>NC_140588.1:718360679-723160679 GCF_964204655.1 Triturus cristatus
TTGTTAAGTTACAAAGTCCATGTAATGCTCATATAAAGCCCCACCAGGAGCAGTCTCCCTGCTGCTCAGCCCATCTCTTCCAACTGCCATCTCCTCCAGTCCCACACACTCAACATTCCAAGTGACATCATTCATGGCTGAGCAGCAAGGGACAGAAAAGTAATAAGGAAGATGCACCAACCAACAACAATAGGTTATAGCACATCTCCCTTCCTTAGGAAAACTAAGCAAAACGATATAAATGCATTAAGTCAGGATAGCACAAAATAACTTTGCTTACATAAATCGAATACATACATCGAATCAGAAAATACTCGCAAGAAAATATCTATAGCAAAAGAATGCAAAGGAATAAATGAACCCCATCCCCCTCCCTAGGGAAACTAATCAGTTGGATACTCACCACCAACAAACTAACAGTAGTAGGGTAAACACACCACCCTATAGGGGAATACACCTCCCTTAGGGCCTCATGTAGGTGGCATACACTTTACCGATTCTAAAATACCGAATCATACCGAATCGGTAAAGTGTATGTAGGTAAAAATTCGGTAAATATTACCGAATCGGAGTGAGTCGGTAATTACCGAATCGGTATTTACCGATTCGGTAATGAGGCATACCTTCCCATTGATGGGAAGGTATGCCTCATTACCGAATCGGTAAATACCGATTCGGTAATGGGGGGAACACATGCAAGGGTGGCAGGGTGTCACATTGACACCCTGTTGCACCCCTGAAACGGCCATGTGTGCACATGTGGCACACATACATGCCCTAAGGGCATGTATGTCTGCCACATTGCACACTTCTAGGCGCTCTGAAATGCATTTCCACATCCATTCTATATTTACCACCAACTATTAGTTGGTGGTAAATACCGACTCCAAACATCACCCACACACTCCCCCTACATCTCATTTCTGTATTCGGAATTTACCGAATCGGTAAAATTACCGATTCGGTAATTTTACCGATTCGGTAAATTCCGAATACAGAAATTGTCCCCCTACATACCAAAAGCCTAAATACCGGTCGGTAACGGTATAATTACCGAAAATCGGCCGTTACCGACCGGTATTTGGCTACCTACATGAGGCCCCTAGAAACTAAAACAATGTAATAGGGGAAACACACCTCCCTATTGGGGAATACACCTCCCTTAGACACACAGAACATTGTAATAGGGGAACTCACCTCCCTATGAAACTCTGAAAACTGTAATAGGGTAAACACACCTCCCTATAGGGGAAAACACCTCCCAAAGACTCACCGAACATTGTAATAGGGAAAATACACCTCCCTATGATACTCCATAACTCAAAACACTGTAATAGGGGAAAAACACTTCCCTATAGGGGAATTCACCTCCCAATGACTCACCGAACATTGTAATAGGGAAAATACACCTCCCTATGATACTCCAAAACTCAAAACACTGTAATAGGGGAAAAACACCTCCCTATAGGGGAATTCACCTCCCAGAAGAACACCGTAATAGGGAACACAGCTCCCTTGAAGATTGCAAGTTAAGCATACATTATGCAACAAAAAAAACATGTTACTTTGAAGACAACTACTAGAGCATAAATAAGTATTAACTTATTAGACAACTACTAGAGCATAAATAAGTATTAACACAGCCATAATAGAGAAAAAAAACAATGAACACAAAAACAAGAAAAGATACAGGGAACACCGGTGAGCGAACTCTCACCCGAGGCTTTCTTTAACATGAAAAGAAAATCTTTTCAAGAGCTGCATGCAACTGCCACCCTCCGATTCGCTACTGCGCAGCAAGTTCACCCCAGTCAGTGTCCCCACACAGCGCTAAAAAAAAACATCTCTATTGGTGGCTTCCCAACAACTGTGCATGAAGTAGAGTCAAAAACACGGTTTACAAGGTTCTCCCAACCCAACGATCCCCACAGAAGACCTCCACACAATGCAGCCCACACCTCTCATGGCAACCCAGCACTGCCGGTGTTGTAGACTCGAGCACAGCGCCGGTATCCAAACTGCCAACTGCTGCCTACATCTTCATCCGCCAACCGCTGTCCACCTCTCCGTCCACCAAACACCAAAAGAGTACCTGCATTTGCCGTCTCCACACGACAAAACGTCCATAACTGGCACTGGAAAACGATGTGTGGGTGGCGAAACAGGAAATGCCAATCCCAAAATGGCGGCACGCACCGGTGACGCCGCGCCGGATGTCTCCCGACATCACCGTGCTCAAGAACGTCAATAAGAGCCATGAGCTGCACGTCACTGAGGATCCCAGGGAGTAATGGCTGAACAGCAGAACGCAAGTAAGACGGCGCGCGCTGAGTGCTGTGGACGGCTCGTGGCATGTTTGAAAGAGTGATAACGTCTCAACTGCCATAGTACAACCGAAAGTGCTATAGGCAAAAACGGCAAGAAAGTACTCAATGTTACTGAACAAACACCGCCACCCTTGCACAGTGAATCCTAGTGGATGGCAGCTGCCTAAATAACCTCAATTCCCTAGATTAGCACAGCTGATTTTACCTTCAATATCGTAGGTCACACTCTGCTTGCCACAATGACCTCAATTGCCAAAAGAGCACAGTCTGAGGTTACACTTCGCCGCTATACGTCTGCCAAAGACCTCGCACACCTCACTTGCGCAGTTCCTTCTCCTTACAGTGCGTCTCCATTGCAGTGGGCACAATTCACAGCCCAACACCCCACTAGTGCTCCTCACCAGCCAGTTGAGAGGTAATCAGTGCTTGATTACTTGTGTTGCTCCACGTCGTCTAGAGATAAATCCTCTCAGAAGTGCTGCTCCTTGACGGGCTGCTTGACACTCCACACAGCTCCTTATCAGCTTGGAGACATGCGCTTCCGAAATCGAAAGCAGATTCCGCTCAAATCAGACGCAGTCTTCACTCAGGAGATATGCGCCCAACAGCCCACACCAAATTAGTAGCTTGTCCCACAACAGTAGAAAAACAGCTGGACAAGAGTAACACCTCCAAGGCAGTAGAACGTGAAAGGGTATTCACAGCCATCCTCCCTCAACATGTAGGTTCTCTTTCAATTGAATTGAACTAGAGATTCTTGTACAGAGAAGGAAAATTCAAAAGGAACTGGCACTTACATATTAGGGCGACCGATGGAGTGGTCACTGGTGGGGCCCTTGAGTGTCAGCTTCCTCAATTTCTCTTGTAATTTCTCTTTAAGTTCCTTTTTCTTGAAAATCCTTTAAACTTCATAATCCATAATCCATTGAAATAGCAGTAGGTTCGCCCAAATCGTCGCCAGTGTTATAATGAAGATTGTCTCGTAGACAGGTCACATAGAACAAGTTGTAGGTTTATTTGTTAACCCCTTCCATGCTGCGCAGATTCTGCCGCTGTGCTGACGGAATCTTGCGCGGGCGTGGTCATGACGGAACGGTTCCGTCATGAGCACAGCTCAACCGTGGCTCATGACGGAACCGTTCCGTCATGAGCACCGAAGGGGTTAAGTTACAAAGTCCATGTGATGCTCATATAAAGCCCCACCAGGAGCAGCCTCCCTGCTGCTCAGCCCATCTCTTCCAACTGCCATCTCCTCCAGTCACACACACTCATCATTCCAAGTGACATCATTCATGGCTGAGCAGCAAGGGACAGAACAGTAATAAGGAAGATGCACCAACCAACAACAATAGGTTATAGCAACATGCTTCCATTCTGGCCTGGACAAGGAAGTAACTAATGCGTGTTTCCACGTTCTAGTGTCGGCGCCACCCGGCACGCCATTGGCAATGTGTCACCCTGTGACCCAAGTCCCACAACATAAGCAACATGGACGTAAGTTGAAATCATTGACCCTACATCCATACCTCCACACTTGCAAGATCATAGACATGACACTCCGTTGTGTAAATAAATATTTAATGCACATTCAATTGAGTGTTGTAGCTGGAGCAGTACAGGGCCACGCAAACCCCACCTTGCAGCGCTGGCCCATGGAGTGCCAGCCAGAGTCCTTCAGGGAATGACAGGTACATCAGCAGTGGAGGAGTTCAGTCCGCAGTCTGATGTCTGTGTCATTGGTGACAAAACAGAATATGGCAGTCCACATCGAGGTCCGAGGTGAGTGTCGTAGAGTGCATCGGGGGACAGTGGAAGGAAATGATGCTGAGGGCAGAACCAAGCAGAAATAGGCCATATGGTGGACATGAATGCAAATGCCTTCTTCCGACCATGGGGGCATATTCATCCGTATCTTCCTCCTCAGCTGTTGCATGTGCCTCACATGTGGGTGGTGGTGTTCTGTCTCCAGCACTGTGTGGCAGTGACACCGCAGGGGCCAGAGGTGGAACGTCCGCCGCACGGTGTGGCACTGACACATCAGGGGCCGGAGATGTGGATGGAGTGGTAGTAGCAGCATGCAGCAGCGCCAGGCCTTGTGGCAGCAATGTCATGAGGAGGGTCTTTATGGCATAGAGGGACCCAGCTAACTTTCGCTGGTGTGCAGCCATGTCAGCCGCTTTTTCTGCATGCTTACGCTCCCTGTCCTCCATGATCCTCCGCATGAGTGCCAACTCCCGGGGGAGCTCGCTGGAGCCACTCTGACTAGACAGTCTTCTTGTCGCAAAGTCAGGACTCTGGCTGGCGATGTCAGCCATGGTTCGTTGGAGGGCATGGAGCGGACTGTCAGTGTCCATTAGGGACTGTGAGTGGTCCCTGATGGAACTTAGACACCCACGTATGGCATCTAGTTTGGCTGCCATGCGGCCGAATCCCACCTGCACCTGTTCGGACAGATTCTTCTGGCACCCCAACACACAGAATTGGAAGGCCATGTGTTTGTCGTGGGGATCCTGTGAGGCAGCAGTGGAGGTGGTTGCTGCCTGCCATGTGTACTGTGCAGGGGGTGGGTTCTCCTCATAGCAGCTGGGCTGCCCTGCTCCTGGAAGTGGGCTGCAGAGGCTGCCAACGAGCTGTTGGAGGGCATCGGAGTCGAAGGTCTGGTGGTCCTCTTCGTCATCAGAGAATAGAAGTTGGGACTGCTCAGCAGGAGGATTTGAATTTTCCTCTGCAATGTGAAGGGGAGATGCAGTTTAACATTGTGTTCACATGAATGTTGACACATTGTACATGTTTACAGGCAGACTGAATGACAGTGTACATTGTTACTGTTTGTGGGGAGCTGCCTATGTGATGTGGGACAGTGGACATTTCAACAACTTCACGGATGTGTGTTTGTACTTGTACATTGTCAACTCACATTTCCCTGCGATGCCATATGTGATTGGCCAGTTACTGCACACAAGTGGGACCAGTTGTGTCCCCTGTTCTGTTGTGGACGTGTTGCGGATTGTGCCACATCGTTGTCAATGTTGATGTGTTCTGCATGTAACGTGTGTGCCGCTTTTTGGGGGAGTCACCCCTGCAGCTCTGATTTGGCTGCCCCTGATCCCTTACATGTGGTGTGCCTTTGACTTCTGTGCTTCTACAGTGCTGGGATGTTGCATTCTTGAGTGCATTGTTATCTTGGTGGGAGTTTGGGGTCTTGGGCATGGTTTGTCTGAAGATGTGCTATGCTTACTTGTGCATGTGTGCCGTTGTGTCCATCTTCCCCCATCCCCCTAGTCCCTGGTCGTTACTCACCCTGTTGCTGTTGTGTCCAGTCCTGTTGAGCAGTGTCCGGGCCCCCAACTCCTGCTACCGTCTCCCCACTGATGACTGTGGACACCATTTCCTCCATCTCGTCCAGCTCCTCCTGTGGCTCTGGACTCTCATCATTGCAGCCTTCCGGTTGTTTGCGAGCTTATGCTTGGTTTTGCGCTTGACATCATTCCAGTGCCTCTAGACCTCGTCCATTGTCCTCTTCAGCACTCCGACTGCATTCACCTTGTCCACAATGGTCTGCCATATTCCATTTTTAGTTGCCAGTGACACAGTGGAGGTGATGAACAGTAGTTGATGGTGTTCTATCACCTCCATTATCAGGATCCTGTTTTCCTGCGGACTGAACCTTTTCTTCCTACTCTTCTTCTCCTTGCCCTTCCCTGACGCTGAAGTCCCAGGCTGGTCCTCTGGGGTGCTTTTTTGGGGTTCTGGTTGTCCTCTGCACTTGCTCCGGCTGACTCCCTTGTGCTTCGCTGTTGTTTGGCTTTTGTATGTGTTTCTTTTCACCTTTTGTAGTGCATTTTCCGGCATGTCGCATGGGGATTGCAGGCCTGTGGCTGGTTTTCGTTGATTTTTGTATCACGATTGGCGTCATCACTGCTTTTTTCTCATTGGTGTTTCGCATTTTTGCAGCGTAGCGTTGATTTTAACGCGTTGGTTACATGTGTTGTCGTGGGACTATCGCATGGTGCCGCCGGCTTGGGAATACCACGTTGACACAGAGTTATTTTCCCTCGATGGACTGCGATGTGAAGAGTTGTGTTATGCTACTTTTGCGGTAGTTATCACGCGTTCTTGCGAATATCCCCCTATGTGTATTCAGAACGTACTTGCAATGAGGAAGAGCGAACTCTGGGGTATACATTCAGTCAGCCCTGCCTGAGCTCCCCAAAGGAAGGATCATACACCCTATTTTGAAACCCCTGCCTCCCTAGCTAGAAGCTCGATGTGTCCACGGTGCTGCCATTGGGACATTTCTTTGAACCCGCTCTACATTTCTGTAGCTTTTACACAGACAAGCTCCCAAAGCAGGTATTTGTTAGTGTACAGCCATCAATCATCGTCCTTGGGCATTTTCACCTTGTGTGGTGGCCTTCAAATGATTTTTCTGCTTGTGCATGGCAGTCCCAGACAAGAGAAGCTGATAACATCAAGCTGCCCTAAATAGGACAGGGCGACTATCACCTTGACATCATGGCCTTTTCGTGGAAGGACCATCAGGTCAGTGGTCCCAAAGAGCGGGGTCAGCTGAACAATGTGGCTCCCCCGCCTCCACTTGGAGAAGGGACTCCGCCAGTTTGGAAGACGGGCCATCTACAGTTTTTTTGCAGGTGCCCCCACATCCATGATCCTCAAAATGACCCCATATACAGCTAATGGGATTGTGGTTGTGTTTATTTATTTACTTTATTTATTTTATTCACTAACCTTTGGTGATCACTGTGCATTTGCATGCAGCATTGATCTGCATTTAACTATATTTTAATGAGCAGCCTTTTTACGATGTAATGTTGAAGAGTAATGATAATAATTGATTTTGTGTAAAGCACAAAATAGGGGTTTTGTTGGTGCCTAAATAATGTGCGCTATTGTTACCAGAAACTGGTGCTCACTCAATGAGCTTGGACTTTTGAAAAGCTGAACAGGGCATGTTGGGATTTGACTCTGTGTATTGAAGTTTTCACATATATCTTTGATGCGATCATTTTAACTAGCTGAGCCACCCTAGAACTGAGCTACTTCAAATTTCTTTATGGCTGTCCCTCAATATGTCAATATGAACCTTGCTTGTCCTTTTGCTTCACCTTTATTTTTTATTTTTTGGGTGGGGCGCGGGGCAGGTACAGAATGTGAATATAAACATGGTTCTCTCTAGACAGAATTATGAATTTGTTTTGGCCAACTATTTAAGGACAAAAACATTATACATTGCCGCAACATCAGTTCAACTATAATTCCAGCATAAATGATAAGTGACTTTATGAGATGATATTTGGTAACGAAGGCTAATCAAAGGGCTTAAGTTCAGTAAGAAAACTGAACATTGATGTGGAGATACAATCTTCTCTGATTTTCTGAAACATTTACTGAGTGCCCTGCCAAAAGGCAGAATATGATGCACATTATTTTATATTATCAAAATTAACTTAATTTCGTTCAACAGATCTCGGTACATAGTTTTTATAATATAAATGATAAAACGTACAAGATGTCCCAAAGTCTCTTTTTTAAATCAAATATGGTGAATATTCCACAGACCTGTGTAATTGTTTCAAAAATATTGGATGGCAGTTTAGTACTGTTGCTCTAGTACTCTGTAAGCACTGTTTTAAATGTTGTTAAATAAAATGTGCATGACCTTTTTATTACATTCTTGTCCTAGTCCTTACGTAATGAGGTGTTTCTGCACCCTGGAGACAGGCACCCTGCTGCCTACGTGTAGCAAAAAAACATAAGCCCCCTACCTCTCAGACGATCCAACACAGAAAACTTCTATTTTGTCTGTCTCCTTTGGGGTGCAGTTACTTTGTGTTTCCTGTCTCCGACTGAAGTTCCTGCTAACCCTGTTGGCTCTGATGGGCGTTTTCTGTTAGCTATGTCCCGCCCTCGTGACGTTCATGCTGGATTTGTATGAACCCATATCTCCCTGCTGGGCTCATTTGTGGCTTTGTGGTTCTGATACATGTATTTGACCCTCCCTTCTCCAGCTCACTGTTGGGCTTGTGGCTGTGACTACACATAGCTTTCTGGACCTTGCTGTAAGTCGTCAATGAAAGTGGCATTCCGCTTTGTGGGCTCCTTGTTGGGCCTGGGCAAGGGTGTACTTGATTGCTATGAGGCACTGGAGTTCCCTTTGCTGGAAGACAGGTGAACTCCTTCTCTGTCTGAGGTACAGCCGGCGCATGGACTTCCCATTTTGCTGAGATGGAGGCTTTTGGAGTGTTCCCTGTTTTCTTATCTCACCTCTTATCTGCTTAGGCGCTCAGCTTGTCTGGAGTAGTGTGGTGTTTTTCTGCTGTTTCGTTTGCCCTTCCTTGGCTCGCTCTCTGATGTAACTTTGAACCTTTATCATTAAACGTGGATACCTCCTCATCCAAGCTAGCAGCGGTCGGTGTAGACTGTGCCTACTCCCTGCAGGGCTTTGGGATAGGGTGCACTTGTCTGCTGAGCCGAAGTGCATCTGTCTGATAAGTGATTCTGGAGTTTCCTTCAGTAGAGTACAGATGAGTGCCCTCCATTTCTTCTTCCTTTGGTGCAGGATAGGCACTGTTCCTTGCTAGGGTCTTGTCAGATGAGCTCTGTCACAGTGCCTCCTGTGGAGTATTGTGTGCACCAGCTTTTCAAATCAGCTTGTTTGGGAGTAAGAGGTATACTTATGATATCTGCCCTCTCTCCCATTCTTCGTAATGGGCTTGTGGGGGAAACAGCCTTTACAACAAAGTTTTCACCACGTTATGCCTTTACAGCACATTTTTTAACCACACATGTTTTTACCAGATATATGCATTTACAATGACGCACTTTACAATGCATTTAAGGTAAGTTGGAGCATGAGAGGGGTCTACCCCCCAAAAATAAAATTTTAAATATATATATAAATATCTATAAACAATGCGTGGTAAGGGCATGCATTGTAAAAGCATTGTGTTCTAAAACATACGGGGTAAATAATGCCACGTAAAGGCATGCAAACTATTTCCCTGCGGTGTTCCATCATACAACTGGCTTGAGAACCACTGTTGTTTTTTTCTGTCTGGGAATGCTATGGGCCTCTGGATGACCATATATTTCCTCCTTGGACTGTGGGCCAGCACTGGGGAACTGGGCATTGGCCATCCCACAAATTCTTCTTGCAGAATGTAAGATGTGATTTTTCCCTCCCTGTGTGCAGTGCTACGGTCCCTACACCGATAGATGGGTAAGTGCTCCCCCTTTGTCCTTGGGTGTGAACCAAGGTTGAGCTACCCTTTGAGGTTCCTATGGGGCTTGTTTGACATGGGCTCTTCATTGATGCCCTATGGATGTGCACATCTCTGCCTCCCTACTGAGTTTAAAGGGGGCTCTGTTGTTTCTGTTGTTTGTCCTCCCATTCACAGGCTCCACGCTTGGCTCAGGGTTGGAGTATGCCTACCCAATGTGCAGATCTGAAGCCTCCTTCACTTGTAAACAGGTGTGCAACCCTAATATTTTGTTTCTGGGGTGCAAACCGGTCCTATGCATTCACCAATTCTGCATAGCTGGTGGCCCACGGAGACGGGAGTTTGTCCTACCCCCGTCACTAAAGTTAAAAATCTAGGGGTGACCTTAGATGAACAGCTTATTCTATCCGCCCATGTCAACCAACTAACTTCCTCCTGCTTCTTCCTCTTAAAAACTTTGAGGAAAATATTCCCGTTTATAGCGCCTGAGCTTCAAAAGACAGTTGTGGTTGCATTGTTCTTATCTAAACTGGATTATTGCAGCGCTCTTTTTGTGGGAATTGACAAAGCACAGGAGAGGAAGCTACAATCACTGCAAAACGCAGCGGCTAGACTACTCATGAATATTCCCAAGGGTCGTCCCACCTCAGATGCCATTAGAGCTCCCTGTCCACCAAAGAGCCAATTTTAAAGCTCTTTGCTTAGTACATAAGGCCCTCCATGGAGGCATTTCTGGGGAGGTGCGGAAACTCTTTACTAGGTATCTTCCTGTAAGAACTCTTAGATCCTCTACGGAGGGCCTTGTTTGTGTTCCAAAAATACGCAAGGTAAGATGGGGGGGCCGCACACTGTCTTTTTGTGCGGCAAAACTTTGGAACCAGATGCCATCCATTTTGCGTTGCCAATCGAATCGGATGAGGTTCAGTAAGGAAATAAATACTTGGCTATTTGCTCAAAATTAATACACCTAGGCTCAGGTTCCAATTATCCATGTATCACAGTTAGCGCCAAGACGCCACGGCATTCGCTGCGCTTTATAAATAACAATTCCAATCAAATCAAATCAAATTCTCACTGATGGACTTAGGGCTTATTGGATGCATGCCCTTTATCCCGGTCTAATGTCTATCTCTGTGCATCTGTCTCGTTGCTGGGCTTGTTGGAGGCCTGTGTGTTGCTAGGTCTGAAGTTCAGCCTATCCTTCCTTGCCTCTCTGATGGCACTATGGGTACGTGTGTGTTTGCACTATTGTGCACACCCCAAGCTTGGACCTTGTGAGACATTAACCCTATTTTGAACTTACAATATTGATAGTGTCCTCCCTATGACTCCTATCTCATTCTGTGACTCCTGTAAATGGGGCTTCATATTTACTCAGAGCTATTACTTCTGCTTTCTCTTGCTTGTCTTCCTTTTGCCTCCTATGGGTGTACTGCTCTTGCGATCTCTTGGGTTTGGAGCTTGTGGTTGCTGGCCATGTATTTCTTGGTGTCACTTCTCCACCCCACCTTACTTTTGTATTGATTATGTTGCTTCTCAGGTTGTCTTTATTTCAAGTGCATCTTCTGTTTTTTTAAGTAGATGTTTACCCCCATCCTCGTTATTTTGCATGCCATTTGGAGGGGGCTGTCTCATATACTTCTTGTTTAGAGTTAACTTTATCAAGGTAAAGCATGTTTTTTGGCTCCAAGGTATTCCCTAACCTCATGGCCACATTTGGGTTTCATGCAGTTTTCTTCAGTTACCCTGTCTTACAAAGCACTGTTGGCACCTCAGCAGTCAGGTTTGCACTTGGTATCATTCCATGATCTCTGAGGGCCTGCTTATGAGTGTCCTTGTTCTTGGGGTTGAGTGCTTTTATCCTTTGTCTGTTGGAGGTTTACCCCCATGCTAAAATTGGAGTTTGGGTCTTTGGCTCTGCGGGTGCCCTCGCTGGTTCTCTCTGCATTGTATCCTCACTCCTTCTCCCTTTGTTTTTTGCCTATGGGTGTGCTGGGTAATTTGGGCTGCCTTGTCCAGGACGTTTTCTTCCTGATGCTACAACAGCTCTGCATCTTGTGTATTGAGTGCCTATCAAAAGGGGTGTGCAGCTCTGGCTTACCCCTTGTCTGGGTTTGGGCCCTTTGTGGGCCCTCCCTAGCTCCCATAGTTTCTGGGGTTGTGGTGTTAGGGCATTCTTTGATGGCCCTGCTCACCCAGGCCTGCGGTGCTTGCCTGACCTTCTGCTTTGAAGGGTGACTTCCTCTGCTGCTCCACTATGCCTATTCTGATGGAACTACCTTTTTGAGCCTCTAGTGGCCCTGGGGTTTGAATATTCCTGGCTGTCTGTTGGTGGCCTTCCAGCTTAGCTCATGGGATTCCCTGGAAAATATTCTCCTGATTGCTGCACGTTTTTTGAATTGGGCTTGTTGGCTCTAGATTCTAGTGGTTCCTTCTCTGGTGCTCCTTGTTGGTGTGGGGATTTAGCTTTCCTAGGCCTGCTTCATGTACTGTTGTGTGCTTTCATCTAGAGGCCGCGTGATCCTCCTCCATCACCCTTTTGTGGTGTGAGGTTTGGCAATTCACCTTGGGTTTTGCTCCCAGTTGGACATAGGGCAGGGGGACTCATCTTTCACTGTGGCTTTCCTGTTCTTTTTACATAGAAATGCCTGTTTCTTTGGACAGCATCTTCTCCTTTTCTGCACTGAAAACTGTCCTTATAACTTATTTGTGAATGTTGGTTCTACTTCTGGCTTCCTCTTTGGTTTGCCCTTGGTGATCCATGAGGAGTGATGTGCTCATTTGCCCTGTTTTTGGTGTGGTGCAGTGGCTGTTTGTAGGTTTTGCTGTTTGAGTTCAGGTGGGCTTGTAGTTGGGTTTGTTTTGGAAGTCTGTTTCAGCTGTCTCAGATATGAGCCTTCTCATTTGGTGTTATTGTTCATACCTCTCAATTGGTGGTGAGGTTTAATTATATTTTCTTCTGTGGGCTCTCATTTTTGTTTGAGATAGGGAATACCTGCTTTGTTGTGTGCCCTTTCTCCTGGTCACTTTTGGCCCCTTCTGGCTCTTTCCCCTAATTGATGGCTGTGGGTTAGTGTTGCACCCTTTGAGTCTCATGAGTCATTATTGCAGGTGTTCCTTAATTTTGGGCTACTACACCTCAGTGCACACAAGTTGTGGCTTCTATCTTTCGGGCTTCTCATACTTGTTGGCTGACTTTGGCCCTGGCACATGGAGTTTTGCTTGCCCTCTAGGTTTTTTCCTTCCACCTTCGTATCTGGTCTTTCGCTTTATAGCTGGCTATCTTGATTGATAATTGATACTGCCTGTTCAGTCCTGCCTGATTTGGTATCACCTCATGACATAAGGACTTGAACGAGGAAGTTCTGAGGGATAATGCTTAGATTGCCTATTGGTAATCCCATTTCTCCAGTTCTACTTAATAGTCCCAGTCCATACCAAGCTGTGTACTGCGCTTCGATTGCAGTGTGCTGGGCTGCTTTGGTAGTTTACTCAGGAGTTCTCTGTTTGGAGATGGAACATTATAGGCACACACAGAGTGGGAAGAGTTTATATTCTTTTCTTTTAGATAGGCAATAGGTTGTCTGACTCCAGTATGTGAGCACACCACTTCACTAAGGACTGGAATGAGGAAGTAAATTCAAAGCCACATTTATTTCGGTTTGATAAAGCTGCAATAAAGCAGTCATAAAAATCACAATGTTTCATGAAGAATTTTAAAAATATATAAATATCCAATGCACCTCAGTTGTTTGGGTTTAAAGCATAATTAAGGGCCTCATTAACATTCAATACCTTGTTAGGAACAAACATTCTTCTCAGGAAGCACCACTTCCGGTAAGGGACACACAAATAAAACATTTTTAAGATCTTTAGTGGTTAACTTGAACAGAGATCAATGTTATTCTACCAGTTAGCCAGATTATGCTTCAGTGTAGGAAAGTGCCCCTTTTAGAAATGGTCACCCTCACTTTTTGTCTGGTAACTGATGTGATTTTGACTGGAAGTGCACTGGGTGCCTGCTAACCAGGTCCCCAGTGCTAGAGCTCTTCCCAAAACTGTGCAATTGTTTCCCCAATTGGCAAAACCTTTAGCACACTCTGTAAGTTCCTACTAAATAGTACCCCTGGTACCTAGAGCATGAGGTACTAAAGAGTGCCCCTAAGGCCAGCAGCACATATTGTGCAACATAAGGGACCCCTCACCAAGCACATGCAAGTCTGCCATTGCAGGCTGCGTGTCTTGTTGCAGACAAAAGTGAAAACACGACATGTCATACATTCCTGTGTGCCATGTCCTCTAACACTGCATGTGATATTTCTAAGTCACTCATAAAACAGGACTGACAGCCCGAAGGTAGGCTGTTGAAAATTACATGTGAGGGTATTCCTGAATGAGCAGATATGCCCTTGTGCTAGTCAGTCCTATTACTACCAGAGCAAGTGGAAAAGGAAGACATTTTAAGACATGTTCTGGACACTGATGAAAAACGAGTTCCCCAGCTACATGACGGTTCCACCGAAAATAGGGATGTTTGGTATCAAATATCTTATATTGATAAACCCACACTGATTCCAGTGATGACTTTAACAATACATGCACCCAGAGGGCACCTAAGAGGTGACCCTGAAAACCTACCAGCTTCCTGTGTGCTTGTTGACTGTTTTCATCCAGCCTGCCACCACAACACTGTTCTTACCTCCTAGGGTGAAAGCCTCTGCTATTAGGAGACGCGGAACAAAAGTCTGTCTGGGAAGAAGATGTAATACCCCCTATCACAGAATTACCAGCCCATTAGCCTTCCTTGGGTGCAAGCCTCAAAGGGCTTCACACTTGAAATGAAAATCTGGCGTTACCTCACAAGAGAGGAAGCAGACCCCTTTCTCCAGGGTCCCCTTGGCGCCAAGACAGGCGGGAAAATTAGCTAGTCAAGTATGCGTGCCACCTTTCCTAAGGTGGGCTACCATGAGTTGGCCATGATTATTCAGAGGTAGACATCTTTGTGATTGCATACTTAGGAATTCTGGAACAGGGTTATGCCCATTACTCACAAGAAGTGGTCATATAAGGGTCACTAGCCCGTTGCTTCCACCCAGCACTCCCCTAACATCCCTAAATTCTATATTTGACAGAGCCCCTTGCACCAAATGGTCAGATCCTGTTGACCTAAGAAGTGAGTGATCAACTAAGAGCCGCAAAAGCAGAGAGCCGAGAGGAGAGAAGAAGCAGCCGATCTGATACCAACCGTGACGGTCTGTCTGCATCCCTTGTCAAAAACTGCACCAACATCGACTCATCCTGTAGCTGTTGACTCCAGAACCTTGGAAGGACTGTCTGCCTTTGATAATGACCCAAGACTTCTAGTGAACAGTGGACCTGTTCCCTGCAGGAACTCCGAAGCAAAGACTCCGAGGCCTTTGGAACCGCCAAAAGCTGACACCTGAAACAACCAGTGCACGCATCGTCTCCGACCCAAGTTGAAGTGCGCTAACGGTGTCAACAAGGTTCCCCAGCCCTCCAGAGCTCGAGTCCATCATGGTTTCACGCGTTGTGGACTCGCTGACGCTGGCTGCAGCCTCTGCACGAATGCCCCCTCAACCGCAACTGCTCCCGGTAAGAAAACCTAACGCCTAAAGTCACCCCTGCATTAAACGCCCCCGGGCCATGTAGAAGAGGACCTCAGGTGTCCCTACGCATCACAAGGCTTGAACTCCCTTGTTGGTTCAACCCGACTGGCCTCCTAGCCAGAGTCTGCAGCCTCTTTTTACAGTGACCAATCTCCATAGAAGCCTATTGGGCTCCTGACACTGTTTTGCACCCTGCACACGGTCACAGCACACCATGCTTCTGTAGTTATACTGCTGGTGCTGCCTTGAACCTTGACCACCACTCACCTTAATTCCTGTAGATTGGTCCTGTAAGTCGCTGTACTGTATCTGTTTGCAGAACGTTTTCTTCCTTCCATAGGATAACATTGCAGAACTAAAACAATTCACTGTGTCCACTTTTTGAAGTGAAAATTATTTATATTTAAAAATGTACATACTGAATGATTTTTCTCTAATGCCTAAACATATAAAGATACTTGCTATTTTAATAAATTGGTATGAATCTCCTTCTTGCATCAAGCGTGTCATTTATTGATCATTGTGTGCATCTGCAAATGTCTTGCACTCCTCTGTGTTAAGCCTAAGGCTGCTTGAACACACTACCCCCTACCTGAGCTCTTTAGAGTTGCATAGCAAGCCCCTGTCCACTCATAATGGACTCCACTTCCTACTACAGAAAATATAATCCATGAGAAAATGACATAGGTTTTCATTCATATTTTGTCGGCATTGTATTTACAAATAATCACATTTAATGTTAATCATTTTACAAAGACAGAATAAGAATTAAAAGGATATAAGATTAGAACCAACCTTTAGACCTATCTTGTCTAGGGGAAATGATAGCTTTCTAAGTAATGTGGACTTTTTTCCTTTCTAGTAGCTTCACCTAATGTGTTAGATTCACCATTGCATGGTTTATGGCCCCATCTAAAAATAAAACACACTCAAAAATTTACTAGCTATTAATCCCAACTCAAGGTGAAATGCATGGATGGAAAGATTGTTCCTAATGTGCATCAAGGACCTTGGAAGTTTAACTTTCACTCTGTTACAAAAACACATATTTTGAATGTGGTATGCATTCAACTCCATGTCAAATATCTGAAGGAATATTTCATTTATACATTTGAAGAACATGACTCAAATGCCTTAAACACTGCCCAAAAGCCTGAGTGTTTGGAAATCCGTTTTGTAGTAAAATATTGAATGTAGACCTTACAATTTGTATTGTTTGTGAGAATAACATCTAGATATTTATAGGAGTAAACCCCTTCTAACCTTTCACCATTAAAATGCCATATACATTTGGATTTGCATAAAATATTCCTCAACACCATGATCTTGGGCACCTCCATGTTCAAATAACTGAAGTTAGCATAAGATTGAAAGGTGGACAAACCTCATTGGTGACCATCGGGGATCGGGGTGCCATCTGCATCAAACACAAGATTTAGAACTTTACCTTTAATGATTGGTAAACATTTATGTATGTGATTTTTCAGGTAAGTCATGAAGATAGAGACAATAAAAAAGGAGGTAGCAGGCATCCTCATTTTAAGACATCGGGTCTGGGTGTTTGATTGGTTATTCTCCTATCTGACCCCATTCGGACGTTCATCCAGATGTTAGTATATAAATCTATTAGCACTCAAATCAAAATCCCTGGAATCTCAAAGACAGCCAGGTTACACCATAATGCTACACTCTCTACCTTGTCAAATCACATAGAAAAATCTATGATTGGAGCATATTTAATTTATTTCTTACACTGGCTGCTCTTTCAATGTCATTCTCATAAAGTAGTTGAATCATTGAAATGCAGTCTAGGCTAGAATTATTCTGACAAAACCTACTTGCTTCAATGGAAATATTTAATGATGTTTCACACAAGTGTAGAGTTGTTCCAAGACAGATGCTGCAAATAATTTATCAACTGAACTAAGCAATTCATTTAGTCTAAAATGTTTTGGGTATATATGAGGCCTTTTCTTATTAATAAGGAGTGTGATACTTCTCTTCTAAGACTCAAAATAAGCACAAATCCTAATGGCAACGTACAGTCACTTCTTCTCTACTCTCAGTCAACATTCCTAGAGCCAGTTAAGGGACATATTAATTCCCAATCAAAATCCTACTGGTCATCAGAGATCTGCCCTTAGTGACTTTGGGGCAATGCATCAAGCTAAGGAATTGCGATTCCTTAATTGCGTTTTTTAAGGAATCGCTATTAAGGAATCGCAATTAGTTATGCATGTAGGTTTCGCTAAATATTAGCGATCCCTAAATATTCCCTAATAGCGAATCGCAAATTGCGATTTGCTATTAGGGAATGCTTTCCGATTCATTCCTATGGGCCTAGGGCCTACAGGCCCATAGGAATGAATCGGAAAGCATTCTCAGTTTGCGATTACCAAATGGGTAATCGCAAATTGCAAATGCATTTTCAAGGGTGCTAGGGGGCCATAAGGCCCCCTGATGCACCCCCAAAAATGGTATGTGTGCACATGTGGTGTACACACATGCCATAAGGGCATGTGTGTGCGTCACATGGCACTTAGAAAAAAGCAATTTTGTGCATTTTTCTAAGGAATTACAAATTATCATCAACTTGAAGTTGATGGTTATTTGCGATTCCTTAATGGAAAGTCACATTCTGAAAATGCTTCTTGCATTGCATTTAGGGAATTGCAAATTGCGATTCCCTAACTACATTCGCAAAATAGGTAATCACAAAAATTCTGATTACCTATTTAGCAAATGCATTTTGGGTTGATGGATCCCAGAAGGCTTTTTACGGATCGCAAACGGGCTGATTCTGCGCATTGGCCTGTTTGTCACCAGTAAAAATCTTGATGCACGTGAGTCTTATTGAATAAAAGTATTGGGAAATAGACCTCAGAACTTTAGAACTCTTTTGGACCAAGAAGACTACCAAGAAGAAGAGCTGGAGAAGCTGTGAGGAGGAATTACCACTTTGCTGAGTGCTTTGCTGTGTTGGCCTGCTGTGGCTGCTTCTGTCTTGGGTAGTGAAAGGACTGGACTGAACTTTCTGCAACTTCTTTATTGAGTATCTCCAAGAGCCTGTAATAGAGCTTGCCTCCTGTTCTGAAGTCTCAGGGACTGCAAAGACTTCACCAACGTCTGGATACCACTTCTGAAACCACTGTTTCAGCTGCCACAGAAAGGGAAACACAACTGACTCCGTCACTAACTCCATTGCTGGCTCTGTGTCCTGACAGCACTGCAGACCACACTGTCCGCATCTTGCACCGCAACCCTGGTCTCACCAACGACGATGACCGCCGCCACCGAGTCGCTGCTTGCACCGTGATCTGTGGGCACCGCACTCCGCTCCGCCTCTCTTCACTTTGCCATCCTGGTCTCACCGACGCCGTCGCTGACTTTGACACCCATGACCGCATCGTGGCTGAGGGTACCGCTCGTAAGTTTCATGACACACCGCCTTGTCCCACACAGCCGTCTGGGTCGACAGATGTCAGCTCCCCCTAACCGGCTCTGTCGCCTGCACCGCAACCTGCCAGCATCTCATCGAGCACTGTCTCTCCCTGTACCGTAAGCCTTGGTCTCACCATGGCCATCTGGATGATCGTCGCCAAGCCACTGCCTGCACTGCATCGAGAGGACACCGCACCCTACATCGCTTCCATTTTGCAAAGCAACCGCGACGGTTGCCACGACCGGTTTGCACCACAGTGTCAGTCGCCACGAGAAAGGTACTGTTACCAAGTCTGTTCACGCTTTCGCTCGCCCGTACTGACTCGATCGGCTGGAACTGTTAGACTCTGTTGTTTTCAGCATCGCGGTAGCCCTGGAAGGAGCTACTGACTCGTACAAACTGTGTTTTTCAAGTATTCTTGCAAAATATACCTTTTTAAGTACTGTATTCTGGATTTTTATCGTGCTGGTCTTGTTTAAAGTGTATGAAATTTTAGATATTTTTCTAAAACTGGTGTGGTGTCCTTTTGTAGTGTTTTCATTGTATTACTGTTGGATATGTGCAAATGCTTTACACACTGCCTCTAGGATAAGCCTGACTTCTCACACCAAGCTATCAAGGGGGTGAGCAGGGGTTATTTTAGGAGTGTAACCCCCTTACCCTGAATAGAAGGAAGGGTCCCTATTTGGACAAATGTGCAAACCCTTGCCAACTAGAGACCCTCATCTCTAACAGGATCTCACGAGATTTCGGCCGCGGCACCTCTACCACAGCCATTTTCTCAAGGTGGGTATAAATACCATGCCCCAACTGCATGCAAACACTTGGCTTCATCATTCTGGAAAGAAGAGGACTTGTTACTTACTTGAGTCAATGAGTCTCCAGACATCCTTGTTCCCTGCCCAAATTTATGTTGCCGCTGCTACAGTCCTCACTCCTGCGGATCTCTAGCTATCGTTCCTGTGAACATGAAAGAAAAGAATATTAGTCACTTCAGCAACAATACTTCAGGTCAGTGTTCCAAAGAGTTGATCGCAACATGGACGAATTCAAGGCCAATTCACTGTGATTGATGCTAGAGTTAAGTTTCGGATCATTCATATAAATTGAGTTATGGAACCAGAAGCTTTAAAGCATGGCACTAGGTTGTGACTCAAAAAAATCTGGGACTTTGTTTCAGGGTCATAAACATTGTTGATAAATGATTGACATGGTAGCAATTTGAGAGACATTGTTGAAACCTGGAGAAATCTTTGCCTTGTTACAAAATGAGAGTTTGACAAACTCCCTGTCGAGTGAGTGTAACCCGAAAACCCTGAGTGCTTAAATGTAGTGTAAATGGGGGATTTATGCCATTATCAATGTGATGTGTTTATTGCCTTTAGATTGCTGAAGAAACAAGCATAAGGGAGATATTGTCCACAAATCCTGCCAGGGTAACATTCTATCCTGATCAAGTATCGCTGAGAGGGAGGCACTGAGAGGCCCAATCTTTCTCATTTCTCAAACCCCCTTCCCCTTGTGGGGCAACTGTCAGAGCGAGAGTGTAGGTCTAGTTTAGAGTTGTGCTCGAAATGGTTGGAGGACTTCTATCACTCCTGCGGAGTTCCTGTACAATGCAGGTGAGTGGCATAACCTTAAAGATACTGTAAATACAAAAAAATCCTTGGGTCTGTACTGTCTGTACACAGAAAATCAACAAGACTCACAAACAGAGGCAAGGGCACTGAACTACAAACCTATCTGAGGTAAGGATCCCTTCAGGACGAAATCCCTCACCCACCTATGGTGGCATGCTTCATCATTTGGGATTCTCCTCACAGAGGAAGACCTAGCTCCTTTGGGGGCTACAACCCCCTCACTGAGAGGGAGGAGCTCAGGAATGTTTTTTATTCCTACTCTATCTGGATTTATAAATCCACCAAATGAGAACACTAGAGAGGGTGAGGACGCAGCGCAAAAGAAAAGAACAAGGGAAGTGATGATAAAACTAGCTAGGGAGAGTAGAATCAATGTCTCATTCAGAAACTCTCGCTGTTAGGATTAAAAACAGTGCACCTGTGGTATGGATTTAAACCACATGATGAGGTGAAAAAAGGTGGTCGACATCTTTCAGCCATTATGCCTCTACTTTGGGCATGGCTTTCTTCAGGACCTCATAGATGCTTCTGCTACAAAAAGGTGAGGAAAGATAGAGGGTTGTGCCCTCTCGATTGATCAACGTTGGTAAGAAAATAAATGTCAAAGAATTTTTCTGATGTTTAATCACGTGCTTGGTTTTATTTATATTTCCATA
Source organism: Triturus cristatus (assembly GCF_964204655.1). Lineage (NCBI taxonomy): Eukaryota > Metazoa > Chordata > Amphibia > Caudata > Salamandridae > Triturus > Triturus cristatus. Next base: position 718,381,613 of record NC_140588.1, read on the forward strand.
GATAGAGTGCAGATAGAGATTGTGAAGAGAAAAGCCGACACGTGTTTCGCCCTAGTGGCCCATTGGCCGTGGGCTTTTTCAAGGCAGAGCTTTGTTATGATCAAAATCTTCCTATTCCTTTGAAAGTCAAATGCTTCGTCTCTGCAGTCCCAGAACACAAAGGTGAAACTCAAATATATAAGAAAACGAAAAGAAGGATCCCGAAATACTTGCGGTTCCTGCTGTGTAAACAATGCCAATACCTATTGTGGATGGATACAAGGGACAAAAATCAGTGACCTTGGACATACAATCAAACACACAAAAACATCACAAAACAGAAAACGAAGTAGGCTGGTGTAATCTCTGCCCACTGGTTGTAACAATAACGTATACACATTTAACAGGAAGCCAAAGGTTGTACTCCATGTTTACCCATCTCAACTGGGTATGTTGCTCCACCTCAACCTGGTGACAGCTCATGGGAGGGGCACCGCTCTAAAAAGAGAAATTTGGAATTTCTTTAGCATGTGCCAGTGTAAAAGACACCATCTAAACATAAATTGCAGGGATAGCTAAAAGCCAACCACTAGATGGCTAAAAAGTCCAAAGGTCACTCAAAAAGGAGACATCTAGTCATGCATCTAGATGTGAAGTGAAAGAGACCCAATGCATTTATGCACACGTATGTGAGTTGGTGCATCAGGTGGACGATAAACTGTAAAACAATGGCCTTAAACTAGTAGGATATACCTGTGATAACCAATAGGGGTGTATGTCTGTTTAAACATAAATAAGTGCATCCGGGGGAACCCATGATGTCAAAAAGGCATTTGTCACGTGATGGCAAGGGTGGTCCCCTCACTATGATCGAAATCTATTTTTTGTGTTTGGTTTTTAGTGATACATGTGACTTTAATACAGCAGTTGTTCTTTTCCAGGACCAATCACTTAATCTTCTGCTTTTCCTTTTTTTAAATTAGGAATAAATTACCTTATAAATTAGGAGATGACTGGCATTACCATTGAAACTGGTTTTGTGACTTTCTTACACTTATTGCCAGTATCACCAAATAGTTGACAAAGTGAATAAACTTGGCCATTCTCCTCATTATGTGTTGAACTTAATGTTAGCAGGAAGTTATTTTTATACTTCAGATCATATGATCTGATTTGGAGCCATGACTGAGTGAGTTACTCTTCTCTTTAACAGTCTTGTGTCTCATCAAACTATCAAATCCAGCTTGAGTTGGCTTCTTTCTTACTTGCAGAGATGGTTGGGATGCATTTGAAGTACATGATTTATTTTGGAGAGTTGTAGGGACATTTAGAGACTTGAAGTTACTGTATTCACACTGTGGTCAGAATTTGATATCATTTTCATCATCAAGTTTAGAAGTAAAGTACGTACTAGGTTCAAGGTAAAAGAGACCCGCTAAGATGATGACCAAATCACCTGGGAGATGCTAAGAATCTGTCATTTTCAAGACTGAAAATGTGGATAGGGTATGTCAGTCTCTTCCCTCTATATATTGACTTGCACATTGATCCTAATGTGACTTTCTGTCTCTTGGGCCAACACTCCTGGTCACGGATCAGGATGAGGGTTGCTCTTAGAATTAAAGTAGGGGGTATATGTCTAAACATTAATATCAGGAAGGATAACATGGTAGAAATACATTTTTTCATCTTCATTTGATTTTTAATTTCTCTACTGAGAGCTCAATTCCAGAGGGCAAAGTTTGAGAAGCATTAGTTATCCACATGAGTGGGACTCTCTAACAGAGGTACAGACCCCATTACTTAGGTTTGTTTGATTTGATCTGGCATGTACTGTTTATAATGGATGGGCTGTGTGGCTCTGTTATAAAGAGAGATTTCTGAGATGTTATGGAATAGTCTGTTTTCCCCCAAATTCAACATTATTAAAGGGACCTTTTTCCAGTAGAACTTTGGAGAGCGTATTATTCTTATGTCTTCCTACAATAATATGCCCACATAGCTTCTTAGCATTCATTAGGTATGCCAAGTCAGAGATGAAGAAACCAGTGTCAGTGCGCATATATATAGACCGCCTGCTCCTAGTCACTAGTCGACTTAGTATACTCATTGAAGCACTAACAAATGTAATCAATTGATTAAATAGTTGTAGGTTTTACAGCAGAATCTATTGTGAGTAATATATAAATCAATAACAATCTTTTCTAGGCTCACAAATGAAGAAATAGGTTTAAATTAAAAATAGGTGTAGAAAAAAACACTTCATAACATATAAAAATAAAAAGGCCATTTATAATATTTAGAGTTCAATAAATAATCAACCTACTGTGAATCTGGCTTAGGTGAAGGTCATTTACCAATTGCTGCTGTTGCAAATTGCTGAAATGCAACACACCTCTCTTTGCTCAAATCAACTCTTTTTGGGTGACTTGGTATACCGGTGTGCAATCAGGTTGCAAGCTGAACCGATTGATACCTTCTCAGCCCAATTGCAATGAAATAATGAGGCTCTACCACAAACCTCTGTCTTTCTCACCAGCTCCATGATGGTGCTGGAGCCAAATTCTGAAGAAAGGCAGGCCGGGAATTAGGTTGGAGCAGAGAGCAAGACAAATAAGCTGAAAAAAAACAAGAATAAGTGAGCTGACCAAAACAAGCATGGCAGCTTCTAGGCTGGTGCAGAAGCGAAACAAGCTAAGTCTGCGAGCGTGTGCAGCCACTTCCATGACTGTCTGCAGAGGAGAACAAGAGACAAAGTGGATACTTGAGAGAAATCTTTAGTTTGTACTTTCCACCTACAAAAGAATGATTCCTAGATAAAGTCAACAATTGGAGATCGATATCTTGCCTGAAAATCTCTTAGTGCCCCCTGCATGGTAGAGTATAGTCCTGCAAACTGTTTGTCCCCACTACTTGAAAAAGAATGTTAGTTTTACACTTAATTATCCTCAGTGAACCTCTCAACAAATTGTGCTTGGGCAGCTAATTCAGTTGAAATAAATTCAAATTAGTTCCATCCAACTCCACCTCAAATCGTAGTCGAATTGTAGTCTTCCTCATCACAATCCTTACTAATGAGTATTCCATCTCCAACATAGACCATCCAAACTACTACTACTACTACAAAAACTGTACCTTCTTCAGGGATAGACCTTCCCCTTTAATAGAGTTACAATCAAAGAAGGACTAACTCCTCTTCTCATCCTGCAATCCCAAGCCAATTCAAGGAGGATCATATAACTATATGGGACGGAGGGAGGGAACATAGAACTGTAACAAGGAAGACTACGACTCGGAGTAATGTAGATTACCGGTAAGTAATCTGAGCATTACTTCATCATCTGTCTTCCTTGTATCAGTCCTTACTAATGATGATATACCTAAACCATCCTCCCTTTTACGGTCAAACACAGAAAAAAAAGAATTTGAGACATATCATATGCCACATGTGTATTTATTCATGCAACAGTTCAATCCAATACTGCCAAAAGAACCCCTGAATCAAAAGCAGTGAAACAGGACCCCGCTAACTGGAGTCTATACTATAGTGCGATGCAAATGTATTTGGAGAGGCCCAAGTGGCCGCATTATAAATGTCTTTGAGTGACAAACCCCAGTATGCTGCCCATGAAGTTGACATGGTCCTCGTAGATTTCCCTTTAATGAGGCCTAAAGGGAAAGCATCACAGGAACTATAAGCCAACAGCACCGTTTGCTTGACCCACCTACTTAAAGTGGAAGAAGTTGGGCGAAGCCCCCTGTTACCTGCTCTAGAAGTCACAAAAATAAATTGATTGCTTCTATATTCAGCCGACTGAACTTTGTAAATAGACACAGCTCCATAAACATCTTATAGATGTAGCCAAATCTCCTCATCTGAAGAATGGTGAGGAAAAAAAAATAGGCAAAATAATATCTTCATTTAAATGAAATGGTGACACACTTTTGGAAGAAAAACTGGGTCTGTTCTGAGCACTACTTTGTCAGGAAAAAACTTTAGGTGTGGTTCATCTATCCAAAAAGTCCCAACTTCTCCTAATCAGCTGCCAGATTTGATAGCCCATAGAAAAAATACTTTAAGAGTCAAAAATTTCAAAGGAAGCAAGCCCAGAGGCTCACAAGGGGAATTTTGAAGAACTCTAAGGGTCAACAGGAAATCACAGCTTGGAATGGGAGAGTTAATTACTGGCCTCTAATTTTCAAAACTCCTTAGCAAATTCAGAGCCAGACTTTCAATCTCCAGAATCTCCAGGCCCCTGAAAGTTCTAATAGCATCCCATTGAGTATGCAAAGTCGAAAGAGCAAGTCCAAGTAAAAAACATCCCTCAGGAATTTTAAAATAAGGGTAGGAGGTCAGGAAACAATCCCCTTGAAATACACCATACCGCAAAATGTTTTCAACTCCTAGAATAAGGTTTGAGCATAGAAGGCCTTCTTGGCTGCTTAATCGTAGAAGCCACTTCCCCTGAACATCTTGACCCCAAGCTTTCTGTGAAGGGTTCTAGGTGCAGAAGCTGAGAAGCTGAGGATTGTGTTCTGTGGCAAACAGGTCTATCCAAGGGACCCCAAATTTCTTGTTGATCTGCTGGAAAATCCTTGGGGAAATACTCATCACAAGTGAGGACAGGAACACTCTGCTCAATTAATCTGCAAGCCCATTATCTCTCATCAGAAGATGAATGGCTTCCAGAGAAAGGAGATTGGACTCTGCCAAGGAACCTATTTCTCAGGACAAACCTGCTAGTGTCTGCGTTTGTGTTTCCCTTTAGTGATTTATGTAAGCCTTGGCTACCTGATTGTTTCTCCTTATCCTCATTGCATGATTGTGAACCAGTGGGAGAAAAGCTTGGAGAACCCTGAATATAGCTGCCAGTTTGCTCCAATTTGAAGAGGTCTATTGCTCCTCGAAGTCCAACACTGCTGGACTGGACCGAGTAAGTGTCTAAAACAGCTCCTTATTCAATCAAACTGGCATATGTAGTGACAATTCTTGTATCAACAACCACCAGAGAAAAGCCCATGTTCGGATTCTCTGGAATCAGCCACCAATTCAATCCCTGTCTCAATTGCTCCATCACTTGAATGAGTCTTTCATACTCCCGCTACCAAGGACTTGTCTACAGATGTGCTGAACCAGGATAAACAAATGAAGCCTGGACCAAGGGACATTTGACAGACCGGATGACATCTCCTCCTGCACTCCCAGCCATTTTCTTACTGCTGCTGAGTCTTTCATCAATACATTGTTCAGTATCTGAGTCAATTTTAGTAACCTGTGATCTGGGAGAAACACCTTCGCTTCTGGTGTTAGAAAAACATCCCCAATATACTGAAGTTTCTGAGATCTTTTTAAGTTGAGCAGTAAGACTGATGCCCTATTCATGCAACAGCCCCACTAAAATCTTTACTGCCCCTGCCAAGACATAGCGAACTGTGTTCTGCTTTCAGCAAACGAGAGCATTAAAAATACTCTTGCTTGCTGAAAGGCGAGAACAATTGATTTTACAGAGAGGGAGCTGCATGTTATATCTCCTTCTCTGTAAAAGCAACGCCGTCTCCTGCAGGAGGCGGGAGCTGGCAGGGACCATGGGAGACTTGAGGCTCCCCACGCAGTCTCCATCATTGCTGAGAGGTTGCCCTGGGTGGCACAGGACCTGAACACCCACAACAGAGGATGGGCCCCAGGAGATGGGCACATGGAGAGGGGCCATGTGGCCCTCCTCCCCTGATAATTAAAAATAAACATAAAAAACCCCAGAAAGTCACCAGAGGCACCGCCCCCTTTTACCACCACTCTGCTAATGTGCTTAATGGCGCACTATTAGTTGGGCGATGAAGTCCCCTTTCCTCCGAAGGGTCCTGGGGGGGCAACTACCACTCCTGGTACCTCCAATAAGTCCCAGACAGTGGGATTGCTGAGAGGTTGTTGGAGGCTACACCCCTTTTCTTCACCACTCTGCAAACGTGCCCCTTGGTGCATTAGTAGTTGGGGGATGAAGTCCCCTTGGCTGTTGAGGGTCCTTGAGGCCAACTACCTACCCCTCCTGTTACCTCCAGTAAGTCTCACACAGCAGGATTGCTGAGAGGATATCCGATGCCATGCCCCCTTTCTCCACCACTCTGTAAATGTGCCTCCTGGTGCTCTGCTGATTGGGGATGAAGTCCCCTTGGTTCTAGAGTGTCCTTGGGGGCAAACAAGGCCTACTGTTATCTGTAGTAAGTCCCACACAGCAGAATTGATGAGAGGTCTTCGGAGACCATGCCCCCTTTCTCCCCCCTCAGTAAACGCTACTACTAGTTAGAAATTCACTTAAAAAAACAAAGGTTAGAGGAACATTATAGTTAGGAAATAGAATTTGTAAAACCTCTCATGACATCATTGATGACATCTCAAATGACAGCACTGATGACATCCCTGATGACATCATCCACAGAACCACTCACACACCCACTCACACCCCATGCAACCTCTGATTGCCCACTCATGCACCGACACAACACCTCACATATCCTTTTACAGACCCATATCAGTACTCACACACCCACTCACTCATACAGCCACTCATACAGCCACATACACAACCATTCACTCACCCCTACAGTCCCTCATACAGCCAGTAATTCACCTGTACAGCCAGTCACATAGCCACACACTCCCACTCACTCACTCACTCACTCACTCACTCACTCACTCACTCACTCACTCACTCACTCACTCACTCACTCACTCACTCACTCACTCACTCACTCACTCACTCACCCATACAGCTGCTCACCCACCCACTTATTTACCTATACAGTCACTCACACCCCCATTCACTCACCCGTACAAGCACTCACACACACACACACAACAACTTATACAGCCATTTATGCATCCATACAAGCACTCTCATATCTGCTTACTCACCCATGTAGTCATTGGCACCAACACTCACTTCCAATACAGCCCTTCACACACCAACACACTTAATCAAGCAGTCACTGAAACAGCGACTCACACACCCTCAAAGCCATTTACACAGCCAGTCAGTCATTCACACATCTACTCAAACACCCATACAACCATCGACACACCTGCAAAATCACTCACACACTCACTCACACACCCATACAACCACTAAGATACCTACTCACACACCCATACAACAACTGACATAACAGCTCACTCACCTACAGACCTAGTTAGAAATCCACTAATTCACCCATGCAGTCACTCCTGCATGCACTCACACACCCACTCACACACAGATACAGAGTCACACACCCACTCAGATCACACATGTTAAAATTAGTATCACTCATTAATAGCACAACTAGTATACTAATCTAACCTTTTTAGCAGGTTAGTATATATGTTTAGCATCCATAAACTCTTATGAATACTTATACTCACTTGATGATGTCATCAGTAATGTCCTTTGATATGTCATTTGTGGTGTCACCAGTGATGTCACTGACTATGTCATGAGTGAGTTAATATGTGAGGACATAAGCAGTGTATTGCAGGGGCGTGAGTCATAGTTAGCTCCGGTAACTATTAACTGTTGAATTTCTATGTTTTTTTACGAGTAGAATCTGAGCTTAACTATAACGTCCCTGTAACCTTTGGCTTTTTGAGTGAAAAAATATAAAAAATATATTATATATATATATTTTTCTTTTTTGATTAAAGTCAAAAGCACTGCCCCCAAGTAGAGGCAGTGTCAGTAATATAGGCAAAGGGAGAACATGCCGGCCACAGCACAGCTGCGTGCATTAAGACTTTATGGTTTTTCATTTAATTTTCTAAAAAATGGCTTGGCTATAGCACAGCTGCTTTACCAAGTAATAATTAAATAATAAAACAATAAATAAACAATACCTGATGAAGGTGCAGGCTATAGCACAGCTGCATCACCAGTTTAAAACCATATCGGAAGACATACTGGTTACAACCAAGTCCTTCCACCCAACAGAAAAGTCTATCGTAAACATCTAAGGATGCTGAGCCGTTGACGCTCGTATACACCAGAGAGCCAAATTAAAATGAAAAGACACATCATAAAACACTAATAGTTCAAAATAAATGCCCTTTCCTATAAAAAATCAAACACACTTACCTTAATAGACGATCTGATTAGAGAAAAAAAAGAAACAGGATGTGAGGAAGGGTTAGTCCTTCTTTTATTGTAACTCCATTAACGGGGACTGTCTATCCCTGAAGGGGGTAAAGTGTTTTCTTTTAGTAGTTTGGATGGTCAACGTTGGAGGAGGAGGCCTCATTAGCAAGGACTGGGAATATAAAGACAGATGAGGAGATAATGATAGTGCATTCTCAATAGTTATTCTCCAAATGGTGTAGTTAGCACAAGCTGGTGAATTCTGGTGGACCAAGAAGAAGCTGGTATAGTTTAGAGAGTAGGGGTGCGTTGGATTACTAGGACAATGGGAGTTGTGCAAAATCAATTCAGCAGGTCAAGAGAGTGATGTCGTCAACCAAAGCCATCAATCAGCTCCCAAGAGGCGATAAATAATCAGTAAAAGGGAAAATATCAGAGAAAATATTCCTCCCCACTTCTTCTCATCTTCTCATCTCACTGGACTGTGCTGGGACTGGACAGACCATATTTGTGGTAAGGAATGCAACAATTTAGGTCTGGCCCCACATAGATGCAGGTGGTGGACACAGCTTCTCTCAGGGGCGTAACATAGGCCTCCGCAGCCCCTGTGGTGTGGGGGGCCCCCAACCTCCAGGGGGCCCCCTCTGTACCTCAATTCAGCTGGAGAGCTCCAGATTGGGTCCAGAGGGGGCTCCTCCACATACCCTGCAGGGGGCTCGCTCAAGTTTTGTTACGCTACTGGCTTCTCTGTGAACTCAGCTTGACTCAACTACTCAACTCCTCTGCTGAGCTGAAACCTGCACCAGACACCAACTTTCTGCCCAGTCACTTATCACAGCCTCCTGTGGTTTGTAGATCTCCTGCCAAATCCCCCCTCTGCCACCAATACTTGGTGCGTCCGTTAGGACCAAAGCCAAACCGGAGCACCAGGAGCAGGGACACAAGCATGCCTAGCCGCTTCTGCTCACTTGCTTTGACCAGAAAATGCTGAAACAAGGGCTGGAAGAGGGGTAGCCACTCACAAGCAAATACAAAGCAGTGATTTAAACAGGATAACAGATATGTTTGTCAGTGGCATAACAAAGCTTAAGGGGGCAACCCTGCAAAGTATATGGATGGGGCCCCTCATGGCCAGTCAGGAGCTTTCAGGCCGAGTGCTCCTACCCGTCTACAGTGCCGGAGGGGGCCCTCTGGAGCTCGGGGGCCCCCCTGTGCCACAGGGGCTGCGGGGCTAATGTTACACCACTGATGCTTGTTAACAAACTAAAACTACACAAGGTTATTTGAGTGTCTTTACATACATCTAGCTGTGTGTTTCACAAAATTCAATAAGATTTTCCACATTTTAACTGTAGTGTACACATTTCAATATAAGTGAAAAGCAGAAACATTTCAGCTGCAAATGATCTGTATATAAGGAGTCATTACCTAACTGCACAGCAGAGGCTGATGATTTGAGTGCCCTGGCAAGCTCAGAGTTTTCTGCACCACTGTGTGCATGTGTCTGGCATTGTGCCAGCCACTGAGTAGCTAAGGACTTGGAATGCTGTCAGCTTTTACCATTTCAGACGCAGGGAGTTTTATTTAAAAATGTTCTTGTCTTACATGTGTTCCAATCCAAATGTAGTTCAAATGGGGATCAAACAGAAAAGACACAAAGTACAGTACAGTACCTTCATTTGTAGATGAAACTCTGATGCTTTTCCAATTTAGATCTTTTAAATGTGCTTCAGTCTGATTTCTTCAATGTGAGCTGGCATCTCACAGATAAATTCAGAATATCTTCTGAGGATGTTTATAAACCCGGCTGATTATTCAGTGAGCTAAAGTGCACAGGCGCTGAGGACAACCATTTTATCTCTTTAATATTCATATAGTTTAAAAGAAGTGAGAGAAGTGTTTTGCTCAGCCATGACTTGAGACATTTAACACTCGGTTGTTCCAGAAATTAGCAACCACTTTAACAACAGTGGCTCTGCTTCATTCTGACGAAACCCTAAAACAGAGAATTCCAGGCTGCTGAATGATAATTTTGAGCCCTCATCATAATGTAGCAATCTATCTAAATCTATCTATCTATCTATCTATCTATCTATCTATCTATCTATCTATCTATCTATCTATCTATCTATCTATCTATCTATCTATCTATCTATCTATCTATCTATCTATCTATCTATCTATCTATCTATCTATCTATCTATCTATCTATCTATCTATCTATCTATCTATCTATCTATCTATCTATCTATCTATCTTCACAAAAAAAGCAGAGACATTCAGCACTTATAATTATACTTATCTAAAAAAACTGTAACTCGTGCCGAACGGTCAATATAACTCGCAATAACTCTGGCACTATTTGCCGAATCATCATTACATTTCCGAAACTAGTTTGCCACTCATTTCAGCTGCTGCTTGGAAATTTTCGGGGTGATTCATCAAACAGGTATTGGGAAAAGGACTTTCCCCATGCAATTTCCTATAGGGATTTTAAACACAACTACAGCCCAAACTGCTGAATGGAATTACACCAAATTTGGCAGAAAGCTAGGTCTTGGTCCAGAAAGATCTTTTTTTTTGTATAAATCTGTTCAGTAGTTTTGGAGTTTGTAAAGAAAAAATAATTATGTATATCTAGGGATGCAGAGCCTCCTCGGATCCAACTGAATAATGAGATCTCATTGGCTGCCAACACTTTAACCAGGATGTGGTGGCAGTCATCTTGGAACTCTCGACTCCTACACTGACCCCCTAGACCTGGTGGTGGGGTCCCACATAGACCCTGCCTGGGGCCCAAAAATCTTTTAAAAAAATGTTACCACAGATTGGTGGTACATCTGAGAATCCTCCATTCAATAAAAAACAAAACAAGCGCATGCTCCGTTCTTGTTTTCTTTATACTCTCCATGCGGGCCAGGTCCTGGGGAGGGTCTTATAATTATAATTGGGGAGGAGTGCCGCATCCTCTGGCCTGGCCAATAGTCAGAAGGGGAGGGGGGGCCTCGCCTGCCCTCCTCAGGCTGATTTCAGTCAAGGGGACTCCATCCCTTGGGGTCTGGCCATAGGCCATAGGGAATGCAGCCCCCCTCCCCGGGCTGATTTTATCCCGGGGATCCCATACCCCAGGTTCCAGCCTTATAAATTATTGGTAGGGGGCATGCAGCCCTCTCCCAGACAATTTTTGGCTCAGGGGGCCCACCCCCAGGGCCCAGCTGTAGGTTACAAGGGGGGCATGAAGCCCCCCTGCCCCAGAGAAACCCAGGGCTCGGCCATGATAGTAATGGAGAGGAGGGCTTACAAGGGGGGAATGCGGCCCCCCAGGTCAATTTCTGACCCTGGGTGCCCACCCCCAGGACACAATGGTTTCTCTTCCCATAATGCTGTGGGCAGTGAAAACTGTGATTACATTTTCAAAGCTCCGGCCAAGCGAGAGCAATTGCTAAGTCCGCTCCGAGCGGGCGGAAGGATGAAAAAGGAAGCGGGCAAGGAAACACATGAAAATATTGCTTCCAGCTGCAGGGAGCAGCATTTTTAGCTGCTCTCTGCAGGTGGGAGCAATGCTGGGTCTGGCTGTAGGCGAGAAGCTGGGTGGGGCTGTGAGGGCCTTGGGGCTCCCCTTTATCCCCCAACAAAGATGCAGTGGGCACCCTGGGTGGGCTCCAGGGCACCCACCCTTCATTGGGCAGGCCCCAGGAGATGGAGTCCCCAGCACCAGAATTGGTCCAAGAAGGTGGTCTGCACTGAACCACTTCCCCATTAATTATTGGCAGGGACCTCTGGGGCCTCAATTTGCCAGGGGAGGGGGGCTGCATGCCCCCTCCCCCTTTAATCATAATTTTCATTGGCCGGACCCTACGGGTTCGGGTATCCAGGGCCAAAATCGGCCCGGAGAGGGGGGCCGCATACCCCCTCTCCTGTTAATATTTGGCTGACGGATGGGGTCCCTGGAGTCAATATCGGCTTGGGGAGGGGGGCTACGTGTCTCCCTCCCCCATAATTACAGTGAGAAGCCCTGGGGGAAGGGGTGCCCAGGAGCCAAATGTCTCCATGGGAGGGGGTAACATGCACCCTCCCCCACAAAATGTTCAGCGCAGGATGCGTTTTCTGGGGCCAAAATCAGTTCAGGGAGGAGGGCTGCTTGCACCCATCTCAGGTTAGTTGTCTTTGTGGGGTTGACCACAGGCCTTGTGGCCAATCCCCCACTGCTGTACGGCCAAAGGCATGGGTTGGCCGCATGCATGGGGTTGCCTGGCCAGGCCTGTTGGCCAACCCCCTGCGGCGGTGGCTGGATTAACGTATGGTAATTAAATATTACCTCACATTTAAAAAAGCCTAGAAATTGACTGAAAAAAAGGATACAGGGATGTTATTGTTAGAAAATAGAGCTGAAAAAAACATTAGAAATTCACTGAAAAACCCAAAGATTACAGTGACTTTGTAGTTAGGTTCAGATTCTACATGCACAAAACCATAACAATTCAGCGGTTATAGTTAATATTATCTAAAGTAACTATAACTTATGCCCTAAAGTAACTATAACTCACACCCTCACCGTTCACTGCTAATTTCCCCACATATTACATCACTCATGGCATTGTTTATGGTATCATTGATAATATCACTGCAACATTTGTTGGTGTGCAAGGTGGGGCACCAGGACAGCATCTAATGGCTATCTGACCATGTGGTGCCATTCTCGACTACAGCCTGCTGCCTTGCCTGAGCTCAGGTTAACTGAATTACTTTAGTGGTTCACCCTGTTAAGGATTGTATTTATTACTTACGGTGGCTAGTCACCCCTTTAACTAATAACCCAGTTTCTTTGACAGTCCATCTCCATCATAGCTGCAAGAGACAGTGGAATGAACCAGACATCTAATAGTATATCCACAGGACAAGCACCTGGCTCAGAATCACAAGATGCTGATGTAATATTGGTACCATTGACATAACTGCACCACCTTCCACTAGGCCCACAAGTGAATCTGTAGGATGGACATTTTTTACTTTTCCAGCTGGGCAAATAAAAAAATCAATGGGTAAAATGTAGTTAGCACATAATGTAATCTGGTGTTTCAATAGGGACAACCTGGGCTTGCTCAATGAAAAGAAGTGGTATGCGGAAGCACTTGCGCCCCATCCAGATTGCTTAAGTAGAGATGCAGACAGAACACCAGGGAAGAGAAAGAGATAGCGAAACTGAGCCAGTTGAACTGGTGCAGCATCTACATGAGCAAGAGGATGAAAACAAGCAGAATCTTTCAAAATTCTGAAAGGAATGTATGCAGGTTGTGTCTTCTGGCAAAGTAAACAAGAATGTTAAAAAGCTAAGGAGAATCATTTAAGACACAATTTTTAATTTTTGTACAAAAAAATAACAAATATAAAAATGTTTCATTACAAACAATGTCACAAGGAAAAATAATTTAAAACTTATAATAAAAACAATAATCATAGTTAAGCAATAGAAAAGAATAGTTCCAAACAATAATGTTTAAAAAAGAACCTTTAAAAAGTAAAAAAAAAACAAAAAAACAATGTGAAGGCAAATTAGGCAGAGGTGAAACCCTGCATCCAATCGTCTCTGCACACAAATAGAGGTTGTGTGAGATGGAGGTGAGATTGGATGCTTGCAGAGGGTTTGGCACAAGATCTGACTGAAAGCCATTCACAGTGGGGTTGACAACCTAAAGAAGACTTTACACATAATAAATTTAAGTATGAAAAAAAATCACTGGAAAAACCAAAGGTCAAGTTAGGTGATAGAATGAGACAAGTACTTAGGTTAAAAAAGCAACAAGTACTGAAATTCGATAGTTTGACATGAAAGCCACCCAAAATAGTGTTTTGTGGTTGAAGGCTAGTTCAAAGACCAATACATTTAAAAGCGTGAAGGCCAATTGTTAGGCTTGGCATCCTTGGCATGGTATCCCCAGACTTTTTGCCTTCACTCCTACTGTTTTTAATATTGCTGACGTCGTTTTTGCTGGATTTAGGAATCTGAGCACTTTACCACTGCTAACCAGTGCCATAATGCTATATACTTAAAAATTGTAACATTGGCTTATCCACAATTGGCATATTTAATTTACCTGTAAGTCCCTAGTAAAGTATATACGCCCAGGGCCTGTAAATTAAATGCTACTAGTAGGCCTGCAGCACTGATTGTGCCACCCACGTATGCAGTCCTTTAAACAAGTCCCAGGCCTGCCACTGCAGAGCCTGTGTGTGCAGTTTTAAACTGCCTTGTTTGCCTGGCACATTAACCAACTTGCCAGGCCCAAACCTTCCTTTTTATTACATATATGTTACCCTGCATCCTGGACAGCCCATGGGCAGGGTGCAGTGTATTTAAAAAGTAGGACATGCACTTTTAAGTTTTACATGTCCTAGTAGTCAAATACCCTTAAATTCATTGTTCACTACTGCAAGAACTATATTTCCCATTCGGTAGCATTGGAATTACTTTATTAAAATGTATGTGTATTTTCCAATTGGGAAGAGAGGTGACCTCCAAATTTGGCACCTCTGGAATCACAATTTAAAAACACAACTTATGTTGAGGTTGGATTTTAAATTGCGATTCTGAAAAGGCCTCTTTAAGCAAGTTGACATTTTCTTACGGTAACCATTTGGTGCCTTCTGTCTGTCTCTAAATATAACTCTGGGGTGGGTGACAGCTGGCTTTGTGCATTGCCTCTAGACAGCCATACACAAAGGGAGCTTAGGTCTGACTGATGGGCTATCCAGGTCCTGATGGGCCATTCTAGGCAGGATGTGAGGGAGGGGTTGAAATGTAGACCTGATAGCGGTGTGTCCTGTCTCCACACAAAAGGTTGCATATCCCCTTGTAGTGAGTCTAAAGCCAGGGCAGGAAAGAAATGGACTTGTTCACTTCAAAGGCATCTCTTTGAAGTCTCTCCCACTTAAATGCCCCAATTGGGTATTAGTATTGGTCCTCTGACACCACCAACTCAGAACACTTCTGGAACAGAGGACAGTCAACCTGGAAGAAGGACTTCTGTGCTGCTGGAGGGACTGCCACTCTGCTGAACTGCTTTGCTGTGTTGCCCTGCTGCCCTCTTGCCTGGGAGGGAATGAGAAAGACTGGACCTGCATCTTTACATCCCAGAACCTAAGTATCTCCAAGGGCTTGTTGGCTTGCCTCCTGTTTTCTGAAGTCTCAGGGATATTAAGGACTTCTCTCTTCAACCTGCAAACAGCACTTGGATCTGTTTGCTGTGAGTCTGCTCTGCCAATTGGTGCCAATCTTGACTCTCAACGTATCCTTGATGGTCTGCAGCTCGGAACTGATGCATTCATCAACTGCAAGATCAATGAAGACGTAACTCGTCCCTTGCTCCACGCATCGCCCTCGACATCGACGCATCCAAGGTACTATTCAGCAGGCCAAGGGTGGTCCCTGTATTTGGCCTGCGCTCCATTTTGGTGGACTTGAACTTTTGGATTTGAGCCGGTCAAGCATGACCAGAGAGCTCCGGTTAGCGCTACTCACTTCCAAACACTCACAAACAGTTTATTCTTTAAAAATTAATATCTTAACTTCTGCTTATTGAATTTTTGGTCATAAATATATACCCTATTTTTCTAAACTGGTTCTGAGTCTTTTTTGTGGGGTTTTTGCTGTGTAGCTGTTTGAAGTATTGCACAAATACTTTACTAGGCCTGGGCGGAGTAGCAGAACTCCACGAAGTGACAAAAAAATTCCACCTCAAGCAACGGAGTGAGTTTGGTCACCCTGTTCTCGTTGATTTTCAGTGTCAGGTGTTTGACCCATTAGACGCGAACAGCACCATATGTAGCGCAATATGGTGCTACTTCTTTTATGCCGCTTGAGCAGATTTTCTTCTCAAGCGGCATCTTTCTCAATGCGAATGGAAGGTTTCTCAACGCGAGCGGTCACAACCATCCGTGACCGCCTGGGTTGAGAAATACGACTGCCCGCATTGAGAAATCTCACCTGAAGGGGGATTTTCCTCGCTCGCCAATTGGTGAGCGTGAATGAAGAAAAAACCCCGCCCCTATGCGGAGCAGAGTTTTTCAGAACTCCGCATGCTCCGAAGAGTGTGGAAAACTCAGCAAACTCCGCGAACGTAGCAGAGTTCACGGCTCAGGCCTTTACTTTCCACATTGGCTCTTAACTTAAGCCTGACTGCTCTGTGTCAATCTACCAGAGGATGGGTCCAGGTTAATTTAAAGTGTGTTTCTGACTTACCCTAACTAGGAATGTGGTTTCTGCTTGGAGATGGCACATACATCTTCCAACCAGAAAGCCAATTTCTAACACCAATGTTTTCTATGTTTTTCTTGAAGACCAAAGGTATGATTTTGAGAGAGCAGTAGTGTTGCACTGATGAAGGATGTAGACTTTACTGGGTTGTGGATGGCCTGTAATGGATTTAGAGCAGTATGATTTGATTCTTCCCTTCCTGTATCCAAAGAGCAGTTCACTGCTGCTGCGTGAATGGAAAATAAACTGCCACTGCACCTGCTTTTATCAAAGCTGCCAGTTATTAACTCACAACCTTACCCCTTATAACATATCATAGCTTGAGAAAGTGGATTATTAGATGAAGTGATGGTAGTCCTCTTCAAGTAATAATTACACTGTTCCTGACTAAGGGTGGGCGGAATTTGCGAAAGTGCCTTTCGCAAAATATCGCGAAATGGCAAAAAATCTCTGCAATCACGTGAAATTTCGCGTGATCGCGGAGATTTTGTGCTGATTCATACGTTACTGAATTTGACCTTCAACTCGAGCACCTGCTTTATTTATATCTGTAAGTGCTTCCTGTTGAGGTTTAATTTTTGAGACAGGAGCATCGTGCCAGAATGAATCCTGCCCTGCATATTTATCCAAGAAGATGCCAACATTTTGTGCAATACCTCTACTCAACCGGAGTACTATCTACTGGCTAATCAGTAAGTGCTACCTCGTTGGGTAAATAAATGTATAGTGCTTTTCCTACAATATAGCTGCGTAAAGGACCAGAAGAGTTGTCTCCAGCGACCATGTGTGTCTGTAATTTTGCCACCGTGCTGATGGGAGCCGGGGTCCCTTGAGTGAGCTGTCCATCATAGTGGGGAAAGGGTGGGAAGACGTTGCACACCACCAGTGTGTGGGGCGGGGCTTCTATGCAGTTCACATGCCTTTTGTTTATAAAGGGCCAGAGACCGACCAGAGCAGCAGAAGAGGAGACAGAACCTCCTGGTGTCAGGAACTACACGGGGATTGTGCTCGAGAAACCCATGGATGCACAGACCTCCATCAATGAAGTTCACATGCCTCTTGTTTATAAAGTGTCAGAGACCGACCAGAGCAGCAGATGAGGAGACAGAACCTCCTGGTGTCAGGAACTACAAGGGGATTGCGCTCGAGAAACCCATGGATGCACAGACCTCCATCAATGATTACAGCAAATTGCTGACGGTAGATATGGGGAGAAAGTACACCTGCCTAGCATCCACCGTGCTCACTAATTTTTTGTACTGATTAATGCGTTACTGAATTTGACCTTAAACTCGGGCACCTGCTTTATTTATAACTGTAAGTGCTTCCTGAGGTTTAAAATGGCAGGAGCATTGTGCCAGAATGAATCCTGTCCTGCATATTTCGGTTCCCTCGCGGATCGCAGAAGTTTCGACATTTTCGCTTTCTGAGCGGAACGCGAAAATGTCAAAATTTTGCAATTTCCGCGAGCGGAACGGAAATTGTCGCCCACCCTTAAATGACACTCCAATGCTGCTCTCTGGGGAGGAGTCACCTTCTAATAAAGGCAACTATTTGATCCTGGCTGTCATTTAACAGTTATAAAATAAAAGAGAGAGACCCCTTGTAATACTCAAGGGAATAGGGTACTCATAAAAGTATCAACTAGCAGTCCCTTGTGTAATATCGTTATTTGACAATTATCCTCCAACACTTTTATACAGAAATCATTGGTATTTATTATTTAAAAAACATGTTATACATCACATTTAAAAACACAGTCTAAAATGGTCCCTACTTAACAGTTACTATGAACAGTAAATTTTTCTTAGCAGCACAAGAAGGAACCAATTTCAAATATATATGGAAAACTCAAATACACAAATTAGATTTTTACACAGAAATCAAACGATAACATCATCCCGTTAACGACCTGCATAACCGAGAAAACACCACATAAAAAGACAGTACACTTTGTCATATATTGCACATCCTCCTGAACAAAGCTCAAATTGTACCACTTATGAGATACTCATGCATTCATCTCTATAGGTCGGTACCCGTTCCTTGAATTGTGCCTTTTTTGCGTCGACGCGTTTCGATGGGCTCATTTGTTTGCCACTATCTTTTTCAAGACCATTGATGAGGGTTTTCTCAACTCAATGTTCAATATTTCGATCCTTTTTACGCTCTCAATTCTTTCTTATCTTGGGTAGATCTACTATGTGCTCACTCTTCCTTTCTGATTGTGAGAAACCGTCCAACTTTTCTGTTCATTTGGCTGGAATCTTCGAATTGATCTCAGTATTGCATACGTTTTTCTTCGTTTCTAGTCTTGTTTATATTTTACTCCAGACGCAGGGGAAACAGATTCACGTATATGGTGTTTCTCCCTGTTTTCTGGACCGCCTTCTCCTGTGGCGTGCAGGTGATATTATCGTGCAGAGTCGTTTCCTCGGTATTTTATGTGGTGTTTTCTCGGTTATGCAGGTTCATAACGGGATGATGTTATCGTTTGATTTCTGTGTAAAAATCTAATTTGTGTATTTGAGTTTTCCATATATATTTGAAATTGGTTCCTTCTTGTGCTGCTAAGAAAAATTTACTGTTCATAGTACCTGTTAAGTAGGGACCATTTTAGACTGTGTTTTTAAATGTGATGTATAACATGTTTTTTAAATAATAAATACCAATGATTTCTGTATAAAAGTGTTGGAGGATAATTGTCAAATAACGATATTACACAAGGGACTGCTAGTTGATACTGTCATTTAACAGTGACAACCTTGCCCCAATCCAACGTTCAGAAGCATCTGTCTGACCATAAATGTTCCGCAAAAGTTATTTTATGTAATGTTATGTTATGTGTATTTGTAAAGTGCATCACCCATGAGTATATCCTAACAAGGGGCAGGTGTGTGTGCCTAGCCCTGCCTATGATAGGTTGGTCATTTGAAAAACAAGGTCTTCACCCTTTTGTGCAATTCAAGAAGAAAGGGGGAGGCTCTGATGTAGAGTGGGAAGTCTTACCATGCTGTTCTGGTTTTGTGTATATATGGGATATGTGTGAGTAGGAGTCCCAGGGAGAGGAGTTGTCTGGGTGGTTGGTTTGTGGAAGGAGATGCACTGATCCGGTAGGTGGGGCTTGAGTTGTTTAGAGTGTTGAATATTTGTACATACGTTTGAATTGCACTCAGGTGCTGTGACTATAAGTGCTAATCACATTGCCTCTTTCCGCATTTTAAATGTCTTCTGACACTCTTAAGTCCATACAAATGTTTTGATCTGCTTCTTGGAGGTGAGCTCTGTCCAGATGGGGGTTAAAATGGAACCATACCCTTTCACGAATCTCTTGTAATACCATGTCAGGCCTTGACCTGGTTTTGGATTTTGGGAGGCTCCCAAGCCAGGATGGTTTGGATCTTGGGTTGGAGAGGCTGTACACACTCCTCCTTCCACCTAAAATGTGGCCCAGATACATGATAAATCCCTGCCCTATCTGGAAATTACTTGCCATGACAGTCAGGCCTGCCTCCATCATGGCCTTAAGTAATTCCTTGAGGTGGTTTCAGTAGTCCTACCGGGTGGAGATAAAGATAGCTATATCGTTTGGATAAGCTGTGCTGAAGGGCTCCATCCTAGACAGTTCTATGTGCATCAGCCTCTGGAAGGTGGTAGGGGCATTCTTTAGGCCAAAGGTCATCGCACCAAACTAGACGTAACCATCTGGGTTAGAGAATGCAGGCCTGTCCTTAGCTCCCTCAGCCCGAGCAATCTACCAGTACCCGAAAGTGAGATCAAATGAGCTCAGGTACTTGGCATTCTCCTAATCTGTCAATGAGCTCATCATCTTGTGGGCCTTTTGGTCATACTAGTGCTTAATAAGCTTCTGGCTGGCCTCCGAATTCTTGTTTGCCTGCTTCATATACTCTACCACGCAGGAATGCCGACCTAGTACATAGTTTACTTTATCTTACTTGGGCTCTTTGAGAGGGTTCTCCCACCTCTCTCGAACCAGTCTTAAGTGACCTATTACAGGGTGCCGATACAGAAGCCCAAAGAGGATGAAGCCCGCTCCCTTCTGTGGTATCTCCCTGGAGGCAAAAAGAAGGCATTG
The DNA here is from genome assembly GCF_964204655.1 of Triturus cristatus. Taxonomy (NCBI): domain Eukaryota; kingdom Metazoa; phylum Chordata; class Amphibia; order Caudata; family Salamandridae; genus Triturus; species Triturus cristatus. The sequence goes on from NC_140588.1 coordinate 718,402,044, forward strand.
TAGTAGGACATCCCACTTCTTAAGTTTGCCATAAAAACCCATAATCATGACTTTCATAATCTTATTGAATCTTTCAACTAGACCATTGGCTTGGGGGGTGATAAGGGAAGGTAAACTTATAAGTCACCACGCACTCATCTCACATAGCCTTCAAGTACACAGACATGAAGTTGGTGTTCCTGTCGGATAATACCACCTTAGGAAACCCCACTCTTTTTAAGACATCAAACAGGGATCTGTCCGCTGAGGACACCATTACAGTCCTTAGGAGTATTGTTTCAGGGAACCTTGTGGCATGGTCCAACACCACTACGATGACCCAATTGCCTGAAGCAGTTGGTGAGTCGAGGGGACCAACAATGTCAATTCCTATTCTCTCAAGGCGTGTCCCATACCACAGGCAGTAGAATTAAGGAAGCCTTTGCTTTCCATCCTGTCTTCTTTTAGAGTTTTCCCACTGGTTTGAAGATGGTGCAGGCGCAACAGAACTCCTTCATCTTCTCCGACATCTGGTGCCAGTTAAAGTGGCTGACCAACCTGACTCATGTCTTGGCCTGCTGCAGGTGCCTAGCAAAGTGGATATGATGGGCCAAATTTGAGAGGAAGGACCTGCATTGTTGGGGTACGACCAATCTGGTGCTCCATTATTTGGGCCCTTTTCTTCACTATGCAGGACACCATCCTCCCAGTGGTCCACTTGTATCCCCTTGTCCCTGGATTTCAGACTGATGTTGAGGGCCTTCAAGAGTAGGGCAGGTCTTCTGCTCTTGAAAATCCCCCTCCCTTGAGTGTCCTCCTGCTCCTTGAAGCCCAGCAATCTCTGGCAGGTCTCCTTGGGGCACGTTTCGCTTTGGTCCCAGGTTTTCCCCATCAGGGTCAGACATTGTTGGAAAGGCGTTCGCCGGAGGGGGGTTCGATGCCGTCTTGCCCACCCCTTTGACCCACCTCTCCCACGTAGGCCGAACCAGGCGCGCACACCCTGAGCTAACACTACGAACAGAGTGACACCACACGTATTCTTTGTAGGACGATAGGTTCTTTTATCAATGATTTCAAGGGATCTTTATGATCCAAGGTGCAAGCAGTACAGCAGTGGCACAAGGTACCACAAATCGGTCGTGGGGAATGGGGGTAGCGGGACAGTCTTTCAAGATAGTGTCTCTGCGAAATACCCTGAGGATAGCTCACAATCCTCGAGCTGGAGGGTGTCGTGTCTCTGGGCGATCTCTTACCGAGTCGTCCTCAAGGGGAGCGCCGTGAGTCTCTCAGCAGGCACAGATGGTCGGGGTTCGGGAGCCGCGATTCCGTCAGCAAGGCTCAGATGGTTCAATAGCTGGGGGCCGCGAGTCACTCAGCAGGCCCAGGTGGTTCAGTGTTCGGGAGCCGCGACCTCGTCAGCAGGGCTCAGATGGTTCAATAGTGAGAGGCCGCGAGTCACTCAGCAGGCCCAGGTGACTTCAGCGTTCAGGAGCCGCGACAGCGTCAGCAGGCTCGGATGGTTCCAGGTCGTCTCTGCATTCGTTCCTCCGGCACCCCTTGTTATACTCCGCTTGCTCTTTGAAGTCCGGAGTCCTCGCAGAGGGGGGACTGGGGTGATGGAGGGGGTTCGGCGGGATTTCCTGCCGCTCACTTCTTTGGTCTTTTCAGGTGGGTCTGGGAGGGACCCCAGACGCTCGGCAGGGGAGGCGCCTGCTCCCCAGGGGCCTGGTGGCAGATCGAGTCTTCCCGGGGAAGGCGACCCGAGGTGTGACTGGGCTGGCGCCTCTGGGTCTGGCTCGAGGGTTCCCGCTCCCTCGGTCGGACATGCGTGGTAGGGTGTCGAGTCTGTCAGGGCTCTGGCCGGCCCTCGGATCTGGGTGGCTGGGGCGGCCGGAGTCGGAGATGTCGTGTCTTGAGGGTGGTTGCAGGGTGGCTGGATGATTGGGAGGCAACGCCGTGAGGCCGGTCTCACACACGTCCCCCCCAGCTGAAAGGCGTGGAGAACTACCCATCCACTGGGGGGTTCTCCTCGCCGAAGCGGAAGAACCGGGACAGGCCGTCGGCGTTGGCATGATCCGTCCCGGGGCGATGTTCGACAGTGAAGTCCATCCCTTGGAGAGAGATGGACCATCGTAGTAGCTTGGGGTTCTCCCCCCTCATCTGCATTAGCCACCGCAAGGGCCGGTGGTCCGTCTGTACTCGGAAATGGGTTCCGAACAAGTAGGGCCGTAGTTTCTTGAGGGCCCAGACTAAGGCGAAGGTCTCTCGTTCTATGGTACTCCAACGCTGTTCTCGAGGCAGCAGCCTTCGGCTGATGAAGGCTATGGGCTGATCGATGCCCTTGTCGTCGAACTGCGAGAGGACGGCCCCGATGCCGTGTTCGGATGCGTCGGTCTGGACCACAAACTCTTGGGAGTAGTCGGGGGCCTTGAGTACGGGGGCGGTGCACATGGCGGTTTTCAAGGCGTCGAACGCCTGCTGGCACTGGGTGGTCCACTGCACCTTCTTCGGGAGCTTTTTGGAGGTCAACTCCGTGAGGGGCCCCGCGATACTACCATAGTTTTTAATGAACCTCCGGTAGTACCCTGTAAGACCCAGGAAGGCCCGGACCTCCGTCTGCGTGGTGGGGGGCTCCCAGGACTTGATGGCGTCGATCTTTGGTTGGAGGGGGGCGACCTGGCCGCTGCCCACCTGATGCCCCAGGTAGACCACGGAGCCGTGCCCGAGCTGGCATTTGCTGGCCTTCACTGTTAGGCCGGCTTGGCGCAGGGCCATTAGTACTTGTCGGAGGTGCTGGAGATGCTCGTGCCATTGAGAGCTGAATACGGCGATGTCGTCAAGGTACGCTGCGCTGAACTCCTCGAGTCCGGCCAGGACCTTGTTCACCAACCGCTGGAACGTGGCTGGGGCATTCTTCATCCCGAACGGCATGACCCTGAAGCGGTAGTGTCCATCTGGTGTGGAGAAGGCAGAGCGTTCTTTCGCTCCCTCCGTGAGAGCAATCTGCCAGTATCCGCAGGTCAGGTCGAAAGTGCTGAGGAACCGGGCGGCCCCAAGGCGGTCGATGAGCTCGTCGGCGCGGGGAATAGGGTGAGCGTCTGCTCGGGTGACCGCATTGAGCCCCCGGTAGTCCACACAGAATCTTAGTTCGGGGGCGACCCCAGGGGAAGCCGCCTTCGGGACCAGAACCACCGGGCTGGCCCAGGGGCTGTCGGAGGGTTCGATTACTCCAAGGGTGAGCATCTTCTGTACCTCGGTCTTGATGCAGGTGCGGACCCGGTCAGGCACCCGGTAGGCTCGGTGTCTCACAGGCGGGCTGTCGCCGGTGTCCACGTCGTGGACACACCAGTCGGTGACCCTTGGAATGAGGGAGAAGAGGTCTGCGAATTGTCTGAGCAGCTGGCGGCAGTCGTCGGACTGTTGGGGAGTGAGGGTGGTTGAAAGTCTCACTCCCTCCACGGAACCATCCAGGTCTTTAGCGCACAGGGGGTCGGGCAGGGGTTCGGTGTCTTCTTCCGCCCCATCATCGGTGGCCAGTAGCAAACTTAATTCCGTTCTCACAAAGTGGGGCTTGAGACGGTTCACGTGGAGGACCCGGAGGGGGTTCCGTGGGGACTGTACATCGACCAGGTACGTGACCTGACTCTTCCGCTCGATCACCTTGAAGGGACCAGTCCATTTGTCTTGTAGGGCGCAGGGCTTCACCGGGGCCATGACCCAAACCTGCTGGCCCGGCTGGAACTCGACCAGGGTTGCGTCCTGCTTCATTTCTTCTTGGCTGGCCTCGAGGTTAGCCTCTGCGAGTTCTCTGAACTTCCTCGTCTGGTTGCGGAGCGCCAGGATGTAGCGGAACACATCAGGGGGTGTCCCCCGGGGGCTTGTCTCCCAGCCCTCTTTGACCAGGCTCAGGGGCCCTCGGACGGGGTGTCCGTATAGCAGTTCAAAGGGGCTGAACCCCAGAGACTTTTGGGGAACTTCTCGGTACGCGAACAGGAGGCAAGGGAGGAGGACGTCCCATTTCCGGCGCAGGGGCTCTTCGAGGCCCAGGATCATTCCCTTCAGGGTTCGGTTGAAGCGTTCCACCAGGCCGTTGCCCCGGGGGTGGTAGGGGGTCGTGAACTTATATGTGACTCCGCACTGCTGCCACAGGGACTTCATGTAGCGGGATATGAAGTTAGTCCCGCGATCACTCACAACCTCGCGGGGAAATCCGACACGGGAGAAGATCCCCATGAGAGCCCGGCCCACCACGGGAGCCGTCACGGTGCGGAGGGGAATGGCCTCGGGGTAGCGGGTGGCATGGTCCACCAGGACAAGGATGAAGCGGTGGCCCTGGGCGGTCTTTGGATCCAGGGGTCCCACTATGTTGATGCCGACCCGCTCGAACGGGGTACTCACAACAGGGAACGGTTGTAAGGGAGCTTTGCGTTTTCTGCCACTCTTCCCACTGCCCTGGCACGTGAGGCAGGATTTGCAGTGTACTTCTACATTCGCTCGCATCTTGGGCCAATAGAAGTGGGTAACCAATCGCTGATATGTTTTGTCTTGGCCTAAGTGTCCTGCCAAGGGTACATCGTGGGCCAGGCCCAGGAGGAGGCTTCGGAAACGCAGGGGTACCACCAGTACTCGGGCTGCGCCTAGCTCGGCGGACTTTTGTTCGCTGTATAGGAGGCCATTGTCCCAATAGATCCAATGGGTTCCGGTTCGGTCACCGGCGGCCTGGGCTTCGGCTTGTTGTCTGAGCCCCCCGAGGGAGGGGCAGGTGGCCTGTTCCTGGCAGAACTCCTCACGGGAGGGCCCTCCCTCACAGCGCCATTGGGCCATCTCGGGCAGTTCTTCGAGCTCAGTCAGGGCCTCAGGGGCAGAAGGTTCAGGCCCTTCTCCCGGGTTAGTGTCTTCTTCTTCTGCCGAAGGATGGTTGTCCGCTTCTGGTAGGGTGTCCCGGTTCTCGGGGACAGTGTTCGGTGGGAGGGCCTCACCGCCCTCGGAGAGAGGCAATCGCGCGGTCATGGAGCGCGTGGTGGCGCAGACCCATTCGGGTAGGCCCATCATCTCGAGATGGGCTCTTCGTTCTACTTGCCCCCACGGGGAACTCTCCAGGTCGTTGCCCAGGAGGCAGTCTACGGGCTGTGATGTTCGGACCGCTACCTTCAATTCTCCGGAGACCCCTCCCCACTCGAAAGGCACCAGCGCCCTCTGGCAGAGGCTCTCAGAATTGTCGGAGGATATGACCGGACAGAGGGCACCGGTCAGGATCTGGTCTTCTGAAATTAGGCTGCGGTGGACCGCGGTGACACTCGCCCCGGTGTCGCGGAGGCCCTCGACTCGGTGGCCGTTGATGGTCACCTGCTGTCGGTATTTCTTTGTGTTGGCGGGTAAGGGTGTCCCGGGGACCATTTCTCGATCACCAAGGGAGACCAGGGCCATGGCCGCTGGTTCCCATTCTTCGGAGTCCTCCATCTCTTCCCCCAGAGCCACGGAGGCCATCTGCCGGGCCGGGGGGTTGGTCGTTGCGGTTCGCTGATACTGGGGACACTGGGGGTCATTGGCGTAGTGTCCGGGCTGTTGGCAGCGGAAGCAGGTGATCCTAGCTCGTGGACCTAGCCGTCCTGGGGCTCCGGTGCTTGCTGGGGACGGGGCCGAACCTGCCGCTGGTGGGCTGCTGGGGGGGCTGTTTGAGGACCCCCCGGGGAAGTCTCTTGGTCGGCCGTGGTTTCCTCCGCCCCTCTGGCGGGGGGGCCTTGACTGTGGCGGCCGTAGTCCCCCACGGGGCCCCGGGTGGCCCGGGTATTCACCCAACGATCAGCCTCAGCGGCCAGCTTCCGAGGGTCGGTGAGTTTACTGTCCAGGAGATGTTGGCGCAGTTCTACAAAGCAATTGGCCGCTAAATGTTCCCAGGCAATCAGATCAAACAGTTCTTCGAAGGTGGAGACCTTGCTGCCCTTGATCCACCCGTCCAAGGCTCGGCTGTAAAAGTTCACGTATTCTACCCACATGGTGCCCGGTATCTTCTTGCAATCTCGGAACCGTTGTCGGTACATTTCGGGAGTGAGTCCATACCGGCCCACAAGGGCTTCCTTCATGTGGCTGTAGGAGTTCATGACCGTGGAGGGCAGATCTAGCAGGGTGTCTCTTCCTTCGCTTAAGAACCGGCCCCATAGGCCAGCCCCCCAATCCTTCTGCGGGACTCGGTGAGAGGTCATGGCGACTTCGTAGGCCTTAAACCACTGCTGGATATCGTCGTTCTTGTAATACTCCTTTACCACATCCTTGGGGATGTGGACTTTGGTTTCCCCGGTGGGAGCGGACGGTGGATTCCCGGGCGGCTGTGACTTTTCGTTTTTAGCCCGCCACTCGATCTCCTTCAGGCTGCGTTCATGTTCTAGCTGGAGTTTTTTCTCGTCGTGCTCTCTTTGGCGTCTTTTCTCCTCGAGTTCCCCTTGTAGCCGTAACTGCTCGACGGCCAACTTTTTCTCTGCCAGTTTTATTTCTCCCTCGATTTTTAGCTTTGCCAGTTCAAGTTCGTGGTTGCGGCTTCTCTCTCGGTCCGCTAGCTCCTCGGGGGACAGGTTCCCCTCTGGCCCGTTGTTTCTCACCGGGATGCTTGGTGGTTCATGGGCAGAGTCTTCTTCCGTTTGGGTCAGGGGCGCCCCCGTCTCGACCCAGGTTTTCAGTACTTTCTGGAAGTCTTCCTTTGTGCTTAATCCGGTGGTAGCGATGCCAAGGTCCTTGCAAAACTGTTTTAATTCTCTATGTGTGTAATAGTCCAATTGATCCTCTCGGAACGGTGAGCTTATTTCGGTACCTGCGGCACCCAGGGAGGTTTCTCCTTCCATCTCTGTTTGGTAGTGCGTCAGTCGTTCACTGCACGCTCTCTTTCGGTGTCGGCTCGGATCCCGTCGTCTGCCACCAAATGTTGGAAAGGCGTTTGCCGGAGGGGGGTTCGATGCCGTCTTGCCCACCCCTTTGACCCACCTCTCCACGTAGGCCGAACCAGGCGCGCACACCCTGAGCTAACACTACGAACAGAGTGACACCACACGTATTCTTTGTAGGACGATAGGTTCTTTTATCGATGATTTCAAGGGATCTTTATGATCCAAGGTGCAAGCAGTACAGCAGTGGCACAAGGTACCACAAATCGGTCGTGGGGAATGGGGGTAGCGGGACAGTCTTTCAAGATAGTGTCTCTGCGAAATACCCTGCGGATAGTTCACAATCCTCGAGCTGGAGGGTGTCGTGTCTCTGGGCGATCTCTTACCGAGTCGTCCTCAAGGGGAGCGCCGCGAGTCTCTCAGCAGGCACAGGTGGTCGGGGTTCGGGAGCCGCGATTCCGTCAGCAAGGCTCAGATGGTTCAATAGCTGGGGGCCGCGAGTCACTCAGCAGGCCCAGGTGGTTCAGTGTTCGGGAGCCGTGACCTCGTCAGCAGGGCTCAGATGGTTCAATAGCGAGAGGCCGCGAGTCACTCAGCAGGCCCAGGTGACTTCAGCGTTCAGGAGCCGCGACAGCGTCAGCAGGCTCGGATGGTTCCAGGTCGTCTCTGCATTCGTTCCTCCGGCACCCCTTGTTATACTCCGCTTGCTCTTTGAAGTCCGGAGTCCTCGCAGAGGGGGGACTGGGGTGACGGAGGGGGTTCGGCGGGATTTCCTGCCGCTCACTTCTTTGGTCTTTTCAGGTGGGTCTGGGAGGGACCCCAGACGCTCGGCAGGGGAGGCGCCTGCTCCCCAGGGGCCTGGTGGCCGATCGAGTCTTCCCGGGGAAGGCGACCCGAGGTGTGACTGGGCTGGCGCCTCTGGGTCTGGCTCGAGGGTTCCCGCTCCCTCGGTCGGACATGCGTGGTAGGGTGTCGAGTCTGTCAGGGCTCTGGCCAGCCCTCGGATCTGGGTGGCTGGGGCGGCCGGAGTCGGAGATGTTGTGTCTTGAGGGTGGTTGCAGGGTGGCTGGATGATTTGGAGGCAACGCCGTGAGGCCGGTCTCACAGACATCTTCTGGGCCTTGGGATCTTTAGAGTCTGGTTTTTCAGGCTGCTTGCCTTTCTCATGGGGCCCTGGGCTAATGTTTCAGGCTCTAAGCTCCCTGGGCTACACAGATGTGCTGTTTTAGCCTTTGTAGCCACCCACAACCACTCAGGTTGACTCGACATCTTTGCATGGGTCATCCTCTGTACCTCAGACCAATCAAAGGTTTGAAGATAATTTCCCAGCAGACACTCCACTGGCCTGGCAGTGGTCACAACTACCTATTTCAGGTGAGTAACCCCTTCCCATTCAAAGGTGACCATTGCCATACAACAAAATTTCACCTCATTGTCAGCATTGACTACCTTCCGCAGGACATCTGGTATGATTTTCTCTGGATAACCAACTTTTCCACCACAGTGGTCATGCTGGCTCCGGTATGCCTCTGAATCTCCACCATAGTACTGTTTATCTTAGGCTATTGTCTGTACTTCACCATATTGGGAGGTAAGGCAGCTGGGGTTTCAACATCCACCCCACCCATGGATACTAATGAGACTTCAGTGTACCACTTGGATTCCCCTGGGCAAATGTCCAACCCAATCCCTACACTAGCAATTTCTTGAGACAGCCCACTGATGGGGGGGGGGCTTCTGGAACAAATAGAGTCTCCCTTTTTGTGTCTAGGCTGATAATGGTCAAAGCATACACAGTCTTTAGGTGGTCAAAATGCATTCCCTCGTACTCTCTTCTCCTGGGGCTTTTGAGAATGCTCTCATTTTCGTCGTGTTGCTCCCTCTTTCACCTTCAGGGAGACAGACTACAGTTCCTAATGATCACCCCCTGGAACTTCTTGGATTCACAGGCTAAGATCCACTCATTAGCTGTCTTATCTAGATCTCTGAGGATCAACAGCTTAGAATACATCAGATGCTGATGTAAGCTCTATGAAGAACAAATACTCCAAATGTGCTCGTTGATCATTGAAATTGTACAGCCCATCATAAGTTGTAACTTTGTTGCCCTTCAACTAGCCTTCTAGTGCCTTCACTCAGATATCTACAAAGTCCTCCCAGGACTGCTGTGCATGTATGTGGGTATCCGTGAACTTATTCCAATACTCTTCAGACGAAATCTGAAGACGTGGCTCTTTCAGCTCTAGCTCTCCCCCTTTTATTTTTTAGGATGGCATCTATGGGCGTTTTATTTTCTGCTTTTGTTGGTTGTCTGTGGTCATCTGTAGCGCCGGGACACTCTTTGGAGTAGCCGTGCGCTGTATAAATCACGAATAACATAACATAACTCTTCTGGGGTCAGACCAACTTCTCAACTAGGGCATCCTTTGTTGATAGGACTCCCCCAAACCGTTCCTCTAGGGCATGGGTACTCACAAACTTTCTGTTGGGGGCCAAAATTACAGTATGGTTTGTGCCCAAGGGCAGCACCGGTAGGGGTGGGGTCAGTGGTGGTGGGGTCAGTGGGGGGGAAGGGCTAGAGTACTGCCAACACACACCCTGGATCTACTACCCATAGTAGTCAGTCAGTCTCTGTCAGTCAGTCTCTCTCTCAGTCAGTCAGTCTCTCTCAGTCAGTCAGTCTCTCTCCCCAGTCAGTCACTCTCTCACTCAGTCAGTCACTCTCTCTCTCAGTCAGTCTCTCTCTCTGTCAGTCTCTATCTCTCTCTGTTAGTCAGCCTCTCTGTCTGTCAGTCTCTCTCTCTCTCTCTGTGTCAGTCAGTCTCTCGCTCTCTCTTTCAGTCAGGCAGTCTCTCTGTCAGTGAGTCTCTCTCTCAGTCAGTCAGTCTCTCTCTGTCAGTCAGTCTCTCTCTCAGTCAGTCACTCTCTCTCTCTCACTCAGTCAGTCACTCTCTCTCTCAGTCAGTCTCTCTCTCTGTCAGTCTCTATCTCTCTTTGTTAATCAGTCTCTCTGTCTGTCAGTCAGTCGCTCTCTCTCTCTGTCAGTCAGTCTCTCTCTCTCTCTGTCAGTCAGGCAGTCTCTCTGTCAGTCAGTCTCACTCTCTCCCTCAGTCAGTCTCTCCCTATCTCAGTCAGTCAGTATCACTCTCTCTCAGTCAGTCAGTCTCTCTCTGTCATTCAGTCTGTCTCTCAGTCAGTCTCTCTCAGTTAGTCAGTATCTCTCTCAGTCAGTCAGTCTCTCTCTCTCTCTCTCTCTCTCTCTCTCTCAGTCAGTCTCTCCCTCTCTCTGTCAGTCAGTCTCTCTCTCTGCCAGTCAGCCAGTCTCTCTGTCATTCAGTCTCACTCTCTCCCTCAGTCAATCAGTCTCTCTCTCTCAGTCAGTCAGTCTCTCTCTCTCTCTCAGTCGGTCAGTCTCTCTCTGTCAGTCAGTCTCTCTCTCAGTCAGTCCCTCTCTCTCTGTCAGTCTCTCTCAGTCAGTCTCTCTCTCTCTCAGTCAGTCTCCCTCCCAGTCAGTCTCTCTCTCTTAGTCAGTCTCTCTCTCCCCAAGTCATTCTCTCCCTCTGTCAGTCAGTCTCTCTCACACAGTCAATCTCTTTCTGTCAGTCAGTCTCTCTCTGTCAGTCAGTCAGTCTCTCTCTCTATCAGTCAGTCTCTCTCTCTCTCTCTCTCTCTCTCTCTCTCTCTCTGTCTCTCTCTCTCTTAGTCAGTCAGTATCTCTCTCAGTCAGTCAGTCTCTCTCTCTCTCTCTCTGTCAGTCAGTCAGTCTCTCTCTTAGTCAGGCTCTCTGTCAGTCAGTCTCTCTCTCTCTGTTAGTTTCTGTCAGTCTGTCTCTCTCCGTCAGTCTCTCTCTCTCTCTCTCTTAGTCAGTCAGTCTCTCTCTTAGTCATCGGTCTCTCTGTCACTGAGGCTCTCTGTCAGTCAGTCTCTCTATCTTAGTTTCTGTCAGTCTGTCTCTTTCTGTCAGTCTCTCTCTCTCTCTCTTAGTCAGTCAGTCTCTCTCTTAGTCATCGGTCTCTCTGTCAGTCAGTCTCTCATTCACTATCTGTCAGTCTGTCTCCCTGTCAGTCAGTCTCTCTCTGTCAGTCAGTCTCTCTCTGTCAGTCTCAGTCAGTCAGTCTGTCTCTCTCTCAGTCAGTCTCTCTCTGTTAGCCAGTCTGTCTCTCTCTGTAAGTCTCTCTCTCTGTCAGTCAGTCTCGCTCTCTCAGTCTCTCTCTCTCTCTTTGTCTGTCTCTCTCTCTCTGTCAGTTTCTCTCTCTCTCTCTCCCCACTCTCTCTCTCCACTCTCTCTCTCCACTCTCTCTCTCAACACTCTCTCTCTCTCTCTCCACTCTCTTCTGTCACTCATAATATTGGGTTTACATTACCTGCAAGGTCCGCGGGCTGCCAAGGAAGTCCAGCCTGGCCGCTCTAGGGTAAGGAGCCTATCCCTCTCAGCTACTTGACCCAACTTCTGATAAGGGTGCCCACCTTCCTCCTCTTTAGTGCTCTTTCCAAGGAAGCAAACCATTTGTATATGTCACCACCACCACAAAGCTAGGCTCAATTCCTCTGGGCAGTCGAAGGTTGTGTGACCACCCCACAGATACCTCCTCAGTTTAGCTACCATCATCGTTGCTGGGCTTCAGGCCCAGTCTGGCCTTCTTTTCCTCCAAGGCAGGATTTTTCTCTGCAAGGACTACTAGCTTCTTCTCTTGCAGGGAATAAGGGCCATCTGGGCCACTAACTCTCTTGCTGGGCGGGCCGCCTCTGAAAAATTGATGCTGGCTGATCTCCTCTCACTTACAGCCAAGGAACCTATTCTCCAAAGAGTGTTTTGGGACAAATTGTCATACTCCTCACCACTCTCTGGATTGTGCTCTACCTCCTCCCCCTCTGGAGTTTCCTCTGTCTCAGAGATGATCTGGTCCAAGTAAGCGTCTTACCAGGCCTTCAGGGCTTTTTCATATTCTTCTTTTTTGGCTTTTTGGCCTAATTTTAGGTCCCTGTCCATGTTTCCTTTATACTTCTAAGAGGTGGAAAAAAATTGAAAAATATTTAAATTCAAAACATAATTAGAAGAATAAATAAAACAATTAAAGATTGAAACCCAATTAAAAATGAAGAACAATTTTTGAATTCAGTGAATTTAGGGATTTAAAATTTTTGAGCTTAATAGCTCTGGCACTACTAAACACAAGTTCAGGATTCCACCGCTGAAAACCAATGTGAGAAATAATTTATTGAACTGAATATTTCTCTTGGAGTAACAATGGCTTTATTCCTGACTAGGTCCAGTTAGGTCTCAATTATTTAAACTCGAGCTGAACCCTTGATATTTGTTGTAGCACAGAGCAGACAGGCTTAACTTAGGAGAAAATGTAAAGCATTTATCAGCACCAAAACAGTTAATAAGTAGAATACACAACGTAATGAAAATTCCACTCCAATTTATAAAATGTAGTATACATTTTAGTCTTCAAATAGACATGAAAATAACAAAAGTCTGACATAGGGAACCAGAGAAATGATTTTTCAAAGTTGTAGATGCTTCCGGTGCCAAAAAGCGTGGAACACCAAATGTGGTCATCTTGTTGCGCTAAAGCTGGCCAGAGTCAAAAGTTAAGGCTGACTGTGATAGAGTGCTGGTCAGATACAGTGACCAGGTTTATCCTTCTGAAAATGTTACCTTCTGACATAGTTGATTTTATGGAGAAACATCTTGTCAGCGAAGTTGTCAATGGGTCAGGCTGCAGGCTGGATCTGAAGAAGAAAAACGTATGAAATGGTAGTTAGGGTGCTGCAGAATTTCGCAGGTTAATATTAACACATTTTGATATTGGGTGTTTAACTACTGAAGGACTAACCAATCACAATCCCCCATGCAAAAACCATCTCAAATTCACAAATGGACACACTCCTTATGTATCAATGTGTTGTACGGTGTAACTGTCCATCCAGCTTTTTCTTAAGTCCAATGCTTTTAGTTGTGAATTGTAATATGATTAATTCCAACTATAATTTCCCAATTTTATCCAAATAAAACAACTTCAATCTTCTTGTGTAAGAAGCAAATTATGTATTGGTCATTATTGGACAACCAACCCATCCAATGCGTTAGTCCCTTCTTGGGACTTCATCAGGGGTCGTGATGATCTTAGACAATTAAAGAAAAATCTGTCCTCTTATTTCTTCCATTATCAAGTAGAAAAAAGTAGTCAAGATCTGCCAGTCATACAGGACTTGGGGTAGATGGCACCAATACCAACAAGTATATTCAGTCCTCTTGGATTCTTGTGGCAATAGCCCAAGGGGATCGGATATACAAGTTGGAAATCTTGAAATTATTTTATGATTGAGTCATACTACAATGCACATTTTGAAATGGATCCGACGAAGAGCTTATCGGTGGCGGCTGACTAGAGTAGAGCACCTCGGTGAGAGTCTTGGCTTTGGCAGGACGTTCAAGGCTTGTGACCAAGCAGGAAAGTTCAGTGTGGACGAAGTCTGAAGTCTGTGACCAGGAAGACTTCATGTGGGGTTGGCTGCTCCTCAAAGTTGGCCTCAGTGGAATCCTCCTGCATTTGGATAAGAAACTTTTCCGGAAGTTAAACCTCTTTCAGTGGGACAAACCAGCGTGTTGAATCTGACTGGTGATTCAACAACAGCAGATGTTTCTCAGCAGCAGTACGGTGGTAGCCTTTGGTGCTTTTTCAAAAAGTTCAAAGTGTCCTGTTTATGGTATTTCGCTGGAGAGGAGTACACTCTTACACCAACCAAGGGCCCAGCACCCTGTGGGAACCTTTAGAAGGGTTAGGACTCAATCTCTCAGAAGCCACCAGCAGTGTCCAGGGCAAAATTATTTGGAACTAATCCTGAAGTTGCAGGTATTTTGCAGTTTTTGTGTTCCTGGAGCTTAAGAGGAGGCTAGCCAACTAGCCCCTTATGTCCACTCTTCTGCCCTGGGTTTAAGTAGGAGTAGGACCAGCCCTTGGACCCTCGGGATTACACTCCAAAGGTCAAAGTCAAAGTAGGTGCAGTTGTCTTTCTGAAGTCCAAATGCTTCAGCAGGTGCAGTCCTTCTTCTGTCTTCCTCTGATCAAGGAGCATTCTGAAGAAGATACCAAGGGATGCTACTTATATGCCTGACATATGTGGTGGGTAAGGGAAACTTCCTGTCCAATAAGGAAAATGTTCCCAAGGCAGACCTACTTGTGCTGACATTTCCTGAGGGTGTGGACCTATTCAAACCCAGAGTGCCCTGTTCTGCCAAACTTAAACATGGCATAAAATTTCTTCCCCTGGGCAGAGCTCTGGGCACACTCCTGAAGTGTCTTTAGGAAAATGGGAAAGCCCCATTGCAAACCAGTACGGAAACAGATTGGTGCCATCCTGATAACCTGGACGGTGGAAAGGACAGGTGTGGGTGTGAGTTACATCTGTTTGTGACAATGTTTGCCCCTTTGAAGTTTGTGCAGCTGTTGGGCACATCCCCCAGGCAATTCTGTCAAGAGGAGGCCGCACCTCCTCCCAGAAAGGCCTTGTGGTGCCCTTTCCCGGGAGCCATTCACACCTCCCAGGATGCTGCCAGGTGACAGTTATGGATTAACTTTGAAAAGGCTTCTAGAGACTTTAGGCAAGAAAATGTCATTAGAATGGGATTTAAAGTACTATTAATTTTAGTCCTTGAATCATGGTTCCAGCTATTCCTAAACTAAAGTTACGCATTATACGGTGCTATGGTGTTACTCAGTGCTTTTCCATGGGAAAGCCAGCCTTGCCACATTGAAAAAATGACTTTAGAGATGTAAAACTTAAGTATACATACCTTACATTTTAAATAACATGCACCCTGCCCATGTGCATTTAGAGCCTACCTTAGGGGAGACTTATCAGTAGTAAAAAGGAAGGCTTAGGTCTGAAAAAGGTATTTTTGTTGTCAGGCGAATTTGCTGTTCTAAAACTGTACACTCAGGATGCAGGGGTATGGCTGAAGATACGTTATGCCTTGTCACTCTAGTGGTAGTACAATGAATATAGCTCTTTAAACAACCGCGTTGTAACCAGGTGACCCATTACATCGCAAGTCATTTCAACGACTTGCTGTAGGGGGCACGCTGGACTTAGGAATAGTATTATTTACTATGCCTACTCCAGTTTGTGCAACAGCAGCGAAGGTGTTGGAGTCTAGAACCAGCACCAGCGCGCCCCCTACCGCAAGTCGTTAAAACAACTTGTGATGTAATGGTATGTGTGGTAACAACGCGGTCGTTGTAACAACCGCATTGTAAGGGAACCACGTTGTGGAGACAGCGTTGTAAATGCTGTTTCCCAGCACAATAGGTGCTGCAGTCTACTAGTGACAGCTTACAAGCCGTTGGTACATAGAAGTGCCATATACTAGGGACTCACACATAAGTTAAATATACCAATCAGGTGTTGGACAATTGTACATATGTTATAGGGGTGAGAACAAATGCACTGTGGCCTGGTTAGCAGGGCCCCAGTGCCAAAAAGTAGAAGTTCCAGCAGTATGAGCCCAAACATTGGGGACGCAAAAAAAGGCCTTTCCTTAACATAATATAACATACCATACCATAACATAAACTAACTTAACGTAACGTAACATAGCATAACATAACATGACATACCACAACACAACACAACATAACATAACTTAAGATAATCTAACAGCTAAGGTATGTGTCAACTGAAAAGAAAATACTAAATATTAACACATACATGACAACTTTATTATTCTCTCCTTAACCATCAAGCAAATGTTGCTTGAAATGTCTATTCTATCCACTTGTCTGTATGTGTATGTCCATGTACCTGATAATAGAACCTTTATTTTTTGTGAAAATATTGTATTTGAAAATTATTTCATTTCTATGAGGTATAAAAGACCCTAGTTGTGGCTCTGTAAATGTCAGTTCTATGTTGGTTCAAAGGCTTTTCTATACTTGCTATACAAGGTGAAGCATCTCATCAACGCTCATTACTGACTGATTTTCTGCCAGTCAGAGTGTTTAGTCTTTCTTCTGGCAACTTGCACTTTGACCTTTAAATTTATGAAAGAAAACTATCAGAATATTCTATCACCTCTTGCTTGATCAAGTATTTATAGCAAATTCAAATTTGTAGGAAAGCAAGATCTACTGTTATGGTTACTTCCACG
Source organism: Triturus cristatus (assembly GCF_964204655.1). Lineage (NCBI taxonomy): Eukaryota > Metazoa > Chordata > Amphibia > Caudata > Salamandridae > Triturus > Triturus cristatus. The sequence continues at coordinate 718,418,055 of NC_140588.1, forward strand.
TTTTGCCTGGTGCTAAGCTGTTATTGACTAGTCTGACTGGGATCCTGTTAATCAGAACCCAGTCTATCTGCTTTCTCCCCTAAATTGTTGTGGTTAGTACTTAGGTACATCCCAGATTGGATACTGGGGTACCCTTATCGGTCACTAGTATATGGTACTGTGGTACCCAGGGCATAGGTACCCCAGACGTCCCCCATGGGCTGAAGCATGCATTATGCCACCCATGGGAGACCATTCAAAATGCAACTACTGGCCTGCCTTTGCAGCGTGTGTAAGCTGGTGCTAGCACCACTTACTAAAAATATAGGTTTCCTATATCTAGGGTCACTGCACTTAAAAACTATAAGCCACCCCTATAGCAGGCCTTATCAATCCTGAAGGCAGGGTGCTTGGTTCTAAGTGTGAGGGTGCCCCTGAATGAGCAGGATACCCCTATAGCCTATGGAGTCTATTCTCCCGGGTTGTAAGTGAAAAAGCCATATACTTTATGGAGGGGCACCACTTAATTACGCGATGACCATCTTGAAGTTGGCTGAAATTAATCCTATCATGTTTGGTATAAAACATGTTAGAATCATACCTCCCACACCGTAAACGGTGTGGTAGGTACGATTCCAAGCACTGGAAGAGCCCTCCATTGGGCTCTCAGTGTTCCCGGTGCCAGCCTTCTGGACCCGAACAGCACAAAATGGTTGCTGCCGACCAGAGACACCATTCTGCCCTCCTGCTGCTGAACCAAGCTCGAACAGGGGAAGGCAGAACTATAGGCATCTTTCCACAGGGAAGTGTGACCACCTCCCAGACAAGATTTAGTGTATTGGGACCGGGTGGGTGTGCCCGCCAGCATCACTAAGTCTGCATGAGGGGCACATTTGGTGTCCTCATGCATAGTCCTCATGCAAATCTGGACAAAGGACATGGGAATTACCTCCCCCCTGTAAAGACCCTCCCCTGGGAGAGTCCCCTGAATCGTCCCAACCCTTTCCTTAGGGTACTTAAGGGCTGACCTGGGTGTAGGACCCTAGATTCATCGTGGGACAAGATTCAGATCAGACACCACTTCTTCTTCTACCGTCTGAGCACTCTGGACGTCGCTGGAATTCGTTTGGACTGGACTTCATCTCCTTTCTAGTCTGCTGCATCGTCTGTGCCTGTACACCATACAGGAACCTTCTAAGGCATGTGGGCATCAAAGACACCTGAAGTGCAGGAGTCACTTCCCTGCATTCGCAGGCACCGCAACAAAGTTGACTGGTCTTCTGATCCTGAGCTCCTCTGGACTCTGAAAGGTTTTGCAACACAAGTGTGGTTTTCCACAGCTCTCGATGCCTGCCCTACCCTCTCACAAAGTTTGAGGCCAGTATCCCTCGTAGGTGCTGCAATAACCGAACCCCTGTGCACAGCGTCAACTTGAAGTTGCAAAGGCTTGTTGACTTTCTTCCACCAAGCTCTTTGGGCTCCAAGTAGCCCCCACATCAAGCACCTCCAGTGACCAAAGTCTTTGTCCACATCACATCGTTTGGACTGTGACCTGCATCTTTTGGTGACCTGAACGAAGTCAGCTTGCAACTCCAGTGCCTCCGGCCTGTGGGTCCCGTTGAGGGTCACCTTTGTTTTTTGTGGGCTACCCTGATTTCTCGGGGCCTGCCCTGACTCCCCTGTTTGTGGTGAGCCCCTTGACCTTGGTAGTCCCGACATTGCACCTTCTTTGACTTCTGCACTGGTTGCATTTGCCAAGGCTTGTTGGTGCTCCCACCGGACACCGACCCCTCAGCACTCGACATCCGATGTGGGACAGATCTTGCACAGCTCCTGGTCTTCCTCAGCATCGCCTGGTCCTCAAAGCTGCAGAGTAAAGGTCGTCACCATCTCTCCTGCAACACCTAACATCGAAGGGCATTCGTCTTCCAAGTCTCCTGGTCAGTTCTGAGTGACATAGACTCTGTCCCCTCAGCTTGCAGGTACCTCTCTACTAGAATCCACCTTCAGATTCAACCAGACACTTTCTCCTTCTTCAGCAGCGGCACTTTCCTGAAGTCCTCCATTGGGTTCGACGGTGGTTTCTGACACCACTTCACACCTACGCACCTAGCTTCCCTGCCCTAGGTAACGTGGGTACTAGGGTCCAGCCTTCTGTTTTCCATGGGGTTTCTTCAGGGTCTACTATGAAGGGTCATTAATCTTTAAAAATCCAACCACGACTTACATGTTGACTTGTAAGGAGCACGCTGTCGTGTTCGCACACTGCACACGCTCTCCGTGGGGTTCCTAGGCACTCACCTTGGGTGGTTCCTTGGGTCCCCAGCACTTCTACGTTCTCTCGACATTTTCTTGACCCGATTCATGGTTCTTATAGTATATGGTGTGGTTCCCCCCCTACCCCCCCCCGGGGTCCACTGTGTATTCTGTGCTATTTACTGCATTTCTTCACTAAGTATTGTGTGCATTGTGCATAGCTCCGTGTAGGAGAAATGTGTATGTGTTAGAGAGTATTATATAATAAATACATATTTTTATAAATACCTTACGTGTTTTTTTTAACTTAATCTATACATATAAGATTGCATTCTAGTAAAACAAACTGCTTTACACTCCTTCTGGACTAAGCCTGAAGGCTGCTTTCCAAAGCTGCCACTTAGAGAGCTTTCTAAGGTTGTCTAAGACCTCTTAAATCACCATAAGGGTTGTCTTGACTGGTGCAAGGTGCCCACTTACATAAGTGGACATCATATACCTGGCCAGCTTCTCACAAAATTCTTTTTAAATTTGTCAATTTACATTTCTAATTTGGAGCAACAATTTTTTGCCTCCTTATTTCACACATTAAAGACGTGTTAAACCTAATTGGTGTTCTGTCTCATTTCTTATGCATTGATTCAGTTCTAGCGGACATTTTCTTTCACTTCAGCAAATTGAACTCAATATTTTTCTTTGCACTTACAGAAAGGATTTTCAAATTTAGGTGTTTTTTAATTCGAGAGGTCAGACTTGCGTATTTTTGGATGAATTGCTTAACAATACTATGATTAAAATGGGTCTTCGCAGTTTTACAGATTTCTTTCCTCTGCTTTCCTTGTTTTAGTTTTATGATTATTCGGTATCGGCCATCAAGTTGCCTCGCAGTCTGTGTTGATACCCTTTTCCAAACAAACTCGTTGTGCATAGAATGACAAGGAACAACACATTCTTGCTAGTACCCCAACAAGCATGTGCTTAACTTTCCATGTTTACGACTATATAAACAGGCGTATCCATGGAAAATTGTAGAACATTTAAAGGACACTATCTTTTCAATGATGCTATGTAAACATGCAAATGAGTGTTATTTGGTATTATAAAACAATTTGTGCGTCATTGAATGTTTGGGACTCTGCTAAAATTAAGTGCAAACTTGTTTTCCTATCTGTTTTTAGCACAGTGCTAATTGCAACAACAGCGCTAATTGGGTTCTGTACTCAGTTTCAACATCAGCTTTAACTTGGAGTTAACACGTTCAAGATTGTAGTAATAACACATACAAAATGGGTGCAAAAACTGTTTCAATGCTTGATCACTCGTCACAGAGCCTAACACAACCACTCAATAAAGAAACTGTAATTCAGCTGTGCCTGCAAGTTCCACTCCAGCTGCTGCTAACTTCTACTGATCTTCGCGTTTAGCAATGCAAATTTCTCGTATCTACGCAATTCATTTTTACAAAGAACAAGAGCAAAAATAGCTTTTGTCAATGGCATCGTCAGTGGCTGTGGGACACCATCTCCAGATCTACCTTTGACATAAACCAAAGTGTCAAGGACATTTTTGTGTTGTTTAATAAAACTGTGGATAAAGTGATTGATAAATTGCCAAATATGAAATAAGGGTCAGACATATATTAGGCATGCTCAATATAGCAAAAGTTTGTTTTTTACAGGGGGGTATTAACCATGATAGATTTACTAAAATGCAATCTCAGAGGATAGAAAACAAATTCCCCATTGAAATCTTTTTGTCTTAACACAATGCCCATTATCACTTGTAGTAAGCGTTGCACAGATTCATACCACTTTCTTTGCTGACAATGGAAGTCGAAAGGCTGTAGAAATGCACAAGGCACTATAGACCTCATTCCAGGATACTCGGCGATAGAAAGGCGATGGGCCACTAGCAGCCGCTGCCCGTGGGGGGAGTTCCATGGGGCAGAGAGGCGGAGCGGGGGAGGGGCAGGGTGGAGGGTACTAAAAACTGGAATATGGATAATTGGAAGTAAGTAAACAATTAAATGAATAAAACGAATTTCGTAGCGCGTGCTGCATTGCATTTTGCGATGCAGCGCGCGCTACGAAATTTGTTTTATTTATTTAATTGTTTACTTACCTCCAATTATCCATATTCTGGTTTTTAGTAGCTCCCACTCTGCCCCTCCCCCACCCCGCCTTTCCGCCCCACGGAACTCCCTCCACGGGCCGCGGCTGGCCACTAGACAGTTAATATAGACATACATTAAAATTGAAACTTCAGCACCTCGTCAAGGGTAGTAAACGCTATACAAATACAATACAATATTTTTAGGGCTAGGTAATGAAAGGTTAGTAGAGTCACCCCAAACCAATTAATTTTACTTTTGAAACTAGGGGGACACTTTGGAGGTCTTTCCTCCTAGGCCTTTTGGTTAGGGTGTACCACCCTGCACCTTATATGTCCTTTTGTTTTTTCCCCGGACAGAGGAAACAGGCACACGTACTGTAATCACACCCTCCAGAGAAAAGTTTGTCTTTCGGCCAGCCAATTGGAGTCATTGTGTCCCCAGACTCAGCTTTAATTTCACAGACCTGAAAAGAACGAGAGACGAAAACAGCTTCCATATCCAATTGAGGAGCCCATTATAATTTAAATTTGATTGATTAGACCATTGTTAGACTAGGCCCTTTTACCGGGTTATCCCCCAACTTTTTATTTCTTCCTCCTATTTGTGCCTGACCTGTTGTTGTTGGCTATGTGACGCTGGGAACTTTACCACTGCTAATCAGTGCTAAAGTGCATAGGCTCTCTGTGTAAAATGTTATCATGATTAGTTATCCATGATTGGCATATTTGATTTACTAGTAAGTCCCTAGTAAAGTGCTCTGAGTGTGCCAGGGGCTTTAAATTAAACGCTACTAGTGAGCCTGCAGCACTGATTGTGCCACCCGCATGAATAGCCCTGAAAATGTGTCTCAGACCTGCCACTGCAGTGTCTGTGCGCAAATTGTTAACTGCCATGTGGACATGCACCCACTTGCCAAACCCTAAACTTCCTTTTTCTTACATGTAAGACACACCTATGTACTCCCATGGACAGGGTGCAGTGTATGTGAAAGGTAGGACATGTACTGGTGTGTGTGACATGTCTTGTGTCTTGATAGTGAAATACTGCCAATTTCGTTTTTCTCTATTGAAAGGCAATCTATTCCATAGTATAGAATGGGAAATACTGTGTAACATCTTACAAGTATAACTTTCCATTGGGACAAGATCGATACATAAAGTTTAGGCTCTTGGAACTCAGAATTTAATAACACATCTTTTAGTAAAGATGGTTTTTAAATTGTGTGTTTGAAAATGCCACATTTTTAAGAAGTAGGCATTTTCTTGTTTAAGCATTCTGTGTGCCTCTGCCTGCTTGTGTATTGACTGTCTGGTTTTGGAGTGACAGGGGCTGCGGAAGTGCATTCACTATAGACAGCCACTGGAGGGCATTGAGGTATGCCTGGTCCTTCCTGGATGACTCAGAGCGGAGCTGAATGGGGCTTGGCAGCATTTAGAGTAGTGGGAGGAGATTTATTTGCACCTGAATAGGGCCTGTCTTCCTTGCTCAATGCTATCTCCACCCCCTGTGGTCATACTGCACCAGTGAGGACGAACCGGTTTGGACTGGGCTCAGAGACCCTTGCACAAAGAGAACAAATACAATGTTTGGGTACAAGTATTAAACCTAGAACCCCAGAACTTTGGATTACTTCTGGACTCAGGAGGAACCTTTGCCAAGGAGAAAAGCTGAAGAACTCTGAAGAGGAGTACTGCCCCTTTGCTGTGTGCTGTGTGGGGTTGGTCTGCAGTTGCTGTTATTGCCAAGGAGAGGACAAAGAGTGGAACTTTGATTTGAACCTGCTTGAAGAACATCTCCAAGGGCCTCAAGTGTGCTGGCCTCCTGTTCTGATGTCTCAGGGACACAAAGACTTCACCCCAGCTCCCCTGAGCCCTCTTGTTGAAAGTTCTGACCTGCCTGGAGGTGCCTATTCCAGTTTTGGGCCTCTAGAGGTTGTTCCTGCTGTTGGGAGAAACATAGGAGAAGCTAGAAATCCTGTCTCCAATGCCGCTGTTATGCCGCATCCTGCACCAGGACCTGGGGCACCACTCGTGAAGTAAACGACGCACCGCCCGGCCTGGACCGCAGCTCCGACGCCCTTCGATGCCCGGCGATGACTGCAGTTATCGCCGTACCTGATGCCAGCGCTTGCCTTTGGGATAAGTCTGTCTGCTTGTGCCAAGCTACCCAGGGGGTGAAGAGGGGTTATCCAAAGTGTGTATCCCCCTTACCCTGACTAAAAGCAAGGGCCCCAATTTGGACAGAGGTACCTATCACTGCCAACTAGAGACCCTCATTTCTAACATTGGTGGTCAGCGGTGAGGATTTGAACTTTGTTTTTGTACTTGACCCATAGTGGTTGTCATACATCACTAGTTTAGTGCAGACCACTATGCAACCACATACTATGTTTTTGGTTCCATTTTTGATCTGGCCCTTGAAGTATCCACAAACCATGTCTCTGAAGGGTAAACCAGCAAGTGAGGCTGCAGAATTGGAGTTTGACATTGAAATGTTAAGTAGTTACCAAGTAGAGCAACTTCAGCAGTTCTGCAGGAGCTTTGGATGTCTCATGAGGAGCAACTCTAGGAAAGAGGACCTACAGAAGGCCTTAGGGGCCTGTTGGGAGGCCAGTAAGCTAGGGAGACAGATGATGCAGATGTGGATCGGGGTGTTTCAGAAGGCGGTTCAGATCCCAGGATTTGCCTATTAGGAGAGCAGCCTCTAGGGCTGGCAGCAATCGTTCTTCGAGGTATTTGTCGCTAGATGAAATGGAGGAGAACCAAAGGATCAGAATCATGAACTGGAGCCACTGAAGCTCCAGAAAAGGAAATTGGAAATGGAAATCCAGGCAGTGGAGAGCAAGAATGCTTATGCCTTGGAAGAGAAGAAATTGTTCTTGGCACATGAGTTGAGAATTAAAGAGCTTGATAAGGAGCTTGTGAGACTTGAGGCCATGAGTGCCTCAGCCAAGCAAAAAGGAACATTTGTAGCTCGTGAAGTGAGCTTGGCTGGGTTGGAGGTGGATTCTAGTTCAGATGGTGGCAGCAAAAATGTAATGTCTAATGCTGAGGGAGAAGAATACACACTCAAAGATGTGGTGCCTGACTTGAAGGAGGGGGATGACATACACCAAGGGGTTCAGGGTTATGAGGTAGCTCCAGTGGTGTGCATGTCCCTGAGGTGGATTTGGGGAACTGGCACAGTGGCTCATATTCGTAGGGGTGGGAGGGGCACTCTAGGATAGAATGGGAAATACTTTGTAACATCTTACAAGTATAACTTCCCATTGGGACAAGAGAGAGAAATAAAGTTTAGTCTCTCTGAACTCAGAATGTAATAACACAATGCTGTCTCCACCCCCTGTGGTCATACTGCACGAGTGAGGACAGAACTGGTTTGGACTGGGCTCACAGACCCTTGCACAAAGAGAACAAATACATTTTTGGGGTATAAGTATTAGACCTAAAACCCCAGAACGTTAGGTTACTTCTGGACTCAAGAGGAACCTGTGCCAAGGAGAAAAGCTATAGAGCTGCGAGGAGGAGTACTACCCCTAGGCTGTGTGCTGTGTGGGGTTGACCTGCAGTTGCTGTTTCTGCCAAGGAGTGGACAAAGACTGGAGCTTTGCTTTGAACCTGCTTGAAGAAGATCTTCAAGGACCTGAAGTGTGCTGGCCTCCTCTTCTGAAGTCTCAGGGACACAAAGACATCACCCCCAGCCCCCCTGAACCCTCTTGTTGAGAGTTTTGACCTGTCGGAAGGTGCCTATTTCAGTTTTGGGCCTCTGGAGCTTGTTCCTGCTTTTGGGAGCTGGAAGAAATCTAAGAGAAGCTAGAAAATGCCTCTCAGAACCTGCTGTGATGCCACGACATGCACTGAGGCCCGGGGCACCGCTCGCGAAGTGAACCACGCACTGCCCGGTCTGCACCACAGCTCCCACGCCCTTCGATGCCCACCGATCGCCTGCAGTTATCGGCCGTACCCAAAGTCTGTGCTCACACCGACTCCGTCAGCGCCAGCTCCTGCATCCTGTTATTGCGGTGCCGATAAGTGCTGAGGGTGACTCTAAGATCTTGCCGACTTCGCATTGTCACCAGAACCGACGTCTCACTGCCGACGCAACTGTCTTCCATCGTCCTGGACTCGACATGTCACCTCCTTCCGGACACGACACCTCGCCTCCTCTGTGGCAGCCAAGGAGCCGACCTCGACCTTGGCACTCACGCCTCACCTCCACGACGTCGTGCATCATCATAGACTTCGTTTCCAAGATACTGTTTGTTTGAGGGTCTGTGTGACTCTGTGCCCGAAGCCACGCTCCTCGCGGTTGGCGCCGTACTTTGGATTTATTGCTGTCACAACGTCGTAATAGTCCCAGATGGAGATATTTGTTTTCTATAAACTTTATTTTTGCAATAACTGTTCTAAAGTCATATTTATTACCTGTATGTTAGATTTTGTCTTTTTGGTCTTGTTGAGGTTCGATAAATATACATTACTTTTCGTAAACTGGTGTGGTGTCCATTTGTGGTGTCATCACTGTATTACTGTGTGTTTTGAGTACAAATACTTTGCACATTGCCGTTGGGATAAGTCTGTCTGCTCGTGCCAAGCTAGCCAGGGGTGAGCAGAGGTTATCTAAAGTGTGTATCCCCCTTACCCTGACTAGAAACAAGGGTCTCTATTTGGACAAAGGTACCTATTACCTTTGCCAACTAGAGACCCCTATTTCTAACAACCATGAACCCAAAAATGAGGACCGGGCATAGCTGGCACAGGTAAGAGTGGTGGGGCAGCGGGGCGGAGACAGGGCAGGGTAGGGAGAAGTCAAAAGACAATGGGATAGGTAAAATTAAGTTAAAAAAATAAAACCACTTACCTTGCGCTCGCCACGTATCCAACTCAGCAATGTGGTGAGCACAAGGTAAGTCGTTTTATTTATTTTTGAATTTTATTTGACCTATCCCCTCATCTGTTGACTCTCCGACCCCACTCTGCCCCGCATCCACCCCACCACTCTTACCTGTGCCTGCCGCGCCTGTTGAAGACTGTTCACTAACTAACGGTTCTGATAGCTCTAACTTTTAACCCTTCGAAACTCACAGACAAATATTTGTAATGCAAGTCTCTCAAAAACTACTGCACTGTTTTGCACAAACCCATTTAGTCCTTAGTGTAGCACTGGAGGCAACATTTTGGCTTTGTCATTTCAGGAATACCACATTACACGCTGCAAGAAATTGGGCTACTGGTGTTGGGGGGTGAAACCCTACTCAAGCAGCAACCACAATCTCTGTCGGGGTGAAATACAAGTAAACTCCAAATTGGCCTGCACTCAACCTCTGGTAGCTTGGTACAAAATCAGTTATGCTTAAACTAGAGGCAATATGTAAAGTATTTGTGCAAAATTTCAAACAGTAAAAAAATGAAAACATAACACAAGAAAAATCCCACACCAATTGAGTAAAATGTAATAAATTATTTGAAACAAAAACGACAAAAATCCAATCAGTAAAACCAGAGACATGCAATTTAAAAAATGTAAGTGAAAATAGTGCCTATATGCACAAAGTCTGAACTGTGGTAATTTGGTCACTCCAGACCTGGACTAAGTCACAAGATCAGGCCGAACGCGATGAAGGGCAGGCCGGATACAGGCCCCTGGGGAAGCGCTGCCTGGCCCTAGTAGGCTGGAAATGCTTGTCTGCTGCTTTTGTTACTGGCCCCTTTGTAACAAAACCAGCCCACACCTCTTCAAAATTGGGCCCCACCCTTCCAACCTCTTGGCGGTACGGTGCTGGTACGGCCAGTCTGACCCTGCATGTGAGGCAATTCAAAAACATTTGTGAGAGACATAAAATGGCAATGTACTGAACGTGGGTCAAAGTTAAGTCTGGGAACTATATGAGAGTATCTGAATGAATATACACAAACAGAGGTCCGAAGGCATCTTTTTTCAGTACCTCAATAAAACTTTTCAATCTGCCAAATCTTTTCAACCACCATTAGGGTCATGCTACATCGAAATCCTTCAATATGCAGATAACATCATCATTAGTCTTTTTTATTGTATAATTACTTAAAATCATTTACAAAAGAACATAAGCAATGCAGCATAAAAAAAATCGAGCAGCTAAATTCAAATATTACAATTTTAAAACTGGGTGATTGAAAATCCGTGCAAAAGATGTTTATAAAATCAGATATGACAGTGTAAAAACTGGATATTTAAAACCCGAGGGGAGTCAGCCAAGATTGGGCTGTGTTATGTTGTGTTTTGTTTTATTAAATAAATAATGTGTGACAATATAAGAAAAAGCTGTGAGGCCGCACATTGATTAGTTAGACATGCTGTGTGTGACAAAAGAGGAATCAGCTGATGAATAAGATGGAACTATACCATATCATCATGGACAGAATATGTGTTTGTTTACAGTGAGTACTGAAGGAACTTGATAAATATATCAGGGCTAAAGACCTTGTGGCCAGCAATAAGAAATTGGAACAGTCATGTAATATATGTGCGATATGTCGTTGAGCTATGCTCTAGTAGTTAATTATCTGTGAGTTTGGATGTCCAATACATGCTATCCGGCGATTTAACCTGGCTCACTTAGAAGTTAATGTGTAGGGGTGTGGCTTGCATGCCAGGAGGAATGGCGACATGCCAGAAGAGCTCTGTGCGGCGAAAGATCCATTTCTGTTGGACGCACCTCTCTTCAGCATTTCCCTCCTTCAGAAATTAGGGAATGCGCCAGATGCCACAGCACTAACAGCTGCCCATTGTTTGCTTTTATTCAACCGCAACACACATTTACCACCGCATCTCTCCCTCACAAATGCGCTGGCCATGTTCTCATGTCAAAGAAATCCTCAAATCGCATTTAAGCCATTCAGGTAATAAATATGAGAAATTGCTCACTGCAATGACTTTCAAATGACTTTTGCTTCTACTGTAGGGCTGTAAGAGCTCTCAAGGGTTTTTTCCCCTCACCCTTCTGCTACATTTCTTCTGGTTATTCTGCTGTTTACCTACTATTGTCGTACTTTAGAATTTGGGACCGCGTAGGAGGCAGGGCCCTACCCCTGTCCATCCCGGTATTAGTGAACCGCGAATGGTTAATGCGGTATGTACAAGTGCTTTGTATAGCGTTTTAGCTATGAATGCACTATGTATACGCTATTATACATCACTACGTGGGTTCCATCTTAGAGCGGTGGCCATCTTATGGTTGCCCTCACATAGGCTACATATCATGAAGCAAACACGGGCCTTTTAGAGCACATGTGCCTTCCTTTGACTTCTCTGTGACCTGGGCAGCTTGGCTCCGCTGCCCCAGGTCAGACCGGTCTCACGAGCTCCCCGTCCTCTGGCCACCTGTGATTAGCATCAGGGCTTGACATACCATAAAACCTTTTCATCCTACACGAGCCTCCAGCTAATCTCTTTCACACCTGACTGTTCCTGCTTTATGGCTTGTTTTCCAAACAGGAGATGCTCATGTTTATTGGGGCCTATCGATATCTGATGTGGGATCTGAGCCTTGCTGGGTAAATAATTGCGGGCTGGCTTAACTGGAATGTGGGATGGTCATCATGACTCTGCCTTTTCGTTTGAAATGTATACATGTATATGGCCATATCGTAAAACCAAGGAATGTGTGCCTGAAGCATGATATTTTGTATTTAAGGAGAAGCCCGTTTCTGTGATTTTTAGCAGTCTCCTGAGAACATACACACTGTTGTACTTCTAGGATACCTGTAATTGGTCTGCAGCCAATAAACTGATCTTTGACTTCACCCAGAAGACTCTGTGTTTCTGTAGGTCTGAAACAGGAAGAACCCGAAGTCATAGGGTGTGTGCCCCTGCACCGCTGGGCTTAAAATTCCCAGTACTTCAGTTGGCGCCCAACTCGGCGCGATTTCAGCGGTACCGGTCCAAGCCAGAGGTTCGTGAGGAGCTTCGTGTGGAAATTCTGGAGGAAGGCCGCCACTTCATCGACCCCTGCATGTCGACGTGGTCCGAAAGTCTTTTCTGCGAGGTTCTCCGCGTCCCGACGGCTACGAAGGACTGCTGCCCTGATTAATCGCCCTGTTTTGGACCCTTGACGATTCTGGTGAGCGAAACAATCGAGAGAGTCTTCTGGTGACGCCATCGATCATCGATATTCAGTTAAGTATAAGTGGAGCGTCTCCCAGTTTGAATTTGGTATCCTTCGGGATTATTTTGATTTGGAGTTTGCAAACCCCAAAGCCAGAGGACTCGTGTATTCACGAGACTATCGTAATCGATAATCCTTTGAAGTTGGGAACTAGACTAGTGAGCGAAGATGCCTGGTGCTAGTGTATTTGGTAATTGGTTTTGTTTAAGTTGTAGAAGGGATTTCCAGTTAGAGGATTCATGTCCGGTTCCTCCAATTGGAACTCCAACTTATGAGCTTTATGTAAAACATGGCATGGGCCCCATTGCATATAATGAAGTATGGATCCGATACACCAGAAAGGACGGTGTTTTAAAATGGCCCCAAAATGGTAGTTTCGATACAGATATCTTAGATAATTTGGAAGTAAAATTGTTTAAAAAGAAAGCCCGGCCGGCGATGTTTGATTCTTTCCGCCTATGGCGAAAGGAAGCCAAACAGAAGGAAATTAAGCTAGCAAAGAGGAATAAGAGAGAAAGAGGTATGTCAGTGATGCAAGCAGCTGTGCAATTTAAAGATAATGAGGAGGAACAAATGAATGAGCAATTGCACAGACAGCGCAAACTAGGGATCGATAAATGTTACCCTGTTTTGTCACCCCTTGTGCAAGATGAGACAAAAGAGAAAGAGAAAGATTCCCTAATGTCCCATTTGCTAAGTTCGCCACCCCCATATGCGCAAAATGCCACAGCACCTCCACAGCTTGTAAATGTGCAGCCTCCAATAAATATGCCGCAAGCCTTCCCGCAGCCGCCAGCTCCTCTTCAGCTGGCTCCTATCCCTGCAGTGCAGCCCTCTCAAGGGTCGCCAGTTTTGCTACCTGTTACCCCCGCGCTTCCTGCGACTTTGCCTAGCACGCCAGCGGCTTCCCCTGGCGCTCCTTCTTACACTACCCAGGTACCTGTATCTGAATCTGTTTTTCTTCCCTCTGTCTATCCCCCCGTTTTTGCCTCAACTTCTCCTTCAGCACGACAACGACTAGCTAATGTAGTTACTAGTTTAATGTCGCCTCTCTTTGGGTCATCTAGTGCGACTCCTGGCTTACAGCGTAAGAAATTGCGCAGTCAGCTGCCTGGTCCCGACGAGAAAGAGGTGTTAGATCATCTGGCGTGTAGGTGGATTGGTTTCCCTTCACTCTATGATGTGGAATCAGTTGTTACCGTTTTTCACCAATGGGATGCCCCAACACAGAGGTATGTCTTTGACAAAATGTGTGAATTCCTCTGTGAGGAATTGGAGGATAATGGTGCAAACCCAAACCCACAGGAATTGTGTCGAGTGCGATTTGATTTTGAAAAAGGTACAATTGTGGGTCCCAATGTAGATAAAGCAGTTGCGACTTTACTGTCCTTCAGAAATGGCAATTGTCAGCAATCATTGTTCGAACAGGAACTCCCTGTGGGGAAAAAGGTAAAAGCGCGCCAATATCCGATGCGTGAGGTTCCTCCAGTGTGGAGACCTGCTGATTTAAATGCTAATCCAGCTGTCCCAGCTCATTTTCAGCGTGTTTGGGTACATGTTCCATGGAAGCGATCTGAAGTGTTAGCGCTTAAACAGACATTGCCTGACCCCCGTAAAAACCCTACCGGTTATTATAAGGAGTTATCACAAACTGCAGAATCATGTGTAATGAAATTGGCTGACATAGATATGTTGTTTGGGAATGTTGTTCCACAGCCTTTATGGGGATCCATTCGTAATGTAGATCACGCTGCAGAATTGGGTAACACATGGGCTAATATCATTGCTGCAGATGCTGGCCAAGTTGGTGGCGCGAAACCTGACCCTTTAGTAGCAGAACTCCCTGGTCGAATTATTACCTACATGAAAACTATAATGCCTGCGATGCGCGTAAATTGGGATAAACTATCCGCATGTAAGCAGAAGAAAGATGAGACAGTGTCCGATTTCTTTACCAGGTTTGAAGAAACGTTTATCGACCACAGTGGTCAAGACATGAGCACTGAAGGTGGCCAACGGTTATTTGTTGATAAATTTGTGCAGAATCTACTTCCCGAGTTGTGTAAGAAATTAAAAGACTCAGAAAGTTCCTGGGCTGTTTCCTCTTCAGCGCAAATACTGGCTACTGCACAGTATTATGAAAATAGAGATAAAGACGAGAAAGATAGAACAGATAAGAAAACAAAAGAACTGAAAACAAAGGTCCTCTTGCAGCAGGCTTATCCACCACGTGGAGGACAGAATAACTATAGGCAAACACAAGGTATCTATCAGCAGTCCCAACAATTTCAGAGTAATCAGCAAATGAATGGGTATTATCAACCACGCATCCCTGTAGGTCCCAACCAATGTTCATATTGCAAAGAGGAAGGTCATTTTAAATATAGTTGCCCTAAATTAATGCAGTGTAACAGTAATGCGTATGGCGCACGAGGTAGAGGTGGTCAGCAAGCTCCTAGAGGCAGAGGGCATGGAAATGTTCCCCAGAACGCGCGTCCTCTTCCGCCTCAAAATACCATAAATAGCTTTGATCAGCAAGCCAACGCAACTGGTAATACAGCTCAGTACTACAATAATGATTATTATGCAGAGGACAACAATGTAGAAGATAATGATTACTAGGACAGCCGTAGACAGAGAGAGGGAGTTGTTTCAGTGCCAGTGGATCAGAGCGGACCTTATGTTAAAGTAACTACAGCAAATGTAACGGAGCCCTTTCTGCTGGATACTGGTGCTGCAAAGAGTTCAATCATGCATTCAAAACTCCCTGGCGCGCCTTTGTCTGGCGAAATGAATGTCTCAGTAGGTTTTTCTGGCGCCCCAGTTAGGAACCCGATTTCTAGTCCTATGTCACTTTCTGTTGGACCTTGTGAGCTAAAAGCACCCCTCATTCTAACGACAGGTTGTGGTGAAAATTTGCTAGGATTAGATTTGCTAAAAAGATTGCATGCAACACTATATTGTTCTCCCTCAGGAGTACAGCTTACATTAGGTAAGAAAGTGATTTCCCCGATGTATTTGTCTAAAACTGCAATGCCACCTGAATTGTCATCCCTTCCGGATGTCCTTTGGGCTACTGGTCCCAATAATGTGGGTCTTTTGGAAATACCGCCATATGTGGTCACTTTAAAAGCCAATGTCAGATTGCCACGTATTCCCCAGTACAAGATCTCCAATGAAAGTCAGAAAGCATTTTTAGCAATTGTCAGTGATTTGATTAAAAAGGGTGTAATTGAAGAGACAAGAGGCAACGTTTGCAATAGTCCTGTTTTACCTGTCTTAAAACGAACGGACCCTTCACAAGCCACCTGTTTACAGATTTGTGATTGATCTTAGAGAGGTTAATAAGATTGTTGTGCCACAGTTTCCAGTTGTCCCTGATATAACTGCCTTGTTAACCATGATTCCAGCCTCCGCTGCATGGTTCTCAGTGATCGATTTAAAGAATGCCTTCTTTAGCATCCCAATTGCAGAGGATAGCAGAGACATTTTTGGCTTCAGTTTAGGAGGCCGAAGCTTCCGCTTTAAACGCGCTCCCCAGGGCTACTGTGAAAGTCCATCAATATACAGTCAGGCTTTAAAAGCGCAGCTTGATGCACTGGTTTTACCTAGTGGCGCTATCCTTATTCAGTATGTTGACGATTTACTGATCGCCGCGGATACTGAAAAGATTTGCAAAAACGCTACCTTGTCATTGTTGCGTCATTTGTCTGCCTTTCATCACAAAGTGTCTCTCTCAAAGCTGCAATATTGTCGACAAGAAGTGACCTACTTAGGTCATCTCTTATCGAAGGAGGGAAGGAAACTGACCCCAGAAAGAATTCAAGCCATTACACAGTTGAGTGTGCCAAGAACACAGACAGAAGTGCGTGCTTTCTTGGGCATTACTTCATACTGTAGGCATTGGATTCCTAATTTTTCCTTGTTGGCAAAACCTTTGTTAGCATTAACATGCAAGGACACACCGAATCCTATTCCATGGTCTGAAGAGTGTCAGAAAAGTTTTTGGGAATTGCGTAATGCATTGTGTTCAGCTCCTGTGTTGGGTACCCCTGACTACAGCAAGCCTTTTACATTGTATGTTCATGAGAAAGATGGTTGCCCATTATCAGTGTTAACACAGCCTTTTGGCGACAGACCGCATCCATGCGCGTATTTTTCGTCAACCTTGGACCCGGTAGCGAGGGCATTGGCAAGTTGTCTGAAAGCCACAGCCGCCGCAGCTATGTCTATTCGACAGTCTGCTGGCCTAGTGATGGATAATACATTGATTGTTATGGTTCCACATGCTGTGGACACATTGTTAAACAGGACCAAGACACAACACTTAACTAGTGCGCGATTATCTGGTTATGAGCTGACACTGTTAGCAAACCATATACACATAAAGAGATGCAACACGTTGAATCCAGCTACACTATTACCAATTCCAGCAGACCTAGATGAGATTGAGCAACATGCTTGTCTGTTCAGAACAGAAGAAGAGACGAAAGGAAGAGTAGATCTTAAAGATACTCCCCTGACTGAGTGTGATGGTACCTTATGGGTGGATGGTTCGTGTTTTAAGCTTCCAAATGGTGATACGACTGCTGCATATGCTATCACGACTTTGCACACGATTGTGGAAACTGCGCGTGTGCCACAGAATTCGGCTCAAGCAGCAGAACTGATTGCCCTTACAAGAGCATGCGTGTTGTCTGAAGGAATGAAAGTGAACATATATACGGATAGCCAGTACGCCTTTGGCGTGGCTCATAGTTTTGGGCGATTGTGGAAGGAACGTGGGTTCCTGACTTCGCATGGAGCTAAGATTCAGAATGGCAAGTTGGTGAATGATCTCCTTGAGTCGCTGACCCTACTGTTGCAAGTTGCGATTATGAAATGCAGTGCGCACAAGAAAATCACTGATGATGTTGGTCGTGGTAACGCGTTTGCTGATGAAGTCGCGAAAGAAACAGCAAAAGATGTGAAAACTCGAATGTATGTTGCAGGCCCTGCCAGTTGGGTTGGTGATGTTGGAATGTGTGAAAACACAATAGAGAGTGTAAAGTCCCTTCAAGCTGAAGCCACAGAGAAAGAGTTAAGCAAGTGGAGAGAAAGTATGGGTAAGTTGGATGAGAATGGTTGTTGGATTGATTTGTCAGAACATAGGCGATGGTTGTTACCTGATGCATATGTGCTTCCAGTGGTTAATATGGCACATGGAATGGCACACATCAGTACGAAAGGAATCTGTAAGTTGTTGGCTCCAGTATGGCAAAATGCTGGAATTCCTAAGTGTGCAGAGAATGTGGTCAAGAATTGTATGGTATGCTTGAAGTACAACCCTGGTAGGGGAACCCCAACTCCAGCTGGTCATTTTGCGCCTCCATCATATCCATTTGAAGTTTTGCAGCTAGATTTTATCCACATGGAAAGGTGCAACAACCTGAAATATGTATTGGTGGTTGTCTGCGCTTTTTCAAAATGGATAGAGGCCTATCCCCTAAAGGACAACACTGCTCTATCCACAGCCAAAGCCCTTGTGAAGGAATTTTTCCCTAGGTTTGGAATGCCAAGAATGGTGTGGAGTGATAATGGGAGTGAGTTTGTGTGTCAAGTGATGAAGAATGTGTGTGAGGGATTAGGGGTTAAGCAGAAATTCCACGCTGCAAATCACCCCCAATCAGCTGGATTAGTAGAGCGCTACAATGGCGCTCTAAAACTCAAACTGGCCAAAATCCAAGCGAGCTCAGGTCTTAAATGGCCTGACGCTCTGCCTCTAGCACTCTTGTCCACCAGAATGACCGTACACTCACGAGTGGGACTTAGCCCATACGAGATTATTTTTGGCCGCCCGGCTAATGTATGGGGTGTGCCAAGACCGACAAAGTTCAGCGAAATCGAACATCCAGTACTGCTTGATTACTTGTATGAATTGACGGCTAAATTACGTGTTTTACACCAACAGGTGCACAATACTCTTCCCCCGGCCTCTGAGGCTCCAGGACACCCTATCGACCCTGGCACGTGGGTTTTGGTAAAAAAGTTTCAGCGCAAAAGCAACGATGAGCCTCGTTGGATCGGCCCTCATCTCGTACTTCTGTCTACAAGATCAGCTGTTCGAGTAAAGGGGAAGGAGAACTGGATCCACGGCACCCACGTGAAAAGGATCCCTTTGCCTCTGCCGTATGACCAGTGGGTCCAGGAGGGTATCACAGACTCTGAAACAGACACTGTACCTCGTTTTGTGCCGTTCAGTGATGCACGCATAAAAGGCACAACTTCAGCACAACAGAGTGACGATATTTTGCAAGAAGCTGTGCCTCCGTCAATTCGATTGGACACTACAGAGCCTGAACTTTTGTTTCAAGATCAAACAGTACCTGGCCGTTTTCATTATAATCTAAGACCAAGGCCTATGGACAAATAAATATTCTTTTTCCTTACCCTTTTGTTTTTGATACCATAGCTCTCCCATCTGAAGGACTTTCTTGATTTTTGTTTTTCGAACCACCATCCGGGTTCAGCCGCAGGGTCGCGGTGCCAAGACTTTGGGGTACAGGCTGAAGACGTTAGGTCAACGGTTCTGGTTGGCCTAGGGCGTTCCCTGGACTGACAGGCGTACTCCTTAGCAGAAGATACTCACCCGCCGCGAGCGGCACGATTAGAGGATGGAGTTTTGTAAGATGGAGAGACTCGCTGAGGAAATGAACTTTAAAGCAAGAATGTGTAAATAATGAAGAGCAAACGTTTTGTATTCTTATGCCTGTTTATATTATGTAGTATGATCGTATTTACTGTAGGATTTGTATTCTTCTCCTCTCAAGAGCCCATTGCACCCACTGTACAGCCTATACCTCCTCCTACTGTCTCCTCACACTCTTTTCACCCTCTGCCTGAACATGAACAAGCTAGACGGTCTGAATTTGTAAACAACTCGTTTATTCAGCTCCTGCACCAGCACCAACTAGTGATGAATACAACCAATTGCTGGGTGTGTGGTTTAATGCCACATACCATTAATAAGGGTATTCCCTATCTAGTGCTGCCGTTTAGTTACAATGGATCGTCATGGGCATTCCAGACCATGTTTCTCTTTGCACTAGACGCCTACTCCCGCGACAACCGCGTTCCATCAGACCTAGCACAAATAATAAAGCTTTAATGAAAGGAGTTGCTGATATGAGCAGAGATATCGATGCATACTCATCTATTCCCAAAGAAGAGTTGAGAGCTTATGTAGGGTGGAACGCGACGGGGTATAGTATTACTCTGGGTGAAAGACAGCGAAAAATCTCATCCCCAATCTGGGTCGTACCCCACATAGGTCGGTTCTGTTTGCAAGGTAATGGTCAGAATCCTAGAGCTCAACTGGGAAGAAGTGACTGTACTGAAACGTACACTTTTCCGTCACAGTTTTCCCCTGCGTTTTTGGCTGCCAAGGGTACATATTTTATCTGCAATGACCGAGCATATACATGGTTGCCCCCTGATTTCTCGGGCACATGTTATATTGCAAATCTGCTACCGCCAACATTTACTGCCGCCTCTGACTATCACAAGACCAGAGTTGTGAGAGGCGTGATTAGTAAGGAGGATACTGCCGGTCAGGAAGCGGGAGACTTCTTTTTGGGTTTCCTGCCATTTTGGGGACCTATGGTTAATAGTAGGAACCTGAGACAACTGACTCGTGTGGTTGAATCCACTGTTAATGTTACAGCTGGTGCCCTTGGTAATTTGACAGCTGAGCTCCAGGCGGATCGGCTCATGACTTTGCAGAACCGCATGGTTCTAGACGTTATACTTGCAGACCGCGGTGGGGTATGTAAGGTTATCCAATCTAGTTGTTGCATTTTCATACCAGACAACGCTCCAACAGTTTAATAAGCCATCTCCAAACTGCATAAAATATCTGAGTCCATACACGTGGATAAAGGAGATTGGTCACTGGTGGGGGGGTTCTGGGAACTGATATCTGCCTGGGGTTGGAAAGTTCTGATGGTCATTGGAATGATCTTAGCCATCCTTTTCCTGTTCTGTCTGTGCATACAGTGTGCTCCTGTGATATGTGGCCTCTGTGCTACATTATGTGTAAGGAAACCTGCATCGAGGGACGAGCTAAGTAATAGGATGATGCTACAGCAACATCTCCATGACTTAATGAATATTGACCTAGACTCGGATTGAAATGAGTATAGTTATTGCCTATGTAAGGGCAAAAGGAGGTCTGTCGTACTTTAGAATTTGGGACCGCGTAGGAGGCAGGGCCCTACCCCTGTCCATCCCGGTATTAGTGAACCGCGAATGGCTAATGCGGTATGTACAAGTGCTTTGTATAGCGTTTTAGCTATGAATGCACTATGTATACGCTATTATACATCACTACGTGGGTTCCATCTTAGAGCGGTGGCCATCTTATGGTTACCCTCACATAGGCTACATATCATGAAGCAAACACGGGCCTTTTAGAGCACATGTGCCTTCCTTTGACTTCTCTGTGACCTGGACAGCTTGGCTCCGCTGCCCCAGGTCAGACCGGTCTCACAAGCTCCCCGTCCTCTGGCCACCTGTGATTAGCATCAGGGCTTGACACACCATAAAACCTTTTCATCCTACACGAGCTTCCAGCTAATCTCTTTCACACCTGACTGTTCCTGCTTTCTGGCTGTTTTCCAAACAGGAGATGCTCATGTTTATTGGGGCCTATCGATATCTGATGTGGGATCTGAGCCTTGCTGGGTAAATAATTGCGGGCTGGCTTAACTGGAATGTGGGATGGTCATCATGACTCTGCCTTTTCGTTTGAAATGTATACATGTATATGGCCATATCGTAAAACCAAGGAATGTGTGCCTGAAGCATGATATTTTGTATTTAAGGAGAAGCCCGTTTCTGTGATTTTTAGCAGTCTCCTGAGAACATACACGCTGTTGTACTTCTAGGATAACTGTAATTGGTCTGCAGCCAATAAACTGATCTTTGACTTCACCCAGAAGACTCTGTGTTTCTGTAGGTCTGAAACAGGAAGAACCCGAAGTCATAGGGTGTGTGCCCCTGCACCGCTGGGCTTAAAATTCCTAGTACTTCACTATTGCCTGTGTGTTCTTGTTACTTTGCCTTGGGGGCATTGAATATTGACTCTAGACTGCTCCTTCTCCAAGCCAGTCTACTTTTATGGAGAAAATGCGCAAGTTAAAATTCAATTTCAAATTCTCTCCTGCCCCATAGCTGATCACTCCTCATCTGACATCATGCTTCAGCTATACCCAAACTAAGTACTACACTAAACCATTAACTATCTGGCTCATCTAAACATCTTACATAGGATCCTCCTTCTCCAGATAAAAGTTCTTCGCTTATCACTATGGAGATCTTGCTAAAAGAAATTCCCACCTTGTGTCCTTTTGTAGAAGAAACTAATACCAGAATACAAGCTTTGGATACAAAATGGTCTACCATGGACTCTCACCATAGAGAAGCTGAATGACATATCAGCAATCTTCAATATGAGTCCTCGCACATACCTTCTAAGCAGAAGTAAATTAAGGCTCTTCAAAAACATGCTGAGAAATTAGAAAACAGAAATACTTGCAATACACTTCACATTTATGGTCTCCTAGAGGAGATTAAAGTCAAAGATCCTTTCTCTTTCTTCATTACTTTTCTACCACAGCTTTTAGATTTTGAATTTTCCTAAATCTATGGCCCTCAATATTCAAAGGGTCCATAGATTTGGTCATAGGTCTTCTTTATCCACTCCCTTACCTAAACCCAGAGGCATTATTCTCTAATTCCTGGAATATACGGATCTCCTCAAGATTCTACAAGCTGCCAAATCTAAAAAACAATTACTTTAGTCTGGTTACAAGCTCTTCTTCATGCATGATGTCACTAAACCCACAGCAGATGGACGGAAAGTGCTTCTTTCTCTTCATACGGCATGTGCAATCATTGAGAGCAAGCTTTAGCTTAGTCCAGCCATGTACTTTAAAATTACCTACACAGAAAAAGTGTAGACATTTGACGACCCTTCAGAACTGAGGAGCTTCAGAGGGTAAATTCTCCCTCTTACATGGAGATTGCAGTCACTTCCACTTGAAGTACTGTACTTTTATTTCCTTCAAATTGCTTCCTCCTCTCATTTAACACATTTAAATGTTATTCTTCTCTCGTTTTAGGTATGTTTCATCTTTTCTAGTCATGTCATCACCTTATCATGCTGTTTATGGCCTCGTGTGCTGCGTGGTGCCTTGACTCTATCATCCTCGTGATGTATCGTACCCACCCCATCTCTGATATTTTAATTCCCACAGGTACATAAGGTGCATCTTTTAGTCACCAGACTTGTGGTTTATACTGTCTTCTTTTCTATTCCTTTTTGTTTCCTTCCTTTATTCCCTTTCCTTTTGCTCTTTCACTGTACCTTTCTTCTTCCCCTTGATGTAGTGGAAACCGCATTTTATTTGTAGAGGTGCATTATAATCACATATGGGGGAGAGCACAACTGCATAAAAAATCTCGGAGTGGTGTTTGACGATGATTTATCCTTCCGCCCACACATCCTGGGATTAGCAGGGAAATGTTTCAGCATCCTCAAGATGCTTAGGAAATTTCTTCCTCTGCTCTCACTGCAGTATCGTAGGAATGTAGTCCAGGCGCTTGTGGGCTCCCGCCTGGACTATGCTAATGCACTCTTTGCAGGCCTACCTAAGTATCTGTTATCCTGACTACAGATTGCCCAGAATTCGGCGGCCAGAGCCATCTATGGGCTGCCCAGGAGAGCTAGCGCCTCTGCGCTCCTGGCTAGGCTGCACTGGCTGCCAATTTCGGGGAGAATCAGATTTAAGCTCCTCACTCTGGCATTTAAAGCCCTCCATGCGATTGGCCCTAACTATCTGAGGAAGCGTATTGCTTTCTATGTGCCGCGGAGGTTGCTGAGGTCGGCGGACCTGGCTAAAATGGAGGTGCCTGTGGTCAAACGTGTTCGGATGGGAGGTCGTCCTTCCAATACGTGACAGCCTGCTTGTGGGACGAGCTCCCACTTTCCCTTCGGAAAGCGAACAACCTCCTGGCTTTCAGGAAGGAGTTGAAGACTCTGCTCTTTACCAAGTAATCCGCTGTGACTGTAGTAGGTTTTGCCGTTGGTTTCCTGTTTCTCTGGGCCTCTTTGCTAAAGCGCCGGGACACCCTTTTGGGGTAGCCGTGCGCTCAAAAAGTTCGGCTTAACATAACATAACATAACATAATCCGTTGTTGTATAAACTTGAAGTGTTAGAATTCGAAATATAATAACGTGAAATTATGATGTATTTGGGACATTGAATAGTAACATGGAGAATTAACATAGAAAGTGAATACAACTAGTAGAAAATCATTAATTTGAAGAACTCGTGTTGTGCAACTTACAGTCATTCATTTATTAAATGTGATTACTAATTTGTTGTTTACATGTAGGTAGACATATTAACTGAACATGCCTTAGTTTCTAATGCAATTTTGTAACGCTCACATGCCATTTTCTTAATTTAGCTGAATCTTGTAGGCCTGAAATGTATTTTTCCCTGGAAGCTCTCGCTTTAGAAGTAATAGTTACATTTCATGTGAGCTGTGGAATTAGTTTTTTCTCACGTTTTGTTTTGCAGGTGAAAGAAGCACTCCTGTTAGCGAGAATAATGTCTTTGTTTTACTAGTCAGGCAAGGAGAGAAAAAGTTACATCATTCGGTATGAATTGATAAGGGAAGGCCATTCTCCTTCACTCAGGAGAAGGCTTGGGAACCGAGGACAGAAGTGGTGAGAAGAAGAACACCATCGTCCTATGCAAAATTACCTTAGGATGATGCCCAGAGCTGATGGCATGACCCACAAGGACTCTTGGGAAAGATACAGGAAATAATGTGATGTTGAAAGTAGAGAAAGTGAACACTTCTTCTGCCTTTGGAAGAAAGCGACTTAGAACAAGCTCTGTCTTGATAGCTTCATGCTATCCAACCCATCGATGTTGGAGAGACATCTTAGAAAGATTCCACAAGCTGACACCTTTTATTCCGTTTCCTGAAGATGCTTCAGTAGAGATGTCATTTTAGCTCTAGAATAGGGATAGATTGATGCTTTATATTCACCAATCCTCAATGCAGGGAAATTTGTACTCATGCTTTCTAATCCTCTGCATCCTATTTCTTGAGTTGAATATTTTGAGCATGTTGAATTGCCTTAATTGGATTAGCGGATTTGGCTTTCTGATGATTCGGATGTATTTTTACACTCTAGTTTTGAGGTGTCTTTATGTCCAACGATTGTTGGCTTTATAATAAATCAACTAATCTTATGTAGTTGTCTGTGTTTACTATGTGTCCAGAGAAATTCCTGTTGAATTGATTATGTTTAATAATGACGTTCTCCCCACTACATTTACATGCTGCTAAAAAGAACCATCGGATTTTGATTCTAGAACAAGTCCAGAACTTATGGGCCCGGCCATTTCACCCTCCTTCTTGCAATCTTTCCAAGTACCTTTAACTATCATTTCCGTTATTCCCCATAGTTTTCTATTTTGTTTTTCTTGGTCAATGTGTTACTTTAAATTGCATGCTTGTTTACATTTAGAGTTATAACCTAGAATGTTAAAGGTTTAAAATCAACCCATTAGGAGACAGAGAGTTCTTTCTCACTTGGCAAAATATTAACCAGATTTAGTACTCCATCAAGAAACTCATCTTACAGACTCAGAGGCACAGAAGAGGAAGTGATTCTGGGTTGATAAGGTTCTTGTTTCTCCCACAAAATTGATATTCTTTCACAGGACATGAACTTGTGTGGTTGATGGATTGTCATTACATTATCCATAAACAAAATATCAATTACTGTTTTTAATGTTCATGCCTCAACCCAAACTGACTTTTTGCTCTGGTCTGAGCTTGAGAAAATATGTCTTCAGTTCAATGATGAATATTTTTTTCTAGATGGAGACTGCAAGAAAACCTGTGACCCATTTCTTGATGAACAATCAACTGTCTAATTTACTCCACACAGAATGCACAAACAATGTTGTTCTTGTGTATCTCACAGAGCCTTGGTCAACACTAAGATATTAGCTCACCCTTTAAAGCGAGGACATACATTTTTCTCTCTGCGCATAACTTCCTGTTATATTATGTTAAAAATATTTATAAAGCACACTTACACCATATGGTTTCTTGGCGCTAAGTGCAAGAGGTAGCCTGCTGCTCATTAGGTCATTCATATACCTGGGAACACAACCAAGGGCCATATCTACAAGGCGGTGATAAAAAATTATCGCCACTTTTGCGGCGATAATTTTATCGCTATATCAGCAAGGTCACGCTATCGCATGAATCCTTGTCTTAGCACCTGTTTACTGAACGCCCAGCTTTGCATCTCTAATGAGATGCAAAGTGGGCGTTCCTTCCCGAAATACCTGGAGAAATGTCGCTAACCGACATGTCTCCAATTATCAAGGGAATCGCTAACAAGCACAGCGATAAGATAAGTAGCACTAACCATGGTTATCGCTACTTTCCTTACGCCTGCTTTAGTTCTGACTTAGCCATGTAATCCAATGGGAGGTGGATTACATGGCTAAGACCACCCTGCCCTATCAGTAAGGTATCACCGGTCACAGTGAGATTGTCTCTGGATTTCCAGCGATTATCACACTGTTTTCCAGCTAATGCTTGCATCCCTATCGCTTTGGAGATAAGCGTTGCTGATAGCACGCTATCTCCGAGATAGAAAGCAGCGATAGCCAGCGATAATTATCCTAGCGCTAAGTGTGCTTAGCGATAATTATCGCCGGCCCTTGCTGATATGCCCCCAAGTTTTTAATAGTTTCCTAAGATGAGGGTAACTTGTAGAAGAGTTCCAGAAAGGAGGAGACAAGGCCGCAAATCGAGACCTGCCTAGTCCCTTCTGTTTGAAAGTGGGGATAACCAGAAGGTTCTGATGGGATGACCGCAGGTTACGGGTGGGGGCGTACCTCTGGATAAGAGTGGAAACAAATTCCAGGTATGTGCCATGAAAGGATTTAAAAATGAGGCATCCAATGTTAAATGCTCAGCGTTGTGTAACGGTGAGCCAATGTAGCTTCCTCATAAGAGGAGTGGCATGATGCCATCTCGGCTAGTGATAAATCAGTCTAGCTGCCTGATTTTGCACCATTCTCAATCTTTTTGTTAAATACACCGGAAGACCAAATTAGCTTGAGTTAGCATAGTCAATATGAGAAATGACCAAAGAAAGAACGATCTGAATAGCAGCTTCCGTAGTAAGGAATCTGCTAATTTTCCTGCTATTCCGAAGTTGAAAGAAGCGGATAGAAACTACCGTCCCAATCTGGGTCTTCACAGTCAGGTCGCTATTAATTATGACACCAAGGCTCTTGGATGATGAAGATGCAAGTGGTGGACTTCAAGCTCCACCGGCCAGAACTTCCAAGGATTTCAAGAGCCACCGACAAGACAAAGATCAGTTCAGTTTTGTTTGGGTTTAATTTTAAGTGATTATTATTCATCCAGTTGCATATATATAACATAGTCGTCTGGAAATACAAGATGGAGTCAGGAGTGATGTTGATGGTGAAGATTAATTTCAGATCATCGGCATAATTGAAAGTGCAAACCTTTCTTTCAACCACAGACTGAATAAGTGGAAAGAGATACAGATTAAACAAGTGTGGGGACAAGGATGAACCCTGCGGCACACCACAGGTTAATTTAACTTTAGGAGCCATGAATTGGGAAAGGCGGACTGATTGGAAGCGATCATCAAAGAAGGACAACAGCCATTGGAGGGCAGGTCCCTGAATCCCTGTGTCCCTGACAAAGTCCACCAGGATTCCATGGTCGACCGTGTCAAAAGCCACAGAGAGATCAAGAAGCACTAGAGCCTTTATCTGCTTCTTTCCTCATTTCATCTAGTACAAGCAAAATGACAGCCTCAGTTGAGTGAGAGGGGTGAAAGCCTGCTTGGTGAGAGTCTAGGAATTGAGACTGTTCAATAAAGGAGCAGAGACAGTTAGCGACATGTGCTTCCAGCACCTTAGCCAGGTAGGGGAGCAGTGAGATGGTGCAATAGTGTGAGGGGACCAAAGGGTCTGCACCGGTTTTCTTGATTAGTAGGGCTTCTACCGCTTCTTTAAAGGGTCTGGGGACCGAACCCTGAGTTAATGAGTTGTTCAATAGAGAGAGGGCAGGCTCGGGATATGCAAGGAAGACTTCTCTCAGAATGTGAGGGGGACAGTAGTCAGCATTATATCCCGATTTGACTTTGGTCAGCAAGTCTAGGAGGACTTCTCTGCTAATTGCAGGGAACTGATGTAAGGAATAAGGGTTCCTGAGTGTCACAGAATGATCACCAGGGGAGGTATTAACAGGTATTCTTGCTTTCATGGTACTGATTTTGACAATAAAGAAGTTGTTCAGAGAGTTACATAGAGTAGGGACTAATTTTGTTGGTACTCTGTCTGGATTGGATAACTCAGTCACTATCGCACATATGTCTTTGGATTTATTTGTCGAATTGAAGTTCTTGTTTGAGAAATAGGTGGCTTTAGGTTGTAAGAAGATTTTTTATATTGTTTAAGTTGGGCTTGATAAGCATCTTTCCTATCAGCGGAGTAATTCCATCTCCAAGTGCGTTCAACGTGGCGTAGGGCTCATTTTTGGGATTTTAGATCTTCTGAGAACTACCTCTGGGCCTCATGGTGCCTGGCCGTTTTGATTTCCCTGAGGTGGGCATAGATATTGCTGGGGGCTGTTAGCCATAATCTAATATCTTCTTCACTTTGGTTGACAGAAGACTGATGTTTGGGTACAGTAGTCTTCAATGAATTACAGAAAGCACTGATATTGGTGTGGTTCCAGTCCTTGCCATCAGACTCATCTTAGCTCGAGGTTTGGATAGGATTAAATCAGTGAGGTTGAAATTTATTAAGAAGTGGTCGGACCAAGTGCATGGAAACACCATCAGACTGGACTCCGTGCGATTCGATGTCCAGATTTGGTCAAGAATGTGACCTTTTATGTGAGTGGGAGATGACACATGCTGAATAAAGTTCAGCCCGTCAAGGAGATCAGTCAATTCTAATGAGCATTGTCTGCCCTAACCAGTTAATATCACATATTGGTGAGTAAATCTCTGCCCTGTAATCTGATTAAAGCATAGATTGAACCCATTTTACTTTCAACCAGTGCACCAGCCATAGCAGACTTTGATTTATTCCCCCACAATCACCCTCCAACTGATGGAAGTTTAACAACTCTTTACTCTTGGACACAAAATTCTCTTCTGCATTTATAACCTTTACCAATGATTTTTCTTCAGGCATCACGAGCCTCCTGTACACCCACAACTCCTTTGCCACATAACAGCATGGGGTTTTATTATTGATTATGTTTCCAAGAAAATTAAGGCCTTCCTCGCCCAGCATACCACCTTGTAATCTGATATGAAATTAGTACTACTCTTCCAATCTCAAGATGTTTTGAACAATTTACTATCTACTAAAATACATTTTCTTAAAATTTCTTTTGACAATGCCTCTAATTATTTGTTAACATGTAATTCTAGTCATGATGAGGGTCATAATAAAATGGGCAAGCTTCTGGGTAGCTATCTTAAAGTTAGAAATGAGCGTCACAAAATGCATTCCTTACAGTCGTCCACAGGTGCCTCTATCAACATTCACCTATCATCAAAGAATTTGTAAAATGTTACCAATCACTTTACACTCCTGAGATTGACCAAGATGAATCTACAAATATATATATTTTTTCTTCACTTCCCAAACCCCCAATACTAACTTAGATTTATCAATCAATCAATCAATCAAAGACATTTATAGAGCGCACTACCTACCCGTAGGGTCTCAAGGCGCTGGGGGGGGGGGGGGTGCCGCTACTGCTCGAACAGCCAGGTCTTGAGCTTCTTCCTGAAGGAGAGGTGGTCTTGGGTCAGGTGCAGGTCGGCCGGGAGGGAGTTCCAGGTCTTGGCGGCCAGGTAGGAGAAGGACCTTCCTCCTGTAGTGGCTCTGCGGATGCGTGGGACGGCGGCGAGGGCGTGGCTGGCCGATCGGAGGTGGCGTTTGGGAGCGTAGAAGTTGATGCGGTTGTTGAGGTAGCTCGGGCCTTGATCGTGGAGAGCTTTGTGTGCGTGGGTAAGGAGGCGGAAGGTGATTCTCTTGTTGACCGGGAGCCAGTGCAGGTCTCTTAGGAGTCCGGAGATGTGGCTGTGTCGTGGGATGTCGAGGATGAGTCTGGTTGAGGCGTTCTGGATGCGCTGGAGTCTCTTCTGGATCTTGGCGGTGGTTCCGGCGTAGAGTGCGTTGCCGTAGTCCAGTCGGCTGGTGACGAGGGCCTGGGTGACGGTCTTCCTGGTCTCAGTGGGGATCCACCAGAAGATCTTCCGAAGCATGCGCAGGATGTTGAAGCACGACGAGGAGACGGCGTTGACTTGCCTGGTCATGGAGAGGGAGGAGTCCAGGATGAAACCCAGGTTGCGTGCGTGGTCCGTCGGTTTGGGTGCGGTGCCCAGGGCAGGGGGCCACCAGGAGTCGTCCCAGGCGGAGGGCGAGGAGCCCAGGATGAGGACCTCCGTCTTATCTGAGTTCAGTTTCAGGCGGCTCGTCGTCATCCACTCGGCTACCTCTCTCATCCCTTCGTGCAGGTTGGCTCTGGCGGCGGCGGGGTCGTTGGTCAGGGAGAGGATCAGCTGGGTGTCGTCGGCGTAGGAGATTATGTTGAGGTTGTGTTGGCGTGCGATGGCCGCGAGGGGGCTCATGTAGACGTTGAAGAGAGTAGGGCTCAGCGAGGATCCTTGAGGGATGCCGCAGATGACTTCGGTGGGGGGGGTGCCGCTACTGCTCGAACAGCCAGGTCTTGAGCTTCTTCCTGAAGGAGAGGTGGTCTTGGGTCAGGTGCAGGTCGGCCGGGAGGGAGTTCCAGGTCTTGGCGGCCAGGTAGGAGAAGGACCTTCCTCCTGTAGTGGCTCTGCGGATGCGTGGGACGGCGGCGAGGGCGTGGCTGGCCGATCGGAGGTGGCGTTTGGGAGCGTAGAAGTTGATGCGGTTGTTGAGGTAGCTCGGGCCTTGATCGTGGAGAGCTTTGTGTGCGTGGGTAAGGAGGCGGAAGGTGATTCTCTTGTTGACCGGGAGCCAGTGCAGGTCTCTTAGGAGTCCGGAGATGTGGCTGTGTCGTGGGATGTCGAGGATGAGTCTGGTTGAGGCGTTCTGGATGCGCTGGAGTCTCTTCTGGATCTTGGCGGTGGTTCCGGCGTAGAGTGCGTTGCCGTAGTCCAGTCGGCTGGTGACGAGGGCCTGGGTGACGGTCTTCCTGGTCTCAGTGGGGATCCACCAGAAGATCTTCCGAAGCATGCGCAGGATGTTGAAGCACGACGAGGAGACGGCGTTGACTTGCCTGGTCATGGAGAGGGAGGAGTCCAGGATGAAACCCAGGTTGCGTGCGTGGTCCGTCGGTTTGGGTGCGGTGCCCAGGGCAGGGGGCCACCAGGAGTCGTCCCAGGCGGAGGGCGAGGAGCCCAGGATGAGGACCTCCGTCTTATCTGAGTTCAGTTTCAGGCGGCTCGTCGTCATCCACTCGGCTACCTCTCTCATCCCTTCGTGCAGGTTGGCTCTGGCGGCGGCGGGGTCGTTGGTCAGGGAGAGGATCAGCTGGGTGTCGTCGGCGTAGGAGATTATGTTGAGGTTGTGTTGGCGTGCGATGGCCGCGAGGGGGCTCATGTAGACGTTGAAGAGAGTAGGGCTCAGCGAGGATCCTTGAGGGATGCCGCAGATGACTTCGGTGGCCTCTGACTTGTACGGTGGTAGGCGGACTCTTTGTGTTCTTCCGTCGAGGAAGGAGACGATCCATTCCAGTGCCTTCTCCTGGATTCCGACGTTGCTGAGGCGCTGCACTAGGGTGCGGTGGCAGACCGTGTCGAAAGCCGCGGAGAGGTCTAGGAGGATGAGGGCCGCTGTTTCTCCGTTGTCCATCAGGGCTCGGATGTCGTCAGTGGCGGCGATGAGGGCGGTCTCGGTGCTGTGGTTGGCACGGAATCTGGACTGCGATGGGTCGAGGGATCCGTTCGTCTCGAGGAAGGCGGCCAGCTGTTTGTTGACGGTCTTTTCGATGACTTTGGCTGGAAACGGGAGTAGAGAGATGGGGCGGTAATTCTTGAGTTCGGTGGGGTCTGCTGTAGGTTTCTTGAGTAGAGCGCTGAGTTCGGCGTGCTTCCAGCTCTCGGGGAAGGTGGCGGTGTCGAATGAGGTGTTGATGATGTCCCGCAGGTGGGGTGCGATGACAGCGTCGGCTTTGTTGAAGACGTGGTGAGGGCAGGGGTCGGTCGGAGATCCGGAGTGGACGGAGTTCATCATGTGGACGGTGTCTTCGGTGTTGACCGGGGTCCAGGCGCGGAGGGTGGTGGTGGGTGGCGTTGCTGCGGTCGTGGCGTGCGTCGGTTGAGTGCTGAAGCTGTTGTGTATGTCCACGATCTTGTTGTGGAAGTAGGAGGCGAGGGAGTTGCAGAGGTCTTGCGATGGGGTGATGTCGTTGTTTCCGGCGTTGGGGTTGGAGAGCTCTTTCACGATGTTGAAGAGTTCCTTGCAGTTGTGTGCGTTGTTGTCCAGTCGGTTCTTGAATGCAGTTTTCTTGGCGGTGCGGATCAATTGGTGGTGTTTCCGGGTGGCGAGCTTGAGGGTGGTCCTGTTGTCCGGCGTGGGTTCCTTTCTCCAGGCTTTCTCGAGGGCTCGGCAGTTCTTCTTGGAGCTCTTGAGTTCGACGGTGAACCATGGGGCTCTCTTATTGCCGGGTCTGCTGGGCGGGGTCCTCAGAGGGGCGAGTTCCTCTGCGCATTTGCTGATCCACTTCGAGAGGTTGTCGGCGGCCTGGCTGGGGTTCGCTGAGTTGGCCGGAGGGTGCTGGCTCAGGGAAGCGGCGAGCTGGTCGGCTGTGATCTTGTTCCAGCTTCTTCGGGCAACCTGTTGCTGGTGGTGGTGGATCGTCGTTCTTCTGAAGGTGAAGTGGATGCATCTGTGGTCCGTCCAGTGGAGTTCTGTGGCGTGGCTGAAGGCGATGTCTTTGCTGGATGAGAAGATGGCGTCGAGTGTGTGTCCGGCGAGGTGGGTGGGGGTGGACACCAGCTGCTTGAGTCCAAGGTTGGCGAGGTTGTCGAGCAGGGTGCTGGTGTTGCAGTCGTTGTTGTTCTCCAGGTGGAAGTTGAAGTCCCCCAGGAGGATGTAGTCAGCGGAGGGGAGGGCGTGCGGGCTGACGAAGTCGGCGATGTCCTCGCTGAATTAAGTGCGTGGTCCCGGAGGTCGGTAGATCAGGGTGCCTCTGAGGGTGGTCTTCGGGTCGGTGTGAATCTGGAAATGCAGGTGTTCGGCGGAGGGTGGGGTGTTGTCGGTGCTGGTCGTGATGCGGATGGTGTTCTTGTGGATGATGGCGATGCCTCCTCCCACCTGGTTGGCGTTGCGGTCCCTCCGGGTGATCTTGTAGCCTTCTGGGATGGCGATGGCGATGTCGGGCGCTGAGGAGGCGTTCATCCAGGTCTCCGTGATGAAGGCAACGTCAGGGGCTGTGGCGTCTAGGAGGTTCCAGAGTTCGATGGCGTGTCTGTGGACGGAGCGGGTGTTGAGCAGGATGCACTTGAGGTGGTTGCTGCTGGTGTTCGGCTTCGGCTTGGCGAGGCAGGTCTGGATGCAGGTGAACTTGCAGGCGTGGCAGCTGAAGGGTCCGTGGGTGCGTCGTGGGGTGGCTTGGTAGCATCCTGGGAGTCGACCGGTGTTGAGTGCGCTGAGGGTGGCGGCGGTGTACGTCAGGCGGGTTGGCCGGGGTCCTCGTGGGCCAGGGGTCCTGGCACTGGGCGCGGTCCGGGCGCGGACGGGCGTAGACGGGCTTGCCTTTGGCGCGCCTTCGGCGCACAATCGGCGCGCCCGCTGCGCGTGACCGCTGCGCGTTCGCACGGTCGCCATATATGGCGAAGTGCGCGGGTGGGCGGAGCAGCTGGGAGGCGGGAGCGGGGAGGGAACAGAAGGAAAAAAGGGGCGGGGTCAGCGGTGGTGGCGGGAAGCGGGGAGCGGGGAGGGAAGACGGAGGGCGGCAACAGGCGGGAAAAAGACAGTCAATACGGCGGAAAAAACAACAATGAACACAAATACAATTCTACAGGCAATACGGCGGAAAAAACAACAATGAACACAAATACAATTCTACAGGCAATACGGCGGAAAAACAACAATGAACACAAATACAATTCTACAGGCAATACGGCGGAAAAAACAACAATGAACACAAATACAATTCTACAGGCAATACGGCGGAAAAACAACAATAAGCACAAATAAGCACAAATACAAGTCTGCACAGAGAACCAGGGGCACAGGGAGAGGAGCGCTGATCACGGACCACGCCGCTCGAAGGAGGGGGCGTGGTCACGAGCCGGCAGTCGGGCAGCGAGGCACAAAGGAAGGGGGGGCACACGCAGCAGCTGGTGGCCGTGCGGCGCGGGGGTGTCCTAAAACTAGGTCACACTCACCTGCGTCGCACGGTCGCCATATATGGCCAAGTGCGCTGGTGGGCGGAGCAGCTGGGAGGCGGGAGCGGGGAGGGAACAGAAGGAAAAAAGGGGCGGGGTCAGCGGTGGTGGCGGGAAGCGGGGAGCGGGGAGGGAAGACGGAGGGGGGCAACAGGCGGGAAAAAGACAGTCAATACGGCGGAAAAAACAACAATGAACACAAATACAATTCTACAGGCAATACGGCGGAAAAAACAACAATGAACACAAATACAATTCTACAGGCAATACGGCGGAAAAACAACAATGAACACAAATACAATTCTACAGGCAATACGGCGGAAAAAACAACAATGAACACAAATACAATTCTACAGGCAGTATGGCGGAAAAACAACAATAAGCACAAATAAGCACAAATACAAGTCTGCACAGAGAACCAGGGGCACAGGGAGAGGAGCGCTGATCACGGACCACGCCGCTCGAAGGAGGGGGCGTGGTCAAGAGCCGGCAGTCGGGCAGCGAGGCACAAAGGAAGGGGGGGCACACGCAGCAGCTGGTGGCCGTGCGGCGCGGGGGTGTCCTAAATCTAGTTCATATTGAGATATTTCTCTTCTAGAAGCCAGTACAGCTTTAAAAAAGGGCAAGACACCCAGTCCTGATGTTTTTTCTATTGAATGTTACTCTTACTTTTCCTCTCTTTTACTCCCTAAATTGCTAACACTATTCTTCTCCATTTCTACTTCTCATTCTTCCAAAGTCACTTTTCTAGAAGCCACGATTGTCTTATCCCTAAATCAGGTAAAGACCTGTCAGGATCGCAAATCGCCATTGAAAGACATTATGAGTAATAGTTTGCGCTCTAATGCGCGGCAGCATTCTGGAATGTCCAGGTGCTGAGCCCGCGCTGTGGCGCACTTCACCTGACTGGAGAGAGCAACGGACATCGACCTTAGTATCAGCGGAGTTCGGCGGGCGAAGACTCGATGAAAAGTATTCGTTTTCAGAGTGCCTTGAGGGAGCTAGAAATAATTGAAGTAGGACAGTTCTGAGTTTGAGCATGCGCGGAAAAGTAGCGGAGTAATAGAGATTAGTGCTCCGGAGAACTCTGGTCTTTGTGAGGAGGATGCGCAACTAGAGATAAAACTATCGTTTTAGTGAACGTATTTGAGAGTCAGCACAAGCGTAAGGATAATTCTTAGCAACGCTGTTTCTTCAAAAAGGAGTTGAGATATAAAAAGACACAAGCACCCAAGGGCAACGGAATAGCCTAGGAAGGTGTAGAGTATATCAATTCAGGAGAGGCAATAGGAAAGAAATAGGCATTACAAGACAAATAATTACGGAGAATTAAAGCAGCTTATAAAGAGTATAAACCTATGACAGCATAAATTCATATGTTAAGCACGACAAGAGAAGAACACTTACCTGAGAATCCACACAACGTCTGTAGTGATAACGTGAGGTGAGAATTCTAAAGAAAGAGAGAGAGAGAAGGAGAGGAGGTTAATATAGAGGATACAACTAGAAAGGAAAATTAACGCACATATTGTTTAGTTGCAGCATTCAACCACAAGTATCATGCAGACAGAAGAGGAGCCAGGGTCACACTTCCTTAGGGTAGGTTTTGAACTATTGGGCAATTAGGGGAAGGGAAGAGTTGGAGATAGTGGGAATTAAGTGTAACCTTTTCCTTCTTAGCGGACAAGAATTGCCGAAGGAAGACGTCTGAAGCAAGAAGAAGAACCAGACGAGTGTGCCTGTCTCTTCTCTGTCCCATCCCCTTTCCCCCCTGGGATTTCTTAGCATCGTGCATCAAGCATTGCATATTGCTGGAAATCTTGGAGGGGCATTGGGAAAAAGCGACATTCTGCTCCCGTGCCTCGTGACTGCACAGCCTCTGACAAGACCCCACCATACACAAAAACTATAGACACATTGCCCTGGTCAATGTTGGCTAGAAGAATTTTGCCAAGCTTCTTGCTCTACATATCAAATCTTTCTCACCACAGTTAATTGGACCAAAACAAGTAGACTTCATCAAAGGGCGCATGGGCTCAGACAATACCTGTTAATTTTTAATCTTTTAAGTAAAGCAATAAACGTAACCTATTCTCTTGCAACTGTTACTATTGTCGTTTAAAAGGCCTTTGACAGTCTCAAGTGGTTCCTTATATTTAAAGGATTGCAATAGCATGGTTTAAGCCCAACTATTCTTTCGTTAATCTCTATTCTTTGTGACTCCCCGATGGTTTTAGTATTGATTAACGGTAAATCTTCAAGATTACTTTCTCTTCATGGAGGTGTACGGCAAGGTTGTTCTTTTTCTCCACTACTGTTCATTCTTGCCCTGGCGCTATTTCTTACTTAAATCAAACTAAATACTTCAATCTCTGGTTATCAAATGAGATGCACTTCCTTTAATGTGTCCTATGCTGATGATATTCTCCTATATATATATTTTTTTTTTTACATTTCTTTAATTGGTTTGTAAATTAACATAGGACATTTCGTATGCACGTACATATTTCATAGGCATTATGGAGTACATAGATATTACAATAGTATTATAATCAACACTTTGTGTATATCTGTAGTTCTAGCGCATCCTAAACTGTTAGGATGGTTGCATCTCACCTGTTGCTTAGGATCTCTGCGTGACCAATGACTAATTATGGTTGCCTGTAGTTGATGATCTTTGCGTTCCTGTACAGCATATGTGGGAAGGATGGGTATGGGTGGGTGGGGAAGGAGGGGAGAGGGGCAGAAGGGATTGAAGGGGAGGCTAATGGGGTACTAACTGTTTGAACTTGCCAAACGAAAGACCATGGTATTTCCGATCTCTGCCACCCACTGTCCCGACATTGCCAGTGGTTACCCCACCTGTTTAAATAGTTCACCTGTTCCTGTGTGAAGGGAACTGGAATATGGACTGCAAATTAGTGAGGTGGTCTCTGTATCTTGCAAATGTGTCTACTTCATCCTGATGCCTGCTGCCTCAGCCTCCTCCCAGATTCCGAGTGCGGAGTTTGGGGCCCTTGCCCGGCATTTCAGAGGTCCAGGAATATAGCATCCCATGCACTCTCTAACAGGGTTGTGCGTAGCGCCAGTACATCTTCACGTTGCAAAGCCACACTCTCTTCTTGTGCCCAGTTTGTGAGTTTGCGGTACCATGATTCCCGGGGCGGGGGTTTGGGACATCTCCATAATTTATTAATCAGGTTTTTAGCAGTGATTAGCTCTAGATCTATGAACTGGGACGCCACCTTGTGTTTTTTATAGCTGCAATTGAGACCTATGAGGAATAGCTCCTATGTGTTTTCCACTGTGCATTCGGTGCAATCCACCAAATGAGTAGTGACTGCTAGCTGGAAGGCAGGTGGGGCAGTACAGCCCCATAGCCTGTGGATTACGTCTGCATTTACCAACTTGCAGTGAGGACAGTGAGCATCAGTTCGTTGAAAGTATCTGTTTTTTTCTGGTGTGAGGTATGCTCTATGAACTATGTAAAGTTGTATGAGGTGGAATCTGGCATTCCTTTGTATAAGCAATGGCACCTCTAGGATGCCTGCCCATTCTTTATCAGAACTAGGGCGATGGAGGTTAGTCCCAGCAGTTTCTGAGGGGGTCAGTCGTTGCATTGAGTGTGTTCGTGAAGTTCAGCAAACCATCTAATGAGGTATCTCCCTGTGCCCATAATGTGAATATTTGAGTAGTAAGATGTGTCGCTGGTTCCTGTGACACGTCCTTCCACAGCGCCTGTAATGCTTTGAGTAGGTGAGGCATGCAGCAGGAACTGTCCCCGTGGCAGTCCATTCTCCGTCACTAATGTGTGGAAAGTGTTAGTTGTCCATCATGGTAGAGGTCCCCTAGCGTCTGCAGCCCCGCATCTTCCCATGCAGAGAGATTTGTACTGGTGATGCTCAGTATGGGCAAAGCAGGTGCATATGGGGTGTAGGTGTTAGTAAGAGTAAAGGCACATTTGAAGCATCTATAGGCCACTGCCAGCATCAACTGTTCAGGCGCCGTGCCCCTTCCCCGGGATGGAATAGTTGCAGGATGGACGAGCATGTCCAGGCCTCCATATGTGTGGCTGTGTCTCCCAAGGATGCATTTTGAGCTAAGAAAGTAGCGCAGACAAATACCACTCTGTGCTGAGTGGTATGCAATAGTTTCAGAACTTTAAAAACCACATCATAATTTTTTATTCCGCTTTTGAGTCAGCTGAATGTTAATTTATGAGTAATTCCAAATTACAAGAATAACACAGAATTTTCTAAATCCCTCCAATTCCACTGTGCCCAGCTTAACCAGAGTGAACTCACTGCGCGGCTGACCGGTACGCATGGAGCTACGCTGAGGCTGACTTTGATTGCGCACTCATCAAAAACCTCAAGAACTGGGGGTCTTATATAAAAAAATACATACCCACAAGTGCCAAGGTCTACAAAGGACAATAGTACAGTAGCAAAAAACATAATGCAAAGACAGAATATTGCGAAAATATAGGGACCCTTGAGCAGAGCTTGGATACCCATCAATTGTCTACGTGATCAATCTTATCATCTGGTCATCCACCCAAATGAATGATATGTCTCTTGATCATAGAGACTATCTTCTAGGGAAAGCTCTCTCGTTAGGATCAGCGAAGGAGCACCAGACAGTAAAAAAAACGATCATATATATTCAATTAATGATCACTTAAAGAAATCGTGCAGTGCATAGAAAAGTGAGTGCAGTGTTTAAAATAGAGTTGTGAGGAGAAAACTACTGTTTAATGAGAAAAAGCGCCTCACACACTAAATAAAACCAAACAACAGTGCAAAAAGCAGTGTTAGCAAATAACTGCTATTCATCAAGGTCCACATGTTTCAGCCAAACGGGAAAGATTTTTACCCACGGCTTTCTTCAGGACCTAAGTTGTCAAATCTTTGCTACTGCATGAGTGTATCAAAAAAGAAAAATTTAATAAATGTGCACGTCACCATTAAACGGTTGGAATTAATACAACCTTTTTTCGATCCTCCGCTTCAAGGGATGCAGAAGGCATCTGCGAAGAAACATAAATAACACAAATATTCTTACTCTTGTGGGTTCTTACAAACATATTATCTGTATTTAGTACTCCAACACTAGACCACCTGGCTCATTAACCAATGATCTACATCAGCATATCAAATCTATGTTGATGCTCACCCATCTTGATCGAGGGCTGGACCTCACCTCACCTGGAACCTTACTCAGGAATACGAGGCCCCACTCTACAAAAGAAAACAAACAGAAAAAAAGGGGGAAAGAACCATTCATAGTTGTGATCAATCTAGATCGACACAACCAAAATCCTCATCATCTCCCCTGTAATGCTGTTAAGAATACCTAAATCACAGTGTGATATAGTATGTTTTCTGCCAGTCTTTACATCAACTCATATCTATAAAAAATATTTTCACCAATGTCAAAGAAATTTGTACTATCCAATTCAGCTTATAGGGGGGTACAAAAACATGCATCAAGGACTGACTGCATGTTTAGACCTAGTCCTAACAAGCTACACAATGTGCCCCCGGGACACGATTGAGTAAATCACTAGCAAAATGATGTCTGCTCCGCAGTCTGTCAAGGGAGTAACTTAGCTATAATTAGGACTCCATACACGTTATAACCTTTCCTTTGGGACTTCAATCAGGGGTCTCAGTGACCTAACAAGTAAAAAGGCTTTTATTTTTAAAAGATAAAAAATGCAATGAACTCTCTTGTCTGACATAGATTACCTATGCGCTATTGACTAATTGGAAAAACCCATCTACTCAATCTCTCTACAATATAAAGGTGGCATGACCTGTCCATACTATCAGTACTGACCCCATGGAGAGAAAAAGCACAGATAGGGAGCCAATCCGAGTAAGCAGGCTCGAAGTCTCAAGGCTTCGCTACACCGACTGTAGAAGAAAGGGTCTACATGCCCCTACCTGTCCGTCGTTGCCTCCGGCATTCATCTGAGTCAGGGATGGAGGTATACGGCTGGTCAGGGGGCTCGTTATAAATACAGTCAGCAACCGCGTCCACATGTGTTCAGCGTTAATGCCGAGGTTCATCTCCTAGTGATCACGTCACTTGAACTACAACGTGACGTCATCAAGATGGCGTTTGTAGTTTTTCAGTGTTTCGCTATCAGTCAAAGAACGCAAAACCACCAACAAATAGGGCTGAAAAATACTTCAAACTAATAAAGGCTCTTCCTTGAAAGGCTCTCTCGAGAAGAGAACTGACATATCAAAAGGTAGTTGAAAAAACACGCAGGCCGACATATCGTCATCCTATGACGAACTGCTCACTGGCTGTAACAATACGGCACACCAAAAGCAATAGTTGTTCCTTGCTGATTAGAAGTACTGTACGCCCTTACTTAAATAATCTAATACTCAATAGAAAGAATATCTCTGGAGCTTAAAATGAGTGAACAGGAAGAATTTGTCAGCCTTGCTTCTATCTCGAGCGCCATGCTGGATCCAGTGCAGCGAGATAAAAAGCTATGAATTTGCAATCATTAATCAAAAACCACCAATTAGCATTACACAAGCAGTTGTTTATAACTAGACTCTGATATCCGCTACCGAACGGTTGGCTCATGTTCTAGATCTGTAGTGCTGCTAATTTGAACCTCCAAGTCAAAAGTGAGGTGAAATACCATCAACTGCATCAACCCTAAAAGTGCAATGCACTTGTCCAGATAGTTCCCTTCAAGGACACAAGCTGCGCATTCATGGTGGAGTGATGGTTGTTTTGTTTTCTGTTATGCAGTTCTCTACTGTACTAGTCATACTTGCTGGTACCTCTCTGTCTCCATCACTTACGTGTGCTCAAGTACAAAAACAAATAAGAGTATACATTTACGCTGCAGGGTGGAAGGCTGCAGAGATAGATTCTGTCTATAGCTGGTTGGCAGAAATGGAAGAGTGTACCGTAAGGTATAGTAACAGGCTTGTCCATGGTATCTCGTCATTCAGGCCCCTTATATCACTCTGGAGTCTGAATACCCATTTCTGTTCTTTGATAAACAGGTATTTTGAGATGTCACTGATATGCATTGGTATTAAAGGTTTTTCAAGTACTGTCCATTTGAAGTCATCTGCTCCATGATTATTATCAGTGAAATGTCTCATGAGCCTTGGTATGGTTTTCTTGCATCTAAATGAGCTTTTATGCTCTAGCATCCGGGCCCTAACCTTGCGGGTTGTCATTACTACGTATTTACACTGACAAGGGCAAGTTAATAGATAAATCAAATTATCACTGTTACAATTTGTAAAATTAGATTGGACCTATGGTCTGTTGGTACCTATGTCTACAGATGTTGTATGTGTAGTCTGAGGACAAATCAAACACCCGCCACATGGATAGTGACCTGTCACTGCCGGGAGGTCCCATAAGGTCCCTACCGTCTTCTTAGGTGTAGATTTAGGGTGAGTATGGACTAGTCGATCTCGTATATTCCCTGATCTCGTGAATGAAAACAATGGCGGAGCAATCTTCTCATTACAGCAGTTCAGAATCCGCCAATGCTTGCGGAAGCTCTTTTGAATATCATTAGCCATAGTACTGAATGTGCTAACAAAGGTCAGGCGATGAAGAACTGGTTTGTCAATGGCAGGTTCCAAAAGCGCTTCACGATGATTATTCCTTGCCCGCTTGAGTGATCGTTTGACAAGTTTACAAGGATAGTGTCTCGATACCAGTTGTTCAGTAAGGGTATCAGCATGAACTTTGAATGCACTTTCTGTTGAGCAATTCCTTTGAACCCGAAGGAATTGCCCATAGGGCAAATTATCCCTCAATGCTTTGGGGTGTTGGCTATCATATTGCAATAAAGAATTGCGTGACATTGGCTTGCGATAAAGTTTGGTCTCTAGACCTGTTGGAGTGGCAAAGGTAGACAAATCCAAGAAGGCTAATCTCATTTTATCGATTTCAACTGTGAACTTTAAAAATTGATTTCTGGTATTAAGCCATTGGTGGAAGAGAAGTATAGAACCTCGATCTTCTCGCCACACT
Organism: Triturus cristatus; assembly: GCF_964204655.1. Lineage (NCBI taxonomy): Eukaryota > Metazoa > Chordata > Amphibia > Caudata > Salamandridae > Triturus > Triturus cristatus. The sequence continues at coordinate 718,460,103 of NC_140588.1, forward strand.
ACCAGCACTTTATCGATATAACATTTCCATAAACGAATCGATGTAAAAAAAGGATTGGCCGGTGTTAAAATGTGTTGTTGTTCAAAGGAGTGTACATACAAATTAGCCAAGCTTGGCGCAAAAACACTGCCCATGCCGGAGATTTGCAAATAGATCGTATCTTCAAATCTGAAGAAATTATCCTTCATGGCCAGCTGGGCAAGTGCCATGATGAAATTAACTGGGGTAATTGAGTTCAGCTCTGTTTCATACAAGATGGATGCAACTGTTTCCAACGTTTCATCTTGGGGAATTGAAGTATATAATGATTCAACATCGAAGGAGACCAAAAAGTCTCTCTCAGTGTCATAATCAATCGAGGGTATCAGACGTAGTACGTCTTTCGTATCTTGAAGATACGTTGGCATCTTGCGTACAATTGGTCTTAAAAAGTAATCTACAAAGGTAGATAAAGGTTCCAAAATGGATCCGTGGCCAGAAATGATATGCCTTCCTGGGGGTGGTCTTTGGGATTTATGCACTTTGGGTAAGATGTAAAAATATGGCATGATAGGATATTTAGTCTGAAGAAATTGACATTCACGAGCTGTTATCCATCCTTCGTTCAGGGCTTCATCAAACATATCACTGATTGTTTTCCTCAATTTTTCGGTAGGATTTTCTTGCAGTGGCTGATAGAATCGCCTATCTCTCAACTGGTGAAGGCATTCTGTTCTGTAATCCACTGTGTCTAAAATAACAATTGCACCACCCTTATCAGCAGATTTGATTGTCACTGAAGAGTCCTGTGATAAAGTTTGTAGGGCTTGCTGTTCTGCCCGCGGCAAATTCCTATATACACTTCTATGGTTCTTACAAAGCCTAGAAATGTCCTCTTGGACCGCTTTTACAAAGGTCAAAACTGGCGACGGTACTGTGTGTGTCGGGGGATTGAACACAGACTGTTTTTTAAGGCCGGTGTTGCTTTCAACTTGATCATATCCTGCCACCCCCTTATCTTTGAAGAAGTAATGTAATCTCAACTTCAGAAAAAACTGTGCTAACTCGCACTGAATTTGAAATGAATCACCATCGAAGGTAGTAACAAACCCGAGACCTCTATTTAGAACCAGTTCTTCATCCTTAGTCAGAATCCTGGTATTCAAATTTACGATGAGACTAGTTTTGGATTGTTCTCCATTTGTAAGGTGCTCCTCCTTGTCTGGCTCTGGGCTCCTGAGTGAGGTCCAGCTGGCAGGTCCTAATGTACCTGTGAATGTTGGTTTCTTCTTCTGCCTCTTGATCTCTGTGGGCCAGACCCTAAAAAAGACTGATTATTAAACTCAGGTTGGAATCCTTGAAAGGGTGCCAATGGGGGTTGAAATGGATGTGTTGGATAACCCCAGGGTGACGGGGGCCACCATTGTTGGATTTGATTCATAGGATGTCCTCTATAGCCATTAAATCTGTTGAACCTGCCTCGTACTCTAGGACTAGGTCTAAACATGTAGTCAGTCCTTGATGCATGTTTTGTACCCCTCTATAAGCTGAATTGGATAGTACAATTTCTTTGACAAATTTCTTTGACATTGGTGAAAAGATTTTATATAGATACGAGTCGATGTGAAGACTGGAAGAAAACATACTATATCACACTGTGATTTAGGTATTCTTAACAGCATTACAGGGGAGATGATGAGGATTTTGGTTGTGTCGATATAGATTGATCACAACTATGAATGGTTCTTTCCCCCTTTTTTTCTGTTTGTTTTCTTTTGTAGAGTGGGACCTCGTATTCCTGAGTAAGGTTCCAGGTGAGGTGAGGTCCAGCCCTCGATCAAGATGGGTGAGCATCAACATAGATTTGATATGCTGATGTAAATCGTTGGTTAATGAGCCAGGTGGTCTAGTGTTGGGAGTACTAAATACAAACAATATGTTTGTTAGAAACCACAAGAGTAAGAATATTTTTGTTATTTATGTTTCTTCGTAGATGCCTTCTGCATCCCTTGAAGCGGAGGATCGAAAAAAGGTTGTATTAATTCCAACCGTTTAATGGTGACATGTGCACATTTATTCAATTTTGATACACTCATGCAGTAGCAAAGATTTGACAACTTAGGTCCTGAAGAAAGCCGTGGGTAAAAATCTTTCCCGTTCGGCTGAAACATGTCGACCTTGATGAATAGCAGTTATTTGTTAACACTGCTTTTTGCACTGTTGTTTGGTTTTATTTAGTGTGTGAGGCGCTTTTTCTCATTAAACAGTAGTTTTCTCCTCACAACTCTATTTTAAACACTGCACTCACTTTTGTATGCACTGCATGATTTCTTTAAGTGAACATTAATTGAATACATATGATCTTTTTTTTACTGTCTGGTACTCCTTTGCTGATCCTAACAAGAGAGCTTTTCCTAGAAGATAGTCTCTATGATCAAGAGACATATCATTCGTTTGGGTGGATGACCAGATGATAAGATTGATCACGTAGACAATTGATGGGTATCCAAGCTCTGCTCAAGGGTCCCTATATTTTCACAATATTCTGTCTTTTGCGTTTTGTTTTTTGCTTCTGTACTCTTGTCCCTTGCAGCCCTTGGCTCTTGTGAGTATATATTTTTTGATGTAAGACCCTCAGTTCTTAAGGTTTTTGATATTGTAGATATTGGGGAATAGAACTGTGGCAGGTCGTTAAAGATTTTCCCTTAGACCCTACTATACTCTGGTTGTTTGGTTAAGTTGATTACGCACTGCCTGGAGAAAGTTGGGAGAGAGACGCGACGCGGGAGCCGATGCTGGAATTGCCGGACTGCCGGATCGCGGCAGTTTGAAAGTTTTAAGGAGCCGAGGAACTGAAGCATCGCTGTGGGATTGACTGCCCCTACAATAAAGCACTGCACCGCCTGGCTCCATGGAAAATTCAACACAGGAGCCAGGAGACGTGTCTTGGACTGTTTTTGTTTTTAACTCCCTAATCCCTGCTAATACCCGCCAATACCGACTTTGCGAAGGAGGCCACATAACATCCCCACATGCACATGGTTGGCCGCCGGTAGGCCGGGGGGCAAAGGGCCCCAAGGCTTAAACAAAGAAGAGGCTCAAAGGGAAAAAAAAGTCCCTAGGCAGAAGCAGGAGACACGGTCAGCCAGTTATTGCACAGTGGAGGTAAGTGAGATTTGTATGAGAGTCTAGGCTACTTGTTTTAATAATCATTTCTTGTGCTAGTCTAGTTGGCATAGAAAAGTTTGTACTCCTAATTTACATTTTGATAAAAGGGTGCCTGAGTTAAAAAAAAAAAAACAGTGGTGCAATACGAGGCCAGGAAGTATGCCTGAGATCCAGACCGTCAATCTAATCAACACATAAAATTTAAGGGATTCAGAAGGAGCCCCCCAAAGATGGCATGAAGGAGGCCAAAGATTTGTAAAGTTCGAAAAGACCCTGACAGTTTCATTAATTAGTCTATAATCGGAAATGGGACTTTAGCAGAAGGTATGAGATCCCCTAAGGAAATTGTAAAGAGGGACTCATGGAGAAATAGAAGTACAGTGGATAATACCTTGTCAGGAGCGAAAGGAGGGGCGCTAGTGTCAAAATCAATAAAGGACTTCGTAGGAAAGCTTTTTAAGAGAATGCAAACCCCTGTAAGAACCCACTGACTCAAGTATCGGTAAACGGTCAAGGGACCTTGAGTCACAGTGCCTCTGGGTCGGAAGTATCATTTTGCAACCAAATGAACTTAAGCCGAATCGATCCCATCTTGGAACCCATGTTATCTTCTTTTCCTCAGATCTTCTCCTTGTCCGAGTGCCTTGGCATGGATTGTGAAGGGTCAGGCGTAAATAGTATGAGTGATCAGAGAAATGATTCTGCCCAGACTATAACATCTATGTCTGCTAAAAGCACAAACTGAGTCTATAGAAATATCAGCACGTAATATCACTCTGGGTATAGACATGTCAGCCACACCTTCAGCATCAGTGCTGGATATAATGCTGATGTTACAAAAAACCCCACAAGCATTATTAGAAGTGTCTGTTTTAAATAATAACATATTAAAAACCAATGAAACTCAATTTCAAAAAATTGTAGGTTAATTGCAAGAGACTAGGGGCCTAATGCCAACAGTATGGAGACCAGTCCCGGACTCCCCATTGCAGGGTTGTGCTAGGGACGCTGAGCAAATGATTAACCCACATGAGGAATATATCTCTAGACGCCCAATGCTGGTTAACAGATGGAGGGATCAAATGAGATATAGGTGCTATAAGCTAAGAAGAAATACAAGAAGATTGGTGTTACTAAAGGGGAAGCCTAAGGCTGTGAAGAAAGGTAGGGGTAAAGAAGACCCAAAGGGAACAAGACGTAAAGGGGGAATAGAAGAAGTAACCCCTCAAGTGTGCAGAACTATATTAAGGAATAGGAGGTCAATGGGGGAACCGAACAGTGCTCCAACTTTGGCGGATGTGGCAGTGGGGGAAAGAAAGGTCCAATTAAAATCAGCGCCATTGAATAGGAGGGGGGCCAAAGTGGCTAACCAGCCTAAAAAACCAGAGGGTCGAAAGGTTAAGAACAGAATTCTAGCGGAAAGTGAGAGATCATTAAAAATAGCATCTAGGAAAAGGAATTTGAAGGAAGGGGAGTTAATTGGTGCCATATCAACAGAAGCGATCTGTGGTTACACTTTGAATCAGTTGAAATAGAGAAGGGGAAGAAAAAAGGAAGGACGCTCATTCCCCTAAATCGTTCCCAGCTTTTATTCTCCTTCTCAAAATGTCCAAGCTTGAGGGAAATTGGTACGAAGAACCTGAGACAAGTAGGATTTAGTTATAATAACAAAGGGAAATAAATTACCAATGTATTGGTATACTCAGGTCTGGTTAAAGCAGCCATTGTAAATGCCGAAAAATAGGTAGTGAAAGAGGGGATAAGATTAATACCAGTTGGGGAACTGGTTGGGAGGAACCAGCAAGACAGGGCCTTTCTGTCATTCAGGCTTGGGGAAAAGGCAGATAAGGCTGATAATAGGCGAAGAAAGGGAAGGAGAAACTATGAAAATAGCTGTTGAGAATCATGGGTTTAGTAAACCCTGGCGTGATTGGAACCCTGATGATAGTTGGCTAAGCTCACCCCAGTGGAATCAAAACGTTGTTGACCATCTCAGTGATATTCACTAGGGAATGGGGGCGTCGCAGAGCCTGAAATTAATATCTTGGAATGTAAATGGGCTAGGAGGGGAGACAAAAGTGGAATATGTAAAACATCTAGCCCAGGGTGCAGATATCATCTGCTTACAGGAAACTTGGCTATGCGACAATACCCCTGTAATTGAAGGCTTTGCCCAACCGCATATGCCCGCAAGGAAAAAAAGGTTTGGCGATCCAGCCGGGGGTATTATGACTCTCATCTCAACTAGGATTGCGAAAAAGGTGTTGTCAATAAAAGTGACATGCAAATGGTTGTTGGTTTGTAAGTCATCCCTGCTGGTGACAGAAAGGATGTGCAAACATCTGATAATTGTGAATGTTTATATACAATGGGGTCCAACGGGTCCAATGAGGAGTATGAGGTGGAAATGAGGCATTTCAAAGAAGATTTGGATACATTGTGTGAAAAATTTGAGAATGACATGATCATTATAATGGGAGAAACTGAACCCAATAAATCAAGACCCTTGGTTTAAGGAACGTTTGAGCTCAAATAACATAGTACCAGCGGTTTTCCTAAATTGCTCCACTTCCAGACAAGATGTAAAGCTTGGGACATACTTGGGATTAAAGGGGCTGTTCTGATTAAATGGTAGGTGGAAAACAGAATGCCCGACCAAACAGACCTTCAGGTTAGGTAACCAACTTTGCCCCATTGACTATGTGTTTATTCATGCTTGGATTTTTCCCTCATAAAAGGGTTTCAGGTAACCCAGAGTGGAAGTAGCGATCATAACGCCCTTCACTTTGAATTAGCCAGGGAGTATCCCAGATGCCTGACAACAAGATTGACAGAGGACTACATCGAAAAGTTGGCCAGCTTGCAACAGAAATTAACATTGGAAAATGCAAGGGCTAAGAAAGTGGCTTGGTTTGAGGGAACAATAGAAGAAATTGTACAATGCCTTGGGGTAGAATTAAAAAGTAAGAATTTTCACCCTAATGATATGCAAACAACGCAAGGAAGACAATCAAGTTGGTTTAATGGGGATTGTATGATTAAGAAAAGATTAATAAGGTGAGAAAAAAGAAGTTTAAGAATAAAATATGACCAGGGAAGACAGTCAAAACTGATTCAGTTGAGGAAAGAATATAAAATGCTAGTCAGAAATCAGAAGAGGGTTTTTAAAGAGAAATGTTGGGCAAATTTGCTAGAAACAATCAAAGCAAAAAATGTACTTAAGTTTTGGAAACTGATACAGGAAGCATCTGGACGGTCACTGGTGGCTATGCCTTGTGTAGTGGAAGAATCATCATTGAGAAGAGTACCTATGTGAACTATACGGGTCAGGTGTAGCAGCTATTGGAAGTAATACTCTCCTCTGGAGAGGTGCTGTAGGAGACTTAAAAACTCTTTTTACCGTAGAAAAGCTAAAAGACACTATAAGAAACGTAACTTTACCCCGTGCAGCGGGACCTGACCATCTCCCGGCCATTACAATAAAATATCAGCTAAATCGCTGGGTGGAATTCCTATCCTATATGTTTTTGGCCGTACTGGATTCTGGCCAAATCCCAAGAAGTGGAGGGGGGCAGTAATTAGACTTATCCATAAGAAGGGAGATAGGAAAACCTAAAAAAATTATAGATACCTACTGGATATCTGGGAAAAGGTTTTCACTAAAATAATCTGGGGCAGCCTGAAGGATTGGGTGGAACAGCGGTCAATCATGTCAGTGGAACAATGAGGTTTCAAGGAGGGGCACTCTACGGTTGACCACTGTTTCGCCCTATGGGCTGTGGCGCGGAAGTCTATGGAGCAGCAAGGAAAGCTGTGCTGCTGCTTTGTCGACTTCCGCATGCCATTTGACCATGCCTCTGGGAGACCCTAAGGAAATACAGTATCCCGAAGAGACTCCTGGCTGTTATCCAGGAGTTACATAGCTTTAACTGGGCCCAGATCATTAAGGATTCGGGCCTGACACCGAAAATAATGATCAACATTGGTCCAAGGCAGGGTTGTGTATTGGCTCCCCTACTCTTCGCAATATACTTGGCTGATCTGCCAACTATTTTGGCTGTGGTTAGAAGTAGTAGCCCAAAAATGAATGGGAAACAACTTTCCTGCCGACTGTATGCCAACAATTTGGTAATTTTCGACCAGGCAGAGATGGACCTACAGAAGAAGTTAATTACTTTTAATGAATATTGTGCGGCTAAGCAACTGACTGTAAATATGAACAAAACCAAAATCCTGTGCTTTGGAAAGAAAGACCTGAGATTTAATTGGCACCTGGGCACAAACAAGTTGGAAAATGTGAACGAGTATTAATATCTCGGGGTCTGGTTTAATAAGTCTCTAAAATGGGATATGCATTTGGAAGCCCAGAAAGCTAAAGCTCTTACATCAGTGTATGGGTTGAGAAAATTTAACCGCACCTATGGGGATATGTCCCATCGATCATTGTTGAAAGTGTATAATATAATGATTCCCCCACATACAATATGGAGCAGAAGTCCTGTGTTTAAGTGGGAAAACTAGTTGGGACATCGAGAAAGGGAAATGTTTAAACCATTAATGTCATTACCGGGCTCCTCTATGATTCAGGCAATCAGATTGGAGCTGGGCTTGGCATCATGGAATGTGCAGGTGCAAGTGTCCCTCTTAACATTCTGGATAAGATTGGGTTCAGGAGAAGTTAAGAAAGTATCACAATGGTGTAAAAATGAATCTCTGCATAGTGATTTAAAATAGACCAAAGAGGTCAGAAAACAACTGCTTTATGTTTGTAAAAATTTTAAAGTGAGAATTGATCAGCAGACCTTCAATTAGAGGCAACAAAGGGTGAACTTAGAACACTAGGGAAGGAGGCATATAGGTTAGAAGATATGGGGCACCTGAGAAAGAAAGAATCTGTAAACTTTATGATGAACAGTTGGGAGAAAGAAATCTGATTCCCATATCAGGATACATTACCCAACCAATGCTTTAGAGCTTAAGTTCTAAGATGGAGAATTAATCACTGTGTATCGAATGGGAGCATAAAATCAGTGATGTACGACCCAATGGTAAATGCTCATGTAGGTTGGGCACAAAATGTGATAATTTACATATTATAATGGACTGCGATGGAATTTCTTACAGATATGTCAAACCTCGATATAGCAATTGCCATTGCAAAATATATGAAGGTGGTAAAAAGGTCCTTCCTGGAAAAAGAAATAGATGGTTGGAAGATAGGCCAGAAGTTAGGATGGTGATTGATCTTAAATAAGTTTCTACTGTGAAATATTAGGTATATGTAATACATTATAGAATAGACTTTCATAGTTTTTAGAATAATATGGGTATTTAACATATACATGTTGTACTGTGTTAGCTGTAAGGATCTAGGCAGGAAATACTCCTTTACAATGGCACTGCTGAAGATCTGTATTGCAATGATTTAAAAATATTTATGCTGTTTAAAGACCTATGGACTAATAAACGTATTTCTACACACACATACACTCTGCCCAGGCCTAGTAGCAGAGCACTTTATTAGAAGCGGAAGTGTAAACAAATAGAGAATAAGGTCAAAAACAGTATCAGACATAGAACAAAGTTTAAACAAATACAGAATAGGAAGGTCAAACACAATATCAGACATAGAACAATTACTCCCATAGAAAATCTCTGGGTAGTTGTTCTTTCTAAATCTCCAGGTACCACTGATTATCACCAAGAGAATGGTTTCCATGAAATCAATGTAAACATCCTCAATATATATCAATAAAAACTTTTTATGGAAATCTACAGTAATGTTTCCATCATTCAAGTTGCAAGAGGTTCAGCTTGCACATATTCCTAATAGCAAGTGGCTTTGGAAAAGTAGGAATTTGATCTCTATCTTGAAAGTGATATATAAAAGTATTGTCCTAAAAGATGATGTATTGAGTATCTAACTTCAGATATAATCTTTGAAAAAAAGTGATTTAAAATTCTTGCTTTCTTGAAGGCCTGTAAAATGATAATGGGAAACCTTTGATGACCAATATGCCTGCTAGATATTAAGAGATCCCTTGAGTATAGCCTTATGGACAATACAAGCAAGTATGAATAATTTTTGTATCTCTTAGGGAAGCCAGTTGATCAAGAACAGATTAGGACTAACATGGTCATATCTTCTGGTGCTGGTAATCAGAGGAAATGCAGAATCAAGCGCTGCTTTAAAAGCAGTTTTTGGGAATTTGTACGTTTTGGGGAATCTTTGAAGTCTAAAGATAATTAGTGCATGCACCACAGATTTGTAGTTGTCTTTTGGGATGATAGATGAGTTTCGTTTGGTAAAGTGCATTCTTAACTATTTAGCTATTAACATGGATCAGCAAATTGAGGTTTTCTCATGGCGGCTGACTAGCAGTAGGTCATGGAGCGTGGAGCACTGCAGAAATATGTAGAAAGTAAATGTAATACCGCTATGCAATATAACTGCAACAAAATTTACCTACCAAAAACCACTTTTTGTAAACATCCCGACTTGGCTTCTGCTTCTTCGGCACTGGTATTGAAGGGCAATCACGTCAGATGCAGAAACTCATGAGCTGGTCTCAGAATGCTGGGTGAGGGCCGCGCTCAAGTTGCCAGGAGGGTGGAGAGCCCCAGCAAGGATCCCCCTCTGAGAGTAAGGAAGCAGAAACAGCGGCTCAGTGTGCACAGGCATCATGGAGCACACTTGTAACACAGGACTGAAACAGGCAGAAGTCAGTCAGGCATTGGAGTTAGACTCTGATATAGATCTGACACATGGGCAGAGGAGAAGGGAAGACAAAGGGTTCAGGAGTCTGAGGGCTACTGGGGGAGCTGAAGCAGAAAGAAAGAAGGCAGACCACATAGATAGTGGGAGAGTCCCTGGGAAGAAGGGAAGGTACATGCTAAGGAGTACTGGCAAGAAAGTCCCTAAAGTGCCAAAGGCAGGTACACAACCACAGCAAAAAAACACTATTGTACCTAGCAGCCGTAAATGGGCAAAAGGGGAGTCAGACACGGAGTCAAAATTCTATGGGGATACCTGTAACAAAAGTGAGACTACGGATTAATCTAATTTGGAAAAAGGCACATTTTCCAAAGTTAGAGACGCAGTTATTCACGAGCAAAAAATTTAAATCACCCCCTTACTATGAACATATTTCAAAGTCTTGCCTAGGACCTTTATTCTTAGTGAGGCAAAAAGAGAGACAGAAAGAGTGCCTTCAAGGGATATACCAGAATGGTTACTGACCTGTGAAGACCTAAGTCTGTATCTAAGTGCAGAACCTACACCAATCGGGGGAGTATGAATGAGAATATGGCTAGCCAGAACAGGTGTAATAATCAAAGGGGGGAGAAAGAAGAGTATATGATCCACTCAGCTTCTTTTACTCAAATGTCAAAATATCAAGTGGAGAGTGAATCACTAGTCCTGAAAAAAACAGGGTGTATAGTGCCAGTACTAAGTACTATTAAGAAACCCTCATTCACGTTTTTGTAAGTGGGAATGAAGCGGTATATTTGGATTCTCCTCTCAGTTGTTACCAATGTGACAGGGTTAATAAAATGCTTCCTCCACCCGGAGGTCGTTCCACTGGTTATTTCAGTAGTAATGGTAGATAAAGGGGGTGTGAGTGTTAAGTGGAGTGATGTGTAAAAGAATATTTAAAAATCTCGTAAAACCAGTACATGCCTTTAATTAGACTGGGTTCGAGATTGTTTAGAAAGGTTATTCTGTGTGCACTTATTAGACAGGTTATGATCTATTTCACTATACAAAAATGTGTCCAAAAAAAGGTCGACATGTTTCAGCCCTCTAAAAGCCCCGAAGGGTCAAGTGGGCTTTCTTCAGGACCTAGCAAAGTGAAGGGGACCCCAATCTCCAGGGGTCTCCAGTGAAAAAAGTGGAAATTTTTGTTCCAATTACTAAGTTCAATTTGAACCTTGTATCCCTTGTTGTGGGCTACATCGGGTGTTTTAAGGAGGTCGCTCACGCTCTCTTCGGCGTGGGTGCGTCACCAGTGCTGACTCTGCCAGAAGGCAGAGTCAGCACTGGTGACGCACCCACGCCGAAGAGAGCGTGAGCGACCTCCTTAAAACACCCGATGTAGCCCACAACAAGGGATACAAGGTTCAAATTGAACTTAGTAATTGGAACAAAAATTTCCACTTTTTTCACTGGAGACCCCTGGATACATCGGGTGTTTTAAGGAGGTCGCTCACGCTCTCTTCGGCGTGGGTGCGTCACCAGTGCTGACTCTGCCTTCTAGAAGGCAGAGTCAGCACTGGTGACGCACCCACGCCGAAGAGAGCGTGAGCGACCTCCTTAAAACACCCGATGTAGCCCACAACAAGGGATACAAGGTTCAAATTGAACTTAGTAATTGGAACAAAAATTTCCACTTTTTTCACTGGAGACCCCTGGAGATTGGGGTCCCCTTCACTTTGCTAGGTCCTGAAGAGAGCCCACTTGACCCTTCGGGGCTTTTAGAGGGCTGAAACATGGCGACCTTTTTTTAGACACATTTTTGTATAGTGCAATAGACCATAACCAGTCTAATAAGTGCACACAGAATAACCTTTTTAAACAATCTCGAACCCAGTCTAATTAAAGGCATGTACTGGTTTTACGAGATTTTAAAATATTCTTTTACACATCACTCCACTTAACACTCACACCCCCTTTATCTACCATCACTACTGAAATAACCAGTGGAACGACCTCCGGGTGGAGGAAGCATTTTATTAACCCAATGATGACGCTGTCACGTTGGTAACAACTGAGCAGAGAATCCAAATATACCGCTTCATTCCCACTTACAAAAACGTGAATGAGGGTTTCTTAATAGTACTTAGTACTGGCACTATACACCCTGGTTTTTTCAGGACTAGTGATTCACTCTCCACTTGATATTTAGCCAGAACAGGTAACAAGTCTTAGAGGAAATGGAAAAGAGAGAGCAAACAGCATGTGTATCAGGACATATTGGAGGAGGGGAAGCAGCAAGAAACTAGTGATGAGTTACCAAAGGGTTGAAATTTTTAGCATCCTTTTTGAATTTCTGATACTTAGTGTCTTTTAATGTTATTTCAAAATCCGTCATACTTTTGTTCAGTTCCTCAAGGCGTTTTTTCAATTCGGCCGGTGTTTGGAAAGTTTTTAGTTTCACTTCTAAGGTGTGAATTTCTTCCTTCATCTCTTGTGCTAAGCGTGTGTCAGTCTTTATAATTAGCACAAGTCAATCTCTTGTGCAATGCCAAGAGATTAGCGACCAATCTTTTTTGAACTAGTGATGAAATACCAAAAGGGGAAACTCAAGCTTTTATACAGACTTCTACAAGATTAGAAGTTCCAATCATATCAGAGGCGTCCTCGATCGCCTCAGTACAAAGCATGCCCATTGGCTCTGACTACAAAAATCTGAAACAGGTGTGAGATTTCAGAGATGAATCAGAAAGAGATACAAGGGACATGTGCTAACCTGGAAAAATCTAGACTCACTGGAAGCTAGGACCTCCAACATTGAGGACATGGGGGCATATGTATCAAATGATTTTTTAATCGCAAACGCTGTGATTCGCAAAATAACAGCGTTTGCGATTAAAAAATCGGTAATCTGGATGTATGAGCCAAATCCCATCGCAAAATTAAGGAATTGTTATTTTAGCGATTTCTTAATTTTGCGTAAGCATTTAAGAAATCGCAAATTGCGATTTCTTAAATGATATGTAAAAAGCACCCAAGTTGTGCGAATAATCCTTAAGAAATCGCAAATTACCACCAACTTCCAGTTGGTGGTAATTTGCGATTTCCTTTCAAAATGCACTTTTTTGAATTTTACAAAGTGCCACGTGGCGCTCATACATGCCCTTAGGGCATGTATGTGCGCCATATGCACACACACACTCATTTCAGGGGTGCATCAGGGTGTCATCATGACACCCTTGCACCTTTGAAAATATTCTCAAATTGCGATTCGCTATTTGAGAATTACTTCCCATTCATTCCTATGGGTCTCCTGGCCCATAGAAATGAATGGGCAGGTATTCCTTAATTGCGATTTCGCAATTTGCTAATCGCAATTAAGGAATTTTAAGAAATCGCTAAAAGTTTGCAATTTTTTAAATACATCCCGTTTTGCAATTCTCAAATAGCGATTCTTTAAAAATCGCTATTTGAGAATCGCAAATGGTGATGTTGATAAATATGCCCCCTGGTGAAGGAAAAAAAGAAGCGTTAGAAAAAAATAAGAGGCTATTTGCCTCTTGAAGGCAAGGGAACAAGAGTGTCATGAGAAATTAGAGACTTTGGAAAAATATCTCAGAAGAAACAATTTGAGAATATTAAATGCCCCATAGGGAGTGGGAGGGGACAGCCTGAAAAGATAATTAAAACAGATGTTCAGATAGAGGACACAGAGCAGGACATTTTCAGAGGTATCCAAAGAGCACACCGAGACCCCTTCATAAAGAACACGAATAGAACCAACCCCAGAAAGATTCTTGTAAACTTTCCCACATTCTATAAAAGAACACATTTTATTGAATGCTCTGAAGATGAAAATGTTGAAAGCGGATGGGGTCTCTTTTGAAACCAGATCAAATATCTCACGAGTCTCTCTAAATAGACAGTGTGAATTGGGGAAGAGGTTAGATCCTCTTAAAAATCTAGGGGCCTCCGCTCCATTAACATTTCCCGCCACCCTCAGAGTTACCTACACGAGGGACACACAAGAGTATGGCTGTTTTTTTAATACACATGATGTATGTTTTTTTTTAATATATTTTTTTTCCCTTTTCGGCACTTCACTGTAGGTTTTCTCACACTTTATTAGTAACTCTTTTTTCATACATATTTAGCAATACCCATAATGATAGAGGGTATTTTATGTTTTAATCATATGTAGCACTCGCCTTGAATAGTCCTGAGGAGGTCATAAACTCAAAATAAAGAGAGGGGAGAGGAGGATATAGCTAGGTTCGTCCTCCTTGATACTTATAAGACACAAAAGATCCGAGATCGTGGATCAGGGAACCTAGCTAGAAGGGAAATGGAGGGGTCTACTTGATGAGTAAGACTCACCTCAAATAAAGAAAAGAAAATACTTTTCTTGAGTCCCCTCACTCACCAAAGGTTTCCCCTAGGTGACATGCTTCATCATTGGGGCCATCCCAAGCATTTACTGCTTGGGGCGTGCTGCGACTTGCGACAGTTACGTAGGAGCATTGAATTGTAAAGACTATGTGTAGTGCAGTGAAGGGGGAGTGGTGTGGGTGGGTTGATTTAAAAATTACCTAGCTAGTGAGTGTAAATGAGTTTATTCTTGCTCCTAGTTGGTAAAGGATAAAAAGGGGGTTTAATAAAAGGGAAGAATTAGGTAATAATGTGCTAATTGTCCCTGATATTGGAAGTCAACATGTTTCGAAGTTATCCCCTAAACCTCTTCTTCAGGACCGCATGGGGATCAGCTCCATGTGTACCACTCCGTGCAAAACCTGTAAAAAAGTGATAAAATAATAATAAATGCGCACCTCAGTGTCAGCGTAAACAAATTACATACGGTTAAACTGAACACGTAGTATCTAGAGGAATACAAAAAACATACATGTTAATATGCTGCCTGCCCATCATTGTCGTGGGCAGGTGAAAAGCTGTTCATCTTGGCTCAAAATAAACCGTAGGTGATGGTGGTCTTGACTGTAAATTAGAATAAGTGTAGAAATCCAGTGCCGTCTGGTAATAGTGTGTCTCTAAAGTAAAAAAACACATATGTAAGAACAAAAAGACATAACACTCGTGATGGGACATGCGACATGACAGACATGACATAAAACATATCCAAAGGCGTATGGACCTACTTATTAGTTAATCAAAAATAGCCTCATGGTCTGCCAGGGTGGAGGAGTCTGAATAACCCTAGGAGAGAGTAGGGGTTAAAAAACTCAGAGTCGGTATGGCGTTAAAACAACCCTGCAAACGGAGGAAGACTGAAATTAGTGAAAAAGACCGCATTGTCAAGCTCTTGGTTACGGGTGAGCCCGGACGCGGGAGAGAGAAAGCTTACTTGACTCGGCTTGCCTCCGTCAAATTGACGTACTGGTTCCCATCGGCGGACCACATCTTAGCGTGTCTTGGGTTCCTGCGTTCTAAGTAGTGTGTGAGACAGCAGGAAAATGCATTGTCACCGACTCGTGAGAGAGAAAGACTATGCCGCTTATAAGGCTAGGTTTACGGCGGCCATCTTGAGTGTCCTTGTGGACACGTTTGATCTGAAAAACTTTGTAAAGGGATTAGAAACATTTTTGGGAAAACGTGCAAATAAGCTTGGAGGATATTTTCAATGGGGATTTTGAAAAAAATAAAAATAAAGAAATATAAAGGAAAAAGCGGGTCTCGAACCCTGCAGTTGGAGGAAATGTCTTTATTGTGAAGGGATCACAATAAAGCGGTGGCCATTTTAGGCTAGTCGGCTGGGAAAGGCGAAAAATAGTGCCAGAAGCGACTAAATCTTGTGTGAACACTGGCACATTATTAAAAATAAAGCTGAAGGGAAGAAAGTTTATAATTAAGAAAAAATACTTCATAAAAGGGAAAATAGGCAAAAAATTAAGCAAAATATTAAGAAGAAGAAAAAGCAGACCAAAGGGAAATGCAGTTGGATTCCAAAATATGTTCGGGAGATTGAACCAGTTTATCTGACAAATTGACCCCATGGGATGTTGTTATTTAGTCCTTTGGTTTCAGTGTGCAGTTTAAAGACCCAACGTTGTTCTTTTTTCAGCAATCTATGTTCAAGGTTGTCACATGGTTTGATATGCTCCAGGACCAACCACCTCATATTGTTAGGTATGTGTTGCATGTCGTTAAAATGTGCTGTCATTCCGGTACTTGCTCTATGGCACAGGATGTTACTGCGGTGTTCACAAATCCTTGTGCTCACCTTCCTAGTTGTCATATCCACATAGTGGAGATTGCAGGAGCGTGTGATCAGATAGACTACACCCACTGTGTTACATGTCGTGAAATTTCTGATTTTCCATGTCGTGCCCGTATTATATTGGACTGTTTTTGTGGTGGAGGTCAGGTGACACATACTGCAGTTTCGACACGGGTGATGGCCTGTTGGTAGAGTGCTTATGGTCTGTTGCATGCTCTTCTGGTTGGATCCTGGGCGTGTGTGTACCAGGAGGTCACGTAAATTCTTGCCTCTCCTATGAGAAAACATGGGTGTAGGGATATCAAGGTTGCCGCTGTTAAGGATCTTCCAATGTTTCTTCACCATTTTGGTTGATTTTGTCCGACGCTGTGCTAAAAGTGGTGATGCAGATGGGTCTCCTGTCTTTTTCTGTTTCCTGTTTTACATAAGTCTCTAGGAGAGCATCTCTGTTGTTATTTTTTGCTCTCTTCTTTGCTTTATTGATGATGTGAGAGGGATATTTTCTGTCTTTCAATTTCCTTGCCAGTTCTCTAGCCTGTTCCTCATAGTCATTAGTTTCCATGCAGTTTCTACTTAATCTGAGGAATTGGCCAAATGGTAGGTTTTCTTTGAGGTTTCTCGGATGGAAACTGTCGTAGAGCAGAAGACAGTTCTTCGCAGTAGGCTTAAAATGAGTTTTAGTTTTTAGGTGTCCCTCTGCAGCATACATGTTAATGTCTAGAAAGGTAAGCTCAGACCTGCTCATAGTGTGTGTGAATTTTAGGAAAGGGTCTTGTAAGTTCAACCATTCTAAAAACAGATTGGCCTCTCTTTCATTGCCATTCCATATCACTAAAATGTCATCTATGTACCTCTTCCATTCGATGATCTTGGGCCGAAAGGTATTGTTGTCCGAAAGGATCTGTGTTCTTCCATGTGGTAGACATACAAACCCGCTACACTAGGGGTGAAGGTGCTGCCCATACTGGTCCCGTGTTGTTGGAAGATAGTGTCTTCGAAACAGAAGAAGTTTTCTGTGAGGGCCCATTTGCAGCATTCTAAGACCATATGTCGAGGTGTGTGGTAAGGCCAGGATGCTCCATACAGAATGTCTTCTAGGATGTCCAAAGTTGTCTTATGTGGCAGGCTTGTGTAGAGGCTTTCTACATCAAGGCCAATGAGAATGTTGTTAGTAGGGTCGAAAGGTAAGTCTTTTAGGAGGGAGAGGACTGCTTTCGTGTCTTTGAGGTAGGTATTGGTATTTTGAATGAGCGGCCGTAGGAAAGCATCCGCAAATTTAGACAGTGGTTCCAGGATGGAGCCGAAACCCGAGACGATGGGACGTCCCGGGGGGTTCTCTAACCGCTTATGGATCTTCGGTAGTGTGTAGAAGTATGGTATTGTGGGGTGGCTGTTGATCAAGAAATCGCACTCTTTTTTAGTTATCCAATCTTGGGCAAGGGCTTCTTCCACCATGCTGGTTATTCCAATCCTTATGCGTTCAGTAGGGTTTTCTGCGATGCGTTTGTAGTTCCTTTCGTCAGATAGGAGTCTGAGGCATTCTGAACGGTATGCCTCTGTGCTTTGTATAACAATGCCACCCCCTTTATCGGCTGGTTTAATGATGATTTCTCCATTGTCAGCCAAAGATTTTAGTGCATCTTGTTCTGTTTTGGTCGTGTTATGGAAAACTTTGAGCGTTCTTGGATCCAAGTCTCCTGCTTCTCTTAGAACTGCTTTTTCAAAAGCCAGTAGTTCTACTGGTAATGCGGTGGAGGGTGGTGTGAAGGTTGACTTTGGGTGTAGGTTCGTGTCACCTCTTGGGGCATCTATTGGTGGTTTATTTTCAAAGTAAACTCTTAGTTTAAGTTTCCTTATGAACTCGCTTAGTTCACAGCTGAGTAGAACTTGTCCAGGGATGGGGTGGGTACGAAACCCAAACCCTTCTCTAGGACGTCGAGTTGGTTTTTAGACATGGTGGTCCCTGATAGGTTAACCACTAGACTTGATTGTTGCTGGTGCTCGGTAGATTAGAAGGGCCCATGCTCCTCGTGTGACTCCACGTGGGCTCCAAAGGTTGCACCCAATGGACTTTTGTCCTCTTCTTGTTTTCCCTCTCTGTGGTCCCTGGCCTCGTTCTAAAAAAGGATCCTGTGGTCTTGGGTATTCGGCTTGGGCATTGGGTTCCCAGTATGGGTATGGTTGTGGTTGGTATTGCTGTGGACCGTAGTAAAAGGGTGCTGCTTGGAAAGGTGGCGGCTGGAAAGGAGGCCATCCATAATTGCCTTGGTTGCCCCTGTTTCGCATCCTAAGTCCTCGGTTGCGTTGTCCCCTTGTGTTGTTCGTCCATCCGGAGCTTTGGTCTGAGCTGTTGGAGCTGGTGTCTGATTCGTCAGTGTCTGTGTTTTATACCGGATTTCTCCCGGTGAGGTGGTAGTCATCCCTAGTGTAGGGATAGATTGTTTCATGGTTGAAATTTTTAGCATCCTTTTTGAATTTCTGATACTTAGTGTCTTTTAATGTTATTTCAAAATCCGTCATAGTTTTGTTCAGTTCCTCAAGGCGTTTTTTCAATTCGGAAGGTGTTTGGAAAGTTTTTTGTTTCACCTCTAAGGTGTGAATTTCTTCCTTCATCTCTTGTGCTAAGCGTGTGTCAGTCTTTATAATTAGCACAAGCCAATCTCTTGTTGAATGCCAAGAGATTAGCGAACAATCTTTTTTGAACTAGTGATGAAATACCAAAAGGGGAAACTCAAGCTTTTATACAGACTTCTACAAGATTAGAAGTTCCAATCATATCAGAGGCGTCCTCGATCGCCTCAGTACAATGCATGCCCATTGGCTCTGACTACAAAAATCTGAAACAGGTGTGAGATTTTAGAGATGAATCAGAAAGAGATACAAGGGACATGTGCTAACCTGGAAAAAAACTAGACTCACTGGAAGCTAGGACCTCCAACATTGAGGACATGGTGAAGGAAAAAAAGAAGCAGTAGAAAAAAAACAAGAGGATATTTGCCTCTTGAAGGCAAGGGAACAAGAGTGTCATGAGAAATTAGAGACTTTGGAAAAAAATCTCAGAAGAAACAATTTGAGAATATTAAATGGCCCATAGGGAGTGGGAGGGGACAACCTGAAAAGATAATTAAAACAGATGTTCAGATAGAGGACACTGATCAGGACATTTTCAGAGATATCCAAAGAGCACACTGAGACCCCTTCATAAAGAACACGAATAGAACCAACCCCAGAAAGATTCTTGTAAACTTTCCCACATATTCTATAAAAGAACACATTTTATTGAATGCTCTGAAGATGAAAATGTTGAAAGCGGATGGGGTCTCTTTTGAAATCAGATCAAATATCTCACAAGTCTCTCAAAATAGACAGTGTGAGTTGGGGAAGAGGTTAGATCCTCTTAGAAATCTAGGGTCCTCCGCTCCATTAACATTTCCCGCCACCCTCAGAGTTATCTACACGAGGGACACACAAGAGTGTGGCTGTTTTTTTAATACACATGATGTATGTTTTTTTTAAATATATTTTTTTCCCTTTTGGGCACTTCACTGTAGGTTTTCTCACACTTTATTAGTAACTCTTTTTTCATACATATTTAGCAATACCCATAATGATAGAGGGTATTTTATGTTTAAATTATATGCAGCACTCGCCTTGTATAGTCCTGAGGAGGTCATAAACTCAACAGGCCAAAACACATCAAGATGTTTTCATAAAAGGAGTCCACAAGAGATGGAAAAGAATAGTCGCAAAAAACACCAATCAAAGGATAATAATATATCGGTCTTGGACATTAGGGGGCCGATTCCGATCCTGGAAAAACCGGGTATGAACCGTCGGTCGGAGCGTTTTCTCCGTCCGACTCGTACCCGGTAAAAACACCATACAAACTTGCAAGTAGGATTCGTACGGAAACACCATTTCCGTACGAGTCGGAAAAAACACCGACTGACAGCAAAATACATACGAATGTGATCCGGGACACCGCGGACGTGACGTCCGGACGGAGTTAGGCATGTTTTTACGTCCCAGCAAGTACGATTCGTACCGACAGCAGTCCGGACGGCAAAATTTTTACGGCATCCAAAAAGTGCCGGAAAAGCGAAGTACGCCGCGATGCGAGCGGAATAGGGGGCCCGGTACGCGCCGTCCCCCCCCGGGCCCCGTATGTACGCACCGTCCCCCCAGCCCCCGTATGTATGCGCCGTCCCCCCAGCCCCCCGTATGTATGCGCCCCCCAGCCCCCGTATGTACGCACCATCCCCCCCAGCCCCCGTATGTACGCGCCGTCCCCCCCAGCCCCCCATATGTACGCGCCATCCCCCCCAGCCCCCCGTATGTACGCGCCATCCCCCCCCAGTCCCCCGTATGTACGCGCAGTCCCCCCAACCCCCCGTGTGTATGGCGCGGACCCCCACCCCCGTAGATACGGCGCAGACCCCCACCCGTGTATGTACGGCACGTAACCCCACCCTGTAGGTACGGTGTGGACCCCCACCACTGTAGGTACGGCGCGGACCCCCACCCGTGTATGTACGGTGCGTACCCCCACCCCTGTAGGTACGGTGCGGACCCCCACCCCCATAGGTATGGCACGGACCCCCACCCGTGTATGTACGGCGCGTACCCCCACCCCCACTATGCGCTGGGGTTCCGCACCGTACCTACGGGGGTGGGGGTCCGCGCCGTACATACACGGGTGGGGGTCCGCGCCGTACATACACGGGTGGGGGTCCACACCGTACATACACGGGTGGGGGTCCGCACTGTACACATGGGGGGCTGGCTGGGGGTACGGCGCGTCCATCCGCGGGGGGGGCTGGGGGTACGGCGCATCCATCCGCGGGGGGGCTGGGGGTACAGCATGTCCATCTGCAGGGCTGGGGGGGACGGCGCATACATGCGGGGGCTGGGGGGGACAGCGCGTACATACGGGGGCTGGCTGGGGGTACGGCTCGTCCATCCGTGGGTGGGGCTGGGGGTACAGCGCGTCCATCCGCAGGGCTGGGGGGGACGGCACGTACATACGCGGGGGGGCTGGGGGTACGGCACGTCCATCCACGGGGCTGGTGGGGGGACGGCGCGTACATACGGGGGGCTGGGGGGGTGTTCGGCGCGTACCGGGCACCTGTTTGGACGTCTCCATGGTTGCTATAGGAGTTCGCTCCGGACGGTCTTTTTACCATACGGTTGTACAATCGGACGGACGGTACGAATCGTACATGCGCGCTCGGACTTCAGTTTTCAGATTCGTACGTAAAAATGTCCGGGGACGTGTCGGACACCTTTTCCGACCCGAGGACGTGTCGGGGAATTTACCCAATGCGATTCGTATGGACTTTTTCACATACGAATCGTACTTGCCAGTTTGTACGGGACTTGTACGATTCGTACGGTAAAAAATCCAGATACGATTCGTACGGGGAATATTATTCCAGGATCGGAATCGGCCCCTAAATGGGGTTGTAATTGGCTACATATATAGATGACCTATAAGATGGATCGAGCATACGAAAAAAGACATGAGCCATCAATGCTTCTTGGAAAAACATATGAGGAAAGAGTGTATAATTCTTGTAAAGGTTGAATTGTTTATCATAGAATGTGATGGAGATACACACTATTTTGCAAAAAGAGACAATAAATCATAAACAAAAAACGGATTTACAGCTATATCGAGCAGTTTTTTATATAATATTTAGTATTTACAAGTGAAGTTACTGCGACATTCCAATAGTACTTAAAATACTATTTTCGATGAAATAGTAGATATAATTCAGCCCTCATGGGCCACTTTTTTATTGTTTGCTTACCCTCAGACCACAACAATAAATGTCCAACTTGAGAGGGCACAAAGAGGTTGATGATTTCATAGAGGCTATGGCTATGAATGCTGGCTCTAAAGATGGGAAATCTGAGTGAAATTGGATTAACAATAACCTTAATGACTGCTGTCCAATTTTGTTTTTTCTCTCTCTTTCCTCTTCAAATATACAGTCTCTTTTTTAGTCTTATTTTCCTTACACAAATTATCACTCCGAGGTGGGACGTATCTAAAAGGCATTATGTCATGTGGAAATTGGTGAGGGTTCCCTAAGAGTGGGGTGGGATAGTGGGTAAGAGTAAAGAGGAGGGCCCAGGGTGGGGTGCTTTTGGGGAAAATGTCCTCAGGTACCTCAATATATGCCATGTGCCACAGCTATTTGCAAACTCGCTTTCCACATAGACATAAAAGGTAGTAGGAAAGTAGACCATATAAAAATATTAACATGGAACATAAATGGGTTGTGGGTGAAGGGAAGGTGAGAATAATTGCTACAAAATCTGAAAGACTCTATGGCACATATCATAATTTTACAAGAAGCTCGCTTGACTGGGAAGGAGTGTACAGATATGTTTGTCTAGGAAATGGGCCCAGCAAATGGTCTGCACAAATCTGAATATTAGTACTAAAGGGTTGGCCATTTTTATTAAATATGTCCATCATAGATAGCATAACAGACAAAGCAGGATTATAACTGAATTGACGATAATCAACCCAAACTACACTTTAGTAGCTTACTACGGTCCAAACATATATGATACAGGTCTCTTAAATGCGCTTCTCTCAAGTTTACTAGATTTCCCCTCCATTGTCATAAAGGCTGGAGGCTTCAACGTCATTTGGGATAATGTCCTAGATAGATCGTCTAAAAGTGTAGCAATTTTGTCCCAGAAAACACAAACATTAGTCAAACATATGAAGAGAGATGGGGCTTTGTGATATATGGAGGTTGATGGCTGACTCAGGACAGGCTTATACTTTTCACAACAAAAATATGGGCACCAATCGAGGATTAACTACATTTTAATAGACCAGAGCTTAAGGGGGACAAATGTCTGGTCATTCTGCAATATCCCTAGAGTTCAAACTAGTTATTAGAGTGGAACTGAGGACATGGTCATTAGGTCAAACGATCCTGCTAGATAAAGAGGCGGTAAATCCACTCTGTACTGAGACTGAGGAATTCTTACAGTTTTATTTTTTAATTTAAGAGAAATTTTATTGATGCAAGATAAAATGCAATACAGTATAATGAAAAAATGTTAACATAAGAAAAATCGGTATGCAAACTGGCAAGGCAATGAGGTGAAGCGCGAAGAAGAAACAAAAGAAGAAAGGGCAGGGGCAGTCAATGATCAGTATATCATAACTACTATATAATTGTTAGTACGATTTAGAACAATAAAACGTTAAAGGTATAAGGAAAATGAGCAAAATGGCTAAATAGAGAAAACAACAGGAAATATATATGCATATTTATCAAATTAGTACTCATGGAGGTTTAGGAACTTCTTCCATTCGAGGGTCATGAGTTTGCTAGGCACATGCAGATACATCAAGAAAATGAGTAATAGGTAACCATAGGAGGTCTCTCTTAATGGCAAGGGAGATAGGGTGAACATATGCTCTGTCTAATCTATGGTTATAGCAAACTCCATACCACCAAGCACGATAGGAAAAGGTTGGAATTATCTTTCCATGACCTGGTAATCTGTTGGAAGGCAATTGCAAGGAGTAGATCAATGATATGGAAATTGCGAGGTTGTGAATTCCAGTCATCGGAAAGACTACCTAGAAATATGTTAACAAAAGAAAAAGGGACTTGGATATGAATAATTGTATTAATTTATGTCCAGACTTGGTTCCAAAAATTATGAGCCTGAGGACATAGGAAAAGCACATGTTTTAGGTCTGCTTGGTTTGCATTACAGGACCAACAAGGGGTGGAAATAGTAGGATTCATTTTTTGTAATGAGATGGGATTAAATACAAGTCTGTTGTAAATATAGATCAAAGTTTGGGTGGTATTAGCAGCTTGGGAAGATTTTCTAATTTGTATCCAAATTTTATTCCACTTGGACGTAGAAAAGGAGGATTGAAGATCAGTCTCCCAAAGCAGTTCCACTTCAGTTTTATCTCTAATGGGTGAAAAAGGTGATAGGGATTGGTAGAGTTGTGATGCTGATGGGGAGAGGGACAGGATGGATAAAGCATGCGGGGATGAAGAGGAGGGATGAGTTGGGGATGTCATGGTGTGATAGGATGTTTGGATTAGAGAAAGTAAGGAGGGATATTTGGGAAGAGATGATGAAGGAAAGGAAAGGCGTGACTGAGCAGAAGAGAAGGACAGCCAAGTATCTTCATGACAGAGCTGATGAACTCAATAAAGACCCTTAAGATGCCAATCTTTCCAAAATAGAACTTTGTTATTTAGTTCAGTGTCTTTATTATACCATATGGAAGATTATAGAAATTTGTATTAAGGAGAAAGGTGATTGGTAAATAAAGGTTTAAGAAGTTTGTAAGAGTTGTTGAGTATAGGGAGAGAAAAGGAAATAGGTAATTGAGAAAAGGATACGGTTTCTTGAAAGGAAAAGGGCTGAAAAAAGTACTTTTCAAAGGCAACCCATAATGATAATGAGGCCTGCCTGAGAGAGAATGCATTATGATAGATTTGGAAGTCTAGGAAGTTAACGCCTCCTAAAAATTTAGGGCATTTAAGTTTATGTAAGGAGATGCCAGGTGTTTTGTTGTTCCATAAAAATTTAGATAATATGGAATATGTGGTTTTAAAATGGGAGTTGGAAATAGTTATAGGGATATTGGAAAGATAAAAAAGAATAACAGGGACTAACATCATTTTGATTGTGTTAAGACAACCCCACCATGATAAAAACAAAGGATTCCATTTAGATGTAGCACATTTAAAAAAGGACTGGAGTTCTTTTCAATTAGTTAAAATAGAGTCTTTAATAGAGGGTTTAAACCATGAGCCCAGATAGTTAATTTTGTCAGCGCTCCATTTGAAACCGGATGCAGTATAATCCGCAGAAAAGCATAATTTATTTAATGAAAGAATTTCACATTTATCAATATTTAACTTGTAGCCGGATACAAAGGCAAAGGATTCTACTTCTGATAAGTAGGCCAGGAGAGATGATTGTGGATGGGACAAAAAGAGCAAAATATCATCTGTGTAAACAGATAATTTCAATTGGTTACAGCCATATTTAAAAC
Organism: Triturus cristatus; assembly: GCF_964204655.1. Lineage (NCBI taxonomy): Eukaryota > Metazoa > Chordata > Amphibia > Caudata > Salamandridae > Triturus > Triturus cristatus. The sequence continues at coordinate 718,485,234 of NC_140588.1, forward strand.
CTGTGATTAGGGAATTTAAACAGACCTTTATTAAGAAAGGCTCCAAGGTGAGAATAAAGAGGAGTGGAGAAAGGGGACAACCTTGTCGTACTCAACGGTGCAGTTGGAAGTTTGATGAAAGAAGACCATTTGAGAGTACAGAAGAAACTGGAGAGGAATAGAGTAAAGAAACATAATTTATAAATGGAGGACCAAAACCAAACTAGGATAAAGTAGAGAAAATAATAGGCCATCCCACTCTATCATAGGCTTTCTCAGCGTCTGGAAAGATGGCTGCTAATGAATCTTTATAGGATCTAGCTTTAGTAAGGACATTGAAAAAGAGTCTAGTATTGTCAGAAAGGTGCCTGCCTTTAATAAAACCACATTGTTCACGACCAATTAACAAGGGTAGAAATTTCTCTAAACGAAGTGCTAGGATTTTAGCAAAAATCTTATAATCAAGATTAATTAGAGAAATAGGTCGAAAATTCTTACACAGAGTATGATCTTTGCCATCTTTAGGTATTACAGTATTAATCAATGGGGATACCCAGTATTGTGCAGAACCTGGGGACAATCACGTGAAGTAAACAGTGGTTTTGCCACTAGTTTTCTTAACATTAAATATAACTTAAAAGTTATCTATCCCTTTAATCACTTGGGATATCAAAAATGTTTCTTCAAAAATAGTCTAAACACATGGTCATAATACACTAGCACAAGTTAATTGTGACATACACAAATTTTTAGGTCAAATCAAAAGATTAATCATGGAAAGGCAAGTACTACACAATAACAATTAGAGTGAAAAGTTTGTGACACTGCATTATTGTGAATATCGTACACATATCATGACACTTACATTAAGTACAAAAACAAATAACTAAGTAATATTAAAAAAATATAGAGTGAAAAAGTACATATATTCACACATAGACCTGTAATTTCTTTGTACAATTTATAGGGTCAATGCGGAATGTAATACTTCTAATTGAGCGTCGACGTTTCGACCCGACAAAATCTTGTGCTTTAGTGTAGCATGAAATGAGGGTTTTTGTCAGGATTGGAATTGAATGGGTGTGTAGCCTCTTCCAATGTGGTTCACTAGGAATCCAGATTAGTAGTCACATCAAAGAGCACCGCCGTTTCTCTTGTGGTAAGACAAACTGTCCCGATTTGGGCTTAGCGTAATTCTATGTATAATTTTCACATAGAGCATTAAATGGAAAACCCACTGCTTGGAGATATCCTTGGGCTTGCACTTCACGGGCTTATAGATGTATCTTTAAACTTTGTTAAACGCACTTGACATTCAGCTCCAGTTCCGGAGTCTGCTCTTGTGGGCTCTTTAGGCGGCTCCAGAAGACACAGCAGTGGCGACGTGGACTGCGAGCCGTTTTCAGAGAGTCCATGAAAGAATATGTCACTCCATTTGTGTCTCTATCTGTGACACAGGGCAATTTGGAAAGTCTGACGGCGATGCCTTATGCTAGACAGTTTTTGAAGAAACATTTGTGAAATCCCAAGTGATTAAAGGGATAGATAGCTTTGAAGTTATATTTGATGTTAAGAAAACTAGTGGAAGAACCACTGTTCGTCTTTAGGTATTAAACATATTAGAGCTTCTTGAAAAGATCCTCCAGATTTTTTAGAAGAAGTAAAAAAGTGAAATAGTTGATACAGTTTGGGAATAAAGAAACGAGAAAAATTAGAGTAAAAGTGTCTTCAGGTCCTGGGGCTTTACCCCGTTTAATAGTATGAATAGCATTACTGATATCAGATTCTTTAATGACGTCATTTAACACCGAAAAGTCTAGAGGAAGGAGGGGTAATAGAAGAAAGATACTGAGATATTGTGTCTGGAGAGACAGAAATGTCAGGGGTGTAGAGAGATTGAAAGAAGTGAGTGAACTCTGACAAAATGTCCTCATTTTTATAAATCACAAGATTATTAGGGTCAAGAATAGAGCTAAACTTAGTACGTTCTTTGCTAATTTTTAAACAATTGGTTAGAAGTTTCCCCGCTTTATTCTGGCCGCCATGTATTTGGCTGAGGATTTAAGAAGAAATGAGTTGGCATTGTCTGTGGAAAGTGTGCTGAATTGAAATTTAGTTTGAACAAGCTTATCTAAACAAGATTTAAAGCCAGAGATAGAAAAGGAAGATTCTAAACACTTAATTTGTGTCATAAGATGTTGTAATTTAGAGAGAGAAGATTTCTTGCGAAGAGATATAAAAGAATTAATGAAGTCCCTGGAGGCCGCCTTAAAAGAGTCCCAAATGATTTGAGAAGATATAGAAGGGGATTCATTTTCAGTAAAGAAAGTAGTGGCAAACGATTCAAATTGCTGGGTAAAATTAGGATCTAGAAGAAGAGAGTTGTTAAATCTCCACCTTCTGGTGCCTTGTGTGGGAGAAGAGATAACTAGACTTAAGATAACCAGTGCATGATCAGAAATTAGGATAGAACAAATGTCAGATTGTAGGATATGTTGAGTGAGTGATTGTGAGGTAAAGAGGTAGTCAATGCGAGAATGTGAAGAGTGTGAATAGTGGAGGTAAACTGGGAGAACATAGTGGACGGGATGAATTTAGAAGTTGATTTACTATCAATAATCGGATCCATAACCATATTGCGGTCACCTCCAACTAATAAATAATCATTTTGAAAGGACATTAATTTAGATAAAATAGTGGGCCAAAAAGGGACATCTGGAGCACTAGGAGCATAAAGGTTAAAAAGGGTCATGGGGATATTATTAAGTAAAAGTGAGACAGAAAGTCTTGAGTAATAATCTGCAAGTCAAGATGCTTATGCCATAAAATGATAACGCCATTGTGATGACCTGTGCTTGGGGATGCAAAAATGTTACCTACCCATGATCTTTTAAGTTTAAGAATTTCTTTATCTACAACATGAGTCTCTTGTAATAAAGTTATGTCACAGCTCGAGTTAGATAAATGGGAGAGAACCCTCTGATGTCAGCAGCTCGTCGGGAGCCGGGGCCAGTTATGCTGCCCATTTCACGGGGGATGATTCCTGCCGCCGGTCCTATTCACGTGAGTTTCTCACTCAGATGCGTGGGCCCTGTTGTAACTCGCAGTTCCTCCCTAACCTTTATGGGACTCGAGATTCCGTGTGTGGGGCCTGTGGCTTTCGCCTTGAGTTGGGTTCTACGGCTGGCACTAAAATACCTAACTCCCCTGTCATTTCGGCGGCACTTCTCAACGTGCGCTCTCTGAACAAGCATCACTCAGAGGTGTTTGAGCTCCTGGACGATGAATCTCTGGATTTTTTATTTGTCACTGAGACCTGGCTTGACAATTCCTCCGACCCAATCGTCACCTTGGCTATCCCTCCGGGGTACAAAATCAGCAGAGTGGATCGTACTACAGGGAGAGGTGGGGGGCTGGCTGTTATTTTCAAAGAGATGTGGGCGCTGGATAAGTGCTCTCTCAGCACGTGGGACGGCTGTGAAGTCTTGGAATTTAATATCCGCTGCTCGGCCCACTTTTCTCTTGGTGGGTCCTTGATTTATCGTCCGCCGGGAGTGGCCCATGCTTTCCTTCAGGCCTGTGTGGAGGCGGTCTCTATGAGAGCTCTACAGTTCTCCCATTATGTGATTCTAGGCGATATCAATATTCATCTTGATCAAAATAACTCTAAGGACACACGTGATTTTCTCGATATTTGCCAATCAGCACAGCTCTCTCAATGGGTCGATCAGGCTACTCATCTTGGTGGCCATATTCTGGATCCTATCCTTTCCAATTTCCCTATCTCAATTAAAGCTCCGGTCCCGGTCCCCTGGTCTGATCATTATCTAATTGGCTTTTCATGGGTGGTAACCCCGCCCAGTGTCAGTCCAATGGTCGGTCACAAACCAGCATTCAAGAAGGTTGACCCTTTACTTTTTGCCAGGGAGCTGGCTGCCAACAGGCCGCTTCTGTCACAAGATCTTGATCAGTGTCTTGCTGCTTTTTCCAACTGGCTTTTGGGCTCTTGGGCGGCAGTTGCCATACCTACTTCAGCCAGACAGTCAAGGGCTTCCCCCTCCAAACCATGGTTTTTGGAGGATCTGCGTCTCCTCAAGCAGGGCTGCAAGAAACTGGAGCGCTTTTGGCGTCTCAGAAACTACTGCCCGGCAGTAAAGGTGCAGCTCAGGCAGGGTCAGAAAATCTACTATAAAGCGATCTTCTCTGCTAAAAGGGCGTTCTTTGCCACTCGGATCGATCAAGCCCAGAACAACGCTAAGGACATTTTTTCTATTGTCCAAAGTTTCATGTCCCCTGTGGCGCAGAGCTGTATTTTACCGGCAACCACTGCGTGGTGTGAGACGCTCTCTACATTCTTCCGGGACAAGATTCTAAAGATTCAAGGCAGCTTCTCTGCCCCGGTTGTCTCTATTGGGCCTGTGGCTCCTCTTGTCCCTTCAGGCTCCACTCCTGTTGCTTTGCCTACCACTCATTCCCTGTCTAAGTTCTCTCCGGTCGATTTCTCATGTACTTTGAGAATTCTTCAAGGGCTGAAGTCTGGTTCTCCCGACGATCCATGCTCAGCAAGACTTCTGGCTTCGGTGGCAGAGACGGTGAATGAGGAAGTCAATTCCATCATTAATCTATCTTTGCAGGATGGCAGGGTCCCTAGTTGTTGGAAGCAGGCTAAAATTCTCCCCCTTCTGAAGAAATCTACTCTCGATCCTTCCGTACCGGGAAACTATAGACCTATTTCTCTCCTACCTAGTCTGTCTAAGGTTTGTGAGAAAATAGTGAACAGACAGCTCTCGGAGTTTGTCGAGAGTGCGGGTCTTCTTCACCCTGCCCAATCGGGATTCCACCCCTCCTTCAGTACGGAAGGTGCTCTTTTGGAAATTTCAGAAGCCATTCAGGAGTGTTTAGATGCCGGCGGGAAGGCTGCCCTTGTGCTGCTTGACTTGTCGGCGGCCTTTGATACTGTTCCCCATTCACTGCTGCTTGACAGACTTTCGATGATTGGTGTGTCGGGCGCGGTTTGGGGCTGGATCAAATCCTTTTTGGACGGCCGATACCAGCAAGTCTGGATACCCCCGGTGGCCTCTTCACCTCTTCAAGTTGGCACGGGTGTTCCCCAGGGTTCGTCCCTCAGCCCCCTCTTGTTCAACATCTACCTTACTCCGCTGGTTTTTCTAGTGGAGGAGTTGGGAGCTAAGGTCATTGCCTACGCCGACGATACGCAACTTCTGTTCACTTGGGACAAACAGGGGTCCTCGGTGGCCCCTGTGCAGAGGTGTCTTTCCTCGGTCTTTGAATGGTTGGCGTCGGCACATTTAAAATGCAATAAGGATAAATCCGAGGTTCTGATGTTCGGCGACTTCCCCTCAGGTTTTAGAGAGTCTATCTGGCCTCCTGAGTTCCCACCGCCTGTTTCCAACAGTCAGCCCGCAAAAAACCTGGGCATCTATTTTGAGAGTAATCTTTCCTTCTCCAGTTAGATTAAGCGTCTGACAGGTTGCTGTTTTGGTCATCTCAGAACTCTGAGAAAATTCCTTCCGTTGCTGCCTCAAGCGGCTAGGGAATCAGTGGTCCGGGCTCTCATTCTGTCCCGTCTGGACTATGCCAATGCCCTCTATGCTGGGCTCCCAGCTTACGCTCTCAATAAGCTTCAAGTGACCCCGAACGCGGCTGTTCGCATGCTGGGCTGGCTGGGTCCTAGGCAGAATGTCCATGGCTACCGTCGCTCCCTTCATTGGCTACCAGTTAGGGCCCGGATAGCTTTTAAATCTCTCACCATAGCCCATCGCGCCCTACATAGGATGGGGCTGGGCTACTTACAGAAACGCTTCTCGTTTTATGTGCCGGGGAGACACTTGAGGTCTTCTTCCCTTAGGCTGATGAAGGTACCTTGCTTCCAGCGCCATCGTCTAGGTGGTGCTTCCCTGGCCGTGTCTGCCGCCCGTGCTTGGAATGCGCTCCCCCTCTCATTCCGAATTGTTGAAGACACTGGGGTTTTTAAAAAACTGCTAAAAACGTACCTCTTTTCGTAGAGCTGGGTCTTTGTTCTGTCTTCTTTTGAGCCGCACCGGGACACTCTTTGAGTATATGTGCGCGTAACAAAAGCAAATAACATAACATAACATAACATAACATGTTTGATCAGGAGCCTAAACCTTTAACGTTCCATGAAACAACTTTTAACGCCATTTATAAGAGATAGAACAATATAAACATTGCATGATAATTAATATAACAGTTGAAATTTGGAGAACAGCAAAAAGTATCAATGAACAATACAGTAAATATATAGCCATACCAGATAATATAAAATTGCTAGTAAAAGAAAAAAGAAATGTAGTTATGAAAAGGAGTATAAGAATGAAAGAAAAAAGAAGAGCAACAGAATAAAGAAGAAAGAAGAGAAAAGAAGAGAAAAGAAAAGAAAAGGAAAGAAAGGAGAGAGATCGAAAGAGGAAAGAGAGAGGAAAGAGAAGAAAAAGGCATCATTGAGAAACAAGGAGATTCAGAAGTAAGAGACGAAGGATGAAGAAAATACAATAAAGAAAGAAAGGTAAATACATTGAAGAAAGAAAGCAAGATAGAAGATTCAAAAACACACTGACTTACTACAAATAACATAAAAGGATGAGGGTGGTGAAGCCACATAGGGAAAATGGCACATCTGACCTGTCAACTCAGGGCGGATCAGGGAAGGACGACACCATCCAGAGCAGACCAGGGTTGACATAGATTACATACGCAAAATTACTGCACCTAGTGGATAAAAAAGAGACAAAATATTAATAAGTGAGAAATACAAATATGATCATTAACACAACATGAAATAGGCTGAGAGATGAAATACCTAAATGTTTAGATTGGAAAAGTACAAAGAGACATAAGAGGACAACAATTAAACAGGGACAAAACGGGATATGTTCATATCATCTTCACGGCATTGGTCCAAGAATCTTTGGAGCTGAGCAGGATCTTCATAAGTCGTAGTTTTATTTCGGTATGTAACTTTGAAGAGGCATGGGTGGAAAAGTCCATAACAAGCATTGCGAGTACGAAGAGCCGGTCACATAGCAAGAAATGTCTTCTGATGTTCTGCTGTTGTCTTGGCATAGTCTTGAGCAAAGAAGAGGATTGAGCCCTGCCAGGTGATACGATCTTTAGATTTAGCAGTTTGAAAGACCCGTAGTAAGTCAGTATACTCTAACTCCTCTGGGTCTGGATGAAGAGGATGTTGCAGTTGGATTCCGACCCAAACGGTGAGCTCATTGGATGTTCAAAGCGGGAGATCAGATATCATTATAGTGATTCACATGAATACACAATAGGAAGGGTTGGTTGACTATGAGGTTATGGTTTGCATTATAACAGGGACGTTAATGAGGATCCTTCGATAATTAGCAACTTACGGATGGTTTTAAAGCCCTGTTATTATCGATTCTCATGGCCATACTACTTCAAACACTCAGTTTGGAATCATACTGAAACTTCCCAAACAAGGGATGATTACCAGGATTTTGTTCGTGGTCGTGTGCAGGTCATTTGGCGCTGAGGTGTTTGTACTACAACATCCGGATTGGGCGTGCGTATATATACTGCAATGCAATAATAGATGTGGCGCAATTATGACTTTGGATTGTTAATTCTGATGTTCATGCCTTGAAAAAGTCTGAGCAAAGACGAAACACGTGTCGTCTAATCGTGTGCTGGGAATTTTAAGATTTGTATTATGAGAATAAAGACTGTTAATCGACATGAAGAATGACCTCTCTGGATTTCTGTTTCTGATTAATACTGTTGTGCTTTCTTCGCTTTGAATTTGGGTTTATGTACACCTAACGGTCGGACACATGTAACTAGGACTAGATATGGACACATGGTGTGCTGTATAGGCCTCAATTTTCTGTGTTTAAATTGGTTGTACATTGATTTGTGCTAACAACACCTTTAGATTGTAGGTGTTTTGGGGCCGACTTAGCACCCGCCTTTAGAACTGTAGTAGAATACCTTTGCAAAAAAACTTGTTGTCACGCCAAATTGAGTGCTAATTTATTTTTGTACATAGTGAATGTACGGACATTTCCCTGTAAGGGAACACTACTACCTGTTGTTTATGTTTAACACCGCCATAGTGTCTGGTGGAGGAGATGTGGTAGGTGACAGAGGGTTCATTTTAATCTGTTTACTAGTAGTGGTAGATAATTTTGGAGCAAGAGTAGTTGAGGGGAGTGAGGTATTAGCAGATAGTACCAGAGTGTCCATATGAGGCGACGATGTAGGGCTTTCAATTTTGTCCATAGCTGTTGAGAGAATTGAATAGGGATTATGGTTTGCCAAAGAGGAAAAAGGGACAGGAGGACCAGCTACACTACATCGAGATTTCGGTCTCCCCATACAATTTCAGTTAGTAATGTAGCGCTGCCTGCTGCAAGTAATGTTTCTCCAAAGAAACCACAGTGTTCATAAATTTGAGGAGAAAAAGGTTGAAAATAAGGTATCTCACTGGCCAAGTTTATAAAATATCAAGAGGAGGCAGTCCTGTGAAGAAAAGCTCCAGCAAACATCGCAAAGCTGTCATAAGGTGCCAGTAGAAACATAAAGGTTACAAAAAGCTAATTTTCCACATCATGGGTTAAGTGAAGCCAATGAGAATAACCCCAGCGTTAAATGCCATGCATTGGAGGAAGGAAATGCAGGTTAAATACAAAACAAATGCCCCTGGAAACATTCCTCATCAAAAAGATGATGAGGCGACGAGTGTCATGAAGAACAAAATGGCGGGCGCAAGGTGAAGGAAAAACGCGCCTATCGCGAAGCCGCAGAAAGGCATGAAGCGGTGGCGGAATGTGTCCCATGGCAGCCCCGGTCCTCGAGGAGCAGCAAGGAGGGGAAGGTCCACCGGAGGGTCTGCACTTCTCCTGAGCCGCTACGGAGCCTGCTCAGGCAGCGGCCATCTTCTTTTGGCGCCAAGCCACGCCCCCAATTCTTACAAATTAACATGGAAAATTTCCAGATTAGCACAGTGTAGGACTCTTTTAAGGCCATTTTGAGGGGAAAGATTACAAGTACATCGTCCTTTAAGAGGAAGCAATACAATAAGGAGAGCAATACACTGGAGTCAGAATTGAGGAGTGTCGAACGGAAATTGGCACATCATATGTTAGGGCCCAATGAGGTAAAAATACTTGAAGACAGGATACATGTCTTAAAAGATATGTTAACTGGCATTATGGAGGCCAGAGTCACGAGGACATGGGAAGTGAGCAAAATAACTCACTTCAAGTACGGAAAAAGTGATGAAAATTGCTTGCCTGGAAAAGTAAATCGGACCAAGTAATAAACTTAAATAAGGAGACAAAGTGCCGTAATTCAGGAAAGATCTAAAGTTGCAACAATAAGTTTGAGAAAGCTTTTAGAAATTCCTCTAGAGATCTTTATACAGAAAATCTAGGTATACGGAGGTTGAGGTAAATAAGTGGTGTCAGTGCTCAGGTCCCAGACTCCCAGTCCCCACTAAGCGTTAAACTGGCCCGCGCCACCCAATCCCAGTGCTTCTCTCATGCTGGGAGAAGCGCTGGGATTGGGTGGTGTCTGGGAGCCTGTGGTCCTGTGGATTGTGGTGCCAGGAGCAGTGAGGCGCAGCAGGACGAGGGAGCCGAAGAGCATGGGCCAGCAAGGGAGAAGAAGAACGTGGACCGGCAGCAAAAGGTAAGTGTTTAAACTTTTTTTTGTGTGATTTGTTCACCCGCGCTGCCCTTCTGCCAAAGTCAGATTGGCAGCAGCCGCTGTTGCAGTTAACTGAGCTGAGATTTCTCTGCTGATTCATTTTTTTTTATTGTGAAGAGCTGTACCATGTCAAGATTGTTAGTGCATTTTAATGTTGCAATGCATTTGTGCAGTACATAATTAAAGTGTTTGTCATACACCCAAGATATTTATACAAAAACTCAAGAATGTACTTTTATTTGTCCTGCACTCATTCAGTATGATGATGATGTGTTTTAGGCGTTACAAATAACTACTTTATAGTCATCGAGGTACTCCTCTTTGAGTTTTTCTATCCACCACAGCTGAGAATTACCGGTCATGACGCTGCCTGTGCTTTAGCGTAGAGAGAGGGAATTTGCTCTATTGTGCTAGTTCATTCCAACGAGGAATCATTTTCTAGCTCTAACCAGGTTTGAGTCAGTTCGCTGACAACCCCAGTGTGAGGTTCAGAGCATACCTGCCAAATAACAGTCACATTAAGTAAATGCAGTTTAAGCACATCTTTACCTTTGGGGTATAATGCCCTGATCCCACATTGTATGCACCAAATTCTAGAACCCAGAATGGCTCTGCCTTGTCAAAAAACTCTGATGCTAAGAGACATTGACAGTCACAAAACTCCACTTAGATGACAATGACAATGAATCTTTATTGTTTAAGTTAATTAAAACCATAACAATATTTCACTAAAACCGGACATGTTGTAAAAGATATAATATACATGTTAAAAGCAGTGGTCATTAGTAGTATACTTAAAGTTGAGAGAGACAATATTTGAACAAATTGTTACAAATGTAGTATACATGTTTAAAGCTGATGATCAGCAGTGATACATTTACAGACAAACAAGACGATATTTGAACAAATATGCCAAGGAGTTTTTCCTCTTTTTATTTTTTAGATAATTTGCTGTTGTGCTTGTTGAGTTACTTATTCAAATTAGTTTCTAATTTGAAAGTAAAGTTTTTACCAAGTTGCAGTTAAGCTGTGGGTCGTTCAGATCAAGACACTTTAGTATGGCAGATCTGCAGGTGCAAATGCTCCTGGTGGTAAAAGTTTTTTTTAGCAATAAAAGTCGACATGATTTTAAATGGGACATATATGCAGATTAAATTAACAAAGTCCTGTGTTGATGCACCACATAGATTGCAAGACGGCAGTCCATTATATTTCCAGGCTGGTTGATCAGCATTAGTCGGTAGTGACCCAAGATGTATTGCTAGCAGCTTTCTTTTTAAGTATATGGAGTATCTTATACTCAAATATGCTGTGGGTTGTGAAATTGAAGTACCATCCACGTGTGGGAGTGTTTACTGAAGATGATTTTATCTTCCATTAGCGAGTGCCTTTTTTCTACTTTATTCAGTGCTTGTCGAAATATTGTGTACGGTAAGTTCAGTTGCCAAAAATCTGTCACCTTCATTAAGTTGATTGATAACCACAGGTACTTGTTATTGGCCGATCGAGGTTCATCCTACTGAGCCTTCCAGATGGAACTATTAAGCGGGTTCTGACGGTTTGACCAGATTTTGTACCATAGTTAAATTGTTGTGTACCTTCTTGCTAGATGTTGCTGCAGTAGTTCAAATTCCAGGCAGATCTGAGCTGGGGAGGAGTTCCGCGGTAATCCACATACTGTTTTGTATGTCTTTATTTGCATTCTCTCAAGGATTGTTGCATCTTTACCATGTTTGACTTCACTGGCATAGGCTAAGGTGGGCAGGAGTGTCGCTTTGATAACAGCTAATAATGGATTAAACGATGGACCACTTAAACTCTTTGCCATGGTGTAGAAGGCGTATATGAACCCATTTCCTTTCTTGATTAAATTATCATTGTGTGTGTTGTAATTGAATTCATTGTCTATATGTAAGCCAAGGTATTTATAATTTGGGACTACCTCCAGGTTCATGTTGCTTAGCTTAAATTGTTGATGTGCCTGGAATCAATGACTTATGTTTTTGCTATGTTTTTTTCTAATAGGTTTTTTAAAAGTTTTTCTTTGTGAAGTGTTCCAGTTCATTAATCCCTCTTTGGAGACCTACTTTTGTGTGACTTAGCAGAACTATATTGTCTGCATAGGATAAATGCGTTAGTCGTAATGGGCCTAGATGGGGTAGAAGCAAGTTTGCCTGGTACAACTTTGGGGAGAGATTGGCCATAAACAGATTAAACAAGTGAGGGGTTAAAACACAGCCTTGTTTCATACCATTTTCAGTATGTATTTTCCTCATAAGTCTGGTGCCATCTGCTACTTTAACTTGCATCCACGTATTTGTAAACAGCTGCATTATGGTTCAGAGAATTGGGCCTGGGAGGCCCCACTTCCTTAATTTGTTCCATAAGATTCCTCTGTTGACTCAGTCAAACGCCGCTTTGAAATCTATGAAGCATACATATAGACATTTCCGCTGTTGTATTGTCTTGTCTGCCATTAATCCTAGGGCTAGAGTGTTTTTCATATCCAGACTGGTTAATAGGGATTATGTTGTTGTTATCCGACCAGTCTACCAGGTCTCTGAGAACTAGTGAGCCAATTAGAGCGATCATTCTGTAGTTTACTGATTCTGTCCGGTCCCCTCCTTTGTATACTAGATTAATTATGGAGCCTCTTCGGCTTTCTGGAAAAATGCCTGAACTACTCACTTCATTGTATAAACGAGACAATAAGAAGGCCCAGTAGTCAGGGTCTGATTTGAAAATCGCCTGAGGTATACCGTTTGGACCTGGGGCACCATCCATTCTGCCTGATCTTATTTCTTTGGAAACTCCGTCTTTTGTGTATTGTGTTGGAGAATTTTCAATTAAATAATTTCCGGCTTTCTTGACACTATGAGGTTTGAGGTTTTCCTGATATATTTGTAAAAATGTGTGATGGTTTGGCTGGCCTGTCCGATTAGGCTATTTGAGTTCAGAAGGGTGGTATTCGTACTTGGCCCTCTTGTAGTTAGATCTGTTGTTATATTGTCATCCTTCGTTGATAGGTATTTAGGGGATTTTGTAACATCATCCCTTTTATATTTCACTTTCCCAAAGATGTTTGTTAAGTAGCGTATCCAGGCTTGCTCTTTAACACAGGCAGCGATAATTATTTTTAATGGTCTTGTAAGGCCATTTACCTGTTCCCAAAAAGCTCTGGCATTTGAATGGTTAACATTAAAAGGGAGTTTGGACCAAAGGTTTTCTGTTTGCATTTTTTTGTCCTTCCAGATTTCCTTTTTATACTGTTTTTTGAGGCATTTAATTTTTTTTCCAGATTCTTTTAGAGACAACTGTAACTAGGGCGCTTCATTCTATCCTGGTACTCCAGGCTTTTTTCCCCATGCGTTTAAGTTGCATCTGCTGTGGCCTTGCGTAGTAGTTTATTGTAGGGGCATCATTTAGCAGATATCTTAGAAAAGTTTCCCAAGGACCTATCTGGGAGCCCTCCGTGTTATGGTGTTTTATTATCAGTTCCTTTGCTTTAATGACTATTTCAGGGAGAGTGTTGGTCGACCATCTTATACTCTTTAGGTTGATTGCTGATATTTGTCCTGCCTCTGGAGGGGCTATCATGAGACTTGGTGGGGAGGCGAATAATTCAAGAAGCTGGTATGAGTGATCACTTTTGGTGGTGTATTAAATGGAAAAGTCCTACTACTACTAAAGCAAGCAGCGGTAGGGTAAGTATTATGTAATCTATAATGGACCGTGCCTTCGCACCATATTATGTGAAGTTCGGAGGTGTGTCCTGTTGGGTTCTTCCATTTATTACTCTTATACCAAGGTATTCTAGATTTTTCACTAATTTTAATCCTTTTATATCATTTTGTTTGAGGGGTGGGGGTGCTTGAGTTTGAGCTGCCCATATTGCGTTTTCCACGGTTAAGTGATCATCTTCATTGGGTGTATATATCAGGTTAGAATTAAAATCACCTGTTATTATTATTTGCCAAGGTGAGTTCTCAAACATTATTTCCATTATTATATTGATCAATTTGTTAAATAGGGAATTTTTTCTCTCACTTTTTGGATGTGCATAAACGTTTATAAGAATGATTGTATTTGCTACTTTGCAATACCCCAGATTGATGTTAATCAATTGCATACCAGATGTTGTTGCTACCATTTGCGCAGACATTATATTTAGTGCTGTCGAGATGTAGACAGCCAGGCCACCCTTTGGCATACCATGTCGTTGAGATCTTGTTTCCTGTACATGATGTAGGGTGTAGCCCGCTACTTGAACTGGAGTGATCAGCCATGTGTCTTGAAGGGCGATTAGGTAATAATTTTTCCAGTTGTCTGGTACTGAATTATTCTGGAGTTTGTGCTTTGCTCCTGCAATGTTCAACGATAAGAGTTTAAATGATGACTGGTTCCCCTTGTTTCTATCTTTGTCAAGTCATTCCCTTTGTGGGACCATTTTCTGGCCCGCCATATTCAACATGAGTTTTTCTTTGTGTTTTTAATTCTGACTCGGTGCCTCTCGAGTCGCCTCTTGCATTTTCTAATATGGAATATACTGAGGTTGTACTATGTGCATATGATCGATTGTTGGTTGGTCGTAACAAGGGGATAACATCGCCTTGCAGGCTTAAAAAATATTATACCCCATTCTTTGAACTGTTGGGCTGCCTTTAAGATGAATGAGACAGTCTCTGGTGACTTCCGAGTAGAAAGATTTGTACATTTTGATTTGTGCTTCCCTGGTTAATAAACTCAATAGATAGTAGGTCAGTCGTGTTGAGATGGCTTAATAATAGTATTACTGCCATTAAACTTAGGACATTTCCTCTATTCAGGTAAATCCTGAGGGCCTTGTGATATGTATTGTGGTGTTTTACGTTCTGATTATTTACATTTTGTACTTGCTCCTCTGTTTTTGACTGAGGTAGAGGATATATACAGGGCTCCATCTTTACTGAGTGTTGTCTTAACCTCTTCAGTGCCCATGACGAGATAGTCTCGTCATGGAGCACGCTCGCGCTGTGCCCATGACGAGACTATCTCGTCATGAACCCCACCCACTAATACAACGCCCGGCACAGGAGGGGGAAAGGGCGTGGCACAGAAGGGGTTAAGGATTGTTGCATAGTGTTGATGTGGGGTGGATTTTTAGTATCCGTTCATTTTGGCCACTGCTTCATTGGGGATCTTTCTGTAAGACCACTTCTTTTAGATTTATGTTGAGTTCATTGTTTTCCTCGTGGATTGGGCCTATATCCAGTCTTTTGTGGTCGTCCATTCCTTCATTTGTTGTGTGCGATGTTTCTCGATCGATTACATCAGAACCTATATGGATTTTAATCCTACTATCTCCTTCAGTGTTCGCTGCCCTTTTAGGGAGCTGTGTTCTTTGATCTAGACGGTTCTTTGTTTCTATTAACATACTCTTTGTGATTGGTCTTATGAAGTTTTCTGGTGATTCATATACACTTTTTGAACCCGTGCTTCCCTAGTTGATAAATCCATTGGTTAGGGGATCACCGGAGTGTGTTTTTGATCTTCCTCAGGTTCTTGATTCACTAAGTCTTGCTCCTTGCGTATCACAACAAATATTGGGTATAGTCTGTTCCCCGTTGGCTAGCCTTTCCTTTATGTTGTAGTTTTATTCTGGCCTTACTAGCGCACTTCTTCTGTCTTTTTGTTTGGTGAGAACTCAGGGGTTTGTCTTGGGCATCTTACTGTTTGATTGATTTGTCAGTTAAGTCTGTATTGCTATTAGCTGAGATATTTGATGTTGGTAAAGAGTTTTCAAGTTTAAGTGGTTTCTTATCATTTTCACCTGGTTTATACGCTAAAGTAATGCTCCCTGGCTTGGGTTTATTTGTTAATGTGTGTGTTTCCTGTGGCATAGTTCTTTTGCTCCCGCTTGCTAAGTCCTGCTTCGGTATGCTGTTTGGTGCAGATGTCTGTTTGTTCTGTTTGTTTTCATTCAGTATGCTCATTAGGATGGCTGGTACTGTACTTAATCTGTCCAATATTGGACCACATGCACAACGGACTTCAGCTGTGATCGTAGCAACTTTGTTTTTTTGTGTTATAAAGTCCATCAGCATTTCAAGTTTTGAAGTTATACCAGCAATATGTGCTGCTATTGTGTCCATTAAGTTGATCTGGACACCCAATTTATCCGACAACATATTAAGTACACTGACTGAGGTCTGCAAGGAGTTTATTAGTAATGTATGTATATTTAGAAGGTCCTCCATTTTTATTTCCGGCTTATCATCATTAACTTCTTTTACCTTTGTCATTGTTGTAATGATAGCTCTCTTTTTTCTTCTTATCACGTTTGGTGACCTTGTTCTGTTTGGCGAACCAGCACTGCTATACATTTCAGCAAGATTTATTTGTGGACTGCTTTTTGTTTGATGTTGATAAGGTGGATTCAAATCACCCTTACTTGCTTGTTCTAGTAAGCTTGATATCTCGATTATTGCTTGTTGTTGGATTTGCATTTGTTCTTTAGACGGGTTACTAGTTTGATTAGCACCCGGGATCGTTGTTGAAATTTCCAACACTTGTATTAAGTCCATTTTATTTATCAGTGGGATTGATTCAAGCCATGAATCATTTGCTTTGTCCAAATTTGAATTGTCCAGTTGTATGCCACGTTTCGAAATCTCCAATCTGAGAGTGAAGTGAACTATGTTTCTGGTGTGCACTTGGGAGTGTATCACATGTCTGTTACTTGCAGAATTAAATGTTTTTGATTCCTCATTTTGATTGGCTATTATTATTAAACTCTGATTTTTGTTGAGAATTGAGACCGTATCTGTTCTATTCAGACTTTGATCTATATTTATAATTGAGACCTCTTCTAATGGAGTGCAGAGCTTTTGCGGTGTCAGTGTTTTTGGAAGATCTGTTATTCTCTCTGTTGTTGCGTAGATAGCTGTTGCTGGATCCTTTAGGAAGGTACATTTACCGGTAGGATTCATTGCCCCAAATATTGAATAGATGGGAGGTATTAATGTTGCACCCGGGCTTTGAGCAGATTTTATTTGATTTTTTGGAAGAGTTTTCACGCTTTTTGTGGTTTTCCTTTGATTTGAGGTTTTTTGTGTTACTTGTTTCCTGACTCTTCTGGATCTCATTTTCCTGTTTGTGTGTTTGAAAATCTATTGGTTTGGGTAGACAGGCCCAAACCACTGCAGGGTCTCCTTCTGTTGGCAATTACTGTTGGTTACTGAAGTTTAATTTTGGCCAGTGCTTTTGGCCAGTGCTGGTTTGCCTGGCAGGTTGGTTTTGTCCGTTGACAGACTGCTTAGCGGTCCGGGCAGTAAACCGAGCTGGAATATGCCAGACCACTTGCAAGCGTCACCCAAACCTGGCTGAGCCACTGACTCTTAGCAGTGAGTGGCTACCACCACCTCGCTTATGGGCCAGACTTAATACTGGACTTGACACCAACCCTCCTGGTGTTCGTCTGAGCTGCTGCAGTACTGTACTGTACTGCGGTGTGTTGTGCCTTCCATCCTGGGTACCGAGATTAAAGGAAGTCTGGGACCTCTTCATTGAATTAGGTTCGTGGGGCAGGTGGTGGCGGGGCAGGTGGTGGCTAGGAAAGGCTGGCGGCAGGCCACAAATTTGTAATAAACAGTTGCTAGGCAAGGTAGGAGGACAGGGAGGTACAGGCAGGTATCAGGGCCACCCTGGGGCTCACAGCACGATCACCCACCCACCCACCTCTCTGCAGTCCCTGTAATCTGCAGTCTTTGTAGGCCCCTGAACCCATGTTTACCTTATAGGCTAGTTGGCTGAAGAGGTTAAACCGGCCTCAGCTTCCCCTGCCTCTTAAGCCAGCTGGTCCAAAGCAGACACTCAGACTGGTCCTCAGGCAGCGAGGTGGCGGGGTGTCGATTCTGTAGGCTATTGTTCTTCTACTTCACCCAGAAGCTCCCGCCCCCACCCCCAGAAGCCAAAAGAGCCGGGGGTGATGGAATTAACAGGGCCGGCATGGTGTTTTCAAGGCTGGAGTAGAGGTTTTAAGTTTAAAAGTTTAAGGGTAATTGAGGTGGCCAATGTGGCTGTGATGGCGTCAAAGTACCCCTGCAGCAGAAGAGCAGGGGGCGCAGAGGGGGCACTCACAACAGTGCACTTAGAAGCTCCGTTGTCCAGCTTATGGTGACATCAACCACTCTGCCTCTCAGACTCAATCAATCGCTCGCTTGTGATGGGAAAATGGCCCAGTGTGGTGATACCTCAAGTGCAGAGGCCACTCAAGCTGCAGCACACTCCTCAGAGACAAGACTGGCACTCCTGCTGATGGCTCCGCTGCTCCAGGGAGCTATCTTGGTCCCCTGCTCAAATGCGTCTCTGCAGCAGTTGCCATTCCCTTCCTCCTCCCTCTGCTGCTTTGTTTCTGGATGTGCTTCTCAGTGATGGATTGACTCACTATTTTCCCCTGTTAAGTGCACTAGCGCCAAATGGGCAGAGGCAGGGCTTTCTACATTTGTCTCTGTTGCATATCTATGGAGAGTCATTTGGGCTTTCCTGGCCTCACCTATATTTCAGCCAGGGTCGGATCGGGAACAAAATTAGGCACGGGCACCGAAGGAAAAAGTGGCCCACATTTCTGGATAATTACATTTCATGAACCGTGTTTTAGTATCTGGAGTAATCTGTGATAAATTAAGCATTCTAAACTTGTGGGGTCAGTAGCATTGGCCAAGACTAGACGAACCACTAGACACACCATTATTCCACTTCAACTCACCCATAGGTCTCCTCACCTGATCTTCAGACTTATACATTTGTCTACTTTGGGTGCCTGAATGTATTAGTAACCTATTGCTCACTTAGTTTGTGCTCCCCCCACCACCAAAAGATCCCTGAATATCCTGTTTTATATCAGGCCATGAGTCAGAGAACCATGTGCATCCTTTGTGTCTGGAGGCTTCTGTTCACCCTCAAGAACCAGAGGTCTTCCTCTTTTGGCTGTCACTCAGGAGCCTCTCTTTGGGGATTGCATACAACTTCGTACTTGATATCTTTTGTATGTTAAGAAGAAAGTTGATTTGAATCTAGAAAAGCTGCAGGAATTAAATCCAAATGCCTGTCATTCTCTCTGTCTCTATACCCCATTCTTGCTAGCTGTGCTGTGCTCTCATTCTCCCATTCACTTTTTGCCCACTCCTAGTTCTTCCTTTTTCTCTCATCCTCTACTTCTTTTCCTCTACTTGGTGTCTCTCATTCTACCTATGTGCTTCAGTCTCTCACATTTAACCTCTCTCTTTTCCTATATTTGTCTTTGTCTACAAATCCCCCTCTCTCTCCCACTCTTGTCCCCCTGTGGGCTATTTCTTCAGTTATTTGTATATCTCTTATGCCCTTATTCCCTTGTCACTTTGTATCTCTCCTTTAAGGTTTATTTCATGTCTCTGTATTGCAAAACTTCCCTTTTCTCCTGTCTTGTTCTCTCCTCTCAGTCTCTTTTACAGTCCTCTGCCCCTAGACTTTATGTGCACTATACCTAAAGGTATATTATTATGTGTGCCCTTTATTGCTTTGCTGCAGACGGTAACAAAAATCCCTCCTGGGTTTGGAGGTAGGGTTTAAACCAAAGGAGAATCCACAGGTGGAATTTCCTTTACCATTCCATCCGTGTGATGAAGAAAATTCCACTGGTGGATTTGAATCTACATTTAGTACTACCTCCTGGAATGCCAGCAACCTCTAAACTTAGCCCTGGACTGAGGGATAGACTTAGGATAGTGCATGTGAGGTAGTAACCATCCTTCTTTTTTTTCATAGACCAGAAAATGTTTGACTCCCTCTACTGCCTTCTGCTTCTTTCCTTCATTTCCTTTGTCATTCACTTTTATTTTTGGAATTTTATAAATAGCAAACTCTACCCAATGGTATTTAAGTGCTTTACATGGACAATAGAATCGCAGGATGTTGAGCCAACCCTGAGTCTCAATCTAGTTCCCAAATTGTCAGCTCTGGCTGTTACGCCACATCCTCTACTACTATTTTCCTGTCTCCCTCTTCTCCACTTTCTCTTTCCAGCTTTCTTTCTATCTTTAACAATTTCTGACCTTCTCTCCAATGCTTTCATCACTTCTTCTCCCTAATCTATTCCCCTCCCTCCCTCTGTCTGCATCTCTAGCACTCTTATCCTCCCTCCTCTACCTTTCCTTTCTTCCTCACTTGATTTCCTTTTCCTCTTCACATATTTTTGTCATTCTTGACCACTCTACTGTCTCACTTCTCCTTTTGTCTCTCTCCACCTTGCTCTCCCCGCTCAATCCATTTTGTTACTGTCCTCTCATGTCTATTTTCCATTCCGTTTATCATTTTGGCCCAGAATGAACTTTTTTCAGAGTAATGTTAAAAAAAAGGTTTTGTACTGTCAAAAACATTTTATTTTTTGCTCATTTTGGTAGTTTGAGTTGTTTTTATTTTTTGTTCAGTGGTGAACAGGAGTCCCCTCATAGTTAAGTAATCTGTCTCCCTGTAAGTCCCTCAGGTAACATTACTGCTAGGTGTGAAGCTCAAAAAGAGCCCATCCACTCCCAGTGGCCTCACTGTCATGCTGAGAGACTCGGAACAGGAGTAGACCCACCACATGCAGTGCCTGCTCTGTTTGACTCATTGTCTTACTGCATAAAACAATGAGCCAGACATTATCTGCACTTAGATGTAATGGGCTCAGATCTTCCCTATAAGGCTGCAGCAGCCCGCGGGCAGGCACATGTGATGTTATCTCCATGTGAAAAACCAGCCCACCAGCTGGCCTTGGCCTCAGGCCCCTTGGGCAATGCCCGATTGCCCCCCCCCCCCTGCCAATCCGACGCTGCTTTCAGCTTTTATGGTTGGAATGTATTTCAACGTCATTTATACTAATTAATTTGTATAATAACATCTTTGACCATAACAGCACTAAACTCAATATTTTCTTGAGCAGGGAAGTGACTAGGTTTATTAGTGACCGGTGCTGTAATATGCCCATTGTCTCGAAAATATGTGAGTTTTATTGTTCCCCTGCATGTGGCCTGGTTGATCAGCATGGTGCATCTGTGCTCTTTTTTCATCATACTCCTTGTGGTGAAGCTTTTAATCTTTTTCTTTTAAAATATTATTTGCATTTTACCATTGATGCCTTTTCTAGCATTCCAATGTTGAAGTCAATATTCAGGGGGCGGGATTGTTCCAGCTTGATAGACTTTGTCCTGCTTTCCTTGGAGATGGTTGCATATTTCTCAGATTACAGTGTACATAAAAATGAATATAGCGACCATAGTTATTTGTCTGTTTTCTTCTGGGATATTAAGGATGCTTGAACGATCTACTCATTTGTGCTGATAGGAATAAGGGGTGTTTTATGAAGTGGAATAGAGTTGACAAGGGAAGAGTATTGAATGAGTTAAGCAATGCAATGTGCACTGAGGTTTTTACTTGTCTAGATTTTTGTGCCTACCCAGCAGAGATCACCTGTTGCTACTCAACATTGTGTTGTTCGATCAGGAACTTACAGATGCTTCTAGTAGACTCCACTATGAACATTCTCCACCTTAGATGGCTTGATAAACAATGCTCTAAAGCTCATAGCAATGTAGTCAAGGCACATAAGTTAGTATCCAGAATTCCTGAGCAGGTACATCTCTGTCAGACACAATTTAGGAAAGCTGGGGCCAAGAGAAAAGAAGCTATAAGCTAGGAAGCCTACGACTCACTTCCTGTGGCAATTGAATGTAAAGACCATAGAGCTTTCTGGCAGGCCATTAACTCCTCAAACACAATGAGATGATGGACGGATCGTTGCAACTTTTCAGACACTCACCTCTAGTCACAGATCTGAGTTGAATCCATCATCGTTCTTTAGCTCACTTTGCCAACCCAGTTCAGACGCAGCTATATGCAAACCATTCTTGACCCTGTGCCTCATGGGAATAGTCTGCCCGAACTGCCAAGCCAGATCTTCCCTGGAGCAGAAACAAGCATCCTGGGATTGATTCATCAGCCAGACTAGCTTGAATAGAGTGGCAAAGTGAGCAAGGGAACTATGTCTGGGCATACCCTGCCAACTTAGGGCAAACACAGCAAAAACGAAGAGATGATGGACGGATCGTTGCAACTTTTCAGACACTCACCTCTAGTCACAGATCTGAGTTGAATCCATCATCGTTCTTTAGCTCACTTCGCCAACCCAGTTCAGACACAGCTATATGCAAACCATTCTTGACCCTGTGCCTCATGGGAATAGTCTGCCCGAACTGCCAAGCCAGATCTTCCCTGGAGCAGAAACAAGCATCCTGGGATTGATTCATCAGCCAGACTAGCTTGAATAGAGTGGCAAAGTGAGCAAGGGAACTATGTCTGGGCATACCCTGCCAACTTAGGGCAAACACAGCAAAAACAAGGAGATGATGGACGGAGAGCTGAAACTTTTCAGTCACAGATCTGGGTTGAATCCATCATCTTTCTTTAGCTCACTCCACCACCCCAGTTCAGACCCAGCTATTTGCAAATCAGTTTTGACCATGTACTTCATGGGAACAGTCCAGCCCGAACTGCCAAGCCAGGTCTTCCCTGGACCAGAAACAAGCATCCTGGGACTGGTTTCGAGGTAACACCCCTCATCAGCCAGCCTAGCTTGAATCTAGTGGCAAAGTGAGCAAGGGAACCACGTCTGGTCATACCCTGCCAAAGTAGGGCAAACACAGCAAACACAAGGGCATTAACTCCTCCCATTTTAAGAAAGTCCCCACGTCAGGAATAGACATTGTAATCCCGCCCAATATTCGGCGTACCCATTTAATTAAGGTCTATGCTGATTCAGGACCTAGAGGGAGACATCAGTTTGCACTAAGAACACTGTAGCGCATCCAGATTGCCTTGTAATTGATTCCCATGAAGTAGAAGCAGCTTTGGAAAAGTGCCCCAGTGGCAAGGCACTGGGTCTTGATGGGGTTAAATGATACATTTTCAAAGATAATTCTTGGCTTTGGGTTCCTCTAATAATGAATGTGCTAAAGGTAGTTACTAGCCTAAGCCCTTCAGCTTCATTGTTTCATGCCACTATTGTCCCCATCTTCAAGAAGGATCGAGAAGAGGACCCTAAGTGTTATCGCCTGATTTATATTTAATAGATTCTATGGCTAAGAACATGGGCAGGGTCCTCTCAGATAGGGTGGGCCAGTGTGCATACCATTTTATCTAATTGTAATATGGTTTTAGAGCTGCTTTGGGGGCCACTGAATAGGGCTTAAACCTACATCTTTTGAATATTAAATACTTCATAGCTAGGGATATCACTGCGCTTTTCTGGACCTAAGCCAAGCATTCAATTGTGTCAATCACTCTAAACATTGGGAGCTGATGTCTGGGATGGGGCTGGTGGATGTCATTGTTACCTTTTTGAGGTAAATGTGTGCATGGATGATGGCAAGCATTAGTTACTGCCCAAGGGGTGAGACAACTAAATCCTTTGCCATCCCTAAATGGTTTGACAGGGGTGAGTACTTGCCCCTTTTCTTTTCACCCTCTTCAATAACAGGCTTAATAAATACCTTGTCCCTTTTTTACTTGGATGTGCCGAGAGCAGGCCCCCATCAAATTCCAGCCTTGTTGTACACAGATGATTCAGTGCTCTTAGCTCAGACCTCGCCTGGCTTCCATAGGCTTTGGGATATGTTTTGTCTCTTCATGGAACATCTATACTATAGTGTCTTGCGATGTTTTATGATAGAGCCCTTTCAGCGCCTAACTGAGTCCGTAGAGCTGTGACGTAGTAGTCATAGCACAATGCTATGAAAGCTTGTTTTACAATATTGAGTGAGCAGTTACACGCAGTGAAATAAACATGTGTAAAACCAAGCTCCATATGTGGCACAGTCATTAAAGAGTACCCAGGCTGAGAAGATGCTACAAATGGCGACGAGATGGGGGATAAATAACCTGAAGAACAAGTGTGTGCTCCCATGGAGTTTGCCGTGGGCCAAGCTAACTGCTCGTTTGTGCCACGTGTGCTGCTGTCAAAGAACAGAATCAACGCTTCATGCATGTGGAGTCAAAGCGCAGCTCCAGCTGATGTAAAGTAAGTGAAGACAATGGAGGCATCATGCTAAAGGTCGAGAACCTACTTGTCACACCATACATAAAAACAAGTGTGGAGCATTGAAACAAGTGTGGAGCATTGTGTTAGCTGCCATCTATCATCTCTCTATGTTTGAAAGTCTTAATTAGCATGGCTTAAATGTAGAGATTTGATCTTGAACAAATACGGGCGGGCACAATCAATGGTTGATAACATGTTGTAAAACAGTAGCTGCTACATAGTTCATTGTTCAGTTCCTTAGTCACAGAGTAAGAAGGTCCTGCATCTGAAAACAACTGAGGGAAAGGGATCTTCCATTAGTATATTTGTGCCACTGAGGGAAAGGAATCTTCCATTAGTATATTTGTGCCGCTGGAGGCGGTTACCGATTCATAAAAAGCAATGTGTTGTGCTTGGAAGAATATGCAGCTTGTCGGGGGCCAGATTTACTTTAACTAACAATGTACCGTCACAGGAGGATTGTGGTCTTTTGACGAAAAGCTCTCTTGACACAGAGAAACAGGGTTACTTTGTTCTAAACATGAAGCGAGCGCCACTCGGTACTCAAAATCGATTGTGAATGCAGACAGTTCTTTAAATGGAATGTATTTTTTGAACAGGCACAATTTAGGATAGCGGTCACCGTGCTTTCATTCCCCTGGGTAGATTTCTTGGCTAAGGCAACAGGCTTGCTGTAAAAATTTGACTGTGAAATCCTTCATTGTGCTTTCGGTGATTCCCCATGGCAATGACCTCGTTCTCTCTAAAAGATACAGACAAGTCTGAATAATCATTAGTGGAGTTGCGAGCCAAATGCATTCTGGTAGATGAAGTCTGTCAGATGCCCATGTATTTGCAAAGTATGTAGAAATATATGTACTATACCTTATTCAATTTGGACATCTCATTCAGGCCACTGTTTACTGTATTGAACTTCAAAATTGGGTAGGCTTCTTTCCTTATTTCATTCATTTCTGTATCACCTCCTCTAGGATCAGGCAGGATGAATCTCAGCCCTGCCCATTGTAAGACTTTTTCTGAATGTCTCATCTCATTGAAATGATTGACCAATGGTGGAGAAATCGCATTTGTTCTAATTCATGATTTGTGTTGGACAATGCGATTCTTTATTTCCTGATTGGTTTTGGCAATGTAGATATTGTTACAAGGACTAATCACTGCATATACCACATTTCTAGTCTTACAATTGGAGAATTCATTGTGTATCCATCGAATCTTAACATCTGTAAAAGTTCTTGGTTCTATTGTCTGTTCACATAAAACACAGTGGCCACATTTATGGTGGCCTTGCACCGGCTTGAGGTTCCATCTAGATAAAAGGTAACCTTTTTTCTTTTGTTGATCAGAACTTGCTCTCACTATTTGGGACCAAATACTTGCATTTTTCTTCATTGCAAACAAGGGGATGTCAAACTCACATTCTGAGTTCTTAATTAGGTGCCAATTAGTGCCTTTTTAAAATGTTTTTTGACTAGTAAGTTCTCCCTAGGTGTGTTCCAAGTGCATTTCATGGAATGTTTTAATTAAAAGCTTATGTGGGTAGCCCGTTCTTTTAATTTGTCTCGTAGATTCTTCGAATAAAGGAAATAATCTTCGTTCTTAGTACAATTCCTGCGTATTCTCAAAAACTGACCATACAGGAGATTTTCCCATAGATTTCTTGGATGAAAACTTTTGTAATGTAGAGCTTTATTTTTGTCCGTAGGTTTTTTATATAAAGTTGTATGAAGTATGTCATTGGATACTCTCACTTTAAAGTCCAAGAATGTCAGGGAAGTTTTGCTCTTTGTCATACTGAATTGTATGCCAGGGATTCTGCTGTTCAGCCAATCATGGAGCACTGTGAGTAACTCTTCATTGTCCTTCCATAAACACCACATGTCATCGATATATCTTAGCTATTGGACAATAGGATTTGAAAATAGATTATTGGGATCAATGAATTTCTTTTCGAACAGTGCCATGAAGAGGACAGCCATCTGTGGCGCAAAGGGACATCCCATGGCAGTCCCTTTTATTTACAAAAAGAATTTGTCTTCAAATCTGAAATAGTTTATTTTTAATGCTAGAGTAGCTATCTTGACTATAAATGCAGTTGGAACTCGGTGAGGTCGAGGTCGTGTTTCCAAAAAGACTTCTATAACCTATAGTCCTTCATCTTGGGGGATTTGAGTGTACAATGACACTACATCAAATGACACCAACCAATGGTTCTGTGTGAAGCATTATTGTACCTCAATTTCATTAATGAAATCCATTGTGTCTCTGAGATATGAAGGGACATCCTTGAGGAATGGCTTAAGAAAAATTTCCTCATATTGTGTGATTGTTCTAAGACTGAATCAAAGCCTGATACGATCGGCCAACCAGGTATTGTGTTGGCATCTTTGTGTAGTTTGTGTAGAAAATATCTCACTGGTAGTCTCTGATTCACTTTTTTTAGATATTAAAATTCCTTAGAACCCAAAATGTCTTTGTCAAATCCCTCTTGTAGTACTCTAAACATTTCTTCCTGGATGTCTTTTGTAGGGTCATGGGCTATGACACCAGAACAATCTTTGTTATTCACATTTGTTTTGCTTCCATCACATATTTAAGTTGTGGACTGGCCCAGATATGTCAAATTATGTTCTTTTGTATTTATGTTTTGCACTTTCACTGATGTTAATGCATTGTGTTGATTACTTAGAGTAGTGATGCGCTGTCATCGTTTGGTTTGATTTTCATTGTGGTACATATGAATTACATAAAAGAAAGGTGTCATTCTTTTCCAATCATATGAATATGCAACAATTTGTGCATTAATGTGCTAAATGAATTCAAAGGCCATGTTTATTGATTAACTTGACCCTTTTTTCAAAGGAAAGTGACTTTAAATCACACAGCCACCTATTGTTTTTATGTTTAGTATGTTGATAGAGGTCCATGGTGTCTGAGTTAAGGGCCCAATCCCCTAAAGCTTCACAGGCATATTTGGCATATGCCAGTAGAAGTTTTTTTCCAAACAGAACATGCTTACACTCAACCCTAGAAAGAAAGCATGTCTGTGGTATACGCTTGTGAACATGTCCATGTATCCCTGTATGGAAAGCCTTTTACACGGGTAAATGATCATCAAGTTTTATTGACTATCTTTGGCAATCAAAAAGCCTAGATGCCTCCTCGTATTGAATGATAGGGACTCCGGTTACAAGAGTTCGATTATACCACTGTACAGCATTCTGGGAAGAATCAAACCACTGCTGATTACTTTTCCAGAGTCCCTCTACAGGGTCAAGTTACTCCATCCAAGATGGCTGAAGCCTACATTAATTTCATTGTAAAGTAAAATATTCCAGCGGCCATATCTTTAGCTCAGATCATAAATGCCACAAGTCATGATAGTGACATGCTGAAGTTTAAAGAAATAATGACACATCAGTCATGGAAGCGACATGCTCGATCTCTCACTAGTGATGGTGAATACCAAAAGTATTAGAACGTTTAGAGAGGAAATGTCTATAACTCAGCAAGGAGTTATACTGTGAGAGTCGAGAATCCTAATTGCAGAGAGTTTAAGACAGAAAAATAATTGATTTGGCTCACAAAGGACATCGTGGTATTGATGCCACCAAGATACCTCTCCGAGATAGAGTTGGGTTTCTATCTTTAGATAAGAGGGTTAAGAAAGACCTCAAGGCCTGTCATCTATGTAGGTACCTCTCTGCAAACATTACTCATCAACATACTCTTAGCATGTCAGAACTCCCTAAGCATGGATGGGAGAGACTCGTCATCAATTTCTTTGGTCAACTTGACAATGGACATAATCTGATGGTAACTGTGGATGAGTACCTCTCACCCCAACTCATGAGTGAGTCATTGAGAGACTTGACTGCATTTGGCAGCTTGGTGCATTCCAGCCATTCTGAAGTATAATGATGGCCTGACGTTCCACAGTAGAAAATTCAAGGATTTTCTGGAGTATCTGAAAATAAAGCATCAGAAAAGTACACCTTTGTGGACGTAGGCCAACAGACTTGTTGAGAGTTTTATGAGTAACGAAAGCAGTACAGCACGCAACTCTTGAGAGGCTCAAATTTCAAACTCTTTTGAATTACACCCTATGAGCCTATCATTCAACACCTTACTAAATCACAGGCGAAAGTCCCGCAACTTTGTTGCTCGGGAGAGCAATGACAACCAAGTAACCTCAATGGAACAACACCAGAGGAAAAGTTGAGAATACAGCTCCAATGAAGGACTTAGTTAATAAGGAAACGATAGAAGCCTATGCCAAACTGAGGCGACATGCAAAGAACATTCCATGTAAGACAGGAGATCAAGTGATTGCCTGTCAACAGCGAAAGAGAAAATCTGATGCTCAATATGATGCTACACCTTTCCACGTTGTGTCCACCAAGGGACATATGGTGACTGCCCAGCATCCTAGGAAGTCTGTTAACAGAGACTCTTCTCACTTTTGGCATTTAATTCAACGGTCTTCTGATCAAGATGGTGAAAGAAAGACTGAACCTGAAAACCCAGTGATTGCTGTTACTTCTTCACCGTCTTTGAAAATCTCTGACAATGAAGGTGCCAGCTTCCATATATATATATATATATACATATATGTATGTATGTATGTATGTATGTATGTATGTATATATCCAGTTTGTATTGCTTTGACAAAGACCTTGGTGGTCAAAACGCATCAGCTTGCATTAAATCGTGTTTGAAAACTATCCCTGGACTTCGGGCTCTCTTTGCTACACACCCGTGCCAGCATTGTTGTTAAATATATATTTGTTGATTTGTGTCTTGCGATGTTTAATGACAGAACCCTGTTGGCTTCAAATGGACTCTGTAGAGCTCTGACATAGATGTCAGAGTGCAATGCCCCAAACGCTTGTTTTAGAATGTTGAGTTTGCAGATGCAGGCAGCAGAATAAAGAAGTGTAATTCTAAGCTCCGTGAGTGGCATGGTCATTGGCGGCTACCGCAGCCAGTCATTAACACATGTAATAGTTCTGGGCCCTAAGAAACTCAAATTCGTTCTTTTTTGTTAACCTGTGTATAATTACCAGAGTCCCTACCTTTCCCTATTTAGGGGTTCTGTTTGATAAAATAAAAAAAACTGGAACTCGATAACAGTGACCAACAGTGTGGTGTTTTTATAAAATCTTTTGAGGCCTTGTTCAAATTTGCCTCAAAAGTGGGAAGGGAACGCCTCAAACAATTGGTTGCAGCATATACAATGAAATGTGTATCGATAGCCAGGCATGGTGCAGAGGTGTGGGGTCTGAGGGCATCAGTAGTTATACAGCAGGTGGAAGATGGGTTTTTGAAACGTTTGTTAACTGTTCACAGAGCACCGCTAACTGTATCTGAGACTTAGAGCTAGGCATAGATTACATCCTTATTTGGTTGAGTATTTCTACCAGAGAAGAGGTATTTTTTAACTATCTGGTATTGTGCGACTGCTTAAGGACGCACAATGCCCTGAAAATACCCTGGTTATCATATATAAAGGAACTTACCCTTAAGTTGAATATCCCAATGTTATATAGTGAACCTGAGTCTCTTGCTTCTATGTGCAAAGATACAGTCAATGCTAAATTTTGTGCTATGTGACGTGAGGAAAGGGAGCATATAGAGACACTGAAAAATACTGTGATAACTTTTATGCATATTTGCACAACTCCTGACACTGAGCCTTATCCTATTTGGGTCCAGATTTGTTAACATAGGCTTCTGTTGGCGTGCCTGAGACTGAATATAGTGCATCGCTTAGTTACTTTTCCTGTTTCTCTGTCTAATATTCGGAATTTGCAAGTGTGTTCATGTAACACCCACTCCCATCAAACGATGATTCACTTTCTATTTTATTGTAAATTTTGTATGCCCATTAGTAGAAAATATCTGGCTTCCATTTTAAAGAGTGATAATCTTTGTCAGTGCATACAGGCGATGATCTACAGTCAGTCGCTGTCATCAGCACATGTCTTCTGGGCTGCTGTGAAGTTTATGCAAATTGGGATAAGAATAGGCAAGGATTTGCAATTGATAATCTGCTTTTGGATTGTTTGTCTCATGTTGGATGCTGCTCTGATTAGACTATTCTATTTATACTTATTCATTATGTGGTTTTAGTATATGCTATGTTTTATTAGGATGCTGTACATTTTATTGTGTTTTATATATTTATTTATGTACGTGTATATATTATG
This sequence comes from Triturus cristatus, assembly GCF_964204655.1. Classification (NCBI taxonomy): domain Eukaryota; kingdom Metazoa; phylum Chordata; class Amphibia; order Caudata; family Salamandridae; genus Triturus; species Triturus cristatus. The sequence goes on from NC_140588.1 coordinate 718,515,231, forward strand.
GTTAAAAGTTATAACTGGCTAAAACATGTATTGAATTGAATTGAACTGATTTATTGGAAAATGATAGGATGCACCAAAACTAACATTACTATTTGCATAAATGTAATTTGAACTGGAAAAGTTTACATGTTTAGCATTGTTACTCAAATCAAAAAAAATAATTTTTTGTTGCATAGCATAACCATGGACTGGTGGAATAGGAAAAATAATCTTCATGGATAATCGATAAATTCAACATTGATATCACACCAGTTAGATATAACTTGCTGCCCAGCAGTATCAATTTTACTAATAATGTTTGTATACATGCATTACAATACTTGTTAGAGGACAGACCTGTTCTGACAAATAAGAGGGCTGATATAATATTAATTAAATCTAAGATGTCAATGGATAACTGTTCTGTGTTTTGTAACTCAACATTCCCTCTAATGCACTCACTGTTACCTCCAATGGTAAATGATCGAGTTTCTTGAGATTTTTCTCTGTTTTTACCAAAGAACATTTCCAGAGGATGGCTTCTTCTTTTGAGACTTCCTTATGGATGACTGTTTGTGGTTAATTTTTGCCATTTGGTAGTAGAGCCAAGTCATCAACATCAATGCTAGTTAGTGTGGATGGACTACCAGACAAGAAGTCTTCTCAACTGGTAATTAGACATATGAAGGCCAATTGAGAAATGTCATCAGACTGGTAATTAAAAGTCGACTATCCATTATGAATAACCTCAACCCCCATCAAGATTACACCTTTCACAGTACGCATGAATGTGGAGCTTAACTTTGACTTTATGGAATTTATTGGTGAGGGGATGGAAGAAAAAATACTGGTCCGAATGTACAACCATTCAATTTTGTGAGTCACAAATTGCGATGTTTTACGACTCACAATTTACGACTCGCAAAATTGAATGTACAACAGTGTCTCAGACACTATTGTGATTCCCACTGGGGTCGTAAACGACCTGCCTCATTCATAATCGGTAGGTTGCAATATGCGGCCCCATTGGTAATGGCCAACAATTACATGGATGGGGGCCTGTTGGGGTCAGAAGACCACCATGTCTGTGTCGGCTTTTTAAATAAAGATTTTTTTTAATGCAGCCCATTTTCCTTTAACCCCTTCGCCGCGGCGCAAATTCCGCCGCGGCGCTGGGGGGTGTGGGGTGAGCGCGGCGCCGCCATGCTCGTGACGGAACCACGCCGTCATGAGTCACGGGCGAGCTGTGCTCATGACGGCGTGGTTCTGTCACGACTCCGCCCACTCTTCATTTCGCCCGCACAGGCGGATTAGTGCCACGTGGGCGGAGCGGCGCAGCATGACGGAACCACACCGTCATGAGCACACGCCACCCGTGGCTCATGACGGCGTGGTTCCGTCATGCGCACGCAAGGGGTTAAGCAAAATAAAATGCATTTAAAAAAGAAAAATGAAAAGTTTCTGTTTCATCTTTTAAGAGTAGGCAGTGGTCCATGGGACCACTGCCTGCTCTCAAAAAATATTTTTGCTTCCAGTCACAAAGGGGAAGGGGTCCTTCGGGGACCCCTGGGGACCCATTCCCATTTGCCAGTGGCTTACCACCTCCTTGAAGGAGGTGGTAAACGGCGAATGCTTTGCGACAGCAATTGCAGTCACAAAACAATCATACATAGAGTGCAACTCGCTATTAGGAAGGGATGCCCTTGGCACGCCCCTTCCTAATAACGAGTCGCAAACCCTATTTTTCGAGTCAATAATATGTCACCGACTCGTAAAGTAGGGTTTTTACATTGCACATGACCTATTTTGCAGTCGCAAATGGGACGATTTCCCATTTGCGGCCACATCTAGCCCACAGCCTTTTTTATTAAATGTGGAGTCTAATTTTCTCCCAATCAATCAACCAATCATGGGTTTGTAAAGCGCAAGCTACTCACCCAAAAGGGCCTCAAGGCGCTGAGGGATGAGGAGTAAAAGGGGGGGGCGCAGTTCCTGGAAGATCACGGGGTTCCATTGAAGAGCCAAGTCTTGAGGTCCTTTAAGAACTTGGGTAGTGATGGAGTCTGTCGGAGTTGGAGAGGGAGGGAGTTCCATGCCTTGGCAGTGAGGAGGGTGAAGGAGCATCTACCTGCGATGGTTTTCTTGATGCGCTGTACTGTCGCTAGGGAGAGCTGGGCTGAGTGGAGGGAACGTTGTGGAGCGTGGAACGTGAGGTGGTGGTTCAGGTTGGCCGGTCCGGTGTTATAAAGGGTCTTGTGAGCGTGGGTGAGAAACTTGAAGGTTATTCTCTTCTTGACGCGGAGCCAGTGTAGTGTCCATAGGTTTTGACTGATGTGGCAGTGACACTGTAGGTTGAGGACTAGTCTGGTGGCGGCGTTTTGGACATTCTGGAGTTTCTGGGTGAGGTTCTTGTTGATCCCAGTGTAGAGTGCGTTGCCGTAGTCCAGTCTGCTGCTGATGAGGGAGTGTGTGACAGTTTTTCTGTCTTCAGGGGGATCCAGTTGAAGGTCTTTCAGTGCATGCGGAGGGTGTGGTAACAGAAAGAGGTGCTGGCGTTGATCTGGTGGCCCATTTTGAGTTCGGAGTCCAGGATGATTCCGGGGTTGCGTGTGTGGTCCATGGAGGAGGGGGGTCCCCGAGACTGGGGGGCCACTAGGTGTTATTTCAGGCATTGGGGTGTGGGCCCATGATCAGCACCTCAGTTTTGTCCATGTTGAGTTGTAGGCATCTGCCCTTCATCCATCTGGTAACGGCTTCCATTCTATCTTGAAAGTTGCCTTTGGTGATGGTGGGTTTGTTGGATAGGCACAGGATGAGTTGGGTGACGTCGGCGTACAATGGCATGTTGAGTCCGTGTGATCTGATGTTGGATGCGAGCGGGGACAAGTAGATGTTGAACAGGGTCGAGCTGATGGAGGTTCCTTGTGGGACTCTGCAGGCGTTCAGTTGGGTTCTGAGAGAAAAGGAGGGAGTCTGACCTATTGTGTTCTGCCAGAGAGAAAAGAGAGGATCCATTCGAGGGCCCTGTTCCGGATTCCCGCATCGTGGAGTCTGTGGGCTAGGGTGCGATGAAAGACTGTGTCGCAGGCCCCGGAGAGGTCCAGGAGGATGAGGGCCACAGTCTCTCCTCTTTCAAGGAGGGAGTGGATGTCGTCTGTTGCCCTGAGAAGGGTGATTTCGGTGCTGTGGTTCTTCCTGAAGCCTGATTGGGAGGAGTCAAGGATGCTGTTTTCTTCTCCGAAGGCAGCAAGTGGACTGTTGATGACTTTTTTCCATGACTATGGATGGATATGGGAGTAGGGAGATTGGTCTGAAATTCTTGAGGTCGGTGGGGTCCACAGAGGATTCTTTCAGACGAGGGTAGATCTCAACATGTTTCCAGTTGCTGGGGAAGGAGGCGGTCTCGAAGGAGCAGTTGATGATTTGTTGAAGCTCGGTTGATGATATCTGCAGCTCTGTGGTAGATGTGATGGGGCAGGGGCCCGTGGGGGCATCGGAGTGGGTGGTCTTCATCATTTTCAGGGTACCTTCAATGCTGAGGGTGCTCCAGCTGTCTATTGTCGGCTGCATGGTGCTGGGAGAGGTGGGAGAGGGTTCCTCATGGGGGTTGTTATCGTCGAAGTTGTCATAGATGGTCTTGATTTTGTGATGGAAGAAAGTGCTGAGTCTGTCGCAGAGATCCTGGGAGGGTGGGATGTCTGTAGACTCTCTGTTGGGCTGGGCGAACTTTTTGATAATGCCGAAGAGTTCTTTGCAGTTGTGTGTGCGGGTGGAGATTCTGTCCTGAAGTGCTTTCGTCATAGAGGGTCTGATAAGCTTGTGGTGGGCAGTGGTGGCTGTTTTGAAGTTGTCGAGGTCAATTGGGGTTTTGGAGTTCCTCCATAGCTTTCGAGGCGTCTGCAGGTGTGTCTGGAGTCTTGGAGTTCGGTGGAGAAATAGCTGGCTTTCTTGGCATGAGGATTGGAGGCTTTCATGAATGGGCATTGGTGTTAGCGCAGTTGGAGATCCAGCTGTGTAGAGTGCGGGTGGCGGTGGTGGGGTCATCATCTGTGGTGGTGAGAGCAGAGCTGCTGAGGGTGGCGGCGAGCTGGTCGTCGGAGATCTTGTTCCAATTCCTGCGCTGGTGTGGATGTCTGTGGTTGAAGGATTTGAAGGTGGAGTGAACACAGCGGTGGTCCGTCCATGGAAGTTTGGAGGTGTGGCTGAAGGTGATGGAGTTTCCTGCTGTGAAGATGGGATCGAGAGTGTGTCCTGCTGAGTGCGTTGGTTCTGGTATGATCTGCTTGAGTCCTATGATGTGGAGGCTGCCCAGGAGGGAAGTGGAGTTGGGGTCCTGGCGGTTGTCAAGGTGGAAGTTGAGGTCTCCTAGCATAGTGTAGTCGGTGGAGGTGATGGCATGCTGCATGATGATGTCGGTGATGGAATCGGAGAAAGGTGCGTGGGGTCTGTTGATGAGGGTGCCTCCGAGGGTGGTGGATGGGTTAGTCTGTATCTTGAAATGACCAACCCTAGTGTTTCCTAGTCAGGGTGCACGATGATGCCAGTAGCAGGGCTTCAAATAAACCAGTCCATTGGCACTGCTTCATGTATTTTACACTTGCTTTTAATGAGTTGACCTGAACTGGTACAACTTGTAGATGATATGGGGTGAACTTAAGGGTTGAAAAGTAGGATACCACATAAATCATTCTCTGCATCCAATACCTGGATAAATAGCTGTTGATGAGACATAAAGAAGCATTGAAAGCGGGAAACCATTAAGATGTGGAATAGACTGGATGGTCTCAGTAATCTCTATACCTTCTTCTTTAACCCTTCATGAAATTTAACAAAATGACAAAATTGTTTATATGCCAGATAGATGACAATGCAAACTCTGTAATGGGCTAAGCTATAGAATTGCAGGATGAACGTTTGTCAACAAATGCAGCTAAATACATATTCGATTCAAGACATCTACTCTCTACACATGCTCGTTTTAAAACACATGCTCTGTTGGCCTTGATAGTGTTTTGAAAAAATAAAATGAATGCTCGAAAAGGGACTCCTTACATAGTTAATGCAATAGGTACCAATTTTAGTGTCAAAGAGAAGCCGTTATCCATTTAGATACATACAAATAACATATGATCCTATATAACATAGGAACAGAAGGAAATCCACATAAATCACAGGTTTAAAACACAGTTACATCATGCAAGTAGTTGTACAGTTATGCATGCTCCATATTTCAGAAAAAACTAGAAAGCAAAAAATGTGTTTGGGTGATTACACTATAGCTTTATCACATCTAAAATTAGGTGCTTTGGAAGAAGGAATGTAGTCGGATATATTTGAAATCACTGAAATGCTGTAGAATATTAGCATGCAACCGTTTGTAGGTTTTGCAAAAAACATGCTTACTTTTGTTAATGTCAGCATTCTTGAGGGTGAAAGCTAATTATTCACACAGGTAATGGAATTAGCTAATGTGGTCAACTATTTTATAATTTCAGGAGAATACATATCATGACCTCAATGTGTAAAATGGGGCAGCTCCATGAATATGTAAAAGAAGGATTGTATAGAGCCACCATCAGCAGGACCTCTGTACTGATAAAGCCATACAAAAACAATACAAGCTGAGAGGGTCGTTTATGTAAAGAAATGTTTTTTCTGTACATATTAAAACGTGTTAGAAATTGGATTGCTGGTTGACTGGGTTGTGAACCCTGGTCAAGGAGCAACCATATCCTAGTCAGGGTAAGGCGCAAGCAAACCTCAAATTAACCTGTGCTCAACCCCCTGTTAGCTTGGCACAGAGCAGTTAGGCTTGACTTAGAGGCAATGTGTAAAATATTTGTGCAACACTTCAAACAGTAAAACTGTTAAAACACCACACAAAAAGATCCTACAAAATAGATAATAATTGTATAAATAAAACAAAACCAGAACAACAAAAATCCAAATAGTAGAGCCGGAGGTATTCACTTTTAAAGTTTTAGAACAAAAAAGTGCCAAAAAACACAAAGCGCCAGATCACGCCAGATAGGGACAAAGTCACAAATTCAGGCCAACTGTGATGGAGCCCGTGCTGACTGAGGGGTCCCAGTTAGGCCCACTGAACAAAGTACCTCAACATCCAGTTTCGGAGCATTAGGTGGATCTGTTTTGGTGATGCATTGCGCATCCTAGGTGATACGTCTGTTCTGAGATGCACCGAGGCTGCGGGTCGAGGTTCTGTTGCATCAATATCGAGGATCCCTTAGGCGGGCCTTGTGGTGAAGAGTCAGATGTCAAGGATGCAGGTCCCCAGTCAGGGCAATGAGTCTGTTCTGAAGAGCTGCGAGGCAGCTATACAGAGTCTGTCCTCGTCGTCGAGGCTGCAGTCGACGAGAGATGCGAGGGGCTGTACCCAGGATGCTTTGCACAGTAGAGGTTGCGAAAGGTGATGCGGACTACACTTGCGATGCGAGTCTTTGTGATGGTTCCAATCCAAGTGCCAGCGGAGATGTGTTGGTTCTGCTCTGGACTGCAATGCGCAGAGGAGAAGTTGTGTTGGTTCTGCTGGCTCCACTGAGCCTGGCAATACACTTTAAGCCCGCTTCCAAGGGTCCAGGTCTAGGGTGGCATGACTTGGCAGGGTAAACTCACAGAGTCCTTCTTCCTGGCAGAGTATCCACTGGTCCAGAAGTGTAATGAAGTGGTGGTGTCTGAGGTCCTTCTTTTATGCACAGTTGAGCTGTTGAAGTGGGGAACACTTCTAGAGGCATGCCAAGTGCACACATGTTCTGCCCTTCCTGCCCTGGCTCCATAATAACTACAGGGGGTATGTATCCCCTTTGTGTGCAGTAGTGAGAAAACAAATGTAAGAGTTTTTCACTACCAGGAAGTGTAAAACCTAAAGATACATGCCCAACGTTTTAGATACACTGCACCCTGACCTCTGGGCTGACTTGGGCCAACATTAGGGGTGACTTATATGTATTAAAAAGGAAAGCTTGGGCCTGGCAAAAGGTTTGTTTTGCCAGGTTAACATGGCAGGTAAAAACTGCACACAGAGGCTCTGGCATGGCAGGCCTGAGACCTGTTTAAATTGTTAAAGTGAATGACACAGTCCCGGTCTCATTGAAGTCGATAGGGTGCCATCTTAGGAGTACTACGAGGTGAGCGTGTGGCTTGGTTGCTCTAGCTCTCCGTAGGGCCATAGACACTTGAAAAGGGAGGTAAACTGTCTGTTCTCCCTTGCTGACTAATCACTTTGAAACTTGTTGTAGCGCTGGTGCTTTTGCGAGCGCTGTATACCTGGAACTACTGGCCTTTGGCTTTTTAAAACTCCCTCGTTCTGTATCCTATTTAGTTTTTAATTTTGAATTATTCCCTGGTTTTATTCTCTAGGTCCCCTTCTTGCACTATAATTTGTATTGCTCACCGCTGTTGGGCGGGTCCATCTCCCGGTCTCATTGAAGTCGATAGGGCGCCATCTTAGGAGTACTACGAGGTGAGCGTGTGGCTTGGACGCTCTAGCTCTCCGTAGGGCCATAGACACTTGAAAAGGGAGGTAAACTGTCTGTTCTCCCTTGCTGACTAATCACTTTGAAACTTGTTGTAGCGCTGGCGCTTTTGCGAGCGCTGTATACCTGGAACTACTGGCCTTTGGCTTTTTAAAACTCCCTCGTTCTGTCTCTTATTTAGTTTTTAATCTTGAATTATTCCCTGGTTTTATTCTCTAGGTCCCCTGCTTGCACTATAATTTGTATTGCTCACCGCTGTTGGGCTGGTCCATCTCCCGGTCTCATTGAAGTCGATATGGCGCCATCTTAGGAGTACTACGAGGTGAGTGTGTGGCTTGGACGCTCTAGCTCTCTGTAGGGCCATAGACAGTTGAAAAGGGAGGTAAACTGTCTGTTCTCCCTTGCTGACTAATCACTTTGAAACTTGTTGTAGCGCTGGCGCTTTTGCGAGCGCTGTATACCTGGAACTACTGGCCTTTGGCTTTTTAAAACTCCCTCGTTTTGTATCTTATTTAGTTTTTAATTTTGAATTATTCCCTGGTTTTATTCTCTAGGTCCCCTGCTTGCACTATAATTTGTATTGCTCACCGCTGTTGGGCGGGTCCATCTCCCAGTCTCATTGAAGTCGATAGGGCGCCATCTTAGGAGTACTACGAGGTGAGCTTGTGGCTTGGACGCTCTAGCTCTCCGTAGGGCCATAGACACTTGAAAAGGGAGGTAAACTGTCTGTTCTCCCTTGCTGACTAATCACTTTGAAACTTGTTGTAGCGCTGGCGCTTTTGCGAGCGCTGTATACCTGGAACTACTGGCCTTTGGCTTTTTAAAACTCCCTCGTTTTGTATCTTATTTAGTTTTTAATTTTGAATTATTCCCTGGTTTTATTCTCTAGGTCCCCTGCTTGCACTATAATTTGTATTGCTCACCGCTGTTGGGCGGGTCCATCTCCCGGTCTCATTGAAGTCGATAGGGCGCCATCTTAGGAGTACTACGAGGTGAGCGTGTGGCTTGGACGCTCTAGTTCTCCGTAGGGCCATAGACACTTGAAAAGGGAGGTAAACTGTCTGTTCTCCCTTGCTGACTAATCACTTTGAAACTTGTTGTAGCGCTGGCGCTTTTGCGAGCGCTGTATACCTGGAACTACTGGCCTTTGGCTTTTTAAAACTCCCTCGTTTTGTATCTTATTTAGTTTTTAATTTTGAATTATTCCCTGGTTTTATTCTCTAGGTCCCCTGCTTGCACTATAATTTGTATTGCTCACCGCTGTTGGGCGGGTCCATCTCTCGGTCTCATAGAAGTCAATAGGGCGCCATCTTAGGAGTACTACGAGGTGAGCGTGTGGCTTGGACGCTCTAGCTCTCCGTAGGGCCATAGACACTTGAAAAGGGAGTCATGCCTTCGCGCAGCGGACTCGCGCAGCGGACTCGCGCAGCGGAGTCGCCGGACTTCCGCCGGAGTTATGCCTGAGTTCAGCCCGTCTGCGCCCGTCCGCGCAGAGGACGTGCTGATGGGCGGGCTGGCCGACCGGACTCCGCATTGCCCGTTACATATAGTGAGGAATTATTCAATAGGTGAGTTGCTTGCCTTCAGACCTCGACCTCTAGCTTGCCATTTCTCTCTCTCCCCTGAGGACTTGAGATTTTCATCTTCATGCCGCCTATGTGGGGCGGTTTTGTCTCCACCTAAAGGGGTGGGGGGAGGTTCTTCTAATCTATTAGCTAGTCGGACTACTACACAATCTAAAAAGGGCTTCTTGATCAATGCCAGGTCGCTTATCAAGAATAATATTGCGTTCCATGAGTTCGTCACTGATAGGCAACCGGACTGGGTCTTTGTTTCGGAAACCTGGGCCTCCGACTCTTCCGGACATGATTTATTACTGGCAATTCCGCAGGGCTTTACGATTCATAGACAGGATAGAGTGGGATGTAGAGGGGGAGGGTTGGCAATTTTGTGTAGAGCCCCATTTTCCTGTGTGATAAAGACTGTTTCTGAGCCCTCGGACTCTTTCGAGGCTATGTACTTCTGTATCTCTTCTTCGCCTACAGCTTCCTTCACGGGCATTCTCGTTTATAGACCGCCTGGTCCCAGAACGAGTTTCTGCTCCGATATACTTCGAATCTTAGAGCCTGACTTTGGTAAATCGCAGCTCACTATTCTGGGGGATTTAAACTTCCATCTGGAGGATCTTGGAGCAAGAGATACATCTCAGTTGATTAATTTGTTAGAAGCCTGTGAGCTTAGCCAGCTGGTGAAAGGCCCTACTCATCGAGCGGGCCATACACTAGACGGGGTCTTTACCAACGACCCTAGACTCTCAGCTGGCTCTCCCATTCCCTTGGCCTGGTCGGACCATCTGGCTGTACCCCTTGAACTCACAATCTCTATTGAAGAGCCCCGTAGTTGTGCCATCAATAATAGAGTCTGGAAAAGAAGCTATAAAAATATTACCACCCAAGCCCTCGCTCCTCTTATAAGAGGCTCTGGGGTTTTGTCCTCACGAGATGTTAACGTGGCGGCTCAGGAGTTTGCCGATTCCATTAGCAGAGCGGTTGATGTGCTTGCCCCCGCTTCTTTGCGATATGTGGCTCGTCGTAAACCCTCAGCGCCCTGGTTCACAGAATCTCTAAGACTCCTTAGACAAACTTGTAGAGCCAAGGAGAGGAAATGGCGTAAGTCTTGGGATCCTTCTGATAGAGATGATCACAAGCTGTCTCTACGAACTTATAAATCTAATGTGATCAAGGAAAAACAAGACTATTTTTCTAATTTGACGGCTTCCCTCCCCTCGTCCAAAGAATTGTTTAAAATAGTTGACTCTCTGTGTTCTTTTCAGTCACCGGATCCAGTTGTGGACTCGCAGGAGTTATGCAACAATATTTCCGTTTTCTTTTATAAGAAAATTTAGGATATTCATCAGGACTTAGAAACTCAGAGGAATCTATCAGATGATGGTTCCCTCTTTGTTGTTAAGGTCGCAGAGTCCTGGAGGAAGGACCCCAATAAGTTCCTTACCCTCTTTCCGCCGCTCTCCCTTGAGGGTCTCAATGTCCTACTCGATAGGACTAAGTCTGCCTCTCCTGCTGATCCCTGTCCTTTAAGAGTTTTAAAGGAGTGCAGGGAGATCTTTTTGCCTCCACTGCTGGAAGTTATGAATGAGGCCCTAGCCCAGGGTATTTTTCCCGCGGCTTGGAAAAAGGCTATAGTTAAACCTCTCCTTAAAAAGCCTTCCCTTGATCCTGGAGTATTGAAGAATTTTAGACCAATTTCTTTGTTACCTGCTCCTGCTAAGATGCTTGAAGCTCATCTCAATTTCCATCTATCCACCTTTCTTGACTCCTCTGAGTTTCTTGATAGTTCTCAGCATGGATTCAGGAAATTCCACAGCACTGAATCTGCTCTGACGATGGTGGTAAATAACATTCGCTGCAAGGTTGATGGGGGTCAGACCACTATTTTAGTTCTTTTGGACCTTACCGCAGCGTTTGATACCCTGTCTCCCTCGATCTTAACCTCTCGGTTAAGGGAGGCAGGGGTGGCTGGGTCGGCTCTAGGTCTCCTTGACTCTTTTTTACATCTTAGAGAGCAAAGAGTCATGCTTGGAGACTTCCTCTCCCCTGTTAAATCTTTGCAATGTGGGGTGCCTCAAGGGTCTGCTTTAAGCCCAACTTTATTCAACTTCTATGTTGCCCCCCTTGCTAGGTTAGTAAGATCTCAGGGGATGGAGGTAGTCTCGTATGCCGACGACACACAAATCATGGTGTCCCTAGCCCACCCTGTCAGTGTCTCGGCGTCCAGTTTTAGGTCCTGTATGCAGTTGGTTGCGGATTGGATGGTGTTAAACTCCTTAAAACTGAATGCCGACAAAACTGAGGTCCTTGTCTTCGGTAAAGACCAGGATATTTGGTCTAGTGATTGGTGGCCTACATCCTTAGGAACTTGCCCTTCCCCTGTCAAGTCTGCTAGGAACCTTGGAGTCATCTTTGACACTTCGTTGACTATGAATCTCCAGGTCAGCAGGACGGTATCCACATGTTGGGGAGTCATTATGACCCTAAAAAAAATTCTTCATTATCTCTCACCACTGGCACGCAAGCAAACTGTGACTGCTCTTGTTGGCTCGAGGTTGGATTACTGTAATGCACTTTATGCGGAGACCAATAAACATCTCATCCAGCGCCTTCAGGTGGTGCAGAATGCTGCTGCTAAATTCGTTTTGGCTCTCCCAAAAGACTCCTCCGCAACAGCTGCTAGGAAGCACTTACATTGGCTCCCCATCCATTTTAGGATTTCTTTTAAACTTCTTTGTCTTACATACAGAGCCCTCTCTGCTGGCCCTTCGGATGCTCTGGGGTCTCTTCTGACACGTTATATTCCCAGTAGATGTCTCCGCTCTTCAGAGGCTAATCAATTGGTAGTCCCCCGAAGGAAGAAGGTGAGATGGGGTAGTAGAGCGTTTTCCATCGTTGCTCCGCGACTTTGGAATTCTCTCCCTTTAGAGATTAAGTCCCAACCCTCCTTGGTCCTTTTCAGGAAAGCACTTAAGACCTGGTATTTTATGAAGGCTTACCAGTAAGTTCCGCTTATTTGCGAGTCAGTACTGTTTGGTTAGGCGCCTTGACGCCCATTGGGCTTAGTTGCGCTATACAAATCCGCTTCATTCATTCATTCAGTACAGCAGGCTAACTAGTACCATTTAATTTAGAGCCCCTGGGCACATGAAGTGCACTTTACAAGAGACTTATACATAAATCAAATATGCCAATCGGGTATAAGCCTATGCTATCATGTTTTAGGGAAAGAGCACGAACACTTAGCACTTGTTAGCAGTGATAAAGTGTGCAGAGTCCTAAGGCCAGCAAAAACGTAGTCAGCAAAAACAGGAGGTCCGAGGCAAAAGGTCAGGGGGAAACCACACCAAGGGTGGCAGGCCCAACACAGAGACTTATGAAAGACTCTCTAATTTCTTTTTTTTTAAAGGACCCAAACCCCTCACCTTCACTGGGCGGTGTGCTTATTAATAAGAATCCTCCTTCGCCAGCATTAACTTGTGCTTGGCAGGCTAATCCATGTTGTACCCCCCTACATGCATCCCAGGGCGTAGAGGCACAAGGGGGCCCCTTTGTTTCCCCTCTGCCAGGGTTTTCATGAAGGAGGAACCGGAGAGAAAACTTGTAATATGGTTGGCGGAACTGCGGCATCCCCCCAAGCATATTGATGCCTCCTGACCACCGCAACACTGCCAGGGAATGGCAGTTCCCTGCCTGCTGCGGCTGGGCACTGGTGGTCCAACCGCCCTAATCATAATAAGGCAGTCCGGAGACCGCCGCCATGCCCCCATGAGTCTGGTGGTCTATGGGCTGCCAGACTCGTAATTGAGCACTATGACATGCCCTAAAATTAGTACTGCAAGATTACTGGCATGGCACAGGTAAACTAGAGGGGATTGGATATTCGTAACAGTCTTCCTATTACTTTCATTGTCATTCCACATATGTGGTGGGGCACAGTGGCGAAAAGCGTATTTAGGAAGCAAAAGCATTTTCCCTACAATCATATTCCCACTGCCCTACTGCTAATGCTACCTAAGGTTGTTTCCAGTTTTCATTTTGCGTTTCTCTTGCGGTCAAAGTCGAAAAAAGCAGGCCTCTTTGAATAAAATCATACCAAATATTTTAATTCATTGTGAACCGCAGGGTGTTTTTAAACCCAAAGAAATATCGTTTACTCACAATGTGAGCTTTCCCGTACCCTTTCTGTGTTTGATAAGACCTGTTTTTTGCTGTCTGATACCTTGCGGAAGAAACAATAAAATCCTGAATATGTTTTTACATTGGAATTAAAGTCGATAGAAGCTTTACTAGGCTGGAAAGAGCCTGATTTCCCTGGGGACTCATTATCATGCTGCTCACATTGTCGCTCACCTACTCTGTTGAACTTGCCATCAAATAACCTTCAAAACGCTATTGGTTATTATGTGTCATAGGGCAGATTCACGATAAACCAACTTTGAAACAAGGTAATGAAATCTTGACATTTATTCTCAATCCAGTAACATTTCCGCCAATTTTATCATATTTTGTTTTAAGCCGGTCACATATTCCATTTTATCTCTAAAGCATATAAAAAGCTTATCAAATACCTTTCCGTTGCTTTTTTAGTGGTTTAGGCTTATGTGAGGTAGGTTTATATAGAAAAACGGAAAGAACATTCTACACAGAATGAAATAAAAAACTCTATTCTTGGCTTCATCTGCAAAATCACTCCTGAAGCATCTTTTAAACCCACTAGGCCCTGCAGGCCCAATTTATCCTTGCAACCCATCGATTCCCGTCTGTATTCTTATAATTCAATGCAATTTTGGTGAGGCAATGCAAATCCTTCTCACAATTAAACATCAGCCCCCAAATTCAGCCCTGGAAGCGCCTAGATGTTTCCCTTGAGGCGGATATGGCACCATCTGATGTTGCCGACTGCAATTTATCGCTTTAATTTACATTTTCAATCATTTTCATGCTCATGGCCTCCAAGTGCGCCCAAGGCTGCCAGTTCACCCTGTCCCAGACTTTGGGATCAAGTCAGCGAAGATCACGATGCAGGCCTGAAGAAAGTAGACTGAAGTCACTTGAAGTGGAATAAAAGGAGGCAAGAAATGGCCTTGGGGATAGATGTACAAACCTATTTATGCTTGCAAGCTCCACAATTCGTATTTTGAAACCGCAAAGTAGGTTTTTCTTATGTGACACTTAGGTGGAGATTTACTAAGCTTTTGCGCCATGTTTGATTCACAAAAGTGACGCAAAATGGCGCAAAATCTTTTTTTCCTAATTTACTTTCCAGTTTAGCGCTGGAAAATAATGTAAAAGTAATGCGAAGCAGCGTGTGCTGCTTCGCGTTACTTTGCGCCAAAGGGGCAGGCTAAGGGTGGTGCATGGGCATTCCCATGCAACCACCCATGGTTTCTCATGCCAAACCCAATTTACTAAACACAGTAGATTGGGTTTAGCGTGATAAAACAAAGCCCTTTTTAACTAGGCACAAGAAGGAGAAATGCTTTCTTTTCTCCTTCTTTTTCTGACTTGGCATGAGTGCTGCATTGTGCAGCATGCATACAATGTGGGAAAAGCTTTCCCTCCTGTCTAGGCATAGTATTTTGTACAGGAAGGAGTATCCTTGCAGTACAAAACCTATGCTGAACTCACACACACACCCTAGTGCTATGGCGCTGAGTTGTGTGGGTGGCGCACGGCAGCTGTAATCAGCGCTGGCGCAAGGGAAAGGGGTGGAGAGAGCCATATCTTTGAAAGTATGGCCCTCTTCTGCTCCCTCACTGTCACGCAACGCTGCTCAGCCTTGCGGGGGGCTGCGTTGCATTGTGGGGAGATTTGGTTAACCTTAGATTTTAGGACTCAATAAACTTACCCTGACGATTTAAATGGTAATATGAGTCTATACTGATTTGCTATTCAGAAGTGGCATTTTGTAGAGTCCCTTCCAAATCGGTATGAGATGCACTAATGTTTTCCGACTGAAATGCATAGCAAAACAATGAAAACATTCCTGAATGTGGGTGGTAACCCATCGCAGAAGAGAAGGGGTCCTGTATGGACATCTCCCTCTTTGTGAATGTAAAAGTTTGTTGGGAGCAGGCAGTGGTAAAGGGGACTGCTGGCAACTATAAAAAAAAAAGAAACTTTAAGAAACAAACAATTTAATGCAGCCCTGTTTTCTTTTAGGAAAATGGGCTACATTTAAGAAAACGTCTTCTTACGATCACAGATGGTGGTCTGCTGACCTTAGCAGACCACCATGACTGTAGTTGTAAGAACTATATATATATGTATGTATATGGCTGTCGCCATTAGATATAGTTTGGACCTAGTTTTCACAGAAAAAAATATTTTTTGACTTGTCTATTTCTTTGACACCAGTTGACGAATCTTCACTTAATTTTCCCAATAAACTTTCATAGTAAGTCTTGTTGTGCATGACAAGTTGGGGTGATCCGTCAAGTGGGGGGCGAGAAAAGGGTTTTCCTGTGTTACTTCCCATAGGGCGCATAGGACAGAATTACAACAAATTTGGCAGAAAAGTAGATGTTACACAGATTGTGCTTTCTTTTATTTAATGCAAATCAGGTCAATAGTTGGGGAGAAATTGAAGGGAAAAAAGATAGAAATATCTGTGGTTGCAAATCCTTTGTAAAAAAAAGAAGAGATCATGCAGGGAAATGCACAGCTCGGATTGGCTGACAACACCTCAGAAGGAAGTCCTGGCAGCCATCTTGAGACTCACTTCACTGAGCCCCCCCAAAAAACAAGTGAACATAAAGAAAAGGGGGCAGGGTAGGAATACCCTGACTGCCAAGCCATGGTCTTCGGTGTCCCTCTGGGACCTCCCCATGCAAAAAAAGCATTAAAAAGAATTTGTGCTAAAAAAAAAACACGGGCGCCCTCACTTTATAAAAGCCCATGGGTGGGCTATGGCTAAATCCCAGGGGCATATGTAATAGTATGTGGGGGGCTGTCCCTCCTCTGGGCATTAATCTGTAGAAATTTGGGGGGGCACACGGTCCCCTCTGCAGTCCCAGGGACTGTAACTCCTGGGACATAGCTGTGTTCTATGGCTTGACAGCAGCTTTACCGCTGCCACCAAGCCATAGCCATCTGTGCTTTGACAGAGAGGTAGCTGCATGTACCATCTCTGTCAAAGCAATGCTAGGTCCCAGAGGAGGTAGGGGGCCTTGAAGCTCCCCTGTGGTTCCCAACAGAGTGGGTGCCTTGGGTGGGACCAGGGCACCCACAATTGAGGCTGGACCCCGGGGGGATGGGGTCCCTGGAGCCAAAATCGACCAGTGAATGGGGCCGCACAAACCCCTTCCATTATTCTATTTTTATATAAAAAATGAGGCAGCAATGGGGGTCCCTGGGGCCAAAATCGGGCAGGGAGGGGGGCCATTCGACCCCCTCCCTTTTCGATTATAAAAATAATATTTTACAAAAAGGCTGGGTCCTGGTGATTAGGGTCTCAAGGGCAAAATTCTCCCCGGGAAGTGGGGCTGCACAGCCCCCTCCCAAAATTAAAAAAACAAAACACCGCCAAGTCGCTGGAGGCCTGCCTCCTTTGTTCACCTCTCTGCAAAAGTGCCTCCTGGTGCACTGTTGGTTGGGGAAAGAAGTCCCCTTGGCTGTTGAGAGTCCTTGGGGGCCAAAAAGACCTCTTGTTACCTCCAGTAAGTCCAAACAGTGGTATTGTTGAGGGGTCCTTGGAGACCATGCCCCCTTTCTCCACCACTCTGCAAATGCACCTTCTAAAGCATTACTAGTTGGGGAATGAAGGCTACTTGAATGCTGAGGGCCCTTGGGGGAAAATAAGCCCTCCAGTTACCTCCAGTAAGTCCTAAATAGCAGGATTGCTAAGAAAACTTCCAAGGCCACAACCCCTTTCTTCCCCACTCTGCATATGTGCCTCCTGCTGAACTGCTGTTTGGGTTATTTAGTCCCCTTGGGATCCTTGAGGGCCAACAACCACTCCTGTTACCTCCAGTAGGTCCCACACTGTGGGACTGCCAAGAGGTCTTCGGAGGTCATGCCCACTTTTTCCACCACTCTAGAAATGAGCCTCCTGGTGAACTATAGGTTCGGGAAGAAGTCTCCTTGGGTGCTGAGGGTCCTTGGGGGACAGGAACACCTTCTGTTACCTCCAGTAAGTCCCACACAGCAGGATTGCTGTGAGATGGCCGGAGGACCCACCCCCTTTCTCCACCACTCTGCAAACACAACTACTAGTTCAAAAACCATAGTAATTCACTGGAAAAAAGGTTACAGGGACATTATAGTTAGGAATTAGCATCTTAAAAAACCTTAGAAATTCACTGGAAAAAACAAAGGTTATAGGGATGTTATAGTTAGGATATGAAATTAAAAAAAACTTTGAAATTCACCAAAAAAAGAAAGGTTACAGGGACATCATAGTTAGGCTCAGGTTTCACTCATACAAAAAATTCAGCAGTAATAGTTAGCTGAGCTAAATATAACTCATGCCCCTGCAATGCACTGCTTATGACCTCACATTATATCACACATGGTCAGTGACATCACTGATGACATTTCAAATTTCATCACTGATGACATCATCCACAGAATCACCACTCACTCACTTACTTATATAGCCAGTCACACATCCACTGAATCATCTATACAAGCACTCATTCACTCACTGATTCACCAATACACCTTGGTATACATATTTTTCACTCCTGCACTATTTAAAAACACTCAGTCACAGGATGATGTCATCATTGATGTCATCAGTAATGTCATTTTATATATATGTACATATATATATATATATAAAAAAAATATATATATATATATATATTCACTTAAAAAACCATAGGTTTCACACACGTTATAGTTAGGAATTAGCATTTAAAAAACCTTGCAAATTCACTTAAAAAACCATAGGTTTCACACAGGTTATAGTTAGGTGGATATTTCACTCGTAAAAAACCAATGAAATTCCCCTGTTATAGTTAGTTCAGATAACTATAACTCGCACGCCCGCAATCCACTGCTCATGACGTCACATATTACATCACTCATGACATGGTCAGTGGCATCACTCATGACATCACTGATGACATCATCCTTGTGATAGAGTGGCGGTCGCGCGAGTTATAGTTATCTGAACTACCTATAACGGGGAAATTTCATTGGTTTTTTACGAGTGAAATATCCACCTACTATAACCTGTGTAAAACCTATGGTTTTTTAAGTGAATTTGCAAGGTTTTTTAAATGCTAACTCCTAACTATAACGTGTGTGAAACCTATGGTTTTTTAAGTGAATTTGTACGTTTTTTTAAATGCTAAGTTATGTATTTATTAATTTATTTTAGTTTTCAAGGTTTTTCAACGTGCGCGCACGGTGCGCTTCACCCACCGTGCGCGCGCTGTGGGCGCACGCTGCGCTGCGCGCACCGTGCGCGCACCCCGCGATGCGCGCACCGTGCGCGCACCCCGCGATTTAAAAAAAAAAAAAAAAAATGTTTTTTTTCCCCTTGGGGGTCCTTCTGTGACCCCCTGACAAAGGCTAGGGGGTCAGGAACTCTCTTCCCTGCCCCCTTTTCACGTATTCCACCTTTTTTCCCCCTTTCCTTTTCAGTGCGAGAGACAAAATGGCGGCCGACACTTCCTGATTTCGACCAATTCGAATGTTTACCGACATCTAACAACCAATCAGAATTTCGCTCGCGCACGGCACCGTGCGCACACAGTGCGCGCATGGTGCGCGTGTATAGATATTTATATGCTTTTAAATGCTATTTTCTCAGGAAATACTGAACAGATTGAAACCAGACCTGCAAAAGGCACTTCCCTGACCTAAGGACTACCTCTCTGCCTAATTTCAAGTAATTCTGTTCAGCCGTTCGGGCTGTACCTTCGACTAAAGGTCCTATGGAAAAATGCATGAGGAAAACGCGTTTTGGGACCCCCTTTTTTCTCGGCCCCCGCTTGACGAATCACCCCGAGACTTTCAGGGTAGGAGCTGAGTGGAGCGCCCCATTTGTTTTGAAAATTTCGCGAAGATTCGTCAACCGGCGCCAAAGTTATTCAAAATAGAATTTTGAGATTTCCTATGGAGACACGATCCTAACTATAACTATCTACTGGCGACCGCCAGATAATATATATATATATATATATATATATCACCTACTGGCAGCCGCCACTAGGTAGTTATAGTTAGGACCATGTTTCCATAGGAAAATTGTTTATTGTTTTGCCAATAACTTCGCACCGCCTGACAAATCTTCATGAACTTTTCCTCTTTTTCATTCGCTTGTTGTCTTGAAAGTTTCGGGGTGATCCGTCAAGCAAGGGATGATAAAAACGGGGGACCCAAAACACTTTTTTTCCAATAGGGATTTTTAACACAACTACAGCCCGAACCGCTGAACGGCATTGCTCCAAATTTGGCAGAAAGCTAGATGTTTTTTCCAGAAAGCATGCTTTTTGTGATTTGGTGTAATTCCATTCAGTAGTTTTGGAGATATTTAAGTTTAAGAAATATAGATATCTGGGGAAGTGAGTCATTGCAGTGGACTCGCAGATCCTACTGAAATTTGATTGGCTGCCAACACTTCAAACAGGAAGTGTTGGCAACCATCTTGCGACTCAGTTTGAAGTCGAGTCCTACAAAAAAAGTAAAAAAATAAACAAAAGGGGTGGGGTAGAAATACCCTGACCCCCCAGATATGGTGGGGGGGTCCACACAGGAACCCCGCCGGGCATTAAAAAGAGATTATTTTTCAATTGTCCTGCAAATTTGCAGGTAGATCCATGGATTTTTGGCAAAATTGAATTTTTAGAAAAATAAGCTCCTGGGTGAGCAAAATCCCAGTGGCATCTGAAAAAATAAAGGAGTTGGCACATGAGGCCTCCTCCTAAGGTTTAAAAAACCCCGGGGACCACCACCTCCCTGGGGTTTTTGTTTTATATTATGCGGGGTGTGCTCGCACAGTATTCAGCATGTCCCAGGGACCATCACCTCCCTGGGGCTTCTTTACTATCTAAATGGGGGGCCTATGTGACCCTCCCAGGCCTTGGGGCCACCACCTCCCTGGGGCTTTACCTTTAATTAATGGGGAAGGTGTGGACCACCTAGCCCCAGGGGCCTCCAGCTCCCCAGGGCTTTTGAGACATTGAGTGCAGGGTGGTGGGGACCGCCACCTCCCCATGGTAAATTCTAAAAAAAGGAGCGGCCCACACAGGCCCCTTGTTGAAGCCAAAGATGTCCCTGGGGACTGCCACCCCCAAGGGCCGGCTCCTTCTATTTCTAAGGTGCCCATCCCCAGGACATAGCTGTTTGCTGTGGCTTGGCAGGGGCTTTACTGCTCCCACCAAGCCATAGCAATCTGTGCTCTGCTTTGAGCAAGAGAGAGCATTTTGCTCTAACTTTCTTAAAGCAGAGCACAATTGCTTTGACAGAGAGGGAGCTGCATGTTCAACAGCTAACTTCTCTGTCAAAACAATGCCAGCTCCCGCAGGAGGTGGGTAGCCGACAGAGACTATGAGGGCCTGAGGTTCCCGCTGAGGTCCACAACATCTCTAAGTGGGTGCCCTGGGTAGGACCAAGGCCCCCACACTTAGAGGCCAAGCCCCAGGGGATGGGGTACCCGGGGCCAAAATCGTCCTGACCATGTAATGAGTGATGTAATATGTGAGGTCATAGGCAGTGCATTGCGGGCGTGAGTTATGGTTAGCTCAGCTAACTATAACTGCTGAATTTCACTGGCTTTGTACAAGTGAAACCTGAGCACCTGATCCTAACTATAACGCCCCTGTAACCTTTTAGTTTTTTCAGTGAATCTATCTATCAGTCTATCTATCTATCTATCTATCTATCTATCTATCTATCTATCTATCTATCTATCTATCTATCTATCTATCTATCTATCTATCTATCTATCTATCTATCTATCTATCTATCTATCTATCTATCTATCTATCTATCTATCTATCTATCTATCTATCTATCTATCTATCTATCTATCTATCTATCTATCTATCTATCTATCTATCTATCTACCTGTCTCCATCCATCTATCTATCTATCTATCTATCTATCTATCTATCTATCTATCTATCTATCTATCTATCTATCTATCTATCTATCTATCTATCTATCTATCTATCTATCTGTCTGTCTGTCTGTCTGTCTGTCTGTCTGTCTGTCTGTCTGTCTGTCTGTCTGTCTGTCTGTCTGTCTGTCTGTCTGTCTGTCTGTCTGTCTGTCTGTCTGTCTGTCTGTCTGTCTGTCTGTCTGTCTGTCTGTCTGTCTGTCTGTCTGTCTGTCTGTCTATCTATCTATCTATCAATATTACCTACTGGCGGTCATCAGTAGGTATGGTTAGAACCTAATTTCCATAGGAAAAACATTTTTTCTTTTGCCGATAACTTTAGCGCCGCTTGGCAAATCTTCATGAAATTTTCAAAACTACTACAACGCTCACTTCAGCTGCTATCTTAAAAATTTCGGGGTGATCCGTCAAGTGGGGGCCAAGAACTAGGGGGTGCTTAAAAGCGTGTTTTCCTTATGTTAATTCCCATAGGACCTTCAGACGCGGCTACAGCCCGAACTGCTGAATGGAATTACATTAAATTTGGCAGGAAGGTAGATGTTGGTTAGGGGAAGTGCCTTTTTTTGATTTGGTGTAAATCTGTTTAGTAGTTGCTGAGAAATTTAAAGAAATTCCCAATTGTATATATAGGGATGTGGTAGATCTCCCAGGGTAAAAAAAACATTAAAAACATTTAGGTGGGAGTCACATAGGACTTCCACTGAAAATCAAAAACTAAATAAACGCTGTCTCCTCTGCTTTTTTTAATATAGGCCCCCAGGTGGGCCCAGTCGCAGGGGCATTGTGGAAATGGAGGATGAGGCACACAGGGCCCCCTTACTTGGGCTATTTCAAGCCTTGGGGACCGCCTCCTCCCCCAGGCCACAAATGTAAAATAAAAATAATACAGGAGTGGCCCTATGGCCCCCCTCAGCCCCGTTGATTGCCACCTCCCAAGGGCACTAACTCAATTATATGCGTGAGAGCCTCGCAGCTCTTCCTCTGCCATGGGGACCACCACCTCCTAGCTCCCCTGCTGCCCCGGGGACTGCCATCTCCCCGGGCACACATAGGGAAATAAAATAAAGCAGGAGAGGTCCCATGGGCTCCCCCACAGCACCGGGGACTGCCACCTCTCTGGGACAAGTCTTTTAAAATAAATACAGGGGCTGCACAGCCGCTGTTGCCCCGGGGACCACCACCTCCCCGGGTCTAAAGTTAACAAAGGAGGGGGGCTTTGCAGCCCCCCTTGTGGAACCCTAGATGGCCCTGGGGACTGCGACCCCCGGGGATGGCTCCAGCATTGTGCAGGGTGCCCACCCTCGGTACATTGCAGTTCTCTATGTCTTGCTCCTGCCAAGTCATAGCAAACTCTCCGTTTTCAGAAAGAGAGAGCAAAAATGCTCTTGTTTGCTGAAAGAAGAGCAGTGTCTGTTTTCCTGCCTGCTGTGAAGCGAGCAGGAAAACAGACACATTGTTTTGAGACCCAAGGCACTGCCTGTTAGCAGCTTCCTGGATCTGAAAGCAATGCTGGCTCCCACAGGCGGCGGGGAGCAGGAAGGGTCTGCTGGTGAGTGGGTGCCTCTAAATGGGCAGGCCTTAGCGGATGGGATCCCCGGGACCCAATTCAGCCCAGGAAAGAGGGCCGTGCAACCCCCCATCTTTAATAAAAAATATCCAAAAAAAGAAAGGCTGCACTGAAGGGGATGGTGTCTCTGGGGCCTACATCGGTGAATTTCTAATTTACTCCACCCTCTTTCCACATTTCCTGAATATAACTGGACATGAAGTTTGTACCCCTGTCAGTTAAAACCTCCTTAGGGAAGCCCTCATCGGAAAACATTCTCAAGGGGGTCCTTGCCACCACAGGACCTGTTGTGGTCCTAATGGGAATTGCTTCTGGGTACCTAGTGGCATGGTCCACAACCACTAGTATATAACTGTGCCCAGATGCTGTAGGAGGGTTTATGGTACCAATGATATCAATCCCAACCTTCTCAAAGTGAACCTCCACCACTGGAAGTGTTATCAGAGGGGCCTTTGTTGCGCCACCTGCCTTACCACTGGCTTGGCAAGTGGCACAGGAGCGACAAAACTCCTTTGTGTCCTCAGATATGTTAGGCCAGTGAAAGTGGGGGACAAGCCTGTCCCAAGTTTTACTTTGGCCTAGGTATCCTGCCAAGGGGAATGTCATGTGCTAGCATGAGTAGGAAGCCCCTAAACTTCAGAGTTATAACCAACCTACTGGCAGCACCAGGCTTGGGGTCTCTACCCCCTGAGTAAAGGAGTCCCTCATTCCAGCAGATCCTGTGGGACCCACTGACATTCCCATCAGCCTCAGCAGCAGCTTGCTGTCTGAGGGGGGTTCAAGAGAGGGGCAGGCTTGCTGCCTCAAACTCAAGCCTTCCCTGGAAGGGCTCCCTGCCCCCATAAACTCAACCTGATCACGTTCAAGTTCATCTGGGGCAGTTTCTTCACAGGGACTAAGATCACCTCCCTCAAGAGACTGATCCTCACTTTGAGTCTGGGTGGATGACACAAACTTACCCCTCCTGCTCCTTCTCTTGGAAGGCACGTGGTCCTTTGTTCCGGGATCAAGGGCCTGTTCATTGGATGTCAGTTTGGCTCGTGACCTGGTCACAGCAAACACATCTGCAGAGATGCCCAACATTGCTGCATGAGTCCTAAATTCCACTTCAGCCCAGGTTGAAGACTCCAAATTATTGCCTAAGAAACAATCTACTGTTAGGTCTGAACTTATCACAACCTTTTAAGGGCCACTTACCCCTCCCCAGCTGAAATTAACAACTGTCAAGGAAAGGTCAGTGTGACATTGTTTGCATTGATCACTTGGTTCATTTCTCCAAGTATGATTTGTCTTGGAGAAACACGTTTCTCTGTCACCATTGTGACACTGGCCCCTGTGTCCTTGTAGGCCATTGCCTCTGTTCCATTGATCAAAGGCTGTTGTCTGTACTTGCCCAGGTTACTGGGACTGACAAGTAAGGTGGCAATATCTATGCCACCATCACAGATTAGCACAGCCTGTGCTGGAGTTCTGACTAAGCCAGAACCCACCTCTGATCCCAAGGTTAACCCCATTATTCTCTTGTTCTATGTACCAGCACTTGTCCTAGGGGGAGAAATTGCCTTAGGGGCAGTGGTGGTAGGAGAAGTCTCCTTGGCATTTGGACAATCAGCATCCTTTACCCAATGAGCTTTCACCTCACAAAAGTAACACCAAGGTTTCTCTTTGCATTTACCCTTGTTGAATTGTGACTCCCCCCCCCCCCCCCAGGCTGAGATGAAGTCTCCACCAAGTGAAAGTGATTTTTTAAAATTGTTTAGTTAATTAAAACCAAAACAATGTTCCAAAACACCAGATAGATTGTACCGTTAAAAGCACACAGACATATATACATGTTAAAACTCATAGTTACATCCGTTTCTTTAGACATTCGATTTGGAAGTATAAAATTGATATGAGCGGGTAATACACCACCTTATTTATACAATTCATTAAAATTAACTGATATTTCTTTTTACAGTACAATTGATGTTAAAAAGACAGACAATGACCATTAAACGCTCTGTGGGCAATTTCAATGTGTCAAGACTTTCTTATAACTGATTAAAAAATGTGTTAAGTGGCAACTAAGTTGCGGGTCACTCGAAACAAGGCATGTTAATATGGCAGTTGTGCCGGAGCGGATGCCTCTTTCGTTGAACTGTCTCTTCAACAGTTGACGGCGTTGTGGACCTAAGGCTGTGCAGATGCATAATGAATGTGTAAAATCCTGTGCGGGCGACCCACAATGAGTGCATGCTTTTGAGCCCTGGTACTTCCAGCGGTGCAGGTCTTCATTGGAGGGTAACTTCCCCATATGTTGCACCAAAAAACTGCTTTTTAAATGGGGGAAAGGGGGAGACCCAAGTATGTGGCTGGCCATGATTTTGTGTAAGAATGCAATACCATCCATGCATGGGCTCGCTGACTGAACGTTGCTTTATCTTCTACTAGCCATTGATTTTTTACTGCTTTCCTAATGATAAGCTGAAACGAGGCCAGAGGTAGTTTCCACTGCCAGAGGTCAGCCATCATGGTGATTTGTAACAATGCCTGTAAATACTTTGCGTAAGCAGACTGAGGGTCACCTTGTAGGGCATCCCCGAGCGCATTATTGATCTCGAGCCCACGATTAAGCCAGATTTTATACCATGTTTTAATTGCCTCATACCTTCTGTATAATTGCTGTTGTTGCAGCCCAAACTAATGGAACCTGGGCCGGTGAGGAGTCCGGTGGCAAGGAAAATACCCCTTTGTACACTCGTTTCTGAAGGCTGTCCAGAATCGCGGCATCATTTCCATGCTGAACTACACTTCCATAGACAATAGTTGGTAGGAGTTTGGCTTTGATGACTGCTAATAATGGGGTGAACAGTGGGCCTTTTAGGGTATTTGATAAACTACAGAACGCAAATATTAGGGCATTTCCCTTTTTTTGTATGGCCTCGTTCTGCTTTAAAAAGGAGTACCTTCAATCCAGATATATCTCAAGATATTTATAACTGCTCACCACTTCCAACCTCACGTTGTTGATTGTGAACATCATTTGTTTAAGGATACAGTAAGTTATGATCATAACTTTTGTTTTTGTAGTGTTTAACTCCATTAAGTTTGTTTTGGCGAAGTTACCTAGATCATTAATCGCTCTTTGCAAGCCGATTCTTGTGTAGCTTAGGAGCACAATGTCATCTGCATAGGACAGATGTGTTAATGGCAGTGTACCCAGATGGGGAGGATGGGAGTTAACCTCATCTAGCCTTGGTATCAGGTCGGCCATAAATAGGTTGAACAAATATGGGGCTAAGACACAATCTTGCTTTAGTCCCTCACTAGTATAGAGCTTCCTAGTGAGCTTCTTGCCGTGGCCGATTTTTACCTGCATCTAGGTGTCAGTATATAGATCCATTACTGGTTTCAGTATTGATTCTGGTATACCATGTTGCTTCAGTTTGCCCCACAAAATGGGTCTACTGACTTGGTCGAAAGCCGCCTTAAAATTCACAAAGCATAGATGTAGTGTATTTCGCTGCCACAGGCTTTTATCTGCAATTAGGGCTAATGCTGGAGCATTTGTGATTGTACCTGTGCCTCGGTGGAAGCCTGACTGGTTGATGTGGATTATTTTGTTCGCGTCAGACCAGCATATTAAGTCGGTTAAGATCAAGGAGGCATAATATTTAGCCTCAGCATCTATTAACACAATCAGGTGATAATTGGCTGGGTCTGAGCGCTCCCCTCCTTTAAATACTGGATTAATTATTGAGCCTCTCCAGCTTTCCGGAAGGCAGCTAGTTGTGCCTACCAGACGAAACAGAGAGTACATCTTTGTTGCCCAAAAGTTGGGACCTTGCTTGTAGATTGTTTGGGGTACTCCATTCGGGCCCAGGTCTCCATTGCGCTTACTTTTTACTATGACCTTGTAGAGTTCTTCTTTGGAATAGGCTAGGTATTGCTGTTGTATTACCCCATCACAGTTTGTGTTTATTCCTGTTATTTTGGTGGTTTTGGAGAACATGTCCAACCAATAACTCTGATTATTCGGGACCACCTAAGCTGTTTGATCTACCTTTAAAATGTTTTGGTGCAAAATTGTATCCCCCTCCTACCGAGGGGAATAAGAATTCAAGGGAGTTTATCCCTCCCTCATATAATATTGAGAATGTGGGGATTAGGTGTTGTACCCAAGCAGACTATGTGACACAAGTCATGTTTATGACTTTCGATGCTCTAGATAAAGAATTCACTTGGTCCCAGAAAGCTCTGGTGTTCGATCACTTTGCGTTGTATAGGTATAGTATTTGTGTCCACAAGCTATCATATTGTGTTCTTTTGTCCTCCCAAATTAGTTTTTTGTATTTCTTCTTCAGTTGACGTACTTGCTCCCATGTGGTAGTGGATGCACTTTGTTACCGTGCTGACCTAATAGCTCTTCTTAGTTGTTTCCTTAAACTTTGGGCAATTTGACTTAGGTGACTGCTATGGTTTATACTCTTGCTACTTTGCAAATTTGTCGATGCCCCTGAATGTAAAAGGTTTGCTAAGAAGGTGATCCTTGTATTAATCTTCAAGCTTTTTTTGTGACTCAAGGGTCACTATCAGGTCTTTCGCCCTCGAGGCTATGTGCGGTAGTATGCTATTTGTCCATCACAGTCGCTTCAGGTTTATTGTTGATGTGGACTTCTCCATAATCGGGGCCTCTGTGTGTCTTAGAAATGTCGTTGTTAATTCAAAATGCTGACACGAGTGGTCTCCTTCGGTGGTGTATATGATCAGAAACCTTTCTGTTTACGCTAAGAGTGGAAGAGTTACTATTGTGTAATCTATAGCTGAGGTCACTTGAGGGCCATGGTATGTGCATGTTTCATTCTGCCATTTAGTACACGCATCCCTAGATGTTCGAGATCTGTTACCAATTGCTGTCCTACATTGTTAGCTCATTTTGGAACGGAAAAGGATTGCGTTTGTACTGCCCAGATCGGGTTTGCTGCAGTGATGTTATCGTCTTCTTCTGGTGTGTATAGTAGTTTTGAGTTGAAGTTTCCAGTTAGGATCATTTCACAGGTCGGTTGTTCAAACCGGAACTCTGCAATGGTGGCAATAAGTTTTTTAAATAGTTATTTTTTAATCTTTTGTTTAGGGTGTGCATAAATATTATGGTGTTTACCACTAATTGAGAGTCCAACTCCATTTTTATTACGTGCATGTCAGATGTGGTTGTTGACAACTGGACAGAAGACACGTTTAGTGCTGTGGAAATGTAAATGGCGAGGATGCCCTTAGGTCTACTGAACTGCTGCATTTGCGTGGCATTCACATGGCGGAGAATGTGCCTGGGAACTTCCACTAGAGCTGTTAGCCAGGTTTCTTGGAGGGCAACGATTTCATAATTATCCCAGCTCTCAGGAGATCCATTGTCCTTCATGCATCTCTTTGCGCCTTCTATGTTCCAGGACAAGATTTTGATTGGGAAGAGCTCTGGTGTACCTTACGTCGTTGCATGTCATTCTCTGTGCAAGTCTTGTCTTTGGGGTCCTTGGTATGTTGTTTTATGTAACTTTTGTAGTTGTGAATTTTTACTATCCACGCCTTTTGTACCTCGTACAACCGAGAAAACTGGGTTTGTACAAGGATTGTTGCTTGTGGGTTTTTTTGATGATAGGAGGGGTGACGGGTAGCGTTGTGTCAAAGGAAAAGAAAGAGATATACCCCACTCTTCAAACTTCGAAGGCCTCTTTTAAGATGACTGAGACTATTTCATCCGTCTTCAAATTTGCTGGGTTTGTTCCTTTCCGTTATTATTTGCCTGTAGATGTTAAATGTTTTAAAGTTGGTAGGACTGTCATGAGGCACAAGATGTTCCCACTGTTTAAGTGATCTTGTGATCCTTGTGAGGAATAGTGTGGTGTTAGAAGGATCCCATTGTTTAAGTTCAGTTTATGCTCCTTTCTTTGTGGGTGAATTGTTGGTGCTGGACTAGTGCTTTCTTTTCTTACCTGCTCTTCTGGTTCATTGCAGCTCACTTTTTCACATTGCGAGTTTATTTTCATCAATATCTCGTCTCTCGTCACTCTGCCAGATTTCTGGCCTTTCTGTGAGATCACTTCCCTATCTCCTCTTTTTTCCTCGTTTTGAATCTGTGGGGTAGGACCTAGATTCCTGTGGGAGCAGCCTCTTTCCTTTGTGCCGATGATCACGATCGGCTTGGGACTTGTAGTTCCTTTAGGATTTTTTGTTTTATTTACATTGCCCCCGGGGCACACAGCTCTGCGCACACTAGACTTGTTTTCTTCTCTTTTATTTCTGTTTAACGAAAGACTGCTGCTCTCAGAACTCAAATTTGCACAGACTAGGCTGTTTAAGCCTAGCGATGCACTTGACAGTAAGTCTAACGACTCAGTTGTCCCCAAATGATCTGTGCAGTGTGCATCCTCTTCCTCTTTTTGTTCTTGATTCTGCCTGGTGGTAGCTAGTAACTGGACTTTGCCATCATTGAAATTGAAGATTGGGTAATTGTCTTTTACCTGTAGTCTTAATACTTTTTTGGGGGCGATTTCTCGCTTTCCGGGTGCGTTTCTTCTGTCTTTTCATTGAAAGAGGAGGGTGGATAATTGCTTGGTCGGCCCGGAATGTTGATTGTTAGACCACTTGGGTTTGTAAGGCATCAATCTGAATAGCAAGTTGTAATGAGGGGGATTCTGCCGCGATTACCTCGTCGCTTAATTCCACAGATTTGGTCCTTTTTCTAGTTGCTAAGGAGATTGTCTGTTGGGTATTTGATGGGGCCATACATTGTGGGCTTCTTTCCCCACTCTGTGACTCTGTTTTGTTTGTACTACTTGATTCTGGGAAATGATTTGCCTGTTTGCCCTCCAGGAGAATGCTTGATAGTATTGCTGGTAGGTCACTTAATTTTTCCAGAATTGGGCAGCAAGCACAGTTAAGAGTTTGTACCAGTGTAGGTGTTTTGTTTTAATTTGTAGATGATTGGCCCATCATTGAGTTAAGTTTGATGTTTATTCCGGAAATATATTGTGCTATGACATTCATTAGATTGATATGATGTCAGGTTTATCTGACTGAAAATTGAGGGCACAAATTGAAGTTTGCAGTGCTTTCACTAGGGAAGTGTCAGAACTGAATCCTCAGGATCGTATTGAAGCTTGGGTGGTCCACCTCCTGATATCCTCAATGTCTGATAGCAAATAAACAGACATAAAAGGTGATCAAGCGGGGGAAGGTAAGTAAGGGAACAGTGGGGAGGGAGACCTGAAACACAAGGAAAAACAATCAACCTTTGTCTCAGTTAAACACATATGACTCTGACATACTGATTCGTATAATCATTTTATTTCTACCCCTTTTATGCCTGTAAATAAATAAACGTTGTGCTGCCTTATGCTTCAAGAGCTGTCTGTTTAGTAGAAGATCATCCACTGCATATAGGTATACATCTACTTGGACATAAAACAAACACATAAAGATCATGAAAGGGCCTTCCAGGTAATGTGACAGGTTTGCCTACATGAATTACACATACCCTATTATAGCAGTTGGATAGCTGACCAGGGGCCGAGAGAATCAGGCCACGTAGCTCTCTCTAGTCCAAACCCCTGCTGTGGAGAAAATAAATACAGAACAGTGAAAGCAACCAGAAGGACTGTAATCCGGTTTATAAAGTGGCAGCAGTCAAATTACACAGTTGTATTATTTCATACAAACATGGTTTGAGGATTGTAGCCCATAATCCCTCAATAATGTCATAGTCTGGATATCAGCAATACAGTAATCGTAAAGAAAATAAATGAAACATCAAAACCGTGGCCAGTAGAATCCCACACCATCCGGTAACACTAAGATCCACAATGGTATCCACAACCGAGCCTCCTCACCCTTACACTCTGCATGAGCCAACCGAAAGTGTAGCTCGCCAACACAAGTGCAACTTGGAGAGGAGAGTCGCTAGACCGAAATGCTTAACAGCAGCACTCCGTTTTCCAAACTCTGAACGAGTTGGTCTCACAGCAATCAATGTGCACTGCTTGTGCATCACGAACTTGGGAATTGTTCCCGTTTTTACCAAAGGCACAGAAACAAGAACAAGGCTGGTACAAAGCACCCGTACCGACCCTTCCGTAGCCAAGACTGTCTAGGACAAACTGGATTAGCGGCACCGGCCCCATTCCTCCAGTCCCTCAAGTAGCGGTGACGTCAATGACGAGCGCTTCGCCACGTACACCGCGATGGCTGCCGGGAATCGTAGTTTCCTCCTGATTCCTCTCGCGCTCACCAGAGGTACCTGTCAGTGTTCTTAACGCATGCCGCAGTCAGCGCTGGTGCATTCTGACAGGAAGTGTGCAGATTTGTAAGGACTTCCATTCTTTTTTTGCAATTCTTGGTTCTGCTCCATTGGGTGTTTAGTAATACTGTGATACACCTGATCCTTCAGTTCCGTTGTACTGCTGGGTGGGTAGTACATGCTATTTTTGTCTGTTGTATTTTCCATGTAGGACTGCTGTTCGCTGGTGGCTTTGTTTTTAATATGGACTTTTTTAATAGTGAAATGAGAGGCCTCTTTTCTTGACTGCTCAGGTGAGCTAGATATGTTGATTATTGTTTGCTGTTTGTCTATTAGTCGAGGTGACAGCTTTTTCCTTAATTGACCCTCTGTTTCTTCTCTTGGTTACTAAACTTAATATTGTTTATTTTTACTGTATTATTGTTTATTGGGTGTGCTGTCACAACTTTTGCCTGTTTCGGGGAGCTTAATATTGCTATTGTTGTTAATTGCGCTTCTGTTTGAGGCGTTGGTGACTTACAAAGTTGTGCTGGAGGTTTAGACATGGTAGTTATTGCCTGCAATATGTCCTTATTGTTCATTACTGATTGAGACTCCATCCACAAGTCACTGAAATCATCTGTATTATAGGTGTTCTCCTTCTTATAGTTTTGCTTTAGCTGTTGTCTCAGAGTGGAGTGATTTTTGAGTTTTTCTGCGTCATTGATTTTTTCCGATCTGTTGTTGGACCTTGTGTGAATCCTGGACGTGGGATCCAGTTCTGTGCTCATGTAAACTTGCTTTTGCGTGGTTTGTACGGTGCTACTCCGGCAATTTGGTATTATAACCTCTTGGTCAGCATCTGCTGTCCCTGGGATAGCATCTGTGCTGTTACTATATGTTTAGGCTTCATCCTTAAGATGTACTTCAGTGCTCAAGTGTACTTGGACCTGAATAATGTGCACCTTTTTGCTCTAGCAGTTTGGTTTTGTAACCTCCTGTTCTATTTCTACTGTCACATGGAGGCCTTCTTTGCACCCACTACTATTTGGAGCTGTATTTATTGCACTTAGAGTTGCCTTGTGTAATTCTTTATCTTTTTTGTCTTCGTTCTGCGTAGAGGCTAGTTTATACGTCGTCAGCTGTTTAGGGAGGCCATTGACCTTTGCTGGTGTAGACTATATGACTGTGGTGGATATGTTTAGGAAGGTAAATTTCGCAGTTGAAATCATTGAACCAAAGATTGAGTAGATTGGTGATATTAGCGTTGCTCCTTGATTCAGTGATTATTTTGGTGAGCCACCCAGGGGATATGCTGCTCCTTTCAGTTTTGGTTTTGACTTATCATTTTGCTCTGTTGGTTATGTTGGTTACTTCCTTGACCTGCCTGATCTCATTGCTCTACTTAGTTGATAGTGGCTGGGCAGAGCTGGCCTAAACTAGTAAACTGAGTAAACAAGTTTGTGAGCTTTTCTGTTCGTATGACCTGCTGCCTGCTTTGCTGGCTGTAGGATTTTCTTTTCTTGCTCAGTTGGTCTTTTCCGCAGTTGGTTTGCCATAGTGATTTTTGCTGGTTTTGTTGTAGGTGCCTTCTGCCTTACTGTTTTGCCTGCGGCAGATTTGTGATGCTTGTGGTAGATGCTTGCAGCGGATGCAGTTAGTGCACCAGAGTAGGGGCACCTGGGCTCTAGAGAAGGGTAGTAGGTGTTTTACCCTTACTGCTTCATCCAACTTAACAATCAAAGCCACAAAGCCTGTGGCGCTCTCCTGCTCTGGGGCTGACTTATCACACTATAGCTAGGAGCGGTGTGGTTGGCTTAGGCTGCACTGAGGTGTGGGAGGGAGACACTGTCGAGCAGGGCACACTCGACGAAGCAGCAAGCCGCACCCAGACCCAGCTGGACTGCTTCGCCCACCTGCCTGGGCTCACACTCAGTCGCTGCCTTCTGATGGCAGGAGGGCTCACAGCCCTCTCCCAACCAGCCCCCCACCTTCACCACTTCCCTCGGTCGTACCTTACCGCACTCAGTACTCTGTACTCTGCCGCTGGGGTGTTGTTGTGTCACGGCATCCTAGATGCTGACACGCTGCTGTACTGTGCTCACTGGCACCCTCCCTTATCAGCGGCTGCACCACTCCCCCAGTATTGGTGGCGTCTGGTGGAGAGGGGGGTGAGCCCTCCTACTGCCCTTCTACTGCTGCTGAGGGCCTGGTGCTGCTCGGTGGAGTGGGTGAACATTCCAGCTCCGCACCTCACCCCAGTATTGATAGAATGGTGGTGCAGCCTGAGAGAGTCTGGGGGACAGATGAGGGAGGTAAGAGTAATGCGGTCACTGCTGCTTCTGCTTTGGGGGACTAGGGACCAAACAACTTCGCTCCTGCTCTCACTTCCCATCTCCGATCCTGGTCCCCCCCTTGCCGCTTTGGGGGACCATTCAAGGGAAAGCGGAAAAACAGGAAAGTGGGAAAACTTGCTAGTCAGCAAGCTGAGGGAATTGCCCTCCCCGGACTAGGGCACCCCGAGAGGCAGTACAACAGCAATTGAGCAGTGGCTCGGCACTGGGGTTGAGGTTGGGGTGGCGATTCAACTCAGTTCTCTGGCACTCCATGCTCCCTGCTCCTCGCTTTCCACTTCCGCGTCACGTTACGTCTCCACATTTCCACGTCGTGTGTACGTCCAATCCCAATCCTCCTCCTCACTGATAACACTTCGGATTTTGTGCAGGTGGATAAGTCTGGTGACTATAGTTTAACGTGCTCCCAGCCTGTTCCTTGAACAATACAGGAAACGTCAGGAATGCAGCGTCTGCGGGTCGGAATGACCAGGTACTGATGCAATAGCTGATTTTGGCAATTATGAAGAATCTGCTCCCTTATAACCAAATTATACAATCCATCGAAATCATGCACTTTGCTGCCAAACAACCAACCTTCCAGAGCCTTAATAGCACTATCCACAAAGTCTACCCAGTCCTAATTCTGTAAAGGTGGGGGTGTGAGCATATGTTTCTCTATTCCATGTAATCAGATTCAGCCAAGAGGATAATTCCTTTTTTGTAGCACAGGACAATAATCACAAACAATTTGAATGAAAGAAGTGATTTTATTAGCATTAGCCACTTTGTCATTTCATTATCCAAAAATGTCACTTTTTTCTAAAATGTCACAAATGTAAATTGGCACCTTGCACCAGTCCAGACAACCCTTATGGTGATTTAAGAGGTCTTAGACAACCTTAGAAAGCTCTCTAAGTGGTAGCTGTGGAGAGCAGCCTTCAGGCTTAGTCTTGAAGGAGTGTGAAGCAACTTGTTTTACCAGAATGCAATCTTATAGTATAGATTAAATGAAAAAGAACCACACAAAGTATTTATAAAAAATATGTATTTATTATATAACACTATCAAGTATGTTACAATATCTCCCACACGGAGATAGACACAAAGCACGCAATACTTTAGCAAATAAATCACAGTAAATAGCACTCATACACAGTGGACCCCAGGGGGGGACCAAACTATGTACTACAAAAATGGTATAAGAACCACAACTTGAGTCAGGGCAATGTCGAGAGGATGTAGAATCGCTGGGGACCCAAGGAGCGACCCAGGGTAAGTAGATAGGGACCCCACGGAGAGAGCGTGTAGTTTGGGAACATGATCACGAGCTCCATACAACTCTACATGTAAGTCACAGTTGGATTTTTAAAGATTAAGGACCCTTTCCAGTGGACCCTAAAGAAACCCTGTGGAAGATAGAAGGTTAGAGAGCCATCCCACCCAAGGATACCCTTGTACCAACGTTACCTACACCAGGGAAGCCAGGTGCATAGGAGTGAAGTGGTGTTGGAAACTGCCATCGAACCCAATGGAGGACTTCAGGAAAGTGCCGCTGCTGAAGGAGGAGAAAGTGTCTGTGGAAATCCAAATGCAGATTCTTGAAGTAGAGTACCTGAAAGCAGAGGGGTCAGAGTTTATGTCACTCTGTAGTCGCCAGGAGTCTTGGAAGACGAATGCCCTCCGATGTCGGTGTTTCGCGATGATGTTGAAGACCTTGGCTTTGCAGTTGTGGGTACCAGTCGACACTGAGGATGACCAGCAGCCAGTTACAAGCTGTCCGATGAAGGATGTCGAGTCCCGAAAGGGTCAGTGTCCGACGGGAGCACCAACAAGCCTTGGCAAATGCAACCCATGCTGGAAGTCAAGAAAGTACAAAGTCGGAACCAGAAAGGTCCAGGAGACTCACTTAAGGGTAGGGGCGTCAGGGCAGGCCCGAAGCAATTAGGGGAGCCCAAAGAAGTCATAGATAACCCTCCAGAGAACCCACCGGCTGAAGGCCCTGAAGTAACGGGGACCTCTCTAAATTTACCAAAGCAGCAGGCCACAGTGCACACAATGTGGTTGAAGATCTTGATGGAAGACATTGCCAGAAATTGGAGCTACTTGGAGCCCGATGCACTTGTTGCAAAGTTACCAACAAGCCTTTGCACTTGCAAAAGTATGCAGTGCACAGTGATTTGGTTATTGCAGCCCCCATGAGGGATACTGGCCACAAACTTGGTGAGAGCACATCTCGGACATCTCGGGATATAGAGAACCACCACCTGTGGTTTTGAACCCTTCAGAGTCCGTAGGAGTTCAGGATCAGCAGACCGGTCAGCAGTATTGGGGTGCCTGCGAATGCAGGGAAGTGACTCCTTCACTTCACAGGCCTTGGATGGTTTCTGTATGAAACATGGACACAAACGATGCAGCAGACAAGCACGGGGACGAAGTCAGGCCCTTACAAAGTCCAGTGAAGGACAGAGTGTCTTGACAGTCAAAGTTCAAGTGGTATTAGAATTTCAATCTTGTCCCACGACTAATCTAGGGACCTACAAACAGGCAAGCCCTTAAGTACCCTAGGGAAAGGGTTTGGACGATTGAGGGGGCACTCCCAGGGGAGGGTCTGGACAAAGGGGAGTTTACTCCCATGTACTTTGTATCTAAATGTGAAGGTAAATTATATGACTATTTGACCTTTTTATATGTGCCTAGTACTAGTGATTGTTTTTCAGTTAATCACTGCAAAGAGTTATCCGGTAAAGCATTGCAGGCTTGAATCCCAACTTCTGCACACCTATGTGAGAAGCTGGCTTGGTATATGATGTTAACTAATGTAAATTGGCACCTTGCACCAGTCCACACAACACTTATGGGGATTTGAGAGGGCTTAGACAACCTTAGAAAGTTCTGTAAGTGGTAGCTGTGGAGAGCAGCCTTCATGTTTAGTCTTGATGGAGTGTAAAGCAACTTCTTTTACCAGAATGCTATCTTATAGTATGGATTAAATGAAAAAGAACCACACAAAGTATTTATAAAACATATGTATTTATTATATAACACTATCTAGTATGTTACAATATATCCCACTCAAAGATAGACACAAGCACACAATACTTTAGCAAAGAAATCACAGTAAGTAGCACTCATACACAGTGGCCCCGGGGGGGGGGGGGACCAAACCATATACTAAACAAATGGTATAAGAACCACAACTTGAGTCAGGATAATTTCGAGATTATGTAGAATTGCTGGGGACCCAAGGAACCACCCAAACTAAGTAGATAGGGAACCCATGGAGAGAGAGTGTAGTTTGGGAACATGATCACGAGCTACATACAACTCTACGTGTAAGTCGCGGTTGGATTTTTAAAGATTAAGGACCCTTCCCAGTGGACCCTGAAGAAACCCTGTGGGAGACAGAAGGTTAGAGAGCCACCCCACCCATCGATACCCTAGTACCAACGTTGCCTACACCAGGGAAGCTGGGTGCATAGGAGTGAAGTGGTGTTGGAAAATGCAATCAAACCCAATGGAGGACTTCAGGAAAGTGCCGCTGCTGGAAGAGGAGAAAGTGTCTGTGGAAATCCAAATGTGGATTCTTGAAGTAGAGTACCCGAAAGCAGAGGGGACAGAGTCCATGTCATTCTGTAGTGACCAGGAGTCTTGGAAGACAAATGCCCTCCGATGTCGGTGCTTCAGGAATGATGTTGAAGACCTTGACTTTGTAGCTGCAGGCGACACCGAGGATGACCAGGAGCCGGTGTCTGGAGGGAGCACCAACAAGCCTTGGCAAATGCAACCCATGCTGGAAGTTAAGAACGTACAAAGTAGGACCAGCACGGTCCAGGAGACTCATGAAGGGCAGGGGAGTCAGGGCAGGCCCCAAGCAATCAGGGGTGCCCAAAGAACTCATAGAAAACCCTCCAGAGGACCCACAGGCTGAAGGCACTGGAGTCACAGGAGGACCTCAGGCACTTTACCAAAGCAGCAAGCTGCAGTGCATACGATGTGGCTGAAGATCTTGATGGAAGACATTGCCAGAGGTTGGGGCTACTTGGAGCCGGATGCACTTGTTGCAAAGCTACCAACAAGCCTTTGCACTTGCAAAAGTATGCAGTGCATATGGATTTGGTGATTGTAGCTCCCATGAGGGATACTGGCCTCAAACTCGGTGAGAGGACATCTCGGGCATCGAGGGATGTAGAGAACCACCACCTGTGGTTTTGAACCCTTCAGAGTCTGCAGGAGCTCAGAATCAGGAGACCGGTCAGCATTATTGGGGTGCCTGCAAATGCAGGGAAGTGACTCCTTCACTTCACAGACCTTGGATGGTTTCTGTACGAAGCAAGGACACAAATGATAAAGTAGACAAGCAGGGGAACGAAGTCAGTCCCTTACGAAGTCCAGAGTGTCCAGACACTCGAAGTTCAAGTGGTATTGGAATTCAATCTTGTCCCACGACGAATCTAGGGACTTACACTCAGACAAGCCCTTAAGTACCCTAGGGAAAGGGTTTGGACGATTGAGGGGGCCCTCCCAGGGGAGGGTCTGGACAGAGGGGTGTTTACTCCCATGTCCTTTGTCCAGATGCACGCCAGAGCAGGGTTCAATGGCTCCCAGGACTGGTTTGAACTGGACTAAGCACAGGGATGCCAAATGTGCCCCTCATTCAGACTTTGTGGCAATGGCAAGTGCTCCCTCCTCCCCCAAATACACTAAATCCTGTCTGGGAGGTGGTCAAACCTTCCTGTGACAGGATGCCTATTGTTCTGACATTGTCTCAGCAGCAGGAGGGCAATATGTGTCTCTGGTCAGCAGCAACCAGTTCATGCTGTCCGGGTCTAGAAGGCTGGTACCAGTGCTTGGAATCATACCTCCCACATTGTTTACAGTGTGAGGGTATGTTTCCAACATGTTTGATACCAGACATGATAGGATTCGTTGCAGCCAGTTTCGAGATGTTTATCGCGTGCTTACGCGGTGCCCCTCAATATAGTATATGGCTGCCTCACTGACAACCCGGGAGAGTGGACTCTGTAGGCTGCAGGGGTGTCCTGCTCATGCAGGGGTACCCTCTCACTTAGAACCAAGCATCCTGCCATCTGGATTGTAAAGGCCTGCTACAGGGGTGACACATGGGTTTTAAGTGCAGTGACCCAAGATATAGAAAACCTATATCTTTAGTAAGGGGTACATGCACCAACTTACACAGGCTGCAATGGCAGGCCTGTAGTTCCAATTTGAATGGTCTCCCGTGGGTGACATAATACATGCTTCAGCCCATGGGGGACCTCTGGTGTACCTATGCCCTGGGTACATGGATAGTATGTACTAGGGACTGACAAGGATACCCCAGTATCCAATCTGGGATGTACCTAAGTATTAAATGAACCAATTTAGGGAGAAAGCAGACAGACTGGGGTCCTTATTAGCAGGATCCCAGTCAGACTAGTCAAAAACAACATCACATCAAGCAAAAAGTGGGGGTAACCATAAGAAGCAGATCCTACTTTCCTACACCTAGCTTATAATAACTCTTTCATCTTTTTACAGAATCCCTGGGGACCTACATCCATAAGGATTGGCTGATTCTACAGACAAGGAGTTATCTGGCATGAAAGAGTGACACCACTATGGAACCTTTTCATTTGGGTCTCTAGGCTACTTTAGCCTGATCCCCACGACCACACAATTAACAGATGATGAACAGGTACTCTATCTTAACAGCACCATATGTGTCATGATCCCTCTCACACCACTTCTTTAATCTGCCTGAGCAGGTAACTCTTACCTGAGAAGGTAATTGTAATTGTAAGTAACATTTCTATAGCGCGGCTGCCACCCAACGGGTATCCTGGCTCTGGGATTACCACTAAAGGGACACTGTGCGTAACTGAGAAAGGTCAGGTCGAAGGGGCTGAAGAATTAATTACTAGTAAAAAGTCTGGTTTTCAGTTCCTTCCTAAACCCCAGCAGAGTATTAATCTGTCTGATCTCGATAGGTAAGGTATTCCAGAGTCTGGACGCTACAACGATCTGCATCCCAGTCGAGCTTTGCTAAAATGTGGAATACATATCAAATTAGCTGAGGAAGAACAGAGGTTTCTAGCTGGAGAGTACCAGAGGAATTTCCTCTGTAAAGGCTTAGGCCCCATTTTATGACCTGCCCTATAAACACTACAGAGTGCCTTAAACTGAACTCTCTGCGTGATGGGTAACCAATGAAGATCTTTAAAGGCAAGCGAGGCAGATGCTCAGCATTGTCTGTTTAAGGCAAGCTTAGCTGCGATTACTTGTATCCTTGGCAACTTTTTTAGCAAGGAAACTGGGGCTCCCAGGAGTAGGGCATTGCAATAATTTAGTCTGCTCATGATAACACTCCTTACCACTTGGGGTCTAGCTGATGCTGCTAAGAAAGGGAGTATTTTTCAGAGAGCTCGAAGCAGATATAGACAGGTGCTCACTGTTTTATTCACGTGGGAGTCCAATTGTAGGTTGCTGTCTAGTAGTACTCCTAAATTACGAGCTGTCTTAACAGGCAGGGGGGGATTATTTGCCAAGGCTGGCCAAAAATCCACGGGTAGATGATGGGGGGCTTTACTTGCAGCACAGTATAATATTTCTGTCTTATCGCCATTGAATTGCAGAGTTATCTCTGAGCAAACCTGCTGTCTCCTGCATACAGCTATGAAATTTTCCAGGGGGACTGCATTGTTGCCCTCAAATGAGAAGACAAGTTGGGTATCATCTGCATAATTTATAACTTCAATGCCAAAAGATTTTATGAGGGAGATAAGTGGGCGCAGATAAAAATTTAAAAGGATTGGACTTATAGCCAAACCCTTCACAACCCCATGTTTTACGGGGCTATTCTGAGAGAGAAATGGTGACATGGTGACTGCCTGCTGCCTGTTTAAAAGACAGGACTGCAGCCAGTCCAATGCCATTCTCCTCAAGTCTCTTGATCAAGATCTTGTGATTGACCGTGTCGAATGCGGCAAGGTCATCAAGGACTGTCACCAGGGCAGTTTCGGTGCCGTGTCCCGGGCGGAACCCAAATTGA
This sequence comes from Triturus cristatus, assembly GCF_964204655.1. NCBI lineage: Eukaryota > Metazoa > Chordata > Amphibia > Caudata > Salamandridae > Triturus > Triturus cristatus. The sequence goes on from NC_140588.1 coordinate 718,555,549, forward strand.
ACTTCAGCTAGGAGATTGTTTTCTTCCTCAAATTTTGAGATGGCCTTACTCACTACTCTTTTTAGAATCTTTATTGGGTAAGGTAGCAGGGAGATAGGTCTATAATTAAAAGGACACAAGGGGTCCACCGTAGCTTTTTTTGGTAGAGATACGGAAAGAGCTCCATTCCGAACACTTTCCAAATTTTATGTGGAAGTGGGTCCAAGGGAGAACCAGAGGAGATGCCAGCTGCAATTATATTAAAATCTTGTGAAGGGGCCTGGAAGATCTCCAGAGTCGTCATAAGTTCTCTAGCAGATTCTTCATATAGAATCTGCTACAGAGTGATACATGCATATCAACTTCTCTATCCATCTCTACTTCTTTAGGGGTATTTAAACCAATTCGAATTTTATTGATCTTTTCTTCGAAAAACACTGCCAGGCCATCACGAAGCTCTTGTGAGGCTGGAATCTTATTCTTTGCACAGTCAGGATTAGACATGTGGCATTTTCACTTGGTTTCTCTGTTGATCAGACAACGTTGAAACTGACGGTACATTATATGTGATTCCCTTGGAGTCTGAATTTCTTTTCATGGCTATTAGTTAAATAATTTCTTCATTTATACAGAAATTATTTTTTCAGAGTATCATGGGTGAAGTGTGACGTGTGACGTGTATGAATTGTGATCTACTGCCAAGGGGATTATTTGCAAACTGCTGCATCATTTTGTCAGTGTATGTGAATTTTACCTAAGTGATGGGATTGACGGTTTTGGCGTTTTAATTTTGAATCTACAATCATTTTTTTTGTTGGTGAGAAGATATGTCCACCTTCTGTTTGACTGTGCTTATTTCTCTGTATGATTGTTTATAATTTGACATCTTGGTGGTGGCTATTGATGATATAGGGTGTGATTTTCTTATGCTGCACATGAGTCTATATTGATTGTGTCATCTTGTCTAGGTTTTTTGTCTGTAACGTTTGTATGGATCGGATAGTATTATGTTTCCATTTGTATTTAATATATTGTTGGATGTGATTGTTTAGTTTTATGTTCAGATAACTTTGATGAAACAGGTTGTTTTGTACTTGGAATGAAGCCACAATATTTCAAATTAGTGAGATCGGGTACATTTACCAGTGTGGACCTCCCCAGTTGGGGATGACTTTTCAAGGTCCATTACATATAAAGGTGTTTGATGAATACATAATCTCTTGTATTCTTATCTCTTCATTTTACCAATTTCAGTAGTCATCAGTGTTGTAAACTTTCCTTATGGTTCTTACATAGTTTAAGTGATTGATGCAGTACTGCTGCAATATGGGCAGTCAACTAACCTCAACTTGGTGCCCGCATAATAGACTGATTTCACACTGATATTGAGCTGGAAATAGCAGGAATCAATGCTAAATTGGTGGATGCAGACTGGGGTCATTTCATTGAGGGGTTCCACATCTGCATTTTCCAAGAAGCGTGGACTGTTGAAAAAATCTATAAGCAGGGTTTTACCATATAGACCATTGATGCCCTACCCTAAAAAGCAGGTAGGCTCTTGGGAGGACTAATTATATGGATCAAAACAACCCTTGATTGTTCAGTTAAGTTTATTGATACTGAGTCTCCTGATCTTCTTGCCCTTAAAGTGACTCCGAAGCAAAGCTCCCCTACCTTTTGGTTAATAGTTACAACAGGTCCTCTCCTATTAATAAATCATCCCAAACTTTGAACATTTTGAACACTTCTAGAAGTCTATAGGATTGGTCATTATATGGATATTGCAGGTGATTTGAATTGCTGCTTTGAGCTGTGTCAACCCTTATTAGAGTTGAGTCGGCTAGAAGATGAATGTTGGGGAATTTCCTCATATCCCTTTCTCAACAAGACTCTCAGGATGAGTTCCACTGCCTTATAGATAGCCGACATGGTACTACACCATGGCTTAAGAGCATACAATAGTAGCTCAACTTTTCATTCCAAAAGCCAAATCAACTTTTAAGAAGGGGGAATAACAATAGTAATATTGACTATATATTGCTACATGTTAGGATTTGACACAAGGTAATGGATATGGAGGGCATTGATCGCTAAGCGAGCAACCATTTTCCCCTCATACTTAAAATGAAAGAGTCACAAATCAAGGATACTTCTTGCCCTGAGACATTAACTTCTAATGCAATAACTTTGACCAACAACAGGCGCAATGAAAAATGGGTGGCCATCTGTAATGCCAAAGCTATTCTAAAACAGATTTATGATACAGCCCATATGGCATTACCAACATTTAAAAACAAGCATTTACAATGCAATAGGTCTCGCATTTGCGAGAATTTGAGCCATTGGCATTGTAAATGACAATGCCTTTTATTCACATATTGGTTTTGAAAACATAATTAAAATGCATTGTTATTTACAATGTCAATGGCTTAAACTCGTGCAAATGCGAGACCTATTGCATTGCCTTTAGGACCTTATAAGTGTTCAGCTATGCAACAGTTGATGTAGTTGCACCAAGGATATTGTACTGCATAACTAAATACTTATAAGGTCCCAAAGGCGAGGCCTATTGGCTATGCCAATGCTTGTTATACTTCTTAGTGTGCTCTCACCTAACAATTTTAAGATTAAAGATTTAACTAGAGAAAGCTCGCCAACGTTTGGTTGGGATCTCAGCGCAGTTCAGACTGGCTCATTTCAGCATATGATTTTGGAATGAGCCTTGGAATGATAAAATACAACCCAGTGATTGGTCCAGATTGTGTAACCCGGCCCAGAACCAGTCCTCTCATTGGTCTGGCTCTACCCCAGCCCTGCTTGAACTGTATAGGCAGCTGCTTGTTGGGAAAGACCCACTTTCCATTTGCGCAAGCCATCTAAAGGATTTAACACAGAAATTCCTTTGCTTCACAAATTAAACAAATTGGTTTGTTAAGGCTATTGTAGGAGCATAACAAAAACAAAACACCCACTAGGCGTACACAACAAACTTTTCAATACCCTGCCATCTAGACTACTTATCTCGGGTATGCTGTAAACCAGTGTTGTAATACAAAACGATGCCCCCCTGCAGAATGTGGAGAAGGGCCGCAGAGTCTCCCGTATCTCACATATATTTTTGTCCTTTCGCTGAATGGGGTCCCCTTGAAGGCTTGAGGAGCCATCTTGCAGTGCAGGGGCCTGCGTTCCATCGTTGTCAGTCATTCCTTGCACACTCATACAGCACTATTGCCAAATTAAAGAGTGGGACCTCTAGATCGGCATCAATAACAATTTTGCGGCATAGGTGTTTTTTTGTTGCATATTTATATAGCGCGAACTCAAGCCGAAGGTATTGGAGCGCTTTACATAACACCGTATTTACGTTACACATTCAGGCGCGGGGAGGTGAAGTGATTTGCCCAGAATCACAGGATGTGGATGCGACCCAGAGGCTCGAACCCTGGTTTCCAGCACCAAAGTCAGCAGTTTAAGCCGACGGACCACATCCTTTCCCCGGTTGGTTGGCAGACTTAGGACTCATTCATGGGGCAGTAATTGTGATAAAGGCCCGTGCCTCATCGGAGGGCACAACCCGTGATCGCGCAGGTTAAATTAATCCTTAATAAATAGAATCCTGTTCAAGTCAACAGGTTCCCGGGGCTGCTGAGGAAATCTGAAGAATAGCGATTGAAAACAACTCATGCTTGGCACACAGTGACTCATTCTGGTGCATATCAAAATCCATAGAACATTAAGATAACCTCACCACTGTGCTGCCTTTCTGTAAATATGTTTACGAATCCTGACCATGTTTTCCCAAAACTAAAATAAAATAGAAAGCAAACCTAATATATATTGCATTTCTAGCAGCAGCTAAAAAAGTCAGAAACGCTGCGAAAATCCTAAGGTGCACTTGTGCAATATCTCAACAATATTACCTAGCCCACAAAACTCTGCATAAAAATTAAGTGGATATTATAATACATAAGATCATCTACAAATTACTCTGCCGTAACCTCAGCCTAAAAACAGCCAGTACCAACATTATGCACTTGAATGTACTGCATCATTTCATATTCTTCAGCATGATTGAATGTGCCCGGGCTGATTTGAATCGCTGTCCGCAGCCGGCACATTAACCCACAGTACTATACCACGAGCTCCAAAAGGGTGGTTGCAGGGAGAAATACATGAAAACAAACTGCTGCTGTTCCCTGAGGGTCACCGTAATGCAGGCTGACGGCTGATACACTCTCTGCGGCGGCAGCAACCACATCTCAAGCAAAATAGATCAATGTCTAAATTCTTTCTGACACTTCTCATCAGCTTGGTTTATGGATTTCCTGCTGATGCAGGACTCGCCTGATTTACCCTCCCCTCCCTATGCAGTCCACTGCGCTCCCATGTCCAGCTCACAAGCAACGCCTCAAGTCCCTAAAATGACCTCCTCTGTTTCTTATTATTGGTCATCGCTTTCTTGCTCTTTTAAACTAATTTGTGCATTTAATATGTCTGTATGGCAAGCTAACATAACAGTGGGTTAATGCGTTTGCTGCAGAGAAGAACTGTACACAACCTGTGGGACGTGGGTGCAAACGCCAGAAGGGCCAACCCAGTATTTCAATTGTGTGAGGTCGATAAAATGAAACCTAACGAGAGACACATTTTCAAAGCATATTGCGCTGTAACAGAGGGTGGTTGCAGGGAGAAATAAATGAATAAAACTGCTGCTGCTCCCTGCGGGTCACCATAACGCTGGCTGACGGCTGATACACTCTCTGGTGCAGTAGTAGCAAAGTGGTCCGAGCATAAAATGCAACCTAACGAGAGACCCATTTTCGAAGGATATTGCGCCGTAAGTCAGTGCTCTGCTCTGCTAACATGAGGAGCATCGGTAAGTAAAAAGAAAATAGGCAAATGCATTGATTTGTTTTTTAAAGTGGACATGGAACTTGGAAGGGGAAGGAGAGAACGTAAGGAAAGGGGGGGGGGCAAGGTTGCATTTCTTCAATTTAGTTCGCTTAAACATAACATGCGGTACCGTACTGTTATACCAGAAAGGACCTGCCCGCTCGCACCCAGGCTCCTTTCTCCTGTGTCACTTCATAACTTTACCACATACATTAGAATGCGTGACAATAAAAAAGCAAAATGATGTGGGAGCTTTTTGTTTTCTTCTGAGTGACTAATCCGAGTCGGATCGGTAAGAAAAAAAGAAAACAGGCAAAATCGTTGTTTTTTAAAGTAAACGTGGAACTTGGAAGGGGAAGTAAAGAACGGGCGGAAAGGGTGGCCAAGGGTCCATTTCTTTAATTTAATTAGCCAAAAAAGAACCCACTGCACTGTAATCTGTAATGAAATAAAGCTTATTTCATTCATTCATAATACTGACTATGATATCATTGTACCTGGCAGCGCTAGACCGGTTAGTCAATGCACCAATCTACAAACACAAAGAGTACAGCGTGCCTCGCACGGCATGCCCAACAGCTGGCGGGACTCCGAAGCAGCGGCTGCCCGGAAGAGGAGAGGGAAGCAGAGCATACAAAGTCAGCTGAGTACAGCACGGCACACCCAGCAGCTGCCCAGGAATGTAGCGGCGACAAGCCAGCACCTTTAGAAAAAAGTTGTAGCACTCAATAACATAAGCACGTCCCGTGATCACTGCTACCAGGCAGATTAAAATAAAAATGCAAAATAAAAACGGGTTCTTCCTCGCGTGTTTTGCAACGAGTGGTGGCAGAAAGTAACAAGGAAGTAGTCCCTAAATAAAAAGATATCAGCCCACCAGCGGAACAAATCTGTAGTTGGTCGGTGCTGCTTCCCGCAAAACGGAAGCAAAACGGAAGTGAGGTATCGGACCAACAGCCAATCAACGAGTGAGTTAAGAAGAGCAATGCCCCATTTAACCAATGGCAAGTGACAAAACATATAGAAACGCAATGGGTGGAGTTTCACCACTAATACTTATTACTTAATGCCTCGGAGAGGCAGCGCATGCGCTGCCCTTTGCGAGACCTAACCAGGTCTGTAGCTATGCCCAGATAATTGGCACTCATGAAGTTTTAGTTGCAAACTTGTAATATTTTTTTTTAAGTGGTTACATCTCATAAATATACTCCCTAAATGCACAAATCGTTTGGTAAAAACTGCAGAGTGGTGAAAACAGATTTAATGAAAGCCCTTGAAAAGTAATGGGAGGTCTGCTATTTCACAGTCCAGACAGGATTAGGCTAAGGCAATTAAGAACAGCAAGTCAAGACTTGGGAGGACTTGCTGGAAGCAGTGAAGGGGAAGGATGCTAGATCATTTTGGCATTTGGTCACTTAAAATGCTCTTAAGAACCAAGCTCACCCAAAATGTTATATTCCTGAGGGGTAATGAGTTAAGCATTTCTCTGCACTCTACGCTGAGCCGCTGTTTCTAGAAAGTATGTATAGCCTTACGACCCACTTACTAGCAGGGTCATAGGAGAGGAGGAAGTCTTTTTTACTGCTGAAGAAAAATGTAACACGCTGTATGAGCAGGAAGTGGGAAAGCTCCTGGGCCTGATGGTATCCCTCGGACATGTGCTGCTCTGAACCTCAGATTTGGGGGCCCTATTTTGATATTTTGTCCAACGCAATAGCAACAGGTGCTCCATAACCAAAGTGAGTGTCTGAGTGTCTGTATGGTTCGGTGGGGGGTATTACGTAGTGCATAGGTGCATGAATGAGTGACTCACTGTTTGTATTTGTTGAAGACAGCATGTGTGCAGGACTATATGGGTGGATGAGTGTGTGCATGGGTGTATTAGTGAGTGAATGACTATCTCAATAGTGTCTTTATGAGTAACGACAGATGTTTTACACTAGTATATGTGACTATTGGTGTATATGAGTGAGTATGTGTGAGAGTGAGAGATTGGAAGAGTTCCTGTATGAATAAGTATGTGTTTCTATAAGTGATTGTTTAAAATACTAAGTATGTGTAAGTTTCTGTAGAAGTAAGTATGGTGGTGTGTGTATAACTGTATATGCAAGTAAATGGATGTTTGATTCTTTATTAGCATGAGTGACTATGTGTGTGAGTAACTCTATGGATGAGTGGCGTTGTGTAACAGGATGTATAAGTGTATGAGTACATATGATGAGTGAGTACATGTATGAGTGACTGTATAGGACTGTTGGTGAATGAGTGGATGTGTATGTGGATTTTAGAATTACTGAATAGGTTGTTGTAACTGGTATTGGTATGTCCATTGTTTTGAAAATTTAATTTTTTATTTTTGAATGTAGGTATCAAAGGTAATATCGGGGAGAGGAGGTCTGCCACTCTATCACAAGGATGGTGCCATCAGTGATGTCATCAGTGATGTCATTTGAGATGTCATCAGTGATGTCATGAGTGATGTCACTGACCATGTCATGAGTGATGTAATATGTGACATCATCAGCAGTGCATTGTGGGCGCGCGAGTTATAGTTAGCTGAACTAACTATAACGGGGGAATTTCAATGGTTTTTTACGAGTGAAAAGTCCAGCTAACTATAACGTCCCTGAAACCTATGTATTTTTCAGTGAATTTTTAAGGATTTTTAAATGCTAATTCCTAACTATAACGTGCCTGAAACCTATGGTTTTTTAAGTGAATTTCAAAGGTTTTTTAACTGCTAATTTCTAACTATGCCTACAGAGATAGGACATGTGAAGAAAGAAGAAAAAAAGCACAGAAAGAAAAAAAAGAAATGCAGAAAGAAGCAACAGAAGTCCTCAAAGATGAAGAAAAGTGCAGGAAGAAGGATAACGTGCAGAAAGAACAAACAGAAGAGCAGAAAGAAGCCTTGTTGCAAAATCATCCTCTACCCTCAACTTTTTCAGACGGATACTGATGGTAACTGAGTCTGACTACCCAGTCCTTGAGCCAGTGCTATGTTAAAAGACCCTTAGAATACAGTGAAAACACCTACATACACTAGGGAACACTATGTGTTGGGGTCCCCCTGTGATTATCATGACCTCCTCTGTAAGCCCCTAGTATATAATAGGGCAGGGGATTAAAACTGCCTCTTAAAACGCGCCACAGGGCGTGTTTGCACACCTCACCTCAGGCCTCGTCCCCTCCCTTCCCCACTGTGTAAACATGCCCTGTGGCCTTTTTTAGATGGGAGATTAAGTTCATTTGAATCCTGAGGGTCCCTAGGGTCCAACTAGCCCACTAGGTACCTCCAGTAAGCGCCACAGAACTGCTTTGCAGAGATGTGTAAAAAGTGGCACGGCCTGGACCACCTCTCTGCAACACAGCTCAGTGGCGCTTACTGGATGCACCTGGTGGGCTAGTTAGCCCCCAGGGGCCCTCAGGATTGAAGGGGAATTATTTCCCCAACTTAAAATGCGCCATAGGGCGTTTGCACACGTCACCTCAGGCCCCGTCCCCTCCCTTCCCCACTGTGTAAACACGCCCTGTGGCCGTTTTAAGTTGGGAGATTAAGTCCCCTTGAATCCTGAGGGTCCCTAGGGGTAAAATAGCCCACTAGGTACGTCCACTAAGTGCCATTGCAGAGAGGTGTAAAAAGGGGCATGGCCTGCACCACCTCTCTGCAACGCAGAGCAGTGGCGCTTACTGGAAGCACCTGGTGGGCTAGTCGGCCCCCAGGGTCCCTCTGGATTGAAAGGGAATTATTTCCCCAACTTAAAACATGCCACACGGCGTGTTTGCACACGTCACCCCTGGCCCCGTCCCCTCCCTTCACCACTGTGTAAACGCACCCTGTGGCCGTTCTAAGTTGAGAGATTAAGTCCCCTTGAATCCTAAGGGTCCCTAGGGTCAAAGTAGCCCACTAGGTACCTCCAGTAAGCGCCACAGAGCTGCGTTGCATAGAGGTGTAAAAAGGGGCGTGGCCTCAGAACACCTGTTTGCAACGCAGCTCCGTGGTGCATACTGGAGATACCTGTTGGGCTAGTTGGGCCTCAGGGACCCTCAGTATTGAAGGGGAATTAATTCCCCAACTTACAACTGGCCAGGGGGCGCGTTTGCAGAGTGCTACAAGGAGGGGGAGTGGCCTCCGGCACGATGCCGGTCTTTTATTTTTTTAAGAAGGAGGGCTGTTTGGCACCCCTCCTTTTTCTGATTTATTGACCCTGGGGACCCCATCCCCCAGGACCTGCACCCCTAATTTTTTTTGCTGAAAAAAATACATTTGGAAGGGGGCTGCATTGCCCCCCTTCTCAGGCCACTAATGGCCCCAGGGGCCCCATCCCCAGGGGCCGGCCTTTGTTTTAAAAAAAATATATTTATAGAAACACCTAGGACATGCTGGACAAACCGTATGTACCTATCACCATTACGATTTGCGTGATATTCATTAAAAGGTGACTATGCATACAATTTATCCACGTGGAATGTATTTACACCGCTAGTGAAGCTCTGACGTGTCTGACGCCCTACCGTGCCTAATCCCGGCGCCCCCGCCGGTGGGTACTCTCCAAGTAGACTCCCTTGTCATTTATTTATACAAACATAGGTAGCTATTGACGGGCACATTTAATACACACGCACACCAAGCCATTCAAAGGGGATTCGACAAATATTCGACCAAACTATGCAAGAAACCCCCCTCACGATTAATAAAACACACATCCTTCGCCGGATGTGTAATACTTTTTATTTTACTCTCTGGAAAGGAGACGAACCTCACTTGAGAGTCACAGAGTGCTCCTGGCTAAGCCCAATGCTGTGTTACACCCACCAGTGCCCGCCGAGCGCCACACACCTCTGTGTTGTATTCCACCAGCTAGTGCGTATGCTATGACACTTTCTAGCCCATGTGCACTGTAACACCACCCCGTGAATATGTCATGCCACACTTGCCTTCGCACGGGTTATATTGCCCCATCTAACGTGCCTTGCTCGATGCCTATGTTATAACGCACAGCGCTATGCCATACATATTACAATCTGGAATCCATATCTTTGTCACAGTGCATATGCAACGTTACACTCCCCAGCACATATTTTATATTACAACTTTAGAGACTAGTTAGGTTACACAACACTGCCTTGTGCATATTACACTCCAAGGCGCATATCGCATAGCACGCGCTAGTGCCTGTGCTATCTCGCGCTCTCCAATGAATCTGTCATTGCGCACAATGTATTGCATATTATATTTCACGCCCCGGTTCATCTTATATCACACTTTTTGGTGCATAGTTTATACCATACACTATATCTAGTTTTCATTTTCAATCGTGCTCTCAGGACTATGTTCTATATAACACTGCGTCCACCTACCTTTTTCACAGGCATTACATTTTGCGATGGGGGTGGAGGGTCAGGGGGTGTTGCTGCCAAGTGAGCCCGCTGTCACAGTCACAAACGCCCTCTTCTTCCTGAATAAAAGTGAGATTATGCTGCATACTTGTTCATATTTTAAGTAGTTCGCACAGAGACACATTTTAAAAACAATAAAGTTCCTAATACCCACCTTCCCTGAACAGTTACCTTGCTGCCCCATCCACCTCCTCCCTATCCTCTGTTGTCTGAATCCATGGACTAGCCTACTCCCTCCTGCCATGCATGGTCTGATGTGCTGCCACTGCCCTCCATTTAGCATGATGTACCAGTCCACTCCTCCTGCCCTCCATTGCCCAATTCTATGGCCAATCATTGACCTCCTGCTTAGCCTCTGTGCTTAGCTTGCTACCCCTATTCTCCTTCCCCCTGCCCTCCGATGTATTTGTGCATGCCCCTGCTCCATCCTTTTTGCCCACTACGTTCCATGGACCTGCCACTCCTATCTACTCTAAGTGTTCTGTTGAGCTGCCACTCCCCTCCCACCTGCCTAGCATTGTCAGATGACTGTAACCTGTCCCTGCCACCTCCACCCTGCCTGTCCACATGCCATGCCCCTATCCCCTTCCTCCTGTCCTCCATGGTCCATTTTACTGCCACACTCTTTTGCCCTCCCTGGTCTGTTGTGCTGCAACTGCTCCTCCTGCCTGCCCCGTGCCGTCTGTTGTGAGGCCCCTTCCCCTGAACTCTCTTGTCTGTGCCCAGGTCCTGACCCTCTTTTCTATCCTCCATGGTCCTTTGTGCATGCCCCTGCACCCTCCTTCTTGCCCATCATAGCCATTGTGCTGCCACTAACCCTCCCGCTTGCCATGCATGGTCTTCTGTGCTGCCATGGCCACTCCCACCTTCCCTGTGTGGTCAGCTAGCTGCCCCTGACGCCCTCCCACCTTCCCTCCATGGTCTGTGTGTATGCCATCATAGTCTCACTGTTGCTCTCCATGGTGTGTCTTGTTTCTAGTGCCCATCCTGCCTGACCTCCATGGTCATCATGCTGCTCCTGCCCTGCCCCCTTGCCCCCAGCCCTCTGTTTCCATGTGCAGACCCCTATTCCCTCCCTCCTCGCTTGTCTGTTCCATTGTAATGCCCCTGATCCGTCCCTCCTGCCCTTTATGGTCTGTTATGCTGCAGCTTTCTCTCCTGTCTGTCCATTATGGTCAGCTAGCTACCATTGCCTCTTTCCCCTCTGTTCACTGTTGTCCATGTGCATGGTTTTGTCCCCTCCCTACTGCTTTCTATGGATTGTTGTGCTGCACTCCCGTCCCGCATGCCCTGTGTAGTGTATTGTGCTGCTGCAAACCCTGATGCCTACCCTGTAGGGTCAGTTTGGTGCACCTCTCCATGTCCCTTATGTCCTTTGTTATCCGAGTCCATGTCTCTACCCCAATTCCTCCTGCCTATCATGATCCAATGTACTACACTTGCTAACATTTTGAAATTGGTAAGAGGGAGATTTTTTTAAAAAAATGGGGGTATTGATTTTCCCCTTTGAGTTACATTGAAAAAGAGGAGATTGTAGACAGGAGACAGATCAAATACAGCCCATTTGAGCTTAAAAACATTGGATGTTTCCTGGCAGAAACGGGTCTGTTGGCATGTATGGTTGTACTACCACTGCCTCTTCCTTCTGCCCACAATGGTCTATTATATTGCGACAGCCTCTCTTGCCAGTCCTGTATTGTTGGTTTGTTGCCCCTGCCCCCCTTTCCACTACCCTCCATAGTCTGTTGTGCTGCCACTGCCTTTCCTGCCTGCCCAGTGTGGTCAAATTGTTGCCTCTGCACTCTCCTACCTGCCTTCAATTTTCAGGGTCCGTGCTCCTGGCCTCTGCCTCTCAACAGTATCCCAATGAACAACTAGATTGCTAACATTCTATATTTATTTCAAAAGTGTGGAATGCCTGACGTCATCTTGATGTAATGAAAACTGTAATACATATACCTTTAGAAATTACATATATGAGAGGGTCTTATTTGTAGTGCTCTAAAAAACTAAAATGAGGACATATTTTCTGAGTTTTCAAAAAGCGACAAAGAACTTTTAAATTATTTGTAATCTTTATGTTTTTTTATCCAGTTGACCACTTGATTAAATGTTGCACTTAGGGGAAAGTATGTGGTGTTACTTCCAGAGCTGCAGACTTTGCAACTGGGAATCCAGGTTGGAGTTTCTGCTTCAGTTCAACATTCTGTGATTCTGGTCAAATCACTTAATCTCCCCATGTCTACAACCAAAATGAATTTGATCTTGTGTGATGTAACCAATGCTCATGTAAAGCACTCCAATACCTGACAAGACTGCACTATATAAAACTGCAAATACACAAAAAATAGGTGTTTTGCACACTTCTGTCATTGGGCTACATGTGGGCTACATCTGGGTGATATTTGTGCTACATTTGGGCTCTTTTGTCTCTGGTGGCCATCTTGGGAGATTTATTTGTTATGAAGTTTCCTAATTTCCTCATTTACTGCAGTCTCCTCAGAAGGAAATGCTTTCAGTATTTTACTTTGATTCCATCAAGAAGGTATTCAGATATGTCACACATTTGCCATAAATTCTGAATGTTAGCACTCTAGTTTCTCATTAGATCACTGTAGTAAAGCCACTGCTCACCACGGAAGTTGGTATTAAAAGTGCATGTTTCAGTCTGCATATCAGAATTTTTTAAGGAAATAGAAGAGGATTTGAGAAGTCACTCAAAATGTGCCCTAATTTTTCTTTCTTCAGCACTAATCATAATTTCTATGGCAAAATGAACCCCCTCATTGTGTTCCTTTTTAAATTAAATGTTTTAAGTGTTACCAGTTTATTCCAATCAAGATGGCTTCAGGTGTGCCATACTTTTGTCATAAGTAAGACAGTAAGCACTCTAGTTGTTCTTAAGAACACTCTGGGACATTCTGTCATTGGGCTATACTTGGGCTACATCTGGGTGATATTTGGGCTGCATTTGGGCTCTTTTGTCTCTGGTGGCCTTCTTGGGAGATTTATTTGTTATGAAGTTTCCTAATTTTCTCATTTACTGCAGTCTCCGCAGTAGGAAATACTTTCCGTTTTTTACTTTGGTTCCATCAAGAAGGCATTCAGATGTGTCACACATTTGCCATAAATTCTGAATGTTAGCACTCTAGTTGTTCATTCGATCACTGTAGTAAAGCTACTGCTCACCAGGGAAGTCTGCTGCTGGTATTCAAAGTGCATGTTTCAGTCTGCATGTCAGAATTTTTTTATGAACTAGAAGAGGATTTGAGAAGTCAAAATGTGCCCTAATTTTTCTTTCTGCAGCACTAATCATAATTTCTATGGCAAAATGAACCCCCTCATTTTGTTCCTTTGTAAACTAAATGTTTTAAGTGTTACCACTTTATTCCAATCAAGATGGCTTCAGGTGTGCCATACGTTTGTCATAAGTAAGACTGTTAGCGCTCTAGTTGTTCGTTAGAACACTCTGGGACATTCTGTCATTGGACTATACTTGGGCTACATCTGGGTGATATTTGGGCTACATTTGGGCTCTTTTGTCTCTGGTGGCCATCTTGGGAGATATATTTGTTATGAAGTTTCCTAATTTCCTCATTTACTGCAGTCTCCTCAGTAGGAAATGCTTTTAGTTTTTTACTTTGGTTCCATCAAGAAGACATTCAGATGTGTCACACATTTGCCATAAATTCTGAATGTTAGCACTCTAGTTGCTCATTAGATCACTGTAGTAAAGCTACTGCTCACCAGGGAAGTCTGCTGCTGGTATTCAAAGTGCATGTTTCAGTCTGCATGTCAGAATTCTTTTATGAAATAGAAGAGGAGTTGAGAAGTCAAAATGTGCCCTAATTTTTCTTTCTGCAGCACTAATCATACTTTCTATGGGAAAATGAACCCCCTCATTTTGTTCCTTTGTAAATTAAATGTTTTAATTGTTGCCACTTTATTCCAATCAAGATGGTTTCAGGTGTGCCATACTTTTGTCATAAGTAAGACTGTTAGCGCTCTAGTTGTTCGTTAGAACACTCTGGGACATTCTGTCATTGGGCTATACTTGGGCTACATCTGGGTGATATTTGGGCTAGATTTGGGCTCTTTTGTCTCTGGTGGCCATTTTGGGAGACTTGTTTGTTATTAAGTTTCCTAACTTCCTCATTTACTACAGTCTCCTCAGTAGGAAATAATTTCAGTATTTTACTTTGATTCCATCAAGAAGGTATTCAGATATGTCACACATTTGCCATAAATTCTGAATGTTAGCACTCTAGTTTCTCATTAGATCACTGTAGTAAAGCCACTGCTCACCACGGAAGTTGGTATTAAAAGTGCATGTTTCAGTCTGCATATCAGAATTTTTTAAGGAAATAGAAGAGGATTTGAGAAGTCACTCAAAATGTGCCCTAATTTTTCTTTCTTCAGCACTAATCATAATTTCTATGGCAAAATGAACCCCCTCATTGTGTTCCTTTTTAAATTAAATGTTTTAAGTGTTACCAGTTTATTCCAATCAAGATGGCTTCAGGTGTGCCATACTTTTGTCATAAGTAAGACAGTAAGCACTCTAGTTGTTCTTAAGAACACTCTGGGACATTCTGTCATTGGGCTATACTTGGGCTACATCTGGGTGATATTTGGGCTGCATTTGGGCTCTTTTGTCTCTGGTGGCCTTCTTGGGAGATTTATTTGTTATGAAGTTTCCTAATTTTCTCATTTACTGCAGTCTCCGCAGTAGGAAATACTTTCCGTTTTTTACTTTGGTTCCATCAAGAAGGCATTCAGATGTGTCACACATTTGCCATAAATTCTGAATGTTAGCACTCTAGTTGTTCATTCGATCACTGTAGTAAAGCTACTGCTCACCAGGGAAGTCTGCTGCTGGTATTCAAAGTGCATGTTTCAGTCTGCATGTCAGAATTTTTTTATGAACTAGAAGAGGATTTGAGAAGTCAAAATGTGCCCTAATTTTTCTTTCTGCAGCACTAATCATAATTTCTATGGCAAAATGAACCCCCTCATTTTGTTCCTTTGTAAACTAAATGTTTTAAGTGTTACCACTTTATTCCAATCAAGATGGCTTCAGGTGTGCCATACGTTTGTCATAAGTAAGACTGTTAGCGCTCTAGTTGTTCGTTAGAACACTCTGGGACATTCTGTCATTGGACTATACTTGGGCTACATCTGGGTGATATTTGGGCTACATTTGGGCTCTTTTGTCTCTGGTGGCCATCTTGGGAGATATATTTGTTATGAAGTTTCCTAATTTCCTCATTTACTGCAGTCTCCTCAGTAGGAAATGCTTTTAGTTTTTTACTTTGGTTCCATCAAGAAGACATTCAGATGTGTCACACATTTGCCATAAATTCTGAATGTTAGCACTCTAGTTGCTCATTAGATCACTGTAGTAAAGCTACTGCTCACCAGGGAAGTCTGCTGCTGGTATTCAAAGTGCATGTTTCAGTCTGCATGTCAGAATTCTTTTATGAAATAGAAGAGGAGTTGAGAAGTCAAAATGTGCCCTAATTTTTCTTTCTGCAGCACTAATCATACTTTCTATGGGAAAATGAACCCCCTCATTTTGTTCCTTTGTAAATTAAATGTTTTAATTGTTGCCACTTTATTCCAATCAAGATGGTTTCAGGTGTGCCATACTTTTGTCATAAGTAAGACTGTTAGCGCTCTAGTTGTTCGTTAGAACACTCTGGGACATTCTGTCATTGGGCTATACTTGGGCTACATCTGGGTGATATTTGGGCTAGATTTGGGCTCTTTTGTCTCTGGTGGCCATTTTGGGAGACTTGTTTGTTATTAAGTTTCCTAACTTCCTCATTTACTACAGTCTCCTCAGTAGGAAATAATTTCAGTATTTTACTTTGATTCCATCAAGAACGCATTCAGATGTGTCACACATAGGCCTGGGCGGCAAATTCCGCTCCGCTCGCGGAATTTGCGGAATTTGGGTAATTTTGCGTTACGCGGAGAACGCGGAATTGCCCAAAATTCTGCTTTCCGTGGCTTTGCGAATTTTCGCTTGTTCGCGATCTCAAAATGCGTGTTCGCGAGATATTTCCCCTCGAGCACGCAAACAGCAGTTGTGAACAGGTAAAAAGCATTGCGAGCAAGCAATTCCGTGTGTTCACGGAATTTCTGCGTGTTCGCAGACATTTTTAACCATTTCGCGGAGATTTGCGTAGCGCGACTACGCAAATTCCGCCCACCCATAGTCACACATTTGCCATAAATTCAGAATGTTAGCACTCTAGTTGCTTATTAGATCACTGTAGTAAAGCTAGTGCTCACCAGGGAAGTCTGCTGCTGGTATTGAAAGTGCATGTTTCAGTCTGCATGTCAGAATTTTTTAATGAAATAGAAGAGGATTTGAGAAGTCACTCAAAATGTGCCCTAATTTTTCGTTCTGCAGCACTAATGATATTTTCTATGGAAAAATGAACCCCCTATGTTTTAAGAGTTACCACTTTATTCCAATCAAGATGGCTTCAGGTGTGCAAGACGTTTGTCATAAGTAGAACTGTTAGCACTCTAGTTGTTCTTTAGAATACTCTGGGAAGCTGCAGTAGAACACAAAGGAATCAACTGACAGTCTCTGCCCTTGTTGGATGTACATGTTTTACTGAGCATTTCAGACTTCATTCTCACATGACTGAGAAAGATAATGTGAATTTACAGAAAATATGCTCTCAGTTTAGCTTATAGATCACCTTCCAAACCTCTGTGGGAAAAACATGAGAAAATAGTTTTCTCTCAAACATGATTCATGATATCATAGCAGAAGGCTTTTTCACATGGTAAAATCACCTTAGAACACACCACAATTTCTAAAATGAGTATGGTACCATCAACAAATGATTTATAATGTAACTAAAGTCTTAAAACCTTCTATTATCTGCAATGCTTTTTAATGAGGTGCTATCATGTATATTGGTCCCAAGATGGCTGCCAACACTACTTGGATGAAGTACTGACAGCCAATCAGATCTCACGATGAGATGTGTGGTTAGGCTCCGCCCAGATATATCTATCTTTTTAACTCTAATTTTCTCAGGAACTACTGAACAGATTTACACCATTTAAGCAAAAGGCACAAGTCTGAACTGTGGACTACCTCTTTGCCAAATTTGGTGCAATTCCGTTGAGCAGTTCGGGCTGTAGCTGTGTCAGCAGGTCCTATGGGAAAATGCATTTGGAAAACGCGTTTTGGGACCCCCCCTTTTTTCTCAGCCCCCGCTTGATGTATCACCGTGAAATAATCAGGATAGGAGCGGATCAGAGCTGGCCTAAAGTTTGGAAACTTTCGCGAAGATTCCTCAATCGGCGCCAATGTTATTCCAAATAGAATGTTGTGGTTTTCCTATGGAAAATAGGTCCTAACTATAACTACCTACTGGCGACTGCCAGTAGGTAATATATATATATATTTTCTGAAAGATATGGATGCCAGGCTTCTGAAATATGAAGAAGGCATTAAATCCAAGAAGCGTTGGAAATTTATAAGGGACCGCAATGATTATGCCCAAGGGTGCATATTAACCTTTGGTCGAAAATATGACTCAACA
The DNA here is from genome assembly GCF_964204655.1 of Triturus cristatus. NCBI lineage: Eukaryota > Metazoa > Chordata > Amphibia > Caudata > Salamandridae > Triturus > Triturus cristatus. The sequence continues at coordinate 718,573,392 of NC_140588.1, forward strand.
AGGAGGGATTTTGCGCAATCCGAGACGGCGCGCACTGTGGAACCTGGAATCTCGGAATCCAGCTTGGATGTCCCATCGGATCTGGACGAGGTACCTGGCACATCGGCACCAACAAGAGGCCCCTTTCCTTCACTCACTGAATACCGTTTTTATAGGAAAGCCTGGGTGGAAGAAAGAAACCACCCAGGGGAAGAGGAAAAGGCGGAAATAACGCAAAAGAAAAAGACAAACCAGGAGAGGAGGCAAAGGCCAAAGATGACGAGATGCCCTATGGGAAAGGACAACGGCGTTCCAAGCGCAACAAATGATGGGTGAGCAATCTGATACTAACAATCTTTCTATTATTAACATCTCCTCCCACAACCTCACCAATGAGGAACGTGCAGTGTTAGAACTTGGCTTGTCCTTTTGCCCCACTGCTAATTTTAACTTCCAAAGAGCCCACATTGACATCTTTCTGTTTATAAGGAAATTAAAACTTCTTAAAGTCCATACTTTGAAACAAGGTGGGGATGTCCCTGCCTTGACACCATCACCCAGTACCCAGAGTCCTGCACTTGACCCCTTGACTATATTTGACATTGGTCTTTTGGCAGCGGCAAGAGAGATTGAGCAGGGCAGTAAAGACTGGGACACGGATCGGGATCTTCTGATTAGTATGGGTATTACTATTGATCACAAATCTAGGAACGATTTTAAACCAAAATCCAGATATAACCTAGTGACCCTACATGATGGAATCGATACATATCACAAGACGATTCTATCGGAGCTTATGGAGCTCTGGGAGAAACAGAATAATTCCTTTGGCAATAACCTTACATCTGAACAGAGGGTGGGCCTACAATCCCTGCAGAATTCCAATTCCTTTGTCATTAAGCTCTCTGATAAAGGGGGGAACGTTGTACTGTGGGATATCAACCAGTACAAGACTGAAGCAATACGGCAGGTGGAGTTCTCAGGTAGCTATTTAAGATCAAGCCAAGCTGAATATAGTAATACCATTGTCCGATATCACCAACTATTAGAGACATGGCACGGTCAAGGAACCCTGAGACGTAATGAATTTCTTTTCTTGATGACAAAGAAACCAGCTGTCCCAGTATTTTACATGCTCCCTAAGGAGCACAAAAACCTTACCAATCCACCTGGGAGACCCATCATTGCAGCCAAACAAAGTTTACTAGAAAACTCCTCCATTTACCTTGACTTTTTCCTCTGTGACTATGATTTTAATTTACCATCCTATTGTAGGGATACTATGGACTTCCTTTCCAAAATACAAGGCATTCCATGGAAAGCCTCATATGTACTTGCCACTATTGATGTGGTGTCTTTGTACACCTGCATCGAGCATGATCTAGGTCTGGAGGCATGTAAATATTTCCTACGTGATAGACCCATCTCCATGTTTGACCATACTGTGCTACTCTTGGACATGTTACACTTTTGCCTGCATAACAAATGCTTTTTATTTGGGGACACATCGTACAAACAATACACAGGTACTGCGATGGGGAGTTGCTTCGCACCTAGTTATGCCTGTATTTTTATGAGATGGTGGGAGGCGGAGCATCTCTGGCATCAAGGCAATGGGTGTTACTCAGATAATGTTATCCTGTGGACCCTCTACATTGACAATATTTTTCTGATTTGGGATGGTCCACAGGATTCGCTACAGGATTTCATTGATAGCCTTAATCTTAGGTTCACCAGTAAGATTAATACCACCACTGTTGAATTTCTGGATGTCCTTGTGGAGGTTCATGGTGACACTATACACAGAAGCCTGTTCAGAAAGGCTACTGCCGGGAACAGCATTCTACATGCAAAAAGTCACCACCCAGAAGGCCTTAAGAGGAGCATCCCTTATGGAGAGCTCGTCAGAGCAAGACAAAATTGCAGTACTCCACAGGCACTGTCCAAGGAACAAGTAAATATGGTTGACCACTTAAAGCACAGGGCTACTCAGGAAAAACTATTAGAGCAGCCATTGAGAAATCTTCCACCAGAGACAGGGACAGTCTCCTGATCCCGAGAACATAAGGAAAGGGTAAACAGGAAGTTAGGCTTATCACTACTTTCTCCATTGCATCTCAGGCACTACATAAAATTGTTGGCAAATATTGATATCTGGTCAGACAGGATTCAGTCACAGGTAAGCTGGCCTGCCCCAAACCACACATCACATATCGCAGGTGTAAATCCTTACAGGATACACTGGTACATAGTCATCTCATGCAACAAGTTAAGAAAACAGGCACGTGGCTGAAGGAACTACCCGGCTTTCACAAATGCGGCCGGTGCAAGCTAACAGTCACAATGTCAAAAGTTATTTAAAATACTTTCTTTTATCAATTGCAACACTGAATACGTTGTTTATGTTGTGACTTGCACTTGTGGTTTGCGCTCTGTTGGTAGCACTGTGTTTCCTGCGAAAAAGCGTATACTTAAGCTTCTCGCGCTATCAGTAATAAGGATTTGACTTACACTGTTGCCAACATTGCGCTCTAGAGCATGGAGAGGTATCTGATGTCAGCTCTAAGATTTCATATTTTGGAATTGACCTGGTTGCGGTGCATCCACGCGGAGGTGACCGAGAATGCCTCCTGCGACGTTTGGAATCTGAATACATCATTCGCCTGCAGAGTAAGGCTCCGGGAGTCCTCAATCGAGAGGAAGACCTTCAAGTTCATCTAGGATGAGGAAATATAACATACCTGTTGTGCCTCAATATTTTTGGACACTGTATATATATATATATATATATACTCTGGTTCCCCTGGGCCTCCTGCAGTATCCATATGTTTCTCCTGTCATTCCATCGCTATAATTATCTCGCCTGGGATAGTCTAAGTCCTCTTTCTCCTTTAATACTCCTTTGGCCGCAACTCGTTCCAAGCGGCTGCTTGGTTGAGTAGCATGCATGGCCACCACGTTTTGATTTTAATACACTGGGGGTGGGTTTTTCCCAGCGTTATCCAAGCCTTTCTTCATTTTCTCTTTTGACACACAGACTGTGTAATTCTTATAATTTTCCTTTTCATGTTTCTTACCTTAATTCCTCAGCCTAGCCATTTAGGGCCCACCCTGGGTAGCTGATACATGCAGAACAATAGTAATTCACAGAACCTGCCATCTGTTAGGCACTGTTTATAATACATTACCTTATATGTCTTGGTGTTTATTTACCACCAACGTTATTTTGCCTGCATCTGCTATGCCACTTGGCAGTTTCACTGACTCTGGATGTTAACCATTTTTTATCCTGGTACATATTTCATGGGAGCATTCTTTGGCACATAGCGGTTCAAGCTTGCGCTAGAATGATGGCTTTTGCTTTTTTCTGGTTTGTTTATATTTAATTCATTTTTCTTTTTTTATTCGTTACTTTTCCCACACTCAGCATTTATAATAAAGGCATGTTATTTATCTTTACTAGAAAATAACATTTAACAAATGCTGGCTTTAATGTGGGGTAAGTCTGTTTTCATGTATATTCATGACTCTTTCCTCCATGTCTATTTGTAAATTTGCTTGGTCATGCTGGGCTGCAAATGCATTTATAAGTAGCCACTTCTTGTTTTTGAAGTGACTTTGACAAAGACCGCGTCAGTCAATACATTTTTCTTTTACTGCAATCCTGAGTGCGGCTCTTACCTTTTTGTTGTGAAGCAAGAGGGTTTTGCATCTATATATATATATATTCAGTGAAAAAACCATAGGTTTCACACACGTTATAGTTAGCTGGACATTTCACTCGTAAAAAACCAATTAAATTCCCCCGTTATAGTTAGTTAAGCTAACTATAACTCGCGCACCCGCAATCCACTGTGGATGACATAACATATTACATCACTCATGACATGGTCAGTGACATCACTCATGAAATCACTGATGACATCTCAAATGACATCACTGATGACATCATCCAGTGAATGTGTGTTTTTCTGAAAATTAAATATGTTTTATATATGTATATCTCAAGGTCGATGGAAGAATAAATGGGTATATAAGTGTCTAAAAGGATGATTTGTTTTTGAGAAATTGATTGTGTAACTGACTGATTAAGTGTATCTTAGTGAATACATGGCTTAGTGAGTAATGTTTAAATATGTAATTATCTGTATCAGTCTCTCACTTTGTGTATAAGTGTCTGCATGGGTTGGTGAGTAGCTACATGGGTGTTTATATTGGATTTTAGGTTGTTTTTTGAGTATCAGTCTGAGTGTCTGCATGGTTCGGTGGGGGGTATTACGTAGTGCATAGGTGCATGAATGATTGACTCTCTGGTTGTATGTGTTGAAGACAGCATGTGTGCAGGACTGTATGGTTGGATGAGTGTGTGTATGGGTGTGTTAGTGAGTGAATGACTGTCTCAATAGTGTCTTTATGAGTTACAAATATGTTTTAAAGAAGTATATTTGACCATTGGTGTATATTAGTGAGTATATGTGAGAGTGAGAGATTGAAACAGTTCCTGTATGAATAAGTATGTGTTTTTATAAGTGATTATTTAAAAGAGTAAGTATGTGTAAGTTTCCGTAGAAGTAAGTGTGGTGGTGTGTGTATAACTGTATATGCAAGTAAATGTATGTTTGATTGTTTATTAGCATGAGTGACTATGTGTGTGAGTAACTTTATGGATGAGTGGCAATGTGTAACAGGATGTATAGGTGTATGAGTACATATGATGAGTGAGTACATGTATGAGTGACTGTACAGGGCTGTTGGTGAATGAGTGGATGTGTATGTGGATCTTAGAATTACTGAAGAGGTTGTTGTAACTGGTATTGGTATGTCCATTTTCTTGAAAAGTTCAGTCTCTATTTTTGAATGTTTGTATCAAAGGTTATATTAGGGTGAGAGGAGGTCTACCACTCTGTCACAAGGATTATGTCATCAGTGATGTCATTTGAGATGTCATCATTGATGTCATGAGTGATGTCACTGACCATGTCATGAGTGATGTAATATGTTACGTCATCAGCAGTGGATTGCGGGTGCGCGAGTTATAGTTAGCTTAACTAACTATAACGGGGTAATTTCATTGGTTTTTTACGAGTGAAATGTCCAGCTAACTATAACGTGTGTGAAACCTATGGTTTTTTCACTGAATTTGCATGGTTTTTTAAATGCTAATTCCTAACTATAACATGTGTGAAACCCATGGTTTTTTCACTGAATTTGCAAGGTTTTTTAAATGCTAATTCCTAACTATAACGTGTGTGAAACCCATGGTTTTTTCAGTGAATTTGTATGGTTTTTTAAATGCTAATTCTTACCTATAACATGTGTGATTCCCATGTTTTTTTCATTGATTTTGTATGGTTTTTTTTATACAAATTCTTATATTAAACTTGTTTTTTTTTTTTTTATTTGCAAGCTTTTTTTTTTTTTTTTTAACTTTATATTTTCTTAAAACACTATGCTTAATTTTTAAAAATTCTGCATATATTATTTTTTCTCATTTTCTTTTTTTACCAAACAGGTAAGATATATTAGTATAACATAGTGATTTTTTTTTCCCTTTTTTTTTTTTAAGTGAGCGTACGGTAAGCTTACGGTAAGCGTACGGTTTGCGTAATGTTCGTAATATTTCTACTCTTTTTGCGTATGGTTACGCAATTTACGTAGCCGTGCGTACTGCGTACGCGGCGCGTAAGTGTGTACGCTACATGCGCACGTTACGCGGAAGTGTTGGGGCGTGCCTGTTATGCGCATGCGCGCGAGCGCGTGTCTTTTTTACGCGCATGCGTACTTTTACCGTAAGCGCTCCGTAAGCGCACCGTAAGCGTAACGTACGCGCACGGTGGGTCATGTGATCATGAAACAAAACTTTTGATTGGTTCAAAGTAGTTTCAGTTCTAGAACTCTCCTACACCACACCCATTCCCCTCGTTTCTGCTTGTCATCCCTTAGGAGAAGGAGCTGAGTTGTCTTTGGGATACGATGGCAGACCAGCACTCTTCTGCTGAGAGTGAGGCTAGCAGCACCACCATCAGGCAGAGAAAGAGGAAACAGAAGAGCTCTTTTATATGGGAGTATTTTACTTTTCCTGAGGGCAAGAAAAAAGTCAATGCTGCTTTGGTGACTTGTAAGCTGTGCCAGCGTGTACTTTCAAGAGGTAATCCTAACAAGAAGTATTCCTTCGGGAATCACACTATGTTACGACACCTTGAGGATGTACACCCTAGGACACATGCACGACATACTAGAGGAAACCCTTCAGTAAGTCGAGCAAGCACATCCACAGCAGCTCAGCCGAGTCCATCTTCGGAAGCTCAGCTGAGCCCTTCATCTGTGGGGGCAGATTCACCTTTTTCTGGTCCTGTGGAAACAAACCATCGGTTTGCGAGGGTTACAATGCGGTGTTCATTTTGCCATGGTCTAATTGTTCATAGGGAGACCAGTCTTCCACTCATTAACAACAAAATAGACCAGCACATTTGTCCTACCAGCTAATGTTCCCATTCTTCCTTTCCTCTGTCCCTGCATGAACACAACGGCTCTTTTAAGAGCCTACCTTACCTCTCAACTTTTTAAAAAATTTTCATAAAAACTTTTTTTTTTTTTTTACCGTACGCGTACGGTAAGCGTATTTTTTTTTTTTTTTTAAAAAAACACTAAAAAACAATTACCGCATTACAAGGTCCTTGAGGGATTAATAACTAAATACTGAAAATCTGTTTGAGGAGAAGTGGAAGAAAGGGACCATCTAATTTCTGACTTACCTGACCCACCCAACAATTTAATTTTTAATTAAAATTTAATTGAAATTACTTGTAAAAATGGTTGTTTTTTTTGAACATTTTCTTTCACAATCTGAAAAAAAAGAAAAAAGTATTAATATTTAATAAATCATTATATAATACAGTACACGTATTTACATATTTTCCAAAAACAATTTTTGCCATTTTTTTGCTGTTTTCAGAATATATTGCATCTCACTATAAATCGTGAAAGCAATTGCATTCATCACTTAACAGCGGGCAAAAAAAAATAACAATCTCAAAGATTGTTTTAAAAAAGCCCAGAATCTCTTTTTACTTAAACATAACATTATAGAAATGCAAAATATTCTAAAAAAATATCATCTAATAACAATAACTATTTCTTTAAAATACCGTCTGACAATTTTGTTACAGAAGCATAATCACAAAAATAATATATCTCAAATAACTCCACAATACATCTGGTTACATTTCCTTTAGGCCAAATGGTAATTTTAAAATTCTTTTTTGATTAAATTTCCAATGGTAATCTAATAAAATTCAAAAATTTAAATTGTACAGATGTTACCGATTCTCTCTAAAATTTTGGTTTCTGAAAGATTAATTAGTAATTAAATAAGTCCACAATACAATTGGTTACCTTTCCTTATGGCCAAATGGTAATTTTAAAAATCTTTTTTGATTAAATTTCCAATGGTAATCCAATAAAATTCCAAAATTTAAATTGTACAAATGTTACCGATTCTCTCCAAATTTTTGGTTTCTGAAAGATTTATTAGGAATTAAATAAGTCCACAATACAATTGGTTTCCTTTCCTTTAGGCCAAATGGTAATTTGAAAAATCTTTTTATTTGAAAATTCCAATGGTAATCCAATAAAATGGTAAAATTGTTTTGTACAGATCTTGCCAAGTCTCTCTAAAATTTAGGTTTCAGGAAGATTAGATAGAAATTTGCTAAATCAAAAGGCAAACGTTGCTTGAAAATCAATTGGGAATCATTACACAGTGTCCAGCCTTTTTCACATTTAAGATAAACTGTGTAATGTCCAGAAGTTACAGTAGGTCCTTCATGGAAAATTATTGCAACTGTTACAAAAGTTTTTCCTGAAATTGATAATTGCTGTCCTATAAACTTCTTTATTAAAGTATCCAATTTTGAACCATCAGCTCTACATCGTTGCATCATTAAAATTACATACTGTCCATATTCCTTTAAAATTAACGTTGAAAACATGTCAGATTTACACTCACCACATTCCATGCTATGATTAGCATCTTTAACTAATTTAGCAAAAGTAACTGTTTTACTGTCTGGCAATGTTAAATAAATAAACCTTTCAGAATCAACATTAGAGCCACATGTATTGAAACAGTTTTCACAACTATGTTCCCATTTATAAGAGACACCAAACATATTTTCAATTTGTACCCCTTCTTCTTCCAGTACCTGAAGAAAATACATCAAGAATTCCTCTGCGTCTTGCTGTACATTTTGAGAAAACTGTGTTCGTCCTGAACATACATCTAAAAGTTTTCTAATTTCAGTAGCACTTTCTATTTGAGTTTTATCATTACTTAGCTTTTGAAAAAGGAGACTCAACTCAGAACAGAATCTTTTTCCCTGATTTACTATTATCTGCTCTTGCACACTTTCCAGATAAAATGCAACATTCAGCACTACATTTGCATAGCAGTTGACACCAGAGCTATTTTCAATATGACATCCTACAACCTGTTCTTCATTTTCCTTTTTCTTTTTGCTTGCAATTACATCACTCCTCTTTTTTTTCCTCCTCTCTACATCTTCATTACAGATATTCTCATTTCTCCTTTTACGAGAAACTACACGTTTCTCCAACACAGGATACTGACCTAAATGAGGAGCATAGCTTCTTCTTAATCTATTATACTCCTTTACACAATTTGCATCAGCACTAACTTTTGAGTCATCAAAGTCTATCATGAATAAACCTGATAATGTTTTCACTCGTGACAAAGCAACATATGCCATACCTTCTTTGAACACAGTTGAACCAATGTTCACAAATGCACAATCTACAGTCAATCCTTGAGACTTGTGAATAGTTACAGCATATGCTAGAGAAAACAGAAACTGCTTCCTACGTACATATAAATCTTTCACAAGCATGAAACGAACTGAACAACGACAAATGTCTTTAACTTCTTCTATCTGATCAAATTTTATTTTTAAACATTCAATTCCATCTTTTTTCTGATAATTAATAAAACCCACAACTCTTCCCATAGCTCCATTAACTAAACCTTTTTCAACATCCAAATTTCTCCTTAAAAATACTCTACAGTTCATGCAAACATATAGATTTTTTTCTAATCCAGCTGTTTTGGAAATGTTCTTCTCTAGTGAATCCAATTTATTTTTCAGTGTGCCTGTTAATGTGACAGTAATTCTTCCATCCTCAATTTTGTCCACTGCTTCCAATTTCCTGACATCTTCCTTTTCCAATTTCAAAAGCTCCTCATTGAATATTGAGCATTCACGTAGAGTTGGCATTAAGCAGATGACACTTTTCTTTTCTGCAATGTTCTTGTATATCTTCTCTGCAACTATTTCTTCCTTTGGAAATAAATTATGTAGCAGCCGACTCTGTAATGCTTTTTTGCCAGCTTCAGTGAGTAGTCCAATTCTGATATCTTTCAGAATACTTCCATATTCTTCATCGTTTGCTTGCCTCATATTAGTAGTAAGTTCCTTGTACTCAAAGAAGGACCAAATATTTGCATTACCGATGCTTCCCAATGACTTCTTTGTGTCTTCATGTGTCACAGTATTAAACACTGGTTGTCCTTTAACTGGAGTAAGTTGCAAAAGATCTCCAAAAACTATGACGTGTTTTCCTCCAAATAACACGTCATTGTCTGTCTTCAGAATTTGCTGCATTCTTAAATGCACAAAGGCAAGCATTAAGTTTGATACCATGCTCACCTCATCAATAATGAGAACTTGCATCTTCTTCAATACTCTTGAAACTTCCAAGCATGCTTCTCCAGTTAGCTTGTTGTATTGTATTTTGTTCTCATGCTCCACTGGTAACATTAGCAAACGATGTAAAGTGATTCCTTTTATGTTATATGCTGCTAACCCAGTTGGAGCAGTAACCACACAAGACAAAGTAGAATCCGTTTTTTGCTGTAGGTAGCTTCTGATGACTTTTATAAGGAAACTTTTTCCAGTTCCAGCTTGTCCGCTTACATACATGCTGATTGGATGAAATGATGTGCATGAGCACTCTTTTTTTTCATGTAGAAATCCGTGATCAATTTTGTTTCTGATCTCTTCATAAATTTGTTGCTGCTCTTCGTTCAGTTGTCTTTCCAAATTTTGTAAGTCTATAAATTCTTCTTGAGCTTGATTCATAGCCGTTTCCACTTCATTCATGGCTATTGATGCTTCATTTTCAACGATTGGTTGTCCTAGGGGATCTTGACTGAGTGTTCCTGAACTTTGGCTGTCCTGAGAACTGTCTCTAGCTATTTCTGCTGCAATTGTAGTTTCCTGTTCAATTTCTTCATTTAACATTTGCAGATAAGTTGAGAATGTACTGCATTGTATGCTGTCTTTGCAAGCATTAAAAGAATCTTCATAGCTTTGAAATTCTCCCAGTAGTTCATCCTCTGTACGCCATGGTTTAAACAGCTGTAAAAGAGCCAAGTAGTAAAATTCCTTTTTGTCAGTAGTGTCGCAACTCAGCGTCCTGTGATTTATCAAACTTCCTTTTGTTTGCTTCACCAAACATCCTTCCTCACCAATGACTTTATATTTTCCATTGTTGATGTCTTCTGTGGCTTTCCGTGAATAAATGTAGTTCTGCAGCACTTCATAGAGACACATGTTCTCCAGATGATGACTTCTCTTGGGATAATATGTGTCCAACATGTTTGATTTCAAAATATCTGTACTTTCTGGGTCATTCTCGGCCAAATATTCAATTTCTCCAACAGATTTCAGTACCCGATTTCTCATTGCTGCAAGGCCTAAACTTGCCCAAATTATTCTTCTTGATTTCGAGTAGAGACTTGCAGAAGATAACCTATCTGAACATTCGTAGGATCCAATTTCTCGATGCGATAACATCTTCAAACTGAAACTGTACAGCTTCTTACTGACAGTTTTCTCGTGAGAAATCTCTTCCCACATTTCCTTCAATTCTGTTTTTTCTGATTTCGTAATGTAAGACGTTACATATCGAGCAACAGCAATGGAATTGTCAGCTACATACTGTATATCCATGTTAGCGTTCCACATGGATAAAATGACTGGGTTGTAGTCATTTATATTTTTTGATTCTTCTTTTCTTTTAAGGTTGTAGGTATTCTTAGGTGATTTTCTTGTGATAGTATGTCTCACAGATGACATAAAACTGTTTACTCTTCCATTTGAAAGAACAGGTCTAGGAAATCCAAATCGACATTTAGTGTAGTATTTATCTTTGCTCTTGTATTTCCGTCGACAGTATTTTCCACACCGATGACTTTGGAAACGTAAAACTTGCTCCTTTAACTTTTTCTCTTCTGTGCTTTTTGGTATAGCACATGTTGCATATTCTTCAATGTAAGATAACACTGCTTCATCAGCATCTGTTCCAAACTTTGGGGCATCCTTGATCCACAACAGCATATGAATATGAAGAGCACCTCTTGCCTGGTACTCTTTTCTCCAAAAGAAATCAACTACTTCTCCTAGAGGTGGATTTTTTTTATTGCAGATGAACGACATCATAGCCTCAAATCTATGATTGAAATATCTGCAAACATTAACCGGATCCAATGAGCACAGTTCTCCTGCTGTCTTGTATTCGATGTTTTTAATGTTTGAATTTGCCTCTCGTAGAAAATCCAGTAAATCATCCCAAGCGTACTCCGCACAGCTTAGGGTAACGAACCATGTTGGTGTTCCTAAATTCCGTAACATGCATTTTAATTCACCATGGCGTCGGTACCAATATTCATTTGTCCCACGCTGACAAGCCATCAGATTGATCAGTTGTGTTTCCAAATGATCATCTCGGTGCTGCACTTTCTCCATAAAATCCTTAGCAGACACATTTTGTAAATGTACTCCACTTTTTAAAATGTGATTTACTGCATAAGACAATGCAGACAAGTCGCTTTCAAATAAAAGATGGAACAAATAAGGAATACTTTGTCGAAATCTGGGATCTTCAGCATATAGTCTTGTAGTCCGATACTCAGAAGCTGGAATCTGTTCCGGACGTTCATCGTATCGTCCTCCTTTTCCTTTAGGAAACAGCTGGGGAAAACATCGAGCTTCCAAGCTCTCCTCCCATACACTCACGGGAGTTCCTTTTGCTTTCTTCATCTGAAATAGATCAATATTGTCTCCCATAACTTCTTTTGAATGAAGAGGATGTATGCTAAAATGTTCATAAATTTATTCTTCCTTTGACTTGTCCACTTTTTCAATTTGTCCAGTTGGTGTTTCTGTGTCTTCTTGTAAATCTTCTTCTTCTTCTTCTTCTATATAAATTGATTCATACCATTTGTTATTCCTTTTCAAATACAAATTTGCTCTTTGTACTTTCCGTACATCTACCAGCTCCTGCCAAATCTTCTTATTTTTTGTAGGTACACCATTAACCAGAATAATTAATGGTTCAGTTTCCAAAGTATCCGCATCAATAGTTTCCATATTTTTTTTCAAATCCAAGGGCAAATACACCACTCTACCTTTTAAACCTCTCAGTAAATCTGAAGGAGGTAATTTACCAGTTTTGGGCTCCATACGTACTATGGTCTGGAACGGATGAACACATTGAATGAGTATAGACTCATATGTATTTAATTCAGAAAGTTCAGCAGGAATTGCATCCAATTCTAAATTATTATGTACAGCTCTGGTCGGCATTCTATTTTCTTCTAACTTATTATAACAGTATTTACAAATACGCTGAACTTCACCCAATTCAAAACAATTTTCAAGAAATATATATGTGGCAAAATCCTTCCACTTATAATTATCTTCATTTTCACTTTTTCTATAGAGATCAACATACCTGGTTTGTTTTCTATAATGAGTTCTGCGGCAACAAATACAAGTAATATTTGGTCTTTCATTAGAGATTATTGCAAATTTTGTTATGTGATCATTAAATGTCTTACTTACAGAGGGTTCTACAATCTCTTCCACTTCTTCCTCATTTACTGTGTCCTTTTCTGCACTGTTTTGTTCAGGACCAAAGTAACAAAACTGAATTTCATCAACAACCTTCTCTACATCTGATACCGATCCACGGAACAGAGCCCTATTCAATTCATCTAACTTTATTGCTGGACTTTTAGCAAAATACAACCGTCTCACAAACTTTCTCATTTCAGTATGATGAACAGCCAGCATCCTAAAATGATGGAAAACACTATTACACACTTTTCTAGATAGACAAGCCAGAGAATGACCCTGCAAACCAGTATTCTCTCTCACTCTGCATGGATCCAGACTTTGAAGCACCTTAATCTTCTGTTTTACACTTTTTTTACTATATTCTCTTAGAAACTCACAAAATTTATCAATAGACGCACAGTGCAAATACTACTACAATTCCAAGTGTACACTGGGGCTTTAGGACGTCTCCCCATAGCCTCATCCGCCATCACTTGTACCTCATCTCTTGGAACCATTATCTCCTTCTCCATTATGCAACCATTTTTCACTTCATAAGCACGACCTCTGGTGTCAACTGCATGCAGCAAACTATTCCTTTGAAAATAACTCTCTTCATTAAAAAAAGGTTCATTACTTGAACTATGCATCCATTTTCCTAAAAACACTTTAGAAAAGTTTGTTCTGTTCACTACTCTTTTCCTTTTGCTTTGTGATTTCAGTACATTAACCATTTTGTCTAATGTACGCATCCTATTCATAATTAAAATGAATAGTTTCCTTTTTAATTCTAATGCGTTTGCTGCAATGGCCTCAATTTCTTTTTTTCTCTTTAAAAACTTAGCCTTTTGCTTATATTTCTTCACATCCTTTATCAAATTGGACATAACTCTTCTCTGAAACATTTTTCTACGTATCTCTTTAAACGCTGTTTTTCTGTTTAAGTTAATCTTTTTAGTTGCAGAAGGTATATTTGCATTAACTAAATTCTCAATTTTTTCCTGTCCTTTTCTATTGAAAACATTCTTTCCAGTACAGACATTTTGTACATTTTTCCTTTTTTTGAATATGTTCTTTAAAAAAAATTTTGTCTGCTTACCAGAAGATTTTTTCTTTTTCCCAACATGAGCATCTCCAACTAACTTAGGTCCTCCAGTTGTCTTCAAATATAGGTTTTTTTTGTGGTCTTTCTTTACTCTGGATTTTGTAGGCATCTTAAATTTTGTTCACTGCTCTTCAGCAATACCTGAAAAAAACTAAAAAAAAATTCCTTTATTTTATTTAAATATATTACTACATTTTTTATGTTCTTTAGAAATCTTAAAATACTATAAACCCCTTTCCTATAAATGAAAATCACAATAACACCTTCACTAATTAAATATCTAAAAACAATTCCTGTGTGCACACAGAGTCATGCTTTGAAATTAGGCAGAAAACGAAATTTCTTTGCCAATTTGAAAGCACACTTACTACTCTTTTTTTTGGCAAGTGATAATCACTTTTACAGACTGACACATTATGAATCCACTTTTCAGATTTTTTAAAAAGCACATGTCCAAACTGCTTTTTCAGACCAGCACCATTTGTAACCTGGGTGACTGCCTACACTCCAGCAAGGGCAACCAGCCTTAGTGATGCTGAATGTATTTGCATTACTGACTGAAACCTCAAACCCCACTCGCTTGTGAATACTGTGCATGATTCCACATGGTAAGCAGCTGGGTGTGTGCTAAAAGTCTGCTTCTGCACCAAAAAATGGCTCCCCCTTTCCATCTAATGCAACTGTGAAATCACCAGAGCAATACGCAATAAATCTCTGCCTGTAATTCCTATTTGCACACGGAGTCATGTTTTCACATTAGTCACAAAACGAAATTTCTTTGCCAATTTGAAAGCACACTTACTAGTCTTTTTTTTGGCAAGTGATAATCACTTTTACAGACTGACACATTATGAATCCACTTTTCAGATTTTTTAAAAAGCACATGTCCAAACTGCTTTTTCAGACCAGCACCATTTGTAACCTGGGTGACTGCCTACACTCCAGCAAGGGCAACCAGCCTTAGTGATGCTGAATGTATTTGCATTACTGACTGAAACCTCAAACCCCACTCGCTTGTGAATACTGTACATGATTCCACATGGTAAGCAGCTGGGTGTGTGCTAAGAGTCTGCTGAAATCACCAGAGCAATACGCAATAAATCTCTGCCTGTAATTCCTATTTGCACACAGAGTCATGTTTTCACATTAGTCACAAAACGAAATTTCTTTGCCAATTTGAAAGCACACTTACTACTCTTTTTTTTGGCAAGTGATAATCACATTTTTACTTTTCAGATTTTTTAAAAAGCACATGTCCAAACTGCTTTTTCAGACCAGCACCATTTGTAACCTGGGTGACTGCCTACACTCCAGCAAGGGCAACCAGCCTTAGTGATGCTGAATGTATTTGCATTACTGACTGAAACCTCAAACCCCACTCGCTTGTGAATACTGTGCATGATTCCACATGGTAAGCAGCTGGGTGTGTGCTAAAAGTCTGCTTCTGCACCAAAAAATGGCTCCCCCTTTCCATCTAATGCAACTGTGAAATCACCAGAGCAATACGCAATAAATCTCTGCCTGTAATTCCTATTTGCACACGGAGTCATGTTTTCACATTAGTCACAAAACGAAATTTCTTTGCCAATTTGAAAGCACACTTACTAGTCTTTTTTTTGGCAAGTGATAATCACTTTTACAGACTGACACATTATGAATCCACTTTTCAGATTTTTTAAAAAGCACATGTCCAAACTGCTTTTTCAGACCAGCACCATTTGTAACCTGGGTGACTGCCTACACTCCAGCAAGGGCAACCAGCCTTAGTGATGCTGAATGTATTTGCATTACTGACTGAAACCTCAAACCCCACTCGCTTGTGAATACTGTACATGATTCCACATGGTAAGCAGCTGGGTGTGTGCTAAGAGTCTGCTGAAATCACCAGAGCAATACGCAATAAATCTCTGCCTGTAATTCCTATTTGCACACAGAGTCATGTTTTCACATTAGTCACAAAACGAAATTTCTTTGCCAATTTGAAAGCACACTTACTACTCTTTTTTTTGGCAAGTGATAATCACTTTTACAGACTGACACATTATGAATCCACTTTTCAGATTCTTAAAAAAGCACATGTCCAAACTGCTTTTTCAGACCAGCACCATTTGTAACCTGGGTGACTGCCTACACTCCAGCAAGGGCAACCAGCCTTAGTGATGCTGTATGTATTTGCATTACTGAGTCCAACCTCAAACCCTTAAACTATTCTTTTTTTATACCAGTACACCTTAATTTATCGTGAAAACATAGTCCATATTATTTTACATGTTCCTCACATTTAAATTTCTCCCAAAACAGAAAATAATAAACACAACTTCAACAAAAGGAATCCCATTTCTATTATTCATTTCTTAATTTACCATATACATCCCCTCTCAAACTCTAAACTCACCTTTAAAATTAGTTAGTTGTGAAAGAAATGTGGCACTCAAACAGCAGATTATCAGAGCCAGGATCTCTGTTCTTTACACCTCTCTCCTCTCAGCAGAACCAGATAATGGCAAACTTTCCCTCTCTTTTTCCACACATATACATGTTAGTTTCAAATCTCAGTGCTTCCCCCTTTTTTTCAAATGTAATCACACAGTTCTATTGGTTGAAAACCAACCCTTTTCCAAAAGTACCCTTCCCCCAACTTGACTTCTGCCTAGTACCCTTCCCCCAACTTGACTTCGGCCTGCTACCATAACAACAGCTCATGGAACACTGCTGTGTGGAGTTAGGTCAGAAGTTCACCAAACAATGTTTCAATTCCACAGAGCAAGAGTGCTTGACTTTTCAAACCTAACAGCAAATCCATAGTACTGTTCTTTGATAATACATTTTTCTGTACCAATACAAAACATGCTTCTATTAATTTACACATACAGCCTAGTTTTTATTCTAGAATGGTATGAAACAGCCAATCAGTTTTTTTTTTTATGAAAAAAATATGTATGCCTCCATTTCCAAACTGTCTTTCTTTTCATATTGCCATTCTACTGAAAGACACCTCCTGAGTGCATCCAGTTCTCCTTTGAAGATGTTCACAGTGTGGATTGTAGGGCACAGCTATGTCTTCTGGAGTGAAAAGTATGCAGAGAAAACAGATATGGTGAGAGACCTTACTTTGCCAAATGTAGACATTAAATGGATTGGACAGAGAGGGTTAAAGTGGCACCAATTGATGCCATTGGTGAAATCCTTCATGCACATCCAACACCCTGACCTCATAATAGTGCACTGTGGTGGCAATGACCTAGGCACTTTGACTGGGGTAGGTCTGGAAATGCTTATGAAGGACACCTTTGCACAACTGTTTTCACTTTTCCCTAAAACTGCCTTTGTGTTTTCTAACATATGCCAAAGGCAAAAATGGAACTGGTCCAATCATTTCTGTCCGCAGATTGACAAAGCAAGAAAGCACGTCAACAAATCTGTTTCTGCTTTCCTCCGTGACTATGGTATGGGTTCCATTTACCACAACAACTTGCGTTACGACATGCAAGACATTTATAGAGGAGATGGTGTGCACTTCAATGATGAAGGGAACAGAGTCTTCCTCTTGAACCTTAGACTCTGCATCGGTACTTACTTGTAGGTACCACTAAAAAATCACTTCATAAACACAACGGCTCTTTTTAGAGCCCCCTAATATCTAAACACTTAAATCTGCATTTCATTTCTTTTTTTTTTTTTTTTTTTTTACCGTACGCTTACGGTGAGCTTACCGTACGCGTACCCCGCGATTTTTTTTAAAATCAATAAATGTTTTCTTTGTACTTTTCTGTCCTTCTTTGACCCCCTTGCAAATGTTAGGGGGTCTGTAACTCTCCTCCTTGCCCCCTTTTCTTGTTATCACTCTTTTTTTTCTGAGTGAAACACACGAAATGGCAGCCGCCGCTTCCTGGTTTCGACCGATTCGAATGTTTACTAAGATCTAAGAGCCAATCAGAATCGCGCTCGCGCACGCCACGTACGCGTACGGTAAGCGTACCGTAAGCGCACCGTAAGCTGGCTCAGATATATATATTGATTTAAAGGCTATTTTCTCAGAATCTACTGAACAGATTTACACCAAACCAAGAAAAGGCACTTCCTTGACCTGAGGACTACCTCTCTGCCAAATTTCAAGTAATTCTGTTCAGCCGTTCGGGCTGTAGCCCTGTCTAAAGGTACTATGGAAAAATGCATGGGAAAAACGCGTTTTGGGACCCCCCTTTTATCTCAGCCCCCGCTTGACGAATCCCCCCGACACTTTCAGGGTAGGAGCGGAGCGTAGCGCCCCACCTATTTTGAAAAATTCGCGAGGATTCGTCGACCGGCGCCAAAGTTATTCAAAATAGAATGTTGCGGATTTCTTATGGAAACGTGGTCCTAACTATAACTACCTACTGGCAACTGCCAGTAGGTAATATATATATATATATATATATATATATATATATATATATATATATATATATATATATATATATTCTATTCTTAATATGTTTATAGGTCATTGTATAGTTTTTATATGTTATTTGATTAGATGCTTATGGGTCTCTTTTATTAATCTATCACAATATGTTAATATTATCATAACTATTTTATCTACAACTGCTTCACTATTGAAATATTGAGGAAAGGATAAAAATTTTTTTTTCTTTAAATTGAGTTGGGTCCCGCAGCGTTCAGAAGGAGGAGGTGGAGGCTCACATTACCTGGTGGCAGATTTTGAAGGAGTCGTCGGACGGGACTGCAGGTCCCAGGAGCCCTGAGCGCCGCAGCGCCGCAGCTGTGTAGCGGCACGCCCTCCCGCCATCCCGCCCACTAACGGGATAAAATTCCTCGCGGAACCCGCTGGCGCGGGTCCCGCAGCGTTCAGAAGGAGGAGGTGGAGGCTCACATTACTTGGTGGCAGATTTTGAAGGAGTCGTCGGACGGGACTGCAGGTCCCAGGAGCCCTGAGCGCCGCAGCGCCGCAGCTGTGTAGCGGCAGGCCCTCCCGCCATCCCGCCCACTAACGGGATAACGATCCTCCCCTATTTCCCATTGGATGTTGATTTGGCTAAATAGCACCATTACAAGCGGAGCGGGACGCGACGCGGGACGCCCTGGACGAAGCCCGGACTAAGGGCGGACAGTCCGAGACAGGAGGGGGCAGGTGGGAGCAGCAGACTGGCTTTTGGACTCCTGTGTTACTTAAGTTTACCATTGCACATTTTGTTGTGTGTATCGATTGCCGAGTTACTGTTGCTTATTGTTTAAAGCTCCCTGGGGATCGGAGGTTGTATGTGATAACCTATTTGGGAAACCCTGGTATATTGTTGTTGGTGTCTACAATAAGAAATTTCTGGGGGGTCCCGGAGCCCGATCTGCTAATTATGCCCAAACCAAAGATAGCAGCTTCGACCACAACCATGGACAATTACCTGGTTAAGATGGTCGATAAAATTAATCAGGAACGTAGGAAATCATTAGGTCGTCCAGGGTCACAGAGTTTGGGTTCCCCCCCGCCCATTTGTTTGGCCTCTGAGCGCCCCCTTGTTCAGGATCTTAATACTCCCTTATTACCCACTGATTGTATATCTGAGGGAGTTGTTACTGACACTATTAGTTCGGATAGCGACACTCCTGAGTCCACGATCGACCCTGAACCAGGCCAAGCTATTTTACCTGATGTACCTATCCCCAGTCAGTCTGTTCCCAGACGCCAAAAATTAATACGCACCTGTAGGAACACTACTAAACCCATACAGTCTAAGCGAGGAGGGAATCGCCATACTAACAAAAAGGACACTACCCCGCTGATAAATGTCCCAGCCCAATCTGTGCTAACGGAAGGAGTTAAGGTCACTTTAGATAAAGAACAGCTGGATCTTATAACCCAGGCTATAGTTGCCAAGTTTGACATATTAGTTAAACCTTTATTGACCAAACTTTCCACTCTTGCCGACGAAGTAGTCAGATTGGGAGGTATCTTGGATTCTTTTATCAAGGCTAGACCAGCCCTAACCAATATTACTGGTACTCAGGTGCCTGAGGAGACCTCTTTAACTACCTCTGATACAGCCCCAATGATGGCCGAGAACAGTAGTTCTGAATGCAGACCTGGGTGTGCCCCTGGAAAGCCTGTTGCGGTTCCCAATGTACCATCTCAGCGGCAAAACACCACAAAACCACCCGACGTTTTAGTACCGGGGGATTCGTTGGGCCACAATGTAAACTTCCCTGGCTCCAGAAACCCCCAACCGAACCTGCCACCTACGTGTGCACCATTTGTTGCTGTCCTTATGAACGTCCCCCCTGTTAAGAGGCTTGATAGCAATTCTGCTAGTGTAGAATCACACTCGTCATTAAAGAATAAAACTGTGGACTGGCTCCACCGACAGTGTGACTTCCCTATAGCACTATCCAGAGATATACTTTGTACTAGGAGAACTAACTGGGTTGGTAAGTCCCGTAATACCTGCGAAGGCGACTGTATAGTCATCAACTTTCGCAACCCCCAACTTACCTCCACAGTTTTAATTAAAGCCGCTTCTCTCCCAGTGACCGAACACGGTATATCCCTGCGGCCGCTTGGATACTTTTATAGAGATTTTGCAACTCAACCTGTCATTCAATCTGTTGATGAGCGCCATTGGTATAGACCTAGAGTACAGGACATGGGTGCTACACCCACTATCTCTACGTTTAATAGATTCCAGCCATTAAGTGGGCTTGATTATAATGACTGACTGGAGCCGACCATAGATGGTGTTAGGTCGGTGGATTTGGACCCGAGCAAAGTGAGCTACATTGGGGCCCCCAGGATATCAACAACTATTATTAACAATATTGGTGTAAGCAAACTGGACTCTACTTTGGCATGCGACCAAGAAGATCTGGTTAACATGAGAGGGGATAGGTCCCCGAAGAACCCTTCCACATGTTTAGTTAACTCTGGTTCAAGTGTTATAGCTTGTTGGAATGTTGCGGGACTTTCCCACAAGGATGATTGCTTAGGTTGGTTTGATTTTATCAATCTTTTTAATATTTTATGTTTCCAGGAAACCTGGAGTTTGGTCCCCATTAATTATAACGGGTTTGTCTCATATTCAATACCTGCAGTGGCTTCAAACTCAGGAAGAGCCAAGGGTGGCCTCCTGACACTGATTTCTGTTGACGCCCCGTTTGTAGTAAAGAAACATGTCCCGGTGGGGGACCATTCCCAGATCCTTTGGCTTTGTAAGGAGCAGGATAGGAATATCCTTTTAATCAATTTTTATAATAATGTTTTTGATAATTCTAGGCAACGGATAGCTTTTGCTTTGGAGGAAGCTTTGGTTAAAATTGTTACAGGAAATGAAATCGCTTTTGATTTTATCTGGTTGGGTGATTTTAATATTTCTACCTGTGTGTCCTCTGCCCATAGGGTCTGTGGTTTTTTAAGTACCCAAGGAGAGGGAGTCGCCCATTTTCCCCATAATCCTTATGGGGATTCATTAAATAAAATCCTGATGACATATGATATGGAGATCATGGGGAATGCGAGGGGTGTCCTTGATGAAATTGTCCCTACCTTCACGGGCAGAAACGCTAACTCTGTCATTGATTTTATTTGTACTTCCACTAGCCTTATTCCATGGTGTTCTGCCCCTCTGGTAGTAGATAATCTGATTAGTGATCACAACTGCCTGACCATGGAGATGGCTTTTTGGAAAACTAATTTAGGTCCCAAACCTAGTATTGTGGATAACATTGAACCACATAGACCAAATGGATATAGAATTAGGTGGAAGGGAGAGAAGGCAGACCTCCTGTCTAGTTCCATCATTGAGAACTGCTTTAAAGAAATTGAAACTATCCTAGCGAGTGAAGAATCGACAGCTGTAATCCTGAATACATTTGTCGACATCAATCACTCCATAGAAGCAGTATTCACCAAAAATTTTAAGGGCGTTTCAAATCGGCTAAGGGGGTGGTTTGATCATGCCTGTACTGCTGCCCTGAAGAGCCTTAAGGTGGCATTGGCAGAAAAACAGAGGGACATTACTCTTATCCGGCATCTTAGGGCAACCTATAAGGCAGCCGTGGTGGAAAGAAAGGCAGAACTTAAGCGTGAGGCATGGGATAAGTTAGACCGGGCCGCCGAAACCTCTGACTCCTCGCTGTTTTGGGCCACAGTCAACAGCCCTTTTTTAAGGGACGAGGCTGCGCCTATTCTGTCAGCTAACGTCAGCGTGGAAAGCTGGGTTTCCCACTTTTCCCTGATTTTTGATTCTGATAAACACATGGACAATGGTGGTGGGGTCCGGCCAATTCTTCCCCTAGACATTACATGTGCCGAGGTTAAGAAATGCATTATTGCAAGTAAAGGTGGGAAGGCTCAGGGACCTGATGGTGTGCCGGTGGATATTTACAAAAAAGAACCTGAAATCTGGGGCCCATTATTGACCAAGGTATTTAACACTGCTGTGAGACATGGTGCACCGCCTACATGGGAGGAATCTATTATTATTCCCATCTATAAAAAGGGGGAGAAGGGTGATGCTAAGAACTATCGGCCTATCTCCCTTTTTGATTCATCCGTGAAAATTATGAGCCGGGTGCTCCTTGTCAGACTTGAAGAATGGGCTGAAGATAATAATATCCTGGCCAATTCCCAATACGGATTCAGGAAGGGCAGAGGCACAGTTGAACAGTGCCTCAACCTAGAACTACTAATTGGGAAATATACTATGGCCAAGAAAGGTTCCCTCTTCCTCTGTTTCGCCGACCTTAGTAGTGCCTTCGATATGGTTAATCATCAGATTCTTTGGGAGACACTACTTGGAATGGGGGCACCGGAGGGCATTGTCCATTTCCTGGCCAGACTGTACGTTAACCTTAGCTCTAGCGTTCGATACGGCCCGGGTGGGGAGTGTACTCCTAAGTTTGCTGTTAAGCGTGGCATTAGGCAGGGGTGTGTGTTAGCCCCATTGCTTTTCACACTTTTTATCAACGAGGTAGACTCTGTCTTAAGGTCTGTGGGGGCAGATGCCCCAACCATTCTTGACTCCTATACCCCGGTATTGCTGTATTCGGACGACGCAGTACTTCTTTCTAGGACCCCTGTAGGCCTTCAACGCCTCATGGACAGGTTTTCCTTGTTTATTGGGGAAAGGAAGCTGGTCATTAACAAAACAAAGACCTTTGTCATGGAATGTGGTAAGGGCCGTAAAAAACCTCATTCATTCTTTATGGAAGGACAGAGGGTACAGACGGTAGATACATTTAACTACTTGGGTATCACCTTTTCCAAGACAGGTAGCTGGACCAGCGAAGTCACCCACGTTAGAGCAAGAATGGCGAAATGTGCTCACGGGGTATTCACGTTCGCCTCTAAGATCGGGGATAAACGGATTAGCGACATGCTGAAGATCTACCAAATGAGGTGCCTTTCAATTGCCCTTTATGGAGCAGGTGTCTGGGGGCATGTTTCGGTTGGGAGTCTCCAAGTGGAGGAAAACCTGTTTCTAAAAAGGCTACTCTGTTTGCCTACTTCAGCATCCACGCATCTGGTCCATAGGGAATTTGGAATATCCCATCTTCTAGATTCCATTGCCCATAGACCTTTAATGCTGTGGCGTGCGATCTGGGCTAAGGAGGAGACCTCCATGAATAGAGCTATTATTAAGGACTGTTTATCTCTAGATAATCATTTGAAGATCCCCTGGGTAAAATTCGTTATGCACAGTTTTAAGGACATATATGGTGTTAATCTATACGAGGACTGTTATGCTGCCAATAATATGTCCAAAAGCGAAATGAAGTCTGTTTGGTTGTCACTAAAGTTTGAGCAACATTTGAAGGCCAGTAGCAATTTATCCACCTGCAAGCTCTATGACAGCTGCTGTGAGATGTCAGGTTATCAATCTTATTTGAGCTTTGTTACTAGGCCCTCTCACAGGTTCGTTTTAACCAGACTGCGCTTCGGAATTGTTCACCATTTGGTGGCATTTCCTAATACCAAAAAATACCCCATGGGTCCTTGTCCCTGTGATGGAACTACAGCCCAAAGTACAATGCACTTTCTATTGTTTTGCCCACTATATGGTAACTACCGTATTGCATTTTTAAAACCCCTGTATAAGAAACTCGGTGTCAGAACAGTTAAGGATGTCATGAAACTGATATTTAACCCCTCTCCCGATGTCTGTTTTTTTACAGCCACATTCCTTTTAAAAGCTATCAAGGCTAGGCCTAGTATTATCATCTTTTAAAATTGATATTGTCGTTTTTTATGTATTATCTGTTTTAACCCCATTGATGAAGTTTTTTATGAATTATTCTTGCTATTATCCTATGTGTATCATCGATGTTTTTATGTGTATTTTACTACTATGATCTCCCAAACAACCCGTTCTAAATTCTTCCTTCGTGTATCCCTCCTTCTACTCATCCCAAACCTCATTTTGTTACTATGATCTCCTTAATCCCTTTCAAGAGACTCTTCCATCCTCCATCTCTCCTTTTACTCATCCCAAACCTCATCTTACCACTATGACCTCCCAAATAGCATTTTCTAGACTCTCCCCCCTTCTATCTCTCCATCATCCTATTCAATCCAAACAACATACTCACATGCCCACTGCTTAAATTAACTCATATTTCCATATACTAATCGACCACTAAACCTTTTGGGTTCTGGAGTACCATGCTACTTGCCAAAAGTGCTTTGGCGCCTCGTCAGCAGTAGTAAGAGCTTTTTAAATACATTTACAATTGCAATCTCTACAAAAGAAAAAACCTACCCTTGTGCAACCCTCTTTGAATTCTTGACTCCACTGAAGAGGCCTCCTTACCTGACATTCCTGTTGCGTTTGTTCACTACCTGTAAATCGTCCCATTCTCTTCACTTATATTTTCCCTGTGAGCAAATTGGGGCGCCCTATTACTTTAAAGGTAGACTATATGTATTCATTCACACAAAGTGATAGGTAATATTAGTAAGCACAAAGTCACATAAAAGATACATCTCAAAAGAATAATTTTGAAGTGCATTTCTTTTTTGCCTGGAGAGTTTACATGATTGTTTTCCATACAGCAGCTGATTGGAAAAGAAATTAGCCCAAATATGTTTTCTATTTGTTCCCATTCTGTAAACTTTGTTTTTGGTTTTGATATCCAAACTGTTACCTATTTTTGCACTTTATTTTCTCCCATTAAAATAATTTTACAACTATCAAAACAAATTAATCAAAATATTTTGTCATTCAAAGCAATCAGTCCCAAAGAAATACATTGTATAAAAAATCTGAAATATATAAAAATCACCAATGTCAAAAATCACCCCATAACAAGTGTTTGGCGTGTATGTCTTTTGATCAATGTCGGCACAGCATTTTCTTTATATGTTCTAAAATGATAAACATCAATGACAGGCTTATAGCTATCATAGGGTTCTCTGGTAGAGTACATCAACGAACAGTGTATTGATTTATGCCTGATTACAATTTACGTGTAATTCCTAATTTTAAATTTTAAATTCATCCATTTAAAGCAGGCACAATTTCTGGATGAAAAACGGGACACAAATGAGTAACAACAAACAGCCCTTATGACAGAATCACTGATTCCCAATGTTATCTCCCATACCCTATGGCCATATATGTTATTGATATGTGATCCCAAATTCTGAAAGTATACCCACTGTGCTGGTACTTCCATGGGTGGGAAAACTAATGCAGTTGTATTGCCAAATTGGGAATCAGATTCCTTGTGTGACTTTTCAACTTCTGGACATGATGTCCTTGCCAATTGATCTGTATGTGGGACTCTGGCAGGGGCAACCTACAAAGCAGAAGATCTTCCTTACAATCACATAATACATGGGATGTTTCCCTGTCCCTGTCCTTACTGGGAACCTCTCAGCTTGCTTATAACCCTATGGCTAACATGAGTTCTTTCTTGATGCTTAGTTTGTCCATTCTGCATCATCTCTAGCAATTTCTGCAATAACTACCTTCTCAGTGTGGAATACAGGACATACTCCCGATCCATCCCATCAATGACCTCAACGGGCAGGTTCTGTTGACCTTCAACACATCATGGCTTTGTTTTAGGTGCTTTTTGACAGATGCTCTAATTTGTCAGCACTTAGTAATTAGATTTTCAATGTGACTGTGTTGTGCTTCGATACTAAAATGTTTGCAGATGGCTTCCTATGTGGAAGTCTGAAGGCCTCCAGCAGCATTAAGTGAGGCGGCATCTCCTGTGGATGAGGGAGCATTTTGTCATTAGTTAAGTTTGACACACATTAGGTTAGTTAATTTTAAGGTTGTTGTTTCAGAGATGGTATAATTGGTTGCGTCCTCAGTAGCTGGCATGGCAACCTGCTGCCTTCCTGGTTGGCAGGGAATGGATGGCTCGCACTGAGCATGCAGGTGATGGGAGGTAAAACTTGGTTAGTGGTGTTCCGGTATTTGGGAAACTACTTATGGCTATCAGAATAACTGTCAACACTAAAGGTCAACATAGCTCCAGGATGTGTCTGTGTTTCCATACCATTGCTATGTTTGTATGGCTTTCTGGAAGATGATGGTGTAATTACTTAAATATGCCAATATATGATGTGGTTCATTGGTTTTAGAAAGCAGATGCACTAGCCTTGAGTTCACTTGTTCTGTGGGAAAATGGAATAGCAGTAAGTGTGTTTCCTATTTGTGCAGCACATCCATTTTATCATCTTTAAGTATTTGAAAAACTAGCTCTGCATGAAGGAATGCTAGTGGTGATGTTCAGGCTGCATTCATAGACAGTACTCTGGATATGTGATGGGTTGCGTCCCCATAAATTTCCAATGTAAGTGCACTTCTGTATGGGTGGGAAGAGGACCAGCACTTGAACAGTGTCAATGTGCTGGTTGTGATGGTTAGTGCTGTATAGGAGAGAGCATGGTGACTGGCAGGGAAATGGCCAACATATGAGGTTGAATCATGGTACAATCCATGGGGCAGGTTGTAAAGGTATCATTTTTATGTGTACTACAATATGTTTGATTGGTGGTTGTAAGAAAATGGCTTTTTTTTGCATGATCACCCCTATTTTTAGGTCTCACCTGAGGCAGTGCCCATGTGCTGTTGCTTGTGATGATTATTGTGTCTAAAATTAAATATAATTATAGAAGGGGCTTTTATCCAACCCACTACTTACCATTGGTTAACTTCATTGTTACCCTTCTTTTGTGTCAGCGCAAGTCATGCTCACTTCCCATTTGATTATTTATTTTCTTCCCTGGAGCATGGATAAAGTACTGATTGATTTCTTGATTAGTATTCTTCTGCACTGCTTGAGCTTGGATTGTGGTAACTTTATTTTGGTGCTTTTTCTTGCAAGGCAACTAAAAACCATGGTAGTCAAAGCTTGCCCTGGCCGGTATTTCCAAAGTCCTCAACGCAAATATATTCCAAAACTTTGTGGCATGTGACCGAATTCTGAAACATACATTTCAGACATCTTTCCCTTTAATTGATGATAAAGGTGTAAACATACTCTATTCGATTAAGGATGTTGCCATACAGCATGGGTCTGACTCACAAAGGTAAACGTACACTTTTGTGAAAGTTTCTATTTTCTGGTATTCAAATACAAGTTTAATTTTACTAATAGCAATTTTACAAATGCGGAGACGCCAAAGTCAGGGTGGAGAACTCTGCACATATATAGATAGGACAGGTCTAGCCTATCTTTAAATGTGTGAAGTGTCCATAGTCGAAAAATTACTATTAGTAAAATTAAACACATAGCTTGTAAATGCCAAAAAAATGGTATACTGACACAAAAAAGTAAATGGACCTTTATGAATCAGGCCCTATGTGTTTTTCTGAACTAACTTATGCTGCTGTGTCACATTTACGCATTTGTTGGTTACCGCTTATATAAGTTAGAGGAGGCTTTATACATCATTAAATATGTGGTGATTTAAAAAGGTTTATGTTTCACTTTTAACTCTGCCCACCACTGAAACCTAAAATCAACCTTACCCCCTTTATCTCTATCTACCCCAAACCCTGAATTCTCTCAAGCCTGCCTTTACCCCTACCGACCCATAAACTTCAAATTGTACTCACCTGTCTTTACCTCTACTGCCACATAACCATCAAGTTGTGCTCACCCTCTTTCACTCTACCCACCTGAGTCTTCAAATCACCCTCACCCCCCTTTAACTCTAACCATCTAGGTCCTCAAGTCAACCTCATCTCCCTTTACCTCTACCCACCTATGAACCCTTAAGTCACCTTCACCGTTCATTACCTCTACCAATCCCCAAATCCTAAAATCACCCTAAAAGTCCCTTCATCTCTACCCACCCAAGCCCTCAAGACACCCTCACCTCTCATTAGCTCTACTTACACATGAACCCTCAAGTCACTCACACCTACTTTTACATACCCCACACTGAACCCTTAAGTCATCCTTACCTCACTTTACTTCTACACATCCTTAAACCCTAAAATCACTTTTTAATTAAATAATATAAATGTGTTTAAAAAAAATATTTACCTCTGCGGTAAAGATCAGCATGGTAAAGGTACAAATACTAACCTGAAATACACACCTGTGTGATACTTACCTGCATGGTAAAGACTGCATGATAAAGGTCCTGCATGGTAAAGGTCCTGTGTAGTAAGTCTGCAAGGTTAAGTTTGTTTCCCCTTAGACACGTCTCATCCCCACCTTTTCTGTAAACACTCTCCTGCCTTCACCCTAGCACCCCTCAATGTTGTATGCCCTTCTGTATGTTTGGCGGGCAGTTTCCTCGCCTCCCCCCTAAAACACCCTATAATTTAGGTCTTTCCTGAGACAGCACATTTACTGCTGCTTTGAAGACATTTTTTTACTTGCAGAGGGCTTACAACCCTCTCATTGCTTACCATTGGTTGTGTTCACTGTCAATCTCATTTTTTTCCTTCTCTTTAGTCAGTGAGTTTCTGCTTCACTTCCTTGTGTGTTTTTCACGACCCTGGAGCATTACCCAAATGCTGCTTCCCTTGGCCAGTGTCCTTCCACTGCTTGATGCTTTCAAAGGTACTATTTTTCCTTTTACTTGCACCAACTTCCTCCCTCCCCTTGAGCATTATTGCCTGCCCTGCCCCCCACCTTCCTCCAGTTTTGCTGCTTGTTGGGTCCACCTCTCTCCTGCTGTTGCTTGCTTTGTCCACCTCCAACCCCTCCCCTTCGGCTTCAAGATGCTACAAAGGTGCAAAAGTTGATGAGCTGCCTGCTTTGCGTAGCCTTTTTGGCACTGTCTTCATGCGGGCCAACGTGGCAAACTTCAGCTTGGACATAAGATAATTAAAAAAAAAATTGTGAAGGCAGACAATAATCCCATACTATGAAAATGGATCATTGCCACCTATAGTCATTGCTAGTGCGTCATAGCCATTTTCCCCTAACTTTCAGCCATGCTGCACAGCGGAAGCAATGATGTATATTGCCAGTGCTTGCTTTTTACAGCTGCTGTTGGTGCTTTGACTTTGTACACTAGACTCTGACAACCAGGTGCTGTGCATGGGCTCTGACACATAAAATGTGGTTGAATTGGTTACAAATCCTTATTGGCTCATTCGCCTTACTTATACCTTCCTGGTACTACCTAGGGCCTGTAGGATAAAATATAATTTAGTGAACTGCAACGTCTTCTGTGCTATCACTAAAGTGACCAGGCATAACGTATCTTCAGGCCTGCCCTTGAAGCCCGAGTTTAGAGATTTAAAACTTCAAATTTGGCATGGCAAAACAAAAACTTTCTTCCAAGCCTAAACCTTCCCTTTTAATACATATAAATCATCCCTAAGGTAGGCCCTCAATGTCCGTAGGTCATGTGTGCTTCAGTTTTAAATGCTCTGGCAGTGGAAAAGCTCCAAAGATGTGTTTCAATGTGGCAAAGCTGGATCTCCCATTGCAAAGTGCTGGGTTTTGTTATACCACCTTATAATGCATAAATGCAGTTTGCGAAAAGCCAGAACCGTGATTCAAAGACTAAAATTAACAGCAATTTAAAATTCAACCTAATTGTCAAGTCAGGTTATAATTTACTGTTTTGAAAATGCCACTTTCTGAAAGTTGGAATTTTCCTGCCTAAGGCCTCTAATAGCCTTAACTGTCATCTGGCAGCCTACTGCCCCCCTGCAAGGAAGTGTGAATAGCTCCCAGGAAAGGGAACAAAAGGGCTTTGGCTGGTAGGAGATGTGACCTCCTCTTGATAGGATGGCTTGGGGGTTGTGACCACCAAGTGCACAAGCTTCAAAGGGGCATCCCCTGTAACAGGCAGATGTAACACACAGCTAGGCCTACCCCACCATTGTCCAAGTAGCTAAAGTGGCACCAATCCCAGTGGAGGGAAAGCCTGCTTTAGAACTGGTTTGCATAGGGAGTTCTCTAATTTTCCTAGACATTCCACAGGGGTGCACCCAGAGCTGTGCAAAAGGGAAGAAAGGTTCTGCCATATTGGTTTTACGTAAAGAGGGGCACTGTGGGATGGTTTACAGTAAAACATACTGAAAATGCTGCAAAAGTGGTTAGAGGCAGCCATGGGGATTATTACCCCATCAATTAGGGAGTGGATAGGAGTTTCCCCTACTCACAGGCTGGCATCAAGCATAGAAGCAGCTCCCTCAGAACCCTCTTCAGAACACCCCTGGACCTGTGGAAGACAGAAGAAGGACTGCACCTGCTGCTGAACCTGGGAGAGAACCCCCAACGGCAGGACCTATTCCCCACTTGCACCCAGGACAGAAGAGTGGACTCCAAGGGCTAGTTGCCGAGCCTTCTGTTCAGCTCAATGGAATGCGAAAGTGACTGTTCAACTGCTGGTCCTACTCAACTTGCTGGCTTGGCCTGCTGAAAGGATCCTGACTCCCAGAAAAGTTATAGAGTATAGAGGATTTCATGGGACTAACGCTGAGCAACACCCCTATTGACAACAACACCATCTGGGGCTGCACTTCCGACTTCGCCCACTCAGAGATTTCCTGCCGTCAATTTTGAGAGCCTCAATCTATTTGCTGGAGCCAAGGCTCCCATCAAGGTCACGCACTTCCCCTGCCTGCCATTTATGCTGCTAACTTTGCCAATGAGGACTTTTCTCCAGAAAAATGACTAATTCAAAAGGCAATCTTTAGAGCAGGATGAACCTGGTCCCTACATTTGAACCACCCTCCATCATGGTCAGCCTTACCTTTTAACTTTGACCCTGTCTAGTGCTATCAGATACCTGCGGTGGGAGGGTATGCTCCTTTTGTAGACCCTCATTTGACCATCACCTAAGGAATATTATTGATGGACTTTGTTGATATAAGTTACAGGGTTAATTAGAAATGAACTGTGAAATTAATTGAATGAAAACTGATTGCCAATAATGAAACACTGGGCCCACCTTGCATTCTTACAATTACAAAGAAGGCTGGAAGACAATGGTCTTTTTTGCAAAACCAAACGAAGAAGCTAGAATAAAACAACTGAAAACATCCTTTGGCTAGGATACTCCTTTTTCACTGATGGACTGGTTGTGAACATTCATTTGATCATCTCCTAAGCAATATTTTTGATGGACTTTGTTAATACAAGATAGATAAAGACTTGTCAACCTTAGGGCGGTCTTCCTCCCAAATTTTTGCTTCTTCCTCCATTTCTTCTGATCTTGTTGTTGCTGACATTAGGACTCTGTGCACTTTACCAATGCTAACCAGTGCTAAAGTGCATGTGCTCACTCCTTAAACATGTTATAAACAACAAGGGGACTCAATTGGATAGGTCGAGGACCGTTGAGTATTATTGAGTTTTTGACACATGGTCCCTAGCAAGAAAAATAGGGGCAACAAAGATGATTATAGACTCAGAGTCTGTACTATATTTCAAGGTGTCCAGCCGGACAGGATTGATATAATATTTGAAGTAGTCACACTAAATAAAGTGGGACACAGTCCTGCATCCAACTTGACATAAAGCAGAAAACATAGACATAAGCAAAGGCTCAGGCAGAAAATATGCTTGCATATCGTACATAAAGCATAGGACAAGCATCAATGTATGAAGAAACCGTTACAGATGATTAATGATGAATACATTAGCATTGACGGTGTACAGAGATCAATGATTTTTCGAAACCTTTAAAACAATTCTGGGATCATCATCGGGACATTGTATTACATGCCTGAGTAAAATTGCCTGTAAAACATTAAGGGGAAAGGAAAACAAGAAAAGATTGGATCAGTAAGGTGCGCAGGTGGTTGCTTTCGTACCTTAATAGGGTATTGCGCTTATTTGGTTTTCTAAACACGCTTGTAATTGATTCACTGTTTCTGTGTTGAATGTTGAGTTCATGGAAGGGGATTTAACTTCTGCTATGTGACAGAGTAAAGTTCAGGCCCTGGCAGTTGTTGTTGAGCCAGCGTAAGAAATGTGTTTGAGTGTCTTCCGAATGATGCCAGATAAGGAAGATCTTGTCAATGTACCATTTCCACAGGGAAATACCTGTGTGGAAAGGGTTGCATGAACAGAGAATTCTCATCATCTCTAAATGGTCCATATAAAATATGGCCAGGTTGGGATAAAAAACTGTGCCCATTGATGTACCTTTGACTTGTTGGTAGTATTGGTCTTTAAAGAGGAAGAAGTTTCTTGTGAGGCATATTTCAAGTAGTTGTAAGATGAAAATGGTGGGAATGGTGGGGTCTGGTGTTAAGTACGTGGCCAATCACCAGTAGACCCTCTATCTGGGTGGATGTTCATATTGAGTGAATCGACATCCAATGTGTAGTGCAGAGGATGTCAGAATCTGTGTCAAAGGGATGGTGCTCAACCAGATTGATCATTGCCATGCTGTCTCTGATGTAACAGTCTGTTAATGGAACAAAATCATTGATGAAAAGGTTTACAGATTGTCCCAGTGGCTCTAAAATAGAACCACAACCTGAGACTATTGGGTGACCGGGTGGTTGGCTAGGGTTTCCATGAGTTTTGGGTAGATTGTATATGACCGGAGTGCCTGGTGATTTTGTGTTCATGAAAAGATATTTGTTTTTACTTAGGAAGCCCTGTGCCCTAGTATCATCAGTAATTTGGAGAATGAGTTGTTGGGAGTTCTTTGGTGGGATCAGTGGGTAATTTGCAATAATGATCAGTGTTAGAGAGTTTCCTCAATATTTCGGTTTTATACAGATCTTTTTCTTGAATGACTATGCCGCCCCCTTTATCTGCAGGTTTGATGATAAGGGTTTGGGTAGCTTTAACGTTCGTCACTGCTGTCTTCTCATCCAATGACATGTTGTAAGGGATGAAACGGCGGGTGGCCTCTAATTGTGAGACATCATTGAGAACCATTTTCTCAAAGGTTAATACCTCTCTGGGAATCATATTGGAGAATAGAGAAAAAGTGAATGGAGGACTAAAGGTGTGTTGGCTGTGTTACCCGGTGTGGGATTAAGGAGAAAATACGTGTGCAGTCGGATTTTGTTAAAGAACCTCAATAGCTCAGTCTGTAAGTCCCAATAATTTGGGTGGGTGGTTGGCATGAATGAAAGGCCTCTAGTGAGTAAAGATTGTTCAGTATTGGTCAGATTATGTCACGTCACGGTCAATCTTCACTGACTATATCTTGTTCCATTTAGCTTACTTGAAATTGGCACTCTTTACCACCCAACCTTGGCTACCAAGATCGTCTCACTCCACATCTGACCAATGGACCTGGCTTGGCCATGTTATCACAATTAGGATTCCCCAGCCACTAACTGCATCTCATTCCGTTGGGCTGTTTTGCAATTTTGTACAGTAATTTCACCTGATCTTCACTCCGCAGAGTTCCTTCATTAGGAGTCACCTTGTCGCCCACAGCAGCATGGCACGTATAGATTCGCTGTTTTTAACTCCTCCATACTGATGAAATCTATTCTTTTTTTCCTTTCCTCCTAATGTTTTACGGGCAATTTTACTCAGGCATTTAATACAATGTCCTGATGATGATCCCACAATTGTTCTAAAGGGATCGAAACATCGTCAACTAGCTGTACACCGTAAACGCTAATGTATCCATCAGTAATCATGTGTAACGGTGTCTTCATACATTGGTACTTGTCCTATTCTGTATGTACGATATGCAAACATTTGTTCTGCCTGAGCCTTTGTTTATGTCCATGTTTTCTGCTTTATGTCCTATTGGATGCAGGACTGTATCCCACTTTATTTTGTGTGAATACTTCAAACATTAAATCAATCCTGTCCGGCTGGACAGCTTGAAATATAGCACTGGTTCTGAGTCGATATTCATCTTCCTTGCCCATATTTTTCGTGTTAGGGACCAGTGTGTCTAAAACTCACTCCTTAAAACATGGCAATATTTGTCTTACCCCTAATTGGCATATTTAATTTACTTATAAATCACTAGTAAAGTGGTACTACATGTACCCAGGGCCTGTCAAT
Source organism: Triturus cristatus (assembly GCF_964204655.1). Lineage (NCBI taxonomy): Eukaryota > Metazoa > Chordata > Amphibia > Caudata > Salamandridae > Triturus > Triturus cristatus. The sequence continues at coordinate 718,607,802 of NC_140588.1, forward strand.
TAAATGTTACTAGTGGGTCTGCAAAACTGATTGTGTCACCTTATGTAGCCGTTTAAACATGTCTCACGCCTGCCATTGCAAGTCAGTGTGTGCAGTTTTAAGCTACTATGTAGACCAAAAAGAAACATTTTGCTAGGCCCAAACCTTCCTTTTTAATAAATATTAGTCACCCCAGGGTAGGCCCTGGACAGCCCAGTGGAAAGGGTGCTATGTATTTAAAAAGCAGGCCATGTACTTTTTAATTTTACCTGCCCTTGCAGTGAAAAACTCTTAGAATTTGTTTTCAGTACTGCGAGGTCTATCTCTCCCATAGGATAACATTTGAATTGCTTATTGCATTTTTCAGTGTAATTTCCAATGGGAAGGGATAACCAGGGATAACCAGTTCATGTTTGATGTTTATGGAATACTAATTTAAAAACCTAACTCATGGTGAATTCGGATCTCCAATTACAATTATGAGAAGGTTACTTTTAGAAAGTTGGCATTTTCTTGCCTTAGCCATTTGGTGCCTGCAGCCTGTTTCTGGTCACATGGCTGGGTGTAGTTGTCAGTTGATTTGAGTATTCCTCCTAGACCGCCACACACAACTAGGGCTTAGGTGTGAATGGATCGGCCATCACTGGCAGGATGGGAAAGAGCAGCTGGACCCTGCCTCACTTACACCTCAATTGGTGGTGTCCTATCTCCACACAAAGAACCTTGCATTGTCATTTCAGCCAGCGTGGAGCCAGTGCAGGGGAGATTGAGAATTGAATGCACCTGTAAGCCACTGCCTAGAATCTTCTCCCACCTACCGGAACCAGGGCACCAGGGTATAAAAGAGTATAAAAGAGGGTGTAAAAGAGGGACCTCAGACACTAACTCTCCAGTACACCTCTAGACATGTGGAAACTCTACGAGGAAGAAGGACTTCTGTGCTGTTACCAGGAGTGCCACTCTGCTGGACTGCTACTTTGAAGGAGCTGCTGCCCTGTTGTGCGGACCTGGTCCTGCTGCCCTCTTACCAGGGGAAGAAGAAATGGACCTGCTACCTCATCTTCAATTCAAGACCTCAGAGTGGCTCAAAGGGCTAGCAAACTGGTCTCCTATACTAAGCCTCAGGGACATAAAAGACTCTTGAACAGCTCCTGGACCCGTCTCAGTACAATCCTGACCCCAAGTGGTGCCTCTTGGGACCTGTACTTTTAGAGTAGTTCAACGGGCACTTAAATCAATCTTTGGGCTCTTCATGAATGGGCCCATTCACACCAGAACTGTGTCGCTCACATGGAAACTCAGTGTGAGCAGTAGCAGCTCGTGGAGGGAGTGCAGCAGGGCGGTGGGGCGGGGGTGTGGGTAGTAAACTCCAGCTCATGGCCGACCAGAGTAATGTAACTCAATAAATAAAGAAAACAAATTTCATTGTGCGCGCTGAAACGCCAAATGTGTTTTTATTTATTTAGTTACATTACTCAGATCGGCTGTGTGCCGAAGTTTATTACCCCCTACCCTGCCCCTCCACTGCCCCACCCCACTGCCCCACGGCACTCCCTCCACGAGCCACTACAGAGTGTGAGCCACCATCAGCCGGCTCTTTGCACAGCAAGCATTGATCGCCATGAAGGACTGCCACCACGAAGCACCAGCCCGCCCATCCATGATTCCTGGCCTGTGGTTCCCACAAGTCCCACCACCGCCGTGACGCACTCCTTGCTCCCCACAATCCTCTCCTACACAAAATGAACTTTTGGCACAAGGGTAAACCTTCAGCAGGAATAATCTGACATTGTATACGACCTGCACTCCATCGCAGTTGAACTGAACTTTTGACTTTCGTGTCCAGGGCGACCAGGTAGCCATAATTTGCTCTTTATGCGTATACTCCGTATATGCAGATTATTCTATAAAAATTCATAACTCGGGTTATACTGTTTAGATTTTTGTTGTTTGGTCTTGTCTTATTAATTAAATTAAGCTCTGTTTTTATAACCTGCTCTAGGATCTTTCTGTGAGGTGTTTTCACTGTTATACTGTTTGAAGTGTAGCACAAATGCTTTTTACATTAGAACTGTGTGGTGAAGTGGAGCCACTACTGCTACTTTGCAACAGTGGCAGCTGGCTTGGCTCTCAGGTAGTGGGGCAGGAGCACAGGGTTCGCAATGAAAAATAGTATTTATAAGAATTAACACATACCTTGCCGTCGTGTCCTGCGTCTATGCTCCTGCTCTCCTGACTCCAGGAACAGGAAGCACAGCCGGGCTCCCCTGACCAATCACAACACTGCAGTGACACAGCGCACAGCCAGGGGCTGGAGGGTGCACATGTTCTCCACACAGGCTGTAATGCAGCCTGCATGGAGAACAGGGAAAGTGTGCATGACTGTTTTGCGCACTTAGGAGGGTTCTACCACTCCTCCCTTGCTCTACAGCCCAACCCCCTCATGCAAAGCTGCCACAGCAGGAGAATAAAATAAAATGATAATAACATTACGTTATTATCATTTAGTTTTTTCCTTACTTAGCGGAGGAGCAGTATAATGCCTACATGTATGTTTACTTCTTTTCATTGTAAAGATGTGTCAGGCATATTAGAATCTATATTATCCATAGAATTGCATGCAATATGTTTGGCAAGGATCTAAGTTGAAAATACCTCTGTGAAGGACCTGTACAGTGATACATTGACACAAGCTAAGTGTCTGGAATCTAAAGTGTGAAATGTACAATTTAAACATACCGAACACGGTACGGAATAATATAAAATGGAAGACTGAAGACATGAAACGAGGGGGTGTCAAAAGGACAAGATGGCAATACAATGGATGTATGACGTTACAACGCATACTTTTACAACGCATGCACTTACAACGCAATTTTTACAACGCAACATCCACTACAACGCATTCCATTACATCGCATGACACTACAACGCATTTTAAAAAACTACCTTTACAACGCATTCCATTACATCGCATACTACCTTTCCAACGCATACCATTACAACGCATAATGTTACATTGCATTTAAGGTAAGTATTGGATAGTATAGGGGTAAAAATTACTATTCTTACTCCAGGGTGTGCAACAGTAGGGTAAGTGTTGGATAGCATAGGGGTAAAAATTACTATTCTTACTCCAGGGGGTGCAACAGTAGGGTAAGTGTTGGATAGTATAGGGGTAAAAATTACTATTCTAACTCCAGGGGGTGCAACAGTAGGGTAAGTGTTGGATAGTATAGGGGTAAACATTACTATTCTAACTCCAGGGGGTGCAACAGTAGGGTAAGTGTTGGATAGTATAGGGGTAAAAATTACTATTCTAACTCCAGGGGGTGAAACAGTAGGGTAAGTGTTGGATAGTATAGGGGTAAAAATTACTATTCTAACTCCAGGGGGTGCAACAGTAGGGTAAGTGTTGGATAGTAAAGGGGTAAAAATTACTATTCTAACTCCAGGGGGTGCAACCGTAAGGTAAGTGTTGGATAGTATAGGGGTAAAAATTACTATTCTAACTCCAGGGGGTGCAACAGTAGGGTAAGTGTTGGATAGTATAGGGGTAAAAATTACTATTCTAACTCCAGGGGGTGCAACAGTAGGGTAATTGTTGGATAGTGTAGGGGTTAAAAATTTATATTCTAACTCCAATGGTATGCATTGTAATGGTAGGCGTTGTAATGCCTGCGTTGTAGTGACATGCGATGTAGTGTCTGCGTTGTAATGGTATGCGTTGTAATGGTATGCGTTGTAGTGTCATGCGTTGTAAAGGATGTTCCGTTGTAATGCCTGCGTTGTAAGTGTAGTGCGATGTAATAGTTGCGTTGTAAAGGTTGTTTCCCCAATACAATAGTGACAAGTGTGGGGGGATTCGTCAAGCGGGGGCTGAGAAAAAGGGGGGTCCCAAAGCGCGTTTTCCCCATGCATTTTTCCATAGGACCTTTAGTCCAAGCTACAGCCCGAACGGCTGAACAGAATTACTTGAAATTTGGCAGAGAGGTAGTCCTCAGGTCAGGGATGTGCCTTTTGCAGGTCTGGTGTAAATCTGTTCAGTATTTCCTGAGAAAATAGCATTTAAAAGCATATATATATCTATAAGCGCGCACCGTGCGCGTACGGTAAAACTTACCGTATGCGCACGCTGCCGTGCTCGAGCGCTATTCTGATTGGTTGTCAGATCTTAGTAAACATTCGAATCGGTCGAAACCAGGATGTGTCAGCCGCCATTTTGTCTCTCGCAGTCTGAGGGGGTGAAAAACAAAGGTGGAGAACGTGAAAAGGGGGCAGGGTGGACAGTTCCTGACCCCCTAGCCTTTGTCAGGGGGTCCCAGAAGGACCCCCAACGGCCAAACTTTCCTTTAATTTTTTGAGAAAAATCGCGGAGTACGCGTAGCGTGCGCGTACGGTAGAAACGGAAAAATTCCGCGAACTGTGTAACGTGGGCGCGCGGTGCACGGAGCGCACCGCGCATCCACAGCTCGCGCACGGTGCGCGAAGTGCACCGTGCGCATACGGTACACGAAGCGCACCGTGCGCGTACGGTACGTGCACGGTGAAAAACCTTAAAAAAAAAAAAATACATAACTGGGCATTTAAAAAAACTTACAAATTCACTGAAAAAACCATAGGTTTCACACACGTTATAGTTAGGAATTAGCATTTAAAAAAGCTTGCAAATTCACTTAAAAAACCATAGGTTTCACACATGTTATAGTTAGCTGGACATTTCACTTGTGAAAAACCATTGAAATTCCCCCGTTATAGTTAGTGCAGGCAACTATAACTCACGCGACCACAATCCTCTGCTGATGACGTCAGATATTACATCACTGATGACATATGTGTCTTTCTGAAAAAAAATATTTGTAATTTATGTATAGCTAAAAATTAATGGAAGAAGACATGGGTAAATAAGTGTCTAAATACAGTGATGTAATATCTGACGTCATCAGCAGAGGATTGCGGTCGCGTGAGTTATAGTTGCCTGCACTAACTATAACGGGGAATTTCAATGGTTTTTCACAAGTGAAATGTCCAGCTAACTATAACATGTGTGAAACCTATGGTTTTTTAAGTGAATATATATATATATATATATATATATACAAATATATATATATATATATATATATATGTTGAGGTCGTTAGCTGTTCATAATGAAATTCAATTGAAAGGCTTAGTATATAGCCATGAACGGTTCAAGTATATTAGGTCGTCAGCCGCAAATCAGATAGTGTGGCTGTACACAAGTGTTACCCAAGTGCTACTCACAATAACGTAAGAGACATTCGCCGATGGCAATCACCTAGGTGTTAAATCAGCACATAATGTCACGCAACGAAGATAGGGGGCCGGGTAAGAATATTAAAACTGCAGGACCAGAGCAAGTTAAACATGATACTATCACCACAGGGACAAAAACAATGTAAACTTTAGAAACAAATGAATGTCCCAAAACCAGTGACTCGAACAATGACGAGCCCCTGAAATAGTAAAGGCATCAGAAAATTGAATAATTAATTCGGCTCCTTGGCGTGCAAAAAAGCATACCATAATCTCTCTTTTGTAAAACCAAAGTCGCAACGGGGAAAACAGTGCATAGTAGGTCCGGCTGGTGTCTACCTTAAGCACAGACTGTAGGGAGAGCTCCTTCCTCGCTTCAGAGTTCAAAAGAAGTGACGGTTAGAGGTGCCACTTATATCTCATGGGAAAACCCATGTGGTCCACCATTGGTTCTTATTCATTCTATAACTGGTCCTTTTTGATTGCAGTTCGCAATGCGATTGAATAGGCAGTGTCCAATCCATGATTAGGAAAAATCATGTTCCACCATAAAAGAAAGGAAAGGTTGTTAGAGCATTTCCAATTGGAGGTAATAACTTGAAAGTCCACTGCCAAGAGAAGATCAACCAACATTCCCGTAACTTTGTCGCCTGACCAAATATCTGAACAACTACAGAGAAAAACATGAAGAATGGTAAAAGGAGTAGTAATAGAAAACAATTGGGACAATTTCCGCCAAACCTGTTTCCAAAAGGAGAGACCCTTTGGACAAAAACAACATAAAAAGAAAGTCTGCATGAGAGGCATGGCGAGTCCAACAATTACTGTTAGGTAATAGTTTCATCTTAAAAAGAGAACACAAAGTTAAAAACATCCTATCATAAAAGGAATACATAGGTGGAACTGGCGGAACGAGAAATATGATGAATTTTGTGCCAAATTTTGATCCATAAGGGTATGGTGAAGGAAGACTGCAAATCTTGATCCCAAGAGTCCACAATTTTAGTTTTAGTCCTGACTGAGTCTGAAGAAAACTGCTTTATGATAAAAGAAGCCTTGACCTCAATAGGAAAATCGTAAGGAAGAATGGGATGATTGAGAAGGCACTGAATAGTGGGCTATGACTCCTTGTCTGAGAATATTTAAGAAAGCGCCATATTTGGCCTGATGAGAGGAGGAAATGTGAAATCGAGAGTGTAATTCTTCGATGGAGAGGAATTGATTGTATGAATGATCTGGGATAATAATATAGGACAATTGGACAAACAAGGAGACCATTTAAGGACCTGATGAGCTATAGTGATGTTGGAATTACACCAAATAGGAGTGAAAAGCAACAAATGAGATGGAGTACAGGTCTGGGAGAACAAGGTTGCTAGAATGTTTCAATAGTGGAGAAGACATTGATCAAGGTTTCTGAGTCATAAGATAAAATTGAAGAAAAGAAAAAGGAGAAAATAGCGAAAGTTCAAGAGATCGCCAAAGCAGATGGAAAGTGGAAGGTGAATTACTTAATGAAGGCCAAATCTGTCTGAAAGCAGAATGATATTGAGAAAAAGTCGGAAAATTGACTCTGACAGTTGTTTTGGAATTTTTGAGTTTGGATAAAGAGATTCAAGCTGGTTCCTTGTTCCATAGAATTTGGATAGAAGACCATTATTGGATCTGAAACAACTGATAGGAAACTGAAGAGGAAGCATTTGTAAGTAAAAATGTATTAATAGGCAAGAACATCATTCTAATTGTATCCAATCTACCCCACCAGGAAAGGTATAAAGGTGACCATTGATCAGGCAAGGTAGAGCGCTTATGTTTTAGGGTATCCATGCTAGCTTTTATAGTGTCTTTGATGGAGGGGGAATATAGAATTACTAAACATTTACTTTTTGAAGAGTTCTGGAGAAAACCTGTATTTTTAATAATATCTTTTTAAAAAATGTATTAAGCGGCATTACTTCAGATATATCAATGTTAAGACAATAACCGGAGATTGCAAAGAGAGAGATAAGAGCTGGAGAAATTCAGGACCGGAAGCACGAGGATTGGAAATATAAAGTAAAATATCAGCAGCATATGTAGTGAACTTAATATTGAGTTGATTAAAAGTATAAACTGTGAGAGTCTGAGATCTTCTAATAGATTCTAGAAATGGTTCCAAAGCAAGGATAAAAAGTAAAGGTGATAAGAGGCAACCATAGTTAGTTCCTCTGGTAAGGGGAAAATATTGTGACTGTAAGGCATAAGTAAAAACGGATGTGGAAGGAGATATATAGAGAATTTTGCTATATTGAAGGAATTTGGATCCAAACCCATGCCATTTAAGTACTTGGAACATAAAGTCCCAGTTAACACGGTTGAATACCTTTTCGTCATTCAAAGTAACAACAGCTAAGAGAGTTTAGCAGCGAGAGGCCCCATGTGTAAAATGCAAAAACGTGCTTGACTTATCAGAAATATTACGACCTTTAACGAAACCAGATTGCGCAACACCGACCATAGAAGGGACAAAATGATTGGCAAGAAGTGCCAGAATCTTAGAAAAGATTGTACAATCTGTATTAGTCAGGGATATTGGTCCATCATTTTTGCTGCCAGCCAAGACTTTATCCTTTTTTAAATTTAACAAATCATAGCTTGAGCAAAAGAGTTGATTAAGGTATTAGAAATTTTTAAAAGTCTGTGGCTTCAGAAAAATAGTTGAATAAAGTATTATAAATGAAAAAATTCTGTGTTAGGGTAAGGAGTTTTAAATCAGAAGATGAGAGAATCTGGACTAGAATTCAGCTGTAAAATCATTATGTCCTGGAGCCTTGTCCTTTGGAAGATTGGAGATGGCTGAGCATATCCCGGCTAAAGAGATGTCCGCCTCAAGCAAGGAAAAATCAATCTGTGGATTTTGAAGTTTGAGAATAGTACTGAAAAATTAATCAAAGGAATCTTGAGTAGGTAGAGTGTCTTCTGTATGGAGATTGGATTAGAACTCAGCAAAATGAGTGATAATGTCTTGATCTTTAAATAATTGTTTAACGGCGGCATCATGGATAACTTAAATTTTGAATTTTAGTATTTTAACCTTTAGATAGTTTGTTAACGCTTTGTCAGCTTTATTGGAACCACCATAATATTTTGTGTTCATTTTTAAAAGAGCATTGCAAGCACTATTTATGGATGATTTATTAAAACTAATCTTAGCTTGAAAAAGTTGTTCTAAGACATTTTTGTTGGATGAGGAATAATATTTGTTTCGTAATTTTTTAATATGTTGCAAGAGATTACACGATTCCTTGGCGGCTACCTTTTTGTTTTGGGAAACATCATTAACAATGTGACATCTTGCAGAGGCTTTGCAAGAATCCCACACATGGTAGAACTTTACGTCAGAGGTGGTATTATTGTGGAAGAATTCAGTGAAAAACTGTTCAAAATTTGTGGCGAATCGTTGATCTTGCAACAAACTATTATTAAAACATCATCTACTGGAATGTGTGGGGGGTATGGGAGGGCTCTAGGTCTATTATCACTGGGGCGTGATCAGAGTTCAAGATAGGGTCTAATTCAGCATGGATGAAATGTTGTGTAAGGTCTTTGCCGAGGAAAGTATAATCTATTCTAGAAGAAGAATGGTGAGTGAGGGAAAATAAAGAATATTCTAAAAGACCTGGGTTACAAATACACCAAGCATCAGCCAAACCTATATTGGAAATTTTTCTGTAAAAAGCCTTTTGCATATTATTAGGGATATATTTAAAAGCGGATTTCATATCTAAAACAGATCAAGCCACTGATTACAATCACCTCCTCGAATAAGATTAACATTCTTGAGGGAAACAATTTGGTACGGAGAATATTCCAGAAATGTCCTTCGACGCCATTAGGTCCATAGACATTAATAAACTAATTAGGACAATCATTATAAGTAACATCTAAATGAATATCATCAGAATCAATTTGTTTTTGCAAAACATTAACAGATAGACTTTTGTGAAATAATATGATTATACCATGTTTATGAGAGACACCTGGAGAACAGTAAACAGACCCAACCCAACCTTTTTTTAAGCATATGAAGAATGTAATGTCTTTTTTAAGAAGATGGGTTTATTGCAGAAAAGCTACTTGACAGGAGGATTTTGAGAGGTGTGTTAGAACTCGCTGTATTTCAAAAGGGCTGTGGAGACCAATGACATTCCATGAAATATTTCCATTCAAGGAAAAAGTCGTAAAACTTGATACATAACAGAAACGTCATGCAAAGCATATATAATACAGAAGAAAAAATGTGTACAAACTGGTATGCCAATATGGGAAATATATCAAAAAGAAATAAGATATTTGATACAATTAGAGAAGTAAAGACACAAAATGATGAAATAGGAAAAAGAACAGTAAAAAAGCCAAAGAGGGTTCAAAAGAATTTAAAAAGAAAAGAAATAAATGAACACAGTCATAGAACCAGAATGTAGGAAGAAGGAGTGAAGAACAGTAAGGAAAGGGGGGAAGGGAAAGGGGTATCAGTCCAGAAAAGACCCGAAAGAATAAATACCTGAAAAGTATCGCCACGCATTAAAGCAGAGGTCTTCAAACATTTTTGCTCTGAGCCCCCTAAGCAAAATATTTTAATGTCAGGCCCCCCCCCTTAAAACTTTACAGCAAGGCTTGGGTGAGTGGGAGGGAAAGGGCTGCGCTCAGGAGGCATGGCTCATGAGATCATTCCAGGGGTACTATTTCTATAGCTCATAAACCTCACTAAATATCAGACTTACAAAAACAGCAAATGAATCAAGCAAAAACTGTTATTGACCAAACAAAAAATACTGCCACCTATAATTGAGGTGTTGTGAGCCCCTCGCATTCCTGGTCCTCAAAGCAACCACACATGCTGCACAAATGGGGAGAGGAGTTGGCCTAACAGCTAGGGCGGTAAACCTTGAATCTGGGGAACTGTGTACGAGTCTCGGTAAGGACGCTCAACATCCTGTGAATCTGGGCAAATTACTTAATCTCCCTGTGCCTAACCCCAAAAAAATGAATGTGTCCTCATGTAATGCAACTGGTGCTATGTAAAGCTCTCTGATACCCGATACCTTCGGGTCAAGTTCACGCTATATAAAACTAGGTTAAAAAAAGATAAGTACATTCCTGAGTAGCAGGCTATCTCCTCTGCCACTTATACCACTTTGTCACCATGCCGGACCATCACTCTAATCTTGAAACCGGCCCTGTGAGAAAAGAAAGGGCTCCCACATGTTGTCTTCCTTTATCTGCAATGGCACCCTTGGTCCTAATGTTAGCAAATAAGCTCCCTTGTAACTTTTTTTAACATGGGACAGTCATAATTGTGATGCAGTGGGCCCTCTGACCCCTGGGCCCCAGTGTGGCTGAACCTGCTTCACTTATGTTAGCTACCGCCTTGCAAAGAGGGCAGTCTCCTCTGCCCTTTGATAAAAACAGAAACTCTCATCAAGCCACACACCCTTCTCTGCCATCTCTCTGAGGCCAAACAAAGGTGTCTCCATTGCATTCATTTTCCTCCTACCATGGGCTATTGCTCTGAGTCCCAAATCAACACCGGCAAGTGTACAGTGGGCCCTAATGCTAAGAAAGAGGGATAGTAAACAGCCATAATTCATGGTTAGCTGGCTCCTCATACCTCTGGTTTCTGGTGCCACTGTACCAGCAGTACCGGTGATTCTTTATGCCCCTTTATGTTAAAAAGCAGCAAGAGTAACCTGGCTCTGATACAAGCAAGGAAAATGGGAACCCACTCCACTTCATTGTAAGACGGCCATAATTGAACCCCATTTCAAGGAGTGTGTGGAAATGAAGGCAGCCTGGAAATGCGGCAAATGAATAAGGCCGCAGTTCCAGGTCATCTTCATTTACATGTAATTGCAGAGGCATTCGCGCCCCCCTTGGAAACCATCCACGGACCCCCAGGGGGGCGCGCCCCACAGTTTGAAGAACTCTGCATTAAAGGGACATGAGCAATCAGAGAAAGATCGAAATGAGAAGATAAATCTCAAGGAAAGGGACAGGAGCAGAAAGCAACAATGAAAAACATACATGACCGTAAGAAACAAACATACCCTTTAGGGTGGAACATTTGGAAAAATGGTCCAATAAATGGAAAATTAGACAATATCTGGACAATCAACATTGACAGACCTGGGAAGGAAATAAAGAGAGAAGGCCTTGGTGATAAGGTAGATGGGAACAGTAAGACAACAATATAATAACCTCCCTAAGCGAGGTAAGATAAACAATGAAATTCCAAGCATATTTAAAATTTTAGGTTCCACCATTGTCCATGGCTTCTCTTTTGTGCTGATGGATGAATTCTTTAAGTTGCGCTGTGGAATTGCAGGAAGTAGTCCAGTCCTAATAAGTGATTTTGAAGGTGCATGGGTGTAGAAGACCATATCTGGCACTAATAGCACGTAAATATGAATGTAGACTCAAGAATTCTCTGTGGCGAGCAGCAGTGACTGGCAAAACATTCTGCATGAGAAACATCTTTTGAGCAGACCAGATCATCTATATACATTGCTTAGAGGCAGAAAGGACTTGCATGAGGTCTGTGTATTGAAGAGAAAAGGTGATAATTCCTCTGGGTTTTGAACTGGAGCTGGCAGTCGGAGCTTTTGGGCCAAGACGATTGGCTCTTTGAATATTAAGGGGAGAACTATTAGTGAAACCCACTTTCTTGGGTAATTTTGCTTGAAGAAAAGCAACCATATCTCCTCCTTCTGTCCCTTCTTGTATTCCCTAAACTCGAAGATTGATTTGTCAGTTACAATTTTCCAAATCTTTGGGGTGTCATTTGAGAACCTCAATTTATTTGGACAAACTAGTTACTTTAGGAGTAGTGTCTCAAAATTCTGCAGTGTGAAGTTCAAGGTCTGAGACCCTTACTTCAAGGGATGACCATTTGTCATCAAGATGTTGAAGCATGGTGGAGGTGTCTAGCATGAAAGGTTTCATCATTTTTAGTTCATCCATAAAATCTTCATGGTGGTTGGGAGGGGTGCTTCATGCGGCCTTAGTGTCGGCTATTCAGCGTTGGTGGAGGAGTGGGTTATCGGAGCCGCAGACATCTATGGCGTGCCAATATGTGGTGTTGGCGGCGGGCACCATTAAAGCGGTCACATGCTTGTATCGGCGAATGACTAATGAACGGCTGGCCCCCCTCGACAGTTTGAAACAGCGCTGGGAGGAGGATATTGAAAGGGACATACCTGATAAAGTATGGGCTGACTTGCTCGAGCGCCCTTGGAAATGTTCTAGGAATGCCCGTTTCCAAAAGATCCAATTTTTTATTTTACAACAAGCTTATCTTACCCCAGTTAAGATTCAATGCTACTTTCACACACTCACGGCGCCCTGCCCCCACTGTCGAGCGGAGGCGGCTGACCTCTGCCATATGCTATGGGGTTGCCCTCAGATTAGGGCTTACTGGTGGGAGGTGTGGTCGTTACTCTGCACTATCACGGACAGGGAGATCGAATTTGGTATGAGTCCGTGCTTGTTGCACTGGATTCCCCACACTTCCAAGAATAAAATAACCAGTAAATTTATAGACCTAGGGCTGGTATTAGCCAAGCGGGAAATTACTGCCAATTGGAAGTTGCAGTGGGGACCGAGATTGCAGAAATGGAGGGCGGAATTTACTCGGTGGGCAGACTGCGAGGCGGTGCAGTTGGCTACCCGTGCTCATAGCGACAGGGCGTTGGAATCAGCCCGTGCCTGGGGTACGCTAGCGGAACTTTTGAAGGCTGCCGACACTGATACGGACGAGGCCTCCGAAACGGAGGTGGCGCAGATCCTGCCCTCCCCTGAGTCTGGTTAGAGGAGTGATCAGGGTTCGGACACTATCACACTTGGGTTGCCGGTGGTCCTGTGTTGGGAAAGTCTATGGTGTAGAGTAAACGACATGAGTGCCTTGATATGTATCCAGTCAATAAGTCATGCCGGAGGGGGTATGGGTAGGGGGTGATGGGTGGGGGGAGGGACGTAACATGGGGCAGTCGATAGGTTTTTGGATTAGTTGTATCGATATCATCAAGGAGCCTTGTGAGTGGAGTCTCTGTGACTTACATGTGTACAGGCTGCCAGCATGCGGACACTGGATGGTGGAATTACAAGGGACTACTCCGCAAGGTTGCAGGGGGAGCAATAACTCAGTTAGTACACCATTGGGTTACAATAGAGTTGACAGTGCAAAGGAAGCTGTGCCTTAGTATGTCTCATGTAAGTGCTGGATCTTGATTGCATTGTTTTTGAGTGATTTGAAATACAAATAAAAATATATATATAAAAAAAATGGTGGTTGGGAGGGGTGATTTTGTAGGCAACTCGGGGTTTCTTCTAGGTCTCTTACTATCACCCCTAACATTCTCCTTGCATTTGGCAGAAGAGGTAATATTGAGTAAATGGTTTTTCAGGGAAGTGTTGCCGCCATCAGCCATATTGAAAAGGTGGTGTACAGGGGAATGAACGTTATGAGCAGTGTTAGATTTGGGGGTCACTAGTTGGCACAGGTATGCACTTGTGACAAATAGGGACCCTTGCCTCTAGTCAGGGTAAGGGGGTATACCCCTAAAATAACCCCTGCTCACCCCGTTGGTAGCTTGGCACGAGCAGACAGGCTTATCTCAGAGGCAATGTGTAAAGCATTTGTGGACACATACAGTAATCAAGTGACAACACTACAGATGGACACCACACAGGTTTTATATAAAAAAATAAGTATTCTTTATATAGATTTAAAAATTCACAATACTGTTACTTAAAAATGGTAGTTTTAGCTTAGTTCTCTTTTAGATCTTACATGCGACACTTTGAGCCAATGTACCTTTAGATGCGACACGCAGGGCAACGAAAGTGTTGCAACGATGGTGATGCGCTGAAAGTTTGGTGCAAAGAAATAAAGATGGCGTCTTGTTGATGCGACACGCTTCTCCGATGTTGCGAAATGTCTCAGCTCGATGCGTCAGCTGCAGCGGCAACACCCTTATCCATTGATACGACGTCAGCGGCTTTGGCAGTGACACTCTTCTCCAACGATGCGAGACGCTTCGGCTCGATGCGACGGTTGCAGCGGCGTCACCCTTGTTTTCAGTGATGCGATGACAGCGGCTGCGACGGCGGCACGCTTCTCCATGGATGCGAGGTGCTTCTTCTGATGCGGTGCAATGCAACAGCTCCAACAGCGACACCCTGGTTCAGTGATGCAACTGCAGCGGCTGCGACGGCGACACGCTTCTTCGGTGTGCGATACGCTTCTCGTGATGTGGTGCAATGCGACAGTGATATGGATAAACAAAAAGGTGCCCCCTAGTATAATTTGAGGTCCTAGAGGAGGGGAAAACAAAACATAAAATATATGCAAAACCTCTATCTGACCTATATTTCTTTAATGTCTCATACGAATTGTGCTGGACCCCTTATATAGAACACAAAAGAACAGTTGCTCTCAAATATCTATGATTAGATACAACCATTTTTATAAAAATCGTAATTTCTTTATTATTTTTTTACATTTTTTGCTCTTTTTCAAAATTCATTTACTGAATACAAAAATGTATATGTATTCATAATTAAATTCTAAGGTTCAATAAGTCAACATCCTATGACTCGTGAAAAGATAAAAAAATGTACATCATTATTATGTAAAAATCATACCCCTACATACTCAACCAATAAAAACAAAATCACTCACTCCTAAGCATACCAATCATTCATACTGTCACCCACAAGTATGAAATAAAATTGCAGATAGTATAACACATAAAGGGAACCGTACATGGAATGTATCAACAAATCATTTATGTTGTAGACATATGTCAAGGATTTTCAACTTTGTCAAATCAGACAGACATTGTTTTCTCTTCTTTGTTATCTGATCTAAAGATTATAGTCTACTTTTTTATCCTTCTTCTTGGAATATTCTCAATAGATCGGTTCCTTAGAAACGATGGTCTCCTTAGAGATGATGGTCGACGTACCTTTCGGTGGAAAGGAAAAACATTTTTTTACTCCACCTTCTTCAGGACCAAAATTTATACAGTGCAAATGTAGAGTAGGACGGGGAAGTATCTGGTAATAGCTGTAGTTGAAAGATATTCTATGCGTAGAATATCCCAAATCATAATTCATAGGCCACTGTTTGACATCCAAAAAGACTTCTTCTCTTCACATTCAATTATGGTTACAAATGGGATGACAAAGCCACTTATTTCCTGGGTGTGCTGCCCTCGGGCATATTTTCAGCATGCTTGTGGTAGCTAATAGATTTTGTTCGGGATATAAAAGTTTATGACTTCTGATTTAATGAAATGCCTCTGAGTTCCATATACATTCTGCGCACTAAGTCATCAACACTCCGGCCATTTGCTCCAGCTCCATACGATTGTGATGACAAGTGGGCGCCGGTAATGATCCAGCGATAGTGTACGAGCGAGGAATGACTCTTCACCTCTCCGACACCAACTAACTCTGGGATTGAAGAGCGATGAACGGGAATGGAGCTGGTGCAAATGGCCGGAGCCTTGATGATTTAGAGCGCAGAATGTATATGGAACTCAGAGGCATTTCATTAAATCGGAAGTCCTAAACTTTTATATCCTGAACAAAATCTATTGGTTTATCTTTGTTGTCTGAAGGCAGAGAGGCCTTTGCCTAGTCCAAACCAGCTCTGGTCAGTCCTGGAGCACTTTGTTTACATGACTCCTTCTTTCCTTTCAGAGAGCAGGGCAGAGACATCAGACGCACCACAGGAGGTGGAGCCAGCATTGCGGAGGGACGGCACAGCCCTATTCAGGTCCCAGGTACAACTCCTCCCTCCCATCTAGATGCAGATCCCTCTATTCACCACTGGGCTGACTCACCCTGTATCCTGGAATCCCCTAGCCCTGTCACTCAAACTCCAGACAAGGAATACACAACCTAGCAGAGGCAGGTTTGAATGGTTAGACAAGAAAATACCTACTTTCTAAAAGTGGTATTTTAAAACACAGGATGTTAAAACCAACTTCACTAAAAGATGTATTTTATCATTCTGAGTTCAGGCATACTAAATTCGACTTTCTACCATGTTCCCTGAGTCAGTTAGGATTATAAGATGTAATAATCAAAGCATCTAACACCAGCAAAAACACATGAGGCAACAGCAAAAAATGGAAGGGAGACCCACGCCAAGGTGCCAGGTCTAACAAGTAGTATCATATGATGAAAATAATGAGCCTTCTCTCGAGGAAATTGGTAGACCAAAACCGACAATACCCAGCAGATGCCTATATATAGATACTTATGAATAGCACTTTCTGCTCACAGAAGAGCGAGCTACGCTAATAAGGTAGCAGTGAAGAACTCCAAACTCTGTCAAATTGGTTAACCCTCCATAAAGCACACATGACCAACTTATTTCTAGGAAAAATAGCTGACAAACTAAGGGGCATATTATCAAGGACGGCGTTAAAAATTATCGCCGGTTTTGCACAGACAACTGCCGCTAAACCGGCAATAATGGGCTTGATAATATGCTCTATGGAATTTTCATAGAAGCCCATGTTCTGGTGTGAACATGGGCTTCTATGGGAATTCTCCAGGGCATATTATCAAGCCCATTATTGCCGGTTTAGCAGCAGTTTTCTGCCGCTAAACCGGCGATAAGCTGCAAGTAACCACCATCAGTTAGCACATATACAGTCTGGCCAGTAGTGAACTGTCTAATGGGTAAGGAATATGTTGCATGTTAAAACAAACAGTCTCAACAACACACAATCAAAGACTGTAAAACCTGGAAAGGAAGCCTTAGAAAAGGAGGGATGAGGTCCATACTGAAAAAGAAATGTTTTTAGTAGTGAAATTAAAATTAATGTTGAAGACAAGGCCCAAGTCTGTATAATGACTGATGAGTGAGCAAGCCGGGAGTGCAGATTCTCATCAGCATACTATTTGGTGGAAAAAGCTCCGTCCTAGCTCGGCTGCTAAGAGGAAAAAGGTTCAAACTATGTAATGATTGGCTCTCTAGGCAAGGAGAAACACTCACTGGCTGAATCACCCCACCATCATGATTCAACCACCTCTATGTAGGGTGGTTGGGATCGGCTGTGGAAGGAAAACAGAAGCGAAGTCCAGACCAGGGAGAAGGAGCTCCGTTAGTCAGCGGCAATCTTTTTTGCATCCAACTCGCGCCCCTCCTTATTTGGCATTCCAAGTTACAAAAAATAAATGAATCCATGCCCAGTAAAGAAAGCAATTGCTATTATTTGATCAAAAATGGACATTGCTCTCGTACATTCTTGATGGCCTTGCCTGAGATGGAAACAGGCTGCCCTTAAAAATCATAGTGGATACTTAGGATAATAAATGTCTTACACCCACATGGTGTCAAGTCCTTAAGCGCTCAGAAGGGGGCCTACTAACTAAAAGTGCTGAGATGGAAGATTGTTTAAAGAAAGCTGCATATTGGCTCCCCTGCTCTTTTCCTTGTATGTTTAGGATTTTCCTGCAATATTACATATGATTGGTGGGATCCAATCAGTGGCTGCTCCTCCGCTATTGTGGAGGAGAGTCGCTCCATTGCTTTTAAGCAGTGCAAAGCACGGCACATAAAATGATAATAACTTTGAGTTATTATCATGTTATGCTTTGTGCTGCTTTGCGGGAGTGCAGGTAGGTGGTCCGGCTGCTCTGCTCTCGGAGAAGGGCTGAGGAGGAGTGTTTTGCCCTTTCCTAAGTTCACAATGACTGTTTGGTCGTCACTCTTGGGCCACCCAAACCAGTCATGCACACTTTCACTGTTCTCCATGCAGGCTGCATTCCGACTGTATAGAGAACGTAGCCATACCTCAAGCCCCTGGATGAACGCCGAGTCACGGCGCTCAGACCAATCACAACACTGCATTGCAGCGTTGTGATTAGTCAGGGGAGCCTGGGTCCTTAATAATCACAATGCTGCATTGCAGCATTGTGATTGGTCAGTGGAACCTGGTTGTGCTTCCTGTTCCAAGATGAGGAGAGCAGGAGCAGAGACACTGGACCAGGGGGCAAGGTAAGTTTCTTTTTTAATATTGCGCACCCCAACCACCTGTCCGACTCCTCCCACGCGTGACTCCCCCACAACACCCTCCCTGCCACCAGAGAGCTATACCTGCCACCACTGGATCCACTAAATCCCAAACTATAAGCATGCAATGTAGCATGGATCAAACACTCGTCACAATCCAACAGGATATTCAGGAAGTACATTACTATCCGCTAAAAAAATGTTTTGCAAATAAATGCCATCAAAAGTAAAATCATACATTTTTACTACTTTTCATCAAAAGTTGAAGCTCAAATGGACGATTGCACAAGTGCTAATCTAAAGAGTGATACAGTACCTTTCCAAGAATTCCATATGAAACTTGTGGAAGGGAGAGTGATGTCTCACAGTGTAGATCTTAAAACCACATATAATACTACTGCAAATAAACAACTACAGACTGTACTGTAAGTATACCATTACAAAATACCTCCAACACTCATATGAAATTCAATGTATTTGAGTACACAAACAAGATTCACTGGATAAAGCACAGGTAAATATCCATAAGTCTGTTGTTTCAATTAGAAACAGTATTCTAAGAGAAGCCCGGTAGAACACCACTGTAAATAAACGAAAACAGGCGGTACTGTAAGTTTACCATGCCATGATAACTAGAACACTCAATGTATTACAGCAGGCAAACAAGGCTTTCTGGATAAAGCATAGGGAAAGATCCTTAAGTCTTTTGTTTCTGATAGAAAGGGACTTGTGATACAAGCTCTAAGATTAGAACTGTGTATAACCAGTTTTTATGTAAAAGACCTTAGGTGTACCAAATGGTGGTGTTTACTTCTAAAGAGGCTGCACCTAAGAACGTAAAAAATTATGAAACTTAAATTTGAACAGCTTCAGCCATTAAATTATGTCTTATGAATAAATCTAAGGCCCGATTCACAAGTTGCATTTTGTACTACATAAAGTACCATTCAAATAGTATTACCTACTACCTCACCCACTACCTGTGGAGTCTCTGTTCGAGCCCTTCTGCTGCAAGGCCAGGTTTTCTGTTGTAGTTTCATGCTCCAATATCTGATCATGTACGTAGCAAAGTCATGAATTTGCTCACTCTCAAACTGCCACTACACGAAGGGGGGCCCTTTACATGCCCTTTTCTTAATACCGACTTGCAAACTCTATTTTGAGAATCGGTAATAGGTTACTGACTTGCAAAATAGGTTTGGTACATAGGAAAATGTATTTTGCCAGTCACAAACGAGTGGATATATAACTGTCTGGATGGAGGATTTAGTAGCTGTCTGACTGTCTGTTTAAGTGAGTAATTAAAAGTGTCTCACTTAATACATGGATTAGTAACTAAACTATGTGAATGTGTGCATCACTGTCTCTGTTGTTGTATAACATGCTGCATCAGTTGGTCACTAATTACATGAGTGTGTATATTAGTTATAGATTAGTTGGGTGAGTATTTGTATGGGACACTGAGTTTGTGTGTGGTTGGATGGGGTGTGTGTAACTCTATGCATAGATGTGTGAATGGTTGATTGACTAGGTGTATAGGTTTAAGAGTGCATGTGGAAACAGTTTTTTGGGTGATTGAGTTTATTTATTTGTGTGTTGGTGGGCGTATATATGTTTTAGTTGTACATCTTCAACAAAGTAAAAAAATAAAAGGCATTGTATGTGAGTGTTGGTGTATATAAATAAGTATATATAAGAGTCAGTGATTGTGAGAGTAACTATATGAATGAGTGTATAATTGTAATGGTGATTTTTTAACATATTAACTATGAGTTACTATGTGTTTGAATAAATGAGGGGTTGTGTGTTCAGTTCACAAAACTTTATTCACATAAACATAGTATCCACAAAAGTACAACAATGGTTAAAAATGACAGGGAAAAAAGTAACAATACATAATAGTTAGAATTACAGTTGTATAAACACAATATCATAAAATTCGGATGTCCGTACGTGAATAAAACTCAGTGATTAGACATTGTCTTACGCGCCCTGGTGGCAATTCTCAAAAATGTGCTTAGACGAATAACCAGGTCTTCATCAGCCAAGACAAGCATACATGAATAAGCAGAAACCAAACTAATAGGCCTGCTATTATTAAAAAATGGGAAAAGAAGCCACTTGATATATTTCATGTAATATTTGCAGAAAAACAAAAAGTGTTGAATTTATTGGCTACTCACCCCGTCACATGGGCAGGGTAGTGAATCGAGTTTCGGATGACAACCCAATGGGAAACACAAAGCAAATTTAACTGTCCCAGCCCTCAGGCGGAATAAGAGGCTCCTTTCCCACCGACTCATAGGTAAGGTGAGATAATTTGGAAGGCGGTAGCAGTGCCGTTCGTAGGCCATGTAACTGGAAACAGGAGGTTTATATGATTCCGACACAGTTCTTACGGTGCTATATAATGAATAAAGAGCACTTCTAAGTTCTCTTTTATTTACAGTTTCTGCTTCACTAGGATTTAAGAAAATGCAGCCCTTATTGATGGTGCATAAGCTTTGATACACTCCAGATAACCAAGGAATATCCATCCCCTTCTCACACTTCAAACAGTCTGTTATGATGTTTTTAGTTAAGGTAGCTGCCTGATTCTTCCAGACTGATAGCCAGAAGAGAGCTGGGCGAGCGCGTATAAAATCAGATATATAATTTAAATTCAATTCCCTGTGTCAAATCTATTGTGGGGTCGAGATTGGGATATTCAGCAGCTTTCTACAAAACCGGTTTTCTTCCTGCTGAATGCAGGAACTATCTGCAGAGACCCAAATCTCAGCTCCGTACGTGGCCACAGGGACACATCGTAATTTAAAAAAAATTAAAATAGCTAAAATAACACCTGCATTCTTTGGGCGGGGAAAACTAAAAATAGAATTAATAGACTTTGAGAACTTGCTCCTGGAGTGAGTAAGATGCTCAGTCCAGGTGCCGTTCGCAGCAAAGACTTCTCCGAGATCAGGGAATTTACAGGTACTTGTCAATTTTTGATTGCCGGCAACAATAGAACTAAGCTGGCGTTTTCTAGGGCCACAGGACATTAAAAATGATTTTTTTAAATTTCCGCACAAGTCCAAACTATCCATGAATTTAACAAAGGACTGTACTAGGATACGTAGAGAATTAGGAGTGCAGCCTATAAGAACCGCATCATCTGCGTAGAGTAGTACGGGAAGAGGTTTCCCGACAATCATGGGGACATCTTGGGTCATAGGTACCAAAGACTTATTTAGGCCATTAATATAAATAATAAAAAGGAGGGGGGCTAGGACACATCCCTGCCTGACCCCCCTTCTGACCTTAATGACTCCCGAAACCTCTCTCCCACTACCTACCCTCACCTGAGCCTCGAGGTCTTTATGGAGATATGCCAGAAAATGAACCAGTGGCTCATCCAGCCCATAGGCCAGTAGGATAGCCCACAGCCTTGACCTGTTCACAAGGTCAAGTGCTGAGGACAAATCCATAAAGGCCAAATAGACCGGGGAGTTCTGAGCGATAGTATACTTCCCAATTACATGGTTGAGATTAAGGCATTGTTCATTAGTACCAACCTTGCTACGGAATCCTAACTGGCAAGGCTCTAGAATACTACACTCGTCTGACCATTCCAGGATCTTTTTGTATAAAACTCTGCCCAAAATTTTAAGAGTTTGCGTGTGGTTGGATGTGGTTTGTGCAACTCTATGCATAGATGTGTGAATGGTTGATTGACTAGATGTATAGGTTTAAGAGTGCATGTGGAAACAGTTGTTTGGGTGACTGAGTGTATTTATTTGTGTGTTGGTGAGCATATATATGTTTTAGTTGTACATCTTCAACAAAGTAAAAAAATAAAAGGCATTGTATGTGAGTGTTGGTGTATATAAATAAGTATATATAAGAGTCAGTGATTGTGAGAGTAACTATATGAATGAGTGTATAATTGTAATGGTGATTTTTTAACATATTAACTATGAGTTACTATGTGTTTGAATAAATGAGGTGTTGTGTGTATAATTGTGTAAGTGAGTAAATGTAAGTGTGATAATAAAAATTCATGAGTGAGTAGGATGACTGCATAACCGACTAAGATGACTGCTGATGTGTCAATGTCTATATGTGTATAAGTGCATTTGATAGTGTTAATTAGTGACTGTATGTATAAGTGATTCTGTTGTTGAATGGGTAGTTGTGTGTGCAGACTTAGGAATCAGTGGGTGGGTACGTAGTAACTGGTATTGGTGTGTCAATGGTTTCAAATATGGTACTCTGTATTTTACAGTGAGTGATGAAAGGCTAAACTAGTGAAAGATGAGGTGTATCAGATTGTCACGTGGATGATGTCATCAGTGATATCATTTGAGATGTCATCAGTGATGTCATCAGTGATGTCACTGACCATGTCAAGAATGATGTAATATGTGACATCATCAGCAGTGCATTGCGGGCGCGTAAGTTATAGTTAGCAGAACTAACTATAACGGAGGAATTTCTATGGTTTTGTACAAGTGAAATGTCCAGCTAACTATAACACCCCTGAAATCTATGTTTTTTTCTGTGAATTTCTAAGGTTTTTTAAATGCTAATTTCTAACTATAACGTCTCTGAAACCTATGTTTTTTTCAGTGAATTTCAAAGCTTTTTTAAATCCTAATTTCTAACTATAACGTCTCTTAAACCTATGGTTTTTTCAGTGAATTTCAAAGCTTATTTAAATGCTAATTTTTAAGTGTAATAGTAATTATACCTATTTTTTTGTACTGGTTTTCTATCATTTTTTAACTGTTTACTTATAAATATTTTATTCATTAAATAACCTTATTTTTCTGGAAATTGCAAAAAAAAATAAAAAAATTTCAACTGAAATATTGTTCAATATTTTTGTTTTATTTTTTTATTTTAATATATTTATATTATTTGCTTTTTTAATTTGTTTTTTCCAAAATAAAATTCGGAGTCGCGCACCCAAAGCGTACACATCACGGTGGGTGCGCGGATTGTAGCCGCCATTTTATAAACATCATGAAGGATCTGCGTACAGTGTGCGACGGCTGCATGTTTTTCTGTTACATCATATACATTTAATATTACGGGATGTGCGCGATTGGTATGCGACCAGTCTGTGACTCCTGCTCCCAAGCATTCGCGACACATGCACATTATGGTACGCGACGCTTGTGCGGTGGCGGGTCCCGCGTGATGTCGAATACGTGCAGGGGTGCAATAGATGCGCGACTCCCGCAAATTTTTTTTATGTTCTAAAATGATATGTATATGTGTTTAATATACATATTAGGGCAAGAGACTATCTAAGATATTCATAAAAATAATATATTTGTACTTATAATAAACGTATATTATTTTTAAATATATTTTCGCGAAGTCGCGTTGGGTGCGTGCTTCGTGAGTGCAGAGTGCGCGGATCCCATGTGACCTCCAAAAAAAAAGATTTTATTGGTTCATAACATTTCCCACTGTAACAATTGAAGGACCCCACCCATTTTAATCATTCTTGTTGGAGCATCTTTAGAGAGATATCTCTTTTCCTACAAGAACCCTTTTTGCTTGTTTTTTGGGTGTTTTTCAAAAAATATCAAACAAAATGGCATCTGGACAGCAGCAGCAGGAGGATGTATCTTCTGAAGAAGAATTCTTGCAGGAGGCACCACGTCCACAGAGGCCGGAATCTGTCATGTGGAAATTCTTCACATTTCCACCTGGAGAGAAGAACTTAATGCGAGAAAGGTGATGTGCAAAATTTGTGACCGAGCCCTGTCAAGAGGCAGTGCAAAAAAATACTCTTGTGGCACTGCTTCTATGGACAAGCATCTCCGGACCACACATCCTCTCAAACTTGCTTGGGAGGAAAAGAGGCGAGCTGCTTTGAACCCCTCACCTGCTGTGGCAAGTACATCTGGAGCACCCTTAGGAACACCTGCAATGGACATTAGGCCAGAATTCGCCTTTTTCGAGCAACACTGCGTGAAGTGTAAGAAACTTATATGCTTCGGTGAGCAGTCGTGGATGCAGTTTGTGCTGCGCAACGCAAACCATCCTTGTTAATTTTTTAGTTTTTTTGTTTTTGGATTGATAAGTAATTCCAAATGTTTCCTGTTTTATTCATTCTTTTTTTTGTTCATTTTTTGAAAAAAAAACCAAAAACCCAAAATTGTTCAAATTAAAAAAAAAAATACAAAAGAAAAAAGAAGAAAAAAAAGGTTCTTATCAGAACTACCTTATCTGGTTAAAGAAAGAACTATAATTGCAAGGCAATGTGTGAAAGTTTAGTTGAATATATGTATACAGCATGATTGACTGAAAGAATGCATTAGTAGTGTATGGTGAGTTTATAGGTGAAGATTTATGAGTAAGTACTGCAGCGTGACACTGCAAGCTCTTTAGCTGCACTGCACTGTGGCACTTCCAAAGCACAGGGATGTGACATATGTACATGAATATGTTGCAACTCTGTTCTTCCCTCTGCACTGCCGCACAAACTGCAGCCATGCGGTGACACAGGCACCCTTGCACCATGGTGCAAGGATGTCTGTGTCGTGTGGAGATTGTTTATGTGCAGGAAGGGACACCTTCCAGCACAAAAACAATCAGTAAAGGCATTTTCCTCTTTCAATGTATGCTGCGGAATGCAGCATGCATTGAAAGAGGAAAAAATGAGGAGAAATGAAAACAATTCTCCTCGTTGCGCCTTGCTACACCAACTCTAGGATGGCGCAGCATTCACAGACATCTTCAGATTTACGATTTCTCATAAATCTGGAGATGTGGTCTGTTCTATGGGTGTTGTGTGGGAACACCCACAGCAACACCTATGGGACGCCCCTTCAACGCAAAGTTCTGTGTATGAAGGGGTCGTATTTACAAGGAGAGGAAAAACCACGCAGGTTGGCTTTTCCTCTCCTTGTAAATATGAAGGAGTGCCTGGCGCCATCACTACGTTACAAAAAGCAACATACTTGTGGCGCAGGGTGCTTGTAAATCTGCCCCATAAGTGCTTAGGTATTGGCAGACTGATACAATATGAACATAGTGCTGGATGGGTGATTGAAGAATTGCATGAAACTGACAGGAGGTATCCTACGCTGCATGAGTCCTACTTCTGTATTTAATTAAGTAGACCAATAGTATGTATATGCTTAGAGATTTGTAGGGATTATGCACAGAATATTTTATGTGTACTTGTGTTGGTGCCTAGGTCATTTTGTAAGAATACCACTAGTAACTGGAATGATGACAGTGCTGCAAACAGAGTGAACACGTATTTTATAAGTGATTACGTATTGGTGGAGTGATAGGATAAGTAGATAGTGGTAGATAAGTGATTAAAGAAGTGCATGGGACAGACTGGACGATTCCTACACTGCATGAGTACTAACTGGGTATTAAGAAGAGTGTATCAATAGTATGTAGCAAGTTAGAGGTCAGCTTGGATAGTGCACAACATATTATAGATGTACTTGTGTTAGTAGCAAGGCCATTCCATAAGTTCATGACTAGCAACTAGAATAATTACAGTATTACAAACAGAGTGTATAGTGAATTTATAAGTGCTTAGGTATTGGTGGAGTAATAGGATAAGTAGATAGTGCTGGATGGGTGATTGAAGAAATGCATGGGACAGACAGGAGGATTCCTTCACTGCATTGGTACTAACTGGGTATTTAGAAGAGCGTATCAATAGTATGGAGCTGGTTAGAGCCGAGGTCTGGATGCATAGTGTACAAAATATTGTACCTGCACTTGTGTTAGTGGCTAGGCCATTCCTTAAGTATATGACTAATAACTGGAGTAATTTCAGTGCTGCAAAGAGGGTGCATGCTAAATTTATTAGTGCTTAGGTATTGGCAGAGTGATAGGATACGTAGATAGTGCTGGATGGTTCAAAGGAGAAGTACATGGGACAGACAGAAGGATTCCTAGACTGCATAGGTACTAACTAAGTATTTAAAAGACTGTATCAAAGCTACGTAGCTGATTAGAGGTCTGCATGCATAGTGCACAGAATATTGTAGCTGTACTAGTATTGGTGTGTATATGGTTTAGAGAATGGTAGTCTGTATTTTAGGGTGTGAAGAGGTGCATCAGATGATCACGTAGATGATGTCATCAGCGATGTCATTTGAGATGTCATCAGTGATGTCATCAGTGATGTCACTGACCATGTCATGAGTGATGTAATATGTGACGTCATCAGCAGTCATTACTTTAATCCAAAATGCTGGTGGGCATATTGGCCTGGTCACGATGTGAAAATTCAGGAATTGATACAATAAAGAAAAGAAAAAAGTGTTAATATGCACACAATGTCATTTCAACATATCTTGCCCCGTGACCGCCATACCTGTATGTTCGTCAACGTGACTTATTCATAATAAACATACTTAGAATTGCAAACATCAACATAAACAATGGACTACACATTACTTTAAAGTGAAAGGCTATCGGCCATATTAACCTAGGCACGTTGCGTATTATAATGGTTCTTACGTGAAAGAAAAGGAAAAAAAGGGGTGTTAATATACATACACTATCCCTAAATAAAGTTCTAGCGATTATAGTTCCATTCCATTCACAGCTCATTAGAGATGTCATGAGTGATGTCATGAGTGATGTAACAGACTATGTCATAAATGATGTAATGTCTGAGGTCATTAGCAGTACATTGCTGGGGCGTAAGTTATAGTTAGCTCAGGTAACTATAATTGCTGAATTTCACTGGTTGTGTATGAGTGAAATCTGAGTCTAGCTATACCGTCACTGTAATCTTTGTTTTTTTCAGCAAATGTCTAGGTTTTTTTTTACGTTAAGTAAGATGCATATCACAATGGATGGTGGGAGGTTGGAAGCAGGGCCTGGCATAGTGCTGCCCACACCCAAGCTTGCTGCTCCTGCCTCCTCCTAGCCATCTATTGTCAAAGTCCATGTCCCTGCTCCCTTATTACAGCCCTGTGTGGCCGTTGTTCTGCCACCGGCCTTCCCGCCTTCTCTGAACAGTTAGCTTGCTGGGCCATCCACCTCCTCCCTATCCTCTGTTGTCTGAATCCATGGACTAGCCTCCTCCCTCCTGCCATGCATGGTCTGATATTCTGCCACTGCCCTCCATTTAGCATGATGTACCAGTCCACTTCTCCTGCCCTCCATTGCCCAATTCTATGCCCCATCATTGACCTCCTGCTTAGCCTCTGTGCTTAGCTTGCTGCCCCTATTCTCCTTTCCCCTGCCCTCCGATGTCTTTGTGCATGCCCCTGCTCCATCCTTTTTGCCCACCATGTTCCAGGGACCTGCCACTCCTATCTACTCTGAGTGTTCTGTTGAGCTGCCGCTCCCCTCCCACTTGCCTAGCCTTTTCAGATGACTGTAACCTGCCCCTGCTACCTCCACCCTGCCTGTCCACATTCCATGCCCCTATCCCCTTCCTCCTGTCCTCCATGGTCCATTTTACTGCCACACCCTTCTGCCCTCCCTGGTCTGTTGTGCTGCAACTTCTCCTCCTGCCTGCCCTGCATGGTCTGTTGTGAGGCCCCTTCCCCTGACCTCTCTTGTATGTGCCCAGGTCCTGACACTCCCTTCTATCCTCCATGGTCCTTTGTGCATGCCCCTGCACCCTCCTTCTTGCCCATCATAGCCATTGTGCTGCCACTAACCCTCCCGCTTGCAATGCATGGTCTTGTGTGCTGCCACTGCCCCTCCCACCTTCCCTGTGTGGTCAGCTAGCTACCCCTAATCCCCTCCCACCTTCCCTCCATGGTCTGTGTGTATGCCATCATAGGCTCACTGTTGCTCTCGATGGTGAGTCTTGCCTCTAGTGCCCATCCTGCCTGAACTCCATGGTCATCTTGCTGCTCCTGCCCCCTTGCCCCCAGCCCTCCGTTTCCATGTGCAGACCCCTATTCCCTCCCTCCTGGTTTGTCTGTTCCATTGTAATGCCCCTGATCCGTCCCTCCTGCCCTTTAGGGTCTGTTATGATGCAGCTTTCTCTCCTGTCTGTCCACTATGGTCAGATAGCTACCATTGCCTCGTTCCCCTCTGTTCTCTGTTGTCCATGTGCATGGTCCTATCCCCTCCTTATTGTTTTCTATGGATTGTTGTGCTGCACTCCCGTCCCGCATGCCCTGTGTGGTGTATTGTGCTGCTGCAAACCCTGATGCCTGACCTCTAGGCTGTTTGGTGCACCTTTCCATGTCCCTCCTGTCCTCTGTTATCGAAGTCCATGTCCCTACCCCAATTCCTCCTGCCTTCCATGATCCAATGTACCATACTTGCGAACATTTTGAACTTGAAAAAACTGGAGCATTGATTTTCCCCTTTGAGTTACATTGAAAAAGAGGAGATTGTAGACAGGAGACAGATCAAATAAAGCCCATTTGAGCTTAAAAACATTGGACGTTTCCTGGCTGAATCGGGTCTGTTGGCATGTATAGTTGTACTACCACTGCCTCTTACTTCTGCCCACAATGGTCTATTATATTGCCACAGCCTCTCTTGCCAGTCCTGTATTGTTGGTTGGTGCCCCTGACCCCCTTTCCACTGCCCTCCATAGTCTGCTGTGCTGCCACTGCCCTTCCTGCCTGCCCAGTGTGGTCAAATTGTTGCCTCTGCACCCTCCTACCTGCCTTCAAATTTCAGAGTCCGTGCCCCTGGCCTCTGCTTCTCAACAGTATCCCTATGAACAACTAGATTGCTAACATTCTATATTTATTACAAAAGTGTGGAACGCCTGATGTCATCTTGATGTGATCAAACCTGTAATACCTAGAGAATTTCCTTTAGAAATTACATATATGAGAGGGTCTTATTTGCATCAGAATTATGGTTAGTGCTCTAAAAAACTAAAATGAGGACATATTTACTGAGGTTTTATATAGCGACAAAGCACTTTTAAATTGTTTGTTATCTTTATGTTTTTTTATCCAGTTGACCACTTGATTAAATGTTGCACTTAGGGAAGAGGATGTGTTGTTACTTCTCGAGCTGCAGACTTTGCAACTGGGGAACCAGGTTGGAGTTTCTGCTTCAGCTCGACATTCTGTGATTCTGGTCAAATCACTTAATCTCCCCATGTCTACAACCAAAATGAATTTGTTCTTGTGTGATGTAACCAATGCTCGTGTAAAGCACTCCAATACCTGACAAGTCTGCACTATATAAACCTGCAAAAACACAAAAAATAAAAAGTGTTTTGCACACTTCTGTCATTGGGCTACATGTGGGCTATATCTGGGTGATATTTGTGCTACATTTGGGCTCTTTTGTCTCTGGTGGCCATCTTGGGAGACTTATTTGTTATGAAGTTTCCTAATTTCCTCATTTACTGCAGTCTCCTCAGTAGGAAATACTTTCAGTTTTTTACTTCAGTTCCATCTAGAAGGCATTTAGATGTGTCACACATTTGCCATAAATTCTGAATGTTAGCACTCTAGTTGCTCATTAGATCACTGTAGTAAAGCTACTGCTCACCAGGGAAGTCTGCTGCTGCTATTGAAAGTGCATGTTTCAGTCTGCATGTCAGATTTTTTTAATGAAATAGAAGAGGATTTGAGAAGTCACTCAAAATGTGCCCTAATTTATCTTTCTGCAGCACTAATCATACTTTCTATGGCAAAATGTTTTAAGAGTTACCACTTTATTCCAATCAATATGGCTTCAGGTGTGCAATACGTTTGTCATAAGTAGGACTTTTAGCGCTCTAGTTGTTCTTTAGAACACTCTGGGAAGCTGCAGTAGAGCACAAAGGAATCAACTGACAGTCTCTCCCCTTGTTGGATGTACATGTTTTACTGAGAATGTCAGACTTTATTCTCACATGACTGAGAAAGATAATGTGAATTTACAGAAAATATGCTCTCAGTTTAGCTTATAGATCACCTTCCAAACCTCTGTGGGAAAAGTATGAGAAAATAGAAGGCTTTTTCACATGGTAAAATCACCTTGGAACACACCACATTTCCTAAAATGAGTATGGTACCATCAACAAATGATTTATAATGTAACTAAAGTCTTAAAACCTTCTATTAACTGCAATGCTTTTTAATGAGGTGCCATCATGTATATTGGTCCCAAGATGGCTGCCAACACTTCTTGGATGAAGTGCTGACAGCCAATCAGATCTCACGATGAGATGTGTGGTTAGGCTCATCCAGATATATATGTGATTTTACTTTTGATTTTCTCAGGAACTACTGAAAGGATTTACACCATTTAACCAAGACTCTGAACCAAGGGCTACCTCTTTGCCAAATTTAGTGTAATTCCGTTCAGCAGTTCGGGCTGTAGCTGCGATTAAAGGTTCCTATGGAAAATTGCATGGGGAAAACACGTTTTGGGACCCCCCCTTTTTTCTCAGCCCCCGCTTGACGAATCACCCGAGACTTTCAGGATAGGAGCAACCGGCGCCAAAGTTATTCCAAATAGAATGTTGTGGATTTCCTATGGATAATAGGTCTTAACTATAACCGACAGTAGGTTATATATATATATATATATATATATTCACTGAAAAAACCATAGGTTTCAGGGGCGTTATAGTTAGCTGGACTTTTCACTCGTACAAAACCATTGCAATTCCCCCGTTATAGTTAGTTCAGCTAACTATAACTAGAGCGCCCGCAATGCACTGCTGATGACGTCACATATTACATCATTCATAACATGGCCAGTGACTTCCCTCATGACATCACTGATGACATCTCAAATGACATCATCCAGTGAATGTGTGTTTTGCTGAAAATTACATATGTTTTATATATGTATATCTCAAGGTCGATGGAAGAATAAATGGGTATATAAGTGTCTAAATGGATGATTTGTTTTTGAAAAATTGATTGTATAACTGACTGATTAAGTGTTTCTTAGTGAATACATGGCTTAGTGAGTAATGTTTAAATGTGTAAATATCTGTATCAGTCTTTCACTTTGTGTATAAGTGGCTGCATGGGTTGGTGAGTAGCTACATGAGTGTCTATATAGGTTATTAGTTGTTTTTTTGAGTATCAGTATGAGTGTCTGAGTGTGTGTATGGTTCTGTGGGGGGTATTACGTAGTGCATAGGTGCATGCATGAGTGACTCACTGTTTGTATGTGTTGAAGACAGCATGTGTGCAGGACTGTATGGGTGGATGAGTGTGTGCATGGGTGTGTTAGTGAGTGATAGACTGTCTCAATAGTGTCTTTATGAGTAACTACATATGTTTTAAACTAGTATATGTGACTATCGGTGTATATAAGTGAGTATATGTGAGAGTGAGAGATTGAAAGAGTTCCTGTATGAATAAGTATGTGTATCTATAAGTGATTGTTTAAAAGACTAAGTATGTGTAAGTTTCTGTAGAAGTAAGTGTGGTGGTGTGTGTATAACTGTATATGCAAGTAAATGGATGTTTGATTCTTTATTAGCATGAGTGACTATCTGTGTGAGTAACTCTATGGATGAGTGGCGTTGTGTAACAGGATGTATAGGTGTGTGAGTACATATGATGAGTTAGTACATGTATGAGTGACTGTATAGGACTGTTGGTGAATGAGTGGATGTGTATGTGGATCTTAGAATTACCGAATAGGTTGTTGTAACTGGTATTGGTATGTCCATTGTTTTGAAGATTGTAGTTTCTATTTTTGAATGTGTGTATCAAAGGTTATATTAGGGGAAGAGGAGGTCTGCCACTCTATCACAAGGATGATGTCATCAGTGATGTCATTAGTGATGTCATTTGAGATGTCATCAGTGATGTCATGAGTGATGTCACTGACCATGTCATGAGTGATGTAATATGTGACGTCATCAGCAGTGCATTGTGGGCGCGCGAGTTATAGTTAGCTGAACTAACTATAACGGGGGAATTTCAATGGTTTTGTACGAGTGAAAAGTCCAGCTAACTATAATGCCCCTTAAAGCTATGGTTTTTTCAGTGAATTTCTAAGGTTTTTTAAATGCTCATTTCTAACTATGCCTACAGAGAGAGGACATGTGAAGAAAGAAGAAAAAACGCACCGAAAGAAAAAAAAGAAATGCAGAAAGAAGCAAGAGAAGTCCTCAAAGACGAAGAAAAGTGCAGGAAGAAGGATAACGTGCAGAAAGAACAAACAGAAGAGTAGAAAGAAGCATTGTTGCAAAATCATCCTGTACCCTCAACTTTTTCAGACGGATACTGGTGGTAACTGAGTCTGACTAACCAGTCCTAGAGCCAGTGCTATGTTAAAAGACACTCAGAATACAGTGAAAACACCTACATACACTAGGGAACACTATGCGTTGGGGTCCCCCTGTGATCAGCATGACCTCCTCTGTAAGCCCCTAGTATATAATAGGGCAGGGGATTAAAACTACCTCTTAAAACGCGCCACAGGGCCTGTTTGCACATGTCACCTCAGGCCCCGTCCCCTCACTTCCCAACTGTGTAAACACGCCCTGTCGCCGTTTTAATTTGGGAGATTAAGTCCCCTTGAATCCTGAGGGTCCCTAGGGTCCAACTAGACCACTAGGTACCTCCTGTAAGCGCCACAGAGCTGCATTGCAGAGAGATGTAACAAGGGCCACGGCCTAGACCACCTCTCTGCAACGCAGCGGAGTGGTGCTTACTGGAAGCACCTGGTGGGCTAGTTGGCCCCCAGGGTCCCTCAGGATTGAAGGGGAATTATTTCCCCAACTTAAAACGCGCCACAGGGCTTGTTTGCACACGTTAACTCAGGCCCCGTCCCCTCCCTTCACCACTGTGTAAACAAGCCCTGTGGCCGTTTTTATTTGGGAGATTAAGTTCATTTGAATCCTGAGGGTCCCTAGGGTCCAACTAGCCCACTAGGTACCTCCAGTATGCGCCACAGAGCTGCGTTGCAGAGAGGTGTAAAAAGTGGCACGGCCTGGACCACCTCTCTGCAACGCAGCTCAATGGCGCTTACTGGAAGCACCTGGTGGGCTAGTTAGCCCCCAGGGACCCTCAGGATTAAAGGGGAATTATTTCCCCAACTTAAAACGCCCCATAGGGCGTGTTTGCACACGTCACCTCAGGCCCCGTCCCCTTCCTTCCCCACTGTGTAAACATGCCCTGTGGCCGTTTTTTAAGTTGGGAGATTAAGTCCCCTTGAATCCTGAGGATCCCTAGGGGCAAAATAGCCCACTAGGTACGTCCAGTAAGCGCCATTGCAGAGGTGTAAAAAGGGGCACGGCCTGCACCACCTCTCTGCAACGCAGAGCAGTGGCACTTACTGGAAGCACCTGGTGGGCTAGTTGGCCCCCAGGGTCCCTCAGGATTGAAAGGGAATTATTTCCCCAACTTAAAACGCGCCACAGGGCGTGTTTGCACACGTCACCTCAGGCCCCGTCCCCTCCCTTCACCACTGTGTAAACGCGCCCTGTGGCCGTTCTAAGTTGAGAGATTAAGTCCCCTTGAATCCTAAGGGTCCCTAGGGTCAAACTAGCCCACTAGGTACCTCCAGTAAGCACCACAGAGCTGCGTTGCATAGAGGTGTAAAAAGGGGAGTGGCCTCAGAACACCTGTCTGCAACGCAGCTCCCTGGCGCACACTGGAGATACCTGTTGGGGTAGTTGGCCCTCAGGAACCCTCAGTATTGAAGGGGAATTAATTCCCCAACTTACAACTGGCCAGGGGGAGCGTTTGCAGAGTGCTGCAAGGAGGGGGCGTGGCCTCCAGCGCAATGCCGGTCTTTTATTTATTTTATTTTTTTAAGAAGGAGGGCTGTGTGGCCCCCCTTCTTTTTCTAATTTACTGGCCCTGGGGACCCCATCCCCCAGGGCCTGCAACCTAATTATTTTTGTTGAAAAAAATAAATCTGGCCCTCTCAAGGCCTTAATCGGCCCCGGGGACCCCAACCCCCGGGTCATGGCCATTTTTTAATTTAAATTCTTTAGGAGGAGGCTGCGTTGCCCCCCTCCTCAGGCCACTTATGGCTCCGGGGACCCCATCCCCCGGGGCCGGCCTTTGTTTTTTATTATTTTAAAAATATATATATTTATAGAAACACCAAGGACATGCTGGACAAACCTTATGTACCTATCACCATGACGATTTGCGTGATATTCATTAAAAGGCGACTATGCATAGAATGAATCCACATGGAATGTATTTACACCGCTAGTGAAGCTCTGACGTGTCTGACGCCCTATCGTGCCTAATCCCGGCGCCCCCACCGGTGGGTACTCTCCAAGTAGACACCCTTGTCGTTTATTTATACAAACATGGGTAACTATTGACGGACACATTTAATATACACGCGCACCAAGCCATTCAAAGGGGATTCGACAAAAATTCGACCAAACTATGCAAGAAACCCCCCTCACGGTTATTAAAAAACACATCCACCGCCGGATGTGTAATACTTTTTATTTTACTCTCTGAAAAGGAGACGAACCTCACTTGAGAGTCACAGCGTGCTCCTGGCTGAGCCCAATGCTGTGTTACACCCACCAGTGCCCGCCGATTGCCTCACACCTCTGTGTTGTATTCCACCAGCTAGTGCGTATGCTATGACACTCTCTAGCCCATGTGCACTGTAACACCACCCCGTGAATATGTCATGCCACACTTGCCTTCGCATGGGTTATATTGCCCCATCTAACGTGCCTTCCTCGATGTGTATGTTATAACGCACAGCGCTATCTATGCCTTACATATTCCATTCTGGGATCCATATCTTTGTCACAGTGCATATGCAACGTTACACTCCCCAGCACATATTTTATATTACAACTTTAGAGACTAGTTATGTTACACAACACTGCCCTCTGCATATTACACTCCAAGGCGCATATCGCTCTCCAATGAATCTGTCATTGCGCACAATGTATTGCATATTATATTTCACGCCCCGGTTCATCTTATATCACACTTTTTGGTGCATAGTTTATACCATATACTATATCTAGTTTTCATTTTCAATCGTGCTCTCAGGACTATGTTCTATATAACACTGCGTCCACCTACCCTTTTCACGGGCATTACATTTTGCGATGTGGGTGGAGGGTCAGGGGGTGTTTCTGCCAAGTGAGCCCGGAGTCACAGTCACAAACGTCTTCTTCTTCCTGAATAAAAGTGAGATTATGCTGCATACTTGTTCATATTTTAAGTAGTTCGCACAGACACACATTTTAAAAACAATAAAGTTCCTAATACCCACGTTCTCTGAACAGTTAGCTTGCTGCCCCATCCACCTCCTCCCTATCCTCTGTTGTCTGAATCAATGGACTAGCCTCCTCCCTCCTGCCATGCATGGTCTGATGTGCTGCCACTGCCCTAGCATTATGTGCCAGTCCACTCCTCCTGCCCTCCATTGCCCAATTCTATGGCCCATCATTGACCTCCTGCTTAGCCTCTGTGCTTAGCTTGCTACCCCTATTCTCCTTCCCCCTGCCCTCCGATGTATTTGTGCATGCCCCTGCTCCATCCTTTTTGCCCACTACGTTCCATGGACCTGCCACTCCTATCTACTCTAAGTGTTCTGTTGAGCTGCCACTCCCCTCCCACCTGCCTAGCATTGTCAGATGACTGTAACCTGTCCCTGCCACCTCCACCCTGCCTGTCCACATGCCATGCCCCTATCCCCTTCCTCCTGTCCTCCATGGTCCATTTTACTGCCACACCCTTCTGCCCTCCCTGATCTGTTGTGCTGCAACTGCTCCTCCTGCCTGCCCCGCGTGGTCTGTTGTGAGGCCCCTTCCCCTGACCTCTCTTGTCTGTGCCCAGGTCCTGACCCTCCCTTCTATCCTCCATGGTCCTTTGTGCATGCCCCTGCACCCTCCTTCTTGCCCATCATAGCCATTGTGCTGCCACTAACCCTCCCGCTTGCCATGCATGGTCTTCTGTGCTGCCATGGCCCCTCCCACCTTCCCTGTGTGGTCAGCTAGCTGCCCCTGACCTCCTCCCACCTTCCCTTCATGGTCTGTGTGTATGCCACCATAGTCTCATTGTTGCTCTCCATGGTGTGTCTTGTTTCTAGTGCCCATCCTGCCTGACCTCCATGGTCATCTTGCTGCTCCTGCCCTGCCACCTTGCCCCCAGCCCTCTCTTTCCATGTGCAGACCCCCTATTCCCTCCCTCCTGGCTTGTCTGTTCCATTGTAATGCCCCTGATCTGTCCCTCCTGCCCTTTATGGTCTGTTATGCTGCAGCTTTCTCTCCTGTCTGTCCATTATGGTCAGCTAGCTACCATTGCCTCTTTCCCATCTGTTCTCTGTTGTCCATGTGCATGGTCCTGTCCCCTCCCTATTGCTTTCTATGGATTGTTGTGCTGCACTCCTGTCCCGCATGCGCTGTGTGGTGTATTGTGCTGCTGCAAACCCTGATGCCTGCCTTGTAGGGTCAGTTTGGTGCACCTCTCCATGTCCCTCCTGTCCTCTGTTATCCGAGTCCATGTCCCTACCCCAATTCCTCCTGCCTACCATGATTTAATGTACCATACTTGCGAACATTTTGAACTTGGTAAGAGGGAGATTTTGAAAAAAAATCTGGGGTATTTATTTTCCCCTTTGAGTTACATTGAAAAAGAGGAGATTGTAGACAGGAGACAGATCAAATAAAGCCCATTTGAGCTTTAAAACATTGGACGTTTCCTGGCTGAAACGGGTCTGTTGGCATGTATGGTTGTACTACCACTGCCTCTTCCTTCTGCCCACAATGGTCTATTATATTGCCACAGCCTCTCTTGCCAGTC
Source organism: Triturus cristatus (assembly GCF_964204655.1). NCBI lineage: Eukaryota > Metazoa > Chordata > Amphibia > Caudata > Salamandridae > Triturus > Triturus cristatus. The sequence continues at coordinate 718,644,787 of NC_140588.1, forward strand.
CTGTATTGTTGGTTTGTTGCCCCTGCCCCCCTTTCCACTGCCCTCCATAGTCTGTTGTGCTGCCACTGCCCTTCCTGCCTGCCCAGTGTGGTCAAATTGTTGCCTCTGCACTCTCCTACCTGCCTTCAATTTTCAGAGTCCGTGCCCCTGGCCTCTGCCTCTCAACAGTATCCCAATGAACAACTAGATTGCTAACATTCTATATTTATTACAAAAGTGTGGAACGCCTGACGTCATCTTGATGTAATCAAAACTGTAATACCTAGGGTATTTCCTTTAGAAATTACATATATGAGAGGGTCTTCTTTGCATCAAAATTATGGTTAGTGCTCTAAAAAACTAAAATGAGGACATATTTTCTGAGTTTTCAAATAGCGACAAAGAACTTTTAAATTATTTGTAATCTTTATGTTTTTTTATCCAGTTGACCACTTGATTAAATGTTGCACCTTGGCAAAAGGATGTGGTGTTATTTCCAGAGCTGCAGACTTTGCAACTGGGGAACCAGGTTGGAGTTTCTGCTTCAGCTCAACATTCTGTGATTGTGGTCAAATCACTTAATCTCCCCATGTCTACAACCAAAATGAATTTGATCTTGTGTGATGTAACCAATGCTCATGTAAAACATTCCAATACCTGACAAGTCTGCACTATATAAAACTGTAAAATACACAAAAAATAAGTGTTTTGCACACTTCTGTCATTGGGCTACATGTGGGCTACATCTGGGTGATATTTGTGCTGCATTTAGGCTCTTTTGTGTCTGGTGGCCATCTTGGGAGATGTATTTGTTATGAAGTTTCCTAATTTCCTCATTTAGTGCAGTCTCCTCAGAAGGAAATGCTTTCAGTATTTTACTTTGATTCCATCAAGAAGGTATTCAGATATGTCACACATTTGCCATAAATTCTGAATGTTAGCACTCTAGTTTCTCATTAGATCACTGTAGTAAAGGTACTGCTCACCACGGAAGTCTGCTGTTGGTATTAAAAGTGCATGTTTCAGTCTGCATATCAGAATTTTTTTTTAATCAAATAGAAGAGGATTTGAGAAGTCACTCAAAATGTGCCCTAATTTTTCTTTCTTCAGCACTAATCATAATTTCTATTGCAAAATGAACCCCCTCATTGTGTTCCTTTTTACATTAAATGTTTTAAGTGTTGCCAGTTTATTCCAATCAAGATGGCTTCAGGTGTGCCATACTTTTGTCATATGTAAGACAGTAAGCGCTCTAGTTGTTCTGAAGAACACTCTCGGACATTCTGTCATTAGGCTATACTTGGGCTACATCTGGGTGATATTTGGGCAACATTTGGGCTCTTTTGTCTCTGGTGGCCATCTTGGGAGATTTATTTGTTATGAAGTTTCCTAATTTCCTCATTTACTGCAGTCTCCTCAGTGGGAATACTTTCAGTTTTTTATTTTGGTTCCATCAAGAAGGCATTCAGATGTGTCACACATTTGCCATAAATTCTGAATGTTAGCACTCTAGGTGCTCATTAGATCACTGTAGTAAAACTACTGCTCACCAGGGCCGTCTGCTGCTGGTATTCAAAGTGCATGTTTCAGTCTGCATGTCAGAATTTGTTTATAAAATAGAAGAGGATTTGAGAAGTCAAAATGGGCCCTAATTTGTCTTTCTGCAGAACTAATCATAATTTCTATGGCAAAATGAACCCCCTCATTTTGTTCCTTTGTAAAGTAAATGTTGTAAGTGTTACCACTTTATTCCAATAAAGATGGCTTCAGGTGTGCCATACTTTTTTCATAAGTAAGACTGTTAGCGCTCTAGTTGTTCGTTAGAACACTCTGGGACATTCTGTCATTGGGCTATACTTGGGCTACATCTGGGTGATATTTGGGCTACATTTGGGCACTTTTGTCTCTGGTGGCCATCTTGGTAGATTTATTTGTTATGAAGTTTCCTAATTTCCTCATTTACTGTAGTCTCCTCAGTAGGAAATACTTTCAGTTTTTTACTTGGTTCCATCAAGAAGGCATTCAGATGTGTCACACATTTGCCATGAATTCTGAATGTTAGCACTCTAGCTGCTCATTAGATCACTGTAGTAAAGCTACTGCTCACCAGGGAAGTCTGCTGCTGGTATTCAAAGTGCATGTTTCAGTCTGCATGTCAGAATTTTTTTATGACATAGAAGAGGATTTGAGAAGTCAAAATGTGCCCTAATGTATCTTTCTGCAGCACTAATCATAATTTCTATGGCAAAATGAATCCCCTCATTGTTTTCCTTTGTAAATTAAATGTTTAAAGTGTTACCACTTTATTCCATTCAAGATGGCTTCAGGTGTGCCATACTTTTGTCATAAGTAAGACTGTTAGCGCTCTAGTTGTTCGTTAGAACACTCTGGGACATTCTGTCATTGGGCTATACTTGGGCTACATCTGGGTGATATTTGGGCTACATTTGGGCTCTTTTGTCTCTGGTGGCCATTTTGGGAGACTTATTTGTTATGATGTTTCCTAATTTCCTCATTTACTACAGTCTCCTCAGTAGGAAATACTTTCAGTTTTTTACTTTGATTCCATCAAGAAGGCATTCGGATGTGTCACAAATTTGCCATAAATTCAGAATGTTAGCACTCAAGTTGCTTATTAGATCACTGTAGTAAAGCTGCTGCTCACCAGGGAAGTCTGCTGCTGGTATTGAAAGTGCATGGTTCAGTCTGCATGTCAGAATATTTTAATGAAATAGAAGCGGATTTGAGAAGTCACTCAAAATGTGCCCTAATTTTTCTTTCTGCAGCACTAATCATACTTTCTATGGCAAAATGAACCCCCTCAAGTTTTTTCCTTTTTAAATTAAATGTTTAAAGTGTTACCACTTTATTCCAACCAAGATGGCTTCAGGTGTGCCATACGTTTGTCATAAGTAGGACTGTTAGCGCTCTAGTTGTTCTTTAGAACACTCTGGGAAGCTGCAGTAGAACATAAAGGAATCAACTGACAGTCTCTGCCCTTGTTGGATGTACATTTTTTACTGAGAATGTCAGACTTCATTCTCACATGACTGAGAAAGATAATGTGAATTTACAGAAAATATGCTCTCAGTTAGCTTATAGATCACCTTCCAAACCTCTGTGGGAAAAGCATGAGAAAATAGTTTTCTCTCAAACATGATTCATGATATCACAGCAGAAGGCTTTTTCACATGGTAAAATCACCTTAGAACACACCACAATTCCTAAAATGAGTATGGTACCATCAACAAATGATTTATAATGTAACTAAAGTCTTAAAACCTTCTATTAACTGCAATGCTTTTTAATGAGGTGCTATCATGTATATTGGTCCCAAGATGGCTGCCAACACTTCTTGGATGAAGTGCTGACAGCCAATCAGATCTCACGATGAGATGTGTGGTTAGGCTCCGCCCAGATATATATGTGAATTTACTTTTGATTTTCTCAGGAACTACTGAACAGATTTACACCATTTAAGCAAAAGGCACATGCCTGACCTGAGGACTACCTCTTTGCCAAATTTCCAGTAATTCTGTTCGGCCGTTCGGGCTGTACCTTCGACTAAAGGTCCTATGGGAAAATGTATGGGGAAAACGTGTTTTGGGACCCCCTTTTTTCTCAGCCCCCACTTGACGAATCACCCCGAGACTTTCAGGGTGGGTGCTGAGCGGAGCGCCCCATTAGTTTTGAAAATTTCACGAAGATAAGTCAACCGGCGCCAAAGTTATTCAAAATAGAATTTTCAGATTTCCTATGGGAACTCGGTCCTAACTATAACTATCTACTGGCGACCGCCAGTAGATAATATATATCTATATATATATATATATATATATATATATATATTCACTGAAAAAACCATGGGTTTCACACACGTTATAGTTAGGAATTAGCATTTAAAAAACCTTTGAAATTAACAGAAAAAACCATAGGTTTCACACACGTTATAGTTAGGAATTAGCATTTAAAAAACCTTAGAAATTCAGTGAAAAAACCATAGGTTTCACACATGTTATAGTTAGCTGGACATTTTACTCGTAAAAAACCAATGAAATTGCCCCGTTATAGTTAGTTCAGCTAACTATAACTCGCGCGCCCGCAATGCACTGCTGATGACGTCACATATTACATCACTCATGACATGGTCAGTGACATCACTCATGACATCACTGATGACATCTCAAATGACATCACTGATGACATCACTGATGACATCATCCTTGTGATAGAGTGGCAGACCTCCTCTCACCTTAATATAAGCTTTGATACACACATTCAAAAATAGAGACTAAAAATTTCAAAACAATGGACATACCAATACCAGTTACAACAACCTCTTCAGTAATTCTAAGATCCACATACACATCCACTCATTCACCAACAGTCCTATACAGTCACTCATACATGTACTCACTCATCATATGTACTCATACATCTATACATCCTGTTACACAATGCCACTCATCCATAGAGTTACTCACACACATAGTCACTCATGCTAATAAAGAATAAAACATACATTTACTTGCATATACAGTAATACACACACCACCATACTTACTTCTACGGAAACTTACACATACTTAGTCTTTTAAACAATCACTTATAGAAACACATACTTATTCATACAGGAACTCTTTCAATCTCTCCCTCTCACATATACTCACATATATACACCAATAGTCACATATACTAGTTTAAAACATATGTAGTTACTCCTGAAGACACTATTGAGACAGTCATTCACTCACTAACACACCCATACACACACTCATCCACCCATACAGTCCTGCACACATACTGTCTTCAACACATACAAACAGTGAGTCACTCATTCATGCATCTATGCACTACGTAATACCCCCCACCGTACCATACAGACACTCAGACTGATACTCAACAAAACAACTAATAACCTATATAGACACCCATGTAGCTACTCACCAACCCATGCAGCCACTTATACACAAAGTGAGAGATACACTTAATCAGTCAGTTACACAATCAATTTTTCAAAAACAAATCATCCATTTAGACACTTATATACCCATTTATTCTTCCATCGACCTTGAGATATACATATATAAAACATATTTAATTTTCAGAAAAACACACATTCACTGGATGATGTCATCAGTGATGTCATCAGTGATGTCATTTGAGATGTCATCAGTGATGTCATGAGTGATGTCACTGACCATGTCATGAGTGATGTAATATGTGACGTCATCAGCAGTGCATTGCGGGCGCGCGAGTTATAGTTAGCTGAACTAACTATAACGGGGCAATTTCATTGGTTTTTTACGAGTAAAATGTCCAGCTAACTATAACATGTGTGAAACCTATGGTTTTTTCACTGAATTTCTAAGGTTTTTTAAATGCTAATTCCTAACTATAACGTGTGTGAAACCTATGGTTTTTTCTGTTAATTTCAAAGGGTTTTTAAATGCTAATTCCTAACTATAACGTGTGTGAAACCCATGGTTTTTTCAGTGAATATATATATATATATATATTCAGTGAAAAAACCATAGGTTTCACACATGTTATAGTTAGCTGGACATTTTACTCGTAAAAAACCAATGAAATTGCCCCGTTATAGTTAGTTCAGCTAACTATAACTCGCGCGCCCGCAATGCACTGCTGATGACGTCACATATTACATCACTCATGACATGGTCAGTGACATCACTCATGACATCACTGATGACATCTCAAATGACATCACTGATGACATCACTGATGACATCATCCAGTGAATGTGTGTTTTTCTGAAAATTAAATATGTTTTATATATGTGTATCTCAAGGTCGATGGAAGAATAAATGTGTATATAAGTGTCTAAATGGATGATTTGTTTTTGAAAAATTGATTGTGTTACTGACTGATTAAGTGTATCTCTCACTTTGTGTATAAGTGGCTGCATGGGTTGGTGAGTAGCTACATGGGTGTCTATATAGGTTATTAGTTGTTTTTTTGAGTATCAGTCTGAGTGTCTGTATGGTACGGTGGGGGGTATTACGTAGTGCATAGATGCATGAATGAGTGACTCACTGTTTGTATTTGTTGAAGACAGGATGTGTGCAGGACTGTATGTGTGGATGAGTGTGTGTATGGGTGTGTTATTGAGTGAATGACTGTCTCAATAGTGTCTTCAGGAGTAACTACATATGTTTTTAACTAGTATATGTGACTATTGGTGTATATATGTGAGTATATGTGAGAGGGACAGATTGAAAGAGTTCCTGTATGAATAAGTATGTGTTTCTATAAGTGATTGTTTAAAAGACTAAGTATGTGTAAGTTTCCGTAGAAGTAAGTATGGTGGTGTGTGTATTACTGTATATGCAAGTAAATGTATGTTTTATTCTTTATTAGCATGAGTGACTATGTGTGTGAGTAACTCTATGGATGAGTGGCATTGTGTAACAGGATGTATAGATGTATGAGTACATATGATGAGTGAGTAAATGTATGAGTGACTGTATAGGACTGTTGGTGAATGAGTGGATGTGTATGTGGATCTTAGAATTACTGAAGAGGTTGTTGTAACTGGTATTGGTATGTCCATTGTTTTGAAATTTTTAGTCTCTATTTTTGAATGTGTGTATCAAAGCTTATATTAAGGTGAGAGGAGGTCTGCCACTCTATCACAAGGATGATGTCATCAGTGATGTCATCAGTGATGTCATTTGAGATGTCATCAGTGATGTCATGAGTGATGTCACTGACCATGTCATGAGTGATGTAATATGTGACGTCATCAGCAGTGCATTGCGGGCGCGCGAGTTATAGTTAGCTGAACTAACTATAACGGGGCAATTTCATTGGTTTTTTACGAGTAAAATGTCCAGCTAACTATAACATGTGTGAAACCTATGGTTTTTTCACTGAATTTCTAAGGTTTTTTAAATGCTAATTCCTAACTATAACGTGTGTGAAACCTATGGTTTTTTCAGTGAATTTCTAAGGTTTTTTAAATGCTAATTCCTAACTATAACGTGTGTGAAACCCATGGTTTTTTCAGTGAATTTTCAAGGTTTTTTAAATGCTAATTCCTAACTATAACGTGTGTGAAACCCATGGTTTTTTCAGTGAATTTGCAAGGTTTTTTAAATGCTATTTTTTTCTTTTATTCTTCATTTTTTTCAAACATATTTTTAATTTAATTTTCTTATCTTTTATAAAGACTATGCTTAAATTTTTAAAATCCTTAAATATTTTTTTTATATATATTTTTTAAAATAAACATGTAAAATGTATTTCCAGATTTTTATTTTTTTTTTATTTTTTTTTTATAGTACGCGTACCGTAAGCTCACGGTAAGCGTACGGTTTACGCAACGTCCGTAATCTATCTACGCTGCTTGCGCATAGTTACGTACTTTGCGTAGCCGCGCGTACTGCGCGTGGGACGCGTGCGCGCTTACGCAACACGCGCACGTTACGCGGAAGTGCCGGGAAATGACTGTTATGCGCATGCGCGCAAGCGCGTGTCTTTTTTACGCGCACGCGTACTTTTTGCCGTAAGCGTACCGTAAGCGTACGGTAGGTCATGTGATCTTGAAACACAACTTTTGATTGGTTGAAACTACTTTCAGTTCTAGAACTCTCCTACATCACACCCATTCCCCTCATTTCTGCTTGTGATCCCTTGGGAGAAGGAGCTGGTTTGTCTTTGGGATACGATGGCAGAACAGCAGAGCTCTTCTGAGAGTGAGGCTAGCACCAGCAGCACTGTCTTGAGGCAGAGAGCGAGGAAAGTAAAGCCTTCTTACGTTTGGGAGTATTTTACTTTTCCAGAAGGCCAGCAAAAGGTGAATGCACCCTTAGTTACTTGCAAGCTGTGTAAGCGTGTACTTTCTAGAGGTAATCCTAACAGGAAGTATTCCTTTGGGAATCACACCATGAAGAGACACCTCCAGGAAGTACACAGAAGGACACATGGTCATCTTTTTGGAGGTAACTCTTCAGAAAGACGAGCCAGTACATCCACAGCAGCTCAGCCTGGACCATCATCTGCAGGGCAGACTCCTTCTTCTGCAGGTCAGGTGAGCCCTTCATCTGTGGGGGGAGAATCTCCTTTTGCTGGCCCTCTGGAAATGAACCTTCGATTTCGGAAGGTTGATATTCATTGCACATTTTGTAAAGGTCTAATTTGTCATAGGGAGACCAGTGTTTCCCTAGTGAACAACAAAATAGATCAGCACATTTGTAGCTTTGAATGATTTTCCCATGCTTCCTTTCCTCTGTCCCTGCATGAACACAACGGTTCTTTTAAGAGCCAACCTTATCTTCCATCTTTTTTTTACTTGTTTTTAAAAACTTTTTTTTTTTTTTTTTTACCGTACGCGTACGGTAAGCGTACCTTTTTTTTATTTTTTAAAAAAACCCACTAAAAATCATTTATCTCATTACAAAGTCCTTGAGAGACTACAATTTTTATTATTGACTTACCATACTCACTCAAAAAAATATTTTTTCTTTTGTTTTTTTAAAAAATAGTTTTTAAAATGGTTGTAGTTTCCGAAAATTTTCTATATCGATCTGAAAATAAAGAAAAAAGTATTAATATTTTTTATCCATTTTATAATACAATACACATATTTACATTTTTTACAAAAAAATATTTTTGCCTTATTTTTACAGACTGACACATTATGAAACCACTATTTTTGCTTTATTTAATTGCACGTGTCCAAGCTCTTTTTTTTTCAGACCACCACCATGTGCATTCTCTGTGACTGCCTACACTCCACCAAGGGCAACCAGCCTTAGTGATGCTGAATGTATTTGCATTACAGACTTAAACCTGAAAACCCCACTGGCTTGTACATACTGTGCATGACTATACACGGCAAGGACATGGGTGTGTGCTAAGCCTCTGCTTCTTCCCCCAAAAATTCGCTCCCCCTTTCCATCTAATGCAACTGTGAAATCACCAGAGCAAGACGCAATAAATCTCTGTCTATAATTCTTCTATGCACACAGAGTCATGTTTTCACATTAGTGCCAAAACGAAATTTCTTTGCCAATTTCAAAGCACACTTACTGCTCTTTTATTTTTTCAGGGGCAAGTGAAAATCTCTTTTTACAATTTGAAATCACTTTTACAGACTGACACATTATGAAACCACTATTTTTGCTTTATTTAATTGCACGTGTCCAAGCTGTTTTTTTTTCAGACCACCACCATGTGCATTCTCTGTGACTGCCTACACTCCACCAAGGGCAACCAGCCTTAGTGATGCTGAATGTATTTGCATTACAGACTTAAACCTGAAAACCCCACTGGCTTGTACATACTGTGCATGACTATACACGGCAAGGACATGGGTGTGTGCTAAGCCTCTGCTTCTTCCCCCAAAAATTCGCTCCCCCTTTCCATCTAATGCAACTGTGAAATCACCAGAGCAAGACGCAATAAATCTCTGTCTATAATTCTTCTATGCACACAGAGTCATGTTTTCACATTAGTGCCAAAACGAAATTTCTTTGCCAATTTCAAAGCACACTTACTGCTCTTTTATTTTTTCTGTGGCAAGTGAAAATCTCTTTTTACAATTTGAAATCACTTTTACAGACTGACACATTATGAAACCACTATTTTTGCTTTATTTAATTGCACGTGTACAAGCTGGTTTTTTTTCAGACCACCACCATGTGCATTCTCTGTGACTGCCTACACTCCACCAAGGGCAACCAGCCTTAGTGATGCTGAATGTATTTGCATTACAGACTTAAACCTGAAAACCCCACTGGCTTGTACATACTGTGCATGACTATACACGGCAAGGACATGGGTGTGTGCTAAGCCTCTGCTTCTTCCCCCAAAAATTCGCTCCCCCTTTCCATCTAATGCAACTGTGAAATCACCAGAGCAAGACGCAATAAATCTCTGTCTATAATTCTTCTATGCACACAGAGTCATGTTTTCACATTAGTGCCAAAACGAAATTTCTTTGCCAATTTCAAAGCACACTTACTGCTCTTTTATTTTTTCAGGGGCAAGTGAAAATCTCTTTTTACAATTTGAAATCACTTTTACAGACTGACACATTATGAAACCACTATTTTTGCTTTATTTAATTGCACGTGTCCAAGCTGTTTTTTTTTCAGACCACCACCATGTGCATTCTCTGTGACTGCCTACACTCCACCAAGGGCAACCAGCCTTAGTGATGCTGAATGTATTTGCATTACAGACTTAAACCTGAAAACCCCACTGGCTTGTACATACTGTGCATGACTATACACGGCAAGGACATGGGTGTGTGCTAAGCCTCTGCTTCTTCCCCCAAAAATTCGCTCCCCCTTTCCATCTAATGCAACTGTGAAATCACCAGAGCAAGACGCAATAAATCTCTGTCTATAATTCTTCTATGCACACAGAGTCATGTTTTCACATTAGTGCCAAAACGAAATTTCTTTGCCAATTTCAAAGCACACTTACTTCTCTTTTATTTTTTCAGGGGCAAATGTAAATCACTTTTACACACTGACACATTATGAAACCACCATGTGTAACTACAACAAAAACAATTCCCATTTCTATTATTCATTTCTTAAGTTACCACATACATACCCTCTCAAACTGAAAACTCACCTTTAAAATTAGTTAGTTCTGAAAGAAATGTGACACTCAAACAGCAGATTATCAGAGCCAGGATCTCTGTTCTGTTCACCTGTCTCCTCTCAGCAGAACCAGATAATGGCAAACTTTCCCTCTATTTTTCCACACATATACATGTAAGTTTCAAATCTCAGTGCTTCCCCCTTTTTTTTAAATGTAATCACACATTTCTATTGGTTGAAAACCAACCCTTTTCCAAAAGTACCCTGCCCCCAACTTGACTTCTGCCTAGTACCCTTCCCCCAACTTGACTTCTGCCTGCTACCATAGCAACAGCTCATGGAACACTGCTGTGTTCAGTTAGGTCAGAAGTTCGACACACAATGTTTCAATTCCACAGAGCAAGAGTGCTTGACTTTTCAAACCTAACAGCAAATCCATAGTACTGTTCTTTGGTTACACATTTTTTTGTACCAATACAAAACATGCTTCTATTAGTTTATACATACAGCCTAGTTTTTATTCTAGAATGGTATGAAACAGCCAATCAGTTCTTTTTGTTTTAAAAAAATATGTATGCCTCCATTTCCAAACTGTCTTTCTTTTCATATTGCCATTCTACTGAAAGACACCTCCTGAGTGCATCCAGTTCTCCTTTGAAGATGTTCACAGTGTGGATTGTAGGGCACAGCTATGTCTTCTGGAGTGAAAAGTTTGCAGAGAAAACAGATATGGTGAGAGACCTTGCTTTGCCAAATGTAGACATTAAATGGATTGGTCAGAGAGGGTTAAAGTGGCACCAATTGATGCCATTGGTGAAATCCTTCATTCAAATCCAACACCCTGACCTCATAATAGTGCACTGTGGTGGCAATGACCTAGGCACTTTGACTGGGGTAGGTCTGGAAATGCTTATGAAGGACACCTTTGCACAACTGTTTACACTTTTCCCTAAAACTGCCTTTGTGTTTTCCAACATATGCCAAAGGCAAAAATGGAACTGGTCCAATCATTTCTGTCCACAGATTGACAAAGCAAGAAAGCACGTCAACAAATCTGTTTCTGCTTTCCTCCGTGACTATGGTATGGGTGCCATTTACCACAACAACTTGCGTTTTGACATGCAAGACATTTATAGAGGAGATGGTGTGCACTTCAATGATGAAGGGAACAGAGTCTTCCTCTTGAACCTTAGACTCTGCATCGGTACTTACTTGTAGGTACCACTAAAAAAATGACTTCATAAACACAACAGCTCTTTTTAGAGCTCCCTAATATCTAAACTCTTAAATCTGCTTTTCATTTATTTATTTTTATTTTTTTTACCGTACGCTTACCGTGAGCTTACCGTACGCGTACCCCGTGATTTTTTTTAAAATCAATAAATGTTTTTTTTGTACTTTTCTGTCCTTCTTTGACCCCCTTACAAATGTTAGGGGGTCTGTAACTCTCCTCATTGCCCCCTTTCCTTGTTTTCACTCTTTTTTTTCAGAGTGAAATACACAAAATGGCGGCCGCCGCTTCCTGGTTTCAGCCGATTCGAATGTTTACTAAGATCTAACAGCCAATCAGAATCGCGCTCGCGCACGCCGCCGTACGCTTACCGTAAGCGTACGGTAAGCGTACCGTAAGCGGGCTCAGATATATATATTGATTTAAAGGCTATTTTCTCAGAATCTACTGAACAGATTTACACCAAACCTACAAAAGGCACTTCCTTGACCTAGGGACTACCTCTCTGCCAAATTTTGAGTAATTCTGTTCAGCCGTTCGGGCTGTAGCTCGTTCTAAAGGTCCTATGGAAAAATGCATGGGAAAAACGCGTTTTGGGACCCCCCTTTTATCTCAGCCCCCGCTTGACGGATCCCCCCGAGACTTTCAGGGTAGGAGCGGAGCGTAGCGCCCCACCTATTTTGAGAAATTCGCCAGGATTCGTCGACCGGCGCCAAAGTTATTCAAAATAGAATGTTGAGGTTTTCCTATGGAAACGTGGTCCTAACTATAACTACCTACTGGCGACCGCCAGTAGGTAATATATATATATATATATATATATATATATATATATATATATATTACCTACTGGCGGTCGCCAGTAGGTAGTTATAGTTAGGACCACGTTTCCATAGGAAATCCGCAACATTCTATTTTGAATAACTTTGGCGCCGGTTGACGAATCCTTGCGAATTTTTCAAAACAGGTGGGGCGCTACGCTACGCTCCTACCCTGAAAGTCTTGGGGGGATTCGTCAAGCGGGGGCTGAGATAAAAGGGGGGTCCCAAAACGCGTTTTTCCCATGCATTTTTCCATAGGACCTTTAGACACAGCTACAGCCCGAACGGCTGAACAGAATTACTTGAAATTTGGCAGAGAGGTAGTCCTCAGGTCAAGGAAGTGCCTTTTGTAGGTTTGGTGTAAATCTGTTCAGTAGATTCTGAGAAAATAGCCTTTAAATCAATATATATATCTGAGCCAGCTTACGGTGCACTTACGGTGCGCTTACCGTACGCGTACGGTGGCGTGCGCGAGCGCGATTCTGATTGGCCCTTAGATCTTAGTAAACATTCGAATCGGTCGAAACCAGGAAGCGGCGGCCGCCATTTTCTCTCTCGCACTCTGACAGGGGGTTGAAAAACAAAGTGCAAATCATGTAAAGGGGCTGTTTACACAGCTCCCAAGCACCTAGCCATGTCGAGGGAGTCCCCAACGATCCCCCAAGTGAAAAAAGGCAATTTTAATTTTTTCGAAAATTTCGCCGATTACGCTTACCGTACGCGTACGGTAAGAAATAATAATAAAATAAAAAAATATCCACACTCTCCCCACCCCGTGTGCAAAAGGTGCCCGTAGTGCACCTTTTGTGCATGGCTCATCAGAGATAAACAAAACCTATATTTTACCCGTCACAACGATGCTCATGATATGACCTCCATGTGCGCACGGTGCGCGAAGCGCATCGTGCGTTCATGGCCCATCTAGCGTAACGTGGGCACGCGGTGCGCGAAGCGCACCGTGTGCTCACTGTGCGCGCACGGTGCGCGAAGCGCACCGTGCGCGCACGGAACGAACTGCGTTAAGTGGGCGCGCACGCCACAAATGGCGTAAAGTAACTTAGCATTTAAAAAACAGTACAAATTCACTGAAAAAACCATAGGTTTCACACACGTTATAGTTAGGAATTAGCATTTAAAAAACCTTGCAAATTCACTGAAAAAACCATAGGTTTCACACATGTTATAGTTAGCTGGACATTTTACTGATAAAAAACCAATGAAATTCCCCCGTTATAGTTACTGTAGGCAACTATAACTCACACGACCGTAATCCTCTGCTGATGACATATGTGTCTTTATGAAAAAAAAATATTTGTAATATATGTATAGCTAAAATTTAATGGAAGAAGACATGGGCAAATAAGTGTCTAAATACAGTATTAGCATCAGCAGAGGATTACGGTCGCGTGAGTTATAGTTGCCTACAGTAACTATAACGGGGGAATTTCATTGTTTTTTTATCAGTAAAATGTCCAGCTAACTATAACATGTGTGAAACCTATGGTTTTTTCAGTGAATTTGCAAGGTTTTTTAAATGCTAATTCCTAACTATAACGTGTGTGAAACCTATGGTTTTTTCAGTGAATATATATATATATATATATCAATATATCCTCTACCTCAACTCTCTGACTCTTTCTACTACTCTTTCTAATGCACTACCCTTTTTCTCAACCTATAACTCTATCAATATATTCTCTACCTCCACTCTCTCATTCATCCCAAACCCCCTTACCACTACTAAAATCCCCAATATAACCCTTTCTAGACTCTACTCCTCCTTGCATCAGCTCATACCTCTTTTACTATACAGATCTCCCAAACAAGCCTTTCTAAACCCTTCCCTCTGACTCTTCCCCCAGCTCCCTTTTACTCATCCCAAACCTCCTCCTACTGCTCTGAGCTCCCAAAAAAATAAGAATTCTTAATCTTTCCCTCTTCTATCCCTAGACAATCCTATTACCAATAACAGACTAACACGTCCACCTCTCAAATTAATTTCATATTTCACTATACTGATTCACCACTAATCCTTTATGGGTTCTGGAGTTGCGCGCTACTCACCGAAAAAGCACTCCAACAACCCATCAGGGGTAGCAAGCGCTAAATAAATGCAAACATTTTTTTCCCCTCTTCTGTCAATCCAAATAACATACTAACATATCCACTACTCAAATTATTTTCAAATTTCACTACACTAATTCACCACTAACCCTTTATGGGTTCTGGAGCGTGCTACTCGCCATAAAGCACTTCAATGCCTCGTCAGGGGTAGTAAGTGCTATATAAATGCAATTACAATATAATACGATACAATAGAATACAATGCAATTCAGAAAACTTTGGATGGAGGTCTACACACCTTCACCCCTCTGTTTTTTTCTTTGGGGGGGATCACTGTCACTTTGGTGGAAATCGCTACACCCATAAGTATACTATTTTGTATTTTGTAGTGAGGGTGCAAGGGACCATGGAGAATTGTGGGAAAATGGAGACTAATTATTCCAAAACAAGTGGGGTTAACGAAAAAATAAGGATGGGTTTGGGAGAGACATGCTAATACAAAACACACATTTGTAAAAACGAAAAAGACCATTGAAATTCATAAAATGCAAACATAAGGTTGCCACAGCTCTAATGGTGTCATATCAGTCTTAAATGTAGTCCAACCCAGCAAGGGAGTGAGTCAAGCTCCACACATTGTCAAGCGAAGGTACTACAGTGCACTCAGTTTGACAACAATAGAGGCTTGGAATTGAATTAACACCCAATAGGAATTAATGTTAAAATCATTAAAGTGGTTCATCAATTAAACTTGTGTGTGTGTGCAAGTGTGTGTGCGTGCGTGCATGTGGGTGTGAGATCTTTAACTGCCTGCTTCAATATAGGAATTGGCCCTCGCTCATCTGGCCACGATTGTGAGCCCCAAAAAATAGGTTTGTTTCCTATAACTAGGACCTCAATTAAACTTGTGTGCGTCTGTGCATGTGAGTGTGTATATATAATATATATATATATATATATATATATATATATATATATATATATATATACACACTGAAAAATCAAAGATTAAAGTGAAGGTGTAGTTAGGGGAAAATATCAGTTAAAATTTAACATTTGTTAATGAAAAAAACTATAATTCACCAGTTATAGTTTGGAGATTTAAGAGAGATTTATAGAGCATGGCTGTCCCCAATGGCTTCACAGCTATAGCAATACGGATCAAAGCTTGACCCAGTAGGATTAAAATAGCCAGGTCTTCTTAAGCTGCTTATGGAAACACTCTGCAGAAGGGCAAAGCCTAAAAGAGAGCGGATGAAAGTTCTACATATCTGGCCCAAGATGTTTAAATGAACACCTCCCTGTCTCACCAGATTGATGTGAGCAAGCACGGCTAGATTCTGGTTGCCAGAACATAAGGGTTTGTTAGGATGGTACGGTTGGACCAGATTTCTTCAGTAGTGAGGGCCTGTCTGGGTGATGGCTTCATGAATGTAGCAGAGTGCTTTAAATTTAATGCGCTTATCAATAGTGAGCTAATAAATGTTACGAGGCTAGACAGAAACAGAAGTATGCTTAGGAAAATTGACAAAGAAGGCAAGCAGCCACTTTCTGCGTAATTAGTAGTTTCATCAGAGAGGACTCGGGTACACCCAGATAGAGCACATTGCTATAATCCATGTGAGATATGATGAATACCTAGACAATGGTCCTTTGGGTGGAAGTAGGAAGGGCCCACAGCAACTTCCTTAGGCATCTGAGAAGGCCAAAACAGCTGGCAGATATCCTGTTTATTTAATAGCACAGCTTGCTGTCCAGCCAGATGCTGAGATCTTTAACTGCCTGCTTTAATAGAGGGAGTGGCCCTAGTTCCTCTGGCCATGATTGTGGACCCCAAAGATTAGGTTGGCTACCTATGACGAGGACCTCAATTTTACTACTCAAGAGTTTAAGGCATTTTTCCAATCCATTGAACAACTGTGATGAAGCAAGGCTTAAGTTTGTGCAATCCGTTGTTATCATCCGTAGATTGAGCGATGGCAATTTGAATGTCATCAGCATATGAAAAAAACATGAGACCAAATGCTTCTACAATGTCTGTCAATGGGAGGACACATATATTTTAAAATGCTTAGGGCTCATAGGGGAGCCTTGCAGACCCCCAAATGGCATCTGCCACACAGAGGAAGAATATGGATTCTAGGCAAATTGTAAAGAGCATCCATCAAGAAAAGAGCATAACCACTGGAGGGCAGTGCCATGAATCCCACTTTCTGCATGTGAGAGTGAGAGATGGGGTTAAAGGTTGCACTCAGATTCGGAAGGATAAGGTTGCATTCTCGCTCATGTCCAGGGTCATTCTGAGAATCTCTGTGACCCTCAAGGAGAGCGGATTCTGTTCTGTGTAGGGGTGGAAGCCCCACTGAAACAAATGGAGGGGGCTGTGACATTCAAGATGGAATTCATGTTTCACAAAGCTCAGAAGAGACTCAAAATTTGCTCCATCAATGGGTTTTTGAGGCTGATAGTGTAGGCTCAGTACTAAAGGTAGGAGAGCAGACATAATCTCCACTACCAAACCATCCAAAGAGGCATAGATAAATGCCACCTCTCTGAAGAAAAAGCCTGCAAGCTCATTACATCTAACTCATGAGAATTAGGGGCACAGAGTCTTATGTGCCAGATCTGTCAAAGATTTGACTATATAAAAAAGCTTGATGGAGCGGGGATTCGCAAAAAGAAACCCGCTTTATTAAATACCCCTGTAATAGGTATTCATTTTAAGTATTACGTTTTTTAACGTGAAGACACATATCACACGAGGGAAATTTTGCTTTGCAATATGCATGAAATTAATCCTAACAATACGTAAATAACCAAAATTGTAATAATATTATGTGTAGAATGTGTTATGAATGTATTGCATGGCACATTGCATGTATATCTAGTAAAAAGCATGACATGTGTTGCTTTTGTCATAATTATTAATGCCGCTTTCCTGCTTTTGCTATGCTAGGATAACTGTCAACATGGACTAGAGTTAAGGTCGATGGTTAACAGTGAAGATTTCATTATCACATTATTAATAAATGTCTACTTTCTGTTCTTTTAGTTAATGGACGAGTCTCCATTTTGGGTTAAGTTAGCCGAACTGTGATGAGTGAAACTTGCAGCGCACATAAACCACGTGACTAAGTGGCTGAAAACTTTGAACAAGCTGAAAGAGCATGGCACGGTGAAGGACATGACGTTTGACGTGCAGCCAACTCCAGCGACTCCGTTTAAAAATCCACAAATTGTTGAATGTATTAAAATGTGTACTTAAGTTGATACTTTTAGCTCTTGAGAGAATAGGAATGTATACGGAATATGTGGGAACGAAAGTCTAACAATGAGGTAGTCAAAGAAGTAGGACCTAATGATAGGGTGACCATCTGCCCCACGATTTTAACCAATCCCGTAGCTAGAATGGGTGACTTTAGCAACTTTAGTGGGATGGACACGTATGATAAGGGTATAAAGAATTGGTGATTTAGGGGTGGGGTCTAGTAGTTTGCCGCGAAGCGTGGGCAGCAGATGCGGCTGCTGCATTGGGCGTAAGGAGAGAAAGGGTGCGCTGCTGATTGTCGGGTTGCAGAGAGGCAGAGCTGTTCCAGTCCTATCCTTTTCCTGATCTTAGAGTCTTTGATCCCTGACTCTTTGTCTGGGGGTCCCCTGCCGCTACCTACGTCTGGGTGGTGGTTTTCCTCATTCTTATTCTTTGGGTTGGTATCTTTGATATCATAAAGTTATCATCAATGTTGTTTTGTCTCTTCATCTATCTTTCCAAATTGAGAATGGATTTATGCACATGTCAGATGTCTCTTCATTCTGTCCCCTCCATGCAACCTATGTTTCTTGAGATTGATTATTTGTTGACAGTGTAGAGTATATTTACTCTCATGAGGTATTTTCTAAGACTAATGCATTTTGAGTTAAATAAATGTAACAATTTGCAAACAATGAATCTGTGAATATTTTTGTTCATTTATTGAGTGACTGTTACCTTCAATTTTTCAACTAATTGGTCCATCAACCAAGAAGATGGAAATTTGAACGAGAAGGTTTATTGTGTAGATTATGAACTGTCTAAATTTCAACTGTTGAATATGAAGTGGTAAGAAATTCACAAACTTGACACCAGTGCCACAGGGACTTGTGTGTATGTGTATGGGCCAAAGTAAATGAAATAATTGAATTATTGGGTCTGCGCTCCATCATGCTCTTTGTATGGGTTATGAGCACAGTCAATTTTAATCCTACAATATTCTAGGTCGCTTTAAGCGTAGCCTTATCCTCCTGGTCATTATGTTTGCACCACATATGCTCCAGGTGTTTACATCTTTTCTTCTGAATAATAAGTTCTTGACTGAACCAAGGGCAAAGTGGACGTGACTTGCCCTTGGTGGTGGATGACGCCAGTATAAGTTTGACTGACACTGACGTTCTCCACTTATTACCTTTCCCAACACAGTCATTTGTAGATCCATCCTTCCCTCTAACATTGTCCTGGAAGAGGTCCCAGAAAATTGTAAGTTTAAATTTAGATCAATGTCTGAAGGAGCTGGTTAAAGTCTTATTAGCTAAAAATGTCCCAGAGCTATGAAGGGCTACAGGAATGGCACGGTGATCGGACCAGGCTAAAGGTATTGGTGGACCAACAATTAGCGAGGACAGATTGGAAAAAATAGGGTCAAGTATATGGCCCACTATGTGTGGTGCTACACTTGCTAATTGTCATAATTCAAGCCCTTTTAAAATCCCCAGAAAGGTTACGGTCGTTATACAAATGGAGTCTTCCAAATCAAAAAAGGCAAAGTTCTTCAAAAGTTTTAAGGAAAAAAATATGCCTTCATAATCAAGGACAGGGAGATTTTCCAAAACACAGTTATGGATAGATTTCAAAATAATCGCTATCCCACTTCCTTTCTTTTCCTGCCAATGACACATGACAATACAATAGTCATCTGGTAAAGCCATGGCAACACCAGGAGTCAAATTGTCATTTAACCATATTTCGATTCACTCAAGTAACTATAACTAGCTCCCTCGACATGTACAGTGATGTCATCAATGATATATTTTCAGTTGTCATCAGTGATATCATCAATGATGTCATTGAGCATGTCATGAGAGTTATATGTGAGGTCCTAAGCAGTGCATTTCGAGAGCTCAAGTTATAGTTGCTTGAGTTCACTATGAAAAGTACATTTCAGTGTTTTTTGCTTTAAAATATTATGTTTTAACTCACCTATTCAGATAACTATGACATCATTTTAACCTTTGCTTTTTTCAGTAAATACCTAGGATATTTTAAACGTGATGTGTAGAGTGCGGTTGGCCACCTGGTCTTGTCTGCGTCACTCACCCCGGGTTAGGCCAACCCTCCTCAACGCCAACAGACATAATCAACCCTCTTTTCAAAAATTGCTTTCCCAATCCCAATGGACTCCTGCCGGATAAAGGGGTCGGTGTTGACTCTTGTGTGACTCCTTCAAGAGTCTAGAGAACAATGCTGCCTTCTGCGGAACTC
The DNA here is from genome assembly GCF_964204655.1 of Triturus cristatus. Taxonomy (NCBI): domain Eukaryota; kingdom Metazoa; phylum Chordata; class Amphibia; order Caudata; family Salamandridae; genus Triturus; species Triturus cristatus. The sequence continues at coordinate 718,664,971 of NC_140588.1, forward strand.
AAGTAGGACGCAGCACTCCTGAAATTTTTTGACCTCAGGGCGAGTCACTTTGCGAACCCACCTAACAGCGTCTAGGGGGTCAGAAAATGAAGCACTCAATTTTTTTTAATTTGCATGCCCGATGGACTCCCAACTGTCTAGATAGCTATACATATTTAACCTTAATTTCTTAAAAAACTGCTGAACAGATTTACACCAAATCACAAAAGCTCAATTTCTGGGTAAAGCTCTACATTTCTGCCATATTTGGTGTAAGCCTTTTTCAAAAATCCCTATGGAAATTACATGCGCAAATAGTGTTTTGGGCCCCCCCCCATTTACTCTGCAACCACTTGACAGATCACCCCACAACATTCCAGGAAGGAGCTGTAATTGATGAATATTTTTTGTAAGGTTTCATTAAGATTGGTCAAACAGTGCAAAAGTTATTAGCGATAAAGAAATCTAGTTTCTATGGTAACTCGGTCATGACTATAACCATACAGTGGCGACTGCCAAGGTGCCACTTCACTTCAGATCATGCTGTAGCACAGAACTCCTACCTTACATGTGATAGAGGATGTAGTCTGCACCACAGATAAAATTGTTCCCTGCCTCCTCAAATTTCTGGGCGTATAAGCTGCCTTTGACATCACCAAGTATCCCACCCTCATCCATACTCTAAGGCTAGAATGGGATTCACTTGTAATGTCCGTCACTGGTTCTCCTCCTATCTTTACAGCCATCACCACTTCTTTCATATGGGGGTCTCGGGTAGGGGACCATGCTGCACATAAACAATAATCAATGGCAGAATGCGGCTCTCAGAGAACAAGCAAACACAAGGAGAAACAAAAGTATTTATCCTCGTTTCGAAATTCGAACTCCTTCTCTTGCATGCCGATAGTTTTTGGTGCTGTCTCAGATTTACACCTCCTTGTAAATCTGGGGCAGGGTCAAAAGCAATGGGCGCTGCCATGGAACAGCCACAGCAATACCCATTAGTGGTAAGTGGCTTAACGCTGCTTTGTAAATATGGAAAAGGGCATATCGTCACCAGAACGTCTTTAAAAGTGTCTTTCTATTGGCGATATCCCCTTGTAAATATGCCCCTTAGTTCCTTGGATGGGCTATGGTGGCCCTACTTGCCTGGCAGCTTCAAGTGCATTTGTGACCCACTCTAGTCACATCCACACATATTCTGGCTGCCAGCTTCTGCATCTCTATGTGGATATTTCTAGGATAATTTGAGATAGGAAAGCGTTGCAAGTGCATTTTATGTGATATATCAGATTTATCCCTCCACTGGTGCTGAATGTCACTAATTTTTTGCTTGGTCCCACAAAACGAACTATAGGATGACTAGAATGGCAGGGAGCTGTAGGCGGGGCACTCAGTATGACAATGGTGAATCATATCAACAGCTTTATAATACGTGGCTTCTTCTGAGTGGCAGAATGGATGCAAACCTGTGTTGAAGTGACGTCTTTCACAGCATAGAACTTCTGTGCTCTCTTACCGATTCATAACTGTCTAAGCACAATCATTGGGGATAACCGGATATGAGATCACGCTTTAGACCTATAAGAACGCGCTTTAAATCCTAGGGCAGCAAATGATGGAAAGCCTCATGAAAATCGCACAACCAGTTTGAAAGCCTCGCCACCCATTTTTCATAAAGAAGGACGAGTGAATTAGTAACTAATGAGCATATTTTGTAGCAATCCACTTTTTATTTCGCCACTCTCGAAACACATTAGCTCCTCTGAAAATACATCTCCATAGTCTGAAGAATGTATCGCGCATATCATTGGTAATCAATGCAAGTTAATCAGTGTAAGTTCTTTGGATTTATGCTTGTCACTGTGTCGGCAGGGCCAGGAAAGACGATTATATTTTATAAAAATGTGAATATGCCTTTTTAATTGAAAGCCTTTCTCCCTGGGCTTAAAAGATAATGCATTTAACTTTGAGATTTATCTGTGACCACGGCCAAATAAATTTAATCAACACTTACAATTACATATTAGATACTTTTATTGGTTTTTAGAGCTTCCAAATAATATGATTTTATGCAGATCCCTACAAATATTAATTTGTGCCATTTGTATTATCAGGTCTCTGGAGATAATTTGACTCTTATTAACAGAAATACGTTTCTAAAATAGAAAGACTTGCATTTTAATTTGGTTACTCAGCTATTTGCATTCACATTAGCTCTGTTAAAATAAAAAGACCCAGAAAAGCTACACGTACATTGGACAGTTTATTTAACTTAATTGTTTGTTGGCCATAGATAAACAGATAGCGTTAAACATAAAGTACAGAGGTGCAAAAGCAAGAGGTTAATGGTTAACTTTCCAACAGGTAAGCAAAGGCATAGTTGTGTTAGATTTACAAGGGCCGCTAACCTTTTCTGTAATGAGAGCTACTTCTGGTTGGTGAAAATCCCTGCGAGCTACTGGAGGCTATGCAACTAAGGCATTGTTACCAGACACCCACACACCCAGCTTAATTAACCCTTTGTCTGCTGGGCCTTTTCCCACATGTGCTAAGCCTTTTTTGCCTATTTGGGGTAGTTCGCGCTAAGGCCCCTGTAACTTTTTGTCCACATAAGGTATCCACGCCAAATTTGCGTCCTTTTCTTCCAACATCATGGGAATTTTAAACGTACCCAGGGTTCGTGGATTTCCCTGAAGGAGACCCAGAAATTAGCCAAATTACAGCTAAATGTTTTTTTTTCTTTAAATGTGGAAAAAGTGCTGCAGAAGAAAGCGTCTGTTTTTTCCCCTGGAAATGGTATCAACAAAGAGCTTGTGGTGCTGAATTCACCATCTTCCCCGTTTTCAGGGACAGGCAGACTTTTGTCAGAAAACCAACATTTTCTACACAGTTTTGACATTTTACTGAGAAATAGCCTATTTTTGCTACTTTTTTTGTACTTTCAAACTCTCTCCAGTTAGTGGTAGAAATGTGAAAGGCATAATGGGTACCAGAAAGCTATACATTTCTAAAAAGCAGACACAATTCTGAATTCAGCAAGGGGTCATTTGTGTAGATCATTTAAGGTGTTTTCTTATGGAAACTTACAGTTGAAAAAAGAAATATTGAAAATGAATTGAAAAAACAGCCATTTGTGCGAACGTGTTCACCTGTAACTTCTTCTAACTATGGACAATTTTTTAAAGCAATATGCCGTTACATCTGCTGGACTCTTCTGGTTGTGGGGATATATAATATAATGTCAAAACAAGCACCCCCTGCTACTAATGTGGATCCCTAGGGCAGAGACTATACAATAATGGAAGAAAAAACCCCTAGGCAACAATCGTTCTAAACAAATATATTAGACCTAATCAAACACAGATATGATATTGGAGACTCAGTGTACACTTAAATTCATTAAAACTTAATTGTATTTATGCAAATTCTTTCACAATTATCATAGTGAATGTTTAAATAATTCCATGAACATAAAGTGCTAAACAATAACATCACAACGTAACTCACAAAGTGGACAAAAAAGACGTGCATTTTGACTTAACACTGAAATGATAATTGATATTAATATTTTTTTTTCAAAAATTGATAAAAAAATAAGCGAGATAAATCAAACAAACAATGATTTAGTCAAGTGGCTGGTTGATGAAACTTCTTGTCATCTACGCGCGTTTTGGCGTACTAGACAGCTTCTTCAGGAAAGCCACAATAATTCCACAAAGAGATAATGTATGGACCAAACAGAAGCGAATGAAGTAGTATAGACAATAATAAAAATGTGTTGACACTCTCGAGAAATATAGCAAGGCGCTTGAACCCAAACTGCCTTAAGTCTGATTCACAACTCAAGGTGAAGAATGTTTCCAAAGTAACTGAATACTAGTATAGTTGATGCGTCGTTTGTGGAAATAACAACCTCCTCAAAATGGGGCTTGATCCTCACAGTAGGAATACAGATTCACAAAATCACAATGCATACCGGCGAGAGATCTTTCTGGTCACCAACCGGAAGGATCTCTTGCTGGTATTTACACAGTGAAATGTTTATTCAGAGGCAATTCTTGTGCCACCCTCACTAGTTCTCATATATGTGTGGGTTTGGTAGGTTTCCCTAGATGGCTGCTGAGCCTGGGACCAGAAATGCAGGTGATTCCCTCGCAAAACCACGTATTTTTGCGATCAATAATTTTGAACTCTCCACAGTATGTTTTGGGCCATTTCCTCTTGCAGGCATTATGCCTACCCACACAAGTGAGGCACCATTTTTATCGGGAGACCTGGAGGAACGCTGGGTGGTAGGAAATTTTTGGTGGTCCAGTGATCCCACTACTTTCCCAGACAAAAGTGAGAAAAATGTGATTTTGTTTTTAGCTAAATTTAAGGTTTGCAGGGGATTGTGGGTAGGAAAATGATGGGAGATCAAAGCAAGCCACGCCTCCCTGGACTCCCCTGGGAGTCTAGTTTTCAGAAATGTGTGGGTTTGGTAGGTTTCCCTAGATGGCCGCTGAGCCCGCGACCAACAATGCAGGTGACCCCCTTGGTCAACCAGGTTGTTTTCTGATAGATAGGTGGACACCTGTGTTTTTGGTCCTGGGTTTGCAGACATCTTGGGAACCCTAAAAAACCCAGACATTTCTGAAACCTAGACACCTGTTGGAGTCCAGGGAGGTGTGGCTTGCATTGATTCCCCCCTACATTTTCCTTCCCAGAATACGCTGCAAACCTCAAATTTAGCTAAAAAGTCACATTTTCCTCTAATATCTGCGTGGGAAAGTTGCGGGATCATTGCACGGGGTCCAAAGGGGCAGTTTGTTGATATGTTTTTAGGCTGACGCTACTTTGGGCAGACCAAAGGGAATGCTGGGTGAAAGGAAATGTGTGCCTGTGTGGTAATCCTACAGCTTATCCACACAGAAATGTGAGGAAAATGTGACTTTGTAAGTACATTTGAGCCCCCACCCCTCCAGCCCACAGGGATAATGCCCGGTGCCCACTACGGCCAGTCCACCTTTACAACAAAGCACCATCCATGCACACAGTCAGCCAAGCACCAGTCCACGTACACCACCAGCCAAGTGCCACTCCACGCACACCACCAGGCAAGCACCAATCTACATACACAGTCATCAATCGCGAGTCAACCCACACCATTAGCCAAGTGCAGGTCCACACACACACACCACCAGAAAACATTCAGCGAACATCAGTACACACAGACTGTCAGCCAATCTCCAGTTTACACACAGACAAACTCTTCCTGGTTTCTAGTGGTTTTCTGCCCCCGCTTGGGTGCAGATGAGACAAAAAATAACAATGTAACAGCCAAAATGTATGCCTAAAAAAAGGGAGCGCCCCTTGCCTATTGAGCTTCTCACTGGCATGCCCATAAACATATCTCTGGTGCCTAGTGGGCTTTCTGCCCCCCAGGTGGGGGCAGATAAGGGTCTATTGCCCCGATCTGCCTTCCGGGGGTGGGCAGAAAGACTTTTCTGGGGGTGGGGGCATTATCATGCCCATTTTCAACAGCACCCAATCCTAAATATAAAAAACAACAAAATCACTGGTGCCTGGTGGGCTCTCTGCCCCCTCAGGGGGCCAGATCAGGGACTATTGCCTCCATCTGCCTCGCTGGGGAGGCAGAAAGACTGGCTAATTTTTATGGGGCGGTTGGGGGCATTGGCATGCCCATTCTGGGTAGCCCCCACTCCTACAAATGCAAAAAAAAACAACGATCCATGTGCATTGTGCACTTTCTGCCCCCTTTGGGGGCAAGCCAAGGGCTATTGCTCCCATCTGCCTCTTGGGGGGGAGAAAGACTTTGGAATTTTTTTGAGGGGTGGGAGCATTGGCATGCCCATTGTGGGCACCCCCCACCACTATATACATTTAAAAAAATCCCTGATCCCTAGTGTGTTTTCAGCCCCCCTGGGGGCAGATTCGGGACCTTTGCACCGATCTGCCTCCCATGGGGGGGCAGAAAGACTTCAGAATTTCTACATGTTGGGGGGCTGAGATAGCCCCATGAGCAGATACAAAGTGAAACTGAAATGAGCCCATGGGCTCATTTCAGTTTTGGTTTCTGTGAAATGACGTCAGCGCGACAAGTGCGCTGATGGTGATTTCACAGAAACCAGGGGACCATCCTCAGGAGCTGTGGAAGCTCTTCCCCAGCTCCGAGGCTGTTGGGGGGAGAAGGAAATCTCTCTGGTGCCTGCACCAGAGGGATTTCCAGTGCCGTGGGGTCAGACGTGCGGGAGCTGTCCAACGCACATGAGCACTTTGGCTACAGATGGCTCCTGCATGTCGGACACATGGAATGGGTTAATTGGCTCTAAGCTTAATGTACATCGAGGCAGATGCTATGGTATGAACAAAATACTTTGACTAGGGGCACTATGACAGGGCTGCCACGTGTGCCAGTGAGAGTGTGGTCTGGGAGTATGTACGAACATGTGTGTGGCCTTCCTTCGTTCTCACTTACTCCACTCCGTGTCTTTGTTCAGACCACGGCAGCAGCAGGAGCAGTTTGGAGCAGGAGCAGTACGCCAAAAAAGCTTTCCCGAAACCGCGTTGCCGCTGCCACCGAGAACCAAACTATATAGCGTCCGTATCGTGGCACCAGTCCATGTTGGTCGTACCACCAGACAGAGCCTGCTCACAGCAGCTCACAGCACAATGAAGGACAAAGAACTGGCTGACTGACTGTGGCCCACGGGCCCATCGCCCACCGCCGTGATCAAACATGCTTTTCTGTAACCCAGCGCCCACAGTGACTCAAGACTCCTGCCACCACTCCTGTGCCTCCGTCATCATCTCCCCGAGGGGGGGGCATCCCTCGGGCACCATGGACCTCTCTTGCTGACCTCCCTCAACCTCTCTTGACCCCCCTAGTGCAGCAGGAGTGGGGTCATAAAGACAACTGTGCCTAGTGGGGCAGTGAGAGGACAACAATAGGAGGCAGAATGGCGGGCAAGTTGAGTGTAAGCTGAGAGTGAACAAGGCAAAGCCGCCCCCTATAGCACTCTGCTCACCCAGCTCAGCTCACTCCGGTCTCCGCAGGTTTCATCATGATCAAAAGCCACCTACTGATTCCAGCTTTATTAGCAGTGCCACAGAGGCATCGTAACAGCAGCTAGGGAGGCTGCAAAGCAAAGCAGCACCAGCAACCAGCAACCTAGCAACTCAGCCATCATGACTTAACATCGCCTATCCACAGCCAACATCTTAGCAGCACCGGCAGGGTCCCGATAGTGGTAAGCAGCAACAGAAGGGAGCAGCAGGTGGTCACCAGAGAGTTGGGCGAGGCAGTGAGCACTGCCACCTAGCAGGAGGAGGCTGAGTGCGTGCCTAGGTGGGGTGGCAGAGGTGGCCCTGCTAGGTCAGGGTGCAGCTTGCTGTCTTGCCCTTGACAGCGTTTCTCCCACCCCAGTCCATCTGGAGCCAGGCACTCCCCCCAAGCAGAACACAATAACCCCATGGCTTCTGGGTGATAGACAGATGTTTTCCTGTGTCTGATGCCTCTGTCACCCAAATAAGTCTCCATTTCTTTTGAGATTAACTGGACTCCATTGTCAGATAACAAGACCGAAGGAAAAGCCCCTTTCTCAAAGATGTGCTCCAAAAAACCACCACATCCTTGCTTTCAATGGAATTCGTCAACCCAATTTCAGTCCACCTTGAATACATGTCCAAAAGCACAAATACATATTTTTCCACACTAGATATTTCAATGGGATCCAAAACGTTGATGGCAACCTCCTTCAAAGCTTCTTTAGGTTCATGGGTTGCACTCCCTGCTTCAAAACTTTGTCGGCCCTGCTACATTCCAAACACACTCCCTCACCGCTCTTTCGATGTGACTATACATACCTGGCCACCAATGCACCTGCCTAAAAATGTATTTGGTCTTGGAGATCCCTGGATTACCCTCATTAGCAAAATCTACTAGACGTTCTCTAAAGCAGCTAGGAGGCATAAGTCTTGTGCCTCGTAACAGAAACCACCTTGAATGGCAAGTTAATTTCTTATTTTACTGAAGACTTTCATACGCTCCTCAATCTTACCACCATTGTCCCCACTAACAGTTATACTTTTGATTACTGCCTGTAGGATTTCATCCTCACCCACTTCTCTGGTCCACTCATCCTCTTTAACTGCCCCATCCTTAATGAGACACACCACATAGACATCTCCTTCGAAGAGCTCCTCCACCTCATTGTCTAGTGTGGTTGGTATGTTTTCATCTACCAAACACGAACAACAATCAGCTAGGAAGTTTTTGTACCTCAGGAACATACTCCACACTAAAATGGAACTCTTGCAAGTCAGTTTCTTATTAGCAAAGAGATGTTGTCCGGACCCTTTTCCACCAAAATCTCTCTAAGAAGTTTGTGATAAATCTTAAGCTGAAACTCACCTCCCCACACAAATTTCCATAGCTTCCTAAATGCCCAAAAGATGTGCAGGTTCCTCTTTCTCAACAACAGAATACTTGAGCTCTACACTTCTCAGACATCTTGAAATGAATAAACCAGTTTTTTTTCATTATCCTCTATCTGTAACAGAACTGCACCCAGCCCTGTCAAATTTGCATCAGCCACGATTATAGTTTTCTGAGCAGGTTCAAAACTGGCCAAGGAAGATGTATTAGACAACAAATTCTTAAGAACTAAGTATACTTTTTTCCATTCCTCATTCAATAGAAAACTTGTCCCCTTCTTTAATAACAACCTCATGTTCTGTGTTTTGTCAGCAAATTTAGGAATAAATTTGCCACAATATTCTGACATTCCCAGAAATTTAACAACCTCCTCCTTGCATTCTGGTGAAAGACATATTGACAATGATGTCAACTAATTCTTTCCTTGATTCAATGCCAGATGCTGTTATCATGTTTCCCAAATAGTCAATTTCTGACAAGTTGAATCTACATTTATTTGCCTTCAATGTCAGACCCTTGTCTCTCAGTTTATCCAAAGCTTTCTTAACCCTCAAATTATATTCCTCATTATCTTTACCAAAAACTTATACATCATCTTGACAAATTTGACAAATTCTCATTCAATCCATTCTTCTGAGTATGGCCTCCGTCATCCTCTAAAAAACTACAGCCGCTGAAATAAGCCCAAACGGCATTGTTTGAAACTTAAATGTCCTATACGGGATGGCAAAGGATGTCAAGTCCTGCAATTCACGGTGTAACTTCACCTGATGGTAGGCAGAGGTGAGATCAATAGAGGAGAATTACCTAGCACCACCCAACAAGGACAAAATTTCTTTAATGTTGGGTAACTGATAGTGGTCCACCACCATAAACTTGTTCAAGTCCCTCAAGTCAATGCATTTTCTTGCCTCTCGGTTGGCCTTGTGTGTCATAACCACCAGAGCAATAATGCGGCCAAGCTTTAACTTCTCCAACTTCTCTTGCATTTTCCCTCTCACTTTAATGGAGACACCTCTCACCCTGCTAATAACTGGAACCACATTTTTCTTCAACTGAATCCTGTAGACATACCCTTTAAGGCCTTTCCCTGTTGCAAGCACTTGGCCCTCTGCAAGTGAAGTAGCATTTTTGTCGAAAGACTTGGGGAAATACTGGGTGGTGTGAAATTTGGGCCAGCCCGGTGATCCCACAACTTTCGCACACAGAAATGTGTGGAAACAATATGTGTTTGTCAATGAATCAAATTTAGAAGGGTTTCTGGGTAAGTAAACTTTGTGGGATCCACATAAACCATACCACATATTAATCCCTTATTGACCAGTTTCCAAAATGATGTGAAGGTAGACGGTGTTTACAGCAGAGAGAGTATGCGCTGATGTTAAAAAGCAAAATAAACAACAATACATTACTGCACACCCATACACTAGTCAATCACAGGCATTCTGGTTGGATCTGGCACAATGGTAAGGAAATGTTCCATGCAAAACTTTATTCGCCAATGTCTTTACGACATACAGCCAGAAAAAGTCATTGTTAATAATTTCAACATCAGATCAAAGAACCACTGACTTATACCTTGTGAGCTGTAAAGCCATGTCAAGGCACCAATCACTTTTCAGTCCATTCACATGCATTTACTAAGTCAGACACAGCAAACCATTCACATTGTCAGCTGTGGGCCCAACAAAATACAACACCTACATTTACAAAGCACACCATTCAATGATCCATCACTCTCATACGTCAACATTACTAACACAACAATCTCACCACCGAACACCCAAACATCAGACAACTGACAAACACACCCCAAGCAAATCAATACACATACTGACTATTGCCATATAGTTCCCACTAATTTGTAAGATCTGCATATTTGTTGGACAACATAAACTTTTGGTGAGATACCTAGACTGATTCCGAGCACCCCCGCAGGATATGTTGGCCTAGAGCCCCACTATCTCACAGTGCCACTATAAGCCCGCTTAACCCTAACAGGGATCGAATAGCTTCTGGTAACCACTGAACATGACAACCCTGACCCCTCAGGGATCATGGTAACAGATCAGAACCTTTCACACAGTCACTGTTGCTCTGTTGTTCGCAGAGAAATATACAGGGAATACGCATTAAGATGTTTTCAATATATTTATTGAACCAACGTTATTCTTGTATAAAATACGTGTGCTGTGATAATCAGTAGACATAAACAGATGAACGTGATTACAACTACCGAAAGATTAAATTGTAGATATAGTTCTACCAAATGCTAATGCGGTGTATAAAGACAGGCACATAAAACAAGGTAAAAATCAGGTGTACTCCTACTATGCAAACACTACTCTGTGTGTGCCTAGAGTGTGTGTAGGTGTAAAGCCAAGAATCCCCCCAAGGGAGTATCCAACCCCATTACCGGGCAGGAGACAATGTCGGACCCCGTCTTGGTCACGAACTGGACACCCCTCACAAAGATGTCAGACCGCTGCGTGATGAAGTCTCAGCGTGCGGGGACCATTGATGTCAGCTGAAGTGCCTCCTCTGCTTATCCTATGAGATGCTGATTATTTATAATAAAAAGCATCCTTGCAATGCACTTATAGATTAGCAATGTTATGGATGTGTAGATATCCCTGACACCCCGTGGATGAAGATAAAATGACATTTGTACATTCGTACATTAAGGCCTTGTACTTGGTGTTCAAGGCATCATGATAATGTTATGTAAGGTCTGATGTGTAAACAGAAGTAGTTTCAGAGAAACTAATCCAACTTTGTCACCCATGCGAATATGTGCAATAGGTCACAGCAGTAACGTTACTGTGAAAAATAAGGACAATGTAAGAAATGAGCAGCTTCGCTACATGGGCCTAACCTTGGTACATAACGTCCCCTCCTCATACTAAGGGCTGATATATGAAAGCTATCTCAATAGCATGCCATAATGAAATTTAAGCTAAAAATAACTTAAACCATTTTTAAAATCATCTAAAAGCAAGCTCCATAAAAAACCAGTAGAAGTCTTTATACTGTTTGAAACTCCAAGCACGCACAAAGCCATGGTGCCTAGAAAAATGATAAAAACATTGTTTTGAATCAATTTGTTTAAAAAACAGACAAAAAAAGTTCCCATCACATGGAAAAGCAAATTGTTTAAGCGTTCCGAGTAGTAGACACAACATTGCTGTTGCTGGCAACCACAGACGACATTCTCAGAGGCACACCTAGAAGCAGGTTTATGTTGCAAAGGTGATTACATCCAGTTCCCACAGCAGACACTGAGGGAGGGACTGCATCCTGTAAGTTTTCCGCAGAGCTGTTGTCCATTTCACTAGGAGCCAAGGCATCACAGGGTTGCTCAAAGAATATATTCATCAGCAGTGGAATACGCTGGGGAGAACAATGCCCATTGGACTTTAAGGGGTCCATCATTATTACAATGTCCAGTGACGCAACCGATTGTGATCGGAGGCATAAATCCAATACACATTAATGGCTGCAAAGCAGGCAGCACAATATAGGTTCTAAGCAGAGAAGCCAAACAGACCTGAATGACAAGAGCCAGTGGTCATTCAGTTCTCAAAGCTGAGGTATACCAAAGCAGTGTATCATGCGCTCACAACATTGCAGCAAAGCCAGTGCTGTCTACATTCCAGATTGAACTGGGACGTCCATTGCGGAGCAGAAAAATTTAAATCAGAATTCCCACTACAAATAGCAGGACAAGCAGGAGACCTCAAAAAACGCTTCCCAACACGGAGTGCATGAAAGATGGTATAATTCCAAAAATCGTCTGAAAGGTGCAAACTAGTCCAGAGCCAATACATTTAAATTGCTGACGGTAAGTCCACATCTTTTTGAAAAAGCTTGGCTTTCAGTTTGCTCGGAGAATCAAAGCGTAGGTTGGAAACATTTATCGAAGGCCATTGCATTGCCGCCTTAACTGTGCAGGCAGGTGGAAACAGTACTTATTACTTATTACTAATTAACCGTCACCAGACAAGCGATGCCTGGTTCCATTCCGCAGCAACCTTTATCCATTCAGCATCAAATAGCTCCCATTAGAGAGCAGCTTGAAAACCGGATGAATCACGGCAGCAGGAGAACCCTTCAGATGACAGGACAAGTTCACAACTGACCCATTTCCTTCCCCATGAAGTGAAACATCCTTGCATACTAAGGACCCGCTTAAAGCATCCTCGCATTCAGAACCACTAAGGAAAATGTCTATGTCCCCATTCCTGCATCTACACCTGAATGGCAATTCTCAGTGTACATGCACATAACCTTCCCCTAGCACTTCATATCTTCCTACTTGGTTGTATTGTAGACCATATTGGAATTGGAAAGTCGTGACCGGTAGGGAGATGTAACCATGGATTATCCAGTCTGTGGATAGTGTCTCAGGCATGGTGAAAGGTAATTGGTCTCACTTTTCATTGTGCAACATGGTATTATTTGCATCTCTTTGTGCCATTAACCTGTCTTTCAATCAGCTTGTATGCCGAAAACAGAGTTTTGCTGTTGATATATAATGCCATGTCTTGGTCACGAACTGGACACCCCTCACAAAGATGTCAGACCCCTGCGTGATGAAGTCTCAGCGTGCGGGGACCATTGATGTCAGCTGAAGTGCCTCCTCTGCTTATCCTATGAGATGCTGATTATTTATAATAAAAAGCATCCTTGCAATGCACTTATAGATTAGCAATGTTATGGATGTGTAGATATCCCTGACACCCCGTGGATGAAGATAAAATGACATTTGTACATTCGTACATTAAGGCCTTGTACTTGGTGTTCAAGGCATCATGATAATGTTATGTAAGGTCTAATGTGTAAACAGAAGTAGTTTCAGAGAAACTAATCCAACTTTGTCACCCATGCGAATATGTGCAATAGGTCCCAGCAGTAACGTTACTGTGAAAAATAAGGACAATGTAAGAAATGAGCAGCTTCGCTACATGGGCCTAACCTTGGTACATAACGTCCACTCCTCATACTAAGGGCTGATATATGAAAGCTATCTCAATAGCATGCCATAATGAAATTTAAGCTAAAAATAACTTAAACCATTTTTAAAATCATCTAAAAGCAAGCTCCATAAAAAACCAGTAGAAGCCTTTATACTGTTTGAAACTCCAAGCACGCACAAAGCCATGGTGCCTAGAAAAATGATAAAAACATTGTTTTGAATCAATTTGTTTAAAAAACAGACAAAAAAAGTTCCCATCACATGGAAAAGCAAATTGTTTAAGCGTTCCGAGTAGTAGACACAACATTGCTGTTGCTGGCAACCACAGACGACATTCTCAGAGGCACACCTAGAAGCAGGTTTATGTTGCAAAGGTGATTACATCCAGTTCCCACAGCAGACACTGAGGGAGGGACTGCATCCTGTAAGTTTTCCGCAGAGCTGTTGTCCATTTCACTAGGAGCCAAGGCATCACAGGGTTGCTCAAAGAATATATTCATCAGCAGTGGAATACGCTGGGGAGAACAATGCCCATTGGACTTTAAGGGGTCCATCATTATTACAATGTCCAGTGACGCAACCGATTGTGATCGGAGGCATAAATCCAATACACATTAATGGCTGCAAAGCAGGCAGCACAATATAGGTTCTAAGCAGAGAAGCCAAACAGACCTGAATGACAACAGCCAGTGGTCATTCAGTTCTCAAAGCTGAGGTATACCAAAGCAGTGTATCATGCGCTCACAACATTGCAGCAAAGCCAGTGCTGTCTACATTCCAGATTGAACTGGGACGTCCATTGCGGAGCAGAAAAATTTAAATCAGAATTCCCACTACAAATAGCAGGACAAGCAGGAGACCTCAAAAAACGCTTCCCAACACGGAGTGCATGAAAGATGGTATAATTCCAAAAATCGTCTGAAAGGTGCAAACTAGTCCAGAGCCAATACATTTAAATTGCTGACGGTAAGTCCACATCTTTTTGAAAAAGCTTGGCTTTCAGTTTGCTCGGAGAATCAAAGCGTAGGTTGGAAACATTTATCGAAGGCCATTGCATTGCCTCCTTAACTGTGCAGGCAGGTGGAAACAGTACTTATTACTTATTACTAATTAACCGTCACCAGACAAGCGATGCCTGGTTCCATTCCGCAGCAACCTTTATCCATTCAGCATCAAATAGCTCCCATTAGAGAGCAGCTTGAAAACCGGATGAATCACGGCAGCAGGAGAACCCTTCAGATGACAGGACAAGTTCACAACTGACCCATTTCCTTCCCCATGAAGTGAAACATCCTTGCATACTAAGGACCCGCTTAAAGCATCCTCGCATTCAGAACCACTAAGGAAAATGTCTATGTCCCCATTCCTGCATCTACACCTGAATGGCAATTCTCAGTGTACATGCACATAACCTTCCCCTAGCACTTCATATCTTCCTACTTGGTTGTATTGTAGACCATATTGGAATTGGAAAGTCGTGACCGGTAGGGAGATGTAACCATGGATTATCCAGTCTGTGGATAGTGTCTCAGGCATGGTGAAAGGTAATTGGTCTCACTTTTCATTGTGCAACATGGTATTATTTGCATCTCTTTGTGCCATTAACCTGTCTTTCAATCAGCTTGTATGCCGAAAACAGAGTTTTGCTGTTGATATATAATGCCATGGCACATGGCCAGAACGTAATGTTTGCAATGTCCAGGTTAACCTCTTCTGTGCTCATGATGGAATGGTTCCGTCATGAGCACCAGTGCTCTTGTGCTCATGACAGAACCATTCCTTCATGAGGACAGGGGCACAAAATCCCTCTGCTGTTTGCAGCAGAGGGATTTCGTGCCCCATTTTTTGGGGGGCCTTGGGAGGTTGGGAAGAGCTTCCCAAACTCCCGAAGCTCTTCCCTCATTTTCAATCTAATAACGATCGCGTGCACGGTGCGCTGTCATCTTTAGATTGGAAACAAAACTGAAACTTAGTTTCAGTTTTAGTGTTTCAGTGCTTGTGGGGCTATCACAGCCCCGAGCACCTAAACACTTGGGAGAGGTATCGTTTGAAAGGGGAGAATCTCCCCCTTTCCAATGGTACCCTTCCAAAGTGGATCCCTGCTTGTGGATCACCCCATGTGGGCGATCTCCAAGCAGGGATCCACCCACTAGCACCAGAGAGGGGAGAGCGGCCCGTTGGGCAAGGGCCTTTGCTTCCACCATATTTCTTTGGGCACCACAGTCTTTCTGCCACCCTGGGGGACAGATGGGGGCAGTAGCCCCTAATCTGCTCCCCAGGGAATGGCAATGTTCCCACACCCACCAGAGAAATGTCAGTCTTTCTTCCCCCCAGGGGGCAGACAGGGGAAGCAGCCCCCAATCTGACCCCCAGGGGGGCAGAAAGCCTTCTAGAAACCAGGGATTTATTTTATTGATGTTGGGGTGGGAGTTGCCCAAAATTGTCATAAAAATTCCCCCACCCCCAGTGAAATTCAGGGCATTAGCCACCAATCTGCACCCCAGTGGGGCAGAAAGCCCACTAGAAACAGATTTTGTTATTCTTGATGTTGGGGTGGGGGCTGCCCAAAAATGGCATGGCAATGCCCCCACAACCCCCCAGAGAAATGTCAATCTTTCTGCCCCCCAGGGGGCAGACAGGGGCAGTAACCCCCAATCTGCCTGCCGGTCAGGCAGAAAGCCCACTCGAACCCCGGGATTTTTTTTATTGATGTTGGGGCTACCCAAAATGGGCATGACAATGCCCCCCACCCCCAGTGAAATTCCAGTCTTTCTGCCCCCCGGTGGGGCAAAAAGCCCATTAGAAACCAGGGATTTTGTTTATTGATGTAGGGGTGGGGGCCGCCCAGGATGGGCATGCCAATGCCCCCATCCCCCCCAAAAATGCAACAGTCTTTCTGCTCCCCCCAGGGGCAGATGTGGGCAATAGCCCCTGATCTGCTCCAAGGGGGGGGCACAAAGCCCACTAGGCACCAGGAATTTATTTTTATAATGTAGGGGTGTGGGCTGCCCAGAAAGGGCATGATAATGCACCCACCCCAAAAACAATTACCACAGTCTTTCTGCCCCTCCCCGGAGGCATATTGGGGCAATAGCCCCTTATCTGCCCCCCCGGGTGGGAAGAAAGCCCACTAGGCCTCAGGATTTTTTTTTTAATTCAGGGGTGTGGTCTGCTCAGAATAGGCATGCCAATGCCCACACCAGCCCAAAAAAATGCCACAGTCCTTCTGCCCACCCCTAGGGGGCGGATGGGGGCAGTGGCCCCTGATCTACCCCCAGGGGGGGCAGAAAGCCCACTAGGAGCCAGCGATTACGCTGGCTTTTTTTATGGGTGGGGGCTGCCCAGAATAGGCATACCAATGCCCACACCCCAAAAAATAGCCACAGTCTTTCTGCCCCTCTTGTATGTATGTATGTATGTATGTTCTTATATAGCGCTCGACTTACCCTTGGGCATCTCGGCGCTTGCATTGGGAACCCGTCCTGGTTTTTCCCCGTGAGATAACCCGTACTGGGCATCCCCAAGGTGAAAGCCAGGCATCCCGCCGCGGGGGGGGCGTTGTTGAGATTAAGCAAGCTTGTTGCCCAGAGCTGCATAGTGTGAACTCGTGCTTAGAGTGGGCACCGAAGCGAGAATTATCAAGTCCGTGGACAATTGGGCTCCAGACCCTGCCGCGTCGGGAATCGAACCCTTGTCCCGGGTCTGACCTCTGCTTCAGGGTATGCCTCCTCTAACCAGTGAGCTACACTTCTCCACTTCTCTTGGGGGCATATCAGGGCACCCCCCCAATTTCCCTCCCAGGGAGGCAGAAAGCCCACTAGGCACAGAGTTGTTTTTAGCAATGTGCCTACCTGTGGATTTTGGGCCTTAGTGCAGCCGGCACATAGGGAAACCTAGCAAACCTGTACATTTTTTTAAACTAGACACCAAGGGAATCCAAGATGGGGTGAATTGTGTGCCTCCCACCAGGTTCTGTTACCCAGAATCACTTGCAAACCTCAAACTTAATTTAAAAAAGACATTTTCCTCACATTTTTGTGATGAAAAGTTGTGGGATCTGTGTGGATCCACAACATTCCACCCACCCCGCATTCCCCAAAGTCTCTCGAGAACAATTGTACCTCACTTGTGTGGTTAGGTCTTGTACCCACAACAGGAAACGGCCCAAAACACAACGTGGACACATTTTTTGCATAGTGCCTAGCTTTAGATTTTTTTTTTTTATAAATCTTTTTATTAACTAATACCAACATGCTTCCATGAAGATTTTACAATATATTCAGCAGTGGAGCAGCACATACAAAATACATGATTCACAATGCCCAGTTCCCCAAAATCTTGACTATTCCCCATGTGACCATGGATAATCTGAAATCACTTGCACCCTGCTGAAAGTCTCCTCTCAAGCACTCGAAAGATCTCCCCTATAGGCCATCCAAGCTCCCCAGATATTTTCCCATTTTCGTGTGCACCCTCTGCTTAGGTACACCGTTTGTTCGGCCCATTGACACTTTGATTCAGTCCAGATCATTTTTCCAGGCCTCCATCGTTGGGATTTCAGCGACTCCCACAGTCTGGCAATATTTCTTTTTGCTACTACTCCCGCCAGTGTGAGCCAGACTGTGGCCCATTTGGGCCATACTATGTCTCCTGTTACACCCAGGACATGCCACCTGGCATCTACCGGCACCGCGGTGCCTACTACCGCAGACATGACCTGGGCTAGGTTCTCCCAGAAGCTTTGGATCTTAGGGCATGCCCAAAGGATATGGAAGAAATTCCCAGTTTCCCCACATCCCCGTACACATTCCGCAGACTTACAAAAGCCAATATGGTATTGCACTGTCCTGGGGCGTATGACCTATGCAGAATTCGGAGCTGTATTAGGCGGAATCTTGCCCTTATCACTATTTCACTAGGGCTTTGTAAAGCCTCTGCCCAGTTCTCATCCTCTAGGAGTCCAAGATCTGTCTCCCAGGCCTCCCGCAGGGGTCCTAAAGGGTCCGGCGTGTTATTTATCAGTGTTGTCTGTTAGTGAGATAGCCTTATCAAGCATTTGATCAAGCAGCAGCCTATCCTCCAGGGTGGCATATTCTGGCAGCTGATCCGTGACTTTCAGATGACAGTGTAATGCATGCCTTAACTGTAAGTAGCGCAGAAACTCCCCCTCCCCCATCTGGTACTCCAACTGCAAGGTGGCAAAATCTAACATCTTCCCATTCTTCCAGACATCACCCAGGAGATCAATGCCAATATCGCTCCATCTGGTGAAGCTCTTTAGTCGCACAGTTTCCGTGAGATAATCCCCTTCCCACAAAGGGGTTTGGTCTGTGAGTTTAGCTCCCTACCCAGTCATCGTGGTCGCCTGCCACCACACTGCAGTCACTGCCTTTGTGTAAGTCGAAGGGTGGAGTCGCTCCTCCGCCTCCTATATAGGGCCAAGAGATAACTGCCCCTACTCAGGGCCATACAGTCCACCAGATATGCCGGTTCCTCCATGGGAGAGAAACCCCACCTGTTAATATTTACTAGCTGTGTCGCCCAGTAGTACTTTCTGATGTCCAGAACCGCCAGTCCCCCCTCATATACCCCCAACTGGAGTTTCCGTAGGGCTATCCTATGGCTCCCACCTCCCCACAATAACGTGCGTTACTCCGCCTCAATGGCGCGAAAGAAACTAACAGCAACCAATAAGGGGGTGTTCTGTAGTGCATACACCAGGCGCGGGAGGGCTATCATTTTAAACAGGACAGCAAGGCCCATAAGCGATGCCGGCAATGTTCACCAGTGGGCCACATCCTCTTTCAGTCCATCCAATTGTGCATAGATACTCAAGCGCATAAAATCCGCCTCCATCTTCATGATCCAATTACCCAAGTACTTGAAGGTCTCCTTGCACACCAAATCCTGACAAACCGACGTTAGCACCGGAGGTGCCCCCGCCAGCGAGAACACTAGGGACTTATCCCAATTGATGCTATACCCAGGGTGCGCCCCGAAAGATCTCAGGATATGGAGAAGTCTATGGAAAGGTTTTCAGGGGTGGTGTGCATAGAGCAAATCTTTGTCAGCGTACAGAGAGATACGTTCCTCCCAACCACCCCCTGTATCAATGCCCCACACCAGCAGGTCGCTCCCCCACCCACAAGGCCAGCGGTTCAAGCGCTAGTGCAAAAAGGATCGGGGAGACCGGGCAGACCTGCCTCGTACCCCTGTATAGCTTAAAAACCCTGGACGTAGCCCTATTTACTCGGAGCCACGCAAGCGGTGCTGTATAAAGGAGCCGGACCCATGCCCATAAGTTTGTCCCAAAGCCTGATTTGGCCAGCACCAAAAATAGGTATGCCCATTTGATGCTGTTGAACGCCATATGAGTGTCAAGAGATAAGAGTGTGGCCTGTATTTCAGGGCTTTTGGATACCACATACATCCCTTTTTGTGAATCAAAACTATGGTTGCTGTTCTCAAGTCACACGGTAGCTGGCCCATTGTCTTTGCGTCGTTTAACATATCTAGCATATGTGTTGCGACCCACCCTGCCACACATTTGAATGACTCCGCCGGGAATCCATTGGGGCCCGGCGCCTTCCCTGTCTGTAAATCCCCTATGGCACCCTCTATTTCTTCAATGGAAAGGTCTGAGTCCACCGACTTTTGATCCTCCGGACCAAGGGTAGGCAGCCCAATATCCCTGAGAAACTCACTACATTCCTCTTCCCCTCTCCCAGTCTGTGACTGGTAAATATCCTCGTAGTATTGAGCGAAGGCCTCAGCCACATCTGTGCCTGCCAATCGCAACATGTCCTCGGTGGTCTGGATGCCCGGGACCCAGTTGCGACTCCTGTCCCTCTTTTCCAACATAGACGCGTCTCTGAGTTGCAATCGCATATGCACGTGCCAAATCTGTCAAAGTCTGTCGCAGGGACTTGACTCACACATGCAAGTGAGGTACCATTTTTATCGGGAGACCTGGGGAAACGCTGAGTGATAGGACATTTTTGGATCCACGCAGATTCTAGAACTTTTCAACACACAATTTTGAGAAAAAAGTGCTTTTTTTCAGCTAAGTTTGAGGTTTGCTGGGGATTCTAGGTAAAGAAATGTTGGGGGACCCACACATGCCATACCTTGCTGGACTCCCCCAGGTGTCTAGTTTTCAGAAATATGTGGATTTGGTAGGTTTTCCTAGATGGCCGCCAAACCCGGTGTCAAAATCTCATGGGACCCCCCTTGCAAAACCTTGTTATTTTGTGATAGGTAATTTTGATGTCGCCTCAATAGGTTTTGAGCCCTTGCCTGTCGTGGGTACTTGACCCACCCACACAAGTGAGGTACCATTTTTCTTGGAAGACTTTGGAGAATGTGGGGTGGGTGGAATTTTGTGGGTCCACACAGATTCCAGAACTTTCCACCAAAGAAATGTGAGGAAAATGTGTTTTTGTTGACACAATTTGAGGTTTGCAATGGATTCTGGATAACAGAACCTGGTGAGAGCCAGACAAGGTACCCCATCCTAGATTACCCTGGGTGTCTAGTTTTTAAAAATGTATAGGTTTGCTAGGTATCCTTAGGTGCCGGCAGAGCTAGGGTTCAAAATCTACAGCTAGGCACTGCAAAAAAAGGGTCAGTTTTCACTCAGAAAATGTGGTATGTCCATGTTGCGTTTTGGGTCATTTCCTGTCATGGGCACTAGGCCTACCCACACAAGTGAGGTACTATTTTTCTCGGAAGACTTTGGGAAATGTGGGGTGGGTGGAATTTTGTGGATCCACGCACATTCCAGAACTTTCCACCACAGAAATGTGAGGAAAATGTGTTTTTTTAAAACAAAGTTTTAGGTTTCAAGGGATTCTGGGTAATAGAACCTGGTGAGGGCCAGACAAGTCACCCCATTCTGGATTCCCCAGGGTGTATAGTTATAAAAATGTATAGGTTTGCTAAGTTTCCCTAGGTGCTGGCAGACTTAGGGTTCAAAATCTACAGCTAGGCACTTTGCAAAAAAGGGTCAGTTTTCACTGTAAAAATAAAGTGTGTCCACGTTGCGTTTTGAGACGTTTCCTGTCGCGGGCACTAGGCCTACCCACACAAGTGAGGGACCATTTTTATCAGGAGACTTAGGGAAACACAGAATTGTAGAGCAACTGTTATTACCTATTGACTTTTGATGCATTTCTGCCTTACAAATGAAAGACAATGTGTAAAAGAGAAGTCATTTTGAAAAATGACCTATAATTCTCATGCTAGTATGGGTACTCATAATTTCGGAAATGTGCAAATATCTACTGTTTCTAAACTCTATATTTTGTTCTAATTTCAGAAATACATAGGTGTCTTTTATTCCGATTTTTCCATGTATATATTTTTCCAAATTAATTGCTATATACCTGGTACATAATAAAAAACCATTGCAAGACACTGCTCAGTTATTGTCTCTGGGTTCATCGGGTTCTTGGTGAAACTTCAAGTCCAATATATCCCTACAACCAGAAAGGTCCAGCAGATGTAACGGTATATTGCTTTCAAACAGCTGTTATAATTAGAAGAAGTTACAGGTGAAAACGTTGACACAAACGGCTGTTTCTTTCAAATAACTTAACATTTTTCCTATATTCAACTATTAGTTTCTATAAAGAAACCTTGAAGGATCTACACAAATGACCCTTGCTAAATTTATAATTATAATCTACTTTTCTAAAATGTATAGCTTTCCAGGATCCATTATTGCTTTCATACCCATTTCTACCATTAACTGGAAGGAGGTTGAAAGCACAATAAATAGCAAAAATAGGCTATGTCCCAGAAAAATGTCAAAACTGTGTAAAAAATGTTGGTTTTCTGACAAAAGCCTGCTTGTCCCTGAAAGCTGGGAAGATGGTGATTTCAGCACCAAAATCCCTTTGTTGATACCATTTGCAGGGGAAAAACCAGACGCTTTCATCTGTTACCCTTTTTTCCAAATTTTCTAAAAAAAAACTAAGTTTAGCTGTATTTTGTCTAATTTCTGATTCCCCTACAGGGGAATCCACAAACCCTGGGTACCTTTAGAATCCCCATGATGTTGGATGAAAAGGACGCAAATTTGGCGTGGATACCTTATGTGGACAAAACGTTTTAGGGGCTTAAGTGTGAACTACCCCAAATAGCCAAAAAAAGGCTTAGCACGGGGGTTAGAGGGAAAGGCTGCAGCGAATTAGTCAATAATACAATGGGCCGTAATTGTGATTGTCCATGCTGTAAGATAGACATATCTTGTATTATATCAATTGTGGAAGATACATTGCCCAGTGAATATATTCTGGATGTTAATCTGGTCATACCAATGACAACCACAGCCAAAGTCTCTTCTAAATTAATCCTATCAATCTCATGTAGTCTCTCAGCAGCTTCCTGTTGAGAAACTCTCCACAGCTCGTTGTATATTGCATACAAGAAGCACTTTTGACGTGGGTTCCGGGCACCTAACAAGAAATCCCTGAGGTCCATGTCACCAGAAAGAAGGGACAAGTGTTGTTTCACCTAAGAAAGTGTTTAGTAAATTCCCAACACTATATGATGTCACCCCTGAGTGTTCTGATTGTACATATCGCTAGTCAGGCCTATTTATTTTAAACCCCTCAGCATTGCCCAGGAACCTAGACTGACACCTATTAGTGTCCACAGGCCAAACCAACCATCCCTTCCAATTGGGGTCTGATGAATTGTAAGAACCATTTTTTATCATGTCATCTAGTGTATCCTCACTCTATTGTGGGAAATGTTGCCAGTTCTCAAAGCATGAGAACACAGGAATATGAGGTGTGTTCAAATCCTTAATGTTGACATTTCCAATACAGGCAGTTTGTTGCACTGTTTTATTCAGGAATATAATTTGATGTGGTATGAGGCATGCTCTAATCAAGGCTTCAGTTCCCTGAACCTGCCAGTCTTTTGTCCGCCAGCCAGATTTTGTCTAGGGTGTCTTTCCTAAAGACAAAAGCCTGTACGGGCAGCTGAGAAAGAAAGGAAGCAGAGTATATCAGCTTGGTGTTTGTTAACATATTTTCCTTTTCGGGTGTAGGTGCAAGCCTATAGTGTTAAGAGCCTCGGTCTGAAAGGTCAAAATCAGAAAAAATAAGCAAACTTTTGTGCAGATGTTTTTGAACTACCTTTTGGTGGTTTTGGGCAGTGTTCTCATTGAGTGTAATTATAAACAGCACGAGGGATACTAGCTTTGTGTAAAAAATGGTGACCACAATGTTGATAATAGAACATATCACCATAATTAGATATACCAACATACAATTCACTATTCCTTCTGGAACTGCTGTAATTTTCACTAGGTACAGGTACCTTTATTCACGGTGCGATGATGCATGTGGTTTCATAACCAAGTTCCCACGTTGTGCTCCTGTGCGTTCTAGGCGATAGTGTTCATTCAGAGACAGGAAAAGGAGAGTTAACAAACCAATCCAGAGGACTAGGAAAAGTAATCCAATTGTAATCCAGAGGTGCAACCAAGGAGCATCAAAGTATGTCTTTTTCAGCCAAAAATAGAGAATACTCATTTGTAGTTTGAAAGGAAGAGGCGGCGGAAAAGGTATATCAGGTTCAGTTGACTTAGATGAGAAGTCGTCATAGTCCATGAAGTAGCCAGATGCCGTTTGGTCAATTTTAGCAGCTCAGCTGGTTTTGTAGAACTGCAGATGACTCAATCTGTGGCATATCACAGAGACGTCATCAATTTTTCGAATTGAAATTTGTATTTTTGATCTTGTTGACTGTACATTTGCAGTTGTTTTAACAGGAAGAAGAAAACATTAATTGTTGTTTACAGTCTCTCTTTAGAGAGGGAAATCTTCTTTAGTCATTAACGCTTCCATCTGAACTTTCTGAACTGTAGCTAGAGGAGTGCAGCGGTTACCCAGGAGCCCACTTGGCCTACTGTTGAGAATCAGCCACATAGTTTGGTTTGATCAGATCGATTGAGACAACCCTTTTGTCTCAGCGTCCTGCAAGAGGCGGAAGAAGTACAGTTTTAGTACCTTCAACATCCAGGACAGGCACTCTGTAAGATTTCCCAAATTATTTCTTGAACACAAATTTTTCCCTGACCAGATCCCAATCAGGAGCCTTCCAGGTACTGCCAGAACAACCTTCCCTTACCCAGTGCCAGTGCATTTTACTTGGACATTGCTTTGTGTGCCCTGGAATTCACTGAGTTCCTGTAAAACAGCCAAACGTTAATTGATGTCAAATGGTGTTTCCGCCACCACTGCGCTCACATTATCGAGGTCTGGGACCCATATTCTCACTCCAAACAGGATTTCATTTGGTGTACGACCACCCAGGGATTTTCTTGGCATGTTATTTAGTGCCCTCTGGATTTACCTAAATGCGACCCAAGCCTAATACCTTTGCTGTTAAGGACTGCTTTAAGTCACAGTTTTTCCTCTCAACTATCGAATGTCCCTCGGGATGATAGGGGGAGGAGTATCAGAATGTTACACCCAGACTTCACATGGCATCTTTGTAAGGCTGATGGCTCAACGCCAGACCCAGTTCGAAATGTAGGGTGCCAATTGCGTATGTCTCAATGAAAACTCACAAACCCTTTATATCAGTTCATGAGTCAGCCAACCGCTGTGGCCAAACCCACATGAATCTGGAGCCTGAATCCACTGCCACTAAGATGTACTTGAAAGCCCCATCTGAGTGTAAGTGATCCAAATAGAAGACTGCCAGAGGCTTGTCTGATATCAGCAGAGGTGTCTGTGTAGGACGTGCTATGGTGGAACACTTCATCTGCTGGCAGATGTCACATTTGAGGACAAAGTCCTTATTCTGCTTAGTTAGACTAGGCCACCAATAGCGATGCTTCAATAATGAAATTGCAGCAGTAACCCCTGTGTGTCCTGAACCCAGACCCTCATGTGTAGCTAGTTTTAATCGCAATATGCGTTCAGTGTTTGGTATAACTCTATCCTGCACTCCTGAAATATGAGACTACGGAATGTTTTGTGCATCTAACTTGTAGGAGTACTTGAGTGTAAAGCCTTTTGGCAGGTGTGTGTCATTGTGAGCAGCATTGACAGCCATCATGATGTCTCTGTCTAATCTCGTACTGTAACGAGTGATTGCCTTGGCGGCTTAATCTGCCATGGAATTTCCTGCAACCTGAACACCAACACGTTTATGACTCAATGTGTGGAATAGCATAAGCCTGTTGCAAGCATTCTTTCAGCTTTGCCACATGTTACCAAAGCAGCTTGTGTTTGATTGTGCAACCCTTGATCCATTCTGGTCCCAATAGTGAAAGTGTTCATTTTAGGACTGGACACATTAATATGAATCACACACAATAAGTGTAGGGAATTCATGATCTATATTTTGTAGTGTCAGTATCAGGGCTTTGAGTTCTGCCAGCTGTGCTGTACAGTTCCCTAGGGACAGCGTGTGTGTTTTTTCAGGACGAAACTTGCCATCATACATGTGCACCTTTACGGTTGTGCATGCCATGGAATATTGGTGTCTTGTCCTTACAGAATGCTGAGCAGACCCATTGGTGTAGATGATGTAATCATAGCAATCTAGAGGCATTATTTCATTCAGCAAAGGACATTCTTGTTCATATTGCAAGAATGCTTGTGTTTGTATTGCAGAATCAAATCTGTAGTCTACATATGTTGCAGTGAGAGAGTTAGCCCATTGAATCCATCGTGGATGTGGTGCTTTGGCATTTGGAATGCTTGCTTTTATAACAGCCTCTAAGTTTGGTTCTGGGATAACCACAATTATGTGTTTCCCCTGTGCTAGTGCTCTCTCTCTTACTATAGCAGTCTGTCCTGCTGTGAGACTTTTTAAGTAGGTGCAAAAAGCATTTTAGGGTTTGTGTACCAATGTGATTTGTATGCAATAGTTATTGTATCACCTTCATCAAAAGTGTTATTGGTGTACCCAGTTGCCCCAGCCACTACGCAAATCACCTGGTTAGTTCTGTTTACATGTATGTGTAAATGTTTGGAAGCTATCATATCATCTTGTATGGAAAGTAAAATGTTTGTATGTTCCTGTGTCCAATGGTTAAGTGAAAAATCAGGTCAAATTAAATTGTAGAGCGGTTTTACTCATTCTGCGTAATCCAAAATGTATGTTCTGACAACATTTTAAAACCATAAAATGGATATTAGTCTTTTCAGAGTTGTTGGAGGCTGGAGCAATATGCATGTTTCTAAAAAATGTGACAATTCGAATCCTAGAAAAAGGACAATGAAATGGGCAATTTTTGATTTTTTGAAATTTTTTTTTTAGCCAAGGTGAGCAAACCCTAGAATTATAAAGTCTACTCTGTCCAAGTGTTCCATTAATTCATTTTCCATCAGATACATATAATCTACATAGGAAAACACCTCCATATCAACATTTTGAAGTAACTCTGTCACTCTGACTTAAAACAGCCCAGGGCTATTCTTATACCCTTGAGATAAATGGCAAACTTGTCTCTGTGAACCTAGTGCTTTAAATGCTGTCAAACATCTGCTTTCAGGCGCTATATTCTGGCAGAAAAGTCCATTTGAGATATCTAGTGTTGTTTTGTATTTTTTCAGCACAATGTTATTCATTAGTGCGGCACTGTGTGCATTTTGTGCTGCGAATGTGCGAGAAGATGTGTTTAAATGCCTGTAGACTAAAACTAGACAGTATGAATTGTCCAGTTTCCTTACGGGAAACAAGCAATTATTCATTCAAGAGGTGCAATTTTCTATCACACCTTGGTATTCAAGTGGTTCCAGGATTTCCCTAACTTGTTTTTTGGCTTCATATTTTATTGGGTATTGTCTCTGGGGTTGAGGGATTGATTTTAATGGGATTTCATGATGAAGTGACAAATCATCCCACCCAACATAATTGTGGTATAGTGCAGGAGCTAGCGCTAATGCCCACTCCTTCATATATAATATTTATTTGACTATGGGACAAGGTCATTGAAAGCAGGTAAAATAACCATTACCCCATATGTGCATTACATTACACACTCAGATGGCCAGTTCTTTTTCAGCCAAAAGAATGTGGTAACCATATGTCAGGTTCTCCCAAAAGAGAGCCTTGATATTCCTGGGCATGTCCTCCTCCAATTGGAGTGTTATTTGTGAATAAACGATGGTGGACACATACCCTTGTATCCACTGTAATATGCTCTATGTGCACTACTGCCATCAGATAATCCATCAGATTCCAGTGAGCTTTTGTGACTTCTACGGCACTGTCCAGCATCTTCACTGCTCATTCCCCATTCAGAAGCAGAGTCCTCAGTAGACTGGGAATGTCTTATTTTAATCCCAGCTACCTTTTGCATGTTGAATTGAGGATTAGAATTCTTTGGTTTGTCTTCTTTTTTAATAATGCAGTCAGATGAGTGTGATTCCTTCTATGACTTCATGTGCTCTTCTGATATGCGCTCTGACCGTCCACCTCTCTTTGAACGTGTATCAGATGACTCCTGAAAGGAACGAGATGAACATATATCAGTATCCTGATACCTGTCAGGCTTTTTAATGTTATCACAGTTTCTCAGATTATATTTCTTGTCAGTAGTTTCCTGTTGAGGAGACCCACCCCATGATTGTATTTTGTTTTTTGGTTTATTTTCCCATTTCTTTGTAGACAAATCCAGTGCTTGCTTAGAGTTATCCTTTTCAGGATTAGCCTTAAGTTGTGGTTTCCCAGGTCTGGCTCCTAAATCATCTCTGCCAATCACAACATAGGTTTCTTCGATAATTTTAGGCAAATTCCACTCCTGCTGTGCAGGAGTGAAATCCCTTAGGCATTGGTGTATAGCTAATGCTGCTGCCTCCCCCTTTATGGTACTTAACATAATGGCTGATAATGTAGACACATTGCCTATCAGTTTCATTTCCAAGTCCAGGGAAGGTGCTGCCCGTACTCATTCTTTACCTGTTTCAGTACCTTGGGCAAGACAGCCAGTGAAGGGGTACCATGAGTTCTGGTATAAACAGCAGTGAAGACTGTACCCCAAGTGGCACAATCTTCCACCGGGGGAGCCATCCCCATTGACAAGTAAATAGTCAATAGTCTGTGTTTTTCCTGTGGGCCCGTATGGGGAAAAAACGCTTCAAGCAGGCTTGTTTTCTGTACTATCCGGAACGGAATCTTCTCCCGACTGGTGGGAATATTTCCCATAACGGAAATAAATGTTTGTGGACTGATACTTGTGGTAGCCAATTGTGGTTGTGCAGCCCGAGCAGTCCGCTCAGGGTTAATGGTGAGTGTTCAAATTATGAACTGCGATTGTTTTCTGTAATTCTTTACTAGATCTTCGTATAGTGTGCTTAACTCTGCTGCATCTAAATTAGCAAAATTAGGATGCAGTGTTTGAGCAGCTAAGATTGGCCATGTCGCTCCTTCTTTACTGAGCGAACAGAGTCTCACATTTTCAGTAATGTGGGAGAGGGCACCTTTAAACCAATTTAAATGTTCTTGGCAAGATAATGAAGTTTCTATATCCACATATGGAATGTATTCATCTAGTGTTTCATCTTCGATGTAAGTGTGAAACAGTTATGTGCGAACATCAGCAGCCAGGAACTTAACCCAAAATAGAATACCTATGTTCTGAATGCTTTGTGTGAACCATATTGTAATAATTTCATAGTAACTGCATGTCTGCATGTCTGCAATTTTCTGTAATGTTTAGAGCTCCTACTTCTTCTCCAATGTTTTCTCTGTCATCTCCGTTTACGGACATTGTTTTTTAAAGAAGGAAGAATTTTGTAAATGAATTTATGGAGATAGGGTTTACACAATGTGGGAAGTTTATATCCTACAAAATTGAATAACCTACAGCCAATACATAGGGTATATCTACTCACCTGAGGTGGATTTCACTACCACCATGGATGTCTCCGGTTTGGAGGTGAGTAGGGGTCTCTGAGAAAGCACAACTGCACTACTCAGGTACACCGTTAAATAAGTACCCAACCAATGTAGTTCCCAGTAATCTGTAAGATCTGTGAATTTGTTGGACAACATAAACTTTGGTTCAGGTGCCTAGACTGATTCTCAGCACCCCTGCAGGATATGTTGGCCTAGAGACCAGCAGCTCACAGTTCCACCATAAGCCCCCCTAAGCTTAACAGGGAGCGAATAGCTTCTGGCAACCACTGAACATGACAACCCTGACCCCTCAGGGATCGTGGTAACAGATCAGAACCTTTTGCTGAGTCACTCGTGCTCTGTTGTTCTCGGAAAACAGCGTTTACATTGCATGCACTACAAGGCATGCAATTACATCACAAGTAGTTTCTACGACTTGCTGTAGGGGGCGCACTAAACTAAGGAATAGTATAATTTAATATTCCAACACCTTCCCTACTGTTGCACACGCTGGAGTTGGAATAGTAAATTATACTATTCCTAAATCCAGAACGTTTTGTAACAACGTGTCGTTATGACGACGTGTTGTAATTGCATGCTTGTAGCGCATATGATGTAACATCGCATATTCGTTGTTCTCAGAAAAATATATAGAAAATAAATATTGGGATATTTTCAATATATTTATTGAACCAACATTATTCTTTTATATAATACATGTGCTGCGATAATCAGTAGACAGAAGCAGATGAAAGTGATTACAAGCACCAAAAGAGTAATTAGTAGATAGAGCTCTACCATGGTTCTAAAGTAATGTATATATGCAGGCATATAAAACAAGGTAGTAATCTAGCGTACTCCTCCTATGTGAACCCTACTCTGTATGTGCTTAGAGTGTGCAAGTGTGAAGCCAAGAATCCCCCCAAGGGGGCCTCCAACCCCATTACCTGGCGGGAGAGAATGTCGGACCTCGTCTTGGTCATGAACTGGACACCCCTCACAGAGATGTCATACCGATGCGTGATGAAGTCTCAGCATGCAGGGACCCTCGGTGTCTGCTAATCCTACGAGATTCTGATTAATTATAATAAAAAGCATTCTTGCAATATATGTATAGATGAAAAATGTTATGGATATTTAGGTAGCCCTGTCGCCCGATGGATGAAGATAGAACATTTGTACATTCATGCATAAAGTCCTTGTACTTGGTGGTCGAGGCATCGTGATAATGTTATGTGAAGCCAGATGTGTATATAGAAGTAGTTCAGACAACCTAATCCAACATTGTCATGCAAGTGAATATGTGCAAAAGGTCACAGCAGTAAGGTTATTGTGAAAAAAGAGGAGAATGTAAGAAATGAGCAGCTTCTCTACACGGGTCTAACAAGGGCACATAACGCTACCAGCCACCAACAAACACACAGCCAGTCAATGCACAATGCCCACCAAGCACCAGTCTGCACACACCCTCACCAAGCAAGTGCCAGCCTACACACTGCTAGCCAAGCATCAGTCTACACACACCACGAGCCAGACACCAGTGCACATGCACCGCTAGGCAAGCACTAGTTCACACACACTGCCATTGTAGATGAAGCACATATGCACCCACACCTCCATTGTAGCTGTAGTACACATGCACCGCCAGCCAAGTGCCAGTCCACATACGCAGTAAGTCAAGCACCACTCTACATACACCGCCAGCCAAACACCAGGTCACACAGACCATCAGCCCAACTCCACTTCACACACAAAAATAAAATTTCCATGGTGTCTAGCAGTTTTCTGACTTCCTTTGGGACATATGGATCTAAAAATATGGCTGATCTGCTCCAAGGGGGCAGAAATTGCCCACAATATTGCCCCCATAATGGGGAGAGACCCTTGCCCAACGGGCCATGACCCAACATTTCAATAAAGAAAATCCGTGGTGCTTAGTGGCTTTCTGCCCCCTTAGGGCAGATGGACCTAAATATAAGGCAGATCCTCCCCGAGGGGGGTAGAAAATGGTCAAAATATTGCCCACATATTGGGTAGCAACCCTTGCACAAATGGCCACTCCCCAACATATAAAAATAAGTAAAATTCCAGGGTCCCTATTATGTAAAGGGCGCGCTTTTCCTGTTTGCACCTGGTGCACCTTAAAACAGTTACACCAAGCGCAGGCAGGGAAAGTGCACCCTATTACATGGAATTCCTTGCCCCCAGTGCTGCTGCGAACTTGCACTACCCTGGAGGCAAAGCATTTATTTGAAAAATGGAGTTGCTGCTTTGAAGCCACTCCGTGTTTTCTCGGTGCAGGCAGCAACCCACCTGCACTTTCAAATGGGATTAGAGATCCCCTTGCAGGCGAGTGCAGCGAGTGACTGCGCCCACCAGCAAGGGGATGTCTGAGGGGTCCATGGAACCCCCTTTCCCCCACTAGAGGGATGCAATTAGGGGCCGCACTAAAAGGGTGACACGTTTTAGGTGGCACACTCTCATTGAACCTCCTGAGAGCTTCTATGCCTCTCCGTCCACGTCTAAAATATGGCACAGGTGCAGAGGCAAAGGGATTCCCTCATTTGCATGGGGCACGTGCCCATGAAAATGAGGGAACGCCCTCATGAGGAAGCGCTGGAGCTTTCAGTATTACAGAATTGGCTGCCCAAGTGTCTGCGGCCCCTTCTGTAATGCCAAATTCCTGTTGCTCCCTCAGGCACTTGTGTAATATGGCTTCCACCCCCCTTGGAGCAGATGAGCCTAAAAATGAGGCTGATCTGCTCCTGGGGGGAGGGGCAAAGAACGGACAAAATATTGTCCCCATAACAGGCAGAAAATGTGCAATACAGTGCTCATAATACTGGGGAATGACCCTTGCCCAAGGAGCCACTCCACTACCAAAAACATGCAAAATAATCCCTGGTGGCCTAGTTGTTGAATTCCTGCTGCACAATTGCATCCCCACCCCCGATCATACAGTAGGAATGAACTGCAAAGAGACACCAGGGAAAAATAAAAACTCCTTCCTTTCTTCTTGTACCTCTTTGCCATCCCTGATCACCCGATGGAAAGAATCTTTGCTTTTTTTCTCCTATGTGCTGGAAGCAAAGACTTGCAGCGCATCCCTGACTTGCTTTAATGACATTAGCGTGCACACAGGTCTCTGAGGGGGGGGTTGAGGGTGACAGTGGAAGTGCTTACGTTCCCATCTGCAGCAGGGGCCTGTAGATGGGTGGCCCACTGGAGGAGTGCCAGCACTTCCCCTGTGGGTGGGTGCTAGGGCGGAAGAGTTCCGCCCTTAGCACACGAGAACCATGGTGGAGGATGGAACCATTTCATCCTCAGCACTCAAGTGGATAAAGTATTTCATCATTCATCAAATTTACTTCTTTATGTAGTTGTGCCCAATCATAATGATGTAGTATATTCCATGTTCCCCCTTATTTTGTCAAATGTGTATGTACCCCCTGGATATGAGAATTATGCTTTTCTAAAAAAATATTTTTATTTTATAAAGGCTATCGCTGACCAGCAAAAAGATTAGGACTACAATAACTGTACGAGATTTTAATGTCACCATTTCTAACCACAATATACAGAAGGGGAAGAGGCATTGAATATACTGATGGCAACCTTCTCGGTAGGCTCCAGAGCAAATAAAAGAGGGTAGGATTCTTGAGGATATTATGTTAAATGGCAGGTTAGATAAGGACCTTCCGGCTCATTCTACTCATAAAGCATGCTTAGGTACCTCAATACATTTGTTTATTACAGGTTCTACTTGGTTTTTCACTGCCTAAAATAATTGAAGGTGATCAACAGCAATTGGAGTGTTCATGATATCCTCTCATTCACTATAAAAGGAAACCCAGAATCTGTGACTTCCTGGCAGATTGGCGGAAACAAGGCGGTACATTTAAATTATATTAATGGTAGGGTATCCTTGAATATGCATAATAAATTGACCCTACAAGATGTGTTACGATGAACCTTAGAAAAATATTCCAATCAAGGTTGGATTACGGTATACACATTTGCAGAAGATATGGGATGATGTGAAAGGAAAAATTTGATTTTCTCTGAGAATCTGTGCAATAGAAATAGGAACCCAGTTAAAAATTCTAAGAGGGGCTTTACTCTTAATAAGATGATTAATAAACTACAAAAGGCAACAATTTATTTAGTACTCAAGAGAATGTAGCAAGTTTATAAATCTCTTAAAAAAGAAGGTGAGCCAGGTGGCTTTTGACACAAATAAAAGAACAAGAAGATAAAATGTGGATGGAAATTATGTTATATCCTTCTGGAATATTGTTGGGGAACATAGTGGTAGCACTTGCAAACCTAAAATGAATAACATCTCTAGTACTGAATTGTGCAACTATATTTCATCTTGGTATGCCCTGTGTAATTTTGGGAAAGATTTGACTAGTAGCTGCTTGCTTTATTTCAGGCCTGCCAACGTGGAAAGTACTACTTTCCCCTTTCCATCTAGGACACAAGTGAAATATATTCTTCTAAGTGCTAGGAATAAGGGGGCTAGATGTCCTGACCAGCTGCCTATAATGATTATAAAACTAGAGGCCAATTTATGGGCTAAATGTTTAACACCATTATTTAGATACTCTTTCATTACCCGGAGGTTCCCAATTCCTATGGGGTAGTATCAACATCCATTACAAAAAAATGTCCTAGTAATCATGGGCTTATGCCAAAAATATTAACCTAAAATGGTCTAAAACAAGGTTGCTTTCTGGCGCATTTACTCTTTTCTTTATACATTCCCGATTTGCCTGAGATGATAAGCAGTGTTGGTGGTGATGTCTCAAGGGTAGGGTCCTATCTGACGGGGACATTACTTTATGCAGATGATATTATCCTACTAGATTTGACATCAAAAGGAAATGGCTCAAACATTTGTCAACATATGTTGTGACCCACCATTTGAAAGTTAACATAGATAAAAATAAGATAATGAAGTTTGGCTCCAAGAGCTGCCAGTCAACTGCAAAATATAGTTGGCATCTGGGCAGTGTAGCCCTTGAAATTGCTAAATCTTATCCCTATGTAGGGAAAGTCTTTTTGGCAAATGTAACACAGAAAGAGCATATTGCACATCTGATGACTAAGGCATTGAATCATGCTCATTCACTTAAAGCACCTTATGGCGCAATTAGGCAAAGGCATTTTAATAATATAATAACAGTATATAAGATGAAGATGAAATTCCCCCTGACATTGATATATATGCCTATATTGTTATAACAGCCTATATGCAGGCATCAATAAGTCTGTGCTGAAGAAACTACAGATAGTTCAATATGCAGCAGCTCGCCTTGTTTTAAAACTACCTCGAGGGTCCTCAGAGTCAGCAGCCCTAAAACCTTTACACTGGCTGCTCATACATAAAATAATCCTCTTTAGGATTATGGTAATCACTTACGGAGCTTTCAGGTCATTAGCACCCAAGTACCTTAAAGCCAGAATCAAACCATATGTGACACACTGGCTTTTAAGATCGTCATCAGCAAATCTTCTTGCCACCCAGCTTCAATCTGGTTTCGAGAGTGGGAAAATTAATGGCAATCCTAGGGACCAAAGCATGAAACTCTCTACCCATCCATCTCCAGCTCTCTCAGCTCCATAAGTTGGCAGGGTATGCTCAGACGTGAGTCCCTTGCTCACTTTGCCACTGGATTCAAGCAAGCCTGGCTGAAGACGGCTGAAATGCCAGAAACTGGTCCTAGGAAGCTTGTTTGCGTCCAGGGAAGACATGGCTTGGCAGTTTGGGCTGGACTGTTCCCATGAGGCAGAGGGTCAGACTGATTTGCATATGGCCATGTCTGAACTGGGGTGGCAGAGTGGGCTAAAGAACGGTGATGGATTAAACCCAGATCAGTTCACTGGGGGTGAGTGCTTGCAATGTTCAACACTCCGTCCATCATTTCTTTTGGTTTTTGCTTTGTTCGCCATAAGTTGGCAGAGTATGCTCAGACGTGAGTCCCTTGCTCACTTTGCCACTGGATTCAAGCAAGCCTGGCTGAAGACGGCTGAAATGCCAGAAACCGGTCCTAGGAAGCTTGTTTCCGGTCCAGGGAAGACATGGCTTGG
The DNA here is from genome assembly GCF_964204655.1 of Triturus cristatus. Taxonomy (NCBI): domain Eukaryota; kingdom Metazoa; phylum Chordata; class Amphibia; order Caudata; family Salamandridae; genus Triturus; species Triturus cristatus. The sequence continues at coordinate 718,700,328 of NC_140588.1, forward strand.
CAGTTTGGGCTGGACTGTTCCCATGAGGCACAGGGTCAGACTGATTTGTATATGGCCATGTCTGAACTGGGGTGGCAGAGTGGGCTAAAGAACGGTGATGGATTAAACCCAGATCAGTTGACTGGGGGTGAGTGCTTGCAATGTTCAACACTCCGTCCATCATTTCTTTTGGTTTTGACAAAAGCACTTTAGTCTAAGTATGGCGGATCTGCAAGATATGAGCTATTTAACCTTAAATGTTACTTGAAAGCATCCATGAAAATTAGCTCTATGGAACATGACATCCGGTATTAAAGAGGTTGGATGGAATAATAAGGTCTTACAAGTGTTTGGCGCCACAACCCTACTTAGGTTGGAATTTAGAACATAGGGTCCGCTGGTGCATGCTGTTGTTTAGACTGAATTGTCTTCCTTGAAATAGTGTTACAGGTGCTTGGCGAAGAATAAGATGGAACTACAAGTTGTGTAATTTATGTAAGGGAAATGTACAAACATTAGATCATGTTTTATTTATCAGTCCCCTGAGAAAACTCCTCAGATGTATCTTTTTAATACCTCTTTTTATAAAGTATGGTTATAATTCAGCTAGAGCAGCCACTCAATGCTTTATTGCACAGTAAATAATTTTTTAGCTTTCTGAAATGTTTTTAAAAAAATATTAAGCTGTGACTTGTGTTTGTCAAATTACTGTTGATCTCTGTGTAGATCTAAATCTTCAATAAAATCTTGCAGTACAAAATGCACCCTTGCATCCATTTTGCAGAATTACTCTCCCAAAGTCTTAGTAATTATTCAAAATTTCTAGGTACTTTTCCATCATTACTCTAAGCAGAATTAAGTGAGCTACGCCCACCCCCACTCGTTGCTTGCCCCTCCCCTGTAGTACAGTGAGTTCTTTCTGCATCTTTCTCAGCTCAGTGGTATAAAAACTAGGAGTGTGCCAAATTTGTGTAATTTTCTTTCGCACAATTATGCAAAATATCAGAAAAGTTATGTAAAATTTGCAAAATACACTGGTGTGCATCCATGGGTCCATATTAGATGCAAGGATGCATTTTCTGCACACAAAATAGTGCAGAAAATATGTGTGCTACGTACAACATCTGCTCGTGTTTGTTTCCGTTGTTTCTGTGCTTACACAATAGCAATTTTACACAGATGGACATGAAACTGCATGATATGGTGTGATTTTGACCATTTAACATAACAAACATAACGCGAAATGCCAGACAATATGCAAGATTTTACCCGGGCCAAACAAAAAACGATATTTCCTAAGTAACCATGAAGTATAGATTAGTCCTGAGGTAGTCAAAATGGTTAAATGACATTTTGAATGGTACAGTGTAGATGGCTTTGGCTATTATAAACAGTGGAGTTAAAGCATGGCCTTAGCTAGATGGTACTTGTTTATGACCTGAAATCTGTGGGAGTTACCGCATTGTCAAAGAGGTATAGAGTATTGGCACTTTTTGAGGAGAAAGAGGGCATAAGTATAAGTTCTGCAGGTGACTCACGTACAGGCTAGTGAAAGTGAGATGGTGGTGAGAAAGGACACACCTTTGCTGCAGGTTACTCTGCCTTTTCCCGAGGCTTGCTCATCTGGGTGAGGCCTGGAGTTCCAATGGAGATAAATGAGACATTGATTGACAGTGAAGATTGTTATGAAAATCTATTTGGATTGCTAGAATACATCTCAATTTGCCTGATATGTATTTATGCTCTTAACAGTAGACCAGTGGTCTTCTTTTGAAGTGAGTGGAGTGCAGTATTAATGAGAGATTGGTTATTTGATACTTGAAGGGAACTTTACCATGAAATTACTGAATACTAATTTTACTCCTCTATATCCCTTATACATACATTTTTCTGTAGACTTAAACACTGTTCACAATCTGTTACACAGATTATGAATGTGGAATATCTGTACAGGACTTTTTTCAGATAACAATTCCTTTTTATTGATATTGAAGTGGGATCGCTCAATTACAAGGATCGCAACTTAGAAATTGAAGGCTGAACTTTTACTTGGAAATGTTAAGTCTAAATGGGAGGCCTTAAAAGTAACTTTCAAAGGAAATGTAATAAAACTATTAAGGATGTAAAGGCCAAATTGCTGATGTAATTAATAAATGAGTGTATCAAACTGAAGAAGCTTGCAAATGATACTACATCCACTTGACATAAAGAAGCATAATTAATTGAGGCTCAAAAATCCATTTTTGCGCAGGTTGAAAAGAGTTCACTGTAAAGATTATGTTAATAATATGTATATGAAAGAGGACAAGGTGGTTAGTATTTGGCTGATCTACATAGAAAAGAATCTACTAGGCCAGAGCTAAAAGTTCAGACAAATCATTGCAATCTGATTAATACTTGGCATAGTATAAACAGATTTAGTTAGAGACTACTCAAGCCTGGGTTCCATATCATGAGTCAATGAAAATGCATCTAATCGATTTATAATTGGATTCTCTTTTATGGGGGTAGGTTGATCAATTGGAATTTCTGATAACAGAATAAGAGGTAAGGGAATTTATAGGAAGGAACAAAACACTGGGATACGCAAGTTTACCCATAGAGTTGTATGATACATTTAGCAGTCAAACATGCCTGAGTTATAGACAGGCTCACTGAATTATATGATTCTGTAGCTGCAGAGTTTTACCGTGTAATTATTAATTTGTGGCATTTGCCACATAATCCATAATCTGCTGCACACTTTCCAGATTTCCCCCCAAAAAAATTCTAGCTCAAATCGATCAAAAACTACTACAATTAAAGCAACTTGAGTTTCAGTACAGTGAAAAGCCCCTTGCAAAAGTTGACTGGTCATCTTTCAATAGCCTTTTGCTGTGTTTGAGTGTTAGCTATTAGTAATAAGGTGGAACCTTTGCCAAGACAGTGTTAGCATGTGTAAAAAAAGACAAAATAATGCAGTAGTACTATCACAAAACGTGCCACATTACGCTCCCTAATTAGCCTTTTACTGCAGCATAATTTAGCCAACCATGCAACATAATTTGCCCATCCCCTGTAACATAATTGCAATGTTCCTAGCTACACTATGTCAAGAGATTCCAGGGTGCTCCCACAAAGAGCACAGAAGGTTATAATAGCGTTGCTCCCTACACCAGGAAAGAACTAATGTGAGATGTTAATGACCACGTTTTGCTACTTACCTTGGCCTACACATTTTAATTAAGATAAAGGGAAGTAGAATACTGTGACCAAAATGGGGTTCTCCCTGAATACATCGCAGCACATAAATGTAGATACTTAGTTCATCTAATATTGACTTATGTAGGGATAGACCGAGTTCTTGTCATTGCATTCCTAAACATCAGAAAGACAATTAGCTCCATAGGTTGGGAGTAGTTCTTTGCTGTATTGGAGATTATGGGTTTTGGACCGGAGTAAGTCCTGGACTTGGCTTCTGAAAATACTATCCAAAAGCCAGAGTATGGACTGTAGTTATTTATTCTGAGGGTTGGAATATAGAGAGAGGAGTGATTGAGGGATGCTCCCACTCACTGATCCTGATTGCCATAGCAACGGAGCCCCTGCCATATTATGCTAGGCAGTGGAGCATGGATTGTGGCATACCTATATGGGGGGATGTTGGGTACAGATGATATTTTACTGTGCCTATGGGATCACTGAATTGGACCTTTTACTCTCATGGTTATGCTGAACGATTTGGCAATGTGTCAGGTCTAAGAGTAAATTGGAAGTAATCCTTCATTTTTTCTCCAACATCACAATACAGATGTGGTCTTATTTAAACATTGCTCCTTTGACCTGGGCAAGTAACAGATTCAAGTGCTTAGGGAGCCAAGTATATCATGCCAAATTAGACATGGTACCAAGTAATATGAATAGAGCAATCACTGCACTAAGAACATTAAAAATTGGCAACAGTCTCCCCCAATAGGCTATAGGCCGTACTGCTCTAAGAAGGTGATACCTAAATGTTCTATTGCTTTATTAATTTACCAAACAAGTTCCCCAAGATCTTTCTTTACTGACTATGGCAAACTACTAACAGGATAGATTTGGAATGATGGCAGATATAAAATAGAGCTGGATAGGATTTAACTGCCATTGCAAAATGTGGGGCTGGTGGCTTCCAGCTATGAATTGTGCTTTTTCTCTGCCCATTTGCAGCAGACAGCTAAGTGGAAGACTCTTGAAAACAGATAATAAATCTGTTATACCTCGACTACAGAAGCTAGCTCATTATTGCCGGTGGAGGTACATAGGAAAATGAGGAGAAGTGCCACTCTACTCCACTACCTTGTATTTTGTGGTGTCTAGCTTAGTTTGTGAAAAGACTTTTCTAGTGGACGCTGAGTTATGATCGAGCTGAAGATTTCAAATAGTTTGGTATATGTACAGCAATAGTTTCCTCTGCAGCTTTGAAGATCTAAGAAGGGATTATAATGTGCGAATGAGTCAATTTGTGTTTTGTGGCCAACTGACTGTGGGTGCCAGACCAACATGGAAAATGTGTGTGGTACAGCCAACAGGTGATAAGGTCTCTGAAACTCTGGTAACACTCGATTCAGGTCAAAGTCTTTTTCAATCCCATATAAATTAATAATCCAGGGTACATCCCTACCTTTAAGAGCAGTTAGGAATTAGTGAGGATAGTATGATGGCAGAGAATTAGAGGAAGTTAGAGGAAGAGAAATGGATTCAAGTTGCATGCTTTTGGGGGGATTCATCTAGAAGTGCGATCACAGTTGTATTTGTCACAGTTTAACTACTTTCATCAAATCTATTTAACCTCATATAAATTGAGTAAGATATTTGCCTCAAGTTCACAGACCTGCCCAAGATGTTTCTCTACAGACTCTGCATTTTTAGGGTTTGCCTGCACCGTGCTTGCACTGTGCTTGTGGAAGCTATTGTATTTAATATAAATCTTAAAAGGGGCTTACATTCCGCCCTTGCTTTTCATTGGTTCCTGTGCTTTCCACTTAGTTTTCCTTCATTTCTATTGACTGTAGCATACTATTTCCTTTTGTTCCTCCTGTGTTAGCACCTCTGCATGCTCTGATCATAACATGCACTCACCAGTCCCCTTGAGGCCAAAGCAGGGACCCACTTTAATGCTCACTTTTGTTTGCAAACCAAGCAGCACTCTCGCCAGTTCCCCGGGGCCAAAGCAGGGATATACTCTAGTGCTCCCTTCACAGAGTATCAACTCAAGTGCAGTGAAGCATGCTGCACGTCTGCCATGGTATATGTGCTTCTACATTTCAGTGCATTCCCTAGACACCACCAACCGTATTCATATAATTTGTTCTTTTTTCACCTTTTTTTTTCTGTTACCATAAATACTTAATTTGTTTACCCTACCCACCTCATTTAATAGGTTGGGTATCCTTTGCATCTCTTTTTACATTTGATTAGCAGCAGCAGCTACTAACAGCAGTACCATAGTGCACAAAGGCAGATGCACAGGCGATTGAACTGAAAGCTACGCATACTCACAGCAGCACAGAAGAATGTACTGTATGGAGCAGACATTGACAGCAGCACTCCGGGGCACAAAGGAAGATGCACAGGGGATTGAACTGAAAGCTACGCATACTCACAGCAGCACAGAAGAATGTACTGTATGGAGCAGACATTGACAGCAGCACTCCGGGGCACAAAGGAAGATGCACAGGGATTGAACTGAAAGCTGCGCATACTCACAGCAGCACAGAAGAATGTACTGTATGGAGCAGACATTGACAGCAGCACTCCGGGGCACAAAGGAAGATGCACAGGGGATTGAACTGAAAGCTACGCATACTCACAGCAGCACAGAAGAATGTACTGTATGGAGCAGACATTGACAGCAGCACTCCGGGGCACAAAGGAAGATGCACAGGGGATTGAACTGAAAGCTACGCATACTCACAGCAGCACAGAAGAATGTACTGTATGGAGCAGACATTGACAGCAGCACTCCGGGGCACAATGGAAGATGCACAGGGGATTGAACTGAAAGCTACGCATACTCACCGGAGCACAGAAGAATGTACTGTATGGATCAGACATTGACAGCAGCACTCCGGGGCACAAAGGAAGATGCACAGGGGATTGAACTGAAAGCTACGCATACTCACAGCAGCACAGAAGAATGTACTGTATGGATCAGACATTGACAGCAGCACTCCGGGGCACAAAGGAAGATGCACAGGGGATTGAACTGAAAGCTACGCATACTCACAGCAGCACAGAAGAATGTACTGTATGGATCAGACATTGACAGCAGCACTCCGGGGCACAAAGGAAGATGCACAGGAGATTGAACTGAAAGCTACGCATACTCACAGCAGCACAGAAGAATGTACTGTATGGATCAGACATTGACAGCAGCACTCCGGGGCACAAAGTAACATGCACAGGATATTGAACTGAAAGCTACGCATACTCCTCGAATATGCACTCCGTTCTTCCTTGCACTCAGTCTCGCACACACATACACACGCACACACGCGCACACACACACACACACATGCACACACACTACAGACAATGAATACCATTTTGTGTTGTTCTTTTACCTTGTACAGCTGGGTCCTGTATCAAAATCAAAACTGATGCATTCTCCTGTGCTACTACTGCAAGGGTTGAAAGGTTGCAGCAAAAAAATACTCTCAACATCCAGACAAACATATAGCATGCTTGTTATATTAAGGCTGCATATCATTGTTTACTTGTTCTCTGCACTTCACCTAATCTCCCTCTGTTGGTACGCCTTCACTCTGTATTAGTTAACAACTTCCCGACAGTAAAAGCTATTTCATTAGGACTGCATATAATTTGCATGCTTTTCGTCTGCATTTTTTGGTTTGTCCGATGCTTTTTCATTCAATCTCCTCATGTTAGCAACTTAGCACGCAATTCAAGCGTGCTTGTGAGCTGTATGATTATTTTTTCTCCGACACCTTTTAACTCATCTTTCTGTAGTTTCTACATTGACTCTTTTCACCCCCTAAATCACAACCGTACTAAAACTTGTTTCTCACATTTTTATTTAGAGAACGGTGTGGGCTGCATTTGATTTTAGTTAAATCCTCAGCCCTTCACCTAATCTCCCCGCTTTATATTACCACCAGTTACTGCACAATAGATTGCCTTTCTCAGTAGACACTTTTACAGAGTTTCAGTAACTTATCTTGCACAACTGCTCACCAAGCTAAAACTTACTACAAGAAAAAAAGTATTTCCCATCACATAAGCAAAGCCAATTGCATTTACCAATGCTTGTTGCTTGTGGTGAGGGACTACCCTGCACTGACTCATACTGGAAGCTATGGTGAATGCAAACAAGGAGCTTGCCCCCGTGGTCACCCCAGAGACCTGTTTGCCAGGCTTCTTTAATCAGTAGGTGCAGTAGAAACAGTAAGTCAGAATGTCTGATTTAGCAGGCACAGTTGCAGGTCAAATGCAGATTTGCAATGTATTCAAAGCGACACATGCCAGCCAATACATACTTGAAGAAGGGATGTTATCAAACGAGCAGCTGATGAACTGTCCTTCATATTACTCAATCACTAAAAACAGGGAAGAGAGAATCTATTTTCACGGGGGAAAAGATAATAACAAAATTTACCAGGGGTAAAGATTACTTAATATTATCACCTATATGTGTATTGTACGCCTGTATTGAAACAATTGTAGTTGATAACTGGAAACCTATGAAAAGTGTGGGGATGGCGTCCTTATCTCCCAAACAATGCCTGTATTGTTACCCTTGAATCTGCCAAAATGTAATAAAAAATGTTCTTTGAAAAAGGGTAAATAATAATGTCGCTATATTTGCAATACAGAGATGCAATAGCAACTGAGTTGTTCTGTTGGAGTCACACTTTCAATTGAAAGGGCATTTTTGGATTTGCCTTCAACTTTTTGCACCATGAATGAATATGCTCAACAACTGTAGTGGATGGCCAGGTGGTTGGCGGACAAATACAGAGAAGTTACCTCGACCACACTCCCACCCGTGCAACTCCCAGACCTGATGAAGCTCTTCCATCCCTGTTCTAAAATTAAACTTCCAGACACACTACGGATGTGCGTGGTGCATAAATGCTTGCATAGAGTGCTATACATAGCCAGGCATACTGGAGTCTCAAACTGCAGTCACCCTAGTCGTGTTCCCATGCCCATTGAAGGCTAGGTGCAGGGTGCAAATCCAAACAGCGTTGTCCCAACCACGCTGTAACACTGGTGCCTCTCGTTTAACCAGAAGGGTCCTGTGTGAGACTTCTAGTCTCATTTTGCCGGCAATCTATCTTCTTCTCCATGCAAGACAACATTGCATGAAGCATGAAGCACCCAGATAAATCATTTCATTCAAAAAAAATATATTTTCAAGATTTCCATTTTCATCATGCAGTTCTTGTAAGGACTTTACTAGATGCAACATTCCACGATTTTCAGGTTTATTACAATTTTCCTCAGTGATGTAATTGTTTTTAGCGCTGTACAGCTAAAAACACAAACCCAGAACATTATATTGCAATGCCTACCATTTGTAAAAATAAAATGACATTTCAGCAGATGGGAAGCCGTCTGTGGCAGAACTTTCGACCCTACTCCTAACTCGTGAACTTCACAAAAATAAAAGGTGTAGCTGCTCTTTCGTGTTTCAGTGGGAGAATAATGCTTACTCTGCTGCAAGTCAGACAATCGCGTTAGCGCGTCACGCTGAGCCGGCACATGTCACCTGTCTTCTGCCACAATCGTCTCATCTCCTCACATGCCAACGCGCTCATTACTCATGCTAAGGGCCTTTGGCAGTCTCCAAGGAGCATTTGGCAAGACCTAAAAGGTGCCCCTGTTTCTTTTTTTCATGACAAAGCATGCGTGGTCTTTTTCTGCCTTCATTATTCTGCCGGTTTAGCGAGGTAAAAGAGGTGCTCAGAAACCCAGAATCATCTATGCAGCAGCCTAAAGTGGGGTGTACCCATGAAGTGCTGCCCTTGAGGGAACGGAATGCTGGGGTACTATGATGCTCGCGTTAAGTCCTGCTATAGGTTTCTGATCCGGTGCCAAAAAAACGTGAGTTTCAGATGCTATTGTCCTGTGAATAACCTGTGCGTTGCTTAGGTGGAAACCTTTAGCAAGACTTGCATTTCAAACTCTGCAGGACTCATTACCCGATAGCACTGCTATTGAAATGAGTCAAACATCTGAGCCAAATATACAGACGACCTTTGTGAACCCCCAGGAGGATCACTGCTAATAATGTGGAAAAGCAAAGTGTTCAGCAAGCTAAGAGTTTATATGTCACGCTCAGCAATTTAGACTTTTCTGCATTCGGAATACTTACCTGTGCTTCACTGCACTCCCAGAATTCCACGCAGTGTGTAGCAAAATACATTACATCCCTCTATTTAATGCTCAAAGTGGTTTCTAAATTTCTTATTTCATCCCATTTGCTCATAATATACAGGCACGCTATGTGCATTTATATCCCAGCTAAACCGATGCCATAAATGGGTAAATCATTTGAGGGTCGATAACATAGAAGGCAAGATATGACCAGCCCACTTCAGAAGTTGAATGAGGACACAGCGCCCACAGTAGCGACGTCCATATGTGAAGTGCGATCCACAGCCTGTGCATTTACGTGAAAGGTAAGCAGCGAGCCCGGTCGTGTACTCACATATATGATCCTGCAAATGAGATGCAATGCTTGAACTGAATGTCATCACATATACTTTATACATCACAATGCGTGTGTGTGTGTAAGATGAAAGCAATGGCTGGAGCTTACTTAATGGAGATTGGGATATTCTCCAGATAGCCTCCATGATGGGTGGGCAGAAGCAAAATAGCACACTATTCACAATATCAAAATGTATTTTCAGATAGGAATAAAGCTTACCTTTTTTCCGTGTTATTTATAAATGTCAAGAACCCCTCCCATCTTAAATGTTTGTCAATTTCCCAAAAGTCCTAAGACTGCAAACAAAAAACAATCTTTGGCAAAGTAAGTAGGTATCGACCATGAAACCTACCGACTTTGCCAATGTGTTTTTCTTCTAGATGGCCACTGCGAATGCATGTGCATTGTCATTGTCATTTTCTTAAGCATCTACTTAATTTTCAAGAAAACCTATTACAAAAATGTCCATCTTTGATTGTACAAGAAATAAATTACAGAAAATACATTCACAGATGGCCCTCTCAAGGTGTTCACACACAGCTGGCCATCTTAAATGAATACATACATATAAGAAAATGCTTTCAAAGATGGCCACTGGAGATGCTTGTGCGTCATTTTGTTATATGTTTACAATACTCTGGGGATATGCACACAAATGTGGTGGCCTTCTTTGAATACATTGTTATATTTTAAGAAAACACAAACAAATATGGCCACCACAGATACGCTCACCTAGGTTGGAAAAAACAAATAATATGGAGAGCAATCACCAAATCAGGGAAATGTGATAAACCCCAAATTCATCCAATCATGTGCGAGGGGATGATCCAAATCACACTCTACGCATATTTAATGTACTGGAAAAAATAGGTCTCAAAAAGCAGCTCCTGATAAAATCGGAATGCTAAATACTGAAGACCAGCATGTGTCAGAGAAAAGAGGACCTAGACCTAATGTTTCAAAGTGAAGTCTTTCTACATGAAAAGACAAAGAGAGTCCACTTTCAATTCATAAAAAAAACGTGCTATCCTTAGCAACAATGACCAAACCCAAGAGAACCATTAGGTTTCTAGCATGGGAGAAACTATATGTGTTCTAAAATAACCCTCACCTACCAAAAGGTCTATTGGTGACATGCTTCATCATCGGGTTCTTCTTGCCCCGCTGCTGGACAGGGCGTGCAATGACCTACCGATACGTGGGAGCACTTTCAAGTGAAGTGAAATAACGTGTTTGGTGTGAGAGTGGAAGGGTCAGAAGATAAGTAAGTTAAAAAAATACCTGGCTGCGTGGAAAACTAAACTTTAATACTCCCCATAGCTGGTATTAATAAAAGTGGGGAAAAGGAGGAAAAAGTGCAATAATGGGCAGTTTCCTCACGGGTCAACATGTTTCGAAGCCTACCCCTAAACTTCTCTTCAGGACCTAGGATGTTTGTCAAAAATACATTCATCCAACACCTACTTGGTATTCTCTTTTAAAACAATACTTAGGTTGCCTAATTAGGGCCCCGTGAGCTCCAACACGGGAGTGGAGGAGCGCTTGTAGTCAAACATTCGTCAACGCATCTCTCTCGCCCAAGACACTGCCTGCCTGTATCTCCGATGCATGTACCAAGAGGCATATTGAGGTGCTCTCCCAATCCCCATTAATGCAACACAGGAAGCCAACCCTTCTACATCCTCTTTCCCTTCTTAGCCCATCTGCTAATATCCTATGAACTTAAAGGGTCACAGTGTCATAAAAGCACATAGTGAGCACTGATCATATCACTTTGACAAGGATCCAGCTGCCATCCCAACACTTTTGAAATCAACCCACTGATTCATATTTCTCTGCTGAACCATGTCAACAAAAACAGCACATTTTCTCAACTTTCTGCAGGACTATGACCGCTCAGTACAAATACCTCATGCCTCCTCTTAGCTTTAGGGAAATTAAAGAATGAAAGAAGAAGGTGTGTAGCTCCACCCCCTCTCCAATCACCTAGCTCCACTGCCACTCTTCCAGGGCCCGATTCACAGAACTAACTTAAGACAAAATCCTAAACTTACTACCATTTTGGTATTCACAGAAGGCACTTACTCATTTTGGTATTCACAGAAGGCACTTACTCATTTCGGTATTCACAGAAGTTAGGAGTCCTAAATTTAGGAATCCTAAATGCCTTCTGTGAATACCGAAAGTCTTAAAATTAGGATTTTTCTCAGTTTAGTAGTAGTATAGTTAGGACTCCTAACTTTAGGACTCCTAAATGCCTTCTGTGAATACCGAAAGTCTTAAAATTAGGATTTTTCTCAATTTAGTAGTCCTAAATTTAAGACTCCTAAATTTAGGACTCCTAAATGCCTTCTGTGAATACCGAAAGCCTTAAAATTAGGATTTTTCTCAGTTTAGGAGTCCTAAGGTTAGGACTCCTAACTTTACAACTACTAAACTGAGAAAAATCCTAATTTTAAGGCTTTCGGTATTCACAGAAGGCATTTAGGAGTCCTAAATTTAGGACTACTAAATTGAGAAAAATCCTAATTTTAAGACTTTCGGTATTCACAGAAGGCATTTAGGAGTCCTAAAGTTAGGAGTCCTAACTATACTACTACTAAACTGAGAAAAATCCTAATTTTAAGACTTTCGGTATTCACAGAAGGCATTTAGGAGTCCTAAAGTTAGGACTCCTAACTTCTGTGAATACCGAAATGAGTAAGTGCCTTCTGTGAATACCAAAATGAGTAAGTGCCTTCTGTGAATACCAAAATGGTAGTAAGTTTAGGATTTTGTCTTAAGTTAGTTCTGTGAATCGGGCCCCCAGGGTTTGGATCTATATCAGCAGAGGTCCTGCACATCCAGTACTTTGAAACACGGGAAACCAGTGCAGCAGAACAGAGTTAATAGCTCACATAGACCTCAGTCTTTGTGTGGCTTCCACTATCAGGTCACCGAATGATTATCATTGACAGGTCAGAACAGCAGCAGAAACCTCTGCCCTCATGACAACAGCTTTAATCAACTACATATTTTGTTCCTCTGTGACCTCAAACGTCAAGGAGATTAGGCCAGAAAGACAAAAATATTATCAACATTTTGAGTCTTCACTACTCCTTCCTGCTTACCCTCGACAACAAAATCTGTTGACCATAGTCTGGAAAGACAACAAAGACATCCCCTTCGATATTCTGCACACTAGAGCAGCTCATTGGGGCTAGGAAAACTCCCACAGCAGAAAATATGCAGAACATTTTGAATGTGCTCATCCTCCACATTGGTCATTTCTGCAGATGTCAGCACCCAACTGCATACAGTTTACGGCACTGTCATCTACAACCAAGTCACCAGTTTCCTAATACTCTCAAAAACTCAGAGACAGCAAACAAGCAATATAGACAAGAGAAGAAATGGTGAAAACTGCAGCTTCAAGAAGACATCGAGGCTTCAAGAACACTCCAAGCAAATCAAGAAAAACGTTTTTCAGTATTCAAGGTCACTTAATACAATCAACCTAGCTTCTAAATGAGGCAGAGTTATCTACAAGTACTTCAAGAACTTTTTAAGCAACACTACACTAAATCTACAGACAAATGTACCAAAATCAACAGGTCCTTCATGAAAAAGCTTGCCATAACCAGGAAACACATTAATATTAGCTTCTGTCCTCATATGATCATCAATGAGAAAATGATCACATCACATGAGCAAAGACAGAGGGAGGGGGGCATTTTGAATTTAGCAGAGTGGATAATAACACCACTGTAAATCAGTGATGCTCCCGCTCTACCAAACTTGTGGTCCCTAACTCTCTTTATACAAGGTGAAGTGATGGGTTTACACTGGCAGAGCCCTACCTGTCTCACCAGTGAAAATCCTTGAACTGACAGCCCATCTGGCAAAGGGTAGTGCATCCCTTTCAAAGTATTGAATTCCAATACACCACCCTACTTGGAAAACAAGTTCAAGTACTTTGATGACCAACAAAACACACACAGTAATGACATATTCCACTCCTAGAAACACCTCACCCGTAAGTAGCTACTGCCACTTCACACACCTGTGGAAGCTATGTGAATAATGTCCCCATCTCCATTTCTCCAGATGCATCTTAACATTCCTCCTTCATTTGCACAGACTTTGTGATATATTAAGTAAATGTGAAGACGCTCCATTCAAGCCAGGTATCTCATGTGTAAGACCACCAACAGGCGAAACTCATTACAACAGCAACTAATAACACATCCTGCCCACATAAAAGCCCACTGCTTGGTTGGCTTTATTAGTTTACAAAGGATATTCCCTGCTTTTAGTTTTACTGAATGCCAATTGGTACTTGGGATATATTCCAGGGCATATGATATTATAGGAGGAATTTTCTAACTATAAACCTCTAAAAGGAAGTGGAAATACCTATTTCTGGAGGCAGAATATAAACATTGCAGTATGCCTACATGGGCATCTGCTTTGCCCCCAATATGCTGGAAATGGGAACAGTTTTGTAATGTTTGTGTAAAAATTCACTCCAGGTAAGTATATTCTTTGACCACCTCAATGGGGTTTCTCCTCTAGTGTCCAGTCAAAATGAGTGAATTGATTTCTTCCTCTAAAAGGAACTACTTTTGTTTTAGATATATATAGTACTAAAAAATGTTACTCTGCGTAACTGGTGAGTGCATTTATATTTATTTTTAGACTGATTGGTGTAAGATCTAATCTGACCACATTGTCAGAGTACATCAAAATATGAATATTACTGTCAATGAGCATCTGCAGAGCCGCAATGTTGTCAGTTACGGAGTCTTTTGGGTGGAAACAAGCTTGAGTCTTAGGGATCACGCCACTTGAAAAAGTCCATGCCTTGAGATGTTCCAGGACACTGGCCATAAAGATCTTCACAATGGCGTCCATCAAGGCGATTTATCGAGTCGGGTCCCAGTGCTGTAGTAGATCTAGCATTTTTTGATAGGGTGCATTATTTGTTGGGCAGTTGGGGCTAGAATATCTTGGTTATTTTTTTCTTTTCTGTGAGTAACTTTGTTCAGTTTTTCCTGTCTCAAATTTGATTTGTATAACTCATGGATGTATTTTTCCCACTCCGATGATGAACTGGAGAAGCTTGCCGGGATTTCCTTGTTCCCGTTTCTTTAGCAATTAAGCTCCAGAACGCCTTGCTATTTTTTTGTTTGACTGCTATTTGGATATCGACCCAGTTTTTATCCTGTAGAACTTATTTTTAGCTTTTTATTTTTTTCTGTCTAATCCCTGAAAAGTTTTGAATTTGCAATCAAATGAATTTATTTAACTTGGGAGTGGGATTATTTTCCAGGATTAGAGGTAACGTCTCCAGGACTAGCAATTTTCATCTGGTGTTATCTCCTCTTTTGTTGGAAATTTGTTCCTGTTTCCTATTTGTTATTCACACTACAAAGGATCCTGGAATCTATATTGACCCTTCTAGAGAATTACATGGAAAACTCCGATCAGATTTTGGGAACGCAAATGGGAATACTCCAATACTTAGTGGATAAAAAGAGAAAAAAACTACTTCAACAAAATCCTCAGTTTCCAATAAGAAAAGTAGAAGGAAATTTAGAAGGAAAAGAACAAAGCCACAAACTACCTTCAATGTCTGAAGATCATTCTTCAGACAAGAAACATGGTGACCCAAATGGGTAGGACCACTCAAAACGAGAGGAAAAGCAAGAACGTCTAGGATGAAACAATGTACTCCCTCCGCAAATTATTTTAAGATCCTATAAACTTCCTAAACAGCACACACCATTATCGTACTCTTTCCAATCTTTAATCAGAGAAAATCCTTAGAACTGGTTAATCGCTCATCATATAAAGAAGAACTAACCAAACCAGAAACTCCTACTATAAAGGAGTCTGAGCAAGTCCCACTGAGAAAGGAAAACAGAAATGATAAAACTAAGGGGAAAAATATTAAGAAAACAGTAAAATGAAGATTCCTGAAACGGAACGTGAGGAACCTAACATTTCCGCACTTTCTGTCCACTAAACAGAAAGCTTTAACAACTGCGCAAACCACTATGTCTTCAGAAATCACGTAAAATAACGGTCAACATCAATCACCAATATGCACAAAACAAGACTACAAACAACTAAATCCCCCGGCATCACATTTCTCTATAAACCCGATAAACAACTATCTGTCTATGACCAATTCAGATCGTGAAATTGAACCAGCTTCCGGGACCATAAATAGATAGGAGCAGCATACTCACTCCTGTACTCTTGAAATAATGGACCTATTCCCTGTGGAAAACGATCCACTGAACCGAGGGAGAATCATGAATGTTTTTCATATGATCCAGTCACTTTACTTTCTGACAACATTGGAAATAAAACTAGTGGCCTTTCCAAATAAATCTCAAACTATGGTGGCAGCTACTGAGTTCTGGTCCCAAGTGATTCTCTACATATTTCTAAAAGAAAGCGACATCCTCCATAAAAATTGATTCGAAGTCGAACGAGTAAACCACAATAAAAAAGTAAAACAGAAAAAAAATCCCAAGGAGAGGAATGAGAGGAAAAATCTTCACTACAACCAAATATCCTGTGGTCCTAAAGATTCCCCTAAAACCATTGAAGGAAATCTAACCATTTTTATCAAAAACGGAGAGAGACAAATCTGGAACAAGTTTCTAACAAAGGAGGATATATCACCAAAGGAAAATTGCTGGTCCTGGATCTCTGGAAAGCTGAATAGTCTTAAACCGGGAAAGACAAAAAAACTCCTTTTTTAGTAGGTACAAGAGCATGTTTTTTCCCAATAACCAATACACTGGACACACAGTCTATGGTGGAAGTTGATCCTACTAACCTCCTTTCCTCTCCAGACAGATGTAGAATAGAATTTAGGGATTATACAATAAAATTCAAAATATTCACCAGTCATAATAAATTATGATATGTCTGTCGGCGTTATTCATAAGTACACTAATACCAACAATTTGTCAAAGTTTACACATACACGGTATAAAATTACACAAATCACATTATGTAATAAAAATGGTAGTGCAATTACAATCAAAGCAAAAGAGGGTATGTAGTTCCTTGTAAGAGTCTTTAAGTAGAGAGGGAGCCAGGAAAACTATTACTAAGGACGTCGTCCACTGGTGTTACAGGGGGATGGGGAAATTCCCTTATTTGGAACTAGGGCCCTCACACACCCAGCCAGCTAGGTGTCATGCTTCATCATTGGGCCTGCTCCTCGTCGGGTCGGCGCTGCAATACCCGACGGGCACCCAATATGGGGCTCTTTGGCGGAGATCTTTTGTTCCACGCCGTATGGTGTAGTGGGGGTGAGGGGCCCAGTGTGAGTAAATGTGGTGAATAAGTGTGTGCAGTGATTAAAACAGGTAAGGGAATCCAATAAGAGACCTTTATTCAAAAAGGTTCCCTGCCTGATTAAAATGAAGGTCGAGTGGCGTATGTGTGACTGTGATAGAGAGGGATATATACGCTCTACTCGTAGCTATGTAGGTCAACATGTTTCTTGCCTTGCTCGTCAGGAGGATCGACTGGCAATTCTTCAGGACCAAGTAACATACATCTGCACATCGTGGCGAGGTGGGTACACCTACCTCTTAAATAATCAGACTGTGGGAGATGTAACCACAGCGACGGTGGACGACCTATAGAAGAGCAACAATAAATACTCAAAAACAAAAATGGCATTGGTTGGTGTAAACATAGTAACAGAAATGACTCTCTCAGCACTGCCATTTCTAGGTGTATAATAATGGTGACCCTTGGTAAGAACATTCATGCTTCACATTGTTGCAATACTAGAGTGCCAAAGTTTCATGAAATGCTTACAACGAGTTGTTAATACAAAACTTAAAAACAGGACTCAAACTAGTCGTGAGGAAAGTGGTGCGTGGACTCACCTACAATTGTAGGACTCAGACCTCAGCAGTTGCCAGTGGAGCAACGGACACCTATGATGTAGTGTCCTATGGGGACAAAATAGATGAAAAATACACCAATTGGTAGCGGACACGAAGGAAAATACCTATGGTGAAACAACAAACAGGGAGGGTGGATGGGGAGGCAGCGTGATGGAAGTGAACCTCCCGAGCCTGGGAATAAACAAGCACGAACCCCAACACTGTCAGAACCCAAAGAACCTTGACGGACCCTGTAAAAATCTAGTCAAGGGACACCACAGTGTGGGGGGGGGGAAAGAATATTTTCTTTGATTAACCGGCTCGTACTTGTGGTAAATATTGGTATCCGGCACTTAATTAATGCCATATTAGCCGTATGTCACCCAACGTAGGAATCTCAATAACATGGTAACCGGCGAAAGGGCCGTTCGTGCATGGACTCACGCTCACCTGGACAACGGGGATTCTACCGTTGACACCTAACCCTCCGCCGGTGAGACCCGGTGGCTAGAGGCAGCTTCAGTGTGTGCCTAAAGAACTGCCGGCTCTCGAATGTAGGCGGGGCCGGGTTCCAGTAGGAAACTGCAAAAAGATATCTTGTCTGTACAATACAAAGAAAAATACAATTGTCCTGGATATGAAAAACTATATACCAGTTTTGAACACTCGGTTATTGTAAAAATTGATATAATCCAGAAAACCAGAAACAACACAATACCAGTGCAGTCACTGGAAGTTTGCAAGAGTAGGTACTCACTCCCAAGATTCCCTTCTGCAAAGGATATCTATTGATTTCTTCATAGTTAAGCACTGTTGTGGCATATGCTTCTGTGCAGCTGGTTATGCTTAATCAGGAATCCTTTGGATTTCCCCAGACATGTCTTGGAGACAAAAGAAAAGAAAATTAAGAAGTTTTTGGAGTTGCCCTTCTTGCTCTAAATGGGCATCTTGGATGCTGGCACCCTTCATTTGCAAGCACAATCTTCAGAAATATAAATTGTGTTTGTGTTCATCCATGAAAAACTCTAACAATAGTAGCAGTTAGTAATCACAAAATATATCTCTGTGCATCCTTAGCAATGTTCATGATCATTGTGGAAAAGGTATGTACATATGTACAAAAGTTTTCCATTCAGTAAAAAAAGAAATTAAACATTAAGTGAGCCCACCACCTCGACCGAATTGACAGGACTTAATTTAGAATGGATGCCTATAGGCACCATCAGACGTTGCAGCTACTTCAATCTCGTAACTTACAGTTCTGCATCAGTCACGGCCTCAGCTAAGTAGATTGAGAGGAGGTATCCCTCAAGACTAGTGTTTGGGAATACCAAGAGAGGGCCAAGCCAATTTCCAGGCACATGAAAGAAACACCACATCTGCAGTTTGAAGAGATCCTTCAGAATGTGGTTCAGACACACAACTGTAAAAGATTTAAAATACTCGGAAACTTTAAGAGTTTGAGCGACATGGTTAGGATGTCACAGCAGCAACAATGGTTGGGGAGGTAATTTATTGAAAAACTGCACTTTCATTTAGAGAACTATACAGAGCAGCCAATCTTTTAACATGGATTCAGTGCATTGTGGGCAGTAAAGGAAGATCTGTGTGTGCCTCATGGTAGTGGCACCAGACTAACTTGTTGTAGATGACAGGCTTGGCACAGTAGCACAGCCCAAAGCAGAGTGAGTGTTGACAGTATATATGTTCAATGTGGCTTTTGAGATATCTCTAAAAAGTATTTCAAACAGCTCCTTATTAAAGACATATCAGTGACCTTGTTCTTGAGGCTGCAGTGGCTACGGTTTGTGAATTGGATAGGGTTCATGCTATGTTCTGCAATATGTTTCCCAGTAATTGGGCTGCTTCTACTTCTGGAATTTGGATTCTGAGAATGTGGGAGCTGACAGTCAGTTGCTGAGGAGCAGGGACATGTCAGGCATTGTTGTATGGAACTTAATAAACTCTCTTCAAATTCAAGTCCTGGGTGCTGTTTTCCTAAATTGGCAACAAGGTTGGGCTACTGAAAGAAGAGGACATTGTGGAGAAGAATTACATTTTTAAAGAATTCAGTGAGGATCTGCCGTGTTGTGAAATTTCATACGAGTCCTGGCCATAGGTTCCGAGACTTTGAGAGGCTGTTCATAAGAAGTTGTGACCTGTGAGAGAATTTGAAGCAGGTATGGACAGATTGGTATGAAACTTGTGGGTTTTAAGCACAAATCCTGGTGACTGGTGCATGAGGTAATTGTCCCAGCAAGAGTGCTACGCCGTTAGTAGTGCAAGGGAGCTGATGCACATTGATCTGCCATAGCAATGCAGAATGTTGGTTGGCACATGTGCCCGGCAAAATTATTGCATGAGGAGCTTGAGCTGCATGAGCCCCAAGGTGTTTACAATCGAAAGCACGTGTTGGGAAGCTGTGCTCATGATGCATGAGGAGGCCAGAGGCAGATAATGAGCCTCGGGAGGTTCTAGCAGTAAGCGCATGATGCGCAAGCCAGCTAAGGAAACAAATGTGAGCAATAGAGGTGTAGGCCAATTTGTAAGACTGCAGCTCTTTGACAGTGCAACTGGCATGAGCCAATTTTCTGAGAGAGGTGCTCTTTGACAGTGCAGCCCTTTGAAGTACATAAAGAGATGAAAGTCGTGGATCTAGCCTCAAGTTTATTGGGAGGACGGCATGCTTTTACGCAGAACTTTGCTAAGGTCTTTAATGAAAGAAGGGTTCTCTCAACAAGGAACCGGAAGAGGGGTGCTCAGCTAGAGAGCTCCATTAGATGAGACTTTACTCCGCCCTGAACTATGCAGTGAACACTACACCACTGACCTTGTAGTTAAAGGATGTGAGGTTGATTCCAGGGAAATTGAAAAACTGGAATGCCGACCTGAGTGTTTCTGTCCTTTCATGTTATTTTGGGCTGAATGTAGTGAATAGATGCGATAGGGGTTTAACAAACAGTGCTGACAAGGGAAGTAGGGCTAAAGTTAATAATTAGGGATTTTCCCTATCAACAGTCATGGTAACGCAATCTATACTCGCGCCTCCACCATTTTAAAGGAACCTGGGCTTCCATGTACGAAACATACTTGGAAGCTATAGGAGGGAATGTATTCATCGCTTAAAGAAAGTTGGCCATTTTAAAACACAATTTGAGTGTGGAAGGCAGGTAAGTTCTCAGAACCCTGTCAAGGCCTATAGTGGAAGTAGATTTGTAGATGTGGGTACTGTTACTGTGGAGGATGATGAACTTGAAAGTGCTTTAAAGACATTGCAGGAGAAGTATTGGAGAAAGGTGAGCATTGTGGTCGAAAGACACCATTTTTTTCCCCATGCCCAAATGCAGGGGGAGATGATTTAACAGTATGCTGCTGCGCTTAGGAGGTTGGCTATTTATTGCAAATTTAGAGATCTGCTGGATGAAATTATAAGAGAACAAAAAAACGAGTAATCTGAATATCAAGGAGAATTTGTTAGGGCAGATAGATCCCACATTATAAAAAACTATAGCTGTCACTAGACATATGGAGAACACCTCACGGTATGTTAGGGATATAGGCAGCTCAACATCTATGGGAGGTGTGGAACGAAGGAGGGTGCGAGATGTGAATGTTGTGAAAAGAATCACACGTAGAACTAATGATGCTGATAGTAAGAAGGTGAAATCTCAAGACTTTGAGAGAAAAGGAACTATGAACTATGCTACTGGTGTAAAAGCGTCAAACACATAGATGAAGAGAGCAATTGTCCTGCAGCCAAGATTAAATGTTACAAATGTAATAAAATAGGACATTTCTTTAGAGTGTATAGGATGTCTGCAAATTAAAGTTCTGAGAGAGCAGTCAATTTGGTGAATAATCAGGAAGCATCACACAATAAACCTAAGAGAGAGAGAGAGGGGAACTCATCCGTCTTCCCTAAACTAAATCAACAAAACAAAATGGAACAAGTTTTCTACCTATCTAACCGAAGATATTTTTAGGGTCTCTAGCTCAAGAACAGGTGAGTTAGGAAACCTAGGTTTGTTTTTTAAAAGAACCCTCACTCACCATCCTAGTTGGTGACATGCTTAATCGTGTTCATACCCCGGTTTCTGAATGCTTTCCAGGGTGTGCTTCAAAGCCTGACTACAGTGGAGCTGGGATTTCTTGTGTGCAGTGCAGGTGTAAGTGGTTTCAAATTGACTCAGGGTCTCCTATCTCTAGAGATATTTTAATAATGGAGGCCCTAGGCAAGTTGTAAAACAGTGATGGAGATCTATGAGAAACGAGTGGTCTATATGTTTCAGTCATCCTTACTCAGTAGCCCTATGGGTCAATTTGGCTTGCGTCAGGACCAAAAAGAACTCCCATGCATGCTATGACATGCAAAGTAAGCTTGGATTTCAAACTCACAGAAAAGTGGTCACCTGACAACATTCTGCAATATAATGAAAACGGAACAATGGCATAGCCCAGGTGGGGAGCAAAGATCATGCACTATTTTACAAAAAAGACTAGAAATTCGAGTGTCTGGTAATAGCAACCCACCGCATTCCAAATTATTCTGCGGATCTGTGACAAAACTGTGCCTAAAAGTGATAGTGATGGCCGATAAATGTCAAGTCTGAGTCACACTTGAGTGCACACAAACATTCAGAAGGAAAAGACGTACATTCAGGAAAGTAACTGGAATTGAGACCTACTGGTTGTGTAGCATTTCCTCACAACATGGGTTGCTCCGAGGGGGTGGACACTGCTGTCACACTCTAGAAGTTTAATGTGGTAAAAATAATAAGGATGAGCCAGAGCCGTCCACAGGTGTTTAGTAGCAGTGAAAGCATCATTTCACAAAGAGGGGTTGTGTATGAGTGAAGAAGATGACGTTGTAGTGTTAGTGGTGTGTGGTATGGAACCACAACTTACGACCAGCTCTAATGGGGTAGGTGACGTGTATCATCCTCCAAAATGCAAAGGTTGAATGGTAAAGAGCTACAACTTTGGGTAGATTCATGTTTGCCATGCACACTAATAGACCAATCCGTATGCGAATGTTTGAGTAAATACACAGTGTTCCACGGATGTAGAGCCCACAGGTCATTGCGGAAACAAATAGCCAGTTGTTGGATATTTCTTTACTGAGTTAGAATTTCAGAAGTCAAGGTTTATGTGGTCGAAAAAGAAAGGACTCTATTGGGATGGAAGAGCAGCATGCTTTGGGGATGATATTGGACCTAAATCATCCTAAGCAGGTATTGCTTATATTGTCTCATGGAATGGGTGAATGGATCAGGATGTTTCCAAATTTATTTGGAAAAAGTTAAGGATGTTTAAATTAATTTGAACATAGAATTATTCTAAAAAGGGGTGTGTTGCAGCAAGGTGCACATAGTGCGGAATGTCTTGCTTGGTATGAGGGGACTGTTAAGGGAGGAACTGCAGGGGCTGTGCAATGAGGGTGTGATCAAACTGATAGAGGCCTCCAAATGTTTGAGTCCAAACATTATTGCTAAAAAATCCAATAGCAATATACGCATGTGTGTTGACCTCAGGGATTTGAACACATGCATATAGATAGATCATCATCCCCTTCCACGGATATACGAGATGCTAATGATTGTGACTGGAGGCAGATGTTTTACTACCCTAGATTTGCCCAGTGCTTACCATCAGGTACGGTTGCACCCTGATTCCAGGCATTTGATGTCTTTCATAACACGCAAAGGGGTGTACCTATTCGTTTGCATATTTTTTCGTCTGGCTTCAGTATTCCAGAGGATAATGCAGTGTGCTTTGCACAGATTTTCAAATGTACTTGTGTTTCAGGATGATGCATTAGTCTGGGGAGTAAGCAAGGAACAAAACAAATGAGTTTGAATGGATGTGTTGCAAAGATTGGAAAAGGCAGGTCTTACCATTAATCTGGAGAACTTGTAAGTTTGGCATGGTGAAAGTAGAGTACTTGGGACACACTTTGACTTATGAAGGTGTTAAGCCCAAACTCAGTTTGGTGGAAGTGATTTGAAAAGCACGTTCTCTCCAGGATAAGGAACAGTTACAGTCATTTTTGGGCCTAGCAGAATTTTGCTCCAAGTTTGTGCATCATTTCGTTAAGAGAGTTCATGTTCTGTTCTGCATGCTTTAAAGAAAAAGCGATGTTCTCATCAACTATGTACCTGGTGCAAGAAATATCAATGCAGATGGCTTATCAAGATCACCTCTGAACGTTGATACCAGTGTAGAAGAGGATGAGAGAGTAGAGAAATAACAAAATCGATATGTGAAGAAACAATGAAAGATAAAAAGAAGTGGCAAAAAGTTTGAAAAAGGGATGTTTGTTAAGGTGTGTCAGGGAACTGTGGGTAGAAAAGCTTAATCCAAGTTGTCTGAACCGAAAATGGTGTTGGAAGCTTAGGGTAATGTATTGAAATGGTCTGGTGACAAGTGGTGGAATGTGAGGAAGGGGGCACTGCACATGCCCACTGACCTTCTAGACTCACCCATTGTTACTTTTCTTCTTTATTATCCTGCATTCAAGTGATGAAATAGGGAGTACACAATTGCCCAATGATACCTTTTATCATTAGTGACATGAGATCCTGGGATTGAGTGATAGCTTATTGTGCCACAAATGGAGAAAGGTACATAATATCAACTCAATTTGTGCAGCAAAGACATATCTTAGAGCTCACACGAGTGGTGTAGGGCGCCTTGAAATAGACAATGCTGGAAGGAGTGCGATCACCAAAGGAAGTACCTTCTCGCGGCTCGTCGTGGAGGTTCCGACGAGCTACGAGAAGGTACTTCCTTTGGTGATCGCACTGCTTCCAGCATTGTCTATTTGAAGGCGCCCTACACCGCTCGTGTGAGCTCATGGAGCGATACTGATAAAATTCTAAAGTTCTTAAGATATACAAGTGGTATATTTTTCTACTCCCATAACAGGGAACATAGGACAGTGTTTGTGACTATCAGGCATATGTACATTTATTCTATCACCCATTGAGATGTAACAGGGATTGGTTTTTTGGTCCTGAGGAAGAAAGCCAAGGGGATGGCTTCTGAAACATGTCGACCTTGTAGGAGGTGACTCATTATAGTACACCATCTACACCTCCCCACTTTTACTATTCTTAGCCAGGGAAGACAATAAAGTATTTTCGTTCCACTAGCCAGAGACTTTTTAACCATCTCACATTTTCTTTTCACAATCCCATGATCCCACGCACTACACATACTCACCAATCACTAAATAAAGTGCTCCTGCGTCTACGTAAGTCGTAGCACGCCCCGTCCCGTAGAGGGGTGGGAAGACCCCAATGATTATGCATGACACTGAATCAGGTTTCAGTGTGTGAGGGGTATTTTACAATTTTTTGAAACATTGCCCTTCCCACAAATTGAGAGAAGGAGCTCTGATCCTTTTGCACCATTTTTCACGTATGACTAAACATTTCAAATAAAAATAAAAATTGCAGCACACACATGGGTGCATATATATTCACATAATAAATGGTAGAATCCCTATGTTGGATAACAGTATCAAGAGGAGGACGATTATACCTTTTTTCCTCTTCACTCCCTCCTTTGATTTTTTGATAATGTATTTTCACCTTTTTTAAACATATAAACCCATATATAAATTTGTTTATTTTTGGGGGGAATTTTGTAGCAATATTGTTGTTTCTCTTGTTTTACTGATTGTGAATATGTGTTGTCAATATGTGTACTTTTCTTCACGTTTCATTTTTTTTGTTTGTGCCTTGTTTCTTGTTTGTTACAATCTATGTTGTTGTACTGAAGATTACAGGTTTCAATATCTGTTTAAATTCATTGAAGTTATTTATTTTTCACCAAATAACAAATTTCATATATGTGTTTCATATTGCAAATGTCTGCTCACTTACACTGCAAATATTTTACTAGGAATAATTAACTTACAATTTTGCAAGTGTTGTTAATGTGTAATTGAAATGACTACAACTACCACAATACTTTGTTTTTGTTTTGTAAGAATAATATTGCAATGTTATTATGGTCATTCTCTCTTTTTTTCACAAATGTTAAAGTGTTATGTATTTATCAAGCTCTATTTTATGCTATTGTTTTTAAATGTCATTTTTTGTTTAATTTTGTACGTTGAAACTTATTTGTTATGTTATTGAATTGATGTTATTTGTTTCATAAATCAAAGTAGGTTGTCTAAAAATGTAAATGTATGCTATGTTGTATGCTGTATATAAGTTGTTCTGATAATAAATGTACTTTGCAATGTTTATATTATCCTTCAAAGGAGCTTAATATTCAGATTTTTACCCTGCTAGGCCTCGGAATGATTTATTTAGCATTTTACCATTCTACTGTGTTGTGTTGAATGTTTGCTAAATAGTATGTATTCTTCCAAATTTCTTTTCCAAAGCAGGACATATTTTTACAGGCTTATTAGAGTAGTTTTGTGTGTAATTTAGACTGTTTCTGAAATGTATTATAATACTACAGTGTGTTCATTATATTAATTCCCTTTTCCCTTTTAGGTTGCTTAATTTTTTAGCTTCTAGATCATTTCATGAATAATCAAGATTTTTAATATATTTGTAATTGTTATTTATAATAGGTTCAAAATCCATAGTACATGGACAACCATCTGCCATTGCTACTGAGAATACCTCCACTGCAGGCCAGGAACAAGCCTTCAGTGAGGAGTCCACTTATACAAGTCTGAATGATGACTGGGCAGACAGATGCAGTGAGTCTAACTCAACCCACATCTCCACCTCCCACCCCAGCTGTTTCCACAACTCAGCCTTTGGTTACATCCAATTCCTGTGCCCAAAGGGACATCACCCCAATCGTGTGCCCCAAGTCAAAGTCCTGGCTTCTGTTGATCCAACACCACCAACCCCATTTTAGCCAGGAACCAGTGGTATGTGCCACACTGGGGTCAAGGGCACAGGGTAATTGGGGTAGGGGTAGGGAATCTGTGGGCCAGCAAATTGAGGCCACTGGATTTATTGTCACCCAGGCCACCATTGACCAAGTCTTGGGATTCCTTAATCAGTCCCATGGCATGATGCACCAGGCCCATACAAAGCTCCTGGAGATGAAGCAAGTGCAGATAGAGCACAATGTTCAAATGGAAAATAGAAACTCAAATGTTGGCTCCCCGACTGGGGTGCTGCAGGATTGTTTTACCCATATGTTCAGAGTTTTTCCAGCAACATCTTCCTCTTTCTGTGGTCCACCAACATCTGGGACTTCTATATCTGCCCCAGCCACAGAAAGCGAGGCTTGCCACAAGAGGAAACAACTGCACCCACCTTAGTCCCTGTGACTGTGGATTCTGCAGTCCCCCTCAGGAGGAGAACTTCATTCAGACCACAAGGAGAGAATGGCAAGACCTCCACCACCACCAGCAAGAAACGCAGAACCTAATTTCCTACAGTAGGTGAATACCAGTCAGGCTGTGGAATATTTTTCTGGACATATTTACCTTTTTTTATAACAGGTGTATGTTATACATTGGAGTTTAAACAATTTGGGAGCTACACTAATAGCTTCATTCACCATATTTGACCTTTTAATTAAAAAAAATGTTTTTGTTCCCAACCTGTTTTAGTGTATGTGGCTTTGTTAAATGAAATCTCCACAAAAATAATTCAAAGACTGGTGTTGCATTTCTTTTCTCTATTTGTTCACTTTTTTGGTTCCATCATACATTTTACAAAGTTAGAACTAAAAAGATTGTGTATTCTTAAATAAATTCCATGTAGGTAATGGTTTTCACAATTTGTGTTTATTTACAAAAAAGAAAGAAACCCACAAATCAGAAACAAGTATTTGGGTAAATTTGAATAAAGATTTGTTCTACATATTTTTCTAATACATTAGAACCCATACATAATTTATAAACTTCTTGCAATGTTTTAATTTACAATTCCAGACCTTGACATCATGGAAGAACGGGATATGCTCATAAAAATCACATTAAATAGGAAAACTCTCATTGATTTATGTCATCAGCTTTAGCCAACTCTTCTGCCTCACAATAGGAATCTCACATCAGTAACACACCTAGTCAAAGTAACAGCAGTGCTCTATTTTGTGGCCACAGGATCACTTCAATACACTGTTGCAGTATCTTGTGGAATTTCACTGCCAACTTTAAGTGGTATGCTACAAGAAGTTTTTTCTTCAATGATCAGACACATCAACGGCTTCATACAGTTAACACAACAACCTCATGGTGCCTGCCGCACAGTGCAGGGACCTTTTCACCAGCATCCTTGCCAAGTACCCGGGCAGTGCACATGAATCATTCATCTCCTGGCATTTTACCATTAATGAGCATTTCAAGAATGGGACCTATGGGAATGGCCTGCTTGTTAGTAAGTACATCCCAAGCACATGACAGACCACAAGGCACTCAATCATGTACAAATAAGTTGACATATCAGTCTTCGGTTGAATGAGACAGTGCATAAGTTGTTGGTGTGACCCAATATACTTGTTCCATACTATATAGCATATGACCAACACATTTTCTAGAAGTGGCATTGTCAACACCGCCTAAGCCACTGTGGCCCACATGTATAAGTCAACTGGGTTGATGAAGTATCATCAATCATGATGCTCTGTTGCAGCAGCTACCCAAATCATGTAAATGTGGCAATGCTAAGTATGTCAATTTGAGAAAAGAGCGGGCCCCTACAAAACTGATACTAGACCCAGGCAGGGAAATAACTCAATGGGAAAAAATGAGAGAACACCGGGCACAGTGTATATGATCTATAAAACGCATGTCAACTCTAGACGGGCAAGTTGTCTAAACTAGAAATGCAATCATGAGTACAAATAAACAGTGAGAATTTCTTTTGTGAATTACTTAGTTTTTAATATTCTAATTTCTCTTTTAGATATACAAAAATACATTTTTTTGACAGGCAGCATCTGTTAACCAACATCAAAGTTAAAAAGGACCCATTCCTGGTTTTTGTCACACGACATTCGATGCTTAATGATCTCATTCGTCAGGCAGTTGGCAAATTTTAAATATAGACATGTCCACAGAAAGAAACCCTATTCTTAAACCTTTATTTGCATACAGACGTAATAAAAGTTTAAAGGATCATGTAGTCAACTCAAGGATTAAAACCACCAACACATTTCTACAGACAAGTATGGAGAACAATAAAGCAGTGGTCGGAAATTTTAAATGTACCACCTGTAAATCCTGTGACACTGCCTTTGAAGCATCTACAGTCACTTTCAGTGGTCAACTTATATCTCCCAAGAGTTTAAATAATTGCAAATCAACTGATGTAGTTTTTTTAATCATATGTCCTTGTCAACTGGGATATGTGGGCGAAACAGGTAGAAGTCTCAATAAAAGACTGATAGAACATAGATCAGCAATTCGAGCGAAGAAATTAACAGTGCCTATGGTACTTCATTATGTGGAGAAAGGGCATGCACCTGAAGCCATGCAATGGTATATTTTGGAGAAAATTTACCACAAACAGGGCACCACCACAGATAAGATTAGGAAGTTAAGAGAAGTTTATTGGATTTTCATTTTGGGCACATCAGTGAAAGGGCTTAACCAAAAAATACCTTGGGACCAAGCCATTAAAAAAAGCAATTAGCTCAATAATGAATAAATAATACACTAAACTATAGACTTTCACTTCGCTGTCAATAGGAACTAGGCTACTATCCCTGTAAGCAAGATGGATTAGTCCATATTAACCATATAATATCTAATAAAAAGATTCATATCTTTTAGGCAATTACACTAGGGATCAACATAATGGAGCCATGATGAGTAGTTTCCAAAACATAAGTCAGCCTGCTTAGGCGTAATGCAGGCAATTCAAGGTGGCGCCCGTGTTCAAGGTTAATCCTTTTATCCTTTTAGTCCCATTTCTATGATGGTTTCCATTACTTAACAGGCGACATGAGCATATAAATAGAACTGATGCGATCCCACCTGGCTTGTTAGTTGACTCCAAGACGAACACGAAATACCTGCGTTGCTGGAAGGTAAGACACATTTTTGTGTCAACAGTCACTTTTAACTATCAATACGTTATTTAGACCTTTTTCCAGTGAACATTAATGGCGCCGACAGTTGGGTTACTTTAAGGCAGGTTAGCGTCCGCTATTTTAACACGAGCCCTTACCGATACAGTAATTACTTTGGGATTGTTCTTTTGGCCCAGCGTCAGTATAGAAGTTGATTGCATTCTTGAAACTGCTTATGGGTAGACGTGACTATTAAACACACCAGAGTGGATAGGTCTGACGCACTAACGAATCTGCTGATGGCAGTATGCGACTGTTTATATTCTCACGCTTGGAATAATACGCTGCTTCGGGCGTTCATAGCGCTGTAATCGTAAATGGATTGTTAAGCCTCCAGCCTTTATTTACATCAGGCATGGCGCTCTGTATAACTATATTAACACTATAAGAACAGAAGGGTTGCATTATAATCCTTGATAACCACTTGACATTTTTAACAAATTATGGCGACCAATATATTTTTAACAGCTACACACAAATACACATATGTTGGTTCATATGTGTGTTAACAAACGGTAAACACACTATAGTGGAGAGGTAAAGTGCATTAGCGAAATTACTAGGGGCGGGCGGAATCTGCGAAAGCGACTTTCGCAAATTATCGCAAAAATGTTAAAAATCTCCGCAAACACGCGGAAATATCGCGAAGATGCGGAAGTTTTTTTCCCGCCCGTTCGCGGTATTTTCTGCGTGGTCGCGGCTCACCAACTTACCCATGCGGGTGCTCGCGGGCACGGCCATCTTGTTTTCACTCTTCTCGCGGTGCATGATCGCGAGAAAAAAGACGTGATCGCGCGACGCATGACGTTACTGCGGGCGCGAACTGTCGCGAGACAGCGCAAATGGCTACCAACAATCCAACATCTCGTGGAGAACGCGACCGGATCGGGAAAACTTGTCGGCGAACGCGGGGATTCAGGTAAGGCGATCGCGCGCGCGCGAGAATGTATTATTTTACAGCGCGAGCAAGAAACAAATTATCGCTAAGCTGCGGAATGCGGAAATTTTGACATTTTCGCGCTCTCCGCGGAACGCAAAAATGTCAAATTATCACAATTTCCGCGAGCGGAACGGAAATTTAGCCCAGGCCTAGAAATTACTAACGGTCAAATGTGACCATTAAACATGCATACGCTCGGAATAATACACAGGCTCGAGTGATCAAAACGCTTCAGTAATAAATCAATTTTTGAGTTCTTAACTCCAAGCAATAGAAAACCTGGCGGTTTGTTTAGCTTTACTAGCAATATAAAAACAGACAGGTTGCACCATATTCGTGTACAACCACTTGCTATTTTAATAAATTATGGTACTTTATACATTTCTACTAGCTATATAACAAAACAGACACGCTGGTCTATATTGGTGCTAATAATTCATTGAATGGCAACGCACCACATTTTATCTTAAAAAGGCATGCAAACAAGTTATATCATACACGGTAAGCATAGGTAGAGTATTATAGTTTACTTAGTTTATTATCATGTTCATCACTGTCACTGACCTCAGTTTACCCACATGAGCTAGCATCAAGATATAGTGCTTTATGCTTATATTGGTATCCTTTTGTCTTTTCCCTAGTTGCATTTATCCTTCTGACTGATGCAGAGATATCGTGAAGGAGCTTCAATCAGTATCTTTAATAACTAAGTCCAAAGCGGATCGTTTTCTCGTATTACCATAAGGTCAGTAGACATTTGGAATTTGTAGCTATATAAGGAATATTTGCCTCTTAAGATACAGATTACATGTTTATCTATTTAACATTTTTAGGCAAATCATTTTTTGAGGTTATTGTGATCTCTCTTTTTTCGAAGAAGAACTAAAACATTCAAAATAGAAACTATGAATGACTACAAAAAGGTAACAATCTCTTTGCCCACATCTGCATAAATAGCCGTTTTAATATAATTTAGTAAGCGAGTTAATTAAAGGCCTATATGGTAACTTTGCTTACATTTAACAGATATTATCCGACTAGTATTTAGCCATGTTCCTGTTCTTTTGCTTTTATTATTAATATTAGGTTGAAGCCTATTGAAGAACACTGATAAAGAAGCCTAGCTACACTCGCTATACCAGCTCAGCAGAGAGAAAGAGAATAAGAATATTCTCGAAGTAGGTATATATTGACCAAGGGAGGGAGTTGCAAGACCTCTGCAACTCCCTCGCTTCATACTTCCACAACAAGATCGCGGACATACATAACAGCTTCAACAACCAACCAACGCACACCACGACCGAACAACCACCCCCCACCACCACCCTCCACGCCTGGACCCCGATCAGCACCGAAGACACCATCCGCACGATGAACTCCATCCACTCCGGATCACCGACCGACCCCTGCCCTCACCACGTCTTCAACAAGGCCGACGCTGTCATCGCACCCCACCTGCGAGACATCATCAACACTTCCTTCGACACCACCATCTTCCCTGTGAGCTGGAAGCACGCCGAACTCAGCGCCCTACTAAAGAAACCTACAGCGGACCCCACCGACCTCAAGAATTACCGCCCCATCTCGCTCCTCCCGTTTCCAGCCAAAGTCATCGAGAAGACCGTCAACAAGCAGATGGCCGCCTTCCTCGAGACAAACGGATCCCTCGACCCCTCACAGTCCGGCTTCCGAGCCAATCACAGCACCGAGACCGCCCTCATCGCCGCCACCGATGACATCCGAGCCCTGATGGACAATGGAGAAACAGCGGCCCTCATCCTCCTAGACCTCTCTGCGGCATTCGACACGGTCTGCCACCGCACCCTAGTACGGTGCCTCAGCAGCATCGGAATCCAGGACAAGGCGCTGGACTGGATCATCTCCTTCCTCGACGGAAGAACACAGAGAGTCCGCCTACCACCGTACAAGTCAGAGGCCTCCGAAGTCACCTGCGGCGTCCCTCAAGGATCATCTCTGAGCCCCACCCTCTTCAACGTCTACATGAGCCCCCTCGCGGCCATCGTACGCAAACACAACCTCAGCATAATCTCCTACGCCGACGACACCCAACTGATCCTCTCCCTGACCAACGACCCCGCCGCCGCCAGATCCAACCTGCACGAAGGGATGAAAGAGGTAGCCGAGTGGATGACGACCAGCCGCCTGAAACTGAACTCGGACAAGACGGAGGTCCTCATCCTGGGCTCCTCACCCTCCGCCTGGGACGACTCCTGGTGGCCTCCCGCCCTGGGCACCGCACCCAAACCGACAGACCATGCACGCAACCTGGGCTTCCTCCTGGACTCCTCCCTCTCCATGACCAGGCAAGTCAACAACGTCTCCTCGGCGTGCTTCAACATCCTACGCATGCTACGGAAGATCTTCTGGTGGATCCCCACCGAGACCAGGAAGACCGTCACCCAGGCCCTCGTCACCAGCCGACTGGACTACGGCAACGCCCTCTACGCCGGTACCACCGCCAAGCTCCAGAAGAGACTCCAGCGGATCCAGAACGCCTCAGCCAGACTGATCCTCGACATCCCACGAACCAGCCACATCTCCGGACATCTGAGAGACCTTCACTGGCTCCCCGTCAACAAAAGAATCACCTTCCGCCTCCTCACCCACGCACACAAAGCCCTACACGACCAAGGCCCGAGCTACCTCAACAGCCGAGTCAACTTCCACGCTCCCAAACGCCACCTCTGATCAGCCAACCACGCCCTCGCCGCCGTCCCCCGCATCCGAAGAACGACTACAGGAGGAAGGTCCTTCTCCTACCTGGCCGCCAAGACCTGGAACTCCCTCCCTACCGACCTGCGCCTGACCCAAGACCACCTCTCCTTCAGGAAGAAGCTGAAGACCTGGCTGTTCGAGCAGTAGCGGCACCCCCCCCTCCCCCCCCCCCAAGCGCCTTGAGACCCTACGGGTATGTAGCGCGCTTTACAAGTGTCACTGATTGATTGATTGATTGATATTAATAAAAACCTCAACTTTGCATTATATAAACATGAGCAACTAATATTAGGTTTTTCTTCCTACTCTTTTGTTTCAATGAATGCAGTCATTCCTATAATTGAGAATAACATCATTTACAGCCATATTCACTTGAAGATAGTTACGTCAAGATATTGAAAAGGTAGGCCCTAAGAGTCTTAACCCTAGATCTAGAGTAATACTCTCACGTTCTATTAATACATTTTCCTTATTAAATTGTGTTATAGTCACTCATGTTTTTTTAACTTTATACACCGGTGTGTGGCCCTGGCTGGATGTCATCACTGTTATTGCTATCTCTACACTCTCCAGTTGAGTATAGGTTTACACAGCAATCCTTTCCCTTTTCTATAAAAAATTGTTTTCTTCTTATTCTAACCTGTACAGAAACATTATGCAAATTTATGTTCCGTTGCAATTAATAGTTTAATTTGAGTTATATTGCCTGACAATAGTACAAGAACCTCAGACTAAATTAATTCTACCTGTAATGTAATTGTGTTTCTAATTGTAATAGATTTGTTTTTAGACTGGTCAACTCAAGATTATAATGATGTTTATTAATATTTTTTCATTTAGCTAACCACAATGAGCGGATACCTGACGAAGGTTTAGCCGAAACGCGTTGTTTGTCAACAAGCCATCAATATTCTAAATGCCTAACACAGATTTGAATATCAGATCGTATAAAAATAATAAGTGATGTAATAAGGCTATATCATGTATATTAGTAGGCATTGAATGTTATGAAACCATCAGATATATGTATCTCCTTTGCTCTATGGAAATGAATGCATGTGGTTATAAATATTATTGAGACATTTCATTCATTATGAATATCTTTTATCTATCAAAAAATGTATTTTTGTATATCTAAAAAAGAGAAATTAGAATATTAAAAACGAAGTAATTCACAAAAAATATTCTCACTGTTTATTTGTACTCATGATTGCATTTCTAGTTTAGACAACTTGCCCGTCTAGAGTTGACATGCGTTTTACAGATCATATACACTGGGCCCGGTGTTCTCTCATTTTTTCCCATAATGCTAAGTATATCTGCATGATAGTACAAGGCCTCATAGGTATGAAGTACTGGAAGCCACAACAAAGTTCATCTTTCATTCACCCTACGTTAAGTAGGTCTACCATGGGCCTTACGGTGGCCTTTCCCATCTAACACCAATGAAGATCACACAAGTTTATAAACATCCTATGTACAGGGACCCTGGAACAGTGTGCAAGTAGTGTGCCTCCAAAGGGGAGGTAAAAAGAGGATATATAATCACATGTCTCAGAGTCTTGTCCAATTACAATGTGTCCAGCAATCCGCATGACACATTGAAGGAGGGAATAGCACAGATTGTATTAAATAGGTTCTGGTATGTGTCCCTTAAAGCATGACATCATGTCTGGACACTAAGCTTTCACATGTGCACTATGGCACAACGGGAGGGTGTTGGCACTAGTCACTACTTTGTGAGTTTGCGAATGTGAACAAACTGTGGATCTGCTGTACGTCAAATGAAGGCACATTCCATCACTTCATGTTAGATGCAGGTTAGCTCAGCCTTTTCATGTCCATTGATGTCTAGTGGCTACACATGCTACACGAGGCCCTATGTGTGCAATCAATTGTGTCAAAGACCCTCACATATGTAAACAATAGTTCAATGCAGCTTCCAAAACATTCTTGAAGGAAGACAATAACTTTCTCAAGTCTGTGTATTATGTGTCAATCCCATGGCCAGGAGGTATGAAGATCTATCTCACATCTGTTAAACTGAGAAATACGGGCATATTTGCAACTCACTTGATCAACTCAACAATTCCACATTACATCACACATCACATCCAATGTGCACAACATGTATACATTTTGGTGCAGAAACCACTACAACAGTCATCCAAAGTGCCAGGATGTGTAGCAAGGTGCCCCCTCATGCTCAAACTACATCCCATATGATAGCCAACAATACAGTACTCAGGGAAATATTGTGACTGTCATGGAGATATGCTGCACTGCTTCTGCCTGTGCAGACACACAACCATAGACACGGAATCATGTGGAAGAAATAGCCCGCACTGTCCCCAAGACGTGTGGCACTGTAGTGTACTCAGTCTACCTGTTGCACTGAAGAGTACAACATTACCACATATCTAATTAGACTTGTGTACTGTCACCATAGTGGACTCTGTGCACTGCCGTGTGTACACTACCATGTTCCATATTTACATAACCCATCATCCTTCCCATGTCTGAAAACATAAACAAATATTTGCCAAGAGTATCAATACACAATATGTGTGACAGAAATAAGACAAATCACCAGCTACTGTTACTTGGTGTCCAATCAGACAGGTATTAGTTCAGGATTTGCTATAGTAGCTGTATATTGACACAATAGATGATTGTGAGACATGTGCCTTCTCAATGGCAAGGAAAATCATTGGTGACAAATCATCACCAGCATCGCATTGGCACTTGGCTGAATGACAAATGCTAAGTGAATCTCAGAGGACAGCACACTTGTATGTGTATCTCTGTGTCGGCCATTGCCAATTCCAACTTGCATGTATAGCACACAATTTCAAAGCAAGTTCATGACAGTTTGCAAGGTGCATGAGTCAAGCTGGACACAGAACAGAATATAAAGTAATGTTGGGCTAGCTCTTATCATGAGTCTTGACTAATACAACACTGCCTTTATTTGCAGCAGACTAAGGTTACACTCTGATGCTGTGGGTCATGACTCCTGTTAAGATTCTGCAAACAGAAGCCCAGTGGACCTACAACCATCCCAGATGCGGCACCAGGTCCACCATTGCGCAGACATTCTGAGTACTGAAATCATGCTTCCGCAACCTTGATGTATCTGGGAGCAGATTGTTCTACTCCCCCTGCAAGGTCTGTAAAATTATCTTGGTCTGCAGCATTTTGCACAATCTGTGTCAGGATCAATGTGCCATGGCAAGATATCATTGGGGATGAGGAAATGCAAAATGATGATGAGGAGACTCAGCAGCCTGGAGAATCAGTTGCAGCAATGTGGCAGGGAGACAATATCATCAATACTTTTTTTCTGAAGCATGATTGTTCAACATCATAGGAAACATTGATGAAAAATTACACATTGTACATCTATCTGTAAATAAAATGTCTCTTTGTCACAATGATTATGTATGTAGCAATGTGTACTTAACAGCATTGAACATCATCTGTTACTAATGAAATAGTGTGCATACCAAATACCTGTATCAGATAGTCCTCCATTGCCAGCGGCAATGACCATGGTGTGGAAACGTAGATAGTGGGTGATGGCTGTGTGTGTGTCTCTCATGATGCTAGCCATGTGCTAGGCCTCATACTTGTGGCTGACAGTAGAGGCCACCCTTTGTATGATGACTTTACATTGTTCCACATTGGATGTGCATGGGAACACACTCTCAGAAAAACAGTCTACATATGCACTAACAACCAACTTACCCACATGTCACATCCAAAAAGTTGCCTCATTTTACACTGGCAACATATACATATCATGATTTGCCAGGTTCACAGTGTTGTATGTGCACACCCACTTCAATGCACAAGCAACAACGTCTTGATGCAGAGTGTAGGTATGGAGTAATTACGTAGCCTTACTGTCAGCAATATGTTAGAGGACACACCAAAGCATGAATGGTGACCTACCATACCACAATCACCATGGATATGTGTCATGGTGGCCACAAATGATGACACTGTCCTGTGGGTTAAGGCCCTTGCATATGGGTGGCACTAATGGAAATAATTGCATACATCCCATTTCAGGTGTGCGTAGTCAGCAGCTGCACACTTTCACATTTTAACTACAGCCTGATGCCTCCACTGTGCAACACAGTGCCATTTTGATGTAGGCTGAGTAGTTATAGATGTGGACTCACTGACCCCATGGCAGTGGTAGTCTCTGTCATTCTTTGGGGAAGCTGATACAATGTCAATGGGTGAAACAGAGCACCTCTGATAAGGTGCCCATTGTACTACCACAGTTTTTGGGCACCATGCATAGTAAATCCATGAAACGGATGATCCCACACATATGTACACTTAATTACACACATGTGACACATGTGCATACAGTGTAAACAGGTAAATTCTACTCATCACACACAAAACTGCATTCACTGCCTATATTTATTTGACCTGCACATCTCAAAACGCAACAAAATAAATTGTAGACCTCTCGAGTCAAAAGAAAATTATGCTAGATCATTCAGGGTGAAATATTTCTGCCACAGTGTAAGTGAAACATGACACTTACCTTCAGACAAGCGATATAATTGTTTTTTACCATGGATATGCCTTTATTGAACTAGACGGAGTAAGCTGTAGCGTAAAAAAAAAAGACAATTAGGCTGAAAATGTGCCGCATCCGCCTAGTAAGTGAAAAAATGGATAAAAGGAAGTGATGTAATGGATCCTGTATGCTGTAAACACGGAATTGTGAAGTTACTTTCACTTTCACAATAAGTCACAGTTCTACTGTCTGTGCTTGGGAGTATTGGTGGAGTTTGTGTGTTGTATCCGCCTGTCCCTGCTATGTCCCTTAAGTCCTTTTTGTGTGTTTTTGTGGTACATTGCCGTTTATTTTCCTGTGTGTTGTCGGTGTTTGTCTATTAGGGTGTTATATTTCATTTTTTTTTGTAGTGCTAGAATTTTTTTATTGTGGGTGGGATCATGCCAGGCCATAGCTGTAGTCATCTAATGAATGCACAGGAGGTAGGGGCATTTATCTGGCTCGTCTGCCATTATCAACTGAACCTGAGTTTCTCTGTGGGTGCTGTGTGATCCAGGGCTACCAGGTAAAAATACGGAAGCAAAGATGAGAGAGCATTCGCTAACAGATACAACAAATGGGTGTCAGATGGGAGCCTACTCACAAGATACAGTGTCTAAGGGAATGCTTGCTGGAATGGAACATATCTCTGCCAATATCCACGTGTCAATGATCCAATTTGTAATGATCTGCTTAGGGATCCATGGAACATAAGTGCACAATCTCATGCACTCAGAAGCATTGACGGGTATAGTACTCATATTACTTAGGGGACCAGTATGCATGAATCAAAATGTTTGTAGCTAACTCATTTACTGGTGTCTGCTTTTAAGAGGGCCTCCTGATAACATTACCAAACTGAGTATGGAATGCAAATTCTGCCAGTGCACAGCATCTTTAAAGTCAGCTACCATGGTAATGCAAAATGGCCAAAAGATGCATGTGTAAGGCATTCACATGTATGTTTGACTCAGCCAGTCTTAACAATATGTCATCCAGGCATGTCAAATGTGTCACTTAAAACTTGAAGGGTGGCTAGCTAGTCAATATCATTGCATATGTACTGTGCTGTTGTTGCTTATCAAACATGTGTAGTAAGTGACATAATGTGCTTTATTTGCTATGTCTTGTGTCTGGGCCCCCCTCATCAACGGAACCGGAGATGGCAAACTTCAAGCACCCCAACTTCACCAGTGAGTGCCATCATCTCTGCTATATGTGTACTGCAAGGAGTGAGTGTGATGTCAGATGATGTGGGAATTGTCAGATTCAACGTACACCCTCATCACAATTGAACTCTTGGAAGGTGAGAAATAGGCAATGAAAAGGTGTGGTGACATATTGCATATATATCAGCCTCTGACTACTGTTGAGGCGAACACTTTGCCTACCTGGGATGGACAACATGAAAGTTGATTGAGAGGGGAGCCATGATCCAAGTTTCAGACAATACTATTGTATGTGGTAGTGGATGGACATTAGAAATTGATGTGGCTGTGAATGCTACTGAATGCATGTCAGTTGCAGATGCCATGATATTGGAAGCATGCGTTTACCGGTGGCTTGGTGCACCGTGGAGTTGCTACAGGTCAAACAAGAGAAGGTTCCTGTGCCTCTCTATGTTGTGGGGTACTTTCCTGCATACATTGTTACATGTCATACCTACCAAGTTTTGTGTATAGAGAGCAATGTGACCTGATATGGCCCTTTGCCTTAATAATTATTAAATATTTTCAGGCAAGAAATGTGCTGTAAAGACATTGCACTTCTGAATGTGTTAAATGCATATGGCATAAAGGGATAGGGCCCGATTCACAGAACAAACTTAAGACAAAATCCTAAACTTAGTACCATTTTGGTATTCACAGAATGCACTTACTACTTCTGGTATTCACAGAATGAATGTTCTACTTTTGCGATTCACAGAATAAACTTACTACTTTTGCTATTCACAGAATGAATTTACGACTACTAACTTTACGTCCGCACTCGGGCCGGAAATTCCGGCCCGGAGGCGGAGCTTCCGGGCCGGAGGTGGGGCTTCTGGGCCGGAGGCGGAGCTTCCGGCCCAGAGGTGGGGATTCCGGCCAGTGGCGGAGATTTAACCATGGCCAAAATCTCCACCTTTGGGCCGGAAGCTCCGCCTCCGGCCCGGAAGCTCCGCCTCTGGGCCGGAATTTCCGGCCCGAGTGCGGACGTACAGTTAGTAGTCGTAAATCCATTCTGTGAATAGCAAAAGTAGTAAGTTTATTCTGTGAATCGCAAAAGTAGTAAGTGCATTCTGTGAATACCAAAATGGTACGAAGTTTAGGATTTTGTCTTAAGTTTGTTCTGTGAATCGGGCCCTCTGTGCTGCAGCAATCCTTCATATGCAGGGTTAATCTCTGCAGGTGGGTGGGGGTCACGTGCCGGGATCGCTGGGTGCTTCTTGGTACCTTTGGGGTCCCGGTGCCATATCAGGCAAGTTAGTTCCGTAGATTTCATCCGGACCACTAACATCCTAACAGGGTCTAAGAAGAGGAGGGTATCCAGGAAGATGCGAGTATATTAGGGGGGGGCTTGTCTGAGGGTGATGACTTGCAAGTGTAACAGGAGCTGCTATGAGTTAATCCAGTTTTTGGCTATAGCAGAGAAGCCTTTGCGCCTTAGTGCTGGGTAGGGTCGGGTTTTGTCTGAGAAGAAGGGTCGTAGGGATTGGGTGGGGGAGGGGAATCCTTCCCCCTGACTCTACCACTGTTCCCCTGTTATTACCCTGGTGTACACATCTTCCATGGTGCCATAATGGTCTTTCTATCCTCAGCGGTCTTCTTCAGTTGTTGGAAGTGGGTGGGGGCCATCTGGTCATCATCCAAGGTAGAAGGGCCATGGATGGGGGAGGGAAGCAAGAGCCCACGATATCCTGTCAGTGTTCTTGGTGGAGGGGCTATGGGAAGGACGGGCAGGGGCAGGGGTAAGGAGGAAGGGGGAGGAATAAAAACATAGAGAAAAGAAGGGGGGAGGGAGAATAGAAAGGAAGGGGAGGAAAAGGAAAAGATGGGGGAAGAAAGTAGGTAGATAGGAGAAGAGTGGCATCCGAAATTGTCCTGTCTCCCTGTGTCCCCAGCTATTTTGCAAGGGTGGGATTTGTGCATGCAGAAGGTTAGTGGAGTCACAGCTCAGGAAAAATGAGGAGCGCGTAATAAATATGGTGCGGAAGCGGAGACCGCGGCGGGTCCCCAACTGAGCGAGGATGTTGAGGTGCTGTAATTTTATGTGGGGGGGCATAAGGGGTAGATGGGCTGCAGCGAGATAAATACTTAAATAGATATTTGAATAACTGAGGTGCTACATTGCAAATGATGGCGATAGGAGGCGGCTATAATGCAGGCCCTAAACTTGGGACAGAAGAAGGCTCAGGTCCCCCTGTGTGGTGTCGAGGGTCATCGATTGTCTCTGTACACAAAAAGGGAGTCCAAGTCTGTAGGAATAGGTCGGATTTGTCTGAATGGTTTAAAGAGACGAGTGAATGATACAATATGCACCCAAGATCATGGGGATGATACTCTAGACGTACTTTGAATCCAAACTATTCTCCACTAGTTTAAGAGGTAATTAAAGTAAACAGCAGAGTGATCAATGTTTGAAAAAAAAGTCCATCAAAAGGTTTCTTAAACTCTTGTGCATCCCACTGATACAAATGCAAACTTTTTACATATGATGGCTATGACTAGGATCTAGGTGTGATTGCAGGCTGATTTTGATCAACCAGTTTTGACCCAGTCAGAGTTTTTTGCCATGGGACTTAGAGGCAGAATTACCAAGAAGTCACGCAAAGCAGCAAGAAAACGTGTTGCGCTGCATTGCTTGACAGGGAGAGAGGAGAAATGCGCAATATTTACTGAGAT
Source organism: Triturus cristatus (assembly GCF_964204655.1). NCBI lineage: Eukaryota > Metazoa > Chordata > Amphibia > Caudata > Salamandridae > Triturus > Triturus cristatus. Next base: position 718,742,104 of record NC_140588.1, read on the forward strand.
ATGAGACATTACTGCTCTCTCTCTGTGTGCAGGTGCACTGTGTGCTACCTAGCCCCAGTACAGAATGCAACACATGTAGAAAGAGGAATTAACAAGAAGAAATAAAGATATGTCTCCTTGCTATGCCTCACTTGGGAAGGTGTACCATTTTGACACAATCCCAGGTTTACTGGCCTTAGTAAATCTGCAATTCTGTCAAAATCCATTGATGGATACATTGGAATGCCCATGCACCACCAATGGAATGCCTTCTCAGCTCTAACTAACGCAAGGAAGAGAGTAACACAAGGCAACGATTTGCTCTGCCTTGCGTTACTCTGAATTTACTAAGCCATTCAGAGCCATGCAAGTTAGCTTGATGTGGCTTACTAAATACCATTTAAGGGCTTGCATTTGTTTACATTACCTTGGTGATACAAACGCACTGCCCTTAGTAATCTGGGCCCGTGTCTCCTTTTGGAAGTCAAAATCTTTCAGTGGTGCATGGTAGTATGCTATATCCAAGGAAGGCCTCACAAAGTCAACTTGGCATTGGTAAAGGTGCCGCTAAAGCCATTGATTTTGGTTAGAAAAGCCAAACAACCCTGCAAATCACACTGTAAAACACACCCCATCACACACCATGATCCTTTGCCTCTCCACTACAGCACAGGAAGACAAATCAGCAATTTTGATCACATAAGGCTTCTCTGTTTTTTCCATATCCAATTTAACACTCTCCACACACTTTCTTTTGCATGTTTTACTAATATCCCATGGTGGTTTTTGTTAGTCATTGTCACTCATTTTAATGTAGAGTTTTGTTACATCAAAAAAATCCACTTTTTCCTGAGGCCGAGTTGTCAGTCATGGTGGATGAAATCATAAGAGTAGAGCCACAAATGTTTGGAGCCCAACTCCAACATACTCCGCTCAGTAGGAAAATGGAAATGTGGTCAATGATAATTGACAAAGGGAATGTTGTAGGTACCATCCTACGCACAAAGGAGGAAATTAGGAAGAGGTGGCAAGTCCTGAGGGCCAAAGTGCATTCACTGGCCTCCAAGCACCACGTGGAGGCCTAGAAGACTGGCGATGGACTTCTCAGAGCTGCATTACAACTCTTTCCCTTGTAGAAGAAGGTCTTGGCCATCCTGCATTCTGAGGGCTTAACAGGAATAGCTGGAGGAGTGGAGTCTGGTAAGTTTAACCTTCATTACTGTCACAACACTTCAATGTCCTGTTTGCTCTCATCTCAGATTTTGCTATTGTGTTCTCCATCTACTTTCGTAAAATGCAGTACTCAAAGTATCAGAGATATTGGATTGTCAGTTTCAATGTGTATTGTTGCATATAAGATCCCATGTATCAATCTCCATTACATGCCACATGTTGCAATGGTGTCTGTATGTTTATTACTATGAATTTATCACCCCAGGACCATTGTATGCGTCAATATATAAATGTAAGGCCCAACTGCATTTTGGCAATAGGTATGTAGCACTAACCATTTGTAACTTCAACTACCTTGAGGCCCTGTTTCAGTAACACAAAACAAGATGCTATAGTGAATTTGCCCATTTTCACCTGTGTAACATGTTGCAACTGATTTCCACTTCTAATGAACTTAGCCATTTGTCAAGAGTTGGCAAGTAGATATTGAAATGACTACAACTACCATGAGGCCCTGTTTCTGTAACTCAAAACAAGATGCAATAGTGAGTTTGCCCATTTAAAACTTGTCTCACATGTTACAATTGATTTCAACTTCTCACGGATCTTAACTATCTGTCAGGTTTTGGCAAGTAGAGATTGAAATTAATACAACTACCATGAGGCCTCACTTCTGTAACTAAAGGCAAGATGCATAATGAGTTTGCCCATTTTATTTTGTCTCACATGTTACAACTGATTTCCACTTCTCATGGCCTTAACCATTTGTCAAATGTTGACAAGTAGAGATTGAAATGACTACAACAACCATGGGTCCTTGTTTCTGCAACAGAAAACAAGATGAAAGTGTGAGTTTGACAATTCTCACTTGTCTGCCATGGTACAACTGCTGTTCATTTCTCATGGAGTTAACGATTGGTCAAGTGTTGACAAGTAGAGATCTAAATGACTACAACTACGGTGAGGCCCTGTTTCTGTAACTTAAAAAAGATGAAATTGTGATTTTGCCCATTTTCATTTGTCTGACATGTTACAACCCATCATTTCTCATCGACTGAACATTCTACATACAATGCTGTACTCAGCAACATTTCTACCTATTTAGCTTGATGTTGTCCTGGTCTCCTCAACTGAAGCAATTGATGGAGTGAGTGACACCATACCAAGTGTGTACCTCAAAAATGTAGGTAAGCATTAAGGTAACGCAGACTCCCAAGATGTAATGGGCCAGGTATTGACAGAAATGCAAGAGATATAGCAGCTGCAGAGGGACATACACCAGAAGCTGGCCACCTACAACACCAACATGGGCCAGTTCTTCGGGGTGCTGCAGGACATCAACACAACCCTCTGCAGGGCTTTCCCACCACCATCTACCTCTTCCTGTGGTCCAACTACATCCGGCCCATCTACAACTGTGGCAGCTACAGGAAGGGAGGCCCTGTCAGAGAAAGGCACGTCTGCAGACACCCTGTCTCAGCAGCAGAGGATCCACCCTCCTTGCAGGAGGGGACATCCCAGCAAAATTCCAAGAGGTACGGATGACACCCACCGCTGCCATTAAGAAACCTCAACCTTAATTCCCTTCAGCGCGTGCAACACATTTACTCTGTTGACTATTTCTGGACACATTTCCCTTTCTGATGGGAGTAGTATGGTGGACTTTGGACTAACAAAAAATTGGCATCTACAACTATGGTTTCATTCACCATGACTAATTTCTTCACTTTTGGTTTACCTTGTTTGGTTTAGCACAATGTTTTTTTTCTCCTTGTTCACTGCAATAAATATACTAGTCAGAAACCCATTGCCTGCTGTAGTATAACTCACATCAAGCAATGTGCATATGTTCTCTCATGTGAACTTTACAATGCCAGAACAAGCTACTTGTGTGAGCATAGATATGTTGCATGTCCACAATGTTTAACTCAAGATCTCAACCATGTCACACAAGCACATATAGGGAAGTGTCTTGTCTTATAACATCTTCATTCCATTGTTCCAATCATAGAATGCCATGATATCAGAAACATAGCAAATCATATATGACTCAAACATTCTGTGTCAGTGATCACATGTTCAGGTGCAGACCTTAACAACAGGGAAGCAGAGGATACATCAGACAACTTCCTATTGAATAAGCGCTATTAAATTGGTCTATGTCATCAGCTAGAGACATATCGCTTACATCATAAAAGAAATCCCACATCATTTAAAACAATATACTGACACATGGCAGTACACTCGTTTCTGATCACAGGTTCATTCCAATCCAGTGTTTCACCATCTGGTGGAATGTCACAAACAAATGTCAATGATGTGTGACAAGCACTTTGGCCTAGAATGAGGCGACACTGCAACAGCTACATACAGTTTCTGACAATGAGGATTGTGTCAATGTGAAGGGAGACAAGCATGATTTGGCCCCACAACAACATTTTGTTGGAGCACATGATGCCACACATATTGCATTAGGACCACCACATAACAAGGACAGGTCCAATGAATTCCTTATTTCTTCCATCCTATCACTGTGCAAGCTGTCTTGTACTAGATTTGTACACCCAAAGACTGGTACAATCATTCCCCAGTAACAATTCATGTCCACTTCATACATCCAAGCAGCATCACATACCTGCTAAGGTCACAACCTCAAACAGACAAAAGTAAAGAGATTAGCTATGAAACCATACATATGACACAATTCACATTGTCTTTTTTTTAATTTTATTTTTTTATTATTTTCGCAGCAAAAAAATGACTGATCAAGCATTACAAATCATACACTTCAATAACATTTAAATAAGTATACATATTAAGCTTTCAATTCAATCCAATTATGGATGGGTGTCCATAAACTTAAACCAAAGGCTTTCTTCTTCCGTCCCTTTAGACTATACACCGATTTTTCTAGTTGATACGTGTTTAACAAATTTGTTTGCCATTGCAGAAAAGAAGGAGGATCAACATCAAGCCAATGCGAGGTTATACAATATCTAAAAATAGACATGGATATAAACAAGAAACCATCTTCCGCAGTCGTTTGAAGCCTATCTGAATTTGATTGAACACCAAGAATAACAAGTTCAGGAGAAATTATTACCGAATAACTCATGATATTATTTAGAAAAGTCTGAACTTCAGAAATAAATCGAACTAGGCCGGGACAGGAATAAAACATATGAACAGAATTTGCACCAACAAAATTACATCGACTACATTTGTCCCCTCTATTAGCCTTCCATTTCAACAGTTTAGCAGGAGTATAATATAAATCAAATATACTCATAAAAAAATGACTTTTTAGAGATCCATTGAGTAAAACTAAGTCAGACAAAGCTAGAGCATCAGATAGATTAACACTCTCTATCCCCAAGTCGGATTGCCATTTTGTATTAAATGATTCAAGATTATCTTCTATATGATTTAACATGGTCTGATAAATCACACCAATTCTATTTTGTTTCTGGCAGCAGTCAAGTATGTCGATCTTTTTCATCTTATTAGTTTTTAGTAGATTTTTGGAAATTATAAAACTGCGTATTTGTAGATATTTAAAAAAATCGGCTTTAGGAAAATTAAACTGTTCCTGTAGATACAAGAATGAAACAAATTGTCCATCTTGATAAAGATCACCTAGCCGGAATATATTAGATCTTTGCCAACGTTGGATTATTGGATCTGAGAATATTGATGGCAATGTTATATTATCGGATAGTGGTGTGTAGTAGCTAAGATTACTGTTAAAACAAAATCTTTTCTTAAATTGCTTCCATATTTGATAAACTGTCAGTATGGTTTTGAATCTCGTTCATTTGTAATAACTAGGCTCAGAGAAGCGTACAAGATATTGTCGTGCCTGGCCACCAAGAATCATTGTGTAAATTGATGGATACAAAAATTCCTCCAATGATGTTTCATGAAAAATTAACGCAGTCATGTATCTTAGTGATATCGCCAAATAATATAGACGAAAATTCGGTAATCCCCAGCCTCCTCTGCATATAGGTAGTGAAAGCCATTTAAAAGACCTTTTATACCCCCATATAAATCTTGAAATTATTCTATCTAAACACTGCACTGTGATTGTGTGTCCTAATAGCTGCAGAGGCAAGATGGCGGCTGTGGTCCGGGCTGTGTGAGCAGCCCTCTACTCCGGCTCCACTACCTAGCGAGGAAACACGGATAATGGTTGTTTTTTAATTTACCGCGTCTGTTCTTTAAACAGTGCTGCCTGAGAGATACGAAAGCGGGAGAGAGACATCGTAATCTCCGAGCCGAAAAGGAAAAGATACATTGTATCTCTTGGATGTATACGTGACCGCACTGAGTCAGAAAGAAAAGCTGGCATGTTAAACACTCGCTGAGACTCGGAGTGCGGAGCAGAGCTTAAATCGGTGTAGAGTAGCTTTGGTGGCTCGGATGTGCTCAGTTCGAATGCTTCTTGCTCTCGCTGGTTACCGCTGCCGTTTTTTGCTTCGGCTTCATTTTGGTTCCAGCGGGGCATACTGCTCGATAGTGCAAGGTGGTGGTGGAGCACGCCGAAACAAGGAGATGCCGCAGAAAAATCAGCCAAAAGCTCAGACCAGAAGTACTCGAGCAAAACAACCGGCTGAGGCGAAACTTATCCAGCCGAAAATGACTCTGAGTAAATCTTTATCTCCCTTTGAAACTGTTGAAACTATTGGGGAAGAAAATGAACAAATATTGAAAGATACGGGTCTTGATATGTTTGAGAAAACTTCCCTGCCTCCAACTACTCCAATGGCCGTAAGACAAAGTACGCTTCCGCTACATGGCTTCTGTGGGAAAAAAAATATAATGAAACAGAAAGACACTGCCTCTACTAATTCGCCCATTACCTGTACGCCAGATTTAATGGAACCTGTGTCTGTTGATGCTATGGAAACAGCAACCCAGGCAATCTCAAATTTAGTCTCAAAACCTATCCAGTTGCAAGGGATTATGGGAGACGGAGTTCTATTACGATCTGCTGAGACTTTATTAAAACCAGGTGTGACTATCCCAGACGGAGCTAAATTACAGCAAGAGGTGGGCGAAATTTTTTTTTCTCTATCTGACTATACTTCTGATGACAGTCCAAGTCACAGCAGGGACTGGGCAGATGATACTGTAGAGAGCAGTTTTGTAGGAGAGGACGAAGATGATGAAGCTGAAAGAATTACTATAACCTCTCCTAATACCAGTGCCTCTACAGTCAAAAGACGAAAGAAGAGGGGATCCCACAATCGTGCTTCAGTCAAATCTGGAAATGAGAATAGTGGGAAGCCTCTCTCTGATCATATATCCAGGTCTGCCACCCCTATAGATAATAATGTAGCGCCAAGAAGTCGGATGGAAATAGAAGCCGGGGAGCTGCCGGCTAACATTCAGGATGGTGCTGACTTGGATGATATTCCTGCTGAGATCACATTGACCACTATCTATAACACTATGATGGCTCACCGTGCAGAGAGTAGATCTGAAAATCTCCACACTCAAGCTACCTGTTCCAAACTAAAGAACTCCATCCGCCGAGCAATTAAGGTCACCGCAGAAACCGCTGACAGAGTCACTGAGGCAGAGGCTCGTATTTTGGCCCAGAAGCAAGAGCTGGAAAACGTTAAAACACATAGGGATGACCTTTCTTATCAGCTAACGGGTCTTGAAAACCAGGTTCGTAGAAATAATCTGCGATTTCTTGGCATCCCTGAAAATAAAGAAGGGTCTGATGCTAGACAATTTATCATCGAGCTCTTGAAAGAAGCTTTTCCAGATCTAGTATCATGGGATTGGGCGAAAGAGATACAAAGGGCACACCGCTTTCCTTTCTCTAAGAGGAACACTCAGCAGGGCGAAACAGATTATTCTCGGGCGATTCTTGTCAGTTTTAACAATTTCCTCGCCAGAGAAGAAATCTAATTTCGAGCAAGACCTGATAAAAAAGCATGCGCTAAAGGATGCACTTTCTTTGTACGGCCAGATTTTTGCCAAGCTACTGTGACTCAACGCTGGCGTCTTAGACAGTTAATACCTCAATTTCAGGAGAAAGGGGCCACTGTTTATCTTCAAAATCCAGCCAAGCTAAAAATTATTTGGAAAGGCCAGACAAATTTTTTTCTTTCGGAGATTAAGGCAAAGGAATTTCTACTAACAATATAAGACTCAGACTTTGTTTCTTTTGACTTAATCACTGATCTGATAATATTATACTAGACCATAAAGAGTTATAATAGAATATGCTATATTGGATCAGAGTAGAATTATCTACACTTTTCTTCTCTTTTTCCTCTTTCTTTCTTTTTCTGCTTTCTAAACGTCTGATTCGTTTCCAGGGAGTGGAGCCAGAGAGACATGGCACTCCATTCTTTACAGGAACTGATAGTTCCTGAGCCTCATTTGGTGGGGAGGGGGGTGGAAGGTTGGATGCCAACCAGGGGGTGGTGGGGTGGTGGTGGGGTGTAATACAGCAATTTTGACTGATCTGGACTTTTTAATTGGTGGGTTCTTGATGATCTATAATTGTAAAAAAAACCTCTTAAAACTAGGCTAATAGGTTACTACTCATGGTGGGTTTTTGAATTTCCAAAATGGGGCAGAAAATAAAAATATGCTCCCTTAATGTTAATGGTCTGAATGATTTCAAAAAAATGAGGATTCTACGGCATTTAATCCAAATTTTGCAAATAGACATATTATGCTTACAAGAGACACATATTCCATGGTCCAAAAGTAATTTATTGAAAAATCTAGGCTTAGAGTTGCTAATTTGCTCTAAACAAATGGGAATGACAAGGGGCGTTGCTATCCTTATTAGACATGGAACTGGTAAAAGTGTTAGATCCTCAGGGGATAAATGGGGGAGATGGGGGATAGTAGAAATTATTATCAAAGGAATTAAATTGACTGTTTGTTCAATATATGGCCCAAATTTGGATGACAAGGAAGTCTTTAATATAATTAACTCTGAATTAGCAAGCTGGAGTTATCCCCTTATCCTCTGTGGTGACTTTAATATTAATATCGATGCTAATTGTAATATTAGCCACACTCGAAGTTAAAATGGCCGTAAAATCCAAACTTATAGAGCTCTTAGAGAATTAGCAATTAATAATGGATTGATTGATGTATGGAATAAACTTAGACCCTTAGAATAAGGCTTTACTTATTTTTCGGCCCCACATCAAAAGTTTGTCCGTTTGGATTACTTTTTTGTCTCTGCTCAATTTGTTGTTAATTTAGGAATTGATGTACTACCTCAAATCATTTCTGATCATAATCCCATTATATTAGAAGTATTGCTCTCCTCCCAGGATTACTTACAAAAAAGGCCATGGTCATTTCAAAGAAACTTACTGCTAGACCAGGATTATTTAGCTCATATGGCTTTGATAATTAAGGAATTTTTTGCAAACAATAATAATACGGTTTCGATTCAAATAGTTTGGGATACTTTCAAATCGACCATTAGGGGCGAGACTTTGAGTTATTCGAATTATCGTTCAAAAAAAAAACCAAGTCGCATTTAAGGCTACCCTAGATCAAATAACTTTGGCAGAATTGAAATTAGCTTCTTGTGTAAGACTGGGCATCGGAATACTGGAGGCCCAAAAAGTTTTGATTTTTGAGCGGTCTGCTGCTTATTCTTTCTTGACTGAGCAAATAGCCGTGAAGTATAAACTATTTAAAAAAGAGTGTTATGAACTTAGCGAACAAACGGGTAGAGTTTTAGCCCAAAGACTAAGGCAGAAAGCTGTTGCTACGGAAATAACTAAAATGATCGATGTAAACGGTATTTGTCAAGAATCTAGATCAGATGTATTAAATGCATTTCGAGATTTTTACCAATCGTTATATAACCATTCAAATGATGGCACCTGTACGATACATGACGCGTCTAACTACTTTTCACAGTTAGACTGTTCTGCTTCTCTTAAGGAAGATCAAATAGCAGTTCTCTCTGTTCCCATTACTTGGGAGGAGATAGAAGGTGCTATATTGGGTTTGGCTTCTGGTAAAGCTGTAGGGCCTGATAATATTCCTTTGGAATTTTATCGAACGTTCCGTAAAATTTTGAAACCTGAATTATTAAAAAAATGTTGTGAAGCATTTAATGGTCGGCCCCCTCCTTCTTGGTCTTTAGCTACCATTGTCGTATTTAAAACAAAGGAAAAGAACCGTTGGATCTAGGGTCATACCGGCCAATTTCTCTTATTTCTTCTGACAGTAAGATTTTTTCCAAAATTCTAGCAAACAGATTAAATCATCTAATGCCTTATCTAGTGGCTAAAGTTCAGCATGGTTTTATTAAAAAAAGAGATACAACAGACCATGTTAGAAGAATCATTGCTCTTCTAGATTGGGCGCAGGCCTCGGGATCCCCAGTCGGGGTAGCCCTTTTGGACGCCGAGAAGGCGTTCGATAGGGTCGACTGGGGGTTCCTCTGGCAAACTCTTGCCTGGAAAAAATTTCCAGTAGAATTTATAACTGTTTTAAAAGCTTTATACGATAACCCTCAGGCTGTGATACGAATAGCCTCTGACATTTCTACTACATTATCAATAACCAGGGGCACTAGGCAAGGATGTCCTTGTTCTCCTTTATTATTTGCGCTCTACATAGAACCATATTTGCAGAAACTTATAAATCAAGAAAGCATTCCCCCAGTTATAATTCATCATATAGAATATAAAGTCTTTGCTTACGCTGATGATGTCGCGATTGTTACTTCAGACATTAAATTAGCGTATCCTAAGATCATAGAAGCGGCTCGAGACTTTGGAGCATATTCAGGGTACAAACTTAACATAACTAAAACTCAGCTAATTCATTCTACTACCGGCATCCCAGCCGATCTGACTTGTGCTATTACTGCCTCTTATTTAGGTGTACAACTGTCTGCCAAGGTCGAAGATATTGTTAGGCTCAATCTTGATCCATTACTTAACTCTACTAATAGATCTCTTGAAAGATTAAATAATCTTCATCTCTCTCTGTATGGTCGGACTAATGTTATTAAGATGCTTTTCTTTCCTAAATTTCTTTATTTTTTTCGAACGATACCTTTATTGTTCCCTTCGACACAATTCACATTGTCAACGTCTTGAGTACACAGATCATGATGAAAATCTAAGCTAAAAAGGCAACAACAACAAAGTGAGCATGTGTCAAAACCTTCATCCACAAACACCTTACACCAGATTTTGCCAGAGCTTTAGTTTCCTATTTTCCCTAAACTTACTCCTCACATCATTACAACAAGAGGTGGTCTAATAGTCAAAATCATGACATCTCACAACATGCTTCACTCATGAGAAGAAATTGTTGATGATTTCTTGATGCAAGTCAGCTCCTTCCTTTTCACCACTATCATCATCATTTGGCATTTCAGTTTCCTCACCTGGTGGCACTTCATGATCTCCATCCTCTTCGATATAAGGGATGCTCCATCGCAGGGAGATGTTGTGAAGCATGCAATAGGCCGCGGCGATTTGACACACTTTCCTAGCTGTGTAGAGGAGAACCCCCCAGTCTTGTTCAGACATCTGAATCTGGCCTTCTAGAGCTCAAAAGCCCGCTCTACTGGCCTTTGTGTTCTTCCATGGGCCTCATTGAAGCAGACTACCCCATGAGTAGTTGGATTCCTCATCGGTTCCAACAGCCATGGATGGTTGGGATACGATGAGTCTCTTAGATGGAAAGCAGACTTAGGTGCAACATTAAGTTGCACACTTTCTTATTATACAACTGACATAACTCACACAAATTTAGGCCACATCATACATACCAACAAGCCAGGCCTTCTCCGGTAGTAGTTATGAAATCAGCTGGGATATGGTGCTGTTCAGCAGTACAAAGGAATCATGGGCTGATCCTGGGAATAGGGCACAGACTTTTAAGTTGTACAAATCCAGTAAGCAGACATCTTGCACTTTGATAGAATGGAAGTGCTTTCTGTTCCGATAAACTTGTTTCCTGGATTGTGGTGGCAGGAAAGCAATATGGGTGCCATCATTTACTCCAACCACATGTGGGATGCGACTAAATGCATAGAAATCCCACTTCACATTGGCTAAATCCTCACGACTGGTGAACTGGATGTAGCTGTCAATGTGTTTTATCATTGCTGAAAGCACATCTTGTTGTACATCAATTAATGCTGGTTGTGATATACCACCAGATAAAGCCACAATGTAATGGAAGGAACATGTTGCCAGAAAATGGAATACTGCCATAACTCTCACAATAGGTGGGATATGTGTGGGATTCGTGGTTTGAGGTAGGAGATCAGGCTCCAACTGATGACATAAATCCTGTATTGTTTACCTTTTTAAGTGAAACTTCTTGATGACATGCCTTTCCTTCATGGCTGAAGGTCTGGAAATGTTCGGTACGCTGAAGGCCTTAGTCTCCTCCATCTACCAGGGTACCTATATGTGAAGTTGAAACAATTTTGAATATTGGTCACAGTGTCCAGAGCAACATATATATTAGGCCTGGGCCAAAATTCCGTTCCGTTCCGTTCGCGGAAATTGCGATATTTTGGCATTTTCGTGTTCCGCGGAAAGCGCGAAAATGTCAAAATTTCCGCATTCCGCAGCTTAGCGATAATTTCTTTCTTGCTCGCGCTGTAAAATAATACATTCTCGCGCGCGCGCGATCGCCTTACCTGAATCCCTGCGTTCTCCGACAAGTTTTCTTGACCCGGTCGCGTTCTCCACGAGATGTTGGATTTTGGTAGCCATTTTGCGCTGTCTCGCGAGAGTTCGCGGCCGCATTAACGTCATTTTTCACGCGATCACGTCATTTGTCACGCGATCACGTCTTTCTTCTCGCGATCATGCACCGCGCGAGTATGAGAAGATTGAGATCTCGAACATGTCATTCTACATCGCGAGCCAGAGGATGAGGACGCGGGCACGTGAAATCGAACGCGAACAGGAGAAAGAGACCGCGAACACGTCATATCCAACGCGACAGGGACAAAGAAGAGAACGCGATCATATCGTTTTCGACACGCCGGCGGAAGTAATGTGAAGCTCGATAACTCAACAACGTAAAATTTACAATTTGGAGAGGAATATCGGCTCTAGCAGCATGAAACCATCTGCAAATACTGATTTTGGATGAAAAGAACTCCTTACATTGACATTTGGCTTTCCTTTTTTGTGCAAGGAGTCATTTTTTTACAAGGTGGAGAGAGGGAGGAAGTGACACAGAATCTCCAACTTCCTGTTCCTGTCCAGCAGGCTCCTCCCAGTGCTTTGTCCATCTCCTGCTCATTCTGCCTTTGGATTTGGAGTTGGAAAGATCACTCTTTTTGTCTGCTGCATCATTGCAATTGGATTTCAGGATTTTTGGAATAGGATATTTTACAAGTAAGTGGTTGTTGTGTTTGATTGTGGGCATTGCAGTTGTTGTGTAACTACAATTTATTTTTGATAATTAATTAATTATCATCATTCCTTTTTTTATTTTTTAAATTTTGTGGGTTGTAGTAGTAGGCCCGAGCTAGCCATGGGCATGGCCTCATGGGTGTGTGTGTGCATGATGAAGCAGCTGTTCCTTTTGTTTTTTGAATATATTTCATTTTCAAGCACATTTAGGGCATGGATGGCATTGGATTGAGTTGGGGAAGTGTGTTTTTTGGGGTGGCCTTGCTGATGTTGTTGGGCCTGGCCATGTGGCTGGTGGCCATTTTGAGGCCTGGGCCTGCAAGCTTGCCTGGCCTTGTCTGCCAACAGGCCTGCTTTCATCCACTAGGACCAGAGCAGGTAGCCACAGCTTTATTAATCTACTGTTTTCTGTGTGCTCTGTTGAATTTAGACATCATTTAGGGCATGGATGGCATTGGATTGAGTTGGAGAAGTGTGTTTTTTGGGGTGGCCTTGCTGATGTTGTTGGGCCTGGCCATGTGGCTGGTGGCCATTTTGAGGCCTAGGCCTGCAAGCTTGCCTGGCCTTGTCTGCCAACAGGCCTGCTTTCATCCACTAGGACCAGAGCAGGTAGCCACAGCTTTAGTAATCTACTGTTTTCTGTGTGCTCTGTTGAATTTAGACATCATTTAGGGCATGGATGGCATTGGATTGAGTTGGGGAAGTGTGTTTTTTGGGGTGGCCTTGCTGATGTTGTTGGGCCTGGCCATGTGGCTGGTGGCCATTTTGAGGCCTGGGCCTGCAAGCTTGCCTGGCCTTGTCTGCCAACAGGCCTGCTTTCATCCACTAGGACCAGAGCAGGTAGCCACAACTTTAGTAATCTACTGTTTTCTGTGTGCTCTGTTGAATTTAGACATCATTTAGGGCATGGATGGCATTGGATTGAGTTGGGGAAGTGTGTTTTTTGGGGTGGCCTTGCTGATGTTGTTGGGCCTGGCCATGTGGCTGGTGGCCATTTTGAGGCCTAGGCCTGCAAGCTTGCCTGGCCTTGTCTGCCAACAGGCCTGCTTTCATCCACTAGGACCAGAGCAGGTAGCCACAGCTTTAGTAATCTACTGTTTTCTGTGTGCTCTGTTGAATTTAGACATCATTTAGGGCATGGATGGCATTGGATTGAGTTGGGGAAGTGTGTTTTTTGGGGTGGCCTTGCTGATGTTGTTGGGCCTGGCCATGTGGCTGGTGGCCATTTTGAGGCCTAGGCCTGCAAGCTTGCCTGGCCTTGTCTGCCAACAGGCCTGCTTTCATCCACTAGGACCAGAGCAGGTAGCCACAGCTTTAGTAATCTACTGTTTTCTGTGTGCTCTGTTGAATTTAGACATCATTTAGGGCATGGATGGCATTGGATTGAGTTGGGGACATGTGTTTTTTTGGGGTGGGCTTTCTGATGTTGGTTGTCATAAAGACATGCTTTTGTTGTGTGTGTCTGGTGAGTGTTGGTGTGCGATGCATGCTCCCTGCAGACCTTTTTGGGGCCTGTGAATGTTCGTATTTGCATTTTGTTGCATTAAAAAGGCAGAGCAGTGTGCTTCAGCATGCATCCTTTACCTGACTTTCATAGGCCTTTTGTCAGCTCCTGGTGTTTCCCAGGCCCCCTGCTTGTTAGTGATTTGTGAGTGTCCATGTGGCTGGTGGCCTTTTTTTGTGTTGGGAGTTATTAGTGTCCTGCTTTTGCCATATAGGCCTGCATGGTTTTCCTATTGGCTTACTGCTTCCATCCATCTACCCCCTTTGCCAGCAGCAGCTCCATGGATGCTGAGATGCTCAAATAATACAATGGTCCACCCCACTTCCATTCGTTTTTTATTTTGTTGTTTATTATTAACTTTCCTATCCTTCCTGAGAGTGTAGTGTGTAGCTGTACACAGTACTAGTAGTATAACATAGCTCTAGTTAAAAAAAATAGTCATATATGGCTAGACTATCTTTTGTTTGCACTAGTACAGTACTAAGTAACTGAACCACAAAAACAAATGCAACATTTCACTGATGTTCTTCTCCTGTCTTCTTTGCTTTTAGGTGCACAAAAGACAGAGTAGGAGGTGTCATCGGCATCACCTGGCTACCCGTTGTACTGCCAGCCAGACAGAAGTCCTGCTGCGCATCACGCCCACGTGTGACCAGAACTTGTTGTGCATCTGCCTCCTGCCTGACATCTGAAGAAGATGGCCCCAAAGAAAGGTACCAGGTCCAGGTCCAGTACCAAGAAAGTTGCCGGTGAGAAGAAGGAACAGAAAAAGGAAGTGCCATTAACCACGACTGGTGGTGTGCCGGCCAATGTTTTTTTTGGCACCAAAGCGTTGTCCGGGAACCAAGCTGGGAGCAGCACAGCGGTCCAACCCCACCAACCTAGGCCCAGAGGCTTTACTGTCGCAGAGGTAGCCAGTCTACTAACGAGCAGCGATGTTGAAGAAATGTCATTACCGCAAAGTAGTACACAATCAAGTTCAACGCAGGCGCAAACTCAGCAGATCAGTGTCAAGCCGCCGCAACCAGAACAGCAGCAGCAGCCGCAACCAGAACAGCAGCAGCCGCCACAACCAGAACAGCAGCAGCCGCCGCAACCAGAACAGCAGCAGCCGCCGCAACAGCCCACCATAGTAGTTGTTGCTCCTGACGGAGGGGCATTTCAGGAAATCGAGCTTCCTGCAGACAAAGTGGAGCGAAGTCAAACCACTGTTTCAGAAGATCAATTGTCTTCCAGACCACCAGCAAGGAAAAGGAGGCTTAGTCCATCATCTTCTTCTTCAAGCCCCGCTTCTGATGATCGTGATGACACTTGGGTCCCACCAGCTCGGTCTGAGAGTGAAGTACGCCACAAGACATTGCTTCTGAAAAGGAAGGTCCCAGAAAAACTTAGAGTTATGGAGGTAGATGTAGAAGAGGGGGGTGATGATGTTGATGAAGACGAGCCAGTCATCACGCACATTACTCCCGCCCCAAAGGGATTGGAGACCGACATTCTCACCCTATCCAGAAAGGCTGCTACTGAGCGGGATGTAGCACGGATCTCACCAACACAGGTTACACCACCACTACCTCCAGCTGCCATATTTTCCAAGGCCCGGCAGGGACCTACATCCAGCTCAACCATCTCAGTAGGAAGTGGTAGTAAAAGTCACAGTGTAGGTGGACAGGGTCACATATTTTCAAGCACCCCCTCAAGTTCATCTGGTGTTGAAAGTGGCACATCCAGCAGTGCCAGAAAGTTCTCCTCCCCAGTTTGGGACTTCTTTTCTGTTAGCGCCAAGGAGGAGAACGTTGCTATATGCGCAATTTGTCGGCAAGGTGTTCGGCGTGGTAAGCTTGGTACAAACTATGGTACCGGAGGACAAGCAAGTCATCTAAAAATACACCACAATATCGTGTGGGAGGATCACCTACGTAAGGTAAAAGAAAGTAGAAAAACTAAACCCTTTGAAGTTGGTCAGGAATCAGGGAGCGATATTATTGTGGTGGCAGGTGAAGAACAGGGAGGCATTTCTAGCCCTGTCTCCAGTAGTGCAGTCACTGCAGTGGTAACGCCCACATCCTCCTCAGTAACCTCAGAGTGGCACCGCAGTAAGAGCCATACTCAGAGTGTGGGTGAGACACCAAGGCGACCGGCGAGTACCTCAATGAGACAATCTGTGTCGTTGAGCCTTAGTGGGTTAATGAAAACAGCACCACTAAGGAAAGTAAGCCAGCCTACCATTGACAGCATGTTTAGGTTGGAGGGGCAGTTCCAACGCAACCACCCAACGGCAAGATTGTACAATGCGAAGCTGGCTAAAATGTTAGCGCTGGACCTTCTTCCTTTTTCATTTGTGGAAGGGGTGGGTTTCCTTGAATTTGTGTCTGCCATCTGCCCGAAATGGAAAGTTCCCAGCCGGTCCTATTTCGCAAGAATTGCTGTTCCGGCACTACATCATGATGTGCTGGAATTGGTTGGTCATGGTTTGCGGCAGAGTGCTGTGCACAATATCCACCTGACAACAGACATGTGGAGCAGTTGCCAAGCCACAGATTAAATGTGCATCACTGCACACTGGATCTCTTTTGTGGGGGTTAGAGATCAACTATCTGCACGAGGTGTTGTAGACACAGCTGCGATTTTTGAAGGTACTCGGAAACATGCAACTGTAGCAATGTTCGCCATGGAGAAATCTCATACGGCTGAAAACATTTTAGAAGAGTTTTGCACCAAGGTTTTGGCATGGCTGCGGCCCAGGGGGCTTGGAATTGGCTTTGTTGCCACAGACAATGGCAGTAATGTACTGAAGGCCATGGAACTTGGTTCCTATTTCAGGGTTCCGTGTTTGGCACACTGCATAAACATTATAGTGCAAGACTTTCTGAAAAAAGAACCCATAGTAAGCAATTTACTGGCCATCTGCCGAAGAATATGCACTCATTTCAGCCATTCTTTTAAAGCTCGGAAGCAGCTGAGGATCATCCAACGTGAACTTAGGATGCCAGTCAAGGCACTCATCCAGGAGGTGGCAACACGTTGGAACTCAACGTATTACATGCTTGATCGTCTGTACGAACAGCACAGGTCACTCAATGAATATGTCTGGTACAGAAGCAGTGATGCTCGTGTTAAAGGCATGACCCTTCAGAGGGAGCAATGGACCCTAATTCAATGCCTGACTGAGATGCTGTCTCCTTTTCAGGTCTTCACACGTGAAGTCAGCAAGGAGGACTGTACAATGGGCCAAGCTATCCCATTGTTGCAAATGCTAGAGCATGAGCTGAATAATGTGTCTGAATCCTGCAAAGGTGTAGAGGACAGAAGGCAAGTCCATGACTTGGTGGAGAGCTTATCCAGGCGCTTATCAGAAAATGTAAGGATACAAAATAAAATTTTGTCACAAGAACATTACATTTGTGCCACAATTCTGGATCCACGTGCAAAATTAGGACTATTCCTTTCTTTTTTCCACAATGATGTTGCCCGCTACAAAAGTTGTATAGCTGAAGCAGCCATCAAGTTTGAAAACGAAGGGCTGCTAATTAAAAGCCCGCCACATCAACCCACAACAAGTACTGATACTGAAGCAGGCCATGCAGAATCAAGTGCAACTTCGTCGGCTGAGGGCAGTGTGGTTGGCTCACAATCGCAACACTCACCATCACCATTGACTACAAAAACAATAACTGGATCATTCGGCCGAGTACAATCATTATCAGATTGGTATGTAAAGATGGGCCTTAAGCACAGTGCTGATGCACAGAAAAAACAGCACAAAAGCTTACCAGCAGCAACCCTGAACATTGAGCGGATGGTCCAGGCCTATCTGGACGACCCAACAGAGGTGTACGTTGATCAAAACCCAGTGCAGTATTGGTATAGGAAAAGGTCTGATTGGCCACAGCTCAGCAGGCTGGCGATAAGCTATCTGGCTTGCCCTGTCGCAAGTGTCTCTTCCGAACGTGTTTTCAGTGCTGCTGGTTCCATTGTAACCTTGAGAAGGACCAGTCTATCTCCCAAAAACGTGGAGAGGTTAACAATGATCAAAATGAATCAGCACTTCATACCACCGAATTACACAATGCATGAATCAACAGAGGAAGATGAGGACAGCGGCTCAGGTGACGGAAGTATTGTGTCAGATGATTACCTACTACTGGAAGATCCCCCAGAGTTTGAGGACGAGCTATACTTCCCTGACAATTAGGCTCGCACTTACTGTCTTCCTCCCTTTTTTCCCCCTTTGTTTGTGTCTGTCGTTCCGGTTATAAACTTGTGAATCGCAACAAATGCATTATCACCGTCTTCTACTCTTCTAATTTAAGATACAAGTTTCAGGTGTCTGCCATTTGACACTACAGTCCTCAGAATCCAGCTCCTCCGCTCGATCATACTGCATCTCCTGGTCAATTCCATTTCCCTCATGAATGATGATTGGATGATGGTAACAACAAATTCAAACTTTCCTCGTCCTTCCAAAACAAGTGGACCATGAATCTGATGACTTCTATAGCTATCCTCCTTCAGAGCAGAGAGAGACTGGCCATTAACTGAAAATAAGATGCAACAGGTAATGATTGATGCCATGCATTGGCCGCAGAATGGCAGACTGAATGATGTAGATTTTGTTGTGTGTGTTGCGCATGAATTGATGTAATTGTGCACTGCCACTAATCAACTTTCTACAGAACACACTAATTTTCCCCTTCTTGCAAACAAGAAATGTGTACTTCTCCTGCATCTTGGTGATACATTGCTTTTAATTCAATACAGGAAGGGGACTCACTCAATCTGCGCAATGCAAATGACTGTGACTTAACAGCACCGTCCATCATGATGATGGCGAAAGAGACGGCCCGTTAACTTAAGATGAGAAGGAACAGGTAATGAATGATGACAATTAATGGCATGCATTGGACACCTGACTCTGAGCTATTGGTCTTTGTGTTTGCGTTGTTTGTTGTGCACAAAGTGATGTCAAAGTGTACTAGTAGTAATCTATCTTTCTGTACACAATAAAGAATGACTCAAGTCAGTAATATTTATATTTCTACTCTGGGTGATTCATAAAAATTATACTTATACTGCAGGCCGATCTTCAGTCAGTAAAAGTATCAGAGATGATGATGAAGTCAGGAGGAGGATGTTTCAGGAGTGGCATAAAACGGAAAAGCCTAAAGGTAAACACTAGTATATAAAGTGGAAAACCCAATAAACCCTTGAAGGCTTGGGTGAATTCAAATAATCTGGTAGCAGAGTGCCGTCAAGGGATTCTTTTTTAAGAAGCAACGTAGTTGTGTAATCTACAATTAATTTATCTAAATTCAGAATATAATCGTAGATGGGATTTATTCCAATTATTCGTGTCTAGAGTTTATACACAGTGAATTTATCATATGTATAAGTGTTCAGTCATCATAACTCGAGAGAGTGAAAAAAATGAAGCAATCAATTACCTCAAAATAAACTCAATATCAAAGTAATCAAACGAAGCAAAGGTGTGTAAAAGAGAAATGAATTTTATATCAATGAACGATATTCAGGGTACTTAAAAATAACAGCAGTTGTACTTATAATGGAAGGCAATAGTACATTCAATGGTTCCTTCACTTTAACAATAAATCAAACACTTTTTCAACACAGTATTCAATCGTTGTGGAAAAAAGTGAATCAGTCGACGTTTCGGTCTTTTGTTGTCATTTTACAAGACCATCCTCAGGACTACAAGGTTTTAAAAGATGACCCCTAAAAATAAAGATATATACTGTTTTAATATATATAAAACACACACCTATGCCATCAAAAAGAAATTTTGAAAAAAATTAATTAAACATATCGATACAATTATGTCCATTTTTCTCGCCAAGTTTTAATTTAGGAAGATGTTCATATTCACAAATTAATAACAAACCCAAAGTATAGACCTATTGTCTTAATTTGTGTAAAGGGAGGCCATTCAACATGAAACAATTATGATATACGTTTTTTGGTCTTCATAAATTATAGTATACTAATTGTCACATTAATGCTGTCCTCTTTGAAGAACTAAATAAATTTTTTAAAAAACAAACAAATCTGGTGTTAAAGATTCGCGATCACCGTTATTCGTTATACGATAAGGTTCAAAGTACATAATCTATTTCAAAATGCAGTTAGACACTAAGGAGTGATTGAATGGGTGTTACCTTATCATAACAAGTCAGATAGATGTAGCAAATCGTTTTGAAAGCGAGTTCTGATTCCATCCACCCACAGTCAGGATTTCTCAGTTAATGATTAAGTTGCTGGAAGATAGACATTTAAAATTGCTTTGTTTGCATCTATCTAATGAATACTTGCGAGTTAAACTTGCAAGGGAATAAGTTTACCTTATTTTTGTTCACCATAAAGTCCGAACTGGCAGATAGCTCGAAGTTCGAGAAGTAAAGTGCCAAGGGAGTTAAGCCTCACGCTAGTTATCTCTTTTTCAAACTGATACTGTGGGAAAGAGATAGCACAGGTTCAGAGTCTTGAAAAGCGACTCGTGTTCGCATATTTAACCCTCTATTTCGTGAAAGCATACCTGGCATTTGTTTGGCGTCGTCCGGGCAAGTAGTGAAAACTGGCAGTACCGAGTAGCACCAACTCAGTCCTATTTGAGCTCATGGAAGAGCTACAAAAAACGGACTGCGTCTTAGATCGAAGTCTAAACTGTTGTTGTATAGCCGCCATGTTTGAATGGTTAGAGCTTCGTTATAATCAGTAATGTTCAATAAAGGATATCTTCTCATATCATCAAATATATCTTTAAGATGTAAGCTAAATTGAAAAGGTGCATTCTTAATCTTTAGACTAATGAAAAAGAAATTTTTACTAAATAATCATTCTAGTACTAAGATGTGCCGAATTTGGTGGCCATCTTGGTTTGGGATATTAACCTTATTGTGGCGGCCATTATTAAGGAAGTGTGTATTTCGGTCAGGCGATCACAGTAATATAAATGTATAATTAAGCGATATTTGGGCCAAATTTATGATAAATTAGCAGAAATATTAAGTTTTGAGTTTTAACTTAATCTCACAAAGTATCTTTGGTGTTTTATTTCAAAAAAGACAACAATCTTAGTAAAAATATGTACCAAACCATGTTAGAACATATATTGCACTATAATTAAATCTCGAAATTGGTGCACTTTGGGACGACTGTAAAAGACGCACGTATGGATATTTAGGCAGGATATATTCGGGTGATTGCTGCCAATGGAGAGACATATGATTTTTACTGGTATCGCTTTGTAGTCAAATCACAATTAGAGGGGGTATTTAGCGAATGCCTCTAATTTATAGCTATAAGTGACCCAGTGTCATAGTGGAAGAGAGAGAAAGGGTTTTAAGATTTAGACTCGGTAATTAATATTTCTAGAGAAAAATTCATCTGTGTACAAAAAATGCAATCTGCAATTCACGAATATCATTGGTGGTTAAATAAGGACATAGTGTCCTATACATTGAAAGATCATATTCCATATTTACATATACAGTGTGTCCTATACATTGAAATATCACATTTCATTTATGCATATACAGTTTAAACCATATGTTAGAGACATAGCTTAGAGGTTGGTAATGTACCCATCATTCTAAAGATAGAGTTCAATGAATCTCAATAATAAAGATCAACATTGCATAGTTAGATATAGAATGGATTCAAACATATGACGACATCCAATATATTTAAAAGGAGTGATTAATAAACATCAATGTCTTCTTCAAAATTCGTGATTCATACTGATACAGTAAGTCAGCAATTGTCTATGCACGACATCTCTCAATAAATCAATGGTTGCTATAAAGATATCAGATTTTGATAAAAGCATATGTTACAATCAACACAATGGAAAAGAATTGCAGAATATAAACACAATCATGTATCTAACTTTTACCAATTAGATGTTACAGACATGCTAGAGTATGCCATTCAGTAGCAGTGTTCAGACCATGATTGATCGAATCAGTCATGCAGATGAGTCTGCCCTCTTTTATAGTTAGTACCTGGTCTACATTGTTTTGTCTTTTAGAGGGTTTGATTACATCTAGTACCCACCATTTCATTTCTTTCTCACAATGACGAAATCTTTGATAGTGTTCAACTAATGGGGCATTCTCAATACCACATCTAATACGTGATTGGTGCTGCAGAATTCTTTTCTTGACAGGTTGAGTCGTTTTACCGATGTAATGTAGATTACAAGGGCACTGTATGCAATATATCACATTTTGTGTATTGCAGTTGGAAAAAGTTTTGATTGAGATAGTAACATTATTGATCGTACAGTTCTTAGTGGTTTGTGTGGTGTTGCATGCTGAACACATATTGCATTTATAGTGTCCAACCACTGGCATAAGTTGTCTCATATTGTCAACCATATCTTTGGAATTATCCTCATAAGCCCTTACAAGTCTGTCTTTCAAGTTAGTTCCCCTTTTAAATGAGAAAAGGGGTTTAGAGGAAAATTCAGGGAGGTTTTTGAGAAGATTCCAGTGTTTACATATTATCTTTTTGATAGCGTTTGCATGGGTTCCAAATGTAGAGACACAAACTAATTGTGGTTGTTCCGGGCGGTTTTTTACGGTTAGTAGTGTCTCCCTCTCATTGTACCATGCACGTTTCATGGATTTTTTTAAGAGTTTTGATGGATATCCTCTTGCCTTTAGTTTTTCTTTAAGTTTTTTTGCCTCTGCAAAATAGTCCTCTTTAAATGTACAGTTCCTACGTAGTCGTAAAAACTGTCCAAATGGCAAGCCATCTTTGAGAGCTTGAGGATGGTGACTTCTGTACTCTAAAAGAGTATTCCTTGAGGTTGGTTTAGTATACAAGGTGGTGTATAAGTGATTGGTGATATCATTCTTAATGGTGATATCTAAAAAGTTCATTTCAGATTTGCTGGACTCAATGGTGAATTGCAGATGTGGACTTCTCAGATTTAGCCAATTATGAAATGCTACAAGTTCTTCATGTGAGCCTCGCCAAATCAACAACACGTCATCTATATAACGGAGCCATTTTTTGATATTTGTCAAAAATGGGTTAGATGGATTCTGGATGAACTCATTTTCGAAATTAGATACATAAATGTTCGCTATATCGGGGGCATAAACTGCACCCATAGCTACTCCTTTTTGTTGTTGGTAAAACGTGTTTTGGAAGAGGAAGAAATTCTCACAAAGAGAAATACGCACACATTCTAAGATAAACTCAGTTGGTACCCGATGGGGTCTTGGTCTGGTGTCTAATAACCTGTGTAAGATCTGTAGAACTTCTTGTTGTGGAATGTTCGTATACAGACTTTCTATGTCCATAGAAACTAGATATTCATTAATGGGGTCAAATTCATAATTCTCAATCATATTGATTACTGCCATGGTGTCCCTCACATAGGAGGGTTGATCAATGGCAAAAGGCCTAATGAAATAATCAGCGTATTGTGCTAAAGGTTTCAGAATAGAGTTGCACCCCGACACTATTGGGCGTCCCGGTGGATTAAGGGGGTCTTTGTGCACCTTTGGGAGCATGTAGATTGCGGGCACTGTAGGGGTTTTGTTTATGAGGAAAGCTGCTTCCTTATCTGAAAGCCATCCTCCATCAAGACCCAGTTTACTTAGTTTAGATATTTCTTGTGCCAGTCTGTTTGTCGGATTAGTGCCAACTTTCTTATAATGGGATGTAACTGAGAGTTGCTTGAGAGCCTCTTGGTTGTATTTATCTTTGTCCCAAAGGACTATTCCGCCACCCTTGTCTGCTGGTTTTATAAGGACATTCTGGAGTGATTGTAGATTTTTAAGTGCTGATTGTTTCTCCTTTGAGAAATTTGATTTGTATTGAATTCTTTGACTGAAGAGATTTTCGATCTCTATAAGTATGGCATTCTCAAAGGTTACAATTTCTTTTTTAATCATGGAGTTTGTTGGATAAAAAGTTGATCTATTTCTTAGACCAGTAACTCCATTGTCTGGTCTCATATCGTTGTTTGTGCAAAAATGTTTTAATCTCACAGTACGGAAGAATTTGTAGATTTCTAGTTTGGTTTGAAATAGGTCGTTTTTATAAGTGGGAACGAAACTAAGACCTGCTGAAAGAACTTCAATCTCTTGTTCTGATAGAATATGTGCAGACAGATTGAAAATCGGTATTGTCTGATTGGGTTCTACCATTCGTAGTATTGGTTGCGAGTCTGGCGGAAGCCCGGGGTGTATTGGTTGCGATACCATCCTCGTTTGGAGGGTCGTTGTCTCCGTGGAGGACCTGTACCTCGACGGTCCTGACCTAAAAAACTCTGTCTAGAGGTTGATGGTTGCTGATCGTATTGCCGATATGGTGTATCAGCTGATTGATCACTGCCTGTGTCAGAGTTTGTGTCTGAAAAGGTAACTCTTTTCTTTGTTGTTTGTGCAGAGTTTTGAGGGCTATAGAAGTCTTTCTGCAAATAGGGATATGTTTTTTCTTTATTATATCTCTTGATGTCGTTTTGGAGTTTTTCAGTCTTTTTATGAGCATTAAATTCCTCAAATTCTTTTATCGTTTGTTGTACTTTCTCTAAAAGAAATTTACCGTTTGTAATGGCTGTATCTCCTAGTATCTTTTTTTCTAAGGTCTCTATTTCTTTTGTTAGGATCTTGAGTTGTTTGAGGGCGGTTTCTATGCTCAACACCATCCAAGTGCGAGAGCACTTATTGGCTGAAAAACTAAACCCTACTTTGAAATCCTCGTCATCAGTAAAAATAATTGGAATATTGCGAATTTGTAAGCCAGTCGGGATAATATTCGCATTGAGGCAATCTGTCAAAAATTTGGCGTGAAGCTCTGTTCGTACCAGCTTCTTTTTTAGGCGCTCAAGTTGGTTAAGATCTGATTCATAGGGAAGTGAGGTCACCGGACCCCTATTGCCCAACAATGAAGGGCCTCCTGCAATTTTCAGAATGTATTCATCAGAGTATGATAATGTCTCTGCTTCAGACATAGGTATGTTTACTCAGTGAATAAGTTATTACAGAGAAACAAACAAACACAAATCACTTGGAAGTGATCCACAACAGACAAATGTCTGCGCTCAAAGATTAGTATATAAAGTGGAAAACCCAATAAACCCTTGAAGGCTTGGGTGAATTCAAATAATCTGGTAGCAGAGTGCCGTCAAGGGATTCTTTTTTAAGAAGCAACGTAGTTGTGTAATCTACAATTAATTTATCTAAATTCAGAATATAATCGTAGATGGGATTTATTCCAATTATTCGTGTCTAGAGTTTATACACAGTGAATTTATCATATGTATAAGTGTTCAGTCATCATAACTCGAGAGAGTGAAAAAAATGAAGCAATCAATTACCTCAAAATAAACTCAATATCAAAGTAATCAAACGAAGCAAAGGTGTGTAAAAGAGAAATGAATTTTATATCAATGAACGATATTCAGGGTACTTAAAAATAACAGCAGTTGTACTTATAATGGAAGGCAATAGTACATTCAATGGTTCCTTCACTTTAACAATAAATCAAACACTTTTTCAACACAGTATTCAATCGTTGTGGAAAAAAGTGAATCAGTCGACGTTTCGGTCTTTTGTTGTCATTTTACAAGACCATCCTCAGGACTACAAGGTTTTAAAAGATGACCCCTAAAAATAAAGATATATACTGTTTTAATATATATAAAACACACACCTATGCCATCAAAAAGAAATTTTGAAAAAAATTAATTAAACATATCGATACAATTATGTCCATTTTTCTCGCCAAGTTTTAATTTAGGAAGATGTTCATATTCACAAATTAATAACAAACCCAAAGTATAGACCTATTGTCTTAATTTGTGTAAAGGGAGGCCATTCAACATGAAACAATTATGATATACGTTTTTTGGTCTTCATAAATTATAGTATACTAATTGTCACATTAATGCTGTCCTCTTTGAAGAACTAAATAAATTTTTTAAAAAACAAACAAATCTGGTGTTAAAGATTCGCGATCACCGTTATTCGTTATACGATAAGGTTCAAAGTACATAATCTATTTCAAAATGCAGTTAGACACTAAGGAGTGATTGAATGGGTGTTACCTTATCATAACAAGTCAGATAGATGTAGCAAATCGTTTTGAAAGCGAGTTCTGATTCCATCCACCCACAGTCAGGATTTCTCAGTTAATGATTAAGTTGCTGGAAGATAGACATTTAAAATTGCTTTGTTTGCATCTATCTAATGAATACTTGCGAGTTAAACTTGCAAGGGAATAAGTTTACCTTATTTTTGTTCACCATAAAGTCCGAACTGGCAGATAGCTCGAAGTTCGAGAAGTAAAGTGCCAAGGGAGTTAAGCCTCACGCTAGTTATCTCTTTTTCAAACTGATACTGTGGGAAAGAGATAGCACAGGTTCAGAGTCTTGAAAAGCGACTCGTGTTCGCATATTTAACCCTCTATTTCGTGAAAGCATACCTGGCATTTGTTTGGCGTCGTCCGGGCAAGTAGTGAAAACTGGCAGTACCGAGTAGCACCAACTCAGTCCTATTTGAGCTCATGGAAGAGCTACAAAAAACGGACTGCGTCTTAGATCGAAGTCTAAACTGTTGTTGTATAGCCGCCATGTTTGAATGGTTAGAGCTTCGTTATAATCAGTAATGTTCAATAAAGGATATCTTCTCATATCATCAAATATATCTTTAAGATGTAAGCTAAATTGAAAAGGTGCATTCTTAATCTTTAGACTAATGAAAAAGAAATTTTTACTAAATAATCATTCTAGTACTAAGATGTGCCGAATTTGGTGGCCATCTTGGTTTGGGATATTAACCTTATTGTGGCGGCCATTATTAAGGAAGTGTGTATTTCGGTCAGGCGATCACAGTAATATAAATGTATAATTAAGCGATATTTGGGCCAAATTTATGATAAATTAGCAGAAATATTAAGTTTTGAGTTTTAACTTAATCTCACAAAGTATCTTTGGTGTTTTATTTCAAAAAAGACAACAATCTTAGTAAAAATATGTACCAAACCATGTTAGAACATATATTGCACTATAATTAAATCTCGAAATTGGTGCACTTTGGGACGACTGTAAAAGACGCACGTATGGATATTTAGGCAGGATATATTCGGGTGATTGCTGCCAATGGAGAGACATATGATTTTTACTGGTATCGCTTTGTAGTCAAATCACAATTAGAGGGGGTATTTAGCGAATGCCTCTAATTTATAGCTATAAGTGACCCAGTGTCATAGTGGAAGAGAGAGAAAGGGTTTTAAGATTTAGACTCGGTAATTAATATTTCTAGAGAAAAATTCATCTGTGTACAAAAAATGCAATCTGCAATTCACGAATATCATTGGTGGTTAAATAAGGACATAGTGTCCTATACATTGAAAGATCATATTCCATATTTACATATACAGTGTGTCCTATACATTGAAATATCACATTTCATTTATGCATATACAGTTTAAACCATATGTTAGAGACATAGCTTAGAGGTTGGTAATGTACCCATCATTCTAAAGATAGAGTTCAATGAATCTCAATAATAAAGATCAACATTGCATAGTTAGATATAGAATGGATTCAAACATATGACGACATCCAATATATTTAAAAGGAGTGATTAATAAACATCAATGTCTTCTTCAAAATTCGTGATTCATACTGATACAGTAAGTCAGCAATTGTCTATGCACGACATCTCTCAATAAATCAATGGTTGCTATAAAGATATCAGATTTTGATAAAAGCATATGTTACAATCAACACAATGGAAAAGAATTGCAGAATATAAACACAATCATGTATCTAACTTTTACCAATTAGATGTTACAGACATGCTAGAGTATGCCATTCAGTAGCAGTGTTCAGACCATGATTGATCGAATCAGTCATGCAGATGAGTCTGCCCTCTTTTATAGTTAGTACCTGGTCTACATTGTTTTGTCTTTTAGAGGGTTTGATTACATCTAGTACCAACCATTTCATTTCTTTCTCACAATGACGAAATCTTTGATAGTGTTCAACTAATGGGGCATTCTCAATACCACATCTAATACGTGATTGGTGCTGCAGAATTCTTTTCTTGACAGGTTGAGTCGTTTTACCGATGTAATGTAGATTACAAGGGCACTGTATGCAATATATCACATTTTGTGTATTGCAGTTGGAAAAAGTTTTGATTGAGATAGTAACATTATTGATCGTACAGTTCTTAGTGGTTTGTGTGGTGTTGCATGCTGAACACATATTGCATTTATAGTGTCCAACCACTGGCATAAGTTGTCTCATATTGTCAACCATATCTTTGGAATTATCCTCATAAGCCCTTACAAGTCTGTCTTTCAAGTTAGTTCCCCTTTTAAATGAGAAAAGGGGTTTAGAGGAAAATTCAGGGAGGTTTTTGAGAAGATTCCAGTGTTTACATATTATCTTTTTGATAGCGTTTGCATGGGTTCCAAGTGTAGAGACACAAACTAATTGTGGTTGTTCCGGGCGGTTTTTTACGGTTAGTAGTGTCTCCCTCTCATTGTACCATGCACGTTTCATGGATTTTTTTAAGAGTTTTGATGGATATCCTCTTGCCTTTAGTTTTTCTTTAAGTTTTTTTGCCTCTGCAAAATAGTCCTCTTTAAATGTACAGTTCCTACGTAGTCGTAAAAACTGTCCAAATGGCAAGCCATCTTTGAGAGCTTGAGGATGGTGACTTCTGTACTCTAAAAGAGTATTCCTTGAGGTTGGTTTAGTATACAAGGTGGTGTATAAGTGATTGGTGATATCATTCTTAATGGTGATATCTAAAAAGTTCATTTCAGATTTGCTGGACTCAATGGTGAATTGCAGATGTGGACTTCTCAGATTTAGCCAATTATGAAATGCTACAAGTTCTTCATGTGAGCCTCGCCAAATCAACAACACGTCATCTATATAACGGAGCCATTTTTTGATATTTGTCAAAAATGGGTTAGATGGATTCTGGATGAACTCATTTTCGAAATTAGATACATAAATGTTCGCTATATCGGGGGCATAAACTGCACCCATAGCTACTCCTTTTTGTTGTTGGTAAAACGTGTTTTGGAAGAGGAAGAAATTCTCACAAAGAGAAATACGCACACATTCTAAGATAAACTCAGTTGGTACCCGATGGGGTCTTGGTCTGGTGTCTAATAACCTGTGTAAGATCTGTAGAACTTCTTGTTGTGGAATGTTCGTATACAGACTTTCTATGTCCATAGAAACTAGATATTCATTAATGGGGTCAAATTCATAATTCTCAATCATATTGATTACTGCCATGGTGTCCCTCACATAGGAGGGTTGATCAATGGCAAAAGGCCTAATGAAATAATCAGCGTATTGTGCTAAAGGTTTCAGAATAGAGTTGCACCCCGACACTATTGGGCGTCCCGGTGGATTAAGGGGGTCTTTGTGCACCTTTGGGAGCATGTAGATTGCGGGCACTGTAGGGGTTTTGTTTATGAGGAAAGCTGCTTCCTTATCTGAAAGCCATCCTCCATCAAGACCCAGTTTACTTAGTTTAGATATTTCTTGTGCCAGTCTGTTTGTCGGATTAGTGCCAACTTTCTTATAATGGGATGTAACTGAGAGTTGCTTGAGAGCCTCTTGGTTGTATTTATCTTTGTCCCAAAGGACTATTCCGCCACCCTTGTCTGCTGGTTTTATAAGGACATTCTGGAGTGATTGTAGATTTTTAAGTGCTGATTGTTTCTCCTTTGAGAAATTTGGTTGGACACTATAAATGCAATATGTGTTCAGCATGCAACACCACACAAACCACTAAGAACTGTACGATCAATAATGTTACTATCTCAATCAAAACTTTTTCCAACTGCAATACACAAAATGTGATATATTGCATACAGTGCCCTTGTAATCTACATTACATCGGTAAAACGACTCAACCTGTCAAGAAAAGAATTCTGCAGCACCAATCACGTATTAGATGTGGTATTGAGAATGCCCCATTAGTTGAACACTATCAAAGATTTCGTCATTGTGAGAAAGAAATGAAATGGTGGGTACTAGATGTAATCAAACCCTCTAAAAGACAAAACAATGTAGACCAGGTACTAACTATAAAAGAGGGCAGACTCATCTGCATGACTGATTCGATCAATCATGGTCTGAACACTGCTACTGAATGGCATACTCTAGCATGTCTGTAACATCTAATTGGTAAAAGTTAGATACATGATTGTGTTTATATTCTGCAATTCTTTTCCATTGTGTTGATTGTAACATATGCTTTTATCAAAATCTGATATCTTTATAGCAACCATTGATTTATTGAGAGATGTCGTGCATAGACAATTGCTGACTTACTGTATCAGTATGAATCACGAATTTTGAAGAAGACATTGATGTTTATTAATCACTCCTTTTAAATATATTGGATGTCGTCATATGTTTGAATCCATTCTATATCTAACTATGCAATGTTGATCTTTATTATTGAGATTCATTGAACTCTATCTTTAGAATGATGGGTACATTACCAACCTCTAAGCTATGTCTCTAACATATGGTTTAAACTGTATATGCATAAATGAAATGTGATATTTCAATGTATAGGACACACTGTATATGTAAATATGGAATATGATCTTTCAATGTATAGGACACTATGTCCTTATTTAACCACCAATGATATTCGTGAATTGCAGATTGCATTTTTTGTACACAGATGAATTTTTCTCTAGAAATATTAATTACCGAGTCTAAATCTTAAAACCCTTTCTCTCTCTTCCACTATGACACTGGGTCACTTATAGCTATAAATTAGAGGCATTCGCTAAATACCCCCTCTAATTGTGATTTGACTACAAAGCGATACCAGTAAAAATCATATGTCTCTCCATTGGCAGCAATCACCCGAATATATCCTGCCTAAATATCCATACGTGCGTCTTTTACAGTCGTCCCAAAGTGCACCAATTTCGAGATTTAATTATAGTGCAATATATGTTCTAACATGGTTTGGTACATATTTTTACTAAGATTGTTGTCTTTTTTGAAATAAAACACCAAAGATACTTTGTGAGATTAAGTTAAAACTCAAAACTTAATATTTCTGCTAATTTATCATAAATTTGGCCCAAATATCGCTTAATTATACATTTATATTACTGTGATCGCCTGACCGAAATACACACTTCCTTAATAATGGCCGCCACAATAAGGTTAATATCCCAAACCAAGATGGCCACCAAATTCGGCACATCTTAGTACTAGAATGATTATTTAGTAAAAATTTCTTTTTCATTAGTCTAAAGATTAAGAATGCACCTTTTCAATTTAGCTTACATCTTAAAGATATATTTGATGATATGAGAAGATATCCTTTATTGAACATTACTGATTATAACGAAGCTCTAACCATTCAAACATGGCGGCTATACAACAACAGTTTAGACTTCGATCTAAGACGCAGTCCGTTTTTTGTAGCTCTTCCATGAGCTCAAATAGGACTGAGTTGGTGCTACTCGGTACTGCCAGTTTTCACTACTTGCCCGGACGACGCCAAACAAATGCCAGGTATGCTTTCACGAAATAGAGGGTTAAATATGCGAACACGAGTCGCTTTTCAAGACTCTGAACCTGTGCTATCTCTTTCCCACAGTATCAGTTTGAAAAAGAGATAACTAGCGTGAGGCTTAACTCCCTTGGCACTTTACTTCTCGAACTTCGAGCTATCTGCCAGTTCGGACTTTATGGTGAACAAAAATAAGGTAAACTTATTCCCTTGCAAGTTTAACTCGCAAGTATTCATTAGATAGATGCAAACAAAGCAATTTTAAATGTCTATCTTCCAGCAACTTAATCATTAACTGAGAAATCCTGACTGTGGGTGGATGGAATCAGAACTCGCTTTCAAAACGATTTGCTACATCTATCTGACTTGTTATGATAAGGTAACACCCATTCAATCACTCCTTAGTGTCTAACTGCATTTTGAAATAGATTATGTACTTTGAACCTTATCGTATAACGAATAACGGTGATCGCGAATCTCTAACACCAGATTTGTTTGTTTTTTAAAAAATTTATTTAGTTCTTCAAAGAGGACAGCATTAATGTGACAATTAGTATACTATAATTTATGAAGACCAAAAAACGTATATCATAATTGTTTCATGTTGAATGGCCTCCCTTTACACAAATTAAGACAATAGGTCTATACTTTGGGTTTGTTATTAATTTGTGAATATGAACATCTTCCTAAATTAAAACTTGGCGAGAAAAATGGACATAATTGTATCGATATGTTTAATTAATTTTTTTCAAAATTTCTTTTTGATGGCATAGGTGTGTGTTTTATATATATTAAAACAGTATATATCTTTATTTTTAGGGGTCATCTTTTAAAACCTTGTAGTCCTGAGGATGGTCTTGTAAAATGACAACAAAAGACCGAAACGTCGACTGATTCACTTTTTTCCACAACGATTGAATACTGTGTTGAAAAAGTGTTTGATTTATTGTTAAAGTGAAGGAACCATTGAATGTACTATTGCCTTCCATTATAAGTACAACTGCTGTTATTTTTAAGTACCCTGAATATCGTTCATTGATATAAAATTCATTTCTCTTTTACACACCTTTGCTTCGTTTGATTACTTTGATATTGAGTTTATTTTGAGGTAATTGATTGCTTCATTTTTTTCACTCTCTCGAGTTATGATGACTGAACACTTATACATATGATAAATTCACTGTGTATAAACTCTAGACACGAATAATTGGAATAAATCCCATCTACGATTATATTCTGAATTTAGATAAATTAATTGTAGATTACACAACTACGTTGCTTCTTAAAAAAGAATCCCTTGACGGCACTCTGCTACCAGATTATTTGAATTCACCCAAGCCTTCAAGGGTTTATTGGGTTTTCCACTTTATATACTAATCTTTGAGCGCAGACATTTGTCTGTTGTGGATCACTTCCAAGTGATTTGTGTTTGTTTGTTTCTCTGTAATAACTTATTCACTGAGTAAACATACCTATGTCTGAAGCAGAGACATTATCATACTCTGATGAATACATTCTGAAAATTGCAGGAGGCCCTTCATTGTTGGGCAATAGGGGTCCGGTGACCTCACTTCCCTATGAATCAGATCTTAACCAACTTGAGCGCCTAAAAAAGAAGCTGGTACGAACAGAGCTTCACGCCAAATTTTTGACAGATTGCCTCAATGCGAATATTATCCCGACTGGCTTACAAATTCGCAATATTCCAATTATTTTTACTGATGACGAGGATTTCAAAGTAGGGTTTAGTTTTTCAGCCAATAAGTGCTCTCGCACTTGGATGGTGTTGAGCATAGAAACCGCCCTCAAACAACTCAAGATCCTAACAAAAGAAATAGAGACCTTAGAAAAAAAGATACTAGGAGATACAGCCATTACAAACGGTAAATTTCTTTTAGAGAAAGTACAACAAACGATAAAAGAATTTGAGGAATTTAATGCTCATAAAAAGACTGAAAAACTCCAAAACGACATCAAGAGATATAATAAAGAAAAAACATATCCCTATTTGCAGAAAGACTTCTATAGCCCTCAAAACTCTGCACAAACAACAAAGAAAAGAGTTACCTTTTCAGACACAAACTCTGACACAGGCAGTGATCAATCAGCTGATACACCATATCGGCAATACGATCAGCAACCATCAACCTCTAGACAGAGTTTTTTAGGTCAGGACCGTCGAGGTACAGGTCCTCCACGGAGACAACGACCCTCCAAACGAGGATGGTATCGCAACCAATACACCCCGGGCTTCCGCCAGACTCGCAACCAATACTACGAATGGTAGAACCCAATCAGACAATACCGATTTTCAATCTGTCTGCACATATTCTATCAGAACAAGAGATTGAAGTTCTTTCAGCAGGTCTTAGTTTCGTTCCCACTTATAAAAACGACCTATTTCAAACCAAACTAGAAATCTACAAATTCTTCCGTACTGTGAGATTAAAACATTTTTGCACAAACAACGATATGAGACCAGACAATGGAGTTACTGGTCTAAGAAATAGATCAACTTTTTATCCAACAAACTCCATGATTAAAAAAGAAATTGTAACCTTTGAGAATGCCATACTTATAGAGATCGAAAATCTCTTCAGTCAAAGAATTCAATACAAATCAAATTTCTCAAAGGAGAAACAATCAGCACTTAAAAATCTACAATCACTCCAGAATGTCCTTATAAAACCAGCAGACAAGGGTGGCGGAATAGTCCTTTGGGACAAAGATAAATACAACCAAGAGGCTCTCAAGCAACTCTCAGTTACATCCCATTATAAGAAAGTTGGCACTAATCCGACAAACAGACTGGCACAAGAAATATCTAAACTAAGTAAACTGGGTCTTGATGGAGGATGGCTTTCAGATAAGGAAGCAGCTTTCCTCATAAACAAAACCCCTACAGTGCCCGCAATCTACATGCTCCCAAAGGTGCACAAAGACCCCCTTAATCCACCGGGACGCCCAATAGTGTCGGGGTGCAACTCTATTCTGAAACCTTTAGCACAATACGCTGATTATTTCATTAGGCCTTTTGCCATTGATCAACCCTCCTATGTGAGGGACACCATGGCAGTAATCAATATGATTGAGAATTATGAATTTGACCCCATTAATGAATATCTAGTTTCTATGGACATAGAAAGTCTGTATACGAACATTCCACAACAAGAAGTTCTACAGATCTTACACAGGTTATTAGACACCAGACCAAGACCCCATCGGGTACCAACTGAGTTTATCTTAGAATGTGTGCGTATTTCTCTTTGTGAGAATTTCTTCCTCTTCCAAAACACGTTTTACCAACAACAAAAAGGAGTAGCTATGGGTGCAGTTTATGCCCCCGATATAGCGAACATTTATGTATCTAATTTCGAAAATGAGTTCATCCAGAATCCATCTAACCCATTTTTGACAAATATCAAAAAATGGCTCCGTTATATAGATGACGTGTTGTTGATTTGGCGAGGCTCACATGAAGAACTTGTAGCATTTCATAATTGGCTAAATCTGAGAAGTCCACATCTGCAATTCACCATTGAGTCCAGCAAATCTGAAATGAACTTTTTAGATATCACCATTAAGAATGATATCACCAATCACTTATACACCACCTTGTATACTAAACCAACCTCAAGGAATACTCTTTTAGAGTACAGAAGTCACCATCCTCAAGCTCTCAAAGATGGCTTGCCATTTGGACAGTTTTTACGACTACGTAGGAACTGTACATTTAAAGAGGACTATTTTGCAGAGGCAAAAAAACTTAAAGAAAAACTAAAGGCAAGAGGATATCCATCAAAACTCTTAAAAAAATCCATGAAACGTGCATGGTACAATGAGAGGGAGACACTACTAACCGTAAAAAACCGCCCGGAACAACCACAATTAGTTTGTGTCTCTACATTTGGAACCCATGCAAACGCTATCAAAAAGATAATATGTAAACACTGGAATCTTCTCAAAAACCTCCCTGAATTTTCCTCTAAACCCCTTTTCTCATTTAAAAGGGGAACTAACTTGAAAGACAGACTTGTAAGGGCTTATGAGGATAATTCCAAAGATATGGTTGACAATATGAGACAACTTATGCCAGTGGTTGGACACTATAAATGCAATATGTGTTCAGCATGCAACACCACACAAACCACTAAGAACTGTACGATCAATAATGTTACTATCTCAATCAAAACTTTTTCCAACTGCAATACACAAAATGTGATATATTGCATACAGTGCCCTTGTAATCTACATTACATCGGTAAAACGACTCAACCTGTCAAGAAAAGAATTCTGCAGCACCAATCACGTATTAGATGTGGTATTGAGAATGCCCCATTAGTTGAACACTATCAAAGATTTCGTCATTGTGAGAAAGAAATGAAATGGTGGGTACTAGATGTAATCAAACCCTCTAAAAGACAAAACAATGTAGACCAGGTACTAACTATAAAAGAGGGCAGACTCATCTGCATGACTGATTCGATCAATCATGGTCTGAACACTGCTACTGAATGGCATACTCTAGCATGTCTGTAACATCTAATTGGTAAAAGTTAGATACATGATTGTGTTTATATTCTGCAATTCTTTTCCATTGTGTTGATTGTAACATATGCTTTTATCAAAATCTGATATCTTTATAGCAACCATTGATTTATTGAGAGATGTCGTGCATAGACAATTGCTGACTTACTGTATCAGTATGAATCACGAATTTTGAAGAAGACATTGATGTTTATTAATCACTCCTTTTAAATATATTGGATGTCGTCATATGTTTGAATCCATTCTATATCTAACTATGCAATGTTGATCTTTATTATTGAGATTCATTGAACTCTATCTTT
The DNA here is from genome assembly GCF_964204655.1 of Triturus cristatus. Taxonomy (NCBI): domain Eukaryota; kingdom Metazoa; phylum Chordata; class Amphibia; order Caudata; family Salamandridae; genus Triturus; species Triturus cristatus. The sequence goes on from NC_140588.1 coordinate 718,778,555, forward strand.
AGAATGATGGGTACATTACCAACCTCTAAGCTATGTCTCTAACATATGGTTTAAACTGTATATGCATAAATGAAATGTGATATTTCAATGTATAGGACACACTGTATATGTAAATATGGAATATGATCTTTCAATGTATAGGACACTATGTCCTTATTTAACCACCAATGATATTCGTGAATTGCAGATTGCATTTTTTGTACACAGATGAATTTTTCTCTAGAAATATTAATTACCGAGTCTAAATCTTAAAACCCTTTCTCTCTCTTCCACTATGACACTGGGTCACTTATAGCTATAAATTAGAGGCATTCGCTAAATACCCCCTCTAATTGTGATTTGACTACAAAGCGATACCAGTAAAAATCATATGTCTCTCCATTGGCAGCAATCACCCGAATATATCCTGCCTAAATATCCATACGTGCGTCTTTTACAGTCGTCCCAAAGTGCACCAATTTCGAGATTTAATTATAGTGCAATATATGTTCTAACATGGTTTGGTACATATTTTTACTAAGATTGTTGTCTTTTTTGAAATAAAACACCAAAGATACTTTGTGAGATTAAGTTAAAACTCAAAACTTAATATTTCTGCTAATTTATCATAAATTTGGCCCAAATATCGCTTAATTATACATTTATATTACTGTGATCGCCTGACCGAAATACACACTTCCTTAATAATGGCCGCCACAATAAGGTTAATATCCCAAACCAAGATGGCCACCAAATTCGGCACATCTTAGTACTAGAATGATTATTTAGTAAAAATTTCTTTTTCATTAGTCTAAAGATTAAGAATGCACCTTTTCAATTTAGCTTACATCTTAAAGATATATTTGATGATATGAGAAGATATCCTTTATTGAACATTACTGATTATAACGAAGCTCTAACCATTCAAACATGGCGGCTATACAACAACAGTTTAGACTTCGATCTAAGACGCAGTCCGTTTTTTGTAGCTCTTCCATGAGCTCAAATAGGACTGAGTTGGTGCTACTCGGTACTGCCAGTTTTCACTACTTGCCCGGACGACGCCAAACAAATGCCAGGTATGCTTTCACGAAATAGAGGGTTAAATATGCGAACACGAGTCGCTTTTCAAGACTCTGAACCTGTGCTATCTCTTTCCCACAGTATCAGTTTGAAAAAGAGATAACTAGCGTGAGGCTTAACTCCCTTGGCACTTTACTTCTCGAACTTCGAGCTATCTGCCAGTTCGGACTTTATGGTGAACAAAAATAAGGTAAACTTATTCCCTTGCAAGTTTAACTCGCAAGTATTCATTAGATAGATGCAAACAAAGCAATTTTAAATGTCTATCTTCCAGCAACTTAATCATTAACTGAGAAATCCTGACTGTGGGTGGATGGAATCAGAACTCGCTTTCAAAACGATTTGCTACATCTATCTGACTTGTTATGATAAGGTAACACCCATTCAATCACTCCTTAGTGTCTAACTGCATTTTGAAATAGATTATGTACTTTGAACCTTATCGTATAACGAATAACGGTGATCGCGAATCTTTAACACCAGATTTGTTTGTTTTTTAAAAAATTTATTTAGTTCTTCAAAGAGGACAGCATTAATGTGACAATTAGTATACTATAATTTATGAAGACCAAAAAACGTATATCATAATTGTTTCATGTTGAATGGCCTCCCTTTACACAAATTAAGACAATAGGTCTATACTTTGGGTTTGTTATTAATTTGTGAATATGAACATCTTCCTAAATTAAAACTTGGCGAGAAAAATGGACATAATTGTATCGATATGTTTAATTAATTTTTTTCAAAATTTCTTTTTGATGGCATAGGTGTGTGTTTTATATATATTAAAACAGTATATATCTTTATTTTTAGGGGTCATCTTTTAAAACCTTGTAGTCCTGAGGATGGTCTTGTAAAATGACAACAAAAGACCGAAACGTCGACTGATTCACTTTTTTCCACAACGATTGAATACTGTGTTGAAAAAGTGTTTGATTTATTGTTAAAGTGAAGGAACCATTGAATGTACTATTGCCTTCCATTATAAGTACAACTGCTGTTATTTTTAAGTACCCTGAATATCGTTCATTGATATAAAATTCATTTCTCTTTTACACACCTTTGCTTCGTTTGATTACTTTGATATTGAGTTTATTTTGAGGTAATTGATTGCTTCATTTTTTTCACTCTCTCGAGTTATGATGACTGAACACTTATACATATGATAAATTCACTGTGTATAAACTCTAGACACGAATAATTGGAATAAATCCCATCTACGATTATATTCTGAATTTAGATAAATTAATTGTAGATTACACAACTACGTTGCTTCTTAAAAAAGAATCCCTTGACGGCACTCTGCTACCAGATTAAAGGTAAACACGTCAACAACAACCACAGCAGACCCAAATGTCTGTGTAGAAGTTGAATAGAGTGTAGCGGTGGGATGACTGCAGTGCATTGATTTTACTAACTTTAACTGTAAAATGCTATGTTTGGAATGGATAATGTGCTTTGCGTTTGTCCAACTCTTTGAGAGAAAAAAAAAGGACTCTAAAGTGTTAACGTAGGATGTGCTAATGGTAAGCACTGTGGGCCTGATCTCTCCTATTACTGTTGAAGGTCAATGCTGGAAACAGACTAGAGTAGAGATGATGCATATGCATACATGCCACCTCGGAAAGTGTTCTTGTTGCACTACACCATCACTTGTGCATTTGTTTTCACTTTCTTTCTCAATATCCCCTTTGGTTTTCAATCTAAAATTACAGGCCGGGCCTTGGCCAAAACTTTGTAAAACATTACAATGCATATTAATTACCTTACCAATCAATCACCTTTTTTTTCCAGCCGGGCAGTGGCGAGTGGCGAGGCGACACACCCAAGATTGATGGACGAGAGGAGCAAGAGGAATGCCGAGATGCAAAAAACCAGTCCACATTTTTGACCAGGATAAGACAGTAACAGTATCCACTTTTAACTTCTTTTAAATAATTTGATTAATGTCTTGTATACAATCTTTACAACAGTGTGTTCTTGGAGTTGTTATTATCAATCATCATTACGTTTGCTCTGTGTTTACGATTCTTCACTACCAATATTTAAAATTTCTATTTGCTATCTGTTAAAGTATTAAGGCCGGAACAGAACAAGAAATAGAAGTGTATGTAATCCGGGTCTCATCATCATGCATGCATTGCCTTTTTCTCCCTTAACATATGGAATGGATATGGTATGGTAGTCTTCAATGATTGTCGTTTGTTTGTCTATGTATGCATACTGTTTTTCTATGTCAAACCTTTCCCAAAATCCCCCTTCCCATCCATTCAACAAACCCTAACCCTCTTCCCCCGGGCTGTGTGACTTATTGTCGAGGTGTAACTAAATTAAATGTACACCAATACTTAATCACACACTTGCTGGGGCGGATGTGGTGAAAGCAACACTACGTCAATTTCAATGCAGAGCGATGATCTTCTTCTGCTTGCCCACCCATGAGTAGGATATTTCAGAGGTTATTTTATTTAACAAAGGAACATATACCTCAGCATGAATTGCCGGCATTGATTGGATTTGTTTGTTGTCATTCCTCATATACAGCACTAACTGTTAGACTGTAGGCATAGTCAAGTGACTCGAGTCGACAAAAATATAGTTTGTAACTCTGTCTAGTAGGCTATCCTCATAATAACCACCATTCAGTTTTTTTGTCAATTATTTGAGCATATAATTGTTGCTCGGTAAATTCTGTGATGTACTTCATTCAACTACTCCTCTAACAGTCTCTCAAAGGCGATTGACTATCTCCTTTTCTTTTTTTGGAAATGCTGCCACCCTGCCAGTGTATACTACTACTACTATACTACCACCACCCCAATCATGGCATGTATGAAAAAGGAAACCATCTTCACCATGCAGCCAGTGCTGTGCCACAGTTGGACATAAACATCAAGCACCGGTAAGAGAGAAGTTTGGGGGAGGCAGAATTAATAATGGACATGTTGTCAATGATTTCATTTTCAAACACCACTCCAAAGAATGCATAGACTAGAGGACAGACTGAAAGTACTAGAAGGACCAGTCAATGAGGGAGGTGTGTCGCATCTATCTGTTTGTGTCTTATACAGTCAGCAAATTATTGAAATCAAACACAGGCTATGGGCGGCCATGCACCAGCAAGGAAACAGTGTGATGTAAAACAGTTACCCCACCTACAAAACATTACCAACATTGCATGTAACATAGAAAAATATATTTAATTTACCCTAACAAATAAACTAAACTCACCAAAGCTGACCCACCCACCTCCCTAACCCCAACCACTGTCCACAGTAGAAAAAAGTCAAATGCCAAACGAGTAAAGAACAGGAATTAAAAAAGGGGCAGTGACAGGGACTAACTGGTGGGGCGGGACTGGAGGAGGACACGCATCTGGCGCATCTCGTCCTCTAATAAGCGACGCGGCGTCTAAGGCCGCGGCAGTTGCAGCCACAGTGGGGGGGCACCGGAGATGACACGGTGGCGGCGGGCAGCCGCCAGGCGGTGGCGCCGTAACGCTGGAGGGCAGTGGCTGGGGCCCGGGGCACTGGAGGATGCTTCAATAGCTGCTGCAGTCTCCTCCTCCTCCTCGGCTAGGACCACCAGCCGCCGGTATTCATGCTGGATTGCCTCCAGCTTCCGGCGCCGTGCCTTGGCGGCCAACTCCTTCCGGTTGAGTTTCGGAGTTGCTGTGTATCAAAAAGAAAAAACAAGACAATTGTAAAATATAGTCTTAATAAAACAGTAGGACAAGGTAATTATTTATACACATAGTGGCATGGTAGAGTAGCACTATAAAATAAAGCACAGTAGTACATAACATTTTAAATGGCGCCCGTCCTTCTTCCTTCCACCTGTCTTACACTTTTTAGTTGAACAGTGCACCAGGTGCTCTTCTCCATAAAACTTTCAAAGCGGAGTTCAAATCAGATAGATGAGGCCATTGGTTACTCAATACTCCGGCTCCTAGTCCTATACCAATGAAAGGGAATTCTAGTCTTCTAGTTCACTCTTCAAACGTCCCCAAGAACTCATACTTACTTACGACATCGGATAGCGGGCGGACTTTGTCCGCCCGCCATCCGACTGCTAAAAAGGGTGGGGGTCCCGTGGGGACAATTAATTAGGATGATGCGCCCGGCACAGTGGCGGGCGCACCCTGTTTTTTTAAATTTAAATTCTGGTTGGCTTTGCTGAAAGCAATGCTAAAATGTTGTGCTGCTTTTCCAAGCACAACATGAGGGGCCCCGCATGGAGCCTGTCACGTTTTGCTTTGAAAGTCGGGGGGTACCATAGCATCGGTAGGTACCCTCCATGGGGGCCCCCAAGCATACTCTGCAATGTGTGCATGCCTTTCCGTGGCGGACGGCAATGCCGCCACGCAAAGGCATTCCAAAATGCAGATTATATGGCTGGCAGTGTGGTGAGAGAGACACCACCGCCATATTGAACCCTTTTCCGCCTGGACATGTCTGAATATTTTCTACAGGGATGGCGGGAGGTTTGCCCCTGCGGTGACGGCAGTGAATTCCAGCCGGCCCGGCGGGGGCAATACGCCCACCATCCTAATGGGGGCCCTAAGTCACAACTGTACAGTATACATATACATACAGTACACCCTTGCAGTGAGTGTGCTGTCAAGTTCAACAATAGTTAAAGATTATGAATCTAACTTACCACCGCCTGCCACTGGTGCTGCCACTCCCCCTACCGCTCCGTTGCTATCTGCAACTGCCGCATCCTCGCCCTCGGCGTCGCCTTCGCTGGCCCCAGCAATGGTGGTCGGTAGTGCGCCTAGAAAACATTACACATTTATTAGGCGTCATATACACCTCCCCCCTATTGATCAGTAGCAAGGTTGAAAAATGAGTTAATACTAACATACATCACTAGTACAAATCAGGTAGTAGTAGAGTAGACACTAATAGTTATATGATCATTGTAGCCTTTGCTTGATTAGCCCTAGCCATGCACATGTGACGTTACCTTTACCTTGCAGCTTCTTAAGACACCTTTGAGCCCACATGACCTGCCTCACACGGCTACTGTCTAGTCTACGCGCTGCGTACAAGCGGTCAACAAACATTAACAAGCCACTTTTTTAGGAAGAACTGGTGTATTACTGTTACTGTTAGTCAATATTGCTTATCCATAGATGCTACACTTTTTGGCACGGCTGAGAAATGCTTGAAAGTTGCAATATACTAACGCACACCATTTCTTTTTTCGCATTACAGACGCAAGATTCCCTTCTACGAACCAGAGCTTCTGAACGATGCACCAACTACCAGTACTAGGTTCTTCTGAGGTGAGGGGTCCATTCACTCACATCTTCATTTATAAATGTATATAAACTAAATTGCTATGGGATGGTGGTGCTGCCTTCCACCACTGTTCAGTTATCATGATTTAATTCCCAACTGTATAAGTGTAACAATGTATATTGTTTTAATGTTATTGATTTGCCGGTTGGTGCTGCTAAGAAAACAGTGTACAGACCTTCTCAAATTGAAATAAACATTTTAAACTTACATAGACTTCGTGGTATTTGGTGTGGAGTGGACTAAGTTACACGAGTGAGCAAATTAAAGTAAGGGTGTGCATGTGAATTGCTTCCACGACAGAGGTTGGGTGTGTTATTTTCTGGGTTGTCTACTTGTTGGGTATCTTGGGGGGAGGGTTCCGAGACCTAATAGGTATGACAAGACAGTACTATAGTCAAGCAGTGGAATTGTGGTGGGTGCGGAATTTCTGATTGAGGTGTGCAAGGAAGGTCCAACCTACCATCACCAACATCCTATTTTCTGGTGCAAATGTATGTGCAAGATCCCTACAACAGTGGTATGTCCTATAGGGTATCATATCAAAATATTAAGAAATCTGGTAGGGCTATTGCTGTGAATTTTCAAAGCCTCAATATCAATAAGAGTAAAAGTAGTACAAGACAACGACCCAACGGATTGTACGAGCTACTGGTGAATATGAGTTTTATATTACAACCTTTCACAAAGAGTGGCACTGGCCAACTGGGCGAGACTAGCTACTACAGTTCAGACAGATTGATAGGATGTAGTAGTACTCAGAGTCATCATAGCGGAGGCAGGGATAAGATTTTTGAAACCGTACAGATCGAAGGATAATTGGTGGTAAAAAAATAGCATTTGGAAACACACTATAGTTCGGGAGAAATGGGGCAGTAAAAGTTATGGAATAAGAAATATTATTAAAAACAAGAAGACTTACTGGGGCCAGCAGAGGAGCCCTCAGCGGTGTCCTCCTGGTGGTGTTCCTGTCCCGCCGACTGCCCAGTCCCTGTCGGTCTGCCCCTGGGTGCTGATGGACAGGAAAGATATAAGAAAGAGACAAACATTGATGGATGGTGTCAAACAAATACAATATTTTTCAATAACGGTCAAAAAACACTTATGTAAACAACAATTGCAATAACTACATTGACCGATCTCATCTGGTCAACATGTAATATCGGGGGATTCGCAGTTCGACTACTTAAGTTACTATTTATCAACAGTAATCCAGTCTTCCATTCTGATTACAGAAAACTAAGTTACAACTAAGCCTAAGTAGTAGTACAACGTACCACCCAACCTAGCCCACCTATTCCAGGCATGCCAATTGTACATTAAGTATGCATTTCCACTGTATTCCTCAACAATGCGTATGGTCCAATCATGGAGGACACATGAACATGACTACATTTTTTGTATACACCAAATTTTGGTTTGATTGATGCTGATCTGCTACTGCTAAGTAACTGCTAAGCCTACCTCCACTCATTGAACAAACTAGAAAAGGTTCTAAAGACTGCCGTACTAGCAGCACGTCACGTAACTGAGTGAGGGGGGGCATCACGCATACCACTAACCAATTAGAAGGTCCTTACAAAGTACCTAAACCTAAGTATCAATCCGCCCCTATCTATTAGTGACAGGACAAAGTAAGGAGTGGACGTGAGTCACTGTAGCATTACGTAACTTAATTTCTCTAAAATAAACTCGTAAAGAATCACGCTAAGCAAGCGCAAACGCAAAGCTGGAAACAAGTAAGATTAGTAGTAGCGCAGAAGAGCACCTGTGTCATAATCACAGAAGACTTTTAAACGTTTTTAACCTGGAATGTATTGTAAGCAGCAACATTCTAGCTGGTTGGAAGGAAAAAAAGATATTCGCAATATATAACATAGAGCAGAAGAACAGACACAAAGTTGTAATAATTAAATAGGTACTCACCAAGCCCCGGGACCTCCACTCCTAGCAGGTCCAGCAGGTCCTGCTCATGGTCCAGGATGTCGGACCACCGGTGCGTCAGCTGTGCCTGGGTGCGCCGGACCCCAGAGATGCGCGACACTGCCCGGCGCACCTTCCCCCACCGCTGCCGACGCTCCCGGAGGCCGTACCCGGACCCAGGCCTGCCAACTGCTGCCAGGGTTGAGGGGAGGTGGCGCTGCACAAAGAAAATGAGTGCAGCCAACTCCACCTCCCCAAATAAGGCCCGTGCCTGCACCCCTTGTGGGCGCCGCCTTCCACATGGAAGGCGGTCGCGGCTCTGGCTGCGGCGAGCCCTACCCTTTGACATGGTTCTGGGGATGAGAGACGGGGTGGGAAAGAAAAGGTAATAAAATTAAAAAAGTAAGTAAAGGAAATAAATAGGCAATAGAAAGAGTGAAAAAGTAGCTAAAAAACTAAAAAAAAGTAGACAAAAACCAAAAATATAGAAGCAGGAGAAATAATAAGTAATAAAGATCCAAAAAAAGTGGCTATAAACAAAGGATTGAAAAGATTTAGGGAGGATTGAAAATCAGGCCTCAGAACCATGCAATAGAGTGAAAAACATGATGGCCGCGCCCATTGCGACCACGTGCGCAAGTTTGCGTGATATTTTCTCCCCGAGCAAGCAAAAAGCAACGTGATCGAGTAAAAGCGGTCGCGAACAGGAAATATCGACCGCGAACAGGCGCGAACATGCATTGCGCGACCCGGAACAGGAAGTAAGCATCGCGAGAGGGCGGGACAAGTGAAAACAAGATGGCCGCGCCCGTGAGCAACCGCATGGGTAAATTGGCGACCCGCGATCACGCAAAAAATACCGCGAACAGGCGGCAAAAAACTTCTGCGTCTTCGCGATATTTCCGGCGTGTTTGCGGAGATTTTCTGCATTTTCGCGATAATTTGCGGAAGTTAATTTCGCAAATTCCGCCCACCCCTAATATATATGCACTAAGCCAAAAGTAATATGAGAAAACATAACTGGTTCAGAAAACGTTCCACATAATTCACATAATAATTGTCTACTGTCCAACATCCACCTATATTCACCATTATGGTCTTCACACATCTCTTTAAAAGAAATGCACACATTATACATTTAAAAAAGTATCATAAGCACCTTAATATTGTAAATTTTGAATTGTACTAACCAAATGCCGTCGGTGTACAGTGCACTGTGATGATATAGCATTCAATGCACAGTCATGCACTACACTGATGTTTGTGTAAAGTAAATGTTAGAAATGGGGATCTCTAGTTGGCAGAGGTAGGTACCTTTGTCCAAGTAGGGAACCTTCTTCCTAGTCAGGGTAAGGGATTACATTCCTAAAATAACCCCTGCTCACCCCCTTTGTAGCTTGGCATGAGCAGTCAGGCTTATCTCAGAGGCAGTGTGTAAAGCATTTGCACACAACCAACAGTAATACAGTGAAAATGCTACAAAAGGACAACACACCACTTTAGAAAAATACCCAATTTTTTTAATGTATCCAAAACAAGGCCAAAAAGATACGAATTCAACATAATTAAAAATATATAATTTGCAAGCTATCCTTTGAAATTGCAGAAATATCTCAAAAACACAGTTCTTCCAAGTCCGTAGCTCTCTTCTGGGCTACCTCGATGCTGAAACAACAGAATCCAACAGTTCCATCTGACCCCGTTGGTCAGGGGTGTCGGCAGACCCATGAAGAGTACCTTTTGTGTTGTGGCTGACACGTTGGTGCGAGCCAGTTGTGGCAACCGTACCAATAAGGGTGTGAAGTGAAGAGGTGCAGCATGCTGTGCCCTCAAGGTGCGGAGCAGGTAGCGGCTCGGCGACGGTCATCCTGCCGCGTTTGCGAAAACAGGGCTAAGATGCCGAGTAAGGCAGCGCTCATTGCCGTGCTGGCAGATAACGGTGCAAGAGACAGGTTTGGTTAGCAGGAGCTGGTGTCAGTTGGCCCAGACTGCATTGTGAGATGAGGCAATGCATCGTGAAATCTAACAGCGGTGCCCCCAGTCATGATGCGATCAATCGTATCGAACTCAGCAGGCAGATACGATGTCGGTGAGACATGGGCAGTAAAGTGAAATGAAGCGGTGCAGAGTGCAGTACCCACAGGTCACGATGCAAACAGCGGCTTGGTGGCGGCAGCGGCGGTCGACGGAGAGACCAGAGTTTCGGTGTGAGATGCGGCAGTGCCCTCTGAGGTACCTTCAGGACACAGAGCAAGTGACGGAGTCGGTGACTGTGCTGATTGCCTTTCTCTTCTCGGTGGAAACTGAAACAATGGTTCCAGAAGCGGTACCCAAAGGTTGATGAAGTCTTTGCAGTCCCTGAGACTTCAGAACAGGAGGCAAGCTCTACTTCAAGCCCTTGGAGAGATTCAGCACAGGAAAAGAAAGTTCAGTCCAGTATTCCACTGCTTAAGGCAGAAGCAGAAACTGCAGGCCAACCCAAAAAAGCAACAACCCAGCAAAGGGGCAGAACTCCTCCTGGCAGCTCTTCCAGCTCTTCTTCTTGTCAGGATCCTTGATTCCAGCGAATTCTAAAGTACTGGGGTATGGGCCCAAATATGTATACTCAAAATTCCTTTGTTCTCTTCAGGCAGTGTCTGGGCTTAATCCAAACCAGTTTGGTCCTCTCTGGCCCAGCTTCCCAGCAGAAGGTGGACACCATTGTCTACAGCAGACCAGGCCCATTCATGTGCAAGGAAATCTCCTCCCACAACTCTAAATGCAGCCCAGGGCTATTCGGCCCAGCCCTGACTCCTCCAGGAATGGCAAGATACATCTCAACCCCCCACCCAGTGGCTGTCTGAAGAGAATGCACATCCTCAGCCCCTGTCACTCCAAAGCCAAACAGTCAATCCACAAACCCCGCAGGGGCTCACAGAATGGCTAAGCAAGAAAATACCTACTTTCTAAAAGTGGTATTTTCAAACAAAGAATATAAAAATCATCTTTACTAAAAGATGCATTATTACATTCTGAGTCCAGACATACTAAACTCCATTTCCCAAACTTGTCCCAAAGTTATGCTTATAAGATGTTATAAGTAAAATTCCTATTCTAGCCTATGGGACAAATAACCTTTCCATAGTGAAAAATGAAATGTACTGGAATTCACTACCAGGACATGCCACACACAGCAGCACATGTCCTAACTTTAACATACACAGCACCTTGCCCAGAGGGGGACCTGGGGCCTATCTTAGGGGTGACTTATATGCAAGAAAGGAAAAATTAGAGGCTGGCAAATTGGTGCCGTTGCCAGGTCAACATGGCAGTTACAAACTCTGCAGTGGCAAGTCTAAAATACCTTTACAGGGCTACTTCTGTGTGTGGCACAAGCAGTGCTGCAGGCTCACTAGTAGCATTTGATTTACAGGCCCTGCACTGTACTAGGGATTTACAAGTAAATAAAATATGCTAGTCATGGAAATATCAATCCATAACACAATTTACAACAGGAGCACTTGCACTTTAAGACTGAACATCAGTGAGAACGTGTGCAGAAACACTAAACCAACAAAAACAGAGTAAAACCCAGGAGGTTTGAAAGCAAAAAGCCAGGGGAAACACACCAAAAGGTGCCAAATCTAACAGCAACTTATAGAGCAATGGAGTAGTACATCATGAAAACATGTTACAACACATTGGTAGTGGTGGTAATGCACTTAACAGTCACCAATTCTGTAGTTCCAACATCTAAAATGGGGAATGACTGACCTCGAATATAGGGCATTCTGATCCTCCCGCGGCTGGCGAAGGTCGACGCATGGGCCGGTTTCTTCCACGGAAGACACACCCATAGGCTAACGTTGATGATTCTGATGGGCTCAGGCCAATGGCTGTGTCTGTCTACGCTGACGACCACGTACGTGGTATACATGTACACTTCGGTTTGAAAAATAACTCACTTGCCTCCTGACACTGCTGCTATCAACACCTCTCCCACTTCAGCTGCTGCTTGCCACCTCTGGGAGCAATAATGCCAGGCCAAGCATTCTCCAGAGTAGCTGGAGAAACTGGTTGAATAAGGGCTGCCCCTGTATATCTAGCTCTATGGTTCACCAGAGGAGCAGGCAAATGTCTCACATAGATTTCTTACTCTGTTTAACTTCATTCTTTCCATTCCAACTGCTACAATGTGCATCCGAGTCCCAGAGTTAATTCAGATTACTGTTGTAACATTTTGTGGTCCCTACATAGGACAATCCTGTCATGGATTGTGTATCTAGTGTACTTTATGTACTTAACATCACCATTGTGATCTGTGCTGTGTAAAAAGCCTTAGATCCTAATTGTGTTTCATGCACATATTTATGCATGCATACTTTTAATGGTACCTAGGACATATTTGCTAATCAGATCATGGTAAATGTGCAAATGTATAGGTTTTACAGCATGAGCTGTGTATATATACTGCAAGTGTGTGTATACTGTAAGAAGCACTTACTGTTTTTGGATACGGTTGCATCATGATCCCGAAAAAGGAAGCACACTGGACCACCCGGGATTGGTTTGTTTGGGAGGGTCATACATTGTGGTGTACAACCTACTGGAGGCATACATTTTTTGTAAAGTATTTTTTCACCCAGGGGCGGGGATGGTTGGCACAATTGTGCCCCCAGGGAAAATAGAAACACAAAAATAAATTTTACATGAGCCATGACAAAACAGGCATTGACAAACAGGTCTGACGATCGCTGCCAGCCTTTTGGCTTTGCAAGCGGTTGTTTAGTTATTAGATTTGCTAATAGGGGACACTTATTGTCATGGCCGAGCCTTGTTTTTCGTCTTTTCTGACTGTGATATGTTTTTTAGCTGTCTCCCAACTGATATTGTCTCCTTTGCATTTCAGGGCCATGATAAATGAACAAGGGCTGGAGTGCGCTTATGCCATGTACTTTGAAATATGCTGTGTTATTGGGTATGTGGCAAGGTGAAGTAATACGTTTTAAAGTCTTTTTTTAGTGTTTGGAGAAGCTGCAGCTGTATTGATAAGCTAAGGACTTTTTTTGCTTTTTTACTGCTCCACAAATTTCACAGCCCCATAAACCTACCCATTAATAAGAGCTGTAATACTTTGCCAACTACATTTCACACTTGCACACACCCATTGACTAATTTAGAAAAATGCTTCTGCCTTCTATGTAGGACAGTGTTTTAGAAGAAAGATTTAAGACAAGTTTAAGACAGTCTGCAGAGATGTCATCTCGGTGAATGACTGCTGTCAAGATCCTAACTTGAGTTATGGAGGACAGCTCTAAAGGCAGGATTATATACAGAGACAGCATCTAAGGGACAAGAAAATGGGGCAGATTCTGGAAGCAATCCTTTAGTCAGCGGTATTTCCTTCTGATAACTTGTCTTGCAGCAATGCTGAGAAACATAGTCATGGAAATCATGATGACCCTTTGCAGGCACAATCTGTGCAGTGGAGAGAGAGTAGCAGTGTAAAACAGCCAAAAGAGCAGGCAACTGCAGCAGCAAGCACATACCCAGCTCGTCAGCCCCCAACTTAGTGGAGCCTCACATTCCCCCATTCAATGCTCACATTGGATGTAAAGTCAATAGAGCAATTGTTTTGCCTATTGACTACATCTATCTTTTTTTGGATGCTGACTTGATGAAACTGTCCACGAAAAAAAATTGTGTGGCAGCAGATTCTGTAGGAACATGGAGTCACTTTTAAGCCTCATTCTAGGGCACAACAGCTGACTACCACTTCTCTTCAGAAGTTAAAAACCTTTCTGGGCTTACTCTCAAAATGGGGATAGTGTACAAACCAAGCATGCAGTCCAACTGGTCAACTCACGCTGGTTGAGTATCACCCACCTTTATACCAATCATGAGCAGAAATCAGCATTTGCTATTTCAGCATATGCGGCATTTCATTTATAATTCTGCTGTATTGTCCTGGGACCATCCAGACTATGGCCGATTGTTGAAAATGTGGCCTTTGTGAAATATTTGTCTGCAAGGTTTCCAGAAATTAATACTTCTGGAAAAGAATATAGCCATTGATGAGCCCTTGACCCTACACAAAGGGTGGCAGCTGTTCAGGCAGTTCATGCTGAGCAAATGAGCTTGTTATAGCATCATAATGTACATTTTCCATGAGAGCTCTACTGGTTATGTGTACAGCGTGAGCGTGTATACAAGGAATTACTCCACTCTACATCCTGTAGGTTGCCTTTCAATGCTAGGAGTGACAGCAGTGATTGTAGTGGAGCTTGTCCAATCACTCCTTCATGAAAGGTTATAACCATTATGTGGACATCTTCTATTCAGGAGTAGAGCTGTTCAGTGAGCTGTACAAAGCTAGCCCTGTTGCATGTGGTATAGTTCAATGTCACCACAAATGATTCCCGCACAAACTTATTTATTAAAAGCTCCAAAAATCCTAGAGTACTTTGTTGCATTCCAACAAACTGGTCGCAGTGAAATTCTCTGATAGGCAGAATGTGTATGTACTCAATATAATCCATGATGAGAGGACTTTCCTGGTGATGGTTTAGGGTCAGTTGGCCGAAGTTTGCAAGTAAAACAAGTGCCCGGGTGGAGTGGATTAGAACGACCAGGTACATCAGCCAAACAAAATGAGTAGTAAAAACTTGCTCATGGTGTTAGAAATTGGGTCTCTTGTAGGCAGAGGTATGCACACTGTCCAAGTAAGGACCACAGTCATAGTCAGGATAAGCTGTCTATACACTAAAATATAACCTGTGCTCACCCTCTGTTAGCTTGGTACAGAACCATCAGGCTTATTTAAAGAGGCAATGTGTAAGGTATGTGTGCAACACACACAGAGTAGCACAATGGCAACACCACAAAAATACTCTGCACACGTTTAGAAAAACAGATAATATTTTTATGAGAAAATCAAGACCAAAATGACAAAAATCTAGTAAGGAGATCAAGAGTTATACATTTTTAAAGAATAAACCAAAACTAGTGCTCAGAAGTCAAGTGGGCTAAGGGGTTACTTGAGTTTGTGGTAGACCAGGGGAAATCCATAGTTCAAGCCAACCGCAATAGAAGACAGGTTGGCTAGAGAACTCAAACAGGTCCCACTGACAAAGTACCCTGGATGGAGCAAGGTGTCGACATCGAGAGTACGATGTATCACTTCTGATTCACGCAGTCAGGTCGATGCTCCAAGGTTGAGCCTCGCAGCCAAGACTTCAGATCGGCGATGCATCATCATCAAACCCCGCAGTAGGGTCCCATGTCTTTGTTGACCCATGCAGGGATATCTTCGGATCAGCACTGCGTCAACATCAAAGGGCACGGCGTCAGTTCTGATCAGCGCAAGGGTGACAATGCACTGGTTTGGAGCAAACCAGGTGTGGAACCAACTTCTAAGGCCCAGGACATGGAGGGGAACCTCAGGCAAGGGAGGACTCACAGATGGCAGAGTCCAACAGCATCAGCAGAGTGGCAAGACGTCTTTGATGGCCCTGAGACTTCAGAAACATGAGGCAAGCCAACAAGCCCTTGGAGTCACTGTGGGTTCAAGTAAGATGGGTCCAGTCCTTGCCCTCAGCAGAGCAGAGATCAGCAGACAGCAGGGTAGCTCAGCATAGCATTGAAGCAGCTCCTTAAGATCAGTCAGCCAAGCAGAGTGGCAATCCTTGTAGCACTGCAGTCCTTGCTCCTTGCAAAGTTCTTAACAAGTCGAATGGTGTACTGTCTTGGTAGGGTCAGAGCCCTAGTACTGATATCCAAATGTGCCTTTGAAGTGGGGGTGACTTCAAAGCAAGCCCTTGAAGTGCACAGGTCCCTTTCATCCCAGCCCTGTCTGACAGGCTATCTGTGGGGGGTAATCAGCCCTTTGTGTGGGACACAGGACACTGCCTATTCAAATGTAAGTGTCAGCTCCCCTTCCTTCTTTCTGCCCAGGAAGAGCTATCAGAATGTAGATGAATGCAGTTGAGCCTTCTGTCACACCCACCCTTCCTGTGTTTGTGGCTGTCTATAGGGAATGCACAAAGTGAAGCTGTCACCTATCCCAGGCGTGTATTTGATACAGTCTGCAAGGGCACACAAGGCAGTAAGAGAAATGTCCACTTTCTAAAAGTGGCGTTTTTAAAACAGTGATGTTAAATCCAGCTTTACCACGGAAGAGGATTTATCATTACCATTCCAAAGATATGAAACATGAATTAGCTACTCCTTTTTATCAGGAATTGCAGCTTTAAAGTGTTTTAGGGATTTCCAGTGCTAGCCTATGGGAGGAGTAGGCTTCACAGTAGTGAAAAATTAATTTAATTTAGCTGCTTGTCACTACCAGGACATGTAAATGTCATACCTTTTACTTGCATAGCACCCTGCCCATAGAGTTGCCTAGTGCCTACCTGAGGGGTCACTTATATGTAATAAAGGGGAGTTTAAGGCTTGGCAAGTGTTATTAAATACCATGTAGAAGTGGTAACAAACTGCACACAAAGGCCTTTAAACGGCAGGCCTGAGACAGGTTTGAAAGGCTACTTGTGTGAGTGGCACATTCAGTGCTGCAGGTCCACTAATAAAATTTAGAAGACAGGCACTGGGTATATCATATACCACTTTACAAGGGACTCATAAATAAACGAAATATGGCAATCAGGTGTACACCAATGTCACCAAGTTTAGGGGAGAAGCACATGCACTTTGCACTGGCCAGCAGTGGTAAAGGGCTCAGAATCATAAGACAAAAAAATACAGAAAATGTGGAAGTAGGCAGGCAAAAAGTTTGGGGGGTTGACCACCCTAAGGATGACAGATCTAAAGCATGGTATAAAAAGTTGTTTACCTACCTAATTTAGATGGTAGCATACAATGTTTATGTTGTTTGCTGTCAGACCACCACAGAAAGACTGATGTCTTTCCTTGACTTTTAGTTGACCGTCATTTAAAGTTGTATTGCTGTAGAGGACATGGCAAGGCTGCAGGATCAGCACTTTGCAGTCCAAGTTTCTGTAACAAGCAAGAAAGACTTGACTACGTCATCATTGCGGAGTTTGCTTTAAGTAAGGAAAGAAGCAGGAGACTTACTGTTGCTGTCTCAGTGCCCATCTCAGCCAGGCCGATTTTTTCCAACTTGGTTTGCATTCCACCATGCAAAAGTGAAATATTGCAAAATTGTCTGAGGTGGAGTTGCCCTAATATATACCTTTCAATGACTGTGCATGCATACATACCTTCTATGTGCCATTACATCACTACTCAACCAGCCTTACAAATTGTTTCCTCTACTTGAGGAAATCAATGACTTGCTTTTGGCCTGCTTAACACATTTATTGACCATTAGAATGTGGTAGGTGTTCTGTTCGCTGTATGACAAGTGCATCACCACACCCCACATAACGGTGGACAGAACGTAGTCCATGTTTTCATGGAGTACCCTGTGTGGCAAAACCTATAGTGGCAGATTTACAAACCCCTTGCCACACTTCTGCACCTCCGTTGCATCACTTTTGTAATGCAGCTGCAGCGTAAACAATGCGGTCAATTTACAATGTGATGCATCTATGGAGATGCATCACGTTGTAAAGCCCTGCATCACATTAGACCTGCATCTGGTATAATGAATGCAGGGTGGGCGTTCCCATGCAGGAAAGCCTTGTAAAAGTGATTCAGTAAAATGTATAAGATTTCACTGCAGCACTTCTAGGACGGCACTGCGTCAAAACCCTACGCCTACTTGGAGCAGGTGTAAGAAGTGATGCAGCACAATAGGAATAGGCCTCAACATGCATTGCTGCAGTTGTGTCATGCTTGCGACACAACTCCAGCAATGCTGGACTTTTGGGCCAACAGATGTATCAGAATTTCTGATGCATCTTTCAATCCTTGCGCTATGGTGCACTATATTGTAAATACGGTGCATCCATGATGGCGCAATGGTATCGCAGGCTGGCGCAGGGAAACTGACGCATCTCTACAGACGCGTCGGTTTCTTGTAAATCTGTCCCAAAATCTTTAGTAGTTTTTGAACTTCTCTTTAAGGAACTTTGGAAGTCTTCCCCAGCATATTTGCCTTAGTTTTAAAGGAAGATATGCAAACTCAGTTAAGGAATGTGGGCCTCAGAAGGTGTTCTTGGACATCCCCCAACTTGCATCTTACAGTGAGTGCAAGACACGTTTCCTTGAGCTTCAACCATTAGTTTCTTTGAGAAAACCTAGAAGGATCTACAAACATGACCCCTTGCTGAATTCATTCATAATTTTGTCTACTTTTCAGAAATCTATAGCTTTTGGGGAACACCTATGGGTTTTACACCTGGTATCTACCAGAAACTGGGAGGGCCTGTTTCCCAAAAGTAAACTTAGGTGTTTGATATAAACTTAGACCAAACGTCTAAGTTTACAACTTTGGGAATTCACAAACGGCATTTAGGAGTACTATTTTTATGTACGCACTAGGGGAACAATGAACATAGAAGTTCAGGTTTATACTATGGCAATAAATAGTATCTCCTTTCCCTTAGTATCCTGAGAAACAAACATCCTGGTTTCCGCCTTCTATATTTTCTTAATTAAATTTACTTATCTTAGCCTAATTATATCTTTCATTCTCCTTTTATCGGGAGACCTGGAGGAATGCTGGGTGGTAGGAAATTTGTGTCAGCCCAGTGATGCCACAACTTTCCCACACAAAAATGTGTGAAAACAGTGATTTTTTCAGCTAAATTTCAGGTTTGCAGGGGATCTGGGTAAGAAAAAGTTAGGGGATCCATGCAAGCCATACCTCGCTGGAATCCCCCGGGTTTCTAGTTTTCAGAAATGTGTGGGTTTGGTAGGTTTCCCTAGGTGGCCGCCGAGCCTCTGGCCAAAAAGTCATGGGACCTCCCTTGCAAAACCAGGTCGTTTTGTGATAGGGAATTTTGATGTTGCCTCAATACGTTTTGGGCCCTTGCTTGTCGTGGGTACTTGACCCACCCATGCAAGTAAGGTACCATTATTCTCGAAGGACTTTGGGGAACTTGGGATGGGTGAAAATTTGTGGATCCACGCAGATTCCAGAACTTTGCACCACAGAAATGTGAAGAAAATGTGTTTTTTTTACAATTATTTAGTTTTGCAAGGAATTCTGGGTAACATAACCTTGTGGGAGGCAGTCAAGTCACCCCATCCTGAATTCCCCTGGGTGTGCAGTTTTCCAAAATGTATAGGTTTGCTAGGTTTCCCTAGGTGCCGGCAGAGCCAGGGTTAAAAAACTACAGCTAGGCCCTTTGCCAAAAAGGGTTATTTTTCACTGTGAAATTGTGGTGTGTCCACGTTGCATTTTGTGCCGTTTCCTGTCGCGGGCACTAGGCCAACCCACACAAGTGAGGTACCATTTTTCTTGGAAGACTTTGGGGAATGCGGGGTGGGTAGAAATTTGTGGATCCACGCAGATTCCAGAAATTTCCACCACAGAAATGTGAGGAAAATGTGTTTTTTGGACAATATTTTAGGTTTGCAAGGGATTCTGGGTAAGAGAACCTGGTGAAAACCAGTCAAGTCACCCCTTACTGGATGCACCTGGGTGTCTAGTTCTCAGAAATGTATAGGTTTGCTAGGTTTCCCTAGGTGCCGGCAGAGCTAGGGTTCAAAAACTACAGCTAGGCACTTTGCCAAAAAAGGGTCATTTTTCACTGTAAAATCTTGGTGTGTCCACGTTGCGTTTTGTGCCGTTTCCTGTCGCGAGCACTAGGCCTACCCGCACAACTGAGGTACAATTTTTATTGGAAGACTTTGGGGAACGCGGGGTGCATGGAAATGTGCGGATCCACGCAGATTCCAGAACTTTCCACCACAGAAATGTGAGGAAAATATGTTTGTTTTGACAATTCTTTAGGATTGCAAGGGATTCTGGGTAACATAACCTGGTGAGAGTCAGTCAAGTCACCCCATCCTGGATTCCCCTAGATGTCTAGTTTTCAAAAATGGATAGGTTTGCTAGGGTTCCCTAGGTGCCGACAGAGCTAGGGTTCAAAAACTATAGCCACGCACTTTGTCAAAAAAGGGTAATTTTTCACTGTGAAATTGTGGTGTGTCCACGTTGCGTTTTGCGCCGTTTCCTGTCACGGACACTAGGCCTACCCACACAAGTGAGGTACCATTTTTCTTGGAAGACTTTGGGGAACGTGCGGTGGGTGGAAATGTATGGATCCACACACATTCCAGAACTTTCTACCACAGAAATGTGAGGAAAATGTGTTTATTTTGACATTTTATTTGGTTTGCAAGGGTTTCTGGGTAACAGAACCTGCTGAGAGGCAGTCAAGTCACCCCATCCTGGATTCCTCTGGGTGTCTAGTTTTCGAAAATGTATAGGTTTGCTAGGTTTCCCTAGGTGCCGGGAGAGCTAGGATTCAAAAACTACAGATAGGCACTTTGCAAAAAAAGGGTAATTTTTCATTGCATTTTGAGACGTTTCCTGTCGTGGGCACTATGCCTACCCACGCAAGTGAGGTACCATTTTCATCAGGAGACTTAGGGTAATTCAGATTTGTAAAGCAACTGTTATTACCTATCGACTTTCGATGCATTTCTACCTTCCAAATGAAAGACAATGTGTAAAAAAGAAGTAATTTTGAAATAATTCTCATGCTAGTATGAGTATCCCCAATTTCGGAAATGTGCAAATATCTACTGTTTCTAAACTCTATATTTTGTTCCCATTTCAGAAATACATAGGTGTCTTTCATACCGATTTTTCCATGTATACATTTTCCCAGAATAATTGCTATATACCCTTTACATAATAAAAAACCATTGCAAGTTCCTGCTCAGTTTTTGGCTCTGGGTTCGTCGGGTTCTTTGTGAACCTACAAGACCTATATATCCCCACAAGCAGTAAGGTCCAGCAGATGTTACGGTATATTGCTTATAAAGAGCTGCCATAATTAGAAGAAGTTACAGGTGAAAACGTTGACACAAAAGGCTGTTTTTTCAACTAATTTTCAATTTTTCCTATATTTAACTGTTAGTTTCTACAAAGAATCTTTGAAGGATCTACAAAAATGACCCCTTGCTATATTCAGAATTTTGTCTACTTCTCAAGAATGTATAGCTTTCCAGGATCCATTATTGCTTTCATACACATGTCTACCATTAACTGGAAGGAGGTTTAAAGCACAAAAAATAGCAAAAATAGGCTATGTCCCAGAAAAATGCCAAAACTGTGTAAACATTTTTGGTTTTCTGACAAAAGTCTGTCATTCCCTAAAAGCTGGGAAAATGGTGATTTCAGCCCAACAAACCCTTTTTTGATATCATTTGCAGGGAAAAACCCACACGCTTTCATTTGCAGCACTTTTTTCCCATTTTTCCCAAAACCCCCCAGAATTTAGCTGTATTTTGGCTAATTTCTGGGTCCCCTCCAGGGGAATTCACAAACCCTGGGGACCTTTAGAATCCCCAGGATGTTGGAAGAAAAGGACGCAAACTTGGCGTGGATACCTTATGTGGTCAAAAAAGTTACAGGGTCCTAAGCGCGAACACCCCCAAATAGCCAAAAAAAGGCTTAGCAAAGGGGGGGAAAGGCCTAGCAGCAAAGGGGTTAACGGCACATTATCACAGCCAAAGTTGCGATACATTTATCGCCCCATTCACAAGCTGGTGTTAACAGCCCACAGCACCAGTTTACCTGCGATAGCAGCCGCAAAAAACATCACCACGGATGACCCCCGCAACTATCGCTAATGAGATGCAGAGTAGGCGTTCCTGTGCCAAAAGCCGCAACAACACCACTCCACAACATTCACAACGACCAGACGAAACTGCGATAAGAACATGAAACAGGCGATAAGGCGCGTTAGCAGCAGGAAAATAACACCTGCTCTGACCTGGTGCTAAGTCGGACCACAGCCTGCACCACAAAAGTGAGCACAGCCCACAGCCATGCCTGAAGAACAACAGATGCACCCGGGCAACTGAACATGCAGCCCGGAGGGCCGAAAGGGAAACAACACCCGCCACCACCACCAAAGGACCCCCCTCCCTGACCCCCCGACAAAAGACATGCCACATCAGCTACACCCAACCGCGGACAAAATTATCAGAATGATGTCGCAGAATCATAACTGGTGACATGCATGTGTCGTCATAAAATTGAGCATCTCACATTAATTTCCGAAGCAACAAATCAATCTTTATTAAAATGAACGCAGGAATGAAATGAACACACATTGCGGCTCCCCTCGGGCCAATCTGTAGGTCACAGCCTGCAAGACAAAAATCATGATGAGAAGGTGTGTCCTGTGCACATCAAGGGACAGAGAGAGAGTGCGAAGGAGAGAGGAAGGAAGAGAGGGAGAGAGAGAGAAGAAGAAGAGAGTGGGAGAGAGCAAGAGGAAGAGAGGGAGAGAGAGAGAGAAGAAGAAGAGAGTGGGAGAGAGAGAGAGAGGAAGAGAGGGAGAGAGAGAGAAGAAGAAGAGAGTGGAAGAGAGAGAGAGAGAGGAAGAGAGTGGGAGAGAGAGAGAAGAAGAAGAGAGTGAGAGAGAGAGAGAGGAAGACAGAGAGAGAGAGAGAGAGAGAGAGAAGAAGAAGAAGAGAGTGGGAGAGACAGAGAAAGAGGAAGAGAGTGGGAGAGAGAGAGAGCTCCGCTCCTGCGCACCCAGGCCACACTGCTCACCTGCTGCCACCAGAGTGTTTCCAACCACTTGCCGGCATGTAGAGCAGTCCATTAGGTCACACATCTGAGAAAGAGCCGTCATCTGAAACAGAGTCCAGATACATGTTTGGCACAGTACACACAATCACACAAGACAACATCGCCTGCCCACTCATGCACACCCAGACAGAGGCACCCCAGGCCCTTCCGCCGCCCATTGGAGCATGCCCACCCATGCACACCCAGGCTGCACTGCTCACCATACGCCACCGGCGTGCAGACAGGAGGTCCCACCACGTGCCACTGCAGGCCACAAGCCCTGGGCCTGTGGACATGGCACACTCCACACCATGCTGCCCCGCTCCACAGGCCACCAAGTCACATGTTTGGTGCTGGGTCTTGATTACTCCATGGCAGAGGACATACCAGGGCATCTGGCCTCATTGCAGGCTGCACACCCGCTCAACCCAATGGGTGCCACTAACTCTGGGATCCCGGAAGCGACACCACATGGCGTTAGGCCCGCACTGCCCGCTGGCTCTGGCCTACACTGCAATCCAGCAGGGCACACAAATCCTGAGCTGACCGGACCACCAGGACGGGGCATCATCGCAGGCTGCACACCCACTCAACAGCTTAAGGTGCCACTGACTCAGTGCACCCAAAGTCACCGTCCCGTGGCGTGGTGCCTGTGCCGGCCGCAATCCTCCAGGTGCCACTAACCCTGTGCAAGCCCAGTCAGCGCCATGTGGTGGCAGGCCTGTGACGCAATCAAGGCCTCGGGTGCCACTAACCTTGTGCAAGCCCAGTCAGCGCCACGTGGTGGCAGGCCCGTAACGCACGCAATGCCTCGGGCGCTACTAACCCTGTGCGCAACTATTCATGGGCCCTTTATGATTGAGAACCATGGAGCGTCCATCATCCAGTCACCACTGGCAGAGGGGAATGTGACGTCGTCGGCCCCTTATGTTGGCGGAGTCACATGACCTGTGACGCCTGCGCCGGATGTGTGTGGTGTGCGTGCAAACTTGCCCTCAGGGAGTGGCTGTGACATGCTGACAACTAGACCAGTGACCTGCACACCACCAGCGACTACGTCTGCGATGGGTAGCAATGAGGGCCCCCCTCGGAGCATAAGAGGAGTGGTCTGGCCTGCCGTACGCCAGACCAGCGCAGGGCTTTCAACAATGACACATGGGATCTGGGCGTGGTTAAGTCCATGTCAGGACATGGAAGTGACTGATGCGTGTGTCCCTGTTGTAGTGTTCACGGGACCTGGTACCCAATATGCTATGTAGCACCCTCTGAATGACATCCCACAGGATGAACATTATTGACGCAAGGGACATCACTGTCCCTACATTCACCCACACATTCATACACGGATGATGAACAACATAATACAGCAGTGCGTTACTGGATGTTTATTGCAGATCCTGTGCAGTCCTGCAGCTGGAGCGGTACAGGGCAATGCTGAGCACACTACACAATATGGGCCCGTGGAGGGCCAGCCAGAGTCCATCCGGGGATGACAAGTCCTGCGGAAGAGGTAGGGAACAGTCTACAGTGTGGTCAACGTGTCATTGGTCATCAAACAGGATATGGCAGTCCATGTCACTGTCCAAGGTGAGTGCATCAGAGTGTATCAGGGGTCAGTGGTAGGTCATGGGGCTATGTGCGGCACCAAGCAGGAACAGGCCATGTGGCGGAAATGAATGCTTGTGCCTTCTGATCACAAACTCAACCACGTCCTTGTCCCCGGATGATTGCACTGCCCCACCTGTGGGTGTTGCAATACCGGCTGGGACACTGTGTGCCACTGACACATCAGGAGGGTTGTCGGCTGCACTGTGTGGCAGTGACACATCAGGTGCCAGAGTAGATATGCCTGCCGCACTGTGGGGCACTGACACACCAGGGGGTGGAGCTGTGGATGGTGTGGGGTCAGCTGCATTCATCAGCGCCACGCGGTGTGGCAGCAATGCCATGAGGATGGTCTGCAGGGCATGGTAGATCCCAGCTACATTTCGCTGATGTACAGCGGTGGTTGCCATCCTTTCCGCCTCCATCCGCACCATGTCCTCCATGAGCCTCCACATGTGTGCCAGCTCACGGCTGCTATCGCTGGAGCCCCTCTTAGCGGACAGGTGTTCTTCTTCTGCGTCAGGACTCCAGCGATGTCAGTCAGGGCTCGTTGGAGGCCATGGAGCGGGCATAGACACCCATGGATGGCATCCAGTTTGTCAGCCATGAGGTCGAACCCCACCCGCACCTGCTTAGCCGTTTCCCTCTGGGCCTCCAGCACATGGCGTTGGAAGGCCATGTGTTGTTCCTGGGGGTCTTGGGAGACTGGCAGGCCATGGGTGCCTCCCACTGGGTGATTTGGGTGGTGGGTGGGGTCTCCTCGATGTAGCTGGTCAGCCCTGATTCTGGAGGTGAGTCACGGATGATGTCAATGATGTCCAGGAGGGCTTGGGTATGGAGGCTGGCAATGTCAAGTCAAGTCAAGTCATAAAATTTGTATAGCGCACTACATACCCAGAGGGTTTCAAGGCGCTTAGGAAGGGGAGGAGGATTATTTGTCAAATATCCACGTTTTAAGCTGCTTTCTGAACGCTAGGTGGTTCTGGGTGAGGCGAAGGTAAGCGGGGAGTGAGTTCCATGTTTTAGCAGCCAGGTATGAGAAGGATCTGCCTCCCATGGTGGTCCTGTTGATGCGGGGTACAGTGGCGAGGGCTTGGCTGGAAGAACGAAGTTGGCGGGAGGGGGTGTAGAAGGACATTCGAGAGTTGAGGCAATCTGGTCCGATGTCGTGGAGTGCTTTGTGTGCGTGGGTAAGCAGTCGGAAAGTGATTCTCTTATTGACGGGTAGCCAGTGGAGGTCTTTAAGGTGATCAGAGATGTGTTCGTTGCGTGGGATGTCTAATATGAGCCTGGCTGAGGCGTTTTGGATTCGTTGGAGTTTCTTCTGGAGTTTAGCGGTGGTACCTGCGTAGAGGGTGTTTCCGTAGTCCAGTCGGCTCGTGACCAGAGCGTGGGTGAATGTCCTCCTCATCATCAGTGAAGAGTGGCTGGGACTGCTCTGGAGGGGGTGTTGGCGGTGTCCCTGCAATGTGAAGGGGAGATGGTGTGTTGCAATGTCTCCACATGTATGTAGCCGCATGGTACATGTTGACATTCAGACAGCATGGCATTGTACATTGTGACAGTCGGTGGATCTGGACGATGACCCAGAATCATTGAGGGTGTGCACTGTGCTGTGCTTGATTGTGCATGTGTGCCATCGTGGCCATCTCCACCCATCCCCCTGTGTCCTGTTGAGCAGTGTCTGGTCCCCCGACTCCAGCCACAGTATCCACATTGATGACTGTCGACACCAGCTCCTCCATGTCGAGCTGTGGTGCTGGGCCCCCACCTCCAGTCTGCATTGCTGCCTTCTGGTTGGCTGCGAGTTTCTCCTTGGTCTTCTGCTTGATGTCATTCCATCGCCTCTTGAGCTCGTCCATTGTCCACTTGTGCTCTCCGACGGCATTCACCTTGTCCACAATGTCCCGCCATATTCCTGTTTTGGTGCCCAATGACACGTTGGAGGTTGATGAACAGTTGTTGATGGTGTTCCATCACCTCCGTGACTATGATCCTGTTTGCCTGCAGACTGAACTTCATCTTCCTCATCTTCTTGTCCTTGCCCTTCCCTTTCCCCGAGGTCCCGGGCTGGTCGTCCCGGGTGCTTGATTGGGGGGTTGTGCTCGTCCTCGGCACCTGCTACCGGCTGCCTCCATGGTGCTTGGCTGTTGGTCAGTTTGTGTTTTTTTTTTTTCTACTTTTATGGCGATTTTTCCCACCGGCCAGGTGTGTGTTGCAGGCCTGGCACTGCTTATCGCTGATTTACTCATTGCACTTTGGCCCTTCGCAGGTTTTTTGGTGTTGTGGTTTGTGTTTTTATCTCCATCAAGGTGGTTGTGTCGCGGACATTGTCCGCGGTTTCGGCAGACTATCGCATGGTACCGCCTTGTTGTGAATTCCACGCTGACACAGGGTTATTTTCCCGTAATGGGCTGCGATGTTGGAAGCTGCGTTAGGCTACTCTTGCGGTAGTTATCACACGTTCTTGTGAATATACCCCTCAGTCTCTTAATTTTTGTCTTACTCTCAGTTCTAGTCTGTGATAGGCATCGCTCTGAACTCCTGTTCTTCAGTCCTGTTCTTTCCATGGTAAAGGAAGACACACTGGCCACAGGTGTACCAAGCGGCTGCTCCACTACTTTTGAGCAGATGCGGGCCATGTAGCAGACTCTGGAGGCAGCAGCAGCTGTGTGTCTGCCTTCAGTTTTAAAGTTCATATACTGTAAAATAGTTATGATTTGATATTCATACCTATTTGTAAAGACATTGTGCTCATACAAAATAGGTTAAGTCGATATCTGTGTCCTTAATATTTTTTGGGGGATATTGTTTTGCCAATACTTGTGTTGCTGATATTTCATCATACAGACAGTGCAAGTAGGGCAATGTGGACAGCAACACCACAGATGGCACGGGGGAGCAAGCAACACCACGATCAGTGGGAAGAGGGTCGGAGGGAGCAAGCAGCATGACAAACAGTGGGAGGAGCATCAAAATACAGAGGTCTAAGTGATAGAAGAATGAACACAACACAGTAGGGTGGGAGGGGAGGGAGAAACAAAACAATGCAGTAGTGGTTTTGGAGGAACATTAGAAGCAACACAGTGTAGGAGAGGGTGGGAATGATAGGTCAACAGCAACAACTGAGCATGGTCGGGGCAAGCAACATAAGTAGAACAAGAAAAGTAATGGGTCAAACAACAACAGAGTAAGCAATGATGAAGGGGAAAGCAACTAAAAGAAAAAAATACCTTAAAACTTTAAGCAGTGAAAGGACACTTACTGGAAGAAGCAGTATTTGGGCCATGATTTAGAGGAGGGACGAACAACAAAGAGCAAGTGAAGCTCGCATGCGCTGATCAAAGAAAAGCAAGGAAATGAGAATGATGATGAAGCCTACCAATGGTAAGCAATGAGCGGCATCTAAGCCTCCTGAAAGCTGACAAAATTTATTTCAAAAGCAGCTCAGGCTCTATCCCAGATGAGACAAAAAAGGTTTAGTTTGAACAAAGTGCAGATGTAAAAAGGATTTCCGCTCAGACCCCACAAAGCCTTCATCACCAATGAGCTAGCAGAGTGCTGCCGGCCATCAAAATATATTTCACATAGAACTTCATGCAATACTTGTGCCCTAAGCATCAGCATTGTTTGTAGAGCCTATGAAGATAAAAGTGAACCATAAAGCACCAGGTAACATATATACCCAATAAATCACCCCTTATGGCAGTGGAGAAACCACCGACCCTCCCCAAGACTCTAAAAAGCTTTTGTGCACAGAACTAGAAATGTTCTGCTCGTCATTGTGCCCCCATATCTCAGCAGCCTTGGCCCATAAGTACAACCCCTTTCATACTTTTCAATGTGTATTTTGTGCAGCACCACATGCAACACATATGTATTATGAGGTTGGTCTGTGTAATCTTGTAACTTTAAAAGTGCTTTTTCTTCTACCCATGACTGGTTAAATGTAGCTCTTGGTTTCTGTGCTTTGTACTCTAAAACTGCTGTTTGTTTTCCAGCCAGAGACTGTTTCAATTTACCTCCTGGTTTCTGTGCTTTGTACTTTAAAACTGCTGTTTTTTTCCTGCCTGTGACTGTTTAAATTGCTCTCCTAGTTTTCCCTATGCTGTGCTAAGGTCTGTTGAAGTCAATCCACCACCACCTTACTTTTGTTTTAACACAGTATGAAAGAAAAATACAGCTCAAAGGCTAAACAGAGTGTGCTTAAGAGACTGCTTAAACTGATTTTAGGGTTTAAACTGTGTTTGGAAAGTGTATGTAGCACTCATTTTGGCTAGAAGAGTGATTTGTTTAAATGTATAAAAAGCAGTATTTTTAGTGGCTTTAGATTTGGACCTTACCTGTAGAGTTGAACAGGAACTACGGAGTGTAGATTGAGCCTGTCTGACTTCAAGGATATTCTGACTTCAGGAGCAGCTCCCTGCCCCCTGGTGACTAGTTTGTGCTTAAGGTCACATGCCCCATATATAACTTTCCTACTGGTTGTTACATCTGTGATCTGATTGGTTGCTATGTATAGGATTTTTATTGGACTTAAGATTAGGGTTAGAGTTCTGATTGGTTGATACGTTTGACTTTCTGATTGGCTCCTGCGGCTAAGGTTTCTATTGGATTTAGGGCTTAGGGTTAGAGTTCTGACTGACTGATAGGCCAGGGGTTCTTATTGGCTCCTGGGGCCAAGGTTTCTTGTGGACGTAGGGCTTAGGGCTAGAGTTCTGATTGACTGATAGGTCAGGGGTTCTGATTGGCTCTTAAGGCTAGGGTTTCTATTGGAACAACAAAATGGGTGGTAGAGGCACTCCGAATTTGTTTCAGAAACAAAGTTTTACTCGTTTAACACTTCTTCTCAATGGCGTGCTGTGGAGTGGATTCCAACAGTCATGGATTCCTGACACTTCAAACCTTCAATGCTAGGACCAGTAGGGCCCTAGTCTCCACGCACAGTTGCGTTCAGGACAATGCCTTGAAATAATTCTCAAAACTGTAGTTCATACTTAATCCAGCATTTGTAGTGAATGAATTAAATCAATGTCTCAGTGATTAAAGCAATTTATTCATTGCAAAAATATTCGTTAGTTAAATCTTCATTCAATCCTTCATATAAATCCAAATTACGCTCTTACAAGAAGTTCACTTTTTGTGAATGCCCAATGCATTTCGAGCCAGCCGGCTCTTCATCAGGGGCTACGTATCTAAAGAAATAAATAATGCATATTTACACATTGACCATTACAATGATGGCAAAAACATCAGTTTGCAAATACATGATCAAACTCAGAAATTCATAACAACATTCCATACTGAAACAACTAAGTGAATAAGTTGAGTGACCGCATAATGACCCAAAATGACCATCACCAAGAATGTTTAAATAAAGTTGTGTAGACGGTAAAAGAAGCCGAAAAAACTCAGAGAGACTGTTACCTTGTTGGGCAATAAACAACCGCTTTTCAAAACGAATGGATCAACCTGAAAACAGAACACACTAGAATGTCGTCTCTGAACGTAGAGAAAGAAACTGGCAAGAGAAATGAAGAGAAAATTCAAAATGAGAAATCTTACCGACACAGTACAACGTGGTCGATTCAATGAAAGGAACCTGTTCGACTGCTGGCTCAAAAAAATCACCAGGTGAAAATCATGGCGGTATGTTGGGAGCATGCGCTTAAATCAGAGCATGTTTAGACATAAAAAAGGTGACTGAACAACGATACCTTACTCAAAATGGGAGGAACTATCTCAAAAAAAGTGACTAATGATACATGGACTATCATCAAAGGTAAAACTGGTTCCACTATAAAAATAAACGACATGACAAAGCGCAAAAGCCTGAATCAAAGTGGAGGTAATACTCGCGTGCATACTGTGCTACTGAAAAAAATTTTTTAAACAAGGTGGCTGGATGAATGGTGCCGCCATCTTGAAAGAGAGCGAAAAATGAACCTGGACATGAGAAAAATGGTGAAAAATTTAAAAACGTTAAAAAATAGTCGGAATGACCGGAAAAAATAAAACGTGTGTTGGTGAGGGTCACTGGTCAGGGTAATCTAACCCAAGAAGAAAGGTTGATCACATAGGTATATATGAATATGCAGTCCTATCCTGATACAAAAAAACCTTTGACACAAATACATCATAAATAACAAGCATAGTCTATTTTGTCATTAATGCCTTTCTCCATTAAGGTGTCCAAACGCTTAATCCAATAGGTTTCCCTCTGTAGGAGACTTCTGGTCAGATCTGTATCTTGACGTTGCTCTACTCTTTCTAGGACAGAGAATCTGAGTTGGGCGATACTGTGCTTCTCTTCATTCCAATGCATGGCCAAGCTGCTGTGTTTGTTGAGTGTTCTGATTGTACTTTTGTGCTCAGAAATCCGGGTTTTAATTTTTCTTTCGGTTTTGCCCACATACAACTTGCCACATGGACATTTGATGTAGTAGATGAGTTTATTTGAATTGCAATCAGAATTATGGTGAAGTCTGATGATTTCTCCAGTACATGGATGGTTTAATGTATTGCCGGTTATAACGTTATTGCAATGAATGCAGTTATGACATTTACTCATTCCTTTGTGGGCAATGTTCCCTTGCTTAATGGGAGTATTGATGATTTCTTTGATGTTTTTTGCACGTTTATAAGCAAACATTGGGGGATCTTTAAAAATGTTGTGAAAGTCAGGCTCATTCTGTAACAATTCCCATCTTTTGACGATGATGTTCTTCACTTTACCGGATGCTGTGGAGAATTTTGATACAAAGACTTGTCTGTTTGTCTGTTTTCGTGGTCTACTTGTTAAGAGACTCTCTCTATTGAATTTGGATGCGCGTTGTTTAGCTGATTCAATCACTTCTGTAGGGTAACCCCTGGCAAGATACATCTGCTGTTGGAGTGATAAGTTCTTCTCCGTATCCTCTGCAGTAGAGCATATCCGTTTTATCCGCAAAAATTGGGACAATGGTAAGTTGTGTTTTAAGCTATTAGGATGGAAACTTTGGAAACTTTGGAAACGGAGGTTTTCAAAAAGCAAACAGATGTGAATAGCGCGCTCCATTTCCAAAGTTTCCATCCTAATAGCTTAAAACACAACTTACCATTGTCCCAATTTTTGCGGATAAAACGGATATGCTCTACTGCAGAGGATACGGAGAAGAACTTATCACTCCAACAGCAGATGTATCTTGCCAGGGGTTACCCTACAGAAGTGATTGAATCAGCTAAACAACGCGCATCCAAATTCAATAGAGAGAGTCTCTTAACAAGTAGACCACGAAAACAGACAAACAGACAAGTCTTTGTATCAAAATTCTCCACAGCATCCGGTAAAGTGAAGAACATCATCGTCAAAAGATGGGAATTGTTACAGAATGAGCCTGACTTTCACAACATTTTTAAAGATCCCCCAATGTTTGCTTATAAACGTGCAAAAAACATCAAAGAAATCATCAATACTCCCATTAAGCAAGGGAACATTGCCCACAAAGGAATGAGTAAATGTCATAACTGCATTCATTGCAATAACGTTATAACCGGCAATACATTAAACCATCCATGTACTGGAGAAATCATCAGACTTCACCATAATTCTGATTGCAATTCAAATAAACTCATCTACTACATCAAATGTCCATGTGGCAAGTTGTATGTGGGCAAAACCGAAAGAAAAATTAAAACCCGGATTTCTGAGCACAAAAGTACAATCAGAACACTCAACAAACACAGCAGCTTGGCCATGCATTGGAATGAAGAGAAGCACAGTATCGCCCAACTCAGATTCTCTGTCCTAGAAAGAGTAGAGCAACGTCAAGATACAGATCTGACCAGAAGTCTCCTACAGAGGGAAACCTATTGGATTAAGCGTTTGGACACCTTAATGGAGAAAGGCATTAATGACAAAATAGACTATGCTTGTTATTTATGATGTATTTGTGTCAAAGGTTTTTTTGTATCAGGATAGGACTGCATATTCATATATACCTATGTGATCAACCTTTCTTCTTGGGTTAGATTACCCTGACCAGTGACCCTCACCAACACACGTTTTATTTTTTCCGGTCATTCCGACTATTTTTTAACGTTTTTAAATTTTTCACCATTTTTCTCATGTCCAGGTTCATTTTTCGCTCTCTTTCAAGATGGCGGCACCATTCATCCAGCCACCTTGTTTAAAAAATTTTTTTCAGTAGCACAGTATGCACGCGAGTATTACCTCCACTTTGATTCAGGCTTTTGCGCTTTGTCATGTCGTTTATTTTTATAGTGGAACCAGTTTTACCTTTGATGATAGTCCATGTATCATTAGTCACTTTTTTTGAGATAGTTCCTCCCATTTTGAGTAAGGTATCGTTGTTCAGTCACCTTTTTTATGTCTAAACATGCTCTGATTTAAGCGCATGCTCCCAACATACCGCCATGATTTTCACCTGGTGATTTTTTTGAGCCAGCAGTCGAACAGGTTCCTTTCATTGAATCGACCACGTTGTACTGTGTCGGTAAGATTTCTCATTTTGAATTTTCTCTTCATTTCTCTTGCCAGTTTCTTTCTCTACGTTCAGAGACGACATTCTAGTGTGTTCTGTTTTCAGGTTGATCCATTCGTTTTGAAAAGCGGTTGTTTATTGCCCAACAAGGTAACAGTCTCTCTGAGTTTTTTCGGCTTCTTTTACCGTCTACACAACTTTATTTAAACATTCTTGGTGATGGTCATTTTGGGTCATTATGCGGTCACTCAACTTATTCACTTAGTTGTTTCAGTATGGAATGTTGTTATGAATTTCTGAGTTTGATCATGTAT
This sequence comes from Triturus cristatus, assembly GCF_964204655.1. Lineage (NCBI taxonomy): Eukaryota > Metazoa > Chordata > Amphibia > Caudata > Salamandridae > Triturus > Triturus cristatus. The sequence continues at coordinate 718,811,898 of NC_140588.1, forward strand.
TTGCAAACTGATGTTTTTGCCATCATTGTAATGGTCAATGTGTAAATATGCATTATTTATTTCTTTAGATACGTAGCCCCTGATGAAGAGCCGGCTGGCTCGAAATGCATTGGGCATTCACAAAAAGTGAACTTCTTGTAAGAGCGTAATTTGGATTTATATGAAGGATTGAATGAAGATTTAACTAACGAATATTTTTGCAATGAATAAATTGCTTTAATCACTGAGACATTGATTTAATTCATTCACTACAAATGCTGGATTAAGTATGAACTACAGTTTTGAGAATTATTTCAAGGCATTGTCCTGAACGCAACTGTGCGTGGAGACTAGGGCCCTACTGGTCTTAGGGTTTCTATTGGACCTAGTGCCTTTTTATGACTTTTGTAGTGTGGGAGCAGGCCACCGCAATGGGAGTGTCAAAGGCTGTACCTGCACTGCATGGACTGTGCAGTCTATGGAGTGCAGCATAGGGGGTGAATGCACACAGGGGGGCATAACATATGTCCCTCTCCAGGCAGGCATCCCATGGCCCTGAGGAAACAGAGAAACTGCAGGGCCCCCTTTGTTTCCTGACTGCCACTGGCATGCCACTGCTGTGGGATCCATGATCCCCAGCGGTTGTGGTGGGCCTGTGGCCATCCCACGCCGTACTCATAATATGGCTGGTGCAGCGCCAATCTGACGGTCTAGGGACTGTCACCATGGGTTTGGCAGTCCAAAGGACTGCCAAACTCGCAATCAGCCCCTTAGTGTTTAAGCCTTAGCTTTTGATTGCTTTCTACGGCTAGAGCTGTGATTGGTTGAAACTGCATGGTTTTCTATTTGTCCTAGGGATTAGGGATTTGGTTTTGATTTGCTAGGGTTAGGGCTAGAGTTCTTACTGGCCAAAGGTCTCCTGACCTAGGGCTATTTAAGCTTAGAGCTCAGGCACATCAGCACAGGCATCAAGTCTAAGGGTAAAGCGGACAAGGGAAGTTGCCTGTTTAGGCCTATCTGGACCTGCACCCTTCTATTCAAACTAACACTAAATGGTACCTTCACTCTCACCCAAGACACCACTCTGTCCTTTACCATTACCAAATCCACACATCACCAGCACAACACAAAGCTGCTCTCTACATAACTTTAATCCATCCAGACACATACTCCCTGTTCATGCAAAACACCAGTTTTACCCTCTACTTGTTCCTAACAAAGCACTTTCTGCCACCACCAAACCTATACTCAGCCCTCCATCAGATCAACCTACAACACTATCCTCGTCTTTTTACCAAAAACACACAACCAAAGAATCCTTACTCTCCACTCAACCATCTAAAAAAACACTCATAACTCTTGTCCATCCCCTCTCACATACCCTATAAACTATTTTCCAAACACTCACTACCACCTTTACTATTTAACTTCCATTCTCCAACAGTGCTTTACATACAAATCCTTCTCAGAATACTGCTACATCATTATCTCCTCTCACTACTCCACAAAAAACAAACATAGAACGCACACCAGCAAAACAAAATCTCACACAGATACATTTTCATACTGCATTCCATACAAAATTCGAAACATACACCCATCCTTACCCTCATTACTACACAAATACTACAAATCCCAAACCACCTTTACTCTCAAATTCTCTATCTTCACCAACACCTACCATAAATACTCCAACACAACTCTTATTCACCTGCCTCTCACCCATTGCAACTCCAACACAACTCTTATTCACCTGCCTCTCACCCATTGCACAATTTAGAACCTTAAACCATGACACATGTTCCATCAAAACTCCTATCCATACCCCTTCCATCCTACACAGATGCAAATGAAATAAACAACATGCAACTCTTCAAAACGTCCCATCTCTATGTCTTTTACACAACAAGGCTACTCTACAAAAACAACAAAGCTCATCTACTCACTCTCAACCACCATCTCCACCACCTACACATGCAGACTCAACAAAGTACCTTCTAAGCGTATTGAGTGAGGAATAGAATATAGAAAGACAACATTATTGCTATCCTTATACAGTTAATACCAGCACTAATGACATACCTGCTCAAGTCAAAACAATACTGCTCATTCTTCTAGTTAACAAAGTCACACCACTACCCAAACCAAAAAAAATCTCTAAACTGCTTACTATTATATGCCTGATCACTCTCTAAAAACAAGCATCACATCTAATACCTACTCACTGACACTCAACCTGGCTTACTCTTCATAACTGATAACTGAATAACTGAAACATGGTTGGGTGATAACGTGGCTCTAGTGTTGCATTAATCCATTCCTCTAGGTTATTAAACTATCACACAAAATTGTATAAACAGAAGAGGAGCTAGAGTAGCTATTAAATTCAACCAAACAATAAATCTCACCAAAGCTGATGACATTTCTATTCACGGTTGTGAGACCCTCATCACCAGATGGAACTCTACACCAACTTCCTCTTGTAACTTCCTTCTCATTTCCAGACCACCATCTAGCAATGCCACATTCCCAGACACATTTCCAGACACAGTTTCAAACCTTATAATACTACACTCCAACATATGCATTCTTGGTGACCTAAATATTTGGCTTGACAAACCCAATAAGCCCCAGCCAAAAGCTATTCTCACTGACCTTGTCACACTGAACCTAAATCAGATCAAACATAAACCCACACACATCGCAGGACATATACTTGACATAATTTTTTGCAAATTGGGAACTGGTTATCTTTCAAATGTTTACCCCAGTAACATTATCAGAACACCATTTGGCAGCTTTTCAACATGAAACCACAAATCAACACATCTAAGACCACCTTACATGCATCCACCGACCGTAAAACAAACTCATTTTTGTTGATGGGGATCCATCTGTAAATCTTATGAAGCATGCAGAGGGTGTGGAAGCAGGAGGAGGTTACTACGTTGACTTGGCACTTCATGGAGAGATCTCAGGATGATGCCGAGGTTGTGGGCATGGCTGGTAGGGGTAGGTGAGGTTCCGGGTGCAGTGGGCCACCAAGTACCCACAAAAATTGATTGATTGATTGATTGATTGATGCTCTTGGGTTCTAATGTGAAGGGCAGTAGGCTGATGTTCTGTGTGCATCCTGTGAGTAAGGAAATTATTCACTTGAGGGTGTTTTCTCTGATGTTGATTTGGCGGAGTCTGGTGATGAGGATGTGGTGTGAGACTGTGTCCAATGGCCCTGAGAGATCGAGGAGGCTCAGGGCTGCAATATTGCCATGGTCAAGGATGGATCTGATGCCGTCGTTTGCAGCTATTAAGGCAGTCTCAGTGCTGTGGTTGCAGTGGAAGCCGGAGTGGGTGGCATCAAGAAGGTTGTGTCCTACCAGGTGGTCTGTGAGCTGATGATTGATGGCTTTCTCCAGGACCTTGGCTGGGAAGGGGATCAGCAACATGGGGCAGTTATTTTTTAGCTTGTTCGGGCTGGCAGAGGCTTTTTTCAGGAGGGGTTTCACCTCTGTGTGTTTCCAGCCATCACGGAATGTGGAAGAGGTGATGGATAAGTTGAGGATGTCAGTGAGAGTGCTGATAATTTCCTTCTGTGCCAGGTTGAATACAAGGACTCTAAGAAGCCAGCTTAGAGGGCACTGCTCTCATTTGGATCACACCCTACCTTCAAAACTGAATAAATGTAATCCATTCTCCCCTTTCTCACCCAAACCATATTTCACAAAAGCAGGGGTTTCTCAAGGCTCTATCATCTCATGAATGCTTTTCAACATCTACATGAAGTCATTACCAGGAATGATCAATGAATTTCACCTCACATACCATAACTATGCAGATGACACACAAATACTCCATAAACTTGAAATCCCCAACAACATTGAAAACTCACAAATCTTCATTTGCCTCAGAGTCATTGATCAGTGGATGACATGGAACAATCTCAAATTGAAGGCTTCCAAAACTGAAATACCCAGATGTGGAGATTGGAAACATTATGGCCCACTCTGTACCTGTCTTCACAATCTGGCACCACCCCCTAAAGTATCTATGGAAGTAACAAACCTTGGAATTACCATGGACTCCAAGTTATCAAGGAATGCTCAACTACATAAATTAGGAAGATGAACTTTCATTATCATGATATCTCTCAGACGCATCTTCCCCCACCTGGGATTTCTACACAAGGTCCAGTCTATTATTTCTCCGGCACTGTTGTTATGTTTCATATAGGTACCCTAATATAGGCCCGCGTAATATCATATACCTTCACCTACATTATCTCCCTTATACTACACAGTAACAAGCCTTTAGGATTGAACCTTTACCTAGTTCTAGTCCTGGGTGCAGAAGGAGGGTTTTTGCCTGAACAATAGCGTCCTATAACTTCATCAATGGACTCATACAGTATGAATGAATATTCATGAGGGTTTTTGGAATCCAGTCAGGGGCTACACACCACCTGCATAATATCTACGTACAAGGTTCATCCCATACGTCATCCTCAAATCCAACCATGGCTAATACAAGAAACAAGGGACAAAGAAACCCTAGATACTTTCAGTATAAATAGAGCACATCTTGATAGAATTGGTAGAGGGAACCAAGACTTCCAGGACGACACATTGACCAGAGATACTGAGGCTCCTGCATGAAGATGCTCCAGCTGACAGCGGTCTAACACATCCCTTGCGGGGTGTCCAACTCGAGACCAGGACAGGGTCCCACACTCTCTGACTTCAGGTAACAGGGTTAGACTAAATCCTAGAGTGATTCTTGGCTTCACATCTACTCACATGCTAGGTACACTTAGGCACATCTAGATAAACATCATAGGAGTGCGCACACTTTTATCATGCATTTGATATTCATGTATGTATTCATGATTATTGCAAGTTGGTAGAACTGTACTATCCTTTTATTTTCACCGTATTGCTAATCCTATATACCTATTTTACACTAGAAGAACAACTGTGCAATTAATTCTTATTGTAACACGCCCAACTGTTTCTTCTCTGTAACTCTCTGGGACCGAATAAGTGAACACGAGTGACTGAGCGAAAAGCAACACATTGTATTCACGATCCTGAGGGATCAGGTTTGTCATGTTCTGAGGTTGCCAGAAACTATTCTCTCCCCGATAAGAGGAGATTCTAGTGGCACTGTGAGCTAGCTAAAACAGAAAGGCTAACATTCTTGATGGGGGTGCTCAGAGCCAGTCTGCCACCAAACCCACAGCTAATGTTATCCGGAGCGCGCAGATCCTGTATAGGTAATATAGGAACTACATGACATCGTGCCACCAACATTGGTTGTGTACTTATTTAACAGTAGAATCTGAGTAGTTCAGTCGTGCTATTCTCCAAGACCCCTAATCACAAAACACCAGAGACGTCAGGAGTGGGTGGGCACAAACTCCACCGCACCTGAGTAGGCGAAAAAATACTATTTATTACCTATTGGTTAATCAAGCTTGAAGGACACATTGTTTCTAAAATTGTGCAACAAAACCTTATCTTAGTTCTCTTAACCCCTTGCATGCTCATGACGGAACCACTCCGTCATGAGCCACGGGCGCCGTGTGCTCATGACGGAGTGGATCCGTCATGCTGCGGCTGTTGGCGGCCGCTCCGCCCACGCAGCACTATTTCCCCGCCTGTGCGGGCGATCAGCGCAAATGGGTGGAGTCATGACGGAACCACGCCGTCATGAGCACAGCTCGCCCGTGACTCATGACGGCGTGGTTCCGTCATGAGCATGGCGGCGCCGCGCTCACCCCAAACCCCCCCAGAGCTGCGGCGGAATTCGCGCCGCAGCGAATGTGTTAAACAAACTTCTTCTTTACAAAAATGACTGAGGATAGGGATGATCCAGAAGTGGATTGGCACCTCTAAGCAGGAGAAGAAGATGCAAACGCAATACAAATTGCGCCAAAATTCAGACATACAATCACCCTTAAAATATTGGAAAATGATTTAGAAGCTAGGGGTGGCATAGTAGCTTTCATGATTGAGGCACACAAATCAAACAAAACAGAGGTATTTTATTCATGGGTTCCATTACCAGCAGCAGGTGCAAGAACACAGACATTTCACTGTTACACAGAGGGAGATGCACCCTTGGAATATGGCCCATTCGAGGACATAGAGGTTCCACACACATACCAGGAACCTTTATACAGGTTTAAAGGCGCTCTACACCACAGAAGAAGTAGAGTAAGATTAGGCCCGCTCAGAGGAGAAGGGGCAACATGGCCGATATTAGCAGCCTACACACCACATCCTGATATTGACACAATGTCACAGGCAGACTTACTCATACAACACAAGGATTTAATTAAAATCTAAAGAAACCTGACACAATTTGTCATGAGGACTTTCACAGTCCAACCAGCAACAGTTGCAACAAATGGAACTCAATATCAGGGTACAGCAACTAAAATCACACCAAAAACGTTACACGCGGTAATGGGCAAAATGGCCATGAAACGTGAACAAATGCCATTCTGGATAGCTCAGAAAACAACTCAGCTCGAGGCAGTATTCACGAATACTACCCCGTATGAAAAGCACAGAATGCTAATAATCTGCTTGCCCATGGGGATAACACCACAAGTAAAGGATTGTACCACTTGGGGCACAATCTTTGCTGCCATTTATACCTGAACTCATGGTATTCCTTAGTTAACGGTGATACCAGATGTATTAAGACAAATATAAAAATGAGTACGGAGCAGAACCTGCTCAGAACTTGGGGATGAAGTTACTAGGTAACTATTACCAGGTATCAGCCATAATACTAGCTAATATTAAAGGGAGGCAGCTTTAGTGGCAATCCGCCAACGCCTAAGGAAGTTCAGTCCATTAGATCAACAACACAAACTACCCAAAATAATTGAAACTGCATATACAGAATTAGGCAGAGACGGTTGAGGTGGAAAAGCTTTAAAACCACAATTGATGAGCAGTCTTGAAAAGGACACTTCTAAGCAGACACCTGCTTCTTCTAAAAAGAAGTGGGATAATAAAAAAATTAAAAAATCTTAAAGGAAACAGATCTCCATTCCGAGGTAGATCTCCTCCACAGGAGCCCTCTGAAAAAAGGTGAAACATTAGGAATAGGGATAATATTAGGAAACCTGACAGGTATCAGGTTCCTCTCGTTCCTTTCAGGGTTCATCGAAAAACTCAGAGAGTGAAGGACGGTCAGAAAGACAAAAAGAGCATACAAAGTCCAGAGACAAACTGCATGCTCAAGACTATACTTCCAAAAAAGAAGAAAACACAAAATCAAAACCTCAATTTAAGAAGAAAAAAGTTGCAGGCCTGAAGAACAGGCATACCTAGAATTCTGAGGACGCATTTCTGAATGGGGAATGGGCTCAGACGATGCTAGAAAGTGCGGCAGAAGTAACAATAGCTCACCAGAACCTGATGGAATTTCTGGTGACAATGGACTTGAATGATTATATCACGGTAGAAATACCAGAAACAAGGGTAAGCGTCCCACATAAGTTACATGAAATAACACTCCAGATAAAGGGGGACACGCCCAGGAAAGTTAAAGGTCTCTTTTGGAAGAACCTGTCATCTAGTTATGATATCCTATTAGCTGAACAAGATTGGCCACCAGCATTCGTCATGGAATCATCTTAAACACACATATGCACGGCAGTGGGCATTTGCCCTAGCTCCAGCATTGTACAAAAATCATTCCAGATGGGATGAGAATTCAACCCACCACGTGATCCCATTCAAAGTTTCACCAAATGTACAGAGACAATATCCAATAAAGCAATAAGCTAAAAAACAGGCCAGGGAGATCTTAGGTCAACTTGAATACCAAGGGGTGATCGAAAATTGCACCTCATCACTGAACAATCCTTTGTTTCCCGTATGAAACCGGACAACTCATATCGTCTAGTTTTAGATTACAGACATTTAAACACACGCACAAAGACAGTCGCCATCCAAAATGCACACAATGCCACGTTAATGAATAACATTGCGCAGAAAAACTACAAAACTACACTTGATATCTCAAATGGATTTTTCTGCCAAAATATAGTGCCTGAAAGCAGGTATTTGACTGCATTCTCAGCGTTGGGGTCTCAGTTACAATTTTGTTGTCTCCCCCAAGGGTATAAGAACAGCCTGGAGTTATTTTCAGCAACAGTAACCGAATTACTCCAAAATTTTTATGAGGAAGCATTGTCCTATGTGGATGATATTGATGTAACGGACGATGACTTAAAAATGCACTTGACCAGGGTGAGCCCCATACTTATCGGATTCTCCTCTCAGGGCTACAAATTTCATTTAAAAAAATCTAAAATCGCCCACCTAAATGTCCTGTTTTTAGGATATGAGCTTTCAAGTGACGGGAAAAGTCTGGCAGCTAACTTTTTAGAAAAGTGTGCGCTGCTCCAACCTCCAATATCATTAGAAAATTTACAGTCAATACTGAGATTCCTAAATTTTGGCAAAAAATATATTTTGGATTACGCAGAAAGAGTAAAACCTTTCCACGACTTAATAAAACCTAACTTTTCAGTTAGACAATGGACACAGGAACACACAAACATCCTACGGTCACTACAAGAAGACATGATAGCTTCCAAACACTTACAGCCATGCGTAAACGTGCGCAACTTAGTCATAGCGGGTCAATGTCGGTACACTTACTTAACCTTCAATGAAGGCGAAACGGTACTAATCGCTTGCAAATCACACATGTACACAAACGCAGAAATGCGTTTCACTTCAACAGAAAAAATCCTGACAACAGTTCAGACCGCTGTAGCAAGAGAAAGAGCATTAGCTCAGGGAAAATGCATAATTGTCGTAACATCGGTACCAGCTTTAAAAGCTGTTACAAAGGCTAGCATTCCAAATACAAAAGCTTTACATCCGAGATGGATACAATGGGCTAATTCTCTTACTGCAACGGATGTTGAATACAGATTTGATCCAAGTCTAAAAACACAAGCATTTCTGCCATACAAACAAGAATACCCTCTACCGAATAAAATCTTGCCTCTAGATCAGTATGAATATATTATTTACACTGACGGATCTGCTCAACCGGCCATAGGGAGTAAGCAACAATAGAGCGCAGCATGTGCTATCATTAAAGGTTGCATGCGGGATGGAAACTTCCATCCAAGTTGCACTAAAACGCAATCTCTAGGAGACTGCACGGCACAGTTGGCAGAGTTAAAAGCACTGATACAGGCACTTGTAAATATGGATCAAGAATTCCCCACACTAGTTGTGTGTGATTCTTTTTACTGTGTGCAATCATACAATGAATATTTACATCATTGGGAACAAAACGGGTTAAAAGACGCAAAAGGTGGCAGAATTAAGCATAAAATGCTGTGGGAACAGGTAGCTGAGTTGAGAAACGAACTACCACGGGCTCACGTGATTCATACACTGAGTCATCAACATGATGGTGTTCACGTTGAAGGGAATTCATTGGCTGATGAAGCCGCAAAGGGGGCTGTACGTACAGCTTCCGTGGCTGCAATCACTTCTTCAAAAACGAGGATAGACGGTGAGATTATGGTTGATGTCATTGCTTCACGCAAAGGCAGCTCAGCAGTACCAAAGACATTTCCATTCAAGTACTCCTCCAAGTTAGGTGCAAACAATATTCCATATACTCAGATTCCTGGATTTTGGGGACAGAGTAATACCAAATATGGATCGTAGGCAAGGTTTGATTATTGCAGCACACGAGGGTTTGGGCTCTGCACATACAGGCGTTACAGTGACTATTTCATTGTTGAAACAGCGCTACTGGTGGCCAGGTCTAAAAAAGCAAAGTAAAGACTATGTCTTGAAATGTGACATCTGCCAGCAGATGAAAGGCTCCACCATAACACGCCCGGCACAGACACTGTTATAAAAATCAGACAAACCTCTCACTTGTGTGTATCTGGACCACTGCGGCCCCTTGCAATCAAATGGGGTATATCATGGTTTCAATGGATTCATGCTAAAGATTCCTATGTGTTTGGCCTCAGCGCCCGGCTGACACTCGAACTGATATCAAAGATTTACGATTCTTTATAGGGACATACGCAGTTGGCACGTTACATTCTGACCAAGGCTCTGGGTTTAGCTCTTGGGCTTACAAAGAGGCCATGGAAAATATGGGCATAGCATTGCGGTACTCCTCTCCATACCATCCTGAGGAAAATGTGGTTGTGAAAAGGAGAAACTGGGACCTAAAGCAATCTTTAACAACTAGTGTATTAGGCAAGGGCGGTAGTTGGGTCAATCATCTATATGGGGTACAACAAGCTCTCAATAACCAGCCAAGAAGTTCTCTAGGGGGTGTCACTCCTTATGAGGTCCTATTCGGAATGAGAATGTGGGTACCTGATCTTGATTGTGAAGTTACAGTGGCGGCTAAGAAACCATTTGATATCCATGATCGTTTGGCTGTTTTACAGGATATAAATGAATCCAGGAGACATTAAAGTAACGTCCACCTGAAACAGCCTGCCACTGGCGAAGTCAAGGCAGTCACGGCAAGACCTGTCTGGATCCCAAAAGTCGGGGATCTGGTCAGAGAGAAAATAACAGATAAAAAATAATTTGAACCATCATACAGAAAGCCTGTACTAGCAATTCAAGGAACAAGAAAATGCTTGGCAATGTCCCCAGCATATTCCTATATTAATGGCTGCATTCCTCGAGAACCCGCAGGTACCTTTTGTTACAGCTGAGTTGAGCATCAGCTCTTCCACTAGCACTCAGGTATCGACTACAGCAAAATCTGCCTCTGCACAAGCTATTGGCAGTTCTGAATATTATCTGTTCTCCATTGACGTACTCTGCGTGGTGTTATAGGGACCGTCCTCTGCATCGGCGGGCAACAGCGATGCTGCGTCTCCCAGCCAGGACACTTCATCTATAATTGGCTCAACGTTTGCTGGTAAGGAATTTGGATTTTTCCTTTTTGGTTTCAAAACTCAACTAAATTTGGAACATTTCCTAAAAATTAACACTTGTCACTGGGGAAGCAAGGCCTTCTGATGCTTGTAGTGGTTCGACTTATATGAACAAACTCAACTAGGACTTTGGCTTAGAGTGACATTTCCAATACTAACTTTTGAAAATAATTTTTTTATTGCCCCCTATTATACTATTTTTTAAATGGTTTTAAAGACAACATTTTAAGAAGCTCACTGATAGTTTTATGCACTGCTACCTAGTAAAAAGAGTAGTTCGCCAGTATTTTTATCATTGTTGACTGTTCGGAAGAGGAGTGGGTGTTATGTTTCATATAGGTGCCCTAATATAGGCCCGGGTAATATCATACACCTTCACCTACATTATCTCCCTTATATTATACAGTAACAAGCCTTTAGGATTGAACCTTTACGTAGTTCTAGTCCTGGATGCAGAAGGAGGGTTTTTCCCTGAACAATAGCGTCCTATTACTTCATCAATGGACTCATACAGTATGAATTAATATTCATGAGGGATCTTGGAAACCAGGCAGGGGCTACACAAGACCTGCATAATATCTACATACAAGGTTCAGCCCATACGTCATCCTCAAATCCAACAATGGCTAAAACAAGAAACAAGGGACAAAGAAACCCTAGATACTTTCAGTATAAATATAGCACATCTTGATAGGGTTGGTAGAGGGAACAGAGACTTCCAGGTCGACACACTGAGCAGAGATGCTAAGGCTCCTGCATGAAGACGCTCCAGCCGACAGTGGTCTAACACATGCCTTGCGGGGTGTCCAACTCGAGACCAGGACAGGGTCCCACACTCTCTCACTTCAGGTAACGGGGTTAGACTAAATCCTAGAGGTATTCTTGGCCTCACACCTACTCACATGCTAGGTACACTTAGGTACATCTAGATAGGCATCATTGGAGTACGCACACTTTTATCATGCATTTTATATTCATGTATGTATTCATGATTATTGCAAGATGATAGAACTGTACTATCCTTTTATTTTCTTTGTATTGCTAATCATTTATATCTGCTACTGTCTAACGGTTGTTGAAGCACATCTATTTTACACTAGAAGAACAACTGTGCAATAAATTCTTATTGTAACACGCCCAACTGTTTCTTCTGTGTATCTCTCTGAGACCAAATAAGTGAGCACGAGTGACTGAAGGAAAAGTAGCACATTGTTTCCACGATCCTGACGGATCAGGGTTGTCATATTCTGGGGTTGCCAGAAACTATTCTTTCCCCGATAAGAGGAGATTCTAGTGGCACTGTGAGCTAACTAAAACAGAAAGGTTAATATTCTCGGTGGGGGTGCTCAGAGCCAGTCTGCCACCAAACCCACAGCTTATGTTATCCGAAATGCGCTGATCCTGTATAGGTAATATAGGAACTACACAACACTGTCTAAACTAGATTACACTAATGGCCTCTACCACGGTTCATCTTCATCAACTATGTAAAGACTACAATTGCTTCAGAACTCTGCTGCCAGACTACTCCTACGTGTAAGGCCACAGGCCCAAATCTCCACTTCCTTGAGGGCCCTACATTGGTTACCGGTTGCCAAAAGACCCACCTTTAACCTCTTCTGTGCCCATGACGTGATAGTCTCGTCATGGAGCACGGTTGCGCTGTGCCCATGACGAGACTATCTCGTCATGAACCCCACCCACTAATGCAACGCCCGGCACAGGAGGGGGAAAGGGCGTGGCACTGAAGGGGTTAAGCTGCTTTATATCTCCCACAAAGCAATACATGGAACAGGCCAACTTTTCATCAGAAAATAAAATAACCAAATACATTCAACAAAGAAACCTCTGCTCAAGATTGAAACCTCACCTCAAAACCCCACCATACAAAAAAAAAACAAAGGTGGTACATCTTTCTCTGTTCAAATGGCCAAACTATGGAATTCATTACCCTAAACATAGGATCCATGGATAACTATCTTACCTTCACTCAACTCAAGAGTTGGCTCTTTCCTACATACCCACAATACTCAAATTTAATGTACAGCATATTCTTGGGTGTTAATAAACATTTCTAATTTGATTATACGTATGTATCAAAATATAGTTATTTTCTTGTACAAATATGTATAATAACTATGGTTTTAAAATATGCAGATATATTCTTTAGGTCAGCTTAATAAATGTATGTAATACTTATAATCATATATATACAAATATATAGCCATATATATATATATTCACTGCAAAAAACATAGGTTTCAGGCACGTTATAGTTAGAAATTAGCATTTAAAAAACCTTAGAAATTCACTGAAAAAACCATAGGTTTCAGGGACGTTATAGTTAGGAATTAGCATTTTTTTTAAACCTTAGAAATTCACTGAAAAACCATAGGTTTCAGGGACGGTAGAGTTAGTTGGACATTTGACTCATATAAAACCAGAGAAATTCGCCTGTTATAGTTATGATGACATCTCAAATGACATCACTGATGACATCACTGATGACATCATCCAGTGAATGTGTGTTTCTGTAAAGTTTAAATATGTTTTACAAATATATATATGCCAAGGTGTATTGAAGAATGAAGGACTGTATAAGACTCAGGATGGATGATTAAATAGGTGTGTGACTAACTGTATAAGTGACTAATTAATTGAGTCTTGCTTAAGGCATGTGTTAGCGACTGATATAGACATTCACATAGTTTAGGTTGTTAGTTGGTGTTTAAGCAGTTCCATGGTTTGGTTAGCAACTAAATGAGGATCTATATGAGCTATTCATTGCTTGTCTGAGTACCTGTATGAGTACCTGAGTGTCTGCGTGGGTGGGTGGGGGGTATGATTCTCTGCATAGATGTGTGAGTGGCTAATTTACTAGGTATATGTGTTCAAGTCTGTATCTGTGAATGTCTGTATGGCTGAGTGAGTGTGTGTATGAGTGTCTCGGTGAGTGAATGGATGCCTCAGTGGTACATGTGAGTGACTCCATATGTGAAAGGCAGTATATATGAGTGCTGGACTATATAAATGACTATATGTGAGAATGAGTGATTGTGAGAGTGCCTGTATGGATCAGTGTGTCCATGTATTAGTTATTGTATTAGAGTGTACTTATGTGTTAGTATATGCTTAAATAAGTGATGTGGTATGTGTATAACTGTACAGGCGAGTAAATGAAAGTGTTATTGATTATTTCCATTACTGACTAGGTGTGTGAATAACTCTAAGAATGAGAGGCAGTGTGTGAGTGTCTGTATAGATATGTGACTGGATATGATAATGCTGTATTGATAGCTGACTGTATGTATGAGTGAGTGTATAGGTGAATGAATGGATGTGTGTAGACCTACAAATTAAAGAGAAATGCACTAACTGGTATTGGTGTGTTCACGGTTTCGAAAATTATAGTCTGTATTTCAGACTGGGTGTATCAAGTTTTATATTAGGGTCTGATCAGGTGCATCTGATTTTCACGTGGATGATGTCATCAGTGATGTCATCAGTGATGTCATCTGAGATGTTATCAGTAAAGTCATGAGTGATGTCACTGACCATGTCATGAGTGATGTAATATGTCACGTCATCAGCAGTGCATTGCGGGGGCGCAAGTTATAGTTAGCTCAACTAACAATAACAGGCGAATTTCTCTGGTTTTATATGAGTCAAATGTCCAACTAACTATAACGTCCCTGAAACCTATGGTTTTGTCAGTGAATTTCTAAGGTTTTTTAAATGCTAATTCCTAACTATAACGTGCCTGAAACTTATGTTTTTTCAGTGACTTTCAAAGGTTTTTTACATGCTAATTTCTAACTATAACGTGCCTGAAACCTATGTTTTTTTCAGTGAATTTCAAAGGTTTTTTAAATGCTAATTTCTATTTATAACGTTCATTAAACCTATCTTTTTTTCTGTGTTTTTTAATTATCATCCCTTTCTCAACTTGGTGAAAACTGCAAATCTCACCACTCTTCCATCAATACCTTACACCAACAAAATCGCAACAAACAAGAGCCACATCAAACGCTAATGAAATTCACAGGAGGCGTTCCAGTGCAAAAAAAACACGAAAACACGACTTCCCCATATTTTCAATGACCACCCAAATCTGCAATGCGATCCAAAAAGCAGGCAATAAGCCGAGTTAGCAGTAACAAATTAACATCAACCTTTAACTGGTGTAAGGAGGTCGACTATCTACTCCGTTATTTCGACCCAATTCACAGCCACATCTAAAGGCCAACAAGAGATACAGATACTGATCATGCAGCTCTGACCCCACCACCACCAGAACCTCCCCCCGGACCACCCCCCCTACTACCACCGAGGCGGCACAAAACAGAACAAAGGACCTTCCCAAAATGCCATGCCCCTCAGCCACACAAAAGCTGAATGTTGGGAGATGAGCAACCAACTATATATGTAGGAGGCAAGTCACCCATCACTGATAAAGCACACAATGCCAAGTGTAATGCTCATGTGCTGCACAGACCTCACTATGCAAAGCACAAACCTCTCCATGTGGAGATATACTATTGATACTTGTAGTGTAGTGCACAGTGGATGCAACCATGTTACCTCAGGCAGTGGGGAAGATCTCGGTCATGTAGCTGTGTTATCCCCCCCTGGAAGCGGAAGCGGAGTGAGCTGCTCCAACATACACCACTCCAGTTTAGGAGTATGAATAAATAGACCAGGTCCTAGCTGTGGTTCACTTGTGGGAAGACCAACGAGTCTGTCAGAACGGCAGCCCTCACCCTAGCATGTGGCAGCCGCCATAACCGCAGGCCTCCTCGACACAGGGCCCCTGCGAACCCAGCTGCACAGCACCACGGACTTATGTATGTACCGACTACTGCCTTCGATCTACACTACGGACAGCACGGCTCACAATTCAGATGTAGGGGCGATTGCAGATATCGCTGTTCAGTTGGCAAGACACGTTGCTCCCAGTGCTGCCCACCCAGACCACGCATCATCACAGGGTGCGCACATGCTGTGTGCTTCAGGTACTACTAGCTCACTGCACCATAAGTCATCGCCACGTGGACTTATCAACGCAGAATTCATTAGATAAAACACATTGCTCCCAGTGTGGCCCGCCGGGACCACGTCTCATCTCAGGGTGCGCACATGCTGAGTACTCCAGGTGCCACTAACTGTGCAGCTCAACTCAACACCACGTGGCTGTGCGCCCATCCTGACTGCTGCCTCCGCCCTACACTGGAGTTACATGGTTCATAATTCAACATTAGTAACAATGCAAATTGTGTAAGAGACTATAATGGGTTAAGAAGACCAAATGCTCCCAGTCTGTGCAGCTCAAGTCAACGTCACCTGCCTGTGGGCCTTTGCTGACCGCTGCCTCCGGCCTACAAAGTGGAATACCACCGACACGTGGTGCCAACTAACCCTGTTCGACCCAAGTCGATCCCACATGTGTAACTGTGTCCTGAGTCCTCAATTGCAGCGAACACAGCACCAGACTCCCTTCGATCGCTGAGGGGTATTTCCATATGGAAGGCCAGCGACACATGGTGCCACTGAACCTGTACTACGCAAGGTTTGTTTGGGTCACCAACGTATACACGTGGCTGTGGACCCTAGCTCACCGCTACCTCTGCCCTATACTGTGGGCGGCCGGCGACAAATGGTTCCACTAACCGTCCTCAACACAAGCCGATCCCACATTTGGAACTGTGTCCTGAGTCCTGAATGGCAGTGACCCCAACTTGCCAGCAACCACAGCACCAGAATCCCTTCGATTAGTGTGGCGTATTTGCATATCAAAGTCATCAATGTGGAAAGTATTGCCGACGAAAAGATAACGCAAAAGACACATTTTACACACACTGTCGATTTCCCTTTCCACGTCCAGTAATTTCCAAAGGAAGAGTGAACAGTTTTATGTCAGCAATGAGACATACCATCACTCGAAAATCACCCAAAAATACTTATAATTTAAAAAGAACAGAAGCATCGAAGTAGAATTATGATTACAATACGGAGATTTTGAAAATGTGAAATGCAAATATGAACATACAATATGATGCACATTACTCAATTGCTGTTTCTCACTATGTCACGTCATATATTACCAACTCTGAGAAGACATAATTGAAAGAAATGTGGGAAGAAATTTCACAGGAGAAGACACTTAGGAAAAAAATGTACAGCTTCAGTTTCAAGATACTTTCACATCGAGAAATTGGATCCTACCAATGTTCAGATCGATAGACATCTGCAAATTTATATTCAAAGTCAACAGGAACCATCTGGATAAGTCTAGGTTTTCCTGCGGCACAAAATTGAGTTTTAATATAAATGTTATAAAACAAATTTGTGATGATATAGACTTACGTTTCTTTGCTAGTCAAGAGAACTGTACAGAGAATAACAGTTGGATATGTCTAGGTGTTGATCAACAAATGGAAGTTAATGCTGTTGTGAAGTTTGAAAAAGAAATAACAAAGTTTAAAGTAGTTTCTGGTGAAAATCCCATCTATGTTTATATTTAATGCCGACGTACTCATTATAAAATTCAAACTAGGAATGTAGATGTACTACCACTAACGCTGTTCAACACAAGTTGATCTGACATGTGTAACTGTGTCCTGAGTCCTGAATGGCAGTGACCCCAACTCCGTACCACCACACTTCCTTTGATCAGTGAGGGGTATTTCCATATGCAACTACAGACTCCAGTAGGCAAGTAAGTATCACAGTCCTACACCCTACATATTATCCTTTTAGTTTAGTATCCTTGCTTCAAGAACTTTTTTTATATCAGTTTTAGCTTTAATACAATGACCAAATTAATCTTCAAATGAAAACTAAAATGGAATAGCAGTCTAAACTGCAGGCAGTACAGCTCGCAATTAAATTTTTAAATGCTAATTTCTAACAACAAGATTATACTCAGAAAATACAACACTTTGTCAGTGTATTCTATACTTATTTCATCTTTTCATCATATGCCTACACTGCACTCACTAGGGCTCCCATGGAAATTATTTATTCATTCATTACAGAGTCTACTAGGCAAGTAACTATTACAGGCCTTAAATATATATAATATCCTTTTAGTATCCTTTCTTCTTGAACATTTTTTATATCAGTTATACCTTTAGTACAATCACCAAATTCATTTTCAAGTACAAATGAACACTCAGCAGTCGACACTGCGGGCAGCAGACCTCGCAATTTGAATTTTGGACACGTGGTGCCAATAACACTGTCCAACACAAGCCGATCCCACATGTGTAACTGTGTCCTGAGTCCTGAATGGCAGTGACCCCAAGTCCATGGCAGCTACCACAGAAGCAAACTCTCTTTGATCAGTTAGACATATTTCCATATGCAGTGACCCAAAACTTCATGGCAGCAACCACACCACCTCACTCCCTTCGATGAATGAGGAGTATTTTCATATTGAAGGCTGGCAACTGAACCTGCACTACGCAGGCCGGTGAGGCTACCAACATATGCACGTGGCTGTGGGCCCTTGCTCACCGCTACCTCTGGCCTACACTACTATTAGCAGGCCTCACAATTCAGATAGATTTGTGATTCCACATGACACAGTCCTATAGCCAAGACACATTGCTCCCAGTGTGAACCGTCCACACCAAGCATCATCACAGGCTCCTACACTCTCAATACTTCTGGTGCCACTAACCCTCTTTAACAGAAGCCGATCCCACATGTGTAACTGTGTCCTGAGTCCTAAATGGCAGTCACCCCAACTTCGTGGCAGCGACCACAGCGCCAGACTCCCTTCAGTCTTATTTGTTGTTCTTTTCTTTAAATCATTTTTCTTATATGTAAATCTATACATGTCTAAGACTACTCTTTGTCCAACTGTAGAGGGACACTTCCGGGCCCAAGAAGGGTGTTGGGGGTATGATGGCAATGTGGGAAGAGGGTGCGTTATCTGCTGATGTGGGGAGAGGCAGCGTCAAAGGGGTATCTATCACAGAAAGAACTATGATATGTTTTCACAAATACCTCGGACAAATGCCAGCTGATGGACTGAATCACAAAATGATTTTTCAATAATTATGTAGTGTGAGTTATGAACAGTTCACACCCAGGCTCGCAGAGGGACAGCTCTTGCCCATTCGCTCCACTCACAGACGCAATACTACGAGCCGTCCGCGCCATTGTAGCTATCCCTGCCCTGCTCTGTCGTACGCCACGCCATGCCACGCAGATTACGTTCCGACGACGGCCCCACATACCTACCTGTCGCAGGCGTACTCGCTGTTCCTGTGCAGGTCAGTGGTCTAGTTCTCCACATCTCCCGCCCACTCCCTGAGGGCAGCTTTAACCACACACCACACCCGTCTGGCACATGCGTCACAGGCCATGTGACCAAGCAAATATAATAGATCAACAAGGTCACATCCTTTATTGCCGGTGCTGACTAGATGCCGGACGCTCCACGTGTCTCAACCATAAAGAGTCTTTCAAAACTTGGCAGAAGGTTACTCGCAACCTAATCTGTATAGGCATCAGGGGCCTACCACCCCCTTGCGCAGACTTCAGGTGCACAGGGTTAGTGCCACCCGAAGTTCATATGGCCATCAGGGGCCTTCCACCATGTGGCAAGAACTTAACTTCCACAGGCTTTGCGGCCCCAAAAGCTGATGTGGTCTCCGCCATTAATGACTCAGGACTCAGCGACATGTGTGAGATCTGCCGGGCCGTGGAGAAGATGATGTGGTCTCCGCCATTCATGACTCAGGACTCAGCGACATCTGTGCGATCCGCCAAGCACCTGATGTGATCTCCGCCATTCATTACTCAGGACTCAGAGACATATCTGGGATGAGTTTTGACGGGCACGTAGAGTGCCCACTGCTGCACACTCCGGTGGCACCAAGTAATTATTTGCTCATGGTTGCACAGGGGTGGCAGTGTCTCTCTCTCTCTCTCTCTGTCTCTCTCTCTCTCTCCTCCTCTCTCTCTCTCCCTCTCTTTCTCCCTCTCTCTCTAACTCTCTCTCTCCCTTCTCCCTTTCTCACTCCCTTTCTTTCCTTCACTCTGGCTTTTTTTCCCTTCTCTTTTTCTCTATGTCTCTCTCCTTTGATATGCGCATTACACACGTCCTTATTTTGAGCTTTATTTTCCAGGCTCCGTTGTCCACATACATTGTCCCCACAACAGTGTTCCACCTTGTTATTTTTTTTTAATACATTTTGTTTATTACTTTATCGTTATATATGTTAATAAAAAATAAAGTTTGAAAAAAAAAATTAATAACGTTTCGGGTTGTTTTCTTAACTGCTGTGTAACTCTTTCTTGTTCTTATTACTGTTATTTGATGAAATTCACCATGGTCTTAAATTTTGGAGGACTTATCGTGGGAATACTGGTGATGTCTGCAGTTTCCACTAACTTCTGAATAGTTTGTTACATATATATCAACTTTACTTCCATTAAAGTGCTGATAATGAAATGCAGACAAGCCGTTCCCATGTAAAAAGACACGAGGTGCACCTTTGCGATTTATTCTAAATACTAAAATCCTGAATTGAATTGCACTGACGTAGTGGCTGCACTCACAGTGTACACACAAAATCATTTACGATACCTCATTGTATTTATATTGATTGGGAATCGGGCGTCAGGTGCTGGATCTTGACAAGATACACTACCCAGTACGTATATTGTCCTGCACACACAAAAAATCACATGACAACTTTCACACCAACTGCAATGCGAAAGAAATTCCGGCGATAAGCCACGTTAGCACCAGGGATTTTACATCTGCTTTCTGATGGTGTTAAGCAGGATGACTACCTGCACCATGAAAGAGAACACAGCCAAGAGCCACACCAGAACACCCACAGGTGCCATAGAATAAATGAGCCTTATACAGGGATACCCATGAGGGCCACAAGACTCTTCGGAACAACTCCGGGACCGCCAACGCCCCCCAAACCCGCATCTGAGCAAGTGTGTCCCTCTGGTCATTGTGTTAGCATGATAGGCACCAGCCCTGCGACATCACATTGTGCTATCACCTCAGCATTGGCAGTGAGCCTGGACATGTAGCTACGCACACATCCTCCTGCATGCACAACCGGTGTGTGCTGGTCCAGAGTACACAGGTCAGCGCAGGGGTGTGCCTATCCGACAGAGGGATCGGGGTGTCTTGGACATCTCCGTGTACAGGAAGTGCGGTAAGTGTGTCTCTGTGTTCTGGTGTGGCCTGCCACAAGGGCCGCAGCAGTCAATGTTGTAAAGTGTCATGTACCAACTCCAAAAGGCACTGTGATGGTGTAGTTGGAATGCAGCAGCACATGCGCAAATAGGCATTACAATGGTGTGCCATACGAGTGTACGAGATACAACAGCGCACCGTACAAAAGTGTGGGAGCTTCTGGGAGGGAGGAGAAGCTGTTTGCAACGTAAGAGACAGTGAACTCACCCAAGTGCCACATGCTGGGCACCTCATCCATGATGACCACGGTCGCAGACATCCCACAACACCAACGACCCGCCTTTGTACACATCCTCTATGAATGCAGCGTGGTTTTCACTTCTATGCTCGTTCACTGGTGTGATGTTGGTGAGTTGTGTGACTTGTGCTCCTTATTGGTGTGTTTCATTTTGGCCATTGTTTGTCTATACTTGTGCTATACTTAATTGTGCATGTCTGCCATTCTGCCCATCTCCCCCTGTCCTCCCCCTCCCTGCTTCTTCCTCTGCCTGGTGCTGTTCTGTCTATAATTTTGTTGCTCCACACATAAATACATGTAAAGAACAAATTAGAATAGGTCCTTGATTCTTTAAGTTTTAAAAAAATATTCAACAACATATAGAAGTCAGAAGTGCAACGTATTCTATCAACACACTTTCTAGAACATTCTACAACATGTGCAGGTTAAAAGTTCATCAATCTTTTTAAACTTAACCATATTTTTTTGCAACATTTTCTCGAACATTTAACGGCACGTGCAGGTTAAAAGTTCACGATTGTTTTAAGTTCGAACAGTGCCTTCCAAATGCAAGCAACAGGTGTGGTTGAGTTGACAACTTTTATCCTATGATATGTACTCCACGTTGAAACTGCTTATTCTTAACCAATCACAAAGATGCTTTTCCACAAAACGAATGTGCACCCTACTTTTAAAAAAGTATGCTTTTCGTCTCCCAATCATGTATCGTTTTGTATGGCAATAAAAGTGGTTCTTCATCTTTAAACATATCTCTTATTTTACCAAGGAACTGCATGAGCTACAGACATCTTTCCATACCTTCCAGCCATACCTTCAAAATGCTAGTGTGGACCGTAGGACATAGCTATATTTTCTGGTGCAAGAGGTATGCAGAACAGAGACGTATTGACTTAGACCTAGGTTTAAAAAATGTGGACATTAAATGTTTTGCACAGAGAGGATTGAACTAGCACCAATTGTTGCCTTTGTTTAAAACCTGTTTGCATCTCCAAAACCCTGACCTCATGATTGTGCACTGTGGTGGAAACGACCTAGGCACATTGACTGGGGTAGGTTTGGAAATGCTTATGAAGGACACCTTTGGACAATTGATGTTACTTTTCTCTCAAACTGTCTTTGTATATTCCAATATATGCCAAAGACAGAAGTGGAAATGGTCAAAAAAATTTGTCCTCAGATTGAAAAATATAGGAAGAAACTCAACAAAGCTGTGTCTGCATACCTCAGAGACCACAAAATTGGGGCCATCTACAACAACAACATACATTTTGATATGGCTGATATCTACAGAAGTGATGGAGTACACTTCACAGATCACGGAAATCGAGTTTTCCTGAATAACTTGAAGCTGTGCATTCGCACTTATATGTAGCTCCAACTAATCAACACAAGAGCTCTTTAAAGAGCCACCCTATAACTGATAACTTAGGCCCGCTATTTTAGGCCCAGGTAACGGCAACTCCCGGACCCTCGCCAAAATGTATTCTCCACACAGCTCTGATGCAGCAGCCAGACCATCTGACTTTGCAGCACAGAGCTCTCACTTTGATCACCACCGTAACTCCCCCATAGGGGTGAGTAGCTTGCGCTTTACAAATACAGTATTGATTTACCTTCGCACTCCCTGTAAAACACCACTTAACCATCATTTAGAAGTTGGACAAGTGTGGCACAGTGCCCAAAGCACATGACTTCACAGCATAGCAAACACAGGCTCACGGTTTCATACCCGAGTCCAGCAGCAGCTCAATTTTGCACCATGACACTCTAGGCAATACCTCACTTAATTTCCGTACCCAGCACTTTCAGACCAGTAGGGGTCAGTAGTTCACTGGCTTTACCCAGAGTCTGTCAGCAGCTCAGCTTACGCCCCCAGCGCCATCAGACCCATAGGAGTGAGTAGTTTGCACTTTACAAATACCAAATTGATTTGATACGCGCAAATTTACCTTCACACTCCCTGTATAACACCCCCTAAGCACCATACACAAGTTACAATCTTTGAAACAAAAGTTCATCCGAATAGCTATAACTACATACTGACACTACTTGACAGATGTGACACAGCGGCCAGAGCACATGACTTCACGGCATATGACACACTGTTTGGACTCACGCTTTCATCCCCGAGACAGACTAGCACCATGAGACTGTACACAATATCTTACATATTTTCCGTACCCCAGGACTTTCAGACCAGTACGGGTCAGTGGTTCATCCTAGTAGGTATAAACACATGCTGACACTACTTCCACAGGTGTAGTGCAGCGGCCACGGCACATGACTTCATAGCATAAGACACACAGTTTGGGCTCACACTTTAATCGCCGACTACCGCACCAGCTCAACTTAGCAGCATCAGACTCTAGCCAATACCTCACTTAATTTCCATAGCCCAGCACTTTCACACCGCTAGGGGCGAATACTTCGCTTCACACCCCTTCTATAGCACACCCTAAACACCCCACAGAGGTTACAGTGCTCCTACCCACCTCTTTCCCACTTTTTTTGCCCTGCTTTCCCCTTACTCGCTTTGACGGAATCACAAAATGGTGGGCAAAACTTCCTAGTTGCAACCGCTGGCAGCACTCACAACCAATAAGAAGCAAGCTCGTGCTCGTAAAGCCTCAGCCAATCAGATGGCAGAATTCCCAAATATCGATATCTGTAAATTTCGATATTTCTCAAAAACTACTGAATGGATTTACACCAAATAAACAAAAGTGTGCTTTCTAGGCAAAGACCCTTCTCACTGCCAAATTTGGGGAAATCCCTTTCACCCGTTCGACCTGTAGCCTTGTCTAAAGTTTCCCATGGAAATTAACATGGAGAAAACACATTTTGTGACCCCCTTTTTTCTCAGCCCCCCCCCTTGATGAATCAACCCCAACCTTCCCACATAGGAGCTGATATGAACAAAAAATGTGTTTGGAAAATTTCATGAAGATTCATCAAACAACACCAAAGTTATAAGCAAAACAAAAACTACTCTTCCTATGGAAACTTGGTCCTAACTATAACTACCTACTGGCGACTGCCAGTAGGTAATATGTATGTGTGTGTGTGTGCGTGTATGTATGTATATATATATATATATATATATATATATATATATATATATATATATATATATATATGTATATATATATATATATATCAACATCATAAGGTTGCCCTCAAACGAAGACGCACTCACAAGGCCAATGTACTCAGCAGAGTTCTTTATATAAAGCAGCATTTGACATCAAGATTTCTTCTTCGCCTTACGCGTTTCAAACCGACTTGGTTCTTGATCACAGGCATCTGATGTGCTTCTGGCAGCACGACGTCGCTTTCAACTCCTCTGCATTCTCATTAGTTTAATGCCCTCTGGTGGGCGTCTCCAGTGCGTGCTCGTTTGCAAGGAATGCTGGAATTCGTAGTGCATATTATATCAACCCTCCAGTGGGTGTGCGCCAGAAACAGCATACAGTTATTTAATACCCTCCAGTGGGCATCTCGGTGTTTGGTGCTGCTTGCATTTTCATTCATTGGTCGTACCGTGCCAAAGCTCTAATTAGTGCAGAGCCTCCGGTCCCACATGTTTCTTCGGTGGGGGTGCAGTCTTCACGGCTGGGCTGCCGTAAAATATCAACATCATAAGGTTGCCCTCAAACGAAGACGCACTCACAAGGCCAATGTACTCAGCAGAGTTCTTTATATAAAGCAGCATTTGACATCAAGATTTCTTCTTCGCCTTACGCGTTTCAAACCGACTTGGTTCTTGATCACAGGCATCTGATGTGCTTCTGGCAGCACGACGGCGCTTTCAACTCCTCTGCATTCTCATTAGTTTAATGCCCTCTGGTGGGCGTCTCCAGTGCGTGCTCGTTTGCAAGGAATGCTGGAATTCGTAGTGCATATTATATCAACCCTCCAGTGGGTGTGCGCCAGAAACAGCATACAGTTATTTAATACCCTCCAGTGGGCATCTCGGTGTTTGGTGCTGCTTGCATTTCCATTCATTGGTCGTACCGTGCCAAAGCTCTAATTAGTGCAGAGCCTCCGGTCCCACATGTTTCTTCGGTGGGGGTGCAGTCTTCAGGGCTGGGCTGCCGTAAAATATCAACATCATAAGGTTGCCCTCAAACGAAGACGCACTCACAAGGCCAATGTACTCAGCAGAGTTCTTTATATAAAGCAGCATTTGACATCAAGATTTCTTCTTCGCCTTACGCGTTTCAAACCGACTTGGTTCTTGATCACAGGCATCTGATGTGCTTCTGGCAGCACGACGGCGCTTTCAACTCCTCTGCATTCTCATTAGTTTAATGCCCTCTGGTGGGCGTCTCCAGTGCGTGCTCGTTTGCAAGGAATGCTGGAATTCGTAGTGCATATTATATCAACCCTCCAGTGGGTGTGCGCCAGAAACAGCATACAGTTATTTAATACCCTCCAGTGGGCATCTCGGTGTTTGGTGCTGCTTGCATTTTCATTCATTGGTCGTACCGTGCCAAAGCTCTAATTAGTGCAGAGCCTCCGGTCCCACATGTTTCTTCGGTGGGGGTGCAGTCTTCACGGCTGGGCTGCCGTAAAATATCAACATCATAAGGTTGCCCTCAAACGAAGACGCACTCACAAGGCCAATGTACTCAGCAGAGTTCTTTATATAAAGCAGCATTTGACATCAAGATTTCTTCTTCGCCTTACGCGTTTCAAACCGACTTGGTTCTTGATCACAGGCATCTGATGTGCTTCTGGCAGCACGACGGCGCTTTCAACTCCTCTGCATTCTCATTAGTTTAATGCCCTCTGGTGGGCGTCTCCAGTGCGTGCTCGTTTGCAAGGAATGCTGGAATTCGTAGTGCATATTATATCAACCCTCCAGTGGGTGTGCGCCAGAAACAGCATACAGTTATTTAATACCCTATATATATTCCCTTGTAGGCATAGAGTGACGCATAAATCATGCAAAAAAGGAGAGAACTCTGGGTAGTTCCCAAGTTTAGGTGGACAGCAGCTCGTGTACAGACTTTGTCCATTTCTATCTCGGCGTGGATAGCATTGTGCTAATCCTATGCTTAAAAACTTTGATAAAAAAGCAGACATTTGAGGTGAGTAAATTTAGAGTGTCGCTGGTGTTGAGGGTGCTCTGTACAGGAGCTGCTGTCCACCTAAACTTGGGAACTACCCAGAGTTCTCTTTTTCTTTTTTGCATAATTTATGTGTCACTCTATGCCTACAAGGGAATTGTTTTGACTTATACTGGGTGCTCCCTTGTGTCTGGACAAAGCTAAACCTCTCTGAAGAGCTATAATGACATCAAAACACGTGTCAGGGGTTGCTTTTATTCATTTCAGGTTGGCTTGGATGGTATTTCACCGATCCAAAGCTATAATACTGTGCCTGGAGTGGTAAATGGCTTTTGTCATTTTACAGCTCGGCGTGGATAGCACTGTGCTAATCCTATGCTTAAAGAATTTGCTGTACAAATGGCAAAAGACTTTGTCCATTTCTATCTCGGCGTGGATAGCATTGTGCTAATCCTATGCTTAAAAACTTTGATAGAAAAGCAGACATTTCAGGTGAGTAAATTTAGAGTGTCGCTGGTGTTGAGGGTGCTCTGTACACGAGCTGCTGTCCACCTAAACTTGGGAACTACCCAGAGTTCTCTGTTCATTTCTGCATAATTTATGCGTCACTCTATGCCTGCAAGGGAATTGTTTTGACTTATACTGGGTGCTCCCTTGTGTCTAGACAAAGCTAAACCTCTCTGAAGAGCTGTAATGAGAGCGAAACACATGTCAGGGGTTGCTTTTATTCATTTCAGGTTGCCTTGGATGGTATTTCACCAATCCAAAGCTACAATACTGTTCCTGGAGTGATAAATGGCTTTTGTCATTTTACAGCTCGGCGTGGATAGCACTGTGCTAATCCTATGTTTAAAGAATTTGCTGTACAAATGGCAAAAACTTTGTCCATTTCTATCTCGGCGTGGATAGCATTGTGCTAATCCTATGCTTAAAAACTTTGATAGAAAAGCAGACATTTGAGGTGAGTAAATTTAGAGTGTCGCTGGTGTTGAGGGTGCTCTGTACAGGAGCTGCTGTACACCTAAACTTGGGAACTACCCAGAGTTCTCTTTTTCTTTTTTGCATAATTTATGTGTCACTCTATGCCTACAAGGGAATTGTTTTGACTTATACTGGGTGCTCCCTTGTGTCTGGACAAAGCTAAACCTCTCTGAAGAGCTATAATGACAGCAAAACACGTGTCAGGGGTTGCTTTTATTCATTTCAGGTTGGCTTGGATGGTATTTCACCGATCCAAAGCTATAATACTGTGCCTGGAGTGGTAAATGGCTTTTGTCATTTTACAGCTCGGCGTGGATAGCACTGTGCTAATCCTATGCTTAAAGAATTTGCTGTACAAATGGCAAAAGACTTTGTCCATTTCTATCTCGGCGTGGATAGCATTGTGCTAATCCTATGCTTAAAAACTTTGATAGAAAAGCAGACATTTCAGGTGAGTAAATTTAGAGTGTCGCTGGTGTTGAGGGTGCTCTGTACACGAGCTGCTGTCCACCTAAACTTGGGAACTACCCAGAGTTCTCTGTTCATTTCTGCATAATTTATGCGTCACTCTATGCCTGCAAGGGAATTGTTTTGACTTATACTGGGTGCTCCCTTGTGTCTAGACAAAGCTAAACCTCTCTGAAGAGCTGTAATGAGAGCGAAACACATGTCAGGGGTTGCTTTTATTCATTTCAGGTTGCCTTGGATGGTATTTCACCAATCCAAAGCTACAATACTGTTCCTGGAGTGATAAATGGCTTTTGTCATTTTACAGCTCGGCGTGGATAGCACTGTGCTAATCCTATGTTTAAAGAATTTGCTGTACAAATGGCAAAAACTTTGTCCATTTCTATCTCGGCGTGGATAGCATTGTGCTAATCCTATGCTTAAAAACTTTGATAGAAAAGCAGACATTTGAGGTGAGTAAATTTAGAGTGTTGCTGGTGTTGAGGGTGCTCTGTACACGAGCTGCTGTACACCTAAACTTGGGAACTACCCAGAGTTCTCTCCTTCTATTTTGCATAATTTATGCGTCACTCTATGCCTGCAAGGGAATTGTTTTGACTTATACTGGGTGCTCCCTTGTGTCTGGACAAAGCTAAACCTCTCTGAAGAGCTATAATGACAGTGAAACACTTGTCAGGGGTTGCTTTTATTCATTTCAGGTTGGCTTGGATGGTATTTCACCAATCCAAAGCTATAATACTGTGCCTGGAGTGATAAATGGCTTTTGTCATTTTACAGCTCAGTGTGGATAGCACTGTGCTAATCCTATGCTTAAAGAATTTGCTGTACAAATTGCAAAAAACTTTGTCCATTTCTATCTCGGCGTGGATAGCATTGTGCTAATCATATGCTTAAAAACCTTGATAGAAAAGCAGACATTTGAGGTGAGTAAATTTATAGTGTTGCTGGTGTTGAGGGTGCTCTGTACACGAGCTGCTGTCCACCTAAACTTGGAAACTACCCAGAGTTCTCTCCTTCTTTTTTGTGTATATATATATATATATTCACTGAAAAAACCATAGGTTTCATACATGTTATAGTTAGGAATTAGCATTTAAAAAACCTTGCAAATTCAGTGAAAAAACCAAAGGTTTCACACATGTTATAGTTAGCTGGACATTTCACTCATAAAAAACCAATGAAATTCCCCCGTTATAGTTAGTTCAGCTAACTATAACTCGCGCGCCCGCAATGCACTGCTGATGACGTCACATATTACATCACTCATGACATGGTCACTGACATCACTCATGACATCACTGATGACATCTCAAATGACATCACTGATGGTAAGCTTACGGTAAGCGTACGGTTTACACAATGTCCGTAATTTATCTACGCTGTTTGCGTATAGTTATGCAATTTGCGTAGCCGCGCGTACTGCGCGTGGGGCGCGTACGCGTGTACGCTACACGCGCACGTTACGCGGAAGTGTTGGGGAGTGACTGTTATGCGCATGCGCGCGAGCGCGTGTCTTTTTTACGCGCATGCGTACTTTTGCCGTAAGCGCACCGTAAGCGCACCGCTTTAAAAATGATTCTAGTTTTCGAAAATTATCTATCTCAATTTGAAAAAAAAGAAAAAAGTATTAATATTTAATAAAACATTTTATAATACAGTACACATATTTACATATTTTTCCCAAAAAAAATTTGCCTTTTTTTTGCTGTTTTCAGAATATATTGCATTTCACTATAAATTGAGAAAGCAATTGCATTCATCATTTAACAGCAGGCAAAAAAAAAATAACAATCTCAAAGATTGTATAAAAAAAGCCCAGAATCTCTTTTAACTTAAACATAACATTATAGAAATGCATAATATTCTAAAAAAATATCAACTAATATCAATACTTATTTCTTTAAAATACCGTCTGATATTTTTGTTTCAGAAGTATAATCCCAAATATATATCTCAAATAACTCCACAATACATCTGGTTCCATTTCCTTTAGGCCAAATAGTAATTTTAAAATTCTTTTTTGATTAAATTTCCAATGTTAATCCTATAAAAACTAAAATTTAAATTGTACAGATCTCACCGATTCTCTGTAACATTTTGGTTTCCGAAAGATTTATTAATAATTAAATAAGTCCACAATAGAATTGTTT
Organism: Triturus cristatus; assembly: GCF_964204655.1. NCBI lineage: Eukaryota > Metazoa > Chordata > Amphibia > Caudata > Salamandridae > Triturus > Triturus cristatus. The sequence continues at coordinate 718,841,977 of NC_140588.1, forward strand.
ACCTTTCCGCATGGCCAAATAGTAATTTTAAAAATCTTTTTTGAATAAATTTCCAATGGCAATCCAATAACATTCCAAAATTTAAATTGTGCAGATGTTACCGATTTTGTCTAAATTTTTGTTTTTCCAAAGTTTCATTAAAAATTAAAAAAGTCCACATTACAATTGGTTACCTTTCCATTAGGCCAAATGGTAATTTGCAAAATCATTTTTTTTGAAAATTCCACTGGTAATCCAATAAAATTGTAAAATTGTTTTGTCCAGATGTTGCCAAATCTCTCTAAAATTTAGGTTTCAGGAAGATTAGATAGGAATTTGCTAAATCAAAAGGCAAACGTTGCTTAAAAATCAATTGGGAATCATTACACAGTGTCCAGCCTTTTTCACATTTAAGATAAACTGTGTAATGTCCAGAAGTTACAGTAGGTCCATCATGGAAAATTATTGCAACTGTTACAAAAGTTTTTCCTGAAATTGATAATTGCTGTCCTGTAAACTTCTTTATTAAAGTATCTAATTTTGAACCATCAGCTTTACAGCGTTGCATCATTAAAATTACATACTGTCCGTATTCCTTTAAAATTAACGTTGAAAACATGTCAGATTGACACTCACTGCATTCCATGCTATGATTAGCATCTTTAACTAATTTAGCAAAAGTGACTGTTTTACTTTCTGGCAATGTTAAATAAATAAACCTTTCAGAATCAACATTAGAGCCACATATATTATAACAGTTTTCACAACTATGTTCCCATTTATAAGAGAGACCAAATACATTTTTAATGGGAACCCCTTCTTCTTCCAGTACCTGAAGAAAAAACATCAAGAATTCCTGTGCGTCTTGCTGTACATTTTGAGAAAACTGTGTTCGTCCTGAACATACATCTAAACGTTTTCTAAGTTCAGTGGCACTTTCTATTTGAGTTTTATCATTACTCAGCTTTTGAAAAAGGAGACTCAACTCAGAACAGAATCTTTTTCCCTGATTTACTATTATCTGCTCTTGCACACTTTCCAGATAAAATGCAACATTCAGCACTACATTAGCGTAGCAGTTGACACCAGAGCTATTTTCAAAATGACATCCTACAACCTGTTCTTCATTTTCCTTTTTCTTTTTGCTTGCAATTACATCACTCCTCTTTTTTTTCCTCCTCTCTACATCTTCATTACAGATATTCTCATTTCTCCTTTTACGAGAAACTACACGTTTCTCCAACACAGGATACTGACCTAAATGAGGAGCATAGCTTCTTCTTAATCTATTATACTCCTTTACACAATTTGCATCAGCACTAACTTTTGAGTCATCAAAGTCTATCATGAATAAACCTGATAATGTTTTCACTCGTGACAAAGCAACATATGCCATACCTTCTTTGAACACAGTTGAACCAATGTTCACAAATGCACAATCTACAGTCAATCCTTGAGACTTGTGAATAGTTACAGCATATGCTAGAGAAAACGGAAACTACTTCCTACGTACATATAAATCTTTCACAAGCATGAAACGAACTGAACAACGACAAATGTCTTTAACTTCTTCTATCTGATCAAATTTTATTTTTAAACATTCAATTCCATCTTTTTTCTGATAATTAATAAAACCCACAACTCTTCCCATAGCTCCATTAACTAAACCTTTTTCAACATCCAAATTTCTCCTTAAAAATACTCTACAGTTCATGCAAACATATAGATTTTTTTCTAATCCAGCTGTTTTGGAAATGTTCTTCTCTAGTGAATCCTATTTATTTTTCAGTGTGCCTGTTAATGTGACAGTAATTCTTCCATCCTCAATTTTGTCCACTGCTTCCAATTTCCTGATATCTTCCTTTTCCAATTTCAAAAGCTCCTCATTGAATATTGAGCATTCACGTAGAGTTGGCATTAAGCAGATGACACTTTTCTTTTCTGCAATGTTCTTGTATATCTTCTCTGCAACTATTTCTTCCTTTGGAAATAAATTATGTAGCAGCCGACTCTGTAATGCTTTTTTGCCAGCTTCAGTGAGTAGTCCAATTCTGATATCTTTCAGAATACTTCCATATTCTTCATCGTTTGCTTGCCTCATATTAGTAGTTAGTTCCTTGTACTCAAAGAAGGACCAAATATTTGCATTACCGATGCTTCCCAATGACTTCTTTGTGTCTTCATGTGTCACAGTTTTAAACACTGGTTGTCCTTTAACTGGAGTAAGTTGCAAAAGATCTCCAAAAACTATGACGTGTTTTCCTCCAAATAACACGTCATAGTCTGTCTTCAGAATTTGCTGCATTCTTAAATGCACAAAGGCAAGCATTAAGTTTGATACCATGCTCACCTCATCAATAATGAGAACTTGCATCTTCTTCAATACTCTTGAAACTTCCAAGCATGCTTCTCCAGTTAGCTTGTTGTATTGTATTTTGTTCTCATGCTCCACTGGTAACATTAGCAAACGATGTAAAGTGATTCCTTTTATGTTATATGCTGCTAACCCAGTTGGAGCAGTAACCACACAAGACAAAGTAGAATCCGTTTTTTGCTGAAGGTAGCTTCTGATGACTTTTATAAGGAAACTTTTTCCAGTTCCAGCTTGTCCGCTTACATACATCCTGATTGGATGAAATGATGTGCATGAGCACTCTTTTTTTTCATGTAGAAATCTGTGATCAATTTTGTTTCTGATCTCTTCATAAATTTGTTGCTGCTCTTCGTTCAGTTGTCTTTCCAAATTTTGTAAGTCTATAAATTCTTCTTGAGCTTGATTCATAGCTGTTTCCACTTCATTCATGGCTATTGATGCTTCATTTTCAACGATTGGTTGTCCTAGGGGATCTTGACTGAGTGTTCCTGAACTTTGGCTGTCCTGAGAACTGTCTCTAGCTACTTCTGCTGCAATTGTAGTTTCCTGTTCAATTTCTTCATTTAACATTTGCAGATAAGTTGAGAATGTACTGCATTGTATGCTGTCTTTGCAAGCATTAAAAGAATCTTCATAGCTTTGAAATTCTCCCAGTAGTTCATCCTCTGTACGCCATGGTTTAAACAGCTGTAAAAGAGCCAAGTAGTCAAATTCCTTTTTGTCAGTAGTGTCGCAACTCAGCTTCCTGTGATTTATCAAACTTCCTTTTGTTTGCTTCACCAAACATCCTTCCTCACCAATGACTTTATATTTTCCATTGTTGATGTCTTCTGCGGCTTTCCGTGAATAAATGTAGTTCTGCAGCACTTCATACAGACACATGTTCTCCAGATGATGACTTCTCTTTGGGTAATATGTGTCCAACATGTTTGATTTCAAAATATCTGTACTTTCTGGGTCATTCTCGGCCAAATATTCAATTTCTCCAACAGATTTCAGTACCCGATTTCTCATTGCTGCAAGGCCTAAACTTGCCCAAATTATTCTTCTTGATTTCGAGTAGAGACTTGCAGAAGATAACCTATCTGAACATTCGTAGGATCCAATTTCTCGATGCGATAACATCTTCAAACTGAAACTGTACAGCTTCTCACTGACAGTCTTCTCGTGAGAAATCTCTTCCCACATTTCCTTCAATTCTGTTTTTTCTGATTTCGTAATGTAAGACGTTACATATCGAGCAACAGCAATGGAATTGTCAGCTACATACTGTATATCCATGTTAGCATTCCACATGGATAAAATGACTGGGTTGTAGTCATTTATATTTTTTGATTCTTCTTTTCTTTTAAGGTTGTAGGTATTCTTAGGTGATTTTCTTGTGATAGTATGTCTCACAGATGACATAAAACTGTTTACTCTTCCATTTGAAAGAACAGGTCTAGGAAATCCAAATCGACATTTAGTGTAGTATTTATCTTTGCTCTTGTATTTCCGTCGACAGTATTTTCCACACCGATGACTTTGGAAACGTAAAACTTGCTCCTTTAACTTTTTATCTTCTGTGCTTTTTGGCATAGCACATGTTGCATATTCTTCAATGTAAGATAACACTGCTTCATAAGCATCTGTTCCAAACTTTGGGGCATCCTTGATCCACAACAGCATATGAATATGAGGAGCACCTCTTGCCTGGTACTCTTTTCTCCAAAAGAAATCCACTACTTCTCCTAGAGGTGGATTTTTTTTATTGCAGATGAACGACATCATAGCCTCAAATCTATGATTGAAATATCTGCAAACATTAACCGGATCCAATGAGCACAGTTCTCCTGCTGTCTTGTATTCAATGTTTTTAATGTTTGAATTTGCCTCTCGTAGAACATCCAGTAAATCATCCCAAGCGTACTCAGCACAGCTTAGAGTAACGAACCATGTTGGTGTTCCTAAATTCCGTAACATGCATTTTAATTCACCATGACGTCGGTACCAATATTCATTTGTCCCACGCTGACAAGCCATCAGATTGATCAGTTGTGTTTCCAAATGATCATCTCGGTGCTGCACTTTCTCCATAAAATCCTTAGCAGACACATTTTGTAAATCTACTCCACTTTTTAAAATGTGATTTACTGCATAAGACAGTGCAGACAAGTCGCTTTCAAATAAAAGATGGAACAAATAAGGAATACTTTGTCGAAATCTGGGATCTTCGGCATATAGTCTTGTAGTCCGATACTCAGAAGCTGGAATCTGTTCTGGACGTTCATCGTATCGTACTCCTTTTCCTGTAGGAAACAGCTGGGGAAAACATCGAGCTTCCAAGCTCTCCTCCCATACACTCACGGGAGTTCCTTTTGCTTTCTTCATCTGAAACAGATCAATATTGTCTCCCATAACTTCTTTTGAATGAAGAGGATGTATGCTAAAATGTTCATAAATTTTTTCTTCCTTTGACTTGTCCACTTTTTCAATTTGTCCAGTTGGTGTTTCTGTGTCTTCTTGTAAATCTTCTTCTTCTTCTTCTTCTATATAAATTGATTCATACCATTTGTTATTCCTTTTCAAATACAAATTTGCTCTTTGTACTTTCCGTACATCTACCAGCTCCTGCCAAATCTTCTTATTCTTTGTAGGTACACCATTAACCAGAATAATTAATGGTTCAGTTTCCAAAGTATCCGCATCAATAGTTTCCATATTTTTTTTCAAATCCAAGGGCAAATACACCACTCTACCTTTTAAACCTCTCAGTAAATCTGAAGGAGGTAATTTACCAGTTTTGGGCTCCATACGTACTATGGTCTGGAACAGATGAACACATTGAATGAGTATAGACTCATATGTATTTAATTCAGAAAGTTCAGCAGGAATTGCATCCAATTCTAAATTATTATGTACAGCTCTGGTCGGCATTCTATTTTCTTCTAACTTATTATAACAGTATTTACAAATACGCTAAACTTCACCCAATTCAAAACAATTTTCAAGAAATATATATGTGGCAAAATCCTTCCACTTATAATTATCTTCATTTTCACTTTTTCTATAGAGATCAACATACCTGGTTTGTTTTCTATAATGAGTTCTGCGGCAACAAATACAAGTAATATTTGGTCTTTCATTAGAGATTATTGCAAATTTTGTTATGTGATCATTAAATGTCTTACTTACAGAGGGTTCTACATTCTCTTCCACTTCTTCCTCATTTACTGTGTCCTTTTCTGCACTGTTTTGTTCAGGACCAAAGTAACAAAACTGAATTTCATCAACAACCTTCTCTACATCTGATACCGATCCACGGAACAGAGCCCTATTCAATTCATCTAACTTTATTGCTGGACTTTTAGCAAAATACAACCGTCTCACAAACTTTCTCATTTCAGTATGATGAACAGCCAGCATCCTAAAATGATGGAAAACACTAATACACACTTTTCTAGATAGACAAGCCAGAGAATGACCCTGCAAACCAGTATTCTCTCTCACTCTGCATGGATCCAGACTTTGAAGCACCTTAATCTTCTGTTTTACACTTTTTTTACTATATTCTCTTAGAAACTCACGAAATTTATCAATAGATTCCTGACGCACAGTGCAAATACTACTACAATTCCAAGTGTACACTGGGGCTTTAGGACGTCTCCCCATAGCCTCATCCGCCATCACTTGTACCTCATCTCTTGGAACCATTATCTCCTTCTCCATTATGCAACCATTTTTCACTTCGTAAGCACGACCTCTGGTGTCAACTGCATGCAGCAAACTATTACTTTGAAAATAGCTCTCTTCATTAAAAAAAGGTTCACTACTTGAACTATGCATCCATTTTCCTAAAAACACTTTACAAAAGTTTGTTCTGTTCACTACTCTTTTCCTTTTGCTTTGTGATTTCAGTACATTAACCATTTTATCTAATGTACGCATCCTAATCAAAATTAAAATGAATAGTTTCCTTTTTAATTCTAATGCCTTTGCTGCAATGGCTTCAATTTCTTTTTTTCTCTTATAAAACTTAGCCTTTTGCTTATATTTCTCCACATCCTTTATCAAATTGGACATAACTCTTCTCTGAAACATTTTTCTACGTATCTCTTTAAACGCAGTTTTTCTGTTTACGTTTATCTTTTTAGTTGCAGAAGGTATATTTGCATTAACTAAATGCTCAATTTTTTCCTCTCCTTTTCTATTGAAAACATTTTTTCCAGTACAGACATTTTGTACATTTTTCCTTTTTTTGAATATGTTCTTTAAAAAATCTTTTGTTTGCTTACCAGAAGATTTTTTCTTTTTCCCAACATGAGCATCTCCAACTAACTTAGGTCCTCCAGTTGTCTTCAAATATAGGTTTTTTTTGTGGTCTTTCTTTACTCTGGATTTTGTAGGCATCTTAAATTTTGTTCACTGCTCTTCAGCAATACCTGAAAAAAACTAAAAAACAATTCCTTTATTTTATTTAAATATATTACTACATTTTTTATGTTCTTTAGAAATCTTAAAATACTATAAACCCCTTTCCTATAAATGAAAATCACAATAACACCTTCACAAATTAAATTTCTAAAAATAATTCCTGTGTGCACACAAAGTCATGCTTTGAAATTAGGCAGAAAACTGCTTTTTCAGACCAGCACCATGTGTAACCTGGTTGACTGCCTACACTCCAGCAAGGGCAACCAGCCTTAGTGATGCTGAATGTATTTGCATTACTGACTGAAACCTCAAACCCCACTCGCTTGTGATTACTGTGCATGATTCCACTGGGTAAGCAGCTGGGTGTGTGCTAAGAGTCTGCTTCTGCACCAAAAAATGGCTCCCCCTTTCCATCCAATGCAACTGTGAAATCACCAGAGCAATACGCAATAAATCTCTGCCTGTAATTCCTATTTGCACACAGAGTCATGTTTTCACATTAGTCACAAAACGAAATTTCTTTGCCAATTTGAAAGCACACTTACTACTCTTTTTTTTGGCAAGTGATAAACACTTTTACAGTCTGTCACATTATGAATCCACTTTTCAGATTCTTAAAAAAGCACATGTCCAAACTGCTTTTTCAGACCAGCACCATGTATAACCTGGTTGACTGCCTACACTCCAGCAAGGGCAACCAGCCTTAGTGATGCTGAATGTATTTGCATTAGTGACTGAAACCTCAAACCCCACTCGCTTGTGAATACTGTGCATGATTCCACAGGGTAAGCAGCTGGGTGTGTGCTAAGAGTCTGCTTCTGCACCAAAAAATGGCTCCCCCTTTCCATCTAATGCAACTGTGAAATCACCAGAGCAATACGCAATAAATCTCTGCCTGTAATTCCTATTTGCACACAGAGTCATGTTTTCACATTAGTCACAAAACGAAATTTCTTTGCCAATTTGAAAGCACACTTACTACTCTTTTTTTTGGCAAGTGATAAACACTTTTACAGACTGACACATTATGAATCCACTTTTCAGATTCTTAAAAAAGCACATGTCCAAACTGCTTTTTCAGACCAGCACCATGTGTAACCTGGGTGACTGACTACACTCCAGCAAGGGCAACCAGCCTTAGTGATGCTGAATGTATTTGCATTACTGACTGAAACCTCAAACCCCACTCGCTTGTGAATACTGTGCATGATTCCACATGGTAAGCAGCTGGGTGTTTGCTAAGAGTCTGCTTCTGCACCAAAAAATGGCTCCCAATTTCCATCTAATGCAACTGTGAAATCACCAGAGCAATACGCAATAAATCTCTGCCTGTAATTCCTATATGCACACAGAGTCATGTTTTCACATTAGTCACAAAACGAAATTTCTTTGCCAATTTGAAAGCACACTTACTACTCTTTTTTTTGGCAAGTGATAAACACTTTTACAGACTGACTCATTATGAATCCACTTTTCAGATTCTTAAAAAAGCACATGTCCAAACTGCTTTTTCAGACCAGCACCATGTGTAACCTGGTTGTCTGCCTACACTCCAGCAAGGGCAACCAGCCTTAGTGATGCTGAATGTATTTGCATTACTGACTGAAACCTCAAACCCTTAAAGTATTCTTTATTTTTACCAGTACACCTTAATTTATGGTGAAAACATAGTCCATATTATTTTACATGTTCTTCACATTTAAATTTCTCCCAAAACAGAAAATAATAAACACAACTTCAACAAAAGGAATCCCATTTCTATTATTCATTTCTTAATTTACCATATACATCCCCTCTCAAACTCTAAACTCACCTTTAAAATTAGTTAGTTGTGAAAGAAATGTGTCACTCAAACAGCAGATTATCAGAGCCAGGATCTCTGTTCTTTACACCTCTCTCCTCTCAGCAGAACCAGATAATGGCAAACTTTCCCTCTCTTTTTCCACACATATACATGTTAGTTTCAAATCTCAGTGCTTCCCCCTTTTTTTCAAATGTAATCACACAGTTCTATTGGTTGAAAACCAACCCTTTTCCAAAAGTACCCTTCCCCCAACTTGACTTCTGCCTAGTACCCTTCCCCCAACTTGACTTCTGCCTGCTACCATAGCAACAGCTCATGGAACACTGCTGTGTGGAGTTAGGTCAGAAGTTCACCAAACAATGTTTCAATTCCACAGAGCAAGAGTGCTTGACTTTTCAAACCTAACAGCAAATCCATAGTACTGTTCTTTGGTAATACATTTTTCTGTACCAATACAAAACATGCTTCTATTAATTTACACATACAGCCTAGTTTTTATTGTAGAATGGTATGAAACAGCCAATCAGTTCTTTTTTTTATGAAAAAAATATGTATGCCTCCATTTCCAAACTGTCTTTCTTTTCATATTGCCATTCTACTGAAAGACACCTCCTGAGTGCACCCAGTTCTCCTTTGAAGATGTTCACAGTGTGGATTGTAGGGCACAGCTATGTCTTCTGGAGTGAAAAGTATGCAGAGAAAACAGATATGGTGAGAGACCTTGCTTTGCCAAATGTAGACATTAAATGGATTGGTCAGAGAGGGTTAAAGTGGCACCAATTGATGCCATTGGTGAAATCCTTCATGCACATCCAACACCCTGACCTCATAATAGTGCACTGTGGTGGCAATGACCTAGGCACTTTGACTGGGGTAGGTCTGGAAATGCTTATGAAGGACACCTTTGCACAACTGTTTTCACTTTTCCCTAAAACTGCCTTTGTGTTTTCTAACATATGCCGAAGGCAAAAATGGAACTGGTCCAATCATTTCTGTCCGCAGATTGACAAAGCAAGAAAGCACGTCAACAAATCTGTTTCTGCTTTCCTCCGTGACTATGGTATGGGTTCCATTTACCACAACAACTTGCGTTACGACATGCAAGACATTTATAGAGGAGATGGTGTGCACTTCAATGATGAAGGGAACAGAGTCTTCCTCTTGAACCTTAGACTCTGCATCGGTACTTACTTGTAGGTACCACTAAAAAATCATTTCATAAACACAATGGCTCTTTTTAGAGCCCCCTAATATCTAAACACTTAAATCTGAATTTCGTTTATTTATTTATTTATTTTTTCTACCGTACGCTTACGGTAAGCTTACCGTACGCGTACCCCGCGATTTTTTTTTAAAATCAATAAATGTTGTCTTTGTACTTTTCTGTCCTTCTTTGACCCCCTTACAAATGTAAGGGGGTCTGTAACTCTCCTCCTTGCCCCCTTTTCAAGATATCACTCTTTTTTTTTCTGAGTGAAACACACGAAATGGCGGCCGCCGCTTCCTGGTTTCGACCGATTCGAATGTTTACTAAGATCTAAGAGCCAAACAGAATCGCGCTCGCGCACGCCACCGTACGCGTACGGTAAGCGTACCGTAAGCGCACCGTAAGCAGGCTCAGATATATATATTGATTTAAAGGATATTTTCTCAGAATCTACTGAACAGATTTACACCAAACCTACAAAAGGCACTTCCTTGACCTGAGGACTACCTCTCTGCCAAATTTCAAGTAATTCTGTTCAGCCGTTCGGGCTGTAGCTGTGTCTAAAGGTCCTATGGAAAAATGCATGGGAAAAACGCGTTTTGGGACCCCCCTTTTATCTCAGCCCCCGCTCGACGAATCCCCCCGAGACTTTCAGGGTAGGAGCGGAGCGTAGCGCCCCACCTATTTTGAAATATTCGCGAGGATTCGTCGACCGGCGCCAAAGTTATTCCAAATAGAATGTTGCGGATTTCCTATGGAAACGTGGTCCTAACTATAACTACCTACTGGCGACCGCCAGTAGGTAATATATATATATATATATATATATATATATATATATATATATATATATATATATGAAATCCAACAGGCTGTCTCCCACCTCCAAGCGGCGAGGAAGAAGCACACGGACACCAACTCGTGCTTCACAGGTTTTTAATGACAATCAGCACCCACACAGCACGCCATTACGCGTTTCGGCCACCAGATGGCCTTGATCACATGAAGTAACTGCCGATTCATTAGCTTTTATATTTTGAGAGCACTCTATAATCTCGTGATGCTTGTGACGATAGACATAGAAAAAATAAATTGGTCTACATAACAAACAAAATAATTTTTGGGTGATGAAGAACATATAACATATACAAATACATTAGTAAATTGTAACAGCATGGGTCTGGGACATTTCATAGTTATATCATTAGTTATACCTCATTATAACTACCTTTCCTTGTTCACGGAAAAATCCCAACCTTGTAAATACATGGTGGTTTTCAAAGGTTTAATGTGCAATTGTAGATTGTGCAAATACGCAAAGTGTAGGTGCAAATCCTGATATATAAAGTGCAAATAGTGCCACCAAGGTGCAACAAAATGCAAATGTGCAAAATACGCAATAATAGTGCAAAGTGCAAGCAAATGCATATGTATACATATGGTAATTGTGTTACAGACCATAATTGATGTCCTTAAATAGTGCACAATCAGAATTCATTGCAACATTTCAACAGATGTTAAAATAGTATCTAACGATAAAACCTATATGTAAGACCCGACATTGCTGTTAAAGCCAATAGCCTATGTAAAAGATCCTAAAGCTAATCAAGAAGTGAGAAAAGTGCAAATAGTAAAATAATGATAAAATACGGCGGGGGTCAAGCAAGGAAGAGGATAGGAGGAACACTCTAAAATGCTAATCAAATGTATGGGGTTCCATATTAACAAATACATATTGAAAACAACCAAACACCTGATCTTTGGCGAAAGTAGGTCCAAAGTTGGAGCGTGTCCCCAAAGCTGCTTGCACCTAAATTGTATTACACCTAAGGGTAAAAGGAGCTTAGCTGAGATATTCCTCATATATGGAGAACTGGAACACACCGTTGTATGGAGAAAGCGTTTGATTTTCATTATTTTCTTGTCTTTGGCCTTACCCCTTTAGAATCAAAAGACAAAAATAGGAAAGATATCGAAGGAACAGATTAGTCCAAACGACTGGCTAACAGTTCTACTCTCAATGCAATTAGAAAATAGTATTCATAAAATTAATGAGGATACAGGTAAAACAGGTAAGTGAACAGATAAATTGATCAGTAAGATAGCTTCGGATATAAGAATTTGACACTATATACGCTGCAGATGTCAGTCAAGTAAGTAAAAAGCGAGTCTAAAGAGAGCATGATAAATCCCGTGTAGCCTGTCAATACTCAAATAAAATTGTGTAGGTCTTCAGTGGTGTTTAAGCCTGTGGGTGCTTTGCTATCAAACTCGAGTATATATTTGGTTTCGAGTTGTCTAAGGGCTTTTTCCCTGTTGCCCCCTCTTCGCTGCGCGGGGACACCGTCGACAATAAAGTATTTCAGGCAACTGAGTTCATTATTATTTTGTTTTCTGAAGTGACGTGCTACGGGGTAGCTGGAGTCATTATTCACAATTGCCCTTAAATGTTGTAAAATTCTGACATGGGCTTGTAACTTGGTGCTCCCAATGTAATTCAAACCACATGTACAGGAAAGGACATACACCACAAATTCTGATCTACATGTAAAATGGCCCTTAATTTGTCTGGGGTTGTCACTGAACGGGACTGAATACTGAGTGGTATTTTGACCAAATTTACATGCTCTGCAATTGGTGCATTTGAAAAAACCTCTTTTAGGTTTTAGCAACGAACTGCTAGTCGGGATTGGAATATTTGGTCTCATGAGCTCCTCTCTCATGGTTCTGGCCCTTCTAAACGTCAGTACAGGTTTAGAAGGTAACATGGGGGCCAGGACATCATCAGTCAATACAATTGGCCAGTTTTTATTTACCATGGTTCTGATTTTACGGTGCTGTTTGTTAAATGTTGTGATCAAACGTGGTACATTGGAGTTTGCATTGTCAGATGTATATATATATATTCACTGAAAAAACCATAGGTTTCAGGGGTGTTATAGTTAGCTGGACTTTTCACTTGTACAAAACCATTGAAATTCCCCCGTTATAGTTAGTTCAGCTAACTATAACTCGCGCGCCCGCAATGCACTGCTGATGACGTCACATATTACATCACTCATGACATGGCCAGTGACATCACTCATGACATCACTGATGACATCTCAAATGACATCACTGATGACATCACTGATGACATCATCCAGTGAATGTGTGTTTTTCTGAAAATTAAATGTTTTATATATGTATATCTCAAGGTCGATGGAAGAATAAATGGGTGTATAAGTGTCTAAATGGATGATTTGTTTTTGAAAAATTAATTGTGTAACTGACTGATTAAGTGTATCATAGTGAATACATGGCTTAGTGAGTAATGTTTAAATATGTAAATATCTGTATCAGTCTCTCACTTTGTGTATAAGTGGCTGCATGGGTTGGTGAGTGGCTACATGGGTGTCTATATAGGTTATTAGTTGGTTTTTTGATTATCAGTCTGAGTGTCTGCATGGTTCGGTGGGGGGTATTACGCAGTGCATAGGTGCATGAATGAGTGACTCACTGTTTGTATGTGTTGAAGACAGCATGTGTGCAGGACTGTATGGGTAGATGAGTGTGTGTATGGGTGTGTTAGTGAGTAAATAGTGTCTTTATGAGTAACTACATATGTTTTAAACTAGTATATGTGACTATTGGTGTATATAAGTGAGTATATGTGAGAGTGAGAGATTGAAAGAGTTCCTGTATGAATAAGTATGTGTTTCTATAAGTGATTGTTTAAAAGACTAAGTATGTGTAAGTTTCTGTAGAAGTAAGTGTGGTGGTGTGTGTATAACTGTATATGCAAGTAAATGTATGTTTGATTCTTTATTAGCATGAGTGACTATGTGTGTGAGTAACTCTGGATGAGTGACATTGTGTAACAGGATGTATAGGTGTATGAGTACATATGATGAGTGAGTACATGTATGAGTGACTGTATAGGACTGTTGGTGAATGAGTGGATGTGTATGTGGATCTTAGAATTACTGAAGAGGTTGTTGTAATTGGTATTGGTATGTCTCTATTTTTGAATGTGTGTATCAAAGGTTATATTAGGGTGAGAGGAGGTCTGTCACTCTATCACAAGGATGATGTCATCAGTGATGTCATCAGTGATGTCATTTGAGATGTCATCAGTGATGTTATGAGTGATGTCACTGACCATGTCATGAGTGATGTAATATGTGACGTCATCAGCAGGGCATTGCGGGCGCGCGAGTTATAGTTAGCTGAACTAACTATAACGGGGGAATTTCAATGGTTTTGTATAAGTGAAAAGTCCAGCTAACTATAACACCCCTGAAACCTATGGTTTTTTCAGTGAATTTCTGAGGTTTTTTAAATGCTAATTCCTAACTATAACGTGCCTGAAACCTATGGTTTTTTCTGTGAATTTCAAAGGTTTTTTAAATGCTAATTTCTAACTATGCCTACAGAGATAGGACATGTGAAGAAAGAAGAAAAAATGGACAGAAAAAAAAAAAGAAGTGCAGAAAGAAGCAACAGAAGTCCTCAAAGACGAAGAAAAGTGCAGGAAGAAGGATAACGTGCAGAAAGAACAAAAAGAAGAGCAGAAAGAAGCCTTGTTGCAAAATCATCCTGTACCCTCAACTTTTTCAGACGGATACTGGTGGTAACTGAGTCTGACTAACCAGTCCTAGAGCCAGTGCTATGTTAAAAGACACTTAGAATACAGTGAAAACACCTACATACACTAGGGAACATTATGCGTTGGGGTCCCCCTGTGATTAGCATGACCTCCTCTGTAAGCCCCTAGTATATAATAGGGTAGGGGGATTAAAACTACCTCTTAAAACAGGCCACAGGGCGCTTTTGCACACGTTAACTCAGGCCCCGTCCCCTCCCTTCACCACTGTGTAAACACGCCCTGTGTCCGTTTTTAGTTGGGAGATTAAGTTCATTTGAATCCTGAGGGTCCCTAGGGTCCAACTAGCCCACTAGGTACCTCCAGTAAGTGCCACAGAGCTGCGTTGCAGAGAGGTGTAAAAAGTGGCACGGCCTGGACCACCTCTCTGCAATGCAGCTCAGTGGCGCTTACTGGAAGCACTTGGTGGGCTAGTTAGCCCCCAGGTGCCCTCAGTATTGAAGGGAAATTATATCCCCAATTTAAAACGTGCCATAGTGCGTGTTTGCACACGTCACCTCATGCCCCGTCCTCTCCCTTCACACTGTGTGAACGCGCCCTGTGGCTGTTCTAAGTTGAGAGATTAAGTCCCCTTGAATCCTAAGGGTCCCTAGGGTCAAACTAGACCACTAGGTACCTCCAGTAAGCGCCACAGAGCTGCGTTTCAGAGAGGTGTAAAAAGGGGCTTGGCCTCAGAACACCTGTCTGCAGCACAGCTCCCTGGCGCATACTGGAGATGCCCGTTGGGCTAGTTGGCCCTCAGGGACCCTCAGTATTGAAGAGGAATTAATTCCCCATATTACAACTCGCCAGGGGGCGCGTTTGCAGAGTGCTGCAAGGAGGGGGCGTGGCCTCCGGCACGATGCCAGTCTTTTATTTATTTTAATTTTTTAAGAAGGGGGGCTGTGTGGTTCCCCTTCTTATTCTAATTTATTGGCCCTGATGACCCCATCCCCCAGGGCCTGTCTCCTAATTATATTTTTTTGACCCCAATCCCCAGGGCCGGCCACTGTTTTTTAATATTTTTAAAAAATATATATTTATAGACACACCTAGGACATGCTGGACAAACCGTACGTACCTATCACCATGACGATTTGCGTGATATTCATTAAAAGGCGACTATGCATACAATGAATCCACGTGGAATGTATTTACACCACTAGTGAAGCTCTGACATGTCTGATGCCCTACCGTGCCTAATCCCGGTAGACACCCTTGTTGTTTATTTATACAAACATGGGTAGCTATTGACGGGCACATTTAATACACATGCACACCAAGCCATTCAAAGGGGATTCGACAAAAATTCGACCAAAACTATGCAAGAAACCCCCCTCACGGTTAATAAAACACACATCCACTGCCAGATGTGTAATACTTTTTATTTTACTCTCTGGAAAGGGGACAAACATCACTTGAGAGTCACAACGCGCTTCTGGCAGAACCCAATGCTGTGTTACACCCACCATTGCCTGCTGAGTGCCACACACCTCTGTGTTGTATTCCACTAGCTAGTGCATATGCTATGACACTCTCTAGCCCATGTGCACTGTAACACCACCCCGTGAATATGTCATGCCACACTTGTCTTCGCACGGGTTATATTGCCCCATCTAACGTGCCTTCCTCGATGCCTATGTTATAACGCACAGTGCTATGCCATACATATTACAATCTGGGATCCATATCTTTGTCACAGTGCATATGCAACGTTACACTCCCCAGCACATATTTTATATTACAACTTTAGAGACTAGTTAGGTTACACAATACTGCCCTGTGCATATTACACTCCAAGGCGCATATCGCGTAGCACGCGCTAGAGCCTGTGCTATCTCGCGCTCTCCAATGAATCTGTCATTGCGCACAATGTATTGCATATTATATTTCACGCCCGGTTCATCTTATATCACACTTTTTGGTGGATAGTTTATACCATATACTACATCTAGTTTTCATTTTCAATCATGCTCTCAGGACTATGTTCTATATAACACTGTGTTCACCTACCCTTTTCACGGGCATTACATTTTGCGATAGGGGGTGGAGGGTCAGGGGGTGTTTCTGCCAAGTGAGCCCGGAGTCACAGTCACAAACGTCCTCTTCTTCCTGAATAAAAGTGAGATTATGCTGCATACTTGTTCATATTTTAAGTAGTTTGCACAGACACACGTTTTAAAAACAATAAAGTTCCTAATACCCGCCTTCTCTGAACAGTTAGCTTGCTGCCCCATCCCCCTCCTCCCTATCCTCTGTTGTGTGAATCCATGGACTAGCCTCCTCCCTCCTGCCATGCATGGTCTGATGTGCTGCCACTGCCCTCAATTTAGTATGATGTACCAGTCCACTCCTCCTGCCCTCCATTGCCCAATTCTATGCCCCATCATTGACCTCCTGCTTAAACTCTGTGCTTAGCTTGCTGCCCCTATTCTCCTTCCCCCTGCCCTCCGATGTCTTTGTGCATGCCCCTGTTCCATCCTTTTTGCCCACCATGTTCCATGGACCTGCCACTCCTATCTACTCTGAGTGTTCTGTTGAGCTGCCACTCCCCTCCCACCTGCCTAGCATTGTCAGATGACTGTAACCTGTCCCTGCCACCTCCACTCTGCCTGTCCACATGCCATGCCCCTATCCTCTTCCTCCTGTCCTACATGGTCCATTGTACTGCCACACCCTTCTGCCCTCCCTGGTCTGTTGTGCTGCAACTGCTCCTCCTGCCTGCCCCGTGCGGTCTGTTGTGAGGCCCCTTCCCCTGAACTTTCTTGTCTGTGCACAGGTCCTGACCCTCCCTTCTATCCTCCATCGTCCTTTGTGCATGCCCCTGCACCCTCCTTCTTGCCCATCATAGCCATTGTGCTGCCACTAACCCTCCCACTTGCCATGCATGGTCTTCTGTGCTGCCATGGCCCCTCCCACCTTCCCTGTGTGGTCAGTTAGCTGCCCCTGACCCCCTCCCACCTTCCCTCCATGGTCTGTGTGTATGCCATCACAGTCTCACTGTTGCTCTTCATGGTGTGTCTTGCTTCTAGTGCCCATCCTGCCTGACCTCCATGACTATCTTGCTGCTTCTGCCCTGCCCCCTTCCCCCCAGCCCTCTGTTTACATGTGCAGACCCCTACTCCCTCCCTCCTGGCTTGTCTGTTCCATTGTAATTCTCCTGATCCGTCCCTCCTGCCCTTTATGGTCTGTTATGCTGCAGCTTTCTCTCCTGGCTGTCCATTATGATCAGCTAGCTACCATTGGCTCTTGCCCCTCTGTTCTCTGTTGTCCAGGTGCATGGTCCTGTCCCCTCCCTCTTGCTTTCTATGGATTGTTGTGCTGCACTCCTGTCCCGCATGCCCTGTGTGGTGTATTGTGCTGCTGCAAACCCTGATGCCTGCCCTGCAGGGTCAGTTTGGTGCACCTCTCCATGTCCGTCCTGTCCTCTGTTATCCAAGTCCATGTCCCTACCCCATTTCCTTCCATGATCCAATGTACCATACTTGCGAACATTTTGAACTTGGTAAGAGGGAGATTTTGAAAAAAAACTGGGGTATTGATTTTCCCCTTTGAGTTACATTGAAAAAGAGGAGATTGTAGACAGGAAACAGATCAAATAAAGCCCATTTGAGCTTAAAAACATTGGATGTTTCCTGGCTGAATCGGGTCTGTTGGCATGTATGGTTGTACTACCATTGCCTCTTCCTTCTGCCCACAATGGTCTATTACATTGCCACAGCCTCTCTTGCAAGTTCTGTATTGTTGGTTTGTTGCCCCTGCCCCCCTTTCCACTGCCCTCCATAGTCTGTTGTGCTGCCACGGCCCTTCCTGCCTGCTCAGTGTGGTTAAATTGTTGCCTTTGCACCCTCCTACCTGCCTTCAATTTTCAGAGTCCGTGCCCCTGGCCTCTGCCTCTCAACAGTATCCTAATGAACAACTAGATTGCTAACATTCTATATTTATTACAAAAGTGTGGAACGCCTGACGTCATCTTGATGTAATCAAAACTGTAATACCTAGAGCATTTCCTTTAGAAATTACATATATGAGAGGGTCTTATTGGCATCAAAATTATGGTTAGTGCTCTAAAAGACTAATATAAGGACATATTTTCTGAGTTTTCAAATAGTGACAAAGCACTTTTAAATTATTTGTTATCTTTATGTTTTTTTATCCAGTTGACCACTTGATTAAATGTTGCACTTAGGGGAGAGGATGTGGTGTTACTTCCAGAACTGCAGACTTTGCAACTGGGGAACCAGGTTGGAGTTTCTGCTTCAGCTCGACATTCTGTGATTCTGGTCAAATCACTTAGTCTCCCCATGTCTACAACCAAAATGAATTTGTTTTTGTGTGATGTAACCAATGCTCATGTAAAGCACTCCAATACCTGACAAGTCTGCACTATATAACACTGCAAAAACACAAAATAATAAGTGTTTTGCACACTTCTGTCATTGGGCTATATTTGGGCTACATCTGGGTGATTTTGGGCTACATTTGGGCCCTTTTGTCTCCGGTGGCCATCTTGGGAGATTTATTTGTTATGAAGTTTCCTAATTTCCTCATGTACTGCAGTCTCCTCAGTAGGAAATGCTTTCAATTTTCTACTTTGATTCCATCATGAAGGTATTCAGATATGTCACACATTTGCCATAAATTCTGAATGTTAGCCCTCTAGTTGCTCATTAGATCACTGTAGTAAAACTACTGTTCACCATGGAAGTCTGCTCCTGGTATTAAAAGTGCATGTTTCAGTCTGCATGTCAGAATTTTTTAATGAAATAGAAGAGGATTTGAGAAGTCACTCAAAATGTGCCCTCATTTTCTTTCTTCAGCATTAATCATAATTTCTATGGCAAAATGCCCCCTCATTGTGTTCCTTTTTAAATTAAATGTTTTAAGTGTTACCAGTTTATTCCAATCAAGATGGCTTCAGGTGTGCCATACTTTTGTCATAATGAAGACAGTAAGCGCTCTAGTTGTGTTTAAGAACATTCTGGGACATTCTGTCATTGGGCTATACTTGGGCTACATCTGGGTGATATTTGGGCTACATTTGGGCTCTTTTGTCTCTGGTGGCCATCTTGGGAGACTTATTTGTTATGAAGTTTCCTAATTTCCTCATTTACTGCAGTCTCCTCAGTAGGAAATACTTTCAGTTTTTTACTTTGATTCCATCAAGAAGGCATTCAGGAGTGTCACACATTTGCCATAAATTCAGAATGTTAGCACTCTTTTTGCTCATTAGATCACTGTAGTAAAGCTACTGCTCACCAGGGAAAACTGCTGCTGGTATTGAAAGTGCATGTTTCAGTCTGCATGTCAGAATTTTTTAATGAAATAGAAGAGGATTTGAGAAGTCACTCAAAATGTGCCCTAATTTTTCTTTCTGCAGCACTAATCATACTTTTTATGGAAAAATGAACCCCTTCATTTTGTTCCTTTTTAAATTAAATGTTTTAAGAGTTACCACTTTAATCCAAGCAAGATGGCTTCAGGTGTGCCATACCTTTATCATAAGTAGGACTGTTAGTGCTCTAGTTGTTCTTTGGAACACTCTGGGAAGCTGCAGTAGAACACAAAGGAATCAACTGACAGTCTCTGCCCTTGTTGGATGTACATGTTTTACTGAGAATGTCAGACTTCATTCTCACATGACTGAGAAAGATAATGTGAATTTACAGAAAATAAGCTCTCAGTTTAGCTTATAGATCACCTTCCAAACCTATGTGGGAAAAGCATGAGAAAATATTTTTCTCTCAATCATGATATCCCAGCAGAAGGCTTTTTCACATGGTGAAATCACCTTAGAACATACCACAATTCCTAAAATGAGTATGGTACCATCAACAAATGATTTATAATGTAACTAAAGTCTTAAAACCTTCTATTAACTGCAATGATGGCTGCCAACACTTCTTGGATGAAGTGCTGACAGCCAATCAGATCTCAGGATGAGATGTGTGGTTAGGCTCCGCCCACATATATATATGATTTTACTTTTGATTTTCTCAGGAACTACTGAACAGATTGACACCAGACCTGCATAAGGCACTTCCCTGACCTGAGGACTACCTCTCTGCCAAATTTCAAGTAATTCTGTTCAGCCGTTCGGGCTGTACCTTGGACTAAAGGTCCCTATGGAAAATTGCATGGGGAAAACGCGTTTTGGGACCCCCTTTTTTCTCAGCCCCCTCTTGACGAATCCCCCCGAGACTTTCAGGGTAGGAGCGGAGCGGAGCGCCCCACCTATTTTGAAAATTTCGCGAGGATTCGTCAACCGGCGCCAAAGTTATTCCAAATAGAATGTTGCGGATTTCCTATGGAAACACGGTCCTAACTATAACTATCTACTGGCGACCGCCAGTAGACAATATATATATATATATATATATATATATATATATATATATATATATATATGTATATATACATATGTATATTATTCTATGCTTAACATATTTATAGGTCACTGCATAGTTTCATATAAGTGAATTGCGTAGATTCTTGTGGGTCTCTGTTTTATTCATCTATAACAATATGTAAATATTATCTTTCAATTTTATCCACAAGTGTTGCATTATTGAAATGTTGAGGTAAAGATTTAAAAAATGAATGAATTAGCTTCAAATACAGAAACACTTGAAAGTCTGAGTTTCTACAATACAACTTAAAATCTCGATATTTCATCTTCCTTACACATGCATACCCTTTACATATACTTATGTATAAGTATATTTATTACTTTACTCCTGTTGTAGAAGAAACAAAAATAAATATACACGAATACCCTTTCTATGCAGGTATGTATCTATATATTTATTACTTTACTTGTACTGTAGAAGAGAAGAAAAAAAAACTTCTCTCCAATGCACTACTTTGCCTGGCCCTATACCTCTCCCAAAATATGCTCTACATCCACGCTCTGACTCATGCCAAACCTCATTCTGTTACTATGACCTCCAAAATAAACTTTTATAGACTCTTCCCCTTCTACCTCTCCTTGGCTCACCTGAAACATCATTTTACGACTATGATCTCCCAAGCAACCCTTTCTAAATTCTTCACTCATGTATCCCTCCTTTCACTCTTCCCAAACCTCATTTTACTGCTATGATCTCCATAATACCTTTCTAGAGACTCTTCCCTCCTCCATCTCTCCTTTTACTCATCCCAAGCCTCATCTTACTACTATGAGCTCCAAATAACACTTTCTAGACTCTTTCCTCTTCTATCCCTCCATAATCCTATTCAATCCAACTAACAGACTCGCATGTCTACTGCTCAAATTAATACATATTTTCCTGTACGAATTCACAACTCAACCTTTTTGGGTTCGAGAGTAGTTTTCTACTCACTGAAAGAACTCCAGCATCTCTTCAGGGGTAGTAAGCGCTATATAAATTCAATTACAATTACAATTGCAATTAAGCTCCAGCAGTCATTTCAATGCCTTTACTGGCAAAAGTGAGGCATGAATTGCTAGTTAAAATAATTGTAGCATTTCCGAATGAATTATGGGACACATATCTGTGGAAAGTGAGACAGGCTGAGAACTATTGAGGGATGGAAGGTCGGCAGAAGAACGGGTCACACCCAGCCTGTTGTAAGTGGGATTAAGTAGAATGGGGCACTGCTTGCGGGTGGGGGGACATGTGACCAAGTATAATGGAGCATAGAATGGGACATTGACATGGGAGAAAGAGATAGGAGTTGGAACACACAGGATGAATGTGCGATGATATTGATTAAGGAATAATTGTAACATGAAGTGCTATGTAAAATATGCCCTGATAGTAGTGAGACCCTCACTTTTATCAGTGTATATTTTACTGGGTTCTTCATGTCACACCTCTGTCCCAGTCATGAGCGGTTGTCTACAGTGCCTAGAATGGAAAGGTAAGCATGAACTGCTAGTTTAAATCATTGCAGAACTTTCTGATATATTTTTTTTGTGTTGCAAATATATTATTGATTTTTTAAGAATAAAGCAAACAGTAGGCAAATAAACACTGGAACATACCTAAAGCCCAACATAGTACAAATGTGACAGATAAAATATCTATTATCTTCACATGTCTTGACACATGGGAGAGGGAATGAACAAGAGCCTCCATATGACATTTGGTGAGAAACATATGGTAATAATTTCATAATAACATAGGGGCTGATTATGACTTTGGTGCAGTTGCAATGGCTCTCTATCGGCAGAGCTGCGCCAAAGCCATGCAAGGACCACCCACCTGATTGCAAGTTCAACTTGTGCAGGCAGATGGTCCTTTTGCCTTTGTCATGGCCAGAAAAACAGGCTCCACAATGGCACTGTGAAGTCCATGCTGTGCTGGAACTGGGGTGCAAGCAGACAGGGAGGGAACATGCTGTCACCCCCTGAATGCATCCCCAAGGTGGAGGGGATAGGGGCCCTGTTGTTTCCCCACTTCCAAACCTTTCATGGTGGACTCATGCCCATGAAAAGGCTGGAGGTGGGGAAACTCATAATATGCTGAGCTCAACAGCGCCAGTCCCGCTCAGCTTATTGCATTGCCCCTCTGCCACGCCACCAGGGAATGGCGGTTCCCCGGCGCAGCTGACTGTTAACTGCCGGAATAACTCAGAGAGTCATAATCTGGTGGACAGTGGACAGCCACTAGTGATCCGCCGCGAGCGCGGAGGTCTTAAGACCTCCACACTCATAATCAGACCCATAGTATTATAGTAATATATTATAGTATTGTGTGCAACAATGGGGAATAATCCTGATTGTGTTTAAGGGAGGAGATAGGTGGGATAAAAGGCCGTTAAATGGTCAACATGAATCTGTCAGGTGTGTGCCAAATCAATTGCATAGGGACGGTGTTTCTGGTTGAGAAAGTCACATTTTCATATGTGCTTCTGAGATAAGTGACACATGCCCACCACGTGTGAGAAAAAACATTGTTGACCGCTTTTCATTCTAATAAGATGACCTTGAAGGCCACCGTCACAAACAGGCCCAATAGTGCTAGGTCTTTATCAGGTAAGGCCAGTGGGGGCTTGAGTGCATGCGGGACCAACATTACAAGAGTAAAGTTTAGAGGAAAGCTCACATTGAAAACAGTATTGAGCTTCTTATGGACCTCTGCTGATTATGACAACAGGTAATTGCACATAAAAAACATGTGTTCAGGGTTAACAGCTGCTTTTTTGCAAGGCCAGTAGAGATCAGATTCAATCAATTTCAGTTAGAACAGTCCAGATGGTGTCAAATATAGGATATATACAGCATAGAACCGTGTCTAGGTCAATGACGGGATCAATTTATTTTTCAGAAGATTGTTGGTTATTTTGGGCCAGCTGTAGTCCGGAATGGGAGGGGTATTTGAGGTTTGAAGATGCTTAAACCAACACTTCTGGATGGATGGGGTAGCGGTGACTTCTGAATTGTTTCATAATTTGTAGATTCTTGACCCTAAGTGGCTACCCTTGGTGTTTAGACAAAACACCAAGTTGGAAATATCGGATGCAAAAATGTCAGAGAAAAAAATATTGTGACACAACAATATCGTGGTGCAGAAATATTGTTGTCAAGAATATCGTTTTTTTCGGTAAGCAATGTTGTTTTCAAGAATATTGTTGTAAATATCGTTTTTAAATTATCTTTATGTGTGTTAGTTTATATATTAATGTTTTGGGTTATTGTTTGTACAATTATTAATAATATTGTTAAATGTAGATTGTTATGTTGAGTGATTGAATTATAAAAGTAAGTTATATTGTCGTAGAGAGTTGCTAGGTTTGTAGGGGTGTAGGGTGCAAAGTTAATTAAGTATAACTAATTTATAATTAATTCATATTTAATTATTAGATAGATTAATAAAAATGTAAATTGTGTAATAATTATATATTTTAAGTTATTTGCTGGGTTCATATGGGTCTAGCATGGGAAGTTAATTGAGTCAATAATAATTAAGAATTAATTAATACATATTTAATTGATTATTAACTATGTACATTTTGTTATTATAGTTTGGGGTAAATTTTATAGGTGTGGTTGGTGGGATAGTAGGGGTATACAGTGAGAAGTACATTATTAATTACATTATTTAATAAATTATCATTTACTGATTAAGTAATATTTAATACATTATTGATTACTTAATGGCTAATTATTAATGTATTAATTAATATTTAATTCGTTATTAAGTGCGTTAATTGTGTTACATTTATTTAGTTTAGTTATATTTTAAGTGTGGGTTTGTGGGGGTATAGTTTGGTAAGTTAAATAAGTAATAAATAATGGCAATTTTTTTATATTCGTAATTAATTAATAAATTGGTTAATAATTATGTTAATTGTTTAGTTGTTTTTATATAAATATCATTTTTTGGGGGTTAGTTAATGAAGTTAATATTAAGCAAGTTCTATTTTTCTTAAATTAATAGGGTTATGTTCCATATATGTTATATGTTTGAAGTGAAGTACTTTCCCTACTGTTGCATAGACTGGAGTTCGAATAGTACATTTTACCCCTCCAGAGTCCAACACTTTTACTACTGTTGCACAGACTGAAGTGTGAATAGGAAATGTTAACTCTCTGAAGTCCAATGCTTTCCCCACTGTTGCTCGGACTGGCGTGATAATAGTAAATGCAACCACTCTGAAGTCCAGTTATTTCCATATTATTGCTAAGACTGGAGTCGGAATAGTACATTTTTATTTTCCAAAGTCCAATGCTTTCCCTACTGTTGCACAGACTAGATTAGTGGGGGAGTAGTGTGCTAAGTTAATTAAGAAATAAATATTGGCTTATTTGTTTAAATTGATAATTAAATTGGTAAATAATTATGTAATTTTTTTTATATCATTATTTTTTTTTAGTTAATAAAGTTTATATGTTATGTTTCATATATGTTATGTGTTTGAAGTCAAGAACTTTTCCTACCTGGAGTGAGAATAGTAAATGATCCCCCTCCGAAGCACAACACTTTCCCTGCTGCTGCACAGACTGGAGTGGGAATATTAAATGTTGCTTCTCTGGAGTTAAACACTTTCTCTACTCTTGCACAGATTGGAGTTAAAATCGTGAATTTGACCCCTCCAAAATCCAACGGTTAACCTACTGTTGCAGAGGCTGGCGTGGGAATAGGTCATTTGACCCCTCTGGAGTGTAACACTTGCCCTTCTGTTGAACAGACTGTAATGGGAATAGTAAATGTTACTTCTCTGGAGTCCAACACTTTCTCTACTGTTGCACAGAGTGGGAATGGTAAATTTCACCCTTCTGAAATATTGTTAGTAATTTGCTTAGTTTTTTAAATATAATTAATTATGTAATTTATTACATGTTTTGCATTTGATGTGTTGACACTTTTTATGCATATGTAAATATATATGTATATGTATTATCTACTGGCGGTCGCCAGTAGATAGTTATAGTTAGGACCTAGTTTCCATAGGAAAAGCGTTTTTTGTTTTCCCAATGACTTTGGCGCCAGATGACAAATCCTCGTGAAATTTTCAAAACTTGTGGGGCGCTCAAGTCAGCTCCTATTATCAAAGTTTTGGGGTGATTCACAAATTGGGGGCAGAGAGAAAAGTGGGGTCCCAAAACGTGCTTGCTCCATGTTAATTCCCATAGTAAGCTTTAGACACGGCTACAGCTCGAACTGCTGAATGGAATTACACAAAATTTGACAAAAAGGTTGCCCTTGTTTCAGAAAGAGAAATTTTTTTTAAATGGAGTAAATCCGTTCAGTAGTTCCTGAGAAATTCAATAAATAGAGGTTCGAAAAACAATTTCCCATAGGAAACTTTAGACACTGTTACAGCTGAAACTGCTGAACGGAATTACACCAAATTTGGCAAAAAGGTAGCCCTTGGTTCAGAAAGAGACCTTTTTTTAAATGGTATAAATCTGTTATTAGTTTTTGAGATTTTAAAGGAAAAATGTGTTTATATATCTGGGCGGGACCTAACTACACAAGGACGGGCTTGGCTCTAATTGGCTGACAACACTTCAATCCAGGAAGTGTTGGCAGTCATCTTGGTGCAATGCTTTTAGGTCTTGCCTAGCGACGCAGCGCATGCGCTTCACGGTTGGCGAGATCTATTGTTGTCAATCTACCCAAACACCACTGCACTAACCTAAACCCTAAAACACTACCCCCAGCATGACCCCCCTACACTACACAAACACCACTGCACTACCCTACCCCCTAAAATACTACCCCCAGCACTACCCCCTACACCACCCCCTACACTACCCAAACACCACTGCACTACCCAAAACACTAAAACACTACCCCAGCATGAACCCCTACACTACAGAAATACAACTGCACTACCCTAAAACACGACCCCCTACACTACAAAAACACCACTGCACTATCCTAAACCCTAAAACACTACCCCAGCATGATAAGCTACACTACACAAACACCACTGCACTACCCTAAACCCTAAAACACTATACCAAGCATGACCCCCTACACTACCCAAACACCACTGCACTACCCTAAACCCTAAAACACAATCCCCAGCATGACCCCCTACACTACCCAAACATCACTGCACTACCCTAAACCCTAAAACACTACCCCCAGCATGACACCCTACACAAACACCACTGCACTACCCTAAACCCTAAAACGCTATACCCAGCACGACTCCCTACACTACCCAAACACCACTGCACTACCCTAAACCCTAAAGCAAAACCCCCAGCATGCCCCCTACACTACCCAAACACCACTGCACTACCCTAAAACACAACCCATTACACTACACAAATACCACTGCACTACCTTAAACCTGAAAACACTACCCCCAGCACGACCCCCTACACTACACAAACACCACTGCACTGCCCTAAACCCTAAAACACTACCCCCAGCATGAACCCCTAAACTACCCTAATACCACTGCACTACCCTAAAACATGACCCACTACACTACAAAAACACCACTGCACTATCCTACACCCTAAAACACTACCCCTAGCACGACAAGCTACACTACACAAACACCAATGCACTACCCTAAACCCTAAATCTACCCCCAGCATGACCCCCTAGACTACCCAAACACCACTGCACTACCCTAAACCCTAAAACATGACCCCCTACACTACACAAACAACACTGCACTACCCTAAACACTAAATACCTACCCCCAGCACAACCCCCTACACTACCCAAACACCACTGCACTACCCTAAACCCTAAAGCACGACCACTACACTACACAAACACCACTGCACTACCCTAAACCCTGAATCTACCCCCAAGCACAACCCCCTACACTACACAAACACCACTTCGCTACCCTAAACCATAAAACACTACTCCTAGCACAACCCCCTACACTACCCAAACACCACTACATTACCCTAAACCCTAAAACACGACCCCCTACACTACACAAACACCACTGTACTACCCTAAACCCTAAAACACTACCCCCAGCATGACTCCCTATACTACACAAATACCACTGAACTACCATAAACTCTAAAACACTACCCCCAGCATGACCCCTTACACTACACAAACACCTCTGCACTGCCCTAAAACTCTAACCCCAGCACAACCCCCTACACTACTCAAACACCACTGCACTGCCCTAACCCTAAAAAACTTCCACCAGCACGATCCCCCTAGGCTACCCAAAGACCACTGCACTGCCCTAAACCCTAAAACCCTACCCCAGCATGTTTCCCTACACTACCCAAACACCACTGCACTATCCTAAACCCTAAATCTACCCCCAGTACGACCCCCTACACTACACAAATACCACTGCACTACCATAAACCATAAAACACTACCCCAGCACATCCTCCTACACTACACAAACACCACTGCACTACCGTAAACCCTAAAACACTACCCCAGCATGACCCCTACACTACCCAAACACCACTGCACTACACTAATCGTTAAAACACTAACCCAGCACAACCCCCTACAATACCCAAACACCACTGCTCTGCCCTAAACCCTAAAACACTACCCCCGGCACGACCCCTTACAGTACACAAAAACCACTGCTCTGCCCTAAACCCTAAATATACTCCCAGCATGACCCACTACACTACACAAATACCACTTCACTACCCTACACCTTAAAACACTACTCCCAGCATGACCCCTACACTACACAAACACCAATGCACTACCCTAAACCCTAAAACACTACCCCCAGCGTGACCCCCTACACTACCCAAACACCACTGCACTACCCTAAACCCTAAAACACTGACCCCAGCACGACCCCTACACTACACAAACATTACTGCACTACCCTAAACCCTAAATCTACCCCCAGCATAACCCCCTACACTACCCAAACACCACTGCACTGCCCTAAACCCTAAAACACTACCCCCGGCACGACCCCTTACACTACACAAACACCACTGCTCTGCCCTAAACCCTAGAACACTACCCCAGCACGGCCTCCTACACTACCCAAACACCACTGCACTGCTCTAAACCCTAAAACACTACTCCCAGCATGACCCCCTACACTACACAAACACCACTGCACTGCCCTAAACCTTAAAACACTACCCCCTGCATGACCCCCTACACTACACAAACATCACTGCACTACACTAAACCCTAAATCCACCCCCAGCATGACCCCCTACACTACCCAAACACCACTATAATGCCATAAACCCTAAAACACTACCCCTGGCACGACCCCTTACACTACAAAAACACCACTGCTCTGCCCTAAATGCTAAAACACTTCCCCAAGCACAACCCCCTACAATACCCAAGCACCACCGCACTGCCCAAACCCTAAAACACTACCCCGGCATGACCCCTAACACTACACAAACACCACTGCACTGCCCTAAACCCTAAAACACTACCCCCAGCATGACCCCTACACTACACAAACTCCACTGCTCTGCCCTAAACCCTAAAACACTACCTGCAGCACGAGCCCCTACACAACCCAAAAACCACTGCACTACCCTAAACCCTAAAACACTACCCCCAGCATGAACCCCTACACTACCCAAACACCACTGCACTATCCTAAACACTAAAACACTACGCCCAGCATGACCCCTATACTATACAAAAACCACTGCACTACCCTAAATCCTAAAACACTACTCCTAGCACAACCCCCTACACTACCCAAACACCACTACATTACCATAAACCCTAAAACACGACCCCCCACACTACACAAACACCACTGTACTACCCTAAACCCTAAAACACTACCCCCAGCATGACTCCCTATACTACACAAATACCACTGAACTACCCTAAACTCTAAAACACTACCCCCAGCACGACCCCCTACACTACACAAACACCTCTGCACTGCCCTAAAACTCTAACCCCAGCACAACCCCCTACACTACTCAAACACCACTGCACTGCCCTAAACCCTAAAAAACTTCCACCAGCACGATCCCCCTAGGCTACCCAAAGACCACTGCACTGCCCTAAACCCTAAAACCCTACCCCAGCATGTTTCCCTACACTACCCAAACACCACTGCACTATCCTAAACCCTAAATCTACCCCCAGTACGACCCCCTACACTACACAAATACCACTGCACTACCATAAACCATAAAACACTACCCCAGCACATCCTCCTACACTACACAAACACCACTGCACTACCGTAAACCCTAAAACACTACCCCAGCATGACCCTCTACACTACCCAAAAACCACTGCACTACACTAATCGTTAAAACACTAACCCAGCACAACCCCCTACGATACCCAAACACCACTGCTCTGCCCTAAACCCTAAAACACTACCCCCGGCACATCACCTTACAGTACACAAAAACCACTGCTCTGTCCTAAACCCTAAATATACCCCCAGCATGACCCACTACGCTACACAAATACCACTTCACTACCCTACACCTTAAAACACTACTCCCAGCATGACCCCTACACTACACAAACACCACTGCACTACACTAAACCCAAAAACAATACCCCCAGCATGACCCCCTACACTATACAAACACAAATGCACTACCCTAAACCCTAAAACACTACCCCCAGCGTGACCCCCTACACTACCCAAACACCACTGCACTACCCTAAACCCTAAAACACTGACCCCAGCGCGACCCCTACACTACACAAACATTACTGCACTACCCTAAACCCTAAATCTACCCCCAGCATAACCCCCTACACTACCCAAACACCACTGCACCGCCCTAAACCCTAAAACACTACCCCCGGCACGACCCCTTACACTACACAAACACCACTGCTCTGCCCTAAACCCTAGAACACTACCCCAGCACGGCCTCCTACACTACCCAAACACCACTGCACTGCCCTAAACCCTAAAACACTACTCCCAGCATGACCCCCTACACTACACAAACACCACTGCACTGCCCTAAACCTTAAAACACTACCCCCTGCATGACCCCCTACACTACCCAAACACCACTATAATACCCTAAACCCTAAAACACTACCCCTGGCACGACCCCTTACACTACAAAAACACCACTGCTCTGCCCTAAATGCTAAAACACTACCCCAAGCACAACCCCCTACAATACCCAAGCACCACTGCACTGCCCAAACCCTAAAACACTACCCCGGCATGACCCCTAACACTACACAAACACCACTGCTCTGCCCTAAACCCCAAAACACTAGCCCAGCATGACCTCCTACACTACCCAAACACCACTGCACTGCCCTAAACCCTAAAACACTACCCCCAGCATGACCCCCAACACTACACAAACTCCACTGCTCTGCCCTAAACCCTAAAACACTACCTGCAGCACGAGCCCCTACACAACCCAAAAACCACTGCACTACCCTAAACCCTAAAACACTACCCCCAGCATGAACCCCTACACTACCCAAACACCACTGCACTATCCTAAACACTAAAACACTACGCCCAGCATGACCCCTATACTATACAAAAACCACTGCACTACCCTAAACCCTAAAACACTACCCCCAGCACGACCCCCTCACAACACAAACACCACTGCACTACCCTAAACCTTAAATCTATCCCAGCATGACCCCCTACACTACCCAAACACCACTGCACTACCCTAAACCCTAAAACACTACCCCAGCACTACCCCTACACAACACAAACACCACTGCACTACCCTAAACCCTAAAACACTACCCCCAGCATGACTCCCTACACCACCCAAACACCACTGCACTACCCTAAACCCTAAAACACTACCCCAGCACTACCCCTACACAACACAAACACCACTGCACTACCCTAAACCCTAAAACACTACCCCCAGCATGACTCCCTACACCACTCAAACACCACTGCACTACCCTAAACCCTAAATCTACCGCAGCACATCCCCCAACACTTTCCATACACCACTGCACGACCCTAAACCCTAAAACACTACCCCAGCATGACCCCCTACACTACTGCACCACCCAAAACCCTAAGACACTACCCCAGCACGACCCCCTACTCTGCCCAAACACAACTGCACTATCCTAAACACTAAAACACTACGCCCAGCATGACCCCTATACTATACAAAAACCACTGCACTACCCTAGACCCTAAAACACTACCCCCGGCACGACCCCTTACACTACACAAACACCACTGCTCTGCCCTAAACCCTAAAACACTACCCCAGCACGACCTCCTACACTACCCAAACACCACTGCACTGCCCTAAACCCTAAAACACTACTCCCAGCATGACCCCTTACACTACACAAACACCACTGCACTGCCCTAAACCCTAAAACACTACCCCCAGCGCGACCCCCTACACTACACAAACATCACTGCACTACCCTAAACCCTAAATCTACCCCCAGCATGACCCCCTACACTACCCAAACACCACTATAATGCCCTAAACCCTAAAACACTACCCCTGGCACGACCCCTTACACTACACAAACACCACTGCTCTGCCCTAAACGCTAAAACACTACCCCCAGCACAACCCCCTACTCTACCCAAACACCACTGCACTGCCCTAAACCCTAAAACACTACCCCCGGCATGACCCCTAACACTGCACAAACACCACTGCTCTGCCCTAAACCCCAAAACACTAGCCCAGCATGACCTCCTACTCTACCCAAACACCACTGCACTGCCCTAAACCCTAAAACACTACCCCCGGCATGACCCCTAACACTACACAAACACCACTGTTCTGCCCTAAACCCCAAAACACTAGCCCAGCATGACCTCCTACACTACCCAAACACCACTGCACTGCCCTAAACCCTAAAACACTACCCCAGCATGACCCCCTACACTACACAAACACCACCGCTCTGCCCTAAACCCTAAAACACTACCTGCAGCACGAGCCCCTACACAACCCAAACACCACTGCACTACCCTAAACCCTAAAACACTACCCCCAGCATGACCCCCTACAATACCCAAACACCACTGCACTACCCTAAACCCTAAAACACTACCCCCAGCATGACCCCCTACAATACCCAAACACCACTGCACTACCCTAAACCCTAATACAATACCCCCAGCATGACTCCCTCACAACACAAACACCACTGCACTACCCTAAACCCTAAATCTATCCCAGCATGACCCCCACACTACCCAAACACCACTGCACTACCCTAAACCCTAAAACACTCCCCCGGCATGAACCCCTACACTACCCAAACACCACTGCACTACCCTAAACCCTAAAACACTACCCCCAGCACTACCCCCTACACAACACAAACACCACTGCACTTCTCTAACCCCTAAAACACTACCCCCAGCATGACTCCCTACACCACCCAAACACCACTGCACTACCCTAAACCCTAAATCTACCGCAGCACAACCCCCTACACTTTCCATACACCACTGCACTACCCTAAACCCTAAAGCACTACCCCTGCATGACCCCCTACACTACTGCACCAGCCTAAACCCTTAAGACACCACCCCAGCACAAACCCCTACACTACCCAAACACCACTGCACTACCCTAAACCTTAAAACACTGCCCCCAGCACTACCCCTACACAACACAAACACAACTGCACTACCCTAAACCCTAAAACACTACCCCAGCACTACCCCCTACACTACCCAAACACCACTGCACTACCAAAAACCCTAAAAAACTACCCCAGCACAACTCACTACACTACACAAACACCACTGCACTTCCCTAAACCCCAAAAAACTACCCCCAGCATGACTCCCTACACCACCCAAACACCACTGCACTACCCAAACCCTACATCTACCCCAGCACATCCCCCTACACTACCCATACACCATTGCACTACCCTAAACCCTAAAACACTACCCCAGCATGACCCCCTACACTACTGCACCACCCTAAACCCTAAGACTCTACCCCAGCACGACCCCCTACTCTACCCAAACACCACTGCACTACCCTAAACCCTAAAACACTACCCCCAGCACAACCCCCTACACTAGACAAACACTACTGCATTACCCTAAACCCTAGAAAAGAACCCCCCGCGCCATGCCCAATCCCCCTTACCTCTCACTCCTCGTGGTTCCTCTCTCCTTGTGGTTCCTGCTTCACATCATCTCTGAGGGGCAGTGCACGTCATTGTGAGGAAACGGAACGGCCTCTGTGTCCTTACAACGACGTGGAACGTCTACATGTTTTTTAGAACAAATCGTCTTTTACCATACATACCTTTACAACGAAATTCATTGTAAAGACATGCGTGGTAAATGACCATGTGTTCTAAAACAATGCGTAGTAATGACTTCTCGATGTACAATGCATGCGTGGTAATGCATGCGTTGTAATGGTATCGCCAAGTAAAAAAGTTGTTGTAACGGCTGTTTACCGATTGAAGCTGGCCCCTGTTCTTCAGTGAGTCGTTTATTTGATAAATTAGGAGGAAGGAATGTGTTTTTTTTACCGAAAGGTGCATTCCCGGCTGTTGTATTGGGAAAGTGTCCGCGTGGCCTGGTTTCACTTCCGGTGAGAGAGTGGAAGAGTCTGTTTGGATCTAAAGGAGTTCTGTTGTTGGACGGGGCCGGCGCGACACGTCATCAGAAAACACAGCTAATGGAAAGTGTCCTCCCTGAAGTGTTGAGCAGTGCCATGATTTGTCAACGAGTGTGCGTCCCACTACAGTATGATCGTACCGGGTGATCCATGTGCTGCCTCCAGGGTACGGGAGGCAGAAGCGGCTCGCAGGTCCTGTTGAAGACCGTTGTAGCACTAATTCTACATTTTGGAACTAGGAGATTTTAACCTCGTTGTTCCTGCCAGATACAAAGAGAAGATCCTGTGTTATTCAGTGCCCTTGTTACCTTTTTTGTGGGTTGTGTTGCTTGTCACTTCAATGCCCCGCCGGTGCACACGACTGGGCATCCCACCTTGTGTGCCATCTGCAGGGCCTCTGCCCTCAGATCACTGGTTTCAGTTTCTGAAGTGGCAACATAAACAGTTGCTCGCAAAGGACTAGCCTGAACACTTAGGTGAATATCCTCCACACCAGCAGTCCATGGAAATTCTTTCCTAGCTCTCCCTCATCGACGAGGACATCATAATAGCATGGCTCCGCTCACAAGACCGTATGACTTCATCGGAGCCATAAGAGGACCTTGTCGGTGTGCTGACGTCAACCATTGATTCCTTGCCACTGAGGCAAACATGCAGACCGAATCAATTTCACATGTATACATAGTAGACTAAAGATATATATATATTACCTACTGGCGGTCGCCAGTAGGTAGTTATAGTTAGGACCACGTTTCCATAGGAAATCCGCAACATTCTATTTTGAATAACTTTGGCGCCGGTTGACGAATCCTCGCGAATTTTTCAAAATAGGTGTGGCGCTACGCTCCGCTCCTACCCTAAAAGTCTCGGGGGGATTCGTCAAGCGGGGGCTGAGATAAAAGGGGGGTCCCAAAACGCGTTTTTCCCATGCATTTTTCCATAGGACCTTTAGACACAGCTACAGCCCGAACGGCTGAACAGAATTTAATGAAATTTGGCAGAGAGGTAGTCCTCAGGTCAAGGAAGTGCCTTTTGTAGGTTTGGTGTAAATCTGTTCAGTAGATTCTGAGAAAATAGCCTTTAAATCAATATATATATCTGAGCCAGCTTACGGTGCGCTTACGGTGTGCTTACCGTACGCGTACGGTGACGTGCGCGAGCGCGATTCTGATTGGCTCTTAGATCTTAGTAAACATTTGAATCGGTCGAAACCAGGAAGCGGCGGCCGCCATTTTGTATATTTCACTCCGGAAAAAAAGGGTGATATCTTGAAAAGGGGGCAAGGAAGAGAGTTACAGACCCCCTAACATTTGTAAGGGGGTCAAAGAAGGACAGAAAAGTACAAAGAAAACATTTATTGATTTTAAAAAAAATCGCGGGGTACGCGTACGGTAAGCTCACCGTACGCGTACGGTAAAAAAAAAAAAAAAAAAAAAAATGAAATGCAGATTTAAGTGTTTAGATATTAGGGGGCTCTAAAAAGAGCCGTTGTGTTTATGAAGTGATTTTTTATTGGTACCTACAAGTAAGTACCGATGCAGAGTCTAAGGTTCAAGAGGAAGACTCTGTTCCCTTTATCAGTGAAGTGTACACCATCTCCTCTATAAATGTCTTGCATGTCGTAACGCAAGTTGTTGTGGTAAATGGAACCCATACCATAGTCACGGAGGAAAGCAGAAACAGATTTGTTGACGTGCTTTCTTGCTTTGTCAATCTGCGGACAAAAATGATTGGACCAGTTCCATTTTTGCCTTTGGCATATGTTAGAAAACACAAAGGCAGTTTTAGGGAAAAGTGAAAACAGTTGTGCAAAGGTGTCCTTCATAAGCATTTCCAGACCTACCCCAGTCAAAGTGCCTAGGTCATTGCCACCACACTGCACTATTATGAGGTCAGGGTGTTGGATTTGCATGAAGGATTTCACCAATGGCATCAATTGGTGCCACTTTAACCCTCTCTGACCAATCCATTTAATGTCTACATTTGGCAAAGCAAGGTCTCTCACCATATCTGTTTTCTCTGCATACTTTTCACTCCAGAAGACATAGCTGTGCCCTACAATCCACACTGTGAACATCTTCAAAGGAGAACTGGATGCACTCAGGAGGTGTAATTCAGTAGAATGGTAAAAAGAAATGAAAGACAGTTTGGAAATGGAGGCATACATATTTTTTTTATAAAAAAAAGAACTGATTGGCTGTTTCATACCATTCTAGAATAAAAACTAGGCTGTATGTGTAAATTTATAGAAGCATGTTTTGTATTGGTACAGAAAAATGTGTTACTAAAGAACAGTACTATGGATTTGCTGTTAGGTTTGAAAAGTCAAGCACTCCTGCTCTTTGGAATTGAAACATTGTGTGGCGAACTTCTGACCTAACTCCACACAGCAGTGTTCCATGAG
Organism: Triturus cristatus; assembly: GCF_964204655.1. Taxonomy (NCBI): domain Eukaryota; kingdom Metazoa; phylum Chordata; class Amphibia; order Caudata; family Salamandridae; genus Triturus; species Triturus cristatus. The sequence continues at coordinate 718,878,754 of NC_140588.1, forward strand.
CTGTTGCTATGGTAGCAGGCAGAAGTCAAGTTGGGGGAAGGGTACTAGGCAGAAGTCAAGTTGGGGGAAGGGTACTTTTGGAAAAGGGTTGGTTTTCAACCAATAGAAATGTGTGATTACATTTGAAAAAAAGGGGGAAGCACTGAGATTTTAAATTAACATGTATAAGTGTGGAAAAAGAGAGGGAACGTTTGCCATTATCTGGTTCTGCTGAGAGGAGAGAGGTGAACAGAACAGAGATCCTGGCTCTGATAATCTGCTGTTTGAGTGCCACATTTTTTTCACAACTAACTAATTTTAAAGGTGAGTTTAGAGTTTGAGAGGGGATGTATATGGTAAATTAAGAAATGAATAATAGAATTGGAATTCCTTTTGTTGAAGTTGTGTTTATTATTTTCTGTTTTGGGAGAAATTTAAATGTGAGGAACATGTAAAATAATATGGACTATGTTTTCACGATAAATTAAGGTGTACTGGTAAAAATAAGGAATACTTTAAGGGTTTGAGGTTGCACTCAGTAATGCAAATACATACAGCATCAGTAAGGCTGGTTGCCCTTGCTGGAGGGTAGTCAGTCACCCAGGTTACACATGGTGCTGGTTTGAAAAAGCAGTTTGGACATGTGCTGTTTTCAGAATCTGAAAAGTGGATTCAAAATGTGTCAGTCTGTAAAAGTGTTTATCACTTGCCAAAAAAAGAGTAGTAAGTGTGCTTTCAAAATGGCAAAGAAATTTTGTTTTGTGACTAATGTGAAAACATGACTCTGTGTGCAAATAGGAAATACAGGCAGAGATTTATTGCATATTGCTCTGGAGATTTTACATTTGCATTAGATGGAAAGGGGGAGCCATTTTTTTGTGCAGAAGCAGACTCTTAGCACACACCCAGCTGTTTATCCTGTGGAATCATGCACAGTATTCACAACCGAGTGGGGTTTGAGGTTTCAGTCAGTAATGCAAATACATTCAGCATCACTAAGGCTGGTTGCCCTTGCTGGAGTGTAGTCAGTCACCCAGGTTACACATGGTGCTCGTCTGAAAAAGCAGTTTGGACATGTGCTTTTTTAAGAATCTGAAAAGTGGATTCAAAATGTGTCAGTCTGTAAAAGTGTTTATCACTTGCCAAAAAAAAGAGTAGTAAGTGTGCTTTCAAAATGGCAAAGAAATTTCGTTTTGTGACTAATATGAAAACATGACTCTGTGTGCAAATAGGAATTACAGGCAGAGATTTATTGCGTATTGCTCTGGTGATTTTACATTTGCATTAGATGGAAAGGGGGAGCCATTTTTTTGTGCAGAAGCAGACTCTTAGCACACACCCAGCTGTTTATCCTGTGGAATCATGCACAGTATTCACAACCGAGTGGGGTTTGAGGTTTCAGTCAGTAATGCAAATACATTCAGCATCAATAAGGCTGGTTGCCCTTGCTGGAGTGTAGTCAGTCACCCAGGTTACACATGGTGCTGGTCTGAAAAAGCAGTTTGGACATGTGCTTTTTTAAGAATCTGAAAAGTGGATTCAAAATGTGTCAGTCTGTAAAAGTGTTTATCACTTGCCAAAAAAAAGAGTAGTAAGTGTGGTTTCAAAATGGCAAAGAAATTTCGTTTTGTGACTAATGTGAAAACATGACTCTGTGTGCAAATAGGAATTACAGGCAGAGATTTATTGCGTATTGCTCTGGAGATTTTACATTTGCATTAGATGGAAAGGGGGAGCCATTTTTTTGTGCAGAAGCAGACTCTTAGCACACACCCAGCTGCTTATCCTGTGGAATCATGCACAGTATTCACAACCGAGTGGGGTTTGAGGTTTCAGTCAGTAATGCAAATACATTCAGCATCAGTAAGGCTGGTTGCCCTTGCTGGAGGGTAGTCAGTCACCCAGGTTACACATGGTGCTGGTTTGAAAAAGCAGTTTGGACATGTGCTGTTTTCAGAATCTGAAAAGTGGATTCAAAATGTGTCAGTCTGTAAAAGTGTTTATCACTTGCCAAAAAAAGAGTAGTAAGTGTGCTTTCAAAATGGCAAAGAAATTTTGTTTTGTGACTAATGTGAAAACATGACTCTGTGTGCAAATAGGAAATACAGGCAGAGATTTATTGCATATTGCTCTGGAGATTTTACATTTGCATTAGATGGAAAGGGGGAGCCATTTTTTTGTGCAGAAGCAGACTCTTAGCACACACCCAGCTGTTTATCCTGTGGAATCATGCACAGTATTCACAACCGAGTGGGGTTTGAGGTTTCAGTCAGTAATGCAAATACATTCAGCATCACTAAGGCTGGTTGCCCTTGCTGGAGTGTAGTCAGTCACCCAGGTTACACATGGTGCTCGTCTGAAAAAGCAGTTTGGACATGTGCTTTTTTAAGAATCTGAAAAGTGGATTCAAAATGTGTCAGTCTGTAAAAGTGTTTATCACTTGCCAAAAAAAAGAGTAGTAAGTGTGCTTTCAAAATGGCAAAGAAATTTCGTTTTGTGACTAATATGAAAACATGACTCTGTGTGCAAATAGGAATTACAGGCAGAGATTTATTGCGTATTGCTCTGGTGATTTTACATTTGCATTAGATGGAAAGGGGGAACCATTTTTTTGTGCAGAAGCAGACTCTTAGCACACACCCAGCTGTTTATCCTGTGGAATCATGCACAGTATTCACAACCGAGTGGGGTTTGAGGTTTCAGTCAGTAATGCAAATACATTCAGCATCAATAAGGCTGGTTGCCCTTGCTGGAGTGTAGTCAGTCACCCAGGTTACACATGGTGCTGGTCTGAAAAAGCAGTTTGGACATGTGCTTTTTTAAGAATCTGAAAAGTGGATTCAAAATGTGTCAGTCTGTAAAAGTGTTTATCACTTGCCAAAAAAAAGAGTAGTAAGTGTGGTTTCAAAATGGCAAAGAAATTTCGTTTTGTGACTAATGTGAAAACATGACTCTGTGTGCAAATAGGAATTACAGGCAGAGATTTATTGCGTATTGCTCTGGAGATTTTACATTTGCATTAGATGGAAAGGGGGAGCCATTTTTTTGTGCAGAAGCAGACTCTTAGCACACACCCAGCTGCTTATCCTGTGGAATCATGCACAGTATTCACAACCGAGTGGGGTTTGAGGTTTCAGTCAGTAATGCAAATACATTCAGCATCAGTAAGGCTGGTTGCCCTTGCTGGAGTGTAGTCAGTCACCCAGGTTACACATGGTGCTGGTCTGAAAAAGTAGTTTGGACATGTGCTTTTTTAAGAATCTGAAAAGTGGATTCAAAATGTGTCAGTCTGTAAAAGTGTTTATCACTTGCCAAAAAAAAGAGTAGTAAGTGTGCTTTCAAAATGGCAAAGAAATTTTGTTTTGTGACTAATGTGAAAACATGACTCTGTGTGCAAATAGGAAATACAGGCAGAGATGTATTGCGTATTGCTCTGGAGATTTTACATTTGCATTAGATGGAAAGGGGGAGCCATTTTTTTGTGCAGAAGCAGACTCTTAGCACACACCCAGCTGTTTATCCTGTGGAATCATGCACAGTATTCACAACCGAGTGGGGTTTGAGGTTTCAGTCAGTAATGCAAATACATTCAGCATCACTAAGGCTGGTTGCCCTTGCTGGAGTGTAGTCAGTCACCCAGGTTACACATGGTGCTCGTCTGAAAAAGCAGTTTGGACATGTGCTTTTTTAAGAATCTGAAAAGTGGATTCAAAATGTGTCAGTCTGTAAAAGTGTTTATCACTTGCCAAAAAAAAGAGTAGTAAGTGTGCTTTCAAAATGGCAAAGAAATTTCGTTTTGTGACTAATATGAAAACATGACTCTGTGTGCAAATAGGAATTACAGGCAGAGATTTATTGCGTATTGCTCTGGTGATTTTACATTTGCATTAGATGGAAAGGGGGAACCATTTTTTTGTGCAGAAGCAGACTCTTAGCACACACCCAGCTGTTTATCCTGTGGAATCATGCACAGTATTCACAACCGAGTGGGGTTTGAGGTTTCAGTCAGTAATGCAAATACATTCAGCATCAATAAGGCTGGTTGCCCTTGCTGGAGTGTAGTCAGTCACCCAGGTTACACATGGTGCTGGTCTGAAAAAGCAGTTTGGACATGTGCTTTTTTAAGAATCTGAAAAGTGGATTCAAAATGTGTCAGTCTGTAAAAGTACTTATCACTTGCCTAAAAAGTAGTAGAAAGTATGCTTTGCAATTGGCAAAGAAATTTCGTTTTCTGCCTAATTTCAAAGCATGGAATTGTTTTTAGATATTTAATTTGTGATGGTGTTATTGTGATTTTCATTTATAGGAAAGGGGTTTATAGTATTTTAAGATTTCTAAAGATCATGAAAAATGTAGTAATATATTTAAATAAAATAAAGGTTTTTTTTTTAGTTTTTTTCAGGTATTGCTGAAGAGCAGTGAACAAAATTTAAGATGCCTACAAAATCCAGACTAAAGAAAGACCACAAAAAAAACCTATATTTGAAGACAACTGGAGGACCTAAGTTAGTTGGAGATGCTCATGTTGGGAAAAAGAAAAAATCTTCTGGTAAGCAGACAAAAGATTTTTTAAAGAACATATTCAAAAAAAGGAAAAATGTACAAAATGTCTGTACTGGAAAGAATGTTTTCAATAGAAAAAAACAGGAAAAAATTGAGAATTTAGTTAATGCAAATATACCTTCTGCAACAATAAAGATTAACTTAAACAGAAAAACAGCGTTTAAAGAGATACGTAGAAAAATGTTTCAGAGAAGAGTTATGTCCAATTTGATAAAGGATGTGAAGAAATATAAGCAAAAGGCAAAATATTACAAGAGAAAAAAAGAAATTGAAGCCATTGCAGCAAAGGCATTAGAATTAAAAAGGAAACTATTCATTTTAATTTTGAATAGGATGCGTACATTAGATAAAATGGTTAATGTACTGAAATCACAAAGCAAAAGGAAAAGAGTAGTGAACAGAACAAACTTTTGTAAAGTGTTTTTAGGAAAATGGATGCATAGTTCAAGTAGTGAACCTTTTTTTAATGAAGAGAGCTATTTTCAAAGTAATAGTTTGCTGCATGCAGTTGACACCAGAGGTCGTGCTTATGAAGTGAAAAATGGTTGCATAATGGAGAAGGAGATAATGGTTCCAAGAGATGAGGTACAAGTGATGGCGGATGAGGCTATGGGGAGACGTGCTAAAGCCCCAGTGTACACTTGGAATTGTAGTAGTATTTGCACTGTGCGTCAGGAATCTATTGATAAATTTCGTGAGTTTCTAAGAGAATATAGTAAAAAAAGTGTAAAACAGAAGATTAAGGTGCTTCAAAGTCTAGATCCATGCAGAGTGAGAGAGAATACTGGTTTGCAGGGTCATTCTCTGGCTTGTCTATCTAGAAAAGTGTGTAATAGTGTTTTCCATCATTTTAGGATGCTGGCTGTTCATCATACTGAAATGAGAAAGTTTGTGAGACGGTTGTATTTTGCTAAAAGTCCAGCAATAAAGTTAGATGAATTGAATAGGGCTCTGTTCCGTGGATCGGTATCAGATGTAGAGAAGGTTGTTGATGAAATTCAGTTTTGTTACTTTGGTCCTGAACAAAACAGTGCAGAAAAGGACACAGTAAATGAGGAAGAAGTGGAAGAGAATGTAGAACCCTCTGTAAGTAAGACATTTAATGATCACATAACAAAATTTGCAATAATCTCTAATGAAAGCCCAAATATTACTTGTATTTGTTGCCGCAGAACTCATTATAGAAAACAAACTAGGAATGTTGATCTCTACAGAAAGAGTGAAAATGAAGATAATTATAAGTGGAAGGATTTTGCCACATATATATTTCTAGAAAATTGTTTTGAATTGGGTGAAGATCAGCGTATTTGTAAATACTGTTACAAGTTAGAGGAAAATAGAATGCCGACCAGAGCTGTACATAATAATTTAGAATTGGATGCTATTCCTGCTGAACTTTGTGAATTAAATACATATGAGTCTATACTTATTCAATGTGTTCATCCGTTCCAGACCATAGTACGTATGGAGCCCAAAACTGGTAAATTACCTCCTTCAGATTTACTGAGAGGTTTAAAAGGTAGAGTGGTGTATTTGCCCTTGGATTTGAAAAAAAATATGGAAACTATTGATGCGGATACTTTGGAAACTGAACCATTAGTTATTCTGGTTAATGGTGTACCTACAAAGAATAAGAAGATTTGGCAGGAGCTGGTAGATGTACGGAAAGTACAAAGAGCAAATTTGTATTTGAAAAGGAATAACAAATGGTATAAAACAATTAATATAGAAGAAGAAGAAGAAGATTTACAAGAAGACACAGAAACACCAACTGGACAAATTGAAAAAGTGGACAAGTCAAAGGTAGAAGAAATTTATGAACATTTTAGCATACATCCTCTTCATTCAAAAGAAGTTATGGGAGACAATATTGATCTGTTTCAGATGAAGAAAGCAAAAGGAACTCCCGTGAGTGTATGGGAGGAGAGCTTGGAAGCTCGATGTTTTCCCCAGCTGTTTCCTAAAGGAAAAGGAGGACGACACGATGCACGTCCAGAACAGATTCCAGCTTCTGAGTATCGGACTACAAGACTATATGCTGAAGATCCCAGATTTCGACAAAGTATTCCTTATTTGTTCCATCTTTTATTTGAAAGCGGCTTGTCTGCACTATCTTATGCAGTAAATCACATTTTAAAAAGTGGAGTACATTTACAAAATGTGTATGCTAAGGATTTTATGGAGAAAGTGCAGCACCGAGATGATCATTTGGAAACACAACTGATCAATCTGATGGCTTGTCAGCGTGGGACAAATGAATATTGGTACGGACGCCATGGTGAATTAAAATGCATGTTACGAAATTTAGGAACACCAACATGGTTCCTTACCCTAAGCTGTGCTGAGTACGCTTGGGATGATTTACTGGATTTTCTACGAGAGGCAAATTCAAACATTAAAAACATCGAATACAAGACAGCAGGAGAACTGTGCTCATTGGATCCGGTTAATGTTTGCAGATATTTCAATCATAGATTTGAGGCTATGATGTCCTTCATCTGCATTAAAAAAAATCCACCTCTAGGAGAAGTAGTGGATTTCTTTTGGAGAAAAGAGTACCAGGCAAGAGGTGCGCCTCATATTCATATGCTGTTGTGGATCAAGGATGCCCCAAAGTTTGGAACAGATACTGATGAAGCAGTGTTATCTTACATTGAAGAATATGCAACATGTGCTATACCAAAAAGCACAGAAGAGAAAAAGTTAAAGGAGCAAGTTTTACGTTTCCAAAGTCATCGGTGTGGAAAATACTGTCGACGGAAATACAAGAGCAAAGATAAATACTACACTAAATGTCGATTTGGATTTCCTAGACCTGTTCTTTCAAATGGAAGAGTAAACAGTTTTATGTCATCTGTGAGACATACTATCACAAGAAAATCACCTAAGAATACCTACAACCTAAAAAGAAAAGAAGAATCAAAAAATATAAATGACTACAACCCAGTCATTTTATCCATGTGGAATGCTAACATGGATATACAGTATGTAGCTGACAATTCCATTGCTGTTGCTCGATATGTAACGTCTTACATTACTAAATCTGAAAAAACTGAATTGAAAGAAATGTGGGAAGAGATTTCTCACGAGAAGACTGTCAGTAAGAAGCTGTACAGTTTCAGTTTAAAGATGTTATCGCATCGAGAAATTGGATCCTACGAATGTTCAGATAGGTTATCTTCTGCAAGTCTCTACTCGAAATCAAGAAGAATAATTTGGGCAAGTTTAGGCCTTGCAGCAATGAGAAATCGGGTACTGAAATCTGTTGGAGAAATTGAATATTTGGCCGAGAATGACCCAGAAAGTACAGATATTTTGAAATCAAACATGTTGGACACATATTATCCCAAGAGAAGTCAACATCTGGAGAACATGTGTCTCTATGAAGTGCTGCAGAACTACATTTATTCACGGAAAGCCGCAGAAGACATCAAAAATGGAAAATATAAAGTCATTGGTGAGGAAGGATGTTTGGTGAAGCAAACAAAAGGAAGTTTGATAAATCACCGGAAGCTGAGTTGCGACACTACTGACAAAAAGGAATTTTACTACTTGGCTCTTTTACAGCTGTTTAAACCATGGCGTACAGAGGATGAACTACTGGGAGAATTTCAAAGCTATGAAGATTCATTTAATGCTTGCAAAGACAGCATACAATGCAATACATTCACAACTTATCTGCAAATGTTAAATGAAGAAATTGAACAGGAAACTACAATTGCAGCAGAAGTAGCTAGAGACAGTTCTCAGGACAGCCAAAGTTCAGGAACACTCAGTCAAGATCCCCTAGGACAACCAATCGTTGAAAATGAAGCATCAATAGCCATGAAGTGGAAACGGCTATGAATCAAGCTCAAGAAGAATTTATAGACTCACAAAATTTGGAAAGACAACTAAACGAAGAGCAGCAACAAATTTATGAAGAGATCAGAAACAAAATTGATCACGGATTTCTACATGAAAAAAAAGAGTGCTCATGCACATCATTTCATCCAATCAGGATGTATGTAAGCGGACAAGCTGGAACTGGAAAAATTTTCCTAATAAAAGTCATCAGAAGCTACCTACAGCAAAAAACGGATTCTACTTTGTCTTGTGTGGTTACTGCTCCAACTGGGTTAGCAGCATATAACATAAAAGGAATCACCTTACATCGTTTGCTAATGTTACCAGTGGAGCAGGAGAACAAAATACAATACAACAAGCTAACTGGAGAAGCATGCTTGGAAGTGTCAAGAGTATTGAAGAAGATGCAAGTTCTCATTATTGATGAGGTGAGCATGGTATCAAACTTAATGCTTGCCTTTGTGCATTTAAGAATGCAGCAAATTCTAAGGACAGACTATGACGTGTTATTTGGTGGAAAACATGTCATAGTTTTTGGGGATCTTCTACAGCTTACTCCAGTTAAAGGACAACCAGTGTTTAATACTGTGACACATGAAGACACAAAGAAGTCATTGGGAAGCATCGGTAATGCAAATATTTGGTCCTTCTTTGAGTACAAGGAACTTACTACTAATATGAGGCAAGCAAACGATGAAGAATATGGAAGTATTCTGAAAGATATCAGGATTGGACTACTCACAGAAGTTGGCAAAAAAGCATTACAGAGTCGGCTGCTACATAATTTATTTCCAAAGGAAGAAATAGTTGCAGAGAAGATATACAAGAACATTGCAGAAAAGAAAAGTGTCATCTGCTTAATGCCAACTCTACGTGAATGCTCAATATTCAATGAGGAGCTTTTAAAATTGGAAAAGGAAGATATCAGGAAATTGGAAGCAGTGGACAAAATTGAAGATGGAAGAATTACTATCACATTAACAGGCACACTGAAAAATAAATTGGATTCACTAGAGAAGAACATTTCCAAAACAGCTGGATTAGAAAAAAATCTATATGTTTGCATGAACTGTAGAGTATTTTTAAGGAAAAATTTGGATGTTGAAAAGGGTTTAGTTAATGGAGCTATGGGAAGAGTTGTGGGTTTTATTAATTATCAGAAAAAAGATGGAATTGAATGTTTAAAAATAAAATTTGATCAGATAGAAGAAGTTAAAGATATTTGTCGTTGTTCAGTTCGTTTCATGCTTGTGAAAGACTTATATGTACGTAGGAAGCAGTTTCCGTTTTCTCTAGCATATGCTGTAACTATTCACAAGTCTCAAGGATTGACTGTAGATTGTGCTTTTGTGAACATTGGTTCAACTGTGTTCAAAGAAGGTATGGCTTATGTAGCTTTGTCACGAGTGAAAACATTATCTGGTTTATTCATGATAGACTTTGATGACTCAAAAGTTAGTGCTGATACAAATTGTGTAAAGGAGTATAATAGATTAAGAAGAAGCTATGCTCCTCATTTAGGTCAGTATCCTGTGTTGGAGAAACGTGTAGTTTCTCGTAAAAGGAGAAATGAGAATATCTGTAATGAAGATGTAGAGAGGAGGAAAAAAAAGAGGAGTGATGTAATTGCAAGCAAAAAGAAAAAGGAAAATGAAGAACAGGTTGTAGGATGTCATTTTGAAAATAGCTCTGGTGTCAACTGCTACGCTAATGTAGTGCTGAATGTTGCATTTTATCTGGAAAGTGTGCAAGAGCAGATAATAGTAAATCAGGGTAAAAAGATTCTGTTCTGAGTTGAGTCTCCTTTTTCAAAAGCTGAGTAATGATAAAACTCAAATAGAAAGTGCTTCTGAAATTAGAAAACTTTTAGATGTATGTTCAGGACGAACACAGTTTTCTCAAAATGTACAGCAAGACGCACAGGAATTCTTGATGTTTTTTCTTCAGGTACTGGAAGAAGAAGGGGTTCCCATTGAAAATTTGTTTGGTCTCTCTTATAAATGGGAAAATAGTTGTGAAAACTGTTACAATATATGTGGCTCTAATGTTGATTCTGAAAGGTTTATTTATTTAACATTGCCAGAAAGTAAAACAGTCACTTTTGCTAAATTAGTTAAAGATGCTAATCATAGCATGGAATGCAGTGAGTGTAAATCTGAAATGTTTTCAACGTTAATTTTAAAGGAATACGGACAATATGTAATTTTAATGATGCAACGATGTAAAGCTGATGGTTCAAAATTAGATACTTTAATAAAGAAGTTTACAGGACAGCAATTATCAATTTCAGGAAAAACATTTGTAACAGTTGCAATAATTTTCCATGAAGGACCTACTGTTACTTCTGGACACTGTGTAATGATTCCCAATTGATTTTCAAGCAACGTTTGCCTTTTGATTTAGCAAATTCCTATCTAATCTTCCTGAAACCAAAATTTTAGAGAGAATTGGCAACATCTGTACAAAACAATTTTACCATTTTATTGGATTACCATTGGAATTTTCAAAAAAAGTGATTTTACAAATTATCATTTGGCCTAATGGAAAGGTAACCAATTGTAATGTGGACTTTTTAAATGTTTTATGAAACTTTGGAAAACCAAAAATTTAGACAAAATCGGTAACATCTGCACAATTTAAATTTTGGAATGTTATTGGAATGTTATAAAAGATTTTTAAAATTACTATTTGGCCATGAGGAAAGGTAAACAATTCTATTTAATTATTAATTAATCTTTCGCAAACCAAAATGTTACAGACAATCGGTGAGATCTGTACAATTTAAACTTTAGAATTTTATTGGATTACCATTGGAAATTTAATCAAAAAAGAATTTTAAAATTACTATTTGGCCTAAAGGAAATGGAACCAGATGTATTGTGGAGTTATTTGAGATATATTTTTGTGATTATACTTCTGAAACAAAAATGTCAGACGGTATTTTAAAGAAATAAGTATTGATATTAGATGATATTTTTTAAGAATATTATGCATTTCTATAAAGTTATGTTTATGCAAAAAGAGATTGTGGGCTTTTTGAAAACAATCTTTGAGATTGTTAATTTTTTTTTTGCCCGCTGTTAAATGATGAATGCAATTGCTTTCACAATTTATAGTGAAATGCAATATATTCTGAAAACAGCAAAAAAAAGGCAAAACATTTTTGGGGAAAATATGTAAATATGTGTACTGTATTATAAAATGTTTTATTAAATATTAATACTTTTTTCTTTTTTTTCAGATTGAGATAGAAAATTTTCGAAAACTTAAACCATTTTTAAAGCAATTAAAATTAAATTTAAATTAATAAATAATTTTTTGAGTGGGTATGGTAAGTCAAAAATTTAATGGTCCCTTTTTTCCACTTCTCCACAATCACATTTTCAGTTTTTCATTGTAGTCTCTCAAGGACCTTGTAATGTGATAATTGATTTTTAGTGTTTTAAAAAAAAAAAAAAATTACGCGTACCGTACGCGTACGCTAAAAAAAAAAATTAAAAAAAGTTTTAAAAAATATATAAAAAAAAGTTAAAAGGTAAGGTTGGCTCTTAAAAGAGCCGTTGTGTTCATGCAGGGACAGAGGAAAGAAAGAGTGGGAATATTAGTCTCTACGACAAATGTGCTGATCTATTAAATTGTTCACTAGGGCAACACTGGTCTCCCTATGAGCAATTAGATCATGACAAGTGGCGCACCGAACTAAAACCCTCGAAAACCGATGGTTGATTTCCAGAGGACGAGAAAAAGGAGATGCTCCCCCCACAGATGAAGGGCTCAGCTGACCTGCCGAAGATGGACTCGGCACTGCAGATGATGGACCAGGCTGAGCTGCTGTGGATGTGCTTGGTTGACTTACTGAAGGGTTACCTTCAGTATGTCGAGCAAATGTCCTACCGTGTACATCTTGAAGGTGTCTCAACATGGTGTGATTCCCAAAGGAATACTTCTTGTTGGGATTCCCTCTTGAAAGTACACGGCCACAAAGCTTACAAGTCACTAAGGGTGCATTTACCTTTTTCTTGCCCTCTGGAAAAGAAAAATACTCCCATATGAAAGAGCTCTTTTGTTTCCTCCTTCTCTGCCTCAAGGTAGTGCTGCTAGCCTCACTCTCAGAAGAGTTCTGCTGTTCTGCCATCGTATCACAAAGACAACTCAGCTCCTTCTCCTAAGGGATCACAAGCAGAAATGAGGGGAATGGGTGTGGTGTAGGAGAGTTCTAGAACTGAAAGTAGTTTCAACCAATCAAAAGTTGTGTTTCATGATCACATGACCCACCGTGCGCGTACGTTACGCTTACGGTGCGCTTACGGTAAAAGTACGCATGCGCATAAAAAAGACACGCGCTCGCGCGCATGCGCAAAACAGGCACGCCCCTTCACTTCCGCGTAACAAGCGCGTGCAGCGTACGCGTTACGCGCTGTGCGCGCGTGACGTACGTCTACGCAAATTGCGTAAATGAACGCAAACAGCATAGAAATATAACGTAATGAAAGCAAGACGTGCGCTTACCGTACGCGCACGTTAAAAAAAAATTACAAAAAAAAAAGGAACAAAAAAACCAATATGTTATACTAATAAATCTTACCCGTTTATTTTATAAAAATGGTAAAAAAAACATATTGTAGAATTTTTAAAATTTAACCATAGTCTTTAAAAAGGATAGAAAATTAAAATAAAAATATGTAAAAAAATAAAAAAAATTAAAAAAAATTAAAAAAAAAAAATTAGCATTTAAAAAACCTTGCAAATTCACTGAAAAAACCATGGGTTTCACACACGTTATAGTTAGGAATTAGCATTTAAAAAACCTTGCAAATTCACTGAAAAAACCATGGGTTGCACACACGTTATAGTTAGGAATTAGCATTTAAAAAACCTTAGAAATTCAATGAAAAAACCAAAGGTTTCACACATGTTATAGTTAGCTGGACATTTCACTCGTAAAAAACCAATGAAATTTCCCCGTTATAGTTAGTTCAGCTAACTATAACTCGCGCGCCCGCAATGCACTACTGATGACGTCACATATTACATCACTCATGACATGGTCACTGACATCAATCATGACATCACTGATGACATCTCAAATGACATCACTGATGACATCACTGATGACATCATCCTTGTGATAGAGTGGCAGACCTCCTCTTCCCCTAATATAACCTTTGATACACACATACAAAAATAGAAACTAAAATTTTCAAAACAATGGACATACCAATATCAGTTACAACAACCTATTCAGTAATTCTAAGAACCACATACACATCCACTCATTCACCAACAGTCCTATACAGTCACTCATACATACACTCACTCACCATATGTACTCATACACCTATACATCCTGTTACACAATGCCACTCATCCATAGAGTTACTCACACACATAGTCACTCATGCTAATAAAGAATCAAACATACATTTATTTGCATATACAGTTATACACACACCACCACACTTACTTCTACGGAAACTTACACATACTGAGGTGCCGATCACGATCCGGCAAAAACCGGGTACGAACCGTCGGACGGAGCATATTCTCCGTCCGACGCGTACCCGGTCGTCAAAATTTACAAACAAGGAATTACGATTCGCACGGAACACCATTTCCGTACGATTCGTAAAAAAGCCCGACCGAACAAAATAAACCTACCAATGCGATCCGGGAAAGCGCCGACCTGACGTTGGGACGCTCGCAGCCTGCCATTCACGAACCAGGAATCACGATTCGCACCGACGTCATCCCGCACGGTGAATATTTTCCGGCTGCCAAAAACTGCCGGGAAATCAGGACGACGCGAACAAGGACCACCAGTACGCGACGGACAGACAGGACGACGCGAGCAAGGAGGACCAGTACGCGACAGGACGACGCGATCAAGGAGTACCAGTACGCGACGGACACACAGGACGACGCGATCAAGGAGGACCAGTACGCGACGGACACACAGGACGACGCAAACAAGGAGGACCCGTACGCGACGGACAGACATGGACCCGAACCTACGTGTCATCCCGGCCCTCATAGCAGTCCACCTCCTCTACAGGTTACGACGCAGACGCCGCAGAAGGTCAGAACAACTAAGGGAGGGGGGAAAGTGGGGTGGGGGTGGCAGGACCAGGGCAGGCCACAAAACCCCCAACAAAGTCACACACCACACATGCCCAGGACATACCTGACACCCATGCCCTGGTCACTACGAGGGGGTGGGGGCGTGTCCAGCTAAGCCAGCGACCGCCACAACGGAAGTCCGTCACCACGCGAACCGGCAATACAACCAGACCGGTACGTCCCGTACCCACGCCTGAAGAGCGTGGGTACGAGACGTACCACGCCCACACCCACGTCACCCCAACAATGGCGGGACGGATCGTACCCACGTGGCAAAGGCCTGGGTACGGCCCACACAAGCATCACATAGCGTGGGGACGGATATGTACGGACCCTACCCCCACCCGCGTACGTATGGAGCGTACACCCACCCCAACAGTGTAAGTACGACTCGTACCCTCACCCGCGGATGTACGGACCGTACCCCCACCCCACCAGTGTAAGTACGACTCGTACCCTCACCCCCGTATGCATGGAGCCTACCCCCACCCCACCAGTGTAAGTACGACTCGTACCCTCACCCCGTATGCATGGAGCGTACCCCCACCCCACCAGTGTAAGTACGACTCGTACCCTCACCCCGTATGCACGGGGCATACCCCCACCCCAACAGTGTAAGTACGACTCGTACCCTCACCCGCGGACGTACGGACCGTACCCCCACCCCCACCAGTGTAAGTACGACACGTACCCCCACCCCCGTAGGCATGGAGCCCACCCCCACCCCACCAGTGTAAGTACGACTCGTACCCTCACCCCGTATGCATGGAGCGTACCCCCACCCCACCAGTGTAAGTACGACTCGTACCCTCACCCCCGTATGCATGGAGCGTACCCCCACCCCAACAGTGTAAGTACGACTCGTACCCTCACCCCGTATGCATGGAGCGTACCCCCACCCCACCAGTGTAAGTACGACTCGTACCCTCACCCCCCTTATGCATGGAGCGTATCCCCACCCCACCAGTGTAAGTACGACTCGTACCCTCACCCCGTATGCATGGAGCGTACCCCCACCCCACCAGTGTAAGTACGACTCGTACCCTCACCCCATATGCATGGAGCGTACCCCCACCCCAACAGTGTAAGTACGACTCGTACCCTCACCCGCGGACGTACGGACCGTACCCCCAACCCCACCAGTGTAAGTACGACACGTACCCCCACCCCCGTAGGCATGGAGCCCACCCCCACCCCACCAGTGTAAGTACGACTCGTACCCTCACCCGCGGACGTACGGACCATACCCCCACCCCCACCAGTGTAAGTACGACACGTACCCCCACCCCCGTAGGCATGGAGCCCACCCCCACCCCACCAGTGTAAGTACGACTCGTACCCTCACCCCGTATGCATGGAGCGTACCCCCACCCCACCAGTGTAAGTACGACTCGTACCCTCACCTCGAATGCATGGAGCGTACCCCCACCGTGTATGTTCCAAGCGTACATATCCAGAAATAGGAGGTGTGTGTGCAGAGTCCTCCCAGCAGTGCCCTGAGACAGGAGGGGTGGGTGCCTAACACTCCCAGCAGTGCCCTGAGACAGGAGGGGTGGGTGCAGAGTCCTCCCAGCAGTGCCCTGAGACAGGAGGGGTGGGTGCAGAGTCCTCCCAGCAGTGCCCTGAGACAGGAGGGGTGGGTGCAGAGTCCTCCCAGCAGTGCCCTGACACAGGAGGGGTGGGTGCCTAACACTCCCAGCAGTGCCCAGTCACAAGAGAAGTGGGTGCAGAATCCTCCCAGCAGTGCCCAGACACAGGAGGGGTGGGTGCCTAACACTCCCAGCAGTGCCCTGAGACAGGAGGGGTGGGTGCCTAACACTCCCAGCAGTGCCCAGAGTCAGGAGGGGTGTGTGCAGAGTCCTCCCAGCAGTGCCCTGAGACAGGAGGGGTGGGTGCAGAGTCCTCCCAGCAGTGCCCTGAGACAGGAGGGGTGGGTGCCTAACACTCCCAGCAGTGACCAGAGTCAGGAGGGGTGTGTGCAGAGTCCTCCCAGCAGTGCCCTGAGACAGGAGGGGTGGGTGCCTAACACTCCCAGCAGTGCCCACTCACAAGAGAAGTGGGTGCAGAGTCCTCCCAGCAGTGCCCAGACACAGGAGGGGTGGGTGCCTAACACTCCCAGCAGTGCCCTGAGACAGGAGGGGTGGGTGCCTAACACTCCCAGCAGTGCCCAGAGTCAGGAGAGGTGTGTGCAGAGTCCTCCCAGCAGTGCCCTGAGACAGGAGGGGTGGGTGCAGAGTCCTCCCAGCAGTGCCCAGACACAGGAGGGGTGGGTGCCTAACACTCCCAGCAGTGCCCTGAGACAGGAGGGGTGGGTGCCTAACACTCCCAGCAGTGCCCAGAGTCAGGAGGGGTGTGTGCAGAGTCCTCCCAGCAGTGCCCTGAGACAGGAGGGGTGGGTGAAGAGTCCTCCCAGCAGTGCCCTGAGACAGGAGGGGTGGGTGCAGAGTCCTCCCAGCAGTGCCCTGAGACAGGAGGGGTGGGTGCAGAGTCCTCCCAGCAGTGCCCTGAGACAGGAGGGGTGGGTGCAGAGTCCTCCCAGCAGTGTCCTGAGACAGGAGGGGTGTAACACATGTGTGTGAGGCTGGAAGTACAC
Organism: Triturus cristatus; assembly: GCF_964204655.1. Classification (NCBI taxonomy): domain Eukaryota; kingdom Metazoa; phylum Chordata; class Amphibia; order Caudata; family Salamandridae; genus Triturus; species Triturus cristatus. The sequence goes on from NC_140588.1 coordinate 718,895,852, forward strand.
ACATGCATACTGCCTACAAGGGAACATGTCCCCATGAACTCATGTCAACAGACTCCATACACATGTACAGTGATCACCAAGGATGCCACGAATGTTGCAGGTGGAGACATGGCCCTGCATGCATGGCCAAAGTAGAAGGGCTCCGTCACACACACAGCTCATGTAAACACAGCTCTGCGCTAAATAATGGGAACACCCTGCAGGGAAGATATCAGGGTACACAGAGGGAGGAATACACCCTGGGACAATTGCACCATGCAGTAACTGCTTACATGAACAAAGAAAGTTAGCTAACACCTTGTGATGGCACACAGATCCCAGGGTCCCCTCAATGAGCAGCCCACTGCTACATTTCCCACACACCCAACACATAAACACCACCCAAAACCATGTAGCAGCCCCACCAACACCAATACCAGCATAGCAGTAGTGTCAGAATGAAAAACAAAGTAAAGCTTTATTCAGCATGATCACAGTGTCCGTGGATCGCAGGCAGTTAGATATTCACAAAGCCCATAGGGCAGTCAATAAGTCTCAGCTGGATGGGGGACACAGTGGGATGCGTGTCCCCTAGCTTGCCTGCACAGTTACATGCCGTCGTCTTCCACAGGGGTGAGGCCATCAGGGGGGGGGGGAAGCACCAGGCACCGCAGGGACATCAGGGCAAAGGGGAGGCGTTGTGGGTGCAGGGATGGAGGACTCCACCACAGGGGGTGGGGCAGGGCCAAAGGCAGAGGCCAGGATGGCACTACATACCTTTGCAAGGTCCGCCAGGGATTCCCCTGCACCCGAAGGATCCACAGGCCCCAAGGAGGGGGGGGGGTCAGAGGGATGGGTCGCAGCGCCACTGTGGGAGGGTGTAGACAGGGGGGGGGAATCAAGCACCCTGACCGGGGACCTGCTTGACCGCTTGCGGGGTGGTGTCACTGTGGGGCTCAGGGACAGAGCGGCCATGAAGGAGTCTTTGGGGGAGAGGTGGCCAGGAGAGCTGAGGGGAGGGTATTTGGAGGGAGTGGATTGTGTGGAATGCGGACTCCCACTCTGGCTGCGTGTCACACATTTGCCCCCCGACCCAGTGGGTGTGCCTACCTCACCCTGTGTGTGCGTGTCAGGAGGAGTGCGGTGGACCTTCCCTGCTGGTGTGGTGCCTGTGTCTGTTGATGTGGGTGCATGCCGACGTCTGGGTGTACGTGGGATAGGCATGGGAGTGGGAAGTGTGGATGGGGCAGGGGTAGGTGGTGGGAGGTCGCGCTGCAGGAGACCCACTGCCACAGTCAGTGTCGAGTCTATCGACCGAAGCAAGCTGCGTTGGTCAGCCTGCGATGAATGAATGCCCTCCAAGTATGCCTCGATGTTGTTGAGGGTCTGGCCGTGGGCATGGAGGACATTAAGGATCGCAGCCTGACCAACCTGCAGCTGCCGCTGGATGTCCACAGACTCGGCATAGGCGGCAGCAGTGGAGACAGGGGCAGGGGGTGCGGTGCCTGGCAGGAAGGAGACATGCGGTGACCGGGCACGCTGGGAAGGGACACGAGCAAGTGGGAGGCTGCTGATGGGAACGGAGGGGGCGGTGCGAGGTGTTGTTCCGCTGTCAGCTGCTGGTGCAGCCTCCGCCCACTCGGTGACATCCTCCTCGGACCTGTCAGCTTCGTATTCTGACGTGCCAGTCGACAGGTCCTCGGCCACACTCTCCTCCGCCTCTGTCCCACTCGATGTGCCAGCCACGATGTCACGGCTGGCACTGGTGCTCGGTCCCTCCGCCTGGTCTGTGTCCATGTCTCCCTCTGTGTCCCCCGACGATGCTGTGGGCAGGGTGGAGAGACAGAAATTAATCAGACACCTGTACACATCTGTCACATGAGTCCAATCTACATAGGTTACATTGCATAGCCTGAAAAGGAAGATCCCTAACATCTACTAAACAAGGTACCGATGTAGGGCATTACACACACAGTTGGTTGAGCCACCATGCCACTGAAATACCATGGAGAGCATAAGACAATAGCAAATGACAGGAAACGGAGTCTGACATAGCACCCAGGCCCTGGGGACAATCCAGCACTGCATCTGCACCACACAGCGTTGGCGAAAATAGAGATTACCTGGGACCATATCCATGAACTTGAGACACATCCTGCATAGGTAATGCTGAAAACATGCCCAACATGACTGGGTCACTGCACCTTGAGTGTATGTCCAGACAAACATCACACACTGCCCATACCCAGCAAGTAGAAATCAGGATTTGACATATAGGCTTTGCCCGCCCCAACCACCCCCTACACGAGGCAAATTGTTGAGACACAGGTGGCACCAACATCTCATAGTCTGGGTGATAAACACAGGGGCAGGCAAAATGCAAGATTGGACGCCAAACACCCAAGGTGCGCCTGTACAAATAATGAGGTACCAGTGCCCATCCTCAGATGAGTATAACAAGACACACAGGCACTGGCAACTGTGAGTATGAAGAAGGACATTCAGGTCAGGCTGCACAGTGGACACCTGTACTAAATTTCACGTCTATATACATGGTGCCAGGGGACAATGGCACAGAGCACAACCTACGCTGTAGACACCGAGAGTGTCCACGTTTTTGGATGACACATACAACACCGAGGAAAAGGTGCCCCAGGGGACAGTAGTGGCCACACAACTCCATGCTCCTGAATGGTAATGACTGCAACACACGCCACCATCCCTGCACTATGCGTATCGCACACTCATGCACATCATGTCACAAGCCACTACATAGGACATGCGCGCTGTAAGGCATGACACTTGAGAGACTAACTCCCATGTCTGGACTCAGCATCAGTGCCAACTGACATGGAACCCACATGCAGTGAACTGGACAGGGCACAGGCAAGGTCCCAAAACCTGTTACACACCACCCTCACACATGATGCTACAGGCATAGTTCTCGTGGACAAAGCGCCAGCCTACATTACCTTGTGAAGGAGTGACCACACACAGACCAGGGAACACATTGCATGGAGGGGAAGGGTGGCAGGAGCGCTGCGCTATACTGGGGCAAACTGGATCTGCACAGCACCTTTAAACCCTGGCAGTGAATTCATGCTACTGTGCCCTTACAAATGCCGGTGACACACAACAAACACATATCTACCTACCCCCTTCCGGCTGCTGCATCTCCTGTAAGCGCCTCTCCAAGTCTGGAAAGACCACCGGCAGCACACGCCTGTGGAGGTGGCTCAGACGGCGGCGCCCGCGGTTCTTGTGGCTCACAGGTGAGTCCCCCAGCAGGACCCGTGCGATCCTCCGCGTCCAGCACCGGATATCCTGCCAGCGTTTCCTCACCTGGGACAGGCTCCGCCTCCGACCATCCACACCCCTCACGGCACTGACGGCGGTCAGCCAGATCTGCTCCTTGGCAGTGGCGCCTACCTGTGAGGAAGAACAAGTGACACCACATCAATACACCAGCCACATGTCACAGAGAGACATATGAGGAAAAATTAGCTGGTTACAACAAGGCATGTCATGCAGCCAACGCATTGCACCTTTGTCATGGGGACATGATCCTCTGGGGAGGGAAGAAGCAGTACGTGCCGTTGTAGGTACACAGGTGGAATGATGGCAATGTCACAATCAATGATCAAGGCTCACACTGTGCATCACACCCACCCCTCCTGTCTCAGGGCACTTGCTGGGAGTGTTAGGCACCCACCCCTCCTGTCTCAGGGCACTGCTGGGAGGACTCTGCACCCACCCCTCCTGTCTCAGGGCACTGCTGGGAGGACTCTGCACCCACCCCTCCTGTCTCAGGGCACTGCTGGGAGTGTTAGGCACCCACCCCTCCTGTGTCTGGGCACTGCTGGGAGGACTCTGCACACACACCTCCTGTCTCAGGGCACTGCTGGGAGGACTCTGCACCCACCCCTCCTGTCTCAGGGCACTGCTGGGAGGACTCTGCACCCACCCCTCCTGTCTCAGGGCACTGCTGGGAGTGTTAGGCACCCACCCCTCCTGTGTCTGGGCACTGCTGGGAGGACTCTGCACCCACCCCTCCTGTCTCAGGGCACTGCTGGGAGTGTTAGGCACCCACCCCTCCTGTCTCAGGGCACTGCTGGGAGGACTCTGCTCCCACCCCTCCTGTCTCAGGGCACTGCTGGGAGGACTCTGCACACACACCTCCTGTGTCTGGCCAGCACCTCAAAGCAGTCACATGCCACAGGCCACTGACGCCACCTCAGCAGAGTACACAGACACAGGACATTCACCTGCCATTGCCAAATGCAGATACAAACCTCACTGCACATGTGCCACTAGATCGGGGGGGCTCACAGGTGTGGGGCTGGCTCTGCACGTCAGACACACAGCACTGCTCCCTGCTCACATGAGATGTGCAGGGCATATCCAGGCCTCATGCATCTGGGGTGGTCCACTACACATATGCACCCACACAAATGACATTGGACTTACACACACAGATGTCCAGGGGACGAACACATCATGTGGACACTCTCAGCATAGGTACAGTGGACAAACACACATCTGTAGGTACAGTCACCTGTCACACTGGGGTAACCACAGAATCACAGGAGGACTGCAGTAGCTCCATACCCTGGAGGATTAGACAGGCACAATGTGTAATGCCACATGCAGTGAATGTCACAGTAAACACAATGCAAGTGAGGAGAGCAGACATGCACCACAGCATGCTCTGGCTGGGAGACATCAGGCATCCTCCCCCTGGGACCCCCCCTACAGTACATAGCATGTGTGTCACACCAGGACACAATGCCAGAAGTCACAGTCACAACAAAGGGACAGTCTGTGCCAGTGGCCTATGCACTCACCTGATACCCTGGTCGCCCATACAGAAGGGGGTACTGTGGGAGGATCACATCCAGCAATGCCAGGTTCTCCTCCAGGGTGAATGGCTGTGTCCTCTCCACAGCCCTTGACATGGTTCCAGGGAATCAGTAGCAGCAGCTGGGTCGACGAATTCAAAGATGTGCAGGCAAGTTCTCCCTCATGGGACCTGGCTGCCTTATATCTGCCTTTCTGCCCTGTCTCATGCACAGGAGTACAGAGTGATTGGTCACTCACATTTGCATCCTATGTGTCCTCCAATCCCTTCAAACCTAGCAGTCTGTGGGTTCTCTATCGGTTTCATTCTCCTGCATGATGTCAGCCCCACAAACACATTGCAACAAAGTAGATTAATTCCAACTGACTTCTGCTGTGCACCTTCCAGAACAAATTCAAATTTTGAACTTGGTCTCCATGACAACCAGCATGCATGTAGGCCTTAATACTTGTCCCTCATGTGTCCCCTATGTAATTTGGAGCTTCACACACACAGGTACGGTGCGTTCCGGGGCCCTAGGGCACCCCAAATGCCTTGCAACGGGCCGTACACGCGTGCCTACGTTCACTATCACTATGGGTGTCCTCGCGTATGCGTACACGTTGTGATAGGGAGCGTACAGGCGTGTGTACGGCCCATACCACTATGGGTGTTCTTGCGTATGCGTAGTCGTAGTGGTACGGGCCGTACACATGCCTGTACGCTCACTATCACAACGTGTACGCATACGCGAGGACACCCATAGTGATAGGGAGCGTACAGGCGTGTGTATGGCCCGTACCACTACGAGTACGCAGACGCGAGGCCACCCATAGTGATAGGGAGCGTACAGGCGTGTGTACGGCCCGTACCACTACGAGTACGCATACGCGAGGCCACCCATAGTGGTACGGGCCGTACACACGCCTGTGGCCTCGCGTATGCGTACTCGTAGTGGTACGGGCCGTACACACCCCTGTACGCTCCCTTTCACTATGGGTGGCCTCGCGTATGCGTACTCGTAGTGGTACGAGCCGTACACACGCCTGTACGCTCCCTATCACTATGGGTGGCCTCGCGTATGCGTACACGTTGTGATAGTGAGCGTGCAGGCATGTGTACGGCCCGTACCACTACGAGTACGCATACGCGAGGACACCCATAGTGATAGGGAGCGTACAGGCGTGTGTACGGCCCGTACCACTACGAGTACGCATACGCGAGGCCACCCATAGTGATAGGGAGCGTACAGGCGTGTGTACGGCCCGTACCACTACGAGTACGCATACGCGAGGCCACCCATAGTGATAGGGAGCGTACAGGCGTGTGTACGGCCCGTACCACTACGAGTACGCATACGCGAGGCCACCCATAGTGATAGGGAGCGTACAGGCGTGTGTACGGCCCGTACCACTACGAGTACGCATACGCGAGGCCACCCATACTGATAGGGAGTGTACAGGCGTGTGTACGGCCCGTACCACTATGGGTGGCCTCGCGTATGCGTACTCGTAGTGGTACGGGCCGTACACATGCCTGTACGCTCGCCATCACGATGGGTACACATACGGCAGCACTCCCATAGTGATATGGGAACGTACACAGGCCCTCTTGGCAGCAGTACAGCGGTTTTCACACATCACAGTGGTGACAGGCGGCACACAGGTAGGGATAGGGTGGACATACTTGTACATGGATGGACATACTTGTCCATTAATTGACATCGAGGCATCGTCTGTGCATCACTACATGTGTGGGGCACAGGTGTGACGGCCTGTGATGTGGAACATTACTCCTGAGTCGAGAAGGCACCAGATGTATGATGAGATGTGTACAGATGTACTGTGTGATGGTGCGATGTGTGCCAGGCATGCCCTTGACTCCTTTGACATGTGTGCATGTCGTACTGCGCACTTGGGGTGAGCGTCACTGGCATGGCACGGACAACAATACACGGAAGTGTCCCCTGATGCCCGGTACAGGGGTTATGACACCTGACTTGTCACTACCCACGGTGCACAATGTGACTATGTCATGTATGTGTGGGGGCTTCCCATCAGGTTGATGTTGGAGCACCCTCAAAAGCTGCAGCCGTTGCAGCAACCAACATGTGTCTGTGTGTAGTTTGTCATTGCACACTGTTCCGCACACCATGCCACATGTGCTATCGGATGTGAGGTGCACATGTATGCATGGGACACGGAGTAGCGTGACAAGGACATGTCAGCATCCTCACAAGGTATGTGTGGTGAGTCATGACATGTGCACCTTCATGGCAAGGTGTGTGGGCTGTCCTAGTGTAATGTCATGTGACCTGTGGCTCCAGTGTTCTGCTACCAGTCTCTGCAATCGGCATCCTACTGCTGCTGATGTGTGGGCGTATGTCACTCCTATGTTGCGTCTGGCTGTTCACTTGCACTGGGACACAGCTATTCACATGGTGTGGCATGGGGAGGTTCTCAATCTCCGTGTGTAGCTGGGTCTTGGAAGGAGTGTCACCTTGCATCCATACGTGTCCTGGCCATGTAGCACATACCTGACTCCCTATGTAGCATGTGTGTATTGACAGATTAACATGTGCTCAGTACACATGAGTTGTTGTCGTAGTGCACTCACTCTTCCTTGTCACTTCAAAATTACTGCAGAGCGCCGCCTCTTGCCCGAAGAATTCCAGACTTGGCTGCCATGCAGGAGAATGACAGCATTCGGCTCTACCGCTTCACCCAACCGTTGATTCAGGAGTTGACGGCGAGACTGGCACCACACCTGCAACCGCAGCACAGGTATCCCACGGCACTGACACCCCAGCTGAAGGTAATGGCTGCCCTACATTTTCTTGCCACGGGTACCTTTCAAAATACCATAGCTCATGTTGGTGGCATGTCCCAGAGCACGTTCAGCGGTGTGCTGCATGATTTCTTAGAGGCCATGTTGATTCACCTGGATGACTTCATCAAGTTCCCAACCCCTGAACAGATGACTGAGGTCAAGCGTGGATTCTATGCCCTGGGAGGGATGCCCCATGTCATTGGGTCCATAGATGGTACACATGTAGCTTTGGTACCACCACACGCACGGGAGGTGGCGTACCGCAATCGGAAGCACTACCACTCCATCAATGCCCTTGTGGTGTGTCAGTCCAACATGGTGATTTCACATGTCTGTGCTCGTTTTCCAGGATCAGCACACGATGCCTACATCATGAGACGTAGCGGGATGCCTGATATGATGATGCAGCTGCGCAACGAACGGGCATGTGTTCTTGGTGGGTACAGTCTGTCTGTCCTGTATTCTGTATAGCCTACCAGCACGACCGCTTCACCACTTCTAACGATGAGCATGTGCTTCCCATGTAGGGGACGCTGGCTATCCCAACATGCCTTGGCTGCTCACACCTCTCCGCAACCCCATCACGCCGGCCCAGCTCCGCTACAACACCGCCCATGGCCGGACAAGGCGAGTGATAGAGAGGACGTTTGGCATGCTGAAGAGCCGATTCAGGTGCCTCCACAAGACCGGCGGCGCACTCCCATATGCCCCGGCGAAGGTCTGCAAGATCTTCATGATCTGCTGCATGCTGCACAACATGGCAGTTGAAAGAGCTGTGCCACTTATCCTGGATCAACATGACGAGGAGCATCCACCCATGGAGGACGAAGGGCTTGGCAATGGGGCTAGTGATGTGGAGGATGTGGAGCCGCAAGAGGACATCCGGACTCGGCTCATACGCGACTTCTTTGCTTAGTGGTGAGTACCAGTGTCTGAGTGTGCACGCATTTGGCCCCGTGTGGCATGCGTTGTGATGTGTGTCTCCACCTGCATGTATGGCACGTGAGTCAGAGGTGTGTGTGGGTGTGTCACTGGAGTGATGGTGCCAGTGATGGTTGTACTTCCCCAGTCATAATTGTGACCTAGCATGTTGTCATCCATACATGTGTCGAGTAAATGCACATGCAAGTGGCTGTGCTTTTTGTGGCTGACTTCTTGTGTGTCTCTCTTCCCCAGGTACTTGCGCATGCCGTCTGCTGCTTGCATTGTTGTGGCACTGCTATTCCTCAGGGACACGTCATCGTGGGCTGACTCAGCGTTACAGGCATGGACACGTTTGGAAGTCTCCATAGGGTAAGGGATGCATCAGGGGTGTATTGGGTGTGGCAGTTGTTCACGATGTATGCACACTGCCCCTGTCGATGTTTGGTTCCTCTGCAGCCATGTCGCATCCCCATGGGACATGACATGTAGCTGTGTACCCCTGAATAGATGGTCTGCCTGGTTGACAGTCATCAGTGATGGGATAGGGGATTGTGATGATGGCATCAATGTGTGTGACACTGCCCTCGGACACATAGGGTTAGCTTTGGCTTGACATGGTGTGGGACTTCGACATCAGCGGATCTATGGTGTATGGCAGGCTCTCCGTGTGCAGCTGTGGGTATTTAGCTGTTAGCCGACGCTTGTGTGCCAGTTCCATGGCGAACACGCATGTGTGCTGCTGAAGGGGGGTGCCAGTGTTGGACCCACATGTTACTCCACATGATGTGTTCATGTGTACTTCGAGTTGCCTCAGCAATCCCGAATACATGACTAATAAAGGTGTCCCTATGCCTCCAAGGTGCCTCTTCTCAGTCAATGCTGGTGTGTTGCCACGGTGCATCCTGCTTGTCTGGCATGGTATTCCCTGATTGTGGCTATGTGTCAATGTGTCGAGTGGCAAGATGCAAGCTGTGTGTGTGGGCTGAGACTGTGTATTGGGCATGATGTCCATGACTGTGTGGGTATTGTGACATGTGCCATCCCCATGCATCCAATGTTGGCCAGGCCCCCATTCTCTGCATCCACCGGACTCAAGCTTGCAGGACATGGTTCTGCCACCTGTCTACACATACCTGGGTGCCCCCCAGGACACTGGACTGGATCCCTGACCTCTGCGCATGACTGTTGCTGTACTCAATGTGTGTGTCAGCACGGTTGTTCGGTAACCCCCTCAGCTGGTTGGGCCCATCACGGGTGTGTATGGTGCTCCATGTCTGTCTTGCCTAATACACTGTGACCCATGTGTCCTGTGCCAGACTCAGGCCCCAGGGTGTGGATGGTTGAAGGTAAAAGAGAACTCAGGCATGTTTAGACTTTACAAGACACATGTTAGATAATAATGCTACCAGCAGGCATCTACTCTTCATAGTGTGATTTATTATTGGGGGGGTGGGGGGGGACAAAGTGAGGGTCTTTCCGGGATTTTGGAATCCAAAGTTCAGTAGGGGAGTTGGTGTCCTTGCCATTGGAAATCCTCAGAGTCCATGCCACAGTCTTTGTCAACATTGGTCAGCCAGTGACCAGCAGGGCCATGTGGCAGAGAATGTCTCTTGATGCTGTGATGCTGTTGCTCCAGTGGGCCAGGTGCCAGGCCAGGTGTCCTGGGAGATGGTGATGTAGCGCCGACCCTCACGGTCCTTTCCGTGGACGACCCGCCCTACTGCGGGGAACCTCAGCAGCAGGCCGTGACGACATCTGGGATGCTCCGTCGGATGTTTCCTCCTCCTCCTCCTGATCCCTCCCTGTGGGTGGTGATGTTCTCCGCCTTCTGGCACAGGGAGGGTCGGCCATGTTGTCGGCCATCCGACGGAGTGTAGCGTGAATCCCCTGGAATGCCGTCACTTGCTCAGCCTGTCTGTCCTCCATCCTCCGTTGGTGTACCAGTAGACAGGCATGTAGCTCCGCATGTTGCTGGGCCTGCTGGGTCTTTATCTCATCGAGGCTCCCCTTGATCTCATTGAGGGTGGACACAACCTGGGCCATGCCCGTGGTGTCCTGCCGGTATGAGTCCAGGATGTTACGGACATGGGAAAATACCGGATCCCCAGCCAACTGGTCAGGCTCGCGCCTCCGCCGTCCTCCACTCCCACCACCCCTGCCCACTTGCGCCTGGCCTGCCCTTGTGGGCACATCGGGTCTCCGGGACCCCTGAGGGGTGGCATTGGCGTTGTCGCCTGCCTCCTCCTGGGTGCCCGGGACACCGTGTCCCTCCTGGCCAGCCTGGCTGCATTGTGGTGTTGGGGCAGGGATCCTGAGTGTCTCCTGGGATGTGGCAGGAGTGGGGGTGGTGGTTGGCACAGTTGTACCTGACGCAGGTGCTGCAGGTGGTTGGACACCAGAGGGGCCAGGTCGGTCGGGGTCGTCCACAGAGTGGTGAGAGTGGTCGCTGCCGGTGGGATCGGGCTCCTGCAGATCCAGTTCCTGTGAGTCTTCCCCCCCTGTGTTGGGGGGTGCACCACGACGTTGACCTGTGTGTGAGAGAGACAATGTTAATTTTGGTCCATGCAACATCCATGTTTCATCAGTTTCAAAGTTGGCACATTTCCTCTTGGAATTAGGATCTGTCTTGCATTCCACCCACAGTGCACTTGTGCATGGGTGTGTCCCTTGGGCACCACTTTGGCCCCTTTAACTATGTGTGGCACAGTCTTACTTGCTGCGTCAAGTGTGACTGCAGGCAGCAGTGGAGTGGGCAGGTGTGGCGAGCCATGCATTGGCGCCTTCCGTGTAGCACTGTACATGTGCACATGGAGTGGATCCACACACTTATATGATCCAGGTAGCTGTCGTTGTGCTCGTGAACAGGTTGTGACATGGCCCTGTGTTTTCCCATGGTGAAGAGGGGGGGTTCTGGGACTGGCCACCCTTGTCTACATGCACGCAGTCTACCTGCTGACGAGCAGACATTCGCACACACCACACAGCTGATTTGCTCTCCCTGTGTCTCGCTCCCTCTCTGTCCCCCTCTCCCTCCCTCTCTGTCCCCCTCTCCCTCCCTCTGTGTCCCCCTCTCCCTCCCTCTGTGTGTCAGCCTCCTCCCTCTGTCCGTCTCCCTGTGTCTCCCTCCCTCTCTGTCCCCCTCTCCCTCCCTCTCTGTCCCCCTCTCCCTCCCTCTGTGTGTCAGCCTCCTCCCTCTGTCCGTCTCCCTGTGTCTCCCTCCCTCTCTGTCCCCCTCTCCATCCCTCTCTGTCCCCCTCTCCCTCCCTCTGTGTGTCACCCTCTGTCACCTCAGCCCAGCTTCCTGGGCACACACTGTTAGCAGATCTTTGAGTGGCCCTTGGCTTGTTGATGTGAGTTTGTTTCTGATCTCCAGGCACCCATTGGGTGTGATGTGTGTCTGTGCGCTGCTGCTGTGGTGGTGTGTGCTGCCACTCTTTCACAATGTTGGCTGTTCATTAGCTGCTGTCATGTGCAAAACAGTGCCTTCACCCCCATGTGTTGATGCAAGGCGTCTGCCATTTGCTGGCAAGTCATTCCTGTGTTGGGACACACTGTTTGTCTGGCTGTGACCTAGGCCATATGGGCAGAGTGCATTGTTGTCTGCTTCGGAGTCGCACTATGTGATTTTTGGTGCCCAGCCTCCCGCCATCCGGGTTACCGTGTCATGTGTTGTTGTCTCCTGTGGCCTGTGACTTGACATTGTCCAGCTGGGTGCATGGGGCATGGTGGCAGCAGTGGCATGTGCGTGCTCATGGAGTGTGGTTGAGTCATGCGATGGCTTGTGGTGGTTGCGTGCCTGTTAGTGATTTTGGTTGTGGATGCCGTTCCCCCCATGTGAGGTGCGTTGTTTGTGTACTCACCCGGGTCTCGGAGTCCTTCTAATCCTTCGACTGCCTCCACCGGCAGTATGGCCATCACCCTCTCCTCCCAGGGCTGGTAGTGTACGGGTCTGCGGGAGGGCCCTCCTCCGGTGGCGTTGGCCTGGTCGTGTTCCTCCTGCCTCTTGGCTCGGACCCTCCTCCGCAGATCGTACCACCTGTTCTGGCATTCCTGCCTGGTCCTTCTGGTGTCCGCAACAGCATTCACAGCATCGACGATGGTCTGCCACATGGCTGTTTTTGCTGCCAGGCTGGTGTTTCTGACCAATGTTCCAAAGATCTGTGGCTCGACTCTGAGGATTTGATCAACAAGGACCTCCAACTCTCGGTTACTGAACTTTGGATTCTTGGTAGTGGGCATGGTGAGGGGTGTGGGTGGGGATGGTGGGGGGGGTGTGGATGTTGGGGGGGGTGTGGATGTTGGGGGGGTGTGGATGGTTGTGGGTGTGTGTGTGTGTGAATGTGATGAGGTGGTGTTTGTGAAGGTGGTTGTGTGAAGGTGTGCAAGTGTAAGGTGTGGTGTAGCTTGTAGTATGGTTCTGTGGTGTCTGGCAGCAGTGAGTCTGTTGCAAAGGCTCATGGTTTGTGTGTGTGGGCCCTTTTTATTGGTCCATGGGTGGGTGTGGCAGTGTTTGAAGTTTGGGTGGGTGTGTTATAAGTAGTGGTGGTGTTTTGGGCCTCTGTTTGTCTTTGGCAGTTGCAGGTCAGTGAAGGTGTTTTTGTAGTGTTTGTTGGCCATGTTTAGTGGCTTTGTGCCATTCGTATGGTGTATTCTTGTGTTGTTTAGTTTTGGCCTGGTTGCGTACGTGCGTTTTGAGCGTGTGTACGGTGTGTACATGGGCCATTTGGTTGTACGGTGCTGTCCTTGTGTGTGGGTTGGTACGACTCGTACATGCGGGTGTGATGTTGGGGCCTGGGGTGCGCTCCGTACTTAGGAGGTTGTGTTGGGGGTAGGACCGGAACGTACTGGGGTGTAGGTACACGATGGTACGACACGTACAGGGGTGGGGGTACGACTCGAACGTACTGGGGTGTAGGTACACGGGGGTATGACACGTCCAGGGGTGGGGGTACGACTCGAACGTACTGGGGTGTAGGTACACGGGGGTACGACACGTACAGGGGTGGGGGTAGGACTCGAACGTACTGGGGTGTAGGTACACAGGGGTATGACATGTACAGGGGTGGGGGTAGGACTCGAACGTACTGGGGTGTAGGTACACGGGGGTATGACACGTGCAGGGGTGGGGGTACGACTCGAACGTACTGGGGTGTAGGTACACAGGGGTACGACACGTACAGGGGTGGGGGTACAACTCGAACGTACTGGGGTGTGGGTACACGGTGGTACGACACGTACAGGGGTGGGGGTACGACTCAAACGTACTGGGGTGTACTTAGACGGTGGTACGACACGTACAGGGGTGGGGGTACGACTCGAACGTACTGGGGTGTAGGTACATGGGGGTACGACACGTACAGGGGTGGGGGTACGACTCGAACGTACTGGGGTGTGGGTACACGGTGGTACGACACGTACAGGGGTGGGGGTACGACTCGAACGTACTGGGGTGTACTTAGACGGTGTTACGACACGTACAGGGGTGGGGGTACGAATCGAACGTACTGGGGTGTAGGTACACGGGGGTACGACACGTACAGGGGTGGGGGTACGACTCGAACATACTGGGGTGTGGGTACACGGTGGTATGACACGTACAGGGGTGGGGGTACGACTCGAACGTACTGGGGTGTAGGTACACGGGGGTACGACACGTACAGGGGTGGGGGTATGACTCGAACGTACTGGGGTGTGGGTACACGGTGGTACGACACGTACAGGGGTGGGGGTACGACTCGAACGTACTGGGGTGTACTTAGATGGTGGTACGACACGTACAGGGGTGGGGGTACGACTCGAACGTACTGGGGTGTGGGTACACGGTGGTACGACACGTACAGGGGTGGGGGTACGACTCGAACGTACTGGGGTGTACTTAGACGGTGTTACGACACGTACAGGGGTGGGGGTACGAATCGAACGTACAGGGGTGTAGGTACACGGGGGTACGACACCTACAGGGGTGGGGGTACGACTCGAACGTACTGGGGTGTGGGTACACGGTGGTACGACACGTACAGGGGTGGGGGTACGACTCGAACGTACTGGGGTGTGGGTACACGGTGGTACGACACGTACAGGGGTGGGGGTATGACTCGAACGTACTGGGGTGTAGGTACACGGGGGTACGACACGTACAGGGGTGGGGGTATGACTCGAACGTACTGGGGTGTGGGTACACGGTGGTACGACACGTACAGGGGTGGGGGTACGACTCGAACGTACTGGGGTGTACTTAGACGGTGTTACGACACGTACAGGGGTGGGGGTACGAATCGAACGTACTGGGGTGTAGGTACATGGGGGTACGACACGTACAGGGGTGGGGGTACGACTCGAACGTACTGGGGTGTGGGTACACGGTGGTACGACACGTACAGGGGTGGGGGTGCGACTCGAACGTACTGGGGTGTACCTAGACGGGTGGGGGTGTACATACACGGGGGGTACGTGTCGGACGTACGGGGGCTGGGGGGAGTGTTGGGCGCGTATGCGGGCACATGTCTCCATGGTTGCTATAGGAGTTCGGTGCAGACGGTGTTTTTTCCATACGGTTGTACCCTCGGATGCACGGGATGGATCGTGATTCCTCGGTCGGACTTGACTTTTCACGTTTGTACGGTAAATCGTCCGAGGACGTGTCGGACACATTTTCCGACCCGAGGACGTGTGGGGAATGATTCCCAATGCGGTTCGTATGGACTTTTTACCATGCGAATCGTGATTGCCAGTTCGTACGGTACTTGTACGATTCGTACGGTAAAAAGACCGGATACGAGTCGCACGGGGAAATTTTTTACCGGATCGTGATCGGCGCCTAAGTCTTTTAAACAATCACTTATAGAAACACATACTTATTCATACAGGAACTCTTTCAATCTCTCACTCTCACATATACTCATTTATATACACCAATAGTCACATATACTAGTTTAAAACATATGTAGTTACTCATAAAGACACTATTGAGACAGTCATTCACTCACTAACACACCCATACACACACTCATCTACCCATACAGTCCTGCACACATGCTGTCTTCAACACATACAAAGAGTGAGTGACTCAGTCATGCACCTATGCACTACGTAATACCCCCACCGAACCATGCAGACACTCAGACTGATACTCAAAAAAACAACTAATAACCTATATAGACACCCATGCAGCTACTCACCAACCCATGCAGCCACTTATACACAAAGTGAGAGACTGATACAGATATTTACATATTTAAACATTACTCACTAAGCCATGTATTCACTATGATACACTTAATCAGTCAGTTACACAATCAATTTTTCAAAAACAAATCATCCATTTAGACACTTATATACCCATTTATTCTTCCATCGACCTTGAGATATACATATATAAAACATATTTAATTGTCAGAAAAACACACATTCACTGGATGATGTCATTAGTGATGTCATTTGAGATGTCATCAGTGATGTCATGAGTGATGTCACTGACCATGTCATTAGTGATGTAATATGTGACGTCAGATCACCTGTCTGCAGCGCAGCTCCCTGGTGCATACTGGAGATGCCTGTTGGGCTAGTTGGCCCTCAGGGACCCTCAGTATTGAAGAGGAATTAATTCCCCAACTTACAACTCGCCAGGGGGCGCGTTTGCAGAGTGCTGCAAGGAGGGGGCGTGGCCTCCGGCACGATGCCAGTCTTTTATTTATTTTAATTTTTTAAGAAGGGGGGCTGTGTGGTTCCCCTTCTTATTCTAATTTATTGGCCATGATGACCCCATCCCCCAGGGCCTGTCTCCTAATTATATTTTTTTGACCCCAATCCCCAGGGCCGGCCACTGTATTTTATTATTTTTTAAAAATATATATTTATAGACACACCTAGGACATGCTGGACAAACCGTACGTACCTATCACCATGACGATTTGCGTGATATTCATTAAAAGGCGACTATGCATACAATGAATCCACGTGGAATGTATTTACACCACTAGTGAAGCTCTGACATGTCTGATGCCCTACCGTGCCTAATACCGGTAGACACCCTTGTCGTTTATTTATACAAACATGGGTAGCTATTGACGGGCACATTTAATACACATGCACACCAAGCCATTCAAAGGGGATTCGACAAAAATTCGACCAAAACTATGCAAGAAACCCCCCTCACGGTTAATAAAACACCCATCCACTGCCGGATGTGTAATACTTTTTATTTTACTCTCTGGAAAGGGGACGAACATCCCTTGAGAGTCACAGCGCGCTCCTGGCAGAGCCCAATGCTGTGTTACACCCACCATTGCCTGCTGAGTGCCACACACCTCTGTGTTGTATTCCACTAGCTAGTGCATATGCTATGACACTCTCTAGCCCATGTGCACTGTAACACCACCCCGTGAATATGTCATGCCACACTTGTCTTCGCACGGGTTATATTGCCCCATCTAACGTGCCTTCCTCGATGCCTATGTTATAACGCACAGTGCTATGCCATACATATTACAATCTGGGATCCATATATTTGTCACAGTGCATATGCAACGTTACACTCCCCAGCACATATTTTATATTACAACTTTAGAGACTAGTTAGGTTACACAACACTGCCCTGTGCATATTACACTCCAAGGCGCGTATCGCATAGCACGCGCTAGTGCCTGTGCTATCTCGCGCTCTCCAATGAATCTGTCATTGCGCACAATGTATTGCATATTATATTGCACGCCCGGTTCATCTTATGTCACACTTTTTGGTGCATAGTTTATACCATACACTATATCTAGTTTTCATTTTCAATCGTGCTCTCAGGACTATGTTCTATATAACACTGTGTTCACCTACCCTTTTCACGGGCATTACATTTTGCGATAGGGGGTGGAGGGTCAGGGGGTGTTTCTGCCAAGTGAGCCTGGAGTCACAGTCACAAACGTCCTCTTCTTCCTGAATAAAAGTGAGATTATGCTGCATACTTGTTCATATTTTAAGTAGTTCGCACAGACACACGTTTTAAAAACAATAAAGTTCCTAATACCCGCCTTCTCTGAACAGTTAGCTTGCTGCCCCATCCCCCTCCTCCCTATCCTCTGTTGTGTGAATCCATGGACTATCCTCCTCCCTCCTGCCATGCATGGTCTGATGTGCTGCCACTGCCCTCAATTTAGTATGATGTACCAGTCCACTCCTCCTGCCCTCCATTGCTCAATTCTATGCCCCATCACTGACCTCCTGCTTAAACTATGTGCTTAGCTTGCTGCCCCTATTCTCCTTCCCCCTGCCCTCCGATGTCTTTGTGTATGCCCCTGCTCCATCCTTTTTGCCCACCATGTTCCATGGACCTGCCACTCTTATCTACTCTGAGTGTTCTGTTGAGCTGCCACTCCCCTCCCACCTGCCTAGCATTGTCAGATGACTGTAACCTGTCCCTGCCACCTCCACCCTGCCTGTCCACATGCCATGCCCCTATCCTCTTCCTCCTGTCTTACATGGTCCATTGTACTGCCACACCCTTCTGCCCTCCCTTGTCTGTTGTGCTGCAACTGCTCCTCCTGCCTGCCCTGTGCGGTCTGTTGTGAGGCCCCTTCCCCTGAACTTTCTTGTCTGTGCACAGGTCCTGACCCTCCCTTCTATCCTCCATCGTCCGTTGTGCATGCCCCTGCACCCTCCTTCTTGCCCATCATAGCCATTGTGCTACCACTAACCCTCCCACTTGCCATGCATGGTCTTCTGTGCTGCCATGGCCCCTCCCACCTTCCCTGTGTGGTCAGTTAGCTGCCCCTGAACCCCTCCCACCTTCCCTCCATGGTCTGTGTGTATGCCATCACAGTCTCACTGTTGCTCTTCATGGTGTGTCTTGCTTCTAGTGCCCATCCTGCCTGACCTCCATGGCTATCTTGCTGCTCCTGCCCTGCCCCCTTGCCACCAGCCCTCTGTTTACATGTGCAGACCCCTACTCCCTCCCTCCTGGCTTGTCTGTTCCATTGTAATGCCCCTGATCCATCCCTCCTGCCCTTTATGGGCTGTTATGCTGCAGCTTTCTCTCCTGTCTGTCCATTACGGTCCTGCCTCTTGCCCCTCTGTTCTCTGTTGTCCATGTGCATGGTCCTGTCCCCTCCCTCTTGCTTTCTATGGATTGTTGTGCTGCACTCCCGTCCCGCATGCCCTGTGTGGTGTATTGTGCTGCTGCAAACCCTGATGCCTGCCCTGCAGGGTCAGTTTGGTGCACCTCTCCATGTCCCTCCTGTCCTGTGTTATCCAAGTCCATGTCCCTACCCCATTTCCTTCCATGATCCAATGTACCATACTTGCGAACATTTTGAACTTGGTAAGAGGGAGATTTTGAAAAAAAACTGGGGTATTGATTTTCCCCTTTGAGTTACATTGAAAAAGAGGAGATTGTAGACAGGAGACAGATAAAATAAAGCCCATTTGAGCTTAAAAACATTGGACGTTTCCTGGCTGAATCGGGACTGTTGGCATGTATGGTTGTACTACCATTGCCTCTTCCTTCTGCCCACAATGGTCTATTACATTGCCACAGTCTCTATTGCAAGTCCTGTATTGTTGGTTTGTTGCCCCTGCCCCCCTTTCCACTGCCCTCCATAGTCTGTTGTGCTGCTACGGCCCTTCCTGCCTGCTCAGTGTGGTTAAATTGATGCCTTTGCACACTCCTACCTGCCTTCAATTTTCAGAGTCCGTGCTCCTGGCCTCTGCCTCTCAACAGTATCCTAATGAACAACTAGATTGCTAACATTCTATATTTATTACAAAAGTGTGGAACGCCTTTAGAAATTACATATCTGAGAGGGTCTTATTGGCATCAAAATTATGGTTAGTGCTCTAAAAGACTAAAATAAGGACATATTTTCTGAGTTTTCAAATAGCGAGAAAGCACTTTTAAATTATTTGTTACCTTTATGTTTTTTTATCCAGTTGACCACTTGATTAAATGTTGCACTTAGGGGAGAGGATGTGGTGTTACTTCCAGAACTGCAGACTTTGCAACTGAGGAACCAGGTTGGAGTTTCTGCTTCAGCTCGACATTCTGTGATTCTGGTCAAATCACTTAGTCTCCCCATGTCTACAACCAAAATTAATTTGTTCTTGTGTGATGTAACCAATGCTCATGTAAAGCACTCCAATACCTGACAAGGCTGCACTATATAACACTGCAAAAACACAAAATAATAAGTGTTTTGCACACTTCTGTCATTGGGCTATATTTGGGCTACATCTGGGTGATTTTGGGCTACATTTGGGCTCTTTTGTCTCCGGTGGCCATCTTGGGAGATTTATTTGTTATGAAGTTTCCTAATTTCCTCATGTACTGCAGTCTCCTCAGTAGGAAATGCTTTCATTTTTTTTACTTTGAGTCCATCATGAAGGTATTCAGATATGTCACACATTTGCCATAAATTCTGAATGTTAGCACTCTAGTTGCTCATTAGATCACTGTAGTAAAACTACTACTCACCAGGGAAGTCTGCTGCTGGTATCTGCAGAACTAATCATTATTGTTTTGGCAAAATGAACCCCCTCATTTTGTTCCTTTGTAAATTAAATGTTTTAAGTGTTACCACTTTATTCCAATCAAGATGGCTTCAGGTGTGCCATACTTTTGTCATAAGTAAGACTGTTAGCACTCTAGTTGTTTGTTGGAACACTCTGGGACATTCTGTCATTGGGCTATACTTGGGCTACATCTGGGTGATATTTGGGCTACATTTGGGCTCTTTTGTCTCTGGTGGCCATTTTGGGAGACTTATTTGTTATGATGTTTCCTAATTTCCTCATTTACTACAGTCTCCTCAGTAGGAAAAACTTTCAGTTTTTTACTTTGATTCCATCAAGAAGGTATTCAGATATGTCACACATTTGCCATAAATTCTGAATGTTAGCACTCTAGTTGCTTATTAGATCACTGTAGTAAAGCTACTGCTCACCAGGGAAGTCTGCTGCTGGTATTGAAAGTGCTTGTTTCAGTCTGCATGTCAGAATTTTTTAATGAAATAGAAGAAGATTTGAGAAGTCACTCAAAATGTGCCCTAATTTTTCTTTCCGCAGCACTAATCATACTTTCTATGGCAAAATGAACCCCCTCATTTTGTTCCTTTTTAAATTAAATGTTTTAAGAGTTACCACTTTATTCTGACCAAGATGGCTTCAGGTGTGCCATATGTTTAGCCAAAACATTTAAAGATTCTAAAAATATTGGGAAATTATCAGCAGAGATAGGCTTGGATGGTTAGGCAAGAAAATACATACTTTCTAAAAGTGGTAATTTCAAACACAGAATGTTAAAACCAACTTCACTAAAAGATGCATTTTATCATTCTGAGTTCAGGCATACTAAACTCGAATTTCTCCTAGTTCCCTGAGTCAGTTAGGATTATAAGATGTAATAATCAAACTGCCCATTCTGGCCTGTGGGGAACAGATAGCCTTGCAATAGTGAAAAAAGAAAATGACTGTAATTCACTATTAGGGCATGCCACACACACCATGGCATTTTCTACCTTATACTTACAATGCACCCTGCCCTTGGGCCTTCCATAGTGGCATTTGATATGAAGAAATGGGAGAGTTTAGGGACCGGCAAGTGGGTGCACTTGCCTAATCAACATGGCAGTACCAGGCCACCATCGTGTACCAGACTGCACACAGGCTCTGCAATGGCAGACCTGAGACTTACTTTACAGGCTGCTTCTGTGGGTGGCACAACCAGTGCTGCAAGCCCACCAGCAGCATTTGATTTACTAGCCCTGGGCAAATGCGGTGCACTGTACTAGGGTCTGACAAGTAAACCAAAGCAGCCAATCATGGAGTCACTAATCCATACATCAATTTATAATAGGGAGAGCATATGCACTTTAGCACTGATCAGCAGTGGTAAAGTGACCAGAGTCATAAAACCAACAAAAACAGGTCAGACAAAATACAGGAGGAAGGCAAAAAGTTCAGTGATGACCCTGCAAAAAGTACCAAGTCCAACACGCCACCTCTAATAGATTGTTGAATAAACCATGATAGACCTGATGGGAGTAGTTGGTCTAGTTTATATAGTTTTGCCTTAGATTTAAAACAAATTATAGAAATTCATACTGGATAGTAAGGAGGAGGCCATCAGCAAACAGTCAGATGGTAGGTTGATGCCTTTTGTTGCCCAAATGGGGCCAACATTGGCTGAAACAGTTGTGGCTGGTTTAGGCTTGTTTTAGAGAGAAAGGGTCGTATATTTATTTAGAGTAGGGGACAGATGTTTTTCAGTCATCCTGAGAGCACGAATCCCATTAAGGAAGATACATTTGGAGTGAGGCAACACTATGGAAGGCATTGTCAGTGTCGCAGGTAGCGAATATGGCGAGATTAGGTAGAGTTCAGCTACGGGACTGTGTTAGTGTTATTAGTGTCGAACCAGCAGTGCAGATAGAAAGTCCGTTTGGTAGTTATACCAGTTGGGTAGACAGCATCCTCTCATTGAGAATGGCAGCCTGAGCTTCTTTAGGCCCAATCTGAGTTTCTTTTTAGCCCAAAGTAAGTCAGAGGTTAGCCACCTTTTAATGGAGAAAGGAGAGGCTATGCTAACAATGTAAGTGCAGTTGGAGTCAGGATTCATTAATGTGTTGCATCATGCTGCAGAGGGTGAGTTATAGACAGGGACTGATAATGATGAGGGATGTGAGGGGACAGAAGAACAGTTCACCTGCAGTTTTCAGGATCCAGGTTAGAGACAAAAAGAGGCACACGCTGTGGGGAGAAGAGCAGGATGGTTGCAAGGTCAAGTGTAGGCATAGGGGGCGGAGGACACACAAAGGATGATGGTGTGCTGATAATGCTTGGGGATAAGTGTGTCACTAAATGCTATGTCAAGTATGAGTTAAAATAAAAAAGACTTTTCTCTATCAGAGTGTCTTTTACAAGCAGGCATGTGTGGGGAAATATGGCATACACAGAATTAATAAAGTGCTAACTGTATAAGAACAGAGAGCTCCATTGGGAAAAGGGACACAGGCACATGGAGCCAGGACAGGGAGCATAAAATGAGCACAAGGGAGGAATACAAATGAGGCTTGTGCGGCACCTGATGGTGCTGCTCGCTATGTCCGTGATCAGCACTTCCTGCTGTCTGCCTGGTGGCAAAGAGGGGTCGGGCTGCATCAACGGTGGTGCAGAGAGATGCTGGCAGGCAGAACATGCATAACAGCAGTACAATCAAGGATGGGAGCATGCAAGCAGCCTACTTCTCTGCCTCCTGCATGCATACAGCAGGCACTTGCACGACATTCCTCTGCTCTTAATTGTCAGAAACTTCTCCTTAAATTCACTGCCTCGGGGGGGCGTGGCTTGGAGTCCGCGGAATATGGCGGTGTCTGTGTGAGGCTCCCGGGCTCACCTCGGCGAAGCCGCGCTTTCAAAAGCTCTCCGTGAAGCTCTTCGACAATGTGGCTGTTTAAAGGTATGCGGTCAGCGATGCGCGTCTTATCGTCTTTGTGTGCACGTTGAAAAGAAGCATTTTCTCGCCTCATATGTTCTCTCACGAAGCAACGCTTCGTAGCGGCCGCCATTTTCTTTTCTGCCGCGTACGCAGCCCCTGGACAATGAAACCCGTTTTTGCATGCCGGCTGCTCTGTTCTGCTAATCAATAGAGATTTTGGCTATACTCACAAACCCTTGCTACATTTGCCTTAGCTGCATGCTATTTTATTCGCATGAACCCCTCTTAGTTATGAAAGGATTTACTGGCAGCCATTTTATGGTGCTTAATTCTGAGGAGTATTACAAACAACATTGCGCTTTTTATTGTCCTGTCATTTGGATTCACCTGACGCATTAACTCACTTTACCATCACCTTCCTCATGTTTTTTTAATACCATTAATGTTTTGTGTACCATCGACTCCTGATTGAATTGCTTACAGGGAGATACAGACGTACTGGTTTTTCTCTCATGTTTTTCAACCACATGAACCTCCCTTAGCTGAGGAAGGGAGCTACTGGCAGCCAATTTATGGTGCATATTAACGAGGAGTATTACAAATAATATTGCGCTTTTTGTTGTCTTTTACTTGGGAATCATTTGTGGCATTCGCTCGATTACTCATCACTTTCCTCATGTTTTTTTAGCACCATTGATTTGTATGTACCTTTAATTCCTGCATAAATTGATTACAGGAAGATATAGACGTATTGGTCATTTTTGAGACTTTATTTTCCTAGTCACACCTCAAACATAGTCTCTCTGGTCTTTCACCTCATGTTTTTCAATTTTTGCTATCTTTGATGGGCAGAACCAAGACTTCCTCAAAATACAGCAAACTTTTGATAAAAATTCAAGAATCTTTACAGAATTTTCCAAACTCGAGGATTCTTTACTGTCTTTGCCGCAATCTTCTGAGCCCAAAATGGATCCTCCTTCTACAGCTCCAGGGAAATCCATCACAAAACGACTGAAAAAGGATCCCCCTTCTCCACCCAAATCTGTCTCACCAGTCTCCATGGAGCTCCAGTTGGAAGAAATCAGAGCTCTTCGACCCTCTATGGAAGAGACTAATGTTAAGCTCCAAGTCCTCACAGATAATTGGTCCCAGTTAGATACCAGAGTTTCGACAGTTGAGCAAAGTATCTCCTCACTCAAGGTTTCATGTGCAAGCATCTCACAACTTCATTCGCAAGTCTCAGTGCTCCAGCGCCAAGTCGAGGACCTTGAAAACCATAATCGACGAAACAATCTTCGGATTTACGGCCTGATAGAGGGACTTGAAGGATCAGATCCTATCTCCTTTTTCAGATCTTTTCTTCCTAAGCTGCTTCACTTGCCAGAGAGTACTGTTCTTAATATTCAACGAGCACATAGACTGGGCCGAGTTGCTTCCAACCCTTCACTATCGCAGCGACTGAGAGGTGTAATCTTGTACTTTTTGGAATACACAGATTTGCTCAAAAATCTATCAGCGGCTAAATCCATTCCGAAAATCACATGGCCTGGTTCTACTTTATTTTTTGCTCAGGATTACGCTAAGGCCACTGCTAATAGACGTAAAGCATTCCTTAATATGAGATCTGATCTTCGCTCACTGGGGGCTCGCTATGGACTTTTCATCCTTGTCTCTTCAAGGTCACCTATAACAACAAAACCACTACTTATGAAGACCCTATGAGACTACACAGCTTCATTAACTCTTGTAGGCCGATCAACATGGATTCCTCCGCTTCTTCCTCGTCATTCAACACTTAATATTTTGTTACTGCTTAATGTTTTTCTCTCATCTCCAAGGTTCTGCATAAGTTCTATATACTCCTAATATAGCTTATTTCCCTTGCAATGGTTGCTTGTTGGTTTAAATCAGTTATTGTTCTGTATTGGTTCAAGACGTGTGTTTTGTCTTGCTATTTCTCTGTTTAACTGTTGCTCTTTGCTTCCACAGATCCCCTCTTCTCACGGCGTGGTTTCTCCCTGGTTTCCTGTGTGTCCATGCTCAGATGTTCCATCTGTCCATGTGGCCTCACCTCCCCCTCCTTCACATCCTCCCTTCATGGGTATGTTTTTTTTTGTTCTTTGTTTTTTGTGTCCTACTTCTCATGTTTGTTCAGTTTGTTCCACATTTTGTATGCACTTGCATTTTTGATGTTCTTAATACTTTTTCTTGTTATTCTTACTTCTACTTCTTTCCTAAACTCGTTAATGCATGTCTGTTTTTCACCATTTTTCTTCACTCTTTTTCTTTTGTAGTTACAACATTCACCTTTTCTATTACTATATTATATTCATTTCTTAATCTACTACTTTTCTCTTGGCTCTTGTTACAGTTTTCATGTCCTTTTCTTTTTTGAAACTGAATTAGCTGCAATTTTGCTTTTTCTCACATTTTATATTTTTCTTTTTCTAAATTGGGTTCGTCTTTTATATCTTTAGATCAATAAGTTTTCATTAATCTATGTCGTTAAATTTGATAACCTGGAACGTAAGGGGTTTGAATTCTCCCATTAAAAGACAACTGGTTTTGACTCACTTAGCCAAATTGAATGCTGACATTGCCTTTCTACAAGAAACTCATCTCTCAGAGGTCGAATCCTTAAACCTAATGAAGGGCTGGGTGGGAGAGGTTTTCTTTTCCCCAGGCGATGGTAAACGTAATGGAGTAATGATACTTTGTCGCAAATCCCTCTCGTTCTCACTCTTATCCCTAGAGTCGGACACTTATGGTAGATGGTTGAATGTTAAGTTATCTTTAAAGGGTGTTCCAGTCTCTCTTCTAAATGTCTATGCCCCTACTTGTGGGGAACCTTCCTTCTGGCCCACACTCGCCAAACAAATCTCTCACTGCATTAGTGACAACTTCATTTTAGCTGGTGTTAGAAATGGGATTTCTGGTTGGCTAGGGCTTGCGCCACAGCCAGGCAGAAACTACCACTCTAGTCAGGGCTGGGGAGTTACACGCCAAAAATAACCCCTGCTCACCCCCTTGGTAGCTTGGCACGAGCAGTCAGGCTTATCCCGGAGGCGATATGTAAAGCGTTTGCGCGTGCACCGAGCAACAACACCCAAGGCCCACCACAAAGGAAACTCCACGCAAGGTATTATATAAAAATAGCCTTTGTATTATACCAAACACATTAGAGAATATTCACACAATTTACACTGTGCCAACTGGCACTGGGCAGAATTTTACAAGGGATTATATGTACAGGGGGCAGGGCCACATGGACCACCGTCAGGAATTAGCACTTTTAGAACTTAGCACTTAGAACATAGGATATAAAATTACTGTAGCATGAAATAACACATGTAGTACACAACCAGTAACTACTGGTAACAGGTAAGTACCACCTACGCAACCCTAACCACCTTAGGAGAATATTGCGCAGGGAACCAGGACCTCACTAGCACCACCTGCACTAGGAGATAAACAACCACCTAAGTATCACAATACCTGTAGGGGTAGAAACACATTACACATGATGCATCACAACACATTCAGAGGTGTAAACACAAGGCACATGACGCATAAAACACATTCAGAGGTGCAGGTTAGGAACAATAGCGCAAAACTCACATCAGCCACCACTTGTGGCAGTCCCTAGGCCAACTGGCCTTGTCGGGGGCTAGGACGCCCTGTGTCCAGCAGAGTCAGGGCAAGGCGGCGCAGGCTGCGCAAGCCAGGAGCAACAGAGCCCCACCTAAACATTGCAGCTGCCCACGAAGTGCTGGGCAGCTGGGAAGATGAGCGTGGGCACCACTGTGCCTTTTAAAACAAATATGGCATACCTTGGAGCCTCTCTGAGCTCTGCAAAACAATGTGCCCCGTTGAAGCCTCGCTGGGCTCTGAAAAACCAATGCACCCTTTGTTGGAGCCTCTCTGGGCTCTGAATCAAGAATGCCCCCGAGTAACGTTGGAGCCTCGTGGGCTCTGAAAAACCAATGCGGGGCCGGTTGGAGCCCTCTAGGCTCTTCAAACGATATGCCCCTGTACGTTGGAGCGCCCACCCTATCAGGCGGGGGCCGCTCAGGACATAGACCGGTCTGGGACCGGCACCCACAGCACACGCACGGAGTCCCCCAGCCCTTCCCTACTCACCGGACTGTTCTCGGGGGACTCCGCTCCTCTACTGGCCGGTCCGCCTGAGCCAGCAGCTTCTCCTTGGGCTGCGCGGCGTCGAAGGACTGCAATGGGGCGCTCCGACTTGTCTGGGCTGCGGGGCTGTCTCCGAACCCAGGAGAGCCCCGCTCAGACCTTCCCCACTTCTGGGTCGCTTTCTCCTTGCATCTGGGATGACGCGGGTCGGCCGTGTCCCGGTTACTAGGGGACGCCTCCCGCGGCCACCAATCACAGCGCAGCGTTTTCCTACGCTGCGGGAAAGTCCTCACGGTGCTTCCACGGCTCCCGGGCCAACTCGGCGGTGATTTCCTTTTGGCTGCGAGCGGGGTGGGCACCCGCTGGAGGGCACAATAAACGTAAATAAGCGGGGTGGGCACCCGCCAACGAGTGCCACAATGCGGGGTGGGCACCCGCTTTAAATCCGGCAAAAGCGGGGGAATCCATACGTAGGGGTTCCCTTGCCGATTATAGTAGCGCCGTGCTGCGGGCCACAATGAAGGCGCTTCTCAGAAAAAGCGCTTCTCTATGCTGGGGTTCAAATAAAGCGCTCCTAGCGCTATGAGTCAAATAAAAGCGCTTCCAGGCGCTTAGGGGAGAAAAAGAAAGTCCAGCAAAGTTCTCCTCGGTGTGCAGCAAGGCAGGGGGGGGCGAGGCTGGGCCCAGAGCCAGCTAACTGGGCCTCCAGGCAGGGAGGTAGTCCAAGTGGCGGTCCTCTGGCCCAGCAACAGTCGCAGCCCCGTCAGGCAAGATCCTGGAAGAGAACATTTTTCATGGGGTCACAGCCCCTTCTTATACACAGAACACCTTTGTCTCAAGGTGCAGGAAAGGAGCGAACCAGTTACAACTGGTCCCTGAGCACTTTGTTTTGCTCGGCCCCTCTCCCTATTCACAGGGCAGGCCAAGGTCATCAGTCGCACCACAGGGGGCGGAGCCAGCATTGTGTGGGGAAAACCCAGCCCTATTCAGGACCCAGGTGTACTCCTCCCACCCATCTAGCTGCTGATCTCCCTATTCACCACTGGGTGACTCCTCCTGAGTCTGGGGATTCCCTAGCCCATCACATGACCTCAGCCAGCCAATCGCCAGACAAGGCACATATTTCACACTGCACACAGAAGTGCCCACTTCTAGAAGTGGCACTTCCACACTAGGTACATTGACGTCGCACTCATCATCGCGCATCATTTCATCACACGAGTCCGCACATACCAAACTCGCACCTGCACTCCCCACGCATCAGCAACTACCAGGGACACATAAACAGGATCTCCTTCAAGACATTAAGAGACTGGAGCACTCTTACTACACCTCACACACAAAAGACTGTTTAACTGCCCTTATCAAAGCCAAAATGCAATTTAATAAAAAAATCCACGGAGGATGCCTCTCTACATTTGTTAAAATCTAGTGCTACATTTTATGGTGGAAAGAATAAAGCTGGGAAAATGTTGGCTAATTACTTGAAAGTTAAGCATAATAAACTGAACATCGAATCTATTTATGATGCAAAATCAGATCTAAAGTTTAAGGATGATGACGTTTTACATGAATTTTCTCTTTTTTACAAAACATTATATGCTTCTGAAACACAACCTACTGACCATGCTTTATTACATTTATTCTCTACCATTCAAAAGCCTCAGGATGCTCTTCCTGATTTAACTTCCTTAGAATCAGATTTAACGCAGCAAGAGCTGTCGAGCGCCCTTCAATCCCTTAAACGTGACAAAGCTCCTGGACCTGATGGTTTTACTGTTGAATTTTTTTCACATTTTTCTAAACTCTTATTGCCTAAATTGCACTCGCCAATACATTTTTTCAGTACGTCAGGACACTCATCTGGCTTTTTTCTCAGATGCTCATATTTGTCTCATTCCCAAAGAAGATAAAGACTCCGAACATTGTAAGAACTATAGGCCTATATCCTTGGTAAACATTGATTATTTTCTAAGGCATTAGCCCTACGATTGGATTCCTATCTACCAGATCAGTTAGGGTTAGAGCAATCTGGATTTGTCAAAGGCCGCTACATAACTGATAATACGTGACTCTTGTTTAAAGTCTTGTCGAAATCCTCACGTGTTAAAGACTCCCTAGCTGCATAAGTTTTGGATGCTGAAAAGGTGTTCGACAGGGTTGAATGGATGTACCTGTTTTACACTCTTAAATGGTTTGGCTTTGGTTCTAAATGTATTTCCCTGATTTCTCTCCTTTACTCTAACCCTAGAGCGGCTGGTTGTATTAACGGATTGATATTCCCATTTTTTGATCTAGGGAGAGGGGTGCGTCAAGGCTACCCCCTTTCACCTTTCACCTTTCACCTTTCCTTTTTAATTTGGCTTTGGAACCATTCCTATCAAAATCACGTCAGAATCCAAATTTACATGGCTTTAAAACACTCCACTCTCATATTAAACTCGCAGCATATGCAGATGATATTCTGCTCTTCACGTCTCAACCAACTGACTCAATTCCTGCTTTCCTAGAGGAAGTGCGAGCTTATTCCAGCATTTTGGGTTACAAGTTGAATAATGATAAGTGTGAGATTTTGCCTTTAACAAAATATAACTTCAAACCTGATTTTGCGACCTCTAATTTTACTTGGAGTCCTAAACACATTAAATATTTAGGTTTAGTTGTTACATCTTCACTATCAGACACAGTGTCATTGTGCATGAATAAATATATACAAAAGATCTCAGATCTAACTACTAAATGGCACCCCCTCTATTTATCATGGTGGGGCCGACTAGACACTATTAAAATGATGCTATCACCCATAATTATATATACTATTTCTACTATCCCAGTTCTCATTCCAGCAATTTTTTTTAGGAAAATTAACTCCATTCTTTCTTCCTTCCTTTGGAATAAGAAGAAACCTCGAATGTCTATACTTAGATTAACTCGCCCCAAAACTGAGGGCGGAGTCAACTTTCCTGATTTCCCGACCTACCAAAATGCATTCCTTCTACGTCAAGCCTCTTTGTGGCTGCGCAACCCTAAAGAGAGTTGCCCTTTATGGACCACAATTGAGCGTCTTTTTTTATCTCCCTTCTCCTTTGATGAATATCTTTCATTCTCACGTGAACTGCAAGCCTTATCTACTCCCATTATGAAATTGACCTCTAAGCTATTACTACCTTTATTCTCTTTTCCCCACAATACCAATGACTCCTTTCTCAGTTCTACAATATGGCACAATAAAAGTTTGCTTATTCGGAATAAGCCATTTTATTGGAAGTCCTGGCAACGGAGAGGTCTCATCTGGATATATCAGCTTTTTCACACTCAGATTTTTTGTCTTTTTCCTCACTTAGTCACTCATTTAACTTACCTGCTTCATTTATACACAAGTACCTCATACTCAAAAGAGCTGTGTTGGATGTATACACCCATTTGACAACGACACCTAGTGCTTCAATTATCCCAGACTCCTCCTCACAATTACGAACCTTGTTAATGACAACATCCAAAGCTTCCACATTATATAATTTTCTACATGGTACTGACAAAGTTCGACAGAAATCCAAAATTGAAGAGGCTTGGGAACGAGACTTAACAATCTCTTGGTCAGTGTCCTTATGGGATAAATTATGGACCAAGATTCGTAAGTCCTCCAGAGCTGCAAGCACAACGCAAACATTGTTTTTTGTCTATAATAGACTTTTGTTGTCACCTACTGCTTTGAGCAAGAATTATACCACTGTACCTGATATTTGTTGGACTTGTTCCTCTCCAAAGGCTGATTTATTCCAAATGTTATTTTCTTGTCCTATTGTACTTACTTTTTGGAAACAAGTTTGGTCTCAAATTAACTTGATTTTTGGTACTGTATTTCCTTTTTCTAGGAAGTTTCTCATCTTGCTGGGAGAATATTATGCTTAACGTTAAAATTGTAGATCTACTACTAGCTGTTGCATTTCAGCAAAATACCGGCAAATTGGAAAGACTTTTCTAAAATTTCTTATAGGGCATGGTGGTATGCTGTTTGCCATAATCACAGGTTGGATACTTCTTTTGTATACCCTATACATTTAGCGATGAAAAGATTAGCTTTATGGTCACCTATTACAATTTATTTAGATGCAAGTGCCAAGCGTTCTTTTCAATTACATCCAATCCAATAAGAAGTTTGAAAACCCCCTTGAACACCCCTACTTGTTCCTAAATTATTTGATATTTAAACATTTATGTCATTGCTTTTAACATTTTCTTTCTTTTATTTTCATTTTCAACCCAATTCATTAATTATATTGTAACTTTTCTTTAGTGCGACATGTATTTCCTATGGTGTAATACATTGTGATATCTTGTATTTCTTATTAATAAAATCTTTCTGAACTAAAAAAACAATTCAATGCCTCAGCACCACCCACTCCCACATTGGCCCTTTGGCCAGCCCTATACCGCCCTTGACAAGGTGAAGGTAGAGTTCTGCTGACTCATCACTGGACCACAGAGGTAGTGAAGAGTCAGGGAGAATAGGGACAAGAAGAGCACACAAAACAAATAAGTAGGTATGGAAAAAGCATAATGAGGGGCTCCTTCTCCTGCACCTGGAGCACAGTTCCAAGGGCACTTCGAAGAGCTCTCTCACACACACACACATGCTCACACATACACATGCACACGGAGATAATAATGATTAATAATGTCTGTTTAGTACCATAAAAGTTTATGTTTCAAAACGATTTTACTGTACTATTCAGAATTGTTTTGTCCTGGGCTTGGCCAAACTAGACCCAAACAGGGCCTGACAACGGCTTGAATCTCCGTACAGCTGTGTTTTTATTTCTTCTTACATCACATGTAATTAACTGTGCGCCAATGGAATGATTGTGTTGTAATTCTGTTCTCAATAAACTCCGAAAGAAGCTTCCCTTTCAAAGGTATGTAACTATTCAAGGTTTCTTCTGTCACTACTTTAGTAGGCGAATTTATGTTTATGTCTACCTTTGAGTTGAGTGTCACATCTGATGACATTAGGTCAAGAAAGAACTAATGAATATTAATTTAGGGGTTGGTGTTTGGTATTGTTGCAGTTAGTTCTGCATTATTATTGGCTTAGCCTTGTAACATTTTGTTAACTTAATACTGACTGTGCAGTTTTTCAAAGTTTGTTTTCTGTGAAAAAGGCGTTATTTTAGAGGTGAGTCTTGAGTTCTTTTTCGACTTTGAGAGAGCAGAACCTTGCCAGTCTGCCCCAGGTTTAGAACTTAGAATAATTATCATATTTTCACTGAGGCTTGATTTAGTGTCAGACCCTTCTGATGCATTTGCCAAGGGCCTTATTATGACTTTGGCGGTCTTGAAGCGGGTCCCCAGAGTACGAATTTTAAAGTCTGTTGCGGGCACGTCTTTAATGCTCCCACGGCAGTGCCATTGAAAGATACTCTGCAATGAGGACGTCAAAGGCAGTTCCTGCAGGGCATGGACTGTTACGTCCATGCCATGCTGGAACTTGGGGTGCATGTAGACAGGGGGGCACAACATGTTCCCCCCTGCATGCACATGTCGCAGAGGCATAAGGGGGCCCTGTAGGGCCAAAAGAGTTTGGTGGTGAGGGGCTGAAGCTTCCCAGCCATGCATATTGTGGCCTCAAGACCACCGCAACACCACCAGGGATCTCAGTTCCCTATCGGTTGTGGCAGTTCCAATGCGGTCCAACTGCTCAAGTTGAAACGGGAGGTCAGACCGCTGGTGCGGCGATTCCACACAGCCACCATGCCCTACTAATAACAAGGCCCAGAGTCTTATGCTAATTCCTTATATTTTATGTATTATGCCTCTCAACTGATTTTGAAGACTAACAATATTTTGTTGTCTGTAAGGAGCTTTGAGTTTTAATAAATCTTCATGATTTTTCACTTTTACCTTGTCTCAAGAAGAATTATTGAATTGATTGTGCTACTTGTTTTATTAATATATGTGACTTTGTTTGGGACACAAAGTTCCCCTTTTATTCCAGAACCTTTGTCCTTAAATATAATTTCTATCTTGCGGCTCTGTAAGCCACTTGCCAAGGCTCTGGGTGATGTGCGCGACTGGCTGAGTATGTGCCGTGTGGAACCAAAGTTGTGGTCACTGCAGATGCAATGAGCATCTGGATGCCCTCTGAATTGCAATAAGGTGGGTCTCCTACTCATTGACAATAAGTGGTCTGGTGCCAAGAGCAGCTTGACATAATACAAAACAAGACTATGTAGCCCATAGAGACAACTGTTCACATTCTACGACCACCTAGCTTCTCTCACTGCAGTTGTAAAAGTGCTCTCCAGATAGAAAGTAAGAGCTGCTAATTGACTCCTTTTTACCTTAAAAATGCAGATGCAATGGTACTCCCCCTCCCCTACCCGTCCCTATATACAGGCTTACTGAATATCTACTTCATAATGCCACAAGCAAGAAACATGTGTTGAGCTCTGAATTTGAGTAGTGCTTTGAAAAAGCAGCAGTTGCAGGGAGGACACCCTGAATCTGAACATTACCGAAGAGCTAAATAATACTTGCAAATATTATATAATCTGATGTCATGCTGCAATGCAAAATACAAATAATAATGAAAGTGCTACCTTAACTCATCACAACTGCATGCTACAGATATGGAAAAAATATACACAACACTGAAACGCTTTGGGATGACGGGCAACCCTCAAACAATACCTGAGGGGAGCCGGCCCAAGAAACCCAATGGCAGAAGGTGACTGACCCAAAGCACCTTTCCATACATTGTATGTTGTAAATTGTATGTTGTGTGCTGTTTGTTGTGTGTAGTGGTGACACGAGGTCTTTCCAGGCAGCTATAGCTGTCTGTGGCACCCAAAAATGAACTACTTTGCCAGACACTATGTCAAAAAAAATAAACATCCACAAAATGGCTAACGTCGCCAATGAAAGTCTAATTTACGCTTCGTGAAAGCATAGGTTCAAGTGTGCTGACCTAAATCAACCAATGGATAAAGGTGGCTGTCCCATATACCCTATCAGTGTATTTTTACATGGACAATCGCAGACCTGTAAAGCGTTTTTATAAAGATGATAATTCTGATGATGACTTCAAAAGGTAATGGTCAAACTGAGGCTGGACAATAAAAGAGAAATTAAGCAAGTGAAGCCATTTTAATCCCACAGACAATTCCCATAACACCACCACATGGCTTTAAATGTATAGCCTTGTAAATATTTAGATACACAAACCTGCTTAAGTACCAAAACAGTTGTTTCCTACCTGCGTATTCAAATATAGATTAAAAGCACATTTTGTGCATGGGCATAGTGTCAGTGCTAACCAGTCATGGCTGGCAAAACTAGCAGGTGGGGGGGAAGGGGCAGGCGTGGGGGGGATGTGAGATCGAGGTAGGGCAATTCAAAACAAAACAGTTTTTAAATAAAAATATACATACTTTCCTTACCGCCGCATCTCTGCTCCTTGCTCCTGCTCTCTCCTTGTGGCTTGGGACAGGAAGCTAGAAAACAACTGCAAGGCTCCCTTGAACAATCACAACACTGCAATGCAGTGTTGTGATTGGTAAGTGCTCAGGCTCCTCAGCGTTGTGATTGGTTTTGAGCATCCTGCTTAGACGCTCAACCAGGGATTGTTCTCCATGCAGGCTGTAATGCAGCCTGCATGGAGAACTGGGAAAGTGCCCATGACTGGTTTGGGTGGCCCAAGAGGGCCTACCAAACAGGCATTGCACGCTTAGGAGTGGGCAAACCACTCCTCCCCTGTTCTGCTTCATGAGCACAGCAGAGCAGCAACGCCCACCCACCTACAATGTAAGGAAACATAAAATGATAATAACTAAAAGTTATTATAAATTTAAATTTCCGTTCCTTTCCACTGCTCAAAGCAGTGCGGCGATGCTCCTTCGCCATAGCGGAGGAGCCACCACTGGTGCTAACCCGCCAGCGAACAGGCTATTTGGACCGGAACGTAATGGGCCCTATCAGACTTCGGTGCTCCCTGTCGGGCCCCTCTCTCTCTCTGTGGTTTTGTGACCTCAAACCATAGAACAATAAAAGAAAAGCGCCCTGCACAAAGGAATGACAGACATGATGCTAAAATGTAAAGGTGTACACAAACAATTAAAGCACAGAAATGCATATGCTGGACCATCAACTAAGATAGTCTATACTCATATAGTTATAAAGAGCACAGCATAGAACTCAGTAAAGTTCTAATAGAAAGCGATAGATTTGCATTTTTAAGAATTTTAAGAATGGGAAATGGGTCTCCTCCTCAGGTGGAGAAGTCATCCTTTTGTTATAGGTCTTTATACGAAGGTTCCATCCATACATTCACTACATGGACTTTTGATCAATAAAGAGCAAGCAAACAGAAACATTTAACACAGAATATATTGGGTGATTCTCTCATCATTCTACTACATAGTTTCAAGTGTTTCTGAGGTTCCATACCTAATACATGAACTGTTGCATCATATGGTATTCAGTCTGGGACAGTTAACTTGTCCGTGGAAAGGAACATTTTGTCCAACTTTGCTTGGGAAAGTCTGTTTCTCATTTTAGCAACGCCTGAATGTTCTGTGTTATAACAAAGAATAAACAGTAGAAACAGTCACGTGGTATATTACAGTGTCACATCCAAGATGGATAACAGAAGCTAAGTTGCCCTAAGTTGGCTAAAGAGCATTTTCGCGTCCTACACATTAAAAGTTTGACAATCTACTTCCACAATAGTCACAAAGTGCATACCGGCTTGTGCAAGTTACACTGCATGTGCGTAAATTAAGCTTTACCCAGACAGGCCTCCTTGAAGGGTTATGGGCAGGGGTTTGGCTGCACAAAGCTGTCCCATATTTACCAAGCTCTGCCTCTGTTTCTGTGCTCTCCTGGAACACCTTTCCCTTGTAGTAAGTCACGATGATGTACATGACTGTCGTAGGGAAATAAACAAGACAAATAGTACAAAAAGTCCCCTGGTTGATGTATGTACTCTTATACATTGTCTGATGTGGGTATGTGACGTGAGCTACATTTCATTTCTATTACTTAACAAGCGGTACAAATCACACTGAAATTTAGGCACACTTTAGGCATCACACACATATACACAAAGATATCTGTGGAAATTCCAAAGGAATGTTCACAGAAGAGAACATGGACATTTCTGACCCATTCCCTCGACACAGGGCTGATGCCCGATTCACCAAAGGAGCATCTGTAGAGTTGACAGCCGGGTTGTCATCACAAATACTGGCCACTCATTTATGGATACATAGTACAACGCTGGGTACTCTCTTCACTGTGTATAGCTCCAATTAAACGTTTGAAGGTTGTGACAGAGGTCAGCCTACAACATCAGTCCCTGGATCAGATGATGATTTTAGGGGGATACATTAAGGGTAGTAATGAAATGAAACTCAGTTGCCTGGCTTTGAGGTTAAGGCTCATTCCAGTGAAATGCACACCTGCTTTTACTCTGGTGCCACACCACCCCTCCCACAGAACATGAAACAATTGTGAATCGGACCTGCATGTTTTGGAACAAGTTGTTCATCACACACACAGACACGCACACGCACATGCACACACACACACACACACACACACACACATAAGATCTCTAAAAGGAGCATGGCCTCAGAAACAATTCTGGAAATCCTTTCCAAGAGGCGTGGTTTATATCATTAAGGGCTTCCTGTAATTGCATTCAGACATATTACACAATACCAGCCATGCATTAAAATAATCCAGACCTATTGGCTTTGTGAATGGTTGTTAGCAGTATCAGATAAATGAGTAACACCAATGATTTTGTATCAATTCTGACAATATGAGACTGTGAACATTTCTTAGGTCTGTGGAAAGGGTAGTGGTCTTTAGAGTGTCACAATCACTCCTGTTCTCCCCATCACAGGCCTGTTATTTCTTGTTCTCGTGTGGCTGACCACCACTTGTCCCTCTAAGAAATTGGCTGCCAACCGCTGGGGGTCGTGTAACTTGTTAGCATGGAGGAGTCTTGCTCATTATCGAAATTAACCCGACAAATCGCTCCACCATCTACGAACAGATGTGCACCACTAGCCATGGAATCAAGAAAGAGCTATCAATCTGTCAATCCTTTCAGTGTCTGGGCAGGGTGAGGTTTCCCATGTTGAGCCAAATTAGGCCTCAGCCTCCACTCCTGCTGGTGCTCTTCCATCAATTCCTTTAAGTTTAAGCTCTGCAACCATACTCCCCCCGGAACCCAAAGACTTTGGTTTCCCAGGACCTGCATGGCGAGTCATGGGAATAATAATGAAGCTGAATCGCTAGTTGGCATCGTTTATGGTTGCAAAAACAATGATGTCTCATCGTCTTAGAACCTCTGACTTTTGTTCTTGATTAATAAAAAAACATTCTTGGCAAAGGATTCTGCTTTGGTTCATTTTGCGCCAGTCCAAAGATTCCTACTCTAGCGGCGCAATCCGAATGCCCCCGGCTGTCCCTCTTATTCATGGCCACACTTCCAAAAAACAACAAAATGGAGCTGGAGTCTTATGCCATTATTTCTAGTTGAAGTATTTAGACAACCAGCCTGCTTTGAACACTCTATTTTTTTCAAAGTAAACACTTTGGACCCCTGGACACCCATTCAAGGGCATCAAGGGGGTGTCGAGAGGCAGGGGCAGGGACAAGGGGTAGCTCGTCTCACGGCTGACTGCCAGCTTGATTCCAAGATCCAACTAAGAGCTTTTTAACTGCAGCAACTATAATATTTGCTATTGAATGTGGAATTACAACGGGGGCTGGCACCAGACTTGCTCTCCAATGGATCCTCATTAGACGATTTAAAGTGTACTCATTCCAATTACAGGACCAGTATTGTTATTTTTCGTCACTACCTCCCTGAGTCAGGAGTGGATAATTTGCACGCCTGCTGCCTTCGTTGGATGTGGTGGCCATTTCTCAGGCTTCCACTTCAGAATCAAACTCTGATCTCCGTTACCCATGTGACCATGGCAGGCACAGAAAGTACCATCGAAAGTTGTTAGGGCATCCAAATATATTGACGCCATCAGGGTGACACGCGATCAGCCCAAGTTATCTAGAGTCACAAAAGCGGGTGGGTGAGCCCATATTGGTCTTGGTTTGATAAATGCATGCATCCTGGGAGGACCCCAGCCCCAGGACCCAGGACCGCAGGTCCCAGGACCCAGGTCATAGGGTCTATGACCCAGGACCCCAGTACCCAGGGCACTGACCCCAGGCCTCAGCACCCAGGCTCAAAGCCCCACACCCCAGTACTCAGGACTCTAGACCCAGGAGCCAGAACCCAGGACTCAGGCCCCAGGGCCAATGTTTCAGACCCCAGAAACCAGGCCACAGTCACACAGCAGTTCGCTGGCTGACAAGAATAGCTGTGCACGCTGAGGCTGGCACTCGGGTGGCTTCTTGAAGGGGCTACTTGCCTCCCAGTGACTCGAGCGGGGTAGGGATCCTGCTCTGGCCATCTGATCACCCTGCTGGATTGGTCTTGGTCTGATAAATGCACGTATCCTGAGATATCAGTGCTCATCGACATGTATTAGCTCTAGAATTTCCACATTTATCAAGATAACATATGGAGCGATCAAAGGAACCATAACTGATTTAATGAGCCATTTTCAGTTTCACTGTAGTGGCCATGTGCACTTACACATGCATGGCTTAGTCTTTGAGACAAGCATATGCTACTAGCACGATCAACCAGGTAGCATACCTGCTGGACAGTGTTGGGAGCCATGTGCCCATCCAGGTTTGACCTTCACACCCCTCGCAAACCTGCTGGGGTAGCACACCCACCTGGGGTTCTTGCTGGAGGCACAAGCGTGGTCACACAGGAACCATCTGGCCCATCCATCTCCACGGAAGACAGAGGTGGGCCAAGGCACAGCTTGAGGGAGACACAGGGGTACCAGATTGGGCCTGGAAGGGACACCCCACAGAACTGTAATTCCCAGCTGCTGCTGAAATGCACTGGGCAGAAAATGGCAGCTGTGTGGTACGCCAGGGCCCGGGTGGCCAGGCAACATCGAAGACCTGGCACCACTCAACCAGTTTCACTCTGGTCAGAATACTGGGCAGACCCCACAGGATTTCGTGACTTTAGGTGTGAAATTTTGCACCCAAAAAAAAAACTATGTGTCTCAAACCTCATAATCTGCAGTACTTTTCTGGTGGCCAAAATATGTGCCTACCACAAAAATACTGCAAGGCCTGTGCAATCCCTGCTGGAGCCTGTGCTGTGTCACAATCTGTAACCTCTCAGAGTCTCCACCATCACAGCGCCTCAAACTGTTAAACCTGCTCTTTCTGTTATCAGAAAACCTGCAATCCTGGCTGTGCGCAGGGCAGCAAGGGCTTGGGTGTATATAAAAACCATCTCAGGCGGTGTGCTTATAGTCAGCCTTGTCCTTGCGAAAACTGGTATTTTTTCCCTCCTCCCCAGTCCTCAATTTATCTAGAAAGCCCCACAGATCCCTTGGATACATGGTCCTTTTTAATTGCCATTGCTTCTCTCTTCCTGCTTTAGGTGTTAGAATGTAAATCTGAGAAAAACAGCTTGCAATGCAATATACTGTTTACAGTATTTCTTTATTGTTGTTTGTTTGCCCAGTGTGACACTATAGACTGGTTTCTAAGTTGTACTCCATTTGCAGGTCAGGGCAGAGGGAGACAAAAGTGTGAGGCGGGCTTCAGCTTTTTCCACAGCAGGAGGAGGCTTTATGCATTTGAAAGGCAGGCAACAGAGGAAATTAACACCGCTGACGCCTACTAGCCTGTTGCTCCCACTTCCTTTACTAGCACAGTGTAGCGACAATAAAGAAGACAAGGTCAACCTCATGTAATTTTTTGGGGCACTAATTGTACTGGCACTTTTGCAATTATTTGTCAAAATGTGAAGTTGCGATATCCTGGGGGGTCTGACTGGGGGGTGCATGCTGCCAGGGCTGTTCGGCCTCTGCTCTGCTGGGTAGGGGAGAAGCCCCAGTAAACAGCAGGCCCTAGAGTCAGACAGTATCTCTTTGCTTTAAACAACAGCCGGGGCTGGCCAAGCAGTCAATTCCTAATGGGACCAAGCATGCCCAATCGATTGGGGTATATGCCGTTGGCCGGCTCGGAGGATGGCCTTCTGGTCATGCTGTGCCTCAACAAAGGGGCTTCTGCTTGTTCTTGGAGGGGAATGGGACCCTGCGGCCCAGATACTTGGAGCCCCTGCGGGCCTCTGGCATGGGGCTTTTGATGGGGTCCCTGACGGAGCTCTGACCCGGGGGGCCCACAGGACCTTAACATGCAGGCAAAGTGGGGGAGGCCTCCCTGGGCCTGAGAGACCCCTGCCACGGGTCCTTGGTGGTGCAGCAGGCCAGAGGACAGAGCCCAAGGAGGGAGCACATACTCCTGGGCCCGGCAGAGCCCCAGTGCCCAGTTAGAGCTGCTGGACCTGGCTGCACAGGTGAGCAGGGATGGCTCCTCCTCAAAGGCGGAGGAGCGTCGCCACACCACTTTAAGAGCAGGGCAGAGGAAAAATAAAATGATAATAAGGAGAAGCTTTATTATCATTTTATTTTTCCCTTCCTAGGTACAGGGAGGAGCTATGCTGGCTAGAGCAGGGACAAGGGGGAGGATTGGAGAGCACACTCAAAGTGCACATGAATGTTTGACCAGGTGTTTTGGGCCAGCCAAACATTCATGCACACTTTGCATATTCCCCGCCAGGCTCCATTACCTAGTTGATAGGGAATATGCACAGTTTCTTTGTTCGCATCTGAGCAGACCAATCACACACTGCAATGCAGCGTTGTGATTGGCTTAGAGGAAGCAATCACAATTCTGCATTGCAGCGTTGTCATTGGCTTAGGGAGCCCGGGTGCTTCCTGAGAGGAGGAGGAGGCGGTGGCTGGTAACGCAACCAGCAGGGTGACGCAACCAGCAGGTAGGTGTTTCCTATTTTTTGTATTTTCTACCCCCACCTCACCTTTACCCCCGCAGCTGTTCCATACTAACCGCCACTGCAAGGGAGGTCTCCTCAGGCCCATGTGTTCTGTCCCGGGTTATTTGCCATATGGCAGGCTCGAGGACAGATTCCAGCATGGGGGGCCCCAACACCAGTGCCCACTGTCGCTCCGGTCAGAGCTTCTGAACCCAGCCAAGCAGGGGAAGTCTCCCTGGGCCTAATGGACCCATGTCCTGGACCCTTGGTGGATCCGCAGACCAGAGGACGGAGACCAAGATGGGAACGCATCACCACAGGCCCTGGAGGAGCCCCAGGCCCAGTCTGCACTTCTGGACCCTGCTGCACAGGTTAGGCCTCGTCGGGCCTCCAGGACCCCATACCAGGCACTTTGTGATGCAGCTGGCCCAAGGACGGAGCTCTGAATGGGAGGCCCCCACCCCAGGGATCGCCAGGGCCCCGATTGGAGCTTCTGAGTCCAGCCAGCCTGATGAACCCCTGTTCCGGGCCCTTGGTGGTGGGGTAGGTCGGAGGATAGAGTCCAGGGTGGTGGCACACACCCCATGTCCCAGAGAGATAAGGCTGGAGCTTCATAACCAAGCCCCTCAGGGGAGGCCTCCCCAGGACCACTAGACCCCATCCTGTGATCTTGGCTATGCAACAGGCTGAAGGGGGAAGCCCAGGACAGGGGCTTCCACCCGAGGGCCTACTAGGGGCCCAGTCAGAGCTTCAGAAACAGTCCAAGCAGGGGAAGCTTCCTCAGGCCCAATGGACCCCCAAACTGGGCCCTTTGCAGAATGGCCGGCTGGAGGACAGAGACCAGGACTGGGGCTCACACCCCTTGGCCCACCAGGGGCCCAGTCAGAGCTTCTGAGCCTGACCAAGCGGGGGAAGCCTCCAATTGGTAATAACACGTGTTCTACTATTCTGTGTTCCCCTTGATTTTGGACCCTAGTACAGCCGGCACCTAGGGTAACCTAGTCAGCCTGTGGGCTGATGTGCATGTCTGGCACCACGTTTTATCACCCAGAATCCCTTGCAAGCTTGAAACATTGACTAAAAAACAAGTTGTCCTCACATTTCTGTGATGGAAAGCTCTGGAATTGGAAGGGAGCCACAAATTTCCTTCTGCCTGGCATTCTCCCAAGTCTCCCAATAAAAACGGTATCTCGCTTTTATGAGTAGATCTAGTGCCTGTGACAGGTAATGGCTCAAAATGCAATATGAATGCTGCACATTTTTCTACTGAAAACAGAACCTTTTTCTAATAAGTCTATCGGCTCATTTCACTTTCACTTTCAATGTAATTACCTCAGGGTGCCATGGGGACTGACTGTCAATACACTAAAAAAATGGCTCAGGCAGCAGGGGCAGCTCTTCCCCTGCTCCCTAGGCTGAAAAATAAAAAAAGAAATCCCTCTACTGTAAACAGTAGAGGGATTTCCTGGATGCGTGGAGAAGACAGAATGTTTTCGTCCTCCACACACACCCATGTTGGAGGATGGAAACTTTCTGTCCTGCGCACAGAAGGGGTTAAAGCTCGGTTTACGTTCACAGACACATCCACAAAAACACACATATACTTGCGATCGTATG
The DNA here is from genome assembly GCF_964204655.1 of Triturus cristatus. NCBI lineage: Eukaryota > Metazoa > Chordata > Amphibia > Caudata > Salamandridae > Triturus > Triturus cristatus. The sequence continues at coordinate 718,938,533 of NC_140588.1, forward strand.
CACACATGCAAGTAAACGCATGCACACACACACACACACACAAACACACATACACAGTTGTGATGAACATGCTGTTCATCGCACATTTATATGTGCCTTTTTGTATGGCACATTTTGCATGAGCCATAAGGAAACTTTGGAGTTTCCAAAGTTTCCCTATGGCTAGTCTCAGTGCCGGCTTTGGGGTGTGATAATCGGTGCAGCTGCACCTGGCGCTGACCTCAGGGGCGCTGTGTTTAAATAAACCTTTTCATTGTGTGTCCATCAATTTTCAAGCAACAATAAAAATGGCATGATGACTCTGGATTTCCTGCTGGAAAGAGAGTGAGATTTGTCTAATGGCAGTTTCGACTCATAACGTATTGCAGATTATTAATATGCCTGTTGCAAAGAATGTGTACCATGCAGAGTACAGAACTCTGCATGGTACACATTATTTTATGTGGATAGCTCAGTGGGTTACTGATTTTGTCACAGAAATCCTTTTGCTACTTGTAATCCAAATATAGCACAGTGATTTATGCATTATCAGCAAAGAGCTGCATGCAAACAGAATGGTATAGGTTAGAATGTTATGCTTTTATTCTCCTGTCTTTCATGATCCTAATGTTGCTAAAAAGGGTTTGTTTGTGTAGAAATACATTCTTTTTAGTAAAACCAACCACTGTGGTATGTTTTAAATCCTCTCTTTGTGCTTCTCCAGACCAATCACTCTTAAACTATTCTGCCCTTTAGCATGGGTGACATGATTCCATAAACTTGTAATCCTCATGGTTGTAGGTAAGGTATTGTAGGAAATGTGGTTACTGCTTACTCAAGCAGCAATCACAATTCTTGTCAGGTTGAAACTCAAGCAAACCCCAAAGTAACCTGTGTTTATCCCTAAACCCCTTAAAATATTATTTGAGACCAAAATGACAAGAATACAATCAGTAGAACCAGAGATATGAAAGTTTAAAGATCTAAGTGAAAACAGTGCTTAGAAGCACAAAGTGCACAAAGTGCCAACTGTGGCTATCTGGATGTGCAGTACTGGGACAAAGTCACAAAAAGTTCTGACTTACCATAATGGAGCGCGTTAGGCCAGCTGAACAACGTACCATAAATCCTGCTTGCGGAGCGTTTTGAGATCCTGCTTCGAAAATGCAATGCACAGTGGAGGTTCCAAAGAAGCTGATGGCTATGATGCACGGTCGTGTGCCAAAAGTGCATCGTGCGGCCACGGTTCCACTGAAACCATTGATGAGGATTGAGATGCTAGGTCCTGCATCATCATCAAGGATGCTGTCGGTGAAGGCTTGCAATGTAAAGTCCTTTATCCAGGATGCATAGTGCAGTGGTGGTTCCAAGGAGCTGTAATGTGAGATTGAGGTTGGAGATGTGTTGCACAGAGGTAGTTTTGATGCATCTGTTATGCCCTAGAGACCGCATCTGGGCTTGTAGAGCAGATTCAGACCCACTTCCAAGGGTCCAGCACTGAGGTGACAACACTTGGGGGACAAGACTCACAACAAATGAGACCAGGTGCTGGATTCAAGGTGGTTGGAGACTTTTCTGTTCCTGAGGCTCTGATCAGGAGGCCAGCCAACTAACCCTTGGAATCACTCTGGTGGTCATAATTCAAGATGCAGATCCAGTCCTTTTCTCTTAGCCAGCAAGGAGGCAGGGCAGCAGGACTGGAGAGTAGCAGAGTAGCAGTCCATACACAGAGTAGTACAGCAGAACTTCTGAGTCTTCCACAGGACCAGATGTGCAGTGAAGAGTTGAGTCTGTGGGTCCAATATTTGTACTTGGTGCCAGCTTGAAGTAGAAGAACCTTCTTTTGCTTTGCACCTTCTGAGGTGTTTGGAATTTCCTGTCTTCCTGCCCTGGCCCCAGTTTCTCTGGGGCACAAAAGACTTGTGTGAATCCCTGGGTGAGTGTGCTGAGGCAGAGCCATTGTGATGTGCAAGCGTGGTAAAACACAGCTTCTCCCCCCATCAAGTCAGACATGGCCCGTCCTGCCAACACCTATTAACCATTTGTCTCACTGTCCGGGAGCAATACACTAAGACCAAGTGTCAGCTCTACCTAGTCATGTAACCCAGGACACAGGCCTGCATGCACCAAATGGTTAGGACAAGAAAATGCCAACTTTCTAGAAGAGTCATCTTGTGAATTGGGACTTATAATCCAACGCTACAGTTAAAGAAAGTTTTCAATGACAATTATTTAGACACCAAACTCAAAATTCCTACTTCCTCCAAGTTATCTCTTATTTAATGTTATAAGGTAACCCAATTATATCCAATGGGAGAGGTAGCCCTTGCAGTAGTGAAGAACTAATTTGTCACTACCAGGGCAGATACAAGTTTAAAGTACATGTCCAACATTTAAATGCACTGCACCCTGCCAAATGGGCTGCTTAAGGCTTACCTTAGGGGTGATATATGTTCTAAAAAAGAAGGTTTAGGCCTGGAAAAAGGTTTATTTTGCTAGGTAAAACTGCACACACAGGCAGCAATGGCAGGTTTGAGACATGTTTGACAGGCTACTTAAATGGGTTTCACAATTAATGCTGAAAGTCCAGTAGTAGCAATTAATGTAAAGGATGAGGGTACATGTAGTACAACTTTACTAGGGACTTATAAGTAAATTAAATGTGGCAATTGGGTGTAAGCAAATGTTGCCTTGCTTTAGGGAGTGAGCACACGCACTTTTGCACTAGTTAGTAGTAGTAAAGAGCACAGATGCCTATGGCCAGCAAAAATTAGATCAGTAAAAATGGAGAAGTAAGGCAAAAAAGCTGGGGGAAGACCACCCTAAGACTGACATGTCCAACACATATCCTATAGACTGATTTACACAGGTATGATTTATTACCTCTATATAATGTGTGTGTTGTGTAAAGTGCTCTGACAATCTACAGTGGCATGAGTAGTGCTTTAACACAAATAAAATGCATTTGAGAGAGGGGCTATGGAGAGATGAGGCACATTTTTGAAGGGTGATAGTGGGGGAATCCGTGGAGATGGAGGTTGCTGGGGGTAGGGGCGGCAAAAAAGATTGTTGCACTGTGCGCCACCAGGGCTAAGGCTGGAACTGGCAAATCTTGGAACAGCCAAGGTAAGTTAAACGTATGGGCAAGAGGCGCACATGTGCACCTGACGAAGCTGGTATTTAAGTGTTTCATATTGCTGCTTGCAGTGTCATCAGAAGTTGATGTTCATAGTGATAATTGTATAGCCCGTTGACATGCTTGCAAATTGAGGCAGTAGCTTTACAAAAGGCTATTTACTTTTAGGACCAGTTTCAATGGCATATTAGAACATGGATTGCAAGAAAGCTGAATATAAATCAAGAGCATGGCTTGTAACTGCAGACGTTAGTTGAAAATGTGCATATTGAATTGTATCCCTGTTTGGGAAGAAATCAAAAACAATTTCAAAGAGCAATTACACAGTGATATGGGCTACACAAGTTGTCCAGCAATCAAAGATTGTTTGAGGCATGTCTTGAATACATTGGACCTTTTATTATTTTACACTGGTTTGCAAAGCTTTCAGCCGGAACATTATTTAATCTAGTCAAAGTGAATGTAAATCATTGGTAAACACACCCCATTTTTTTCATGGAGTAAAAAAAGCTCAATAAGAAGAAATACCCGAGAGTTCACAGTGTGGTGCTCTTGAGAACTGATAAGCAGTATTACATGTAGTGGTGAAATATTGCACATTAAGGCTTAGGTCACCAGAGATGGTTCTGTGTGACTCGTCTACAGAAGAAACATGTTCTGTTCAACCTGCATGTATTCAAAGCTTGGAAATGGTGTGAACCAGAAAGTGTACATCTGACATCCAGAGAGAGGAACTGGAAGATTAACACTTGATTTTGCCCTTGGTCATTTAACCTTTGTAAACCCCCCCTTCTGGTAGTTTAGCAGTGCCTAATTTTGGAGTGTGTTTTTTCATGCACGGTAAGCTCTGCCTCCTTGGTCTCTCCCTCATACTTCTCTTTTTATGGCCTGGCTTGACATTGCAGCTGTCACCAGACAATTAAGTGAGCATCACCAGCGAGAGCTTCGGCTCCTTTCACATGTTGAGAGACAGAAGTGCATGTTTTGATTGGGCAGAAGCTGTGTGCTTCCACAAACAAAGTGCTTGCACTCCACACAACTATGATCATTTGGTTTATTTATCCAGCTGCCTGAGCTTGCAATTTCATGGGCACACACATGACATTGCTAAATAATTGTCATAGACAACTAGACAATGTATGGTGGGTTTTTTGGGCAGTTGAGGGAAGTCATTAACCTTCATGAATGTTTAGGTCTGGCTTGAAAGTGCAACTGTCACCTGACCACCAATAATAGTATACAGTTATTTGCTTCTAGACAAATACATATCCATTTCCATGCTATTATCTTGAAATGCTTCGTATTAGATGAAAATAGCATTCCTTTAAAGCCAGACCTATTGGCATTGCCAATGCTTGTTTTTTGCTGTTTTAATGTAGTGCATACTTGGCCTAAGGGCACTAGAGTGCTTTGCATATGTACCAGATTAGATTACACAGGGTCAGATTTTTTAGGGACAGGACAATTAAGTGATGTGTCCAGAATCACAAGATGTATTCTCTGTTTCACTCACTTTGTCTTCCCTATGTATTTCCTCTATCCCCGACTTTCCCATTGCCACTTCCTTGCCTCTTCTCTTCTCCGCCTATGTCTGCTCTCTCTTCAGTTTGTCTCACGTTCTCTTCCTCTCTTTCTTTTATCCTCCTTTCTCTTTCCTCCCTCTAACTTTCTCTCTCTTCCTTTTCTTCTTTTTCAATCTCTCTCTCTCTCCCCCTCGTTGCCTCTAGGTTTTTGTCTCTCACTTGCTCTCACTAAGGGCCTGATTTACAGAGGTAAACTTACACTATTGTGTAAGTTTACCATTGTTTGCTATTCAGCAGGTTTTCCTTATGCAGAAATACGATTTGTTTGAGAGCAGTTAATGGATTAAATAGAGCCTAGTAATGCAATAAAGCTTTATCTTCAAATTAGATATGGGACCCTTCCCCTTTTGGTGGGGTCGACCGGCTAATCAAACACATTGTCACTTTCTATTGTCTAACTCATGGCAGAAAACTATTGAACACGTTCTATTCTTCTGCCTTACTTACCATAGCAGTAGCATGAACTGGGTTGTCCCACTATGTTGTAGTTTTGGGGTAAGAGGACTTAAAGAAGCCTTGAGAATTATGCAATCCGATACTAGGCAAATTGTTGTTTTTTCAGTGGTAAGGTTTCTTTCTGATGGCAATGTGGAGGATTAGGCAAAGAAAACTTTAATAGAAAAACTGTAATGTACTTTATATGGAACCAATTAGATACCAATACCTGGTTTTAACTTTCGTACTTTTAATATAATGCAGTTGTATTCATACAGTATGCTTTTATACATTTTATCATATATAGCATGTTACAAATGTTTATTCTTCTCTTTTGACTTTCAATTTGTGCGTGCATATGTTTGCTTTTTATGACTATTGATGGTGAAAATCGCCAAATAAAGATAGAATTGAATTGCTATTCACAAAGACTTTTTACTAGTAGTATTGTTGCGACTGATTCTATCTTTTTATATGCGAATACTCCCCAGTCATAAAGATAATACAAATAATACCTTTGTCAATAGCAAACAATCGTAAACGTGCACAAATGTGTTCGTTTACCTAAGTGACTCAGTCCCTCAGTCTTAGGGGCAGGTTTACAAGGGTATGACACCACCGGAACTTCACTTTTTCTGACTTTCCGGTGGCCTAATGCCCTGCTCCCTATTTACAAAGCGGTGTTAAGCCACCTTGCATGGCTTAATGCCGCTTTGTAAATATTGTTCTCTTTCACACAGCTAGCTGCTTAAAAGAGTAGTGCAATGTGTGCTGCTGTGGGCATTCCACCAGAACACCCATTGCTTTTTGACGCTGCCCTAGATTTACAAGGATCTGTATATCTGAGGCAGCGTTAAAAACGATTGCCACTGAATTGCAGGTGCTAGATTGGCACAACTAGGATAAATACTTTTATTTCTCCTTGTTTTTGCTCTCCCTATAATTGCCTTTAAAGATTGCTTATGTGCAGGAAGGTGTCCTTTCCTGCACATACACAATCATCCGTGAAATACAGACACCCTTGCACCATAGTGCAAGAGTGTTTGTGTTAGCGTTAAGCAGCTTTATCTTAGCACCGGCACCAGGGAAAGCACAGGGGTGCTCCGTATTCTCATAAATATGACGCATCCCTGAATTTTTTTCATGATGCAGCATGGTGCTGCCAAATTGCTCGCTGCACTACGTCATTTCCTAGTAAATATAGTCCTTAGTCTCTCCATCTCTCCCAACTACTCAACCTCTCCCTCTCTCTCTCTCGGCTCTCTCTTTACCTTTCTCTTTCTCATACTCACCCTATCGTTTCTTCTCGTCTCCCCTTCTCTCTCTCATTCAATGTCCCCACCCACCTCGCAATGTCTTTCTAATTCTGTTTCTGAGTGTGCCTTAGTACCATTGCTACAACTCACTGGCTCACAAACAAGAAAGAGTCTGGCTCACAGCTTAAGCTCACCCACATCAGCACCCTACGGAGTGATAAGAAAACCAATTTGATCAATCTATTACAATACCTATTTATGAAGAAAAGATGGGAGCGTGTAAGGGAATGCGGCAATTAGCCGTCTGCTGCGTCCGCCTGCCTCCTTATGCGTGTGTGCCATTGTTACTGTTATCTCTGCTAATTAAGGACTAATCCTCCTGCTGCCGCATGCTGAACACTCCAGAGTGAACTAATAACAAGACGTCCCCGCTTTACACATGGGCATGTGGTTAAGCACACATTTTGCTGCACTGTCTACACTACGCAAACATAAGTTATGCTCCACATGCACCAGGATATAAATGACGATCTGTTCTCAGGCGCTGCTCGGCGGCCATTTTCGGCGGAGCGCAGCATATGTAAGCACGTCCGAGTCCATTGGCGAGGCATCACTCACAGACAGCATTAGCAGAGGATTTGCTGCCTGTAACGCACACATATTACAACATTAAGCTGTCTTGGTGATAATTAAGACACCGCTGATTAAACCAACAACCCTGAGAGATGCAAGTTCCTTTATTTCAGATCTGCCCTGTGAAACCTGCACCGTCAGGTCCCAGTAGAGGAGGCAACCAGGAAAGCCATTTAGAACGACCCACGAAATACACGGAATGAAGGGTATTTATGCTGTAAATTCGTTTATGCGCATATACAAAAATACAACGCAATTAACGAATTGTGCCGTTGTCATGTAGGTGAAGAACGCCTGCTTGCTGCCTTGGATCCGCAGTTTTGTGCTGTGCCAGGTGTACTGTGCTTTAAAAGATGCAAGCAATAAAAGCGCTGGTTGGTACTGACGTCCATGTAGCACCTCTCGAGGTCCAGCTTATAAACATACAGTGATTGTATTGTGTTGCAGCTCTTGGTAGGCCGCTGTGGTGACAGAACTAGACTCGATTGGACGATCCAGTGTCACCCTCCTTTTTCTCACCCCTCCAGGTGAGTCCTGGACGTTATGTTAAATCCAAGACACCTTTGTTTCTTGTACTTTACCATGCAGACATCTTCCTGAGAATCTGAAAGTTCCACCTAGACATTTTTCACTTTCATTATCAGTAGAGATTGACAGTAGGAGGTAAAAAGAAACAATGGTTCTGATTATACTGCTTTTTCAATGTTATATGATTTTATTTATAAAAATACATGATATAAATTGCATCAAATAAATCTAATGATTCTCAAACTCAGAGGGTGTGCTTGTCCGACATCAAGTCTATAGTCTCTCCTGTACCAAAAAAAGAGGTAAAATATCTAGATAACTGACTAGATAATCATCTTTCAATGACTTCCACATGGCACACACTGCTTCGGCTTCCAGGGAAACACTGCTATGGCTTAAAAAGATAGCATCCCCCCAGATCCCCTGCAGCCACTAGACTTCAGACTCACCTTCGAGCCATGGTTGTTCCCTTCACTGATTTCTGAAACTCAGCATTCATGGGAGTTGCTGCTAACACTGTATTCACGGACTGCACATTCTGAATTACTGAATACGGTATTGTTGGAAAGTCATCCTTTTTTCCCTGATCACCCCCATTTTCTGACTGATTCTGGTGGTTACTGAGCCATACCCAGGACCAGTGCTCTGTCCTCTAAGGGTATATGGTTATTGGTATAATTCTGATTGGCAACAGTAACCTACCAGCAAACCTCTAGTATATGGTAGATACATGAAGGTTTACAGACCCCAGTGGACTTAATGCACTTAAGCGTGCACTGCTGTGCTGTCTAGCGTCATTACAAAGACAGGCCTGCGTCGCAGGCTGGTTATTTAAAATAAAACGGTGTTCAAAATTCGACTTTAGAATTAAATGTACTTCCAAAGTCGAAAACGACCTTTTTATTACATAAGTCAACCCTAAGGTCTGTCCTAGATACCTTAAGAGTAGGGTGCGTTATTATAAAAAGTAGGGACAATATACAGGATGTTTTAAATGCCCTGGTAGAAAAAACAGTCAACGCCTTTTTTTTCCTCTATTTTAGTGCTGCTAACCCCACAGGCTAACATGGGAAGGCTTTATTAAACTTAGTAAGGTATATATTTGCTTGGGTGCTAACTAGCAAACTCATTCAAACTTTCAAATTAATGGTCACATTAAATCCAACAACTTGTCAAGGCTAGATTTAATGCAACTATTACAGGAAAGAAGTTTTAGAACTTACTATCCTGACGTTTCCTAAGTCGCCCTGTAGCCACCTCTTCTTATTGGTCAGCCTTTGACAGTCTGAGCCAAGCTTCTCCCTGTGTAGGTGTGAAGAGGCCTGGGGCTAAAATAATACAGCCATTTGGTGGATGTAGATTTATTTCCTGGAGAAGCCAGAGAGAGGAAGGAGGCTGGGAGATAAGTGGACTTCAAAGGCAGGAGGACCCATGTCAGCCCCCAATTCCTTGATACCTAGCCCGATGGGAACCCCCCAAATTAGATTAGGAGAGGGAGTGGAAGGGGAGTGTAATGAGTTGTTAGCCATACCTCTGAGTTGGGTTGCACACACACACATACCCACACACACACACACCAAGGAGATATTTTCTCGATTTTGATTTTTGGAGAACAGTGCATTCTGAGTCACACATATACCCCACTTTGCAAGAAGTGGTCATAGCAGAGGTAAATGTATCACTATTGGCTGGGGTGCCCCCCTCCTGCAAGCACAGAATGAAGGATAAATATGGGAGAGCTGGAGGAGCTCTTTGAACACTGCCTGGAACATCAGAAGAAGAAGGGCTGCCATGCTGGACCCTTGAACTGCACCACAGGTGGCTTTCACTCAGAAGGATTGCACCTACTGCACTCACAAGGCTCCACAAAAAAAGGGCAGTGCTTGAATCAAAGGAAAATGAGTGGACTCCCTGATCAGCAAAAGGTACAACAGAGCTGGAAGAAGTCACCTGCCAAAACAAAAAGAGGATCACCCCCAACTGACCAGTTGCAACTGAATTTTTCCTGGACTGTGCAGGTGCCTTGTGGGAAATTGAGTCCTAGCCCCCAAGAGGCAATCTAGAGTCTCTGAAACCTTGGACTGAGCTAGTGGACACTTATTTTCCCCAAAGGAACCTAGAAACTACAAGACCTGCAAAGAGAAACTTTCAGCAAAATTTGCAGAAAATCTCCAGGAAGAGACCGACTCGACATTGAGAATTAAGTTGCCGAAGTCGACTTGAAATATCAGCCTGACCACACTGGTTTGTCCCGTTGAAAGCTCTGGAGCTCCTCACCATTGAAGTGGAGGACAAAAACTTTCAGAGACTCACCGAGGCATGGCGCTCCAGGAAGCCACCTTCATTGAAATGAACGTTGGATCCGAAAAGTCTGATGACCCACTGACGAGCCCTTCAAAGAGAGAAAAGCTCCAGGAAAAAGACTGAGGGCATGAATACAATTTTGGCGGACCGGTTACTCCATCACAACGGTGACGGATATCCCATCCATCAAAATATAAATCCCATAGGATATTATGGGATTTTTATTTTGGGGGACTGGATATCTGTCACCATTGTGACGGAGTAACTAGAATCTAAATCAGGCACTAAGGTTAACTTCTGAACGGGAACTAGCTAGAACTCAGCCTATCTGACCTGCGCTCCATCGCAGTTGGCCTAAAATTTTCACTTTGTCCTTGTCCAGTGTGACCAGATAGCCGCAATTGATACTTTAAGCTTTTCCAGGACTCATGTAGCCCTACTTTGCAGAGTAGACTCACAGATGTGGAGAAGTGTGGCTCAGGGGTTAGAGGCGGCATACCCGGAAGCTGAGATCGGTCCTGGACCAGGGTTCAATTCCCCGCCTCGGCAGGTCTTGGGCTAAAAATTCCATGGACTCGATAATTCTCGCCCCGGTGCCTCCTCGACTCACGGGTTCACACTCTGCGACTCTGGGCAATAGCTTGCTTAATCTCCACAACGACCCCTCGCAGTGGGATGCCTGACTTTCACCTTGTGGATACCCTGCTATCTCACAGGGGAATACCAGGACGGGTTCCCTAAGCAAGTGCCGGGAAACCCACTGCGGGTAGCTGTGCGCTATATAAGCTCAACTACATTTACATAGCTGATTCCAGGTGTGGATGCAAGTTTGTTGGACGCCTGTTATAACCCTGAGACTTCAGATCAGGAGTTCGGGCCAACTAGCCCTTGGAGTCACTCTGAGTTCTGGGTTCAAAAGATGCAGGTCCAACCCTTCTCATCCAAGCAAAAGAGCAACATGTCAGCAGAGCAGCAGTCTCAGAGAGTGGCAGTCCTTCTTCCTGGCAGAGTATCCACAGGTCCAGAAGTTTACTGAAGTGGTGGTTGCTGAGGTCCAGTATTTATACCCAGTTGTGTCTTTGAAGTAGGGAGAATCTTCTAGATACATGCCTTTGAAGTGCACAAGTGAAAAGCATTCCTGGCCCGGCTACAGAATAAATACAAGAGGTATATAGCCCTTTGTGTGGAGACAGGACCCAGCCTATTCTAAAGTGAGTGGGGCTGGATCCTGCTCCTTCCTCTCATCCTGCCAGTGATGACCCATCCAGTTACACCTAAGCTCCTCATTGTGTGTGGCTCTCTAGGAGAAATACACAAAGTCCTATTGCCAACTACACGCAGTCATGTGACCAAGAGACAGGCTGCAGGTATCACATGGCTAAAGCAAGAAAATGCCAACTTTCTATATTTAGCATTTTCAGAATTGTAATTTAAAAGCCGACTTCACCATAAGTTAGGATTTTAAATTGGGATTCCACAGACACCAAACATGAAGGGTTACCAGTTTCCTTTTGAAAATTACATGTGAAAAATGTAATATGGTAATTCCAATGTTATCCTATGGGAGAGGGCGGTCTTGTAGTAATAAAAAATGAATGGAAGAGTTTTTCACTACCAGGACATGTAAAATTTAAAAGTATGTATCCAACTTTTTAAATACACTGCACCCTGCCCTTAGGTCTGTCCAGGGCCTACTTTAGAGGTGACTTATATGTATTAAAAATGAACGTTTAGGCCTGGGAAAAGGTTTATTTTGCCAGGTCGAAGTGGCAGTCTAAAGCTGCACATGCAGAGGATTCAAGGGTAGGCCTTAGAAATTGTTTAAAGTGCTACTTAAGAAGGTGGCACAATCAGTGCTTCAGGTGCACTAATTTACAGGCCCTGGACACAGGTAGTGCCACTTTACTAGGGACGCACAAGTAAATTAGATATGGCATTTGGGTATAAGACAATTCAACATGCTTTAAGGAGAGAGTACAAGCAGTGGTTATCATGAAAAAGTGTGCAGAGTCCTGAGGCCAGCAAAACAAAGTCAGCAAAAACAGGGGGTCTGAAGGCAAAATGTTAGGGGAAGACCACGCCAAGGATGCAAGGTCTAACAGGTGACATAATACAACTCATGCATAATCTTTGCTCTAAAACATCAGTTGTATCCAAAGGTGGAGGTGGTCTGTTTATTTTTAGACACCCAGAACGCCTTTGACTCACTTAATTTGCCCTTCTTATTTGAGATGTTTCAGAGTGTGAGCATAAGTATTTACTTAATATATCTCATCAATAACTGGTTAACTGCCCTTTTTGCAAGTCAACAAGTCAATAGCTTATTAACTACCCAACATGCAACCATTAGAGCCACCAGGACGGTATGTTGCTTGTCCCCCTTAATCTTCACCATGACAATGGAGCCTCTAGTCTGTAAACTAAGGAGGAACGATACTCAAAGAGTGGCCTTCTTTCCACCTATATGCGGACAATATTGCATTATTAATTAAAAGTCCAATATTCAATATCCCACACCCTATTGTTAGAGAAATGGTTATATATGGAATCCAGATCAATATGCATATTACCTGGGGGTAATTCTGAAGTATACCCACATATGGCTCCAATGAGACATGTTTCGTTATATTACCCCATGAGATAGTGTACTGACTCAGTGAAATATCTAGGCATACGCATACACACAAACAAAGAAGTTGTAGCAACAGACAACTGTGATCCAGGCCTCAAAACTCTAAACATACGGATGAAACACTGGATTACTGTGCCATACTATATCTAGCTGGTACAACAGCAATTAATACAATTATGATTCTCCCAAAATGCATTACATCTGTTCACAAACATATCTTCTGCTCTAAAGAGATAAAAAAAAAAATCAGAAAGCGTGTTCCATACTCTCAAGGCTGATATGGACTGGGGTACAGCTTTGAGTCAGATGGGAAATACTTATACTCCCATATGATAGAGGGAATGTTTTAATACCTAACCAGGAGAAATATTACTTCACAGTCCAGACTCACTTCACAATATATTGGTATCACTCCCGCTACAGGGCATCACACCTGGTTGTAGAGAAGGATTAAATTAAAATAGGAACTTTGCCGATGTCTCGGATGTTGGGTACCCCTTTGTCCACTTTCTTCTGTTGTAGAGAAATCTGCAAAAAAAGCTGAAATTGAACAGATTTATTCTTTCCTGTTATTCCACTTTCAAATATCCCATTATTTCCTACAACTATTGTTATGGACAGTAGTAAATACACTACAAGATAGAGATATGACTCAACTGGAGAACCTCCACACTAAGGGTACAATTCTGGTGCTAGATCATTCAGTCCAATCCTAGAAACCACAACATGAGACTTATTTACATAGAGCAGAACGAGGCAGACAATGTGAGCCATTTTCCCCCTGAGTTCATCCCTCTGACACAGCTTATTACTGAAATGGATACTAGATGGTGGATCTCCAATCTTTAAAACATTTCCTCACAGTTGGCCTGATTCACATAGGAAAAGTTAGACCTAAAGCCTAACTTTACACCTGAAGTCTAACTTTACACATGAAGTCTAAGTTTAGACCTGAAGTCTAAGTTTAGACGAAAATTCTAACCTACAGGGAGTAGATTTACTAGTAGTAATTTTGTGAATACCGAAAAAATATTAAAGTTAGACTTTTGGTCTAAGATAGACTTTAGGTTTAAACTTATTTCAGGTGTAAACTTAGTTTTCAAGTATAAAGTTAGACTTCAGGTGTAAAGTTAGAATTTAGGTCTAAACTTAGAGTTGAGGTCTAAAGTTAGACTTTTGGCCTAACTTTACCTATGTGGATTGGGCCCATAGTGTTCAACTACTGGGAACCTGCGACATGGATTATGGGAATGAGACTGGGGTATTACTGTGAATGTGGACTGATGACACTACTGTCATGTGCAGACGGAAAAGATATCAAGGCACAAAGTCCTCCACTTTAAATTAATAAATGCATATACTCTACACCAGCAGCCCTGCATAAATTTAACGGACGAGCCATCACTTTTTTCACAGATGTTCAAAACGACATAGGGACTGCATTCTCTTAGGTGACATTGCCTTGACATTCATGATTTTTGGTGAGAAGTGACAGATGCTATATTCGGGACTGCCAATACTCTTGTTGATCGCGATCCCAATCTTACCATTGATGCTACTGGAGCTTCTATGTTGCCATATAGGCAGGTGGGCACTTTCTTGGTCATAAATAGAGTGAAAACAGGAATTATCTAGGATAATAGCAAGGGGGTATGCAAACATTGAAGAGCAAAGTAGAGTCCTGAAGAATGCTGTATTGGATGTCTTCCCTGTTTTGCAAAAGAACTCAAAACTATTGTCACCTTCCAACTATTGTATCACTTGAAATATAATTGTTCAAATAAAAAGATCAGCTGCCATCACTGGCAGACAGCACAGCTTATTTCAATATTACAACACTACTGGAGAGGAAATAGCCTACCTTCAACTGGAGAGGGCGGTCTTTCAAGAATGAAGTGGACCATGACAGTGCTGTCCCACTGAAGGCAGCTGATCTTTTTTTTTATCAATCAGATTTCAAGTGATACAAACGTTGGATGGTGACAGTAGCTTTGAGCACTTTTGGAAGACAGGGATGGGTCTCTAAAATGCCAGATCAGTAAATGGAGTGGGCATCTTATATATATAATTAGAGCCTGATGTTGGCTAATTTGAGGTCCCTGGGAATGGTTCCTTCGGCAGGGAGGTATTGAATAAGCTGTGCACTGTCTGTCAGTCACAGTCACAACTGGACTATGCTCGGGGTTCTCACAATGAAGACTCATAAAACTCAATAGAATCTGGCTAGTCTAGTTCATCTACTCTGTGACGCTTTGACACAGTTTACTAGCTCTTTCACTTCAATCAAGCTCAGTTTGGGGTATTACGTTTGTTTTTGCAAGCCATAAACATGGTTCAAGAAAGTCTGAAACTCAACGGGGGTGGGGGCACAATTCACAAAGCTATTTAAACACATAGGGGCAGATTTACAAGCACCCTGTGCCACCAGTATGTCACTTTTCGTGACGTACTGGTGGCGCAGGGGGCTCCTCCATATTTACAAGGAGAGGAAAAGCTACCCTGCGTGACTTTTCCTCTCCTTGTAAATACGTCCCATTCACATGCAGCACTTTGCGTTGAAGGGGCGTTCCATGGGTGTTGCTGTGGGTGTTCCCACGCAACATCCATGGAACAAAAGCAAATTGAAGTGCAAATATCATGCAAAAGTTCGAAATATGTCTCTCACTCTCACTTAATTAACATTACCCACATCAATGATAATAGGTGAAATACTGTTTTGTCTGCCCCTTTCTTCCCTGGACTAAAACTCATGATCTGCACATCTCTGGTTGTGCACTTAAATTACTCAGCTATTATAGTATCTCATCATTTTTGCATTTAATAATAAACAGCACACATTGAGCATGCAACACAGCCCCATGCTGCATTCTTTTAATGGATTGTCCATTCACAGCGCACTGCACCGAGATGTCTGTCAGCATAATTCCGAAAACAACTCAATCTTTAAGCAAAAATTGACCAGAGTCTAATTAGTTTTAGAATACAGACCAGCCAACCGACCTCAGCCTATCATGTCCTATTACAGCAGGACATAGTTTTGAATTGACGCAAACGTACAGCTTATTACAGAGACTCTGATCCATTCAGAGAACTTGATTAGAAGCTGTCTGAGAACAGCCATGTCAAGCAACACTAAGCAAAGGCATTTCCAGTAATAGAACCCAGGCCCTTCCTACCCCTGAAGCTAAGCCAACAGAACTACCCAAGTCCAGTCCTGGCTGCAAATCGCTAAGCCCAAATCCACTCCAGCAATTCATTCTCCACCCACTGCCCTGATAAGTGCAGAGCCTGTAAATGACCCACCCAGCTCAGTTACCCAGCTCCACCCAGAGCCAGCACTGTGCACATCATAAGAGCAACAAAAATATACCATTCATAATAGTTATGTCCCCGTCCCAGGAAAAAACACATTTTCAGGGGGAAGCCCTTGACTTTTACTCCGATGCTCATTAAGGGAAGCAGATAAAGTTAAAGATGAGTTAGTACATTCCTCACATTAACAATGAACAGTTACTTTTCCAGAAACCAATGAGAGTGTCTTCTTCCACGTACCCAAGAGGAACCTTTGTTCCGCAGAGCTCGCACTTGCAGACACCCCCCTCATCCGCAGAACCAGAACAGGCGGAAGAGCTTTCGCCTACGTCGCAGCCAAAGCCCGGAACAAGCTCCCTATCAACATTAGACGCTTCCCCAACCTCCACACCTTTAGGAGGATCGTCAAGACCTGGCTCTTCGACTGATCCGGAGCTGCACCCCCTCCCAGCGCCTTGAGATCCTCACGGGTGGGTATCACACTTTATAATTCCCTGATTGATTGATTGATTGATTGAAGTGCAAGGGGAGCAGAGAATGGATGTGCCCACGCTCCACTCACAACACCCTTCCCACTTCAGCTTATCTCATATGTTGCAGCATCCTCCTTATCCACTCCTCAGAAATCGCAGTCACCCATTCATCACTTGACACCCCTTGAACATCTTAACACATTGTGCTGCCCTGTATGTTATTCAGCTCTATTTTGCCTTTCTACTTTTTTCACATCCTCCATCATATCCATCCATCTCATCCAGCCCCTGAGCTTATCAATTCCTCCTCTGTGAATGTTGCTCTGCAGCTAGGTTTGTACAATATCAGCCCTCATGCAAATACATACATACATACACCCACCTACAAACATACACACATACATACATACACATGTACAAAGGAAACTTCATCAATGAATTGCTTAAACCCAGGACATCACCTTCAAAAGAGGAATTCATATCTTGTTTTATTTAATAATTTTCCTGGATTAAGATGAAAATCTCTCTCGATTAATGATTCATATTGAATAGAAAAGATAACACATGAAATTCGCCTTAGGGGTCAATTACGGTGTTGTTTGGAAAGGCTCCGAACGGCATTCGATTAGTTCGAATCCAATTCGGAAGCCTTGTTTCCGACCGACTCTGAAACATTTTTGATAGACCAATTATGATGTTTTGAAACCATTCAGACTGTTTGACTCGCTTTTGAATGACATTCGGAGTAACCAAGTCATTTGGAGCCGACTTGTACAGGTCTATGGACCACGTTTCCGACCGAGCGAAAAGGATGTTGGATTCGGACAGCCTTTCTGAATCGGTTGTTCCGACAAGGATCGCCTGTCGGAATATGACTCTGAGGGCCCGTAGCAGGCCCCCCTTCAATGGGGGCCTCTGAATCGGGCCTGTGGGGATATCCATGAGTCCCCCTTTTCTAACCATGCACAGTGTGGCAGGCACCTGGGGGGGGGGCAGCCACAGGGTGCACGATTTTGCCCAACCACCCCTTTCTTCAATGGGAGACTCTGTATTCGGTCGGAACAAAGGCTCCTATTGGAGTCCGATCGAATGGTGTGGAGAACCATCACAATCGTTCGGATGGACTCCCAGAATCTGATTCGGTCAGAAACATTCCGAAACCGATTCGGTCAGAATGGTTTCTGAATGACATTATAAACGACCCCTTAGTGTCTCCTAACCACAGAAACCCTTGATGATAACTTCATTAACATTGGCATGCTTGCTATTTCACACATAAGCTCAACAAAAACAATTTTTCACATGTATAAGATAAGTGATGAAAAGTATGGAGGCTACTTGTTGAAACATATATGTAGATGTGGACTGTGGAAATTTCAGCAGATTTAGATGAAACCATTTAATTTTTTTGCTGAAGAGTAGGCATATAAATGTAACCTGAAAGATCATTTCTTGAGGTGTCCAAAGCCAGCGATTTGGCCTGAAAGATTTTTAAGCAGAGTCTGAACAGCATTCCCTCACATAATCTAACCATGTTTCATTTGTCTGAGTGATGACCTTTTTATCTAATTATAGATGGTGCAGAAAATGCACCTATATGGTGGAAGTTACATGTTATGTATGGGCTGCAGTGTGTGTTTGCACTGCCATGTACATGACTATATGTCTACACAAGTAGATGATGGACGGAGCGCTGAAACTATTCAGACACTCACCCCAGTCACAGATCTGGGTTTAATCCATCACTGCTCTTTAGCTCACTTTGCCACCCAGTGCTGACCCAGCCAGGCTAGCTTGAATCCAGTGAAAAAGTGAGCAAGGGACCCATGTCTGGGCACACCCTGCCAACTTAGGGCGAAAAAAGTAAACACAAGGTGATGATGGACGGAGCGTTGAAACTTTTTAGACACTCACCTCCAGTCACAGATCTTGGTTGAATCCATCATCGTTGTTAAGCTCACTTCGTCACCCCAGGTCAGTCCCAGCTATATGCAAATCAGTCTTGACCATGTGCCTCATTGGAACAGTCTACCCCGAACTGCCAAGCCAGGTCTTCCGTGGACTGGAAACAAGCATCTTTGGACCGGTTTCGGGTTAACACCCCTCATCAGCCAGGCTAGCTTGAATCCAGTGGCAAAGTAAGCAAGGGACCCACGTCTGGGCATACCCTGCCAACTTAGGTCTGTCAGCTGCTCCACTCCACTCTGGCTTGGTTACAGTTTAAACTCATGGCAGGAAAGTGTCTTTGCCTTGTAGGAAAAGCCCATGTTTATACATTTGTAACTCACCCCTAAAGTGTGCCTTGTAAGCGGATAGGGCAGTGTGCTAGCATATGAAAATAGGGCACCATACACATTGGGCTTAGTGTGCTCTCACAGAAAAATAAAAATCAGACACTGTTTCACTGTGTATGGTTTGAGAGACCTTTCCATGGCAGGGCTAGATGGGATTACAATCTTTATTTATTGTCTCCACATAGGAACTTACTGGAAACATGTTTCAAGGTTATTTATTACTTAATTTACCAAATCGGATTCAATGATGAAATCAGATATTTGATAAAGTTAATGGAAAAGTGATTTTATAAAAAATGTACTTTGTACTTCCTGATTTAAAACTGGACTACAACCGCTTTCCCACTCAACACCCTCTGAGCTGGAATACACATCCTTGGTTGCAAGAAAAATGTACTTTGCGTCCGATTCTCAAAGGTAAACTTAGACCTGAAGTCTAAGTTTAGACCTAAAGTCTAACGTTAGACCTGAAATCTAAGTTTAGACTTAAAGTCTAAGTTTAGACCTGAAGTCACCTTTAGAGAAACAGTCTGCATTTAAACCTGAAGTCTAAGTTTAGATCTAAAGTCTATCTTTAGACCTGAAGCCTAAGTTTAGACCTGAAGTATAAGCTTAGACTTCAGGTTTAAAGCTAGACTTCAGTTCTAAATTTAGAGTTCAGGTCTAAACTTATTAATTTAGGGCTCGATTCACAAAGATGAACTTCGACATGGAGTCTAAGTTCAGGCCTGAACTCTAAGTTTAGACCTAAGGTCTAACTTTAGACCTGAAGTGCAAACTTAGAACTAAAGTCTATCTTTAGCCTGAAGTCTACCTTTAGACATGAAGTTTCTCTTTTGGCCTAAAGTCCAACTTTAGACCTAAAGTCTAAGTTTAGACCTAAAGTATAACTTCAGACCTGAAGTCCAACTTAAGTCCTGAAATCTACGGACCTGATTCACAAAGGTAAAGTTAGACCAAAAGTCTAACTTTGACCAAAAGTCTAACTTTACTACTTTTCTGTATTCTCAAAGGTAAGTTACTACTAGTAACTTTACTAATAGTAAGTATACTATTAATAAGTTTACTCGTCGCACGTTTACCAGTAATGATGGTACTATTAGTAACTTACCTTTTACTGAAAACTAGTAAAGTTAGATATTTGTTGTAAGTTAGACCTTTGGTCTAACTTTACCTTTGTGAATGGGGCCCTTAGACTTCAGGTCTAAACTTATACTTTAGGTCTAAACTTAGACTTCAGGTCTAAGTTGCCTTTGTGAATCAGGCCCTTTGACTTTAGGTCTAAACTTAGACTTTATGTTTATACTTTAACTTTGTGAATTGGGCCCTTTGTCTCGGAAGGTATTAAATCTGGCGCCCAGCCCAGGAAGAGCTATGGTGTGTGACCTGCAAACCACTTAGCAGGGATTAGCTATCTGTAAGTGGACAGGAATTGTTGAGAGAACAAAGGGCAGATTTACAACTATTGCTTTTTACCTGGAGATGCAATGGAGGCATTCTCCTATTCATTAATAGGGCCCTCAACAGGCTCACTCCATTCACAGAAGGAAGAGACCCAGTTTAGATCCTGCCAGGTGAAAGGGAAAGCCCATCAAAATAGGGGTGTGGCTAAGAAGCTAAATATAGGTCTGTCTGACAATCTGTTTTGCAAAACTGAAAATTCAAAGAGAAATACTGCAAAAGGTTGAGGCAGCTGTGTGAAAATAGTATGGATTGGGAAACATAATTTCCCCAATCATAGACTAATGCACAGTAAAATTCTCACACCTTAATCACTATCGCCTTCAAAAATTCCTGAACAAACTGCATATGAAAAAGAAGCCCCTGCTGCAAAAAAGAAGGCTCCTGACTTGTTGCAAAATGAGGAATCACTCAAGAATTCAAGGACTCAATGACTTATGATTCCTTTTGGCAAACAGGAACTGTAACTGTTATCCAGGGGTCCACTGGGTGTCCTCCTGTCTACCTGCTTCAGGGAACCAAAAAGTAAAATGTCCCCTAACTCCAAGAGGGCCCAGCTGACAGCAAAGAACTGGGCTCTGCAGGACACCTGACTGGAGTGTGACCTAGTACCCAAAAGTCTGTCTTGTAGACCTAGGGGTTGCAGGACAGACATGCAGGACCTTTCCCAACAGTTAGAGATTATGTCAGATTATAAAATGCTAGACCACGATGGCCTGCTTGGTGTATCTGACCCCTGCTCTAGAGCAGGCAGCTTGATATTAGGCCTTGATACTGGTCAATGGTAAACTGTTGTTTTGAATGGTGCATTGTGTTTTCTTCATTTTTGTTTTACATTTTAATCATTGATATATTTAGTTCCTTTTCACTTTTTTAATGATCCTGGTGCCTTTCCCCACTAATTGTTACTCTAATTTTCAAAATAGTTTTGAGAATTGTATTAGGTTGTTTTCCTGACATTACATTGTTAGTACTGATTGAACTTAGCACCCACATTTCTGGGGATTTCCTGCTGTTTGAGTCATAGTTACTGTCAGGTTACCAAACACTCTTACCTGTAAGGTGCTTGGCTGAGTTTCGCAGAGACGCTATGAACCAACTTCCAAGAACCCTATCAGATGACCTGTGATTTAGTAATATACTTAAGGCTGCATGATAGAACTCAGGGAGAAAGGCTGGGTACTGGGTGCTGCCGATATCCTGTTGTCGACCTGCGAGGCAACAATATATGTCTTAGAATGTGGTTCTATGTTTTTAGTTTTAAAAGTTAGCAGCAAAGTTCCCACCCCTGAGTTAACTAAGGAAACCTTCCTACCTGCGATCTTTAGGAGTAATGAGTAGCATCCAGTAGTCTTGCGATGGTTTTGAGGTGCAGTATTAGGGCGCGGTCAGTCTCGTTGTGAAGTCAGGGTGATTGTTGTTGTGACGTCTTCTGATGTTGAAGAGTTCTTGATTTTTTCTAGAACATGAAAATATTCTGAATAAGTTACTTTATTCCTTTTACCCTAAATTCTTCAACTGACCCTTTTATTGCACAACCGGTTCACTTACTTATCTCTGACCCCCAATCCTTTATACCATCACAATGTTCTGAAAAGAGAAATATATACACAACAACTTGCAAATAGATATCAAAGTTCGTATAGAATTACGTTTTAACTAATAACTATTAATGTCCTTAAGTTTTTTCTTTAAATTCTTCCTAGCTTCTTCACTAAGAAAAATGTTACAAAAATGGTCCTTTAAATGTTGCTAATGAATGTTCTCCAACTCTGTGTTGTCTTGCGGTGGACGCCTTAAATAAGAAATATTTCACTTCGCTTTTGTCTTTTCCTTCCACAGGTAACCGCGGTAGAGCTGCGCTGCTATCCAGGAAGTTGCAGGAACCAAGAAGGCTTCTTCAAGAATCCTCACCGGAAGCAGGTAAGCAAATAGTTGTCTCCGGACAACTACCGGAAGGCTAAGCACCTTCCAGAAGTCGGGTGTGGCATTTTATACTCATGGCACACCCAAGATGGCCGCTACGTCGTGCGCGACGTGACGAGCGGCATTCTCCCGTTCCCTGCATTGAAACGGGTCTATCTCAAAAGCGCTGGAAGCAGCGCAAGTTCTGTTCCTCTGATGTTCGTTTTCCAAAAGTGCTTTTGCTACCAAATTGCCAATCCAAAGGCAACAAGCCACGAGAAGCCATTGCAATACAACCCTATCTTGACATAGAAATTAAACAAGCATTGGTATGTTTAAACAAGCATTAGTACATTAAGCTACAATATAAGCATAGTTAAATATACACAATTGTCCCCAAGCTTTAGATATGAAATTCCTTAGTATAACACTGATTATTGCCCATAGAGATAGGTTAGGCTTACTTACATTTACTATGGAGTGCTGGTTGGCACGGGACAGGGGAGGGTTTTAACCAGGGAATGATATTTTTACAGAGACGCATTCTGCACATAGGTGTCGTTTGCGTCCTGTATGAAAGCGGTGATTGTGCAGGGACGTGAATCATGACAGTTACTAGGAGTTGAGCAGAGATTCTTTATGAACTGTGTTTTGACCTAACTATAGTGGATTTATTAAGTTTGTGGGAATATCCACTTCCCAAATCAATTGCCACATTCCTGATATCCAATACAATGTTAGTCACAATGCAAAATGCAATTCCGTATAGCTTGGGTCAATTACCACAGACAAAGTTAAATGTTAAGTTTATGAATACCAAAAGTAAATGGGCTCATTTCCAAAAACCGAACTCTAATGCTATGAGATTTGAATTAAAGGAGTATTCCAATGTACACAACCGTTACGTAAGGCCAAATAGCACATCTGAAAGATTTCCCTTTTTCTGTATACATTCATGAATGCTGTACAACTTCCTTTTCCCAATAAAATCAGCTATTGAGTGCCATGAATACATCAAGAATCCAAGATCACTGTCAAAACATTGGTGATTCATACATTTTAAGAACAAGTTTAGCAACCAATGGACATACTTCTCAGCATAAACAAGCACTGATTATTTCAAAAGAATCCTTCTGGATTATCACAGACCTATGATTTGCAACTATGATCTCCAACCATGTAGCAAGAAAATATTAACCCCTCTCTTAAGAAGACTGCTAAAATCCTCCATAATATAGAAAAAGAACATATTGTAGCACCTCAATTCATGGTCTTAACACCATTTTCAGATGTTTCCCCACAGTGCTTAAACAATCCATACCCATTTTACAGACATAACTATTGAAAGTCTTTTAGAGGAAGCTATCTGTCAGGTTCATGACCTATGTCACACACAATTTATGAAGCACATATCACATTATTAAGAAAACTAACTTCTCCTACTCTTTAATTGGTTACATCAGGCAGGAATAGTTCCAACAGATTGGAAATTGTTGTTAAATAATTCATTTCTAAGCACAAATGACAGTAATAGCTCCCTGAGCATATCATGATTTCTTTTTGTGTGGGAGATTCAACAATTGATGCAATAGTGTACCGCATTCTGGCCTTGTACTTGCTGTTTACACATGCCCGCTCTCAATGACTTATCCTGTGTGGAGCACTGATTATTCTCTTGTCCTATCTTTTGTTTTGTAAAGACACACAAAAGTAGTGGTCCACTCCTCCCGATTGGTTGCCTTTGTACCTTGTTGCAGTCACCGTGAGTTCACTCATTTCCATCTATTCACAGACAAAAAGTCAAAATTGGATCATTTGATTCTTGCACACTCTCAGTTTCTAGTGGCATTCCTCAAGAATCAACTTATTTTGCCTTCATTTTTAATTTATACATATGTCCACTGTATTAGCTGCTCAAGTAGCACCAAATGTATACTGATGACACACAAATCCTCTTCAGACTGGATAACACGACAGGGAACCCAATCACCAATATGTTCCATCGGATAAATATCGCCAAGCTCAAAATACTAGTGCCAGAGATCATTGAGTCTGATACACTACCATTACTCTGGCTATTAAGCTTCGGAACCCCAAACCCACAATCCAAATAGCAAGGAACTTGGGGATCCCTTTCAATGCCAACCTCTTTTTAGCTCCCTGAGTTAAACATCCTCCCTCTCCACCACACTGATCGTAGAGTAGAGCTCCGATTCCTTATCCAAGCACGCCTTGACTATTGCTGAGTCATCTACTCCTGTCTCCCCCATATTCCAATATTTCAGAACCAGGGAGCCATTCATTACCTTATCTTACACAAGAGGGACCACATTAACCCTGCCCTTAAAGCTCTTTACTCGTTCACATTTGATGACAGAATCAAGTGTAGGTTCCTGAGTGCACTGGACATTCATAAAGTGCATGGCAGTATGACTGACGATGTTGGCACTGTGGTATTCACCAACCAGAGCCCTGTAATCAGGTCAAACAGCAATTATGCAACATTTATCCAAGTGAATGAAACATGGATGAAGATCTGTGGTGTGTAAGGGTGATGGAGCAAGGACTCGTAGAAAAAAGACTTGCTCGGAAGCAATCCTCTCGTTCAACTCATAGCATTGTATTAACTATGTATTGTGTAAATTAATACTCATCACATTTCACATAAAAGACAGAGAAGCTTGCCTACGTGTCTTACTAACAAGTAACTCGAGTGAAAATCTAAAATGGCCACTAATGAGGGAAAACTGTATTGCGCATGCATCAACTGCATCTACGCAGTATGACGAGTTGTCGCTTAGAGGGAATTTCTTGCGCCTGCTCAGACGCTTTTAAAATGGCTGCTTGAAAGCTCACATGCTAAGCATCTGCTCTGCTGAAACTTAACCAGGCTGTTTTACTAATGCTAATGTGGGGAAAGCATTTATAAGTAAATGAGGTTAGAGTAGAGACAGGTGATATACAGTGAAACCATTTTATTTTTAAATTAATATTTGTTTCTTTTGACTTATCTATTAGTATACATTTGGGCCTCTTGTAAGAATCCGGAGTCTGTAACCCACCTGATCCCTGCACATGCGTGGTGTAAGCGAGCCGGAAGAAGTGATGTGACTCTTGAACACAGTCCCAGGACGAAAATGATACATACCGTAGAAACCAGTAATAAAATTCTCTGAAAACGAATGGGAACATATGAAGTTTATACTTTTGTGTCTAATAAGATGTGAATACGGGTGGGAATAAAAAGATATGAATAAAAATTAAGGGGTGGGATCTTTGAACAATGAACTGAAAGACTGAATTGGAAAATAAGTATGGTGTGATGATCACCCCTCTTGCCTGTCCAATCAGAGTTATTGTTTTTACGACAATGCAACAATAATGGGTGGTACATGAATATTGTAGGGTATAATTGAGGTAGTCTTAGTTAGTTAGTCAGACAGAGATTTTCTGAATGCCACAGAGCTCGGGATGCTGTCGAAGTGACGAGCGAATGCTAATGAAGAATCGATTGCAGAACCATCTACCTAAACTTAAATAATTTAGAAGAAGATCGCGGAAGAATCTCGAGGAGGAAGAGAGTGTCAGAGAGGGGTGCTACGCAAGCGTCGGTGCTAGAGAGGTCATCTGTCCTCTCCTGATTCCTGTCCTGAAGTCTTTGTCGCCCGACCTTTCCCGGGGGACCCTTCCCAGCTCCTTGGCCAGGGAGTTGGTTTTCACACCATTCTCGGTAAGTATACTTTCATGAACGTGCAGATGTGTTTTTCTCTCTATCCTCTCCTTTTTGAGCAATGTCATTGTTGAGTATATTATTTTAATTGATTAATTGAATCTTCCCTTTTGAGAGTGACAGAGACTGTGCTGTACTTTGAATGGTTCACATGAAATTAATTTAGATAAACTTTTTTAAATTTTCCAGAGTCTGTGGTCATTTTATTATAAAGAGAAATAATTCATGTCATTTCACCATCAATTAGTTCAAATAATGGTCCATTGACCAGAGGAAAGAACTTTTTGATCAGTGAAAGATTAGTTAGGAATGACAGGTAGCTAATATTGGGGTAAGAAACAACTCAAAACCCTGACTTCAGCGGTTTTACTGGCCGGTGCGTGTGCATGTGTGTTTATGGGCCCAGGTGCGTATATGGTATTGGAGTATCAGTTGCTGGTTCGCCGCTGGATCAAGGGTGTAATCTCTGAATTAGGCTAAGTCCAAACCTGAGATCGTATGAACCTGAGAATGTATGAAAATTGTCTATCATTCCCAAACAGGATCACTACTTAATTTTTTTTATTTAAATCATCTGTTTATATTATTTGGGTTGGTCAAAATGACAGCTATATCTCACCGATTGCTTGTCAATCTATCATTTTTTAAAGACCATGATATCTTGAAGGAGAAAATACCTTTAACACAGCTTCCTGCTTTTGTAGGTATTTCTGGAGCTGTGAAACATCCTTACTCTCCAAGTGTGAGAAGTTTCTCCTTCTCCTCATTACCTTTAATAAAGGGTATATCCACATGTTTTTTACACAACTCAAAGTGAAAAATCATTGCCTTATCTTGCTGATTGGCTCTACCCCACTGCATGTTGTGATGACCTCATAATCATGAGGAAAATAAACATAATGCAAACTTCTGCTTCTGGGAGCTTTCTGGATCCATGTATCCAGCTCTCTTCAGGACCTGTAAGTCTTTTATAGCACCTGACTTCCAGGCCAGGATTGTTGGCAGCTCTTGGCTCCTCAACTGGTGAGTCAAGTGGGGCCAGGCCCAGGAGTTGAAGGAAGAATGGTGCCAGATATTTCTGATGCCTTACTTGTGCCTGCAGCTCAGACATGCAACCTATTAGCTATCAAAGTTCTATAGAATTGCAGGACGCCAACGCAGACACCTCTGCACCATGGTGCAAGGGTGCATGCGTATTTTTGTGCAGGAAGGGAAACCTTCCTGCACAAAAACAATCACAAGAGGCTTTTTCCTCTTTCCATATGTGCCGCATAATGCAGCACACTTAGAGAGAGGAAATACAATGAAAACTTTCGGCGATGAGTCAGACTTGCGATTTCTCATAAATCTGGGGCAGTGTCAGAAAGCCATGAATGATGCCAAGCAACACCCACATCACGCCCCTTCCACACAGTTTTCTGCATGAGAGGGGCACATATTTATAAGGCCATGAAAAGCCATGTAACGTGGCTTTATGTGGCCTTATAAGTATGCCAGTGGCACATTGAGCCACCTGACTGTCAAGAAAGTGATGTTCCGGCAGCGCAAAAGTGCCTGTAGGGCCTCATAAATGAGGCTCCCAGTGATTTAAACATTGATGGGTATTTAGAAATTTGGGTGTGTTCTCGAAACTCATCTCCGACCCCTTACCACTCTTAAAAAGGGCAGATATTTTCTCAAGTCAAAAGTAGGAGTAAATCTCTTTCGTTGGTGGGAAGGATGCCTTTCCTGTGTGGGAAGCAACCCTATCATGGAGGGCATCACATCGCGATGTCACTACAACATGGTCATTACAACGACCGCGTTGTAGTCACGCAATGTCAATAGTACGCAAGTTGTTACATCGACTTGCGGTAGATGGCCTGCTAACATTAGGAATAGTATAGTTTACTATTCCAACACCTTCCCTACTGCTACATAGGTTGGAGTTGGAATAGTAAATTATTCATTTCTAAAGTCAGTGTGCCATCTACTGCAAGTCAATGTAACAACTTGTGAAGTAATGGAATTGCGTGGTTACAAGTGGTCATTGTAACAACCACGTTGTAATGGCACGGGAAGTAATGGCTCGCGATGTAATGAGTCATATTCTTCATGTGTATATTCTTGCATGCAAAATGGAATTCACAAAAAATTTCCCTGAGCACATACAGAAACCTTACTGTTGCAGGTTTGAAGGCGTTATCTGGAAAACATTGTGAAATAGTCTCGTGCGGTTTTTAACCTCTGCACAGTTTTTGAACTGTTTGTCATATATTGAAGCTCTGTCTTGCTTGCCTCAATTGGATAAATTCTTGCCCTGTAAGACCAACTAAATTACCATGTGTGTTTGAGTAAATACTTTTCTATGTGAGAAACCAATTTTTAAAACAACAAAATTAGTTTTGCACTCTTAAAAAGCCTAGTTGCACGTGCAAGTTAAACTTTCATTTGGAAATAGTTTTGTCCATAGATTAGTAGTGACATGCACTCTCATACTCTGAAATTCGAAGGCATGTAAGAGATTTTAGTGAAAGCTTCACATCAATGTTGAGCTGTCTAGATTTATTTTCTTGATTTTCGTTTTCTTTACGTCTGTTGCCTGTTCTGTGCGTTTATTTAGTTTTATTGTGTAGGATAATTAAACATACTTTGACATAAAATGGGATGCTCACTATATGAAGGAAGAAGTGGTACCAGCCTCAATAAATAGCTCTCTTACGTCATGATTTATCAATTATACAGCATCTCCTTTGTCACATCCTATTGGTCAGATTAACAACATGAATAGGTGCTCAGCTAAACACACCCTTAGTTGGGCGCGATATACTGATGCGGCACCTTGTTGGAAGACCTATTGTGAGAGGACGCTGCGGGATTGTTCATGAGCCTCTTTGCTCTTTGGAGTGAAATGGAAACTGTGAGCACTGAATCTTCAAGAGCCCTGGTTTTGTTACACTGATCGATTGCTGAATGCCCACTTTTTCTACAACAAGAACACTTTAGTACAAGTGTATCCTTTCTGCAAAAGTAAGTGAGCGACCAATCTTTGGATAATGACAAAGGCTTCTTTGAACGTAGCCAGGTGCAGTTCCCTTTTAGGTCTATTGAGGGACAGCTTTAGCTATCTGCCAGAGCTCATGTTATTCCAAAAAAGTATAAAGAGAGGGGCTTTGGCTCCACTAGATTGTTAATCAGCAGCTCAGCGTTTGCTGGTCACTACTTATTTAACTCGACGTGCAGGGACATCTGTACATTTCTTTTCATCCTTTGTTGTGAGAGTTGTGTATCAGCCCTCTTCAGTCCCTGCTTTGTTACAGTCCCATTGATGTTAGGGAATCTACTTATCTAGGATGACTGCTGCACCAACCTGATGATGAGACGATGTGATGACGCGATGGTCATTGTAGTGGAGGGGATTCCCTCTCTATCCAACAGGCTTTATTGGTCGAGTTTCCAGTGTGTAGTGCGCCCTTGCTTTCCTGTGGCAGGGACCCTTCGTGATCTTGGGGGCAGCTGGATTTGTGGAGAGGGTGCAGCAACGGACATGTATAAGACTCTAGTGATGCCTAGGGAAGCACTATCTAGACTTTGAGGTGCCCCGCATGGTGGATACGATATTTTGAGGCATCTGCAAGATTATCATCATGTTGCGGAGTCTCTCCTGTATAAACACTTTAGGGCCGATTAACAAAAGTAATCTGAGACAAAATCCTAACTTTACAACTTTCAATATTCACAAAAGGCATTTAGTAGTAGTAAAGTTAGGATGCCTTACTACTAAACTGAGAAAATCCTAACTTTATGACTTACTAAATGCCTTTTGTGAATACCGAAAATCGTAAAGTTAGGATTTTTCTCAGTTTAGTTGTAGTACAATTAGGAATCTTTTGTGAATACAGAAAGTCATAAAGTTAGGACTTATTCATTGGCAACATCAAGCGTAAATGCAAAGTTCAACACATATAGAAGAGGACAAGGGAATGGCAAAAAGTAAGTAAAGTCCAATATTGTGCATAGAAATAAATGGACGAAAGAAAATCATATATGTATATACCATTGCACAATAAAAGCCTTTCTCAGCCGGATTTGTGTCAATGGTGCTTTGACCTCCCAAAATTGAACAGGTCATCATCCGGTCGCAGGGAGCAACACATCATGATTGCTGCCTGAATGTAACAAGGGACCAGGAAACAAATCAGATAAAATGAAAGATTAAACAAAAAGGAAAAAAAAAACTACTAATAATTTCAGGAAAAATGGTACAGTGGCCATCTCATAATATACCTGATATAATGTCACCACTTTACTCCCCTAATTAGAAAATGCAGAGGGTATTTTTCACCTAAGATAGTTGCTGTGTCCCTGGAGCTCTCAGAGGACACAGCTCTCTACACCGGAGTCAGGCCCCGCCCTCCTGACTTGTGGCAATCATGGAAAGTAAACTGGGAAGGAAGTTCAGATCCAGAATATTTGGCGCATGTGTATTTATCAGTATTACTTGCTATCCATCAAGGGTGCCTTGGAGAACAGCGATTCAATCCTCGCTCATAGTGATCAGGTGTGTTTTAAGGAGAGGTTTTGTCTATCAATCATATTACTACACCTCAAGAAGATGGCCTATGAGCAGTCATACAACTCCCCACTCCATTTTGTCGCTAGCTTTTCATACTAGATTTTTGTAAGATGGATTGTTTGAAGTGAAGCTATCGACCCCCCCATGTTGTTTTAGATGAGCCAATTCTTTATGTCTTTCTTATAATTATTTAACCTGTGTGTTCCATCTGATTGTGTTGACTTTATCTGCCAATCATTTCTGCTGGGTCATCATTTATTGTCATTGTGCAATCTATTTCTGTACCCTGTATGCTTGAGCGCTGTGTGAATGCAGGGGGGGTGTTGTCCCATTCACCTCCCTAGGAATTGGTACTTTTACATGCATAATGAGTGCAGTTATTCCAGCTCAATAAATGTAGCTGTCACCACACTTCCCCAATCAAAGTTCCCTATTTGTCCCACATTTTCTCAAAGTCAATAGAAATAACGTAGTTAACTGTTAATATTATAAGAAACATGAACATATAACTCAAGCAGGACACAGGTTGCCAGCGATCCCTGCACTCATCTATCTCTTTGCATCTAGCAGCATACATAGAGTTTCTTGGGGAATGTTGGTGTTTGTCTGTCTCTCAGCCTTTTAAGTTTAATGTATCTGCTTTCTCCATTGTCTGCTCATTTTGTATGATTCTTAGAGTTCTTTCATCATTTACTATCATTCTTTCTGTTGCAACTGCCCCTTGGCCACTATTTTGTCTTGCTTTGTTTGAGAGAGTTCTGTGTATTAGACTCTCAAATAAAAGTGACTTGTATGGTTGTCAATCCCGTACAGCTTCCTGAGTTTTAAAAACTAGGCTTTACCATGTTTCAGTACCTGTGTCTAGATAGAAAGCATAGAACATGGGTAACCACAAACATTTTTCCAGGAGCCAAAAGGTACGGTCTGATTCCCGCAGGGTGGGGTCCATGGGTGGGGGAGATGG
The DNA here is from genome assembly GCF_964204655.1 of Triturus cristatus. NCBI lineage: Eukaryota > Metazoa > Chordata > Amphibia > Caudata > Salamandridae > Triturus > Triturus cristatus. The sequence goes on from NC_140588.1 coordinate 718,969,713, forward strand.
TCACAGGGAAAGCAAAGCATGTATACTGTGTGCACAGTGAGTCGTGGATTTATTTTGACAGCTTCATTCCACACTGCCCTTTATATTAATCCTCTAGTCTCTAGAAGAGTCATAGATATGACAATACTGTGTTATGCTGTATTTGAGCTACTATCCCTCTACTGCACACTGGAGCACACCTTCTCTGCTTGCTTGTGCTACCTTTGGTGAGTCAAGTGCATAAAGGAAGTAACTTCATTATTGCAATGGGATAAAATATTATATTAGGCCTCACAATCACCGTATATCTTTAGTCTTTTAGCTGTAAACATTAGGAGTGTTTAGAAGCAGGCTCTGTTATAGTAGCAAGTGTTAAAAAGACCCCCTTCCTCAAGAAGATGTGCAATTCACAGAGGTGGGCAGACACAAAGAGCTAACCCACACTGCTAGACATTCGACAATGAGAACGTTTTGCCCATGTCACTATGAGACATGCCATTTGATCCTGCCTTTACCACTTTACCAAAACATGCTGGTTGTGAAATCTGTATTTAAAGTCTGGGCATGTTTAATAGCACAAAGCAAAACCAAAGGGGATGATGGACGGAGTGTTGAACAATGCAAGCACTCACCCCCAGTCAAGTGATCTGGGTTTAATCCATCATCATTCTTTAGCTCACTCCGCCACCCCAGTTCAGACATGGCCATATGCAAATCAGTCTGACCCTGTGCCTCTTGGGCACAGTCCAGCCCGAACTGCCAAACCATGTCTTCCCTGGACCGGAAACATGCATCCTGGGACCGGTTTCTGGCTAATTAGCCGTCATCAGCCAGGCTAGCTTGATTCCAGTGGCAAAGTGTGCAAGGGACCCACGTCTGGGCATAACCTGCCAACTTAGGGTGAACAAAGCAAAACCAAAGGGGATGATGGATGGAGTGTTGAACAATGCAAGCACTCACCCCCAGTCAACTGATCAGGGTTTAATCCATCATCATTCTTTAGCTCACTCCGCCACCCCAGTTCAGACATGGCCATATGCAAATCAGTCTGACCCTGTATCTCTTGGGAACAGTCCAGCCCGAACTGCCAAGCCACGTCTTCCCTGGACCGGAAACAAGCATCCTGGGACCGGTTTCTGGCTAATCAGCCGTCATCAGCCAGGCTAGCTTGAATCCAGTGGCAAAGTGAGCAAGGGACCCACGTCTGGGCATACCCTGCCAACTTAGGGCGAACAAAGCAAAACCAAAGGGGATGATGGACGGAGTGTTGAACAATGCAAGCACTCACCCCCAGTCAACTGATCTGGGTTTAATCCATCATTATTCTTTAGCTCACTCCGCCACCCCAGTTCAGACATGGCCATATGCAAATCAGTCTGACCCTGTGCCTCTTGGGAACAGTCCAGCCCGAACTGCCAAGCCATGTCTTCCCTGGACCGGAAACAAGCATCCTGGGAAGACTTTCTGGCTAATCTGCCGTCATCAGCCAGGCTAGCTTGAATCCAGTGGCAAAGTGAGCAAGGGACTCGCCTCTGGGCATACCCTGCCAACTTAGGGCGAACAAACCAAAACCAAAGGGGATGATGGACGGAGTGTTGAACAATGCAAGCACTCACCCCCAGTCAACTGATCTGGGTTTAATCCATCATCATTCTTTAGCTCACTCCGCCACCCCAGTTCAGACATGGCCATATGCAAATCAGTCTGACAGTCTGACATACCCTGAAACCGGTCCCAGGATGCTTGTTTCCGGTCCAGGGAGGACCTTGCCTGGCAGTTCAGTCTGGACTGTTCCCATGGGGCACAGGGTCAAGACTGATTTGCATATGGCTGGGTCCAAACTGGGGTGGCATAGTGGGCAAAAGAACAATGGATTTAACCCAGATCTTTTGACTGGGGGAGAATGTTTGCATTGTCAGCATTCCATCCATCATTTGTTTGCTGTAACAGTTGTTTATTAGCACAGCACAGTGGAATGCATTTGGTATGCCCAGACGTGGGTCCCTTGCTCACTGTGCCACTGGATTCAAGCTAGCATGGCTGAAGAAGGGTGACATACCCTGAAATCGGTCCCAGGATGCTTGTTTCCGGTCAAGAGAGCACCTGGCCTGGCAGTTCGATCTGGACTGTTCCCATGGGGTACAGGATCAAGACTGATTTGCATATGGCTGGGTCCAGACTGGGGTGGGCTAGTGGGCAAAATAACGATGGATTTAACCCAGATCTTTTGACTGGGGGAGAATGTTTGCATTGTCAGCATTCCATCCATCATTTGTTTGCTGTAACACTTTTTGCCCTAAGTAGGATGGGTATGCCGAGACGTGGGTCCCTTGCTCTCTGTGCCACTGGATTCAAGCTAGCCTGGCTGAAGAAGAGTGACATACCCTGAAACCGGTCCCAGGATGCTTGTTTCCGGTCCAAGCAGGACCTGGCCTGGCAGTTCGGTCTGGACTGTTCCCATGGGGCACAGGGTCAAGACTGATTTGCATATGGCTAGGTCCAAACTGGGGTGGCGTAGTGGGCAAAAGAATGATGGATTTAACCCAGATCTTTTGACTGGGGGAGAATGTTTGCATTGTCAGCATTCCGTCCATCATTTGTTTGCTGTAACAGTTGTTTATTAGCACAGCACACTGGAATGCATTTGGTGAGTGTACTCGCTGTGCCTCACCATCATAACCACTCACATCCAAGTTGTGTAATGCAAAAGATTGAATCTATGGAACCAGAAGGTGTTTTTTCAATATTAATCTGAGCCTACCATTTTTGGAAACTGTGAACTCCTAGCTAATCACTTTCCTAACATACTTCTCTGCTTCTTATAATAGATATAGGACAAACGTAAATCGGAGTAAACACTAGAAGTTAGCATGTGATAGGAAAACAAGGATGTAAACCAACAATCATTTTATTTTCCCCATGTGGTAGAGAACAGCCAGTCTTATTGTCCACTCACTATAATACGCTGTAAAACGTATTAATCTTACATGTACGGTGGTGTTGGTACTCCTGCTTCACCCAATTGTTTGATGCTAGTCAAATCAAGTCCTTCCTATGCTTTTATACCTTTTGTGATAGAGGTGTGCCAGCAGCTGAAGGCTCAAGCCAAGCTCGAGGCAGGTACCTAGCTCTAGTTCAGCTCAATAAAACATTACCCTTGAGATGTAAAATGAGAGCGGGAAAGAGACACCGTTCTAGTGGCTGAATTGCATAACATTAAAATAGAAAATCTGGGCTCAATCCCAGCTTCCCCAGCAAAATGTGTGTTCCTAGGCAATTGCTTTATTTCACTTTGCCTCTTTTTTCTTCATTATCACATATGAGAGCACATTGAAATACATGAGTGTGGATGTGCACTGTACTACTATAATGTTGTTCCATGTATAAACACAACCTATACCACATAAAGGGTGAACATAGCAACTGATTTGCCTGTTAGTTCACTAATGCCATTGTTCAGGGTGGGGAAGACATGAATGTTTCTAAATTCATTTTTGAAAACTATCAGTTTTAATAAATGCTTTTCAACAAGGTGATATAATCTGCGGTACTGAGGTGAAATGTGTCCGTATGTTAATGTAATATACTTTTTTTAATTTTGATGTTTCTATCATATTTTTACGTTTGTTGCGCAATGCCTTAGCTTTTTTTCCTTTTACTTAAGTTATTGTGTAAATAAACACTTGCCTGTTCTCCAGCTGTCTGAATTTAAGTGCTAAGTTAAGTAAACAACATCTCAGGGACCACATGTAAAAGTCATAAAACATATTTCAGATTCACACCCTAGAGGAATCCTCCAGTGTTTCTGAGTAAGTGGTATATGAGCAAGGAAGATTTGTTTCTTTTGTCCTTAAATTAGACTTGCACATAGTTTCATGCCTCTTGAAGGGTTCCATCTCTATCATGAAATTTGAGAAAGCAAACTATAATTGCTCTTATTGTTGCCACAAGACTTGGCTGTGAGAGTAATAAGCGATATACTTGTTCTGACGAGAACTAATTACTGCCATCTGAATAGCACCTCTGCAGCGCCATGACTTACAGCTGACTCAAGGTCATCTCCTACAAAACAGAAGTACTGATCTTCGGGGAGAACACCTCCGTATGGGACCACAGCTGGTTGTCAGCAGAACTCGGACCAACTGCCACAATGACAAAACTTGCACGCAACTTTGGCATCATCCTCGACAGCCAACTAACAATTAAACAACAAGTCAATGCTGTGACACCCTCTGCATGCTCTGCCGAATCTTTAGATGGATCCCTATAAACACCAGAAAGTGCGCCACGCAGGCCCTCATCACCAGCCGCCTAGACTATAGCAATGCTCTCTATGCTGGAATCTTCACCCAATTCCTCAAAAGACTTGAGACCACACAGAACACAGCCGCAAGACTCATCCTTGACCTGCCCACATGGACCCAAATCATGCTCCACCTCAGAGACCTCCCCTGGATCCCCACCTAGAAGATATGCCAATTCAAGATCCTCACACACACCTACAAAGCGATATATAGAACTGAGGGCCGTCCTACATGAGTCTTTGAGTGAAATTCCACCTACCCACAAAATATCTGTGCTCTGCCTCACTCGCTGTCATGCACACTGCCCACATCCATAGCAGCGGCAGCGGGGTCTGCCCCTTCTCCTAAATATTGTCACCAAGGCCTGTAACAACGCACCCATTCACCTCTGAACAGCTCCCTCCCTGGAGGAGTTCAGGAAGAAGCTCAAGACCTGCCTTTTTGATGGAGACACAACACTTCAACGCCCAGATGGCCTTAAGAGTGACCATGTGCGCTCTACAAATATTGATTGATTGATTGAATACAGAAGGCGGTTGTGCACATTCTGGGAAACCCAAAAAGCATACATTGTTTCTCTGTGATCTCACTTTGGCATCTTCTGCTGTTGCCTGGAGTTTGCTGCTACTCTCCTTGAGTGTAAGCACATTGTATTTCATTTCTTTCCTATTCTTTGTACAGGTTTCAACTGCTTTTTTGGTTGCTGTATCTTTTTCAGAACTTTCTTCAAGATCATTCTTATGACTGTAATTTCCATCAACATAGCTTTGATTTCTTATTTGAGAGCTGGTTTTGTATAGATGCTGTTGATTGCGGTTCAGGAGCTGCCTGATTATATGTTAATGGCCCTGGGTATTCAGCAGACTTGGGTGATGTTGTTGTCCTGGTTATTGAGAGTCCCCTTTTCTTTGACTATTTTGAATGTTTATCGTACCTTTGTAATTTATTATTTGCCATAGAGAGGTGATATTGCTTTCTCTGTTTATTCTTTCTGGTATTATCCATACCTATGAGTCCATTTTCCCTCTTTTTTTATTCTATTGCTACTTCCTCTTTGTTTACAGTGGGGGCAAAGTCACATAAGTATATATGTGAGCTTTGTTATCTTTTGGCAGAGGGTGTGGAGGGTTATGGGGGCCCTTTTGTTACACGATTCTTGTTGTAACTTCGTTAGCTGCTTTCAGTAGGCTGTACTGGTCATTACCACAATTGCAAAGTGTCTTTGATTTCAGTCTCTTTTACATATCATTTTCTCTGTTCGCCTGTCATTTCAGTAATTTATGGCCCTTGTATTTTTGCTGTTCTTTACATGGGAATGGTTTAATCTCTATTCTACTTCTACATTTATTATTTCAAATCCCCATGTGGGCACAGATTTCCCTCTGGGTTTCAGCACAGCACCTAAACACTTTTAGAACACATCCATCAGTTTATGAAGGCACTATAAATTCACAGAATGTTTCTTCTGCCATTTAAGTTCACTTTCCCAAAGGTAGCTCCTCTACATTATTTTTTTCTTCCAGTGTTCCAACTGTGTTGCAGGATAGTGATGGGGATGCTCATGGAGGCCAAGTCTTTCTTTGGTTTTGATTGGCCCACAAGCCACCACCACACTCGCTCTAGGCACCTCTGGCTATTGCATCCTGTTTGGCTGGTTTTCCCCCATCATCTGAAGCAAGGGACTCACCAGATCAGGCCACCGAGTACAGCACTTCTTGTACAAGGATTTGCTTCCATTCTTACACTGTTTGTGGCTTTGCAGTGGAATTCAGTAGTTTTGGTTCCGGTCGGCTACCATGTTTCCATTTGTCTATTTGCTTGCCTTTTTCTTTCCAAATATGGCAGTGGCTAACAGGAGCAGATGTAATTATATATATTTGTGCCATGAACAATCAGTGAGTTGATATGTGGATAAAGCCTGTATGGAGGTAGGATATTTGTTTGGATTCTTCCTTTTTGGTCACAGCTTTTCCTTTTACATGCTGGTCACATCTTGGTGGCCACGCCACCTTCCTTTTTTATTTTCTTGATGATTATGTATTGGAGTTATGTAACTACATGTAATTTCCTTACAATTTGTTTTCGATATTTTGAGCATATTTCATTGCAAAGTATATTTTGCAAAATTATATTATTATTATTCCTCTGCTAATTTTCTGTTGTGTTTTGCTTTTACAATTATTTTCTTTTTTCTGAACTTTTAGTATTTTGAAAATAATACATTTAGTTACATATTTTCATTTTTTTATCTGTTTATTTTAAAAAGTTTTCATAATTTAAAAATGTTTTAAGAGACATTTTTATAATGTTTTCTTATTTCATATACATTAATAATATTTCTTTAAGAATTACTTTTATGTACATGATAAATCTATTGTAATTCATAATTATTTTTTTTCATTAGCTGATAACTTTTTCGAATGTTATATGTATTTTGAGAATGACTATTGTAATTCTAATAAATTAATGTAAATAAGGTTGTTTCAATATATTAATTTAAAAAATGATCCAACTTTGATTTTAAATTGCAGTAATGTTAATTACAAATAATTACACAAGCTCATTTATATGTCAATATCTTGGAGCACAATTTTGTTTTAATGTTCTTTATTGAAAATTGTTTACCAAAATACAACAGCATAATAATACAAATTAATACTACAGTTTCTAGCCTATATATTGCCAGAAATCTCCCTAACCATTGTTGACCCGTAGGTGGAACAGGATCAAGCCAGTGAGTGGCTAAACAGAGTCTGAATACTACCATAGCAATAAAGCGAACGGTCTGGACCCGAACCGGTAGCTGAGGGCTACTCACTCCAAGAACAATAAACTGTGGTGTTAAACCTATTCGCTGTCCCAAGTGAGACTCCAAAATAGTTCCAACATCCCTTTTAATTATGCCCTAGTTGGGGCAGGAAGTGAACATATGTACAATGTCTGCTGCTGGATAGCCACACCGTGGACATGTTGATACCGTCCATGACTCCTCCCCATTTAGAGATCTTCCCCGGTGTTATATAAAGATTAAACCAGGTCTTAAAACATTGTAGCTGGAGGTTGGCAGCAATACATGAAGTTTGGGCCATATAAATTGAATCTTCCGCTTCCCCCACTCCAACCAATAGCCGCTTATGCCAACAGTCACAGTGTTTGGATAGATCATCCGGCATTGTCTCATTCAAATTTTTATGAATCCCTTCAAGTGTACCTGACCCTTTAAGCAGAGACTCAACCAACGTCACCCATGCAAAACCATTACTACCTCCCTTTTTTCCTTACTAAAAACTCTCGTAACTGGAGATATTTAAAAAATTGTCTGTTATCGACCCCAAAAGTTTCCTTAATCTTATCGAAGGCGATCACTCCTATCTCATCCACGACATCCCCAACCATCCTAACACCTTTATTATACCAGCATTTCATGTGCCCATCATTGACAATACTAGGGAGTGACTCATTGCCGTACAATTGGGTATAAGCATTAATGAGACCCAGGCAAAGCCTCTTTCGAACTTAAGTCCAGATTTTAAAAGCACACATCAGTGTCTTAAACTTCACCCTGTTGTAGTAGTTAAAATCTGTATATTGCAAAAGATATGCCAAGATTTTGGCAAACCGGCTAGCGGCTGTGATTATAAAACTGGTTTCACCAACCCAACATGGGTTGGTCCCCGGTCAGAGCACTATTGATCATGGTCAGAGGGTGATTGCTCTCTTTGATGAGGCAGGGATTACAGGAGATCCTATCAGGCTAATCCTGCTTGATACGGAAAAAGCCTTTGATAGAGTCTCCTTGCCATTCTTGTGGGCAACACTTGAGAGTAGAGGGTTAGGTGTAGGTTTTATCAAGGTTATTTCTATAGTGTACAGTAACCTGGTGGCTAGAGTCGCTATTATAGGGGAATTGTCAGACACTTTGTCAATTAGTAGGGTGAGCCGTCAGGGGTGTCCATGCTCTCCCCTATTATTTGCTTTGTACATTGATCCTCTGGTTAGGAAAATTGGTTACAATAATCAGATCTCAGCAATACATAGTAATGGGGGAGCACTAAGATCCTGACATATGCCGATGATCTAGCTATTGTGACCCCTAGCCCTCTTTCCGCATTAGCCGAAATTTAAAAAGAGGCGCAGATTTTTTGACATTTTTCGGGCTATCAACTCAACTCCAACAAAACACAGTTGTTTATTGGCAAAGGACTTCAGATTAATGACCCTAGGTTTTGTACAGAAGGCAACTTACCTTGGGGTGGAAATAATGGCGGACTTGTCTAAAGTTGTGGAATCTAATTTAGATCCATTACATCCAAAATTTAAAGCAGACCTTAATTGCATAGACAATCTCAAGCTGACGTTGGTTGGGAGATGCAATGTCATTAAGATGGTGTTTTTGCCGAAAATCTAATATTTCTTTAGGGCAATTCCTTTGACTATTAACAACACTTGGTTTAAAACTATGAACCAATTGTTTACTAAATTTCTCTGGGCCACTTGTCGCCCTCGGAGGGTGCTAAAATGTTTAACGTTACCTAGAGACAGAGGAGGCTGGGTGGTTCCCAATCTTCAGTTATACCATTGGGCAGCTATATTATTTAAACTAGCTAGTCTAATTAGGGCTGAACCTGGTCAGGTGCAGCTAGTGGACCTTCATCAATTTATGGAGCACAATTTTTGGTAGCCAATATTTTTGCACCTTAAAGTATACACATGAAAAATTGCTATTTTTGTTGTCAATATGTTGGCAATTATATTTTTGGTAGCACAATATTTACATGGCCGATAGTTTGCCATACAAGCCTTCCAGTTGTCAATACCACGTTTGTATTCATCGGTGTCCGCTCTTCCACTCCCACTTCCAGCATCAACACTGGGCCTATGACATCCCCCTGTGCCCAAAATCTCTACTTTGGCCACACTTGTCTTGCATCATATAACAACCAGGCAAGTAATAGATGTATTAGCAAGACAAGCTAGAAATGTGGCTACACCTCCAGTGTCCCAGGGCCCTTTCCAAGCTGCTGAGACAAGACCTGATGGTGAGTTTAAAGTGCAGGATGCGGTCAAAATTGTATCCATGAAACCTGATGGTTGTGGCTACACACCAGGAGTAGCAGCTGGACAAAATCATCAGCCTGCTTTAGATGCAGCACAACCTTCTGGAGTTAAAAGTCAATATGTGGATGCAGTAGTTTAAGTTGATCTATGATCGCTTTGAAGCAGTGATGGTAGTATTGTCAGTCCTGACAGCTCAAATATGTGTCCAGGTACCATCTGCTGCCACCCCCTTATGTGCACCATCTTAAGGTTACAATGTGATGTAGAGCACAACAGTGTTACCCATTGCTACTCCTGTTAACCAACCTCCTATTCATGATTCCACCCCACCACATTCCCTACACAATGGCCCTTCTGCAGGTCAGGTTGATGCCAACAACGACAAGCCCACCATCAAGAAAAGAACGAAGTGATGTCATTATGTGTGTCTTGTACTTATAATATTGATATTACCTCATCCACATGATGACCAAACACTACCCTTGCTAATTCTGCACTTTGATGTCTGCACCATGACTCCAAACAATGAGAGGTTGTACTTCATTCTGAGAGAAATCTTTGACAATCACAAATTGTATTGTATAAAATGAAAAGTCATGTGAAAATGTTCAGAATTTACATAATTGTTTTCTTTCCATCATAATGATGTGGGCATGCATGCCATGCCTAGCTTATTGTAAAATAGGAGACATCAATTCGATGACCATAAAATGGTTGGAACAGGACATGGATACGATTGTTAAAAAAAAAATCCATCCTGTAAAGTAATCCATGTAGTATCAAGCAAGATGTCTTCGCACACAGGAAATGCTATCTTCTTTACAACATGTATATATTTTGAGGAACTTGAAACTATTCTTAAGCATGATTTCAAATATCAAAATACCTCTTGCATACTTTAGACACATTGATGAGCACATGATTCCACATTTACCCTGCTAACGCAGAAAAAATTGAATTGACATGTTATATGTGTTAGATAAAGAGACAGAATTACATTTCTAAATTTCAAATTAAATGATGTCCTGTGTTCAAACATTAACACACATCCTGCCACTTTTTTCAGAATATTTCCATCAACTTAGTCCAGAAACATAATGAAGTCATTATGCATGACAAAATAAGCCTAATCCGACAAAGTGTGCCCATTATATGCCCCTTTAAATATATAATCATTTAACTACTAATCCAATTCAGCAAAGATGAATGAGCAATATGCGATGTATGGCATGAGATCTGTAGGCCTCATGAAAAAACACACAACATCGAGAATTTCCGATTCGGGTTCACAATATTGACCCAATCGTGACAGATATATAGCATTTTGACAATTGACATATATAAATCACCTGTCCACTTACTAAGCGCCTGTCTGTGTTGAAGTCCTGTGCAAACAGTTCATAACAAAAGACTGACTGACATCATAATGAGTGTTGCAGCCACCATTATACGCTGCCTTTATCAATTTCCAGGAAGTTCAAACTATACACAGCCTTCTGCTTCTTAGTGGATTATGGAGTGATGTTCAACATGAAGTCAAAGCTACATGTTCTTAGAAGGCCTCCACATTTTTCAGCTAAAAGTGAAAACACTTCGGTCAACTTTGGCATCACTGCATGACTGAGGTTTGGCATTCCACATCCAGAAGTATGTGCATTCATTCATTCATTGTACAGGCACCTTTACAATAGTCAAGTGATCCACATATGATTTAAACATGATGTAACCAGTGATAGAATGAAGTGACCTATGTGGGGACAGCAATTTGACAATTATATGAAAAATTGTGTTAAGTGTTGAACATATCACATGTACAGGTCTAAACTCCATCATGTAGACTGACCCAAAGCATTTATATGCAAATCAAAACGTAGTACATCCCTATCGAAATATTGTATAAAAGCACAAATATGTCCATGACATAAATGTCAGAATCTGAAGATATTGTCAAACATGGCACAGATCCAACAATCCTTTTGGATATGTTATATAGTCGTGGTCTTAGATGATTTAATTTGATGCAACAATAACACTTTGCATGTATGAAGTTAGCATTTGTCTGTAATATTAATAATAATAATCAATTCATGCCTGGCTCCCTCGCTATTTTACTCATCACAGCACCATCCCCAACATCACTTTTGGATCATGGCTGATATAATTATAAGGGTGAGCGTGAGGCTTCCCCCGTAGGGCAATGTTCTGCAGCACACAGCATCACAATTTTGCAGACCTTGTCTGGAGAGTGTATTAAGGCACCACCATTCTTATCAAGGAATCCTAAGCACACCTTTGGTACACAAGTCTAATTCACAGGACTCTTAGGGCCATATTATCAAGAACGGCGATAACATTATCGCCGGTTTAGTGGCAGGAAACTGCCGCTAAAGCGGCGGTAAGGGGCTTGATAACATGCGCTTGTGAATTCCAATAGAAGCCCAGGTTTGATGTCCTTCACACCAGAAACTGGGCTTCTATTGGAATTCTCAAGGGCATATTTTCAAGCCTCTTATCGCCGCTTTAGTGGCAGTATCCTGCCGCTAAACCGACAATAATGTTATTGCCGTTATTGATAATATGGCCCTTAGTGTGGGCATGTGCTTTATTGAAATGGGCCTCCCCTAACCTTGCTGGGTTCCTTAATGGAATGCGATGATATACTGGGAAAGCCAAAATCCCCTGAACAATAAATGTTTGAGGAAAATGATACATCTGGAGACATTACACATAATTGTATTTACTATCACGCACTAATATTCAGTCCCTTCACAAAAAGCCAAGCTTATTGAGGTGCAAGGTCTGCCATCTGATATGATACACCCTTGTTGCAAAGGACCATAAAGTGATGGGTAGAATCAGGCAGCCTAGGGCAGAAACCTGGGAATGAAAACCTTTGCAGTACAAAGCACCTGTACATTGATATAGTGATAGTGCTTGGAGTTGTGCTATTCCTGCTCCCACCAATGTCAAATAGGTTAAATCAGTTACACCAAACAGATGTGGTTTGCATCCCAGAGCGTTAAACTCTCAGCCTTAATATTGTTTAGTGCTGCCACAGCCACAAGGAAATAGAAATAATCTTGAAGAACAGAAGACAATATTGGTTGTCATATTCCATTTTATTCCGCCAGAATATCCTGAAATGATCCAATTCACTGAATTGTAACCCTGCCACGATAATAACAAGTGTTGGAATGGTTGTGCTACAAGTTCTGCTCTCAAGATGTTTTCCAAAGACAATATTGTGTTGTGGCCTAATATGAATTTCCTAATAACATGTTTATAATTACACTAGAAGAACCATAATGCAATCATTGAGTAGGTGACAATATAAGTTCTCAGCCCTGGATGTTTGACAGGCAGCATGGCAGATGGAGTACCAATATGCTAACAAACAATGAATGTCTCGATGATGAACTTGTTTTGCAAGATTATCTGTACCATGATTCACATTAACACCCACTACCCATTGTGTTCTCATCTGTTAACCACCATGGTGTATCCGCCATTTTGATCATAAACTGCAAATGTGTATGCATGGCATAATGGCAGACAAGGTCATCAAACATGATGTAGGCATCTAGGTGAATGACAGATATGACCATTAATGGCAAATTTCCTGTATGCCATTACATCAAGCATTTACCTTTATGCCATTATCTGTACACGATATTGGGCGCACCATTGCAAGTGACATACTCAACCCCATGAACAATGGAAATCTTTGTGACTGAAGTACAATTCCCATCCAGCAGATACGTTCTGTCACTGGTAAACATACTGATTGATTGGGGTCTAGTTACGGGAACAACATTTTGACATGAAGTCCATACATGTAACACTTTGTAGGGCACCCTAACCTGTAGGATACAAGGCACAATTACAATAGGACTCTTTTCTGTCAAAAATGGTTATTTTGACAGGTTTGTATGCAGGATTAAAGGCTGCAGCAGTCAAGCTACACATGTTGGACTGAAAGCAGGTTTTCCTTTTCATCCTAGTGGGTGGCATAGTAAGTGACGCAGTCAATCGGCCACATTTAATTTTCTACGTCATTGGTTTTGTTTACCACAACTTATACTTTGGCTTTATTAGAAAGTCAAATATGCCAATTGAGTATGTGGCCTAATGGCTAGAGCAGTTATCCTCAAAGCTGAGGAAGCAGGTTCGAGTCTCGAAAGAGACTCTCAACCTCCTGTGATTCGGGGAGAATCACGTAATCTCCCTGTGCCTAACAAAATGAATGTGTCTGTCTGTAGTGCAACTGGTGCTCATGTAAAGTGCTCTGATACTTTCGAGTTGAGTTTGTGCTATATAAAACTCCCAAAATAAATCAGCCACTTTTACCATATTTTAGGGGTCAGAGCACAAACACTAGGTACTAGACATTAGGGCCTCAATTGGCAGAGTTAAACAACTGTCTAAAAATGTATGGCCTTATTTAGAGTTTGTGAACAGGATACACTATCAAGAATGTGGTAGATGTTATTTCCAGCGGATTGCAAGTGCATTATTGCCTTTGGGATTTGTAATATGGCGCACAGGATTTCTGCCAGAATTTCATGGAATATCCACTCCACACAACTTTAAATAGGGCCATGCGTCTTTGCAAAATGTTTTGAGAGCAGGGAAGTCACTTATTACACTTCAGAGAGGTTATGTGCTTAATCATGTTGAAATGCCCCTCTTTTTAAATAAATTCAACATCAAAGTGGCTTGCTCCGATTACAGATATTGTGCAGTTAACTATGCCAGGCTAGGCCAGGGTCTAGCCCCATGCCCTTGTCTGATAGATCTGTCATCTAGCAGTCTTTGAAGTTGAAGCAGTTTCTATAACTTTCAAGATATTATGCCCTTATTTGGTAGTGTAGGTCAACCCAGCTAAAGGAAAAGCTGTGTCACCTTATGACTCGCACAGCGTGTTATCTACTTAAGGTGGTGGACCCTTACTTTGCAGAGGTGATGCAAGACGGAGAATAGCAGCAAAGGGGTTAGTGTCACACATGTCCTACTTAGACGTTGTATAAATGTGCTGTGTGTATGGAAGATGTTCAACCAATCCACGTGTGGGTGTTGTTATGTATAGTATAGGTTTAAACATGCAGGTCGTGGATGTGCCATATTAAGTTATTATTGTGGCCTTTGTTATGCTAACATCCATATCTTTGTCAAGCACATCTAAATTGTTGTTAATGGTGTCTACGCTGTATGACATGACATGACCAGATTAGACTTGTTGAGAACTGATAACGTTTTGTTGTTATGGAATTCCTATGGGCCGGGTGACATTTGTCAAAATGTCATGTACCAAGTGTTCACTACTTGGTACTTATAATGTTCATCACCACACTTATATAATTGTGTTTTTAAAATTCTGCTTGCGCAATGTTTTAGCCTATGGACATCTTGGGGCAATGTGTTAGAGAAACATATAATGACACAAAAACAGGCAACAATGCACTGTCAACTAAATTAAATGTTTTGATGGGCACAGATCAAACACGACTATACAGGAAGCAAGCTCTATTTCAAGCCCCTGGAGATACTCAGCAACAAGTAAAGAAAGTTCAGTCCAGTCCTTTCACTGCCCAAGGCAGAAGCAGCAACTGCAGGTCAACCCAACAAAGCAACAACACCGCAAATGGGCTGTACTCCTCCTGGCAGTTCTTCCAGCTCTTCTTCTTGGCAAGTTCCTTGATCCAAGTGAATTCTAAAGTTCTGGGGTCTGGGCCCCAATATTTATACCCCATTTTCCTTTGTTCTTTTGTTGCAAAAATCTCTCAGCTTCGTCCAGACCAGTTCTGTCCTCTCTGGTCCAGCTTACTGGCAAGGGTTGGAGACAGCATTGTGCAAGGGAGACAGAGCCTATTCAGGTGCAAGGGAAATCCCCTTCCACCACTCTAGATGCAGGCCAGGCCTATTCAGGTGCTAATGAAACTCCTCCCACTACTCTGAATGCAGCCCAGGTCTATTCAGCCCAGCCCTGACTCATCCAGGAAAGGCAGGACACACCTCAACCCCTCAGTGGCTGTCTACAGTGAATGCACATACCCAGCCCCTGTAACTCCAAAGTAAGACAGTCAATTCACAACCGAGCAGAGGCACACAGGAAGGCTAAGCAAGAAAATACCAACTTTCTAAAAGTGGTATTTTCAAACACACAACATAAAAACCATCTTTACTAAAAGATGCATTTTTACATTCAGTTCAGGCATACTAAACTCAATTTCTCCATCTCGTCCCGATGGCAAGTTATACTTGTAAGATGTTTCACAGTACCTCCCATTCTACCCTATGGGACAGATAGCCTTTCCATATTGAAAAACCAAAAACACTGTATTTCACAATCAGGACATCTCACACACACCAGTACATGTCCTACATTTCACATACACTGCACCCTGCCCATAGGGGTACCTTGGGCCAACCTTACATGTAAGAAAAGGGAGGGTTTGGGCCTGGCAAGTGGATACACTTGACAAGTCAACATGGCAGTCACAACTGCGCACAGACACTGCAGTGGCAGGTCTGAGAAACCTTCGAAAGGCAGCTTGTGTGGGTGGCACAATCAGTGCTGCAGGCCCACTAGCAACATTCATTTGATTTACAGGCCCTGGGCACACACAGTGCACTATACTAAGGACTTAGCAGTAAATCAGTTAAGCCAAACATGGAAACACTAATCAATTTACATAATTTACCAGGAGAGCATATGCACTTAGCACTGAATAGCAGTGGTAAAGTGCCCAGAGTCCTAAAACCAACAAAAACAGAAGGCCAAAAAGCTAAATGTCTGGGGGTAAACCCGCTGAAAAAGGCAAGTCTAATACTCTTCACTTTCCATTGTCAGTACCCAAACATTATAACATGTTGTGCTCAACATTAGTAGTCGGTGTTGACTTAAACCATATCTTATGTTATGTTATATTATGTTAGGTATGTTATGTTATGTAAAAGGGTTCTTGGTATGATGCAAATGACAAGTCCTTGGAGGGGTATCTCGGCACTGTGTTGGCAGAACAGAATACATTTCACAGTAGGAGAAAAAGGTGGATGTGAACATCACAAACATCTCTGTCTATTCATGGTACAGTCCACATCACTGTAACACCCTAAAGGAATTTTATGATTATTCAAATAATGTTAGGGCATGCTTGTTATACCTTCATATGTTTTGTGTCATGCGCCTAGAAACTACCTTTAGTATGTCCTGTCAATGTACTTGTTGTTTTTTTAACTTTACATGGTTTTATGTGATGGGCTTTGTGCACACTATACAACAAAGGTGTCCAGAAAAATCGCTATTTTGTATGGGGGTATTTTTCCAGACAGTACATTCTAGAGGTTCTTAGAGAGTAGCACTATAGTTTGGGCCATATTTAGAGTTTTGTTGCCCAGTACACTACATTTAAAAAATGGTGGCTGTCCTGTACACTGTATTTAGAGTGTCATTGTCCATAATAGCAATATAGCAGAAAGGACATCCACCAAGTTTTCGAGCATTGTGTCCACAAAAGTATCAGCCCATATTCTTTAAGTTAGTGTAAATATTTTAAACACCTGCCAGTTATGAAGAGTGTGGTGTTCTACAGGAGTCCACAGAGACTGAGGATGTAATATACCAGACTTTGTTGCAGAATAGTTCACAAAGCGACATCACTTGACAACATGAATTATTAGTTAGCGATTTACTAACATCGGTCTGACTATCATAAAGTTGAACTTTTGAGTACGGCTCTATTTAGAGTTTGATGGACACGGCACTCAGTCAAAATGTGGTGGCTGACTTTCCACATATTTAGAGTGCCACCGACCATAATGCATTTGTAATATGGTGGAAGGGACATCCACCACATTTTTGATGGAATACCCCATCTGTAAATGTAAAAGTCCATAATTTCTAGTCCAGTATGTGCCGGTTAAACAACTGCCAATCATAAGAGGGTGGTGTTCTGCAGGAGTCTCAGGAGATTGATTTTAAAATATATTTGACTAAGTTGTAGGTTAATTCACTAAGCAACTTCATTTGACAACATGCATGTTTAGCTAGTCATTAACTAACATTGTTCTGGCTCTCGTACAGTTCAACCTATGCAGAAAGATGGGCTTAAGAATATATTGTTTTTCAGACGTAATGTCCTTGATGCGTAGCTTTACAGACATACATTTATATGCTCTAACATTTCACAACAAAGCAAAGGGACATACATATTAAGGTAGACAGTTGGGTACACTATTTTAAATTTCCATCAGTCTATTCTGTAACACTACATAATTTATTGTGTATGTAAATGGCTTCCTACACTATTAAAACTGATTTGATGTTCATGTTTTTACATCTCAAGGTGGCCAATTGTTTATATTGTGATTGTTTATGTTATTTACATGTTGGGTCTGGCAAGAATTCTGATGTTGTTCATGGAATGACATGATGTTTAGCATGTGTTGTCACATGAGCACTATCAGCACATCTTTGTCAAATGATCCAGTTAAAGGAAGTGGCCCAATTAGGGTCACTCACGACCACCTCTCAGCCTTCCATACTAATGAAGAGTCAGTCAGATAGATGGAATACAAACCAATAACAGTTTATTCAAAGTTCGCTCAGAGCAGAGCTCTGTCTTCCCAGTCACTAAGAGTGATGCAGAGAAGTTCCTGACATCAGCAAGCATAACAATACATTATGTACATTTCAGAATGAATGAAAACATGCCGACCATGGAATTTTCCAGAGAAATGCAGCTGGACAGTAAATTACAAAGGAGTACGTTTCAATTCCGAGGCCAGGCACACATTATCTATCTATGTATCCAAAGGGAGGGAAACTAGGGCTATTTTTTTATCCATGTCCAGTAAACATGCTCGTTAATATATCTCAACAATAATGGTATGCAGTTCCTAATGTGTAAAGCAGGTAGTTGTATGTGATCAGGGGCTCCACATGGTGGTGTAGAGCCAAAAGTCAGGAGAAGAGTCTCCACCTTTCGGAAAACGACCCTCACACACCCAGCCAGCCATGCTTCATTATCGGGTCTGCTCCTTATCGGGTCGGCGCTGCAATACCCGATCGGCACCCGAGATGGGGCCTTCTTGGCAGAGATCTTTATTCCTTATGCCGTAGGGTGCAGTGCGTGTGAGGGCCCTAGGTGATAATGATGTGTAGGGATATGAAATTTAAAACAGGAAATGGTGGTTTACTCAAAATAATTTTAATGAAATGTGGCCACCACCCTGATTAAAACAAAAAAGAAGACGCGTAACTTCACTTTAAGGTCGTGAGGTTATACGCTTGTGACACAGGTCAACATGGTTCTTGTGTTTTATCAATTGGTGGTGGTGTTGTTGCTGTCAGTGGTGTTGTTGCTGGCAGTGGAGGTGATGCTGGCAGTGGTGGTGATGCTGGTGATGCTGGCAGTGGTGGTGATGCTGGCAGTGGTGGTGATGCCGGTGGTGGTGGTGATGTCGGTGGTGGTGGTGTGGTGTGCCCTGCAGTTGCAATGGCCTCCTCCGATCTCTCACTCCGGGGTGCCCTTCCTACCTTGTCATGTGCAGACCCACGCGATGTCTCGCCAGTGGACACAAATAGTACATTAGCTAACTATTCTGGCAGGACTACGTACCAATAATAAATTTTAATTTCTGCCAATCTATCTGTCCTCTGCTTGCTTATCACTGATGTGTGTCACATGCCTGTGTGTTCAATGGGATGACTGACTACATCTCCCATCATGCATTGCTGGTGTTAAGTGAAACTTGTACTGGAGTGGGATTCACACTGCCTCATTGGGGAATGCGGTTAGGGAGTGGGGGCGCAGCTTGGTGAGCATGCTCCTTACCTTGTTTGTTGGCAGCTCTGGCTGAGCTGTCTGCATCCCCGATTCCGCTGACGCTGTCAGGCTCTATGGTGGACTCCACCAGCTGCTCCAGTGCAGTCAGTGCAGGTGCCCTGTTTCTTCCTCCTCCTGTCAGGCTGGCTTGTTTTTTGATCGCCGCCATCTTCTTCTTTGTGACATCGTACCACCTTTTTTTTAGTTCTTCAATTTTTACGGGGGGTCACTCCTACCGCATTCACCTGTGCATGGATTCCAAGCCAGATTTTCCGCTTCTCTGATTCTGGCACTTGCAAGGACTGTTTCCCAAACAGCTTTGTGTGATGTTTAGCCACCTCCTCAATAAGGATCTGCAGCTCCCTTTCGCTAAATTTTAGCTTTCTTTTCCTTTCTGCAGCTTCATATTTGGTCTCCTTGTTGGCAATTATGCAGTATTTTTAAGGGAAAGTTCTCACTGTTGCTCCTGTGTTCTAATCTGCACTCCCTGCCTCTCCAGAAGGTTCTGATTCAATGCACCTGCATGGGTGTGGCCACTTCCTGGTTGGGAGGTGGGGTGGATGCACAGGATTGGCTGATTCCTCAATTGCTGCTATTTTGAAATTCCGATTCGTTATTTACCGATTCGGTAATACAGAATTGGTAATACCGATCGGTATTAAGGATTCGGTATTGTTTTTTTCCGAATTTTACCGATTCGGTAAAAAATACAGATTTTTTACCTACATCAGAAATAACGAATTCTTAATACCGATTCGGTAAAATTTGGTATTAAGAATCCGGTATTTCACTTTAACCTACATATGGCCCTTTTTTTTCTCACTCATTCTATAACATTGACAATCTTTAAACAAAAATCCACATATTTAAACATTGCAGATATCCGTTTTAAATATGTAATCAAATACATGATTGCCGACATACTATTCTGGTCAGCCAGGTCTTATGAAAGTGTAAAAGTATCATTCAGTGGCCCTCCCCCTTGACACCTACTCCCACTGCTCATATGAATGACAAAAGATGTTAGTAATGGACCATTACAAAGTGGCATTCTGTCCCTCTGTTTTCTTTCGAAAAAAACAAAACACTGTTATCAACATGATGATTCTCTAGGCCAGTGCTTGGTGTTCCCCTGGGATCAATTATGGCCCGCTCCCCTGTTTGAAGATTCAGCCCTAGCCAGTCTATTCTGGTCACAACAGAAACTGTGTCAATTACTTCTGGAGTAGCCACAACCATCATCTCTGCTGCAGCCTATTAAGTCCCGGAGAGAATTGGCCCCCAGCCAGAAGACATTTAGTTAGGGCCTCCTTGGACGCAGGCCCCTCTGCTCATTCTCCTGTGCCCTCCTTTTTGTTTCTGAGGAGAAAAACATTTGTTCTGGGCAAACTGTATTGTTGAGTTTTTTACAGGATGTGCCCAAGAAGGTGGACTGAATGGTGCAAATTGTGGAGGACCTTCGTTCTCTACAGGCTGTCCATCAAACAGTGTGTCCGGGTGGTACCATCACTCTGGAAACCAAGACTTTTGCTTCTCATTTTTTCCTTTCACGCAACACCCAGAAGGCAGAAATGTCTGTACGTTTATTTATATTTGACATGCACCATAATTTTATTTCCTGTTATAAGAGCGTTGCTTTGTCTTTTGTACAGGGTCTGGAGGAATGCGTGTTATAATTTACATATGTGGTTTTAGGATGAATCCATGTCAGGCTGTTCAACATTTTTGCTTACAGACCATTTGTTTGGGAACGTGTTGCATTATGGCATTTGCAGTGTAATTTGATTACATATTTGGCAATTGTATAGGAAAGTCATCCTTTTTGTCCGATTACCCACATTTTTTGACTGATACTGGTGGTTACTGACCCTGAAAGAGACCTGGGCTCTGCTAAGTAGGCCCACGGCCAGTGATCCCTCTTTAAAAGGTATAAGGTAATAAGTGTAGTTGTAATTGACTAAGAAAACATACGTGTAATTCCCTACTATATGGGGGGCATGTAGGGTTAGAGACCCCAGTGAACTGAATGCACTAAAGTGTGCACTGCTGTCGTGTCTGGTATCATATTGAAGGCAACCCTGCCTTGCAGGCTGTTTTTTAAATAAAACTGAGTCCAAATTTGACTTTGGAATTAAAAGTACTTCCAAATTCCAAATATGACCTACCTTATCAACGTTCATGACTTGGGTAGAAAACTGTGAATCACTTCATTTGGATGACATCACAGAGATAGTGGCCTACTGAGGTAAGCAGACCACCATGTCTGTGATTGGATTTAAATTTAGTAAACTAATTGTCTTAAATGAGGACTGTTTTCCTTAACGTAAACTGTGGTGCATTTACATTACATGTTTGTTTATTTCTAAGTTGTTTTTAAAGTTGGCAATGGTTCCTTGGACCACTGCCTACTCCCTAATAAACTTTTTTTTATATTAATAAAGGGGAAGGGTCTTTTGCGGACGTGTTGCCACCGCCTTTGATAAGTCAACTATCAATAAATGCTTTGCAATCAAAGTTGCAGTAGCAAACAATTGATACATTGCATTCCGAATCGCAATTTAGAAGGCATGCCCTAAACACGCATCCTCCACATTGCGATTTGATTTGAATCTTTAAACCCATTTTGTAATTCAGGAAGCACTTACTGAATTATAAAAAAGGGCTTAGTAAATATTCAAAAGTCATGTACTGGTACAAACTTTGTGATTTAACTAGATCGATTTGAAACAGTTTAAATGGCTTTGTACATCTAGCCCTTAGAGAGAAGACTAATGGACTCATAGTAGCTCACCGTGTACTATGGATATACCTTAGTTGTACAGGATTGCAAGGGAATATAATAGAGGAGCAGGAGGCAGAAGAGTACCATCACCTGAACAGTGCAAATTCGAAATGCTGCAGCTCTTAAATTTTTGTCAACACCACAGAACATCTTCAAACTGAGTAAAGTTCTGTGGCGCCAATTTTTAGAACTATTGTTTTTTTGGGTCAACTATCTGGACTCTTTTTCTATTTCAATAATGAATATGTCCAGTTGTGCAATGTTAGAGTAATTATTGTACTACCAAAAGGCTTTTTCTTGCTAATTATGACACAGTTGCCAAGTACAAATCTTTAACAAGACTCTGCTTATATGCATTCTAATAGTTAATTTATTTACTTCTGATTTATTGGCAGCAATAGCCAGTTCAAATGTGGGCCACTCTTAAAATCAACAACTGACAAAGCCAATTTGTCAGTCTTTTTCATGGGTAGAGGTTCTGCTTCATTAACTGGTGAGTTTGTGTGGTTATGTAGATGAAAGACTGGGTAAACCGGAGAGACTGAGTCCATACTTAGAAGGATTATCAGGAGCACAGATGGGTGAAAAGGTGAGTGATGGAGTTCATGGTTGGATGATGAGGATGTGAAAGTATGGACAGATGGATAGATGAATGAGAAAGTGAGTGCATGAATAGGGAGTGGCTGTGAGTGATGGAAAAAACAATATATTTATCAAATTACATTTTCATAAGCTCTCTTATTTTTAAACATGATCTGTCATTTAACAAATCAGAGCACTATAGCAGCTGCTCCCCTTTAGTTATCTGAAGATCTGAGAATAGGACCTAAGTGCAGGAAGAAAAGGGAGTAAGGAAAAGGAGAAAGAGAGATATGCGCCTGCAGGTTAGTAAATGTAAAACTAGGACTTGATTGTTATGGACAGTGGTTTATACCAATATTCCACTGGTCAACAAAATCTGCACCCGATAAAAAGTGCGTTTGGACTGTAACTAGCCTTAAAGCATACCTGGTGTCCCATCTGAAGAGCATAAGCATGAACTGATGAAACTGCAGCACCAGTAAAGAGGAAGCCTGTGATAGAGAGACAAAACAAACAAAAACACCGTATACCTACAAGTCACAGGAACATTAATAGCTGTGGAAGCCAGGGAATCAAGAAGGGGTAAAAAACACATGTGAGGGAATCTGTTTTCAGTCTTCTAAAGTCACAACCACATCATCATCCCCACTAAACAAAGTGTCACCTCATTGATTCATTTACTTTAGAAAGTTTATCTCAGAGGTGTACTTTGTTCACAGAAGAGACTTTATGAAACAACCACACCTGAGATCTCCTGACAAACTCCACATACAGGATGAATTATTAGGACCCAAGTCCCACAAAATCCAGTTCCCCACAGCCTTTCTAAAAACTGCATCCAATAATGTCAAACACAGAATCATGAGAATTACTACATAGTTGTGTGGCTGACAAGTATCTTTGGTTGTAAAGTGTTGTCTTTAGACTGCCCTACATTTTTTTCTCTAATCACCCTTCTTCCAGAAACAAGCTTGCACTTAAGAAATGAACATTGGTGAGTTTGAAAATTTCACAGGAATAAAATTCACTGTTTTGACTGTTGCACTTCTCAGTGGGAAACTGTTCATTTAAATCTTCAGTAATTGCAAAATCATGATTCTGCCAATTACCAACATTGCGAAACACTCCATTTCCAATACTTAAACCACCGTCAGTCTCCTCTTATTCCAGTGCCCCTTGCTACAGCTTTGCTCTCCTGTGAACACCTCTTTTCACTCTCTTTCCTTCTCCACACCTCAGCCTCATCCACTTTCAATAACAGAGCAAATTTACTACCAATACAACCATTTTTTGCAGTTCACAGCCTCCAAACTCAGGGGAGTTACCCCCTGACTGTGGCCATCCGTCCCCCCATATTTCTTAAATGCACCCCTTTCCACCACATTCTCAGTCACAAAGATCCCTGTGAGCAACTACCATGAGTCTGCTCTTTCTACTAAAATCTCTTCCCATTACGGGCGCATCTATAATACCTGAAGTACAGGTGACTTGGTAGCTCTTCTGATCTCTGGAATATTATGGTCTCGGGTAGAGTGTCCTTAAGTCTCTCAAATTATGCACCTCCTAATCACCTCAAATGTCAAAAACCCTGCCCACAATCTAAAAATGGATTTAATAAAGACCACGCCTCACACAAGAAAACCTTTTGTCTCAGGTGATAGCAGAGGAGGACATCAATGACTTAATTCTACCCCATGATCTATCCAAATACCGCCTTACCAACCTCTGAAATTTCTATTATTGACAGTAAAAGACATTTGATCTGTCA
The DNA here is from genome assembly GCF_964204655.1 of Triturus cristatus. NCBI lineage: Eukaryota > Metazoa > Chordata > Amphibia > Caudata > Salamandridae > Triturus > Triturus cristatus. The sequence goes on from NC_140588.1 coordinate 718,994,013, forward strand.
GAACAAAAACAAAGTCATTACATGTAATCTCATACAATTCCCTATTACCTGATATCCAATTATGAAGCCAGAGACTGAAACCGTTATCTATGTGCTTCACAACTGTAGATCCATGACCAAACACAATCTTGATTGAAACACACAACCTGGAAAACTGTAGATACATGACCAAACACAATCTTGATTGAAACACACAACCTGGACCTCCTTTTGCTTACGAAAACATCGATTATAGAGTCTTATTAGTTTATTATTGACCTTCTTGACCCCTCGACTTCTTTGACCCTACGATTGCACAGGCTATGGAAAATAGGTGGAGTTTCGTTCGGGTATATAGAGATTACAATGCAAGTACATTCCAACAGAGCGTTTCCCCTCCTCCCAGGGATTATCTACAGAAAGAAAGAAATCTCAAATGCAGCCCATTCTACTCCATATTATCTACCACTCTCCTGGCGATTATCTGTCACTCTATAAACACCATGGCCAAAATAACTAGCTCTGCAGGAACTAATAGTTGTTCTGGAAGCATAAATCTGCACTGAGGGGGTTTGAAAGACAATGCCACATCACAACTAACTAATGTTCTATGCTGCCTAAACCCCATTCATGAAAAAGGGAGCTTTTCTTGACTTCCAAAAATATATCCATCGAATGCCAAACCCCAGTCCCATAGAAATCTCTGATCACGCCATTTTCCCATTCACTATTCTTGGCATCAAATTCATCCAAAAGAGACAAGAGAAAAAAAACCAAAGGTGTGAGTCAGAGATTCCAAACATGCCGCCCTGACTCTTGTCCCCAATCTCCCCTCAAACTCTTAATTATCTCAACAGAACCAGACACTTAGAAGATTTTCAATGAGAGTATCCCTGTCTTAAAGTTACTGATGAGATTTTCCCATTAACACTCAACTGCTTTTAAACAAAAAACGAAATCAATAATTCTCTAAAGTTCTACTCGAAGAATGTGAAAACCTTTGGGGCATACGAATGCTGATAGTAGCAAAATCCCTCAATCCAGCACCTCAGTTTGCTAAGAGTTAAACGCGAAAACTATTAAAAACATCTTTCAGCCAATAGCCTTCTTCTTCAGAGAGGTGATTGCAGCAGAGAAAAATCATTCCAAGAACCTTGCGACATTGTCAACAAGTTAACCTACCCCTAGAACACATCTTCATGTCCCACAATGAAGAGAAGCGTGAAAAATGTTCCCATTTATTTGAAAACAAAAGAAAGAAGATAGAGCCTTGCCTTTCAGTTCCTGACACTATCACTTCACGAAGGACATTAACCCACTCATCCTTAGGCAATTAGTAATCTTTCAATGAAGTTACACAAACCGAACTTACAGGGCCATCAACACCTCACTGGCCCAAACATTAGCTCCTAAATGCTAAATATCGACCAAACCTTTCTCCTCCTCAAAAACCTAAATGGAGACCAGGAAGACCTCCACAATTTCCTACATACTTCAACCCTTCACCCTACTAGCCAACGTCTCGAGAGTTGTCATGCAATATACAACCCCAAATAGAAAACAAAAATCTCCTTGACAAATTACAAGAAGTCATTAGATTAGGCAGCACTAAGACAGTGATGCTTCAAATAATGGATAATATAGTGCATTACAAGATTAAGGTGTTACGTGCCTAATTTGACCTAGTTAACCACACCATTTGCCTGCAAATCTCGAAAGAGTGGGCGGAGTTTAGTAGAACAGTTCTTAGCTGGTTTGATTCATACCTTAGCAATCACTTACAACAGGTAAAACATTCCAACATTCTAACCATTTCTCTAATACCTCTATTGTCCCTGTCTCCAATACTCCTTTATACATGGAGAGCCTCAGCTCTCTTCTAAGGAAAACTATAATCTCATTTCCTGTGTGTACCAATGATACACCATTCTAACTCAACCATCAGAGAATGGAATTCCTTTTACTCTCCCGGTCCCCACAGTAACATTCCAGTCCAAGCTAAGCTAGACACCTCTAAGTTTCTCAATTGCAAGTACTCTATTTTAAAGCATGCCAAATGATTAGGCCTTACCTTAGACATGAACCAGAACCTGCAATCACACATGGACTCCTTAGCCAAAAGCGCTCGTTACCAAATCATACTTCTCAGAAGAATCACGCCTCTCTTTCCAGCCAATTATTTTAATGGGGTGATGCAGTCATCACAACTCACTAGTTCGCATCATGAAAGTCAACCTTGCTGCACCTAGGGCAGTCCTTCAGGCAGCAGCACACCTATTTGAAATCTCCCTAACTCAGAATAATATTCACAGTGTTATGTATTGTTTGTAATATCCTACACAGTGAAACATCAACCTTCTTATCAACCAAATATATCATATGAGGAGTCCCCTATTAATTATGCAGCTCGGATTTGATCAGACCTAAAACCCCTTTCTTCAAGAAAAAAGAAAACCCTGACCAGTTCTATACAGGGTATGCTCCCATAATCTGAAACTCCATTTCTCTCCCTACCAGGACCAAAACCACCTTGTTACATTAAAAAAAGAAATGATCCTCTTTCTCTTCCAGTGAGTATTCTAATCTTCCCAAAATCAAATGTACTTTGACAAGAACTAGTAAAACATGTGTCTGGAGCATATAGTTTATTGCATCCACTTCCAGCCAGCCTCCAGTAATCAGTACAGCTATCCTACTGACCCTCCTGGAATCCTGTTCATCAAGAGGTTCCAGTTGATGACACCATATAGTTAAAGGAACAGTAGGCTGGATAAGTGTAGACCATAACACATCTCCCCCTTTAAACAAAACATATATACACATTATATAACATGTGGGTGATTATACTCAGTGCTAATGAAAGCAACATAGAATACAAGAAAATGTAATTGGCAGAATACAATGGATTAATAATAATCCTCATCACACTAGTACTATGAAAAAGATAACAATGCTAAAATATAATAAACAAGGGATAAAAGTAGATTATCGATGAACTGGAAGATTTCATACTCGAGATGTTATATCATGCACACAATAATCAGTGCATGAGCTAATCTATTGCGAATCTCTTAAATGCACTGGCAGTTTCCTAAACCGTACACTTATACTGACCCTTTCACACTCACAATCACTCTTCTTGGAATCACTCTGGGAAAGCAGACTCACCCCTAGAACAGTTAGCTAACCGTGACATACTTTAAACATCACCACCATCTAGAACCAGCACATTCCACATTCCTCTATCCTCCTTGGCTCCGTAAACGTGGGCTCCCCTTTAGGACTACAAGTAGATATTTTTCAAACACCACATCACCAACCTTCAATTAAAATTGGTTCGTACAGTGTTTTTCATCAAAATGTTTTTTATATTTGTCCTGCTTGGCAATTATCTTTTTTACGATTGGCTACCACACCCTCAGTTACGACAGACCTTCCTCCCCTCTTCAAACTTAACCATATTGCAAATTTTTGGTACGAGGAGGTTGACTTGAGGTACTGGACTTTGCTGTCCTCTTATCATAAGAAGTTATAAAAACAAGTGAGTGGATACTCCTCCCTAGTAAATATTAAAATGTTTCCGATCTGTAAAAATTCAAAATTCAAAGTAATTTTTGTTTTCTGATTTTATTCTTCAAGTTTGGATCCTGGTTCATAGATTTTCATCATACGCCAAAGGTTTACAGGAATAGTTTTATTTAAACGTTCAAAAGCCAGTTTTATTTAAACATTCAACAGCTGACACGTGTTTCGCCCTTTGCCGGTCATTTGGAACAAGGCTTTCTCAAGGCTAGAAAGAGGCAAGTATCATTTATAATCGAAGCGGCAGGTTTGAGCATATCAACAATTATGGGGGTGGGGATGCATTCCTTGTATTCCAATTACTTTCAATTAATCCCAGTACTCCTTGATGTGTGATGAGTGGTGTAATGGCATGCCCAAATACCACTGAAGTAAACAATAAACTGCAAAGTTGGGGACAACATCTTGCCCCCACCAAACGCACTGTGATATGCCATCTTTAGGCGGTCATTCGTACTTGTAATTTCATCCATGTAATCCCTTTAAACTGTATTCTCCACTTTTAACTTAATTTTCTTTTTTCTTAAATTGCGAATCCACACACGGAATGGTTTGCCGTTTTTTCCAAGTTTCTGATATTTAAACAGTGCCCATCTGGACCTCATGTAAAAATATGAGTAAAGAAGGGTCATCACAAACAGTGTTTTATTTGTTAAAATCCCAATGCATTTATAACATTTAATTTTAGAGTCTTTTTGTGCTTCTTCTTGTGCATTGCTTATCTTGAGACGATCAGCAACTTCTCATTAGTATCTGATGAAGAGACTCTGGATAAAGTGTAATTCGATCCTGTATCCTTCATCTCTTCATCCAGAATGTCCCATGTTCAATGCTCTCAACAATGGTCATAGCATCCTGTCAGGTAGGATTCCTTGCTAACAGCTTCTCTTGTACCCTCAGGTTATTCTGGTGCTATCATGCTACAGAAACAGGGTGTACTAGTTTTTACTGCATTACACTGGTGCCCTTGCTTAATTTGTCTGTTCCTGTATGGTGCTACTGCAGAATATTCAGGAAGTGATTCTGTGCTCCTGAATTTCATTGGCTCTTCCCATTGACCTGGAAGTAATTGGTTACAAGTTAATGTGCAGGTTGAAGGTCTAGATTGCACACCTGCACTGGGGAATGAACCTGACACTATCTATAAGTTAGTGCTTGCTGTGCAGCAAGAATCTCTAATAAGACCCCAGTTGTTGTCTGGTGGCTTAGTGGACTAATGCATCCACTGTAGGGGCCTGTGTTCGACCTCATGGTCACAGTTTCAATTCCTGGTGGGTCCAATCATCCTTCTGAGGTTGAAAAAATGAGCACTAGCTTTGTTGATTCTTCTTAAAGCCCTGCATATATTCCTAAGAGAAGTCCGACTAATACTGAGGAATTGGGCTGGGTAACACTCTTTGAAGACACCTTTCAGAGTTCTTTAGAGAATGATATATGTAATACTTCTCTAATTGATAAGGCCAAATTCACCCCTAATAAACGTTTTGGTGGATGAGATCTCCCGGGCTCTATCACAAACCATCTCTTTAAAAGCCCCTTGCCCGAACAGAGTTCTCGCCGATATCTCTTTGAATCCCTTAGATCTCTGGGCTCCTCTTTTGACAAATGTGTTTTACGCCATTAGTAAAGAGGGTCCCCCCAATTCATGGAAACACTTCACTATTATACCCATGTATAAAAAAGTGGATAGTGGAGACCCTAAAATTAAAGGCCGATATCATTGTTAGATAGTACAGTCAAGGTAATGCGCCGCCTCCTCCTAAACAGATTGGAGGATTTGGTAGAGGAGAAACAATGTCTTTCTAAGGTTCAATATGATTTTAGAAGAGGCAAAGGGACTATTGACCAATGCCTGAACTAAAATATGGTGGTTGCTAAATACACAATTGCAGCCTTCGATTGCGTGGCCCATAGTAAGTTATGAGGTATCATGATTTCCCTGGGAATTGATAACACAATCATCAATTTTATTAGGCAGCTTTATGCAGGATAGTGTTAGGTTTTGGCAGAGCTGGGGAATGCACTAAACCATTTGGCATCAATCGTGGAGTGAGACAAGCATGTGTGCTGAAGAACCAGGCTGAATTAGGCCTGGCAGCGCAGGGTACGCCTGAAATCTTCTGAGTTCGCCTGCTTAATTGTACAGAGACACGGAACACTCTGTTGGCATAGGAACTTCAATTTATTAGCTGCAGCTAGGTACAGTTGTCCTAGAAGTACATCAGTGGTAGGTTCTCAGGAGACTGCCACTTCAATCCGTGGCTCACAGTCTTTTATAGCGCTTAAATCCCCTAAAGCAACAACACCCTCAATGTGCAAAAACATGTCATCCACTAGCAAACATTCCTTTTACAAGATACAGGATAACAGGTAATAGAAATTCTTTCCATAGGGTGGTGTTCTCTACCTGACCCTATAGGTCAGGTGGCATGAGCATTCCTAAGTTTAATTAATTTACAACAGGACGTGTTTGCGTGATGCAGGTGGTGATTCGTAAAACAAAGGGAAGGCAGAGAAGGATAATCAAGGGTCAATAGATGGTTATCATGGAAATTAGTTGCTTCGAGCCGGGTCCCAGAATTTACTTTGCTCAGAGAGAAAGGAAAAAGGTCATTTAACATGCTACAGTTCAGAGTATGAAGAAACGCTACGAAGGTCGTCGGCGCCTGAGTGAGGGCAACATCACAATGGTGTCAATACGCAAGATGAAGCCGTAATCAAATTTCCTCAGACCCTCCTTTTGCCATTACTCAGGGAAAAAACACACAGGCTGTTGTTAATCAGAATCGACTTCAATAGTCATGAAATCTACAAGCTGTTGTTGCAGCATTATTTTCGTGTTTTCTGCTGTCTGGAATACAGGATTTGGAACACACAGGGTGGCGCAGAGCCCGCATATAGCGGGACCACATTGTAGGCAAAGGCAACATGAGAAGAGAATAGCCAAAGTCGATCCGGCAAAGGTAAGAATCCCCATGTAGACAGTAGTCCCCAAAACCATCACATCAGAGAACAATTCCCTTTTTCCGGGTGAACGGACTCAGCGATCTTATGTAGTTTAGAGATGGCTTGGTATACTGTAGGGGCGTTGTCTGGAATATAAATGCAACAGCTAGATCCGATCAATTTGCATACGCCTCCGAAGTCAGCAAGAATAATATCTAATACCATCCTTTTCTGAAGCGTGACAAGGCGGTCAGCAACGAGTTCTGCAGTGAGATTACTCAAAGCTCCAGCTGTTTCATTGACAGTGGCTTCTACAACTCAGATTAGTTGTCTTATGTCTCTACTGTTGGCTATTGGGCCACAGAATGGAAGGAGTCCTTTCAAGACATCCCGACTTCTTGTCCTGACGTATCCTGGTCAGACACCACCCTTCTTTTCTGTAAATGATGCTTGGCATCCGCTATATATGTAAGGGGCAACAACCAAGCGATATAACAAGTGCCTCTCCAATTACCAGGTAGAGAAGTGTAAGCCTTATTTCCACACACGAAGTATGTATTACGTGAGGGAACCATGCGAGGCCAATCTGTCCCATTCAAGGTCACAATATGCTGGCATTTGCTTGTACCTTTATATTCTAACCCTCCTTTCCTAATACAGAATGGTGCTTGTCCAGGTACCACTAGAAAAGTTTGTCCTTTTCGAGAGGTTTTATTAGAGGGCAGGAAATACAAATCCGTAGAACTGGTTTGGCGATCAGCATATTCTGACTTCTCACTATTCGTCCCATATATCCTTTTTCTGTCCCGCCAACATAAATGGTATAGATGTACTCCCAAGCTCCTTACGTCTCGGGTATCACCATCTCCAGAAAATACCCAACTGGCACTCAATTCCCACCATGCACTACAACAACCATTAAATGAAAAAGGAAGGGTAATGTATGGTATTCCAGTATTCACCGAACTTGGCAGAAGACCACAAACACAACAGTTTGTCGCATTAGTAGCCAATTGATGTTGGTGTAGCATAGAAACAAATGTGTTGTTACGGAATTCACTCCTTCTTGACTCAACATGAGGGGGTAGAGTGACATGTGTATGCATTTCAATGGTAACTTTGGGAATGGACTGCGTAAAAATTACATGTAGTCCGCATCCTATGCAAGACAATATAATACACATTAAAATCAATATTATTAAAGCCACCACAAAACGATTATGCAATAATTTACAATGCTTCGTGCTTGTTGTTTGTATTTTGTCCATTCCCTTTTGAACAGTCATTTCCATCTCTAAATGTTGCCCGTGACGGGAGGTTGCTTCACTCAGCTGTGATTGTCTGTAGTTCTTTTTATTTTCCTACAAGTCCCACAGGCCTAGAGCCACACCTTGGGTCAGAATTCTGAGACTACGATCACGGCCCTGCAACATGTGGAAATTGGGATAAAGACAAAGTCAATGAGGTACTATTGAGGTATTCTTGTTCTGTCTGGGCCTCAAATCGTACCTCCGGGAACCAGGTACAGTTTGTTATGGGAAAAGGAGATGTGGTTCAGTAGGGTCCAACTCCAATGCCGGTGGTATTGCTGCTTGGGCGACCTCGTCGACTTTTCCCTCTGATCTGGCAAAGTCTAGGTGTGAATCGCTAAACGGTCCATATCTTGGTATCCTTTCGCTTTCAGAATCGCCAATTTGTTTACGAACCCACTGATCATAAGGCAATTGTAGGGGCACTTTCTTGCAATGTACCCCATGTACCCAGTTCTTTTTTCCCACCACCTTCACTGCAGTGCACGTTGTTAACAGTACTTGACGAGGTTCTCTCCAGTGAGGTTCCAAGTTCTTCGACCTCTGGAAGTTTTTAATGCAGACCCAATCTCCGGGTCGTATGGTATGACCAGGATCAGTTGAAGCCTGAGGCAAAGTATCTTGTACCTGTTGGTGAAGGACACGTAATTTAGTGGTGAGATCATGCAAATAGTCAATTAACAATGGATGCTCTATCTTGGAGTATTTCTTCGGCCTTGGGACTCCCCAAACATTTGCAGGGCGTCCAAATACAACATCATAAGGACTAAGCCCCATACGGGAATGGGTGGCTGTTCTAGTGGATAAAAGAGGCAAGGGCAGAGCATCAGGCCAAGCAAGACCCGTGCTGGCTTGTATCTTTGCGAGTTTAAGCTTAAGAGTGCCATTATAGCATTCTACCAAACCCGCTGACTGAGGATGGTTCGCTGCGTGGAACTTTTGTCTAATGCCAAGGCCTGCACATACTTTCTGCATGATCTGACCCACAAATTCACTTCCGTTGTCACTCCAAATAATTCTGGGTAACCCAAATCTCGGCAGAAACTCCTTCAAAAGGACTTTTGCCGTGGATAGAGCAGTATTATCTTTCAGGGGATAGGCCTCTATCCATCGGGAGAAGGCACATACCACAACAAGAACATACTTCAGATTGTTACATCGTTCCATGTGAATGTAATCTATTTGCAACACCTCAAAAGGGTACATTGGGGGAGCAAAGTGACCTGCCGGTGTTGGTGTTTCCTTCCCCGGGTTATGCATCAAGCATATAATACAATGCTTAACCAGATTGTCTGCACATTTAGAGATCCCCACATTCTGCCATACCGGAGCCAGAAGTTTGCATATACTCTTAGCGCTCATGTGGGCTGGACCATACGCCATGGTAACTACTGGGAGTACATAAGCATCTGGTAACATCCAGCGTTGATGTTCTGACAAGTCTGTCCAGCACCCTGTCACATCCAACCTTCCTATACTCTCTTTCCACTTACTTAATTCTTTCTCTGTGGCTTCTGCCTGGATCGTTTTCACACTGTCCACAGTATTCTCACACATCCCTCCTTGTGTAACCCATCTAGCAGAGCCCGCAACATACATGCGGCTTGTAGTGTCTCTAGCCGTCTCTTTCGCTATCCGGTCTGCGAAAGCATTTCCTTGACCTACATCATCAGTAATCTTCTTATGTGCACTACACTTCACAATCGCTATCTGAGTGGGCAAGGTGAGCGATTCAAGAAGGTCATTTACCAATTGGCCATGCTGTATCTTAGTGCCATGGGATGTGAGAAACCCTCTTTCCTTCCACAGGCGGCCAAAACTATGGGCCACTCCAAACGCATACTGACTATCAGTATACACTTTCACCCTTTTCCTTTCAGCCAACACACAAGCTCTAGTCAGTGCTATCAATTCAGCTGCCTGAGCTGAATTATGCATAATACGCGCTGTTTCCACAACGGTGTACAAGGTAGTGACTGCATAGGCTGAGGTCGTTTCATCATTGGGAAGCTTAAAACAAGAACCGTCCACCCATAGGATCCCATCCGGGTCCGAGAGTGCAGTATCCTTTAAATCAACTCTGCCTCTTGTCTCTTCCTCCGTGCGGAGGAAACAATCATGCTGCTCCTGAGTACCGTTTTCTACTGGAATTGGCAGCAATGTCGCCGGGTTCAAGGTATTACATCGCTTAATGTGTATGTGGCTAGCCAAGAGCTTCAATTCGTACCCCGAAAGGCGGGCACTCGTGAGGTGTTGAGTCTTCGTTCTATTTAGGAGGGTGTCTACTGCATGCGGCACCATGACAATGAGGGTATTATCTAATGCCAATCCAGCAGACTGGCGAATGGAAACGGCTGCGGAGGCTGTAGCCCTCAAACAGCTAGGTAACGCCTTGGCCACTGGATCTAACGTGGCCGAAAAATAGGCACAGGGACGTTGCTTGTCCCCAAATCGTTGCGTTAAAACTGATAATGCGCAACCTTCTTTCTCATTAACATGGAGTGTGAAAGGCTTACTATAATCAGGAGTACCTAACACAGGGGCAGAGCACAAGGCAGTACGTAAATCAGTGAAACTTTTCTGACATTCCGCAGTCCATGGAAGCGGGTGTGGTGTATCTTTAAGAGTGAGTGCCAACAAGGGTTTCGACAAAAGGGAAAAATTGGGGATCCATTGTCTACAATAAGAGGTAATACCTAAGAAGGCACGCACCTCTTTTTGCGTACATGGAATAGGCATTTGGGCAATTGCTTGAATACGTTCTGGGGTCAATCTCCGTCCCTCCTTTGACAAGAGATGACCTAGATAGGTAACCTCTTGGCAGCAATATTGCAATTTAGACGGTGAAACCTTGTGGTGGTGGTCAGATAAGTGGCGTATCAGTGAAATAGTAGCCTTTTTACAAGTATCCTCAGAATCTGCTGCAACCAACAGGTCATCCACATATTGAATGAGAGTGGCACCTGGTAGTAAAGACATAGTATCGAGCTGTGTTTTTAATGCTTGACTGTAAATGGAGGGGCTCTCACAATACCCTTGTGGAACCCGTTTGAACCGGAAGCTTCGGCCTGCTAAGGAGAAGCCAAAAATATCCCTACTTTCCTCAGCAATGGGAATGCTGAAGAAAGCATTTTTGAGGTCAATGACAGAAAACCAGGAGGCTGAGGCAGGTATCATTGTCAATAGGGCATTGATGTTCGGGACAACAGGGAATTGAGGTACTACAATCTTGTTGACCTCTCTGAGATCAATCACAAAACGATAGACAGGTGGCTGAGAGGGGTCGGTTCGTTTAAAAACAGGCAGAACAGGGCTATTGCATACATTTCCCCTAGTCTCTTCAACCACACCATTTTGTACCAAATCATGAACTATAGTCAAAAGAGCTTTTTCGCCGTCACTGGAAATTCTATACTGTGGAATGCGAGGAAATGTAACATTAGGCTTGAGGGTAACAATGTAGGGCAGGATTCGCAGGAGGCCCACATCATTGGGGCCGGTGGCCCAGAGGGTGGCGGAAAAGAGTGTAATTCAGGAGGAAGCTGGTCTTTAGACAAATACACCGGCGAGGTCACTTTCTTACCTAAGGTAAGATGTACACCAGAATGGGAACAGTGGAATGTCGCATACAATCTCTTTAATAAATCCAAACCCAGCAAATTTTCGCCACAACCAGTTGTTAAAAGGAGCGGGGCCTCCAATTTGTAAGGACCTATGGAAATGGGCAAAGGGCGTGAAACTGGGTTTTGAACTGGGGCGCCAGAAAAACCTACAGAAACAGTTGTACAGCCAGACAAAGGTGCCCCAGGGAGTTTAGAGTGAATTATAGAACTCTTCGTCGCACCAGTGTCTAATAGGAATGGTTCTGTAACACCTAGTGCTACAACATCAACATAAGGCCCACTTTGGTCCAGTGGAACTGATACTACTCCCTCACTTTGTCCATGGCTGTCCTAGCTAGATTGGAAATCCTGACTCTCATCCTCGGTATAATAATCATCATTGTAATAGTTGGTGGACTTAACAGTTGGCTGATCAAAATAATTCGTGGAGTTTCCAGGGGGCATGGAACGTCGGTTATTAGGTGATGTACCTCGTCCTCTACCTCTGGGTGCTGACTGATAACCACCCCGGCCTCGTGACCCGGGAATGCCGCCCGTACGCTGTAACAAAACCGGGCAATTATACTTTAAATGGCCTTCTTCTTTGCAGTAAGTGCATTGATTTTGGCCCAGTGGGGGTCGGTGAACAAAAGGCCCAGACCTCTGCAACTGTCTCTGAAATTGTTGGGGCGGCTGAAATTCACGTTGGGCAGGGCGAGGGGGATAAGCTTGTTGCAAAAGAACTTTTCCTCTTTAGCCCTGTTTTCATAATACTGAGCAGTAGCCAATATCTGGGCAGAAGATGATACTGCCCACGCACTTTCGGAATTCTTCAATTTATTAGATATTTTCGGAACCAAATTAGACACAAATTTGTCTACAAACAGTCGTTGGCCACCCTCCGTGCTCATATCCTGACCACTATGATCAATAAACGTCTCCTCAAAACGAGTGAAGAAATCAGAGACGCTTTCATCCGCTTTCTGCTTACAAGCTGTTAACTTATCCCAATTAACTCGCAGAGGGGGCATCATAGTTTTCAGTAAGGCAATGATCCTAGCTGGGAGTTCTGTAATTAAAGCCTCAGGTTTGGCACCACCCACTTGGAGTCTGTCCGCGGCAAGTATGGCAGCCCAATCACCCCCCAATTCCCCGGGATGGTCCTCCTTCCGAATCCTAGCCCATAATGGTTGTGGGACCACATTACCCATTAGCATGTCTATATCGGCCAAATTCATAATACATGCATCAACAGTTTGGGACAATTCTGTGTAGTACCCAGCAGGATTTTTACGGGGGTCCGGTAAGGACTGTTTAAGGGCCAATACCTCAAATCGTTTCCAAGGAACGTACACCCACACACGTTGAAAGTGAGCTGGTATAAGAGAATTACCACCCTGAGCTGCAACCTCCTCTCTCCACACTGGGGGAACCACTCTCATAGAATAATGTTTTAATTTTCGTCTAACAGAGGAATCGCGTTCTGGCAAAGACCGCCAAACAAACATCATTCTAAAGGTGACAAGCGTTCTTACCGCATCCTCAACCTCTGCGCCCACAATCAGCCCTTTACCAAACTCGGCCTGAACATCTAGCAGGCCCTGGGGGGCTGGTCCCAATCCCATATCCTCCCACTCTAGACCTAAAATGTTACACATAGTATCAAAAACATATCTCTGCGTTGGTGCCTCCCACTGCTGAAAGGTGTCCATAATATCTTGCATACTGTACTGGGAGCCATTCGTGATCCACCTTCGGGCAAGAAGATCTAACACTTCCCGTTCTTCTGGACCTGGGAGCTGACTACGAGTTTGTCTACGAGGAGGAACAGGGGTCATTTTAAGTGTCCCAAAGAGAGGGGACAAAAGGCCAGAAACGGTATCAACCATTCGCCTCCGAACGGAGGGAGAATTCGTCATTAGGACAGGAGACAGAATAATAGGCGGGGCAGAAGAGGGAGTAATAGGTACACAGGGAGACGAAGGTAAGGGAGAGCCCGGTAATACCGGAAGAGGCTGTGATGGGGGTGCAGGAACCGATTGAGGGGCGACAGGTGGAACAACAGGTGGGACAGGTGGTAATAATAAAGGTGCATTTGCCCCTGGCACAGGCTGTAGTGCAAATGGTACATTAGCCCCCTGGGCATAGGGCAGTGGTAACCTCAACAGATGGGACATTAAGGGATCCTTCTCAGGGTCCACATTCTTCTCTGTAGGGGAAATTGGCAACACTGGATAACATTTATCTACTGCCATACGATGTTGCCTATCTGAGACCTCAATCGCATGATCGGTCTCATTATTTTTAAACTGTTGGGCAGCTTGTATAACAGACATATCCCTCCTATCTGTTTTAGCTTGTTTTATTTCTTTCTGTTTGGCCTCCTTACGCATAAGTGGAAAGAGTCAAACATAGCCGACCGGGCTTTTCGTTTAAACAAAGTTTCTTCCAAATTATCTAAGATATTGAGCTCAAAACTGCCATTCTGCGGCCACCGTAAAACACCATCTTTCCTAGTATAGCGAACCCACACCTCATTAAAGGTTATGGGGCCAATACCATGTTTAGAATATACTTCATAAGTGGGAGTCCCGGTCGGAGGAATTGGACAAGAGTCCTCCAGTCGGGAATCCCTATCGCAACAACAACAACACCATCTTCTAAATTTACTGAAACCAGGCATCGCTTATTACACTAGTTTCCTCACAAACTTCAAGGGGTTAATTAGTCACTTTATAGTACAAAAACTGCACTCACCCCTCGGTTTCGGCTTTTGCAAAAGTCGAACAAAGACAAAACAAAGACAAAGGAGTGGCCACTATACTTAACTTAACCAGATGTTTTCTTACGCCAACAGAGGTACGTCTAATGTCTCGCGATACCAATCATCATCGAAGGAGCCAAAGCATGGCGGCAGTCAGGGCAGCAGGTATTCGCAGCCGTTGGAAAGGAGAAGCCACACTGTAAAAACCTTCGGTCCACTTACGACTTGCAGGGGTCGATCACGTGGTGCACGTCCTCCGGAATTTCCTTGCGGGGCTCCTCACGATCCTCGGGCTGGACTCACGACCTCTGAAGCCGCCTCACAGAGGGCACCATTTGAAGAACCAGGCTGAATTAGGCCTGGCGGCGCAGGGTACGCCTGAAATCTTCTGAGTTCGCCTGCTTGATTGTACAGAGACACGGAACACTCTGTTGGCATAGGAACTTCAATCTATTAGCTGCAGCTAGGTACCGTTGTCCTAGAAGTATATCAGTGGTAGGCTCTCAGGAGACTGCCACTTCAATCGGTGGCTCACAGTCTTTTATAGCACTTAAATCCCCTAAAGCAACAAAACCTTCAATGTGCAAAAACATGTCATCCACTAGCATACATTCCTTTTACAAGATACAGGATAACAGGTAATAGAAATTCTTTCCCTAGGGTCGTGTTCTCTACCTGACCCTATAGGCCAGGTGGCATGAGCATTCCTAAGTTTAATTAATTTACAACAGGACGTGTTTGCGTGATGCAGGTGGTGATTCGTAAAACAAAGGGAAGGCAGAGAAGGATCACCAAGGGTCAATAGATGGTTATCACGGAAATTAGTTGCTTCGAGCCGGGTCCCAGAATGTACTTTGCTCAGCGAGAAAGGAAAAAGGTCATTTAACATGTTACAGTTCAGAGTATGATGAAACGCTACAAAGGTCATCGGCGCCTGAGTGAGGGCAACATCACAATGGTGTCAATACGCAAGATGAAGCCGTAATCAAAGTTCCTCAGTGCTCTCTCCAGCCTTTCTTTTCCCTGTACACCAATTGGGTGGAGAATTCCCTAGGAAATTGCATTAAGGATATACCGTATATCAAAGGGGGTAATCTCCCGATTCTCCTCTATGCAAATGATGCAGTGCTCATGGCGCTTACACCTAAAGCATTTAAGAAAATCATAGAGGAATTTGCTAGGCTCATGCTTTCCTTGGACCTGCATGCCAATCAGTTAAAATCATTTCTATTAATCACAGGTTCATCATCAAAGAAGTGCCCAGTTTTTTATCTTGCCCAGCGCATTTTGGAGGTGGTTGGCGTTTTATTTGATGGGAATTCTGCATGGAAGCATATGGTGAACAATAGAGCCCTGCATCTGGAGAGAGATGTTGCAGCCGTCTTTAAATTTTCAAAGAAGAGGGGGAATAAATGCATTCCTGAAATGCTTCATATTTATTCCTCAAAAGCTAAAGCCACAGCAACGTATGGGGCAGCATGGTGGGGCATAGCAAATATAGATTCTTTACAATGCAAAGAAGACGCCTATGCTAAAAGTATACTTTCCCTGACTCAACGTTGTTCCAATTTTATGTGCCATAACAAGTGGTGATTCTCTTATATTTGTGATGCTATTAAACTGGTCCCTTTGTTACAGTGGTTTCTTTTTGGAGTGAGACATTGTTTTTAAATCAAGTAGTATTAGGGATTGCCCTATATTGGATCATGCCAAAGCGATACTGTGGCTGAGATATGTGAGATCTATACTGGAAAATATTGGCCTTCACGAATTGTTAGACTCTCCTTTAGCTTGTGCTACCTTCCCTAAAACCAAATTGAGGTATATCTTTTTAGAAAATGCAGCTGCTATTACACAGGATGCCAACAAAAATGAATTTAGCGTAGCTCTTTATTATAGTGCGCTGACTGTAAGATGTGATGCTCAATCCTACCTAACTTTTGTTCACAATTTGCAGCATCGTTTTATTTTGGTTAGATTTTGTTCGAATTTTATCCCACTTATGGTGGGCTTCCCGGCCTATACCCACACATTTAAAAATGTGTCCATGCGATGCGGCTTCAGAACAAACAACTCATCATTTACTCTTTTTCTGTTTATTTTATTCCCAGCAAAGACAATTAATATTGACTCCATATCTGAGTTCAGTGAATTTTAGACAGCATAAACAAGCTTTGACCCATTTCCAACATCTTGACAGCCCTTTAGTCTGCTCGGTCTTGGCTATGTACTTATGGGCTAATTTCAACCATAGAAAAGCACTTTAGTGGTTTGCAAGGCCAAGCCACCACTGTTTGTTTGCTGCTATTGGTCAAAGGCGTGGTGCTAGGTTTAGGGGGCGTTGTAATGTTTTAACTTTGATTGTTCTTTTAATTAAATATAGAGGAGGATTATCTATTCATGTAACCTGTAGGCAATTGTTGACAATATTTTTATAACTATATTTTATATGGTTTATCAATGATATTTCAGTCAAATAGTTTTTTATTAAAATAATGTATTTATTGTCTTGCATCTCATTTTATGCAAAGAAATATTGCGAATAAAGTTTTATTGACTGACTGACTGGCTGAGTACCATTGAGTTGGGTAAAATGAAGCATCTGTTATTCAGCGCCAATATACCCTTGGGTGAAGGTTTGCTTTGGAAATTACACGTTTCTCTCTCAATGCCTGTGCTTTACTGCACATTGAATCAGTTTGCCCTCTAGATTACAGGTTCAAGTTTCGTGAGCCGCATAATGCGTTTCTCCTTGGCACAGTGATTTATAACCATTCATTTTGCATGCCTACATTATACAGAGTAGGCTCTGTTCCTTGTAGTCCCAATCCCAGGCACGTCCTAATCTGCTGTTGTTTATGTTATTTTGGTAGCATATCTTTTATTTTCATATATTTTGCTAATTGTTTACTTTTATGCCGTTCTAAGTAGCCCTACCTGCAAGCACCACTCTATTTTCACATTTTGTTAAGGGCCTAGTGGTGAGTTTATAAGTCACTGTAAGAGGCTGTTGTAAAATGAACTGAAGCGTGAAATGACCTCAATGTTTATTTTAGAGAGAAAGGATTACCTTCGGGAGGCAGTAGGTGGCAGATGAGTGATTTTTTTTTGGCAAGATTATTAAGGCTAAACAGGAAAAAGGCAGATTAATGATTAATTAAGAATATTAGATGGGTCAGACAAGCATGATGGTGGGTTAGGAAGCATGGCTTTAGTTAGAGGGACTGAGTATGAGTGATGGGATAGTTCAGATCCGGACCAAACCGCTTTTTGAGCAGGGATTGGAATTGTGAGTAATAGGCGAATGCGTCACACTCAGATTTTATCAAGTGCCAAAAATATTGCAAATCTTTCTGAGGCACACAGGTTATCATAATGAAATGATCTATCAAGGCACGCTATACATCAAGTACATCCTCTTCAGAGGCTGGGTTAGTATGAGCAAGATTATGATATAGATATTTTAATTTCCTAAATTAGATAGATGGTGTGCTCTTAATAGCATTTTGCAAAGTTAGGAAACAACTATGAATCGTGCAATTGTTTAAATGAGTCTTGCATTTGCTTTTTGTTGTTTTATCGTTAATGGTCTTCTTTGATTTCTCAATTTAATCTCTGTAAATTATAGCGTGAAAAGGGCACGATTGCGTTCCTACAACTCAAGTTTTTGTAATAGGTTGTTACTAAAAAATTGCTGGGCAGTGACTGGCATACATCAGATGTATGATGAAACATTACTTATTCAGTCCCCATAGCTTAGCTCCATATGAAACTTGGCTTCCAACTTCTGTTTAGAAAACTTAATCCATGTGGGTTGAAAAAATATGTTCATGTTTGTCACCATCTTCAGGATGTAATTGGCAGCAGCTTCAACTTTTCCTATTGTGTATTCAATGTGAGTTTCCCATTTTAATATTCTTTCAGTTTTTATCTCTAAATATTCGAAAGATTCAACTTCATCCAGTCTTGTATCATTTATAAAGAATTAATACTTTGGGTGCTTTTTCCTAAGAGTCATGATATTTTTTCCTGCATTCATTCTTAGGTTGTTTGCTTTGCAATATCCTTCCATGGCTATGATTTGAGCTTGCAGGCCTTTGGGGTTTTGAATATCAGAACTGAGGACCTGATTTATCTGGTCCCACCGTCACTTTTCCATTGGTTTGATCGCCCGCCTACTTGGTGGTCCGCCTGCTCTATTTAGATGTTTGTGGGTCTATGGACAATAGTCTGTCTTGGGTCTGACATCTCTGACAGAATTCTCCTGTTGCATTGATGGCATCATAGGCAAAAGTGGTTGTAGGAGGGAGGGAGGAGTCCACCCAAGAAAACAAACAGGCCAATCACGATGTACCTTTTCGTCATGGAAACTGTGGGAGGGACACCTCCAGACTTGAGTTGGCAGAATAAATTAAATGAGGCAGAATTTTTTTCTGTTTTACACTTCCCTTTTTGTCTTGAACCCCATTGTCCAGTCCTATCTTTGTTGCTACTACTTGACCACAACGCTAATCAACTCTGTTGTTGCCGGGATCTATGGTAAGTTTCTTTGTCACTTATTCTACTATGAATCGTATGTTAACATTTGCTTTGGCCTCATGAATTTTTACATTGCTCTTACATGCAATTTGTTTCTTATGTGTAAAGCAGTAGTGTTCAAATTACAACTTATCAAGGTAAAAGGACACACTTGTATTGACACAAAAAATATTTGTCTGTTGTGGTGGCTGTGGGTGTTGTTCTTGTGGTGCTTGTGGGTGTAAATTCACTAATGTGGGTATGTCGTTTGTGTCCTGTGCTATATGTAAAAAAGGGCATAACACATTGTCTACATATATGTTTGAGGCTAACACAACATATTTGTATAGCGACACATTAATAAGTAGTACTTACCATTCTCCACTCAACCAGGGACTCATCCCATCAGGAATCCACCACTAGAACAATGCCAGCACAATGGGGAAATCTAAATAGGCTAAGGGCAAACACACCGGCCTGACAGCGACGGAGTCCTCTTAGCCAGTGAAGGAGATGCGCCTTTTACCCGACTGAAGACATTCTGTTGATGCGGACAGTGGCTCATTCAGCCCACATCCTATTACAGCGGGCAGGGCTCCATCAACTTAATGGAGTACTTGTAATCACAGCCACCAAGGGTAAATGTGAGTCCCACCAACATCTAAATCAGGCTCTGAGTCATCAGGATAAAGAAGGGGCGAGATCTTGAAGCTGGGGGCTTTTCAAAGTTCCTGATATAAGTTGTTTATGGAAAGAGAAAGCAGAAGGCCAAAAGGCATCCTTGCTTGACCTATTTGATGATATATATTATTTTTCCGACATTCCCTTTTTGATTTAGTTTCACCTGAGAGGTGATTCTGCTGTACAGCAGTATACTTAGGGCCAAAAGGCCTTGATCAATGTCCAGAATTTACCGTTTTTCAAATGTTTTTGAGAAATCTAATAATGCCATGTACAGGGGCATTTTTTATTGCTGTGCTAAATTTGTAGATTTTGTGCAGGAAGGTGAAAATCTGGTCTATCATTGAGAGTCCTTCGCTGAATCCTTCTTGTATGGGTGATAGAATGTTTTCATTTGTGACCCACACATTTAGGACCTTTATAATGAATCCTGAGAATATTTTACAATCATTATCTATTATGCTTGTTGGTCCCACAGGTCATTTGGTGCTCTTTGTGTCCCTTCTTATATAGCGGTACAATGATGATGCTTTGCCAGGAGTTTGGGCACTGATTTGTGAGGAAATTCCCTCTAAACAATTTTAAAAGTATTTCCAACCATTCTTGATCAGAAAGGAACACCTTTGGTAGTATCTGCATATTGCAGCCAGGGGACGTCCCTTCATGAACTTTGTCTTTGGTATGAACCTCTGACAGTGTGTCTGCTCGCTCTTTATCTATATCTCCAAATTCAATGAAAAAAGCCCAAGGCTGAAGCATCTAACAAATTGCAGCATGATGAATGTTGTGGTGTGCAGAAGCAAAGTTTGAATGATACTAGAGTAGACCAGTGAATGAGGAAAATGTACTGAAAGACGTTAGACGTTTTATTGTGCACAAAAAGGGTTACAAACACGGGCCTACAACCACCAGGACCGGCCGCTAGTAGACGAAGTGTTCCAGCATATCAGTAAACAATGACTGGCCCACAGGGGCTCCGCACTATCACAGTAGATCAGACTGCACATAGGGGAAATCAGAATACACACTTTTAGTATAAATAACAACAAAAAAAGAAAAATACAAAAATACAACAAACAAGGCGAAACGACTTATGAAGGGCGGCGAACACCAGCCGGGGGAGTCAACACCCAACCACCCGAGGGCGGTCAATAAAAGAAGACCTGAGAGGGAGGGGGGGGCCACGAGAGAACCAAATCTGTACTCCAAAGTACGAGATACACAAGGAACCCTCAAGGATCAGGGGGACGAGGCAACCCCGGACGTATCCACCAAAGGGGGAGCACAGATAGACCCACGATACGCGTTCCGAAACTGCATTACTTGAAATGAAATGTGAATATGATTTATTTCTAGAAAGATTTTCGTGTTCTCTAACTGCTTATGGGTCCACCTTGTCCTTTCACTAGAGCTAGAGCCCCATCAACCAGCCCAAACCTCCTGAAATCTAGCTTAAGAATGCCAAGGAACTTTTATTCTGAAGTCTCAACATGGCTGGATTCATGGGAAACACACTGACCAGTACTATGACGTGATTCCTGGCCATAGTCAATCCCTGTAAAACATTAAATAAATAAATTAAAACTCCTGTAAAGATGATCATCACTTTGTTAATTAAATTATTTACCAATAATGTTTGACTCATGTACTGCCCCAAACATAGCAGTTCCTGAAAACAGCGGCATGTTGAAACAACTTCTGGTATATATATTTTTGGGCTTATTCATGTAAGGACATCTACAGGCCGGATCTCTGAAAATGCAAATGTTTGCCTCTGCAATCAAGTAAATCTGTGCGAGGGTGAAAATCCTCTTGTTTGGGTGTATACTTCTACTCAATATAGACAAAAAAATGACCAAATATGACTGAACGTATGACAATAAAGTTACTACTGGTACATTTAGGAGCATGTTTTGGGTGTAAGTCTGTATGCATCTTTCACTGCAGCATAGTTGAGGATCCCCACCTACACTACGAGAGCTGGAAATAAAAGAGAATGGGGAAACAGCCATCACCTGAGGAACATCACACACACCTGGCAAACATTAAGCCTAAAATGCATACTTACAACCAAACCCTAGACTATGCCCTCTTTCTCTTGTACTGTGTGCCCTTGTGGATTCCAGACACCAGCTTTAGCTTCAATCATGCAGTCAACACCACTTAAGAGTAACAGGTACTTCAGTGACAAAGGAGACAGAGCATATAGTTGCCTATGTAGATAACTATTAAGTAGAACTACATAGTATACCTTTGCACTCCTTTAGTGGAGCAGAGAAAGTACCCATGCAGCAGGATCTTACAGACTCAGTAAATGAATTGGGGGTGGATGTACTCCCCCCGGGTGATCTCCGAAAGAATTGGCAAGATGAGTGAAGGTGGATGAATGAGGTGATTTACAGGATACTGGTACAAAGGTTCTTCCTGGAAGTGGAACATCGCCCCACCTTCATCGTACTCTCTTACATTAACATGTTCTGCTATATGGGCTTGTTTTGCTGTGGAATCTCATGGTTTCAAGTGAAGCACAAGGTCCTGCTAGGTAAGAACAAAAGATCTCTTCAAACTAAATAATAAAACCTCAACCAGGTTACACTGTCCTTAAACAGTACACATCTCCCCCTTCACCTATAGGAAACATTCAAAATCCAGCTTCCACAGCCCATTTCAGAGAGACAAACTGAGTGTACTAATATTGATACCTTATAACTTTCCTTTCTAAAGTATCCATGTTTTGTGGAGCAACAGTAGATCCTCCTATGGCAGGGCACGTACAAGGCCTGGCATTTCAATGTATCCCTCCCAGATAGCCAGGTTTGCATTATTGCCATCAATGTGTCAGGGTTGCATTGATAAGCTTATGTATTCTTCTCCTGTCACCCATTCAATTCAATGATGTACCAAAAGAGGCAAATCTAAAATGTATATGCTTTTGTGTCTCAATCCCTCACACTCTCTTACATAACATGAATGTCAGCCTAAAACTGACAACACTCTTCCAGTAGCTGTCAAGTAGAATATGAATCTGTGGATATTTTGATACTGTGTAACACCAGCATGTTCCCATAGCTTGATACTCTTGTGTTTTCTGCTATTTCAGTTCTCCATAAACGTCTCTCTTCACAGCTGTAGTGAAAATCCAGCAGTTACTTTCAACACTACATCCCACCCATCAGACATCAAGGGATATCCTGCAAGCAGCGCTCAGCTCTCTGCCATCTGCCAGTCAGTTAACTTTGTGAGGCTAATACGTACAAATCTGAGAGCACTAAGAAAGTCTGTCAAAAATCCCTTACCAAAAATACAAAAACAGATCTCACAACTGAGTATATTTGTAAAGCATGACGTTATTTTAAGTACCAATGAATTCCTCTTCCTTAACAATACAACTCCTAGGATTTGACCCCTTTCTGCTTTTCCTAAGATACACATATATGTGAATGTGAATAAAACAGTTGGTAGGCCTATCCTTTCTGGATGTGTTTCAATCCTCTTGGCTCCCCGGCATTTTGATCTTGAACGTTGACTCAGATCAGAGGCAAAGTGGTATCTTGAGCCGGATTGAGAAGAGCCACAAATACGATGCCCAAAATCAACAGTTTTGCCATGGGACCAAGGAGCAGCTCTATTAGGACATATCAGCTTTTGTAAGTTCGCCTAAGACTTTTTTATAGCTACTTAACAGTTATCACTATTTCCAATTATTACTGTAATAGAACGCAGAAAAGTACTGACACACCTACATCCTGTGGGTCTGATTTTCAGACATTGCATACATTGTGGCGATCCAAATACGCTCACACCTTCATTACAATGGGGAAAAGAAAGGCAACAACTAATCAACCACCACCAGCAACAAAGACTGTGGGGACTCCCCGTTTGACACTAATGAACTATCCCACAGGGGCAATAAGGGCCATTGAAAAGGATATTAGCTCAGTAGAGGAGACTTTGAATTCAGACAAACTAGGGCAGAAATCTTGACTAATACCGAGGGAATAGTCCAACAGGCTGGTCCACCTAAGCCCACAAGGGGCAAAGAACTCCAGAATGGCTGTGTTCAAAATGTGTTAGATCACGATTCAGTCAGCGATCAGGAGTCTGATATAAAACTACCATCAAAACGCCCAGGAAATCCGGAATTTGCTCCCAAGGAAATTGTGAAAATCGCCAGAGAGTCTAGATCCCCACCTACACAGCCCTGTAAGAAGCCTACTAAACAAACTAAAACACCAGCCACCTCTGAGGCATGCCCAAAGGGAAGTTCCAACTTCAAAACTCAATCTGCTAGCTCACCAAATGAGCATGGGAACTTAACCACCTCAGTGGGAGAGCTAGATACATTTCTCAGGGACACCCATGCCAAATTAACTGACAGAGTGGCCCTGATTGAAGAGAGGCTGAAAAATCAGGTAGCGAGAGGACGGATGAACACAAGAGCAAACCCCGTAATCAAGGGGGATTAGGAGAAACTAGTATCTTTGGAACAGCAAATAATCTACCTAGACAGTTAAACCTTTCACCAGCCAACAATAGAACAGGGACGCACAGCACAACGTGTCACAAAGAGTTAGGTCCAAGGACCACAGCAGAATCAACAAAGATGAGTCAGCCCTCTAATTAACCAAATGCTGAAAGAGATAAAGCTATAAAAGGTACCCGTCTGCACATTTGTAGCTTTACCCATGCAAATAGTAATCATCGTAACCTGCACTCGCGTAAACGCCCGGCTCCGCCTGACTCGACCCATCTCGATCTACCCCCAGCAGCCACTCCATATTCAGTAGTTTTAGCTAATGTCCCAAGATTAACGGATGAGGGACTTGAACCCTGGGACGCCCTAAGAAAAAAAGGCTCTGTATTGGCTAATCATTAAAACAAGCGTACCTGAATCACTTTTCTTGGAGTTCAAAATGGCAAGAAGAGTCAGCTGGCTTAGTAGAGTCCACAAAACTCTGCAGGGGGATTGTGTGGTACTAATGTTTAAATCCCCACACTTAGTAGAAAGTATTTTCAGGAGAGCAAGAAATCCTTCCATATTGACCCACGGCATTAATCTACTGCCGTTGGGTATTTCTACCAGCCACCATCCAATGCAGGTACAAGTATTAAGAGGAGAGAGACATATGATAAAGGTCACGATACGTATAACATTCAGGTTAAAAACAGTTTTGAGTCCCTCCTAACAATAAATGAGGTAGACTGACTACATACGGCAGCTACAAATGACACATCTCGAAAGATAGTTAAAAAATATTCTTTCGTAGATGTACAACGGCACAGTCTTGAGTTTAGAATAAACCCAGACAAAGGCAAAACAGTAAATCTTCTGGAAAGTTCCCCAGGCAGCACTCACTTGACCGCTAACATACCATCTTCTATCTGGGCACCAGAGCCATTCAAGACATGGGTCTGACACAAGAGACACCACCGACCCATACAGCAATATTGAATAGGTGTAGTCTTAGCAAAGATAAGACAACTAATACCTGCGTATTATTCTGGAACATGGCAGGCATACTCACAAAGCTTGAAACCCCCCTATTGGCAGGAGTTTGTGGGAAGATTTAATATTCTTTGCTTCTAGGAAATCTGGGTGGTGGACATTATCCACATTAATGGTCAAAAAGCCTTCCACACTGCTGCAGTGCCATCCATACACCAAAGGGGGGCATATGTACATACGTATCAAATCATGTGAAGGAGACCAAGATAGCTTTGGCAGTTTCTGAGATATATTATCAATAGATTAATATACATATTGATAAACATCATTGTATTACATTGATACATTTTTATAACAATATCTTACCTGACCAAACTATGGGTGTATTGAAAAAAGCTAATGAGTGATCTTTACAAGCTCCATAATGCTAATGCAAAAGATGTGTTTGTTATCTGGGGTGGGGATTTTAATACTGCTTTGTGCCTGCATATTGACGGGGCAAATTGTGGTCTACTATCTGCTGATGATAATTCTTTTCCTCATTTCCAACATTCATCTTATGAAGAATTCTTGAATGAAATGTTGTTTTCATTTGATCTAGGATTTGCTATTGATGTATGTATTCCACCAGTTTCCTTCAGTCAGACGTTCAATAGGAGAGGCATGAAATCGATTTCTTTATCAAAGATTGTGTTCCCTTGACAAGGTTCCACTATAGAGACATCATTTTAATGTGGTGCAGGATTTACTTTGGGATACAAATATGGCACTTTTGGTCACTGTGAACAATTAATTATTTTATACAAATATCCCTCAGATATAAGGCTGAGACATAATACGATCTGTTTTGGCACATGACCAACACCTCATTAAGCACCTACTTCCTTCATAACAACCATAAGTTCTTTATTATAAGCAACCGGGGGATGGGCATATTATTTATCAGAACTGATGAAATCAGACTCCACTGCGTCAGAATTGGGGAACAGCATGCATATTTTTGTGCCTACCTCACCAAAATCTTCATGTTCCTGTAAATGCCAGGCATTTTTCCCTGATAAGAAAACTATGGTGATAAGTGCAGTAACAGCAGTTACTACACGTATTACAATTAACCAGGTGATTTGTAATAAGGGCCCTAGAGATAGCGATGACTCTCAGTTATTTTTGGCTTGATGGGCATAACTACGTCAACTTAAAGGGACTTCAGTGGGTGAAATGTTCTATGTTGATAATTTTGAGGCACAAATGATTTTTCTTGATAATAATCCATGTAAAAAATTGGTGTGAGCAACAGGCCACCTCAAGGAATAAATATAACCCTTGTCAGAGTGGATGCTCAAAGTCACTTAATTAACCTGAGCTTAACCCCCTGGTAGCTATGTCATATAGCACACAGGATTGATTTAGGGCAATATGTAAAATATTTATGCAGTTACAAAACAGTAATAAAGTCTAAAAACTAAGCAATAAAAATCCGAAACCGAATTAGAAAAATTTAGAGAAATGCAATGAGTAAAATGGCACCAATCTATTAAGAGGAGCTGGAGGTATGACTTTTTAAAGTTTTAAGTAAAAATAGAACTAAAAGTACAAAGTGCCAATGGTAGTCAATGGTCACAGTAGACCAGGTGCTAAGTGTGACTTGAAACCAACCATGATGGAGTCAGGGTCAGATACACCAACCAGGTTTGGCCCCATCAGAGGTTTTACTTGGGACTTAGTCATTTTTTCTGAAGCCAAAATCCTTCAGCCGGACATGATAGTAGGATATATCAGAGGAAATCTTCATGAAGTTGGATAGGTGTTGGGCGGGGTGACTCTGAAGCTGTTGGTTTTGCCGGGAGCAACTCAGAGAATGACCTCGCTCATCCATGAAGATGTGTTTATTTTTAGAAACACATTTTTATTAATTTCACAAAAAGCACCAGCCAATCATCATGACACCATGATAACATAGAAATATATGCAGTATTCTGAGCAAGGACAAGGATGTACAAATTCAAAATGATATACATTTGAGTATCCCCGGTGAGACTAAACCATATCCCCCAACCACTTCCCCCAGACCCTGCAGTATTTCTTGGGACAGTCACGCGCCTCGTACATGATCCTTTCCAGTGTGGCGCACCAGTCGACACCAGGCGGCCAGCGCCCAATGCTGGGGGGCTCAGGGCATTTTCAGGCAGTCGCTATATCTATTTTAGCCACCTCCATTGGCGTGGTATAAAACTATTTTTCATTTCTAGACCCATCCAGTCCATCTGTGATGCCTAAGATCGCGTGCTTCAGGTTGTGTGGGATATCCCACCCCAGCACTTTGGTGAGTTCCTCCTCAATGTTTCCCTAGAATCGCGCCAAGCGTTGGCAGGCCCATACCATATGGAGAAAATCAGCGGGTTTGTGACCGCATCTAGCACAGGCTGGGGTCGGGTGAAGTCCTGCGCGATGCAGGTGCGCATGGGTCAGATAGGTGGCATGTAAGAAATAAAGCTGTACCATGCGCAGTTAGAAAGAAGTGGTAACTGTCCTGTGGGCCATAAATGCAATCAATATGAACAAACACAAGAGCAACCCATATGTCCCTGTGAACTGGGTATTTTGCACTAAGCAATAACAATGTCCACAAGGAACTTATTTGAAATAACGTATTTTCAATAAGGAGTACAAAATTATATACTCATAACTGATTGATTCAGTTATGAGTATATAATTTTGTACTCCTTATTGAAAATACGTTATTTCAAATAAGTTCCTTGTGGACATTGTTATTGCTTACTGTGGGCCATAAGGGCATCACACCTGTCCTCCTCCTTCAAGGTGCCCACTCAATCCTCCCACTGAACCGGCAGCCGATCTAAGGATGTTGGGGTGTTGTTAATCAGTGTGCAATAGATGCGAGAAATGCCCCCCTTCCCAGATCCCCCAGCATGATTTGTGCCTCAAGAGGGCTATGGTCAGGAAGCTGTGTACCTGTCGTGAGGTGCGCTTGAAGAGCATGGCGCAGCTGTAGGCATCTATAAAACTGCGATTGGTGTAGGGAGTGTCTGGTTTGAAGGTCTTGAAAAGAGCGCATATGATCGCCCACCCATATATCGCCCAATTGAGAAATACCTATAAGGTCTTGGGCCGAAAACCCTGCAGCCCAGTGACCTCCCTGAACCAATTTCCCTGCCTCAGGGGCATACACTGGGTCAATGTTTATGTCCACTTGGTGTGTCGCAACTCGATCCGCTAGGCCAGCAGTACAGAACGCGTCACCTCTGGCAGGCGGGACGGAATAGGCTCCCCATACAGCATCGACTGAACACTGGACAATCCCAACTCACTGAGCTCCCGCCTATATGCCGGATCGCATGAGCCACCCTTAAACCAGTCGTGCAAAGATAGCAGACGCATGACCAGGTAGTATAAATATAAATGGGTCATCCCCAGGCCCCCATCAAAGGAAGGGATCTTGCAGATGCCCATAGCCAAGCGAGCCCTCCCTTTCCCCCAGAGGAACCTGGAAGCCATGCTATCAAGGTCCCGGAACCAGGCCCTCGGGAAGTTGAGGGGGGTGTTTTGAAGCATACAAAGGAATCTGGGGAGAATCATCATTTTAAAAAGTGCGACCCTCCCCATGGGGTTCAGGGGCAATGCCTGCCATTTCTGAAGGTCAGCCTTAGCCCTTTTCACAAGGGGAGTAACATTGAGAGCCCAGCTAAGTTCAGGGAGTAAAGTCACCATATCCCTAGATACTTGAATGATTGACGGCGGAGCAGTATGTTTTACTGCCAATCAAAACATTCTCTGGACATGTGAAGGGGGACCAGGACCGACTTATCGGGGTTGAGCCGGAGGCCGGAGTCCCGCTCGAAGGACTGGAGGATCTGGAGGCAGTGAGGACCCAACCTCGCGGGATCCGCTAAATAGATGAGGACATCGTCCTGGTAAAGGGCGAATTTGTCTGGCTCCGTATTGGGCTATTCCCAACCCTGCACCTGTCCGCTCGAGCGTATCAGGGCCGCCATGGGCTCCATCACCAGAGCAAAGAGTAGGGGGGAAATGGGACATCCCTGCCTCGTTCCCCTGCAGAAGGGGTTCAGATAGGACCCCGTTCACCAGGACACATGCCCTCGGACGGGCATATAGTACGCGGATTAAACTCTGAAAGCAGAGCCCAAAGCCCATCTCGGCAAGGACATCCTCCAGGAACCCCCAGTCCACCGAATCGAAGGCTTTCTTAAAGTCTACCAGGAGGAGTGCTAGGTAGGAGGTGATCAAGTGACGGTGGGCCAGGGCAGAATACAGTCGCCGCTGACAGTGTCTGGTACCATGCAAAGGCATGAACCCACATTGGTCTGGGTGGACCAGCATGAGTAAGTGGGGTTTGAGGCACTGTGCGAGGATCGTGACGAACAACTTCAATTCCGTGTTGATAAGGGAGATGGGACAATAGTCCGCGCACCAGGTGCAAGGGGGTCTGGGATGTGGGAAGGACCACAATGGTGGCCATATCTGCCTCAGGAGGGAAGGAACCCTTTCCGCTGCCTCCTGAAATAGGTTAGCAAGGTGTGGAACGAGGGTCTCACGGTACAGGTCATAGTATTCCTGGAGAAGGCCGTCCGGGCCCGGTGTCTTGCCGGACGAGTGAAGGGTGATCACCTCCCAAATTTCCTCTTGGGTGATGTAAGAGTCCAGGTCTTCCTGAACAGCGGAGTCTAGGTGATTTAGGGGGCCAGTTCCAGCCCCCAACAAACAAGAGAGAGAGAAGGTAGGAGTTTTGGCTGTGTATAGTTGGTGATAGTATGAGGCAAAGGCACGGGCCATCTCTGCTGGGGAGTGACACACCGATCCATCCTGAGCTATGATTTCGGGGATTATGCGGTTCGCTCTGGAGTAGGTCGCTACTCTGTGGAGGAGTGAACCGTTTTTATCGCCCCAGCTGCACACCCTAGCAATGGAAGAGCACCAGAGGAGTTTAGCCGCATCAAGCGACAGCTGTCGAATCTCCTCGGGGATGTGAGCAAGGAGCCTCACTTCCGAGGTGTCGGGGTTCTGACCGGTGGATTGTTCAAGGCGCCAAGCCTGCGCCTCTCGCGAGGGAATCTGTTTGAGTTGGCCCTTGGTGACTCCCCTAATCATGGCTTTACCAGCCTCCCACAGGATGCCTTGTGAAGATACTGACCCCTCATTGGTCTGGAAATAAGGTTTGAGTTCCCGTCTCACCACCTTTCGGAATTCCTTGTCTTGAAGGAACCACGCGTTTAGCCTCCATGTCTGACGCATTGAGGCGGGGGGCCCATAGTGAGTATCAACAGGGAGTGATCAGATATACCCAGAGGGAGGATGGCAATTTCCTGGAGCGTGAGGCAATCGGTCGAGGGAACGAAAACGGCGTCAATGCGCGCATGTGTGTGGTGAGCTGCTGAGGTGTGTGTAAATTGCTTGGAACGCAGATGACAGGTGCACCATGCACACCAAAGACCTAGGGATTCAGCCCACTTCGTTAGTTGTTTCTCATGCGCAAGTCTACTGTGAGATGGGGGCTTGTCGTGTCCAAATCGGGAGAAGAGACCGCATTAAAGTCGTCCCCTAGGAAGGTGGAGCCCAGGGGCTGGGAGGCCAGGTGCGCAGCGGAAGCGGCTAGAGTCGCCGTCAACATTGATGGGGGAGAGTAAAGCGATACCAGGTTGAGGGGGTCGCCATTCAGAGTGCCGGACAGGGCCACAAAGGTGCCCTGGATGTCGTAAATGACTCGCGCTGCCACAAAAGGAAGGGAGCGCTTTGCCAGGATCGCCATCCCACGGGATCCCCAGGTGAAGCCCGAATGCCATACCCTGTTGTGTCCATATCTCACTAAAAATGGGCATTAGTTGCCCTATAAGTGTGTCTCTTGGAATGGTAAGACCTCGACCCCACGACATTGTGTGTAGCGCAATACAGCCATACGTTTGAAGCGGTCCAGAAGGCCGTTGACATTCCAGGACATGACGCGCAGGGAGGCCCCCAGGAGTGGTACGTCAGCCACAGTTGCAAACTGTCGAAGTGGCGGGGGAAGGCCCCGCAGGGAAGCCCGGCCAGGGGCAGGGTAGCCAGGATGCATGACTGGGTGCCCAGATATCAGCTATTGTGTCCCACAGGGAGTGGAACCAGACGTCGTGTGAGTGCTGGTGTGAAAAAACAAAGAAGGAACAAAAAACAAAAAGTACAACTTGGGACAATGATCCCCCATCCCTAACCCCACCCCCACCCCCCACCTTATACTTCAGGAACAGAAGCATCTGTTGCCCTAACAAGGAAGAATTAACACAAGACCAAACTAAAAAGCTTGGGAACGGGGGAGGATGCAAGATGTACATAGTCAAGTCCAACAAGAGAGAAGGCAATGGTGAGCCGGTACGTCGCCTCTGGCCGCGGAGCCAGGCCCGGCGGGCAGAGACGAGTTTAGGCTGGGTCTCTAAGAAGAGTCGGGCTATGTGAGACATCAGTGTCCGGTAAGTCAAGCAAAAAAGGGCAGGGCGAGGCTCCCCCGTGACTCAGATGGCCGGAGGAGCCAGAGTGCCTCATAACCAGATGATCTCGGTAGGGCGACCCGGGGAATCGAGAGGGGCCCAGCATGGAATCATAGCTGTGCAGATGTGAGCGGTTGTGCTGGGGCCGGGGAGCAGGAATCTCAGGACGGGTGGGCCCTCCGCACCACCCTCCGCACCACCCCTCAGCACCACCCGGTAGGGAGATCTGATCGTCGGTCTGAAGGGGACGCTCTTCCATGGCCCAAGTCCAAGCCTCCTCGGGGGAGTAAAAAAATAGGGTCTTGTTGGATAACACCACACACAGGCATGCCGGGAAGAGGAGCTTGTATTGAATGTTGAGGGCACGTAGTTTTTGCTTGACCTCGCCAAACGAGCGATGGTGACCCTGGACCTCATGAGTGTAGTCCGGAAAAATCATGATCGTATGATTTTCGTGTCGGAGACGTTGCTGCTTGCGGGCTTCAGCCAGGATGGAGTCTCGGTCTTTGTAGTTAAGGATCCACATTATGACCCGTCTGGACGCTGCTCCTGCCGGTGGTTTTGGAGCAAGGGAGTGGTGGGCTCATTCTATTGTGAACCACGGAGAAAGGGAGCCTTCAGGGATCCATGATCTCAACCACTTCTCTATGAAGTCTGCGGTGCGGCCCTGTTCCGCCCCCTCCGGAAACCCAACCAGGCGAAAGTTGTTGCAGCGCGATCTGTTTTTGGCATCTTCGGCCCTCCGATGCAGCTCCTGGGTATGTGATTGGAGATGCGCAACCTGCCCCTTAACTTGCTGGACGTCATCTTCCACGGTGGGAAAGCGGGACTCGGTCTCTTTGATCCAGACCGTGGCATTTTGGAGGTCCTGCTGGATAAGGGTCATGTCCACCCGGACCTCCTTGATCTTGCCCTCCACGGAGGACTGCGTTGTGTGGATGGCTTGAAGGATGGTGGACAGATCCATTGCCGGTGGTGCATGCCTGTCCGCAGTTCCTCCTGTTGCCCCAGTGTCAGTGGTGGTGAAGAGATCCAGTTGGGTCTGGGTGGCCGGGGTCTTGGCTGATCTGTCTCAGCCCATAGCACCAATCAGGGGGGCAGGGGGACCCTAAGAAGTGTCTCAAAAGGTGATCACTGCAAGGGTGCCGGTGGTCAACCTAGGAAGGCATGGCAGCTTGGGATGGAGGAGAAGGCCCCCCGAACCCCTCCGCCGCTCGATTTGTGCAGCTCACACCACACAGAGGCATCTCGGTGGGAGGGCGACCAAAGATCTGTAGTGGGCCACTGAGGAAGAGGGATCACAGCTCCCAGCAGGTGCCTCGGAGTGAGACTCGGGGAGGGTGGAGAGAGAGACCACCACAGAGTTCCTCACGCTGTCCAACAGGCACGGCCAGACACCCCTCCTCCCGGCAATTTTGTCTCAGGAGGCAGAGCAGTCAGGACCAGATCTTTAAGGCAGTCTGGAGGATTACCGTCCCACTAGTCCCAGGACCGCTCCGAGCAGGGTCAAGGTGGCCAGGGGGGCAGGGGCGGCAGAGGGGTCCTCACCGTAGTCCTCCCTCCGCTCGATGGAGGCACCCGACACCACCCCGCCGGCCTCCCCTAAGCAGGAATTCAGATTCTTCCCCTAATCCAGCGGCCACAAGCAGGTCCATGGCCCAAAAGGCCAGAAAGTAGGCTCCAGGGCACCTAAGACGAAGGGACATGGCGTATAGGCCACAGGCAGGGCCTACAGGGTCTGGTCCCGCTCCACAGCAAGCCACCCGCATGCGCAGGGGGGCCCCCCACAGCCAGCAAGGGACCCCCTTCCACCACCGGGACATACTAGCCGCCGAGGTAGTTCAGCGTCGTGCTCCCGAACACACAGGCCGCTTCCCCACCGGCCAACACCGCTTACCGTCAGCTCTTGGCCCCCGGCCGACAGAAACAGCAGTTGGTACCACAGCAGCTCCTTCGGGCATCCAGGATCCGCAATGCACAGGCAGAGGGCAGCTCAGCGCCGGGCGTGAAGTATTCGACAGCTGCGGCCAGGCGAAGTTCCTCCAGCCGCCTGATCAGCAGCCAGTCGTCCCCAGCCCCTACCACCCGAGGTGGCGGTTGATGGTGCAGCTGCGCCGCAGGGAAACGGGGAGTGTCAGTGGGTATCCCTGGTGAATGCAGGCCGGGGAACAGGTTCGCA
Source organism: Triturus cristatus (assembly GCF_964204655.1). NCBI lineage: Eukaryota > Metazoa > Chordata > Amphibia > Caudata > Salamandridae > Triturus > Triturus cristatus. The sequence goes on from NC_140588.1 coordinate 719,027,517, forward strand.
CCAGTCACGGCATTTACAGAATTTGCGAGCGGGGCCAGGCCTCCACAGCCAGACACTCTAGAACAGCCATCACAAGGAGGGAGTTACGGGCAGCAATCGAGACCCCGCAGCTCACCTCCCTATGCCCCCGATCCCGGGGGGAGGCCCTCACAATCCTCCGGGTATCCAGGCCGGGGAACGATCAGCAAGATCCGGAGGCCACAGGAAGCGCCGATCAGCGCGGAGGGGCCACCATCTTGGGTGCAGGTCCCGGCCGACCGACTGAGCCTGGCACGACAGCGGCCCACAAAAGTTTTCCACAGCTGGGGGTGCAGCTGGAGGTGCGGCGACCAGTCTCAGGGTCGGATGGGCGGATTATGGGCGGATGGCAGAGGGGTCCGGGAGCACACTCAAGGTGCGTCCACCATCTTGGCTCGTCAAGCCACGCCCCATGAAGATGTGTTTTAGATTCTAGAATTCTTTATGGACTGTGACTTCTCCACTGACGTTTTCTCCCATCTTAGATTTATCTAACCATAGACTCTTAAATGTGGTCACACTCCATGGACTTTTATGTTCACAATGGCCTATTTTTTTAGCTACCTCAGGACACAATTATTTTATGGGTGGGTGATAAAATCCGCTCCGCCTGTGGAGTTGGCAGGGATTTGTCCACTCCAAGTTACATATGTAACGCTGCATTTTTGCCAAATACCATCTACCGCCCCATGTCACAGTGTTTTTTATCACAACTTGCCAAAGGTCTCTTAGTGAGAGCGAGCAAGATTTGGTGTCACCAGTGCAATTTTCAGTCGCTAGGAGTGCACCGACTTAGATTTACCCAATGCGGGCAGTCACGGTCCTGAAAACTGCCACTAAAGTAAAAAATCTAATTGAGCAGCTGCAAAATCAACTCAAGAAGCAGCATCCTCTGGTGTGCCGTGTGGTACCATACGCTGTGTTTTTTCAGTGCGGAAAAACCCCTTGGCACTCAAAATCACCACCAGCTGCGCAATATGCTCAATTCCCCCTGTTCACAGATCTCTGCTTAATCTTGCAGAGTTTTCATATAACTCTGCAGAGCTCTGCCCACCCCTAATTTTATATACACATTATGTGCATGTTCAAAAGAAATCTATTTTGTTAATAAATTATTGTGCCATCTTCTACCTCTATTTATAATAATGTGCTTATTGCTTTGAAACTTAGATTTTCTTTTTTTAAATTAAGACTGCACTACATAAATTATTGCTTTACCAGAAGACTTTTTTCAATGTAAACTTCTACCTCTTCATTCTGATGAACCCAGTGTTTTAGGTCACTGCAGCCATTCTTAAAAGAAGATGTGGCTCCTTTGTGGGCATCTGTTTTCATTTAGTGGCAGATATGGATACTTGCAACGCCCTTGATCTCCCATTCTGTTTCGAGCATAGCAAGAAGTTGTCTGGGTGACACCTTTACCCCTGTTATTGTTGTAAAGAGTTGTAAGTAATTGGGTTTTTGATTGAGGGCGCAAAAACACTCTCAAGAAACAGCCACAAACAACCTAAATGTGCGAGTGACCCTCTGGCAGCTTGGCACAAAAGCAGTCATTCTTAACTTATAAAAATGTATGAAGAATTTATGCAGTACACATAAAGTAATAATGTGAAATAACAACAGAAGAATAATTCCACACCAATTTAGAAAAATAGAGCACACTTTTATAAATGAAAAGGTATCAAAACAACAAAAATCCAATCAGTAGAACTGAAGATAATCATATTCAATGCTTTTAGGCAAGCATAGCTCTCTAAAAGCAAAATACACCACTCGCAATCATCTGGTTGTGCTAGACAGAGGGAAAGTCACAAGGCCGACCACCATAAAGCATAGGCCGGATACAGAGTCAGGATAGTCTCACTAAAATAGTTACCTTCTGTAAGTTTGGTGCAAATTTGCAGTGGAGGAGGCAGCGGGGAGCAGGGAGAGTGTCAGTGATGGTTGTCGCTGTAGTACAAAGAGTAGGCTTGGTGTCACAGACCGTTGTCTCTGTAGCACGAAGATCCAGTCATGTGTTGCGTATAGTAATTGCTGGAGCTTTGCACTGGCACTAACTGTGGGATGTTGAGGATGTAGCATGAAGTCCAGATCTTGCATTGCTGGTCATCGCGGGTGGTCACTATAGAGCAAAAAGTCAGGTTTACCAAAGCTCATGTTGGCGGTCATCACTTTGCTTTCAGAGTCTCAGCATGAACAGAACTGTTCACAGTTATGAAGAAACCAAAACCTGAGAATTTCACTTTTCATGGCAGAAGAGTTTCTCTTTGATATCAGACCTGGGGAGTCACCTCTTTTCGATCAATGACTCACTCTAGCAGAGGCAGGTGGGGGTTAGAAATGTTCAGTTGCTGCAGGTCCGTTGGGCAGTTGCATGGACGTCTCTTGAACTTGTTGTTTCCCTGTAGCTCAGAACAGGAAGTCAGCCAACTCACTCTTGAATTCACTCATGTAGCCTAGGAACAAGACCATGCTCCAGTTCTCCTTCAGGAAGAGATGTGACACAGCAGCCAGGGCGCCTGACTCCAGAACCGGGGGCTCATGGTTCGATCCCCAGTGCTGGCGGCAGATCAGCCCAGCACCATGTGACTCTGGGCCATAGCTCGCTTGATCTTCCCGACGGCCCCCAGCGCCTTGACACCTTCGGGTAATTGTTCGCGCTTTACAAATACTGGACATTTACATTTACATTTCAGCAAGGCAGGCCTCAAGCAGCAAGAAGCAGTCCTCTGGTAGCAGCAGGGCAGTCCTCTGGGAAACAAGGCAGTCTTGTGGAGTCTTCCATAGGTCCAGGCATGTACTAATTAGGTAGTTCAGGAGGTCCAATATTTATACCTGGGGCCAGGCCTTTGAAGTGGGGGTGATATCCTGAAAACCCTCCATTCGTTAGTCCAGCACCATGTGACTCTGGGCAATAGCTCGCTAAATCTTCCCAACAGCCCCCAGCGCCAGGAAATCTTGCCTGAGGTAGCCGAGTGCTTTACAAATGCTGGTTAATATTATTAAAGCTGTCACCGGTGGAGTCTCAGCGCAAATCCAGCCTGTATAACACACTTGAAGATAAAAAAGTGATAGTGAAACTCTTCATGTCGGTGGCCAGGAACTGAATGAAACTACCACCAATAAAAGATATGGCGACTTTACTCAAATCAGTGCAATACGCTATTCGGAGTAAGAATGCTAAAGGGGCTGCAACCAGATTACAAAAGCAGTGCACAGCAATAATCAGTACAGATTAAATTGAAATTCATGTGCTATGAAACAGAGATTGACCCAGTGTTTGTGAAGGAACATTTAAGCACAAAGCCGACCAAATATCACAACGTTATCTGCTTTCATGGACTAGTAGTATAAAAGGTTTATCTACTTACCAAAACCTTTAATGAATCATTGAACCACAAGGTGTTGGGAAGCGACCCACCACCAAAGCTGCCGCATAGGGGCTCAGAACAAATCCCTAGACTGCTGCCATCAAATAAAGAGCTCCAATGGTAAGCCATGGTAAGGTCCAAGCTTCAAAAGGGATTAATTCTGACCCTGAAGCCAGCATCACAGAATGTACTAGAGAAGCTTTGCATGAACCAGTGCCGCAAGAAGCGCCTGGGAGACCAATACAGTCCACAATGGCATATACGGCTGCTACATTCTTAAAACCTCCATCAGCATTTGATAGTGCCAAAAAACACAATATTGGTAATAGATGGACTGCATGGATAGAGACTATGGAAGATTTCATAGATAGAAAAGATAAAAAGGACAATAAAAAGATTATAAACAATCTGAGGAACATGGCTGGTGAAGGAGTGACAGAAGCCTTAAAAAAGATACCACAAGAAGGTGATGTGACACACAATCGAATCAAAACAGCCATGAATGTCAGATTTAATCCAGTGCCAAATGTAGATTATGAAAGATACATATTCAGTCAAGAATGCCGGAGACAAGCTGAAACCATTAAGGACTTTGTTGAAAGACTATATGTTCTGGTGAAGCACCGTAAATTCAATACATTTAATGATGAGAAAGCTACCTGCCTCAGAGTTATTGATGGATGTCTGATAGATTCCTTTCAGCGATGAATGCTGAATTAAACTCTGAGATTAGAACAAGTCCTCAAGGCTGCTCGCACTGAAGAGCATACTGATTGTCAAGCCACTGACACGGAGACCAGAGGTACTAAAAGTGCATCAGTCATGAGCATGAAAAGTAAGCCAAAGTACAAGTCCAGTGGCCACAGAAAAAGAAAATGTGTTACAGATGTGTAGTGTCATTTCCACACAAAGGTAAATGTCCAGGCATTAGACAGATATGCATTGCGTGTGCTAAAGCGAACCATTTTGTGACGACATGCGTCACAGCATGAAGACAAAATGGACGACCTTAATGCTACCTCAGTGACATTCAATGTGCTCCAACAAGGCCAAGCAGTCACACCAACTGAGGCGAATCAACACCAAATGAAGTTGATAGTCATCTAAATCATCGACAAAGAGTTCCTCAGTATCAGTTTACAATGAAAGTGACAATGATGATTATGCAATGTCGAAGTTTACTTCAGAGAAGCATGCACATGTGGGACTAGTCGAATGTGAGGGAAAATCGAAAAGGAAGAAAAACCAACATAAAAGCACCAAAGACATTGAAACATTGTCCAAATATTACCCTAAAGATAAATGGGTGTTCAATACCATTCATAATTGACAGCGGTGCATTGATACATATCATGCCTGAGAAGTATCAATAATTGACTCCGCGTTATCACAGCTTACAAAGTAAAAAAAGAAAGTCTACACATGGGCTGCCTCAACGCCCTTAAAGAATCAAGGTTCGTTTGTAACCCTAATGAAGCATAAGAAAACAGTTGTACAAACGCCCATTCGTGTACTTCAAGGAATGGCTTCAAGTGCCTGTTTGCTCAGTTTCAACACTGCTGCTGATATGGGACTGATATCGGTGAACTACAATATGAATCCTCATCATGAAATTTCAAGTAAATTTCCTTCATTGTTTCATGGGTTAGGAAAACTCAAAAAATTAAAATAAAGTTGCAAATAAATGAGGATGTTCGTCCTTTTGCTCAGACACAGACAAATTGCATTTCACTTGCAAGAGGCTGTCGAAAAGGAACTTAATATGTTGCTTAAACGCTACATCATTGAACTCTTCACTGGCCCAACAACATTTGTTTCTCCCATAGGAGTAGTGCCTAAAAGAGACGGTGAAGGAGCTGTTTGCATATGCATTGACAGGTGTCAGACTAACCAGGCGGTTGAGCGAGAGAGACATCCAGGTCCGCACATTGCTGCTATGATAACTAAATTGAATGGTGTGAAGTTCTTGTAAAGACTCAACTTAAAGAAAGGATGGCACCACTAGGAAGAAAAATCCAGGTACATTATAGCCTATGCATTTTGATCTGTTTTGCTATAAGCAATTAAGTTATGTGTAGTCTTTGCTACAGAACATTTCCAAGATGTCATTTGACGCATCATACAACCTGTAGTAAATGCATTTAACTATAGTGATGACATACTGGTTTTTTGAGCCTCTCAGAAAGAGTATGACAAAGCTCTCATGCAAGCATGCTGCAGGCTTATCTCTGAATACTGACAAATGTAAATTCCACAAGAAAAGCTTGACATTTTTTGACCATGTCTTTTCTAATGGGGGCATGAAACCTGATCCAGCTGCAAGTGTCCCAATATCTACCGTAGATCCCCCACAGAATATTTTTATGTTACGATCATTTCTTAGAATGGCCAGTTACTGTGCAAAATACTTACAAGATTTTGCTACAGTCAGTGCACCATTCTGAGAACTAAAAAAAGGATGTGTCATTTTTTTGGTCACATAACTTTGAGAAGAGGTTCCAAAAAAACAAGCAAACCATCAGGAATGCTGCTGAAATTGCCTACTTCATTCCCAAACTTCATGCAGATGTTGTAGTACATGCTAACCCTGTCAGTTTAGGTGCAACCCTAGCACAACAGAAAGGACAGTCAAATGCTCTGAGGCATATCTTGGCTTACGCCAGTAATAGTCTTTCACTAATGGAACGTGCTTACTCACGACCTGAGAACGAAAGTTTGACAGTGGTCTGGGCATGTGTGCTTATATGGAAAGCCTTTCACAGTAGTGACTGATCATCAAGCACTGTTGATAATATTTGGCAATCTCAATGCCAAAATCCGAACTCGAATTGAACGTTGGGGTTTTATTTTCACAAGAATGCAATTCTGAAAATCTTCATAATTCAGCAAAAGATTGGAATCCTAATGATAATTTTTAGAGAATGACATTGCAGTGCCCTGGTACCCCATCTAAGACAGCCATCGCCTACATCAATTTTATTGTAAAATCGAGCTCACTGACTGACATGTCTTTAGAACAAATTATTACTGCCAACAGCCAAGACAAAGAGCAATAGGTAACTGTAGGTGTGGATCATGTTCCATCTGCCCTCACTGTATTGAGACCAAAAGTATAGAAATGGCAGGTAAAACTATAACGGCGACTACATTGAACAATTGTCGCTGTAAGAACGTTATATACCTAATCTTGTGTCCTTGCGGTCTGGGATACGTAGGTGAGACTAGCCGCGAGTTACGTGTTCGTCTTCTCGAACACAAATCTGCCATCAGAACTAAAAAAGAAAAGGCCCCCTTGACAGAACATTTTTTCAAAATAGGACATAGCTGTGATCAATTCCAGTGGTTTATCCTAGAAAAAGTTAGTATCAATAGAAGAGGTGGTGACCTTGAAACTAAAAGGAAAGTGAGAGAACAATGGTATATATGCCATTTTAAACACAGTAGAGAAGGGTCTTAACTCCTGGGAGGACTGGATGCAGATTATAAATAGATAATTTTTAATGTTGTCAATATAGTACCTCTTTAGATACTCATATAATGTACGAAGGGTCTCGTATATAAAAAAAAAAACTTTTTGAAAAAGATGAAAGATGAAAGCTTGTATGCAATAAAAATGTTATGGAGCCGCAGTTCTGACTCAGAAAAATTATTATAAAAATGTAATTAAGGTACTAATAAGAAGTAACACAGGAATGTGCCAAGTTGAGTATAACTAATCTTAAAAACTTACGTAAGAAATCGGCAAGCGGCAGGAGTACATTGCTCAGGGGATCTAAGCAAACGGGGCATAGAGTCGAGCACTTCCGGATGAACTTAGGCAGACAAAGTTTAAGTCTGGACAACGTAATTGTCGTGGCATACTTGTGGGATTACTTTAGATAATTCCGTGCATAATAAGTAGTGCATTAGTACTACGAAGCACAGTGTGCACTGGAGATTAGTATATAATCATGTTATACGATAGTTTTAACAAGTAAAGAACCAGGAATCGATCATATGTTTTACTGCCGGGTGAATATAGGCAGAGTCAGAAGTAGGCCAGTATAGGATAATTGACAGGAGTATGACAGCCAATGGGAAGGCGGCTGGTTACTATTTAAACCGTGAGGTAGAAGTTATAACGGAGGTTTTGAACCTTTTTTAAAATGTGAGCTATGGAGACTGAGGTAGTTGAACGGAATCACCCAACAATGGGTACCGAGTTAAGTGAAGACTTTTTCCCTAGGAGGGGAGTGCATTTGGATATGCGCAGGGGTAAATCTAAATGAGTAGCGGTGGAATAGATTGATTTTGCCATTTCATGGGGAAGGCAGTGATCACATTTTAATTTGTAAATAAGTTTCAACTCACAGGGGTTAGGCTATGAATCCGATAGTAGTGTGTCAGGATTCATATGAAGAAATAGCATAATAAAACCTATCAGAGAATATGTAGCAACATACAGAGTAAAACAGAGGAGCGTATAGGATAAGGTGATGTGAAGCCTATTATACGAATGGGTCTAGCTATAATACGGGAAGTAGCCCTAGGACCGATACCATAAGTAGTGCCAATCACACAACTATAGAAAATGGGGGGACGGTGATTGCTCACAAAAGGTTAATTTGACATTTGTTTTTAGATTGGAAGACATGGATGAACCACATGCTCCTACCCTGATGACAACATATATAATTTTGCATCCTTTAGTGCTTCGAGGATTCTTATAGCAACAGAAGGAGACAAGCAGATCCTCAATAAACGGAGGCAAATATAATGATAGCGCTCAACACTAGAGGCTGTATATAAGGTAGAATAAAAGGTATGAACACAACAATATATTTATCTTCTAAAATCAATGTAAGATAAACGTTAGGTGGGATATGCCATAACGTCCTCGTAATTTTTCAGTTTTTTCCTAAATAGGCGAATATTAATTGAAGTTGACAAAAAAAAATGTTCGGTTGCAAGGTATGAATGGATGGAACAACGAATTCAATGTTAAGAGGGCAGTTGTAAAGAAATTAGGGAACAGTATCAAATTTATTGGATAACTCTTGATTGTATACAACAGAGTAGATTAGTTTGAATCCAGGGAGATATTAATATAGATGTATTTGAGTGGCAATTTATAAATGATAGAGCATGACTTTTTTTAGCATGTAAAAATGTATAAAAAGTAAACAGAAATTGTATTAATCCTACATTGATAATTGTAGGAAACAGTAAACCAGAGCTCAAATAGTAAATACCAATGTATGCATATGTTCATTTTTCACACAGGATCTCTAATCATGAGGACACAAGAGGTAGAGAAAACCTTAGGATAATATATGTCTTGAAAATGATGGAAGAATTTTGAGTAAAACCATCGAAACGCGTTGACGCTTTGTGGATTACATAATCTCTAAGGGAATATGGTTGTGGTATTTTTCGAGTAAAAGTTGAACCAGACTATACCCTCACTAATTCAGATGATATGTCCATATCAAGACTAATTTAGAAGTCTGGAATCGTGTTTTCTCTTGTACATGTGTTTTTCATGTCTGTATAATGATACGGTATATGTTGTAGAAATTGTATGGAATATATGGAATGTTTTAATGAAAAAAAAATGTCTTCTGTTTTCTATTGTATCAATTGTATGGTCTTTTTATGTGATTTTATTAAAGAAACACTGTGTACTATTGAAGTAGACGTGTAAGATATTTTAAAACTTTGTTTGCGATATTTTGTTCCATGAATGTTACATTTGCTTTGTATGGGGCTACAGTGGATATATATTGTGCAGGCGTATTCCAAAGGGAATTAATTTATAACAGCCAAGATAGTGACATGCTGAATTTAAAAGACATTATTGTTCACCAATGGTGGAATCAGCACTCTAAACCCTTCACTAATGCAAGTGAATATTTAAAGTGAAAACATTTAAGTGATGAACTATCAGTAACTCAAGAAAGCCTCATCCTGCGAGGCACAGGAATTGCTATTCCTAAGAGTTTACTACAACAAGTGATCGACGTCGCATATTAGTGACATCAAGGAAGTGTTGCTACAAAGAGAGCTCTCCGCAACTGTGTCTGGTTTACTTATCTCAACAAAAGCATTGAAAAAGACTTAAAGGCCTGTCATGTATGTAACTGTCTTTCATCTCAAGTTATTCAGCACCCTTTGAACATGTCAGAATTGCCTCATCATTCTTGGAAGAGGATTACTGTTGATTTTGTTGGTCCTCTAGAATGGACATCATCTTCTAGTCCCATTTCCCATTGGTAGAAGACCTTTCATTCACTACACATAAAAAGGTTATTCAAAGATTAGATGGCATCTTTGCAACATGGGGGGTACATGCAATCTTAAAATCCGACAATGGCCCAACCTTTAATAGTGGAGAATTTCAAAGACTTTCTTAATGACCTCAATATAGAGCAACAAAAAGTACTCCACTTTGGCCACAGGCCAATGGCCTGGTAGAGTGGTTCATGAGTACTATAAAGAAAGCAGTTCAGTGTACTGCAGCGGAGAAGCTTGATTGTAAATTTGTTGTGAACACTACTCTTCGAGCTTACTGTTCAACCACTCACTCAACAACACGTGAAAGCCCTGCAACTCTAATATTTGGAGGAGCCATGACAACCAATGACAAAGAATGTCATGTAAAAGATGTCAGTCACAAACGAAAGAAGAAAATATATGCTGAAAAACAACATCAATGTAAAAGATGTCACCTTTACAAGAGGTGATCGAGTGCTTGTCAGACAACTCAGAATAAGAAAGTCTGATTCTCCTATTGAGGCTAAACCATTTACTATCACTATCACCAAAGGATATATGGTGACTGTCACCCGTCCTGAGAAGTCCCTTACGAGAGATTCCTCTCACTTTCAACATGTGAGCCATCACCCATCAAACATAGATGTCAATGTAGAGACTGGATCCAGACAGACTTTGATGATTCTGTGTCTGCAGATGATCCCAACTCACTTGTGCAGATCACTGACAATTTGACTGGCAGATCCCGGTTTCCAATGACCTGATCAGGACGTGTGATTCAGAAGTGACAATGATAAATTAAAGAATTATAATTGCAGATATATCTTTAATCATCTGTGCATTTATTCATGTATTTATTTGTATTTTTATTTATCTATTTTGAGAAGTTGGAACTTTTTTAATTTAACATAGCGGGAGATGTAGGGGCATATTTACAACCCCCTAACGTCACTTTTCATGATGTTGTTGTGGCGATAGGGGCTTCGCCTTATTTACAAGTCAGCAAGGCAGCATTAAGCCACTTCACGCGGCTTAACGCTGCCTTCTAAATAAGGCACCCTTTCACGCTGTACTTAGCGTGAAAGGGGAGCGAGCGCAATGGGTGTTACGGTGTGCGTTTCACTGCAACACCCATTCATTTTGACGCTATCCCCTATTTACAAGGGTGGTGTAAATATGAGGCAGTGCCAAAATTAAGACCAGGGAAAACCTGGACTTACCCTGGCGCAACAAGGATACACTTTTTATTTCTCCTAGTTTTTGCTATTGTACAACACACATGAAAACCGCAAAACGCCATTCATTGTTTATGTGCAGGAAGGTGTTCCTTCCTTTGCATAAACAATCATTTAAAAAAGACGTTTTGCAGCTTCTATGTGTGCTGCATTAAGCAGCACACATAGAAGTTACAAAACGCCATTTAAACATTGTTTATGTGCAGGAAGAGAAACCTTCTGCACATAATCAATCTTCCCCTGCAATGCATGCATGTCTGCATTGGTGCTAGGCAGATACATTTAGTGCCAGTACAGGGGGAAATGCAGGGCTGAACCATATTGTTGTAAATATGGAATTTATACAAGAGGGTAGTACTGTTCCCTAATGGGAAAAAACCTGCACATCAATATAAGAATTAATATAAAGAAAAAAGTCAATGGCGTGAAACAATAAAATGAAATATTGCTGTAAATGTAGCGGGGTGCTTGGCTAGCTGAAAGCACCCACCACCCAAGAGTGCTTATTAGGCAGATAGAAAGAACAACCTGCCAATTTAGAAAACAAAAAGCAAAAGCTAATATAGCACACCCATAATCCGTGTACAGAGGTCCTGCTTAATAACCAGTAATGGGGACCATTCGTCGTTTGAAGGCAAATAAGCAATTTCACAACTTATGAAATCATATATGGCAGTCCAAGATCCAACAAGATATGATGAAAAGTCCATGTGATGTCAGTAGAAGACGTTCTTTTTATTTTAAAACAATATCCAAGATAGAACACAGCCAACACGTGTTTCATCAGTACTTGTCAGTACTAAAGACTTTCTCAAGGCTATCGAATAATAGTATAAATATTGGAGTCTGATGAGAAGTTCTGAAGAATAAGTGCATGTAAAGCACAAAGTCCATACCATGTTTTGTTGTAAATATGGTGCAGGCCTATGCTTCAGAAGTGGCTGAGTGTGGCGTTAAGCCAAGAAAGCTAACGCCACAAACTATCACTTCTATTGTAAATATACCCCGTAGGGTCTTGTAAATAAAGAATGCTGGAGCTCTTCTGGTTCCCACTTTACACCATGGGATTGTGACGTAAGTGTTGGAGGGATGAGTTAAAGGCAGACTGAGAATGCTGAGTTCTGACTTACACACAACAGAATAAAGATGTGTAAAATGACTGTGTGTGGCGTATTTATTGGCAAGTACCTGGGTTAGTAGGACGCTACAGTAGATATTCCTTAGTTTCAAGCTATTCCCCCTCATCCTTTTGACATTTATACCACAGCTGTGTTCCTAAGAGTAGCGAGTTCTCCTGCATCCACACATTATCGATATAGGAGGCATAGGTGGACATCTTTGCAGAACCTTTTTGAATAGCTTTTATCAGCACCTAAAGTAGTGCGAAAGGACTACTACTTTGCATATAGTAGCTTCTATGTCAATACTGACGTGCTGCAAATGCCATAGAAACTTAGGATAAATATTTAAACGCCCATATGGCACTATGTACAGGTCTTAAAGCTGATGATTTCATATTGACCTAGTGTGATGTACTTTTCAGTCATTTACATAAAATGCCAATCTTTGTTTAATATGTTTTAATGTCTCGTGTACAGCTCTTAGGTGCAACTCACAAACTTAGGGGCATATCATTAAGGGATTTATCGCCACGTTAGCGTCAGTTTTCGGCGATAAACCAGCGATAATTTTATCGCCCTATTAACAAGGCATCGCTAACCCCCTTTAGCGTTACTTTTCTGGCGATAGCAACCGGAAATTTATCGCCTTGCAAGGCAGCGATATTCAACGCTAATGACATGCAAAGTAGGCTTTCCTGACTTAAATTTCATGAAAAAAGTTGCTAACACAGCTTCTCACTATTATCAAGGATATCGCCAACCCGCTTAGCTACAAAAAAACTCACGCTAACTCCCGCTATCTCCAGTTATTAACACCTGATAAAAACCTGACTTACACTGGAGATAAGTGGGTGTATATAAGGGAGATTAGGCCCGAGCTTCCCCAGAACAGCCACAGAAGCCATGGAGGTAGTCATCATGCAGATTGGAGTCCCACCAAGGCAGCAACAACAACAACCACCGCCAATGCCACTACCCCCAGGACCACCACCACCGATGCAGTGACGAAGAAGACAGTGGGCACTGCGCAGACGTGTCTACCTTGCAGACTTAAGGTCATAGGAAGTCATAGCCCACTACAGGCTCAAAAGGACATCCATCTAGCATATCCTGACCCTGATTGCCCACAGGCTGACACCACCAACACAGCGGACAACCAACATCCCTCCGCAGACAAACTGCTTGCTGTGCTGCACTTTTTGGCCTCTGGGACATTCCAACCAACAACAGCCAGAGTCGGTGGAGTATCACAGGCAGCCTTCTCAACCTTCCTCCATACTGTCTTGGAGGGCATACTCAGGCTGATTCCCCAGCACCTTCACTTCCCCAACACTGTGCAGGAGCAGATTGCCATCAAGCAAGGATTCCATGCCGTTGCTGGCTTACCACAGGTGGTGGGTGCAATTGACTGCACACATGTATCATTTTTGCCCCCTGCAGACAGCGCCCACATGCACCGCAACAGGAGGCACACCTATTCAATGAATGTGCAGGCAATAGTGGACCACCGCGGACTGTTCATAAATGTCATTGCCAAATTCCCAGGGAGTGTGCATGAAGCATTCATCTTCCGACACTGCATCATAAACCAGCGCTTCCAGGATGGCACATATGGAAATGCATTGCTTGTCGGTAAGTACCAACTGAACACACCACATGCCCAAGAAAAACAATCATGTTGACCCATCAAGAGGGAGGATGTAAATACGTTGCCTAGGTACTGATAGGGGGGGCACAAAAGGCATGGGCACATCACTTCGTGCCACATGCTGATGTATTGTGTATGAGGCTGAGGTATACAGGCTCCACTGTGTAGAGCACGGGTACTCATAGTACGGCCGCGTGCTGCCTGCATCCCGGCAAGCCGTTCTTGGTGGCCCGCTGACCTTACAGACATTGTACATGTGTCTCATTCTTTTACATTTGTCATAAGAGTGCCACCAAACACCATCACAGCTGCGCGGACTCTGAGAGACTCTGCCCTATGGGTGCCGTGCGATTCCAGCGATAGTCAGAGTGGAGATGCAGGTGCACCAAGAGGTAAAACATAACAAAACCTCGTTAACAAGTAAATGGTCCATTATAGACCTGTGAAGTAATGGGGTGCGGCTGTGTGTATGTGCCCAGTAAGCTGTCTCAGCCCAGGCTACGGGTGGGAGGTGACAGAGGGTGACAGAGGAAGAGAGGAAAAGAGACAGAGGGAGGGAGACAGAGGGAGGGCGAGACAGCGGGAGGGGGAGGCAGAGGGAGGGGGAGACAGAGGGAGGGAGAGATAGAACGAGGGAGGGAGAGAGAGAGCGAGGGAGGGAGAGATAGAGCGAGGGAGGGAGACAGAGAGAGGGAGGGAGAGAGAGAGAGAGAGGGGGAGGGAGGGAGTGAGGGAGAGTGAGGAAGAGAGAAAGTTAAAGATGTGTGTATGCCGGGTGGCACAGTGAATATGAGGGCATCCGCTGCAGGGGCCTGTGTTCAACCACATGGTCAGTTTCTTTTTTCACTAGCCCAACCCTCTTCCCCAATGACCCCGTCCCCACCGGTGCAGCACACTGCCACAAAACACACTGTAAAGTTGGGCCCAGAGAGAAAGTATGTGAGTACCCATGGCGTAGAGTAACCACCATCACTTGACCATTTATGTAGCTCATCAAAGTCATCCTCACTGGTATCCCTGTCCGGTGTATGGTCGCATAGTTGAGGGGCAGTTCTTGTTGCTGGTGACCTATTCGGGTGACCCAACATTGCATAAGTACTCACACATGTAAAAGAAGTGTGTCAAGTCAGAGGTTTGTTGTGACCAAGGTTGTAACAATGCACTTTGATTGTAGCAAGTGCATTGTGGGGCAAATGTGCATGCATAGGCAGAAAAATGTGTCATGAAACCACGATCTCGCACCATTGGTGTTGACTGCAGTGTTGTGGGTGCTGCTGTTAATGGGGTTTAGTAGTATCTCCTCTCTGACTCAGCTACACATATGTCTCATTCTCACACCTGTGATATGGTGTGTCATGTGGTTGCCCGAGGAGTAATTGTATGTGCATTCGGTCACCACTTGTGTGTTGAAGTTGATCTTTTAAATGCTAATCCATTACAAATGCAAAGAAGTGTGCAAAGGTGAGCCATGCCATGTGTATCAGCGTGGTGAAGTGTGTGGACAGTCTGATTTTGTCAGACAAACCACATAGTGTAAATGATTCTGAGAAGATGTGTCATGTGAGTTTGATGCTCTGCTAGTGACAGATGACACAGGCCAGTAAGTTTACGTTGTGTCACAAGTTATTGTTGATGGTGTGTGCAAACCTTCACTGTCCCCAGTGGGCCCTGCAGGTGCGGTGGCTGCGGTCTGTGCCTTTGGTTTGGCTCTGGACGTACAATTGCATGGCTTGTATGCTGTCACAGGTCTGCCATCAGCATGAGATGCATGTCTGAATGTGAGCTGTGTCATGCGTGGCCTATGTCATTTGAACATTCACATGGCGGTGACTGCGAGGAGTGTGGATCATTGTCATGGCTAGATGTTAGGCGAGCCAGGCTGGCTTTTGGTGTTTGTGGTTTTTGTGCAGGTCTCATTCCCATTTGGTACACTTGTTGTGACACTTATGCAACCGTGCAGCAAACACCAGCAAAATGGATGGTTGGAGGATCAACAATGAGGCAATGTACTCAGCATTGATGCCGCTAAATAGCCAGAAGCAACACATGTCTATCCTAAGTCTAAAAACAGCAAAAATAACAAGAGAAAAAAATGTCAACACTGCCAACATAGTATGCCTAATGAATCATTAACCCATCTCCCCATTATAGGTGATCAAGGATATGCTCTCTGCCCGTGGATGATGACACCCATATGAAACCCCACCACCCAGGCACAGAGGCAGTACAATGCTGCACATAGATGCACACGTGGTATTGTGGAGCGTACATTTGGTGTGCTCAAGTCACGTTTCCGTTGCCTGGATATTACAGGTGGCAAACTGCTGTACAACACAGAAATAGCAAACAAAATCATACTAGCATGTTGGGTATTGCACAACATTTGTGTCCGCACAAATGCCCCCTGGATCCAAGTGCCTGCAGCACCAGGCGATGACCAGGATGATGACGAAGATCAGCGAGGTGGCCCACACCCCACAGCCACTGCTGCTGGAATTGCCCGAAGGGACAGGATAATAAACAATTACTTCACTTGAGCACATCACATTGTGACTGACAAAAACAAAGACATGTATGTGGAAAATTACCTCAAGAACTGTTTGTGACAAGAAACAAACTCAACACACATACCCTGTCTGCAAGTTACTCTCCTGCATCAGTATCTCACTATGAAATTTTAACATTGTACAATAATTGCAAGTAAGAGTACAAAAGTTAAATAATGGTGTGTATGTTTCATCATCACAGAGATGCAATAGTGTGTCAACCGTGCACAACTTGACTTTACAAGGAGTAAAATCTGGCACACAATTCATCAATGGTTGTGTCAAATAGTATGTAATTCATGATTCACAGGGTGTACTTGATATGAAAAATAGAAATAAAATGGGTTTGTAAGTGCCAAATGATGAATTTTAGGGTTAAATCGGTGTTAAATTTCACTGTTAAGGCCGTGAAAAGGGGGACAAATCAGAAAATTGGGTGTGGAATGGGGCTAAAATTGGAAAAGTGGGTCCTAAATTGGGGGCAAATCTTAAAAGTGGGTGTGAAATGGTGCCAATTCAGAAAATTCTTCTCAGCATGCATCCAAGACATTGAATGAGCCACCACCAGAGCTCACATGCACACCATCTCTGGATACCTTCATAAAGACCGTCAAGACCGGGCTCCACATTGAACAAATCGGCTCATTGGCAGTATGACCCAACAGACAAGACAAACTATCTGACCAACCACTGCACCCCGTGGTGGACAAAGTCATAGAGAGACTCATAAACACCCAGCTGACCGGCTGCATTGAAGCGAACTCCATCATGGACCACTCCCAGTCTAGGTTTGGCAGCAAGCACAGCACCAAGAACGCCCACCTTGCCTCCAAAAAATGACATACGCATGCTACTTGTCTAGAGTCACATTGCGGACCACATCCTACTACACTTCTATGCAGCGTTAAGCACCGTCTCACACCGCACCCCAGATGACAGACAACACCACAAGGGGATACGAGGAAAAGCCCTCTCCTGGATCCACTCCTTCCTCCCAGCAATAAACCAAAGGATCACCCCCCCATCTCCAAAACCCCAGGCACTAACTGCGGAGTACAATATGGAGCGTCACTAAGACACACGTTTTTCCATATACACATGTCCCCACTCACTGCCATTGTTAGACAGCACGGGGTAAGCATATCATCCCACACAGACGACACACAGCTCCTCCTCCCCCTTACGAAGAATGCAGAAGACACAAAAGCCAGCTCCCAGGAATGAATGTCGGAACTAGCATATTGGATGACAGATCTCTGTATAAAGCTCTAATGCGAGAAGACTGACCTCCTCATCCTCGGTCCATCCACATCCACATGGGACAACCTCTGGTGGTTGTCTGCCCTTGTGAGCCTGCCCTCACTGACAGACCATGCACGCAAGTTCGGCATCATCCCAAATCCTCCATGATCCTGCCCTGGCAAATCTACTCCATTGCCTGCACCATCTACAACTGCCTACTGATCTAACACAATCCATCACAATGGATAACCCCATGATGCATTAAAATTGTTAACAACGCACTCATTACCAGCAGACTGGACTACTGCAACAAACTCAACGCAGGGATCTACAACACGCCACTACACAAGCTCTAAGAAAGCCTGAAAACTGCAGACAGACCCGTCTTCATAAACTCACGTCCCAAACTCAAGAGGGAACACATACAAAACATCAAATGGCTCACTGACAAGGAGAAAGTAACCCTAAAACTACTCTCACACACCTGTAATTCACCACACATCATCAGGCACAAAGACATCCACTAGAGAGTCAACCTCAACATCCACAAGAGGAACTGCTGCTCCAACAACTTTGCCCTTGCAGACTCGACCTGGATCGTCAAATCACGAGCCTGAGGAAGAGCTTTCACCTACGTCGCAAGCAAAGCCATGGACGAGATGAAAATCAACATCAATCTCTCAGCCAGCACGCTTACATGTTGAACGACAAGACATGGCTATTTGACTGAGAAGGAGCTGCACCCCCACTCCCCCACTCCCCCCCAGCGACTTGTGAGCCTCACGTGTGAGTAGGGCACATCATGGCCATCCTTATTGTCGGGTTGATCTGCGCACATACTCATCACCTACAGACCACCCCAGGTGAGTAGTACCCTTACAATTCACATCTTTTATTGAATGAATGTTAGTGAAATCAGTAATTGAGGTAGGGAGGAGTCATGTTACATGCCATTTTGTGTGTCAACTGTCTTGGAACATAAACGGTAGTCTGGGTATACCCCCTGAGGAAGTGTTGGCTATGGAACAACAATTCCCATTCCATTGGGTGCAGGGGGATATACAGTACCTGGGTCTCCAACTGGCTCCGACTCTTGCCTGTACAGTGAAGCTCAACTATTCAACACTGTTGGATGAGATGGCTAAGGCGCTGGACGCCTGGTCAAAACTGCACCTCACATGGTTTGGACGCATAGCGTGAGTCAAAATGTCGATTCTTCCATGCAATCTCTATGTATTTCAAATTATACTCATGGTGCCCCCGCACCATGCACTCACACAATTGCAAGCCCTCATTAATAAGTCTGTCGGGGAGGGCAAGCGGCCGCGCATTTCACTTGTGCAGCTTACATGCCCAAAAATGCTAGGTGGCCTGGGATTGCCCCTTATTGGTGGCTACTACCAAGCCACATGCCTTCGCTATATAGTGGAATGGAATTGGCTGCTATCGGAGAAGCACTGGATGTTATGTACCAGTCTGTGGCAGGCAAAAACATCTGGAGAGAACTGTGGCTACCCCGTAAGCACTGGGCCTGGGACTTGTACTCTTCGCCGGTTACAGCGTCCACACTCAAGGTTTGGGACAGGGTGGCAGCACGGAAGGGCTGGACCTCTTTCCCCTCACTGATGAACCCCAGCGTGGATAACCCGGACTTCCCCCCGGGTCAGGACTCTGCGATATTCCATCGCTGGCGCGAACAGGGCTGCAAGCGCACAGGGTCTCTCTTTGATCTAGAAGGGCTGGTGCCATGTCCTTCAGATCATACAGGATAATGATTTTCACACTGCTGATGTGTATTCATACCACCAAATAACATGCTGGGTCATGGGGGCCAGGGGCGTAACACAGGCCCACGCAGCCCCCGCGGTCCGGGGAGGCCCCAAACTCCCAGGGGCCCCCTCAGCACAGCACTCTGGCTGCAGGGCCCCTGATTGAGCCCACAGGTGCATGCAGGGAGGCCCCCTCAAGGTTCGTTACACCAGGGACGGGGCCTACTAACCATGCACGAATGTCGAGGTTGTTTACATCATATGAGAACATGCTTTTGATGAGTCAGAATGGTCAGTGCACAAAAGCGCAGATTTACTGGGAAATGGAGCTGGGGAGGCAGCTCTCCTCCAAGAAATGGGATCGTATCCTGTATCGCACACATCACACTGCGCACAGTGTAGCGGGGGCTGAAACCTCCTTTAAAGTTCGCTCTCATTGGTGTTGCACACCTGCGCGACTATATTGCTGGGATAAAAGCAAGCCAGATCGCTGCTGGTGGGGAGGCTGAATGACTGGTACCCTCGTGCACTCACTCTGGCATTGCCTGAAATTGCAAAGATAATGGGGTGAGTTCTTAGATAACATAGATACAGCGTTCGACATTGCAATGCCCGGTGCACCGGAGTACACTCTCCTTGGCCTCCACATCCTAAGACTTTCCCACTAACATTGCTCAGGGGCAGGGAAATAGCCAGAGCGTTGCTGGCAGACTGGCAGGTTGTCCTAGCACAGTGGCAGTTCCAGAGCTCCTGTCCTGGTTGAAAGAACATCTCTGGACACACTCTACAATACTGTATCAGCATCAGGACATTAGCGGCCTCTTAGCGTGAAGAAACTCATCGCATTCAATGAAACCGGATGCATGCACATTACAGTAAGCATAAGGACACTTAGCGTGCAGATTATGATCGCATTCAATGAAACCAGACGCATACACATTACAGTAAGCCTGAGGACACTTAGCATGCAGATTATGATTGCATTCTATGAAACCGGACGCATACACATTACAGTAAGCCTAAGGACACTTAGCATGCAGATTATGATCGCATTCTATGAAACCGGACGCATACACATCACAGTAAGCCTAAAGACACTTAGCGTGCAGATTATGATCGCATTTACTAAAACGGGCCGCATACTCATTACAGTATCAGCCTGAGTACATTAGCGGCCTCTTAGCGTGCAGATTTTTGTCGCATTCCATAAAACCTGCCGCTAACACACAGGAAGTGATGTATGCATGCTTCCTGTCACCCAGGGGTGTGGCATTCACTTTCAGTTTCTCTTTTGAGCATCTTGATGTTGATTTTGCTGAGTGAAGGAGGTGTCTGGTGGATTGTGGTTCTGGAGAGTGAATCTGGGAGTGTTGCTGTGTTGCTGTGTCCTGTTTAAAGTGTCTTTTGATTTTTTTTTACACTTTTAATATGTTTTACTGTCTACTGTCCTCAGTCTTGTTGTGTTTGTGGTGGGTTATTTTAGTTTTGTGTCATTAGAGGGTTTTCTTTTATTAGGCTTGGGTGAGAACTGGGATGCTGGGAGATGCTGGCTGTGGGAAGGTCAGGGCAGATGTCGGAGGGAGCATTGGGGGGCTTCCTCTGGCTGGTGCATTGTTACCTGCCTCTGATGTTGAAGAGGGGAGGACGTATCCTCCAGGGCTACAATGTTGCAGTGCGGAAGGTGCGGTGGGAGCATGTGCGTGTGCAGATGCTCCGCTGCTTCAAAGTCGCCCGGACCGTGCGCCAGTGGAAGCACCTCTGGCAGGACATGCTGGCGCGGGAGGCCGACCGGCTGGATTACACAGGAGTCATGCCTGGCATCCAGGGTGGTAAGTTCCAATCCCCTTTTTGTCCATGACTAATGTTACGTACATATATGAGAGACGTGTGTGACAAGAAGGTATGACGTCTTTATGCTGGCTCAAGAACGTGACACTGTAACAATGTGGTTAATACAATGCTACTTGCTAAAAATACTTGTGCATGATGGCCTTGATTTTGGATTTGTATGACTTACTCTTCCCACTACAGTGTGTGCAACAGTAGGGAAGGTGTTGGAATAGTCAATCCTAATATCCATTATTGATGAGCGCCATGCAGTGCAAGTTGTAGTGATGATTGGCGTTGTAATGACCACGTAGATTAAGTTTGCCACTGTAAATACCACCTTGAAATGGAGAACCCCGGTATTAACCATCCCAAAATACGCATACTTATTGTGAGCGTCTACTCAGCAGGAAGGGTTGCAGGGTGCGTGCCGGTGTTTGCATGTTGAAGTATATCAAGGGGCGTGTCTGTTGAAGAACAATGTTCAGAGTTGATGCTTGAAGATGGGGAGCAACGTTGTCTATCAGAGGTGGCGCGAAAGGTTGTCACAGGTTATGTCTGCAAGGTAGGAAAAAGAGCAGACTCATGATCTGGTCTCTCTGGTGCAGGGGAACACGGCATAAGCTAGCTGGTCTGTTCGTCGGGTCCTTTGATGTGCGTGGAAAGTGAGTTGGATGTTAAGGTATGTTGGGCCAGGGTTGTGGATGTCTGTGTGAGCCTGGGTGAACATCTTGAAGGTGACTCTAGCTTTGATGTGGAGACAGTGGAGTGTGCGCAGGTGGTGGGAGGTGTGACAGTGTCCTGGCAGTGTGAGGATCAGTCCTGCGGTTGCATTTGAGATGTCCTGCATCTTGCGGATGTGGTTTATGTAAATTCCGGCATGGACTATGGTGCCGTAGTAGGGTGAGCTGTCACACAGGGCATGAGTGACTGTCTATGTGTGTTTGAGTGGAAGGCATTTGATGGTCTGACATAGGAGGCAGAGTGTGTGGAAGCAGGATGATGAGACCGGATAGATCTTGTGATTATTGATGGATTCCAGTTGCGTACCTTGTCCGTGGTGGGGTGTGGGTTCCCTATGCCGTGGGAGGACCCTGTGTAATTTCATGCATGGAGGTTTTGTAACATGATGTGTTCTTATGTTTTGTTGTTGTTCACTTGTATGCAGCTGTTTGACAACCATTTAGCAAGGTCTTACATGGCTTCTCAATACTTGTGTTTGGCGGAGTTGTGTTAGTTGGATGTGTCGAGGAGAACTTGTCTGTTGTATGCATATGATACAATGTGGAGTCCATAGCTAATCACGATTGTGACATACGGAGTCATGTAGATGTTGAAGAGTGTAAGGCTGAGTGAGGATCCCTGGTGGACTCTGCAGGTGGTTGTTGTAGGCTCAAAGACAAAAGGGGGGAGTCTGACCCACAGCATATGTCCGTTGAGGAAGGAGCAGGTCCAGTTGAGGGCCTTGTCTTGGATCCCTGAGTTGTGGAGTCTGCATATTGGTGTGCTTTGAGAGACAGTGGTGAACGCTGCAGCGATAGGTCAAGGATGATGAGTGCAACAGTTTTTTCTCTGTCCGTGTGGAGAAGCTGCCTTGAGATTACGTAACACTACTCATATGTGCAGGTCTGCCAGCAGTGATGTTTTGGCTGGGCAGCCTCTGCTTCCACAGGTCGTGTGTGAATGACATTCAATGTAGACCCAGTCATGTGGCCAAAATGAAGTCAACACCACAGGGATGTAGCATTGTCTGTC
Organism: Triturus cristatus; assembly: GCF_964204655.1. Classification (NCBI taxonomy): domain Eukaryota; kingdom Metazoa; phylum Chordata; class Amphibia; order Caudata; family Salamandridae; genus Triturus; species Triturus cristatus. Next base: position 719,050,301 of record NC_140588.1, read on the forward strand.
ACTAATAATTTATATTGTGAATATGCCACGTTTGCCAAAGTTTGCTAACAACACATATTCACATTTGTCCTCTCACAGATGGACGTCAACCTATCACCCAGGGGGACATTGACCGATTCCGGGACCCACACGCCACTGGTGAGTAGTGACAACAAATATTGGCAGGTTGCGGGGTCATGAGTGTCTGTGCCAAATGCAACACGTTGTTGATTAGCAGTATGGGTGTGTATCGCATGTCAATTGCCTATGATGTGCTGAGGTATTCTGCATTTCAGATTTGTGTAAAAAATGGTAGTTTGAAGGGGTACAATGCATCTTATTCAGAGTTGTGATTTTGTCCATCAACAGTCAGTGATACACATGTCAAATTATGTGCCTATTTCCGAGCAACTAATGCTGCCAACAAGGCATTTACACTGAAGTAGTGTTGGCAATAGGCCACTTGTATTTTATCCCATGTTCATTTGCGCAGCCTAGTCAAGAAGGCACACTTACATGCTGTGTACATCGTCCAAGGGGCGTGCAGTGGGTGTTGCATTGTGCACAAGGAGGCAGTGCATTTATGTCCGTCCAACGTCAGACATGTTGGCACAGTGATTTCTAAGTTATGCTGCATAGCAGATAACCATAAGTGGCAGTGTGTAGCTCAGAGCCAAAATTGTCAATGGCATGTTCCACAAACACATTAAATAGATGTGTACGTTAATTGAAATTGAATATTTGTGCACTGCGATGGTGTTGTCAGGCTGTGTCCGTGGAGAGATTCCATGCTGGACTAAGGATCATGTGTACCAACTCAGCTGACACAATTGGTGACATTACTCCACACATATTTCATACGCATGCATTAGCTATGCATCATTTGATGTCACATAGATTTGACAATCCTGCCTGCGCCAACAATATCTGTGAGTTTGCATTAGCCGTAACAATTGCACAACCCTCATGACCCCAGGGTGTTATTACAATGTGTAATCCATTGTAACAGTTTGCGTAGTTGATGCATGCGTGTTCATCTCTACTATGGAGTGATATTAGTGGTTACAAGAAATGCATGAGTGGCAGTTGTGGTTCAATTATGTCTCCCCCTCGCAGTGGATAACTATCACCAATTGCATAGTAATGGTGGAGTGAGTAAGTGCCTAAGTCAGCATTCATACACCAAACATGTTTCCATGTGTGCGGCATGATGCAGCATGATTAAAAGTGTGAGTAGGGCAGTCCCAGTCATGTTTTGATGCAGCTGTCTGTCACAGGGTAGGAGAGGGTGGTGCTGTGCACGTAGGGGTTATGCTTCCCGACTCAAGTCAATTGTACATGTCACCCACAGCCCCCTTGTCCAATGGTGCCATGTTTGTAGCATGTCATTTGCTTTTAGTAGTGTCAGTGCATGTCCCATGCCATGCACTGTCATGTCTGTCTCCACAGCATGTAGCGATTGAATCATGCTTAGACATTGGGTTTAACAGATCAGTCTTTGACATAACAGAGTGAAGCGGGTGTGTTGCCTCCAATGTTGTTTTGAACTTGTAATACAGATATCATGTTGGACGTTTAGATAGTGTAGGTGACATAAAAATGATATTGAGTTTATTTTTTCAGACAACATGGCACCAGAGGAGCAACACACATTCCAGGTTGCAAAGGACCGGTACCTCCATGTGAAGAAGGTCCACAAGGGTTATCGTCTCATGGCAATGAGGTATCGGGACGAGAAGAAGGCTGGGACCTGGAAGTCGCTGCCGGATTGTGATCTGACCTGCAGCAAGACCATCCCCTCACCCTCAGGTGCCAGTGTGGGCTTCCACACGGTTAATCCCCCTGCTGCCACACCCGCACAGGTGCCAGTCCAACCTGCACCAGCATCTGCACAAACTGATCCTGTCCTTGCCCAACTCATGCAGGTGGTGACACGGAACAATGCCATTCTTAAGGACATACAGAGAGAACTGTTATATCTCAACCGGCACCTCCATGAGATACGCACTCACCTGGGACTGCAGTAAAGACTCCCCATGTTCTCACCCATCCCTCTCTTCTCCCTTCCCACAATGTCCCTATTTGAGTGTTATGTTGTGTTAGTTCATTGTTGTGTGTATTAGTTAGAATACTTTTAGTATAGGCTTAGTTAGTTGTAGATTTAGACTTTTTTACTTCTTGAATGTGATAGGATTTGGGGAAAGGTTTCATTTGGGTGGGGGGTTGATGTCTTTATTCATTTTGTGTGTTTGTAAATAGTTAGGGTAGTTAGTTTTTGTTAGGATCAATATTTGTAGTTAGTTTAGGTTTAGAGTTAGGGTAATAGATTAGTGTTAGTGTAGGGTTTTTGGAATTTTTATCTTGTGAAATAAATCTTGTTATTTTTGATTTCTGCTTGCACTAATATCATGGCTTATGCAGGGTAGTGGGGCTTGCTCCATTGTATGCAACTCATACCATCACTGGAGTAATCATTGTATGTGTAACTATGGTTCTGACCTGTTACTCAGCAGGATGGATTAAGTACAGATACCTTAGATGTGAGCACAATGACCTTGCATGTCTGATAGATTTGCAAATGTGGTTTACGGCCTACTCTGGTGACAGTTTATTGTGACCTCCAACATCTTACGTGTGATGCACAGAGTTGTACTGCACATTGGTGCACATTTACAACTCACCTTAGGGACATTGCATTGTGAGTATATCAAAGTTACACATATAGTGTGAAAAACATGCATATCAGATGTTCCAGGGTCCATCTCAATTGCACAGACCTTTGCACACTTGATGCGTGGTGCCAGTGCATCAGATAGCTTTGCCTTACATGTTCCTGGGCATGGCCAATCAATCTCCATTCCATGCATGCTGTTGGTCATTTATGTGTCCATTGTTAACGTCACATGGCACAACAGTGTTAGTGAGTCACATGGGGTATATGAGACTGAGTCATGACTTCGGAATAGAGGTCATTCACAGGTGTATTTTTGGATTTGCACTGTTCGGTATACTGATTTAACTTCGAGTTTCTTGCTTTTGTGACACCCTTGATCAGTTGAGTTATGCTTTTGTACCTGATGATGTTTGGTTGCAGGCACACAGTTCTGCTGCACACAAGTGGCGATATGCTGCATTGCTCCCTGTACCAACAGTGTCATAGCCACTCATCCCAGCTGTAACTTTAGCATTGGCTCATAGTGATAACAGCCTTGTAATCTTGCCACTGATTCAGACTATATGCTAAGTGCAGTTCAACTGACATCCGTGAGCACATTGGCCAATATTTGGGCACTTCATGCGAGGGCTCTAAAGTTTGTTAGGCATTATTTGTGCACAGGTAGGGGCTGATTGACACTTTGCACTTTGGCTTCAGTAACTATTGTAGACTCAACTTCAGTGTGGCTTACTTTGTAGTTCTATGTATATATGTTAGACCTGTGCCCTTGGCTCTCATCAGCAATGTGAATCTGTTGTGAACACCTAGAGATGTGACATGCAATGTGCTACATCACAACAATCTTTGACCAACATGTCCTGTGTAAGGCGATGTGCCAGGAGATTATGCTTTGCTATCCTTCTTGGTGACATTACTTGTGTCCTGCAACAGACTTGTACATGTTGTCACACATATATATTTTCTACATGGATGTGGGTCAGAGTTGGTATATTGCTAGATTGTGCTATCTGATCAATGTGGGCAGTGCAATTTGGCCCATGTAATCTTGCATGACCCCCTGTGCCCCTTCTTCACTGTGTGCCTTCCGTTTTTCATCTGTACCTTCGTTGCAAGTGTAATTTAGTTTGGCCCACTGTGCCCCCTTCTGTCTGGTTTAGATGTATTGCTCATTTACCTTTTTTACCCTGTATACGGACACGTGTTTTTCCACCCGTCTCCGCTCTCCTTTCCTGCCGCAGTTTTCCCTACTGACCCGCACAGCAACACGCCCATTCGTACCGCCCACATGTCAGGCTGATCCTCCCACCTCCCCTTCCTCTGGCGTACGTCCACGCCTGGACCACGCAAAGTGCAGGAACATCATGGGCCCGCAAACGCAACTACACACGCTGCCGCTACGATGCCAGCACCCTCAATGCCGTCAACATAGGACGATCACACACCTGCTTCCTGCCCGGACCAAAACGCAACAAGGACCCTTCTCCTGCCAGAACAGCATCGTCACCAGCATCCCGCCACGGACGCCAATCCGCAGGTGAACTCTGGGAACTCTGGGACCTACTCGTCTCAACCTCCCCAGACATGGCATTCAAGTAGTGTGAGGATTAAGTCACTTATCAAAAAATATTGGCCATTGCTACAGTCAGAGACAGATTTTAAAGGAATTTTCCAAACATTACCTATTTTTGCCTACAAGCGAACTAACAATCTTCTTCAACTACTCAATAAAAGCCAACCAGAACAAGCCTTGATTTTTAGGAGCTAGTTTACAGTTACCATCACTATGGATTTCCTTGGTACTCTTTGTTGCTTTAAGGTGACTTTGTCACTATGTGTTGCATTGTTTGTGCTCCTGGGTACAGCAATTTCTTTTTATATTTGTAGGACATTTCCCCTGACGAAGGGCAAGACCCGAAATGCATTGGGGAGTTAATGTTACTGGAAGTTATACACGTTACATTGAAGTTGTTTGCTCAATATGAGGCTGATCATGTGAAGGAGCAACAGTTTTCTGAAGAACTTCATAAAAATGTATAAAAATTGCTAATGTAAGAAAAATGAAACACGAGCAATTGATCTTCTTTTGACTTCGCAGAGACACTTTAAAGCGCCTAGGGCACCCACTTAGAGTGCTGACATGAGTTCGTCTTTTCCTTGTAGTAGGACGCTTCGCTGCATATTCAATACACCTTACTCGATCGGGAGGTGGCCCTCACTAGCACCTAACCTATTTAATTTGTTTAATATCAGAAACTTGGATTATCACGGAGTGCGGCTGGCACATATGGATTTGTCTCAATGCAGACCTGCCATGAGCTAGTGAAGAAATGGCACCGTGAACAGACACTGGACAGCTACGCAACCCACAAAGACGCCACCCGCAGACACCATCACCTCGTCAGATCCGCAATAGGGCCTCCTTCAAAGACCGCATAGCCAACAACGCACACAACAGCAAAGTGCTCTTCAACATAGTGAAAGAACTCTCCCGCACCAGCTCCAAAACCAACAACATCCCACCTTTGCAAGACCTGTGCAACTCCCTTGACACTTTCGTCCATCGCAAGAGTGCAGACATCCACGACAGCTACAACCTTAAGACTGCCACGAATAGCACTGAGACCTCCATCCCCACGGACACCATCCGCACCAATTCCCTGCTCTACTGGACCAACATAAATGATACAAACACAATCAAAATCATGTACAACATCCACTCCGTATCAACGTCAGACACATGCCCACACCACATCTGCTACAAAACCAGCACCACCATTGCATCCCATATCCAAAAAAGCATCAACATCCCCTTCGAAAATTCAACATTCACGTAGAGCTAGAAGCACGCCGAGATCAACCCCTTACTCCACACACACAAGACAGACCCCAAGGACCTCATGAACTTATGTCCCATCTCCCTGCTACCATTCCTGTGAAAAGTCATTGCGAAGACCGTCAACGGACAACTGACCCACTACCTCTATGGAAACGGCATCCTGGAGCCGTCCCTTCTGCGGCAACTTCTACAGCAAAACTGCCCTCATCTCCGCCAACAATGACATAATGGCCCGGATGGACAACAGCGAAATAGCAGCACTCATCATCCAGGACCTGTAATTCGCCTTCAACACTGTCTTACACCGCACACTACGCACACGCATACACGACACCGAGATCAGAGACTAGGCTCGTGACTGGACCACCTCCTTCCTCTCCGGCAAAACCCAGGCCGTCCACCTCCACCCTCCTGCTCCGAATCCACATTAATCATCAGCGGCTTACCCCAGGGCTCATCCCTCACCCAACATTGTTCTACATGTACATGTCACCGCTCGCACATGTTACCCGACTGCACAACCTCAACATCGTCTCCTACACCAACAGCCAGCTGATCTTCTCCCTCACCAAGGCCACCCTCACTTACACAACCAAACACCATGTAGGAATGTAAGCCTTTGCCGAGTGGATGAAGAACTGCCAACTGGAGATAGACTCAGACAAGACAGAAATGCTCATCCTCGGATCCACCCCCTCCGCCTGGGACAACTCCTGGTGTGCGGCTGCACTGGGAACAGATCCAACACCAACCAACCACGCACGCAACATGGGGTTCATCATCAACTCTACTCTCTCCATGACAAAGCAGGTAAACGCTGTCTCGTCCTCTTGCTTCAACATCCTCCAGATGCTTGGCAAGTTCTACAGGTGGCTTCCCTCCGAAACATGGAGAACAGTCACACAGGCACTCATCAGCAGCAAGTTGGAATACGGAAACACCCTCTACGCAGGAGCCTTGGCCAAACTCTAGAAACAACTTCAACACATTCAAAACACCTCTGCACGCCTGGTCCTCGACATCCCTCACCGACAGCACATCACACCCCACCTGGGAGACCTGCACTGGCTCACCGCCAACAAGTGGATCACCTTCACGCTCCTGAACCACGCACACAAGCCACTCCACAACACCGGAACTGCATACCTCAACAGACGACTCAGCTTCTGCACCCCAAACATGCAGGTCCGCTCCACTGACATCACACTCGCCACAGTCCCCTGCATCTGAAGAGCGACCTCCTGTAAAAGATCATTCTGCCACCTTGCCGCTAAGAACTGGAACACTCTCCCCACCCTCCTAAGGCAGAACCAGGACATGCTAACCTTAATAAGACTCCTCAAAACCTGGATTTTCAAGCAGTGGCAGACTCCCCCCCCATGCCTGAGACACTCACGGGTTAGTAGTGCACTTTAAAGATGTTCTGATTGATAAATTGATTGATTGCTTTTGCACATACATGGTCATCTCACTGACTATCCATGTCAGGTGACACATGTATATTGATTGTATTTCCCTTGCTGGACCTGTTTGTGTATTCACAGCCCCTTACTTATTGCCTTAGTTAAATACTTGATTGGTCATAGAAACACGCATCGGTGTGATTTTAGGGAATTTATTTACAATACGAGGGTTAGACTGGACCAGAAGTAGCCCATATGACACAGGATTGGATGGATGCCCGTTAGAGTGGCAGACAGAGTCCATTGGGAGTGACAGAGCCAGGGGACGAGGCGGAGTTTGCAGTGCCTTTGTCAAGGAAAAGAAGATTTGCTGCAGGTCCATGTGTGGGTCCAAGCTGAGTGTTGGTGGACGTCTGAGGACAGTGGAATGGTAAGGTCAGTGGAATGATGTTATGAAGAATCCAATGGTGAGACAGGCCTTTGTACGTCACTGGTAGGTGTACTTGCGCCTTACCAGTGTGGCAGTTTCATCCTCAGATTCGCCCTCTGATGTGTCATGTGTCTCACATGTGGGTGGTGGTATGGTGGGAGCAGCACTGTGAGTCACAGACACATCAGGGTGCAAAGCTGAGGAGGTGGATGCGCCAGCAGCAGCAGATGTTGGCGCAAAACCGTGGGGAGGCGCAGATGGGATGTGATGTAGCAGGGCCTAGCATATCCCTGCAAGATTACGCTGGTGTTCAGCTGTGGCAGCCATCTGTTGGAGTTCCCTCGGTTCCCTGGTCTCCATTATCCGTGAAAGTCTGGACAATTCGGCACAGACACTACTGGAGCCACCATGCTGGGACAGTGTGTCAGCTCTCTGGATCATGACCCCAGCAATGTAATCCAGGGTGCGTTGGATAGCATTGAGGAGTAAGTGGATGTCTGACATCCTCTGCATGTGGTCGTGGATGCGAATCAGACACCCACGTATGTCGTCAAATTTGGCAGCCAGGCTCTCCAACCCCACCCGCACATAGCCATGTGTCTCACGCTGGTCCTCAAGTACCATGCGGTGAAAGGCCACATATGGGTTACCAGGGTCTGTGAGGCAGCTGTGGTGGGAGGTGCTTACTGCTGGGTGGTTTGCGCAGGAGGTGGGCTTGGCGCAATGCTGCTGGGTGGCCCTGCTCCTGGAGATGGTGTGGAAAATGAATCCAGGATACGTTGGAATTCATCCACATTGATGGTGGGGGTTTCAGACAAGTCATCGTGGCGGAGTGGGTCGTCCTGCTGTCCAGAAGGTGTTGTCTCTCCCTCTGCAATGTTCATGGGAGATACAGTTTAACAGTGGGTTACATGTATGGACATGCATTATTTGACTTAACAAGCAGACTGCGAGAGACTGTACATTATAGATATTTTGTACAATATGCATGTTATATTCTGGATGGTGATTCTTTCAGAGACATTCCGGATGTGAGGGTGTACTTGTACATTGTAATATCACAAGTTACCTATGTGAGAAATGTGTCTTGACAGTGTCTACACACAGATGCTACCTGTTGTGTCCTGGTTTGTGTTATGTGACTAATGTAGTCCGGAACACCTAGTGGGCAATGTTGATGTACTCAGATTGGTATGTGTGTACACTGCATTGTGTGATGGTGGCACCTGCTGCTTTTGTTTAGCTGCCCCTTGTCCCTTTCATGAAATGGGCCTTTGAATTCTGTGTATGTACAATGCAGACATGTGGAAAGCTGTGGGGATTGTGTGTCCTTGTCAGAGTGGTGACACTTGTGCATAGTAGGTCATCAAGTGTCTTGTTCACATCTGGGGTTGTGTGTACATAAGGTTGTGTCAGGGTGTGACATGCTCCTTTGAGGATGTGTTCCACACTCCGCAACATCAGTGAGGTGTCCTGCACCATGTAAATCTCTTTGTCCTGCAGGCATGCTATTCATCATGCCCTGTCACTTGCCTTGTCAGTGTGGCTTTAGGAGTTGCAGCTTTGCAGGGGCTTGCACATGTGCATGTGTTTTGTGTGCAATTAGTTATGTATGAGGAGGGCCCACTTTTGGCACATTGGCAATGAGGGCCTACTTGGGGGCATATTATCAGGGACGGCCTTAAAATTTTCGCCGCTTTAGCGGCAGGAAACTTCCGCTACAAGCGGCGATGATGTGCTTGATAATATGCCGCATTGAAGTCCAATAGAAGCACATGTTCTGGTGTGAACATGGGCTTCTATTGGAATTCTCTGCAGCATATTATCAGGCACATTATCACCGCTTTAGCGGCAGTTTCCTGCCGCTGAAGCGGCGATAATTTTAAGACCGTCCTTGATGATGTGCACCATGCTTTTTCTAAGGAGCTGCACTGTGTAGGACACATGTGCCTCTAAGTCGCTTTGGCTCCTTGTGATTTGTGTTGTGTGCACTGCGTCTGTCATGTTTAATCTTGCCTGGTTTGCTTCCTGCACTTCTTTTGGATTACCCTTTCAGAGTATGGCGCAACATGTATAGAAATTGTTGTTGCTGTCTGAGCAGACAGTGTCCACACACATTATCCACAAATTTGGGCCCACATGTGGAGTGTGTGTGGCAGTGGTGGGCCATTTTGTGCATCATACCAGGCGGTGACCTTCTGTACTCTGCATAAGTGATTTGATTTAAGAGGGGGGACTTCCTACTCCATGCAGCGATCACTGCGGATATTCGTGCGCATTGTAAAGGGGACCAAGCAGAACCTGAGGTTTCTTTAGGGTGCCAATACATATTGACAGCAGCTGGAAGTTTAAGGCAGTCACATGCCTATACATGCGCATGACTCTTGAGAGGCTGCCCCCTTTGGACATACTTTTTTTAAATTTATTTTTTTAATTTTTAACAAACCTTTATTGACATCATGCAGATCTGACACAGCCGGGTGCCTATATCCCAACTGGCCGGCACAGCGGTGCATGACATTCTTTGCAAAGGACAGTGGGGAAGTAAACACAGCAAGCCGCCTGCAACCCCAATGGGCCGGCCGCGTCAAGTGGGCAAGCATAACGGGTGATAATCAACTCAGGTCACGAAACAAGTACCCCGCAAACATCAAGTTCAATAAGTCACAGTAGCAACACCATCTTTCACCTGTTATGCCAAAGCATTGTCAATTCAGTCTCCACTCATCGTTCACCCCCAAAGTTCCTTTTCCCCGCATTTCCATCCCCAATCACTACGACACAATAAAGTGGTCAACGCAACCTCATGTCCGGGAGACCTTCAATGGCATCCTGTCTCTCCCCATCGTGTCCCTCGCTCTCCCCTCTACCAGGATCAGGGTCAGGGTCTCCAGTGTCAGTGTGTGCCAAGAGATATGTTTGAAGAGGGGCCCAGATATCTCTAGGGCATGAGGAGGGTGGCATAAGGTTAGCATATGCGTGTAACTGGTCCTGGCAATATATGAGATCTTTTATCCAGTCCTTGAATTTGGGAGCTCGGCCACGCCCCCATCGACAGGCTATTCGTCGCTTCGCCAGCAGGAGGGCCAAGGAAACATATCTCCATATCTTGAGTGGGACTTGTACCGTGTAACCCAAGAGAACAGTGAGGGGATCATCGGGCACATGCGCCCCAGACATTTAGTCCAGCGCATGCAGTACTTCTCTCCAGTACTCACGAACCGGCGGGCAGTCCCAAGCCAAGTGCCCGAAGTCAGCTCCCCCCGCACCGCATCTATCACAGCAGTCAGTGTCACGCAAATACAAACGGTGTAGCCGAGCCGGCGTGTAGTATAGGCGGTGAACATATTTATAATGCATAAGACGTAATCTGCTATTGACGGATATGGCGCCCGTTTGGCGACAGCAAAAGGACCACTGTTCCATCGTGATGAAAGTTCCCAATTCCGCCTCCCATTTACCCTTGGCTGGGGCCGGATCCCTCTCCCATTCCCCTTGAGTTGAGCGATATAGTCGCGACACTACATGTTCCGGGGGAGTGTGCTGTAAGAGAGTGTGTAGAGGAAGCATAATGGGGGTTCCAATGGAAAACACTGAGTCAATGAACGCATGTCTTGCCTAAGCCTCACATAATAGAACCGCTCCTATGGAGAGGGGGTCATGGTACCAGAGAAGTGCTCACTATTCCTAAACGTTCCATTTACGTACAATTGGCCCCAAGGAAGACAGGACAATTTCCACAGCATGCGGCAGCATCCACCCTCTGTCGTGACTGGTAGATCATGTCCCCCCTGCTAACGGCGAGTAGAGAATAGGGCATTTATGTTTGTGCTCCAGATGGCGCCAGGCGCTGGTAGTGCATTGTACAGTTGTAGATGCTAGGTGTCTAGGGACTGTGGTAGTGCTTAGATATGCTGTACAAGGTGTAGGGATCATGTAGCCATCTTCAATTGCAAGATGAGGCATGTATGGGGGAGGTTGCATCCAGTAAGCCGCAAAGTGCGCTTGGGCGCAGATGAAATATAATTCCATATCTTGGACTTCGAGTCCTCCAGACTCAAACGGCCGAGTAAGAACATCTCACGCCAGTCTGGGTTGCCTTCCACCCCAAGTTAATCGGATCAGCTGGGTTTTGATACGTTAAAAAAAGTGACGGCTAGGAGCATGAGGAATGTTGGTAAAAAGGTAGAGTAGTTGGGGCAATATCACCATCTTGATCAATGATACTCTGGCTGCCATGAAAAGAGGCATCGCGATCCATCTAGAGATCTTATCCGTAATGAGATCAAGTGCGCGCCCATAATTGGAGCGCATCAGTTCTTCGCGGCATCGAGAGACCCGTATGCAAAGATAAGTGACCGTATCTGAACACCACGTCAGGGGGAAATCAGGAGCGAACTCCAATGTGGCATCTGTGAGTGGGAATATTTGAGATTTCCCCCAGTTCACGTTTATCCCACATAGTTGACCTAAAAGGATGTGCAAGCGGAGAATGGGATTGAGGCTGACCGCCGGGTCCCCCAGGTACAATGTGAGATCATCGGCATATGGGGAAATCAGAATCTGCCTCTCTGGGTATATCAATGCAAACTCCCGGAAATGTTTTCGGACTTTGGCCGCCAGAGGCTCGATGGCTATAGCAAAGAGAAGGGGTGACAGGGGACATCCCTGCCGGGTGCCCCGTATAATCGCAAAGGGAGCCGATTGAACTCCATTAACCATCACTCTAGCTCGTACCCCCGAATATAATAAATTGATCCATTCCAGGAAGGGGGCGGGGAACCCCATACGCTGTAAAACAAAGGCGAGGTAGTCCCATTCCAGGGAATCGAATGCCTTGGTGGCGTCAAGAAATATAGCCGCGGCCTATATATAGGGTCTATATCGTGTAGGAGCGCGAATAGTGTGCGCAGGTTATGGCACGTGCCTCTAGTGGGTACAAAGTCTGATTGATCAGGGAGCACCAATGCTGTCATAAGGGGACTAATCCGATTAGCAATCAATTTGGCTTAAATGTTTGCGTCCACATTTATTAAGGATAGGGGCCTGTACGAATCACAGTAGATAGAGGGCTTCTCCGGTTTAGGTAGGGATATGATACGCGCCTCTCGCATTGAAGGGGGAAGTATACCAGTCTCACGAGCCTCCTCGTAGATGTGACGCAGTACCGGAATGAGTATGTGGAGGAAAGTTTTATAAAATTCGTCCGGGAGGCCATCCAGGCCTGGCGCTTTCCCTGATTGCAATTGCATTATAGCCGATATAATTTCCTCGTCATCGTGATGTCTCAGAAGAAATTCCCTCTGCCCATCCCCCAACCAGGCGATCACCGTATCCTCGAAAAAGGGGGTAAAGTTTATTGGCTGAGCTCTATGCGTCCTGTAAAGACCTCTGTAGAACCTACGAAACATCTCCACTATCTCAGTCGTATTACTATGCCTTTGGCCGGCCTCATCTTCCATTTTAAGAACAATGTTTGAAAATTGCGGAGGTCGGATTAAGGACGCCAGAGTTTTTGCAGGTCTGTCCCCCTCTCCATATTGTCGTGCCCTAAAATATTTCCCTATGTATTTGCATTCGCTTTCCGCTGTCTCTTGGTAGTCACTAAGCACGCTGCGCAATTTAGATTGCAATTCAGTTGTGGGACTATTTTGCAATTCCGCCTCAATATTTTTAAATTCCGTCTCCAATCTACGCAGGGTAGATCAGATGTCTCTCAAAATGTCCCTGCTTTTTGCAATACACAAGCCACGGATGGTCACTTTGAAAGCTTCCCACACCATGGAGTATTTGGTCACCGACTCCTCATTGCGAGGGAAAAAGTCTGTGATCTCCTGCTCGAGTTCCTGCTTGAATACTGGGTCTAATAAGGAGAGTGGATTAAAATGCCAAAGTAGAAACGGAGAGTCCACGTGCGGGGGTGTTATAGCGACCAGTACTGGAGAATGGTCCGAATATGTCCGGGGAAGATGGGAGGTATGTGTCACCCATGGGGCTAGGCCTTTGGTAATGAGCCATGTATCAATTCTGGACCAGGAAGACCGGGCTGTGGAGTAACAAGTACCCTCCTGCCTCGATGGGTGTGTCTGTCTCCATGCATCAATCAGCTCATAGTCAGCAATTATAATTTTTAGGGTTGCTTGTGATTGGGAGTAGTGATGTGGTTGCGGGTGTGACCGGTCCTGTGTGGGATTAACTGTGACATTAAAGTCCCCCCCATAGTAGGTGTGTAGAACCAATCTCTAGGATTTTTCCCCAGAGCACGTGAAAACATTCTGGGTCGTCCGTATTCAGCCCATAACATGAAACGAATGTAAAGGAGTGGGAGGCAATTCTACCCCAGAGAATGGAATATCGTCCCTGCTTGTCTGTGACAGATCCTATTGGGGTATATGGAACAGACTTCCTTACTAGGATGCATGTGCCTTGGGCATATGATGAATAGGAGGAGAAACATGTATATCTGGCCCATCGAGCAGCAAATGTGGAAGGGATGGTGGGGTTAAAGTGCTTTTCTTGCAGCATCGCACAGTGTACGTCATGGCAGTCTAAGTAAGATAATATGTGTCTGCGCTTGCGGGGTTCCCCCAGTCCTCGCACATTCCAAGTGAGGAAGTGGTATGTGGGGGGTCTAGAGTGTTCAGTCATGGCAGTGATTGAGGTAACACATGTTCAAGCGGTGGACTGAAACAAATTGGTATAAATATCTAGGCATTAAAATGGTAGTCAAGGCTATGGCATGTGAGGTGTCGCAAAGTTGTTCGTATCTCGCATGTTTAAACAAAACATTCCCTCCCCCCTCCCACATCAGCAGCCCAATCCTGCCATGGTACTCTTCCCTCCCCCCCTCCCACCATTCCCTCAGTGCCATGTTCCCAACAGGGGAGATTGGTTCAGCCTGTAACAAAACTGTCAATAAACCAACAACAACCATAATGGTAAGGGTTCACCTGAGAGGTGGAGTCCAGAGGGCGTCCAGGGGTCTTCCTCACCACAGCGAGGGTGTTTCGGGCGGTCATATGTAGGGTCATCTCGTTTCAGTTTCTGGTGCATCCTGCAAGTTCGTAGACGACCGCCAACATGGCAGTTCAGGGATAGGGTGTAGTAGTCATCGCTGCTTCCGTCAGTCAGGGGGCAAGGGGGGCAACCCGACCACCGCCAAAGCTCACCAGAATCCCCAAGATCTCCACGGGAGTATCCAATCTCCCGTGTGCTGAGGTCAGCGGTGGTGTCTCCTGGAGGGGAAATTGTCCTTCCTCTCTCCGGTCCCCACGCCCCGCCGCGGTTTCCAGACACCCCCAATCTGGCAAAGTCTCTATTACATGTCCGTGTGGCAGGGTCTCTATGTGAAAAACATATTTAACTAGCATCTTTTTATTCGACATCTGAAGTGCTTCCCCCTCCGCCTGGGCGATGGGGTGGGGAGGCACGTCCTGCCGCCGACTTCGGCAAGGATTTAAGGAAGTCCTGCGCAAGTTGTGGGGTATTGAAGAAGTGCTGCTTACTTTGATAGGTCACTTTGAGTCGAGCGGGAAAGAGCATTGCATAGGGAATGTTGAGCTGCTGTAATTTCTTCTTCACAGGAAGAAACTTTAGTCTCTGCTCTTGCACGGTCAGGGTGAAGTCGGGATACAGTGAGATCTCTATACCCTCGTGGCGGAGCTGACCCCGCTCCCTAGACAAGCGGAGGGCTGTATCCCGATCCCGGTAATTGAGCAACTGAGCAATTATCAGGCGTGGCTCCGGGCACCGGGCGAGCCGCCAGCGCACGGTGCGCCCGCTCAACCACCAATACCGGTGAAAAGACTTCTCTCCCAAAGAGCACAATAAGGAGGCGCTCTACGTATTCCTCCATCCTTCCGGTAGCTGTTGATTCCGGTATTCCTAAAATGCGGAGGTTGTTTCTTCGAGAGCGGGATTCTAAATCCTCGTTCTTGGCCACAACCACTCTCAGGACTCTCTCCATTTCCAGCATGCGGGACGTTGTCGCAGTAGAGGTGTCCTCCAGATCCGATATCCTTCATTCCGTCTCCGTCAGTCTCTCCTCATGCTTGTCCACTCTATGCATGACGCCATCTAGCCGCGCAGACATGGAGTCCATCTTGGATTCAATGGAGTTCAGGCTGGATTGCACAGCCAGCATTAGGTCCTTCGAATCTGCGTTTGAGGTTGCCGGAGCCTCCGCCCGTTCCTCTTCCGGATCCATTTGGGAGCAGGTACCTTTGCATGCGTCAAAATTAAGTTTAGGCTGACGCCCGTCTGGTTTTCCCATCCTGCTTGAAGTCACAGTGTGTCACCTAGGCAAGAGCCAACCCTCCAGCACGTGGCTCATATTAAGGAGATTAGGAGGTCGGACCCCGGCAGCACAGACCGCCGTCAACACGCCACCTCCAGAACCAGGTCCCCGATCACGTCTTCTCCCCCCGGCGCCAAATCCTCAGGCTCTCCAGATAGGGGGCGGGCCAGTAATCTCAGTGTATTGATCCTGTCAGCAGGGCGCTTCAGGTCGCCCGGGGGTCTTGGCAGTGCTGAGATAGGTGCCCGTTCCCACAAGGTGGTATCTTCAACTGGCTCCAGTAGACACTCCTCTCCCCAGACCCTCAGGTCACATTTCTTCTCCCTGAAATACTTGTCGACCTGGTCTCAGTGCTGTTGCTAATTAGGGGGGGGATTGACCGATCAGGGGTGCTCAGTCTGTAGCAAAAACGGGCCCCAGTTCGGGCCCCTGCTAATGCCCTCTCGCTCGCTATGTCCTCCTGGTTCCAATGCAGGGAGGGTAAGGGGGGACTTCCACCGCCCAGCGCTCCTCACCTCAGTACCGGAGCCAGCACAGTGTCGATCGGCGGGCCACTCCCCACCGCAATCAGCACCAGGGACCGCACATGTCGCAAGGCGCCCTCTCCCCCCGAGTCTCAAGGCACATTCCGCGCTTGGGTAAATTGCGTCTTCCCGCTCACAGCGCCTCCCAAGCCAGACAGCGTCCAACGAGCAGATCGGACCGCGCCTCACAGAGACAGCCTGGTGCTCATATGTCACCGCTCCGTGTACTCCCTCGGGTCCGCGGCTCATCCACCCAGCGGCCTCCGCTATCCCTGGCGGCCCAGCACGTCACGGCAGTCTGCCGCCAGTCCCGCAGCCCCGTGACCAGGGGTGGGCAGTGCAACTCCTCTTCGAGTCCAGGAATGCTCAAGCCAATACTTTGTCCTGGCAACCAGTGGGCACCTAACCCACACAGGAACCTCCAAGCTCCAGAGTCCGGGCAGGCCTCCACTGCCGACACGTTTGTCGCTTCACATCCCCAAGGCTCAGGCCGCCACCGCCGCCATGTTGTGTGCCCTAGGTGCCGGGTTCATCCGCGATTTCCAAGGAACAGGGGACAGGTACAACTGCTTTTTGAAGGGGCTTTCACTTCAGTCGCATTCCGATGCACATTTCTTTTCATTGCTCGCTGCAGCTTGTCCAGATGACCAGGATATTTGACGGATGAAGGCCCGAACCGCACTCGAGAGCGGCCATCTTGCTTGGCGCCCTCTAGCACCCCATCCCCTTTGGACATACTTAATTGAAATGGGAGGTAGCTGTAGGGAGATAGATACCGGAAAGGGCTTGGGCTGAGATTGTAGAGTAAGCGTGGAGGAGCACCAGGCACGCCCGCTTTCAATGGCTTCTTTTTAATGTTTCACATCGCCTTACCTCACACCGGCAAAGAGTCAATGCATGTTTCAACACTGACTCATACGAATGCCCAAGGGTTCGGGGAGAGGGGGCTAACTTCCCTCACATGATTTGGGGGTGACCACTTTGGGCTACTTATTGGACTATAGTGATGGCAATATTGAAGGTGTTGACGGACAGGGAGGTAGATCAGGCGTTGGGGGCTTGTATACTGCATTGCTTTCCACACACAGCTCAAAGTGGGATCGCAGCACGTTTATGGATAGGGGATTATTAGTGGCCATGAGGGAATATCACGATGCACTGGAAGGCGAGTGGGGCCATGAGTTTAGATCAATGGAAGTGTGAGTTCACCAAATGGGCAGAGTGTGATGGGATAGTTAGGCTACTACTGGTCAAGGGTACAGTGAGCAAGGGATCACATGAGGCGGCTAGGGCATGGGAACATTTATTTGGACTATTGGTAGACCAAGACAGTGAGAGCGATATCAACACTGAGCCAGGTGAGCTGGTACCAGGGTAGAGCCTTTATAGCAAGTAGATGTAACCATTCGACACCATTGTAGACATGCATGATGGGTGAATCTAAAGCGGCAGTCTGTATATTGGGTTTTTAGTGTTTACCTTCTGGATACCACAGATTACGCACTGCTAATGGATATCATAGAGTACAGAGTAACATGGGTTGTGACATGCCTTGAGGGAGTGTGAAATTGATTTTAGGATGGATTTAGTTGTGATAATGATTTTTGTTTATATGGCCTGTGTTGAATATTGGTTGTTATTCTCCTTACTACATGGTTCTTCATCTTAAAGGTAGTAGAGGAGAAATGTCATAGTAACAAGCCAAGGATCCTATGCTCGGACACTTGTTCATCATAGTGAGGGGAGAGGGACTAGGTTGGTGCTATTGGTAGATTTCAAAATCTAGCTTTCTCAGACCTAATGAGTTTTTAATTTGCAAGAGGAAATAGTACATGCCATGTGTTGACGTGGGTAGGGGGAGGGTGGTGGGTTGTATGGATAGGGATATGTGTGAATGCAGGTAAGTAGACTTTGGATGACTGAATGGATTTCATGGTGCGCCGTGCATCGCATTTTGCAATGGAGGGCACCCGACTAAATCCATATTTTTGTTGTGACATTGCATGTGTTGTCAGTATGCAGACTCACTCGTTACTTTCTAATCTTGTTGTACGCAGTACTGCCTAGCATCTACAGGCAAGGGGGCATTTTTGTAGGAAATGCATGAGGTTGTCACAATGTCCCCCTTGCCTCATCACCACACATATCCAAATCATCTTCACAAGGCCGCATCTCCCATGTGCAAAAATGAGTATGCAGTGTGAATGTGACTGATCACGTGCACGAGTAAGCATGCCAGCAACAAGCTCAGCACACCTGTAACATTGCACATGTGTCTGGCTCGTGTGCAAGGTTGTGTGTGGCCCTCCAAGTCACCCTTGATGGCCACGCACATCCTTGCACACGAGTCAGACACATGTGCTATTTTGCAGGTGTGCTGGTCTTGTTGTTGGCATGCTTTCTCGTGCATGTGATCATTCACATTCACACTGCATACTCATTTTGGCACATGGGAGTTGAGGCCTTGTGAAGATGATTTGGATATGGGTTGTGATGGTGCAAGGGGTGCATTTTGGCAGCATGCTGCGTCTCTATATGATGTGGCATTTTGCTATGTGATGTTGCACTTATTTTGTGGTCTGATGTTGTACCTGGACTGTGTTTTTCTGACTTTTCAGTGCACATTTCAATGTCAGTGTGTCCGGCAATGTGTGTCTAGCAATGTTTATGTTGGATCAGATGATGTGTGTCCATGCCACCATGCACAGGGCTATCTGGGACCTGAACCACAGTAATTGTGGGTATGCAATGCTGTTTATTGTAATGTGTGCCATTGTGCCCATCCAACCCCGTCCACCCACTCCATAGTTTGTACTCACCCTATGGTTGTGTATGCTCACATTCAGCAGTGTCCCGACCCGGCACTCCAACCACAGATTCCTCGGTGATGACTTGCGCCACCATTTCCTCCTGCTCATCCAGCTCCAGCAGGGGCCCAGGACTACCACCTCCAGTCGCGATAGCTGCCTTCCGGTTGGTTGCTATCTTATCTTTGATGTTCTTCTTGCTGTCATTCCAGCGCTTCTTTACCTCCTCCACTGTCCTCCTCTTGCTCTCTCAACAGCATTGACCTTGGCTGTGATGTCTTCGCAGATTTCTTTTTTCCTTGACAATGGCACTGTCCGCTTGATGAACAACTCCTGCTGATGTTCAGCCACCAGGCCATACAGGACCTGATTTTCTTGGTGGCTGAACCTGGGGTTCCTCCTCCTCTTGGCCTTCCCCTGGCTCTATCTCTGCTCCTCCTGGCTGGCTGGGGGGTTTGCTGTTGGGTCCGCACTTGTCCCAGCTTCCTCCATGTCTCTCCTGCTCTCTTCTGTGTTCTCCATTTTGTTTTTCAATTCTTTTTGTTGCCCTGCTTGGGGGCCTTTTATAGTGCATTTTCCCGCCTGCAGCATGCAAAATGCAGGGCTGTTAGCAATTATCGGGCCAATTTTGGCAATAATTGGCCTATCGCGACTTTTCTCGCATTAGCGTGTGTTTTTTTATTGCCGGCGCTAAGATTTTATCGCCATCCATTGGCGTCGGAACTGCTAGCTATCACCGGGTAGCGGCGCGTTGCTAATACGTCGCTGCCGTGGTGATAAAAACAGGACTTCGCCGGCGATAAAAATATTCAGGCTAACAGCGCTTTGCGATAATTATCGCAATTTGTTGATGATATGCCCCTAAGCTTTTCAAATGCAAGTGGAAGCACGATATACCCACACAATTCAGACAAAATGAATCCAAAGTGATATTATAACGTGTTCTGAAGCTGGCAAATAAAAACATCCATGCGTTGGCGTTTCGAGAAAGAATACTTCTGCTTTCACAAAAAAAAGGTTGTTTTTATCTTCCTTTAAAAAACACCAAAGAAAAGCAGACCCATCTTCTCTTTTCTTTGCAGATGAGAAACTAAGCAAAATTCTTGCAACTGATTTCGAACGTGTTATAAAATATTGACTCTTCATTAAAACATCTTTTAATGTTAATTATATATATCATTTATTTAGAACATTATTGAATATGTTGTGAAATGTAGTGTAGAACCTATTCATTTGGGAATCAGCCTTTCCTGGCCTCCTGGATCTGCATGCCTGCCTCCCTTTTTCAGGCATAGTGTGAACATTTCCAAACTGCCTGGCCAGCAGAATCAGCACAGAGATGACAACTCATTTTCAGCGCTCTTTTATTAGCCCAACTCTGATTGATTGCTGAAGCTATAAAGCCTGGATGTCAGAGGGCACCGAGCAGCTCCACTAATCCCTCCAGTGGGGCTGTTGTGGGATGTTTGCCAGCCTGTTGAGCACGGTAAACAAGGCCTTTTGGGCAGACTCTGAGAAGCCAGATTATTAGCTTGCATTCTTGGGATCCAAAGCCAACGTGGAAAAATGAAAGTGGCAACGATATGCCAACTGATGAACACATACACTACAAAAATAAGCAAGAACAAAGTTCATTGAATTATATAGCAAAATATAGATTAAAATGTGCTTTTAAAATGTACTCATACAGTGTTCTGCAATTCTCTTATAATACGTTGATGTATATTTTTGACATTTCATTAATCGTCCTAAATTTGGGCTAGAGTCTGGAGATCTTGCGTAATGGTGCTGTCGGTGGGTGAAATCACACACTGATTGGGGTAACATTCTCTGTACCAAATTTCAGTGACTAAGCCTGGCCGTGCCTAGGAATGAAGGGTTTGCACCACTCTGCCCCTAGTCTTCTCCCACTCAGAGCAGGATTTGGAATGACATCGCCAAATGTGCTTGAACAAAGCAAAGGCTTAACAGCTAATGTTGTTATGGAATGTCTTATGTGGCAATCATTCCTGGTTTTCGGAGCCAACCTACACTTCTTTAGATGTGGTTAGGGTGCTACTTACATGAAACTTTGAAAATAATGGGGCTAAATTGTGCACAATTTCGCTATTAAATAAGTTAGAATCCATAGAGTTCCCATGCAATTTTCAAAGGGACTAATGATATTTTCAAATTATTCAGGCTGTACCTCAGTACCAACTCGAAACCTGTCTCCATAGGGACAAATCAGATATGTGTAAAAAGAAAATTGGGTGGCTGATGTAAAGACGCTTCAAACAGTCTGATTTGATGCATAATAAAGTTGTATTTATTCCTTAAGATAAATCCAATAAGGCCCGCAAGTGAGCAATACAGACACAAAAAGACAGTGTCTCTGATGAATTCCCAAACGCTTCTGCCCCCTACATTCCATTACCGTGCTATATATGTGTCTCCATAACATTCTTTATTCTAATAAACTCATTCACGTGTAAAAGGACAACTATGTTGGTATATACTACACCTCTCTTTTTCATAATAAAACAAACAATAAAACACAACAAAATAAATAAAGTAAAATACAAACAAATAAAGTCTAATGCATAAAATCTGGGAATTGTGCTGGAATGTTTACTTTTCTTCCTTTACTTGAAGTATTTTCATTCTCTTTGTTTTGTGGTGTGAAAATACAGCTTTCTTCCTGATGTTCCACTATAGTATCAGATTCACTGTTTTGCTGATTTACAACACTACTGTCACAACCTTCTTCATGTTCGATATTTTCTCTATTATCTATTTGTTGTGCGATTATGTTGTCATCCCCCCAAAAATAATGACTTTCTCCAATACTTTCTTTATTCTTCCATGAAACTACTTGACCTGGTTTTGGAAATACCACTGCACCACTGTTTATTATTTAATAACAAAGCACTATTTGCTACTTTCAACACCTGTACAGGTGACGAATATGCTGAGTCACCTTTTTCTACTGTTACAGTTTTCTTTACTATTACCCGTTGACCTTGTTTAAATGTTTTTAACTTTGCTTTATTAACCGAATCATAATAAACTTTAGTTTCCATTTGATTTCTCACAATGTTGTTTTTTACCTGTCGTTTCTCATCATTAATTTCTTCATCCTTCTTCTGCACATTTTTCTTGTTTCCAAACCTTGGTGTAAGTAATGTGAGTCCCTTTCTTCCTCTTACTCAAATAAAAATGAGAATGACCAGTGATTGAATTTGGTGTGTTATTGTACCTACATACCTTTTTACGCATACAATCATATACAGACAATCCAGACGCTACAGCTGTCTGAATACCCTCCTTTATAAATCTGTTGACTCTCTCTACCAGACCATTTGAAGAAGGGCTCTATAATGGTGTTTTTTCTTGTTTGATGCCATACAGCTTAAAGAATTCAGACATTTTATGTGACACTATCTTTGTGCCATTGTCAGCCACCAAACATTTGGTGAACATTCAGTTGCAAAACTTCCTTTCACAAATTCTATGACTACATCAGTAGTGATGCTCGGTATGAATGCATAATGAATGCAGGTTGTATCATAACCAGTCAGTACTACTAAATAATGCATATTTTCATTCAACTCAATTGGCAATTTAATCCAGGGTCCAGTTGGTATTTCTACAAAATGCATTTTTTACTTACTAGTCTTCCAAGTCTTATCTGATCTGATAGACTCAAGGCAGTTATCAACAAACATGTCAACATCTAAATATAATCCTGGCCAACAGTAATGATTTCTTAGGAACTTCTTAGTAGCTATTGTGCCTGGATGGCCTCTATCAGCCAACTCCATCAATGTATTTCTTAATGCACTAGGGGGTAAGAAAAGGCATGTCTAATTAAAAGTCCACCCCATAGTTAACTCAACTGTAATTTGAAAATACGTTTTTAATATTTTATCCAAGTTTCTGATTGGTGTTCAAACATTCATGACAAATGTTATTAACTTGTTGCAGTACTGCATCAGTGTTAAACATATCAACCCATTATTTCTCTAAAATGGCCCCCTGATAAGTTCCTATGGCACCCAAGACAGTTGCAACACTCTCTAGGACATCATCTTCTCTGGATTCATTAATCTCTTCTAATGGTAATCTAGATTAACAATCTGCCCATTTATTCACACCTCCTGCAATGCACCTTACTCTAAAATGATATTCCTACAACTTTGAGATCAACCTCACTAGGCCAGATGATGCATTTGAAGTGCCTCTACGACACCCATCTATCATGTATGGTAAAGGTTTATGATCAGTAAGCAGCTCAAGCTCTTTGCCCCATAAATATGTTTTCAATTTCTCCACAGTCATGCTAACATTTCTCTCTCAATGGTGCTATAACATTTCTCTGCATTTTTAGTGTTCTGCATATAAATGCCACACCACCATTTGGTCTTTACCAGCATTCATTTGACTAAATACAGCTCTAGTCTCTGCTGCACTAACCTCTACTGTAATAATATTCTCACCTTTAATATTGTATGGTTTAAGAACTGGAGTATTGAATATAACACTTGCGGAATCCTGTTCTTCTACCCATTCAAATTCATTCTTTTTCATAGTAGTTTCTTTAATGGTTCAACCATTATTGCATAGCCTGTGATAAACATAGAATAATATTCAATTAACACTGTGAATTACTTTAACATAACCTTGACTTTTGCATTAGGTGCATCTCTAATGGATTTAGCCGTCACTAGGTGTTACGCCATCCTCGGAGAAAGTATGACCTAAATATTCAACTCTAGTTTGTAAAAACGTACACTTAGTTTTGCTAACTGTCATATCTCTTTCACTAGGTGCCTTTTTAGTACTTTGTTTAATACATTATTGTGATCATTGATGGTTTCAGCATGAATTAAGGTATCACCCTGAAATGTTTGGGCGCCACTAAGCCCATGAAATAAAATATCCATGAACTTTTGATATACACTTGCTGCCAAAGCAAGGCTAAATGAAAACCACGCATATCTGTATGCACCAAATGGTATAACAAACTAGGTGTACTCTTTAGAATCCTCTGACAATTTGACCTGATGGTAGGCAAATTTAAGATCAATCAAAGAAAAATATTTGATCCACTAATTGCACACAACATTTCCTGGTTTTTCAGTAGGGGATGACAATTTACAAGTACATTTCTATGCAATTACCTAAAATCTGCACACAACCTGATATCTCCAGTTTTTTTAATCTGTGATCACAACCACTGAAACTCACTCAGATGGATCAGTAGGTTCTATTATTCCTTCCTTACAATGTGTGTTTAGCAATTGCTTTAATTAATTTCTAACTGATGAAGGTACAGGACGTAATTCATGAATTACAGTAATTGTTAACTTTCAAATTTATGGAGTGTTCATACCTATATAACACACTCTGTATTAGGTGCAAATACTTCTTTGCTATTTGTCAAAACATCCTCTATGGTCAAGTTATCATACTCATTCCTAATAAATAAAATCGGGATATCAACTAGAATAATGGGGTCTGGTGATTCAGGCTTGAGAATAATACCAAGTTTTCCCATGTCTTGCCAACTGACAATGTTTCTCCCTCTTTCAGCTACATAACATTTAGTCTCAATCATGTGACATTTGAATTCAAGACTATCTTTGAAATAGCCTAACATACTGTTAGAAATTTGGTTTCTGGTTGGCAGAGGTATGCACCCTGTCCAAGCAGGAACCACAATCTTAATCTGGGTAAGTCAGATACACGTATTGAATTTGAGAGGGTAGCTGTTCCTAAAGAAAGGAGGTGGAGAGAGATGCTATGTGTGCTAAGAGCTTGGTTAGGCCGGGATGAGTGTGGGGAATTTCTCCTTTAGTTTTTAGTGCCCTCACACACCCTTTCAGGTGTCCTGCTTCATCATAGGGCGTTGCTCCTCGTGGGGGTGGCGCTGCAGTCCCCCACGGGCCCCGCGAGAGGGCTCTTTGTCGGAGTTCTTTTTTAGGAGACGCCGCAGTTGTGCATGTGGGTGTGTGGGTATGTCTATAAGGGATGTGAGTGGTGCCTTAAAATAGCTAGGTAGGAGCCAAGACCTTTATTCGCGGCTCTATCCAGCATGAATTAAAAATGATCCTGGAGGTCCTCGAGAAAAAAATATAATGAGGGCAGATATAAAAAATTTTTACTGCAGCTCTCAGGATACGTGTGGGGGTGTGAATATTAGAAAAATAGGGTCAACATGTTTCGCGCATATGAGTAGGTCCTTAAGGGATCCGATTGCGCTTCGTCAGGACCAAAAGAGATGGGTGGATCTAAAGAGTTAATAAAAAATAACAAGAAAAAAGAGAAGGTTCCAGTGAAAGTGAGGTACTGTGAACCAATTTTACCTTTACAATAAGGGGAATTGCGTCGTTGCGCTGGTAGGTGCTCCTTCTTATAGGAAAACCTATACCCAACCTGAAAAAATAAAGACAAGGACAAACACACATATATAAACAGACAAGGAAAAAGTAACATCTGTCATATAGAAGTGCCAAAAGATGTCGTGAGTTCATTGTACAGTGGTACGAAAAATGTACATGATCCACATGCTTCTAATTTCCACATGCAGATTCTAGTGAGAATATTCACCGAAAGGAATTAAATTAGTTAAAGAGAATCTTGCCGCTATCCGCAGTGCACATGTAAACTCGTAATACTAATCAAATGTGGCCATGCGATATGAAAAGACCAAAATGCAGGTCTCTCCTCATGCGGCGTTCAGATCAAAAGGAAACACCCGGTGTGCGTTCGGGTGTCGATGGTAAGTTAAAAAATTACTAAGGACAAATCAAGCCTACCCTCCGAGATGAAAGGGAAGGGCTCCGTCAGCGGTTCGGATGAGGCGAGCAATGAAACTAAGGGGAATCAATGAAAATTTTCAGTCTACCTCGTTCAAGTTGTTCCCACGTCGAGCGCGTTGCCATGGTGGCGGAATACTCACAAGTGTTCAGTCGCCTGCAGGGTGGAAACCTACCCCTCCTCCGTAACACGCCGGAATGGTAGAACGGAGTAGGATGGGGAGGGCTTATATGTAATCATAACAAACGCTGAAAATGTGCGTGGTCAATTAACGTCAGAAAGTGACGTAATGACGTTGAGTCAGGGAGAACACCAGTCGCTTCATGATGCTGAAGGGTGACGTGGTGACGCTCTCTGCCGAGTTGCCATGACAATGTGATCCAATACGGAAGCTTCATGGTGCTAGAAGGTGACGTAGTGACGCTCTCTACCGAGTTGCCATGACAATGCGGTCCATTACGGAGGCGTCAGGAAGTGCCGTGGTTGGTTGGAAAAAGTTGTTAGGGGCGTTGTCACGGCGATCATATTGATCGTGGCAGCGTCAGACGTAGGGGTTGGTAAATAGGAAGGTTATACGAGGTAAAACCCGGTTGCTGTGGCGCAGAGTAAATCAATGGAAACATTATTCAATGCGCACAAGTTGTGCGTACATTCACTAGGTAACTAGTGAACGAGAAGTGGGCCAAGGTGCATTGGCCAATTGTTAGGCAGCGACCAGCCAGTCGGAAGTTGTTAGGCAACTACTATATGTTAGACGTGATGCTTGCAAAGCAGACTATGCAGGGGGAATTTAAACAATGTAATGGTGTGGTAATGAGTCTGGATTGATCTCGTTACACGGTGTTAGTCTCTAAAGTTATGTGTGTCTTGAAAAGACCGTGCTTCCGGATAGTGTGTCTCTGATCTAAATGCAAAGATTATCAAACCGGTGCCTGGTTAATTCAGCTAAGAGTTCAGTCGGAGTTTCTCTAGGAATCATGTTAGCTCGGCCCACGGGATTTCATCATTTAAACCCGTGGAGTCACATCTCAGTCTATGGACCCACCGTTGTTCTTGTATAAACAAAGTCCGTTTGTTCCAATGAGGATTGGAAACTATGATGGTCCATCGCAGACTTTCTGCTGGATGTCCTAGTTCAGAAAAATGTGTTAGTAATTTGGTATTGGTCTTCTTGCGTCTTATGGTGCTTTTATGCTCCCCTATGCGTATCTTGACTGCTCGTGTGGTCATTCCCACATACCTCTTGTTGCATGGGCAAACTATAGTGTAGACACAGTTAGTAGTGTTGCAGTTCGTGTGTCTAGTTTGGCGCCAAGGTGTCATTAGACCTAGGTCGATTTCTTTCGAGATCGCAGTTTCTGCACATGTTGAGCAAGAGCCACAAGGATAGTGTCCCATTACAGGTGGCAGAGACCACAGTGTAGATTGGTATGTGGGTTGTGGTTTTGGTCTTGTATGTACCAGATGGTCTTTTAAGTTCTGCGTACGTTTGAATGCAAACAAAGGTGGGGGACCAGGTTCGAAAGCTCCTGAGTTCAATATTGTCCAATGTCTTTTGATTGCCTTCTGTACATTGTTAGAGCCGGGGGTGAACGTGGTGACACAAGTGATCGTTTCCAAGTCGGGTTTTTCTTTTATTTCCAAAAGGGCTGTTCTTGGGCTGTTTTTTGCTCTTTTGTGAGCTTGACGGATAATGTTCTTAGGGTAGTGTCGTACCTCCAAATTGTGCTCAAGTAGAGCTGATTGTATCTCAAACTCCTTGGTAGTATCACAATTCCTTCGTAAACGTAAGAACTGGCCAACCGGGAGGTTGTTCCTCAGAGCACGGGGATGGTGGCTATCATAGATCAGAAGATTGTTCCTGTCTGTTGGTTTTTTGTAGTTCGTAGTATGTAGACAGCCATTCTCTAGTGAAATAAGGAGGTCCAAAAAGGGGATGCTGTGTTGAGATCTTGTACTGGTGAATTTCAAATATGGGTTCAGAGTGTTAACCCAATTACAGAAAGCAATACATTGTTCTTCATTTCCTTGCCAAAACAGAACCACATCGTCGATGTAGCGACGCCAAAGGAGAACGTGTTTGATGTAGGGGTTGGTGGCTCCTAAGATGTGCCTATCTTCGAAATGTGCCATGTAAAGGCATGCCAGGCTCGGCGCGAATGTGCTTCCCATGCTCGTGCCTTGTATTTGGTGGAACAGTTGTGATTTGAAAGCAAAGAAATTTTCTTTCAGAGCAAGGGAAGCACAGTCGCAGATAAATGTGATAGGTGTTTCGAAGGGCCATGGTTCAATGTTCCGGAGTGTATTCTCCAACACTTCTAAAGTGGCATCCTGTGGTATGTTCGTGTAAAGTGCTTCCACGTCCATGGTCACCAGGAAATCAATCTTGTCCGCATCTGGGAAGAGTTCTATCAGATTTAGGACTTCGGTGGTGTCCCTCAGGTAGGTCGGAGTTTTGCTGACCAAAGGACGTAGATAGAAGTCGCAGAACTTACTCAGAGGTTCTAGTACAGAGTTAATTCCGGACACGATCGGCCGGCCTGGTGGGGGGGTAAGCCCCTTGTGGATTTTAGGTAGCGTGTAGAAGTATGGAGTGCGGGGTTCCTCTGTCGTCAGGAAATTACCTTCTTGTGGTGAGATCCAGCCTTCCGTTACTGCTTCATTGGTCATGCTCTTGATCTGAGTCTGAAGGCGTTTAGTTGGGTCCACCGTGATCAATTCGTAATACCTGGTGTTCGCCAGTTGTCGGTCACATTCTCTGTCATATGCATCTTGGTCCTGAATAACAATGGCCCCGCCCTTGTCAGCTGGCTTGATTATTATATTGCGATCTTCTGTCAGAGTTCGAAGAACCGCTCTCTCTTCTCTTGATAGGTTGTCGTAGGACCGTTTCGGATTCAGAGCTCCTACATCTTTTAGGACAGCTTGCTCAAACGTCAGGATCTCATGTGGGGTCATTGCTGCTGTTGGAGTAAATTTAGAAGGTTTTTTCAAACCTGTCTCAGTAGGGGGGTTGTCAGGTTTTCCTTGAAAGAAGGCCTTCAATCTGATTTTTCTGAAGAACTGTTGGAGTTCCTGGTGTAACCGAAAGGGATCTTCTTTAGGTGTAGGGACAAATCCCAAGCCCTTCTCCAGTAGTGTGGTTTCTTTTGCTGTCAGTTGTCTGGATGAAAGATTAACAACTAGGGTCTCTGTCCTCTTGCCTGGCTCCGTAGTGTCATTGGTTCCTGATCTTGCCACTGTACCTTCTTGAAGCCTCCTCTCCTTCTTCCTCTTCCTTTGCCCCTTCCTCTGTTCTGAAAAGGGGGGTTCTGGTATTGTTGAAAATAAGGCGGTTGGAGATGATGAGTAGGAGGTACATGCCACATCGGAGGTGGTCCCATCCATTGGCCTGGGTAGGCTGGTGGTTGAAAGGATGAGTGTGAGAATGGAGGTGGGGGATTGTGGAATAACGGAGGGCGTGTTGGTTGTTGTATTCCTCTAGCATATGGTGAGTACTGTTGCCCTTCATAACTTGAATCACTCCCCACAGATCCTGTCCTACTAGATCTGTTGCTACTCCCTTCATCGGAAGTTGTTTCGTTATTAGGGAATATGTAGCCTTCTTTAGTATAGGGATATACCTTCTCCTTATTGAATCTTTTCAGGTCTTTCTGTAACTTGGTGATCTTTTGTTTTGTCAGAAAGTCTTTATGTTCACTCATTTCTTCATTAATTTCCGCTAGTCTGGACTTGAATGAGGTAATGGAGATCCCTGTTTTTAAACCATTTTCAGCCATGGTAATCTGAATGAGGAGTTCGTCCGAGAGGCGTTTAGCTGAATTAATTATTAAAACGAGCCAGTCTCGTGTGCACTTCCATGCAATCTGTGACCATTCTGTGCGAAATGTCAAGTCTTCCAAGAAAATCGTTGGAGGTATAGTGATTAGGAGATCGTTGGGTGCGACATTGGCTCTCAGGTATTCGGTCATCATCAACCCGTGGAGAGCCGTCTTAATTTGTAGTTTCCTTAGTGATTGTAGGGACTTCCAATCATCTGCTTTGCTGCCTGTCGCTGCACTGCTATCTTCTCCTAGGAGTGACGGTGCCCGAAGGATCTCCGCTATAGTTTCATCATCGAAACTAAGGCCTGCGTTGTCCATAGTAGATGTTCGTTTGTGTTGAGAGAGTACTCTCAAAAATCCAGAATAAATAGAGGAATAGAGAGATAGGGGGGTCCCACGGCTAACTGCCGTTCATTAAGTCATCAACAAGGAGAGGGGGGGACCGGGAGCGTAATTAGAAAATAGGTCCAGTACCCGTGCTCCCTCAGAGTCACGTATTGAATTTGAGAGGGTAGCTGTTCCTAAAGAAAGGAGGTGGAGAGAGATGCTATGTGTGCTAAGAGCTTGGTTAGGCCGGGATGAGTGTGGGGAATTTCTCCTTTAGTTTTTAGTGCCCTCACACACCCTTTCAGGTGTCCTGCTTCATCATAGGGCGTTGCTCCTCGTGGGGGTGGCGCTGCAGTCCCCCACGGGCCCCGCGAGAGGGCTCTTTGTCGGAGTTCTTTTTTAGGAGACGCCGCAGTTGTGCATGTGGGTGTGTGGGTATGTCTATAAGGGATGTGAGTGGTGCGTTAAAATAGCTAGGTAGGAGCCAAGACCTTTATTCGCGGCTAGCCGCGAATAAAGGTCTTGGCTCCTACCTAGCTATTTTAACGCACCACTCACATCCCTTATAGACATACCCGCGAATAAAGGTCTTGGCTCCTACCTAGCTATTTTAACGCACCACTCACATCCCTTATAGACATACCCACACACCCACATGCACAACTGCGGCGTCTCCTAAAAAAGAACTCCGACAAAGAGCCCTCTCGCGGGGCCCGTGGGGGACTGCAGCGCCACCCCCACGAGGAGCAACGCCCTATGATGAAGCAGGACACCTGAAAGGGTGTGTGAGGGCACTAAAAACTAAAGGAGAAATTCCCCACACTCATCCCGGCCTAACCAAGCTCTTAGCACACATAGCATCTCTCTCCACCTCCTTTCTTTAGAAACAGCTACCCTCTCAAATTCAATACGTGACTCTGAGGGAGCACGGGTACTGGACCTATTTTCTAATTACGCTCCCGGTCCCCCCCTCTCCTTGTTGATGACTTAATGAACGGCAGTTAGCCGTGGGACCCCCCTATCTCTCTATTCCTCTATTTATTCTGGATTTTTGAGAGTACTCTCTCAACACAAACGAACATCTACTATGGACAACGCAGGCCTTAGTTTCGATGATGAAACTATAGCGGAGATCCTTCGGGCACTGTCACTCCTAGGAGAAGATGGCAGTGCAGCGACAGGCAGCAAAGCAGATGATTGGAAGTCCCTACAATCACTAAGGAAACTACAAATTAAGACGGCTCTCCACGGGTTGATGATGACCGAATACCTGAGAGCCAATGTCGCACCCAACGGTCTCCTAATCACTATACCTCCAACGATTTTCTTGGAAGACTTGACATTTCGCACAGAATGGTCACAGATTGCATGGAAGTGCACACGAGACTGGCTCGTTTTAATAATTAATACAGCTAAACGCCTCTCGGACGAACTCCTCATTCAGATTACCATGGCTGAAAATGGTTTAAAAACAGGGATCTCCATTACCTCATTCAAGTCCAGACTAGCGGAAATTAATGAAGAAATGAGTGAACATAAAGACTTTCTGACAAAACAAAAGATCACCAAGTTACAGAAAGGCCTGAAAAGATTCAATAAGGAGAAGGTATATCCCTATACTAAAGAAGACTACATATTCCCTAATAACGAAACAACTTCCGATGAAGGGAGTAGCAACAGATCTAGTAGGACAGGATCTGTGGGGAGTGATTCAAGTTATGAAGGGCAACAGTACTCACCATATGCTAGAGGAATACAACAACCAACACGCCCTCCGTTATTCCACAATCCCCCACCTCCATTCTCACACTCATCCTTTCAACCACCAGCCTACCCAGGCCAATGGATGGGACCACCTCCGATGTGGCATGTACCTCCTACTCATCATCTCCAACCGCCTTATTTTCAACAATACCAGAACCCCCCTTTTCAGAACAGAGGAAGGGGCAAAGGAAGAGGAAGAAGGAGAGGAGGCTTCAAGAAGGTACAGTGGCAAGATCAGGAACCAATGACACTACGGAGCCAGGCAAGAGGACAGAGACCCTAGTTGTTAATCTTTCATCCAGACAACTGACAGCAAAAGAAACCACACTACTGGAGAAGGGCTTGGGATTTGTCCCTACACCTAAAGAAGATCCCTTTCGGTTACACCAGGAACTCCAACAGTTCTTCAGAAAAATCAGATTGAAGGCCTTCTTTCAAGGAAAACCTGACAACCCCCCTACTGAGACAGGTTTGAAAAAACCTTCTAAATTTACTCCAACAGCAGCAATGACCCCACATGAGATCCTGACGTTTGAGCAAGCTGTCCTAAAAGATGTAGGAGCTCTGAATCCGAAACGGTCCTACGACAACCTATCAAGAGAAGAGAGAGCGGTTCTTCGAACTCTGACAGAAGATCGCAATATAATAATCAAGCCAGCTGACAAGGGCGGGGCCATTGTTATTCAGGACCAAGATGCATATGACAGAGAATGTGACCGACAACTGGCGAACACCAGGTATTACGAATTGATCACGGTGGACCCAACTAAACGCCTTCAGACTCAGATCAAGAGCATGACCAATGAAGCAGTAACGGAAGGCTGGATCTCACCACAAGAAGGTAATTTCCTGACGACAGAGGAACCCCGCACTCCATACTTCTACACGCTACCTAAAATCCACAAGGGGCTTACCCCCCCACCAGGCCGGCCGATCGTGTCCGGAATTAACTCTGTACTAGAACCTCTGAGTAAGTTCTGCGACTTCTATCTACGTCCTTTGGTCAGCAAAACTCCGACCTACCTGAGGGACACCACCGAAGTCCTAAATCTGATAGAACTCTTCCCAGATGCGGACAAGATTGATTTCCTGGTGACCATGGACGTGGAAGCACTTTACACGAACATACCACAGGATGCCACTTTAGAAGTGTTGGAGAATACACTCCGGAACATTGAACCATGGCCCTTCGAAACACCTATCACATTTATCTGCGACTGTGCTTCCCTTGCTCTGAAAGAAAATTTCTTTGCTTTCAAACCACAACTGTTCCACCAAATACAAGGCACGAGCATGGGAAGCACATTCGCGCCGAGCCTGGCATGCCTTTACATGGCACATTTCGAAGATAGGCACATCTTAGGAGCCACCAACCCCTACATCAAACACGTTCTCCTTTGGCGTCGCTACATCGACGATGTGGTTCTGTTTTGGCAAGGAAATGAAGAACAATGTATTGCTTTCTGTAATTGGGTTAACACTCTGAACCCATATTTGAAATTCACCAGTACAAGATCTCAACACAGCATCCCCTTTTTGGACCTCCTTATTTCACTAGAGAATGGCTGTCTACATACTACGAACTACAAAAAACCAACAGACAGGAACAATCTTCTGATCTATGATAGCCACCATCCCCGTGCTCTGAGGAACAACCTCCCGGTTGGCCAGTTCTTACGTTTACGAAGGAATTGTGATACTACCAAGGAGTTTGAGATACAATCAGCTCTACTTGAGCACAATTTGGAGGTACGACACTACCCTAAGAACATTATCCGTCAAGCTCACAAAAGAGCAAAAAACAGCCCTTTTGGAAATAAAAGAAAAACCCGACTTGGAAACGATCACTTGTGTCACCACGTTCACCCCCGGCTCTAACAATGTACAGAAGGCAATCAAAAGACATTGGACAATATTGAACTCAGGAGCTTTCGAACCTGGTCCCCCACCTTTGTTTGCATTCAAACGTACGCAGAACTTAAAAGACCATCTGGTACATACAAGACCAAAACCACAACCCACATACCAATCTACACTGTGGTCTCTGCCACCTGTAATGGGACACTATCCTTGTGGCTCTTGCTCAACATGTGCAGAAACTGCGATCTCGAAATAAATCGACCTAGGTCTAATGACACCTTGGCGCCAAACTAGACACACGAACTGCAACACTACTAACTGTGTCTACACTATAGTTTGCCCATGCAACAAGAGGTATGTGGGAATGACCACACGAGCAGTCAAGATACGCATAGGGGAGCATAAAAGCACCATAAGACGCAAGAAGACCAATACCAAATTACTAACACATTTTTCTGAACTAGGACATCCAGCAGAAAGTCTGCGATGGACCATCATAGTTTCCAATCCTCATTGGAACAAACGGACTTTGTTTATACAAGAACAACGGTGGGTCCATAGACTGAGATGTGACTCCACGGGTTTAAATGATGAAATCCCGTGGGCCGAGCTAACATGATTCCTAGAGAAACTCCGACTGAACTCTTAGCTGAATTAACCAGGCACCGGTTTGATAATCTTTGCATTTAGATCAGAGACACACTATCCGGAAGCACGGTCTTTTCAAGACACACATAACTTTAGAGACTAACACCGTGTAACGAGATCAATCCAGACTCATTACCACACCATTACATTGTTTAAATTCCCCCTGCATAGTCTGCTTTGCAAGCATCACGTCTAACATATAGTAGTTGCCTAACAACTTCCGACTGGCTGGTCGCTGCCTAACAATTGGCCAATGCACCTTGGCCCACTTCTCGTTCACTAGTTACCTAGTGAATGTACGCACAACTTGTGCGCATTGAATAATGTTTCCATTGATTTACTCTGCGCCACAGCAACCGGGTTTTACCTCGTATAACCTTCCTATTTACCAACCCCTACGTCTGACGCTGCCACGATCAATATGATCGCCGTGACAACGCCCCTAACAACTTTTTCCAACCAACCACGGCACTTCCTGACGCCTCCGTAATGGACCGCATTGTCATGGCAACTCGGTAGAGAGCGTCACTACGTCACCTTCTAGCACCATGAAGCTTCCGTATTGGATCACATTGTCATGGCAACTCGGCAGAGAGCGTCACCACGTCACCCTTCAGCATCATGAAGCGACTGGTGTTCTCCCTGACTCAACGTCATTACGTCACTTTCTGACGTTAATTGACCGCGCACATTTTCAGCGTTTGTTATGATTACATATAAGCCCTCCCCATCCTACTCCGTTCTACCATTCCGGCGTGTTACGGAGGAGGGGTAGGTTTCCACCCTGCAGGCGACTGAGCACTTGTGAGTATTCCGCCACCATGGCAACGCGCTCGACGTGGGAACAACTTGAACGAGGTAGACTGAAAATTTTCATTGATTCCCCTTAGTTTCATTGCTCGCCTCATCCGAACCGCTGACGGAGCCCTTCCCTTTCATCTCGGAGGGTAGGCTTGATTTGTCCTTAGTAATTTGTTAACTTACCATCGACACCCGAACGCACACCGGGTGTTTCCTTTTGATCTGAACGCCGCATGAGGAGAGACCTGCATTTTGGTCTTTTCATATCGCATGGCCACATTTGATTAGTATTACGAGTTTACATGTGCACTGCGGATAGCGGCAAGATTCTCTTTAACTAATTTAATTCCTTTCGGTGAATATTCTCACTAGAATCTGCATGTGGAAATTAGAAGCATGTGGATCATGTACATTTTTCGTACCACTGTACAATGAACTCACGACATCTTTTGGCACTTCTATATGACAGATGTTACTTTTTCCTTGTCTGTTTATATATGTGTGTTTGTCCTTGTCTTTATTTTTTCAGGTTGGGTATAGGTTTTCCTATAAGAAGGAGCACCTACCAGCGCAACGACGCAATTCCCCTTATTGTAAAGGTAAAATTGGTTCACAGTACCTCACTTTCACTGGAACCTTCTCTTTTTTCTTGTTATTTTTTATTAACTCTTTAGATCCACCCATCTCTTTTGGTCCTGACGAAGCGCAATCGGATCCCTTAAGGACCTACTCATATGCGCGAAACATGTTGACCCTATTTTTCTAATATTCACACCCCCACACGTATCCTGAGAGCTGCAGTAAAAAATTTTTATATCTGCCCTCATTATATTTTTTTCTCGAGGACCTCCAGGATCATTTTTAATTCATGCTGGATAGAGCCGCGAATAAAGGTCTTGGCTCCTACCTAGCTATTTTAACGCACCACTCACATCCCTTATAGACATACCAACACACCCACATGCACAACTGCGGCGTCTCCTAAAAAAGAACTCCGACAAAGAGCCCTCTCGCGGGGCCCGTGGGGGACTGCAGCGCCACCCCCACGAGGAGCAACGCCCTATGATGAAGCAGGACACCTGAAAGGGTGTGTGAGGGCACTAAAAACTAAAGGAGAAATTCCCCACACTCATCCCGGCCTAACCAAGCTCTTAGCACACATAGCATCTCTCTCCACCTTCTTTCTTTAGGAACAGCTACCCTCTCAAATTCAATACGTGACTCTGAGGGAGCACGGGTACTGGACCTATTTTCTAATTACGCTCCCGGTCCCCCCCTCTCCTTGTTGATGGGATAAGTCAGATACACACCATACATTAACCTGTACTCACCCTCTGGTGGCTTGTCACAGAGCATTCAAGTTTAACTTAAGAGGAAATGTGTAAAGTATTTGTTTATTACAGCAAACAGAAACACAGTGAAAACACCACAAAAAGACTCAGCACCATTTTTGAAAATAGATTGTGATTTTATACGCAAAACAAGACCAAAATGACAAAATTCCATTAAGTAGAAGTCAAGATATGAATTTGTAAGTATTAAGTGCAAAAATAGTGCTTAAAAGCAGTAAGCGCCTAAAGAGTCAATTGATTCCGCTGTAATAGGAAAAAGTCAAGAGTTCAGGCTGATCGCATTGGAGCGCGGGCCAGAAACAGGACCCAGGCAGACTCGCTTTGTAAAAGTACCTTCATCCTGGTCACAAACAACAAGATGCTGCTGCAGCTGAGCAATGCGTCTGTGTTGATCCCGCAGTCGCGGAGATGTGTTGGTTTTCTCCATGCAATGATAGTGATGCATCTGTTCTGAGGACGAAGCGCCGGTTCTGAGATGCATTGGGTCCAAAGCTCCTGCTCCAGATTTCTCCAGGCAGTTTAAGGGATGCGTTGATTGTCCTTCTGCAGTGGCGGCAATGTGGTGGTGCCGATGCGGTGGTTCTGATGGTGATGCACTGGTTCTGAGTGCAATGCACCTGTTCTATTCCCTCAACAGCTGTGATGAATCAGTTCTGCTCTTGCAGCAGTGGATTGGTTTGTTCTGCTGGAGCAAGCACATGGGTCAACTTCCAATGAACTAGGCACAAGAGCAAGATGGAAGACTTTGATGTCCCTGAGTCTTCTAAGAACAGGAGGCTAATCGGCTAGCCCTTGAAGTCACTTTGGGTCAAGGGACGAAGGTCCATCCAGAGAGAGCAGCAGACAGAAGGGCAGCACAGCAAGGTAGCAGTCTTCCAGAGCGGCAGTCCAGCAGAGTGGCAGTTCTTAGCACATCAGTTCTTCTTGGCAACTTGGTTTCAGGTCCAGAAGTGTTCTAAGTTGCTAGCATCAGGGGTCCTGTATTTATACCCAGTTATGTCTTTGAAGTGTGGGTGACTTCCAAGAAGGGTCTTTGAAGTGCACAGAGGTCCTTTCTTCCTGCCCTTAACCAAGACTCACTACAGGGGGGTATGCAGCCCTTTGTGTGTGAACAGGGCCCAGTCTTTTCAGGTGTGTGAGGCTATGCCCACCTCCCCCTCCCCCTCCCTTCCTCCCAGTAAGATCCATGACGTCACACCCAGATTTCCTGTATGTGGCCGTCTAGAGGGAATAAAGAAAGTGAACTGTCTCCCAGCCCAGCCAGTGAACAGAGACAGGCAGCAGGCACCAAATGCCTAACTTTCTGAAAGTGACATTTTCAGAATAGTAATGACAAATCCAACTTTACCATTAAACAGAATTTATCATTACCATTTCATAGGTACTAAACATGATAATGCTACCTTCTTTCAAGTAGGAAATACATTTTTTTTACATGCAAAAAGAAATCCCCAGTCTTAACCTATAAGAGGGATATGCCTCTCAGAAGTGAAAACTGATTTTTGAATGTTTTCCCTACCAGGACATGTAAAACTTAAAAGCACATGTCCTACTTTTTGATTACACAGCACCCTACCCTATGGCCAACTAAAGCCTTCCTTTGGTGTGACATATAGGTATAAAAAGGGGAGTTTAGGGCTTGGAAAGGGGTTTTAAATGCCAAGTCAATAAGCAGTGTAAACTGCACACAAGCTCTGCAGTGGCACGCCTAGCAGATATTTAAGGGCTACTTGAGTAGGTGGCAGTGCTGCAGTCCCACTAGCAGCATTTAATTTACAGACCCTGGGCACATGTAGTCTACTGTAGTAGGGACTAACACGTAAATTAAATGGGCCAATTGTGGATACATTTAAAAAAAATATGTTTAGGGGAGACGCATGCAGGCAGAAGGTTTGGGAAAGACACTCTAAGGCTGTCAGGTCTAACACGTGTCCCCCCAGCTGAAAGTGGGAGAGCTACCCACCCTCATGGAAGTTCTGAGTTGGTAGGGTCAGAGATCTAGTACTTATACCCACTTGTGCCATTGAAGTGGGGGTGACATCAAAGCAGTTCCTTGAAGCAAATAGGCTCCCTCTTTCTTACCAGCCCTGACTCTAGACTATCAGTAGATGGTAATCAACCGTTTGTGTGGGAAATAGGACCCTGCCTATTCAGGTGTGTCAGCTCCCCCCTTTCTTCCACCCAGGAAGAGCTATAAGAATGCAGATGAGTTCCTAGTCACACTCACCCTTCGTGTGTTTGTGGCTGTCTAGAGGGAGTGCACAAGTGTAGCTGTCACCCACCCAAGGTGTGTATTGGAGGCAGGCTACAAGGTAAACAGAGCACTAAGAGGAGAATATTTACAATTTTCTAAAAGTGGCATTTCTAAAATCGTAACGTCAAATCCAACTTTACAATTAAAGAGGGTTTAACATTACTATTCCAAAGATATAAAACATGATCCAGCTATTCCTTTCTGATCAGGAATTACAGTTTAAAAGTATATTAGTGAATTCCCAAAGTTAACCAATGAGAGGAGTAGGCCTCACAGTAGTGAAAAACAAATGTGGGTGTTTGTCACTACTAGGACATGCACAACTTAAAAGCACATGTCCTACCTTTAACTTACACAGCACCCTGTCCTATGGGCTACCTAGGGCCTACCGTAGGTATAACCTATGTGTAATAAAAGGGGAGTTTGCTTGGCAAGTAGCTTTAAAGGTCAATTCGAAGTGACAGTAAACTGCACACACAGGCCTTGCATTGGCAGACCTGAGAAAGGTTTGAAAGGCTACTTGTGTGGGTGGCACAACCAGTGCTGCAGACCCACTTGGAACACATAGATTGCAGGCCCTGGGTATATGGTATACCACGTTACAGGTCACTTATAAGTTATCTAAATATTCCCCTTGGGTATACACCAATGTCACTATGTTTAGGGGAAAAGCACACTTGCTTTAGCACTGGTCAGCAGTGATAAAGTGCACAGAATCCTAAACCAAACAAAAAGATATAGTAAAAAGAGGAGGTAAGCAGGCAAAACATTAGGGAAAAGACCACCCTAAGGATGACAGGTCTAACAGCAGGGAAGCCCTAAACATACCCCATTCAAATACCAATTTGGTAAAAACATTTACAGATTGTGAAAACATTTTCTGAATTGTTAAATGGGCTTAGTACATTTGAAAAATGGTTTTGGCTTTTATAAACTCTTTGATTTACTGAATAAAAGGGTTTACAATTGCTAAAATCCATCAAGCAACTGGCTTCTATTTCTTTACAATCAGTGTAGAGACACCAGTGCAGGGGATGCATGATCCCTCTTTTACATTTTGGGATGCCCTGTTCTGCTGTCTTAGGAAACTTATCTGCAAATATTGTTGCATCTCCAAGTGTGCACAATTGGCATAATCAAACATATGCAGCAATACTTTGAACACAATGTTGAGAAATATAATGATGCATGCAATTGCATTTAAAACGTACTTCAGCTTTCAATTATCCCTGGGCAGGAAACTCCACTCCATTCGCCGGAGATTGCTGAGTTTTCCGCACTCCACCCACCGCAGAGCACGCAGGGTTCTCAAAAGCAGAGTTATTTTCCTCGCTTGCACTTGTCAACATCAAGTTGGTGAGTTTCAATGGTTTTGTACGAGTGAAATGTCCAACTAACTATAACGCCCCTGAAAACCTATGTTTTTTTCAGTGAATATATATATATAGTCAGGCTCTACTATCGTTGACACGAGAACTGTAATCACAGAAGGACGGAGTGTTGACTTTACCCTGAAAATTGCTTCGAGAAATATGCTCGTAACAAGCTGCTGGGGAGTGCGGCCTTGCCTGCGGGCAACTTTGGAGCTTGATGTTTATGCGGCGGCCCGGCCGTAAAGGATCGCACCACCCCATATCCAAGGGGGCCATGAAGGACCAGCAGCAGGGGATTAATGTTTTCACCCGTTCCTTCGGGTCCATCCAGGGCATCACAACAGTCAAATCATTGTAAGGGACACGAACTACCTTTCCCATAAGACATTGCAAGGATTCACCTAATGCAAAGCTCACCTGAGGGCGGTTAATCACAAAGGTGTGGGCGTGTCTACTACAACAATCTCATGTCGAGCCTCTGAAGAGGGCGGAAGCCCAGAAACGCGTCAGGCTCTACTATCGTTGACACGAGAACTGTAATCACAGAAGGACGGAGTGTTGACTTTACCCTGAAAATTGCTTCGAGAAATATGCTCGTAACAAGCTGCTGGGGAGTGCGGCCTTGCCTGCGGGCAACTTTGGAGCTTGATGTTTATGCGGCGGCCCGGCCGTAAAGGATCGCACCACCCCATATCCAAGGGGGCCATGAAGGACCAGCAGCAGGGGATTAATGTTTTCACCCGTTCCTTCGGGTCCATCCAGGGCATCACAACAGTCAAATCATTGTAAGGGACACGAACTACCTTTCCCATAAGACATTGCAAGGATTCACCTAATGCAAAGCTCACCTGAGGGCGGTTAATCACAAAGGTGTGGGCGTGTCTACTACAACAATCTCATGTCGAGCCTCTGAAGAGGGCGGAAGCCCAGAAACGCGTCAGGCTCTACTATCGTTGACACGAGAACTGTAATCACAGAAGGACGGAGTGTTGACTTTACCCTGAAAATTGCTTCGAGAAATATGCTCGTAACAAGCTGCTGGGGAGTGCGGCCTTACCTGCGGGCAACTTTGGAGCTTGATGTTTATGCGGCGGCCCGGCCGTAAAGGATCGCACCACCCCATATCCAAGGGGGCCATGAAGGACCAGCAGCAGGGGATTAATGTTTTCACCCGTTCCTTCGGGTCCATCCAGGGCATCACAACAGTCAAATCATTGTAAGGGACACGAACTACCTTTCCCATAAGACATTGCAAGGATTCACCTAATGCAAAGCTCACCTGAGGGCGGTTAATCACAAAGGTGTGGGCGTGTCTACTACAACAATCTCATGTCGAGCCTCTGAAGAGGGCGGAAGCCCAGAAACGCGTCAGGCTCTACTATCGTTGACACGAGAACTGTAATCACAGAAGGACGGAGTGTTGACTTTACCCTGAAAATTGCTTCGAGAAATATGCTCGTAACAAGCTGCTGGGGAGTGCGGCCTTGCCTGCGGGCAACTTTGGAGCTTGATGTTTATGCGGCGGCCCGGCCGTAAAGGATCGCACCACCCCATATCCAAGGGGGCCATGAAGGACCAGCAGCAGGGGATTAATGTTTTCACCCGTTCCTTCGGGTCCATCCAGGGCATCACAACAG
Organism: Triturus cristatus; assembly: GCF_964204655.1. Classification (NCBI taxonomy): domain Eukaryota; kingdom Metazoa; phylum Chordata; class Amphibia; order Caudata; family Salamandridae; genus Triturus; species Triturus cristatus. Next base: position 719,091,894 of record NC_140588.1, read on the forward strand.
TCAAATCATTGTAAGGGACACGAACTACCTTTCCCATAAGACATTGCAAGGATTCACCTAATGCAAAGCTCACCTGAGGGCGGTTAATCACAAAGGTGTGGGCGTGTCTACTACAACAATCTCATGTCGAGCCTCTGAAGAGGGCGGAAGCCCAGAAACGCGTCAGGCTCTACTATCGTTGACACGAGAACTGTAATCACAGAAGGACGGAGTGTTGACTTTACCCTGAAAATTGCTTCGAGAAATATGCTCGTAACAAGCTGCTGGGGAGTGCGGCCTTGCCTGCGGGCAACTTTGGAGCTTGATGTTTATGCGGCGGCCCGGCCGTAAAGGATCGCACCACCCCATATCCAAGGGGGCCATGAAGGACCAGCAGCAGGGGATTAATGTTTTCACCCGTTCCTTCGGGTCCATCCAGGGCATCACAACAGTCAAATCATTGTAAGGGACACGAACTACCTTTCCCATAAGACATTGCAAGGATTCACCTAATGCAAAGCTCACCTGAGGGCGGTTAATCACAAAGGTGTGGGCGTGTCTACTACAACAATCTCATGTCGAGCCTCTGAAGAGGGCGGAAGCCCAGAAACGCGTCAGGCTCTACTATCGTTGACACGAGAACTGTAATCACAGAAGGACGGAGTGTTGACTTTACCCTGAAAATTGCTTCGAGAAATATGCTCGTAACAAGCTGCTGGGGAGTGCGGCCTTGCCTGCGGGCAACTTTGGAGCTTGATGTATATATATATATATAAATATATATATATTCACTGAAAAAACCATAGGTTTCACACACGTTATAGTTAGCTGGACATTTCGCTCGTAAAAAAACAATGAAATTCCCCCGTTATAGTTAGTTCAGCTAACTATAACTCGCACGCCCGCAATCCACTGCTGATGACGTCATCCATTCAGTATGTGTTTCTTAACAATTTTAATATGTTTAATATATATAGGGAAAGGCCTGTTGAAGAATGAGTGGGTGTACGAGTGTGTATATGTATGATTTTCTGTGGTGCATAACTGAGTCTATAAGTGAGTCATTAAATGTATCTTACTGCACACTAGTGACTAAACTGTGTAAATGTCTGTATGTGTCTGTGTGTTGGTGCCTAAGTTGCTCCATGGTTTTATGATTAGCTATATGAGTGTCTTTATGAGTTATTGATTGGTTGTCTGAGTATCTGTATGGGTGCCTGTGTGTTTGTGTGGGTAGGGTGTGTGTTACTCTGTGCATAGATGTGTTTCAGTGGGTGATTCTATGGGTGCATGGTTTTAAGAGTGCATCTGTGATGGACTGTATGGTTGAGTGAGTGTATGTATGGGTGTGTTAGGGATTAAATGTATATCTCAGTGGTACATTTGTGAGTAACTACATATGTGAAAGGCAGTATATATGCGTGTAAGAGTATATAAGTGGGTATATGTGAGAGTGTATGATTGTGAGATTGGCTTATGGATGTGTGTGTGCTTGTATCAATTATTGTATAAGAGCGTAAGAATGTGGTACTCTTTTTAAGAGTAAGTGAACTTGATTGTGTTTAACTGTATAGGTGAGTAAATTGGACTGTGTTTAATTACTAGCACGACTGAGTAGGTGTGTTATTACCTCAATGGATGATTGGCGGTGTGTGAGTGTCTATATAGGTCAATACATATGGTAGTCTTGTATGGAGTGACTGTAAGTATGAGTGACTGTACAGGTGAATGAGTGGAGTTGTATGTAGACCTTAGAGTTAATAAGTGAGTATCTAGTTATTGGTATTTGATTACGAATGGTTTTGAGAATGTAACTCTGAAATTTTCAGTCAGTGTTTGAAAGGTTATGTTAGAGTGTGAGAAAATGTGTTAATATATCACATGGATGACGTCATCAGTGATGTCATCAGTGATGTCATTTGAGATGTCATCAGTGATGTCATGAGTGATGTCACTGACCATGTCATGAGTGATGTAATATGTGACGTCATCAGCAGTGGATTGCGTGCGCGCGAGTTATAGTTAGCTGAACTAACTATAACGGGGGAATTTCATTGTTTTTTTACGAGCGAAATGTTCAGCTAACTATAACGTGTGTGAAACCTATGGTTTTTTCAGTGAATTTCAAAGGTTTTTTAAATGCTAATTCCTAACTATAACGTGTGTGAAACCTATGGTTTTTTCAGTGAATTTCAAAGGTTTTTTAAAAGCTAATTCCTATATATAACGTGCCTGAAACCTATGGTTTTTTAAGTGAATTTGCAAGGTTTTTTAAATGCTAATTTATGAATGTATTATTATAGTTTTTTAAATATTTATTTTACAGTAAGCTACCTATGTATATAGTTATAGATTGATTGTAACCTGTAATATGGAATGGCTCTTCTCTTTTTTTTTTTTTTTTTTTTGGGATATAGTTGAACAGCATAGTTAATTTCTTCGATAAACTTTTTTTTTTTTTTTTTTATGGGTTTTTGACCGTGCGCGCACCGTTCGCGTACCGTGCTTGCACCGTCATCGTGCGCGAACGGTGCGTGCACGGAGTACGCATGCGTACGTGCTCCGTGTGCGCATGCGTACGTGCTCCACGTACGCATGCATACGTCGCGCGTGCTCTGCGCGCGAACGCTCCGCGCGGTACATACGCGCATGTGCGCATGCTATGTACGCGCGTGCTCCGTGTGCGCATGCGTGCGTGCTCCACGTACGCATGCGTATGTCGTGCGTGCTCCGCGCGTGAACGCTCCACGCGCTACTTACGCACATGCGCGCGTGCTACGTACGCGCATGCGTGCGTTCTCCGTGCGTGCTCCGTGCGTACTCCGTGCGCGCTCGGTGCACGCACGGTAAGTCATGTGATTGAGAAACAGCACTTTTCATTCGTTCTTAGTAGTTTCAGTTTCAGATTCTTCCAACACCACACCCACTCCCCTCATGGCAAGTTATGTGATCAAGAAACAACACTTTTCATTGGTTCAAAGTAGTTTCAGTTCCAGATTCTTCCAACACCACACCCACTCCCCTCATTATTACTTCTGATTCCCTGGAAGAAGGAGCTTACCTGTTTTTGTGATACAATGGCAGAGCAGCAGCCAACTTCTATGAGTGAGCAGGAGGACACTCTTGTGAGACAGAGACAAAGGAAGCAGAAAGATTCTTTCATATGGCAGTTTTTCACTTTTCCTGAGGGGGAGAAGAAGGTAAATGCTGCCAAAGTCACCTGTCTTCTTTGTGGTAGAACCTTAGCTCGTGGGAATCCTACAAAGAAATACTCTTTTAGCATTCACACTATGTTAAGGCACTGTGAAGCAGTACATCCTGTGGCTTTTGCTCGAGCTGCTAGTGAAAACCCTCCAGCAGCTCAGCCGAGCACTTCCGCAGCAGCTCAGCCGAGCACATCTTCGGCAGCTCAGCAGAGCACTTCTTCTGTGGCTGCAGCTTCACCTTCCACTGTTCCTCTGGATATACGCCCTTCTTTTCAGAGGGTGTATATACGGTGCACTGAGTGCCATGCTCTTATTTCTCTTGGTGAAACCAGTATTGATCTCATTCAGAGGAAGATAGACCAGCACTCATGCTTCCTGCCATAGTTTTTTACATGTTTGCGTTTTTCTGTTCCTCTGTCCCTCCATTAACACAAGGGCTCTTTTTAGAGCCACCTAATATCTAAACACTAAAACTTGTTTTTTAAATCTACTTTTCATTTTTTTTTTGCCATGCGCGTAACGTGCGCGCACAGTACGCGCACGTTTTATTATTTTTAAAAAAAATTTATTTATTTATTTATTTTTTAAATTAATCGTTTTTTTCAACCTTCGTGATCCTTCATTGAGGGATCCCCTGACAAAGGCTAGGGGGTCAAGAACTCTCTACCCTGCCCCCTTTCCACGTTCTCCAGCTTTTTTTTAAATGGAAACACATTTGTATTGCTTGCAAATTTCAACCCTTTCCAAATGATCCCTACCCCCACCATGACTTCTGCCTGCTACCATAGCAACAGGTCATGGAACACTGGTGTGAGCAGAGAGGTCAGAAGTTCAGCACACAATGTTTCAAGTCCAAACAGCAAGAGTACTTGACTTTTCAAACCTAACAGCAAATCCAAACTAATATTCTGTGGGAACACATTTTTCTGAACCAATACAAAACATGCTTTTATAAATGTGAACATACAGCCTAGTTTTTAGTGTAGAATGTTTTGAAACAGCCAATGAGTTCTTTTTATTTAAAAAAAGTATGTAAGCCTCCATTTTACAAATATCTTTCATTTCATATTGCCATTCTACTGAAAGACACCTTCTGAGTGCATCCAGATCTCCTTGGAAGATGTTCACAGTGTGGATTATAGGTCATAGCTATGTCTTCTGGAGTGAAAAGTTTGCAGAAAAAAGAGGTATTGTGAAAGACCTTACTTTGCCAAATGTAGAAATTAAATGGATTGGTCAGAGAGGGTTAAAGTGGCACCAATTAATGCCTTTGGTGAAATCCTTCCTACATCTCCCACAGCCCAACCTTATAATTGTGCACTGTGGTGTAAATGATCTAGGCACTTTAACTGTGGTAGGTCTGGAAATGCTTGTTAAGGACACCTTTGTGCAATTGATGTCACTTTTTCCACAAACTACCTTTGTATATTCTGATATATGCTAAAGGCAAAAGTGGAACTGGTCCAACCAACACTGTCCGCAGATTGACAAAGCAAGAAAGCACGTCAATAAGTCTGTTTCTGCTTTCCTCAGAGACTATGGTATGGGTTCTATATACCACAACAACTTGCGTTACAACATGAAAGACATTTATAGAGGAGACGGTGTACATTTCAATGATGAAGGGAACAGAGTCTTCCTCTTGAACCTTAGACTCTGCATCGGTACTTACTTGTAGGTACAAAAAAACGCTCAATGAACACAACGGATCTTTTTAGAGCCACCTAATATCTAAACACTTAAACTTGATTTTTAAATCTATTTTTGAAAGATTTTTTTTACCGTGCGCGCACGGTGCGCGCACCCCACGTTTTTAAAAAAAAAATTAAAATCTTTTTTTGGACATTCGGGGTCCTACTGTGACCCACTGAAAAAGGCTAGGGGGTCAGGAACTCTCTTCCCTGCCCCCTGTTCACGTTCTCCACCTTTCCTTTTCAGTGTGACAGACAAAATGGCGGCCGACACTTCCTGATTTCGACCGATTGGAATGTTGACTGACATCTAACAACCAATCAGAATTACGCTCGCGCACGGCACGGTGCGCGCACAGTGCACGCACGGTGCGTGCGTATAGATATGTATATGCTTTTAAATGCTATTTTCTCAGGAAATACTGAACAGATTGACACCAGACCTGCAAAAGGCACTTCCCTGACCGGAGGACTACCTCTCTGCCAAATTTCAAGTAATTCTGTTCAGCCGTTCGGGCTGTACCTTAGACGAAAGGTCCTACGGGAAAATGCATGGGGAAAACGCGTTTTGGGACCCCCCTTTTTTCTCGGCCCCCACTTGACGAATCCCCCCGAGACCTGCAGGGTAGGAGCTGAGCAGAGCGCCCCATTCGTTTTGAAAATTTCGTGAGGATTCGTCAACCGGCGCCAAAGTTATTCAAAATAGAATTTTCAGATTTCCTATGGAAACACGGTCCTAACTATAACTATCTACTGGCGGCCGCCAGTAGATAATATATACATATAAATATGTATGTATATATACAATAAATTACAAACAGTAACAAATAAGCTGGACATACTAATTTATTTCCACATAAAAAAATAAACAAAATAAAAAATTACTCTTTTACATAAAATATATTACATATTACAAAGATTGATAAATACAAACATTTTAAAGTTAAACACACAAAAACGTCATCATAATATACATGTAAACAATATAAAAAAATCTTTACATTTATACAAATAACTCATATACTATTCCTACTCCAATTTTTGCAACAGTAGAAAAATCGGTAGACTCTGGAGCGGTAACATTTACTTTTCCCAATCCTATCCATGAAAGAGTAGGGAAAGTGTTAGACTCAGTAGGGGTAAAATGTATTATTGCCAGTCCAGTCTGTGCAACAGTAGGGAAAATGTTGGATTGTGGCGGGGTAACTTTTTACTCCTACAAACACAACAAGCACATCACATACAACTTTAATTGCACAATTTATATAATGAATTACCAATTAAATAATAATTATTAATTAACATTAATGATAAAATATTATAATTCATTTTCTTTACATTCTTTACCTCTACAAAAACCACAATCTACATCAAATACATTAATAAATAATTAAGCTAATTATACAATTTACACCATTAATTATCAATTAAATAATTACAATAATTATAAATAAATTATTAAATAATTATTAAATAAATTACTTTCCACTCCATACCCCTACACACCCCAAAACGTGCACCTAAAACATAATGCAATTAAACAAATTATTATACACTTAACATAATGAATTATCATTAATTAATATTAACTAATTAGTAATTATTACTCATAATTAAAGTACGTCCCACCCTATACCCCTGCAAACCCCACAACTCGCACCTAAAACTTAGCACAATGAAAAACATTATTCGCACAATTTCCATAATTAATTATTAATTAACTTATTAATATTAATTATTATTAACTATTATTAAATTACTTCCCACCTGTACCCCCACAAACCCAATAACACAATAGAAAATACACAATTAACATAACTAATCAATAATTGAATAATTATGATTAATTAATAATTCATTATTCATTCTAATTAAACTACTTCCCAGCCTATACCCCTACAAACCCCACAATGTGCACCCAAAGCTTAGCACTAATAAAACAAATAATTCAAAATTAACATGATGAATTTTCAATTAATACTAATTAGTAAATAATTATAATTATCATAAAATTACTTCCCACCCTGTACCCCTTGAAATCCCACAACCTGCTACAGCACTAAAAATGCAAATAAACTTATAAATTAAATTTAAAAACAACTAAAATGTATAAACTATATTAAAAAACATTAACAGTAATTATAAAATGTACAGCATATACAATGTTCATATATGCTAAAATATATCAAAATGCTTAAAATTAAATATTATTAACAGCAATATTTTTGACAATGATATTAACAACATAGATATTTTTAACATCGATATGAACAACATAGATATTTTTAACATCGACATTACAAAAATAGTTATTTTTAACATCGATATTTCTCACCTTAAAATCGATTTTCTTGCCAACTATATTGTTGCACACAGTATTACTGCATCGTGATATTTCAAACTCAATAATTCCACTCCTCAATATTTTTTTTATATGTTGTCTGAATACCCTTCTTTGTGGTGAGCTTGAGGATTATGATCCAAGTGGTGGTCTTGGCAGACTCTCCCTGGTCGATAAGTTCTGACAGCGGTGAATATATGGGTAGAACAAAATGCATAGGGCCCAATTCACAAAGGTAAATTAAGACAAAAGTCTAACTTTATCACTTTCGGTATTCACAAAGGGCATTTATGAGTAGTAAACTTTTGTCTCAGTTAAACTAAAGTTTTGGTCTTAAGTTTAACTGAGTACTTCTGACCAATGCTCTTTACTATAGATGTTAACCTCTTGTTAATAAAGTTTCTATTGCTCTTGTATTTTTGGATAATTTTCACTCTGAGTCTGGTCAAGCTCTTCATAATTGAAATGGCAAGTACTGCATTGTCATCACTGCACTTGCAAACAGCCCTGTATGTTCCTACTCAGATGCCAAGATGCTGTAAGAGTACATTATACTGTCAGTGTTCCCTCATCAAAAGCAAGATGATATTTGAGTACAGTTCTTGAGAAGATGTGTGAGGTCAAGTCGGCTTGCTTGTTGACACCATGAAAATTATCAACTTTGCTACTGTTCTTGCAAAATTTCTTGTAATGTGGTAGGAGAATTGAGGAGGGTTCAACTGAGGCAAGGTATAGGACAGGGCCTCTGGTAGTTGTGCCTCAAAGCACTCAGCATCTTCATGCATCCTGTCTGGGAGTAAGAGATGGCCTGGGCAGAATTTCGGTTGCTCTGGTAAAATTTGTGTACTTCCGGAATTACAATTATTTAATGAAGTTCCTGAAATTACACTATTATGCCTTGTCACATAATTATACTGCAGTTGAAGCAGAATTATAGAGCAGGAGCACAAGCAAAATGCAAATGACCCAAACACGAGCAGTTTTCATTTGCAGTTCATGTGTTTTTGGATCTAATTTTAGGTCTGGCATTAGGCAGGACTTTTTGATTTTAAAAAAAGTAAATATGTAATATAGTCTTTACTTAAAGGGGCTTTCAGCCACCTCTGTTCATCCCGTGGTCTGTTGTTCACATTTTGCTTTGGACTACTAAAGCATGGAGCAATGGGCCAGCCTACTTCATCCACTGTCTAACTGCACTTTGAGTCATTGCATTTTGCTCTTTCACAACGAGCACATCCTCAGACAAGTGCCAGTGTTTTTGTTTTCACTTTATTGTTCAGTGTTGCCTTTGTGTTTACAGCCTGATGTGATAGCAGCATAATACCAGATTTGAGTACAGGGCACATGTCAAATTTATCAGTTCCTCCTGCTAATGCTGTTGTATATAACTTTTATGTACAGTACTTTATCTGACTTCTGGTGTTTCACAACATACTAGTGTGTGCCCATTTGAAAATGTTGTTTATAAAGTAATCTTCTTTTTAATATGCATGCAATGAAGTGCATTTATTACTCCACTTTTGTGTGTCATGGAGGTATGTATTTTAAGTAAAGACTACAATTTTACTTGTAAACACATTTAGCCTGTTTGCTATGCTTGTATGTATTTCTAGTCTGCGCCCAGTACTCTTGAATGTTGTGCTTATATAGACATTTAAATATTATATCACTAATTAAAGATGTGCTGTTTATTCCAATTATGCAAATAACCTTTCTTGAGGTATGCTCAATACAGATGCTCTATCTATCTATCTATCTATCTATCTATCTATCTATCTATCTATCTATCTATCTATCTATCTATCTATCTATCTATCTATCTATCTATCTATCTATCTATCTATCTATCTATCTATCTATCTATCTATCTATCTATCTATCTATCTATCTATCTATCTATCTATCTATCTATCTATCTATCTTTTCAACCCTATCTGTGTCAAGGCCAATTCAACTCACCTGGCTTTCCAGGCCTCTGCAGAAGTGAAGACTGTCCGCAAATGCCCCCTGCAGCCAGACCCCAACATTCCGTTAAATAACAATAAGGCAAAGGTAATGCCGCAAAGGGAAGGGGTGTTGGAATGAGAGAAGTAAGAGAGAAGATGTCTTCTGATGCTCTGGAAGTTGGATCTGGAGCTTGGATTAGGAGTGTGTTGGATAGGGAATGGAACTGCAGGCTTACTTGACTGGGACACTTCTGTGGAGGGTCTTCTGTGGTTATATCTCTGGAAAATAAACTAAAACAGTCAGTTGCTATTCATGTGAGACTCTAAATTACATGACCCACCCTACCCAGAGTTCTATTTTTGTGTGCATCCTAGATACCTTTATTACTGTGTGTGTGTGCCTTAATTGACTCTCTGGGATGTTTTCTCAGGGTTGCACTCCATGTTTGGTAAAGGAATAGGAAACTGAAATTATGAATTTTTGTCTCTCTGTGCCTTTGATTGTTATTGTATATGATGATCATGCACTCTTCATACATTCACTAGTAATTTGAACTCAACCTTTTTCTCTGCATACTTTGAGATGCTTTCACCACAAAAGCCTTACTGTTGATCTCCAGCAGCGAGAAGTCTTATTTAAAAATATGTAAATTCTTGTGCACCGAAGGTCCTAGTTGTTTTTGCACAAGCCACTCCATGAATATCAACACAGTCTCGGATAAATGGTTGAATGTGATGCACTAACCTTTGTAATAACGGCCTCCAGGGGGCGAAGTTGCAATAATTATCCTTACCACCTTTAAATAACTCCTTATTTTCCTTTTCCTTCTCTTTTTTAGGTGCAGGACTCAAGTGCTGACTCAGGAACCGGAGCCACCGGACTGGAGAGCCCGGCGAGGAAGATGTCGCCATTCCAAGGTGTTCACAATGTAAGTTTGAGCATGTGATTAGCCTATCAGGTGTTTCGGATTAATATACTTCTGTGCAAGACATTTATTTGATACCTACTTGGTAATATTCCTTAACAGAACGAATATTCAATTTCTTAATTCTGACAATATTATAGGTTTCCTAATTAGACCCCATGAGCATCAACACGGGAGGGGAGGAGCGCTTGAAGTCAAACGTTAGTCAAAGCATCTCTCTCACGCAGAGAACAAACCTGCCCGTGGCTCCGTCGGTTCGGTATAATATTGTCAATTAACACTAGGCATTAGTCAGAGTAGTAATAGGGATCATTGTATTTGGTCCTGAAGAAGAAGCTTAGGGGTAGGCTTCGAAACATGTCTACCAGCGAGGGAGCTGCTCATTAAAGCTTTTTCCCTCCTTTTTTCCCACTTTTTTAAATCATTACCAGCTATAGGGAGCATTAAAGTTTAGTTTTTCCATAAAGCCAGGTATTTTTTAAACTCACTCATTTCTGACCCTTCCACTCTCACACCAATACACATAGTTTACTTCACTCCAAAGTGCTCCCACGTATTAGTTGGTCGTAGCCCGCCCCATCACGCAACTGGATGAGAAGATCCCGTTGATGAAGCAGGCCACCAAAGGACCTTTTGGTGGGTGAGGGTTATTTTAAAAAACGTTGGGGCATATTATCAAGAAACGGTGTTAAAATGATTGCCGCTTTAGCGGCAGAAAACTGCCGCTAAAGCGGTGATAATGGGCTTGATAATATGCCCTTGAGAATTCCCATAGAAGCCCATGTTCTGGTGTCAACATGGGCTTCTATGGGAATTCTCTGCGGCATATTATCAAGCCCTTTATCGCCACTGTAGCGGCAGTTTTCTGCCGCTAAAGCGGCGATAATTTTAACGCCGTGCTTGATAATATGCCCCGTTATTGCTTTCCCATGCTAGCAACCAAATGTTTCACATGGGTTTAGTCACTCTTTGGAAGGTTAGCACTTTATTTTGTAAATTCTAAGTTGACTCTTTTTGTTTTATCATAAGTTTCAGAGGAGATTGAGTCCATGACTGATATATCTCTTCACTCCCCTCTTTGTTTTTGGACATATGCTTTTAGGCCCATCTGCCACCAGGGATTGTTTCAGCTAAATTTGAGGTTTGCAGGGGATTCTGGGTACATACACGTGGGGGGGGGTCCACACAAGCAATACCTCCCTGGACTCCCCTAGGTGTCTAGTTTTCAGAAATGTCTGGGTTTGGTAGGTTTCCTTAGATGGCCACAGAGCCTGGGGCCAAAAACCCAGGTGGCCCCCCTTGCAAAACCAGTGAGTTTTGTGATAGGTAATTTTGATGTCTCCACTATACATTTTGGGACCTTGCCTGTAGATGATAATGGGCCCAACCACACAAATGAGGTACCATTTTTATCGAGAGACTTTGGGGAATGCTGGGTGTGTGGAAGATTGTGAATCCAAGTAGTTTCAAGAACTTTCCATCAGAGAAAGGTGAGCAAAATGTGTTTGAGTTTGAGGTTTGCAAATGATTCTGGGTAACAGAACCTGGTGGGCGTCATACAAGTCACCCCATCCTGGATTCCCTTGGGTGTCGTTTTCCAAAATGTATATGTTTGCTATGTTTCCCTAGGTCCTGGCTGAGCTAGGGTTCAAAATCCACAGCTAGGCACATTGCAATAAAATAGTTCATTTTCGCTGGGAAATGTTGTGTCCACGTTAAGTTTTGGGCTGTTTCCTGTCACGGGCACTCGGCCTACCGACACAAGTTAGGTATCATTTTTAATGGGAGACTTTGGGAAATGCTGGGTGGGTGGAATTGTGTTGATCCACACAGATTCCAGAACATTCCAATACAGAAATGTGAGAAAATGTGTTTTATTGTTTTCAAAGTTTGAAGTTTGCAAGGGAATCTGGGTAACAGAACCTGGTGAGAGCCACACAATTCACCCCATCATAAATGTCCCTTGGTGTCTTGTTTTAAAAAATGTATAGGTTTGCCAGGTTTACCTAGGTGTCGGCTGAGCTAGGGTTCAATATCCACAGCTAGGCACGTTGCAAAATAGGGTCAGTTATCACTGGAAAAATGTAATGTGTCCAAGTTGCGTTTTGGGTCGTTTCCTGTCACGTGCACCAGACCAACCCACACAAGTGAGGTATCATTTTTATTGGGAGACTTTGGGAAATTCTGGGTGGGTGGACGTTTGTGGCTTCCCACAGATTCTAGAACTTTCCATCACAGAAATGTGAGGAAAATGTGTTTTGTTTTGCAATGTTTGAGGTTTGCAAGGGATTCTGGGTAACAGAACGTGGTGCCACACAAGTCACCCCATCCTGGATTTCCCTGGGTCACTAGTTTAAATAAATGTATAGGTTTTCTAGGTTTCCTAGGGTGCCGGCAGATCTAGAGTCCAAAATCGACAGCTAGACACGTTGAGATGGTCTCTTGGGGTGTCCCTTATAGCGAATAGGGCTAAGGGCAAGCAGTGCACCCATTTCTGACCCATGGTGGCGCACAGTTTGCTGAGCTTGGTTTTTTAGAAGGCTATTGAGGCGTTCAAATATGCCATTACTTTGGGGGTGGTATACAGATATTTTTGAACATTTTGTTTACAAAATGTCTCCTGTTGTCTGATCAGGTGATCTCTGGTATCTGGTATCCCCCACCTGGGTATGACCTTTTAAACCAGAAATGTAGCTGCGGCTTTGCATCAAAGTGTGTGCAGTGGCCCGCTTTTATCCACCTAGAGAAGGGGCAGACCACCACAATTAGATATCGGTAAGTGGCACACCTTTTGATGATGTAGATGAAATCCATGTGTAGCGCCTGGAACGGCCCAGAGGATCTCAGGATCGATGAGGGTATGACCTTCAGTAGTGGATTTAGGGGAGTGCAGCTGTACTTGTCTTCCTGATAGTGCTGGGGCGTTGGCGATAAGAGTCAGAACTGCCTTTGAGAATGCGGCCGCTCTATTGGTGAGGTCCAGACTGTGCCACCCTTACCAAAGTTAGATCATTGGGTCATAAGTCGTAAATGGGTGACCCCAGGAGCTAGGAAATGCACGGTTCCATCTTCTGAAAAGTGAATGGTCATGTTTAGTTTGGCCATTAGATCTCTCCCCAGAAGGTTGGTAGGGGATGAAAGTTGATATAGAAATTGACCTCCGAGTTGGTGTCCACCTATCTCTAAGTCAAGTATTTCGGTGAAGGGAACACTTTTCACTGCGTCTGAAATCCCCTGTGTGTCCATAGTATTCTACAATGGGGAATATTCCCTTCCTTGAGGCAATATCTTGTGGCCCCAGTGGCCACTAGGGAGGTGTTAGGTATGTCATTGATAGCCACCATCACAGTGGGTTCCTCATCTGACCTGTGCATGACTGACCATACAGGGCACATAGAGTTTCCTGGGTACCTTTATTGGACCTGGTATGGGTTCTGGTGCAGAACAGTGCGCTTCCTTGCCATAGTGTTGATCTTCCTTGTGCAGCTGGGAACCCTGGTACCATTGCTAATGCTTTGGATGGTTACCCTGCTGCCTGCTGATCCTGCCATTGGCTTGGCCTGTCCATCTGTTTTTGTTGTGAGGAGGGAGCTCCTGGATGCTCTCGTTGGGCTGGAGCCCACGGGGGGGCATGAGTGTTCTGTGTCTGAGGGTGCTTTGGGTTGCTATTGCGCTGGAGCAGGGCGTTGAATGTGTTTCTTGCCTCCCACCTGGATCTCTGTTGCTCGTGATACATTTTGGTCCTGCAGTCTCCTGCAAGGTGTCTCATCTCATGTCGGTAGAAACATTCTCTATTGTTTTTTATTTGGTCTCTCCTTCCTCTTTCATTGAAACCTCCTGCTGCCCTTCGATCATCGGTTTAGAATACATGGAAGTTCTGTGTGTCTCTTCCCATGGGGATCACAGCCATCTGTGTGGCTGCAGCTACAACTGCTCCCTCAAATGTTACCTTTTTTAATTTCTGCAGTACCAACTTGGCTGAGTCGCTCTGTAATTGGTCCTGCTTGTCTTTTTTTTTTCTTCTTGTAAAAATGTATGATTGGGCCCTGTATCTCTGGCCATGGTTTTGTGTCCAACCCAACTAAGTCCCTTATTATGATGTAGGTTTAAAGCCTCCGTCAGCTTGCTGGAGGCTTTCTGCCAACATCATAGGTTTCTGTCTGACCTCCGTATTATGGTACAGGTGGTTAGAGGAAATTCTGCTCTGTGAGCCTGTTGGAGTGGTGAGCGAACTGTAATCTTAAATTGACAGCAGAGCCAGCCTCAGCTGTGCCGTCTGGATTACAATGCCGCTTTCCTCCTGCACTTTCATGGTGGTCCACCCACCATGGAAAGGCAGGCAGAAAGTGAATCTTGTGGCCCGTAGCAGTGCCCGTTGCTCCCTGGCCCTCTGGTATGGGACCTGGGTATCACCTGTGGTGCCCACTTAAACATCCCTGCACCATGTGGCATACACCGCATGCCACATGGTGAAAAAATCAATTTTTCTATTGCAGCATGTGCTGCGGCCCTTTTCCAGCTGTCGCATAAGGTGCAATAGTATAATTGATGTTTCCGACCATCCATAACACTGCAGGTGGAACCGCCGACTAATAGTCTGGTGGTTCAATACCCATACTGTGTCAGTTGGATTACATTGTAATCAGGCCCTTTGTTGTCTAGTCCATTTTGTACTTTGGTGGACAATCCCTTTTTAAGGATATTACAGAAAAATGTGATCTGTGGGCCTGCATTAATTCATAGCTGTCCTGTGACCAGGCCCCATATTTCCTTCATTCTGCTGAGGTAAATGTTTAACCGGTTCTCAGGCTTAATAGTCTCAACCATCAGTCCTCCTATGTTTGGGCAGTTAGGGAACATGTCTCTGAGAGCTGTCCAAATCTGATGTCTGTATGAGTGAAACACTGCCCCATCGTGTTGGGTATTGGTCAGAGTTATTGCTGGTATGTGATCTAGGGCAAACACAGCATTATTCTGTTCACCTATCAGGGTACTTATTAGGCTTTTAATGTCCCCTATATCGAGTGTGATGTCTGCTGTGTTCTTTTCAAAGCAGGTTATCCACTTCCCCGCTCCCTGCAATAGGGATGGAAGCTTAGTCCTACGTGCATCAAGGCCCAAGGGACATACACAATCCATGCCGCCCCCCCTGAAGCAAAGCAAGGGAAATTACCTTGCTTGTGAAGGGGTGATGGGCTTGTCCTCTGTGTATTTTTACCACTTTGTGAAACATTGTAGCATGTAGAGGAAGTCAAAGTCTGGGTTTCCCCATCATGCTCTGCCATATCCTCTGCCATAGCCATGTCTTCTGGCTCAAAAGACCCTTCTCGTGGCCAGGGCCTAGCATACTCACCCTCTCCCCTTGAACATTGGGCTGGCAAACTACAAAAAGGTTCATATACAACGTGCCTTCCCCTAGTGCAATTATCTCCTTTGGGGTGTGGCTTACCCTTCCTAAGCGCCCGTGCCGTAACATTGGTTTCTGTTTCTGGGGACGGACTTCATCTCTGTGCTATCTTTATCTTAATTTTAGAGCATCGAGGTTCAGTGATTATGAATTACCTTGCCTCCTGATCTCCTCAACTTCCCTATGCGTCAGGGATTTGGACATGGGAGGTGGTCTGCTGTGCGTTGACCCTAGACTCCCAAGTAGCCTCTCATCATCCAATTCCTGCTCACTTCGATCGCTGTGCCTGGCCTCACTTCTCTCTTCCTCTTCCAGGGCACGGGTAGTTCTCCTCTCTTCCCTAAGTCTCCTAGCTACATCCCTGCATTCAGATCTGCCTATTTTTGTCCTGGACCTTCCTGTGCTCCCTCCACTGGGTGTCACTTCTTCTGTCACTCTTATGTCCCCAACAGCTTCACATTCACTTTCTGACCTCGAGGAGCATGAGCTTCCTTCGTCACCGAGCCCTGTGGGATCACTATCTAGAACAGCTAAGACTCACCTAGATAGCCACCCTGCCTTATCTGACCCTGGATGGGATGAGGTTCAGCTCCGCTGTGGTGCACTGCAAGTTAGTTACTTGAGCGGGTGGCCTTGGACTTGGGCAGGCATAAGCTACATGAAGTGAATAGGTTGAGGGTGATTGGGATCCCCCACTGTCTGTGGAGACTCCACTTGGGCTGGGTCCATTTTTTGTGAGTGGTTCCCCTACTTCTACTATGGCGGGATTACAGTATCCCAAGGCTGGTGTTGCGTGTGTAACCACACACATGCCGGTGTATGGAGGGAGCAGTGCTGAAGCCTCAACAATGGGCTGATCTGTGGGGTCCTTTGTTGCCCTTTCTTCGCGCAGAGTCCAGAGGAGAAGGATTGCCTCCCTCTGTTCCCTCTTATGTCCTCTTATGGAATTATGTGTGTTTTGGTATACTAAATTATTTTGGGATTGAACGTTCCCTCCTTAGGCCACAGGTGCGTGTGTGCTTTGGTTTGCAACTGCCACTCTTTGCAATGTTTACAAATGTTTGTCCTTTTGTTGGGGAAGGCTTCCTGCATGTGCTCCAGAGGAGTGCGCGCTGGGAGTAGGCACTTCCACTGGGGCGTGTTTTGTCAGGAGCAATAGACTACAACTTGTGTGGAAAAAGACAGTTCACTTTTCAACCTGAGGCAATACAATGGCAATCAAAAAGGACTTTTCACATGCATGAAATCATAAATATTTGAATGACAATAAAACCTTTCTTTGCTTTATATCAGTACTAACAGTGGGCAGAGGCTGGTGACAGTCGAGAGAGACAAGGCATATAATGAGAGAAGGTGAGCACGAAAACACAGATTGCACGTATTAGCAGGATACATGAAGCAACCTTCAAGAAATCACATGCACACAAGAAAGTGTGCATCTTGAAAGACTCAGGATAGGCATGTGTGAAGGAAATTAAATTAGGAGTTTGTGTCAATACGCACACAAAAACAGAGAGTACAAGTATGACCAGAATTCACATATGAAGCACTCCCAAAGAATAACACACAAGAAAATGCATATTTTGAGAGAGGGGTAAACAGTGGAAAAACAATCAAATTATGAGCAAGTAGTCTATTCAAAATAGATTTATTTCGGACACTAGGGCCATAAAAGCATAAATACACAGATATAAAAACATAATAAAATCAATACAACTGTACATATAACATGAAACGACACAGTACATAGCCATAAAAAAAGAGTAAAAGATCCAATATTTGCAGTGTAGTAAAATAGCCAGTATAATACATAAATTAGCAGATCATTTTGCAACGTTTCCACATTGCACCCAGAAATTTAGCCTCTCAGGCAACAAGTCAAGGACTGAGGTCTGATCTCAAAATGTTTAGGGGCACAAGATGATTACACACACCGAAGAGTCTGCTTGTAGTGGCAAGCTAAAAGCCGCATGGGTGAGCATAGATTGGACAAACAAAGAAAACATGGGCCACACTCTCCACTGAGGCTGTTTAAGCAGGACACTCGTCTGTTGACCCAGTGGACCACCTTGCAGTAAAAGATTTCAACGTTAAGGTGCGCACACAAAACTGAAAATATAACTTGCGATCTAAAGGAGCAGTGACAATGCCCCAAAATGGCTCATATGTGCTCACAGTCTTGATGTAAAAAAAGTCAATCAAATAGTCAATACACACAAGAGAACAGAGAGTGCACGTATCACCAGAGGTCACATTTGAAGCACCCCCAAATAATAAAATACCCACGAGAAAATGCCCAGTTTGAGAGTGGAGTGAACAGTGGAAAAGCAATCAAATTCATTTCAAATTTTCTCTCATCATTGTCTGTCGAAATCTCCACCTTCCGAACCCACCGCTCTTACCCTGACGGGCTGCGGCTGCCTCCAGGTTACTCTGACCAGGAGTGTCGGGTGACTAGTTCTCAATAAATAATAATACAAAAAATTTACTTCCAGACCACTCATATCTATGAGTCCTGGGTGAATCTATTTCTACGCTTCCTGCTTCTGTTTGCCATGCTATGCTGTTTGTAGTATTGATCTTTTCCAATGGCTGCCAGAAGACAGATCCAGGCCACCATGGGACGGCAGTCTTGCAGCAAAGAGAGGTGCCTGCTGCACCTCTTTCTTTCAAAATGTGCACCGAGTAGGCTCAGGCTGCTAGATCCTCCTATCCCCAGGCTGCAGACTGGGCATCTGCCGTGATCAACTCCTATCTGGCATGCCAAAATGTTGAAGCAGATTCTGACTAGCAAAAATTAAAGCAGTAATGCTCGGCAATCAGGAAAAGTTTAAGTATAATTTAACAATAACTGCCGGGAAGAGCAGCCCCATCTTTTACAGTTGGGTGCTGGAATTCAACTTGCACTAGGACCTGGCATGCTTTAAACTGTACAGCGGGTGCAATAAAGAGAAGCTCATCCCCCTTCAGCAGGAGATACTGATACAGTGGGTTATAAATTGTGTATTTAGATGCATGATCCCATCTTGATAGAAGGGGCCATAAATAATATATACCAACTGGAGGTCACATTCTGAGGTGGTCCAGGTAGCCTGGTGTGTTGTATGGGTTATCCAGGGTAACACTTACTATTGGGCATTGTTTTGGCCTTATCTGATTAATGCAACTGACCGGCTGTTCTGCTATCGTATCCTTGGGCTGAATGCAGACTCCCTGCTGTGCATTTGTTAATGTTTATGAGTGTGTGCATCTGACTTATTTCTTTAGGTATTACATACTGGAGCCATATGTGATTTATAGTTGCAATCTTCCAGGTGTGTTTGAGGCTTGCTCAATATATGGCGTTTCCATCAAGGGAAGAGCTAGGGGTTGAGAGAGGGCAGCCAGCTTATGTTGATCTGATCAAGGGTCACTCTGAAACTGTAATGAGTGTTTTATTGGGAATTTGGGTAGCACGGGCAACAGTTGCTCTGTGGTGTGCTGGACTCCTAAAAGCGGGACTTTTTAATAAATCAATCTGATGATAACACTTCAATACTTGAGTCTTTTAATTTCAGTTCTCCCCTCAATTAAATGAATGGGTTAATTTGTATAACACCAGTATTTAACGTGCCTGTGAAACTTATCACAAGTTACCATGGTGCTTCCTAGGGAAAAGGAAAAAATTGTTTACAGAGGACCTCAAAACTCAATTGTTTTCTTTTATAATAAATGACATGTCTGGTGTAGATTGTGTTAAAGAGTTTGCTAGTGACCAAAGTTAAACTTACAGATTATGTTACAGTAACAGTAATAATGTTAGGTACACATAAATAAAAACATTAATATTCAAATACACACATTCACTCAGCCACTCACATAATATATATTACAAGTAGTATCACTCATTAGTCGTACACCTTGTATAATAATTTAACTTTTGTAGTAGCTTAATATATATGTTTAACAATCAAACACTAACATCCAATTGATCATGTCATCAGTGATGTCATTTGAGATGTAATCAGTGGTGTCACTGACCATGTCATGAGTTATGTAATATGTGAGGTTATAAGCAGTGCATTGCGGGGGTGTAAGTTATAATTAGCTCAGGTAACTATAACTGCTGAATTTCAATTGTTTTGTATGAGTGAAATGAGAGCCTAACTTTAACATTCCTGTAACCTCTGGGTTTTTTCAGTAAATTTCAAAACGTTTTTTAAAATGTTTTTCATAACTGTATCCTCTAACCTTTGATAGAGGGTGTGTGAGCTTATTTGTGGGTTTGCAAGTGAGTGTATGAGTGTCTGTGTGGGTCTGTGAGTGGGAGATTCTCAGTGGCTGTGTGGGTCTGTAAGTGGGTGTGTGAGTGGTTCTGTGGGTTTTGGGTATTTGCGTTGTGAGTGTATTTAAATGGGAGAACTTGCACTCTGCTCTCATCAGAACATGACATGAAAGAAACACCTCATCATAGTGACCCAAGTTCAGACTGCAGTCCAATAAATAAAAAATGCATTAACTTCAATTAAGGATTTTATATAATTTTTCAACATGAAGTACAACACTTAACAGATTTGTTTTGCATTCAAAAGCCCAAGACGTTGGAGACAGAATCACATCAGGGCCAGAATGGAACCACGTTTTAGGCTATAACAGTCCACACCTTTACCAAAAATGCAGTACTTTCAACTGAAAAAATAGTAGGTCCTATCTCACTGGGTAAATGTCTAGTGCACATTGTACACTACAGCTGTGTAATGAGTATGGGTGAAAGAGTGGGTATGTGAGTGGCTATATACATGAATAAGTGGGTGTGTAAGTAGCTATATGGGTGAATGTGGGTGAATGTGTGGTTGAGCTCCTAAGGGATGAGACACCGGACGTGTTTTTTATGACGGAAACCTGGCTTCAGGAAGTGGACACAGCTGCTGTGAATCTTGCACTCCCTCCAGAGTATTCCATTTTTACGCACAATCGGGCATCTAGGGGTGGTGGCATTGCGAAGGTCGTTAAGTCTTGCTACCCCTGTGAATGGAGGGTAGTCACTCTTTTAGGATGTGAAAGTGCGTTTTTTAGAATCTCTATTAGCCATCAGTTTTCCTTTTCTAGCCTCTTAATTTACCGCCCTCCTGGGTGTGACATTGCATTCAGAAAGGCTCTCCCGGATTGTGTCAGTTCTCTGGCATTGGGCTGTGCTAACTTTAGCATTCTTGGAGACCTTAATCTCCATTTTGATCGCTGTCATACCCCGGCCATTAGTAGCACTCTGGCTGATTTGGAGGCCCTTCAGCTTAATCAGCTGGTGACTTCCCCCACTCATGTGGGAGGTCACATTCTTGACCCTTTATTTACTAATTTGTTAGGGATCAACGTGGCTATGCCTTGCCCAGTTGCTTGGTCTGACCACTTTCTAGTTAAAATTTATTTCCTGATCAATGGACACCCATTTAAGCCTTTGGATAGAGTGATGTCCAAACGCCATTGGAAGAAACTTAAATTGGAGGACTTTCACCATCTGTTGGAGGTCAATCCTCTAGGCTCTTTTTCCAAGGTTGACGTTGGGTATGACCTTTTTTGTGACTGGGTATCTCGGGCCTTGGATGTTTTGATCCCTGTGGTTTGGACGAAATGCCGCCCTAGAGTTCCTAGCCCATGGTACGACAGTTCCCTGGTATTGTTAAAAAAAGCCTGTAAACAGGCAGAAAGGGAATGGCGGAAATCATATGAGGCTGGGAAAAAATCTCTGTTTCTGTCTAAAGTTAAAATATATCACAGAGCTGTATGTAGAGCACGTGCGGCTTACTACTCACAGGAATTCAGATCTAGCCTTAACCCGTCTAAACTAATTTTTAAGGTCCTAAAGGACCTGACGGCTAAAAGAGCTACTGCGGCTGAAATTTGTTCAGTGGCCCACTGTGAAGACTTGGCCTCTTTTTTCCTTGAAAAGGTTCAAGCTATCTATCGTGCTTTTCCCACTATAGAGTTAGTAGCCGAACCTTCTGGCCCGATATCAGCTACAGGTGAGACCTTGGCATCATTCCCTAGTCTGTCGATGGAGACACTTCTGAAACTGGTCCAGAGGATAAAATCTGGTTCTCCAGTGGATCCTATGAGGCCAGCTCAGTTCAGAGACTCTGCTGCCATCTGCCTTCCTCCAGTTTCCCATCTTATAAATCTTTCTCTCGCCTCAGGTGTTGTTCCAATTAAATGGAAACAAGCCGTCGTAACACCCATCTTGAAAAAGTCCACATTGGACCCTTTAAAACTCGAGAGCTATCGTCCGATCTCGCTCCTCCCTTGGGCCGCGAAAGTTGTTGAGTCCCATGTGAACGGGGTGCTGACTGAACATCTTGCTAAGGCTAGCATTCTGGATTCTTCCCAGAATGGTTTTCGTGCTGGTCACAGCACTGAGACAGCCTTGCTTTCAATGACGGAACATCTTCGCTCCGTTCTTGATTCCGGTCAGACTGCGGCACTGATACTACTTGATCTTAGTGCCGCGTTTGATACGGTTTCGCATGGGATCCTACTTCAACGTCTTGGGGAGGCGGGTGTTATGGACATTGCCCTTGATTGGTTCCGCTCTTTTCTCTCTGAGCGGACGTTTAAGGTCTCGACTCCGCCGTTTGAGTCCAAGTCCTATCCGTTGGAGCTGGGTGTCCCTCAGGGCTCGTCGTTGAGTCCCACATTATTTAACCTTTATGTGAGACTGCTAGCTGCTGTCATCAAACTTTGGGGCATTACCATGGTCTCCTATGCCGCCGACACGCAGCTGGCGGTTGCACTAAGTGGAGACGCCGACCATGACGCCCCCAGATTCCGGGATGGTCTTTTGGCAGTGGCTAGGTGGATGAATGCCAACTGCCTCCAGTTAAATGCTAAAAAAATGGAGGTTATGATTGTTGGTAAGCAGACGGATCTTTGGGGCGACAAGTGGTGGCCTCCTGAACTGGGTGTAACCCTATTCCAGTCTCAGAGGTAAAAAACTTGGGGGTGTGGCTAGATCCAGCCCTAAGTTTTAGTATTCATACTAAAAAAGTGGCGGCAACCTGCTTCGGCATCTTACGAGGGTTGAAACCCATCTTGCGGTTCTTTGATGCTTCTACTAGGCAGCTGGTCATACAGGCATCCATTCTATCTCGGCTTGATTACGCCAGTTCGCTTCTGTTGGGGGCCAACCAGGCTGAAATTGCCCGGATGCAATGTATTCAGAACGCCGCAGCTAGAGCCCTGGTGGGTTTACCGAGGTTCTGCTCTGCAGAAAGCACCATCCGTTCTCTGCACTGGCTGCCTATAGCACAGAGGATTTCTTTTAAGACCTTGTGTCTTTCTTTCAAGATCCTCAAGTGGGCTTCTCCCCAGATTCTTGCTAACCTTTTGGTGTCTTATATGTCCTCGCGTTCCCTGAGATCCTCAGGACAAAACCTGGTGGTGGTCCCATGGTTTAGACTTTGTAGGGCCGGAGGCCGGTCTTTCCGGGTCCTGGCTGCAAAGCTATGGAACTCTCTCCCGCTTCACATTCGTGAAATGGATGATCTTTTGAAGTTTAGGAGGGCTATCAAAACGCATCTGTTTCCTTTCTCAGCCTGGTAATTGGATTGCGCGCTCCTGCCCTCATACAGTGTTGTGGTGTTGGGATCTTTTTTAAGCGCCGGGACGCCCCTTGGCTGGGGCATCTGTGCGCTATAGAAGTGACTGTAACATAACATAACATATGATTGGAGATGACACTTTTCATTAACCTTCAAAGGAATTACCACCCAATCCTTCTTTCTTGAAGCTTCCAGTTTGTTTCTGGATCATTGCAGGAGGTGTGGTGTTCTTTAAGTGCAGAACTCTGGCTTCTTCATTTTGTTTGTCATTTTTTCTAAAGTAAAATGGCATCAGGAAGAGGTGAGGAGCAGGAATTCCATCAAGGAGCAGGAGGTACCAGCATGAGCAGAAAACTCTTCTGAGGAGCAACTAACACCCAAGCGACAAAGTATAGCCTGGGATTATTTCACCATCCCATCAGGTGAATCTAAAACAGTGGCTACATTTGTAACGTTCTCCTTGTGCGACATAATACTATCAAGGGGCACTACAAAAAATATCCTTGCTGAACAACAAGCATACTGTGCCACTTAAAAACTTATCAAAAGTGCAAAGAAAGTGCAAGCTGAAAAGGGACCATAAACCTCTAGGGCTGCACCACCTGCTCCTGGAGAGAGAGCATCTGCGGAAGTGAAGAGACAGCTACCACAAATATCTCACAAATTAAAATGCATTGGGACATTGCCTTGACTGCAACACCACCCTTACAGCCGGTGAGCATTCTGTTGATGTAATTTTGGAGACAGCATAAAAGCATTGCTGTTCATTTTTTAAATAATTTACACCCATTTTCCACTGTTTTTATGTTTGTAGATAGATTTTTTTTCATCATTGCCATTTTATTTGAGAAAGAATACAAAAAAGTACAAAATGTTAGAAATGAAAAAGAACTAAAAAACACAGTTTCAGAAAAAAAGAAGAAAAAGATTCTTGTCAGAACTGCCTTTCATGGTTAAAAAAAGATAAACACTGTGGTGCCGATTACGATCCGGCAAAAACCGGGTATGAACCATCGGTCGGAGCGTTTTCTCCGTCCAACTCGTACCCGGTCGTAAAACTTCACAAACATGGAATTACGATTCGCACAGAAACACCATTTCCGTACGAATCGTAAA
Organism: Triturus cristatus; assembly: GCF_964204655.1. Classification (NCBI taxonomy): domain Eukaryota; kingdom Metazoa; phylum Chordata; class Amphibia; order Caudata; family Salamandridae; genus Triturus; species Triturus cristatus. The sequence continues at coordinate 719,116,077 of NC_140588.1, forward strand.
AAACACCAACCGACGAAAATATACATACGAATGTGATCCGGGAATGCTGCGACGTGACGTCGGAACGCTGTCAGGCAGCGTTTCACGACCCAGGAACCACGATTCGAACCGACAGCAGTCCGGACGGCAATATTTTCACGGCACCAAAAAAGTGCCGGAAAAGCGAAGCACGTCGCGAAACGACCAGAGTAGGTGGCCCGGTACGTGCCGTACCCCCCCCAGCCCCCCTACGTCCGAGTTGTACCCCCCAGCCCCCGTACGTTCGAGTCGTACCCCCCCAGCCCCCGTACGTTTGAGTCGTACCCCCGTGTATGTACACCCGTGTACGTGTCGAACCCCCCCGTGTATGTACACCCGTGTACGTTCGAGTCGTACCCCCATACATACACGGGGGGTCGACACGTACAAGGGTGTACATACACGGGGGGTTCGACATGTACAAGGGTGTACATACACGGGGGGTTCGACACGTACAAGGGTGTACATACACGGGGGGGTTCGACACGTACACGGGTGTACATACACGGGGGTACGACTCGAACGTACGGGGGCTGGGGGGGTACGACTCGGACGTACAGGGGCTGGGGGGGAGTCGGCGCATACGTACGGGGGCTGGGGGGGGTCGGCGTGTACGTACGGGGGCTGGGGGGGTCGGCGCGTACGTACGGGGGCTGGGGGGGTCGGCGCGTATGCGGGCACATGTCTCCATGGTTGCTATGGGAGTTCAGTGCGGACGGTGTTCTTTCCATACGGTTGTAACATCGGACGCACGGGATGGATCGTACTTGCGCGGTCGGACTTCACTTTTCACATTTGTACGGTAAATCGTCCGTGGACGTGTCGGACACATTTTCCGACCCGAGGACGTGTGGGGAATACTTCCCAATGCGATTCGTATGGACTTTTTACCATGTGAATCGTAATTGGCAGTTTGTACGGCACTTGTGCGATTCGTACGGTAAAAAGACCGGATACGAGTCATACGGGGAATTTTTTTACCGGATCGTGATCGGCACCTCTATGTCTGTATAAATATATATATATAAAGAGGAGTGGTTATATACGTGTGTGTCTGTGATAGTGGGTACATGAGTGAGTAATTGGGTGTGTAAGTGTCTATATGGGTGAGTGAGTGACTGTATGAGTGAGTGATTGGGTGGATGAGGGCCTGAATTAGTGTTTGATTTACTGTACGAGTGAGTGGGTTATTAGTTAATGAGTGGATGTATGTGCTTCTGTATGAGTTAGATAGTGAGTGTGTAAGTTGTAGTATGAATGTGTCAGTGAGTGTGTGACTTCTTGTAAGAGTGAGTAGTAGAGTATGTATTAGTGAGTAAGTGAATTAATGCATGAGTGCCTCTATGTGTGAGTGAGTGACTGCGTGAGTGGCTGCATGTGTGAGGGACTGGCTGTGTAGGGGAGTGACTGAGTATCTGAGTGGTACTTTGAGTGAGTAAGTAGGTGGGTGAGGGTGTATAAATGAGTGGCTGGGTGTGTGTGTGGCTCTAGGGATGAGTAGCTGGCTGTGAGTAGCTCTTTGAGTGAGTGTCTGTATGTGTGAGTGGCTTCATGAGTGAGAAACTATCCGTATCAGTTGCTGTTTGAGTCAACAAGTGGGGGTATGACCCACTCTATGAGTGAAATGGTAGGTATGTGAGTGGCTCTGTGAGTGAGTGACTGGTTGTATGAGAAGCTGTGCATGTAAGTGACTATGTGTGTGTGTGCCTGTAAGACTGAGTGACTGTGTGTGTGATTGTCTATATAAAGATGAGTGACTGGGTATACCACTGGTTGTGTAATTGAGTGACAGGTTGTATGAGTGCATATAAAGGTGAGTCACTGGCTATGTCAGTGGATGTATGGGTAAGTAACTGGGTGTGTGAGTACCTGCATGCGTGAGTGACTAAGTGTGTGAGTGTTTATATGGGTGACTGAGTGCCTGTATGAGTGAGTGACAGGCTATGTGAGTGGTGTAAGGGTGAGTAAATGCTTGTGTGAGTACCTGTATTATTGAGTGAGTGGTTGTGTGACTGACTACATAGGTGAGACACTGCATGTGGTAGTGCCTATATGAGTTAGTGATTGGATAGGGGAGTGTGTGTATAAGTCAGTGACTGGGTGTAATAGTGGCTGTAGGGATGAGTGAGTGGGTGGGTAAGTATGTGTATAAGTTATTTACTGAACATGTAAATTGTGATATAGCTGACTGAATGGGAATGTAAGAGACTAATGGCCAGATGTATCAACATTGCATTTTGTGATTCTAAAATAGCGAATTTTAGTTATTTGCCATTTTAGGATCGCAAAATGCAATGTATGTAGGTTTCGCAAACAAAATAGTGGTTTCCACATATTCCATAATAGCGAATCGCAAATTGCGATTCCCTCTTAAGGAATGCATTCATTCATTTAGGCATAGAAGCCCATAGGAATTAATGGGAAGGAATTCACAATTTGCGATTACCAAACAAATAATCACAAATTGCGAATGCAATTGCAAGGGTACCAGGGGGCTATAATGCCCCTCTGATGCACCCCTAAAAAAGGTAAGTGTGCACATGTGGCGCACACTGCATCACATGGCAATTAGAAAAATGCTATTTTGTGCATTTTCCTAAGGATTTGCAAATTACCACCAACTTTAAGTTGGTGGTAATTTGCGATACCTTAAAGCAAAGTCGCATTCAGAGAACGCTTCTTGCATTGCATTTAGGGAATCGCAAATTGCGATTCCCTAACTGCAAAAATTGTGATTGCCTATTTTGGGAATGCCTTTTGGGTTGATAGATCCCAAAAGGCTTTTCACCATACGCAAACAAATGCTACCGGTAAAACCCTTAATATATCTGTCCCTGTATCCTTTGGGGACTACCAGTGTGAGCAGTTATGTGTATAAATAGCTAACTACATGAATACCTACATGGATGAGTGAATGAGTGCGTAGGTAGCTCTATGAATGAGTAAGTGGCTATGTCAGTGTTTACATCAGTGTGTGTCTGGCTGTGTCAGTGGCCATATTATTGTGTGTATGGATGTGATAGTATATACAAGGGTGTGTTACTGGGTGTATACACAAGAGTGTGTCTGGGTGTATCAGTGCATGCCTTGGTATGTTACTGTATGTATTAATGTGTATGTGGATGTATTAGTATATGAATGACTGTGTGCCTGGGTGTTTTCGTCTATGCATGAGTGTTTTTCTAGGTGTGTTAGTGTCTGCAAAGGTGTCTGTCTGGGTGTAGTGCTGTATATAGCATTGTGTGACTGGGTGTGTCACAGTCTGCATTTGTTTGTAAGTGTATATGTGAGTATCTTTATAGATGAATAAACAGGTATGTGAGTGTCTGAATCAAAGACTAATTGGTTATATAAGTGCCTGTATAGGTGATGAAGTGACTTAGTGGCTGTTTGTAATATGGAATATGCATGGAAGTAGCTGTATAAGTAACTGACTGACTGTGTTAGTAGATGTTTACATAAGTAGGCAAGTGTATGCATTGCTGTTTACAGATGTGAGTGAATGCCTTTCAAGCTGTATGGGTGAGGTCTTGGGTATATCAGTAGTTACATGGGAAAGTAACAGAGTATGCTAGTAATTGCATGCATGCCTGACTGGTTGTATAAGGTACTGTGTGGATGACTGAGTGCACATTTTAGTATCTGTATTAGGAAGTCATATGTGTGTGAATATCTGTATGGGTAGGTAAGATCATGTAGCAGTAGATGTATTCATACGTGTGATGGTGTGCCACTAACTGTGACTGAGTTAGTGGGTGAGTGGTTGAATGGATGAGTGACTAGGTGTTTGAGGTTTATAATCAGTGTATGGGTGAATGTGTCAGTGGCTGTAAACAACTCTACCTTGGTGTATAGTTTTACAGTGTAAACTTTCTGAACTATACAGCAAGTTATAATTACAAAATTGGTTAAACAAAGTAGTGGCAAACTATACCAAGTGGTCCTCATGTATAAAAACACTCTTATAAAACTACATACATTTTATCTCAAACACACACTTTTCAATTTTGGTATACATATATGAATTCAACCAAGAAGAGTCTTCTATATTAGTAAGCTGCACACAGGAAAGCTGTTTATGATAGTTGGCAAGCTACCTGTAGCTCACAAGCTACTTGTTGGAGAAGCCTGTGTTAATATTTCATTTTCAAAATTATAGGAACATAACAATACATATTGGTTATACTGCAACACTATATCACAATATAGTACAACATTTCAATTTCCCTTTTTTACTGTTCTCAGCTTTCATACTTCTTCACCATAAACAATGGTTGGAATGTAGCAACATCCTTGAACAGTGGGAAAAACAATCAATAGGTTGTAAAAAAAACAAAAAAAACTTTGCATTATTACACTATAAATTAGTGACACAATGCACTGCACTCACTACAAGTATTTTATCAGTTGTTTTATCTGGAGTTACTGCACTAATCTAAGCAAACCTATCTGAGAAATATTTTTTAAATTATTATATCTGGTACAATACTACTTAAATTTAAACCACTCTTTAATTTTGGGGATCCTCTTGAAAATATCACCCCAGGTAGGCTTAATGATGTGTACACTATTGATGGTTCATGTAGACAAAATCCCACACAGTAGTTTTTCCCCAAAAAAATAGTACATAGAGGTTTGGTTGGAGAAACAAAAGAGAACAATTTGTTAGTTTGGAAGGCAGTTTCTGCTTTCAACTTAAGGATACTGTAATTGGATTATGTCCATAGAGTTTCAGATTTTAATTCAACAGTGATGTGGTATTAACTCTTTTCTGGAAGATAAAAGGACTATTGAATTGTGAAGAACGTTGTAAAGACCTTACCCCCATTAGGCCGAACAATGTCTAAAACACAGATGAACAACATACAATACACACTGTACACCACTTTTGTATTCAACATTCCACCTTAGAATTGTAGTTGAAAGGAACTTTTGATTTGACTTATAGGTTCATGTCATTGCATTCCGTCCATCGAGTTGCACTCTTAGACAGTGTAGAGTCCAGAGGTTGTATTAATTCCTTTGTGAAAGATGATAGCCAAAGTAGTAAAAGTTCTTCCCAAAGTTCTTCCAAATATAGGTATTTGTCCCGCTTTGAAGTTTGTAATTTGAGTTTCTAATTTGAAACCATCTGCTCTGCATCGCTGCAGAATTATTATAAGGTGTTTTCCAGTTCTTGTTGGGATTAATGTAGACATAACATCTGTTCTGCAGTTTGGGCAGGTCATATTTTGGTTATCCTTTTTCAATAGTTTATCTAAAGGCACAGTTTTGGAATCTGGTAATGTTAAATTGAGAACACAGTCAGAATTTAATTGAGTGGTTGATGAATAATCACATTCTTCACAGTCATGATTCCATATGTATCTCAGTCCAAATAAATCATTAATATTTACATTTTTTTTTTTTTTTTTTTAAATGTCCTCAGGTCATAGTATAAGACAATTATGTAAAAGTGATTCATACAGGATCAACATCAAAGAAAAGCAATCCAAGTAGGGACGAGTATGATTCATAAGTTCATTCATTAATTCATAATAAATTCATTAGTAAATCAGTAAATAAACTGGCTAAAATGATATTATATTACAGGGATTTCCCACACATAAGAAGTTAAACAATTTCCGTATCCAATTAATCATTATCGGCGTTGATAAAATCCTATCTACAATTTTTCCAAATCTTATCAAACTTTAGCAACGAAGAAGGGCCCTTGCTTTAGTCAGAGTGAGCTCTAATTCATATATTTCATAGATAAGGGAACACCATTCTGAGTCTTTACGGGCATTCCCTCAGACCCATGCTCGAGCGATACAAAGTCAGGCAGATACCAGCATAATTATAATTAGTTTCTGTAAGCCCCCTTTAAGTTTGTATTTGACACCTATAGTTTTCTCCTTCACAGATAATTGTACGGAGAAGTCAAGACTGAGCAACATATAGTTCATCACCCCTTCCCAGAACTTTTGTAAGCAGGGACAGCGTTCAACTATGTGCAGGACATCAGCAACAAAGAGATTACACTTAGGACATCTTGTTCTATCTGGTCTATCTGTAGAGGCAGTTGCACCCCATTTCAAAATTACGCCTGAGGTGTAGTGTAAAAGACACAGAATGCACCACTGTTGTAGCTTAAGAATAACGGAGTGTACAGAGCGGTCCAGCATATCTAAAGCCATCTGAATCTCTCCCCAGCCAAAACCTCAGACAAAAGGAGTCTGCTCCATTTAGCTGCTAATAACAGAGTGTCTTCTATAGCAAACTGCAAAAATGCCTGATACATCATACTTATAGTGGGTTTCATACCAGGCTTAAAATAGTATGAAGAAAGCTCTTAGCTGTCTCTGTCTTTTACATGCTCATGATTCGTCCGCATATATTCCCTCAGCTGAAGGAATTTAAAGAAAGAATGGCGAAGCAGTTCGTAGGCATCTTGTAAATCAGAAAAATATCTGAAACCGTTCAGATCATATAACTGGCCCATTGTTGTAATTCTGCAGTCTGCCCAAACTCTACAGGTTAGATCCCAGGAAATATAGGGAAAAGTATGATGATCCCATATGGGAGAATCTTTGTTGATAAAACCAACAGAATATTTTTTGCAGATCCCCTTCCAAATACAGATAATATCTTTGAGTACTTTAAAGCGTACGCTTTTGTGATAGATAGGATCATCTTGCGATAAAACAAAGCCTAACTTCTGCTCCAAGAGCGTGCTGTTAGCAAATTGATGTTATATTTGGTTTCCCATAGATCAATAAACTTTGCAAATGTCCAGTAAAAGCGGCCCATAAGTACAACTTAAAATCCAAGGGTGAAAACCCTCTTGTCTTATAGGGAGATTTTAAAGATTGGTTGGCGCACCTAGCCCACCTGTAGCCGTAGATAAATCTACTAATAGTGCTTTCCTGTCATCTAAAAAAGGAATCCGGGACCCTCAGCGGGATTGCCCTAAACAAAGTAAGACATTTGGGGAGAATATTCATTTTAATATTTTTACTCATCCAATAATGGTAAGTGGTAACTTATTCCATGATTTTAATTTAATGACTTGCAGATGGCAAAGTTTCGTGATTTAGTTTTACAATGTTAGAAACTGCAGAGCACAGACTAATGCCTAGCTAAACCTCTGAGGTAGTAGCCCCAAGAATTGGGGAGTCAAGGGTAAATTCAAAAGAACCTGTGTTTTAGCTAAATTCAGCATATAACCAGAAAAGTCCCCAAAGGTACGTGCTTCAATAGAAATCTGAGGTACTGCTGTTGCCGGGTTAGAAGAGAAAATCACCACATCGTCGGTAGATGCTTTCAATTTAAGTTGTCCATCACTGAAAGCCCATGATTGAATATCTGTAGTCAAAAAGAAAGACTGTAAATAAGGTTCTATGTAAAGAGCAAAAAGAAGAAGGGAGAGTGGACACACGGTCTTTTTCCACGGTAAATATGAAAGAAATCAGAAAAGCTCCCAGCATGCGCAACTCGGGCGCGTGGAATCCTATAAAGTGCCTGGATCAATTTGATCAAATCTTCCCCTACACCAAAAGCAGACAGCGTGACCCATAAGCAGCCCCAAGCACCATGGTCAAATGCCTTCTGCGCATCGAGTAATATCATGACCATATTCATGTAACATTTTCCAGCAATATCAAATGCAGAAATTGCTGTGTTAGTATGCTCTGTGGTATCTCTGTCTGGGACAAATCCGTGATGCTGCAGGGATACTAAAACTGAGATCAATGGAGCAAGACGGCAGGCTAAAATTTTAGGAAATCATTTAGCATCTGTGTTTATCAATGAAATGGCCCTATATGAACCCAGATCATCAGCCGGTTCGTCCTTTTTTAGAAAGACCACAATATTAGTTGTGTTCCGTCTTTCTGGGATAGTCCCTCCTGTCTGAATAAATTGAATAACGTAAAAGAATTTGACGTTCAATATCTCTCTAAATGTCTTATAGAACTCCATCGGCAGCACGTCCTCCCCGTCCGCCTTGCCCACTGGTAGGGACATTAGTGCAGCCTCAATGTCCAGTCTTTAGATTTCTGTCTGAAGGGCATATGACTTTTTCTCTGTAAGGTAGTGTAAGTGGCACTGTTCATTATATCACCGACCCTTATCCTGATCAAACGTCTGTGACTTGCTGTACAACTCACTGTAAAACTGAGAGAATTGTTCTAAAATAAGTCTAGTATATGTGTGGAGCCTACTATCTATTCCCTTAGCGGCCTTAATTTTACCCTTGGTTTGTTGTTCTGTAATTTGATATGCTAAAACTCGGCCAACCCTTTCCCCATATTCATATTGCAGCTTTCTATACTTAACAAATCTGGCAGCTACCTGCTCCCTCAGTCTGTGCCCAATACGGGATCGCATTTCTAAAAGTTGCACCAAATACTTTACGTTCATCTGTAGCACCTTGAGTAACTTTGAGGGCATGTAATAGCTCAAGTTCACAAACAATTTGACGGAGAGAATAAGCTTCTTCAGTGATAGCTCTAGTTTGCTAAATCACATATTGTAACGTTATAAAGTGGACATATGATTTTATGGCATACCATACCGATTCTCTATTCATGGTGAGAAATTCCCCGAAATAGAATTGATATACACACTATTAGTACGTAGGTGGTGAGGGAAGGTAAACCTAGAACTATTGGGCTTGTCCCACTTCAGATCAAATGAAAAATAAAAATAAACCAGAATATGATCTCAGACTATCCTTGGGCAAACAGTCATTTTTATACTATCCAGCAGCGTACATTTAGTAAAGACCATGGCTATACTTGAATAGTGCTTGTGTGGATGCGAATAATATGTATAGCCAGGGTCTATTGGGTAAAGAGTCCTCCAAGTGTCACAGATGCCATATAATTTAATCAAATTATTAATGGAGGCCTTAGTTTTAGGGTTATGAGAAGTAGCCCTGTGATTGGTGGAATCAATTTTGTAATTCATTACATAATTAAAATTGCCCATTAAAATCAATTCTCCCACCCAATCCAATAGTTCAAGTGAAAGTGTATCAAATATTTCAGGATCATCAATATTTGGTCCCTAGACAACACCGAGCACAAATTGAAATGAATGTAGAATCAGTTGTACCAATCCCCATCTTCCCCTAAACTCAGCCGTAGTTTTTAATACCTGGCCCTGAAATTATTTAGAAGAAAGGACCACCACCCCCCGAATTGATATAGTCTGAGATGTTCAGGCTACTCTGTTATAGACCAAATGAGTCTCAGTTAGAGCCACCAAATGGGGTTTATAATATCCAGTCTACTCCCGGACCAATTGTCACTTGGACCGTGCATTAATCTCTGACACATTCCACACACATACATTGAATCTGGGCCACCTTAGCCATCCATACTGTCTATATAAAAATAAAATCCCATACCTTGGCATTCCAATACAAACTTTGCATACCCATTGAAAAGCTTAGCATACATCCTGTATGAATTCCCTTGAATACTACCAATTTCCCCCTCCCCCATCCTCTGCATCTGAACCAAGCTGCCTGCAAGATGCCGTCAGTAATACCAATCTTTGTTCCACCACTAACTGCACCCGTCAACCCAAAGAAACCAACCCACCCCGTGCCCTAAGGAAGGAATCACCCCATTCTGCATGGCAACAGCCGGAAGAAGAGCCCCCGGCCCATTCACACCAAACCCCGCCCGTCAGCCATCCATCAAGTAAGAAAGATAAAGAAAGAAATGAAGCAGAGAGCAATCCAGAGTAAGAAAGAATAGAGATTAAAGATATACTGTTTCAGCTTGTCAAATATCCCCTTTATAATCCATCAGCATCAAAAGTGCAAGCAAATAAAAAGCCAGAGTACAGTTTTTTCCATATGTAATTCAACTGCTAAGTGTGATTATTTGTCCCCCTTAACCGAGCCAGAGCCTGGGCCACATCTTCTTCAGAGTAGCACATCTCAGACCATCCATCCTTAATAATTTTTAGGTGAGCAGGTTCTGGTAAGAAAGCTTGTGCACCAGCGGCCTTCAATGGATCAATAAACTGTGGGAGTTTCCATCTCCAGTCCATTGTGTATCTACATAAGTCTGACTGGGCTACAATTGGCATGCTGTCAACTAAGACCGAGGATAATGGTTGGGCAGTAAGAGATACAGTCTGCCTCAGGAGGAAGTTACTGATATATATCAGCATTGGCTGAAGCTGTGTCCCCTTAGAACCAGAGGTATTGTGGTTGAGGGGAAGCCGATGGGCTCGTTGTATTTGCGAATCCCAGTCCAAGTCACTCAAATCTGTAAAAGCCCTTCTTAACAATTGTACCATGTACTGCAGAGGATCAGAGCTTTCCTTGCCATCCCGTATCCCAAACATCCTCAGATTATTTCTCCTATGTTAGACATACTTTTCGGTATTATTCTGTCCCCCAGTCCTGGTATCGTGACTTCAGGCATGTTCTCTGAATTAGGGATGAAGGAGTATTTGGGAGAAAAACCTACAGGAGATTTCCCACCTTGCTTGATTGCATTTATGGCTGTCAAAATATCTGTGTCTACCTCCGTTTGAGATCTGGATAGGACAGCTAATCTAACAGTCTGAATTGCATCCTTTGTTGCTAGATCAGCTGTACAGTTCCCTTTGGTGTGAACGCCACCACTCTGATGGCCCAAAGTGTGCCTCACATGGACCAATGAAAGCTTATCTTGTAAGACAGCTAACTTTCAGAGCTGTTTATTCTTTATAAGTTTTCTCTTTGAATCCTTGAACACATTGAACTGCCAATGCTGCAAATCGACATTTTAACCTTGCACATAGAAGAATGAGTTGGACACAATAAGTGTGGGAACTGAAGAGTAATCAACAGACAGATTGTTTCAAACATTTGCACAACCTAGTCACTCAACCATACATTCACTGAGGCACCAGATCACTTACTTATACAGTCACGCACCCACTGAGTCATCCATACAAGCACTCATACACTCACTGATACACCAATACACCTTGGTATATATATTTAACACTCATAAACAATTTTTTAAACTGACAGTCACTGGATGATGTCATGAGTGATGTCATTTGAGATGTCATCAATGTTGTGACTGACCATGTGATGAGTGATGTAATATGTGAGGTCGTAAGCAGTGAATTGCGGAGACGAGTTATAGTTAGCTTAGCTAACTACAACTGCTGAATTTCTCTGGTTTTGTACGAGTGAAACCTGAGCCTAGCTATAACTTCTCTGTAACCTTTGTTTTTTTCAGTGAATTTTGAAAGTTTTTTTTATTTCATTTCCTAACTATAACCTCCCTGTAACCTTTGATTTTTCAGTGAATTTCTAAGGTTTTCTAAATGCTAATTCCTAAATATAATGTCCCTGTAAACTTTGTTTTTTTTCGGTACATTTTTATGTTTTTTTAACTAATCATTCCGTTTGCACAGTGGTGGAGAAAGAGGGCTGGGCCTCCGGCCAGATCTCAGGAATCCTGCTGTGTAGGACTTATAAGAGGTAACAGGTGGGCATCTTGGCATCCAAGGTCCCTCAGGAGAAAAGTGGACTTCATCCCCTAACCATTAATGTACTACAATTCACATTTGAAGAGTGGTGGAAAAAGGGTGTGTGGCCTCCGGAGACCTCTTAGCAATCCCGCTGTTCAGGACTTATTGGAGATAACAGGAGGGGTAACTGCCATTTCCCTGGGGCCTACTACCCCTCCTATTACCTCAAGCAAGTCCCACACAGCAGGATTGCTGAGAACTGACAGGCGTTTGCAGAGTGGTGGAGAAAGGGGACGTGGCCTCCAAGTACACCCAGCCATTCCACTGTCTAGGACTGACTGGAGTTAACAAGAGGGCTTGTTGGCCCCAAAAGACCCTCAGCATTCATGGGGAGTCTTTTAGGACCCCCCATGAAAATGTAAAAGCCCAGAGGAGATGGTGGTCCCCAAGGCAGGGGGTCCTCGAGGCCCCTATTACATTAGACCCGGGCAGGAGTTGGTCCACGGGGGTGCTGGGGCCCACTCAGACCCCCATCATTATTTTCAATTGCCCTCTGGTACCTAGCCCTCCTGGGAGCCTAAATTAAACAAAGCGTCGGAGCCTGTGCTTCGTTTTTTTTATTTTTGCTGGGAGTTACAAATTCAAGGCGACTACCATAGGAATTCTTTTAAAAAAATGCTTTTTTGGCCCTGTGGGGTACTTGTGGAACACCCCCACTCCCCCAAGAGACCTAGGGGGTCAGGGTGTTTCTTTTCTTTTTTAATGTTTTTTCATGTGACTCAGTTCAACCGAGTCACAAGATTTTGAAATGTTGGCAGCCAATCAGATCTTAGGCACAAGATCGGAAGAAGTCGCGGATCCATTGTATATCTGAGAAATCCTTAAATATCTCAGCAACTTCTGAATGGATTTACACCATTTTACAAAAAAGGCGCTTTCTGGAGCAAGAGCTACCTTTCTGCTAAATTTGGTGTAAATCTGTTGAGTAGTTAGGGCTGTAGCTTTGTCTAAAGTTTCCTACGGAATTTCACATGGGGAAAAAAGCCCATTGGGACCATCGCTTTTCTCGACCTTTGCATGACAGATCACCCCAAAATTTTCAAGACAGCACCTGAAGTGACTGAGCCATTAGTTTAGAAAAGTTTGCAAGGATTCATCAAATGACGGCAAAGTTATTGACAAATGAAAATGCTCTCTTCCTATGGAAACTACATCCTAAATTTACCTACTGGTGATTTATATATGTATGTGTATATATATATATTCAATGAAAAAACCAAAGGTTTCACACATGTTATAGTTAGCTGGACATTTCACTCGTAAAAAACCAATGAAATTCCCCCGTTATAGTTAGTTCAGCTAACTATAACTCGCGCGCCCGCAATGCACTACTGATGACGTCACATATTACATCACTCATGACATGGTCAGTGACATCACTCATGACATCACTGATGACATCTCAAATCTATACTTATTTCTTTAAAATACCGTCTGATATTTTTGTTTCAGAAGTATAATCACAATAATATATGTCAAATAACTCCACAATACATCTGGTTCCATTTCCTTTAGGCCAAATAGTAATTTTAAAATTCTTTTTTTGTTTAATTTCCAATGGTAATCCAATAAAAAACAAAAGTTTAAATTGTACAGATGTCACCGTTTCTCTGTAACATTTTGGTTTCCGAAAGATTAATTAATAATTAAATAAGTCCACAATAGAATTGTTTACTTTTCCGCATGGCCAAATAGTAATTTTAAAAATCTTTTTTGAAAAAATTTCCAATGGCAATCCAATAACATTCCAAAATTTAAATTGTGCAGATGTTACCGACTTTTTTCTAAATTTTTGGTTTTCCAAAATTTCCTTAAAAAATTGAAAAATTCCACATTACAATTGGTTACCTTTCCATTAGGCCAAATGATAATTTGTTAAATCTTTTTATTTGTAAATTCCAAATGGTAATCCAATAAAATGGTAAAATTGTTTTCTCCAGATGTTGTCAAATCTCTCTAAAATTTAGGTTTCAGGAAGATTAGATAGGAATTTGCTAAATCAAAAGGCAAACGTTGCTTAAAAATCAATTGGGAATCATTACACAGTGTCCAGCCTTTTTCACATTTAAGATAAACTGTGTAATGACCAGAAGTTACAGTAGGTCCATCACGGAAAATTATTGCAACTGTTACAAAAGTTTTTCCTGAAATTGATAATTGCTGTCCTGTAAACTTCTTTATTAAAGTATCCAATTTTGAACCATCAGCTCTACATCGTTGCATCATTAAAATTACATACTGTCTGTATTCCTTTAAAATTAATGTTGAAAACATGTCAGATTTACACTCACTGCATTGCATGCTATGATTAGCATCTTTAACTAGTTTAGCAAAAGTGTCTGTTTTACTCTCTGGCAATGTTAAATAAATAAACCTTTCAGAATCAACATTAGAGCCACATATATTATAACAGTTTTCACAACTATGTTCCCATTTATAAGAGAGACCAAACATATTTTGTATTTGTACCTCTTCCTCTTCCAGTACCTGAAGAAAATACATCAAGAATTCCTGTGCATCTTGCTGTACATTTTGAGAAAACTGTGTTCGTCCTGAACATACATCTAAAAGTTTTCTAATTTCAGTAGCACTTTCTATTTGAGTTTTATCATTACTCAGCTTTTCAAAAAGGAGACTCAGCACAGTACAGAATCTTTTTCCCTGATTTACTATTATCTACTCTTGCAAACTTTCCAGATAAAATGCAACATTCAGCACTACATTAGCGTAGCAGTTGACACCAGAGCTATTTTCAAAATGACATCCTACAACCTGTTCTTCATTTTCCTTATTCTTTTTGCTTGCAATTACATCACTCCTCTTTTTTTTCCTCCTCTCTACATCTTCATTACAGATATTCTCATTTCTCCTTTTACGAGAAACTACACGTTTCTCCAACACAGGATACTGACCTAAATGAGGAGCATAGCTTCTTCTTAATCTATTATACTCCTTTACACAGTTTGTATCAGCACTAACTTTTGAATCATCAAAGTCTATCATGAATAAACCTGATAATGTTTTCACTCGTGACAAAGCAACATATGCCATACCTTCTTTGAACACAGTTGAACCAATGTTCACAAATGCACAATCTACAGTCAATCCTTGAGACTTGTGAATAGTTACAGCATATGCTAGAGAAAACGGAAACTGCTTCCTACGTACATATAAGTCTTTCACAAGCATGAAACGAACTGTACAACGACAAATATCTTTAACTTCTTCTATCTGATCAAATTTTATTTTTAAACATTCAATTCCATCTTTTTTCTGATAATTAATAAAACCCACAACTCTTCCCATAGCTCCATTAACTAAACCTTTTTCAACATCCAAATTTCTCCTTAAAAATACTCTACAGTTCATGCAAACACATAGATTTTTTTCAAATCCAGCTGTTTTGGAAATCTTCTTCTCTAGTGAATCCAATTTATTTTTCAGTGTGCCTGTTAATGTGACAGTAATTCTTCCATCCTCAATTTTGTCCACTGCTTCCAATTTCCTGATATCTTCCTTTTCCAATTTCAAAAGCTCCTCATTGAATATTGAGCACTCACGTAGAGTTGGCATTAAGCAGATGACACTTTTGTTTTCTGCAATGTTCTTGTATATCTTCTCTGCAACTATTTCTTCCTTTGGAAATAAATTATGTAGCAGCCGAGTCTGTAATGCTTTTTTGCCAGCTTCTGTGAGTAGTCCAATCCTGATATCTTTCAGAATACTTCCATATTCTTCATCGTTTGCTTGCCTCATATTAGTTGTAAGTTCCTTGTACTCAAAGAAGGACCAAATATTTGCATTACCGATGCTTCCCAATGACTTCTTCGTGTCTTCATGTGTCACAGTATTAAACACTGGTTGTCCTTTAACTGGAGTAAGTTGCAAAAGATCTCCAAAAACTATGACGTGTTTTCCTCCAAATAACACGTCATAGTCTGACTTCAGAATTTGCTGCATTCTTAAATGCACAAAGGCAAGCATTAAGTTCGATACCATGCTCACCTCATCAATAATGAGAACTTGCATCTTCTTCAATACTCTTGAAACTTCCAAGCATGCTTCTCCAGTTAGCTTGTTGTATTGTATTTTGTTCTCATGCTCCACTGGTAACATTAGCAAACGATGTAAAGTGATTCCTTTTATGTTATATGCTGCTAACCCAGTTGGAGCAGTAACCACACAAGACAAAGTAGAATCCGTTTTTTGCTGTAGGTAGCTTCTGATGACTTTTATAAGGAAACTTTTTCCAGTTCCAGCCTGTCCGCTTACATACATCCTGATTGGATGAAATGATGTGCATGAGCACTCTTTTTTTTCATGTAGAAATCCGTGATCAATTTTGTTTCTGATCTCTTCATAAATTTGTTGCTGCTCTTGATTCAGTTGTCTTTCCAAATTTTGTAAGTCTATAAATTCTTCTTGAGCTTGATTCATAGCTGTTTCCACTTCATTCATGGCTATTGATGCTTCATTTTCAACGATTGGTTGTCCTAGGGGATCTTGACTGAGTGTTCCTGAACTTTGGCTGTCCTGAGAACTGTCTCTAGCTATTTCTGCTGCAATTGTAGTTTCCTGTTCAATTTCTTCCTTTAACATTTGCAGATAAGTTGTGAATGTTCTGCATTGTATGCTGTCTTTGCAAGCATTAAATGAATCTTCATAGCTTTGGAATTCTCCCAGTAGTTCATCCTCTGTACGCCATGGTTTAAACAGCTGTAAAAGAGCCAAGTAGTAAAATTCCTTTTTGTCAGTAGTGTCGCAACTCAGCTTCCGGTGATTTATCAAACTTCCTTTTGTTTGCTTCACCAAACATCCTTCCTCACCAATAACTTTATATTTTCCATTGTTGATGTCTTCTGCGGCTTTCCGTGAATAAATGTAGTTCTGCAGCACTTCATAGAGACACATGTTCTCCAGATGATGACTTCTCTTTGGGTAATATGTATCCAACATGTTTGATTTCAAAATATCTGTACTTTCTGGGTCATTCTTGGCCAAATATTCAATTTCTCCAACAGATTTCAGTACCCGATTTCTCATTGCTGCAAGGCCTAAACTTGCCCAAATTATTCTTCTTGATTTCGAGTAGAGACTTGCAGAAGATAACCTATCTGAACATTCGTAGGATCCAATTTCTCGATGCGATAACATCTTCAAACTGAAACTGTACAGCTTCTTACTGACAGTTTTCTCGTGAGAAATCTCTTCCCACATTTCCTTCAATTCTGTTTTTTCTGATTTCGTAATGTAAGACGTTACATATCGAGCAACAGCAATGGAATTGTCAGCTACATACTGTATATCCATGTTAGCGTTCCACATGGATAAAATCACTGGGTTGTAGTCATTTATATTTTTTGATTCTTCTTTTCTTTTAAGGTTGTAGGTATTCTTAGGTGATTTTCTTGTGATAGTATGTCTCACAGCTGACATAAAACTGTTAACTCTTCCTTTTGAAAGAACAGGTCTAGGAAATCCAAATCGACATTTAGTGTAGTATTTATCTTTGCTCTTGTATTTCCGTCGACAGTATTTTCCACACCGATGACTTTGGAAACGTAAAACTTGCTCCTTTAACTTTTTCTCTTCTGTGCTTTTTGGTATAGCACATGTTGCATATTCTTCAATGTAAGATAACACTGCTTCATCAGTATCTGTTCCAAACTTTGGGGCATCCTTGATCCACAACAGCATATGAATATGAGGAGCACCTCTTGTCTGGTACTCTTTTCTCCAAAAGAAATCCACTACTTCTCCTAGAGGTGATTTTTTTTTATTGCAGATGAAGGACATCATAGCCTCAAATCTATGATTGAAATATTTGCAAACATTAACCGGATCCAATGAGCACAGTTCTCCTGCTGTTTTGTATTCGATGTTTTTAATGTTTGAATTTGCCTCTCGTAGAAAATCCAGTAAATCATCCCAAGCGTACTCAGCACAGCTTAGGGTAAGGAACCATGTTGGTGTTCCTAAATTCCGTAACATGCATTTTAATTCACCATGGCGTCGGTACCAATATTCATTTGTCCCACGCTGACAAGCCATCAGATTGATCAGTTGTGTTTCCAAATGATCATCTCGGTGCTGCACTTTCTCCATAAAATCCTTAGCAGACACATTTTGTAAATGTACTCCACTTTTTAAAATGTGATTTACTGCATAAGACAGTGCAGACAAGTCGCTTTCAAATAAAAGATGGAACAAATAAGGAATACTTTGTCGAAATCTGGGATCTTCAGCATATAGTCTTGTAGTCCGATACTCAGAAGCTGGAATCTGTTCCGGACGTTCATCGTATCGTCCTCCTTTTCCTTTAGGAAACAGCTGGGGAAAACATCGAGCTTCCAAGCTCTCCTCCCATACACTCACGGGAGTTCCTTTTGCTTTCTTCATCTGAAATAGATCAATATTGTCTCCCATAACTTCTTTTGAATGAAGAGGATGTATGCTAAAATGTTCATAAATTTCTTCTTCCTTTGACTTGTCCACTTTTTCAATTTGTCCAGTTGGTGTTTCTGTGTCTTCTTGTAAATCTTCTTCTTCTTCTTCTTCTTCTTCTATATAAATTGATTCATACCATTTGTTATTCCTTTTCAAATACAAATTTGCTCTTTGTACTTTCCGTACATCTACCAGCTCCTGCCAAATCTTCTTATTCTTTGTAGGTACACCATTAACCAGAATAATTAATGGTTCAGTTTCCAAAGTATCCGCATCAATAGTTTCCATATTTTTTTTCAAATCCAAGGGCAAATACACCACTCTACCTTTTAAACCTCTCAGTAAATCTGAAGGAGGTAATTTACCAGTTTTGGGCTCCATACGTACTATGGTCTGGAACGGATGAACACATTGAATGAGTATAGACTCATATGTATTTAATTCAGAAAGTTCAGCAGGAATAGCATCCAATTCTAAATTATTATGTACAGCTCTGGTCGGCATTCTATTTTCCTCTAACTTGTTGTAACAGTATTTACAAATACGCTGAACTTCACCCAATTCAAAACAATTTTCAAGAAATATATAGGTGGCAAAATCCTTCCACTTATAATTATCTTCATTTTCACTCTTTCTGTAGAGATCAACATACCTGGTTTGTTTTCTATAATGAGTTCTGCGGCAACAAATACAAGTTATATTTGGTCTTTCATTAGAGATTATTGCAAATTTTGTTATGTGATCATTAAATGTCTTACTTACAGAGGGTTCTACATTTTCTTCCACTTCTTCCTCATTTACTGTGTCCTTCTCTGCACTGTTTTGTTCAGGACCAAAGTAACAAAACTGAATTTCATCAACAACCTTCTCTACATCTGATACCGTTCCACGGAACAGAGCCCTATTCAATTCATCTAACTTTATTGCTGGACTTTTAGCAAAATACAACCGTCTCACAAACTTTCTCATTTCAGTATGATGAACAGCCAGCATCCTAAAATGATGGAAAACACTATTACACACTTTTCTAGATAGACAAGCCAGAGAATGACCCTGCAAACCAGTATTCTCTCTCACTCTGCATGGATCTAGACTTTGAAGCACCTTAATCTTCTGTTTCACACTTTTTTTGCTATATTCTCTTAGAAACTCACGAAATTTATCAATAGATTCCTCACGCACAGTGCAAATACTACTACAATTCCAAGTGTACACTGGGGCTTTAGGACGTCTCCCCATAGCCTCATCCGCCATCACTTGTACCTCATCTCTTGGAACCATTATCTCCTTCTCCATTATGCAACCATTTTTCACTTCATAAGCACGACCTCTGGTGTCAACTGCATGCAGCAAACTATTACTTTGAAAATAGCTCTCTTCATTAAAAAAAGGTTCACTACTTGAACTATGCATCCATTTTCCTAAAAACACTTTACAAAAGTTTGTTCTGTTCACTACTCTTTTCCTTTTGCTATGTGATTTCAGTACATTAACCATTTTGTCTAATGTACGCATCCTATTCAAAATTAAAATGAATAGTTTCCTTTTTAATGCTAATGCCTTTGCTGCAATGGCTTCAATTTCTTTTTTTCTCTTAAAAAACTTTGCCTTTTGCTTATATTTCTTCACATCCTTTATCAAATTGGACATAACTCTCCTCTGAAACATTTTTCTACGTATCTCTTTAAACGCTGTTTTTCTGTTTAAGTTTATCTTTTGAGTTGCAGAAGGTATATTTGCATTAACTAAATTCTCAATTTTTTCCTGTCCTTTTCGATTCAAATCATTCTTTCCAGTACAGACATTTTGTACATTTTTCCTTTTTTTGAATATGTTCCTTAGAAAATCTTTTTTTTGCTTACCAGAAGATTTTTTCTTCTTCCCAACATGAGCATCTTCAACTAACTTTGGTCCTCCAGTTGTCTTCAAATATAGGTTTTTTTTCAGCTCTTTTTTTGCTCTGGATTTTGTAGGCATCTTAAATTTTGTTCACTGCTCTTCAGCAATACCTGAAAAAAACTAAAAAAAAATTCCTTTATTTTATTTAAATATATTACTACATTTGTTTTCACATTAGTCACAAAACGAAATTTCTTTGCCAATTTGAAAGCACACTTACTGCTCTTTTTTTTGGCAAGTGATAAACACTTTTACAGACTGACACATTATGAATCCACTTTTCAGATTTTTTACAAAGCACATGTCCAAACTGCTTTTTCAGACCAGCATCATTTCTAACCTGGGTGTCTGCCTACACTCCAGCAAGGGCAACCAGCCTTAGTGATGCTGAATGTATTTGCATTACTGGCTGAAACCTCAAACCCCACTCGCTTGTGAATACTGTGCATGATTCCACATGGTAAGCAGCTACCTGTGTGCTAAGAGTCTGCTTCTGCACCAAAAAATGGCTCCCCCTTTCCATCTAATGCAACTGTGAAATCTCCAGAGCAATACGCAATAAATCTCTGCCTGTAATTCCTATTTGTAAAACTGAGTCATGTTTTCACATTAGTCACAAAACGAAATTTCTTTGCCAATTTGAAAGCACACTTACTGCTCTTTTTTTTGGCAAGTGATAAACACTTTTACAGACTGACACATTATGAATCCACTTTTCAGATTTTTTACAGAGCACATGTCCAAACTGCTTTTTCAGACCAGCATCATTTGTAACCTGGGTGTCTGCCTACACTCCAGCAAGGGCAACCAGCCTTAGTGATGCTGAATGTATTTGCATTACTGACTGAAACCTCAAACCCCACTCGCTTGTGAATACTGTGCATGATTCCACATGGTAAGCAGCTACCTGTGTGCAAAGAGTCTGCTTCTGCACCAAAAAATGTCTCCCCCTTTCCATCTAATGCAACTGTGAAATCACCAGAGCAATACGCAATAAATCTCTGCCTGTAATTCCTATTTGCACACAGAGTCATGTTTTCACATTAGTCACAAAACGAAATTTCTTTGCCAATTTGAAAGCACACTTACTGTTCTTTTTTTTGGCAAGTGATAAACACTTTTACAGACTGACACATTATGAATCCACTTTTCAGATTTTTTACAGAGCACATGTCCAAACTGCTTTTTCAGACCAGCATCATTTGTAACCTGGGTGTCTGCCTACACTCCAGCAAGGGCAACCAGCCTTACTGATGCTGAATGTATTTGCATTACTGACTGAAACCTCAAACCCCACTCGCTTGTGAATACTGTGCATGATTCCACATGGTAAGCAGCTACCTGTGTGCTAAGAGTCTGCATCTGCACCAAAAAATGTCTCCCCCTTTCCATCTAATGCAACTGTGAAATCACCAGAGCAATACGCAATAAATCTCTGCCTGTAATTCCTATTTGCACACAGAGTCATGTTTTCACATTAGTCACAAAACGAAATTTCTTTGCCAATTTGAAAGCACACTTACTGTTCTTTTTTTTGGCAAGTGATAAACACTTTTACAGACTGACACATTATGAATCCACTTTTCAGATTTTTTACAGAGCACATGTCCAAACTGCTTTTTCAGACCAGCATCATTTGTAACCTGGGTGTCTGCCTACACTCCAGCAAGGGCAACCAGCCTTACTGATGCTGAATATATTTGCATTACTGACTGAAACCTCAAACCCCACTCGCTTGTGAATACTGTGCATGATTTCACATGGTAAGCAGCTACCTGTGTGCTAAGAGTCTGCATCTGCACCAAAAAATGTCTCCCCCTTTCCATCTAATGCAACTATGAAATCACCAGAGCAATACGCAATAAATCTCTGCCTGTAATTCCTATTTGCACACAGAGTCATGTTTTCACATTAGTCACAAAACGAAATTTCTTTGCCAATTTGAAAGCACACTTACTGCTCTTTTTTTTGGCAAGTGATAAACACTTTTACAGACTGACACATTATGAATCCACTTTTCAGATTTTTTACAAAGCACATGTCCAAACTGCTTTTTCAGACCAGCATCATTTGTAACCTGGGTGTCTGCCTACACTCCAGCAAGGGCAACCAGCCTTAGTGATGCTGAATGTATTTGCATTACTGACTGAAACCTCAAACCCCACTCGCTTGTGAATACTGTGCATGATTCCACATGGTAAGCAGCTATCTGTGTGCTAAGAGTCTGCATCTGCACCAAAAAATGTCTCCCCCTTTCCATCTAATGCAACTGTGAAATCACCAGAGCAATACGCAATAAATCTATGCCTGTAATTCCTATTTGCACACAGTCATGTTTTCACATTAGTCACAAAACGAAATTTCTTTGCCAATTTGAAAGCACACTTACTGCTCTTTTTTTTGGCAAGTGATAAACACTTTTACAGACTGACACATTATGAATCCACTTTTCAGATTTTTTACAAAGCACATGTCCAAACTGCTTTTTCAGACCAGCATCATTTGTAACCTGGGTGTCTGCCTACACTCCAGCAAGGGCAACCAGCCTTAGTGATGCTGAATGTATTTGCATTACTGACTGAAACCTCAAACCCCACTCGCTTGTGAATACTGTGCATGATTCCACATGGTAAGCAGCTACCTGTGTGCTAAGAGTCTGCTGCTGCACCAAAAAATGTCTCCCCCTTTCCATCTAATGCAACTGTGAAATCACCAGAGCAATACGCAATAAATCTCTGCCTGTAATTCCTATTTGCACACAGAGTCATGTTTTCACATTAGTCACAAAACGAAATTTCTTTGCCAATTTGAAAGCACACTTACTGCTCTTTTTTTTGGCAAGTGATAAACACTTTTACAGACTGACACATTATGAATCCACTTTTCAGATTTTTTACAAAGCACATGTCCAAACTGCTTTTTCAGACCAGCATCATTTGTAACCTGGGTGTCTGCCTACACTGCAGCAAGGGCAACCAGCCTTAGTGATGCTGAATGTATTTGCATTACTGACTGAAACCTCAAACCCCACTCGCTTGTGAATACTGTGCATGATTCCACATGGTAAGCAGCTACCTGTGTGCTAAGAGTCTGCATCTGCACCAAAAAATGTCTCCCCCTTTCCATCTAATGCAACTGTGAAATCACCAGAGAAATACGCAATAAATCTCTGCCTGTAATTCCTATTTGCACACAGAGTCATGTTTTCACATTAGTCACAAAACGAAATTTCTTTGCCAATTTGAAAGCACACTTACTGCTCTTTTTTTTGGCAAGTGATAAACACTTTTACAGACTGACACATTATGAATCCACTTTTCAGATTTTTTACAAAGCACATGTCCAAACTGCTTTTTCAGACCAGCATCATTTGTAACCTGGGTGTCTGCCTACACTCCAGCAAGGGCAACCAGCCTTAGTGATGCTGAATGTATTTGCATTACTGACTGAAACCTCAAACCCCACTCGCTTGTGAATACTGTGCATGATTCCACATGGTAAGCAGCTACCTGTGTGCTAAGAGTCTGCTTCTGCACCAAAAAATGTCTCCCCCTTTCCATCTAATGCAACTGTGAAATCACCAGAGCAATACGCAATAAATCTCTGCCTGTAATTCCTATTTGCACACAGAGTCATGTTTTCACATTAGTCACAAAACGAAATTTCTTTGCCAATTTGAAAGCACACTTACTGCTCTTTTTTTTGGCAAGTGATAAACACTTTTACAGACTGACACATTATGAATCCACTTTTCAGATTTTTTACAAAGCACATGTCCAAACTGCTTTTTCAGACCAGCATCATTTGTAACCTGGGTGTCTGCCTACACTGCAGCAAGGGCAACCAGCCTTAGTGATGCTGAATGTATTTGCATTACTGACTGAAACCTCAAACCCCACTCGCTTGTGAATACTGTGCATGATTCCACATGGTAAGCAGCTACCTGTGTGCTAAGAGTCTGCATCTGCACCAAAAAATGTCTCCCCCTTTCCATCTAATGCAACTGTGAAATCACCAGAGAAATACGCAATAAATCTCTGCCTGTAATTCCTATTTGCACACAGAGTCATGTTTTCACATTAGTCACAAAACGAAATTTCTTTGCCAATTTGAAAGCACACTTACTGCTCTTTTTTTTGGCAAGTGATAAACACTTTTACAGACTGACACATTATGAATCCACTTTTCAGATTTTTTACAAAGCACATGTCCAAACTGCTTTTTCAGACCAGCATCATTTGTAACCTGGGTGTCTGCCTACACTCCAGCAAGGGCAACCAGCCTTAGTGATGCTGAATGTATTTGCATTACTGACTGAAACCTCAAACCCCACTCGCTTGTGAATACTGTGTATGATTCCACATGGTAAGCAGCTACCTGTGTGCTAAGAGTCTGCTTCTGCACCAAAAAATGTCTCCCCCTTTCCATCTAATGCAACTGTGAAATCACCAGAGAAATACGCAATAAATCTCTGCCTGTAATTCCTATTTGCACACAGAGTCATGTTTTCACATTAGTCACAAAACGAAATTTCTTTGCCAATTTGAAAGCACACTTACTGCTCTTTTTTTTGGCAAGTGATAAACACTTTTACAGACTGACACATTATGAATCCACTTTTCAGATTTTTTACAAAGCACATGTCCAAACTGCTTTTTCAGACCAGCATCATTTGTAACCTGGGTGTCTGCCTACACTCCAGCAAGGGCAACCAGCCTTAGTGATGCTGAATGTATTTGCATTACTGACTGAAACCTCAAACCCCGCTCGCTTGTGAATACTGTGCATGATTCCACATGGTAAGCAGCTACCTGTGTGCTAAGAGTCTGCTTCTGCACCAAAAAATGTCTCCCCCTTTCCATCTAATGCAACTGTGAAATCACCAGAGAAATACGCAATAAATCTCTGCCTGTAATTCCTATTTGCACACAGAGTCATGTTTTCACATTAGTCACAAAACGAAATTTCTTTGCCAATTTGAAAGCACACTTACTGCTCTTTTTTTTGGCAAGTGATAAACACTTTTACAGACTGACACATTATGAATCCACTTTTCAGATTTTTTACAAAGCACATGTCCAAACTGCTTTTTCAGACCAGCATCATTTGTAACCTGGGTGTCTGCCTACACTCCAGCAAGGGCAACCAGCCTTAGTGATGCTGAATGTAGTTGCATTACTGACTGAAACCTCAAACCCCACTCGCTTGTGAATACTGTGCATGATTCCACATGGTAAGCAGCTACCTGTGTGCTAAGAGTCTGCTTCTGCACCAAAAAATGTCTCCCCCTTTCCATCTAATGCAACTGTGAAATCACCAGAGAAATACGCAATAAATCTCTGCCTGTAATTCCTATTTGCACACAGAGTCATGTTTTCACATTAGTCACAAAACGAAATTTCTTTGCCAATTTGAAAGCACACTTACTGCTCTTTTTTTTGGCAAGTGATAAACACTTTTACAGACTGACACATTATGAATCCACTTTTCAGATTTTTTACAATGCATATGTCCAAACTGCTTTTTCAGACCAGCATCATTTGTAACCTGGGTGTCTGCCTACACTCCAGCAAGGGCAACCAGCCTTAGTGATGCTGAATGTATTTGCATTACTGAGTCCAACCTCAAACCCTTAAACTATTCTTTTATTATACCAGTACATCTTAATTTATTGTGAAAACATAGTCCATAATATTTTACATGTTCCTCACATTTAAATTTCTCCCAAAACAGAAAATAATAAACACAACTTCAACAAAAAGAATTGCATTTCTATTATTCATTTCTTAATTTACCATATACATCCCCTCTCAGACTCTAAACTCACCTTTAAAATTAGTTAGTTGTGAAAGAAATGTGGCACTCAAACAGCAGATTATCAGAGCCAGGATCTCTGTTCTCTACACCTCTCTCCTCTCAGCAGAACCAGATAATGGCAAACTTTCCCTCTCTTTTTCCACACATATACATTTTAGTTTCAAATCTCAGTGCTTGCCCCTTTTTTTCAAATGTAATCACACATTTCTATTGGTTGAAAACCCAACCCTTTTCCAAAAGTACCCTTCCCCCAACTTGACTTCTGCCTAGTACCCTTCCCCCAACTTGACTTCTGCCTGCTACCATAGCAACAGCTCATGGAACACTGCTGTTTGGAGTCAGGTCAGAAGTTCGCCAAACAATGTTTCAATTCCAAAGAGCAAGAGTGCTTGACTTTTCAAACCTAACAGCAAATCCATAGTACTGTTCTTTGGTAACACATTTTTCTGTACCAATACAAAACATGCTTCTATTAATTTACACATACAGCCTAGTTTTTATTCTAGAATGGTATGAAACAGCCAATCAGTTCTTTTTTTTTTTAAAAAAATATGTATGCCTCCATTTCCAAACTGTCTTTCTTTTCATATTGCCATTCTACTGAAAGACACCTCCTGAGTGCATCCAGTTCTCCTTTGAAGATGTTCACAGTGTGGATTGTAGGGCACAGCTATGTCTTCTGGAGTGAAAAGTATGCAGAGAAAACAGATATGGTGAGATACCTTGCTTTGCCAAATGTAGACATTAAATGGATTGGTCAGAGAGGGTTAAAGTGGCACCAATTGATGGCATTGGTGAAATCCTTCATGCACATCCAACACCCTGACCTCATAATAGTGCACTGTGGTGGCAATGACCTAGGCACTTTGACTGGGGTAGGTCTGGAAATGCTTATGAAGGAGACCTTTGCACAACTGTTTTCACTTTTCCCTAAAACTGCCTTTGTGTTTTCTAACATATGCCAAAGGCAAAAATGGAACTGGTCCAATCATTTCTGTCCGCAGATTGACAAAGCAAGAAAGCACGTCAACAAATCTGTTTCTGCTTTCCTCCGTGACTATGGTATGGGTTCCATTTACCACAACAACTTGCGTTATGACATGCAAGACATTTATAGAGGAGATGGTGTACACTTCAATGATGAAGGGAACAGAGTCTTCCTCTTGAACCTTAGACTCTGCATCGGTACTTACTTGTAGGTACCACTAAAAAATCACTTAATAAACACAACGGCTCTTTTTAGAGCCCCCTAATATCTAAACACTTAAATCTGATTTTCATTTCTTTTTTTATTTTTTTTTTCTACCGTACGCTTACCGTACGCGTACCCCGTGATTTATTTTAAAATCAATAAATGTTTTCTTTGTACTTTTCTGTCCTTCTTTGACCCCCTTACAAATGTTAGGGGGTCTGTAACTCTCCTCCTTGCCCCCTTTTCTTGTTATCACTCTTTTTTATCTGAGTGAAACACACGAAATGGCGGCCGCCGCTTCCTGGTTTCGACCGATTCGAATGTTTACTAAGATCTAAGAGCCAATCAGAATCGCGCTCGCGCACGCCACCGTACGCGTACGGTAAGCGTACCGTAAGCGCACCGTAAGCTGGCTCAGATATATATATTGATTTAAAGGCTATTTTCTCAGAATCTACTGAACAGATTTACACCAAACCTACAAAAGGCACTTCCTTGACCTGAGGACTACCTCTCTGCCAAATTTCTAGTAATTCTGTTCAGCCGTTGGGGCTGGAGCTGTGTCTAAAGGTCCTATGGAAAAATGCATGGGAAAAACGCGTTTTGGGACCCCCCTTTTATCTCAGCCCCCGCTTGACGAATCCCCCCGAGACTTTCAGGGAAGGAGCGGAGCGTAGCGCCCCACCTATTTTGAAAAATTCGCGAGGATTCGTCGACCGGCGCCAAAGTTATTCAAAATAGAATGTTGCGGATTTCCTATGGAAACGTGGTCCTAACTATAACTACCTACTGGCGACCGCCAGTAGGTAATATATATATATATATATATATATATATATATATATATATATATCCACGCTTCCCTCTCCACCTTTACGTAGAATGGAGGTGGAGCCATTCAAAACATCAGCGCTCCTGCGTACCGTTTCCGAGACTCACTGCACTCACAGGGTTCCTTCAACTTCAAATCAGCGAGGACGCGTTTCGGCGTTCTGCCTTCTTCTGCTCGCTTTAGGGAAATGATGCAGTCTGTGAGTGTCGGTGCTTTAAATTGCTGGATGGCTTCTCATTGGGCGCAGTGGGTGAAAGGAGGGAAGGGATTGGCTGTTCGTTAGCTAATGTCTTTTATACTTCCTGCTGTTACCGCAACATCCATACTGCGGGAGTATTTGTTAAAAGTTGTCTCAGTCCCAATGGAAAATAACAGTCTTGCATATTAAGCCAAATGGCACTCCCAAGTATGGACAAGTCCCTTCACCACTGCTGAATTGAAAGGTACCGCACGCGTGGTGATGTTGACCCTGGTTGAGGGGCCCCTCATCAAACCTTGGGAGACTTCATAACAAGTCTCCCAAGAGGGCCACCAGAGACAAAAGAGCCCAAATGTAGCACAAATATCACCGAGATGTAGCCCAAGTATAGCCCAATGACAGATATCCCAGAGTGTTTTAAAGAACAACTAGAGCGCTAACAGTCTTACTTATGACAAAGGTATGGCACTCCTGCAGCCATCTTGATTGGAATAAAGTGGTAACATTTAAAACATTTAATTTGCAAAGGAACAAAATGAGGGGGTTCATTTTGCCATAGAAATTATGACTAGTGCTGCAGAAAGAAAACTTAGGGCACATTTTGACTTCTCAAATCCTCTTCTATTTCATTAAAAAGTTCTGACATGCAGACTGAAACATGCACTTTGAATACCAGCAGCAGACTTCCCTGGTGAGCAGTAGCTTTACTACAGTGATCTAATGAGGAACTAGAGTGCTACCATTCAGAATTTATGGCAAATGTGTCACATCTGAATGCCTTCTTGATGGAACCAAACTAAACAAGCATTGAAAATGCAATAGGTCTCGCCCTCGTTTAAGTTAAAGCAATTCTGTTTGTAATTAGGTGGCTTTTTAGCTTTGCTTTTATTAGTGTTTTTCAAAATTTCATGTAAATAACATGCATATCTGTATATGTATGCATGCATTTATATTTGTATTTATATAGATATGCAGATTATATAGATGTTTATATATGCATGTATATACATATATATATACACATACATATATATAAATGCATATATGTGCATATGTGTGCAGGTAGAGAGAGGTAGAGAGGTAGAGATGTAGAGGTAGAGACGTAGAGGTAGAGAGGTAGAGGTAGGGAGGTAGAGGTAGAGAGGTAGAGGTAGAGAGGTAGAGGTAGAGAGGTAGAGAGGTAGAGAGTAGTAGAGAGAGAGGTAGAGAAAGGTAGAGAGGTACAGAGTAGAGGATGAGTAATAGAGAGTAGAGAGTAGAGAGAGAGTAGTAGAGAGAGTAGTAGAGAGTAGTAGAGAGAGTAGCAAAGAGTGAGTAGGAGAGAGTAGTAATGAGTAGTAGAGAGTGAGTAGTAGAGAGTAGTAGCGAGTGAGAAGTAGAGAGTAGTAGAGAGTAGTAGAGAGTGAGTATTAGAGGGTGTAGTAGAGAGTGAGTATTAGAGAGTGAGTAGTAGAGAGTAGTAGAGAGTGAGTAGTGGAGACTGAGTAGCAGAGAGAGAGTAGTAGAGAATGAGTAGCAGAGAATGAGTAGTAGAGTGAGAAGTAGAGAGTAGTAGAGAGTGTGTAGTAGAGAGTAGTAGAGAGTGAGTAGTAGAGAGTAGTAGAGAGTGAGTAGTAGAGAGTAGTAGAGAGTAGTAGAGAGAGAGTAGTAGAGAGTGAGTAGTAGAGAGTGAGTAGTAGAGAGAGAGTAGTAGAGAGAGTAAGTAGTAGAGAGTAGTAGAGAGAGTAGTACAGAGTGAGTAGTAGAGAGTGATTAGTAGAGAGTAGTGGAGAAGTAGAGAGTGAGTAGTAGAGAGTAGTAGAGAGTGAGTAGTAGAGTGAGTAGTAGGGAGTAGTAGGGAGTAGTAGAGAGTGAGTAGTAGAGTGAGTAGTAGAGTGAGTAGTAGAGAGCAAGTAGTAGAGAGTGTGTAGTAGAGAGAGAGTAGTAGAGAGTAGTAGAGGGTGAGTAGTAGAGAGTGAGTAGTAGAGAGAGTAGTAGAGAGTAGTAAAGTAGTAGAGAGTGAGTAGTAGAGAGTAGTAGAACGTTAGTTGCAGAGATTGAAGTAGAGAGTAGTAGAGAGTAGTAGAGTGAGTAGTAGAGATTGGTAACCAGACTGTCCCGCTACCCCCTTTCCCAAACCAAGAGACTAGAATCGAGGGGACCCCTGAGTCCAGACCTCCTTGTACCATTCCATCGTACCTTAAGAAATCGCTTATAAAGAACGTTAAATCCTATCCTTGTGTGGTGTATATCTGTGGGGGGGAAGTTACTCATCTGTACGATCGCTGGAGACGGCTCTCCCCGGAGACCTCTCCCCTTGTCCTCGGCCGACCCTCCCGGTCCGTCTAACACTTTCTAGCTTTGCTTTTATTAGAGTTTTTCAAACTTTCATGTACATACCATGCATATGTATGCATATATGTGTATGTTTGCATGAATTTATATTTATATAGATATGCAGATTATATTTATATGTTTATATATTCACTGAAAAAACCATAGGTTTCAAACACGTTATAGTTACGAATTAGCATTTAAAAAACCTTGCAAATTCACTTAAAAAACCATAGGTTTCACACATGTTATAGTTAGCTGGACATTTCACTCGTAAAAAACCAATGAAATTCCCCCGTTATAGTTAGTGCAGGCAACTATAACTCACGCGACCGCAATCCTCTGCTGATGACGTCAGATATTACATCACTGTATTTAGACACTTATTTACCCATGTCTTCTTCCATTAATCTTTAGCTATACATATATTACAAATATTTATTTTTCATAAAGACACATATGTCATCAGTGATGTAATATCTGACGTCATCAGCAGAGGATTGCGGTCGCGTGAGTTATAGTTGTCTGCACTAACTATAATGGGGGAATTTCATTGGTTTTTTACGAGTGAAATGTCCAGCTAACTATAACATGTGTGAAACCTATGATTCTTTAAGTGAATATATATATATATACATATATATATATATATATATATATATATATATATATATATATATATATATTACCTACTGGCGGTCGCCAGTAGGTAGTTATAGTTAGGACCACGTTTCCATAGGAAAACCTCAACATTCTATTTTGAATAACTTTGGCGCCGGTCGACGAATCCTCGTGAATTTCTCAAAATAGGTGGGGCGCTACGCTCCGCTCCTACCCTGAAAGTCTCGGGAGGATTCGTCAAGCGGGGGCTGAGATAAAAGGGGGGTCCCAAAACGCGTTTTTCCCATGCATTTTTCCATAGGACCTTTAGAACGAGCTACAGCCCGAACGGCTGAACAGAATTACTAGAAATTTGGCAGAGAGGTAGTCCCTAGGTCAAGGAAGTGCCTTTTGTAGGTTTGGTGTAAATCTGTTCAGTAGATTCTGAGAAAATAGCCTTTAAATCAATATATATATCTGAGCCCGCTTACGGTACGCTTACCGTACGCTTACCGTACGCTTACCGTAAGCTTACGGTGGCGTGCGCGAGCGCGATTCTGATTGGCTCTTAGATCTTAGTAAACATTCGAATCGGCCGAAACCAGGAAGCGGCGTCCGCCATTTTGTCTCTCGCACTGAGTGTTGTTTATCAAACATGATGGCCAAAAACATGTTACGGGGCTGTTTTCACAACTCCCTCCCACATAGTCATGTTGAGGGAGTCCCCAAACATCCCCCAAGAGCAAAAACGGTTTTATTTTTTTTTCGGCAATTTCGCGGGGTACGCTTACCGTACGCTTACCGTACGCTTACCGTAAGCTTACCGTACGCTTACGGTAAAAAAATAAAAATAAAAAAAACACTATCCACACTTACCCCACCCCCTGTGCTTTTGGTGGCTGCAGGCCACCAAATGTGCAGGGCTTATTAATAGAGAAAAAAAACGTAATTTTGGCAACATGAAATTATAAAATCGAAATAAAAAAAACACTATCCACATTGACCTCACCCCCTGTGCTTTTGGTGGCCGAAGGCCACCAAATGTACAGGGCTTATTAAAGTTGATAAAAACCGTGCACGGAACGAACTGCGTTAAGTGGGCGCGCACGCCACAAATGGCGTAAAGTAACTTAGCATTTAAAAAACCGTACAAATTCACTGAAAAAACCATAGGTTTCACACACGTTATAGTTAGGAAATAGCATTTAAAAAACCTTGCTAATTCACTGAAAAAACCATAGGTTTCACACATGTTATAGTTAGCTGGACATTTTACTGATAAAAAACCAATGAAATTCCCCCGT
This sequence comes from Triturus cristatus, assembly GCF_964204655.1. NCBI lineage: Eukaryota > Metazoa > Chordata > Amphibia > Caudata > Salamandridae > Triturus > Triturus cristatus. Next base: position 719,148,230 of record NC_140588.1, read on the forward strand.
TATAGTTACTGTAGGCAACTATAACTCACGCGACCGTAATCCTCTGCTGATGACATATGTGTCTTTATGAAAAAAAAATATTTGTAATATATGTATAGCTAAAATTTAATGGAAGAAGATATGGGCAAATAAGTGTCTAAATACAGTATTAGCATCAGCAGAGGATTGCGGTCGCGTGAGTTATAGTTGCCTACAGTAACTATAACGGGGGAATTTCATTGGTTTTTTATCAGTAAAATGTCCAGCTAACTATAACATGTGTGAAACCTATGGTTTTTTCAGTGAATATATATATATATACAGTTCATCGATATCCCAACAGCAGAAGCTTGGCTTTAGAACGGGACACGGACACCAATTGCGTGCAAGTATATTCCTCTTTGTAATTGCTGCCACTGATCGACATGGCAGATGACGTGTTTCACCCAACTAGTGGGCTTGATCACCAATAAAAAATCATAAATGATTCGAACACGGGCGGTTATAACATAATGTTATAGACTGTCTATTTTTCCTCTTTTTTTCTATTTATTTCTCTTTTTCTCTATCGCTTATTGTCTCTTTATTCTGTTTATCATCACATAATCAGGATTACTTGTATTGGACCACATAAAATATACTAGAATTTGATAATCATCTGAGATGTCAGCTAAATGATACATTCATTTGTAGGTGACCATTAACAAACTAAAGTTGAAACCCGCTAAAATAGTAATAAAACTAGTTAAATAGTAAAAACCAGTTAATAGTTACTTATTGTAAAAATAATTAATATCTATAATAAGTTAAAACTAAAAGGACCCTATTAAATATAAAACTTTAAACAATTATAAATATCAATAAATAATTATAAAAAGTTGTATAATTACTCCCCATTGTTCAATCCATTTGGGTACAGGTATCTAATTCAAGTATGAACCTGGCCTCCAATTGTCTCAAAATCCTTTCCCTGTTTCCTCCCCTTCTCATTGGTGGTATTGCAGCTACAACAAAATATCTCAAGTCCTCCAGTTTGTTGTTATGTATAGCCTTAAAATGCCTGGCTACCGGATAAGTCATATCCAAATTGACCATAGCTCTGAGATGCTGCAGAATGCGTACGTGCACCTGCAGTTTGGTGCTACCCACGTACTGAAGCCCGCAGGTGCAACTCAACACATAAACTGCATATTCGGTGTGACACGTATACCTAGCCTTGAGCTTGCTGGTAGTGGGGCCATACATAGTCGTTTCTTGCGACGTATTGACCCCAAACTTACATGCCCTCCATGATAAAACTATTGCGGGGAGCTAGCCACATATTTTTGGGTTGAACTGAGTAGCTAATCAGCTCGGGGCTAGATTTGACAAGGGTTGGGTTTCCTAAAGGTCAAGGCTGGAGGGGTCGGAAACATTTGGTTTAAGACTAAATCAGTTTGGATAATGGGCCAGTGTTTGTTAATTATGGTCCTGATTTTCTTATGCTGACAACTGTAGGTGGTTACAAATCTCATTACTTGGTCTGCCTCCTTCAGGTTAAGTTGATTTGCTATATCAATGGTAGTCGAAGTCACATTGGTTTTAAATAAATCATCTGTGGCTTTCATTTTAACTTTGGCCAGGGCTAGTTTAATGTCTTTTTCTTTGTAGCCTCTTGCTAAAAATCTGAGACAGCTCTCTTTGATGCATTTCTCGAAACTCACTTCAGAACTACAAATTCTGCGTATCCTAAGGAACTCTCCATAGGGGATGCTCCTGATTAGATGGGTTGGATGGAAACTCGACGCATGTAGCGTAGAGTTCCCAGCCGTACTTTTTCTGTGTAAAGTGGCTTCTATAGAGTTGTTATCAATGTACACATGTACATCTAAAAAATCAATAGCAGTCTCATCAATTGAGGCTGTAAATTGAAGATTCAATTTGTTGTAATTTAAAGATTTAATAAAGTCACAGGCCATTTCCTTTGTGCCGTTCCAAATTAAAAACATATCAGCAATGAAACGCATCCAACAGACGATGCGTTTATCCCAGAGTTTCTTAAATGTGACCTTGAGAACCTGCTCCTCCCACCAGCCCACGTGTAAACATGCGTAGCTGGGGGAGAAGCAGGCTCCCATCACAACTCCTCTAATCTGATGGTATATATCTTTATTTAACATAAAAAAGTTGTTGTGGAGGCAAAAGGCAATCATTTCAATAATCATCTTTCCATGTTGATATAATTCTATGGACCTATTTTTCAGAAAATGTTGTACTGCTTCCATGCCATCAGTATGATTAATACTGGTATATAAAGCACAAATGTCCATAGTAATCAACAAATAGTCATCTTTCCAAGGAATGTTTTGAATCCTCTTCAGGAAGTGGTTAGTGTCTTTTATGTATCCTATGAAATATTATATGCTTAAATTTTAATCATGATAAATGTAGCAGTATGTTTTCCATGTCTATTTTTGTTGCACAATGCACTTTAAAAGGAGGTATTGCCACCCTAGCGCTGTCATGTTATCAAGGCCGTTTGATTCCGGCCGAAACGCGTCATGGCGACATGGTGTTAGCACAATAAACATCACTGAAGGAAATTGGGTCTGCACTTGCCTTCTTTAAGCGGAAAGGAGATTACAGGCAAGCGTATGAATATTGTTTCCGCATTGACCTCCTCCGGCGTAGCAGACCCCCTCCCCACGAGCCGGCTCCGAGGCTGGTGGTCTTCGCCTCCCACGCACCCCCTGGTAACTGGTGATGATAGCTTTGGCGTTCGGCATTCAGCGACGGTGGGGAGTATCGGAAGGCTGCTTTTTCATTTCCGGGTAAGGAATCCTGCGGAGCCCCCTGTGTATGCGAAATTTAAATCAAGGATTTGACCTGTTCAGGTGCCTCCGGCTAGAGGGTGATTCACGGAAAACGCCGGCATCGGCTCGGCTGAGTCGTTCAGGAGAAGCGTTAGAAGCTGTCCTCGGCAAACGTAGTCGCCATATAACAAGGTAACTTTCTTTTAAGATAAAACGCAATGACAAAACACAGGCGGTGAGGTTTCAGCTGCAACCCCGGCCCCAGAGATATAGCTATTGGGACTGTGATTGTAAAGCAATTCTTAAAAGTGCATATTCTTTTTGCTAACACCATGTCTGCCGCAGCGCTAAGAGATCGGGAGAGTGCGGCGGAGAAAATGTTCACTGATAATCCTCCACAACAACAACCAAGCATTGATCAAGGTGCCACGATAACATCAACGGCGGTAAAGGGATTAAAAGATAATTTCCGCACACTGGAGAAGCTCATGAGGCAAGAAACTGCGAAGTGGTGGGAAGCCAAGTCCAACAAGTGAACAAAGATCCCAGTTATCCAGTGGCGAGACATTTCAGTGAACAACATCAAAGCAGTCTCAAGTGTTTGAAATACTATGTGTAAGACACAGTACCTTTTAATAAAAGGGGTGGCAATAAAGAGGCCAAATTGCGGCGGTTAGAGACCAAATACATATTAGAATTGGATACTAAACAACCTAAGGGTCTCAATACCAGTGAGGATTTACACACATATCTATAAATGATCAGGCCACGATTAATCAAAATGATGTCATTAATTTTGTATATTCATGCATTTAGCACTTTTTATCCGGTATTTATGTATGTATTTATTTATTTATCTACGTATGTACCTATTGGGTAATTTTGTTATTCTAGTGTTTATGTTTTATATATATTGTTGATTTATTGATCCATGAATTATTAACTTGTCTAAATTCATACTGGGGGACTACTGAAATAAGAACTGAGCCCCATATTTTTGAATCAGAGACATTGACCAATTTGTATATATTCTATTTTTATAAATGTATAAATTATCTTGTATTTTTCTATATTTATATTTCACCAACTAAGGTACATCGTAGAAAAGAAGAATTGTAGGTAATTTATTGGGATTCTTTAGGTTATGAATGATTTTATATCAATTCATATATTGTATATATCATTTTGGGGGAACGAGCCTATAGATCCCTTTTCTAAATTAAACATCGAGATGTCTTTTTCTCTTCTTCTTTTTCTTCTCCTTTTCATTTCTTCCCTTGCTCTTTTTCTCTTATTCCCGCCTTACTAATTGCATTAAGCAAACAGGCAACTAAAGGTATTTAGTATTGTCTATACAAAATATTTGGATTAAATGCTGACTATAATTATACGCACTACTTTTATATAATAGATTTATCTTTGCACTGTTTTGCACATTTGCACATAATATTCACACATAGGTGTCTTGTTTATTTTAGACATTGGGGTAATTTTTTGAAGTAAGTACTCACTTTAATTTTGCAACAATAGGCAATTTCAAATTGAGTTGAAATATTGGAATAACATACATAATATGCAGGATTTTATGGGAAAGCTTTTTTACACATTTGACTGTATTTTACAGATATTGGTTTTCAAAACAATCCTATGAAATATTATATGCTTAAATTTTAACATGATTTTAAATGCATTTTATGCTTTATTCAAAATAATCATGATAAATGTAGCAGTATGTTTTCCATGTCTATTTTTGTTGCACAATGCACTTTAAAAGGAGGTATTGCCGCCCTAGCACTGTCATGTGATCAAGGCCGTCATGGCGACATGGTGTTAGCACAATAAACATCACTGAAGGAAATTGGGTCTGCACTTGCCTTTGGCAAGGTCCGCTCCGCTCCTACCCTGAAAGTTTCGTGGTGATTCGTCAAGCGGGGGCTGAGAAAAAAGGGGGGTCCCAAAACGCGTTTTCCCCATGCAATTTCCCATAGGATATGTTGTCGCAGCTACAGCCCGAACCGCTGAATGGAATGACACCAAATTTGGCAAAGAGGTAGTCCTCAGTTCAGACTCATGCCTTTTGCATAAATGGTGTGAATCTGTTCAGTAGTTCCTGAGAAAATTAGGGTAAAAAAGTTAGTGATATCTATGGCCGCAGAGGATCCGTGGACCGTACACGCACCGTACGCGCACCCTCCCCGAACCGAGCGCGCACCCTCCCAATCGCGCGCTGAATGCTAATTGGCTGTCGAGTGTCTCTCTACATTCGAAACCAGGAACTGTTGGCGGCCATTTTCTGCCTCGGTAGAAGCGAGGCTGAAGAAGCAAGGGGAATAAGTGTGTAAAACATATAAAGGGGGCAGAGTGGAAATACTCTGACCCTCTAGAGGTGCTTAGGGGGTCCCAGAAGGACCCCCTGGGGCCCCCTATTTTTCTTTTTAAACGGCAAAATAAGCGCAGGGTGTGTGCATCCTATTGCATTGGGTGCACGGTTCCTCTCGCGTTGGGTGCGCGGATCCAAAAACATGGAAAAAAATATATAAAATAAAGTTTTGCACATATAGTTAAAAAAATATTTTGAAAAATATAAAAAAATATGTTTGAAAAGCCCATTAAGTTCAAATAATATTTTTTAATTTTTAAAAGAATTAATTGAAAAAATACATTTAAAAATGGTGATAAAAAAGTATTTTAAAAAAATGTAATTAATGAAATGACACACTGAATCTGAAAAATATAGAAATCCAATCAAAATCATTAAACATGATATCTTCAGAGATAAGTTATAGATAGGAATTAGCATTTAAAAAACCTTTGAAATTCACTGAAAAAACCATAGGTTTCATGCACGTTATAGTTAGGAATTGGCATTTAAAAAACCTTAGAAATTCACTGAAAAAACCATAGGTTTCAGGGGCGTTATAGTTAGCTGGACATTTCCCTTGTACAAAACCCTAGAAATTCCCCTGTTATAGTTAGTTCAGCTAAATATAACTTGCGCCCCGCAATGCACTGCTGATGACATCACATATTACATCACTCATGACATGGTCAGTGACATCACTAATGACATCACTGATGACATCTCAAATGACATCACTGATGACATCACTGATGACGTCATCCATTAGTGCATCTTCTCACACCCTAATATAACCTTTGATACACCGACTCAAAATTTCAGACGGCCATTTTGACAACCATAGATACGCCAATACCAATACCTACTCACCCACTCATTGACTTTTAGGTCTACATGCATGTCCACTCACTCACTTCTACAGTCACTCATACTTACAGTCACTCTGTACATTTATACAACTATATAGACACTCACACACCACCAATCATCCATTGAGGTACTGACACATCTAGTCAGTCATGCAAATAATTTATCACAGTCCAATTTACTCACCTATACAGTTAAACACACTCAAGTTCACTTACTAATAAAAATACTAACAAATTCTGTGTCTTCCTGCAGAAGAAACAAACAGCACATGACACAGATATCCTTGCACTACGGCGCATACAGCCACTCCCAAAATCACACACTCTCACATATAGATAGTTATATACTCTTACACATATATACACTGCGTTTCACATATGTAGTTAGTGACACATGTATAACTGAGATATACACTGAATCACTAACACACCCATACATACACTCACGCAAGCATACAGTCCATCACAGATGCACTTTTAAAACCATGCACCCAGTGAATCACCCACTCACACATCTAGTCACAGAGTCACACACACCCTACCCACACAAACACTCAGGCACCCATACAGATACTCAGACAACCAATCATTAACCCATATAGACACTCATATAGCAATTCACAAAACCATGTAGCCACTTATACACCAACACACAGACACATACAGACATTCACACAGTTTAGTCACTAGTCTGCAGTAAGATACATTTAATGACTCACTTATTGAGTCAGTTACGCACCTAGAAAATCATCCATTCACTGACCATGTCATGAATGATGTAATATGTGACATCATCACAGTGGATTGCGGGCGCGTGAAATGTAGTTAGTACAACTAACTATATCGGAGGAATTTCAATGGTTTTGTACGAGTGAAATGTCCAGCTAGCTATAACGCCCCTAAAACCTATGGTTTTTTCAGTGAATATATATATATATATATATATAGAGAGAGAGAGAGATAAAGAGATAGAGAGAGAGAGAGAGAGAGAGAGAGAGAGAGAGAGAGAGAGAAAGAAAGAGGTTATTTTTGGTTTTAAAAAGTACATTCCTAATTGGTGGGGGAGGCAGGGATGGGGCAGGACATCCAATTACTGCCCGGCAACAGATACCTAGCATGGCATATAGTACAGACACTGTTATTTTGGTAGGTACTCTAAAAAGTGGTACTGCATCGTTAAAAAACGGAATCGATGCTATCTACCAATAAACTTTACAGAATATCAGCTAGTATAAGGCTAGTTTGTAGATATTGAAGTAAATACGATTAGCATTTCTCCAATTATGGACCTTTCTGAGGCACAAGCAAGACTATTCTAGTTAACTACCTGATTACAGTAGTTAGTTAAGTGAAATCTTATATCTTTAGAGTGATCAACGATACAGTCATGAGTATGCTGTGGGTGTTTTTTTTGTTTTATTGGTTTAATTCTTTATCATTTTATATGGCATGAACCATGAGCCAAACTCTAGTGGTTTCGCCCCGGGTATAGCATGTGAACAATACAATGTCATCAAATGCAGATATTATCATTTTATTAGCAATTCTCAAAAGTCTTTCTTGTTTTCAATTGTTGGCATGAAAGCTAAATACAGCAGGATGTTTCTTGCAAAAGACAAGTATGGTGATATCATTGTCGTTTGATAGAGGGAAAGCGGACTGCAGCACCCTACCTCAAGTGGCTCCTTTGAAGTTAAACCTCAGTGTGAGGTGCTGTGAGACATGCGACAAACTGATGAAAGTCGGAAGCTGGAAGTGGAACAGTAACTTCCTGTGCTCATGGATTTTCCACCTGATTATTTAGTTCAGGACCTTCGGTCAATTGATCATGCTTGACAAAGGAACATTCCTTGAGAAAGAAATAATTTAACGCTGAATTACACATTTCATTGCAAAAAAAAGCAATTCGCTGCTGAAAATTCCGCAAAAAGTTCTTTTACGATGTGTCATGATGGTCGAGGAATAAAAATACTCTAAGACGTGCAAATTGTAGATTCTTCTCTTCCTCTCACATCCCTGGAATGTTAGTTTCAGAATCGCGCGCATTGGAAAAGGAGCAAAATTAATTGTACAGACAACTGCTGCAGGCAAATAATTTGCTAACATGTTTGTAACGTTTTCTTACCAAAAAGTGTCACTGCTTTCTTTTGGAAACTCGCCAACATGAGTCTCACGAGCTTCCATTGTTAAAGTCTTCCTGCAGACAAAGTATCATTCCGCATTCGCGTTGCTCGGAGTAATTAAACGCTCCTTCTAATGAATTAGATATTGTAAACAGTTGCTGTAAAATGTGAGCTGGATGGAGGAACAGTAATGATACAGATTTACTTATCTACAAGCCCAAGAATCTAAATGCAGCAACGGAAAGGGAACCGAAATTGCCTCAGGGAGTGAGGTCAGGTGGAGGTTAATCAAAGGAAATGACAGTGAAATGGCATCTATGGCTTTTGGTAAATTTTTAATCATGCCACACGCTGCAGAACTGTAACCTTCGACCACTCCAGTATACTGAATCAGAAATAAAACCAGAGCACATTTCCTTCCTAATAGCTTCAATGCATCCACCCCCCGCCTTCATCTCTGAAAGTCTCGGAGTTTACTATTTACAGCAGTTGTTTTCCCGTTCCTCTTTCAGTCTCATTTTGTTGCCTTGATTTTAGTTAAAATTCACTCATTTGTTTTTTAGTTTTTATATCGACTTTTCTTTCGTCTCCATGTATTCACATCAGATAGGATTTCGTTTCTAAATCACACCATTTAGCTTAGAATTATTTACTATCTCTATTTGTTTGAAAGTTTATATAGCTCTAAATGTTTCCTTTCCATATTTCACAGCACTTGGAAGAGGGATGAAAAATACAGAGAGGTGATTTGAAGTGGAAGTCTAGTTGGACAGCTGGGTAACAATGTCTGAGGTTCTTTGATCTCCACATATTTTAGTGTTGAGTTCAAGTGCAGATTGTTCCACACAGTTTGTGAAGGAGAGTCCTGATTTTATTATAGACAAGGAGGCAACTATTATGCATCAGTCTCTTCTCACTGTTTATTCACAGCTTTTTAAAGCACTACATTATCCATAATTCATTTCGTTTGAAACAGGAAATCATATCATAACATTATACAATAAGAAGGAATACAGGAGCGATCACCCATCACCTGTCAGCGCCACCTCTTTTCTTGTTGCAAACGAAATCAGAAACCATTGCACATGTCTTAACAGCAGGAACAATAGAAACAGTCCAAAGCAAAACAAAAAGGCATTGTCCCAAGTCTGTTCCAGTTGTGATCCAGGAATTGTTCTACGGTCCACATAGAATTACCCAAAAACCAACCCAAAATCCAACTTGGTCCCTCAATTTGTTGACGGCACTGATATAGATGAAATAGAATTAATCAGGGTGGAAACAGCGGTGGAATAATAATCAACTCTTTGTCTTTAATAAAATCAGGACTGTCCCTCACAAATCGTTAGCATGATTTGCAATGTTATTGCAAGACTGAAGCTCATATTATGTAGGTTTAAAGTTTAACAACAACAAAACACGTCACATGTTGAACAGATTTTAAACGTTACTGCCCTAGACCAATGAATCCTCTCTTGACCCTCCACTGTGAGTGACTTTAAAACACGCTACTGTATAATCAAGTATTAGACTCTACAACACCCCACTTTCTTCCCACCCACTATATGACACTTAACAGCACTCTACTACACTGTATGATTCTCTACTTACTCTATGCCAGTGGACAACAATATACTCAATGCTTTCGAGTCTACAACACTTCACTTGACGCAAATCCACTAGACAGCACTACACTCTCTGACACTGCACTGAACAACACTTCACTATACTGAAGTCCAGTGTACCACAGTGCAGTTTACATTATGGATCTTCATTCTACAACCTTGTATTCCGCTTTACAGACAATTAGATATCACAATAGTACTCTGTTATAAACTTATTTACAAGCCCACTGCTACGCTGGTGCGTCACATTTATTGACGCACCGGCAGCGCATTGGGCTTCTCCATATTTACAAGGCCATGTACAGTCACCCTGTGTTACTTTTCCTGGCCTTGTAAATATGTTTCCTTTTCACTCATAACTCCGCGTAAAAGGGACATTCCATGGGTGTTGCTGTGGGTGTTCCCACACAACATCCATGGAACTTGACGCATTCCCAGATTTACAACGTTTTGTAAACCTGGGAATGCTTCAAAATCCTCTGCCTCCCCAGGGAGGCAAAAGGAGGTGCAACGAGGAGAAATGCTTTTACTTCTCCTAGTTTTTCCCTGTTTCTATGTGTGCTGTATTCTTCAGCATGCATAGAAAGAGGTAAAAGTATTTAATGATTGTTTTTGTTTGGGAAGTTTTCCCTTCCTGCACAAAAACTTTCATTCTCACAGTGCAGGGACCCTTGCAAACTGTCACAAGGGTGTCTGTGCAGGTGCACGGCTGCTGTATGTGCGCCAGAGCAGGGGAGAAGGATGGAGTGCGCCATATCTTGCAGATACTGCGTGTTCCTGCCCTTATATTTTGACTCACGTCAGCGCAGCAGAAAGGCTTGCGGTGCTACAGTGCATCAAAATATCATAAATAAGGCAATGAGTATTTACCATATAACCACCATAAGGCAAATGTTTAATGTACCTTACACTCACGCTGTATCAGGATATTAAATTTAAATGTATTTTTCTGGTAGCATAAAAAATATAGCTAATGTGAACACTTACTCCTTATTAATGGAAATTTTTGGGTAGTTCTTAAAATAGCTTTTTTTCTTCTTTTTTTCTTTTAAGTATATATTTTGTGCTTTTTCTTATTAGCCAACATGACCTCAAACCAAAAACAAAATGTGGAGGATAGAGGAGAACAGGAACGGGGGGGGGGGGGTGGGACAAGGGATGTAGGTAGGCTGGTGAGCTATCAAATGCTCCCGGTGAACATTTAGGTCTTTTTCTCGTGCAACAATTATTGTGTGGCACTGAAAACAGCACGTTGCGGTATTAACATACTGGTCCATAATATGCCTAACCTGCCCCAAGAGGTGAACTGGGAAGGCGGTGCTAAGAGCAGGTACAGATGGGACAAATGATGGAGTGTATGGTAGTGGAGGTCCAACCATTGTAGGTTGCAGAGTCAGGAGACGTGGCCGCTTTGAATATTGCTGCAGCGGCCTCTAACCTCTAGCAACTCCTTCTCCCGTCTCCTTTCTGCCTGCACAAACCTTGTAGAATGGATGGCTGAATGGCCTCTAGGTGCTTCCTTGTCATCCTAAAGGCGTACTGATGTGGGTTGCCATGCGAAATAAACTTTTGGCAGTCATTGCATGTCGCAAACTTCGCTTTGACCTTTTTCTCTCAAGGTGGCAAGTAGAAGAATTGCCATTCAAAAGACTCCTCAAGGTTCTTTCTGCACTTTACTTCCTGTTTCCCCATAACCGCTAACTGTTCCTTCTGATATTTATCCTCCTCCAGATGCAGGGCAAGATTTTGAAGCCCAGCAATTGTGCACTATGGACAAGTTTGAAATGTACCTATAAACAAGAATAATTTGCAAAAGTAAAACAGTATCACTTTCTACTTACAGGTTCAGACTGGAAAAAAATAATATAAAATGGGGTTTCAACTTCCACTTTCCCGTAATTGACACTGTTTTAAGACAACTAAAGGTTGTTTTAGATTTGTGAAATACAGTGATACTACTGTGATAGTATCTGGGAGGTATCACAGTACCTATGAACTACAAAAAAAACAAATATGCTCACAAAATTAACATTCACATAATATAGGAAATTTTTAACCGCGTGCGATATTAGTGTCATTTCCATGATCACCAGTGCGGCCCCCGTGTACCGTTGTGGGTATGGACGTATTCATGACATCCGGCATCACCGCGAAAACAGAAGATCGATTTTAAAGATGAATTTTATACAAACTACTTTGAAAAATATGATTGTAAACCCTACAAGCACATGCAGCAACCTTTTTTGCGAGTGCAAACGGTGCGATTCGCAAAAATCGCCCGTTTGCGCCCACAAAAAGGGCTTCTGCGATGTATCAAAGTGTAAGGCTCTTGCAATTTAAGAAATCGCAATTTTTTGAGATTTCTTAAATTGCAAATACATTTAAGGAATCGCAAATTGTGATTCCTTAAATGTAATCCTCGATAAAATCACAAATAGCGATTTCGCTAATAGGGGTCGCAAATTACCATCAATTTGAACTTGATGGTAATTTGCTAAAACTTTGAAAAATACACTAAAGTGCATTTTTCAAAGTTGTAGGTTACACACACACATGCCCTTAGGGCATGTGTGTGCGCAACATGTGTGTAGAGATCAATTTCAAGGGTGCAACAGGGTGTCCTTTTGACACCCTTGCACCATTGAAATTACATGCGCAATTTGCGAGTACCTATTGGGTACTCGCAAATTGCACATGCACTTTCCCATTCATTCCCATGGGCCTGTAGGCACATAGGAATAAATGGGAAGGCATTCCTTAATTGCGACTCTCAATTTGCGAGTCGCAATTAAGGAATGGTTGGGAATCGCTAATTTTATAGTGATTCCTTAATGCGTAGGCTTTTGCAATTCCTTAATTACGATTCCTTAATAATCGCAATTAAGGAATCGCAAAAGCCTAAATTGATGCATGTGCCCCCAAGTGTCTATGTGTGCATATCTGTGTTTTATACTATATAGAAAAAGATGTGATCATTGCAGTTACCGACGTCTTCACGATACTCAGAAAACTTGCAAACATGGAAAATTGGGTTAAAAGATTGTTTTTGTACAAACTCCCTATAAAAATATGACTTTAAATAATACAGTAATCAACCCCTAGTGTATTAAATAGTGTATTATGTGTGCATACTGTGTTTTACACCTCTTAAAAAAGGTGTGATGGTCATGGTTACTATAGTCTTCGCGACTATCGGCGTCATTGTGAAAACAGGAAGTAGGGTTCATATCGGCGTCATTGTGAAAACAGGAAGTAGGGTTCAAACAGTTTTTTAAAAAGTTAGTAAAAAAATCTCAATGCAAACTTGTTCTTTGAGTTAGTAATTTGTGTATTTTAATAGCTAGAATGCTTTTTTAAGTTAGCATTTTGAATGTGGTGGTGGTATTGAATGTGTGCTTTTGTTTTGTGGTTCTGCGACATAAGCACAATGATCGCAACGTTGATGCAAATTTAAAAAAATCACAAAAGTAATAATTTACAAGAAAATAAAATGTTTAGGCTCTTGGGTGGCTCTGACAAGGGCCTTTGTGTTGAGAGTGTGTATACAACAGCTACAGATAATACTGTATGCAGCGTTTCAGTATGCTTAGAAACACCCTGTTCACTTTGTCTGAAAAGTGAACTCCAATACCTCTATGTATTCCATGCATGTCAATATGCAGATTGTTGTTGTAAATAGAGTCTATGTTGTTGTTTGTGAGGAAAGCAGAAACAAGTTTATTAACATGTTTCCTGGCTTTGTCAATCTGTGGACAGAATTGATTTGTCCACTTCCATTTCCGTCTTTGGCATATATTAGAGTACACCAAGAAAGTCCTGAGGGAAAAGCGACATCAGTTCTGCAAAGGTATTTTTCATTAGGCTTTCCAGCCCTACCTCAGTCAAATGTGTGTCAACTGATGAAAGTGTCTCTCTGGGTAAACCAACTAATTTCCACATTTGGCAAACTCAAGTCCCTGACAAAACCTCTCTTTTTTGCAGCATCTATAGTCCAATAGACATAGCTGTGGGCCACAATCCACACTCTAAGCATGTTGAAGTGAAGGAGCAATAGCAGTCAGGAGAAGACTGAAGCTGAATGAGATAGTTTTCAAACTGAAAAGCTGTTAAAATTGAGGTTTTAAAAATTAAAAAAATTAAAATATATACTTTATTGGATGCTGTCAGCCTGTAAGTGAATAAAATTAGGTAGTATATGTGATGCATTGGCAAGAAGTCCTATTTTTGGCTGTTGTTTAAAAAAAGAAATGTAATACAGAGATAGATATGCATTTGAATCTGTTGAAGAAACCACATCTGGTTTATCTCTTTTTGAAGTAGCGTGTTCCTTCTAGAATGTGCAGTGACCTACTTGTTCCACTTGGTTCCTAGGTACACTGAGCTCAGAGTCTATTTGGGGAAAGGGTGTTGTTAGATCTGGGGGTCTCTAGTTGGCAGGGTAGGTACCACTGTCCAAGTAGGGACCCTTGTTTCTATTCAGGGAAGGGGGATACACTGTTAAGATAACCCCTGCTCACCCTCTAGGTAGCTTGGCCTGAGCAGTCTAGGCTATCAAAGGAAATGTGTAAAGTATTTGTACCAACACTCACAGTAACACAGTGAAAACACCACAGATTTACTCCACACCAGTTTTAGAAAAATACGGTATCTTTACTAAAAACTTCACAAGACCAAATACTACAGACAAACCAACATATAATTCAAAAAGGTTACTTTAAAGATAGTTCAAGAGCTTGCAGAAAGTACTCCAGGATGTAAAAGTCAGTGTCCTGCACAATGCGACTCTCAATGCACAAAATGCGACACTTTCGTGCCCAACAGTACCTGTAGTTGCGATAAGGTTCCCAAAAGCTATAACAAGGAAGCATGCAAAGGCGATGCGACACTCCTGAGATCCTGGGGAGGCTTTGCAGCAGCCCTGCTTCATGCAGCAGAGGTGGATGCGCCGGCTCTGATCTGTAAGGGGAGGATGCGATGACTTTGGCCTTCGTTGCGTAGGTTTCTTAGGGGGAAGCTTCACGCACAGGTTCGATGCGACACGCTTCGATGTGGCACGATGCGCGGCGCAGCGTGGACTTCCGGCGCCGCAACTCTCGATGCGCCACGGAACGGGACTCTGCGTCGACGCACACGATGATTGGAGACTTTTCACGCACCGGCAGTGGTGCGGCCCGCAAACTGGTTCTGCGACGACCCTCGCAATGTCAGGAATCTTCACGCTTCGGGACGATGCTCGACGCACTCGGCGATGCGGGGACCCTGCGTGTTGCGATGGTGCCGCGATGAAATTTTCCACGCACTCTTGTTCTTGCGACACGCAATCGGATGATGCGTTGGGTACCAGTTACTCTTTTCACACTTCTGCTTCCCAGCTCCCAAAACACAGCAAAACGACCTCCTGAGGCCCCAAGACTGGGGAAGCACTCCAAGGCAGGTCAGAACTCCTTCAGCAGAGTTCCAGGGGAGCTGGTGGTGAAGTCCTTTTGTTCCTGGGACTTCTTAACAGGGAGCCAGCTCTTCTCAGGCCCTTGGAGATCAGAATCAAAAGAAGGGGACACAGCAAAGTCCTTCCCCTCTCCTTGGCAGCAAAGCAAAACAGCAAGCAGGCAGTCTTCTCCTCTTCAGTCCTTTTCAGCTTTCTCCTTGGCAGAGGTTTCTTCTTAGTTCCAAAGTGATCTAAAGTTTAGGTGTCTGGGGTCCTCTTCTTATACCCCTCCAAGTCTTTGTCTCTCTGTGTTTCAGTGGGGGGATTCCCCTGCTCAAACCGGTTCCTGGGTGTGCTCTGCCCTGGAGCACCTGGTTCCTTTCAGAGTGAGGGGCAGGGTCGTTAGACGCTCAGCAGGAGGTGGAGCTTTCTTTGTGCCAGCAGAGGCAGAGTCCTCAGCCTGGCCAGCAGGGGGTGGAGCCAGCATTGTGTTTGTCAGGGGCAGCCCTATTCAAACCCAGGGACTACTCCTCCCACCCATCTAAAGCAGATCTCCCTATTCACCCTGCTGCTGACTCATCCAGGCTCCTGGAGCCACCTAGCCCATCACATGACACCAGTCAGCCAACCAGCACACAGGCACACAGGAAGGTTAAACAGGAGAATAGCTACTTTCTAAAAAGTGCTATTCTCACACAGTGAATTTAAAAACCATCTTGCTAAAAAGATGTATAATTAAATTCTGAACACAGAGATACCAAACTTGGATTTTCTATCTTGCCCTTATGGGAAGATAGGCATGTAAACAGCCTTCCCCATTCTATCCTATGGGCAAGATAGCCTCTCAGCAGTGAAAAACGAAAATGGCTGTAATTCACTACCAGGGCATGTTACACACCTCAGTACATGCCCTACCTTTCAGATACACTGCACCCAGCCCAGGGGGGTACCTAGGGCCACCATAGGGATGCCTGACATGTACAGAAAGGGAAGGGTAAGGCCTGGTCAGTGGGTGCACTGGCCAGGTCGACATGGCAGTCCTGGACTGCACATAGGCACTGCAAGCAGGCCTAAGACATCATTTTAGCGCTACTCCTGTGGGTGGCACAATCAGTGCTGCAGCCCACTAGTAGCATTTGAATCACCAGCCCTGGCACACGCAGTGCACTTTACTAGGGGCTAACAGGTGAAACAAATATACCAATCATGGATAACCAATTAATATGACAATTTATACAGAGAGCATATGCACTTTAGCACTGATCAGCAGTGGTAAAGTGCCCAGAGTTCTATTGCCAACAACCACAGGTCAGAAAAATAAAGGAGGAAGAAGCAAAAAGTTTGGGGATAACCCTGCAAAAAGGGCCGTTTCCAACACAACCCCCTTCCAGCCTAAAGCCAGGGTAGACCAAGCGATACCTCAATGGGATTCCCTGCTTAGGGCGATAGAACACGGAAACTGGCCCAAACAGCAGGGCACTATTCCTGTTCTACGCCTTCCCGAACCCGGTTGGATCTCTCCATCCATACTCTCAGGGTCCACCAAGCCAACCCATGAGGAACCCTTCTCCTCACCTGTGGACACCACCTGTGCAGCACCTAGCCTTAACTTGCTCACAGGTGTGTCCCAACAGACAGACAGCAAGCCGCAGTGACCAGTGACAGTGGTCAGGGATGAGACCCAGGCCTTATTCCTCTCAGGGTCCTCAAACCCCTGTGGCGTCAGAAGGTGGGGGGCAGTAGCCCCAGGTGCTGGGCACCCTTTGTCCACTTCTTTTCCTGTCAGGTCGGGTCTGACAACCTGGCACTGACCCACCAGCCCCGGGCCTGTATCCGGTGGCTGGATAGGAGGCTGGGGTAGGCTTTTCCATACCCAGTCCTCCTCTTCCTTGGGGCTCTGTACCCTCCCACCTGGAGCGGTACCCCCTTCTAGAATAGTCAGGGCACCTGTGGCAGGTGTTCTGCACCATTCGCCCACCAGTTCAGGGGTTCTATCCTGCAACTGGGATCCCAGGTCAGGGGGGACACCCCGGACCTGGCCCTCCAACCTAGGGTCTACACCCTCCAGGTGAACCGGGGTCAGAGGCGAGGACTCCCTCCCTCTGCACCCCCTTCCAGACTTCTGCACCCTCCTACTCTGAGCGGTACACCTTGAAGAAAAACTGGTAGAGACACTGCTTACAGATGTCCCTCCCTCCAGTTCAGGACCTCTCTCCAGCAACTGGTCTCCCAACCTAGGGTCTAAACCCTCAGGTTGCACCGGGGTCAGAGGCGAGGACTCTCTCCCTCTGCACCCCCTTCCAGAGAGCTGCACCCTCCCCACTGGAGTGGTACCCCTGGAAGCCAAACTGGTCAGGACACAGCTTACAGATGTCCCTCCCCCCAGGTCAGGCAGATCCTGAACCTGGCCTCCCAACCCAGGGACTAAACCCTGCGGTTGCACACCTGCCTGGCATGCCAGGACTTCTGGGGACACACACAGTATCTCCCCGAGGGTGACACATGACTCATGTGTCTCGTGACAGTCTGCCTGGCGCAGATCTCCCAGCCCCTGTCCACCTGACAGTGCGCAAAGATCCCCCAGGACAGAAGTGGTGTCACCATGGTCACTCCTAGGGGACTCAGCCCTCCTGGCTGGTCCCTGACCCACTGGTTCTCCCACTGGGGAACACATCCCCCTCCCACCCCTCAGTCTGGACTTCTGCACCCTCCCAACTGGAGCGGTACCGCCAGACACCAGAACCACTGGAGCTCTGTTTACAGAGGCTCCAGGTTCTCCTGACACTAGGAGATCCTCCTCAAATGGCCTACTAGCACTGTCTAGGCCCCCAAAGTGGTGTTCCCTTAAGGAACCCTCCAGGCCCTGAGACTGGGTTTCGGGCCCCTTGGGACCCACAGTCCCACACTCACCCCTTCTCCACTGAGACAGGACGTGAGCCCCTACACCCCTCCCACTACACTGGGACCTAACCGGGCTACACTGAACCTCTTCCACCTCACAGGTCTGAAAGATATCTGGGCCACTCCTTTTGGGATCACTCCCCAATGCCTCTCCAGACCTTTTGGCATCCAACCAAAGGTCTGCCTCCAACGCAAGCTCTCTGGAACCAGAGAACTCACACTCCACCGGGTGTTGGCATAGCTCTAGAAAACAGTGTCTTAAAATATGCTCTCCAACAAATGAATCACACAGCCCCCCACAGTTGTTAACCAAGCTACCGTTTGCCTCACCCTCCAGTGCCTCACACAAGTACCCCACACCACTCTCCTGAGATTGGCAAGACAGTACCTGACTGTCTCTGTCACACAACTCACACTCTTCTGGGCGGTCTTCACACTCACACACCAAGGTTTCTACCATGGGGGAACCCCTCTCCCTGTACCTCTCATCTAGGGTCAGTAGAGTGTCCCTCCCACCACTAGGAATATGGTCCCCTGTGCCAGTTCCCCAATCCACTTCAGGGACACTGCACTCCACTGGAACTACATCATAAACCTGAACCCCCTGGTGTATGTCAACCCCCTCCCTCAAGTTAGGCGCCACATCTCTGGGTGTTTGTACCTCTCCCTCAGCACTGGATATTACAATCTTGCTGCCACCATCTGAGCTGAACTCCACCTCCAACTCAGCAAAGCTCACTTCTTGAGCTAACCATTCTTCTTCAGCTGAGACACTCATGGCCTCAAGCCTCTCGAGCTCCAAATCAAGCTCCCTCATTCTTAAATCATGTGCCAAGGTCAATTTCAATTCTTCCAAGGCATACATCTTCTTGCTCTCCTCCCTTGCCATTTCCATTTTCATTTTTTCCATTTCATGGTCTCTCACCCTTTGATTCTCCTCCAACTCCTCTGGAGTGAGCCCCCTACTGGAATGGGAGCTGCCAGCCCTTGAGACTGTTCTGCCCACGGGCAGATCTTGGGGAACAAAACCATCCTCTTCATCTGCATCATCCTCCTCTTGGGCCTCCCACCAGGCCTTCAAGACTTTTTGGAGCTCATCCTTTCTAGCTCCACTTTTAAAAGGGCAACCACGGTCTTTGCAGAATCGCTTGAGCTCTACAACTCCGTACGAATACAAATCCGCAATGGAAAACTCCAATTCTGCCTTCTCACTTGTTGGCACCTGAGACATGATGCTCTTGAAGAGTTACTCAAAAATAGAATAAAAAATATAGTATGTGGTTGTCTATTGGTCTGCACTTAAACTAGTGATGTACACCAATTACTGTGGGTCAAGTACAAATACAAGTTCAATCCTCACCGCTGACCACCAATGTTAGATCTGGGGGTCTCTAGTTGGCAGGGTAGGTACCACTGTCCAAGTAGGGACCCTTGCTTCTAGTCAGGGAAAGGGGGATACACTGTTAAGATAACCCCTGCTCATCCTCTAGGTAGCTTGGCCTGAGCAGTCTAGGCTATCAAAGGCAATGTGTAAAGTATTTGTACCAACACTCACAGTAACACAGTGAAAACACCACAGATTTACTCCACACCAGTTTTAGAAAAATAAGGTATCTTTACTAAAAACTTCACAAGACCAAATACTACAGACAAACCAACATATAATTCAAAAAGGTTACTTTAAAGATAGTTCAAGAGCTTGCAGAAAGTACTCCAGGATGTAAAAGTCAGTGTCCTGCACAATGCGACTCTCAATGCACAAAATGCGACACTTTCGTGCCCAACAGTACCTGTAGTTGCGATAAGGTTCCCAAAAGCTATAACAAGGAAGCTTGAAAAGGCGATGCGACACTCCTGAGATCCTGGGGAGGCTTTGCAGCAGCCCTGCTTCACGCAGCAGAGGTGGATGCGCCGGCTCCGATCTGTAAGGGGAGGATGCGATGACTTTGGCCTTCGTTGCGTAGGTTTCTTAGGGGGAAGCTTCACGCACAGGTTCGATGCGACACGCTTCGATGTGGCACGATGCGCGGCGCAGCGTTGACTTCCGGCGCCGCAACTCTCGATGCGCCACGGAACGGGACTCTGCGTCGATACACACAATGACTGGAGACTTTTCACGCACCGGCAGTGGTGCGGCCCGCAAACTGGTTCTGCGACGACCCTCGCAATGTCAGGAATCTTCACGCTTCGGGACGATGCTCGAAGCACTCGGCGATGCGGGGACCCTGCATGTTGCGATGGTGCCGCGATGAAATTTTCCACGCACTCTTGTTCTTGCGACACGCAATCGGATGATGCGTTGGGTACCAGTTACTCTTTTCACGCTTCTGCTTCCCAGCTCCCAAAACACAGCAAAACAACCTCCTGAGGCCCCAAGACTGGGCAAGTACTCCAAGGCAGGTCAGAACTCCTTCAGCAGAGTTCCAGTGGAGCTGGTGGTGAAGTCCTTTTGTTCCTGGGACTTCTTAACAGGGAGCCAGCTCTTCTCAGGCCCTTGGAGATCAGAATCAAAAGAAGGGGACACAGCAAAGTCCTTCCCCTCTCCTTGGCAGCAAAGCAAAACAGCAAGCAGGCAGTCTTCTCCTCTTCAGTCCTTTTCAGCTTTCTCCTTGGCAGAGGTTTCTTCTTAGTTCCAAAGTGATCTAAAGTTTAGGTGTCTGGGGTCCTCTTCTTATACCCCTCCAAGTCTTTGTCTCTCTGTGTTTCAGTGGGGGGATTCCCCTGCTCAAACCGGTTCCTGGGTGTGCTCTGCCCTGGAGCACCTGGTTCCTTTCAGAGTGAGGGGCAGGGTCGTTAGACGCTCAGCAGGAGGTGGAGCCTTCTTTGTGCCAGCAGAGGCAGAGTCCTCAGCCTGGCCAGCAGGGGGTGGAGCCAGCATTGTGTTTGTCAGGGGCAGCCCTATTCAAACCCAGGGACTACTCCTCCCACCCATCTAAAGCAGATCTCCCTATTCACCCTGCTGCTGACTCATCCAGGCTCCTGGAGCCACCTAGCCCATCACATGACACCAGTCAGCCAACCAGCACACAGGCACACAGGAAGGTTAAACAGGAGAATAGCTACTTTCTAAAAAGTGCTATTCTCACACAGTGAATTTAAAAACCATCTTGCTAAAAAGATGTATAATTAAATTCTGAACACAGAGATACCAAACTTGGATTTTCTATCTTGCCCTTATGGGAAGATAGGCATGTAAACAGCCTTCCCCATTCTATCCTATGGGCAAGATAGCCTCTCAGCAGTGAAAAACGAAAATGGCTGTAATTCACTACCAGGGCATGTTACACACCTCAGTACATGCCCTACCTTTCAGATACACTGCACCCAGCCCAGGGGGGTACCTAGGGCCACCATAGGGATGCCTGACATGTACAGAAAGGGAAGGGTAAGGCCTGGTCAGTGGGTGCACTGGCCAGGTCGACATGGCAGTCCTGGACTGCACATAGGCACTGCAAGCAGGCCTAAGACATCATTTTAGCGCTACTCCTGTGGGTGGCACAATCAGTGCTGCAGCCCACTAGTAGCATTTGAATCACCAGCCCTGGCACACGCAGTGCACTTTACTAGGGGCTAACAGGTGAAACAAATATACCAATCATGGATAACCAATTAATATGACAATTTATACAGAGAGCATATGCACTTTAGCACTGATCAGCAGTGGTAAAGTGCCCAGAGTTCTATTGCCAACAACCACAGGTCAGAAAAAATAAAGGAGGAAGAAGCAAAAAGTTTGGGGATAACCCTGCAAAAAGGGCCGTTTCCAACAGGTGTTAAAGAGACAAACTTTTTTTTAAAGGTTAGGAGTTAGGAAACAATTTAAGTAATGCTAAACTTTAATTTACCAACTCAGGACTATGTAATAAACTGGTGTGCAGTATTTAAATTAAAAAAAATAAAGCCAAATATAGGTTTAGACTTCATTTTATTTGTATTTTCTTTGCGATGATTGTAAAAACGTTGCGAACACGAGGAGAGAGGATCCTCATTTTAAAAGAGAGGGAAAGGGTTAGCAGATGCAACCATTCACAAGTCAAGCTACAGTAGACTAAAATGAAAGGCATGATTTCATGTGCTGCCTTTCTCATGATCATAGAGTGGAAAGCTGAAGAGGTTGCCATTTTATAGTTGCTTTCTATTAGAGTGGTGTACCATTCTTGTGCTTAGTTTATGCAAATCTTAACAGTGTCAAAACTATCTAGGAAGAGCAAAAACAACCATATAATCTACAAACTCAATTCACTGGTATGCATATACCTTTTTAATCAGTTAAAAAATGTACTTTAGAAATGAAGTTGTATATGGGAGTCTGGTAAAAAAAAAAAAGAGTATCACAGTGATGTGAAAAGAAAATTAATCAGATGAACTGTATCTGTGTGTGTTTAAGATGTCAGTACTGTTGAAAGTGACCATGATCAAAGCCTTTAAAAATGACAATGTTTTAAATGTATAAGCATCATGTGCAGAGCAGACAGATTTATGTTATTTACATTGTTGCTTTAGTACTTTTAGTCGTATCATTAAACAGGAGTCGTGTAGTCATGAATAAAACATACAAAAATGTGCTATTCCCGTATGTGAATTATAAAGTAGTAATACTTGTTAGGTATGTATTAGGAAGTGTTTGTCAATGTGGTTTTAAACTTATATGACTGGTATGCATATGTTTAGATGGTGAGATATGTTTTTTCTGGTTGCAGATAGTTATAAATACGATGAGACTCTTGAGTTAAAAATGTAGAGAAGTATATATTTTTGGAAAGATGTTCTGAAGGTGTATATCTATTATGAAATCACATATATGTTTACATGGTGATCTATGTTCTTTAAGGCTGTTAAAAATGTCATGTATATGGTGAGTGTGGTGCATTTCTTTAAGCATGTTCTGTTTAAAATTGAGGAGGTTAGTAGTGCAGAATATCTCTTCAGAGATCTTGTGCTAGCTTCACTTGGTGTGCAAATTTTCTTTGAGAAATGCCTCATATGTTTTAAAGACATAAGAAATATTTTAGAAATGATGTAGGGATGTCATTAAGAAAAGGTTTTGTGCTTTGAAAAAGTGAGAATTGTTTTCGGTTTGAGTAACTTACCTATGCATATGCATGCTGAGTAAAAGAGCAACAAATGCACCTAGAGAGCCATGAATCTAATTATATATCAAATGTGATATCTAGACTTCACTCACACATAGCTCAGTAGAAAAGGATAGATACACTAAAGCAGGTAGTTTCCTACTGACAGGAGGACTTAAATAATGAGTCATAGATAGTCACCACGCAGGCATTAATCATGCAGTCATTGAACTATGCAAGCACTACCCATGCATTCATTCAATCACCCAGGCACTAACCATTCACCCATATAATCACCAAGGCTGTACCTATTGAGTCATTCAAATACCCAAGCACAACCCATGCACTCATCCAAACACCCACTTACAACCTATGCACTAATTGAAATACTGAGGAACAATCCATGCACTAATCTAATTACACAGGCAGTACCATTGTAGTGAACCTATCACCCATCCAGTACCTTATGCACTCATTTAATTACTGAGGAAATACTGATGCACTAATACAATAACTCCAGTATTACACTAATTAAATCCAATCACTCATACTTTAACGATGGACTCATGCAATCATTCAGACACTAGTCGTGCCCTCATCCAATCAGCCAGGCACAACTGATGCAATAATGCAAATATTCAGGCACTACCAATGTACTTATCTACACACCCAGTCATTACCTGTTCACTCAAGCAAAAACATATTGGCAGCAGCCATGTACTCATGTGTTAGACCTGGTACCATTTGCATGAGTCTCCCTTCCATTTTTCGCTGTTGTCTCTTCTGGGTTTGATATATCTTGCTGGTTTTAGATGCTTTGGGCACAGTGCAAGTGCTCCCTATGTTAAATTGATGTAATGGATTAGTGACTCCCTGATTGGCTTATTTGATTTACTTATCAGACACAAGTATAGTGCACCATGTGTGCGCAGGGCCTGTAGATCAAATGCTGCTGGTGGGCCTGCAGCACTGGTTGTGCCACCCCCAGAAGCAGCTTGTAAAGTGAGTCTCAGGCCTGCCATTGCAGAGCCTGTGTGCAGTCCAGCACTGCCATACTGACTTGGTAAGTGCACCCACTTACCAGTCCCTAAACATTCCCTTTTTTCATATCAGACACCCCTAAGGTAGGCCCAAGGGCAGGGTGCATTGTAAGTAAAAGGTAGGACATACTCTGATGTGTGTGGCATGTCCTGATAGTGAATTACAGCCAATTTCGTTTTTCACTATTGCAAGGATACCTGCTCCCATAGGCCAGAATGGGCAGTTTGATTGTAACATCTTATAATCCTAACTATCCCAAGGAGCATGGCAGAAAAACGAATTTAGTATGCCTGAACTCAGAATGATAAAATTCATCTTTTAGTGAAATTGGTTTTAACATTCTGTGTTTGAAAATACCACTTTTAGCAAGTAGATATTTTCTTACTTAACCATCCAGCCTGCCTCTGCTAGGATGTGCATTGCATGTCTGGTTTGTGAGTGACAGGGGCTGGGGTGGCTCCAGGAGACAGGGTGAGTCAGCACTAGGCTGAATAGACTTATATGCATTGGGAGTGGTGGGAGGAGTAGTACCTGGCCCTGAATAGGGCTGTGCCCGCCTTTTACAATGCTGGCTCAACCTCCTGTGGTGGGTCTGATGACCCTGGCCCACACTGACAAAGGAAGAAGTTGTGCACTGGCAGAATGCACTTAGAACTGGTTAGGACTAGGTACAGACACTCTCTGTCTTCAGAGACAAAGGATTTACTGGTATAAATAGTGGTGCCCAGACCCCAGAACTTTAGATCACTTCTGGGAATCAAGACAGACCTTTTGCCAATGAGAAGAACCAGAAAATCTGCAGGAGTTTTGACTACCCCTGTGCCAGTGTGTTAGTTGCTGGGGTTGGCCTGCAGTGGTTTCTTTATTGCCAAGGAAAGGAGAAAATACTTTTATTGAAACTTTCATCATCTTGAAGAAGAATCTCCAAAGGCTTGAATTGTGCTTGCCTCCTGCTGAAGTCTCAGGGATACAAGACTTCACCACCAGCTCCCCTCTGAATTCCCTTGCTGTGGATTCTGTCTGCAGAAGCCTGCGTGTTGCTAGGAGCTGGAAGCGCGACTCAACGAGAAGAAGCGTGTCGCATTTGCAGCTGTTGCCTTCGCATCATCGGAGAAGCGTGTCACCACCACAAGGGTCACCGTCGCATCACCGGAGAAACGTGTCTCCATCGCAGCTGTGTGTTGTCGCATCACCGGAGAAGTGCGTTGTCACTCCAAGGGTCATCGTCGCATCACCAGAGAAACAAGTCGCAGGCTTTAGCAAGTGGGTATATTTGAAAAAATTGTTTTCAAAAGAACCCCATTTCACATTTTTAAATATACCACGGGTACCCTATAAATAAAGTTTTGCATTGGGGTATACCTGTAAGTATTTTTAACATATCACTTATCTGGTTCCCTGCTTAACCAGTTGTTACTTTATATAAGAACTCCCAGAACAACTTTGGTTGAGTCCGCCCAGGTAGTACCATCTTACCTGGGTGTGGAAAGACGCCCATGATGAAGCATGTCACTATTAGTGAGTGAGGCGTCTTCTCCAATGTCTTGGATATTCCACCTGTTTGAGTGACTAATAGGACATATGAAGGGTCCAAGGCTCTTTTGATTGGATATTTGGTCCAATCTTAAAAAAGCTGTATACCCATTTGGGACAACAGTGAACAACAGTTGCCTTTAGTGACAATGAAACATGTCGCAGGGCCTGGCGTGGCTCCAAATTTACAGAGTTTGCCGCATGGCCATCGGGCATGCACGCATAATCTTCACGTCAATTAATTTAACGAAAAAACAGAAATATCTTTTATTCATACTTATATTGATAGCGAGACGTGAAATCTGTATAAAGTGGATACTCCCCTTTCCTCCACTGATTCATGAATGGGTGGGGTCGGTGCATAAATTTAGGTTTATGGATAAATCTAGAGGAGTGTGTAAACGTACTGGATATTGGGATTTATGCGACAATGTTAGATGGTAGGATAGGAAGGGCTGTCCGATGATTTAAACATCGCGATCAAAACCGTCGGCTCTATGGAATCGGTGGTACTAAATCAAGGCCTCTAATTCTACTCTAAGGGCGCCTAAATTCAAGAGGACCTGATTGCACTTCATTTCTTTAAGATCGCATAAATGAGGACAAAAAAAAAAAAAAATCTTCACGTCATCGCATCGCATCAAGGGCGCCATCTTATCGCACAGGATCGTCGCAGCGCATCGAGGCGCCATCTTGTCACATCGCAACCAGAATGCACCCAAGATCGTCGCATCACCTCCTCTCTGGTAAGGAACAGACGCATCACCTACTTTGCGCAAGCCCTGAGGAACAGACGCATCGCCTCCACCGAAGCAAGGAACAGACGCATCGTTCTCCCTGCAAACCTTTTGTTTTTTTTGCATTACACATTCCAGGTACTTTTGTGAGAAACGTGTCGCATTTACCATCAACTTGAACTAAGTTCCTTCTACCATCTTTAAGTCTATTTTTGATTACAGTATTGTGTATTTTTGTCGTTTTAGTCTTGTGTTAAGTCTATATAGAGAATACTTATTTTTATAACACATGTGTGGTGTCCATCTGTAGTGTTTTCACTGTATCACTGTATGTGTTCACAAATGCTTTATACACTGCCTCTGAGATAAGCCTGCCTGCTCATGCCAAGCTACCGAGGGGGTGAGCTGGGGTTATTTAGGAGCGTAACCCCCTTACCCTGACTAGAAGCAAGGGTCCCTACTTGGTCAAAGGTACCTACCTCTTCCAACTAGAGACCCCCAGTTCTAACATTGGTGATCAGCGGTGAGGATTTGGACTTATATACAGTGATTGGTGTACACTACTAGTGAGTGCAGACCAAACACAACCACATACATTTTTTGGTAGAAGATTTTTCCTTGGAACTGTTATTTTTTGCTAAAGACTGCCAACTCTTATTGCCATGAGTTAGCCAGCATCCAACTTATCTATGGATGATTTGGAGAACGATAGGTTGGATACCTATAATGTGAAACAGCTGAAATACTTCTGTAGAAAATGTAAAGTGGCTGCTCCAGGCCTCACCAAGAAGGATGAGTTCCAAAAGGCACTGAGGGCCTGGGTGGAAGCTGGAAATGACCCTGAGCATGAGGAGGTCGCTGAGAATACAGATGGGCCATTGGGTCCAGCATGGGAGAAAGTACCTTTCCTGCCAGGCAGCAGTGTTTCTTCCAAAGACCTGTCCCCAGGAGAGCTGGAGGACAGGGAGAGAAATAGAAGGCATAGAATGGAGCTGACCAAGCTCAAGATGGAGGGTCAACAGGATCTAGAGAATAAGAAGCTGGAGTTTGAAAATAACAAGTTAGCATTGGAAGAGATAGAATGAGATTAGGACATGAGAGAATGTTGAAGGAGTTGGAAATCAAAGCTAGAAGCTTAGAAATTAGTCCCTCTGGTGGCAGCGCACCGTCTGTGCCTGCAGAAGGCAGGGCATATCCCCAAGGATGTCATCAAAGATTTTCATAAGCATGAAGATATTGGGCAGTGGTTTGCAGCCTATGAAATAGCAATGTATACCCATTGGGTCCCTGAGAAAGATTGGGGAGCGTGGTTGTGGGGCCGCTTTGTGAGTGAAGGGAGGGATACTTTGATAGACCTGCCTGTTGAGAATCGGATGTCTTATGCTCACATGAAGGAAGCCCTGATGACGAGGTATGGTTTTACCCCAGAACTCTATAGACAGAGGTTCAGGAATTGTAAAAAGCTGGAGGCAACTACTTGGGTAGAATATGTATCTTTCTTTTTCAGAGCTATGGATGGTTGGGTGAAGGGTAGCAACGTGAGTACTTCTGAGGAGATCTATGATTTGTTTTCATGGGAGCACTTCTCTGGTAATTGTTTTCCAGAGCTACGCCAGCACCTTATTGATAGCAAGTTAACTAACCCAAGGAAACTTGCTGAGGAAGTGGACTGCTGGGTGAATACCCGGGTCCACAATGGTCATGTGGGAGACTCCGCAATGGGTAGGCCGGGTCTCCAGCAGAAGAATGGGGAGGGCAATGGTAAACAGAGGGAGTTCTAGAAAGGGCCCCAAAGTAATTCCCAAGGGAACCAAGGTAAGGGTTCCCAGACTACCCTGAGAAGAAGTCAGAGCCCCCAACAGGTAAACCTGTTCACAAGGGGCCACCTATATGCTTTCAGTGTAAGCAAGTGGGACACCGTTGGTATGATCCCCAGTGTCCCCAGAAGGACTGCAATGCACACCCCATGCACCATCCCATCAGATGGCAAGTGTAGCCCTAGGATGGGAGGAGATGGGTGCCCAAGGTGGGTGAGGTCCTGCAGAAATGTCACTTGTCTTTTTAGGAGATTGTGAGGTGGTCCCTAGAACCCAGCTGCCTGATAACACTAAAAAACACAGGCAGTGGGTGGCAATCAATGACCATAGGGTGGAGGCTCTGAGAGACACCGGGGCCAGTATGACAGCTGTCAGTTGTCGGCTGGTGTCTCCGGAGCAGGTGATCCCCCATGCATTTGTCCCTGTAGTTGCAGCTGACAACTCAGAGAGCCAGTATGAGGTGGCTCA
The DNA here is from genome assembly GCF_964204655.1 of Triturus cristatus. NCBI lineage: Eukaryota > Metazoa > Chordata > Amphibia > Caudata > Salamandridae > Triturus > Triturus cristatus. Next base: position 719,176,971 of record NC_140588.1, read on the forward strand.
GGTTCCCTTTGAGTGGGGGGGTGTCTCAGATACTCTCCAAGTAGCTGTGAGGCCAGCCATGCCGCCTTTGGATTGTCTGTTGGGCAGTGATTTAGAGAGCTCTCCTTGGGCTAAGGTGGAGAAGAAGTCTCATCTAGAGATGCTGGGTCTGCCTAAGTGGGCGTGTGTGACCACTCAGTCTATGGCAGCCAGTAAGGGTGTTCAAGAGGTCCTGGAGCCTGAAAGTATGGCCCAGGTACCTGCCTTAAAGAGAAGAGGTAGGGGGCACGGGAAACCTGTCCCCATAGTTCCCACGGTCCAGGAGGAGACAGACCTTGAGGGGGATGCCCCAGAGCCTACAGGGGAGCAAGTTGCTGAACTGTGGGACCTGCCTGAGCTGACCCATTGGCAGCAAGAAGGAAGACCCTCCAGGGAGGAATTTTGTGCAAAGTAGAAGAAGTGCCCTTCTCTTGTGGGTTTGTGGCAACAGGCCACAAACCAGGCGGCAGGTGATCAGTCTGGATCACTTTGGTCTACTGGGAGAATGTCCTCCTGTATAGCGAGGCTAAGGCTGCTGTGCCTGGGTCAACCCATGTGCTGGTGGTACCCCAGTGCTTCAGAGCCTGCCTACTGGGTTTGGCTCATGATGTACCCTTAGCTGGACATTTGGGGCAGGACAAGACCTTTGAAAGGCTTGTCACTCACTTTCATGCGATCACTGAAACACTACTCAGGCCCTCAGCCAATCTGCAAGGTGCCATAAATGCAATTAAACAATCACACATGCACTCTCCATGCACTCTATAAATCACCTATATAAAATGCATGCACTCCTGCAATCATCCAGGCACTAGAGTTCCACTCATTTAACCATCCAACCACTATCTATGCATGTATTGAATTAATGAGGCATTAGTGATGCATTTTTCTAATCATTCAGGCACTACTCATGCACTCATGCAGACACCCAGATAGTAGTGATGTATTCATGCACACACGCAGGCATTAACTACCTGTATCCTGTAACTGACAAATGTTTGCTGTGTACTATTTGCAGAGGAACACTTTGTCTTGTCCACACCTTAAGTTATATGTAAGTACTGTTACAGCAAATTAGAGGCTAATAAAATGCTATCTAAAGATATGCGTAACAAGTCAATAGTGGTTCGTATGCCAGAACCACTTCAAGGTTTAAAATGTTTATGAGTCAATTCTTATCCAAAGTATACATGCATTTAAGGCTATAGCCTGTATGGAGCCAAAGACAGGCAAGTTAAACACCAACAGAGCTGCAGAAAGGTCTAAAAGGTAGAGTATTGTACTGGATTAGTAGTGTTTTCTCGAATTGTTCAGCAGAATGCTCATGAATATTTAATAATAACGCTACAGCTATTAAAAGAAGAAGATGTGAATATCAATTAATTATTTGGTTTAAGTCATAAATGGAATAATATTTGAGAAGATTGTGAATTCACCTGTAGCACTGAAATTAATTCGGAACGATTCTCCTATTTGACGTTACCACATTGTAAAACTGGGACCTTTGAAAATGTAACCAAAAATGCTGATCAGGGTATAACCTGTCCAAACTGCAGATTAGAATTTAAGTGTACATTGATATTACAAAGGTATGGGATAGTCATGCTACAATGATGCAGAGTGGATGGTAGTAAATTAGAAACTGAAATTACAAACTTTGTTGCTGGACAAATTTTCATTTGAAAAAGAAGTTTCACAACTATTGTAAACATATTTCATGAAGGAGTTAATATAACCTCTACACTCTGCACAATATATTAACCCCTTGTATGCACATGACGGCTCCCAGCCGTCATGCATCACGGTGGGCGTGTGCGCACGACGGCCGGGAGCCGTCGTAATCCCGCCCACCGTTTATTTCTCCCGCACAGCGCGGGAAATAAACCCGCACCCAAGGGGTTAAAGATATCAAACAGGATGGACAGAGTGCAATGATATAGAAATGTCGTTCAAATCAAGACTGTGTAAAAAGCTAACAAACTTACTGCTATTTCAATAACCAAAGTTCTTAGGATAATAAAATGTGTTATTGTGTTGAAATGTATCTGAATTAGGAGTTTGTGAGACATTATTCAGCCTATATGGGGTATTGTCTACAGCATGTTGTTAGGAATGAAAAACTGTTTTTAACTGAAGGAAATAAATTGATAAAACATTACAGGACTACATTTTATTACTACAGATAAAAACTAAATCCAGGTACTATAATACCAGCAGCCTTAATTTGCATCTAAGAAGCCTTTTTTCCACTTCACTATTGTAAATTGTTTTGGTTGCCTAGTGTTCAAAATGAAATCTAATACATTTTTCTTTGTTTACATTTTTTCACAGTGCTTGAACCACTGCAATAAAAGAAGAATGAAAATTAACAACAATGTATGTTCACACTCTGGAAAATTAGATCCATAGACTGCTTTCCAGCTGTTACGATGGTCTTATAGTTCATGTAGAAAGTAGCAAAATGCTTTAGTATTGGTGAAACGTCACTGTATTGTCTTTCCAAATAAGCCAGAACTTTGTTGTCAGGTGCAGGGGCTCGAGGACTGGGGGCTGATGACCCCTCTACTTTTTTTCTCTGTGTAATTTTAAGTTGCTGCTTGTGGTATGTTTTCAAGTTATTTAACATACTTGTTGTACCACATGAATATTTTTTTGCTCTGCTCTGTGATAATATCTTGTCACATTGCTACACTTTCCCAATTTAGGTGTAAAACTGTATAAACCAATGAAATTTCTTTGTTTGGTAGTTATGTTCTATTTGGGCGTTTCGCTGTTGAAAGTTATTATTTAAACTTTTGTTTTTACAAATGTGTTAAGATAAAAACAAACCATTATGTTTCTAAACAACTAGACTCAAACTTTCTGTAAATATACCTATATATCTGTTTCATACTTTGCCATTTGTACTCGTGACTACTGACATCATTGCCATTTCTGGTGTTGCTACGAAGAAGGAAAATGCATTTTTTATTTAGTTATTTCGACAATTGAATACAAAGGGGAAAGTTAAACTAATATCTTACTAAATAGGTACACTGAAACCTTATGTAAAATATGTCAATATATGTGTTTTACACTTTGTCAAAAACACCCAGTTTTTGAAGTGTGTCCTTGGCAATTGCACTCATAAAATCCAACTGGCACTATGTATGTACTCTTGCAATTACCCAGGTACAACTCATGCACTTACCTAATTACCCAGACATTACATACTCACTCACAGACCCATACAGTCACTCACACACCGTCAACAACCTAAACAGCCACCACAGACACACTCTCAAAGTTTACAGGTTACAGCTAGGAAATAAAATGAGAAATACCTTTGAAATTCACTGAAAAAGCCAAATGTTACAGGGGCATTATAGTTATGAATTTGCATTTAAAAAACCTTAGCAATTCACTGAAAAAAACAATGTTTACAGGGATGTTGTACTTAGGAAATTAAAGTTAAAAACCTTAGAAATTCACTGAAAAACCAAAGGTTACGGGGATGTTATAGTTAGGTGGACATTGTACTGGCACAAAACCAGAGAAAATATTAGAACTACCCAGAGTTCCCTTCTTCTTTTATGCTTATATTATGCATCATTCTAAGCTTGAAAGGGAATTGCCTAGACTTATACTGGGTGCTCCCTTGTTTCAGGACAAAGCTATACCTCTCTGAAGAGCTCGATTGAGAGCAAAACACATATCAGGGATTGTTATTATTCATTCCACGTTGGCTTGGTTGGTATTTAACCAATTCAAATCTGTAATACTGCGCCTGGAGTGGTAAAGGCTTTTGTGATTTTACAGCTCGGCATTGAAAACACTGTGCTAGTCCTGTGCTTACAAAGTTTGCTGTAGAATTGGCAAAATACTTTGTCCCTTTCTATCTCAGTATGGATGGCACTTGAGGTGAGCACATTTAGAGTGTCGCTGGTGTTAAGGGTGCTCTATACAGGAGCTACTTTCCCCCTAACCTTGAGAACTACCCAGAGTGCTCTGCTTCTTTTTTGAATATATATATATATATATATATATATATATATATATATATATATATATATATATATATATATATATATATATATATATATATGAAAGAAAGGGGTTTACCACATTGCGGGACGCACTCGCAGCAAGCCGGTCAAATCAGGGAAAGTCCGTTGGCAAAACACACCTCAGCGATGTCCTGACGCGTTTCGGGCCTGACGCCCTTACTCATAGGCAAACTGCAGCGCAAATGACCAGCATACAAGGCTCCCATCAATTCCACCTCCTTTTATTTGCATATCAATCAAGTGAGCAAGATAGCAAAGCATTCAGGGAATGGAAGTCTATTAACATAACGCCCAAGTGGGCTGCCGGTCTCTCGCACTGACAACGTTCTGAAATTTCCATGGTTTCACCTCCTGCACTTTTCCCCCCGTAAAAACAGTCACTCGCTGCTCCATATGCCACAGTTACCAAAAGACAGCAGTGGACCCGCTCATGTAAGCGGTGGTGTCGTCCCACGACCAGGCAGGGCCGTATTATTTGAAAGAAAGGGGTTTACCACATTGCGGGACGCACTCGCAGCAAGCCGGTCAAATCAGGGAAAGTCAGTTGGCAAAACACACCTCAGCGATGTCCTGACGCGTTTCGGGCCTGACGCCCTTACTCATAGGCAAACTGCAGCGCAAATGACCAGCATACAAGGCTCCCATCAATTCCACCTCCTTTTATTTGCATATCAATCAAGTGAGCAAGATAGCAAAGCATTCTGGGAATGTAAGTCTTTTAACATAACGCCCAAGTGGGCTGCCGGTCTCTCGCACTGACAAAGTTCTGAAATTTCCATGGTTTCACCGCCTGCACTTTTCCCCCCGTAAACACAGTCACTCGCTGCTCCATATGCCACTGTTACCAAAAGACAGCAGCGGACCCGCTCATGTAAGCGGTGGTGTCGTCCCACGACCAGGTAGGGCCGTATTATTTGAAAGAAAGAGGTTTACCACATTGCGGGACGCACTCGCAGCAAGCCGGTCAAATCAGGGAAAGTCCGTTGGCAAAACACACCTCAGCGATGTCCTGACGCGTTTCGGGCCTGACGCCCTTACTCATAGGCAAACTGCAGCGCAAATGACCAGCATACAAGGCTCCCATCAATTCCACCTCCTTTTATTTGCATATCAATCAAGTGAGCAAGATAGCAAAGCATTCTGGGAATGGAAGTCTTTTAACATAACGCCCAAGTGGGCTGCCGGTCCCTTCCACTGACAAAGTTCTGAAATTTCCATGGCTTCACCTCCTGCACTTTTCCCCCCGTATATGCACTTTTCCCCCCGTATATATATATATACAAAACCATTGAAATTCCCCTGTTATAGTTAGTTCAGCTAACTATAACTCGCGTGCCCGCAATGCACTGCTGATGACGTCACATATTACATCACTCATGACATGGTCAGTGACATCACTCATGACATCACTGATGACATCTCAAATGACATCACTGATGACATCATCCAGTGAATGTGTGTTTTTCTGAAAATTAAATATGTTTTATATATGTATATCTCAAGGTCGATGGAAGAATAAATGGGTATATAAGTGTCTAAATGGATGATTTGTTTTTGAAAAATTGATTGTGTAACTGACTGATTAAGTGTATCACAGTGAATACATGGCTTAGTGAGTAATGTTTAAATATGTAAATATCTGTATCAGTCTCTCACTTTGTGTATAAGTGGCTGCATGGGTTGGTGAGTAGCTACATGGGTGTCTATATAGGTTATTAGTTGGTTTTTTGAGTATCAGTCTGAGTGTCTGCATGGTTCGGTGGGGGGTATTACGTAGTGCATAGGTGCATGAATGAGTGACTCACTCTTTGTATGTGTTGAAGACAGCATGTGTGCAGGACTGTATGGGTGGATGAGTGTGTGTATGGGTGTGTTAGTGAGTGAATGACTGTCTCAATAGTGTCTTTATGAGTAACTACATATGTTTTAAACTAGTAAATGTGACTATTTGTGTATATAAGTGAGTATATGTGAGAGTGAGAGATTGAAAGAGTTCCTGTATGAATAAGTATATGTTTCTATAAGTGATTGTTTAAAAGACTATGTATGTGTAAGTTTCCGTAGAAGTAAGTGTGGTGGTGTGTGTATAACTGTATATGCAAATAAATGTATGTTTGATTCTTTATTAGCATGAGTGACTATGTGTGTGAGTAACTCTATGGATGAGTGGCATTGTGTAACAGGATGTATAGGTGTATGAGTACATATAATGAGTGAATACATGTATGAGTGACTGTATAGGACTGTTGGTGAATGAGTGGATGTGTATGTGGATCTTAGAATTACTGAAGAGGTTGTTGTAACTGGTATTGGTATGTCCATTGTTTTGAAAAGTTTAGTCTCTATTTTTGAATGTGTGTATCAAAGGTTATATTAGGGTGAGAGGAGGTCTGCCACTCTATCACAAGGATGATGTAATCAGTGATGTCATCAGTGATGTCATTTGAGATGTCATCAGTGATGTCATGAGTGATGTCACTGACCATGTCATGAGTGATGTAATATGTGACGTCATCAGCAGCGCATTGCGGGCGCGCGAGTTATAGTTAGCTGAACTAACTATAACGGGGGAATTTCAATGGTTTTGTACAAGTGAAAAGTCCAGCTAACTATAACACCCCTGAAACCTATAGTTTTTTCAGTGAATTTCTGAGGTTTTTTAAATGCTAATTCCTAACTATAACGTGCCTGAAACCTATGGTTTTTTCTGTGAATTTCAAAGGTTTTTTAAATGCTAATTTCTAACTATGCCTACAGAGATAGGACATGTGAAGAAAGAAGAAAAAATGCACAGAAAGAAAAAAAAGAAGTGCAGAAAGAAGCAACAGAAGTCCTCAAAGACGAAGAAAAGTGCAGAAAGAAGGATAACGTGCAGAAAGAACAAAAAGAAGAGCAGAAAGAAGCCTTGTTGCAAAATCATCCTGTACTCTCAACTTTTTCAGACGGATACTGGTGGTAACTGAGTCTGACAAACCAGTCCTAGAGCCAGTGCTATGTTAAAAGACACTTAGAATACAGTGAAAACACCTACATACACTAGGGAACATTATGCGTTGGGGTCCCCCTGTGATTAGCATGACCTCCTCTGTAAGCCCCTAGTATATAATAGGGCAGGGGGATTAAAACTACCTCTTAAAACAGGCCACAGGGCGTTTTTGCACACGTTAACTCAGGCCCCGTCCCCTCCCTTCACCACTGTGTAAACACGCCCTGTGTCCGTTTTTAGTTGGGAGATTAAGTTCATTAGAATCCTGAGGGTCCCTAGAGTCCAACTAGCCCACTAGGTACCTCCAGTAAGTGCCACAGAGCTGCGTTGCAGAGAGGTGTAAAAAGTGGCTCGGCCTGGACCACCTCTCTGCAATGCAGCTCAGTGGCGCTTACTGGAAGCACTTGGTGGGCTAGTTAGCCCCCAGGGTACCTCAGTATTGAAGGAAAATTATATCCCCAATTTAAAACGTGCCATAGTGCGTGTTTGCACACGTCACCTCAGGCCCCGTCCCCTCCCTTCACCACTGTGTAAACGCGCCCTGTGGCTGTTCTAAGTTGAGAGATTAAGTCCCCTTGAATCCTAAGGGTCCCTAGGGTCAAACTAGACCACTAGGTACCTCCAGTAAGCGCCACAGAGCTGCGTTGCAGAGAGGTGTAAAAAGGGGCTTGGCCTCAGAACACCTGTCTGCAGCGCAGCTCCCTGGTGCATACTGGAGATGCCTGTTGGGCTAGTTGGCCCTCAGGGACCCTCAGTATTGAAGAGGAATTAATTCCCCAACTTACAACTCGCCAGGGGGCGCGTTTGCAGAGTGCTGCAAGGAGGGGGCGTGGCCTCCGGCACGATGCCAGTCTTTTATTTATTTTAATTTTTTAAGAAGGGGGGCTGTGTGGTTCCCCTTCTTATTCTAATTTATTGGCCCTGATGACCCCATCCCCCAGGGCCTGTCTCCTAATTATATTTTTTTGACCCCAATCCCCAGGGCCGGCCACTGTTTTTTATTATTTTAAAAAAATATATATTTATAGACACACCTAGGACATGCTGGACAAACCGTACATACCTATCACCATGACGATTTGCGTGACATTCATTAAAAGGCGACTATGCATACAATGAATCCACGTGGAATGTATTTACACCACTAGTGAAGCTCTGACATGTCTGATGCCCTACCGTGCCTAATCCCGGTAGACACCCTTGTCGTTTATTTATACAAACATGGGTAGCTATTGACGGGCACATTTAATACACATGCACACCAAGCCATTCAAAGGGGATTCGACAAAAATTCGACCAAAACTATGCAAGAAACCCCCCTCACGGTTAATAAAACACACATCCACTGCTGGATGTGTAATACTTTTCATTTTACTCTCTGGAAAGGGGACGAACATCACTTGAGAGTCACAGCGCGCTCCTGGCAGAGCCCAATGCTCTGTTACACCCACCATTGCCTGCTGAGTGCCACACACCTCTGTGTTGTATTCCACTAGCTAGTGCATATGCTATGACACTCTCTAGCCCATGTGCACTGTAACACCACCCCGTGAATATGTCATGCCACACTTGTCTTCGCACGGGTTATATTGCCCCATCTAACGTGCCTTCACCAATGCCTATGTTATAACGCACAGTGCTATGCCATACATATTACAATCTGGGATCCATATCTTTGTCACAGTGCATATGCAACGTTACACTCCCCAGCACATATCTTATATTACAACTTTAGAGACTAGTTAGGTTACACAACACTGCCCTGTGCATATTACACTCCAAGGCGCATATCGCATAGCACGCGCTAGTGCCTGTGCTATCTCGCGCTCTCTAATGAATCTGTCATTGCGCACAATGTATTGCATATTATATTTCACGCCCGGTTCATCTTATATCACACTTTTTGGTGCATAGTTTATACCATACACTATATCTAGTTTTCATTTTCAATCGTGCTCTCAGGACTATGTTCTATATAACACTGTGTTCACCTACCCTTTTCACGGGCATTACATTTTGCGATAGGGGGTGGAGGGTCAGGGGGTGTTTCTGCCAAGTGAGCCCAGAGTCACAGTCACAAACGTCCACTTCTTCCTGAATAAAAGTGAGATTATGCTGCATACTTGTTCATATTTTAAGTAGTTCGCACAGACACACGTTTTAAAAACAATAAAGTTCCTAATACCCGCCTTCTCTGAACAGTTAGCTTGCTGCCCCATCCCCCTCCTCCCTATCCTCTGTTGTGTGAATACATGGACTAGCCTCCTCCCTCCTGCCATGCATGGTCTGATGTGCTGCCACTGCCCTCAATTTAGTATGATGTACCAGTCCACTCCTCCTGCCCTCCATTGCCCAATTCTATGCCCCATCATTGACCTCCTGCTTAAACTCTGTGCTTAGCTTGCTGCCCCTATTCTCCTTCCCCCTGCCCTCCGATGTCTTTGTGTATGCCCCTGCTCCATCCTTTTTGCCCACCATGTTCCATGGACCTGCCACTCCTATCTACTCTGAGTGTTCTGTTGAGCTGCCACTCCCCTCCCACCTGCCTATCATTGTCAGATGACTGTAACCTGTCCCTGCCACCTCCACCCTGCCTGTCCACATGCCATGCCCCTATCCTCTTCCTCCTGTCTTACATGGTCCATTGTACTGCCACACCCTTCTGCCCTCCCTGGTCTGTTGTGCTGCAACTGCTCCTCCTGCCTGCCCCGTGCGGTCTGTTGTGAGGCCCCTTCCCCTGAGCTTTCTTGTCTGTGCACAGGTCCTGACCCTCCCTTCTATCCTCCATCGTCCTTTGTGCATGCCCCTGCACCCTCCTTCTTGCCCATCATAGCCATTGTCCTACCACTAACCCTCCCACTTGCCATGCATGGTCTTCTGTGCTGCCATGGCCCCTCCCACCTTCCCTGTGTGGTCAGTTAGCTTCCCCTGAACCCCTCCCACCTTCCCTCCATGGTCTGTGTGTATGCCATCACAGTCTCACTGTTGCTCTTCATGGTGTGTCTTGCTTCTAGTGCCCATCCTGCCTGACCTCCATGGCTATCTTGCTGCTCCTGCCCTGCCCCCTTGCCCCCAGCCCTCTGTTTACATGTGCAGACCCCTACTCCCTCCCTCCTGGCTTGTCTGTTCCATTGTAATGCCCCTGATCCATCCCTCCTGCCCTTTATGGTCTGTTATGCTGCAGCTTTCTCTCCTGTCTGTCCATTATGGTCCTGCCTCTTGCCCCTCTGTTCTCTGTTGTCCATGTGCATGGTCCTGTCCCCTCCCTCTTGCTTTCTATGGATTGTTCTGCTGCACTCCCGTCCCGCATGCCCTGTGTGGTGTATTGTGCTGCTGCAAACCCTGATGCCTGCCCTGCAGCGTCCGTTTGGTGCACCTCTCTATGTCCCTCCTGTCCTCTGTTATCCAAGTCCATGTCCCTACCCCATTTCCTTCCATGATCCAATGTACCATACTTGCGAACATTTTGAACTTGGTAAGAGGGGGATTTGGAAAAAAAACTGGGGTATTGATTTTCCCCTTGAGTTACATTGAAAAAGAGGAGATTGTAGACAGGAGACAGATAAAGCCCATTTGATCTTAAAAACATTGGACGTTTCCTGGCTGAATCGGGTCTGTTGGCATGTATGGTTGTACTACCATTGCCTCTTCCTTCTGCCCACAATGGTCTATTACATTGCCCCAGCCTCTCTTGCAAGTCCTGTATTGTTGGTTTGTTGCCCCTGCCCCCCTTTCCACTGCCCTCCATAGTCTGTTGTGCTGCCACGGCCCTTCCTGCCTGTTCAGTGTGGTTAAATTGTTGCCTTTGCACCCTCCTACCTGCCTTCAATTTTCAGAGTCCGTGCCCCTGGCCTCTGCCTCTCAACAGTATCCTAATGAACAACTAGATTGCTAACATTCTATATTTATTACAAAAGTGTGGAACGCCTGACGTCATCTTGATGTAATCAAAACTGTAATACCTAGAGCATTTCCTTTAGAAATTACATATATGAGAGGGTCTTATTGGCATCAAAATTATGGTTAGTGCTCTAAAAGACTAAAATAAGGACATATTTTCTGAGTTTTCAAATAGCGAGAAAGCACTTTTAAATTATTTGTTACCTTTATGTTTTTTTATCAAGTTGACCACTTGATTAAATGTTGTACTTAGGGGAGAGGATGTGGTGTTACTTTCAGAACTGCAGACTTTGCAACTGGGGAACCAGGTTGGAGTTTCTGCTTCAGCTCGACATTCTGTGATTCTGGTCAAATCACTTAGTCTCCCCATGTCTACAACCAAAATGAATTTGTTCTTGTGTGATGTAACCAATGCTCATGTAAAGCACTCCAATACCTGACAAGTCTGCACTATATAACACTGCAAAAACACAAAATAATAAGTGTTTTGCACACTTCTGTCATTGGGCTATATTTGGGCTACATCTGGGTGATTTTGGGCTACATTTGGGCTATTTTGTCTCCGGTGGCCATCTTGGGAGATTTATTTGTTATGAAGTTTCCTAATTTCCTCATGTACTGCAGTCTCCTCAGTAGGAAATGCTTTCAGTTTTTTACTTTGAGTCCATCATGAAGGTATTCAGATATGTCACACATTTGCCATAAATTCTGAATGTTAGCACTCTAGTTGCTCATTAGATCACTGTAGTAAAACTACTGTTCACCATGGAAGTCTACTCCTGGTATTAAAAGTGCATGTTTCAGTCTGCATGTCCGAATTTTTTAATGAAATTGAAGAGGATTTGAGAAGTCACTCAAAATGTGCCTTCATTTTCTTTCTTCAGCATTAATCATAATTTCTATGGCAAAATGTACCCCCTCTTTGTGTTCCTTTTTAAATTAAATGTTTTAAGTGTTACCAGTTTATTCCAATCAAGATGGCTTCAGGTGTGCCATACTTTTGTCATAATGAAGACAGTAAGCGCTCTAGTTGTTTTTAAGAACACTCTGGGACATTCTGTCATTGGGCTATACTTGGGCTACATCTGGGTGATATTTGGGCTACATTTGGGCTCTTTTGTCTCTGGTGGCCATCTTGGCAGACTTATTTGTTATGAAGTTTCCCAATTTCCTCATTTACTGCAGTCTCCTCAGTAGGAAATACTTTCAGTTTTTTACTTTGATTCCAAAGGCATTCAGATGTGTCACACATTTGCCATAAATTCAGAATGTTAGCACACTTTTTGCTCATTAGATCACTGTAGTAAAGCTACTGCTCACCAGGGAAAACTGCTGCTGGTATTGAAAGTGCATGTTTCAGTCTGCATGTCAGAATTTTTTAATGAAATAGAAGAGGATTTGAGAAGTCACTCAAAATGTGCCCTAATTTTTCTTTCCGCAGCACTAATCATACTTTTTATGGAAAAATGAACCCCCTCATTTTGTTCCTTTTTAAATTAAATGTTTTAAGAGTTACCACTTTAATCCAAGCAAGATGGCTTCAGGTGTGCCATACGTTTATCATAAGTAGGACTGTTAGCGCTCTAGTTGTTCTTTGGAACACTCTGGGAAGCTGCAGTAGAACACAAAGGAATCAACTGACAGTCTCTGCCCTTGTTGGATGTACATGTTTTACTGAGAATGTCAGACTTCATTCTCACATGACTGAGAAAGATAATGTGAATTTACAGAAAATAAGCTCTCAGTTTAGCCTATAGATCCCCTTCCAAACCTCTGTGGGAAAAGCATGAGAAAATATTTTTCTCTCAATCATGATATCCCAGCAGAAGGCTTTTTCACATGGTGAAATCACCTTAGAACATACCACAATTCCTAAAATGAGTATGGTACCATCAACAAATGATTTATAATGTAACTAAAGTCTTAAAACCTTCTATTAACTGCAATGCTTTTTAATGAGGTGCTATCATGTATATTGGTCCCAAGATGGCTGCCAACACTTCTTGGATAAAGTGCTGACAGCCAATCAGATCTCAGGATGAGATGTTTGGTTAGGCTCCGCCCACATATATATATGATTTTACTTTTGATTTTCTCAGGAACTACTGAACAGATTTACACCAGACCTGCAAAAGGCACTTCCCTGACCTTATGGCTACCTCTCTGTCAAATTTCAAGTAATTCTGTCCAGCCGTTCGGGCTGTAGCTGTGTCTAAAGGTCCTATGGAAAAATGCATGGGGAAAACGCGTTTTGGGACCCCCCTTTTTTCTCGGCCCCCGCTTGAAGAATCACCCCGAGACTTTCAGGGTAGGAGCTGAGCGGAGCGCCCCATTAGTTTTGAAAATATCGCGAGGATTCGTCAACCGGCGCCAAAGTTATTCAAAATAGAATTTTGAGATTTCCTATGGAAACTAGGTTGTAACTATAACTATCTACTGGCGACCGCCAGTAGATAATATATATACATATATATATATTCACTGAAAATAACATAGGTTTCAGGCACGTTATAGTTAGAAATTAGCATTTGAAAAACCTTAGAAATTCACTAAAAAACCATAGATTTCAGGCACGTTATAGTTAGAAATGAGCATTTAAAAAAACCTTTGAAATTCACTAAAAAAACATAGGTTTCAGGCACGTTATAGTTAGAAATTAGCATTTAAAAAACCTTGAAAATTCACTGAAAAAAACATAGTTTTTTTTCAGTGAATTTCTAATCTTTTTAAATGCTAGTTTCTAACTATGCCTACAGAGGTAGGACATGTGATGAAAGAAGGAACAACGCACAGAAAGAAAAAACAGAAATGCAGGAAAAAGCAACACAAGTCCACAAAGACAAAGAAAAGTGCAGGAAGAAGAAGAGATGTGCAGAAAGAACCAACTGAGGAGCATAAATTCCTCCTGTGCCCACAACGTTTTCAGACAGGTACTGGTGGTAACTGACTCTGACTAACCAGGCCTAGAGCCAGTGCTATGCTAAAAGACACTTAGAATACAGTGAAAACACCTACATACACTAGAGGGAATACTATGCGTTAGGGTACCCTGTGATTAGCATGACCTCCTCTGTAAGTCTCTAGTACATAATAGGGCAGGGGGATTAAAACTACCTCATAAAATGCGAGACGGGGTGTGTTTGCACACTGGTGAAGGGAGGGGGGGCCTGAGGTTACATGTGTGCAAACACGCCCAGTGGGCGTTTTAAGTTGGGGGATAAAGTCCCCTTGAATCTTGAGGGTCCCTGGGGACCAACTAGCCCACCAGGTACCTCCAGTAAGCGCCACAGAGCTGCGTTGCAGGAGATGTATAAAGGGGCATGGCCTGGACCACCTCTCTGCAACGCAGCGCAGTGCTGCTTACTGGAAGCACCTGGTGGGCTCGTTGGCCCCCAGAAGCCCTCAGGATTGAAGGGGAATTAATTCCACAACTTAAAACGTGCCACAGGGCGTGCTTGCACACGTCAACTCAGGCCACGCCCCCTCCCTTCACCACTGTGCAAACTCCCCTTATGGCACGTTTTGAGTTGGGTGATAAAGTCCCCTTGAATCCTGAGAATCCCTGGAGTCCAACTATCCCATGAGGTACCTCCAGTAAGCGCCACAGAGCTGCGTTGCAGAAAGGTGTAAAAAGGGGCATGTCCTCTGAACACCTCTCTGCAACGCAGCTCCCTGGCACCTCCTGGAGGTACCTGGTGGGCTAGTTGGCCCCCAGGGACCCTTAGTATTCAATGGGAATTAATTCCCCAACTTACAACTCACCAGAGGGCGCGTTTGCACAGTGGTGAAGGAAGGGGGCGGGGCCTGAGGTGACATGTATGCAAACATGCCCTGTGGCACGTTTTAAGTTGGGGAATTAATTCCTCTTCAATCCTGAGGGTCCCTGGGGGCCAACTGGCCTACCAGGTACCTCCAGTATGCACCAGGGAGCTGCGTCGCAGAGAGGTGTTCAGAGACCACTCTACAACGCAGCTCTGTGGCGCTTACTGGAGGTACCTGGTGGGCTAGTTGGCCCCCAGGGACCCTCAGAATTGAAGAGTAATTAATCACCCAACTTAAAACACGCCTCAGGGCGTGTTTGCACACATGTCACCTCAGACCCCACCCCCTCCCTTCACCACTGTGCAAACGTGCCCCGTGGCCCGTTTTAAGTTGGGGGATTAAGTCCACTTGAATACTGAGGGTCCCTGGGGTCCAAGTATCCCAGCAGGTACCTCCAGTAAATGCCACAGAGCTGCGTTGCAGAGAGGTGTAAAAAGGGGCGTGGCCTTCGAACACCTCTCTGCAACGCAGCTCCCACGTCTGGGCATACCCTTCCTACTCGGGGTGACAAATGCGCCAGGTATGCCCAGACGTGGGTCCTGGGCTCACTGTGCTAGTGGAAACAAGCTATCCTGGCTGAAGAGGGGTGAAACACCGAAACTGGTCCTAGGATGCTCGTTTCCGGTCCAGGGAGGACCTGGCTTGGCAGTTCGGGCTGGACTGTTCCCATGACGCACAGGGTCAAGACTGATTTGCATATGGCCAGGTCTAAACTGGGGTGGCATGGTGAGCAAAAGAATTATGGATTTAACCCAGATCTCTTGACTGGGGGTGAATGTTTTGATTTGCTCTGCATTCCATCCATTAATTGTGTGTCTTTTGCTTTCTCGCCCTAAGTGCGCCAGGTATGACCAGAAGTGGGTCCTGGGCTCACTGTGCCACTGGAATCAAGCTATCCTGGCTGAAGAGGGGTGAAACCCCGAAACCAGTCCTAGGATGCTTGTTTCCGGTCCGGGGAGGACCTGGCTTGGAAGTTCAGGCTGGACTGTTCCCATGAGGCACAGGGTCAAGACTGATTTGCATATGGTCAGGTCTAACCTGGGGTGGCATGGTGAGCAAAAGACTGATGGATTTATCCCAAATCTCTTGACTGGGGGTGAATGTTTTGATTTGTTCTGCATTCCGTCCATCAATTGTGAGTCTTTTGCTTTCTCGCCCTAAGTGCACCAGGTATGCCCAGACGTGGGTCCTGGGCTCACTGTGCCACTGGAATCAAGCTACCCTGGCGAAAGAGGGGTGAAACCCAGAAACCGGTCCGTGGATGCTTGTTTCCGGTCCAGGGAGGGTCTGGCTTGGCAGTTCGGGCTGGACTGTTCCCATGAGGCACAGGGTCAAGACTGATTTGCATATGGCCAGGTCTAAACTGGGGTGGCATGGTGAGCAAAACAATGATGTATTTAAGTCAGATCTCTTGACTTCGGGTGAATGTTTTGATTTGTTCTGCATTCTGTCCATCATTTGTGTTTCTTTTGCTTTCTGGCCCTAATTGCGTCAGGTATGCCCAGACGTGGGTCCTGGGCTCACTGTGCCATTGGTATCAAGCTATCCTGGCTGAAGAGGGGTGAAACCCGGAAACCGGTCCTAGGATGCTTGTTTCCAGTCCAGGGATGACCTGGCTTGGCAGTTCGGGCTGGACTGTTCCCATGAGGCACAGGGTCAAGACTGATTTGCATATGGCCAGGTCTAAACTGGGGTGGCATGGTGAGCAAAAGAATGATGGATTTAACCCAGATCTCTTGACTGGGGTGAATGTTTTGATTTGTTCTGCATTCCGTCCATCAATTGTGTGTCTTTTGCTTTCTCGCCCTAAGTGCGCCAGGTATGCCCAGACGTGGGCCCTGGGCTCACTGTGCCACTGGAATCAAGCTTTCCTGGCTGAAGAGGGGTGAAATCCCGAAACCAGTCCTAGGATGCTTGTTTCCGGTCCGGGGAGGACCGGGCTTGGCAGTTCAGGCTGGACTGTTCCCATGATGCACACGGTCAAGACTGATTTGCATATGGCCAGGTCTAAACTGGGATGGCATGGTGAGCAAAAGACTGATGGATTTAACCCAAATCTCTTGACTGGGGGTGAATATTTTGATTTGTTCTGCATTCCGTCCATCAATTGTGTGTCTTTTGCTTTCTCGCCCTAAGTGCACCAGGTATGCCCAGACGTGTGTCCTGGGCTCACTGTGCCACTGGAATCAAGCTACCCTGGATGAAGAGGGGTGAAACCCGGAAAACGGTCCGTGGATGCTTGTTTCCGGTCCAGGGAGGGTCTGGCTGGGCAGTTCGGGCTGGACTGTTCCCATGAAGCACAGGGTCAAGACTGATTTGCACATGGCCAGGTCTAAACTGGGGTGGCATGGTGAGCAAAACAATGATGTATTTAACTCAGATCTCTTGACTGGGAGTGAATGTTTTGATTTGTTCTGCATTCCGTCCATCGTTTGCGTTTCTTTTGCTTTCTCGCCCTAAGTGCGTCACATATGCCCAGACGTGGGTCCTGGGCTCACTGTGCCACTGGAATCAAGCTATCCTGGCTGAAGAGGGGTGAAACCCAGAAACCGGTTCTAGGATACTTGTTTCCAGTCCAGGGATGACCTGGCTTGGCAGTTCGGGCTGGACTGTTCCCATGAGGCACAGGGTTAAGACTGATTTGCATATGGCCAGGTCTAAACTGGGGTGCATGGTGAGCAAAAGAATGATGGATTTAACCCAGATCTCTTGACTGGGATGAATGTTTTGATTTGTTCTGCATTCCGTTCATCAATTGTGTGTCTTTTGCTTTCTCGCCCTAAGTGTGCCAGGTATGCCCAGACGTGGGTCTTGGGCTCACTGTGCCACTGGAATCAAGCTACCCTGGCTAAAGAGGGGTGAAACCCGGAAACCGGTCCGTGGATGCTTGTTTCCGGTCCAGGGAGGGTCTGGCTTGGCAGTTCGGGCTGGACTGTTCCCATGAGGCACAGGGTCAAGACTGATTTGCATATGGCCAGGTCTAAACTGGGGTGGCATGGTGAGAAAATGAATGATGGATTTAACCCAGATCTCTTGACTGGGGTGAATGTTTTGATTTGTTCTGCATTCCGTCCATCAATTGTGTGTCTTTTGCTTTCTCGCCCTAAGTGCGCCAGGTATGCCCAGACGTGGGTCCTGGGCTCACTGTGCCACTGGAATCAAGCTTTCCTGGCTGAAGAGGGGTGAAATCCCGAAACCAGTCCTAGGATGCTTGTTTCCGGTCCGGGGAGGACCTGGCTTGGCAGTTCGGGCTGCACTGTTCCCATGAGGCATAGGGTCAAGACTGATTTGCATATGGCCAGGTCTAAACTGGGGTGGCATGGTGAGCAAAAGAATGATGGACTTAACCAAGATCTCTTGACTGGGGTGAATGTTTTGATTTGTTCTGCATTCCGTCCATCAATTGTGTGTCTTTTGCTTTCTCACGCTAAGTGCGCCAGGTATGCCCAGACGTGGGTCATGGGCTCACTGTGCCACTGGAATCAAGCTATCCTGGCTAAAGAGGGGTGAAATCCCGAAACCGGTCCTAGGATGCTTGTTTCCGGTCCTGGGAGGACCTGGCTTGGCAGTTCAGGCTGGACTGTTCCCATGATGCACACGGTCAAGACTGATTTGCATATGGCCTGGTCTAAACTGGGGTGGCATGGTGAGCAAAAGAATTATGAATTTAACCCAGATCTCTTGACTGGGGGTGAATGTTTTGATTTGCTCTGCATTCCATCCATTAATTGTGTGTCTTTTGCTTTTTCGCCCTAAGTGCGCCAGGTATGGCCAGAAGTGGGTCCTGGGCTCACTGTGCCACTGGAATCAAGCTACCCTGGATGAAGAGGGGTGAAACCCGGAAACCGGTCCGTGGATGCTTGTTTCCGGTCCAGGGAGGGTCTGGCTGGGCAGTTCGGGCTGGACTGTTCCCATGAGGCACAGGGTCAAGACTGATTTGCATATGGCTAGGTCTAAACTGGGGTGGCATGGTGAGCAAAACAATGATGTATTTAACTCAGATCTCTTGACTGGGGGTGAATGTTTTGATTTGTTCTGCATTCCGTCCATCATTTGTGTTTCTTTTGCTTTCTCACCCTAAGTGCATCACGTATGCCCAGACGTGGGTCCTGGGCTCACTGTGCCACTGGAATTAAGCTATCCTGGCTGAAGAGGGGTGAAACCCGGAAACCGGTCCTAGGATACTTGTTTCCAGTCCAGGGATGACCTGGCTTGGCAGTTCGAGCTGAACTGTTCCCATGAGGCACAGGGTCAAAACTGATTTACATATGGCCAGGTCTAAACTGGAGTGGCATGGTGAGCAAAAGAATGATGGATTTAACCCATATCTCTTGACTGGGGGTGAATGTTATTTATTTGTTCTGCATTCCGTTCATCATTTGTTTGTCTTTTGCTTTCTCGCCCTAAGTGCACCATGTATGCCCAGACGTGGGTCCTGGGCTCACTGTGCCACTGGAATCAATCTATCCTGGCTGAAGAGGGGTGAAACCCCGAAACCGGTCCTAGGATGCTTGTTTCCGGTCCAGGGAGGACCTGGCTTGGCAGTTCAGGCTGGACTGTTCCCATGAGACACAGGGTCAAGACTGATTTGCATATGGCCAGGTCTAAACTAGGGGTGGGCGTAATTTGCGAAATGAACTTTCGCGAATTATCGCGAAAAGGCTGAAAATCTCCGCAAACACGCAGGAAATATCACGAAGACGCGGAAGTTTTTTTCCCGCCTGTTCGCGGTATTTTTTGCGTGATCGCGGGTCGCCAACTTACCCATGCGGTGGCTCACGGGCGTGGCCATCTTGTTTTCACTTGTCCCGCCCTCTTGCGATGCTTACTGTGCCACTGGAATCAAGCTTTCCTGGCTGAAGAGGGGTGAAATCCCGAAACCAGTCCTAGGATGCTTGTTTCCGGTCTGGGGAGGACCTGGCTTGGCAGTTCGGGCTGCATTGTTCCCATGAGGCACAGGGTCAAGACTGATTTGCATATGGCCAGGTCTAAACTGGGGTGGCATGGTGAGCAAAAGAATTATGGACTTAACCAAGATCTCTTGACTGGGGGTGAATGGTTTGATTTGTTCTGCATTCCGTCCATCAATTGTGTGTCTTTTGCTTTCTCACCCTAAGTGCGCCAGGTATGCCCAGACGTGGGTCCTTGGCTCACTGTGCCACTGGAATCAAGCTATCCTGGCTAAAGAGGGGTGAAATCCCGAAACCGGTCCTAGGATGCTTGTTTGCGGTCCAGGGAGGACCTGGCTTGGCAGTTCGGGCTGTACTGTTCCCATGAGGCACAGGGTCAAGAGTGATTTGCATATGGCCAGGTCTAAACTGGGGTGGCATGGTGAGCAAATGAATGATGGATTTAACCCATATCTCTTGACTGGGGGTGAATGTTATTTATTTGTTCTGCATTCCGTTCATCATTTGTTTGTCTTTTGCTTTCTCGCCCTAAGTGCACCATGCATGCCCAGACGTGGGTCCTGGGCTCACTGTGCCACCGGAATCAAGCTATCCTGGCTGAAGAGGGGTGAAACCCCGAAACCGGTCTTAGGATGCTTGTTTCCGGTCCAGGGAGGACCTGGCTTGGCAGTTCAGGCTGGACTGTTCCCATGAGACACAGGGTCAAGACTGATTTGCATATGGCCAGGTCTAAACTAGGGGTGGGCGGAATTTGCGAAATGAACTTTCGCGAATTATCGCGAAAAGGCTGAAAATCTCCGCAAACACGCAGGAAATATCGCGAAGACGCGGAAGTTTTTTTCCCGCCTGTCCGCGGTATTTTTTGCGTGATCGCGGGTCGCCAACTTACCCATGCGGTGGCTCACGGGCGTGGCCATCTTGTTTTCACTTGTCCCGCCCTCTTGCGATGCTTACTTCCTGTTCCGGGTCGCGCAATGCATGTACGCACCCGTTCGCGGTCGATATTTCCTGTTCGCGACCGCTTTTACTTGATCGCGTTGCATTTTGCTTGCTCGGGGGAAAATATCGCGCGAACTTGCGCACGTGGTCGCAATGGGCGCGGCCATTTTGTTTTTCACTCTATTGCATGGTTCTGGGGCCTGATTTTCAATCCTCTCAAAATCTTTTCAATCCTTTGTTTTTTGGATCTTTATTACTTATTATTTCTCTAACTATTTTCCTGCTTCTATATTTTTGGTTTTTGTCTACTTTTCTTTTGTTTTTTAGCTACTTTTTCTCTTTCTAGTGCCTGCTATTTATTTCCTTTACTCCTTTATTTATTTTACCTTTTCTTTCCCGCCCCGTCCCCAGAACCATGTCCAAGGGTAGGGCAGTTCGCAGGCGCAGCCAGAGCCGCGACCGCCTTCCTTGCGGTTGGCGGCGCCCACAAGGGGTTCAGGCACGGGCCTTATTTGGGGAGGTGGAGTTGGCTGCACTAATTTTCTTTGTGCAGCGCCACGTCCCCTCAACCCTGGCAGCAGGTGGCAGGCCTGGGTCCGGGTACGGCCTCCGGGAGCGTCGGCAGCGGTGGGGGAAGGTGCGCCGGGCAGTGTCGCGCATCTCTGGTGTCCGGCGCACCCAGGCACAGCTGACGCACCGGTGGTCCGACATCCTGGACCGTGAGCAGGACCTGCTGGACCTGCTAGGAGTGGAGGTCCCGGGGCTTGGTGAGTACATATTTAATTACTACAACTTTGTGTCTGTTCTTCTGCTCTGTGTTATATATTGCGAATATTTTTTTTCCTTCCAACCAGCTAGAATGTTGCTGCTTACAATACATTCCAGGTTAATAACATTTAAAAGTCTTCTGTGATTATGGTGCTCTTCTGCGCAACTACTAATCTTACTTGTTTGCAGCTTTGCTTAGCGTGATTCTTTACGAGTTTATTTTAGAGAAATTAAGTTATGTAATGCTACAGTGACTCTAGTCCACTCCTTACTTTGTCCCATCACTAATAGATAGGGGCGGATTGATGTTTAGGTACACTACTTTGTATGAATGAATAACTCAGCTTTAAAGCTGAATGGATCAAAGACGGACATCCTCCTTCTGGGTCCAAAAGGTCTCACTTTTCCCTTGGACATCTGGCCACCCTGTCTGGGCCCCCCCCAGACCCAAAACAGGAAGTAAAAAGCCTGGGAGTATGGATCGAAGCCGATCTCTCATTTACCACACAGGCCAAAAAAGTAGCCGGTACCTGCTTCGGACTACTGAAATCTACGAGAAAGATCCTGCCCCTACTTCCACCCTCATCGCAAAGACTTCTCATCCAAGGCCTCATACTTTCCAGGCTCGATTATAGCAACGCAATCTACTTGGGCGCACCTGAAGCAACTCTAAACAAACTTCAGAAAATCCCAAATGCGGCGGCCCGGATCCTCACTAACACCCCAGCCAGAGCTTCAGCCAAACCTGCTCTGAAGCTCCTTCACTGGCTCCCAGTGAGGGAACGAGTGATCTTCAAAGCCTTATGCCTGGCGCATAAGCTTCTGCAGAATCAAGGCCCTCCGATTCTTAGAAAATTCATAAAACCTTACAAAGCCCCAAGATCCCTTCGATCGGACAAGGAGTCCCTTATCATCATGCCCAGATTCAGGAAAGCTCGCTCGGGTGGAAGACGCTTCTCGGTCCACACCGCATGCCTCTGGAACGCGCTCCCCCGAGACCTTAGGAAAGAACCCAACTTCTTACGTTTCAGGAAACGGCTCAAAGCTCACTAGTTCCCTTAATTTTTTTTTAACTCTCCTCCTTCTGAAACCTGCTGTCCCCCTCTTAGCCGCCGAACCCACTGAGGTAGGGATCTTTAGCGCTGGGATACCTCAGGGTGACTACGCGCTCTATAATTTTTTTAAATAATAATAATAATAATAATAATAATAATAATAATAATAATAATATGAGCTTCTAATTTGTTAGTGGTATGCGTGATGCCCCCTCACTCAGTTACATGACGTGCTGCTAGTACGGCAGTCTTTAGAACCTTTTCTAGTTTGTTTAATGAGTGGTGGTAGGCTTAGCAGTTACTTAGCAGTAGCAGATCAGCATCAATCAAACCAAAGTTTAGTGTATACAAAAAATGTAGTCATGTTCATGTGTCCTCCATGATTTGACCATACGCATTGTTGAGGAATACAGTGGAAATGCATACTTAATGTACAATTGGCATGCCTGGAATAGGTGGGCTAGGTTGGGTGGTACGTTTTACTTAGGCTTAGTTGTAACTTAGTTTTCTGGAAGCAGTATGGAAGACTAGATTACTGTTGATAAATAGTAACTTAAGTAGTCGAACTGCGAATCCCCCGATATTACATGTTGACCAGATGAGATCGGTCAATGTAGTTATTGCAATTGTTGTTTACATAAGTGTTTTTTGACCGTTGTTGAAAAATATTGTATTTGTTTGACACCATCCATCAATGTTTGTCTCTTTCTTATAACTTTCCTGTTCATCAGCACCTAGGGGCAGACCGACAGGGACTGGGCAGTCGGCGGGACAGGAAGAACACCACCAGGAGGACACAGCTGAGGGCTCCTCTGCTGGCCCCAGTAAGTCTTCTTGTTTTTAATAATATTTCTTATTCCATAAATTTTACTGCCCCATATTTTTCCCGAACTATTGTTTGTTTCCAAATGCTATTTTTTTTACCACCAATTATCCATCGATCTGTACGGTTTCAAAAATCTTATCCCTGCCTCCGCTATGATGACTCTGAGTACTACTACTACTACATACTATCAGTCTGCCTGTATTGTAGTAGCTAGTCTTGCCCAGTTGGCCAGTGCCACTCTTTGTGAAAGGTTGTAATATAAAACTCATATTCACCAGTAGCTCGAGCCATTGAGTCCAATCCGTTGGGTCGTCGTCTTGTACTACTTTTACTCTTATTGATCTTGAGGCTTTGAAAATTCACAGCAACAACGGCCCTACCAGATTTATTACTATTTTGATATGATACCCTATAGGACATACTACTGTTGTAGGGATCTTGCACATACATTTGCACCAGAAAATAGGATGTTGGTCATGGTAGGTTGGACCTTCCTTGCACACCTCAATCAGAAATTCCGCACCCACCACAATTCCACTGCTTGACTATAGTACTGTCTTGTCATAACTATTAGGTCTCGGAACCCTCCCCCCAAGATACCCAACAAGTAGACAACCCAGAACATAACACACCCAACCTCTCAGTCGTGGAAGCAATTCACATGCACACCCTAACTTTAATTTGCTCACTCGTGTAAGTTAGTCCACACCAAATACTACCAAGTCTATGTAAGTTCAAAATGTTTATTTCAATTTGAGAAGGTCTGTACACTGTTTTCTTAGCAGCACCAACCGGAAACTCAATAACATTAAAACAATATACATTGTTACACTTATACAGTTGGGAATTAAATCATGATAACTGAACAGTGGTGGAAGGCAGCACCACCATCCCATAGCAATTTAGTTTATATACATTTATAAAAGAAGATGTGAGTGAAGGGACCCCTCACCTTAGAAGAACCTAGTACTGGTAGTTTTTGCATCATTCAGAAGCTCTGGTTCGTAGAAGGGAATCTTGCGTCTGTAATGCGAAAAAAGAAATGGTGTGCGTTAGTATATTGCAACTTGCAAGCATTTCTCAGCCATGCCAAAAAGTGTAGCATCTATGGATAAGCAATATGGACTAACAGTAACAGTAGTACACCAGTACTTCCTAAAAAAGTGGCTTGTTAATGTTTGTTGACCGCTTGTATGCAGCGCGTAGACTAGACAGTAGCAGTGTGAGGCAGGTCATGTGGGCTCAAGGTGTCTTAAGAAACTGCAAGGTAAAGGTAACGTCACATGTGCAAAAATAAAAGCCACAAAGGTAAAATGGTAGCATGGCTAGGGCTAATTAAGCGAAGGCTACAATGATCATATATAACTATTAGTGTCTACTCTACTACTACCTGATTTGTACTAGTGATGTATGTTAGTATTAACTCATTTTTCAACCTTGCAACTGATCAATAGGGGGGGGGTGTATATGACGCCTAATAAATGTGTAATGTTCTCTAGGCGCACTACCGACCACCAGTGCCGGGGCCAGCGAACAAGGCGACGCGGAGGGCGAGGATGCGGCAGTTGCTGCCGATACCGACGATGGAGCGGTAGGGGGAGTGGCAGCACCAGTGGCAGGCGGTGGTAAGTTAGATTCATAATCCTTAACTATTGTTGAACTTGACAGCACACTCACTGCAAGGGTGTACTGTATGTATATGTATACTGTACAGTTGTGACTTAGGGCCCCATTAGGATGGTGGGTGTATTGCCCCCGCCGGGCCGGCTGGAATTCACTGCCGACACTGCAGGGGCAAACCTTCGCCATACCCGTAGAAATTTTTCAGACCCCCCCCACATGTCGACCAGGCGGAAAAGGGTTCAATATGCCGGTGGTGTCTCTCTGAACACACCGCCAACCATATAATCTGCATTTTGGAATGCCTTTGCGTGGCGGCATTGCCGTCCGCCACGGAAAGGCATGAAGACATTGCAGAGTATGCTTGGGTGCCCCCATGGAGGGTACCTACCTATGCTATGGTAGCCCCCCGCCTTTCCAAGCAAAACGTGACAGGCTCCGTGCGGGGCCCGTCATGTTGTGCTTGGAAAAGCAGCACAACATGTATTTTTAGCATTGCTTTCGGCACCGCCAACCAGAATGTAAAAAAAACCAGGATGCGCAAACCACTGTGCCGGGCGCATCATCCTAATTAATTGTCCCCACTGGACCCCCACCCTTTTTAGCGTGAGGATGGCGGGCGGACAAAGTCCGCCCGCCATACGATGTCGTAAGTAGTAAGTATGAGTTGTTGTAAACGTTTGAAGTGTGAACTATAAGTCTAGAATCCCTTTAATTGGCATAGGAGCGGGAGTATTGAGTAACCAATGGCCTCATCTATCTAATTTCAACTCCGCTTTGAAAGTTTTATGGAGAAGAGCACCTGGTGCACTGTTCAACTGAAAAGTGAAAGACGGGTGGAAGGAAGAAGGACGGGCGCGATTTAAAATGTTATGTACTACTGTGCTTTATAGTGATACTCTACCATGCTACTATGTGTATAAATAATTAACTTGTTTACTGTTTTTCATAGAGTATATTTTACAATTGTTTTTTCTTTTTGATACACATCTACTCCTAAACTAAATCGAAGGGAGTTGGCCGCCAAGGCACGGCGCCGGAAGCTGGAGGCAATCCAGCGAGAATACCGGCGGCTGGTGGTCTTAGCCAAGGAGGAGGAGGAGACTGCGGCTGCAATTGTGGAAGCCTCCTCCCGTGGCCCGGGCCCCAGCCACCACCCTCCAGCAGTACGGTGCCACCTTCTGGCGGCTGCCCGCCACCACCGTGCCATCTCCGGTGCCCCCCCCACTGTGGCTGCAACTGCCGCACCCTTAGACGCCGCGTCGCCCGTTTAGAGGGCGAGATGCGCCAGATGCGTGTCCTCCCCGAGTCCCACCCCACCAGTTAGTCCCTGTCATCCTGTTCTGCCCCTTTTTTAATTCTTGTTCTTAACTCGTTTGGGCGTTACAGACTTTTTTCTACTATGGACAGTGGTTGGGGTTAGGGAGGGGGGTGGGTCAGCTTTTGTGGGTTTAGTTTATTTTTGTTAGGGTAAATTAAATATATTTTTCTATGTTACATGCAATGTTGTTAATGTTTTGTAGGTGGGGTAACTGTTTAACATCACACTGTTTCCTTGCTGGTGCATGGCCGCCCATAGCCTGTGTTTGATTTCAATAATTGGCTGACTGTATAAGACACAAACAGATAGATGAGAGACACACCTCACTCATTGACTGGTCCTTCTAGTACTTTCAGTCTGTCCTCTAGTCTATGCATTCTTTGTACTGGTGTGTGAAAACAAAATCATTGACATGTCCATTATTAATTCTGCCTCCCCCAAACTTGGCTCTTACCAGTGCTTGATGTTTATGTCCAACTGTGTCACAGCACTGGCTGCATGGTGAAGATGGTTTCCTTTTTCATACATGCCATGATTGGGGTGGTGGTGGTGGTGGTGGTGGTAGTATAGTAGTAGTAGTAGACACGGGCAGGGCGGCAGCATTTCCAAAAAAAGAAAAGGAGACAGTCAATCGCCTTTCAGAGACTGTTAGAGGAGTAGTTGAATGAAGTACAGTACAGAACTTACCGAGCAACAATAATATGCTCAAATTTTTGACAAAAAAACTGAATGGTGGTTAGGAGGATAGCCTACTAGACAGAGTTACAAACTAGAGTTGTGTCGAGTCACTTGACTATGCCTACAGTCTAACAGTTAGTGCTGTATATGAGGAATGACAACAAACAAATCCAATCAATGCCGGCAATTCATGCTGAGGTATATGTTCCTTTGTTAAAAAAAATAACCTCTGAAATATCCTGCTCATGGGTGGCCAAGCAGAAGAAGATCATCGCTCTGCCTTGAAATTGAAGTAGTGTTGCTTTCACCACATCCGCCCCAGCAAGTGTGTGATTAAGTATTGGTGTACATTTAATTTAGTTACACCTCGACAATAAGTCACACAGCCCGGGGGAAGAGGGTTAGGGTTTGTTGAATGGATGGGAAGGGGGTTTTTGGGAAAGGTTTGACATAGAAAAACAGTATGCATACATAGACAAACAAACAACAATCATTGAAGACTACCATATCCATAAGTTAAGGGAGAAAAAGGCAATGCATGCATGATGATGAGAGACCCGGATTACATACACTTCTAGTTCTTGTTCTGTAGTTAAATAATAATACTTTAACACATAGCAAATAGAAATTTTATATATTGGTAGGGAAGAAACGTAAACACAGAGCAAACCTAATGATGATAACAACTCCAAGAACACACTGTTGTAAAGATTGTATACAAGATATTAATCAAATTATTTAAAAGAAGATAAAAGTGGATACTGTTACTGTCTTATCCTGGTCAGAAATGTGGACTGGATTTGCATCTCGGCATTCCTCTTGCTCCTCTCGTCCATCAATCTTGGGTGTGTCGCCTCGCCACTGCCCGGCTGGAAAAAAAAAGGTGATGGATTGGTAAGGTAATTAATATGCATTGTAATGTTTTACAAAGTTTAGGGCAAGGCCCGGCCTGTAATTGTAGATGGAAAACCAAAGGGGATATTGAGAAAGAAAGTTAAAACAAATGCACAAGTGATGGTGTAGTGCAACAAGAACACTTTCCGAGGTGGCATGTATGCATCATCTCTACTCTAGTCTGTTTCCAGCATTGACCTTCAACAGTAACAGGAGAGAGCAGGCCCACAGTGCTTAGCATTAGCACATCCTACGTTAACACTTTAGAGTCCTTTTTTTTTCTCTCAGAGAGTTGGACAAACGCAAAGCACATTATCCATTCCAAACATAGCATTTTACAGTTTAAGTTAGTAAAATCAATGCACTGCAGTCATCCCACCGCTACACTCTATTCAACTTCTACACAGACATTTGGGTCTGCTGTGGTTGTTGTTGACGTGTTTACCTTTAGGCTTTTCCGTTTTATGCCACTCCTGAAACTTCCTCCTGACTTCATCATCATCTCTGATACTTTTACTGACTGACTGTGAAGATCGGCCTACAGTATAAGTAAAATTTTTATGACACAACAAGAGTAGAAATATAAATATTACTGACTTGAGTCATTCTTTATTGTGTACAGAAAGATAGATTACTACTAGTACACTTTGACATCACTTTGTGCACAACAAACAAACAACTCAAACACAAAGACCAATAGCTCAGAGTCAGGTGTCCAATGCATGCCATTAATTGTCATCATAAATTACCTGTTCCTTCTCATCTTAAGTTAACGGGCCATCTCTTTCGCCATCATCATGATGGACGGTGCTGTTGTTTCACAGTCATTTGCATTGCGCAGATTGAGTGAGTCCCCTTCCTGTATTGAATTAAAAGCAATGTATCACCAAGATGCAGGAGAATTACAAAGTTCTTATTTGCAAGAAGGGGAAAATTAGTGTGTTCTGTAGAAAGTTGATTAGTGGCAGTGCACAATTACATAAATTCATGTGCAACAAACACAACAAAATCTACAACATTCTGTCTGCGACTCTGCGGCCAATGCATGGCATCAATCATTACCGGTTCCTTCTCATCTTAAGTTAACGGGCCGTCTATATCGCCATCATCATCATGGACGGTGCTGTTGTGTCACAGTCATTTGCATTGCGCAGATTGAGTGAGTCCCCTTCCTGTATTGAATTAAAAGAAATGTATCACCAAGATGCAGGAGAGGTACAAATTTCTTATTTGCAAGAAGGGGAAAATTAGTGTGTTCTGTAGAAAGTTGATTAGTGGCAGTGCACAATTACATAAATTCATGCGCAACAAACACAACAAAATCTACAACATTCAGTCTGCGACTCTGCGGCCAATGCATGGCATCAATCATTACCTGTTCCTTCTCATCTTAAGTTAACGGGCCGTCTATTTCGCCATCATCATCATGGACGGTGCTGTTGTGTCACAGTCATATGCATTGCGCAGATTGAGTGAGTCCCCTTCCTGTATTGAATTAAAAGCAATGTATCACCAAGATGCAGGAGAAGTACAAATTTCTTATTTGCAAGAAGGGGAAAATTAGTGTGTTCTGTAGAAAGTTGATTAATGGCAGTGCACAATTACATAACTTCATGCGCAACAAACACAACAAAATCTACAACATTCAGTCTGCGACTCTGCGGCCAATGCATGGCATCAATCATTACCTGTTCCTTCTCATCTTAAGTTAACGGGCCGTCTATATCGCCATCATCATCATGGACGGTGCTGTTGTGTCACAGTCATTTGCATTGCGCAGATTGAGTGAGTCCCCTTCCTGTATTGAATTAAAAGCAATGTATCACCAAGATGCAGGAGAAGTACAAATTTCTTATTTGCAAGAAGGGGAAAATTAGTGTGTTCTGTAGAAAGTTGATTAGTGGCAGTGCACAATTACATAAATTCTTGCGCAACAAACACAACAAAATCTAAATCATTCAGTCTGCGACTCTGCGTCCAATGCATGGCATCAATCATTACCTGTTCCATCTTATTTTCAGTTAATGGCCAGTCTCTCTCGGCTCTGAAAGGAGGATAACTATAGTAGTCATCTGATTCATGGTCCACTTGTTTTGCAAGGACGAGGAAAGTTTGAATTTGTTGTTACCATCATCCAATCATCATTCATGAGGGAAATGGAATTGAGCAGGAGATTCAGTATGATGGAGCGGAGGAGCTGGATTCAGAGGATTGTACTATCAAATAGCAGACACCTGAAACGTGTATATTAAATTAGAAGAGTAGAAGACGGAGGTAATGGATTGGTTGTGATTCACAAGTTTATAACCGGAACAACAGACACAAACAAAGGGGGAAAAAAGGGAGGAAGACAGTAAATGCGAGCCTAATTGTCAGGGAAGTATAGCTCGTCCTCAAACTCTGGGGGTTCAGCCAGTAGTAGGTAATCATCTGACACAATACTTCCGTCACCTGAACCGCTGTCCACATCTTCCTCCGTTGATTCATGTATTGTTTAATTCGGTGGTATGAAGTGCTGATTCATTTTGATCATTGTTAACCTCTCCACGTTTTTTGGAGATAGACTGGTCCTTCTCAATGTTACAATGGAATCAGCAGCACTGAAAATACATTCGGAAGAGACACTTGCAACAGGGCAAGCCAGATAGCTTATCGCCAGCCTGCTGAGCTGTGGCCATTCAGACCTTTTCCTATACCAATACTGCAATGGGTTTTGATCAACGTACACCTCTGTTGGGTCGTCCAGATAGGCCTGGACCATCCGCTCAATGTTCAGGGTTGCTGCTGGTAAGCTTTTGTGCTGTTTTTTCTGTGCATCAGCACTGTGCTTACAATAGCCCATCTTTACATACCAATCCTGTAATGATAATGATTGTACTCGGCCTAATGATCCAGTTATTGTTTCTGTAGTTGATAGTGATGGTGAGTGTTGTGATTGTGAGCCAACCGCACTGCCCTCAGGCGACGAAGTTGCACTTGATTCTGCATGGCCTGCTTCAGTATCAGTACTTCTTGTGGGTTGATCTTGTGGGCTTTTAATTAGCAGCCATTCGTTTTCCAACTTACTGGCTGCTTCAGCTATACATCTTTTGTAGCGGGCAACATCATTGTCGGAAAAATCAAGGAATGTCTTCAGTAGTCCCAATTTTGCACGTGGATCCAGAATTGTGGCACAAATGTAATGTTCTTGTGACAAAATTTTATTTTGTAACCTTACATTTTCAGTTAAGCGCCGGGATAAGCTCTCCACCAAGTCATGGGCTTGCCTTCTGTCCTCTACACCTTTGTATGATTCAGACACATTATTCAGCTCATACTCTAGCATTTGCAATAATGGGATAGCTTGGCCCATTGTACAGTCCTCCTTGCTGACTTCAAGTGTGAAGACCTCAAAAGGAGAAATCATCTCAGTCAGGCATTTAATTAGGCTCCATTGCTCCATGTCAAGGATCATGCCTTTAACAGTAGCACTAGCAGCATCCCCTCTTCTTTTCCAGACATATTCATGGAGTGACATGTGCTGTTCGGACAGACGATCAAGCATGTAATACGTTGAGTTCCAACGTGTTGCCACCTCCTGGATGAGTGCCTTGACTGGCATCCTAAGTTCACGTTGGATGATCCTCAGCTGCTTCCGAGCTTTCAAAGAATGGCTGAAATGAGTGCATATTCTTCGGCAGATGGCCAGTAAATTGCTGACTATGGGTTCTTTTTTCAGAAAGTCTTGAACTATAATGTTTATGCAGTGCGCCAAACACGGAACCCTGAAATAGGAACCAAGTTCCATGGCCTTAAATATATTACTGCCATTGTCTGTGGCAACAAAACCAATACGAAGCCCTCTGGGCCGCAGCCATTCCAAAACCTTGGTGCGAAACTCGTGTAAAATGTTTTGAGCCGTATGAAATTTCTCCATGGCGAACATGGCTACAGTTGCATGTTTCCGAGTACCTTCAAAAATCGCAGCTGTGTCAACAACACCTCATTCAGATAGTTTATCTTTAACCCCCACAAAAGAGATCCAGTGTGCAGTGATGCACATGTAATCTGTGGCTTGGCAACTGCTCCACATGTCTGTTGTCAGGTGGATATTGTGCACAGCACTCTTCTGCAAAGCGTGTCCAACCAATTCCAGCACATCATGATGTAGTGCCGGAACAGCAATTCTTGCGAAATAGGACCGGCTGGGAACTTTCCATTTCGGGCAGATGGCAGACACAAATTCAAGGAAACCCACCCCTTCCACAAATGAAAAAGGAAGAAGGTCCAGCGCTAACATTTTAGCCAGCTTCGCATTGTACAATCGTGCCGTTGGGTGGTTGCGTTGGAACTGCCCCTCCAACCTAAACATGCCCTCAATGGTAGGCTGGCTTACTTTCCTTAGTGGTGCTATTTTCATTAACCCACTACGGCTCAACGATACAGATTGTCTCATTGAGGTACTCGCCGGTCTCCTTGGTGTCTCACCCAGACTCTGAGTATGGCTCTTACTGCGGTGCCACTCTGATGTTACTGAGGAGGATGTGGGCGTTACTGCACTACTGGGGACAGGGCTAGAAATGCCTCCCTCTTCTTCACCTGCCACCACAATAATATCGCTCTCTGATTCATCCCGATCAACTTCAATGGGTTGAGTTTTTCTACTTTCTTTTAACTTAAGTAGGTGATCTTCCCACACGATAGTGTGGTGTATTTTTAGATGACTTGCTTGTCCTCCGGTACCATAGTTTGTACCAAGCTTACCACGCCGAACACCTTGCCGACAAATTGAGCATATAGCAATGTTCTCCTCCTTGGCACTAACAGAAAAGAATTCCCAAACTGGGGAGGAGAACTTTCTGGCACTGCTGGATGTGCCACTTTCAACACCAGATGAACTAGAGGGGGTGTTTGAAAATGTGTGCCCCGGTGCACCTACACTGTGACTTTTACTACCACTACCTACTGAGATGGTTGAGCTGGATGTAGGTCCCTGCCGGGCCTTGGAAAATATGGCAGCTGGAGGTAGTGGTGGTATAACCTGTGTTGGTGATGTGGAAATTTAGCTTGCAAACTGAACATTATCTGCGCCATCTTGTCTCTCCCCAGCGCGACACGCAGGAAAGCGCACGGCAGCCATTTTAGGCACCCTGGTCTCTCCCTGCTCATTGCCGATCGCCAGCGCGTTCCCCTGGCGCTGCAAGCATCCCCCGCGCGCCGGCCACCCCCGCTCTCTCATACACGGGCCATAAACCCTCTCTTCCTGCGCGACCCTGCCATGGAACCACATCCCACGCCTGACCGACATCCCATACATGGTCATGCATCTCTTTGATAACCCCCTTCCTCTGCGCACCATTGTCTGAACTGATCCCAGGCCATCACCTAGCCCTGCGGATGCAGTTTATTACCCCTACTGTAAGGGAAACACCCCACATCAAAGGGATTACAGTAGATCAAAGCCCCTACCCCCTGAGACCCGGCCGGTCGCACACACCCCCGGGAATTGGCGGAATGTCCAGCTGTGTGATAGCCATCTCCTACTGTGGATGGGGTGGGGACTTCCACTGTAGATATGTGTGGGAACGAGCTCGAAGTGGGGATTCCGAGGATGTTCTTTCATGTTCCAAGACAATCTCAAGAATGTGCCATGTATGATAACTCTGCAATAAAGTCATAAACCTGTGTATAAGAGGCCAGGCCTCAGAGATGCAGTTAGAGCACCTTGTGATGATACCTTGCTGTCTGATCTGATGTGTTCTGCTCCGACGGAATAAAAACTTTGTTTCCTGCCTTCCGGTCTCCGGCGCCTGCCTCTTTCATTGGTAAATTATCGAATGGTATGAGAGGCGATTACCGCCGGGCAATACTTGAAGGGTTATCGACTGAAACTGCCGCTACCATTTAACAATTGGCGTCCCAAACGTGGGGCCCATCAGCGACATGTGGATCCAGTGGGAGAGGTCCCGACGACAGAGTGAACGACTGCAACGATCGGGAGAGCTCCTGCCCAATAGACCCTCGTCTGGCAGCCGATCATCCGAACTTCACTGGTTCCGAGCAGACCTCTCTCGAGTGATCTACGGTCCTGACTGGGAACCATCAAGAGTGCCGCGGCAAATACGGAAAGTAGAGGACGATCGGGCACTGGAGGCGGAAGACGAGAAACTGTCCACGCGGTCCGGGTAAAGTCGTGAAACACGACAAATTGCGAAATAATTGATTGATTATTTGAAATACTAGTATTGCTCATTGATTGTTCTCTTTGAGATATTAGCTGTCTACAAACGGGGAGGAGTAGAAATACTCTCTCTCTCTCCCTTTGCAGATAGTGAAGGGTAGGTAACGCAGACTTTTGTCCCCGTTGTAACCCGTCGTGCCTATCTTTATCTCCCCACTGATTGATTGTCCGAACATTGATTGTTTTGAAGAATAGTGCTCTTTGAGATATTCTCTGTTTGCAAATAACGTAGTATAGAAATATTCTGTCTAGTCTTTGCAAATAGTGAAGGGTAGGTAACGCAGACTTTTGTCCCCGTTGAAACCCGTCGTGCCTATCTTTATCTCCCCATTGATTGATTGATTGATTGTCCGAACACTAGTTGTTCGATATTGGTTCTTTGGAGGTATTCTCTGCTTACAAATAACGAGGAATAGAGATATTCTGTCTAGTCTTTGCAAGCAGTGAAAAGATAGGTAGTGCTGACTTTTGTCCCCGTTGAAACCCGTCATGCCTATCTTCTCCCCACTGATTGGTAGTTGGTTCTGCCCGGACCGCTTATTAGAGGTGGACCATCCGGCTCCACTGGAAGGCACCCCTAATAAGGACATGTTCACTAAATATGGACTAGTCGCCGTAGCTTATAGCAAGCTATGGCATAAATATACAAGGAAGGACCCCGAGAGTCAGTGGCCACTGATGGGATCCTTTGACGACCATAAGATAGAAATGCTAGAAATAGCTCTGCGTAGCAATAAAACGACACCTACTATGCTTGACAGTATCGGCATGTGGCGCAAAGAAGCAACGCAACGGAAAAAGAGGGAAGAGGTGAAAGCAGAAAAGGAATTATGAAAGGCCGCTCATCTTGCCGCTAGAAAGTTAGAAGAAGAAATAAAGGAGAGAAGGGAAACTAAACTAAGATAGGAGCCCGAAACATCAGGCCAGTACGCTGTTAGGACCCCCTCTATGCTCTACCCTGAGTTGTCCTCTAAGCAACGGACGAATGATGAATTACTATTAGGTCCCCCGATCATTTACATGCCCCCTCCATACGCACCCTCCCAATCGGTAGTGCAACACCCACAACCCCCAAACACAAGCGAAAACAGTACAGGGGCCTCGGTCCTCACGGCCACCGCGCCGGCCGAGCCTCTTGTACTGAACACAACGTCGGCAATAACGTTGGATGACCCTGAGGTGAGAAAGAAAGATTCCACCAGAATGAATCGACTAACAAGGGAGGAACGAGCAGGAATCGACAAGATAGTAGGGACACTGGTGGAGCGAAAGGAAAGTGAGGAGTATATAACCGACGTGTATAACTCATATGCCGACAGCCGCAGACGACACTTTGTCGTGCGACTTTGTTATCACGCCCTGAATACATATGAGGATAGGTACCACAATAAAGGTCCCGAAGGCTTAGCGGCCCTATATAGGAAGGTAGACATTGGGGAAGAAGGAGAGGGCGATGTGACAAACCTCTTCACTCGTACACTCAAGGTCTATCGACACCTTAAAGAACACAGACAGGCCACTAAAGCAGAAATCCCCATAGCAACTAAGCCCCAGGAAGGAAGGACTGATACCATGATGCCCATCAAAGAGGCCGCCCCCTACTGGGTCCCCCCACGAGGTCAGGGAACTCATGACGACATCAACCACCAAGATGCGAAGGGAAGGGTTGTATATAATTGGGTCTACCAGCCATGGGACCGACAAGATATTTTGACCTTTAGAAAAACTCTACCCGACTTAAGAAAGAACCCGACTGCCTTCTACACCGAACTAGGTACAGCCTTAGGCTCAACAATAATGACTTTAGCAGATATCGACTTGTTCTTCGGATTATGTCTGCCGGCTGATGTGTGGAAGCAAATCCGGAAAGTTGACCACGCTGAGCCGTTCGGATATACCTGGGTACAACTCGATACCATAGATAAACAGCGAGAACCGGGACAGAAACCCCCGAAAGCCATATTGGAGCTCCCAGACAAGATTGTACAGAAATTGAAGACTCTAATCCCAGAAAGAAAGGTAGACTGGTCGATAGTGATGGCTTGTCGCCAGAAACCCCAGGAGGATGTGTCTGAATACTTCTCTCGATTCGAGACTGTGTTTTCCGATTATAGTGGCCAGGACATGACCACTGCAACCGGACATCACCTCTTTGTCCAGAATTATGTGAAGGGTCTGTCACAAGAAGTCTCCCATAAGCTACAGACCAGCGAGAGTAGTTGGGCAGCCTCTAAACCCGCAGCAATCCTCCAGATGGCCCAATACTACGAAAACCAAAAGAATGAGAACGATAGGGCGTCAGAGAGGAAGAAAAAGGAACTGAAGGAGAGGGTAATGATAGCACAGTTGCAAGGGGTGACCATAGGAAGGGAACCCCCGAAAGGGAATTACCAACCAACCGCCCCTAGAAAGCTACCCCCTAGAGACCATACACCTGCACCCTACAACGGACGGAGAGACTTAGATGGGAGCCAATGTGCGTTCTGTAGAGGGTTCGGACACTGGAAATCCCAGTGCCCGGTCCTTCTGGAATTGAACAAAAATAGGGACCCCAGAGACACAGCATATGACCCCAGAAATAGAGGACAGGGACGAGGGTACACGAACGACGCCATCAACGACAGGCCAGGCAGACCAAACACTTTTGATCGCCCCCGACAAAACCAGTGTCAGCAGTCCGACTACGAAAGCACCCATGACTTCGCATAGGACCGCCAGGGACAAGGGAGGGATCCAGTCGAACTCCGTGTTGACCAGCAAGGTCCTTACGTCACTGCTAAGGTCTTGGGCACCAAGTCTCCATTCCTGGTAGATACTGGGGTGACACGTAGTGCGTTATCTAAACGACTGATTCCTAGGGCACCCTTGTCTGGCTCACATGTAACCTCAATAGGCTTCGATGGAACGCCCTCCACTAACCCCTTATCAGCACCAATCTCCTTTGACTTAGAAGATAACACCACTGACACGACCTTTCTACTCTCCTCCAACACCCCCGATGCTATTATGGGACTTGATTTGCTAAAACATTTTCGGGCTACCATCAGATGCTCCCCAGACGGAGTTCGAGTCATCCTGCACGATAACCCAGATCCATTCAGACCTTGTCACACACGGCGTATGCTCTCTATAACCGATGCTGACCTGTCCCTACTCGACACGTTACCTTCACATCTATGGGCTAAAACCGACTCAGATGTAGGGCGCATGGTGATTGACCCAGTACACATAACCGTCCGACCGGACGCAGTGCTCCCAAAGCTTCCACAGTATCGGATATCGCCCGAAGGCGAGAAGGCATTGGTGGAAATCATCGAGTCCCTAGTCTATGCAGGAGTGGTAGAAGAAGTAGTCAGTAATGTTTGCAACAGCCCTATCCTACCCATTGTAAAATAGCAAGGCGAGGGAGATGAGAAAGCATACCGCTTTATTGTTGACTTACGAGAAGTTAACAAAGTAGTCATACCTCAGTACCCCGTGGTCTCAGACATCACCACCATCCTCACCCTGATTCCGTCCACTGCCACCACTTTTACCGTTATTGATCTCAAGAACGCATTCTTTTCCATCCCCATCCACCCAGACAGCCGCTACCTGTTCGGCTTCACCTTAAAAGCCCGTTCGTACAGATTCTGTAGGGCACCCCAAGGCTACACTGAGAGTCCCAGCATTTATAACCAAGCCCTCAAGAGGCAACTAGATGCAGTCCAACTACCCGATGGAGTGGTGTTAATACAGTACGTCGATGACATTCTTTTGGCGGCCGACACCACTCCACTTGCCGTCACAGCCACCATTCACCTCCTCCACTTCCTTGCGGAGAACGGTCACAAGGTCTCCAGGAAGAAATTGCAATTCTGCCAACCCCAAGTAACATATCTAGGCCACCTACTATCCAAAGACGGGAGAAAACTTACCCCTGATCGAATTCAGACCATCCTAGAAACCCCTGTTCCCAAAACTCAGAAACAAGTGAGGTCCCTAGTAGGCCTCACCTCCTTTTGTCGACAATGGTTGCCAAACTTCAGTCTTATCGTAAAACCTCTGCTTTCCCTGCTGGCTAAAGATGTCCCCTTCCCCCTCCCCTGGACACCCGAATGCCAATCCTCCTTCAAAGAATTACGAGACGCCCTCTGCTCGGCCCCAGTCCTAGGAACCCCAGACTATACTAAACCTTTCTCCCTCTACACCCACGAAAGGGAGGGATGTGCGTTGTCTGTTCTAACCCAGTCCATAGGCCCTAAACAACGCCCTTGTGCCTACTTCTCTGCCACTCTTGACCCTGTAGCCAGAGCTTTGCCCGCCTGCCTTCGAGCAGTAGCCGCCGCTGCTGTCTCTATTCGGCAAAGTGAGGGGATCGTGCTCTCGAACCCTCTCACAGTATTGGTACCCCATGCGGTTGACACCCTCCTAAACCAAACCAAGACCCAACACCTGATTAGCGCGCGACTGACTGGTTACGAACTAACTCTGCTTGCACCCCACATCACATTGAAACGATGCACCACTCTGAATCCAGCTACTCTACTACCTCTCCCTGACGCTGACCCCAATGCGTCCCCTATACATGACTGCGTGACCCTCACCGACGAACAGACCAAGAGTAGGGTTGACCTCCGGGATACTGCCTTCCCGGACCCTGACGGAGAACTGTGGGTGGATGGCTCATGTATCAAGCTCCCCGATGGCACCACCTCAGCTGCCTATGCAGTCACCACAGCCCGAACAGTTGTTGAGACAGCCCGCATCACACAGCGATCCGCACAGGCGGCGGAACTAATTGCTCTCACACGAGCATGCATCCTGGCAGCAGGGACAACCGCAAACATTTACACAGACAGTCAGTACGCCTTCGGGGTAGTTCACCACTTTGGGCTCTTATGGAAAGAGAGGGGATTCTTGACTTCCCACGGCACACCCATCCTGCATGGAGATCTAGTCTCTGCCCTGACCGAAGCAGTCCTCCTCCCCACACGGCTGGCCGTGATCAAATGCCAGGCGCACAAGAAGGTGACAGACATTATAGGACAGGGAAATGCACTAGCTGACATTACTGCCCGAACCACAGCCGAGAATAGGTCCACGACCCGTATGTACGTGACCAGGTCACAAACTGAGAAATGGAAGGATGCTAGGGAAACGATTAAGGATATCCAACTAGCCAGCACACCACACGAATTAACTGAATGGGCCCGGGTGGGATTGAAGGACGATGACGGTTGCTGGCGAACTAAAGACTCGAACAAATGGTTGCTACCCGACTCATACTTGATCCCCATGCTGACCATGGCACACTCCCCCGCACACATAGGATCTGCCCCCATGATCGAACTCATCTCCAAAGTCTGGCACAACGACAAAATCCCAGAATCAGCCAAACGTCTTGTCCAACAATGCCTGGTATGCCTCCAACACAACCCTGGGAAAGAAACTGCTGTACCCCGGGGAGGGTTTGGGGTTCCCAATCACCCCTTTGAAGTCCTACAAATGGACTATGTCCAGTTAGAAAGGTGCCAAGGTTTTAAGTACGTACTTGTCGTTGTGTGTGCCTTCAGCAAGTGGGTGGAGGCCTACCCAACCCACGACAACACCGCTATGACAACTGCAAAAGTACTACTGAAAGAATTCTTCCCCCGATACGGCCTTTGCCGAATTTTGTGGAGCGACAATGGCCCCCACTTTGTAGCCGAGGTTATCCAACTCATCCTAAAGGGGCTGGGTGTGAAACAGAAATTCCACGCGGTCTTCCATCCCCAATCTGCAGGCTTGGTTGAGCGACATAATGCCACATTGAAGCTTAAGATAGCAAAAATAGTTGCCACCACAGGACTGAAATGGCCAGACGCTCTCCCGCTAGCATTGCTATCAATGCGTTCCACCCCCACTAAACACCACTTAACCCCCTACGAGGTCGTTTTTGGGCGGCCCATGAACCTTTGGACTGCACCAAAACCAACATCCATCCACGACGTCCCGGACGTCCTCATGTCTGACTATTTGTATAACCTAACTAAAACGTTGTCTGTTATCCATCAGCAGGTGCTGCAAGCCATTCCCGATGTTTCCAGGGGCCCCGGGCACGACATCCAACCCGGCGACTTTGTCTTAGTGCGTAACTTCCAGCGCACCAAGAGTCTGGAGCCCCGGTGGACGGGCCCCCTGCAAGTCCTAATCACCACCCGAACAGCTCTTCGAGTGGAGGGGAAACG
The DNA here is from genome assembly GCF_964204655.1 of Triturus cristatus. NCBI lineage: Eukaryota > Metazoa > Chordata > Amphibia > Caudata > Salamandridae > Triturus > Triturus cristatus. Next base: position 719,217,183 of record NC_140588.1, read on the forward strand.
CAATTGGCTGCATGCACACCACTGCAAGAAGGTATCACCGACCCTGACGACTACGGACAACATCACCGCCCAAGAAGAACTTCTGGACAAAGACCGACCATCCCTGAACCGCCGCCTAGATACGGAGACACTTGAGCTAGTGAAATATCCCGATCCCACCGTGCCATCCAAGGAAGGGTATAACTTGCGATGAAAGGAGAGAACTTCGGCTAAGCAGACCACAAACTAAATGGAAATCTCAGAGCGGTAGCCTAGTCACCTCAAAGGCCACCAGGAGAGAAACTAAACAAAGTCTGTGGTTCTGCCCGCTACCGAGTCTCTAGAAGGTGATGGAAGCGCCCGACATGAAGATGATGGAAGCAACCGGACGTCCGAAGATCCACTACAAAAACCCAAAGACTGACAGAATGCACAGCTCAAAGACTATTACACTTTTCATTACCCTTCTCTTTTGCCTTCTCCTCATGGTCACCTTCTGGATCATGGAGGAGAGCACACCCGCTCATAGGACATTGCTGACCACCGTTCAACCTACCACCATGAAAGAACACCATCTGATCTCACTTTCACCCCAACTCCGAGAAAGGCGTAAGGAGTTCTGGAATAACTCTTTTGTGCAGCTGCTCCACCAACACAATCTTGCCGCCAACGCCACTAATTGCTGGATCTGTGGATTGCTACCACATGCTACTGGACACTCTATCCCTTTCATCCCTTCACCTTTTTCTGTCCATGGTTCCTGCCTCGCCTGGCTAATCCTCCTGCAAGAAAGCTACAAGGACAATGCCACTTCCGGCAGAACCATGTCACACTTCAACCATGGGTTCTGGCTGAACAAAACTGGAAGAACTTCTGCCCCCTTCTGTCCTCTGAGATCAAACACTTCCTTTCACATGGACATCCCTGCCAAAGAACGAGTTGAAATGCAAGTGTTCAACAACCCAGCCAGACCCACCTTCTCTTACCTCCGGAAACGGACGGCCGCCACCCTAACAGTGGCCCTATCCGTCATCCATCATGCCTCGAAGGCCTGGGGGCGCAGCCGGTGGGCCACAGCTCCTGCCTCATCACCCGAACATTGGACTCAGTTGATCCACCCTCCTTTGTTGCCTCCCCGAATATGTACTTCGTCTGTGGTACTAAGGCCTACACCTGGCTTCCGAAAGGTTGGGGAGGCACCTGCTACATCGCCTTTGTCCTTCCTCCGACATATGTGGCTCCAGCAAACCATCACCGACAGAAACGTGCCAAAGACATTGTGCAAGCCGACTCCACCGGAGCACAGTTCATGGACGCAGTAAAAGGTCTCGTTCCACTCTGGGGTCCAATGGCAAACAGCAGTGCCATCCGCCACTTAACCCAGGCAGTAGAAACGGCGATGAACATTACGGCTGGTGCCCTCGCCAACAACACCGCCGAGCTCCAGGCTGTCCGCCTAGTGGCTCTTCAGAACCGCCTCGTTCTAGATGTGGTTCTGGCTGATCGTGGAGGAGCATGCCGCATCATTGGGTCCAGCTGTTGTACCTACGTACCGGATAACTCGCCCTCAGTCTACAAAGCAATTGAACACCTCCACAGACTTTCCGCAGAGGTTCATCAGGAGCAAGAAGTATGGTCACTGGGGAGTTGGTTTTGGGACACTATTAGAAGTTGGGGATGGAGGCTGTTCTCATTTATCCTAATACCAATTGTGATACTATGTGGATGCTCCTTGGGGATTCAGTGTCTGCCACCTTTATGCTCGCTTTTTATGAACTGCATCTGCCCTAAGACTTTGAACTTTGAAGTGGAACGAATGAAAGCTCTGTATGAGATGGAAGTTCGTAGTATTATGGGGATAGATCCAAACTAGACAAGCTGGCGAGACATGTTAAAAGGGAGGACTGTGGAAATTTAGCTTGCAAACTGAACATTATCTGCGCCATCTTGTCTCTCCCCAGCGCGACACGCAGGAAAGCGCACGGCAGCCATTTTAGGCACCCTGGTCTCTCCCTGCTCATTGCCGATCGCCAGCGCGTTCCCCTGGCGCTGCAAGCATCCCCCGCGCGCCGGCCACCCCCGCTCTCTCATACACGGGCCATAAACCCTCTCCTTCTGCGCGACCCTGCCATGGAACCACATCCCACGCCTGACCAACATCCCATAGATGGTCATGCATCTCTTTGATAACCCCCTTCCTCTGCGCCCCATTGTCCGAACCGATCCCAGGCCATCACCTAGCCCTGCGGATGCAGTTTATTACCCCTACTGTAAGGGAAACACCCCACATCAAAGGGATTACAGTAGATCAAAGCCCCTACCCCCTGAGACCCGGCCGGTCGCACACACCCCCGGGAATTGGCGGAATGTCCAGCTGTGTGATAGCCATCTCCTACTGTGGATGGGGTGGGGACTTCCACTGTAGATATGTGTGGGAACGAGCTCGAAGTGGGGATTCCGAGGATGTTCTTTCATGTTCCAAGACAATCTCAAGAATGTGCCATGTATGATAACTCTGCAATAAAGTCATAAACCTGTGTATAAGAGGCCAGGCCTCAGAGATGCAGTTAGAGCACCTCGTGACGATACCTTGCTGTCTGATCTGATGTGTTCTGCTCCGACGGAATAAAAACTTTGTTTCCTGCCTTCCGGTCTCCGGCACCCTCCTCTTTCATTGGTAAATTATCGAATGGTATGAGAGGCGATTACCGCCGGGCAATACTTGAAGGGTTATCGACTGAAACTGCCGCTACCATTTAACAGTGATATCCGTGCTACATCCCGCTCAGTAGCAGCCTTTCTGGATAGGGTGAGAATGTTGGTCTCCAATCCCTTTGGGGCAGGAGTAATGTGTGTGATGACTGGCTCGTCTTCATCAAGATCATCACCCCTCTCTTCTACATCTACCTCCATAACTCCAAGTTTTTCTGGGACCTTCCTTTTCAGAAGCATTGTCTTCTGGCGTATATCACTCTCAGACAGAGCTGGTGGGACCCAAGTGTCATCACGATCATCAGAAGCGGGGCTTGAAGAAGAAGATGATGGACTAAGCCTCCTTTTCCTTGCTGGTGGTCTGGAAGACAATAGATCTTCTGAAACAGTGGTTTGACTTTGCTCCACTTTGTCTGCAGGAAGCTCGATTTCCTGAAATGCCCCTACGTCAGGAGCAACAACTACTATGGTGGGCTGTTGCGGCGGGTGCTGCTGTTCTTGTTGCGGCGGGTGCTGCTGTTCTTGTTGCGGCGGGTGCTGCTGTTCTTGTTGCGGCGGCTGCTACTGTTCTTGTTGCGGCGGCTGCTGCTGTTCTTGTTGCGGCGGCTGCACACTGATCTGCTGAGTTTGCGCCAGCGTTGAACTTGATTGTGTACTACTTTGCGGTAATGACATTTCTTCAACATCGCTGCTCGTTAGTAGACTGGCTACCTCTGCGACACTAAAGCCCTTGGGCCTAGGTTGCTGGGGTTGGACCGCTGTGCTGCTCCCAGCTTGGTTCCCGGACAACGCTTTGGTGCCAAAAAAAGCATTGGCCGGCACACCACCAGTCGTGGTTAATGGCACTTCCTTTTTCTATTCCTTCTTCTATTCAACTTTCTTGGTACTGGACCTGGTACCTTTCTTTGGGGCCATCTTCTTCAGATGTCAGGCAGGATGCAGATGCACAACAAGTTCTGGTCACACGTGGACGTGATGCGCAGCAGGACTTCTGTCTGGCTGGCAGTACAATGGGTAGCCGGGTGATGCGGATGACACCTCCTACTCTGTCTTTTGTGCACCTAAAAGCAAATAAGACAGGAGAAGGACATCAGTGAAATGTTGCATTTGTTGTTGTGGTTCAGTTACTTAGTACTGTACTAGTGCAAACAAAAGATAGTCTAGCCATTTCTGACTTTTTTTTTCACTAGAGCTATGTTATACTACTGTGTACAGCCACACACTACACTCTCAGGAAGGATAGGAAAGTTGACAATAACCACCAAAATAAAAATGTAATGAAAGTGGGGTGGACCATTAAATTATTTGAGCATCTCAGCATCCATGGAGCAGTTGCTGGCAAAGGGGGTGGATGGAGGGAAGCAGTAAGCCAAATAGCCAAGAGGAACACCATGCAGGCCTCTGGCAAAAGCAGGACATTAATAACTCACAGTCAAAAAAACACCCAAAAAGGCCACCACCCACATGGACACTCACAAATCACAAACAAGCCGGGGGCCTGGGAAACACCAGGAGCTGACAAAAGGCCTATAAAAGCCAGGTAAAGGATGCATGCTAAAGCAAACTGCTCTGCCTTTTTAATGCAACAAAATGGAAATACGAACATTCACAGGCCCCAAAAAGGTCTGCAGGGTGCATGCATTGCACACCAACACACCAGACACATACAACAAAAGCATGTCTTTAAGACAACCAACATCAGAAAGGCCACCCCAAAAAACACACTTCCCCCAACTCAATCCAATGCCATCCATGCCCTAAATGATGTCTAAATTCAACAGACCACACAGAAAACAAAACACTTGATTAATAAAGCTGTGGCTACCTGCTCTGATCCTACTGGATGAAAGCAGGCCTGTTGGCAGACAAGGCCAGACAAGCTTGCAGGCCTAGGCTTCACAATGGCCACCAGCCACATGGCCAGGCCCAACAACATCAGAAACCCCACCCCAAAAAAACACACTTCCCCAACTCAATCCAATGCCATCCATGCCCTAAATGATGTCTAAATTCAACAGACCACACAGAAAACAATTGATTAATAAAGCTGTGGCTACCTGCTCTGATCCTAGTGGATGAAAAAGCAGGCCTGTTGGCAGACAAGGCCAGGCAAGCTTGCAGGCCTAGGCTTCAAAATGGCCACCAGCCACATGGCCAGGCCCAACAACATCAGAAACCCCACCCCAAAAAAACACAGTTCCCCAACTCAATCCAATGCCATCCATGCCCTAAATGATGTCTAAATTCAACAGATCACACAGAAAACACTTGATTAATAAAGCTGTGGCTACCTGCTCTGATCCTAGTGGATGAAAAAGCAGGCCTGTTGGCAGACAAGGCCAGGCAAGCTTGCAGGCCTAGGCTTCAAAATGGCCACCAGCCACATGGCCAGGCCCAACAACATCACAAAGGCCACCCCAAAAAACACACTTCCCCAACTCAATCCAATGCCATCCATGCCCTAAATGATGTCTAAATTCAACAGATCACACAGAAAACACTTGATTAATAAAGCTGTGGCTACCTGCTCTGATCCTAGTGGATGAAAAAGCAGGCCTGTTGGCAGACAAGGCCAGGCAAGCTTGCAGGCCTAGGCTTCAAAATGGCCACCAGCCACATGGCCAGGCCCAACAACATCACAAAGGCCACACCAAAAAACACACTTCCCCAACTCAATCCAATGCCATCCATGCTCTAAATGATGTCTAAATTCAACAGACCACACAGAAAACACTTGATTAATAAAGCTGTGGCTACCTGCTCTGATCCTAGTGGATGAAAAAGCAGGCCTGTTGGCAGACAAGGCCAGGCAAGATTGCAGGCCTAGGCTTCAAAATGGCCACCAGCCACATGGCCAGGCCCAACAACATCACAAAGGCCACCCCAAAAAACACACTTCCCCAACTCAATCCAATGCCATACATGCCCTAAATGATGTCTAAATTCAACAGATCACACAGAAAACACTTGATTAATAAAGCTGTGGCTACCTGCTCTGATCCTAGTGGATGAAAAAGCAGGCCTGTTGGCAGACAAGCCCAGGCAAGCTTGCAGGCCTAGGCTTCAAAATGGCCACCAGCCACATGGCCAGGCCCAACAACATCACAAAGGCTACCCCAAAAATCACACTTCCCCAACTCAATCCAATGCCATCCATGCCCTAAATGATGTCTAAATTCAACAGATCACACAGAAAACACTTGATTAATAAAGCTGTGGCTACCTGCTCTGATCCTAGTGGATGAAAAAGCAGGCCTGTTGGCATACAAGGCCAGGCAAGCTTGCAGGCCTAGGCTTCAAAATGGCCACCAGCCACATGGCCGGGCCCAACAACATCACAAAGGCCACCCCAAAAAACACACTTCCCCAACTCAATCCAATGCCATCCATGCCCTAAATGATGTCTAAATTCAACAGACCACACAGAAAACACTTGATTATTAAAGCTGTGGCTACCTGCTCTGATCCTAGTGGATGAAAAAGCAGGCCTGTTGGCAGACAAGGCCAGGCAAGATTGCAGGCCTAGGCTTAAAAATGGCCACCAGCCACATGGCCAGGCCCAACAACATCACAAAGGCCACCCCAAAAAACACACTTCCCCAACTCAATCCAATGCCATCCATGCCCTAAATGATGTCTAAATTCAACAGATCACACAGAAAACACTTGATTAATAAAGCTGTGGCTACCTGCTCTGATCCTAGTGGATGAAAAAGCAGGCCTGTTGGCAGACAAGCCCAGGCAAGCTTGCAGGCCTAGGCTTCAAAATGGCCACCAGCCACATGGCCGGGCCCAACAACATCACAAAGGCTACCCCAAAAATCACACTTCCCCAACTCAATCCAATGCCATCCATGCCCTAAATGATGTCTAAATTCAACAGATCACACAGAAAACACTTGATTAATAAAGCTGTGGCTACCTGCTCTGATCCTAGTGGATGAAAAAGCAGGCCTGTTGGCAGACAAGGCCAGGCAAGCTTGCAGGCCTAGGCTTCAAAATGGCCACCAGCCACATGGCCAGGCCCAACAACATCACAAAGGCCAAACCAAAAATCACACTTCCCCAACTCAATCCAATGCCATCCATGCCCTAAATGATGTCTAAATTCAACAGATCACACAGAAAACACTTGATTAATAAAGCTGTGGCTACCTGCTCTGATCCTAGTGGATGAAAAAGCAGGCCTGTTGGCAGACAAGGCCAGGCAAGCTTGCAGGCCTAGGCTTCAAAATGGCCACCAGCCACATGGCCGGGCCCAACAACATCACAAAGGCCACCCCAAAAAACACACTTCCCCAACTCAATCCAATGCCATCCATGCCCTAAATGATGTCTAAATTCAACAGACCACACAGAAAACACTTGATTAATAAAGCTGTGGCTACCTGCTCTGATCCTAGTGGATGAAAAAGCAGGCCTGTTGGCAGACAAGGCCAGGCAAGCTTGCTGGCCTAGGCTTCAAAATGGCCACCAGCCACATGGCCAGGCCCAACAACATCATAAAGGCCACCCCCAAAAAGCAGTTCCCCAACTCAATCCAATGCCATCCATGCCCTAAATGTGCTTGAAAATGAAATACATTCAAAAAACAACAAAAGGAACAGTTGCTTCATCATGCACACACACACCCATGAGGCCATGCCCATGGCTAGCTCGGGTCTACTACTACTACTACCCACAAAATAAAAAAAATAAAAAAAGGAATGATGATAATTAATTATCAAAAATAAATTGTAGTTACAACAACTGCAATGCCCACAATCAAACAAACACAACAACCACTTACTTGTAAAATATCCTATTCCAAAAATCCTCAAATCCAATTGCAATGATGCAGCAGACAAAAAGAGTGATCTTTCCAGCTCCAAATCCAAAGGCAGAATGAGCAGGAGATGGACAAAGCACTGGGAGGAGCCTGCTGGACAGGAACAGGAAGTTGGAGATTCTGTGTCACTTCCTCCCTCTCTCCACCTTTTAAAAAAATGACTCCTTGCACAAAAAAGGAAAGCCAAATGTCAATGTAAGGAGTTGTTTTCATCCAAAATCAGCATTTGCAGAAGGTTTCATGCTGCTAGAGCCGATATTCCTCTTAAATTGAAAATTTTACGTTGTTGAGTTCTCGAGCTTCACATTACTTCCGCCGGCGTGTCGAAAACGACATGATCGCGTTCTCTTCTTTGTCCCTGTCGCGTTGGATATGACGTGTTCGGGGTCTCTTTCTCCTGTTCGCGTTTGATTAGACGTGCCCGCGTCCTCATCCTCTGGCTCGCGATGTAGAATGACGTGTTCGAGATCTCAATCTTCTCATACTCGCGCGGTGCATGATCGCAAGAAGAAAGACGTGATCGCACAACAAATGACGTTAATGCGGCCGCGAACTGTCGCGAGACAGCGCAAAATGGCTACCAACAATCCAACATCTCGTGGAGAACGCGACCGGGTCGGGAAAACTTGTCGGCGAACGCGGGGATTCAGGTAAGGCGATCGCGCGAACGCGAGAATGTATTTTTTTACAGCGCGAGCAAGAAATAAATTATCGCTAAGCTGCGGAATGCGGAAATTTTGACATTTTCGCGCTTTCCGCGGAACTCGACAATGCCCAAATATCGCAATTTCCGCAAACGGAATGGAATTTTGGCCCAGGCCTAGTCTAAACTGGGGTGGCATGGTGAGCAAAAGAATGATGGATTTAACCCAGCTTTCTTGACTGGGGTTGAATGTTTTGATTTGCTCTGCATTCCGTCCATGAATTGTGTGTATTTGGGATATTGAAAGAAAAATAATGTTTATCTAGAGTCACAAATCCTCTGCGAATGTATGGTGCAGCTTCATAAATTCTCACGCCAACAGGAAGGCAGTGAATGCCTGGCTGCAACATAATTAGAAAGTTGCGCCTGCCATTTTATATAATGGGACACAGTCCCATGGTGCTCAAAATAAGTATTGAAAGCTGTAGAATGAATCAGGGTAGAGGTACCCCGACCCTATGGGTGGACGATAGGTGTCTCTGGCAGACCATTTATGTGAACAAGTTGCCCCAAAATATGTTTTTCTTCAATTTGCAGATATTTGCAAATTCTTCACGAACTTCAGTGTGGCACCCTGTCTAACTTCACACCAGTTTTGTGAAATTTGATAAAACAATTATATATGCATGTATTCACACACTCACTCATGCACTAATGCACTCACTCGCAAACCCACTCACACACTCTTACTCCAACTGACAGACCCACTCAAACACTGATGAACCCATTCACACACTCATTTTGAGACTCTCGTGTCCACGCACAGACCCATTCAGAGACTCATATACCCACTCAAAGACCTACTTAGAGACTCATGCACCCACTTACAGACCCACTAATTCATTCACACACCCATATAAAACCCACTCAGAGACTCACACACCCACTCACATGTCTACTCATACAGTCACACGCCCACTCACATAACAAAGACTGACACACACACCTACTCAGATACCTAATCAGGGACTCTCACACCCACTCACAGACCCACTCATACACTCACACACCCCCTGGCAGTCACTCAGACATTTATGCACAACCTCACTGACCCATGTACCAACTCACAGACCCACCCAGACTCACACATCTATTCACAGAGCCACTCATATATTCTCATGCCCAGCCATTGCTCTACTCAGACATTTATGCATCTACTCAGATGCTTATGTACCGACTCACAAACCTACTCAGACACTGATGCACCCACTGAAAGACCCACTGAAAGACTCACACATCAGTTCACAGATCCACTCAGACCCTGACACAGTTACTCACAGACCCACTAAGACACTCATCCATCTAATACAGACCAACTCAGACACTCATCCACCCAGCCACAGATACAGTCATGCAGTCACACACCCTCTTGCACCTTGCGCCTTTTGCACCCACTCACAGACCCAAAGAGACACTTACCAACCCACTCATAGATCTACTCAGTCACTCATGCAGCCACTCACAGACCCATTTACACACTCATGCACCCACTCACAAACCCATTCAGATACTGACACGTTTACTCACAGACCTACAGAGACACTCTCATACCCATTGATGGAGCCACTCAGACACTCAAGCACCCACTCACAGACCCATTCACACTCTAATATCCATGAACAGATCCACTCAAACACTCTTGTACCCACTCACAAACCCACTCAGACTCACACATCCATTCATACACCCACTCACAGACTCATACACCCACTCACATACCCATTCAGACAATCACCAACCTAAACACAGACCCACTCAGATTCAGGAACCCACTCACACAACTACTCATACACTAATGCACCCACTGACAGAGCCACTCAGACATTTATACATATACTCACAGACCCATGCAGTCACTCATGCACTCAGAGGCTCACTCAAACTCACACACCCACTCACACACCTACTCATAGACGCAATCACCCACTCATATACCTATTCAGAAACTCACACACACACTTAGAAACCCACTCAGAGACTTGTGCTCCTACTTACAGACCCATTGTTACACTCACACAAGCAGTGACAGAGCCACTCAGACACTTATACACCCACTCAAAGACCCACTCAGAGACTCACTCACCCACTCACAGAGCCACTCACAGACTCACACAGCCATGCCCAGATTCACTCAGACAGTTACTGCTGCTTCTAAGAAAACACATTAGTGCATGCAGCTGAAGCAACTGGCGATAATATGAAGTTAAATATGGTAGTCCCAATGCAAAAGAGTAAATGGTTCATAGGAATGTTAAGAAAGTGATAGCTGAGGAGGTAGAAGGAAGATGTAGAAAGGTCTATAAATGGAACTGTAGCAATGTTTGCAGTGTTAACTAGGAGTCAATTGATATATATTGACAACTTTCCTAAGTAACTATCAATGCAGAAGTCTGAAACAGAAAATTAAACTTTTGCGAGGATTAGAACCATGCAAAGTAAGGAAGTATACTAATTCACAGGGATATGGCATGTCTATCGAAGAAAGTGAGGAGAAGCACCTGCTCATCACTCAACAATGCAAATCTGTCTGGAGACTTTACTTTGTGAAATCTCCTGCTGATGTTCATCAGAAATTACTAGAGCTCTATTGCATGGTACCATAAAAGAGGCTGAAAAAGTTTGTGAAGATGTTCAGTTTTGTTTATTTGGTCTTGAAGAGGTGTCTAGGAAAAATTAAAACTTTCAATCTGGTTTTGTTCTCAAAAACTTTACAAGAGAATAGAGATAAGTGGCAGGAATTTGCCTTATATTTATTTGTACAGGAACCGTTTGATTTGACAACCTGGCAAATTATATGTAAGTGTTGCATGATAAATTAGAGGATAACAAAATGCTAGCCAGAGCAATACATAACAAGTTAGAATTGGTATCAATTTCAGAAGAACTGTTAGAATTAAATATTTATGATTCAATTAACATATAAAATATACACACACCTATTTCAGGCTATAGCTCGTATGGAGCCAAAGACAGGGAAACTGGCACCAACTGATCTACAGAAAGGCCATAACTGAAGAGTTGTGTACTTAGCTTTAGATTTTAAACAGAATATTGAAACTCTTGGTGTAGACAGATATGTTGATGAACCCCTTATCATTTTTGTAAATGGTGTCCCTACCAAAAGCAAAACAATCTGACAACCATTAGTGGATGCTAATAAAGTAAAGAAAGCTTCATTGTACCTCAAACTAATATTTATTATAAAAATGCCGATGTTCTTGACGATGTAAGTTTTATGGAGGATGAAACACTACCAACAAGTGGACAAATAAGTGGATAGATCCATATCAGAAGACATATATGAATCCAATAGCATTAATACATTGCATTTCAAAGAATTGGTTTGTGATGTTATTGATCTCTTTCAAATGAAAAATGCAAAAGTAGCTCCAATGAGTGAGTGGGAGAAAATGTTAAAAGCTTCCTGTTTTACCCAACTATATCCCACTGGAGCAAGTAGACAGTATGATGACCACCCCGTACAAATACTAGTAGCTGAGTACAGGCTGACCGGATTATATTCAGAGGACACTGGATTTCGGCTGGGTATTCCAATTTATATTGAATCTATTATTTGAGAGTGACTTGTTTGGACTATCATACACTGTGAACCACATAGTGAAGACAGGCGTCAATCTACGAAATCTCTCTGCAAAGGTTGAGAAGTTGGAATACAATTTGATTAATCTGATGGCCTGCCAATGTGGGCCTATCGTCATCATGCAGAATTGAAATGTATGTAGAGAAGCCTAGGTGCACCTACTTGGTTTGTGACACTCAGTTGTGCAGAGTACATGTGGGATGACCTGCTTGTGAAATTGAGAGAAGCAAACTCAAACATTAAGGACATCAATGTGAAGAAAGCAGGAGAACTTTGCTCTTTGGATCCTGCTAATATTTGTAGATATTTTTAATACAGGCATAACGCCATGCTGTCTTTCATCTGCACTAGAACAAATCCTCCTCTTGGGGAAGTAACTGTTTTCTTTTTCATAAAGAGCATCAAGCAAGAGGTGCTCCTCATATTCATATGTTGTTGCGGATTAAAGATGCACCAAAATTTAGAACAGACAGTGATGACTCTCTATTCTGTTTCATATAGCAGTAAGTGATATGTTCCATCCTGAAAGAAAATTTGGAAATAGGCCTGAGAGAACAAGTTCTGCACTGTCAAACACATAGATGTGGCAAGTACTGTAATAAAAAATACAGGTGTAAATGAAAGGTTTACACAAGGTGTCATTTTGAATTTCCAAGGAAGAATGCACTGTTTTTTATCTGCAGCAAGACATACACTGACACGACAATCACAGAACAACACATACAACCTCAGATGAACAGAGGTGTCCAAGTATATTGATGACTATAATCCAGTGATTCTGCAAAATGTGGAATGCACTATGGATATACAACTTGTTGCAAACAACTCCATCACTGTTGCTTCTTTATGTCACCTTGTACATTAGAAAATCATAAAAGACAGAGATGAAGGAGATATGGGAGGAGATTTCTGCAGAAAAGTCTCTAACAGAAATCGAAAAGCTTGAAAATGCTTTCACATGAGGGGGGAGATAGGCTCCTATGAATGTTGTGACTGGTTGAGCTCAGCAAGTTTGTATTCTAAAACAAGGGGAATTGTTTGGATAAGTCTAGGCCTTGAAAGCACACAAAGCAGAGTCTTGAAGTATTTCCCCGAAATTCAGTATCTTACAGGGTTTGACCCAGCAAGTATAGATATTGTAAAAACAAATATGTTGGATACTTACTTTCCAAAAGGAGTCCACACCTTGAAAATGTGTCTTTATGAGATACTCAAAATTATAGATTTAGAAACTTTTTAACAGAACATATAGATGAAGGGAAATATGCAGTAGTTGGTTGTGACTGATGTTTTGTTTGATATACAAAAGAAGTTTAATGAACCATTGAAAATGTAGTTGCCAGACACCCGATAAAAGAGGAGTTTTTCTATTTGGCACCTTTGCAACTGTGCAAGCCTGGCCCACTGAATTGGAGTTACTTGGACACTTTGACTGCTACGAAAATTCTTTCATTCGGTGTTCAATCTTTCCCAACTGCATGAACATGTTAAATGATGACATTGAATAGGAGGAAACAATTGCTCCTGAGATAGCTAAGGACAGTTCACGAAGCAGCCAAAGTTCAGGACCTCCAAATCAAGATCCTCTTGGACAATCAATTATTTAAAATGTAGACAAGAAAATGTTGATTTGGAGCAGTTACTTGGACAACTGAATGATAGGCAGAAAGAAATACATAAAAGAAAAAAATTAGCATGGATTTCTCCACGAGAAGAGTGAATGCAAATGCTCATCATTTTAGCATCAGTAGTCAAGTTGGCACCAGTAAAAATACTTTTTAATTTAAGTTCTCACTGCTTTTATACGGAAAACTACAGACTATAGTTTGTCTTATGTAGTAATAGCACCTACTGGTTTATCCGCACACAACATTAAATGAATTGATGAGGTGAGCATGGTCTAAAACTAAATGCTTGTCTTTGTACACTTGAGAATGTAACAGATTTTAAAAACAGGGTATGATGTGCTGTTTGAAGGAAAGCACATAATTGTGTTGAGCAACTTACTACAACTTACCCTGTCAAAGGACAGCCTATGTTCAAGACACTTCTCCGTGATGAAACTCGGAATACTTGGGAAGTATTGGAAATGTAAATATTTAGCTGAACTTTCAATTTAGGAATATGTGTCAAGAATCTGAAGTGGATTATGGAAATATTGTGAAGCACATTAGATTATGCATTCTCATCAAAGAGGGAAACATCAATTAGAAACTTGACTTATTAAGAAACTAATTTCTATAAGCAAGACAGCAGCAAAGCTAATTTTTAGTATCATTAAAGAAAAAAAATAGATTGTGTGTCGAATGCCTACACTTCAAGAGTGTTCCTGTTTTAACACAGAATTGTTAAAATTGGAGAAAGAAGACATTTTTAAACTTTCAGCAATAGAAAAAATGGAGAACTCTTCAATGAAAAGCAGCAAGCAAAACTGAATTCATTGGAAAAGTGTGCTTCAGAACTGCTGGATTAATGACATTTTAAGTGTTTGCAAGAATTTTAGAGTAATTTTGCAAAGAAATGTTAATATTGTGGAAGGATTAGTAAATGGTGCAATGGGTAAAGTGATTGATTTCATCACCTTTCCAAACAGGAATGAGGTTGGATACTTAGCAATATAATTTGATCAGATCGATGGCATAGAGAAAATTGCTAGGAATATTATACATTTTTTTCTTGTAGGAGACTTGTATGTTTCCGCGGCAGCAGTTTCCAGTTTCTCTAGCATACGTTGTGACTATCCATAAATCTCAAGGTTTAAGTGTAGATGCTGCTTTTATTAATATTAGAAGTACTATGAGGTCACAGATAGGCCATCAATGGAGGTCCGTCTGACATCTGTGAATAGGTCCTACTGCAAGATTACAATACCCGTGGTCAGAGCGCAGAGGTTGGGGGATAGGACTGCCGCCTCAAACAGGATCAAAGATCCCATCGGTAGGGTGGTCCGATTCCTAACCCTACAATGGGAGCGGTGTCTGTGCAGGCACTGCTGTAGGGATTAAGATATATCTTTCCGACTGCCTTATCATGGCAGCTCCACTGCCATGAAAAGCCAGTCTGAAAGAGACTTTGGGGGCCCCAAGCAGAGCCACTGCCAATCAGGCCACTGCTAGGTGGTCTGAGGGGCACATGTAGAGCCTCCCCACACATCCATGCACTATATGCCAGGAACCACAGTGCATGGTTGTGCATAAACTGCCTTTTTCCACTTGTCCTGGGCCGCAGCTCAAGCCTCCAGTTGGAAAAGGCAATTTCCGACTGCCTACACTTTAGTCTAATCATTTTATGGTGGGCGGGACCGACGACTCTTTGTCCACTGGTTTCATACCAGCTGCGATGGTGGCCAGACATTCAGCTGACAGACTGCCATTGTTATTAGGCCCTATGTTTAAAGAAGGTATGTCATATGCAGCATTATCTCGAGTTAGAACATTGTCCAGTCTGTTTATGGTTGAATTTGATGACAGCAAAGTAAGTGCTGATGCAAGCTTTGTCAATGAGTACAAGCAGTTGCGAACTGTCTGTGCTCCTCATTTAGGACAGTATTCCATTTATGAAAAATGGATAATATGTCCAAAGCAAAATCTTATAAAGGATTGTATGTATATTGGAGAAAAGAGGGAGAACACAGAATCCATTGAGAAGAAAAAACTGGAGAATGAGGGAAATATTCTAGGTTATGAGTTGTCTAACCCTTCTGGTGTCAACTGCTATGCAAATATTTTCTCAATGTACTCTTTTAGTTACCAGATCTATTAAATGCAATTGAACAGAATCCACAGAAGAGATTGTATTTTGCACTCTGTGGTTTGCTCCCACGTTTACATGGTGATAGGACTGTAATACATTGTACTTACAGCATTTGGGATCTAGTAGATATATGTAGTGGATTAGTACATTTTACCCAGAACACTCAGCAAGGTGCACAGTAGTTCATAATTGTCATCCTTGGAGTTTTAAAAGAAGAAATATGTATTGATAACTTATTTGGACTGTATTACTCATGGGATTATGAGTGTGAAGAATGTTCTTTCATGTCAATTACTCAAATCTGGGTGATGTCTTCAGAAGGGTCTTCATAATTCAAGAGTCCTTTATATCTAGTCCTACTATTAGACCATTTCTAATATTAAAAGAGGTATTTTAAGATACGTTAGTTTAGATTAGTTCAGTACCTACAGGTAAAACAATTGATAAATAATTGTAGTGAGTGCAGTGCCTAGTATCACTTAATTATAAAGACATACTGTCCAGTTCTGTATTTTTTCTACAATCAATGTGATTGTTTTATACCCACTGTTCAAGGATGAATCTTTGTACAGTACATCATTTATGGTGTACAAGTATGAAAGCTGAGTACAGTAAAAAAGGGGAAAATGAAATGTTTTATTGTAAGGTAAAATACTATTAAATTATAAGAGATGCCTGCTGCTTTGTTTATAATATGAACTTATGTATTGCAGAAATTAAAAGCTTTTTGGTGCAAATTTTTATAACACAATACTAACTTATATGTATATTCTTTTTCTTTTTAAATGGATGAATCCCAACATCTATTGGAGTAAAGTAATTTCCTAATTAAGTCTTTCTGCGTAGTTCAGCAAACTTAAATACACCAAGGGGGTGACTAATATAACCACTAGGACATTCAGTCATTCACCCATACAGCCACTTACATACCTACTAACTTACCCATAGAGTGACTCATGCACCCACTCACTTGCCCATACTGCCACTCAAGTACCCACTCACTCAGCCATTCAGCCACTCACACAGCCACTCACTCAGTTATATAGTCACTCACACGGTCATTTATTCACTCATATATGTACTCACACAGTCACCCAATGACCTATATAGCTACTCCACACTCACTCACTTAGCCATATAACCACTCACACAGTCACTCACACACCCATACTGGTGCTCACACAATCACTCACCCACCTCTATACCTATTCACATACCAACTCATTCACCCACCAACTTAGTAAACCAAACACCCACTCAAACAGTCACTTGCTCATCCACATAGCCACTTACACACCCAGTCACTCACTCAAACAGCCACTCAGTCACCCATACAGCCACTCACATATGCATACACTCACACACTCACTCACTCACCCATACAACCACTCATACATCAATTCTCTCACTCATACAGCTACTAACAGGTGAACTCACTCACCAATACAGGTACTCACATAGTCAGTTACTCACCCATACAGTCACTAACACAGGTACTCACTCACCCATACAGCTGCTTACATACACATTCACTCACCCATACAACCACTCATGCAGCCGCTCACTTACCCATACACCACTGATGCACACACTCACCCATACAGCCAATCATATACCCTTTAATTTACTCATACAGCTACTCACACACCCATTCACACATGCATACACCTACTCACTCATCCATCTCACTCATCCGTACAGCTACTCACTCACCCACTGACTCAGCCATATAGCTACTCACATACTCTCACTCACCCATACAACCACTCACACACCAACTCACTTACCCATACAACCACTCACACACCAACTCACCCATACAACTACTCTGTAATCTACTCACTAACCCATACAAACAGTCAGGCAGCCACTCACTTTTCCATACAGCCACTCACACAAGCCCTCACTCAGCAATACAGCCACTCACTCAGCCACTCACACACCTACATAACCACTCACTCACCCACTAACAACGGAACTCACTCACTCATACTCTCACTTATACAAACAGACACATACAGTTTTTTTTTGGCACCAAGAAAGATCGCTCTAATGATAACCTTTGTTTTTTGTGACCTTTTGAACCTTTAATTTTTTTTATTTTGTTGTAGTTCTTTTTTGTATTCTTTTAATATGTTGTATTTTTTGTATTTTTTCATTTAAAATGGCAACTGAAAAAATACATTTTCACACAAAAAACTCAAAGCTGGAGAAACAAGTGCCATTGTACAATAAAATAAAAAAATAAAAATGAGAGAAAGCAAGAAGTTCAACTGCCATTTTTTTGCTAGGTGGCTTAAAAGAGGTCTCAATCCAGAAGAGTTAAAGGTCTCTGCAGAAAAACGATCCTTGAAAAAGGTTTGCAATCGTACTTTGTGGAATAATTGAAAAAAGTTTGTCAGTTTAGCACATGATGTAATCCATTTTTGAGTAATGATATTTCGGCAGAGGAGAAGACATGGTCAGAAATGTTTTAAATGGGAATAAGGTCAGTACTGGATGCCCTCATCTATTGGAGAGGCCCCCACTGATATAACTTCCTCTGTGTTTGCCTCTCTCCAGGCTAGAAGTTCCATTGTTGAGAACTGCCTCTGCCCCTTCCCCGACCACGCTGTCCTAAAAAACTGGGCCAGCTAGATGTTTGGAGCCCAGTGCTAGGACCCTCACCTGTGTCTGACTCTTCAGTAGAACTTGCAGAAGACTCAGAAAAAAGTAACCACTTTTTTGTTTTTTAAACCAAGCTCAGGTTTGGTAGTTTTCAATGTACTGCAATGTTGGTTGTGTATACAATTTGTCAGCAGGTTAAGGATGTGCTTTCTTTGACTGAAGTTATTGATCTCTCTTTGGACTTTATTGTTTTTTTGCTATGTTCACTGTTCTCAAATTCAAAGATTTTTTTGTTTACTTTCTCAATAGCAGCATTTGCATCAGAAACAGCAGCAACATGATTAGGCAGATCGAGGATATTGATGTTGATTCAATGAGTGAAGTACTGGTGTCCTTGGACATTGAGTCCTTATACACCAACATTCCTCAGATTGAAGGTATTGATGTAATAAGAGATGTATTGAATAGAAGGTCTGGTCCAGTCATTGTACCTACTGAATTTATCATTGATTTATTGACAATCTCATCAACTCAAAACTATTTCAAGTATGAATTTCAGTACTTGTTAGAAACCAAGGGGACATCAATGGGGGCTTCTTATGCCCCTAATTTTGCAATATTGTTTGAGTACAATTTTGAAAAGAAATACATCTATCACAGTGCCATCAAGCCCTTTTTTGACAATATAAACCAGTGGAGGTGTTGTATTGGTAATATTTTTATCATGCGGAAGGGGAGTAATCTTAGCCTTGCTAATTTTGTGGAGGAGCTCAATGATTGTTAACCTGACTTAAACTTCACATTCTATTCTACTAATCAACTAGTTGAAATTTTGGACCTACCGTCATGCCCTTTGAGGGTAAATTAGCAATCAAGCTATACACCAAGCCGAGTGCTCAGAATAACTTAATTCAATATCAGTCACCACCTGAAGGGTTTCAAAAGATGGACTACCATTTGGTCAGTGTCTTTGGATTCAAAGAAATTGTAACTGTAGGTCCAATTAATTCTGTGGGGCCAACATTCTATCTAAAAAGCTAAAGGAAAGAAGTTACCCATCAAAATAGATCAAGAGATCTCTTGGGAGAGCGGGGTACAATCACCGTAAATATTTGATGACTCTAACCCCCAAAAAAACATGCAATGGATAGTCTGTGTTACTACCACCTGCACACAGAGTAATGCTAAAACAAGGATTGCTAAAAAACCCTGACCCTTGATCCAATCGACTGGTATCACGAAGGATTTGCTATTATTTTCATTTAAGAAGGGGCTTAACATAAAGGACCATATGGTGTGTGCTGCCATGTCTAAGTCTACATTCCTTGATTTGGCCTCCTCATGGGGCCTTAATAAAATTGTAGGGCATTTTAAATGTGGGCATTGTATATTATGTGATTTGGCCTTCAACACAAAACAGTTTGTGCATGGGAATATCACCCACAACTTAATGAATCACATCAATTGAAATTCATAACATGTTGTCTACACTGTCTGGTGTCCATGTAATTTATTTTAGGTTGAACAGACTACGCAGAATGTGAAAGCATGTTTATCACAACACAAGAGTCACATACTTTGCAAGACCCTCACTTCATCCTCGGTGCCACATTTCCTGGAGTCTAATCACTCACCCAATGATATCAGGTGGCAAATTATTGAGCAAGTATAAAAGCCACCTAGGGCCGGCAATATACAGGCAATGCTGAATACAGGAGAGTGTCACTGGATTTTCAAATGTGACAGTGTCAATACAGGTTTCAATACCATGGATAAGTAAAATGCTGTAATATATCATTGAATTCTCTGCACTCTTCCTTGTTCCTGTCTATGTACCTTTTACATTTAGTATGATGATGTTATTGCATTCCATACTCGTAGACAAAATCACTTGGTTCTTAAGCTTTATTCAGCTAATTAAAAACAGCCATAAAAGTACATTTAAATAAAATAGCAATCCCAATAAAATTACATCACTATAAAATCAATCATTTAAACCCATACAAAAAACAATTTGAAATCAAAGGCAATCTAATATGAAAAGTTGTTTCAGAATAAAAAGAGCCACATTGTAACACACAAAGGGTTCTCCAGAGGGGTAACTGTGGGCTGTGCTGACCTACTTTTAAAAACATTTCTGCTATCTTTATAACTATTTATATACTTTTCTGCTAATTCCTTTATTTTTAACTTCTGTACTGCACTGTTTGTTGAATTTGAATTTGGTTGCTCAATTGTTGAAATTGACAAGCTAATGGGAGCTGTGCTTTGCTGTGAAGGGGAGCGACTGGGGACCTGGGGAAACTCTGCACCGCTGCATGTTGCAGGGTTCAGATGAGTTGTTCCCTGACCCCATTTCTCCTTCCCCTCTCACCTCATTAATGCGCCGTAGTTGGCTTCCTCCTCGCCTCCTACTTAGCGTGCTCCACGTCAAGTTCGGCCATTTTTTTACAGCCCACTCGGGACACTTGTGGGTGCCATCTTGGGTCAGCGATCTAGTTGTTGACCGGCCGGTCTCAAAATCCCCTACTTAATGGGAGCCGCGACGCAGACGCGCAGCGGACTCCAGAGGGGTGACTGTGGGCTCTGCTGACCTACTTTTAAAACCCTTGCTGCTATCTTTATAATTATTTATATACTTTGCTGCTAATCCTTTGTTTTTAACTTTAGTACTGCACTGTTTGTTGAATTTGGTTGCTCAGTTGTTGAAATTGACAAACTAGTGAGAGCTGTGCTTTGCTGTGAAGGGGAGCGACTAGGGACCTAGGGTGACCCTGCACCGCTGCGTGTTGCAGGGTGCAGATGGGCTGTTCCCCGACCCCATTTCTCCTTCCCCTCTCACCTCATTAACGCGCTGTAGTAGGCTTCCTCCTCGCCTCCTATTTAGCATGCTCCATGTCGAGTGCGGCCATTTTCTTAAAACCCACTTGGGATACTTGTGGTTGCCATCTTGGGTCGGCGGCCTAGTTGTTGACCAGCCGGCCTCATAATCCCCTACTTAATGGGAGCCACAATGCGGACGCGCAGCAGATACACGCAGCGGGTGAGCCGCTGGCATTCCAAAGGCAAGCCCTTCTGCGTCGGTCCACATCTGGACCGCGTCCAGCGCCTGCCATGCTGCCTGTTTTATATCTTCCACTATTTCCTGGTCTGGAGAACAGCTGTTTGGTTTAAATAAAGTAGTCTGCCAGGGGTTGGCCCGTATTGATCTGACCAAGGCTGGTCAGGCGTTGTGCTGCAATTTCTGCCCCTTTTCATTGGAATGCATGGAGGAGAGGGCGAAGGACAGCAGAATCATTTTAAGGTCCCCTATTTCACACTGTAGGGCCTGTTGTGCCAACATCAAAGCCTGTTTGATTAATTGCCAATCTCTCCCCAAGCACTCAGATGATATCTGGCTTGCTCTGGAGTCTAACTCCTGGGATCTTATGTTTTTAACCAAAACTTGGTTAAAAGAAAGCTCCAACCCTGACCCACTGTTGGTTATACCTGAGGGTTTTTGGTTCTCTGTTGCTATTAATATGAGGGACGGCTGGGAGATCTCGTGCAGGTAAATTGAGCGCATATGGATTATTGAGGCGCTGTCCTTCTGTATTAAAACCTCCCCCACCTCAACTATTGCTGGGATTCTGGTATTATAGACCCCCGATACCCAGCCCTGTCATATGCTAGAGTTATGCGATATCATCGCAGATCTATCATTGAGGCACACCAATTTCAAAGTCCTTGGCGACTTCAATATCCACATGGACAATGACAATTGTTCCATGGCTTCCTAATTGGCAGACACATTGGAGGGTGTAAACCTGATACAGAAGGTGTGTGCCCCCACCCATATATCACTCCTTATGCTGGATCTTATTTTTACTAATGATGACAACCTGGTAGTAGAGGCTCCACTACCTCTGCCCTGGTCTGACCATTTGCTTGTTCCTTTCAGTTTCGTGGGTAGACCCTCTGGCAGTAGTGCCAGCCCTATATACGAGGAAAAAAGAAATTGGAGGAGGGTATCCCTGGAAACTTTAGGACCCTGGCTATAAAACGCCCTTCCTCAGTTGTCGTGTGACCCGAGCAGTGATTTATCCACTTTCAACTGCTGGGTCTCCTCCACCCTTTACAGAGTGACCCCTCTCAAAGCAGTTAAATCTGCCAGGAAACACCCTCTGCCCCTTGGTTTTCCCTTGACCTACGTGCTGAAAAAAGTTTATGCAAGAAATTGGATCGACTTGACGTAAATCCTACAAGCTGGCAGCTAAATGCTCCTATAAAGTGGAATACTATGCTAACCAAAATAAATCGTCTGATAACTCAGCCAAAGAAGTATTAAAAATTATCCAAGGCTTTATTAAGCTGAAAACTCTTGACAGCACTGTATCCCCATCGGTCGCCCTCTACAAGGACTTATCTGACTTTTTTCAGGCGAAAATACGATAAATGTATTCCTCCTTCCCACCGGCTATGCTCTCTCCTATGTTATATTCCACCTCAGACCCTCATGACACCTGGCCCAAACTTTGCCCGCTTCTCCTGGAGGCATCTCTCAGTGAACTGTACAATTGTAAATCAGGCTGTCCTGGCGACCCCAGTCCGGCCCAGTTTTTCAAATTACTTGCCCCATGGCTTAATACGGTGTTGAACCTGCTGTGGAATTCATCTTTGACCATGAGGATCTAACCTGTCGCCTAGAAACAAGCCTATCTACAACCTATTCTTAAGAAACCGGACGCTGATCCAGCAAAGCACAAAAACTTTAGGCCTTTCTTCCTTCTACCAGGACCTCCAAAATTCTTGAAAAGGAAGTTCAGAAACAACTGTTCAATTTCCTTGAATCGAACAGCTGTCTCCATGACTCCCAATCTGGTTTCAGATCAGGCTACAGCACAGCGTCTGCTCTTCTGGAAGTGGCTGAACATGTTCGTGAAGCATTGCACCAGGGCAACTCTGCAATGCAGGTACTATTGGATCTCTACGCGGCATTAAACATGGTGTTACATAGAATTCCCTTGGAGAGGCTTAAGCACTTGGGAGTGGGGGGAACCATGCTGTCCTAGTTCCACTCGTGTCTAGAAGACCGCTCTCAGCAGGTATTTCTCTGCCCCCACGTGTCCTCATAGAAACCCCTTGTTTGTGGTGTTCCCCAGGGCTTGGATTTGAGCCCTTTACTATTCAATGTCTATCTTACCCCCACGCGACTGTTGCCCAGCAAAGGGGACTGAAAGTGCTATCCTATGCTGATGTTGCTCAGCTGGTGTTCTCTTTCAGAGAGCACTCTGAGGCTGCCTTTGCCAACTTCAAACAATGTCTGAATAACATCGCGGCCTGGATGATGGAGAGCTGCTTGAAACTGAACACCGAGATAACAGAGGTTTTATTTTTTAATCTATCTTCCCCCTGCTACCGGAGCTCTGGTGGCCGTCTGAGTTAAACCCCCCACCAATCCCAGTAGATTCAGCTAGAAATCTGGGGTTTAAATTTGACTCTGACCTCTCCAGTAAGGCCCAGATCTGCCAGGCGTCCTCATCCTGCTTCTGGAAACTGATAGCTTTGAGGAGATTCATCTATCTCCTCCCAATTGATTGCAGGAAGACTGTGGTCCATGCATTGGTCATGTCCCAGCTGGACTATTCCAATAGCCTTTATATCAGACTACCAGCGTATTGGATACGCCAGTTGCAAACAGTTCAATATGATGGAGCCAGACTCAACTGCGGAGTCTCCACTGGCCAAAAGGAGGATTGAATTTAAGGCACTCACCTTCGCCTACAGAGCCTCTAGAGATTGCGGCCCGCACTACCTAAAACTAAGGCTCCAAAACTATCATCAAGAGAGGGTTCTGAGATCCAACCACCTGAAACTGCTCAGAGTTCCCCGCTTCTCTAATGCCAGGATGGGCGGCCGTGCTTTCCCGGTGAGAACAGTGTCACTCTGGAACTCATTGTCTACCCATCTTCAGTTGATAGAGTCAGAACTGGCATTTAAGAAAGCGTTGAAAACCTGGCTCTTTAAGCTCCCGTAGCTTTCTCCCCTCTTTCCTCTCTGGGAATCTGTATTTAGTTGCGGTCACCTCCGCCGGAGGTAGCCGTGCACTCTATAAATGCCTCTTATTATTATTATTATTCACATAGTGCAATCAGATATTTCATAGAGGCTTTGTGTGTTTGGATGTTGTGTCTAACAAACATAGGTTTTATATAAAAACGCCTTAGATTCTGATAGAATTTACAAAACAATAAAAGGTGCATCGTACTTTGCTTACTTTGTGTCCATCACATGGACATGGCGTCTGATCAGAAGGGCAGGACTTCATGGTTGAAAAAAAACCACCAAGTGATGTACAATGCCGCATCTCAATTGTAGCAAGACGAAATGGTATTACAGACTTGTTACGCCAGATAAATAATTGTAACCATCCTCCTCTGTCTCATATGACATATATAGGATGACTGAGGATTTTATATTGTTAACAGCCAATCGCTGTCCAGATCTCTATGGAAAAAAGTATCTTTAATCATCCTCCTAGTCAATGACAGCACCTGGATAGGGTCTGACAATATGGTCATGTTAAAAAACATACTAGAATAGGAATTAATATATAATAACCATAGGATACGCGATGCCTTGTCCAAGGCTAAACAATCTAAAATATTAGATCTAGTAAAACAAATATGCTCTTTAGCCCATAATGAGAGCCATAATAACAAAGGTCTTATAAGAGGTAAATCTTTTAAGTGAAGAACAATCATAGTAGAGACAGAAGTAGGCAAACAAAGTAGCCATTTTAAAAATGTG
Organism: Triturus cristatus; assembly: GCF_964204655.1. NCBI lineage: Eukaryota > Metazoa > Chordata > Amphibia > Caudata > Salamandridae > Triturus > Triturus cristatus. Next base: position 719,242,155 of record NC_140588.1, read on the forward strand.
TTTTCCTCCAGGGCAGTGTTTTCCTTCCTTGTCGGGCAGTGCAATTAGGTGCAATTAGCATAGCTCCCGAGACCAGCCCCTAAGTAACAGTGGACACCCGTCTAGCCTTCCTTATAAATTTCAACCATTTACTTAATGGGCGGCTACCCAATTTGGAAGAAAATGTTAAATTCTCTTGAGAGACCCTGCTCATTTTGGCTCTAGTATTATGATATGTTGACCCCAAGATCCGTTACCTGTAAATAAAACACACAAGTAGCAAAATGAATTTACTGTAGCAATTGGAGTAGTATCAATGTAAAACATTCTAGGTTGTTTATGCTTAGGCCGACAAACCATAGTGAATGTTTCGGATTTATTAATCACCATTTTCTTAGAAGACATATACCCCCTGAGGACATTCACTAATCTTTGTAAGACAAAACGGGGTCCTAGTCATCAGACCACCATCGTCAGCATACAACAATACTGGAATAGGATGCCCGTCAGCCTGGGGAGCATCAGCTTGCTTGGCCTGCTAATGGGTTTCCATCCTATTAATAAATAAAGAAAAAAATAAGGGGGCTAGCACACAACCTTGTCGAATGCCTGGCCCTACTTTGAACATAGGTGAGCACTCGCCTCGTGGTCCGAAGTGAAATCTGCTAGAGAGATTCTCATACAAAAGGGAGAGAAACTCTATTATTGGCCTGGGTGCACCTAGAAAAATCAGTGTTGACCAAAGTGAATTATGGTCAACCAAATCAAAAGCGCTATTTAAATCTGCAAAACAAAGATATAAAACTACCGACTTGGCCTTGGTGTACTTCCCAATCAGTAATTCTAAATGTACTTTGTTCTATAGTACCCATCTCCTTTCTAAAACCACACTGCACTGGGGATAAAATAGATTATTCTTGTGTCCAGTCCAAACTCTGCTCATTACCTTGACTGATGATTGTAAGAGAGAAAGGTGACGATAATTTTTCAGGCCTGCTTTTGTCATCCCTTTTATAAATGGGTACAATTATTGAAACTCCCCATGAGGATGGAGTCTCATTCAATACAGCTGCATTGAACACCAGGATGAGGATAGGCCCCCAGAGTTTGGTAGCCAATTTAAAAACATCTACCGGTACCCCATCAGGTCCAGGAGCCGGTCCTCCAACACTAGCTTGTAAAGCTAACATAACTTCATCGTTAGTAATCTTCAATGGGGAAATCACTTCACTAACTTCCATTTTGCCATCATTAGTGCATTTTTCAAAGATATTAAAGTGTGCCACCGAGGCATCACAAGGAACAAGAGAACAAAGCTCTGGGATATTTTTATTTTTATTAAATGGTGCATTCACTATATCCAAAAATAAACATAATGTCCTTAGTTTAATATGTATAAACCAGTTTGTTCCATGCTTCAACCTGCATGGTATTCTTCCTTATTGCCAGGGCCTGTTTATATTTTTGGAAAATGGTTTTAATGACCATAGTATCTCATGGCGAATGACATAAGGCCTGCTTTAATAGACGGGAGGCCTTGGTACAGGTATGGTCAAACCATCATCTGTTACTATCCCGTACATTATTCAGGGGGGGCATCAGATGAGTTTTAATATAGCTAATAATATGATTACAATTATCCACCAATGGGTTTGGAGAGATATTCTCCTGTAGACAATAACTTATTTCAGTGGAATTTGCTGCTGCTATTTCATGTAACATACTGATGGGATCAATGCCTGCCCACATTATTCGTACTCCATTGGCCCTGTTTGGGGCAATATCATTTACCATAGTGAATGATTCACATTTCTTACCCCATAAAGAGAAGGGCATAATAATAGGGTTATAGTCACTTAATAGGGAGGGGGAAATAGTAGGGGTATCGCACATAGCGGTTACCGAATCCAACACCAATATGTGGTCAATAATTATTGATGAATTTCTTCCCGTAAATGATGGGGCTCATTACCCGTTAGCATCACAACCACATCTCAGTAACTGTAACTCATACTTTGAGATAATGGAGTTTAATTACTCCCCGTATTCATGGTAACAAAAGTGAGCCCTCCCCATCCCTGCCTGATTAGTAAATGCACCAACATGTGTAGCTGACAATGCACAAGCCTGAATATTAAAATTGTCTGCCGATAATGCAAACAAATTAGAGTGAATAGGGCATGAGAAGGCCTTGAGGCCATGGTCAAGTGCGATGGCCACTCTGCTATAAGTAACATCAAATACATTATTGTAAAAGTTCACCAATACTGGTCAACTCCCCCTTCCTGGTGAACCCCAGAAATTGAGTATGTGGTACTCTTCTAAAATTTTATATAGAGTTTATTAGTAATAAGGAGCTGTAGACCCCGTTTCTCCCACCAGATTGAGAGGCTATGGCACCCAAGGAATGTGAGTAAAACCCCTCTACGAATGTCGGCATCATACACCAAGTTTCTTGTATGCAGATGATATCAAAATTAGAGATAGTATTAGCCCAATCAGCATTTCCCAGGTTATTCATTAGCACGCACAAGTTACTCATTAGCACACACATTCCAGGTTGCAAATACAAGTCCCCAACCTGAGTGTCACTATTTGCAACCCTTGTTATAGCCTGGGTCTATAAACATCTTACACTAGTGGTACCAACTGAGATGTTAACGGTACGATCTTGATTATCCATTATACAGCTTAATTTCATCCCACAAATAATTAGGGAGACAGTGCAATGCAGGTTACTATCACCAACCACAGGGAGTTCCCCAGGGTTAACAACTCCAGCCCTAAATTACTCTTTGTTGTGATTCTAACTGATGTTTGTTGCTGTGATTTCCTGTGACCATGATGATGTTGTCTCACCATGAATTCAATTTAAGAGCCTGTATCTATTTATTATATGCTCCTTGGATATGATGTTACTGATTACTTGCTGCCTAGACTTATAGACCATCCTTACGTTATGACCCTATCAAATGTCTGTTGCTGTGACCATGATGACATTGCTTCTTTGGAAAGTTATGGGCTAAGCCTATACCACCTATGATATGCCCCATATATATTAGAATTGTTTTGCCTGTCTCCTAAATTCCTTGAACACATCTTGGCACTGAAAGTGATTTCAGTCATTGAAGTTGGGACTCTCACATGTACCAGACATGTATAGGTTATTGATCACGTATTGCGATTCCTTGTACTCTCTATTTTAGTCAACATGGCTTTTCTTTATTGAGGTCACAATTAGAGGACTGTGTGATAAGTTCTGTTATATGACTGTCTAATCAAAGTTGAGAAACACGTCATTAGTCGCACTTGTTTTATTGTTCCTTACAATTTTGAGTGCGCATAACATAATTTACCTTTGTGGTATATGTTTACATGCAGATCTATAGACTAGAGGAACATGCAAGAATCCTAGAACTTCGGCAGGGCTTCCATGGCTACGGTATGCGTCTTTTTGCCGTGCATGTATGTCTTACAATGCAATTTATTGCACTTAATGCTTTGAAACTTCCTGCATGGATTATATATTGTAGGCCTGGGCAGTGAACTCTGCTCCGTTTGTGGAGTTTGCGGAGTTTTCTGCACTCCGGATCCGCGGAGCTCGCGGAGTGAAGAAAACTGCGCTAGGAGAGTTTTTTCCCCGAAAGGTAAGTTCGCGTGTGTGAGCGGCAGGAATACCAGTGCGATCTGCAGTTCGCACTGCACGTCGCCACTTGTGGAACTCCACAGAGATTTTTTCGTAACTTTGCGGAGTCCCGCTTAGCAAAACTCTGCGAACTATGCCCAGGCCTGATATATACTTCGAAGCACTGCTCATTTTGGGGAATTTTTTTATATTTTATATTTATTGAGATTTTCTTAGCATATAGTGTGAGACGTTGTACATGTCGGAGGTGGATAGTCTGTTTTCCATTTCCAGGGAGAGCAGTGCTATTTTACATGCTGTTTAGGGCAGGACATTTCCCTTTGGCATTTGAAACTGAATGTGATGTTATTCCAATGTGAATCTGTTCTGCGGTAACTCATTAGTAATTCACCACTTATACCTTTGAACAGAAGGGACTACTTGAGATGATTGGATTCAATCTTTGTTTACTTTAAAGAATCTTTGCAAGAAACTGACGGGCATGTTGCTGACTTGTGAATAAAGAGGATCCTTGCAAGAAATTGATGCAGCACATTTCCAACTTGTGAACAAAAATCAAAAAATTTTTAGCCCTACCTTTTGAACCTTCATTTGGCCACATGCAGTAATATGGAAATTGTTGTTGTCTGGTAAGTTGGCCCATGGGAGCTTTTTAAATCTAACTTAACTCAATTTGACTCCTTGCATGTATAATTTTTAGGAATTGTATGTCTTATTTTAGGAGGTGTCTACCCTGATTTATTAATATGGAGACATGAATATACGATATTGGCTATCACTTTCCAAAGTATTTGAAATCTTTCTTGCGTCAAACGGGTTTGCACGTACTTGCACTTGGGTGTTTTGGATATAACGGGGATATCTTTTTCACTCCAGGGTTTATTTTGTTTAAGGTTTGGTTACTATTGTAGCTATAGATGTGCACTCCTGAGTTTTTCTAACTGGTTCATGTTTTTACTCTAACACAGGAATGTAGACACTGAGGTGTTGTTGATGGTTTTCTAAGCAGCAGTTTATTCAGGCCTGTGTGGTTCCACTTTTGTTTTCCCTTCCAGTATTCACCATGAAATGAACTAATATGTTTTGTGTGAAAGTCCTAGGTACCCTCCTATGTACTGATATACATGATTTTAACTTTCAGATTGAGTCCTTGTTTGCTCTAAAATATGTTGTATGTGCCCTGATGATGACCTGATACATTTTAAAGGGTAAAATGCCGTTGAAGATACTTTGGCTAAAGTTGTGTCTGGTGGCTCAGTGGACTAATGCATCCACTACAGGGGCCTGTGTTTGATCTTCTGGTCACAGATTCAAATCCCAGCAGGTCCACTCAGCCTTTCATCCATCAGATGTTGATAAAATTAGCCATTTTCACTGTATTCTTTTCCCCCCTTTTGCTATTGTTTTTCTGTTTACACTGTATATTTTATGTATTTTTGCATGTGTACCAATGTGTCTGTTTATGCATCTATGGCTGTATGTTTTGTAAGTATCTGTTTCAATAACAAACAAAACATTTTTCTTACTCCAGCAATTTCTTGTGGATACCTTTCATTTCTTTTGTGCTAAATTCTTTTTTGTTAAATTGTTTATGCTGTTGCGAATGAATTGGTTCCCAAAACATTGTTGTTGAATTATTGTTTAATGTCTCTTGTTATGAGTACTAGGGCTACCCCTGTTGGGTGTATCAATATTTTTCAAAGCATCTTTAATTCAGAAGCTTCGTTTTTTATTAATATTTTAAGTTTACACACAACTGGATATTCACCAGGAGGAGTATGTATCTGTCTTAAACAATTATGTTTCCATACACAAAAAGGGTCTGCATTAATGTCAGTGTCATCGACATATAAAACATATAGTAATTGTAAAGTTTTCACACATGATACACAAACATAGGCCATACCCTCTTTAAACACTGTTGAGCCAATGTTAATTAATGCATCATCCAAGCTTAAACTTTGAGAATGTCTTATTGTGATAGCATAAGCTAAATACAAAGGAAATTGTTCTCTTCAAATAAATGTCTTTAATTAATACAAATCTTGATGTTGCTCCAACAATGTGTTTTAGGTCCTTAATAATAGCAAATTTGACAGTAACAAATTCAATATCAGCATTACTTTTATATTGTATAAACTTTACTATATGTCCAATTGCTCCATTGATAAATCACTGTTCTAATTCCAAATTGAAAACATAAAATAACACCACTATTTTTGCACAGAAATAAGTATTTTTCTAATCCAGCTGATCATGAAACAGATTTTCCCATGTTCAATAATTGTGTAAATAATGTTTTTGCTATTGGAATATTTTCTCCATGATTTTCAAAAAATCCTACCAAGGTAAATGTGTACTTTTTTCATTTTCCATTGATAACATTTCCAAATTTAACTCATTGCATTCTTTTATGATGGCATCAAAGAACAGCTAATGTTTTTAAAAGAACACAATGCATTCCTTCTTTTGGAGTTTTCAAATGAGGAATTAAAGTGGAAATGATTCTTATCAGAAGGATTCTTTTGCACTTTCTGTAACAATTCCGAGCCCAATATTTGTCAAAATGTAGCCATATTCTTCATCATCAGCTTGTCTCATATTTTGGAAAAGTTCACTGTAAGAAAAATGTAATCAAAAATGTACATTACCTATAAATCCAAAGGACATTCTAGTTTCTGCAGTTGTCACAGTTGAAAAATTGGGCCCCCTTTAATTGGAGTGAATTTACCACCAAAGTAATTATCCTGTGCTCTGTTCAGTATTTTTATCATACATAAGAGAACAAAAGCCATCATCAAGTTGGAAACTATACTAACGAAACCATACTAACCTTGCTATAATCAAAATGTGTAGTTTTTTCAGAACTCAATTAAGTTTTTGAGAGGCATCACCATTTAATATTTCATTTTATTATTATGCTCCACTTATAGTAATTGTAAACACTCAACAAGAATGGGTAGCCAGGCTATAGAGGGGGCTTACCGAAAGTCTTGCACCCAGTAGTACACTATTAATTAGGCCTGGGCTAAAAATCCGTTCCGCTCGTGGAAATTGCGATAATTTGACATTTTTGCGTTCCGCGGAGAGCGCGAAAATGTCAAAATTTCCGCAATCCGCATTTTACCGTAAATTTTTTGCTTGCTCGCGCTGTAAAATAATACATTCTTGCGTGTGCGCGTTCGCCTTACCAGAATCCCCGCGTTCGCCGACAAATTTTCCCGATCCGGTCGCGTGGGTAAGTTGGCGAGCCGCGACCATGCAGAACATATTGCGAACGGGCGGGAAAAAAACTTCTGCATCTTTGCGATATGTCCGCGTGTTTGCGGAGATTTTTAACATTTTCGCGATAATTTGTGAAAGTCAATTTCGCAAATTCCGCCCACCCCTACTACTAATATATTCAGGAGGTGCTCTAGGACAAAGGTAGGCTACCATCCAACCTCAAAACATAACCCCCAGAATTAGGGGTAAATATAATCATAAACAAAAAAGAAGTTCCTTAGCACTCAAATAGTCAATCATCAAATTTCTGAAGTCTTGAGGATTCAAGCATTTGTTTATTCCATCTCCATCTTGGGGTTTCTGATACTTTGATACACAGACAGACAGCCCTATTAAATAAAACAGTGGTACAATGTGACAGCATTCCGTAGGCTGAAAATATGAGAATGTGTTTGGAGTTCTGGTTTTAGGATGGAAGTTTCTTCAGATAAGTCCTCAAGAAAACATCTACATATTGTGATAGTCTCTCTGTGGGTCTACTTATTCCAGACACTATGGGTATCCCTGGAGGGAACTGTAAATTCTTGTGAACCTTGGGTAAGGTATACAGGCAGGGGTAAAGTGGATGGTTAATCACTAATTAAAAATATTCATCATCACAAAGTAGTCCCACTCTACGCTAACCCTACAGTTTTCCATTGATGTGTCTCGTAATCTCAGGTATTGGGTTGCTTTTCATGCATTTATAATTAGTGACACTCCTAGTTGGGAATACACTTCACAATTATAATCTTTTTTAATCATCAAAACGATATTACCACCCTTATCCACCATACATATACTCAAATATTTATTACCTTGTAAGTCTTTTAATGACACCTGTTCATCTCTTGTTAGGTTATCCTGAAAGAGAGTCCTCTTATTTCATCGTAAATTATCTGTTCATTTGTACAATTTATAGCTAACCTTATAGAACAGGTCAATATTGTTACCTGGTGTCAGTTGAGGAGTCCACTTAGATTTAGACTTAAGTCCACTCTCCATACTTATATCTGAGCTAAGTTCTAAGTCTGCTAATAACCTACTCGTGGTAAGCGGATCTCCCTCATGATCCGTCAGGGAGAGAAGTATACTTGTGTAATGCTGTAGCTACTGTACTTGGTCTAGAATTTCTGAGGGAACATAGCAAATAAATTCTTAAGTTTATGCAAGTGTACAAATGTATGCATATCAATCTTTACTTCAGGTGGACTTCAACATCGTGCAGGACAAAAAGTTAAACCACGTTTCAGTACTGAGTACGTTAGGAGCGATTGTAACATTTGACTGATTAATCACATTTACTTCCCGACTCCCATCTGCAAGGGAACTACCAACTTTGTCTCTTTTCCTGTAGTCCCCTTTCTTCTGGTCCGCCTTCAGATCATATTGTATCCTTTGACCTTGTTCTGGCAGCCTGCGATTTCCCATTCTTATTCTTATGACCTTCCTTAAAAATGTACTTTCCTTATTCATACCGGAGGTTCCGTCACCTGCATCCTCATTCTTGCTACTGGATAAATTACTAGAGGGAGTGGACAACTCACTACCAACAGAAGAGCCCCAGCTCCTATTGGGCCATTCATCCTTCTTACTTAGATGATCAACCATTTAGCGAAGGTAGAAAACCTCTTATTGTTACAATCTATTTCATCCCTCTTTAGCTTTCCTGTATTTCATTGTTTGATCTCTTCCTGACGTCTACTTCTTCCAGAATCACATTGTTCTTTTTGGTAGGTTCAGACAAATTCAATTCTAGGATTTCCTTTTCCAATGATTCTAAGTATTGCAAGAGTTTTGCTATCTTTCAGCATTTTTTAAAAGAATATCCATTAGTTCATAGACCTTATAGTGAGTTCCTGTTCCCAACATTCTAATAGATCATCCTCAAGGTCATCTTATGTTGGGCTAATTTGAAACCTCAAACCTCATGGAATTCTCTTAAGTTTGATGCATTGTTTCAGTGTAGCGGCATCCCATATTTTTGACATACCCACTTTTCTAAGTCTCTTAAATCAAATAAACTTGTCCCTCGTTGCATCATTGCTTTTCCAGATTCCATTTTCTTACGGCCTTATCCATTGTGATGACCATGCCTAAACAAGTCATCTGCTATTTTATCTCTGTCCATAGTACTAATCATCTTTAGCTATACCCAAGTAAAATTACTGTGCCAATTTCCCTAGGAGCCTAAGCCTGAAAGTAAATAATCAACAAGAATAGGTAGCCAAGATATAGAGGGCACTCACTAAATGTCTGGGACCCAGTAGTACACTAATAATATATTCAGCTGGTGCTCTAGGACAAAGGATGACTTCCATACAACCTCAAAGCATCGCCCCCAGAATTCAGGGTAAATGTAATCATAAACGAATAGGAAAGTCCTGAACACTTAAATAATCACTAATCAAATTTCCGCAGTTTTGAGGATTCAAGCATTATTTTATTTCATCTCTATCTTGTGGTTTCTGATACGTTGATACATGGACAGAAAGCCATATTACATAAAATGTTGGTACCGTGTGACATTATTCAGTTGGATTGCAGGATATAGGACAGGAGTTTCTTCATATCAGCCCTTAAGAAAAAGTCTACATATTTAGAAAGTCTCTCTTTGGGTCTACCTATTCCAGCCACTATGGGTCTCCCTGGAGAGAACTGTAAATTCTTATGAACTTTGGTTAAGGTATATAGGCAGGGGTAGCATGAACAGTCAATCACTAAGTAGTCCTAGGTAGGCCCGGGCGTAAAAATCCATTCCGTTCACAGAGTTTGTAGAAGTCGGGCACTCCACACTCTTCAGCGTAGCGTGAAGTTCCTGAATTGTGCCTTCTCGGGGGGAAGTGGAGTTTTTTCTGTTCGCACGCTCAAGTTTTATTTTGGCACTCGCTCATGAGTGCCGCAATAATCTCGGGGCTTCACCACTTTTGGCCACAGCGGCCCCCAATGTTTTGTCAATCACAATAGTGAACAGAATGCATGAGCAACTTTTGTGCTCGAGAAGCAGCTGAGATGCTTTTGGAGTGGATTTTCTTCTCCAACTGGCCACTGGAGTTCTGTTTTTGGTGAAAGAATGTTGGTTTTTTCCAACAGGAAGGAAGTGTCCCAGAAACTCCAACTTCCTGTTCCTGTCCAGCAGGCTCCTCCCAGTGCTTTGTCCATCTCCTGGTCACTTTTCATTGGGTTTTGGAGCTGGAAGGATCACTCTCCTTGTGTGCTGCATAAATACTTTTGGATTTAAGGACTTTGTATTTATTACTATGTCTGATGGAGTTTCCTCCACCCAACATCGTCTCGGTCAAGGAACTGAGTAGGCCTGGGCAAAAATTTCGTTCCGTTCGCGGAAATTGCGATAATTTGACATTTTTGCGTTCCGCGGAGAGCGCGAAAATGTCAAAAATTCCGGTTTCCGCAGCTTGGCGATAATTTGTTTCTTGCTCGCGCTGTAAAATGATACATTCTCGCGCGCGCGCGATCGCCTTACCTGAATCCCTGCGTTCGCCGACAAGTTTTCTTGATCCGGTCGCGTTCTCCATGAGATGTTGTATTGTTTTTAGCCATTTGCGCTGTCTCGCGACAGTTCGCGCCCGCAGTGACGTCATGCGTCGCGCGATCACGTCTTTCTTCTCGCGATCATGCACCGCGAGAACAACTCAAAACAAGATGGCCGCGCCCGCAAGCAACCACATGGGTAAGTTGGCGACCCGCAACCATGCAGAAAATCTCGCGAACATGCCGGAAAAAAACTTCCGCATCTTCGCGATATTTCTGCTTGTTTGCGATAATTTTAAACATTCTCGCGATAATTTGCGAAGGTTAATTCCGCAAATTCCGCCCACCCCTAGAACTGAGTGACACCCGGTCTGCGGTTCCGACTGACTAATTAGGATGCGACCGAACACTTCGGTCGTTTGCCTATGCATTACAAAGGGAGCATGCATTCTGACCGGATTGTATGCTCTCATTGTAAAAATGTGAGGAGCAGTTCATCCCTGCACCCATGGCAGGCACCTCAAGGTGCTTGCCACAAGGTGCAAGGATCAACAGGGGGCACACACCAAAGGGAGACCTGCTTAGGGCCCCCAAAGTCGAGTTCCGACAGCTTTTCTGCATCAGAAAGGCCAGCACAGAAAGGCTGTCTCCACCTGACATCGTAATCTCAAGGGCAGAAAGAGCTCCCCTTGGGATTACTAGAAGCATTCTGACTGGTGGACGGGCTCTATAAGCCTGTTGGAAGTCAGTCAGAATGACCGGTCGCATTCCTTTCTGACCGACTCCATCGTTACGGGTCGGTCAGAAAGGAATACAACTGGCTCATTATGATGCGGTCGGAACAGCTCCGACCGACAGTCGGAGCCGTTTCCAACCGCATCGTAATCGGCCCCTAAGTTGAAAGACTGGTGTATAAGGGTGTTGTTTGTTTGGTTGGGGGCACACACCAGAATCTATTTGCACTTTTTTTTTTATTGAAGTCCTCATTGCCCAGGTATAAGTTTTACTACCCAAAAGGCGCATCTAGTGATCTTTTAGAGACCTGGAATGGTACACTATACACCTTGCCATCTATACTCAACCATCGGTCCTATTCCGCTCTGTCATCCATTGGCAACCTCCAGAGTATTTAGCAATATGGTATAGAGGCCTAATCATTGGACTCAATAATTAATGACTGTACCCATTCCTCATAGGGAAGCCAAAAAGCATTCCGCTTACATTTATGTATCTATCCAACGTATTAGTATACTTTATTGAGGCCAACCATTCCATTTTACTAGGGGGAGTAGCTTTAACCCATTTTTTACAAATTTCCCTCCAAGCTAGTAGTATTAAATAAAATATCAGTTTTTTCGTATTTTTAACAAGGATTCAAAATTCTTTGGGAGCCCAAAAAAGACCAGCAGTTCACTTACCTGGAGTGCTTCACCAAGTATAGAGGATATTGTATTACTCACATCCAGCCAGAAACCTTGGATCGTCGGACAATACATAAACATGTGAGTATCATCACCTTTCTCCTTATCACATTTAGGACATCTAGGTGCTGCTCCACTCCCCAGTTTAGATAGATTGTATGGAGTCCAATAAACCCTATGAAGACAAAAGAGGTGGTTCCACCTTAAATTTGCGGGTCGGACTGTGGAGTATAGCATGTCGCAAGATACTTGCTATAAATCTTGAATCAGCTCTCCTGGCAAGCTCTTCTCCCACAACTCTGTTGGCAAATTAAAATCCCCATCCACCATCACCATTAGCAGCCAATATCCTTTCACCACCTCTTTTTTATGAGTTACTCCATCTATCAAGCTTTCTTCCAATTTGTTAGGCAGTCCTGCTCCAAGGCCATCAGTGAGGCTCCAACTCAGCATTTGCAGATACTTAAATCTCGAAAGTTGGCCGTTAAACAGTATTTGACTCTCTTCCCAAGGTACTAGGGCGTCGTTCATTATCAATTGACTGCAGATAGTAATTCCTGCGTCTTTTAATGGATGCGCCAGACAGTCCTTCGACCATTCTGCAGATCCAGGAGAGTCAAAGATTGGCGCCATCCCACTATAATAGTTGATTTTTAGCTCCCTCCTGACTTTGTACCAAATTATTGCTAAGCTCTGTAGGGTTTTTAGACGTATTTTTTTAAAGAAACACGGGTCTCCATATTTATGACTAAAACCATATTGTCCCCCATTTACATCTCTTAACATTGCTGTAGGCATCTTTCCTATTTATGAGTCGTCTGGCGCCTTAAACAACCCTTTCTCTCCATTTAACAAAAAAAACAGGCATAGTAAGATAAGACTGGCAGCCTTAGGCCCCCTTTCTCATATTGTTGTCTCAATTTTTTCCACGAAATACGCACCCCTTTAGAGGCCCAAATAAACTGGTTATTTTAGACTGTGTTTTTTTAAGCCACTCATCCTTAAAAGACATTGGAATATTCTGAAATAGGAAAGTAATTTTAGGGAGGATTGTCATTTTGATGATATTGACTCTCCCATAGATGGATAAAGGCAAGTGAGACCACCCCAACAATAATTTCCCTATTTCCTTGTTGGTCTTTTGAAAATTGGTTTCAGGAATTTGTTCTATTTTCTCAGTAATTTTAATACTCAAATACCTAATTTCCTTTTTAAAACAACTTTCTTGTGTGGTAATATTCCAAACCATTATAAATGGTTGATTTCGTATCCTGAGATCTTCCCAAAACCTGCCGCCAGCTCATAAACTTTTGGCAGTGCCAAACTGAGATTTGAGGTATACACCACCAAATCATCCGCATATAACCCCACTTTCTTTTGCCAACCCCTGGCCTGACAAGGAAGTTTCTCCTCATGTTTCCTAACTTTCTCTGCCAAGGGTTCAATGTAAAGATTAAAAAGCAGTGGGGACAGCGGACACCCCTGTCTCGTCCCTCTAAGGATGTTGGATTTTTCAGTTAATCTCTCGTTTATTAATATTTTTGCTGTAGGGTTTTTATATATTTGCTTTATTGCCCTGCAAAAGTTTCCTCCCAAATTTGATAATCTCAAAACTTCATGTAGATAACACCAATTTACTCGGTCAAATGCTTTGGTCGCGTTGACTGTAATGACCGCTAGTGGGTCCTTTTCTACAGAAGCTAAATCAATAGCACCTATAAGACTATAGGTTAAATCCTTAATACTCCTTCCTTGCACAAACCCTTTTTGATCTTCATGAAGGAGTGCTCCCACCACCCCATTCAACCTGTCTGCTAATATCTTCGAATAGATCTTATAATCTGAATTTAGTAAGGAAATAGGTCTGTATGAATCCAGCAATCTGGTTTTTTGTCGGGTTTAAGGATCAAAGTCACAATGGCGTCATTCCATGAGGGAGGGATCTCTTTTCCATTTTCAAAAATAGCTGTAAATAGCTCACTAATTGCTGGCATCAAGTATTTACTTAACTTCTTAGAATCTTCCATAGGCAGACCATCATGACCCGCTGCCTTGCTGGATTTCCCTGATTTAATGGCATTCTCTATTTCTTTCTCGGTTATTGTGTTATTTATAGCAACTTTTTGTGGTTCGGATACTTTATGAGGTAGTTCTTGTTCTAACCAATCTAGAACTCCCTTCTTTGTCGTGCATAGGACTTCTTTATATACTTCCTCATAATCTATTTGCACTTTGATTCGATTTTTAAAATGTATTGAGGTGGGTGACCTGCAGTTTGAGTAGGGGCCAAGTGATTTTTTTGCATTTAATGTTTCTTCTTTTGTTAACGAAAAATGTTGCACAGTTTGGTACATTTTCTCCATGTGTTTTAACACATTTGCAATGTTCATTTCATTCACTATGTGGCCTAGTCTACCAATTGGCCTTTCCAACCAGTAGGCCCAGTCATAGTCATGGGTGCATGAAACAACTGTTTCTGTGGTGTCTTTTGAATTGAAACATCATTTAAGCCATAAAAACAGTGTATAGGTGGGGCAATTATATTTAACATCTTTGGAGGATGTGTGTTGTTGTAATAAATGTAAGCCCAGTTAATTTTCGTTTTTTGGCATTGCTGAATTAATGCTGTTTTTTCTGTGTTACCATGCCTCCTTTGTCTGGCCAGTGTGTCAGTATGTTTGCCATAGGCCACCATTTATCTTTGTTCCCCATACCATGTGGCCAGGGGCCATTGTTTGTATAGATTGTGTGTATAGTTTGTGTCCAAAGGCCTGTATGTGTTCTTGTTTTTCCATGCCACCTCCTCGATGTTGTTTATCAATGTGGATGGTGGGCATTTAGTGTAGACAGCCAGTGTGCTTTTGCCATAGGCCTGCATGTGTTCTTTGTTGTGCCATGCTCCTTGCTAGTTGATCTTGGTATTGTGACCATGTGGCTGGTGGCCATTTTGTGAAGGCAGCCAGTGTGCTTTTGCCATAGGCCTGCATGTGTTCTTTGTTGTGGCCATGACTTCTTGATGGTTGTTGTAGTTGTGATTGACCATGTGGCCTCTGACCATTTTGTGAATGCAGCCAGTGTGATTTTGCAATAGCCCTGCATGTCTCCTTTGTTTTGGCCATGCCACCTTAATGGTTGTTGTTGTGACCATATGGCGGGTGTGCATTTTATGTAGGCAGCAAGTGTGCTTTTGCCATAGGCCTGCATGTCTTCTTTGTTGTGGGCATGCTTCCTTGCTGGTTGTTGTTTTTGTTGTTATGACCATATGCCTGGCGGCCATTTTGTGTAGGCATCCAGTGTGCTTTTGCCATAAGCCTGCATGTGTTCTCTGTTGTTTAAAACAAGGGGAAAAAATTTAATAATTGCCCAGCGCTACTTATCAGTTCCCAGTTTTCCTTCCAGTGAATATCATAAATTGAATCATGCACTGGGAAAAATAAAAATTTCTTCTGAAGTAGTTTATTGAACATATTTGTTATTCAAATGTGTTGCTTGCGTGTTGACAGAGTTCATCTTCATTGTATTCATTCATCAACTTGATACTAAATTCTTCTTTAACAGATACAAGGAAATATAGTCAAGCCTTGATACAAAATTCTTCTTTAACAGATACAAGGAAATTCAGCCAAGCGTGTTTCGTGAAAACTTTTGCTTCTTCAAGGCTGTCAATAGGAAAATACATTACATTAGATCAAACTGAAATACATATAACATTAAACCAAGAAACTTCCCTTAAGACCAAAGGATTTACAAGAAAATATAAATGTTGAATGAAGGCAACACAATTCATTGAATATGTACATGAGTCAATTGTGCCATTTCTAAGTTCGTCCTATGTACATAAGTAAGAAATTCCAAGTAATTACAATACCCTATATTCATGAAAATTTCAAATGGGATGGAAAGAAGGAAAAAAGAAGAAAGGAGGTAAGAATTCGAGCGTTGGGGGACAAAAATAAAAATTCATCCAACATGTCATAACATCAAGGTAAGTCATCTATAATTCACAATAAATCATACCCAACTTAGATTCTTAGACCACTATAATCTTCCACCTGGGGGAACATTAGTTCTCCAACATGAATAAGGGATAATGAGTACTACTGCTAGCTATTCATACATGTGCCATAGGCATAAATTAAGAAAAAATGAGAGGATGTGTGCCTTTCAAAATACACAAACAATTATATGTGTCATTCGTTCCTTCATATAGTACATGGCTCCCAATGATAAGTTTTTCTTGCTGGATATTTCACAATAACTACATAGAAAAAACATATAAACCTATCGATTAAAAGCTAATACCATAAAGGTGATGTAAAAACAGTTGAATATGCATTGCTAACATTGCAAACTAGTGAATGTATAGACATTGGTACGCCCTCATGCCCCATGAATTATGTCAGCACCCTAGGACCATAGTTTGGTACTGTATAGCTCCTCCATATTCCTATTCAGGTTAACACTCTCAAAGAGAAGATAATATGTTATGCACAGTAGTTTCAGACCCAATCCCAATCGATATCCCTCAGTATAGCTAACTAGAACTAGTTTTGTATGACCCTCAAACTATTCAAAGAACTCCCCACCACCAAGGACTTACTTGACAAAGGCTTTAGTCTCCCTCCAATAGATTAGCTGCGGTCACACGCTGTAGTGTGCTCACCAGTTCTAAAATACCCTGACTTACAGTAGTAGAATATAATTTAGGACCTAATTGGTAATTAGGGCCACTCAATTAACCCAGGTCCTGGAAAGATTTAGAAAGTGGTAGCCTATCAGCATCAGATAACCACAAAGATTAAGAAGACCCAAACATTTAGAAATTCATTAGAAATAGATCCTTACGGAGGGCTCAACCTCCATTATAGAGTCAAAATGCTTGTGAAATTGTACACAATAAATCTCCATACACAATTGGAACTGCTAAGATACGATAAGCAAAATCCCAAATTAAAGATGAAAAGTCAGAATTGAAACCCCTGCATGCATGCTTGCCTCATGAGGTTTTAACCCGCTGAGCTAATAGGAAGCACAGTCAACTCACCTTTATTAATCCTCACAAAGTGTAACATCCTAATTCAATGGCAACTCACAACAACCAAAGAGCAATGACATTCTTACCATTTAAGGCATGGAGGCATTTGAAAAAAACATTATCAATATCAGCATCATATCTCCCTTGGTCATTAAAATCAACGAAACAAAATCACAAATTAGATATGAAAAGTCAGGATTTGAACCCTTAAATAACAAGCATGTCACATAAGGTCTTTAACCGTTGAGTTAATAGGAGGAACGGTCAACTTATCCTTTTTAGTCTTCACAAAGTGTCACGTCCTAATTTGTATAGCAACTTACAACAATCAAACAGCAATTTTGTCCTTAATTAACCACTTAGGGCACGTAGGCTTTTGAAAAAGAAATTTACAATATCGGCATTATAACTCCCTCTGTCATCTACTTCAATAAAACAAATATATGAACATTAACCATAAATCCTAATATGAGCCCCAACTAATATATTAAAGTTTGATAGATCTAAAGTCCAAAAGGAATATCACTCGACAGAATACTGGATAAAAAAAATTCATCAACTGCATGTTTGTACAATGGAAAGCTGGCAAAAATGTTATTGCTGGACTGGATACCTTTTTCTTTTGCTGAAGGAGTGGGTTTCCTTAGAATTTGTGGCAGCCATCTGCTCGAAATGGAAGGTACCAAGTTGAATCTATTTTGCCAGACTCGCAGCTCCAGCGCTGCTTCACAATGTGCTGCAGTTGGTTAGGCAAGCTTTGCAGCAAACTGGTGACTGATTACATATGCATCACTGCACACTGGATCTCTTTTGCGAGGGTAAAGCAAAATATATCTGCAGGTTCTGGACCCGAAGAAAGTTTTAAGAGCATTCAGTGGCATGCAACAGTGAACATGATCACCACGGAGAAATCACACACAGCTGTAAATATCTTGGATGAATTTAACAGCAAGGTGTATGAATGGCTGCAACCCAGAGTCCTCAGAATTGGATTTGTTGCAACGGACAATGGCAGTAACATAGTTAAGGCTATGTCAGACGTCGGCTATTTCAGGGTCCTGTGTTTTGCCCATTGCATCAACCTGGTGGTACTAGATTTTCTAAAAGAAAAATGACATATTCAGCAACATACTGACCATGTGCAGAAGAATCTGCACTAATTTCAATCATTCTTTTAAAGCCTGGAAGTAGTTGCAGATCATTCATCATAATATTAGAGCACCAATTAAAGCCCTGATACAGGAGGTGCCAACACATTAGAATTTAACTTATTACATGTTGCAATGTCTCTTTGAGTAGTATAAACAGATCAATGACTATGTCATTCTCAGATGAGGGGATGCAGTTGGGAAAGCTCTGACCATGGATGCAGATAACTGGGGCCTAGTCAAATGCCTGACACAGATGCTACTACCTTTTGAGATTTTCAAAAGTGAAGATAGCAAGAGGACAGTATGATGGGCTAAGGTATCTGCTACAGGGCCAGGTAAAAAAGGTATCTGGAAGGTTCACTCCTGCAGGTGTGAATGGAAACACATAAGCGCAAGCCTTGCTTGAGAGCTTATTCCTTCACTTTGCTCGTAATACAAGGCTGCAACATGACATCATTTCATCCAAAACCTACATCTGTGCCACACTACTTGATCCACAGTACAAAAAACCTCTGCCCAGTTTCATTCATTTTCATGAAGGCGATGTTTCAAAATACAAGAGATGGATTGTAGAGCAAGCTGGAGACCTGGAAGAAGAACGGCTGGAACATAGAGTCTCACCCTGCAGTTCTGCGGTGCCACCTTCAACTTCCAGAGAAGGCAGTCTTGTCTCACAGCAGCCAACACCATCAACCAGAACACCGGCAACAACAGCAATAGAAGGACTGGACCCAACCTATACATTGTATTGGTTTCAGAGGCAATGGCAAAAGAGATTGAGCAAGTGGCAGCACCAATGACCACCCGCAAGATGTTCCAGGAGTATCTATATGATCCAAAAGAGCTCTGTGTGGATCAAAATCCATTGATGTTTTGGTATAGGAAGTTGGTCCAATGGCCAGAGCTCAGCAGTTTGGCAATAAAGTATCTAGCTTGTCCTGTAGCCAGTGTGTCTGATGAGGGTGTGTTCAGTGCATATGGTATGGTTGTTACAGTGAGAAGGACCAATCTCTCGCCTCAAAAGATGGAGAGATTGACTATGATCAAAATGAACCAATATTTCATTGCACACAATTGCATCGTTGCTGAAACAGCACAGGAGGAGGAGGAGGATGATTGGCCAGAATCAAGTGTGCTAGATTACTAGCTTCTGGGCGAGCCATCTAAGTTTGAGGAAAAACTCTACTTCCTGGTCTAAGTATGCCAGTGCCCCATAGAACTTTTTAATTATTTCTCGCTGGACTTCTATCTGTTCAAAAAGTAGCTAGTGGAGCATTATTATTTTTGTGTCCGATTTGCTGCCCAGCCATTTTTAGTCACATATATTGCTGGATTGCAGTTGGACCAATGTGCATTGAACAACCCTTGACAATTCCTTCATGACATTGGAAACAATGCCTCTCCCCCTTGCCTATCCCTTTTTGCATCTTAGTACCACCAGGTCTGACCTAGAAGATTGTTGATTTACAAGAGTGTAAATACCAAATTCCAATTTGTTGCCGACATCAAAAATGAACTAAAACCTAAACTACTCATGCTTTGACTGGAAAAGGAATTACAACTATTGTAACGGTGAGTGAGTGATTGTGTGATTGAGTGAAGATTGATGATTCATTTGGTAACAGACAGCGAGGGAGGGTGTTGAACTGTAATGTGGGAACTTGCTTGAGACGATTGATTTGCAATGTCTGGGGCTTGAGTGATGGGCAGCCATTTTTTCCCTGGAGGTGATTGGCCTTTACAAACTTACTTAGTGAAAATTGATTAGGCTGTACGGTCCACTCCTATGATCCTTTGTTTTTTTTTCATCATCTAGGATGGCTGCTCTAGACAATCGTTTGATTTACAAGACTGCCAAATTCCAATCTGTTGCTTGTATCAAAGTGGAGATAGTGTGCCTACCAATGTGCTTGGATTGGAAAAGGTAACCTTTGTACCAATGAGTGATCTGATTATCGAATGATTGTGAGTGATGATTGATGATTCATGTGGTGGCAGACAGTGGGGGAGGATATTGAACTGTAATGTGGGAACTTGCTTGAGATGATTGATTTGTAATCTTTGGGGCGTGAGTGATGGACAATACTTTTTACCTGATGTTAATTGGCACTTTTACTCTGAACCAGATTTACTTGCAGGGTCCTCTCATGTTTCTGGTTCCAGAACATTTGTTTCAGTTAACAAACAAAAACCTATGCAGAATAAATACTACAATTCTGTTTCTTTGCTTGTTCTTCAACAGCAGTGGACTACACGTCTATCTTGCTTGGGTCATAACTGGACTGGGATGGAGCTATTCACAGTCAGGAAGAGGATGGAAGAACTCAGGGCGGGAACTGAGGGACTACCTCATTGACAGCAAGAAGATCTTGACTTTAAAGGTAAACCAAGAGCCTGACACCTAGTATTCAGCTATGCGGAATGGAGAGAGGTGTGTTGATTTGTGACATGCTGCTGTGTGTCTGTGTGTGTTGCACTTGTTGCAAAAGTTAAACTATGAGTCTTCTTCATACACTCCTCACGAAGCTTACCTTCTTTCTGTCCTTCTCCTTGACTCAAAAAAACAGTTTCTGCTTTACAATCCACAGGCCTTCTAGTCTTCTGCATGAATGAAAGGCGAAAGCTGAGATCAACACTCCTGCTTACCTACTGGACCTAATGCATTTAAATGTACTTTATCGTGCTCATTACTTTTGTTTCCTTCCACAACAAATTGATGACAAATGATGGCCTGCTCATTGCCCAGATGAATGTTGTCCTTGTATAGTGTTTGTATTTGTCAAGCCTTTTCCCAAATCCCCTTTCCCATCCCATCATCAAACTCCTAACCCTCTTTCTCCAGGCTGTGTGATTTATTGAGGTCTGGCTTAATTTACAATATCAATGGATCACACATTTGTTGGGGTAGATGTGGTGAAAGCAACACCAACTCACTACAGGATCTTCTAAGCAATAGCCCACACTGGCCCCATTTACACTCTCGCGCATAAAAAGTGATCCATATTTTAGATATAGAATGAAGAACGTGGTGTTGCATTACGTAACTATAAATGCCTAACCTAAGCTTGTCCACTCCAGACTTTGAATCCATTTTTTATGACTAGAGATTTCTAGTTACTAGTAGCTCCCAATTAACCAAATTACTGCTATTGCTCTTTGTTTTTTTATCACTATCAGGAATTCCTATTGCATCATTATATAGTATTCTGGTGTCCATTATTTGATATATAGCCCCAAAACTCAGTGCTTTTATTTCCATTTAGTTGCCTACACTAGATAATCCTTCAGATTAAACCTACAGTTGGAGCTCACCTGGGTGGAAGTGGGACCTCGCTTATGAAGTTGTAATGCCTTCATTATATATTCAGGTAAGACAACTATGAGATAAGTGAACTAGTTAAGTTAGTTAGAAAGTAAGTAACTAACTGCTATTGCAAGTGATTGTTTATCTAGGTTGTTGTAGACAATATAGGTTATGGCAGCATCGCCCCTAATGGTCAAAATAGTTAGATAGGTATAACTGTATAGCTAAGTGGTACACTCTCTCTTACAAGCACATAGACGGGCTGTGTAAAAACTGAAGGCAGCAGTACAAATTAAAAGTATAAAAAACGACTTTAAGCATAAATTACAAAACAATATAGATTCATCTTTATTTTTTACAAAGAAACCCACCCTCTCCAACCACACATGCCCAACCCTCTCCCCATACAAACTGACCTTAGCCCCAATGACCAAAATCTGAAATATCCCGAGAAACCCGATCCCAACTCCCTTCCCATCCTCTCCACCCAGCCGCAACAAGTACCTCCCACCAAAACAAAACATTTCAAAAGGGCTAAAAGAGGGCACTCTGGATTTGGGTCCACGGCTCGTCCAGGCTCTGCTCTATTGTGGTGAGCCGGCTCTCAAAGGTGTCCAGCTGTAGCAGGATGAGTCATAGCAATGGCCTGCTGTTGTCAGTGTGGGAGGAAATGGCAGCAGTTGATGTCAGCCGGCGCCAGTGATGGGATGGCCAGGAGGCTGAAGACTGAGGGGTATCCGTTGTACTGGGGTCCGGCTGAGAGGTATTTTTTACTCTTCTTCCTCTTCTTCTGGGACCACCTGCCAGTGGTATTCCTGCTAGATATGCTCCAGCCTCTTTCGCTACAGACGGGCTGCTATCTCCTGCCTGTTGGGTCCTACGAGTGGACCAGCATATTGAGAAAAAAGAAAGAGAAAAGGTAAATTGTAAATCATGTTCCGTGAAAAAAATTGTTTTAAATTACTAGGTGGCACAGTAGCAGTACATTGCTGGTGCCATAGGGTCACTGGAATTTGATTGTGATTAGGAGAGTCCCAAGGCCAATTTCTTTTACCCACACATGCCTTGCATGAAAAGCACTGACTGTGCGGCAAAAAAGCATTAAGGCAGAATAACACAAGATAATAAAAACCGTTAAAAAAATTCTAAAGCCTTTTCAAGTAACTTTAAACAGACACTTTTAGTGGAAAAATAAATTACCTCTCATTAATCAGTTTAGCATTATGCACTATGGAGTGCAAGCTGTGTGTTGTGGTAAAATAATGGAGATACGCTCATTCTTAACCAGCGCATTGGGTATTTTGCTACTGTCTGCAGTTTGTGCAGTTTTAGTTGCCAATTATCTATTTTTATTTTCAATGGCCCTGCTCTTCTCCAACTGCATTTCTCTTTCTACCTTGACTCAAAAGAGGCTGCTGAATAATAATTAAGATACTATGTCACACACTTAATTTATGAAATGCGAATATTATCCTGTCTGCCGTAAGTAGAAGTTGGGGGAAATTATGAACTGCACTACTGGTAAAGGAATGGCTATATAGATTGTACTTGGCACGCTCATCACAGTATATCCCATACACGGAACTTGACATCAAATCATGAATTTTCTCCCCCCTTACTCACTGACCTTGCCTACCACCACATATTATTTCCAACAAATTAATTTGTCAGGCAGTAAGAAATTAAAGGAAACTTGACTTACTATCCTAAGGTAGAGGGATTAGGCAGGTAGGGTAGAGCTTTTGATATAAAATAGAGGGGTCACTACACTGATCATCGATTCATCATCTTTGGCTCATTGAATCACTGTAGTGCTCGACGGAAGTCGAAAGGGAAAATTCTGAAAAGGTGCAAAATGAACCTGTTATGGGAAACCATTAAATATATTCTGGAAAAACTTAACTTCACATGGTTATAAAATCAAATGTGGCACATGCCAAGAATGGATTTTCTAATATTTGGTAGGCTGGGACAGAAGAATTTAAGAAAAAATAAAGGAGGGAAGTACTAAGATGTGCCTGAGTGGGTGAAGGAAAACACACCTTATGTGTTCTGTTTGCAGTGCATTGAAAACTTTGTAAATGCCATATTAACTGAAGCAGATGCACATTGCACAGCCAACACTGCTGAGTTGAACCATCCTGCACTTCAATCACAGGTGGCAAGATTTCATGGGTGGAGAGGAGAGTGAAGAATGATGGGTGGGATGCATTTGGCTAACTGAACAAATATAATGAATTAAGAGAGTAGAACACAAATACCCCAATTTTGAACCATAGCTTTGATAATCCTAAATAAGCAAAGTAGGTGACCAGCATGCCTCTCTCCATGAGAAGAGCTGCCTTGCTTATTCATCAAAACATTCAAAATATTCATTCATCCTTTCATCCAAATTCATCCATAGCCACCGTGATTAAGCTTTACTTCCTCTCATGCAGTCTTCCATCAAAATGTCTAATCTAGTATCCATTTATTCAATATCCACCCTTTCTTTTAACCATCCTTTTGCCCATCCATCCCTTCACCCACCCGCACACCCTTTTACCCACCCACCCTTTCACTCATATACCATTTTCCTTTCTTTTAACCATCGGTTCATTCACATTTTCCTCAAGTCATCCGCACTCATTGTGTGAGCTTTTGGTGAGTTGCAGATAGAAGAGGCCATAATAACTTAAACACCACTGCAGCTGGTAAAGCTGGGTGGTCCGTGGTCATGAGTTGATGACGCACTGGAACTAGCTAGTGAGTATAATAGTAATTGTCAATAAGCAGGAGACCCATTTGGAGAGGAGTGAGAGTAGTCTCTATTTTAGTAAGCTACGGTGGGTGCAAGACGTAGTGGGTTCGGATCAGAGAGGCAGCACTAGAGCGGTGGTCTTAGTTATAAGGAAAAACTCAGTAATAAAACTACTGAAGTATTATTCGGATAGCTCTGGTAGATGGCTGGTCGCCAATTTGGGGATTCAAGACAGGCAGGTAGCATGTGCAACTTATTACAGCCCTAATAGTGCTATTCCAGATGTGCTGGAGAAGTTGCAATCCTGTCTTTTGGAGGTAACGATTCCCATCATCATTGGAGGTGATTTTAATATAATTTTAAATAAAGATCTGGCTAGAACGTCATAGGCTAAACACATAAGCTCCCACAAAACATTACGTAGGTTAAAAGATATGATGCTAGAATTCAATTTGTTAGACATTTGGCGCAGGCGGATGGGTGCAGGTAGGGACTTTACCTTCTATAGCAAAATGTATGGCCATTATTCACGCCTGGACTAACTTTTGGTTGACCAGGCTTTAAGCAATGAAGTGGAGTCAGTTACCCATGTCCCTGCATTACTTATGGACTATTATCCTGTGGTTTTATACTTAGGGATTTTAAAGAGCAGGGACAGAGAAGGTGGACTCTTGATATAACTATACTGCTGGATGAAGACGTCACTGTAGGCTTGGCGGATAAAACTACAGATTTCTTTCTTTTTAATAAAGACTCTGCTAAGGTACAAGTAGTATGGGATATGTATAGCGTGTATTTAAGGGCAGAATTAAGCGCTATAATGATCGGCAAGAGGTGTGCTACACAGGGGAGGGATGAGAGGCTTTTAGCAAAAATCAAGATGAAAAAAGCACGTATTCTTCGAAGAGAGCTGGAGAATTTGCAGGCAGAGTACAAGCCTTAACTTACAAAGAGAATCCAGGATACGTGGAGAGTCAGCAAGCTGCAGCATTTCTCCTATGGGGAGAGGTGTAGCCAGCTCTTGGCTTGGAAGGCTAGACTAGATAAAGCAAGGAATATGATAAAGGGTTTGATTGATTTGGATGTAGGAATATATTAAATATCATCTGCATGCCATGTGCATCCCCCATACATTCCAAGTCAGGAAGGACAGGTTAGAAGAGATAACCATGGCTGTAGTGGGGAGTTGGGATCATCTACCTGCTATGTGAAGGCCCACAATGTAGGGTAGGATCTCCATGCTTCCATGTAGTTCTCGCGTTGCATGCAGCAGGTCCATATAGATATACTCAATTGTCCTACATTCCATTAGGGATATTAACAAACATGTGGAACATTAAAAGGGATGTGGGAGCTCACTAGTATAATGTCAATAAGGACAAAGAGGGTTAGAAGTCAGGAATCAGATTAGCCCATCTGTAGTTTGTTGCACTATCAAGGGTCCCATTTCGGAGCATGCTAGTGAAGCCTGTTCAGAGGCTTCATCTTCATCGCTGTAGGTGTTGCACAGGTTTGTGTCCATGTGTAGGGCCATGTCTCGTAATGAGGAAGTGACCACCTGAGAGGCCCGGTATTTGTCACTAGGCATATGGACTATGCCATGCCAGAGCTGGAGACCGCCCGTTGGGTATCCTGAAGCAACTGCAGGTTTCCAGAGTTGGCAGTGCAGAGTGGCTAGTATCATTTAGTCCATCCTGGTTCTCTGTCCGGGCCCAGGCTGATTTCGGGTCCAAGAAGAAGTGGGTTTTCCTGTTGTTGATGATCTTAAGCTTTGCTGGGAGCAGTAGTGGGTAATGCAGACTCAGTTCTCGCAACCAACATTTAACTTCTAGGATGGAGCCTCATTGGTACTGCATCGCTGAGGTGTCGTCTGTGAATACCAGAACCCAGTGAATATCTATTTCGGGAGGTCCACTGGCTGGGCCGTGTGAAGAATGGCAACCCTGTCTTTATAGTGGAGTATTCTAGCCACTGCAGGCCATGGCAGAGCCCTAGGCTGGGGCTTCGAATAGGCACCCAGTGGGCATATTCTAGGGAAAACAGTGGTGAAAGGAACTATGAAGGTGTGAACATTTTGAGACCATTCTCTAAATAGTCTACCACGTTGGATTCTTCCATGCCCTCAGGTAGACCTACCACCCTCATGCTTTTCTGATGGGTCTGGCCCTCAGTGTTCTCAGCCCTGAACTCTAGTGAGCATAAGCTGTCCATAATGTTGCTCAGCTGTGTCTATTGCTGTGCTGACTGTGGTCGAAGTTCTTGAATGCTGTGCTCTGCCTCAATCACCCTCCCAGCGAGTTTCCTGTGATCATCCCTAAGGAGAATTATGTCAGTTGACACTAAGTTGATCTTCGAATCCACAGATGCGCAGGACGCTTCTATGGCCTGCAGGATTGTGTCCAATATATCCTCAGGAGCTGATGATCTTGAAGAGGGGATACGGAACATGCATTCAACAGGGTCCGCATCAGGTAGAAGTGTGGTTGGATACAATGGGGTTTTGATGGCTTTTTGGTGTCTCATAGAAAAACAGTATGATGATTAGTGGCAGAATGGCAGTATCTAATTACTCTAAAGTTCAAGGTTCAAGATGCAGTCACCTTTTTAAGCCAGCGATCGTCAGAGCTCGTCAATTTCCAGTCCGGTCCCCGGACAGGCTCCAGATGGAACAAGGTCAGTTTATCAAACCCCCAATTGCAGTAGGCCCAGGTATCAATGAGGGCATAGAGGCCCCCCTTGCAGCTCAGAGTCCACCTGGCAAGGTCCATCTTAGAGTAGCAGTGTACCAAGATGGCCCGTCCAGCTCAGCGCCAATCAACAAGTGATCAGGGGGATTGAAGACACCAGCAGTGCCCCCTATGGTGGTGAGGGAAAAGAGCTGAAGCAGTAACACGTGCAGGGCAGCCATAGTTCCAGGAAAGAGAGAAACCAGCAAAACAACCTCTGAGTTCCCATGTGAGCAAAGCTATTCTGATATCCTCAGTCTTCAGGGCTATGGCTCACCCGTCCACTCGGCTTGAGGAGCAGTCTGGAGGCTGGACTGGGTCAGATGCACAAGGGGCTCCGGCTAGAAGAATCAGCACCCTTTAAGCTAATTCTGAGGTGGCAGCCAGTGACATGGTGCAGACGAGGCCCTCCTAAGTAGGACTTGAGGCACAGGTTCCTAGGAAGCAGCAGCATCAAACCACTGTCCCTCTCACAATGAGAATGACAGGTGCCACAAGGGCCATGGCCACCGGAAGAAACGCGGCGGCCCGGGGCGATGCCCTGATGATGGCAGCAGTGGGCAGCCTGCCTGTAAACTAATATTGGACCTACCACCTCGAATAGTCCTGCTCCTCCAGGCTCACCACTGGATTCATCAAGGAATAGCCAAATCAGGTTGGGCCGGTAGCAAATGAAGTGCTGGAGACACAGGAGAGGAAGGATGGAAGCTGAACTCACCAGCATTCCCACAGTGTCAAGGGGTACACAACTACCCAAATACTCACCAAGGAGCTGTTGGGGCTGTGATTGGCCAGGCAGCATTGTGGTCACAATCAAGGCTCCTGCCTTGTGCTCACAGTTGGTAAATGCAAAAGAAACAATTGATGGACAGAATGCTGAACAATGCAAACATTCAACACAAGTCACAAGTATCTGGGTTTAATCCATCATTCGTTTGCTCACCATGCCTGAAACCAGTCCTCGGGTGAGCTGTTCCCATTGTGTGCAGGGTCAAGACTGATTTGCATATAGCTGAGTTCAAACTGGAATGGCATGGGGAACAAAAAAACGATGGGTTTAGGCCCAGGTCTCTGTACTGGGGTGAATGTATGACATTGTTCTGCATTCTGTCCATCAATTGTTGTTTTTGTATTTGTCACCCCGAGTGGGACAGGTAGCACAGACGTGGGTCCCATGCTCTCCATGCCACTGAAGCAAAGTTATCCTGGCTGATGAGGGGTGAAACCCCGCAACCAGTCCTAGGAAGATTGTTTCCAGTCAAGGGAGGACCTTGCCTGGCAGTTCGGGCTGGACTGTTCCCATTAGGCGCAGGGTCAAGACTGATTTGCATGTGACTGGATTCAAACTGGAATGGCATGGGGAGGAAAAGAATCATAGATTTAGACCCAGATCTCAGTACTGGGGTGAATGTATGACATTGTTCTGCATTCTGTCCATCAATTGTTGTTTTTGAAGGTGGTAGATGGCATCTAGCACCTGATGAACACAGAATAATGAGGGAGCCAGGCCATTAGGCCTGGAGCTCCGACAATGTGTGTCAGCAACTTGGATGACTTGGTCACTCCCCCAATACATATTACATGTAATATGTAATAGATTATTTTGCATTATCAATCCACATATCAGCCACCTCTGCAATCACTGATTGACTTTATGCTTGCCTTTGACCCTCTGCACCTCTCCTCTGCTTTTTGACTAAGTTCACACTACAGAAATACCAAATACGTAATATGTACATACATATATAGACACAACACAAACGTTTTCATGTGAGAGTTCTATAGATTCTTCTGAATTTCAAATGAGAGAAATGTTCTTGATTTCTCCTGAGCACATACTATTCGGTAAAGTGGTCAAAGGTGCTCTAGGGAAGGCGGAACATATGTTACAGTTCATTTAATTTTTGTCATCAGAGACACTCTACTATTAATAGTAAGGATGTCATATTACCAGGGCCACTGGAATCATGGTGGTCCGAGACTGAGGTGTTTTTTTCTATAATTATAGGGTTTTCCCATTTGCCACATAATCCATGATCTTCCGAATAATTTGCAGATTCTTACAAAAAATTGTTCTTAGCTCAAAAGAACCAAAAGTTACTAAAAATGCTACAACCTGTGTTGCCACACAGTGGCAGGCCTTTTGTTGCATTGGGTGCTGTCTTTTGGTGTTAAACTGATATTAATGAAGTGAAACCTTTAAACAGACAGGGTTAACATGTGCAAACATGACAAAGTAGTTAAGTGATACTGATTCAAACAATTACAGTGCATGTAATGTTTTTACTTTCTGCATAAATTAGTCAACCCTGTTGCATAATTCCAATGGACATGCATATTATATATTATTGCATACTACATAATACTGCTTAGTAGAGCTGAATATTACGCAGGTAGAGCATAGCATACTTCGATCTGCTTAACAGGAAAAGCTGTGTCCGAGACGATGGTGAGGCCATAAAAATCAGAAATCTGATTCCAAATGCATTGGTTGCCCAACGGAGTAGAAGTCCAACCTCCAGGCTTGCCCCTTTGTGAATCAGGTTTACCCGAAAAGTACTTGGATTCTGAAAGAAAAGTTTGGCTCTCAGAAGACTCCGTGGAACAGTTCTGATGGTCTTATATTTTAACATATGTAAAGAGTTGTACTGAGGACCTGAACAGCAACAGCCTCTCTTTACAAATATTTAGTTCCACAACTGAAAACTGCTTTGAATGAATGTCAATGGAAAAAATGCAGCTTGTAATATTTACCTGTGTTGCTATGCAGCTGAATTATAACATATTTCCAAATTTACCTTTATCAAAAAATGTGAAACATTTTGTTCCTTTATGACAAAATGTGAAATTTTTTGTCTCCTGCAGTTGACATTCTAGTAATCGTGTCCACTTCGGTTCCCTGGTGGGTTAATTTCTGTTGACATTTGTTAGCTTTTATAAAGGTAAGTGCTGGCAGCGCTGAAAATCATCAATCATTTCAAGGCACGAGCAGAATGTGCATATCAGATTGATTCTTATGTATGCAAGCAGTGTTCTCATTTAGCTGCACTCTGCTCAGTGTGGCTGCAGTGTTGACATGCCTGGATCCTGTCATTCCCACACTGGCTACGATGAGCCTTCTGCTAGTTGGACAAATATTGCAATTAATACTCTGACCCTAGAGGGGGGCATGGCTTAGGAGCCAAGGAGATGGTCGCCGCCCTGGGGAGCTTCGCTGAGCCGTAGAGCGACGGGGATTCTTCAGGCTTCAATTTCGGACACCCGTTCCTCCAAACCGCAGGCTTTTGATGCAGAACCTTTTCTGCCTGGAATGTAACCATTGCGGCTGCACGGGGTGAGCGTAATCATTACTTTTTTCGCTGTTATGCCGAACGCGGCTCGCTGCTGAGGCGCAGCCGCCATTTTGTTTAATCGCCGTTCCCCGTGTTTCCTGCTCAACTTCTGCCTCACGTTTCGCCATAAAACATGAATTATTAGAACTAAACCTGCTTCTTTCTCATTTTATCTGTCACTGAGTTTCACCTGGCAACATGTGCATTTTTGGCTGACGTTTTATCGAGATTTGTGCCTTAAAAGTACCCACAATTATTCCTGGCCACTATTTTAGGTTCTGGAACTTGTTTTTCAGCACTTTTCTTTTCTCATACCCTAGATGGCAATGCCACACTCCAACTGCAGTGGTACTCAACAAATCAATACAAACTGTGCGCCACTAAAGGATATTAACCCTTTCAGTGTTCTTTAGGACAACATAGAAGAGGCGACTACTGACTCTGTGGGTACAAAGGACTCCTCCCCTCATACTTCACGTCCTGGCTCCAAAATGTCTTCCAAAATACCTTCCACTTCTACTTCTATGCCGTGCAAACGAGTGAAGACGAATACTCCTTCCCCCACTAACTCTTCCTCTTCCATTTCTATGGAACTTTTGCTTGAAGAAATTCGCTCACTTAAACCTTACATGGCGGAAACAAATTCTCGTCTTCAAAGCCTTGAGGATAACTGGTCGCACACTGAGCAAAAAGTTGAAGATCTTGAGAGAAGAGTTGCTTCAGTTCAAGTAGTCACTGACCAGGTTCCGTGCTTACACAGAGAAATGCAACACCTTAAACAACAGGTTGAGAATTTGGAAAATCGCAACCGGCGTAATAACCTACGCATTTACGGACTTGCAGAGGGTCTCAAAGGTTCTAATCCCATATCCTTTTTCCAATTCTTTTTACCAACACTTCTGGGACTTCCCGACTCTCCTACTCCTAAACGAGCTCATCGCTTAGGTCAAATTTCTCGTTCTTCCATCTCATCCTCCTCTTCAATGAAACCTCGAGGTGTTATCTTGTATTTTCTGGAATACACGGATCTACTTAAAGTCATCCTAGCCGCTAAACAGAAAGGGAAAATTACTTGGAATGGCTCTAATCTTTTCTTTGCTCACGACTACACCAAGGCTACCACAGATCGTCAGAAGAAGTTTCTAGATATGAGGCCTGCTCTTCGATCCTTGAATGCTCGTTATGGCCTATTCCACCCTTGCCTTTTCAAGGTGACTTATAATAATAAAATGACAAATTATGAAGATCCGGTGCTACTTCAACAATTCCTGAATTCCTGCAGAGATGAATCCATGGACATTCCTCAATAATAATTGTTTTGAATATTTCAACAATGTCTGCCATCATCTGTGTTTATCCTCCTCCCTGCTGTATTTTGTTACGATGCAAGACTACCCTGTTAATATTTCCTCTTTTTTGTTCTATTTAGGCACAGTTTTGTGATCCCTTGATTTATGCTCCCTTCGTTTACACCTGGAGGTTGCTTCCCTTCGCCGCGTCCTCCTGGAGTCTTCAGTCCGGTGTGCTACCTTCCTCATGTGGCTCCAACATCCCCATTCTCATTGTCTTTTTGTGGTATGTCTTTTTGACATCTTTCTGTATTATCAATTGTCTGATTTGTATTGTATTTTTGTTCAATGTTTTGTTCTCCTCTTTTTCTTCTCTTCCTTTTCCCTTTCTTTCCTCCTCTTTCCTTTTCTTTTTTGTATACCCTGCAATGGATTTCCTGTGCATCTCTCCTTCCTCTCTCTAATCCTGACTTTCTTGTTCAATCTTTCTCATCTAGCTTTTTTCTATCTCTCAACAAGGAATTTGATTCTTTTATCGTACGCATAGTAACTGTTTATGTTCAACTTGATTGGTTATTTTTAGAGTTATAACATGGAATGTTAAAGGAGTAAATAATCCTTTAAAAAGACAACAGGTGTTAACCCATTTAGCTAGATTAAATGCTGACATTGCATTGATTCAAGAGACTCACTTGTTGAAACGATGTTGGGTAGGTAATGTTTTTTCTTCCCCAGCTTTAGGTAAGAAAAATGGAGTCTCTATTTTGTGTCATAAGAAATATCAGATCTCAGTTGTTCGCCAAGAATTTGATTCAGAAGGTCATTGGGTAATTGTCAAACTACTCATAAATCAAATACCTTTAGTCCTTTTTAATGTTTATGCACCAGTTAATGTTGATAATGCTTTCTGGATTCATATATATGATAAACTTCTTTTGCTTGATGAAGAATATATTATTTTCGGTGGTGACTGCAATCAAGTCTCTGATCCCATATTAGACAGACACTCTTCTGTTAAATTCTCTAACACCAAGATGCATTCCCAATTTACCTCCACCATACGCCGCAAATCTTTAGTAGATATTTGGAGGCTTTGCAATCCAGCCATTCGAGAGTATAGCTTCTATTCCCCTCCACCTCAGTCACAATCCCGAATAGATTATCTCTTCTTTAGTAAATCCTTATCCCAACAAGTTTCCCATTCCAAAATTGGCTCTATTTTAATATCTGCCCATGCTCCAGTTTATGTTGATTTTGATCTGCTACCTTTTTCCCCTCCTGCAGGTAGGTGGCGCTTCAATAATACTTTATTAGCCGATCCTAATTTTACAAGCCAATTCACCTCCTTTGCTTCTGAGTTCTTTTCTTTTAACTCTACCCCGAACTCTTCTCCTGTAATGATTTGGGATTCTTTTAAAGCTGCTGCCAGAGGCTTTATTATAAAGTTTTTTTTCACAAAAGAAGAAATCTTTCAAAACTAAAAATTCCCAGTTGCTCGTCAAGATCAAACAATTGGAATATACCTATTATCAATCAAACTCTGAATCCTCGTTAAAAAATCTTATTGAAGCAAAATTTAATTTTAATAAATTATCTACTGAAGCTGCATCTTCTTATCTTTTAAAAAGCAGTGCTCGTTATTATGGGGCCCAAAATAAAATGGGCAAATTATTAGCGAATTATTTGAAAATACAACGTGAAAGGACTAAAATAGAATCTTTGCGGAATAATGCTGGCATTTCTTTATTTAAAGATAACGATATTCTAAACAAGTTTGTTTCCTTTTACAAAAATGTATATACCCCTGAAAAGCAACCATCTTCAACTGATCTTTCTACTTATTTTCAATCTATTGAACCCCCTCCTTCTCATGACACAGACTTCACTTCTTTAGAAACTGATATTACTCTATCCGAAATTACACATGCAGTTTTGGTATTAAAAAGAGGGAAAGCTCCGGGTCCAGATGGCTTTGCTATCGAATTTTACGCACACTTTGCTAATCTGCTTCTTCCCCATCTTTTATCGCTTTATAAATCTTTTAACCCGGCTGGTTCTTCCTCTGGAACTTTTCAAGAGGCCATGATCTGTTTAATACCTAAAGATAATAAGGACCCTTCTCTTTGCAAAAATTACCGCCCGATTTCCTCAGTTAATCTTGATTATAAGATTTTTGCAAAAATTCTTGCTCTATGTATTGATCCTATCTTACCTAATCTCATTGGCCCTGAACAATCGGGATTTGTAAAAGGCTGTTTCTCTTCTGATTACTCCAGAGTCCTTTTTAACATTCTCAGTAAAGCCTCCTCCCTTGATTACCCCATTGCAGCTATAGCACTAGATGCAGAAAAAGCATTTTATAGGATTGGATGGGATTTCATGTATCAGGCACTAAATTGGATAGGGTTTTCTCCTAAGTGAATATCTTTTATTTCACTATTATATTCAGTCCCTAGGCCTTCTACTTTTGTAAATGGCAAAACTTCTGATTATTTTCCACTCTTTAGGGGAGTACGTCAAGCCTGCCCCCTTTCTCCACTTTTATTTATAATATCAATAGAGCCCTTTTTAACCAAAATAAGGCTAGACACTAAGATTACGGGCTTCCAATTTGATACCTCTCATGTCAAAATGTCCGTTTATGCAGGTGACATCCTTCTATATTGTTCCAATCCATCTACGTCCATCCCCTCCTTTCTACATCAAGTTAATATTTTCTCTCAATTATCCGGTTACCGCCTTAATTCGGACAAATGTGAGGTTCTTCCCCTAAATATTCTTTGCCTTATGCAAGATTTCATCTCTACTGTCTTTTCTTGGCAAACCTCTAAGATAAAATATCTGGGCTTATGGTTCTCTTCAAACATTCCAGAAACACTAAAGCAAAATTTTGACCATATTATTAAAACTCTATCTGAATCTATTGACCGTTGGCACCCGCTTTTTCTTTCTTGGTGGGGCCGATTAGATTCCATCAAAATGATGCTTTTTCCTTTGATTCTGTATATACTCTTCATGATTCCTGTACGCATCCCTGGAATTTACTTTAAGAAAATTGATTCTTTTTTAACAAAATTTCTTTGGAAAAACAAGTCTCCCCGAATAGCCCTGTCCGCTCTGAAAGCTGACAAGACTTCTGGAGGCCTAAAATTTCCTGATTTCAAATCGTATCATTATGCTTTCTCTTTAAAACAATCTTCCCGTTGGCTTTCTCTTGATCAGTGTATACATCCTCCTATCTGGATGACTATAGAAAAATATTTTATATCCCCTTTTGATTTCAAAGAATCTCTTGCTTTTACCAATAACATTTCTTCTTTTAGATCTCCTGTCATTTCTCACACACGTAAAATTCTCGTCCCTCTTTTACCTTCCTCATAGCCTTCTTCTTCTATGTTAGATCAACAACCCATTTGGCATAACAACCTATTACGCATTAAAAATCGTACCTTTTACTGGAAAATCTGGAGATTTAAGGGATTGCTCTGGATTTCTCAACAATTACTCAATGATGTTCCTTTATCCTTTTCAGATCTTCAATCAAAATTGTCCTTATCATCTTCCTGTAAAGCTCAATATGATCTACTATATCTTCATTCATTATCGTCTACTCCCACTCCTTCCTACAGATGTTCCATTCTCTTTCCTTTATTATCTGTTTCCTCCTCAGCTTCATCTTTCTATAAGTGCTTATTTCTTTCCTCTGATAGAGGCAAAAGGAAGGCTGAATTGGCTTGGGAAAAGGACTTAACAGAATGTTGGCCTACCCCCTTTTGGGATAAGCTATGGCTCAAAATTCATAAAACCTCTAATGCTGCTAACAATTCTCAAACCCTTTATTTTATTTACCAACGCCTTTTATTCACTCCTGCAAAACTAGCCTCTTTCTCTACAAACTCTTCTTCTACTTGCTGGTCCTGCCCCTGCGCATATGCTGATTTAAAACACATGCTTTTTGAATGTCCACCCATCTCTCATTTTTGGCAATTAGTTTGGTCTCAAATTAATAAAATCTTTAAAATCCAAACCTCATTTTCTCTAACCAATTGTTTTTAGGCTCTCTCTCACCTTTTTGGCCTCTTTCAACATCCGACTCCAAACTAGTCGACTTATTATTAGCAATAGTCCTCCACTTAATAACTTCCAATTGGAAGCAGGCCGACAAAGTCACTTTCAGAGCATGGTGTAATGCTGTTTGTTTTCATCACAGACTTGACACTAACTACATTACTCCCATATCTCTGTCCATTAAAACAGATCCATTATGGCTCCCTTTATCCACATACTTAACTTGCATTGCCTTACCTAGTGCTATACCGATTAACTCTTCTGCTGGAGTACGGAAACCTCCTTGATTCACTTGCTGTCTTTTTTAGTTTCGCCCACTTATAGTTCCAATATTTCTCCTTTCGTTGTATTTCTTATTACAGTTTACTTGTTACTTTTTTAAATGTCTTTTTATGCATATAGAGATTAATTCCAGATATTATCCCTATTTTTAGTGTTATAATATTATATTTCCTTTCCCTTGTTTTTTCTCTCTCCCTGACTCCCTCCCCCTCATTTCCTTTTCACGTTTTATAAATTGTTATTTGATGAAGATTATACTCTTACTGTATTGTATCTGCTTACATATTCTGTTTTCTGTTGATTCTTCTGTTATCTCTTAATAAACTTAAACTTAAAAAAAAATACCTTGACCTTAGACATCAAAGCTCTGATGGAGCAGACACAAAAGACCAATTTTCATCACCAGCCAAAATAGCAGTTGGTGGACGGTATGGTGGATATGGGGTATTTAACTGCATAAGCTGAGCAAGTAGAAGCAGTGTGCTGTGCAGCACCAAACGCAAGAAGGTACAAAGAGAACTTTTTCCAGGTCGAGGGGGCTGGAGAGTTCAGAGGTTGAAGGGAGGTATATTTGCTGCCTACATGTAATGTTCTTTGAAGAGGTGTCTTTTCAGATATTTCCTAAATTGAAATAGGGTATGAGTAGTCCTGATGGAGAGGCGACTGTTGCTCCAGGCAGTGTATATGTCCATAGAGAAGAAGGCCTGTTTCTTGTGTATTTCTATTTTCTATCTTCTTTGTCTCATGTCTGGTGGTACCTTTGCTGCAGGTTTGTTGGGATGGTAAGGAGAGCCAATAAAATTCCATTGAGGTGGGAGGGATGTGTTCATACTTTTTGTGGGCTTTGATAAGACATGATCTGAAAGTGTCCTCAAAATTATATCTCTGAGACTCATTTATATATATACTAATTATAGGAATCACAAACACTAAACTCTGCACAGTACTCCACACTGCCAGCGGACTTACTAGCAGACACCAATGATGCCACTAAGACTTACTTTTCTGGTGCCCACATAATCCCATAGACCTCTTGCAAACCACTATGAAACGACTTCAAATCATCTTAGAAAAAAACCTCTAGATTAATGAATCAATAAGGCACACAGCGTGTTGAAGAGTGGTCTGACTCCGGTTTAGCTGAATAATAATATTGATTCTACATGCAAAGGACTGATGAGTGCAACAAAGTGTTAATTAAGTGATACATTTAAATGTCATATCTTGTGGATGGAGGTCACTACAAACTTTGGCA
The DNA here is from genome assembly GCF_964204655.1 of Triturus cristatus. Taxonomy (NCBI): domain Eukaryota; kingdom Metazoa; phylum Chordata; class Amphibia; order Caudata; family Salamandridae; genus Triturus; species Triturus cristatus. Next base: position 719,279,139 of record NC_140588.1, read on the forward strand.
CCCATGACTTGCTGACTCCTTTGAAACTTATGAGAACACATGGTGTGGTTTAGACCATCCCTTTAGTCTGGTTCTTGTGGCTCAGTGGCCTAATACATCCACTGCAAAGTCCTGCGTTTGACCTCATGGTCACAGGTTCAAATCCTGGTGGGTCCACTGAGCCTTTCATCCATCTGAGGTAGATAACATGAGTGCCATTGAGTTGGGTAACAATAAACATCTGTTAAGAGACCTCGTTGGGGTGAACGTACACTATACAAATGTTATGTTTACATTGAACCCCAGGTTTTGAAGTAGGACGAAGTGTTAACTCTTTGTGACATCATAAAAATATTTGAGCAGACCGCATAGAATTACCCTGGCAATAGTGCCTCTGCTATAAATAAAAATAACACTGCAATGGCCTTCTAATGGCAGAATGTGTAGCATACGATATAACACAATTGATAACCTGCACTCCTTCAATTACTACACTATTTTAATCAATCCTCAACAAGACCTATTTTTGCATATTCTAGGTCACAAAATATTAAGGAAATTCTGAAGAAAGGTCGCGTGATGCATCCTGATAAAGGGAATCAGGGCATGCGCAAATGCCACAATTGTGGTCATTGTGGGAATGTCATAGTTGGTGATAGTTTCACACACCCGCACACAGGCAAAAGAATTAAACTCAAACTTACTGCAGATTGCAATACAAGCATGGTTATATATGCTATAAAATGCCCATGTGGGCTGGTATAAGTAGGACGCACAACTAGGAAAGTTAAAGTCCGAATAACCGAACATAAAAGTATGATCAGAACAGCCAACATTAAGTCCTGCTTAGCAGTACATTGGGGGAAAATGAAACACACTATATCACAATTGTGTTTTACAATTTTGGAGAAGGTGTTGGAATCCGAACATGTTGATATCATTAGGTGACTGTCACAAAGAGAGACATTTTGGATACGTTTTCTTAAAACGCTTATGCCTTGTGGACTGAATGATAAAGTCGAAATTATGTATTTTCTATGATAAGTTTTCTGATAAAATGTTTGACATACTATGTTGCCTTTTGTAACTCTTGTGGACCTGATCCTTAGTATTTTTGTAATAGACATTGTTTCTCATGCTCGTTGTTGACAGTGTTCGAACATGTATAATTGACACACATTTTTAGACACCTTTTTTAGATATATATTTTAGACATCTGAAGCCCGTTGGGAAGTAGCGACACTGCTGGAACCACGCAACCAATATTATTATGACTGGTGTACATAGTTTTGTTAGAAATACTAGGTAGTTGGTATTTTTCTTTCATTTTATTTATGAGTACCGCCCGGCAGCAGGTTCGTTTTAGTATGTTTATTACGTTCATTGGACCAGTGTATCATGCGGTTCCTTAGGGAACAGTAGACCACATGATTACGCATTGATATAGCCCGCACAATAATATAGAAATATGGTGAAGTCTTTTGTTTATCACCCAATATGGAGCAACATAGTCTCTTTTCAATTTCATGAGTTCGCTAGATGTCGTCATACGCAGACGTAAGCTTTTTGAATACGGAGCGCGGCGCCCGGTTTAAGCAATACGGAGCGCAGCGCCCAGGGTTGGAATCATTATGCGCAGCTGAAGCGTGAGGCCGAATGTTGAAAGTGGAGGAGGATAGAAACAGCACATTGACAAGGTAGGCGGGTGGTCAGCTACTCAGAAAGGGTATGGGGGTATAACCCGGTCCTGTTAGCAGGTCAGAAACTAAACGATTGTTTTCCTCTTTTCGTCATTTTTAGCGGTATTGACAGAATATTCCATAGCTGACCTGTGCATACGGGTGTTTGAAACTGGAAGTGAGTCATCTGTAGAAGATAGCAAGTAGGTTCCATGATTGAAGTCTAAAACGGGCTGGCTTTCGAATGTATAGCGCTAATGCAGACGTTGAATCTTTTGGCAGATACATACATATTATTTTTGTGTTTTACAGGTAGCATATTGCAGCTGGTACATAGCTTCATTTCAGGCACAGGTGAGCGTCATTCAGATGCATGAATTGTAGTTTTGGTGGCACGGGTTTGGTGTCTAGTTCGGATGCTTGATTACACGTTATGCAGCAAGTTTAACACAGGGTGACACACTTTAGGAGTGTTTAACTTGTGATGCCTGTTCTGTGAGCACGACAAACAATAATTATCACTAAGAGTGGTGGAGGGATTGTTAAGGTTTATCCCGCACTCTGAATTATCCTGAGATTTTTTTGAGACATGATTGAAATATTGTCACTCAAAACCAGTTGTGTTAAAGGATAATTTTTGTATTAATTTTAGTATTCCCCTGACGAAGGTATTTTACCGAAATGCATTGGGAGTTGTAAATACTTCATGAACTTCATGGGAGTTGTAAATACTTCAAAAACTTCATGTGTATAATGAAGAATATGGAAGAATGAAAATACACAAGAACAAGAAAATAAACAAGAAGAGAATTGTTTAACATTTGTTATATGTTATTGTTACGTTATTTATAATGAAGTTGCTTTTTGTATGGTACCACTGATATATATGGTGAAAACATTGTTAATGAAGGTAATAATGGCATAAGTTTGAGCACATTATATTGCACCGTAAGGGCAAGTGAAAAGTGCATCCTATACACGAACAGGTTCTGTTTGTGGTTTGGTTGAGAATGTGCAGCATACAATAAAATAATGTCATATTATAAAAATCAATTTGCATTTGGAGACAAAAAACATGACTTCTGATTCCAATGGTTCCAGCATGCTTACTACACCACAACCAGGGTGGAAGTTGTTCTGGTGGTGAGGGAAATTCGGGGATATGCCCACGTTTGTAATAAAGTCTTTACCATCAACCTATGTTTTCAAAGCCACTTACAATCAAGTTAAAAAACCTAAACACTGGACCACAGCTGAGATGTGGTGGAGATGTCTGTTCACCTAAGAAATGTCTTGATTTTTAGAGCACTCACTATCTGGTAAATACTTTATTGACCGAACAATTACTTAAACTCTTTACAGTAAAACACAATAAATAGCTAAAATACAATAAAGTGCACCATGCCAGCATGGGCGCAGTTTTTAGCAGTATGCTTCTGAAAGAAACTGCATTATCGTGGTCCAGTTCACCCCAACATTTGCTTGGGCCTGTAAAACGAGAGAGAAAACCCTATTTACATGGAATTCTTCAATTATTGTTACCAGGTCCGATTAAACCCCCTTCAAGGACCAACTCTTTCTCATAGTCTGTTTGGCCACACTGCGGGCCCTTAAGTTAGGTAACTTCCGCCATGGAAGGGGTTCCAGCTGATTTAATTACTGGATTGATGAAGCTCTCAGGGCAGCAGCCTGTTGCTTGGAGTCGAGTGATATTCTTATTTGGTGAATGAACTTGCCGACTCTAGCCAGTAGGCAAGTAGTTGTTTCCAAATAAACACCAGTCTGAAGCATCCCTGCACGTTCTGACAACCCGCAACTAGTTTTGGGCAACATCATAAAAGGTGTAGCCAGGATTCCCTGTGATAATTACATAACCGACAAGAAATATTATTGTCTATCCGCGCCCATTTTGAGTTGAAGTCCTGGATCCTAAGGGCGGTGAGACGAAAAAACATAATTCTCCTTCTGGCTTGGGCCGAGAGTGCATCGCGCATGTAAGGTTGGGCTTTTCCAAGAGTGCATGAGTTGTTTAGCGGCAATGTAAAAGAATTGTACCAGAGTGAGGACTGATCCAGTTCAAAGGAGAGACTCTGAACTTGGCGCTTTACAGCTTTAGCCCAAGCAGAGTATGGAATTTCATGGAGGAGCATGCTCTCTGCCTCTATTTTCAGGCGATGTATGGCTTGGTCCAGCTTAACCTTGCCACGAGGAACCCTCAGACCTGAAGATCAGCTTTAAAGAGTGTTTGAGGGTCTTTTCTGGTGCTTTCAATGCTCCGATGTAACATTTTATAAGGTACCCCTGAAGAGCCAAATCTGGTCTGTTTAGGCCTATCTCCAGCCTTAGCCTGATGTTTCTAGTATGTATGGGTGCCTGTAGCACTGTTTTGTATTCTTTTACCTGAGCTGCATTGATAACTTTCGTTAGACCGCCTGGAAAGGCTAGGTGACCATAAATAATTGCAGGCATTCGTTTGGCCCTGAGTACAGTCAGCATAGGATCTATCGATGGGTTAGCTAGATGGTAACTCAGTCATCTTAGGGCCAAAATTATTTTGTTGATTCTCTGCCTTAGCTCCCTTATATGTTTGAAAGCTGTGGCCCGCTCTGTTAACCATACACCCAAGTAGTTATAGGCAGTTGATGTTCTAATTCGGTGCCAAGTTGCTTGCCTTTTATGGGGGCATTTTCCAAGGATGATAATCTTTGTTTTGTTTTCATTAATTAGCAGACTCTTTGCCTGGTTGTAGACTGCCAGACTTTTTAATGCTCTTTGGACCCCCACCCTTGTGTGATCCATGATCAGGGTGTCATCAGCATATTGGAGGATGCCCAGGGTCATCTTTCCCAGTCTTGGAGGTGCTAGGCAAGAGTCTTTCAAAGCGTGCCCCAGACCCGCTGTGCACATAATGAATAATAGAGGGGCCAGAACACAGCCCTGATTTAGCCCAGTATTAGTATTGATTCTTGAAGTTATTTGTATTTGTATTTGTATTTGTATTTTTTAACTTGTAGAGCGCCTTATCACCCCGGGGTCTCTAAGCGCTTAGCAGACGAGTGAGTACTGGCAGGAAGAAAAACCGACTAGATGTTACCCCATGCCTCTTGAAAGAGCACAGTTTTTAGCTCTTTCCTAAAAGGCAGGAGTCTGGTTTCTTTGCGCAGATTTTCAGGCAGTTGGTTCCAAGCTTTGGGCATTGTGTGGGAAAATGTCCGACCACCGATGGTGGATCGTTTGATCCTAGGGCAGATCAATAGGGCGGCGTTGGCTGAGCGTAGGTTCCTGTTAGGAGCATATGGGACAAGGCGTTTTTTGATGTATTTTGGGGCTTGCCCATATAAGGCTTTCTGCGTAATGCATAGGCCCTTGAACTTGGCTCGTTGATTCACTGGCAACCAGTGTAGCTCCCGGAGGAGGGGGGTGGCCGGTGTCCTTCTTGGTTTATTATATATAAGTCTGGCCGCGTCATTCATGACGATCTGGAGTCTCTTGGTGAGTTTTTTCGGAATGCCGAAGTACATGGCATTACCATAATCCAGTCGGGCCAGAATTAAGGCTGACACTGCTCGTCTGAGAGTGTCTGCCTTTAGGATGGGAGCTAGCTTGCGTAGTTGTCTCAGGAGGCCTACACAAGTGCCCACCACCGCCGAGACCTGGGCTGACATAGTGAGATTTGTGTCGATGATTATGCCCAGGCTTTTTACTGCTGTTGCCGGTATTGGGGCGTTACCTAATTCGGATGGCCAAAGGAGGTCGCACCAAGGGCTAGATGACGTTGTGATAGGTAGAACCTCCGTCTTGTCCGGGTTGATCTTCAAAAAATTTGCCGTCATCCAGTTGACTGTAAATTTTAGAATATTCTTCAATTTTTGATCAGCCATAGGGGAATCGCCTATCTGAATGATGATCTGGGTGTCGTCGGCATAATTATATATGTTGCAGTCCATCTGATTCAGAGATGAAATGAGGGGCTGCAGATATGTGTTAAACATCAAGGGGGACAAGGCAGAGCCCTGCGGGACGCCGCATGTGATTTTAGCAGCCTCTGACACCATGTCATCCAGTTGTACTTTCTGAACCCGTCCACCAAGGAACGAGGTCAGCCAGGCGTGGGCCGTGCCCTTGATGCCAAACTCCCCCAACCGCGACAAAAGAAGGTCATGATTGACCGTATCGAATGCCGCGGAGAGGTCGAGTAGCACCAGGGCACAGGGATCTTTATTATCTGTTTTAAGACGTAGGTCATCTAGTACTGATAACATGACTAGTTCCGTGCTGTTGTGGGCTCTAAACCCTGCTTGGTTGGGTTCGAGTAGTGCGTTACTCTCCAGGTGGTGCGAGAGGGCGGACAGCACATGATGTTCCAGTATTTTTGCTAAAAAAGGTAATTGAGATATGGGCCTGTAATTCTTTAAAATCTTGGAATCGGCACCAGCCTTTTTTAGCAGGGGGATCAGTCTCGCTTCTTTGAGAGTAGATGGGACTAGTCCCGAGGTAAGGGAACTATTTAGGAGCGATAAAATGTCCTCCTCAAGGCTTGGCCATGCTTGTTTAAATATCTGCGGGGGGCAAGGGTCCGCTGGGGAGCCTGATTTAACTTGGTTCATCACTTTTGTCAGGGAGTCCTTGGTAAATAGGGGTAGGGAGGTTAAAGGCTCTGTGATTGCGGGCGGGAGAGTTAGCGGAGTTTCCGGGCAGTCGAATCTAGGGGTACTTTCGATCTCTATCAGGAGGTCAGATATCTTTGAGGTAAAGAAGGATTGAAATTTATGGCAGTAAAGGTGGCTTTTTGCTCATTACCACTTGCTTCGAGAGGTAGGATTGCGCTAAAATGTTATCCATAGTGGAACTGTTTGCCCTGAAGTTGGTTTGATGAGGTGGGAGGATGCAGTTCTTGTCCGCCCAGTCGTCTAGATCTCTTAGAAGAAGGCGGGCGTAGATCTTTGCTTTGATGTCAAGCAAAGGCTATGAGCCTATAGTTTGAAGGGTTCGAATGATCACCCTTCTTGTATGTAGGAAACAGAATGGAAACTTTCCAAGATTGTGGAACTGTAGCAGTGAAATATGAGTGATTGAATAGTGGGGAGAGGGTGGAAGCAAAATAAGCGGGAGCCGATTTGAAGACATGGGCCAGAATGTCATTTGGTCCAGGGGCCCCGTTGGTTCTGGTGGCTTTGATGGTACTGGCTATCTCACCCTCTGTATATACATCAGACTGACTGGGCGCTATGAATTCTCCATGTGTATTTTGTGGCTTATTAACTGTTGCTGCAACCAGGACCCACTCTAAGCTAGACGGGCCCTCCTTGGTCTGTGCACCTGTATACAGCCCCTTCACGTACTGTTCCCACAAGTAGACCGCAATTTTGTTTTATTTGGGCGGGCTGCAAGAACTCAGGCTGTTGATGAAGCTCAATAGGTTGCCGTTGTCTTTCCCTTTGAGAAGTGCACTTTAATCCAGATTCTTTCCGAGTGAGATCTCTTCAGCTCCCACACTTTCTTTTTATATGCAGTTCGCAAGGCCGAGATTGAAGTTGGTGTGGCAGAGAGGCACCATTTCTTTTTGCCTTAATAGCCTTTCTGAGTTCACGTTTGCATAGTTTCAAGCATTTCTGTGCTCAACATTCTGGCGCCAATTGAGTGGGGTTACGGTTCTTATTTGGCCCGTTAACATTTCCCAGGTTGCGCTGTAGGTCCATTATCAGCGTTTGCCAGAATTCAACAATGTTCTTAGTTTGTTGGGTCTGGAGAGCCACTTTCCTTCCGGCTAGATAATCCAGGAGGTTGGAGCTTAAATTGGCGGTCCATTTTAGTCTTTTAAGTACCAGATGTCGTTTTTCGCCTAAGGATGCACCAATTGATTCCAGGACATCCGCTGATTCCGAGGCCAGATTGAAAGTGGCACACAGTGGCCTGTGGTCGCTTTCATCTCTGTCATCCACTGCAAAGTCGCTTAATTTGAGTGCCTCCACTCTTTTGATAAAAATATAATCTATGGTAGTTATGTCTCTGAAAGTCGGCAGTGGGCTTCATGCGGGACAGCTGTTTTTTTAAATTTCGTGTTTGGATTGAAGATTAAAGTTTTGGAGAAGGGAGAACAGCAAGCCTGCCTGCTTCCCACAGCTGGGTAGCACTTGAACTTGCTCGAGACTCCTTGTATTAAAGTCACCCGCAGTTATCACTCACTATCCTAGTTTATCCTTTTTAGGAAGTAATAGTAGACTATGAGGCCTTTTCCCTGGCTTGTGGGGTGGTAGATGCGTACTTGGCATCGATCTCACTAGCTACCCCGCCAGGGTTCAAAATATGTTTTGCTAATCGTGAAGGGGGAAAAAGAGGCGGGGGGGTGGCGATTATCTTTAGAGATTCCTGGGAGCTTGTGTCTTCTGCCTCGCTGTTTTTGCATGGTATTGAAGGCTTACATTTTTGCTTCCAGATTACCCCCGCTTTCGCCCTAGTTGGCATTCTTATTTATAGACCACCTGCATGTGTAGCAACTGCTGTGCAGTCTCTATGTGATCTGATTGCCCAAAAATCAGTGGCCTATTCGAATTTTCTGGTTTTGGGTGATTTTAACTTACATGTAGACGACCCAGATTGCGTCCAAGCGGCGCAACTTGTGTCATCTTTAGAGGGCGCTAACCTCCCACAATGGGTGCTTTTTCCGACACACATGGCGGGTCACACTTTAGACCTCATTTTCTCGAATATAAAAAATACTGAAATAGGGTCCCCACTACCACTGACCTGGTCGGACCACTCCCTAATCCCCTTTTCAATTACTCTCCCGATTGTGAAGTTAGTAAAAAAAAATATCCAGATGGTGCAAAAAAGGGACTGGAAGAAACTGTCGGCGGAATCATTAAGCCCCATAATGAGGGAGAGTTATCCTCAGCTGTCCCACGACCCCAATCTGGATGCAGCTACTCTGCACAAATGGATTGGGGATGCAATGGAAGCTGTTGCACCAATCAGAATGGGGAAACCCGATAGATGCTCACCCTCGGCGCCTTGGTTTTCCGCGTCCCTGAAGGAACAAAAAAGTCATTGCAAAAAACTGGAACGCCAATGGAGAGTAGCCTACTGTGATTTAGCCAAAGCGGTTTATTAAAAAGCGATAAAAGAACTTCATAAGGCTCTAAAAGTTGCTAGACGAGATTACCTTGTAGCACGCATTCAGAATGCGGACCACTCTGGCACAGAAGTTTTTAAAGTAGTTCAATCCTTTTTTAAACCTAAGGCTAGTGAATTGGAGGTTACAGCCTCAGTAGAACGATGCGAAAAAATCGCTAACTATTTCGATGACAAAATCTCTAAAGTTTATGTCTCTTTTACTCCCTCCGAGGCCACTGTAAAACCGGAAACATCTGCAGATGGTGGCGGGAGGGCATCACTCTTAAATTTTACCCAGCTATCGCATCAGGAGGCTTTGGCAGAAATACTGAAATGTAGGTCGGGCGCACCAGATGATCCCTGCCCTTCAAAGTTTTGGAAAATGTTAGCTCCATCTCTGATTGAGGGACTTCGCCATATTTGGAACACCTCCTTAGAGACAGGTATCATTCCCGACTCTTGGAAACACGCAACTCTCCTCCCTCTGAGGAAGAAAGTTAATGGTGACCCGGGTGACCTTAGTAATCTGAGGCCCATTTCCCTGCTTCCTGCCCCAGGTAAGATGTTAGAGAAAATGGTTCAACGCCAACTGACCCCTTTCTTAGAGCAGAACCGAGCTCTTCATGACACTCAATCGGGTTTTCGGGCAGGTTTCAGTACCGAGACCGCTCTTCTTGAGGTGGCAGAATCGGTAAAATGGACATTGGATTCAGGAGCATCGGCATTGCTGGTGCTCCTGGACCTGTTCGCGGCCTTTGATACGGTAGACCATGGCATCCTGGTCCAGAGACTACAAGATGCGGGTCTTGGTGGGACGGTGCTAGCCTGGGTACAATCTTACCTAAGTGGGCGTTCCCAGAAAGTTGCTCAACAATCATTTGCTTCTAGACCTAAGCCAATTAAACGTGGCGTCCCCCAGGGCTCAGCCCTAAGCCCCCTGTTGTTTAATGACTACCTAGCTCCGCTTTTTACTCTTATTGCCAACTGGGGTGTCAAGGCGATTTCGTACGCTGATGACACCCAGTTGGTTTTTCCATTTAAGGAGCGGTCGGCAGATACTTTCAAGAATTTTAAGGGCTGCCTTCAAGATATAGCATGCTGGATGAATGCTAATAAATTAAAGCTGAATGCCGGAAAAACTGAAGTCTTGTTCTTTGGCAAGGGCTCAGCTCCAGATCCAGCACTGTGGTGGCCATCAGAGATGGGGATACCACCAATACCGGGTTCATGCACTAGGAATTTGGGCGTGAAATGGGAGGCAAATCTCTCCTTCTCTGCTCAAATTAAGCAGGTGTCTGCTAGATGTTTTAGCACCTTGAAATATTTGCGGAAAATTCTGCACTTTTTACCGGAGGACTGCCGAAAATCTATAGTACACGCTACAGTCACGTCCAGGTTAGACTATGCCAATAGTCTTTATCTAGGCCTACCCAAATATGCCATAGGACGTCTCCAGATGATTCAGAATGCGGCTGCGAGACTGGTGTTACGAATACCTTTTAAACATCATGTCTCTCCGTATTTACAGAAGCTCCATTGGTTGAAAGTGGAAAAGCGAATCCAATTTAAGGCCATGATTCTGGCGTATCGGGCCCTAAAGGGAAACTGTCCTAAATATCTGAAGCAAAGATTGAGCATATATAAACAAAATCGGGTGTTATAAACAAAATCGGAGGTTACGTTCAAACTCTCAAACGCTGCTACAAGCCCCTCGCTTTGCGAAGGCTCGTTTGGGAGGGAGGACTTTCACAGTGGGTGCTGCATCACTGTGGAACAACCTTCCAGAGCCCCTGCGGAAGGTAAACACTGAATCTAGCTTCAGAAAAATATTGAAAACATGGCTCTTTTAGGTCTTTGGGCTTTTTCTGGTCGCCACTCAGCTATCTCTAGCGCCGGGACACCCCTATTTGGGGTAGCCGCGCGCTTTATAAATTGCACTAATAATAATAATAATAATCTGTGGCTGGTACTACAGTCTGGTGTCTCAATACTTTTTGAAATTCCATCTGGATAACCCAGACACTCATTTTGTACTCACCAAAGATTTTGTACATGAGGCCTCAACAGGTGGTTGAGGGATAGCAACTAAGATATTAACATGACACGCTTTTCACTCTTGATAAACTCAATGTCTACTCAGATCTATATCTCTAAGACCATCCCGGGGCCTCATTTAGAGGAGAATGGTGTGGAATAAAACACCAAAACTGTGTTTTGTGACTCATAGCCCCCATGCACAAGTTCTCCTGTTCAGCAGCACCCATTAGTACTAATGAAGCCCTCAGTCACACCTAGTACCTTTTGGCCCTTGAGAAAATGTTGATGATGGGTACCTTTCAAAACAGGCGAATGCCAGTTTGTGAACTCTCAAAAAGAAATCTACACCTGTAATTCCCAACATTATTTATTTCTCTTGAAATTAGATACATTTTGAGGCAAAAAGTGTACTAATGAAATGATTTTGACGAGTTACATGTAGTTAATTATGTTTTGTGAGTGGAAAGCCAGTGTTTACATGCTCTAGTAACACATGCTTCTCAGTGCATCTTGTGAAACAAATGTACTCGTAATTCAATCATTTGTCGGATGGAGCAGTTGTTCAGGTAAGCCACTGTCTTGAAAGTTCTGGAAGTATTGTTGGAGTTGTTTTACGTCGGCCTTGGAAGCAGAGTGGATGCGAGCTCCCTGGATGGAGATGTGAAAGTTGATTTCCTCTCTCTGCCTGCATTAGCATTCAGCTGTGGGGAAGAGAGATAATAGCATTAGGCCCAGCCTCCCGCCTGTTGTCATGGATGCAGCACAGCCGAGCACTGCAAGCAGCAAACCACCAGTCTTTCCACAATCTCATTTTTATCAAGCAATTTCAATTTAATTACATCGCAAATTGTTTTACAGTGCATCCCTGCGCTTTTTTTTTCTCCTGGCGGAGGACTTCAAATGTACAAATGTAGCAATTAATAATTATTTGGCCAAACCTAATATTTTTATCTCTCAAACAGTTTTGTCATCGATTCGAACATGCCTCCGAGGAAGGAATCACAGAAAAAGGGCCTCCCTCTGCTTTTGGGCGTTATTTTCTTATTCTCGTGAAGGTGAATGGGGCCTGTTTGAATTTCTGGGCACATATGGTCACCTGTAAGGCAGAGCGGATCTCATTGTTTCTGCACAAACCAGTTGCCTACAAAACATGCGTATTTTGCTCATATGTACATGATTGACAAATGTAAACATGCCTCGAACAAGATATTAACATGTTAGCTCACAAGGTGGTAAATTATGAGGCTCTGCCCCTCGGTACCTTCGGCCAAAATGCTCCACACCGTTGGTCGAGGTGTATATTGTTTGGCTGCATTTAATCTCTAGTCTGGCAAAAATGCATATTCAAGAGGTCGGGTGCGACCAACAGCAGGCCCTGATTTAAGGGGGGCACGACCCACAGACGTGGGGCCAATGTGTACACGTGTGCTGAGAAGGGAGGTGCAACTGGGCTAACAATCTTTCTTCTAGACGTCTTTCATGGCACTTTTTTTTGTAATGTACTTCTAGTGGAAAAAAAATAAACAAGCCAGCTATTGGCAGTGGAAATATAGTACGGGACATAAACAATATACAGCGGTTTATCACTGCGCCAATGAATTCTGTACGGGCACCTTGGGATGCCGTAACAGCATAGTTAGATTTTATTGTGTGCCATGAATTGTGGCAGGAAGTGAGGGGCGTTTTGCTATTCAATGTAATACGAGGGTTGCCTGTGCCATGGAAACATGGTTAATTGACATGCTTATAAACATTCCTTACTCAATGTGTTTAGTTAACTGAAAGGCGTGATATTGAATTTAAATAAACGTGAAAGTTGTCTGCGCTGCGACGAACATATCCAGTAGTAATCTGTTGCTCAACTGCTACCATTATTAAAAGACTATCACCTGGTATTATTCCTTAAATCCAGTTCAGACATGTAACAAAATCTCCTTCGCTGCACGGCTGGGGTTGGTGAGCAGAGGGCGGGGCTTCAGATGTAAACATGAATATAGTTGTTCAATTTACCAGATGTAGCGTGCGTAGAATTGCCAATAATAATCAGTGAATAGCAAGAAAAAAAATAAGTTTTCCCTGTCTGCAGTATTTGATCATTTCTTCCAAGATGCATTCATGGTCATAATAATAGTCCAGTCAATTATGTATTCTAAGTGTACACGGAGTGTCTTCCAAGCGCCTTGTTTTCATGAATGCACCGACCAATTTACAGACGATGATTTTTAATTCAAGCGACGTGGCAGAAGGCAAAACAGAACCTAAAGATTTTGTGCTGACCCGTAATTAAATGTCTCCAAACCCCCATGAATCTCTCGGCGAAAGCAATCACCGGCATTGTGGAGCGAGAATTAGAAAAGGAAAACACCAGCGCGCCCGCGCGCCTGCTGCTAGACACTCAAGCATGGCGAACAGGATACACCTCTCTGGATGGCTAGTTTTCCTTATTAAACAAGCACAGTAGGACTCGCAGTAGGGGCACGCTCTAAAACAAGGCTCTCGAGTCATTTCCGTCAGCCAAATTTCCCAAGACAGTAACTTGAAAAGCTTTTAATCTTGTGACTGGCTTTACAGTGAGCTTTTCTCAAGGTGGCGCAGTGAAAGGATCACTCATTAGATCGACACTGATTGCACAGATATGGCCCCCGGCCCTTCCCACGTGCAAGCCCGAGACCTGCTCTAATGGCGCGCGCGCACTTCTGAGAGCTGAAATGCGCATTTCAGAAAATCCATTATACCTGTGCCGAATGCACCTTAGAAACGCGGCGGTGCGCTGCTGAGCAGCAGAGGACTCTTTCAGAGAACAATTGGCTTCAAAACTTAGGGGCTTTTGTATTTTACATTTGGCTTTTGAAGAATGTTTAGGAAATTCCATGGCCTTATCTGGTAAGACCCTCATAAAAAAAAACACAGACGTGTACACGCACGTGCAAACATGTGCATTTATATTTAATACATGCATCTATACATGCATACCTATACACGCACAACAACCAAGATGAGACCGAAGAGTTTGTTTTATTCACTTCCTATTAGCGGGAATGTGTATTTCACGAAAGTGATATAACTCTCATGATTTACGAAACCTAATAAAACAAGTGTTTTTTTTTCCATTTCGAGACAACTTCAATTTGCTCAATAACGAAAGGCAAACAAGTAACGTGCGCGTGTTTCTGTGTGTGTGTGTGTTTTGTTTGTCTATTTATGACACAACAGATACTGCGTATCATGCTCTAGTAATGCAAAGAAGTCACTTCTAAAACCATGTGACCAAAGGCCAGGTGTTCTATCAATGGTTCCAAAACTCCAAAGTTGGAAATAAATACATTTCATTTCATTTGTCTTTATTTATCGAATATTTCATCAAAAAAGACATTGTTAACAAAAAAACAAGAATTACAATCAGAAAGAGTAATAACATAGAATCAGGGGCACAGATAAAATCAGAAAAACAATTACATAGATCTAAAAACTCCTATTTCGAATGACCCAAGCCCAGCCCAAAAATTTAGCCACAGCAACTACGACACATTCACTAGTTTCAGTTCTCAGTATTCTTAGTGCTACATACCCTAATCTAGTTCCCAATGTACGACAAATGGGTTTAAGCCATTTGGCCCAGGGAGCAGCATAAGCCGGGCAAGCAAAGAATATATGGCCTACTGAGTCAACACAATCAGAGCACCAGCTACAAGAATCGCTGGAGTTCCCCTTCCATTTTTTAGTAAATAAATTAGTTGGAAGAGTGCCCACCCTGAATTGGTGGTAGAGTTTCCTGTCGCTGGGTCTTGTGATGATATCCCAATAAGCTTCGAGAAGCGGTGCATTTTTAAACTCGAAAAACCTGCCTGACAAGGACACAGCTGAGACTAAGGATTGTTGTTTTTGGTGCACCATTGTCCAATAGAGACTTTTATACAACTTGTTTGGGGGAAAAGGATTGGTAGCCGGATTCGTCCAAAGGGAGCCTAGACCCATGGGAAATAAATACAAGACCAGGACATCGTTTCCACTGTACGTTTTTACATGCAAAGCATGTTTTAAGCCTCCCAAGGATGACAATCTGTAATGCACTGGGATGACCTGGCTTCCAGAGCTGTGGCCTGCAATTCAAATGAACTCTACGCTTTGAAAACACAGCTGTTTGTGAACTTAAAAACACTAATAATGGGATGCATGTACACAAACACCCCGAATATCCTATGCCAGTGTAGATAAATGTGACCCAATATGGTATTGTTTTTTTCACTTGCATTTACACGCTTTTTACTCCTGAGCAGCTGTCATGTTATTATTATTGTGCAGCCTAATTCATTTGAGAAATGGCTGCTTACATTTTCACAGGTTCAATGTTACAATCGCTTTCCGGAAGAAAACAATTGGACACAACCTCACAAGGCCTATGTGATTTAATCTCACTACACAAGTTTAACTCGTGTGATATAAATAATAACATTTAACGGGTGTGCTCAGGTTCAGGAAAAATATATTTCTCCCATTTTACACCTGAAAATGACAACATGGCCGTCTCCATACATGCAGGGGTTTGGGTGATTTGTGACTTTTGCCACCATTGTTGAGGAAGAGGAGGGGCGTCATGCTTCACTCAAGACACCTTCCCGACTTTCAGCAATGGGGACACAAATCATACTACACTCTGAACATGGGCACAAAATATACCAACGGGGGGAACAAATCACATGTATCACCATACTGTTAAAGTCAAATTCCAAAGTATCCAATTGGAGGGTTTGCTTTTAATTAGTTAATCGACTCTGTGCTATGGGGCATATTATCAAGTAAATGCGATAATTATCGTAAATCACTCGATTATCATTATCGCCGTCTATCGCTGGATTTCTGCGCCGGGTTAGCGGCATATTATCAATGCTTTTCACCTAGGCGATGTGAAATCCAGCGATAGAGGGTGAGAACATGCTTTAGCGGCATAAAAGCAGCGATAATTTACCAGCGATACAGAAAACCTTGGTAATAGGCAGGTTTAGACTCAGCCATGCTATCCACCTCCCGTTTTACAGATGGCTAAGGGGCATATCTACAAGGCCAGGCGATAATTATCGCTCAGCGCTCTTAGCGTGAGGATAATTATCACCGGCCAACGCTGAATTTTATTGCTGCGATAGCGTGCTATCAGCAACGCTTATCTACAAAGCGATGAAATTCAACGCTCAAGCTGCCAACTGTGCGATTATCGCTGGAAATCCATCGATAATCGCACAACGTTTGCCAAAAGCTTGCTGATAGGGCAAGGCAGACTTAGCCATGATATCCACCTTCCATAGGATATCATGGCTAAGTCGGTTAAAAAGCAGGCATAAGGAAAGTAGCGATAATCATGGTAGCGCTATTTTTCTTATCGCTATGCTTGTTAGCGATTCCCTTGATAATTGGAGAAATGTCGGTTAGCGACATTTCTCCAGTTATTTCAGGAAGGAACGCCCACTTTGCATCTCATTAGAGATGCAAAGCTGGGCGTTCAGAAAACAGGCGCTGAGGCAAGGATTCACGCGATAGCGTGACCTTGCTGATATAGTGATAAAATGATCGCCGCTTTTCGGGCAAAAACGGTCACAAAGTCGCCGCCTTGTAGATATGCCCCTCTATGCTATAATTCTTTAAGGAAGAAATCACTGGGTCAATGCTCACATACATTACTGTTTAGGTAGAGAATTGGCTACTTGGCCCACTTAAGCCACCACCCCTCGGGATCCATGGCCCCTCCCACACTCTGCAATAATAACAAATAACATATACT
Source organism: Triturus cristatus (assembly GCF_964204655.1). NCBI lineage: Eukaryota > Metazoa > Chordata > Amphibia > Caudata > Salamandridae > Triturus > Triturus cristatus. Next base: position 719,295,720 of record NC_140588.1, read on the forward strand.
CTAGGTACATGTGCAAATATGCTACATTATTTACATCTATCCATTCCTACGTGCACAAGACCATGCACAATGATATAATGGTACAAAGAAATAGTGGGTTACACATAGAACCTCTTATTTTATGCTGCACTTATCTCGTTTTAAGGTACAGATTTCCAAAACATCAAAACGTGTTTCATCAAAGATTGCAGGATATATTTACAAACAAACGTTTACCGCGTTGCCCCCATACATTATAACCTTGTAATGAAAGTTGTTTCACTTACTAGTAAATAAGATATGCTGAGAGGTAGGTATGCTGACTTTTTGGTGATAAACGAAACGTTTCCTTTTGAAACAATAATAATGTCTGCGAAGCAGCTCACTACTATCCACAAATATATCCACCCTCAGAATAAAAAACATAATAATGCTAAAGTCTAAGAATATCAGATATCAAAGACTGATTGACTTTCTGTTCTGAAAATAGAACTGCCTAATAATAAAGCACTCCATTTATGTGTAGCCACATGTGTGGCAGGTGAATGCATCTGTATGCCAGTCTCTTGCGTTTTGTTAAGCACTTCACGCAGTCATGTTGAATAATTCCCTTTCTTGAACCTACGCCACACCGTGGTATTGCTGTGCGGCACAGACTGCGAAATATGCAAACATAAATATTCCATTTCAAACTGTGCATTACCTGAACTGATATTACTCCCGTTCAAACGCGTCTTGTTTTAAGCATACAGGCCCTTAATCATACGTAAACACGTCATGAGGCCGGAAATCGAAGAGGAATGTATATTATTTGGGAAATCAGGGTGTTGAGTGCAGCTACACAGCATCCATGTTTGCTTTACAGGTATTGGATAGCAGTGTCGACGCAATAGCAAATCTGCATTCAGGGTGTCTAACAGAGGAATGTTTCACCCATGGGCAGGAAATATGAGCTTTAGTGAATAAGAATGCTAGGCTTATGTATATTACTGTATATTATTAAAAAAGCGCCGGCTTCGTGTGCAGGTGGCCCTTGATGCGTGTAAAGTGAACACACTGATGTTTTCATTTAAAAAAGTAGAGTGTCGTTTAGCTGGTACCCCTGCTCTCCCACAGTGGTATTGCCCATTGCTGGGCATGCTGCAGATGGGAATCCTGAATGAGACGGCAGCATGGGTGATTGCAGCAGGAGCTCTTGTTTGGCGCAGCATAATACTTCCCGGCTCCTAACAGCAATCCTTTTGTTTTTTACAAAGGGATGTTTTGGAACGCCTCACGAGCGCTGTAATACATTTATTACAGAAAGAATGGCGTTTCTCAGCAGGAAAGGGAGGACACTGACATTGCAGTACTCGGGTAGTGCTTGCTTTCTGATCAGCCACGGTCCTGCGCTGGTTTCCTTGATCTTCTTGAAACCATTACGATTCGGCGCTCATCTTTTTTAACGATTAAGTTTACGTTGTGGACACAATTGAAAACAGCGCTATCATTTAATTATATGAGTATGTGAAATGTTTCACAGAGTGCCAACAAGTCTCCCTGGAGACATTTCAAAGTGGTTACTACAAATAGCCGTCACGGTGATTCAGCGGGTTCATTCAACCACTCCAGGGATCTACGGTTGACCCTATAGTCACAGGTATGAATCCCAGTGGCTCCATTCTGCCAATCATCTTTGAATTGTGAACCAAGCATCTCTTTCCTGTGAGTAGCATCAAGAGACAGCCTCGGGTATGAACATATAAAAATACGCTTCTTATATGATTGTTAAATCCATCAGCTCTGCTGTAATTTGAGTTTTTGCCACAAGTGACAGAGGAGAGGGTAGATGTCAAATAACATGAAGGGATCACAATGTTTTAGATGGAATAATATAACTCTCTTTGGAAGCACATGAACTCCCTGTCTTACAATTCTGACTTCCCATGTCCCATGGTTCAAGTGAACAATAAGGGCTCCTTCAGGCAGACTGGTATTCAAGGTGTTCTTGAAAAGAACACAAGACGGAACCCACAGGCATGGAAAGCGAAGGATCCTGGCAGTGAAACCAGTTCTCCGAAAAGCTGTCTTGCATATTAACCACTGACTCTTAGGCAGTCGGATTGCCTGGATGTTGCTTGATATAACGTTCCTAAATTGTGTATAATGTGAGGGTACACTTCACAGGTATCCAGGGTCCCCATAGCTGAAAGTCTTGTCTCTGTTACAGAGAACTTTTAACATTGGAGAAGACTGGTTTCTGATGCCTGTTCTTTTACTTATTCAAACAGACTGCCTGCTTGTTTTTGTGCCAATTGTCACCCTTTTCTAAACTTTTAGGGGGACTGAAATGATTATTGTTAGACCTGGTACCGTTGGCGTGAGTCTCCCTTCCATTGTTTTCTGATTGCCTCCTCTGTTTTTGATATATTTTGCTGGTTTAGATGCTTTGGGCACTGTGCCACTGCTATTCAGTGCCACAGTGCAAGTGCTCCCTATGTTCAATTGATGTATTGATTAGTGACTCCATGATTGGGTTATTTGAATTACTTGTCAGACCCTAGTACAGTGCATCATGTGTGCCCAGGGATTGTAGATCAAATGCTGCTGGTGGGCTTGCAGCACTGGTTGTGCCACCCACAGAAGCAGCTTGTAAAGTGAGTCTCAGGCCTGCCATTGCAGAGCCTGTGTGCAGTCTGGTACTGCCATGCTGACTGGGCAAGTGCACCCACTTGCCAGTCCCTAACCTTCCCTTATCTTCATATCAGCCACCCCTGTGGTAGGCCCAAGGGCAGGGTGCATTTTAAGTATAAGGTAGGACATGCCCTGGTGTGTGTGGCATGTCCTAATAGTGAATTACAGCCATTTTCGTTTTTCACTATTGCAAGGCTACCTGTTCTCCATAGGCCAGAATGGGCAGTTGGTTATTATTACTTCTTATAATCCTAACTGAATCAGGGAACATGGTAGAAATTCGAGTTTAGTATGCCTGAACTCAGAATGATAAAATACATCTTTTAGTAAAGTTGGTTTTAACATTCTGTGTTTGAAAATACCACTTTTGGAAAGTAGGTATATTGTTGCTTAACTGTCCAAGCCCGCCTTTGCTAGGTTGTGTATTGTGTGTCTGGTTTTGTGAGTGACAGGGGCTGGGGGATTCCAGGAGAGAGGGTGAGTCAGCACAGGGCTGAATAGAAAGGTCTGCATGTAGATGGGTGGAAGGAGTTGCACCTGGGACCTGAATAGGGCTGTGCCTTCCCTCCACAATGCTGACTCCACCTCCTATGGTGTGTCTGATGTCTCTGCCCTGCACTGTGAAAGGAAAGAAGGAGTCTTGTCAACAAAGTGCTCCAGGACTGACCAGAACTGGTTTGGACTAGGCAAAGGCGTCTCTGCCTTCAGAGAGCAAAGAGCAAAGTAGTATAAATATCGGGACCCAGACCCCAAGACTTTAGATCACTCCTGGAACAACAAGACAAACCTCTGCCAAAGAGAAGAACCAAAGGAAGCTGTAGGAGTGGACTGCCCCCCTGCCAGTGTGCTGTGTTGCTGGGTTGGCCTACAGTGGTGTCTTCAGTACCAAGGAGGGGAGAAGGAACTTTTGTGTGTACTTCATCATCTTGCAGAATATTTCTCCAAGGGCTTGAACTTGTGCTTGCCTCCTGCTGAAGTCTCAGGGACAACAGACTTCACCACCAGCTCCCCTCTGAATTTCCTTGCTGGGAAATCTATCTGCAGAAGCCTGCATGTCGCTGGGAGCTGGAAGCGCGACGCAACAAGAAGAAGCGTGTTGCCGCCGCAGCTGTAGTCGTTGCATCGCCGGGGAAGCGTACCGCCGCTGCATCTCCCATAAGCGTGTCTTCATCACAGCTGTCTGCTGTCGCATCACCGGAGAAGCATGTAGCAACCGTGAGGGTCAACGCCGCATCACAGGAGAAGCTTGTCGCAGGGCCTGTCATGGCTCCAAAGTACAGAGTCACCGCAAGGCTGCCAGGGTGTGTAAACTTCGTCTTCATAACCTCGCATCAAGGCACCATCTTATCGCATCGCACTGGATTGTCCCATCGCTTTAAGGCACCATCTTGCCGCATCGCAGCCGGGCTGCAGTACGAGAATCTACGCATCACCTCCTCTCCGGTAAGGATCAAGACGCATCCCCTACTCTGAGCAAGCATTGAGGAGCGACGCATCGTCTCCCCGAAGCAAGGAACCGACGCATCTCCAATGCTGAGAGCCTTTTGTTTATTTTGCGTTACGCATCCAGGTACTTTTGTGAGAACTGTGTCGCATTTACCATCAACTTGAACAAAGTTAATTCCACCAGCTTTAAGTCAATTTTGAGTAGAGTATTGTGGATTTTTGTCGTTTGTGGTCTTGTGTTAAGTCTATATATAGAATACTTATTTTTATAAAACCTGTGTGGTGTCCATCTGTAGTGTTTTCACTGTATTACTGTATGTGCTCACACATGCCTAACACACTGCCTCTGAGATAAACCTGTCTGCTCGTGCCAAGCTACCAAGGGGGTGAGCAGGGGTTATCCAGTAGTGAAATCCCCTTATCCTGGCTTAGAAGCAAGGGTCCCTATTTGGTCAAAGGTACCTACCTCTGCCAACTAGAGACCCCCAGTTCTAACAATTATATTGCAACTATTGTATATAAATCTATCGCTAGTGTAACATTTTTGTGAGAACATGGAGAGGCACTGTACAAACCTGTGGATGCCACTGATATAAAACCTGCTCAAGCCCCTTAAGAACAATCTCACATGACAGCACTTAGGTACAAGAAGGCCATTTTGGAATGGATACGAGCTAGGCCTCACACTCAATCAGCTGCATAAGTGCTTTTAAACAAGCATTGGCAAAGCCAACATGTCTCACTTTTGGGACCTATTGGCTTCGCCAATCATGTTAGCTATGAGGTGCAGAGTCTCCGCTGATGTGCCACATGGCTAAAGAATAAAAAAAATTAAAAGCTTTTGATGTGTCCTGCATTTTGTAGTCACACGCATCATGCACACGTGTTATGACAAAATGGCGCAGCCACTTTTTTAGGTTGAGCATTAGAGATCTCTTGTATATACTTTAGTATATACTTATATACTTTAGTATATACTTATATGTATGTACTTTGTGGGCTCTGGAGATCAGCCCTAGGACTTGTCTGCTTCCGCTTAGGGACTCTTTTTTCTGTTCAACTGCCTCTATTTAACTGTATTGATAGAAAACAACCAGCAGAGGTCAGTAAAATACCTGAATTGCTTTCTGCTGAGGAACTTTTTTTTTAAAAAAAATTTTCTGGCAACTGCCTCTATTTAACTTTCTTGATGGAAAACGGGCAGCAGAGGTCAGTAAAATACCAGAATCACTTTAGCATTCTCTAGATTCCAGTCCATAGAAATGTTCTTCCACGAGCACCCGTAGAAAATAATATATGTTTTTTAAATCTTGTATTTTCAGTGATATGACCACAGAAGGCCCTGATTTTAAATTAAAACAGAGCTTTGGACTATACCATTTCCCGCTGAAAGGCAATATTGCTCTCCATGTGTTCCCATACCTGGCATGTCACACAGTTTGGTGCTTACTTTACCTCCGTGTTAAAGAACAGTAGATGTTTCAGCACCCAGGCTAATGTGCTGCATAGCTAAATACATATAAGGTCCCAAAGGCAAGACCGATGGCATTGCAATTGCTTGTTTTCCTTTTAGTTACTGATCAGAGCTGGATCTGTAATTGAAAAGAAAAAAATGTGTGAAATTGTTCTTTTTTAAAGCAGGTGAGGAAGAAGCAATAGGTAGGGTCAAAGCAACACAGAGGTCCTGGGTGAGGGGTGAAGCAACACCCAGATGAGGAGCGAAAACAGCACGGGTGGTGTGTGAATTTTAAAAGTGGATGGGGGAAGTAACGTAGGGAGTGGAAGCAACACAGGGGTACAAAATGGAGTGCAGGTGATGGAAAAGACACGGATGTATGGAAGGGGAAAATCAAATGGGCAAAAGACAGCAATATGGTGCTGGGAGGGAGAGAGTGAATGGGTGAGAAAACAACACGGGGTGGTGGACAAATAAATAGGAGACAGAGAGAGAGACACTGGGGTCGAAGGAGGGAGTAAGAAGCACACTAGGGAGACAGCAGGAAACACAACCTCTCATAGAGTGCTTAAATAGTAAGAAAACAGTAACACCTCAAAAAGTGAGCAGTGGAAAGACATAGGAATATGTCTATGCTCCAGGGGAGGGACAAACACAAGAAGAGGTTGGAAAGCCCATACAGTTAATGAATAAAAAGTAAAGAAAGAAGAGCAACAATGACGCCAAATATGGGTAAGTAATGGGCAGGCTTCTATGCCCACTATAAGATAACAACATGTCTCACAACAGACAGTACATGTGCTGTTATAGAAATGACCTAAGAATGATAAAACTGAAAGCAATAAGCAAGACTCAATTAACTTTCTGCTAACAAAGTGAGTCTCTTCTATCCTTTGCCATAAAGATGACGAACATATCTGCCAACACTGGAAAGCCCGGGTAAGCCACCCTTTGTTCCCATTACACCTTGCAAGGCTGGGGCATCCTCCTTGCTCTCCTTTGCAAAAGTAATTCTGACACAAGTACCTTGTAAAAGCTGGCGAAAAAAAATCCTTCAATCGCCTGTTACTTGACTCAAAGTAACTTGAAGTGATCTTTTTGAATTATTCAGAAATATATGAGATGGCACGCAAAAAATGTTTTGTAGACCATCCATAAAAATTACATTGAGATTTAGATTGAGCTCGACTATGGTTCAAAATATTTCCTTACAAATATGAAGCAACAGATTATAATTTAATTCAGTTCAGTGGCATAATATCAAGAAAACAAATATCATGATACATAAATATAGTGTCAAAAATATCATTTTCCTATATAGTTAAAAGTAAGTAAATTAATATTGAAAATCATTTATTTTGTCATACTAATATCATCAAAAAAGACAAAAAAATATCGATTTTTAATAGAAACATATATGTTAAAATACTAAATATAAAATATAAAATATTTTCATATATTACATAAGTATAATGGAAAATATACATGTTATACTAGATATAAATATATATTTACATAAACATATGCACTTAAATATATGTATGTTTGTACATTTATATATACACAGGGCTTTAAGTGGTATGAAAAAACTGGGGGGTCTCTAAAATCTGTACTTAGCATAGTGTGCTGCCCCACTGGAATTTTGCTGCGTCTGTCCATTCATCCATAGAAATATAACACAACAAGTAACATTACACCTACAACAAGCCAGGGTTTTGTCAATAGTTGTAAATTGCCTAAGATAAATAAGCAACAACTATGACTTTGTTGTATATAATATTGAAAATGTGTCCGTTCTTGTGGGCCCGGTTATGGCGTAACGCTAGAGCTGCCGACGTTCTAGCGGAGAAAGCTAGCTTGAGCCTCACGTTGGCTCAATCAACCTCCTGTAATTCAAAACATATATATGTCCATGTGTAATGTAACTGATGCTCATGTTTGCTCCTAGTTTGTGCTATATAAAACTGAAAAATGAGTCTCCTCGAAGTTACAACAAAAGCAGTGATGGATTCAGAGTTAAGCTTTTTTTTTCCTCCACCCTGAAAAGAAAAATGTCTCAGCACCTCCTTTTAAAAACTGCGGGTGCTGAGCACTGGAAGGACCCAGCCCGCCTAAAGCCCTGTGTGTGTGTGTGTGGGTGTGAATATATATATATATATATATTACCTACTGGCAGTCGCCAGTAGGTAGTTATAGTTAGGGCCTATTCTCCATAGGAAATACGCAGCATTCTATTTGGAATAACGTAGGCGCCAATTGACGAATCTTCGCAAAATTTTCCAAAATTTTTGCCAGCTCCGGTCCGCTCCTATCCTGAAAATTTCATGGTGATTTGTAAAGCGGGGGCCGAGAAAAAAGGGGGGTCGCAAAACGCGTTTCCCCCAATGCATTTTCCCATAGAATCTGCTGAACGGAATTACACCAAATTTGGCAAAGAGGTAGTCCTCAGTTCAGACTCATGCCTTTTTCTTAAATGGTGTAAATCCGTTCAGTAGTGCCTGAGAAAATTAGAGTTAAAAAGATAGATATATCTGGGCGGAGACTAACCACACATCTGATCGTGAGATCTGATTGGCTGCCAGTACATCATCCAAGAAGTGTTGGCAGCCATCTTGGGACCAATGTACATGATAGCACCTCATTAAAAAGCATTGCAGTTAATAGAAGGTGTTAAGATTTTAGTTACATTATAAATCATTTGTTGATGGTACCACACTCATTTTAGGAATTGTGGTGTGTTCTAAGGTGATTTTACCATGTGAAAAAGCCTTCTGCTGTGAAATCATTAATCATGTTTGAGAGAAAACTATTTTCTCATGCTTTTCCCACAGAGGTTTGGAAGGTGATCTATAAGCTAAACTGAGAGCATATTTTCTGTAAATTCACATTATCTTTCTCAGTCATGTGAGAATGAAGTCTGACATTCTCAGTAAAACATGTACATCCAACAAGGGCAGACACTGTCAGTTGATTCCTTTGTGTTCTACTGCAGCTTCCCAGAGTGTTCTAAAGAACAACTAGAGCGCTACTTATGACAAACGTATTGCACACCTGAAGCCATCTTGATTGGAATAAAGTGGTAACTCTGAAAACATTTAATCTAAAAAGTAACAACATGAGGGGGTTCACTTTGCCATAGAAAGTATGTTTAGTGCTGCAGAAAGAAAAAGTAGGGCACATTTTGAGTGACTTTTCAAATCCTCTTCTACTTCATTAAAACAATCTGACATTCAGACTGAAACATGCACTTTCAATACCAGCAGCAGACTTCCCTGGTGAGCAGTAGCTTTACTACAGTGATCTAATGAGCAACTAGAGTGCTAACATTCTGAATTTATGGCAAATGTGTGACACATCTGAATGCCTTCTTGATGGAATCAAAGTAAAAAACTGTAAATATTTTCTACCGAGGAGACTGTAGTAAATGAGGAAATTAGGAAACTTCATAACAGATAAGTCTCCGAAAAAGGCCACCAGAGACAAAAGAGCCCAAATGTAGCACAAATATCACCCAGATGTAGCCCAAGTATAGCCCAATGACAGAATGTCCCAGAGTGTTCTAACGAACAACCAGAGAGCTAACAGTCTTACTTATGACAAAAGTATGGCACACCTGAAGCCATTTTGATTGGAATAAAGTGGTAACACTTAAAACATTTAATTTACAAAGGAACAAAATGAGGGGGGTCATTTTGCCATAGAAATTTTGATTAGTGCTGCAGAAAGAAAAATTAGGGCACATTTTGACTTCTCAAATCCTCTTCTATTTCATAAAAAAATTCTGACATGCAGACTGAAACATGCACTTTGAATACCAGCAGCAGACTTCCCTGGTGAGCAGTAGCTTTACTACAGTGATCTCATGAGCAATTAGAGTACTAACATTCAGAATTTATGGCAAATGTGTGACACATCTGAATGCATTCTTGATGGAACCAAAGTAAAAAACTGAAAGTATTTCCTACTAAGGAGACTGCAGTAAATGAGGAAATTAGGAAACTTCATAACAAATAAATCTCCCAAGATGGCCACCAGAGACAAAAGAGCCCAAATGTAGCCCAAATATCACCCAGATGTAGCCCAAGTATAGCCCAATGACAGAATGTCAAAGAGTGTTCTCAAGAACAACTAGAGCGCTCACTGTCTTACTTATGACAAAAGTATGGCACACCTGAAGCCATCTTGATTGGAATAAACTGGTAACACTTAAAACATTTAATTTAAAAAGGAACACAATGAGGGGGTTCATTTTTCCATAGAAATTATGATTAGTGCTGAAGAAAGAAAAATTAGGGCACATTTTGACTGACTTCTCAAATCCTCGTCTATTTCAGTAAATACTTCTGCTATGCAGACTGAAACATGCACTTTTAATACCAGCAGCAGACTTCCGTGGTGAGCAGTAGCTTTACTACAGTGATCTAATGAGCAACTAGAGTGCTAACATTCAGAATCTATGGCAAATGTGTCACATATCTGATGGAATCAAAGTAAAAAACTGAAAGCATTTCCTGCTGAGGAGACTGCAGTAAATGAAGAAATTAGGAAACTTCATAACAAATAAATCTCACCAGATGGCCACCAGAGACAAAAGAGCCCAAATGCAGCACAAATATCACCCAGATGTAGCCCACATGTAGCCCAATGACAAAAGTGTGCAAAACACTTATTTTTTGTGTATTTGAAGTTTTATATAGTGCAGACATGGAGTGCTTTACATGAGCATTGGTTACATCACTCAAGATCAAATTACATTTGGTTGTAGACATGGGGAGATTAAGGGGCATATGCATCAACATTAGCATTTGCGATTCCTTATTAGCGAAAAATAAGGAATCGCTAATAAGGAATAGCAAAAGGCTATGCATGTAGGAATCGCTATTCAAATAGCGATTCCTTAACATTCCTTATTACCGAATCGGTAATACCGAATCGGTAATAAGGAATACCTACCCATTTATTCCTATGGGCTTGGAGGCCCATAGGAATGAATGTAAAGCCATTCTGTATTAGCGATTCGGTATTACCGAATCGCTAATAGCTGGAGCACTTTCAAGGGTGCCAGGGTGTCAAAAGGACACCCTGTTGCACCCCTGAAAATGATATGTGCTCATATGTTGCACACACACATGCTCTAAGGGCATGTGTGTGCGCAACATGACACTTTGAAAAATGCACAAAAGTGCATTTTTCAAAGTTTTTGCAAATTACCATGCAGTTCATCTTCATGGTAATTTGCTCCCCTTATTAGCGAAATCGCTAATTTTTTAACTTTGATGCATTGCATTTAAGGAATCTCACTTTGGGATTCCTTAAATGCAATCGCTATTTAAGGAATCGGTATTTAAGGAATCCCTATTTAAAGAATCGCTATTTAAGGATTCCTTAAATACCAATTTCTGCTTTTGGGTTGATGCATTGGGATTGGGTATTTTTTACTTAATACCGGGAGCTAATAAGGAATCGGTATTTTACCGACTGGATTTTGGCTTGATGCATAAGGGTGTAAGTGATTTGACCAGAATCACAGAATGTTGAGCTGAAGCAGAAACTCCAACCTGGTTCTCCAGTTGCAAAGTCTACAGCTCTGGAAGTAACACCACATCCTCTCCCCTAAGTGCAATATTTAATCAAGTGGTCAACTGGATAAAAAAAACATTAAGATTACAAATAATTTAAAAGTTCTTTGTCGCTATTTGAAAACTCAGAAAATATTTCCGCATTTTAGTTTTTTAGAGCACTAACCATAATTTTGATGCAAATAAGACCCTCTCATATATGTAATTTCTAAAGGAAATGCTCTAGGTATTACAGTTTTGATTACATCAAGATGACGTCAGGCGTTCCGCACTTTTGTAATAAATATAGAATGTTAGCAATCTAGTTGTTCATTGGGATACTGTTGAGAGGCAGAGACCAGGGGCACAGACTCTGAAAATTGAAGGCAGGTAGGAGAGTGCAGAGGCAACAATTTGACCACACTGGGCAGGCAGGAAGGGCAGTGGCAGCACAACAGACTATAGAGGGCAGTGGAAAGGGGGGCAGGGGCAACAAACCAATAATACAGGACTGGCAAGAGAGACTGTGGCAATATAATAGACCATTGTGGACAGAAGGAAGAGGCAGTGGCAGTACAACCCTACATGCCAACAGACCCTTTTCAGCCAGGAAATGTCCATTTTTTTTAAGCTCAAATGGGCTTTATTTGATCTGTCTCCTGTCTACAATCTCCTCTTTTTCAATGTAACTCAAAGGGGAAAATCAATAATACCCCCGTTTTATTTCAAAATCTCCCTCTTACCAAGTTCAAAATGTTTGCAAGTATGGTACATTGGATCATGGTAGGCAGGAGGAATTGGGGTAGGGACATGGACTCGGATAACAGAAGACACTTCTGTCATTGGGCTACATGTGGGCTTCATCTGGGTGACATTTGTGCTGCATTTGGGCTCTTTTGTCTCTGGTGGCCATCTTGGGAGATTTATTTGTTATGAAGTTCCTAATTTTCTCATTTACTGCAGTCTCCTCAGTAGGAAATGCTTTCCGTTTTTTACTTTGATTCCATCAAGAAGGTATTCAGATATGTCACACCTTTTGCATACTTTCTGAATGTTAGCACTCTAGTTGCTCATTGCATCACTATAGTAAAGCTAGTGCTCATCACAGAAGTCTGCTGCTGGTATTAAAAGTGCATGTTTCAGTCTGCATGTCAGAATTTTTTAATGAAATAGAAGAGGATTTGAGAAGTCACTCAAAATGTGCCCTCATTTTTCTTTCTTCAGCACTAATCATAATTTCTATGGCAAAAGGAAACCCCTCATTGTGTTCCTTTTTAAATTAAATGTTTTAAGTGTTATCAGTTTATTCCAATCAAGATGGCTTCAGGTGTGCAATACTTTTGTCATAAGTAAGACAGTAAGCGCACTAGTTGTTCTTAAGAACATTTTGGGACATTCTGTCATTGGGCTATACTTGGGCTACATCTGGGTGATATTTGTGCTACATTTGGGCTCTTTTGTCTCTGGTGGCCATTTTTGGGGACTTATTTGTTATGAAGTTTCATAATTTCCTCATTTACTGCAGTCTCCTCAGTAGGAAATACTTTCAGTTTTTTACTTTGGTTCCATCAAGAAGGCATTCAGATGTGTCACACATTTGCCATAAATTCTGAATGTTAGCACTCTAGTTGCTCATTAGATCACTGTAGTAAAGCTACTGCTAACGGGGGAAGTCTGCTGCAGGTATTCAAGTGCATGTTTCAGTCTGCATGTCAGAATTTTTTAATGAAATAGAAGAGGATTTGAGAAGTCATCATGTGCCCTAATTTTTCTTTCTGCAGCACTAATCATAATTTCTATGGCAAAATGAACCCCCTCATTTTATTCCTTTGCAAATTAAATGTTTTAAGTGTTACCACTTTATTCCAATCAAGATGGCTTCAGGTGTGCCATAATGTTGTCATAAGTAAGACTATTAGCGCTCTAGTTGTTCTTTAGAACACTCTGGGACATTCTGTCATTGGGCTGTACTTGGGCTACATCTGGGTGATATTTGAGCTACATTTGGGCTCTTTTATCTCTGGTGGCCATCTTGGGAGACTTATTTGTTATGTAGTTTCCTAATTTCCTCATTTACTACAGTCTCCTCAGTAGGAAATACTTTCAGTTTTTTACTTTGATTCCATCAAGAAGGCATTCAGATGTGTCACACATTTGCCATAAATTCATAATGTTAGCACTCTAGTTGCTCATTAGATCACTGTAGTAAAGCTACTGCTCACCAGGGAAGTCTGCTGCTGGTATTGAAAGTGCATGTTTCAGTCTACATGTCAGAATTTTTTAATGAAATAGAAGAGGATTTTAGAAGTTACTCAAAATGTGCCCTCATTTTTCTTTCTTCAGCACTAATAATACTTTCTATGGCAAAATGAACCCCCTCATTTTGTTCCTTTTGAAATTAAATGTTTTAAGAGTTACCACTTTATTCCAATCAAGATTGCTTCAGGTGTGCAATACGTTTGTCATAAGTAGGACTGTTAACGCTCTAGTTGTTCTTTAGAACACTCTGGGAAGCTGCAGTAGAACACAAAGAAATCAATTGACAGTCTCTGCCGTTGTTGGATGTACATGTTTTACTGAGAATGTAAGACTTCATTCTCACATGACTGAGAAATATAATGTGAATTTACAGAAAATATGCTCTCAGTTTAGCTTATAGATCACCTTCCAAACCTCTGCGGGAAAAGCATGAGAAAACAGTTTTCTCTCAAACATGATTCATGATATCCCAGCAGAAGTCTTTTTCACATGGTAAAATCACCTTAGAACACACCACAATTCCTAAAATGTGTATGGTACCATCAACAAATGATTTATAATTTAACTAAAGTCTTAAAACCTTCTATTAACTGCAATGCTTTTTAATGAGGTGCTATCATGTATATGAAGTGCTGACAGCCAATCAGATCTCACGATGAGGTGTGTGGATAGGTTCCGCCCAGATATATATGTGATTTTACTTTTGATTTTCTCAGGAACTACTGAACGGATTTACACCATTTAACCAAAAGGCACGACTCTGAAAGAAGGGCTACCTTTTGTCCAAATTTGGTGTAATTCCGTTCAGCAGTTCAGGCTGTAGCTGCGATTAAAGGTTCCTATAGAAAATTGCATGGGTAAAACACATTTTGGTACCCCCCTTTTTTCTCGTCCACAGCTTGACGAATCACCCCGAGAATTTCAGGATAGGAGTGGACCGCAGCACCCCACCATTTTAGAAAATTCCTCGACGATTCGTCAACTGGCGCCAAAGGTATTCCAAATAGAATGTTGCGGATTTCCTATGGATATTAAGTCTTAACTATAACTACCTACTGGCGACCGCCAGTAGGTAATGTATATATATATATTTTCTGACATAATGTGTTATTATTGAAACACTATTGAGGTATGTGCATCCTACAATTCTGTGTAGCTAGTTTAAATACATGTAGCTAATACAATTATATTTTTTCATTTAGCTTACAACTGACTCTATCTGTTTGAACTTTTGCACAAGGTGCACTCACTAAGAATTATGGTGTCTAGGTTGTTGCCTAATCCATTTAACAATCTGTATGTGATAAAAGCATAAGAGAACTTTGATATTTATAGTCTGTTCCCCAGATCTATTGCTCAACAGCAGTCGTTTTCTTTATGTTTCTCTTGTTTTTTAAATTGTTTCCTAGATATGTTTTGTCACCATGTTGTGCTCTTGACATCTTTTCTAAATATTTTGCACTTTTTCATTTACTCAAAACATTGTTCTGGATTATCACTTTCATGTTTATTACGAGCGCGGTTGCTGTGACAACCTTTCAAGGGACTCGTGTATTTAATGATTAAGCCCGGCGGTGTGACAAAGGCGGCATGCCGTCGAAACGCGTTGTGCAACTCTTTTTGTTAAAAAGTTTAATATTCTTGTTTAATCCTCACGGAGTTGGTGCCTGTCTATTTCGTTGTGATGGGATTGGTTATATACATATATATATATATGTATATATTATTGTAATTGGATTTATATAGCCCTTACTACCCCTGACGATGCATCGAAGCACTTTTTCACTGAGTAGCACGCTACGCTGGAACCTATATATATATATAAAACATAAAATAGTAAAAAATAATTAATGAAAAATAAATACATTTACAAAAAATATTTAAAAATAAATAAAACATTGTGGGCCTAAATAGGATGCCAGTCGGTAAGCCTCTGACCGCTCGTCGAAGACTTACCAACCGACATCCTTGGTTTGAAGCCCGACCGCCATATTATGATTACGGCGGTCAGAATCCAAAGCAGCCGGTCAATCCAACTGACTTCTGACATTGTCAAGTAGCCCGTCTGCCAGTCAGAACCACCACATAATCCCTTACTGATGGCGTTTCCACCGTTTGGATTATGATGTCGGTTTCCGACAGGGTTTCTATGTCGGTCTCTCTGACATGGAAAGCCTGTCAGAAAGTGACTTTGGGGGCCCCTAGCATAGCCCCCTGCTTCCGCAGCCTCCAGTTGTGGGCCGGGGGCACCTATGTTGCCCTCCTGTAAATCTCTGCACTGTGATGATTTACACAAACTCCCATTTCTCTATGGGAGCTAGTGCTGTGGCCAGTTTCTGACTGCAGCACAAGCTCCCATTGGGAAATGTGAGTTTGCAACTGCACCATGTGCGGTCACATCGTAATTGTGGTTTCAGACCGCCGACCTGAGGTTGATCGGTTCTGAAACCGCATAGATGTCGGTCTGAGGTAACTCCGAGCGACTTCATAATCTGGCCCTATATATATGCAAATAGTATAAACAAATAATATAAATTTAAACAAATACAAAAAAATAATATGGCATATATTTAAACAATATTTAAAAAGTAGTAACATCTGTGAAAAATAGATATACTATTTTTACTGCATTGTATACAACAGCAGTGAAAGTGTTGGAGGGGTAAAATATACTATTCCAACTCTAGTCTGTGCAACAGTAGGGAAAACACTAGACACCGGAGGGGTAACATTTACTATTCCCTTGACAGTTTGTGCAACAATAGGGAGAAGGTTGGATACCGGAGGAGAAAAATTTACTATTCCAACTCCTGTCCGTGCAATAGTAAGGAAAGCGGTGAACACCGAAGGGGTAACATTTACTATTCCCACTCCAATCTGTGCAACACTAGGGAAAGTGTTGAACTCCAAATGTGAAAATTAAAATTTACTATTCCCACTCCAGTCTGTACAAATGTAGGGAAAGTGTTGGACACTGGAGGGTTAAAATGTACTTTCCCCACTCCATTCTGTGCAACAGTAGGGAAAGCGTTGGTCTCCAGAGGGGTACAATTTACTATTCCCACTCCAGTCTGTGCCACAGTAGGTAAAATTCATTATTCCCACTTCAATCTGTCTAACAGTAGTGAAAGCATTAGACTCCAAAGGGGTAGAATTTACTATTCCCACTCGAGTCTGTGCAGCAGTAGGGAAAGCATTGAACAACGGAGGAGGACAATTCACAATTCCCACTCCAGTCTGTGCAGAAGTGGGAAAAGCTTTGGACTCCAAAGGGGTCAAATTTATTATTCCCACTCCAGTCTGTGGACCAGAAAGGAAAGCATTGGACACCAGAGGAGTAAAATGTACTATTCCCATGCCAGTTTCTGCAACAGGAGGGAAAGTGTTGAACACTGGAGGAGTAATAATTGCAATTCCAACTCCAGTCTGTGCAACAGTAAAGAAAGAGTTGGACACTGGAGGGGTAACATTTACTATTCCCACTCCAGTATGTGCAATAGTAGGGAAAGCGTTGGACTCCAAGGGGGTAACATTTACTATTCCCACTCCAGTCTTTGAAACAGAAGTGAAAGTGTTGGACACTGGAGGGGTATAATTTACTATTCCCACTCCAGGCTGTACAGCTGTAGGAAAAGCTTTGGACTCCGGACGGGTAACATTTGGTATTGCCACTCCAGTCTGTGCAACAGAAAAACATGCAATGGAAACTGGAGGGGTAACATGTATTATTCCTCTTCCAGTCTATGCAACAGCAGGGTTAAATGTTGGACTCTAGAGGGGTAACATTTGCTATTGTCACTATAGGCTGTGCAACAGTTGGGAAAGCATTGGACTCTGGACGAGTAACATTTACTATTCCTACTCCACTCTGTGCAGCAGTAGAGAGAGTAGTTCACTTCAAACAAGTAACATATTTAACAACTCTAATAATTAACCAAAAAAATACAATTATGAATATAACACTTATATCTCTAAATTGAAAAGAAATTAAACAAATTACATAATTATTAAATTTTTAAATAATTATTATCAATTAAAACAAATTTTATTAATTTAATTAAAATGCCACACCATATTCCCACAAATATAGCAGCCAACAATTAAAATGTGATTGATATAAACACAATACATTTAATATAATGAGTAATAAATAAATTACTAAAATACCTTTCCACCCTATTCTCCTACAAACACAACAAAATACAACTAATGTTTAACATAAAAAAGTTAAATTGTTGAAAAGTTTACAAAATTATTAGTTAAATATTTCAATAAAAATTATCAATTGATTAGCAATTCATTATTATTAAATTAACTTACCACCTTATTCCTTTAACAAACTAAACAACCCACACTTAAAGTGTTACTTACAAATATGATTACAAAATGTACATAATTAATCATCAATTATGCAATTAATAATCAGTTAATGATCAATAATTAATTAAATATACTTAATGAACTTCCTGCCCTTTACCCCTACAAAACCATCAACCCATACCTAAAATATCTCTTAAAAAATATAATAATTACACATATTACAAAATGAATTATCAATTAATCAATAATAAATCAATAATTAACTATTATCCAATTATACTTAATTACCTTCCCACCCTTTGCCCCTACAAATCCAAGAAACCGCACCTAACATATAACTTAAAAAATATATGAATTACATAATGTACATAATTAATTATCAATTTACTAATTAATATTAATTAAAAAATAATATTTTTTTAATAATTATAATTAACTTCCCACCTCTCACCCCAACAAACCCAACAACCCGCACTTAAAATATACCCTAACAAATATATTAATTGTACACTTTACTTATTAATTTTCAGTAAAAAAATTGTGATTAATTATAATTACTAAACTTCCCACCCTGTATTCCTAGAAACCTCACACTCAGCTACAACACTATACATTACAGTTAACAATTACATTACATTTAAAAATAACAAAACATTACAAACTATATTTAAAAACATTAACAACAATTATACAAACAATTTATAACATATACAATTACAATATAAACGAAAATACAAAAAGATAATTAAAAAACGATATTTTGTGTAATTCTATTTTTGTAGATGATATTAACAAGAGATATTTTTGACAGCGGTATTACTTACCTTAAAAAAATAGATATTTTTGTAAGAAAGATTTCTGCATCTCGATATTTATGTATCACGATATTAAAAACTCAATACTTGTGTGACTCTAAATTTTTTTACTCAATATTTTGGCCAAATACCGTTTAAGTCACTTCTTTTTCAACCAAAATTAAACTAAATTGTGGTATTCCCAAGAGTTCTCACTATTGCTAAAACATCTACAGGTTTATCTTGGTGGAGGTCATAAAGCTATGCCAGCTCCAATTTCAAATGCATATTAATGATGCACAGGTCGACTTCTGGTTGGCGACCACCTGTCACCACTCTCACAATTAGTTAGTTACCTAAGGCACATATAATACAAGTTTACAGATGTCAAAATCCAACTTTAAAATCACTCCCCTGTCTTCCATTTGAGAGGTTGTTGCCCACTTCTTCACATGAAGTACTCCTTATGGAGTAAAACATCTAATTCAGAGTCCTATACTCCAAGCACAAGGTAATTCTTGGACAAGCTCCATACTTACAATTACAAACCCCTCATTATGCACCAGGCAGAGACCTTCAGTCAACAAAATGCATACTGATTCAACAAAGAGGACTCAACAACAGTATCACAGAAACTAGTTCTTGAGGTGAGTACATAGGTTGAATTCATGTATGAAGGCAAAGACCAACCATCTACATTTTTGAAAACTCAAGAAAAATGAGAGGTTTAAACTGGAATCTATGTACAAACATTCACAAAATGGCAGCATCTGATACTAGATAGGCTGTTCCCCTCACATCCTCTTAACTATTCTATCCAGTTTCAGCTAATTTATCTTTTCTAGTTTTACTATTTACTGTATTGTTCTAGCACTCTGAATTGATCGCATGGTGAAAATGTAATATTTTTCAAAAAACCTGTAAATAGATACCATACACAGGTAAATATCTGTTGGTGCCTAGATAGCATCAACCTGTGATCAAGCTTAGCAACAGATCATGTGAGATTATGCTCTCCTTCAGCTGGTTAAAATGAATTGAAATCCACACTGTGTCTGCACAAAAACGAAAAATCAGTAGTCTGGGTCAATGCAGACCATTCTTCCTGCACTGGAGAATTAATTACCAGGGCATATAGTTGAGAAGTTCATTTCAAACCTTTAGATAAAATGCTTGATGAAATTTATCAGCCCCCATAGCCCTATCCGTTTAGCTTTTTGTGAGAAAATATCAATTTTTTAGTGGTCACCCAATTTCTTGCTAAATTGTATTGTTGGTTTTTATACTCTTCACATTGGGGCACTGCTTCACAGTGCCCATGTATGTGCTCTGTCCCCTAAAAACATGTAGAAATTGTCCTAATCCCAAGGTGATTTACTTAACTCTTCTATAAGGTCATAGTTTTTGGTTAAAAATTGCACCCAAGGCATGGATATTTAAAGGAAATGTGTGGAATGCAGGGCTTATTGTGCCATCCAGTAGTGTGGCAAGAAAACATGGCTTCAGGACTGCCACTGTAGCATAACCACAGCAGTTTAAATCTGCAGTGCGATCCGTCAAAATACACTTTTTTGACAGGTACAAAATGTGCTTTTATATATTAGCAAGTCATCCCTGTGCAAGCATTGCAGCCCATAAGGTACAGTGTATGGTATTTAAAAGTGGGACATCTAGAAAATGAATGTTCCTATGTCCCTACAGTGACAAGGTCCTAAGAGCTATTTACACTGTAGCAAGCCTAGCTGTCCTATGTAGAAAATCTGAATACAGATTAAAATACAAATGTTATATCTCAGAATGTGACCAGCTAGAAAAATATTTAAATAACTATTTCAAAGAGTTATTAACATCCAAATCCTTAGAGAAGTCAGATTTTTAATAAATATTAAGGGAAAGTATCTTTTAAAAAGTTACCTTTTCCCTACCTAAAATTTCTGGAGGCTAATTTGAATAAACTCTCTAGAAACTCCCAGCCTATTCTCAGCCCGGGAAGAGGTGTAAAATCCCCTTCCCCGAGGAGAAAATAATAAGCAGACCTGAATGAGCACAGATGAGTCCTCTGAACTCAATAGAATATGCAGGTGGGGACTGTGGTTATTCTTTTGACATCTTAATGTCTGATAGGTCTGTTGAGCCACATGTAACACTTTGGCACACTTGAAAGAGAGAGAACGGAATGCCAGGACAATTCTTTTGTATCCTCTGCCAATTGCTAAAGGAGCCAGCTTTTGTCCTCGTAGAAATCTCTTTCTAGGTTTGCTGTGACTATGGTGCTGCTCCAAACTAGATTTTGGTGTTAGATGTGAGAGGGCACTAGCTTTACCATAGTACATTTCCCACTCCCACCCAGCAGCCAAAGTATGGTGTAGACAAAAACCATCACAATTTTGTACTTGCAATGACACTTGGCATTTTAGGCCTGCTTGCAGTAAAGCAAACAGAAACTATTAAAATTAAGGGAGGCCAGGGATGGGAGACATTTACTACATTGGTCAGAGAGGGACCAAGAGTGCCTCAGGTAGTCCCTCACCCAAAGGCTGGCGAGCCCTAAAACCTAGACCCTCGCCTAGCTTTCCTTAGAAAACATTTGAACTTTCAGAAAGATACCAGGTCGACTGAACCTGCTGCCCTTGGCATCTGTGACCTGTGAGAAAGATGTGAGGAGGTTGGTCCTCCTTCCACTTGAAATCCAAGGACAGAAAGATTTCCAAGGATCATATGGCTGATTGCTTGGGTGGCTCCAGGAAAATGAAAAAGCTGAAGATGTGAAGAATCCCAGCTGACGAGTACCAACTGGACCTGGACTGGACTTTGCTGATGCCCTCTCCAGAGCTTCAAGGGGACCAACTTAAAAAAGTATTCGACTGCTTGAACCACAACCTTGATTGAATACCAGGTTTATCCCGCAGTAGAAGAGATTTTCCTAAAAAAACAACAGAGTCCATTTTCAGATTGGGACTCAGAAACCTTTTTGAACCTCCCTATTTCTAGGCCCTAGTGGGGCAAATCTACTTGATGCGTCCGACCCATGCTCCATTGTGGTCAACTTCAAATTGTGTCTATGTCCCAGTCTACCGAGACCATTGTCTACCATTGCTGCTTTGCACTTTTTGGAGGATTTTCACCTAAATCTTTCATGATTTATATCTTGTAATCCCCATGTTGTATTTTTGTCATTTTGGCATAATTTGCTATTATTGTTTTCTCTATTTTTACAAATTGGAGCAGGATTTTTATTAGGTTGAGTTTCCCCCTTTTTAACTATTTTAGCAGTTCTAAAAACTTTACACATTTTCATTAAGCCAGTCTGGTCTGTGCAATAGCTACCAGGGGTTGAGCTCAGTGTAAAATTACTGACACCTTTGACTGGACCTAACATTATAGTCACTTTACTACTTGCAGCGAACACAAATCCACCTCAACTGATAAACCACTCTCTCACACCTAATGTGACATAGTCTACACAAGAAGCTGGAGACAAAGAATCAGAAGATCCAGGGATCGAAAATGAAGACTAATCCTTAGTACCAAGAAGTTAACTACAGCTAAAAGACTTTATACTAGCAACACAATTTCCCAGTGTGCAAAGATTCCCTTTCAAAATACTGTGCACCATTCAGAGAGGTGTTGTGCCAGAATATCATAGTTAGAATATCTATTATCTGACATAAGTACTGTCTTGCATATATTGTCTACAATATATCACTCCACTAGAGTGAATAATAAAAAATCAAACTCATAGAGATGATATTTTTGTAAACTATATATAGGACACAATATTTAAGTCAGATGATATTTCTGGTTATAATATTCTGATATATAACCTTTACAGTCCGGGAGGAGAAATAAAGCTTTCTGACCACCAAAATTAATTTAGCCAGAAATAAAAGTCGAGAATTGTTTAAAATTGTGAAAGATTTTTCCTCTCCTAATGTTACTCAGAGCCCTTTTACTCCAACCCTTGAATGGACAAATCAGGTCGCAAAATTCTTTTTCGATAAAATTAAGTCCATTCAAGACTCTTTTGCTAAATTTATTTGTATGAGCCAGGATGCTGTGTTAGATCCTGAAGAATTTTCCAGGGGTAATATGCTTTTGGATTTCCCCCCTATGTCCCTAGAGACCTCGCTTGCCATCATGAAGGCACTCAAGTCTGGGTCGCCATCCGATTCTTGTCCAGCGAAAATAATGTCATCTGTAGCTGAGGTCTTGAACCCAGCTGTGAACCAAGTCCTGAATCTGTCCCTGTTAGAAGGTAGGGTCCCAGTGAGGTGGAAACAGGGTAAGATTATTCCTTTCCTGAAGAAACCTTCAGCGGACCCTGCTGTGGTAAGTAACTATTGGCCCATAACATTACTTCCTTTTTTCGCTAAGGCATTGGAGAAGTACGTGAACGTGGTCCTCACCGATTCTTGTGAGACCACTAAGGTCTTTCATCCCAGTCAATCTGGTTTTAGAACTAATTATAGCACTGCAACGGCTCTATTGGAAGTCAATGAAACCATCAAAGCCAGCCTTGATAGAGGAGGTAAGGCGGTCCTGATACTGCTGGACCTCTCGGCGGCTTTTGATACCGTGCCTCATGGACGGCTCCTACAGAGACTTAGTGAATGTGGTATTGGGGGCATGGTTTCCAGGTGGTTTTCTTCCTTCCTGGAAGGCCGTCAGCAATCTGTGTGGATCCCCCCTTTTTTGGCAGATGTTCCTATAATGAATGTGGGAGTGCCTCAGGGCTCAGTGCTGAGCCCAACATTATTTAATATCTATATGGCACCGTTGGCACCTCTTGCTGAACAATATGGAGCACATGTTATCACCTATGCGGACGACTCCCAATTGCTGTTTACGTGTGAGAAGGACGAGTCTTTTCTTGAAAACTTAATCCACTTATGTCTGACACAAGTGTTTGACTGGTTCAGACAAAACCAACTCTCCTGCAACTCCGCCTAAACCGAAATAATCTTCTTCGGTCACACTCCTGGGGATGAATGGCGGAATTGGTGGCCTCAGAATCAACTGCCACCTGCTAGCCCAGTCACTACAGTTAAAAATGTAGGAGTCATGCTTGACTCCGACCTTTCTATGAAGTCACAGTTGCAATCTGTGGCTGGTATGTGTTTTGGTCTGCTAAGAATGTTGAGAAACTTCCACCAATGCTTCCCTTGTCCCACAGAAAAACGGTGGTCCAAGACTTGATTATGTCTAGGTTGGACTATGCTAATGCCTTATACCTAGGAATCCCAAACTAATTACTGGCTCGTCTGCAGGTTGTCCAACATGTGGCCGCCAGAGCTACTTTTTTGGTAGGACCCATATGACGACTCTTTTAGAAGCTTTGCACTGGTTCACAGTGAAGAACAGGACTCTGAGGTCTTCAAATCAACACCTGTTATTGGTACCTAGGATTTTTCGGACTAGGAAGGGGGGTCGCTCCTTCCAGGTGGTGGTGGGACAATTATGGAATACTCTCCCTCTTGCTCTTAGACAGGAACAGGAGCTTTTCAATTTTAGACGCCAGCTTAAGATCTGGCTGTTCCAGCAGTAACAGTGGTCTCTGAGGTTCAGCATGTACACTATCTCTTTTCCAAGAGGGTCTCTCAGCGCCGGAACACTCCTTGGAGTAGCCGTGCGCTCTATAAATCCCCCATAACATTAACATTAACATTAACACATTCTTTCAGGTAAAACACTATAGTGCCTTTGGAATCATGCCTGTGGAAGCTTGTTGCCTATTACACCCACTGCAACAGCCTTGGATCATTTTTTAGTAATCTGGTACCCCAATCCAACATCAACTGCCATAAGTATGACGTAAGTCTGTATCAATATGGTGGTTCCACAGCCCTGGAACTTACCCCAGCTACAGCCCTTAAAGGAACATTGAAGATAAGTCTTTGAAGAAGGCTTTTGACATCCACTTAGCCATTGTGAGAGCACTTTCTGCCTGAAGGGATCCGATCCCACCAACTGTGAACACATGCTCACACAACCCATATCAGCTTATACCAGACCGAACAGTTCTTCGAAGAAAATGTTCTGTTTCCAACTAGAAGGCAGTTTACTTAATCTAGAAAGCACAAACTGCAATGAACAAATGATTAAAAGTACTGCAAAGGGGCTTATATGAGACATGTTGGTGCTTTCCAGAACATTTATATTCGTAGGTAAATGACTGTTCAGCATGCCGTCGATAAGCATTTTATATTGTTCTCTCAGTGTCTTATTAGTGGGTCAAGATTTGGGTAGCATTGACATATGGAATTGGTACCTTTTAACAATGAATGTATTTGAGGGGGAACGTTAGACCTTGGAGGTGTCGTTCTCAAGGTTAACAGTCAAATGAATGTAATCATATTATTCCCTTCAGCACTCAGTATCAGAACCACTGTTTAGAACCTCATAGAACACTGAAAACGGACAAGGCATCATTTGATGGCCCCTTCCTCTTAGGTACATTATCCAGATTTACGTCGCACCCATTTTACTGGACTTACTATTGCAACCTTCGGATACTAGAATTAAATTAAACATGTTCTGTATCACTTATAGAGCTAAACATCTCTATCATACTGCTTGCTACCTTGAGTCTTGATACGATTATTAATAGAGGCAGAATCCAGGATATCAGAAGTAAGATGACTCCTCAAAGTAGAAATTGTTTAAAAGAATGGTCTGTCGCCCTGTGTTGAAAAGATACAAATTATTTTCTGAAAGACTGAGATTCTTCAATGACTCCTAATCATATGCAAAGTTGTAAAGCATCCTTTTCATGGGCTGCATGATAAATCATTCTTTTATCATTCAATCTTACTTCTTTTACTGCTATTGATGTCTTAATAAAAATATGTTTGTTTTCTGGACAACGCTTAATCGACTCCTGGGCCAGTACGCTCTACGTATACAGATTTTTAATAATTAAAGGTGGACTTTGGGGTTGTCCGTGTACATCTTAAATTGTGGACAGCCCCAGGTGTGCATAAAAATGTTTTAAAACAAGTGTGGGCGATGAAGGATCCCTTCGAAGATCTTACATAGATCCACTTTCTTAGAAGAGTAAGGTTGACCAATTCTGATTAGTTTACTTCAAATTAGGCCTGGGCAAAAATTTCGTTCCGTTCGCGGAAATTGCGATAATTTGACATTTTTGCGTTCCGCGGAGAGCGCGAAAATGTCAAAAATTCCGGTTTCCGCAGCTTGGCGATAATTTGTTTCTTGCTCGCGCTGTAAAATAATACATTCTCGCACGCGCGCGATCGCCTTACCTGAATCCCTGCGTTCGCCGACAAGTTTTCTTGATCCGGTCGCGTTCTCCATGAGATGTTGTATTGTTTTTAGCCATTTGCGCTGTCTCGCGACAGTTCGCGCCCGCAGTGACGTCATGCGTCGCGCGATCACGTCTTTCTTCTCGCGATCATGCACCGCGAGAACAACTCAAATCAAGATGGCCGCGCCCGCAAGCAACCACATGGGTAAGTTGGCGACCCGCAACCATGCAGAAAATCTCGCGAACATGCCGGAAAAAAACTTCCGCATCTTCGCGATATTTCTGCTTGTTTGCGATAATTTTAAACATTCTCGCGATAATTTGCGAAGGTTAATTCCGCAAATTCCGCCCACCCCTACTTCAAATATTGAATATAAATTGAATGCTTTATAGAGAAGAGTCGTAGTTTCATTCTACTCCCCGCTGCTTATGAACAGTAAGGGGTATAGTCACAAGAACCCGTGCTAAACATCTCTAAAAAATGTTAACGCAACTTTACACATCACAGCCTATCGCGGGAAAATAACCCTGTTTCAACATGGAATTCACAACACGGTGGTACCATGCGAAAGTCCGCCCAAAAGGCGGACAATGTCCGTGATACAACCACCTCGACAGCGATAAAAACACAAACCCCAATGCGAAAAAATATGCGATGGGCCAAAGCGCGGAGAGGAAATCAGCGATAAGCAGTGCCAGGCCTGCAATACACACATGGCAGGTGGGAAAAATCAATATAAATGTAGAAAAAACACTCAAACACAAACTGACCAACACCCAAGCACCATGGAGGCAGCCAGAGCAGGCGCAGAGGACGAGCGCAACCCCACAAGCATCCCGGATGACCAGCCTGGGACCTCAGGGACAGGGAAGGGAAAGGACAAGAAGAAGAGGAAGACGAAGTTCAGTCCGCAGGAAAACAAGATCCTAGTCACGGAGGTGATGGAACACCATCAACAACTGTTCGACACCTCCAACATGTCATTTGGCACCAAAAATGGAATATGGCGGAACATCGTGGACAAGGTGAATGCCGTTGGAGAGCACAAGAGGTCAATAGACGAGGACCAGAGGCGCTGCACTGACATCAAGCGGAAGACTAAGGATAAACTCGCAGCCAACCAGAATGCAGAAATGCAGACTGGAGGTGGGAGCTAAGCCCCACAGCTCGTGCTGGATGACATGGAGGAGTTGGTGTCGACAGTCATCAGTGTTGAGACTGTGGCCAGAGTCGGGGGACTGGACACTGCTCGACAGGACACAACACAACCGCAACAGGGTGAGTGACCACCAGGTACTGGGGGGACGGGTGGAGCTGGCCACAATGGTACACATGCAAAATCAAGCAGAACACAGTGCACACCCACAATGACTCTGGGTCAAGGCCCTGAACCACATACTGTCACAATGTACAATGCCATGCTGTCTGAATGTCAACATGTACCATGCAGCTACATACATGTGGACACATTTTAATACACCATCTCCCCTTCACATTCCAGGGGCACTGTCAACACCTCCTGCAGAGCAGTTAAAGCCACTCTTCACTGATGACAAGGAGGACACCCACAGTATCGACACCCAAGCCCTCCAAGGCATTATAGACATCATCCGCAACTCACCTCCTGGATCAGGGCAGCCCAGCTGCATCGAGGAGACCCCACCCACTACCCAAACTACCCAGCATGAGGCACCCACAGCCCTGGCACTCTCCCAAGACCCCTAGGAACAACACACAGCCTTCCAATGCAGTTTGCTGGAGGGCCAGAGGGAGACGACTGAGCAGGTGCGGGTGGGGTTCCAGACCATGGCTACCAAACTGGATGCCATCCATGGGTGTCTAGGCCCGCTCCATGGTCTCTATCGAGCCCTGACTGACATCGCTGGAGTCATGACACGGAGAGAAGAACATCTGTCCACTCAGAGTGGCTCCAGCCATGCCAGCCATGAGCTGGCACACATGCGGAGGCTCATGGAGGACATGGTGCGGATGGAGGCGGAAAGGATGGCAGCCACAGCTGCACATCAGCAAAATGTAGCTGGAATCTACCATGCCCTGCAGATCCTCATCATGGCATTGCTGCCACAAGGTGTGGCGCTGATGAATGCTGCTGCCCTCACACCATCCACATCTCCACCCCCTGGTGTGTCAGTGCCCCACAGTGCGGCAGGCATATCCACTCTGGCACCTGATGTGTCACTGCCACACAATGCGGCTGACAATCTTCCTCTGGCCCCTGATGTGCAGTGGCACACAGTGCCGCAGCCGGTGCTACAACACCCACAGATGGCGCAGAGCACACATTCAAGGATGAGGACGTGGATGGGCTTAACTTCAGAAGGAGGCACTAGCATTAATTTCCGCCACCTGGCCTGTTTCTGCTTGGTGCTGCACATGGCCCCATGACCTTCCACAGACCCCCGATACACTCCGCTGCACTCTACTTGGACCGCGACATGGACTGCCATTTCCTGTTCGATGATCAGTGACACGGCGACCAGACAACGGACTGTACCCTTCCTCTTCCGCAGTACTTGTCATCCCCGGATGGACTCTGGCTGGTCCTCCATGGGCCCATATTGTGTGGTGTGCTTGGCATGGCCCTGTACTGCTCCAGCTGCAGAACTCCACTGGATGTGCAATAAACCTCCAGTAACGCACTGCTGTGTCATTCATTTCATCATCCATGTATGAATGCGTGGATGGATGTAGGGACAGTGATTGCCCTTACATCAATGATGCTCATCTAGTGGGATGCCAGTCACAGTGTGCTACATTGCCTGTTGTGTTCCGGATGCCGTGGACACTGCAACAGGGACACATGCATTAGTCACTTCCTTGTCTGGACATGGACTGAACCACACCCAGAGCCCCCGAATCATTGTTGCAAGCCCTGCACTGGTCCGGCGTATGCCAGGACAGCCCACTCCGCTTACGCTCCGAGGGGAGACCCACATTGCTCACTGTCTCAGGCGTACTCGCTGGTGGTGTGCACGTCACTGGTCTAGTTGTCAGCATGTCACAGCCACTCCCTGAGGGCAGGTTTGCACACACACCACACCCATCCGGCACAGGCATCACAGGCCATGTGACACCGCAAATATAAGGGGCCGAAAACGTCACATTTCCCTCTGCCGTTGGTGACTGGATGACGGACGCTCCAGGGTTCTCAATCATAATGGGCCCATGAGTTGTTGCACACAGGGTTAGTGACACCCGAAGCCTTGCGGCCATTACGGGCCTACCACCATGTGGCGCTGACTGGGGTTGCACAGGGTTAGTGGCACCCAAAGCCTTGCTGCCGGCACAGGCCTACCACCAAGTGTCGCTGACTGGGGTTGCACAGGGTTAGTGGCACCCAAAGCCATGCAGCCATCAAAGGCCTACCACCACGTGGTGCTGACTGGGGTTGCACAGGGTTAGTGGCACCCGAAGCCTTACAGCCATCACAGGCCTACCACCATGTGGCACTGACTGGGGTTGCACAGGGTTAGTGGCACCCAAAGCCTTGCAGCCATCACAGGCCTACCACCATGTGGCGCTGACTGAGGTTGCACAGGGTTAGTGGCACAGGAATAGCTGAGTGGGTGTTCAGCCTGCCATGATGACGTGTGCACTGATGTGGTCTCCGCCATTGATAACTCAGGACTCAGCGTCATATGTGGGACCTGCTGGCCTGGGAGTGGGTCTGCAGGATGTGGTCCATGCCATGGTGGCGGGACCGGAGCCTGGAGCTTGCACGGGCACGTGGTGTGCCCACTGATGGACACACCGGTGGCTGCAGGTGAGCAGTGGAGCCTGGGTGCGCGCTGGGGCGGCTGTAACTTTCCTTCTCTCCCTTCCCTCTCTCTCTCCCTTCCTTTCCTTCCCTCTCTTTCTCTCTCTGGCTTTTTTTCTTCTCTGTTTCTCTGTGTCTCGCTCCTTTGATGTGCGCATGACACACGTCCTGATTTTGTGCTTTATTTTCCAGGCTGTGACATCGATATTGTCCCTGACGGACCCGACAGGAGTCTTCCGCATTGGTGTTTTGTGTTGTATTTCAATAAAGTTTTGGTTGTTACTTCAGTGCTGTGTGACTGTTTCTTGTTCTTCTTGGCACACATATGTGTATTTTTTGGCAATGTGCATCATCATGCGCTTTTTGTGGCTCTTGTGTCGTGCATGGTATGTGTAAGTCCGGGGGGAGGGCTGGTGGTGGTTGCGGTGGGTGTTGTGGCCCTCATGGGTATCCGCGTTGCATGATCATTGTCACTATGGCATCTGTGGGTCGTCTGGTGTGCTCATGGCTGGGTTCCCTTTTATGCTGCAGGTAGTCATCATGCTTAACACCAGCAAGAGGCAGGTGTTAATTCCCTGGTGCTACCGCGGCTTATTGCCTGTTTTTGATTCGCATCGCAGATCTGGCAGTTCGTTGTGAAAGTGGGGTTGTGGTTTTTTTGTGTGTTTTTGCACGAGAATGCCTACTCTGTATCTCATTAGGGTTAGTTGGTGGTGTCCTCCGTGGAGGTAAATTTTGGGGCTACAATCGCGGGAATACTGGCGATGTCTGCAGTTTGCACCGGCTTGTGAATGGGGTGTTACATCTCTCTCCACTTTTGATGCATTAAGGTGGGGATAAATCGGAGGTAAGTCCTTGTGAATATCCCCCTAAGTCTTTGTCTACCTGTTGGAACCCTGAGATTGCCTTGAGGCACTATACAAGGTACTTTTAAGCTGAAAATCTGGATAATTTGCCATTATTTACTATGTTTTACCACAGCACAGAGTTGAAGGAAGATAATAAGGAGATTAACGGGTTTACATATATCAAGTCAAGTGTGGATTTGAGATGTTCACTATGGAATCACAAACGTGTTCTATTTTTAGATTTTTTAACCTGGATCGCTTTAAAAAAAAAAAAAGAAATGTTAACTTCCGCATTCCATGTCTGTTGTCTTGTGAAAACAAAAGTCTGCTTTCAGTAGACTGTCTGACTGTACACATCTTATTTAAAAAGGCCTGAAGACTGAGTGACTGCACAGAATGATCAGGAGATAGCCTCACGTTTTCATGACAATCAGTCTTAAATCATTAAAACAAATTGTATTTTATTTGAATTAATCACACTTTTCAATTCACATAAACGTACATTGAAATTGATTTGTATGAATAAAACTTTCAAAATTATGTGTCAATGGGTTTCAAATCTGGCTCTGAGACTCCATCTCCGGACATGCAGGCTGGAGGGCTTCGAACCCCCATTCCAGCTGTTAAAACATGACGATATGTCATCACTTCAGCTCTACCACAACTCAGTTTCTGCTTGAAGGTTGTTTACACATTTTGAAAGAACAGCTATTGTGGTCATTAGAAAAAGTGATTCTTACGAGCAATGTCGATTAAATCAATAGTGGTTCTACTGGTCAAGGCAGTAACCTTTCACTGTGTGGTCGCTTGACATTACTTGTTCTCTACATTTGGACATTTAGGATTGCCCTGAATTGTTTGCATGTCCCAGCAGCGTGTAGTACGTGTCTAGTATTCAAATGTATTTTCCATTGCGCAAGAGGTATAGCAAACAGAACTCACAAACTCATTCGAGGTTGTAGATATAAAATTAAAGCTAGAATAAAGACAGTGGATATAGTTTGAGTCGCGTTCCACAACGTAATCGACTTACGGTGCATTTAACAAGCAATTTAGGAAGACCTCGAATATTACTTATTTTTCTCAAAAAGTAAAAAAATTGGTTTGAAGAGCTACATTTATAATTTAAATATCTTTGTAAATCACTGGTTTAATTGGAGCTTGAACTGAAATTGTACACTAAGGGGCATAATGATCAATCTTTCATGCAGCGCATTGCAGCAAACCACCTTGCTGTGCTTTGTGAAAGGGAAAGAGCAGGTATGTGCTGCATTTACCATTATATGGTGCATTCCTGTCCTTTACTAGCGCTGGCGCACTTTAGGCTGCCTAGCGCCAATGCAGGCACCCTTGCGTCATGTTGCAGTGGTGCACGTGTTGTAGGCAGGATTGTTTTTGTGCAGCAAGGGACACCTTCCTGCACAAAAACAATCTTGAGAGGCATTTTACTCTTTCTATGCATGCTGCAGGACGCAGCACACGCGGAAAAAGGAAAAAAAAACCTAGGAGAAATAAAGATGTTTCTCCTCGTTATGCCTCACTTGGGTAGGCGTAACATGTTGATGCATTCCCAGGTCTACCACTAATGGTAAATCTAACAATGCACCAGATTCCATGGGTGCATGCATGGGAACAACCACACCCCACCCATGGAACGCCTCCCTGGGGCAGAATAACGCAAGGCAGCGATTTGCACTGCCCTGCGTCACTCTAGATATATCAAGCACAAAAACTATGATGGACGTTTTACCTTGCCAGGAAATGCCAGGGTACCTTGCTCCCCAGACTCATTGGCTGATGGTAAAGTAAAACCAGTGCTCCTCACCAAATCTTGAAGTGTTCACGTTCAAAAAATGAAATTATGAAATCAGCCTATTTGTTGAGTTAATAGCGTGTCTATACCTGCACTCAATAGTGCTTGCTAAACCAAAAGTTTAATTCATTTGTAAATTCGAATATGTAGTGGTGCATTTGAAAGGTTTTTTAGGCGTCAAATTTGTCTTCCGCATAACCGGTAGCCTGCCACGTGCTAATAAAGTTATTGAAGGATGTTATCAACGTTTCGAAGGCAGCGTGTTTCCCTCTCTCTGGGTGCCACACTCGTGGTTAACCAAGGCATCATTTGGGCTTCTCGCTGCAAAAATATGTGCACAGGTCTTGAGCAGAGGAGGCCATATGTTATTACTTATAGGGTGGTGCCATTTTATGGGGCAATATTTCCTTTCATTCTCTATGGGATTCAAGTGACCTCTGTGCGCTGACCCGAGATCAGATTACATAAACTGCTCCCTTGCTGCTAATTTCCGCCTTGGGTGGTTCGATTTATCCCCATATTACATAATGTGAAAGTCTGCTATTTTGCACCATATCTTCATGCTGCAATCTTTACTGTTTTGCTGCAGTAAAAAATTATTTAAAGTTGTGTAGGAAATATACGCACATTACTGGCTGTTGTTTCAGAACAGCACAAGCAGCCAGTGAAAGAAGAAGTTACGTATTATTTGGCACCATATTGTGTCTATGTAGACCTTAAAACTAAAACAAAAACTGCCTCAACAGGAAATGGTGCAAGATAGCACAGCTGTTCAATATAGTACATGGTGCAAAAAACTGGCGCAAACTTAGTTTCATGTAAAAGGCATCTAACTAATTTTACTAAATGGACATGGTAGTATGAAAATAAACCCGCAATGATTTCACATATATGCATTCTTAACCTCTATAAAACACACTGACTTTGTATTTTCTTGCCAGAAATTAAGTCAATGCAGGAAGGGGAGGACACGTGTTCACTCCGATGAATGTCGCACCTCAGCTTTAAGGCTGGCTTCCCCATCTCACCAGGTTGGGGGATCGAGCCCGAACCCCCCCCCCGCACCCCATCATTTTTTTCTTATCTTCCATTGTCTACCAAAACTGGAAGAGTTTTTAACTATGCCAAACACCTGTGCTAAATGCTGCATAGTAACCCCGAAGCATGCAGCCATAGATGAAACGTACTCCTACGTTTTCCCCTTCATCATGTACCCACCTATTTCCCAACTTTTCTGAGTTTTGAATTCAGATGCACATGTATTCTGTTTTCATAGTGTAACATTTTTTCACATATTTTATACAGCATCATCAAGTTTCTTCCTCACACTTGAAAAGCAGTTGGTGATGCATACGTCACAATCAACGGGTCTTATCTGTTGCAGGTCTGCTGTTACACACTTTAACGAGCATGTCCATGCAGTGCAACATGCACGGGCCTCCAATTCTAATCCGTGAATCACTTATTTCCAGCCTGCATGAGATGCTGCTTGTGATATTTGGAACTTCAGAATAATGGAGTTTGCTCTTTTGTGCAACCCCTCTCTCAGCTTGAACTAATGCTGCTAACAGTTCGAGTTTGGGATTTTTGTCAATGCTTCTAAAGGCCTTCGAGCGATGCATTTTCTCACGCAGGCAAAACATAGGAGCGAAGCCTCGGTGAATTGAGTTCAGAGGTAATGGTCTTGCAGGCGTTGGGCCTATTCAACGTGGATTCTTTACACTGGGAAAATAATTACTGAATAGTGGCAGAGCCGGGAGGAGGGTAACAATTATTTTTTCAACTGGCAACTGACTAAATGGCTGAATGGTTTGTCACAGGCTAGGGAGCCTTTCACCTCAAGGTCATCAGTTCAAATCAAGCACAAACCGGTAGTTTTCAAAAGCTCCAGCCATCTGATGCCAATTTCGTGTCTCGTGACGCGAGGGTGATATGAATCGCTTTCCGAGGGGGGAACAGTGCCGTGTTTGAGCACGAGCGCCCGGCACCTTATGGGAATTTCACCTGGGGGAGGGCGGATTTCTGGCAAACATTATTTTACAACATTGATCAAGAAGTAACGGCAAATAAAAAGGACGCGCATTTTATTGTGCAAAACGGTTTTTATAGTGTTATATGTACCTGTTTTATTGGATTTGCATTCAGAAGAATTTGCCACTTTCGTACTGTTACCGCTACATCTCGACGTCTAGGAACATGTGTAACAGCCATGGACATGCACAGGCGTGTCTGTTCTCCAAAAGCCCACAGCAGGCACAGGGGCTTTTCAGCTAACTACACCAGACCGGTGATTTATAAAAGGGGCGACACTTTCAAACCCCTGCACTAGGAGTCTTACACTGATGCAGATCAAGCCTGGCAAAGTATTGCAATAGCAACTTCATGAATAGAATGGAAAACAAGTTCTATTTATTTCAAATAAACAGTGCATTATTTGCAGGTGAGAATTAAAAGCCCATATGCGCTCTCTTCATATTCACACATGGTGTTCTCAGTCAAAAATAATAATAAACTAAACTATGATGCATTTGGTTGAACACAAATGTGGCAATAGCAATTGACAAATTCTTCCAGTAAAGTTATTTGTGGCCCCTTCCAACACAGAAGACAGACTTGTTTTTTTTAAAGTATTGTCAAAAATAAAGACTACAATTGTGAAGCTGGTGTCCTAGCACACGCGTTTATGTTGTGTGCACACAAGGCCGAGGCACGCATATTTGATCTGTTTATGGACTTACATTGCAAAAACAATCCACTGTTATTTTATTTGCTTTGCAATTTCTTTCTGTTTTCCAAAGAGATTCCTGTAGGGAAATGGTTAATCTATTTTTAACTAAAGCTTACTTTTGTAATCTATCCAGTGCTTCGGATTCTGTCATTGATCTATGATTTATGTGATTTAAACCACCTCCTGGCTGCTACATTGGTTTCTATCCAAGTTGCTGAGCTGAATACTAATTACCAGATCACATTTGTGCTTTTGGGCTTAGCACTTGAAGGCGCTTTCCATGCAGGACTCTCTGTTAATCTGAAATATTTGCTGTGGCAAATGAATAGGAATAAGGCAAGAAAAACGTGTTCTCTTTAATGTTTGGAGGCTCTATATTTATTCAGTGCAACATTTGTGGAGGTCCAGCATTATTGTGTCCGTGTGCGTGTGCATGTTTACATATGTAAGTAAATTGTGTATTTTTACGAATACAATGAAATGCATGTTTGAATACATGTTTATATTTATGTGTATGCATATATGCATATGTGAATACGAATACATGTTTACATTGATGTATTTATTCACACACACATTTTGGTAGATAAAAAATTAAATAGGCAGGCCGAAATATATATTTAGATAGATAGATAGATAGATAGATAGATAGATAGATAGATAGATAGATAGATAGATAGATAGAAAAAATAGATTTCTATATATCAACCAACTGTATTCGCAGAAAGAAAGATAGCCATATTTTCGAGCTATGATTTCTGGTCATAATTTACTGTCTACGAAAAAAATAGTTAAATAACTGTTATGCGTTTTTTTCATTGACTTTCCATCTGCAGAAAAAAGCTTGAATCCAACTTGATACTGGAATTGCTGACAATATTCCTAATGAGCTAACTGGAATTGATCCAAAGTGGTCTCTGTGGTCTTTTTCTGAAGTGATCTTCTGTTGGAAGGGCAAGCCCACCACACATTTGCCACAATGGGCATTTTATTATGCCTGGGCGGAATTTCAATCACGCCAGAGTGATCAGAGAAATTTTGGGAATTCCGCGTTACTCTTTGATGCGGAATGACAGATAATAATAACACATTTACACCCACTTGCGTACTTGGTAGTAATTTTGGGGATAAAATCCTACTGTGAGGGAACATTTAGCGAGTCCATTTTGGACATAAGCGTGCATTTTGCAGTAAGACAATAACGCTACGTGCCGGGAGTAAGTTGGGGGCATTCCTTCCCCATGTGCACATTTAGCAAGTGACCTGCTCATGCTTGCTATATATGTCCTGATTGCAGTTAGTGCTTTTTCTTTTTCGACATGGGGGCATTTGTTTAAGAAAATAATGCTAAATAATTAGTTGCTACTTTTGTGAAATTTTTGTGTAATTCTGCGTGATTCAGCTACACTGTATTACATGAGTTACGCGCACAGCTACATTCTATATCTTTAAAGAGACATTTGGCAAAATAAGAATTTGCCACATGTCAAATGTACCACAAAATAGCTTATGAAAGGCTTAAATGAAGCACACATGGGTACATTTACACACACACACACACACACACACACACACCCACACACACACACACACACACACACACACATATGCACTATGTCCATGGGACCAAAGGGTGACTGATCAACTTTGTAACAATTATTGCCTTTTGTCCATGGCACGTCAGGGAGAAGTTACTACTGCAAGCACACTAAACTGGCACGTGCCTCTTTTTTTAGCTTTTACATTCTGGGGATAGCAAGGTCGAGAAGTAAAGACTTGCTTCTGAACATTTGTATGAAATAGTACTTTAAATAAAGAAAGCCCATCACAAACATATTATTCAAGTGCTATGTCTTTTTGTAAAGAAATGGATTTTAATTCATATTAGATTCAATTGCTTAGTAAAAGTGTTTTCAACAGCACAATCAAGAGTCTCACCTCAGGTTTCACTGCGTAAGATGTGTGAAATGATCTAAACAACTGCTTTGCAAGGGTTTGTTTGCGCTCATTAGCGGTCAATTTAGGCATGGTCTTCCTCTCTAGTGACCAAAACACATTATCTGGTTGTGGAAGAAAGTTTAGTTAGTTTAGTTCGATAGTCTTACTAATTTTGACTTGTGGACACAAAAATGATGTGAACCGTGATGGTAATTTAGTTTTGCTGGCAATATTGTCTTCTAGCTGTGGTAGCAATATGGAACAGTACCATTTACCAACGGCCACAGATGCAGAGTGGGGAGTTCCATTGTCCTTGAACTCTCACAGTTATGACAGCATTGTCCAACAAAGACTGCTGGTGTGTGTCAGAGCATTCTGATGACCCTAAACTTTCATGGTCATTCATGGCAAAGAACAATGCCTCCACAGTGGTGCACCCAAGTGAGAGCAGATAGTGCATCTGCAAGTGGATGCATTGATCTTTGCAGTCACAGACGCAGCTCAGGGTTCCATGGGGAGGATCACGACAATTTGGTCACACTCCTCAGAGCAGTCTGAAATGGGATAAAGTCATAGTCGGAAGGACACACTACAATTTGAGAAAGTCAATCTTATGAATGGGGAAGAAGGCCTCAGGAGGTCCATCTATTGAGTAGAAGTCTGGTCCGTAGGATACTTGACAATTTCATTGCTCTCCACTGGGGGTGGATATCACATTAGATTTAGTCCTCTCTTGGAAAGAAGAAAGGTGATGGATAGCTCTTCTCTTGATGCCGGTCATCTTGGGTAAGCGGAGTAACATCAAGAGTTTTCAAATCTTGGTGATACTTTGTGATCAAAGATCTTGCTCGTAGCATGTGGAGCAGTTGGACATGTAGCTGTGGGCTTGAATAAAGTAGGTTCTCCACACCCAGAAAGTCTATCTCCTTCTTCAAATCTCAGCAACAGCAGAGGTTATTTCAGTATAAAGTATTCTTAGCGAAACTGCCAAGCTTCCACCCAATACTCTAATACTTTCATTTGCTCCAGTGCATGGAGCTAGCAGTCAAAATGAGAGCTCTTTACCTTGTTCAGGGTTATCTTACATTCTGAAACAATGGCAGTTTGGCTTAAGCTAACCAACCCCTCAAATTCATAGTTATCACCAAACATTTTGAGAGAAGCAATATCTACCAAATAAATCTCACCTAAGGTGCAGTATCATGGAAAACAGCTGCAAAAAAGATACATCACTCTGCTTTGCTTAGTGATGGCAGGTGTCCCAAAATATTCACTAGCTATGTATGTCATTTGCTGACAACATCTAGTCAAACAAGAAGTTTGCAGGAATTCTGCTATCTTCGCAGAACTGGGTATAGGTTTCTAGTGAGAGATGAGCAATGCATCCTTATCCTGTGTGAATGTGTTATGCAGTAGCCATAACCTTGTCCATTGTCTCTTCTTTAGGAGTCCCTTTTCCAGCCCAGAGTCTGATCTGCTTGGACTAGCTTGAAGCGGAGAACAAAGATGCCAAAAAGTGTTTGTGGTTTAATGAATGTGATGTAAGTCTAAAACCACCACCAAACACATAGCATACAATGGCTGATGCAGGAATGAGAAGAAGAAAGAGCCACACAAGAGGACATCCTGCAAATGGGAACACTATACACGAAGTGCCCTATAATCTTGTGGCATCATATAAACAAGGAGACCCTGAAAAGGGTGTATCCAAGCACTACTTCAGTCACACTTCTTACCCTTAATTGGAACGTGTTGGTTAGGTTATGCCAAAGTATACAAAAAGTGATGGATAGATGGTTTGAATTAATCTCAGCCACTGCTAATTACTCAGGGCCACATCCCAGTTCCTTCTTATTTTGCACACCATGACACCTCAGTTTGGACCCACCCATAGGCAAATCCCCCCAGGCCCTGCTACAATTAGAACAGTCCAGCCTGAACTGCCACACCAGGTCCTTCCTGATCCGGACCACAAACAACCCAGGATAAGTTTTGCCCTTATTAGGGCCCATCAGCCAGGAATAGAGTGGTTCCAGTAGCAATGTGCACAAAACCCAAGTCTGGGCATACCTGTCCTACTTCAGGTGACACACTGAATTATAAAAAAATTGTGATGAATGGAATGCTTGAGTTAATCTCAGCCACTGGTAATTACCCAGGGCACATCCCAGTCCATTGGTATATTGCACGCCATGCCACCTCAATTTAGGTCAGGGTATGTCATGCCATACAAGACAGATTTTATCAGGTAGAGTCAACATACAGAGAGTTATTCACAAAGGTAGCTTACACTTTTGAAGTTACATATGATAGTTTATTCTTATACTTTTAAGTAATTTTACTACTTTTACAAGTGAAAAGTTACTCAAAAGTGTAAAGTTACTCAAAAATGTCTCATCTCCCTTGAACAGTGGAAGGGGCTACATTTATGACAGTAAGTTACTATGGTCAAAAAGGGGCAGAAGTAAGTCCGACACCACACATGGCCAAACACTTGGACTGCAAAAAGAATCTCACTATTGGAAAGACAGTGTACTGTCAGATATGTGTACATAGCAAAAAGTTTTCAAAAAAGCTCTGTAAGCAGAAGAGGAGGCTCTCATCAAACGCTGTAGAGAGAATGGCGTAAATGGGTGGGGTCCATCAAGTGTTACAATGGGAAATGTTATCAACCAATCAAATGCTTTTCTTTAAGGTCACATGGCAATCACACAGCGAGCGCGCATGGAGGCCGCACCCAACGCAATTTTGAGAAAATATTACCATAATATAAGTTTATTACAGTTATAAATATATAAATGTTTAAAATATTTTAGATTATCGCTTGTTCTCGTATACACTTGAAAATTATTTAGATATAGTTTTGAAAAAAAGAGGGAATTGCTTTCCTGGCGCGACACCATACATCCATGATGTAACACAGGGCCTGGCAGCGTGCACTCGTCGCATACGCAACGCGCAGCGGGCATGACCCCATACGTACATGGTGTAAGGCACGGCTTGGTACTGGGACCCGTCGCATACCAAAGTAGCAGCTGGCACGACCACATACATATATGATGTTACGCGGGACGCGCTGCCACGAACCAGTCGGATACGAAATGCACATCCTTTACGAGTTTAGCAATATGGCAGATAGGATTGGTGTGCTGATGGAGCTTGGTACACTACTGGTACAGGACTTCAGTTTTCTCAACAAAAAAAAACAATATACATACTTTTTTTTGAAGATATAAAACATTACATATTTTTCAATTAAAAACAAAAAAGGATAATAGAGTCCAAAATATTGCAAAAAAAAAAAAAAGAAAAAATAGGTTTTATAAATATTAAAATATGAAATTCACATTTAGAAAACCTATGAAATTATCTGAAAAAACCATAGGTTTTACAGACGTTATAGTTAGGAATTAGCATTTAAAAAACCTTAGAAATTCACTGAAAAATACATAGGTTTCAGGGACATTATAGTTAGTTGGACATTTGACTTTGAGAAATTAGCCCGTTATAGTTAGTTGAGCTAACAATAACTTGCGCGCCCGCAATGCACTGGTGATGACGTCACATATTACATCACTCATGACATGGTCAGTGACATCACTGATGACATCACTCAAGACATCTTAAATGACATCACTGATGACATCATCCACCTGATAATCTGATGCACATACTGATGGCCTAATATAAACTTTGATTCACAAACTCTAAAATACAAATTACTATTTTTGAAACCATGCACACAACAATGCGAGATACTACATACCACTCACTATTTCCTAGCTCTACACTCACATCCACTCACTTATACATGCAGTTACTCATCAATACAATGCTATAATATGCACTCATATACCTATACATACAGTCACAGTCCACCACTCATCCATAGAGTTACTCACACACCTAGTCAGTCATGCAAAGAATCAATCACATACCCATTTACTCATGTATACAGTTGTACACACCAACTGCGTTATTTATACACACACCACATCACTTATTTATGCAGATACTAACACATATTTACTGTCTTATAAAATCACTTATACAAGCAGACACTTTTATACATCCACTCCTTCAAATAACTTACATTCATGTATGGTTAATTATATACTCCAACACTCACACATACTACCTTAAAACATAGGTAGTTACTCACACATATACCAGTGAGGCATTCATTCACTCACCAACACACCCATACACACACTAACTCACCCATACAGCCCTTCCCAGATGTACTTTTGAATCCATACAACCAGTGAATCACCCACTCAGACATGTATGCAGAGAGTCACACACCACATCACCCACCCACACAGACACTCAGGCACTCATACAGATACTCAGACAACAAATCAATAACCCATATAGACACTCATGTAGCTACTCACCAACCCATGCAGCCGCTTATACACCAACTGAGACACTAATACAGACTTTCACACAGTTTAGTCACTAACCCATACATTCAGAAACTCATGTTCAATCACTCAGTTATACAGTCAGTAACACACCTACTAAATAATCCATTCAGGGACTTGTAAATTCACTCTTTCTTCAATACACCTTGGCATAGATATATATGAAAAATATTTAAACTTTACAGAAACACACATTCACTGGATGATGTAATCAGTGATGTCATTTGAGATGTCATTAATGATGTCATGAGTGATGTCACTGACCATGTCATGAGTGATGTAATATGTGACGTCATCACCAGTGCATTGCGGGCGTTCGAGTTATAGTTAGCTCAAATAACTATAACGGGCACATTTCTCTGGTTTTATATGAGCCAAATGTCCAACTAACTAAAACATCCCTGAAACCTATGTTTTTTTCAGTGAATATATATATATATTACCTACTGGTGGTCCTCAGTAAGTAGTTATAGTTAGGACCTTGTTTCTATTCAAAAAGCGTTTTTCTCTTTTCCCAATAACTTTGGCACCGGTTGACGAATGTTCGCAAAATTTTCAAAATGTTGGTCCTGCTCCGGTCAGCTCCTATCCTGAAAGTTTTGGGGTGATTCGCCAAGCAGGGTCCAAGAAAAAAAGGTGGGTCCCAAAGCGCGTTTTCTCCATGTTATTTCCCATGGGAAGCTTTAGACATGACTACAGCCTGAACTGCTGAACGGAATAACTCCAAATTTTGCAAAAAGGTAGCCCTTGGTTCAGAAAGAGTCCTTGTTTTTAAATGGTGTGATTCCGTTCAGTTGTTGCTGAGAAATTCAAAAGTAAAAGTTTTGATATTTAGAGGCGCGGTGGATCCGTGCACCCTCTCGATCTCGAGCTGCATTCTAATTGGCTGTCAACACTTTTTTTTTTTTTTTTTAATAAAGTTTTTATTGAAATTAGACAAATCAAATAATACAGATTTTGCGGCTGTGCGATACACAAATAACCAATCAGTAGCAGCATTGTGACATTTCCGGTCCTGAGATAAACAATACCACATCATGAATGCAACCGACAACAAGACCCCATCTACCAATCCATCATCAACACCTGCCCGAACCTGAACCAGGGGGATCCCTGACCCGTGAGCTGTCTCCAGGGTGCTAAAGACGTCCCCCTCCCCTGCCCTCATTTCTAACATGGGAAAACGCCACGCGGTGTACAGTACCCGACCCCAGGAGCTTAATATCCCCGCGTCGACACCCCAGCAGGACCCCTACATCTTCGTAACAGTGGGTTGGTACGACCTACCCCACTCCAGTGGGAGCTATTCCGGGATTCGGGGATGGCGGGGTCGAGACAGGCAAGCCTGCAATGTATGTTTTATAAGGGCCCCAGATGTCCCTAGGACGCGCTATCGTTGGGAGGAGACTAGAGTAGATCTCGCTATTCGTGCTGCAGAAAGCCATGGCTGTAAGCCATGTCTTGGATGTGGGAGCTGTCTTCCTCCCCCAGTGCTTTGCTATCTCCCGCTTGGCCAGAAGAAGCCCTAGAGAGGCCAGTTTACAGACATTCTTTGGGAAATTGACCGTATAACCCAACAGTGCGACCTCAGGAGTGGGAATGAGTGTAAGCCCTAGCATCTCTTCTAGGATCTTGTGAACCTGAGCCCAGAATGTCTGCAGTCTCGGACACGTCCAGGCCATTTGTGCAAAATCTGCATGTGGTGCAGTGCATTTCCAGC
The DNA here is from genome assembly GCF_964204655.1 of Triturus cristatus. Taxonomy (NCBI): domain Eukaryota; kingdom Metazoa; phylum Chordata; class Amphibia; order Caudata; family Salamandridae; genus Triturus; species Triturus cristatus. The sequence goes on from NC_140588.1 coordinate 719,338,722, forward strand.
AGGCGTGCGGTCGCGCGGGATCAATGGCGTGGAGTCTAGCCGGGGTCATAACCAACGGCGTAGGAATTTATAATGTAGGAGTTTGTGACGGCTATTCAATGACACTGTGTCGGTGACCTTGCAACATGCCGTCCATTGGTCGTCCGTGATAGGCCTGCCAAGGTCTGTTCCCCACTCCTCCCGCGCACGATCATCCGCACAGGGGACCCGCGCAGCGCACGCCCTGTACAGCTTGGAAACAATATGTGCCCCCGTATCGGCGTCAATCAGGATGGTGAGAGGTTCAAGGGAGGCCGGCTCGAGGGGGAATCCCTGAATCTCCGCCCGGGCGGCGCAATAGAGCCGGCGAAGAACGAACCGGTCCATGAATGTAGCGTCACTTAATCGCGCGTCCTCTGACGCCGAGAAAATATGCCCACCCGGGTACAAGTCCCCGATCCTGGTGAGGTCAAATTTCGTCAACGTACGTCGCACTAGTGCTTCATCCGTGCCAGGTAACAGCCCAGGGTTGGGTATCGGGAGGGAAGACGAATACAGTAGAGGCTGAGCCAAATAGCGCGAGAGCCTGTTCCATGCCCAGCTGGTGGTAGACACGGTTTGAATGTCCTTTGGGTCCCTGGGGACACCTTTGGGCAACACCGTCGACAGGCGACCCGGGAGGACAAAGTCCGCCTCTGGGCGAAGGAATGGGATCCGAGCATCAGGGTGATACCAGGCATAGGCATGTGCACACTGAGCGACTAGATAGTATAAATATAAATCCGGCACTCCAAGGCCGCCACGCTCTTGTGGGAGTGTGAGGGTCGCCCAGCGGATCCGGGGGTGTTTACCGCCCCAGACCAGCCTAATCATTAGGGACCGCAGTGTGGAGAAGAAGGCCCGGGTCAGAGGGATAGGGATGTTATTGAAAAGATACAAGAATTTGGGGAGCACTATCATTTTAAGAATAGCTATCCTGGCGGACATAGAGAGCGGGAGCCGCAACCACCCATCCACCTGAGTCTCCAGCCGCGCAATCGCGCGGCCATAGTTGAGGCGGATGATTTCGTCCGTGTTCAAATGTATGTGTATGCCCAAGTATCGCACCGAGTCTGAGCACCACTCAAGAGGGAACTCACATTGCCATGGGGATGTGCCGATAGTAAGTGGGAAGATGATGGACTTATGCCAGTTTATGCCCAGGCCCGAATGGCTACCGAAACGAAGGATCTCATGTATCAAGGGGGCCAGGTTGGCCTGCGGCTCCCTGACATACAGGATTGTGTCGTCGGCATAAAGAGAGGCCAGCAATGGGCCCGTCCGAAACTGGAGACCCCTGTGGAGGTGCCGCTCTTGGAAATGCCGAATCAGGGGGTCCATGGCCAAGAAGAACAAGAGCGGTGAAAGCGGGCAACCCTGCCGCGTACCGCGCGTGAGTGAGAATGGGCGAGATAGCATGCCGTTGAGACGCAAACGGGCCGTAGGGCGACTATAAAGGAGTCTGACGGTCGCCAGGAAGTTCATGGGCATGCCCATGCGCTCCATGACGGAAAGAAAGAAAGGCCACTCCAAAGAATCGAATGCTTTTTCGGTGTCTAGGAGGATCGCTGCAGCCGGAGTGGTCGGGTTAATTCTGTGCAGAACCGTGAAGAGCGTACGCAAATTAAGCGACGTCGAGCGGCGGGGGACAAAGCCGGACTGTGCGGGCGATATAATGAATTCCATCAGCTGGGAAAGCCTGTTGGCCACTATTTTGGCCAAGATCTTATAGTCAGTGTTTAAGAGGGAGAGGGGCCTGTACGACCCACACAATGTAGGGTCCTTATTCGGCTTCGGGAGCAGCACAATGACCGCCTCACTAAGAGTTGACGGGAGGGAGCCACGTTCCAAGGCCTCCGCATACACCTCTATTAGCTTGGGCGCCAGCAGATCCGAAAAGGCCTTGTAGAAGTCAGCGGAGAAGCCATCAAGGCCCGGGGCAGAAGAGCCCCGGAGCACTTTGATCGCCCCCCGCACCTCCGCAACCGTTATAGGTTCCGCCATGAACTCCTGCATGCCCCTATCCAGGAACACAAGAGCGATTTCCGATAAATAGGCCTCACGCGCGGCAGCGGAGTCACCCAACTTGGTGGTGTATAGATCTGTGTAGTAGGCCAGGAACTCGTCCCGGATCTCAGCGGGCGTTGTGCGGAGCTCCCCGTCCGTGCCCCGCACCTCGGCGATCAGGGACTTGCTGTATGGTGGTCGCAAGGCCTGCGCTAGCGTGCGCCCTGGTCTGTCCCCCTCTCCATACCTACGCGCAACCTGGTATTTCCCCAGATACAAGATCTCCCTGTCCACGGCCTCCCGGAAGTCAGATAACAGTCGTAAGCGCCTGGTAAATACCTCGTCCGCGGGTGCCTGTTGCGCCTCAGTGTCTAGCGCGTCTAGCTGTGTCTCCAGTTGTGTGATTGTGGCGCGCAATACTTTCAGGACCCCCGCGTGCTTAGCAATGCAGACCCCTCTGATGTATGCCTTGAACCCATCCCAGAGCACTGCCCACGAGTCCACCGAGCCAGTATTTATGGTGAAGTAGTCTTCTATCGCCTCGGAAACCTCGTGCACAAAAAGGTCATCCAGCAGCGCCCTCCCAGGGAAGCGCCACTGCCGCTCAAACCCCTCAGGTTGAGGAACGTCTAAGCCAAGCAGGACTGGAGAGTGGTCCGAGTACGTTCTCGGGAACGTCCTCAAAGCGCGGAACCAAGGGGACAGGCCCGGGGAGAGGAGCCAGTAGTCAATTCTGGTCCAAGTGTTGTGCTGCCCGGAAAAGTGTGTGTAGTCAGTAGTGTTTGGGTGTCGCCTGCGCCATATATCCGTCAACGAGAATCGACGGCAAAGGTCCTGGAATGCGCGCCTTGCCCTAGGCTTAGAGTCTGTGGCCCCAGAGGTGCTATCCAGCCCCACATCCAGCAACATGTTTAGGTCGCCGCCCAGCAAAACGCCAGCCGGCGCTAGGGTTACCAGTTGGGCCGCAAGCGCATTGAAAAAATCCGGGGAATCAGTGTTGGGGGCATACACACAGACAAGAGTAACAACATGGCCCATCAAGACCCCCTGTACAATACAGTAGCGCCCCTCCCTGTCCCCCAGAAACGTCTGGCACTGAAACGGGACTCTCTTATGGATCAGCACCGCAGTGCCTCTGGCGTAATTACTGTAATTAGCGAAGTATCGGTGAGCGCCCCAGGAAGCCGCAAAGCGGGAGGGCATGGGGCCATGCAGATGAGTCTCCTGGAGAAAAGCAATGTCCCCCCGATGCCGATTTAAGTAATGCAGTACTTGTTTGCATTTACTCCGGTTGTTCAGGCCCCGGACATTCCAAGTCATTAACGATAGATTGAGAGGAGCTTCATTCAAACCTATGTGGGCCATTGGTGCCAGTCAGCAAGTGATGGGAGCAGCAAAATCGGAATGTCACTGTGTATCAATAAAGTACGTTCACACATAGCCGTAGTAGTAGAATCAAAATTGCTTACCCCAACCCCCCTCCCCCCTCCCAGCAAAACCACGCAAACGTGAGGCAATCCCAATTCTAGAAAAAAAGAAGAACATTGCTCTAGGCAGGAATACCCAGTGTAACCAAACAACAAAAAGTAGAGCATCGTAACAGAAAACGATCCCAGCGGTTGCAACCAAAGGGGGGTGACAACGATCCGCAATCAACCCAGCGCAGCAGCACCAATATACTCCAAATGTTAATACGTCCTCAAATAACCAAAGTCTAAACAGTGCAAAGTTCAGTAACGGGCGCAGTCTCAGCCGACACCGGAGGATAAGAACAGGTCCTGGCTGCCCGCAGACCCACTACCAGGGGGAGACCGTCCACCCTCATCTCCCCCCGGCGGGCCCTTGCGCGGCTTGTAGGTACGGCAAAACTCCTGCACCGCAGCGGGATTGTCAAATAGCCGAGCTCGGCCATCAACCTCGACCCGGAGCCGGGCCGGATAGAGCATGCCATATTTAAGGCCCAGGTTCCGGAGCGCCGCCTTCACCCCCGCATACTTACGCCTGGCCTCCTGGACCATGGCGGTGAAGTCTGGGTAGAATGAGAGTCTTGCACCTTGCCAAGTAATCTCGCCCTTCTCTCTGGCCAGCCGCAAGGCCGTGTCACGGTCTCGGAAGTTCATAATGCGGGCAATCAGGGGGCGAGGCGGGAGCCCCGGGTTAGGCCTCGGCCCCAGGGAGCGGTGGGCACGCTCCACCACGAAGCCAGGAGTGAAGGAGTCTCTCCCAAAGATATCAGCCAACAGTTGTTCCACAAAAACATCCAGCCTGCCCGTGGCCGTGGACTCCGGAACCCCAATAATCCGTACATTGTTGCGCCGACTGCGCGATTCCAAATCTTCGTTTTTGCTGGCCACTTCCTTCAGTATGCGCTCCAATCTGTCCACCCTTTTGATCTCCTGTGCCGATTTATCCTCCACTGCCGAGATCCGGGCCTCAGCCTCTCCCAAACGCTTGTCATGGGCCTGGATTTTGGCCCCCATAGTTTCCAGTGTCTTATTTAGGGCGTCAAAGCGACCATCCAGGGCCCTGAAGCCGGCACGCATCTCCTGTAGCCAGTCCGGGGCCGGAGCCTGGGTCGTCGAGCCGCCGGTCGCCCCACCAGCCGGGTCCGGCATGTCGGGGGGGTTATCCGTGGGCTGCTCAGACAGTTTCTCAAACTGCAGCGTTTTCTGTTTGGGGTCCTTGCGGCCCATTCTCACAACCGCCAGACGTGTGGAGAGCAAGGGAGGCGATGGTGCGATGGAGCGTCCGGCTAATCCTTAGCCAATCTGGTCTGGAGCACTGATGATGGTGGGCCCACCGGGCACCGGACAGATCACGTCCTCACCGCGCAGCAGGCAAGAGCCACGACTCCGTGTAGCCAGCAGGGCCCCAATGGAACATCAAGTGCGCCATCGCGATGTGTTCAGCAGCCACGACTCGGCGCCGCCGGGAGGGGCAAGGGAGGAACGCAACAACCAGCCGCGGAGCACATGGTAAAACCCGAGAGGGCCCAAGCAGCGAGGCCGAGACAACCCGGGCGTCGGGCCCAGCGCAGGGCCCCAACCGCCCCCCCCCCACCGCCAGCAGGCCGTCCCGCCACCCCCCCCAGGCCCCCCGACCAGATTAGTCCGGGGCCCCAGGGAGGAGATAACGAGCGAGGCCGCGGCCGGAGCGCAGGGCCAGGGCCGTGCGCCCGGTCGTCCTCCGGTCCGCAACGGCGTAGGGAGAAAGAGGCGGGCCCCCGCCAGCCAGCACCCCGGTGCTCAATGCCCCCCCCTCCGAGCCCCCCGGGTACCTGTCTCTCGGCCGGCCGCCCTCCTCGCACTCGAGTCCCCCGATCCCGGATCAGCCCGCCATCTTGGGCCTCAGGATGGTGTGCTCATCTCCGGGCGCCCCCGCTGCCCGGGAGGTCCGCTCTGCATTCCAGCGCACTCCGGGGTCTTAGTAGGGTCAGCGGCAGCGTCTGGCGTCCCGCGCCCGCATCAGGAGGGCGAGGAAAGCAGGGTTTGCGCCGGGTCGATGGCGGAGCTTCAACGCCGTGCGGCCATCTTAGCCCGCGGCTTGGCCACGCCCCAATTGGCTGTCAACACTTCAAACCAGGAAGTGTTGGCATGTATCTTGTGCCTTGGTAGAACCGAGGCACAAGAAATCAGTAAAACAAATGCGAAAAACAAGAAAAGGGGGCAGGGTAGAAACACCCTGACCCCCTAGGCCTGTTTAGGGGGTCCCACAAGGACCCCCAGCGCAAAAAAAAAGCATTAAAAAAAGGAAAAATCACGAGATGCACGTAGGATCCACGGATCCGGCCGCAAAAAGAAATAAAAAACGATGCACGGGCTCCTGCGCTTCGTTATTAATTAGCCTCCAGGTGGGCCAAGTCCCGGGGGCATGTAAAAAAATGTGTGGGGGGGCCCCAATCCCCCCCACACTGTCCTGGGGACCACCACCCCCGGGGCTTTGCACAAATATTTGCGGGGGCACACGGCCCCCCACAGCCCCGGGGACCGCCACCCCCGGGCTTTGATATTTTATGTGTGGGATGGCCTCCAAGCCCCCCCAAGCCCCGGGCACGGCCAACCCCGGGCCTTTCGTTAATAAATTTGCGGGGGCCACATGGCCCCCCTGCTGCCCCGGGGAATACCACCCCCTGGGGCTCTTATTTTTTTAATTATACCTGTGGGGGGGCTCGAGCCCACCCACACGCCCTGGGGACCACCACCTCCCCGGGGCTCTAATTATGCAAATTTGGGGGTCTGTGACCAACCCCCAAGCCCTGGGGACCACCACCTCCCCGGGGCTTTGACAATGGTGGGAGGGGGGGCGGCACGGCCCCCCTGCTGGAGCCAGTGATGGCCCTGGGGACCGCCACCCCCCAGGGCCGGCTCCTGCAGTGTCCCGGGGTACCCACCACAAGCTCCCGCCCTGTCATTGTAAACTCAGCTTTGCTTCATTGAAGCGAGAGCAGGAAAACCTGCTCTCGCTTCAATGAAGCAAAGCAGAATTGCTTTTCCACATGGGGAGCTGCATGTCAGCAGCTCCCCATGTGGAAAAGCAATGCAGGCTCCCCAGGACGTGGGGAGCCGGTGGGACTGTGGGGGCATTTGTGCTCCCCTCATGGTCCCCAATGGAGAGGGCCAGCCCCGGGGGATGTGGTCCCCAGGGCTAGAAGTGGCCTGGGAGGGGGTCCACGCAGCCCCCCTCCTTTGTAAATATTATTAAAAAAATAAAATAAAGTGGCCATGCCCCGGGGGATGGGGTCCCCGGGGCCAAAAATGGCCTTGGGAGGGGGGCCCACGCGGCCCCTTTCCCGTTTAAAAAAAAAAAAAAAAATAGGGGTCAAGCCCTGGGGGATGGGGTCCCCAGGGCCCAAAAAAGCAGGAAAGGAAGGGGGGGCCACACAGCCCCCTTCTATAAAAGACATTTTTTAAAAAGGCCGGCATCACGCCGGAGGCTCCGCCCCCTCCCACAACACTATGCAAACGCGCCCTGCGGCGTGTTTTAAGCTGAGGAATTAATTCCCCTACAATCTTGATTGTCCCTGGGGGCTAACTAGCCCACCAGGTACCTTCAGTTAGTGCCACAGGGCTGTGTTGCAGAGAGGTGGTCTGAGGCCATGCCCCTTTTCACACCTCTCTGCAACGCAGCTCTGTGACGCTTAGTGGAGGTACCTGGTGGGCTAGTTGGACCTCAGGGACCCTTAGGATTCAAGGGGACTTTATTCCCCAACTTAAAACGCGCCACGGGGCGCATTTGCACAGTGGTGAAGGGAGGGGGCGGGGCCTGAGGTGACATGTGTGCAAACGCATCCTGTGGCGCGTTTTATGTTGGGGAATTAAATCCTCTTCAATCCTGAGGGTCCCTGGCGGCCAACTAGCCCACCAGGTACCTCCAGCAAGCACCACAGAGCTGTGTTGTAGAGAGGTGTAAAAAGGGGCGTGGCCTCAGAACCCCTCTCTGTAAAGAGCTCCCTGGCGCATAATGAAGGTACCTGGTGGGCTAGTTGGCCCCCAGGGACTCTAAGTATTCAAGGGGAATTAATCCCCCAACTTAAAACGTGCCACGGGGCGCATTTGCACAGTGGTGAAGGGAGGGAGCGGGTCCTGAGGTGACATGTGTGCAAATATGCCCTGTGGCGCGTTTTAAGTTGGAGAATTAATTCCTCTTCAATCCTGAGGGTCCCTGGGGGCCAACTAGCCCACCAGGTACCTCCAGTAAGTGCCACAGAGCTGCGTTGCAGAGAGGTGTAAAAAGGGGCATGGCCTCTGAACACCTCTAAGCAACGCAGCTCCCTGGTGCATAATGGAGGTACCTGGTGGGATAGTTGTCCCCCAGAGACCCTTAGTATTCAAGGAGAATTATTACCCCAACTTAAAACAAGCCACGGGGCGCATTTGCACAGTAGCAAAGGGAGGGGGCGGGGCCTGAGGTGACATGTGTGCAAACACGCCCTGTGGCACGTTTTATGTTGGGGAATTAATTCCTCTTCAATCCTGAGGGTCCCTAGGGGCCAATTAGCCCACCAGGTACCTCCAGTAAGCGCCACAGAGCTGCGTTGAAAAGAGGTGGCCCAGGCAACGCCCCTTTTTACACCTCTCTGCAATGGAGCTCTGTGGCGCTTACTAGAGGTACTAGTTGGACCTCAGGGACCCTGAAGATTCAAGGGGACTTAATCCCCCAACTTAAAACACGCCACGGGGCGCGTTTGCACAGTGGTGAAGGAAGGGGGCGGGATCTAAAGTGACATGTGTGCAAACACGCCCTGTGGTGCATTTTAAGTTGGGGAATTAATTCCCCTTCAATCCTGAGGGCCCCCGGGGGCCAACTAGCCCCGCAGTTACCTCCAGTAAGCGCCAGAGGCCTGCTTTGCAGAGAGGTGGTCCAGGCCATGCCGCTTTTTACACCTCTCTGCAACGCAGCTCTGTGGCGCTTACTGGAGGTACTTGGTGGGCTAGTTGAACCCCAGGGACCCTCAGGATTCAAAGGGACTTAATCCCCCAACTTAAAACGTGCCACTGGGCGTGTTTCCACAATGGTGAAGGGAGGGGGCGGGGCCTGAGGTGATGTGTGCAAACACGCCCTGTGGCGTGTTTTAAGTGGGGGAATTAAATCCCCTTCAATCCTGAGGGACCCTGGGGACCAACTAGCCCACCAGGTACCTCCAGTGGGTGCCAGAGGCTTGCGTTGCAGAGAGGTGGTCCAGACCCCGCCCCTGTTTACACCTCTCTGCAATGCAGCGCAGTGGCGCTTACTGGAGGTACCTGGTGGGGTTGTTGGCCCCCAGGGACCCTCAGGATTGAAGAGGAATTAATCCCTCAACTTAAAAAGTGCCACAGGGCGTGTTTGCACACATGTCACCTCAGGCCCCCCTCCCTTCACCACTGTGCAAACGCACCCTGTAGCGCATTTTATGAGGTAGTTTTAATCCCCGTGCCCTATTATATACTAGAGGTCATGCGAATCACAGGGGTACCCCAATGCATAGTGTTCCCTAGTGCATGTAGGTGTTTTCACTGTATTCTAAGTGTGTTTTAGCATAGCACTGGCTCTAGTCCTGGTTAGTCAGAGTCAGTTACCACCAGCACCCATCTGAAAAAGTTGTGGGCACAGGATGATTTTGCAACAAAGCCTCTTTCTGTTCCTCTGTTGGTTCTTACTGCACATGTCTTGCATCTTCCTGTACTTTTTTTCATCTTTTTGGACTTCTGTTGCTTCTTTCGGCATTTCTTTTGCTTCTTTCTGTGCTTTTTTTCTTCTTTCTTCACATGTCCTACCTCTGTAGAGATAGTTAGAAACTTGCATTTGAAAAACCTTTGAAATTCACTGAAAATAAACATAGGTTTCAGGCACGTTATAGTTAGAAATTAGCATTTAAAAAGCCTTTGAAATTCACTGAAAATACCATAGGTTTTAGGGAAAGGTATAGTTGGACATTTCACTCGTACAAAACCATAGAAATTAACTCGTTAGTTAGTTCAGCTAACTATAACTCGCGCCCCCGCAATTAGGCCTGGCTAAAAATCCGTTACGCTCACGGAAATTGCGATAATTTGACATTTTCGCGTTCCGCGTAGAGCGCGAAAATGTCAAACTTTCCACAATCCACATTTTACCGGAAATGTTTTGCTTGCTCGCGCTGTAAAATAATACATTCTTGCGTGCGCGCGATTGCCTTACCTGAATCCCCGCGTTCCCCGACAAGTTTTCCCGATCCGGTCGCGTTCTCCATGAGATGTTGGATTGTTGGTAGCCATTTGCGCTTTCTCGCGACAGTTCGCGCCCGCAGTAACATAATTCGTCGCGCGATCACGTCTTTCTTCTCGGGATCATGCACCGCGAGACAAGTGAAAACAAGATGGCCGCGCCAGCGAGCAACCGCATGGGTAAGTTGGCGACCCGCGACCACGCAGAACATACCGCGAACGGGCGGGAAAAAAACTTCGGCATCTTCACGATATTTCCGCGTGTTTGCAGAGATTTTTAACATTTTCGCTATAATTTGCGAAAGTGAATTTCGCAAATTCCGTCCACCCCTACCCGCAATGCACTGCTGATGACGTCACATATTACATCACTCATGACACGGTCAGTGACATCACTGATGACATCACTGATGACATCTCAAATGACATCACTGATGACATCGTCAAGTGAATGTGTGTTTTTCTGAAAAATAAATAGGTTTTATATATGTATATCTCAAGGTCGATGGAAGAATAAATACATACCTTTACAACAAAATTTGTTGTAAATGCATGCGTGGTAAATGACCATGCGTTCTCAAAAATGTGTAGTAATGACTTCGCGATGTAGAACGCATGCATGCGTTGTAATGGTATCGCGAAGTAAAAGAGTCGTTGTAACGGCTGTTTACCGATCAAAGCTGGCCCCTGTTCTTCAGTGAGATGTTTATTTCATTAATTAGGAGGAAGGAATGTGGGTTTTTTTTACCGAAAAGTGCATTCCCAGATGTTGTATTGTGAAAGTGTCCATGTGGCCTGGTTTCACTTCCGGTGAGAAAGTGGAAGAGTCTGTTTGGATCTAAAGGAGTTCTGTTGTTGGACAGGGCCGGCGCGACACGTCATCAGAAAACATAGGTAATGGAAAGCGTCCTCCCTGAAGTGTGGAGCAGTGCCAAGAGAGGTCAACGAGTGTGCGTCCCACCGCAGTATGACCGTACTGCGTGACCCATGTGCCGCCTCCAGGGTACGGGAGGCAGATGCGGCATCGCAGGTCCTCTTGAAGACCGTTGTAGCACTAGTTCTACATTTTGGTACTAGGGCATTTTAACTTTGTTGTTCCTCCCAGATACAAAGAGAAGATACTGTGTTATTTAGTGCCCTCGTTACCTTTTTTGTGCGTTGTGGTGCTTGTCACTTCGCTGCCCCGCCGGTGCACACGACTGGGCACCCCACCTTGTGTGCCATCTGCAGGGCCTCTGCCCTCAGATCACTGGTTTCGGTTTCTGGAGTGGCAACATAAATAGTTGCTCCCAAAGGACTAGCCTGAACACTTAGGTGAATATCCCCTGCAACAGTATTCCACGGAAATTCTTTCCTAGCTCTCCCACATCGACGAGGACATCATAATAGCACAACTCCGCTCGCGACACCGTATGACGTCATCAGAGCCATAAGAGGACCTCGTCGGCGTGCTGACGTCAGTTCCACCCATTTTTTCTGTGCCACTGAGGCAAACAGGCGGACCGAGACATTTTCACATGTACACATAGTATAATAAATATATATATATATTCACTGAAAAAAACATAGGTTTCAGGCACGTTATTGTTAGAAATTAGCATTTAAAAAACCTTAGAAATTCTCTGAAAAAACCATAGGTTTCTGGGGCGTTACAGTTCGTTGGACATTTCACTCGTACAAAACCATGAAATTCTCCGGTTATAGTTAGTTCAGCTAACTATAACTCGCGCACCCGCAATGCACTGCTGATGACATCACATATTGCATCACTCATGACATGGTCAGTGACATCACTCATAACATCACTGATGACATCTCATCTCATCTTTTTTCAGTGAATATATATATAAATAGGAGAGAGGGGCATATAAATAGGTCTAAAATAGACTCAATGGAGAAGAAAAAAGAGAAAGGACAAAGAACAAAGAACCTGAGAATGGGAAACAATGCAACTCCTCTGTTTTAGATAATGTTTTCTCATTGTGATTGATGGGCATATTGTTTCTGAACCCGTATTACTGCTTAGCTTACTCAGTTTTCGGCACTGCCCATCTGATTTGATTAATCCCTGTTTAAATAATTGTTTTCTTTTTTCCTTTTTTCCCTTATCATCCCATTTCTAACACTTACATCACAGGTCCCATCACTCTTAAGTGTTTTTTGGCAGTTAGAAATTTGAATGGTCAGCTTATTTGCTGCCCCTCACTTTCAGTATACCTTGGTCCTGGCCCCTATTATTAAGGCTTTGTTGGGGTTTTGTTTAGTGAAGTGGTTTCTGCTGATGTTATATACCTAATGTTGTTGTCCCATGGCACTGTTCTAGAACTTTACTCTTTCTCAATTAAGGTTTCATGTATGTGTTGGAAATAGTACAGGAAAGTCTAATTACTTGTAATTTACAAAAATGAATATAATTCCTAGAGGTGGGCGGAATTTGCGTAGTCGCGCTACGCAAAGATCCGCGAAATGTTAAAATCACGCAGAATTGCTTGTTCCGCCCGTACGCAATGCTTTTTTCCTGTTCGCTAATGCTGTTTGCGTGCTCGGGGGGGGGAAATATCTCACAAACATGCATTTTGAAAGCGCGAACAAGCAAAAAATTCAGCGAAGCCGTGGATCATGGAATATTTGCCAATTCCGCGTTCTCTGCGGAATGCGAAATTACTCAAATTCCGCAAGCGGAACAGAATTTACTGCCCAGGCCTAATAATTCCTCCTCCGTGTGCAAACTATTTGGGAATTTAGTGATCATGCTGGCAATGTATCTACTTTACAGCTGTCCCAGCTTTCTTCACGGTTACCTCCGTTCATGGAGTTTGGAATGGCATCTACCACAAAATATAATAGAAATTCGGCCTCATTGTTATACACATCATGGACATGAGTAGCTACTGGGAAAGACCAAACCCTATTTTGACTGCTGTTGAGTGTTGGAGTCTCCTACTGTGCACCTGCAGGACTGCGATCCCTAGTTATGACTAGCTGTATTTGCAGGATAAAACATACACTGCAAATTCAGTTTTGCAATTGAAACACCCTTGATTTTTATGGGTTTAACACTGAATGGTGTTGTGTACTCTCTGGTGTTCACTCCCTGTGTGCATGCTTTGCACCAATGACATTTATAGAACCCATTTTCCTGTTTGTTGGAAAGGGGGTTATTCGTAGTGGTAAAGGTGTATCTACCACTGGCAATAAGGTCACTAACACAATGTAGGTCTCAGTACAGGTCTTAGAAAATTATTCCCATGCTCAACCCTTGGAAGCTTGGCTGCGAGCAGGAAGGCTTAAGGCCAAAGAAAGGGTTGTAGAGCATTTAAAAACACTGATTCAGTAAATATATAAGACTGAACTCACAATAAAACTCCAACACCAATTTATAAAAATAGGAAATATTTTTATCTTTAAAATGACACCAAAACGAAAAACATCCAATGTAGTGAACTGGAGATATGATTTTAAAGATTTAGCACTATGGAGCACATAGAAGCCTAAAGTGGATATTGGGACATCTGGTCATGCAAGACCGTGTCAAAGTAAAAGGCACACTGTGATAGAGCCCCGCGGTGGTACTTGGTCAAAGTTTTTACCTTCTGACTTAGAAACGTTTCTAGAGCTTTTCTTCCCAGGGTCCGTCGAAGCTCTCAGCCACTCCAGATTTGGTGAGGGATAGCTGGCTTGCCTTGTGTCGAGCTCCCGGTCAAACACATGGAAGTCCGACCTCAGGAGCTTCCCAGCAGGACGAACCAGGGATCCAGGCCGACTTGCAGTTAAAGGTGGGCGGCTTGGCTCTCGCGGTTGGTCCCAGTCATGTTTTCTACGTTCGGGCTTAGAAACTTTTACAGAGCTTTTTCTTGCGGGGTCCCTCAATGCTGTTCAGCAGGCTGTATTCGGTGAGGGTTCGGCGGCTTAGGTTTCAGCCTTCTCCCGGTCAAACTCTGGAAGTCGGACCTCCAGAGCTATTCAGCGGGATGAACCTGAACAGCAGGCCGGCTCGCAGAGGGTCGCCATTTTGGCTGGCCAGGTCAAGTCAGTCCACTTATGGAACCTTTTTTCCAAAGTTACTTCAAACTTCTCCAAACTTCTGGATCTTCATCCTGCAGTTCCCCAAAGGGTCCAAAAGGGTCCAAAACATACTCCAAGGGTCTGGAAGCTCCAAGATGATTCCTTGAAAGTTTGGGATTTTAGTTTCCATAATCCACTTGGACAAAACACTTACAAATCCTTGGTGGTGATGCTTCAGGTGAGCTCTGCTAACCCACACCTTGCAGGGAGTCCACTCTTTAGTCCTTATGAAGCATGTTAGGTCCACAGTGCTGTAGTTCAGGGTGTGCAGCAGGCACAATCTTCAGAGTGCCAGGCCTGGGTGATGCCAATCAAAATCCTCTGCATGGACCCTTCTTCTCTTTTAAGTTTGAAGCAGCATATCTGAGAGGCTCTGTGTTAGACTTGGGGGTCTCTAGTTGGCACCGGTATGCACTTGTGATAGGGGTGGGCGGAATTTGCGGAATTAACCTTCGCAAATTATCGCGAGAATGTTTAAAATTATCGCAAACAAGCAGAAATATCGCGAAGATGCGGAAGTTTTTTTCCGGCATGTTCGCGAGATTTTCTGCATGGTTGCGGGTCGCCAACTTACCCATGTGGTTGCTTGCGGGCGCGGCCATCTTGTTTTGAGTTGTTCTCGCGGTGCATGATCGCGAGAAGAAAGACGTGATCGCGCGACGCATGACGTCACTGCGGGCGCGAACTGTCGCGAGACAGCGCAAATGGCTAAAAACAATACAACATCTCATGGAGAACGCGACCGGATCAAGAAAACTTGTCGGCGAACGCAGGGATTCAGGTAAGGCGATCGCGCGCGCGCGAGAATGTATCATTTTACAGCGCGAGCAAGAAACAAATTATCGCCAAGCTGCGGAAACCGGAATTTTTGACATTTTCGCGCTCTCCGCGGAACGCAAAAATGTCAAATTATCGCAATTTCCGCGAACGGAACGAAATTTTTGCCCAGGCCTAACTTGTGACAAATAGGGACCCTCTCCTCTAGTCAGGGTAAGGGGGTACACTCCTAAAATAACCCCTGCTCACCCCCTTGGTAGCGTGGCACGAGCAGACAGGCTTATCTCAGAGGCAGTGTGTAAAGCATTGCTGAACACATACAGTAACCAAGTTACAACACTACAGATGGACACCACACAGGTTTTATATAAAAAATAAGTAGTTTTTATATGGATTTACCACATGACCATTAAACGACAAAAATACACAATACTGTTACTTTAGATGGTAGAATTTTGCTTAGTTCTCTTAAGTTCTTAAATGCGACACTTTAAGTCAATGTACCTTTTAGATGCGACACGCAGGGCAACGAAAGTGTTGCAACGATGTTGATGCGATTAAGTTTTTGGTGGAAAGAAATAAAAACGTGAAGATTCTCCAGATGCGGCACGCTTCTCCGATGTTGCGAGAAGACTCGACTCGATGCCTCAGCTGCAGCGGCGACACACTTTATGCAATGCGACGACAGCGGCCTTGGCAGTGGCACTCTTTTCCGACGTTGCGAGATGCTTCCGCTCGATGCGATGTTGCAGTGGCGACACCCCTTTACGCGATGCGAGACGACAGCAGCTCCGACGGCGGCACGCTTCTCCGTGGATGTGAGGTGCTTTTCTTGATGCGGTGCAATGTGACAACTACGATGGCTGCGATGGCGAAACGCTTCTTCCTCGATGCGAGACTCTTCTCTTGATGCGGTGCAATGCGTCAGCTATGATGGCTGTGATGGCGACACGCTTCTTCGGCGTTGCGAGGCACTTCCTGGATGATGCGAGACGCTTCCGCTCGATGCGATGCTGCAATGGCTACAAACTTTACGAGATGCGACGACAACAGCTCCGACGGCGGCACGCTTCTCCTTCCTGAGTCGCGCTTCCAGCTCCTTGCGACACGCAGTCCCTCAGAAGGCCCAACAACAGCAGCAGGCACTTCCAAAGAACTCTGGGGAGCTGGGGGGTGAAGTCTGTTGTTCCTGAGACTTCAGCAGGAGGCAAGCTCTTTTCCAAGCCCTTGGAGATCCTTCACAAGTTGAGCAAAAGTACACACAAAGTTCCTTTTTCCTCTCTCTGGCAGTAAGGCAACCACTACAGGCCAATCCCCCAGTTTCAGGGATAGTTTCCTCCTCAGCTTCTTCTGGTTCCTCCCTCAGCGGAGGTTCTTCTTGTTTTCCCAAAGTGATCTAATTTCTTGGGATCAGGGTCCCAATATTTATACCCAGAAATACTTTGTCCTCTGAAGGCAGAGGGGACTTTGCCCTGTCCAAACCAGTTCCTGAGCACTCTGTTTACCAGACTTCTCCTTTCCTTTCACAGTGCAGGGCAGAAACATTAGACACCCCACAGGAGGTGGAGCCAGCATTGTGGAAGGCAAGTACAGCCCTGGAGCACTTTGTTGACAGGATTCCTCCTCTTCAATCACTGTGCAGGGCAGAGACATCAGCCACTCCCCAGGGGGTGGAGCCAGCATTGTGTAAGGCAGGCACAGCCCTATTCAGGTCCCAGGTGAAACTCCTCCCACCCATCTAGATGCAGATCTCTCTATTCACCACTGGGGCACCTCACCTTGTCTCCTGGAATTACCCAGCCCTGTCACTCAAACTCCAGACAAAGGAATACACACAACCTAGCAGAGGCAGGTTTTAATGGTTAGGCAAGAAAATGTCTACTTTCTAAAAGTGGCATTTTCATACACAGAATGTTAAAACCAACATCACTGAAAGTTGTAATTTATCATCCTGAGTTCAGGCATACTAAATTCGATTTTCTACCATGTTCTCTGAGTCAGCTAGGATTATAAGATGTAATAACCAAACTGCCCATTCTAACCTATACAGAACAGGTAGCCTTGCAATAGTGAAAAAGGAAAATGGCTGTAATTCACTATTAGAACATGCCACACACACCAGGGCATGTCCTACCTTATCCTCACAATGCACCCTGCCCTTGGGCCTACCATAGGGGTGTCTGATATGAAGAAAAGGGAAGGTTTAGGGACTGGCAAGTGGGTGCACTTGCCCAGTCAGCATGACAGTACCAGACTGCACGCAGGCTCTGCAATGGCAGACCTTAGACACATGTTTACAGGCTGCTTCTGTGGGTGGCACAAGCAGTGCTGCAAGCCCACCAGCAGTATTTGGATTACAAGCCCTGGGCACTCCTGGTGCACTGTACTAGGGTCTGACAGGTAACCCAAACCAACCAATCACGGAATCACTAATTCGTACAATAATTTACAATAGGAAGAGCATATTCACTTTAACACTGATCAGCAGTGGTTAAGTGCCCAGAGTCATAAAACAGCCAACAACAGGTCAGAAAAAATATAGGAGGAAGGCAAAAAGTTCAGGGATGACCCTGCAAAAAGGGCCAAGTCCAACACTCTGCCTCTCTCAGATACTTATTACAAGTACTCTGGGTTAAGCAGGAGGGAACTCTTGTCCAATAAGGTGCAGGGCAACACCCCAGAATATGACCACACCCACCAAAGAGTGGCACTATGTCCTCCCAAAAAGCACAACTTCTCCAAAATTCACCATGGCTGATTATCCAGCAGAGAGAGAAGAGCTGCAAAACACACCTGCAGAATGGTTAATCATCATAGTCTCTCCCAGTAACATCTGCACATTCCTTTCTTAATCCTAGCATCGGGCTGGGTTCAAAGAGGAGAGGTGTAAATGAAACTGGTGTCTTCTGCCTGTCTCCCCCTTCCATTGAAGAACATTGTTTGCAGCCCCACCCCTAGCTCTGGCATTCCTATGTATCAGAACCCTGTCCTCACAGAAGACCAATCAGGACTGCCCACTGGAAGGCTGTAGATTTTAGGAGAAATTCAACAATACCATATTGTTGGATTTAATAACACCATTCTAGGAAGTCTTTAAATGGCATTTTTATGATTCTCCTAGTGGGAATGATTAGTTAATAACATCTTGCAATGTTAACTTATGTGGCAGGTGATTTGCAATAGAAAAAATGACTTGGGCCATTTTTCCAACTCCAGGGCTTTTAAGGGCCCTGATGATATCTACAAGACCCTATACCCCTGGATTACCTAAGGGAGACTTTAGGGCTTCTGAATATGTAACAATATTGTGATCCTCACTCCACAGGGCTCCTAGTACAAAAGTCAATTTTAGGAAGCACTTTATAACACTGTGGGAAGTGAAATTCACAATTGCACTAAACCCAGGGCATATAACACTCATTTTATAAGGGTCCTCCTTATAAATACCTAACCCACCTCACCCCTGCGACACCTAGGGGAGACCCTGGAGGTACCTAATATGCCCAAACAGTGCAGTTTATCAATTTTAAGTGCCCCAAACACCAAAGTCGAATTTGGGCACAATTTGCATTTTAAAAGCAGTCCTGCAACACAGAGCTGTTTTTAAACTGACCTCAGGCTTCAGCAGGGTGCACATGCAAGTGCAGAAAGGGCTGCTGACATCTAAACTGCCATGCCCTATTATATACTAGAGACTTAAAGGTAGGTTCAATCTCCCTGCCCTTTTATGTACTAGGGCCTTATAGGGGGTAATCATAGGGGTACTCTAACACATTGTGTACCCTTGTGTATGTAGGTGTTTTGACTGCATTCTAAGTGTCTCTTTCCGCATAGCACTGGCCCTGGGCCTGGTTAAGCAGAGCCCAGTGTCAGTCAGAGTCAGTTACCACCAGTACCACTCAGCAACAACATTAGGTGTGCCCAGGGCACAAGATGAATTTAAACACTGTTGTAACCAGAGTCTTGGGCTTTTGACCTCAGTACTTTTGCATACCATTACATCTTGCACGGACGGGGCTCTCTTGAATGTAATTTGAGGTGTCCAGGACATGGTAGGTCCCACCACCAGATCTCCCTTGATTAGGTACCAGTGTCATTGGGGAATTCTCCTAATCGCCCCTTCCTGTTCACTGTAGGTTGTAATCATCCTCATACAGTGTTTTTTTTCCTCCTGTTTTCTTCGGGAAGAAGAAGGATCCTTGTTCTTCCATTGGAAATTGGCTAGGGCTGTTTCAAATGTGGTGTTGGAATAACCCCGCTCTTTAAAGCGTTCTGAAATTTCTGACTTCCCAACATTCCATTCTCCCATCAGATTGCTGTTTCTTTTCATTCTGAGTAATTTCCCATAGGGAATGCTTGCTTTCAGATTGGAGTGGTGGAAAATATCTGCATGAAGAGTTGATTTGCCCGCTGCTTTCTTTCTGAAGAATCTGGCCTGGTATATATATATATATATATATATATATATATATATATATATATATATATATATATTACCTACTGGCGGTCGCCAGTAGGTAGTTATAGTTAGGACCCTGTTTCCATAGGAAATCCGCAACATTCTATTTGGAATAACTTTGGCGCCGGTCGACGAATCCTCGCGAAATTTTCAAAATAGGTGGGGCGCTACGCTCCGCTCCTACCCTGAAAGTCTCGGGGGGATTCGTCAAGCAGGGGCCGAGAAAAAAGGGGGGTTCCAAAACACGTTTTCCCCATGCATTTTTCCATAGGACCTTTTATACACAGCTACAGCCCGAACGGCTGAACAGAATTACTTGAAATTTGGCAGAGAGGTAGCCATAAGGTCAAGGAAGTGCCTTTTGCAGGTCTGGTGTAAATCTGTTCAGTATTTCCTGAGAAAATAGCATTTAAAAGCATATATATATGTGGGCGGAGCCTAACCACACATCTCATCCTGAGATCTGATTGGCTGTCAGCACTTCATCCAAGAAGTGTTGGCAGCCATCTTGGGACCAATATACATGATAGCACCTCATTAAAAAGCATTGCAGTTAATAGAAGGTTTTAAGACTTTAGTTACATTATAAATCATTTGTTGATGGTACCATACTCATTTTAGGAATTGTGGTATGTTCTAAGGTGATTTCACCATGTGAAAAAGCCTTCTGCTGGGATATCATGATTGAGAGAAAAATATTTTCTCATGCTTTTACCACAGAGGTTTGGAAGGTGATCTATAGGCTAAACTGAGAGCTTATTTTCTGTAAATTCACATTATTTTTCTCAGTCATGTGAGAATGAAGTCTGACATTCTCAGTAAAACATGTACATCCAACAAGGGTAGAGACTGTCAGTTGATTCCTTTGTGTTCTACTGCAGCTTCCCAGAGTGTTCCAAAGAACTACTAGAGCGCTAACAGTCCTACTTATGATAAACGTATGGCACACCTGAAGCCATCTTGCTTGGATTAAAGTGGTAACTCTTAAAACATTTAATTTAAAAAGGAACAAAATGAGGGGGTTCATTTTTCCATAAAAAGTATGATTAGTGCTGCAGAAAGAAAAATTAGGGCACATTTTGAGTGACTTCTCAAATCCTCTTCTATTTCATTAAAAAATTCTGACATGCAGACTGAAACATGCACTTTCAATACCAGCAGCAGTTTTCCCTGGTGAGCAGTAGCTTTACTACAGTGATCTAATGAGCAAAAAGAGTGCTAACATTCTGAATTTATGGCAAATGTGTGACACATCTGAATGCCTTCTTGATGGAATCAAAGTAAAAAACTGAAAGTATTTCCTGCTGAGGAGACTGCAGTAAATGAGGAAATTAGGAAACTTCATAACAAATAAGTCTCCCAAGATGGCCACCAGAGACAAAAGAGCCCAAATGTAGCCCAAATATCACCCAGATGTAGCCCAAGTATAGCCCAATGACAGAATGTCCCAGAATGTTCTTAAAAACAACTAGAGCGCTTACTGTCTTCATTATGACAAAAGTATGGCACACCTGAAGCCATCTTGATTGGAATAAACTGGTAACACTTAAAACATTTAATTTAAAAAGGAACACAATGAGGAGGTTCATTTTCCCATAGAAATTATGATTAATGCTGAAGAAAGAAAATGAGGGCACATTTTGAGTGACTTCTCAAATCCTCTTCTATTTCATTAAAAAATTCTGACATGCAGACTGAAACATGCACTTTTAATACCAGGAGCAGGCTTCCATGGTGCAGTAGTGTTACTACAGTGATCTAATGAGCAACTAGAGTGCTAACATTCAGAATTTATGGCAAATGTGTGACATATCTGAATACCTTCATGATGGAATCAAAGTAAAAAACTGAAAGCATTTCCTACTGAGGAGACTGCAGTACATGAGGAAATTAGGAAACTTCATAACAAATAAATCTCCCAAGATGGCCACCGGAGACAAAAGAGCCCAAATGTAGCCCAAAATCACCCAGATGTAGCCCAAATATAGCCCAATGACAGAAGTGTGCAAAACACTTATTATTTTGTGTTTTTGAAGTGTTATATAGTGCAGACTTGTCAGGTATTGGAGTGCTTTACATGAGCATTGGTTACATCACACAAGAACAAATTCATTTTGGTTGTAGACATGGGGAGACTAAGTGATTTGACCAGAATCACAGAATGTCGAGCTGAAGCAGAAACTTCAACCTGGTTCCCCAGTTGCAAAGTCTGCAGTTCTGGAAGTAACACCACATCCTCTCACCTAAGTGCAACATTTAATCAAGTGGTCAACTGGATAAAAAAACATAAAGATAACAAATAATTTAAAAGTGCTTTGTCGCTATTTGAAAACTCAGAAAATATGTCCTTATTTTAGTCTTTTAGAGCACTAACCATAATTTTGATGCCAATAAGACCCTCTCATATATGTAATTTCTAAAGGAAATGCTCTAGGTATTACAGTTTTGATTACATCAAGATGATGTCAGGCGTTCCACACTTTTGTAATAAATATAGAATGTTAGCAATCTAGTTGTTCATTAGGATACTGTTGAGAGGCAGAGGCCAGGGGCACGGACTCTGAAAATTGAAGGCAGGTAGGAGGGTGCAAAGGCAACAATTTAACCACACTGAGCAGGCAGGAAGGGCCGTGGAAGCACAACAGAGTATGGAGGGCAGTGGAAAGGGGGGCAGGGGCAACAAACCAACAATACAGGACTTGCAAGAGAGGCTGTTGGAGGGAAGATCTATTACGGGTCAAGGAAGCTAGGGGCGGTCCCCAGATCCCCGGGAGCCACCACAGAACTGAGCAGGAGAGTGAGTCAGGGACAAAAGGGGCACCTTAATTTGAGCCGGGGTGCCTAGGAACGCTTGCTCCAAAAATGAAGAAAACAGACATATGAGACATGGAATTGGAGGCAGAATACAATGGCAGTTTAATGAGAAGATGCAACTTCAAAGAAACCGCAGAATAGAGACATAAAGTACAAAATACAGAATCCAGATAATCATACAGCTGTCATAATATTCTCTGTATCTCAATTAATGTACTGACAGAGAGAGAGAGAAAACACATCTATAAATGCATCATGAGAAACAAGTTACACCAAGGAAAATGTTACCTAGGAACACTCACGTTTACTCTTAGAGCAAGCATTCCTGCAATTACAATACAAAATCTTTTAAATGCAAAAGTAAAGAGAACAATGGTTAAACATAACATGACATTTCATATAGGTAAAATAGAATAAGATACTTCAAGCAAAGCAGAGCAAGACATTTTAAGCAAAGGAAGACAAGAGCTCCCAGCTCTTGGGGAAAACCTGCACTGCCTGTTAACCTACATACAGACGGCGAGGTAGTCCGTCGATATCTGTGGGTGCTCCCTTTTTATATCATTTTGTGGGCTCCTTTGCACGCTACATCTACCTACGTATGCTACCCAAAAGCTTCGTCTGCAGATTTTACCAGACATTTCGTCATTTACCCACTTAATGCTGACAATGGACTGGGTGAAAAGGTCAGTCTCTCAGGCCAATCGCTTATCGTAAGTTCCATAGAGCAAGCAGAAAATAATGGGTATTGTACGGGAATTCAATATATTCATGTATAAAATCTCCTCAGTTCTCCTAACTTGACGCTCTGCGGTTGCCACTTCCTTAAAAGCTGGAAACCTGCCCAGGAAGCAAGTACCAGTCCAGGATGCAGCCTACTGTATGTCGACAGCTTCAGGGGGATGTTGAACTTTGATACCGAGCACGGAGCACTCGGGTAGGGTGGGGGCTACTAGTTTGGATCAGAAGGCCTCGCAGACCTGCCTTCAGACTGCTATACACTAAAATTGCAGAGCTATGCTCAATTTAACAAAGAGGCCTACATATTGAACAGAAGGGCCTACACAGGGGTTTTATGCTGGCTGAGTGGTAAGGATGTCTCAGGATAATTATATAGCAACACAGGACCCGCTGGTCAATTTAATACGGCCTACAAATGCAGCTGGCAGGGCAAGGACAAGGGTCTCATACTTCAGGTGTGGACAGAACGGGCCAGGGGCCCCCTGTGATACAAAATCTACCCTCCTTCAAGGCTGTGGCAATGTAATAGACCATTGTGGGCAGAAGGAAGAGGCAATGGTAGTACAACCATACATGCCAACAGACCCGATTCAGCCAGGAAACGTCCAATGTTTTTAAGCTCAAATGGGCTTTATTTGATCTGTCTCCTGTCTACAATATCCTCTTTTTCAATGTAACTCAAAGGGGAAAATCAATACCCCAGTTTTTTTTCAAAATCTCCCTCTTACCAAGTTCAAAATGTTCGCAAGTATGGTACATTGGATCATGGAAGGAAATGGGATAGGGACATGGACTTGGATAACAGAGGACAGGAGGGACATGGAGAGGTGCACCAAACTGACCCTGCAGGGCAGGCATCAGGGTTTGCAGCAGCACAATACACCACACAGGGCATGCAGGACGGGAGTGCAGCACAACAATCCATAGAAAGCAAGAGGGAGGGGACAGGACCATGCACATGGACAACAGAGAACAGAGGGGCAAGAGGCAATGGTAGCTAGCTGACCATAATGGACCGACAGGAGAGAAAGCTGCAGCATAACAGACCATAAAGGGCAGGAGGGACGGATCAGGGGCATTACAATGGAACAGACAAGCCAGGAGGGAGGGAGTAGGGCTGGGGGCAAGGGGGCAGGGCAGGAGCAGCAAGATAGCCATGGAGGTCAGGCAGGATGGGCACTAGAAGCAAGACGCAACAGTGAGACTGTGATGGCATACACACGGACCATGGAAGGAAGGTGGGAGGGGGTCAGGGGCAGCTAACTGACCACACAGGGAAGGTGGGAGGGGCCATGGCAGCACAGAAGACCATGCATGGCAAGTGGGAGGGTTAGTGGCAGCACAATGGCTATGATGGGCAAGAAGGAGGGTGGAGGGGCATGCACAAAGGACGATGGAGGATAGAAGGGAGGGTCAGGACCTGTGCACAGACAAGAAAGTTCAGGGGAAGGGACCTCACAACAGACCACACGGGGCAGGCAGGAGGAGCAGTTGCAGCACAACAGACCAGGGAGGGCAGAAGGGTGTGGCAGTACAATGGACCATGTAGGACAGGAGGAAGAGGATAGGGGCATGGCATGTGGACAGGCAGGGTGGAGGTGGCAGGGACAGGTTACAGTCATCTGACAATGCTAGGCAGGTGGGAGGGGAGTGGAAGCTCAACAGAACACTCAGAGTAGATAGGAGTGGCAGGTCCATGGGACATGGTGGGCAAAAAGGATGGAGCAGGGGCATGCACAAAGACATCGGAGGGCAGGGGGAAGGAGAATAGGGGCAGCAAGCTAAGCACAGAGTTTAAGCAGGAGGTCAATGATGGGGCATAGAATTGGGCAATGGAGGGCAGGAGGAGTGGACTGGTACATCATACTAAATTGAGGGCAGTGGCAGCACATCAGACCATGCATGGCAGGAGGGAGGAGGCTAGTCCATGGATTCACACAACAGAGGATAGGGAGGAAGGGGATGGGGCAGCAAGCTAACTGTTCAGAGAAGGCGGGTATTAGGAACTTTATTGTTTTTAAAACATTGTGTCTGTGCGAACTACTTAAAATATGAACAAGTATGCAGCATATTCTCACTTTTATTCAGGAAGAAGAGGACGTTTGTGACTGTGACTCCGGGCTCACTTGGCAGAAACACCCCCTGACCCTCCACCCCCTATCGCAAAATGTAATGCCCGTGAAAAGGGTAGGTGAACACAGTGTTATATAGAACATAGTCCTGAGAGCACGATTGAAAATGAAAACTAGATATAGTGTATGGTATAAACTATGCACCAAAAAGTGTGATATAAGATGAACTGGGCGTGAAATATAATATTCAATACATTGTGCGCAATGACAGATTCATTGGAGAGCGCGTGCTATGCGATATGTGCCTTGGAGTGTAATATGCACAGGGCAGTGTTGTGTAACCTAACTAGTCTCTAAAGTTGTAATATAAAATATGTGCTGGGGAGTGTAACGTTGCATATGCACTGTGACAAAGATATGGATCCCAGATTGTAATATGTATGGCATAGCACTGTGCGTTATATCATAGGCATCGAGAAAGGCACGTTAGATGGGGCAATATAACCCGTGCAAAGACAAGTGTGGCATGACATATTCACGGGGTGGTGTTACAGTGCACATGGGCTAGAGAGTGTCATAGCATATGCACTAGCTAGTGGAATACAACACAGAGGTGTGTGGCACTCGGCAGGCAATGGTGGGTGTAACACAGCATTGGGCTCTGTCAGGAGCACGCTGTGACTCTCAAGTGATGTTCGTCCCCTTTCCAGAGAGTAAAATAAAAAGTATTACACATCCGGCAGTGGATGTGTGTTTTATTAACCGTGAGGGGGGTTTCTTGCATAGTTTTGGTTGAATTTTTGTCGAATCCCCTTTGAATGGCTTGGTGTGCATGTGTATTAACTGTGCCCGTCAATAGCTACCCATGTTTGTATAAATAAACGACAAGGGTGTCTACCAGGATTAGGCACGGTAGGGCATCAGACATGTCAGAGCTTCACTAGTGGTGTAAATACATTCCACGTGGATTCATTGCATGCATAGTCGCCTTTTAATGAATATCACGCAAATCGTCATGGTGATAGGGACGTACGGTTTGTCCAGCATGTCCTAGGTGTGTCTATAAATATATATTTTTTAAAAATAATAAAAAACAGTGGCCGGCCCTGGGGATTGGGGTCAAAAAAATATAACTAGGAGACTGGCCCTGGGGGATGGGGTCATCAGGGCCAATAAATTAGAATAAGAAGGGGAACCAAACAGCCCCCCTTCTTAAAAAACTAAAATAAATAAAAGACTGGCATCGTGCCGGAGGACATGCCCCCTCCGTGCAGCACTCTGCAAACGCGCCCCCAAAAGGCATCTCCAGTATGCGCCAGGGAGCTGCGCTGCAGCCAGGTGTTCTGAGGCCAAGACCCTTTTTACACCTCTCTGCAACGCAGCTCTGTGGCGCTTACTGGAGGTACCTAGTGGTCTAGTTTGACCCTAGGGACCCTTAGGATTCAAGGGGACTTAATCTCTCAACTTAGAACAGCCACAGGGTGCGTTTACACAGTGGTGAAGGGAGGGGACGGGGCCTGAGGTGACGTGTGCAAACACGCACTATGGCACGTTTTAAATTGGGGATATAATTTCCCTTCAATACTGAGGGCCCCTGGGGGCTAACTAGCCCACCAAGTGCTTCCAGTAAGCGCCACTGAGCTGCATTGCAGAGAGGTGGTCCAGGCCGTGCCACTTTTTACACCTCTCTGCAACGCAGCTCTGTGGCACTTACTGGAGGTACCTAGTGGGCTAGTTGGACCCTAGGGACCCTCAGGATTCAAATGAACTTAATCTCCCAACTAAAAATGGACACAGGGCGTGTTTACACAGTGGTGAATGGAGGGGACGGGGCCTGAGTTAACGTGTGCAAAAAAGCCCTGTGGCCTGTTTTAAGAGGTAGTTTTAATCCCCATGCCCTATTATATACTAGGGGCTTACAGAGGAGGTCATGCTAATCACAGGGGGACCCCAACGCATAATGTTCCCTAGTGTATGTAGGTGTTTTCACTGTATTCTAAGTGTCTTTTAACATAGCACTGGCTCTAGGACTGGTTAGTCAGACTCAGTTACCACCAGTATCCGTCTGAAAAAGTTGAGGGTACAGGATGATTTTGCAACAAGGCTTCTTTCTGCTCTTCTTTTTGTTCTTTCTGCACGTTATCCTTCTTCCTGCACTTATCTTCGTATTTGAGGACTTCTGTTGCTTCTTTCTGCACTTCTTTTGTTTCTTTCTGTGCATTTTTTCTTCTTTCTTCACATGTCCTATCTCTGTAGGCATAGTTAGAAATTAGCATTTAAAAAACCTTTGAAATTCACAGAAAAAACCATAGGTTTCAGGCACGTTATAGTTAGGAATTAGCATTTAAAAAACCTCAGAAATTCACTGAAAAAACCATAGGTTTCAGGGGTGTTATAGTTAGCTGGACTTTTCACTTGTACAAAACCATTGAAATTCCCCCGTTATAGTTAGTTCAGCTAACTATAACTCGCGCGCCCGCAATGCACTGCTGATGACGTCACATATTACATCACTCATGACATGGTCAGTGACATCACTCATGGCATCACTGATGACATCTCAAATGACATCACTGATGACATCACTGATGACATCATCCTTGTGATAGAGTGGCAGACCTCCTCTCACCCTAATATAACCTTTGATACACACATTCAAAAATAGAGACTAAAATGTTCAAAACAATGGACATACCAATACCAGTTACAACAACCTCTTCAGTAATTCTAAGATCCAAATACACATCCACTCATTCACCAACAGTCCTATACAGTCACTCATACATATACTCACTCATCATATGTACTCATACACCTATACATCCTGTTACACAATGCCACTCATCCATAGAGTTACTCACACACATAGTCACTCATGCTAATAAAGAATCAAACATACATTTACTTGCATATACAGTTATACACACACCACCATACTTACTTCTACGGAAACTTACACATACTTAGTCTTTTAAACAATCACTTATAGAAACACATACTTATTCATACAGGAACTCTTTCAATCTCTCACTCTCACATATACTCACATATATACACCAATAGTCACATATACTAGTTTAAAACATATGTAGTTACTCATAAAGACACTATTGAGACAGTCATTCACTCACTAACACACCCATACACACACTCATCCACCCATACAGTCCTGCACACATGCTGTGTTCAACCCATACAAACAGTGAGTCACTCATTCATGCACCTATGCACTACGTAATACCCCCCACCGAACCATGCAGACACTCAGACTGATACTCAAAAAACCAACTAATAACCTATATAGACACCCATGTAGCTACTCACCAACCCATGCAGCCACTTATACACAAAGTGAGAGACTGATACAGATATTTACATATTTAAACATTACTCACTAAGCCATGTATTCACTATGATACACTTAATCAGTCAGTTACACAATCAATTTTTCAAAAACAAATCATCCATTTAGACACTTATATACCCTTTTATTCTTCTATCGACCTTGAGATATACATATATAAAACATATTTAATTTTCAGAAAAACACACATTCACTGGATGATGTCATCAGTGATGTCATCAGTGATGTCATTTGAGATGTCATCAGTGATGTCATGAGTGATGTCACTGACCATGTCATGAGTGATGTAATATGTGACGTCATCAGCAGTGCATTGCGGGCGCGCGAGTTATAGTTAGCTGAACTAACTATAACGGGGGAATTTCAATGGTTTTGTACAAGTGAAAAGTCCAGCTAACTATAACACCCCTGAAACCTATGGTTTTTTCAGTGAATATATATATATATATATATATATATATATATATATATATATATATATATATCTCACAGCGTGGCACCTCTTGGGATCAGTATTTGGATTTTTCTTTATTTTGTGCAAGCAGCAATCGCCATGCCCAATTCGTTTCGGTTCACAACTTGAACTTTGATCACAGGAAGGGTAAAACTTCCCTTGATCAAGGTTCCAGTTCCCGAATGAGTGCATCTTTCAACAAACCTCTGAGGTGCCATGCTGTGATAATTACCGGCGGCCCTGCCGGAGAAAATTGCACCGCTTCAAACAAGGAGCACTGGCATTCTAACCAAGGGTGTTGGATAAAGAATATATATAATATATATATATATATATATATATATATATATATATATATATATATATATATATATAAACTACTGGCGGTCGCCAGTAGAGAGTTATAGTTAGGACCTATTTTCCATAGGAAATCCGCAACATTCTATTGGGAATATCTTTGGCGCCGATTGACGAATCTTCGCGAAATTCTCCAAACTTTTGCGGTGATCCGTGAAGCGGGGGGCGAGAAAAAAGGGGGGTCCCAAAACGCATTTTCCCCATGCAATTTCCCATAGGATCTGTTGTCGCAGCTACAGCCCGAACCGCTGAATGGAATGACACCAAATTTGGCAAAGAGGTAGTCCTCAGTTCGGACTTGTGCCTTTTGCATATATGGTGTTAATCTGTTCAGTAGTTCCTGAGAAAATTAGGGTAAAAAAGTTAGTGATATCTATGGCCGCAGAGGATCCGCGGACCGTACCCGCACCGTGGGCGCACCCTCCCCGAACCGAGCGCGCACCCTCCCGATCGCGCGCTGAATGCAAATTGGCTGTCGAGCGTCTCTCTACATTCAAAACCAGGAACTGTTGGCGGCCATTTTCTGCCTCGGTAGAAGCGAGGCTGAAGATGGAAGGGGAATAAGTGAGTAAAAGATATAAAGGGGGCAGAGTGGAAATACTCTGACCCTCTAGATCTGCTTAGGGGGTCCCAGAAGGACTCCCTGTGACCCCCCTTTTTAAAAAAAAAGCGGCGAAATGCGCGCACGGTGCGCGCATCCTATCGCGTTGGATGCACGGATTCTCTCGCGGTGGGTGCACGGATCCACGGCAACGTTTTTTGAAAAACGACAAGAAATCATTGGTTGTATAACAACTTTCTACACTGAAAGGTAGGGTGTTTATTTTTGTTTTTTAAAGGTATGATTGTTATTGGTTAACAAAAACAGATTGTAAGGAACATTATATACGATAAACTGATATGTTGAAAAGTCAAGCACACTTCCTGCCTTGTGTAGGAACATTGTGTGCTGAACTTGTGACCTGTGAGCTCAGTGCAGTGTTCCATGAGCTGTTTCGATGGTAACAGGTAGAAGGCAGATTGGGGGAAGGGTTGAAATGTATTTCAGTTGGAAAGGGTTGAAATGTTTAACCAATAGAAATGTGTGTTTGCTTTTGAGTTTATGTGCGAAGGATTGTGATTTGATGTTTACATGTATATGTGTGGAAAATGAAAGGGAAACTTTTTCATTCTTTGCTTTTGCTGAGAGGTGCACAGTGCAGAGATTCTGTAAAAGAAAATATGGTGGGTGACTGATATACTTCTTAATCTACAAAACAACTTGAAAGATGAGTTATTTAATTGTGAGGGGATGTATGTAGACTATTTTGATTTTAATCAGACTAATGTATTGTTCCTGCTAAAGTGTAGGGAGTACTTTTTTTTCTCTACAATCTTATTGACAGTGTGTTTGTAGACAGATAACTATGCAGTTTTTATATTTTGGTAGAATTAGAAACCAGTCATTGTTTATGAATTTGTGAAATGAGTTATGTTTCTGCAGTAAAATGTAGTACTCCTTGTAGATGAAGAAATGTGTTTTGGTATAGTGCAAGGGATAGTGGTGCTTGTCTAGAATCACACTGTGAGTGTGTGTGCATTTGGGAACCATTGTGAGAGAAGGATTGGGTAACATTGTGTATTTTCTGACAGAGAGCTCTTTTAAAACCGGTCATGTTGTCAAGTTTTAGTAGCATTAGAAGCCAGTCTTTGCTTATGCTTTGATTATATGAGTCAGGCTTTGACATAAAAGTGCAGTCCTGAAATATGAAGATTGTGTGCAGTTCGCTTACCACTTCCACGGTAGTGAATGAGTTTTGGTAAACTCCTAGGGATAGTGGTGCTTGTCTAGAATCACACTGTGAGTCTGTGTACATTTGAGAACCACTGTGAGAGAGGCATTTGGTAACATCGTGTATTTGCTGACAGATAACTAATTTAAAACCTCTCATGTTGTCAAGTTTTAGTAGCATTAGAAGCTAGTCTTTGCTTATGCATTGATAAAATGAGTCAGGGTTTGACACTAAGGTGCAGTACCATGTACTATTCTGTTCACTGTGGCAGAACTGAAAATTTAAAAGTTTTACCTAAGCACTGTCCTAGAAGTAGTCTGATTATTCAGCCAGTTTCCAAGTACCAAATAGACTGCTTCAAATGTCTATGCAGTATGCACGTAGTGTTCTAACATACTATACACTTGTCTTTCACACCTTCAATTCCCTAGTCAGAATCCATACACTTCCAAGAAATATCCTGTCACTTCCTTTGCAGTCCTCTAGAGACCCATTCAACAGCATATACTAATCCATTCACTGTGCCAAAACCCAAACACTTATAAATTCACCAAGACACTCTCTTTCCAGTATTCATGCACAGAGCCAGGTCTTAGCATATGGACTTCTTCAAACCCCTATCCACTATGCATGCAGTCCTCTAAGGACCTACACACTTGTCTTTCACACCTTCAATTCCCCAGTCAGTATTCGTTCACTTCCAGCAAACACCCTGTCACTCCATTTGCACTCCTCTAGTGACCCATTCAGCATCATGTACTAATCCATTCACTGCGCCAAACCCTAATAAATTCACCCAGGCACTCTCCTTGCAGTACTCTAATCATTCAGTCAGTACCCAAGTACTCATCCAGTGACCCAGGCCTTAGTACATGGACTCCTTCAAACCCTTATCCACTATGCATGCAGTCCTCTAACCACCTACACAATTGTATTTCTCACCTTCAATTCCCTAGTCAGTATCCATACACTTCCAGGAAATACCCTGTGATTCCCTTTGCAGTCCTCTAGTGACCCATTCAGCACCATGAACTAATCCATTCACTTTGCTAAAACCCAAACACTTATAAATTCACCAAGATACTATCTTTGCAGTAATCATTCAGTCAGTGCCTAAGTATTCATACACTGAGCCAGGCCTTAGCACATGGACTGCTTCAAACCCCTCTGCACTATGCATGCAGTCTTCTAACCACCTAGACACTTGTCTTTCACACTTTCAATTTCCTAGTCAGTATCCATACAGTTCAGCACTTGTGACTGCCTTTGCACTCCTCTAGTGACTCATTCAGTACCAACTACTAATCCATTCCTTGTGCGAAAATCCTAGCACTTATAAATTCGCCTAGGCACTCTCCTTGCTGTACTCTAATCATTCAGTCAGTACCCAAGTAGTCATGCAGTGAGCCAGGCCTTAGCACATGGACTGCTTTAAATGCCTATGCAGTATTGATGCAGGCCTCTAATTACCTACACAGTTGTCTTTCACACCTTCAATTCTCTAGTTAGTATTCATACTCTTCTAGCAAACACCCTGTCACTCACCCAGTGTGTCTCCTTATAGTACTGTAATTATTTAGTCAGTTAGCATGTAGTCTTTTAGTGAGGTAGGCTTTAGGGCATGAACTGCTTCGAAGTAGTATGCACTATGCATGTAGTGTTTTAACGATCGTCACACTTGTGGTTCAGGGCTATAGTTTTTATATAAAATGTGTTTGTAATAGTATAAATTTGAAAGTTATTAATATACATTTATTTGTGATTCTTTTTTACAGATACAGAACAGGAGTGTTTCTCTTCTGTTTGCACTCTTCTCGTGCAAGATCGTTTGGATGAAGGGTCCTTAGGTGTTTCATCATACTTGCTGTGCCGTACGAGTATTTTTTGTTCGGATCCCCTCGTAACAGAACTCTTTGGCAAATCTTGCGAATGCAGAAGGTGGCATTGGTCTTTGTTTGCCCCTTAGAAAAAAATTAAAAATTTCTTCACCACTGATGAAAAACGTTGTGGGCGTGGTGCCTTCTGCAAAAAAATTTCCTCAGATTCGGTAAATATTTTAAAGCGGCAACATTTACAGTTTTTGTAAGTTAAACTTATAAAATTTTGTTAGCTGTATACATTTTACATATCTGTGATTTGTTTCTTGTGGTATTTTGTTAAGAATACCATGTTGTTTTTTTTTTAACAACCTTTTTGATTTTCCAGGTCTGTCGTCGACATCCGTGGTTCCCACAGGAGTGTTCTGCTTTTTTGTTTTGTATTATTGTTGTTACATTTTGTTTATTAGTTTATTGTTTATATTTATGTTAATAAAAATATAAAGTTTGAAAATAGTTTATCGTTTATGTATTTATTATTATAAAAAATAAAGTTTGAAAAAAAAATTAATAATGTTTTTGGCTGTTCTCTTAACTGCTGTGTGACTCTTGTTCTTATTACTGTTATTTGATGGAGTCCACCATGGTGTTAAATTTTGGGGCCCTTATCGCTGAAATACTAGTGATATCTGTAGTTTGCATCAACTTCTGAATAGTGTGTTAGATTTATCTCAACTTTAGTTCCGTTAAAGTGCTGATAATGAAATGGAGAGTAGCCGTTCCCGTGCAAAAAGACATGAGGTGCACCTTTGCAATTTATTCTAAATACTAAAATCCTGTACTGTATTGCACTGAGGTATTGGCTGCACTTACAGTGTACACACGAAATCTATTAAGAAATCTCATTGTATTTATATTGATTGGGAATAGTGCATCAGGTGCTGGATCTTGACGAGATACACTGCTCAGTTCGTATATTGTTCTGCATACGAAAAAAATCACATCACAACTTTCACACTAATTGCAATGCGAAACAAATTCCGGCGATAAGACACGTTAGCACCAAGGATTTTACACCTGCTTTCTGCTGGTGTTAAGCAGGACACACAGCCAAGAGCCACACCAGAACACCCACAGGTGCCATAAAGTCAATGAGCATGATACAGGGATACCCATGAGGGCCAGAAGACTCATCTCAACAACTCCAGGACCGCCAATGCCCCCCAAACCCATATCTTAGTAAGTGTGTCCCTGTGGTCATTGTCTTAGCATGATAGGCACGAGCCCTGCAACATCACAGTGTGCTGTCACCTCAGCGTTGGCAGTGAGCCTGGATGTGTAGCTATGTATGCGTCCTCCTGCATGCACAACTGGCGTGTGCTGGTCTGGGGTTCACAGGTCAGTGGAGGGATGTGCCTATCCGGCAAGGGGAACGGGGTGTCACGGACATGTCCGCGTACAGAAAGTGCGGTAAGTGTGTCTCTGTGTTCTGTGGTGGCCTGTTACAAGAGCCGCAGCAGTCGATGTTGTAAAGTGGCATGTACCACCTCCAAACGGCACTGTGATGTTGTTGTTGGAATGTAGCAGGACATGCGCAAATAGGCATTACAATGGCGTGCCGTACGAGTGCACGAGATACAACAGCTCACCGTACAAAAGTGTGGGGGCTCGTGGGAGGGAGGAGCAGCCTTTTGGCAACATAACACACAGTGAACTTGACCATGTGCCACATGCTGGACATCTCATCCATGATGACCACGGTCGCAGACATCCAACAACACCAACGACTGGCCTTTGTACACATCCTGTGTGAATGCAGCGTGGTTTTCACTTCTATGCTCGTTCAGTGGTGTGATGTTGGCGGGTTGTGTGACTTGTGCTCCTTGATGGTGTGTTTCATTTTGGCCATTGTATGTCTATATTTGTGCTGTACTTAATTGTGCATGTGTGCCATTCTGCCCATCTCCCCTCATCCCCCCACTCCCTGCTTCTTCCTCTTCCTGGTGCTGTTGTGTCTATAATTTTGTTGCTGCACACATAAATACATGTAAAGAATAAATTAGAATAGTTCCTTGATTCTTTTAGGTTTCAAAACTTCTCTATTGTTTTTTTTTTTTATTTTCCATATGAACCGATTTTTTAATATTCAACAACACATAGAAGTCAGAAGTGCAACTTATTCTATCAACACACTTTCTAGAACATTCTACAACACGTGCAGGTTAAAAGTTCATCAATTTTTTAAAACTTTACGATATTTTTTTGTAACATTTTCTTGAACATTTAATGACACGTGCAGGTTAAAATTTGACGATTGTTTTAAGTTCGAACAGTGCCTTCCAAATGCAAGTAGCAGGTGTGGTTGAGCTGAGCAAATTTTATCCTATGATATGTACTCTATGTTGAAACTGCTTTTTCTTAACCAATCACAAAGATGCTTTTCCACAAAACTAATGTGCACCCTACTTTTAAAAAAGAAAGCTTTTCATGATATCTTCAGAGATAAGTTATAGATAGGAATTAGCATTTATGTCATCAGTGATGTCATCAGTGATGTCACTGACCATGTAATGAGTGATGTAATATGTGACGTCATCAGCAGTGCATTGCTGGGGCGCGAGTTATAGTTAGCTGAACTAACTATAACAGGGGAATTTCAATGGTTTTGTACGAGGGAAATGTCCAGATAACTATAACACCCCTGAAACCTATAGTTTTTTCAGTGAATTTCTAAGGTTCTTTAAATGCCAATTCCTAACTATAACGCCCCTGAAACCTTTGTTTTTTTCAGTGAATTTCAAAGGTTTTTTAAATGCCAATTCCTAACTATAACGTGCATGAAACCTATGGTTTTTTCAGTGAATATATATATATACATATATATTACCTACTGGCGGTCGCCAGTAGGTAGTTATAGTTAGGACCGTATTTCCATAGGAAATCTCAAAATTCTATTTTGAATAACTTTGGCGCCAGTTGACGAATCCTCGCGAAATTTTCAAAACTAATGGGGCGCTCCGCTCAGCTCATACCCTGAAAGTTTCAGGGTGAATCGTCAAGCGGGGGCCGGGAAAAAAGGGGGGTCCCAAAACGCGTTTTCCCCATGCATTTTTCCATAGGTCTACAGCCCGAACGGCTGAACATGTGAAATTTGGAAGAGAGGTAGCCATAAGGTCCATGAAGTGCCTTTTGCAGGTTTGGTGTAAATCTGTTCAGTATTTCCTGTGAAATTAGCATTTAAATCAATATATATATCTGTACGCGTGCAGCGTGCGCGCACTGAGCAAGTCCTGTGCGCGCACCCTGCCGTGCGCGAGCGCACTTCTGATTGGTTGTTAGATGTCAGTAAACATTCGAATTGGTGGAAATCAGGAAGCGGCGGCCGCCATTTTGTCTCTCGCATAAAGAGGGGGTGATAAACAAAGGGGGAGAACGTGAAAAGGGGGCAGAGTGGGGAGATATTGACCCACTAGGCATTGTAAGGGGGTCACAGTAGGACCTTGTAGGGCAAAAAAAAAAGATTTATATTTTGAAAACAAATATCGCCGAGTCCGCGCACCCAGCGCGCACCCGAAAAATTTGTAAAAACAAAAAAAT
Organism: Triturus cristatus; assembly: GCF_964204655.1. Taxonomy (NCBI): domain Eukaryota; kingdom Metazoa; phylum Chordata; class Amphibia; order Caudata; family Salamandridae; genus Triturus; species Triturus cristatus. The sequence continues at coordinate 719,374,718 of NC_140588.1, forward strand.
AATAAAAATTCGCAATTAAGTGAAAAGATATAAGGTGGCTCTAAAAAGAGCCCATGTGTTTATTGTGTGTTTTTTGGTACCTACAAGTAAGTACCGATGCAGAGTCTAAAGTTCAAGAGGAAGACTCTGTTGCCTTCATCAGTGAAGTGTACACCATCTCCTCTATAAATGTCTTGCATGTTGTAACGCAAGTTGTTGTGGTATATAGAACCCATACCATAGTCTCTGAGGAAAGCAGAAATAGATTTGTTGACGTGCTTCCTTGCTTTGTCAATCTGCGGACAAAATTGGTTGGACCAGTTCCACTTTTGCCTTTGGCATATGTTAGAATTAAACCCTGGTGGTTAGCAATTGACTTCTGAGTGTGCATTTTTACTTCAAGTAACTTTTGGAACATTTACGAACTGGCTTGGGGCTCCTGCCAGCTGATGCACCACCTGACAACGGGACTGATCCCGGAAGGACCCAGATTTGTTTACATTATATATATATATATATATATATATATATATATATATATATATATATATATATATATTCACTGAAAAAACCATAGGTTTCACACATGTTATAGTTAGCTGGACATTTCACTCGTGAAAAACCAATGAAATTCCCCCGTTATAGTTAGTTCAGCTAACTATAACTCGCGCACCCGCAATCCACTGCTGATGACGTCACATATTACATCACTCATGACATGGTCAGTGACATCACTCATGACATCACTGATGACATCTCAAATGACATCACTGATGACATCATCCAGTGAATGTGTGTTTTTCTGAAAATTAAATATGTTTTATATATGTATATCTCAATGTCGATGGAAGAATAAATGGGTATATAAATGTCTAAATGGATGATTTGTTTATGAAAAATTGATTATGTGACTGATTAAGTGTATCATAGTGAATACATGGCTTTGTGAGTAATGTTTAAGTATGTAAATATCTGTATCAGTCTCTCACTTTGTGTATAGGTGGCTGCATGGGTTGGTGAGTAGCTACATGGGTGTCTATATAGGTTATTAGTTGGTTTTTTGAGTATCAGTCTGAGTGTCTGCATGGTTCGGTGGGGGGTATTACGTAGTGCATAGGTGCATGAATTAGTGACTCACTGTTTGTATGTGTTGAAAATTTTTTTTTATTAAAAACTAAAATTCCTATATATTCATTTATATATTATCTGTATCTTTTTTTTTTTTTTTTAATAAAAATTTCAATTAGGATAAAGTTGATTATTTTTTTTAATTTTTGTAATTAATTTTTCTCCACTTTTTTTTTTTTTAGATAAATTCCTGGGGTGCGCGCTCTGAGCGCGCTCCTAGTACAATTTCGTAAGTTTTTTATGAATACCGTCGTACGTTTTTTACGTACACAAATATACGTCATAGTGCGCGCTGGGAGTGCGCACCCAGTACGTATGCGTGCGTACGAACGTACGCATGCGTGCGTGCGTCCTACGCGCTCTACGCGGTTTACTTCTGCATACGCTAAAATTACGCGCAATAACGGTCGCGTATACGCGTGTTCAACGTATACGCGCTAGGTACGCGCATATGACGTATGCACATGCGCTCCTACGCGTTCGCGCATACGTAATCACGAGGTGCGCGCTCGGAGCTTGCGCAGTGCGCGCACCTCGGGTTTATGCATAATAAAACAGTACTTCTTATTGGTTATCATTACTTTCAGTTTCTAATTGTTTCAATACCACACCCAATCCCCTCATGGCAAGTCATGTGATCAAGAATCATCACTTTTGATTGGTTTGAAGTACTTTCAGTTCCAGATTCTTCCCAAACCACACCTACTCCCCTCATTATTAGTTCTGATTCCTTTGGAGAAGGAGCTATTCTGTTGTTGAGAGACAATGGCTGAACAGCAACCATCTTCAGACAGTGATCTGGACACTCTTGAGAGGCAGAGGAGCAGGAAGCAGAAAGACAGCTTTATCTGGCAGTTTTTCACTTTTCCAGAGGGTCTTAAAAAGGTAAATGCACCTAAAGTTACATGTGTACTTTGTGATAAAGTCTTATCTCGTGGGAATCCTAACAAGAAATATTCTTTTAGCATTCACACTATGTTGAGACATGTTAACAAAATGCATCCAGTAACTTTTCGTCGAGCTTCTGGAGCAAACCCTCCACCTGCTCAGCCGACGACATCTGCAGCAGCTCAGCCGAGCACATCTTCGGCAGCTCAGGCGAGCACTTCAGCTGCGATGGTGCATTCACCTGTTTCTACACCTCTTGTTGGTCCACCTTGTTTGGCGAGGTTGTCTACACGGTGCACTGATTGCGGTTTTCTTATTTCTGTGGGGGAGACCAGTCTTGATCTCCTTCAGAGAAAATTTGATGCGCATCCGTGCACTAGGCCATAGATGTTTTTTCTTTTTTTTCGTTTTTCTCTTCCTGTTTCCCTCCATTAACTCAAGGGCTCTTTTAAGAGCCACTTATAAACTAAACCCCCCAAATTTTTTTTTGAGGGATTTTTTTAAAAGTTTTTTTTGAGGTGCGCGCACCTTGCGCGCACCCAAGGTTTTTTTTAAATTTTTTTTTCTTTTTAATTTAATGTACAAAAAGAGGTGAAGAAATGGAAGCATGAAAAGGGAGGATTGAATAATACTAATATTTTTCACTTATTTTAAAAAAAAAGAAAAAAGTATTAATATTCAATCATACATTACAAAAAGCATTACATGTTTTTACGTATTTTACAAAGCAATTTTTTGCCCTTTTTTTGCTGTTTTCAGAATTTTTTATTTTTCACTTAAAATAGTGAAAACAATTGTATTCATCATTTAGCAGCGGGCAAAAACATCGAGCTTCCAAGCTCTCCTCCCATACACTCACGGGAGTTCCTTTTGCTTTCTTCATCAGAAACAGATCAATAGTGTCTCCCATAACTTCTTTCGAATGAAGAGGATGTATGCTAAAATGTTCATAAATTTCTTCTTCCTTTGACTTGTCCACTTTTTCAATTTGACCAGTTGGTGTTTCTGTGTCTTCTTGTAAATCTTCTTCTTCTTCTTCTATATAAATTGATTCATACCACTTTTTTTTTTTTTTCAAATACAAATTTGCTCTTTGTACTTTTCGTATATCCACCAGCTCTTGCCAAATCTTCTTATTCTTTGTAGGTACACCATTAACCAGAATTACTAATGGTTCAGTTTCCAAATTATCTGCATCAATAGTTTCCATATTTTTTTTCAAATCCAAGGGCAAATACACCACTCTTCCTTTTAAACCTCTCAGTAAATCAGAAGGAGGTAATTTTCCAGTTTTGGGCTCCATACGTACTATGGTCTGGAACGGATGAACACATTGAATAAGTATAGACTCATATGTATTTAATTCAGAAAGTTCGGCAGGAATAGCATCCAATAAATTATTATGTACAGCTCTGGTCGGCATTCTATTTTCTTCTAATTTATTATAACAGTATTTACAAATACGCTGATCTTCACCCAATTCAAAACAATTTTCAAGAAATATATATGTTGCAAAATCCTTCCACTTATAATTATCTTCATTTTCACTTTTTTTATACAGATCAACATTCCTTGTTTGAATTTTATAATGACTTCTGCGGCAACAAATACAAGTAATATTTGGTCTTTCATTAGAGGTGATAGTAAATTTTGTCATATCATCCTCAAAATTTTTAGTAATAATGAGTTCTACATTCTGTTCCTCATTTTCCTCATTTACTGTGTCCTTTTCTGCACTTTCTTGTTCTGGACCAAAGTAACAAAACTGAATCTCATCAGTAACCTTCACTACATCTGATACAGATCCACGGAACAGAGCATTATTCAACTCATTCAACTTTACTGCTGGACTTTTAGCAAAATACAATGTTCTCACAAACTTTCTCATTTCAGTATGATGAACAGCCAGCATCCTAAAATGATGAAAAACACTTTTACACACTTTTCTAGATAGACAAGCCAGAGAATGTCCCTGCAAACCAGTATTTTCTCTCACTCTGCATGGATCTAGTGTTTGAAGCACCTTCATCTTCTGTTTTACACTCCTTTAACTATATTCTCTTAGAAAGTCACGTAATTTATCAATAGATTCCTGACGCACAGTACAAATACTACTACAGTTCCAAGTGTACACTGGGGCTTTTGGACGTCTCCCCATAGCCTCAGCAGCCATTACTTCTTCCTCATTTCTAGGGAGCATTTTCTCTTTTTGCATCACACAACCATCCTTAACTTCATATGCTCTACCATTAGTGTCAACTGCATGCAACACACTATTACCTTGAAGATAACTCTCTTCATTAAAAAATGGTTCAGTACTTGAACTGTGTTTCCATTCTCCCAAGAACACTTTACAAAAGTTACTTTTTTTCACTTCTCTTTTCCTTTTGCTTTGTGACTTCATTGCATTCACTAATTTTTCTAATCTACGCATCCTATTCAAAATTAGAATAAAAAGTTTTCTTTTTATTTCCAAAGCCTTACTTACAATATTTTCTATAAATTTTTTTTTCTTAATAAATTTAGATTTGTTCTTATATTTTTTCACATCCTTTAGCAAATTTAACATCACTCTTCTCTGAAACATTTTTCGACGAATGTTTTTAAAATCAAATTTTCGTGTTAAATCTGTTTGAAATACTTCTGATTGTACATTAGCTTTTTTTTTTGCTGTTCACTGTGTTGTGACTTTGTACATAAAACTCTCTTTGTTGTACAGTTATTTTTGCCATTTTTTTGTTTTTTGAAAATCTTTTTTATGAAATCTCTGCTCTGCTTACCAGTAGATTTTTTCTTTTTGCCATCACCAGCTTCTCCTGCTATTTTTTTTTCTCCCAGTTTTGTCCAGATATACTTGTTGTTGATTTTCTTTCCTTTTTCTTGTCCTTAAAGGCATTTTTTTTTCACTGTTGCTCAGCAATACCTGCAAGGAACTAAAAAAAAATCCTTTTTGTAATTATAATTCATTTAAATATTTTTTTTTACTTTTCATTTATTTCAAATGTTTTTCCATTTGTCTCTCATTTGTGATTTACTAATTTGTGCACAGTACTAACCACCACAGTTGAAAAAAAAACAAGCTGCCCCTTTCCTGCAAGTGCATTTTTTAACAGAACAACTGCAACACAAATTATATCTGTGGCCACAATTTCTGTGCACACACAGCCTCATGGTGTGCTTCTAAGCAGAAAACAGAATTTGATTTGCAAATTCAAAGCACATTTACTACTCTGTTAGATCAAGTGATAATTGCTGTTACAGCCTTACACATTTTACCTGGAAAATCACAGAGGCAGAAAAGAGCACATTTCCTAACAGCTACTTCATACCATAAGTATCTGCAACCTGGCTGAGTGTTTAGAGTAGAGCAAAGAAAAAGAGGCCTTGGTGACGTTGAATGTGTTTGCATTACACACAGACCTGAGTAGTACGCATGGGAGTGTTGGAGAAGCTGCTGCGTGTGTCCCAAGAGTGTGTTTCTGCAGACTACGTATTGTCAGCTGCAAGAGACATAAGCAAGGAGATTTCCAGAACTGCATGAAGACTGCAGGGATGTATGTAACAGTGCATGTGTGCTAAGGGATAATTTGTGTAAACACAACAGGCTGCCCCTTTCCAGGGACTGCATTTCTTACTGAACAACATCTTCACAAATTAAATCTCTGCCCACAATTCCTGTGTGCACACAAACTCATGCCATCTTTTTACGCACATAACACAGGCTGCCCCTTTCCTGGGACTGCATTTCTTACTGAACAATATCTTCACAAATTAAATCTCTGCCCACAATTCCTGTGCGCACACAGACTCATGCTATGTTTTTTGGAACAAAACAGTGTCCCTGAATAGTACCAAATTACTGTTACAGCCTGATACATTTCCCTTATCATTTACAGAAGCAGAAAACAGCACATGTCCTAACAGCTCCTTAAGACCATGTCCATATGTTTCAGGGTGAGTGATTAGACTAGATCAATTTAAATGAGGCCTTGGTGACGTTGAATGTGTTTGCATTACACAGTGCTATCTGAAACAGCACACAGAGCTGAGTACTACACATGAGAGTGTTGGAGAAGCTGTTGCGTGTGTGCCAAGAGTGTGTTTCTGAACACTGTGTATTGTCAGCTGCAAGAGACATAAGCAAGGAGATTTCTAGAACTGCATGAAGACTGCAGGGATTTATGTAACAGTGCATGTGTGCTAAGGGATAATTTGTGTAAACACAACAGGCTGCCCCTTTCCTGGGACTGCATTTCTTACTGAACAACATCTTCACAAATTACATCTCTGCCCACAATTCCTGTGTGCACACAGACTCATGCCATCTTTTTACGCACATAACACAGGCTGCCCCTTTCCTGGGACTGCATTTCTTACTGAACAACATCTTCACAAATTAAATCTCTGCCCACAATTCCTGTGCGCACACAGACTCATGCTATGTTTTTTGGAACAAAACAGTGTCCCTGAATAGTACCAAATTACTGTTACAGCCTGATACATTTCCCTTATCATTTACAGAAGCAGAAAACAGCACATGTCCTAACAGCTCCTTAAGACCATGTCCATATGTGACAGGGTGAGTGATTAGACTAGATCAATTTAAATGAGGCCTTGGTGACGTTGAATGTGTTTGCATTACACAGTGCTATCTGAAACAGAACACAGAGCTGAGTACTACACATGAGAGTGTTGGAGAAGCTGCTGCGTGTGTGCCAAGAGTGTGTTTCTGAACACTGTGTATTGTCTGGTGCAAGACAGATGAGCAAAGAGACTTCCAGAACTGCATGAAGACTGCAGGGATGTATGTAACAGTGCATGTGTGCTAAGGGATAATTTGTGTAAACACAACAGGCTGCCCCTTTCCAGGGACTGCATTTCTTACTGAACAACATCTTCACAAATTAAATCTCTGCCCACAATTCCTGTGTGCACACAAACTCATGCCATCTTTTTACGCACATAACACAGGCTGCCCCTTTCCTGGGACTGCATTTCTTACTGAACAACATCTTCACAAATTAAATCTCTGCCCACAATTCCTGTGCGCACACAAACTCATGCTATGTTTTTTGGAACAAAACAGTGTCCCTGAATAGTATCAAATTACTGTTACAGCCTGATACATTTCCCTTTCGCGAAATTTTCAAAACTAATGGGGCGCTCCGCTCAGGTCCTACCCTGAAAGTCTCGGGGTGATTCGTCAAGCAGGGGCCGAGAAAAAAGGGGGGTCCCAAAACGCGTTTTCCCCATGCATTTTTCCATAGGGACTTTAGTCGCAGCTACAGCCCGAACGGCTGAACAGAATTATGTGAAATTTGGCAGAGAGGTAGCCATAAGGTCAAGGAAGTGCCTTTTGCAGGTCTGGTGTAAATCTGTTCAGTATTTCCTGAGAAAATAGCATTTAAAAGCATATCAATATCTACACGCGCGCAGGGTGCGAGCACCGTGCGAGCACCCTAACGTGCGCGAGCGTAATTCTGATTGGTGGTTACATGTTAGTCAACGTTCGAATCGGTCGAAATCAGGAAGTGTCGGCCGCCATTTTGTTTTTTTTCAGTGCGAGAGTGAAAAAGGAAGGTGGCGAACATGAAAAGGGGGCAGGGTAGAGAGTTCCTGACCCCCTAGCCTTTGTCAGGGGGTCCCTGAATGACCCCGAAGGCAAAAAAAAAAAAATTTTTTTTTTTTTAAATCGCGGGGTTTTTAATACGTAGTTTATTGTAAAATAAATATATAAAAAAAATAATAATACATAAATAAATAAATTAGCATTTAAAAAACCGTACAAATTCACTGAAAAAACCATAGGTTTCACACACGTTATAGTTAGGAATTAGCATTTAAAAAACCTTGCAAATTCACTTAAAAAACCATAGGTTTCACACATGTTATAGTTAGGTGGATATTTCACTAGTAAAAAACCAATGAAATTCCCCCGTTATAGTTAGTTCAGATAACTATAACTCGCGCGACCGCCACTCTATCACAAGGATGATGTCATCAGTGATGTCATGAGTGATGCCACTGACCATGTCATGAGTGATGTAATATGTGACGTCATGAGCAGTGGATTGCGGGCGCGCGAGTTATAGTTATCTGAACTAACTATAACGGGGGAATTTCATTGTTTTTTTACGAGTGAAATATCCACCTAACTATAACATGTGTGAAACCTATGGTTTTTTAAGTGAATATATATATATACTGAAAAAAAAGGTAGGTTTCAGGGATGTTATGATAGAAATTAGCATTTAAACCTTAGATGTTCAGTGAAAAACCACAGGTTTCAGGGACGTTTTTGTTAGGCTGACATTTCACTCATACAAAACCAGAGAAATTCAGCCATTATAGTTAGCTGAGCTAACTATAACTTGTGCCCCCAAAATGTACTGCTTATGACTCCACTTATTACAGCACTCATGACATGGTCAGTGACATTACTGATGACGTCTCAAATGACCTCACTGATGACATCACTGATGACATCATCCAGTGACTATGTGTGCTTTTAAAATATTTATGAGTGTTAAATATAAATACCAAACTGTATTTATGAATCAGATGGTATATGAGTGCCTGTATCAATGCTTCAGTAGGTGTGTGACTGACTGTATAAGTGAGTGATTAGGTGTCTCAGTGAAAGTATCGATCACTGACTAGATTGTCTGAATGTCTCTATCAATCTGTCAGTTGGTGATGTAGTGGCTGTATGGGTTGCTGAGTGGGTACATGAGTGGGTGTTGGGTGATTGATTGGTTGTTTGAGTATCTGTCTGGGTGTATGAGTGTGTCTGTTGGTGGGTCAGTTGGTGTTGTAGTGGCTGTATGGGTTGCTGAGTGGGTATATGAGTGGGTATTTGGGTGATTGATTGGTTGTCTGAGTATGTCTGGGAGTATGTGTGTATCTGTGGGTGGGTTAGAGGATTTGTGACTGTCTTGATTGATGAGTGAGTGCATGAATTAGTGAGTATATGGGTTAGTGAGTGTAAGAGAAGGGCTTCATAAGTAATTGAGTGTCTCTATGGGCATGTCTGTGAGTGAATGGATATGTCAGTGGTATACAGGTGAGTAAGTGGATTTGTGAAAGGTAGTATACGTAAATGTTGGAAAATATTAGTGACTGTGTGAGTGATGGATTGTGATAGTGGCTCTGTGGGTTAGTGAGTGAATGTGTATAGGTCACTGATTATATGTTGCATCTGTTTGAATAACTGACTGGGTGTGTGTAAAAATGTATAGGTGATTAATTGGCTCTCTGATTGCCTCTATAGGTGAGTGTGTAGGTATGTGAGTAGCTCTATGAGTGAGTGACAGTGTGTAAGTGGCTGTATGGTTGATTGAATGGATATATCAGTGGCTATATTAGTGAGTGAGTTGGTGAACAGGTGGTTGTATGGGTGAGTGAGTGGACGTGTGTGTAGAGCTATCAATCAGTGAGTGGGTGTTTAAGTACTGGTATGGGCATGTCAATGGTTTCAAGAATGCTAGTATTGAAGTTGTATTGGGTGTATGAAAGGTTACAAGGTGGGGTGAGTGGATGCATTATTAGTACTGTGGACGATGTCATCATTGATTTCATCAGTGATGTAATTTGAGATTTCATCAGTTATGTCATTAGTGATGTCACTGACCATGTCATGAGTGATGTAATAGGTGAGGTCATAAGAAGTGCATTGCAGGGGTGCAAGTTATAGTTAGCTCAGCTAACTATAACGGGTGAATTTCTCTGGTTTTGTACGAGTGAAATGTCAGCCTACCTATAACGTCCCTGAAACCTGTGTTTTTTCACTGAATTTCTAAGGTATTTTAAACGCTCATTTCTAAATATAACGTCTCTGAAGCCTATGGTTTTTTCAGTGAATTTCCAAGGTCTTTTAACTATGAATTCCTAACTGTAATGTCCCTTAAACCAATGGTTTTATGTATGATTTTCTACTGCTCCTTTAAAAAATGTTTTTATTAAAAGATGTTTTTCTTTCTTTTTCATTTTTTTAAATATTTTAAAAAAGTTTTCAAATATTTATAAGCAGTTTTTTAAAACACATATAAAACAGCTGAGCTAACATTCCCATTCATATTTCTTTGACTTAAAAAATGGTTTTCTTGTTTGCAATTTTGTAGTGTGAGACATTATATTACAGAATTTTGAAATGAAAAAGAAAATTTTGAAAAAATTGTTTAACTTATTTTTTGACTATTTTTTCATAAATTTAACTTTCCATAATTACTTTTAATAGTATGAAAGTTGGGGGGGGGGTGTTATTGAATGATTGCATGAGTTCATTTGTAGTGCATGACTCATTCTATGAGTTTATGTCAATTAATGAGTTCAACAGTACGGCCTGACAGTTTCTATGAGTGCTGGTGTATTCCCTGGATAATTTGATAAATGCTTTCATTGTACCTCAGTGAATGGATAATTGCATAGATTGTGCTTCAGTGAATTCATGAGTGCATAGGTAGTGCCTGAGTGAATGATTGAGTGCAAGAGTAGTGCCTCGCTGAATGCATGGCTGCATAAGTAATGCGGGATGATTGAATGTGTATATAAGTACTGCCTACTTGATTCTATGAGTACATGGGTAGTGCCTAAGTGAATGTATGAGTGCAAGACTAGTATCTAGCTGCTTAGAACAGTGCATGGATACTGCCTCAGTAAAAGGATTCCTTCAAGAGTAATTCCTGTGTCATTGTATGAGTGCATGTGTAGTACCTGAGGGAATTGATGAGTGCATGGGTACTGCCTGAGTGAATAATTGAGTGTAAGAGTAGTACCTGAGTGATTGCATGATTGGGTTGGTAATGTCCGATTGATTGGAGGTATGTATAGCTACTGTGTCCTTGATTGCATGAAACATTACCCCGTTGGTACATTTAAGTCCCTTGGAAGTGCTTTTATTCATGAATTGTATTTGTTGCTTTTGCATTTCGCTGTCAGCATGAAGATAAATACGTTTTCCTAACAGGGAACCACTGTGATTGTTCTGTAGAGCATTCTTTAGTTTTTAAACAAATTATAGTACACAGAGATTTTAACGTTTTGGCCCAAAATTTGTACTGTTTTTTTTAAAGAAACTCCAGTTATTCCCATGCTCATTGTGCTTTCAAACAGCAGTTATCTTATCCTAAATAACCACAACCACTGTGGCGTACGAGCAGGCATCCCGTATATAGCAAGTCTTTCACAACGTGTTACATGTTGTAGCAATGTCTTTTGTCCTCCCCACATGGGATTGTAGATAGTTTGCTATGGCCTTCCATTCCCACTTTGAAAACAGATTTTAATAACGTACGCTGACTCAAAGCGCTATTGTTTCAACAAGAAGTGATGCTCACATCAGCTCGTGAGGCCTTCAAATAGCAGGTGGTTAAACCACCAAGTGACATTGAGTCACTGCTCAATACCAATCTCCCACAAAAGTTTGAATAATGAAGACATCAAATTTTTATTGAGTCTGAAACCGAAGGCCTACCACATTTTTTTTAAAATAGTCGACTCCGGCCTCGTTATCTCTTTACTGACTATTTTTTGAGTAATACCGGATTTTATTGATTCTAATTTTCCAAGCACATATGGCGAATTTGCCCTGGTGCTCTTGCTGGTTTGCACAGTGCTCGTTCTTCTGCTCCTACTATGAAATGTCTGCCCGTCCTGTGGCTGAGCCCCATCCAGGCCAATTGCAGCTGTACCGTGAATGAATGCTGCAACTTTTTGGACGCTTGCCATTGGCGACTCTTGGCATCATCTATAGGCTGAACTTCCGCTACCTCTATTCCACCTGCATGCAACCTGTGTTCTACTGTCTCCGGTGCCCCTTTGAGTGTGACCTGGATGTCTGCCTCTCCACTACTTTACGCGCTGACCTGGATTATGAACTGTTGGTGAGTCCATTGCAGGCTCATGTCCACGACTCTTTCAGAGACACACGTTTGATGGATGCATTTAATCATGCAATAAGGGGGAGCTGGAGTACGTGCACTCAAGCGCTGCGCATTTTGCAGTGGAATATCATCGAATATCACACAGGTTGCCCTGACATGCACCTGGTTGCATGAGATTAGGATGCCCATGTGTCTTCTTTTGGCTTGCTCAATTGGATGGTGACCCTCTTTGCTTGGAAAGGTGTGGATGACCTTTTGGAGCTGATTGCATTTCGCGGTGCTTGTGGATTCTTGCATTTCGATGGGGCTTCATAGGTGCTCATGGGAACCCGATTTGATGGCCTGTTATTTCTATACTTCAAAAACACTGTTTTTTAAAAACTTTTTCTCATTTCCTTTTTCGTTCCTTTTGAACTTTCAGATATTGACTTTTTCTACGATTTTACCTTTACAAATTCGGTTTTGCTCTGCTTATCTTTGCGTTCTGTTTGCCTGGGTGCTACAGAGCTGGCCAAGGAGAAGGGTCAACCTGGCCTTTGGGGACATAATCGACTTCACTAAGTTACTGAGCCCTGCAGCCATTATCCAGCTTTTGCGCACGATAACACAAGGCTTTATTTTAGCAAAATGTTCGTACTTTTCACATGAGAACTTGATGGAAGATGGCCGCTGGAGGAGTAGGAGCTCGAAGATGGAGCTCGCAAGGTTGGAGATTGATTTAACAAGCTTAAATATCCTTTAACCCTGAATCCCAAACTCTCTCCCACCACACCACTCCCCAACTAACTTACCTCCAGATCCCGACTCTCCTATCACGACCGAGGTTGCGTCGTGCAATCTAACACCCAGCCCGATGATCGTGTCTCTCCAGGAAGGACACAGGACTCTGGGCATGACCCTGTGCAGCTCATCACACCCCACCAGCACCCACTGCCTTCTGCTTGGCCCAGAAGGCACCACCGCTACTGCCTTCCTCCCGGTCCAGAGGGCATCGCAGCTGCCGGAAGTTGCTGACTGGTTTCGCACCTGCAGGAGGGCACAGTGGACCGGACGGCTGCACTCTCAGCATGGGTGCGGGGATGAGGAACACAAGTCTGAAGAAACAGCCATGGATGTGCAGTGAGTCCCCCTTTCCCTGCGCCGACTTGAGGAGCCTGGCAGGAGCGCACGCTGCTGCTGAGCCAGGGAGACTCTTTGCGCCTCTCGCTGTGCTGTTATCCTCCTTCCAGAGGTGGCTGAATTAGATGTATCAGGCTGTTGACATCACCGGGGCCCAGAGCTCCCCCTGAAATTTCTTTCTTTCCCTCCTCCCTCCTCGCGTTGACCGGCGGCAATGCACGCTTGCCGTGGAGCTGCAGGGGTTTGTTGTGCTCATTGTGCTTATGCTGCTGTGCTGTTTGTGCCGCTGTGCCACTGTGCTGCCCGCCACTTCTGCCCATAGCTGAGAGCAAACGGTTTGTCGACTTCACCGGGGCCCAGGGCCCCCCTGGGAGATCACTCATTGCTGTGGCTGCTCCCCCCTTTCTCTTCTCATCGACCGGCCAGCCGCATCAGAGCCCCAGAGCCCCCTCAAGGCTTGTTTGTTTCAATTGCCTGCCCTCCTCCCCCAAGGTCCTGGTCAGCGGGTGGTCGCGACCACGGCTGCGAGAGCGCGTCGCTCACTCCCTAGACCGGCACTGCTGCAGCCACTAGGAACTGCAGTCTGAGACTGAGAATGAGGGATTGCACTAAGGGATGATACCAGAGGGCCTTTCTCACCCTACCTTATCAAACAAACCAAAAATGCTTGGAGCTTACAAAAACAATTAAGCAAACAAAAAGAGGAATAACCACCTGGGGGTTGCCTACAAACTGGCAGCCATTTTAAATCAGCCTGGGCCATTTTCCTCCTGCCTTATGATACAAAAGCCCAAGCCAACAGTAGTAAAAAGAAACAGAGGACTACTCCCCCCGAGTCAATAAAGACCCACAATTCTCGGTTGCAACCTGCAAAATGGCAGCCATCTTGTAATGTCTTTGCCATACTTAGACCATCCAGCTAGTCTATGCAGCTTTCCTCTTCTTCTCGAATTCCCTCTAAAATACATTCTCTCCTACACTGGCCTGCTTTTTCCGCATACCTCTCCCTTTGAAATACATATTCCCGGCTCTTGTTCAAAAGGAGTGTGAACCGGTCCCTCCACCCAGAACAAGGAAAACCACATCATGGCTGGACCATCTATGAAACCCACAGGAAACAATGCCTATTCTATTCTATACCCCCCAATCTTTCCAAAAATGCATCCAAAACCTTCAAACACAACCTACTTAGAAAAAACCCGAAACTATGTTCCTTGACCCCTCCTTCAATGCAAAGAAAGGTATAATAATTAGGGGTGGGCGGAATTTGCGTAATCGCGTTACGCAAATCTCCGCGAAACGGTAAAAAATCTCCGCGAACACGCAGAAATTCCGCGAACACGCGGAATTGCTTGTTCGCGATACTTTTTTCCTGTTCGCGATCGCTGTTTGCGTGCTCGCGGTGAAATATCTCGCGAACACGCATATTGAGAACGCGAACAAGCAAAAAATTTCGCGAAGTCGCGAAACGCAGATTTTTGGGCAATTTCGCGTTCTCCGCGGAACGCGAAATTACCCAAATTCCGCAAATTCCGCGAACGGAACGGAATTTACCGCCCAGGCCTAATAATAATCAATGACCTTATATTTTTCAACAAAAAAATGGCTAAATGGTGAACTTCCTTTTCCAAGCTACTAATCAGCCATGACAAGAAAAATATTCCCTACGGAACCAGGATCACAACATCACCCTCACAAAACCTTAGAGCCACCCTGAACCTAACTTCCTACAAAAATGGCACTGTTCTTATCCAAGCAGCAAATAAGGACCTAGAACAATTCGACAAATACTTTCCCACACTAAAAACCCACACTGACACTCCACCCATTTTCTACCTGGACCACACTACTTCCTCTATGTCTATCTCTCCGGTACCTCCGAGGCCGACACCTTTACCTAGAACCCTCGAAAGAAGCAACAACATCTCACCTCCCTTAGAACTCAACCCACAGTCACCCTTACCTAGAACCATCACAAGAAGCAAAACCATGCTCCTTCCCTAAAACCCAATCTACGACCCTCATCATTACTGCATACCGCCACCAGCCCCATCCCAAAAACCCACTCCCCCACCTCAACCCTTCCCCGACCTCCAGTGAAATTCACAGTGACAAGGCCACCGTAGCGAATCGAAAAAAAAGGCTCTAACCCGTGCATACCCCATCCATTTACAGCTACCACACTACCAACCACTCAAACCTCTCACACTGCAATCACACCCATCGACCCCCCCAGGAATCCTATCCCCAACCCTCTTTGCGTGCCGCCCCTGCCTCCTCCTCCTTACCAATATGAACTAGACACACTCAGAACCCACACTAACATCACTTTCCGGAACTTACAAAACATTATCTTAGAAATTAGAAACATCTTACAACTCATAGAAAATTCTCTTCTAAATTCAACGACTTTCAAAACTCTTTAGCCACAGCCAACAATGAGATAAATACTATTCCTCTGCCTCTGTCTAACCGCCAATTCCGTACACGCAAAAACCTCAACTACTTAACAGATTAGGAAATCCAAACCTTACTACTACTCTATGAATCTACCACATGTCCCCTCACCAATAAGGAATTATTCTCTATTCACCCAGTCCCCATTAACCCAAACAGAACATCCAAACCGAATCACAGAAATATACATCCTAATAACCTTCAAAGAATAACCCCATCTGCTGAAAATCTAGACCCTTCATTAGAGAATGCATCAAACCAGATCGCCTGCCGTCTATTAAACTGATGCTCAGCCTTAAAACACGCCCCCGACATTTTGAACCTGAAAGTGGAAGTAACCATCCTAACTGAAACTTGTCCCACTGAATCATCCTCCCCATGACTAGACCTTCGAGTCCCCCCCGAAATACAACATCATTAGACTA
Organism: Triturus cristatus; assembly: GCF_964204655.1. Classification (NCBI taxonomy): domain Eukaryota; kingdom Metazoa; phylum Chordata; class Amphibia; order Caudata; family Salamandridae; genus Triturus; species Triturus cristatus. The sequence continues at coordinate 719,390,595 of NC_140588.1, forward strand.
GACAGACCTCACAAAAAGGGCGGAGGCATCGCCTGCATACATCGATCTGACATTGCTATCTCAAAGTTTCACTCCAAACCCCTGGATTCATGTGAATACCTCGAGATCTCCATAAAATCTCCTGATAACCACCCATACAAACTACATATACTTTGCCATCCCCCAGGTAAGAAAGCTGTATTCATAGTCCTACTTATGGAAATCATTACAACTAACTCGACCCATCACTCCAATGACATATTCCTTGACAACTTCAATCTCCACTGGGAAGACCCCTTAGACAATCAGGTCAATGCTATCAAAATCTTCCTGGCAGACCACTCCCTGATCCAAGTTGTCTCAAAGCCCACCCATTCCAAATGTGCTATACTTGACTGGGTCATCTCCAAAGAAAAAATGGTTGAATCTTTCTCGCTCACCCCTTGTGACTGGTCAGACCATCACATTATCTCCTTCCAATTTCCCTCCGCTAAAAAGAAAACTTACCCACATCAAATTAAGCCCAGACACTGAATAAGAGACACGAAAAAGCTCAACTGGAACAATCTAGCTTCCGAACTGTGAGAAAGTACTCACTCCTCCCAATAACATGTCAGACATCAGGGACCTCACTGTTCCCTACAACTCCACTGTGACCAAATTATTTGCCCAAGTGGCCCCACCAAAACGTAAAAGAATACTGGTCAAAGACAAAAACCCATGGTTCAAAGGAGCCCTGAACGAAGACAGTCTTAAACAGAGAATAACTGAACAGAAATGTAGACAACATCCCTTCTCCCTCGAATTCAAACTCCGAAGAAAATCTAGAAATTCCTATAACAAAAGTATTCTACAATCAAAAAAAACCTTCTTCAAATTGTAACTAGACAATGCCAAAAATAGACCGAAGAAATGCTTAAACAACAATCAAACTAATTGGCCAAAACCAGACTCGAAATCACAGCTAAGTAGAGAAGAATTCTCTTCATTCATAACAGCTAAAACAAACTCCCTCCAACACGAGATCAAGATGGCAGCAATCAACTCAGCTACCCTAATGAACAAACAAGTCAAACATACTATCCAACTTGATCTACCTTAGCCTAAAAATAACTCTTTTTGGTCTACCTTCAAACTTCACGATGTAAGAGATATTTCTAAAACCTTAGCAACCATCAAACCTAATAACCATTTCAATGACCCTTTCCCTTCCAACTGCCTACCCCACATCTACCATATCATCTCCCACTATGGACCAAAATCATCAATGCTTCGCTCTCGCAAGGTCACATTCCAGATTGTCTAAAAATTGGTCAAGTCACCCCATCCTAAAAAAACAACTGAAAACCCTTCTGACCCTAATAACTTCTGACCTATAACCAACATTCCCATGCTGAACAAGATGTTGGAAAAATGTGTTCAGCAACAAAACAACAAATCACAGATTTCAAACTACTGAACGACTTCCAATCAGGTTTCAGACCCGGTCATAGCAAGGAAATAGCAATTTTTCATATTGTCGACGACGCCCTACTCGGTCTCGACCGCAATGAAACCTGTCTACTAGTCCTGCTCAACCTCTCATCAGCTTTTGACACTGTCAATCACAACAAAAATTCTAAAGAGACTGGAAAGCAGGACGGGACTATCTGGCACAGTCCTTCAATGGTTCAAGTCCTTTATGGAAAACAGAACTCAAACGGTCATGGTGAATAAAAATGTCTCTCCCTCTTCCCCAAACCGACTAGGAGTACCACAAGGCTCAACTTTATCCCCCGTGCTATTCAACCCCTATGTCGAACCACTAACTGAACTACTACAGCAGGCGAATATCTCCTTACACATGTATGCGGATGACACTCAACTTTACATCAAGGTCACTTCCATTAAAGAGATCAAGATGATGAATCAAGCTCTAGAAAAGACCGTCCACTGGCTAACAACTAACTTCCTCAAGCTAAACTCACAAAAAACTGAATTTCTGTTAATTTCCCCTCCAAAAAACTCTCCGGTGATAAAGGAATAGACCAAGTTGATCACTGGTATAAATTGCACTCCGATTCCGGTAGACTCCACCAAATCACTTGGAATCACAGTGGATAAGAACCTTAATATGCAAACAAACATCAACCTGTTGGCTAAAAATGCCCTCTTTCACCTCAGCTATCTCAGGAAAATGAAACCATTTATTGAGAACCCTGACCTCAAAACTGCAGTTCAGGCTTTATTTATATGGAGGTTGGAGTACGGATGTACCACCCTCCTAGGGCTTCCCAAAATCTCAACAGCCCTTTTAAAAGCATGTCTCAACGCAGCGCAAGACTCCTAACAGGATCTAGGAAATTTGACCATATCTCTCCACACCTGAAGGCACTCAACTGGCTACCCTAGAAAGCTAGAATTCACCTAAAATGGCCTACATCACTCACAAAGCGTTACACCCCAATACCCCCCAATACCTATCCCAGAAACTTACTATATCTGGAGGAATCAGACACTCTAGGAGCGCCGACAATCTACTCTTGAAACCTTCATGCTTCAGCAAGAAGAAAATCTTTGACAGAGCTTTCTCCGGAGCTGTACCAAGAATATGGAACTCACTACCTCCGTTCGTCAAAAAAATCTCCTCAACACCAATATTCAAAAGGGGAGGCCAAATCATTCCTGATAATCAAATTCCTCCCTTAACTCCTCAACAATCCTCACTGTCTATTCTTCCCATGTTTGACACCCTCGCTTTTATTATTTCATACTTGAACTTGTTCTAACTTCACAGAACAATTCATCTCTATTATCGCTTTTGTTATCTGCCGAACCTTGCCAACATGTTTTTATACTTACTCTTATCTGTATTGTATACTTACTCTGCTCTGTATTGTAAAGCGCTCTGCTACCCTATTCAGGATCTTGTTCTGATAAAATAAATAAATAACTATTTGCTGTGTTTCTTCTGAGCATCTTTCAAAACTTTAAATTCAACATTCTGGGCAAATTCAATAAACATTGTCCCTTGTTATTTTGCTCTGGTCAGGCCCTAGCACCTGTATACAACATACCAATGCAGTTGTTGTTGAACACGCATACTGTGATACAATTGGGATGCATGAATAGGTGGCACACACACTTGGAGAAAAGCGTTTCCAGGGAGAACAGTGAAACAGCACCTATAATTTAGATTCACCATCTATTTTCAAAGTTATGTAGTCTGCAGACAAAGCTCAGAGATCTTCTATTATATAATAATACTTATTTTTAGCAAGGACAGGTTGGTCACACAGTGTATTCTTTTCTCCATTGTATTTTTAGTGTGACATCTGCCTTTTCCAGATATGCTCTAACTGCTATACTGATTTTACTTCTATCATACACTATTGTTCTTGTTGAGGCACATATACTGCACGTTACGCCATGTTACTTAAAATAAATATTTTAAAATGTTCCATGTCTGTGTCAGATCTTACAAGTACAAGAGTGACAGTGAGAGGGTATGTCTTATTACCACGATTCCTGAGAGATGTGGGAGTGTTGTGTTCTGGGTTGTCTAATCACTTGTTTCTCCGTCGGGGATTTGGACAGCAAATGAGACAATAAAGCAAGTTGTTCCGGGGCTTATTGTCACGCAGGTAATAGGATGACTCAGTCCCTTCCTACTAAGGTTCCCTAATCGTACGCATAGTTGTGATCTTAGGCAGAATCCCTGCAATAGCCTGAGGCAATGGATTACTCTATGGGCAGTGGCTGAGTGAATGGTTGAGTGCAGGACTAGTGCCTGGTTGATTCTATTACTTCATTGGTACTGCCTGAGTGAATTAATGAGTGCAAGAGTAATGTTTGGATGCTTAGATCACTGGATAGGTAGTGCGCAAGAGTAATCCATGGTTGATTCTATGAGTGCATGGGCAGTACCTCAGAGAATGAATGAATGCATGGGTGGTGCCTGAGTGAATAGTTGAGTGCAACACTAGTGTCTTCATGACTGCATCAGTACATGCGTACTGTCTGGGTGATTCCATGAGTCCAGGAGTAGTACATGGGTGACTGTATGTCTGCATTGGAATTATATGAGTGACATTATGAGTAAAAGGGTGATGTCTTAGTCATTGGATTAGTGCATGGTTAGTGCATGAGGGAATAGATGAGTGCATGGGTAGTGCCTGAGTGAATGGATGAGTGCATGAATACTGCCTAAATGATTGTATGAGTACATGGGTAGTCCATTGGTGATTGCATAAGTGCAGGGGTAGTGTCTGGGTGCGACAATGAGTGCATAGGCTGTGCCTGTGTGAAAGGAAAAATGCGAGGATAAAACCTAGGTTATCCTATTAATGCTAAAGTTGTGCTACAGAGATTACATGAGAGCATAGATAGAGTTTGTGTAAAAGAATGACTATCTGGCCGATGACATCAGCAATACGATCAAAGTTCCAAATAGTATAAAGGATCAAGTATAATCTTTATTACAAATAAATACCATATAAATGAACTTCAAATATTGTTTCACCTTTTCATGCATATTATGTTATGTATTCTTACCTTTTTAAGTAATTTAGGAACATGACCCTGTTGAGCTATTTCAGAATATTATTGTCCTAAACAGGATTAAAACTCTTTTCAATGTTCACCAATACCTACTACAAAGAAGAAGACGAAAACTGTTATTTAATGTGATGTATTTCAGAAATGTTACTATTATATTTTTAATAGGACAACATAATTTTAGAATTACATAACATTTTCATTTTCCCTTTTTTTCTGTTCTCAGATTCCACTTAACTACACCATACACAGTGATTTCAATGTAGTATCATTATGGACCAGTGGGGAAAAAAACAATCATCTAGATAGTAGAAAAATAAATCAGTATAGAGCATTATTTTCAATATCTGTAGCTATGTATTTTCCTAAGTACAGCTTCTTTATTACATCCTTTTTGTACATTACGTCTAATATTTACCTGAAGGACACTTGCCAAAATGTACACCCTCATTTACATCTGGTACAATATGCACAACAAATATATAAACTATTTGATTTTCAACACAATTTTCCTAATGCAATGCCAATTAGCACAAATAATTATGCAAACACTAATTAGAATCAGTAATTCTTTGCAGTGCTGTCTACTTTCTGTTCACATCTTCCCAATAGTCTGCATGATGTATTCAAAACTTTAGCTTCCAAAATATACAACATGAATTTGTTAATTTGTGTTCACATCTTTCCAATAGGCCGAATGATGTATTAAAAACTTTGGCTTAAGACATATCAAATATGAATTTGGTAATTCGTAAGACAATCTAGCTTTAAATTTCAAGTGGGCATCATTGCAATGTGTCCATCCTTTATTACACTTTAAATACACAGTATAGTGTCCAGATGTGGTATTAGGTCCGGCATGGAAAATAATAGCCACTGTTGTAAACGTTCTTCCACAAATAGATATTTGACATGCAACAAAATGTTTAATTGTCCATATCTTTCTATATGTAATGTAGAAAACATCTCTGATTTACAATGCAAATATTTCATATCATTATAGGCTGTTTTTATTAATTTGTTAAAAGGTACTGATTTGCAGTCTGGTATTGTTAAGTATATGAATCGTTCTGTGTTTGTTTCAGTGCTGGAAGTCAATCAATCAATCAGTCAGGGAATTGTAAGCGTGCTACTCACCCATGAGGGTCTCAAGGCGCCGGGGGTGGGGGTTCAGCAGGTCCTTTTTATTAAAAGACCCAGGTTTTGAGCCTTCCTGAAGGTGTTCAGAGAGGAGGCGCGCCTGATGTCGAGAGGGAGCTCATTCCAGGTCTTAGCCGCTAAGTGGGAGAAGGCTCTTCCCCCTTGATTGGATCTGTGGATACGTGGGGTTTTGGTGAGGGCAAGGTTGGCGGATCGGAGGTCTCTTTTGGGTACGTGGAAGTTGATTCTATCATTGAGGTATTGAGGTCCCGTGTTGTGGAGGCATTTGTTGGCGTGGGTGAGTATCTTGAAAGTGACTCTTCTCGATGAGGATCCAGTGGAGGTTCCGCAGGTGGTAGCTGATGTGCTCGTGTCGAGGGATGCCAAGGGCGAGTCTGGTGGTGGTGGTCTGTATTGTCTGGAACTTGTGGAGTAGTGACTTGTTTATGCTGGCTTAGAGAGCATTTCGATAGTCAAGTATGCTGGTTATGAGTGCGTGGGTGACTGCCTTCCTTGACTCGGGGGGGATCCATTTGAAAGTCTCCTCCAGGATGCAGTGGGTGTTGTAGCAGCTGGATGTGACAGCGTTGATCTGTCAATTCATGGAGAGGGAGGAGTCGAGTATGATGCCGCTGTTTCTGGCGTGGTCTGTGGGGATCAGAGGGCTACCGAGGGCTGCGGGCCACCAGGTGTTGTTCCAAGCTGATGGGGTGGTTCAGAGGATGAGGACTTCAGTCTTCTTTGACTTAAGCTTCAGGCAGCTGTTGTTCCTCAAGGATGTGACTTCCTGCATTCCGTCCTGGAAGCTGAGTCTGGTGCTGGTGGGGTCTTTGGTGAGTGAGAGGATGAGCTGGGTGTCATCAGTCTAGGATACTATGCTGAGGCTGTGCTGTCTGACGATGGTGGGGAGGGGGGCCATGTAGATGTTGAAGAGGGTTGGTCCCCTTGATGATCCCTGGGGCACTCCGTAGTTGATTTCTGTGGGTTCGGAGATGAAAGGTAGCAGTCTGATTCTTTGGCTTCTGCCAGTGAGGTAGGAGCGGATCCAGGCGAGGGTGGTTCCTTGAATTCTGGCGTTGTGTAGTCTGGCAGCGAGTGTGAGGTGGGAGACAGTATTGAATGCTGCTGACAGGTCAAGTAGGATCAGGGCTGCGATGTGGCCTTGGTCAAAGAGGTTGCGGGTGATGTCTGTGGCAGTGAGTAGGGTGGTCTTGGTGCTGTGGTTGCTGCAGAAACCAGATTGAGAAGGGTCGTGGATGTAGTTGTCCTAGATGAACCTTGTTAGTTCTGTGTTGACGGTCTTCTCCGCGTCTTTTGCTGCAAAGGGGAGGAGAGAGATGGGCCAGTAGTTCTTGAGGTCTGTGGAGTCTGCTGAGGGCTTCTTGAGCAGGGATCGGACTTCTGCATGCTTTCAGTCATCAGGGAAGGTGCAGGTGTTGAAGGAGTTGTTCATTGTGCATCGTAATTCTGGCACTATGGCGGTAGCGCCTCTGTGGTAGATGTGTGGTGGGCAGGGGTCCTTGAGAGCTCATGAGTGGATGCTTTTCATGGTAGAGGTGGTCTCTTTGGTCGTGATTGGTGGCCAGGAGGAGATGGTGGGCTGGCTGGCATTGCCGGAGGGCGGGGTGGTTGTGAAGGCAGGGGTTAAGTCATTGAAGTTGCCATAGAGGTTTTTGATCTTCAGGTGGAAGTAGGATCTGAGCTTGTCTCAGAGGTCCTGGGAGGGGGTGATGTCCGTGGCTTCGCTGGGGGGCTTGGTAAGTTCCTGGATGATACTGAAGAGTTCCTTGGAGTTTCTGGAGTTGGCAAGGGATTTTGTTGTGGATGAAGGTTATTTTGGTGGCTCTGATGCATTGGTGGTATTACGTTATGGCGTTCTTGTAGGTGGATTGGTTTTCGGGCATCTTCTTGTGTCTCCAGATCTTCTCGAAGTGTCTGCAGGTGCATCTAGTTTCTTGGAGGTCGGCGGTGAACCACGCAGCTTTTCTGGAGTGCTGTGTGTCAGAGCTATGTAGCGGGGCGAGGTTGTCTGCGCAGTTGGAAACCCATGTGTGAAATCCCCTATCATCGAAGTTGCTGTCTTTTGTAGCAGTGGGGTGTCGCGGTTGAGGGTGGAGTTGAGCTGTTCCTCAGTGACTCTGCCCAATTCCTTTGCGGAGGGCGCGGAGTTGGTTTGGGCGGCTTGGGTGTGTCGATGTGGAAGGGCATGCAGTAATGGTCAGTCCATGGGGGTTGCGTGGTGTGGCTGAAGTGGACGTTGTTTCCTCCTGTGAAGACGGGGTCGAGGGTGTGTCCTGCCTTGTGGGTTGCTGTGGTGATGAGTTGTTTCTGTCTGATGTTGGCGAGGTTGTCCAGGAAGGAGGTGGAGATGGGGTCTCTGGGGTTGTCAAGGTGGAAGTAAATGAACACTGTTCACATTTATGATCCCATCTGTAACTTAGGCCAAATAAGTTTTCAATTTTTATTCCTTCATCTTCTAATACTCCAAGCATACGCATTTGAAATTCTTGTGCATCTTGTTGTATATTGAGAATAAATGTCAATGAACCAGTATATATATCCAAAAGATGCCGAATGCTAGAAGCAGTATGTATTTTACCTCTGTCAGTTACCAACTGTTGAAATACATGACGTAATAAAGAACTAAATCTTTTTTCATGATTTTCCATGATTTTGTGATGAAGATCTTGTAGATAAAACACAACATTCACAATCAAATTTGCATAACAGTTGATACCTGAACCATTTTCTAACTGGTATCCTAAAATGTCATCAACAGTTTCCATTTTCTGGTTCTTCACACCTTCAACTTTCTCTTCAATTCTTTTTTTAACCTCACTAGAATCTTTGACATATTTCTATTTTGGACACACTACACATTTATCATATAAAGTCTTCTTAAACGATCATATGCTCCTACACAATTTACATCAGCACTAAACTTTTTCTCATACAAAGCAATCAAATACAAATCAGACAATGCTCTTACTCGAGAAACTGCAACGTATGCCATTCCCTCTTTGAGCACTATACTTCCAATATTTACCAAAGCACTGTCTATACTTAAACCTTGAGATTTATGAATAGTTACTGCATATGCTAAAGACAGAGGAAACTGTTTTCTGTGCAAACATACAAGTCTTTTAAAAGCAAAAAATGTACAACACAACACCCAATCTGTCTTACTTCTTTAATCTGATCAAATTTTATTTTCAAAAATTCTATTCCATCTGTTCTGAAATTTTACAAAATCAACAACTTGTCTCATTGCTCCATTTACTAAACCTCCTTCTACATTCAAATTACGGCGTACAATTACCCGACAGTTTATACATACATGTAAAGTTTTTTCTAAGCCTACAGTTTTAGATACAGACTTTTCCAAAGAGTGAAATTTAGTATGTAGTTTCTCTGTAAAAGAATACTTATTCCCTGGTGTTTAATTTTATCAATAGCTTCAATGTCAACTATTTCTTGTTTTTCCAGTTTCAAAAGCTCTTGATTGAAAGTAGAACACTCTTGCAGTGTAGGCATTAGGCATACTATTGACTTCTTTTCTCCAATCTTCTTGTACATTAATCCAGCTGCTGTGTTTTCAGTTGTAAACAAGTTCCTTAGAAGCTGACGTTCTAAAGCTTGTTTGCCATGTTTCGTCAAGACACCAATTCTTATATCTTGCTTGTTGGATATTCTTTAGAAGTTCTTGATATTCAAAATTTAACAAAATGTTCACATTTCCAATAGTTCACATAAATGTTCTAGTGTCATCATGCACAAGTATTCTTAAAGCTGGTTGTCCTTTTAAACGAGTCAGTTGTGGTGGATATCTAAATACAATTAAATGTTTTCCTCCAAACAGAACATTGTATACTAATTTTAAAAACTGTTGCATTCTCAAGTGTACAAAGCAAGCATAAAGTTTGAGACCATGCTCACCTCATCAATGATTAAAAGTTGCATTTTCTTCAGTACTTTTGACACTTCATAACAAGCTTCTCCAGACAGCTTCTGATATTCCAATTTATTATAATTGTCCAACTGGTAGCATAGGCAACCTATGTGATAATCCCTTTAATAGTGTGTGCTGCTAATCCAGGTGGAGCTGTTACAACACAAGATAAATGTGAATCTGTAGTTGTCTGTAGATAACTGGTCAAAACTTTAATTAAAAAACTTTTACCTGTTCGAGCTTGACCACTGATGTACATAAGAATAGGCTTAAATGATGAACATTGGCATTCCTTCTTTCATGCAACAAACCTTGTTGTATCTGTTGTGTCACTTGTACATATGTTTCTTTTTGTTCAATACTTAGTTGTTCTTCTAAGTTTGCCAAAATAATATCATCCTGTTGTGCTTGTTGCATTGCAATTTCTTCCTCATTTATGGCTATTACTGCTTCATTTTCGATAATTGGTTGTCCCAGTGGATCCTGCCTCAGTGGACCAGAACTTTGACTATCTTGACAACTGTCTTTAGCTATTTCAGCTGCAATAGTGTTTTCTTGTTCAATCTCATCATTTAACATTCGTAGATTTGTAGGGAAAACTGTGCAGTAAATGCAATCTTTACATGCATTAAAAGAATCTTCATAGCAGTTGAAATCTCCAAGTAATTCTATTTCAATATGCCATGGCTTGAACAGTTGCAGAAGTGCGAAATAGAAAAATTCTCTCGCATCTGGAGTTTCGCAACTGAGTTTTCTGTGGTTAATAAGATTTCCTTTGGCATGTTTAACTAAACATCTGTCACATCAAATTACTGCATATTTTCCTTGTTTTATATTTTCTGTTACATTTATTTTAAAGCTGTAATGTTGAAGTATTTCAGACAGACATAGCTTTTCCAGATGTGGACTCCTTTTGGGATAGTATCTATCCAACATATTAGTTTTAAGAATTTCTGTACTTTCCGGTTCATTCAGTGCTGAGTATTCGATCTCTTCTAAAGTTTTCAATACTCTATTTCCTGTGCAGGCAAGACCTAAACTTACCCAAATGATTCCTCTTGATTTTGAATATGAACTGGAAGAGCACAAGTGATCCGAACATTCATAAGATCCAATCTCTCGGTGGGAAAGCCTTTTCAAGCGAAAGCTGTACAATTTTTTGCTAAGACCCTTCTCTTGTGAAATTTCTTCCCAAATTTCTTTCATCTCTGTCTTTTCTGATTTCGTTATATATGATGTAACATAGCGTGCAACGGCAATTGAATTATCTGCAACATTTTAAATATCCATGTATGCATTCCACATTTTTTTAAATAGCTGGATTGTAGTCATTAATATACTTTGACTGTTCCGTTCTTTTTAAGTTGTATGTATTCTTGGGCGATTTCCATGTTATTGTATGCCTTAATGCTGACAAAAAATAATTTACTCTTCCTTTAGAAATTATTGGACATGGGAATCCAAAAAGACACTTTGTATAAAATTTCCCTTTAGACTTGTATTTTTGTTGACAGTACTTTCCACAGCGGTGACTTTGAAAACGTAAGATGTGCTGTCTCAAACTCTTTTCTCCCCCTTCTCTTGGACTGTCACAGGTAACATTCTGTTTGATGAAAGACAATACAGTTTCATCAGTATCCCTTCCCAATTTTGGAGCATTCCTTATTCATAATAGCATGTGTATATGAGGAGCACCTCTGGCTTGGTACTCTTTTCGCCCCAAAAATTCAGTAACTTCTCCAAGAGGACAATTATTTTTATTGCAGATAAATGACATCATAGTTTGAAACCTATGGTTAAACTATCCACACACATTTGCAGGATCCAAAGAACTGAGTTCTCCAGGTGTCTTCAATTCAATATTTTTTATATTTGAATTTGCTTCTCATAGAAATTCAAGTAAATCTTCCCATACATATTCAGAACAGCTAAGTATTACAAACCATGTTGGTGTACCTATGTTTCTTAACATACATTTAAGTTCACTATTACGACAAAACCATTATTTATTGGTACCATGTTGACATGCCATCAAATTAATTAACTGTGATTCAAAATTTTCATCTCTTAGTTGAACTTTGTCCATGAATTCTTTTGCAGAAACATGTGATTGAGGAACTCCTGCTTTTAATATGTGGTTCACAGCATATGAAAGAGAAGACAAATCACTTTCAAACAGAAGATGACATATATATGGAATGTACTGTGGAAATCTTGGATCTGCAGAGGACAATCTTGTTGAGCGGTATTCTGAAGCTGGAATCTGTACAAGTCACTCATAAAATCGTCCACCTTCTCCAGTGGGGAACAGCTGTGGAAAACAATGAGCATTTAAGCTTTCATTTGAGTTCTCTTAGTTTTTTTCATTTGAAATAATTCAATGCTGTGAACTATCACTTCTTTTTAATGTAGAGGATGTATCGTGTAATGTTCATAAATCTCTTCACTCTTGGACTTGTCCACTGTTTCTATTTGGCCACTTGAAATTTCTGATTCATCTTCTAAACATATTACCTGTTCATCAACATTTTCAGTTTATAATAAATATCGTTCTCTACAAGATATAATGTAGCCTTTTGAACTTTATTAATATCTACAAACTCTTGCCATATTTTTCGACTCATTGTTGGGACACCATTTACTAGAATAACTACTGGCTCATTTTCCTCTCAGTCTCCACCAACAGTTTCAATATTTTTCCTAAAATCTAAAGGTAAGTATACAACTCTTCCTTTCAGACCTCTTTGTAAATCTGTTGGTGGCAGCTTACCTGTTTTAGGTTCCAAACAAATTATGGCTTGAAATGGGTGTACAGATTGAATGTGAACTGACTCATATGCATTTAAATCTGCCTGTTGCTCTGGAATAGCTTCTAACTCTAAGTTGTTATGTACTGCTCTAGCTGGCATTTTGTTCTATTCTAATTTATTGTAACAATATTTACAAATACATTGATCAGTACCCAACTCAAATCGACCTTCCACCAATAAGTAAGCACCAAATTGCTGCCACCTATCATTGTTTTCCTTTTCACTTTTTAAATATAAATTAACATCCCTATTTGCACTTCTATAATGAGTATGTTAACAACAAACACAAACATAGTTTGGTTTTTCAGAATATACTGTCTTAAACTTTGTATTTTCTTCTACAAACTCATCAATGCTAATCTCTTTCCCATGTTCTTCAAGATCTACACTTATCAACCTCTCACTTTCTAAAGAACCCAAAAAATGAAACTGTATATCATCACAAATTTTTTGTACATCTGATAAAGAACTGTGTAAAAGAGATGTGTTCATTTCACTGAAATACAATGCAGGAGTTTTTGCATAGTACACTTTCCTTACTAGCTTCTGCATTCCTGAGTGGTGTACTGCTAACAATCTTGACCCTTTCTGTGCACACGATGGCCAGGAGTTGTCGTGTGCCACAGTGCTCGTGTGCGCAGGATGGCTCCCGGCAATCCTGGCACATGGCACCGGAAATCCCTCTTGTGCAGGCACCAGAGGGATTTCTTTTTCTCCCCCAAAGCCTCGGGAGCTGGTTTCTATGAAATGACAATCAGCACACACGTCGCGCTGACGTCATTTAATAGAAACTGAAACTAAAATGGGCCTTTAGGCTATCTCAGCCCCCTGAGCATGTAGAACGACGGGAGAGCTATCATTGGAAAGGGGGGAATCTCTCCTTTCCAATGGTACCTCTCCCCAGTGTATCCCTGCTTGGAGATTGTCCCAGGAGGGCGATCCACAAGCAGGGATCCACACCAGGGAGGGGAGAGCAGCCCCTCGGGCAAGGGCCTTTGCTCCCCCCCAAAAAGTTGGCTAAATTCAGACTTTCTTCCCCCCCAGGGGGGCAGATGGGGGAATTTGCCCCCAAGATAGCCCACTAGATGCCAGGGATTTTTTTTTAGCAAGTTGAATTAGGGTGGGGGCTGCCCAGAACGGGCATGCCAATGCCCCCACCCTCCCACTAAAATTATAGCCTTTCTGCAACCCCAGGGGGGCAAAAATCCCACTAGATGCCAGGGATTTTTTTTGCCAATTTGAATTAGGGGTGGGGGCTGTCCAAAACGGGCATTCCAATGCCCCCGTCCCTGCAAAAAATTATACCCTTTCTGTCTCCCCTGGGGGGGCAGAAGGGGGCAGTAGCCCCCAATCTGCCCCCGAGGGGTCAAAAAAACCTCTAGATGCCAGGGATTTTTTTTCGCCAATTTGAATTTGTGATGGGGGCTTCCCAAAATGGCCATGCCAATACCCCCGCAAAAATTCCAGTCTTTCTGACCCCCGGGGGGCAGAAAGCCCACTAGAAACCAGGGATTTTTTTTTGTATTCATGTAGGGGTGGGGGCTGACAATATCCCTACCCCACCCGAGAAATTCCAAAACCCAAGGTGACCCCCTTTGGAAAACCAGGTTGTTTTGTGATAGGTCATTTTGAAGTCTCCCAATACGTTTTGGGCCCTTGTCTGTCGCCGGTACTTGACCCACCCATGCGAGTGAGGTACCATTTTTAACAGGAGACCTGGGGGAATGCTGGGTGGTAGGAAATTTGAGGGATCCACGCAGATTCCAGGACTTTCCCACACAGAAATGTGAGAAAAAAGTGATTTTTCAGCTAAATTTGAGGTTTGCAGGGCATTCTAAGTAGGAAAACATTGGGGGATCCACGCAAGCCATACTTCGCTTGACTCCCCCAGGTGTCTAGTTTTCAGAAATGTGGGGGTTTGGTAGTTTCCCTAGATGGCCACCGAGTCAGGGGCCAAAAACCCAGGAGACCCCCTTTGCAAAACCAGGTTGTTTTGTGATAGGTAATTTTGATGTCTACCGAATACATTTTGGGCCCTTGCCTGTCGCGGGTTCTTGACCCACTCACAGGAGTGAGGTATCATTTTTATCGGGAGACCTGGGGGAACGGATTCAAGAACTTTCCCACACAGAAATTTGAGGTTTGCAGGGGATTCTGGGCAGGAAAAAGTTGGAGGACCCACCCAAACCTTCCCTCGCTGGACTCCCCCAGCTGTCTAGCTTTCAGAAATGTGTGGGTTTTGTACATTTCCCAAGATGGCGGCCGAGCTCGGGTCCAAAAACCCAGGTGACTCCCCTTGCAAAACCAAGTTGTTTTGTGATAGGTCACTTTGATTTCTCCTCAATACGTTTTGGGACTTTACCTGTCATGGGTACTTGACCCACCCACACGAGTGAGGTACCATTTTTATTGGGAGACCTGGGGGAACGGTGGGTGGTAGGAAATTTGTGGATCCACTTAGATTCCAGACCTTTTCCACCCAGAAATTTGAGAACAAATGTGATTTTTTTCAGCTAAATTGGAGGTTTGCAGGGAATTCTGTGTAGGAAAGCGTTGGGAAACCCATGCAAGCCATACTTCACGAGACTCCCCTGGGTGTTTAGTTTTCAGATATGTGTGGAAAAGCTCTGGAATTAACGTGGATCCACAAATTTCCTACCACCCAACGTTCTCCCAGGTCTCCCAATAAAAATGATACCTCACTCGCGTGAGTGGTTCAAGTACCAGCGACAGGCAAGGTCCCAAAACGAATTGAGGAGACATTCAAATTACTTCGAGCAAAAAAACATGGTTTTGCAGGGGTGGTCACCTGGGTTTTTGGCCCTGGGCTCGGCGGCCATCTTGGGAAACTACCAAACCCATACATTTCTGAAAACTGGACACTCGGGGAGTCCAGCAAGGTAAGGCCTGCATGGATCGCCCAACGTTGTCCTACTTAGAATGCCCTGCAAACCTTAAATTTAGCAAAAAAACCACATTTTCCACATATTTTTTGGGTGGAATCTCCATGCCAGCACAAATGTCCTACTCCACAGCATTCCCCTCAGTCTCCCGAGTAAAATGATACCTGACTTGTGTGGTTGGGACAAGGGCCTGTGACCGGCAAGAGCCCAAAACACAGGGATTAAGGGTATAGCACCAAGAATTCGAAGCGATACATTTAAAAATATATATATTTTATCGAATTCTGCATTGGACACCCACACAAGTGAGGTATCATTTTACTCATGACACTAAGGAGAATGCTGTGGTTTTGTGCCAGCATGGTGATTCCACACAAAAATATGTGGAAAATGTGGTCTTTTCAGCTAAATTTGAGGTTTGCAGGGGATTCTGGGTAGGGAAACGTTGGCGGATCAACACAAGCCACACCACATTTGACTCCCCAGTGTGTATAATTTTCAGAAATGTGTGGGTTTGGTAGGGTTCCCTAGATGGCAGTGAGCCTGGGGCCAAAAAAGCAGGTGCCCCCCCAAGACCAGGTAATTTTGTTATAGGTAATTTTGACGTCTCCACAGTACGATTTGGGCCATTTCCTGTTGTAGCCACTATGCCTACCCACACAAGTAAGGTACCTTTTTTATCGGGAGACCTGGGGGAACGCTGGGTGGTAGAAAATTTCTGTCAGCCCGGTGATCCTACAACTTTCCCATACAGAAATGTTAGAAGAAATTTTTTTTCAACAAAAGTTGAGGTTTGGAGGGGATTCTGGGTTGGGAAATTTTGGGGGTCCCAAGCAAGCCATACCTTGCTGGACTCCCCACGGTGTCTAGTTTTCAGAAATGTGTGGGTTTGGTAGGTGTCCCTAGATGGCTGATGAGCCCGGGGCCCAATACCCATTGAACCTCCCTTGCAAAACCAGGTTGTTATGTGATAGGTAATTTTGATGTCGCCTCAATAGGTTTTGGGCCCTTGCCTGTCGCGTGTACTTGACCCACCCACACGAGTGAGGTACCATTTTTATCGGGACACCTGGGGGATTGCTGGGTTGTAGGAAATTTGTGGATCCACGCAGATTCCAGAACTTTCCCACACAGAAATTTGAGAAAAAAGTGATTGTTTCAGCTAAATTTGGGGTTTGCAGGGGATTCTGGATAGAAACATTTTAGAGGTCCCACGCAAACCGTACCTCGCTGGACTCCCCTGGGTGTCTAGTTTTCAGAAATGTGTGGGTTTGTTAGGTTTCCCAAGATGGCTGCCGAGCCCTGGCCAAAAACCCAGGAGACCCCCATTGCAAAACCAGGTTGTTTTGTGACAGATCATTTTGATGTCTCCTCAATATGTTTTGAGCCCTTGCCTGTCACGGGTCCTAGACCCACCCACACGAGAGAGGTACTATTTTTATTAGGAGACCTTGGGGTATAGGTTTGCTAGGTTTCCATGTGTGCCGGCAGAGCTAGGGTTCAAAATCTACAGCTAGGCACTTTGCAAGAAAAGGGTCTGTTTCCACTGTGAAAATGTGGTGTGTCCACGTTGTGTTTTGCGCCATTTCCTGTCACGCGCACTAGGCTTACCCACACAAGTGAGGTAGAATTTTTCTTGGAAGACTTTGGAGAATGCGGGGTGGGTGGAATTTTGTGGATCCACACAGATTCCAGAACTTTCCACCACGCAAATGTGAGGAAAATGAGTTTTGGGACAAATTTTGAGGTTTGCAAGGGATTCTGGGTAACAGAACCTGGTGGGAGCCAGACAAGTCACCCCATCCTGGATTTCCCTTTGTGTCTAGTTTTCAAAAATGTATAGGTTTGCTAGGTTTCCATGTGTCCCGGCAGAGCTAGGGTTCAAAATCTACAGCTAGGCACTTTGCAAAAAAAAGGGTCTGTTTCCAGTGTGAAAATGTGGTGTGTCCACGTTGCGTTTTGGGCCGTTTCCTGTCACAGGCACTAGGCCTACCACACAAGTGAGGTAGCATTTTTCTCGGAAGACTTTGGGGAATGCGGGGTGGGTGGAATATTGTGGATCCACGCAGATTCCAGAACTTTCCACCACAGAAATGTGAGGAAAATGTAGCTTTTAATTATTTTTATTTAGGTTTGCAAGGGATTCGGGGTAACGAACCTGGTGAGAGCCAGACAAGTCACCCTATCCTGGATTCCCCTGGGTGCTTAGGTTTTAAAAATGTATAGGTTTTCTAGGTTTTCCTTGGTGCCAGTAGAGCTAGGGTTCAAAATCTACAGCTAGGCACTTTGAAAAAAAAGGTCAGTTTTCACAGTGAAATTGTGGTGTGTCCAGATTGCGTTTTGGGCCGTTTCCTGATGAGGGCACTGGACCTACCCACACAAGTGAGGTACCATTTTTCTCAGAAGACTTTGGGAAATGGAAGGTGGGAGGAATTTTGCGGATCCACGCATATTCCAAAACTTTCCACCACAGAAATGTGAGGAAAATGTGGTTTATTTTTTTACAAAGTTTGAGATTTGCAAGGGATTCTGGGTAACAGAACCTGGTGAGAGCCAGACAAGTCACACCATCCTAGATAACCCTGGGTGTCTAGTTTTAAAAAATGTATAGGTTTGCTAGGTTTCCCTATGTGCCGGCAGACCTAGGGTTCAAAATCTACAGCTTGTCACTTTGCAAAAAAAGGGTCGGTTTCCACTGTGAAAATGTGGTGTGTCCACGTTGCATTTTGGGCCATTTCCTGTCGTGGGCACTAGGCCTACCCACACAAGTGAGGTACCATTTTTCTCAGAAGACTTTGGGGATTGCGGAGGGGTTGGAATTTTGTGGATCCACACAGATTCCACAACTTTCCACCACAGAAATGTGAGGAAAATATGTTTTTTTTAAAAAAATGTTGAGGTTTGCAAGGGATTCTGGTAACAGAACCTGGTGAGAGCCAGACAAGTCACCCATACAGGATTTCCCTGGGTGTATAGTTTTAAAAAATGTATAGGTTTGCTAGGTTTCCCTAGGTGCCGGCAGAGTTAAGGTTCAAAATCTACAGCTAGGCTCTTTGCAAAAAAAGGGTCAATTTTCACTGTGAAAATGTGGTTTATCCACGTTGCGTTTTGGGCCATTTCCTGTCGTGGGCACTAGGCTAACCCACACAAGTGAGGTACCATTTTTCCAGGAAGACTTTGGGGAATGCGGGGTCGGTGGAATTTTGTGGATCCACACAGATTCCAGAACATTCCACCACAGAAATGTGAGGAAAATTATGTTTTTTTTACAAAGTTTGAGGTTTGCAAGGGATTCTGGGTAATAGAACTTGGTGAGAGCCAGACAAGTCACCCCATCCTGGATTCCCCTGGTTGTCTAGTTTTCAAAAATGTATAGGTTTGCTAGGTTTCCCTAAGTGCCGGCATAGCTAGGGTTCAAAATCTACAACTAGTCACTTTTCAAAAAAAGGGTCCGTTTCCACTGTGTAAATGCGGTGTGTCCACGTTGCGTTTTGGGTGTTTCCTGTCCCCGGCACTAGACCTACCCACACAAGTGAGGTACAATTTTTCTCAGAAGATTTTGGGGAATGCGGGCTGGGTGGAATTTTGTGGATCCACACAGATTCCAGAACTTTCCACCACAGAAATGTGAGGAAAATGTGTTTTTTTTGGACACATTTTAATGTTTGCAAGGGTTTCTGGGTAACAGAACCTGTAGAGAGCCAGAAAATTCACCCCATCCAGGATTTTCCTGGGTATCTAGTTTTCAAAAATGTATACGTTTGCTAGTTTTCCCTAGGTGCCGGCAGAGCTAGAGTTAAAAATCTACAGCTAGGCACTTTGCAAAAAAAGGGTCAGTTTTCACTGTAAAAAATAAAGTGTGTCCATGTTGCATTTTGAGCCGTTTCCTGTCGCGGGCAGTAGACCTACCCACACAAGTGAGGTACCATTTTTATTGGGGAACTTAGGGTAATACAGAATTGTGGAGCAACTCTCATTACTTATGGACGTTCGATGCATTTTTGCCTTCCAAATGAAAGACAATGAGTAAAAAAGAAGTCACTTTAAAAAATGTCCTATAATTCTCATGCTAGTAGGGGTAATCACAATTTCAGAAATGTACAAATATCTACTGTTTCTAAACTCTATATTTTGTTCAAATTTCAGAAATACATTGGTGTCTTTCATACTGATTTTTCCAAATTAATTGCTATTTATCCTGTACATAAAAATAAAACATTGGAAGATGCTGCTCAGTTATTGGCTCTGGGTTTGTCGGGTTCTTGGTGAACCTACAAGTCCTATATATCCCCACAACCAGAAAAGTCCAGCAGATGTAATGATATATTGCTTTTAAACAGATGTCATTATTAGAAGAAATTACAGGTGAAAACGTTGGCACAAATGGCTGTTTTTTTCAACTACTTTTCAGTTTGTCCTATATTCAACTGTTAGTTTCTATAAAGAAACCTTGAATGATCTACACAAATGCCCCCTTGCTGACTTCAGAATTATGTCTACATTTCTAAAATGTATAGCTTTCCAGGATCCATTAATACTTTCATACCCATTTCTACCATTAACTGGAATAAGGTTGAAAGCACAAAAAATAGCAAAAATAGGCTATGACCCAGTAAAATGCCAAAACAGTGTAAAAAATGTTGGTTTTCTGACAAAAGTCTGAAAATCCCTAAAAGCTGGAAAAATTGTGATTTCAGCCTCACAAACCTCTTGTTGATACCATTTGCAGGGAACAAACCAGACTCTTTCATTTGCAGCACTTGTTTCCCATTTTTCAACAAAACAAACTTATCTGTATTTTTGCTAATTTCTGGGTCCCCTCCAGGGGAATCCACAAACCCTGGGTGTCTTTAGAATCCCCATAATGTTGGAAGAAAAGGACACAAATTTGGTGTGAATACCTTATGTGGTCAAAAAGTTACAGGGGCCTAAGCGCGATCAACCTCAAATATCCAAAAAATGGCTTAGCACAGGGGGGAAAAAGGCCGAGAAGCGAAAGGGTTAAGTGATGAAAAATACTTTTACACACTTTTCTTGAAAGACAAGCCAGAGAATGTCTGTGCAATTTAGTATATTTTCTTATATTACATGGATCTAGTCTTTGTAACATCCAAATCTTCTGTTTAACACTTTTTTTGCACACTCTTGTAAAATATTTCTCAAGATGTCAATAGATTCCTGTCGAGTACTGCAAATACTACTACAATCCCACTTATATACAGGAGCTTGTGTACAGTTCCCGTGCACCTCTTCAGCTATTACTTCTTCCACACTCCTAACAACCATTTCTTCTTTTGGATTGGGACAGCCATCTTTCATCTCAAAGCATGGACCACTAGTATCAACGGAATACTCTAATGTGTTTTGTTGAAAGTAGCTTTCTTCATTAAAGAAAGGCTCAGTAGTAGAAGTGTGCTTCCATTCACCAGTGAAAGTTTTACAAAAGTTACTTCTATTAACAAGTCTTTTGCCTTTATCTTTCATAAACTTAATTATTTTATCTAATGTTATCATTCTCTTCAATATTAAAATAAATCATTATTATCAAAAGCAGTATCTACTACACTTTCAATATGTTGCTTCTTCTTATGCGCTGCTGATCTTCTTTTATTATTTGTACAATCTTTTAATACATTTTGAATTACTCTACTTCGAAAGATTCATTCATGTATCTCTTTAAATTGTTTTTCTCTTCTTGTACCATGTGTTGTTTTTGCAAAAACAAATGGGTTTTTTTACCATTAGAAATGTTGTTCTCCTTCTGCGTTGTTGTAAAACTCTTCTTTTTTCTTTCATTGCTATTGTCTTTCTTAGTTTCTCTGCAACTCTTTTAAGAAAGTGTTTCATGCTCTTACCACAACAAACTTTATCCTTAGTAACATTTTCATCTTTTTGTAACGCAGTCTTTTAACTTTCCTTTAAGCAGATCTGTTTTTTTTGTTGTCTTCTCTTTTCGTGTTTTCTTGCCATCTTGAATTTGTGATCCAAACAAAATTATTTTCTGAAAAGCAAAGAACAGTTTCAATAGTATGTTACATTAATTAACTATTTACATATTTACATATGAATACTTATATCAACTAGTGAGCAATTACATACAATTACTCTGCTATTCTCTTTATTACAAATAACAAAACAAAAGTGTAGAAACAAGCAAGAGAACACAGAAAGAGAAAAAATCGTACTGAAATAGAAAGAAAGGTACAGAAAGAAAAAAAAAGTTTAGAAACACCTAAAAGAAATACACAAACAACAACACAGCTACTAAAAAATGTGAGAAATTCAGAAACAGGCAACAGAGCTGCTCAATAAAACAATAGCGGTGAACTCAAAAACAACAGAGGTGCACAAACATGCAAGAGAAGTGCACAAAGAGGAAAGAGTGATGCAGAAATAGGCAAGACAACTGCAAAACAGGGAACACGGGTATAGAAATAGGCAAGAGGGGTGCAAAAAGAAGCAAGACAGGTGCAGAAACAGGCTAACAAAGATGCTCAAAGACGCAACAAAGGTGCTAAAGAGAGAAAAGGGGTGCAGAAACATACAGCATGGGTGCAAAAAGAGGCAAGATGACAGCCAAAAGAACCAACAGAGGTGCAAATTGAGGCAAGACAAGTGCAGAAAGAAGCAACACACCTGCTTAAAGTGGCAAGACAAGTGCATAAAGAATAAAGACATCTGTGGAAATAAAAGTGAGGTGCAGAAACACGGAACAGAAGTGGAGAAACACGGAATAGAGGTGTAGAAGGAGGCAAAAGAGCTGCAAAAACGGGAAAGAGGACTGTAAAAAGAAGCAAAAAAGGTGCAGAAACAAAGAAGAGAAGTAAAAAAACAAGCAGCAGAGCTCCAGAAACAAACAAGAAGGATGCACAAAGAATCAAGATGAGCGCTGAAACAAGGAACTGACATGCAGAAACAGTCTAGACAAGTGCACAAACAAGCAACAGAATTCCAGAAATTCAAAACACCAATCTTTGCAATGTTGCTATTGTAACTCTCACCATACTCCTCAAAGAATGCATGCATGTGTCTGTGCCATTATACATCTATTTGTATGTGTTTTATTTGTATTATGCCACTAGCAAAAGGCACAGACATTTACATGCATGCCTTCAGGAATATGCAGAGACTTCCTACAGTAATATGTGATGGGTTTCCGCTTTTTATGTGGCTAGGCCAAGCACTCTGAGTAGTTGCTGAATAGTGAAGCAACGAGAGAAAACTGAGGTTTAAAATATCCTGGCAGAGGGATTAGTGATTAGGCAAGCTTGTACAAGTCTGTAGAAAGGTACACTTGAAGTACGCTGTATACATTTTGGTGTGTCCTTGAAATGGAAAGTGCAGACTCTCTAGTTGAAAAGAGTCCATTGTCTTGCGACTGAGTTATATCCTTACTTCTACATCTATTTTCACACGTTATGCATCTAAAGATGGTACATCTATAAAACACATGTATACATGTATTTGTTTCCATCTTTCATGTAGTATGTCACTAACAATTCAACAAAGTAAACTACTCACTAATCCCTCTGCCAGCATGTCTTGAACCTCACTTTTGTATAGCACCTTTACTATTCAGCAACCACTGAGAGTGTTGGGCATAGCCAAATATAAGGCATGAACCCTTTGCATCTCACTGTTGAATGTGTCAGCATATTCCTGAAAAAATGCATACATTTGTCTGTGCTTTTTGTTACTGACCTTATACCTAAAAGAGCGTACAAATGCATGTATACCTGTGTTTTATAGGTCTACGATCTTCACATGCATAACCTGTATGAAAATACATGGCTAGTGCCTCAGTAAATTAATGAGTGCAAGAGTAATGTCTGTCTGCTTAGAACACTGCATGTGTAGTGCCTGAGTGAATGGATTAATTCCAACTGTAGTGCCTGCATCATTGGATGAGTGCATAAGTAGTGCTTACCAAAATAGATGAGTGCATGGTATTGCCTGAGTGAATGAATGAGTGTGAGAGTAGTGCCTGATTCTTTGCACGATTGTGTAGGTAAGGTCTTATTAATTCACTGTGTGCATAGGTAGAGCATCCTTGATTGCATGAGTGTATGAGTAGTGCCTGTGGGATTGTTTAAGTGCAGCAGTAGTGCCTACCTGATTCAATGAGTGTATAGGTGCTGCCTGAATGGAACGATGCATGCAAGGGTAATTGCTGCATCATTGGATGAGTGCATACATACTGCCTGAGTGAATGGATGAGTGCATGAGTAGTACCTGAGTGAATACTTGAGTGTGAGAGTAGTGGCTAGGTGATTGCATGACTGTGGAGGAAATGCCTCATAAATTCAATGTCAGTATAGATAGTGTATCTTTGATTGCATGACTGCATGGGTACTTCATGAGTGACTGGATGACTGTATAGGTACTGCCTGAGTGAATGGCAAAAATAGCACCTGACTGATTGCATAAGTCCATAGCTAGTGCCTATTTGATAGCATGAGTGCAGGGGTAGTTCCTGTGTGAGTGCATGAATTCATAAGCTGTGCCTGAGTATTATCATGAGTGCAAGGGTATCGTCTGAATGCTTATATAAGTGCATAACCATTGCCTCAGTAAAATCATGACTGTAACAGTAATGGCTGGGTCATTCCATTAGTGCCACAGTAGTTCCTGACAAAATAGATAACTGCATTGGTAGTGCCTGAGTGAACAATTGAGTGCAAAACTAGTGCCTTACTGATTACATGAGTATATGCATAGTGCCTCTGTGATTGTATCAGTGCAAAGGTCGTACATGGGTGATTGTATGAGTACATGTGAAGTACCTGAGTGAAATTGTGAGTGCAAGGCTAATGTTTTCGTCATTGGATGAGTGCATGAATAGTGCGTCAGGGAATAGATGAGTGCATGGGTAGTGCCTCAGTGAATGGTTTAGTGCAACTTTAGTGCCTGTATCATTCAATGACTGCTTCAGTATTGCTTAACAGAATAGATGAGTGCATAGGTACTTACTGAATGGTTGAATGCAAGACTGCTGCCTAGGTTATTGCATGTTTGCGTAGATAATATCTGATTGATTGGAAGTGTGTATAGGTAGAGTCTCCTTCATTGCATGAGTGCATTGGTACTGCCTTGGTGATTGGAAGACATACAAAGTAGCTTCATAACTACCCCTCTGCCAGCATGTCTTAAACCTCCGTTTTCTCTTCTAGCTTCACTTTTCAGTGTCTATTCAGACTGTTTGACGTAGCAAAATATAAAGCACCAACCCTTCACAAGTCACAGTTGTATGTCCCACCATATTACTGAAACCATTCATACATGTGTCACTGCTTTCTGCTAGTGCCATCATGCATAAAAGAAACATACAAATAGATGTATACCTGTGTTTCAGGCCTGGGATAGTTAGGAATTAGCATTTAAAAAACCTTTGAAATTCACTGAAAAAACCATAGGTTTCAGGCCTGATATAGTTAGGAATTAGCATTTAAAAAACCTTAGAAATTCACAGAAAAAACAATAGGTTTTAGGGGTGTTATAGTTAGCTGGACATTTCACTCGAACAAAACCATTGAAATTCCTCCGATATAGTTAGTTGTACTAACTACATCTCGCGTGCCCGCAATCCACTGCTGATGATGTCACATATTACATCATTCATGACATGGTCAGTGACATCACTGATGACATCTCAAATGACATCACTGATGACATCACTGATGACATCATCCAGTGAATGTGGTTTGGTTCGTTATTTAAATATGTATGATATATATAGCAATTTGCATTAAAGAATGAGTGGATATATAAATATAAATATCTGGATGGAGGATTTAGTAGCAGTGTGATTGACTGTTTACTTGACTAATTTATAGTTTATCACTAAATATATTGGATAGTGACTAAACTGTGTGAATATCTGTATCACTTTGTCAGTTGTTGTGTAAACTGCTGCACCAGTTGGTTACTAGCTACGTGAAAGTCTATATTATTTATTGATTAGTTAACTGATTATTTGTATGGGAGAGTGAATGTGTGTGTGGTTCGGTGGGGGGGCTGTGACTGCCCAAAGATGTGTGAATAGTTGATTCAGTAGGTATATGAAGTTAAAACTACATGTTATAACAGTTGTTTGGGTGAGTGAATATCTTTATGGGTGTGGAGATGAGCCAATATATGTCTCAATGGTACATGTCCATCAAACTAGAAAATAAAAGCCAGTGTATGTGTCATTTGTTGTAAATAAATACGTATACATAAGACTCAGTGATTGTATGAGTGACTGTATGGATAACTGTATAGTTGTAATAGTGATTTTATAACACACTAAGTATGACCTTTTATCTATATGAATAGATGAAGTGGTGTTTTTATAAGTGTATAGCTAAGTAAAAGTAAGTATGATCCATTGTTTGCATAAGTGAGTAGGATGACTTCAAAAGTGATTAGGATGTGTGCTGGTGTGTAATGTTGATATAGGTGTATAAGTATATTTGAGAGTGTTTGATTGATCATTGACAGCATGTATGAGTGAATCTATAGGTAAGTGATTAGATGTTTGTATAGATCTAGGATTCACTGAGTGGGTGTTTAGAAACTTGTATTGGTGTGTCAATGGTTTTAAAACAGGCACTCTATTTTACAGTGAGTGATGAAAGGTTATACTAGTGTATGATGAGGTATATCTGATTGTCACGTGGATGATGCCATCAGTGATGTCATCAGTGATGTCATTTGAGATGTCATCAGTGATGTCACTGACCATGTCATGAATGATGTAATATGTGACATCATCAGCAGTGGATTGCGGGCGCGCGAGATGTAGTTAGTACAACTAACTATATCGGAGGAATTTCAATGGTTTTGTTCGAGTGAAATGTCCAGCTAACTATAACACCCCTAAAACCTATGGTTTTTTCAGTGAATTTCAAAGGTTTTTTAAATGCTAATTCCTAACTATATCATGCCTGAAACCTATGTTATTGTCAGTGAATTTCAAAGGTTTTTTAAATGCTAATTTCTAACTATATCAGGCCTGAAACCTATGGTTTTAAGTGAATTTCAAAGGTTTTGTAAATGACAATTTTTAATGTATTAATTCTTATACTGATTTTTTTATACTGATTTACTACATTTTTTAAACTGTTTATTTTTAGATATTTTATTTTTTAAGTTATATTATACATTACAATACAAAATATACTTTCTCAGAATGAATTACTTTAGTTTAAATACTTTGCAAATAGGCAATATACTTTTAAGTACAGTAGTTACTGTTGTTGCAATGGGCAACACAATTTCAAACACAAAGCAACATTGAGCTCAATGTGAATTTCTAGTCAAATGCAATTAGTTACTTTATGGATTACTTTTCTAACCACAGGAAGGGGCGGGGCCTGAGGTGACATGTGCAAACACGCCCTGTGGCGTGTTTTAAGTTGGGGAATTAATTCCTCTTCAATCCTGCGGTCCCCTGGGGGCCAACTAGTCCACCAGGTACCTCCAGTATGCACCAGGGAGCTGTGTTGCATAGAGGTGTTCAGAGGCCATGCCCCTTTTTACAACACTCTGCAACGCGGCTCCGTGGTGCTTCCTGGAGGTACCTGGTGGGCTAGTTGGCACCTAGGGGACCTCTGGATTGAAGAGGAATCAATTCCCCAACTTAAAATGCTCCACAGGGCGTGTTTGCACACATATCACCTCAGGCCCCGCCCCCTACCTTCACCACTGTGAAAACGCGCCCCATGGCGTGTTGTAAGTTGGGGGATAAAGTCCCCTTGAATCCTGAGGTCCCCTGGCGGCCAACTAGCCCACCAGGTACCTCCAGTATGCGCCAGGGAGCTGCGTTGCATAGAGGTGTTCAGAGGCCATGGCCCTTTATTCAACACTCTGCAATGCAGCTCCGTGGCGCTTACTGGAGGTACCTGGTGGGCTAGTTGGCCCCTAGGGGACCTCTGGATCGAAGAGGAATGAATTCCCCAACTTAAAACGCGCCACAGGGCGTGTTTGAACAGTATCACCTCAGGCCCTGCCCCCTACCTTCACCACTGTGCAAACGTGCCCCGTGGTGCATTTTAAGTTGAGGGATTAAGTCCCCTTGAATCCTGAGGTCCCTTGGCAGACAACTAGGCCACCAGGTACCTACAATAAGCGCCACGGAGCTGCGTTGCAGAGAGGTGTAAAAAGGGGCATGGCCTCATTACACTTCTCTGCAACACAGCCCCCTGGCGCATACTGGAGTTTCCTGGTGGGCTAGTTGGGCCCAAGGGACCCTCAGTATTCAAGGGGAATTAGTTCCCCCTCTGCAAACGCGCCAGGGGTGCGTTTGCAGAGTGGTGTAAGGCGGGGCGTGGCCTCCGGCCCGATCCCGTTTTTTTTTTGGTTCTTCTTTGTTTTAGAAGGGGGCTGTGTAGCCCCCCTTCTTTTTCTATTTTTTTGGCCCTGGGGACCCCATCCCCCAGGGCCTGTTCCCAATTTTTATTTATCAAAAAAAAAATCGGGAAGGGTGCCGCGTGGCCCTCCCTCCCGAGGCCATAATTTGCCCCGGGGACCCCATCCTCCGGGGCATGGCCCTTTTGTTTTAAAAAAAAAAAAATTATGGAGGGGGGCTGCGTAGCCCCCCTCCTGTTGCCACTTAACGCCCCGGGGACCCAAATCCCAGGGGCCGGCCATTGTTATATATATTTTTTTTTATTTAATGGGGGAGGGGAGGCATGTGGCCCCCCTCCCGTGCCACCTCTGGCCCCAGGGACCTCATCCCCCGGGGCCTGTCCTCTCGTTGGAGACTGTGGTGTGGTCCTCAATCCCCCCACGGTCCCAGCCAGCTCCCCGCCTCCTGCGGGAGCCGGCATTGCTTTTCCACATGGGGAGCAGCTATCATGCTGCTCCCCATGTGGAAAAGCAGTCTGCTTTGCTTCATTGAAGCGAGAGCAGGTTTCCCTGCTCTCGCTTCAATGAAGCAAAACAGTTTGCAATGGCAGGGTGGGAGCCGTGAGGCTCCCGCCCTGCCTTTGCAAACAGCAGTGTCCCGGGGGTGGGCACCCCCTTAACACTGCAGGAGCCGGCCCTGGGGGTTGGCGGTCCCCAGGGCCAATACAAGGCTCCAGTAGAGGGGGCTGCATGGCCCCCCTCCCACATGTACAAGTTGCCCCGGGGTGGCAGTCTCCTGGGTTGGGGGGCCTGAGATCCCCCACATCAAATTGTTTTAAGCCCCGGGGGGTGGCGGTCCCCGGGGCTGGGGGGGCTGCGAGCCCCCCCACCCATGGTAATGAAGCCCCAGGGGGTGGCAGTCCCCGGGGCTGCGGGGGGGGGCATGAGCCCCCCGCATATTTAATCTTCGAGCCCCAGGATTTGGCCCCCTGGGGCAAATGAGCATATTCAGCGCGGGTGGCTGCGCTGATTTTTTTTTTATTTTCGGCCGAAATTCGCATTGGCTGCGCGAATCTCGCCGATTTTATTTTTAAAAAAAATCTTTTTTTGGCCCTGGGGGTCCTTGTGGGACCCCCTGAGCAGGCCTAGGGGGTCAGGGTGTTTCTACCCTGCCCCCTTATTGCGTTTTTCACGTTTGTTTTTTAGGTTTCTTGTGCCTCAGTTCTACCGAGGCACAAGATGGCTGCCAACACTTCCTGATCTGGAGTGTTGACAGCCAATTAGAATACAGCTCGTGCACGGCAGGGTGCGCGCTGGGTACAGGGAGGGTGTGCGGATCCTCCAAGGCCATAGATATATATGTGCTTTTACTTCTAATTTTCTCAGGAACTACTGAACGGATTTACACCATTTAAGCAAAAGGCACGAGTCTGAACTGAGGACTACCTCTTTGCCAAATTTGGTGTAAATCCGTTCAGCAGTTCAGGCTGTAGCTGCGTCAAGATGTCCTATGGGAAAATGCATAGGGAAAACACGTTTTGGGACCCCCTTTTTTCTCGGCCCCCGCTTGACGAATCACCGTGAAATTTTAAGGATAGGAGTGGACCGGAGCTGGCCAAAAGTTTGGAAAATTTCGCGAAGATTCGTCAATCGACGCCAACGTTACTTCAAATAGAATGTTGCGGATTTCCTGTGGAAAATAGGTCCTAACTATATCTACCTACTGGTGACCGCCAGTATGTAATATATATATATATATATATATGCATATATATATATATATATATATATATATATATATATATATTATCTACTGGCGGTCGCCAGTAGATAGTTATAGTTAGGACCTATTTTCCATAGGAAATCCGCAACATTCTATTGGGAATATCTTTGGCGACGATTGACGAATCTTCACGAAATTTTCAAAACTTTTGGCCAGCTCCACTCCGCTCCTACCCTGGAAGTTTTGCAGTGATCCGTGAAGCGGGGGCCGAGAAAAAAGGCGGGTCCCAAAACGCGTTTTTCCCATGCAATTTCCCATAGGATCTGTTGTCGCAGCTACAGCCCGAACCGCTGAACGGAATGACACCAAATTTGGCAAAGAGGTAGTCCTCAGTTCGGACTCGTGCCTTTTGCATATTTGGTGTGACTCTGTTCAGTAGTTCCTGAGAAAATGAGGGTAAAAAAGTTAGTGACATCTATGGCCGCGGAGGATCCGCGGACCGTACCCGCACCGTAAGCGCACCCTCCCCGAATGGAGCGCGCACCTTCCCAATCGCACGCTGAATGCTAATTGGCTGTCGAGCGTCTCTCTACATTCGAAACCAGGAACTGTTGGCGGCCATTTTCTGCCTCGGTAGAAGCGAGGCTGAAGATGGAAGGGGAATAAGTGTGTAAAAGATATAAAGGGGGCAGAGTGGAAATACTCTGACCCTCTAGATCTGCTTAGGGGTCCCAGAAGGACCCCCTGTGGCCCCCCTTTTTTTAAAGAAAAAAGCGGCGAAATGCACGCACGGTGTGCGCATTCTATCGCGTTGGATGCACGGATTCTCTCGCGGTGGGTTCGCGGATCCAAGAAAAAAAAAAAAATGAAATTGTTGGGAGATAAAGATTAAGCTTAAGTGTTTTGTTCTTGAGTGGCTCTAAAAAGAGCCATTGTGTTCATTTAGAGTTTTTGGTACTTATAAGTAAGTACCTATACAGAGTCTAAAGTTGTTGAGGAAGACTCTGTTTCCTTCATCAGTAAAGTGTACTCCATCTCACCTATACATCTCTTGCATATGAAAGCGCAGATTGTTATTGTAAATGGTCTCAGAGAAAAGCAGAAACAGATTTATTCACAGCTAGCTTTCTCAATCTGTGGACAAAAATGATCTGACCAGTTCCATTTCTGCCTTTGGCATATGTTAGAATACACAAAGGCAGTTTTAGGGAAAAGTTAAATCAGTTGTGCAAAGGTGTCCTTCATAAGCATTTCCAGACCTACCCCAGTCAAAGTGCCTAGGTCATTGCCACCACAGTGCACTATTATGAGGTCAGGGTGTTGGATTTGCATGAAGGATTTCACCAATGGCATCAATTGGTGCCATTTTAACCCTCTCTGTCCAATCCATTTAATGTCTACATTTGGCAAACCTAGGTCTTTGTGAATGCCTTTGTTTTCTGCATACCTTTGGCTCCAGAAAATGTAGCTGTGTCCCACAATCCACACTGTAAGCATCTAGTAAGGAGGTCTGGATGCACTCAGATGGTCTCTGTAAATGAAATGGCAGTTTGGAAATCAAGATGTTTCTAAAATGGTGGCTAAGATGCAATTTTGAAAAAAGACAAGAAATCATTGGTTGTTTGACAACCTTCTGCACTGAAAGGTAGGGTGCATATTTTTGTTTTTTAAACGCATGATTCCTATTGGTTAAAAAAAGTGCGTGAAAGGAACATTATATATGATAAGCTGATATGTTGAGAAGTCAAGCACACTTGCTGTTTTGATTAGCAACATTGTGTGTGCTGAACTTGTGACCTGTGTGCTCAGTACAGTGTTCCATGACCTGTTTCTATGGTAACGGGCAGAAGGCAGATTGGGGGAAGGGTTGAAGTTTATGTCATTTGGAAAGGGTTGAAATGTTTAACCAATAGAAATGTGTGTTTGCTTTTGAATTTATGTGGGAAGGAATGTGATTTGATGTTTACATGTATATGTGTGGAAAATGAGAGGGAAATTTTGCCATTCATTGGTTCTGCTGACAGGTGCACAGTGCAGAGATTCTGTATAAGAAAATCTGGTGTGTGACTGATATCTGGTGTGTGACTGATATACTTCTTAATCTACAAAACATGACTATTTTTATTTTAATCAGATTAATGTATTTTTTCTGCTAAAGTGTAGGGAGTATTTTTTTTTCTACAATCTTATTGACAGTGTGTGTGCATGTGGAAACCATTTTGTGATAAGGATTTGTGGTTTTTCATGTGTTTGTAGACAGAACTCTATGCAGTTCTTATATTTTGGTAGATTTAGAAACCACTTATTGTTTATGAATTTGTGAAATGAGTTATGTTTCTGCAGTAAAATGTAGTACTCCTTGTAGATGAAGAAATGTGTTTTGGTATAGTGCAAGGGATAGTGTTGTTTGTCTAGAATCACACAGAGAGCCTGTGTGCATTTGGGAACCGCTGTGGAGAAGCGTTTGGTAACATTGTGTATTTTCTGACACAAAACTGTTTTAAAACTTCTCATTTTGTCAAGTTTTAGTAGCATTAGAAGCCAGTCTTTGCTTATGTGTTGATTAAATGAGTCAGGCATTGACACTAAAGTGCAGTCGTGAAATATGTAGATTGTGTGCAGTTCCCTTACCTCTTCCACTGTAGTGAATGAGTTTTGGTAAACTACTAGGGATAGTGGTGCTTGTCTAGAATCACACTGTGAGCCTGTGTGCATTGGGAACCACTGTCAGAGAAGCGTTTGGTAACATCGTGCATTTGCTGACAGAAAACTGTTTTGAAAGCTGTCATGTTGTCAAGTTTTAGTAGCATTAGAAGCCAGTCTTTGCTTATGTGTTGATTAAATTAGTCAGGCATTGACACTAAAGAGCAGTCGTGAAATATTTAGATTGTGTGCAGTTCCCTTATCACTTCCAGTGTATTGAATGAGTTTTGGTCAACTGCTAGGAATACTGGTGCTTGTCTAGAATCACACTGTGAGTCTGTGTACATTTGGGAACCACTGTGAGAGAAGCGTTTGGTAACATTGTGCATTTGCTGGCAGATAACTGTTTTAAAACCTGTCATGTTGTCAAGTTTTAGTAGCATTAGAAGCCAGTCTTTGCTTATGTGTTGATTAAATGAGTCAGGCATTGACACTAAAGTGCAGTCGTGAAATATG
Organism: Triturus cristatus; assembly: GCF_964204655.1. Lineage (NCBI taxonomy): Eukaryota > Metazoa > Chordata > Amphibia > Caudata > Salamandridae > Triturus > Triturus cristatus. The sequence continues at coordinate 719,423,121 of NC_140588.1, forward strand.
TAGATTGTGTGCAGTTCCCTTATCACTTCCAGTGTAGTGAATGAGTTTTGGTAAACTCCTAGGAATTCTGGTGCTTGTCTAGAATCACACTGTGAGTCTGTGTGCATTTGGGAACCACTGTGAGAGAAGCGTTTGGTAACATCGTGTATTTGCCTAGAGAAAACTGTTTTAAAATCTGTCATGTTGTCAAGTTTTAGTACCATTAGAATCCAGTGTTTGCTTATGTGTTGATTAAATTAGTCAGGCGTTGACATTAAAGTGCAGTCATGAAATATGTAGATTGTGTACAGTTCCCTTACCTCTTCCACTGTAGTGAATGAGTTTTGGTAAACTCCTAGGGATAGTGGTGCTTGTCTAGAATCACACTGTGAGTCTTTGTGCATTTGGGAACCACTGTGAAAGAAGCGTTTGGTAACATCATGTATTTGCTGACAGAAAACTGTTTTAAAACTTTTCTTGTTGTCAAGTTTTAGTAGCATTAGAAGCCAGACTTTGCTTATGCGTTGATTAAATGATTTAGGCTTTGACACAAAAGTGCAGTCCTGAAATATGTAGATTGTGTGCAGTCCCCTTACCACTTCCACAGTAGTGAATGAGTTATGGTAAACTACTAGGGATAGTGGTTGTTGTCTAGAATCACTCTGTGAGTCTGTGTGCATTTGGGAACCACTGTCAGAGAAGCGTTTGGTAACATTGTGCATTTGCTGACAGATAACTGTTTTAAAACCTGTCATGTTGTCAAGTTTTAGTAGCATTAGAAGCCAGTCTTTGCTTATGCGTTGATTAAATGAGTCATGCTGTGACACTGATGTGGTGTACTTTAATATGTAGATTTTGTGCAGTACCATTAACTCTTCCAGAGTAGTGAATGAGTTTTGGTAAACTCCTAGGATAGTGTTGCTTGTCTAAAATCACACTGTGAGTCTGTGTGCATTTGGGTAAGGATTGTGAGAGAAGCATTTGGTAACATCGTTTATTTACTGACAGATAACTGTTTTAAAACCTGTCATGTTGTCAAGTTTTAGTAGCATTAGAAGCCAGTCTTTGCTTATGTGTTGATTAAATGAGTCAGGCATTGACACTAAAGTGTAGTCGTGAAATATGTAGATTGTGTGCAGTTCCTTTACCAGTTCCAGTGTAGTGAATGAGTTTTGGTAAACTCCTAGGGATGGTGGTGCTTGTCTAGAATCACACTGTGAGTCTGTGTGCATTTGGGAACCACTGTCAGAGAAGCGTTTGGTAACATCGTGCTTTTGCTGACAGAAAACTGTTTTGAAATCTGTCATGTTGTGAAGTTTTAGTAGCATTAGAAGCCAGTCTTTGCTTATATGTTGATTAAATGAGTCATGCCTTGACAGTGATGTGCTGTACTAAAATTTGTAGATTGTGTGCAGTCCCCTTACCCCTTCCACAGTAGTGAATGAGTTTTGGTAAAGTCCTAGGATAGTGTTGATTGTCTAAAATCACACTGTGAGTCTGTTTGCATTTGGGTAAGGATTATGAGAGAAGCATTTGGTAACATTGTTTATTTACTGACAGATAACTGTTTTAAAACTTCTCATGTTGTCAAGTTTTAGTAGCATTAGAAGCCAGTCATTGACACTAAAGTGTAGTCGTGAAATATGTAGATTGTGTGCAGTTCTCTTACCTCTTCCACTGTAGTGAATGAGTTTTGGTAAACTCCTAGGGATAGTGGTGCTTGTCTAGAATCACACTGTGGGTCTGTGTGCATTTGGGAACCACTGTCAGAGAAGCGTTTGGTAACATCGTGCATTTGCTGATAGAAAACTGTTTTGAAACCTGTCATGTTGTCAAGTTTTAGTAGCATTAGAAGCCAGTCTTTGCTTATGCGTTGAAAAAATGAGTCATGCTTTGACACTAAAGTACAGTACCATGTAGTATTGTCTTTACTGCCCCAGAACTGAAAAATTTATATTTTTAACCAGGCACTGTCCTAGAAGTAGAATGATGATTTAGACAGTTTCTAAGTACTTATGTTGTGAACCATTCATTACCAAATAGACTGCTTCAAATGTCCATGCAGTATGCATGTAGTTCTCTAACCACCTACACAGTTGTTTTTCACACCTTCAAGTCTCTAGACAGTTTCCATACACTTCCAGGAAACACCCTATCACTCTCTTTGTAGTCTTCTAGTGACCCATTCAGCACCATGTAGTAATTCATTCACTGTGCCAAAACCCAAACATTTATAAATTCACCAAGACACTCTCTTTCCAGTACTCTAATGCTTCAGATACTGTCTAAGTATTCATGCACTGAGCCAGAACTTAGCACATGGACTGCTTCAAACCCCTATGCACTATGCATGCAGTCTTTTAACCACCTAGAGATTTGTCTTTTATACTTTCAATTCCCTAGTCAATATCCATATAGTCCAGCAAACATCTTGTCACTCCCTTTGCAGTCTTTTAGTGACCTTTTTAGTACCAAGTACTAATCCATTCCCTGTGCAAAAAGTCTACCAGTTATAAATTCATCCAGGCAGTCTCCTTGCTGTAGTCTAATCATTCAGTCAGTACCCAAGTACTCATGCAGTGAGCCGGGCCTTAGCACATGGACTGCTTTAAATGCCTATCCAGTATGCATTCAGTTCTCTAATGAGCTACACAGTTGTCTTTCGCAGCTTCAATTCCCCAGTTAGTATTCATACACTTCTAGCAAGCACACCCTGTTACTCACCCTGTGTGTCTCTTTTTAGTACTGTAATCATTCAGTTAGTTAGCATGAAGTCTTTTAGTGAGGTAGGCTTTAGGGCATGAACTGCTTCAAAGTAGTATGCATTATGTATGTAGTGTTTTAATCATGTCACACTTGTGGTTCAGGGCTATAGTTTTTTTGTCTGTTTTTATATAAAATGTGTTTGTACAGTAATGAAATATTGTACATTTGAAAGTTATTAATATACATTTATTTGTAACTCTTTTTTGCAGATACTGTTTTTCAACGTTAAAATCGAGAAAGTATGCCAGAAAAAAAAGAAAAACAAAAGAACAGAGACAGGAGGATTATTTGAAGAAACATCAACCACAAGTATTGAATGAAAAAGATAATGTGGCTAAAAGGAAAAAATCTTCTGGTAAGATCACGAAGCAATTTATTAAAAATGTTTGTAGGAGCAAACAGAATGTAGAGAATGCTGCAACTTCAAATAATTTTTTAAGTAAGAAAAAAATCAAAATAAGAGGTAAAGTAAAAAAGCAAATGTTCAGTCAAAGGAGATAAAGTATGGTAAAAGAAGACAAAATCAGTATAAGGAATTATGCAAAAAAATATTTTACAAGAGAGTAGTGCATAATTTGCTGAAAGATGTAAAGAAATATAGAAAGACAGCTTTATTTTATAAAAAGAAGAAGCATATTGAAAGCATTGTGGAAAAGGCTTTTGAAGTAAAAAGGAAACTGTTTATTTTAGTGTTAAACAGAATTTGATCACTAGATAAATCAATATATGTAATGAAGGCCAAAAGTAGGAGGAAAAGAGTTATTAATAAAAAAAAATGTAGTGATGTTTTTTTGGGAGAATGGAAACACAGTTCTAGTTCAGAGCCTTTTTTTAATGAAGAGAGTTATTCACTAAGTGAAAAATTATTGTATGCAGTTGACACCAGTGGTAGAGGTTATGAGGTTAGTGATGGTTGTCCAACGGAGAAAGAGAAAATGGTTGAAAGAAATGCAGAAGAAGTGATAGCTGATGAAGTTTTAGGGAGACGTGCTAAAAACCCTGTGTACACTTGGGATTACAGTAGTGTTTGTAGTGTACGACAGGAATCTATTGAAAAATTATGTAGTTTTTTACGAGTCTATACTAAAAAAAGTGTAAAACAAAAGATTAAGCTGTTGCAAGGACTAGACCCTTGCAGAGTGAGAAAACATACTGGTTTGCTAGGTCATTCTCTGGCTTGTCTTTCTAGGAAAGTTTGTGAAAGTGTTTTTCACCATTTCAGAATGCTGGCAGTACATCATACTCAAATGCGGAATTTAGTGAGAAGGTTGTATTATGCAAAAAGTCCAGCACTAAAGTTAAGTGAGTTGAACAGTGCTATTTTGCGTGGGTCAGTTTCAGATGTGAAGCAGGTCTGTGAGGATATTGAGTTTTGTTACTTTGGGCCTCAGCAAGAGAGTGAAGAAACTGACACATTAGTAGAACAAAATGTTGAAGACAATGTAGAACCTGTAATTACAGAAAAATTTGAGGATGAAATGACAAAGTTTAAGGTAATTTCAGGTGAAAGACCAAATATTCCTTGTATTTGTTGTCGGCGAAGTCACTATAAAAATCAGACTAGGGGTGTCAATCTGTATTTAAAAAGTGAAATAGAAGATAATGATAAGTAGATGGAATTTGCAACTTATTTGTTGGTAGAGGATTGTTTTGATTTGGGATGTGAGCAGCGTATTTGCAAATATTGTTATAATAAATTAGATGAGAATAAAATGCCTGCTAGAGCTGTTCATGATAATCTAGAGTTGGTTGATATTCCTCCAGAGCTGATAGATTTAAATACGTATGAGTCTATTCTGATACAATGTGTTCACCCATTTCAGGCTATTGTTTGTATGGAGCTCAAAACAAGTAAATTACCTCCATCAGAGTTGCAAAGAAGATTGAAAGGAAGAGTTGTGTATTTGCCATTAGATTTAAGGAAAAATGTTGAAACTATTGGTGTAGATCATGCAGAAAATGAGCCACTAGTCATTCTAGTTAATGGTGTTCCTACTAAGAAAAAGAAAATCTGGAAAGAGTAAGTGGATGTTAGAAAAGTGCAAAAGGCATCATTGTACCTGATAAAAAATAATGAGTACTAGAGAAATGTGTTTGTTGGAGAAGAAGAACTAGATTTAGCAGAAGATAGTAAAACATTAAGTGGACAAACTGAAAAAGTGGACATGTCCAGATGTGAAGAGATCTATGAACATTACAGTGTACATCCACTTCATTCCAAAGAGGTGATGGGGAATACAATTGAGTTGTTTCAAATGAAAAAAACAGGAAGTCCCATGAGTGTATGGGAAGAGAGTTTGGAAGCTCGTTGTTTCCCGCAGTTGTTTCCAGCAGGAAAAGGTGGACAATATGATGAACGTCCTGTGCAGATTCCTGCATCTGAATATCGGACAACAAGATTATATGCAGAAGATCCAAGATTTCGACAATGTATCCCTTATATGTTTCATCTTCTGTTTGAAAGTGACTTGTCTGGACTTTCATATGCCGTAAATCACATTTTAAAAACTGGAATGCATCTGCAAAATGTAACTGCAAAGGATTTTATGGATAAAGTGCATCAGAGAGATGATCATTTAGAATCTCAGTTGATTAATCTGATGGCATGTCAGCGTGGGACTAATGAATATTGGTACTGTCGACATGGAGAAGTGAAATGCATGCTACGGAACTTGGGAACTCCTACATGGTTTGTTGCACTAAGCTGTGCTGAGTATGCTTGGGATGATTTACTTGAATTTCTTCGAGAGGCAAATTCCAATATAAATATTATTGAATACAAGACACCTGGAGAATTGTGCTCTTTGGATCCTGTCAATGTATGCAGATATTTCAATCATAGATTTGAAGCTATGATGTCTTTCATCTGCAATAAAAAGAATCCTCCTCTTGGAGAAGTTGTGGATTTCTTTTGGAGAAAGGAGTATCAAGCAAGAGGTCCTCCTCACATACATATGTTGTTATGGGTCAAGGATGCCCCCAAATTTGGAACAGATTCAGATGAAAGTGTTTTGTCTTTCATTGAAGATTATGCTACATGTGCTGTACCAAATAGCAGAGAAGACAAAAACTTAAAAGAACAAGTCTTACGATTTCAAAGCCATAGGTGTGGAAAATACTGTCGACGAAAGTACAAGTCAAAGGATAAGTTCTATACCAAATGTCGTTTTGGATTTCCATGTCCTGTATTAGCAAAAGGAAGAGGGAACAGTTTCATGTCAGCTGTACGACATACCATCACAAGAAAGTCTCCGAAAAACACCTACAACTTAAGAAGAAGCGAAGAATCAAAATACATAAATGACTACAACCCAGTTATTTTATCCATGTGGAACGCTAACATGGATATTCAGTATGTTGCGGACAATTCTATTGCTGTTGCTCGATATGTAACGTCTTACATTACTAAATCAGAAAAGACTGAATTGAAAGAAATGTGGGAAGAGATTTCTCACGAGAAGAGTCTAAGTAAGAAATTATACAGTTTCAGTTTGGAAATGTTATCACATCATGAAATTGGAGCATATGAATGTATCATCTGCAAGTCTATATTCCAAAAGTAGAAGAATCATTTGGGTGAGTCTAGGTCTTGCAGGAATGCGAAATCGGGTACTGAAATCTGTTCAAGAAATTGAATATTTAGCAGAAAATGACCCTGAAAGAACAGATATTTTGAAAACCAATATGTTGGACACATACTATCCAAAGACAAGTCATCATCTTGAGAACATGTGTCTCTATGAAGTGTTGCAAAACTACACTTTTAAACGGAATATTACAGAGAACATCAACGATGGAAAATATGGAGTGAATGGTTTTGAAGGATGTCTGGTGAAACAAAGGAAAGGAAATTTAATTAATCACAGAAAACTGAGTTGCGACACTGCTGACAAAAGGGAATTTTACTATTTAGCCCTTTTGTAAATGTTCAAACCATGGCGTTCTGAACTGGAATTACTTGGAGATTTTCCCAGCTATGAAGATTCATTTAATGCTTGTAAAGATAGCATACAATGCAGTGTTTTCGCAAATTATGTGAAAATGTTGAATGATGAAATTGATCAAGAAGCTACAATTGCAGCTGAGATTGCTAGAGACAGTTCTCAAGACAGTCAAAGTTGTGCTGCACTGAGTCAAGATCCACTTGGACAACCAATTGTTGAAAATTAAGCAGCGATTTCCATGAATGAGGTGGAAACAGCAATGTATCAAGCAGAAGAAGATGCAATACAGTTAGGAAACTTGGAAGAGCAACTAAATGTTGAACAGAAACAAATATATCAGCAACTGAAAGAGCAGATTGGCCATGGATTACTTAATGAAAAGAAAGATTGCTCATGTACATCATTTCAACCTATCCGAATGTATGTGAGTGGTCAAGCTGGAACAGGAAAGAGTTTCTTAATTAAAGTAATTCCAAGTTATCTGCAAAAAACAACTGAGTCACATTTGTCTTGTGTTGTCACTGCTCCAACTGGGTTGGCAGCATATAACATTAAAGGAATTACTTTACATCGTTTACTAATGCTGCCAGTAGAGCATGAGAACAAATTGGAATACCACAAGCTATCTGGAGAAGCTTGTTGTGAAGTTTCAAGAGTGCTGAAGAAAATGAAACTTCTCATTATTGATGAGGTGAGCATGGTTTCAAACTTGATGCTTGCCTTTGTGCATTTAAGAATGCAGCAAATTCTTAAAACAGAGTATGACGTGTTATTTGGAGGAAAACACGTCATAGTTTTTGGAGATCTACTGCAACTGACACCGGTAAAAGGACAACCGGTATTTAAAACACTTGCCCATGAAGATACTAGAAAGTCTCTTGGCAGTGTTGGTAATGTGAACATTTGGAGTAATTTTGAATACAAAGAACTGACAACAAATATGCGACAGGCAAATGATGCTAAATATGGAAGTATTCTTCAAGATATAAGAATTGGAATTCTTTCAAAAAAGGGAAAGAAGCTTTGGAGAGTCGATTACTTTGCAATGTCTTTCCAAATGAAAATGCATTTGCTGCAAAAGTGTACGTGGAAATTGCTAAAAATAAGTCAGTGATTTGCTTAATGCCAACACTGCATGAGTGTTCAATATTCAACGAAGAATTATTAAAATTGGAAAATGAAGAAATTGTCAAAATGGAAGCCATAGATAAAATACTACATGAAGGAATCACTATTATTTTAACGGGTAAGTTGAGATCAAAACTAGATTGTTTAGAAAAAAAAATATCTAAAACTGCTGGTTGGGAAAAGACACTGTATGTGTGTGTAAACTGTCGGGTAATTTTAAGGCGTAATTTGGATGTAGAGAAAGGTTTAGTTAATGGTGCAAAGGGCAAAGTGGTGAATTTTGTGAATTATCAGAAAAAAAAAGGAATTGGATTTTTAAAAATTAAATTTGATCAGATTGATGAAGTTAAAGAAATTGGTTGTTGTTCAGTTCGTTTTTTGCTTGTTAAAGATTTATATGTCCATAGGAAACAATTTCCATTTTCTCTGGCATATGCAGTGACTATTCATAAATCTCAAGGATTAAGTGTAGACAGTGCATTGGTGAACATTGGATCTACTGTATTTAAAGAGGGTGTGGCATATGTTGCTTTGTTGTGAGTCAGAACATTATCTGGTTTGTTTTTGATTGATTTTGATGAGACAAAGGTTACTGCAGATGCAAACTGTGTAAAAGAGTATAATAGGTTAACAAGGGTGTATGCTCCTAATTTAGGTCAATATCCTGTATTTGAAAAGCGTGTGGTTGGTCAAAAAAGAAGGTTAGAGAATATCTGTTCTGAAGGTATCAAGAAAAGAAAAGAACAAGATATTGTTGTGATTGCAGGTAAAAAGAAATTGAATTGGACACTGTTGAAGAGATTGTTGGTTATCAGTTTGAAAATAGTTCTGGTGTCAACTGCTATGCTAATGTAGTGGTCAATGTTGTTTTTTATCTTGAAGATTTGCAAGAGCAAATTATGGAGAATCGGCAAAAAAGATTTTGTTCTCTGTTGCACTCTGTTTATGAAAAATTGACAACAGATAGAAGTAAAATACAATCTGTTTCAGATGTTCGTAGTCTTTTGGATGTGTGTTCTGGTTCTACACAATTTACACAAAATATCCAACAAGATGCTCAGGAATTTTTAATGTATATGCTTACCATTTTTGAAAATGAAGGTGTAGAAATATAAAATATTTTTGGCCTTTCTTACAAATGGAAACATCATTGTGAAAATTGCACGTATACATGTAGCACCAATGTAGACACTGAGAGATTTCTGTATTTAACATTACCAGACTGTAAATCAGTGGCTTTCAATAAATTAGTGAAAGGTGCAATTCAAAACATGGAGTGTAGCCAATTTAAATCAGAAATGTTATCCACATTATTGTTAACAAAATATGGAAAATACATAATTTTAATGATGCAACGTTGTACAGCTGATGGAAGTAAATTGGATACTTTAATAAAACAATTTTTAGCAGCACAAATATCAATATGAGGAAGGACTTTTGTAGCAATTGCAATAATTTTCCATGATGGGCCTTCCACCACATCTGGACATTACACTGCCTATCTAAAATGTGACAAAGGCTGGACACTATGTAATGATGCCCAGTTGGTTTTCAAACAACGTTTGCCCAGGGAATTACAAAATTCCTACCTAATATTTTTGAAGCCAAAGTTTTAGGAAGCTAATTCACTCTCTGAGGAATTTATTATTATAATTTAATAGAACTAGCATTGGACAGTTTACATAAAGAAGACGTGCAAAAATACCATTTGGCCTCAAGGAAAGGTATATTTTTGAATTATGGACTTTTTGGTGGTCATTTATTCGGTGATTATTTTAATGTGGCAACATTTACAGTTTTTATAAGTTAAAGTTATAAAATTTTGTAATTTGTAAGCATTTCAGATATGTATGATTTTTATTTTCTGGTATTTTACTGAGAATAGTATGTTGTTTTTTTTTTAACAATCTTTCTGATTGTTTTTTTTTGCCCGCTGTTAAGTGATGAGTACCATTGAAATCACTATATCGAGTGAAATTCAATATATTCTGAGAACAGCAAAAAAGGCAAACAAATTACTTTGTGGAAATTATGTTGTGTTGTAAAAAAATTATTTTTATATGTTATAATTTCTATTTTATTTTCTTTCACAGATCCAAATTTTAAAATGAGCAATTGTTAAGAATTTATATTTTAATGAAAAATAGGCAAAAATGAATAAATTTTTTTATTCCTATTACTGTGCAGGTAAGTTTAACTAAGTCTCAATATGCAGAATGAAGAGGCCTGCAAGAATCTACAAATTGAAACACGTTTCTTAAAACACTTTGTTTATGTAGTTTAGAAATCTGACCATAATCAGTTATCAAGTGACCTGCAAAAAAAGAGATTTGAGGGGTTCATAATATTTAATCTTTTTAGGTGTTGAAGGACCGCAATCATTTCAATCATTCTTCTTTGAACATCTTTGCAGTCAAAATTCTGTGCTTACCTTCTATCATTTGCAAGGAAATTTAAAAACGGAAATATGTCACTTTTTGTAACATAGTTATTGTATAAGATACTCTTTCATATTTTCAAAGAGAGGAAAAGGCACTCTTTGCACTTTTTATACTCCATGAAAATATAACCTCATCATGCAGACCACTTTCGGTTGAAAGGGTGTTCTATAAGCGTTGTTGTGCATGATTTCACTTAATACTCATAGAACAAGACACATGTGTAGATTTATTAGAAATTGTAAATCTCGATATGTGTGTGAATGGTGCACCATTCTACAATTGGTGTAGGAAAGCACAACAAAGAGAGTTGTTTTAATTTCTCCACATTTTTATATCTTCAATGCATGCTGAAATGTTCAGCATACATTGAAGGAGAAAAATGCATTTTCTCATTGTTTTTGTACAGGAAGGCGTGTCTTCCTGTAGAAAAACAAACAGCACATGACACGGATATCCTTTCACTATTATGCAAGGGTGCCTGTGTCACCACATGGCAGCAGTTTAAGCAGCCGTGCAGAGAGAAGCATAGATTTGCAACATATTTATGTACATATGTTGCATCCCTGTGCTTCGGAAGTACTACAGCACACAGCAGTTAAAGAGGTTACTGTGTGATGCTGCAGCACTTCCTTATAGTTCTGCACTTATACATTCACCATATGCTACTAATGCATTCATTCAGTCAATTACGTACTACACATACATTCATCTAAACTTTCACACACTAACAAAGAAATTTAGCTCTTTTTTAAACCAAGAAAATTAGTTCTTACAAGAACTTTTTTTTTCTTCTTTCTTCTTTTATATTTTTTGGGGAGTTTTCTGAACAATTTTGTGATTTTTTTGTTTTTTCTGAAAAAAAACCAACAAAAAAACCAGGAGAAACCAAACAATGAACTTCAAGGAACAGTAAAAAAAAAAAAAGAAATAGCAAATATGACTTTCCTGCCGGTGGCAGATGAGGTCGATTGACTGCTCGCCATAGCACAAAGTCTAATTGCACTTAGTGCAGAGCACTTTTAAAAATTGAAATTGAGGACAGATGTCCAAGGTTTGGTCTGAGGGATGCACTCTTGACGTGCTCGGCTGCGATGAGGTGGATGGCGCAGGAGCAGGAGTGTCTCTCATCCGTCGGCACTCTTCACGTGCAAGATTGTTTGGATGAAGGCTCCTCATGTGCTTCATCATACTTGCCGTGCCGCAAGAGTATTTCTTGGTAGGATCCCCTCTCGATAAGACTCTTTTGCAAATCTTACATGTGACCAAGGTGGCATTGGTCTTATTCTGTCCTTCGGGAAAAGTACAAAATTTCCACACCACTGAAGCAAAATGTTTTTTGTGTGGTTCCTCCGGCAAAAATTCATCCTCAGAGGTTTGAGGTGATCAGGTGATGCCTGCTGCCCTGAAGCCATTTTTGGTTGCAAAAAGTTAGAACTAAGTGTATACTTAGTCTAAAAAAATCTTCTTCTCTCCAAAGAGATGGTTCTCCAAAGAAGCTCAAAGAAGAATGATTGAAATGGGTGGGGTCTTTCAATAGTTAGAAGAGGAAGTGTAATGAACCAATCAAATCTCTTTTTTTGCAGGTCACATGAGATCCGCGCACCGTGCACTTACGCAGCACGCACCCAGCGTGCATCCGCGAAATTGAATTAAAAAGAAATATAGGATTAGATGTCAAAATATATTAGTTTTAAGACTAGTTTAGAGTTTGTCTTCAATTAATATTCATATGCAATACATAAATATGTTTTTTAAATGTTAAATACTTCGCGGGATCCGCGGACTTACCGCATCACGGACGCATATGACGCATCGCAGAAGCGCGCAGACGTCGCGTTACGTACATCGAATGTATTGCGTATAGGCTGGGAGTCGCGTACCGGTCGCAAAGCGATCGCGCACTAAACACGTACCCAACGCATACCATGCGCAGATGCTATCGCGTACAGATCGTTAACGGTGCGCTTAGGGTGCGCGGATCCAAAAACATTGAAGAAAAATATATCTAAAATAAAGTTTTGCACTTATAGTTAAAAAAATATTTTGAAAAATATAAAAAAATATGTTTGAAAAACCCATTAAGTTCTAATAATATTTTTTAATTTTTAAAATAATTAATTGAAGAAATATGTTTAAAAAATGGTTATAAAAAAGTATTTAACAAACTAAATATTAATTAATGAAATTGACACACTGAATTTGAAAAATATAGAAATCCAATCAAAATCATTAAACATGATATCTTTAGAGATAAGTTATAGATAGGAATTAGCATTTAAAAAACCTTTGAAATTCACTGAAAAAACCATAGGTTTCTTGCGCGTTATAGTTAGGAATTGGCATTTAAAAAACCTTTGAAATTCACTGAAAAAACCAAAGGTTTCAGGGGCGTTATAGTTAGGAATTGGCATTTAAAAAAACCTTTGAAATTCACTGAAAAAACCATAGGTTTCATGCATGTTATAGTTAGGAATTGGCGTTTAAAAAACCTTAGAAATTCACTGAAAAAACCATAGGTTTCAGGGGCGTTATAGTTAGCTGGACATTTCCCTCATACAAAACCCTAGAAATTCCCCTGTTATAGTTAGTTCAGCTAACTATAACTCGCGCCCCCGCAATGCACTGCTGATGACGTCACATATTACATCATTCATGACATGGTCAGTGACATCACTGATGACATCACTGATGACATCTCAAATGACATCACTGATGACATCACTGATGACGTCATCTATGTGATAAATTAGTACACCTTCTCACACCCTAAAATAACGTTTGATACACCAACTAAAAATTTCAGACGGCCATTTTGAAGACCATAGATACTCCAATACCAATAACTACATACCCACTCATTGACTCTTAGATCTACATGCACCTCCACTCACTCACCTGTACAGTCACTCATACTTACAGTCACTCCGTACAAGACTATCATATGCATTTATACACATATATAGACACTCACACACTGCCAATCATCCATTGAGGTACTGACACACCTAGTCAGTTGTGCAAATAATTAAACACAGTCCAAATGACTCACCTATACAGTTAAACACACTCAAGTTCACTTACTCATAAAAATACTAAAAATATTTGACACTCCTATTCAATTACTAGTACAAGCACACACTCATCCATACAGCCAGTCCCGCAATCACACACTCACATATAGATAGTTATTTACTTTTATACACATATACACTGTGTTTCACATATGTAGTTACTGTCACATGTACAACTGAGATATACATTCAATCACTAACACACCCTTACATACACTCACCCAACCATACAGTCCATCACAGTTGCACTCTTAAAACCATGCACCCATAGAATCATCCACTCACACATCTATGCACAGAGTCACACAAACCCCACCCACACATACACTCAGGCACCCATACAGATACTCAGACAACCAATCAATAACCCATAGAGACACTCATATTGCTATTCACAAAACCATGCATCCGTTTACACATCAACAGATAGACAGATACAGACATTCACACAGTTTAGTCACTAGTCTGCAGTAAGATACATCTAATGACTCACTTATAGAGTCAGTTACGCACCTAGAAAATCACCCATTCACACACTTGTACACCCACTTATTCTTCAACAGGCCTTTCCCTATATATATTAAACATATTAAAACTGTTCAGAAAACACATACTCAATGGATGACGTCATCAGTGATGTCATTTGAGATGTCATCAGTGATGTCATCAGCAGTGCATTGCGGGGGCGCGAGTTATAGTTAGCTGAACTAACTATAACAGGGGAATTTCTAGGGTTTTGTACGAGGGAAATGTCCAGCTAACTATAACGCCCCTGAAACCTATGTTTTTTCAGTGAATATATATATATATATATATGCACTTAAATTACCTGCCATGCAATTTACCATAGGAAACTTTAGACACGGCTACAGCCCGAACTGCTGAACGGAATTACACCAAATTTGACAAAAGTTAGCCCTTGGTTCAGAAAGATCCCTTTTTGTTAAATGGTGTAAATCCGTTCAGTAGTTGCTGAGAAAAATCAAAATTAAAAAAGTTTCGATATCTGTGGCGCGCGATGGATCTGCGCACCCTCCGCTCACCCTTCTGATCACAAGCTTTATGCTAATTGGCTGTCAACCCTCCAAACCAGGAAGTGTTGGCAGCCATCTTGTGCCTCGGTAGAACCGAGGCACAAGAAATCAGTAAAAGAAATACGTAAAACACAAAAAGGGGGCAGGGTGGAAACACCCTGACCCCCTAGGCCTGCTTAGGGGGGTCCCACAAGGACCCCAAGGGCTACCCCCAAATTATTATGTCATCAGTGATGTCATTTGAGATGTCATCAGTGATGTCATGAGTGATGTCACTGACCATGTCATGAGTGATGTAATATGTGACATCATCAGCAGTGCATTGCGGGCGCGCTAGTTATAGTTAGCTGAACTAACTATTACGGGGGAATTTCAATGGTTTTGTATGAGTAAAATGTCCAGCTAACTATAACGCCCCTGAAACTGTTGCAGGGATTCTGCTTTTGCACAGAACTATGCGCAGGAGACCAGGACCTCAGAGAATTGTGGTGTACCAGAAAACTCTCCTCAGAACCCAGAACCCCTTATCCGACTAGCTAAGTATCCCATTCGTTAGCCTAGATCTAGCTAGGCGGTCCCAATGTATAGACAAACCAGAACAAGCAACTTAGATATTTCTAAGGAGTGGTGGGAATCTGAAATACCTGTTCGTATCTATTTGTTAGTCCACAACATAATAATACAGGCACGGTAAAGTTTAAAGAGTTTATTTTATAAACCTCGCGTCCTAAGATGCAGTACTTTGGCTAACACTAGCAGACTAACAGTACAGATCAGAACCATAAGCATTATTACAATACCATACAAAATGAAAGGAGCAATCATACTAATAATGACAGTGGTATACAGCCACACTCCTTTCTCTATAATCAAATACATTATTATTATTATTAGACTATTAGAAGGTCTCTTAGGTTAACAGGGGGGACCCCAGACTGTATAGATCAGCTTAGTAGAATCACATCAAAGGATCATCTAGCTCTCTCATGCATCAGCTCTTCTGTTCGAATGTGTGCAAACCCAAACTGTTCTGCAATATTAAAGACGCTTGTCCTTCAGATATTGGCAGCTGCATGTATGATATGTCTAAGAAGTGGTACGATCAATCTAATCACAACACTCTGTACCTTCTAGTGACCCAGACTCGTTCTTTGCATGATGTACAGACCAAGGGCACATTTCACGGTTAAGAATGTGAAACAACAGTTTGTTATCCTGTAAGGCAAAGTTGAGTCAGCATTTCTAAAATGAATAACACATAACAACAGTGTTGTGTGCAGCGCAGCAGAAACGACAAGCTTGCTTGCTAACAATTATCTCGTTTATGCTAACTTAGTGTTGTAAATAGGGCGTGGCTTAATCCATCCTACACCCCCCCATGATCGGAGCACGAACCAATAGGGATACACTTATCAAGAACGCAGAGTTCAAGTGATTTAGAACGGAACCAAGGGTATGAATTATATGTCCATATAAGGCAAGTGTAAAGTCCGAGAATAAAAAGGAAAAAACAATTCGTTTTAAAAAAAGAAAAACGATGTCTTAAAAATATTAGTAAAAAATTTCGAAGAAATTTAACAGCCCTGGATGCACCCTGGATTGACAATGTCAATCAGTCAATCCATGAAGGTATATGCACCGTAAGTTGCAACAGCTTCCAAGAGGAAATCATTGGAGCGTTCCGCAAAAGTATCTGCCATCCAATTTAGCAAGGGAAAGGAACACACGTGTTCATCAATTATCGGAGCATCCAGCACCATGATAGGACAACTGTCAGCATCCTCGATATAACTCCTTTCAAGGAATTGAATAGCCGCCTCTCCGATATCCCAGTTACCAACGACTCCGTGTGCAGCACCCAAAGCCATAAACCCGACACCAGAACAATCAAATTCATGAGCCACTAAGGGACACATTAGTTTATCAAAATCCGGGTCAGGTGACGCCAAGTTTGACAGGCACAAGTCCAGAGCCCATTGGAAGGGACAATCTAGGCAATGAAAGACAGGTTGCACACATGTAAAAAAGGGAAACCGGAAAGACAATCCATACTGACAATCCATACTTGACGCTTAACACTGCCAGAGGTAAGGTGCCGTAGTAATCAAGCATCCGGCTACGAAGATGGAGCAAGCGGAGCATGCTGTCTTGCAACTCCTGGTGTGCAGCCATATCGAAGTGTGTAAATCAACAAGAGGATCCCAGCCACCAAAGCGAGGAGCAAGGGGAACCCTCCGAAGACACTTGAAAAAACTAGAATGTAAAAATGCGGGGATTACACCAAAAAAGATGTCACGAGGCCCGAGCCCACAATTTAAAAAAAATGAACAAGGCCAGTCGTAGACGAGGCATTAAAGATTGTTTGAATCAAGGTTCCAAAATGTAGGGGGAGGTCAGTATTTAAAAGAGCTTGTACCTCAGTGCGTGTGTTCGCCACATTAAGAAGAAATGTTTCACGGGACGAAGTTAACGCAACTTCTTTTTTAGACAAAAGAGCCTTTATTCTGCTCATTCTATTGAACTCTGCGTTCAAGGTCGGAATCGCCGGCCAGATGGATATATCGAGTCGGCCTTAAGGGGGAGGGAAAAGGACGTTATTACAGCAAACCACCTTTTGCGAAACAGTGACTATGTAAGGAATACCCACTAGCATCCCACAGCAAGCTTCACTATTTAAAAGCAAATAACTACCGTTGGCAAGCAGCTTAAAAGAAGACGTTATAACTGGCATTGGAATCCCCTTCAGGACACAAGCCAAATTAGGAGCGTGTATATTGCAAGCGCCATGTAATTGTATATGTCTACAAACCACAGAATGATCAGAAGCGGAAGTGCATTCTTCACCCTTTAAGTAAACCTCCTTGCCATCCCTTACGCATCTGTAAGTGAACGGAAGTGACCAAACTTCGTGCAAAAACGCATCACCAAGTTGCTCATATCTACCAATGGCATAATGCTTCATGCACGAACTAAATTTAAACAAACTAAAAGGTAAAGTGACCAATCCGTGTATAAGCCACATGGCTGAATTCAACTCAGCTACAGAAAAAGGTAAAGGTTCTAATTTTTCAATGTGCAGCAATGCATAAGTTGCATCTTTCATGGACATGAACTGCTGTTTTTCTGTCAAATTAAAAGGAAGGAACAACGATGAAATATTCATGTAATCCCAAGGGACTTTCCCTGCCTTTAACATTTGCAATGTCCATGCAAACTGCATAATTGAACGCAACTGATTTTGACCATGATACAACACAGATACATCATCTTGCACAATGTCTACGACAGAAGAAACAATATTATCTAATGTATAAATTCTAGAAGACAAAGTATTAATACTATTATCTATCACAGCCAATACTTTTTCCATATTGGCCTGGTCAATAGCACGCAGTCTAGAAGCAGCTTCAATTTGCGACAATTTCCAAATTTCATTGTAAATAGCATAAGCCCATCGTTTAGACCTGCCATTTGCAGGACCCTTAATAAAATCATTCAAATCTATTTTGTCATTTAATCGTGATAAATGAAGCTTAACTGAAGTTAACGTGGAATGTTGCAGCCACGACTGACATAACTTACCTACAGAGTAGGTAGTCACCGTGTGTGAAGATGTAAAACGAGGGTCAACCCTAAGTTGTGTATACCCTGGAGCCAAATCCAGAAACCGACGTTGACAGGAATCTGAGCTTGTTTGCCATACCAACCAACCCTCAGGATTCAATGTTGAACTATTGAAGGTGCCATTGGAAACAAGGGACTGCAACATAGTAAGGGACAGATCTGAGTGATTCTCCCAACCAGGACAAGCACCCAGATCCGGGATCGAGGGAGAAATCAATTTTTTAGATATAGCCAATCCAAAACAAGTGGTCTGAAAAATAGACAAATTCAAAAATAATATATGGTTTGGGATAAGACAGGCACGATGCAGAGCTTCTGTTCCTTGTACCTGCCACGGTTTAGTTCCCCAAACCGATTTAAGATCGATAGTAGCTTTCCATACGTCATAACCTCCAATAGCCAATTCATCCATAAAGGATTTGGAATATAATAATTTTGTGTGTGTCAGTCTGACCTTAGAAGTGGGTTCTACCGCCACCTTAAAATAAAAAGAATCAGGGTTTGACACACTAAAATCCGAAAAGTATGTGAATTTTTTCAATAAAGTGGCAGAGCTGCCAGGCATAGGGACAGGACAATGTTCCCATTGAGTGAAATTAACAACATTTCGAAAAGTATTTGCTCTGTGTAGGAAATGTGTGCCATAATGTTGAAAACAAAATTGCTCATCGTAGTTTGCAGTATCTAAATACAGATCTTCAGCATCAAATGCAGCATAATATTTTAAATCAGAAAACAGTGCTTCTATTGCTTGTACATCCCAATCATCTGAGCGGATGTTTTGTTTAACTACATCACCCATAGAAACACGAAAAACAGTTGGCACATTAATAACTTCGGTGGGACCATGAATTTGAAAGTTCACTGCATCCCAAGCAATCCCATCACGTACAGGCCAGGCGGTGATCTTCACAAACGTCTGGTCTCTTTTCATGATGTGTGATGAGGAATGGGGGGCCAAAGTTCCATCAATTAATTGAATTGTAGAACGCTCATTCAGGTAGTGTCCATTGATAAGTCTAAAAAATACTACCACAAAGCCAGTTGTCATGAATAAAAAAATACAAATCAGCACTAACCAGATGTAAGTCCAAGGTGCAACCAAAAAATGTCTCTTGAACCAGGCAAAAAATATAGAAATTTTGGAAGGGGCAGTGGAAGTCAATGATTCAGTTTCAAAGGAAGAATGGGACTGGGTAAGTGTTGTTGTATGTAATAGGGGCAAAGGGACTTCTGCAGGATAAGCATACTCAGGATCATCAGGCAAACCACCAGCAGTAGGTGGCACAGGCGGATCATTAACTGTAAGCCTCTCAATGGAAACCTCAGGCACGATGATAGAGGGTGGCATCACAACAGAGTTTCTCAGCATCGAAGGGCAGGAAACCGAAGGTGTCATACTATGGAGAATCGGCCACCCTGTGTAGCTTGACATTCTCAATTGAAATGTACCTGTTACCCTTGCGACCAGGAAGTGGGGGTAAAACAACTGTACGTGTACCCAATACTCCAAGCACCGGGACTGGTGCACGATAAGAGGGGCCAAACTCCTTCTTGTTCTCCACCTTCTCACGGACCAGGTCACCAACTCGAGGCAGCGAGCCGACTACCGGAATCAGGAGCGCTTCTTCAGATGTAGAGGACACGTGTTCCTTTGCTAGAGTGTCTCTTGCTTCTTGTAGATTCTGCAATACAGCACAGTGGTCATCTAGGTCAAAAGGCGCGGCAGTCGCCGCCATGTCTAGACCGTCAAGGTCCGGAACAAACATTCTCACTCCAAAGAGCATCATGTAAGGGGTCCTCCCACCCAGAGACCTTCTAGCGAGGTTATTAAGTGCACGTTGGATGTCATACAAGTGGGCAAGCCAGTTCCGGCCTGTACCTAATACCTTGGCTGTCAACGATTGCTTTAGGTCACGGTTCATCCATTCCACAACACTATTGCCCTCAGGCCGGTATGGAGATGAAAATTTGACTTGGACCCCCAAACTTCTCATTGCTTCTTTGTACGCCTTAGAGGCGAACGCCGGGCCCTGATCAGAGTGAAGGGTACCACATGCAAAACTCCCTATAAAGACACGCAATGCTTTGATGACAGTCCTGGCATCAGCACTCCTTTGTGGCCACACCCACAGAAAACGTGTGCACGAATCCACTGCAACCAAGATGTACTTGTATGCAGTATCAGAGGTAAAAGGACCGCAGTGATCTAAATAAACACACGCAAGTGGTTGATTAGATATATGCAGCTGCGTTGGAGGTGGACGCGCAACAGAAGAAGGTTTAATCTGCTGGCAAATGTTACAACTAAGTACATAAGCCCGCGCCTGTTTATACAACCCGTACCACCAGTAACGTTGCTGTAAAAGAGACACAGTTGCTGACACTCCAGCATGCGCAGACGCAACACCTTCGTGGGCAGCTGTTATCAAATTTGGTCTGCAGTCCGCGTTGGGAATCAATCTATCACCAACGTCGTTAATCCTCACTAACGGGACGTTATCAGGACTTAAGTGATAATGGTATCGAGAAGGGAATCCTCTAGGGAGGTTTGTCCCTGTTTCAGAAGCAGCAATAGCTGCCAAGATGTCAGCATCTATCTTAGATTTTGATCTTGTAACTGCTGCTACTAAATATGTCGCCACTGCTGTTTTAGCTGCCTCGTCAGCCAAACTGTTACCGACAGCATGGACACCAACTCGTTGGTGACCAAGAGTGTGAATTACATTCACAAGTGGCAGACTCCCTTTAAGTTCTGCCACTCGAGCCCAAAGCGTTTTATGCTTTACTGTGCCACCTTTGGAATCACGAAACCCATTCATAATCCAAAAAAGCAAATTGTCGTTGTAAGATTGAACACAATAGTAAGAATCACTCACTATAAGAGTAGTGACCCTGTGATCAGCAAACTCAAGTGCAAGCACTAGAGCACGAAGCTCCGCCAACTGCGCGGTACAATCACCCAATGACTGCGTATGCACTGCATCAGATTGGAACTCTCCATTTACGAAAGTACCGACTACAATTGCGCAAGCCGCTGAATAAGCGTGCCTTGATCCAGTTGCGGGTTGCGCCGACCCGTCAGTGTATATGACACAATGGTATTCCTCGATGGGGCGCAATGACAGAGGAGCAGGATGAACAAATTCATACTCCAAACTCTCTTGAGTCTGCAACGCCGCGTCAAAGATGTATTCGAAGTCAGGTGAAGCTAAGGTGGTCGCCCATTGTATCCACCTTGGATGCAAAGCCTTAGAATTCGGTACACTAGCTTTAGTGACTGCTTCGAGAGCAGGAAACGGTGTTACCACCAGCATGCGCTTTCCTTGTGATAGCGCTCGTTCTTTCAGGATCGCCCTCTGAACTGCTGTTAAGACTTTTTCAACAGTGAAAAATCGCAGCTCAGCCGAAGTGTACAGTTGAGATTTGTAAGCAGTGGGGACTGTGTCGCCCTCATTGAACGTTAAGTACGTGAAACCTTCCGCACCTGGACCAATTCTAATGACCAGGTTGGTGTGGTTGTCACGAGTCTTTAAATATTTAGCTGTAAGAAGATCAGTTTGCAAAGTATACAATGCCAATGAGTGCTCTGGCAGCCAGCAAGATCTGGTAAAAGTTGGTTGTATCAAGGCATAAAGTGTCTTGATACGCTGGGCATAATCAGGAATGTAGGATCGACCGAAATTCAGAAAACCCAGCAGGGATTGTAGTTTTTTCAGTGTCGTAGGGATACGAAGGCGTGCGCATTTCTCAAGGAATTGCGGTGCCAAGCCTCGACCCTCATTATTGAGTTCGCACCCCAAGAACAACACTGTAAACTCAGAAATGTGGGACTTCTTAAAGTTAAACTTGTAACCGAAATCGGCAAACATAGTCACTATGTTATCCACACGAGCAAGGTGTGGAAGAAACTCGTTGTCAGTCAGATAAATGTCATCAACATACGAGTATGCCTCCGGGTCTACCATCTCCAAGAGAGAGACCACGCGAGCGGCAAAAACTCCAGGGCTGTTTTTATAGCCCATCGGGAGCCGTTTGAACAATTTTTGTTTGCCACCCGAGGTGAATGCTGTCCACTCATAACTAAGAGGGGCCAGGTTATGGCAATAAAAGCCATTTGATAAGTCGAGCGTAGTTTTGAAACGTTTTCTCACAAGACTATCAACGAGAGCCGAACTATGAGTATTTTGTACCGCACACGCCCGGCAATGCGAGTTTAAATGCCGGTAATCCAAAACTAGGCGGTACGACCCGTCAGGCAACGTCACAGTGAATAAAGGATTATTCATGGGTGACACACATGTCTCAATCACACCCTGATATTCCAATTGTTCAAGGATAGACGCGACGTGAGATCTTGCCTCGCGACGCATGGGATATTGGGGTTGAGGCTGGGGATCGGATCGCAATGGAATCTCGTGATTGGGAGAACATTTATCCCAGCCAACCTGATTACGATACAACGCAGGTGCAAGCACCTGTGCCCACTCCCCGGATAACCTAGTAGACTCATCCGTGGGCACTGCGTGCCCAAAGGAAGGAAGTATAACTTCCTCTCCCCTTGGAGCGTCCAAAATGAAAGCCGGAGGCCAATCTTTCTCCGCCAAAAGAATATCATAGGTGGTGGTAAGATTATCCCAAAAAACACTTTAATTTTGCGTTGTATGTCACCCTCAATATTAAGGACTATTTCAAATAATCTCTCTGGGGGAGCTACGCGAGTATCAGCAGTTTCAACTGTCACATAAATGTCAGTTGCTGTCGCCTCCAGAAATGGGCGCAATGCTTCCCGCACTACTGTAACCTCCGCCGCGCTGTCTAGCAGCGTTAGTGCCCATGTCAGGTTCCGAAGCTGTGTCCTGACCATCTGAGGCATATCTCGCTGAGATAGCAGCAACTTTCTTTTTCTGAAACGGTGGACGTTGTCTGGCAGTGTCTTCCTGCTTGCCTTTACCGTCAGTCTGGCGGGGCTGGTCTCGACCTTGAGCACCCCGTCCTCTCCCACGCTCTCCACCCCCAGTGTGCGAAGTCAATGTTTCCTGTGAAGAACGAGGAGAGCGTTGTTCAGAAACCTGAAATCTATCAGGTGACTTAATACGAGTACGATCGCGCAAATCATAAGTGCGTTCACTATACGACTGTACGGGTGAGGCAGGACGAGAAACCTGTTTCTGTTGCTGCTTCTCTTGTTTTTTGGCTCGCCAACTTTGTTTTGGAAAGTTGGGCTTTTCGTCTTTTGTAGACGAACTCACCTTAGTTTGCTGCACTACATCAGGAATTTTGATGGTGGGTTTCACGCCTAAGGCACTACGTCCAACCATCCTATAGGCTTTCGCAATAATTTTCGCGAACTCCCTTGGTTTATCGGCATCAGCCACAAGTTCCAGCATATTACCAACTTGGAACTGCATGGCATCTCCTTTGAGGTTGCCCATTACCATGGAACAAACCACATCGGAACTGTCGACAAGCCTTAATCCTAACTCAATAGCTGCCTCCGCACCATGACTTTCTTGGACTTTCTTGATGACGGAGGGTAGTACAGACATAGACGGAGTGCCATAGCACTTCGAATAGGTCGCAGCAAAGACCTTGCCCCAATTGTCACAATCAACAAGTTCAGAGACCAGGTCCTTCGGCAAAGTAATGGTGAGTATCCTGTGTTTATCCACAGGTGTAGTGTTTGGAAACACGGCTTCTAATTGATCAAATTTTTCCGCAAGCCAGTAAGGAAATTCATCCTTACTGAGGGGGCGCTTGCCGACAACCGCATTAACCATAACAGGGCTAATCACCACCGCGTGATGGTGATCCGTCCCATGCCCAGCAACCGCAGGTGCTCCCACCTGTACTGTGCGTGACACATACTGCACTAAAGCCCTATGGACCGTAATCAGGGCTGTGTGTAGCGTTCGTAAATCACCCACTCCCACCGTCAGGTAGCGTGGGTGTGGAGTATATCCGGCCAGTACCGGCCAAGTGGCCCCTGCAATTGACAACGGGCCCATCCTCGCCGATACAACCTCATGGGGGAGGGCGCCATTAAACCAAATTGTATGCTGCCAGGCAGAAATAGGAATTTCTAGTGTCCTATATGGGGCATAAGCCGCAGGCACAGGCGTGGCTGTATATTCGTGGAACAAATTATCGTCCGTATCCACCTCCTCAAAGGTCACCCATGAGTCAAACAACTCATAAGGGTAGGTGGCATCAGCACTGACCACAAAGACCACGGCCATCCCGTCATCAGGTACCCCATAAGCCCTCAAATGAGCGCGCAGAGGAACCCTACTATGAGCGGGAATATTAACCGCCATAAGGACACCCTAAAGAGTAACAACGATATTTACAGTAGCACTTGGGCTCAAAAGTTGTAACCTTTTTAATTTTCAAGCTTGATAGAACCTTTAGTCAAAACCTAGGTAGGTTAAACCGTCACTCTTGTTTTCCGGAAACGAGAGTGAGGGTAGTTGTGGACTAAACTCAAGTACTACTAAAGCGTCTCAGATCATAAGACCAAACGTTAGGTGCGCCATGTTGCAGGGATTCTGCTTTTGCACAGAACTATGCGCAGGAGACCAGGACCTCAGAGAATTGTGGTGTACCAGAAAACTCCCCTCAGAACCCAGAACCCCTTATCCGACTAGCTTAGTATCCCATTCGTTAGCCTAGATCTAGCTAGGCAGTCCCAATGTATAGACAAACCAGAACAAGCGACTTAGATATTTCTCAGGAGTGGTGGGAATCCGAAATACCTGTTCGTATCTATTTGTTAGTCCACAACATGATAATACAGACACGGTAAAGTTTAAAGAGTTTATTTTATAAACCTCGCGTCCTAAGATGCAGTACTTTGGCTAACACTAGCAGACTAACAGTACAGATCAGAACCATAAGCATTATTACAATACCATACAAAATGAAAGGAGCAATCATACTAATAATGACAGTGGTATACAGTCACACTCCTTTCTCTATAATCTAATACATTATTATTATTATTAGACTATTAGAAGGTCTCTTAGGTTAACAGGGGGGACCCCATACCGAATAGATCAGCTTAGTAGAATCACATCAAAGGATCAGCTAGCTCTCTCATGCATCAGCTCTTCTGTTCGAATGTGTGCAAACCCAAACTGTTCTGCAATATTAAAGACGCTTGTCCTTCAGATATTAGCGGTACAAAAGGGGGTGGTGATGGACGGAGCATCAGAACCAATCAAACACTCACACCCAGTCAACAGATCTGGGTTTGATCCATCACCGTTCTTTAGCCCACTCTGCCACCCCAGTTCAGACATGGCCATATGCAAATCAGTCTGACCCTGTGCCTCATGGGAACAGTCCAGCCCGAACTGCCAAGCCATGCCTTCCCTGGACCGGAAACAAGCTTCCTAGGACCAGTTTCTGGCATTTCAGCCGTCTTCAGCCAGGCTTGCTTGAATCCAGTGGCAAAATGAGCAAGGGACTCACGTCTGAGCATACCCTGCCAACTTATGGTGAACAAAGCGGTACAAAAGGGGGTGGTGATGGACGGAGCATCAGAACCAATCAAACACTCACACCCAGTCAACAGATCTGGGTTTGATCCATCACCGTTCTTTAGCCCACTCTGCCACCCCAGTTCAGACATGGCCATATGCAAATAAGTCTGACCCTGTGCCTCATGGGAACAGTCCAGCCCGAACTGCCAAGCCATGCCTTCCCTGGACCGGAAACAAGCTTCCTAGGACCGGTTTCTGGCATTTCAGCCGTCTTCAGCCAGGCTTGCTTGAATCCAGTGGCAAAGTGAGCAAGGGACTCACGTCTGAGCATACCATGCCAACTTATGGCGAACAAAGCGGTACAAAAGGGGGTGGTGATGGACGGAGCATCAGAACCAATCAAACACTCACACCCAGTCAACAGATCTGGGTTTGATCCATCACCGTTCTTTAGCCCACTCTGCCACCCCAGTTCAGACATGGCCATATGCAAATCAGTCTGACCCTGTGCCTCATGGGAACAGTCCAGCCCGAACTGCCAAGCCATGCCTTCCCTGGACCGGAAACAAGCTTCCTAGGACCAGTTTCTGGCATTTCAGCCGTCTTCAGCCAGGCTTGCTTGAATCCAGTGGCAAAGTGAGCAAGGGACTCACGTCTGAGCATACCCTGCCAACTTATGGCGAACAAAGCGGTACAAAAGGGGGTGGTGATGGACGGAGCATCAGAACCAATCAAACACTCACACCCAGTCAACAGATCTGGGTTTGATCCATCACCGTTCTTTAGCCCACTCTGCCACCCCAGTTCAGACATGGCCATATGCAAATCAGTCTGACCCTGTGCCTCATGGGAACAGTCCAGCCCGAACTGCCAAGCCATGCCTTCCCTGGACCGGAAACAAGCTTCCTAGGACCGGTTTCTGGCATTTCAGCCGTCTTCAGCCAGGCTTGCTTGAATCCAGTGGCAAAGTGAGCAAGGGACTCACGTCTGAGCATACCCTGCCAACTTATGGCGAACAAAGCGGTACAAAAGGGGGTGGTGATGGACGGAGCATCAGAACCAATCAAACACTCACACCCAGTCAACAGATCTGGGTTTGATCCATCACCGTTCTTTAGCCCACTCTGCCACCCCAGTTCAGACATGGCCATATGCAAATCAGTCTGACCCTGTGCCTCATGGGAACAGTCCAGCCCGAACTGCCAAGCCATGCCTTCCCTGGACCGGAAACAAGCTTCCTAGGACCGGTTTCTGGCATTTCAGCCGTCTTCAGCCAGGCTTGCTTGAATCCAGTGGCAAAGTGAGCAAGGGACTCACGTCTGAGCATACCCTGCCAACTTATGGCGAACAAAGCGGTACAAAAGGGGGTGGTGATGGACGGAGCATCAGAACCAATCAAACACTCACATCCAGTCAACAGATCTGGGTTTGATCCATCACCGTTCTTTAGCCCACTCTGCCACCCCAGTTCAGACATGGCCATATGCAAATCAGTCTGACCCTGTGCCTCATGGGAACAGTCCAGCCCGAACTGCCAAGCCATGTCTTCCCTGGACCAGAAACAAGCTTCCTAGGACCGGTTTCTGGCATTTCAGCCATCTTCAGCCAGGCTTGCTTGAATCCAGTGGCAGAGTGAGCAAGGGACTCACGTCTGAGCATACCCTGCCAACTTATGGCGAACAAAGCGGTACAAAAGGGGGTGGTGATGGACGGAGCATCAGAACCAATCAAACACTCACACCCAGTCAACAGATCTGGGTTTGATCCATCACCGTTCTTTAGCCCACTCTGCGACCCCAGTTGGCAGGGTATGCTCAGACGTGAGTCCCTTGCTCACTTTGCCACTGGATTCAAGCAAGCCTGGCTGAAGACGGCTGAAATGCCAGAAACCGGTCCTAGGAAGCTTGTTTCTGGTCCAGGGAAGGCATGGCTTGGCAGTTCGGGCTGGACTGTTCCCATGAGGCACAGGGTCAGACTGATTTGCATATGGCCATATCTGAACTGGGGTGGCAGAGTGGGCTAAAGAACGGTGATGGATCAAACCCAGATCTGTTGACTGGGTGTGAGTGTTTGATTGGTTCTGATGCTCCGTCCATCACCACCACCTTTTGTACCACTTTGTTCGCCATAAGTTGGCAGGGTATGCTCAGACGTGAGTCCCTTGCTCACTTTGCCACTGGATTCAAGCAAGCCTGGCTGAAGACGGCTGAAATGCCAGAAACCGGTCCTAGGAAGCTTGTTTCCGGTCCAGGGAAGGCATGGCTTGGCAGTTCGGGCTGGACTGTTCCCATGAGGCACAGGGTCAGACTGATTTGCATATGGCCATGTCTGAACTGGGGTGGCAGAGTGGGCTAAAGAACGGTGATGGATCAAACCCAGATCTGTTGACTGGGTGTGAGTGTTTGATTGGTTCTGATGCTCCGTCCATCACCACCCCCTTTTGTACCGCTTTGTTCGCCATAAGTTGGCAGGGTATGCTCAGACGTGAGTCCCTTGCTCACTTTGCCACTGGATTCAAGCAAGCCTGGC
Source organism: Triturus cristatus (assembly GCF_964204655.1). NCBI lineage: Eukaryota > Metazoa > Chordata > Amphibia > Caudata > Salamandridae > Triturus > Triturus cristatus. Next base: position 719,451,121 of record NC_140588.1, read on the forward strand.
TGAAGATGGCTGAAATGCCAGAAACCGGTCTTAGGAAGCTTGTTTCCGGTCCAGGGAAGACATGGCTTGGCAGTTCAGGCTGGACTGTTCCCATGAGGCACAGGGTCAGACTGATTTGCATATGGCCATGTCTGAACTGGGGTGGCAGAGTGGGCTAAAGAACGGTGATGGATCAAACCCAGATCTGTTGACTGGGTGTGAGTGTTTGATTGGTTCTGATGCTCCGTCCATCACCACCCCCTTTTGTACCGCTTTGTTCGCCATAAGTTGGCAGGGTATGCTCAGACGTGAGTCCCTTGCTCACTTTGCCACTGGATTCAAGCAAGCCTGGCTGAAGATGGCTGAAATGCCAGAAACCGGTCCTAGGAAGCTTGTTTCCGGTCCAGGGAAGACATGGCTTGGCAGTTCGGGCTGGACTGTTCCCATGAGGCACAGGGTCAGACTGATTTGCATATGGCCATGTCTGAACTGGGGTGGCAGAGTGGGCTAAAGAACGGTGATGGATCAAACCCAGATCTGTTGACTGGGTGTGAGTGTTTGATTGGTTCTGATGCTCCGTCCATCACCACCCCCTTTTGTACCGCTTTGTTCGCCATAAGTTGGCAGGGTATGCTCAGACATGAGTCCCTTGCTCACTTTGCCACTGGATTCAAGCAAGCCTGGCTGAAGATGGCTGAAATGCCAGAAACCGGTCCTAGGAAGCTTGTGTCCGGTCCAGGGAAGACATGGCTTGGCAGTTCGGGCTGGACTGTTCCCATGAGGCACAGGGTCAGACTGATTTGCATATGGCCATGTCTGAACTGGGGTGGCAGAGTGGGCTAAAGAACAGTGATGGATCAAACCCAGATCTGTTGACTGGGTGTGAGTGTTTGATTGGTTCTGATGCTCCGTCCATCACCACCCCCTTTTGTACCGCTTTGTTTGCCATAAGTTGGCAGGGTATGCTCAGACGTGAGTCCCTTGCTCACTTTGCCACTGGATTCAAGCAAGCCTGGCTGAAGATGGCTGAAATGCCAGAAACCGGTCCTAGGAAGCTTGTTTCCGGTCCAGGGAAGACATGGCTTGGCAGTTCGGGCTGGACTGTTCCCATGAGGCACAGGGTCAGACTGATTTGCATATGGCCATGTCTGAACTGGGGTGGCAGAGTGGGCTAAAGAACGGTGATGGATCAAACCCAGATCTGTTGACTGGGTGTGAGTGTTTGATTGGTTCTGATGCTCCGTCCATCACCACCCCCTTTTGTACCGCTTTGTTCGCCATAAGTTGGCAGGGTATGCTCAGACGTGAGTCCCTTGCTCACTTTGCCACTGGATTCAAGCAAGCCTGGCTGAAGATGGCTGAAATGCCAGAAACCGGTCCTAGGAAGCTTGTTTCCGGTCCAGGGAAGACATGGCTTGGCAGTTCGGGCTGGACTGTTCCCATGAGGCACAGGGTCAGACTGATTTGCATATGGCCATGTCTGAACTAGGGTGGCAGAGTGGGCTAAAGAACGGTGATGGATCAAACCCAGATCTGTTGACTGGGTGTGAGTGTTTGATTGGTTCTGATGCTCCGTTCATCACCACCCCCTTTTGTACCGCTTTGTTCGCCATAAGTTGGCAGGGTATGCTCAGACGTGAGTCCCTTGCTCACTTTGCCACTGGATTCAAGCAAGCCTGGCTGAAGATGGCTGAAATGCCAGAAACCGGTCCTAGGAAGCTTGTTTCCGGTCCAGGGAAGACATGGCTTGGCAGTTCGGGCTGGACTGTTCCCATGAGGCACAGGGTCAGACTGATTTGCATATGGCTATGTCTGAACTGGGGTGGCAGAGTGGGCTAAAGAACGGTGATGGATCAAACCCAGATCTGTTGACTGGGTGTGAGTGTTTGATTGGTTCTGATGCTCCGTCCATCACCACCCCCTTTTGTACCGCTTTGTCCTTCAGATATTGGCAGCTGCATATATGATATGTCTAAGAAGTGGTACGATCGATCTAATCACAACACTCTGTACCTTCTAGTGACCCAGACTCGTTCTTTGCATGATGTACAGACCAAGGGCACATTTCACGTTTCAGAATGTGAAACAACAGTTTGTTATCCTGTAAGGCAAAGTCGAGTCAGCATTTCTAAAATGAATAACACATAACAACAGTGTTGTGTGCAGCGCAGCTGAAACGACAAGCTTGCTTGCTAACAATTATCTAGTTTATGCTAACTTAGTATTGTAAATAGGGCGTGGCTTAATCCATCCTACAAAACCTATGGTTTTTTCAGTGAATTTCTAAGGTTTATTAAATGCTAATTTCTAACTTTAACGTGCCTGAAACCTATGTTTTTTTCAGTGAATATATATATATATATGTGTATATATATATATATATGTTTATATATATTCAATGAAAAAACCATAGGTTTCAGCGACTTTATAGTTAGTTGCACATTTCACTTGTACAAAACCATAGAAATTCGGCCGTTATAGTTAGTTCAGCTAACTATAACTAACTCCCCAGCAATGCACTGCTGATGACATCACATATTACATCATTCATGACATGGTCAGTGACATCACTGATGACATCACTGATTACATCTCAAATGACTTCACAGATGACATCATCCAGTGACTGTAAAGTTTAAATATGCTTTATAAATATACTGGCCAAGGTATATTGAAGAATGAGTGGGTGTATAAGCATGTGGATGGAGGATTTAGTATGTGCGTGACTGACTGTATAAGTGAGTGATTAAATGTGTCTTACTGAATTCATGGGTTAGTGACTAAACTGTGTGAATGTCTGTATCAGTCTGTCTATTGCTGTGTAAGCTGCTGCATTGGTTGATGAGTAGCTACATGAGTGTCTATATGGGTTATTGATTGGTTGACAGAGTATTTGTATGGGTGCCTGAGTGTGTGTGTGGGTGGGTGGAAGGTGTGTGACTCTGTGCATAGATGTGTGAGTTCTTTATTCACTGGGTGTATGAGTTCAAGACTACATGTGGAAACAGCTGTATGGCTGGGTGAGTGTGTGTATGGGTGTGTTGTTGAGTGAATGGATATCTCAGTGCAACATGTCCAAGTAACTACATATGTAAAATGCAGTGCATGAGAGAGTTGGAGTATATAAATGACTATACGTGAGAGTTAGTGATTGTGAGAGTGCTGTATGGATGAGTGCGTACTTGTATCAGTGATTGTATAAGAGAGTAAGTATATGTTAGTATCACTATGAATAAGTGAGGTTGTGTGTGTATAACTGTATAGCTGAGTAAATAGAAGTGTGATTGATTCTTTGCATGACTGACTAGATGTGTGAGTAACTCTGGATGAGTGGCGGTGTGTGAGTGTTTGTATAGGTGTATGAATGCCTATAATAGTGTTGTATTGATAAGTCACTGCATGTATGAGAGACTGTATGGGTGAATGAGTGGATGTGTGTGTAGACCTAGGAATCAGTGCGTGCAGGCGTAATAACTGGTATTGGTGTCGCTATTGTTTCCAAAATGGTGGTCTGTATTTTAGAGTGGGTGTATGAAAGGTTTTATTAAGGTATGAGGAAGTGCATCGGATTTTCACGTGGATGATGTCATCAGTGATGTCATTTGAGATGTAATCAGTGATGTCACTGACTATGTCACGAATGATGTAATAAGTGACGTCATCAGCAGTGCATTACGGGGGCGTGAGTTATAGTTAGCTCAACTAACTATAACGGCCGAAGTTCTATGGTTTTGTACGAGTGCAACTAACTATAACGTCCCTGAAACGTACGTTTTTTTCAGTGAATTTCTAAGGATTTTTAAATGATAATCTGTAACTATAATGTTCCTGAAACCTATGGTTTTTTCAGTGAATTTAAAAGGTTTTTTAAATTATAATTTGTAACTATAACGTCCTTGAAACAAAAAATGTTTTAGTGAATTTCAAAGGCTTTTTAAATGATAATTTGTAACTATAATGTCCCTGAGACCTATGCTTTTTTTTGTGAATTTCAAAAGTTTTTTAAATGATAATTTGTAACTCTAAAGTCCCTGAAGCCTATTGTTTTTTTAGTGAATTTCAAAGGTTTTTTAAACGCTAATTTCTAATTATCATGTTCATTAAACCTATAGTTTTTTCAGTGATTTTAAATTATCATTCCATTCTCAACCTGGTGAAAGCAGCCGATATCGCCAGTTTTTCAGCAATAGCTTCCGCCCAAAAAAAACACCACAAATGAGAGCAACAACTAACCCTAATAATATGCACAGTATGCGTTCCTATTCAACAATAACACAAAAAAAACACACCCCGATATTTTCAATGAGCAGCCAAATCTGCGGTGCGATCCAAAAACAGGCAATAAGCTGCATTAGCAGTAGGAATGTAACATCTGCCTTTTACTGGTGTAAAGTAGGACGACTACCTTCAGTGTGAAAGGGAGCCCAGCCCAGAATCACATCTGAAGACCAACACATGTCATTGAGCTACTGATCATGCACCTCCCACACCCAAGAAGGCCACAAAACCCACTGTCACCACCCTCAGGACCTCTGCCCCGGACCACCCCCCCTACTACCACTGAGGCCCGCGCAACAGGACAGCGAACCTTCCAAAAACAGCATCGCCCCTCAGCCACATAATAGCTGAATGTTGCAAGAGGTGGCAACCAAACATGTGTGAAGGACGCAAGTCCCCCACCAATAATAATGCCCACAATACCAAGTGTAGCGGTGATGTGCTGGACAGACCTCACTATGCAGAGCACAATCCTCTCCACGTGTACATATACTGCAGGTGCTTGTAGTGTTGTGGACACTGGACGCAACCATTTTACCTCAGGCAGTGGGGAAGATCTCGGTCATGTACCTGTGTCGTCGTCCCCTGTAAGCGGAAGTGCAGTGGGCTGGTCCAATGTACGCCACTCCAGCGTAGAAGTGTGAATAAATAGGCCGGGGCTCTGGGCATGGTTCACTTGTGTGAAGGCCAAAGCGTCTGCCAGAGCGGAGGCCCTCACCCTGCCACGTGGCTGCCACCATGACCGTGGGCCTCCTCGACACAAGCAACCCTGTGAACACTGCGGCACAGCAGGCAAGAGTTACGTCTGTACACACTACTGCCTTCGATCTACACGTGGCCAGCAGGACTCACAATTCAGATGGAGTCGTGATTGCAGATGACGTAGTCCAGTAGGCAAGACACATTGCTCCCAGTGTGGCCTCCCGGACCACACATCATCGCAGGCTGTGTACACACTGAGCGCAAGAGGTACCACAAACTCAGTGCACCACAAGTCAATGCCACATGGCCTTACTGAGCCAGAATTCATTAGCCAAAATACATTGCTATCAGTGCGGCCCGCCCAGACCACGCATCATCGCAGGGTGCGCACACGCTGGTTGCTTCAAGTGCCACTAACTCACTGCACCACAAGTCATCGCCACGTATCTTTATTAAGGCAGAATTCATTAGACAAAAGACATTGCTACCAGTGCAGCCCGCCCGGACCACGCATCATCACAGGTTGCACACACGCTGAGTGCTTCAGGTGCCACTAACTCACTGCACCACAAGTCATTGCCACGTGGCCTTACTGAGGCAGAATTCATTAGACAAAAGCCATTGCCACCACTGCGGCCTTCCTGGACCACGCATCATCGCAGGGTGCACCCACGCTGAGTGCTTCAGGTGCCACTAACTCACTGCACCACAAGTCATCTCCATGTAGCCTTATTAAGACAGAATTCATTAGACAAAAGACATTGCTACCAGTGCGGCCCGCCCAGACCACGCATCATCGCAGGCTCCGCACATGCTGGTTGCTTCAGGTGCCACTAAGTGTGCAGCTCAACTCAACGCCACGTGGTTGTGGGCCCTTGCTCACCGCTGCCTCCGGACTACACTACGATCAGCATGGCTCACAATTAAAATTGAGTCTTGATTAACTAATTACAGAGTCCAGTAGGCAACTAACTACAACGTCTTCGAAACCTAAATATTATCCTTTTAGTATCCTTGCTTCAAGAACTTTTTTGACATAAATTATAGCTTTAGTACATTGACCAAATTCATCTTGCAAGTCCAAAGGAACACTGAATGGCAATCTACATTGCGGACAGCAGAGCTCACAGTTCGAAATCAGTTTTGATTTATTTATTGCAGACTGAACTGTACTCCATGTCATTGGATTTTCTCAAGAGGAATCACAAAAAGCATTCCCCGATGTCTGTGCTTACTACTGCCTTTGATCTACACTGCGGACAGCAGGGCTCACAATTCAGATGGAGTCGCGATTGCAGATGATGAAGTCCAGTAGGCAAGAGACATTGCTCCCAGTGCGGCCCGCCCACACCACGCATCATCGCTGGCTGAGAACACGCTGAGCGCCACACTTACCACTAACTATACAACTCAAGTCAATGCCACGTGGCTGTGGGCCCTTCCTGACCACTACCTCTGGTCTACACTGCGGTCAGCAGGGCTCACAATTGAAGATTAGTACCGATGCAAATTGTGTAAGATACCATAATCGGTTAAGAAAACCAAATGCTCCCAATCTGTGCAGCTAAAGTCAACACCACATGGCTGTGGGCCTTTGCTGATCACTGCCTCCGTCCTACACTGTGGTCAGCAGGGCTCACAATTCAAATTCAGTCTTTATTCATTAATTTCAGAGTCCAGTAGGCAACTATTTATAACTTCCCCGAAACCTACACATTTCGACAATGTATTCTATACATATTTAATCTTTTGTTACCTACTCTGCAGTCCGCAGAGCTCACAATTTACACTGAGACATGATTTATTAATTGCAGACAGCATTGTACTCTATGTCCTCGGATTTTGTCAGGAGCAAGTGACAAAAAGCATTCCTCGATGTCTGTGCTGACTACTGCCTTCCATCTACATTGCGGACTGCAGGGCTCACAATTCAGATCGAGTTGCGATTGCAGATGAAGCAGTCCAGTAGGCAACACACATTGCTACCAGTGCGGCCCTCCCGGACCACACATCATCGCTAGCTGTGCACACGCGGAATGCTTCTGATGCCCCTACCACCACAACTGGACCCTTTATGATAGAATCTTTTGTGTATGATTTCAGATCTGCTACCCCTACCTCAGTGTACCACAAGTCATAAACCCTTTACGATAGAATCTTTTGTGTATTATTTCACATCTGGTGCCCCTAACTTACTGCAGCACAAATCATTGACCCTTTATGATTGAATCTCTGTGTGTGATCCGATCATTACTGTTGTACTTGTTGCCAGCACCAACCATTCCCGGACGGCTGACTTACACTCACCCCACACGCATCCAGCACAGACGTTACTGGACATGTGACCCTGGTAATAAAAAGGAGGCGAGCGCACGTGCCTGTACCCAGTTCCACTATCTATCAGTGTCCGTGTGTTTATTATGTATGCAACATGCTGCCCCTGGGCCCTACCACATTACATTGTGCTCTGGACAGCGTATGCAACCAACTTACCTTTGATAGTGGGAGAAAACTTTGGTTATGTAACTTTGTCTCGGTCATTGTACAAGTATGTACATAAAGAATGGATGATTAGAGTAGTGCAAGGAGAGTGCATAGTGAATTTATGAGTGCGTGGGGATTGGCGGAGTGATTGTATAAGTACATATGCTGGCGCAGCCTAACTCCAACAACAAGCTTGTCTCTAATTGGCTGCCCTCCATGTCCCAAAAACTGAAATTTGAGGTTTGCATTGCCCTGTATTGCTACAGCGGCAAAACTCCACTGAATGTGCAATAAACATTCACATCCACACAGATGTGTCATGTCCACCATCTTTCTTGTGTGTAACTATGGATGAATGTAGGGGCAGTGATTCCCCGTACCTTCCATGTTGGCCATGTTGTGGAACTTGCCTCACAGAGTGACACATTAACGCTTGCGACCCGGGTGACGGCAGCACTACAACAAGAACACCTGCATCATCAGTTTATTCCTCATACACCTCACGATGGAGCCCTATAGCTCCGGAGTCATTCTTCACAGCTTCACGCAGGACTGGCTTACGCCAAGCCAGCCCACTCTGCTTATGCTTACAGGGAAGGACAACAACTCTACATGGCCCAGAGTTTCATTGTAGTAATCTGCTGGTCACAGGTCTAGTTGTCAGTATGCCACAGTCACTCCCTCATGACCGGTATACACCCACACCACACCCATCCAGCACAGGCGTCACAGGACACGTGACCCTACCAATAAAAAAGACCGGACGCACGTGTTCTACGCCATTTTAGAGTTGCTCCCACCGCATGCACTGTGATGGCCCAGACACCTCATGTAGGCCTTGGCCATCGAACAGGGGGGCCTACTGCCACGTGCATGGCCTCACTGGTGACTGAGTTAGTGGCACGGCAAGGACTGAGTGGGTGTGCAACCTGCGATGATGATAGGTGCACTAGTATGTCCTCTGCCATGGAAAAATCAAGACGCAGCTCCAAATGTAAGACTTGTAGGCATGTGGAGCGCAGCTGCATGATGTGGAGGGCACCCTGTCCGGGAAAAGGTGAGCAGTGAGGCCTGGGTGCTCAGCGGTGGGCAAATACATCTGGGCGGTGGGAGTGAATGGGGTGCAGCAGCCTGGATGCATAAATGCGGCACAGCGATTTAGTCATACGCAGTCGTACATACTCTGCCATTACTAATTCTGTACTATGTTTCTGATATGGGAGCTTGAGGGCTCCACTAGATCCCGGCACGTGGTTGGAGACAAAGCGGTGGCTTAAAGGTGAGCTGTGAGGGTTTTGTCCACAGTATGGGCACTCACTGTCCCTCTTCATCTCTTCCTTTCTCTCCTCACACTCTTTCTCTCTCTCTTCCGCTCACACTGTTTCTCTCTTTCTCTCTCTCTTCCTCTTTCTTACACTCTTTCTCTCTCTCTCTTCCTCTCTCTCACTGTTTCTCTCTCTCTTTGTCTCTCTCACTCTTTCTCTCTGTCTTTCTCTCACTCTTTCTTTCTCTCTCTATCTCTCTCTCCCTCTCCTTTGATGGACGTATGATGCACAATCTTATCTTGCTTTTTGTCTAGCAGGACTGGAATGATGCCTGGCCATCCTGCAATCAACACTCAACCTAAATTGTGAGCTCTGCTGCGCCGCGTGTACACAATGGGTGAGGAGGTTTCTTCAGCTCTCTCGCACTCTTTGTCTCTTTCTCCCTCTTCCTCTCTCTCACACTGTTTCTCTCTCTCTGCCTCTATTACACTATTTCTCTCTTCCTTGTATCTCACTCTTTCTTTCTTTCTTTCTCTTTTTCTCTGTCTTCCTCTCACTCTTTCTTTCTTTTTCTCTCTCCCTCCCTCTCACTCCCACTGTTTCTCTCTTTCTCTCTGTCTTCCTCTCACTCTTTCTTTCTTTTTCTCTCTGTCTTTCTCTCTACTTTGATGGATGCATGACGCACAATCATATCTTGCTTTTTATCTAACAGGCTGTGATTCACAAACAGATGTCCCTCCCAACACCACCACAGCTGAACGTGTGCACAACCTGCGATGATGCGTGGCCATCCTGACAATGCCCAATTTGCTTTGACACGTGGTGCACCCTCTTACACACACGCCGGTGGTGGAAGGTGAGCAGAGAGGTTTCTTTCCGCAGCCGCAGGCTCTGGGCAGTGGGAGTGGATAGTGTGCAGCAGCCTGGGCACACAAGAGCGTACAGACACCTCCGAGCAGTGGGAGTGGATGGGCTGCAGCAGCCTGAGTTCGCATTGCCGAAATAGAGAATTAGGCGTTTGCAGTTGTATGTACTCTGCAATGACTAATTCTATACTATCTTTCAGATGACTAAACTTTAGGGTGCACTATGTCCCGGCACGTGGTTGGAGATAGACCGGTGGCACAAAGGTGAGCTGCAAAGGTTTTCTCCAGTGTCAACACTCCCTCTCCCTCTCCATCTCTTCCTTTCTCTCTCTCACACTTTCTCTCTTTCTCTGTCCCTTCATCGCTCTCATTCTTTCTTTCTCTCTCTTCCTCTCTTTAACTCTTTTCCTTGTATCATACTCTTTCTCTCTTTCCCTCTCTCACTCTTTCTCTCTTTCTCTGTCTTCCTCTCTCGCTCAGTCTTTCTCTGTCTTCCTCTCTCTCACTCTTTCTCTCCTTTCTCTCACTCTTTCTGTCTCTCTTCCTCTCTCTCACTCTTTCTCTCTCTCTCTTCCTCTCTCTCACACTGTTTCTCTCTTTTGCTCTTCCTTGTATCTCACTCTTTCTCTCTTTCACTCTCTCACTCTTTCGCTCTTTCTTTGCCTTCCTCTCTCTCTCACTCTTTCTTTGTTTCTCTCTCTCTCCCTCACTCTTTCTCTTTCTCCTTTGTTGGACGCATGACGTACCATCTTATCTTTCTTTTTGTCTTGCAGGCTGTGATTCACAAATGGTCCAGCAATGACACGACATGGCTGTACATAGTTTTATTTGTTGTTGTTTTGTTTTAATAAAATGTTTTATGTGTAAATCCATACTTGAATAAGATTCTTATTTGTTCAACCTAACGTGACCGTCACATTTGTTTGTGGGGGTGGGGCTGAGGGGGGTTTGCGGACAAGGAGCTCCTGTTGGGGGATGTTGGAGCAGTGTTGGGTGTCCAACCTGCATGATCGTTGCCTCCATTGCATCTGTTCTCAGAGACTTATGAGCCGGCGGGCTGGCTCTTAGATGAAGAGCTGCGAGCCGACTGGCAGGCTCATAGAGGAAGAACCGCGTCCCGTCAGTTCGCAAAGGGAGAGCTGCGGGCCAGCTCGCAGAGGAACACCTGAGGGCCAACTGGTATAGGGAGAAGTGCAGGCTGTCTGCTTCCAAAGGGAGGGCTGAGGAACAGTGATGTGGGGAGAGGGACCGTTAAGATCGTATCTTGCAGAGAGAGACATGCAATATATTTCCAGTCTTGGCTTCACAGATACAACTGCAGGCCCGGGAACTCGCACCCGAAGAGCTGTGAGCGACAAGTGGTTCACAGAGGGAGACTTGCGGGCCCAAGAATGTTGTTGGAGGTATGCTGTTGATGGGGGAAAAGGGTGCGTTACCTGTTGATGTAGGGAGGTGCAGCGTGAAAGAGGTACAGACAGAGCTCTGGTATATTAAATTGCCCCCGGGACCTTTCTTTTATATTTTCACTCAATGCGAGGCACAAGATGGCTGCTAACACTTCCTGGTTTGAAGTGTTAGCAGCCAATCAGAGGCAAGCTAATGCTCGGGAGTTAGGCACCGTCCAGATATATATATCTTTTTTTCCTTTTATATCTCAAAGACTACTGAACGGATTTACACCATTTCAACAAAAGCGCGCTTTCTGGACCAAGACCTTTCTCCCTACCAAATGTGGCGTAATTCCATTCAGCAGTTTGACATGTAGCCTTGTCTAAAGTTTCCTATGGAAAATGCATTGAGAAAACACTTTTTTGGACCCCCCTTTTTTCTCAGCCCCCCTTGACCAATCACTCTGTAATCTTCGCAGCTGGATGGCTCCGGTTGTGGGTGCAAATATCATGCAATAAACTTGCTTTCAATCAACAACCAACCTTGTACGTCCTCAATACACCCCTAAACTTTCAAGATACGAGCTGATCAACAAAGAGAAACTTTCTGGAAAATTTAGTAAAGATTCATCAAACGACGCCAAAGTTATAAGCACATGGAGGGCTCCAGGAGGGAGGTTGCTCAACCCCCCTCCCAACATGAGTGAAGCCCCGGGTCTGCGGGGACCCCTGTGTGCCCCTGCAGCCCCAGCAAGCCCCCGCTATTATTTTTTAAGAAATGTCCCCGGGACCTAGCCCACCCATGGGTCTCATTAAAATAAAACGCTGGAACCCGCGACCGCAGCGCGAATTCTGACAATATTTTCTTTTTTTCTTAAAATGTTTTCTTTGGCCCTGAGGGTCCTTCTGGTACCCCCTGAGCAGGCCTAGGGGGTCGGGGTGTTTCTACCCTGCCCCCTTATATTGTTTTATACCTTTGTTTCTCTGTTTTCTGGTGACTCGCTTCTACCGAGTCACAAGATGGCAGCCAACACTTCCTGGTGTGGAGTGTTGACAACCAATTACATTGAAGCTTGTGCACGGGACTTAGGCTCTGCCCAGATATCAAAAATTTTATTTTTCTAATTTCTCAGCATCTCCTGAACAGATTTACACCATTTAAAAAAGGTCGCTTTCTGATCCAAGATCTACCTTTTTGCTAAATTTCGGGTAATTCCGTTCAGTAGTTTCGGCTCTAGCCTTGCACAAAGTTTCCTATGGGAAATTGATTTTTTGACTCTTATTTAAGGGTGGGCGTAGTGGGTGTAGTGGGGCTACGTGAAGCAGCACGTAGTGTGCCCGAATCTACGCACACTACGCGCTTCGCGTAGCCCCACTACGCGCCACCCGCCTCCCGCCTCCCGCCCACCCTCCTTTTAAAAGATAACATAAATGTATAATAAATCAAATTAAAAGGCACTTACCTGAAGCGCGGCGTCTCCGGGGCTCCCTCTTCCTGGTTTTCAACTTTACTGACAAATGCGCATGCGCGGACGCCCGCGCATGCGCATTTCTTGCGAGAAATGCGCATGCGTGGGCGTCCGCGCATGCGCATTTGTCAGAAAAGTTGAAAACCAGGAAGAGGGAGCCCCGGAGACGCCGCGCTTCAGGTAAGTGCCTTTTAATTTGATTTATTATACATTTATGTTATCTTTTAAAAGTAGGGCGGGCGGGAGGCGGTTGGTGGGCGGCAGGCAGCTACGCTTCGCCCTCGCGTGTTTGTAGGCGCTGCCTGCTTCGCCTACTTCAAAAACTGCTAAGCAGGCAGCGCTACGTACACTACGTGGGCGAAGCGTAGTGTCGCGCCCAGGGTTACTCTTATTCTTAGAATTTCTCAAAAACTACTGAACGGTTTTACACCATTTAAAAAAAAGGTCGATTTCTGAACCAAGCTCTACCTTTCTGCCAAATTTGGGGTAATTCAGTTCAGCAGTTCCGGCTGTAGCTCGTCGCAATATTTCCTATGGAAATTAACATTGGGAAAACCCCCCGTTTTTCTCAGCCCCCACTTGACGAATCACCCCCAAACTTTCAGGATAGGAGCTGACCTGGATAGACTTTTTTTGGGAGAATTTCGCGAAGATTCGTCAAACAACGCAAAAGTTATTAGCAAATCAAAAAATGCTTTTCCTATGGAAACTAAATTGTAACTATAACTACCTACTTGCGACCGCCAGTAGGTAATATATATATATACACATAATATATACACACACATATATATGTATACATTTATATGTGTATATATATATATATATATACACAATTAGAATGTCACTTTGCGCTTTGATAGTGTAGAATATCGGGCATTTGCACTTTAAATTTGTATACAATTTGTAAGAGAATTTAAAAGGGCTGTAAGCCATGTCAATATGTGCAATTTCTATATGTGCAGTACGCCTTGGAAAACCAACGCTGTTCAAATATTGTAAAAGTTCACTAATGGGTTTGCTTTGTAAAGAATTTGTTTACAATTTTTTCTGTTACCTGAATAGTAATGTGACGAAATCAGAAGATAAGACTATGTCACTTTAATATGTTTTTATTCAAAATGTTGTATGATTATAATTTCCTATTGTCCATACCAGTGCAATTCTAGGCTAATGCTTTATTGAGCAGTCTATATATTTAATGATTCATAAATTAACATAATTTATTGCTCAAGGCAGATGTGATCAAAAATTGCAATGTCACTTTAAAGATTTCAGAGAGTATATAAAGCACAAAATGGCGTCTGGAAATGTTGTGAAAAAGGACCGTGGAGACGGTCGAAACATGTCACCCCAAGCCACAATAAACTTTTGGACTGAACATGAGAGTGTTGGGACCTGTTTTTTGATTCTTAACGGGTGTTACATTAAGTTTATACTTATGTTTAAAAGGTCAAAATAAATTATTTAATTTTAACAGTCAATCATAAGGGATTCAATTTTAAGTCCTTGTCTCTATTATTGTTTGTGGGAAGGTGTTGTAGTACCAGTGGTTAGTCATGTATGGTGCTGGGCTTATTCCAGGGCTGAGCTGGACTATACTTACTACTGCTCTCGATGCTTTACGGCTGCAGTAGTAACTTTAAAAGGGCATAGCAATGGGCTTACTCTTTTTTGGTGAGGTGGGTCTGCCTTTTCCCAAACCCCTCTCTCAGTGATCCCTAATCCCTTCTTATTCCTCCTTGAACTACTTCAAATTAGTACTATGTATGCCCCTTTTTCCAGCCGCTCCCCTGGTGGTAGACTTGGCTTTTTCAGAGAATTCACCCCTAGACTTTTTGCTTTTTGGCCTCCTGGCGTTGAACTTGTTTTTGTTGGTTTTAAGACTTTGGGCCCTTTACCACTGCTGTTCAGTGCTGAAGTGTATATGCTCTCCATATAAATTGAGTTTATGGATTGGTTTTCCATGATTGGGATATTTGATTTACTAGTAAGTCCCTAGTACAGAGCACTCTGTGTGCCCAGAGCTCGTAAAACAAATGCTACTAGTGGGCTAGCAGCATTGGTTATGCCACCCACAGGCATAGCCTTTCAAAGGTGTGTCAGACCTGCCACTGCAGTACCTGCACACAGTGTTTACTGCCATGTCGACCTGGCAAGTGCATCCACTTGCCAGGCCTTAACCTTCCCTTTCCTTTTCTTACATGTAAGACACCCCTAAGCTAGGCCCAAGATGCCCCCCTGGTCAGGGTGAAGTGTATTTAAAAGGTAGGACATGTAGCGGTGTACTTTTGCATGTCCTGATAGTGAAATAAAGTGTATATTGTTTTTGAATGTTGAAAAGCAATCCCTCCCGTAGGTTAACATGGGAGCTCATTGGTAACACTTTACCTAGGTAACTTGCCAGTGGGAGCTGATAGAAAAATGGAGTTTAGTATGTCCGAACTCATGATTTAAAAATACACCTCTTAGTAAAGGTGATTTGTATACTATGTGTTTCAAAATACCACTTTTAGAAAATGGGTATTTCCTTTCCAAATATTCTGTGTGCCTCTGCTGGTTTGTGTATTGACTGCCTGGTTTTGAAGGGACATGTGCTGGGGATGTCCATTCACTGTAGATAGTCACAAGGGGGGTTGAGGTGTGTCCTACCTTTCCTGGGTGACTCATAGTTGGGCTGCATAAGCCTGGTCTGCATTTACAGTGGTGGGAGAAGTTTTCACTAGCACCTGAATAGGCAGTATCTCCTCTGCACAATGCTGTCTCCACCTCCTGTTGTGAAGCTGGGCCATAGAAGGTAGAACTGGTTTGGATGCAGAGACCTTTGCCACAAAGAGAAAATGTGGTATAAATATTGGGGTCCTGACCCCAGGACTTCAGAACTTTTTTGGATCAAGAAACCTGCCAAGAAGAAGAGCTGGAGAAGAAGTGAGGAGGAACTTTGCCGTGTGCTTTACTGTATTGGCCTGCAGTGGCTGCTTCTGTTTTGGGCAGAGAAAAGACTGGACTGAACTTTCTGCTACTTCTTTGTTTGAGTTTCTCCAAGGGCTTCATGTAGAACTTGCCTCCTGTTGAAAGTCTCAGGGAAACCAAAGACTTCAACATCTTCTGAGTACTGGCTTCTGGAACTGGATGTTTCAGCTGCCACAGAGGAAAAAGGAAACCCAATGTCTTCAATGAGGCTACTGCTGGCTCCGTGACCTGATGGAACCACAGAGGGCACCGCCACACTTTGAACCGCAAACCCTGGTCTTATCGATGACGACGCAGGCTGCCACCACCGAGCTGCTGCTTCCACCGTGACCTGTAGGCACTACATTCAGCACTGCCTCGCTTCACACCGCCATCTTACTATCCCTGACCAAGCCATAATGCCATTACCGATGCTGCTGCCTGCACCATGACCTGTGGACACTGCTCGTGGAGAAGACAGAGCACCGTCCCGCTTCGCACTGCAGCCCTGGTCCCACCGCCACTCCAAGCTGACATCAATTCTGCTGCTTCCACCGTGGTTTGGGGCACCGCTAGTATGTTACTCAATGCACCGCCCTGTCCCACACCACAGCCTTGGCCCAACGATGCCAGCGCCATCGACTCCAGATCGTCTACTGACACTGCTGCCTGCACCGCAACCTGTGGACTCGGCACAATGTATTGTCCCATTTCACACTGCAGCCGTGGGTCTACCGACGACAGCACTTCAGCAACAACGATACTGCTGCTTGCATCATGACCTGTCAGCACCGCAACGAGCACTAACTCAATTTGTACAGCAGCCCTGGTCTCAACAACGCCGCTTGATGACTGTCACCATCTGCTGCCTGAACCGCAACCTGAGGGCACCGCACGTTGCACCGCTCCACTTCACACTGCAGCACCAATGCCTGCCGGCACTCCTGACATCAATCTCACAGAATTTGATCTGCAACATGTGTGACTTCAAGGGCTTAACAACTCCTACACCAAGCTCCAGTACCAATGCCTGCCAACATCATCTCTTCGAGGCTCATCGCGATGCCACTGACACCCTGCATTTCTAAAGGTACTGTTTGCGGGTCTTCCCAACACTGTAGTTGGCCTGCAATGCTGCAGTCAGCCCAAACTGTTTGGATTGGTTGTCCATGCACGATGCCGTAATAGACCTGGACGGTGCTATCGACTTCAAGGAACTGTATTTTAAGTCTATTTTTGCTTAGTGATATTTATAAGATCTGAATTTGGATTTTTATCGTATTTGGTCTTTTTTGCACAGAAAAAATACCGGATATTTTTCTAAAACTGGTCTGGTGTCCTTTTGTAGTGTTTTTACGTTATGTGCAAATTATTCATACATTGCCACTGAGAAAATCCTGAGTGCTCGTGCCAAGCTACCAAGGGGGTGGGAAAGGGTTATTTTAGAAGTGTATCCCCCTTATCCTGACTAGGAAGAAGGGTCCCTAGTAATTAGACAGGGTAACAACCTGCCAACTAACGACTCCCATTTATAACACCTGTTCTCTCTCAAATTAACTAATAATGGCCCAATTACAATGCCGGTTGGAGGAGCATCCGACTGGCATAGTTGTGGTAAAGGGACCGGCTAACAGGTAGTCGGCAGTCCTGACCACCAAATTAGGATCCAACTCCTGTGAAGTCAGTCTGAAACATGCCTCTTTGTATTGAGGCTTTTGCTCTGGGCGGAAAAGGGCCGCAGCACAAGTCTCAATGCAAAAAGTAATGTTTTTAAACATCCGGTACCATGTGGCAGGACCATGCGGTGCCTGCCACACGATGCAGGGATGTATAACGCTTATAGTGGAGGGTCACAGGTGACAGGGGACCCAATATAGTCTTTCCTCCAGCCTTTTCACGTCAGAAAATGGACATGAAATGGCTGGGGGAAAGGTGGATCGTAATACTCAGAGGTGCATGTGAAGGCACTGCCTCCACTGGGGGGCATGCGATCTGTCGGAACCTTTCAGTTGGTCCCTGAAGCAATGCGGTCTGACCGCATCATAATGTGGTGGTCAGACCGCAGATATGGATGTCGGTCCCACCGACATTTTAACCCCTTGAGTGCCCCGCCCTTTCCACGCCCTGTGCCGGGTGTTTCATTAGCGGGCGGGGCTCATGACGAGATAGTCTCATCATGGGCACAGCGCAACCGCGGCCCATGACGAGACCATCTCGTCATGGGCACTCAAGGGGTTAATTGGACCCAAAGTTGTAAACACACATGTGATTATCTTCCCATAGAAATTATAGGGGAAGTTAAGGTGGAGATTTACACTTGTAGGATAGTGTATTGCATTTTGTAGTAAGCCTTACTACTACCTTTACATACTACACAGTGCAGTTTGTGAATCAGGCCTTTAATCTCCCCACTTTGGAAGGTAGGTCAAAAAAACCTCTATCCCACAAGAATAGATCAGCTGTCACTAACAGTTAGTCTAGCCATGACCTCATCAAAGGGATAGTATATAGTTTGAGCAGAACTTACAACCCTCAAGGCTAGAATTCTGCCGCAGATAAACATTCAAACATTAAAAAATTAACAGATTACAAATTCTAAAAGAATTATGGTAAAGGAATGAAAAAGAGGTAGTAGGTGCTAATTGTTTAAAAGTATGAAATGTAACAAACTGCAGAGTCATGCTATATTTAGATGATGTATTTAACCTTCCAAATATTTTTAATATGAAAGCTTGTAAAATACACTACAAATCACAGAAACAAATGTACAGTTGTGGATAAAATGGCTAAAACCAATTAAATTCACCTGTTAAGGTTTGTGGTGCAAACCATACCTCATAACAACCCATTGCACTGTATGTGACATCACACATGGCATCATTGATGACATCATAAGTTTCATCATTGATGTCCACTTATGCTATCACCAATGACATCACTGATTACATCTCTGCATCTATAAAGAAACAAAAGCATTTAAACATATACATTGGGAAAAACATTAATCAACTCTCAAATTTAACCCAAAATAGCATTTGTACTGTGCTATTATCTCAGACTCATGTAAGCAAAGAGACAGACTTAGAGGCACATGCAAGGATATCCTATCTTGGGGCACCAATCAGTGGGTTGTTCCCGCTAGCATCTGACTTTGTTGCAGCTATTGGAAGTGATCCTGTCAGTGATTACTGGGAACCTTCTCTAGATCAGATTGTGTCTAGTCTTGTTTAAGATGATGTATCCCAACATTTTTCTCTCATTTTTAGAAATTGGTCAATGCACTACTAATCCATCAACTGACTGCTCTTGATTAAAATCACTTGTTCTTGTCCTGATGATAACCCTTAATCCACTAAGGGTTGAAACACCATAGACGACTATAGCAATAGGACTGATTATTTCTGACCTGTTATGGTACCTGAAATATTTGGACCCAAACTACATATAAATTACGATTGTTCCATTTTTCTATGTAATATGGACAGTGCTGCACTATACTCCGTGTTTTACTCACTGAGTGATCACTAGAGCGCTGAGCACCTTTCATTAAGATGTAAAATAGATATATATGAAGGTCTACAAGTCTAACCTTTTGTCTGTCATTGATATTTTTGAACCTCCACATTATTAGTGGGGTAAACAACTACATATGTATTACCTTTGGTACTCTAACTAACGTGGGGGCATATTATCAAGGACGTTAAAAGTATCTCCGTTTTAGCGCACGAAACTGCCGCTAAAGTGGCGATAATGGGCTTGATAATATGCTGCAGAGAATTCCCATAGAAGGCCATGTTCACGCCAGAACATGGGCTTCTATGGGAATTCTCAGGGCATATTATAAAGCCCATTATCGCCGCTTTAGGCAGTTTCCTTCTGCTAAAGCGGCGATAATTTTAACGCCGTCCTTGATAATATGCCCCGTGATTGTTTGGCATGGTAGAACACCCATATACGAGTCGTTTATGTAAATTGAGGAGTTTGAGGTTCAGTCTTTTCCAGATTTTTTCTCATGAGTTGTCAGGCCTATGAGTTAGCGTTCACAGTATCCGGCCTCAATGGAGCTTACCATTTATACTAGAATCACCCAATAATTTGTAAATCTAGCTCCCGTGGCCTAATCTTTAAAAAATAAAATATTAAGACAAATGTTTTCGTTTGCTGTATCAGTGGAACTATATTGGTTTAAAACCAAACAACTATTGGACAATCTGTGCTGTGCTCAGAGAACAGAAAATGAAGTAGGAAGGAGTCAGATTTTTGGTGATTGAACTGAAAAATTAATTTGAAATGGTGTGTCTCGTGCCAGGGAAATTATATTTATATCAATGTATTTGTAAAGTCTTTGTAATAGCTAGTTCAATTGTTTGGGATATTAATAATATGAATGTATTGGTCATCGAGTCATGCCTGTGTCATCAGTGGTCCTATTCTTGAGCTCCAGATGAAATAATGAGCCTGAAGCATCCCGTAAATGACAACATCCAAGCGTGAATAATTTTATGAAATAAAATGATGATACATCAATAGGTAAAGCGTTGGAGAGGTTTCCTCACACTTAAACCGTTCTTTACAACTCTGACGGATGTTAAAGTTGTTCTTTTGTGGCCATCTTGCCAAGAGATTCTGCTGACTCGTGCCAGCTTAAAGATCCTCGTAACATGTACAATAAGGCTTTAACAAAGCGCCATTTTATTTACAAAATGTTAATGAAATGTTGAAGGTTAGAAGAACAGCCTGTGAGTCATAATTCAAAAACAAGACCTATTCATATTTCCAGCGAGACACATGGATGCAGTGAGTGCCACAAGAACTATGTGTAAGGAATACTGCCCAGCAACCAAGTGGTGGTTTCTGGGATTTGCCATCTGTGGGGAGAGGGCACTGTCCGCTGCAACAGAACCTGAACACAGACCGCATTGTTCGATGGGAAGTCCTTCCTTGAACTTAAAATGAACCGATTTCCAAGAGGCTGCCGCACTTCAGGATCTAGGCGACCATAATCCGTTTTGGGTATGATAAATGCTATATGCTCGTTAAGATTATTGATAACATGTTTACAATTAAACATAATTAAAATATCAGAACCCTGGAAGTTTATCTCAATGTCACTTAACGTTCTACTATGAAGGGCGACGAGTATTATTTTTAGGATGCATAGACCTCTTTTTAGGATGTTTAGATTCAATGTATTTTCCGGTATTCCTCGAGTTGTGGTGTCAAAGAAATTGTTCAAGAGTTAAAATAGCAGATTTGTAACATATGTTTCACACAATGAAACTAGAGTGACTGACAACATGTTTTATAAATTGCAATATTGTGATTCCCTGCCACTTGTGTGTAATTGCGTGTGTGTCTTCCCATAGGTCAAAATGGGTCAGCCTGGCAGAGCACTGACTGCTTACTTTGTTGTGCACATGTGCTGTATTTAACATAAACTTCTTAATTCGGTTGGTGTTGGCAGTGCATTCTTCAATGGCGATACCTGCTGCACTGCATAGATTGCACCTGTTTCTCTATGATCTGATCTTGGTGACAACGGTCTTCGGCCCGCTTGAGGAGACATTGGATATTCACAAAAACAAGACCCACAGGTGGCCAAAACCCCATCTCTTGTTGATAATGCTAATCAAGGGATGGAGACGGAAGCTCAGAAGCCTGACGACACCACATGCAACTCAGCAAGTTCTATTTCTATGGGGGTGCGCTCTGTGCTTGAGACTAGGGGGCTGAACCACAACGGTAAACTTACACTTCCTGTAAGTTTACATCTCATTGTTTTTCACAAAAGGGATTTACGACTAGTATCTTCAGGAGTGCGGTCTCCGCACATAAAAAAATACCTATCTTTTTAATTGCGGAGACTCCGCATTCTTAAAGATACTACTCGCAAATCCCTTTGTAAATACCAAACAATCATATACTTACACGAAAGTCTACGTTTACCTTTATGAATCAGTCCTTTTACCTTAACATAAGCTGATATAATTGGCTTCCTCAGAGACTGAAACGGTACAACAATTAAAGAGAATTAGAACATTGGAATGTTGGGAATGGAGTTCTCCCTGCTTCTACGGGTCGGTAAAGGCCTGCAGAGCAACATTCCAATGTCTTACAATGGCCTCTCGGAGCTCGAGGGGATTTCCCCTTTGTGAATACCAAAAATCATAAAGTTAGACATTCATCTCACTTTACCTTTGTGAATCGGGCCCCTTGTTTTAAGTAAGATTTTACTGACCTTCAAACCTTTTATATTATATTTGTGTTTCTTGTGTGCAACCTTGGCTATCACCCACTGATGATTAAGTGACATATTGTACAATTGGCCTTCATGTCCTCCTGGCGAATGGTCTCTCCTCTGGTTGCAAGACAGTGCTCGTGTCATTAGACCTCCACATTTAACAACATTCAGTTTCTGATTAATTTTTCTGAAGAATCAATGTACTCCTTTTTCACTTCAATTGTTGTGCTTTATTTATGGTCCTTTTCAAGATTCATTGATTCTTTGGATTCATATTTAATCAATTCGTAATTGAACTGTTAGAAATGATTAACTCTCAATCCCCATGGCATTTCTGGCATAAAAGCCCTTCTTCGGGGGTTTGCATTACACCTGGGCAAAATAAGAATTATGGTTGAGTAATCAGAATATTTTCAGTAATTTCACATTACTCCTTTGGAAAGATTAAATTGTGAGATTACACTAGTCTGTGTAATTATTAGTGATTTGTAACAAAACTCCTACTGCAGGAGCACAGAAACAATGAATTTAGTGAGCGCAAGTGGCTGTTGCTTGCTGCTGCTCTTGTTTGGTTGTATTTAATGCTATTTTCTTTGTGCAATGTGCATCCACAGGTCCATTTTGAACTAAATAAATAAAGAAAAGAAAATAGCACTAAATGTTGTGTTATGCTATTCACTTAATTCCGTGTAATATCACGGACCTTTTTCTGTAATTATGTGTAACTATGCGGTAGAGTGAGAAGTGGATGCATATTGTTATACTTTGTTGCATGCTGGTAGCCCTACAGGTCCCTTTACTGTTTTGCCAGCTTTGTTTTACATTCTCAATCAGATTTCCATTACATTGTATGCTTAGCTCATATCAGATCGGGAGCCTTAGCATGCTGGCTGAGTTGTTCATGTAGAAGAAACTTTGACTGATTCTGCTAATCATTAAAACATATCATTTTCTTGTGCTTGCCGTACATTTGTTTACTAATTAGAGGGCTTGAATGTCTCGATGTTTGTGCATCCATCAAACAGAAGTCTTTGCCCTGTGTTGTAGGAATATTATTATCAGTCACTAGAAAGTGAGAGCCCATTGGAAATGGGGTCTTTAGTTGTAAGATGCTTGCACCCTGCTCAAGTTGGAACCACTACTCTAGCCAGGGTAAGT
The DNA here is from genome assembly GCF_964204655.1 of Triturus cristatus. Classification (NCBI taxonomy): domain Eukaryota; kingdom Metazoa; phylum Chordata; class Amphibia; order Caudata; family Salamandridae; genus Triturus; species Triturus cristatus. The sequence goes on from NC_140588.1 coordinate 719,473,903, forward strand.
CAGACACACACCCTAAATTAACCTGTGTTCACCCTCGGTAACTTGGCACAAAGCAGTCAGGATTATCTTAAGAGGCAATGTCTAAAGTATTTGTGCAAGACTGAATTTACAGTACCTCAATGAAAACACAACAAAAAGACTCCACACAGGTTTGGTAAAATAGAGAATATTTATCAAAGTAAAACAAAACCATAACAGCGAAGTTCCAATAATTAGAAGTCGAGATATGGATTTTTAAAGATTATGGGGCCGATTCCAATCATGGAAAAAGGCAGTACGAATAGACGTACGGAGCGTTTTCTCCGTACGACTCGTACCAGGTAAACTTATTCTACAACCTAGGAAGTACGATTCGTACAGAAAGCCTTTTTCTGTACGAATCGTACAAAAGACCGTACAGCAAAAAAATACCCACGATTCCGATCCGGAACTGCTTGTACGCGACGTCCGTACGTATTTCAGCAGCGTTTTCCGGCCCAGCAAGTACGATTCGTACCGACATCTCTACGTACCTCGCTGTGACTACAGGAGCGAAAAACTGCCGGAAAAGCAGAACCCTACGCACAGGAGACCCAGTACGTGACATACAGCCATGAACCCCATCGTACGTGTCATCCCGGTCCTCTTGGCCTACGACCTGGTGCACCGCACCCAACGCACACGCCGCAGAAGGTGAGAACAACATGCGTGGGTACGGTGCGTACCACACGTACCCCTACGGCACCATGACAACAGTGGTACAGACCGTACCCATGCATTCATGCGTGGGTACGGTGCGAACCACACATACCCCTACGGTGCTATGACAACAGTGGTATGGACTGTACCCACGCATGAATGCGTGGGTACGTTGCATACCACACGTACCCCTACTGCGCCATGACAACAGTGGTACGGACCGTACCCATGCATGAATGCGTGGGTATGGTGCGTACCATACGTACCCCTACGGCACCATGACAACAGCGGTACGGACCATACCCACGCATGAATACGTGGGTACGGTGCGTACCCCTACGGCCCCATGAGTACTCAGGTATGGACCGTACACACGCATACATGCGTGGGTACAGTGCGTACCCCTACGGACCCATGAGTACTCAGGTACGGACTGTACCCACGCATACATGCGTGGGTACGGTCCGTACCACACGTACCCCGTTACGGCAGCAGGAAAATTTGGTTACGAGGCGTACACACGCCAGGAATGTGGGAATAGAGGACTGGCCCAGCATGTTACCTTCAAATTGTTGTGTGTGTAGGTCCTGGCCTGCAGTGTACAGCTCCAAGGGGGTGCGTGGGTGGGTGCAGAGGCCTCCCAGCAGTGGACAGATATATGAGGGGTGGGTGCATATCACTACCAGCAGTGGACAGACATATGAGGGGTGGGTGCATATCACTACCAGCAGTGGACAGACATATGGGGGTGGGTGCAGAGGACTCCCAGCAGTGCCCAGACATATGAGGGGTGGGTGCAGAGGACTCCCAGCAGTGTCCAGACATATGAGGGGTGGGTGCAGAAGACTCCCAGTAGTAGAAAGATATATTAGGGGTGGGTGCAAAGGACTCCCAGCAGTGCCCAGACATATGAGGGGTGGGTGCAGAGGACTCCCAGCAGTGTCCAGACATATGAGGGATGGGTGCAGAGGACTCCCAGCAGTGCCCAGACATATTAGGGGTGGGTGCAGAGGACTCCCAGCAGTGGACAGACATATATGGGGTGGGTGCAGAGGACTCCCAGCAATGGACAGACATATGAGGGGTGGGTGCAGAGGACTCCCAGCAGTGCCCAGACATATGACGGGTGGGTGCATGTCACTACCAGCAGTGTCCAGACATATGAAAGTAAAACAAAACCATAACAGCGAAGTTCCAATAATTAGAAGTCGAGATATGGATTTTTAAAGATTATGGGGCCGATTCCAATCATGGAAAAAGGCAGTACAAATAGTCGTACGGAGCGGTTTCTCCATACGACTCGTACCAGGTAAAGTCATTCTACAACCTAGGATGTACGATTCGTACAGAAAGCCTTTTTCTGTACGAATCGTACAAAAGACTGTACAGCAAAAAAATACCCACGATTCCGATCCAGAACTGCTTGTACGCGACGTCCGTACGTATTTCAGCAGCGTTTTCCGGCCCAGCAAGTACGATTCGTACCGACATCTCTACGTACCTCGCTGTAACTACAGGAGCAAAAAACTGCAGGAAAAGCAGAACCCTACGCACAGGAGCCCCAGTACGCGACGTACAGCCATGAACCCCATCGTACGTGTCATCCCGGTCCTCTTGGCCTACGACCTGGTGCACCGCACCCGACGCACATACCGCAGAAGGTGAGAACAACATGCGTGGGTACGGTGCGTACCACACGTACTCCTACGGCGCCATGACAACAGTGGTACGGACCGTACCCACGCATTCATGCGTGGGTACAGTGCGAACCACACATACCCCTGCGGCGCCATGACAACAGTGGTACGGACCGTACCCACGCATGAAAGCGTGGGTATGGTGCGTACCATACGCACCCCTACGGCACCATGACAACAGTGGTACGGACCGTACCCACGCATGAATACGTGGGTACGGTACGTACCCCTACAGCCCCATGAGTACTCAGGTATGGACCGTACCCACGCATACATGCATGGGTACAGTGCGTACCCCTACGGCCCCATGAGTACTCAGAAACGGACTGTACGCACGCATACATGCGTGGGTACGGTCCGTACCACACGTACCCCGTTACGGCAGCAGGAAAATTTGGATATGAGGCGTACACACGCCTGGAATGTGGGAATAGAGGACTGGCCCAGCATGTTACCTTCAAATTGTTGTGTGTGTAGGTCCTGGCCAGCAGTGTACAGCTCCAAGGGGGTGCGTGGGTGGGTGCAGAGGCCTCCCAGCATTAGACAGATATATGAGGGGTGGGTGCATATCACTGCCAGCAGTGGACAGACATATGGGGGTGGGTGCAGAGGACTCCCAGCAGTGCCCAGACATATGAGGGGTGGGTGCAGAGGACTCCCAGCAGTGTCCAGACATATGAGGGGTGGGTGCAGAGGACTCCCAGTAGTAGAAAGACATATGAGGGGTGGGTGCAAAGGACTCCCAGCAGTGTCCCGATATATGAGGGTTGGGTGCAGAGGACTCCCAGCAGTGAAAAGACATATGAGGGGTGGGTGCAGAGGACTCCCTGCAGTGAAAAGACATATGAGGGGTGGGTGCAGAGGACTCCCAGCAGTGTCCAGACATATGAGGGATGGGTGCAGAGGACTCCCAGCAGTGCCCAGACATATGAGGGGTGGGTGCAGAGGACTCCCAGCAGTTCCCAGACATATGACGGGTGGGTGCATATCACTACCAGCAGTGTCCAGACATATGAGGGGTGGGTGCAGAGGACTCACAGCAGTGCCCAGACATATGAGGGGTGGGTGCAGAGGACTCCCAGCAGTGGACAGACATATGAGGGGTGGGTGCATATCACTACCAGCAGTGGACAGAGATATGGGGGCGGGTTCAGAGGACTCCCAGCAGTGCCCAGACATATGAGGGGTGGGTGCAGAGGACACCCAGCAGTGGACGGACATATGAGGGGTGAGTGCAGAGGACTCCCAGCAGTACCCAGACATATGAGGGGTGGGTGCAGAGGACTCACAGCAGTGCCCAGACATATGAGGGGTGGGTGCAGAGGACTCCCAGCAGTGGACAGACATACGAGGGGTGGGTGCATATCACTACCAGCAGTGGACAGAGATATGGGGGTGGGTTCAGAGGACTCCCAGCAGTGCCCAGACATATGAGGGGTGGGTGCAGAGGACTCCCAGCAGTGGACAGACATATGAGGGGTGGGTGCAGAGGACTCCCAGCAGTGGACAGACATATGAGGGGTGGGTGCATATAACTACCAGCTGTGTCCAGACATGTGAGGGGTGGGTGCAGAGGGCACCCAGCAGTGTCCAGACATATGAGGGGTGGGTGCATATAACTACCAGCAGTGGTCAGAGATATGGGGGTGGGTGCAGAGGACTCCCAGCAGTGCCCAGACATATGGGGGTGGGTGCAGAGGACTCCCAGCAGTGTCAAGACAAATGAGGGGTGGGTGCGGAGGACTCCCAGCAGTGGACAGACATATGATGGGTGGGTGGAGAGGACTCCCAGCAGTGGACAGACATATGAGGGGTGGGTGCATATCACTACCAGCAGTGTCCGGACATATGAGAGGTGGGTGCAGAGGACTCCCAGCAGTGTCCAGACATATGAGGGGTGGGTGCATATCACTATCAGCAGTGGACAGATATATGGGGGTGGGTGCAGAGGACTCTCAGCAGTGCCCAGACATATGGGGGTGGGTGCAGAGGACTCCCAGCAGTGTCCAGACATATGAGGGGTGGGTACAGAGGACTCCCAGCAGTGGACAGACATATGAGGGGTGGGTGCAGAGGACTCCCAGCAGTGCCCAGACATATGAGGGGTGGGAGCATATCACTACCAGCAGTGTCCAGACATATGAGGGGTGGGTGCAGAGGACTCCCAGCAGTGTCCGGACATATGAGGGGTGGGTGAATATCACTATCAGCAGTGGACAGAGATATGGGGGTGGGTGCAGAGGAGTCACAGCAGTGCCCAGACATATGGGGGTGGGTGCAGAGGACTCCCAGCAGTGTCCAGACATATGAGGGGTGGGTGCAGAGGACTCCCAGCAGTGGACAGACATATGAGGGGTGGGTGCAGAGGACTCCCAGCAGTGCCCAGACATATGAGGGGTGGGTGCATATCACTACCAGCAGTGTCCAGACATATGAGGGGTGGGTGCCGAGGACTCCCAGCAGTGCCCAGACATATGAGGGGTGGGTTCAGAGGACTCCCCGCAGTGGACAGACATATGAGGGGTGGGTGCAGAGAACTCCCAGCAGTGGACAGACATATGAGGGGTGGGTGCATATAACTACCAGCAGTGTCTAGACATATGAGGGGTGGGTGCAGAGGACTCCCAGCAGTGTCCAGACATATGAGGGGTGGGTGCATATCACTACCAGCAGTGGACAGAGATATGGGGTGGGTGCAGAGGACTCCCAGCAGTGCCCAGACATATGGGGGTGGGTGCAGAGGACTCCCAGCAGTGTCCACACAAATGAGGGGCGGGTGCAGAGGACTCCCAGCAGTGGACAGACATATGATGGGTGGGTAGAGAGGACTCCCAGCAGTGGACAGACATATGAGGGGTGGGTGCATATCACTACCAGCAGTGTCCAGACATATGAGGGGTGGGTGCAGAGGACTCCCAGCAGTGTCCAGACATTTGAGGGGTGGGTGCATATCACTACCAGCAGTGTCCAGACATATGAGGGTTGGGTGCAGAGGACTCCCAGCAGTGCCCAGACATATGAGGGGTGGGTGCAGAGGACTCCCAGCAGTGGACAGACATATGAGGGGTGGGTGCAGAGGACTCCCAGCAGTGGACAGACATATGAGGGGTTGATGCATATCACTACCAGCAGTGTCCAGACATATGAGGGGTGGGTGCAGAGGACTCCCAGCAGTGGACAGACATATGAGGGGTGGGTGCATATCACTATCAGCAGTGTCCAGACATATGAGGGGTGGCTGCATATCACTACCAGCAGTGGACAGACATATGAGGGGTGGGTGCGGAGGACTCCCAGCAGTGGACAGACATATGAGGGGTGGGTGCAGAGGACTCCCAGCAGTGTCCAGACATATGAGGGGTGGGTGCAGAGGACTCCCAGCAGTGGGCAGACATATGAGGGGTGGGTGCAGAGGACTCCCAGCAGTGCCCCACTCCCAGGAGGATGGATGTCATTCACACACTGCATGACACACCACATGTGGGTGTGAGGACATACAACACATGCATACCAACCCATGGCGGATGCCCCACAATACACACCCTGATTTCATGCAAACAGACGGTATAGTCATGGAAATGTATGCTAAAATAAGTTAGCCAAGGGGAACACACACTGTCACGCACATCACAGGAGTGATAGGAATGTCCAGGTGCTGGTCCAGCCACCCAGATGTTGTCTCTCATGTAAGCAATAGGGTTCACTGCGACTAGATACAATGCCCACAATTGTGAGTCAGGTGGCCAAATACACTGCATTACACGTGCCATTTGTGTGTTAGGCCGTGATTACACCCATGCATCGTGCTGAAAAGGGGCAATTGGTCCCTGATGCCATTCCTACATACACAAAACACAAGTACATTGACTGGCAAGGATGGCACAGACGATTCAGCAGGAGACATCGGTGAGCATGCATGGCCATTGTTGAAGGGATCCGTCACCAACAAAGGATATGTTGACACAGGTCAGCACAACAATTGTGCAACTGTTTGCAGGGAACATGCCAGGTGCCACAGAGGAAGGAACACTCCTTGGGACAATGTCTCACAATCCAAAGGAACACACACTACCAATTAATATTTTCACAGGCATTGTGATGGCACACAGATACCATGGTCCTCCTCATGACCATCATACTAAAACAGTTCTCATAACCCTAACACATTACCAGAACACTAACTTCATGGGCCTCATCACCAACATCAAGTTCCTGAAATGCAATAGTGTGGAAACTAAATGAAAAGGCTTTATTCAGCACACCCAAAATAATTTGTAAGAAGACACTATTTACAAAGGCCAATGGCCAGTCCATAGTTCGAGTCCAAGGGTGGACGTATGCTACTGTGTCCACCCCTACCTTGCCTGCACAAAGTCACCTCAAGGTTTGTCGACCGGGGGGGGCATCATCAGTGGGAGTACCAGGCATTGCAGGGACAGGAGTGGGTTGGGTCAGTGTGGTGGGTGCAGGGCTGGACATATCCACCACAGAGGGTGGGGCAGCGCCAAAGGTGGTGGTGAGCAGCTCGCTGCACACTGCTGCCAGGGCGTCCAGAGGAACCCCTGCACCGGAAGAAACACCAGGGCCAACGGAGGGGGGGTGTCCGAGGGATGGGGTGCAGCGCTCTTGGGGGAGGGGGTGGACATGGGGGGGACTCAACTCCCATGCCCGTGGACTTCCTCTCCCGCTTGCGGGGTGGTGTGACAGTGGGGCTGAGGGACAGACCAGCCATGAAGGTCTCTTTGGGTGACAGTTTGGCAGGGGAGCTAAGGGGAATGGTTTTGGAGGAGTTGGATTGTGAGGAATGTGGACTCTGACTGTGGCTGCGTGTCTGCCGTTTGCCCCCAGACCCTGTGGGTGTGACTACATCCCCCTGAGTGTGCGTGCGAGGAGGTGTGCGCTGTGCCTTAGTTGGGGGTGTGCTGGATGTGTCTGTTGGGGTATGTGCCTGTGACTGTCTGTGTGTGCTTTGGTCAGGCATGGGAGAGGGTAGTGTGGATGGGTCTGTGGTGGGGGGGGACGGAGCACCACAGGAGAGACATTGCTTCTGTCAGTGAAGAGTCCTTGGACCGCAGAAACCTGCGTTGCTCAGTCATCGTTGATGACATGCCCTCCACGAACGACACCAACTGTGTGAGCAGTCTAGTGTGTTCATGGTGGACATGCAGCATCGATGCCTGACCAACCTGCAACTGCCGCAGTGTGTCCACAGACTCTACACTGAGGGCAGCAGGGGTGACAGGGGCACGGGCTGCGGTGCCTGGTCCGAAGGAGACACAGTGGGACCCTGCATGGGAAAGAAGGGACGGGAGCAACTGGGTGGGCGGAGATGGCAATGGAGGAGGTGGGTACAGATGGTGGGATGCTGCCAGAAGTTGTTGCATCCTCCGCCTCTTCAAGGATGTCAGCCTGGGACCCGTCGGTGTCGTACATGCTCTCGCCTCCGGACAGGTCCTCCGACTGATTCCCCTCGCCCTCCGTGCCACTGTCTCCTGCTGACTCCACAGCACTGGTGGCACTGTCGCTGGGTCCCTCCTCAAGGTCCATGCAGGTTTCTCCCTCGCTTGTGGATGATGATGCTGTGGGCAAGGAGAAGAAACCAGAAAGCATCAGTCACCTGTATACATCTGACACATGAGCACAAGAACAATTGGTCACAGTGCATATCAGGCAATGCATCATGAGTAACAGCTGGATTACTCCGCACATATGTAAGCCCTGTACTGCCCAGTTGGTAGACCCACCATGCCACTTTGACACCAGGAAACTCAATACACAAAAGGCCACAACTTGAATGAGCAATACACTGAGAAGCTAGTGTCTGTGAACCGGTGAGCACAGCAATACAATGAAGTCATGACACCTCTTGTTTACCCTGAAATAAACAGGAGTGGTGCACTCAAGGTAAACTAACAAACCTCAATACTCAAGGTGTCACCACACTCAGAGACCTGTAAGTCCCTTGGAACAAAAAACGAACAAATGTTGGTACCTTGGGACTCACAATACTTTAACCAATCTACATGTTTGGGATGTGCCAATTGGCCATTTCGTGAAAAGAACACTGATGTGCCTGCATGCAAGATGTTGCAGAAGGCAGTGCACACAAAAGTACATTGACACTGTCATTGAAGAAGCTGGCACCTTTTCGGAGGAGCCACTGTTAGAAATAGATGGTGTTGCAGAAAGTACATATACATGGGCCCATGGAGGTCTTGACGTCTTGACACTCATTAGTTTGTATCACCGACAACTAATGAGTCTCACAAAATCAAGACCACCGTGGGAACATGTATATGGAGAATCTGCAACACCATTTATTTATAAAAGTGGCTTCTTTGAAAAGGTGCCAGCTTATTCAATGACAGTGTCAATGTACTTTTGTGTGCACTGCCTGGTGCGACATGTTGCATGCAGGCACATCAGTGTTCTTAACACAAATCATCAAATTTCTACATGTTAAACATGAACAACTGTTGACAAGTGCTGTGAGTGCCAAGGTACAATTCATGAAGAGCAACAACTTGAATCATGTCAGTTGTCACCAGGCCATCCGTCACCTGATTACACAGTTGGCTACACATATGACCTACTGCCTGTCATCTGGAGTGGCACACATGTCCACACCCAGGACAATGCATAAGTTAATGGGCCTGCAATTGGTTGGTAAAAAAGACCAGCTGTACTGTGGGGACACCCTCATGGCAAGCCAGAATGTACACACAGATGTCAGCATACAAAGTCCAAACTGCGTTGCATCTGAACCACACACGTGCCAAAAATGTATGAGCAGGATTCTTGTTGGTAAAAAAATGACACAGGCTGCAAAGCACGTACATTAAGCACTGGCCAGTATCACAGGGGCAATGCCCAGTGTATTTTAGTCCAGGCAATTCTCACACACAAGTCAGACCTGGCAATGAAAAATCAGGGTTGCACATGTATGCCTCTCCCGCACCCCCCCCAATACCTGAGTCAATGTGATTTATACAGATCAAGAACTGACACCTCTCATTCAGGGTTATAACAACTGTGCTAGAAAAATTGCTTCATTGACACCACATCACCTTGTGGGGCTGACAACACATATTTGTGACAAACAACCATCAACAGATTGTTGTGAATAGCCACACAGGCACTGACCAGTGTGAGTACGCACAAGCAAAATGGTGTATCCCTGTCCAGTGGACGCATGTAGCACACATTAACTAAATCCAAACTAGGCCAGGGAACAATGCCACAGAGGCAGACCTATGCAGCACACACAGAGAATGTGCGCAGTGTTGAATGACACACATGACTAGGATGCCAGGGTGTCTCAGGGGACTGTAGTGGGCACACTGCTCCATGGTCCTGGAATGAGCTGACTCTACCATGTTCAACCGTCATGGCACTATGCATATCTCACACTCATGGACATCATGTCTGAGGCCACAACATTACTCATGCATGCTGCAAGGGTGTCCAGTTGAAAGCTCAAACTCCTATGTTGAGAATCAGCATCAGTGACAACAACTCTGGACCCCCAACACAGTGAACAGGTCAAGCACAGGCAAGGTACCGACACAAGTCACAGACCACCCTCCCACATGATGCAGAAAGCAATGTGCACTTAGATGTACTGTCACCCTAAATGACCATGTGCAAATGTGATTACACACACACCAGGGGACACATGTCAAGGAGAGGAAGGGATGAAAAAGATCCCCAGGTGACATTTGGGAACAGAAAATGCACTGCACATATGAACTCTGGGAGTGTATTCATGCAAAATAGCACTTCCTAAAGCTGGCGACACATAACACGACAAAAAGCCATGTACCTATCCCCTCCTTGCTGAGGTTTCTCCTGTAACTGCCTATCGAGGTCAGGGAAGACCACCGCCAGGACACATTTCATGTGGTGGGTCAGGTGTCGGCGGCCGCCGTGGGGGTGAGGAGGAGAGAGCTTGAGCTGGACCCGGGCGATTCGCCGGGTCCAGCACCGGATGTCCTGCCTCCTCTTGCGGACCTGGGCCAGCTGCCGATCACGCTCCCCCGCAGTCCTCACAGCCCTGACGACGTTGGTCCAGATCACCCCCTTCTCGTAGGCAGTTACCTGTCAGGATGACAAAGTGACACAACATCAATACACCTGCTCCATGTCCCAGAGACACACTTTAGAACATCTTTGACATGTTGAACAGGGCATAGGATGCTGACATGAATAGCTTCATTCACAACATCAAATTGGCCTGTGTGCAAGCGCCAATGCAGTACATGGAATTGAAAGTCTACAGGTGGCATGAGGGGTGCAAAACACTCAATGAACATGCCACACACTGTGCAGCACATGCAACAGCAGGCTGATGGGCAGCACGTGCCATGCAGTCACATGTCCCACTCCACTGATGCACCCTCAGCAGACTAGACAGACACACCCAGCCACAGATCACTGGCCTGTCATTGACAACAGCGGATGCAACCCTCACTCTGCACATGTGCCATTTGCCAGGGGGGAGTCACAGGTGTCGTGCTAGCTCTGCAAGTCAGACACAAAGCACGACTCACTTGTCACATCAGCTGGTTAGATAAGTAGCCTCCAACATGCAGCTGTGGTGCAACACTTCACATAGACACTCACCCACATGACAAGGAACATTCACACACATCAATGTCCATGAGGTCGTACACGTCATTTGGACACTCTCACCACAGGTCCACTCAACTCATACACGTGTACTACCAGTGCGAACACGTACTTGTACACGTATGTGTAGGCACTGGTAGTACATGTAAGTGTACTACCAGTGCCTACACGTACTGTGTACACGTACGTGTAGGCACTGGTAGTACAGGTACGTGTACTACCTTGGTACACGTATGTGTACAAGTATGTGTACGCAGTAGTTGTACACGTACGTGTACTACCTTGGTACACGTACGTGTACAAGTACGTGTACGCACTAGTTGTACACGTACGTGTACGCACTGTTTGTACACATACGTGTACAACTAGTGCGTACATGTACGTGTACAAGTACGTGTACGCACTAGTTGTACACGTACGTGTACTACCTACGTGTAGAAGTACGTGTACGCAGTAGTTGTACACGTAAGTGTACTACCTTAGTACACGTACGTGTACTACCAGTGCGTACACGTACAGGTACGCATTTCATACGCTTACAATGGTAATACAGCCGTACACATGCCAGGAATGGAGGGCTACGAGTCGCACATCAAGTACTTGTCATTGCATACTTTCATGTGCAGGCCCTAGGTGTGTTAGCCAGTGATATTGCACAGGTCCTCTCATCTAGTTGCACAATTGATGTGTTCTGACCTGTGGACACATGTCATGTGTGATGGGGCACAATGTGGCACACATCACCTTGCCAATTGCCACATGTGTGTCTGTAGTCCAACTTTGTCATGCATAGCAGCAGTGGGTGGCACAGTCATCAACACCCGCACCTGTCTCCTGATGCCAGGGACAGGGACACTTTATCAACTGACCTGTCACGATCAGCGTGCCCCTTTGGGACTATGTCAGGTGTGTGTCATGTGTTCCCATGAGCTTCATGTCAGTGTCCCGTCAACGGCATCTGCTGTTGGTGCATCCAACAGGGGTCTGTGTGGAGATGGGCATGTAACACATCTATGCACACCATGCCACATGTGGATTCCCGAGGCTGTAGGGTCTGTGTGCATGGGACATCATATATTTTCAGTCATACATGTGTTTGTTGTCTCAAGGGCTGTATCTTTGTGTTGTCACGTGTACCCCTTCATCGCACTGTTTGATTTGAACATTTGACATTCCATGTGACCTGTGCGTGTGCCTTGCAGTCAGCTGTCTGGATGAGATGACATCCTTCAAATGCAGCTATGTGGTTGTAAATGTAAATGTAAATGTTGTAGACTTGTAAAGCTCACAGCTGCCCCAGCAACGGGGCGTCCCGGCGCTGTAGACCGCTGGGGAACCCGTCCTGGCTATCCCTGTGAGATGGTCCCTCGGTTGTGTGTCACTCTGGTCATATCTGTGGCTCTTCACTCAGACTGGCCCCCAAATCATTTCAGGGCATGTCATGTAGACTTGACAATCAACAGGTGTATCAGGCTTTTTGTAGGAGTGCCAGCAAGCTGGCATCTGTGTCCTGGATGTATTGCACACACCCGACTCCATAGTTACCTGATGTGTATTAGCAGTGTAGCATGTGCTATGTTCATTGTCATTGATGTTTGCCGACTCTCAATATTCATTCTTCAAAACTATGTTTTGCAGGGCACCACCTGTCCCAAGACTAATGCCAGACTTGGGTGCCATGAGGGAACGTGCCTGCATCCGCCGTTACAGATTCACTCAACAGTTGATTGAGGACCTGACAAACAAGCTGGCACCACACCTCCAACCGCAACACAGGTATCCTACTGCGCTGACCCCCAAGATGAAGGTGATGACAGCCTTACATTTTTTTGCCACAGGTACGTTTCAATTGACCATAGCTGATGTGGGTGGGATGTCCCAGACTATGTTCAGCCGTGTCCTGCGTGATGTTTTAGCAGCCATGTTGGAGCACCTTGATGAATTCATCAAATTTCCGACACCAGAGGGGTTGAGGGATGTCAAGAGGGATTTCTATGCCCTGGGTGGGATGCCCCATGTAATTGGGTCCATTGATGGTACACATGTGGCTTTTGTACCACCACAGGCACAGGAACAAGCCTATCGCAACCGCAAACATTACCACTCGATAAATGCCCTTGTGGTGTGTCTTGCTAACATGCTGATTTCCCATGTCTCTACACGTTTTCCAGGATCAGCACACGATGCCTACATCATGAGGCGTAGAAGAGTGCCACAAATGATGCTGCAGCTGCACAACAAACGAGCATGTCTTGTTGGTGGGTATAGTCTTTTTGTCCTATGTGTTGCGGTATCTTTGTCTCTTACGGCATCTCATGACCCACTTATTTACATGATGTTTCCATGTAGGGGACTCTGGCTATCCCAACATGCCATGGCTGCTGACACCTTTCCGCAACCCAAGAACAGCTGCAGATCACCGGTACAATGATGCACACGGCCAGACCAGGCGAGTGATTGAGAGGACGTTTGGACTTCTGAAGAGCCGATTCCGGTGCCTGGACAAGACAGGAGGGTCTCTCCCTTATGCCCCAGAGAAGGTCTGCAAAATCTTCATTGTGTGCTGCATACTGCACAACATGGCAGTTGAGAAGGCCGTGCCACTCATCCTGGATCCAGATAAGCAGGAGCATCCACCCGTGGAGGATCAAGGGCTTGGTCACGAGGCTAGTGATGAGGAGGAGGAGGGGGATGATATCCGGAGTCAGCTCATACGCAACTTCTTCTCATAATGGTGAGTCACTGGCTATGAGTGTGGAAGCTTGTAGCATTGATTGTCATGTGTTGCAATGTGTGTGTCCAACTGACTGAATGCAAAGTGACTTGGATGTGTGTTGTGATGTGTCACTCGAGTGATGATGTCATGCAACACAGTTTTGCGGAGAGACTTGATTGGCAATTTACATGTGTCCAACATTGTTCATGTTTTGTACACTTCCATGTGTGCGGTGAGAATTGTTTTAGGTGACTTCTCGTGTGTCTCTCATTCCCAGGTATTTTGCACCTGTTGTCTGGTCGTGTCATCGTTGTCCTCCTGCTATTCCTCGTGAGGATTGCAATGTGTGCTGAATCAGCGTTCCATGCACGGACATGTGGAAATGTTAGTTTGGGTAAGTATTGCAGCAAGGCTTTTTGGTGGTGGTACAGGTTGGGAATGTGTGGTGACTGCTTCTATGCATGTTGTGGTACTATGCATACATGTCTTCTCACCATGGAGCATATGACATGTAGCATCACTCCCATGACATGATAGTCAGCCTTCTTGACAGTCATCTGTAGTGAAATATGGCGTCTGATGAAGGCATCAATGTGTGTGAACCTTGGCTCTGAAACATTGCAGATGCCACGGGTGGACATAGTGGGGGACATCACAACAACATGTTCTATGGGGAATTGCAGCCTCTCCGTGTGCAGCAGGATGTCTTTTGCTCATCCCCTTACCTTGTGTGCCAGTTCATTGGGATTGACATCATCCGTGTTGTGAAGGGGGGGTCCAGCGTATGTCCCACATGTTCTGTCAACTGACCTGTGAGTCTGTTAATATGGAGGCATATCCCTTTGTGTATGTATGTGGAATAAAGGTGTTCAGCACAATCTGAACTGCCTCATCTCGGCCACTGCAGATCTCTTACCAGTTTGCATGCATCATCTATGGCAGAATTGACAAAGATTGAGCATATGAGTGTATGTGTACTGTGGCAACATGCATGCAGTGCTTCATGGCTAATAATCTCTATTGTGCATGAAGTACCTGGTTGTGTATGTATTTGTGCAGGTTGCTGCCCACAACGGGACGTGAATGCATGCTGATGGTGTGTCTCCTTTGCGCATCTCTGGATTTTTTTGCCTGACTCAGTGGCTGTAATTTATGGTGATTGATCATACACTTTCCCGGGAGTGACCCATGAGTGAGCTGACACTCCTTCCTTGACATACACCTGTTGCACTGTGCCTTGCAGACCTCCTTGTCTTTGTGTGTTGATTTTTGCATGATTTCTAACCCCTTCCGCCTGCTGCTGCCTCACCTGCAGCCCCACCACTCCAAGTGCCCTGATTCTGCAACCCCCACGCCTCAAAAATGCTCAGCCCTTCCCCCTCCACCCATTTGAAATGCAGCCAGCAGTTTTTCTGTGCCACTGTAGCCCCAGCGCCGTGCCAAAGGCCGGACCGTCTACACCGGCAACATGCACAGTGCACAACCCTCTAGTCTTTGCATGACCCACGTCACACAACAGGCTCATGCTGCAGCCACTCTCCAAGCAATGTCCTCATGACAATCATCCTCCTGCCATCAGGCAACCCCTAAGCACACACACGACACCTTCGCATGCTGAGTGTGCTACTCCAACTGCCTACACAGCGCTGCCCAGCCTACCAGACCCTGTCAGTACAACCAGGTTATGTGCCTCCTACTCCACACCCGCTCCATCCACCAGCACGCCATTGGACTCTGTTACCTCCTCAACACTACAACCCCACACATCACCTTCATGACAGTAACCTGGACAAAAGCATCCTCAGCACATGACGTCTTCATTGCCATCTCAGACGGATCCAAGATCACCCGCAGGGACGCCAACACCAATCCCGGGGGCTGAATTGCTAATTATTCACCCTCAGAGTCACAAGTCCGGGTTCGCAGCAACTCCCTAGCAACCCTCGGAGTAACACTCATTTACAGATCTGCAGGCCTACATCCACAATTCCGCTAAGCCATCAACACGTACATCTGCACGCAGGCCCTCACCTCCACAGGCTACATGTGGCTGAGGGCCAGTAACTTCTTGCTGGAGGGGACACACACCACCATCCATCATTGGTCCATCAACATTTGAATCCACGTCTCCAACAAGCAACACAGTGCCACACACCCCGCTACCGATCCCTCAAAGATGCTTGATGTAAGTCACCACAGACAAGCTGTGTGGGACACTCAAAACAACACCACCGCCACACCCTGCAAACTCACACACTGGATCAGCAACTGATCCAACAATCTTGCCACATTGACGGACTTTCCTGTGAAGCACAGCAACAGTTAAGGCACCTGGGACAAGGCAGACCTACTGGACTCCTACAGACCTAGCCGGACTCTTGTGCAAACCTTGCAACACAAAGAGACATCATTTTCCTTACAGCCCTGGAAAACACCACACACACAGCCATCACCATATCATCAGCAAGGACAAGTGGAGCTACTTCAGATAGTGCCGAGACACCCAAACACACGACATCAAGGAGCTCATCAGCATTGTGAGTGAACTGACAGCAGATCTCCATCCAAGACACCCCACCCTTGCAAGGCACATCACATCCCTTGCAACTTTGTACCACTGAAAGCTCATGGCCATACACAACAGCCTTGGCACACAGAGGCAGACAGCACTATTATCCGCTGGACAAACCCCCCTCAGGTCATGGACTCCCGTCAGCAGTAAGTACACAACCGGCATCATGTGCACCATCCACTGTGGCTCTCCATCAGGCACCATCCCAGACAACATCTCAACCACATAATTCGCCATCCTTGAAGCCCACGTCCTGCGCATCATGAATGTCTCCTTTTAGTTAGCCACATTCCATGGCTGCAGGAGGCATGCAGAGCCCCAGGCCCTTCTTAAACAACGGACGGCAGTACCGCAGGATCTCCTGGTACATCACCCTACTTCCCTACCCAGCAAATCTCACCAGGAAGACACTCACCAAGCAACTGACCAATTTCCTACATGCAACCAGCTCCAGCCAACCGGCACCAGACCGTTTTACACAGTAATCACACCACTGCAACCGTCATCATTGCCACCACCAACAACTACTTTGCCCTGCTTAACAATGGTGAGGCCACCACCCTTGACCTCTCAACAGCATTCTACACCATGTGCTACCACACTGTCAGCTCACACATTTCCAACACTGGTATCCAGAGGAGGGCCCAGGATTCAATCAGGAAGCAGCTCACCACCAAGGCCCAGGGAGTCTGCCTCCACCCTGCAACATGTAGTACACTGGGGTCATCTGGCCCATGCCCCAGGGCTCTTTTCTCAGCGTGACGATCTTCAATGTCTCCATGACCCCCCTCTCCACCATCATATGTGCACACGACCTCATCATCATCTGGTATGCCATTGACACCCAGCTGCTCCTCAAACTCACCAAAGAGCCAGCCATTGCCAGATCCAAACTTCAAGAAGGCATGAGATCCGTTGATGAATGGCTGAACATCAGCCATCTGAGGCAAGACTTGGACAGGACAGAGGTCATCATCTGAGGATTGTCCCCTTACGGCTGGGTCAACTCCTTGCGTCCCACTGGTCTGTGCACCGCACCGGCACACAGTGGCCACACAGGCAAGATGGGGTTCATCAAGGACCCATCGCTCACAATTAACATGCAACTCACCAACATCTGTACCTCATGCTGCAACACCCTCCACATACTGCTGATGACCCCCAGATAGAGCCACTCCAAGGCAAGACAGACAGAAAGCATTCTTGCCTTGGGGCGAGATTCTAGCCTGGCTGCCATTGTTTATGTATTATAGATAGCTGTGTCGCCACATCGATGAAAACAAACAATCACATTTGAATAATGTATGTATGGATCTTGTATGTGAATTTCAAGGTATCAGTCAGTCAGTCAATAGAGCTTTATTATCGGCCATAGACCATGAAAGCAATGTAGACACAAAAAGAAAAAGTACAACATACCATCACAAAGGATTACAAAAAAGAATAACAAGTACATTTAAAAAAGTTAAAATAGGGCCAAATGATCCTATACAATAAAAACATAGTATATACATAATAAAATCAATCCATATTAGTACTGGGTCTATAAGGACGGAGATAACGGAAGTAGTTGATGTTTAATTTTGGCGCTTCGAGCGCACCACATGGCCCAAAGATATCTAGAAATTGCAAATACAATTAGGGGTCTGGTGTCAAATTTTAATATCCTAAAGGCTTCCCTAAAATCTCTCAAGCCCAATAGATTACAGAGCGGGATAATCCATTTTGCTCTGGCCCTAGCATAAAACGGGCAAAAAAGCAAGACGTGCAAGTCTGTCTCCTCACACCCTACACACCCTACGCATAGGCTAGAGTCCGCTGAAGCAGCCGACCACTTATTTGTCACAGCCGGCAGAGGAAGTGACCCATGTCTCAGTTGAACATACAACTTCTTTGCCAAAGGAGGCTGAATGACATCCAGACATTTCTCATAGGAATAGTGGTCTTTTGCCTCCAGAAACCTGTTAGTCAACCTGCCCAAAGACAGGTTAGTAAGGAGAAGATCCAATTGATGCTTATTAAGTAAAGTGACCAAATCTCTCCTAGGCAGTGAAGGGCACACCTGCTCGGGATCGGACCAGATGTCGCCCCTGCCCAGTGACTGGCACACTTGCATAACGTATTTTAGCCAGGATATTTTCCCAGCCCCCCTTAGGGACAAAAAATCCCTTAGATCATCCCTATAACTTTGCAACTCCGGGGTAGACCAGAGCCGCCTCCAATACAAGACAGGGCGATTCGAAATAACCCCCTGAATGGGGGATAGACCCAAATCTAGGCGCAAGGGGAGTAATGGTGTGCTCTGCGGAAGGGCCATAAGGCGCCTTATAAATATATTCTCAGAGATCGTCAGAGAATTAGCGGTCAAATGGCCCCATAACTCCACCCCATAAAGGGCCCCGCCTCTCGCCTGGGACCTATACATTTCTAGAGGCGGGCCCAAAGATTTAAGTGGAGACTCACTAAAAACTTTTAGAATACCACCAGAGGATTGAGCGAGCTTCAGATTAGCCTTGGCAACCTGGGCCCCCCCCCCCATTTTGTCGTTAAGTGTTACACCTAGGTAATCGAAAGTGGAAACTCTCTCCAACGCCACTCCATCCAGATGGGGGTGCGAACAGCTTGAGATTTTTGCGTTAAAAACAATGAATTTGGTTTCGACCAGGTTAATCTCCAAATTCCTAGATTTGCAAAATGAACAAAAAGCCTCCAGTGTTCGCTGTACACCCATGGAGGTTTTTGATAACAATAGGGTGTCATCAGCGAACATCAGGGCAGGGATCTTCCGAGCTGCCAAACTGGGGGAATCCAGATCCCTTGCCCCCAGGAGATGGTCAATTAAACCGTTAAGGAAAAGGGAGAAAAGGGTAGGGGCCAGCACACACCCCTGCCTCACTCCCCTTTCCACTGGAAATGGGGCCGTAAGCTCCCCATTTCTTCCGTACCTCACCCTAGCGAAAGTACCATGATGTAGCCGTTTAAATAAATTACACAAGTAGATAGGAACTCCCATCGCCCTCAGGATGGCCCAGAGCTTGTCCCGCTGAACCAGATCAAATGCAGACCGGAGGTCAACAAAGATTAAATACAAACTGCCAGCCCCAAAGGTCACCTTTTTCCAAAAAAACAGCTGGAGTCAGTTGATCTATACCTGGTTAATAGGATGCGAGCAAACAATTTCTGCAAGACATCAATTAAACTAATGGGTCGGTAATTGGCCGGGTCAAGGGGGGAGGCCTTTTTATGAATAGGAATGATCTCGGCCCCCAACCAGGTTGCGGGGATTTCCATACCTTTTAAAATGGCGTTAAATAATAACCAGATATAGGGAACCCAAACTCGCTGCTCACTCAAGAATAAATCCCCAGGGAATCTATCCAATCCCGGGGCTTTCCCCGGGGCCAAACTTTTGAGGGCCAATTTAATTTCATGTATTGAACATGGAAAGCACTCATCTTCCCCCAGCAAATCTGGAGGCGATGGGTTCCCAACAGAAGGGCCTTGGTCCACCACCGAGGGAGCATTCAGGAGGGCGTACAATGGCCTAAAATGGGCTAACCAAACCTCTTCACTTAAGTTTGGTGAGAGAGCGTAAATCCCTTCTGTCGACCCTGATCTTACTAAATTCCAAAATGCTCTATAGTCATGCCTATCCAGTGCTTCTTTTATGTTGTCCCATATTAATTCCTCCCACTCTGACTTAGCCACCACAGTTATGGCTTTATATGCAGTTCTCGCCAGCCTAATGCTCGAGGCAAGGCCAGTTTTAACCGAATTGACCAGTGCTCTTTTCGCCAGTCTACAGGCTTTGTGGAACCAATGAGCCTGTTGTTTTGCTCGTGGCCTATTATTTACTGGGATATTAAAAAAAATCTACCAATTTGTTAGTTAGGCTGGAATGAATATGGTTCAGATTCTCAAAGTAGGCCGATCGTAGATCCCAACAGGGAGGTCAAAAGCCTCAGCTCGTTTGGACGCTACACAAGAATAGAGCTCGGCCACTTTACCAGGAGCTAGCACGAACCTAGCCCATCTGATGCGTCTGCCACCCGCCACTAGGGTCAGATTCGTGTCAGCGAGGGTCTCCAATTCCCCCCTTCCGGAGGAGTGGCCCAGTTTGTGTTTGAGTTCCAGAGAGAGAAAATTGTGATCGCTATCGGCCCTCTGGATGACACGAAACGCCCTTATTTGGGACCAGAATTCCACATTTACTATGATATAATGAATAGTGGAACGCTTTCCCACTCTATTAAATGTAAAGTTCCCCGGGACGTCGGGAAAAATTCTGCCATTACAGGCCCTGAGAGAGTGGGCTACCATAAGTTTGTTAATCTGCAAAGCCACTATCGAAAATCCCCTAGCTGGGTACATCAAACACTCCTGGATCTGCCAACAGGAGTCCTCATCCGAGGTTACCGAGGAAATCCCTACCAGGGGTTCAAAGTGGGAATTAAAATCACCCCTGATAATTCTATGAGAAGATGGAAGAGAACACGATAGAATCTCATCAAGGGCCTCTAGCATAGATAACCCCAACTCATTGGGGGGGACGCAAATATAAATTAGTAACCAGCAATGATGAACCATCCAAGAATCTAAGGGCAAGTGAAAGGGGATCTGGGGAACGAGAGTAAACTACATTCACTGAACACCCCAGAGACAAAGATACCCAGATACACAAACCCCCTGAAGGTCTTCCTCGAGGGCCCTGAACCGCAGGTATGTGGAATGAAGCAAAACCCACCCTATTCGGCGGATGGAGCATCCAGGTTTCTTGGAACAAACGCAGATCGTATTGGTCCATCAATTCCCCCCACTCTGGCACACCCAGCTTGGAGCTCAGCCCTGCCACATTCCAGGAACCCACTAGTGGGCCTAGGGAGACCTCTGATAGAGGGCGGCGCGGGAGAGAGGGGGAGATAGGGATAGGTGAAAACTCTACGCAGTTTGCCAACTCAAGTCCCACCAGTGGCAAACTTGTGCATAGGTTGGGACCAGTTATTTGGAAAGAAACTGGTCTCATAACTTCTTCCTTATTTACTACAACCTCCTCAGAAACCCCTAAAGCATGGGAGCCAGATGTAATAGGCCATGGAAGTTGTAAGAGTCAATCTACACAACTCAAAGCACTATAGCGATTTGCTATGTGTACTTGATAATTGCCCGCCAGAGTGTCATTGGAACTGCGAATTGGAAACCCTGGGATAAAAATACCCCAGAGGTAGAGGGATAATCTCACCCATATCACCACAACCACCCCAATCTAAAATATGCTTAACCACACCAGGGTCCCTAAAATTGATAATCACACACTCCCCACCGATGTCCTTCGGTTTTGTCCCCAACCAGGTTACTCTTCTAACTAAGAGAATTTCCCCAGGCCTGCTCTCATTAAGGGTCTGTGTCGGTTTAACCAGTGAATTGTTTTGTTCTTTAACTCGGTATGAGATTGACCACGTTCCCCCGACAATGGGGGGACACCTGTGAGCACGACCACATATGGAGAGGCCTCGGGGGGTAACTGAGGGTAAAGAGTTGGTCGGGAATCTCCATCATTTGGGGGGTTATTATTTAAATTTTGGAGTGCCCGGCCCCCCGCCCTCTGTTGGTTACTAGTGGAATTATGGGATAAAGGAGGGGCCAAAATGGGTAGGGTAGCTTTATCCCGTAAAACCCCAGGGCTGGTAACAGAACCAGGATTTAACATGTTAGAGGGGCATCCAGGGATGTTTGCTGTTGACAAACCCGACATCTGGGAAGCGTTTCGTACCCCCTGGCTCGAGCTAGGATCATGTATCAGATTGTCAGTGTTTCCTGCAGCCATTGTTGGCTGGTCATTCCTGCATGAGGCTGACAGGAGGGCTCCCCCTTGACACTTATTATTAATCAAGGAAATAATTTTGTCAATTCTACTTGATAACATTTTACACTGTGAATTGATGAGCTGTTCCATTTGTGCTTGCAGGTCAATAAATAAATGAGCAACCCAGATCGGGGGGGCTAATGGTGAAAAAGATGTATTTGGCTTGTCCTGGGCAGGTTCTGGAACAGGAACAGTGGCCTTCGCTGACTTTTTTTTTTTGTTTGGTTTTCTTATTTCTGTGACAGGACTTATAGCTCATTTTGGTCACTAAGGACCCTTGATCTATAACTAATTTAGAAGGGTCTGGCTTGATATGGGCAATAACTTGTCCTGTCCTATCTGGGCACAAGGAAGCCCAACAAAAGAGGGGGCTAGCAGAGAATCAGATGATATATAAGAGGCTGAAGAGACATTTTCAGAAAACAATGCCGGGGGTATGACTGGAGTAATAGAAAGACGTCTTTCGGTGTTCTCAATAGCAGTTGCTACTACCCCTATGGTTTCTGGGAGCATTTTATCAATGGCGGTTAGGCTTGGTAGGTGGGGCGCTGAGGCTGGGTTTTGTCTGGTGCACGGCCGAGAGGTAGGAGGATTTTTTTTGCCCATATTGCAACAAAGAAAACAAACAGTTAATATTTAAATTTAAAACCTTGTAACTCGGTAATTCACGACTAACAAAAATAGATAATAAATAATATTATGTTTGTTATTTAAATACCTAATAACAACAATAGCAATAACAAGTCTATAGCACCTAGCTCAGACTAGACAATTACATGTAGTAAACAATAATCAATGTGGCTAAAAAGGCCTAGACGAAGTCCCACCTCAGACGCTTAAGGAGCCGTCAAGAGGGGCAGCCCGACCCGACCTCCTTCGGCCTCTGACAGCCGCAGACGGCCCCGCCCTTGTCCCGAGCTTCTCCCGACGCGTCCCGCGCGCGTCCCCGCGGGGCGAGGGAGCAGGCTGCCCTTTATGCGCCTCCTGGCGCTACAGTGGCGACCTGGCCCAGGGGATCCTGGGTGATGTGGTTTACGAGACCGGCGGAGCCAAGCCCGGCCGTTCCCTCGATCCAGAGTCGTTCGCTTGTCGAAGGGGGCGGAGCCAAGCCCGGCAACAGAGACGGCAGCAGGAAACCAAACGGAGGCAGTAAAACACTACTGTATGCGACAAGCACAAATCACTTTGGGTCCATATGTCGTATCAAAAGCAAAGACCAAGGGGGGTGGCCCTGCCCTGCCTTTTCATGTGGCTGACGAGCCCGCGACGGCTTTTAAAGCCCCTCCTGGCACTCCTTGGTGACAGGAAGAGCAGTGCACCTCAGAGGAAATGCTGGAAGGTGTAGTCCTCTTGTGATGTGGGCACCAAGAACCAGACGTGCACAGGAGCCAGCAGGCGAGCGTTGCGGTCCCCCTCGGACCGATCAGGCAGCGTGTAATTAGGTGGAGGCAAAGAGTCAGCAGCTTGGTGGCTGCCGACCAGGGAGGTCGCTAGGGATGTTGGAGGGGATGCCCAGCCCAACCTCTTCCGGGCAATGACGGGCAAGGACGGGCCCGCCCTTGGCCCGGGCTTTGCCAGGGCGCGCCCGTGTGCGTACCGCAAAGAGGGAGCCGCGAGTTACTTTATGTGCCTCTGGGTGCACAGATTGGTGATGGCGCCTCCAGGCATGAAAGCAGGGCAGTCTGGGGGCTTAGGTCCCCTCTGGTGCAGAAGGAGCCGGTGTCAGTAAAAAGATGCGCAGGTCCCCAAGGTATCATGTTAGTGTTCTTGCAAAGTTGATTTGGTAAGCAAGTGTAGTTTCATGGAAACTAATCCGCAGTGTCATGGTCACAAATGTGTGTCAAACTCTATTGTGTGAGAGTGAAGGAAACTTAGGAGAAACCACATGTGCATTTGAAATGGGTGTGTTTCTCTATAGGCCTAACAAGGAACATGACATTAGGGTGCTGGTTTGGGATCCCCTAGGTAGTACCGGGACATTTCATTTTTTAAAATTCCAAAGGGGTCCTCCTTCTAAGCGTCCTCTCCAGAGTTCTCTGTTGTTGCTCCCCCCAAACCTTTGAACTCAAATGCATGTAGGACAATCCTTATGTTCTGATTAGTGGATATTCACTTAACAGGCAGCCCACTCTTCTTGTAGAACCTGTTCTAGTCCTGTCTAGTGCAGGACGCCAGGCTGTTGAGATCCATTTCCATTCTGACAAGGTCTCACAAATGCAACAACAAACCTCCCAAGTGTATAAAGATGAATCAGGAGAAACATTTAGAAAAATGACCAATTGAGAAAGTATGGAAAAAAACTCGTAATGGTCTTAGATATGGACGGTAGTATAAATTACATTTCTGTAAGGCACTGAGCAAATACAAGCCCTAGCCTCATCACTGATCGCCAATGTTAGATATTGGGTCATTAGTTGGCAGAGGTATGTACCCTGTCCAAGTAGGGACCACAGTCCTAGTCAGGAAAATTCAGATACACACCTAAAATTAACCTGTGCTCACTCTGTGGTAGCTTGGCACAAAACAGTCATGCGTAACTCAAGAGAAAATGTGTAAAGTATTTGTGTAACACGTAATACAGTAAAAACACCTAACAAAAAAAACCTATACCAGGATGGAAAAATGGAGCTTAATTTAATGAACAAACCACGACCAAAATGACAATAATCCAATAAGTTCGACCTGAGTTATACATTTTTTAAGAATATCTTCGAATATAGTGCTTAAAAGCTTAAAGCTTCAACGAGGGACATCTGGTCGCACTTGACCGGTGTAAGTTAAGTCCGACAGCAATGGAGCGTGGGCCAGACAAAAAGATCAGCTTCGGCCTGCTACAAACAGTACCTTGTGAGGAGGATGCATTGATGACAAGGATTCCATGAGTGGAGCCGAGGAGGCCATGCACCATTGTCAATCCGGCTAGATGTAGGCGATGCATCGGTTCTGATCCACGCAGTCTTAGATGTGTCAGTGACCCCTTCCATGCAAAATAGATGTTCTGTCATCAAGCCACACAGCCGCCGATGCAATGTACTTGGCAGGCAATGCGGCAGTGCTAGAGGAGATGCGTCAGTACTGACTGGCTAAACAATGGCGATGCATGGATTTTGCTTCTAAACCTCAGAACACCCACTCACAAGGGCACAGCACTGGGTTGGCAACACTTGTCAGGGTAAAAGCACAGTTATCAGAGTTTCAAAAGTTGTAGGAGTGTTGAGGGAAGTCTTTGATATCCCTGAGATTTCAAAACAGGAGGCAAGTCAAGAAGCCCTTGGAGTCTCTTCAGTTCTTGGGGATGTAGTGTTGCAGGGATTCTGTCCAAAAACAGAACTATGCTTAGGATAATGGGACCTTAGTGCACAGGGACTGAGTCATCCTACCACCTTAGTACCCATGAACCCAGGTCCGACTAGCTATAGTGTCTCACTTGCTTTCCTACTCACTCACAAAGAAACAAATGATTAGACATCCCAGAGCACAATAGTCCTGGCTCTCTCTGGAATCCCAGTTGCAAGACACACCATTTTGCTTGCACTCTTGTACTTGTCCACAATAAGATCTGAAAGATACAGGAACACATTTAAAATATTTATTTTAACTAACATGCTCTAGTATGCAGTATACGTGCCACAACAAGCAGAAAAATGCATAATACAAATACGGTTAGCCTAGCAGTTAGTCCATAAATCATGAAAGGAGATGTAATTATGAAAAGACAGTATAGCCTAACCTCCCCCCCTTGCATAGAAGTAGTCTTATTATATATTAGAAGATATGTGGGCTTTGTCTGCAGACCTCATACCTTAGCCTATAGATCGTAGATCTACATCATAGGTGCTATCTCACTCTTCTCTCCGGAAAGGTCCCTCTCCATGTATGTGCTACCTATTCGTATATTCCAATAAGACCAAAGAACATTGTCCTGAACTACAGCTATATCAGTGTGTTTTGTCTAGGTGTTAAGGCCTGGCCAGAACAAAATAACAAGGGGCATTGTTGTTCGACCTTGCTCACAATGTACAGACAAAATCCCAGGAACCTGCAGAGTGGGAACACAGCAATGGGTTCTTATGTGAAAACGGCAATAGAGACAGTTGCAAAAATAAAGTCTTGTAGTATTGTGTGCAAAGCAGTGGGCAAACTGCAGCGTGCTCATGCTAACTTAAAGAAGACGACAATTTCCCCATGGGCCATGTGACACCCTCCCCTTGGTCAGGTCATTAGCTCTGGGCTAAAACAAAAGTCAGAGGTAAGCAGAGGCAAAGCAACTCAGTGTTAGTCCAAAGAGCGTTTCAAATACCAAAGTAGAATCCTTACGGACTAAAAAAGGAAACCCAAAACAATATCCATTCACAGTGTATCTTCAGAGCCAAAATTTTCACGGGGAAAAGTGGAATGCCATAAGCCCCAACAGGTTGTCAGAACCTTCAATAGTAAAAATGTATGCCATCCAATTACATAATTCGAATGAGCACACATGCTCCTCATATCCATAAGCCATTAGGAGCATAGCTGGGTAACCTGTGTTAACTTCGATCAAGCTCTGATCCAAGAGGCGCTGTGCACGAGCACAGGTACTCAAGCCTGCCATTGATCCAAATGCAGAATTGCACACAAGGCGCCTGCCCACAGAACAGTCCTGTCATGGGCTATCAATGGACCCATCAACAGTTCATAATCCAGGGCAACATGTGTCATATTGGTGAGGCTGACCTCCAGGGCCCATTGTAAAGGGCATCGGAGGCAGTAGAACACAGGTTGCACGCAGGTGAAATAGGCATAATGGATTTGCAGCCAGTAGTCGATGTTAGGAGCTTCTGATGGCATCAAACCAAAAAGCTGCCACATCTGATTATGGTACAGCTGCAACTGGGCCTGGCTTGACAACAACACAGGTCGTGCAGCCATTACCGAGCAGCAGTCGAAGTACAAGTTTGGCGCAAACCAAAAGGAGCAGCAGAGTAAACCATTCCGAAGGTGCCGGAAAAATCAAATGGATAGAAGCTGGGATTACTTAAAAAATAGTCTGAAAGGAGGTGAAAAAGCTAGATCCCACAAGTTTAAAAAGTGAGCTAGGCCCTCTGTATCAGATGCATTCAATATTTGGTGAATTAATTCTCCAACATGTAGGGGGAGATTTGTGTTTGCAGTGACTGAATCTAACTCAATGTTCTTGCCACCTGCAATTCGAAGGACTCACGAGCTGATGTGAGAGCCACTTCTTGTTGGAACAATAGTGCTTTGATTCTGTTTAGCTTATTGAAATCTGATTTCAAAGTTGGAATGGAAGGCCAAAACGAACCATCTACTATACCGTGTGGGGGTGGAAAGAGAAAATTGCTGCAACATGTTGTTAAACTGTTACTGTATGCGCGATGGCTGCCCGTAAGCTGCAGCAGTTGTGGTTATTTAGGATAATATAACTGCTGTTAGAAAGTAACATCAGTTCAGGAAAAATAGCTGGGACTTGGGTCCCTTTTAAAAAACAGGCAAATTAGGGGCCGAAATGTTGCAGGCACCATGAAGTTTCACTTGTTTACAGACCAGGGAGTGTCCTACTGTAGAATCACAACCCTCCCCTCCTTATCTGCTCAGTGACACCGAAATGTCAAAGGCAAGGACCATAATTCATTAACATAGCTACTCCCGAGCGATTCATATCCACCAACTGGAAAGTGTTTCATGCAGGCCGTAAACTGGAACAGGGAGCTAGGCAATGAAATAACCCCACATATTAACCACACAGCTGAATCAGTTTCTACCACAGAAAATGGTAACTGTTCTAGATTTTCAATATGTAACATTGTAAATGTTGTGTCTTTCATTGACATCAGTTTTTATCTGTTAAATTAAATGGTAAAAATAGTGCGGAAGCATTCAGGTAATCCCATGGTACTTTCCCAATTTTAAGTGTTTGCAAGGTCCAACCACATTGCATAACAGAACGCAGCTGATTCTGACCATGATACAAAACAGATACTTAATTTTGAACGATGTCAATTGCAGACGATACAATATTATCTAAAGTATATATACGAGAAGACAGTGTTAATGTTGTTATCTACCACAGCAAGAACTTTTTCTAAATTTGCCTGGTTTATTTGACGTAGGGGCACCACAAAATCCATCTGCAAAAAAATTGTTATATGTTGCATAAGCAAAACGTTTAGAGACAAGGAGATTTCAGACCCCCAAAAAAATCAGCAAGATTGATGTCACAAGGTAAAAGGGAATTATGTTGTTTCACAGATGACTGTGTGGAATATTCCAACCACTTTTGATATAATTTACCAACTGAATATGTGGTAACTGTATGAGATTGTGGAAAACGAGGATCAGGTCTACTTTGTGTAAACCCTTTTGTGGTAATAAAAAAGCATAATTGACAAGCATTAGAGCTCGTTGGCCACAGTACCAACCCAAAGGGTCAATATTGGAAGAGTTAAGGGTTCAGTTCTGAAACATGACAGACAAATCCTTAATCGTGTATTTTGGTATGTGTGTGCCATGCGTCATAGGCAGCTAAAGTTGGAATTGAAGGAGTATTCAAATGTGGCTAAACCAAAACAAGTAGTGTGCTGAACCATCTGATTTAAAAATATTAGCTGCGATGGTATTAAACATGCACGATGCAAATATTCAGTGCCCCCCACTTGCCAATCCTTGGAGATAGATTTTAAATCAACCGTGTCCTTCCAGTAATTATAACGCTTCAGGGACAAATTGGTTATGAAGGGAGAGGAATTGACCAATTTAGTATGGGTCAGCATGAATTTGGCGTGGGTAGGCATCTTCAACTTATGAAAATAGGACAAAGGGTCTGAGAGACTGTAACCAGTAAAGTACATAAATTTAGGTTGGGTCATTGAGCTCCCTTGTTATGGGGTTGGGAAATGCTCCCACTGTGTATAATTAAAATGTGGTCCCTGAATATTGGTTTTATGTAAATAAATGTTGGCCATAATATTGGTAACAGAATAAAACAGCATAAGTTGCAGAATTTAAATACAAATCTTCATTGTCAAAAGCAGTATATTATTTCAAATCAGAATATAATGAATAGACAGCATTAACATCCCAGTCATCGGAGTGCATTTCAGGCAAAACCACATCACCTAAAGAAATGCAGAACACGTATGGAATTTGCAAAGTTTCTGTCACACCATGGATATTGAATGGTACCTTATCCCAAACGATACCATCAACAATTGGGAAAGCTGAAATATTTACTAGGGCTTGATCTCTTCTCATTTTATGAGATGATGTGTGAGGGGCCAGAACTTTGTCAACCAAGTCTACAGCAGTGCATTCAGGTAAGTAATGGACATTAATTAATAGGAAAAACACAGTCACAAATCCATTCCAAATAAAGAGGAACACCATCGTCAGCACAATCCAGACATATGTCCATGGCGGGACCAGGTAAGTTCTTTTTAACTAAGGGTTTGAAACACAAATCTGTGTAGCGGGCTCTGCCACAGACGAAAACAATGAAGATTAATCTGAAGAAAAGTTATCTTGTTTCATATAGTAACCATTGAAACCTAGTGTAAACAATGGGTTTTTTCATCAATAGAAGGTAAATGAATTGTTCTTTCAGGAATGCCAACTATACATTCAACTGGTGGGGACACATACTCATTTTCCACAGTTGTAGATGTAGAAGGTAAAACAGGCGACAAATCAATTGAAGATTCCATCCCGGCTCCATTCATTGGGGGTTGCTGGGGAAACAGAAGCCATTGGATGAAGAGAAACATTCGGACACAGAATGCTTGTAGGCATACTATTTAGTATCGACCATATGGTGTAGCTTGACATACTCAATTGAAATATATCGATTCTCCTTATGACCAGGTACTGGAGGCAGAATCACAATACAGTTGCCCTTTAAACCAAGGACTGGGACCGGTGTACGGTACAATGGACCAAGTTATTTTTTGTTTTCCACCTTCTATCGGACCAGATCCTCAGCTTTGGGAAGCCAGCCAGAAACTGCAATTAGCACCGCTGCATCTGTGGAAGAGGGCTAATAAACTTTCGCCAGTGAGTCTCGAGCCTCGAGCCTCTTGTAGATTCTTTTACATAGCACAATGGTTATCTACGTCGAATGTTGTGGCTACTGCCACAACGTCTAGACCATCAAGGTCTGGCACAAAGATTTTAATGGCAAAGAGAAATCATCTGGGGCCCGCTCACACAGAGATATTCTAAGGAGAATATTAAGCGCACGTTGGACTCCATAAAGATGAGTCAACCAGCCCCTACCAGTACCTAAGACCCCAGCTGTCAAAGATTGCTTTAAGTCCTGGTTCATCTGCTCCACAACAGAATTGCACTCAGGCCGATATGGAGAAGAGAATTGCACCTGCACCCCAAAAGACTTCATCGGATCCCGGTAATCCTTAGAGGCAAAAGCCAGACCTTGGTCTGAGTGGAAGGTGCCACAGGCAAATGTTCCTACAAAGACACACAAATCTTTTACAACAGTTCGAGCATCAGCACTGTGTTGTGGCCAAACCCAATGGAATCTAGTGCATGAATCTACTGCAACCGAGATGCATTTAAAAGCATTATCAGATGTTAAAGTACTGCAGTTATCAAGATAAACACAACCAAATGGTTGGTTTGAAATAAAGAGTTGAGTATGTGATGGACGTGAAACTGTATACGTTTTATCCATTGACAAATATCACAGGAAAGAAAATATTTACGCATCTGCTGGTATAAACCACGCCACTAAAAAAGGTTGCTGCAAAAGCGAAACAGTTGCAGTCACACCGGCATTGGCAAAAGTCATGCCTTCATGTGCAGCCACAATCAAAGAAAGACTGCGGTCCTCGTTGGGAATAAGCCGATCACCAACTGATGGAATAGTCACAAATGGAATTTGATCAGAAGTCAAATGATAGGTGTAAGAGGAAGGGAACCCTTGGGGAAACTGCGTTCCCTCCTTTGTAGCAGCAATAGCCGCCAGATTATCATCATCAATTTTAGTCATGGACCTTGTAACTGCTGCAACTGTTCATGTGGCTACTGCAGATATGGCTGCTTCATCATCCTGCGAATTACCCACTGTGTGTGCTCCCACACGCTGATGGTCCAACGTATGGATAACATGTGCGAGTGGCAAATGTTCCTTAAGAGCGGCCACTCAGACCCAAAGTGTTTTATGCTTAATTGCACTACGTTTAGAATCACAGAAATCATTTTGTGTCCAGAAGAACAAGTTGTCATTGAAGGTTTGTACACAGTAAAATGAATCGCACACTACAAGGTAGGGACTTCGGGATCAGCAAACTCAAGAGCCAAAACCAAAGCACGTAACTCATCCAATTGTGCCATGCAATCCCCATGGGATTGTGTGTGCACCAAAGAGGATTTGAAATCACCATCTACTATCGTGCCTGCCACAATTGCACAGGCTGCTGAGAAGTGTGGCTCAATGATTAGAGCGGCAGACCCTGATGCAGAGGTCTAGCCCGGGACCAGGGTTCAATTCCCCGCCTCGGCGGGTCTTGGGCTAAAAAATTATAATAATGATAATTCTTGCCTCGGTGCCTATTCCAATCATGGAGTCCCACTGTGCAACTCTGGGCAATAGCTTGCTTAATCTCCACAACGGCCCCCACAACGCTAAGGATGCCTGGCCTCCACCTTGGGGGTGCCCAGGAGTGGACGCCTCACAGGGAAAGCCAGG
Organism: Triturus cristatus; assembly: GCF_964204655.1. Taxonomy (NCBI): domain Eukaryota; kingdom Metazoa; phylum Chordata; class Amphibia; order Caudata; family Salamandridae; genus Triturus; species Triturus cristatus. The sequence goes on from NC_140588.1 coordinate 719,505,757, forward strand.
ATGGGTTCCACAGCGGTATTCGTACAAGCGCCTTGAGATCCTTGCGGGTGAGTAGTGCGCTATACAAGTATCAAATTTACAATTTACATTTACAATAAGCATGCTTAGAACCAATGGGTGGTTGTGCAGACCCCTCAGTGTAAATAATGCATTTGTACTGATCAAGAGGAAGCAATGACAAAAGAGGAGGATGAACATGTTCATATTGTAAAAACTCTTGTGTTTGCAAAAAAGGATCGAAGATAAAGTTTACATCAGCCGATGTCAATGAACTAGCCCATTGTATCGAAAGTAGATGTAAAGCGTTAGAATTCAGAACACTAGCCTTTGTGGCTGCTTCTAAAGCAGGCACAGGCAAAACCATGAAAATGGGTTAACCTTGAGCCAGAGAGCGTCTCTTAGAATCTCTATCTGTACTGCTGTCAAAATCTTTTCAGTGGAGGAAAAACACATCTCAGCTGGAGTATACAAATGAGATTTATAGCAATGGCAACTGTTTCTTCTTCATTAAAAGTCACGTAAGTAAATATAATGCTCCTGGTACAATCATTATAAAGAAATTTGTTGTATTGTCTCTTGTTAACAAGAATTGAGTCACAAGCAGATCAGTCTGCGGAATGTTCAGGAAGCCAACTGGAAGAGGAAATGGAAGGTTGTATCAATGCATATAGCAGTTTGATACATTGAACATAATCAGGAATGTAAGTCCTGCTGAAATTTTAATAAACCAGCAAAGACTGCAATTCTTTTAGGGTAGATGGAGGTTGCAACGAGCACATTTCTCCAAAAAGTGGGGGGCCAACCCCTTGCCTTTGGTATTGAGTTCATAACCAAGGAAAAGAACTGCCAAAAAGGCAATATGTGACTTCGCAAAATTAAATGCATAACCTAACATCGTAAATTGTTTGATAATGCGTTCCACACGCATAACATGTGGATCCATGTCATCATCTGTCAAGTATATGTCATCGATGCTGGAAAAAGCATTGGGGTAAATTTCATGTAAGATCTACACTTTGGGCCTCATGTAGGTAGCGTACCAGTTACCACTTCTTAAATACCGAGCCGTACCGACTCGGTATTTAAGAAGTGGTAACTCGTATGTAGGTAATGAGTCGGTAATTTTTACTAGGGGTGGGCGGAATTTGCGGAATTAACCTCCGCAAATTATCGCGAGAATGCAGAAAATCTCCGCAAACACGCCGGAAATATCGCGAAGATGCGGAAGTTTTTTGCCGCCTGTTCGCGGTATTTTTTGCGTGTTCGCGGGTCGCCAACTTACCCATGCGGTCGCTCACGGGCGCGGCCATCTTGTTTTCACTTGTCCCGCCCTCTGGCGTTGTTTACTTCCTGTTCCGGGTCGCGCAATGCATGTTCGCGGTCGATATTTCCTGTTCGCGATCGCTTTTACTTGATCGCGTTGCTTTTTGCTTGCTCAGGGAGAAAATATCGCGCGAACTTGCGCACGTGGTCGCAACGGGCGCGGCCATCTTGTTTTCCACTCTATTGCATGGTTCTGGGGCCTGATTTTCAATCCTCCCTAAATCTTTTCAATCCTTTGTTTATAGCCACTTTTTTCGGATCTTTATTACTTATTATTTCTCTAACTATTTTCCTGCCTCTATATTTTTGGTTTTTGTGTACCTTTTTTTTGTTTTTTAGCTACTTTTTCTCTTTGTATTGCCTGCTATTTATTTCCTTTACTCCTTTATTTATTTTACCTTTTCTTTCCCGCCCCGTCCCCAGAACCATGTCCAAGGGCAGGGCTGTTCGCCGGCGCAGCCAGAGCCGCGACCGCCTTCCTTGCGGAAGGCGGCGCCCACAAGGGGTGCATGCACGGGCCTTATTTGGGGAGGCGGAGTTGGCTGCACTAATTTTCTTTGTGCAGCGCCACCTCCCCTCAACCCTGGCAGCAGGTGGCAGGCCTGGGTCCGGGTACGGCCTCCGGGAGCGTCGGCAGCGGTGGGGGAAGGTGCGCCGGGCAGTGTCTCGCATCTCTGGGGTCCGGTGCACCCAGGCACAGCTGACGCACCGGTGGTCCGACATCCTGGACCGTGAGCAGGACCTGCTGGACCTGCTAGGAGTGGAGGTCCCGGGGCTTGGTGAGTACCTATTTAATTATTACAACTTTGTGTCTGTTCTTCTGCTCTATGTTATATATTGCGAATATCTTTTTTTCCTTCCAACCAGATAGAATGTTGCTGCTTGCAATACATTCCAGGTTAATAACGTTTAAAAGTCTTCTGTGATTATGACACAGGTGCTCTTCTGCGCTACTACTAATCTTACTTGTTTGCAGCTTTGCGTTTGCGCTTGCTTAGCGTGATTCTTTACGAGTTTATTTTAGAGAAATTAAGTTACGTAATGCTACAGTGACTCATGTCCACTCCTTACTTTGTCCTGTCACTAATAGATAGGGGCGGATTGATACATAGGTTTAGGTACTTTGTATGAGCTTCTAATTGGTTAGTGGTATGCGTGATGCCCCCTCACTCAGTTACGTGACGTGCTGCTAGTACGCCAGTCTTTAGAACCTTTCTAGTTTGTTCAATGAGTGGAGGTAGGCTTTGCAGTTACTTAGCAGTAGCAGATGAGCATCAATCAAACCAAAATTGTGTATATACAAAAAATGTAGTCATGTTAATGTGTCCTCCATGATTGGATCATACACATTGTTGAGGAATACAGTCGAAATGCATACTTAATGTACAATTGGCATGCCTGGAATAGGTGGGCTAGGTTGGGTGGTAGGTTGTACTAATACTTAGGCTTACTTGTAACTTAGTTTTCTGGAATCAGAATGGAAGAATGGATTACTGTTGATAAATAGTAACTTAAGTAGTCGAACTGCGAATCCCCCGATATTACATGTTGACCAGATGAGATCGGTCAATGTAGTTATTGCAATTGTTTACATAAGTGTTTTTTGACCGTTGTTGAAAAAAATTGTATTTGCTTAAGTTGACACCATCCATCAATGTTTGTCTTTCTTATATCTTTCCTGTTCATCAGCACCCAGGGGCAGACGGGCAGGGACTGGGCAGTCGGCGGGACAGGAACACCACGAGGAGGACACCGCTGAGGGCTCCTCTGCTGGCCCCAGTAAGTCTTCTTGTTTTTAATAATATTTCTTATTCCATAACTTTTACTGCCCCATTTCTCCCGAACTATAGTGTGTTTCCAAATGCTATTTTTTTACCACCAATTATCCTTCGATCTGTACGGTTTCAAAAAGCTTATCCCTGCCTCCGCTATGATGACTGAGTACTACTACATACTATCAGTCTGTCTGTCTGTACTGTAGTAGCTAGTCTTGCCCAGTGCCACTCTTTGTGAAAGGTTGTAATATAAAACTCATATTCACCAGTAGCTCGTACAATCCGTTGGGTCGTTGTCTTGTACTACTTTTTACTCTTGTTGATGTTTAGGCTTTGAAAATTCACAGCAACAGCCCTACCAGATTTCTTAATATTTTGATATGATACCCTATAGGACATACAACTGTTGTAGGGATCTTGCACATACATTTGCACCAGAAAATAGGATGTTGGTGATGGTAGGTTGGACCTTCCTTGCACACCTCAATCAGAAATTCCGCACCCACCACAATTCCACTGCTTGACTATAGTACTGTCTTGTCATACCTATTAGGTCTCGGAACCCTCCCCCCAAGACAACCAACAAGTAGACAACCCAGAACATTAACACACCCAACCTCTGTCGTGGAAGCAATTCACATGCACACCCTTACTTTAATTTGCTCAATCGTGTAAGTTAGTCCACTCCACACCAAATACCACAAAGTCTATGTAAGTTTAAAATTTTTATTTCGATTTGAGAAGGTCTGTACACTGTTATCTTAGCAGCACCAACCGGCAAATCAATAACATTAAAACAATATACATTGTTACACTTATACAGTTGGGAATTAAATCATGATAACTGAAGTGGTGGAAGGCAGCACCACCATCCCATAGCAATTTAGTTTCTATACATTTATAAATGAAGATGTGAGTGAAGGGACCCTTCACCTCAGAAGAACCTAGTACTGGTAGTTGGTGCATCGTTCAGAAGCTCTGGTTCGTAGAAGCGAATCTTGCGTCTGTAATGCGAAAAAAGGAAATGGTGTGCGTTAGTATATTGCAACTTGCAAGCATTTCTCAGCCGTGCCAAAAAGTGTAGCATCTATGGATAAGCAATATGGACTAACAGTAACAGTAGTACACCAGTTCTTCCTAAAAAAGTGGCTTGTTAATGTTTGTTGACCCCCTGTACGCAGCGCGTAGACTAGACAGTAGCAGTGTGAGGCAGGTCATGTGGGCTCAAAGGTGTCTTAAGAAGCTGCAAGGTAAAGGTAACGTCACATGTGCATGGCTAGGGCTAATCAAGCAAATGCTACAATGATCATATAACTTAGTGTCTACTCTACTACTACCTGATTTGTACTAGTGATTTATGTTAGTATTAACTCATTTTTCAACCTTGCTACTGATCAATAGGGGGGAGGTGTATATGTTGCCTAATAAATGTGTAATGTTTTCTAGGCGCACTACCGACCACCATTGCTGGGGCCAGCGAAGGCGACGCAGAGGGCGAGGATGCGGCAGTTGCAGATAGCAACGGAGGGGGAGTGGCAGCACCAGTGGCAGGCGGTGGTAAGTTAGATTCATAATCTTTAACTATTGTTGAACTTGACAGCACACTCACTGCAAAGGTGTACTGTATGTATATGTATACTGTAAAGTTGTGAATTAGGGCCCCATTAGGATGGTGGGCGTATTGCCCCCGCCGGGCTGGCTGGAATTCACTGCCGTCACAGCAGGGGCAAACCTCCCGCCATCCCTGTAGAAAATATTCAGACATGTCTAGGCGGAAAAGGGTTCAATATGGCGGTGGTGTCTCTCTCACCACACCGGCAGCCATATAATCTGCATTTTGGAATGCCTTTGCGTGGCGGCATTACCGTCCGCCACGGAAAGGCATGCACACATTGCAGAGTATGCTTGGGGGCCCCCATGGAGGGTACCTACCGATGCTATGGTACCCCCCCGACTTTCAAAGCAAAACGTGACAGGCTCCGTGCGAGGCCCGTCATGTTGTGCTTGGAAAAGCAGCACAACATTTTAGCATTGCTTTCAGCAAAGCCAACCAGAATTTAAATTTAAAATAACAGGGTGCGCCCGCCACTGTGCCGGGCGCATCATCCTAATTAATTGTCCCCACGGGACCCCCACCCTTTTTAGCAGTCGGATGGCGGGCGGACAAAGTCCGCCCGCTATCCGATGTCGTAAGTAAGTATGAGTTCTTGGGGACGTTTGAAGAGTGAACTAGAAGACTAGAATTCCCTTTAATTGGTATAGGACTAGGAGCCAGAGTATTGAGTAACCAATGGCCTCATCTATCTGATTTCAACTCCGCTTTGAAAGTTTTATGGAGAAGAGCACCTGGTGCACTGTTCAACTAAAAAGTGTAAGACAGGTGGAAGGAAGAAGGACGGGCGACATTTAAAATGTTATGTACTACTGTGCTTTATTTTATAGTGCTACTCTACCATGCCACTATGTGTATAAATAATTACCTTGTCCTACTGTTTTATTAAGACTATATTTTACAATTGTCTTGTTTTTTTCTTTTTGATACACAGCTACTCCGAAAATCAACCGGAAGGAGTTGGCCGCCAAGGCACGGCGCCGGAAGCTGGAGGCAATCCAGCAGGAATACCGGCGGCTGGTGGTCCTAGCCGAGGAGGAGGAGGAGAGTGCAGCAGCAATTCAAGCCTCCTCCAGTGCCCCGGGCCCCAGCCACCGCCCTCCAGCGGTACGGCGCCACCGTCTGCGGCTGCCCGCCGCCACCGTGCCATCTCCGGTGCCCCCCCCCACTGTGGTTGCAACTGCCGCGGCCTTAGACGCCGCGTCGCCCATTTAGAGGACCAGATTCGTGTCCTCCTCCAGTCCCGCCCCACCAGTTAGTCCCTGTCACTGCCCCTTTTTTAATTCCTGTTTGTTTCCTCACTCGTTTGGGCGTTCTCTATTTCTATGGACAGTCGTTGGGGTTAGGGAGGGGGGTGGGTCAGCTTTTGTGGGTTTAGTTTATTTGTTAGGGTCAATTAAATATATTTTTCTATGTTACATGCAATGTTGTTAATGTTTTGTAGGTGGGGTAACTGTTTTACATCACACTGTTTCTTTGCTGGTGCATGGCCGCCCATAGCGTGTGTTTGATTTCAATAATTTGCTGACTGTATAAGACACAAACAGATAGATGCGACACACCTCACTCATTGACTGGTCCTACTATGCATTCTTTGGAGTGGTGTTTGAAACTGACATCATTGACAACATGTCCATTATTGATTCTGCCTCCCCCAAACTTCTCTCTTACCGGTGCTTGATGTTTATGTCCAACTGTGGCACAGCACTGGCTGCATGGTGAAGATGGTTTCCTTTTTCATACATGCCATGATTGGGGTGGTGGTGGTAGTATAGTAGTAGTATACACTGGCAGGGTAGCAGCATTTCCAAAAAAAGAAAAGGAGATAGTCAATCGCCTTTGAGAGACTGTTAGAGGAGTAGTTGAATGAAGTACATCACAGAATTTACCGAGCAACAAATATATGCTCAAATATTTGACAAAAAAAATGAATGCTGGATATTATGAGGATAGCCTACTAGACAGAGTTACAAACTATAGTTTTGTCGACTTGGCTATGCCTACAGTCTAACAGTTAGTGCTGTATATGAGGAATGACAACAAACAAATCAAATCAATGCCGGCAATTCATGCTGAGGTATATGTTCCTTTGTTAAATAAAATAACCTGTGAAATATCCTACTCATGGGTGGGCAAGCAGAAGAAGATCATCGCTCTGCATTGAAATTGAAGTAGTGTTGCTTTCACCACATCCGCCCCAGCAAGTGTGTGATTAAGTATTGGTGTACATTTAATTTAGTTACACCTCGACAATAAGTCACACAGCCCGGGGGAAGAGGGTTAGGGTCCGTTGATTGGATGGGAAGGGGGATTTTGGGAAAGGTTTGACATAGAAAAACAGTATGCATACATAGACAAACAAACGACAATCATTGAAGACTACCATACCATATCCATTCCATATGTTAAGGTATAAAAAAGGAAATGCATGCATGATGAGACCCGGATTACATACACTTCTATTTCTTGTTCTGTTCCGGCCTTAATACTTTAACAGATAGCAAATAGAAATTTTAAATATTGGTAGTGAAGAATCGTAAACACAGAGCAAACGTAATGATGATTGATAATAACAACTCCAAGAACACACTGTTGTAAAGAATGTATACAAGATATTAATCAAATTATTTAAAAGAAGTGAAAAGTGGATACTGTTACTGTCTTATCCTGGTCAAAAATGTGGACTGGTTTTTTGCATCTCGGCATTCCTCTCGTCCATCAATCTTGGGTGTGTCGCCTCACCACTCGCCACTGCCCGGCTGGAATAAAGAGGTGATTGATTGGTAAGGTAATTAATATGCATTGTAATGTTTTACAAAGTTTTGGACAAGGCCCGGCCTGTAATTTTAGATTGAAAACCAAAGGGGATATTCAGAAAGAAAGTGAAAACAAATGCACAAGTGATGGTGTAGTGCAACAAGAACACTTTCCGAGGTGGCATGTATGCATATGCATCATCTCTACTGTAGTCTGTTTCCAGCATAGACCTTCAACAGTAACAGGAGAGATCAGGCCCACAGTGCTTACCATTAGCACATCCTACGTTAACACTTTAGAGTCCTTTTTTTTTTCTCTCAAAGAGTTGGACAAACGCAAAGCACATTATCCATTCCAGACATAGCATTTTACAGTTAAAGTTAGTAAAATCAATGCACTGCAGTCATCCCACCGCTACACTCTATTCAACTGCTACACAGACATTTGGGTGTGCTGTGGTTGTGGTTCACGTGTTTACCTTTAGGCTTTTCCGTTTTATGCCACTCATGAAACATCCTCCTGACTTCATCATCAGCTCTGATACTTCTACTGACTGAAGATCGGCCTGCAGTACAAGTGTAATTTTTAGAACACAACAAGAGTAGAAATATAAATATTACTGACTTGAGTCATTCTTTATTGTGTACAGAAAGATAGATTAACACTAGTACACTTTGACATCATTCACTTTGTGCACAACAAACAACGCAAACACAAAGACCAATAGCTCAGAGTCAGGTGTCCAATGCATGCCATTAATTATCATCATTTATTACCTGTTACTTCTCATCTTAAGTTAACGGGCCGTCTCTTTCGCCATCATCATGACGGACGGTGCTGTTTAAGTCACAGTCATTTGCATTGCGCAGCAGATTGAGTGAGTCCCCTTCCTGTATTGAATTAAAAGCAATGTATCACCAAGATGCAGGAGAAGTACACATTTCTTGTTTGCCAGAAGAGGAAAATTAGTAATTACTAGTGTGTTCTGTAGAAAGTTGATTAGTGGCAGTGCACAATTACATCAATTCATGCGAAACACACCACAAAATCTACATCATTCAGTCTGCTATTCTGCGGCCAATGCATGGCATCAATCATTACCTGTTGCATCTCATCTCGTTAACGCTGCAGGCCGTCTCTTTCGCCATCATCATGATGGACGGTGCTGTTAAGTCACAGTCATTTGCATTGCGCAGCAGATTGAGTGAGTCCCCTTCCTGTATTGAATTAAAAGCAATGTATCACCAAGATGCAGGAGAGAAGTACACATTTCTTGTTTGCCAGAAGAGGAAAATTAGTGTGTTCTATAGAATGTTGATTAGTGGCAGTGCACAATTACATCAATTCATTCATGCGCAACACACACAACAAAATCTACATCACTCAGTCTGCTTTTCTGCGGACAATGCATGGCATCAATCATTACCTGTTGCATCTTATTTTCAGTTAATGGCCAGTCTCTCTCGGCTCTGAAGGAGGATAGCTATAGAAGTCATCAGATTCATGGTCCACTTGTTTTGGAAGGACGAGGAAAGTTTGAATTTGTTGTTACCATCATCCAATCATCATTCATGAGGGAAATGGAATTGACCAGGAGATGCAGTATGATCGAGCGGAGGAGCTGGATTCTGAGGACTGTAGTGTCAAATGGCAGACACCTGAAACTTGTATCTTAAATTAGAAGATTAGAAGACGGTGATAATGCATTGGTTGCGATTCACAAGTTTATAACCGGAACAACAGACACAAACAAAGGGGGAAAAAAGGGAGGAAGACAGTAAGTGCGAGCCTAATTGTCAGGGAAGTATAGCTCGTCCTCAAACTCTGGGGGATCTTCCAGTAGTAGGTAATCATCTGACACAATACTTCCGTCACCTGAGCCGCTGTCCTCATCTTCCTCTGTTGATTCATGCATTGTGTAATTCGGTGGTATGAAGTGCTGATTCATTTTGATCATTGTTAACCTCTCCACGTTTTTGGGAGATAGACTGGTCCTTCTCAAGGTTACAATGGAACCTGCAGCACTGAAAACATGTTCGGAAGAGACACTTGCGACAGGGCAAGCCAGATAGCTTATCGCCAGCCTGCTGAGCTGTGGCCATTCAGACCTTTTCCTATACCAATACTGCAATGGGTTTTGATCAACGTACACCTCTGTTTGGTCGTCCAGATAGGCCTGGACCATCCGCTCAATGTTCAGGGTTGCTGCTGGTAAGCTTTTGTGCTGTTTTTTCTGTGCATCAGCACTGTGCTTAAAGCCCATCTTTACATACCAATCTGATAATGATTGTACTCGGCAGAATGATCCAGTTATTGTTTTTGTAGTCGATGGTGATGGTGAGTGTTGCGATTGTGAGCCAACCGCACTGCCCTCAGCCGACGAAGTTGCACTTGATTCTGCATGGCCTGCTTCAGTATCAGTACTTGTTGTGGGTTGATGTGGCGGGCTTTTAATTAGCAGCCCTTCGTTTTCAAACTTGATGGCTGCTTCAGCTATACAACTTTTGTAGCGGGCAACATCAGTGTCGGAAAAAGAACGGAATAGTCCTAATTTTGCACGTGGATCCAGAATTGTGGCACAAATGTAATGGTCTTGTGACAAAATTTTATTTTGTATCCTTACATTTTCTGATAAGCGCCTGGATAAGCTCTCCACCAAGTCATGGGCTTGCCTTCTGTCCTCTACACCTTTGTAGGATTCAGACACATTATTCAGCTCATGCTCTAGCATTTGCAACAATGGGATCGCTTGGCCCATTGTACAGTCCTCCTTGCTGACTTCACGTGTGAAGACCTCAAAAGGAGACAGCATCTCAGTCAGGCATTGAATTAGGGTCCATTGCTCCCTCTGAAGGGTCATGCCTTTAACACTAGCATCACTGCTTCTGTACCAGACATAATCATTGAGTGACCTGTGCTGTTCGTACAGACGATCAAGCATGTAATACGTTGAGTTCCAACGTGTTGCCACCTCCTGGATGAGTGCCTTGACTGGCACCCTACGGTCACGTTGGATGATCCTCAGCTGCTTCCGAGCTTTAAAAGAATGGCTGAAATGAGTGCATATTCTTCGGCAGATGGACAGTAAATTGCTTACTATGGGTTCTTTTTTCAGAAAGTCTTGCACTATAATGTTTATGCAGTGTGCCAAACACGGAACCCTGAAATAGGAACCAAGTTCCATGGCCTTAAGTACATTACTGCCATTGTCTGTGGCAACAAAACCAATACCAAGCCCTCTGGGCTGCAGCCATTCCAAAACCTTGGTGCGAAACTCTTCTAAAATGTTTTCAGCCGTATGAGATTTCTCCATGGCGAACATGGCTACAGTTGCATGTTTCCGAGTACCTTCAAAAATCGCAGCTGTGTCAACAACACCTCGTGCAGATAGTTGATCTTTAACCCCCACAAAAGAGATCCAGTGTGCAGTGATACACATGTAATCTGTGGCTTGGCAACTGGTCCACATGTCTGTTGTCAGGTGGATATTGTGCACAGCACTCTTCTGCAAAGCTTGTCCAACCAATTCCAGCACATCATGATGTAGTGCCGGGACAGCAATTCTTGCGAAATAGGACCGGCTTGGAACTTTCCATTTCGGGCAGATGGCAGACACAAATTCAAGGAAACCCACCCCTTCCACAAATGAAAAAGGAAGAAGGTCCAGCGCTAACATTTTAGCCAGCTTCGCATTGTACAATCGTGCCGTTGGGTGGTTGCGTTGGAACTGCCCCTCCAACCTAAACATGCTGTCAATGGTAGGCTGGCTTACTTTCCTTAGTGGTGCCATTAACCCACTAAGGCTCAAAGACACAGATTGTCTCATTGAGGTACTCGCCGCCGGTCGCCTTGGTGTCTCACCCACACTCTGAGTATGGCTCTTACTGCGGTGCCACTCTGATGTTACTGAGGAGGATGTGGGCGTTACCACTGCAGTGACTGCACTACTGGAGACAGGGCTAGAAATGCCTCCCTGTTCTTCACCTGCCACCACAATAATATCGCTCCCTGATTCCTGACCAACTTCAAAGGGTTTAGTTTTCCTACTTTCTTTTAACTTAAGTAGGTGATCCTCCCACACAATACTGTGGTGTGTTCTGAGATGACTTGCTTGTCCTCCGGTACCATAGTTTGTACCAAGCTTACCACGCCGAACACCTTGCCGACAAATTGCGCATATAGCAATGTTCTCCTCCTTGGCGCTAACAGAAAAGAAGTCCCAAACTGGGGAGGAGAACTTTCTGGCACTGCTGGATGTGCCACTTTCAACACCAGATGAACTTGAGGGGGTCCTTGAAAATATGTGACCCTGTCCACCTACACTGTGACTTTTACTACCACTTCCTACTGAGGTGGTTGAGCTGGATGTAGGTCCCTGCCGGGCCTTGGAAAATATGGCAGCTGGAGGTAGTGGTGGTGTAACCTGTGTTGGTGAGATCAGTGCTGCATCCCGCTCAGTAGCAGCCTTTCTGGATAGGGTTAGAATGTCGGTCTCCAATCCCTTTGGGGCGGGAGTAATGTGCGTGATGACTGGCTCGTCTTCATCAACATCATCACCCCCCTCTTCTACATCTACCTCCATAACTCTAAGTTTTTCTGGGACCTTCCTTTTCAGAAGCAATGTCTTGTGGCGTACTTCACTCTCAGACCGAGCTGGTGGGACCCAAGTGTCATCACGATCATCAGAAGCGGGGCTTGAAGAAGAAGATGATGGACTAAGCCTCCTTTTCCTTGCTGGTGGTCTGGAAGACAATAGATGTTCTGAAACAGTGGTTTGACTTCGCTCCGCTTTGTCTGCAGGAAGCTCGATTTCCTGAAATGCCCCTATGTCAGGAGCAACAACTACTATGGTGGGCTGTTGTGGCGGCTGCTGCTGTTCTGGTTGCGGCGGCTGCTGCTGCTGGTCTGGTTGCGGCGGCTGCTGCTGCTGGTCTGGTTGCGGCGGCTGCTGCTGTTCTGGTTGCGGCGGCTGCTGCTGCTGTTCTGGTTGCGCCGGCTGCTACTGCTGTTCTGGTTGCGCCGGCTGCTGCTGCTGTTCTGGTTGCGCCGGCTGCTGCTGCTGTTCTGGTTGCGCCGGCTGCTGCTGCTGTTCTGGTTGCGCCGGCTGCTGCTGTTCTTGTTGCGGCGGCTGCACACTGATCTGCTGAGTTTGCGCCTGCGTTGAACTTGATTGTGTACTACTTTGCGGTAATGACATTTCTTCAACATCGCTGCCCGTTAGTAGACTGGCTACCTCTGCGACAGTAAAGCCCTTGGGCCTAGGTTGGTGGGGTTGCTGGACCGCTGTGCTGCTCCCAGCTTGGTTCCCGGACAACGCTTTGGTGCCAAAAAAAACCTTGGCCGGCACACCACCAGTCGTGGTTAATGGCACTTCCTTTTTCTGTTCCTTCTTCTCACCAGCAACTTTCTTGGTACTGGACCTGGTACCTTTCTTTGGGGCCATCTTATTCCGACGTCAGGCAGGAGGCAGATGCACAACAAGTTCTGGTCACACGTGGGCGTGATGCGCAGCAGGACTTCTGTCTGGCTGGCAGTACAACGGGTAGCCAGGTGATGCCGATGACACCTCCTACTCTGTCTTTTGTGCACCTAAAAGCAAAGAAGACAGGAGAAGAACATCAGTGAAATGTTGCATTTGTTTTTGTGGTTCAGTTACTTAGTACTGTACTAGTGCAAACAAAAGATAGTCTAGCCATTTATGAATTTTTTTTAACTAGAGCTATGTTATACTACTAGTACTGTGTACAGCCACACTACACTCTCAGGAAGGTGATGTCTAAAAATTCAACAGATCACACAGAAAACAGTAGATTACTAAAGCTGTGGCTACCTGCTCTGGTAGCAGTGGATGAAAGCAGGCCTGTTGGCAGACAAGGCCAGGCAAGCTTGCAGGCCTAGGCCTCAAAATGGCCACCAGCCACATGGCGAGCCCCAACAACATCAGCAAGGCCACCCCAAAATACACACTTCCCCAACTCAATCCAATGCCATCCATGCCCAAAATGATGTCTAAAATCAACAGAACACACAGGAAACAGTAGATTACTAAAGCTGTGGCTACCTGCTCTGGTAGCAGTGGATGAAAGCAGGCCTGTTGGCAGACAAGGCCAGGCAAGCTTGCAGGCCTAGGCCTCAAAATGGCCACCAGCCACATGGCGAGCCCCAACAACATCAGCAAGGCCACCCCAAAATACACACTTCCCCAACTCAATCCAATGCCATCCATGCCCAAAATGATGTCTAAAATCAACAGAACACACAGAAAACAGTAGATTACTAAAGCTGTGGCTACCTGCTCTGGTAGCAGTGGATGAAAGCAGGCCTGCTGGCAGACAAGGCCAGGCAAGCTTGCAGGCCTAGGCCTCAAAATGGCCACCAGCCACATGGCGAGCCCCAACAACATCAGCAAGGCCACCCCAAAATACACACTTCCCCAACTCAATCCAATGCCATCCATGCCCAAAATGATGTCTAAAATCAACAGAACACACAGAAAACAGTAGATTACTAAAGCTGTGGCTACCTGCTCTGGTAGCAGTGGATGAAAGCAGGCCTGCTGGCAGACAAGGCCAGGCAAGCTTGCAGGCCTAGGCCTCAAAATGGCCACCAGCCACATGGCGAGCCCCAACAACATCAGCAAGGCCCCCCCAAAATACACACTTCCCCAACTCAATCCAATGCCATCCATGCCCAAAATGATGTCTAAAATCAACAGAACACACAGAAAACAGTAGATTACTAAAGCTGTGGCTACCTGCTCTGGTAGCAGTGGATGAAAGCAGGCCTGCTGGCAGACAAGGCCAGGCAAGCTTGCAGGCCTAGGCCTCAAAATGGCCACCAGCCACATGGCGAGCCCCAACAACATCAGCAAGGCCACCCCAAAATACACACTTCCCCAACTCAATCCAATGCCATCCATGCCCAAAATGATGTCTAAAATCAACAGAACACACAGAAAACAGTAGATTACTAAAGCTGTGGCTACCTGCTCTGGTAGCAGTGGATGAAAGCAGGCCTGTTGGCAGACAAGGCCAGGCAAGCTTGCAGGCCTAGGCCTCAAAATGGCCACCAGCCACATGGCGAGCCCCAACAACATCAGCAAGGCCACCCCAAAATACACACTTCCCCAACTCAATCCAATGCCATCCATGCCCAAAATGATGTCTAAAATCAACAGAACACACAGAAAACAGTAGATTACTAAAGCTGTGGCTACCTGCTCTGGTAGCAGTGGATGAAAGCAGGCCTGTTGGCAGACAAGGCCAGGCAAGCTTGCAGGCCTAGGCCTCAAAATGGCCACCAGCCACATGGTCAGGCACAACAACATCAGCAAGGCCACCCCAAAATACACACTTCCCCAACTCAATCCAATGCCATCCATGCCCAAAATGATGTCTAAAATCAACAGAACACACAGAAAACAGTAGATTACTAAAGCTGTGGCTACCTGCTCTGGTAGCAGTGGATGAAAGCAGGCCTGCTGGCAGACAAGGCCAGGCAAGCTTGCAGGCCTAGGCCTCAAAATGGCCACCAGCCACATGGAGAGCCCCAACAACATCAGCAAGGCCACCCCAAAATACACACTTCCCCAACTCAATCCAATGCCATCCATGCCCAAAATGATGTCTAAAATCAACAGAACACACAGAAAACAGTAGATTACTAAAGCTGTGGCTACCTGCTCTGGTAGCAGTGGATGAAAGCAGGCCTGTTGGCAGACAAGGCCAGGCAAGCTTGCAGGCCTAGGCCTCAAAATGGCCACCAGCCACATGGCGAGCCCCAACAACATCAGCAAGGCCACCCCAAAATACACACTTCCCCAACTCAATCCAATGCCATCCATGCCCAAAATGATGTCTAAAATCAACAGAACACACAGAAAACAGTAGATTACTAAAGCTGTGGCTACCTGCTCTGGTAGCAGTGGATGAAAGCAGGCCTGTTGGCAGACAAGGCCAGGCAAGCTTGCAGGCCTAGGCCTCAAAATGGCCACCAGCCACATGGCGAGCCCCAACAACATCAGCAAGGCCACCCCAAAATACACACTTCCCCAACTCAATCCAATGCCATCCATGCCCAAAATGATGTCTAAAATCAACAGAGCACACAGAAAACAGTAGATTACTAAAGCTGTGGCTACCTGCTCTGGTAGCAGTGGATGAAAGCAGGCCTGCTGGCAGACAAGGCCAGGCAAGCTTGCAGGCCTAGGCCTCAAAATGGCCACCAGCCACATGTCCAGGCCCAACAACATCAGCAAGGCCACCCCAAAAAACACACTTCCCCAACTCAATCCAATGCCATCCATGCCCTAAATGTGATTGAAAATGAAATATATTCAAAAAACAAAAGGAACAGTTGTTTCATCATGCACACACACACCCATGAGGCCATGCCCATGGCTAGCTCGGGCCTACTACTACAACCCACAAAATTAAAATAAATTAAAAAAAACAAAAAGGAATGATGATAATTAATTATCAAAAATAAATTGTAGTTACACAACAACTGCAATGCCCACAATCAAACACAACAACCACTTACTTGTAAAATATCCTATTCCAAAAATCCTGAAATCCAATTGCAATGATGCAGCAGACAAAAAGAGAGATCTTTCCAGCTCCAAATCAAAAGGCAGAATGAGCAGGAGATGGACAAAGCACTGGGAGGAGCCTGCTGGACAGGAACAGGAAGTTGGAGAATCTGTGTCACTTCCTCCCTCTCTCCACTTTGTAAAAAAAAAATGACTCCTGGAGTCCTTGCACAAAAAAGGAAAGCCAAATGTGAATGTAAGGAGTTCTTTTCATCCAAAATCAGTATTTGCAGATGGTTTCATGCTGCTAGAGCCGATATTCCTCTCCAAATTGTAAATTTTACGTTGTTGAGTTCTCCAGCTTCACATTACTTCCGCCGGCGTGTCGAAAACGATATGATCGCGTTCTCTTCTTTGTCCCTGTCGCGTTGGATATGACGTGTTCGCGGTCTCTTTCTCCTGTTCGCGTTCGATTTCATGTGCCCGCGTCCTCATTCTCTGGCTCGCGATGTAGAATGACATGTTCGAGATCTCAATCTTCTCATACTCGCGCGGTGCATGATCGCGAGAAGAAAGACCTGATCGCGCGACAAATGACGTGATCGCGTGAAAAATGACTTGAATGCGGCCGCGAACTCTCGCGAGACAGCGCAAAATGGCTACCAAAATCCAACATCTCGTGGAGAACGCGACCGGGTCAAGAAAACTTGTCGGAGAACGCAGGGATTCAGGTAAGGCGATCGCGCGCGCGCGAGAATGTATTGTTTTACAGCGCGAGCAAGAAAAAAATTATCGCAAAGCTGCGGAATGCGGAAATTTTGACATTTCCGCGCTCTCCGCGGAACGCGGAAATGCCAAATTATCGCAAATTCCGCGAACGGAACGGAATTTTGGCCCAGGCCTAATTTTTACCGATTCGTTACTAGTCGGTGATTACCGAATCGGTATTTACCGATTCGGTAATGAGGCATACCTTCCCATTGATGGGAAGGTATGCCTCATTACCGAATCGGTAAATACCGATTCGGTAATGGGGGGAACACATACAAGGGTGGCAGGGTGTCACATTGACACCCTGTTGCACCCCTGTTTCGGCCATGTGTGCACATGTGGCACACATACATGCCCTAAGGGCATGTATGTATGCCACATTGCACACAGCTACGCGCGTAAAAATGCATTTACACATACATTCATTATTTACCACCAACTATAAGTTGGTGGTAAATACCGACTCATAAACACACACACACACTCCCCCTACATCTCGATTTTGCTTTCGGAATTTACCGAATCGGTAAAATTACCGATTCGGAAAAGTTACCGATTCGGTAACATTACCGATTCGGTATTATTACCGAATCGGTAATTTTACCGATTCGGTAAATTCCGAATTCCCCCTACATACCAATGGCCAAAATACCGGTCGGTAACGGTATTATTACCGAAAATCGGCCGTTACCGACCGGTATTTGGCTTCCTACATGAGGCCCAATGTGTGCTGCAAACACGCCCAGGCTATTTGTATATCCATTAGGCAATCTTGCATAGCATCTTTGATTGTCTAGAGTGCTGAATGCGGTCAAATCATAGGTTTTTAGGAGCCAAAGTGTGGTTGAAAAATCATTTGAAAATATCCAAACAAGTTTTGTATTTCTTCCATACAATGTTGTTTACTAACGCAGAGCTATGCGTGTTCTGTACCGCAAAGGTACGAACATGACTGTTCAAATGCCTGTAGTCTAAAACTATACGATATGAACCGTACCGCTTCAATATCGGAAAAAAAGGATTATTCATTGAAGAAACGAAGGGTTAAATCACACCCTGATATTCCAATTGAGTCAAAATGTCACCTACGGACTCTTTAGAGTCTTGTTTGATCGGATATTGCTGTTGGGGCTGTGGTGTAGAACGCAAATGAATCAAATGAACTGGGGAATCCTTGTCCCAACCCTCCTGATTGAGAAATAATGTGGGAACAAGTGATAATGCCTACTCCGAAGCATAAGCAATCTTAGCCTCATCAGGTACATATTGCGAAAAACCTGGTAGAATTACTTTATTTATTTTATATAGCGCTGGCCAGACCCAAAGGTATCGGAGTGCTTTACATCATGATCACTCGTATGATACATAGACATGCTGGTATGTACAATGGCTGCAGATGTATCATAATAATATAATCTAGAGCTCACAATGACACTTGCAGGGTATGTTATCACAATAGTATGTACAGGCCTTGACATCATAGAGAGCACAGCGACTCGTGACAGCATTGGCCTGGGGGAGGGTATGGGGGATAGTGAGGTAGAGTTCTTAATGTCAAAGTGTCTTATGAGCTGTTGTGGGTCTGCTCCGATGGTTAGGTCATAGATATCCATACAAGAGAGATCGTTTGAGGAAGAGTTCTTTGAGCTGCCTTTTGAATTGTAGGTAGAAGGGTTTGGTCCTGATGTGGAATGGAATGGAGTTCCAGATTTTGGGAGCATTTCCTGCGAAGGATCGGGATGGAGTTATTTGTTTGCGAGTTCTTGGAGGGATAAGGAGTACATCGTTGGTACTCCTTAGGCTTCTTGTCTGACCGGCCTTATAGAGTTTGGAGGCCAGGTAGGTGGGTTTGCCTGTGTGCAGCGCTTTGTGCGTGGGCAGGCGGTTCTGAAGTTGGCCCGCATTTCTATTGGGAGCCATTGAGCTCTCTGAGTGCAGGGGAGATGTGTTCATATTGCTTTACTCCAGTGACCATTCTGGCTGCTGCTTTCTGAGTTGATCTGAGGGGAGCTAGGTGAGATTTAGCTGATCCTGTGAGGGTTGCAATCCCGTAGTCCTGTCTGGACAGCACTATGGATTGAGTAGCTTGTTTGAGGTCGTTCTGAGGGATGAAGGTTTTTATTTTGTTGAGTAGTTTCAGGTTGAGGAAGGCGTTCTTTGTGGTGATCTTGATGTGTTTGTTCAAGTCTAATTTGGGGTCTAGGGTGATTCCTAGTGATTTTGCAGAGTCGGCTAAGGTAAGGTTGAAGTCGATCACTTTTAGCAATTCTGAGATATGGTTTTTTTTCTCATCTTTGGAGATTTGGAGTTTTTCTGTCTTGCCTTGATTGAGTTTTAGGTGGTTGCAAGATAGCCAGTGTTGGACTTTCTCTTAGAGTGCCATTCAGTCCCTGAATGTCTTCAATAGAGGATTCCAGGTAGATCTGGGTATCGTCTGCATAGAGGTGGAAGGGAATGTTGGATTTTTTGAGTATGGTGGTGAGAGGTTCCATGTATATGTTGAAAAGTTGTGGGGAGAGTACTGATCATTGGGGGACGCACCTGCTAACTGGGAGTGGGTCCGATGAGAAGTTTTTGATTTTTATACTTTGGGTGCGGTTCTGTAGAAACGAGGTGAACCATTGTAGTACCATCTGTTCAGCTCCAGCCCTTTCTTGAAGTACCTTGATGATTAGTTTATGGTCAACTGTAACAAAGGCAGCTGAGAGGTCCAGAAGTATGAGTTGGCAACATTGTCCAGTATCAAGAAATTTGTGCATATCATCTATTATGTTTAGGATCGCTGTCTCTGTACTGCATCCTTTTCCGAAGCCTGATTGGTGAGGGTCTAGAAAGTTGGTGTTGGGTCAGTTGGAGGAGAACACATCTTTCCAGGATTTTCACTAGGAGAGGGAGGTTGGAGACGGGTCTAAAGTTGTTTATATCGTTTAAGTCCCCGCCCATTTTTTTCAGTAGAGGTGTGACTTAGCCGCATTTGAGACAGCCCGGCATGACTCGAGTACTCAAGGAGCTGTTTATGATCTTGGTCCAATGCGGTTCTAGTGATAGTTTGAGGTTTTTGGTCAGTTGGGCCGGTATGGGATCCAGGACGTGTGCTGAGGGTTTGGAGGTGGAAATCATTTTGATGACCTCTGCTTCAGAGATGGGGTTGAAAGTGTTCCATAGGTTAGGGGGTGCTTGAGTGTGGGATCATCTTTTGTCTCTGTCGGAGAATTGGTGTTAGGGGGACTGCTTTGTACGTCCAAGGAGAGTTCTGTCTTGGTGATTTTGTCATTGAAAAAATTGGCAAAGTTGTCACACAGGTCTTCGGAGGCCACAACTTGAGTCGAAGGGGGCTTGGAGGTTTGTTGTCTGATAAGATTGAAAAGTTCTCTTGGTCTATTTTTTCGTTGCCAAGGGCATTGCGAAAGAAGGATGCTTTTTCATTCATTATGTGGTTTTTGTATTCCCTTCGTACTGATTTGAGTCTCGCTTGTAGGATTGAGGACGGGTTCTTTCTGTCAGAGTCTTTCTGTCGCTCTTAGCTCTCTTCTTTGGGAGTTAATGTCTGTGTTGAACCATGTGCTTCTGACTCTTTTCAGTTTCAGGGGTGCTACTTGGTCCATAATGGAAGTCATAGTAGAGTTGTAGTGGGAGGTGAGTTCTGTTGTTGAGAGCTCATCAGAGTTGTTGGGGAGGAGGGAGGTTACCCTTGCTTCCAGGTCTGCAAGGGGAATCTTACTAGATATATTGCCCAGCATGGGGAATCCGTCGTGTGGGGCTGGGATAGGATCCTTTGGTTCATGTGAAACAGAATGAGATGGTGGTCGGACCAGTCAACAGGCAGGGTGTGGTTGATGGAGACTGTGTCTGCTTGAGTGATGATGGCATCGAGGATTGAGCCCCTGTTGTGAGTTTTCTCTGTGCAGTGTTGGGTGAGCTTGTAGTTGCTTAAAAGATCGTTTAGGGTTTTGATTAACGTGTTGTTTTCCTCATTCCAGTGAAGATTGAGGCCACCTAGGATACTGATATTAGAGTCCCGGAGTGAGCATTGAGTATTCAGGTCGGCGAGGTGCTCACCGAAAGAGGAGGTGTTTCCTGATGGGTGGTATATGAGGTGGCAGAGTAGTGACCTATTGTCGTTCATCTTAATAGTGGCAGTAAGACATTCAAAGGAGTTATACTTGAGGGCATCTGTTTCTGTCACGGTAATGTTATTCTTATGTACGATTACTATACCCCCTCCTCGTTGGTTTATTATGTCTTTGTGGATGATTGTGAAGCCCGGAGGCACAAGCATGTCCATGTTTGGGGGAGAGAACTTGTTTAGCCAGGTTTCAGTGATAAACGTAATGTCTATGTCGTGGGTAAGGATCGTCCCTGCCAGTTCTGTTACATGCTTGGTGGTCGACCTGCAGTTTATGAGCATGCAGTTGGTGTTGGAGACTTCATTCTTAAGATTCTTCGAAACCGGGCCATTGGGATAATAGTGAGGAAGGCTGGGGGTCTTATGGGTCTGGGGGAAGCGGTCTCTTCTGAATCCTGTGACAACCTGGATCTTGGAGCTAGAGGTGGCAGAAGTGTAGGTGTCATACGAGGTGGCCACATTCATTGCTTCACTTGCGGACATTGCAGCTTTGGTTCTTCTCGGTCTCTGTTTCAGGTTCGGAAGGGGTATTGTGGGCCATCTGGGCCAGTGGGACCTGTGCGGTCTTGAGTGATTCGAGTTGGAGACTGAGGGTGACGTAAAGGAGTGTTGGATAGGTTTACGGGGTATGGTGAGATTCAGTAAGATTTCTGAGAGGCCCAGTATTACGGTTTCAAGCTGGCTTTCTAGCAGGGCAAGCCTCTGTGTTGTCACTCTCGTGGAGTGTGAGGGGGTGTTCCTGGAGGTCAATGAGGTCTATGAGTCCGGTTCAATGGGGGGTTTGTGGTCAAGCTGAACCGTTGAGTCTTGGGAGGCCTTGTGTGCTTGGTGTCAGTAGCTGTGGATGTCCGGTAAGGGTGTAGGCTGGGCTTTGAGAGTTGGCTCTTGGTGTTGGAGTTACATAAGTTATTCCTGTGTGTAGTCCTGTGTCTGTGGTGTGTGAGGTCTCGGCGAGGTTCCAGCTGCCCTCGCTTGTGTGTCAGTGGGGGAGGGATTTAGGAGTCAGTGGCAGCAAGCTAAGTTCTTTGGTTGTTCGTTGAGGGTGGTGGTTTAGGGAAGGGAGGGGTTGCTGTTGTTCGATAGGGGATTGTAGAGCCTCATCCGTGATAGGGCTTCGATTCCAATTGGAGGAGGGGACTGGGTTGGGTGTTATCATGGAGGGGTAGATGGAGGGGCGGATGGTGACAGGAGGGGGGAGGTTGGCTATCTTGCCAGAAGTCTCGCGATTGCCTAGTGTGCTCTCAGGGTGGGGCGGTCTATCATAGGATAGGGAATCGGGTGGGCGGGAGCTGTGTATATGCACTAGTGTGTTGCAGAGCGAGGGGAAGAGGGAGTAAAGGCTCCCAGGTTGCCATTATTGGCTTGGATCAAGACTGTGCCGTTGGTGAAGATGGTCACTGTCATGTTGCTGTACCGTTTAGGGCGGTTTGGGAGTGTGATCGTTAGTTTGCAGCTGTGAGGGGTGTTTATTGTCTTAAATATGATCAGATGTGTTTTGAGGATGTTGTTCCATTTAGCAGGTCTTAGAGTATGCAAAATGAGGTCCGCTTTTAGCTGGCCTTTGGAGGGGCAGTGGTATGAGTCTGTGATTAGAATTTTTGGGTGCTGTCTAATCACTCTGCGTTTGAGTTTTTTTTTTGCTTTAGGTGTGAGGTTGGGGGGAAAGGTGATGGAGAAGGAGTTTGGGCCATGTGGTTTCAGTCCTTTGTGTGTGGGGAGCAGAGGGGGCAGAGGTGTGAGGTGACATTATTAACCTGGTAGGGGGGTGTAAGGCTCCTCAGGGCTGTGGTCAGTCTCTTTGGTGGAGAAGGTACAAACTTGCTGGGGTTGAGGGTAAGTGGCCTTATCCGTGCTGTGATCAGTCTCTTCAGTGGAGAAGGTACGAATTCACTGGGGTTTAGGGTGAGTGACCTTCTCTTTTATTGCGAGGGACTGGGGGAAGGGTTTAATGTTCTTTTAAATCATAAGAGCCTAACCTTCAGCGAGGAGATAGCCTCTAAGATCCTGGGGCGAAGTCGGGTAGTTGCGGGGTTGATCCGTGGGTGGGAGCTGGGTTATCCATTTGCTGCCTTCATCTTGGTCCTTGTCCCTTGGTCCTGGTGTGCCTTGTGTCCCTTGGTCCTTATGTCCCCTGGACCTGGGAAAGTGGTGGTGGTAGTGAAAGTGGTCAATTTGTCTGAGGGAGTCCCATGAGTTTGAGCAATACCAGAGATAAAGGGCGGGTGGCCGTCATCTTGGGGACAGGCTCCAGGTATTGGTGGAGGTATGGGGTATGCTAAGTATACTGTGCATCCTGTTCTTGGGGCCAATGTGTTTGGGATAGATATGTTGATTGCGAGTTGGTGCGAGTTACGGGTATTAATCCATGGGTGGGAGTCGGGTTATCTGTTTGCATAATTCTGTTTAGAATTACATGCTCCCCTCTGGAGGAAGTAAAGACAAAAGGGAGAGGTCAATCAACCTCCACCAACAAAATATCATAAGAAGATGTGAGATTGTCCCTAAAGACTGCCTGTTTAACATCACCTTCAATTTGGAGGCCTATTTCATAAAGCCGATCAGGAGGAGCAACATGAGTACCAGCCATTTCAACTGTAATAAAAGTGTCAGATGCTTTCACCTCCAGACACTGGTGGAGTGTATGCCACACTATGGTAACCTCTGCTGCGCTGTGGAGGAGGGTTACCGCCCAACTCCTGTTGAGGAGGAGAGTTCTCACCATCTAAGGCATACTTCGCAGTTAAACCGGCAACTTTTTTTTTCTGAAATGGGGCTCGATATTGAGGTGGTTCATCCTGCTTGACCTTTACGTAAAACTGGCACTGCAGGTCACGTCTCGTCTGCACAGATTCGCCTTGTCTGCAATCCTGCTGCTCTCCTTGGCTGAGCTGTTGATCGAACAATAACTGGTGCTCCCGATCCACATCCCGCACTGCAGCTAGGTGTTGGCGCACTATTAAGCAAATTACCTCACCATTAATGTTGGCCAGAATCATATCAGAGACAGCAGGGAACATGTCCACTAACTTCATTCCCAAGTCCAGGGCTGGACCAGCCCCGTGTTCACCTGTACCTTCTTCAGAATGCTCAGCAAAACGCTTATGGAGGGGGTGCCATAGCACAGTGTATAAATTGAAGCAAACACTGACCCCAGGTGGTGCAGTCCACTAAGGAAGGAATCAGAGCATTTGGTACACTCATTGTAAGGATCCTGTGTTTTTCGACAGCAGATGTATATGAAAAAAGATCCTCAAGCTGCTCAAAATTTTGTGCAAGCCAAACCACTGAGTTAATCATGGCTGGACTAATCACTAGCCCCCCTCTGTGACCCAGTGCCAGAGGTGCAGCTCCAGCCGGAGATGCCTGTAGTGCACAAGACATAAATTGTAAGACTCGTCTATGAAGGTGAACCAACTGTGTGTATAATAGACGTAGCTCTACGATAGTAACATTGAGATCATTTGGATGTGGAGCAAAACCAGCAAAACAGGCCAAGTGGCCCCATCGATAGACAAGGGGTCCATTCGAACAAAAGAGGCAGGGTGAGGAAGGGCACCATTAAACCAAATGGTATGCTCCCAGGACATCAATGCAACTTCAATTAATGCATAAGGATGATACGCTGCTGGAGGAGCAGCTGCCATGTAAGTGTGAAACAAATTATCATTCACATCTACTGCGGGAAATGTAGTAAGGTACTTCAAGTGGTTTGCTGGATCCCCCTCAACCACAAAAATAATGTTAGACCCCGCATTGGAGATTCCATGTTGAGTTAAGTAAGCCATAACCGCTGCTCAGTTAGTAAAACAGTAGCGCAAAATAGGGTCAAAAATACCTTTTAAACTTCAGGCTTGAAAAACCTATAGAAATAGGGATACTCTATAAACATAGGAGGTCAATCCGCCCCACCACGGACATCTCCGGAAGCCAGTGAGAGGGTATCGTGGACAAGCACAAGCGCTACATAGGGGTCTTCTGATTAAGAACCAGACCAAACTTTGGTGGCGCCATGTTGCTGGAATTCTGCCCAAAAACAGAACTATGCATAGGATTATGGGACCTTAGTGCCCAGAGACTGAGTCATCCTACCACCTTAGTACCCATGAGCCCAGGGCTGACTAGCTATAGTGTCTCACTTGCTCTCCTATTCACTCAAAGAGAAACAAATGATTAGACACGCCAGAACACAACACTCCTGAATCTCTCAGGAATTGTGGTTGTAAGACACACCCTTTCGCTCGCACTCTTATGATCTGACAGAGACACAAACAAGTTTGAAAAGTTTATTCGGTCTAGCTTGCTCTAATATGCAGGATACGTGCCACAACAAGCAGGAAAATGCATAATACAAATATGGTCAGCATAGCAGTTAGTCCATAATTCATGAAAGGAGATGTCATTATGAAAAGACAGTATAGCCTAACCTCCCTCCCCTTGCATGGAAGTATTCTTAATATAAATTAGAAGATCTCTGGGCTTTGTCTGCAGACCCCATACCTTGGTCTATAGAACGTAGATCTACATCATAGGTGCTATCTTGCTCTTCTCTCTGGAAAAGTCCCTCTCCAAGTGTGTGCTAACTATTCATGTATTAACATCAAGGGGCATTGTTGTTCGACCTTGCTCACAATGTTCAGACAAAATCCCAGGAACCTGCAGAGTGAACACAGCGATGGGTTCTCATGTGAAAACAGCAATAGAGACAGTTGCAAAAATAGAGTCTTGTAGTAACATGCACAAAGCAACGGGCAATCTGCAGCGTGCTCATGCTAACTTAGAGAAGACGACAATGTCCCCATGGGCCATGTGACAGTAGAGATGCAGGCCCAGTCCTTCTCACTCCTAGGCAAGCCTAAACCTGTCTATTTTGATTGGCAAGTATACCAAAGCAAAAAAGGCAGTCTGTATTTGGAGATCGTGGACCTCACCGTGGCCTTCGACTCCGTAATTCATTGGAAGCTATGGGAGGTCCTGGTAGTAATGGGGGTTGACCAAAACATCATAGCGTTATTGCAACAATTGTATAACGGAGCCTCAGCCAGTGTTCGCTATGGCATAGGAGGGGAGCTTACTGATTCATTTCCCATTAGGAGAAGGGTCAGGCAGGGTTGTGTCCTGGCCCCCTTCCTTTTTAATCTGTATATAAATGGCCTTGGTGAAGCTCTGATCAGGCAGGGACATGACTTCCCTCAAGCTGGAGGGAGACCTATTCCAGCACTTCTATATGCAGTTGATGCAGTCTTAATGGCACGGACCCAAAATGGTCTGCAGAGGGTCCTAGACAGCTTTAATACTTCATGAAAGACCTGGGACTTAGTATTAACGTCTCCACAACATTTGTCATGAGATGCGGTAAGAGGATTCAGAGAGTAAGGGAAATGTTCCTGGATGGCAAAAAGTTAGCGACAACAAGGAACTTCTCGTATCTGGGCATTTTATTTAATCAGAACAACACCTGGTCCCATGCAATAACCACTAAAACGCTTGCATTTACAAGAGCATCCACAGGCCTAGCATCCTTCACTAAGAAATTGGGGAAGAAGCCGCCTGGGGAACTTTTGCAAATATTTAAAGTGAAGTGCATTACAGCCGCTATGTACGGGGCAGGGGTGTGGGGCTTCGCTAACACCCTCCCACTGCAGCAGGTGGAACATTCTTTCTTGCGGTACATTTTGTCTGCTCCTCTGAGCACATCCTCCTTTGTTTGTCATGAGGAGCTGGGCCTTCCTTTTATTTCCAACCTTATCAGATTGGAACTAGTACTCCTCTGGCATAGGATCTGGTCCAAGGAGCAGACAAAATTAAATAGAGACATTATGAAGGATAGCATGGGTCTGGATGGGGCCTTAAAGATCCCGTGGATCAACTTTATATGCAATTTCATGAAGGACCTAGGCCACCCGGAATTCTTCACAAATCCCACCACTATGTTAGCCATGTCTAGAAAGGCTCTGAGAAGGGAGGGTCTACAAGTATTGGACTCCTTGAGAATGGCAGGGGAAATGGTGAAGCCAAGCGTTATGCAACACCAATTAACACTTTCTTGTATCTAAATGGAGCCTTACCTATTATTTGTACCAGGAGCATACGATAGGATGCTTCTGACAAGATTTAGATTGGGCAATGTCCACAGAATAATGACAACACCATCTATGCATGACTGGTCACGTAACCTGCCGCTTTGCCTCTGTGACAGACATTCAGAGCAGTCCACAATTCATTAAATGTTCTTTTGTAAATTTCATGAAGAGTTGAGGAAAGTGTGGATACTTCCACTTTTAAAACACCAAGGGGTGAGGCAATGTCGTCCAGCTCTTATTTGGCTGCAGTTCTTGGAAGATGAGCACATTGCGTTTAGAGTAACAAAGTTTTTAAAGAAGGCTGTCCTGCAGCAAAAACACATGATACTGGATGCCCTGTAAACTCAGGGCACCTTCTCCGCAGCACATAGCATGTTTTTAAAACACAGCATTTGCATTTGTATGGTTTTATGACATCTTAAATATATGGTGTATATTTTTTAGATTTTATCTTTTGTAATTTCAAATTACATTTTATATGGATTTTTCTTATGTATTTGTGCTTTTATGATTGGTACAATAACAATCGAATAAAGCTTTCCTTGACTTGACTTGACTCCTAGGCAAGGAGGCCAGCAAGGTAGTAACAGCAGAGCAGGAGTCCAGCAGAGTGACAGTCCTTTCAGCAGCAATTCAGTCCTTCCTGGCAGAATGTCCTCAGGTCTTGAAGTATACTGAGTTTGTGGAACTTATACCCAGTTGTGCCTTTGAAGTGGGTGATCATTCAAACAGAAGCCTTTGAAGTGCACAAGGTCCCTGACCTTCATGCCCTGGCTCCAGACTCACAACAGGGGGTATGCATTTCTTTATGTGGGGATAGACGTAGCCCATTCAGGTGTGAGTGTCAGCTCCTCCATTCCCTCCTGCCCAGGATGACCAATCAATATGTTAGTAGCCCATCAGGATGTGAGTGGCCCATCAGGCACGCCTAAGCTACCTTTGTGTGTGGCTGTCTAGAGGAAATGCACAAAGCCCAGCTGTCACCCACCTCAGATGTATATTCTAGGCCTGGGCGTAGTTCGCGAAGTAGCACTTCGCGAAGCTACGCAAAGTGAAGTTCGCACTACGCGAGCTACGCGTAGCACTTCGCGAACTGCGTAGTACCTTGTTCGCACTGTGCCAGATGTCGTTTTCAATGATTGCACAGTGCGGACAAGCAACCGGCACTGTGCAATCATTGAAAATGGCATCTTGCACAGTGCGAGCTGTAGTTTTCTGCTGCTCGAGTAGATTTTTACTCGAGCTTCAGCTTTCTCAACGCGAACTGGTAGTTTCTCATCGCGAGCGGTCGCGAGCATACGCGACCACTCGCAATGAGAAACCTGACCTCCTCGCGTTGGGAATCTCGCCGGGAGGTTTATTTTCCATGCTCGCGATCGCCAACTTGCAGTTGCTGATCGCGAACAAGGAAAAAGTCTCGCCAGGGATGTCATTTTGCTTGCTCGCGGTCGCCAACTTGACGTTGAGGACCGCGAGCAAGCAAAAAAGGACCGCAGCACTACGCAACACTACGCTACGCGTGTTCGCACTGTGCTACGTGCAGTTCGCATAGTGCGAAGTAGCGCGAACTTCGCAAACTACGCGAGCGTAGCGTAGTGCTTTGCCCAGGCTTAGTATATTCAGAGACAGGCAGAGGCACAGAATGGTTAAAGTAAGAAAATGCAACTTTCTAAAAGTGGCCTTTTTTAGACTTACAACTTAAAATTTGACTTTACCCCAAGATGTGATTTTAAATTGTGAGTCCAGAGACACCAAACTTGAAATATATATATATCTTTTCCCTTTTGGAAATTACTTATAAAAAATGTAACAAGGCGATTCCAATGTTAACCTATGGGAGAGATAGCCCTTGCAGTCTAGGGTGTACGTTAAGGGTAGCTTATGTGTACTATAAAGGAAGGTTTAGGTTTGGTAAGAGGGTAAGCTTGCCAGGTCGATATGACAGGTTTAAAACTGCACACAGGCTCTGCAATGGCAAGCCTGAGACATGTTTAAAGGGTTACTAAATTGGGTGGCTCAATTAGTGTTGCAAGCCTAATAGTAATATTTAATTTACAGGCCCTGGGTTCATGTAGTGTACTTTACTAGGGTCTTATAAGTAACTTAAATATGCCAATTTTAGATAAGCCAATGTTACCATCTTTTAAGCGGAGAGCACATGCACTTTAGCACTGGTTAGCAGTGGTAAAGTGCCCAGAGTCCTAAAGCCAACAAAAAAAAATTCTGCAAAAAGGGGATGAGGAAGGCAACATGTTTGGGTATGACTCTGCAAAAAGGACCAGGTCCAACATTCATTACTGATATTCCTTGGTCAAAATTTGGAAAATGACTACCCTATCGGATTTAAGATTATGTAGAGGAAAAATAAAGTAATTTTAAATGCTCAAAATGGTTTTATGCCAAAAAACATTATGAAAGCACTGCACTTCAGATTATTTCTGTTTAGGGTAACACATGACCGCTTAATTGTCAATCATTTTAACTAAAATTCATCAATCTGAAATCTATACTTGAATCTGTTACACCTGTAGCTTTTCAGCCACCTGGGAAACCCAAGAACCTCAGTAGTTTGTGGGCTCTCATGGTTCCTGGAGCTCAGGAGATGACATACAAAGCCCACAGCTGTGGGCTAGAAGAGCCTCTCACCTAGGTATCTTTCTTCTTCTCCTCCTGGATTATTGGCTTGTGCTCCTTCTCACTTCAACTCCAAAATTGCAGTCACCTGCCTGTAGATTGGCCGCTGCCTTTTTAAGGCAGGCAACTTAACAGCTAGTCCACTTCAGATTTTTTTTCTTCTTTCATTTCCCCTTCCATCATAGCTGTTCATACTTTGGTTTCTTCCTATATTTTGGTAGAATTAGAAACCAGTCATTGTTTATGAATTTGTGAAATTAGTTATGTTTCTACACTAAAATATAGTACTCCTTCTAGATGAAGAAATGTGTTTTTGTATAGTGCAAGGGATAGCGTTGTTTGTCTAGAATCACACAGTGAGTCTGTGTGCATTTGGGAACCACTGAGAGAGAAGCATTTGGTAACATTGTGTATTTGCTGACAGATAACTGTTTTAAAACCTGTCTTGTTGTCAAGTTTTAGTAGCATTAGAAGGCAGTTTTTGACTCTAAAGTGCAGTTCTGAAATATGTAGTTTGTGTGCATTTCCCTTACCTCTTCCACTGTAGTGAATGAGTTTTGGTAAACTCCTAGGGATAGTGGTGCTTGTCTAGAATTATACTGTGAGTGAGTGTGCTTTTGGGAACCATTGTGAGAGAAGCATTTGGTAACATCATGTATTTTCTGACAGATAACTCTTTTAAAACCTGTCATGTTGTCAAGTTTCAGTAGCATTAGAAGCCAGTCTTTGCTTATGCATTGATTAAACGAGTCATGCTTTGACACTAATGTGCTGTACTTTAATATGTAGATTGTGTGTAGTCTCCTTACCCCTTGCACAGTAGTGAATGAGTTTTGGTAAGCTGCTAGGGATAGTGTTGCTTGTCTAGAATCACACTGTGAGTCTGTGTGCATTTGGGAACCACTGTCAGAGAAGCATTTGGTAACATTGTGTATTTGCTGACAGATAACTGTTTTAAAACCTGTCTTGTTGTCAAGTTTTAGTAGCATTAGAAGCCAGTCTTTGCTTATGCATTGATTAAATGAGTCAGGCTTTGACACAAAAGTGCAGTCCTGAAATATGTAGATTGTGTGCAGTTCCCTTACAACTTCCACAGTAGTGAATGAGTTTTGGTAAACTCATTGGGATGGTGGTTGTTGTCTAGAATCACACTGTGAGTCTGTGTGCATTTGGGAACCACTGTGAGATAAGCATGTGGTAGATTGTGTATTTGCTGATAGATGACTGTTTTAAAACCGGTCATATTGTCAAGTTTTAGTAGCATTAGAAGCTAGTCTTTTGTTATGCATTGATAAAATGAGTGAGGGTTTGACACTAAAGTGCAGTACCCAAACACTTATAAATTCACCATGGCACTCTCCTTGCAGTACTCTTATCATTCAGTCATTGCCCAAGTATTCATGCACTGAGCCAGGCCTTAGCACATGGACTGCTTCAAACGCGTATCCACTATGCATGCAGTCCTCTAACCACCTACATACTTGTCTTTCACACCTTCAATTCCCCAGTCAGTATGTATACACTCCAGCAAACACCCTGTCACTCCCCTTGCACTTCTCTAGTGACCCATTCAGAACCATGTACTAATCCATTCACTGCGCCAAAACCCAAACACTTATAAATTCACCCATGCACTCTCCTTGCAGTACTTTAATCATTCAGTCAGTACCCAAGTACTCAGTCAGCGACCCAGGCCTTAGCACATGGACTGCTTCAAACAGCTATCCACTATGCATGCAGTCCTCTACCCCCTACACACTTGTCTTTCACACCTTCAATTCCCTAGTCAGTATCCATACAGTCCAGCAAACACCCTGTCACTCCCTTTGCACTCCTCTAGTGACTCATTCAGTACCAAGTACTAATCCATTCACTGCGCCAAAAGCCAACCACTTATAAATTCACACAGGCAATCTCCTTGCTGTACTCTAATCATTCATTCAGTATCCAAGTACGCATGCAGTGAGCCAGGCCTTAGCACATGGACTGCTTCAAACGCCTAGCCACTATGAATGCAGTCCTCTAACCACCTACACACTTGTCTTTCACACCTTCAATTCCCCAGTCAGTATTCATACACTTCTAGCAAACACCCTGTCACTCACCCAGTGTGTTACCTTATAGTACTGTAAAAATTCAGTCAGTTAGCATGTAGTCTTTTAGTGAGGTAGGCTTTAGGGCATGAACTGCTTCAAAGTAGTATGCACTATGCATGTAGTGTTTTAACCATTGTCACACTTGTGGTTCAGGGCTATAGTTTCTTGGTCAGTTTTTATATAAAATGTGTTTCTACAGTAATAGAATAGTATACATTTGAAAGTTATTAATATACATTTATTTGTGATTCTTTTTTACAGATACTGTTTTTCAACGTTAAAATAGAGAAATCATGCCAGAAAAAAAAGAAAAGAACAGAGACAGGAGGATTACTTGAAGAAACATCAACCACAAGTATTGAATGTACAAGATAATGTGGCTAAAAGGAAAACATCTTCTGATAAGATTACAAAGCAATTTATTACAAATGTTTGTAGGACCAAACAGAATGTACATAATGCTGGAACTACTGAGAATTTTTCAAGTAAGAAAAAAATTCAAAATAAGAGGAAAAGCAAAAAAGCAAATGGTCAGTCAAAGGAGACAAAGTATGGTAAAAGAAGACAAAATCAGTAAAAGGAATTACGCAAAAAAATATTTTACAAGAGAGTAGTGCATAATTTGCTGAAAGATGTGAAGAAATATAAAAAGAGAGTTGTATTTTATACAAAGAAGAAGCATATTGAAAACATTGTGGAAAAGGCTTTTGAATTAAAAAGGAAACTGTTTATTTTAGTATTAAACAGAATTCGATCACTAGATAAACCAATCCATGTAATGAAGGCCAAAAGTAGGAGGAAAAGAGTTATTAATAAAAAAACAATGTTGTGATGTTTTCTTGGGAGAATGGAAACACAGTTCCAGTTCAGAGCCTTTTTTTAACGAAGAGAGTTATTCACTCAGCGAAAAATTATTGTATGCAGTTGACACCAGTGGTAGAGGTTATGAGGTTAGCGACGGTTGTCCAATTGAGAAAGAGAAAATGGTTGAAAGAAATGCAGAAGAAGTGATAGATGATGAAGTTTTAGGGAGACGTGCTAAAAACCCTGTGTACACTTGGGATTGCAGTAGTATTTGCAGTGTACGACAGGAATCCATTGAAAAATGATGTAGTTTTTTACGAGCCTATACTAAAAAAAGTGTAAAACAAAAGATTAAGCTGTTGCAAGGACTAGACCCTTGCAGAGTGAGAAAACATACTGGTTTGCAAGGTCATTCTCTGGCTTGTCTTTCTAGGAAAGTTTGTCAAAGTGTTTTTCACCATTTCAGAATGCTGACAGTACATCATACTCAAATGCGGAAGTTAGTGAGAAGGTTGTATTATGCAAAAAGTCCAGCACTAAAGTTAAGTGAGTTGAACAGTGCTATTTTGCGTGGGTCAGTATCAGATGTGAAGCAGGTCTGTGATGATATTGAGTTTTGTTACTTTGGTCCTCCGCAAGAGAGTGAAGAAACTGACACATTAGTAGAACAAAATGTTGAATACAATGTACAACCCGTAATTACAGAAAAATTTGAGGATGAAATCACAAAGTTTAAGGTAATTTCAGGTGAAAGACCAAATGTTTCTTGTATTTGTTGTCGGCGAAGTCACTATAAAAATCAGATTCAGTGGTGTCAATCTGTATTTAAAAAGTGAAATAGAAGATAATGATAGGTGGATGGAATTTGCAACTTATTTGTTGGTAGAGGATTGTTTTGATTTGGGATCTGAGCAGCGTATTTGCAAATATTGTTATAACAAATTAGATGAGAATAAAATGCCTCCTAGAGCTGTTCATAATAATCTAGAGTTGGTTGCTATTCCATCAGAGCTGATAGATTTAAATACGTATGAGTCTATTCTCATACAATGGTGCCGATTACGATCCTGGAAAAACCGTGTACGAACCGTCGGTCGGAGCGTTTTCTCCGTCCGACTCGTACCCGGTTGTTAAACTTTACAAACATGGAAGTACGAATCGCACGGAAACCCCATTTCCGTACGATTCGTAAAAAACACCGTCCGAATGTGATCCGGGAATGCTCCGACGTCACGTCGGGACGCTGTCAGGCAGCGTTTCATGACCCAGGAAGTACGATTCGAACCGACAGCAGTCCGGACGGCAATATTTTCACGGCACCCAAAAAGTGCCGGAAAAGCGGAGTATGCCGCGAAACGACCAGAATAGGGGGCCTGGTACGCGCCGTACCCCCCACCCCAGCCCCCGTGAGTCCGCGCCGAACCCCCCCAGCCCCCGTGAGTACACGCTGAACCCCCCCCAGCCCCCGTGAGTACGTGTCGAACCCCCCCGTGTACGTACACCCGTGAGTACGTGTTGAACCCCCCGTGTATGTACACCCGTGTACGTGTCGAACCCCCGTGTATGTACACCCGTGTACGTTCGAGTCATACCCCCCCGTGTATGTACACCCGTGTACGTGTTGAACCCCCCGTGTATGTACACCCGTGTATGTGTCGAACCCCCGTGTATGTACACCTGTGTACGTTCGAGTCATACCCCCCCGTGTATGTTCACCCGTGTACGTGTCGAACCCCCGTGTATGTACACCCGTGTACGTGACGAACCCCTGTGTATGTACACCCGTGTACGTGTCGAACCCCCCTGTGTATGTACACCCGTGTACGTTCGAGTCGTACCCCCGTGTATGTACACCCGTGTACGTGTCGAACCCCCCATGTATGTACACCCGTGTACGTGTCGAACCCCCGTGTATGTACACCCGTGTACGTGTCGAACCCCCCCGTGTATGTACACCCGTGTAAGTTTGAGTCGTACCCCCTGTGTATGTTCACCCATGTACTTGTCGAACCCCCCGTGTATGTTCACCCGTGTACATGTCGAACCCCCGTGTATGTATACCCGTGTACGTTCGAGTCATACCCCCACCCGTGTATGTATGGTGCATACCCCCAGGTACACGGGTGGGGGTACGACTCGAACGTACACGGGTATACATACACGGGGGGTTCGACACGTACACGGGTGCACAAACACGGGGGGTACGACTCAAACGTACACAGGTGTACATACAGGGGGGTTCGACATGTACACGGGTGTACATAAACGGGGGGTACGACTCGAACGTACACGGGTGTACATACACGGGGGTTCGACACGTACTCACGGGGGCTGGGGGGGTACGGCACGTATGTGGGCACATGTCTCCATGGTTGCAATGGGAGTTCGGTGCGGACGGTGTTTTTTCCATACGGTTGTGACATCGGACGCACGGGATGGATCGTACTTGCGCGGTCGGACTTCACTTTTCACGTTTGTACGGTAAATCGTCCGGGGAAGTGTCGGACACATTTTCCGACCCGAGGACGTGTGGGGAATTATTCCCAATGCGACTCGTATGGAGTTTTTCCCATGCGAATCATACTTGGCAGTTTGGACGGCACTTGTACGATTCGTACGGTAAAAAGACCGGATACGAGTCGTACGGGCACCAATGTGTTCACCCGTTTCAGGCTATTGTTCGTATGGAGCCCAAACAGGTAAATTACCTCCATCAGAGTTGCAAAGAGAATTGAAAGGAAGAGTTGTGTGTTTACCGTTAGATTTAAGGAAAAATATTGAAACTATTGGTGTAGACCATGCAGAAAATGAGCCACTAGTCATTCTAGTTAATGGTGTTCCTACTAAGAATAAGAAAATTTGGCAAGAGTTAGTGGATGTTAGAAACGTGCAAAAGGCGTCATTGTATCTGTTAAAAAATAATGAGTACTATAGAAATGTGTTTGTTGGAGAAGAAGAAATAGATTTAGCAGAAGATACTGAAACAATAAGTGGACAAATAGTAAAAGTGGACATGTCCAGATGTGAAGAGATCTATGAACATTACAGTGTACATCCACTTCATTCCAAAGAGGTGATGGGGAATACAATTGAGTTGTTTCAAATGAAAAAAGCAACAGGAAGTCCAATGAGTGTATGGGAAGAGAGTTTGGAAGCTCGTTGTTTCCCGCAGTTGTTTCCAACAGGAAAAGGTGGACGATATGATGAACGTCCTGTGCAGATTCCTGCATCTGAATATCGGACAACAAGATTATATGCAGAAGATCCAAGATTTCAACAATGTATCCCTTATATGTTTCATCTTCTGTTTGAAAGTGACTTGTCTGGACTTTCATATGCAGTAAATCACATTTTAAAAACTGGAATGCATCTTCAAAATGTTACTGCAAAGGATTTTATGGATAAAGTGCATCAGAGAGTTGATCATTTAGAATCTCAGTTGATTAATCTGATGGCATGTCAGCGTGGGGCTAATGAATATTGTTACCGTCTACATGGAGAACTGCTACGGAGCTTGGGAACTCCTACAGGGTTTGTTACACTAAGCTGTGCTGAGTATGCTTGGGATGATTTACTTGAATTTCTTCGAGAGGCAAATTCCAATCTAAAAAAAATTGAATACAAGACACCTGGTCTTTGGATCCTGTCAATGTATGCAGATATTTCAATCATAGATTTGAAGCTATGATGTCTTTCATCTGCAATAAAAAGAATCCTCCTCTTGGAGAAGTTGTGGATTTCTTTTGGAGAAAGGAGCATCAAGCAAGAGGTGCTCCTGACATACATATGTTGTTATGGATCAAGGACGCCCCCAAATTTGGAACAGATTCAGATGAAAGTGTTTTGTCTTTCATAGAAGATTATGCTACATTTTCTCTTCCCAATAGCAGAGAAGATAAAACTTAAAACAACAAGTCTTATGATTTCAAAGCCACAGGTGTGAAAAATACTGTTGACGAAAGTACAAGTCAAAGGATAAGTTCTATACCAAATGTCGTTTTGGATTTCCACGTCCTGTATTATCCAAAGGAAGAGTGAACAGTTTTATGTCAGCTAAGTGACATACCATCACAAGAAAGTCTCCGAAAAACACCTACAACTTCAGAAGAAGCGAAGAATCGAAATACATAAATGACTACAATCCATTTATTTTATCCATGTGGAACGCTAACATGGATATTCAGTATGTTGCAGAAAAATCCATTGCTGTTGCTCGATATGTGACGGCTTACATTACTAAATCAGAAAAGAATGAATTGAAAGAAATGTGGGAAGAGATTTCTCACGAGAAGACTCTAAGTAAGAAATTATGCAGTTTCAGTTTGAAGATGTTATCGCATCGTGAAATTGGAGCATATGAATGTTCAGATCGGTTATCATCTGCAAGTCTATATTCCAAAAGTAGAAGAATCATTTGGGTGAGTCTAGGTCTTGCAGGAATGCAAAATCGGGTACTGAAATCTGTTCAAGAAATTAAATATTTAGCAGAAAATGAACTAGAAAGTACAGATATTTTGAAAACGAATATGTTGGACACATACTACCCAAATACAAGTCATCATCTTGAGAACATGTGTCTCAATGAAGTGCTGCAAAACTACACTTTTAAACGCAATACTACAGAGAACATCAACGATGGAAAATATGGAGTGATTGGTTCCGAAGGATGTCTGGTGAAACAAAGGAAAGGAAATTTAATTAATCACAGGAAACTGAGTTGCGACACTGCTGACAAAAGGGAATTTTACTATATAGCCCTTTTGCAAATGTTTAAACCATGGCGTTCAGAACTGGAATTACTTGGAGATTTTCCCAGCTGTGAAGATTCATTTAATGCTTCTAAAGATAGGATACAATGCAGTGCTTTTCGCAAATTATGTCAAAATGTTGAATGATGAAATTGATCAAGAAGCTACAATTGCAGCTGAGATTGCTAGAGACAATTCTCAAGACAGTTACAGTTCTGCTGCACAGAGTTAAGATCCACTTGGACAACCAATTGTTAAAAATGAAGCAGCGATTGCCATGAATGAGGTGGAAACAGCAATGTATCAAGCACAAGAAGATGCAATACAGTTAGGAAACATGGAAGAGCAACTAAATGTTGAACAGAAACAAATATATCAGCAAGTGAAAGAGCAGATTGACCATGGATTACTTCATGAAAAGAAAGACTGCTCATGTACATCATTTCAACCTATCCGAATGTATGTGAGTGGTCAAGCTGGAACAGGAAAAAGTTTCTTATTTAAAGTAATTACAAGTTATCTACAGAAAACAACTGATTCGCATTTGTCTTGTGTTGTCACTGCGTCAACTGGGTTGGCAACACATAACATTAAAGGAATTACTTTTCATCGTTTACTAATGCTGCCAGTAGAGCATGAGAACAAATTGGAATACCACAAGCTATCTGGAGAAGCTTGTTGAGAAGTTTCAAGAGTCCTGAAGAAAATGAAACTTCTCATTATTGATGAGGTGAGCATGGTCTCAAACTTGATGCTTGCCTTTGTGCATTTAAGAATGCAGCCAATTCTTAAAACAGAGTATGACGTGTTATCTGGAGGAAAACACGTCATAGTTTTTGGAGATCTCCTGCAACTGACTCCGGTAAAAGGACAACCGGTATTTAAAACACTAGCCCATGAAGATACCAGAAAGTCTCTTGGCAGTGTTGGTAATGTGAACATTTGGACTCATTTTGAATACAAAGAACTGACAAGAAATATGTGACAGGCAAATGATTCTGAATATGGAAGTATTCTTCAAGATAAAAGAATTGGAATTCTTTCAAAACAAGGAAAACAAGGGGGAGCCCGCGGCGCGATGATCTAAGATGGCCGCCGGGTGAGAAGCTCCGCTCGGAAAACGCTGATTCAAGCATGAAGGCACCTTTTCCAGGCAACGAAGCTCCGCTTTGATCATGGATTCGGCTGTGGGACATTGCAGGGACTGCCTTGGCAAGTTTTGTTGACCGAAATGCGGTCTTTTTGTTACTATAATTGTGTTCTTTCTGCTTCCCTCAGATGACGGCCGCCTTTTTGGTTTTTTTTCTTCAGCGTTTCAGCGTTTTTCTTCTTTTTTTTTGCTGCCACTGAATCTTTAAGCCAGATTCTTGATGTTTTTGGGTGGTTTTGCGGCGGTGGCTGCGTTAGCTCACCTTCTGCCTTCTTTCTGAGCAATTATCTGTCGGCGCCTGGTCTCTCTGGCTTCTGTGGTTCCTCAGATTGTGTCTCCTAGTAATTAATCTAAGTGGGAACCATCGTCTGCAACGCCTCCTCTTGCTGCTGACTACTCAATTTTTCTGCAGTTCTGCCTGTATTCCGCCATTGTTTATTTTTGCTATAATTGGTTGCAGCACTGTCAGTATGGAGGGCGTACACTCTACCAAGCCTCACGGAGGCTCTACTGGGGGAAGGAAGGACTCAAGTAACCCTTCGGTTAAAGGCACCAAAAAGGACCCGCCTTCCCCAAATAAATCTCCACTGCCCCTTACTCTTGAGGATATTATGGAGGAGTTGCGCCTTATTCGTCCTTTTATCACGGACACTGCTGCCACGCTTCAGAGGTTAGATGACAAGTGGTCTAGTATGGATACAAGATTGTCTGAGGTGGAGCAGAGGATCAGTGATGCTCAGGATGTTGTTACTAAAGTTGACACTCTCACCAAAGAAGTTGGCCAGCTCAAGAAAGTGGCGGAAGATTTGGAAAATCGCAATAGGCGCAACAACCTGCGCATTTATGGTATTCCTGAGGGATCAGAGGGGTCGGACATGATCCAATTCCTTAAATCCCAAGTTCTTCAATTTGTTGGCCTCCCGAAATCCTCAGATTTTAATATACAACGTGCCCATCGTCTGGGGCCAAGAAATGCATCTTCTGCATCTAAACCTCGTGGAATCATAGCATATTTCCTCCTCTACTCAGATCTTATGATGATTCTCCAGGCCGCCAAGCAACATAAGCAAATGATCTGGTCTGGGCACAAGGTCTTTTTCACTCAGGATGTCTCCAAGCCTACGGCTTCCCGCCGAAAGGAATTCTTGGACCGCAGACCGGCTTTGAGATCTATGAACGCACGCCATGGTTTAATACACCCCTGTTTTTTCAAAGTGACCTATAAGGAAAGAACTTATAGCTTTGAGGATCCTGCTGACCTGCGGAAGTTTATTCATACTCACAAGGGAGAACTTATGGAACTGAGCAAATCCTAGCTGTTTTTCTTTCTTTTTAAAAGTGTAGAATTATCCTGTTTTGCTTAAATGTTTACTTAGAAGTTGGATAGTCCCTATACTTCCTGTGCTCCTTCCTTGTTTTTCCTTTGTTTTGCAGGATTCCCCTTTGTGGTGCTCTTGTCATGGTCATCCTTTTGTCCCATCCGGCTTTTTACAGTGTCTACCCCTTCTGTTGCCGTCTCTTTCCCTAGATGTTTGGTAAGTTCCTTCGCTTGTCCTATTTGATTTTCATATTGTTCTAGTCTTCCGATTTATAGTCTTTTGTCTATCAGTGTCTTTTTTTTTTTACTTCTATGGTGGTTTGTTTTCTTATATGCTTCTCTTGCGCGGCTGTTTTGGTCTTCGTCGCCCCCCTCTCACAGTAATGTTTTTTGTTCAACTGTTTTCCGTGGCTAAAGTCTATTGGCTTTTTGCCACCCTCCTTCTGATGCCTTTTGGGGGTTTTTGTACCCCTGCACCCTTCTCCCTATCCTGTCCCTTCTCCTTTTCGCTTTTTCCCT
Organism: Triturus cristatus; assembly: GCF_964204655.1. Lineage (NCBI taxonomy): Eukaryota > Metazoa > Chordata > Amphibia > Caudata > Salamandridae > Triturus > Triturus cristatus. The sequence goes on from NC_140588.1 coordinate 719,546,000, forward strand.
CTTTTTGCTGTTTGCCCTCCCATTCCTCATACCTCTTATTCCTGTCATCTCTACTCTTCTGGCAACCTCTTCACTATCTGATACACATCATATTTTCCTTTTCTCTCTTTCTGTTCATGGTACTTCTTTGTCCTTCTTCTCTTTTATATCTTCACCAACGTATTTGCGGCTGTTGTCTGCTTCAATTTTTTCTGTCACTTACTATTTATTCAGGCACCTGTGCATTTCATTTTTATTTTCCGTTTGCTCCTCTTTCTCTTTCCTGTCCTAAATTCCATATTCCTTTCGGCTTATCCTTATTTTCTTTATACAAATGAATTGTCTTCGTGTCATTTCTTGGAATGTTAAAGGAGTTCGCAACCCTGTTAAAAAGCAACGTGTCTTATCTCATTTAGCAAGGTTGAAATGTCATGTTGCACTGTTACAAGAGACCCACCTTAATTCTCAAGATTTATCGTCGTTGCGTAGACAATGGGTTGGAGAGGCATTTTGTTCTCCAGCAGCAAATGGTAAAAATGGTGTTCTTATTTTGTTTCATAAGTCATTATCTGTTCAATTGCACAATGAATTCCATGATACTTGTGGTAGGTGGCTATTTTTAGATGTTACTGTTAATAATACACAATTTTCCTTTTGTAACGTTTATGGCCCTAATGGGGTGGATCTGACCTTTTGGAGGGACTTCTCTAAGCTTCTATCCTCGCATGCAAGTGATAATTTGATTGTAGGAGGTGATTGTAACCAACTAATGGACCCATTTTTAGACCGCAAATCACACACTAGATATGTCCCCAACAAAATGCAAAAGTCCTTTTTTAATGCTGGCTCCTCCAGAGGTCTTATTGACTCATGGAGACTTTCCCATCCTGATACCTTAGAATTTTCCTTTTTTTCTCCAGTACACTCCTCACATTCCCGTATTGACTATATTTTTCTCACACAACATTCATTCCAATTTATGACTAATTCAGAAATAGGCTCAATTCTTATATCTGACCATGCTCCGGTTATTACTGACCTGGACTTTCCCTCACCTACTCCCACCTCTAGGCGATGGCGCTTCAATAACTCGCTCCTCCTAGATTCACAGTTTGTCGAGCAATTTACATTTTTTGCAAAGGATTTCTTCATCAATAATCTTCACTCCACTCCTTACTTTCACTCTATTTGGGACTCCTTCAAGGCTGCTGCCAGAGGTTTTACTATTGCTTTTGTCTCACGAAAAAAGAAAGCAGCTCTTTCAAAGTCGGCCCAAATTCTTAAACAAATTAAAGATCTAGAGCATCTCTATTTCACCACTAATTCCTCGGAATCACTCTCTTCCCTTATCAAAGCAAAAATGCAGTTTAACAAGCACTCCTGGGACTCTGCAAGTACCACCCTCCTCAATTTTCACTCCAAAATGTATGGCGGGCGCAACAAAGCTGGTAAGTCTCTCGCTAACTATCTAAAAATTAAAAAACAAAAATCTAAAATAATCACTATAACCGATTCGCATGGAGTTCCTCAGCATACTGATGACAAAATTCTCGATTGTTTTGTTCAATATTATTCTACACTTTATACGCCCGAATCTGTCCCCTCGCCTTCTCAAATAGACTCTTTCTTTCAGTCCCTCCCCTGGCCTTCGGATAGGTCTGTGGATCTCTCTTCACTCGACGTTCCTCCTTCAGAAAAGGAGCTACTTACTGCTATTACTCTTCTTCCCAAGGATAAAACCCCGGGCCCAGATGGTTTCACGGTTCGTTTTTATCTCCATTTTAAGGATCTCCTTTTACCCCATTTATTTTCTTTGATTACTTCCTTTGTGGCTCAAGGGAGGTCTCAAGGTTATTTCACTCAGGCTATGCTATGCTTAATCCCCAAAAAAGATAAAGATCCCTCCCTCTGCAAAAATTATCGACCCATCTCCTTGATTAATACGGACTGTAAAATTTATGCTAAAGTTTTGGCCTCTCGCATTAACAAAGTTATCCCTGATCTTATCAACATTTATCAATCTCGGTTTGTTAAAGGTAGATCCATCACTGACAACTCGAGAACCTTCCTTAACATCATTCACCTGGCCTCAAAGATGGATTCCCCAATCGCTGCCATTACCTTAGATGCCGAGAAAGCGTTCGATAGAGTCTGTTGAGATTTTATGTTTGGTGCTTTGCGTTGGCATGGCTTTAGTCCTCCCTTTATTCGTTATGTTAAGTTACTATATTCTGCTCCCTCCACCTCCATTTGGGTTAACGGGTCTCAATCCTCTTATTTTTCTTTGCATAGAGGCACTAGACAGGGTTGTCCTCTCTCTCCTCTTCTTTTCATTCTTGCTCTAGAGCCCTTTTTAGAAAAGATTCGCCGTTCATCATTGTATGCTGGCTTCAAATTTCAAAACATGGATATTAAGTTTACGGCCTATGCTGACGATATTTTGCTTTATATTTCTAACCCGTCCACCTCTTTGCCCGCACTCTTTTCTTTGTTACAAGAGTACTCTCTGGTTTCTGGGTATAAACTTAATATAGATAAATCTGAGGTTTTGCCACTTAATAAATTTTGCCTTCCTCATATGTTTCAGGGTTCGGGTTTTGAATGGAACTCAGGTAATATTAAATGTCTAGGTATTCTGTATGCCAGCACCATTAGAGATACGATAAAGCTTAACCAGAAGGATATTGTTAAAAAACTCTCTTCCCTTATAGAACGTTGGTCCCCCCTTTTTTTATCCTGGTGGGGAAGGCTCGCCACCATTAAAATGATGCTCCTCCCTATAGTCAATTTTTACCTTTCAATGCTCCCAATCTCCCTTCCAATCTATTTTTTTAAAACTATAAACCGTATTTTTACCTCCTTTTTATGGAATAAACGTAAGGCAAGGATTTCTCTCTCTCGTCTTCAACAACCTAAAGATCTGGGCGGAGTGAATTTCCCCAACATTGTTCGGTTTCACTCAGCTTTTACTCTGAAACAGATTTGGCCATTTCTATCTGACTTGTCTGACCCCCCTCTAACAGCCTGGAGCGCTATAGAACTTGCCCAGCTCTCGCCTTTTTCTTTCGTTACGGCTGCCCGGTTATCTCATCCTCCACAACGTTTTCTTACTCCAATCTTTAGACACTCTAAGGCACTCGCCCTCTCTGTCTTTCGCTCTTCTCTTTCGCAGTTGGAATTCCATTCCTCAATCCCAATCTGGTACAACAAATCCATTAAGATTAATCACAGAGCACTTTTTTGGAAAGAATGGACAGATAAAGGCATCATTACTTTCGATTCCTTACTTAGTAATAACTCTCTGCGCGACTTTTCTGATATTCGAGATTCTTTTCACCTCTCCAATGTTCATTCCTCTCAGTATCCCCTGCTCAAGAACTCTTTAGATCTTTTTATTTCTCAGGGCACTTTACTTTCCACTGCTGACTCAACCATTTTCCCCCTCCCTGACTTCTCTATTCCCCTTAAAGCTGCTGCTATTTACAAGTTACTTTCTTGTTCTCCTGCAGCAAGAATTAAGTCCAAGCTTGAACTCTCCTGGGAATTGGACCTAGCCCAAGAGTTTCCTCTCAAAATTTGGAACTCTTTATGGTTAAAGTTGCACTCTGCTTCACGTTCTTCCAGTACCACACAGAGTCTGTATTTTTTTTATAATAAACTTTTTTTTACTCCTTCTGATTTATATAGCTTTAAATTGATTGACTCTAAAAAATGTTGGTCTTGCCCCTCTGAGAATAGTGACTTTTTGCAGATGTTTTTTCACTGCACGTTGGTTAAATCCCTCTGGTCCCGTGTTTGGTCTAAACTGAACGATATCTTAGCTACTGACCACACTTTTGAGATTGTTCATATTTTTTTAGGTGGTATGGCTCCTATATGAAATGTTTCTGCTAATGTTTGTAAATTCATTGACTTGTATATAGCCATTACTCTACAGATAATTACGACCAACTGGAAAGATGCTTCCAAGATCTCATATAATGCATGGTGGAATCTATTATGTCATCACCACCGAATGGACCGTGCTTTTGCCACCACTGTACCCCTTTTGATCAAAAAGGATTTTTTATGGTTGCCATTAACCAATTTTCTTTCCCGATCTGTTTCTTAAATAGCTGTTTTTATTTCTCCTTTTTTTTTCTTTCATGTTATAGATACAGCTTCTCTTAATATGTTTATTCATTTATTAACTTCTATACTTATATGATGTTTATTCTGTATAATGGTTACATTTTTCCCCCTTCCCCCTCCCTTTTTTCCTCTTCTCTTCTCTACCCTCCCTACCCATTACTCAAAACCTTAAAATGCTTTTTACATATGTATATTCTCTATCTTTCTATGGCACTTTTTTCAGATTGTACGATTTAGTTTTTTTTCCATTGACCTATTACATTGCCTTGGTCTTTCTTTTGTATTGATGTTTTACTTGGATTATGATATTTAATAAAGCTTTCTAAACTTAAAAAAAAAAAACAAGGAAAACAAGCTTTGGAGAGTTGATTACTTTGCAATGTCTTTCCAAATGAAAATGCAGTTCCTGCAAAAGTGAACTTGGAAATTGCTAAAAAATAAATCAGTGATTTGCTTAATGCCAGCACTGTGTGAGTGTTCCATATTCAACGAAGAATTATTGAAACTGGAAAATGAAGAAATTGTAAAAATGGAAGCCATCGATAAAATACTGCATGAAGGAATCACTATTATTATGACGGAAAAGTTGAGATCAAAACTGGATTGTTTAGAAAAAAAATATCTAAAACTGCTGGTTTAGAAAAGACACTATATGCGTGTGTAAACTGTCGGGTAATTTTAAGACGTAATTTAGATGTAGAGAAAGGTTTAGTTAATGGTGCAATGGGTAAAGTGGTGGATTTTGTGAATTATCAGAAAAAAGAAGGAATTGAATTTAAAAAAATTAAATTTGATCAGATTGAGGAAGTTAAAAAAATTGGTCGTTGTTCAGTTCGTTTTTTTGCTTGTTAAAGATGTATATGTCCGTAGGAAACAATTTCCATTTTCTCTGGCATATGCAGTGACTATTCATAAATCTCAAGGATTAAGTGTAGACAGTGCATTGGTGAACATTGGATCTACTGTATTTAAAGAGGGTATGGCATATGTTGCTTTGTCGCGAGTCAGAACATTATCTGGTTTGTTTTTGATTTATTTTGTTGATACAAAGGTTACTGCAGATGCAAACTGTGTAAAAGAGTATAATACGTTAAGAAGGGTTTATGCTCCAAATTTAGGTCAATATCCTGTATTTGAAAAGCGTGTGGTTGGTCGAAAAAGAAGGTTAGAGAATATCTGTTCTGAAGATGTGAAGAAGGGAAAAGAACAAGATAATGTTGTGATTGCAGGTAAAAAGAAATTGGACACTGTTGAAGAGAGTGTTGGTTATCAGTTTGAAAATAGTTCTGGTGTCAACTGCTATGCTAATGTAGTGGTCAATGTTGTTTTTTATCTTGAAGGTTTGCAAGAACAAATTATGCAGAATCAGGAAAAAAGATTTTGTTCTCCGTTGCATTCTGTTCATGAAAAATTGACAACAGATAGAAGTAAAATACAATCTGTTTCCGATGTTCGTAGTCTTTTGGATGTGTGTTCTGTTTCTACACAATTTACACAAAATATCCAACAAGATGCTCAGGAATTTTTAATGTATATGCTTACCATTTTTGAAAATGAAGGTGTAGAAATAGAAAAGATTTTTGCCTTTCTTACAAATGGGAACATCATTGTTAAAATTGCATGTATACATGTAGCACCAATGTAGACACTGAGAAATTTCTGTATTTAACATTACCAGACTGTAAATCAGTGTCTTTCAATAAATTAGTTAAAGGTGCAAATCGAAACATGGAGTGTAGCCAATGTAAATCAGAAATGTTATCCACATTATTCTTAACAAAATATGGAAAATACATAATTTTAATGATGCAACGTTGTGCAGCTGACGGAAGAAAATTGGATACTTTAATAAAGCAATTTGTAGCAGCACAACTATCAATATCAGGAAGGACTTTTGTAGCAATTGCAATTATTTTCCATGATGTTCCTTCCACCACATCTGGACATTACACTGCCTATCTAAAATGTGACAAAGGCTGGACACTTTGTAATGATTCCCAGTTGGTTTTTAAACAACGTTTGCCTAGGGTATTACAAAATTCCTCCCTAATATTTTTAAAGTTAATGTTTTAGGAAGATAATTCACTCTCTGAGGAATTTATTATTATAATTTAATAGGACTTCCATTGGACAATTTACATAAAGAAGGAGTGCAAAAATACCATTTGGCCTCAAGGAAAGGTACATTTTTGAATTATGGACTTTTTGGTGGTCATTGATTCGGTGAATATTTTAAAGCGGCAATATTTACAGTTTTTATAAGTTAAAGTTATAAAAATGTTGTTAGCCGTAAGCATTTCGTATATGTGTGATTTATATATTCTGGTATTTTAGTGAGAATAGCATGTTGTTTTTTTTTTTTAACAATCTTTCTGATTGTTTTTTTTTGCCCGCTGTTAAGTGATGAGTACGATTGAAATCACTATTTCTAGTGAAATTCAATATATTCTGAGCACAGCAAAAAAGGCAAACAAATTACTTTGTGGAAATTATGCTGTGTTGTGAAAAATTTATTTTTACATGTTATAATTTTTTTTTTCTTTTCTTTTACAGATCCAAATTTTAAAATAAGCAATTTATATGAATTTAGATTTCAATGAAAATCTGACAAAAAAGGAATACCATTTTTTATTGCTATTACTGTGAAGGTAAGTTTAACTAAGTCTCAATATGCAGAATGAGGAGGTCTGCAAGAAGCTACAAAGTTGAAACACGTTTGCAAAAACACTCTGTTTATACCTATGTAGTTTTAAAATCTGACCATAAACAGATATCATGTGACTTGCAAAAAAAGAGATTTGAGGGGTTCATAATATTTCCCATTGTAGCTATTGAAGGACCGCAATCATTTCAATCATTCTTATTTGAACATCTTTGCAGACAAAACTCTGTGCTTACCTTCTATCATTCACAAGGAATTTTAAAACTGAAAATATGTCACTTTTTGTAACATAGTTATTGCGCAAGACACTCTTTCATATTTACAAAGAGAGGAAAAGGCACTCTGTGCACTTTTTATACTCCATGTAAATACAACCTCATTATGCACACCAGTTTGCGTTGAAAGGTTGTTCTAAAAGTGTTGTTGTGCATGATTGCACTGAATTCTCATAGAACAAGACACATGTCTAGATTTATCAGAAATCATAAATCTCGATATGTGTGTGAATACCGCACCATTCTAAAATTGGTGTAAGAAAGCACAACAAGGAGAATTGTTTTCATTTCTCCACATTTTTATATCTTCAATGCATGCTACAATGCTCAGCATACATTGAAGGAGAAAAATGCCTTTACTGATTGTTTTTGTGCAGGAAGGTGTGTCTTCCTGCACAAAAAACAAACAGCACATGACACAGATATCCTTGCACTATGGTGCAAGGGTGCCTGTGTCACCACATGGCTGCAGTTTAAGCAGCTGTGCAGAGAGAAGCATAGATTTGCAACATATTTATGTACATATGTTGCATCCCTGTGCTTTGGAAGTACTACAGCACACTGCAGTTAAAGGGGTTACTGGGTGATGCTGCAGCACTTCCTCATAGTTCTGCACGTATACATTCACCATGTGCTACATTCAGTCAATCACATACTACACATACATTCATCTAAACTTTCACACACTAATAAAGAATTTTAGCTCTTTTTTTAAACCAGGAAAGTTAGTTCTTACAAGAACATTTGTTTTTTCCACAAATTTTGTGATTTTTTGTGATTTTTCGGAAAACAAAACCAAAAAACAAATCAGGAGGAAACAATCAATGAACTTCAGGGAACAATAAAAAATAAAAAATAAAAACTAGCAAATGTGACTTTCTTGCCGGCGGCAGATCAGATCGATCGACTGCTCCCCGTAGCACAAAGTCGCATTGCACTTAGTGCAGAGCACTTTTAAAAATTGAAATTGAGGACGGATGTCCAAGTTTTGGGCTGATGGATGCACTCTTGAAGTGCTCGGCTGCGATGAGGTGGAAGGCGCAGGAGCAGGAGGGTTTCTCATCCGTTTGCACTCTTCTCGTGCAAGATTGTTTGGATGAAGGGTCCTTAGGTGCTTCATCATACTAGCCGTGCCGCACGAGTATTTCTTGTTAGGATCCCCTCGCGACAGCACTCTTTTGCAAATCTTGCATGTGACCAAGGTGGCATTGGTCTTATTCTGCCCCTCGGGAAAAGTAAAACATTTCCACACCACTGAAGAAAAACGTTCTTTGCGTGGTGCCTCCTCCAAAAATTCATCCTCTGAAAAAAGTTATAGCTAAGTGTAAACTTAGTCTAAAAAATCATCTTCTCTGCAAAGAGATGCTCCTCCAAAGAAGGTCAAAGAAGAATGATTGAATTGGGTGGGGTCTTTCAATAGTTAGAACAGGAAGTGTAATGAACCAATCAAATCTCTTTTTTTGCAGGTCACATGGGATCCGCGCATCCTGCGCATACGCAGCACGCACCCAGCGCGCCTCCGCAAAATTGAATTAAAAAAATTATAGGTTTAGATGTAAAAATATATTAGTTTTAAGACTAGTTTAGAGTTTGTCTTCAATTAATATTCACATGAAATACATATATATATGTTTTTTTAATTTTAAATATTTTGCGGGATCCGCGCACCTACCGCGTCATAGACGCAGATGATGCATCACAGAACCGCATAAACGTTGCATTACATACATCGAGCATGTCGCGTATAGGCTGGGAGTCGCGTACCTGTCGCATTGCGATTGCGCAGTAAACACGTACCCTATGCATACCATGGGCAGATGTTAATGCGCAGGGAGCGAGAACGGTACGCATAGGGTGCGCGGATCCAAAAACATGGAAAAAAAATATATAAAATAAAGTTTTGAACATATAGTTAAAGAAAAATATTTAAAAATATAAAAAAATATGTTTGAAAAACCCAATAAAAACAAATACAATTTTTACATTTTTTAAAAGAATTAATTAAAAAAATAAATTTAAAAAATGGTGATAAAAAAGAATTTAAAAAAAACATAATTAATGAAATTGACACACTGAATTTGAAAAATATAGAAATCCAATGAAAATCATTAAACATGATATCTTTAGAGATAAGTTATAGATAGGAATTAACATTTAGAAAACCTTTGAAATTCACTGAAAAAACCATAGGTTTCATGCACGTTATAGTTAGGAATTGGCATTTAAAAAACCTTTGAAATTCACTAAAAAACCCATAGGTATCAGGGGCGTTATAGTTAGGAATTGGCATTTAAAAAACCTTAGAAATTCACTAAAAACCCCATAGGTATCAGGGGCGTTATAGTTAGCTGGACTTTTCACTCGTACAAAACCCTAGAAATTCCCCTGTTATAGTTAGTTCAGCTAACTATAACTTGCGCCCCCGCAATGCACTGCTGATGACGTCACATATTACATCACTCATGACATGGTCAGTGACATCCCTGATGACATCTCAAATGACACCACTGATGACATCACTGATGACGTCATCCATGTCATAAATTAGTGCATTTTCTCACACCCTAATATAACCTTTGATACACCGACTCAAAATTTCAGACGGCCATTTTGAAAACCATAGATACTCCAATTCCAATAACTACACACCCACTCATTGACTCTTAGGTCTACATACATCTCCACTCACTCACCTGTACAGTCACTCATACTTACAGTCACTCTGTACAGGACTATCATATGCATTTATACACCTATATAGACACTCACACACCGCCAATTATCCATTGAGGTACTGACACATCTAGTCAGTCATGCAAATAATTAATCGCAGTCCAATTTACTCACCTATACAGTTAAACACACTCAAATTCACGTACTCATAAAAATACTAACAAATTCTGACGCTCTTATACAATTACTGATACATGCACACACTCATCCATACAGCCAGTCACAAAATCACACACTCTCACATATAGATAGTTATATACTCTTACACACATATACACTGCATTTCACACATGTAGTTACTGACACATGTACAACTGAGATATACATTCAATCACTAACACACCCTTACATACAGTCACCCAACCATACAGCCCATTACATATGCACTCTTAAAACCAAGCGCCCACTGAATCACCCACTCACACATCTATGCAGAGAGTCACACACACCCTACCCACACAAACACTCAGGCACCCATACAGATACTCAGACAACCAATCAATAACCCATATAGACACTCATATAGCTATTCACAAAACCATGCAGCCACTTATACACCAACACACAGACACATACAGATATTCACACAGTTTAGTCACTGGTCTGCAGTAAGATACATTTAATGACTCACTTATAGAGTCAGTTACGCACCTAGAAAATCAACCGTTCACACACTTATACACCCACTCATTCTTCCATAGGCCTTTCATTATAAATATATAAAACATATTTAAACTTTTCAGAAAAACACACATTCAATGGATGATGTCATCAGTGATGTCATCAGTGATGTCATTTCAGATGTCATCAGTGAGGTCATCAGGGATGTCACTGACCATGTCATGAGTGGTGTAATATATGACGTCATCAGCAGTGCATTGCGGGGGCACGAGTTATAGTTAGCTGAACTAACTATAACAGGGAAATTTCTAGGGTTTTGTATGAGGGAAATGTCCAGCTAACTATAACGCCTCTGAAACCAATTTTTTTTTTTAGTGAATATATATATGTATATATATATATGTTCACTGAAAAATCCATAGGTTTCAGGGACGTTATAGTTAGAAGTTAGCATTTAAAAAACCTTGAAAATTCACTGAAAAAACCATAGGTTTCAGAGACGTTATAGTTAGTTGTACATTTGACGCATATAAAACCAGAGAAATTCCCCTGTTATAGTTAGTTGAGCTAACTATAACTCGCGCGCTCGCAATACACTGCTGATGACATCACATATTACATCACTCATGACATGGTCTGTGACATCACTCATGACATCACTGATGACATCTCAAAAGACATCACTCATGACATTACTGATGATATCATCCAGTGAATGTGTTTTTCTGTAAACTGTAAATATTTTCTTATATATCCATGCCAAGGTCTGTTGAAGAATGAGTCGATGTATAAGTGCCTGAATGGACTATTTAGTAGGCCTGGGTTAAATTTCCGTTCCCCTCGCGGAAATTGCGATAATTTGACATTTTCCCGTTCCGCGAGGAGAGCGCGAAAATGTCAATATTTTCGCATTCCGCAGCTTAGCGATAATTTGTTTCTTGCTCGTGCTGTAAAATAATACATTCTTGCACGCACGCAATCGCCTTACCTGAATCCCCGCGTTCGCCGACAAGTTTTCTCAATCCGGCCGCGTTCTCCACGAGATGTTGGATTGTTGGTAGCCATTTGCGCTGTCTCGCGACAGTTCACGCCCGCAGTAATGTCATTGGTCGCGTGATCACGTCTTTCTTCTCGCGATCATGCACCGTGAGAAGAGTGAAAACAAGATGGCAGCGCCCGCGAGCAACCGCATAGGTAAGTTGGCGAGCCGCGACCACGCAGAAAATACTGCAAACGGGCGGGAAAAAAACTTCTGCATCTTCGCAATATTTCCGCGTGTTTGCGGAGATTTTTAACATTTTCCCGATAATTTGTGAAAGTCACTTTCGCAAATTCCGCCCACCCCTACTATTTAGTAGATGCATGACTGACTCTATAAATCACTGATTGAACGTATGTTACTGAATGCATGGATTAGTGACTAAACTGTGTGAATGTCTCTATTAGTCTCTAAGTTGGTGTGTAAGCAGGTGCATGGGTTGGTGAGTAGCTACATCAGCGTCTATATGGGTCATTTGTTGTTTGTAGAAGTATCTGTATGGGTGTCTGAGTGTTTATTTGGGTGGGTGCGGGGTGTCTGACTCTGTGCATACATGTCTGAATAGCTGTTTCACTGGTTCTATACATTCAATACTGCCTCTCGGAAGGGCTGTATGGGTAGCTAACTGTGTGTACAGGTGTATTGATTAGTGAATTTGTGTCTCAGTTGTATATATGTGAGCAACTATATATGTTTTTAGACAGTATATGTGAGTGTTGGGGTGTATAATTGACTATACGTGAGAGAGAGTGATTGCAAGAGTGTCTACATACACAAATGTGTTCTTGTATTAGTGATTGTATAAGAGAGTAAGTATGGGATAGTGTCTATATCAATAAGGGAAGTGGTGTGTGTATAAATAAGTCAGGTGGTGTGTATATATCTGCAAAGGTGAGTACATGGGTGTGTGATTGTTTTTTGGCATGACTAAGTAGATGTGTGAGTAACTCTACGGTTCAGTAGCACTGTGTGAATGTATGTATAGGTGTATGAGTGGATTTTATACTGATATAATGATGAGAGACAACATGTAGGAGTGACAGTATCAGTGTATGTCCGTCTCACAATATATAGATAGGAATCAGTGGATGGGTATCTAGTATCTGGTATTGGTGTGTCTATGGTTTCACTAATGGTAGTCTATATTTAATAGTGGGTACATTAAAGGTTATATTAGAGTGTGAAGAGGTGTGTCAGACTACCATGTTGATGATGTCATCAATGATGTCATCAGTGATATCATTTGAGGTGTCATCAGTAATGTCATGAGTGATGTCACTGACCATGCCATGAGTGATGTAATATGTGACGTCATCAGCAGTGCATTGCAAGCGCGTGAGTTATAGTTAGCTCAACTAACTATAACAGGCACATTTCTCTGCTTATATAGGAGTCAAATGTCCAACTAAGTATAACGTCTCTGAAACCTATGGTTTTTTCAGTGAACTTCTAATGATTTTTAAATGCTAATTTCTAACTATAACGTCCCTGAAACCTAGGGTTTTTTCAGTGAATTTCTAAGGTTTTAAAAATGCAAATTCCTATTTATAACGTCTGTAAAACCTATGGTTTTTTCAGTGAATTTCAAAGGTTTTTTAAATATCGAACTACTATTGTGCTATTTGTCATTACTACTGTTTTTTTAACTTTTCAACTACATAAAATAGACTGCAAAACTGCTATGTAATGTAATATATTTCTCAAATTACAGTGAGTTTTTAAGAAACACAAAATAATTTAACATTCAGAAAACAATTTTTCTCCCTTTTTTTGCTGTCATCAGCTACAACTTAAGTTCACTATTCACAGTGATATCAGAGCAGTTTCATCATAAACAGCAGGGAAACAAAATCAACTAGATTGTTAAAAAAAACAAATCCCTAATTCTCACAAATATAATACAAAATCAACACAAATAACACATCCAATGCTATTTCCAATCTTCAAATCTTACCTTTACTTTGTAGTTTCTGTGAACATTTTCCAATACGCCAAATAATGTATCAAATATTTCGCTCTGAAAGCATCCTGTATGAATTCCTTAAAGTATCTTTACACCTTCCCACAAAGCCGAATGGTGTATCTAAAATCTTTGTTTCAGAAATATCAAGAATGAGTTGGGTAATTCATAAGGCAATCTCGGTTTCATTTCCAAGTGCATATGACTCCAACCATTATTACCCTTTAAATAAACTGTATAATGTCCACTTGTGGTAGTACTTCCATCATGCAAAACAATAGCAACTGTTGAAAAAGTTCTTCCAGAAATAGATACTTGACTTGCAACAACATTTTTAATTTTGGTTTCCACTTTTCTTCCATTTCGTCTACAGCGTTGTAGCATTATAATCAAATATTTTCCATATCTTAGTAGGCATAATGTAGATAGCATTGTTGATTTACAATGAGAACAGATAATCTTGTGATCTGCTTCTTTTAGTAATTTGGAAAATGGTACAGATTTGCAGTCAGGTATTGTCAAATATAGAACTCGTTCTCTGTCAACTATAGTGCTTGAAGTTAACGAACACTGTTCACATTTATGTTCCCATTTGTAACTGAGTCCAAATAAACTCTCAATCTGAATACCTTCATCTTCTAGTACTCCAAGCATAACCATCAGAAATTCTTGTGCATCTTGCTGTATATTAGCACTGAATGTTAAAGATCCAGTACATGTATCAACAGTTGGCGAATACCAGAAGCAGAATGAATGTTACTTCTATCAGTTCTCAATTCTTGAAATAAAGTATTAAGTGCCGAACATAATCTTTTTTCCTGACTTTCCATAATTTCACCATAAACATATTCAAGATAAAATATAATGTTTAGAATAACATCACCATAGCAGTTGACACCAGAAACATTTTCTAATTAGTATCCAACAACATCATCACTTATTTGTATTTTCTGTTTCTTTACATCTTTTCTTTTCTCTTGATTTTGTTTCTGCTTTCCAACCATGGTTGATTCTTCAACGTGTTTGCATTTTGAACACACAACACGTTTCTCATAAATAGGATATTCACCTAAACGTGGAGCATAAAGCCTTCTCAAACGATTATATTCTCTTACACAATTAACATCAGCACTAACCTTGTTCTCATCAAATTCAATTAAATACAAACCAGACAACGTTCTAACACGAGATAATGCAACATATGCCATTTCCTCTTTAAACACAGTTTTTCCAACACTTACCAAAGCATTATCTACACTTAAACCTTGTGATTTGTGAATAGTTATTGCATATGCTAAACAGAAGGGAAAGTGTTTTTTACGAACATACAATTCTTTTACAAGCATAAAACTTGTGGCAGAACGTGCAATCTGTCTTTCCTCTGCAATCTGATCAAATTTAACTTTCAAAAGTTAAATTCCATTTCTATTTTGATATTTCACAAAATCAACAACTTTCCCTGTTGCTCCATTCACTAAACCTTGTTCTACATTCAGATTGCGCTTCAAAATTACCCGACAGTTTATACATACATCTAAAAAAAATTCTAAGCCAGCAGTTTTTGATACAGTCTTTTCCAAAGAATCCAATTTAGTCTGTAGTTTTTCTGAAAAACAATTGTTATTCCTTGATGCTCTATTTTATCAATAGCTTCAATGTGAACTATTTCTTGTTTTCCAATTTCATAAGCTCTCTATTAAATGTATAACACTCTTCCACTGTAGACATTACGCAAACTATAGACTTTTTTTCTTTCATTTTCTTGTACATTACTTCTGCTGGTGTGTTTTCATTTGTAAACAAGTTCTTTAGTAGACGACTTTGAAAAGCTTGTTTACCATGTTTGCTTAGAACACCAATTCTTACATCCTTTAGAATATTTGCATAATCTTCATCTCTTGCTTGTTGCATATTCTGAGTGAGTTCTTTATATTCAAAATGTAACCACAGATTCACATTTCCAATACTTCCCAGAGATTTCTTAGTGTCTTCATGTAGAAAAGTTTTAAACACTGGTTCTCCTTTTACAGGGGTTAGTTGTAGCAGATCTCCAAATACAATTAAATGTTTTCCTCTAAAGATAACATCGTAATCTGTTTTTAATACCTGTTGCATTCTTAAGTGTACAAAAGCAAGCATTAAGTTTGAGACCATGCTCACCTCCTCAATAATTAAAAGTTTCATTTTCTTCAGCACTCTTGACACTTCATAAGAAGCTTCTCCAGACAACTTCTAATTTATTATCATGCTCCACTGGTAACCTGAATAATCTATGCAAAGTAACTCCTTAAACATTGTGTGCAGCTAATCCAGTTGGAGCTGTTACCACACAACATAAATGTGAACCAGTAGTTTTTTGAAGATCACTGGTCAAAACTTTAATTAAAAAACTTTTACCTGTCCCAGCTTGACCACTGATGTACATCAGAAGAGATTAAAAAGATGAACACACATTCTTTTTTTCATGCAAAAACGTTGTTCTATCCGTTCTCTCACTTGCACATATATTTCTTTCTGTTCAACATTTACTTGTTCTTCTAATTTTCTAATGTTATATTCTCCTCATGTGCTTGTTGGATTGCAATTTCGACTTCATGCATAGCAATCGCTGCTTCATTTTCCAGCATTGGTTTTCCAAGAGGATCTTGACTACATGGACCACTACTTTGACTATCTTTTAAACTTTCATGAGCTATTTCAGCTATAATAGTCTTTTCCTGTTCAACTTTAGCATTCAACATTTTTAAATATGTAGGGAAAATTGGACATCGAATGCTATCTTTACAAGCATTAAAAGAATCTTCGTAGCAGTCAAACTCTCCAAGTAATTCACTTTCGCTATGCCATGGTGTAAACAGCTGCAGAAGAGCTAAATAGTAAATTTCTCGCTTATCTGGAGTTTCACAACTAAGTTTCTTGTGGTTTATAAGATTACCCTTTGCATGTTTTACTAAACAACCATGACTTCCAACTACTGCAAACTTTCCTTCTTTTAAATTCTCTTTAACATTTCTTTTGAAGCTGCAATGTTGAAGTACTTCATACAGACATAGCTGTTCCAGATGTTGATTCATTTTTGGATAGTATGTGTCCAACATATTTGTTTTAAGAATGTCTGTACTATCTGGCTCATTTGCTGCTAATTGTTCAATTTTTTCCAATGATTTCAACACTCTATCTCATTTGCAGGCAAGACCTAAACTTACCCAAATGATTCCTCGTGACTTTGAATATAAACGTGAAGAGTGTGGTCTGGACATTCATATGATCCACTTTCTCGGTGGGAAAGCATTTTCAAACTAAAGCTGTACAATTTTGTGCTAAGACTATTCTCTTGTGCAATTTCTTCCCATATTTGTTTCATCTCTGTTTTTTCAGATTTTGTTATGTACGATGTAACATAACGTGCAACAGCAATTGAGTTATCCGCAATCAATCAATCAATTCCATAATTTGTAAAGCGCACTACATACAAGGGGTGGGCGGAATTTGCGAAATCCACTTTCGCAAATTATCGCGAAAATGTTTAAAATTATCGCAAACAAGCGGAAATATCGCGAAGATGCAGAAGTTTTTTTCCCGCATGTTCGCGAGATTTTCTGCATGGTTGCGGGTCGCCAACTTACCCATCTGGTTGCTCGCGGGCGCGGCCATCTTGTTTTGAGTTGTCTCGCGGTGCATGATTGCGAGAAGAAAGACGTGATCGCGCGGCGCATGACGTCACTGCGGGCGCGAACTGTCACGAGACAGCGCAAATGGCTAAAAACAATACAACATCTCATGGAGAACGCGTCCGGATCAAGAAAACTTGTCGGCGAATGCAGGGATTCAGGTAAGGCGATCGCGCGCGCGCGCGCGCGAGAATGTATTATTTTACAGCGCGAGCAAGAAACAAATTATCGCCAAGCTGCAAAAAGCAGAAATTTTGACATTTTCGCGCTCTCCGCGGAACGCGAAAATGTCAAATTATCTCAATTTCCGCGATCGGAACGAAATTTTAGCCCAGGCCTACTACATACCCTGAGGGTTTCAAGGTGCTAGGGGGGGTGCTGCTGCTATTGGTCAAAGAGCCAGGTCTTGAGTTGTCTCCTGAAGGTCAGCAGGTCTTCGGTTTGTCGTAGGTAGAGGGGGAGGGTGTTCCAGGTCCTAGCGGCGCGATGGGAGAAGGATCTGCCTCCGGAAGTAGTTCTCCAGATGCGTGGGATTGTGGCCATGGCGTGGTCAGCGGAGCGGAGTTTCTTGTTGGGTACGTAGAAGGAGAGTCGACTGTTGAGATAGGCTGGGCTGGTTTTGTGGAGTGCCTTGTGCATAGATCAGGAGCTTGAAGGAGATTCTTTTGTTGAGGGGGAGCCAGTGCAGGTTCCTCAGGTGGAGGGTGATGTGGTCGTGGCGTGGGACGTCGAGGATCAGGCGTGCAGAGGCGTTCTGGATTCTCTGTAGTCTGTCGATGAGCTTGAACGAGGCTCCGGCGTAGAGGGCGTTTCCGTAGTCAAGTCTGCTGCTGACTAGGGCCTGGGTGACGGTTTTCCTCGTGTTTGACGGGATCCATCTGTAGATCTTGCGGAGCATGCGGAGGGTGTTGAAACAGGTGGAGGAGACTGCGTTAACTTGTTTGGTCATGGAGAGTTTCAAGTCGAGGATGACTCCCAGGTTGCGTGCGTGGTCGGTGGGGAGCCGGGGGGGACGTGACGTGGGCCACCAAGAGTTGTCCCACGCGGAGGGGTTGGACCCGAGGATTAGGATTTCCGTCTTGTCTGTGTTCAGTTTGAGGTGGCTGTCTTCCATCCAGTCTGCGACGGACTTCATTCCCTGGTGGAGGTTGGATTTGACAGTGAGGGGGTCCTTTGTGAGGGAAAGGATCAGCTGAGTGTCATCGGCATAGGAGATTATGTTGAGGTCATGCTGTCGGGCGATTCGTGCTAGTGGTGCCATGTAGACGTTAAATTGCGTTGGGCTGAGGGAAGAACCTTGATGGACGCTGCAGATGATCTCGGAGGCCTCAGATCGGAACGGGGGAGGCGGACTCTCTGAGTTCTGCCGGAGAGGAAGGAGGTGGTCCAGTCCAGTGCCTTGTCTCGGATCCCTGCGTCGTGGAGGCGTGTGCGTAGTGTGCGGTGGCAGACCGCGTTGAAGGCGGCGGAGAGGTCCAAGAGGATGAGGGCCGCTGTCTCGCCATTGTCTAGTAGGATCCTGATGTCATCTGTGGCGGCCATTAGGGCGGTCTCGGTGCTGTGGTTGCTGCGGAATCCTGATTGGGACTGGTCCAGGATGTTGTTGTCTTCGAGGTGACGGGTGAGCTGGGTGTTTGCTATTTTCTCGATGACTTTTTCTGGGAACGGAAGCAGGGAGATGGGTCAGAAGTTCTTGAGGTTGCTCGGATCCATCTTGGGTTTCTTCAGTAGGGCGTTGATCTCTGCATGCTTCCAGTTCTCAGGAAAGGTGGCGGTCTCGAAGGAGAGGTTGATGATTTTGTGCAGGTGGGGTGCGATGGAATTGCTGGCTTTGTTGAAGATGTGGTGCGGGAGCGGGTCGGACGGGGATCCGGAGTGGATTGTTCCCATGGTCTTGATTGTGTCCTCGATGCTCACATTGGCCCAGGCTGTCAGGGTGTCGTGGGCGGAGGGGTGCGGTGGGTTCGGTGCAGTGCGGTCGGCAGGGGTCGTCTGAGGTCTGAAGCTGTTACGGATGTCGGTGATTTTCCGGTGAAAGGAGGCGGCGAGGGAGTTGCACAGGGCTTGCGATGGTGGGATGTCATTGGCATTGGAGCTGGGGTTGGAGAGTTCCTTCACGATGGTGAAGAGCTCCTTGCTGTTTTGTGCGTTGTTGTCAAGGCGGTCTGTGAAGGAGGTCCTTTTGGCGGTCCTGATGAAGTGGTGGTGGTTGCGGATGGCGTCTTTGTGGGCAGCGCGGCTGTCTGGCGTCTTGTCGCTGTGCCATATGTTCTCCTGTTTCTGGCAGTTGCGTTTTGAGTCGAGGAGTTCTGGGGTGAACCAGCTGACTCTTCTGCTGGTGTCTCTGCTGGTGGGATTTTTCAGTGGGCAACGGTGTTGGTGCAGTCGTTCATCCAGCGTTCGAGGGTAAGTGCACCCTCATCGGGGTTGGTGAGGTTTGTCGGAGGGTTGAGTGCAAGGCTTGTCTGTAGTTGTTCTTGGGGGATTTTGCCCCAGCAGCGGCAGGGGGTCTGTAGTGTGTGGTGGTGTGTGAGGGGTTTTCGGAAGGAGAAATGGATGCAGCGGTGGTCTGTCCAGGTGAGTTCAGAGGCGTGGCTGAAGGTGACGTGTGGGCTTGAGGAGAAGATGGCGTCTAGCGGGTGGCCGGCGATGTGGGTCATCGTCATGACGAGCTGTTTCAGTCAGAGGTTGGCGAAGTTGTTGATCAGGGTGGAGGAGTTGCTGTCGTTGTTGTTCTCCAGGTGATAGTTCAGGTCTAGTTCAGATGTAGTCGGTGGAGGTCGGGGTCCTGGCGGTCTGTAGACGAGGGTGCCTCTTAGGGTGGTCTTGGGGTCCATGTGAATCTGAAAGTGCATGTGTTCGGCGGTGCTGAAGGTGTCGTTGATGTTTGTTGAGACCCTGATGGTGTTTTTGTGAACGATGGCGTTTCCCTGTTGGTGCGGTCTCTGCGGGTGATCTTGTACCTGTCTGGGATGGCTATGGTGATGTCTGGCGAGGAGGTTTCGTTCATCCAGGTCTCGGTTAGGAAGGCGACATCTGGTGATGCGGTGTCGAGTAGGTCCCAGAGTTCAATGGCGTGTTTGTGTGCGGAGCGGGTGTTGATCAGGATGCATCTAAGCTGGTTGGGTTCCATCGTGGCAGGCATCTTGGCGCTTTCGCGGCAGGAGAAGCTGCAGTTCTGGCAGGTGAAGGGGCCGTGGGTGCGCCTCGGGGCGACCTTGCAGCAGGTGTGGGTCCTTCCTGGGTTGAGAGCGATGAGGGTGTTGGCGTCGTAGCAGAGGCGGCGGTCCTCGTGGCTGCTGCGTGGGCTAGGGGTTCTGGCGCTGGGCGCGGGCCAGGTGCGGATGGGCGCAGACGTGCTTGCCTTAGGCGCGCCCACTGCACGCGTTCGCTGCGAGGCCGCGCAGCGGCCACCATATATGGGGAGGTGGGAGGGAGGAGCAGCTGGGAGGCGGGAGGCGAAGGACGGGTGGAGCGAATGGGCGTGGAGGGGGCAGGGCAGCAGGGGAGGCAGCGGCAGGTACGGGGCCGGGGAGCAGATCGCGGCGACCACGGGGCCGGGGAGCGGATCGGGGCGACCGCGGGGAGGAGAAAGGCAGGGGTAGGGGTCGAGAGGGAATGGAAGGCAGCGAGAGGGCCACAGAATCAAGGGGGCAGCAGTACAGGAAAAACGGGACACAGAATCAGAAAGGGGCAGCAGTAAACGAAACAGAGGCACAGAATCAAGGGGGCAGCAGTACAGGAAAAACGGGACACAGAATCAAAAAGGGGCAGCAGTACAAGGAAATGGGGCACAGAATCAAAAAGGGGCAGCAGTAAACGAGACTGAGGAGAGGATAAACGGGGCACAGAAACAAACAAGGGGCAGCAGCGGGCGAAACAGGGCACAGAAACAAACAAGGGGGCAGCAGCGGGTGAAACGGGGCACAGAATCAAACGGGGCACAGAACAGAACGGCGAGCGGGGGGGCACAGAAGAGGAGCGGACAGGCAGAGAAGGCACAGAAGCGGATACAAACCAAGGCCACCACTGGCCACCAGGGATGAGGTGCAGGTGAAAGCCTGCGGGAGGTGTAGGGCCTCAACTTTGGCAGTGATCGCAACATACTGGATGTCCATGTTTGCATTACACATTTTTAAAATGACTGGATTGTAGTCATTGATATACTTTGATACTTCTGTTCTTTTTAAGTTGAACGTATTCTTTGGAGATTTCCGAGTTATTGTTTGCCTCACAAAAGAAAAAAAAGAATTTACTCTTCATTTACAAATGACTGGACGGGGAAAACCAAACCGACATTTGGTTTCAAAATTTCCTTTAGACTTGTATTTTCTTCTGCAATACTTTCCACAACGGTGACTTTGGAAATGTAAAGCTTGCTGTCTCAAGCTTCCATCTCCTCCTTCTCTTGGAATCTCACATGTCACATACTGTTCGATGAAAGACAATACTGTTTCATCAGAATCATTTCCAAATTTAGGTACAACCTTGATCAATACTAGCATATGTATATGAGGTGCACCTCTTGCTTGATACTCCTTTCTCCAAAAGAAATCGGTAACTTCTCCAAGAGGTGGAGTCTTTTTATTACAGATAAAAGACATCATAGCTTGAAACTTATGATAAAAATATCTGCACACATTTACAGGATCCAATGAACACAGTTCACCAGGTGTCTTTATTTCAACATTTTTTATATTAGAATTTGCTTCTCTTAAAAACTCAAGCAATTCTTCCCATGCATACTCTGCACAGCCATGGTGGTGTACCTAAGTTCTGTAACATACACTTGAGTTCTCCATGATGACGATACCAATACTCATTTGTTCCACGTTGACATGCCATCAAATTGATTAACTGTGCTTCTAAATTTTCATCTGTTTCTTGAACTTTCTCCACAAATTGTTACAGAAAGAAGTGATTCATGAACTCCAGTTTTAAGTATATGATTCACTGCATACGAGAGAGAAGACAGATCACTTTCAAACAAAAGGTGAAATATGTATGGAATGCACTCTAATCTAGGATCTTCAGAATATAATCTTGTTGACTGATATTCTGAAGCTGAAATCCGTACAGGTCGGTCATCATATTGTCCACCTTCTCCAGTAGGAAACAACTGTGGAAAACAACGAGCTTCCAAGCTTTTCTCCGATACACTCATCGGAGTTCCCTGTGCTTTTTTCATTTGAAATAAGTCAATGCTACTTCCCATCACTTCTTTTGAATGCAAAGGACATATTGTATAATGTTCATTAATCACTTCAGTCCTTGACTTGTCCACTTTCTCTATTTGACTACTTGAAATTAAAAAATCGTCTTCTAAATGTATTACCTGCTCAACCACATTTACATTTTTGTAATAAATATTGTTCTCTATAAGGTATAAGGTAGCCTTTTCAACTTTATTAACATCCACAAATTCTTGCCATATTTTCCGACTCTTTGTGGGTACACCATTTACTAAAATAACTACTGCCTCATCTTCCTATTTCTCTCCAGCAATAGTTTCAATGTTTTTCTTAAAATCCAAAGGTAAGAACACCACTCTTCGTTTCAGCCCTCTTTGCAAGTCTGTTGGTGGCAGTTTACCTGTTTTAGGCTCCATCCGAATTATAGTTTAAAAAGGATGAACAGATTGAATTAGAACCGACTCATATGTATTCAATTTGGCCAGCTCCTGCAGAATAGCTACTAACTCCAACTTATCATGCACTGCTCTAGCAGGCATTTTGTTCTCTTCTAATTTGTTGTAACAATATTTACATATACGTTGATCACTACCTAACTCAAATCGCCCTTCAACAAACAAGTAAGTTGCAAATTCTTCCCACTTACCATTGTTCTCCTTTTCACTTTTTAAATACAAATCAACATTCCTACTTTTACTTTTATAATGAGTACGTCGACAACAAACACAAACATAGTTTGGTATTTCAGAGCACACTACATTAAACTTTTCAATTTCTTCTTCAAACTGATCAGTGCTAATCACTTTCTCATCTCCTCCAACATCTGTAATTGTCAAACTTTCACTTTCTATGAACTGCTCTTCTGAACCAAAATATTGCATTTCAATATCATCACACTTTTTTTTTTAACATCTGATAAAGAACCATATAAAAGACTTCCATTCAGTTCACTTAAACTTATTGCAGGACTTTTTACATAGTACAGTTTCTTTACAAAGTTCCGCATTTCTGAATGGTGTACTGCTAAAATCCTCAAATGATGAAAAACACTTTTACAACCTTTTCTTGAAAGACAAATCACATAATGCCCATACTTCTCATTATAATGTCTTCCATTACATGGATCTAGTCCTTGTAACACTTAATCTTCTGTTTTATACTTTTCTGAGTATATTCTCGGAGCAAATTTCGCATTATATCAATGGATTCCTGTCGAATACTACAAACGCTACTACAACTCCACTTATACACAGGAGCTCATGGACGTTTCCCTTGCACTTCTTCAGCTATTAACTCTTCTGCACTTTTACCAACCATTTCCTCCTTTGGAAGAGGAACACCATTCTTCTTTTATATTTGCAGCATGTTTTCAATAAATTCTGAATCACTCTAGATCGAAAAAGTCTCTGACAAATTTCTTGAAATTGTTTTTGTCTCCGAGTACCAGATACTATTTCTTTATCATCTTTCCTTTTCATCGTATTTGAAATTGAACTCTGCTTCACCTTACTTGAAAAATTCTTCTTTTTGCTCTGTGTGATGTTTTTCTCATTAAGGGCCTCATGTAGGTAAATAAATTTTACCGTTTCTTAAATACCGAGCCGTACCGAATCGGTAAATTAGAATCGGTAAGTTATATGTAGGTAAAAATTCGGTAACAGTTACCGATTCGGTAACATTCGGTAATCACGAATCGGAATTCACCGAATCGGTAAATACCGAGGTGGTATTTACCGAATCGGAAAATACCGAGGTGGTATTTACCGAATCGGAAAATACCGAGGTGGTATTTACCGAATCGGAAAATACCGAATCGGTATGTACGGAATCGGTAAATAAAATCACATGACTTGACGAAACAGCTAATCCTGTGCAACCACAGCCCACCCAACCAGGAAGTGGCCACACCCAGGCAGGTGTACATAATTAGCCGACCCTGGAGAGGCTTGGAGTGCAGAGGAGAGGCAGGGAGCCGGTGCCTGTGCGAGCGGGAAAACGAACATCATGTCCAGCCAGAGAACACAGAGAGACGGAGGGGAAAGGAGGAGGAAGCTGAAATTTAGCCCCAAGGAACTCCAGGTGCTGGTGGAGGAGGTGGTGAAGCAGCACCAGAAGCTGTTTGGAAGGCAATCCCTGCAAGTGCCTGAGGCTGAAAAGCGCAACATATGGCTGGCCATCCAGTCCCATGTGAATGCTGTGGGAGTGACCCACAGGGACATAGAGGTCCTAAAGAAGCGCTGGTATGACCTGAGGATTGTAACCAAGAGGAAGATGGGCGACATCCAGAAGGAGGCCAGCCAGACTGGAGGTGGAACCAACAGGGCACCTGCCCTCACCGAACTGGAGGAGCTGGTGGGGGCCACAATCGAGCAAGAGAGCGTCGTGGGTCTTGGGGACGCCGACAGCTCTGCCAGAGCCGCCACACAACAAGGTAAGACGAAAGCACAGCAATGTAGCACCCCCTATCCCTATCCCACATCCCCCAATGTTAAACGAGAATCACACTGCAGTCCACACGTGTCAGTGCAGACAGGCAATGCATTCCGGGAGATGTAGTCAGGGAAACACCAACCATGACGTAAATGTTACAGGGCAACAAGGCATGTCACGCACTCGAGGCACAAGGAGACAGAGGACATTTTGGAATGTGAAATTATTCATTGTGACGCTGTCAATGCAGCCCTTCGGGGACACTGAGCCAATGTTGTATTTCTGTCCACAGATGTGACATCATGCAGGACAGGGCATGCTGCAGGAGAGACGGCACACCGGCCACAAATATCACCTCTAGCCAGCACAAGTTCAGACCAGGGAGCAGGCCCACTGGCAGCCGCACCACCAACACAGGCAGCCTCGCCGCAGCCAGAGCCAGCATCACCTCACCCAGAGCCAGCATCACCTCACCCAGAGCCAGCATCACCTCACCCAGAGCCAGCATCGCCACTCATGTTTGAATCACCGGCCACATCTCCGCTTGCAGGTGTGGGAATGAGGAGGCGTCCAGCAGCCAGGCTACGAGCCTTAGACACCTCGTCAGACGACAGCATGGGCCCTGAAGAACTCACCAGGCCCCAGGAAGGGAGCCATGCCACTGTGCCCCACACCTCACAGGCAGCACAGACGGGCGCAAGAGGGCGCCGCAGGTCGCGTGTCCAGAGTCCACCAGCACCCATTGACGGCCATGGTGTCTTCTTGGGTCTCGAGGGCCAAATGTTGAAACAACAGCGCCTGCAAACAAAGGTAGTCATGACAGTCCAGAGGCACATGCGGGTGATGAAAACTACATTACTCAACATGGACAATAACATCAGCGGCATGGCTGCGGGCATTCGGGACATGTCCCAGTCAATCCAGCAGTTGTGCAGCAAATTAGATGCTGACATCGAGGCACGGCGCCGGGAACGGCAGAGAAGGGACACTACCAACAGGCACTCAACCGTCTGGCAACTGCGACTTCTCTACTGTGCCGGCGCTCTGTGACGATGCAGGAGGGCCTAACACACTGCTGCAGCGACCTGTCTCGGGGGATGGTGCAGGTGACAAGTGCACTAGGGGTGCTATTTACTAGTCAGGCGTCGACAACTGCTGCAGGGGATGCTGCGGAGAGCATCGACACCAGCAGCAGGAGCAGCATCACACCCCCCATCCCAGAAGCACGCAGGAGCAGCAGGCGGCTTGGGGTTGGCTCTAGTGAGGATGCACAGGCCGTGCCATCCACCACTGCAGCGCGTATGCGCAAACATTGATGTGGCCCTGCTTAGCCACTTCCCAATGGGTGACGTAACCCTGGACATACTCCTTGTATAGATGGTATATTGCCAGATTGGCTTGTTCATGTGTTCATGGCGTGGTGCCACATTAAAACTACGTCATGACTAATCACAACTGGCTGTGTCCCCTTACTTACTCAGAAATAGTTGCATGTGATCTCTGCCCGTCTCTCTCTCCCATCGATTGCAGTTGGCACTCTAGCTGCGTTGCCCTGTGGCTGGCCTGACTCATCCTCGTTGTCCTCAAAATATGTTAGTTCCACATCTGTACCTTTTTTCGTGGCAAGGTTGTGCAGCATTGCACAAGTGGCAATAATCTTGCAGCAGGTGATGGGTGTGTACTGGCCTGCGCCTCCGCTCTTGTGGAGGCAGCGGAACCTGCTCTTCAGTAGTCCAAACGTGCGCTCCACCACATTGCGTGTTGTTTTGTGTGCCACGTTGTATCGTCTCTCACTCTGGGTTGCTGGGTGTAGGTAGGGAGTGAGGATGAATGACCGGCATGCATATGCACTGTCGCCTAGATGAGTTAGAGGGAAACATCAGTCACATGCCTCTTTACACTATGATTTGCAGGTTGCAAGGGGCGTCACTGTTACTCACCTAGCAGGTATCCCTCTCCAAATTCTCCGGCACTCAGTCGTGTGTAGATCCCACTATTCTGGAAGATGTACGAGTCGTGGGTGCTCCCAGGAAACTTTGCAACAATATCTGTGATGATGTTCCCTGCATCACAGATCACCTGCACATTGATGGAGTGGGTGGACTTCCTGTTCCTGTAGATGTGCTCTGTGTCAGCTGGTGGACAGATTGGGATGTGTGTACCATCAATACAGCCGATGACATGGGGGAACTGTGCCATGTGATAAAAGTCTGTTTTTGTTTTCTGCAGTGCAGCCTGTGTGTTGGGGAAGCTGAGGTAGTGGTGCATTCTCTGCATCATGGCATCCAGGAACTTCCTGAAGAAACGTGACAGGCAACTCTGGGATACACCACCCACCGCAGCTATCACCACCTGATAACTGCCGGATGCCAGCAGATGTAGGCTGCAGAGCACCTGCACATGTGGGGGTATGGCGTGCGCCCTTCTTATTGGCTGGTCCAGGAGTGGGTGAAGGTCCCTGATTAAGTCCATGATGGTTTCGGGGTGTAGCCTGTACCTCTCATGTATCTCTGCATCAGTCAGGTGGAATAGTGTGATGCGCTGTCTGTAGATGCGTTCCTCCCGTCGCCAAACCCTCAGTCCTGCTGCCTGTAGACGTAGGCGCCTTGCAATGACATACATAGCGGCCATGTTGTCCACGCTGTTGCATTTTGGGATTGCTAATATGCACTGTTGATGGTTACCACCTGCTTTCAATCCGTGTTAATTACCGACTCTTATTTACCGATTTTCTTGGATTTCTTAATTACCGAGTGCTCCTACATGTCATTTTAATTTTTACCACTTCATATTTACCACTTCATATTTACCGATTCGTTAAGTATGTATTCGGTAAATCTGATTCGGTATTTTAGAATTCGGTAACTATGATTCGGTATTTACCGCCTCATATTTACCGAAAAGTCGTTTTTGGACTCCTACATCTCACTTGTCTGAATACCGGTCGGTAACGGCATATTTACCGAAAATCGGCCGTTACCGACCGGTATTTGGCTACCTACATGAGGCCCTAAATGTTCATAATATTTGTTTCAAAAATTGTCTTTTGCTTTTACTCGAACAAACAGTTTCTCTACTAGTCAAATTTTATTCTACTTCAAGATATTTCCTTTTCATCAAATATATATTTTTCTTCTCTTTTCTTTTTTTTTCACTTCTTCTAGGCATTTCCAATTTTCAATTCAAATGAAATAATTTTCTGAAAAACAAAAAATAGATTCAATTATTTTTCACATTTCTTCACCAATGTTAAAATAATTACATACAATTCCAAAACTTCCACTAACAACTTCCAGACCCAGTGCCGTAACGTGATGGAGCATGACAGATGAGCACTAGGATGACAAGTAGTGCCATAGAACATACAGCAAGTATTTATTTAATTATTTAAATACTACTTTACAATGTATATATAACTGCACTTCCTCATACTTTTCACCTCTCCGCCACACCCCACCACCCCACACAACTTTCTCTGCAACCCACCGCACACAACTTTATCAATAGTATTTTTTTAAATGTTAATCTATGTACTTAGAATGATATTAATAACCAAACAGCACACATAAAAATGTCCATTATTACCTAACAATTCACAAACATAACACTACACCCAGGGCTTTAACTGGAGGGGTGTCTGTGGGGATGTGACCACCAGCACATTGTTTTTGAGAGCCTCGAAACGGGTCTTTATAGGGCTCTATTTTCTGACCTCACAAACGTAATCCGTTGTATTTTCTTTATTGCACTGCAGTGACACTGTGAGAGCATGCACATTGCTCACTACTTAGAAGTGCAGACATCATGCCAAGTGACTCGCATTGTAGGAGAAGGGAAATCCTTTAAAGAGAGCCATTTTTTCTCAGTATTTCCCTTCTCGTTTTGCAACGCACCAGCAACATCATCGTGGGGTGATTAGCAGACAGACCACCAGGCATGCAACGCCCATTGCCCCGGACTCTCTGACACAGCTTCCCGGGTGCACACACAGAGCCGTACCTGAGTACTACACCGGTCTTCAAAACATCATTCTTTTGTAAAGGAGACTGTTCTTTTTCACCCCTTTTTACTACCCCTACATGCCCAGTCTGCCTATTGCTGAAAGAATTAGGCTCCCCCAAAATTTCCCTCTGGTTGCGCCTCTGCAAACGACCACAACAAGGCAACTCCAGCATGAACCTGCTCTCACCTTACACACGGTCTTGTTTTAGATCTATGAAAACAAACACTTTGCCTGCCTCACTAAGTTCTCACACCCCCTCATAATATCAACATAAAAGCTTTCCAATTACTTTTATATTTCTATACTGTACTTTACATGGAAATATAGAACTCAAGGTTCTCACCACCCAAAATTAGCTCTCTCGTATACTTTCTCAAATATAAGAAGTACTGGTATTCAGTATCTGTCAGTCACAGCCACTTTAAAACAGTGTACCTATAAACAACTCGACAAAACATTATGTTTCTAAATTAACGTATTACACTTAAAAGCTCCTTTACATTTCTTTCGCTAGATGTAGCTTTGTTTAACACACCACCAGAGAAGGGTGTTGAAGTATGCTCCACAAAGAGTAATTCAAAGCTTTGTTATTCTTTATTAAAAAATCTGCCTGTCAATGCTTTTCGCAAGCATTTTTAACGCCTTAAGAGGGTAGCTGGAGAAGTATAATACGTCGTATTTAAGATCGGGGCGGGCGATGCACGGAAATAAGAACGTATAGTTGAATAAAGGGCGAGTGGATGCATGGCCAGATGCATCAATGGATAGATGCATAGATCAATGTATCAATGTATGGATGGATGGAAGGATGAATGAATGCAAAGACCAGTACTTACGATAGACGGGTGGGCTGATAAATGCTTAGGATTGATTCTGGGACAGATGTATCTATGCATATATAGGCGTATCGCTGCATGAATGGCACTGTGCTTACTATAGGCGAGTGCGCTCATAAATGCTTAAGATAAGCGGACAAACAGATTTATGTATATATATATTCACTGAAAAAACCATAGGTTTCAGGGGTGTTATAGTTAGCTGGACTTTTCACTTGTACAAAACCATTGAAATTCCCCCGTTATAGTTAGTTCAGCTAACTATAACTCGCGCGCCCGCAATGCACTGCAAATGACGTCACATATTACATCACTCATGACATGGTCAGTGACATCACTCATGACATCACTGATGACATCTCAAATGACATCACTGATGACATCATCCAGTGAATGTGTGTTATTGTGAAAATTAAATATGTTTTATATATGTATATCTCAAGGTCGATGGAAGAATACATGGGTATATAAGTGTCTAAATGGATGATTTGTTTTTGAAAAATTGATTGTGTAACTGACTGATTAAGTGTATCATAGTGAATACATGGCTTAGTGAGTAATTTTTAAATATGTAAATATCTGTATCAGTCTCTCACTTTGTGTATAAGTGGCTGCATGGGTTGGTGAGTAGCTACATGGGTGTCTATATAGGTTATTAGTTGGTTTTTTGAGTATCAGTCTGAGTGTCTGCATGGTTCGGTGGGGGGTATTACGTAGTGCATAGGTGCATGAATGAGTGACTCACTGTTTGTATGTGTTGAACACAGTATGTGTGCAGGACTGTATGGGTGGATGAGTGTGTGTATGGGTGTGTTAGTGAGTGAATGACTGTCTCAATAGTGTCTTTATGAGTAACTACATATGTTTTAAACTAGTATATGTGACTATTGGTGTATATATGTGAGTATATGTGAGAGTGAGAGATTGAAAGAGTTCCTGTATGAATAAGTATGTGTTTCTATAAGTGATTGTTTAAAAGACTAAGTATGTGTAAGTTTCCGTAGAAGTAAGTGTGGTGGTGTGTGTATAACTGTATATGCAAGTAAATGTATGTTTGATTCTTTATTAGCATGAGTGACTATGTGTGTGAGTAACTCTATGGATGAGTGGCATTGTGTAACAGGATGTATAGGTGTATGAGTACATATGATGAGTGAGTACATGTATGAGTGACTGTATTGGACTGTTGGTGAATGAGTGGATGTGT
This sequence comes from Triturus cristatus, assembly GCF_964204655.1. NCBI lineage: Eukaryota > Metazoa > Chordata > Amphibia > Caudata > Salamandridae > Triturus > Triturus cristatus. The sequence continues at coordinate 719,576,739 of NC_140588.1, forward strand.
ATGTGGATCTTAGAATTACTGAAGAGGTTGTTGTAACTGGTATTGGTATGTCCATTGTTTTGAAAATTTTAGTCTCTATTTTTGAATGTGTGTATCAAAGGTTATATTAGGGTGAGAGGAGGTCTGCCACTCTATCACAAGGATGATGTCATCAGTGATGTCATCAGTGATGTCATTTGAGATGTCATCAGTGATGTCATGAGTGATGTCACTGACCATGTCATGAGTGATGTAATATGTGACGTCATCAGCAGTGCATTGCGGGCGCGCGAGTTATAGTTAGCTGAACTAACTATAACGGGGGAATTTCAATGGTTTTGTACAAGTGAAAAGTCCAGCTAACTATAACACCCCTGAAACCTATGGTTTTTTCAGTGAATTTCTGAGGTTTTTTAAATGCTAATTCCTAACTATAACGTGCCTGAAACCTATGGTTTTTTCTGTTAATTTCAAAGGTTTTTTAAATGCTAATTTCTAACTATGCCTACAGAGATAGGACATGTGAAGAAAGAAGAAAAAATGCACAGAAAGAAACAAAAGAAGTGCAGAAAGAAGCAACAGAAGTCCTCAAATACGAAGATAAGTGCAGGAAGAAGGATAACGTGCAGAAAGAACAAAAAGAAGAGCAGAAAGAAGCCTTGTTGCAAAATCATCCTGTACCCTCAACTTTTTCAGACGGATACTGGTGGTAACTGAGTCTGACTAACCAGTCCTAGAGCCAGTGCTATGTTAAAAGACACTTAGAATACAGCGAAAACACCTACATACACTAGGGAACATTATGCGTTGGGGTCCCCCTGTGATTAGCCTTACCTCCTCTATAAGCCCCTAGTATATAATAGGGCATGGGGATTAAAACTACCTCTTAAAACAGGCCACGGGGCGTTTTTGCACACGTTAACTCAGGCCCCGTCCCCTCCTTTCACCATTGTGTAAACACGCCCTGTGTCCGTTTTTAGTTGGGAGATTAAGTTCATTTGAATCCTGAGGGTCCCTAGGGTCCAACTAGCCCACTAGGTACCTCCAGTAAGTGCCACAGAGCTGCGTTGCAGAGAGGTGTAAAAAGTGGCACAGCCTGGACCACCTCTCTGCAATGCAGCTCAGTGGCGCTTACTGGAAGCACTTGGTGGGCTAGTTAGCCCCCAGGGGCCCTCAGTATTGAAGGGAAATTATATCCCCAATTTAAAACGTGCCATGGTGCGTGTTTGCACACGTCACCTCAGGCCCCGTCCCCTCCCTTCACCACTGTGTAAACGCGCCCTGTGGCTGTTCTAAGTTGAGAGATTAAGTCCCCTTGAATCCTAAGGGTCCCTAGGGTCACACTAGACCACTAGGTACCTCCAGTAAGCACCACAGAGCTGCGTTGCAGAGAGGTGTAAAAAGGGGCTTGGCCTCAGAACACCTGTCTGCAGCGCAGCTCCCTGGCGCATACTGGAGATGCCTGTTGGGGGCGCGTTTGCAGAGTGCTGCACGGAGGGGGCATGGCCTCCGGCACAATGCCAGTCTTTTATTTATTTTATTTTTTTAAGAAGGGGGGCTGTGTGGTTCCCCTTCTTATTCTAATTTATTGGCCCTGATGACCCCATCCCCCAGGGCCTGTCTCCTAATTATATTTTTTTGACCCCAATCCCCAGGGCCGGCCACTGTTTTTTATTATTTTTAAAAAATATATATTTATAGACACACCTAGGACATGCTGGACAAACCGTACGTACCTATCACCATGACGATTTGCGTGATATTCATTAAAAGGCGACTATGCATGCAATTAATCCACGTGGAATGTATTTACACCACTAGTGAAGCTCTGACATGTCTGATGCTCTACCGTGCCTAATCCCGGTAGACACCCTTGTCGTTTATTTATACAAACATGGGTAGCTATTGACGGGCACATTTAATACACATGCACACCAAGCCATTCAAAGGGGATTCGACAAAAATTCGACCAAAACTATGCAAGAAACCCCCCTCACGGTTAATAAAACACACATCCACTGCCGGATGTGTAATACTTTTTATTTTACTCTCTGGAAAGGGGACGAACATCACTTGCGAGTCACAGCGCGCTCCTGACAGAGCCCAATGCTGTGTTACACCCACCATTGCCTGCCGAGTGCCACACACCTCTGTGTTGTATTCCACTAGCTAGTGCATATGCTATGACACTCTCTAGCCCATGTGCACTGTAACACCACCCCGTGAATATGTCATGCCACACTTGTCTTCGCACGGGTTATATTGCCCCATCAAACGTGCCTTCCTCGATGCCTATGTTATAACGCACAGTGCTATGCCATACATATTACAATTTGGGATCCATATCTTTGTCACAGTGCATGTGCAACGTTACACTCCCCAGCACATATTTTATATTACAACTTTAGAGACTAGTTAGGTTACACAACACTGCCCTGTGCATATTACACTCCAAGGCGCATATCGCATAGCACGCGCTAGTGCCTGTGCTATCTCGCGCTCTCCAATGAATCTGTCATTGCGCACAATGTATTGCATATTATATTTCACGCCTGGTTCATCTTATATCACACTTTTTGGTGCATAGTTTATACCATACACTATATCTAGTTTTCATTTTCAATCGTGCTCTCAGGACTATGTTCTATATAACACTGTGTTCACCTACCCTTTTCACGGGCATTACATTTTGCGATAGGGGGTGGAGGGTCAGGGGGTGTTTTTGCCAAGTGAGCCCGGAGTCACAGTCACTAACGTCTTCTTCTTCCTGAATAAAAGTGAGATTATGCTGCATACTTGTTCATATTTTAAGTCGTTTGCACAGACAAAATGTTTTAAAAACAATAACGTTTCTAATACCCGCCTTCTCTGAACAGTTAGCTTGCTGCCCCATCCCCCTCCTCCCTATCCTCTGTTGTGTGAATCCATGGACTAGCCTCCTCCCTCCTGCCATGCATGGTCTGATGTGCTGCCACTGCCCTCAATTTAGTATGATGTACCAGTCCACTCCTCCTGCCCTCCATTGCCCAATTCTATGCCCCATCATTGACCTCCTGCTTAAACTCTGTGCTTAGCTTGCTGCCCCTATTCTCCTTCCCCCTGCCCTCCGATGTCTTTGTGCATGCCCCTGCTCCATCCTTTTTGCCCACCATGTCCCATGGACCTGCCACTCCTATCTACTCTGAGTGTTCTGTTGAGCTGCCACTCCCCTCCCACCTGCCTAGCATTGTCAGATGACTGTAACCTGTCCCTGCCACCTCCACCCTGCCTGTCCACATGCCATGCCTCTATCCTCTTCCTCCTGTCCTACATGGTCCATTGTACTGCCACACCCTTCTGCCCTCCCTGGTCTGTTGTGCTGCAACTGCTCCTCCTGCCTGCCCCGTGTGGTCTGTTGTGAGGCCCCTTCCCCTGAACTTTCTTGTCTGTGCACAGGTCCTAACCCTCCCTTCTATCCTCCATCGTCCTTTGTGCATGCCCCTGCACCCTCCTCCTTGCCCATCATAGCCATTGTGCTGCCACTAACCCTCCCACTTGCCATGCATGGTCTTCTGTGCTGCCATGGCCCCTCCCACCTTCCCTGTGTGGTCAGTTAGCTGCCCCTGACCCCCTCCCACCTTCCCTCCATGGTCTGTGTGTATGCCATCACAGTCTCACTGTTGCTCTTCATGTTGTGTCTTGCTTCTAGTGCCCATCCTGCCTGACCTCCATGGCTATCTTGCTGCTCCTGCCCTGCCCCCTTGCCCCCAGCCCTCTGTTTACATGTGCAGACCCCTACTCTCCTGTCTGTCCATTATGGTCAGCTAGCTACCATTGCCTCTTGCCCCTCTGTTCTCTGTTGTCCATGTGCATGGTCCTGTCCCCTCCCTCTTGCTTTCTATGGATTGTTGTGCTGCACTCCCGTCCTGCATGCCCTGTGTGGTGTATTGTGCTGCTGCAAACCCTGATGCCTGCCCTGCAGGGTCAGTTTGGTGCACCTCTCCATGTCTCTCCTGTCCTCTGTTATCCAAGTCCATGTCCCTATCCCATTTCCTTCCATGATCCAATGTACCATACTTGCGAACATTTTGAACTTGGTAAGAGGGAGATTTTGAAAAAAAACTGGGGTATTGATTTTCCCCTTTGAGTTACATTGAAAAAGAGGATATTGTAGACAGATCAAATAAAGCCCATTTGAGCTTAAAAACATTGGACGTTTCCTGGCTGAATCGGGTCTGTTGGCATGTATGGTTGTACTACCATTGCCTCTTCCTTCTGCCCACAATGGTCTATTACATTGCCACAGCCTTGAAGGAGGGTAGATTTTGTATCACAGGGGGCCCCTGGCCCGTTCTGTCCACACCTGAAGTATGAGACCCTTGTCCTTGCCCTGCCAGCCGCATTTGTAGGCCGTATTAAATTGACCAGCGGGTCCTGTGTTGCTATATAATTATCCTGAGACATCCTTACCACTCAGCCAGCATAAAACCCCTGTGTAGGCCCTTCTGTTCAATATGTAGGCCTCTTTGTTAAATTGACCATAGCTCTGCAATTTTAGTGTATAGCAGTCTGAAGGCAGGTCTGCGAGGCCTTCTGCTCCAAACTAGTAGCCCCCACCCTACCCGAGTGCTCCGTGCTCGGTATCAAAGTTCAACATCCCCCTGAAGCTGTCGACATACAGTAGGCTGCATCCTGGACTGGTACTTGCTTCCTGGGCAGGTTTCCCGCTTTTAAGGAAGTGGCAACCGCAGAGCATCAAGTTAGGAGAACTGAGGAGATTTTATACATGAATATATTGAATTCCTGTACAATACCCATTATTTTCTGCTTGCTCTATGGAACTTACGATAAGCGATTGGCCTGAGAGACTGACCTTTTCACCCAGTCCATTGTCAGCATTAAGTGGGTAAATGACGAAATGTCTGGTAAAATCTGCAGACGAAGCTTTTGGGTAGCATACGTAGGTAGATGTAGCGTGCAAAGGAGCCCACAAAATGATATAAAAAGGGATCACCCACAGATATCGACGGACAACCTCGCCGTCTGTATGTAGGTTAACAGGCTGTGCAGGTTTTCCCCAAGAACTGGGAGCTCTTGTCTTCCTTTGCTTAAAATGTCTTGCTCTGCTTTGCTTGAAGTATCTTATTCTATTTTACCTATATGAAATGTCATGTTATGTTTAACCATTGTTCTCTTTACTTTTGCATTTAAAAGATGTTGTATTGTAATTGCAGGAATGCTTGCTCTAAGAGTAAATGTGAGTGTTCCTAGGTAACATTTTCCTTGGTGTAACTTGTTTCTCATGATGCATTTATAGATGTGTTTTCTCTCTCTCTCTCTCAGTCCATTAATTGAGATACAGAGAATATCATGACAGCTGTATGATTATCTGGATTCTGTATTTTGTACTTTATGTCTCTATTCTGCGGTTTCTTTGAAGTTGCATCTTCTCATTAAACTGCCATTGTATTCTGCCTCCAATTCCATGTCTCATATGTCTGTTTTCTTCATTTTTGGAGCAAGCGTTCCTAGGCACCCCGGCTCAAATTAAGGTGCCCCTTTTGTCCCTGACTCACTCTCCTGCTCAGTTCTGTGGTGGCTCCCGGGGCTCTGGGGACCGCCCCTAGCTTCCTTGACCCGTAATAGATCTTCCCTCCAACAGCCTCTCTTGCAAGTCCTGTATTGTTGGTTTGTTTCCCCTGCCCCCCTTTCCACTGCCCTCCATAGTCTGTTGTGCTTCCACGGCCCTTCCTGCCTGCTCAGTGTGGTTAAATTGTTGCCTTTGCACCCTCCTACCTGGCTTCAATTTTCAGAGTCCGTGCCCCTGGCCTCTGCCTCTCAACAGTATCCTAATGAACAACTAGATTGCTAACATTCTATATTTATTACAAAAGTGTGGAACGCCTGACATCATCTTGATGTAATCAAAACTGTAATACCTAGAGCATTCCTTTAGAAATTACATATATGAGAGGGTCTTATTGGCATCAAAATTATGGTTAGTGCTCTAAAAGACTAAAATAAGGACATATTTTCTGAGTTTTCAAATAGCGACAAAGCACTTTTAAATTATTTGTTATCTTTATGTTTTTTTTATCTAGTTGACAACTTGATTAAATGTTGCACTTAGGGGAGAGGATGTGGTGTTACTTCCAGAACTGCAGACTTTGCAACTGGGGAACCAGGTTGAAGTTTCTGCTTCAGCTCGACATTCTGTGATTCTGGTCAAATCACTTAGTCTCCCCATGTCTACAACCAAAATGAATTTGTTCTTGTGTGATGTAACCAATGCTCATGTAAAGCACTCCAATACCTGACAAGTCTGCACTATATAACACTGCAAAAACACAAAATAATAAGTGTTTTGCACACTTCTGTCATTGGGCTATATTTGGGCTATATCTGGGTGATTTTGGGCTACATTTGGGCTCTTTTGTCTCCGGTGGCCATCTTGGGAGATTTATTTGTTATGAAGTTTCCTAATTTCCTCATGTACTGCAGTCTCCTCAGTCGGAAATGCTTTCAGTTTTTTACTTTGATTCCATCATGAAGGTATTCAGATATGTCACACATTTGCCATAAATTCTGAATGTTAGCACTCTAGTTGCTCATTAGATCACTGTAGTAAAACTACTGTTCACCATGGAAGTCTGCTCCTGGTATTAAAAGTGCATGTTTCAGTCTGCATGTCAGAATTTTTTAATGAAATAGAAGAGGATTTGAGAAGTCACTCAAAATGTGCCCTCATTTTCTTTCTACAGCATTAATCATAATTTCTATGGCAAAATGAACCCCCTCATTGTGTTCCTTTTTAAATTAAATGTTTTAAGTTTTACCAGTTTATTCCAATCAAGATGGTTTCAGGTGTGCCATACTTTTGTCATAATGAAGACAGTAAGTGCTCTAGTTGTTTTTAAGAACATTCTTGGACATTCTGTCATTGGGCTATACTTGGGCTACATCTGGGTGATATTTGGGCTACATTTGGGCTCTTTTGTCTCTGGTGGCCATCTTGGGAGACTTATTTGTTATGAAGTTTCCTAATTTCCTCATATACTGCAGTCTCCTCAGTAGGAAATACTTTCAGTTTTTTACTTTGATTCCATCAAGAAGGCATTCAAATGTGTCACACATTTGCCATAAAATCAGAATGTTAGCACTCTTTTTGCTCATTAGATCACTGTAGTAAAGCTACTGCTCACCAGGGAAAACTGCTGCTGGAATTGAAAGTGCATGTTTCAGTCTGCATGTCAGAATTTTTTAATGAAATAGAAGAGGATTTGAGAAGTCACTCAAAATGTGCCCTAATTTTTCTTTCTGCAGCACTAATCATACTTTTTATGGAAAAATGAACCCCCTCATTTTGTTCCTTTTTAAATTAAATGTTTTAAGAGTTACCACTTTAATCCAAGCAAGATGGCTTCAGGTGTGCCATACATTTATCATAAGTAGGACGGTTAGCGCTCTAGTAGTTCTTTGGAACACTCTGGAAAGCTGCAGTAGAACACAAAGGAATCAACTGACAGTCTCTGCCCTTGTTGGATGTACATGTTTTACTGAGAATGTCAGACTTCATTCTCACATGACTGAGAAAGATAATGTGAATTTACAGAAAATAAGCTCTCAGTTTAGCTTATAGATCACCTTCCAAACCTCTGTGGTAAAAGCATGAGAAAATATTTTTCTCTCAATCATGATATCCCAGCAGAAGGCTTTTTCACATGGTGAAATCACCTTAGAACATACCACAATTCCTAAAATGAGTATGGTACCATCAACAAATGATTTATAATGTAACTAAAGTCTTAAAACCTTCTATTAACTGCAATGCTTTTTAATGAGGTGCTATCATGTATATTGGTCCCAAGATGGCTGCCAACACTTCTTGGATGAAGTGCTTACAGCCAATCAGATCTCAGGATGAGATGTGTGGTTAGGCTCCGCCCACATATATATATTGATTTAAATGCTATTTTCTCAGGAACTACTGAACAGATTTACACCAGACCTACAAAAGGCACTTCCTTGACCTGAGGACTACCTCTCTGCCAAATTTCAAGTAACTCTGTTCAGCCGTTCGGGCTGTAGCTGTGTCTAAAGGTCCTATGGAAAAATGCATGGGAAAAACGCGTTTTGGGACCCCCCTTTTTTCTCAGCCCCCGCTTGACGAATCCCCCCGAGACTTTCAGGGTAGGAGCGGAGCGTAGCGCCCCACCTATTTTGAAAATTTCGCGAGGATTCATCGACCGGCGCCAAAGTTATTCCAAATAGAATGTTGCGGATTTCCTATGGAAACAGGGTCCTAACTATAACTATCTACTGGCGACCGCCAGTAGATAATAAGTAGGAATATATATATGCATCAATTAAAAGATGGTTGAATGGAGCAGTGCTTAGGATGCATGGATACTGTGCTTTAATTGGGCCAGGTCTGGGGACCGGCACTTATTTTCAGGCATCCTCCAAACGACTCTCTACCAGGCTCTATTTTCGACACTCTCAAAAATAGTAAAACATTTTTTTTAAATTACACTACAGTGACAGCATGCACATCGATGTACGCATGCTTATTTTGCTCACTACTGAGAACTGGAGACATCACGCTAGGTTACCCACGTTGTAGAAGAAAGGGAAATCCTTTAAACAATGTTTTTTTCTGAATCTACGATAATTGGAGAGGATTTTCTAAAGCACACAATGATACTTATCTTGATTTAGACCACGCCCCAACTTGCATAGCCCACACCCCTTTAAGAGCTTTACCCCCCTTTTAGAGCACCCCCACTTTTTTTTCTCCTACTTAGAACCCTAACTACACCATAGTAACAAACAAACAGTGTAACCGTCCATTAAAATCTACAATGGCACCAAGTTTCATAATTTTCCATCAACGCCATCTGCCTTCTACCACAGTACAAGAGTGTCTATCAGTACGAAGTTATCTTATCCACAGAAATGTTGTGTAATTTCTGTACCTGTCTGCTGGAACACTCATCACCAAAACAAATTAAAACATGGGAATTTGCCAGGAAAACATATACCATACCATAAACCGATTCATAAATGGGCACACTGCCACTGCACCGCCCTCTTCCCCATCCTTCCTTAACGTCACAAAATTAAAGAAATAGCCACACCAAACCTAGTAAACACACTATACCAATACAAGAACCTAATTTCAACAACCGTCTACCGGAACGCTCATGAACAAAGCGTATTAAAACATACAAATTTGTGGGTAAAACATATACCATGCCATAGGACACTTTATAAGTGCTTCCAGCGGTACTACATCACCTTCTGTAGCTCGACATCTGCATGTTGCTAAATTCTGTGTTTTAATCAGAAACATACCCACCTCCCGCACACCCACCCCGCCCTTCCTTTACCGTACGAAATCAAACAGAAATCACCAAAACAAATTAAAACATGGGAATTTGCCAGGAAAACATATACCATACCATAAACCGATTCATAAATGGGCACACTGCCACTGCACCGCCCTCTTCCCCATCCTTCCTTAACGTCACTAAATTAAAGAAATAGCCACACCAAACCTAGTAAACACACTATACCAATACAAGAACCTATTTTCAACAACCGTCTACCGGAACGCTCATGAACAAAGCGTATTAAAACATACAAATTTGTGGGTAAAACATATACCATGCCATAGGACACTTTATAAGTGCTTCCAGCGGTACTACATCACCTTCTGTAGCTCGACATCTGCATGTTGCTAAATTCTGTGTTTTAATCAGAAACATACCCACCTCCCGCACACCCACCCCGCCCTTCCTTTACCGTACGAAATCAAACAGAAACCCCCACCATTCCTAGTAGCGACACTATACCCATGCACAGGCTTAATTTTAACAGGTGTGTGCCGGAACACTTATCAGCAAAAAGTATTCAAACATGCAAATTGGCGGGTAAAACATAAACCATCCCATAGCACAGTTTATAAATGGGCCCAGTCGAACTACACCACCTTTACTAGCTAGACATCTATATGTTACGAAAGTAGTTTAAACACTCTGTAGAGTGTAAAGCAGGGCATGGGGAGTGTAAACAAAGTTCTAATTCCCAAGCTTTTGATATACAGTCCCTTTACTGTATCTATATTAAAGATATTAAATGAAATGAATAAATTGACGAGTGTCTCAAAAGGGATAGTGAAGCTCACCATCAGTAAAACACAGACCACTTCAACACCTACATATATCCGCCACAACAACACAGCCTGACAAATAGTATCACTTATAATCACATGTAGTTCTCTAATGTCAACAAAGTCATACAGAAAATATACCGCACATTTACATTTTTTTTATCTCTCACACATTTATAAAACATCTCTTCAAAAGAAGCACTCCCCAACTACTTCTATTCCATAAGAACAGACAATAATAATACGTTTACTATCATATATTTTTGTATATCTACCTTTTTATTATTCACGAGTCGGAAACTACAAAAACTATTCACTATACCCAAATGCAAACCAGAAACCATATTCATATTTATCTCAACATAGGATCGCATGATTCAAACTATGCGTACATATAAAAGGAACGTATCACTTTTCCTATCTCCATCCCCTCTCCATGTAATCTCCATACACTGTACACGGCCCCACTGTACAACAACCTACCCTGACTTACATTCAAACCTACCTCTCAGTGTCAAAAATAAGACCACAACCTGCCCACATAACATTTCTGCATTTAGTTTTATCGCTTTTAACTTAATAACAAATACGTCTCCTACCACCACCCCCCACCCCACTATTTCTACAAAAAGTATCAGTTGCAAACGTGCAACATTTTCTTTATCTCCCCAAATATATTACACACTCAAATTAACGCTGTACCTCATTTTCAAAACAATACAGTCCTATAACGATGACAAACTACACTTCTTCTCTGTGAAAAATTCCTAAACATATATAAAATACTTATATAACAACATCTCAAATTGTATGCATATTTCATAACCAATATCAAACACCACACTTTACTAACACTATATAAATTTGAAATAAAAAATACTTTCAAAATTAAAAAACATCACCTCAAATACTTAATCAATACTATAAAACACATAACACACCTTGTTCATTTCTTACGCACCTTTGTAGTTGTTATCCAGATTTCAAATGACACACACATACAATTCTCTCTTTCTCACATAGTACATGTAAAGCTCCGACTTCATCAAGAATGAAACCAGGAATGGCACAATTTCTCTGTCGTTCCCACATAAATACATGTAAAGAAAAAATCAGAATACTTCATTCCTTCAACAACATTCCAAAACTTACCTCCATTGGTTAATTTTGAATTTTCCTTCCGAAAAGCTACTTATTGTTCCACGCCACATACAGGTCACAAGTTCAACCTATTTTATCACCACACTTTCTGGAACCTTCTACGACACCTGCAGGTTAAAAGTTCATCATTTTTTTTTTAACCCAGCGATATACTTTTGCGACATTTTATCCAACACTTAGAGACACGTTAAAAGTTCATAATAGGGATCAGTAGTTCATCAGCTTTATTCCCAACTCCAGTAGCACCTCACCTTACGCCCCCAGCACCATCAGACCCATAGGCGTCCGTGCTTTCCACTTTCCAAATACCAAATTCATTTCATACACACAAATTTACCTTCGCAATCCCTATATAACACCCCCTAAGCACCATACACAAGTTACAATGTTCGAAACAAATGTTCCTCCAAGTAGCTATAACTACTTGCTGACACTACTTACACAGATGTGGCACAGTGGCCAGAGCACATGACTTCACAGCATATGACACACAGTTTGGGCTCACGCTTTCATCCCCGAGTCCGGCAGCAGCTCAGCTTAGCAGCATGAGACTCTACACACTACCTCACATATTTTCCGTACCCCAGAACTTTCAGACCAGTACGGGTCAGAGGTGCGTCCTAGTAGTTATAAACACATGCTGACACTACTTCCACAGCTGTACTGTAGCGGCCACAGCACATGACTTCACATCATAAGACACACAATTTAGACTCACGCTCTAATCCCCGAGTCCCACACCACCTCACCTTAAAAGCATCACACTCATGCAGCAAAAAAGGAAATTATGTGGTGTGATGCAGCACATTTTTTGATAGTTTTACGTCATTATTTTGTCATTTTTACACTTGTTAACACTGTCTGGGCATAAGTTACACCTTATTAGAACCTGTTTCACATGCAAATATAGCAATAAGCAACAGAAATGTGGCCAGCCAAATGAATTGAGTTATGTCGATGACGTAGTTCTCAGTGAAGTGGGTGTCTATTTGTTGGTTTATTATTATCAACACATGCTCCCCCACTGGACAAGATTAATGAATCTGTCTATCAGCCAATACATTTTTCCTGACTGCCTCAAAACTGGATAAGTCACTCCACTGCTTAAAATACCCTCCACAGGTATGAATGAGCTTAACAATTTTTGTCCTAGCTCCAACCTGTCTCTCCTTACATAAATCAGCAAAAGATGTCTAGTGAAGTAACTCACCTAACACATCAAAGGCAACCACTTCCTAGGCAAATACCAATCTCGTTTCAATCAGGGCTACAGTTCTGAAACAGCACTTTTGCATGTGGTTGATGATACACTTCAAATCCTAGACTTGGGCAATCCCCTGTCTTCTAATGCTTCTTGAATTATCAGCACCAATCCATACAATCAACCACCATATGCTCCTAGACACACACAAAATCTAATTTCATTGATGGTGCAGTCCTTAAATGGTTTGTATCTTTCCTCATGGGTAGATTGCAGAGGATAACAATTGATGATAGTTGTAGGAAATTGGGTTGATGTTTGAGGGGGCGGAGCCCTACTAAAGCAACCACCACAATTCTTGTTAGAGTGAACCACAAAAAGTCACTAACTAAACTAGCCTTGGCTTAAGCCTCAAGTAGCTTAGCACACAAACAGGCTCAATTAAGAGGCAATGTGTAAAGTATATATGCAGTGCACAAACAGTAACCAGAAAAATCTCACACCAATTTAGAAAAATAGAGAAAAATGTAATAAATTATTTGGCACCAAAACAAAAAATGCAGTCTGTAGAACAAGAGAAATGCAATGTCAAAGATTTAAGGTAAGTATATTGCCTAATAGCACAAAGCAACACTGACGGTTATTAGGTTATGCAAGACTGGATGAAACCCACAACTTTAGGTTCCAGATACAGGGTCCAGGTTGGTCCCGCTGAAAGAGGTTCTTTCTCAAAGCCCAGGGCGAAGAGTCCAATTTGCGGTAGAGGAGGCTGTGAGGAACAGGGAGAGCCTTGTGGATGGTCATCCCTGTATCATTAAGGACAGGCGTGGTGTCTCAGATGGGCATCGCTGTGGTGCGAAGATCTATCAGGCATCCAGGACAGTCATTGCTGGAGCTTCATGTTGATGGTCACCATGGGCTGTTGATACTATAGCACAAAGTGCAGATCCCGCTTGGTTGCTGTAGTATGAAAAGTATGGTTCACCAGAGCTTCACATTGACAATCGGTGTGGGCGACAATATTTCGGCATGAACAGGCCAGTTCACAATTGCAAAGAACCCAAGACTCCAGGATTTCTCTTTTGTGTGAAGAGGAGTACACTCTGATGCATACCAAGGGCCCCGGACCTGGGGAGCACATCTTGGGAATAAGGGACTCAATCTTGCATAGGCCATCAGGGTTTAGGCAGGTCCAGTTGCAGGCCCAAGCAGGTCCAGTTGCAGCAGGTCAGCTGGGCAGTTGCAGGGAGGCAGCTGAATCTTGTTATATCCCTGTTGCTCTGAACAGGAGGTCAGTCAGCTGACCACTGGAGTCATTTCAGGCAGCCTGGGATGAAGGAAGCAGGTCCAGTCTTCATTCTCGGACAGCAAGACAAGCTTCAGGAAGCAGGTCAGTTCTTCTTCCATAGTATCCACAGGTCCTGAAGTGAAGTGGGAGACATTTCTACCCTTTCCCCCATATCTGGTTCTGGAATTTTTTTCCTTCCACTGTCCAAGCCTCAAGATGTCTGAGGTGACAAAAGGCTAGTGGAAAGTTCTTTGTGAGTATAGGAGGCAGCCCCTATTGATGTGCAAGTGTGATAGGTGACAGCTTCTCCCCCACACATCTTGTCAGAATGGCCTATCCTGCCCCCACCCAGTTCCCATTTGGGACAATTTCAGGGAGGAATACATAATGGCCAAGTGCCAACTACGCCTAGACATGCGACTCAGAACACAGGTTGCAGGCATTAAATAGTTAGGAGAAGGAAATGCCACCTTTTTAAAAGTGGCATATTCAGAATTGTTACTTTACCATTAAAGAAGATATTTATTACTTTTAAATTATAACTCTTTAACCAGAGACAACACATGACATTTCTACCTGTTCTCAAGCAAAGGTTATCACTAAAGTAATAGGGTAACCCAATATCCCCTGAGAGAGGTAGGCCTTGCAGTAGTGAAAAACGAATGTGAAAGTTTTTTGCTTCCAGAACATGAAAAATGTCCAAGTACATGTCCGACTTTTTAAATACAATGCACCCTGCCCTATGGGCTGTTTAGGGCCTACCCTAGTGGTTACTTACATGTAATAACAAGTATTGGTAAATACAGTAGATATCGCCTATGTGATTTGTACGTTTTAGCTTGGTTAGCAGTTGGGTGCCTGGGTTAAGGATTAGCAGTGTGAATTGTCAGTGGTGGATGTGTGTAAGTGGAGCATTGGGTGAGGGCAGAGCTGCAAGAATGCAAGGGATGCATTGTGTGATTACAGGGTATGTAGAGGGTGAGTTGTGGGTAAGAAGAGAATAAGGGCAGGTGATCAGTTTGTTAGTACAAGTTGAAAGGCAAGTGGTGTACTTGTGTGATTGCAGGGTGAACCAGTGCCAGGGTCAGAGCGGTACCCATGTGAATGCATGGTGAGTATCATGTTTTGGTGAGTGCAGGTTGTAGCACGTTAAATTCAGATCTATTGCCATTGCCAATGCTTGTTTTTAAAGCATATCCACATCTACTGTATTCCTAGTTATAATTCAATCACTGTGAAACAAATAGGCTTGCTATATGTGTCACCTGCGGAGGCAGACGCATGTTGAGACAAATAGGCAAGTGTAGCATGACATTCAACAAAAATATTGTTAAAATTGTTCCCACAAACTAAGGTTACAAATGCCTCTATATCATCATGGACACTATGTGACAGGTCGCACTTGTCATATTCAAATCCTTGTTTTCAAGCATGTGTTGGTTCACTCGAATTAACCAAAACTACAATTCTCAGAATGCATTATGCTGTTGAAAGAACACCCACCACTGTAACATTTTATCCTTAATAACATGGAGCATTCTGATAACGTTAACAAAAGCAAAATACATTTCTGACCAATGCAGGTCACAAAACTGTGCACCACTCATACCTCTACAGATACCTAACAGTCCAAATGCAGTATATGGCAGTCGGGCATCATTAAGTTTCTCAAAAGACCCAGTTGCCTGGTTCGCCTACCTCACAATGATTTATTTTTCAGTGCACCTTTGCAACTTGAAGCGTAAAGGGTTGTGTGCATCAGATAGAAATGCTTTGCAGCGCTACTTGTTTATTCAATAATAAAAGTAAAATCTAAAATGTGGTGGACCTGGTATTTGACTAAGAGAGTTTCTCTGTGGATAGCCTTACATAAATGAAAGAAATAGGAGCCTCTACCATGGGAAACTGCTAGTCATTTTAGCACTCACCACAAGCCTGCATACTGTTATGTTATGTTATGTTATATTAATTGTGATTTGTAAAGCGTCTAATACCTGCAGGTCTCTAAGCACTGTGAGAGAGTAGCCATAGCCCCCCGATGAGTGAGAGTTAGCCCCAGGTCAGTTTCTGCATTATGTCCAGGCCTCAGTGAAGAGGAAGGTCTTCAGTTTTCTTCTGAAGGGAAGGAGGGCTTTTTCTGACCGGAGTTCTCCAGGAAGCTTGTTCCACAGCTGCGGGATCAAGACCTAAAAGGCTTGCCCCCCTTTAGTCATGTTGTTGAACCGTGGACAGGCCAATTGGCATCCTTCGGATGACCGAAGAGTGCGACCGGGGACGTATTGCCCTAGGCACGCCTTGATGTATCCTGGGGCCTTCCCATGAAGCGCCTTGTGGGCAATGCGAAGGCCCTTGAATCTGGCTATCTGTTTGACAGGGAGCCAATGTAGCTGGTGCAGCAGAGGTGTGGCCCGGCTTCTTGAACATTTGCAGCGGGAGCGCAGTCATTGAATCTTCAGGGTAGCCACGTTGCATACCTGCCAAGACGCACCATATCACATGCTTTCATTTTCAGGCCCTTTGTCACTTATGTAATGGTACCCTCTTGATAGTAGTTAGCAGAAACATTAAAAGATGTGAACTTTTCCTCAGAGGAAATGGAGCCTTCAAACTGTGATGAATCGCCTCATAGCTCGACCCAACAGCTCCTTTCATTCACATTGAAACATGAAACCTGCAATGTTGCTTTCACAAGAATTCTACGGTAGTACTGTGGAGATGGACAGAACATGAGGCAGAGGAGATGGGAGGTGGGGGGGTCCTGAATCAAAGCAGGAAACAGGTACTCAGCTTTTACTAGAGCTGCGTGGGGCACCATGGGGAGGGATGAGTGGAGGAAGCGGAAAGTGTTGCACCTGTCAGGTTCTCTGCTTTAGTGAGAGCAGCTCAGCACCCCAGTAGAAATGGGAGGGTTAGAAACTTGAGGACAGTCATGAAACAAGCCCAATCCCCATATAAAGGAAGCCCAAAACCATTCGAAAATCATGTCAAAGGAAGCTCAAACTGACAGTCGCCATCTAAAATTGCAAAACGGCTAACAAAATCCAAGCAACGGAGCAGGAAAATCCAGCTTTGTTTCCCATCTACCGCAGAAGGGTCTCCACTGCTGATGGTCATGTGACCCTTAACACAGCCGAGAAGCATGCTTGAAATGCATATGGGGAGATTAAGTAAAGAAAAGAGGAGAAACAAAAATAAAAAAATGAAAACAAGCAAGCTTGATATGCTTGCACCCGGCGGGAAGGTATGTAAACAAGCACAGCGCAAGCTCTGTGTAGACAAAACCATAAAACAAATGTCCCACTAAGTGGATGAAAACAGTACTTGGGACTTGGGAGACTGATAAGAGAAACAACAGGAAATAGCATGCTACAGCCAATAGAAACAGATAAACTACAGGAACCAATGAAAAGTAAGGGCAGGATGTATCCCGCTTTCAAGATTCATATTGAATACAATAAATTTCACAAGTGCAGAGCAAGCACTGTGCAGGTGAAACCTAAAAAGGAAGGTTCATGCCTGGCAAAAGGTTTAATTTGCCAAATTGAAATGGCAGTTTAAAACTACCCACAGGCTATTATGGTAGTCCTAAGACATGTTTTAAAAGGGTTAGGTGTATGACACAATATGTGCTTCAGGCGATGCGTCAATTCTACTCGGTATTACACAGCACAGTAGAGGAGATGCATTGGTTCTGCTTGGCACACAGATTGGATGGCAGAGCACTTTCAGGCCCACTTCCAAGGATCCAGGACTGGGGTGGCGCCACTTAGCAAGGTAGGACTCACTGATGGCAGAGTCCAGATGCTGGATTTAGGCTTGTTGGAGCATTCTGTCCCTGAGGCTCTATTCAGGAGGCTAGACAACTAGCCCTTGGAACCACTAAGAGTTACTGTATTCAGCAGATGAAGATCTAGTCCTTCTTACCAAGGCAATAGGTCAGCAGGCCACTGGTCAGTGCAGCAGGGCAGTCCTTTCAGGCAGCACAGCAGTCATTCTTCCTGGCAGAGTATCCAAAGGGTCCAGAAGTATACTGAAGAGCTGGTGTCTGAGGCACATATTTATACCCAGTTCTGTATTTGAAGTGGGAGAAGCTTCTAGAGGTGTCCTGCCTTCCCTGCCCTAGGTCAAGACTAATTTAGGTAGTATGCAGAACTTTGTGTGGAGGCAGGAAGCAGCCTAATCAAGTGTAAGTAGCATGGTGCCCAGTTTATCCCTCACATGCTGCTTGTGCCAGCTTAGGCACACCTAAGGTTTCTATTGCATGAGATATACAAAGCTCCACTGCCACCTATACCAAGTCAAATGACCCAATGTCAGTCTACAGGCACTAAATGGCTAAGGCAGGAACATGCCAACTTTCTAAAAGTGGCATTTTCAAAACTGTAGTTTAAAATCTAACTTTACCATAAGAAAAGATTTTTCATTACAATTCCAAATACACCGAACATGAACTGTTAACCTGTTCTAATTTGAAAATTACATTACAGCTTACTAAATATATTCAGATAACTGTTAGACCTGGCATCTTTTGGCATAGCTTCCCCAGTCTGTTTACCTCAGAACTCCTGTTTTTGACTGTGTGCTGTGTGCTGCATTTCATTTTTGGCAGTGTTAGAACTCTGGGCACTTTTCCACTGATCACCCGTGCTAAAGTGCAAGTGCTCCCTGTCTAAAATACAATGATATTTGGTTCCTCCATGATGGCCTATTTGATTTACTAGTGAGACCCTAGGACAGTGCACTGTGTATGCACAGGGCCTGTAAAGCAAATGCTACTAGTGGCCTTGCAGCACTGATTGTGCCACCCACACGAGTAGCCCTGCACACATGCCTCAGACCTGCCACAACAGCATCTGTGTGTGTCTACCTCCAAACCTTCCCTTTTATTACATGTATAGGCTCCCCTAAGGTAAGCCAAAGGTAGCCCAAAGGACATGGACAGGGTGAAGTGTATTTAAGAGCTAGTTGTGTTTTACATGTCCTGGTAGTGAAATACTGCTAATTTGCCTATCTCTACCATAGGTTATCATTGGAGCTGCCTTGTAACATCTTACAAGTGTATCTTCCAATTGGGAGCTGATAGAAAATTGGAGTTTGGTGTTTCTGGATTCACATTTAAAAATGCATCTTTTAGTGAAGTTGGTTTTTAAGTTGCAGGTCTGAAAATTCCACTTTTTTAGAAAGTTGTCATTTTCTTACTTTAGCCATGCTGTGCCTCTGCCTGTCTCTGAATACACCTCTTGGTCAAGATGACAGTTTGCTGATTGTGCATTCACTCTAGACAGTCGCACAAAGGGAGCTGAGTTGCGCTCTGCATATCCTGATGGCCCATCACCAGGCTGATGGTCCTTCCCGAGGTAGAGTGGTGGGAAGAGTGGACACTAGCACCTGAATAGGGCTGTGCCTGTCCTCGCACAAACAAGTCTCCACACCCTGTAGTGTGTCTGAAGCCAGGGGAGGGAATGGAAGGGTCTTGTGCAATACAAAGACTTTTCTTTGAAGTTTGCCTACTTTAAAGGCTGAAATTGGTGTGAGTACTGGACCTCTGACAAGATATACTTAGAACACTTCTGGGTTGAGGACATGTCCCAATAAGAACAGCTGGATAGCTGTCAGGAAGGACTGGACCTTTCCTATTTACTGTGCAGTGCTGGCCTGCTGCTTGCTGCTTCTGTCTTGAGAGTGAAAGGATTGGACTTTGCCTTCTACATCCTGCTTCCAAGGTTGTCCAAGAGGGTGAGTTGAGGTTGTCTCCTGTTAAGAAGTCTCATGGAGATCAAAGACTTCACCTGCAACCCCTGGGTTCTTCTGCTGAGGAGTCCTACTTGCCAAGTGGTGCCAATTCCAGTTCCTGGGCCCTTGGAAGTGAGTTTAGGGAGCTACTAAGCAGAAACAAAGGCATCAATGCCAATTGACTTCGGAACCAGTGTGCGTCTTCAATTATGATGGTGTGCCTCTGCCTGCACCAGAGCCGTGGTTCTGTTCAATGCACTGACCGCGACTTGAACTGCAGGCTCCATCGAAACCTGTTCAACTCCAAAGCTCTGCCACTACACGAGTCTCGAACAATGCACCACCAAAGTCCGTGGTGCACTGGTCTGACTACGGCACTTGTGGCCTAGTCCAACATTGATGCCATGGAAAGCAAAGGCTCGCTGCTTGACTCTCAACAATACATTGACGCTGGTCCATAGTAAGGAACCGAGGTACCACACAGGAAAGCGCAGCATCACCGCCCGTGTAGTAGTAAGGAACCAACGCATCACCTCCTCTGCCTGACAGTAAGAAACCAATGGATCATCTCTCCTGCAACAGTAAGGAACCACTGTTGTACCGGCCTCCATGACGCCTCACCTCTCTTTTTTGTATTCCCTTTGTTTTTCACAACGCCTCCAAGGCACGGTACTAAGGTCTGCCCAACTCTGTAAACAGCCCTCGATCCATCCAAGTTGGAATGATTTTATGGACTCGTCGATATTGGCCACGACCAAATAGCCCCAGTTGGAGCTATTTTGTATTTCTGAAAGCTATACTTGATTTAATCTCTAAAAAGTGATATCGAGATTTGTGAATGTTGGATTTTTGTCTATTTCTCTCAACTGGTGTGGAGTCCTTTTGTAGTATTTTCACTGTGTTACTGTGTGTGAGTTTGTGGGTAAATACTTTACAAATTGCCTTTAGCATAAGCCTATCTGCTCTTGCCAAGCTACCAAGGGGGTAAGCCTGGGTTATCTTTGGTGTGTAACTTACTTGCTCTGACTAGAATGGTAGGTTCTGCCTGGCTTAGGTGCCTACCGTAGCCAACCTGAAACCCCATTTCTAGCATTGGTGATCAGTGATGAGGATAGGACTTGCATTTGTACATTATTTACAGTGAATGGTGTACACTACTTTCATATTGCAGATGTTAGAACCGGCGGTCTCTAGTTGGCAGAGGTACACACTTCTGAAAAATAGGGACCCACCGACTCTAGTCAGGGCAAGGGGTTTACACACTCAGATAACCCCTGCTTACCCCCTTGGTAGCTTGGCAGAGCAGACAGGCTTATCTCAGAGGCAGTGTGTTAAGCATTTATGACCACATACAGTAATAAAGTGAATACACTACAAATGGACACAACACAGGAGTTATTATAAAAATAGTATTTTTATATAAGGCTTAGCACAAGACCAAATAACGACAAAAATATACCACAATCTTAATAAATACTCTTTGGACGGAAAAATAGTAGTTCAGGTAAAGTTTCTTCTTAGGAAATAGTTCTTTAGCAACAAAAGTAAGTATTCTTCTGAAAACACAGTTCTTGGCAACAATGTGACCCCCACAGGAGTCACACGACGTCGAGTTTACGATATTCCCAAGGTTCGGCGTGGACCGCGAGGAGCGCTACGTCGAGCCTGGAGTTGCAACAGAACCCACAAACACAGTACCTTTGGAAATGAAGAAAACAATGATCCACGGCGTCGAGATGTCGGCGTCGAGGTCGGCGTCGATCGTGCTTCGGATTCGGGTCGATCCGCAGCGGCGTCGAGAGGTGTCGGGCCGGAGCAGCGCTCACAGCGTCGAGAAGGGCGTCGAGTCGATGCGATCAGCAGCGGCGTCGAGACGGGGTCGCTTAGAGCTGGAGCCGATATTCACTACTCAGTGGCGTCGATACCGGCGTCAAGACGGGGTCACTTGGAGCTGGAGCCGATACTCACTACTCCTGGCGTCGCTACTGGCGTCGATCGGGCCCGGCGGCTGGCGTCGGAGACTCAGAACACTGGAGCCGTTACTCACGAAGTCGAGCTGGATTCGGCGGCGTCGAGAATGCAGATTTTCCCTGTGTCCTGGAAACAACACTTTCCAGCAACCAGCAATTCAGTAGAGGGTGAAGTCCTTTGGCCCTGTGACTTCAATAGGAGGCTGGCACTCTTCCAGCCCTTGGAGATTTTCTAGCAAGCTTTTGAGAGTACACACCAAGTTCCTCTCTCCTTGTTCCTTGGCAAAAATAAAGAAGCAGCTTCAGGTTCCCCCCAGCAAACAGCACACTGGCAGAAGGGGGAGGCAAGTCCTTAAATCAGCAGGCTTCTGGTCCTTGGTAGAGGTTTCCCTGTCAGAAGTGATCTGAGTTCTTGGTTCAGGGGTCCTTCTCTTATACCCCTTTTCTGCTTTGTTCCCTTTGTCCAAGCAGGGAAATTCCCCCATCCCAGGTTTGTTGTGGGTGTTGCCAGGCAGAGGCACCTGGCCTACTCACTGAGCAGGGCAGGGTCCTCAGCCGCCCAGCAGGAGGCGGAGCCAGTATTGTCATTGGCAGGAGCAGGGCTATCAGACGCCCGGCAGGAGGTGGAGCCAGCATTGTGTCAGGCAGGGCAGGCTATCATTGACTACTCTTCCGCCACTCTAAGTGTAGATGCCTCATTCACCCCACACTGACTCATTCAGACCTCTGGAGCCACCCAGCCCCTGACACACACACCAAACCAGCAGAGACCGGTGGATAGTTGGACAAGAAAATAGCCACTTTCTAAAAGGGCTATTTTCAAACACAGAATTTAAAAACCATCCATCCTAAAGGGTGTGTTATTAAATTCTGAGTTCAGGGATACTAAACTCGACCTGCTACCATGCTCCCTAAGTCAGATAGATTATAATGGAGTTAATAATCAGTCTGCCTATTCTGGCCTATTGGAGGCAGGTAGCCCTTCAATAGTGAAAAACAAAAATGGCTGTAATTCACTATTAGGTCATGCCACACACATCAGTGCATGACCTACCTTTTACCCACAACGCACCCAGCCCTAGGGCCTACCATAGAGGTGTCTGAAATGTGGCAAAGTGAAGGTTTTAGAGACTGGCAAGTAGGTTTCCTTGCCAAGTCGACATGGCAGTCAGGGACTGCACGCAGGGTCTGCGGTGGCAGGCCTGGGACACATTTTATAAGCTGCTTCTGTGGGTGGCACAACCAGTGCTGCAAGCCCACCAGCAGCAGTTAACTTACATGCCCTTGGCACACGCGGTGCACTAGACGAGGGTCTGAACAGTAAGTCAACCAAGCCAATCATGGTAACACCAATCAATGTATCAATTTAACATAGGGAGCACTTGCACTGTGGCACTGATCAGCAGTGGCACAGTGCCCAAAGCAATATTCCAGCAAAAACATCGTAAACAGAGGAGGCCAACAGAAAAAATGGAGGAGAGACTCCTGCCAATGATGCCAGGTCTAACAGCAGACCATTACATCCCAGCATACTGTTTGTTTTCTTTCTGTTTTCTTCTTACTTTTGAGTTTTTACAACCTTGTCTCAGTCTTGTGAGCCATCAGCTGTAGCTACAGATTTAGTGATTGAACAGGAGAGGTTGGAGACCTATACCGTGCCTCAGATCAAAACATTCTGCAACACACTCAAATTTCCTTTTAAAAGCCTCAGTATGAAGGAAGAGCTGCAAAAGGTGCTGAGGGCCTGGTTCGCAGCCAGGGAGGCTGGTGAGCGCACAGAGGATGGGAATGATAATGTGGATATGGAGAAACAGAGCTGGCATGGGGATTTTATGAATCAGGATCTGCCGGAGGGAGAGCACTCTCCTGGGCCAGCAGCAGTGTGTCCTCTAAAGGTCTGTCTCCAGAGTAGCTGGAGGACAGGCGGGACGCTAGGAAGCACAAGCTGGAACTAGAAAAGCTCATAATGGATCATGAAAAGGAGCTCCAATTGGGACTAGCTAAACTCAAAAGGGAGGTAGAAAGGAATACTCTTGCCCATGAAAGAGAAAACAATGATGTTAGCTCAAGAGCTGAGCTTGAAGGAGTTGGATTTGAAGGTCAAATCCAGCGCAGCTGGAGGCAGCAATTCTAAAGTACAGTCTGAAGGAAAAGAGCATATACCCAAGAATCTAGGGAAAGAGTATACCAGGGAGGTTGACATGCATAAGTGGTTTTACTGTTATAAGTCAACTCTCCACATAAACAAGGTCCCTGAGAGAGATTGGGGGGCAGGTGTGTGTACTTCACTGTAGAGAATAGGGACACATTGCTGGCAGTAGGGAAAGCAAGTGAGCATACTTACCCTGCCATGAAGGATGCCCGAATTATTAGGTATGGTCTCAACCCAGAGAGTTACAGGGACAAGTTTAGGAAGAGTACCAAACTTGAATCTCAGAACTGGCTTGAATGTGTTGATACTTTTGCAGAGCACTGGATGGTTGGACGAAGGGCAATAAGGTAATAGATTAACAGGGGCTGTACAATATGCTTGTATGGGAGCACCTGGGTAGCCTTTGTTTTAAAGAGCTGTGCCAGCGCTTGATTGACAGTAAGCTTACTGACCCCAGGAAGCTTGCTCAGGAGGCAAACTGCTGGATGAGTACCAGAGTCTAAAAGAGGTTGTATGTGGGAGACTGAGCAAAAGGTGGGCATAGTTCCCAACAGAAGAAGGGATGAGGCAAAAATAATGAGAGTAAGGAGTTCTCAAAAGGGCCCCAAATTATGTCCCAGGGTAAGGATTCCCAACCTCCCACTGACAAGAAAGGTTTGTTCCCACCAGGAATGCCTGGAGGGAAGGGACCCCTCAAGTGTTTTTAGGAAGGACATTTTAGAGGGAGTCCCAATTATTCCAAGCAGCCACAGCCACCCACCGGTGGACAGTCACAGGGAATGGTGAGTGTAGTGGCTGCGGAGGTGTTGGACCCAGTTAGTGGTGGGCAGTCAGCTGAGATGACCCTAGTCTCCCTGGGTTAGGGGATCCAGAGAAACATCATGCCTGATAATAGTAAGAAGTACAGCCAGTGGCTGACCATCAATGGGAGGTGGGTGGATGCTCTGGGAGACACAACTGTCATCTGGTGTCTGAAGAGCAGGTAGTCTCTAATGTGGTCCACCAAGTTGTTGCAGTAAACTACAGTGAGAATCAATGTGAGGTTGCTCAGGTCCCCTATGAGTAGGGGTTTTTAGGTTATTTAAAGGTAGCTATGAGTTCATCCATGACTGCTGACTGTCTGCTAGGCAATGACCTGGAGCATACCATCTGGAAGGAGGTGGAGCTCAGGTCGCACTTGGAGAAGTTGGGATTTCCAGAATGGCTGTGTCTGACCACATGGTCCAGGGCAGCCAAAGATGGTGATCAGAAGGACCTGGATTCTGAAATAGTGGCCAAGGTGCCTGCCAGGAGGAGAAGGGGCAAGGGGCATGGGAAGTCTGCTCTTTAAATTTCCATGGTCGGGTAGGAGGCTGAACCTGAGGATGATGCCCCGGAACCTACAGGGGAAGATGTGGCTGAGCTGGGGTACCTGCCTGAGCTGATCCATTGGCAGCAGGAAGGAGGACCGACAAGGGAGGATTACTGTGCAGTGCAGAAGGAGTGCTCCACTTTTGTGGGCCTTCAGAAACAGGCCAAGGACCAGGCAGCTGGTAACTAAGCTTGGGCTTAAAACTCCGTTCACAGAGTTTGCGAAATTCAGCAACTCCGCGTTCCGTGGAGAACATGGAGTTATCGTTAAACTCCGCAATAGAGCGGAGATTTTTTTGGGACTAGCGCACTTGAAATTTTCTTTTGCGAGCGTGGGTGCGACTTGTTAGGCAATCACCCACGAGATTTTCAGGGGCGTTCGCGGGCACCACAAGATTTGCTAGCTGGCCGCATGCCCCCGCGCAAGATTTTGCGGTCACCAATACGTCATTTCAGTGTGCCAGCAACTTTCGGTGGATGTTTTCTGCCGTAAGTGATCCCGAATGAGCAGGATCTACTGCAGCTGCAATCTGTGGAAATACTCTCCTCAAGAAGCATCAAAATCTTCAAAATAACATTTGGCATTGGCTTTTTTGTACGAGGAGACCTTTATTTAAAACATTTTTTACAACTGGAAGGAAGTGCCCCAGAGTCTCCAACTACCTGTTCCTGTTCAGCAGGCTCCTCCCAGTGCTTTGTCCATCTCCTGGTCAATTTTTATTTGGATATGGAGATGGAAGGATCACTCTTTGTGCCTGCTGCTTATCCTATCGGAGTTAAGGACGTTGTATTTGAGATTTCACAAGTAAGTTGAAAAACTGGTGTTGATTGTTGCCATGCACCTGTATTTATTTGTACTTTTAATGGATTTTTATAATTTTTGTGGTGGGTGGCCTGTTGTTTCAGTAGGGGCCTAGTGATTTCTTTGTATTTTATTTTTCTTCTTTTGTACAGGAAAAATGTTGCACAGTTTACTACATTTTCTCCATGGTTTTTGCATTCATTTGCAACATTGATTTAATTCACTTTGTGGGCTAGTCTGCAAATTGGCCTTCCAGCCAGTAGGCCCCGTGCTAGTCATGGGTACATGTGTCTGTGGTGTCTGTTGAATCTGAAACGTCAATTAGGCCATGGGTGGATTTGAAATACATAAAGTGTTTTTGGGGTATTTCAGTTTTTTGCCCTCTGCAAACAGTGTATAGGTAAGGTAATGCCTTTGAAGGATGTGTGTTGTTGTAAAACATTTTTCTAGCCCTGATTATTTTCATTTTTTGTTTTTCTGAATTAATGCTATGTTCCCTGTTTTACCATGCCTCCTTTGTCTGCCCAGTGTGTGTGTGTGTTTGCCATAGACCACCATTTGCCTTTATTCCACATGTCATATGTGGCCACTGGTCAGGGGCCATTTTGTATAGTCAGTGGGACTGTGGTGTGCATAGGCCGGCATGTGCTCTTTGTTTTACAGGCCTCCTGCCTCTTGTTGTGAGTAACCATGTGGCTGGAGACCATTTTGTGTATCCAGGCAGTGTGCTTTTGCCATAGGCCTGCATGTCTTATTTGTTGTGACCATGACTTGCTGCTGGTTGTTCATGTTGTGAACATGTGGCTAGCAATCATTTTGTATAGGCAGCTAGTGTCCTTTTGCCATAGGCCTGCATGCATTCTTTGCTTTCTAGGCCTCCTGCTTCTTGTTGTGACCATGTGGCTAGCAGCCATTTTGTGTATCCACTCTGTGTACTTTTGCCATAGGCCAGCATGTCTTCTTTGTTGTGGCCATGCCTTCTTGGTGGTTGTTGTGATCATGTGGCTGGCATTCATTTTGTGTAGGCAGCCAGTGTGCTTTTGGCACAGGCCTGCATGTGTTCTTTGTTTTCTAGGCCTCCTGCTTCTTGTTGTGACCATGTGGCTTGTGGCCATTATGTGTAGCCAGTCAGTGTGCGCTTTCCATAGCCTTGCATTTTTTCTTTGTTTATGGCCATGCCTCCCTGCTGGTTGTTGTTATGCATGTAATTTTCAATGTTCCACAGTTTAGTACATTTTCTCCATGTTTCCTAATGTATGTGCAATATTCTTTTAGTTTAATTCACTATGTGGCCTAGTCTGCCAGTGGAGCCTTCTAGCAAGTAAGCCCAGTACTAGTCATCGGGGCATGAAACAACTGTTTTTGTGTTGTCTGGTGGATGAAACATCTTTTTTAGGCCACTGATGGATTTGGATTGAAATACAAAATGTGTTTGTTCGGTGGTATTTCACGTTATTTTTCATGCACACAGTGTAGGTAATGCCTTTGGAGGATGTGTGCTGTTGTAATCACGTTTAGCCTTGCTAATTTTCATTTTTGGCATTGCTGAATGAATGCTGTTTTCTCTGTTTTACCATGCCTCTTCTGTCTGGCCAGTGTGTGTGTATGTATGTATGTGTGTGTTTGCCATAGGCTGCCTTTGTTCCTCATGCCATGTGGCCAGGGGCCATGTTGTATACAGTCAGTGTCCATGGGCTTTATGTATTCTTTGTTTCCCATGCCTCGCTCTCCTGCCTCTTGTTGTTGTGAGCACATGACTGTTGGCCATTTTGTGTTACCACTAGCCAGCCAGTGTGCTTTCCCCATAGGCCTGTATGTGTTCTCTCGTGACCATGTGGTCGGTGGCCATTTTGTGTAGGCAGCCAGTGTTCTTTCCCTATAGGTCTGCATGTCTTCTCTTTGTTCCCAATGCCTTACTGCTAAGTAGTGTTGTTGATGACAATATGGCATTGACTGACAGCCATTTTGTGCATCCAGCCAGTGTGGCCCTTTGCCCTACGCTGCATGGATCATTGAGCGATGAGATTGCAGTTTAATAACTTATTATTTTATCTTTGAGGATAACTTCACTTTTGATAAATTTTTTTAATTTCCCTTTTTTTATTTATTGGCAAATTATAAATTTATTTTTTTCAAATTTGGTTAACTTTTCAAAAATTTTTTTTCATACCATTTTCCACTACTTCTGGCATCAATTAACCCCATGTCTGTTATAGGTGCACAATCGCATTCATTGTCTAGTGATTATTTCTTCTATTAACATTTGTCAGCTGCACCTCCCTGAGAGCCACATGATTTATCAAATGTGAATGATGTCATGTGACGCACATAAAGCAAACAGTTTCATCTGTATGTTGTTGTTGTTTTTGCTCTCTCTTATCCTTCCTGAGTGTACAGTCAGACACCATGAAAGTTTATGTTGGTGTGGTTTTCCGTTTTACGAATAAATATACTGTATTGTTAATTATCTATAATAGGGAGGAACCAGTGACCACACTAAATTAAATAGTGTTTGTTTATGCTACTAACTGAACTGCAACAATGCCACATTTCACTGATGTCCTTCTTGCTTCTTTTCTTTTAGATGGCCAAGAGACAACATCACCCACAGTACTGCCAGTACTGTCCCTCAATCGTTACGCCTTGCCCAGGCCTTTTTTGGCCTGGGCAAGGCGTAACGATTGAGGGACCTACACATAAACATCACAGACATCTCTTCAACTTATGAAGCTAAGTGCCACTGTCTACTGCTAACTGACATCTTCAAGATGGCCCCAAAGAAAGGTGCTACCAAGAAAGCGGCCAGTGAGAAGAAGAAGGAGCTGACCACCATCCATCATTGGCATGTCACCTCAGATCTTTTTTGGAGAAAAAAGAACTGTACCTGCCACACCAACCTCTGGGGAGCAATCTGCGAGCCGCACCCCCAAATTAGTGGACCACCCCAATCTAGGCCCAAGCCCATGTCTGTCACAGAGGAAGCCAGTCTAATCACACCAACACCAACGAGCAATGATGTTGAAATTGACTTATCTCTATCTCAAAGTAGTAACCGATCATTGCAGGAAACTCAGAGAAGTGGAAAACAACAACAGCAACAACAGCCACAACCGCCAATAGTAGTTCCTCACTAAGTAGGAGCAGTTCAAGAGATTAAGCTTCATGCTAAGGAAATAGAGCAATCTGCTCTTTCAGAAGATCTATTGTCTCCCAGATCTCCAGCTAGAAAAAGGAAGTTTAGTAGTGCATCATTTTATTCTTCAAGCCCCCCTTCTGGTGGTCTAAGCACCACTTGTATCCCACCTCAGTCTTAGAGTGAGACACAGCACATGGCTAGGGAAAAGGAAGGTTACAGAAAGCCTTAGAGTTATAGAGGCAGATGTAGAAGAGGAGGATGATGAAGAGCCAGTCATCATGGATGTTAGCCCAGCCCAAATGGAGACCGACGTTACCCCATCCCAGTTTCCCAGGGGGGATGTGGCAGTGGCACCACAGATCCAACCACCACCAGCTGTCATATTTGCAAAGTCACGGCAGCGACCTACGTCCACAACTACCTCAGTAGATGTAGATACTGCAGAGATTCAAATGTCAAAATGCCCACCTACTGACAGTTCATCCGACATTGGCAGTGGCACCAGCGTCAGAAAGTTCAGATGCCCAGTTTGGGACTTCTTTTCGGTTAGCCAGAAGGAAGTAAACATTGCCATCTGCTCCCTTTGGAGAGTAAGTGTTAGTCAGGGTAAGCTTGGTACAAACTATGGTACCGGGGGCCAGACAACTCATTTGAGAAAGCACCATACGATACACAGGGAGGCAGACCTTAGTGGGCAAAAAAACTGCAAGTGTTGTTGGTGAAGGCTGACTGAGCAGGGAATCCGAATTCAGACATCCTGAAAGTTTATGTTGGTGTGGTTTTTCATTTTACGAATAAATATACTGTATTGTTAATTATCTATAATAGGGAGTAACCAGGGACCACACTAAATTAAATTGTGTTTGTTTATGCTACTAACTGAACTGCAAAAATGCCCCATTTCACTGATGTCCTTCTTCCTTCTTTTCTTTTAGAGGCCCAAGAGACAACATCACCCACTGAGCTGCCAGAAAAAAGGCCTGGGCAAGGCCACTAACCTTCCTTTTTCTAGCTGGAGATCTGGAAGACAATAGATCTTCTGAAAGAGCAGATTGCTCTACTTCCTCAGCATGAAGCTTAATCTCTTGAACTGCTCCTACTGCTCTCTTGGAAATTTTCTGATGAGGACCCATAGCCACATTGTCACAGCAGCATTATATCTTAACTCTTCGCATATTTGATTAAGTGTTATGAATCATCATTGGGTCTTGGAAACTGAGTGTCCCTTTCTCCAGGTGTTCATCATCCTCCACCAGCAGGGAGACTGTCTGGTGTGTGACAGTCGTGAGTCCGAAGAGTGTCTGAATAATAACAAATTATTGAAAATATCTTCTCTCCTGTGTAGTTTGTTTTTATTTTCACATGGGGTTGACATGTTTCAGCCTGTGTCGCCCAAAAGGGTCGGATGGCTTTCTTCAGAACCAAAGGATCCAGCCAACACAAATGTTGAGGGGCTGTATATGTGCTATGTAAGGTGAGTGGATTTGTTCTCCCTGTTAGGGCAATGGGTTGAATTTAATGCCTGTTAAGGACATGTGGCAATAGGTCCTATTTTGTTCTATTGCTGGAATCTATGCAGAGTTTCATTTTCATGAGGCTAACACTGCGGCTTGTAATCCTGATGCGTTCTTTCTTTCTTTGACACCAACCAAAAATACATATACATTTTTAGCTACTAGGGAACATTATTATTTACTTTAGTATTTTTTGTGTATGGTTAACTAATTCATCCCCACCATCTTACTCTTAGACACATTTTATTGCTGGATTGGAGTTGCAACTGTGTGCACTAAAGAAGTCCCAACTCCCCCCACACCCATTTACCTCAATCGCATTGGACGGAGAATACAAGCAAATGTGTGCCTGCCTCCAATCCTGGGGCATGACTATCTACTATCCCTTTCTACCCTAGTGGGATTGCCCCACATGTGACAATATAATTCATTTATACTGGCCATTCTCTGCTTCGTGAACAAATGGATCTGCATTCTGCAAAGTACCACTAATCGATCATAATGAGCACACCAGAAAAATAGGTAAATGGCATGCATTGCATGCTGAATGATTGTGTTGTTGTGAGCTTGTAATGCGTGTAGAGAGATGATTCATGTGGTGGCAGGCAATGTGACACTTGGTGTTTGTTTATCTGTAACTGTTACGCTTAAAATGTGTTTGTGATGATTTACAATGTTGGTGGTCTACCAACGGCTGATCAAGTTTCGCCTAAAGGTAATTATTTTTCTTTCCCCTTTGAGAGATAGCGAGATTCTTCACCGGGTCCAATCCACAGTTCACATTGCTTTGTTTAATTGTTTTCTGCTTTATACTCCTCAAAGAGTCAGACCCGACCAGTCCCTTAGATAACGCAAAGACAAATCAAGTCTACTCAAAAAAATTACTCAATTATTCCCTTCTTGTTCTGTAACAACAAAATTGTATTAGAGTCCGATCTAATGTATTTGAGTCAGGAGTACTCACGACACAGTTTGTACAGAGTTGGGCACCTTACTCGGAGTCAGACTCATAAGGATCTGAGATGACTCAGGGTATGAGCATGAGTGACTACTTCGAGAACTGCCACCAGAAGAATATGGAAGTTCTCAAATTAACTGAAACCAACCGATTTGGTGATGACTTTGAAGTGGCCTAAAGGTAAACAACAGACCTACACACCTCTGTGTAGTGGTGGTAAATGATAGTGGCGCGTTGATTTTTACTTGATTGGGAAAATGCAATGTTGCTAGGTGTGTGTGTGTTCAGTGCTGTCTGGCTCAAATTCAAAGCTAAGTGGTGGTTGTGTGGGGGACCTGCTGTTGAAGGTAACTGGAAAAAGACATTTAGCCATGCTGCCTCCGAGTCTTCTCTGCGCACTCCTTATGCAGGTTTAACTTTTCTCTCTTTGATTCTTCAATATCATTTTTGTTTTTCAATATACAGGTCCTTTTACCCTGTGCCATACTGGAAAAACATATAACATACTCACATTTACCTTACTGAACCACATCTACCAGGCTCCCAAGATTGATGGACAGTCAAGAGGAATGCAGATGCAACTCCCAATTTGGCAATACAGTATAATTTTTTCTCTTTAATCATTAGAACTGTGTTTGTTGTTTATGTTTGTTTACTTGACTCCTAAAGATATTTTAATTTTATTTGCTATCTTTCAAAGCTCGGTACCACAGAACAGAATGTAACTCGGGTCTCTCTGGGGGCAGACGGACAATTTGATTTAGTTAACCTGTACTACTCATCATCATTCCTCCATTCCTTTTCCTCCCATAACAGATTTATGATGGTTGGCTGCCAGTGCCAAGATGAATGTTGGATTTATGTAATGTCTGTCTTTGTCAAACCTTTCCCTCAATCCCCCCTTCCCATCCATTCATCGAACCCCTAACCCTCTTCCCCCGAGCGGTGTGATTTATTGGGGTGTGACTAAATTAAATTTGCACCATTAATTGATCACACACTTGGTGGGGCGGATGTGGTGAAATCAACAACAATTCAGTGCAGGACGAGGATCTTCTTCACCTCTAAGTATAGCCCATAGTGGCAATATTATATTTAGATAAGCCACTCACACACACTATTCGATATTTAACATTTTATCAGAGGAATATAATTTCCAGCATCATCCTTGAGGCACTGTATTTTATCAAAGTTACGCTGCCCCACTTCGTAGCTTGAGTCAACTTCATTTTGTAACTTTTACTAGCTCACCATTCTTATTAGTTTAATTTAGTACTGTTTCTCATATTTTCTCTATTGTCTCTCTTCTTCTTGTGTACTAGTAGTCTAGTCTCTGGTGACTGTCTCATTTTGTTTGGAAAGCTTGCGTATGATAACGGGACCTTGCTTCTGGATCTGGTCCATTCACTGTTTGACAGTAGCAGTGTGCACTAGCACACTGCTACTGTCTACTACCACCACACCATGGCACCTTGAAAAACCATGCAGCCATTGCTTCATCTAATCAGGTAAGAAAAGAACTGTCAGGGATTCATTGGTCTATATACAATGGAAATACACACACCCACCCCCTCCGAGTCCTTAGGGGTTAATATAGTTGCAGACTGCAGAGACTAGGAGGAGAGAGTGGTAGTAGGACAAGTGAGGGAACCGCATAACTGTTTTGCTATTGTTACACTATCAGCAGATTTTAAAAACTGGTTGTGGGCCTGCGGCAAAGGCAGCAATGCAATGTAAAGCAGAAACCCCCCCAACATTTTTTAATCATATGTACAACTGTAAAACAAATATTTCCCTAACAAATATAAATAAACTAGTAAACCCACAACAACAGGCACACCCCTCTCCCTAACCCCAACCAATGCTCAAAGAGAGCCTAGTCCAAATTAAAATTCCAAAAACGAAATTGTCCATAAAGAAGAAATAGAAAAACCCCACAAATGCCCCAATTCCGAAATAGATTTGCTTGGCAGTAAGAAAATAAATTATTGACGGAGTCGGCTGCAGGGAAGTTAGAGGGAATGACGTAATACATTATGGAAACAATAATAAAGTATATCATTTGTCCAGAGGAAAGTGGCACATGCAAAGAATGTTTTTTTCCAAATTTTATGTAAGGCTGAAACAGAACAAGGAAGTAGGGAATGGATTGGAGTTATTTATATACTAAGAAGTGAATGAGTGGGCACTGGGAGTGAAGGAAAACACAATTATTTATTTTTCGCATTTTCATGACATTTGTAAAGGGGCCTACACATTAACTGAGGCAGATGCACATTGCACAGCCAACAATGGAGAACTGACAATGTAATCATGCAGTCGATAGGTCACCCATGGCTGTCACTGGTGAAATGCCATGAGTAGAGAGTCGGAGAGAGGTGATTTGTGATGATGATTTGGTACTAGGAAGGATACATAGGGTATGTTGCACTTGAAAACTACTGTAGAGAGTAGTCTGAAATACTCCTTTAAACCTTGATAAATAAAACATTCTTTGTTTACTCTATTTCCCAAGGATTTTTCCATTCATCATTGCATTGTTCTTCTCGTATTTCTATTCTTTACCCTTGGCTATGCTACTCAGTCACCATTTAAGTTTTACATTCTCTCCATCCAGTCTTCATCTATGAATACCATCCATCCATCAAAAGATTCTCAACAAACCTTTCACCAACATACATTTGTCATTTAACCACCCATGCATCCT
This sequence comes from Triturus cristatus, assembly GCF_964204655.1. Classification (NCBI taxonomy): domain Eukaryota; kingdom Metazoa; phylum Chordata; class Amphibia; order Caudata; family Salamandridae; genus Triturus; species Triturus cristatus. The sequence goes on from NC_140588.1 coordinate 719,610,840, forward strand.
TTGACCCATCAAACCTACCAGAGGATTCCTTTCACCCATACACTTTCAGCCAACCATGCATCCTATCAGCTACATATAGTATATGCATCCTTTCATCCTTGCATCCTTCTCTTCCAATCATATTACATTTCACCCGTCCACTGGTGGGCCAACTCCAGGAATGGTGAGTGGAGGATGCGGAGAGGATGTTGCCCCATTTAAAGTTGGGGAAGTGAAGAAGTTAACCTAGTGTTCCTGGGTTACAGATAGATGGTGTTAAAGACTCACATCTCTAACATTACTAAGAAGTACAGGCAGTGGATTACCATCAATAGGCAGAGGGTGAAGGATCTGAGCGACACGGGAGCCAGTGTGACTATTGTTAAGAGTCAACTGGGGCCCTCAGAGCACTGGTGCCCACAGCTTATCACAGCAGACAATCAGATAAGTCATGATCCAGTTGATCTGGTAACGTTGTGGTAGTGGGTCTCAGGTTCCTTATAGGTAGCTTTGAGTATGGCCGTGCTTGTAGGCTTGTAGGAAATGACCTGAAGCACACCATTTGGCAAGAGGTTGATCTCCGTTCCCATTTAAAGATTTTAAGATTACCTGAATGGATGTGCCTGACCACATGGTCCAAGGCAGCGCGAGAAGAGAGTCAAAAGGACACAGCGCCTGAAACAATGATACCTCGAACCTACAGGGATGACGTTGGTGCCCTGGGGCACATACCTGAGCTACACAGATGGCAAGCTGAAGAAGGCCGCTTCTGGGTGGAGATCAATCAGGTACAGAAAGAGTGCCCCCCCATCAAGGGCCTACGTCAGCAGGCAAAGGCCAAGGCAAATATAGACACCTCTGTTGATCACCTCACTTGGAGAATGGTCTCCTGTATGGTAAGTCTAAGGTCCTTCATCATGGAGCAACACTTGTTCTGGTGGTCCCTGAGTGCTGCCAGACATCCGGGGCAGACCATAACCTTTGCATGATTGGTCACCCACTTTCATTTGTTCTGGATGAGAGACCACAGATGCATTGTGTAGGTTCTGCACTACTTTCCAGGCCATTAGGAAGTCAGGAGCAAAGCGTTAGGTTCCCCTGCTCCCTTCCCTGTAGTAAGCACCCTCTTTGAGAGGGTGAGCATTGACATTTTGGGACATCTGGTCCTAAGACTCCCCTGGGAAACATGTTTATTAGGGTCTTATTAGACCTTGCAACCCGGTACCTGGAGGCAATACCTCTGAGGATAGTGACTGTTCCAGCAGTGGCTAGGGCACTGATGGGGCAGGTTTCCCCATGTAAGTTATGTCTGACAAGGGCACAAACTTCAGGTCAGCATACATGAAGTCAGTGTGGGATGAGTGTGGGGTAGACAACAAGTTCTCCACACCATACCATCACCCAGGGACAGCTCCTCCCTAATGGCAGAGGAGCGTCACCCCATTGCCAGCAGATGATAAATAAAATGATTACATGGGAGTGGCTGGGCCAAGACAGCAGAAGTGGTGGACACTTATAAGTGAGCATTTCTGTTTGACCGGCCGCCCTAGGCAGGCCAAACAGATATTTATACCTATGCTTCTCCAACCCAACTGTGTTGCACAGCTGTGTTGGAGAAATGCAACAGGCTTCAATGCACTGCCTGAGCGTAAAATTAGGCCGCTCAGATGATTCCTGGCTCTGCTCTCAAATGTTAATGAGAGCAGCTTCTGGATTGGTTGAGGAGACTGTGCTTTCAGGCCCATTCACTTCTGGAGAGTAGCAGGAGCAACAAGGCCACAGTGGGAGCAGTGTGGAGCAGCAGGTAAGGGATTTTTGATTATTTATTTATTTCCCATCATCTCTTCCCCTTCATGTCCTCCCCAGCGCAGCCCTACCAGGTTTGATTGGCAGCAGCCACCACTATCATGCCCGTGAGGCGTAATTAGGAAGTCCTCTTATCAAGCCTATGGTTTGCCTACAGAGAAGCACCTCAGAGAGAGGTAGGGTTCAGTCCCTTTGTACTTTTCGATGGCCAAACTGTTAAGAGACCTCTTAGACTTGTGAAGGAAGGGTAGGAGCAATCTCCCAAGAAGCCTCCCAAAGATGTAGCAAGATGCAAGTAAGCTACAACTAGGCTCCCCAGTCTCAGATGGAGCCTTTTTGGAAAAGGTCCACTGAAAAATTGAAAGCCAGCGGGGAAGACATTAAGCTCTGGAATGACCAGAAAACCACTCTGGTAGAGTTTCAGCCTGGCTAAAAAGTGTGGGTGATGGAGCCAATAGAGCCCCAGGCATTACAGGGCCAGTTGACCAGGCCCTATGAGGTTGAGGAGTAGAAGGGGGAGGTTACCTACCTGCTGGATCTCCAGATCTCAAGGAACCCTTTAATGGTCCTGCATGTCTACCACATCAAGCCCTACTTCGAGAGGTCCAAGGTCACCATGCTGTTGGTAACAGATGAAGGCGAGGAGGAGGAGCAGGAGGAGGAGGAGGAGGAGGAGGAAAGCAAACCTCTCCCAGATCTCCTTTCTTCTAAAGAGCAAGATCGTTCAGTAGAGGTCATGAACCTCTCACCCCCTCTGACTCCAGTTCAAGAGAAAAAACGCTGCTGGTTGCTAGAGCATTTCTTCACCCTGTTTTCGATTACCCCAGGGCTCATCACTTAATATTTACACACAGCACGTCTCTCAAGAATAAAATGTATAGGCTATCTAAAAATGTGTGAGCCACAATAAAGGAGAGGTGTTCAAGATGCTGGAGTTAGGTGTGATTGAGAAACCCAACAGCTCATGGTCCATTCCTCTGGTTATGGTACCTGAGCTGCTCTTCCCTCTCTGAACTCCAGTTCTGTGTGGATTACCAAGGGCTCAACTCAGTGACCAAGACTGGCACCCTTGCCATCTCTCAAGCTGATGAGCTCATTGACCGATTGGGAGTTGCCAAGCTCCTTAGAACATTTAGCCTGACATCAGGGTACTGGCAGATTTCCCTAACCGAGGGGGCCAAGAGAGGTCAACATTTTCCACTTCAGAGAGCTACTTTGAATTTGAAGTGATACTCTTTGGTTTAAAAAACACCTGGGCCTCCTTCTAGAAGTTGATTAACCAGGTGCTAGCTGGGTTACAGTGTTTTAGTGCCACCTACATAATTGACTTTGCAGTCCTAAGCTTTAGCTGGGAAGACCACATGCATAACCTCCAGACAGTTCTTCAGGCCCTGCAGAGGGCAGGCCTGACCATTAAGCCCAAAAAGTGTCAGATAGGGCAGGGATCAGATGTGTACTTGAGCTATCAATTTGGTGGGCACAAAGTGCAGCCCCTCCAGCCCAAGACACAAACTATCCTGGCTTAAGAATCCCTAATACCCAAGCTGAGGTGTGGCACCTTTGTTGGTCCATTAGTCTAGCTGAAATCATTTTTTTTTATATATATATATAGCGCACAACTACCCAAAGGTGTTTAGGTGCTTCGTTCAGTTGGAAGTAAGAGAAGGGGATAAAAGAATAAAAACACTATTTGTTAAATAGCCACATTTTTTAAGGTTTTACGGAAAAGGAGAAGCAGTGTTTTTTCCTTAATATCTGGTTGCATGGAGTTCCATAGCCTGGCAGTACCAGCTATGAAACGTCTACCGCCCCAGGTAGCTCTTCTGGCTTAGGGAATCACAAAGTTGTGAGATTATGATGATCGCTGGGTTCTATTGGGCACATATCACTGAAAACAAAGCTTAAAAAAATTAGGGCCGGTTTTAAAATCAATCAATTTTTTTATAGGAAGCCAGTGCAACAAAGGAATAGCAAAAGATACAGATTGAAATTTAGGAATGGCCAATAGCAGCCGGCCAGCTGCATTTTAAAGAGCTTAAAATGTGCTTAAGAATATTTTTTGAATATTAAGAAAAAGTGAATTGCAGTGATCGATTTTCGACAAAATAAGTGCAGAGGCCACATATTTCTGTAGAACATGTAGGTTAAAGGGGAAAAATGTCCTCATTACATTTAATACAAAAAAAACATGAAGAAGTGATAGAATTCACATGGCCTTCAAAGGAGAGCTTATCATTAAAGTACACTACAAGATTTTTTACCTTGGTGACAGGGGAAAGGAGCTCTCCTAACTCCTGCAGCCATAAATTGTTGACCAGAAAGGTGTATTTCTTCCGAACAAGAGAACCTCAGACTTATCTGAGTTGAGTTTCCGGCAGTTGCCTGGCATCCAGTTCTCAATTTCCTGCATACTGTCATGGAATCTGGAGGCTGTGTTATCTGGATTGCCGATGAGACGAACCACGATTTCAGTGTCATCGGCGTAAGACACATCTGTAAATCTGTAGGGCTTTATTAAATTGGCCAGGAGAGTAACGTAGAGATTAATAAGGGTAGGGCTAAGGGAAGAGCCCTGTTGCACCCCTCAATGCAGTGAGAATGAAGTGGATTTAAAATTTCCAAGAAGAAGCGCAAGAAAATGATCTGGACAGAGCTGTGTCAGAAAGCATTTGACACTTTGAAGGAGGCCATGTGCACAGCACCAGTGCTCATGGCACCTGGTGTTACTGAATATACGTGCTGTACTGTGGATATTTGGGCAATGTATTCTAGGTGCAGAGGTGTGGTGCAGTAGCCAGGGAGGCTGACTCCCGAAGACAGGGACTCACGGTTCGATCCCCAGTACCGGTGGCAGGTTAGCTCAGCACCTTGTGACTGTGGGCTTGCTTAATCTTCCGAATGGCCCCCAGTGCAGGGACACCTCTCCAGAGGTAGCTGTGCACTTTACAAATGCTGGTATTTCATATGATATTATGTGTTTTATAGAGACAAAGACACCAACTTTAATTTGCATGACCTTGCATGACCTTAACATTAGCATGTACTAACTTCTGTTGATTTTGATTTATGATTAAAACAATATAGCACATATGCTTACTGGGTAATTCACAATGACATGGTTGGCAACATAATGCATTTCATGTACTTTTTCACAGAGGACAATTTCTAGTGGAGCTTGCTATAGCAAAGATCTCTTTCACACCGCCAGATCTCATTAGGCAATCTAACGCCATTTATAAATCATGCTTTATTCATACTGATTGCTTCACCTCTTCTAGACATGCCGAGATTATTCTTTTTTGAGCTTAAAAGAGCTTTATCGAAGTAAGTAAGAACAAAGGGTAAAGCATTATGGCAACAATTGTAGGAATAATACAAAAATAGTATACAATATATAAGACCATAGAAGAATGAAAACCTGATGTAATTACTGTTCTAAAAAGCAAAATCAAAAACTAGGAACAGTAATACAAGAATAGATACCTTAGCAACTTAGCATTTTGCATTTTATAGATAAAGAGAGAAAAGAGAGAGGGGAAAAGAAAGAAAGAAAAAACAACATCCCTACCAAATATACTTAGTAGGAAAATGCGATAACAGGCACTATAAATGTTCAAATAGCTAAGTGATAATAATATAAAATCTTAATATGAACAATATAAAAATAATAGTGAGGATAAATAGTTAGTGAGTGGAGACCATAAGGCTTCCTTTTGAAGAAGTTGATGAGAGGTAGTGGCAGAAGCTCCATCCAGCCTATGATGATAACAGAGAAGGTTCCACCAGCCAGAAAAGGTAACCTTAGTGGCATCTTTCCAACTAGAGGTTAGAACTTGAAAGCCAATGGCAAGTAACACATCCACAACACAATTCCCAACGTGTGTGCATCAAACCAATTTGCAGAATTTCTACCCAGAAATATGGAGTAATTCTCAAAAGGAAAATTTATAGAGCACATTGAGGAGATTGATTTACAAACATGTGACTAAAAAGAGGTAATGCTAGGACAAAGGAAAAAGAAATGTAATTATGTACCAGGAGTGTTTGTGCAGGTCCAACAATTAGAGGATATATCAGGACTATATTTGGAGATAGATAACGAGGTTAAAAACAACCTCTGATAGAAGTAATATAAAGTTTGAGTAGTGCTAGCATTACAGGAAGTGTGTTGTACTCGTAACCAGATAGAGTTCCAAGTGCGAACAGAAAGGGTGTGTTGTAAGTCTGATTCCCATATAAGTTTGATCTCACTCTTGGGACAAAGAGGAAGAGACAAATGAAGATATTTATAAATATGGGAGGCCCAAATGGACAGGGAGGTAGATAAATGTTCCAATGGGGGATTAAGTGAAATAGAAGAAGATCGAGATAGAAGAAAGTACTGCTGAGTTACGAGCATTCTTAAAGAATCGTACTTAAGAAAGGAGTTAGCAGGCAGACCAAATTTGGATTGGACTTCCTTAGAGGAAAGAAAATATGTGTTTTGAAACAAATGTTTAACTTGGATTATACCTTTAGCAACCCAATCCTTCCATAAAATAGTACGGTTAGAGAGTTTAATGGATTTATTATTATGCCATAAAGAAGAATCAAGGAACATTTGCAAAGATGAAAGAGATTTGTTAAAGACTGGATAAATGATCGAAATAAACAGTGAAATGGTTGGTGACTTAAATGAACGAGGAGAATGCAGAAAATAAACTAGTGAAGAAAAAGGAAGGGGATGAATCAGGGAATCCTCCAATTTATGCCAAACCGGTATGAAAGGCGCTTCTGAGGGAAAAAGATATGGTAAAACTTGACGTATTACAAAAGAAGAGTGGTACTGTTGGAAGTTGGGAAAATTGACACCTCCCAGGTCCTTAGGAGCAGATAAAAAAGACAAAGAAATGAGAGCCTTCCAATTATTCCATAGGAATTTGCTTTGGGTTCTAAAGAACCTTAATGGAAGCTTCACTAGTAACATGGACAAAATAGAAATTATTGACAGGGAGCATCATAATTTTGATAGTGTGCAATCTACCCCACCAAGATAGATGTAAGGGTGACCATTTCTCTGACATATGAAGCACTTTCAGTAAAACTTCCTCCAAGTTAAGTTGAACCGTTTTGGAGATTGAAGAGGAATATTTGACCCCCAACAAGTAATGCAATGTCTGTTCCATTTGAAACCCGCATCTATGAATATGTTTTTAAAGCAGTATTTGTTTAGTGGGAGAACTTCAGATTTTGAAAAGTTTAACTTATAACCCGACAAGATGGCGTAGGAGGATATGATATCATTAAAAGCAGGTAGAGGGACAAGGGAATCAGAGACATATAACAAAATGTCATCTGCATAAACTGCGAATTTGAGTTGATTGTACTTGTAAATAAAACCACGGAATAAGGGAGAGTGTTGTGAAGAATGGAGAAAAGGTTCTAGGGATAATATGAAAAGCAATGGAGAAAGAGGGCAGCCTTGACGAGTGCCCCTTTGAAGGATAAAATATGAAGATTGAAAACCGTTCACAAAAACTGAGGTAGGTGGGGAGGAATAGAACAAACTTATATAAGACAAAATAGTAGGGCCCAAAACCATGCCATTGAAGTGCACGCATAATAAAATGCCGGTGAAGGCGATTAAAGGCTTTTTCTGCATCTAGGGTAATGGCTGCCAAAGGCGAGGAACTATTGCAAGCAAGGTGAATAACATTCAAAAAGGTTCTGGAATTATCTGCTAAAGTTCTACCTCTGACAAAACCAGTCTGCTCGCGACCGATCAGGCATGGATTTACCTGATTGATGCGACAGGCCAACACTTTAGCAAAACTTTTACCATCTAAGGGCCAGATTTACAAGAAAGTGACTCAGCAGAGTGCAGCAAGTCAGTTTGCTGCACTGAAATGAGTCACTTTCAAAGCAAAGGGAAGCAACATATTTACAATGATATGTCCCATCTCTGTGCTTTCCCCTGTGCTGCCATGCGCCGGCGCAGGCACCCTTGCACCATGGTGCAAGGATGCCTGCGTCATGGGGAGATTGTTTTTGTTCAGGAAAGGTTCCCTTCCTGCACAAAAACAATCTATAAAATGCAGTTTTTCAACTTCTACATGTGCTGCATTAGCACACACGTAAGTTGAAAAACGTCATTGTTTCAATGATTGTTTAAGTGCAGGAAGTGACCACTTCCTGAATAAACCCAATCATTAGAGGTGATTTCCTCTTTCTATGTGTGCTGCAGAGTGCATCACACATAGAAAGAGGAAAGAAAACAAGGAGAAATTAATACATTTCTCCTCGTTGGTCCTCTCTATGCCTTCCCTGGGGAGGTGTAGCATTTAGACGCATTTCCAAATTTACTATTTCTCGGAAGTCTTGAAATGTGTCTGGTTCCATGGGTGTTGCGTGGGAACACCCACAGCAACACCCATGGAACACCCCTTTCATGCAAGGTGCTGCAAGCAAAGGGGCCATATTTACATGAGCAGGAAAAGTCACGCATGGTGGCTTTTCCTGTCCTTGTAAATATGGAGCAGAGAAATGCGGTGCCAGTGCGTCACAAACAGTGACGCACCAGTGGCACAAGGTGCTTGTAAATCTGCCCCAAGTTTATTAGAGAAATAGGACCATAGTTGGCACAGGATGAAAGATCTTTATCCTTCTTCAGGATTAAACAGATCATAGCTTCTAGAAAAGTACCACGGGCCTCGTTATGGGAAATAAAGTGCTGAAAAAGAGATAGGAGATTTGGCTTTAAAGCGATCAGGGCCAGGATCTTTGTCCTTAGGTAACTGAGCTAAAGCTAGCTTAATCTCAGACAGGGACAGGTCTTGATCCAAAAAGGAACAATCAGGAGAAGGAGAGGAACGAGAGGGTAGAGAAATGAAAAATGAATCTAAGGCGGTGTTTAAGGGAGAAGACTCAGGGGTATATAAATTCTTATAAACATCTGTGAAGCACTGCAGTATTTCTTCATCTTTAAAGTGATTAATACCTTTTTCATCAATTATATTAACTAGGATTCATGTCTTGGTGCAGAACAAAGTGAAGAGTTGACCTGGCACACAAATCTGGGTTGGTATCAAACTTCTTAGCACATTAAACCCACACTGATGCCAGTGTGGGATTTAATGAAAATTGCACACAGAGGGCATATTAGAGGTGCCCCCCTGAAAGCTAACCTACCACTAGTGTCCAGGCTGAGAGGCTGCTTTCAGCTGCCACCACCAGACATGTTTCTGGACCCCTGGGTTGAGAGCCTGCTGCTCTCTGGGGGCCTGAAAAAATGCATATCCTGGGATGAGGTGCCAAGCCTCCTTCCCCAGGATGGGCAGGTTCACGAAGGGGAAGCTTCAAAGGCTTGCCACCTTTGTGAGCTTCCCCAGGCCACTTGCTTCTCTCATCAACTGGTCCCCACTGGTTCTGACCCCCATTTTGGGTGGTAGAACCAGCGGGAAAAACTAGTGAGGAAGAGAGGTGTGCCCACCTCTGCCAACTCCTCCCCTCAGGTGGAGGAGGCGAGGTGAAGCACAGCTCTCAGTCCACGCCATCTTGAAGATGGGGGACTCAGTCAACCAGGGACAGGCACATGCCCCCTTCCACAGGAGGGTGGCATAATATGGGGTTTACCCACCCCGGGGAAGGGACCCATTGGTCCCTGCCTTTTACCTACCTGTAACGCCCCTAAATCTAGTATTTAGGCGCACCCTTGAACCTTGCTTCCTCAGACGAGAAGAAACTACAAGAAGAAGAAGAAGGACCAAACAGCCGTGCAGCAGCTAACAAGAGGAAGACACCCACTGACTTGGCCCCAGCCCTACCGGCCTGTCTCCACCTTGAACCTGCTCCTGCAAAGTCCTGTTGTGTCCTGCAACAGCAACCTTGAAAACCCTGGAGGTCCTGCCTGCCTTCAACTACAAAGACTCCCGTGAACACAGGATTTGTTTATCTGCAGCCTCTGGCTCCGGCCTGACACAGCGGATCCGCCCACTCTGCATCCGCCGTCAAACACCACAAGGAGGTCACACCGGCGATCCTGACCCAAGATCCGGTGAACCCTGACCTGCCTCAAGCCTCCAGCTGAGGCCTGCAGCCTAAATTCAAAAGGCCCCCCTAACCGTGACCAGGAGCTGGTAAGAAGATCCGACCCCAAAAGGCACCCCTGCACCAGACACCCCACTGCCTTGTGTGCCCAAACCGACAGTGCCTAGCTAACCTCCAACTTCCCAACTTACCTCTCGAAGTGGTGGTCGCACCCAGAAGACTTTCGTCCATGAGCCGGCAATGCCTCTACGAACTTGAGGTTCCCCATTGAAACCAACAGGGCGGCCGACGTCGAATCAGCACCCTGCACCCGGACGTCCTAGTGCTGCTGAGGATGCACTTTTGGTGCTACTTTGTTTCCCCATTTGGCCTGAGCTAAAGTCCAGGAGCTTGGCTCCCATAACACAGTAGCCTGCTTGCCAGAAGCCACCAACCAGAGGCTCCCTATCCCCCATTGTATAACATTGGGCCTCAGCACTCTGCACCCGGCCACCCTAGTGCCACTGAGGGTGTAACAAGAGTGCATCCTTGACCCTGGGGGAACCCTGGTTCTAACCCCAGAAGCTCAACTCCAGAGACCGATTACTTACCTGGTAACTGTTAACTTCATTTCTCCTCATAGGAACCTATTGACTTTTTTTATCTGAAAAAATGCTCTAAGTGTGGAGTTGATTTGTATGGAAACCTGAAAAATAACAATTGTGCAAAACTGATTTTACTTACCTTTTCTCTAGGAAATGTCCCAGTGTGATATCTAGGCATCTCACACTGAGTAGAAAAAGTAATCTAAACAGTTATCTCAAAAGTAACGTAAAAGTAACGTACCTGTAATTTTCATTGCAAAGTCGATACAAAGTATATGTACAGCATTTCACAGTATTGCATTACCAGTAATTCAAACTGTTACCATTTCAAAGTACATTTACAATTGCATTTCAAACTGTATATTTACTGCAAAGTATTTATCAACTTACCTGTGCCAGGCTTGCTTGGTTCTAGGAAGTAAAATAACTAAAAGAATGTTTTTATACAAAAACAATTGGTCTGAAGTTCAGTCTTTGAGTGTGTGAATTCATTTGCTGACTGAGTGTGTACAACAAATGCTTAACACTATCCTCTGATACTACCTTACTGCTCTACCACGCTAACACAAATAGAGAGTGAGGTGCTATCTAAGTTTTCCTCTGCCTACCTTTGGGGATCCACTGGACTCTGTGCACACTATACCTAACTTTGGTATAGTATATACAGAGCCAGCTCCCTACAAGGATACCTTAACAAGAGCCACGTAGTCAATGATAAAACTTCTGGCTGTTGCTTTAAAAGCGTCTCAAACATTATGGAATAGTATGTCGGGCTGGTGTTAGTGGAAAAAAATTCAGAAAAAAAACATTAAAGCGCTCTATAAAAATGGGATCTTTAAGTAAATAGATGTTAAAGCACCATCTACGAGGTTTGGAGGGTTCAGAAGGGACATCTACATCGATAAAAACAGGTGTATGGTCCGGGATAAGTATGGAATCGATTTTGCCATGTGTTAAATTAGTGAGAAGATGGGGAGTCCAAAAAATATAATCAATTCAAGATTTGGAGTTGTGTGTGGGAGAATAAAAGGTGAATTCTAAACTGTCTGGTTTATATATCCTCCATGCATCAGTCAAACCTTTCGAATGGATAGTGTTTGTGAAGGTTTTTTGCATTTTATTAGGAATATATCTAGAGGTGGATTTCCTGTAAATAAAGGAATCCATAACCTGATAACAGTCCCCCCCCACCAGGAGCTTGGCATGAGAACAGGAATGCAAAACAGGTGACATAAATTTCCAAAACTGTGAATCTAAACCAGCAGGACCATAAATATTATAGAGACAAAGAGGGAAACCATAAATGACTAGGTAAGGAAGAAGCCATCTTTCACCAGCGTCCCTCTCCTCCTTTTCTAGTTAGGGAAATGGATTTTTGAAATAATGTCACCACTCCGTTCTTTCTTTCCTTAGCCGGAGAGCAAAACACGTGCCCCACCCAGTACTTTTTAAGAGAACTAGTATTGTTTTCATTAAGATGGGTTTCTTGTAGCGTTGCAATCTTACATTGTAATCTAGATAAATGAGTAAGTACTCTCTGTTTCTTAATGGGGTTACGGAGACCCTTCACATTTCATGACACAATACGAACATTGTCAGTCATAATGAGGAAAGAAGAACAATACAAGCAACCATGAGCATTCTAAAATTGGTAACTTTATAAAATCAGCATGCAAAAATATTAAGCCAACATAAAGAAAAAAGTGCAATAAGAATAGGCGCAAGAAGCAAATGTTTAAAAGGTACATACCAACATAGTAAAAGTAAATGAAATTGGCTTGAGATCAAGAATTGGAGAAAAAAGAGGAGAGAAAAGAATTACAACTCAAAGAATAAAGAATGAAAAAAAGAAACCAAAGATAGAGAAGAAGAGGGAAAAGGGAAGAGAAGGGTATGTAAATGATAGAGGAAGATAAGTTGACAGGAAGCCAAGAGACTTCAGTCAAAGTAGACAAAGTACACTGCCTGTGTGGATAAAACAACAGGAAGAGGTGGGGAAACACAAAAAGGAAGACAGACGACAGAGTCAGCAAAGTCGAGGAGGAATGACAAAGACCACTAAAACAGGTCAATGAATAAAAATAAAATAAGGAGTGGCAGGTAGGAAGATATAATGAGCGGAGTTAAGCTGCATGAATACATGGTAAAAAAGATAAACATAAGAAACAAGCATATTTAATGAAGGGAGTAACACTTACCAACATGTGAAGAGGAAGTATAAACACTAGGACTAGGAAGGGAGGCACAGGGAGGAGAGAACATCAAGTAAAGGTATCTGTACTAGACAAGAGATATCTGTTTGTATTTCCCAAAATCCATGTCTTCACTTTTGTGGTGAAAAATAAACTGCCTTAAGTCTTCAGAGCCATCAAATGAGTAGGACCTTTCCTTGTAAGTAAGTTTAAAAAACCAAGCATGCACTAGACCATATCTGGCATTCATGGGGCGAAGAGCAGGATGAAAGGAAAGGAACTCCTTGCTGCGGGCGGCGGTAGCATGAGCCACATCTTGTGAAAAGAAAAAAACCCTGTGGCCAGACCTTAACATCTGCTTTGTTTGCTTGGCTGCTGAGAGAGCCATTAGCAGTTCAGTATATTCCAAAAAAAAGGACAATTATCCCTCTGGAGCGACTGGTTGATGATGCAGAAGACAACCCTCCAAGTTTGGGTCCAATGCGGTGTGCACATCGCAGATTGAGATTAGTACATTCCTTAAGGCCAACCAGTTTAGAGATATGAATTTTGAGGAAGGCAAGCATGTCACATCCCTCTTCCCCTTCAGAAATACCATAAATTCTAAGGTTATTCCATCTGTTGGGATTTTCCAAGTCCTCCGTCTCCTGTTTAAGAAGAGCTATTTCTGTGGAGATAGCATCAACCCTAGGGATCAGGCTCTGAGCATTGCTAATACTCTGCTCCACCACCGGCACGCTAGACTCTAGACTAGACCATTTCTCCTCTAGTCTCTGAAGAGTAGCATTAGTGTCTATGACAAAAAGTTTCAAAAGTTGTATTTCCTACATGAGGTCATCTACCATTAAGGGTAATGGAGATTTTGTAGGAGAACAAGGCTCCTTCTTTTGTTGTTTTGAGGCAGCAGTAGTGGAGTCATTGCGGAGGGAGCACATGTTCCCAGAACCACCCTTTTGACTGGAGAGGAAGGAAGACTCAATGTGGAGAAAATAGAGGGTAGGTTACATAATGTACGACAGCTACAGATAGCAACCAGATATTAAGTGCGTAACTCAATTCCAAAACACCAGAAGAAATACAAAATCCAAAGAACATGTAATTGGGAGCCAATTGAGCAGCTCTTGTGAAGAAACAGCAAATTTATAAACAGCTGATTGGAAGAAAAAGACAAAAAGCAAAAGGAGCCCATGAGAGAAACACACCTGATAGAGCTATCGATTTGAAAGGCATATAAGGAGACAAAAAGAGGGCTGATTTAACCGGTGCACCTGCAGAGAGTTGTAAAAACCAACTTAAAAAAGTGATTTGGCCATATATAATAACCGAAAGGCACGCGTTAGCAAGTTAAAGGCAGTTCAGTGCCGCATTCTGCAGTATACAAAATGGCGGCCTAAACTGGCAATTTTGATGGGAATGTGGCACGGGGAAAACAGGGTCGAAAAATGGCTTAGTTGAAGGCAAAAATGTAAGCTAGCTGTGCCCTCCGATTTCTGGACCTCTACTGCATAGTACTGGGAGACGATGGCTGCCGCTTAGAAAGGGTATAGGTCTCGGTCGAGGTGCGGAGCTTCACCGAGTGATGGCCATCTTGCGGCATACCAAGTCATGCCCCCCAAGGCAGAGTTTATTCTAAAAATGCAATTTGCACTCTGTCCGCCCTCTGTGCTTATTTTGCTTCTCTCCTACACTATCGACGACCCTACCATGCTTAACATCACAAACAAGCACAGCAGTCCTGGCTTATAGAATAGCTAGTTTGTGGTTGCGCTTATCGCCCAAAACTCAAACCTACCACACAGCCTCTCCATCAATACATTATAAAGAGTACACGCACCTTACACTTGTAAAATCTCATATTTTGCGTTCATCAGCTATCCGACAGCATTCCCCACTAAATAATGCCATTGAGTATCAGCATTCCAGACAAACCCTGAAAGGGTCAAACTCAAAAAGCAACCATTCGACCGAGCCTTTACACCTTCATACTCGCAGTATTGAACCAATGGCAACATGGAACTAATGCAATATAGTTGGCGAAACCACCGTAAAGCCAACAACCATAAATTCACCACGGTAACACAGGACACATTTTTAAAAAAAACTTTTGGCAAACTTACCTGTATGCATGCAACTCTGCAAAGATCTCTCAAGATCGAGCACAATTTGTCTTCAAGTTGACACGACTGACCATATATAAACTAAACATTGAACATAAGCTTTACTTATCTCACACAATCATACGTGAACAAAATATCAGACATGATCATTTAATGGCCTTCAAAGTTGAACACGAAAGACGCCGAGTTTGAAAACGTGCTGCTATGCCATAGAAATGTATACCTGAACTTTACAAATGCGAATCAAATAACCCGCATTTTACAATGTCATTGTCTGGATTTTAACTCCTTCTACTGTGCACATTTAGATAGAGATAGAAGTGCATATCTATTAGACTGTTTTACACCAACGAGGATTTATTTTGGAGGGTTAGAACGGTTTTGCATCCATTAATCCAAAAGCAATGAAAACTAAAGTAGTTTAACGCATTGCCTAAAATGGGCTCTCTAAGGGGCATATTAACAAGGCGGCAATACAAAATGATCGCCGCTTTTGCGGCCGTTTTCGGCCGAAAAGCGGTGATAATTTTACCGCCTTATCAGCAAAGACACGCTATAGCATGTTATGCTGATTTTGTTCCAGTTTCCAGCACGCCTAGCTTCGCATGGCTAATGAGATGCAAAGTAGGTGTGTTTGTGGAAACAACATGGGTAAATATCGCGAAGGCAGCTTCGCGATATTTACAATGCGGGGAAGCGATTATTTTAATCGCGCTAAGTATGCCTTAATGCAGGAATTTAACGTCTGTTAAATTCCTGAGTAAGGCATACCTAACATCGGAGGTGGATTCATGTGATACGACCACAGGGTCGTATCATCAAGCAAATCGCCATTTTTCATGGAACATCGCTGGAAAACCAGCGATATTCCATGGAAAAGGGCACTATCGCTGGAATAAACTTCGCCATGGCGTTGTTAATACAACGATAGCCTGGCGAAATATTCCAGCGATCGAAAAAAATCCAGTATACAAGGTCAGCGATAATTATCGCTGCCTGTTGCAAATATGCCCCTAATAAAGGTGAGTATTTAATTCCGTTGTTTTCCTAAGCGTTTTAAGTATGGTAAGGGCATATAAGCAAGAACCTTGTTAAAATTATCGCCGTTTTAGCGTCAGGAAACTGTTGCTAAAACGGCAATAATGGGCTTGCTAATATGCATTATAGAATTCCAATAGAAGCCCAGGTTAGATGTAACCTGGGCTTATATTGGAATTCTATAACGGAGTACTTTGCCATCGCTCCTTGTCTTTGGCTGGAGAGGGGAGGGCTCACAGCGGCATAGTCTTATCCTGTCATAGATTGGCAGAGGCTGTTCCAGGCTACTGCCTTGATCGCATGTGGCTGGGGCTTGGGGTATATGCGGGTGAGTCTGCTCTGTCTGATAGTAATCAAGGGTTTTATTTTGTGTTGCATTATTTGCACATTTCTGGGTGGGCACGATGGGAAAGATAAAAGCTGGTTGTTCATCAAAGCCAGGTGGGGGGCCACAGCAATCACTTATGAAATATTTATCCAGGGCTATGGGGGCATCGGAAAACAAATCCACTCAGTAGAAGTGACATTAAACCAATAAAAAAAAAATGGAGGGGTGGTTATAAGTACACAAAAATCTGATCACTCTATCCCCCCGCGAACACAACTTGAAGATTTTACTGGCTCACTTTACCATACTGGTTGTGTACAGAATGTGTCTGATCACATATATGTGTCTGACCAGGAGTGTGAATCCCAACACCCCTCAAGTGCCCTAGAAACCCAGAGGTAGTGCTAGACAAACCAGGAAAAAACTGCCCAGAAATTAGGATAGATACCTAACAAAAAAGCTGAAGAAAATAACCAGATGTAGACTGGAATTCGGAGAAGGGGTCAGCTTTCCTCCAATAACCAAACCAATAACCAGTCTGTGGAGTCTATAAGCTTAACATGAAAAAAAGACGACCTGCAAAAATAATAAGTGATGCCTTAACTAAAATATCTGACAGGGTAGCTGTCATAGAAGATTTGTTGATTAAGCTTCTAGAAGTGCATCGTAATTCCTCTAAGACTAATACTCCTAATACAGTAAGACGCCTAGGTATCGAGTTATTGTTCATGCCTGATATACAGAGTAGAGGGGTGGTTCATCTTGAGGAACAATGTAGGAAGACAGGGAAATCGTCCTCTTCCCCTTCTATAATTCCAACTCTGGACTTACCTCATCAGGCCCAATAGCATTTAGCAGACGCATTAATGTCACATCACAAAACATAGATAATAATCTAAGGGACTTGACTAGTTCAAGAATAGTGATACACCCTCAAAATCGTC
Organism: Triturus cristatus; assembly: GCF_964204655.1. NCBI lineage: Eukaryota > Metazoa > Chordata > Amphibia > Caudata > Salamandridae > Triturus > Triturus cristatus. The sequence goes on from NC_140588.1 coordinate 719,627,853, forward strand.
ATGTGACGATAAGTAAATCAGATGTAGTTAGCCCCAAGTTAGATCTACCACCTGCTTCAACCCCCTATATGGTAGTCCTTGCCAACGTACCACCTCTATTGTCACAGGCGAGTGAATCTTGGGGTTCACTGAGAAACAAAGCTCTTTTTATTGGTTGGGCTCCAAAATCGGGCTAACAGAGGCAATTTTTTGCCAAATACAAAATGGCAAGAAGGGTTGGTTGGGTTGGAAGGGATCCCAAGATGCTCCCTGGTTATTGTATGGTCCTAACGTTTAAATCACCACAACTTATAAAAGAGATTTTTCTCAGGGCTGGAACTGAATCCATCATGGGCACTGATATTAATATAGTACCGCTGGGATTTTTCAACCAACCGCCCAACTCGAAGCAAATAAGAACTCATTGGAAGAGTACATATGGCTTTGTACCCCATTCCTAAAGCATTCCCACTTTCAATCGATTTGACATCTTGCCGTCTCTGGAGGAAGTAGATTTACTCAACTTATCTGATATAAATCCCACCCAATCAAAGGACGTGGCTCTATATTTAGATAAGGTGAATCTAAATACTCTAGCCACCAAGCAACCACTTTTGGATTCTAATGCCAACTTAGTGAGTGACATAATGCCTTTGCCCTGTAGCCAGGGCTCTTTGTCACTCCCAGATTATCATTCCAATGTGACCAATACCATTATAGTAAACCGTCCAAGGGTTAGCCTCCATCAAGACATCTTTTGCAGGGAAATACGACCACTGACTCGCAGGTGAATAATATGTCCTGGAATATAGCAGGGATATGGTCTAATCTTCATCTAATCCTGTTTAAAAGTCCCCATAAGCCTTCCGACACTATGACATCGCTTATAAACATGCAGGAAAGCTCTAAAAATGAGTACAACCTTATTATAGCAGGCGGTCTTAACACAACTTTCGAGCCCATAGGTTATGTTCAGGAGATTGTTCAGGATGAATAACAAGCTAGAGGTGTCAAAAGGCTCCAAATACCAACCCTCAAAAGATGCACCTGCGTTAGGCAGCACCTTTTGTCATTTATTCTTGCTCATGGGGTGCAAGCATGCACTGGGCAGACACAGTCATATACCAATGCTAACTATACATTTAAGAGGGGAATGTAAAATGCAGGATTGACTATATTATGGTAGATCTTGAACTTTGGCCGCAAGTTAGCGATATGAACATTCTTAATAGTGATGTCAGTGATCATAATGCATTGCTTTTAAGTCTTTCTGAGCTTCCTACCCTTCAGCCTCATCAACTCCAGTGAATGTGACAGTTGTCACAACCAATAATAACAGGAGAGTCAAGTGGGCACATGTAGTGACTGATGGAAAGCTCCCCTCACATATCTATAGCGAGGTTGCTCAAGCACTAGTGAAACTGAGCAAAATTAATATAAATTATGATACCATTTTGGCTAGCTATCAAGAATTGTCAAATAACATCCTGCCGTATTACAGTAGCAAAGGAAGGTCTCCGTCGATTAGGTGCAATCATACCCCATGGTATAATGAGACTTGTAGGCAATCTAGGTTAGAACTTATAGGAGCAGTAAAGGAAGAGCTTCAGCTTGACATAATTAATAAAAGAAGGATCTACAAGAGACCGCAAGCAGAGGCTAAACGTGGTTGGGAAATAGATATTTGGTGTACTCTAGTTGAGGCATCCAGGCAGTAGGATAGTCGGTTATTCTGGCATCTTTTCTCTAAAGGGGTAATCCATCAGGTTAGTGAAGAAGATTGTCATATTCAACCACATCTCTGGGAAGAGTACTTTAAGACATTATATTCTGAGGAGGACTGTGACCCTGCAGGTGAGGTAGTGGAGCCAGTTGAGGTCAGCAATAAAAAGCTCGATGTTTCAGAGGCAGTCAGTTTTTCCTTAAAGGAAACTATGTATGCAATCAATTCACTACAAAATGGGAAAGCCCCTGGGTAAGACAGATTACCGAGAGATCTCTATAAATCCAAACCCAAAATACGGGGCCCCTTGCTCCATTTAGTATTTAATGCCATCACACGCGGAGGTGAAGTACCAGAAATGTGGAAGGGCGCCGAAATAACCTCAATATTTAGAAAAGAGGTAAAAGGGAACCCTGCAAACTATAGGCCTATTAATCTTATAGATGTGTCACAGATTTTCTATTGCAAAATGATCCTTTTACATCTTCAAAGCTGGATAGAGGACAGTAGCATACTCTAGCATTTGTAGGCGGGATTTAGAGCTTCTACAAGCACCCTTGATCAGGTGTTTCATTTTCCTTTGCCTATATGGAAGCAGGTTAAACTACAGAGGGTTCACCTCTATGTAGTGTTTGTTAACCTTAAAATGGTTTTTGATTCCATAGACTGTATTAAGCTCTGGGCCGCCCTTAGGGATTTGGGACTTCCACCTGACTTGCTTCAACTTCTAATTCATTTACATCGGGATAATTATGCTAAAGTCAGATGGAACTCTGATGGCAGCCTAACCAACAATATAGTTTTGCAATGGTGTGTCTGGGCTAGAGTTTGAATTTCCGTTATTTGGGATAAAATCCAAAAGATACAAGTAGATCCGGTTGATGTTTGTATTTTTTATTCTTGTCGGTAGCTGCAAACGAAAAAAGGATGGCACAGCCAACACGTGTTTCGCCCCCTAGTTGGCCATCAGGCCTGGGGCTTCCTCAGGGCTGTACATAGACAATGTCAAACCAAGGTTGGATAAGGACATGGTGTCGTAAGTCATGTGTATATTATGTACATAGTGAAGGTGATTAGGAAGAATTATTTAATCGTAGGGAGACGCAGCGTTGGAAGAAAAAAAGTAAGTGTGGGAAGAGAGAATGAAGGTAAGGTGAGAAAGGGATCAAGGTAAGCGTGCGGCAGATATGGATAAATTTAAGGAAACAAAGTGTGTTGCAGTTGTGATTAGATAGTGAGAATTAGAACACGAAAGGTGGGTATATTTAGTGGGGAGTATTCGACAAGTTTCAGTTGAAAGCACATTTTACAATTATAAACAGTACCCGGAATATGTTTATGCGGAAGAAAACATAATATGAGTTACATTGTAATCAACAAACGTTCATATGGAGAAAGAATATAAGAGGAACTGCTTATCCTCTCCCTCTAAACCGATTACACTCTGTACCATATTTTAACTATATTTCTGTCTCTCTCACTGACTAAACCGCTGTTACTCATGCAATGGTAAAATTCGGTATTTATGAAGTGGTAAATGTTAGGCCACCTACATATGGCCCTAAGTGGCTTAAATGTTACTGAGAGAGAACGCATAGTCTCCTAAAGTTGAAATATGTATTTTACAGAATAGTTATCACTATACTATTGTATAAGCATGTTTGAGAAATTGTGCTGGTGGTTGAGGGGGTGCAACCCTACTCAAGCTACAGCCACAGTCTTTGTAACTTCAAAAAGTGGCAAAATAAAATGTGCTTAACCCTCTGTTAGCTTAGCACAAAAGCAGTCAGGCTTAACTTAGAGACAACGTGTAAAGTATTTATGAAGCAAATAAACAGTAATAAAGTGAAAACACAACACAAGAACAATTCCACAGCAATATAGAAAAATAGAGTTAAATAATACATTATATGTCACCAAACAGACAAAAGTTCTAATCAGTAGAACTGGAGATATACAATTTCACAGATTTAAGGTAAGTACAGCACCTAAACGCAAAAAGTGCCACTTGTGATTATCTGGTTGTGAAGAGTCCAGTTCATGGTGAAGGAGGCTGTGAGGAGCAAGGAGAGCATTGCAGATGATCGTTGAAGTAGCACGAAGAGCAGGGCGGGCATTGTTAATGGTCACTGCTGTAATGCAACAATCCTTCCGGGCATGGTAGGCAGTCGTTGCTGGAGCTTCACATTGGTGGTCACCGCGAACTGTCAATGTTGAAGCACGGAGTGCAGATCTTGTGTTGTTGGTCATTGCTAACGGTCACTGTAGATCAAAGAGTCGGGTCCATTGGAGCTTTGCATTGTCGGTCAACGCGGGTGGTGAGATCTTGGCAAGAACAGGCCTGTTCACCATCATGAGAAGCCCAAACCCTTTGGAGATTGTTATGTACCTGTAGCTCTAAACAGGAGCTTAGATAGCTGACCATTGGAGTCACATCAGGTAGCCTGGGATGAAGAGAGCAGGTCCAGTCTTCCTCCTCAGACAGCATAGCAGGCCTCCAGCAGCAGGGCAGTCCTCTGACAGCAGGACAGTCCTTCTTTTGTATTATCCACAGGGCAAGGCACGCACCCAAGAGTTGCCCTGAGGGTCCAATATCTATATCTGGTGCCAGGTTTGAAGTGGGGGAAATTTCCAGATTTCCCTCCACATCTGGTTCTTAATATTGTTTCCTTCCCCTGCCCTGGTCCCAGGATGTCTTGAGTCATAAAAGGCTAGTGTGAAGTCATTTTTGTGTATGCTGAAGCATCTCCTTTGAAAAACAAGTGTGGTAGGTGACAGCTCCACCCCTCCGATTCAATTTAGCAAGGATGGCTCATCCTGCCAACACCCACCCCCCCTCTTGTGATACTGTCTGAAAGGAATACACAAAGGCCAGTTGCCAACTACACCTATTCATGTGACCCAGGATAAAGGCTGCAGGCATCAAATGGTAAGGACAAGAAGGTGACGTTTTCAGAATTTTGACTTTGGAATCCAACTTTACCATTAAAGACAGTTTAAAATTGTATTTTCTTGGACAACAAGATGACATTTCTATCTGTTCCAAACAAAAAGCTATCACTAATTAAATGAAAAAAGATAACGTAGTGTTATCCTATGGGAGAGGTAGGCTTTGCAGCAGTGAAAAACACACTTAAGAGCTTTCCAACACCAGGACATATAAAACTTAAAAGCACATATCCCACTTTTCAAATACAACAAACCCTGCCCCATGGTCTGTTTAGGGTCTACCAGAGGGGTGACTTATATGTATTAAAAAGGAAGGTTTGGGCCTGGAAAATGATTTATTTTGCCAGGCCATAAGTGTAGTTTAAAATTGCAAACGGGCTGCAAGGCATGCCTGAAACATTTTTTAGAAGGTTACTTAGGCGGGTGGCATAATAAATGCTCCAAGCCCACTAGTAGCATTTAATGTGCAAGTTTCATATAGACTTTTAAATGTGCCAATTGGGTATAACACAATGTTTCCATGTTTAAAGAAGAGAGCACAAGCACTTAAGCACAGGTTAGAAGTTCACAGATTCCTAAGGACGACACAAATGAGTTCAGCAAAACAGGAGTGAAGGCAAAAAGTCTGGCGGGAAACCAGACCAAATATGTCAAAACTTGGAAGTTCAGAAGGTACACATCGTGGAAATCATAACACAACCAGAACAAGAAAAAAACATAACAGATCATGATAAACATAACAGATCTATAAAGAACAAATAAAAGCAAATGCATCCTGAGGTGATTCGGAACTAGGCCAGAAATGTCTTCATCCGTAAATCTTTGACTTCCTTTTTAAAGGAAGCCGTGGAATTGTTAGGTCTTATTTCAGGTGGCAAGGTGTTCCAAACTCTTGGTGCAATACCCGAGAATTGTCGATTGTACGTTTTCGTTTAATGGAATTTCTGTGGCTTGATCAGTAAGGTACTAGAGCCATTAAAGGAATGAGAGGAGAGCCCCTAGAGAGCTCAAGGTTTTGTGCAAGATAAATTGGGGTGTTCAAGTGTAAAGCTTTATGAGCCCTGCATGCAATTTTCAGATGCATCTTTGCTTCATACGGTAGCCATTTATGAGATTTTAACTCAGGTGTGATGTGATGATAGCATTTGGAACCTGTAATTAGCCTTGCAGCGAAGTTGAGAGAGGCCCTAAAGGGTGCCGTCTTAACTCTAGGAAGGCCACAGAGGGCAGCGCTACCATAATCCATTTTAGAAATCACTGGGCTTGCACTGCATTTTTGAAGTAATTATAGGGTAGGAGCGGTTTTAATTTCCTTAAGACTCTCATTGGAAGTTCACTCCTTTTGGTGAGAACACTAATGTGCTTTTACATGTTTAGATGTTTATCTAGCATTATTCCCAGAGAACCAGCAGAATGAATAATGTTTGGAGTGAAGTTGAGAGCTGTGAGTTAACACATCCATTCTTCAATGACTGGAAAGTGATTGGCTGGGGCGATAATGAGAAATTCTGTTTTGAGGGTGTTTCATTTCAAGTGATTGAGAGTCAACCAGCTTTGTGTTTCCTGAAGATTTGAGGAGTTGAAGGACCTGATATTCTCTGGGGAGGAGTCTTTCAGGTACATTTTGGTGACATAAGCATACATGTGGTAATGAATGTTAGACAATTTCAGGATTTCTTTTAGAGGCTCCATGAACAAGTTGAGGAGGGTGGGTGAAAGTGTGGATCCCTGTCGGAGCCCTAGAGTGAGCGGAGCAGGTTTTGACTGAGCCTGATTAACCTTATGCCTTTGTGTTCTACTGTGAAGGAATGAGGAGAACCTTTAGCACAGTCCCTGATAGCCCCATCCTGTGCTCGAGTAGCTCAATAAGGGTATCATCTTTGACGGTATCAAAAGCTGCCAATAGGTCAAGGAGGATCAGTAGCCATGATTCATTTGAGTCTAGAATTCGTAGAGCATCATCAATTTTGTGAGTAAGAGCCAATTCTGAACTATGCCCCTGATGGAAGCCTGATTCGAATTGGTCCAGCAAGCGGAATTGTTCAATGTGGCTACATATCTGAATATGTACGCATTTCTCCAAGGGGCAGAAGTATCAACGGGTTTTGCGCATTCTGTTTCTATGGGGAAATGTGTTGATACATATGGCCCTAAGAGCTTAGCCAGAGTAGTAATGTTGGAAATTGGGTGGAAATTGGGAGGGTTAGTGTGGTCTGCTTTCAGATTTTTAAGGATCGGGGTGACCTGCCCCGATTGAAGTCAATATGGAATCATACCTTGAAGCAGAGAGCCGTTAATTATCCTCATCCAAAGAGGGAGTGAAGACAATCTGATTTCATTGAAGAGATTTGATGGCAAGGGATCGCTGAATTGGTTGGATGGTTTCAGAGATGCTAGAGTTTTGCAATGGTGTTTTCCTCCAAGGTTTGGAATATGCTCCAAGTTCCAGTTTAATCTTTGTTGTCTTTTCCTGGAAGAAGGCAGTTCATTCCTTACAATTTGAACAGTGGATTGGGTTGGCTGTTATATTGAAGCTTGAGCTCAAACAATTTATTTGGCAGGTTCTTTGCTTGCTCAAGTTGCTTTCTGAAATAACTGGCTTTAGAGCATCTGATGCAGTTTGTCAATGATCTCAGCTGAGTGAGATGATCATGGGAGGGAAGGGATCTACACAAACATTCCTCCAGTCTAAGATTTTTTCTTTCAGAATTTAAGCTACCATTATACCAAGGTTTGGAGATTTTGGAGGACATTCTTTTTAGCGGTATGGTGCCATTGAGTCTAAGCTGTTAGCCATGGAGGTATTGTAATGATCTGAAAGTTCACCGACATCAGACATATCTGGGTGGGGGGGCAGGCTGTTATCAATGCTTGAAGTCAGATCATATGGATTAATGTTTCTAAGACTTCTATGCCAGTGCCTAGGTTTCTTTAGCTGAGATTTATTAAGTCTCACTGATTCCGTGATGAGGAAGGAGATGCAGTGGTGTTCTGTCCAATCACAGGGGACAATAGCTTCAAGTTCGATGGAGTCTATCTTACCAATGACCAGATCTAGGGTCGCTCCCTTGATTTGGGTAGGGCTATTGCATATTTAATTGAGGTTGATGTCGGATAGGAAAGATTTGAGGCTGTTGACTGACAAGTCATTATTATCATTCCAATGGAGGTTAAAGTCTCAAAGTAAGATCTGGGTGCTATGGCTCACCATGTTTGATGAGATGATTTCCATGACCTGCTCTAGGATGGGGAGATTGTCTCATGGAGGGTGGTTGAGCGTGTGGAACTTACAAGCTTGCCTGTTGTTGCATAATACTTCGAAGCGCAGGTATTCGCCTGATGGTATGGGGTCAGCATGCAGTTGCCCAACTGATAGATTTTTACGATGTATACAAGTGATGCTTCCCTGTTGTCCACCGGATCTGTATAGCCTGATAATGACAAAGTTAGGGGGCACTAGTATGTCAATAATGGGTGCAGAGGAGTTGTTGGGCCAGGTTTCAGTCAATACTAGAATGTCTGGGTCATGAGCCAGGATGAGGGCAGCTATGTCAGCAGCATGACGTACTGCAGATCTGCAGTTGAGAAGCATGCATTTAAGTGAGGAGCAGTGGTGGGGACAAGATTAAGGATGTCATGTTTACAGAAGGTTCTCTAAACACGTCAGAATGGCTTGCTTCAATTTGGCAGACATTTTCTGTGTTAGCATCATGAGATGAGTCATAAGAGAGAATCTCTGTGTTAACAGCATAAAATGTATCATAAGAGTGAAGGGAGATAATATCCTTATCTTGAAGTAGGTCTTTTACTCTGTAGGGCCGAGAGGGGTCATTAGGAAGGGGAGAGGTTTCCCATCTGTGGTGTGTAAGGGCCACTAGTGAAGGGGTCACAGTGGGTGAGGGATGCACAAAGGGCCTGGGGCGAGATTCAGAGGAAAGTTTGTAGTTGAGGTGCTCAGACTTCAGGGGTCAACTAGATTTCCAATTCTCAGTTAGCTCAGAGGTGAGGTATAAGAGGCTTAGAACATCCACCTTGAGCAGATAAAGAGTAAGTGAGATCTTATCCAGTCTACATTCAAAAGCTGTGTGATTGGAATCCTGATACTTGGGTAAAAGAGCTATGCTGAGGGGGGTCTAGGGGAGGAGCGGATAGAAAGCTGCAGAGGCAAGGTGAGGTTCATCATTAGGTGGGAAGACAAGCACCTGGTTAAGCAGAGGTGCAAGGGTCATATGATTCACGTTGCTCGCCTGGTTAGAGGGAACAGGGTAAGGGCATGACACTGGAGTGGCTATGAGGAGAGACATGGGTTCAGTAGCCGTGTCCACAATAATTAGCGTGGGGGCAGGGGTAGTAGAAGGGGTGAAGGTATGTCCTAATGGGTCAGATGAATCAGACCTGGTTGCTCTAAGAGAGCGGTGAGCATGTTGACTCATAGGGTAATGAGAGGAGAGGGATTCTGGTCAAACTGATGTAATCGTAGCATATCTATTTAGTATACAGGTCCCGCTAGCGGAGCAAGAAAGGAAAGGGTAAGGATAATCTGAGATGCGAAGGTCATGAGAGGCCACAATTATTGGATTTCAGGGGTTGCCAGAGGAAATAGGGGGAACATTTTTGGGTGAGGTTTTGATGCTAGACAATGAGTTCTTAATGATGGGGACGAAAGTAGCCAGGTTGTGGGCAGATGATTGAATTAGGATGGTCCCATTGTTATACAGGGAGATGGTTGCTTTAACTTTGAATGCAGGTGATGGGTCACCGTAAGTCTAAGATCATGAGGGGTTTTCTTGGATGTGGTGATTTGTAGCAGTGAATAAAATGCCGACCTCCATTAAGGACGTCTTTTCATACAGAAGATCAGATCTTGTTATTGTCTCACCTTTTCTTATGCATAAATAGGGATCCAAGATGAGGGTTTCAGGGTTTGATTTTAGGAGTTTGTGTTTGAAGTTTTTTACATGTAAGTAGGGGGTAAGTAATTGTAAAAGCATTATGGCCTGCAGGCTCCAAACTCATAGAGATGGATCTTAAAGATTTATAAGCCATGACCAGGCATCTGATAGCTGTTGAATGAGAGAGCAAGATCCCAGGCACATTTGGTCCGTGAACCAGGGATAATGAGTGAAAAGTTTCAAGTGTTCCCCTAGGGCCCTCTGAAGCATGCTAGCAAGTGAAGGAGCACAGGGTGCCTATGCAGGAGTATGATGGTGCAGGCCATGACCAACCATGAGAGTTCAGGGAAGCCTGCAAAGATTCAGACCAGGGGCATATAGTAAACTCAGAAGTAATGTCCACCTCTAGACATTCCTAGGCCAGAGCTCAATTGGGGGAAAAAGTCCTCTTTCAATTTCCATGCCCCCCAGGTGGAATCAACCTCTGTTACAATGTATCTAGCACTGCCTATGGACTATATCCCTAGAAGAGCAGTGAGAACCTCTTCTATTTCTAAATTATTCTATGTCATATACTACAAAATGGCCGGGCTGAAGACTAGGGCAAATGGCTGCCAAAGTTAATATTATGCAGGCTGCACGAGTTACACTGAAAACGTTGATCCAAAGACCGACCACAAGCCACCACGATTAATTAAGTGTTACGGTGAGCAGCCATGTCAGGAAGGCATCAAGCAGCCAGAACAACAACCTTCCAATGCTCGGACTGCTTGTACACAGGTCGCCCCTACAGGTGAGGCAGCGGAGGAAGCACTCATGACTCCGGGAATAGAGCCAACCATAATCCTCAGCACCAAGGAAGGGAATCGGCAGATAGGCAAGCTGATGGTTGATGTAGAGACTGTCTGCAGTTAGCCGATGCATGAGGCCGTCAGGCGCAGTGGAGAGAGGGAGTCCCCAGGTGAGATGAAACAGGGAGACTGGGAGTCACCAATGAGGTAAGTGCTGGGATAGAGGGGATAAGACATAACTCCAAGCCCTTGACATCCGAACCAGAAGTCCCCAGTGCCTCCAATGCGACCCGACCATTCTCCACTTTGTGCTGGTTGTCGAGGTGCTGATGAGGGGGAGCTGGCAGCCTTACGCTGTTGTAGTATATCAGGGTGCGATTCCTTTGCCGCTGTGGGGTCAGACATTCTCCCGCTATTTAAAAAAAACACTATGGTGCGATCACCATTTTTAGCTATGCGATCTCACCATCTATGTGCAGTTCCAGCCCACCTCCAGGGAGCCCAGGGCCTTCAGTCGAAGCAGGAGCCAGCAGTCCCCTGCTCCCAAATGCTCCCCGGGTAGCAGCTCTCCAAATGATATCAGGTCCATGCGGTCCTGGCCGCTGTCAGGTTTAAGACCTCTGAAAACAGGCTCAAACCTCAGGAAAGGAAGACAGGCAAGGGTAAACAACTCCCATGCAAGGTGAGTGTGCTTCGGAAGTCGGATGGCAAAGGGCATACAGGGAGTTGCACCAATGGTGATTTCAGCCCTCAGGAGCTCAGAGGATCACTCCCGCACTGTTGGTCAGCTTGAGATATTGCTCCCATGTAAATTACTCAAAGGTGTAAGTTAAGTTTACTTTTGGAGTAAATTTAAAATCGGATTTTGTGACTAGACAAAAAGTAGTACATTTACTCAAAGTTGTAAGTTATTCAAAAGTGAAAGCTACCTTTATGAATCAGGCCCTTGAATAGTGCATCAGCAATGGTACCATGATGAATTAGAACTTTAGATACTGTATCAGCAAATCAGCAATGATGTTCTTACATGGATAGTGAAGCGCTTTCAGAAGCAATGCGTCATGAAATGCTGGTTATCAGTTTTTTTATTAGGGAATCTTAACTATTCTTTACTTTTTTGGTGGGACTTAGGCTTGTTCTGGATTCTTTTCAATGTGAGCTGGATTAGCTGTGAGCTTCTGTTGACAGTATATGATCTTATTTTAAGTTTGTATTAATAATGGTTGCTCTTATGTAAGCCTTAAGTGGGAAACCATGAACATGTTTTCATTTTTTTCAACTGGGTGTCTTTCTATTTTGAGCTTAATTTAGATGATTTTCTACAGCTTACTTTGGACTAAATATGATTTTTCACCTGAATGTGTTTATTCATTCTAATTTTATGTTTGCTCTTAAATTTGTTTTTGCAACTAAAAGTGTAATCAAACTCCAGTTTATTGACCATCAGTGGTGATGTTGCTCCTAAATGTGATTTGTTTCCAAAATGTGTTCCTCGGATAAATATTTTTCCTCACTCCTGCTGATGATAACCCTAGTTTCATTTTGCATCAGTATATATTATATTGTTCCTGAGTGTGATTCCTCACTGACTGTGCATGTACAATGTCTCTACACCCGTGTTGATGCATCACCATGTGTGAGTTTGCACCTAAATGTAATTTTACACCAAAACCTCTTTTAACACTTCTACTGGTGTTGGCCAAATGAAGACTTTGCACTTACATGCGATTTTGCAATTTACACTGGTTTTGCACCCATAACGTGTTTTGCACCTAGATGTGATTATTCTTGCCAGCAAGTGTTCTCACACATCTGTTTGTGATGTTCCACCAAATTCAATTTTTCACCTAAAAGTGTTTCTGCACCTGCTGATGTTACACTAAGTGTTTTTGCACTTCAATGTGATTTTGTACCTAAGTGTGACACTATCATCTTTTTAACCTGGCCCAGGGAAGAATATGCACCTCTGTATGATTTATACCTCATGAATATGCTGTCAATCAAATGTGTGAAGTCATAAAGATGTACACCTTTTAGATCTTGTTTGACACCTTAATATCACATTTTTCTCTGTAATTTTTTATATCACTTGGCTCCACAGTGCAGTTGTGCCAGACTGGACCTGCTCTTCATGACCAATAACCTGCATGTATTTGTGCATGATCCTATTATGATCAACAAATCTAAAACAAAGAAAGCTTCAAATTGAGACTGAAGGATACATAAAACAACACCCCAGGGATTCTAGTCCCTTCTGACCTATCCAGACTACCCTCAAATACTACAAATACCATGCCCTGATAGTCAACTTGGAATCCTTTATCAGTAACACATCACATGGGCTAAGACTAGGTGCCTTGTTATAATAAGTAGACACACTTATGGACTGAAACAACATTCATTTTCTTTTTAGTTTTATGGAATTCAAAATCCATTTGTAGGGAAAAACCTGCTATCACAGTTTGCCACACTGAATAATGCCAACTATATATTACCCTGTATGAAAATTGTACAGTCTTGATGCAGTCCCCAGATATCAATATTCATATCTTAATCACCTTTGATAGACAAATGCGCTTAGAAATCAACTATGCCTACTATGCTTACCTACCACGACACCACTAGTGCTCCGTTTTCCATACCTCCTCATTATTAACCATTCACCTCTTGGGAAATTAAACTAATCAGCATAATTCCAGCATAGACCATGGTAGTTGGGAGCAGAGACTGAAACAAAATTACTCCTACCGTGACAGAGAACACAATACTGTCATGGACCCAAAGCCCTCCTCGTAGCCACCACATCCCCTTGATGCAGACTCACCCTGTCAAACAACATCCTGGTCCAGTCCACCAACATAAAGACTTGAGCACACTCTCCACGGAAAGGCTAGATCACCCAAAAGCATGATTCAAATGTGATGTGCAATTGCTCACCTTTTGCTTACTTACAGCCACTTATTACTGACTGAAAATCGTATTAATGACAACACATCTCTTATCCAGTTCCCAAAATGGAAAGCTTTACATCAAACTATCTGAATCAATATCATCTGCATGAGATGATATGTGGTTTTCATATCACGCACTTCATCTGTCACTTCCACTAGCACTTTTCTCTAAACAATGGCTCTCCGGCCTCCCATTACTCCTGAAGACTCCAATGCTTACACCACCCCAAATAATTTGGAGCATAAACAATATAAATTTCCTTTAATGTACCCACTCACTTGAACACACCATGATCAAACTCATACAACATTTAGTATCAACACAATACATAGATCTATATGACCTAACCACAATCAAAGATCATTCTGCCCAAGCAATCTCAGAACATTTCGTACCTCTCAAACCAGAGACCCATCTCCTACATATCACATAGTGTCTCAACCTTAATTGCAAGTTCCCTATCTGCTCTCATCCAAATCTGTGACCTCAATCCTACTGCACTTTTAGAAACCTGGTAGTGCAAATCTGCCACACAGCAATTTGATCTTATCACACTATTAGGTTAAAAAATCCTCACTTTTATACAGAAGGAAAAATAATAGTGTGAGTTTGCCCTTATTTAAAAAGAAGGGCCGTACGTGCACACTGATTAATTCAATCAACTCCATTTCCTTCCAATGCCTCACTAATGAGAGTTCAAACAGGACACCAACCCCAATGACAATGAATGCCATATACTAACCTCCTGGCAGCAAAATGACTTGCATCAATAATATCTTTGATTACAGCACTGGGTGAACTCAACCACACTGGTAAAAAAAGAAAGAGACCTGAACATTCCTTTCAAACCCATCCTATCAGACAATATGCTACTAAAGCTTTGTACCTTCCCTATGTACAGTAAGGTTCTAGCTTGGACTTGAGTTTGATAAAAAGTAAATCCCTATAACTCTTTAACCATATAAATTGATCAGATATTTCCTTTCAAAAACCTGACCTTAAACCATATTTCCAATTAAAAATTAAAAACAGAAATGGTCTAAAGACTTCAAACACAGCGCTAGCCAAAAAAGCGGAAGATGTCAATGTAAACTGTTAGACCTGGCATCCTTGGCGTGGTTTCCCTTCACTTTTTGCCTCCTGACTTCCTGTTTTTTACTGTTTTTCCTGACTTTGTTTTTGCTGGTTTTAGGAATCTTGGCACTTTACCAATGCTAACCAGTGCTAAAGTTCATGTGCTCTTCACTTAAAACATGATAACATTGGTCTACCCACAATTGGCATATTTGATTTGATTATAGGTCCATGGTAATGAACACTACAAGTGCCCAGGGCCTGTCAATTGATTCCCACTAATGAGCCTGCAGCAGTGTTTGTACCACTCCCTTTAGTAGCACTTTAAAAATGTATCAGGCCCGCCACTGCACAGCCTGTGTGTCCCGGTTTAACCTGCCATGTCTTTCTGGCAAGTTACCATTCTTGCCAAGCCCACACCTTCCTTTTATTTTTATTACATATAGGTCACCCCTAATGTAGGCCTTGGACAACCTGTGAGCAGGATGCAGTGTATTTAAGATGTGGGACATGTACTTTTAAGTTGTGAATGTCCTTGTAGTAAAATACACTTTAATTCATTTTTCACGACTGTAAGGCCTATCTCTCCCGTAGGATAACATTGGGATTGCCTTATAACATTTTTAAGTGTAATTTCCAATTGGGAAGAGATGGGACCCCAACTTTGTTGTCTCTGGACTCACTCTTTAAAAACACAACTGATGACGAAGTTGGTTTTTAAATTGAAGTTCTAAAAATGCCACTTTTTAAAAGTTGACATTTTCTTACTTAGACCAATGGTGCCTTCTGCCTGTTTCTGGAATAAACATCTGGGGTGGGTGACAGCTGGCTCACTGCATTCCCTCTAGACAGCCACAAAGGAAGGGTAGGTGTGACTGAGTACCGATCAGCATGTTGATGGGTCATCATGAGCATGATGAGAGGAAGGAGCTGACAATTTACACCTTAAAGAGTTGTGTCCTTTCCTCACACAAAGTATTGCATACTCTTCTGGAGTGAGTCTGGAGTCAGGCTGGAAAGGCAGGGTCTTTACACTTCAACACATCTCTTTGATGTCTCCCTATTTTAAATGCTCAGCTGGTTATAAGTACTGGGCCTCTAATCCCACCAACTGAGGACACTTCTGGAACTGAGGACATTCTACCAGGAAGAAGGACTACTGTGGTAGAAGCAGGGACTGCCATATTGCTGTGTTGGCCTGCTGCCTGCTGTTTCCTGCCTAGGAGTGAGAATGACTGGAACTGCATCTCTGCATCCCAAGAACCTAATTATTTTCAAAGGGCTTGTTGGCTTGTCTCCAGTTTCTGAAGTCTCAGGAATATCTTCACTTTCATCTTCAACTCAGCAACTGGACTTTATTTGCTGTAAGTCTTACTCTGCCAAGTGGTGCCAATACAGCATCAGGCCCTTGGACATGGGTTTAAAGTGCTTCCTCTGCCAGAACCTGTGCAATAGCATTGTTGCGCTGATCAGAACCGAAGCATCTCCTACTGCAATATTGGTATCGATGAACCACTGCTGTTGCACGAACCAGATCAGTGCGCTGCTCTCGGTAACAACACATCACCTCCAGAACCACCGCTTAGGAACCATGTATTTCTGCCACTGCATGGAGAAGATCAACACATTGCCCCTTCAGCATGTATTAATCCAGCACATCACATCCAGAACTGCCGTACTTGGAACCGGTGGTTTGCTCAACAGAACTGAAGCATTGCTGCAGTTGCATGGAGAAATCCAGTGCAGCACCCCAACTGTGTGGGGATCATCAATGCATCTCATGCTGCAAGAAGGATGAAGGTACTTTTGCTCAGTGGGCCCTGTGTGGGTCCTGTAGCCAGCCTGTGCTCCATCATGGGTGGCCTGAACTCTGGACTTCATCCAGTTCTAGCATGACCAATTAACTCTTTGAGAGTTATTTGCTTCTAAGTGCTATTTTTGCCTTTAATCTTTAAAAATGTATATCTCGATAGTACTGATTGGATTTTTGGCTTGTTTTATTTGCAAAATTATTCTCTATCTTTCTAATTTGGTGTGGAGTCTTTTTACAATGTTTCCCTGTGTTAAATGTGTGTCATGGACACAAAAACGTCTTAAGTAAGGCTGCTTGCTCTGTGGCAAGCTACCAGAGGGTGTGCACAGGTTAATTTAAAGTGTGTTTCTGACTTACTCTGCATAGGATTGTGGTTCCTGCTTGGACAGGGTGCATACCTCTGACAACCAGAATCTAGGGGTTGGGTGGTAAAGCTCATTTGACAGCCAATGAGAGACAGACATCTCTTATCTTCGTTCTCCAGTGACTAAGACAACAGTTTATGGTTTGCCTTTTATTGTTAGAGTGTGACATTATCACAGTGGAGCTGGAGGCAGGTGAATTGGACCAAGAGTTTGAGAGAAAGCTTTTGATTGGCTAAAAGGCGGATGCAGTGGGGAAGTTATGAGCTGCAGTTGGCTAGATGTGGTGAATCAGGTACCAGTAGAGGTTGAAAGGTGAGTTGCAGTAAGCCATGGTGAATCTCGGGGCTCAAGTAGCATGGCAGGCTGATGAAGGGTGGTTGAGTGCCATTATTTGCTGAACTGGTATGCGCACGGGTTCCCCACTCCGGTGGATGAGGGGTTGGAAGTGGCTATGCCTGCTCGGATACTGCATCTTCCTGATGTCACTTCTTTGCTGCTGCTGGACTGCTGCCGGTGAGCGACCATGAAGGGTAGTCTCCCGTAATGGGAAATCAGTATGAGGCAGCTGTTGTTTGCATAGTGATTGGTAAGGGGTGCATAGGGTGAGAAGACATAGTCTATGTGTGCAAGAAAGAAATGACTGGAGCTGTTCAGTAAAATTATTACAACAAACAAATGATGGACGGAATGCTGACAATGCAGACATTCTCCCCCAGTCAAGAGATCTGGGTTAAATCCATCGTTTTTTCGCCCACTACGCCACCCCAGTTCAGACATGGCCATATGCAAATCAGTCTTGACCCTGTGCCTCATGGGAACAGCCCAGCCCGAACTGCCAAGCCATGTCTTCCCTGGACCGGAATCAAGCATCCTAGGACCGGTTTCTGGCTATCAGCCGTCATCAGCCAGGATAGCTTGACTCCAGTGGCGTAGTGAGCACGGGACCCACGTCTGGGCATACCCATCCCACTTAGGGCGAAAAGCGTTACAACAAACAAATGATGGACGGAATGCTGACAATGCAGACATTCTCCCCCAGTCAAGAGATCTGGGTTAAATCCATCGTTCTTTTGCCCACTATGCCACCCCAGTTCAGACGTGGCCATATGCAAATCAGTCTTGACCCTGTGCCTCATGGGAACAGTCCAGCCCGAACTGCCAAGCCATGTCTTCCCTGGACCGGAATCAAGCATCCTAGGACCGGTTTCTGGCTATCAGCCGTCATCAGCCAGGATAGCTTGACTCCAGTGGCGTAGTGAGCACGGGACCCACGTCTGGGCATACCCCTCCCACTTAGGGCGAAAAGCGTTACAACAAACAAATGATGGACGGAATGCTGACAATGCAGACATTCTCCCCCAGTCAAGAGATCTGGGTTAAATCCATCGTTCTTTTGCCCACTACGCCACCCCAGTTCAGACATGGCCATATGCAAATCAGTCTTGACCCTGTGCCTCATGGGAACAGTCCAGCCCGAACTGCCAAGCCATGTCTTCCCTGGACCGGAATCAAGCATCCTAGGACCGGTTTCTGGCTATCAGCCGTCATCAGCCGGGATAGCTTGACTCCAGTGGCGTAGTGAGCACGGCACCCACGTCTGGGCATACCCATCCCACTTAGGGCGAAAAGCATTACAACAAACAAATGATGGACGGAATGCTGACAATGCAGACATTCTCCCCCAGTCAAGAGATCTGGGTTAAATCCATCGTTATTTTGCCCACTACGCCACCCCAGTTCAGACATGGCCATATGCAAATCAGTCTTGACCCTGTGCCTCATGGGAACAGTCCAGCCCCAACTGCCAAGCCATGTCTTCCCTGGACCGGAATCAAGCATCCTAGGACCGGTTTCTGGCTATCAGCCGTCATCAGCCAGGATAGCTTGACTCCAGTGGCGTAGTGAGCACGGGACCCACGTCTGGGCATACCCATCCCACTTAGGGCGAAAAGCGTTACAACAAACAAATGATGGGCGGAATGCTGACAATGCAGACATTCTTCCCCAGTCAAGAGATCTGGGTTAAATCCAGTTCAGTAAAATTAGGCAAAGAATCCCAAAAAGGTATATTTCCTTGTACAGTTTGATTATAAAGTTGTTCTTTTTAAGTCAAGGTGAGCTACATGTGGGTAGCAACACAAATCGTTTTTGTAAATGTGCCCATTCACTGCTTGACTGTATTTTATATTTAACACGTGCAAACAAATTCCTGCCCTGTAATCCAAGTGCAGGCATGTGGTCAATTGTAAGGTGGTGAAAGTGGCTAGGCATAAAGAAGCATTCTGTCAAATATCCACAACACTCGATCTGTAACATAACAATACTTTACTTCCATACACCATAGTCAGAGGAAACACTAGATAAGCACAGGAAGAAATGAGGCAGACTTTAATCAAAAGTAGCGGTGGGCGGAACTCTGATGAATCTTGCAGAGTTTTTATGTAAGTCCACCCACCCCTACCAGAGAGCCAATTTCTAACATACACATTTTTTTTTCAATTGGGCTTCCTCTTGGCAAATTCAAAGGAAGGAGCTCAAATGTCCATCAGTGAAAAAACAGCTAGTTTTGAAGAGGCTGGGGGAGCATTGCTGGAGAATTGAGTCCCTATCAGTTAAGAGACAGCTCTTGCTTCTTTCTATTTTTAATGGGGTTTGGAAGTGTGCTATTAGTCTGGTTGCCCTTACTTGCAGAGTGTTAGCAACTGTTACTTATGCAGCCTCACCTGCCTGCAGCTTATAATCATAACTGCATGAAGGGTAATTAACAGCTGCTATTGGGCAAAGGTGTGTACTTTAATCCTTGATTAGTACATAAATCCATATTGTTGTTTGGAACTGGCATTAAAGAAATATCAATGACAAATGCCTGTTCTTAGTAGATAATTTAGAGGGTATGGCAATGCTCATGTGAGCTGCCAAAGCAAAGCTAAGGGCACAAGGGTTCTAAGGGAAATAATGATGTCTTGTAAAGAACATAGAAAAATGTTTCCCAGGCTCTACCAGAAATGCGGCTCTTGGTCTGGAGAATTGACCTATTTATCAGCTGTAGAGAAATTAAGCGTTAATAGGCACATGTGCAGATTTTAAGATGCAAATTCAAGTGCTCAACTCCAAGTAAAACTCAATGAATTTGAGCATCAATTGAGTTTGACGAACCGAGTCTTATTTGAACCTGAACATCTACTTAGTCTAATATTTGTAAGTAGTCTACCAATGCCCAAATACACTTACATAAACTCTGCCTATTGATAATATAGTTTACATATTCATCATGCCCAATTGAGGTTTAGTTGGGCATTGCTTGAACTCTGAGAGCCCAACTAATGTAAGCATTTTTATGGCGTTCATGATGATGTTCAAATTGTTGTGAGTAAATGGCTAGTAAGTGTTGATTTACAATTTTTTTAAGAGGAACTTTTTAATTATTTAAATTAACCACCCACAACAATCCTTTAAATGTAAATTACAAATTGATATTTGATATTTGTTCTCAATCAGGAAACAACATGCGATGTTGATCAATACTTAAGACTCACATAATTATTTTTTATGTATGCTATGGATTTTCCTGTGGGATGTATGAAACCATCAGTGTTTGCCTCATTGATTTTATGAGATAAAATAATCTGTGATGATTACAAGAATTTACATTGAGATTAGATGAAAATATGTTAGATACAAATATGTAATATTGCACTGCATTTATGCATGAAATTAGTCCATGTGTCAATTATTTGTGTGAGGATGCCTTTAAACAAAAACACCTGAACAAGAGCTGTTCACGTTCTGTTGCTCCCATGAATTTGCGGTAAAGTTTTACCAAAAACTGGGCACTAGCTGTAAATTTTTTCCACAAATTATGTTTAAATATGCAAAGTGGTATACGGGCACAATGATGAGATTTCTGTGCAACAAGCATAATGCAAAATTCCCCAAATGATTAACTGTCGGAGGTGAACTCCCCTCCACTGGCGGAGCTTGCTAAGTTCTTTCCACTTCATGCTCTGCTTGGAGGGTGGAGTTCAGCAAAAACTCTTACCCTCATGTAGCTGAGCCGAGTTTACCTGCATCAGTCGCCAGCCCACCCTTTGTCTGGAGTTCCCCTTGCATTGCCTTTTTGGGGCAGGGCGGGATAATACAAAAATAACGTGAGTTGTAAGAGGTTTGCAAGAGGACATAAGTGTGGCTATGTCCTTACACAGCAAGGTTGTTCAAGTCTCAGGGAGCCTGAAATGAAAATGTCTCGAGATGTACTCGTAGAACATGCTTCAGTAGCAAAATCAAGCATTGCCTCTGTGTGATCTTTGGTGAATCACTCCCTGCCCGAACATCAGCTCCACCCACTTTAGCTTGAAAGCACTCAGGTTCAGGAAACTCAAGAAATTCCACCAACAAGTCTGCAGTGACCACATATTTCACCAGGCCTCGACTCTGACGAAGCTCTGCCAAAAAGCCGTTCTTGGTGGTTGGACTAGTCCCCGCTCAGTCTCTCACCCCCTATTGCCCTTGACTACAAACCTATGTTCTTTTGAGGCAAGGCATCCTCCTCTACATGGCTTTGGTGAGCCAAAAGAAATGCCAGGCCGTCTGGCTACCTTGTTGGTTTATGACGCGAGACCTGGATTAGCTCACTGGAGATCTGCCCAGACTATGTCCTTACACAGCAAGGTTGTTCAAGTCTCAGGGAGCCTGAAATGAAAATGTCTCGAGATGTATCACTCCCTGCCCGAACATCAGCTCCACCCACTTTAGCTTGAAAGCACTCAGGTTCAGGAAACTCAAGAAATTCCACCAACAAGTCTGCAGTGACCACATATTTCACCAGGCCTCGACTCTGACGAAGCTCTGCCAAAAAGCCGTTCTTGGTGGTTGGACTAGTCCCCGCTCAGTCTCTCACCCCCTATTGCCCTTGACTACAAACCTATGTTCTTTTGAGGCAAGGCATCCTCCTCTACATGGCTTTGGTGAGCCAAAAGAAATGCCAGGCCGTCTGGCTACCTTGTTGGTTTATGACGCGAGACCTGGATTAGCTCACTGGAGATCTGCCCAGACTGACTTAAGTATTCTGTTAGTGACAGTAACATGCTTGAGCAGAGTGACGCGATGATCATGTTATGTCGTGTGGTTTCTTAGGGCTCTTCCTCTAATAGAAACTTCTGCCTGCCATGTTGAAGCCAGTAGAGGAGAGGTGTGCCATTGTTTGGTGTGAGGTGGGGAATTGGAATTGGGAGGGCTGGGGTAAGCAGTATGGGTTGGGAGGGACAAGGGCTGCACAGGGTGGTTGGTTGGTTGGTGTTGTCATGGGTGGTACACGGAGGAGGTGGTATTAGGCAGGGTAAGTGGGTTTTGAGGACTTGTCTAGGGCAGAGCGGAACTCAGCTGAATCCCAAGGAGTTTTAATGCAACTCCAATGAATTGCACGTAGTGCAACTCCGTGAGCTCCATCCACGCTTACAAATTACACAAATCAAGTCAGAATAATTTACATTTTATACAGGCCTATTAGAAAAATAAATCTATCTGAATATTGGACAAATTAAAACTCAAAAACGCCATAGAAATTTCTGATATAGCTACCTATTAGTTATACACTGTAGCAAATGTAGACTAGCATTGGAAAGTCACACATGAAAGGACTACATTTACATGCAAATGAGGGAATGGTCACTTGACATCGCTTGATATCAAGTGGAAACAAAATAATGTTCTGCCTTATTAGTGTTATGAGAAGTGCTGCCCAAGCATCTACAGCCCCTCCTGTAATAAGGAAGGGTCCCATGAACTATGAAAAACAGGTTCAATTTCTGGTTGCATTCCATTGGGACTCCTTTAATATGGGTCTTGGTGTGTTTCGAATGGATA
This sequence comes from Triturus cristatus, assembly GCF_964204655.1. Lineage (NCBI taxonomy): Eukaryota > Metazoa > Chordata > Amphibia > Caudata > Salamandridae > Triturus > Triturus cristatus. Next base: position 719,650,253 of record NC_140588.1, read on the forward strand.
AGAGTTACCACAGAGGATGCCTAAATTACACTGGGTATGAAATGTGCAAAGATCTCTTTCTCTGTCTTATTAGCCCACATTCTCCTGCCGCGCATCCTGAAATGTCTGCAAGTTAGTGCAGAACATCAACAGTATATCCATACGAGAATGATGTAAAACACATTATCGTAACAATAACTGGCTGAATAACACAGGCCTGGACCACGCACCATTCTCAAAACAAGTCAGTGGTATAATTGACAAGCTTACCTTGGAGATCTCCACCTGGACAGAGGGTTGCTAAGAGAGTGTGTCAGCTAAGGAGGATTCTTGTGCCAATGACCTTCTGGTAAAGATTATGGCATGAGTGAAGTCAAGCATGCACTGGACTTGGTCTTCCAAAGACAGGGCCAGGGCAATGAAAGCCTAGCAAGTCCTAGCAAGTGTCCCCCATTGGTATTGGACTGGACTGGAGACTAGCATGGTGAGCTGAGCTACATTTGCCTGAGAAGATGAATGACTATGGGCGCACCAAACTTCCCCCTGCCCACATAAATGCTCTAATTGGTCTTAAATAAAGGCTGCCAGACATGATGGAGTTTGGTGGGTGTTTGGCCTCGATTGGTGTCCTTCCCTCCCTCCTGGTATTGAACTCTTATTATTTTATTGACCCTGGGTGTAGCACCTTGCCTTGGAAGGGCATTTGATCAGGGCATATAGCAGTGACATCTATGGGTCCTTCCCGTGCCCTAGTGCTCCAGGAACTATGGAGCATTGAGAAACATGCTCAGGATAGTTGGTTATGCCCCTCTGCTTAATGATAAATAGTGAGCAGTGTAGACAGAGAGATTTGAATTCCTGTTCCGCAACAATTCGGCAACATGGAGCTTCAGTTCTATAACAGACTTGCAATGCACCTGAGGAGGTGTGTAGATGTGTCACCACATCATATATGCAAATTGATCTCACTGTCTAGATGGTGCAGGGCTGGTGGAGGTTTAATTTTTTGCTGCGGGGAAGCAGTGTATGTTTCTCTCTTCCCTCTGAAAGTTTGCACATTCCTGCATAGGGGCGTGTCACTTGTACTGCACTCAAAAATGAAATCAATTCTTCAATTCAATAAAGTAAAGTAAACGATGATTTTGCTCCAAGGTCAATTGAGTTTATTGAGCCTTTCAATTTAGAAATGTCTTGAGCTCATGTACATTCTGAGGTTAGTTTCATTTAGCATTAGCCTGGATGCCCAATGCATTTCGGGCTATCAAAGCCCTTCATCAGGGGCGGCACTACAAAAAGAGGAAATGAGGAATCAGCCTAAGTTCTGGCGGTAAAACATAAGTACAATGTATAGGGTGTGCTTATAGGATCAAAAGTGGTGAAAAAGTGATGAAAACATGGTAAACTGGTAAAAAGCAGAAAGAAGATGTAGTGATCCCGACGTGCCAAAGGTAGTGCATCACTGTTGTAAACATTTGTGAACTCGGCCGGTAGTTTAAAGTCAGTGTATCTTAAAAGCCAAAAGGTGAAAACACTGCCGTAGTGAAACTAGTGCGTTAAAATAAGTAGACAGACCGTGTTGACAAGGACAGCACGAAGAAACTCTGTGATTGAACCAAGTGAACCGATAAAGTAGCTGATAAAGTAACTGTGGTCCCACGAACAAATTGAAAAAAACTTGTGACCTGCACAAGGGGTTTAAATATTAACTTACAGATCAGAATCTGAGTTCGGTGTCTTCAATACGTGAACCGATCACGACGTGACCGGGAAAGTAAGCACTATCTGGCGTGTGACGAATTATACCCGTCAAACACGTGAGCATTCAAAAGAACGGCAAGGAATGTGAACTACAAGAAAGAAAGACTCGTAGTTTACTGCTACGGTTCTTGTTACCAAAAGGAAAATAAGAGTGAATTGTGTTAAATAATAAGGGCATATGTTGTCTGGGAAAATTGTTATCAGAAAAAGAAAAATGTAGTGTATAAAGGAGCTCTCAATTGTGGATTGTGAATAATATGTTCTGTGAGAAACGAAAACGAAAAAAGAAAACGATGTAGATAGAGTATAGAATATAGAGTATGAAATGATCTAAGTGCATAATAGATGTAGCAAACAATGAGTAATGATTCAAAACAAGGATAAGGGAACAAAATTAGAATGATAAAAAATGTAATCAATTGGAACAACACAATAGTAGGTATTTAGAAAATAAAGCAATCACAGTAGCATATATCAAAAATAAAGCAATCGTGTTCCAAGAAGGAATGAAATGCACAGTCAGTAGTATGGGTTGCAGTTCAGGTGACTGGTTACAAGAAACAGCCAAGGTCATAACGTTCATTAAGACCTTTTGGGTGGATGGAATCCAGTTTATTTATCCAGAATATTTCCCTTTGCACGAGGAATTTGGTATTATTCCGTCCTTTGATAATGGGTATCTGTTCTAAAATTAGGAAACGTAGTTGACAAATATTGTGTTCGAAACAATGAAAATGGTTGGGAATCATAGATTTAGCCTGTCGAATTCGGATATTGCTTTTGTGTTCATTGAGTCTTATGCAGACTTTTCTTTCAGTTTTGCCCACATAGACTAAGCCACATGGGCATTTTAACATGTAAATTACATACATGATGCTTTGCTTGTTTCATATAGATCATTGGTGCTTGATATCCTTTTCAATCTGAGCAGTTGCGAGTATGAAGGTGCTTTTTGAGTGATGGCTGGTGGAAACTGTAGAAATGAAGTAAATTGTTGCGATCGGTTGGTTTGGTGTATACTTGTGTAATCATATCTCCCTTGTTGTTCGTTATGAGAGTGTCCAAAAATGTTATAGAGTCCTTGCTTATGGAGTGAGTAAATTCAATGCGGTGATCAACTGTGTTGAGGATTTTAATAAGAGATTCGAGGTGATAGGTTGAACCTTTCCATAAGATGAAAATGTAATCGATGTACCTCTTGTAAAGAATGAGGTTTTCAGCCCATTCTTGTTTGTTCAGGATGTTATCGAGTTCAAATCGGTGCATGTATAGATTCGCGTATGTGGGGGTGGCACAATTGCCCATAGAAGTTCCAGAGCATTGGATGTAGAATCTTCCAGACCATTCAAAGTAACTGTGATACAATGTAAAATGAATGAGTTCCATCAGGAAAACCTTTAAATCATTGGATTTGTCCGTGTTTAGAAGAAACGATTCAATGGCCTCTATGCCTTTGTCATGAGGTATAGAAGTGTATAGCGATTTGACGTCTATAGTGCAAAGTGTGGTGTCTGGAGTAAATTGATCTTGAATAGATTCAATGATGTTGAGAAAATTTTTAGTGTCCTTAATGTATGTAGTCATAGACTGAACTGACGGTTGTAAATGTTTGTCCAGATATCTTCCAACAGATTCATGCAGTGAATTGATGGTAGAGACAATGGGTCTGAATGGCGGTTTGGTGGCGTGTTTATGGATTTTGGGTAGCATGTAGATGTAAGGTAGTGATGGATTATCCTTGATTAAGTACTTTTTGTTCTCCTCATTGATGGTCCCCTTCTCAATTGCAGTATTGATAATCGTCGTAAGGATGTTGAGGAATTCTTTCGTGGGATCAGATAATACCGGCATGTATACTTCTGAGTCTTTAACATGTTCATTCACATTATCTTCGCAAAAGGATGAATCCATGATCACCAATGCTCCTCCTTTAGCAGCTTGTCGTATGGTTATTTCTTGCTTTGTGGCTAGTTCTCTTAGAGTTTGTAGTTCTTTTTGGGAAAATGTTGCTAAAATTGCTCTTGTTGTGGTACACAATCTTTTTGAATTCTTTACACACAATCGTTTCAAAAGCGTCAAATACTTTATGGCTGATTGGAGCCATGTAAGTACTGTTGTTACGAAGTCCCAATAAAGTGTTATCCCGTGGAGTATCTGGTGTATTCATGATGTTTTGAAAGTAGTGTTTAAGTCTGAGTGAACGCATACATTTGAAAAAACTGATTTCTGTCTCAAGCTGATTAAAGTGATATGTAGGAACAAAGGAAGTTCCTTTCTGTAATGTTTGGATTTGAAAAATCGTAAGATGATAACTGGAAATGTTGATTACGAGATTTTCTGACTGCGGGTACTCTTTGCCACTGATTTTGTAGATGTTTTTCCTCCTGGATCTCCGAGTGGCTTTGTGCCTGATCCTAAAAAATGTTGTCTTGTATCGCTAGTTGAAGGACCTTCAATGGCTGATTGCTGTAAGTCACCTGTATCTGACGGTGTGATGTTTGTCTGTAAGATGGAAGAGACACTGGATGGTCTGTTTCTTGTAGAAGAATCATCCGATGATGTGGCATCCGTGTCTGATGTTTGGGCTGTCTGTTTTTGTTGTTGTCTTTTGTATGCGTACGCTTCAGCCCAGGTGTATACTTCTCCTAGCTTGTAATCAACGTTGTCTCGTTTAAATTTTCTAATTTTCCTCTCGTTAATCTCCTTAGTGTATGCTTCAAGCTGTTTGTTGAGATCTGCTAAAGTGGCATTCCAATCTACATCCGGTAATTTAGCAGAAATTTCTTGTCGAAGTTCTTCAATTTCTTTATTCAATTCTTCAAGTAATTTGGATAATTCCTCAACGATTAACAGAATCAGGTCTAATGAGCATTTGTTTAAAATTGCTTTCCATTTTTCAGTGAATCGTAGATTGTTTTTGCATAAGGTAGATTTTAAGGCGATTCTTAAGCCGCTGGAATCCGTTGTACTTTATGATCCCTGATTAGAGTACTAGCGTGGAGTCTTTGATTGATAGCTCTTTTAGAGGTGTATAATAGTTGTCTAATGTTGGATTGAATTGATGTTGTACTGATGCTGGTTCCTGTAGTATCCTCAAAAAGTGCATATATACGTTGTGTTTCTTCATGAGTATACATGAAAGTCTCAGCTCTGCGTTCAGACGTATTCTCGATGTCATCCATTGGTATGTTGGTGCGCGTTCTGTGTCACTCAGAAAGGGAAATAACAGCAAATATAAACAGAATGAGCGCACTCGGTTTGATCATAGGGTGTCTCAGTATAAAGTGGGTCATAGGTGCAGACAGGTAGATCCCCCTGAGTTGGTATATGAATATGAAAGTTTGCACGTTCCTGTGTAGGGGCGTGTCACTTGTACTGCACTCAAAAATGAAATCAATTCTTCAATTCAATAAAGTAAAGTAAATTTGTTTGTGGGACCACAGTTACTTTATCAGCTATTTTATCGGTTCACTTGGTTCAATCACGGAGTTTCTTCATGCTGTCCTTGTCAACAAGGTCTGTCTACCTATTTTAACGCACTAGTTTTACTACGGCAGTGTTTTCACCTTTTGGCTTTTAAGATACACTGACTTTAAACTACCGGCCGAGTTCACGAATGTTTACAACAGTGATGCACTACTTTTTTTGTCAGACTGCAACCTTTGGCACGTTGGGATCACTACATCTTCTTTCTGCTTTTTACCAGTTTACCATGTTTTCATCACTCTTTCAGCACTTTTGATCCTATAAGCACACCCTATACATTGTACTTATGTTTTACTGCCAGAACTTAGGCTGATTCCTCGTTTCCTCTTTTTGTAGTGCCGCCCCTTATGAAGGGCTTTGATAGCGCAAAATGCATTGGGCATCCAGGCCAATGCTAAATGAAACTAACCTCAGAATGTACATGAGTTCAAGACATTTCTAAATTGAAAGGCTCAATAAACTCAATTGACCTTGGAGCAAAATCATTGTTTACTTTACTTTATTGAATTGAAGAATTGATTTCATTTTTGAGTGCAGTACAAGTGACACGCCCCTACACAGGGACGTGCAAACTTTCATATTCATATCCCGACTCAGGGGGATCTACCTGTCTGTACCTATGACCCACTTTATACTGATGCCACTGGAGTCAAGCTATCCTGGCTGATGACGGCTGATAGCCAGAAACCGGTCCTAGGATGCTTGATTCCGGTCCAGGGAAGACATGGCTTGGCAGTTCGGGCTGGACTGTTCCCATGAGGCACAGGGTCAAGACTGATTTGCATATGGCCATGTCTAAACTGGGGTGGTGTAGTGGGCAAAAGAACGATGGATTTAACCCAGATCTCTTGACTGGGGGAGAATGTATGCATTGTCAGCATTCCGTCCATCATTTGTTTGTTGTAACGCTTTTCACCCTAAGTGGGATGGGTATTCCCAGACGTGGGACCCGTGCTCACTACGCCACTGGAGTCAAGCTATCCTGGCTGATGACGGCTGATAGCCAGAAACCGGTCCTAGGATGCTTGATTCCGGCCCAGGGAAGACATGGCTTGGCAGTTCGGGCTGGACTGTTCCCATGAGGCACAGGGTCAAGACTGATTTGCATATGGCCATGTCTAAACTGGGGTGGTGTAGTGGGCAAAAGAACGATGGATTTAACCCAGATCTCTTGACTGGGGGAGAATGTATGCATTGTCAGCATTCCGTCCATCATTTGTTTGTTGTAACGCTTTTCGCCCTAAGTGGGATGGGTATTCCCAGACGTGGGACCCGTGCTCACTACGCCACTGGAGTCAAGCTATCCTGGCTGATGACGGCTGATAGCCAGAAACCGGTCCTAGGATGCTTGATTCCGGTCCAGGGAAGACATGGCTTGGCAGTTCGGGCTGGACTGTTCCCATGAGGCACAGGGTCAAGACTGATTTGCATATGGCCATGTCTAAACTGGGGTGGTGTAGTGGGCAAAAGAACAATGGATTTAACCCAGATCTCTTGACTGGGGGAGAATGTATGCATTGTCAGCATTCCGTCCATCATTTGTTTGTTGTAACGCTTTTCGCCCTAAGTGGGATCGGTATTCCCAGACGTGGGACCCGTGCTCACTACGCCACTGGAGTCAAGCTATCCTGGCTGATGACGGCTGATAGCCAGAAACCGGTCCTAGGATGCTTGATTCCGGTCCAGGGAAGACATGGCTTGGCAGTTCGGGCTGGACTGTTCCCATGAGGCACAGGGTCAAGACTGATTTGCATATGGCCATGTCTAAACTGGGGTGGTGTAGTGGGCAAAAGAACGATGGATTTAACCCAGATCTCTTGACTGGGGGAGAATGTATGCATTGTCAGCATTCCGTCCATCATTTGTTTGTTGTAACGCTTTTCGCCCTAAGTGGGATGGGTATTCCCAGACGTGGGACCCGTGCTCACTACGCCACTGGAGTCAAGCTATCCTGGCTGATGACGGCTGATAGCCAGAAACCGGTCCTAGGATGCTTGATTCCGGTCCAGGGAAGACATGGCTTGGCAGTTCGGGCTGGACTGTTCCCATGAGGCACAGGGTCAAGACTGATTTGCATATGGCCATGTCTAAACTGGGGTGGTGTAGTGGGCAAAAGAACGATGGATTTAACCCAGATCTCTTGACTGGGGGAGAATGTATGCATTGTCAGCATTCCGTCCATCATTTGTTTGTTGTAACGCTTTTCGCACTAAGTGGGATGGGTATTCCCAGACGTGGGACCCGTGCTCACTACGCCACTGGAGTCAAGCTATCCTGGCTGATGACGGCTGATAGCCAGAAACCGGTCCTAGGATGCTTGATTCCGGTCCAGGGAAGACATGGCTTGGCAGTTCGGGCTGGACTGTTCCCATGAGGCACAGGGTCAAGACTGATTTGCATATGGCCATGTCTAAACTGGGGTGGTGTAGTGGGCAAAAGAACGATGGATTTAATCCAGATCTCTTGACTGGGGGAGAATGTATGCATTGTCAGCATTCCGTCCATCATTTGTTTGTTGTAACGCTTTTCGCCCTAAGTGGGATGGGTATTCCCAGACGTGGGACCCGTGCTCACTACGCCACTGGAGTCAAGCTATCCTGGCTGATGACGGCTGATAGCCAGAAACCGGTCCTAGGATGCTTGATTCCGGTCCAGGGAAGACATGGCTTGGCAGTTCGGGCTGGACTGTTCCCATGAGGCACAGGGTCAAGACTGATTTGCATATGGCCATGTCTAAACTGGGGTGGTGTAGTGGGCAAAAGAACGATGGATTTAACCCAGATCTCTTGACTGGGGGAGAATGTATGCATTGTCAGCATTCCGTCCATCATTTGTTTGTTGTAACGCTTTTCGCCCTAAGTGGGATGGGTATTCCCAGACGTGGGACCCGTGCTCACTACGCCACTGGAGTCAAGCTATCCTGGCTGATGACGGCTGATAGCCAGAAACCGGTCCTAGGATGCTTGATTCCGGTCCAGGGAAGACATGGCTTGGCAGTTCGGGCTGGACTGTTCCCATGAGGCACAGGGTCAAGACTGATTTGCATATGGCCATGTCTAAACTGGGGTGGTGTAGTGGGCAAAAGAACGATGGATTTAACCCAGATCTCTTGACTGGGGGAGAATGTATGCATTGTCAGCATTCCGTCCATCATTTGTTTGTTGTAACGCTTTTCGCCCTAAGTGGGATGGGTATTCCCAGACGTGGGACCCGTGCTCACTACGCCACTGGAGTCAAGCTATCCTGGCTGAGGACGGCTGATAGCCAGAAACCGGTCCTAGGATGCTTGATTCCGGTCCAGGGAAGACATGGCTTGGCAGTTCGGGCTGGACTGTTCCCATGAGGCACAGGGTCAAGACTGATTTGCATATGGCCATGTCTAAACTGGGGTGGTGTAGTGGGCAAAAGAACGATGGATTTAACCCAGATCTCTTGACTGGGGGAGAATGTATGCATTGTCAGCATTCCGTCCATCATTTGTTTGTTGTAACGCTTTTCGCCCTAAGTGGGATGGGTATTCCCAGACGTGGGACCCGTGCTCACTACGCCACTGGAGTCAAGCTATCCTGGCTGATGACGGCTGATAGCCAGAAACCGGTCCTAGGATGCTTGATTCCGGTCCAGGGAAGACATGGCTTGGCAGTTCGGGCTGGACTGTTCCCATGAGGCACAGGGTCAAGACTGATTTGCATATGGCCATGTCTAAACTGGGGTGGTGTAGTGGGCAAAAGAACGATGGATTTAACCCAGATCTCTTGACTGGGGGAGAATGTATGCATTGTCAGCATTCCGTCCATCATTTGTTTGTTGTAACGCTTTTCGCCCTAAGTGGGATGGGTATTCCCAGACGTGGGACCCGTGCTCACTACGCCACTGGAGTCAAGCTATCCTGGCTGATGACGGCTGATAGCCAGAAATCGGTCCTAGGATGCTTGATTCCGGTCCAGGGAAGACATGGCTTGGCAGTTCGGGCTGGACTGTTCCCATGAGGCACAGGGTCAAGACTGATTTGCATATGGCCATGTCTAAACTGGGGTGGTGTAGTGGGCAAAAGAACGATGGATTTAACCCAGATCTCTTGACTGGGGAAGAATGCATGCATTGTCAGCATTCCGTCCATCATTTGTTTGTTGTAACGCTTTTCGCCCTAAGTGGGATGGGTATTCCCAGACGTGGGACCCGTGCTCACTACGCCACTGGAGTCAAGCTATCCTGGCTGATGACGGCTGATAGCCAGAAACCGGTCCTAGGATGCTTGATTCCGGCCCAGGGAAGACATGGCTTGGCAGTTCGGGCTGGACTGTTCCCATGAGGCACAGGGTCAAGACTGATTTGCATATGGCCATGTCTAAACTGGGGTGGTGTAGTGGGCAAAAGAACGATGGATTTAACCCAGATCTCTTGACTGGGGGAGAATGTATGCATTGTCAGCATTCCGTCCATCATTTGTTTGTTGTAACGCTTTTCGCCCTAAGTGGGATGGGTATTCCCAGACGTGGGACCCGTGCTCACTACGCCACTGGAGTCAAGCTATCCTGGCTGATGACGGCTGATAGCCAGAAATCGGTCCTAGGATGCTTGATTCAGGTCCAGGGAAGACATGGCTTGGCAGTTCGGGCTGGACTGTTCCCATGAGGCACAGGGTCAAGACTGATTTGCATATGGCCATGTCTAAACTGGGGTGGTGTAGTGGGCAAAAGAACGATGGATTTAATCCAGATCTCTTGACTGGGGGAGAATGTATGCATTGTCAGCATTCCGTCCATCATTTGTTTGTTGTACCACTTTATACTGAGACACACTATGATCAAACCGAGTGCGCACATTCTCTTTATATTTGCTGTTATCTCTCTTCCCTCTCCCTCAGGATGGAGACATACTCCATGTAATAGGGAACCAGATGTTCCTGTAACTGAAGTCATCCACTTTATCTTTCTCAGCCCAAACCCTGTTGCGGGGAAACCATGACCTACATACCAACCACTGTCATGCCTAGGACAGGAGCCAGTCTTATCAGATACTCAGTATTGGGGTGGGGGCAGCCTGGATTCTCAAAGCAAAGTTCTAGAGAGCTTTATGCAGAGGATAGCGTGGACTAACGATTCCTGCTGATAAAGGATATGCAGTAGGCCCTTGAAAATAAAATTGATTGTGTGCTCCCTGATAATCAAATCAACAATATCAATTGGACAGAATATCAAGGACAGAATAATGAAAACAAATTATCAACAGGTAAGTAAGTCTAGATTATTTTATACCTAACTCCACGTATATGTATCTATGTGGCACATATATCTTCAAGATACGTAGAAGTGGATTCAGGAATAGCACATCTATTCTTCCCTATATAAGTTACCCTTTGATATTTTGTCCTTCAACAGTCCATCCTTGATATTAGTATGCCACAATAGTGTTGCTGTCGATATACAGTAGTACAATCGTAAGTGGCGGTGTGGTCATTGAGTTTGGACTTCTCAGGGCTGACCAATGCAAGCTTGCTGAAAGAGTGAGAACACCGAAATCATCGTTGGTGACTCTATCGATCCCTGTCCCCTTACACGCTGCCAAGACATGCAGGAAACTGTGCATTTCTCTAAATATAGAGTTGAAGGAATGATATCAATGTGGTGGGCCTTCTTGTAAAAGTAAAGGGCCTAATTCACAAAGGGTCTCCACTCGTGTGGCGGATCTGTAATCAGTGGAGAGTCTCAGCTCTCAGGGTGGGATCTCCATAATGAGAATTCTCATTGTGGGTATTCTACCTTAAGTGAAGAGAAAAACAAAGGCAGGTGGAATGTTACTGGCCAATAAGGTGGAGATTTGAAGGAGTCATTAAGTATGCAAATTATATGATCAAAACATCAAGCCCCAGCCTGCTTTTCGGTGTGGATGCCGCTGACTAGCTCTCTTCACGCCAGAAGGTGCTTAAAACACTCTCAGTGCTCCCCCAGCGTACCAAAGGTGGGCCTGTCTGCCCCCTTCCGTGACAGACCGAGGCAGGGCAGGGCCACCCCACCTGGTCATTTTGGCATCTGGCCTCAGGATTTGGACATCGCTAAAGGATGCTGCCTCAGATCCGGAGAAGGGGCGCAAACATTACATAATGACTATAAGGGAACAGATGGTGAGATTCTTGAGTATACCAATCACCCTCTGTGACAGTTTATTCAAGGTTTGGTGAAGTCCCTGTTGCCTTTTTTTGACTCGGCCTATTGACAATTGACAGCTGAGAGCTGTAAGACATTAGCACCGGTCTCCCTACTCCTTACTTACTTGCAGTTTTGTTTCCAGGTCCTGTGAGGGTTGGTGGGCAATTGACCTTTGCTCTTTGATTTATCCATCTGGTTGTACCTTGTGCTATATAAAACTCTCACGTCTAGAGTAAGCAATGGGCAAAAGGAAGGCTAAGGGACAGCCACTGGCTTCCAATAGCATTCAAATGTGGGTTGTCACAAGACAATGGACAGAATTGAGACTATTTTGGCAGAATGCCAGGATATAATCAACCCTGATCCACCTAGTTCTTCTTCTTCCTATGTCAGCCCCATTGGTATTGATAATACTTGTGGCCCAATGAGTGCTACCTCTCCCAAACTGCCCCCAGCGGAGAAAATAGCTAAGCAGATGCCATCAATGTTTAAAAAGCCCAACAAAAGGTGTAGTAAATCCCTCGATAAAGGACTCCCTGGTTTAGTGACTGTTATTTCACCCGAACCTTCCCAAGCAAAAAAGATAGTTAAGAAGATCTCTCTGAAATCCAGAAAGCATAATAGGTATAGATAGGCCCTAGATACTGACCTGTTAGAATGGGGCCTAGTGTAATAGCAACCCAACCTGGTATTGACCCTCGAAGAGTGCATAGTATAATATCGACTGTCAATATTGAGTGCCAAAACAGATTTGATGCCCTCGGAGTAGAGGAAGAAGGGGAGGGGGAGGAAAAGGCTGGAGTTGACCCTATAGGTTCTTTAGAGACTATTGGTGTGATCCAGTCATTAAAAGATCTGATCAAATCCTTGAGAGCTGAGGTCTCCTCCCTAATGGAAAAGGTTGCCACATTGTTGGAAAGGGTTGATGGTGGGCTTATGGTGGCTCCAGAACCCAAGCCACATTCAACAAATAGGATTGTTAGTGGTGCAGAAGCATGTAGTATGGCTAATAAAAATGAAATAGTTCTCGAGACCTTATGCGAACAAGAAACTACCAGAGTCTGCCATCTACTACTGGGTATTTCAATCCTAATGACACTATGAAAAAAAATCAGACTAATCCCCCGGCCCCCATGCAAGGCAGGGACATATATAGAGGAGAGGTGGTTCTAGATGAAGACAACAAAAACTCACTCTATAAAGGGGTCAGAACAGGGATACTTAGTTTAAGGACTAAAACACCTCCAATCCCATCAGAGTACGACAAATAACCAACAGAAGGTGTGAAGTCCGTAGAGAAACGAATAGGCAACCAGTAACCGCTATAAAAAAGTGCATGAGATCCTGCAGGTAGTCGGGACACCACCTAACAGGAGGTAAGAGTCCATCAGCCCACCCTTACTGGCGGAGCATCGTCATTTGGAACTCTAAGGAATCACGGTCTGTGCCCACACTCGCGGATCGCCAAGGGCTTCGCTAGGTCAGTGATTCCTGAAAGAAAACACTCCTGCCAGGGTTTATACCTCAGACCCGGGGACTCAAAGAATGTGCAGTGCTCATGTGTAATGTGAGGTTAAAAATGAAAACTTGGTCAAAAAATTTGTTTATTAGGCATTAACCAAGTTTCATATCTAAAAGAGCCCATAGTCTTTTCAGAAAGATATATAGACTAATCTCTGGCTCAGTTATGGTGTGGTCGACATGTTTCAGCCGTAGTGGTCAGATTGACCCGGCTTTCTTCGGGACCAAAAAATATATTCAAAAGATGCTACTGCTCCAAAAACACGTGATTTGTGAAAAACAAAATACATGCAAAAATGTGAACATTGGATAAGATAGTGGCAATAGCCACCCTACCAGACATACAGTCTCGTGTTTGAGCGCAAGAACAATGTCTCCTTTCCTAAAAAGAGTCAAAAAAGGGTCAAACATCAGGGATCGACACCATGCACAAGAAAAAAGCACCACTGGTTACTATTCGGCAGATCTAATTCTATACTGCCATTACTTTATAAAAACTCAAATGATGTTAATATCACAACAATATGTAGATTATGATGAAAAAACTGACCCAGCCTTATGTGGGAGAACTGCCTCACCTCACCCGGCTGACTGCTCGGAGAAGGAGGCACCGCTCTGTTTAAATGTGGAGAGAAAACAGACACTTTGCACATGGATACCTGTCCGCTTCATACTCAACACATATACCTTTAAACAAAAACCCAAAAATTAAAAAGTCAAAAGACCTCAAAACCTCCCATGAGAAGCGTCGAATGCAGGTCGCAAAAGCGTGTTGGCAAATTCTACCCTCGTCTAGAACACAAGACTCACGATAGGATTATAATTCAATATGTTTTAATGGAGTTTGAGATGGCAATATATTTCTCCAATAAATAGGCAAGTTGGCTAGTCAGGAAAATCCAAGGCAGGGTTGATTTTAAGAATTCAGGGCATAAAGGTGTATGAGCCCTCAACTCTAGAGAGCTGCAGAACCCTCCCTCGGTTATAGTTAACGGACCAATGTACCTTAAACCAACATTGTGAACAAACGGAACATTGACAGCACTGACTCTCCCCTTACCTGTCCGTCGATACCTCAGACTTGCCAACGAGCCGTCTGGGAGGTATCGGTAGGAAGGGGAGGGTTCCTTTTATGTCCACTTCAAACGGAATAATCATTGTAGATTACGATCAGGTGCAGGTCCGCCAAAGTCCGTCAGGCAGCCGCCGAACGAGAGACCATGCGCGTGACCAGAACGCAAGCCGTGGAGCATGCGCATTTGTGCAAGTCCTAGGGCGCAGATGCAAGCAAGCAGTGTCACTAAAAAGCGCATGCGTGTTGAAGAAGCTAACGCAGCAGACGCTTTGTTGAAGTTTTATGATTGTGTAAACAAGACTGCAATCTTATACCACACGTCGGTGCAAATGCACATATAGAGAATAATGGGGGGGGGGCGGCATCGCATCAATCCCAAAACGTAACTGGCGAAGATATACATAACTCTATGACTGAGAGCCAATAGTGTAGGTCCCTCTCTCAATTATGAATACGTGTTGAAAGGCGGGACGGAGATTTAAAGGGATTATTTATCTCCTCATGTACCGCTAGGACGCGCCCACCAGAAGTTGACAAGAACAGGGGAGGGGCCTGTTTAAGAAGAGAGACAGCTTACAGAGACATAGCCCATGTTTAGCATATTGATAAATCAATCCCTGCTGATTATAAATGGCATTCTTAGTTATAGAACTGCATACCAGGACAAATAGGGTCTCCAAGAAGTATTTAGCAGAAAACAATGTCACTGGAACGTGCCCAACGTAACAAAGATGACGAAATAAGCTTGCTTAAAAAGACAGCCCATCAAGCATAGCCCATGTATAGCCATGGTATACACATACTTGAATGTAACGTCGTCTACACGTGCCAAGAGGCACGATGAGTGACAACATATATGTGTAGACTTATTTACACTCATGCTATGCTAAAGTATGCCTCTCTTAGGGAATGCCTTATAAAATCAAATGACGGTGGCAAGGGTCAAATATCAAATGTATTATATCTCAACATATCCCAAAGTAGGCAAAATCAATGTTCAACCATAGGGCTTCAAAGAGAGGCCCATGGTATGTTATCATTCAGGCCCTGTGTGTCTGTCTTCAATTTGAAAATCCATTTTTGTTCTCTCGAGAATAAGAACTTGGGGATGTCTGTTATATGTTGCGGAATGAAAGGGCGTTCC
This sequence comes from Triturus cristatus, assembly GCF_964204655.1. NCBI lineage: Eukaryota > Metazoa > Chordata > Amphibia > Caudata > Salamandridae > Triturus > Triturus cristatus. Next base: position 719,665,365 of record NC_140588.1, read on the forward strand.
AGCACGAGCCACCTGAGGTCATCAGCCTTGTGTTTCTTGGCTAGAAAATGATCAGTCAGACAGGTAGATTGTTTCATACAGCGGATGGTACTTTTGTGCTCACTGATGCGGAGCTTGACTTTGCGTGTGGTGTACCCTATATAGTGTAAAGCACAGGGGCACGTAATTCTGTAAATCACACATTCTGAATTACAATTCGTATGATTATGCAATATCCATGGGCGGCCAGTACCTATGTCCACTGATGTGGCCTTGATAGTCTGAGGACAAACACTTCATGAGCCGCATGGAAAGTGGCCTCGGACTGGAGGTAATGACCACAAGGTATTGGTCCTGTCTATAGGGTGTGACAAAGGTCGTGTATGGACTAAGCTGTCGCGTAAGCTTGGACCCTTTTTAAATGCGAAAAGGGGAGGCAAGATATTGTCAGATGTTATATTTAATATCTGCCAATGTTTTCGCACTGCTTTCTGTATACGGTTGGACAAGGTACAGAAAGTTGTAACAAAGGTAAGTCTCTCATTGGTGGTCCTGGACGTGTTGATGTCTAGTAGAGCGTCACGATTATTGTTTGATGCTCGTTTCCATGCTCGCTGCACCAAACGCTTAGGGTACTGTCGTGACTGTAGTTGTATAGCTAGTTCTCTAGCATGCTTGTCAAAAAGCTGTCTCGTGGAACAATTCTCATCATAATCTACATATTGTTGTGATATTAACATCATTTGAGTTTTTATAAAGTAATGGCAGTATAGAATTAGATCTGCCGAATAGTATCCAGTGGTGCTTTTTTCTTGTGCATGGTGTCGATCCCTGATGTTTGACCCTTTTTTGACTCTTTTTAGGAAAGGAGACATTGTTCTTGCGCTCAAACACGAGACTGTATGTCTGGTAGGGTGGCTATTGCCACTATCTTATCCAATGTTCACATTTTTGCATGTATTTTGTTTTTCACAAATCACGTGTTTTTGGAGCAGTAGCATCTTTTGAATATATTTTTTGGTCCCGAAGAAAGCCGGGTCAATCTGACCACTATGGCTGAAACATGTCGACCACACCATAACTGAGCCAGAGATTAGTCTATATATCTTTCTGAAAAGACTATGGGCTCTTTTAGATATGAAACTTGGTTAATGCCTAATAAACAAATTTTTTGACCAAGTTTTCATTTTTAACCTCACATTACACATGAGCACTGCACATTCCTTGAGTCCCCGGGTCTGAGGTATAAACCCTGGCAGGAGTGTTTTCTTTCAGGAATCACTGACCTGTGCACCTAGCGAAGCCCTTGGCGATCCGCGAGTGTGGGCACAGACCGTGATTCCTTAGAGTTCCAAATGACGATGCTCCGCCAGTAAGGGTGGGCTGATGGACTCTTACCTCCTGTTAGGTGGTGTCCCGACTACCTGCAGGATCTCATGCACTTTTTTATAGCGGTTACTGGTTGACTATTCGTTTCTCTACGGACTTCACACCTTCTGTTGGTTATTTGTCGGTTCTAGATGAAGGCCACGCACATATGCGAGAACACGGGAGGGCCCCAGCCAGGGGGACTGTTTTGGAAGATATCCATGTGAAACCAAGGGGATAGGATAGCTCTGCAGAGATTTACCTCATGGAAGTTCCTAAACTCCCTACTAGGAGCTTTGAAAACCAGGAGTCGCTCAAAAATAAGGTCATACACTGGTTGAGGTCTATGCGACAATGCTACTCAATTATTAGGGATGATACAAATTGGTTAGAAGACTCCCTATGCAGAGCATAATGTGGAATTGAGGTTAGCTTTGAGGTTAGCTTTTATGATGGTGACATTATCACAGGTCTATTGTCGATCGATTCCCGCACTGTCCCCCAGGAAAACTCCTGCATATCTATCAGATATAGACCCTTGCTGAAGCACCCCCTAGCCCTCTTCTGGCACCTATTGCTGAAATCCGCAATAGGTTGTCTTCTCCAATAAATGGGCTGGTGCCAATGGGGTTGCCCCACTACATATGGGCATTTTGAGGAGGCATAGCTGACTTCTGTATGTGGTGCAGATGACACCTTTAAATAGTCTAGGATGCTTCAGTCCACTGGCGTTGCCACACACTAGCTCCTCCCCAAATACAAGTCCCTCACCATGGGCCCGATTCACAGAACAAACTTAAGACTAAATCCTAAACTTAGTACCATTCTGGTATTCACAGAATGCACTTAGTACTTCTGGTATTCACAGAATGAACTTACTACTTTTGCTATTCACAGAATGAACTTAGTACTTTTGCTATTCACAGAATGGATTTACGACTCCTAAACTTACGTCCGCACTCGGGCCGGAAATTCCGGCCCGGAGGCGGAGCTTCCGGGCCGGAGGCGGGGCTTCCGGGCCGGAGGCGGAGCTTCCGGCCCGGAGGTGGGGATTCCGGCCGATTTAGCTATGGCTGAAATCTCCACCTCCGGGCCGGAAGCTCTGCCTCCGGGCCGGAAGCTCCGCCTCCGGCCCGGAATCTCCGCCTCCGGCCCGGTAGCTCCGCCTCCGGGCCGGAGTTTCCGGCCCGAGTGCGGACGTAAGTTTAGGAGTCGTAAATCCATTCTGTGAATAGCAAAAGTACTAAGTTCATTCTGTGAATAGCAAAAGTAGTAAGTTCATTCTGTGAATACCAGAAGTACTAGGTGCATTCTGTGAATACCAGAATGGTACTAAGTTTAGGATTTAGTCTTAAGTTTGTTCTGTGAATCGGGCCCCCTGTGTTGTAGCTCTGGATCCTGAGGAGAACAGAGAGAGTGTTCTTGCTATGGGAAATGGAGCTGTGGCAGCTACATGCAGGGGAGAGATAGAAGGCACAGAATGGGGAATCTTGGAATCCCTTTCCTTAAGGATACTGGTTTGGAATGTGGCTGGGAGCTCCAAGTTAATGGTGGATGCAGAATGGTGTTCCTTTGTAGATTATTTTGATTTAACCCTATTCCAAGAAACTAAGAGCCTCCAATGTCCATATAGAAGTGGCTTTTCCACCTATGCCATTGATGCCACAAGAAAAGAGTTGGGTAGAACCTTGGGAGGACAAGCGGTATGGGTGAAAATTGGTCTAGGGATCAAACTGAAACTCTTGCATGTGAACTCTGAGGATATACTTGCATCAGAGCTGACCTTTAAAAATGGTTCAAAAATTTTGTATAACAGATTCCAGAGGGCCAAGGAGGAAACTAATACATTGTGCATTTTAGATCTTGCCCTATCACATTACCCAGATAACTCTCCGGTACTAGTGGTGGGGGATTTAAAATGTACTTTTGAACCACTAGCTTTGATTCCCCCAAACCTGACTGATGAATGGGACAGAGAGTTGCAAATTCCCCAACTAGATCTTCCTCTAGTAAAGTGGACCAAGAGAGGAGCACAGTTGATGGCACTCACAATACAGCATGATTTGAGAGCCACGAATGGAAGGACTACCTCTGACCCTAATGGGGGTCCCACCTTTAATAGGCCAGCACACGAAAGTAGGATTGATTATTATTTAGTATCTCTAAACTATAGGTACTCAGTTATAGAAATGGAAGTGGTAAAAAGGGTTGACAGTGATCACAATACCCTAGCCCTTACTCTCACCAATCAGGGCCCTGCTGGGCCTGTCAAAAGAGGCAGACCAGATTTTGGCATTTTAACAATCACTAATAACCTGAGGGCAATTAGATGGGACTGGGTGGAGGCACATCCGGAGGGACTAGGTACCGCTAAGAGGAAGGTCCGTATGCTACTTGAGAAATCTGCCAGCTCCACCATTGAGAACACCATTGAGATAATAGGCCCCAGCCATGAGCTCTTATACAAAGAGATAAGGGAACTGCTAGGCTGTCAAGGAAACCCACAAAAGAAGAAAAGCAACAGCATACACCAGAGACTAGATCAGAAAGATGTATGGTATAATAAGGACTATAGGCTCAGCAAGGAGGCGCTTTTAATGGCTGTAAAGCAAAAATCACGCACTGAGATAGTGACCTGCAGAGCAAAGTACAAGCGGGCAATCAAATCTGCGAAGAAGGAGTGGGAGTGCTCCCTCTGGTCTGCTCTACGGAGTGCATTGACAGCCAAGGATTCGAATAGCTTTTGAAGCAAAGCAGCATACTGGCTAAAGGGGAATGGAAGAACACTAGAATTCTCAGTGCAGCCAGAGGATTGGGAAACACACTTTGGCTCTTTGTACGAGTCAAGGGATGTAATAGCAGAGGGGTTAGATGAAGGGTAATAGAAACAGAGGGATGGAAAGCGAAACAGGACTACTCCGGGCTCTGCACAGTTAATGGAAAAAGACACAGGACTACATGGCTGACTATGATGTTCTTGCCAAAGGAAGCGGCCATATTGGACTGACTCCCCCACAGTGGAACAGCCCCTAGTCTATCACCATTGATCTCCCTACCTACTCATTTCAAGTCAGATTTTACTGTAAACTTCTACTAATCTAATTTATCTTTATTCCTCTGTGTCTCATTGTTTTTACCTCGCCTGCCCCACATCCAACCCCCATTGACCCCCCAAGGTGCATTCATTAATATACTAGAACCATCCGCCTTTTTCCCCCTACCCAAAACCTAGCTACCACCACAGTTGCTCCTTCCCCCTCCCTTACGCACTCCTGCCCCAAGCCCATCACACTACACAACACTGACCCCCCCACGAGCCACATACACACATATCTCCCCATAACGTCACATCAACAGGGCCTGATCTATTATGGAGCTCACAGGCACGCATACCTACACCATCATTTACCCCCCCCAACCTCTCAAGAAAATCAGCCAAAAGATTTAAGCACGATTTGATAAAACTTCGCCCTGAAACACCCATTGCTGATCCTTACTTCTCAACAAACAACGGGCATATAACAATGGATATCATCTTTCACACTAAACGAAGAGCACAATGGAGGATAGCCTTATTTGTGATCTCCTCCACTAGGAAAACCGCGCAAGGTCTAGTTATTTATATCTCCCCCTCCCATCTCTTCCAGGCGACAGCAACCATCACCATCTATAATAATGAAACCATCCTCATGCAATCCACAGAGCGCAGTTTAAATCTCTTGGATAACATCTTCCCCATTATCAAAGAACAAGTGTCCAAACACCAAACCTCCACCCAGGCCACTCCCACCACCAGTTCACAAGATATCATATCGCCAAACCCTTCTGATAACCACGCCCCACTACCATTCCGACCAGTACTTACATCCGAGTCTACATCTGAGACATATGGTACTCCCCCCTCCCCGCCTGGATCACCCACAAGACCCTCCCCCATCCCCACTACCCCAGCAGGTATATCCCTCAAAGACTCACACACTACAACAGTGATATCATGACCAGTAACCACTACCAAGTTCCAGCGCCACCAAACCCAAACATAATACATTCACCCCTCACGACTGCAGCAGCATACGCACCCCCAACAGATATTGCATCCCCCAGTTAAGGAACACAGCTCCCCTCCTTGTTAACATTACCCCTTGCAAAACCAACACTTCCACTACCTCATCCTTGCTGCACACGATAAGCCTCACATGTACACTCCCCATTCTATCTCACCCCCCCCGATCAGGAGATGGAACAAAATAGGACTTTCCATTACTACATAGAAGACGCGCCGCCCTTTGAACACCCACTGGACCCAAGCACACCCCCCACACCCATAACTCAGCCATCCACATCCATAATACAACCTCCAACCTAACTCATACCAGCACCAGACCCCAGACTTGATGAGATCATGATCTCATTATTTCAAATCAAAGAAGAATTACAAGCATTAAATGAGGTGATATCGAGACAACCGTGGTACACCAGAGCTACAAGACAGTCTAAATCTAACTGGCACCTGAACCATCTAATAGACACTTCGAAATGTGCGTCCTGTGGCTGGAAATAAGTTCCCTATCATAATAAATAAACCCGCCCAATCTGTAGCACCAATACGCTTTCGGAGAAAGAGCTACTCTCTCTATTACAATCATATGAACCCTTTCACCGGAACCCTAGCATTCCCAGTATAGCGACAATCCCGACTATCCCCTCAAACCCTCATAGGCCCACTAAACAAAACACCAGAGGCGTCATTGATGACAACCTAAGACGAGTGCCCATCAATCAGGAACCTACCTCATCATGCTCTGTCTTAAATGAATACTCCTAAATTGTAGATCTGCCTCAAGACATGCAGCTGACATAGCTGACCTCATTCTCACACAAGAACCGGACCTGATACTGTTAACCGAAACTTGGCTAAAGGAATCCTCTACACCAATCATTGACATACTAGTACCCCAAAATGATGACATTATCAGACTGGAGAGAATTGATAAGACAAGTGGCAGTATCGCCTGCATACACCGTGACAATATCTCAGTTAACAGATCAATATCTCCTGTATTCCCTTCTTGCGAATACATATGCTTCGACATCACCTGTAATGGCAAACCAGTATGCTCTTTACACACCCTCTATCATCAACCAGGTGACAACCTCACCTTTACCGAACACTTCATGGATATTGTCTCTTCTAACACCGGACATCAAAATACCCAAATATCCCTCGGAGACCACAACCTCCACTGGAACGACCACAATGATGCAGTGGTCAATAGTCTCAAAAACTACCTCGATGACCTAGACCTCACCCAAATTTGTAACAGCCCTACACACGATAAAGGTTCAATCCTGGATATAATAATCTCTAAAAGTGACTCCATTTAGTTAGAGTCGATACAACCCTGTGACTGGTCAGACCATCATAGTATCACCTTCTTTATCAATAAAACAGTGAAACTTAACTCGGTGCAACCCACAAGTCCTAAAGTATGGAAGAGGGATCTGAAAAACATTAACCCTAACATAATACCATCTTCCAGCTACAACCTACTTCTGCCCCCTGAAGGGATTTCCGAAGTTCACGACCTCACCAATCACTACCTCAATTCCATGAACTCAATACTAAATGAGGTAGCCCCCCCTTCAACTAAAGAGAATCTCTAGAAAAGATTCTAAGCCCTGGTACAATGGAATACTCAACGAGGATAGACGTTTTCTCAGAACAACTGAACGCACATGGAGATCAGCTCCATCCGCTAATCACCTCAAGATTCTAGGGAAGAAGAGAAATGCATATTACAGAAAGATCAAGTGCACTAAAGCAGACTTCTTCAGCTACCAACTAGACCAGGCAAAAAATCATCCCCAAAAACTTTTTGAATGAATCAAAACCCAATCTAAGGATGCACCTCACTGTTCGCAAGATAAAGCATGCCCACAACCCAACTGTGAAGAATTTGCTTCTTTCTTCACTCAGAAGATTGACAGCATCAAGAATGACCTTCTCAATGATCTAATCTTACACTCTGTATCACTTATGAAAACCTCCCCATCCCTTACAATTGCTCCACACCAAATCCCATCAAAGTTTGACCTAAAAATGACGCATCCTGGTCATCCCTTGCTACTTACAGTGAATGAGGCACAGGGTTAAGACTGATTTGCATATGGCTGGGTTCAAACTGGAATTGCATGTGAGCAAAGAAATGATGGATTTAGCCCCAGATCTCTGTACTGGGGTGAATGTATGACATTGTTCTGCATTCTGTCCATCAACTGTTGTTTTTGCATTTGTCACCCCGAGTGGGACGGGTATGCTCAGACGTGGGTCCCGTGCTCTTCATGCTACTGGAATCAAGCTATCCTGGCTGAAGAGGGGTGAAACCCCGAAACCGGTCATAGGATGCTTGTTTACAGTCCAGGGAGGACCTGGCTTGGCAGTTCAGGATGGACTGTTCGCATGAGACACAGGGTGAATACTGATTTGCATATGGCTGGGTTCAAACTGGAATGGCATGGTGAGCAAAAAAACGATGGATTTAGGCCCAGATCTCTGTACTGGAGTGAATGTATGACATTGTTCTGCATTCTGTCCATCAATAGTTCTTTTTGCACCTGTAGACTGCAGCACTCATTGTGCCTTCCACTAGTGTCGCAGAGGACCACTGAGGAGGGCATTGCTAATTTCCATAGTCACAACTCAACGTGGGCAAAAAGGCTCTAATAAAGGGAGCAAGAGTGTCCCCATTTGGGATTCTGAGGGTAAGGTACAATGTAGGATTGTTTGCAGAAATGAACACAAAAAGCAGTTGGCTGACCTCCTGTGTGGGTACAGGGACTCAACAAGCTAGAAGTGGCCTTTTCCCTGACATGCCAAGTTGACCACTGGCAACTGGATCTGGATTGGACCCTGCTGTCAGCCTCTGCTAAAGTAAGTCTTGACCACCAAGTGCTGTTCCTACAGAAATGGGACTCTTGCCTGAGTCCGACATGACTTCACCTAACAATTCAGAAAAGTTGGGACGTAGATCTTTTTTGGACCTCCAGACTTGTGGGGGATCAGAACAAACCACCCATACCTATTCACCAAAGGTGCAACTTCTCTGGGTTGAAGAAACACGTTTCTCTCTCTTCTGGCTTCTACACTTGCCTGAGTCTAATATGACTTCTCCAAACAACTCGGAAAAGCTGGGACGTAGATAATGTTTGGACCTCCAGAGCAGTGGGGGAATCAAGACCAACCACCCAAACCAATTAACCCAAGGCGCAACTTCTCTGGGTTGAAGAAACATGTTTCTTCCTCTTCCGGCTTTTACAAAGCAGCAAATCCATTTCAGTGAGCCGTCAGTGAGAAGGTATCGGGCCAGCTTGCAACCATGTCCTGCTGAAAGATAGTTAACTCAAAAAAGAGTCTAAATTTGAGTATAGAAATTTAACTGGGTGAAGGCATCAAAAGTATCTGGCCGATGTAAATATTTCCTTGGATGCGTAATCTGAAATTTTCCACTCTAAGCTTTTCCCGGCAAAGCTAACTGCTTTAGAGGGACCTCATCCTATGGCAATCTGACTTTGAGAGGACTTCTCCGGTACAGCATGCAACATTGCTCCACTGGAGGATTTCAACTTCCAATTTAGAGACTAAGGGCCTGATTTATATGTTGGCAGAGAGGGTACTCCATTGCAATGACCAGCAACATAAAGGTCTGTCCATCAAATTTTAATATGGGCGAACTATAGATTGCTAAACTTCTCATATGGGCTGATGGAATGAGAGTTGTTGGAGGACTGGCTATATACAGGGCCATGGAAGTATGCAATAGTGTGGCTGCTGCGATTTTCATATAATTATATATTTGCCGCACTTCCCACATAATTCATCATGTGCTGCATAATCTGCAGATTTTACAAAAGAAACTGTTCCTAGCTCAAACACTTCAAAAGTGACTAAAATGCAGCGACACGTTGCTGTGCAGTTGAAGGCCCTTTGCAAAGGTTGACAGGTCACATCTGTGTTTCTTATTTCTATATTTGTGTTATCAACTCCTACTAATGAGGTATAATCAATGCACAGACAGTGTTAACAATTTTAAAACCGACAAAACACTGAAATGTTACTATCACAAAATATGCTGCATTACACTGCATAATTTGCCTTTACTTGCAGCACAAATTATCCAACACTTCTGCAAAATTTGGCCCTCTTTTACCGCATAATTCCAGTGGCCCCAGCTATATTTCCACCAGCCCAATTGAGATGGGTGGACATATAGCTGTTTTTTACTGTCCGTCACTGCCAGTTTTTTTACAGTCTATTGGCTTGGTGATAAGGAGCAGTACAAAACAAAAATATTCCGCCCTCGCCATGGGAGTTGACTCCCATGGCAAGGAGGATAATATTTTTTGATTTCCAAGAAGAAACTCCTGCAATGGGATTTTCTTTTTTGAAAATAAATAAATTATAACTTTGATATATGGTTCCGTCATGTTTGGTGGAGTCTTCCATAAAAGTTACAATGCATTGACAGGATCCACCATGATGATGGTTCCTGCTAATGCTAAAAATGCTCACTGGCGTGATGGACATTTCTAAATCCGTTGGGAGGTATCGCCGTCGGGGAGATGGACTAATTTTCTCCATTGCCATGGCAAAGAAATAGGTCATTCCCCAACATATAATTTAGGCCCTAAGTCACAAGGTAAAATCTTCTACTGGGACAGACCTGGTTGATATAGCGAGTCTACGCTCCATTGTGGGTGGCCTCAAATTGTGCCTAGGTCCTGGTCTATTGTGACTATCATTGGCGCTTAGTACATACTGGAAAATTTTTCTAAATACATATCTCTAATTATCCTTATTGCATTTTTGTCATGTTGGTGTCATTCTGTATTAAATGTTGATCTAGTCTTCTAATATGGAGTGCACATTTTATTTTGTTTAGTTTTTTGACGTTTTAACTGTTTTAGTTAGTCTAAAGACTCCACAAATTTTCTTTAAGTTAAACTCGTCTACTGCGTGCCAGAGTCATCAGGGGTTGAGCTTAGGTTTAAGTTACTAAAACCTTTGTCTGTATCTAACAGGTTACTGAATTTGTTATTTGTTGTAGACTTCCATCCTGCCCAATAAATAATCCACTTTGTTTCACTACTGATGACCAGTTTTCTTTTATCTCGTTGATACTGTTTTCTGCCTGTATTGAAAGTCCTGCCTTCTTTGCTATTTTATATGAATACAATGGTTCTGTCGGGAATTTCTAATTTCTTTTAGAAAGTTCAAAAAATATTCATTACATGTAACAGATATCAGATAAATGAGGAAAAAAGCACACACCAATAAGTTAGCAATTTGGTAATTTAAGGGAATACAGTATTATGGGCTGTCGTAATACATAAGTTCAAAAGAGCAAAATATTGGTGACGTGTGGTTATAAAGTGACATGTGATGATAAATAGTATATACAATATATTTCAAATGCGGCAAAAGTGAATACGTAGAATAGAAAGGTACATTATTTCTTGATATGTCTTTATGGTTTTTCACATATGCTACAAGATCCTATGTGAATTAATCTGTGATCAGAACAAAGCATTGTGTAGACATATAAGGGTGCGTCGACGTTTTGACCCCGTGAACTGCGCAAAATATAATAAGCATTACGGCGGGTCTTCCTCAGGACATTGCAGATGGGTATACAGCCCAAGCGCAGATTTTGGTTAATATCTGCGGGCGTGAAGGTTTTCTCAGTCAAAGTTGTAGTCCTGGTGAATCAGGAGGAGGCCTTGAAGATTTTTGAGGTAAAAGGATGATGACTTCAATAAATTTGGGATTTTAAGCCAGTCGCATCATATACACGATCTGTAGTTCAGAACGTCTTGTCAGCTATCAGTCCAGTGGAATCTTTGCTATATTGGCAGGACTGAAGGTCGGCACTAATTTACTAAGATGTTTGCTATGGTGGTCATGAAGACAATGCAAAATAGCATCAATGTGCTTACATTTTTGAAGGCCTAAGTGTGCAGCACTAAATTGTGAACATAGTGCGAGTGTGCATGCGAACATTTGGTGTTCATTTTGCTTCCTTTCAAAATCTAAATGAATGGCAAGATCTGTTTTTCCTCTCCACTCTAAATTACTGCAAATGCTTCACTTTGGCCTCATGTTCTACTTATCATGTTGATATTCCTGGTTTGTACCGTATTATTAGTTTTGTGGGTGTGTGTAGCTGTTCCAGCTTTTTCTGATTGTCACACCGACTATCTGCTGTCCTATGCCACGCAAACAAATACCAGGTGATGGAAAGAATGTTTGAAAATAGTCTAAACACTGGCTATTGCTCTGGGTGCCATCCAAACCCATTGTTTGAATGCACTACTGCAGACAGTGACCTCCTTATATCTGACATATGTCTAGCAACTGCTCTTAAATATGTATGTTATGTATAGCTTACATTGGAAACCTTATTGTGAACACCAGATTCTAAATCTGGGTATTTCCTGCACTGATAGCAATAGCAGGAGGCAAAAGTTATTTCCTACTGTTGCTATGTCATGCTATGGCTTTATGAGAGGCCCCTGTGAGGGCCTTTCAGTGCAATACTAGATCCAACATAGTTTTCTAAAGGGAGAGAATGGGAGGGCAAAGAGAGTGATGGGGCTGGGTGGCAGGAGGAGAGGCATTTTAAAAAAAAATTGCGACAGGGAGGAGAGGCTATGTTATGTATGGCTCCCTCATTATTCCTAATTTGAAAGCAAACAAAAGTGAGTTCTGGGGGTCATCCAGAAAATAAAATTATCGATGGGCAACAGTGAATAACAGCAATGATTTCCACCTGGGGATCGGAGGACATCCTAGAGCACTCAAGCTTCACTCTCATTGTCTATTGGATCTTGGTCATATTGACTCAATGAAACGCATCCTTGTGTGCATGTTCAAATGTCAAATTTCCCTGTCGCTAGCTGGAATGCGCTTTGTTCAATTGCAGTAAACTTTCATTGAGGATATTTTCAGCACATATGTTTAGTGGCACTTATAGTTTTCTCACATGACTACTGTATACGTTTATATCTTAAGTGCATTGAGCATCATAGTGGTAAATTTTAGGAATTTCATAGACATTTAGCGATTAGATTTTCTTCTTTTTCCTTTCTAGCTCAAGCGATTCTCTCAGAGAAGAATGCTTTTTCCATCGGACTAACATTGTAGTAAAACAAATTTGCAGCTGCATCACTGGTTTTGTTTAAGAGGCAAGGGTAGTATAATCAACATTAAAATTAAAAAGACAAAAGAAAATTGTTAATTCTGAAAATAGCAGCATGGCCTGGTGGATGTTAGTTCCTTAAATGGTATGTGATTTACCGTTCGAGGTAAGTAATATATTATTTAGTGAAACATGACTAGAAAGATATCTAGTGAATATAAAACAACATACTCAGCAGAGAAGAAAATGAAGCATATGAGCATGAAAAATTGGAATAGCAGATATAAATATTGCTAAATTCAATCCAGAACCAAAGCTGTCATATCTTATTTGTTAAGATCTCCTTTACTTTAATTAGCAGAAAGTCCTTATACTAAAAGCTGAACAGTATTTTAATCAATTGTGATATATATATATATATATATATATATATATATATATATATATATATATATATATATATATATAAATATATATATATATATATATATATATATATATTGCCCTGGCTGGCTGTTGTTTTCTTGTGATCCTTCATCTTCAAGTATATATATATATATATATATATATATCACGCTCTTGCTTGTATCTTGTATGCCACAACTCGAGAGGCACGCTGAGACCCATCTGTGGGTTTGCATTGTGTCAGCAGAACATTGGAGGCATTTTTAAGGGAACGCATTTCCCACCAGGACTCCAACTCCCATAAGTACTTGCGCAGCATCATCATGAACAGCCCATTGGAGGGCGCGCAATCACATGTACTTAAGAGGCGGGGACCGGAATTTGCTTCATTCCTTTCACCGTCAGCCTCTGAGGAAGAAATTGATTTTCGAAACGCGTCAGGCAGCGGTGTATCGGCTGCGAAAGAGATCGGCTGGCCGGCGTCCTCCATACCTATTAAATAGAGTTCAAGCTTGGAGCTCTGTGTTGTTATTTCGAGTGCCTCTCGAGTTGTGGGATACAAGCAAGAGCGTGATATATATATATATATATATATATATATTCACTGAAAAAACCATAGGTTTCAAGGGCGTTATAGTTAGCTGGACTTTTCACTCGTACAAAACCATTGAAATTCCCCTGTTATAGTTAGTTCAGCTAACTATAACTCGCGTGCCCGCAATGCACTGCTGATGACGTCACATATTGCATCACTCATGACATGGTCAGTGACATCACTGATGACATCTCAAATTACATCACTGATGACATCATTGATGACATCATCCCGTGAATGTGTGTTTTTCTGAAAATTAAATATGTTTTATATATGTATATCTCAAGATCGATGGAAGAATAAATGGGTATAAAAGTGTCTAAATGGATGATTTGTTTTTGAAAAATTGATTGTATAACTGACTGATTAAGTGTATCTTAGTGAATACATGGCTTAGTAAGTAATGTTTAAATATGTAAATATCTGTATCAGTCTCTCACTTTGTGTATAAGTGGCTGCATGGGTTGGCGAGTAGCTACATGAGTTTCTATATAGGTTATTAGTTGGTTTTTTGAGAATCAGTATGAGTGTCTGAGTGTTGTATGGTTTTTGGGGGGTATTACGCAGTGCATAGGTGAATGAATGAGTGACTCACTGATTGTATGTGTTGAAGACAGCATGTGTGCAGAACTGTATGGGTGGATGAGTGTGTGCATGGGTGTGTTAGTGAGTGAATGACTGTCTCAATAGTGTCTTTATGAGTAACTACATATGTTTTAAACTGGTATTTGTGACTATTGGTGTATATAAGTGAGTATATGTGAGTGTGAGAGATTGGAAGAGTTCCTGTATGAATAAGTATGCATTTCTATAGGTGATTGTTTAAAAGACTAAGTATGTGTAAGTTTCTGTAGAAGTAAGTGTGGTGGTGTGTGTATAACTGTATAGGCAAGTAAATAGATGTTTGATTCTTTATTAGCATGAGTGACTATGTGTGTGAGTAACTCTATGGATGAGTGGCGTTGTGTAACAGGATGTATAGGTGTATGAGTACATATGATGAGTGGGTACATGTATGAGTGACTGTATAGGACTGTTGGTGAATGAGTGTATGTGTATGTGGATCTTAGAATTACTGAATAGGTTGTTGTAATTGGTATTGGTATGTCCATTGTTTTGAAAATGTTAGTTTCCATTTTTGAATGTGTGTATCAAAGGTTATATTAGGGTGAGAGGAGGTCTGCCATTCTATCACAAGGATGATGTCATCAGTGATGTCATTTGAGATGTCATCAGTGATGTCATGAGTGATGTCACTGACCATGTCATGTGTGATGTAATATGTGACGTCATCAGCAGTGCATTGCGGGCGCGCGAGTTATAGTTAGCTGAACTAACTATAACGGGGGAATTTCAATGGTTTTGTAGGAGTGAAAAGTCCAGCTAACTATAACGCCCCTGAAACCTATGGTTTTTTCAGTGAATTTCAAAGGTTTTTTAAATGTTAATTTCTAACTATGCCTACAGAGATAGGACATGTGAAGAAAGAAGAAAAAACGCACAGAAAGAGAAAAAGAAATGCAGAAAGAAGCAACAGAAGCAACAGAAGTCCTCAAAGAAAAGTGCAGGAAGAAGGATAACGTGCAGAAAGAAGCCTTGTTGCAAAATCATCCTGTACCCTCAACTTTTTCAGATGGATACTAATGGTAACTGAGTCTGACTAACCAGTCCTAGAGCCAGTGCTATTTTAAAAGACACTCAGAATACAGTGAAAACACCTACATACACTAGGGTACACTATGCGTTGGGGTCCCCCTGTGATCAGCATGACCTCCTCTGTAAGCCCCTAGTATACAATAGGGCAGGGGGATTAAAACTACCTCTTAAAACGTGCCACAGCGTGTGTTTGCACACATCCCCTCAGGCCCCGTCGCCTCCCTTCCACATTGTGTAAACACGCCCTGTGGCCGTTTTTAGTTGGGAGATTATGTCCACTTGAATCCTGAGGGTCCCTAGGGTCCAACTAGACCACTAGGTACCTCCAGTAAGCGCCACAGAGCTGCGTTGCAGAGAGATGTAAAAAGGGGCACGGCCTAGACCACCTCTCTGCAATGCAGCGCAGTGGCGCTTACTGGAAGCACCTGGTGGGCTAAATGGCCCCCAGGGTCTCTCAGGATTATAGGTGAATTATTTCCCCAACTTAAAATGCCCCACAGCGCGTGTTTTCACACGTTAACTCAGGCCCCGTGCCCTCCCTTCACCACTGTGTAAACATGCCCTGTGGCCATTTTTAGTTGGGAGATTAAGTTCATTCGAATCCTGAGGGTCCCTAGGGTCCAACTAGCCCACTAGGTACCTCCAGTAAGTGCCACACAGCTGCGTTGCAGAGAAGTGTAAAAAGTGGCACGGCCTGGACCACCTCTCTGCAACACAGCTCAGTGGCACTTACTGGAAGCACCTGGTGGGCTAGTTAGCCCCCAGGAGCCCTCAGGTTTGAAGGGGAATTATTTCCCCAACTTAAAACACGCCATAGGGCGTGTTTGCACACGTCACCTCAGGCCCCGTCCCCTCCCCACTGTGTAAACACACCCTGTGGCCGCACGGCCTGCACCACCTCTCTGCAACGCAGAGCAATGGCGCATACTGGAAACACCTGGTGGGCTAGTTGGCCCCCAGGGTCCCTCAGGATTGAAAGGGAATTATTTCCCCAACTTAAAACGTGCCACAGGGCGTGTTTGCACACGTCACCTCAGGCCCCGTCCCCTCCCTTCACCACTGTGTAAACGTGCCCTGTGGCCGTTCTAAGCTGAGAGATTAAGTCCCCTTAAATCCTAAGGGTCCCTAGGGTCAAACTAGCCCATTAGGTACCTCCAGTAAGCGCCACAGAGATGCGTTGCGGAGAGGTGTAAAAAGGGGCGTGTCCTCAGAACACCTGTCTGCCACGCAGCTCCCTGGCGCATACTGGAGATACCTGTTGGGCTAGTTGGCCCTCAGGGACCCTCAGTATTGAAGGGGAATTAATTCCCCAACTTACAACTGGCCAGGGGGCGTGTTTGCAGAGTGCTGCAAGGAGGGGGCGTGGCCTCTGGCGCGATGTCGGTCTTTTATTTATTTTATTTATTTAGGAAGGAGGGCTGTGTGGCCCCCCTTCTTTTTCCAATTTAATAGCCCTGGGGACTCCATCCCCCAAGGCCTGCCCCCTAATTTTTTTTGGGGGAAAAAAAAAATTTGGAAGGGGGCCGCGTGGCCTCCCTCCCAAGGCCTTAATCGGCCCCAGGGACCCCAACCCCCGGGGCTTGGCCTTTTTTAAAAAAAAATCTTTAGGAGGGGGGCTGCGTTGCCCCCCTCCTCAGGCCACATATGGCCCCGCGGACCCCATCCCCCGGGGCCGGCCTTTGTTTTTTATTATTTAAAAAAAAGATATATTTATAGGAACACCTCGGACATGCTTGACAAACTGTATGTACCTATCACCATGACGATTTGCGTGATATTCATTAAAAGGCGACTATGCATACAATGAATCCACGTGGAATGTATTTACACCGCTAGTGAAGTTCTGACGTGTCTGAAGCCCTACCGTGCCTAATCCAAGCGCCCCCGCTGCTGGGTACTCTCCAAGTAGACACCCTTGTCGTTTATTTATACAAACATGGGTAACTATTAACGGGCACATTTAATACATACGCACACCAAGCTATTTAAAGGGGATTCGACAAAAATTCGACCAAAACTATACAAGAAAACCCCCTCACGGTTAATAAAACACACATCCACCTCCGGATGTGTAATACTTTATATTTTACTCTCTGGAAAGGAGACGAACCTCACTTGAGAGTCACAGCGCGCTCCTGGCTGAGCCCAATGCTGTGTTACACCCAACAGTCCCCTCCGAGTGCCACACACCTCTGTGTTGTATTCCACCAGCTAGTGCATGTGCTATGACACTCTCTAGTCCATGTGCACTGTAACACCACCCCGTGAATATGTCATGCCACACTTGCCTTCGCATGGGTTATATTGCCCCATCTAACGTGCCTTTCTCGATGCCTATGTTATAACGCACAGCGCTACGCCATACATATTACAATCTGTGATCCATATCTTTGTCACAGTGAATATGCAACGTTACACTCCCCAGCACATATTTCATATTACAACTTTAGAGACTAGTTAGGTTACACAACACTGCCCTGTGCATATTACACTCCAAGGCGCATATCGCATAGCACGCGCTAGTGCCTGTGCTCTCTAGCGCTCTCCAATTAATCTGTCATTGCGCACAATGTATTGCATATTATATTTCACTCCCCAGTTCATCTTATATCACACTTTTTGGTGCATATTTTATACCATACACTATATCTAGTTTTCATTTTCAATCATGCTCTCAGGAATATGTTCTACATAACACTGCGTTCACCTACTCTTTTCATGGGCATTACATTTTGCGATGGGGGGTGGAGGGTCAGGGGGTGTTTCTGCCAAGTGAGCCCAGAGTCATAGTCACAAACGTCCTCTTCTTCCTGAATAAAAGTGAGATTATGCTGCATACTTGTTCATATTTTAAGTAGTTCGAAGAGACACACATTCTAAAAACAATAAAGTTCCTAATACCCACCTTCTCTGAACAGTTAGCTTGCTGCCCCATCCACCTCCTCCCTTTCCTCAGTTGTCTGAATCCATGGACTAGCCTCCTCCCTCCTGCCATGCATGGCCTGATGTGCTGCCACTGCCCTCCATTTAGCATGATGTACCAGTCCACTCCTCCAGCCCTCCATTGCCCAATTCTATGCCCCATCGTTGACCTCCTGCTTAGCCTCTGTGCTTAGCTTGCTGCCCTTATTCTCCTTCCCCTGCCCTCCGATGTCTTTGTGCATGCCCCTGCTCTATCCTTTTTGCCCACCATGTTCCATGGACCTGCCACTCCTATCTAGTCTGAGTGTTCTGTTGAGCTGCCACTCCCCTCCCACCTGCCTAGCATTGTCAGATGACTGTAACCTGTCCCTGCCACCTCTACCCTGCCTGTCCACATGCCATGCCCCTATCCCATTCCTCCTGTCCTCCATGGTCCATTTTCCTGCCACACCTTTCTGCCCTCCCTGGTCTGTTGTGCTGCAACTGCTCCTCCTGTATGCCCCGCGCGTTCTGTTGTGAGGCCGATTGATTCCCCTGAACTCTCTTGTCTGTGCCCAGGTCCTGACCCTCCCTTCTATCCTCCATGGTCCTTTGTGCATGCCCCTGCACCCTCCTCCTTACCCATCATAGCCATTGTGCTGCCACTAGCCCTCCCGCTTGCCATGCATGGTCTTCTGTGCTGCCACGGCCCTTCCCACCTTCCCTGTGTAGTCAGCTAGCTGCCCCTGACCCCCTCCCACCTTCCCTCCATGGTCTGTGTGTATGCCAACATAGTCTCACTGTTGCTCTCCATGGTGTGTCTTGTTTCTAGTGCCCATCCTGCCTGACCTCCATGGTCATCTTGCTGCTCCTGCCCTGCCCACTTGCCCCCAGCCATCTGTTTCCATGTGCAGACCCCTATTCCCTCGGTCCTGGCTTGTCTGTTCCATTGTAATGCTCCTGATCAACCCCTCCTGCCCTTTATGGGCTGTTATGCTGCAGCTTTTTCTCCTGTCTATCCATTATGGTCAGCTAGCTACCATTTCTTCTTTCCCCTCTGTTCTCTGTTGTCCATGTGCATGGTCCTGTCCCCACCCTATTGCTTTCTATGGATTGTTGTGCTGCACTCCCGTCCCGCATGCACTCTGTGGTGTATTGTGCTGCTGCAAACCCTGATGCCTGCCCTGTAGGGTCAGTTTGGTGCACCTCTCCATGTCCCTCCTGTCCTCTGTTACCCGAGTCCATGTTCCTACCCCAATTCCTCCTGCCTTCCATGATCCAATGTACCATACTTGCGAACATTTTGAACTTGGTAAGAGGGAGATTTTGAAAAAAAACTGGGTTATTGATTTTCCCCTTTGAGTTACATTGAAAAAGAGGAGATTGTAGACAGGAGACAGATCAAATAAAGCCCATTTGAGCTTAAAAACATTGGACGTTTCCTGGCTGAATCGGGTCTGTTGGCATGTATGGTTGTACTACCACTGCCTCTTCCTTCTGCCCACAATGGTCTATTATATTTCCACAGCCTCTCTTGACAGTCCTGTATTGTTGGTTTGTTGCCCCTGCCCCCCTTTCCACTGCCCTCCATAGTCTGTTGTGCTGCCACTGCCCTTCCTGCCTGCCCAGTGTGGTCAAATTGTTGCCTCTGCACCCTCCTACCTGCCTTAAATTTCCAGAGTCCGTGCCCCTGGCCTCTGCCTCTCAACAGTATCCTAATGAACAACTAGATTGCTAACATTCTATATTTATTACAATAGTGTGGAACGCCTGACGTCATCTTGATGTAATCAAAACTGTAATACCTAGAGCATTTTCTTTAGAAATGACATATATGAGAGGGTCTTATTTGCATCTAAATTATGGTTAGTGCTCTAAAAAACTAAAATTGAGGACATATTTTCTGAGTTTTCAAATAGCGACAAAGCACTTTTAATTTTTTTTTTTATCTTTATGTTTTTTTATCCAGTTGACCACTTGATTACATGTTGCACTTAGGGGAGAGGATGTGGTGTTATTTCCAGAGCTGCAGACTTTGCAACTGGGAAATCAGATTGGAGTTTCTGCTTCAGTTCAACATTCTGTGATTCTGGTCAAATCACTTAATCTCCCCATGTCTACAACCAAAATGAATTTGATCTTGTGTGATGTAACCAATGCTCATGTAAAGCACTCCAATACCTGACAAGTCTGCACTATATAAAACTGCAAAAACACAGAAAATAAGTGTTTTGCACACTTCTGTCATTGGGCTACATGTGGGCTACATCTGGGTGATATTTGTGCTGCATTTGGGCTCTTTTGTCTCTGGTGGCCATCTTGGGAGATTTATTTGTTATGAAGTTTCCTAATTTCCTCATGTACTGCAGTCTCCTCAGTAGGAAATGCTTTCAGTTTTTCACTTTGATTCCATCAAGAAGGTATTCAGATATGTCACACATTTGCCATAAATTCTGAATGTTAGCACTCTAGTTGCTCATTAGATCACTGTAGTAAAGCTACTGCTCACCACGGAAGTCTGCTGCTGGTATTAAAAGTGCATGTTTCAGTCTGCATGTCAAAATTTTTTCATGAAATAGAAGAGGATTTGAGAAGTCACACAAAATGTGCCCCAATGTTTCTTTCTTCAGCACTAATATTAATTGCTATGGCAAAATGAACCCCCTCATTGTGTTCCTTTTTAAATTAAAAGTTTTAAGTGTTACCAGTTTATTCCATTCAAGATGGCTTCAGGTGTGCCATACTTTTGTCATAAGTAAGACTGTTAGTTCTCTAGTTGCTCGTTAGAACACTCTGGGACATTCTGTCATTGGGCTATACTTGGGCTACATCTGAGTGATATTTGTGCTACATTTGGGCTCTTTTGTCTCTGGTGGCCATCTTGGGAGACTTATTTGTTATGAAGTTTCCTAATTTCCTCATTTACTGCAGTCTCCTCAGTAGGAAATACTTTCAGTTTTTTACTTTGGTTCCATCAAGAAGGCATTCAGATGTGTCACACATTTGCCATAAACTCTGAATGTTAGCACTCTAGTTTATCATTAGATCACTGTAGTAAAGCTACTGCTCACCAGGGAAGTCTGCTGCTGGTATTCAAAGTGCATGTTTCAGTCTGCATGTCAGAATTGTTTAATGAAATAGAAGAGGGTTTGAGAAGTCACTCAAAATGTGCCCTAATTTTTCTTTCTGCAGCACTAATCATACTTTATATGACAAAATGAACCCCCTTATTTTGTTCTTTTTTAAATTAAATGTTTTAAGAGTTACCACTTTATTCCAATCAAGATGGCTTCAGGTGTGCAATACGTTTGTCATAAGTAGGACTGTTAGCGCTCTAGTTGTTCTTTAGAACACTCTGGGAAGCTGCAGTAGAACACAAAGGAATCAACTGACGGTCTCTGCCCTTGTTGGATGTACATGTTTTACTGAGAATGTCAGACTTCATTCTCACATGACTTAGAAAGATAATGTGAATTTACAGAAAATATGCTCTCAGTTTAGCTTATAGCTCACCTTCCAAACCTCTGTGGGAAAAGCATGAGATAAAAGTTTTCTCTCAAACATGATTCATAATTTCACAGCAGAAGGCTTTTTCACATGGTAAAATCACCTTAGAACACACCACAATTCCTAAAATGAGTATGGTACCATCAACAAATGATTTATAATGTAACTAAGGTCTAAAAACCTTCTATTATCTGCAATGCTTTTTAATGAGGTGCTATCATGTATATTGGTCCCAAGATGGCTGTCAACACTTCTTGGATGAAGTACTGACAGCCAATCAGATCTCACGATGAGATGTGTGGTTAGGATCGCCCAGATATATATGTGATTTTGATTTTGATTTTCTCAAGAACTACTGAACGGATTTACACCATTTAAACAAACGGCACGACTCTGAACCAAGGTCAACCTTTCTGTCAAATTTGGTGTAATTCCGTTCAGCAGTTCGGGCTGTAGCTGCGGCTAAAGGTCATATGGGAAATTGCATGGGAAAAACATGTTTTGGGACCTCCCTTTTTTCTCCGCCCCCGCTACACGAATCATCCCGAGACTTTCAGGATAGGAGCGGACTGGAGCTGGCCAAAAGTTTAGAAAATTTCGCGAAGATTCGTCAACGGGCGCCAAAGTTATTCCAAATAGAATGTTGCGGATTTCCTATGGAAAATAGGTCCTAACTATAACTACCTACTGGCGACTGCCAGTAGGTAATATATATATATATATTTTGTGAGCAAGGTAGCGTGAAGCTATCGAAACGCGTAGATAGGTGTCTCGTCAAAATAAAGGAGACCCATTTTTGACGAATCCCTTGGTGTGCTGCATGATTATTTACAAAGGATAATCGGATAACTGATATATATATATATATATATATATATATCACCAAACGTTTCCAAATCAATGCGCTCTCAGTAACCAAAGGACTCCAATTCAAATCACTTCAAAAGAGGTGTTTAATCTTAGTAAGATTAAACACCTCTTTTGAAGTGATTTGAAATGGAGTCCTTTGGTTACTGAGAGCGCATTGTTTTGTAAACTTTTGGTGTTATTGGTGCACTGC
This sequence comes from Triturus cristatus, assembly GCF_964204655.1. Lineage (NCBI taxonomy): Eukaryota > Metazoa > Chordata > Amphibia > Caudata > Salamandridae > Triturus > Triturus cristatus. The sequence continues at coordinate 719,688,031 of NC_140588.1, forward strand.
TCCCACAAAGCCATTGCAAATTCTCCTTTGCTTCATGGAAGGAAGATTAGGAAAATGCTCTTGCTTCCATGAAGTGAAGCGGAATTGCTTTTGTACAGAGAGAGCTGCATATTTGCAGATCCCTCTGCCCAAAAGCAATGCCTGCTCCTGCAAGATGCAGGAAGACATCAGGGACGGTGGGGGCCTTGAGGCTCCCCTTTGGTCCCCAATGACATTTCCAAGTCCCTCGGGATGGGATTCCCAGGTCTGAAATCAGCCTTGAGAGGGAGGCCTCAGGACCCCTTCCTCAAAATAAAGTAACAGTTAAAAAAAAGAATTGTCCGGGCCTCAGGGGATGCGGTCCCCGAGGCCGAAATCGGCCTGGGGAGGAGAGCCACAAGACCCCCCTCAGCTTTTGAATTAAAAAATATAAACATAGGCCTAGCCCCTGGGGATGGGGTCCCCATGGCCGAAATCGGTCTCAGGAGGGGGCTGCCCGGCCCCCCTTCTTTTTTAATTTAATAAAAAAAAATTAAAACGTATCAGGCCCCTGGAGATGGGGTTCCCGGGGCACAAAAGGGTAAAAGGGAAAGAGGACCACACAACACAGCATAGTGATTGCCCGAAGGCCATCACTATGCTCTGTTGCCTAAGGCTGTGCTACGTGTGGGTTTGGCAGCCTATGGGTGGTTTGCCACAGGGCCTGGCCGAAGGCAGTTTGCTGCATGTAGTTGGTTGCTTCTGGATGGGTTTTTTACCTCAGGGGATGGGGGACCCAGGTACTGAGAAGATTCATGAAAGAGGGCATAGAGGCCTTCTATCCTATTAATTTATGTACGGATGGGAGTTGTGGTCCCTGTGTCTAATGAGGCTCAGGGAGGGTGGCTTTGTATCCCATCCTCTTTTTAAGAGGAACAGAAAACTAATTTAGAATTACACATCGTTCTTCGTTTCCCTTTTTTGCTGTTCTAAGATTGCACATATCATCACCATACACAGTGATTTCAATTACCATCATCATTGAACAGGTGGGAAAAAAATATGATTGTAGAAAAAAAAAAACAATTCAGCAAAGACCATCACTATCAATATGTGTAGCTACGCGTTCTCCTTTCTATACTTTTTAATCAGTTCTTTCATCTACATTAACTCTATTATTTATCACAAATACATTTCACAAAACATATAATCTAATTTACGTCTGGTACAACATAGACAGCAATTATATAAATGATTTGCTTTTAAACACTATTTTCCAAATCTAATATCAATTAGGGCAAATAATAATCAAAACACTAATTATAAACACTAATAGTTTGCAATAGTGTCTACTTTCTGTTACCATCTTCCCCAATAGGCCGAATGATGTACTCAAAACTTTGGCTGGAGAAATATCATATAAGAATTTAGTAATTTATAAGGCAATCTAGGTTTGAATTCCAAGTGGGCATCATTGCAAAGTGTCCATCCTTTGTTACACTTTAAATAAACAGTATTGTCTCCAGATGTTGTAGTAGGACCATCATGGAAAATAATAGCCACTGTTGTAAAAGTTCTTCCTGAAATAGATATTTGCAGTATTTGTTTCCAATTTTTTTACATTTGCTCTTCAACATTGTAACATTAAAATGATATATTTTCCAAATCTTTCTATAATCTTTCACAACTTCTCTGATCTATAATGTGAACACGTTATACCCTAACTTTCTGTTTTTATCAATTTGTTAAAAAGTACTGATTTACAGTCTGGTATTTTTAAGTATATGAATCGTTCTGTTTGTATTTGAGTGGTAGTAATAAATCAACACTCTTCAGAGTTATGGTCCCATGTGTAACTTAGTCCAAATAAGTTATCAATATGTATTTCTTTGTCTTCTGATACTGCAAACATGAACATTACAAATCATTGTGCATCTTGTTGTATATTTAGAGACAATGTCAAGGAAACAGTACAAATATCTTAAAGATGTCGAATGCCAGAAGCAGTAATTATTTTAGTTCTGTCACTTACCAACTGTTGAAATACATGATTTAATACAGAACAGAATCTTTTTTCACAATTTTCCATGATTACATGATAAAGATTTGGTAGATGAAACACAACATTCAGAATCACATTAGCATACCAGTTGATACCTGAACTGTTTTCCAACTGGTAACCTACAATGTCATCAACACTTTCTACTTTTTCTTTACACCTTCAACTTTCTCTTCCAATGTTTTCTTTTTTTGAACCTCAGTTGAATGTTTCACATGTATTAAAATTTTGGACACACTACACATTTCTCATATGACAGATATTCACTTAAATGAGGGGCATACATTCTTCCTAAACAACTATACTCTCTTACACAAGTTGCATCAGGACTAAAGTTTTTCTCATCTAAATCTATCAAATACAAACCAGACAATGCTCTTACTCAAGACAATTCAACATATGCCATTCCCTCTTTGAACACCATACTTCCAATATTTACAAAAGCTCTGTCTATACTCAAACCTTGAGATTTATGAATAGCTGCCGCATATGCTAGAGACAGAGGAATCTGTTGTCTGCAAACATACAAGTCTTTTATAAGCAGAAAACGTACAACACAACGCCCAATCTGTTTTACCTCATTAATCTGATCAAATTTTATAATCCAATTATTCTAGTCCATCTCTATTTTGAAAATTTACAAAATCAACAATTTTTCACATTGCTCCATTTACTAATCCTTCTTGTACATTCAACTTAAGCCACAAAATTACTCCACAAAATTACTCGACAGTTTTTACATACATGTATAGTCTTTTCTAATCTAGCAGTGTTAGATACTGACTTTTCCAAAGAATCAAATTTAGCCTGTAGTTTCTCAGTAAGAAGAATTGTCACTCCCTGGTGTTCGATTCAATAGCTTTAATTTGCACAATTTGTTGTTCTTCCAGTTTGAGACCTTGTTGATTAAATATAGAACACTCTTGCAGGGTAGGCATTAGACAAAATACAGACTTGTTTTCTGCAAGCATATTGTACATTACTTCAGCTGCTGTTTTTCCAGTTGTAAACAAGTTCCTTAGTAGCCGACTTTCTAAAGCTTGTTTACCATGTTCCGTCAAGACATCAATTCTTATGTCTTTAAGAATATTTCTGTAATGATCATCTCCTGCTTGTTGCATATTCTTAGCAAGTTCTTTATATTTAACGTTTAACCAAATATTTAAATTTCCTATACTTCCAAAGATTTCCTTTTCCCATCATGGAGAAGTGTTTTAAAATAGGTTGTCCTTTAACAGGAGTAAGTTGTAGTAGATCCAAATACAATTAAATGTTTTCCTCCAAACAGAACATTGTAATCTGTTTTTAAAATATGTTGCATTCTCAAGTGTACAAAGGCTAGCATTAAGTTTGAGACCATGCTCACCTCATCAACGCTTAAAAGTTTAATTTTCTTCAAAACTCTTGAGACTTTATCGCAAGCTTCTCCAGATAGCTTCTGGTATTTCAATGTATTATCATGTTCAACAGGTGGCATAAGTAATCAATGTAAAATAATACCTTTAATGTTGTGTGCTGCTAATCCAGTTGGAGCTATTACAACAGAAGATAAATGTGATTCTGTAGTTTTGTGTAGATAACTGGTCACAATTTTGATTAAGAAACTTTTTCCTGTTCCTGCTTGACCACTGATGTACATTAGAATAGGTTTAAATGATGAATATTGGCATTCTTTTTTTCCATGCAGCAAACCATTTTGTACCTGTGGTTTTACTTGTAGATATATTTCTTTTTGTTCAATATTTAGTTGTTCCTCTAACTTTCCCAACTGAATAATATCCTGCTGTGCTTGTTGCATTGTGGTTTCTACCTCATTCATGGCTATCACTGCTTCATTTTCAATAATTGGTTGTCCTAGTGGATCTTGACTTAGTGGAACATAACTTTGACTGCCTTGTGAACTTTCTCTAGCTGTTTCAGTTGCAATAGTACTTTCTTGTTCAATCTGCATTAAAATAATCTTCATAGAAGTCAAAATCTCCAAGTATTTCTGTTTGACCACGCCAAGGCATGAACAGTTGCAGAAATGGTAAAAAGAAATACACTTTGTTATCTGCACTCTCACAACTCAGTTTTCTGTGATTATTAAGATTCCCTTTGTCATGTTTCACTAGACATTCCTCATATCCAATTACTGCATATCTTTCTTTTACATTTTCTCTAACATTCTTTTTAAACTTATAGGGCTGAAGTATGTCATACAGAAATAGGTTTTCTAGATGTGAACTCCTTTTGGGATATAATGTATCCAACATATTAGTTTTAACAAGATCAATACTTTCTCGTTCCTACTGTGCTAGGTATTCAATTTCTTGTAAAGATTTCAAAACTCTATTTCATGTGGAGGCAAGACCTAGATTTACCCAAAAGATTCCTCGTGACTTTGAATATAAACGGGCTGAGCTCAAACGATCCAAAAATTCATAGGATTCAATTCAATGTCTCTATGAGAAAGCATTTTCAAACTGAAGCTGAACAATTTCTTGCTAAGACTCTTCTCTGCTGAAATTTCTTCCCACATTTCTTTTCATCTTTGTTTTTTCAGATGTTATAATATATGATGTAACAGAGAGCGACAGCAATCAAAATATCTGCAACATACTGAATATCCATGTTTGCATTCCACATTTTCAAAATAACTGGATTGTAGTCATTAATGTACTTTGAAGTTTCTGTTCTTTTTAAATTGTATGGGAGATTTCCGAGTTATTGAATGTCTTTCTGATGACAAAAAATGATTTACTCTTTCTTTAAAAATTATAGCACATGGGAGTCCAAAACAACATTTTGTATAAAATTATTCTTGTATTTTCTTTGGCAGTATTTACCACACCGATGACTTTGAAAGCATAAAACTTGTTCTCTCAAGCTCTTTTCTCCTCCATCTCTTGGAATGGCACATGTAACATACTGTTCAATGAAAGGCAAAACCGTTTCATCATTATCAGTTCCAAATGTTGGTGCATTCTTTATCCATAATAGCATATGTATATGAGAAGCGCCTCTGGCTTGGTACTCTTTCGCCAAATGCAATCAGTTACTTCACCAAAAGGTGGAATGTTTTTATTGCAGATAAATGACATCATACTTTGAAACCTATGGTTAAAATACCTGCACATATTTACATAATCCAAGGAACAAAGTTCTCCAGCTGTCTTCCATTCAATGCTTTAGACATTTGAATTTGCTTCTCATGGAAATTCAAGTTAATTTTCCCACGCGTATTCAGCACAGCTAAGTATTGCAAACCATATAGGTATACCTAAGTTTCTTAACATGTATTTAAGTTCACCATGATGACAATACCAATATTCATTGATACCACATTGACACCCCATCAAATCAATTAACTGAGGTTCTAAATGTTCATCTCTTTGTTGAACTTTGTCCATGAACTCTTTTGCAGAAACATGTTGAAGATGAACTTCTGTTTTTAATATGTGGCTCACTGCATATGAAAGTGCAGACAAATCACTCTCAAACAGAAGATGAAATATATTCGGAATGCACTGCCGAAATCTTGGATCTTGAGAATACAATCTTGTCGATCAGTTTTCTGAAGCTGGTATCCGTACAGCTTGCTCATCTAATTGTCCACCTTCTCCAATGAGGAGTAGCAGTGGAAAACAATGAGCTTCTAAACATTTTTCCCATACACTTATGGGATTTCCCTTTGCTTCCTTCATTTCAAATAATTCAATACTGTTTCCTATGATTTGTTTTGAATTCCCGAGGATTTATAGTATAATGTTCATAAATCTCTTCACTCCTGGACTTGTTCACTTTTTCTATTTGTCCACTTGACATCACAGTTTCTTCTTCTAAGCATATTACTTCCTCATCAACATTTACATTCTTATAAAAAATATTATTCTGTACCAGGTATAATGTAGCCTTTTCAAGTTTATTTACATCTTCAAACTCTTGCCAGCTTTTTCGACTTTTATACCATTTACTAGAATAACTACTGGCTTATTTTCCTCCATATCTACACCAACAGTTTCAATGTTTTTCTGAAAATCTAAAGGTAAGTACACAACTCTTCCTTTCAGACCTCTTTGCAAATCTGTTGGTGGCAGTTTACCTGTTTTAGGCTCCATACGAACTATGGCTTGAAATGGGTGTACCGATTGAATAGGCATAGACTCATATGCATTTATATCTACTAGTTCTGAGGAATAGGTGCCTACTCTAACTTGTTATGTACTGTTCTAGGTAGCATTTTATTTTCATGTGATTTGTTGTAACAGTATTTACAAATAAATTGATCAGTAGCCAACTCAAACTGACCTTTTACCAACAAGTAAACACCAAATTGCTGCTACTTATTGTTTTCCGTTTCACTTTTTAAATGTAAATCAACATTTCTAGTTTGACTTCTATAGTGTTGACAACAAATGCAAACATAGTTTAGTTTTTCAGACAAAACTGCCTTAAACTTTGTAATTTCTTCTGCGAACTCATCAATACTAATCTCTTTCCCGTGTTCTTTAACACCTACACTTGTCAAACTCCCACTTTGTCAACACTCCTCTTATGAACCAAAAAAAACTGTATATCATCACAAATATTTTGTACATGTGATACTGAACCATGCAAAAAAGCTGTGTTCATTTCACTTAAACATAATGCAGGAGTTTTTACATAGTAAAGTCTCCTTACTAACTTACGCATTTCAGAGTTGTGTTTTGCTAACATTAATAAATGATGAAAAGTAACTTGGCACACTTTTCTTGAAAGACAAGCTAGAGAATGTCCTTGCAACTTACTATATTTTGTTATTTTACATGGATCTAGTCCTTGTAATATCTTAATCTTCTGTTTAACAATTTGGCAGAACCATCTTTCATCTAATAGCATCGATCGCTGGTATGAATGAACTGCATATACTAATGAGTTCTCTTGAAAATACCTTTCTTCATTAAAGAAAGGCTCAGTACTGGAAGTGTGATTCAATTGACCAGAAAAAGTTTTTACAAAAGTTACTTCTATAAACAAGTATTTTTCTTGTGCTAATCTCCTTCATAAACACCAATGTTTTATCCAATGTTCCCATTCTCTTCAACATTATTATAAATAATGTCCATTTCAATTCGCAAGCACTATTTACTACACTTTTTAAATCTCTCTACAACTGTTTTAAGAAACTATTTAGTGCTATTACCAAAAGAGTTTTGATCCTCAATAACGCTTGGCTCTTTTTCTAATGTACTCTTTTCACTTTTCTTTAAGTAGTACTGTTTTCTTTGTTCTCTTCTCTTTTCATGTTTTCTTGCCATCTTCAATTTGTGTTCCAAATAAAATATATTTCTAAAAATCAAAGAGCAGTTTAAATAGTTTGTTATATCAATTAAACATTTACAATTAATTACATAACAATATTCATAATAACCGGTACGAATTACTTATAATTACAATGCTATTCATAACAAATAAAAATGTAGGATACCTAAGTACAACTTCTGCAAAGCTCTCAATGCTTAAAAGCCTGGGGAAAACATGTTAACCTTCTTAAACTAGCATCTTCAGATGCATAACACATGTGAGAATACATGTGCAAGTAGACACATATGTCAGTCATAAGAACACGCACAATTTTAAACTTGACAGACTGCACTTCCCTTTTAAAGCAGACACCTACATTTATTTGGCCTACTTCAAGTTTTCCAGCATTCTGTTTAATCCTAGTTTCCATAGTAACACTTTCTGCAACATTCAACTGTTCCAGAAGGTCACAAGTTCATCATATTTTCAAATTCAGCACTCTAGCTGTTAAATGCAAATAGCAGGTGCGGTTGACTTTTGAAAAGTATTAGCTTATCCTATCTACTGTACCTTTCAAACATTTTTCTGTAACCAATCAAAAAGATGCTCGTTCAGGAAAGTAACATGCATCCTATTTTTTGAGTAAACAATGTTTATGTACAACCAATCAGATATCTGCTTTTTCTAAAACAGCATAATCTCCACCATTTTAAATACCTCTCATTCTACCAAATGACTTACTCAGATACAGTCATTTTTTAATTCCTTCCACACATCTCTTCAAAATGCTTACAGTATGGATTCTAGGGCACAGCTATGTTTTCTGGGGCATACATGCTATGCTGAATACAGAGATATTGACAAACACCTAGGTTTGCAAACAATGGATATTAAATGGTTTGCACAAAGAGGATTAAAGTGGAACCATTTGATGCCTTTGGTTAAAACCTTTTTGCATCTCCAACCCCCTGACCTCATGATTGTGCACTGTGGTAGCAATGACCTAGGCACATTGACTGGGGTAGGGCTGAAAATCCGAATGAAGGATACCTTTGCACAACTGATGTTGCTTTTCCCTCAAACTGCCTTTGTATACTCGAACATATGCCAAAGACAGAAATGGAAGTGGTCAAAGTAATTCTATCCACAGATTGACAAAGCTAGAAAGCATGTTAATAAAGCTGATTCTGCTTACCTCAGATACCATAGGATGGGCTGCATCTATAAGAACAATATAGATTTTGATATGCTTGACATCTACAGAAGTGATGCAGTTCACTTCACAGATGAAGCGAAGAGAGTGTTTCTCAACAACCTGAAACTGTGTGTCCGCAATTACATGTAGCTGCAACAAAGTTATAATGAACACAATGGCACTTGTAGAGCCACCCTATAATCCAAAAGTGAAAGATATATATTTTTTAACATATATACTCTAGTTAAATATTTTCCGGATTCACAAACCTGTCACGAATTCGCAAAACAAAAGCACAAATTCAATGTACTACAACACATTTCACTTTTCAAGTTTAACTTTCAAATTATATATTTTTTCAATTATTTCTACTCTAGCAATTTGAAAGTTATTATTAACTTCAATCTCACCAGCTCTATAAAAAGTTGACAACTGCAACACTACCTTCTGAATTGTATACTATTTAATCATTTATTTATGGTGGATCCACGAACCCACCGCAATGTTACACTGGGGGCCACTCTGAGAGCCGCAATAGAGTTGCAACTCCTATCATGAGAGAAAAAACAAATAATGATTGCACCACAGTTACATAGGCCCATTTCGGCCCCGGGGACCCCATCCCCTGGGGCCACACCATTTCATTACTAATATTTTAATTTAAGGAGGGGGCTGTGTGCCTCCCCTTCCCAGGCCGATTGCAGCCCTGGGGACCCCATCACCTGGGAGCCAGATATTCTTTTTAAAAAAATGGAATGGGGCCAAGCGGCCCCCCCCTCCTGGCCATTTTCTCCCCCGGAAACTTCATCCACCGGGGCATGGCCATCTGTTTTGGGTCCATGTTCTCAGCCAGCTCCCGTATCTTGCGGGAGCTGGCATACCTCTTTACCCCCGTGAAGCTGCTGACATTCAGCTCCCTGAAGGTAAAAAGCAAAATGCTCCACTGTGAACAAGTAAGGGCAAAATGCTCTCACTTGTTGACAGTGCAGCACTTCTTTACTATAGGATAGCGGGAGCAGTGCCACCGCCATCACATAGCAAACTGCAATGTCCCGGGGTGGGACTGCTGGAGCTGGCCCTGGGGTATGGCTGTCCCCAGGGCCATGGAGGGCTCCACGAGGATGCTGAGAGGTTGTCATAGGCCACTCCCCCTTTCTACATCACTCTGCAAACACACATCCTGGTGCAGTACTAGTTGGCAATAGCCACATATTTCCCTACTGGTGGTCACCAGTAGCTTCTTAGCGATAGGACCTAGTTTCCATAGGACATTTGTTTTTCGCAAACAACTTTGGCACCATTTAACGAATCCTGACAACATTTTTGAAACTAGTTTGCCACTCACTTCAGCTGCTGTGTCAAAAGTTTTGGGGTGATCCTTCAAGTGGCAACTGGGACCTGGGCTTCTATGGGAATTTACAAGGGCATATTATCAAGGCCATTACCGCTGCTTTAGCGGCAGTTTCCTGCCACTAAAGCGGCGATAATGTTATCGCCGTTCCTTGATAATATGGCCCCTGGATGTATGTTTAAACTGTTGGGTAATTTTGAGGCATAATCTGAATGTAGAAGAAGGTTTAGTGAATGGAGCAATGGGGAAAGTTGTTGATTTTGTGAAATATCAAAATAGCAATGGAATTGAATTCTTGAAAGTTAAATTTGATCAGATTACAGAGCTAAGACAGATTGCGCGTTATGCTGTCTGTTTTTTGCTTGTAAAAGACTTGAATGTTCGTAAAAAACAGTTTCCCTTCTGTTTAGCATATGCAATAACTATTCATAAATCTCAAGGTTTAAGTGTAGATAACGCTTTGATAAATGTAGGAAGAACTGTGTTTAAAGAGGGAATGGTATATGTTGCATTATCTCGAGTTAGAACGTTGTCTGGTTTGTATTTAATTAATTTTGATGAGAAAAAGGTTAGTGCTGATGTTAATTGTTTAAGAGAATATAATCATTTGAGAAGGCTTTATGCTCCAAGTTTAGGTGAATATCCTATTTATGAGAAACGTTTTGTGTATTCAAAATGCAAACATGGTGAAGAATCAACTATAAAAGAAAAGATGTAAAGAAACAGAAAATACAAACAAGTGATGATGTTGTCGGATTCCAATTAGAAAATGTTTCTGGTGTCAACTGGTATGGTAATGTTATTCTAAACGTTATATTTTATCTTGAAGATGTTTATGGTGAAATTATGGAAAGTCAGGAAAAAAGATTATGTTCTGCACTTTATACTTTATTTCAAGAAATGAGATCTGATAGAAGTAAGATCCATTCTGCTTCTGGTATTCGCCAACTGTTGGATACATGTACTGGATCTTTAACGTTCAGTGCTAATATACAACAAGACACACAAGAATTTCTGATGGTTATGCTTGGAGTACTAGAAGATGAAGGAATTCAGATTGAGAGTTTATTTGGACTCAGTTACAAATGAGAACATAAATGTGAACAGTGTTCTTTAACTTCAAGCACTATAGTTGACAGAGAACGATTTCTATATTTGACAATAGCTGACTGCAAATCTGTACCATTTTCCAAATTAGTAAAAGAAGTTTATCACAAGATGATCTGTTCTCATTGTAAATCAACAATGCTATCTATATTATGCCTACAAAGATATGGAAAATATTTGATCATAATGCTACAACGCTGTAGACCAAATGGAAAAAAAGTGGAAACCAAAATTAAAAATGTTGTTGCTAGTCAAGTATCTATTTCTGGAAGAAGTTTTGCAACAGTTGCTATTGTTTTCCATTCTGGAAGTACTACCACAAGTGGACATTATACAGTTTATTAAAAGTGTAATAATGGTTGGAGTCACTGCAACGATACACACTTGGAAATGAAACCGAGATTGCCTTATGTATTACCCGAATCATACTTGATATTTCTGAAACAAAGATTTTAGATACACCATTCGGCTTTGTGGGAAGGTGTAAAGATACTGTAAGGAATTCATACTGGATGCTTTCAAAGCGAAATATTTAATACATTATTTGGTGTATTGAGAAAATGTTCACAGAAAGTATGAAGTAAAGGTAAGATTTGAAGATTGGAAATAGTATTGGATGTGTTATTTGTGTTGATATTATATTATATTTGTGAGAATTAGGGATTTTTTTTTTTTTAACAATCTAGTTGGTTGTTTTTTTTCCCAGCTGTTTATGATGAAACTACTCTGACATCACTGTGAATAGTGAAGTTAAGTAGTAGCTGATGACAAAATGAAAAAAGGGAGAACAATTGTTTTCTGAATGTTAAATTATTTTGTATTATTTAAAAACTCACTGTAATTTGTGAAATATATTACATTACATAGTAGTTTTGCAGTTCATTTTATGTAGTTGAAAAGTTAGAAAAAGCAGTAGTAATGACAAATAGCACAATAGTAGATTGATACTTAAAAAACCTTTCAAATTCACTGAAAAAAACATAGGTTTTACAGACGTTATAGTTAGAAATTTGCATTTAAAAAACCTTAGAAATTCACTGAAAAAACCATAGGTTTCAGAGACGTTATAGTTAGTTGGACATTTGACTCATATAAAACCAGAGCTAACTATAACTCGCACGCTCGCAATGCACTGCTGATGACATCACATATTACATCACTCATGACATGGTCAGTGACACCACTCCTGACATCACTCATGACATCTCAAATGACATCACTGATGACATCACTGATGACATCATCCATGTGATAGTCTGACACACCTCTTCACACTCTAAAATAACCTTTAATACACTCACTCTAAAATACAGACTACCATTTTCGAAACCATAGACACACCAATACCAGATACTAGATAACCATCCACTGTTTCCTATCCATATATTGTGAGCCGGACATACACTGATAAAGTCACTCATACATGCTGTCACTCATCATTACATTAGTATAATATCCACTCATACACCTATACATACATTCACACAGTGCTACTGACCCATAGAGTTATTCACACATCTACTCAGTCATGACAAAAGTCAATCACACACCCATGTTCTCACCTATGCAGATATATACACACCACCTGACTTATTTATACACACACCACTTTCCTTATTTATATAGATAATATCACATACTTACTCTCTTATACAATCACTAATACAAGTACACATTCGTGTATGTAGACACTCTTGCAATCAGTTAGTCATGCAGCTACTAAATAATCCATTCAGGCACTTATACATCGACATATTCTTCAATAGACCTTGGCATAGATATATAAGAAAAATATTTACAGTTTACAGAAAAACACATTCACTGGATGATGTCATCAGTAATGTCATGAGTGATGTCTTTTGAGATGTCATCAGTGATGTCATGAGTGATGTCACTGATGTCTTGAGTGATATAATATGTGACGTCATCAGCAGTGCTTTGCGTGCGCGCGAGTTATAGTTAGCTCAACTAACTATAACAGGCGAATTTCTCTGATTTTACATGAGTCAAATGTCCAACTAACTATAACGTCTCTGAAACCTATGTTTTTTTCAGTGAATTTCTAAGGTTTTTTAAATGCTAATTTCTAACTATAACGTTCCTGAAACCTATGGATTTTCAGTGAATATATATATAGATACAGATATAGATTATCTACTGGCGGTCGCCAGTAGATAGTTATAGTTAGGATTTAGTTTCCATAGGAAAAGCGTTTTTTCTTTTCCCAATAACTTTGGTGCCGGTTGACGAATCTTCACGAACTTTTCAAAACTTGTGGCCAGCTATGGTCAGCTCCTATCCTAAAAGTTTCGTGGTGATTCACCGAGTGGGGGGTGAGGAAAAAGGGGGGTCAAAGAACGTATCTTCTCCATGTTATTTCCCATAGGAAACTTTAGACACTGTGGTAAATAAAATAAATATTACCGGACTGAATTTCATGCGGAATCTTAAATTAAAGTAAATAGCTCAAAATAACAAGAGGCAGAATCCGTGGTATAAGAGGTTTTCTAATGGGCTTTATTCCATTCAAAATGGCCGACTCGAGTCGCGGCCCTCAGGTTCCGTCACCACGAAGGTTCAGGAAGTGAAGTACAATAATTCATTAACAGACATGTATTTTTATAATAAGTACATTACAATGAAACGAATGTAGAAGGCGTAACATTTGATAAGAAAAATGACGTGACAGTGACATAATCGAAACTAGGCGTAATAAGGAATAAAAGAAACATGATTGGTTAGAATTATCAGACATAGGTGGATCTATAAGATAATACTTGGCATAGATGCGCGCGCGGCAGCATGACGTGTAATTGACGTGCAACTAGGGGGTGAAGGGGACTTGACATTTAGCTCTACATGTGGAGACGAGAAGTCTGGGGTCAAGTCAACCTAATCCCAAATCATATCTAACATCCTATGTTTAAAGAACTATGTTATCCACAAGGAAGAGACTCTCGGACAGAATCTATTCTATACTGACTGTGTGCGTGTACAAGCGTCTAAGTGTCTATATGAGATGCGAGGGGCAGAAAACTTTCCATGGTAACAGGGCTATGAATCACTTGCAGGAGGACGGAAAGGCTGAGTCCTTTGCTTGTGAGCTAAAGGAAATGTTTACCTAAATCACTGGACAGGAATGCATCGGCTGAAGAGCAAAATAGATAATTCGAAGGTGAAATACAACTTCTTGGCAGACAGGCGAAAACTGGCCGAGGCAGGCACCGTTAGCTGCACAGGGAGTAGGACAAAGTTCATGGATACAGATGCGAGCTCAAACTGAAGCTGTCAGAGACAGAGAGCAGGGAAAGGCTTTGAGGACAGAATCGGGCCTACTTGCCTGAACTGTAAAAATGAAGTAACTTAGCCATATAAAGTCGGTGGCCTTTCATACTTAGGAATCTAATATCCAGCCCATTGATGGCGGATCTGACAGAGAACATGTTGACGGTAGACACACATATGTTTGCGTCTTAGAAACTGGAACTGGAGGGAACATACATGTACTTGTAACATGCATATAAAACCGTTGGGGTCCAAGATAGGGGACATAACTGATCAGGAAAATCCACATTTCCACATTCCCTCCTTGTCCCCTTCTTGCCCTTCACGAGACATCAATCTTCATCATTCCATTGATTTGCTCATGGAGCATCATTTCTTCTTCCTTCCGGCATTTTGAACGAGAACTGTGATGTGGAATGCATGATGTGGCACACAGACCACAAATCGCTGGTCCACATTGTAGGCATAAACAACAACTGAAGAGCATAAGAAGGCCAATACCTAGGAAGGATAGAACTCTCCATCCCCAGGCTGATATCACACTCCAAAACCACCCGGACCACGTCCAAGTGCCTGGATTCTCGTGTATCTGGCTTACAATCTTATGAAGGCGTGTTATAGCTTTATATACAGATGGCGAATTTTCTGGTATGAATATGCAGCAGCTGGATCCGATGACCCTGCAAGCTCCGCCCCTATCTGCCAGGATGACGTCAAGGACAAGACGATTCTGGAGAACAACAATTCTCATCACTGATTGTTCCTCTGTCAGATTGCCTAGGGCGGCTATAGTCTCGTTTACTACAGCTTCAAGAGTCTTGGTGAGTCTGCGTATCAGCTTACTATTTGATATAGTACCTATATAAGGAAAGATACCTTTATTGAAATCTACATACTTGTCCCATGCCGTCTCAGTATAATCGACAACTGGGAGATCTCTCCGCTCTCTATTGTGTACTAAATGAACATTTCGATAATAATCAGGAGGAGCTAGGAAAACAGGTGGCAAAAGGAATGCTATGTAACAGGTACCGTCCCAATCTAGAGGTAGACGCATATATGCAGTCTGACCACATATGAAGTAGGAATGGCGAGAAGCTCTAAATGAAGATTTACCTTGATCACTATATTCTACTGTAGTAACGCATTGGCTATGGCCCATGTGTATGGAACCAACTTTTCTAACACATAATTCACCCTTAACTGGAAATACTGACATAGTGGGCAGAATTAGTTCGACTTCGGATTTGACATTCAAAATCATAAGATTAGGCGTAAAATTACCTAATTTATACACTTCATTTTCTAAATCAGTTCCTGTTCTACTGGGGTGACCCTCCTTATTAGGGTGACAGACTTTGAATAAAACTAGATTCAGATTTCCCCATATCCAATGTTGTTGATAAACTGCTGTGTCTGGGTCTATGGAATTTAATAAACTAAACCATGCTCCACAGGAGCCATTGTGTGTGAATGGATGTGGAAAGAAAGGCAGAACTCCTTTGTTATTCTGATAGGGAGGGAGTCGGCCACACACCCAACAATTGGTCGCATTACTAGTCTGATGGGAATGATGTAACATACTAATGAATGTGTTATTGCGCAGCGCAAGTCTATAAGATAATTCATGTGGCGGTAGGTCACTAAAAGAATGTTCATCAGTTATATTGAAAACACGTTTAGAAACAGGATAATACATATGCAACAATATACTTGCAGTAACTATTAAAAACTCAAGGAAGACAAAATTAATAAAGTCACAATACAGTGGTTACGCAGTAATTTACAATAAGCATGTCGTTTCATTATGATTCTGGACTCTACGTGATTCAGACCTAAGGGGTACATGTCGGGACAGATTCAACCGCTTCACCTTGGAGAGGACTTAAACAATCAAATCGTCCGACAGTTTAGATCTGGACCTGAGTTTCTGTTTATAGAGTTCGGTGCTACTGGCCTCAGCCAAAGGTAGCTTTGAGTCTATGGGGGAAGACACACGGGCAGTACTGTCTGTGTCAGGAGGAAGTCCATGAAATTTTTTGACGTGACTCGAATGAATCCACCCTTTTCGTCCCTCGATCTTCACGGCTGTTCTTGTGGTCAACAGGACCAACTTGGGTGCTTTCCACCTGGGCTCCAATTGACTTTTCCTGTCGAAATTTCTCACAAAGACAAGATTACCCGGGACAACGTCATGGGGTTTCGCCTCAGTGTTGTCGGGAAAGGCTGCAGCTACCTGTGAACGAGAAGATTGTAGTGCAGACATCAAGGAAGCCAGGTAATCTGTCAGCATATTACAGTCAACATCAGTTATTTTACGTGGTATAGGCGTCCCCCACATATTCGGTGGTCTACCAAAGATCACCTCATACGGGGATAGCCCTGTTCTAGAGTGTGCTACCATTCTCATGTAAAAGAGTGCAACTGGTAATGCTACTATCCAGTCGACACCTTTCTCTCTACATATTTTGGACAGTCTGATTTTCAGTGTCTGGTTATGTCTTTCTACGAGACCTGCTGCCTCGGGATGTCGGACACAGTGGAACTTCCACTGATATCCCAACAAGAGTGAGACATGTTTCATTAATTCGGATGAGAAAGGCTGACCGTTATCTGAATATACAACACGTGGTAAACCGTACCGTGGGAAGAATTCTCGAACTAGCTGCTTGGCAGTAGTCGGAGCAGTGTAATCTGATACGGGATACGCCTCTGTCCAACGGGAGAGAGCGCAGACAACTACGAGAACATATTTGAATCCTCGACAACGTTCCATCTGAATATAATCCATCTG
Source organism: Triturus cristatus (assembly GCF_964204655.1). Taxonomy (NCBI): domain Eukaryota; kingdom Metazoa; phylum Chordata; class Amphibia; order Caudata; family Salamandridae; genus Triturus; species Triturus cristatus. Next base: position 719,705,045 of record NC_140588.1, read on the forward strand.
GAGGACTTCAAAAGGATGGTCAGGAGGCTGAAATCCACCCTGCTCTACGGGAACACTCTTTCCTGGATTAAACTGACAACATATCATACAGGTACGAACTTTTTGTTTAGCTGCTGCTCGTAAATGTTTGTTGAACCAAATGTGCTGAATGCTGTCTAGCATAGCCTTCTCTCCTAAATGTGCTGGACTGTGAACTGTAGCTATAATGGCTTGAACCATGGAATCAGGGAGAAACCATACAGATTTCTCCTTCGTCATCCATCCTTGATCTGTCTGGATCCCTCCTAGTTCAGTCCACTTCTTTATTTCTTCTGCTGTGGCATGTGTCTGTATGTCAATTACGTCAAGTGTGGGATCCTTAATTGTCATACACTGTGTTGGTGTCTGAACTATTGGCTTTGTCATGTCTAATGTGCGATTCTGAGCAGTCTGTTTAGCTGTTCGGTCAGCTAAATCATTTCCTTGAGAAATGGTATCAGTAACCTTCGTGTGTGCTTTACATTTCATAATCGATATAGCAGTGGGTAGATGTATTGCGTCTAACAAAGCATGAATGAGGGGCCCGTGCTGAATGTGGGCACCATGGGACGTTAGATAACCTCTCTCTCGCCACAGCACACCGAAGTCGTGTACAACTCCGAATGCATAACGTGAGTCAGTGTATACATTAACTTTCTTATTTGTGGCTTGAATACAGGCTTGCGTTAGAGCAATAAGTTCTGCTGCTTGGGCTGACAGAATATCTATACAATGTGTCTCAATAACTTCAGTGTCTGTTGTGACTGCATACGCGGCCACTAAATCTCCTTTACTTGTTCTCATGCATGATCCGTCTACATACAACGTCAGGTCTGGATCTAACAATGGAACGTCTGTCAAGTCTTGTCTAGGTTTCGTCTTTATTTCAATGATTTCAACACAATCATGAGCTAGTGGGTCTGTTCCAATTACAGGTAATAGTGTAGCAGGATTCAATGTATTACACCGTCGGATCTCTATGTGTGGTTGAAACAATGTCAGTTCATAACCGGTAAGTCTTGCTATGGTCAAGTGTTGCGTTTGTGTTCGGTTCACAAGAACCTCTACTGCATGTGGTACTTGAACTGTCAATGGGTGTCCTAATACTATGGCATCGCTTTGTCTGATTGCTAAAGCTGTCGCTGCCACTGATTTCAGGCATGCAGGCAAAGCCTGAGCTACGGGATCTAATGTACTGGAAAAATAAGCACATGGCTTGCGTGATCCTGCTTGATCCTGAGTGAGTACTGACAAGGCAGTACCTTCGCGTTCTGTAACAAAGAGTGTAAAAGGTTTGCTATAACATGGTGTTGCTAAAACAGGTGCTTGACATAAAGCTTCCTTTAGGCTTTCAAAAGCTTGTGTATGTTCCTGAGTCCAAGGGAGAACAGTCGATGTGGCTGCCTCCTGTGTGGTTAACTGAATGAGTGGTTTTGCTAGAAATGCGTACTGAGGGATCCACTGCCTACAATATGAAGTGAGGCCTATGAAAGCCCGCACCTCCTTTTGTGTCTGGGGTATTGACATATTAGCAATTAACTGGATGCGATCTGGTGTAAGCTGCCTTCCCTCCTTGGACAGCGAGTGACCAAGATAAATAACTCGCTGAACACAGAATTGCAGCTTAGAAGGGGACACCTTGTGCCCCTTGTCGGCTAGGAAATGTAAAACTGTCAGAGAAGCTTTTTCACATTCTGGCTCGCTTCTCGCGGTGATCAGCAGATCATCGACATATTGAAGCAGTGCAGTATTGACTGGCATGTGGATACTGTCAAGTTCTCGTTTCAATGCTTGGCTGTAGATGCTGGGGCTTTCTGTAAATCCTTGGGGAGCGCGTGAGAATTTAAAGCTGCGCCCATTTAAACTGAATCCGAACAAGTATTGGCTTTCCGGATCTATTGGGACGCTGAAAAAGGCATTCTTGAGATCAATTACAGTAAAAAATGTTGCTTCGGAATCAATTGCTGTCAACAATGATGATATATCAGGGACCACAGGGAATTGTGGTACAATACACTTGTTTAGTTCACGCAAATCAATAACCAATCGGTACACTGGTGGGGCAGTAGGATCAGTTCGTTTAAGAATCGGAATTATCGGTGAATTACATACATTGGAGTCTGTTTCTACAACTACTCCCTGGGCAATTAGCTCATCAATGATTTTCAACAAAGCCACTACAGCATCATGCGGTAACTTGTATTGTCGCATTCGTGGTAGTACCACTCCTGCTTTCAATGTAACTCGATAGGGTGTAATGTTCATGCAGCCAACATCCGTAGGGCCTTGTGCCCATAGATGTACTGGTAAAATCTGTAGTCGGGGATCCATGTCTCTAGACACATAGTGACCTTTAAAATCACGCAAAAACAACCTTACTCCTTCCGGAGAACAACATATTATGGCTCCTAGTGCTTTCAGAGTTTTAATTCCTAACAAATTTTCTGGACATGATTTAGTAAGCAATAAATCTGTAGTTCGTGTCAAAGGTCCTATCGTAAGTGGTAGAGGCTGTGATACTTCATTAACAATAGGTTTTCCTGAAAAACCAAGGGAAACATTTTGAGAGCCTGAGAGGGGTGCCCCTGGAACTTCACTACGTTTTATGGTTGTTCGACTTGCCCCTGTATCGAGTAAGAATTTTCTATCTTGACCTAATAATTCACTATGTACATAAGGTCCTTCTTGATCTACCGGAATCTCGATAAGCGGTAAGTCAACTTCCCTCTCTAGGCTGGTTCATGCGTAACGCTGATACTCAGGGTATTCATACTGTGCAGTCTGATACATTTGTTGTGTTGTGGTTTGTGTGGCAGTAGCAGGCAACGGTGGTGCAGCTGGCACAAACTGTATGGGTTGCTGTGAGGCTGGCATAGACTGTTGCTGAACTGGCACGGACTGTCCATGCTGCATAGCTCCTTGTTCATTCTGATCTTGTCTAACTAATCGTGGTCTCTCTTTTGCAATACCTGTAGCTATATTACGTTTCAGGACTTGACAATCATGTACATAATGGCCTAGTTGTTTACAGTAATTGCAGGTTCCTTTTACAGGAACTGCAGAATCACCAGAATGTGTCACACCCTTTTTGTGACCATCTGCTGGTACTGTCTGAGAAACTAGCATTTTCATTTTTGTATCCTTCATGCGTTTATGCTCGTGTTCTTGTTCATCCCTAATTCTATTGTGATGATACTGTAACATTTGTAGCATTTGCGACGGAGTGTTACTTTGCCAGGTACTCTCGAATTTCAATATTCTATTCTTCACTGGAGGCAATGCATTTTCCACTAATTTTGTCACAAATAGATGTGGATATGAGTCACTACTTGCTTTTATACCACTATTTATACCAAAACATTTTTCAAATCGAGCATAATAATCACTTGTGTCTTCATCTTGCTTTTGTTTACAGGCTGTGATTGCACCCCAATCTTCCTTTTTTGTAGTTAATAAACGTGGCAGTACCTGTACTAGTAAACCTGGTAATAGTTTAACTTTATCCCCGAGCCCCGAACCTGCAGCTCGGCCTCTTTCTTCCTCTGCTAATGCTGTCCAGTCTATCTTTTGGTCTCCCACTTCCCACTCTTTTTCTTTCAGTTTTTCATATATGCCAGCAGGCAAAAGCACTTTTAATATCGTCATAATATCAGGAAAGGTGTACTCTCCCATCAGTAACATGTCTTTAATTTCTCGGTGGAAACCCGCTGGGTCTTTGTCATGACTAGGTACTACTTTCTTCATTTCTAATAATTCCATTTTTGATATGGGTGTGTAAACAAATACACGGTGAAACTCATTGTCTTCGCCTTTTATTGGGTGCACTTCTCGTAAGGGATTTTGTCTATCCATATAGTACAGCGCTCTTTCTCTGTGGGGCAGCGAGAGAGAGTCCGGACTTACAAAAAGGACATACTGCTTACGTGACACTAATATCTCTTTAATTAGCTTGTTACTAGAACCTCTCCATCTGTTCGTGAGTAGTTCCGTTAATATATCAGGTAAAGGACCAGGGTCAGCATGTTGGCTCTTATATGATATGAGGAGTTGCTGAATCATATAGATTCCAGCTAAACGTTGTTCATCTGTACTGAGGTTGAGAAACGTGTGTGCTACGGTCTCATCACCGTATTTTTCAGGACTAACAATCCAGTGAACGGCTGATCTGGCTAATTCTTGCTCATCCATGGAATCGAGGAGGTGGTAACCTCTTCGTTCTCGTAGTATTTTATCTGCGGCTTGAAACGAATGTTCAGGAGATTTCAGATTTATTACAGGCGTCGGATACGTTCTGCTATTATTTGGACATACAGAGTGTATTGGATCAGAAAAACATCTAGTATTTTCACAAGATCTTCCTCTGCCTACATAGGCTATGGTCTCTGACTGTCTTGCGGAATTCCCTGATTCGGACACTTCATCTTGCTCAAACTCGTCTGTTCCCAATCTCTCTTCATGAATACGCTCTATTTCTTTACGTATTTTTCGGCACATGGCTATTATACAATTTTGCTTATCGTGTCTCCCTTCTGATATATTCTGACTCCATCTTGTAAGAATAAGCATTGCATTCCGGTCTACCCCCGGACGATCTTGATTTCTGATCACACAGTTTATGAGGAAACGTAACAGTTCCCCTTGTATTTCTACTTTCTGGAATTCCATAGCTCTGTTAATACATCCTGGATCTCGTCCTGTTTGAACAAAATGATATATGTTATCCAGATGCGTAGTCATTCCTGGTAACCTTGCTAAATACTCTGCGGCTCGTCTGATACGTAATGATGCCAGGACCATTTCGTCCTCTTTACCAACCACTGGGTCATATCTACAATTTACAAGGAGTTCCTTAAGCGTACGTTCATTTACGAACTTAGGTGTACGTGAATGTGCTGACTCTTGAAAAACAAGTTTATTTATTCTAGGTGGTGTAAAAGTACTGCTAGCACCTCCCGTGGCCCCATCTGGGGCGTCGGGTGTGAAAGGGTTCGTTGAACGTGACACAGCAACTATGGGTGTCGATACCCCTGTAGAGTCGACTGCGGAGACAGATGCGGAAACAGATGTGCTTGCCGAAGCTTGCGTCGGAACTTGCTGTTGCACGGGGACAGATACCTGATCCTGACGTTGAACCCCTCCGCCAGACGGTCTATGTGGTGCAGCGTTAGCATACTCGGGAGCTGCATCGTCTAGATATGAGGAAAGAAAAACATCTTCTGCGGTTCTGGGATGCCCCTTTGGATGTACCTTAATTGGAAATAATGGGGGTGGCAAGTCTTTTGGCACCTCCGTAACAGCCTTAGGTAGTCCTTCGGCTAGAAGGGGATACATACCATTCATAAGAGCATTTCTTTGTCTATTCACTTGTTCTGATTTCACTCGGATACCTTCCTCAATTAATAGATTTTCTTGAACTTTATTTGAACTCTCTTTACTCCTCTCTTCTTGTCTACGTGCTTTTTCTGTTCGTCTATGAGATTCTTTACGCCATAACTCAACAGCGTCTTTCTGTGACTGTCTGACCTTTCTTTTCCATAACTCTTCCTCCACTTTCATGATGCACTCTGCATCCCAGGTTCCCGCTATGGGCCACCTTTGACTTTCCGGTAATCCTTTGGTATAATCTACCCATAGATCAAGAAACAATATGGCATCTAAGCCATGTTTATGGTACATGAAATGTCCTGGAGTGTCTCTAGGAGGAATAGGAACTGCTTCTTCAAGCACCCCTTTTCTGGTAGTAATCTGTCTTAACTTCGAGAAGAGCGGCATATTGACAACTGATCTGATACTTACTCTTGAACTTGCTTAATACGAGAAACACAATAATGAACAGTGAACAATAAACAATCATTCATACCACAATATGCAAGACATTTTCTGAATACTTTAAACATTAAACATTAAACATTATAACAATGATCGACAATGATGACAGTCTGCCTAACTAATCACCACGCTGAATTCTTGACAATAACTGAATACTTCGGAATACTTGATATACTGCTAAACAGTACATATACACTGCTAAACAGTGCAGACCGGATTTGTGTACCCAAATCCGTCTTGACCGGCACAACCTATGTGCGCGTCAACACGCCTCCCCGGCGATGGTACTCACCGAGTAGCTCCTTGAAACGGAAGGCCTCAGAGAATGGACAGGACTCGATAACTGCGGACATCGGACCCTCTGGACGTCGGAATTTCGGAAAACCTGGTGGGCCTCTGTATACCTCGGATCTTGCTCTCTCAGCTAGGCTCTGGTCGGGATACTTCGCACTTCTCACCGCCTCGTCTGGGTTGATCGCAGCCTCAGTCGCCCCCGCTTGACCGGAGGGAGCTTACAGGAAATCCTGCTGGTACGCGTTTATGGTCCGTCCAGCTGTGGCAGGAGACCGGGCCTGCAACGCACCGCCGGCGCGTGAGATGAGAAAGTGTCCCTATTCGGGCGCCATTATGTGGTAAATAAAATAAATATTACCGGACTGAATTTCATGCGGAATCTTAAATTAAAGTAAATAGCTCAAAATAACAAGAGGCAGAATCCGTGGTATAAGAGGTTTTCTAATGGGCTTTATTCCATTCAAAATGGCCGACTCGAGTCGCGGCCCTCAGGTTCCGTCACCACGAAGGTTCAGGAAGTGAAGTACAATAATTCATTAACAGACATGTATTTTTATAATAAGTACATTACAATGAAACGAATGTAGAAGGCGTAACATTTGATAAGAAAAATGACGTGACAGTGACATAATCGAAACTAGGCGTAATAAGGAATAAAAGAAACATGATTGGTTAGAATTATCAGACATAGGTGGATCTATAAGATAATACTTGGCATAGATGCGCGCGCGGCAGCATGACGTGTAATTGACGTGCAACTAGGGGGTGAAGGGGACTTGACATTTAGCTCTACATGTGGAGACGAGAAGTCTGGGGTCAAGTCAACCTAATCCCAAATCATATCTAACATCCTATGTTTAAAGAACTATGTTATCCACAAGGAAGAGACTCTCGGACAGAATCTATTCTATACTGACTGTGTGCGTGTACAAGCGTCTAAGTGTCTATATGAGATGCGAGGGGCAGAAAACTTTCCATGGTAACAGGGCTATGAATCACTTGCAGGAGGACGGAAAGGCTGAGTCCTTTGCTTGTGAGCTAAAGGAAATGTTTACCTAAATCACTGGACAGGAATGCATCGGCTGAAGAGCAAAATAGATAATTCGAAGGTGAAATACAACTTCTTGGCAGACAGGCGAAAACTGGCCGAGGCAGGCACCGTTAGCTGCACAGGGAGTAGGACAAAGTTCATGGATACAGATGCGAGCTCAAACTGAAGCTGTCAGAGACAGAGAGCAGGGAAAGGCTTTGAGGACAGAATCGGGCCTACTTGCCTGAACTGTAAAAATGAAGTAACTTAGCCATATAAAGTCGGTGGCCTTTCATACTTAGGAATCTAATATCCAGCCCATTGATGGCGGATCTGACAGAGAACATGTTGACGGTAGACACACATATGTTTGCGTCTTAGAAACTGGAACTGGAGGGAACATACATGTACTTGTAACATGCATATAAAACCGTTGGGGTCCAAGATAGGGGACATAACTGATCAGGAAAATCCACATTTCCACAACACGACTACAGTCCGAACTGCTGAACGGAATTACACAAAATTTGGTAAAAAGGTAGCCCTTGGATCAGAAAGAGACCTTTTTTTTAAATGGTGTAAATCCGTTCAGGAGTTTTGAGCTTTTAAAGGAAAGAAATCTTTCTATATCTGGTCGGGACCTAAATACACAAGCACGAGCTTGGCTATAATTGGCTGCCAACACTTCATTCCAGGAAGTGTTGACAGCCACCTTGGTGCAATGCTTGTTAAGTCTCGCCTAGCGACACAGTGCATGCGCTGCCCACTACACAAACACAACTGCACTGCCCTAAACCCTAAAACACTACCCCAGCACGACCCCCTACACTGCCCGAACACCACTGCACTGCCCTAAACCCTGAAACACCACCCCCCAGCATGACCCCCTACACTGCCCAAACACTACTGCACTGCCCTAAACCCTAAAACTCCACCCCCAGCATGATCCCTTACACTGCCCGAACACCAATGCACTGCCCTAAAACACCACCCGCTGCTTGTCCCCCTATACTACCCGAACACCACTACACTGCCCTAACCCCTAAAATACCACCCCCAGCACGAAAGCCTACACTACCCAAACACCCATGCACTGCCCTAAACCCTAAAACACTACCCCCAGCACGACCCCCTACACTACCCAAACTCCAATGCACTACTCCAAACCCTAAAACACTACCCCAGCATGACCCCCTACACTACCCAAGCACCACTGCACTACACTAGACCCTAAAACACTACCCCAGCACAACCCCCTACACTACCCAAAGACCACTCTACTACACTAAACCCTAAAGCACGACCCCCTACACTACACAAACACTGCTGCACTACCCTAAACCCTAAAACACTACCGCAGCATGACCCCCTACACTACACAAACACCACTTCACTACCTTTAACCCTAAAACACTACCCCCAGCACGACCCCCTGCACTACTCAAACACCACAGCACTACCCTAAACCCTAAAACAATACTACCAGCAGTACCCCCTACACTACCCAAACACCACTGCACTGCCCTAAACGCTCAATCACCACCCCCAGCATGACCCCCTACAATACCCAAACACCACTGCTCTACCCTAAACCCTAAACCACTACCCTGAGCACGACCCCCTACACTACCCAAACACCACTGCACTACCCTAAAACCTAAACACTACCACCAGCATTACCCCCTATATTACCCAAACACCACTGCACTACCCTAAACCCTAAAACACTCCCCCAGCACGACTCCCTACACTACCCAAACACCACTGCACTACCCTAAACCCTAAATCTACCCCCACCACGACCCACTACACTACCCAAACACCACTACAATACTCTAAACCCTTACTCTACCCCAGCACTTCCCCATACACTACCCAAACACCACTGCACTACCCTAAACCCTAAATCTACCCTCAGCATGACCCCCTACACTACCCAAACACCATTGCACTACCATCAACCCTAAAACACTACCCCCAGCATGACCCAATACACTACACAAACATCACTGCACTACCCTTAACTCTAAAACACTACCCCAGCATGACGTCCTACATTACCCAAACACCCCATGCACTGCCCTAACCCCTAAAACACCACCCCTAGCACGACCCCCTACACTACCCAAACACCAATGCACTCCCTAAACCCTAAAACACTACCCCCAGCACGACCCCCTACACTACACAAACACCAATGCACTACCCTAAACCCTAAAACACTACCCCAGCATGACCCCCTACACTACCCAAGCACCACTGCACTACACTAGACCCTAAAACACTACCCCCAGCATGACCCCCTACACTACCCAAAGACCACTGCACTACCTTAAACATAAACCACTACCCCCTGCACAACCTCTACACTACCCAAAGACCACTCCACTACCATAAACCCTAAAGCATGATGCCCTACACTACACAAACACAACTGCACTACCCTAAACCCTAAACCACTTCCCCAGCATGACCCCCTACACTACACAAACACCACTGCACTACCCTAAACCATAAAACACTACCCCCTACACTACACAAACACCACTTCACTACCTTAAACCCTAAAACACTACCCCCAGCACGACCCCCTACACTACCCAAACACCACTGCACTACCCTTAACTATAAAACACTACTACCAGCAGTACCCCTACACTACCCAAACACCACTGCACTACCCTAAACCCTAAATCTACCCCCACCACGACCCCCTACACTACCCAAACACCACTACAATACTCTAAACCCTTACTCTACCCCAGCACTTCCCCATACACTACCCAAACACCACTGCACTACCCTAAACCCTAAATCTACCCTCAGCATGACCCCCTACACTACCCAAACACCACTGCACTACCATCAACCCTAAAACACTACCCCCAGCACGACCCAATACACTACACAAACACCACTGCACTACCCTTAACCCTAAAACACTACTCCAGCATGACATCCTACACTACCCAAACACCCCTGCACTGCCCTAACCCCTAAAACACCCCCCCCAGCACGACCCCCTACACTACCCAAACACCAATGCACTGCCCTACACCCTAAAACACTACCCCCAGCACGACCACCTACACTACCCAAACACCAATGCACTACCCTAAATCCTAAAACACTACCCCAGCATGACCCCCTACACTACCCAAGCACCACTGCACTACACTAGACCCTAAAACACTATCCCCAGCATGACCCCCTACACTACCCAAAGACCACTGCACAACCTTAAACGTAAACCACTACCCCCCGCACAACCTCTGCACTACCCAAAGACCACTCCACTACCATAAACCCTAAAGCATGACGCCCTACACTACACAAACACTACTGCACTACCCTAAACCCTAAAACACTACCCCAGCATGACCCCCTACACTACACAAACACCACTGCACTACCCTAAACCATAAAACACTACCCCCTACACTACACAAACACCACTTCACTACCATAAACCCCAAAACACTATCCCCAGAACGACCCCTACACTACCCAAACACCACTGCACTACCCTAAACTATAAAACACTACTACCAGAAGTACCCCCTACACTACCCAAACACCACTGCACTGCCCTAAACCCTCAAGCACCACCCCCAGCATGACCACCTACACTACCCAAACACCACTGCACTACCCTAAACCCTAAACCACTACCCTGAATACGACCCCCTACACTACCCAAACACCACTGCACTACCCTAAACCCTAAACACTACCCCCAGCATTACCCCCTATACTACCCAAACACCAATGCACAACCCTAAACCCTAAACCACTACCCTGAGTACGACCCCCTACACTACCCAAACACCACTGCACTACCCTAAACCCTAAATCTACCCCCACCACGACCCCCTACACTACCCAAACACCACTGCACTACGCACTACTCTAAACCCTTACTCTACCCAGCACTTCCCCATACACCACCCAAACACCACTGCACTAACCTTAACCCTAAATGTACCCTCAGCATGACCCCCTACACTACCCAAACACCACTGCACTTCCATAAACCCTAAAACACTACCCCCAGCACGACCCAATACACTACACAAACACCACTGCACTACCCTTAACCCTAAAACACTACCCCAGCATGACCCCCTACACTACAAAAACACCACTGCTCTGCCCTAACCCCTAAAACACCACCCCCAGCAAGACTCCCTACACTACCCAAACACCAATGCACTGCCCTAAACCCTAAAACACTACCCCCAGCACGACCCCCTATGCTACCCGAACACCAGTGCACTACCCTAAACCATAAAACACTACCCCAGCATGACCCCCTACACTACCCAAGTACCACTGCACTACACTAGACCCTAAAACACTACCCCCAGCATGACCTCCTACACTACCCAAAGACCACTGCACTACCTTAAACCTAAAACACTACCCGACGCACAACCCCCTACACTTCCCAAAGACCACTCCACTACCATAAACCCTAAAGCATGACCCCCTACACTACACAAACACCACTGCACTACCCTAAACCCTAAAACACTACCCCTACACTACACAAACACCACTTCACTACCTTAAACCCTAAAACACTACCCCCAGCGCGACCCCATACACTACCCAAACACCACTGCACTACCCTAAACCCTAAAACACTACTACCAGCAGTACTCCCTACACTACCTGAACACCACTACACTACCTGAAACCCTAAAACACTACCCCTAGCAGTACCCTCTACACTACCCAAACACCACTGCACTTCTCTAAACCCTAAAACACTACCCCCAGCAGTATCCCCTACACTACCCAAACACCATTGCACTACCCTAAACCCTAAAAGACTACCCCCAGCATGACCCCCTATACTACCCAAACACCACTGCAATACCCTCAACCCTAAAACACTCACCCCAGCAAGACTCCCTACACTACCCAAACACCACTGCACTACCCTAAACCCTGAATCTACCCCACCACGACCCCCTACACGAACCAAACACCACTGCACTACCCTAAACCCTAAATCTACCCTCAGCATGACCCCCTACACTACCCAAACACCACTGCACTACCATGAACCCTGAACACTACCCCCAGCATTACCCCATAAACTACACAAACACCACTGCACTACCCTAAACCCTAAAACACTACCCCAGCACGACCCCATACACAAACCCAAACACCACTGCACTACCCTAAACCCTAAAACACTACCCTCAGCATGACTACCTACACTACACAAACACCACTGCACTCCCCTAAACCCTAAAACACTACCCCCAGCATGACCCCCTATACTACACAAACACAACTGCACTACCCCAAACCCTAAATCTCCCCCAAGCATTACCCCATACACTACCCAAACACCACTGCACTACCCTAAACCATAAAACACTACTCCCAGCAGTACCCCCTACACTACCCAAACACCACTGCACTACCCTAAACCCTAAAACACTTCCCCCAGCAGTACCCCCTACACTACCCAAACACCACTGCACTACTCTAAACCCTAAAACACTACCCCAGCATGACCCCCTACACTGCCCGAACACCACTGCACTGCCCTAAACCCTGAAATACTACCCCAGCACGACCCCCTACACTTCCCGAACACCACTGCACTGCCCTAAACCCTGAAACACAACCCCCTACACTGCCAAAAAACCACTGCACTGCCCTAAACCCTGAAACACCACCCCCAGCACGACCACCTACACTTCCCGATCACCACTGCACTGCCCTAAACCCTCAAGCACCACCCCCAGCATAACCCCCTACACTACCCAAACACCACTGCACTACACTAAACCCTAAACACTACACCCAGCATTACCCCCTATACTACCCAAACACCACTGCACTATCCTAAACCCTAAAACACTTTCCCAGTACGACTCCCTACACTACCCAAACACCACTGCACTACCCTAACCCTAAATCTACCCCACCACGACCCCCTACACTACCCAAACACCACTGCACTACTCTAAACCCCTACTCTATCCCAGCACTTCCCCATACACTACCCAAACACCACTGCACTAACCTAAACCCTAAATCTACTCTCAGCATTGTTGTAAATGGAACAGCGATATGATTAAGCATTTACTGAAGACATGTGCTCCTCATGTCTGAGTTACGTTTTCTGCTTTATATTGACTAATGTTCAGACTCCATTGTGTTTAGCTGTCCGCCATCTTGTATGGCCACGAAACCATGTGCTTTGCACGAGAAGAGTCCTTACCTCTTCACTAGTCACTCCCGAGATCTGCTTAGCAACAGTCTATAAATAACCCCTTTGTGCGTTTGGTGCATGTCTAGAACTGACCACATCTGTCACTAATTAGGCTTTGCTCGAATGTGTTTTTGCGGGTCGTAGGAACTGTTAACTTCACCCATGTATTGATCATGCATTGAACATGTCCATATAAGGCCACAAATCTTGCTTCACATTGTATCCGCCTACTTATGAGCCCCCCTATTGTGTATAAAAGGGGACCATGTGCTCAAGTTCTTTGTGCTACTCTGTGCAATACTGTAGAGTGTTGCGTAGGTTGTAGGACCCCCTTTGAAGGTTACTAAACTTTGTCTTTGTACTTGCAGTTTCCGTGCCAATTTCCTTCTAGTGTTTTCTACACAGAAGGGCAAACCCTTGTACTTGTGGGCCTAGCTGGGGCCTGTACTCATCAATTGGCGCCCGTCACGTGGGGCTCATCGGCGACTCGGATACTCGAAGGATTGGTCGTGACGAAGGAGTGGAACCTTGCCGGGGATGTGATCACTGCCAGCGGCGTTTTTAGTCCTGTCATCCCGAGGCTTTCTTCCTTCCCTTCCGAGCTGACCATCTGGGTGGCGCCGGTTCTCGACTGAGACCCCTTCTGTCGGTTTTGCCGTGCAATGGCCGTTTGGGCCAATTTGGAACTTGGCAGTTGGAATCTGGACGCTCTTGATTGGTAAGAACCGTTGTACGGTACTTGCTGCGAGCTTTTTGAAGCCTGGGTTGGCAAGGCTATTTGATTTGATTTGTGATGACCGGTCATATTTTGAAATGAATAATGTGAAATATATGTGTTGCAACACATATAGGCAGGTAATGTGGAGATATTTCTCCGGGGTTGTTTGAATTTGAATGGCGCAACGTTTAAGTGCCATTTTTGGATAATATTGCATATTTTGCACTATTCTTGAACATGCCTGCTTTGAGCGCACTCCGTAAGTGGTGCTGCTGTTTTGGAAACCGGTTAAGTCTTGAGGAATCTGAACCAGCCCCCCCAGAGGGGACTCCTTATAGGGACATGTACGTGAAACATGGTCTTTCCTCTATAATGTACAGCACATTGTGGAGGAAATATACCAAGAAGGATCCTGAGTTGCGATGGCCTTTGTATGGATCGTTTGATATGCGTAAGATTGAGTATGTGGAGCAGTGTATATGTAAGCGGCATGCAAGAAAAGACATGTTTGAATGTATACGATTGTGGGTAAAAGAAGTGCGTGAGCGCGAGAAACGTGAAAAAGCGCTGAGTGACAAAGAACAACGGAAAAAGGACCATGTGAAAGCAAAGGAAGCGAAACAGCGTGAGGAAAAAGAACTGGCAGAAAAACAGGAGAAAGAGCACAGGTTGCAAATATCGGGTCAATATGCTGTTCGGCAGCCTATTTATCCTGTCCTTACTAATCTTGAAGATGATTTTTCTCTATTAGATCGTTCTCTGCCACCTTATGTTGGCTCGTCCGCTCCGGGAGTCAAGGATCCTGGATTGCTCAAGGAGAAGGTAGACACGCGGTCCATGTTATCAACTGATCGCATGGTCGAGCTTCGGAAAGTTTCTTTTCGTGCGCTTAAAGATAAACTATCTCTCGCTGAATTATTGTCGTCTTTGGAAGGATGGCAGGATAGGGAAAAGTTATACTTTGCTGAAACTTTTTCTGATGAAGTGGTTACTGCTTTTCGGAAATATTCCGATGTTCTTGAGTCTGATGATATAGTATTAGATTCTAAAGCATTACGTAACGGTGTCCTTTCTCCCTCTAAGGTACCCGATGCGGTTCGATGGCTGTTTGCGTTACGGGACGCGACGTTTGAACTCAAAGAGAAAGCCCGCCAAAAGAAAGAGGGGAAGCAGCAATCGAATCCAAATGCCGGCGGAAAACAGTTGTCTATCATTCATTCAGATAAGATTGAATTTGTGCATGCTAAGCCGATGCGAGAGGCAGAGCCTCTGTACGTTCCTCCTAAAGGAGCGGGAACTAGTTCGGATATGTCTTCCCCTGATGCTAGAGGATATTTTGTGTACAATTGGGTTGGCATAGGGCTGATGTTATGGCATTGAAGAAAGCGCTACCCGATCCCCGAAAGAATCCTGCCGCCTTTTATGAGGAAGTTGAGGGGGCTTTAAATTCTTGTACTATGACCTTAGCAGACATAGATTTGTTCTTTGGGCTTATTTTATCACCGGATATGTGGAGATCCGTACGGAAAGTAGATGATCAAGCTGTTTTCAAGGCGAAATGGTCTGACATAGAAGATGAGGATAGAGAAAGAAAACCCGCGCAAAAGCCGCCTCAGCTTATTTTAGATCTCCCAGCTGCTATTTTGACTAAGTTGAAAACGATTATCCCCCCTAAAAAGATTGATTGGAATATGTTAGCCTCATGTAAACAGAAGGTTGATGAATCCGTTTCTGATTTCTTTACGCGATTTGAGGAAACATTTCATGATTTTAGCGGTCAGTCACTTACGGATGATATGGGTCGACATCTTTTTGTTGATAAATATGTGTCGAATTTATTGCCAGGAATAGCAGCTCGATTAAAAGCGAGTGAAAGCTCTTGAACAACATCGTCTCCGGCATCCCTCCTGACGATGGCTCAGTATTACGAGCGTCAGGAACAAGAAGCAAAGGGTAACGAAGAGAAAAAGTCGAAAGATTTAAAAACAAAGGTGATGTTAGCGCAAGTGTATGGTCCGCCTCGCCGGGGTGCTGAGAGAGGTGGAAGAGGATTTTATGGTCCCCCTTTTGGTCGCCCAGATGTAACTAAGGATCAATGTGCGTATTGCAAACAGTTGGGTCATTGGGCCAGGGATTGTCCGGTATTATATGCACAGCGCCAGGGGCGGGGTCAGGGGCCGATGAGAGGTGGAGGAGGTTTTTCGGGCCCTAGAGGACATTTAACTGATCGTGCTCGATTTGATTCTAATATGCGGCCACGTGATGGGCCTAATGTGTTTGATCGACAAAACCAGTATCAAATGTCTGATTATGAACGCCCTGGGTATCACGATTCACAGCATGCATAGGATTGCGTAGGATGGGGGAAGGAATCAGTTGAAGTGCCAGTAGATCAGAGGGGTCCTTATGTTACAGCACATGTTTTGCTTTCTACTGATCGGTTTCTGGTTGATACAGGGGCTACTCGTAGTGCTTTGTCCAAACAATTGGTTCCGAGGGCTCCCCTGTCTGGCTTAACGGTTACATCGATAGGGTTCGATGGCACACCTTCACTTAGCCCATTATCACAACCCCTTGCATTTCATGTTAATAAGTTTTCTACACCCTGTCCGTTTTTGCTTTCACCCGAACAAGCCTGATAACATTGTGGGTCTGGATATGCTCAAGCATTTCAGAGCCACAATCCGTTGCTCCCCTGAAGGAGTGCGTGTGATTTTAAACGATAACTATCCAAGGACAGGAAGGATGTGTGTGGTTGTAGAGGATACCGCATTGGCTTCTCTACCCTGCACTCTGTGGGCCACCTCGGATACTGAAGTGGGACAGATGGTTATCCCCCCGGTACACATTAGGGTAAAGGAGGGAGCTGTGTTACCACGCCTACCTCAATATCGTATTTCGCAGGAGGGGGAGGAGGCACTCACGCAGATAGTGCAGGATCTCATTAAGGCGGGGGTAGTGGAGGAAGTTCCATATAATGTCTGCAATAGTCCTATCCTTCCGATTTTGAAAAAAGATACTGATACTAGGATTTATCGTTTTATTATTGATTTGAGGGAGGTGAATAAGATAGTGATACCTCAATACCCAGTGGTTTCTGACATCACGACATTGCTTACCATGGTCCCGCCAACGGCAACCACGTTCTCTGTTATTGATTTGAAAAATGCTTTCTTTTCGATTCCTATTCATCCTGATAGCCGATACCTTTTCGGCTTCACTTTGAATAATCGTTCATATCGATTTTGTAGAGTTCCTCAAGGCTACACAGAAAGTCCTAGCATTTACAGTCAAGCATTGAAACGACAGTTGGATTCCTTTGTTTTACCTGACGGGGTGGCCCTCATACAATATGTCGATGACATCTTGTTGGCGGCCGATACTCCTGAGCAATGTGAGAAGTGCACGTTATCTCTGCTTTCCTTTTTGGCATTGCACAATCACAAAGTATCGAAGAAAAAATTACAATTCTGTAGACCAAAGGTGACCTACTTAGGTCACCTTTTGTCTAAGGAGGGGCGTGCACTCACATTAGATCGCATTCAAGCAATTTTGGACACGCCAGTACCTTCTACACAGAAGGACGTGCGTGCATTTTTGGGACTCACTTCTTTCTGTAGGCAATGGATACTGGGTTTTTCACACATAGTTAAACCACTGTTGGCACTTTTGACGAAAGACACTCCAACTCCCCTTCCCTGGTCAGACGAGTGTGGAAATGCTTTTCAACAATTACGACAAGCCCTTTGTTCAGCACCAGTGTTAGGCACCCCTGACTATACGAAGCCCTTTACATTGTATGTACATGAAAGAGATGGATGTGCGTTATCAGTTTTAGTACAGATGCACGGCGACAAGCAGCGCCCCTGTGCATATTACTCGGCAGTACTTGATCCTGTCGCCCGAGCGCTGCCTGGTTGTTTTCGCTCTGTTGCGGCGACAGCTGTGTCAATACGCCAAAGTGAAGGAATCGTGTTACCTCATAAGCTATTGGTGCTGGTCCCCCATGCTGTTGATGCTCTGTTGAATCAGACAAAGACGCAGCACTTAACTAGTGCTCGTCTAACAGGATATGAGCTGACGTTGTTGGCTCCTCATATCACATTGAAGAGATGCGCAACACTAAACCCAGCCACATTATTGCCATTTCCGGAGACTCAGCCTGAGGCACAGGAAACACATGATTGCATTTTTGTAACTGAGGAACAGACAAAGGGTCGTATTGATCTCCAGGATACGCCCTTTACAGATGTAGATTGAAAGTTGTGGGTAGATGGGTCGTGCCTGAAGCTACCAGATGGTACGACTTCAGCAGCGTATGCAATCACCACGCTACAAACAGTAGTGGAGACAGCACGCATACCGCAGAAATCAGCTCAAGCAGCGGAACTGATAGCTTTAACACGAGCATGTGAGCTCAGTGCAGGATTGTGTGTGAATGTCTATACGGATAGCCGCTATGCCTTCGGGGTAGTGCACGACTTTGGCTTACTCTGGAAGGAGAGAGGGTTTCTAACGTCACATGGAGCACAGATAATGAATGGAGAGTTAGTTCACGATCTCTTGACTGCATTAACATATCCAAAGAAGATTGCCATAGTTAAATGCAATGCACATACAAAGGTGATAGATAAAGTGGGAGAAGGGAATGCTCTGGCAGATCGAGTAGCACGAGACACTGCGATGCAGCCTAACTCCACTGCAATGTATGTTGTGAAATCGCAGGCAGAAAGATGGCATGATGCTAGGAGAGAAGTGTTAGAGATACAGAGGACAGTTTCCGATAAAGAACGGGAGCAATGGTCTACTGACGGAGAATTGGACGATGAAGGTTGTTGGAGAAGTAAGCAGATGGATAAATGGAAGTTACCCATAGCTTTTGTACAACCTATGGTTCAGATGGCACATGGGCTAGCTCATGTTGGAGCTTCCGCAATTGTAAAATTGCTCACACAAGTTTGGGAGCATCCAGAGATTGCTAGCACGGCAAAGAGAGTGGTGCAGACTTGTATGATTTGCCTGAAGTACAATCCAGGAAAAGGGACACGAACTCCAGCAGGAGGATTTGCAACACCCACTGCACCTTTTGAAGTTTTGCAAATGGATTATATTCAGCTTGAACGCTGTAATAATCTGAAGTATGTTCTAGTAGTGGTTTGTGCCTTCAGCAAATGGATTGAGGCATACCCTACGAAAGACAATACTGCAATTACTACAGCCAAGGTGTTATTGAAGGAGTTCTTCCCTCGATATGGTGTTTGTAGATTGTTGTGGAGCGATAATGGACCTCATTTTATAGCGGACGTTATCAAATATGTCCTGAAAGGATTGGGAATTCCACAAAAATTCCACGCAATGTTTCACCCTCAGTCTGCGGGATTGGTTGAGAAGTATAACGGCACTCTGAAGCTTAAGATAGCAAAAATACAAGCTTCCACTTCTCTGACTTGGCCGGATGCTTTACCCTTGGCATTATTGTCAATCACATCAGTACCGCATTCTCGAACTGGTCTCACACCATATGAGATCGTGTTTGGACATCCGATGAACATTTGGGGCCCACCAAAGTCAGTGTATGATGTACCTTGTGTAATGATGAGTGATTATCTGGCACAGTTAACCGATAAGTTGGTCTCTATTCATCAACAGGTTCGAGAAGCGCTCCCCGAGTGGTCCACAGGTGAAGGCCATGATCTCCGGCCCGGAGATTTCGTTTTGGTGAAATCGTTTGAAAGGACGAGCAGTCTAGAGCCGAGGTGGTGCGGTCCTGAGCAGGTCTTGCTTGCAACGAGAACGGCTGTCCAGGTCTCCAACCTGATGAATATAGGCCCCAGCTAGGCCCGCAGAATACAAGGGTTCGCTCTCCTGTAACAAAAGCTAGAAGGAAGTTGGCACGGAAACTGCAAATACAAAGACAAAGTTTATTAACCCTTAAGGGTGGTCCTACAACCTACACAACACTCTTCAGTATTGCGTAGAGTAGCACAAAGAACTTGCGTACGTGGTCCCCTTTTATACACAATAGAGGGGCTCATAAGTGGGTGGATACAACATAGAGCAGAATTCATTACCATTTATGGACATTTTCGATACAGGATCAATATATGGGCGGAGTTAACAATTTCCTGAGCCCGCGAATACATGGTCAAACAAGGACTAACTGATAACAGATGTGGTCAAGTCTGGGCATGCGCCAGACGGACAAAGGAGCTATTTACAGACTGTTACTAGGCAGATTACAAGAGCAACTAGCGAAAAGGTAGGACTCTTCTCGTGCAGAGCACGTGGAGACATGACAATACAAAATGGAGTCCAGACATTAGTCAACATAAGACGAAAAACATGCTTCAACTGGAGAGAATTCATGTCTTTAGTGAATGCTTAATCACATCACTGTTTTAGTTTTCAACAGACGACCATTTCAGCATTTACTGAAGACATTCGGCTTATTAGGATAATCATCATATATGTCAATTTTCATCATCTCTTCCACCTCTTTGTTTAAATGTTTCTGATAGGTGACATTGGCAATAGCTTTCTTATCAGGAATACAGAATGACACACATAAAGAACAGAGTAAAGGACCACACTGAACACAGATGCAACAGGAAAACAGAACTGCTACAATAATACAGAGACCAGTTAAAACTTTCCATCCCCATGTAGTGATCAATGCCCAAAACCATCCAGAAAAGGTCCAAGTGCCATTTTCTGTATGGATTTCAGCTGCAATTTTATGCAATTTATTAATAGCGTTATAGACTGATGGCGTGTGGTCAGGAATGAATACACAACAACTACTTCCGATAATTCTACATGCTCCACCTCTGTCAGCTAACATGACATCTAATACCATACGATTCTGTAACACAACAATTCTAGTGATTTGTAATTCTTCCGTAAGATTCCCAAGAGCAACAGCAGCTTGATTCGTTACAGCCTCTACAACTCTTGTTAATCTTTGAACTTTCCTATTATTTAGGGCAGCTCCAACAAAGAAAAACAATCCTAAGTTAAAATCAACATACTGCTGTAAGCTAGTATCAGTTTGATCAACATCATCAATAGATAGAGTACGTTTATACCTATTTACAGTTACATTATTCAATAACTTCAAATCTTTATGATAGGATGCAGGCGCTAAGAATGCAAAGGGTAATAAGAACGCTACATAACATACTCCGGACCAGCCGGCTGGTAAGCGATAATAACCCTTATTCCCACATACGAAGTATGTATTATGGGAAGCTAAGAAAGTACTATTATTTAATCCATCTATATTCAAAACAATAATACAATCACTAACACCAACAGGAATATGACCCACACTCTGAACACACAAGTCCGCTTGAGCTTGTGTCACTTGAATCACAAATTGTTCATTCCCAGCAGTGTCTCTGGTGTTCGTGAAGATATAGGGGATTGATTCATTGTCTGGTCGATATTCTTCCCACTCCCATATTGTCCCATTCGCTTGTGGATAGCCTTCTTTATCTTGATGACATTCCCTGTTAAGTCTAAAAAGTAGTCGTCCCACTGTAGGTTTCCGTGTGGCAAAAAGCAAAGTGTACCATGCTCTACAAGAGCCATTATGAGAGAAAGGAAGAGGTATAAACGGCGTTCCTCCTTTCTTCTGATGAGCTGGCATCATACCACATATCCAACAGTTCGTAGGATTTGTAGCAACATGGGTATGATGCAACATCTGAATGAAAGTATTATTCAAATAAGACTGACGATGCTTCAATTCTTGATACGGAAGGGTATAAAAGTAGTGCTCCTCAGGCACTGGAGTAGTCAAAACAAGCAACTCACGGGCAGGAGTCACATCCTCAACAAACCACGTGGTTATACCAACAATGGCTACAATGATAATAAAGCTTGTCGCACAAAAAATCTTCTTCTTCTCCATTTTATAGTAAAAGTTAATATCTTCCTGAAACTAAAAGGTTGTCAGAACTCTTCCCCTTAGGCAGCCGTTGATTTCTTCACCAGCGGGCCAAGACGGGTGTCACTACACTAATGCAGGGCTGATTCCCCCCCCTTGCCTCATTGGCTCTCTGTTTCACTAACCTAAGGGCCGTTCTGACAACGTATTTGGATACAGGAAAAAAAAATCACTTCCTCGGTCTGAGATGATATCTTCCTCCTCCAGGAATCGCTTGGTCCGGGAAGAGCTCCTCAGTGTCGTTCGGTTCCACAGCACGGCTTGTCTCTGCCGTCAGGATTTCTCGATGGTCGGTCAATACAGCAGGCTCCACTAATCCAGGCTGTACTTTACGACAGTGCAAGGAGTGGATCCAGTTCTTCCGATTGGAGACTCACACAGCTGTCCTTGTTGCGAGCAAGACTTGCTCAGGACCAACCCATCTTGGCTCCAGACTGTTCGTCCTTTCAAACACCTTGACCATAACATGGTCTCCAGGCCGGAGGTTATGTCCTTCACCTGTGGACCGATCAGGGAGCGCTTCTCGAACCTGTTGATGAATAGAAACCAAATTATCCATTAACTGTGCCAGATAATCATTCATCATTACACAAGGTACATCATACACTGACTTCGGTTTCGGTGGACCCCAAATATTCATTGGCCGTCCGAACACGATCTCATATGGCGTGAGACTCGTCCGAGAATGCGGTATCAATCTAATTGACAATAATGCCAGCGGTAAAGCGTCTGGCCAAGTCAAAGAAGTCGAAGCTTGGATCTTAGCGATCTTAAGCTTCAAAGTACCGTTATATTTCTCAACCAATCCCGCAGACTGAGGGTGAAACACTGCATGAAATTTCTGGGTAATTCCCAGTCCTTTCAAGACATACTTGATTACGTCTGCTATAAAATGAGGTCCGTTATCACTCCACAACAATCTACAAACACCATATCGAGGGAAGAACTCCTTCAATAGCATCTTGGCTGTAGTCATTGCAGTATTGTCTTTCGTAGGGTATGCCTCAACCCATTTACTGAAGGCACAAACCACTACTAGAACATACTTCAGATTGTTACAGCGCTCAAGCTGAATGTAATCCATCTGCAAAACTTCAAAGGGTGCAGTAGGTGTTGCAAATCCTCCTGCTGGGTTGTACCTCAGGCAAATCATGCAGGTCTGCACTACCCTCTTTGCCATACTAGCGATCTCCGGATGCTCCCAAACTCGTGTGAGTAATTTGACAATTGCGGAAGCTCCGACATGCGCTAGTCCATGTGCCATCTGAACCATAGGTTGTACAAAAGCTGTGGGTAACTTCCATTTATCCATCTGCTTACTTCTCCAACACCCTTCGTCATCTAATTCTCCATCATTGGACCACTGCTCCTGTTCCTTATCGGAAGCGGTCCTCTGTATCTCCAGCACTTCTCTCCTAGCATCGTGCCATCTTTTTGCCTGTGACTTTACAACATACATTGCAGTAGAGCCAGGCTGCATCGCCGTCTCTCGTGCCACCCGGTCTACAAAAGCATTCCCTTCTCCAACTTTATCAACCACCTTTTTATGGGCACTACATTTAACTATAGCAATCTTCTTTGGATATGTTAATGCAGTCAAAAGGTTGTGAACTAACTTCCCGTACATTATCTGTGCTCCATGTGACGTTAGAAACCCTCTCTCCTTCCAGAGTAGGCCAAAATCGTGCGCTACTCCGAAGGCATAGCGGCTATCTGTATAAACATTCACACACAATCCTGTACTGAGCTCACATGCTCGTGTTAATGCTATCAGTTCCGCTGCTTGAGCTGATTTCTGCGGTGTGCGTGCTGTCTCCACTATTGTTTGTAATGTGGTAATTGCATACGCTGCTGAAGTCGTACCATCTGGTAGCTTCAGGCATGATCCGTCCACCCACAGTTCTCCATCTACATCTGTAAAGGGCGTATCCTGGAGATCAATACGACCCTTTGTCTGTTCCTCAGTCACAAGAATACAATCGTGTGCTTTCTGTGCTTCAGACTGAGTTTCCGGGAATGGCAACAATGTGGCTGGATTTAACGTTGCACGCCTCTTTAACGTAATATGAGGAGCCAAAAGCGTCAACTCATATCCCGTTAAACGAGCGCTGGTCAAATGCTGCGTCTTTGTCTGGTTAAGCAGGGCATCAACAGCATGGGGGACTAATACCAACAGCTTATGAGATAACACAATTCCCTCGCTTTGGCGTATTGACACAGCTGTCGCTGCAACCGAGCGAAAACAACCAGGCAATGCTCAGGCAACAGGATCAAGTACGGCCGAAAAATATGCACAAGGGCGCTGCTTGTCGCCGTGCATCTGCACTAAAACTGATAATGCACATCCATCTCTCTCATGTACATATAATGTAAAAGGCTTCGTGTAATCAGGGGTCCCTAACACTGGTGCTGAACAAAGGGCTTGTCGCAATTGCTGAAAGGCAATTTCACACTCATTTGACCAGGGAAGAGGAATTGGGGTATCTTTTGTCAAAAGTGCTAACAATGGCTTAGCTATGTGTGAGAACTCCAATATCCATTGCCTACAGAAAGAAGCAAGACCCAAAAATGCACGCACACCCTTCTGTGTGGAAGGTACTGGCGTGTCCAAAATTGCTTGAATACGATCTGGTGTGAGTGCACGCCCCTCCTTAGACAAAAGGTGACCCAAATAAGTCACCTTTGGTCTACAGAATTGCAATTTCTTCCTCGACACTTTGTGATTGTGAGACGCCAAAAAGGAAAGCAAGGATAATGTACACTTCTCACACAGCTCAGGAGTGTCGGCCGCCAACAAGATGTCGTCGACATATTGTAAAAGGGCTACACCATCAGGCAGAACAAAGGAATCCAATTGTCTTTTCAATGCTTGACTGTAAATACTAGGACTCTCTGTATAACCCTGGGGGACTCTACAAAATCTATAATACCTATTATTCAAAGTAAAGCCGAAGAGGTACCGGCTATCCGGATGAATAGGAATCGAAAAGAAAGCATTTTAAAAATCGATAACTGAAAATGTGGTCGCCGTTGGTGGGACCAGAGTAAGTAACGTCGTGATATCAGAAACCACTGGATACTGAGGTATCACTATCTTATTCACTTCCCTTAAGTCAATGATAAAACGATAAACCCTAGTATCGGTATCTTTCTTCAAAATAGGTAAAATAGGACTGTTGCAGACGTTGTAGAGAACTTCCTCCACTACTCCCACCTTAATCAAATCCTGCACAATCTGTATGAGTGCCTCCTCCCCCTCCTGGGAAATACGATACTGAGGGAGGCGTGGTAACACCGCACCCACCTGGACACTAATGTGGACAGGCGGAATCACCATCTGTCCCACATCAGTATCCGAAGTGGCCCACAAAGTACGAGGGAGAGAAGCTAAGACAGTATCCTCTGCAACCCCACACATCCGTTCTGCCATAGGGTGATTATCGTTTAAGATCACACGTACTCCAGTAGGGGAGCAGCGGTTCGTAGCTCTGAAGTGCTTAAGCATATCAAGACCCATAATGTTGTCAGGCGTGTTCGGGGCAAGCAAAAACGGACAAGGTGCAGAAAGTTGGTCAACACGAAATGCAAGGGGTCGGGATAGAGGGCTTCGAGAGAGTGTACCATCAAACCCTACCGATGTAACCATTAAGCCAGATGGGGGAGCCCTCGGAACCAATTGTTTGGACAGCGCACTGCGAGTAGCTCCTGTATCAACTAGGAACTGATCAGTAGAACCCAGAACATTTGCTGAAACATAAGGACCCCTCTGATCAACCGGCACTTCAACTGATTCCAACCCCCATCCAACGCAATCCTACGCATGCTGCGAATCATGGTACCCAGAACGGTCATTCCCAGACATTTGATACTGATTTTGCCGATCAAATACATTAGGTCTATCTCGTTGCTGCACGTTAGGCTCAAAGCGAGCACGATCATTGGAGTTCCCTCTAAAATTCGAAAAGCCCCCTCTACCTCTCGACGGTCCCTGACCACGTCCCTGACGGGGTGCATATAGTACCGGACAATCCCTGGCCCAATGACCCAGCTGTTTACAATACGCACATTGATTTCTATTAACATCTGACCAACCCGAAGGGGGACCATAGAATCCTCCTCTACCTCTTTCGACACCCCGACGAGGCGGACCATACACTTGTGCTAGCATCACCTTAGATTTCAAATCTTTCGATTTCTTCTCCTCATTCCCCTTCGCTTCCTGTTCCTGACGCTCATAATACTGAGCCATAGTCAGGAGGGATGCCGTAGACGAGGTGGACCAAGAACTTTCACTCGCCTTTAATCGAGCTGCTATTCCCGGTAATAAATTCGCCACATATTTATCAACAAAAAGATGTCGACCCGTATCATCCATAAGCGACAACCACTGAAATCATGAAATGTTTCCTCAAAGCGCGTAAAGAAATCTGAAACTGATTCATCAACCTTCTGTTTACACGAGGCTAACATATTCCAGTCAATCTTTTTAGGGGGGATAATCGTTTTCAATTTAGTCAAGATAGCAGCAGGAAGATCTAAAATAAGCTGGGGTGGTTTTTGCGCGGGTTTTCTCTCCCTATCCTCATCCTCAATCTCAGACTATTTAGCCTTAAAAGCGGCTTGATCGTCCACCTTCCGCACAGATCGCCACATATCCGGTGGTAAAATAAGCCCAAAGAACAAATCTATATCTGCCAAAGTCATAGTACAAGAATTCAAAGCCCCTTCGACCTCTTCATAAAAGGCCGCTGGATTCTTGCGGGGGTCAGGCAATGCATTCTTTAATGCCATAACATCAGTCCTATGCCAGGGAGTATAAACCCAATTATAAACAAAATATCCCTTAGCATCGGGGGAAGACATGTCTAGACTAGTTCCCGCTCCTTTAGGAGGAACATACAAAGGTGCCGCCTCGCATTGGTTTAGCATGCACTAGTTCGCTCTTATCTGAATGGGAGATAGATGATTGTTTTCCGCCGACGTGTGAATCCGATTGCTCCTTCTCCCCTGTCTTTAGGCGCGCTCTCTCTTTAAGTTCAAACGCCGCGTCCCGCAATGCAAACAGCCGTCGGACCGCATCGGGTACCTTAGAGGGAGAAAAGACACCATTACGTAATGCTTTAGAATCTGATACTACATCATCAGGCTCAAAAACATCAGAATATTTCCGAAAGGCAGTAATCACTTCATCAGAAAAAGTTTCAACAAAATACAGCTTCTCTCTATCCTGCCAATTTTCCAAAGATTCCAATAATTCAGTAAGAGATAGCTTGCCCTTAAGCGCACGAAGAGAAATTTTCCGAAGCTCACCCATACGCTCAGTTGATAACATGGACCACGTGTCTACCTTATCCGAAACCGATCCAGAATCCTGTGACCTCGGAGCAGACGCGCCAACATAAGGGGGCAGAGAGCGATCTAATAAATGAAAATCATCTTCGAGATTAGTAAGGACAGGATAAAGTGGCTGGCGGACAGCATATTGACCCGAGACTTGCAACCTACGCTCTTTCTCTTGTCTCTCCGCCAGTTCTCTTTCCTCCCGACGCTTCGCTTCCTGTGCTCTCACATGATCATTTTTCCGTTGCTCTTTATCAATCAGCGCTTTCTCACGTTTCTCTCGCTCACGCACTTCCTTCACCCATAACCGTACACATTCAAACATATCTTGCCGAGCACGCCGTTTACACATACACTGTTCCACATACTCAATCTTACGCATATCAAACGATCCATAAAAAGGCCATCGTAACTCAGGATCCTTTTTGGTGTATTTCCTCCACACTGTGCTGTACATTATAGAGGAAAGACCATGCTTCACATACATATCCCTATTAGGAGTCCCCTCTGGGGGGGCTGGAGCAGATTCCTCGAGATTTAACCGGTTTCCAAAACAGCAGCACCACTTACGGAGTGCGCTCAAAGCAGGCATGCTCAAAAATATTGCAAAATATGCAGTATTATCAAAAATGGCACTTAAACTTTGCGCCGTTCAGATTTAAACAACTCCGGAGAAATATCTCCACATTACCTGCCTATATGTGTTGCAACGCATATATTCTCACAGTAATCAATACAAAATATGACCGGTCATCACAAATCAAACTCAAATAGCCAACCCAGGCTTCAAAACTCGGAGCAAGTACCGCACAGCAGTTCTTACCAATCAAGAGTGTCCAGATTCCAACTGCCAAGTTCCAAAATTCGCCCAAACGGCTGTCACACGGCAAACCGACAAAAGAGGTCTCAGTCGAGGACCGGCGCCACCCAGATGGTCAGCTCGGAAGGGAAGGAAGAAAACCTCGGGATGCCAGGACTAAAGGACGCCACTGGCAGTGATCACATCCCCGGCCAAATTCCTCACCTTCGTCACGAGCAGTCCTTCGAGCATCCGAGTCGCCGATGAGCCCCACGTGACGGGTGCCAATTGATGAATACAGGCCCCAGCTAGGCCCGCAGAATACAAGGGTTCGCTCTCCTGTAACAAAAGCTAGAAGGAAGTTGGCACGGATACTGCAAATACAAAGACAAAGTTTATTAACCCTTAAGGGTGGTCCTACAACCTACACAACACTCTTCAGTATTGCGTAGAGTAGCACAAAGAACTTGCGTACGTGGTCCCCTTTTATACACAATAGAGGGGCTCATAAGTGGGTGGATACAACATAGAGCAGAATTCATTACCATTTATGGACATTTTCGATACAGGATCAATATATGGGCGGAGTTAACAATTTCCTGAGCCCGCGAAAACATGGTCAAACAAGGACTAACTGATAACAGATGTGGTCAAGTCTGGGCATGCGCCAGACGGACAAAGGAGCTATTTATAGACTGTTACTAGGCAGATTACAAGAGCAACTAGCGAAAAGGTAGGACTCTTCTCGTGCAGAG
The DNA here is from genome assembly GCF_964204655.1 of Triturus cristatus. NCBI lineage: Eukaryota > Metazoa > Chordata > Amphibia > Caudata > Salamandridae > Triturus > Triturus cristatus. The sequence continues at coordinate 719,734,014 of NC_140588.1, forward strand.
CACGTGGAGACATGACAATACAAAATGGAGTCCAGACATTAGTCAACATAAGACGAAAAACATGCTTCAACTGGAGAGAATTCATGTCTTTAGTGAATGCTTAATCACATCGCTGTTTTAGTTTTCAACAAACCGCAAAAATTGGATCCACTCCATACATTGTCGTAGAGTGCCACCCGCATTGGTGGAGCCTGCTGTATTGACCGACCATCGAGAAATTCTGACTGCGAAGAAAGGCCGTGCTGTGGACCCGGACGACACTGAGGAGCTCTTCCCGGACCAAGCGACCCCTGGAGTAAGAAGATATCACCTCAGACCGAGGAATTGAATTTTTGAGTATCAAAATACGTTGTCAGAGCAGCCCCTGGGTTAGTGAAACGGAGAGCCAATGAGGCAAGGGGGGGGATCAGCCCTGCATTAGTGTAGTGACACCCGTCTTGGCCCGATGGTGAAGAAATCAACCGCTGCCTAGGGGGAAGAGTTCTGGCAACCTTTTTTTTTTTAGTTTCAGGAAGATATTGACATTTGTTTGAAAAATGGAGAAGAATACATTTTTTTGTGCGATAGGGTTCATTGCTGCTATGGCAATTGTTGCTACAACCACGTGGTTTGTTGAGGATGTAATTCCTGCCCGTGAGTTGCTTGTTGTGTCTACTCCAGTGCCTGAGGAGCACTACTTCTACACCCTTCCATATCAGGAATTGAAGCATCGCCAGTCCTATCTGAATAATACTTTCATCCAGATGTTGCATCATACCCACGTTGCCATGAATGCTACAAACTGTTGGATATGTGGTATGATGCCAGCCCATCAGAAGAAAGGGGGAACACCATTTATACCTCTCCCTTTCTCACATAATGTCTCTTGTAGAGCATGGTACACTCTGCTTTTTGCCACACGAAAACCTACAGTGGGACGATTACTCTTCAGACTTAACAAAGAGTGTCATCAGGATAAAGAAGGCTATCCACAAGCCAATGGAACAATATGGGAATGGGAAGAATATCGACCAGACAATCAATCAATCCCCTACATCTTTACGAATACTAGAGACACTAATGGAAACGAGAAATTTGTAATTTCAGTGGCACAAGCCCAAGCAGACATGTGTATCCAAAGCGTTGGTCATATTCCTGTTGGTGTTAGTGATTGCATTGTTGTACTAAACATAGACGGTTTAAATAACAGTACCTTTCTGGCCTCCCACAATACCTATTTTGTGTGTGGTAATAAAGGTTACTATCGTTTGCCTGCCGGATTTCCGGGGTATGCTATGTGGCCTTTTTATTATCCCCTGTATTCTTAGCACCTGCGTCTTGTCATAAAGATTTGAAGTTATTAAACAATGTAACTGTAAACAGGTATAAACGCACTCTCTCTGTTGATGATGTTGACCAGACGGATACCAGATTGTAACAGTATATTGATTTTAATCTAGGACTGTTTTTCTTTGTTGGAGCTGCCTTGAATAGTAGAAAGGTTTGACGATTAACTAGGGTTGTAGAGGCTGTGACAAATCAAACTGCTGCTGCTCTCGGGAACATTACGGAAGAATTGCAGATCACTAGAATTGTTACATTACAGAATCGTATGGTATTAGATGTTATGTTAGCAGATAGGGGTGGAGCATGTAGAATTATAGGAAGTAGTTGTTGTGTGTTCATCCCTGATCACACACCATCAGTTTATCAAGCTATTCATAAATTGCATAAAATTGCTGCTGACATTCATACAGAAAATGGCACTTGGACCTTTTCTGGATGGTTTTGGACCTTAATTACTACATGGGGATGGAAAGTTCTTACTGGTCTATGTGTTATTGTAGCAATTTTGTTCACATGTTGTATGTGCATTCAATGTGGTCCTAGGATATGTTCTCTATGTGTTTCATTCTGTATCCCCAATAAGAAAGCTGTTGCCGATGCCACCTATCGAAACCGTATAAACAAAGAAATAACTGAGATGATGAGAATCGATATAAAAGATGATTATCTTGATTATCCTAGCAAGCCGAATGTCTTCAGCAAATGCTGAAAGGGTCGTCTGTTGTAAATGGAACAGCGATATGATTAAGCATTTACTGAAGACATGTGCTCCTCAGGTCTGAGTTACGTTTTCTGCTTTATATTGACTAATGTTCAGACTCCATTGTGTTTAGCTGTCCGCCATCTTGTATGGCCACGAAACCATGTGCTTTGCACGAGAAGAGTCCTTACCTCTTCACTAGTCACTCCCGAGATCTGCTTAGCAACAGTCTATAAATAACCCCTTTGTGCGTTTGGTGCATGTCTAGAACTGACCACATCTGTCACTAATTAGGCTTTGCTCGAATGTGTTTTCGCGAGTCGTAGGAACTGTTAACTCCACCCATGTATTGATCATGCATTGAACATGTCCATATAGGGCCACAAATCTTGCTTCATGTTGTATCCGCCTACTTATGAGCCCCCCTATTGTGTATAAAAGGGGACCATGTGCTCAAGTTCTTTGTGCTACTCTGTGCAATACTGTAGAGTGTTGCGTAGGTTGTAGGACCACCTTTGAAGGTTACTAAACTTTGTCTTTGTACTTGCAGTTTCCGTGCCAATTTCCTTCTAGTATTTTCTACACAGAAGGGCGAACCCTTGTACTTGCGGGCCTAGCTGGGGCCTGTACTCATCAGCATGACCCCCTACACTACCCAAACACCACTGCACTACCATAAACCCTAAAACACTACCCCCAGCATGACCCAATACACTACACAAACACCACTGCACTACCCTTAACCCTAAAACACTACCCCAGCATGACTCCCTACACTACCCAAACATCACTGCACTGCCATAACCCCTAAAGCACCACCCCAGCACGACCCCCTGCACTACCCAAACACCAATGCACTGCCCTAAACCCTAAAACACTACCCCCAGCACGACCCCCTACTCTACCCAAATACCAATGCACTACTCTAAACCCTAAAACACTACCCCAGCATGACCCCCTACACTACCCAAGCACCGCTGCACTAAACTAGACCCTAAAACACTACCCCCAGCATGATCCTCTACACTACCCAAAGACCACTGCACTACCTTAAACCTAAAACACTACCCCCCCGCACAACCCCCTACACTAACCAAATACCACTCCACTACCATAAACCCTAAAGCACGACCCCCTACACTACACAAACACTGCTGCACTACCCTAAACCCTACAACACTACCCCAGCACGACCCCCTACACTACACAAACACCACTGCACTACCCTAAACCCTAAAACACTACCCCCTACACTACACAAACACCACTTCACTACTTTAAACCCTAAAACACTATCCCCAGCACGACCCCCTACAATATCCAAACACCACTGCACTACCCTAAACCCTAAAACACTACTACCAGCAGTACTCCCTACACTACCCGAACACCACTACACTACCCTAAACCCTAAAACACTACCTCTAGCAGCACCCCCTACACTACCCAAACACCACTGCACCACTCTTAACCCTAAACACTACCCCCAGCAGTATCCCCTACACTACCCAAACACCACTGCACTACCCTAAACCCCAAAACACTACCCCCAGCATGACCCCCTATACTACCCAAACACCACTGCAATACCCTAAACCCTAAAACACTCACCCCAGCAAGACTTCCTACACTACCCAAACACTACTGCACTACCCTAAACCCTAAATCTACCCCACCACGACCCCCTACACTACCCAAACCCCATGGCACTACTCTAAACCCTTCATCTACACCAGCACTTCCCCCTACACTGCCCAAACACCACTGCACTACCCTAAACTCTAAATCTACCCTCAGCATGACCTCCTACACCACCCAAACACCACTGCACTACCATGAACCCTAAACACTACCCCCAGCATGACCCCATAAACTACACAAACACCACTGCACTAGCCTAAACCCTAAAACACTACCCCAGCACGACCCCTACACAAACCCAAACACCACTGCACTACCCTTAACCCTAAAACACTACCCCTAGCACGACCCCCTACACTACCCAAACACGACTGTACTACCCTAAACCCTAAAACACTACCCCCAGCACGACTCCCTACACTACACAAACACCACTGCACTGCCCTAAACCCTAAAACACTACCCCCAGCATGATCCCCTATACTACACAAACACCACTGCACTACCATAAACCCTAAAACACTTCCCCCAGCAGTACCCCCTACACTACCCAAACACCACTGCACTATTCTAAATCCTAAAACACTACCCCAGCACGACCCCCTACACTGCCCGAACACCACTGCACTGCCCTAAACCCTGAAATACTACCCCAGCACAACCCCCTACACTGCCCGAACACCACTGCACTGCCCTAAACCCTGAAACACGACCCCCTACACTGCCCGAAAACCACTGCACTGTCCTAAACCCTGAAACACCACGCCCAGCACGACCCCCTACACTTCCCGAAAACCACTGCACTGCCCTAAACCCTCAAGCACCACCCCCAGCATGACCCCTACACTACCCAAACACCACTGCACTACCCTAAACCCTAAAACACTCCCCCAGCATGACTCCCTACACTACCCAAACACCACTGCACTACCCTAAACCCTAAAACACTTCCCACAGCAGTACCCCCTACACTACCCAAACACCACTGCACTACTCTAAATCCTAAAACACTACCCCAGCACGACCCCCTACACTGCCCGAACACCACTGCACTGCCCTAAACCCTGAAATACTACCCCAGCACGACCCCCTACACTGCCCAAACACAACTGCACTGCCCTAAACCCTGAAACATGACCCCCTACACTGCCCGAAAACCACTGCACTGCCCTAAACCCTGAAACACCACGCCCAGCACGACCCCCTACACTTCCCGAACACCACTGCACTGCCCTAAACCCTCAAGCACCACCCCCAGCATGACCCCCTACACTACCCAAACACCACTGCACTACCCTAAACCCTAAAACATTCCCCCAGCACGACCCCCTACACTACCCAAACACCACTGCACTACTCTAAACCCTTACTCCACACCAGCACTTCCCCATACACTACCCAAATACCACTGCACTACCCTAAACCCCAAATCTACCCTCCGCATGACCCCCTACACTACCCAAACACCACTGCACTACCATAAACCCTAAAACACTACCCCCGCACGGCCCAATACACTACAGAAACACCACTGCACTACCCTTAACCCTAAAACACTCCCCAGAATGACCCCCTACACTACCCAAAAACCACTGCACTACCCTAAACCCTAAACACTACCCCTAGCACGACCCCGTACACTACCCAAACACCACTGTACTATCCTAAACCCTAAAACACTACCCCAGCATGACCCCCTACACTACACAAACACCATTGCACTGCCCTAAACACTAAAGCACTACCCCAGCATAACCCTCTACACTACCCAAACACCACTGCACTACCATAAACCCTAAAACACTACCCCCAGCATGACCCCCTACACTACCCAAACACCACTGTACTATCCTAAACCCTAAAACACTACCCCCTGCATCACCCCCTACACTACACAAACACCACTGCACTGCCCTAAACACTAAACCACTACCCCCAGCAGGACCCCCTATACTATCCAAACAACACAACACTACCCTAAACCCTAAAACACTCCCCCCAGCACAACTCCCTGCACTACCCAAATGCCACTGCACTACCCTAAACCCTAAATCTACCCCCACAATGACCCCCTACACTACCCAAACACCACTGCACTCCTTTAAACCCTTAATCTACCCTAGCACTTCCCCCTACACTACCCAAACATGACTGCATTACCCTAAACCCTAAATCTACACTCAGTATGACCCCCTACACTACTCAAACACCACTGCACTACAATAAACCCTAAAACACTACCCCAGCACGACCCCTTACACTACACAAACACCACTGCACTAACCTAAACCCTAAAACACTACCCCCAGCATGATCCAATACACCACACAAACACCACTGCACTACCCTTAACCCTAAAACACTACCCCAGCATGAACCCCTACACTACCCAAACACCACTGCACTACCCTAAACCCTAAAACACTATCCCTAGCATGACCCCCTACATTACCCAAACACCACTGTACTATCCTAAAACGTAAAACACTACCCCCAGCATGTACCCCTACACTAAACAAACACCACTGCACTACCCTAAACCCTAAAACACTCCCCCAGCACTACTTCCTACACTACCCAAATACCACTGCACTACCCTAAACCCTAAATCTACCCCCACAACAACTTCCTACACTACACAAACACCACTGCACTACCCTAAACCCTAAAACACTACTCCCTACACTACACAAACACCACTTCACTACTTTAAACCCTAAAACACTACCCCCAGCACGACCCCCTACACTACCCAAACACCACTGCAATACCCGAAACCCTAAAACACTACTACCAGCAGTACTCCCTACACTACCCGAACACCACTACTCTACCCTAAACCCTAAAACACTACCTCTATCAGTACCCCTACACTACCCAAACACCACTGCACCACTCTTAACCCTAAACACTACCCCCAGCAGTATCCCCTACACTACCCAAACACCACTGCACTACCCTAAACCCTAAAACACTCCCCCAGCACTACTTCCTACACTACCCAAATACCACTGCACTACCCTAAACCCTAAATCTACCCCCACAACAACTTCCTACACTACACAAACACCACTGCACTACCCTAAACCCTAAAACACTACTCCCTACACTACACAAACACCACTTCACTACTTTAAACCCTAAAACACTACCCCCAGCACGACCCCCTACACTACCCAAACACCACTGCAATACCCGAAACCCTAAAACACTACTACCAGCAGTACTCCCTACACTACCCGAACACCACTACACTACCCTAAACCCTAAAACACTACCTCTATCAGTACCCCTACACTACCCAAACACCACTGCACCACTCTTAACCCTAAACACTACCCCCAGCAGTATCCCCTACACTACCCAAACACCACTGCACTACCCTAAACCCTAAAACACTACCCCCAGCATGACCCCCTATACTACCCAAACACCACTGCAATACCCTAAACCCTAAAACACTCACCCCATCAAGACTCCCTACACTACCCAAACACCGCTGCACTACCCTAAACCCTAAATCTACCCCACCACGACCCCCTACACTACCCAAACACCAATGCACTACTCTAAACCCTTCATCTACACCAGCACTTCCCCCTACACTGCCCAAACACCACTGCACTACCCTAAACCCTAAATCTACCCTCAGCATGACCTCCTACACTACGCAAACACCACTGAACTACCATGAACCCTAAACACTACCCCCAGCATGACCCCATAAACTACACAAACACCACTGCACTAACCTAAACCCTAAAACACTACCCCAGAACGACTCCTACACAAACCAAAACACCACTGCACTACCCTTAACCCTAAACCACTACCCCCAGCACGCCCCCCCAACACTACCCAAACACCACTGCACTACCCTAAACCCTAAAACACTACTACCAGCAGTACTCCCTACACTACCCGAACACCACTACACTACCCTAAACCCTAAAACACTACCTCTAGCAGTACCCTCTACACTACCCAAACACCACTGCACCACTCTTAACCCTAAACACTACCCCCAGCAGTATCCCCTACACTACCCAAACACCACTGCACTACCCTAAACCCTAAAACACTACCCCCAGCATGACCCCCTATACTACCCAAACACCACTGCAATACCCTAAACCCTAAAACACTCACCCCAGCAAGACTCCCTACACTACCCAAACACCACTGCACTACCCTAAACCCTAAATCTACCCCACCACGACCCCCTACACTACCCAAACACTATTGCACTACTCTAAACCCTTCATCTACACCAGCACTTCCCCCTACACTGCCCAAACACCACTGCACTACCCTAAACCCTAAATCTACCCTCAGCATGACCGTATACACTACCCAAACACCACTGCACTACCATGAACCCTAAACACTACCCCCAGCATGACCCCATAAACTACACAAACACCATTGCACTAGCCTAAACCCTAAACCACTACCCCTAGCACGACCCGCTACACTACCCAAACACCACTGTACTACCCTAAACCCTAAAACACTACCCCCAGCACGACTCTCTACACTACACAAACACCACTGCACTGCCCTAAACCCTAAAACACTACCCCCAGCATGACCCCCTATACTACACAAACACCACTGCACTACCCTAAAAACCCTAAAACACTTCCCCCAGCAGTACCCCCTACACTACCCAAACACCACTGCACTACTCTAAATCCTAAAACACTACCCCAGCACGACCCCCTACACTGCCCGAACACCACTGCACTGCCCTAAACCCTGAAATACTACCCCAGCACGACCCCCTACACTGCCCAAACACCACTGCACTGCCCTAAACCCTAAAACACGACCCCCTACACTGCCCGAAAACCACGGCACTGCCCTAAACCCTGAAACACCATGCCCAGCACGACGTCCTACACTTCCCGAACACCACTGCACTGCCCTAAACCCTCAAGCACCACCCCCAGCATGACCCCCTACACTACCCAAACACCCCCGGCACAGATCACCAGGAAGGCCATCTGGTCCGGAAGCCTTGGCTAAAGCTATTTTATTAATAGCAGCCAAGACTTCAGAATCCACAAAAGGATCAAATGCCTCCATAAGAGAGGATGAGATAAAAGAACCAGAGAAAACTCCTGAGGTATGAGCGACATCCCCAGAATAAAGTTTTTTTAAATGGTCGTACCACTCCTGGTTTGTGATATGATTGGGAATTATATCGGAGTCCTGGCCTTTGGTCTTCCTGAACAATTTCCAAAAAGCATTCCCATCTTTGGCCAGACTAGCAGCCTTTACATCTAACCAAAAGGATTCTTCCCAGGCCCGCTTAGCTCTTAAAACTGTCTTTTCTAGTCCTTCCTAGCGCTCTGGACCAAGTGGCAATCTCGTTTTTTAACAGCAGCTATCAGGGTACATTTTTTTTGTCTACACGCCGAGTTATACCATAAACATGAGACTTTAAGGGACTTATTGAAATTACTAGAGGTTGGCGATGCCACAAAAAAAGAACCCATTGACTCAACTGTCTCCAGATAGATATTCCCAATATTAGGGGGACCACCCACGACGCTACATACTGTGTGCAGTTCCTTGGTTTTAGCCAGCAGGACATTTTTTATAGCATTCAGTTTTTGAGCATCACAGACAATTTTCGGCCGTTTCAGATACCTCCTGCAATTAGAAGGAACTACCTCTTTTGAAGACATGATGCGATCAGAACAAAAATGAGAGAAATCAGAAGACCATGGATTCTTCATAGACAAACATAGAGAATTATGATCACTTTCAGTGGTAGGAACTATGACCAGATCCACTAAATATCTCCATAATCTACGATCAATTAGGATATAATCGATTCGAGATGGGCATGATACTCTATTGAAGGTGTTAGCAACAGGGGTATCAGAAGGCATTCTGCCGTTAGCAGCTCTTAGGCCAAATTCAAGTGTTAGAGCGTTCATTTGGATAGCCTGCTGTGTCCATTTCTTGATTGGCGGTAAAGTGAGTGATGGTATGCCCCACCTGGTATCCTCAACCTCTGTCTCTAGCAGATCTTCTGATGCCAAAGGTTCGAAGGTGCAGTTCATATCCCCGCCACCAAAATTAATGAGTCTGGCAGACAGGAGGTAAGTTCGTCACCCAGAGCTGTAACAAGTGGCGACATCTGACCACCCTTCGTACCTCTGACATAAACATTAAAAAGCTCGATGACAGGACCCCCTCTAGACCCTGTCAATGTTAGCCGCATCAAATCCAAAGAAGTACTCTCAAGATGTTTTACTCTACAATTAAGGTTAATACTAACCCAGACAATGAGACCCCCGAAAGTCGCCCACGACCAAGAGAAGTTGCTGGTAAGAAAAAACAACTAAAGCCGGATTTATATAATGGCACAAGGCTCCAGGTCTCCTGAAAAATACATATATCGTGTTCTTCGATATAATTATTCCAGTCTGGCAACAACAATTTATTACATAAACCTGCAATATTCCATGAGATTATTTTAAGATTTGAAGTGCAGAGCGTTAAGATGTCATCAACATGATCAGACAATTTACGAGATAAAGAATCACTACATCCATCACCATTATCCTCACAGATAGTGCGGGGTATAACTATGTATAACTATGTTGTTATGGGGTTGAGCTAATGGGATAACAATATTAGAATGCGCAACTAAGGATACAGAAGTAAGTCAATCATTGTTGTCAAGAGTAGATTGGCCCTCTTTCAATGGATCTGGTTCAAAGCCCCTCGATGTTAGTGGTTCAACAAGAGGAAAACGCCTAAACTGAATAGGCGAGGAACCTGGAGAAGAAGTTCTAAATTCCAGTGCCAAGAGACCCTCAGCCAATGGGTGACTGGCCAAGGTAAGTTTGATAGTATCAGTAGAATTATCTTCAAATCTATACCTTTGGGCTCTAACTATATCCTCCCTTATTAAAGACTGGCAGCCCCTAACGTGGCGAATCCAATGTGTAACCTTGTTTATAAGAGAACATTCATCTTTGCTTCCCGTGGAAATAGGAACATGAACCATGAATACAGTAGGCTGCTTGGGGACAATAGGGATCTGGTTCTTAAGGAAGGGAAGGGAGGAAGAAGGCTCAGAAGTGTCACTAGATAGTTTAAGCGGTCTGGACAAATTTGTCGTGCTAGAAGACAGAGTAGGCTTCATAATTGGTTTGGGGGGTAAACCCTCGAGTTACCTATATGCCTTGAGTCTTGCTTACCATTGCTAGATAAAATAACAGAGGGGAACTCTTTGCCAGCGTGATTTGGAAGTAAGAAGTGAGATTGTAAAGATGGTGTCGGAGGAGGTAGAGGAGGGCCCCCTAAACTGGGATCAGAAGTATTCAAGTTTTTTTTTTTACAATAGTCAGCAATTCTAGGATCAGTAACTTCATCTCGCCAACTTCTTGCCTAAGGGAAGCAATAATTTCCATAACAACAGATGCTTCCCTTCCACCCACATCAGGGAGCTTCCCCACCACACCCCTGAAAGCGATAGCTCGTGGATCTAAATCCTTAACTTATTCAGACTCATCTGATACATCAAGAGTATCAAGAGCATCAGCCAAAACCGGATAGCGGTTTGCACACACTACGACTAATGGTTCAAGGGGTATGTGATTATTACCATCTAAAATTGTATTAGGGACAGCTACCTCGGGGGAAATCACATTTTCACACATATCTTCATTACTAGAGGCTGGATGGTGGGATGGCAATTTACAAAACATTTTCGGAATTGTCACTGAATGGAGTGGACTTTTGCTCAAACATATGCCAGTAGCTACATTTTTCAACAACGGGTGTTGAGCAGAATCAAGAATCACTTCACAATCATTAACCAATGACTCGATACGGTCCATTGTCCCAGTAGAAGTTTGTTTTTTAGTAGGCTTCCTTGCCTTTTTCCTTTTGGCATCCCCACCGATGTTACTAGGGGCTCCACCAGATGCCTCTGGCGATTTCCTTTTTCCCATTATAAACAACCACTCTTAAAAAGGACAATAAAATGCCCTCCACCAAAAACAGGGTCTATCACAAGACCTCACTGGTAACTGGACTGTATGGATGCAATGGCCCTCATGTACAACAATAAAGTACCTCTCTATGTGGTCGTATACTGCTACAGATGATAAGCACAAAGCACACTTGAAAGAGGTGTGGCCCAGTCCAGCCTCAAACAGCCCCTGATGGCCACAGATGGCCCGCCCTTGTCCCGGGCTTCTCCCGGCGCGTCCCGTGCGCGTCCCGCGGGACGAGGATCCAACCAGTCCTTTATGCGCCTCCTGGCGCTACCAGATGGCGTTTGCGGCGTCCGCGCCATGGGATGACGGGAAATGTAGTGCCAAGGAGAGCGGCGGAGTAAAGCCCGGCCCGGAGTTCTGCGCCAAGCAGAAAACTGGGAGCAGGAAGCAGCTGCAGGTGAGACAGGGGTCCAGGGATCGCGGGTAAAAACTTGGAGGAGTCCAACCTGGCCCAGGAGAACGGCGGAGCAAAGCCCAGCCAGCAGCACAACCCCCAGGAAAAGTAAAAGAATCACAGGGAATCACAGTAGGAGGGGTAGCCCTCTAGTCAACTCTGAGCGTCATAAGGAAATTGCCGGGAGCAATTTGCAGCGTAAAAAGGAGAAATAACAAAGAAGAACACAGTCACAGCTATGCCCTTAGTAAATCTGTGTCGATTATCATTGCCCCCGAATTCCTGTATGTGGAGTATCCCGCAGAGGGCAAAGCACTATCCAATACCCTAAAACACAATCCCCAGCATGACCCCCTACACTACACAAACACCACTGCACTACCCTAAACCCTAAAACACTACCCTCAGCATGACCCCCTACACTACCCAAACGCCAATGCACTACCCTAAATCCTAAACCCTAAAACACTACTCCAAGCAGTACCCCCTACACTACCCAAACACCACTGCACTACCCTAAACCCTAAAACACTTCCCCCAGCAGTACCCCCTACACTACCCAAACACCACTGCACTACTCTAAACCCTAAAACACTACCCCAGCACGACCCCCTACACTGCCCGAACACCACTGCACTGCCCTAAACCCTGAAATACTACCCCCACCACAACCCCCTACACTGCCCGAACGCCACTGCACTGCCCTAAACCCTGAAACACGACCCCCTACACTGCCCGAAAACCACTGCACTGCCCTAAACCCTGAAACACCACCCCCAGCACAACCCCCTACACTTCCCAAACACCACTGCACTGCCCTAAACCTTAAAACACTCCCCCAGCATGACTCCCTTCACTACCCAAACACGACTGCACTACCCTAAACCCTAAATCTACCCCTACACTACCCAAACACCACTGCACTAGTCTAAACCCTTACTCTACCCCAGCACTTCCCCATACACTACCCAAACACCACTGCACTACCCTAAACCCTAAATCTACCCTCAGCATGACCCCCTACACTACCCAAACACCACTGCACTACCATAAACCCTAAAACACTACCCCAGAATGACCCCCTACACTACCCAAACACCACTGCACTACCCTAAACACTACCCCTAGCACTACCCCCCCATGGCCCAATACACTACACAAACACCACTGCACTACCCTTAACCCTAAAACACTACCCCAGAATGACCCCCTACACTACCCAAACACCACTGCACTACCCTAAACACTACCCCTAGCACGACCCCCTACACTACCCAAACACCACTGTACTATCCTAAACCCTAAAACACTACCCCCAGCATAACCTCCTATACTACACAAACACCACTGCACTGCCCTAAACACTAAAGCACTACCCCCAGCATGACCCCCTACACTACCCAAATACCACTGTACTATCATAAACCCTAAAACACTACCCCCTGCATGACCCCCTACACTACACAAACACCACTGCACTGCCCTAATCACTAAAGCACTACCCCAGCATGACCCCCTATACTATCCAAACACCACTACACTACCCTAAAACACTCCCCCAGCACAACTCCCTGCACTACTCAAATGCCACTGCACTACCCTAAACCCTAAATCTACCCCCACAACAACCCCCTACACTACCCAAACACCACTGCACTCCTTTAAACCCTTAATATACCCTAGCACTTCCCCCCACACTACCCAAACACGACTGCATTACCCTAAACCCTAAATTTACCCTCAGTATGACCCCCTACACTACCCAAACACCACTGCACTACCATAAACCCTAAAACACTACCCCAGCACGACCCCTTACTCTACACAAATACCACTGCACTACGCTAAACCATAAAACACTACCCTCAGCATGACCCAATACACCACACAAACACCACTGCACTACCCTTAACCCTAAAACACTACCCCAGCATGACCCCCTACACTATCCAAAGACCACTGCACTACCCTAAACCCTAAAACACTACCCCTAGCACGACCCCCTACACTACACAAACACCACTGTACTATCCTAAAACCTAAAACACTACCCCAGTATGTACCCCTACACTACACAAACACCACTGCACTGCCCTAAACACTAAAATACCACCTTCAGCATGACCCCCTATACTACCCAAACACCACTGCACTACCCTAAACCCTAAAACACTCCCCCAGCACGACTTCCTACACTACCCAAATACAACTGCACTACCCTAACCCTAAATCTACCCCCACAATGACCCCCTACACTACCCAAACACCACTGCACTCCCTAAACCCTTAATCTACCCTAGCACTTCCCCCTACACTACCCAAACACGACTGCACTACCCTAAACCCTAAAACACTACCCCTGGCATGACCCCCTACACTACCCAAACACCACTGCACTACCATAAACCCTAAAACACTACCCCAGCACGACCCCATAAACTACACAAACACCACTGCACTACCCTAAACCCTAAAACACTACCCCAGCATGACCCCCTACACTACACAATCACCACTGCACTACCCTAAACCATAGAAAAGTAACCACCACCCCATGCCCAATCCCCCTTACCTCTCACTCCTCATGGTTCCTCTCTCCTCGTGGTTCCTGCTTCATGTCGTCTCTGAGGGGAGGTGCACGTCGTTGTGAGGAAACGGAAAACAGCCTCTGTTTCCTTAGAACGACATGGATCGTCTACATTTTTCAGAACTTATGGTATTTTACCATACATACCTTTACAACAAAATTTGCTGTAAAGGCATGCGTGGTAAATGACCATGCGTTCTAAAAAAATGTGTAGTAATGACTTTGCGATGTACAACGCATGCTTGGTAATGCATGCGTTGTAATGGTATCGCTAAGCAAAAAAGTCGTTGAAACGGCTTTTTACCGATCGAAGCTGGCCCCTGTTCTTCAGTGAGTCGTTTATTTGATAAATTAGGAGGAAGGGATGTTTTTTTTACCGAAAAGTGCATTCCCGGCTGTTGTATTGTGAAAGTGTCCGCGTGGCCTGGTTTCACTTCTGGTGAGAGAGTGGAAGAGTCTCTTTGGATCTAATGTGGTTCTGCTGTTGGACGGGGCCGGCGCGACACGTCATCAGAAAACACAGCTAATGGAAAGCGTTGTCCCCAAAGTGTGGAGCAGTGCCTTGAGAGGTCAACGAGTGTGCGTCCCACCGCAGTATGACCGTACTGCGTGACCCATGTGCTGCCTCCAGTGTACGGAAGGCAGAAGCGGCATCCATCACAGGTCCTACAAAGAGAAGATCCTGTGTTATTCAGTGCCCTCATTACCTTTTCTGTGGGTAGTGGTGCTTGTCACTTCGCTGCCCCGCAGGTGCACACAACTGGGCTCCCCACCTCGTGTGCCATCTGCAGGGCCTCTGCCCTCGGATCACTGGTTTCGGTTTCTGGAGTGGCAACATAAACAGTTGCTCCCAAAGGACTAGCCTGAATACTTAGGTTAATATCCCCTGTGCCAGCATTCCGCCGAAATTCTTTCCTAGCTCTCTCACGTCGACGACGATGTCATAATAGCACGGCTCCGCTCGCGACACCGTATGACATCATAGGAGCCATAAGAGGACTTTGTCGGCGTGCTGGCGTCAGTTCTACCCATTTTTTCCGTGCCACCGAGTTAAACAGGTGGACCGACAGATTTTCACATGTATACATAGTATACTAAATATATATATATATATATATATATATATATATATATATATATATATATATATATATATATATATATATATATATATATACAAATGCATCACCAATAAAAGCATAAAGAAATAGCAACAGATCAAACATTTCTCAGTATTAAAACATAAGCACGATTAAGACTTATTAATAACATTCATGCCAATCAGTAAAAGCATCTTTTTGGTAGAAACAGGTGGACAACGGGGAGACGGGTGGGACAGTGAGGAATCCACAGGCAGATACTGTATCCACCAGAAAAAGCGTTATCGAAGGTAAGTAACTTGATCTTCTGATGGATACTTCTGCCTGTTGATTCCTCACCTTTTAAATAGAATCCTCAAGCCGTACCTCACCCGGAGGAGGGTGTCCACCTGACTAGACCAAAACATCTTGCAAAGCAGATCGAGCAAAATGGCCATCTCTCCTAACCTTCGAATCCAATAATAATTTAATAATTTTTAATCGAAAACATATTGAAAATAATACAAATACTATTATTAATAAATGTAGACAAACACTTAAAGGAAAACTTTTATTTATAATTAATTTAAAGATATTTCATACTTATTAAATATGCTGAAGTCGCGACCTCAGCGCGACTTTTCAAAATGGCTACCGGAATGCGCGCAGCCATCATGCAGGGTGCGTGACTTCTGTATAATATTTTTTTTTTTAAAAGAATGAATATAGTTTTCCTAACTAAAAATTATTCGCAATTTTTTTAAATATATATATATATATATATATAATTAAAAAAACATAAGATTGAGGTACATTAGACTTACAAATTTTCATTTAAAAAACCTTTGAAATTCACTGGAAAAACCATAGATTTCAGGTACGTTATAGTTAGAAATTAGCATTTAAAAAACCATAGAACTTAACTGAAAAATAGATAGGTTTTAGGAACGTTATAGTTAGTTGGACATTTCACTCGTACAAAACCATAGAAACTAACTATAACTCGCGCCCCCACAATGCACTGCTGATGACGTCACATATTACATCATTCATGACATGGTCAGTGACATCACTGATGACATCTCAAATGACATCACTGATTACATCATCCAGTGACTGTGTGTTTCTGTAAAGTTTAAATATGTTTAATATATATAGGGAAAGGCGTATTGAAGAATGAGTAGGTGTATAAGTGTCTGAATGGATAATTTACTAGGTGCGTGACTGACTCTATAAGTGAGTGGTTAAACGTATCTTACTGAATGCATGGGTTAGTGCCTAAATTGTGTGAATTTCTATATCCATCTGTCTGTTGGTGTGTAAGTGGCTGCATGAGTTTGTGAATAACTACAGAAGTGTGTATATGCGTTATTGAGTGGTTGTCTGGGTATCTGTATGGGTGGCTGAGTGTTTGTGTGGGTGGGCTGTGTGTCACTGTGCATAGATGTATGAGTGGATGATTCACTGGGTGCATGGTTTCAAGAGTGCGTCTGTGATGGACTGCATGGGTAGGTGAGTGTGTGTATGGGTGTGTTAGTGAGTGAATGTATTTCTCAGTAGTACATTTGTGAGTAACTACATATATGAAAGGCAGTATACATGTGTGTTAGAGTATATAAATGGCTGTAAGTGAGAGTGTGTGAATTTGAGAATAGCTGCATGGATGAGGGTGTGCTTGTATCAGTGATTGTATAAAATTGTAAGAATGTGGTAGTATTTATATGAGTAAGTGAGCTGGTGTGTGTATAACTGTATAGGTGAGTGCATGAGAGTGTGATTAATTATTTACATGACTGACTAGGTGTGTGAGTATCTCTATGGATGAGTGGCGGTGTGTGAGTGTCTATGTAAGTTTATGAGTGTTTAAAGTTTGTACTGAGTGACCGTAAGTATGAGTGACTGTACGGGTGAGTGAGTGGATGTGTGTGTAAGCCTAATAATCAGTGAGTGGATATGTAGTTATTGGTGTTGGAGGGTCTATGGTTTTAAGAATGGCAGTCTGTAATTTAGAGTGGGTTTATCAAAAGTTATATTTGAGTGTGAGAAGATGCATGAAATTATCAGTGGATGATGTCATCAGTGATGTCATTTGAGATGTCATCAGTGATGTCATGAGTGATGTCACATGACCATGTCATGAGTGATGTAATATGTGATGTCATCGGCAGTGCATTTCGGGACTGTGAGTTATAATTAGCTGAACTAACTATAACAGGGGAATTTTACTGGTTTTGTAGAGTGAAATGTCCAACTAAGTATAACGCCCCTGACACCTATGTTTTTTTCAGTGAATTTCTAAGGTTTTTTTAATGCTAATTTCTAACTATAACGTGCCTGAAACCTATGTTTTTTTTCAGTGAATTTCAAAGGTTTTTTAAATGCTAATTTCTAACTATGCCTACAGAGCTAGGACATGTGCTGAAACAGGAAGAAGTTAAAACTACCTCTAATATTTATATTAATATTTATTAAACAATATTATATACTTCTCTGAAAATTGCAATTCTTTTTAAAAAAAATGTGTTAATGTGTTATAATGTATAATTATATATATTTTTTAATTAATTTCAATATAATTATATAATCTCCTTTTTTTAAATGATATATATTTTTTTCCTATTTTTTGGGGGGAGTCGCGCACCCAAAGCGCACCTAACACTCCGGATGCGAGTAGTCTAGCCGCCATTTTGGAAAAGTCATGAAGGATCCCCGTAGGGTCTGCGACGGGTACGTGGCTTCCATTTACATCATATACGTATAATATCACGTGATATGCGTGATAGGTATGCGACTGATGCGTGACTCCTTTTCCTGTGTATTCGTGACACATGCGCATTAAGGTATGTGACGCTTGCGCAGTGGCGGGCCCCGTGTAACGTAATATAAGTGCTGGGTGCGCGACTCCCATAAACGTTTTTATATTCTATAATAATTTATATGTGTCTTTAATGTACATATTAGGGCAAGAGATTATCTAAGGTATTCATAAAAATAATATATTTGTACCTGTAATAAACTTATATTATTGTTTAATATATTTTCGCGAAGTCACGTCGGGTGCGTTCATCGTGAGCGCAGGGTGCGCGAATCCCATGTGACCTTAAAAAAAAGGGATTTGATTGGTTTATAACATTTCCCATTGCAACAGTTGAAGGACCCCACCCATTTTAGTCATTCTGTTTGGAGCAATTGATGAGAGACATCTCTTCTCCATCAAGAGCTGGTTTTGCAATTATGTGTTTGTTTTTTCAAATATTCCATTTGAACAATGGCATCTGGTTCAGAACCTCCTCATCATTCTTCAGAAGAAGATATCTTGGAAGAGGATCCACCCAAGCAGAGGCCTGAGTCAGTGGTTTGGAATTTTTTTACCTTTCTGGGTGGACAAAAAAAGCTAAATGCTACAAAAGTCACATGCTCACTGTGTGACAGGGTCCTGTTGCAAGACAGTGAAAAAAAATACTTGTGTGGAACTGCGAGTATGTACAATCTTTTACGTACCATTCACCCCCGGAATCTGGCACGAAAAGAGATGAGACGTGCAGCAAAAAATCCACCACCAGGCATTGCTAGCACCTCTGGAGCGTCCTCCGATAGAAATTCGTCCAGAATTTGCATTTCTCCAGCAGCACTGCACTAAGTGCAAAGCCATCATCTGCTGCGCTGATCAATCAGTAGATGCTGTTAGCGCTCACAGCGCAACCATATATGCTAATTTTTTGTTATTTTTTGGTTTTTGGAATGATGTTTAATTCCAAAACCCACCTGTTTACTTTGTTCCATTTTTTGTTTACTTTTTTGAAAAACACCAAAAAATCTACAAAATTCTTCAAAAACTACAAAAAAATACAAAACAAAAAAAGAAGAAAAAAAAGGTTCTTGTCAGAACTATCTAATCTGGTTTATAAAAAGAACTATAATTGCATGGTAATGTCTGAAAGTTTGGTTGAATATATGTGTAGAGCATGATTGACTGAAAGAATGTATTAGTAGTGTATTGTGACTTTCTAGGGGCAGATCTATGAGGAAGTGCTGCACTGTGGCACTGCAAGGCCTTTGGCTGTTCCGCACTGCAAAACCTCCGAAGCACAGGGATGTGACATATTTTCATGAATATGTCGCATCTCTGTGCTTCCCTCTGCAGTGTCGCACAAACTGTAGCCATGCGCTGGTGCAGGCACTCTTGCACCATGGTGCAAGGATGCCTGGGTTGTGGTGAGATGGTGTTTTTGTGCCGGAAGGGACACCTTCCTCTACAAAAACAATCACTAAAGGCATTTTCCTCCTTCAATGCATACTGTGAATTGCAGCACGCATTGAAAGCGGAAAAAATGAGGAGAAATTAAAACATTTCTCCTCGTTGCACCTTGCTACTCCACCTCTACGGTGGTGCAGCATCCACACGCATCTCCAGATTTACGATTTCTCGTAAATCTGGAGATGCGTGTGTATCTAGTTCCATGGGTGTTGTATGGGAACATACACAGCAACACCCATGGAATGCACCTTCAACACAAAGTGCTATGTGTGAAGGGGCCGTATTATCAAGGAGAGCAAAAGCCATGCACAGTGGCTTTTCCTATCCTTGTAAATATGGAGGTGCCCCCAGTGCCACCACTACATCACAAAAAGTGATGTACTGGTGGCGCCGGGGGCTTGTAAATCTGCCCCAGAAGTGCTTAGGTATTAACGGAGTGATACGATAAGAACATAGTGCTGGATGGGTGATTGAGGAAGTGCATGAGACTGACAGGAAGAATCCTAGGCTGTATGAGTACTACTTTAGTATTTACTGGAGTGTACCAATAGTATGTATGTGCTTAGATGTTTGTAGGGATTGTATACAGAATATTGTAGATGTAGTTGTATTAGTGCCTAGGCCTTTCCATAAGAACATCACTAGTAATTGCAATTATCACAGTGCTGCAAACAGAGTGCATGGTCAAATTATAAGTGCTTAGGTATTGGCAGAGTGATAGGATAAGTAGATAGTGCTGGATGGGTGGTTGAGGAAGTGCATGGGAGTGACAGGAGGAATCCTACGCTGCATTGGTAGTACCTTAATATTTAGAAGAGTGTACCAATAGTATGTATCTGGTTACAGGTCTGAATGCATTGTGCAGAGAATATTGTAAGTGTACTTGTGTTAGTGACTAGGCCACTCCATAAGTACATGACTAGTAACTACTATGATGCCTGGTGAATTTATAATAGGCTAGGTATTGGCGGACTGATAGGATAAGTAGATAATACCAGATGGGTGATTGGAGAATTGCTTAGGACTGACAGGATGATTTCTAGGCTGCATGGGTACTACTTGGATATTTAGTGGAGTGTACCAATAGTATGTATCTGGTTACAGGTCTGCATGCATTGTGCAGAGAATATTATAGGTGTACCTGTGTTACTGGCTAGGCCACTCCATAAGTACATCACTAGTAATTGGAATGATTACAGTGCTGCAAACAGAGTTCATGGTGAATTTATGAGTGCTTAGGTATTTATGGAATGATAGGATAAGAAGATAGTGCTGGATGGGTGATTGAAGAAGTGCATGGGAGTGACAGGAGGAATCCCAGAGTACATGGGTAGTACCTTATTATTTAGAAGAGTGTACCAATAGTATGTATCTGGTTAGAGGTCTGCATGCATTGTACAGAGAATATTGTAGGTGTACCTGTGTTAGTGGCTAGGCCACTCCATAAGTACATGAGTAGTAATTGGAATGATCACAGTGCTGTAAAGAGAGTTCCTGGTCAATTTATAAGTGCTTACCATTTGGCGGATTGATAGGATAAGAAGATAAGGCTGGATGGGTGACTGAGGAAGTGCATTGGAGTAACAGGAGGATTTCTAGGCTGCATGGGTGGTAAGTGGGAATTTGCATGAGTGTATGAATAGTATACACCTGGTTTGAGGTCTGCATGCATACTGTACAGAATGTTGGAGGTATACTTGTGTAAGTGGCTAGACCACTCCATACATACATTACTAGTAATTGGAATGATTACAGTGCTGCAAATACAGTACATGGTCAATTTATGAGTGAAGCCCTGCATGAGTACTTCCTAGATTATTACAGGACTGAATCGGTAGTCTACAGGGGGTTAGGAGCCTGAATAGATTGTGCACATTTGACTGTAGCACGGTGTTTCTTCATGCCTGAGTCATTCTACAAGTGCATGGACAGTGACTGGGTAGGTAGAGTGCTGGTAGTTGCCAGCAGAGTGAGTTTATAAGTGCTTGTGTTTTGGCAGGGAGATTAGATAAGGACATGGTTCTGTCAGGATGATTGCAAGAGTGGACAGAGAGTGACAGTGTGATTGGGGCACTGCAAGAGTACTATCAGGATTCACAGGACTGAATCAATAGTCTACAGTGGGTTAGGGGCCTGCATAGATTGTGCACATTTGACTGTAGCACTGCGTGTGTTAATGCCTGAGTCATTCTACAAGTACATAGATAGTGACTGGGTAGACAGAGTGCTGGTAGTTGACAGTAGGGTGAGATTATACGTGCTTGTGCTTTGCCACAGAGATTAGATAAGGACATGGTTCTGTAAGGATGACTGCAACAGTGAACAGATAGTGACAGTGTGATTGGGGCACTGCATGAGTACTATCTAGATTACCACAGTAGTGAATCTGTAGTCCATAGGGGGTTTGGGGCCTGCATAGATTGTGCAGATTTAACTGTAGCACTGTATCTCTCAATGCCTGACTCAATGATTCTACAAGTGGGGCCTGCATAGATTGTGCACATTTGACTGTACCACTGCGTGTGCTAATGCCTGGGTCATTCTACAAGTGCATAGACAGTGACTGGGTAGATAGAGTGCTGGTAGTTGAGAGCAGAATGAGTTTATAAGTGCTTATGTTTTGACAGAGAGATTAGATAATGACATGGTTCTGTCAGGATGATTGCAAGAGTGGACAGAGAGTGTCAGGGTGATTGAGGCACTGCATGAGTACTATCTGGAGTATTGCAGGACTGAATCATAGTCTACAGGGGGTTATGGGCCTGCATAGATTGTGCACATTTGACTGTAGCAATGTGTCTCTTAATGCCTGACTCATTCTACAAGTGTATAGACAGTGACTGGGTAGATAGAGGGCTGGTATTTGAGAGCAGGGTGAGTTTATAAGTGCTTGTGTTTCGGCACAGAGATTAGATAAGGACATGGTTCTGTCAGGATGATTGTAAGAGTGGACAGAGAGTGACAGTGT
Source organism: Triturus cristatus (assembly GCF_964204655.1). Taxonomy (NCBI): domain Eukaryota; kingdom Metazoa; phylum Chordata; class Amphibia; order Caudata; family Salamandridae; genus Triturus; species Triturus cristatus. The sequence continues at coordinate 719,756,991 of NC_140588.1, forward strand.
GATTGAGGCACTGCATGAGTACTATCTGGAGTATTGCAGGACTGAATCTGTAGTCTACAGGGGGTTATGGGCCTGCATAGATTGTGCACATTTGACTGTGGCACTGTATCTCTTAATGCCAGAGTCATTCTACAAGTGCATACACAGTGACTGGGTAGATAGAGTGCTGGTAGTTAAGAGCACAGTAAGTTTATAAGTGCTTATGTTTTGGCAGAGAGATTAGATAATGACATGGTTCTGTCAGGATGATTGAAAGAGTGGACAGAGAGTGACAGTGTGATTGGGGCACTGCATGGATTCTATCTGGATTATTGCAGGACTGAATCAGTAGTCTACAGGGGGTTAGGGGCCTGCATAGATTTTGCACATTTGACTGTGTTATATCCTGCTAATGCAATGCCATTCTACCACCAGTGGAATGTTAATGTGATGATGCTGTCAGAATGTTGGGAATCTGCAGTGGTAATGACAGTTGACTGGGTTGAGCTGCCTGCTGGCTGCTCCTGGTGGGGTCTCCCTCTGGACCTGAACTGATCCTGATCTGGTCCTGTTCTAATCTTCCTGTGATCTTGTACCATCTTCTAATAAACCTCTTTAAATCATCTCAACTGAGTGGGTCTGATCACTACAGAATTTTGGCGACGATCTTTAAAGAACCTACTTCTGTCACCTCTTCAAGGATTTCAAGGAAGTTAAATTAAAGAACCTCCTGCAACTCAAGTCAAGGTACCCCAACTGGCATCCTGACCTCACCAGTGACCTCCTATCGGTCGCCCTCAACAGTCTGCCAGTTGTTGTTGTTCTTATGCTGTGCCTTCAGTGAGGGTAAGCCTGGCGTTCTTCAAGCCTTCAAGCCCGACAACGTCTGCGACTGTCAACTCCTGCATCGTGTGCTGTGTCAGCATCATGTGCTGTGTTTTCAATGTGCTGAGGGTAAGCCTGTTATTCTTCAGCGCCTGTGTCCTGTGTTGTGCTTTCACTGAAGGTAACCCTGACGCTCTCCAAGCCTTCCAACGTCTTTGTCCTATGCTCTGGGGAGGAAGAGTGCTGCATGCTGTGCCATCAGACTGCCACTTTTCTTTTATTTGGACATTCTGCGTGTATCCTTTATGTCACTACCAAGGATTCTCCTGTTTTTCGCTGTCTCTGGGATTACCGTTTCTGTCCCGCACTTTCCAGAGCGAGAACACTCTCAGGCACAACAGGGCATGTTTTATTGGTCTACATTTTAAACACCCATGGAGGGGAAAAATGGCAGTTTGACAACAACCGGCACCATATAACCTGCGTGGGATGTTTATACTGGCATTTATGGAATTCTATGGTGGTTTCTAGCAGTGCTCTTTGGTGTTTTTCCCTGAGCCTGTTTACATTTTGTACAATCTGCAATTGGGAAGACGAGTTTGTGTCTCCATGTGTTTCCTCTGCACCAACCTGCCGTGTTAATTAATATACAGTTATCACTTTTTAAAATACAGTCTACAGCTTTAGCCAGCACCATTTGACAACACATAAACATTTACAGTTGGAAATGCAGTTTCTTTAGCGCGAGCTGCCCATTCAAATTATCTTCAAGTTGGCTCCAGCGCGCGCAACTTACCTCCGTCATTGTTTCTTGAGGTTCCTTCATGACATTTTCGTTAGCTGCTTATAGACGCTCTGCTGTCCAAAAGTGATGTGAGCCACTCGGCTGAACGTCAAAAACGTGCCGCCATCTTGTGGTTATCTGGAACTGCGTTTCAGTGTGCTTTACATCTCCTTGCCAACCATGTGTTTGTTTCCGTTCAATAAAGTTGTCTTTTGTTGAAAATGACTTGCAACGACGAGGGACCGCGAGGGATGAAGCCCGTCTTCACTGTGTGGTTTCCGCCTTCTGTCATTGATGTCACTATGCGTCAGTCTGCAACTGTGAGTACTCTCAACAATCCTTGAAGTAGTGTTGGTACTATGCGGTGAAAAGTGACAGTCCCAAGGAACTATTCCGTGGTGGGATGGTGAGATCTCTAATGCTAACTTCTTCTGGTGCACTCACATTTGGCTCTATCGCTCACGCCATCAAACTGCTTATTGTTATTTTCGCCAACCAAAAGATTTTAACTAGCCCTTATCGTATCCTTGGGGCTTTTCTTAAAGGCATTCTGCACTCTGTGAAGGGATGCTTTGCTATAAAACTATCTTTGGTTGGAGGTTGCTTCCCCAGCCCACGAGTTGCGAGTCGTCTGGCACATGCTCGTCGTTTCATGGTTCCTTTCCATACCTCTGCTTCTCTTCACTCCGGTGACAGGCACACCACGTTTAAGACTGCCTGTCTGTTTTCTTGTGCACAGCATTAAGTTTCTGTATGCCTTTATTGTCATGTCGTTTACTCCGCCTTCAACCATCTGTACTTATGCTGTTAGCACGTTCGAGTCTGAAGGTTTGTTCTAAAGGCATTGTTGCCCGGGTGAGAGATCGCTCACCGGCGTGTGTCACAGCTCTATGGTTTTACATTTTATTTCAAATGCTATTGCTTTGCATGATTGCTTATGTCTCAATATTGTTCATGGACTCTAGGTATTCACCCCGTAGGTACATACCGTCAGGGTACACGTCGTAATTAGTCCATTGTTCACTGTTTGCATGCCATTTTTCTCCCAACAATGGGATCGCAATGGGTTTTAGTCCCATTTGCCAGCAATGGGTTTAAGTCCCATCTGCTCACTGTATGCATATTTCTCATGTGTATAGTTTGTTTGCCTTTTTACAGGGGATCTATGCAGGGGTGTCAGTCCCTTTTGCATTTCTTACGCATCTCTTCACAGAGATTGGCCATGGGTTCCTACCCATGTATTCCGGTTCCTACCCAAAAAGGTAACGTTTATGTTGCTTTAGTGCACTGTGTGGAAGTTCCACATTAGTTGTCCATACAAGGGCACCTCTCGTTTTATCTGTTTACCCTACATAGGGTTTGTATTTCGTGTGTGCACAACGCATCTCTGTCCCAAGAGATTAGTCACGGGGTCTCACCCACGCATTCTAGTTCACATATTTAGCTCATGTATATACCCTATTTGAAGGCATTTGATCATTTTACTGCTAAGTATGTTCTGGTTATTTTGAATTTTATTGCTATTTTTGCACTGTTATCTTTGCATTAAATTTGTTTTTGTCATTGCGTTACGATAATGGTGTTTAGATGGGGAATCGCTCTTACTTTTCCTCATCTTCCTTGTTTCTTTCTTCTTTTTGTGTCTCTTGTGGACTCTGGATTTTTCTTTGCTTTTCTGTTGTGTTTTTCTTCCCCAGCGTTTGTGGCAGTTTGTAGCCCTGTGTTCTGTTAGTTTTCCATTTTCAGCCCCATTTCATTCCTGTTCTGGCCAGTGGGTGCGTTTTGGGGAAGTCTTTTGTGCTTTCTTTTATCCTTTTCTCTTCGCTGTTGTGTAAGAAGGGAGGATGGTTTCTATGTTTTATTTCCCTTCTTCTCTGTTCCTTGCTTTCCATTTTGGTTGCTCTTCTTTCTATGGTTGTTCTCACACTGCTCTTCTTTTGATGGATGTTCTTTTATTGTTGTTCTTTTTGCTTTTGTATAATCATTTTGCTTTCACTTTCTCAGGTTATTCTTTTCTGTTTCTAGCTTATTGTTTTCCCGTATATTAAAGGGGGATATGTTATATCCTGCTAATGCAATGCCATTCTACCACCAGTGGAATGTTAATGTGATGATGCTGTCAGAATGTTGGAAATCTGCAGTGGTAATGACAGTTGACTGGCTGAGCTGCCAGCTGGCTGCTCCTGGTGGGGTCTCCCTCTGGACCTGAACTGATCCTGATCTGGTCCTGTTCTAATCTTCCTGTGATCTTGTACCATCTTCTAATAAACCTCTTTAAATCATCTCAACTGAGTGGGCCTGATCAATACAGACTGTAACACTGTATTGTTAATGCCTGAGTCATTTTACAAGTGCATAGACAGTGACTGGGTGGATAGAGGGATGGTAGTTAAGAGCAGGATGAGTTTATAAGTGGTTGTGTTTCGGCATAGAGATTAGATAAGGACATGGTTCTGTGAGGATGATTGCAAGAGTGGACAGAGAGTGACAGTGTGAATGTGGCATAGCATGAGTACTATCTGGATCATGGCAGGAGTGAATCTGTAGTCTAAAGGTGGTAGGGGCCTGCATAGATTGTGCACATTTGACCGTAGCACAGTGTCTCTTTATGCCTGAGTGATTGTACAAGTGCATGGACTGTGACTGGGTAGGTAGACTGCTGGTAGTTGAAAGCAGGGTGAGTTGATAAGAACGTCTGTTTTGGCACAGAAATTACATAAGGATTTGCTTCTGTCAGGATGATAGGAGGAGTGGGCAGAGACTGACACTCTGATTACTAAACTGCATGGCTAATTCTTACTTTCTTGCAAGAGTGAATTAGGAGACTGCAGGGGTTTATGGGACTGTATAGATAGTGCACATTTACCTACATACTTACTAAGAAATTAAACATTATAGAACCACAAAAACACTTCTCATGCACTTATAAAATCACATATTCACTACCTTTGCACTCATGTAATCTATCAGATACCTCTCATTAATTCAGTAAATATAGCTACAACTATATAAATGTTATCTAAACAAATACATGACTCATGACATACTATTCTCTTTAAGGAGACAACTACTACATACCAGAAAGAGTAAAATGTAGTGGTTTTCATTTGAAATACATATTGCCAATTTAATCTAGAAATATGCAACATCATCAAACTGTACCTCTCAACAGACTTAATTAATAAGAGTAATCAACAACACCTTTTTTATAAGGATTTCTAAAACCACACAAACTGTACAAACTAAACATAATTGTAATCATTAACACCTTATATGATCATCTTGCAAACAGCACAGTTGTACCTCATTTTACCAAACTATCTATACTAATGCCATATTATTAAACTGTACCTTTTTTACTGAGAAGAAATATGTATGCCTAATAAACTGCACCTTGTATAAACTTTTTTGAACATACACATTCTTTATCCATATTAAACAAATTATTAATAAATAAGCACCATCATTCAACTATAACTTTCAAGACACTTAATAATATATACATTAGTGCACATACAATTTTTTAAGCAAAGTTAAAATACAATAGAAATTATCCCAATATATATCTGTACATTTAATAAATTAATATAACCAGCAAAATTGTCAAATGTATATTACATAGTTTTCTTAAAAATATAACTCACCTTTTAAATAAATCTGTTGAATGAAAAATCTCACACTCAATCAATATGTTCTTTTTCACACAGAGAATGTAGATGAGCACACTCTCCAATATAAAACCAGTAATGGCACACTTTCCCTCTAATTATCCATACATATACACATAACTAACAAATGACATTGCTTCCCAGTGTTTTTCAAATTGAAAAACAATGTTCCATTGGTTACAGAGAATAATACTTTTCAACTGACATCTTTACCCCTTGTCCTTAATATCAATTTCCATAGCAACAGGTCATGCAACATTCAAAGTAAAATGTACCCTATATTAAAATGTAGAGTGTTCTTAAACAGCCAATAAAATCTCTACTTTCTAAAAATCAGCATATTTTCCACCATTTTAGATAGATTTCATTTTACCACCTGCCTACCTCAGGTACAGAAATCTTCTGATTACCTACAGAGATCCCTTCAAGATGCTTTCAGTGTGGATTGTTGGGCACAGATAAGTTTTCTGGTGCAAAAGGTATGCTGAAAGCAGTGGTATTGACAAAGACCTAGCTTTACAAAATGTAGATATTAAATGGATTGGACAGAGAGGATTGAATTGGCCCCAATCGATGCCCTTGGTTAAATCCTGTATGCACTTCCAACCCCCTGACCTCATGATTGTGCACTGTGGTGGCAATGACCTAGGCACATTGACTGGAGTAGGTCTGGAAATGCTAACGAAGGACACCTTTGCAGAATTGATGTTGCTTTTCCCCCAAACAGCCTTTGTTTACTCTAACATATACCAAAGACAGAAATGGGAGTGGTCCAATCAATTTTGTCCACAGATTGAGAAAGCTAGAAAAAATGTCAATAAAGCTGTTTCTGCTTATCTCAGAGACCATAGTATGGGGTCCATATACAACAACAATCTGCGTTTTAATATAAATGGCATGTACAGGAGAGATGGTGTACATTTCACAGATGAGGGAAACAAAGTCTTTCTCAACAACTTCAGACTCTGCACCGGCACTTACATGTAGCTACAAAAATCTCCGAATAAACATAAGGGCTCTTTTTAGAGCCACCCAAGATGCTAACATATAATATAGCTTTTTAATGAAAAAAATCGTAATTTTTTGTATTAGGAGTCGCGCACCCAGTGCGATGAGGAGTCGCGCACCCCTCGCGTTCACAGCAGGGGGCCGCTGGGAGTCGCGCACCTCTCGCGTTCACACCAGGGGGCTGTGCTGGGAGTCATGCACCCCTTGTTTGCATGCCAGGGGTCTGCGCTGGAAGTCGTGCACCCCTCACGTGCACACTAGGGGTTGTGCTGGGAGTTGCGCACCCCTCGCGTGCACAACAGGGGGCCATGCTGGGAGTCACACACCCCTCACGTGCACACCAGGGGGCCATGCTGGGAGTCACACACCCCCCGCGTGCACACCAGGGGGCCGTGCTGAGCACCATGCTAGGGTCGCGACTCCAAATTTTTCAATTAAAAAAACGGCTTCTACCAGTAATGTATATTCGCCCTGGGGACCCCATCCCCCGGAGCCTATACACTTCATAGGGAACCGTGGGGGTAGCCCCAATGCCCCCACGGTCCCACTGTCTCCCCGCGTCCTGCAAGAGCCAGCATTGCTTTTCCACATGAGGAGCTGCTAACATGCAGCTCCCCGTGTGGAAAAGCAATTCTGCTTTGGGGTTTGGAAGAGAGAGCAGGTTTCCCTGCTCTCTCTTCCAAAATACAAACCAGAGTTTGCTACGGTATGGCGGGAGACTTGCTCCCTCCCTACCACAGCAAACACCAGTGCCCCAGGGGTGGGTACCCCGGGACACTGCAGGGGCCGGCCCTGGGGGGTGTCAGTCCCCAGGGCCATCGAAGACTCCAGCATGGGTCCCCACGGCCCCCCTCACATCCTTTCCATAGCCCTGGGGAGGTGGTGCTCCCCAGGGCATGTGGGGGGCTGGAGTTCCCACATATAATAATTTGTTTTTGTTTTTTATTTAAAAAATAGAGCCCCGGGGAGGTGGCAGTCCCCCGCGTTACATTATACATATCCCCCCGCGACCTGTCCCCCCCGGGGGATTAAAAGTAACAAGCGAGGAGACCCTGCTTGTTTTTTTTTTTTTAAATCGTCTGGATCCGTGGACCCGGCATGCATTCCGCTCTTTTAAAAAAAAAAAATGCTTGTTTCTACCCTGCCCCCTTTTCTTCTTTGTCACCTTGGTTTCCCTGTTTACTTCTGACTCGGTTCTACTCGTTTTTTTTTTTTGAAAAAGGAATTCTAAATAATTAAATAAGAATAACCTTATAGAATAACGCATGTGAAGCCTCTTGTATATTCTGTGAACTTGAGATATAGAATTCATTATACTCTCGTTCAGTTCAAGATGGCTGCTCTTAGACCTATGTTATTTGAAAGAGATGTTGTTGTGTAGTCCTCTTTTAATCTCAATTAAAGATGATGTGGAGGGGATATGACGTGCATATAATCATTGTAAATATTGTGTGCATCGACATTGACGAAGTCCAGCATGGCCGAAACGCGTTTGTCTGCCGTTTGGAGCAGAATACAATTAATTAATCATCTTTGAAAGTGTGTGCCACGTTTTTGTTTTTTACTCAACGTTTGGAAATATATATATGTACCCCTACGCCCCACACATCATAGCAAACAAAGTCTTTAAGATGAGGCCTCCGCATCCGAGGACATGGACCTCTGTCTTTCCGATAATAAATAGCATGTCAACGGGGCCCATATATCTCTAGGCCAGGAGGCCGCTGGCAGTTGTTCGGCATAAGTGGTTAATCGTTCCTGACATATCACCTAGTCCGCCAACCATGTCATGAATTTGGGTGCCCGCCCCCTGCCCCAGCAACAGGCCACCCGTCGTTTGGCCATAAGCAGGGCGAGAGCAATGTATTTGCGGTGCACCCCCTGCACCGATTTTACATAGCCAAGTAATGCCATCAGCGGCGTAGGTTTGATGCGTGTATTCGTCATCAGCGCCAACGCAGCGAAGACTTGCCCCCAATATTTATGCGCCTCAGAACAGTCCCACGCCAGATGGATAAAATCCGCACCAGGAGCGTGACACCTATCGCATCTGTCCGAGTCCCTCAACTTGAATCTATGCATCTTGACTGGGGTATAGTATAATCTATGGAGAAACTTATAGTGAAGTAGACGGAGCCTGCTACTGGCCGAAACCCTCTCTGTTTGCGAGCAACAATATTCCCATTGTTCATCTGTCAAATCCAATCGCAGTTCCTCACACCAGCGCCCTCGCGAGGGCGTGCTCGGTACTACACTCCGCTCATGCACCGACCTGTATATCTGGGACACGTTATTTCTAGTATTTTTCAGCATTGCGTGAAGTGGGGTAGTCACCTGCGGTTCCGCCGGAAATTTCGGAACCACCGACCGGATCCCAAGTCGTAAGCGTATATATAAGAAGACATCCAGCGGCGTCTGTGTCATACCTTGAAAGATATGCTCAAGGGACCGAAAGCGTCCTTTATGAAAGAGGTCTCCCCAGTTGGCAACACTGGTACGCTGTTGAAAATGTCGAAAAACTGTCTCCTGGAGCAGAGGCATACTCGGGTAATACCGAAGAGGCAGCAGAGGAGAGTAGAGTAGCGCCGCACCTAGCAGGCGTCCTATACGCTGCCAAGCCCTGGCAGGTGATCGTTGTCGGATCCCTGTGTCTAGGCACAATCGGGATATGTATCACTCCCTCCGATGGTGTAGGGTGTGCAAGCCAGTGCTGAGCCGCCACTTGCGGCATGTATCTCGGCTGTTTCACTCAGAACCATGCATAGTGAGCCTGCGTACTAAGGTAATAGAGTTCAAAGTTTGGTATGCCGAACCCGCCCTGCGCGTATGGTCTTATAAGAATCTTCCATTGCAGCCTAGGCTGCTTTCCTCCCCACACCAGATGCGTCAGTTCGGATCTCAATGTCTTGAAAAAAAAACAGCCCCGGATAATACGGGATGTTTAAAAACAAGTATAGTAGCTGCGGGAGTATTACCATTTTAATTAGGGAGGCCCGCCCTGCCATGGAGAGGGGAAGTGCTATCCAGCGAGTGATACTCTCTGATATGCGGGCCATCACAGTCCCGTAATTTAAGCGCATCAGTTCCTCCCTATCTTTGGTGACACGGATACCCAGATACCGTAGGTCATCCTCGCACCACTTTAAAGGGAAGTCCAGCGGGAAACGTATCGTCGCCGCTGTCAGCGGAAAGAAACAAGACTTCCCCAGTTAATTTGGATTCCCGATATCCCCCCAAATGTTATGAATTCTCTCAGTACCGGATTCAAGTTCTGTTGCGGGTTACGTATGTATAGTGTGATATCATCTGCGTACAGTGATATGAGAATCTGCCGCATATTGCATTTCAGAGCCTTGTCTTTATGGTGCTGTCTCAGTTTTGCCGCCAGGGGCTCCACTGCCAGAGCAAACAATAAAGGGGATTGAGGGCATCCCTGCCGGGTGCCCCTGGTGACCTGGAAGGCAGGTGAGACGTATCCATTGATAAGCACCTTGGCCACTGGCATGTTGTACAATAGTTTAATCCAAGATAAAAAAAGGGGTCGAAAGCCCATCCGCAACAGCACTCCAAAAATGTAATCCCATTCAAGGGAATCAAATGCCTTAGTGGAATCTAAAAAAAACGCAGCTAACGGTAAGTTGGGCAACACATTATTTAGGACGGCAAAAAGCATTCTCAGATTGTGCGAGGTAGCTCTACCGGGCACAAAGCCCGATTGGTCCGGGAGAACGAGGTTCTCCATCAGTAGACTTAGGCGTGTAGCGATAAGTTTAGCCAAAATTTTGGCATCACAGTTGAGGAGAGAGAGCGGCCTGTAGGAGTCGCATTGCCGGGGCGGCTTCCCAGGCTTCAGAAGAGAGACGATAATAGCCTCCTTCATAGATGAGGGCAATCTACCCTCCTCAAGAGATTCCTCATACACCTCACGTAGTATAGGAGCCATTAGTTCTATATATGTTTTGTAGAATTCTATCAGAAAGCCATCCGATCCTGCGGCTTTCCCGGATTGCATACTCATGATCGCTTTCCTGACCTCGTCCAGCTCAAACGGTGCGCATAAGAATTCCCGTTGTCTATCTCTCAGCCAGCCTAGCGTCACGTCCCCCCAAAAATTCTCCAGATCCAAGTCGTCCCTCCCCCTAGTGGTATATAATTGCTGATAATGCTGCGTGAATGCCTCCCGAATGTGGTCATTATCCCAGTAAACTATACCATCCACACCCTCCAGTTCCATAACATACCCAGAATATCGAGTCCTTCTTACCATCTGCGCCAAAGCCCTACCAGGTCTATCCCCCTCCCCGTAACATCTTGCTACCCAGTGTTTGCCCCGGAATGGGGTCTCCCTCTGTGCCATGTCCATGTATTCAGTGAGTGTCTCCCGAAACTGGAGCTGGGTATCGGTATTTGGGTCTCAGGCTAGCTGCATTTCCAGGGACCGAAGTTTACCCTCCAACGTGTTGAGTGTGCGTAGTATATCCTTCAACACCCCAGCCCCTTTTGTGATGCAAAAACCCCTGATCGTGGCCTTAAACGCCTCCCAGATAGTCTCCACGATATTCACTGAACCTTTGTTTCGAGCAAAAAACTCCTCTATCTCATCGCGCAGCTCAGCCAAGACAGTCGCATGCATGCGCCAAGCCCCGCGAGGTACACAGAATGCTGACGAAGCCAATGTGAGTTTAACGGGCCATGATCCGAATAGGTGCAGGCCAAATGTTGTACCTGCACTATCGCCGGCGCCACCCCTTTGGACACCAACCAGTAGTCTAGTTGCGCCCAAGACACGGCCTGTGCCATGAAGTGCGTCCCCTCTCTGTCATGTGGATGGGTGTGTCGCCATGCGTCAATTAGGTGATAAGCTTCTGCAGTGTCCTGAATAACAGTCCGCGCCCTAGTATAGTGGTGTGGCACTGAATGTGATCTATCCATACTGGGATCATACACTACGTTAAAGTCCCCACCCCAAATTATGTGACTGGAGCCTATATCAAATATCCTTGCCCATAGTGAGGTGAAGAAGTCAGGTGCATCCACATTTGGGCCATAGCAACAGGCGAGTGTGACTGAAGCCGACCCCAATCGCCCCCACGCCAGACAATATCGTCCCTGTGGGTCACTAGAGGTTCCAGCTAAGTGAAACGGTACCTGTTTTTTAATAAGAATTGCCACCCCTCGCGCATATGTGGAGTAGGAGGAGAAGATTCTATATTCCGCCCATCTGCGCGCAAACTGGCTCGGGGGCGCTGGGGTGCCAGATGCGTTTCCTGTAGCATAGCAATGTGCACTTTGTGTCTATCCAAATATGCTAATATTTGTCTCTTCTTCCAAGGGTCCCCCATGCCTCTGATATTCCAAGTGATGATATTTAACGTCCCGTGATCAGTATCTATCATGGATCAGGACAGTCCTTCCTACCCAGGGCAGCATTTACTAAGTAGACAGCCATGCTCTGTACCCTATCAGTCTGCACTTTCTGAGAACACATACCATGCTCACATTTCAAACTATCTAGAAAACACTCCAATTTCTCCAAAGGAGGGTCTTGTGTAAGAAACAACTTTCGAACAACCCCACACATTCTAATCCCACCCTCCCCCTCCCACTGAAGCAACCCCAACCTGCCAGCATTAGTCTCCCTCCCACCCCTCCCTAATCCCCCCTCACACAAACAAAAAATAACATCCCCACATACAACCAATAGAGAACTTTCCCTGGGGTACGTCTGTAGGGGGACATTGCCAGAGGGCAGCACAAGTACCTCCCTCCCGCAGAGCCCATCACTGGACACCATTCCAGGCTCGTGCAGGTGGAGGGTGCCCGGTGCAATGTTGGTAGTGCTCAAGAAGTAAATGCCCTGCCCGAGGCACAGGCAAGGGAGAAGCACATAAAACAAACCAAAGTCAGGCCTCTGCCTAAGAAATCACTCCCCCATATAGCTTATGTATCGTTCTCCGCACAAGATATCGATATGTCCCACAAATCACTGTTCTCATTAGGCCTCTCCCGCTCCGACCTGTGAGGAACGCTGCTGTGTTTCCCCACTGCACTCCATGCGGTTCCCACGCTTTAGTCTCTTGAGGTAATCCTCCACCTGCTGCGCCTTAGTAAAAAAATGTTGGTTCCCTTGGTGAGTCACTCAAAGCCGTGCCGGATAGAGTAGCGCATAGTCGATCTGTGCATTTCGCAGCTTAACCTTCACCGCCATGAACTTGCGACGCTCCTCCTGAACCAGCGGCGTGAAGTCCGGGAAGATAGTAAATGTGTTCCCTTCAAAAGTTAAGGACTGTTTGTTTCTCGCCGCCTTGAGAGCTACGTCCCTGTCTCCGTAGTTCAGTAGGCGCGCTATAATAGGTCTTGGTACGCTGCCGGGAGGAGGGCGAGGCCCCAGGGCCCAGTGAGCACGCTCCACTATGATCTGCCCGGAAAAGGACTCAGCGCCAATCGCAGACACCAGCATTTTTTTCTCCACATATTGCTCCATTTTTCCTATGTTGGTGGACTCAGGACTACCCAGTACGCGAATGTTATGGCGTCTGCTGCGCGCTTCTAAATCCTCATTTTTTGCTGCAATAATTTTGAGGAGCTTGTCCATGTGGGCCAGTTGTGTCGCATGGCTTGATGTCGAGTCCTCCGCTTCAGAGATTCGCTGCTCTGCTTCCTTTAAGCGATCGTCATGGCCCTCCAATTTGTGTGCTATGGCGTCCATCCGGGTTGAAATTTTATCCACCTTGTCAACAATGGTGGCGAACCCCTGTCGCACCTACTGCAGTATACTCAGCACGTCCGGGGCGCAGAACCCCCCTGGGCCCCTGTTCCCCCATCACCTGCGCAGTCATTCGGCAATGCTCGTGGGGTCTTTTTCGCCGCCTCAAAATTCAGCTTGGGCTGCTTGGCATCCGATTTGCCCATCTTTGCGTGGGGCGCCAGCCTCTACGATATTCTTCTCTCAGCTCCAGGAGGGAGACCTACCCCTCCTTCGTGCAACAACTCCCGGTGTTCATGAATCTGGCTCCGAGCTCCGCGCTCCGTGTCAAGGATGGTTGCCGGTCTTCGGGTGCTCCACCTTCCCGGGCCCCTCCGTCAGGCCCCTCGACTCCTATGCACCCCCAAGCAGTGGAGAGGCCAATGAGGCATCTGCGATCCCCTCCGCTTCAGGACACCCCAGAATCTTCATGACGCTCAGGGTAAAAGCGCCCACTGACAGGTAGGGGTCCCCAGATCTGTCTCCCTCAGGGGGCCTCCCTCCGCTATCCAGGGGGAGAGCACAGAGATCAAACCTAAACAGCGGTCCCCCTTGCCCCCTGAATCAGGCTCCTGGACGTGCTTCTGCCCCTCTGCACAGTACTACAGGCAAAGCACTGCGGGGGAAAGAGTGAGGAGGGTCCGCCAGCCGCCACCGTAGCCTGGTGGGGGCCCCTCGCCTAGTGCTCTCCGTCGCCGGTCCCCAGACTGTTGAACCACGTTCCCCTCTCTCCTCTCCACAGCCGCTATCACCACCGCTTCCCTCAGTCTCCGCACACCTCCACACCTGCTGGGGGGGCCAGCACCTCCTCACGGGCCCCACACCGGAGCGTGCTTCTTCGCCACACCTGTTGCCTGCGTGTGTCGTAGCAGCCTGTAGCACCCACCCAGTGCCACTCTTCGAGCGCCGCACTGTAAGCCTCCGCGCTCCGTCCCGGACAGCCACACAGCGCTCCGTTCCTCCCGAGCTGCAGCGCGGGTCGATCCCTCCCCCGCCGAAGCCGCAGCCAGCAGGATGAACTCACCCCTGGCAAGCCGCCTCCTGGTCCGTGCAGTGCTCTTGGGCGCCGGCCTTGACTCCACGTGGGGGACCGCGGCCTAGCGTTATAGGCGAGGCCGCCCCGGGCACCACGTCACGCCGATCTTCCACTTGGTGGAATGCTCCCGAGGTCCGTGCGGGGGGAGAATCCGTCCCCCAGCCTCGGTATTCTCACCGAGTCTGCTGCCGCTGACGCTCCTCCGTTAACTCGAGTCCCCGGGCAGGCAGAGCCCCTCTTAAGCAGGATAATTGAAAGATTAAGGCACCAGACCGCAAGAGCCTCACATTAGTGCGGCCATTTTGCGTGCGCGCCCTCTAGCGCCCTCACTGTCACATAAATCTTAGTTTAATGCATACAGAAACCAAAAACAATATTGTGAAAGAGGGGCATTTGGAATGAATGAGACCTTGATCTCAATGCCCTGGGCATACTCCGCTGTAGAAATACATTTAGTACCCGCACAGACATCGTAGGTATCAAAGATAGTTGTGGCCTCACTGGTGTAAGAATTGTGAAACCCTCCTGTGTTTTTTTTCTACCAAAAGAAGATATTTGACAGAACCCTTGACATATAAAGTGTAGAACAAAACAAACCCAAATCAAATCTAAAATACATATATAAATATATTACCTACTGGTGGGGATCAGGCACAGACTGGGGGGACCTAAAAGATCTCTCCCGCAGTTGCCAACCTTTAAAAAGTGGGTGCCCTTGGTGGGACCAGGCCATCCACACTAGAGGCCGGGCCCTGGGGATGGAGTCCCGGGCCAAAATAGGCCCTAGAGGGGGGCCGCTTGGCCCCATCCCTTTTTTTAGAAACAGAAAAAAGGGGCAGGTCCCAGGGGATAGGGTCAACTACTCAAACACCTAGACACTCAACAATACCGTCAATCACACAGTCACTTACTCACCCTAACAGTTGCACCCTCACCCACTTACTTACTCAAACAAATAGTAAGACATACTCACTCAGCTATACAGTCACTGACAGAAGCATGCACTCATCTATATATCCACTCTCACATTCACTCACTCACGAATACAGTAACTCACATACCCCGTCACTCACATATACTGCCTTTCACATACTCAGTTACTCACCCATACTGACACATGCACTCAATCACTGACACAGCCATACAGACACTCACTCACCCATATAACTTCTTACCCATGCAACAGTACCTCATAGAGCTCCTGACTCACCCACTCACTCATCCATACATGCAGTCACACACCTACTCACCCACAAACACAGACACACAGAGGTAGTCAGACAACCAATCAATCACCCTTATAGCCATTCATGTACCCGCTAACACACTCATACACCGACTTAGATATCAACTGACAGACAGATACACACATTCACACAACCAGTCACTCATCCATACATTCACTGAGAAACATCATTACTCACTAATACAACCAATCACACACCCACTGAGTCATCCATACAGTCACTCATACAACCACAGATTCACCAATACACCTTGTTATATATATTTAACACTCATACACTTTTTTAAAACACTCACAGTCAATAGATGATATCATCACTGACGTCATCATTGATGTAATTTGAGATGTCATCAGTGATGTCACTGACCATCTCATGACTGATGTAGTGTGTGAGGTCATAAGCAACGCATTGCGGGGCACGTGTTATGGGTAACTCAGCTAACTAACGGCCACATTTTTCTGGTTTTGTATGAGTAAAATCTGACCCTAACTATAACGTCTTAGTAACCTTTGATTTTTTTTGTGAATATATATATACATGTATACATACTATATACTTACATGCTGGGAAGTCCTGCTTGGGTGCTTCTTGGGATCAGGAGCGGACTCGATAATTCATACATACACACAAATGCTTCATACTTTTCAGTGAACATGCGAACTCAGAGCTGCTGCACCACAGAAGTCATTTATAGCGGAAGAAAGCAGCAATTGATGCAAACGTGTTTTGACTAGAAGGCCTTAGTCACACATGAATTCATGCTTTCTTCCACAGCGTTAGTGTGGATATATATCATACAGTTATAATTAGAGTAATCAGATAAGGGGATTTTATTTATTTTTGTCCCTTAATAGTCCTGCATCCATTTGACAAATGTCTGCAAAACTTTGTAGACCTAGTGCCCCAGGTTCATTCTTGGATTCCTGGAAGTTTAACAGCATTTTGTCAAGGATGTGCAAATAAAATATAGGTGTCCAAAAACAGGTGTAAAATCCAATGCATTTTACATGGACGGTTGTATGTCAAGTAGCACGAAAAGTCTGATTTTAATGACATTTGGAAGGATTTCATATTATGGTGCACAGATGAATGTCTGGGGTACTGCAGGTAAATAGGGTAAGTATTTTCTGTGTTTTGTTTAGCTATATCTGTTGTCACAGTAGCACTGTGGTACTCCTGAGGTACATAGAGATGACAAATCATTAGCCTATTGGCTAATGACTGCATTACAAAAGATAACGGCTGCCATCTTGTTTTGACGTCAAGTTTTCCTGTGTTCTGTGTTACTCCTTGTAATGTAGGTAAGTATCAGGTTTGAAATTTTTCCAATACCTATTACCACCCTATTGAAGTGGTAACAGGTAGAGAAAAATATGTATATGTTTATATATATATTTTAAAAGAATTAGGGAGTTCTACGCTACTTCCCCGGTACCAAAAAAATTATTGCAATTTAGAACACACTATAACACACTATATTTTATAAATATAGGGCCAGATGTACGACCATTCACTTTTGCGAGTCATAAATTGTATGCATCATTAATATTCATGAGGCAAGCGTAATTTGCGACCCCATTGGGAATGGCTAAGTCTCCCAGGGATGGTGGCCTGCTGGGGTCAGCAGACCACTATGTCTGGGACTGCTTTTTAAACAAAGCATTTTTTTTAAATGCAGACGGTTTTCCTTAAAGGAGAACGAGATGCATTTAAAAAAGAAAAAATGTAACTTTTCAGTTACATTTTTTAGGGCAGGCAGTGGTCCCTTGTACCACTGCCTGCTCTTGAAAAATATTTACGCACCCATTCACAAAAGGGAAGGGGTCCCCCGGGGACCCCTTCCCATTTGCGAGTGGTTTACCAACTATTTGGAGTAGGTGGTAAACGGCGAGTGTTTTGCGGCCGCAAATGCGGTCGCAAAACAATAGTAGATGGCATTGAGTCTCGGTATTGGGAAGGGACGCCCCGTCGTTATAGGGAGAGTCGCTAAACGCTATTTTGCGAGTCAGTGACTCGAAAAATAGAATTTGAACATGCCATGTACCCTTTTTTGTGGTCGCGAATGGGCCGATCTCCCATGCGCGAGTGCAAAAATGGATCATACATTTGGCCCACAGTATACTAAAATGTATTGTCTAATTTTAACATATTTAAATATGCTGAAGGGTACAGAGTAGTTTGTTAATTACTAAAAATGTATGATGCTACTTAAAATAAATAGATTGCTACAAAAAGAGGAATTTAGAAATAACAGTAACCTTACAAAATAATGTAGTGGTACTGCGGTTAGTACCACGCAACTCCCTATTTATGCAAAAAATATTCATAAAGATAATTATTTTGCAAAACCTATTGTCATTTTGTAGAATGTTATTATAAAACTCTAGTGCAAACGCACTTGGCTATCAGCAGACTCAGCTCTGATATCCTTTCTGCAATTCCAAAAGGCAATAGCACAAATGGATAGACAGACTCAGGTGGGGGATTTTGCACATTTTCAAACAGACTCTGCCTTGTACCTTCGCAGAAATAAAGATTGAAAGCTGTGAGACTGCCTTTTCACCTTAACTCTATCTAGCAATGCTACCCTGGCAGGTTTCGTGATCTATCGCCCCCCTGGTGTGGCCTAACAATTTATAACTGCCCTAGCAGATAGTGTACCAGCTTTTGCCTTATGATATTCTAAGCTTTTTTTCTTAGGTTACCTCAAAGTGCATTTTGAGGGTATCACATGTCGTTTGACTGCCTCACTTATTGAAGATCTCGAAGCTCTCCAACTTGTACAATTGGTATATGCTCCAACGCATAGGCTTGCTCACAACTTTCACCCGGTATTTGCTAACTCTCCTTGCGTGAGCATGGCTCCTTCACTACCTATGATATCGTCGGACCATTTTGTTCTCCCTTGTGTGATTACTATCTCTTCTCCCACACCTATGCTGCCTAGAGGCTGGCAGAATAAAATATGGAAGTATGCTAAGGTTACCTCTGTTACCTTTACTGTGGCTCTGTCTGTCGCTCACCCTATTCTTTCTCAGCAATTGCGTTAACATAGCCAATAGACAACTTGAAAACTGGATCAGTGAGGCAATGGACTGTATCGCGCCGATGACTATTCAAACTGTTGTCCACTCTAAACCTTCAGCAAGATCATTTAACAGAGAACTTTTGACACTTATAAAAATGTGGAAACAGTTAGAGCATCAGTGGTGCAGAAATGATAGTACCACAAGGCCCTAGATGACTACCATAGGGCAGATCAGAATTGTGCTGAGTCATTTCATTGCTAAAAAAAATCAAGCATGCCCAGAACTCCTCACATGGGATTTTCTTTATAGTGAAGCCCTTATCCTCCCTGGAGCGTGTCTCAGCACACATTGCCCATCAGTGGACAACTGCAATCTGATTGCCCAATTTTTCTCTGATAAAGTGACTGAGATATATGCTACATTTCCTAAGGAAGTTAGAGAAGCTGCTTGTCTTGGATCCTAGTTTATTCCATCGGATTCCAGGGATGGCTTTCTTAGGATTAACACTATTTTTGACAGAGATAGCTGCTGACCTAAAGTAAAATCTGAAGCACCAACTGATCCAGCCTGGCCAATGATTCTGGAGCAGGACACGGAGGCTATTCTTCTGGGGTTATATGGGTTTATATGACCTGCTTTCTCGACAGGTTAGATTCCTTTGAAATGGAAACATGCCACTGTCATCACTCTTTTAAAAAAAAAAAACTGCATTGGATCCAGCTAAGTAAGAACATTTTAGACCAATTTTCCTGCTTTGCTCTTTTGATGAAATACATTGAGGCTAAAGATCTTTTGCACGCAACTCAATCTGATTTCTGTCTTTAGTACAGCACAGAACCCGCATTGTTGTTAGCTTCTGAGTCTCTTAGACTCATTGCTGATGAGGGTAACACTGCGGCTTTGATTTTGCTGGACCTAAGTGTAGAATTTGATATGTTACCGTATCCCATGGCCTTCTGCTTAAAGGGCTGTGGTTGTACTATATCAGTGATATTGCTTTGAGATGGCTGGCCTCCTTCCTTCATAACCGTACCTTCCAGGTAGTACAACAGCCTTTCTCATTTAACAATATTTGTCTCAATAGTTTTTATTTGAGGATGTTACAGTTTCTGTGGTTGACCATGTGTGGGGATGTAATTACTACAGTCTGTTTTTGCCAATAGTAATTTACACTGGTTACTTTTGTTTCAGCCCCTTTTTACTGAGGGGGAAATGTGTAAGTTTCTATTTTTTAGTAATTTTATTCTTGGATTTTATGAATTGCCAGAAGCAGTAAATTTACTCAAATGTTTAATAGCAAATTACACATGTATATTACTCATAAGTGTAAGTTACCTTTTTGAATAGCCTTACACATATAGAGACTAGTAAAGCTACTCACATAATGGGAAGAAGCACTGTGGGAGACTTAGGGGGTCATTAGGATGGCGGACAGACTGGAGTCGGTCCGCCATCCTGGTGTAAACCGGGACCGTCCGCCATGAATGCAGCGGTCACGCACACCCGATCAGGATACGATCATCACCATGGAGGTCGGATCTTGATTGTTAACATTGCGGCAGGTGCTGCTGACAGCAGCACCCGCCGCAATGCTAAAACAGCAAGTCATGCATTTCCCAGCACTAAGTGGCAGGCACCATGTGGTGCCTACTACGTAGTGCTGTGAAAAGTGCACCCTTACTTCCTACCAACGAAAGGGGGGCCCGCAAGGTGCCCCCGTTACCAATCCCCACCAGCCTTCCATGACAGCATCACCACCATGGAAAGGACTGCAATGGCCAGCATCCTGATTTGGTGGACTGTGCTTGTTAGGTACCCCCAGTGTTCAGGGCTACCTGATCCATCCGCCAGGCAATCTGTTAGATTGCTTTTGGCGGACCCGTGGCAGACGGTCTTTGAGTCCGCCACGGTCTGATATGAATTCCCTCCGCCATCGTAATGTGGCGGAGGGAAAATCACAGTACGATTGCGGAAGTACTGCCACCACATGGCTGGTGGTGACGGGCCTTCTGCAATCGTAATCAGGCCCTAAGTATTGATTAACCTTTTGGTTTTGTAGTAAATACATGAGTGAGACCCTATTAAGGGGTAGAGTATTTACTGAAAGCCACCACCTGGTGAAACCTTTAAAGCTTTACTTTTCAGCTTTATCACAAATCAGTCTCGCATCTCCTTTGAACACTTCCTTGAATCTCATCCAGAGATTCTATGAGTTTCAGGGTTGCTCAGGAGGGAGCTTCTCTGTTGCAGACTATCTACACATTGTCCGGGTTAGTGGGGAACGCCAACATTGAGAGACTTGATAGTGTTAGGTTGTCCTGAGTAAAAGGACCCGAATCTAGCAATTGGCTTTAGAGTAAGTTTGTTAAACTGTCGAGGCACAACCATGTTATAGGCTCTCACATTCAGGAAAAATCACACTGTCACAGTTTCTATTATTGCTGACATCTACGAACTCAGCTATGACTGCTCTTAATACATCAGGGAATATCTCCTGAAACCTGCAACAATGGTATGAAGACTCCCAGACACTTCATGTAATTACCTCTCTGTTGTATTGTACAAAAAAAGGTACTTTAACAAATAGGATCCCACATTGTATTGAACAGTCTAACAGTCGGTGTTTGAACAATGTATTGATTTAAAAATATCGGAAGACAAAAATATCAGAATTAAAATACTGTGACACAAAAATATCGTGATCCACAAATATTGCTGACAGGAATATCGTTTTTTTGAGTTAAGTAATAATATCGTTGTAAATAATATCCAAGTTTTAATGTCATTTTCTCAAATATAGTGGTTAAAAATATAGTTTTTTATTATTTTAATTTGTTTTAGTTGATAAATTAATGTTATGTGTTACAATTGTCTACATAAATGTTATCATTTGTTTCTAAAATGTGGCTTGTAATTTTAAGTGATTTTGATTTTTTTTTTTTAAATTTTGGTTAGTAATTTATAGTGGCATACTGGATTGTTTGATTTGTAGGGGGATAGGGTGGGAAGTTAATTAGGTAATAGTCAATTAAGAATAATTTATTATATGTAATATAATTTATATTTATTATGTAATTTCTTTAATACTGATTTATTTTTGCTATATGTTATTTGAGGGATTTTTGTAGGGGTTTAGGGTAGGAAGTTACTAAAGTATAATTTTTTTATTTTTTTATTGTTAATTATGTAATTGAATTTTAAGTATGAAAATAATGGAATAACAATTTATTATCAATGCTTTTTTAATTATTTAATTATTTATTTAATAATTTAATTGATTTTCAATTATGTAAAATATGGAATCCTGATGAATTTGGCTTAGAGCTTAGTTGCAGGATGCTAGGTTGGTAGAGTATAGGGTGGGAAGCTAGTCAAGCAATAATTAACTATTGATTATTTGTTACTTCTTACATCATTGAGGCAGCGAAATACAGTAAAGGCATGAGTTTATTTCCAAATTATTATTCAGAACATGTTAACATACTTGACATAATTAAACATGCAACAACCTGGGGGAGTTGATTGTATGAGAGAGCAATCTATAATAATACAAATTAAACAAGCAGAAGGACATCTCCTAACGTTAAAAAAACAGTAACAACCACAGACAACAATCATCCCAGCACAAGGTTGAAAACATTGCCCATTACACTTAGCCCTCATTGCTCATTAATAGACTGTAGATAAGCCCAGAAGGGCTCCCAGACATCCTTAGGGCTGGACACACGAGGAAGAGTCTGTGAGAACGTTTCAGTTCATTCCTCACATAATGTCATATCTTTAAGCCAGTCTTTAAATCTAGGAGCATGACGACCTCCCCACATTATGGCAACATAGCATTTATCTAAAAGAATATCAGTGGAAATGAGCTTGAGAAAAGCCTGCGGTAGGAGCTTAACCTATACAGCAATACAGCGCTTGCTGAGAGCTGAAGACCAGTTTGAGTCATGGATTCAACAGCTTGCAGTAGTTGAGGCCAGAGCTCAGCCATGTTTGAACAGTTACATTCAAGATGTAAAAAGTGTGCATCCCAAGCTCCACACCTTTTACAGCACACGTCCTCAGATTGATTGCATTTAGCTAGGGTCTTCGGGATAAGATGCGCCTGTAAAAGGACTTTTAATGTATTAAGCAAAGTCTACTATTAGGAGGCACTTCACCCATCTGTTGACAGCAATATCGCCATATCTCATTTGTAATATCTATACCCAGATCTTAAGCCCATTTCAAGTGAGCACTGGGTGGTTCCACTTCCAGCAAGGCCAGGGGCTGTGAGAGGATAATAAAAGCGACAGCACATGCCATTCTCAGGCTTCCTTAGGAAATGTTGATAATATGCTTTGGACAGCATGGTAAAGAATGCCATATGTAATTCTATCAATATTTGTGGGCTCTGCATCACCCAGGTATTCCTCATACTGTTAAAAAATGCTGTTTTGAAACAGGTCCTCCATTATAAGGATATTCTTGCTAAGGAGATTACTCCTCATGACAGAGTTGGCGGTAGTGGTTTATTGGAATAAAGGGGGAGTAAGGTTTGGCCACTTCACAGAGCACAGCCAATCTAAACAAGGCCCAGGCATGAACTGCACAGTGTGGATCTCTATTCTTGACCTGGTAACATGGGAAAAAAGGGCATCTTATATAGGCAGTGGATAACTCTGACCATGCTCCAATGCAAAGTGTGCGGCATTTCGACTATTATGATTCCAATGAAGTATAACTTGAACCTGGGCCTCCAAATAATATATCGCAAAGTATGGTGCTGCAAACTCTCCCCTAGCATAAGGGAGACATAACCGGTTCCAACTCAGACGGGCTGTTTGCCTGCCCAGGCCAAGATGATCATAAGCAAGTTTTATTGCTAAAAAGCTGACTTGTTCAAAGGGATTGGGATGTTTTGAAACTTGTAAAGTAACTTTGTCAGGATTATCATTTTTATCACTGCCACGCTGGCAGCCAGAGTTAAGGGCATGTTATCCAGCATGCCTTCTCATCCTGGAGCCTTTTAAGATGTGACTCATACTTCTGCAACAGAATGAGGGTCGACATGATACATGATACCTTAGTAACGGGCAGGATGAGTTTGCCATTGTAGAAGGAGCGGCAAGTGTGGCTAAGTAGTGCCATCCGTAAGCGGTACCAGAATAGATTTTGACCAGTTAATTTGGAAACCAGCTCAGCAGCCAAATTGAGTAATCTCATCCATAATTGGACACAGATTAACTTCAGTGTCTCTCACCACCAAAAAGTGTCATCTGCATAAATCAAGGGCAAGGTGTAGCAATAACCCAAATTAATTCAGCGTCATGAAGGATGCTTGCAAGAAGCTCTACCGTAATGGCAAAAAGTAAGGGGGAGAGGTGACAGCCTTGTCTCATCATCCTGCTAATCAAAATAGCTGCTGACATACCATTGATCCTAACTCAGGAGAGGGAGTCTGTCCAAAGTAATCTAATCTATCTAGTCACCGCACCTCTCAATCCCATTCTAGTGAGTACCGCCAATAACAAAGGCCATTCAACAGTGTCAAATGTCTTAGCAGCATCTAAAAACATTGCTGCAACTTTCAAGTTAGGGTCTAATTGATGTGTGAGATTAAACAGTGGGTCCAATTCACAAAGGTAAACTTAGACCTCAAGTGTAAGTTTAGACCTGAAGCCTAAGTTTAGGCCTGAAGTCTAACTTTACTATAGTAAAGTTAGACTTCCGGTCTAAGTTTAGACCTAATCTCGAAACAAAAAGTCTAAATTAGACCTTAAGTCTAACTTTACTTCCAGTACAGATAGACTTTAGGTTTAAACTTAGATTTTAGGTCTAAACTTAGACTTTTGTTCTAAGTTTACCTTTTTGAATCTGGCCTAACGAGAGGAGGTTGTCAGCAGTGGAGTGTGCTGAGATAATACCAGATTGATATGATCATATTAGGAGGAATATAAGATGAAATAGCCAATATTTTAGCTAAATTCCTACTATCCACATTTATAACTGATAAGTGACGATAAGAATCACATTGTTCTGGGTGCTTATTTGGCTTAAGGAGCAAGATAATAAGCACCTCCCACATGGTTTGAGGGAGCATGCCAGCCTCATAAGCCTCCTTATCAAGTGCTAAAAGTAAGAGTGAAATTTCTTCAGCATATGTCTTATAGAATTTGGCAAGAAGGCCATCATTGCCAGGGCACTACAATTTTTAAGCTGTAGACTCACTGATTGAGCTCTTCTAATGTAATAGGCTGGTTACACGTAGTGCGCTTTTCCGGCCACAACCAGACCGACCTTGCATCAGCCTGCAACTTGAAAGTGTATACTTCCCTGTAAAATGCAGCAAATACATCCAGAATGGCAACAGGTTTATTTTGGCCACCACCACCAGGTGACTACATGTGAGTAATATGCCCTGCAGCTCACTGTGTTCTGAGTAAGGAAGCTAAAGTGTGTCACGATCTATCTACCTCCCTATATTGCCAGGCCAAGGTATGTCTGCCCATGAACCCAAATTCCGCGAGCGGAACGGAATTTACCTCCCAGGCCTATTAATTATACAAGTTGACTGTTTGCTTTTTATTATTTTTATTTCTTCTCACTCCCAAATAGAAGGTACAGAACCTAGGTTTTAACCAAGAGAAGTAACTACAACAGTAGATTTAAAAGGTAGGGTAACATATTATAACTTTAAATGTATTATTTTTTATCATGAATATCTACTAAATGGGCTCAGAAACTGTTTAAAGCCAGTGGGCCAATCTAACACCAGTACAATGGGGGAGTGATCTGATAGGGTTCAGGGGAGGTGACTGATTCCCCCAACCAGCGCACCACATTTTTCGTCTATGCGCCTAGAGGAGTTATGAACTGGTGAGTGGAAAGTATACTTGCCATGGGTCAGTTGGTGTGCCCTCCACAGGTCAATCAGCTCAAAGTGTTGCATGGTCCTCAGAAGGGCCTCGCAGGCTTTAGTGGGTCACTGATTTCTCTGGTTAGAACAGTCTAAGGACATATTCAGCAATATGTTGTGATCCCCTCCCCAAATAATAGTTCAAGGGTCCAATCCTGCACAGTGCTTCATGACCATATAAAATAACTCAGGACAGTCTGTGTTCAGGCCATACAAATTGATCAAAGTAACATGAGTTTGATTAAATAGACCTTGTAAAATCAAAACATTTACCTCTGTATCGATTATACTGTTGAGGTGTTAGAATTGAACTGACTTATGGAAAAGTGTCACTACTCCTCTGGAAAAAGTGGAGTACGAGGAAAATAATCTGTTAGGGTCCCATGTGGAGGCAAAGGGGTTTCCCTAGCAAGGAGAAAGGTTTGTCTCCTGTAGGGAGACAATATCTACTGCGTTCCTAGCCAGGTAAGCAAGTACTTGTTGACATATCCTCATTTTTGCAAAGATTCCACATGAGCGGTGTTAAAGTACTGTGACTTCTATCTTTGCACTCCACCACAATAATCCATCAATTGCATTACCAACCCATTCAGATTCACAATCAACTTTTGCCAAAGGACAAAACAAAGAAATGTTATCACTGCCTCATTTTGACAAACTGCCTACCCCACCCACACCAGAACCCAACCTCCAAATGAGTACCCTATACATAGTTTCCCACAACAGACACATTTATCATGTAAATTAAATGAACAGTACTATGCATACAATGGCTAGAAGATGAGGGTGGCCAAAGCAACTGATGATAAAAATAAGCATTCAAAACTTGGCATGAATATATAATAAGCATAGGAATGCAGTGAGATTAAACTCTTACCTCCTGCTGAAACAAATAGAAGACTCATTAGCGACCTAATCCATTTCACAAAATATGACCAAAACACATATCAATGCAGATGGACCCTAGTTTTCATACTAAACAGTATCATCAAGAACAGAGAGGAGTTGACACAGGAAAATGTTATAGGCTCATTCAATCTCCTCCAATGGCGATCCAGAGTCAGCTCTATTTCAGGGAGATCCCAAACCGTGGTCGAGAACAGGGCTATGAAGAAAAGACAGGTGCCTTGGTAAAATCGGTAAAAATCTTCGGTTTGCCCTTCCAGCTGAACTTGAGCAGGATATAGCCCAGTCTAGGTAATGTTCCTTTCTTGCAATTGCTTTTTAACTGGGAAACATTTTTTCCAGGCATCTTGTACCATTTGTGTGTAATCTGGATAAAAGGAGAGTTTCATCCCATCATGGTGCACTTCATTGGTTTCTCTGGCTAAATGGTGTAATTGATCACAATCTCTATAATTGAGGAGTTGTGAAATAATTGGGTAAGGTAGGTTGCCTTGTGTTGATCTGGGGCCAAGTGAGTGATGGGCCCTCTTAACAACAAACATTTTGGAATATTTGCTGGCACCGCAAAGTGTTGTCATCAGGTTCTCAATGCAGTCCTCTTGAGACCCATGGCAGGGATTTAAAAATACCCAATATGCTGCCATTGTTATGCTGTGATCTAGCTTCCAGATCTTCATTTTTGAGGCATATGTGTCGAAATTTATCTTGCATTTTGGTAAACCTCTTAGACCATTGTGCCCTGTCATCTTCGATGCCAGAGATATGCTGTTTGGCATTTGTTATCCAAGTGGGTTGTTTTTCCATCGGTCTCTCATGTCATCAATATGTGCATACAGGAATCTATTTTGTGATCAATTCCAGAGAGGCTAGGCTTCATGTCTAACAGCAGGAACTTGATGTCCCCAGACAAAAGCAGTTTCCCCTCCACAGCATCATCATGGTCTGAACTATTGGAGTCTTCAGGGACAGAAAGTTTCACCTGCTGTTTGGAGTTAAATAACGAACAGAATTACCTGGCATCTGTCTTGCCCATATTGAATCAGCTTCAGGCTCCCCTTCCCAATCATACCACTGACTCTGGGCAAGAAACTGATCAGGCCTCAAAGTCTTAACTGGACAGGATAGTTGATTCAGATCCCTAACACAGTAAATGGGCAAGACGGGGTGCCCAGGGCTGGTCTGGGGCCAAGTGAGTGATGAGTCTTCTCAACAACACACATTTTGGAATATTTACTAGCACCAAAAAGTGTTGTCTGATGGTTCTCAATGTAGTCCTCTGTGCGACTCCTGAGAGTGATTAAGAAATAGCCAGTGTGCTGACCTTGTTATGCTGTGATCTAGATTCCAGATATTCATTTTTTTGGCATATCCAGCAAAATTCATCTTGCATCTTGGTAAACTGCTTAGATCATTGTGCCACTTCATCTTCACTGTCAGAGATGTGCTGTTTGGCATTTTGGTCCAAGTGTGTTGGTTTCCAAGTGGTCTCTCATGTCATCCATATGCTGCATCAAAGAATCTATTCCACAATCACTTTTGGAGAGGCTAGTCTTTATGTTTAACAGCAGGGACTTGATGCCCCCAGATAAAAGCAGTTTACCCCCAAAGCATCATTGTGGTCTTAACTATTGGAGTCGTTAGAGACAGGCGGTTTCGCCTGTTGTTTGGAGTCAAATACCAGGCATAATTACCTTCCATCTGTCTTGCCCATATTGAATCAGTTCCAGGTTCCCTTGCCCAATCAAGGTCACTGACTTCAGTCAAGGCGCCTAAGGCTTGCCTGCACAGGATAGTTGATGCAGATGCAGATCCCTTAAGCAGTAACTCAGCAACAGTCATCAAAAAGCATACCCTCTTAGATTAAGTTTAGGGATCTATCAAAAGGCGCCACATTCATCTCATATCTCACTCAGTGGAGATGAATCTGCAATTAAAACACTATAGAGATCACCATGAGTTGGTAGAAATCAGCTGGACTCACAACACAGAAGGGGAATCAGGAAAGTGAGCCACTTTACATAGCTTGCAATCCGTGAGGAAATTGGGCATGCATTACAAAACTGTTCTGTCATCAGGATTGTGGAGGTGGAGTCGCCTCCATGTTAGAGGCCACATCTAAGGTCACAAAGAGGGCTCAGCTGGCCACATGTGTCAAAATGACCGCCAGTCTCATAGGGTGTGCCAACTAGCCGTCCCCACCAGCCTGCGTCTGTCTCCCAGCCACCAAGCCTTCCCTTGCTAAAGCACCTATTCTTCAGGAGACGGAGAGATAATCACGCACACAGCACACACTTACTACCAGACACGGGCAGCGCAGGCCTCTGACGTGCATGCCCGCATTGCAGCCAGACCCAGTTAGGCCTCAATGTGGAAGGTCTTTCTCCAGTTGCACGGTCGCCAACATCAAGGCCACAGTGCCCTGTTGTAAATTGAAACCACGATGTGATTAAGCATTTACTAAAGACATGAATTCTCCTTCCTTAGAACATGTCTCTTTCGTTATGTTGACTAAAGTCTGGACTCCATTTTGTATTGTCATGTCTCCACGTGCTCAACACGAGAAGAGTCCTATCTTCGTGTTAGTTGCTCTTGCAATCTGCCTAGTAACAGTCTATAAATAGTTCCGTTGTCCGTCTGGCGCATGCCCAGGCTTGACCACATCTGTTATCAGTTAGTCCTTGCTTGACCATGTTTTCGCGGGCCCAGGAAATTGTTGACTCCGCCCACATATTGATCTTGTATTGAAAATGTCCTTAAAAGGTAATGAATTTCGCTCTATGTTGTATCCACCCACTTATGAGCCCCTCTGTTGTGTATAAAAGGGGACCGTGTACGCAAGTCCTTTGTGCTACTCTATGCAATACTGAAGGGTGTTGTATGGATTGTAGGACCACCCTTAAGGGTTAATAAACTTTGTCTTTGTACTTTGCAGTTTCCGTGCCAACTTCCTTATAGATTCCATTGCAGGAAAGCGAACCCTTGTGTCCTGCGGGCCTAGCTGGGGCCTGTATTCATCAATTGGCGCCCGTCACGTGGGGCTCATCGGCGACTCGGATGCTCGAAGGATTGGTCGCGACGAAGGTGAGGAATTTGGCCGGGGATGTGATCACTGCCAGAGGCACTTTAGTCCTGGCATCCCGAGGTTTTTCTTCCTTCCCTTCCGAGCTGACCATCTGGGTGGCGCCGGTCCTCGACTGAGACCTCTTCTGTCGGTCCTGCCGTGACAGCCGTTTGGGCGAATTTTGGAGCTTGGCAGTTGGAATCTGGTCTCTTGATTGGTAAGAACCGTTGTACGGTACTTGCTCTGAGTTTTTGAAGCCTGGGTTGGCTATTTGAGTTTGATTTGTGATGACCGGTCATATCTTGTATTGGCTATTGTGAGAATATATGCGTTGCAACACATATAGGCAGGTAATGTGGAGATATTTCTCCGGAACTGTGTAACTTTGAACGGCACAACGTTTAAGTGCCATTTCTGATAATACTGCATATTTTGCATTATTTTTGAGCATGCCTGCTTTTAGCGCACTCCGTAAGTGGTGCTGCTGTTTTGGAAACCGGTTCAACCTCGAGGAATCTGCTCCAGCCCCCCCAGAGGGGACTCCTAATAGGGATATGTATGTGAAGCATGGTCTTTCCTCTATAATGTACAGCACGATATGGAGGAAATACACCAAGAAGGATCCTGAGTTACGATGGCCTTTGTATGGATCGTTTGATATGCGTAAGATTGAGTATGTGGAACAGTGTATGTGTAAGCGGCGTGCTCGTCAAGACATGTTTGAATGTGTGCGATTATGGGTGAAGGAAGTGCGTGAGCGAGAGAAACGTGAGAAAGCGCTGTTTGATAAAGAGCAACGGAAGAATGATCATGTGCGAGCACAGGAAGCGAAGCGTCGGGAGGAAAGAGAACAGACGGAGAGACAAGAGAAAGAGCGTAGGTTGCAAGTCTCGGGTCAATATGCTGTCCGTCAGTCACTTTATCCTGTCCTTAATAATCCTGACGATGATTTTTATTTATTAGATCGTTCTCCGCCCCCTTATGTTGGCGCGTCTGCCCCGAGGCCACCGGATTCTGGATCGGTGTCGGGTAAGGTAGACACGCGGTCCATGTTATCGGCTGACCGAATGGGTGAGCTTCGGCAAGTTTCCTATCGTGCACTTAAGGGCAAGTTATCCCTTGCTGAGTTGTTGAAGTCCTGGGAGCTGTGGCAGGATAGAGAGAAGTTGTATTTTTTGGGCCACTTTTCTGATGAAGTGATTGCTGCTTTCCGGAAATATTCCAGCGTTTTTGAGCCTGATGATGTGGTATCAGATGCTAAAGCATTGCGTAATGGTGTTTTCTCTCCCTCTAAGGCGCCTGATGCGGTTCGGCGGCTGTTTGCATTGCGGGACGCGGTGAGGGACCTTAAAGAGAAAGCGCGCCAACAAGCTGAGGAGGAGAAGCAGTCGGATTCGCATACCGGAGATGGCCACTCATCCACCTCCCAGTCAGATAAGAGCGACCTAGTGCATGCTAAACCAATGCCAGAGGCGGCACCTTTGTATGTTCCTCCTAAAGGAGCGGGGACTAGTTCGGATATTACCTCCGCCGATGCTAAGGGATATTTTGTGTACAATTGGGTTTATACTCCTTGGCATAGGGCTGATGTCATGGCATTAAAAAATGCATTGCCTGATCCCCGCAAGAATCCAGCGGCCTTCTACGAAGAAGTGGAGGAGGCCCTGAATTCTTGTACTATGACCTTAGCAGATATAGATCTGTTCTTTGGGCTTATTTTACCACCAGATATGTGGCGATCTGTGCGGAAGGTGGACGATGTTGCCGCTTTTAAAGCTCGGTGGTCTGAGCTTGAGGATGAGGATAGGGAGAGGAAGCCCGCGCAGAAACCGCCTCAGCTTATCTTAGATCTCCCTGCTGCTATTCTGACTGAGTTGAAGACAATCATCCCCCCTAAAAAGATTGACTGGAATAAGCTAGCCTCGTGTAAGCAGAAAGTTGACGAATCAGTTGCAGATTTCTTTACGCGCTTTGAGGAGACGTTTCATGATTTTAGTGGTCAGTCACTTACGGATGATACGGGTCGACACCTCTTTGCTGATAAATATGTGGCGAATTTACTACCGGTGATCGCAGCCCGCCTAAAAGCGAGTGAAAGTTCTTGGTCCACTGCGACCCCGACAGCCCTCCTGACTATAGCTCAGTATTATGAGCGCCAGGAGCAAGAAGCGAAGGGACAGGAGGAGAAGAAATCGAAGGATTTAAAAACGAAGGTGATGTTAGC
The DNA here is from genome assembly GCF_964204655.1 of Triturus cristatus. Taxonomy (NCBI): domain Eukaryota; kingdom Metazoa; phylum Chordata; class Amphibia; order Caudata; family Salamandridae; genus Triturus; species Triturus cristatus. The sequence goes on from NC_140588.1 coordinate 719,788,401, forward strand.
GCAAGTATATGGTCCGCCCCGTCGGGGTGTCAATAGAGGTAGGGGAGGATTTTATGGTCCTCCCTCGGGCCGATCTGATTTGAACAGGAATCAATGTGCGTATTGTAAGCAATCGGGACACTGGGCCAGAGATTGCCCGGCGTTGCATGCTTCGCGTCAGGGACACAATCAGGGTGGCCCGAGAGGTAGAGGGGGTTTCTCGAATTTTAGAGGGAATTCTAACGATCACGCTCGTTTTGACCCTGCCGGGCAGCAGCGAGATAGGCCTAATGTTTTCGATCGACAAAACCAGTATCAAGTGTCGGGGATTGACCGCTCTGGGTACCATGATTCTCAGCATGCATGGGAATGCGTTGGATGGGGGTTAGAATCAGTTGAGGTGCCGGTTGATCAGAAGGGTCCTTACGTATCAGCTGAGGTTTTGGGTTCTACTGATCAGTTCCTAGTGGATACAGGAGCGACTCGTAGTGCGCTGTCTAAACAATTGGTTCCGAGGGCTCCCCCATCTGGCTTAATGGTTACATCGGTAGGGTTTGACGGTACACTCTCCCGAAGCCCTCTTTCGCGGCCCCTCACATTTCAGGTTGATTCATTTTCTGCACCCTGTCCGTTTTTGCTTGCCCCGAACACGCCAGACAACATTATGGGCCTTGATATGTTAAAGCACTTCAGAGCTACGATCCGCTGCTCCCCTGCTGGAGTGCGGGTGATATTAAATGACAATTACCCTCGGTCTGAACGGATGTGTGTGGTTGCAGAGGATGCTGTGTTAGCTACCCTCCCTCGTGCTTTGTGGGCCACTTCGGATACTGATGTGGGACAGATGGTGATTCCGCCTGTCCATATTAGTGTCAAGGAGGGGGCAATGTTACCACGCCTCCCGCAGTATCGTATTTCCCAGGAGGGGGAGGAGGCCCTTATACAGATTGTGCAGGATTTGATTAAGGTGGGAGTAGTGGAGGAAGTTCCCTGCAACGTCTGTAATAGCCCGATTCTACCCATTTTGAAAAAGGATACGGATGCCAAAGTCTATCGGTTTATAATTGATTTGAGAGAAGTAAACAAGATCGTGATACCTCAGTACCCAGTGGTTTCTGATATCACGACGTTGCTTACTTTGGTCCCGCCTACGGCGACCACGTTTTCAGTTATTGATTTGAAAAATGCCTTCTTTTCGATTCCTATTCATCCCGATAGCCGATACCTTTTTGGTTTCACTCTAAGTAATAGGTCTTATCGATTTTGTAGAATCCCTCAGGGCTACACGGAAAGCCCTAGCATTTACAGTCAAGCTTTGAAAAGACAATTGGACTCCTTTGTTCTGCCCGAGGGTGTCGCCCTCATTCAATATGTCGATGACATCTTGCTGGCGGCCGACACTACGGAGTTGTGTGAAACGAGTATGTTGTCCTTGCTTTCCTTTTTGGCATCCCACAATCACAAAGTATCTCGGAAGAAATTGCAGTTCTGTAGACCAAAGGTGACTTATCTGGGTCACCTTTTGTCTAAGGAGGGGCGTGCACTCACACCAGATCGTGTCCAAGTAATTCTGGACACGCCGACGCCGTCCACGCAGAAGGACGTGCGTGCATTTTTGGGTCTTGTTTCTTTTTGTAGGCAATGGATACTAGGGTTTTCACACATAGCCAAGCCATTGTTAGCCCTTTTGACAAAAGACACACCTATTCCGCTTCCTTTGTCAAATGAGTGTGACACTGCCTTCCAGAAATTGCGACAGGCCCTTTGTTCAGCACCAGTGTTAGGGACTCCTGATTATACAAAACCTTTTTCGCTGTATGTGCATGAGAAAGATGGATGTGCATTATCAGTTTTAGTGCAGATGCACGGCGACAAGCAGCGCCCTTGTGCATATTTTTCGGCTGTACTTGACCCTGTTGCCCGAGCATTGCCTGGTTGTTTTCGTTCGGTTGCGGCGACAGCTGTGTCAATACGCCAAAGCGAGGGAATTGTGTTATCTCATAAGCTGTTGGTATTAGTCCCCCATGCTGTTGATGCCCTGCTTAATCAGACAAAGACGCAGCATTTGACCAGCGCCCGTTTAACGGGATATGAGCTGACGCTCTTGGCTCCTCATATTACGTTAAAGAGGTGCGTAACGTTAAATCCGGCCACATTGTTGCCATACCCCGAGATTCAGTCTGAAGCACAGAAAGCACATGATTGTATTCTTGTGACTGAGGAACAAACAAAGGGTCGTTGATCTCCAGGATATGCCCTTTCCAGATGTGGATGGAGAACTGTGGGTGGACGGGTCATGCCTGAAGCTACCAGATGGTACGACTTCAGCAGCGTATGCAATTACCACATTGCAAACAATAGTGGAGACAGCACGCATACCACAGAAATCAGCTCAAGCAGCGGAACTGATAGCATTAACACGAGCATGTGAGCTCAGTATAGGATTGTGTGTGAATGTTTATACAGATAGCCGGTATGCCTTCGGAGTAGCGCACGATTTCGGCCTGCTCTGGAAGGAGAGAGGGTTTTTAACGTCACATGGAGTACAAATAATGCATGGGGAGTTAGTTCACAATCTTTTAACTGCATTGACATATCCGAAGAAAATTGCCATCGTTAAATGTAGCGCCCATAGGAAAGTAGTCGATAAAGTTGGAGAAGGGAATGCGTTAGCAGACCGGGTGGCACGGGAGACTGCGATGCAGCCCGGTGCTACTGCCATGTATGTAGTGAAGTCGCAAGTAGAAAGATGGCACGATGCGAAGGAAGAAGTGCGAGAAATACAGAGGACCGCTTCTGATAAAGAACGGGAGCAATGGTCCAGTGAGGGAGAATTGGATGATGAGGGTTGCTGGAGAAATAAGCAGATGGATAGATGGAAGCTACCCACGGCTTTTGTACAACCTATGGTTCAGATGGCACATGGGCTAGCACATGTTGGAGCTTCCGCAATTGTAAAATTGCTTACCCAAGTTTGGGAGCATCCAGAGATTGCTAGCACGGCAAAGAGGGTGGTGCAGACCTGTATGATCTGCCTGAGGTACAACCCAGGAAAGGGTACTCGAACTCCAGCAGGAGGATTTGTAACACCTACTGCACCCTTTGAGGTTTTGCAGATGGATTACATCCAGCTTGAGCGCTGTAACAATTTGAAGTATGTTCTAGTAGTGGTTTGTGCCTTTAGCAAATGGGTTGAGGCATACCCTACGAAAGACAATACTGCAATGACTACCGCCAAGATGCTGTTGAAGGAGTTCTTCCCTTGATATGGCGTTTGTAGACTTCTGTGGAGTGATAACGGACCCCACTTTATAGCGGATGTTATAAAGTATGTTTTGAAGGGTCTGGGCATCACCCAGAACTTTCACGCAGTGTTTCACCCTCAATCTGCGGGACTAGTCGAGAAGTATAATGGTACACTGAAGCTCAAGATCGCTAAAATCCAAGCTTAGACGTCTTTGACTTGGCCAGATGCTTTACCGCTGGCGTTATTGTCAATTAGATCGGTACCGCACTCTCGAACCGGTCTTACACCGTACGAGATTGTCTTTGGACGCCCAATGAATATTTGGGGTCCACCAAAACCTAAGACTGTGTATGATGTACCTTGTGTAATGATGAATGATTATCTGGCGCAGTTAACGGATAACTTGGTTTCTATTCATCAACAGGTCCGGGAGGCGCTCCCTGATCGGTCCACCGGTGAAGGACATAGTCTCCGGCCTGGCGACTATGTCATGGTGAAGATCTTTGACAGGACGAACAGCTTGGAGCCGAGATGGGTTGGTCCTGAGCAGGTCCTACTTGCAACGAGGACGGCTGTGCGAGTTTCCAACAGAAAGAATTGGATCCATTCCCTGCACTGCCGCAAAGTACCGCCCGGATTGGTGGAGTCTGCTGTATTGACCGATCAACGAGAAATTCTGGCTGCAGAGAAAGGCCATGCTGGGGAACTGCACGACACTGAGGAGCTCTTCCCGGACCACGCGACTCCTGGAGGAAAGCGATATCATCTCAGGCCAAGGAAGTGAATTCTTCAGTACCGGGACATGTTGTCAGAATGGCCCTTGGGTTAGTGAAACGGAGAGCCAATGAGGCAAGGGGGGGGGATCAGCCCTGCATTAGTGTAGCGACACCCGTCTTGGCCCGCTGGTGAAGAAATCGACCGCTGCCTAAGGGGAAGAGTTCTGACAAACCTTTTAGTTTCAGGAAGATATTGATTCTTATTTCTGACATGGAGAAAAAGAAAATCCTTTGTGCAACAGGTTTTATGCTCACAGTAGCTATTGTTGGGATAACCACATGGTTTGTGGAGGATGTGACTCCTGCTCGAAAGTTACTTGTGTTGACTACTCCCGTGCCTGAGGAGCACTACTTCTATACCCTTCCGTATCAAGAATTGAAGCATCGTCAGTCTTATTTGAATAACACTTTCATCCAGATGTTGCATCATACCCACGTTGCCACGAATGCTACGAACTGTTGGATATGTGGTATGATGCCAGCTCACCAGAAGAAAGGAGGAACGCCATTCATACCTCTTCCTTTCTCTCATAATGGCTCTTGTAGAGCATGGTACACTTTGCTTTTTGCCACCCGGAAACCCACAGTGGGACGATTACTCTTCAGACTCAATAAAGAATGTCATCAGGATAAAGATGGATATCCGCAAGCGAATGGGACAATTTGGGAATGGGAAGAGTATCGACCAGACAATGAATCGATTCCCTATATTTTCACGAACACTAGAGACACTGTGGGAAAAGACAGATTTGTGATTCAAGTGGCACAAGCTCAAGCGGACCTGTGTGTCCAGAGTGTGGGTTATATTCCTGTTGGTGTTAGTGATTGCATTACCATATTAAACATCGACGGGTTGAATAACAGTACCTTTTTAGCATCCCATAATACATACTTCGTATGTGGAAATAAAGGTTATTACTGTTTGCCAGCCGGTTGGTCTGGAGTATGTTATGTAGCATTTCTATTGCCCCCTGTATTCTTGGCACCTGCATCCTATCATAAGGATTTGAAGTTGTTAAATAATGTGACTGTAAATAGGTATAAACGTACTCTATCAATTGATGATGTGGATCAGACTGACACTAGTCTGCAGCAGTATATTGATTTTAATTTAGGATTGTTTTTCTTCGTTGGAGCTGCCCTAAATAGTAGGAAAGTTCGAAGGTTAACAAGAGTGGTAGAGGCTGTGACAAACCAAACCGCTGCTGCTCTTGGGAATCTTACGGAAGAATTACAGATTACTAGAATTGTTGCATTGCAGAATCGTATGGTGCTAGATGTTATGTTAGCCGACCGAGGTGGAGCTTGTAAAATTATCGGAAGTAGTTGTTGTGTGTTTATCCCTGACCACACGCCGTCAGTTTATAATGCTATCAACAGGTTGCATAAAATTGCAGCTGAAATCCATACAGAAAACGGCACTTGGTCCTTTTCTGGATGGTTTTGGGCATTCATCACTGCTTGGGGGTGGAAGGTTTTAACTGGTCTCTGTATTATTGTAGCAGTTCTGTTCTCTTGTTGCATTTGTGTCCAATGTGGTCCCTTGCTCTGTTCCTTATGTGTATCATTCTGTATTCCCGATAAGAAAGCTATTGCCGATGTCACTTATCAGAAACATTTAGCTAAAGAAGTAGAAGAAATGATGACAATTGACATATATGATGATTATCCTAACAAACCGGATGTCTTCAGTAAATGCTGAAAGGGTCGTCTGTTGTAAATTGAAACCACGATGTGATTAAGCATTTACTAAAGACATGAATTCTCCTTCCTTAGAACATGTCTCTTTCGTTATGTTGACTAAAGTCTGGACTCCATTTTGTATTGTCATGTCTCCACGTGCTCAACACGAGAAGAGTCCTATCTTCGTGTTAGTTGCTCTTGCAATCTGCCTAGTAACAGTCTATAAATAGTTCCGTTGTCCGTCTGGCGCATGCCCAGGCTTGACCACATCTGTTATCAGTTAGTCCTTGCTTGACCATGTTTTCGCGGGCCCAGGAAATTGTTGACTCCGCCCACATATTGATCTTGTATTGAAAATGTCCTTAAAAGGTAATGAATTTCGCTCTATGTTGTATCCACCCACTTATGAGCCCCTCTGTTGTGTATAAAAGGGGACCGTGTACGCAAGTCCTTTGTGCTACTCTATGCAATACTGAAGGGTGTTGTATGGATTGTAGGACCACCCTTAAGGGTTAATAAACTTTGTCTTTGTACTTTGCAGTTTCCGTGCCAACTTCCTTATAGATTCCATTGCAGGAGAGCGAACCCTTGTGTCCTGCGGGCCTAGCTGGGGCCTGTATTCATCAGCCCGAGTTGCTCCACTACCACTGTATGGCTCTGGCCTCAAAAACCACTGTCAGGAGAAGGATTGCCTGCCAAAATGTGCTGCCATATTAGACTGATGCTAGACTACACCACCTACTCTTACTTAGATGACACTAGGAATATTAAAACTAACCTCTTCGCAGTTCAACACTTTCCCTACTGTTGTACTGTTTAGGGCAGAAATACTGAATTTCACCCCTCTGTAATCCAACTTTTCCCTATTGCTACAAAGACTAAAATAGGAATAGTAAATTTTACCACTTCAAACTCCAACACTTTCCGTGCTTTTGTGCTGGTTGGAGTAGGAATAGTACATTTTACCCCGCCAACATTCAACCCTTTCCCTACTGTTGCATAGACTTGAGTAGGAATAGTACATTTTACCTCCTCAAAGTTCAACATTTTCCATAATGATGCAGTGATTGGAATGGAAATAGCAATGTTCACCCTCTTGAAATCCAATGCTTTCCCTACTGCTACAGAAACTGGAGTGGGAATAGTAAATCTAACAGCTGTAAAAGTCCAACCCTTTCTCTATTATTGCAGTGACTGGAGTAGAAATAGTAAATCTAACTTCTCCAAAGTCCAACGCTTCCCCTGTTATTGCATAAACTAGAGTGGGAAGGCTGTATTTAATATACTTATATTCCAATAATATTGATGATATAGATTTTATAGCATTAATTGCTTTTTTGTATTTTATATTATTTGTTTTTGTTTTAATTTTTTTTGTAATGTTTATAGGAGATTTTGTAAATATGTTTTTCTTTTACTTTTCAATTTGTTATGGTTTAAATATTCTCTAGTTGGTATATTTTTCTTATTCAATTGGATATATGTTTATGATTTTATTGTGTATGTATGTTATTTATATATATTTATATATATATGTTTACACACATATATATATCTAAGTATGCATACACACACATACACATATATGTGTTTGTGTATTTACATAAGCATATATTTAGATATGGAACCTGATTTTGATCTTGGCGGAATCAGTCCCACTCGCCGACTTGGTGGTCCGCCTGCCCTATTTAGATGTTGGTTATTGTATAGACAAAAGACTGTCACAGTCTTTCTGTCACCACCAGGAAATCTTGACCGCGTCGATGACGCGATAGGCAAAAGCTGATATCAGAGGGCGGACCGCCAGTTGATCCACTAGGCCACTCATGATGTGCCTTTGGCCCGATGTGTCTGTTGCGGTCAAACCTACACACCTGAGTAGGTGGAATGGAACAATTAAAAGGCACTAACTTACCTTTTCTTCCTTTCACACTTCCTGTTTTGCCATGGATCTGGCCTGCAAAGCCCTGATGCTGCTGCTTGACGACAAACAAAACCAGCACCGTAGTGGACTCAATTGATGGTAGGCCACACTCTTACCTGTTACCCATCAACTTGTTTGTCTACATTTGCACTGAACTTGCGCATTTATAAATCGCTCATACAAGCAATAGTATACAAATGTGCAATGCAGATGTCTGTAATGTTGATGTCTTAGAAATATAAAGAAACACACCTATATCAACATATTATATGTATGAATTGGGTTCAAGCTACCTTCCCAAAAATTGACATTTGCAAAAAAATAGGATATAAAAATACAAATCTAAAAGTTCCCGTACAGGTGGATCTAAAAAAAGGTAGAAAATTCATACATTAAAAACATGAACAGCACACATCGTAGGGATAAGTGCAATATAACATCAAGCAGATATTGAACTGGACATGGTATTACCTTCACCTCAGAATTTAACAGTGAAATGAATGTCTGTCACAAATTAGTAGTAATAAAAATATACATACATGTGACATTTCCCCTTGGCTATTGCAAGTCCTGTGCTGTATCCAATATCAATAGCCAAAATTGAAATTTTATATGTGTCATGCATTCATACTCATACTGACCAGTAATCAAGGTGAAACAAACACACCTGTAGAAACACATTTCCAAAACCTTACCTACATCAAATAGATGGTGCAATTGGCTATTTCTATGATGAATGCCTGCATCTAAATTCAAATGTCCATCATGTACAATGTTAAGCAGTGTAAGCACTTAACAAAGGATACATTACACAAATCAGTTGTATCACCTTTCATCATGGGAAATACAAATAAGATCTACACATTTTACTCAGAAACAATCCTAGGAATAAAACAATTGCTAAGGAAAAATAATGCCAGGACAAACTTGGTGAAACAAAAAATTGGTATTTATTCATACCAATTAGCCTCTTAACTTGTTAAGCAATTCAAATGGCAGCCCACTCCTGCTGTCATACGTTCAGGGCACAGCTTTGCTGTGGCACTAAGCTTGCCTTCTGTATACCTGCCAAAGGGGAGCTCCTCAGGAAGGGGCAGCTAGTGGGCAGAGCAGGCCCTTTCAAGATCTTAAATTGGACGAGGTGGTCAGGGTTTGTGAGGGGTGTCCTTAGGTTTGGATGGGGTACCCTTGATTTTGAGAGGGGTGTCCTTGGGTTTGGGAGGGGGCTCTGGTTTTGGAAATGTTGGGATTTAGAAGGGGTGGATGACCATTTGGCCAGGGTAGACTGGGATGTGGAGGTTGTGGTGTGTGGTGTGGGAAGTGTTAGGGCAATAGCATACCAAAGTGCAATGCAGATATCTGTATTGTTGACGTCCTCGAAATTTAAAGAAACCTGCCTATATCAACACATCATATGTATGAATTTGGTTCACGCTTCCTTCTCAGAAACACTTGCACAAAAATAGGATATAAAAATAAAAATCCAAATGTCACCATACGGGTGTGTCTAAAGAAAGGCAAACATTAAAAACATATGCAACACACATCATAGGGATAATAGCATTGCAACATGGTGTAGAAATTTCTCTAAACAAGGTGTTACCTTCTCCTCAGAATTTAACATTCTCATGAATGTCTGTCACAAATTAGTAGTAATATACAAGACCATACGTGTAACATTTCCCCTTATCTATTGCAAGTCCTGTTCTGTATCTAATATCAATAGTCACAATTGAAATTTAAAGGTGTCATGCATATGTGCTCATACTGATCAGTAATCAAGGTGAAACAAACAGACGCATAGTAACACTTCCCCCAAACTTTTACTACATCAAATAATTGATGCAAGTGGCCATTACTATGATGAAGGCCTGCATCTAAATTCAAATGCACATCACATACAATGTTAAGCAGTGTAAACAGTTAACAAAGTATACATTAAACAAATCAGTTGTATCACCTGCCATCATTAGAAAGACAAGTAAATATTTTACTCATAAACATTACCAGGAATAAAATAATTGCTAAAGAAAAATAATGCCAGGACAAACTTGATGAAACAAAAAAATGGGTATTTATTATACCAATTAGTCTCTTAAGATTTTAAGCAATTCAAATTTCAGAACATTCCTGCTCTCATAAGTCCTGGGAACTGTTGCACTGTGACATTCAGCTTGCCTTCTGCATAACTGCCTGAAGGAACCTCCTCAGGAAGAAGCATCTAGTGGGCAGAGCAGGCACCTTCAGGATCATACATGGAATGAGGTGGTTAGGGTTTGTGAGGGGTGTCCCTGGGTTTGGAAGTTGTACCATTGAGCTTTGGAGGGGTGTCCTTGGGTTCGGGAGGTGTGTGTGGTTTTGGAAGGGGTGCTCCTGTTTTTTTTAGTGTGGGTTGGGATTTAGAAGGGGTGGATGGGAGGAGGAGCCTAGCGCGCATCCAAGATGGTCGCGTGAGCACAGGGCTCCCCGGACCCTCTCTGCTCCTCGGAATTTATCCTGAGAATATCCTGACGTGGCTTATGGAATCTGGGAGATAACGACCAGCTGGGCGTATATCTCTTTTCAAAACTCAAATTGGACCTGGGAATCCTGAGTTGTCGTCGTCGGAACTTTTGGGACCCACCCGACGGAGGTGACCGGGGTGAAGGAGACCCGAGGGACCGGGCTGCAATTGAACAACAGCGGCTTCAGCGCGGTGCCAGCTGCCGATCCACCACTTTCGGTTTCGGTTTTGCACTTCAGGAGACCGGCAGGGAGGTGCGCTCGGGGTGGAGAGGTGCTTCCTGGGCCTCTGCATGAGGTTTTCTTTCACCTGCCACTAGAGTGCCTATCGCCTCGGACCCCCTATACCGACAGTTTGTGGTTTTCTTGCTGGTGCCCTTACACCTCTTGATTGGAGGTCCCCTCGGGTGACCGTGTTCACATGGGGGGCAAAGGGGGTCCCGAGGGCCGCAAGACCAAGGCTTCCCTCCGCGGGGGAGCGGTCCAGAGCAATAACATGGACCGCTACACCCAGGGCAGGGGGCCTTCTGGCGCTGCTGGCCTCCCCTCGGACACTGCGGAGGGAGACGCGACCGTCACTACGGAACTATCCCTGCAGGACATTATGGGCGCCATTGATGGCATCAGGGAAACCATCGCGACGCAATATGAGGCCCTGGCCCGTAAGATTGACACTGTCGCGATCGATGTCACCCTGATCCGGGCCGACCTCTCCAAAACTAACGAGAGGGTCCAGGCTCTCGACGCACGGACATCCACCCTCGGTGCGGAGGTGTCGGATCTGCGGGCCGCGCTTGGAGACATCAGGGTGGTTAACGGTCATATGGCCCGGCGGCTTGAGGACTTCGAGGGACGGGCCCGACGCAACAACATCCGCGTCATAGGTGTACCGGAGTCCTCTGACGGCCGCCCGGTTGACCTCGTGGTCGAGGAACTTATCCTGAAACAGTTGTCCTCGGCTGGCCTAAGTAAGTTCTTTGCCGTGGAGCGGGCCCATCGAGTTCCGGGCGGTCGGCCACGGCCGGGGGCCCCTCCGAGGCCTATCGTGGCCAAACTGTTCTACTACAGGGACCGCGACGCTATTCTGCAGGCCTCACGGACCCACGGCCCGGTTCGACATGAGAACTCGACCATCAATTTTTACCCGGACTTCACGCAACTGGTCCAGAAACAACGGATGGGATTCCAAGGGGTGAAGCGTCGTCTCCGTGAGCTGGGCCTAAAGTATTCGATGCTCTACCCTGCAAAACTCCGAGTGGAACACGGGGATCGGACAGCCTTTTTTGACTCTCCTGTGGCTGCAAGTGACTGGCTGGACTCTCTGCCGGACGGAGGTGACCGTCCCGGACCCTCTGCGGGCACCGCAGGTGTTGGGTCCCCTTTAGAATGACTTTTGGTCCTTGATTTTGCCTTTTTGCACTGTACAGTTGGGTCTTATTTCATTTGCACATTGTGTTTTACCAGGACCAGTGAGGGGGGCGGGCGGGGACGGGTCCCTTACCTCCTCTGGGTTCTTTCCGTAGAATGGGGTTAGTGGGGCGACAGGCACACTGCAAGTTGGGGGGGTTTTTTGGCCCGCAGGGGTGCAGGGTGGGGGGAGTTGGTCATGGGGTGGGGTTGGGGGGGAGGAGGGTTTGTTTTGCTGTGTGTTTTTTGTTTACAGGGCGAGGTACTGATTTTTGTCCACATTTAGGAACTGTGCTGCAGGCTGGGGGACCCTTGATCTATTGGGGGGGATGGGGGGGGACGGGTTGAGGCTTATGTCATGGAACGTCAATGGGTTGGGGGACCGTATCAAGCGGGGTGTAGTACTGCAATATTTGCGTCGTTTGACTCCTGATGTGGTGTTTCTCCAGGAGACGCATCTGGTTGGCAATGTTTGTCATGCAATGAACAGGGGGGGATACCGCCTCGTGGCCCATTCCGGTTTCACAACTGGTTCCAGGGGGGTGGGCATTCTGCTGCGAACCTCACTTCCGGTGGAGATCACTAAGATAGTCTCGGATGACAGAGGGCGCTATGTGTGTTTGATTGGGAGATGGGAGGGACAGCCCCTTGCCCTGGTTTCAGTTTACGTCCCCCCGGGCCTCCAGAACTCCACCTTCACTGACTTGGGTTGAATGCTGCTTGACCTTCCGGACAGCCTCCTGCTCATGGGCGGGGACTTTAATTCTGTGGTTTCGGGTGAACTGGATCGTCACCCACCGAGGACCCTCCCCGCTGCCCAGGCATGGCTGGGTGGGATGCTGGAGACCTTCGGCCTGGTGGATAGTTGGAGATTAATGCATCCGACCCAATGTCAATTCACCTTTCACTCGGGGGCGCATGGGAGTCTCTCTAGGTTAGACTACTTCCTTATGCCCGCGGCGCAGACTGGTCGGATTCGAGAGGTCAGGCATCTGGCGCGGGGTATCTCCGACCATTCTCCGCTGTGGCTTCTTTTTGACACCGGGCCGCGGTCTGCAGGACGGATCGCTCCCATTAACCCATGGTACCTGCGAGACCCTACGACTCGTGACAGCCTGGTTAAGGCTATGGACCAATACTTCCTGGATAACGAGGGGTCGGTGTCTTCTGCAATGTCCCTGTGGGAAGCCTTTAAAACCGTGATCCGCGGACACGCCCTTTCCCAGATAGTGGTGGCTAAGAGGGTCAAGAGTGAGGCAGTGGTGAGGCTGGAGACTGACATCTTGGGGCTGGAGTCGGCCTTGGAGGCGAATGTTACTCCGGACGGGCTCCATGCCCTCAGCCTGAAACAGTTTGAATATAGGTCCCTGGTCACTGACGCAGCCAAAACTATGTATAGGGAGCAGCAGGGTCGACTGTACGATGCCGGGGACAAGGCGGGAAAGTTGATCGCGTGGCTGGACAGGAAGGAGAGAGTGAATCGTGTGGTCCCGGAGTTGCGTGCGGCGGATGGTGTGTGTGTGACGGAGCCTGACGAGATTGTGGAATGTTTTGCCGACCACCTCCGGGCTGTGTACTCCCCAGTGACTGACAGGGATGAGGACGACTCTCGCCTTCTACTGAGAGATATCGCCTTGCCCTGCCTGTCCGTTGAGGACCGTGAGCGGCTGGACGCCCCCTTGTCGGCGGATGAAATAGCGACCGTGATCCGCTCCCTTCGCTCGGGCAAGGCTATGGGCCCCAACGGTCTGCCCATTGAGCTATATAAATTGCGCCCCGACAAGCTTGCGCCCTTCCTCAGTCGCATGTTCCGTGAGTCTCTGGCGGCGGGTTCCCTCCCGGCCGAGCAGCGTTTGGCCACGATAGTCGTTATCCCCAAGGAGGACAAGCCGCGAGATCGCTGTACGTCTTACCGGCCTATTTCATTGCTAAATGCGGAGCCTAAGATCCTGGCGAAAGTACTTGCCAATCGTCTGTTGAGCGTCGTGTGCGATCTGATTCATCCGGACCAATGCGGATTCATCCTGCATCGTAACACCGCTCTTAACTTGCGGCGTCTTCATGGCGCCCTTGCCAGGGCGGAGCTCCTCTCTGAACCGGCCGTGCTGGTTTCTTTGGATGCCACGATGGCTTTTGACACCATCGAATGGCCATTCCTCTGGGCTGTCTTGGCTAAATTTGGCTTTGGGGAAGGATTTATTGGCTGGGTGAAGCTTCTGTACACGGGACCCATGGCTCAGGTGGTGGTGAACGGGCGGGTCTCTCGGCCCTTTGCCCTCGGCAGGGGCACGAGGCAGGGATGCCCGTTGTCCCCTTTGCTCTTCGCTCTCGCCCTGGAGCCACTCGCGGCTTGGCTCCGCTGGGAGCCCTCGCTTAGAGGGATCCGGTGGGCCCCGGGCTTTGAAGATCGGGTTTCGCTGTATGCGGACGATATTCTCCTATATCTCACCTCACCGCGGCAGTCGCTCAACGTCCTCTTTGACGTTCTGACTTCCTTTGGGAATAACTCGGGTCTCACGATCAATTGGTCTAAATCCTGCGTCTATCCGATCTCCGGTGGTCCTCCACTCCTACCGCCTCGGCTTCCGATCCAGGTATCTCTGAGCGGCTTTAAGTACCTGGGGATATACGTTTCGCTGGACCCGGTGGCTCGCTATGAGCAGAATCTCCTGCGTCCGCTCCGGCGATTGCGAGAGGATACGGCCCGGTGGTGCAGGCTGCCCCTGTCCCCGCTGGGTCGGGCCGCGCTGTTCAAAATGATGTCCCTTCCCAGGTTCCTCTATGCACTCCAGAATTCCTTCGACGTCATCCCAGTGGCCTACTTTCGGGAGGTAGAGAGCCTGCAGAGGAGACTGGTGTGGGACGGGCGGGCGCGTATTGCTCTTGCTAAGCTTACTCTCCCCTGGTACGACGGGGGCATCGCGCTTCCCGACATTCGCAGGTATTATTGGGCCGCGCAGCTTTCGGCCATCAACCATGCCACGTATGCGCCTGGCCTGAACCCGGCGTATGAGATGGACAAGTTCCTGCTTCCCGGCGGGGACTATAACAGGGCGCTGTACTCCCGCTCGGCTGGCCGGACCCTTACGGGTCCTACTAAGATTGCGGTGCGGACCTGGAGGGCCGCCACTGCGGCCACGGGCTGGGGTGAGCGACTGACATGTGCTACTCCTTTGTTTGCCTCCGATCGCCTGGGGAGCCTCTGGACTACGAAGGGGTTTGACCAGTGGGACACGATTGGTATCAGCAAAGTGGGAGACCTGTGGCAAAAGGGCGCGGTTAAGACTTTTGCGGCTCTTCAGGCCGAATATGAGCTTACGGACAGGGAGTTCTTCCGCTATGCCCAGGTTCGACACGCCCTGCTCTCGGTCTTTGGAGAGGGGACCAAGATCCCGGTTTCCTCGCCCCTCGAGGACCGCATACTTGACGGACATGTCCCGGACAGTACTATTTCTTTAATTTATAAGAAACTGATTAATCATCGGGCTGACCTCTTGGTGCGCCTTCGGGAGGCTTGGACGGGGGATGGGGTGGAATTGGACGACGAGGACTGGCAGTCTGCACTGTCGTCCCCCAAGGAGGTCGCCATTCCAGCCCGTCTCCGGTTGGTACAGCTTAAGATTCTTCACCGGGTGTATGTGACGGGTCCTCGCTTGGTCTCGATGGGATATTCCGACGATGGGCTCTGTAAGCGGGGTTGTGGGCTCAGTGCCACCTTTCTTCATATCCTGTGGGAGTGCCGCGAGGTGGCGGACTACTGGCGCCGGGTGCATACGGTTATGGGACAGGTCACTGGGGTTGTGCTGCTGCCGGAGGTGCGTCGCTGTGTCCTGAATGTGTGGGAGCCCAATGATTATAGCGCGGCTCAGACTCGGTGGGCGGCCCTGGGGAACATGATTGCCAAGAGAGATATAGCGCAGCTTTGGGGTGCCCAGCGGCCGCCCGCCGTGTCAGTATGGAAGGAGAATATGGACTGGTGTATGTTCAGGGAGAAGACTGTGTATGTTGCCCGTGGTAAGCCGGGGGCATGGGGCAGAATCTGGGGGCAATGGAATGCATATCGCGGGGGTATCTGTACGCCCCCCCTGGTGGACACCGATATCGTCATGTCCCCCTGACCCTTGACGGTTCCGGGCACTTTTTGTAATGACTACATATGGACGTTCATTTCCCTTGGCCCCCCCCCCCCGTCCCCAGCCTCCCGGTACTCCTTCCTTTCATGTGCTGCTTAATGGTTTGACCTGGAGTTCCCCGGAGGAAGCCTGACCTGCGCCGTTTGTCTTTATGCCTCGCCTTTTGTTTTTTTGTTTTTTTTAGTTTTCTGTGTTTGTTGGATTTAAGTCTCCTGTGCCTCTAGAACTATCCGGACTCACTACGGGGCCGACCCCCGGGAACCGACTGCAGCTTTGATAAATGTATATTTCATTCTGTACTTAGCGGCCGGCCCTGGTGGTTGTAGGCCCGTGCTTGTAATTGAATTATTGTTCAATAAAAACTTTAAAAAAAAAAAAAAAAAAAAAAAAAAAAAAAAGAAGGGGTGGATGTCTGTTTGGCGGGGGAGATTGGAATGTGAAAAGGGTGGTTTGGGAAGTGGTAGGGGCAGGCAAGGGAAAACCTCAGATCTTCCATTGGAAATTTGGTAGGGTATTGGGGAGGATGGTGGGGTTGGGAGGTAAAGAGAGTGGCACTGTCTGATGTGCACGTGTGTGTTGAGGGTGCAGTTGCAGCTGCCTGTGGATCTGGTGTATATTGAGCTTATTTTGTATGTCTTGTGTTATAGGTGTCTGCGGTTTGTGTGCTTGTGAACATCTGAGTTTTTAGGGTGTGTATACTAAGCTACTTGTGTCTGTGTATGCGTGTGTTGTGGAGGTGCTGGGTGTGGTAATGGTGCATGTGGAGGGAGTGGTGCAAGTGTGTGTAGTGGGGAGAGGGCTTTCTGTTGATATGCTGGTGGTGGGTGTGGTGCACGTATGTGGAGAAGTGTGGCTCAATGATTAGAGCGGCAGACCCTGATGCAGAGGTCTAGCCCGGGACCAGGGTTCAATTCCCTGCCTCGGCGGGTCTTGGGCTAAAAAATTCCACGGACCTGATAATTCTCGCCTCGTGTGCCATTCCAATCATGGAGTCCCACTCTGCAACTCTGGGCAATAGCTTGCTTAATCTCCACAACGGCCCCCACAACGCTAAGGATGCCTGGCCTCCACCTTGGGGGTGCCCAGGAGTGGACGCCTCACAGGGAAAGCCAGGATGGGTTCCACAGTGGTATTCGTACAAGCGCCTTGAGACCCTTGTGGGTGAGTAGTGCGCTATACAAGTATCAATTTATGTGTGGTGGAATTTGTGCTTTCTTTTGGTGTGCTGGTGGGGGGTGTGATGCATGTGTGTATGTGGTAGGTGTTCTTTCTGTCGGTGTGCTGATGATGGGTGTGGTGCATGTATGTCTGGTGATGGGTGTGCTTTCTATCAGTGTGCTGGTGGTGGGTGTGGTGTATTTGTGTGTGGTGGTGGGTCTGCTATTTGGATGTTTGGATGAGTGGTTGCGTTCATTTTTATGGTGTTTCTGTTTGTGTGTGCTGCTTGTGTTGGTTTGAATGGGTGCATGAAAAGGTCTGAGTGTGCTTTTGACAGGGCTGTGAATAGGGAATTGGGATAATGATGGGGAACGGGTGGGAGGAAGGGCAGAAGGTTGGGATGGCTGGGAGGCTGCGGTGAATGAGGAGACCAGAGTTTGAAATGACCACTGTAGGACAGCCATACCAGTGTGAATACCTTCTAGGTAAGCTACCATGTCTTGCATATGGCAGCTAAGCCCCTGGATGGCATTCAGCAGGGCAATCTGGGCAGACTGGGGCAGAGGTGTAGGTGCTGGCAGCAAAGGAGATCATAGTTTTTTTAGCAGACCTGGGTGGGCAAACTGGGGTGGAGCAAGAGGGATGATGAAAATGTTCCTCCGGGTAGCAGATAAGAATGCAGGTGTGGCTTGAGCAGTTGGTCCACCACCAGTAGGGAATTCTCATTTGAAGAGGCCTCTGAAGAAGATGTAGTGTCACTGGTGACCTCTGTTGCACCCCCCTCACCCTCTGGGCCACTGTGTCCCTCGATATGGTTTACAGACCCACTGTGGACAGATGCTTCCCCACCTATGTCGGCACCTTTTCCTTCATCTGCCCTGGTTGATGCTGAAATGACATGTACAACAGTGTTATTGTATCAGTGTAAACAGAACAGATCATTAACATTCACCACAAAATAATTACCAAGTTGTCACATTTCACCTGCTTCAAGCCTCGAAAACTTTGTTTGTACATTAGAAGAAATGCTTACATCTCGGAAACACTTATTAAGTTTAGTCTTCCCTATTTCAGGGTAGGAGAGACTCGCATCACCAAACTGCCAGTTTCCACTTGTAAGGCCTGGAACAAAGCAGATAAACTAATCCTTTATACCCATTTGGAAGCCTCTTGTCCTCTTTTTCAGGACCATGTGGACTCAGCCGTCACCAATTATACCAATTGGATTTCGGGGGCGGTCAATGCCTCGGTACCCATAAAAACATTATCAGGCAATAGAACTACTCCTTCTGCCCCCTGGTTTTCCGAATTCGGAAGGAAAAACAGAACTGTCATCGATTGGAACGGCGCTGGCGTTTAAACTATCATGAGCCAGGAAAACAAGCTTTCAAAACAGCCTTACTGAATTATAAAAAACTCCTGATTTTAGAAAAGAAAAAATACTTCACACAACAGATTGAGTTGGCTGTTAACTCACCTAAGGAATTGTTTTCTGTGATTAATAAACTTGCTACACCCAACAACATAGGCAGGAGGGCCAATCAGAAATTTTGCAATGATATTGCAGCCACTTTTAAATCTAAGGTTCTAGAAATTTTTAAAGTTTTTAAGGATGGCTCCGACCCCTGCTCCTTGCCCCACACTTGTGGTTCAGATGTAAACAATCACATTTTATTTACTTTTCCCTGGTTTCCACTGAAGACGTAGGAAAGTATTTAAATTAATCTAGGTCAGGATCACCTATGGACCCATGTCCACCGACATTTCTTAAAGGAGTGGTAGACCTAGTGAGCCCTGGGCTTGCAGAAATTTTTAATCTGATGTTCGCTTCAGGCATTTTTCCGACCAGCTGGAAGGAGACATCCATTCTGCCTTTATTAAAAAAACCTATGTTAGATGATACCAATCCAACTAACTACCGACCTATTGCCAGACTACCTTTACCTGTGAAGATAGTGGATAAAATCATGAACACTCAATTGTTGCAATTTATCAATACGAACAGTCTGCTTGATCATTCTCAGTTCGGTTTCCGTAAAGATCATAGCACGGAGACCGCACTTATTAAAGCAACAGAAGAGATCAGAGCGGTGATGGACGGAGGAGGCACAGCGGCTCTTGTGCTCCTCGATCTGTCCGCTGCTTTTGATACGGTTGATCATTCCCTCTTGCAAAGGCATCTGGAGAAGTTGGGAGTAGGGAAAGTGGCTTGGGCACTACTGGCCTCTTTTTTAGCGGATCGGAAATCCACTGTATCTATTGACAATTTTAACTCAGCCCCTTACGTTTTGCCTTGCGGTGTTCCTCAGGGCAGCTCGTTGAGCCCCTCGTTGTTTAACATTTACGTCTCTGAACTTACCCACCTAATCCGGGAATTTGGGTTAAGCTTGACCACATATGCCGATGACACCCAGATTGTGGTAGATGCTCATAAACATCAAAACTCCCCTGCTCTGCAGTTTTGAAGCTGCATGAGTACTATCAACAAATGGATGACAGCGCACTGCCTTAAACTCAATTCCGATAAAACTGAAGTTCTGATTTTCGGCAGCTTGCAGCCCTCCTGGAGTAATTTTTGGTGGCCGGTGGAGATGGGTTTACCACCAAAGTCAGCGGCAAAAGTAAAAAACTTGGGTGTGTTGATTGACAACAGATTGACACTTTGCCAACAAACCAACTCCGTTGTTTCTGCTTCATACTTCCTTATAAAGAAAATAAGGAAGATTTTCCCGTATATTCTGGAAAATACCAGGAAAACAGTAGTTTCTTCTCTCCTTCAATCTAAATTAGACTACTGCAGTAGCCTATATCTTAATGCCCAGAAGCAGTGCCTGATGAAACTCCAGATGATTCAGAATTCGGCAGCTTGTCTATTGCTTAATATTCCCAGACATAGTCCAGTTTCCAACGATATTCGCAATTTGCACTGGCTCCCGGTGCCTCAGCGTATAAAATTCAAAGCCTTGTGCATTGTTCATAAAGCCTTGCACCACACAGGCCCTCTATTTCTTCAGAATCTCTTCGTGTGGTACCAACCGACCAGACACCTAAGGTCGATGGGGGCAAGATTACTGTTGGTACCTAGAATTCGCACGGCTCACTGGGGAGGCCGTAGCTTTTATTACGGCACATCAAAACTGTGGAACGCCCTGCCTCTTGAACTTAGGAATGTCGGTTCTTTGACTGGCTTTAGAAAACAATTAAAAACCTGGCTTTTCCATTACTAGGTGCTAGCTCGCGGCTTGTATTTCCTAGTGCCAAGACACCTGTGGGTATTTGTGCGCTTTTATAAATCTCATTAACGTAACATTTTAAGAAAACACTTGGTCACAGTGATGCCATTCCCCACAATAGCTCCTATATCATGTATGATCGTGCCTCTTATCTATTATTGTGTCTCTTCAGGCACAGAATCACACCTCAGGATGGTTGGTCTTTGTTGCACAGATTAGTGAACTAATGTCAACAAAAAGCATATGCACCAACAATTTCTATGTACTGTGTGTTCACTAGGTACTAAAATCTTCATACTTGTCATCGTCAATAAACCAAACATGACTTAATATCTGTCAACATATACTGCAATGTCGTACTAATATTGACATAAACTGACAGCAGGTTACAATTGTTTGGACATTTCATGATTGTTACACTCAATTCAAGTCAGTAAAGTATATTTTTCAAGTGTCAACATTGATATAT
Source organism: Triturus cristatus (assembly GCF_964204655.1). Taxonomy (NCBI): domain Eukaryota; kingdom Metazoa; phylum Chordata; class Amphibia; order Caudata; family Salamandridae; genus Triturus; species Triturus cristatus. The sequence continues at coordinate 719,808,912 of NC_140588.1, forward strand.
TATTCCTGTACTGAGTAGTTTAGCAATGTATCACATACTATCTGCATATCTATTCAGTTGAAAATAGTCTGAAAGCTAAATTTAGGTGGATTAACAAATGACTACTACAACATAATGTCATGTATAGCCCTTTTAACTTTTCTAATACACCTCAGTACAGAGTAAAGGCATCTTCACATTGACTCCTATATATCTATGATCATTTAAACTTGTATCTTTGTGAAATGCCTTCACTAAATATGCTGTATTTTCCTTTGCTCAAAATGTTGTAAAATATCACATTAGTCATTACACACGGTTAATCATATATGATATTTACTCCAAAGATTGAAATGTGAATCACAATATGCAACGTAGTAAATGTGCCTAATGAGTCATGAGTTTGGCCTGAATCTGAGTTTTTCTGATGGAATACTGATACATAAATGTGATGGGTCATTCCATTTTCCAAAATGCCTTTAAGTGTCCTATTTTAGAACATCTTTGATAGTTTATTTGGACATGATAAAGGACTTTGAGGACTGATTTGGGCTATTTGGTACTCTGTCACCATTGTGTAAACATTCCTGTCTGTGTTTGTGAAGTAGTAAGACATCATGCTAATCTGTCACTGTTTGCATGTATGAAACAGTATTTCTGATGCAGTGCTTATTTTGGATGTGTCTTTATATTCATATATAGTCATCAATTTGTCAGTCATCAGTCATGTTGGATCACATGCTTACTCTGGTTGGTGTACAATCCCAACTTACCAAATGACGATTTGTACATCCACTGTATCTTAAGTGTCTAGCATGCTATGTCACCTGTAATAGAGCTAACATGACATCATCCACATCAGGCAAGGAGCCTCACACCTGACACGATGAAGATCAGTTGCCTGTTTGTTACAACTGTCCCTTATGAAACAACATGATGTACATGTGGAGTTTAGGCAGCCATTTGTCTTCTCAGAAGAGTTTGTTGGTTGGGTTTAGGAATAAGGTGGGTACAGTATCCAAAAACAATAGCTAAAGCACATCATCATACACCTTGTAAACAACTTACACATCCAACAACTCTTCTTGAAGGTTGGATATGTGTCACCCTGAATGTTGATCGCAAAAATCCTAACTGTAACAAAAAATGGGTCATGTAACATGTAACTCAGATAAGAACTTATCCTCTTGTTGCTGCTGTTGGGCCGTCAACTGCCCATCAAGAGCCGGATAGGCTGCCACAAGAATGAGGACCATTAGAGATGTCAGTGTGCAACACCTGACCCTCACACATTGGGAGGACGTCCCCAGCTTGACTTCTGTGATCTTCTGGGTCAAGCATCTTAGGTCCACCCACATTTTTGTGGCAATGGACACTGTGCCACTTGTAGACTCCCAGGATCCGCACCTTCCTGGTGATGGACTTCCATATGTACTGCTTTTGACGGGCATTGAACTCTATGGATACATGAAAGGAAAGAACAAATAATGGTATTGAGACAATTTTTTGTCTGTATTGCTGTTACAAAAATTGTCTACCAGTATCAGCAGCATAACTTATAAGTTACCATACAACATGTATATGTCACATGCTGGCCTAAACCAATATCCTAATACACAATTAAATAGTGACCTGTTGCCCGTCCACATTCCATGTCATGGTTTCAACACACAGATCCAGGCCTGTGACATCATCGAGTCCAGGGGCCCCTACATAATCTGTGATGGGACCTACTCCTGATCAGTACTAAAGATTGTGAACTACTAAAGGCTTAACATTAATTTTTATGGCACTGTGAATAGTGGCCTCTGTGAAAAAGGGTCCCGCAGTTTCTACATGGCATTCTTTGGAATGTTAGTCCATTGAAAAGAAGTGTTAGCTCAAGAAGTTATGGAACTCTCCCTTTCGACTGCTGTCCATTTAAAAGCATTCAGGGGCATTATCAAAGCACACCTTAAATTTTGACCTGTTACGGAGATATGGTCTTGCCAGCTGTTCCTCAGTGCATTAGTTGTATGACCCTGTGACTTAGCCCCAACCTGGTCTATGAATCTAAACGAGCACTGCTCAATTACAGGTCTTGTTATCTGCCACCTGGTGATCATGATGTCACATGAACACCATCTTTCCTTAACTTTTACATTACAAGGGTTACCTTGTGCTCATCCAATAAGTCATCTCAGGGCTGTGTGCTACTCTGAAGAGATCTGAGAGCTACTGGTAGCTCCCAAACTACATTTTGGAGAGCCCTTGTCTAAGCTGATTGATTTGTGGGACTATACACATAGCTAACCTAATTTTCAATATGGTCAGACAGAGTACATACATATCTTCAGGTGTAAAGAATTTATGATGTGTTTACCATTTGCCATGATGTTATTTGGCAACTTATCCCAGGTATATCAAACAGGTACATGCATAGATCTCTAGATATGCACCAATGTCAATCAAGGGCTTGTAAAAATCAACACATATTCATGGTGTTATATATATGACATTGGAGAGAGCATACAATTCCCTAACATTGCTGTCCTATGTACAACCATGTTTTGTGACACTTAACATCAATCACTACACTTTACTTTGGAACTCAAAGGCATTGTGGGCATAGAAAATGGAAAAAAGCCAGTTAGACAGCTTCACATATGTATGCCAGACACGTACATGTTCTTCGTGGGAGCGATAGAGATGGGCTAACAGGGATAGGACCTACTTTGCCAGCATTTCCAGGTCTTCTGGCAAGAAGGAAGGGGCCCTCTCAGTTGTTGGACCAGGCACAGTTGCTCCCAAAGGTCTGAAATAGCAGCCAAAGTAGAGGAGGTCTTGATAGCATCAGTGTTAAAAGGCAAGTGAAACACTTTTTTCAACTGCCATGCACATGTACATGATGTACACGATCATCAGAGGAGACAGACACAGCCATTGGCTTTCTACCATTATGTTTATCATTGTTAGCCTATGGCTGTGTCTGTCATGGAGTTTGTCGCCCACTGCATGGTTGACTGCCGCCGATATCTGATTCTAAATGTCCTATCGGAGAAGTCAGGCATCAGCCATTTTAGGACTTCAAACTAGGGTGTTAGTGACTGTTAAATCCATCACCACCATTCAAAATGGGGGCTACTTTATTCAAATATTAACACTTTGATGGAAATTCTTTTCTAAAAAAACATTTACGTGTAGTGCGTTACTATGCCAAAACGCTATATTAGTGTGATGTTGTGTACACCTCCGTTGATGGTTTTATTGGAGGAAATAAATGATAATATCAAAAATTATGTAAATAATACATTTTAAAAGGATTATATACACATTTATTTCTATGATTCATATCAAGGCCATACATGTAATTTATGATTTTTAAATGACGAGAAGCAAATGTAGCTTATAAATATGTATTAACCTGTGTACATTTTTAAAAATAGGTGACTTTTGTGTTACCCATCACATATGTTGCTATGGGTCATGTGTTAAATGTTCACATGCTTTTCCAATGTAGACATATGAAACCTGGGAAACTGAGAAGACAACAGCCTCCAGTGTACAGCTCATTTTCAGACCTTGCAATCATCGAAGAAAGTGATATCATCAAGAAGATCAGGTTGAATAGCTAAACAATACTGGATTTATGTAATCATCTGAACCAGATCTACAGCGTCACAACCGAAATCCCACATTCATTACACCAATTTTCAATATCATGGGTGTACTTCACTTTGTGGCAACACGATCCTTCCAATACACGGTGGCAGTATATGGTGTTATGTTACAACCAATTTTCAGTGGTGTGCTACAAGGTATTCTATCTTCATTGATGAGGCACATCAACAGCTTAATCCAGGTTCCACAGCAGTAGGATTTAGCAAATCTGAATGGTGACTTCCACAGTTTGGGTCACCTACCACATGTGGTTGGAGCAATTGATGGCCCACATATTGTCTTAGTGCCATCACATGCCAGAGAACAGGTGTAACAGAATCAAAAGAATTTCCATTCAATCAGCTTGCAAGTTGTCTGCGTACCGGATTTGTACATCACAAGTGTCTGTGCCTGGTTCCCAGGATCTGCACACGATTCCTTCATACTGTGGAAAATCATAATTTCCCTGCTGATGTCACAACTACTACTGGACAGGGCTTGGCTTGTTGATACGTTTAATCTGTCTTGACTTTGTGTGGGTAATTTCAGGTAGTATAATCTGAAAGTGTGTAACTCATTGTTGCATTTCTGTCTGTCTTCCTTCTAGGAGACTCAGCGTATCTCAACCAGCCATGGTTGTTGACACGGCTGAGGAATCCTACTACGCCAGGGAAAGTCAGATTTAATGAGGTCCATGGAAGAACACAACAGCCAGTGGATTGAGTTTTGGGCTCCTGAAATCCAGCTTCAAGTTTCTGGACAAGACTGGGAGAGCCCTCCTCTACTCATCCACAAAAGTGTGTCAAATCACTGTGGCCTGCTGCATGCTCCGCAATACTGTACTGCAACAGAACCTCCCTTAAATCGCAGTAGATGAAGACCATGGAGAGCCACCAGGTGAGGATCCTGATATGCCAAATGAAGATGATGGTGGTGAAGAGGAAGGAGTTGACTTACCTTTAGATGTCATTGACAGCTTCTTCTCCTGAGGGTAAGTATATCTTTTTATGTTATGTCTTTCACCGTTATACCAACTATTGATGAAGTGATGATAGGAGTATGTGGTGGTGCTTTCGTTTGGGAGGCCAAGGTCTGGGATAATCAGGCCAATGGTGTTTGCAGATCAGTGTGAACACATTGACTACTGTGTTCAGTTACATTGGTCATTCCTTATTACATTCTGAAACTGTGTCCTCCAAAGGTTGACTTTGTAATGTGGCCTTCATATACTGTGTGATAGGTAATGCTTTTTTGGTATCTGTTTTAGGTTCCTTCACCGTGTCATCTTAATTTGGGCATTTCAGAGTTGTGATTTTTGCAGCTATATGGTGCTGTTTCCAAGTACAAAAGGAACCTGGGTTGATCCTGGGAAAGACAGACTCAGACTTTGGATGTACAAATTTTGTGCCAAGGCTACTTGCACTGTGATTGGATGACAGCTTTGAAGATTACATTGGACTTGTTCTCTGTCATTTATTGGCACTAAAGCTATGTGTGTGCCATCCTTTACTCAAAACACATCTGGCAGTGCAGTTAAATCCTGCTAATCTACCTTCACATTGGCAAACTACTCATTGTGTGTAAAGTGTATGTAGCGGTTGATGTGTATCATCATTATAGGACATTCTTCTTGTGGTACACCACTGAAACTTGGTTGTGTTGTTCCACCAGATACTGAAACAGTGGTTTATAATGATCATGTTTTTACAAAATGTAGTGCTGCCATGGTTTCATCTCTTGGTGTTATTGGTGTGGAATTCCTTATGTGTGTCAAAAGATATGACTCTAGCTGATGACATGAAACAATGTACATTTGCATATTCTCTCTTATTGTTTTGGAGATATCCCCTTCTTCCATGTAGGCAAGGTCTTGAACTGGAAATGTGGAAGCTGTCAATGAGATTTAGTCTAATGCTTGGTTTGTTATGTTAGTGCAAAAGTTGACAGACAAGTATTGGTCAAATGGGACACACATAATAGATCATGATTGAATGATATGACATATTTTGGGATTCATGCTTGGGAACTTGAAATAAGCAATACTTACTTGCAAATTATCTATGTTGACACAATCATATGATGTTCTGTCATTGTCAAGTTATAATGGAAAGAAACAAATGCATTGATAGAGTTGAGATATACAACATCAGTCAATGATTTATTGAGTTGCAAAATTATTCCACCAAACAAGATGAAAAAAAGAGGGTGACCATAACAAAAGCAAAGCAAAAAGTGAAGAAGTAAGTCATGGTGAATGAAACCATATCTGTGGATCCAAAATCGTTTGATGTCCAATGTCCAAAATATTACTGGCATCAGAAAGGCAAATGTGTCCAGAAATAGTCCACAGGGTGAATGGTAGGCACACACTGGAGGACATTATCATTGAGGTTTCTTGCTAATGGTGACAAAAGTCTTGTGATTCACACCTCCTGGTGATATGCGTGGATGTCCCGTGGTGCTAGGAAGGCAGGGATTGACTGTTGCAGGGGCTAGGGGGCTGCAGGTAGGGCTTCCGGGGGCAGGGCCTCCCTTCCTATGGCTGTAGTCAATGTAGACGTCTCTGATGTTGTAGTACCACAGGAAGGGGTAGATGGTACTGAGAAAGCCCTGCACATGTGGGTGTAAATATCCTGCAGCACCACAATCAAGGAGCCCATATTAGAATAATAGACTTCCATCTGGTGGCTGTACTCCCTCTGCAGATACTTCATCTGCTGGAGTTTGGTGAGTACTTGCCACATCATGTCTTGGGACTGATGGTAGGCTGCCAAGACTTTGTTTATGGTGGTCTGGGTGTCAGTGGTGTGGCCCACATGTACCCTCTCATGACCCCTATCCCCACAAACCTTGGCTCAGTGTGGCCCCTCAGACTTGGTCCTGGGTGAGTCGGAGGTGGTGTTGTCTCAACATCACCCGGACTGGGAAGGGCACATGATCGGTGTCACAGTGGGAGGGACACAGGAAATTGAGTCTTCATGTTGCTAAGGTGTCATAACTAGCGTGTCAGTATAGTCGCAGGGAGTGTCACTGGAACCATCATCCCGGACTGACCAGATGTACCAGGCTCTTCAAGCACCTCCATATCACTAGGAGTGCTGTCCTCACTGAAGGATTGATCCAGGGCTGGAGTAGAGGTTCCCTCAGTGGCTGGAACCTGCCCACGTGCTCTGCCAGTTTAACCTATTGGAAAATTGAGACCATTCTTATTGGAAAAAGTGTATATTGCACATTCAAATCTTTGAGACAAACAATGTACATACCTAGAAGACAAAATTGGTTGAGATAATTGAGATGATGGCTTCCAGCAGTATTGAGCATATTACCCAAATGATTTTCCATTTCAAACAGTAGAACGTTAAATCAGCAGGTATTCAGATATCCTGAAATGTCCATGAAGTGATTAGGGAGTATACCTGATATCTCCCAACCATTCAGACCAACACAGTGGAGAGGTGAAATGTGTATTTGACAATTCCAAGGCCTATCTGAATGCAAAACAGAAATTTCCACTATGTGGGTGAATGTTTGTCATTAGTCATCTTGTGAACAGTGCAGTGTCAATATTTGCAAGTACCACTTACATTCAGCACAGGCATTTGCATACATGCCACATTTTGTGTCAACACAGTTTGATTAGTGAAACACTTGGCATCAATACAATTGGTTGAGTGGACAATATACAGAAAACAGCACAGACCATTTCCATTTGAGAGCATTGAAAAGTGATTGACAACTACATGAAGCTTTGCCATGTATTGAAATCTGTTATTAAAGAGAAAATAAGCAACATGACATAGCAATATTCTTTAGATGAACAGAAACAGGGCCTCATGTTAGTTGTAGTCATTTCAAAGACAACTTTCCAATACCTAAAAAAAGGTTGCAGGAACATACCTGTAGAAAATATGTAGTGGAAAAGGGCCAGACACTTACATTTTGACACATACATGGGTAATGGGTTATTTGGTGTTGTAAAACTTACAGGAACCATACCATCATGAGATATGTAATGGGAATTGACACCTGTAATCCTAGATGCAACACAATACAGATCCACAAACAATAATAATTTTCTGATACTGATGAGGTTTGTATGTTATGGAAATATGTGCAAGACATATTGGCAACAGCTGATTTGAGAACAAACAGGACATTGGTGTTCATTATGACTTTGCAAAGTGTCACTTACCAGACTCCATTCCACCAGGTATTCTTGTCGAGCCTTCTGTATGTAGGATCTCCAAGACCTTCTCCTCCCAGGGCAAGAATGGTATTGGGGTCTTGGAAAACCACCACCAGTCCTGTTGGCCTCCATGCGAAGCTTAGAGGACAGGAAATGCACCCTTCCCCGTAGGTCAGCCACCTTTTCCTATTTTCCTCCTGTGTACCTTGTTTATTAGGTACAACATTCACTCTGTCAACTATTCTGGCCCACATTTGCCTTTTCTGGGATGGGGTGTATTTTGGACTTGGGTTCCAACTAATGTGGCTCTGCTTTTAGGATTTCATCCCCTATGACTGACAATTCTCCCTCAGTAAACATAGATTTGTGGGTCCTGGCATTGTGCACAAAATGAAAAATAAGTAAACTGTTAACTACAAGGTACAAAAAGAAAGGGGATAAAGGGCTAGGAGACAGGGAGAATAAAAACCCCAAAACCACAGTTCACTGGCAGAGCCTCGCAGATAAAAAGTCATGTTGGAGCTGGAAAGGCAAAGGATAATGGAATGTAATGGGGTGTGTTTCAATTTGGCCAATTGACATCAGGTGTGCTCTGCTAGCTACCATCCCTCCAGTGACCACAGTGATGGTGCATTGTTGAGCACGTACGGCAACAGACTCACTCTGTCTCAGAACCACCGCTAGTAGACCACCAGCACAACTGTAAAATTTAAATAGGCTTGGCAGGAACCCACCACCCTGACAGCGACAGGGTAGTATTCACCAGCACTAGAGTCCACCACGTTGAAGACGGTGTGGGGCGACTGAGCAGGAAACACTCTGTCGACACGCACTGTCAGTCAGCCTGCATGCATCTAAATATGGCAGGTGAAAGACCGTTGACTTGGCAGAGTACTAGTGATCACTGCCATGATGGACCAGTGGTAATACCACCAAGATTAAAATCAGGCCCATAGTGTTCAATATTAATGGACTATATTAAATTTACATTTTATTAAAAGTATATATTAAAATATTTAAACTATGCTACTTTCAACTCTATTCAAAAACAAAATATTAGCATCAGCGATATTTTCTTGTAATATTTTCTACTATAAGTATAGGAACGCGATATAGTGGTAAACTATATTTTTGACACAATGCTTTTGTCAGCAATATATGTTTACCAATATATTGTATCAGACATCCCTCAAAGTAATTACTTAGGAAAGATGTATGAAATAATTAACTGCAAATACACAAGGAGAGGTAGGATGGCACATACTCATGTTAAAGTCCTTAATTATGTAAGTATTCTCTTGAAAAAGAGGGTACCAGACAAATGTACTATTGGGACAACAGATTCTATTTAATTATGTTTCTGAGTACCAGATCTTTAAAAGCATTAATTAGAGGTCTCATTTGCTTTTTAAATATATTTTTTGCAATCGGTTTAAAATAATACTTATGTCACCTCCATGTTATTTTGGCATAGAAGAGAATGTGGCAGGCACCAGTAACAACATGTGGCAGATCGTTCACTTTTTTCCACTTAAAAAACTAAAAATACAGAAAGTTGGAGCAGAGTAGACATTATTTAGCGTTTGAAAACATTGTGCCAGGCTTATTTTAAAGAAGTGTGTATGAGTTTTATTCCACATCAGGACACAGCTGCTGCTATACTCAGATTTGTTACGGTGATGTAAGAGCACAAACAGTTCTCAAAGTGTTTAGTATTTAATTTTTTCTAGCAGACTTGTGCACATATTGGTGTGACAAATGTTGACACCAAACAATCTGTGTGATTAAGAAAGCTAAGGCAAGACTTCTGTAATTTGAAAGGCAACATGAGCGTATACTGTCTACAGATACTTAGAATAATTTACTCAACAGCATGCATAACATTTAATATAGTAAATGAAATACTCCTAATCTGTTATACAGTAGTATTATAATTAGTTATAATATAAAATAGTTTTAGTGATGTTTCTGTTTTTTACTTGCTTATGTGTTATGTTTAGTATTTGCTTTCATCACATATGTATATACCCACACATATATATTTATGCAATACATAATATATACGTACACAACAAAAATGTACATATTATTTTTACTGAAAAAAACAAAGTTTACAGGGTCATTATAGTTAGGCTCAGATTTCACCAGTGAAAAAATATTGAAATTGAAGTGTTTTTTGAAACACTTCACTATCCCTTCAGGGCAAAAAAAGGGACTGGACCATCCCCAGGGCATTGCCTTTTTTAAATTTCTTTTTATTTAGGGGAGGGGGCCGCACCGCTCCCCTCCCTGGGCGGATTTTGGCCTCTCTGACTCCATCCCCCAAAGCCCACCATTTTGTATTGTTTTATATCGTTTAGGGGATGGAGCTGGGACGCCCCACTTCCTTTGGGCGACCCCTGGGCTGATTTAGGCCCTGGGAACCCCATCCACTGGGTCCTGGTCACTTAGACACGGAGGAGGGGGGCTGAGCAGAACCCCTTCCTGGGACAAATTCGGCCCTAGGAATCCGATCCTGGGGCATGACCTTCTTAAAGTTGGAGTCTTCAAGGCTCCCACTCTCCACTGAGACCACAGGGGAGGCTGAAGGCCCTCGCAGTCCCTGCCAGCTCCCCACATCCTGAGGGAGCCAGCATTGCTTTTATAGACAGGGAGCTGCTAAATATTCAGTTCCCTCTCGGTGAAAGCAATTCTGCTCCACTTCCAACAAGCAAGAACATTCTTAATGCTCTTCCTTGCCAAAAATGGAAGGTTTTGCTGTGCCTTGGCATGAGTGGTGAAGCTCCCGCGAAGCCACTGCAAACAACTATTTCCCGGGGTGGACATAGCAGGAGACGGGTCTGGGCGGGGGTGGTGGTCCCCACAGCCACCTATGGCTCTAGGAGGGGGGTTACATGACCACCCTCCTTTCTCGATATTGAAGGTGGTGGTCCCCGAGGCCCTCCCATCTTTACAAAAACAAGTTGGCCAAGGGGAAGTGCCAACCTAGTAGCGATCAGGACTAGGTAGGTATAATAGGGTCTGCTTTTCCATAGAAAGAGTGTTTCTTTTGGTTTGCTAATAACTTTGGCCCCGTTTGATGAATCTTCAGAAAACTTTCCAAATAGCGATCCAACACACTACCTAATTGTATTCCCTTTCATGGTGACAACATCCAATAAAATATATATTTTTAAAAGAGCATCTCCATTTTAGCTGCTTTTTTATTTGGAGAACTACCTTACTCAGCTCCAGATTTCTCCTGACTACTATTGCTCCTTCACTTCAAAATGAGATTTTCAAGTATGGATTGTGGGCCACAGCTATATCTATAGGGCAAAAGAGGCTGCAAAAAAGAGGGGTATTGACAGAGACTTGGGTTACCCAAATGTGCAGATTACTTGGTTTGGCCGGAAAGGGTTAAAGTTTCATCAGTTGCTGGCTTGGGTTGAATCAATTGAGGAATCTCACACTCCTCACCTCATGATTTTGCACTGTGGAGGCAATGACCAAGGCACATTGACTGGGGTAGGTTTGGAAATCCTAATGAAAGAAACCTTTGCAGAACTGATGTCACTTTTCCCTTACACTGTCTTGGTATACTCTAAGATATGCCAAAGACAGAAATGGAAGTGGTCAAATCAAGTCTGTCCACAGATTGTCAAAGAGAGGAAACATGTTAATAAAACTGTTTCTGCTTTCCTCAGAGACCTTTGTATGGGCTGTATCTATAATAACTATCTGCGTTTTCACATGCACGAGATTCATAGAATCCATGGATGGTATTTTACAGATGAAGGCAACAGGGTGTTTCCTGCAGAGTAATCTGAAACTCTCCATCCGGTCTTATGTGTAGCAGCCACATACACACAATCAACACATAGGCTCTTGTCAGTGTGGTAAATATTTAATTACCGGTACTATTTTTTATGCGGTAAAGTCTATTAAGAATAACTCAGTAAATATAAGAGGCAGAATCCGTGGTATTAGAGGTTTTAAAAGGCTTTATTCCTATACAAAGGAATACAATTCGAATTGTAGGCTTTCTATTCCATCACCACGAAAGTTCAGGAAGGAAGGGCATACATTATTGACAGATAAGCAGTTTTATAGAAAATACATTACAGTGAAACAGATGCAAGAGGCGTAACAGCTGATAATACAGATAAACTGTGCATACGTAACTAATAAAGGCGTATACATGGGTGTAACTAAAATACGTCATTAAACATGATGTCACAAGTGGGTGGATCCATAAAAGAATCCTGCAATGTCAGCAGAAATATTTGGCAGAGATGCGCGCGCAGCCGCATGACGTGTGATTGACGTGCAACTAGAGGGTGAAGGGGACTTGACATTTAGCTCTACATGTGGAGACAAAAGTCTGGGGGTTATGTCAACCTAATCCCAAATCATATCTAATATCCTATGTTTAAAGAACTGTGTTATCCAAAAGGAAAGGTCTCTAGGATAGAATCTATTCTATACTGACTGTTAGTGCGTGTACAAGCGTCTAAGTGTCTACATGAGATGCGAGGGGGTAGGAATATTCCATGGTAACGGGGCCTATGAATTACTGGCATGAGGACAGCGAGGCCTGGCCCTTTGCACGGTAGCTGGAGGAATGTTTACCTAAACTACTAGACAGGAATGCATCGGATGAGGAGCGGAGTAGATAATCTTGAAGGTGAAATACAGTTTTTGGCAGGCAATATGCTGGATCAGGCACCGTTAGCCGCGCAGGGAGTAGGACAAAGTTCATGGATACAGATGCAGGCTCAGACTGGAGCCTTCAGAGGCAGAAGGCAGGAAAAGGCTTGATGACAGAATTCAGGGCCTACTCGCCTGAATCTGTAAAATGTGGAAAGTGAACCACATAAAGTCGGTGGCCTTTCATACTTAGGAATGGAATATCTGACCCATTCATGGCGGATCTGAAAGAGGACATGTTGAAGGTGGACGCACATATATTTGCGTCTTCAAAACTGGAACAGGAGGGAACATACATGTACTTATAGCATGCACATGGAGCCGTTGGGGTCTACGATAGGGGACATAACTGATCACAAAATTCATATTTCCTCATTCCCTCCTTGTCCCCTACGGACCCTCAGGAGATATCGATCTTCATCAATCCATCGATCTGTTCATATAGCATCATTTGTTCTTCTTTCTTCTTCCGAGATCTTGAACGAAAACTTGGATGTGGGATACACGATGTGGCACACAGACCACAAATCGCTGGCCCACATTGTAGACATAAGCAGCAACTGAATAGTATGAGAAAGCCAATACCTAGGAAGGATAGGATTCTCCATCCCCAGGCTGACAACACGCCCCAGAACCAACCGGACCAAGTCCAGGTGCCTGGACTCTGGTGTATCTGGCTTATAATCTTATGAAGGCGGGTTATGGCTTTATATACTGACGGCGAATTTTCTGGTATGAAAATGCAGCAACTTGATCCGATGACCCTACAAGCTCCGCCCCTATCGGCCAGGATGACGTCAAGGACAAGACGATTTTGAAGCACAACAATCCGCATAGCAGACTGCTCTTCTGTTAAATTGCCTAAGGCGGAAATAGTTTCGTTCACTACTGCTTCAAGGGTTCTGGTTAATCTACGTATCAGCTTACTATTAGTGACTGTACCTATATAGGGAAAGAAACCTTTATTGAAATCTGTGTATTTTTCCCATGCTGTTTCAGTGTAATCGACAATTGGGAGATCTCTCTGCTGTCTATTGTGTACTAAATGGGTATTTCGGTGATAATCAGGAGGAGCTAGGAAAACAGGTGGCAGAAGGAATGCTATGTAACAGGTACCATCCCAATCTAAAGGTAGACATATATATGCGGTCTGACCACATATGAAGTAGGAATGATGGGAAGCTCTAAATGTAGACTTGCCTTGATCACTGAATTTTATTACAGTGGTGCATTTACTATGGCCCATGTGTATGGAACCATTCTTTCTTATACATAATTCCCCTTTTACTGGGAATACTGACATGGCGGGCAAGATTGGTGTAGCTTCAGATTCAACGTTCAGGATCATGAGGTTAAGTGTAAAATTACCTAATCCATATATTTCATTTTCTAGATCAGTTCCTGTTCTTTTGGGAAGTCCCTCCTTGTTAGGGTAGCAGACTTTAAGCAAAACTAGGTTCAGGTTTCCCCATACCCAGTTGTCTTGATAAACTGCGGAATTTGAATCTAGGGAATTAATCAAACTAAACCATGCTCCACAGGAGCCATTGTGTGTAAACGGATAGGGAAAGAGGGGCAAAACTCCCTTATAGTTCTGATAGGGAGGGAGTTGGCCACATATCCAACAATTTGTGGCATTGCTGGTCTGATGGGAATGATGTAACATACTGATAAATGTGTTGTTGCGCAGCGCAAATCTATAGGAGAACTCATGCGGAGGTAATTCGCTAAAAGAATGTTCTGCAGTTATATTATAAGCACGCTTAAGAATAGGGTAATACATGTGCAGTAGTATGCTGGAAAAAATAATCAGAAGACTTAGAGAAAACAAAATTAATAATGTTACTGTGCAGTGACTACGAAGTGATTTACAATACGCATGCTTCTTAAGCTGCATCTGGTGATTTCTTTCTCTATTCCGGTCTATAAGATACATGTCAGAGACAAATTCAACCGATTCACTTTGGAGAGGACTTAAACAATCAAATTGTCTGACTTACTAGACCTCAATTTTAGTTTGTAAAGTTCTGGTTTTGATTGCTCAACCAAGGGGAGCTTTGAGTCTGTCTGTGAGGGAATACAGGGTTGAGTATTCACACTGGATGGTAGTCCATAAAATTTCTTGATATGACTCGAGTGCAACCACCCTTTCCGTCCTTCGATCTTCACGGCTGTCCTTGTAGTCAGTAGAACTAACTTAGGCGACTTCCACCTAGGCTCCAGTTGGGTCTTCCGGTCGAAATTCCTGACCAAAACCAGGTCACCAGGAACCACGTCATGGGGCTTCACCTCAGTATTATCGGGAAAAGCTGCGGCTACCTGTGAACGACAAGATTGTAGTGCAGACATCAAGGAAGCCAGGTAATCTGTCAGCATATTACAGTCAACATCAGTGATTTTGCGAGGTATAGGCGTCCCCCACATATTTGGTGGTCTACCGAAGATCACCTCGTAAGGGGATAGCCCTGTTCGAGAATATGCTACCATTCTCATGTAAAAGAGTGCAACTGGTAAGGCTACTATCCAATCAACACCTTTTTCCCTACATATTTTGGACAATCTAATTTTCAGAGTTTGATTATGGCGTTCCACGAGACCTGCTGCCTCGGGATGCCGGACACAGTGGAATTTCCATTGGTAGCCTAACAAAAGGGAAACGTGTTTCATTAGTTCGGATGAGAACGGCTGGCCGTTATCTGAGTAGACAACACGTGGTAAACCGTACCGTGGGAAGAATTCTCGAACTAACTGTTTGGCAGTAGTCGGGGCAGTGTAATCTGAAACCGGGTAGGCTTCTGTCCAACGGGAAAGAGCACAGACAACTACGAGAACATATTTGAATCCTCGACATCGTTCCATCTGGATATAATCCATCTGGAGGACTTCAAAAGCATGATCGGGAGGTTGAAATCCACCCTGCTCTACGGGGATGCTTTTACCTGGATTAAACTGACAACATATCATACAGGTACGAACTTTTTGTTTAGCTGCTGCTCGCAAGTGTTTGTTGAACCAAATGTGTTGAATGCTGTCTAGCATAGCTTTTTCTCCTAGGTGCGCTGGACTATGTATTGTGTTAATGATAACTTGAACCATGGAGTCGGGAAGAAACCATATAGATTTTTCCTTCGTCATCCATCCTTGATCCGTTTGGATCCCTCCTAATTCAGTCCATTTCTTTATTTCTTCTGGTGTAGCATGTGTCTGTATGTCAATTACATCAAGGGCGGGATCCTTAATTGTCATGCAATGTGTTGGTGTCGGAACTATTGTCTTTGTCATGTCAGTTATGTGAGTCTGATTCTGAGCAGTCTGTTTAGCTATTCTATCAGCTAGGTCATTACCCTGAGAAATGATGTCGGTAACTTTTGTATGGGCTTTGCATTTCATAATCGATATTGCAGTAGGTAGATGAATCGCGTCTAATAGGGCTTGAATGAGGGGTCCGTGTTGGATGTGGGCACCGTGAGAAGTTAAATAACCTCTCTCTCGCCACAGTACGCCGAAGTCATGGACGACTCCGAATGCATAACGTGAATCCGTGTATATGTTGACTTTCTTATTTTTGGCTTGAATACAGGCTTGTGTCAGAGCGATGAGCTCTGCTGCTTGAGCTGACAAAGTGTTAATACAATTTGTTTCAATGACTTCAGTGTCTGTTGTGACTGCGTAAGCGGCCACTAACTCTCCTGTACTTGTTCTCATACATGACCCATCTACATACAATGTCAAGTCTGGATCTAACAAAGGGATATCTGTCAAGTCTTGTCTGGGTTTCGTCGTGATAGTAATGACTTCGACACAATCATGTGCCAATGGATCTGGTCCGCCCACTGGTAACAGTGTGGCAGGATTTAACGTATTACAACGTCTGATTTCTATGTGTGGCTGAAACAATGTCAATTCGTAACCGGTGAGTCTCGCTATAGTCAAGTGTTGTGTTTGTGTGCGGTTCAAAAGAACCTCTACTGCGTGTGGTACTTGTACTGTCAATTGGTGTCCTAACACTATGGCATCGCTTTGTCTGATAGCTAAAGCTGTTGCTGCCACCGATTTCAGGCATGCAGGAAGAGCCTGAGCTACTGGATCTAATGTACTAGAGAAATAAGCACATGGTTTGTGTGATCCTGCTTGTTCCTGAGTGAGTACTGACAAGGCAGTACCTTCGCGTTCTGTAACAAAGAGTGTAAACTGTTTATTGTAACATGGTGTTGCTAAAACAGGTGCTTGGCATAAAGCTTTCTTTAAGCTTTCAAAGGCGTGTGTATGTTCTTGAGTCCAAGGGAGGACAGTCGATGTGGCTGCCTCCTGTGTTGTCAACTGGATGAGTGGTTTTGCTAGAAATGCATATTGAGGGATCCACTGCCTACAGTATGAAGTGAGGCCTATAAAAGCCCGCACCTCCTTTTGTGTTTTGGGTGCTGACATGTTAGCAATTAACTGGATGCGGTCGGGTGTAAGCTGCCTTCCCTCCTTGGACAGCGAGTGCCCAAGGTAAACAACTCGCTGGACACAGAATTGCAGCTTAGAAGGGGACACCTTGTGCCCCTTGTCGGCCAGAAATTTCAGAACCGTCAGTGACGCTTTTTCACATTCAAGTTCGCTTCGGGCGGTGATCAGCAGATCATCGACATATTGAAGCAAGGCAGTGTTAACTGGCATGTGGATACTGTCAAGTTCTCGTTTCAGTGCTTGGCTATAGATGCTGGGGCTTTCTGTAAATCCTTGAGGTGCGCGTGTGAATTTAAAACTTCGTCCATTTAAACTGAATCCGAACAGATATTGACTTTCCGGATCGATTGGGACACTAAAGAAAGCATTCTTGAGATCAATTACAGTGAAGAACGTTGCTTCTGAGTCAATAGCTGTGAGTAGTGAAGAGATATCTGGGACCACAGGGTATTGTGGTACAATACATTTGTTTAATTCGCGCAGATCAATAACTAATCGATATACTGGTGGTGCTTTTGGATCCGTTCTTTTAAGAATCGGAATTATCGGGGAATTACATACATTGGAGTCGGTTTCGACAACCACTCCTTGTGCAATGAGCTCGTCAATGATTTGCAGTAAAGCCACTACAGCATCTGGTGGTAACTTGTATTGTCGCATTCGTGGTAGTACTATTCCTGTTTTCAGTGTAACTCGATATGGTGTAATGTTCATGCAACCAACATCAGTGGGGCCTTGTGCCCATAAATGTGTAGGTAAATTCTGCAGTCGGTGATCCATGTCTCTGGACACGTAGTGACCTTTAAAGTCACGTAAAAATAATCGTACTCCTTCCGGAGAACAACATATTATAGCTCCTAGAGCTTTCAATGTTTTTATACCTAACAAGTTTTCTGGACATGATTTAGTAAGCAATAAATCTGTAGTACGTGTCAATGGACCAATCGTGAGTGGAAGAGGTTGTGTTACGTCATTAATTATGGGTTTTCCTGAGAATCCAAGGGAAATATTCTGTGAGCCTGAGAGGGGTGCCCCTGGAACTTCACTGCGTCTTATAGTTGTTCTGCTTGCCCCTGTATCAAGTAAAAACTTTCTGTCTTCCCCTAATAGTTCACTATGTACATAAGGTCCCTCTTGGTCTACAGGAACCTCAATAAGGGGTAAGCCAACTTCCCTCTCTAGGCTATTTCATGTATATCGCTGATAATCGGGATAATCTGCTTGTGCATACTGATACATCTGTTGTGTTGTCGCTTGTGTTGCAGCAATAGGCTGCGCTTGTGGTGGTGCTACGATCTGTTGTGGAGCTGCCTGTTGCGGAGTTAGTTGTTGCGGAGCTAACCTAGGTTGTGCATGCTGAGGGATTTGTTGTTGATTCTGATTCTGTCTAGGTGGACGTGGTCTCTCCTGGGTTCTACCTGTAGCAATATTATGTTTCAGGACTGGACAATCGTGTATATAATGACCTTGTTGTTTACAATAGTTGCATGTCCCTTTCGTAGGACTTGCGGAATCACCCTTTTGATGACCATCAGCTGGAACTGACTGTGCAACAAGCATTTTCATTTTTGTATCTTTCATACGTCTTTGTTCGTGTTCTTGTTCTTCTCTAATTCTATTGTGGTGATATTGTAACATCTGTAACATCTGTGATGGGGTATTACCTTGCCAGGTACTTTCGAATTTCAATACTCTATTCTTGACTTGCAGCAGAGAATTTTCAACTAATTTTGTCACAAACAGATGTGGATATGACTCACTACTGGCTTTTATACCACTATTTATACCAAAACATTTTTCAAATCGGGAATAGAAATCACTAGTGTCTTCATCTGGTTTTTGTTTACAGGCTGATATTGCACCCCAGTCTTCCTTTTTCGTAGTTAATAAACGTGGCAGTACCTGCACTAGTAGTCCTGCTAGTGCTGTAGTCTTTTCCCCAAGTCCCGCTCCTGCAGCTCGGGCCCTTTCTTCGTTTTCTAATGCTGTCCAATCTATCTTTTGGTCTCCCACCTCCCATTCCTTTTCTTTGAGTTTCTCATAAACACCGGCGGGTAATAGGACTTTTAATATTTTCATAATGTCGGGGTAGGTATACTCTCCCATGAGTAACATGTCCTTTATTTCACGGTGGAAACCTGCTGGGTCCTTGTCATGGCTGGGTACTACTTTCTTCATTTCTAATAATTCCAGTTTAGTTATAGGCGTGTACACAAACACGCGTGTAAAGTTATTACCGTCACCTCTGATTGGGTGCACTTCGCGTAACGGGTTCTGTCTATCTATGTGATACATTTTTCTTCCCATGATGGGAACTGGAACGTGTTCTGGGCATACGAAATTTAAATATTGGTTTCGGGATTCTAGAATTTCCCTAATCAAATCAGTACCTGACCCTCTCCATATGTTCGTGAGTAGTTCTGTCAATATGTCAGGTAAGGGTCCTGGATCGGAGTGTTGGCTTTTATATAATATAAGGAGGTGTTGAATCATGTATATACTAGCTAAACGCTGTTCGTATGGGTCAAGATTCAGAAACGTGTGTGCAAGTACATCATCATTGTATTCGCTGGGACTGTCAGCCCATTGTACTGCTGACCTGGCTAATTCTTGTTCGTCCATGGAATCGAGCATATGGTACCCTCTTCGATCTCGGAGTAATTTATCTGCGGCTTGGAATAGGTGTTCAGGGGATTTTGTATTTAACATAGGGTTTGGAAAATGTTTATTATATTCTGGACGTATTGGACGTATCGGGTCGTTAAAGCCTCTAGTATTATTATGGGGTCTTCCTCTACCTACATAAGCTATCGTTTCTAATTGTTCTGATTCTTGCTCCTCCTCTTCTTCTGATTCTACTCTGTCTGTTTCTCGTCTTTCTTTATGTATTCGTTCTACTTCCTTGCGGATCTTTCGACACATGGCGATTATACACGCCTGTCTATCATGTTTCTCTTCTGATATGTTCTGACCCCATTTGACAAGTCTTTGCATGGTATCGTGATCTGCCCCAGGCCTGTCTTGATTCCTAATTACACAATTTATGAAAAAACGTAGTAGTTGTCTTTGGTTATCCACTTTCTGGTATTCCATAGCTTCGTTAATACTTTCTGGACCTCGCCCTGTTTGGACAAAGCGGTATATTTCGTCTAGGTGTTCACTCATTCCTGGTATCGTCATTAAATATAATGTAGCTCGTCTTATACGTAGTGATGATATGAGCAATTTATCCTGTCTACCTGGTACTGGGTCGTATCTACAATCTACAAGCTGTTCTTTAAACATGTCGGATGTCGCTAGTTGGGGTGTACGTTGGAGTGCTAAATCTCTAAGGGTCTGTTTATTTCGCGGCGGGGTGGCAAACATGTCTGTCGTACCTCCTGTAGCACCGTCTGAGGTGCTAGGCACGAAAGGATTCGTTGGGCGTAGGATAGAAATCGTAGATGCGGGAAAAACTGTAGAAACGGACGGACCTGTTGGGACTTGCGCAGGAGTTTGTAGTTGCGGGGATACAGACGAATGCTCTTGGTGTTGAACACCATCGGCAAGCGGTATGTGTGGTATGGCATTAGCATACTCGGGAGCTACGTCATCTAAATAGGAGGAAAGGAAAACATCCTTTGCTGTTTTGGGATGTGTTTTGGGATGTGCTTTTATCGGGAGCAATGGAGGAGTTAAGTCTTTTGGTATTTCCGGGGTAGCCTTAGGTAACCCTTCGGCCAGAAGAGGATACATACCATTCATAAGAGTGTTTCTTTGTCTATCTATTTGCTCTGAGTTTACTCGGTTACCTTCCTCAAGTAATAGATTTTCTCGGGTTTTATTTGAATTCTCTCTACCTTTCTCTTCCTGTCTGAGCGCTTTTTCTGTACGTCTATATGATTCTTTACGCCATAAATCAATGGCATCTTTCTGTGACTGTCTGGCTTTCTTTTTCCATAATTCTTCTTCTACTCTCATGATGCAATCTGCATCCCAGGTCCCAGCCGCGGGCCATCTCTGACTCTCTGGTAATTCTTTGGTGTAGTCCACCCATAAATCAAGAAATAATACGGCATCTAGGCCATGCTTATGATACATAAAGTACCCTGGAGTGTCCCTAGGTGGGATGGGAACAGCTTCTTCGAGTACCCCTTTTCTAGTTTTGATCTGTCTTAATTTTGAAAAGAGCGGCATTTTTTAGACCTTATTACTAGAACACACTTTATATAATGAACACAATAATGAACAGTCATTCACACCACAATATATAGAACGTATTAAAATATATAACACTTAACAGTTTTTCGAACAATGATAACCAATAGAAAACTAGTTACTGACATAATACTGACTACTACTTAGTACTTATTTATATGCAAGACATACTATATATACTGCTAAACAGTACAGATACACTGCTAAAACAGTGCAGACCGGACTTGTGTACCCAAACCCGTCTTGACCGGCACAGACTATGTGCACGTTAAATGCCTCCCCGGTAATGGTACTCACCGGGTAGCTCGGAACGGAAGGCCTCGGAACGGAACTGAAACTGGACCGGACTGGACTCGACTCGACTGGACTCGGAACTTCGGAACCTGGTGGGCCTCTGTATACCTCGGATCTTGCTCTCTCAGCTAGGCTCTGGTCGGGATACTTCGCACTTCTCACCGCCTCGTCTGGGTGTTGATCGC
Organism: Triturus cristatus; assembly: GCF_964204655.1. Lineage (NCBI taxonomy): Eukaryota > Metazoa > Chordata > Amphibia > Caudata > Salamandridae > Triturus > Triturus cristatus. The sequence continues at coordinate 719,830,533 of NC_140588.1, forward strand.
AGCCTCAGTCGTCCCCGCTTGGCCGGAAGGAGATACAGGAAATCCTGCAGGTACGCGTTTTTGTCCGTTCAGCTGTGGCAGGAGACCGGGCCTGCAACGCACCGCCGGCGCGTGAGATGAGAAAGTGTCCCTATTCGGGCGCCAATTTATGTGGTAAATATTTAATTACCGGTACTATTTTTTATGCGGTAAAGACTATTAAGAATAACTCAGTAAATATAAGAGGCAGAATCCGTGGTATTAGAGGTTTTAAAAGGCTTTATTCCTATACAAAGGAATACAATTCGAATTGTAGGCTTTCTATTCCATCACCACGAAAGTTCAGGAAGGAAGGGCATACATTATTGACAGATAAGCAGTTTTATAGAAAATACATTACAGTGAAACAGATGCAAGAGGCGTAACAGCTGATAATACAGATAAACTGTGTATACGTAACTAATAAAGGCGTATACATGGGTGTAACTAAAATACGTCATTAAACATGATGTCACAAGTGGGTGGATCCATAAAAGAATCCTGCAATGTCAGCAGAAATATTTGGCAGAGATGCGCGCGCAGCCGCATGACGTGTGATTGACATGCAACTAGAGGGTGAAGGGGACTTGACATTTAGCTCTACATGTGGAGACAAAAGTCTGGGGGTTATGTCAACCTAATCCCAAATCATATCTAATATCCTATGTTTAAAGAACTGTGTTATCCAAAAGGAAAGGTCTCTAGGATAGAATCTATTCTATACTGACTGTTAGTGCGTGTACAAGCGTCTAAGTGTCTACATGAGATGCGAGGGGGTAGGAATATTCCATGGTAACGGGGCCTATGAATTACTGGCATGAGGACAGTGAGGCCTGGCCCTTTGCACGGTAGCTGGAGGAATGTTTACCTAAACTACTAGACAGGAATGCATCGGATGAGGAGCGGAGTAGATAATCTTGAAGGTGAAATACAGTTTTTGGCAGGCAATATGCTGGATCAGGCACCGTTAGCCGCGCAGGGAGTAGGACAAAGTTCATGGATACAGATGCAGGCTCAGACTGGAGCCTTCAGAGGCAGAAGGCAGGAAAAGGCTTGATGACAGAATTCAGGGCCTACTCGCCTGAATCTGTAAAATGTGGAAAGTGAACCACATAAAGTCGGTGGCCTTTCATACTTAGGAATGGAATATCTGACCCATTCATGGCGGATCTGAAAGAGGACATGTTGACGGTGGACGCACATATATTTGCGTCTTCAAAACTGGAACAGGAGGGAACATACATGTACTTATAGCATGCACATGGAGCCGTTGGGGTCTACGATAGGGGACATAACTGATCACAAAATTCATATTTCCTCATCAGAGCCACCCTAGGCAACAAAATATTGCTAATGTTTTTTAAACATATCCCTTTTTTACACATTTTGCGGATCTTCGTGATGACGATGCGGTACCCGAGAATATGTTGTGAAAACCGAAAACAAAAGCAGGCATTCAATGGCCACCAACATATCCAAAAATATTTTGTAAAAAAAAAAACATTATGAACATTGCCCTACACACATTACTATATACATGCTTCTTTCAAAGCATATTTAAACTCCTATTGTTGTACTAAGTTTCTTTAAACGCCATCTTTCAGACCTATTTTTCATTTCTGCGGGTATTCAGGATATCTCAATGATGTCGTTAACTATATATTTATATCTATATTCACTGAAAAAAACAAAGGTTACAGGGACATTATAGTTAGGAATTACCATTTAAAAATGTAAATGTGCACTGAAAAAAACCAAATGTTACATGGACATTATAGTTAGGCTGACATTTCACTCATACAAAACCAGAAACATTCAGCAGTTATAGTTAGCTGAGCTAATTATAACTCGTACCCCCACAATGCACTGCTTATGACCAAACATATTACATCACTGATGACATCACTAATTACACCTCAAATGACATCACTCATGACATCATCTGGTGACTGTGAGGACTATGTGATGATACTACGCTGTTGTTACAATGACCACGTTGTTACATCACAAGTCGTTTCTACAACTTGCGCTAGATGGCTCGCTGCACTTAGGAATTGTATAAATTGCTATTCCTACTCCAGTTAGTGCAACAGCAGGGAATGTGTTGGATTTAAAATCCAACACATTACCTGGTGTTGCACGCCACCTAGCGCAAGTCATAGAACAGACCTGCGATGTAAAGCCACATGTGGTAACAACGCGGTCGTTGTAATGACCGTATTGTTACCTACCTGCATGGTAACACCCACATTGTAACCGCTGGTTCCTGACTGTGAGGGTTTCTAAAAAGTATATGAGTGTTAAATAGTTATATACCAAGGCGTATTAATGAATCAGTGGGTGAATGAGTACCATATATTACATCACTCATGACATGGTCAGTGACATCATCCAGTGACTGAGAGTGTATAAAAATGTTAAATACATTTACCAAGGTGTATTGGTGAATAAGTGGGTGTATCAGTACCTGCATGGATGATTCAGTGGGTGTGAGTGACTGTAGAAGTGAGTGATTAGTTGTCTCAGTGAATATATGGATGAGTGACTTGTGTGAATGTCTGTATCCATCTGTAAGTTGGTGTCTAAGTGGTTGAATAGGTGTGTGAGTGGGTATGTGAGTTTCTGTATGGGTGAATGATTGATTGTCTGAGTATGTGTATGGGTGTCTCAATGTCTTTATGGGTGGGTGAGGGGGTGTGTAACAGCCTGTAAGGATTATTAAGTGGCTGGGTGAGTCAGCAGCTCTATGGGTTAGTTAGTTTGAGTGTAAGGGGCTGTGTGGGTGAGCGAGTAAGTGTGTGTATGGCTGTGTGGTGAGTGAATGGATGTGTCAGTGGTATATGGGTGAGTAACTGCATATGTGAAAGGAATGTATAGGTAGGTGTTGGAGTATATGAGTGAGTATATATGTGACTGAGTGATTGTGAGAGTGGTTCTATGGGTGAGTGTGTGCTTGTGTCAGTGACTGGATAAGTGTGTGAGCATGTATTAGTATCTGTATGAATAAACAAGTAGGTGCATGTATAACTGTATTGGTGAGTAAATGGCTGTGTGATTGACTCTATATGTGAGTGAGCATGTGTGTGAGTAGCTCTATCAGTGACTGACTGTGTGTGAGTGGCTGGATGGGTGTATCAGTGGACGAATCAGTGGCTGTATTAGACAGTGGATTGGTGTATTTGGGGATGTATGTGTAGACCTATGAATCAGTGAGAGGATGCATAAGTACTGGTATGGGTGTGTCAATGGTTTTGAGAATGCTAGTGTAGAAGTTGGAGTGGGTGTCTGAAAAGTTATATTGGGGTGTGAGTGTGTGTGTCAGAGATTCTGTGGATGATGTCATCAGTGATGTCATTTGAGATGTCACTGACCATGTCATGAGTGATGTAATACATGAGGTCATAAGCAGTGCATTGCTGGTGCAAGTTATATTTAGCTAATCTAACTATAACTGCTCCATTTCTCTGGTTTTGTATGAGTGTCAACACCCCTTTAACCTTTGTTTTTTTCAGTTAATATCTACTTTTCTAAACTTCTATTTCCTAACTATCACATCCCTATAACCTTTGGGTTTCTCAGTGAATTTCTGAGGTTTAAAAAAATTCTATTTTTTAATTGTAACACACATTGTTTTTTAAGTGACCTCTGAGATGTTCATATTTTCTTTGTATTATTGGATATGGTATATTATATTTTTATTATATACTACTCAATTTTTGATTTGGTATGAGTATCAGAAAGTAGATTAATAACTTTTTTATTTGCAAAAATGTTTTGTCTGCACAACATTGTTGCATTTACTGTGGAGAATCTGTGATCAGCAAACATATTTCACATACTGAAAAATACAGTTAAAGACATATTTTTAATAAAGTTTGAGTCTCAATATTTAGTAAGATATTGTTTTAACTTTTCTTTCTGTGATCAATTTAGGAGAAAGCAACCTTTACAATTTTTTTATATCAGCGATGACTGACCTCATCATGGTGACGTCAGTAGTTACAAAGAGCTCGTAGTTTGGAAAACGTGTAAAACATATATAGACACATTCTACAGTACATTTAACGGTAGAGCTTTATTAGTGCACTTTTCAAACTCATATTTTTGCAGCGGGTTTCCAGAAAAGTCATCCTGAAAGACTATTTCTGTTTTCGGGGTGATGCCAGGCATCGCAATGACGTCGGTAGTCACGGACATCACATGTTTATCAGAATCTCTAAAACACATATATCTTGATATTTTAATTGATGTTGTCTGTTTATAATATTTTTTTAACAAAATCATGTTTACTTTGCTTTTCCCATGTTTGAGGATACCGCAAGCTTTACAGAAACTCTAAAACACCTATATACACCTATAATAATTGATTTTTGACACAAGTTGTTTACTACTCTCATGTTTAAAAGTGTCTGCCCATATGAATTTTTTAACAAAATAATTTTTATTCAATTCCTGTGTTCACGAAGACGGTGGAAGTCGTGATGAAGTTGGGAATTTCAGATACCGCATGTTTTTCAACCACTTAGAGATAATGTGAACACGTTTCAGTATAGCTGTTCATTATTATAGTATTGAATGTTCTGCTTTTGTTTTAATTTTTAAAGAAAACTATTTTGAATTTCCACTTTCGTGTTGTAACCACAAATATGTCGTTAACCGTGATTATGTTGGTCACCACGAATATCATATGAATGGGAAAGCAAGGAATATCATTGGACAATTTACTTTTCAGCAAAATGACTAGGCCATACACACCCACTACTTCTTGAATCTTCTTTTACAAATCTTTATTGTGAGCAGGTGTTCGATTTTGCCTGAAGACCTTTTTGGTACCACAAATGGCAACAGAGCAAGGAGATGGGGATCAGCTACAAGAACAGCAGGAACAGGATGTGGAGACAGTCAAAACAGAATATATTGAAGATGAGGGGCATCCCCAGAAGAGGGCAAGTGTGACTTGGGATTTTTTTTAAATCCCATCTGGGGACTAACACTGCTGAAAAACTAGTGCAAAGCACAATCTGTGACAGTACCCTCTAAAGATGGACGAAGAAATAATATTCATGTGGGACAACATCCATGTTATATTATCTCTGCTGCAAAACTAGTGCAAAGCACAATCTGTGACAGTACCCTCTAAATATGGACGAAGAAAAAATATTCATGTGGGACGACATCCATGTTATATTATCTTAAAACATATCATAGAAAACGTCTCTAACTCACAATCTAGCAAAGGGAAGCTGAAGGACTATCTACATCAGTGGCAGAAGCAACAGTTCCTGTCCAGAAAGTTCCTTTCAGAGGTGGAGACTACGACAACAGATATGGTACCAGAGTTTTCAAGAATGACCACGTATTGCTTGGACTGTAGTGTTGTTATAAGTGCTGGTGAGCAGTGTGTTACAGCTATTCGCAATGCTGCAAAAAATGATCCCCTTTTATTTTTTTTTGCACATTACTCAGGGCACATTTTTTAAATTCCTCCTGTCCCAGTTGCCATTTTTGTTACCATAAAAAATAACTAAACATTTTTAAAACTTCACAAAACCCCCCAAAAATAAACAAAAAAAAGTTCCTATTGGAACTGCCTTTTACAGTTAAAAAAAAGTATGCAAGTATGGTGGAATGAGTGTATGACTGGTGCATGGATGAACGAATGAGTGCATGACTGGTACATGGATGTTACAATGAGTGCAGAAGTGGTGCCTGGTTGAATCTGAGAGTGCATGGGTACTGCCTAGGTAATTGTATGACTGCATGGGTTGTTCTTGGATGATTGGATGAGTACATAGGAACTGCCTAGATAATTAGATGAGTGCATGGGTAGTGTCTGGGTCATTGGATGAGTGTATTAGTAGTGCATGAGTGATTGGATGAGTGCATGAGTAGGGTCCGTGTGATTGGGTGAGTGCAAGTGCTGTGCCAGGGTGAGTGGATGAGTGCAAGTGCAGTGCTTGTGGGATTGTATAAATGCATGGGTACTGCCTGAGTGAATGGATGACTTTCACATCTTCAAAATCGCAGGATTGCAGTCATTGATGTATTTTCAGACCGGTGTTCTTCTGAGTTTGCATGTGCCCTTTTGTGATTTCCGTTTGATAGTGTGTGTGATTGTAGACAAAAAGCTATTAACTCTTCCCTCTAAGGTCACATTTCTTGCAAATCCAAAATGATATCTTGAATAAAACTTCCATTTAGTTCTATATTTTCTACATTATTATTTTCCACACCTATAGTGACATACTGCTCTTTGAAAGACAGCACAGACTCATCAGTGTCTGTTCCAAACTTTGGAGCATCTTTAACCCATAGTAGCATGTGAATATGTGGAGCAACCCTGGCTTGGTATTCATTGCGCCAAAAGAAATCAGTCACTTCACCGAGAGGTGGATTGTTCTTGTAGCAGATAAAAGACTTCATAGCTTGAAATCTGCTATTAAAATACCTGCAAACATTTGCGGGGTCCAATAAGCAGAGTTCTCCTGGAGTCTTTAGATCAATTTCTTCTATGTTTGAATTTGCCCCTCGCAAGAATTTAAGCAGGTCATCTCATGCATACTCAGCACAACTGAGTGTTAGAAACCATGAAGGTGCTCCTAAATTTCTAAACATGCATTTTAGTTCACCATGATGACGATACCAATATTTAGTTGTCCCACGTTGACATGCCACGGGATTAATCAAGTTGTATTCCAATTGCTCATCTTTTCCATGGATTTTCCCAACAAATTCTGTTGCGAATTAGTTTGCAGATTTACACCTCAAAAAGGAGTTTGCAGCATAAGACAATGAACATAAATCCCTTTCAAATAATAGATGATGCATATAAGGGATACATTGACGAAATCTACTAGATCTGTACAGACTGATCATCATATCTACCACCTACTCCAGTTAGAAAGAAACAGTGAGCTTCTAAACTTTTTTCCCATACACCAAAGGGAGTTATTTGTGCTTCTTTCAGTTTATTTATAGATCAGTAATCTCTTTTAAAAGTAGGGTTTGGATGCTGTAATATTCATACATTTTTTCTACTCTGCTTCGATCCACTTTTTCTATCTGACTGTTGATAATAATGTATTGTCCTCCAGATGTGTGATATCTTGAAGAATTTCTGAATTTTTACAATATATGATATTTTGTGCTAGATATGAAGTTGCATTTTTAACTTTGCTAACATTTACTAACCCTGGCCATATTTGTTTACTCTTGGTCGGAAATCCATTTACTAGAATTACAAGTCCCTCTTCCAAATTTCTCTGTAGCTTCAATGTTTTCCTTAAACTCTAATGGCACCTATACAACTCTACCTTTGAGACCTTTCTGGAGCTCAGTTGGAGGTAATTTTCCTGTATTTGGCTCAATGTGAACTATAGCCTTAAATGGACGCATAGACTGTATTAATATGGATTCATAAACATTCAAATTATTAGGTACTTCTGGAACATGTACTATTTCTAAGTTGGTGTGTACAGCTCTAGCACGCATTTTGCGTTCCTCTAACTTATCATAACAATGCTTACATATAACTTGTCAGGTGGACAAGTCAAATTGTCCCTCTATAAATAAATAAACAGCTATTTCTCTCCACTTAATATTATCATTATTTTCCATTTTAATGTACAAATCAACATTAAGAGTTTTATAGTGAGTGCCTCAACAACATATACAAACACAGTTTGGTTGCTCTGAAGAAACTGCGTTAAACTTTTTAATCTTTTTAACAAAATTACCAGCACCAATACATCTGTTCTGCTCCACAGCTCCTGTTGTTACCAACTGTTCAATTTCCCTACACTCCTGTTGAAGTCCCAAAAAATGAAATTCAACGTCATCATAAACCTTTTCTACTTCTACTACAGTACCATGCAAAAGAGCTCTAATAATTTCTCCTAAACATAGAGCAGGAGATTTTACATAATCAAGCCTTCTCATTATTCTCATTATTGAATGGTGTACATTTATCATTCTAAAATGATGAAAGCTGCTTTGACACACTTTTTTGACAGACAAGCTAGTGAGTGTCCATGTAAATTAACATGATATCTTACTTTGCATGGATCTAATCCTTCCAAAGTATGTATTTTCTGATTTAAACTTCTGGAAGCAAACATACAGAGGAAATTTCTCAATATATCAATTGATTTTTGACAAATACTACAAACACTAGTACAGTTCCATTTATATACAGGGGTCTGTCAATGCCTTCCTTGCATCTCTTCAGCAATGTCTTCATCAACATTTCTATGTACCATTACCTACTTTGGAACAGGAATACCATTTCTCATTTCAGAACATTGTCCAGATTCACCAACTGCATGCACTAATTTGCTGTCTTGGAAATTGCCCTCTTCATTAAAGAAAGGCTCAGTACTTGAAATATGTACCAATTTACCACTAAAAACTTTTCAAAAGATACTTCTATTAACAAGTCTTTTCTTTTGGCTCTGTCTCCTCATAGACAACGGTATTTTGTCCAGTGTCTTCATTCAGTTTAAAACTAAGATAAATAGTTTGCTCTTCAGAGCAAACACCTTATCAACTACACCTTCAATATATTCATTTTGTCTGATTGCTTGTTTTCTTCTTGTATACTTCTTCATAGATGCTAACAAGGTGCAAATTACTCTAGTGCGGAACATCCTACCACTGATTTCCTTGAACTGCCTCTGCCTTCTGCTTAAAGTCTCTACTTCTTTCAATGACTTCTTACTTTTTACAGCAGGGACTGGTTATGCTTTACTAATCGGGGGCCGATTCTGACCCTGGACTTTTATTTTACATACAAATCGGATCCGTATTTTTTTCCATACAAATCGTACAAGTCCCTTCCAATCCGTCTAGTACGATTCGTACGGGAAAAATACATACAGATCGGCCCGATCCTTACAAATCGGAGAGGGAAAAGCTGTACGACACGGACTTGTAAAAAAGACCATACAATTTGTAAAAAGGCTGTAAAACCCGTCAAGTACGATTCGTACCGGGTTGTCAGCATGCGAATAGTATGGAAAATGGCCTATATACGGGGAATGACTCGTACCGGGCTACGAAGCGAACCCCTATACGCCTCGTATCCTGGTATGACTCATTCTGGGTGTACGACTCGTACCGGGGTACGGGTCGTATATGGGTATGAGGCGTACAGGGGTCCCCCCCACATGCGAGGCATGTGTATGGAGTGTACCCCAACATCGCGCATGTACGCACCGTACATATGCAATTTTGGGGTCCACACCAAAAAATACGCAATTTTGGGGTACGGTGCGTACACAAGCAATTTTGGGGTACGGTGCTTGTACGGTGCGTACACGACCAGTACCCCTTCAGTGTGTATATACGCACCGTACCCCACTTTCCGTGTCATCGGTACGCACCATACATATGCACCGTACCCCTGTATTCATGGGGTATACGACGCGTACATGGGGGTCCGTCTCGTACTGTTTTCGGGGCGTACAATGTTTTCCCAGCACTTTTTGGCTCCTGTAAAAAAAAGAGCCGTACGGAGTGCCGTTTGTACGAATAGTACTTGACAGGTTGTAAACTGCTGCCGGGAATACTTGTGAACGTCGCGTGCAGGGCAATCCGAATCGCTTGTATTTACGAGTTGGATGGTCTTTTTTACAATTTGCATGGAGAGCGTCTATTTGTACGGATCGTACTTCCTAGGTTGTAGGGGAATCCTTACACGTTTGAGTTGTATGGGGAAAATGCTCCATACCACGTTTTGTACAGCGTTTTTCCAGGATCAGAATCGGCCCCTCGGTGTTATAGTTTTCTTTTTATTTACTTCATTTTGTACTTTTTCCAGTAGTGCACAATTTTAAGAAATGTACAGGTCCTCTTACCAGCAAGCCTTTTCTCTTTTATCATCTTTTCTGCATTTTGCCACTTTTGCTTCTAAGTTCTAAGGAGACGCTCTGTTTGCTGCTGCTTCTTTCTTCTCTGACTTTTTGTTGGCAGTGTAATTCTATGCAGATAAGTAGATATTGATGTCTAAATACAAAATTAGAAAAGTACATTCATCACTTAAATATATAGTGTCACATTACATATTTTAACTATTTGAATATTTGGTTTCCATGAGGATATATAGCTTAGGCAATTATCAGACTAAGGGGCATATTTACAAGCCCCTATTGCCACCACAGCATCACTTTTAGTGACATTGTGATGGCAATAGGGGCTTTGCCTTATTTACAAGGCAGCATTATGCCACTTAACATGGCCTAATTCTGCCTTGTAAATAATTCAAAAAGAACAATGAATGGACAGAATGCAGACCAATTTCATACATTCACCCCAGTACAGGGATCTGGGTCTAAATCCATCATTTTTTTGCTCACCATGCCATTCCAGTTTGGAATCCGCAGAAACTGTTCAGAACTTTACAAGTTCAGGGAAGAGGCTACCCTATTGGCGGGTAAACTTAAGGATAGAGGCTATCCTAATCAAGTGGTAAGGAGGGCACAAAAGCGAGCTTTTAATTTAATCACAAAGACCAGTTAAAAATAATACGATCTTTGTAACAACATTCAACACATCCTCCACGGCGATCAAACGTATTATTTTGAAACATATATTGAACTTGATTGGATTAAGACTGGAGAAACCTTTATTCTCATTCAGACAAGGCCAGAATATCAAGGATCAACTGGGACATTCCCGTAAATATAGCAATGCTCAAAGGGCTCCTTGTGTAATGGGAAATCTTACACCAGTAACGGGCCACACACGATGTGGGTCATGTGATGTTTGTAAGTTAACAAAAAACACTAAAGAGGTGGATGTTGGGCTGCGCCATTCTTGGCAACAAAGAGTACACACGAACTGTAATTCCTCTCACGTCATTTACATTATCAAGTGTCCTTGCAATTTAATCTATGTGGGGATGACCTGTAGGAAGGTGAAAGTGAGGATAATGGGGCACAGGAGTAACATACGTTGTGCCAGAACCAATACTCGCCTCACATCACATTATTTGGAAAAAAGACATACGATGGAGGATATATTTTGGACGGTGCTGGATAAAGCCTTTCTCGCACCTTCTAAGAGGGAGCCATCACATGCCCTCTTTATACGGGAACAGAAATGGGTGTACCGCATCAAAAGCCATGAAACAGGGCTCAATGACGATATACCCTGGGCAGCCTTGGGAAACAAATAAATTATTTTATTCCCACTTAGCGACATTTAACATTCGCTCCACTCCATGCAGCTGATACAATAGAAATGCGTAACACCTGGGGTGGCAGAGAGGATGGTACTTCTTCTCCCCGGTATCTGAAAATTGATATAACTAACAAATTAATAACAATTATTGCTAGTGCAAACCATTGGTAGATCTCAGGGGAGGTGCTTGAACTTAGTAGTCCCTATTAAACACACTGATAGGGCTATGTGTGTGATATCTCGCCAATGTGAGAGAAAACTTGCATTAAGATGTTTATTGTTAGCAAACTGGGTGGTAATTGGGTGGTCGTGAGGAGCTCCACATTGCTCCACATCGGCTACAGTTGTCCCTGTGTGTCTGAGTCAGCGCACTCGTGTAACTAGAGTTAGCGGTCTAGTTCTTTACGCTAATGGAGTGCGTGCTACGTCACACGCGGATACCATGTGATGGGAAGTGCATAGATGAAATGAGCGGAACAGAAATTAACACTGTTCCTACATGGCACTGAGAGAGACTGACTATAGTGGCGAGGGACCACTCTTGACGAAGTAAGGAGCAGGGGGGTACCATCTTTGGTTGTGTGACAGCACCATGTTAATTTAGTATATCCCATGAGTACTATATGAGAAGCGCCACAGACTTTGATTGGGGGGGTGCTAGATGCTGAGGATTTGGTAATCGTATTTTTGATTAAGGGACTATGATGAAGACTGAGGTATATACAGTAGGACCTCGATCTAGAGCACAGCGGTACAAAATTTGGGTCTTACGCTGCACTCTGATTAGTGAGGTGTATCTCCAATTGTATGATGCATGGAGTGTGAGATCGAATGTTCGTCAGAATGCTCTTGACTCCATTGAGCAGTAGAGGATGCAACTGACGTATAGGGATTTCCTCAACAGTGTGTGACTATAGAGGGTCGCCCACTTTTCCAGAGCCATTTTTAGCGTTTGACCAAATAAACTCGGTAAGATGGAAAACAGTGTATAACCGAGTGAGACAAAGTTATATCACACTTCACTGATATAACTAAATCTATGAGTACGAGAGTGGGGAATGGTGCCCCTATATCATTTTTACTTGACTGATTACATGCTGATAGTTGTTTACTGCATCAGCACGTTCTTTATCTTGGTTTGCACAGCATGCAATTAGCACCTAACGTGTGATTCACAGAAATTGTGTGACACATATTTTCAGGAGAGCCATTGTTGCTCTATATAGCGTTGAAACGGGTTTGAGATTTATGATTATAAAGCACCTGAGTCTCACCTAATGGGTTGTTTGTGAACGTACTTAAGTATATGAGAGCACACTATTAAAACCAAAACTTTTATTTGTATTTGTGTTGTGTTGGTACATCTTTGACAGTTGTTTTTCACAGTTTTTATGTTCTTCACAGTTTCCAATGGAAGAGTAAAGTTACCAAAGACTGCAGACTCAAGGGTGGAGTAAAACCCAATATAGTGGGTATACTAGAGGGGTACAATTAGGGAAAACAACATAGGGATCCAACCTGTCCTGATGAAGGCCGGATAAAGAGCCTATAACCGGCTGAAACATGCCGACCTCCATGCAGACGGAGGGGTGGTGAGTACTTAATCCACTCACACCACCATCATCCGGGGTATATTTTATTATACAATTTTTTAGCTCTGACTAGGGAATCAAGGAATAAAAATATTATACTGATATCCCTAAGCCAGTTTTAAATCACTATTCTTCTGCACTTTCATAGGATCCTGTATTTTTCCTTGGTTTCTTTATCACTGTTGTATTGTCTACCCCTCCCTATTGCTCCGCCTCTAGCATTGGTTTGCGCAGAGGCGTCAGTAGCAGCCCTATGATGAAGCATGCCACAACTTGTTGTGGGTGAGAGCAGTTTTAACAAACCAGTTGTCCTCCCCTGGCTAACTACGTTCATACAAACAGAATAAGGACGACTATTATTTGGTCTACCTCTTTGTGTGTGTTCATTCCAGTTTGGACCCACCCATATGCAAATCAGTCTTGACCCTGTACCCAATGGGAACAGTCCAGCCCAAACTGCAAGGCTAGGTCCTCCCTGGACTGGAAACAAGCATCCTAGGACTGGTTTCGGGGGGTTCACTCCTTATCAGCCAGGATAGCTTGACTTCAGTGGCATGGAAAGCACGAGACCCATGTCTGGGCATACCCGTCCCACTCAGGTGACAAATGCAAACGGAACAATTGATGGACAGAATGCAGAACAGTGTCATACATTCACCCCAGTACAGAGATCCGGACCTAAATCTATTGTTTCTTTGCTCAACATGCCATTCCAGTTTGGACCGAGCCATATTCAAATCAGTCTTGACCCTGAACCCAATGGGAACAGTCCAGCCCGAACTGCCAGGCCAGGTCCTCCCTGGACTGGAAACAAGCATCTTAGTTCTGGTTTTGGGGTTTCACCCCTCATCAGCCAGGATAGCTTGACTCCAGTGGCATGGAGAGCACGGGACCCATGTCTGGGCATACCAGTTCAACTCGGGGTGACAAATGCAAGAAGAACAATTGATGGACAGAATGCAGAACAATGTTATACATTCACTGCAGTGCAGAGATCTGGGCCTAAATCCATCGTTTTTGTGCTCACTATGCCATTGCAGTTTGCACTCGGCCATATCTAAATCAGTCTTGACCCTGCACCCAATGGGAACAATCCAGCCCGAACTGCCAGATCAGGTCCTTCCTGGACTGGAAACAAGCATCCTAGGACCTAGGTTATTTAAGTGTGTAAGAAACTGCCTTAATTACCAAGAAATACATATCAATTGTGCCTGTCTCTGTGAGTGAACCTTTGCATGCTTCTTTAACAACCTCACTAGAGGGAACATTTACGAGGAAGTGGCGGAGCACAGCATTAGCCTCCTTGTCTTAATGCCGTGCTCCACCACTTCTGAAACACATGGCTGCACCATATTTACAGCAATATGGTGCAACCCTGTGTTTCCCCCTGTGCTTGCTAAATTTAGCTGCCTAACACCAACACAGGCACCCTTGTACCATGGTGCAAGGTCATCTGTGTTGCAGGGTAGAAAACTGTCCCTTCCTGCATATAAACAATCTTTAAATGGCATTTTGTAAGTTCTATGTGTGCTGCTTAGTGCAGCACACATAGAAGTTGTGAAACAACATTTTTGATTATTGTATGTGCAGGAAGGTAAACCTTCCTGCACATACAAAATGATAGGTGTTTTGCTGTTTCCATGTGAGCTACACAACGCTACACACATGAAAACAGCAAAAATTAGGAGAAATTAATAATTTCTCCTCATTTCCATGGTCTTAATTTTGAGGCTGCCCCATATTTACGCCACCCTTGTAAATATTGGGCAGCATCAAAATCAATGGGGGCCCGATTCACAGAATTAACTTAAGACAAAATCCTAAACTTACTACTTTTGGTATTCACAGAATGCACTTACTACTTTTGGTATTCACAGAATGCACTTACTACTTTTGGTATTCACAGAATGGATTTACGACTACTAACTTTACGTCCGCACTCGGGCCGGAAATTCCGGCCCGGAGGTGGAGCTTCTGGGCCTGAGGCGGGGCTCCTGGGCCGGAGGCGGGGCTTCCGGGCCGGAGGCGGAGCTTCTAGCCAGTGGCGGAGATTTAGCCATGGCCAAAATCTACACCTCTTGGCCCGAAGCTCCGCCTCCAGGCCGGAAGCCCCGCCTCCGGGCCAGAAGCTTCGCCTCCGGGCCGGAATTTGCGGCCCGAGTGCGGATGTAAAGTTAGTTGTCATAAATCCATTCTGTGAATACCAAAAGTAGTAAATGCATTCTGTGAATACCAAAAGCAGTAAGTGCATTCTGTGAATACCAAAATGGTAGTAAGTTTAGGATTTTGTCTTAAGTTAGTTCTGTGAATCGAGCCCATTGTGTTGAGGTGGAACACCCACTGCAATACCAATTGCCCTCCCCTTTCACTCTAAGTATAGTGTGAAAGGGTACTTTATTTATAAGGCAGCTCAATCCACGTTAAGTGGCTTGACGCTGCCTTGTAAATAAGGTGAAGACCCTATAGCCACCACAACGTCCCAAAAAGTGATGTTGTGTTGGTGATAGAGGCTTGTAAATATGCCTCTAGGAGATTCAGTCTCTGTCTGCTTTTCTACCTACGTAGGTATCTTGGATTTATGTCTGGGTGGAGCTGGGTGTATAATTGGGCACACAGGTTTCTATCAGTGCATATAGCTCACTGAAACATCAAAGTGCATCTTTTACTTTTAAGCAAAAAGCTCTCTGCACAATGGCACAGCTACAGCCTACCTCAGTCTTCACTTAAATGTGGTACAAGAACAGTCTTTGCCTTGTGTAGCACTTTTAAGTGATAATACAGCGGCACCAGTAAAACTACATGCCCAAGCTCAAGTACACCAGGGGTAAGACAAAATGCAGCGGTTAATTCTCTGCATACTAAACTTGAAATTGCCAGTTGTTTTACAGACATGTCAATGAGTGTTTCAGTTCCTGTCTGGGGCTGTGATTCCATGTGTTGGTAAATGTATTACTAAATTACTGCCTTTCTTTATATGATATGTGATGGTCGAAATGTGTCTGTTGGAGCTTCCATAGAGCAATACAAGTGCAAGATTGGCCTCAATGGAACACATTCTACATTAACTTGACACACATTTGATCTGCACCTGAGACAAACTATGTCTTACGTACCTATTAATAGATAAATATAAAAAAAAATCACCCTTTCTTTTTGTAAATAATTATATATTTCAAAATCTTTTTATTACACTATGACTATGGAAATGTTCTTTACCTGGGGTCTTCACAAGCAATCATGCGTCGCCTGCAATTGGTGCAGAACGCTGCAACAAGACTGCTCTGCAAGTGCAATAGAAGGGAACATATGTCCGGTCATCTTAAGGCTCTCCATTGGCTACCTATCGCAAATAGGGTCAAATTTAAAACACTCAGCCTTATGCACAGAATCAAATGGGGCAATGCCCCCAGTTATCTGCAAGCCCTTGTGCGTGCTTACACTCCGGCTCGCTGTCTGAGATCTTCATATCAAGGTCTTTTCTGTGTACCCAAACTTCGCCTTGCGAGGATGGGGGGCAGATCTTTTTCCCTACTGGGTCCCAAGCTTTGGAACTCACTTCCTCAGCATCTACGTCTGGAAATCAGCCATACCCGCTTCCGCAAAGCCATCAAGACCTGGCTCTTCTGCCAGTAATTTGCTCCAGCCCCTCCTTTGAGTTTTTAGATCTGCTCAAGTGGTTAATATCTTTTAGCGCCGGGAAACCCTTTTTGGGTAGCTGTCGCGCTTTAAAAATCTAATAAATAAATAAATAAAATAAATAAATAAATTGCCTCCAGGGTGTACTAGTGAATATCGGGTTATTAAAGTGTGTGAGAAACTGCCTTCATTACCACAAGATATATATCATTTGTGCCTGCCTATGTGAGTGAATCTTTGTTTGCTTGTCTAAATACCTCACTAGATTTCTCAGTGTCTGTCTGCTTTTGTACTTACGTATCTCAGATTTGAGTCTGGGTGTAGGCTTGATGTATAATTGGGCGCATAGGTTTCTACGAGTGCATACAGCTCACTGAAACATCAAAGTGCATCTTTTACTTTTTAAGCAAATAGCTTCTTGCACTATGGCCCAGCTACAGCCTACCTCACTGTTCAGTTATGTATGGTTTGAGGAACATGTAGTTTTGAGTGATAAAACAGCCCCGCTAATAAACCTCCATTCACAGATCAATTCTAATTCATAATTCATATATAGCTAAAGTGCTTAAATTTCACTTACGAAACTGAGTGTTGTATTAATCTTTTATAATTGAAATAAATAAGAGTACAACTCCCAGAATTCAAATAAAAACATCAATTATAAGCAGCACATCATATATACACATATAAAACTTTAACATAATATACTGCCAGATAACATAATGGTTTAACCTTTAGTGTGGAGTTTTTCTCCTACCAATTCCAGAATGCAGTAAAGCAATACAAGTGCAAGATTGGCCTCAATGGAACACATTCTACATTAACTTGACACACATTTGATCTGCACCTGAGACAAACTATGTCTTACGTACCTATTAATAGATAAATATAAAAAAAATCACCCTTTCTTTTTGTAAATAATTATATATTTCAAAATCTTTTTATTACACTATGACAAAAATATATGCCTTCTTCATCATTTTTTTGACTTACAAAAAAATGTAATTAACATACCAGAAGATTGAGTTCGTTGATAAACTCTTGTTTTTTTTCTCTTATTAGGTAGAGGCAATATTCTCAGGGTCTGTAAAAACTTGGCACAAGAATGGCACACCACTCTCATATAAAGTAACCATAAATGGCAGCCTTCTGAACTTTACATTACCTGATACTGCAAAAGTTGACAAATAAACACATTGCTTTCATATTTTAGACTTGTAACTGCATTTCTGAATGGTTACTGTCTATTCACCCTTTCACTCCCATTCGGAGGTAGCATAAAATGCATGCCTTTGTGTCAACATTGTGTCAGTGACGTAATCGGGATGGTTGTGATGACAGTTAGAAAACCTACTTCCCTTAATACTTTCATACTTTTTTAAACATACTACACTTTCTTGTAACATCCTCACTTGGGAATCTTACCTACCTTATAAAACAATTAACCTAAACCGCTCTGATTTTTAAAAATTATTAATATCTGTTTCTTTATCACCCTTCCCCCAATACACCCTCTGCAGATTCTTCATAGAAACTCACTAGAACCAGTGTGTCACAAGTTCACAAAACATTCCAGAAGGACCATACTAGTTGCAAAATGAACTACAGCAGATGTGGTTTACTGCACTTACTGTAGAGAATATCCAACTCTGTATTATTATTTTTTTATTTAAAAGAGCCAATGAAACATTTATTTACTAATCATTTCCAAATGCAAACTATTTTATTCCCCTGTATATTCGCTTCATCCAATCAAATTTCAAGATTTTTTCAAATCACCAGCACACATGCATTTTCACTGTCTTTCATAGTACCAACTGTGATATTGAGCTGCTGACCTGCCCGGTTTACTACTTCTCCTTTCTACAGAATGCTTAAAGTGTGGATTGTGGGCCACAGCTGTGTCTATTGGGCTAAAAAGACTGGAAAATCAGAAGTATTGACAGGGACTTGGGTTTGCCAAGTGTGGAGATTAGTTGGTTTGGCCGGAGAGGGTTAAAGTTTGATCAGCTGCTGCCTTTGGTTAAAACCATTGTGGATTTCCAGGCTCCTCACCTAATGGTTGTGCACTGTGGTGGCAATGACCTAGGCATATTGACTGGGATAGAGCTGGAAATCCTAATGAAGGATACCTTTGCAGAACTGATGTCACATTTCCCACACACTGTCTTGGTGTACTCTAATACATGCCAAAGACAGAAATGGAAGTGGTCAAATCAATTCTGTCCAGAGATTGACAAAGCCGGGAAACATCTGTGAAAACTGTTGCTGCTTTGCTCAGTGACCATAACATGGGCTCTATCTACAACAACAATCTGCATTTTGACACGCATGAAATATATAGAGGTGATGAAGTTTACTTTATAGACAAAGGGAACAGGGTGCTTCTAGGCAAACTGAATCTGTGTATACAATCTTATATATAGCTGTCTTACACACACTCTCAACACAAAGACTCTTCTCAGAGCCACCCAAGAGCCCAAAATGTTGTTCGTTGTCTTGTTAAATTATTATTTTCTTTAAAAATTGAAATTCATGACAATGTTGTGATGATCATGATCACTGGCAAATTCACAAAATAAAAGCAGACTTACAACGACCTCCACCACATTAAAAATGTGTAACTTAAAAAATTAATTCTATTACAATACACACTTTACTAACCACATCAATGCTTTAAAAACATATTTGTACACATATCATTCTAGTAAGTTTTTTAAGAAACTGTTTAAACACTACTTTCTATGTTCGTGATTACTCCGAGAGATGTGTTGACTCCTTTTTTTAGGGGGAGCAAAAAAAATATATAGACTCATTTTACAGTAATTTAAACACTAGGGGTTTATTACTTTACTGTTTAAAGTCATATTTTTGTAGAGAGTATGTATAAATAAAACATTTAAGCTGATTTTCCATTTCCACAGTGACACTGGGCATCGCGATTAAATCGGCAGCTGGGGTCACCACGAATATGTTGGGAAATGACAAAACAAATTCCGGCATTCAATAACCACCACCACATTCAAAACTTATAACTGCACAATGGATTATAACCAACAGACTAAACACATTACTATCTGAATGACGGTATAATTACATTAGGGGTGGGCGGAAATTGCGAAATTCACTTTCGCAAACTATTGCGAAAATGTTGAAAATCTCCACAAACACGCCGGAAATATCGCAAAGACGCGGAAGTTTTTTTCCCGCCTGTTTACGGTATTTTTTGCGTGATCGCGGCTCGCCAACTTACCCATGCGGCTGCTCACGGGCGCGGCCATCTTGTTTTCACTTGTTCTGACCTCCCGCGATGCTTACTTCCTGTTCCGGGTCGCGCAATGCATGCTTGCGCCCATTCGTGGTACATATTTCCTGTTCGCGAATGCTTTTACTTGTTCGTGTTGCTTTTTGCGTGCTCGGGGAGAAAATATCGCGTGAACTTGCGCACGTGGTCGCAATGGGCGCGGCCATCTTGTTTTTCACTCTATTGCATGGTTCTGGGGCCTGATTTTCAATCCTCCATGCATCTTTTCAATCCTTTGTTTGAAGCCACTTTTTTTGGATCTTTTTTATTTATTATTTCTCTAACTATTTTCCTGCTTTTATATGTTTGGTTTTTGTCTACTTTTTTTTGTTTTTTATCTACTTTTTCACTCTTTCTATTGCCTGCTATTCATTTCCTGTACTTACTTTTTTAATTTTATTACCTTTTCTTTCCCGCCCCGTCCCAGAACCATGTCAAAGGGTAGGGCTCGTTGCAGCCAGAGCCGCAGCCCGCCTTCCTTGTGGAAGGCGGTGCCCACAAGGGGTGCAGGCACGGGCCTTATTTGGGGAGGTGGAGTTGGCTGCACTCATTTTCTTTGTGCAGCACCACCCCCCCTCAACCCTGGCAGCAGGTGGCAGGCCTGGGTCCAGATACAGCCTCCGGGAGCGTCGACAGCGGTGGGGGAAGGTGCGCCGGGCAGTGTTGCGCTGCTCTGGGGTCCGGCGCACCCAGGCGCAGTTGACGCACCGGTGGTCTGACATCCTGGACCATGAGCAGGACCTGCTGGACCTTCTAGGAGTGGAGGTCCCTCTGTCTTGGTGAGTAACTATTTAATTATTACTACTTTGTGTCTGCTCTTCTGCTCTGTGTTATATATTGCGAATATCTTTTTTTTCGTCCAACTAGCTAGAATGTGGCTGCTTACATTCCAGGTTAATTACGTTTAAAAGTCTTCTGTGATTGTTATGACACAGGTGCATGATGCCCCCTCAGTTACGTCACATGCTGCTAGTATGCCAGTCTTTATTAGAACCTTTTCTAGTTTGTTCAATGAGTGGTGGTAATTGGCTTAGCACTAGCAGAACATCAGCATCAATCAATCAACCCAAAATTTGTTGTATACAAAAAATTTAGTCATGTGTCCTCCATTTGACCATATGCATTGTTGAGGACTAAAAGAAGTGGAAATGCATACTTAGGGGCCAATTCCGATCCTGGAAAAACCGGGTACAAACCGTCGGTCGGAGCGTTTTCTCCGTCCGACTCGTACCCGGGAAAAAAACGCTACAAACTTGCAAGTACGATTCGTACGGAAACACCATTCCCGTACGAATCGGAAAAAAGACCGACCCACAGAAAAATACATACAAATTTGATCTGGGACACCGCGGACATGCCGTCCGGACGGAGTTTGGCAGCTTTTTACGTACCAGCAAGTACGATTCGTACCGACAGCACTCCGGACGGCAATATTTTTATGGCACCCAAAAAGTGCCGGAAAAGCGAAGTACGCCGCGAAGCGTGAGGAAAAGGGGGCCCGGTACGCGCCGAACACCCCCCCAGCCCCCGTACATACGGGGGGGCTGGGGGTACGCTCCGTACATGCGGGGGGGCTGGGGGTACGCTCCGTACATACGGGGGTGGGGGTATGCTCCGTACATACGGGGGCTGGGGGTACGCTCCATACATACGGGGTGGCTAGGGGTATGGCGCGTACACACGGGGGGGCTGGAGGGGTGTTCGCCGCGTACCGGGCACCTGTTTGGACATCTCCATGGTTGCTATGGGAGTTCGCTCCGGACGGTCTTTTTTCCATACAGTTGTACAATCGGACGAATTGGACGGATTGTACTTGCGCATTCGGACTTCAGTTTTCCCATTTGTACATAAAAATGTCCGGGGATGTGTCGGAGACTTTTCCCGACCCGAGGACGTGTGGGGGTATTTTCCCAATGCAATTCGTATGGACTTTTTCCCATACGAATCGTACTTGCCACTTTGTACGGGACTTGTACGATTCGGTCGGAAAAAACTCCAGATACGATTTGTACGGGGAATATTTTTCCAGGATTGGAATCGGCCCCTAAATGTACAATTGACACGCCTGGAATAGGTCGGGTGGTAAGTCGTACTTAGGCTTAGTTGTAACTTAGTATTCTGGAATCAGAATGGAAGACTGGATTACTGTTGATAAATAGTAAGTAGTCGATCCGCGAATCCCCCGATACTACTTGTTAACCAGATGAGATCGGTCAATTTAGTTATTGCAATTGTTGTTTACATAAGTGTTTTTTTACCGTTCTTTAAAAATATTGTATTTGTTTGACACCATCCATCAATGTTTGTCTCTTTCTTATATCTTTCCTGTTCTTCAGCACCCAGGGGCAGGCAGACAGGGAGTGGGCAGTCGGCGGGAGAACACCACCACCAGGAGGACACCAACGAGGGCTCCTCTGCTAGCCCTAGTAAGTCTTCTTGTTTTTAATAATATTTCTTATTCCATACCTTTTACTGCACCATATTTTTCACAAACTATTGTTTCAGTTTCCCAATGCTATTTTTTACCAACAATTATCCTTCAATCTGTACAGTTTCAAAAATCTTGTTATCCCTGCCTCTGCTATGATGACTCTCTGTACTACTACTACTATCAGTCTGTCTCTACTATAGTAGCTAAGCTTCCCCAGTTGGCCACTCTTTAAATAAAACTCAGATTCACCAGTAGCTCTAGCCATTGAGTCCAGTCCTTTGGGTCGTTCTCTTGTATTACTTCTAGTCTTATTGATCTTGAGTCTTTGTTAATCTTGAGGCTTTGACAATTCACACCAACAAATGCCCAACCAGATTTATTACTAGTTTGATATGATAGCCTATCGGACATACTACTACTGTTATAGGGATCTTGCACATACAGACCTTTGCACAAGAAAATAGGATGTTGGTGATGGTAGGTTGGACCTTCCTCACACACCTCAATCAGAAATTCAGAACACACCACAATCCCCTGCCCGACTATAGTAGTGTCTTGTCATAACTATTAGGTCTCAGAACTCTCCCCCCAAGATACCCAACAAGTACAACCCAGAACATAACACACCCAACCTCTCAGTCGGGGAAGCAATGCACATGCACACCCTTCCTTTAATTTGCTCACTCGTGTAAGTCCACACCAAATACCACCAAGACTATGTAAGTTCAAAATGTTTATTTTGAATTGAGAAGCTCTATATATTGTTCTATTATATAATGCAGCACCAACAGGAAAATCAATAACATTAAAACAATAAACATTGTTACACTTACTTACAGTTGGGAATTAAATCATGATAACTGAACAGTCGTGGAAGGCAGCACCACCATCCCCTAGGAATTTAGTTTATATACATTTATGAATGAAGATCTCTGAGTGAAGGGAACCCTCACCTTAGAAGAACCTAGTACTAGTAGTTGTCATAAACTCTGCAAAGCTCTGGTTCGTAGAAGGGAATCTTCCGTCTGTAATGAGAAAAATGAAATGGTGCGCGTTAGTATATTGCAACTTGCAAGCATTTCTCATCCGTGCCAAAAAGTGTAGCATTTATGGATAAGCAATATGGATTAACAGTACACCAGTACTTCATAAAAAAGTGGCTTGTTAATGTTTTTGTTGAACGCTTGTACGCAGCGCATAGACAGTAGCAGTGTGAGGCAGGTCATGTGGGCTCAAAGGTGTCTTATACAACAAGCTGCAAGGTAACGTCACATGTGCAAAACTAAAAGACACAAAGGCAAAATGGTTGCATGGCTCGGGCTAACTAAGCAAAGGCTAGAATGACCCTAGGGGGGACCATATATAACTATTAGTGTCTACTCTACTACTACCTGATTTGCACTAGTAATGTATGTTATATACTATTAACTAATTTTTCAATCTTGCTACTGACCAATAGGAGGAGGTGTATATGACGCCTAATAAATGTGTAATGTTTTCTAGGCGCACTACCCACCACCATTGCCGGGGACAGCGAAGGCGACAGTTGCTGCCGATACCGACGATGGAGCGGTAGGGGGAGTGCCAGCACCAGTGGCGGGCGGTGGTAAGTTAGATTCATAATCCTTAACTATTGTAGACACTACACTCACTGCAAGGGTGTACTGTGTGTATACTGTACTGTTGAGACTTAGGGCCCCATTAGTATGGTGGGCGGATTGCCCCCGCCGGGCCGGCGGTAGTCACCGCCGATCCCACAGGGGCAAACCTCCCGTCATCCCTGTAGAAAATAGTCAGACCCCCCACATGTCGACCGGGCGGAAAAGGGTTCAATATGGTGGTGGTGTCTGAACACACCGCCAGCCATATAATCTGCATTTTGGAATGCCTTTACGTGGCGGCATTGCCGGCTGCCACGGAAAGGCATGCGGAGTATGCTTGGGGGCCCCCATGGAGGGTACCTATGCTATGGTATCCCCCTGCCTTTCAAAGCAAAACGTGACAGGCTCCGCGCGGGGCCTGTCATGTTGTGCTTGAAAAAGCACAACATGTATTTTTAGCATTGCTTTCGGCACTGCCCACCAGAATGTTAAAAATACAGGATGCACC
This sequence comes from Triturus cristatus, assembly GCF_964204655.1. Lineage (NCBI taxonomy): Eukaryota > Metazoa > Chordata > Amphibia > Caudata > Salamandridae > Triturus > Triturus cristatus. The sequence continues at coordinate 719,854,801 of NC_140588.1, forward strand.
CGCCACTGTGGCGGGCGCATCCTAATTGTCCCCACGGGACCCCCACCCTTTTAAGCATGAGGATGGCGGGCAGAAAAGTCCGCCCGCCATCCGATGTCCTAAGTAAGTATGAGTTGTGGTGAACGTTTGAAGAGTGAACTAAACTAGACACACTTTAATTGGCATAGGGGTGGGAGTATTGAGTAACCAATGGCCTCATCTATCTGATTTCAACTCCGTTTTGAAAGTTTTATGGAGAAGACTAAAAGTCAGATCAGATCACCTGGTGCACTGTTCAACTAAAAAGTGAAAGACGGGTGGAAGGAAGAAGGACGGGCGAGATTTAAAATGTTATGTACTGTGCTTTATGGTGCTACTCTACCATGCCACTATGTGTATAATTAACTTGTCTTACTGTTTTTCTAAGAGTATATTTTACAATTGTCTTGTTTTTTTCTTTTTGATACACAGCTATTCCTTCCAAAGTCAATCGGAAGGAGTTGGCCGCCAAGGCACGGCGCCGGAAGCTGGAGGCGATCCAGCAGGAATATCGGCAGCTGGTGGTCTTGGCAGCGGAGGAGGAGGAGACTGCAGCAGCACTTCAAGCCTCCTCCAGTGACCCGGGCCCCAGCCACCGCCCTTCCAGCGGTACGGCACCACCATCTGCCGCCTGCCCGCCGCCACCGCATTACCATCTCTGGTGCCCCCCCCACTGTGGCTGCAACTGCCGCGCCCTCAGACGCCGCGTCGCCCGTCTAATGGAGCAGATCCGTGTCCTCCTGCAATCCCGCCCCATACCTTAGTCCCTGTCATCTGCCCCTTTTTTAATTCTTGTTTGGGTGGGTGGGAATTGGTTTGGGCGCTGGGTTTTTGGACTATTTTCTGGACTTTCTTACCGACATTGGTTGGGGTTAGGGAGAGGGGTGGGTCAGCTTTTGTGGGTTTAGTTTATTTTTATTAGGGTCAATTAAATCTATTTTTCTACGTTGCATGCAATGTTGTTAATGTTCTATAGGTAGGGTTACTGTTTTACATCACACTGTTTCCTTGCTGGTGCAGGCCCGCCCATAGCCAGTGTTTGATTTAAATAATTGGCTGACTGTGTAAGTCACAAACAGATAGAAGCGACACCTATCACTGATTGACTTGTCCTACTAGTACTTTCAGTCTCTCCTCTAGTCTATGCATTCTTTATCTGGACTCAAAGGGTTGTGTGAAATTGAATTATTTGAAAACATGTCCATTATTAATTCTGCCTCCCCCAAACTTCTCTCACCTTTGCTTGATGTTTAACTTAGGCACAGCAATGGCTGCATGGCGAAGATGGTTTCCTTTTTCTAACATGCCATGATTGGGGTGGTGGTGGTAGTATAGTAGTAGTAGTAGACACTGGCAGGGCAGCAGCATTTGCAAAAAAAGAAAATGAGACAGTCAGTCGCCTTTGAGAGACTGTTCGAGGAGTAGTAGAATGAACTACAGTAAAGAACTTACCGAGCAACAATAATATGCTAAAATATTTTACAACAAATCATAATGGTGGTTGGGATAGACTACTAGACAGAGTTACAAACTATAGCTGTGTCGAGTCACTTGACTAGGCCTACAGCGACAGCGTAACAGTTAGTGCTGTGTATGAGGAATGACAACAAATCCAATCAATGCCTGCAATTAATGTCGAGGTATATGTTCCTTTGTTAAATAAAATCACCTCTAAAATATACTACTCATGGGTGGGCAAGCAGAAGAAGATCATCGCTCTGCCTTGAAATTGAAGTACTGTTGCTTTCGCCACATCCGCCCCAGCAAGCATGTGATTAAGTATTGGTGTACATTTAATTTAGTCACACCTCGACAATAATTCACACAGCCCGGGGGAAGAGGGTTGGGGTTTGTTGAATGGATGGGAAGGGGGTTTGGGGAAAGGTTTGACAGTGAAAAACAGTACAAACAAACGACAATCTTTGAAGACTACCATATCTATATGTTAAGGGAGAAAAAGGAAATGCATGCATGATGATGATTGATAAGGAGACCCGGATTACATACACTTCTTGTTCTGTTGTTCTGGCCTTAATACTTTTACAGATAGCAAATAGAAATTTTAAATATTGGTAGGGATGAATCGTAAACCGAGAGCAAACCTAATGATTAGAATAACAACAACAAGAACACACTGTTGTAAAGATTGTAGACAAAAAAATGTGGACTGGATTTGCATCTCGGCATTCCTCTCGGTCCTCTCATCCATCAATCTTGGGTGTCGCCACTCGCCACTGCCCGGCTGGAAAAAAAATTCGATTTATTGGTAAGGTAAGTGTGCATTGTAATGTTTTCCCAAGTATAGGGCAAGGCCCGGCCTGTAGTTGTAGACGGAAAAACAAAGGGGATATTGAGAAACAAAGTTGAAACAAATGCACAAGTTATGGTGTAGTGCAACAAGAACACTTTCCGAGGCAGCATGTATGCATCATTTCTACTCTAGTCTGTTTCCAGCATTGACCTTCAACAACAACATGAGAGAGCAGGCCCACAGTAACAGGCCTGACGGCACGTTGCTTAGCACATGCTACGTTTAGAGTACTTTTTTTTTTTTAAAAAGTGTTGGACAAAGGCAAAGCACATATCCATTTCAAACATAGCATTTTACAATTTAAGTTAGTAAATCAATGCACCGCAGTCATCCCACCGCTACACTCGACTCCACTTCTACACAGACATTTGGGTCTGCTGTGGTTGTTGTTGACGTGTTCACCTTTAGGCTTTTATGCCACTCATGAAACATCCTCCTGACTTGTTATTATTCCATCAATCATCTCCGATACTTGTACTGGCTGACTGTGAAGATCGGCCTGCAGTAGAAGTAAAATTTTGTTATTACACAACAAGAGTAGAAATATTATTGACTTGAGTCACTCTTTAGTGTGTACAGTAAGACTACTAGTACACTTTGACTTCACTTTGTGCACAACAAACAAACAACGAAAACACAAACACCAATCGCTCAGAGTCAGGTGTCCAATGCATACCATTAATTGTCATTACCTGTTCCTTCTCATCTTAAGTTAACGGGACGTCTTTTTCGCCATCATCATCATGGACGGTGCTGTTGTCAATCATCCTCAGTACGCAGATTGAGTCCCCTTCCTGTATTCAATTAAAAGCAATGTATCAAGCTGCAGGAAAAGTACAAATTAATTATTTGCAAGAAGGGCACCTTGAGTTGCGTTTAGTGTGTACTGTAGAAAGATGATTAGTGCACAATGACATAACTTCATGCACAACAAACAACAACAAAATCACTCAGTCTGCGACTCTGCGTCCAATGCATGGCATCCATCATAACCTGTTCCATCTAATTTTCACTTAATGGGCAGTCTCTCTCGGCTCTGAAAGGAGGATAGCTAAAGTAGTCATCTGCCACTTCTTTTGGCGGGACTAGTAAAGTTTTTATTTTTTCTTCTACTTTCCATCATCCAATCATCATTAATGAGGGCAATGGATTTAGGCGGGAGATTCAGTATGATGGAGCGGAGGAGCTGGATTCGAAGGACTGTACTGTCAAATTGCAGACGCCTGAAACTTGAATATTAAATAAGAAGAGTAGAAGACGGTGGTAATGGATTTGTTGTGATTCACAAGTTTGTAACCGGAACGGCAAACACACAAATAAAGGGGAAAAAAAGGAAGGAAGACAGTAACTGCAAGCCTAATTGTCAGGGAAGTATAGCTCGTCCTCAAACTCTGGGGGTTCAGCCAGTAGTAGGTAATCATGTGACACACTACTTCCATCACCTGAGCCGCTGTCCTCATCTTCCTCATTTGCTTCATGTATTTTGTAATTCGGTGGTATAAAGTGCTGATTCATTTTGATCATTGTTAACCTCTCCATGTTTTTGGGCGAGAGACTGGTCCTTCTCACTGTTACAATGGAACCAGCAGCACTGAAAACACGTTCGGAAGAGACACTTGCGACAGGACAAGCCAAATAGCTTATCGCCAGCCTGCTGAGCAGTGGCCATTCAGACCTTTTCCTATACCGATACTGAAATGGGTTTTGATCAATGTACACCTCTGTTGGGTCGTCCTGGACCATCCGTTCAATGTTCAGGGGTGCTGCTGGTAAGCTTTCGGGCTCTTTTCTCTCTGCATCAGCACTGTGCTTATTAATGCCTAACTGTACATACCAATCGTCTAACGATTCTACTGGGCCTAATAATCCAGTTATTGTTGCTGTTGTCGATAGTGATGGTGAGTGTTGTGATCCAAACACACAGCCCTCAGCCGACGAAGTTGCAATTGATGCTGCATGCCCTGCTGCAGTACTTCATGTGGGTTGATCTTGCGGGCTTTTAATTAGCAGCCGTTCATTTTCCAACTTACCGGCTGCCTCAGCTATACAAGTTTTGAAGCGGGCAACATCAATCTCTGAAAAAGCAAAGAATGTCTTCAGTCCAAATTTTGCACGTGGATCCAGAATTGTGGCACAAATGTAATGTTCTTGTGACAAAATTTTATTTTCTATCCTTGTATTTTCAGCTACGCGACGGGTAAGCTCTCCACCAAGTCATAGGCTTCCCTTTTGTCCTCTACACCTTTGTATGATTCAGACACCTTCTTCAGCTGATGCTCTAGCATTTGCAATAATGGGATAGCTTGGCCCATTGTACAGACCTCCTTGCTGACTTCACGTGTGAAGACCTCAAAAGGACGAAGCATCTCAGTCAGGCATTTAATAAGGCTCCATTGCTCCCTCTGAAGGTTCATGCCTTTAACAGTAGCATCCCCTCTTTTCCAGACATATTCATTGAGTGGCCTGTACTGCTCAAACAGACAATCAAGCATGTAATACATTGAGTTCCAACGTGTTGCCACCTCCTGGATGAGTGCTTTGACTGGCATTCTATATGCACATTGAATGATCCTCAGCTGCTTCCGAGCTTTAAAAGAATGGCTGAAATGATTGCATATTCTTCGGCAGATGGCCAGTAAGTTGCTGACTATGGGTTCTTTTTTTCAGAAAGTCTTGAACTATGATGTTTATGCAGTGCGCCAAACACGGAACCCTGAAATAGGAACCAAGATCCATGGCCTTAAGTACATTACTGCCATTGTCTGTGGCAACAAAACCAATACTAAGCCCTCTCAGGCGCAGCCATTCAAAAACCTTGCTGCGAAAGTCTTGCAAAATGTTTACAGCCGTATGAGATTTCTCCATGGCGAACATGGCTACAGTTGCATGTTTCCGAGTACCTTTAAAAATCGCAGCTGTGTCAACAGCACCTTGTGCAGATAGCTTATCTCTAACCCCCACAAAAGAGACCCAGTGTGCAGTGATGCACATGTAATCTGTGGCTTGGCAACTGGTCCACATGTCTGTTGTCAGGTGGATATTGTGAACAGCACTCTGCTGCAAAGCTTGTCCAACCAATTCCAGTACATCATGATGCAGTGCCGGAACAGCAATTCTTGCGAAATAGGACCGGCTGGGAACCTTCCATTAAGGGCAGATGGCTGACACAAATTCAAGGAACCCCACCCCTTCCACAAATGAAAAAGGGAGAAGGTCCAGTGCTAACATTTTAGCCAGCTTCGCATTGTACAACCGTGCCGTTGGGTGGCTGCGTTGGAACTGCCCCTCCAACCTAAGCATGCTCTCAATGGTAGGCTGGATTACTTTCCTTTGTGGTGCTGTTGTTTTCATTAACCCACTTAGGCTCAACGACACAGTTTGTCTCATTGCGGTACTCATTAGCCTTGGTGTCTCAGCCTGACTCTGAGTATGGCTCTTACTGCGGTGCCACTCAGATGTTACTGAGGAGGATGTGGGCGGTACCACTACACTACTGGGGACAGGGCTAGAAATGCCTCCCTCTTCTTCACCTTCCACCGCAATAATAATAGATTCTTCCTGACCAACTTCAATGGGTTGAGTTTTTCTACTTTCTTTTAACTGAAGTAGGTGATTCTCCCACACGATAGTGTTGTGTATTCTGAGATGACTTGCTTGGCCTCCGGTACCATAGTTTGTACCAGGCTTACCCCGCCGAACATCTTGTCGACAAATTGAGCATATAGCAACGTTCTCCTCCTTGGTGCTAACAGAAAAGAAGTCCCAAACTGGGGAGGAGAACTTTCTGGCACTGTTGGATGTGCCACTTTCCATACCAGATGAACTGGAGGGTGTGCTTGGAATGTGACCCTGTGCAGCTACACTGTGACTTTTACTACCACTACCTACTGAGATGGTTGAGCTGGATGTAGGTCCCTGCCGGGACTTGGAAAATATGGCAGCTGGAGGTAGTGGTGGTTTAACCTGTGTTGGTGATATCCGTGCTACATCCTGCTCAGTAGCAGCCTTTCTGGATAGGGTGAGAATGTTGGTCTCCAATCCCTTTGGGGCGAAAGTGATGTGCTTGATGACTGGCTCGTCTTCATCAACATCCCCCCCCTCTTCTACATCTACCTCCATAACTCTAAGTTTTTCTGGGACCTTCCTTTTCAGAAGCATTGTCTTGTGGCGTGCATCACTCTCAGACTGAGCTGGTGGATGCCATGTGGCATCACGATCATCAGAAGCGGGGCTTGAAGAAGAAGATGATGGACTAAGCCTCCTTTTCCTTGCTGGTGGTCTGGAAGACAATAGATCTTCCGAAACAGTGGTTTGCTCCACTTTGTCTGCAGGAAGCTTGATTTCCTGAAATGCCCCTCCGTCAGGAGCAACAACTACTATGGTGGGCTGTTGTTGCGGCTGCTGCTGTTCTTGTTGCGGCTGCTGCTGTTCTTGTTGCGGCTGCTGCTGTTCTCATTGCGGCTGCACACTTATCTGCTGAGTTTCCACCTGCGTTGATTGTGTACTACTTTGCGATAATGACATTTCAACAACGCAGCTCGTTAGTAGACTGGCTACCTCTGTGACACTAAAGCCCTTGGGCCTAGGTTGGTGGGGTTGGACCGCTGGTGCTGAGGTGCTGCTCCCAGCTTGGTTGCAGGACAATGCTGCTGCAGGCGTAACTTTTTTGGTGCCAAAAAAAACATTGGCCGGCACACCAGTCGTGGTTAATGGCACTTCCTTTTTCTGTTCCTTCTCACCGGCAACTTTCTTGGTACTGGACCTGGTACCTTTCTTTGGGGCCATCTTTTTCAGATGTCAGGCAGGATGCAGATGCACAACAAGTTCTGGTCACACGTGAACGTGATGCGCAGCAGGACTTCTGTCTGGCTGGCAGTACAACGGGTAGCCGGGTGATGATGATGATGACACCTCCTCCTCTGGCTTTTTGTGCACCTAAAAGCAAATAAGCCAGGAGAAGAACATCAGTGAAATGTTGCATTTGTTGTTGTGGTTCAGTTACTTACTACTGTACTAGTGCAAACAAAAGATATTGGGGCATATGTATCAACATCACCATTTGCAATTCTCAAATAGCGATTTTTAAAGAATCGCTATTTGAGAATTGCAAAACGGGATGTATTAAAAAAATTGCAAACTTTTTGCGATTTCTTAAAATTCCTTAATTGCGATTAGCAAATTGCGAAATCGCAATTAAGGAATACCTGCCCATTCATTTCTATGGGCCAGGAGACCCATAGGAATGAATGGGAAGTAATTCTCAAATAGCGATTCGCAATTTGCTAATCGCAATTTGAGAATAATTTCAAAGGTGCAAGGGTGTCATGATGACACCCTGATGCACCCCTGAAATGAGCATGTGTGTGCATATGGCGCACATACATGCCCTAAGGGCATGTATGAGCGCCACGTGGCACTTGGTAAATTTCAAAAAAGTGCTTTTTGAAAGGAAATCGCAAATTACCACCAACTGGAAGTTGGTGGTAATTTGCGATTTCTTAAGGATAATTCGCACAACTTGGGTGCTTTTTACATATCATTTAAGAAATCGCAATTTGCGATTTCTTAAATGCTTACGCAAAATTAAGAAATCGCTAAATTAGCAATTCCTTAATTTTGCGATGGGATGTGGCTCATACATCCCGATTACCGATTTTTTAATCGCAAACGCTGTTATTTTGCGAATCGCAGCGTTTGCGATTAAAAAATCGTTTGATACATATGCCCCAATGTCTAGCCATTTCTGACTTTTTTTCAACAAGGGCTCTTTTATACTACTGTGTACAGTCACAAACTACACTCTCAGGAAGGATAGGAAAGTTAATAAGAACCACCAAAATAAAAATGTAATGGAAGTGGGGTGGACCCTATTTGCCATTAAATTATTTGAGCATCTCATCATCCATGGAGCTGCTGCTGGCAACGGGGGTGGATGGATGGAAGCAGTAAGCCAATAGGAAAACCATGCAGGCCTATATGGCAAAAGCAGGACACTAATAACTCCCAACACAAAAAAGGCCACCAGCCACATGGACACTCACAAATCACAAACAAGCAGGGGGCCTGGGAACCACCAGGAGCTGACAAAAGGCCTATAAAAGCCAGGTAAAGGATGCATGCTAAAGCAAACTGCTCTGCCTTTTTAACGCAACAAAATACAAATACGAACATTCACAGGCCCCAAAATGGTCTGCAGGGTGCATGCATTGCACACCAACACACACAACAAAAGCATGTCTTTAAGACAACCAACATCAGAAAGCCCACCCCAAAAAAACACACTTGCCAGCTCAATCCAATGCCATCCATGCCCTAAATGATGTCTAAATTCAACAGACCACACAGAAACACTTGATTAATACAGCCATGGCTTCCTGCTCAGCCTCTGAGCCTACTGGATGAAAGCAGGCTTGTTGTTGGCAGACAAGGCCAGGCAAGCTTGCAGGCCTAGGCTTCAAAATGGCCACCAGCCACATGGCCAGGCCCAACAACATCAGAAAGCCCACCCCAAAAAAACACACTTCCCCAACTCAATCCAATGCCATCCATGCCCTAAATGATGTCTAAATTCAACAGACCACACGGAAACACTTGATTAAGACAGCTGTGGCTACCTGCTCAGCTTCTGAGGCTACTGGATGAAAGCAGGCCTGTTGTTGGCAGACAAGGCCAGACAAGCTTGCAGGCCTAGGCTTCAAAATGGCCACCAGCCACATGGCCAGGCCCTACAACATCAGAAAGCCCACCCCCAAAAAAAACACTTGCCAACTCAATCCAATGCCATCCATGCCCTAAATGATGTCTAAATTCAACAGGCCACACATAAACACTTGAATAATACAGCTGTGGCTACCTGCTCAGCCTCTGAGCCTACTGGATGAAAGCAGGCCTGTTGTTGGCAGACAAGGCCAGGCAAGCTTGCAGGCCTAGGCTTCAAAATGGCCACCAGCCACATGGCCAGGCCCAACAACATCCGAAAGCCCACCCCAAAAAGACACACTTCCCCAACTCAATCCAATGCCATCCATGCCCTAAATGATGTCTAAATTCAACAGACCACACAGAAACACTTGATTAATACAGCTGTGGATACCTGCTCAGCCTCTGAGCCTACTGGATGAAAGCAGGCCTGTTGTTGGCAGACAAGGCCAGGCAAGCGTGCAGGCCTAGGCTTCAAAATGGCCACCAGCCACATGGCCAGGCACAACAACATCAGAAAGCCCACCCCAAAAAACCACACTTCCCCAACTCAATCCAATGCCATCCATGCCCTAAATGATGTCTAAATTCAACAGACCACACAGAAACACTTGATTAATACAGCTGTGGCTACCTGCTCAGCCTCTGAGCCTACTGGATGAAAGCAGGCCTGTTGTTGGCAGACAAGGCCAGGCAGGCCTAGGCTTCAAAATGGCCACCAGCCACATGGCGAGGCCCAACAACATCAGAAAGCCCACCCCAAAAAAACACACTTCCCCAACTCAATCCAATGCCATCCATGCCCTAAATGATGTCTAAATTCAACAGATCACACAGAAACACTCGATTAATAAAGCCGTGGCCACCTGCTCTGATCCTACTGGATGAAAGCAGGCCTGTTGGTAGACAAGGCCAGACAAGCTTGCAGGCCTAGGTTTCTAAATGGCCACCAGCCACAAGGCCAGGCCCAACAACAGAAATCCCACCCCAAAAAAAAAACACATTTCCCAACTAAATCCAATGCCATCCAGGCCCTAAATGATGCTGGAAATGAAATACATTTAAAAAACAACAAAGGAACAGTTGCTTCATCATGCACACACCCATGAGGCCATGACTAGCTCGGGCCTACTACTGACTACTACTATCCACAACATTTTTAAAAAAAGGAATGATGATAGTTACCAAATATAAATTGTAGTTACAACAACTGCAATGCCCCCAATCAAACAGACACAACAACCACTTACTTGTAAAATATCCAATTAAAAAATCCTCAGATCCAATTGCAATGATGCAGCAGACAAAAAGAGTGATCTTTCCAGCTCAAAATCCAAAGACAGAATGAGCAGGAGATGGACAAAGCACTGGGTTGAGCCTGCTGGACAGGAACAGGAAGTTGGCGATTCTGTGGCACTTCCTCCTTCTTCCCACTTTTTTAAAAAAGGACTCCTTGCACTAAAAAGGACAGCCAAATGTCAATCTGAGTTGTTGTTTTCATCCAAATTCATCATTTGCAGAAGGTTTCATGCTGCTAGAGCTGATATTCTTCTCCAAATTTGAAAATTTTACATGTTCGAGTTCTCAAGCTTCACATTACTTCCGCCGGATGTCGATGGCGTGTCCAAAATGACTTGATCGCGTTCTCTCACTCCCTGTCGCGTTGGATATGACGTGTTCGGGGTCTCTTTCTCCTTTTCGCGTTCGATATGACGTGCCCGCGTCCTCACGCTCTCGCTCACAGTGGAGAATGACGTGTTCGAGATCTCAATCTTCTCATACTCTCGCAGTGCATGATCGCGAGAAGAAAGACGTGATCGCTCGTCAAATGACGTGATCGCGCGACAAATGACGTTAATGCGAGTGCGAACTGTCGCGAGACAGCGCAAAATGGCTACGAACAATCCAACATCTCGTGGAGAACGCGACCGGGTCGGGAAAACTTGTCGGCGAACGCGGGGATTCAGGTAAGGCGATTGCGCGCATGCCAGAATGTATTTTTTTACAGCGCGAGCAAGAAAAAAATTACCGGTAAGATGCCGATTGCGGACATTTTGACATTTTCGCGCTTTCCGCGGATCGCAAAAATGCCAAATTATCGCAATTTCCGCGAGCGGATCGGAATTTTGGCCCAGGCCTAAATTACATGTACAACTCCCTTAATATCTCTATAAAATGGTGCATAACTTTTTCATTGTAATCTATGACTGTATTCATCACTGTATCAGTAAATCTCTCATTCAGCATATGAATATTTAAGGGGATCTGTGAGATGGTACATTAGTCTATCAATACTTCTTTAACTAAATGTGTGACTGCCTCAGTGCATCTATGAGTTGGTGAATTAGTGCCACAATGGGTCTATGATTAGTTTTGTAAGTCTCTCACTCAATCTGTGACTTGGTGCATGAGTGCCTTTGCAAGTATGTATATGACTGTCTGACTGGATCTGAGAGTGGATACATGAGTGTCTAAGTGGGTGTCTGTGAGTGAGTGCATGAGTCTTTCAGAGAGTCTAGAACTGGCAGTGTGAGTGTCTGAGTGGTTCTGTCAGTGGGTGTGTGGGTATTGGACTGCAACTGTGAGTTGGCAAATGAGTCTCTGGGTATAACACTGGTTGGGTGCATAAGTCTCTGAGTGAGTCTATGAGTGGCTGAGTAAGTGACTGTATGGGTGTGTGAGTGTCTGAATGGGTCCATGAGTGGATATATGAGGGTCTGAGTGGATCTGTGAGTGGGTGTATTAGTGTCTTAGTGGGTCTGTGTGTGAGAGCATACTTCTCTGAGTGGGTGAGTGAATGGATGCATGCATGAGTGTCTGAGTTGGTCTGTGACTGGGAGGGTGAGTGTCTGGATGGGTCTGTGAGTAGATGTATGAGCCTTGACATGGTGAGTGAGTGGGTATATCTGAGAGACTTTTGAGTGGGTGTGTGAGTTTCTGAGTATATGAGTGACTGAGTCCATAAGTCTCTGACGGGGTCTGTGACTGAGTGTCGGAGTGACTGAATAGGTGTGTGAGTGGGTGAATGAATGTCTGAGTGGATCTGTAAGTAGGTGTATGTGTGTCTCAGTGGGTCTGTGAGTACAAACATGAGGTTTTAGTGGGTATGTAAGTGGGTGTGTGAGTATCTGAGTGGATCTGTGAGTGGGTGCATGAGTGCCCAGGTGGGTCTGTAAGTGGGTGTAAGAGTCTCTAAGTAGGTATGAGTTTATAAGCATGAGTCTATGACTGAGTCTCCAATTAGGTACATGAGTCTCTGAGTGGGTCTGTACACGTGTGCGTCTCTCTCCAAGTGAGTCTGTAAGTGGATGTATAAGTACCTGAAAGGGTATGTGAGTAAGTGCATGAGTATCTGAGTGGGTATGTGACTGGATGAATAAATGTGTGAGTGGGTATGTGAATATATGTATAAGTGGCTGAGTGAGTTTGTGAGTGCGTACATGAATGTGTGTGACAGTGAGCAGTGAGTGTGTCCAAATTGATATATATATTTTCTATATATTTTCATTAATATTTGCAATGACTTCGCAATAGTCACGACATTCCTGCAACAATACACGGGGCTGCGCTGGTCATTGCAGTATCATCTTGATTATCACGCGCCATTAAAATAATAAATTTTGGACGCATAACTTGTGTCACTAACACACCCATTTCGCAAACATAGGGCCAGAGTATCTCCACCATGAGCCCTTAGATTAGCTTTTATACAAACTTTCAGCCCCAGGAACTGTTCCTAAATGATAAAATGGCAGAAGCACCTTTCTGTTCAGGTTGTGTCTAGCCAATCACAGTTATCCTGATGGCACGCACATCCACGATTCATCACCGAACCATTGCAAAATAACCGCACTCAGAGATATTACTATAATTTCAGCTTACATTTCTCTAAAACTACTAGATGGATTTGCACCAAATAACAAAAAGCACAATCTGCGTAACAACATATACCCTTCGGCCAAATTTGGTGAAATTCCATCCAGCGGTTTAGGCTGTAGGTTTGGCAAAGTGTTGGGATGGTAATTAACATTAAAAATACACCCTTTTTGTGCACCCCTATTACTCAGTCCCCACTGCATAAATCACCCCCAAACTTTCAAAGACAGACAGAACCAACTTTGAGACTCTTCTTTGGAAATTTTCATGAAGATTCGTCAAACAACAGCAAAGTTATGGAAATCCGCAACATTCAATTCCCAATAAGTCTGGCGCCGGTTGACGAATCTTTGCAAAATTTTCAAAACTTTTGGCCAGCTCCGGTCCGCTCCTAACCTGAAAGTTTTGTGGTGATTTGTCAAGCGGGGCCCGAGAAAAAAGGGGGTCCCAAAACACGTTTTCCCAATGCATTTTCCCATAGGACCTGTTGACGCAGCTACAGCTCGAACTTTTTAACGGAATTACACCAAATTTGGCAAAGAGGTAGTCCTCAGATCAGACTCGTGCCTTTTGCATAAATGGTGTAAATCTGTTCAGTAGTTCCTGAGAAAATGAGACTAAAAAAGATAGATATATCTATGGCCTCGGAGGATCCGCGCACCCTATGCGCACCATCCCCGAACCGAGCGCGCACCCTCCCGATCACGTGCTTAATGCTAATTGGCTGTCGAGTGTCTGTCTACATTCGAAACCAGGAACTGTTGGCAGCCATTTTGTGCCTCGGTAGAAGCGAGGCTGAAGAAGTAACGGGAATAAGTGTTTAAAACATATAAAGGGGGCAGGGTAGAAATACTCTGACTCTCCAGTGTTGCTTAGGGCCCCCTTTTATTTTTTTAAAAAATCGGTGAAATGCCCGCAGGGTGCGCGGATCTGGCCGAAAAAAAAAACAGAAGCGCGGGCTTCCGCGCTTCGTTAATCATTAGCCCCCGGGTGGGCCAAATCCCGAGGGCAAAATATTTGTAAATTAATAGGGGGAGGAGGGCTGAGTGGCCCCCATCCTGGAGCCCTCGAGGGCCCTGGGGACCGCCACCCCCAGGACACTGTTGTTTGCTATGAGAGGGCCGGAGTCTCCCGCCCTCCCATAGCAAACTTCGTTAGGATTTTGAAAGAGAGAGCAGGGAAACCTGCTCTCTCTTTCAAAATCAAAACAATATTGCTTTTCCACACGGGGAGCTGCATGTCAGCAACTCCCCATGTGGAAAAGCAATGCCGGCTCCCGAAGGACACGGGGAGCCGGCTGGGACCGTGGGGGCGTTGGGGCTCCCCCACGGTTTCCAACATTTTTTGATTAGCCCCAGGGGATGGGGTCCCCGGGGATAATAAAAATTAGTGATAGGGGCTATTTGTTTTTTTAAGGTAAAGTTAGGAGTCGCGCATCCTAACGCGTTGGGTGCACGGTTTCTCTCGCGTTGGGTGCGTGGTTCCTAACGTGTTGGGTGCGCGCATCCAAGGAAAAAAAACGGAAATTTTTGGGAGATAAACATCAAGCTTAAGTGTTTTCTTCTTGAGTGGCTCTAAAAAGAGCCGTTGTGTTCATTGAGAGTTTTTAGTACTTTTAGGTAAGTACCTATACAGAGTCTAAAGTTGTTGAGGAAGACTCTGTTTCCTTCATCAGTAAAGTGTACTCCATCTCTCCTATACATCTCTTGCATATGAAAGCGCAGATTTTTATTGTAAATGGACCCCATTCTATAGTCTCAGAGAAGAGCAGAAACAGATTTATTCACATGTTTCCTAGCTTACTCAATTTGTGGACAAAAATGATTGGACCAGTTCCATTTCTTCCTTTGGCATATGTTAGAATACACCAAGGCAGTTTTGGGAAAAAGTGAAATCAATTCTGCAAAGGAGTCCTTCATAAGCATTTACAGACCTACCCCAGTCAAACTGCCTAGGTCATTGCCACCACAGTGCACTATTGTGAGGTCAGGGTGTTGGATATGCTTAAAGGATTTTACCAATGGCATCAATTGGTGCCACTTTAACCCTCTCTACCCAATCCATTTAATGTCTACATTTGACAAACCTAGGTCTTTGTGAATGCCTTTGTTTTCTGCATACCTTTGGCTCCAGAAAATATAGCTGTGTCCCACAATCCACACTCTAAGCATCTTGAAGGGAGGTCTGGATGCACTTAGATGGTCTCTGTAAATGAAATGGCAGTTTGAAAAGTAAGATTTTTCTAAAATGGTGGCTAAGATGCAGTTTTGAAAAAAGACAAGAAATCATTGGTTGTTTGACAACCTTCTACACTGAAAGGTAGGGTGCATGTTTCTGTTTTTTAAACACATGATTCTTATTGGTTAACAAAAAGTGATTGAAAGGAACATTATATATGATAAGCTGATATGTTAAAAAGTCAATCACATTTGCTGTTTTGATTAGCAACATTGTGTGCTGAACTTGCGACCTGTGTGCTCAGTTCAGTGTTTCATGACCTGTTTCTATGGTAACAGGCAGAAGGCAGATTGGGGGTAGGGTTCAAATTTACGTCATTTGGAAAGGGTTGAAATGTTTAACCAATAGAAATGTGTTTTGCTTTTGAATTTATGTGGGAAGGAATGTGATTTGATGTTTACATGTATATGTGTGGAAAAGAGAGAGGGAGACTTTGCCATTCTTTGGTTTTGCTGACAGGTGCATAGTGCAGAGATTCTGTATAAGAAAATCTGGTGTGTGACTGATATACTTCTTAATCTACAAAACAACTTGAAAGGTGAGTTATTTAATTGTGAGGGGATGTATGTGCTGTATTTTGAATTGAATCAGACTAATGTATTTCTCCTGGTAAAGTGCAGGGAGTGCTTTTTTTGTCTACAATCTTATTGACAGTGTGTGTGCATGTAGAAATCATTCTGTGATAAGCATTTGTGTTTTTCATGTGTTTGCAGAAAGATTACTGTGCTGTTTTTATATTTTGGTACAATTAGAAATCAGTCATTGTTTATAAATTTGCAAAATGAGTCATGTTTCTACACTAAAATGTAGTATTCGTAGATTAAGAAATGTGTTTTAGTATAGTGCAAGGGATAGTGTTGTTTGTCTAGGATCACACAGTGAGTCTGTGTGCATTTAGGAATCATTTTGAGAGAAACATTTTGGTACTAATCTGTAGTAGTAGATTTTCTGCAATGTGTGCAGTCACTTTAGATCTTGTAGACTAGTAAATGTGTTTTGTACAAGGGATAGTTGTCTGTCTACAATCACACTGTGAGTCTGTGTGTATTTGGGTAAGCATTGTGAGAGAAGCATTTGGTAAAATTATGTATTTGCTGAAAGACGATTGTTTTAAAACCTGTCATGTTGTAAAGTTTTAGTAGCATTAAAAGCCAGTGTTTGTTGTGCATTGATAAAATGAGTCAGGCTTTGACACTAAAGTGCAGTACTTAAATATGTAGATTGTGTGCAGTCCCCTTACCCCCCCAATGGTAGTGAATGAGTTTTGGTAAACTCCTAGTGATAGTGTTGCTTGTCTAGAATCACACTGTGAGTCTGTGTGCATTTGGGAACCACTGTGAGAGAAGCATTTGGTAACATCATGTATTTGCTGACAGATAACTGTTTTAAAACCTGCCATGTTGTCAAGTTTTAGTAGCATTAGAAGCCAGTCTTTGCTTATGCATTGACAAAATGAGTTAGGGTTTGATACTTTAGTGCAGTATTTAAATATGTAGATTGTGTGCAGTCCCCTTACCCCTTCCATAGTAGTGAATGAGTTTTGGTAAACTCCTAGGATAGTGGTGCTTGTCTAAAATCACACTGTGAGTCTGTGTTCCTTTCAAATAAGGATTGTGAGAGAAGTATTTGGTAACATCGTGTATATGCTGACAGATAACTGTTTTAAAACGTGTCATGTTGTCAAGTTTTAGTAGCATTAGAAGCCAGTCTTTGCTTATGCATTGATAAAATAAGTCAGGCTTTGACACTAAAGTGCACTACTTAAATATGTAGATTGTGTGCAGTACCCTTACCCCTTCCGGACTAGTGAATGAGTGTTGGTAAACTCCTAGGATAGTGTTGCTTGACTAAAATCACACTGTGAGTCTGTGTGCATTTGGGTAAGGATTGTGAGAGAAGCATTTGGTAACATCGTGTATTTGCTTACAGACAACTGTTTTAAAACCTGTCATGTTGCCAAGTTTTAGTAGCATTAAAAGCCAGTCTTTGCTTATGCATTGATCAAATGAGTTAGGCTTTGACACTAAAGTGCAGTACTTAAATATGTAGATTGTGTGCAGTCCCCTTACCTCTTCCATAGTAGTGAATGAGTTTTGGTAAACTCCTGGGATAGAGTTGCTTGTCCAGAATCACACTGTGAGTCTGTGTACATTTGGGAACCACTGTGAGAGAAGCATTTGGTAACATCGTGTATTTGCTTACAGACAACTGTTTTAAAACCTGTCATGTTGCCAAGTTTTAGTAGCATTAAAAGCCAGTCTTTGCTTATGCATTGATAAAATGAGTTAGGCTTTGACACTAAAGTGCAGTACTTAACTATGTAGATTGTGTGCAGTCCCCTTACCCCTTCCACAGTAGTGAATGAGTTTTGGTAAACTCCTAGAGATAGTGTTGCTTGTCTACAATCACACTGTGAGTCTGTGTGCATTTGGGAACCACTGTGAGAGAAGCATTTGGGTACTTCATATCTTTGAATACGCATAACTGCTTTGAAACTTTCCTGTTCTCAAGTTTTGTGGAATTAGAAGACAGTCATTGCTTATGTATTCACCCAGGAACTGTCCTTGCAATACTGTAAACATTCAGTTAATATTCAAGTAGTAACTGAGTGAGGCAGGCCTTAGCACATGCATTGATTCAAATGCTTATCCACTATGCATGCAGTTCTCTAACCATCTACACAGTTCTCTTTCACACCTTTAATTCCACAGTCAGTATCCATACACTTCAAGCAAACACCCTGTCACTCCCCATGTACTTCTCTAGTGACCCATTCAGCAGCATATACTAAACCATTCACTTCGCCAAAACCCAAACACTTATAAATTCACTCAGGCATTCTCTTTGCAGTACTCTAATCATTCAGTCAGTATCCAAGTACTCATGCAGCGAGCCGGGCCTTACAACATGGACTGCTTCAAACACCTATCTAGTATGCATACAGGCCTCTAGTCACCTACACACTTGTCTTTCACTTCTTTAATTAACTAGTCAGTATCTATATACTTCAATAAACATCCTGTCACTCATCTTGCACTCATCCAGTGACTGATCCAGTACCATGTACTAATCTTTTCACTGCGCCAAAACGGAAAATCTTAAAAGTTTTACCCAGGCACTCTCCTAGCAGTAGTCTAATGGTTCAGTCAGTTTCCAGGTACTCATGTAGTGAACCATGCATTACCACATAGAGGGCTTCAAATGTCTATGCAGTATGCATGCAGTCTTCTAACACACTATACACTTGTCTTTAACAGCTTCAATTCCCCAGTCAGTATCCATGTACTTTCAGCAAACATCCTGTCACTCCCCTTGCTTCCGGCCCAGAGGTGGAGATTTTGGCCATGGCTAAATCTTCGCCACTGGCCGGAATCCCCGCATCCGGCCCGGAAGCTCCGCCTCTGGCCCGGAAGCCCCGCCTCTGGGCCGGAAGCTCCGCCTCCGGGCCGGAATTTCCGGCCCGAGTGCGGACGTAAAGTTAGTAGTCGGAAATCCATTCTGTGAATACAAAAAGTAGTAAGTGCATTCTGTGAATACCAAAAGTAGTAAGTTTAGGATTTTGTCTTAAGTTAATTCTGTGAATCGGGCCCACAAAGTTTAAGGTAATTTCAGGTGAAAGGCCAAATGTTTCTTGTATTTGTTGTCGGCGAACTCACTATAAAAATCAGACTAGGGGTGTCAATCTGTATTTAAAAAGTGAAATAGAAGATAATGATAAGTGGATGGAATTTGCAACTTATTTGTTGGTAGAGGATTGTTTTGATTTGGGATCTGAGCAGCGTATTTGCAAATATTGGTATAACAAATTAGATGAGAATAATGCCTGCTAGAGCTGTTCATAATAATCTAGAGTTGGTTGCTATTCCTCCAGAGCTGATAGATTTAAATATGTATGAGTCTATTCTCATTCAATGTGTTCACCCGTTTCAGGCTATTGTTCGTATGGAGCCTAAATCAGGTAAATTACCTCCATCAGAGTTGCAGAGAGGATTGAAAGGAAGAGTTGTGTATTTACCGTTAGATTTAAGGAAAAATATTGAAACTATTTGTGTAGACCATGCAGAAAATGAGCCACTAGTCAGTCTAGTAATGGTGTTCCTACTAAGAATAAGAAAATCTGGAAAGAGCTAGTGGATGTTAGAAAAGTGCAAAATACATCATTGTATCTGTTAAAATATAATGAGTACTATAGAAATGTGTTTGTAGGAGAAAAAGAAATAGATTTAGCAGAAGATACTGAAACATTAAGTGGACAAATAGAAAAAGTGGACATGTCCAGATGTGAAGAAATCTATGAACATTACAGTGTACATCCACTTCATTCCAAAGAGGTGATGGGGAATATGATTGAGTTGTTCCAAATGAAAAAAGCAAAAGGAAGTCCCATGAGTGTATGGGAAGAGAGCTTGGATGCTCGTTGTTTCCCGCAGTTGTTTCCAACAGGAAAAGGTGGACGATATGATGAAGGCCCTGTGCAGATTCCTGCATCTGAATATCAGACAACAAGATTATATGCAGAAGATCCAAGATTTCGACAATGTATCCCTTATATGTTACATCTTCTGTTTGAAAGTGACTTGTCTGGACTTTCATATGCAGTAAATCAAAAACTGGAATGCATCTGCAAAATGTAACTGCAAAGGATTTTATGGATAAAGTGCATCAGAGAGATGATCATTTAGAATCTCAGTTGATTAATCTGGGCCCGATTCACAGAACCAATTTAAGACAAAATCTTAAACTTACTACCATTTTGGTATTCACAGAAGGCACTTACTCATTTTGATATTCACAGAAGGCACTTACTCATTTCGGTATTCACAGAAGTTAGGAGTCCTAACTTTAGGACTCCTAAATGTCTTCTGTGAATACCGAAAGTCTTAAAATTAGGATTTTTCTCAGTTTAGTAGTAGTATAGTTAGGACTCCTAACTCTAGGACTCCTAAATGCCTTCTGTGAATACCGAAAGCCTTAAATTAGGATTTTTCTCAATTTAGTAGTAGTAAAGTTACGACTCCTAACTCTAGGACTCCTAAATGCCTTCTGTGAATACCGAACGCCTTAAAATTAGGATTTTTCTCAGTTTAGTAGTAGTATAGTTAGGACTCCTAACTTTAGGACTCCTAAATGTCTTCTGTGAATACCGAAAGTCTTAAAATTAGGATTTTTCTCAGTTTAGTAGTAGTATAGTTAGGACTCCTAACTCTAGGACTCCTAAATGCCTTCTGTGAATACCGAAAGCCTTAAATTAGGATTTTTCTCAATTTAGTAGTAGTAAAGTTACGACTCCTAACTCTAGGACTCCTAAATGCCTTCTGTGAATACCGAACGCCTTAAAATTAGGATTTTTCTCAGTTTAGTAGTAGTATAGTTAGGACTCCTAACTTTAGGACTCCTAAATGCCTTCTGTGAATACCGAAAGTCTTAAAATTAGGATTTTTCTCAGTTTAGTACTAGTATAGTTAGGACTCCTAACTTTAGGACTCCTAAATGCCTTCTGTGAGTACCGAAAGTCTTAAAATTAGGATTTTTCTCAATTTAGTAGTAGTAAAGTTAGGACTCCTAACTTTAGGACTCCTAAATGCCTTCTGTGAATACCGAAAGCCTTAAAATTAGGATTTTTCTCAGTTTAGTACTAGTAAAGTTAGGAGTCCTAACTTTAGGACTCCTAAATGCCTTCTGTGAATACCGAAAGCCTTAAAATTAGGATTTTTCTCAGTTTAGTAGTAGTACAGTTAGGAGTCCTAACTTTAGGACTCCTAAACTGAGAAAAATCCTAATTTTAAGACTTTCGGTATTCACAGATGGCATTTAGGAGTCCTAAAGTTAGGAGTCCTAACTTCTGTGAATACCAAAGTGAGTAAGTGTCTTCTGTGAATACCAAAATGAGTAAGTGCCTTCTGTGAATACGAAAATGGTAGTAAGTTTAGGATTTTGTCTTAAGTTAGTTCTGTGAATCGGGCCCTCTGATGGCATGTGAGCGTGGGACTAATGAATATTGGTACCGTCGTCATGGAGAACTGAAATGTATGCTACGGAACTTGGTAACTCCTACATGGTTTGTTACACTAAGCTGTGCTGCGTATGCTTGGGATGATTTACTTGAATTTCTTCGAGAGGCAAATTCCAATATAAAAAATATTGAATACAAGACACCTGGAGAGTTGTGCTCTTTGGATCCTGTTAATGTATGGAGATATTTCAATCATAGATTTGAAGCTATGATGTCTTTCATCTGCAATAAAAAGAATCCTCCTCTTGGAGAAGTTGTGGATTTCTTTTGGAGAAAGGAGTATCAAGCAAGAGGTGCTCCTCATATACATATGCTGTTATGGATCAAGGACGCCCACAAATTTGGAACAGATTCAGATGAAACTGTTTTGTCTTTCATTGAAGATTATGCCACATGTGCTGTACCCAATAGCAGAGAACTTAAAACAACAAGTTTTATGATTCCGAAGCCATCGACGTGGAAAATACTGTCGACGAAAGTACAAGTCAAAGGATAAGTTCTATACCAAATGTCGTTTTGGATTTCCACGTCCTGTATTATCCAAAGGAAGAGTGAACAGTTTTATGTCAGCTATGCGACATACCATCACAAGAAAGTCTCCGAAAAATACCTACAACTTAAGAAGAATCGAAGAATCAAAATACATGAATGACTACAATCCAGTTATTTCATCCATGTGGAACGCTAACATGGATATTCAGTATGTTGCGGACAATTCCATTGCTGTTGCTCGATATGTAACATCCTACATTACTAAATCAGAAAAGATGGAATTGAAAGAAATGTGGGAAGAGATTTCTCACGAGAAGACTATAAGTAAGAAATTATACAGTTTCAGTTTGAAGATCTTATCGCATCGTGAAATTGGAGCATGTGAATGTTCAGATCGGTTATCATCTGCAAGTCTATATTCCAAAAGTAGAAGAATCATTTGGGTGAGTCTAGGTCTTGCAGGAATGCGAAATCGGGTACTGAAATCTGTTCAAGAAATTGAATATTTAGCAGAAAAAGAACCAGAAAGTACAGATATTTTGAAAACGAATATGTTGGACACATATTACCCAAACAGAAGCCATCGGGCCCGATTCACAGAACAAACTTAAGACAAAATCCTAAACTTAGTACCATTTTGGTATTCACAGAATGCACTTACTACTTCTGGTATTCACAGAATGAACTTACTATTTTTGCGATTCACAGAATAAACTTACTACTTTTGCTATTCACAGAATGGATTTACGACTCCTAACTTTACGTCCCCACTCGGGCCGGAAATTCCGGCCCGGAGGCGGGGCTTCCAGCCCGGAGGCGGGGCTTCCGGCCCGGAGGCGGGGCTTCCGGGCCTGAGGTGGGGCTTCCGGGCCGGAGGCGGAGCTTCCAGCCCGGAGGTGGGGATTCCGGCCAGTGGCGGAGATCCGCCACTGGCCGGAAAGTTAAAGGACGGAGGACATAAAGTTAGAATCGGAGAGTTAGTGAGAACATAAGAAGTACATTCAAGATTGGGAAGGATGTAAGGTAGTGGTCAGATAAGGGTTAGTGAAGGAAAATGAGTTTAGAGTATTAATAAGAATGGGATTTATGTTAGTCATATACGTAAATTCATGTTAGGTGGGATATATATGAAATATAGTCTGTGAAGACATATAGATGTTAATTGAGTCATAAATTTAGGTTATTGTGCATGTGACCACTACCTTACATCCTTCCCAATCTTGAATGTACTTCTTATGTCCTCACTAACTCTCCGATTCTAACTTTATGTCCTCCGTCCTTTAACATCTATCATTCTTTCACCCGCTTCTTCTCTTCTCTTCCTTCCCTTTCCTCTCACCTCTTGACGCATTAAAATCCCGCCCCACCTGTGTTCCTCACTCTCTTGCTACATACTCACACGTCTCACTGTATGTTTTCCAATTGTTCTATTACACCTTACTTGTACAGCCCTGAAGAAGCCCCAGGCCGGAAGGCCATGTAGGGGGCGAAACACGTGTTGGCTGTGCCACCTCTTTCTCTATTCTTCGTACCCACTCCTATGTAGAGAGTGCAAATAAATGATTACTCACCTTTGGATCAATCTGCATTGAATTGGAATTTTTCCTCAAAAAACAAGACATATAATCTTGCCCAGACAAACCTACAGAACTCTGCTTTAATTAGGGGGATAGGGTCTCCCCCTGTCTTCGGGCAAGAACCAGTACCAATATGATTTATGCTTAATATCCGGCGAGTAAGGGATCGGGACCTTTTTCCCCCTTTCGTTGTTGGTTATCAGTTTGAAAATAGTTCAGGTGTCAACTGCTATGCTAATGTAGTGGTCAATGTTGTTTTTTATCTTGAAGGTTTGCAAGAACAAATTCTGCAAAATCGGCAAAAAAGATTTTGGGGCCTATGCATCAACAATGCCATTTGCGATTCCTTATTAGCGAAAAATAAGGAATCGCTAATAAGGAATAGCAAAAGGCTATGCATGTAGGAATCGCTATTCAAATAGCGATTCCTTAATATTCCTTATTACCGATTCGGTAATACCGAATCGGTAATAAGGAATACCTACCCATTCATTCCTATGGGCTTGGAGGCCCATAGGAATGAATGTAAAGCCAGTCTGTATTAGCGATTCGGTATTACCGAATCGCTAATAGCGGGAGCACTTTCAAGGGTGCCAGGGTGTCAAAAGGACACCCTGTTGCACCCCTGAAAATGATATGTGCACATATGTTGCACACACACATGCTCTAAGGGCATGTGTGTGCGCAACATGAAACTTTGAAAAATGCACAAAAGTGCATTTTTCAAAGTTTTTGCAAATTACCATGCAGTTCATCTTCATGGTAATTTGCTCCCCCTATTAGCGAAATCGCTAATTTTTTAACTTTGATGCATTGCATTTAAGGAATCTCACTTTGGGATTCCTTAAATGCAATCGCTATTTAAGGAATCGGTATTTAAGGAATCCCTATTTAAAGAATCGCTATTTAAGGATTCCTTAAATAGCGATTTCTGCTTTTGGGTTGATGCATTGGGATTGGGTATTTTTTACTTAATACCGGGAGCTATTACCGAATCGGTATTTTACCGACTGGATTTTGGGTTGATGCATGAGGCTGTTTGTTCTCTGTTGCATTCTGTGTATGAAAAATTGACAACAGATACAAGTAAAATACAATCTGTTTCAGATGTTCGTAATCTTTTGGATGTATGTTATGGTTCTACACAATTTACACAAAATATCCAACAAGATGCTCAGGAATTTTTTATGTATATGCTTACCATTTTTGAAAATGAGGGTGTAGAAATAGAAAATATTTTTGGCCTTTCTTACAAATGAGAACATCATTGTGAAAATTGCATGTATTCATGTACCACTAATGTAGACACTGAAAGATTTCTGTATTTAACATTACCAGACTGCAAATCAGCGTCTTTCAATAAATTAGTTAAAGGTGCAAATCAAAACATGGAGTGTAGCCAATGTAAATCAGAAATGTTATCCACATTATTTTTAACAAAATAAGGACAATGCATAATTTTAATGATGCAAAGTTGTACAGCTGATGGAAGAAAATTGGATACTTTAATAAAGCAGTTTGTAGCAACACAACTATCAATATCAGGAAAGACTTTTGAAGCAATTGCAATAATTTTCCATGATGGTCCTCCCACCACATCTGGACATTACACTGCCTATCTAAAATGTGACAAAGGCTGGACACTTTGTAATGATTCCCAGTTGGTTTTCAAACAACGTTTGCCTAGGGAATTACCTAATTCCTACCTAATATTTTTAAAGTCAAAGTTTTAGGAAGATAATTCATTCTCTGAGGAATTTATTATTACAATTTAGTAGGACTACCATTGGACAATTTACATAAAAAGGAATGCAAAAATACCATTTGGCCTCAAGGAAAGGTATATGTTTGAATTATGGACTTTTTTGTGCTCATTGACTCGATGAATATTTTAAAGTGACAACATTTACAGTTTTTATAAGTTAAACTTATAAAATGTTGTTAGCCATAAGCATTTCATATATGTGTGATTTGTATCTTGTGGTATTCTACTGAGAATAGCATGTTGGTTTTTTTTAAACAATCTTTTTGATTGTTTTTTTTTTTGCCCGCTGTTAAGTGATGAGTACGTTTGAAATCACTATTTCTAGTGAAATTCAATATATTCTGAGAACAGCAAAAAAGGCTGTGTTGTAAAAAATGTATTATTACATGCTATAACTATTTTTTCTTTTCTTTACAGATCCTAATTCTAAAATAAGCAGTTTACATCAATTTACATTGCAAAAAAAATTTGAAAAAAATGTATACCATTTTTAATTTCTATTACTGTGAAGGTAAGTTTAACTAAGTATTAATATGCAGAATGGTCAGATCTGCAAGAACCTACAAAGATTGAACAAGTTTTTAAAAACACTCTGTTTATACCGATGTAGTTTTGAAATCTCTCTGTTACCGGATATTATGTGACCTCCAAAAAAACAGATTTGAGTGGTTCATAATATTTCCCATTGCACCTATTGAAGGACCGCAATAATTTCAATCATTCTTGTTTGAGCATCTTTGCAGACAAAACTCTGTGCTTACCTTCTATCATTCGGAAGCAATTTTAAAACAGAAATATGTCACTTTTTGTAACATAGTTATTGCACAAGACACTCTTTCATATTTACAAAGAGAGGAAAAGGCGCTCTGTGTGCTTTTTCTACTCCATGTAAATGCAACCTCATCATACACAGCACTTTGCATTGAAAGGTTGTTCTATAAGTGTTGTTGTGCATGATTGCACTGAATACTCATAGAACAAGACACATCTCCAGATTCATCAGAAATCATAAATCTCGATATGTGTGTGAATGCTGCACCATTCTCTAATTGGTGTACGAA
This sequence comes from Triturus cristatus, assembly GCF_964204655.1. NCBI lineage: Eukaryota > Metazoa > Chordata > Amphibia > Caudata > Salamandridae > Triturus > Triturus cristatus. Next base: position 719,880,851 of record NC_140588.1, read on the forward strand.
AGCACAACAAGGAGAATGGTTTTCATTTCTCCTCATTTTTTAATCTTCAATGCAGGCTAAAATGTTCAGCATACATTGAAGGAGAAAAATGCGTTTACTGATTGTTTTTGTGTATGAAGGTGTGTCTTTCTGCACAAAAACAAACAGCACATGACACAGATATCCTTCCACCATGCTGCAAGGGTGCCTGTGTCACCACATTGCTGCAATTTAAGCAGCCGTGCAGAGAGAAGCATAGACGTGTAACATATTTATGTACGTATGTTGCATCCCTATGCTTCGGAAGTACTACAGCACACTGCAGTTAAAGAGGTTACTGTGTGATGCTGCAGCACTTCCTCATAGTTCTGCACTTATACATTTACCATACGCTATTAATGCATTCATTTAGTCAATTACGCCCTACACATACATTCATCTAAACTTTCACACACCAACAAACAAATATATAGCTCTTTTTTTAAACCAGGGAATTTAGTTCTTAGAAAAACTTCTTTTTTCTTCTTTTTTCTTTTATATATATATTTTTTTTTTTAACAATTTTTAGTTTTTGGGGGATTTTCTTGAAGGAAAAAGGAAAATACAGAACTGGAGGAAGAAAACAGTGAATTTCAGGGGAAAAAAAAAACTAACAATGATGACTTGCTTGCAAATTAAGTCAATAGATTGCTCTCCGTAGCATAGCACTGCATTACTATTCAAGCAGAGGACTTTCAGTGTGGCAAACTGAGGACGGATGTCCAGGTGTTGGTCCGATGGATGCACGCGAGAAGTACTTGGCTCTGATGTCTGTGAAGGTCCAGGAAAAACTCTCATTCTTCGGCACTCTTCACGTGCCAGGTTTATTGGATGCATGGTTTTGAGATGTTTTTTCATGCTGGCTGTACCACATGAGTACTCCTTTTCTGGATCGCCACGGGAGAGCATTCTTTGACATATCTTGCATGTCACTTTGGTGGCATTGGTCTTGGATTGCCCCTCTGGAAAAGTAAAACATTTCCAGACGATAGATGAATATCTTTCCGGGCGTGGTGCTTCAACCAGAAATTCATCTCCAGAAGAATGTTGAGATGCTGGAGATCCCTGCTGCCCTGAAGTCATTGTTTTGCAAAAAAAGATTGAACTAAGTTTAAACTTAGCCAAAAAAAGTTCTTCTCAGCAGAGAGATGCTCCTCCAAAGAAGGTCTAAGAAGAATGATTGAATTGGGTGGGGTCTTTCAATAGATAGAACAGGAAGTGTAATGAACCAATCAAATCTCTTTTTTTTAGGTCACATGGGATCTGTGCACCGTGCGCTTACGCAGCACGCACCCAGCGCGCATCCGCAAAATTAAATTTAAAAGGAATATAGGATTAGATGTAAAAATATATTACTTTTATGAGTAGTTTAGAGTTTGTCTTCAATTAATATTCACATGAAATAAATATATATATGTTTTTTTAAATGTTAAATATTTAGCGGGATTCGCGCACCCACCGCGTCATACATGCATATGACGTATCGCGGAAGCGCGGAAGCGTTGCGTAACGTGTATCGTACATGTCGCGTATAGGCTTGGTGTCGCGTACCAGTCGCATTGCAATCGCGCACTAAACACGTACCCAATGCATACTGTGCGTGGATGCTTTCCCGTAGGGATCGCGAACGGTGCGCATAGGGTGCGCGGATCCCCAAAAAATGGAGAGAAAAAAAAAAAAACGTTTTGAAAATATAGTTTAAAAAATATTTTAAAAAATATAAAAATATATTTTAAAACATTAACAATTTTTTTTACAAAAACCCAATCAAAACAAATAATATTTTTTTATTTTTAAAAGAATTAATTGAAAAAATAAGTTAAAATAAAGGTGAATAAAAAGCATTTTTTTAAAACATAATTAAAGGAATTGACACACTGAAATTGAAAAATTTTGAAAATCGATGAAAATCATTAAACATCATAGCTTTAGAAATAAATTATTGATAGGAATTAGCATTTAAAAAACCTTTGAAATTCACTGAAAAAAACATAGGTTTCATGCACGTTATAGTTAGAAATTGGCATTTAAAAAACTTAGAAATCTACTGAAAAAACCATAGGTTTCAGGGGTGTTATAGTTAGCTGGACTTTCCCTCGTACAAAACCCTAGAAATTCCCCCGTTATAGTTAGTTCAGCTAACTATAACTCGCACGCCCCCGCAATGCACTGCTGATGACGTCACATATTACATCACCCATGACATGGTCAGTGACATCACTGATGACATCACTGATTACATCTCAAATGACATCACTGATGACATCACTGATGACATCATCCATGTAATACATTAGTGCATCTTCTCACACCCTAATATAACCTTTGATACACTGACTCAAAATTTCAGACGGCCATTCTCAAAACCATAGATACTCCAATACCAATAATTACATACCCACTCTTTGACTCTTAGGTCTACCCACACCTCCACTCACTCACCTGTAGAGTCACTCATACTTACAGTCACTCAGTACAGGACTATCATATGCATTTATACACCTTTATAGACACTCAGACACCGCCAATCATCCATAGACATACTCACACACCTAGTCAATCATGCAAATTATTAATTACACTCCAATGTACTCACCTATACAGTTATACACACACAAGTTCACTTACTCATAAAAATACTACCACATACTTACGCTCTTATACAATTATTGATACAAGCACACACTCATCTATGCAGCCACTCTCACATATACCCAGGTATATACTCTTACGCACATATACCCTGCCTTTCACATATGTTGTTACTCACACATGTACCACTGAGATATACATTCAATCACTAACACACCCATACATACACTCACCCAACCATACAGTCCATCACAGATGCACTCTTAATACCATGTACCCATAGAATCAACCACTCACACATCTATGCACAGTCACATACACCCTACCCACACAAACACTCAGGCACCCATACAGATACTCAGACAACCAATCAATAACCCATATAGACACTCATATAGCTATTCACAAAACCATGCAGCCACTTATACACCAACAGACAGACAGATACAGACATTCACACAGTTTAGTCACTAGTCTGCAGTAAGATACATTTAATGACTCACTTATAGAGTCAGTCACACACCTAGAAAATCATCCATTCACACACTTATACACCCACTCATTCTTCCATAGGCCTTTCCCTATATATATTCAACATATTAAAACTTTACAGAAACACAGACTCACTGGATGATGGCATCAGTGATGTCATCAGTGATGTCATTTGAGATGTCATCAGTGATGTCATCAGTGATGTCACTGACCATGTCATGAGTGATGTAATATGTGACGTCATCAGCAGTGCATTGCCGGGGCGCGCGAGTTATAGTTAGCTGAACTAACTATAACGGGGGAATTTCAAGGGTTTTGTACGAGGGAAATTTCCAGCTAACTATAAAACCCCTGAAACCTATGGTTATTTCAGTGAATACATATATATATATACATACACACACAAAGCTATATAGATGAAAATAGAGTCCCAAGGGGGCTTCGCATTTATACAGTACCAGCGTACGGAAACCCCGACCCGTTGTTGTTGCAGGAGTGGGCAGAGCACACTGCACAATCGAGTCAAGGAATGTTATCGATACTCGTAAGATTTGCCTGGAGTGACAAAGCCCTTCTAGAGATTAGCACACAGGAAGAAGAAATATCACAAGATGAGGACAAAGAAAAACAGACAGAATTTAAGGAGCTCATGAAAAAAAGGCTCAAAATGTATGAACGAAAAAAATAAAACAACTAAACAGGAAAAATTCGAGAGAGACGAAAAGGACTCTACTTTGGGCAGAGTATTAACATTTGCCACAAGATTTGACATTCCAAGGAAAGAATTGTTATTGAAACAACAAAATAAAACGGTGGAATGCAGAAATACTTCCGAATCGGATGTTACTGATAGGGAAGCAGCCAATGAAGATATAGGCAATGAACAAACAGAACAACTAAACAAGACTCCTTTTCAAGAGGAGTTTCGATTGATACGCCTTCTTGGCAAAAAGGGACCAAGGACAAACCACCAGACTCAAACTCGGCCTTACTTTTTGTCCAAAAAAACAGCTGGAATATACCCAAACATGCATTGACTTGTTTAAGTTTACGCAAAAATTAAAGTTGCACAAATTCTTAAAACTCAAACCTACAGTCAGTCGCCCCAAGAAAAGTACTGGTGAAAAACTGGCTACGGACATTCTTACCAGTAAAGACCTGGAGACCATACATATCCTGGAAAGTCTCCCCACCGAGAATTAAGTGCCAGTGATTACAACTATGAATACCCAACAACAGATTTCCACAATAGACATTGAACAAAGCAGTGGAAATAGTCACTTCAAACCTGCTTGACAGTTTTTGCCACAGATGCCTAGCGATGCCATAGACACATTTGCGGAAGCAATGAACCAGGATCTTTTAAGACTGAGACAACAACTCCCTATAAAAAAGAGACACAATAAGAGCAACTTCAACAAGGAACAACATGTTGCATTGACCAACATATGTAATGTCAAAACACTTATAATCAAAACCTCCGACAAAGGAGAAAACATTGTGCTGCAAACACAGGAGCAATATGAATTGGAGGCATTAAGACAGCTACAGGAAGAAAGCTGTTAACAAAAAATCACGTCAACTGTGTATCATGGAAGCATTAAAACATATCATTATTAATACAAAAGTTGTACGAAAAGGGGATGTTGAATACAGATGAGTTCCTATATCTACGATGTTCGGAACCTCTAACTCCAACTTTTTTTTCACAACACAAATATCCATAAGGATAGGAACAACCCCCTGGGACGACCTATAGTTTCTTCCCAGGGCAGCCTCATGGATCATATGTCCATCTTGCAGAACACACTTTATGAGTGGAGGCCTTTGATCCTTCAGTTGCAGAGAAGAGTAGTTAACTTGGCTCAGTAGGCGGGTAAAGGTCTGCAATCTGATTATGATCTGAGCCAGAGAAATATGAGAGCCCTTGAAATCCCATGCGATGTATATGTAGTGCGTTGGATGCTGAACAGTCAAATTTGCTATGACAGTTTTACCCCAGTTTGGTAATTTGTTGGACCCTGCAGGCCTAATTGGAGTGAAACTGTACTTAGGGCAGATTTCATCTATGTATATAATACAGTGAAAGCACCACAGATCTTGAATTTGGCACTACAGACCTACACTATGAATGCCCACTCTTATTATAAGACCTGTCCCAGGTCAGCACAAATATTTGCACAATCCCTTCTGTGACTGCTGAATGTGCACAAATACTGGCTTGCCCTTGACAATAGTCTCACACAGCCTGCACCTATTTAAACATGTTCACTCAGGTGTTTGTGTGTAATCAGCCCGATGCCTCTTATCCTAGCTGTGCAGTGGTGACCTTATCTTAAGAGGTGGAAACAGGTGGTTAGCACACTCAATCCAATCACTGTGAATTTACAGTGAGTGATACTCAGGTTGTTACGTTATGTTATGAGTTTTGTAAAGGGCACAGCTGCCCCAGCTAAGGGGTGTCCCAGCACTGGCAAGTGCAGCTGTAGAAGAGGCGACTGAGAGAGAGAACACCGGGCCTATAGTGTCAGAAAGAGATGAGTTTTAATTGCTTTATGGAATGAACTGTGATTGTTGATACTTCTGATACAGACAGGAAGAGAGTGCCAGAGTTTCGCAGAGAGGACGCGAAAAGAGCGCCCTCCAACACACTCTTTCCTCACCCGGAGGACAACAGCAAGATGGTGGCCCATGGATCATAGTTGACGGGATGGTGTGTAGAGTGAGAGGAGATTCACCATGATGTCCGTGGAGTGGAGATTCAGTATTCTGTGTGCCATGCAGAGAGACTTAAACTCCATGCATTTTGCCATCGGCAGCCAATGTAGTCTGCGGATAGTGTTAGTTGTGGGACAGGCTGTCGATATGCCAAGTAGAGTCCTGGCAGCCGCATTTTTTGCCTTTTGCAAGCGGAGGATCTCAGCTTTATTAGCCCCTAGATAAAGTGAACTGGTGTAGTCAAGCCCGATAGAATGGTGGTCTGGATGATGACTTGATGGACTGTGGGGTCAAAGAAACCCAGCAGTGGTTTGAGCCCACGCAGGAGTCTAAAACCAGTCCTAGCTACCTTCTTAGTTTGGGCCTGAAAGTTAAGGGCAGAGTCAACCCATACTCCCAAGTTTTTGACCACCTGTTTAGGGGCAGGCGAATCATCCAGAGTTGAAGGCCAACAGCTCTCTCTCCACAGCTCAGTGTCTCTCCCCACAGCTCAGTGTCTCTCCCCACTAGCAGGATCTCAGATTTTTTTGCATTTAGCTGGAGACAGTTGGTAGTCATTCAATCAGCTATGGCTGTTGAATCACTCCTGAACTTAAGCGCATCCTGCACGGAGTCATCTGATAGCGCCACCACTAGCTGTGTATCGTCAGCATACGATACCACAGTTAGACTTCTACTCGTGACAACTGCCGCTAATGGTTGAACGTATAAGTTGAATAGAGTTGGGCTTAGAGCTGAGCTCTGCGGAATCCCTTGTTCGATAGAGTATGCCTGGGAGCTGAAAAGAGGGACCAACTCTTGAAAGGTTCTCTCAGATAAAAAAAGAGGCAAACCAGCTTAAGGCCGGGCCCTCAATGCCAGCCTCCTCCAGATGCTGCAACAGAATCTGGTGGGATACAGTGTCGAACTCAGCGCTCAGATCCAGTAATACCAGCGCTGACGTTCACCCGGTATCCAATGCCTCCCTCAGATGTTCGGTTACAGCTAGGAGGGCAGTCTCCGTGCTATGACCAGGGCGAAAATCATTCTGAGACGGACCAAGTAGATTGTTATTTTCTATGAATCTTTTAAAAATGGAAATGATATAGGTCTCAGCGATCTTAGTTAACCATGACAGGCGAGAGATAGGGTGAAAACTCTCAGGTTTGGATGCATCCAATGCAGATGTCTTTAATAAGGGAACCACCATGGCCCGTTTCTAGGACCTGGGGACTACCGCCGTGGATAGGGACATATCGATCAGCTTACAAAAAGGCAAGAGAAGCAGAGGCAATTATTTAAGGAATTGCTCTGGTTTAAGAGGTTCTGCAGGAGAGCCTGATTTAACTTTCTTTCAGATCATATGCATCTCCTCTTGAGAGATCGATGGGAAGACAGAGAGTGTGGGTGTAGCGTGAGGCCTATGTACAGGGCCTGTTCTAATCGCAGTGTGGGAGAAGGTCTTGTAGATGTTCTCTACCTTCTTAATGAAGAAGGCGGCGAGATCTTCACATTGCTGGTTGGAGGAGAGGGGGGGGCTTTGGGTTGCCTTGCAGCTTTAAGATCTTTAAGTATCGTGAATATGCATTGCGCAGGGTTACTGCTATTTCTGGTCGAATCAGCAAAGTAGGCCGCCCTTTCCTTCTGGATGGCCCAGTGGCAGTTTTTAATGGCTGCCTGATAATGCCCCTTCAGAACTGGGTCGTCATCCAGTCTCCATGGCCGTTCCAACCTTTTGCAGGCTTTCCGAACCGTGGCTAGATTATTATTATTATTATTATTGTTGTTGAGTTGTGACACTCACTTAGTCAAAAGTGCAAAAACTGGTTAGTCAAAAGTGAACTGAAGTGGTGAACTAAATGGGCAGAACCCATTTGCTACACTAGGCTTTCTTTCTTTTATTTAATGGGCCTAATCTGGGGCTCGAACTTTGTCTGTAGGTAAATCCAGAGATCCCATGGATTTTAAAATAGCGTAACACATCACAAACCCACACCACTAAACTACTAAGGAGACAGTCATGTATGGCACCAAAATATTTATATAAAATAAAAAAAGCAGAGTCACACACATTACCTGCAACAAGCCCACTCCCCTCCATAAGCTCTAAAGCACTACTATTTATTCAATCCCTACACTCCTCACACCACCTATTCCATGCACAACAGACCCAGTATATCTGTAAATTCTAAATAGCTATCAATCTACTTTTAAAAAAAATAATTTTTTATTGAATTTATTGATAACCTTCGCTTATACCATTTGACAGTTACAGATCTTATTGTGTACATTTACATGGCAGCGTGTTAAAAGATACATAGTACAGATGTGGTTCAACTTCCCACCACTCATACATTGGTAAGTTCAGTTTCCGTCCCTAGGATGCCCCTGTGGTCTTGTGGTGACTGGTGTGGATTAGTCACTTAGATCTGGGTCGGAATCTTCCGGTGGGAGGGAGCAAATATTGCCTTGAAAAGCGTTCCATCTGCCCCACACCCGTGTCCACTTTCGGGGCAACCTCTGTGGATGAATACTGCCCTCTCTGCCACCTTTGCCTTATCTAAATCGTGGCACCAATGTTGGTGCAGGGGGTCAACCAGCGCTCCCCAGTTCTGTGCTATATTGCGCTTAGCAAGCGTAATTCCTAGTGTCGACCTAGCTTGCGCCACGTGATTGAGGTCCGTAGGCTCCCATATATTGAGAAGGCAGCACCGGGACTCCAGGGGGACCTCCACTCCACCAACCCGGGTGATAGTAGCCATGACTGCCTCCCAGAATTGTACTATAGTGGGACAGTCCCACATTGTGTGAAGAAATGTGCCTAGTTGTCCACTTCCCCGAAAACATAAAGGTGTCTCAGCCCGCCCATTCCTGTGAAGCGTTGTTCTGGTATAGTACGTTCTGTGCAATATTTTCAATTGGACAAGCTGGAAATGGGATGGGATTGCCACCTCCCGTGGGGATGCCAGGGCCTCCTGCCAGTCCTGATCGTCCACGGCCCCCCAATTCTGTCTGCCATCTCACTCTCAGGGTGTGTGTGGGGTCTTTCTGATTGTTCACCAATTTACGGTATGTGAGGGAAATGGCTTTTTTGGAGAGGTCGTCTGTGAGGAGGCGGTCCTCGAGAGGAGAGGATTCGGGAAGGTCGTCCCCTTGGGATATGGCTTTGGTAAGTGCGTGTTTGATTTGTAAATACCGGAACTGTTCCGTGTCAGCCATTTGATATGTTGTGCGCAACTGGGCAAATGTCACCATCCCTCCCTTCTTCCACAAGTCCCCCACCCTGGAGATTCCAATGAGGTCCCAACGATTGAAGCCTTTGCTGTTTTGGAGCATACCCTACCTAGGAGTGTCCCAGAGTGGCGTGTGTTGGGTGAGTACCCCCTCCCAACCGAGCGCGCGCTGTGCCATGTACCTGGTGTGAACTGTGTGCGCAGTAAGGCCGAACAGGGTGCGTACCTTGGCCTTGTTATAGAGCGCCCCTAGGAGCCCGTATGTGCCAAGGGCATGTCAGTCAAGCCGCAGGGCTGGTTCTTCCTGTGAGGCGTGGAGCCACTGGTTCATTATTATAAGTTGAGAGGCCCAATAATACCATTTTACATTAGGCAGGGCAATCCCGCCGTCGTACCATCCCCTAGTGAGTTTTGCCAATGCTATGCAGGGAGGTCGTCCGTCCCAGAGGAGGAGGCTCATCTCCGCTTTGATGGATTTAAAATATGAGGGAGGGACTGGGGTTGGCATATTCTGGAGGGCATACAAGAACCTGGGGAGGGCCATCATCTTGAACAATGCCGCTCGGCTCAACAGTGTCAGGGGCAGTGAGTGCCAATATTTCACGTCACATCTGAGTCTCCTGAGAGGAGGTAGGAGGTTACGCTCATGGAATTGAGTAGAATTTGGAGTGATGTAAATGCCCAGGTATTTAAACCCGTCCTGTCTAATTTGAATTTTCACCCCTCTGGGGAGACGCGGGGGATGACAGTGGAGAAAGTACATGACCGACTTCACCCAATTGATCATGTACCCAGAAAAACGGCTGTAGGATGCACAAATGTCTAGCAAGCAGTTGATTGAATGGCTGGGGGAAGCCATATATAGCAAAATATCATCTGCATAGAGGGAAATGCGGTCTTCCCACCCCTCCATCCACTTGAGACCCCATATTACCGGGTCCCCTCTGATCCATGTCGCAAGCAGCTCTAGCACCAGGGCAAACAAAAGGGAGGAGAGGGGGCAGCCCTGTCTTGTCCCGCGCCCCAAGGGGAAGTCATCGGACACCCATCTGTTAACTGCTATGTGTTCCAATGGCCAGACCCAGGCAATGAACTTGGGGCCAAAGCCAAAGCCAAAGTGGTGTAGCACTGCAAACAGGAAGGGCCATTCCACTTGATCAAACACCATACTGGTGTCCAATGATAGGATAACCGCCTCCTCCTGAATATCAATCCTACTTTTACCCAATTCAAAGTCTCACCAACCATTCTACCTGCAACAGACCTAGTCTTGAAGAAATTGAGATATTGGAGGATCAGGGCAGAAGCCTGTAATGCTACAGGCAATTCTATACTGTGAGATTGTGTATTAACTATTGACTCCATTATATTTTAACTGCATTTTGAGAGTACAATTTTATCTTGTTTCTGTCTGACCCTGCCTTTCAGTTTTGAAGGCAGGCAGGCTCAAGTTACTTGTGCACACACAGAAATGCTTATGTTTTTCACTACACCTGGGAGCATTTTATCAAGACAGGCGATAAAATTATCGCCAATTTAGCAGCAGAAAACTGCCGCTAAAATGGCGATAATGGGCTTGATAATATGCTCAATGGAATTCCAATTGAAGCTCAGGTTAGATGTTGTGAGAAGTTGGCCTGGTATATGCTGTTCACTAGTTAAAGTGGACACCTTGCACCAGTATAATTAGACTCTTATTGTAGTAGGTTTAAGACAACCTTTAAAGAAAGCTATTCTAGTGGTAGCTGTGGAGAGCAGCCTTCAGGCTAAGTCTTTAGAGGAATGTAAAGCAGCTTGTTTTACCTTATAATCTCTTGAATCACTAAATGAAAGGACACCACACAGGTATATATATCAAATATATATGTATTTATTACTAATCAACTCTCTACTAATCTCTTTATGAGTTTAGAAGGCAGGAACATATGCACAATCAATGTTTCACAATAAGTTATGCACAAATATTCCTGGGGCCCTAGGGGCGTACCAGACCATATACTAAAAAAGAGACTTAAGAATAATGACTTGCACAGGGACAAGGCCTAGGGCCTTCAGAAGCGCTGGGGCCTCACAAAACCACCCAAGGCAGGTAAGTAAAGGACCCACGGGAGACGCATGCAGTGTGAGAACCCAGCCGCGAATCCCTATTGACTTCAATGGAGCAAGTTGTGATTGGAAATTAAGGGGCAGATTTATAGGCCCTGTGCGTCACTTTGCGCCGCCGTTGCGTCACTTTTGTGACGCATCGGCAGCGCGAAGCCAGCGCAATGCTGTGGCAGATTTACAACATGACGCATCTAGGGAGATGCATCACGTTGTAAAGCTTGCACCACATGTGGGCGTACCTGCACAGGGGGGGGGCGTTCCGGCGCAGGAACGCCTCCGAAAAGTGGCTGAGTGAAATCTGCAAGATTTCACGCAGTCACTTTTCCGGCCATGCTGCGTAAAATCCCTGCGCCTGCTTGAAGCAGGCGTAAGGATTGACGCAGCATGTTAGGGATAGGGGCACCGCTAGCTTTGCTGGTGCTGCGTCGCGGTTGCGACGCAACTCCAGCAATGCGCCAACCTTACGCCGGCAGATGCCTCATGCATCTGTTTATCCTTGCGCCACGATGCACCGCATTGTAAATGCGGCGCATCTGCCGTGGCGCAAGGGCAAACTTGTGTGACGTATCTTCCCTGGCGCATCCCTGCTGATTTGCAGGGATGCGCCAGGGAACATAAATCTGCCCCAAAGAATTTAAGGATACTTTGGGAGAGTCTACAAGCAAGTCACTTACAGGGTAAGTAGTTCTAGAGCCAATACCCACAGGAGCACCGTAGTGCTGGAGTTACATCACCCAGGGAAGCCGGCCTCATAGGTGTCTTTTGGTGTTTGGTCGCGGCGTCGTTTTCAATGGGAGCCAATGAAGACTTGCTGCTTGCGAAGACAGGAGAAGTGTCAGATGGAATCCATGGCTGGATTCAGAAGAAGGAAGACCTGAAAGCAGAGGGGACAGTGTTCAAAGTCACTTGGCAGTGACCCAGGGCAAGGAAGATGGATGCCCACAGTCGCTGGGTAATTTCAGGTGATCCACGGGTGTCTTGGCTCTTCAGCCACAAGGTCCAGGAGGCGTTGACGACAACCAGGAGCTGGATTCGGCATGTCCCACAAAGTCTGCAGCTTACTGCGGTATCGGTGACCAGATTGACACCAACAAGCCTTGGTAACAGCAAGTCTTGTGGAAAGGATAAAAAAGCAAGGTCTGAGGGACTCACCCAGCAAGGGTAAGACAGGGCGGGCCTGGAGCAATCAGGGGAGCCCTTTGCAACTGTAGAAAAGTCTTTCAGGGGACCCACAACCCAACCGGCAAGGGATTGAGCAGACGCCTTGGGAGGATAAACTCAACAGGGGCCCACGGTCACTCGGGATGGGGTAGGCCTCTGATTTTCGGAGGGATACCTGCTAGAGGTTTGGACCACACATGGTCCAATGCACAGGTTTCTAGAACGTCGTGAAGGGGTTGCAATCGAAAATAGTGCACGGTACCCAGGTATTGCGGTTCCTCGTCACTCGTGGGGTCCACTTGCTTCAGTGTTGCTGGGAACTCACGATGGCCTTGGAGAAGTCAGGAAATCTTCTTCCTGGGCTGCAGGAACTTCAAGTTCTGGCGGGAGCGATGCAGTTTGCGACCGTTGATTGTAGTTTTTGGTGCCTGCCAAGCAGTGGAGTCACTCCTTGACTCCAAGGAAGATTCTTCCGTCTTCCAGAGGTAGTGGAACGTCGAAGGTCCGGGATTCATCTTCAGAGCATCATCCAGGGGTATCTAGTTTGCATTGGCAAGGGCTCCCTAACTTATACTGAAAGGAAGGGAGGGACTAGCTCTATGACCCCACCTATGGGAGGGTCAGGGGAGTGGGTGGCTACACCCACTTTCCTTTGTCCAGTTTTGTGCCAGAGCTGGGGCAGGTAGCCCCTGAGCCGGTTTGAACTGGTGTATGCACAGAGGAGCCTACTGCTCCCCCAGTGCAGGACTTCAAAGCACTCTAGGAGTGCACCCACCCAGCCCCAATACACTAAACCCTCCCTGTGACAGGATACCTATTGTTGGGCCTCCTCCACTGCGAGTTTCGGTCATCAGCAGGAGGGCAGCCCACTGTCTGTGACTCATGGCATCCATTTTGTGATGCCAGGGCTCTTCAGGATTATACTGCGTTTCCACAGTAGGTACATGTCCATCCCTCTAAAAGGGTGGGATCATACTCCCACACCAGTTACTGTTGTGGGGGTATGATTCCAAAGCGTTTGACACAAACACGACATGTTTTGATGCAGCCATTCCAAAGTTAGCATTTACCGCGAGGTTATAATGCACTTAAGGGTATATGGTTTGACCGCATTCACAAACAGCCCCAGAGAATGGACTCTGAGAGCTGCAGAGGGGCCCTGCTCAGGCAGAGGCACCCCCTCAAATGGAAACCAAGCACCCTGTCCTCAGGATTGATAGGGCCTGCCTTAGGGGTGGCTGATAGGTTTAAATGTGTGTGCAGGGAGAGATATAGTGAACCTATATCTCAGTGAGGAGTGCTAGCACCACTTCACCCAGGCTGCAGTAGCATGCCTGTGGTGTCAGATTTAGTCTGCTTCCCAGGGGTGGCATAATACATGCTTCAGCCCCTGGTAGGCCTGTGAAGTACCTATGCCCTTGGTACCTAAGGTACCATATACTAGGGACTCATAAGGCACCACAGTATCCAAACACTAGTGTACCTAATATGCACTCCATGTTGTTTAGAGAGAACAGAGAGGCTGGGGCCCTGATTAGCAGGGTCCCAGCCAGACTATATCCAGAAACCAGTGTAAACATCAGAAAAAAAGTGGGGGCAACATAAGAGGCAGATCCTACTCTCCTACAGATGTCCTTCACATCTAACATGGGCTTCAATTGGAATTCCATAGAGCATATTATCAAGCCCATTATCGCCGTTTTAGCTGCAGTTTTCTGCCGATAAAGCAGCGATAATTTTATAGCCTGTCTTGATAATATGCCCCCAAGTGATACAGATAAGGTGCTAGAACAGAGAGTGTGGGTTGCGTAGCTCAAGGTCGAGAAATTGAAGAAATCTACCTCAGCTCAGTAAGGAAATACTAGGATGGGGATTAGTTCCATATAGTCAACTTGCTCATGAGTGGTTGCATTGCGCTGAGCTTAGTGAGAATTGGAATGCATGTATGTCTGACCCACAGCCAGAAGCTGTACTAATTTGCTTGCAAAAAGTGCCAATTGAAAAGAGTTTTGTACTTTGGGTCAAAGAGGCTGGATCCTCTTAATTGCTTATAGGAAAATGCATGAAAATGTAGGCCTGGGTGGAACTCTGCGAAGTGACAAAAACTCCACCAGGCTTTGCAGAGTTCCACAAGCGAGGGAGTGGGTTACCTTGCATCGTTTGCACTGATTTTTAGGGCTGGGTGTTAGTCCTGTGCTGTAAAATCAGTGCAAACGGCATCTTGCACAGTGTAATAGGATGCTGCTTCTTTATGCCGCTTGAGTAGTAGTTCTACTCGAGAGGCAGCTTCCTCAACGTGAACGGAAGGTTTCTAAACGGGAGTGGCAGTGACCATCCACGACCGCCCATGTTGAGAAATCTTGCTGGGAAGTGGTCTAGTGTTGGATTTTCCTTGTTTGCCAACTTACCGTTGGCGAGCATGAGTGAGGAAAATACTCCGCTATGCAATGCAGAGCAGAGTTTTTCTGAACTCTGTGAGCTCCGTGGAGCGCAGAGTGAGAAAAACTGTGCAAACTCTGCAAACGGAGCAGAGTTCACCACCCAGGATTAACAAAATGTATTCAGTTAGTAAAAGAATGTGAAGTGATAGAAAAATAGTTTGTGGGAGCTAAGAATACTTCTGTAATGCTATGATTTCATGATGAATTGCTGCAAAATGAGTTGGAAACTTATCAGCTGGTGGCTGAAAGAGCAGCAGTGCATGTAGACAGATTCCGACAAAGGTCAGGTGAAACATTGATTGCATGGATGGTATGCTTGTTTGATTTAGGGGCAAAGGGAGTACATTTAGATCATGGAGATGCAGTGAAGTTGTGTATACTAAGCAGTGATCCTGTTGTGTAAGATGAGTGTAGGAATTTTCGAGGAAATTGTGCAGACCCCTTTACTGCAGTTAGCCGCAGATGTATGTTTACACAAATACTAAACTGAGTCAGATTGGCCGTCAACTGAGAATTCCTGGTTTACACTGAGGTATACAATGCAGAGTATGATTAAGGATGTAAAAACGATTGCAATTTTCCTAGGTGTTCTACATGATTTGACAAACTATTTGCTAAATACCTCAGTGCGAACTAAGATAAAGATTTTGGACTCTTTGTCCAAGGTTACGCGAAAGAAACATGAGTTTACGTGGGGGGGCAGTAACAGAATGTATTTGAATCGGCAAAGGAGGCTGCACCGTGTGCCTTGGATTTGTGGCCAGTATGAGAGGGGGATGTTGACCTAAATGAGACAGTATGCTAATTGGAGTTTGTAGCAGAGGCAAGGAAAGAAGAGGATGCCTTTAGGATTTTGGGCAAAGAAATGACCAGATGCAGGAGAGCAGTACAACCCAGTTGAAAAGCAGTTGCTTGCATGTTATTGGGCCCTGGTTGGCACTGAGGAGTTGACCCAGGGGCACAATGTGATTTTGAGGCCGGAGATTCCTATAATTTAATGGGTGATGATTTACCCCAACAATCATAGAATAGGGCATGCTCAGGAAGCAGACATAATCAAGTGGAATTGGTACATACAAGACAGGGCCAGAGTAGGTCCCAAAGGTACTGCAGTATTGCATTAACAGGTGGTGCAGCCCCCTTTTGGAAGATGCAAAGGTGTTACAGGATGTGCCTGACATACCGGAATCCCAGTGAAGTGGGGTGAGCTGTTTGAAGCATTGTCTTCAGAAGACAAGAGAGATGTATGGTTTACAGATGGCTCAGCCAGATATGTGGAGACTAAAAGGCATTGGAAAGCAGTGTCATACAATCCTGTGACCAAGAAATTGTTAACTACTACTGGAGAGGGAAAGAGAAGCCAGTTTGCAGAACTATGTGCTGTGTATCAAGCGTTTAAACTAGAATTACCTGGAAAGCATTACATTTATACTGATTTGTGGTCTGCCAAACCACCACAAATCAGTATAAATGTAATGCTTTCCAGGTACTTCTAGTTTCAACGCTTGGATTCCCATATAGCATGCCCATAACTGGATAATACATTCGAAAGTGTTGTGGGATAAGGAGTTGTGGCAAGAGATCTATGAAATGTTACCACAAATCACCGTTACTGTATATCATGTAGATGCCCACTGCCCAACAGACTCATCAGAATGGTAGTGTAATTCCTTTGCAGATGAAAAAGCCACATTTTAGAGTCTAAGTTGGTGACTCAAGATTCTGATTTGGTGGGAATGGCTAAGTGGGCACACTGAAAAAATGGAGACACCTGGGAGAGAAAGCCACCAACAGCTGGGCAAAGAATACAAAGATGCATATTCCCCTAGATTTGATCCAAACTGCAATTATGCAATGTCCCATTTGTCAGCACACACAACACAGACAAGTCCCACAGGTGGTGAGAGGTCAGTTAAATAGAGGAAAGCAGAGAAGACAGATATGGCAGATCGACTACAATCAACCACTGCCAATTAGTTAGGGTTATCAGTATGCATGTACAGTGGTGGTTACCTCCTCTGGCTAATTGATAGCCTTTCCATGTAATTGTGACACTCAGCAGAATACTTTAAAAACACTGAATATCCAAAGTGACAATGCTTCTCGTTTCAAAGCCAAATTGGTGCAGGGTTATTGTGCACAGCAGAACATAGAGTGGATGTTGAAATAATTGACAGATGTGTTATTAAAAGCTTGGAGGTATGACTTGCATGATGCATTGTTAATTTTGAACAACAGGCCTTTACCAAATGAAGAAACTCCATTAATGCAAATGTTGACACCAGCTTTTGCAGATTCAGCCTCATGTGTCCACGAACACTATCTTGTATGGGATACAACTCCCAGAGCCTTGGCTCCATATTGAGCCACCACAGAGGCTACAGCTCTTGATTTACATGCTTTGCAGATGCACAGACTGAAACCCAGAGATATAGCTTTCGTGGAAACAATATACTACTTTTCACCCAGTCACTCGTGCTTGCTTCTTTTGCTCTCCGAGAGATACAGAGAAGAAACAGTTGAGCGTTTTTACAATAAGAATTTATTGTACCATAGTTCTTCTCAAGTAGAATAAGTGCGCTGTTACTACTGCAACACTGTAGCAGAGATATAGAACCAGCAGTACAGTGAATAAAAAGGAATAGTTTTGTTCTACCATTTTGCAATATTCATGAACATATACATGAATATGAAATGCATTTGTAAAAATAATGTGTGTACTCCTAAGATGCCTAACTAGATGAACCTAAGTGTACCTAGCATGTGAGTAGGTGCTACAGATCCTAAGCCTATGAGCCAAGAATCCCGCTAGGATAGAGTCGAACCCCCATACCTGACTAGTGAGAGTGTGGAACTTTGTCGTGGACTTGAGTAGGACACCCCGCAAGGGATCATCAGACTACTGTCAGCAGGAGCGATGGCATGCCGGAGCTGCAGCGTCTCTGGTCAGTGTGTAGGTCTTGAAGTCTCGGTTCCCTCCTGCTTTCTGATAGCAAGAGGTGCTGTATTTATACAGTCTATGTACATGTGCTACCCATTGTTCAGTATGAGGATGAAGTTGGGGATTAAACCATGTGCGTCAATGGGAGAGGTGAAGTATGCCTCCTGGAGAGTGTACTCATCATTTATTCATATGTGCTCAGGATGACATCTAAGCAATATCGATTGGGAAAAACCCACCCTCTGCATGAATCTAGGTGAAAGGTTTAGTCCAGAAAAGGCTACAGTCCTTATAAGGCGTGATGTCCCTATAAGGCAATGTGTCCTTATTTGGAGTTTTGTCCTTATAAGGCTCCTTCACATGAAATAACGGGAGCTGATGTAGGGAAAGTGTACGTTGATCCCTGGACCTATATTAGGGTACCGATATGAAATATAACACCCACTCCACCTTATACTTAACAATAATGATTCACAGGGGGAGGAGCCTAGCGCGCATCCAAGATGGTCGCGTGAGCACAGGGCTCCCCGGACCCTCGCTGCTCCTCGGAATTTATCCTGATAATATCCTGATGTGGTTTATGGAATCTGGGAGATGAAGACCGGCTGAGCACGTATCTCTTTTCAGAAATTGAATCGGACCTGGGAATCCTGAGTTATTGTTGTTAGAACTTTTGGGACCCACCCGACGGAGGTGCCCGGGGCGAAGGTGAACCGTGGAGCCGTGTCGCAATTGAACAACAGCGGCTGCAGCGCGGTGCCAGGGGCCGCTCGACCACTTTCGGTTTCACTTTCGTACCTCGGGGGGCTGGCCGGTGGAGCGCTTGAGGTGGCGGGGTGTATCCTTGGCCTCTGCACGAGGCTTTGTCTCCATCTGCCACTAGAGTGCCTATCGCCTTGGGTCCCCCCGCACCGCCATATTGTGGTCTCGGATGAGGCGCTAGTCTCCGGTGCCGGTGCCTCTGCTACTTTGATCGGCGGTCCCCTTCGGTGTCCGTGACCACATGGGGGGCAGGGGGGGCCCCGAGGGGCGTAAGACTAAGGCCTCCCTCCGTGGGGGATCGGTCCAGACCAACAACATGGACCGCTACACTCAGGGCAGAGGCTCCCCTGTAGCGGCCGGTCCCCCCCCGGACGCCACCGGTGGTGGCACGTCCGTCTCTTCGGAGCTTTCCCTACAGGATATCATGGGCGCCATTGATGGCATCAGGGAAACCATCGCCACGCAATACGAGGCCCTGGCCCGTAAAATCGACACGGTGGCAATTGATGTCACCTTAATACGGGCGGATCTCTCCAAAACAAATGAGAGGGTTCAGGCTCTCGATGCGCGGACCTCCACCCTTGGGGCGGATGTGTCGGGCCTGCAGGCCGCGCTTGGTGACATCAAGGTGGTCAACGATCAGATGGCCCGGCGGCTGGAGGACTTCGAGGGACGGGCCCGACGCAACAACATCCGTGTCATAGGCGTACCGGAGTCCTCCGACGACCGCCCGGTTGACCTCCTGGTCGAGGAGCTCATCCTCCAACAGTTGACCCCTGCTGGCTTGAGTAAGTTCTTTGCCGTGGAGCGGGCCCATCGAGTTCCGGGCGGTCGACCACGGCCGGGGGCCCCCCCGTGGCCTATCGTGGCCAAGCTGTTTTACTACAGAGACCGGGATGCGATTCTGCGGGCCTCACGTGTCCATGGCCCGGTTCGATATGAGAACTCATCCATTAACTTTTATCCGGACTTTACCCAACTTGTCCAGAAACAGCGGATGGGATTCCAGGGGGTGAAACGTCGTCTTCGTGAACTGGGCCTAAAGTACTCTATGCTCTACCCTGCAAAGCTCCGAGTGGAACATGAGGATCGGACTGCCTTTTTTGACTCTCCTGTGGCCGTGAGTGACTGGCTGGACTCGCTGCCGGACAGAGGTGGCCGTCCCGGGCCCTCTGCAGGTGCCAACGGTGACGGGTCCCCTTTGGAGTGACTTTTGGTCCTTGATTTTGCCATTTTGCACTGTTCAGCTGGGTTGTACTTCTTTGGTTCATGGTGTCTTGCTAGGACCTGTGTGGGGGGCGGGCGGGGTCGGGTCCCTTTCCTCCTCCGGGGTCTTTTCGTAGAATGGGGTTAGTTGGGCGACAGGCACACTGCAAGTTGGGGGGGTTTTTTGGCCCGCAGGGGTGCAGGGTGGGGGGAGTTGGATGTTGGGAGGGGTGGGGGGGAAGGAGGGGTTGTTTTGTTGTGTGTTTTTTGTTTGCAGGGCGAGGTATTGATTTTTGTCCACCATCGGGAACTGTGCTGCTTACTGGGGGACCTTTGATTTATTGGAGGGGATGGGGGGGGACGGGTTGAAGCTGATGTCATGGAACGTCAATGGGTTGGGGGACCGTATCAAACGGGGTGTAGTACTGCAGTACTTGCGTCGTCTGACTCCTGATGTGGTGTTTATCCAGGAGACGCATCTGGTTGGTAATGTCTGCCATGCAATGAATAGGGGGGGATACCGCCTCGTGGCTCATTCTGGTTTCACAACTGGCTCCAGGGGGGTGGGCATTCTCCTGCGATCCTCACTTCCTTTGGAGATCACCAGGGTAGTCTCAGATGACAGAGGGCGTTATGTGTGTCTGACTGGGAGGTGGGAGGGGCGTCCCCTTGCCCTGGTCTCAGTTTACGTCCCCCCGGGCCTCCAGAACTCCACCTTCGCGGACTTGGGTCGAATGCTGCTTGAACTTCCGGACAGTCTTTTGCTTATGGGCGGGGACTTTAATTCGGTGGTCTCGGGTGACCTGGATCGTCACCCACCCAGGGCCCTCCCCGCTGCCCAGGCATGGCTAGGTGGTCTGTTGGAGACCTTCGGCCTGGTGGATAGTTGGCGATTAATGCATCCGACCCAATGTCAGTACACCTTTCACTCTGGGGCACATGGGAGTCTTTCTAGGTTAGACTATTTCCTTATGCCCGCGGCGCAGACTGGTCGAATTCGAGAGGTCAGGCACCTGGCGAGGGGTATCTCCGATCATTCCCCGCTGTGGCTGCTCTTTGACACCGAGTCGCGGTCTGCAGGGCGGATCGCCCCCATTAACCCGTGGTACTTGCGAGACCCTACGATTTGCGATAGCCTGGTTAAGGCTATGGACCAATACTTCCTTGAAAACGAGGGGTCGGTGTTGTCTGCAATGTCCCTGTGGGAAGCCTTTAAAACCGTAATCCGCGGACACGCCCTCTCCCAGATAGTGGTGGCTAAGAAGCTCAAGAGTGAGGCAGTGGTGAAGCTGGAGACTGACATCTCGGGGCTGGAGTCGGCCTTAGAGGAGGGTGTCACTCCGGACGGGCTCCATGCCCTCAGCCTGAAACAGTTTGAATACAGGTCTCTTGTCACTGACGCTGCCAAAACTATGTATAGGGAGCAGCAGGGTCGATTGTATGATGCCGGGGACAAGGCGGGTAAGTTGATTGCGTGGCTGGACAAGAAGGAGAGAGTGAATCGTGTGGTCCCGGAGCTGCGTGTCTCGGATGGAGTGTGTGTGACTGAGCCTGGTGAGATTGTGGAATGTTTCGCCGACCACCTCCGGGCCGTGTACTCCCCGGTGACTGATAGGGATGAGGAAGACTCTTGCCTTCTACTGAGGGATATTGCTTTGCCCGGCCTGTCCGTCGAGAACCGTGAGCAGCTGGACGCCCCCTTGTCGGTAGATGAGATAGCAACTGCGATTCGATCCCTTCGCTCGGGCAAGGCTATGGGTCCCAACGGTCTACCTCTCGAATTATATAAGTTGCGCCCGGATAAACTAGCGCCCTTCCTCCGTCGTATGTTTCAGGAGTCCCTTGAGGCAGGTTCCCTTCCTGTCGACCAGCGACTGGCCACGATAGTCGTGATCCCCAAGGAAGGTAAGCCGCGGGACCGCTGTGCCTCCTACAGGCCTATCTCACTGCTAAACGCAGAGCCTAAAATCCTGGCTAAAGTCCTCGCCAATCGTTTGTTGAGCGTCATCTGCGATCTGATTCATCCTGATCAATGCGGCTTCATCCCGCATCGCAACACCGCCCTCAACTTGCGGCGTCTTCATGGCGCCCTCGCCAGGGCGGAGTACCTCTCCGAACCGGCCGTGCTGGTTTCTTTAGACGCCACGATGGCCTTCGACACCATCGAGTGGCCGTTCCTCTGGGCTGTCTTGACCAAATTCGGCTTTGGGGAGGGATTTCTTGGCTGGGTGAAGCTTCTCTACACGGGACCCATGGCTCAGGTGGTGGTTAATGGGCGGGTCTCTCGGCCCTTCGCGCTCGGTCGGGGTACAAGGCAGGGGTGCCCGTTGTCCCCTCTGCTCTTTGCTCTCGCCCTGGAGCCACTCGCTGCTTGGCTCCGCTGGGAGCCCTCGATCAAGGGGATCCGGTGGGCCCCGGGCTTCGAGGATCGGGTCTCGTTATATGCTGACGATATTCTCCTGTATCTTACCTCGCCGCGGCAGTCGCTTAACGTTCTCTTTGATGTTCTGACTTCCTACGGGAGAAATTCGGGTCTCACGATTAACTGGTCTAAATCCTGTGTCTATCCTATCTCCGGTGGCCCTCCTCTCTTGCCGCCTCGGCTTCCGATCCAAGTGTCTCTGGCCGGCTTTAAATACCTGGGGATATACGTCTCGTTGGACCCGGTGGCTCGCTATGAGCAAAATCTCCTGCTTCCACTGCGGCGTTTGAGGGAAGACACGGCTCGGTGGTGTAGGCTGCCCTTGTCCCCGCTGGGTCGGGCAGCACTGTTTAAAATGATGTCCCTTCCCAGGTTCCTCTATGCACTTCAGAACTCCTTCGATGTCATTCCAGTGGCCTACTTTCGGGAGGTGGAGAGCCTGCAGAGGAGACTGGTGTGGGACGGACGGGCGCGTATCGCCCTGGCCAAGCTTACTCTCCCCTGGTACGACGGGGGCATCGCGCTTCCCGACATTCGCAGGTATTATTGGGCCTCGCAGTTATCGGCCATTAACCATGCCACGTATGCGCCTGGCTTGAATCCGGAGTATGAGATGGATAAATTCTTGCTTCCCGGCGGGAATTATAATAGGGCGCTTTACTCCCGCTCGGCTGGACGGACCCTGACGGGCCCTACTAAGATTGCGGTGCGGATCTGGAAGGCGGCCAATGTAGCCATGGGCTGGAGTGAGCGACTAACATGTGCTACTCCTTTATTTGCCTCCGACCGACTGGGAAGCCTCTGGACGACGAAAGGGTTTGACCGTTGGGACACGATTGGTATTAGTAGAGTGGGAGACCTATGGAGGAAGGGCGCGGTTAAGACCTTCGCGGCGCTCCAGAGCGAATACGAACTCACGGACAGGGAGTTCTTCCGATATGCCCAGGTTCGGCACGCCCTGCTCTCCGTCTTTGGGAAGGGGACTAATATCCCTGCCTCTTCGCCCCTCGAGGACCGCATACTCGATGGTCATGTCCCCGACAGTACTATCTCTTTAATCTATAAAAAACTTATTAATAATCGGGCTGACCTATTGGTGCGCCTTCGGGAGACGTGGACGGGGGATGGGGTGGAATTAGACGACGAGCACTGGCAGTCCGCACTGTCGTCCCCTAAGGAAGTAGCCATTCCAGCCCGTCTCCGCCTGGTCCAGTTAAAGATTCTCCACCGGGTGTATGTGACGGGTCCCCGTTTGGTCTCGATGGGATTCTCGGAAGATGGGCTCTGTAAGCGGGGATGTGGGCTTAGTGCCACCTTTCTCCATATCCTTTGGGAGTGCCGCGAGGTGGCGGAATACTGGCGTCGGGTTCATGGGGTCATGGGACAAGTCACCGGAGTTGCGCTGCTGCCGGAGGTGCGCCGCTGTGTCCTGAATGTGTGGGAGCCCAATGATTATAACGCGGCTCAGACTCGGTGGGCGGCCCTGGGGAACATGATTGCCAAGAGGGATATAGCGCAGCTTTGGGGCTCCCAGCGACCTCCCACCGTGTCAGTATGGAAGGAGAACATGGACTGGTGTATGTTCAGGGAGAAGACTGTGTATGTGGCCCGTGGTAAACCCGGGGCATGGGGTAGAATTTGGGGGCAATGGAACGCATATCGTGGGGGTATCTGTGCTCCCCCCCTTGTGGACACCGATATTGCCTTGTCCCCCTGACCCTTGATAGTTCCTTGCAACTTGTTGTAATAATCGAATATAGATGTTCCTCTCACGCTACCCCCCCCCGATCTTTCAGTACTCCTTCCTCTTGATAGCTAATTGAAGGTCCGAAGTGGAGTCCCCCGGATGTAGCCTGACCCACGTTTTTTGCCCTTATGCCTCGCCTTTTGTTTTTTAGTTGTTATTTATGTTAAATTTATGTCTCCTGCCTTTTTCGAACTATCCGGAGCCATTAACGGGGCTGGGCCCCAGGAGTCGCCTACTGCCTTAACTGATGTACGATCCTTTCTGAATCTAGCGGCCGGCCCTGGTGGTTGTAGGCCCATGCTTGTAACTGACTTATTGTTCAATAAAAAATTTAAAAAAAAAAAAAAAAAAAAAAAACAATAATGATTCACATTCTGAGATACACATTTTCATAACAGTGTCAGTGTATAAAATTATCAAGCAGTCATTTAAAATGTTTCAAATTTTTTTAAAAATATCATTGAAACAATTCTCTTTGGTGAGGTTTGACATTGTCCTAAAGTTCCGCAAATCACAGTTCTTAATGAGTTGGATCACACAAGTTGAATTACTGCAGGGGTACTTAGAAGGCCATGCTTTGTGATAGAAAGTGTCAATTTGAAAAAGTTATTTTAGAAATATAAAGGGAAGGAAAAAGTTCCATATTCGTTCCCAGCACGTGGTGAGCCAGATTTAGAATAAATG
Organism: Triturus cristatus; assembly: GCF_964204655.1. Lineage (NCBI taxonomy): Eukaryota > Metazoa > Chordata > Amphibia > Caudata > Salamandridae > Triturus > Triturus cristatus. The sequence goes on from NC_140588.1 coordinate 719,905,353, forward strand.
TCCTGGCTGGGAGACATACTATTATCACTGCCTGCTACAGCAGGGGACAAATATTGCAATACCTCGCATAGCACGTCAAGTGTGCATAGATGAAACTCCTCGCTACCAACAGCTGTTGTGTAGGCTTCCGGTACCGGATTCGAAACATCGGTGTCAATGCTGGAACTGAAATTGAATTCAGTTGTGAAAGGCACATGCGGTTCCTCAAGGAAGGCATGCGTCAGGATGGGAATACGTTGGGGACAGAGTCGGGCATGGGAGCACAAAGGTTCCAGCCTGGAGTCTAAGTCCTCTGGCGTCTCCATCAGAGGTGTCAGACAGATGTCCAACTCGCATTCGCCTCCTCAGAACAGGCATCGGAAGACAGGTATGATACAGTCCTCAAAGACTGGTCTGAAGGATAAGAACCAAGAAGCACTTAGTTCTCATAGGCTTGGTGCACCGAGATGCTGTACAATGCGCTCACGGTAATGTCTTTCCAGGAGAGCCTTCACAATCTTGCTGGTGGATGGTCTGTCCAATGCGTGGCAGGTAGACCATAATCAGGATTCCAGATACAGCGAGCAGTCTCAGAGGTAGACCGCCAAAAATACTTCCAAACACGGAGTGTATGAAGTTAGGAATAACTTCAAGAATATTCTGGAAAGTGCTAAGGAATCCGCACCCTATAGTCCTAAATAGGTGTATAATGCCACTCGTATCTGACATATTAAAGATACGTTCCACCATTTCTACAAAATGTAGGGGGCAGTTTGTTCGAAATAGTGCCTGCATCTCGGTCGAGGTCCTTGCAACTTGAAGTTCAAGGTTTTTTTTCGAGCGTAGGTCAGTTGCACGGTTTTCTGTAAAAGCATGGCTTTCATTCCGCTCAAAAAGGCCATACTGGCGCCTCACTGACTGTATTTGTCGGAGGAAACAATACTTGCATATAGCAAGTAACCCTGGTGTTCACGGTGACCAGATATGCAACACCTGGAAGCATGCCACAACAACCTTGATCGTTCAGCATCAAGTAACTCCCATTCGAAAGTAACTCGAACACTGGCGATATTGCGGCAGCTGGTGTTCCTTTCATGTGGGAAGACAGATTTGAAACTGAACAATTACAGGCTCCATGCAAAACGATATCTTGGCATATGAGAAAAGCGCTCTTGCAGTTGGTACCACTAAGAAACACAACTCGATCCCCATTCCAGCATCGAAATCTATATGGTAAATCCCAGAATTTCTTAATGTATTCTTAATGTATTCTTTACCCTATTTCTGCCTGCCTGCCTTTACTAAAGGCAATAGTGAAACTAAAATGTAGTGACCGGAAGAGTAATTTGGCCATGGATTAGCCACTCAGTTGATGGTAATTCAGCTACTGTAAATGGTAGTCTGTCCAGTTTTTCAATTAGCAGCATCGTATATTTAGCTCCCCTTTGTGCCATTTCAATCTGTGGTTTCAGTTAGATTGTTTTCTGAACACAGGGACGTACTGTTTATAAAACGCCAAGGCAGAAGGCCTGCACACAAAGATTGTAGCATCCAGCTCAATAACATAATAGAACGTAACTGTGATTGGCCGTGTTGTAATATGGCTAAATCCTATTCCAGTATGGCAATAGCAGAAGATACAATGTTGCCCAATGAATATACTCTGGATGACAAAGCAGTTAACCCATTATCCACCACAGCAAAAGCTTTATCTAAGTTTATACGGTATATTTCCCGTATTCTCTCTGCAACTTCTTGTTGGGAAATCTTGCAGATTTCATTATAGGCAGCATAAATGCCTGCATATATGAAACGTTTTTGACGTTGTTTCCTAGGTCCTTGTAAAAAGTCCCTAAGATCCATGTCTTGTGAGAGTAAAGATAAGAGTTTTTTCACTTCTGCAAGTGTTGAGGTTTCTAGCCATTATAGGCACAACTTCCCAACACTATAGGATGTCACTACCCCTGGATGTTCTCTCTGTACATATCGTGGATCTGGTCTATGCATACTGAGTCCCTTGGTGATGTTCAGGGACTGTTTATGACATGTGTTTGTGTTTAAGGGCAAAACCACCCACTCCTTACAATTTGGGTCTGTTCTACTGTACTTTAGTATGTCATCAACTGTTGCCCCTCCCTTTGTAGAAGAATTCTGCCACCCATGTGTTGGTGTAGGTGACCTTGGAGTGTTCAGGTCCTTTATCTTGGCTATTCCAAGACAGGATGTCTGTTGCACAGTATCATTTAAAAAGATCATCTGCTGTGGTATGAGGCATGCTCTAAATAGTGCCTCTGTACCCTGGACTTGCCAGTTCCTCGAACCCCAAATTGATTTTCAGTCAATTTCGTCTTTCCATAGGTGGAAACCCTGTTCAGACAATTGGATGAAAAAGGAAGAAGAATAAATCTGTTTGGTGTGTGTCAACATAATTTTCAGTGCTGATGTTGGTGCAAACTTATTATAAAATGAGGCTGGATATGTTGTGTTAAATCCTGAAAAGTATGCACATTTCTGTGCAAACACTTGTGAACTAGTTTTTGGGGGTGTTGGGCAATATTCCCACTGATGGTACTCAAATACATTCCTAGGTGAAACGGATTTGTGCAGGAAATGATGACCAAAATGTTGATAACAGTACAATGTGTCATAGTCTGAAGAACCCTCTAACATTTCATTATTAGAAAATGCAGCAGTTTTCTCTAAATCAAACAACATGTTATAAACTGTTTCAGTGTCCCAATGATCAGAAAATGTACTGTTGGTAATGATATCACACAAAGATATTTTAAATAGATGATTAATTTTTAAAAGTTCGTTCGGGCTAAAAATTTTGAAATCAACCTTGTCCCATACTATACCATCGGGTAGAGGACCTGCTGTAATGTTCACTAATGACAAGTCTCTTCGTTGACGATGTGACAATGTGTGTGGCTTCAGGAGGATGTTAACCTTTTGGGCTGTGGAATCTTGTTGAAGATATTGTCCATTAATAAGCATACTAAAGTCAATACTAAACCTAGCCATAACAGAAAAAACATTATCCCAGAAATTACCCATAGTTCAATCCAAGGTGATACCAGGTATGTTTTTTGAAGAAAGAGAAGAAAGTTCTTTAATTCTTGCTTAAATGGTGTTTGGGCGTGTAACAGTGGAGCCTTTCATCTGCTGGCAGATGTCACATTTCAAGACTTAGGTGCCGATTAGGATCCTGGAAAAACCGGGTACGAACCGTCGGTCAGAGTGTTTTCTCCGTCCGACTCGTACCCGGGAAAAAAACATCACAAACATGGAAGTACGATTCGCACGGAAACACCATTTCCGTACGAATCGTAAAAAACACCGACCGATGAAAATATACATACGAATGTGATCCGGGAATGCTCCGACGTGACGTCGGGACGCTTTCAGGCAGCGTTTCACGAACCAGGAAGTACGATTCGAACCGACAGCAGTCCGGACGGCAATATTTTTACGGCACCCAAAAAGTGCACGGGTGGGGGTATGACTCGTACGTACACGGGTGTACATACACGGGGGGTCCGGCGCGTTCTCACGGGGGCTGGGGGGAGGATCGGCGCGTATGCGGGCACATGTCTCCATGGTTGCTATGGGAGTTTGGTCCATACGGTGCATTTTCCATACGGGTGTACATTCGGACTGACGGGACAGATCGTACTTGCGCGGTCGGACTTCACTTTTCACATTTGTACGGTAAATCGTCCGGGGACGTGTCGGACACTTTTTCCGACCCGAGGACGTGTGGGGAATTATTCCCAATGCGATTTGTATGGACTTTTTCCCATGCGAATCGTACTTGGCAGTTTGTACGGCACTTGTACGATTCGTACGGTAAAAAGACCGGATACGAGTCGTACGGGGAAATTTTTTCCAGGATCCTAATCGGCACCATAGTCTTTAGTTTGCCTAGATAACCCTGGCCACCAACAGCGCTGTTTCAGTAACGAAATATTCACTGCAACGCCTGTGTGCGTAGAGCCCAAACCCTCGCATGCAGCTAATATTAAACCTTGCCTACGATCCATATTTGGTATTACTCCATCCACCACTCCAGGAATCTGAGCATATGGAATGTTTTGTGCATCTAACTTGTAGGAGTATTTGAGTGAAAATGTTTTAGGTACTGTTGTGCTGCCTGTGCGTTAAGCGATGACAGCTACCATTATATCTCCATCTATTCTCAGAACAAGTCAGCACAGCGATGGAAGCCATGCGAACAGCCCCCTTTGCGGCTTCATCAGCCAATGAATTCCCTTCAACGTGAACGCCATCACGTTCATGACTGTATGGATCACGTGAGTCCTCTGTAGCTCGGTTTTCAACTCTGCTACCTGTTCCCATAGCATTTTGTGCTTAATTGTGTCACCTTTTGCATCCTTAAACCGGTTTTGTACCCAATGCTGTAAGTACTCATTGTACGACTGTACACAGTAAAAAGAATCACACACGATTAGTGTTGGGAATTTGTGATCCGTACTTACAAGTGCCAGTATCAGTGCTTTTAATTCTGCCAACTGAGCCGTGTAGTCTCCTAGAGATTGCATCTTTGTGAAGCTAGGATGGAACTTGCCATCACGCATGCAACCTTTAACGATAGCACATGCCGAAAAATATTGCTGCTTACTAAGCCCGGGCGGTAAGTTTTGTTCCGCTCGCGGAAGTTGCGATATTTTGACATTTTTGCGGTCCGCGGAGAGCACAAAAATGTCAAAACTTTTGCAACCTGCCGCGAAACTGAAGTATTTTTCTTGTTCGTGCTTTAAAAATGCATTCTCGCATGCGCGGTCGCGGCTTACCGGGTCCCTGCGTTCGCCGATGAGTTTTGCTATCCGTTCGCGCGCGCCACAAGATGATGGATTGTTGGTACCCGGTCGCGCTATCCCGCAAGAGTTTGTGATCGTGAACACGTCATTGTGATCGTGAACAGGAAATAAGCATCGTGAGCAAGATGGCCGCGCCCATTAGCGACCGCATGGGCAAGTTGGAGATATATTTCCCCGCGAGCACGCAAAAACACATCACGAATGGGCGGGAAAAGCAATCTCTGCATCTTCGCGAAAGTTTCGCATGCTCACAGAGATTTTGCGCAATTTCGCGATAAACTGCGAAAATCAATTTTGCAAATTCCGCCCACCCTTACTGCTTACTTCCTATTGGCGGTTGAGCAGGTCTGTCAGTGTAAATAATACATTCATACTGGTCAAGAGACAAGATTTCGTTTGGTAGAGGATATTGTTGTTCATATTGCAGGAATGCTTGTCTTTTTAAACTTGGATCAAATCTGTATTCAACATCTGTCGCAGTAAGAGAAGTAGCCCATTGTATCCATCTTGGATGTAACGCTTTCGCATTCGGGATGCTGGCTTTTGTAACAGCTTCTAAAGTCGGTACTGGAGTTACGACAATAATGCATTTCCCCAGAGCCAGTGCTCTTTCTTTGGCAACAGCAATCTGAACGACTGTCAGGATTTTTTCTGCATTTGTGTACAGATGTGATTTGTATGTGATTGGTACAGTTTCTCCTTCACTGAAGGTCAAATAAGTGTACCCGCTTTGACCCGCAATTATTCAGATCACCAAGTGGCGTACGTTTACACGTGTTTTTAAGTGTTTGGAAGCAATCATGTCTTCCTGGAGTAAACAAAGAATATTAGTATGTTCTTGTGTCCAATGTCTGGCTGAAAAGTCAGGTTTGATTAAATCATAGAAAGGTTTTACCCTTTGTGCATAATCTAAAATGTATGTTTGCCGAAATTTAGGAATCCTAGTATTGATTGTACATTTTTCAATGATTTTGGAGTCTGGAGCAGAGCAGACTTTTCTAAAAAGTTAGCTGACAGACTTTTGCCTTCACTTGACAGCTCATATCCCCAAAATTGGACATTGAGGTGGGCTATTTTCGATTTTCTTTAAATTTAATTTGTAGCCCTCTGTGGCAAATCCCATAATAACATTGCTTACCCTGGTCAAGTGCCTCTCTGAGTCGTTTTCTGTCAGATACATATCATCCACATAGGACAATGCATCTTCTTCAAACTTTTGAAGTAACTCTGTTATTCTTGCAGAAAATACCCCGGGGCTGTTTTTGTACCCTTGGGCGAGTCAACAAAATTATCGTTGAGACCCTAACTCACTGAAGGCTGTTAGATACCTGCTTTCAAGTGCTATATTTTGGCAGAAAATTCAATTTGAGATATCAAGTGTGGTTTTGTATTTTTTGCACACAATGTTATTCATTAATGCGGCACTGTCTACATTTTGGACAGCAAATGTCTTTGTTCATGAGTTTAAATGTCTGTAATCTAAATCTAGATGATATAGATTGTCAGGTTTAGCTACAGGAAACAAAGGATTGTTCATTGGAGAGGTATATTTTTCAATGACTCCCTAGTATTCAAGTTGATCTCCGTGACCTGTTTTTTAGCTTCTTGCTTTATTGGGTATTGCCTCTGAGCATTAGGTGAAACTTTTAACGGGATCACGAGGTAGGTTGAGTTCTCATCACACCCTGCTTGATTTTTGTACAATGCTGGGGCTTGGGCTACTGCCCACTCCTGTGCATATGTATTAACCCGGGCGTAGTTTGCGAAGTAGCACTTCGCGAAGCTACGCAAAGTGCACTTCGCACTACGCGAGCTACGCGTAGCACTTTGCGAACTGCGTAGTACCTTGTTCGCACATTGCCAGATGTCGTTTTCAATGATTGCACAGTGCGGACAAGCAACCGGCACTGTGCAATAATTGAAAATGGCATCTTGCACAGTGCGAGCTGTAGTTTTCTGCTGCTCGAGTAGATTTTTACTCGAGCGGCAGCTTTCTCAACGCGAACTGGTAGTTTCTCATCGCGAGCGGTCGCGAGAATACGTGACCACTCGCAATGAGAAACCTGACCTCCTCGCGTTGGGAGGTTTATTTTTCATGCTCGCGATCGCCAACTTGATGTTGCTGATCGCGAACAAGGAAAAAGTCTCCCCGAGATGTCACTTTGCTTGCTCGCGGTCGCCAACTTGACGTTGAGGACCGCGAGCAAGCAAAAAATGACCGCAGCACTACGCAACACTAAGCTACGCGTGTTTGCACTGTGCTACGTGCAATTCGCGTAGTGCGAAGTAGCGCGAACTTCGCAAACTACGCGAGCATAGCGTAGTGCTTTGCCCAGGCTTAATATGTATGTTTAAGGTGAACGGGAACGTGGTTGGAAAATTCAGGAAAAATTACACTTTTTCCCCTAGGGCACTCTATTACGAATGCAGGCAGCCAATCTTGTTCTGCTAACAGGATGTCATAACCAGATGATAAGTTCTACCAAAAAAGACCTTTTACTTTCCTGGGCTTGTCCCCTCCATCCGCAGTGTTATTTCAAATAACTTATGTGGGACGCTCACCCTGGTGTCTGGTGTTTTTTACTGTGATGTAATCATTCAACTCCGCTGTCACCAGAAATTCCTTCAGGTTCAGGTGAGCTATTATTCCTTATGCCACACTGTCTGGCATCGTCAGAGCCCATTCCTCGTTCAGAAGTTGTGTCCTCAAAATTCTGGGCATGTCTGATTTTCAGACCAGCAACTTTCTTTTTCTTAACTTGAGGTTTTGTATTTTGCTTATCTTCTTTTTAGAAGTAAAGTCTTGAACGAGCTGCTTGTCTATGGACTGTGTGCGCTCCTCTCTGTGTTCTGACCGTCCTTCTCTTTCGGAGCCTTTCTTCGAGACCTGAAAGGAATGAGAGGAACGTGTATCAGTATCCTGATACCTGTCAGGTTTCCTAATATTATCCCTATTCCTGAGGTTGTTTCTCTTTTCAGAGTGCTCCTGTTGAGGAGACCTATCTCGGGACTGAGATCTCTTATCCTTAGAGTTTTCTTTTTTATTATCCCACTTCTTTTTAGAAGAAGTAGGTGCCTGTTTAAAAGTGTCCTTCTCAGGACTGCCTTGCAGTTGAGGTTTTAAAGCCCCCAAACTATCCCTGCCTAATTCTGCATACACAGTGTAAATTATTTTGGGTAGTTCATTCTCATGCTCTAATGGAGAGAACTCCCTTAGGCGTTGGCGGATTGCCACTGATGCTGCTTCCCCTTTAATGTTAGCTAGTATTATAGCTGATACCTGGTCATAGTTGTTTAACAACTTCATCCCTAAGTTCAGGGCAGGTTCTGCTCCATAGTCATTTTGTATTTGTCTTAATACATCTAGTACTACTGCTAATGAAGGAATACCACAAGTTCTGGTATATATGGCAGCAAAGACTGTACCCCAAGACGTGCAATCCTCTAACTGTGGTGTAATCCCCATGGGCAAACAGATTGTTAACATTCTGTGTTTCTCAAATGGTGTGGTGTTTGGGAACGCTGCTTCTAACTGGGTTATTTACTGAGCTACCCAGAAAGGAATTTGTTCACGTTCTGTGGCCACTTTGCCCATTACCGCGTGTAATGTTTGTGGAGTAATTTTAGTACCTGAGCTCTGTGTTGGAGATGCAGTAGGTGTAATTACTGTAGATTGGACCGCTAGAGTCCTCAAGACAAAGTGTGCCATGTTTCTATAGAGATTTATCAACTCTTTGTGTTGAACAAGTAGCTCATCCTGTGGCATTGTGGCAATGTCTGGATGTGGTGCATATGTCGCTAATATCGGCCATGTTGCTCCTGGAATCCCTTAAAGACCAAGCCATGCTCTTGTTTTTATGTGGGGTAGGGTGCCATTAAACCAGAAAATATGTTCCTGGAAAGTAAGCCGAATCTCAGTCTCCTCAAAAGGAGTGTAGACCGCTGGAATGTCATCATGTATGTAATAATGAAAAGTTTTTGTTACCGCATTGGCTGCTCGGAATATAACCCATGAGTAGAAAACCTCTGTTTTGAAATCTTCGTGCACCTCTATCACGAATATTACTACACCTTCTCTGGGTTGTAACCCATGTTTGAATGGTTTTACTGTGAAAGTTTGCCTTACTTTGAGTGCAATTTCTATTGCATCTGCATCAACCTCACCAGTCTGATTAGGTCCTTGGTTTAAAACTCCTTCCTTGTCCGCCATCATGTTTAAGACACAGAATTATTGTCCAAGGAAAGGATAAAAAGGTTGTATGCAAAGGTTTTATACATAGGTTTTATGCACAATTTGGGGAATATTGTCCTTTCAAGCTTTGATTAACCAACAGCCAATGCATAGGATATCTCGCCTACTCAGCTGTGACAGAGTTTGTTGCCCACTTACTCCAGACATCTCTAAGTTTTGTAAGTAGGGTCTCTGAGAATAAGCATGACTGGGCTACTCAGATTCTACTGTTGAGTAAGTGCGCCATCAATATACCATGTTGGGCGTCATGTAGTGTAGTCCTAATAGTATCCTGACATGCAGGACCTACGCTGTTTGCGGATAACATATACTGGGGGTCTGGTGGCAGACTGACTCCGTGCACCCCCGCCGCATATGTTAGCCTATGGTTTGCATTAGCTAACTTGCAGTGCCCCTAGAATCTCCCGCTATCGGAAACATTAGTTTTTGGCAAGCTCAGAACACAATAACCTCATACTCATGGAAACAATATACTACTTACTACTTTCGTGCTTGCTTGTTTTGCTCTCCGAGAGATACAGAGAAGAAACAGTCGAGCGTTTTTTACAATAAGAATTTATTGTACCGTAGTTCTTCTCAAGTAGAATAAGTGCACTGTTACTACTGTAACACTGTAGCAGAGATATAGAACCAGCAGTACACTGAATACAAAGGAATAGTATTGTTCTACCATTTTGCAATAGTCACAAACATATACATGAATATGAAATGCATTTATAAAAATAATGTGTGTACTCCTAAGATGCCTAACTAGATGTACCTAAGTGTACCTAGCATGTGAGTAGGTGCTACAGAGCCTAAGCCTAAGAGCCTATGAGCCAAGAATCCCGCTAGGATCGAGTCGAACCTCCATACCTGAATAGTGAGAGTGTGGGACTACGTCCTGGACTTGAGCTGGACACCCCGCAAGGGATCGTCGTACCACTGTCAGCTGGAGCAATGGCATGCCGGAGCTGCAACGTCTCTGGTCAGTGTGTCGGTCTTGAAGTCTCGGAACCCTCCTGCCTTCTGATTGCAAGAGGTTCTGTATTTATACAGTCTATGTACATGTGTTACCCATTGTTCAGTATGAGGATGACATTGGGGATTAAACCTTGTGCATCGATGGGAGAGGTGAAGTAAGCCTCCTGGAGAGTGTACTCATCAATTATTCATATGTGCTAAGGAAGATGTCTTAGCAATATCGATTGGGAGAAACCCACCCTCGTCATGGAACTAGGTGAAAGGTTTAGTCCATAAAAGGCTACAGTCCTTATAAGGCATGATATCCATATAAGGCATTCTGTCCTTATTTGGAGTTATGTCCTTATAATGTTCGTTCATATGAAATAACGTGAGCTGATGTAGGGAATGTGTACAATGTTCCCTGGACCTATATTAGGGTACCGATATGAAATATAACAAAATCTGCCATTGCAGTGTCTGTGCACAGTTTTCTTTACTGCCCTGTCAACCTGGCAAGTGCACCCACTTGCCAGGCCGTAACCTTCCCTTTTCTTACATATAAGCCGTCCTTCAGGCTTGCCAAAGGTTCTTTCATAAGCAGGATGCAATGTATGTGAAAGGTAGGACATGTACTGGTGTGCGTGAAAAGACCTGATAGTGAAATACTGCCAATTTTGTTTTTCACTAGTGAAAGGCTATCTGTCCCATAGGATAGCATGGGAGATAATTTGCAACATCTTACAAGTGTCACTTTCCAATGGGACAAGCTAGGGGAATACTGTTTTGGCTCTCTGAACTCAGAATTTAATAATACATCTTTTAGTGAAGATGATTTTTAAATTGTGTGTTTGGAAATGTCACTTTTAGAAAGTAGTCTTTTTCTTGTTTAACCATTCTGTGTACCTCTGCTGTTTGTGTATTGACTGTTTGGCTTTGCAGTGACAGGGGCTGGGGATGTACATTCACTGTAAAAAGCCACAAGGGGACTTGAGTTATATCCTGCCTTTCCTTGGTGACTCAGTGCTGAGCTGAATAGACCTTAGCTACATTGAGAGTGGTGGGAGGAGTTTCACTTACACCTGAATAGGCAGTGTCTCCTCTCACAATGCTATCTCTACCTCCTATAGTGATGCTGCACTAGAGAGGACAGAACTGGTTAGGTCTGGGCTCAGAGACCCTTGCCACAGTAGAGAATAAAGAGAAAATGGGCCATAAGTAGTAGACCTTAAATCCCATAGAATTAGCTCACTTCTGGACTCAATAGGACTCTTTGCCAAGGAGAAGAGCTAGAGAGCTGTGAGGAGGAGTACTGCCCCTTTGCTATGTGCTGTGTGGGGTTGGCCTGCAGTTACTGCTTCTGCCAAAGAAAGGACAAGGACTGGAAATGTGTTAAGAACCTGATTGAAGAAGAACCTCCTTGGGCTTGTGTGTTCTGGCCTCCTGTTCTGAAGTCTCAGTGATGCAAAGACTTCACCACCTGCTTCCCTGAACTCCATTGCCGGGAGGTCTGGCCTGCCAGCAGGTGACTGTTCCCGTTTTTAGACTCTGGAGGTTGTTCCTGCTGTTGGGAGCTGGGAGAAACCTAAAAGAAGCAAGAAAAACACTTTCAAACTCCCTCAATGATACCGCCGTGACACCGCAACCTACCCCAAGGCCAGCACAACACCCCACCTGCACCACAGTGATGCCAGCCAATGCTTGCAGTTATTGGCCTTTCCGATGCCAGTGTTCGCACCGATGCCATCACCACCAGCGCCTGCATCCCATTATCACAGAACCGATAACAGCTGAGTCTTTAACTTCGCATTGTCAAACTAGAACCTACACCTCACTGCTGGCGCAACTGACTTCCCCTGTCCTGGACTTGTCAAACTGACTCATCCAGACATGATGCCCTGCCTCCCCCATGGAAGCCAGGGAGCTGGCCTCGACCTTGGCACCAACACCTCATCTCCAAGACTCTGTGCATGGTTCAAAGACTTCATTCCAACGTACTATTGTTTGGGGGTCCGTTTGACTCCATACCTGACACCGCGCCCCTCGCAGTCAGTGTCGCACTTTGGATTATTGCCACAACATCATAATAGCCGGAGGTGGAGCTATTTGTTTGCTACAAGTTCTATTTTTGAGATACCTGTTCTAAAAGTCATATTTTACTACCTGTATGTCGAATTTTTCTCGTTTTGTTCTTGTTTGGTTTTTTAAACTGGTGTGGTGTCCATTTGTGGTGTGTTCATTGTATTATTGTGTGTTTGGAGTACAAATACTTTACACATTGCCTTTGAGATAAGCCTGTCTGCTCATGAGAAGCTACCAAATGGGTGAGCAGGGGTTATTTAAAGTGTGTATCCCCCTTACACTGACTAGAAGCAAGGGTCACTACTAGGACAATGGTGCACACATCTGCTAACTAGAGACCCCAAGTTCTTACACTCTAGAAGTGTCATTTTCATTATAATTCGTACTTTGATATCTATTTGTTGCTGTATGCAATGTGTGCATACATTTAAATCATTGGTCCATCCTAAAACTGTGTCTTTTACTGCTATAGGTTGTGTTAATTATTAGTCAATGGTCAAGAAGTAGAGTGGAATGCTACCGGCAATACTATATTGTGAGATTGTGTATTAACCATTTACTTTGTTTCATTTTAACTGCATTTTGTGAGCACGGATTCATCTTCTTTCTGTCTGGCCCTACCTTTCAGGCGCGATGGCAGGGATGGTCGAGTTACTGTGCCACACACATAGTTGTTTATGTTTTTCACTTCACTGTGCAGGAGAGATAAGTTACTACAACAGAGTGTGGATTGTGAAGGCCAAGGATGAGAAAGTGAAGAAATCTGCCTCATCTCTCATCAGAGCCTAGCCAGCTCTGTTGAGTGGCCTTGATGCAGAGAGTGCAGCCAGCACCTACAGTGTAAATGAAGGGAGGGAGAGCTTCTAGAAGCCTCTCTCTCTGTTAGTAGGAGTATAAAGATGGAAATCTCTTGGTGCTTTGACAGGACGCACTCCGATTGGTTGCACTGCCCAGGGCTATTGTGCCCGGTTGGAAAGAACCCTGACTTGGACTGTCGATGGGTTCCTCAGTCGTGCTGGCAGAGATAATGCTAAACAAACTGCTGGTGATGTATTCCAAGTTTTAATAACTCATTCTTGTGTACATGCAGTTCTCTTTCTATGCATTTATTGTTGTGTGCATGCAGATATCTTTCTTTGCATTTATTCTTGTGTATATACTTTGTTTATATGCATTTTAGTTACATGTGCATTATTGCTATTTGGCACATGGGATCTTTCTACAATAAATATTTTTACTTTACTTGGTAAATTACTTTTGAGCTCTGTTTATATTGCACCTTGGGATTCTAAAGAGGCATAGAGTCCTATTTTGAAGTGTGTACAAATTGTATCCTGGTGTTTTGAAGTCTTGCTCAGGTGCTCTGAAGCGAAAGCAAGACAAAGCCCCAATTGGGCACAGACAGTTCTTGTCAGGATGGACAACAAAAGTTATTAAATTAACCTGTAACAAACCAACTGGTAGTTTGGGATAAAAGCAGTCAGGCTTAACTTAGAGGCAATGAGTATTTATGTAGCACACAAACATTAATAAAGTGAAAGCATGGCAAGAAAAATCCCAAATCAATTTAGAAAAAGTGAGTAAAATGAAGTAAATAAAATGATACCAGAAAAACAAAAACTCTAATAAGTAGAAATGGAGATATTTAATTTAAATTTTTTAGGTCAAATTACAAGCACAAAACATCACTCAAGGTCATCTGTTTCCACTAGAATGGATGAGAGTCACATGTTCAGGCCAACCGCGATGGAGTGCAGGGTTAGTCCTCCTGAAACGTTACCTTCAATATCCAGCACAAAGAGTTCAGTTTGAAATGGGAGAGGCTGCAAGGAGGAGGCGAACCAACACGGAAAGCTGTCTCTGTAGCATGAAGAGTAGGTCGGGCTGCGCAGATTGTTCATCCCTTGGAGCGTGTGAGCCGGTTGAGTATAATGGAGGGTCGTTGGTGTAGCTTTGCATTGGCGGTTGTCATGGGCTTACATTGCTGTAGCATAAAGGGCTGGTCTTGTGTTGCCGGTTGCTGCTGGCGGTCACTGGCTACATAAAGACAAGGGTTCACTGGAGCTTCACATTGGTTGTCATTGTGTGTAGCATAGTCTTGACAGGACCAGATTCATTTGTGGAGTCACAAATTCCTTGAGGTTAGTCTGCGCAGCCTGGGATAAAGGTAAACAGGGTGAATCTTCATTCTCAGACAGCAATGCAGTCCTTAAAGCAACAGGGAAGTTCTTCTTCTCTTACTTTCACAGGTCCAGAAGTGTTCTCTTGTGTGGTTGTGGAGGTCAAATATTTATACCTAGTGCCAGGCTCTTTGTCCTACCCCTACATTTGGTCCTGAGAAGGACTTTCCCTTGGTTCGTTCCGGCATACGCGACGGAGGTTTAGGTTCCTTCACCTACGATCTGGCGAGCACTATTTCTCTGCCTGAATTCCTGGACGGTGCCGATGCTGCTTTCTCTTCCAATGGAGGGGTTGGTCATAGGTCTCTCTAATTAGAGTACCTCACAGTACGTGGACGCATCTTCCCTTATTATAAGGTACCCTAGATTCACAGGCTCCTCCTGGAATCTTTGTGTTTTTTCAACCACATAACTTTACTCTATTTGTCACCGACGAAGCGCTTATGGATCCCTTAAGGACCAACATTGAGCGTGAAACATGTTGACCCCTATTTTAATTCTTAACACTATTACACTATTCCAGTGAGCAGCAGTTAGTCACACACCTGCCCTCTAGATTCTTTCCCAAGAGGCACTCCAGGATTCACTTCATTTTAACTTACTGATTGGACCCATGAATAAAACTTCGGCTCTGGGTCCCATTTAGTGATTTTAATACACCTTTACACTCAGAGGCCCACACACACCCATGCACAACTGCGGCGACTCCTTTAAAAGATCTCCGGTAAAGAGCCCTCTTGCGGGGCCCGTGAGGGACTGCAGCGCCACCCCCACGAGGATCATCGCCCTATGATGAAGCATGACATCCGCTAGGGTGTGTGAGGGCACTAAAAACTAAAGGAGCAATTCCCCTATTACTCACATTGACTTGTCCTGCGTGTGAGCCTTAACTACCAACCTGTTTTCCCTTTTGCTCATTCCGAGGAACAGCTACCTCCTAGGTTTATGTAAGTACTTTCCCTTCCCATGTCAAGGCTCCAAAAAGAGGGTGACAAAAGGCAGAGCATTCCTGGCTGGTGTCAGGTACGTTTGTGTGTGCAAAGCCCTTTGATGTGTAAGTGAGGCTAGATACAGACCATCCCCTGTCATGATACCAGGATGGCCCATCCTGTCCACACCCTTTGTGTTACAGCCTGGAAGCAATACACAAACCCTAACAGCAGAGCCATTCACAGTTTTGTAGGTCAATATTGCTTCTAAATGTGACATTTACAGAGTGTCACCTAAAATCTGAATTTAATATTAAACATGATTGTAAATTGGAATTCATTTTAGAGTAAACAGCATATCTCTATCTGCTCCCAATTTAAGGTTAGCGCATAAAAAATGGAATAATGTAACCCAGTGTTTGTCAGTGGGAGAGATAGACCTTACAACAGTGAAAAATGACTTTAGTTGTCTTTCACAATTAGGACATGTAAAACTTTTAAATACAATGCACCTTACCCCTATAAGCCTTGAGGGTCCACTTTAGGTGTGACATATAAGTGTTAAAAAGGAAGGTTTAGGCATTGCAAAAAGTAAATTTTGTCAGGACCGAATAACAATTTAAAACTGCACTACAAGCTACAGTGACAGTGGCAGGCCTGAGGCATGTTTTACAGTGCTACTGTAGGGGGTGCCACAATCAGTGCTGCAGGTGAACTAGTTTTAAACCAGTCAATCATTAATCCATAACGATAGTTAAACAATTCTTCACCACCCCTCATAAACATAAATAAAGGAACTTATACAATGTAAACAGTCACTTTTTGTTTTTTATACATGAACAAGACATATATGCCTGTCATATGTAAAATTATAACCACAAAAGTGGAAAAGGTGGCATATGTGAATAATGTGAGACAAAGTGGTGATATCAGTAAATGGTAGAGAAGTTTTCACATATATATATTACCTACTGGTCGTCGCCAGTAGGTAGTTATAGTTAGGACCTAGTTTCCATAGGAAAAGCGTTTTTTGTTTTCCCAATAACTTTGGCGCCGGTTGAGGAATCTTCGGGAAATTTTCAAAACTAGTGACCTGCTCCAGTTAGCTCTTGTCCTGAATGTTTCAGGGTGATTTGTCAAGCGGGGGCCGAGAACAAAGGAGGGTCCCAAAACGAGTTTTCCCAATGTTATTTTCCAAAGGAAATTTTAGACAAAGCTACAGCCCGAACTGCTGAACGGAATTACACCAAATTTGGCTAAAAGGTAGGTTTTGGTTCAGAAAGAGTAATTTTTGTTAAATAGTGTAAATCCGTTCAGTAGTTCTTGAGAAATTAGAAAAATAAAAAGTATCGATCTCTAGGGCAACAGTGGATTTGCGAACCCTCCCGAGCAGGAGCTTCACTGTGATTGGCTGCCAACACTCCAAACCAGGAAGTATTGGCAGCCATCTTGTGACTCGGTGGAACCGAGTCACAAGAAAACAGTGAATTTTTTTTTTTTAAACAAGAAAAGGGGGCAGGGTAGAAACACCCTGAACCCCAGACCAGCTCAGGCGGTCCCACAATGACCCCCAGGGCCCAAAAAAGCATTTTTTAAATAATTTTGGCAGAATTTGCGCTGGGGTCTTGAATCCCGGCGAAATTATAAAAAAAAATGAAGTGCGGGCTCCCGCGCTTCATTTAAATGAGGCTCACGGGTGGGCCAGGTCCTGGGGGCATTTCCAAATTAATAATAGCGGGGGCCCTCGGGCCCCCGCAGCCCTGGGGACTGCTACCTCCCCAGGGCTGTAAAAAAATGCATGGGTGGGTCCCAATCCCCCCCACACTGCCCCGCGGACCACCACCTTCCAGGGGCATAAATACCCCCCACAGCCCCGGGGACCAGCACCTCCCCAGGCATGCTAAAAAGAATGTGTTGGGGTCCCAATCCCCCCAAGCTGCCCCAGGGACGCCACCTCCCCAGGGCTCTTTTTAAAAATCAAACCTGTGTGTGGGGGGGCTCGAGCCCCCCCACATACTCCGGGGACCGGCACCTCCCCAGGGCACAAAAAATGTAAAGGTGGGTGTCCGTTATGGACCCCCGAGCCCCAGGGACCACCACCTCCCCAGGGCTTTGCAATGGTAGGGAGGGGGGCCGCGCGGCCCCCTCCTGGAGCCATTGATGGCCCAGGAGACTGCCACACCCAGGGACGGCTCCTGTAGTGTCCCAGGGTGCCCGCCCACCCCGGGACACTGCTGTTTGCTATGGCAGGGCAGAAGCCGTGCAGCTCCCACCCTGTCATAGCAAACACTGCTTTGGATTTTGGAAGCAAGAGCAGGTTTCGACCCAGGATTGTGCGTAAGTCAAAACGAGTCACAGCGGGTCTTCATCAGGATTGACAAAGAGGAAGGTATGGACATAATTATTATTATTACAATGCCTGACAGATTCCCAAATGTGATTTAAATATGCACATTGTTATGCCTTATTTTCCTAGGTTTAGCACAGAGGTAATCTACACTATAGGTAAAATTGAGATGTAAAACAAATGTGAGGTTGAATCAATGTTCAATATTTACATCTAATCTATTTTAATAATAATAATAATGTAATAGTTTTCCCTATTGTTTGACACTCTAAAGGAACTAAAACATCCTGCAAAGGATAAGGATATTAATATTGATGCCATACATACTGTCTCTACGGACAACATTAGCTCAACTTTCTCCTTTCTGTCCCTTTCCCATTATCTCATACACACCCCATGAGCAAGAAAACTGACAGCATAATGTCAACATTAGACCATAACTTAGAACTAAGCTATTTCTACACTGCAGCACACCAAAATGTTGTCAAGTACTAAACCTAAACCCAAGACCTCCTGGCAACTACTACTGCCCCTTAATATACCATTCTGTTTTTCCAGTTCAGTTACATCAAATCAGCAATGAACAAATGTATTTTTTGCCAAAGAACTCAAGCACCCATAGGTTTGATTTGCATGAGAAGTATGATTATTTACGACTGACCAGAGGACAATCTCTTGTACACTTCTAAAAATGAAATGGGTGAGTATAAACTGATGCAGGATCACCTCTATGAGATGATGATACGACTGCAAACTGCAATCACTATGCGTTCCCCACAATTACGCTCTTCCTAGGATATGGTCTACTTACCCCCAGTTACACCAAAGAACACAAGAAACACAATGATTTGGAGGATTTAAATACAACACCACAAACCCTAACACCTTTGTGATGGTAGATCCACTCTAATACCACAGTGTACAGCCACACATTTTAAAGCAAATATCAGTCCACTCAAGAAAACTCAGAAGAATCACCTCCTCACAATCCAGTGATCCCACTCCTATGTATCACAGGAAAGCTGCCCTTCAGTCCCTGGTCTCTAAAACAACTTCCATTTATGCCATCATTCATGACTGGGATCTTACTCCACAAGTTTGGTTCTGCTTAAGCTTCATAGCACTATTATACACTAGGGTGAAACCTCGTGCCTCTAGATAGAACTGTTGACCAGAATAGTTTTCACTCTAAAAACACATCCTTGTTCAAAGGCTTCACTATGTGTAAATTGGGGTATTAGTTAAGTGGGGTGGTTAGCCACTTTAAACAATAACCACAATCCTTGTTAGGGTGAAATACCACAGTTGCTAAATTAATCTGAGCTGAACCCCCTTGGAAGCTATGGTACAGAGCTGATAGTCTTAACTTAGAGGCAATGTGTAAAGTATTATGCAGTACCATAACTTTAAAAGGGTCAAAACAAAACACAACACAAGAAAAATGCCCAAACAATTTGCAAAATACAGTAAATTACAATAAATAAAATTACACTATGAGAACAAAAATCCAATAAGTAGAACAGGAGATATGAATTTTTAAAGTTGAAGATAAGAAATAGTGCTAAAAAGCTTTAAGCACCAACAGCAAACATCTAATTGCATTTGACTGGTACCTAGTTGCAAGTAAAGTTCAACCGCGGTGAAGCACGGGTCAGATAGAGAACCCTGGTTTGACTCAGAAGAAATTTTTACCTTCAGACTTAGGGCATAATTAGGATGCGGGCGGACTTTGTCCACCCGCCATCCTTTTGTAGAATGGGACCGCCCGCCATAGGTGCGGGGTTCCCGTGGGTGGCAATTTCATTGCGGGCGGTGGCTTTTGGCGGGCAGATCGCCACCGCCATACGGGCAGTGGAGATCCGCCCGCTATCCTAATGACCCCCTTAGTCTCTAAAATTGGAAAACAAAAATCCTCAGTGTGGCATGAAGCAGGCTGTAGTCAATGAGGGCTCCACAATGCTGGCTAGCCATTGCACGAGGTCCTGGTGAAACTGTTGTTTTTTGATGGAAAAGCGCAGTGTGAGAGTGTGAGAAATTTGAATTTCGCGCCCAGAAAAGGCCCCTCGTTAAAAGGATACTGATGCGTCTTCACCTGATGAAGATTTTCACATTTTAACTGAGTCACTATTTTAAATTTTGGCATTTTACAGTGGGGCAAGGCTGCAGACTGCAGAAAAAGAGAGCTTTATGAGGCCAGACACCTTTTCCACAAAATCCTACTGAACCAGATTTGCTGATGCAGAAATTATAAGAGAGGGACCAACCTAAATCTTTGAACCAATCGCAACACACCTTCATCTGGCCAGCTTGGCATGTTGGACCTGGTCCTATGGAGGTCTTCACAAACAATTTTTTTTTTAAGTACCAGGTTTATGGAGATGTTAGGATGACTAAACTTTGACTCAGAAGTAGCACTTGAGGTTGAAGACTTAATTTAGCAGAATGCACTAACAGGGTCTAGGCAGGTCCAGTTGGAAATGGTCCGCTGGGCCTCCTGTACTTTATTGTGTCCCTGTAGCTTGAACCAGAGGTCATCCTTAAAACACTTGGAGTTCACTTCTTACTCTTGGTACAAAAGGGACCAATAGTTCAGTCTTCTAAGCTCTTCTCATGTCGTAGACAACAGGTTCAGGCCTCTTATGATCTTCCACAGGTCTGGTAGTGTTATGAGGAGGGTACTATGGGTGCCACATATATGTCTGGCAGGGGGGTGGGAGTGACCCCTGGCTCCTTCCTAATCAATGGAGTGAAAGTTCCCATGGGTAATATTGACCACTTTTACAGCACTCACTTTGTGGTCTGCAACAAACAATCCCACAGTGCCTCTCCCTGCCTGAATTAAAGATGTGCAGAGATTGTGTGACCACCCTAGAGGTGTTGCCAGGGAAATGACCAACTCCTCCTATATGGTCACTCTAAACCAGTTCAGGGGACAGCTCCTCCCCCACTGTGAGTGAACCCTTCCTGGCCTAGGGAGGAAAGAAGGGCCCCTTCCAGGTGTCAGCTAACATTAGCCTGTGCCCCGGCAGGCCTTCTTTGAAGTTAGTTATGGGAACATCCCAAATGGATATTCTACTTGAAGTACAGAAACACCTCCACAGGCTTTAGGCAGAGAAAAGGTACCTTTCTAAAAATACCTGCTATGGCATAGGCCTGTCTGATCGATTGCAGGCTTGATGGACCAATGGGGCATCCAAAGCACTACCCTCATAGTGATGGAAGGCTACTGCCTTCACCAGGAATTAAACAGCACAGGTGTGGTAGTGGCAGCATAGCATATGATGATCAATAGTAGTGACCAGGTCCTTTTTACCCTGAGTCATTAGAGTGAGGCCTACAGGCTCACTCACCTTTTTAAAGGTTCTGCTGCTGTGTATTTAATATGCCCTCGGCCTACATCGGGTTGATGTAGAAATTGGTGTATAATGAAAACAGGTATGGACTGCATATGAGCATGGAAGACATGCACCTCATAGAGAGTGCAGTGTAGAACAGTGTGCACATGGTAAATGTGTCTGCATTGGCGGCGGGTTTTTAAAGTGACACACTATGGTGCAGTACAGAGAGACTGTAGTATTGAACAGTGTGCACAGACTGAGAGTGTGTACTGCATGTGGAAAGGCTGATGGTAGCATGGTACATGGGCACACCAATACTAGACAGTGGAGTGTGCTGTGTATTTAAGCTGAGTGCAGAATTGCAAGGACGGGTACATTGCAAGGAGGACCTTGGTTTCCATTTTGGGAAGCCCAAGCCATCCAAGGTGTCGGAAAGTGCCTCTTTTGACATAGTTAGCCCTCACTTTTATACTAATAGACTCGATGTGCATTATTAGGCACATCGTTTTTTATGACTTTTTCCATGTTTACTCCTTTTTTAGTCCATTTTGGAGCCCCTCGTTCTTTGGACTTGGATTGCAGGACACACTATGCAATATGGAATATTACTTCTCTCGCTGTAAGAGGACGATTTTTATTCTAGTGTGTAAGTGTCTCTCTTCAGTCTTTCAAGACCTCACAGGTTTAAGCCACAGGCACACTGCACTTTACTCACCTGTTTTAAATCTCTCTTAGTTCCATATGAAACAGCCAAGATTTTTTATGCAAGATCACTACATGAATAGCCTACTTGTATATACTACTCTTCTCATCTATCTATTGCAATTGACAACCTTGGAACTTTTTGAGGTTAGATGATGTATTTACATTATTTTGTGCTCTATTCTCACAGATGGTGTCAGGTTTCTTTACTTGTTTTTAAATTTTAATCTGGAACAATAGAAGCAAGGGCTCTATCTATTGCACTACTTTTGCAAGTCTACAATTCTATACTACCCATGGAATACACCTATGGCTTACTTTCTTGGTATCTGGTCTTTTTTGCTATGGCTTTTGTGTTGACGTTCATTTTGGACCCTTGTCACAACTGGGACTCACCTTATACTTCACAACCTATATCTTTGACCAAGCAGTTATCTGTTCCTCAATATATGTCAATTACTGTTGTAAAGCCTTGGAAAAGTGACTGTGTGACGAAACACGTGTCGGCTGTTACCAATACACCAAAAATTGGACAGATGTAACCTGTTCATCACTATATTGAGTTTGTCATCACTTTTTTGAAACTGGATGGATGTAACTTTAACCTGTCTATGAATGTATTGAAAATGTGAAAAAAAATAACCTGTGAAAAGAGAATCTTTGAACTTTGTTTCATTTGTATTAAAGAACATTTCTTGCTCAAAGACATTCCCTTTTTGAACAGTTATTACCTATTTGGTTCATACTTTATCGTGGAGTGCCGGGGTATTTCTTTTGGACACATTGGCACATTGGACGTCGTCCCTTGTGCCCTCACACCTTGGGTAGTAGGGTGTGAAATTACCCTTGAAGCACCATTTCTCTGAGTATTTCATTGTACACACTTAGCGTGTATTATATGTCCACTAAATTGTATTTCTCAAATACGAGGTGCAATTTATTTTCCATTACTACCCTCTCTTTTTTATAGTTAGCCCTCACTTTTTGGCTGGAGCATGATGTCATTTAGAATGAAAGTGCACTTGGTCATTGCTACCCAAGTACCCAGTCCCAGAGCTCGTTCCTAAAATTGTACCATGACTGGCACAGCTTCAGTAACCCCTTGTAAGTCCCTAGTAAATGGTACCCCTTTTATCAAGGGCTTTGGGACTGAAAAGGGTCCACTAGGGCTGCAGCATGAATTGTGCCACCCTAGGAACCTCTCATCAAGACCTTGTAAACTGTCATTGCAGGCTGCGTGTCTTGATGTAGAGAAAAATAAAGCATCTAGGTTGCATATATTCATGTGTGCCATTCCCTCAGACACTGCATGAGGTATAGATAAGTCAACCATACTGCAGGCCTTACTGTCCTATGGTAGGGTGCACTATACCACATGTGTGATCATATCTGCCTCAGCAGATATGACCCTACAATATCCAAATCCATTCTCGGATATTGTAAGTGCGCAGGGAAGCCATATAGAGTGCATAGGCTGGACACCCACCATTACAGGTTCCCTAGCACCATGATGGCTCCACTGTACCTAGGAATGTTTGGTACAAAACATCTTGCCTTGATAAATCCACACCGATGCCAGTGTTGGATTTATTAATAAATTAACACAGAGGGCACCTTAAAGGTGTCCCATGAAAAAGTACAAAACACTGGTGTAGACTCTGACTAGTCTTAGCCAGCCTTCCACCACTAGACATGTTTCTGACCTCATGGGGTGAGAGCCTTCTCTCTCAGAGGCCAGGAACAATGCTTGAGCTGGGAGGAGGTGCTTCACACCTCCCCCAGGACGGAATGGCATTCCAAGGCAGGAAGCTTAAAAGGCGATGCCACCTTTGAAATGCAACCAAGGCATCTCCAGTTAGTGGAGGATCCCAAACGCCCTTGCTCCACTTTTGGCGGGAGGACAGGTGGGAAAATTAGTTAGATTTGAAGGTTAACCAACAATTCCCAGCATCATCCCATCGTTTGTTGGAGAGAATTAGACAACCAGGAGCAGGGTAATGCCCACTTCCCAATAGAAGTGGTCATTGGAGGGTGCAGTCACTTTAAAAGAAAGTAACCCGGTATTCCCTTTGATGCCCCTAAATTTAGTATTTAGGTGGCACCCCTGGACCCTGAACTTCAGATTTGACGGGCCTAAGAAGAAAATGGACAAAGAAAAGAATGGAGTACCTGCTTCCAGATATATTGGCACAAATCCCTGCCAGCTGCCTTAAGGGCTCAACCATCATGGTTTGCTGTCTTGTCATGCTGCTGTGAGGCCTCCAAGAACCCCAGAGCACATCCAGCCCTTCAACAATCACCAGTGAACTCCCTTAGAGTAGAGGAACTACTCCCGTGCAGTCTACAGGCAACAAACCCACTGAGTCAGGTTTACTGACTTGCCGCTCCCTAGGGATGCCAACACAGCTAAAGAACCAGAAGAGGTATACCCGCTCCTGAGGGTCAGATCTGTACTTCTACTAGGTGAAAGGACACCAGGACCTACCAGCACCGTGCCGCAGCAATACCAGAGGAACTGAACCACCTGCAACCGACACTGAGACGAAGAGTCCAATCCAGGCTCAAACTGCCCAGAAAGCAAGCACCTATCGAGGGACATCAAGACCCCTGAGACCTGCATCGTGAGTGGCCCAGCTATCCCAGAATCATCCCTGCAACCTGCCTGTTGCACAGAGCCTGGGTGGCCTACCTCCTCTGCACCCAGCTCTCCACACCTGGGTACCGATGAAGCAGCTTTGCTGTCGTGGTCCTGAAGCCTTTGCATCCTGAACCTTCCTTTGGTGCCCCCCAAACTCCCCTGTAAGTCCCCTTGAGCCACCTATTTTGAGGTGGCTCCCTTCTCCGTATCGCTCCTGCTATCGAAGACCTCAGCACCCTCCTCCTGGCTAAATCCGGAAAACTCCAGATAATCTTCTGGTGGAAGATTGGGCCTAGCCTTGCTACCCTCCTAAAACCAGAAGCTAAACCCCTAAAACCAACTGAATGATTTTCTATACATTATATTATTTTTCTCCATAGACTTCTATTGTGCAAAATTGTGCGCAACTGTGAGTTATTTTCTGAACTTTGAAATGTTAACAAAATAAGTACTTACCTGTGAACAAAGTTCTTGGTCTGAAAAACTATATAAAAATCAGAGTAATTTTTGCAAATTGATCTCAGAGTTACTCTTTAGTGTGTGTTCTCATTTATTGCCTCTGCATGTACAACAAATGCTTAGCACAACCCTCTGATAAGTATAACTGCTTGCCCACACTACCACATATAGAACATTAGTATTATCTACTTTTGCCTCTGTATAACAATCTGGGTCTCACTGGAATCTCTGCACAATGTACTTCATTTTAGTACACTAGATTGAGAGCCATTTTCCTATACAAGAACAGTAGAATGAGTATCATTGAATTGGGAATTAAAAACCATCCATAATGTTAGCAAAAAAACAATTGATGGACAGAATGCAGAACAATGTCGTACATTCACCCCAGTACATATATTTGGGCTTAAATCCATCGTTTTTTGCTCACCATGCCATTCCAGTTTGGACCCAGTCATATGCAAATCAGTCTTGACCTTGCGCCCAAAGGGAACAGTCCAGCCTCAACTGCTAGGCCAGGTCCTCCCTGGACTGGAAACAAGCATCCTAGGACCGGTTTTGGACTTTCAGCCCTCATCAGCCAGGATAGCTTGACTCCAGTGTTATGGAGAGCATGGGACCCATGTCTGTGCATACCCATTTTACTCGGGTGACAAATGCAAAAAAAACAAGTGATGGACAGAATGCAGAACAATATCATACATTCACCCCAGTTCAGAGATCTGGGCCTAAATCCATCATTTGTTTGCTCACCCTGTCATTCCAGTTTGGACCCAGCCATATGCAAATCAGTCTTGACCCAGCGCCCAATGGGATCAGTCCAGCCCAAACTGCCAGGCCAGGTCCTCCCTGGACTGGAAACAAGCATCCTAGGACCAAATTCGGGCTTTCAGCCCTCATCAGTCAGGATAGTGTGATTCCAGTGGCATGGAGAGCACGGGACCCACATCTGAGCATACCCATTTCAATTGGGGTGACAAATGCAAAAAAAACAATTGATGGACACAATGCAGAACAATGTCATACATTCAACCCAGTACAGAGATCTGGGCCTAAATCCATCGTTATTTTGTTCACCATGCCATTCCAGTTCGGACCCAGCCATATGCAAATCAGTCTTGACCCTGTGCCCAATGGGAACAGTCCAGCCCGAACTGCCAGGGAAGGTCCTCCCTGGACTGGAAACAAGCATCCTAGGACCAGTTTTGGGCTCTCAGCCCTCCTCAGCCAGGAGAGCTTGACTCTAGTGGCATGGAGAGCACGAGACCCACGTCTGGGCATACCTGTTTCACTCTGGGTGACAAATGCAAAAAGAACAATTGATGGACAGAATGCAAAACAATGTCATACATTCACCCCAGTACAAAGATCTGCGCCTAAATCCATAGTTTTTTTGTTCACCATGCGATTCCAGTTTGGACCCAGCCATATGCAAATCAGTCTTGACCCTGCGTCCAATGGGAACAGTCCAGCCCGAACTGCCAGGCCAGGTCCTCCCTGGACTGGAAACAAGCATCCTAGGACCGGTTTCGGGCTTTCAGCCCCCATCAGCCAGGATAGCTTGACTCCAGTGGCATGGAGAGCACGGGACCCACGTCAGGGCATACCCGTTTGACTCGGGTGAAAAATGCAAAAAGAACAATTGATGGATAGAATGCAGGACAATGTCATACATTCACCCCAGTACAGAGATCTGGGCCTAAACCCATTGTTTATTTGCTCAACATGCCATTCCAGTTTGGACCCAGCCATTTTCAAATCAGTCTTGACCCTGCGCCCAATGGGAACAGTCCAGCCCAAACTGTCAGGTCAGGTCCTCCCTGGACTGGAAACAAGCATCGTAGGACTGGTTTCAGGCTTTCAGCCCTCCTCAGCCAGGAGAGCTTGCCTCCAGTGGCATGGAGAGCATGGGACCCACGTCTGGGCATACCCGTTTCACTCGGGGTGAAAAATGCAAAAAGAACAATTGATGGATAGAATGCAGGACAATGTTATACATTCACTCCAGTACAGAGATCTGGGCCTAAATCATTCATTTTTTTGCTCATCATGCCATCCCAGTTTGGACCCAGCCATCTGCAAATCAGTCTTGACCCTGCGCCCAATGGGAGCAGTCCAGCCTGAACTGCCAGGCCAGGTCCTCCCTGGACTGGAAACAAGTATCCTAGGACCGGTTTCGGGTTTTCAGCCCCCATCAGCCAAGTTAGCTTGACTCCAGTGGCATGGAGAGCACGGGACCCACATCTGGGCATACCCATTTCAATTGGGGTGACAAATGCAAAAAAAACAATTGATGGACACAATGCAGAACAATGTCATACATTCAGCCCAGTACAGAGATCTGGGCCTAAATCCATTGTTATTTTGCTCACCATGCCATTCCAGTTCAGACCCAGCCATATGCAAATCAGTCTTGACCCTGTGCCCAATGGAAACAGTCCAGCCCGAACTGCCAGGCCAGGTCCTCCCTGGACTGGAAACAACCATCCTAGGACCGGTTTCGGGCTTTCAGCCCCCATCAGCCAGGATAGCTTGACTCCAGTGGCATGGAGAGCACGGGACCCACGTCTGGGCATACCCGTTTGACTCGGGGTGAAAAATGCAAACAGAACAATTGATGGATAGAATGCAGGACAATGTCATACATTCACCCCAGTACAGGGATCTAGGCCTAAATCCATCGTTTATTTGCTCACCATGCCATTCCAGTTTGGACCCAGCCATCTGCAAATCAGTCTTGACCCTGCGCCCAATGGGAGCAGTCCAGCCCGAACTGCCATGCCAGGTCCTCCCTGGACTGGAAACAACCATTCTAGGACCGGTTTTGGGCTTTCAGCCCTCCTCAGTCAGGAGAGCTTGACTCCAGTGGCATGGAGAGCATAACACCCACGTCTGGGCATACCCGTTTCACTCGGGGTGACAAATGCAAAAACAACAATTGATGGACAGAATGCAAAACAATGTCATACATTCACCCCAGGCCAGAGATCTGGGCCTAAATCCATCCTTTTTTTGCTCACCATGCCATTCCAGTTTGGACCCAGCCATCTGAAAATCAGTCTTGACCCTGCGCCCAATGGGAGCAGTCCAGCCCGAACTGCCTGGCCAGGTCCTCCCTGGACTGGAAACAAGCATCCTAGGACCTGTTTTGGGCTTTCAGCCCCCATCAGCCAAGATAGCGTGACTCCAGTGGCATGGAGAGCACGGGACCCACATCTGGGCATACCCGTTTCACTCGGGGTGACAAATGCAAAAAAAACCAATTGATGAACAGAATGCAGAACAATGTCATACATTCACCCCGTACAGAGATCTGGGCCTAAATCCATCATTTTTTTGCTCACCATTCCATTCCAGTTTGGACCCAGCCATATGCAAATCAGTCTTGACCCTGAACCCAATGGGAACAGTCCAGTCCGAACTGCCAGGCCAGGTCCTCCCTGGATCCATAATGTTAGACCACAAAAGTTCAGTGGGTGAACGTGTGCTTTACAAATACATGATATATTAATGGGCATTTGCAACAGTTCTAGCTTTCATGGGCTAACACATGCAATAACAGTCATGCCCACACAAATGTGCACAGACTGTCTTTGTGGTCTCTGTGCAAACACGCTTGATGTAAAAAATTCTATCAAATTGAAATGGTGGGTAATGATAACTCACATTGCACACTGACATTTCCAGAAAGTAAAAAACTGAAACCGTCCAAAATCTTAAAATTATTGTTTAGACCCACACTTTAGGTTAATGCTAAATAATAAACATGCTTACCATAACAACTCTTGTCAGTACTGTAATCGACATAATAATCATGACCACAGGGCTGAGAACAAACATTTACCATCCATGTTCCCAAAAGAAAGTGAACAACTAACTAAACAAACTGAAGCTCAGTAAGGACCAGATCTATGTAGCACTGGTTGCAAAATACTGTTTTTAATTTGAGACTAGTATGCTTGAGACCAGTGTGGCATTTAGCAATCTTACCTTTGTACTAATAACTTTGTTCACAAAATGCTGATTCTTTGTGGGTGTAAATTTGATCTACATCATGAAAATTAATCAAGTATGTCACAAATTGCGACACGCTAAGAACCTCAGCCATCAAGGAGATGGTAGCATGCTGAGATCAGCAGACCACCATGTCTATGATTTCTTTTAAATGCAGATATTTTTTAATGGAAAACAGGATGCATAAAAAAAAATAATAGTAACATTTTTAAGACTATGCAGTGGTCAGTGAGGCAAAGGTGCATTGAACCAAAGCCTGCTCTTGAAAAAAAATTAGTTTTCAACATTCACAAAGGGCCTTCCCACTATCTTTTCATAGTTGGTAAACTATTAATGTTTTGTGACCGGATTTCAGTTGCAAAACATTAATGAATACCAATCTGATTTGTTATTAGGACGGAGAGCCCTAAATATGCCCCTTCCAAATACCTAATTGATATTTTTTGTGTAACTCCAAAATGCAATTCGGTAGCATGTTATGACGTGATAATTCAGATTTCATAAATAATAACCCTTTTGCTGTCACAAATGACCTGATTTTATAAATTGGGCCATTTGGCAATGCAATAAGGCTTCATACATCTGACCTTCAGTTAATGACATAAGTATTGTTTTGCACATGGTGAACAAAGACTCTTAAATATGTAAAGGTAGTGCTGTTAAATCAAGGTAATGGGAACACTTACTAGTGAGAAGAGAAGATCTGTGATATGACATTCTATACTAAATGTATTAATAATATTATCAATTTTTTCAGATGAATTAGTACTGAAAATGCAATGTCATTCTGTCTGTAAGTGATGGATATAGAATTTGCTAAGCAGGGATTTCCTGCCCAAAAACTCACTCATATAATAAGAATGACACTCACATTGAATATTCCCACTTGCAGATTGCAGACTGTACATATTATTATATTGTATTGATATTTAGATTGTGCTTTCCTAAATATGATTCCCTAAAAACAAAGCTTACAGATGAGGTACCTTTCTAAAAACCTCAAAAATTCATTTACAAATCACAGTTAAATTGCAGTTATGGTTATGAATAAAAAAAAATTAAAAACTGACATTCGCAAGCATAACTCACACAACAGCCTTGCACACCACATGGAATGCTCATGACCTCACCCATTAAGTGGCATATGCTATTACAAATGTTGTAAATAATCTGTCAGCTAAGATTTCAATTTACATTACCCTTACCACATTTAAAGAGACAGCTGTGAATGCAGCATTATTGGTTTGGCATGTGTTGTTTTGCTTCAGATATTATTGTGTTTTTGTTTAAATATTGTGAGGTTATGAGCATTGCAATTATTGTGCGATTTCGTGTAAAAATATAATCTTGATAATATATCTAGTCTGCTGATAATGTTAATTAGGAAGCGCAAAGATGTTTGGTCATTGTTGGACCTGGTCCTTTTTGCAGGATTATCCCCAAAACCTTTATCTCACTTCTTTTTTTCTGACCTTTTTGTTGGCTTTAGGACTCTGGTCAATTTACAACTGCTAATCAGTACTAAAGTGCATGCGCTCTCTACCCTAACACTTGGTATTATTGGCTTACTCTTGTTTGTCATGTTAATTTACCCGTACGTCCCTTGTAAAGTGGCATACCATATACCCAGGGCCTGTAAATTAATTGCTACTATTGGGCCTGCAGCTCAGACTGTGCCACCCACAGACTTAGTCTTTCATACCTGCCTCAGGCCTGCCACTGCAGTGCCTGCATGTGCAGTTTACTGTCACATTCACTTGGCATTTGAAACTACTCGCCAAACCTTGAATTTCCTTTCAACTGTATATAGATCACCCCTAAGGTAGGCCCTAGGTAGCCCTATTGGCAGACTGCTACGTAGATAAAACTCAGGACATGTGCCTTTATTATGTTGCATGTCCTTGTAGTTATAAATTAGTGCCTATTGTGATTCTCACTATTGTTAGGCCTACTACTCTAAGACTAGCATTGGGAATTCCCTTACATATGTTTAAGTTTAATCCCTGATATGAAAGGTGTATCATTACCATGTTTGGTATGTTTAGAATGATATGGAAAAATCATGCTTACTGGTGTAGGTGGATTTTTTACTACTAGTTTAGAAATGCCACTTTTTGAAAGTGGGCATTTTTCTGTTCTTATAACTCCGGTTGTTTTACAGCCTGATTCCAATCCATATCTAGGGCAGATGGACAGCTACACTTTGTGTATACTTTCCAGACAGCCACAACACAAGAAGGGCTAGGTGTGACAAGAGCAGCATCTGCATCATCTGTATACTGATAGTCTTCCTGGGTTGGGAGAGAGGGAGATGGAGTGCACAAAAAGGGTTAATTTACCCGCTACTGTATGACTGGTGCCAGGGGTGGGATTGAAAAGGAGTTTTGTGCACTTGTAAGGTTTCTTTTGAAGTGCCCCCAGATCAAAGACATTTGAAGTAAAAGTACAGAGGCTGTGACTGCCATGATTAGGGAGCACTTTTGGAACTGGGACGGAATCTCTGTCAGAGGGATTGATGTGCTGCATAAAGCACTCTTCTGGATTGCTCTTCTGCTGTTGCCCTCCTGCCTGCTACTTGCTGGTTGGTCTGAAGAACCCACAGGATAGCTGTTCTGCTTGTTGCCCTGCTGCCAGCTGTCCCCCGACTCTAATTTAACCAGACTCTCCAGGCTGCACAATTGCCAGAGGACTGCTGAGTGACCAGGAAGGATCACCATTTGCATCACTTGCTGTCATGAGCTAGGCTGCCTGTCTTGTGCATCCTTTTCTGTGCCCAGTGTTCTCAGAGGGCTTGTTAGTTTGCCCCACCTATTGATCATGGAATCTCAATGGCAACAAATGCTTCCCCCAGAGTGCTGTTGTCCACTCCAGGGCTTCTACAAGTCCAGCACTTGTGGAGCATTTTGCTGCCTCTTTCAGCCAGTGCATGTGGAGCGCTTCATCACCTCTTGACCCAGTGCACGTGAAGGACCCTGGCGATACTGCCACCGCTCTAGGAGAAGCCAAGCCAAAGAATTGCCTAATTAGAGCTCTCACACCATTCTATAAGGCATGGGAGGCGTGTCTCTTTCTGGGAGGTCAGCACTGCGGACTGTTGCATTCAGCAGCAACCTCCATCTGGAGTCCAGTTTGGCATGGGGGCCTCACTTGGTTGCCTGGCAAAACCAATGCACACTTGGCATACTTCCCTCAGGGCTAACCCAAGTCAAAAAGGAAGATCATCCTGGAGTCATTCTGGAGTCATCTGATGACTTCAGCTGAGCTATTCCTATAATTATCTGGGGAAGTCGTCTCAAGCCATCCTGAAGTATGTCTATAAGGCAAAATATTTAAATGAGATGAGTCTAGAGTCATCAAAGAAACTACACCATGATTAGTTCCTGATTACTTCAGTAGAAAACACTTGATGATCATTTACTACTGCAGGATAATCTCATAGTGATTTCAGGATTAGTCTGGATTACTCCAGGATGAGTTCCTGATTACTTTACTGGGAAACATGTGATAACCTTGTACTACTGCAGGATGATCTCATGATGATCTCAGGATTAGGCTGGATTATTCCAGGATGAACATATGAGTATTTCAGGATGTGCTGTATTATTACTAGGGCTCACGGTTTTATGGCATTTTTTTTACACTTCCGTCTGTATTTATCCATATTTATTTTTGGGCTACCTTTTTGGTATTTATCCATATTTATTTTGAGAATAAATGGAGTCATAAAATTGTATATTTCCACATCTATTTAACTGATAAACATGCTGTTACACTTTGATGCCTTTCACGTTTTAGCAGATTAAGCAGCCAAATATAATAAAACGGCACAACCATAGGTAAATATTAGCATTATATACAAATATAGGTTAACATATCCTTGCCGTGCCCCATCCCCTCCTGCCCCCGTGCAGCACACAAACAGTGTGACTCCTTCATTGCCTCTGGCTGATGCGGGCCCCGTGCACAATGCCCGCTAACTTTGTTATACTATGTCCGTCACACTGGTGTCTCCACAGTAGTAGAACCACTGCACGAAGCTCACCGATGACTCACGCATAAGTACTGTCCTGGGGGCCCACACGGCTTATCTTCATCTTCCCACTAAGCTGAGGAAAGTGGGGGAGACATTAGCTGTATCATTCCAGTGTCTGTGAAGCCAATCAGAGTTTCCCTGTCCTCGGAGGAAAAGACGGCTGTGGTGAGACACGCAGCAGTATTGTAATTCCCTTAAAGGGAGCATCTGCAATTTGTTTCCCTGAACAACCCTAGTTTAGGGGCACTTGGTCTTCTATAGGCATTATTTTTTCCAACATCACAGATTGAAACCTCATCCGAGGACCCTGAGCATGGCCTGGAACTGCCGCTAGAGAGTTGCTTCAGTTAGGAAGACTCGAGATTACAGATTATAATGTATGTCATGTTCATTCTTGCTTAGCCAGGCTAACAAGTATTATTTCAGGATTCGCTAAATAGGCACAGTAGTATTAATGTATGTACTATTTCATAATCTGCTACATGTCATGCCCTGATGTTCTAATATATGTCACTTTTACCTTGCATTGAGAGGATAATGATATTGATTTTAGTATTGGCATAGTATGTGCAGTCCTTATGTCGTTTGGATCTATATTATACTATACTATACTATACTATACTATACTATATCTATACTATTCTATACATTTTTCTTCAACCCTGTGTGGAGACTCTTTTGTGTTATGTTCATTGTGTTACTGGTGTGAGTATGTTGCCCAAACGCTTAACACATTGTCTCTGGGAATAAGCCTGACTACTCTGTGCCAAGCTACCAAGGGGGTGAGCATAGTTTATCTTTGGAGTGTAATTTACTTGACCTGACTAGAGTGGTGGGGTCTTCCTGGCTTAGGTTCATACCCTAGAAAACCAGTAACTCCATTTCTAATATTCGTTATTAAGTTCAAAGCTGCTGCCCTATCAGTTATTAATATTTCTCCAAGATGTTTTAGAATTGGCATAATCTATGGTATTGTGACTATATGCCACCTGCCAATAGGAAGTATTATTTTTGTTTGTGTTGTAATTATTTCATTGAAATTTTCAAAACATTGTACAACCAATTATGCAGAAGTAGGTCAACAACGCTGAAGGTCCATGCATGGCCACAACCATCAGAGGCAATACATGGAGTATAAGCAACAGGACCGAAACAGTCCAACTAGTGGGGAGTGGTAAGGGTGTATTGGGGTGATTGGCATCAAAGAGAGGGGATGATGCAGAGAGTGAGGGGGTAGAGATGGGAAGAAATAGGGACAAGAGAAAGAAAAAAGGGGGATGCAGGAATGGGGGATGCAGGAATGGAGGAGCGCAAGGACCGCAAGGACCCAGGACTCGGGGGCAACAGGTCGAAAAGAGGATGGGCCCGCAAGGCCAACCCAAAGTAGCCAGTACTGCTCAGCATCAGTCCTCATAAGAAGGGTTCCCATATCAGGAGAAACAGGTCAGCTTTGTCTAGGAGGTTGTTAATTATGCTCTTGCAAGAGGCAGGTTTATACATTACAGTGAACATTACTGGGCAACTGCGGAGATCGCCAGTGGTACAAGATGCAGATCTTCGCTGCTGTGATGGTGGTAGTGAGCAGTCAATGTGCATGGTGGGGCAGTTGGGGGAGGCACCCCAGGTTTTGGAGTATGATCAATCGATCCAGAATAATGGCGGGTACTGCTATGGATTCCCTCAGTGTAGACCCCATGTCGGACCAGAAGTGGTGGATGGTCAGAAATTCAGAGAGCAAATAGATGATGTTGCAGAGATTGAGGGTGCAGTGCTAGCGGGAGGCAGGGGGCAGTAGACCCGCAGAACGGAGCCTTGTTGCTGACTAGTGCCATTCCTGTAGGATATTAAAAAGGCTGAATTTGATCTGGGCCTCCAGGGTCTCCACACTGATAATCTCCAGGAGCTCCGCCCAGTCCTCCTCCTCAGAGTTCAACTGGAGGCCAGCTTCCAAGACTGTCCTTGGTCGAGGCACCTGTGACTTGGATTACAAATAGTGGGTCAGGAGGTTGTACATCCCAGACATCATGCCCTTGAACTACCACCATGTGTTGAGGTAGGAGAGTACCGGCAAGAGGGGAGGGTCCCGGGAGTTGAGCCCAACCTGTGTGTGAGGCAATTGGGTATTGCACCATAGTGTATTGGCTCGAAGGACGAATTTGTCCTGCAATGTGTTGAAGGGTTTGAGAACACCCTGTGTAAGCAGGTCAGTCAGGGTGTGGATTCCTGCACTGTGCCAGGAGCCCAGGTTGAGGGTGACCCCCCCATGCAAATTCAGCATTGCCCCAGATGGGCACCTTATTGTGGAGATAGATGTCTACAGAAAGGAGCTTGTGAGCCCATGCCCACGACTGAGACATCATGTGCAACACAGGATTCATTCATCCCGCCCCAGGGGCGGGGAAAGTATAGAGCGAGTGCAAGCCCCCAGGGCTGTCCAAAAGCCACCTCATATGCATATAAGTCAACCTTGCTAGGTGCAGGGCTAAGCTGTAGTGTTCCACAGAAGGGAGGCCTCTGCCTCCGACAGGCCGATGAGCAATGAGTTTCCCAATAGGAAGTTGGGTCTGTGTGGGTACCCAAATGAAATATTTAATGCCCTTGACCACCTGCTTTAGGACCCGAAGGGTGGTAACAATGGGAGCATAAGAAGCACATAGGTGAACCGTGGGAGAGTCACCATATTCACTGCCTGGGTTCCGCCCTACAGCGACAGGTTCAGGTATGACCATTTCTCAAAATCGAGTCTCATCTGTTCTAAAAGCAGGTCTAAGTTGTCTGCTACCATGCGCTCCAGACCCTTGTTGATGTAGATGCCCAGGTACTAGAGATGGGGCGGTCTCCACTGGAACGGATACCCCTTGATGGCTGCGCAGGTGGTCACCATTAAGAGTGGTAGAACCTCTCTCTTACCCCAGTTAACCTTGTAACTTGAGCGGCAGCCAAAGCTGTAAGGGTATCTAGCAGTGCCGGAAGGGAGGAGGACAGTTCCAAAAATGTAAGGAGGATGTCATCGGCTTATAGGTAGAGTGTTGAGAGTCCACTGGATGTGGAAATTCCCTTGATCCTGTCCAACAGGAATATGGATGCTGCTAGAACAAGGAAAGAGAGCAGAGGGGAGTGTGGACACCTCTATTGTGTGCCCTTTCGCACCGGAAATGGGTCAGAGAGAAAGCCGCCACGACTGACTGGGGCTGATGGAGAGTCATAAAGTCAGCTTACTTTGGAGATGAAATCTACGCCATGACCGAATTCCCAAAGCGTGGCAAACATGCAAATGCACTCAATCCAGTCACTGTACAATTACATTGCCAGAGCCTCCACCAGCAGACCTGCAACCAGCCAAAGCAAATGGGTCAGTGTGCACATATGGTTGTGGAGCAAGCATCCCTGGACGAACCCGACCTGAGTATGGTGTATCAGAGTGAGGAAAACACGCTTGAGGTGGGCCGCCAGCATGCTTGCCAAGATCGTAACATCGACATTGAGGAAGGAGATAGGGCAACAGATACCACAAAGGAGGGGTCCTTGTCTGGCTTGGGAAGTAAAGTGATAAGAGCCTTGTGGGAAAGAAGGCCCCGAAAGCCAGAGTGATCAGCTTCCCCAAAGGCTTAGAATAGGAGGTCCACCGTCTCCGTTCTGGTCCACCTGTGAAACTCGGCCAGAGAGCTGTCTTCCCCAGGGGTCTTGTGGTAGGGGAGACAAGAGATGGCTTGCGCAATCTCCTCCTTCATGTTTGTGTCCTGTAGTAGTTCCCTACCCTCATCCTTGAGACAGTGCAGGCAGATGGAGTCAAGAAAGGAACAGTTTTGGGGAAGTAGAGGGTTTGGTAATAGGAGGCAAAAGTGTCTGCGGTTTCTTGCACATGGGTGGTGAGGGTACTGGAGGCTTTGGTGATGGCAGGAATAGCATCCCTAATTCCCTCTGCTAGAGATGCGCTGCTAGAAGCCTACTCATCTTCTCTCCTTGCTCGTAGTGCCTATATTGCAGTTTATGGAGTGCGTATTCGGCCTTGGAATTAAAGAGAGAGTTCAGCTCCATGTGTGCTTTCTCAAGAGTGTGCCGAGCAGCAGCAGAGGGGTGGGCCATGTATGCATGCATGAGGGTAGCTATGGACTCCTCCAGAGCTCTCTGTTGTTCCTCTGTATGTCTATTTGAGATGGCAGTGTCCCTTCAGTTGTCCTCTGGTGATCACCTTAGCCGCAGCACAGAGTGTCAGGGCTGAGTTCACCAACCCCTTATTTGGTCCACATATGTGAAAAAAGTAAGATTTGAGTTATTCCTTATCCTTAGAATGGGTATAGCATGGCATGTTAAGACACAATGGCTTGCGGTGCAGTCGGGTGAGAACAAGGTCAGCCAGGAGGCAGATCGCTGAGTGGTTGGAAAGTGGAGGCATCTCTCAAAAGGGTGAGCACGGGCTGAGCCACCAGAAAGGAGTCTAGCCGTGAGTGTGTGGCATACACCCAGGACAAGTAGGTATACTCTGTCCATGGGGAGCAAGAGGTGCCACACATCTATGAGGCTGTAATTCATCTTGAGATCCCACAGGATGACTCAGTTTGCACTATAGCCATGTCAACTGGGCACATGCAGTCCAGGATAGCATCTCAGGCTAGGTTCCAGTCACCCCTGAGAAGAAGGTTTGTGGTGCCTATCTCCATTAGGCTATGATTGGGCTGGAGGAGAAAGGAGCGTTTGGGTCCCAAATGTTGATTAAAGCGCAGGAGATGGATTGGATCAATGAGAAAACAAAAGCATTTCTGATGACCATTTCCCAAAAGACCTAAATTGTATATGCTTCTGAAAATACATAAGAGTTTAACAGACCCACCATTACATCTGATAGTGTCCGGGTGTGGGTCCATCTTTGATCCCTTAGGTAAATACATCAATACACACATGCAACCTTTTTGTGCAATCATGGCACACGTATATTCAAGATACAACTGATTTTTTTAAACGGCTCAGTTCTATCTTGTGAGCAGGATGAAGCCTGGTTATTATGCACTATTGATGTTGTATCCCTCTACACATCAAATGCGCACTCTGAAGGATTACAGCATCCAATGACAGGTACAAGCAAAGTTTTTCTACTTGAATTAGTTAATTTCTGTGTACACCATAGCTACTTTGGGACAGTAAATTTTATCTTCTGTTAAACTGAACTTTCATTGGCTTTGCAGGGGCTCCAGCTTATGCGAATACATACATGGCTACGTTTGAACAGGAACACATCTACGATGACCCCTTATGATCTAGTAATCTGGCATTTTGTTGCCATTATAGTGATGACATTTTCCTCGTGTGGAAGAATACAGAAACTATGTTAATGAAAAACGTCGAGAAACTCAATTCTAGGAATCCAAGGATACAATTCACTCACACCATCATTAAAACACATTTATCATTTTTGGATGTATGGATTGAACTCACAGAATTTGGTTTTCAATCATCAGATTATAAGAAGCCTACAGATGGAAATAATACTTTCTTCTTCCAAAGCTTTCATCTACCAAGTTTAGTACGTAATCTACTGTATTCACGTTTCCTAAGAATCAGAGGAATTACTTCTGACGAAAGCAATTGTAAAGCAACATTGATTGATTATAAAAAGATATAAATAAGCAGAGGCTATCCCAAAGATCTCTTGAATGCCAATGAACACAGGGAACTAACCACTGCACCTGAGTAATTATTAATGAAACAACCTAAAGTGACCACTAACAGGATGGTATTCACTTCAAATTATTCCACACAATCATTTCAGATCAAACAAATTATACTTAACTGGTGGGAATGTTACAATTAGGACCTGATTTCCATGGTTTGGTTAATCTGAAACCTTTATTTTCATGCAAGAGATTGCATAATCTCAAGGAGAATTTAACAAAAAAAATCACAACCTGTGGAGCAGAAAAATGAAGGGACAAAAAAATGCCTGAATTGCAATAACATGTACTGCTAAAAACCACGGGTAAAGACAACACAAAAAAGTTATTGCAACGCAAAGTTTATTGGATTAAATGTTTGGATACTTTAAATCCAAAAGGTCTCAACGACAAATTAGAGATGCCATGTTTTTATAGGCTTAGTTGTAAAGTTTGCATACACAAAGGTATTTCTATCATTCAAAGGGTATTTGATTTAATAATAGTTCACATGCATATGGAGAGTCTCCATTACGACACCTTGTGGTAACATTCACGATGTACAATATTTTGTTTCATTTAGTTCTTTAACAAAAATGCGAAGTGGACATTTTGATAAAGCTTCATGTGCTCAACCAATGATCCATGACCCCTACCACCATCTTTTCTTTCTTTCTTTTAGTTGTGCACTTTTATTACCACGGGCCTTGGTAACAATTTTGATCATTATAAGGAGTATTTTTGTTTGATCTGTTTAGTATTGAGCTTGCCGAGATTCTTGGATGATTGGACTAAGGACTGTGCAATTTGGCGTGCTTTGTTAGGCCTCATCACACTGATCACTGTTCATGGAATATCATTTATGATGTAGTTTCATTTCAGATCTTTTACGAGTGTTAGTGGTACCATATGTTTGCGCAGGATGCTTTTTCTGGACTTAAAATACATGTTTATAAAAGCATAGAGGCACTTCGATTGTAATTATGATCATAGATTTCCTCACAATACGTGTTTTCAAATGGATATACTCCGTTCAAGATGGTGCCACTAATATTCAGCATTTTGAGTACGGGTGATTTTTTTAATGCCAATTAGGATGTACTTCCAGCTGTATTGGAGTTCGAGCAGAACTTATGGCTAGAAGGTTTCTCAAATTCGTCGTGAGGTATTAGGGCCCGATTCACAGAACTAACTTAAGACAAAATCCTAAACTTACTACCATTTTGGTATTCACAGAAGGCACTTACTCATTTTGGTATTCACAGAAGGCACTCACTCATTTCGGTATTCACAGAAGTTAGGAGTCCTAACTTTAGGACTCCTAAATGTCTTCTGTGAATACCGAAAGTCTGAAAGTTAGGATTTTTCTCAGTTTAGGAGTAGTAAAGTTAGGAGTCCTAACTTCAGGACTCCTAAAGGCCTTCTGTGAATACCAAAGTCTTAAAGTTAGGATTTTTCTCAGTTTAGGAGTCCTAAAGTTAGGAGTCCTAACTTTACTACTCCAAAACTGAGAAAAATCCTAACTTTAAGACTTTCAGTATTCACAGAAGGCATTTAGGAGTCCTAAAGTTAGGAGTCCTAACTTTACTACTCCTAATCTGAGAAAAATCCTAACTTTAAGACTTTTGGTATTCACAGAAGGCATTTAGGAGTCCTAAAGTTAGGACTCCTAACTTCTGTGAATTCCCAAATGAGTAAGTGCCTTCTGTGAATACCAAAATGTGTAAGTGACTTCTGTGAATACCAAAATGGTAGTGAGTTTAGGATTTTGTCTTAAGTTAGTTCTGTGAATCGGGCCCTTAGATTCCATGTCGATACAGGTACGCGAGGACGGATTTGAGATTAGATGCATACTTTGTCATTTATTTTAGATTTGGTTTCGTCACCATCAAAGTAACAACAAACACTGCACATGTCGAAGTTCCATAAGGTATGCCTGTTTGGGTGTGTGAGGTTGATCATGTAACAATGTTTTTAGTATAGCTGGTTTTCGGTGTTATATCATCGTTTTGTGTACTTTACAGGCATACTCGGAGGTTCAAGGTTATCATGTCGCATACTAGGTGTGATCAGTTGACACTACAAGATGATGGGTGATTGTTAACAATTAAGTTTAATTTGGATATAGGAATCAGTACTTTAATTTGAGTTGAGCACTTGTATCATTTTTGCATGACATTCTTCATGGTCACTGTTCCACGTGGCACAGTTTTTTAACTCATTATGAAGGATTAGCTGTTAGAATGATAACAATAATGTTGATATCACATTGCAACATGATTATGGTACATGTTTAAGTTCACCTGAATATAACTTACATTGCAGACTCTATCGAACCACTCTGATGCATACGTTCAAAGCCGGATGATCATTATTTTTGTTTCATATAGTTTTAGATTTACCACTGAAGAAGGGATTTTATTCCCGAAATGCATTGGGTATAATGATTGTATCTTATCATGAAGACTCATGGAACGACATAGTTTGGATTCATATGAATATGATTTTTCTATAGCAATGATCATTTATTAGAAGTTAATACTGTATGTACATGTGCTTTTCGCATAAGATAAATGATTCAGGAATGAATGGAAAAACAATGGTTGTCAGTTGATTAATTTTAAGTACATATTATGATATTATTTATATTAAATGTTCATAGTTGTGCACGCCCTGCCTCAGCTACACCCATTAAATTAGTCTTTGGTTCAGTCAGTGTATACACATGTCAGGCAGACACAGGAGGACGTAACACACTAAGGTTCATTAAGTTTAAGAAATTGAGGAATATTGGTTTAAATAGGAGTACTCACCCACACATTCCAAAATGTTTA
This sequence comes from Triturus cristatus, assembly GCF_964204655.1. Taxonomy (NCBI): domain Eukaryota; kingdom Metazoa; phylum Chordata; class Amphibia; order Caudata; family Salamandridae; genus Triturus; species Triturus cristatus. The sequence goes on from NC_140588.1 coordinate 719,946,571, forward strand.
TGGGTTAAACCCTACTTTGGAAATAAGAAACCAAAAAACCTACCAAAACTCATGAAATATCATAAAGGTCATTTATATTTATCAGCAATTACACAATCCTTTTTCTCACTGAGAATTACTGTATTCAAGACTTTAAGAATTCCTTAGAGCATCAGAGAAATTACATGATTTTTACATTTATAACTTTGACTATCATTGACAATTCACACACTTTCTGAATAGATGTGGCATTCAGCAGATTTGTATTTCTTGTTGTTGCCTGTTTATTACCCTTGTGACCTTGACATTTTCCAGACCATAATGAATTTGATGCCCTTCTAGCTGAACATTCGGCTGTAAAAACCGATGAAGCACCCACTGTGTATCACATGAAATTGCGTACAGTGCCCTTGGACCCTCACAGCCCTGTGTAATATAGATGGTTGGAGACAGCTGCTATATATGTGGACACAAGCCTTTCAACCTCAGGTAAGGTTTCTACCTGTCCTCTTGTTGGCAATCTATTAATCAACCTTTACTGTGAATTATTACCTCCATGTAACTTTGTGCTGTGTGGGTTTTCTTACCAGAAGTATGCTTGATGGTATATTCATTATCAATAGTGTTTTTGGCAAGTAAATCTTTCATACAATACTAGAAAGCTCGCCTCTGCATCAGGGTCTTGGAGATTCTGGCTACCCTATTCTAGAAGCTCTCCTTGAGGACTGCAATCTCTAGACCTAATGGAAATTTCCACCATACCTGGTTTCAGGGTTGCAATCAATATGCAAAGACAAGCCGACTAACAGCACATGGGAGTTGCTAGTTTCATTACCTTGATCTTGTGAGTACTAACCCATCTTCACCTTGAATTTTTGGCCTATGCCTTCTCCTATACAAGGCATTGATCATTTGTTTCTATCGTCCCTCTCTAATGTGAGAAAGTCAAGCAAAAAAGACATGTAGATGTGTCTTGCTCTGGGGAATTTTTATGGTTGTTCATCTTCAAATTTTGTCCTGCACTGCTACCAATGTCATAGTTTCGCAAAAGTACTGTCCCTCATGAGTAATTGTTCCTTTTATTCCCCTCTTGAATCCAGTGCACTTTTACATCTGTCCCCAGCATGTTTCCTGTCTCTATTGTAAGAGATCTCCCACACTATCCCAGCATGCAACAATCCTATTTAGCCTTCACAGTAACTCTAGCTATCTGCCTTCTTTAGAAATGGCATTTCAGTCACATTTCAAACCACAATCAACCCCTACTCTTGCATGTTCACTTATGAGCAACTGGAACCCTAGGGATCACCTTACTTGCATATTTTGAGTATCTCTATAATGAGAAGGTTGTATGGGTTTGCCAGTCTTCTATATCAGCCTCTTCATCAATTCCATGCTAGCCCCACATTATGACACTAGCTCCTAAAATTCTAGGATCAGCTCGCACTGACTTTTGTAATCTATCTGTCAGCACCACATCGATGACAGATGTCTGAACATGCCCATATAATATCTCTTCCTAAAAAATCAAGCTACTTAGAGACCAATCATTTTCTAGAGCCTTCTCAATCGGAGTTTGGCCTGCTTCAGAATACTGAGACTGTCTAAATAGCAGTAATAGATTACTGGACAAAGAAAACTTAGCTGCTCACAATCGATTTTTCATGCCCCATTTTAAATCTAATGTGCTTTCTGTATCCTGTGGCTTTTCCCACTCCTCCACTTTGAGCCCCACTCCCTTTAATCTGTTGATTTCTCCTCTGGCATTTCTGATTCCATCCTTTGCTTTGAATTGGTTTTATACACCAATGGCACTTATGTCACTATTTCATCTCCAATAACTTGGATCAGAAGCAATCCAATATTTGTTCCTGTATGAGAGCAGTTGCTTGGTGGATGAGGAACAATTTCCTTAAACTCAACAGTAACAAGACCAAGAAACTAATATGGGCAACTCCTGGCCCACATCTTGGTGGCACTCTGAATTGTAGACATCAAATGTTCATGCTGTAGGAAGCTGGCTCTGTATATACTATACTAAAGTAAGATATAGTGTGCACAGAGTTCAGTGGAATCCCAGAGGTAGGCAGAGGTAAAATTAGATAATACCTTATTCTCTATTTGTGATAGTGTGTGTGAGCAGCACGGCTTTATCAGAGGGTAGTGTTAAGCATGTATTGTACACAGTCAGGCAAGAAATGATGTCACACACTCAAAGACTGAACTCATACCAATTTGTTTGTCTAAAAATATTATTTAGTATATTTTATTTTCTAGAACCAGGCCAGGCCTGGTACAGTAAGTATAATAATACTTTGCAAGAATTATACAGTTTAAATGTAGTTTACATGCAGTTGGATGCAATTAGATAGGTTACAGGTAAGTCATTTGGTTATAAAGCAGTTTGAATTACTTTTCAGTTACTTTTCAGATTACTTTTCAAGTTCCTTTTCAGACTTTTTTTTAGTTACTTTTTTACTCACTATGATATGCCTAGATATCACACTGGGACATTTCCTAGATACAAGGTAAGTAAATCAATTTTTGTATATTTGCAGTTTCTTAGAGTTTCATACAAACCAACTCCACACTAAGCAATTATAACAAAAAAACAGTTAAATGCAGTCCTATGGGAGAAAACAAAGTTATCAACTTTACAGTAAGTACTTAGGTTTTTGGGGTTGATTTTCTGGGGTTAGAACCAGGGTTCTCCAAGGGTCGAGGATGTACTCTCAAAGGTCCTCTCCGCATTAGGGCGGCCAGGTGCAGAGTGCTGAGGTCCAATGTTATCCAATGTGGGATAGGGGGTCCTCGGTTGGTGGCTGCTCACGAGCAGGCCACAAGGTTGTGGGAGCAAAGCTCCTAGACTTAGGCTCAGAGAAAATGGGATCCGATTTAGCACACAATGTGCACCCACAGCGGCACAGGGACAGCCAGGTGCAGGGTGCTGGTTTGGCGTCGGGTGCCCTTTTTGTTTTCAAAGGGAATGCTCCAGTTGCAACAAACACTGCAGGCTCGGGATGAAGATCTTCCGGAGGGGACCACCTGTTGGAGAGGTATGTTGGGTTGTCTTAGGATGCCGGGGCACCACTGGTTGGGCTACCCAAGGCTGTGGATAGTCGGGTGATGTGGCGTCTTTTGGTGGCGGTTTTTTACCGGCTCCAGATGCGGTTAGGGGGATCCTCCAGAAAGGGGCTGCAGGCATCGGTTGGACACTTGAGGTAGGTCATCGATCACCAGATCCCAGGTCAGGATCCCCGGGGAGACCTCCATGTGGTTTTGGGCCACTCGAACTTGTGTTGTGGGCATCCGGTGCAGAGTGGTGCAGACTTGCGGATTTGGTTGGAGCCAGAACCTATAGGTGAGCAAATCCGGTGCTCCAAGAGTCAAGGTCTGGTTTGAGAAGGCAGGACAGGTACTCTTGGTTCTTGGGAGCTGTTGCGGCAGGACTCACTGGGATTTTGCTGTAGTAGTTCAAGGTCAGGACAGGCCAGTAGGGCTGGGGCCAAGTCAGTTGCTGTTCCTCCCTTCTTCAGCATGGCTCTTTGGTCCTTCTTCTTGTTTCTTCTTGACTGAGGAGGCAAGGATCAAGGTTGCCCCTAAATACTGAATTTAGGGGCATTACCGGTAGGTACAGTTTGGGATCAATGGGTACCTTCCTCGGGGTGGGTACACCCCCTAATATGCCACTCTTCAGTGGGAGGGAGGCATAAGACTCACTTTGGTTGGCTGGGTCCCCCCCATCTTCAAGATGGTGGGGACTGAGAGTTGTGCTTCACCTTGCTTCTCCCACCTGAGGGGTTGGGTTGGCAAAGGTCAGCACACCTCTCCTCCTAACTTGGTTTACCTGCCAATTCACCTGCCCAAGTGGTAGTCAGAACCTGTGGGGGCCAGTAGCTGGGTGCAGAAAATCACTGGGAAAGCTCACAAAGGCGGCAACCCTTTGAAGCTTCCCCTTCATGGACCCTGCCCATCCTGGGGGTGGAGGCTTGGCACCTTGTCCCAGGATGTGCTTTGTTTCAGGACCCCAAGAGCTGCAGGCTCTCAACCCAGAGGTCCAGAAATATGTCTGGTGGTGGCGGCTGGTGAGCAGCCACTCAGCCATGACACTAGAGTTAGGTTGTTTTTTAGGAAGCATCTCTAAGATGCCCTCTGGGTGCATTTTTCATTAAATTCTACACTGGCATCAGCGTGGGTTTAATGTGCTGAGAAGTTTGATACCAAACTCCCCAGTTCAGTAAAGCCATTATGGTGCTGTGGAGTTCGTAATGACAAACTCCCATACCATATACTCTTTATGGCATTACTGAACTTACAATGTCTAAGAATTGACTTAGAAACTGTAGGGGTATACAGCTCATGCACCTGTACCCTCGCCACTGGTAGAGTGCACTCAGCTAGAGGGGTGGCTTACCTATTCCAGGGCAGTGGATTGTAAGCATAACACACAGGGATGTGTGCCATGTCGACTCTTCACTTTGCTCTGCATTAAAAAGCCAGAGACTGCAATGGCAGTGTGTGTGTGTGTGTGTGTGTGTGTGTAAAGGTACATGGCCTTTAAGAGTGGCACAATAAGTGCTCCAGCCCTCAGCCTTTCCTGGACACAGTGCCCTTGGTACCTTTTACAAGGGACTTACATGTGGCTGGAGAGTTGCCAATTGGGTTTTGAAACAGTACAGTTTGGGGAAAGAACATGGGGCCTGGGTACCGGTTGGCAGGATCCCAGGGCGCACTCAGTCAAAGGACATCAACATTAGGTAAAACATTGGGGGCAACCTTGGAAAGTGGGTCACTTTCTTACACATGCTACTCAAGCAAATCATTTTAGCATTATCTTTGAATTTAAACCCACCTTTTTCCAAACAATTAATCTTAACTCCCACTCTGTTTCATTCTGCTACAAGTGCTCAGGAAAATTCTCCCCCTTCTTCCCACATATGTCAAAAAACAGTAATGCTTTCCATTATTACTTCCTGCCTAGAGTATACCTTACTTCTTGGGTGCAAGTGATCCAAAACTCCACCAACTGATTGATTCTCAAACTTCGTCCTACTGCGTCTGTCTCAGCGCACCTCAATATTCTTAATAGGCCCCTCTGAAAATGTATTGTCAATTCAAGGGTTTATGCCTCACCCAGTGTGCCATCTATAAGACAGGTACTGCTTATCTTATCTTTTGTTGGATCCATTCATTTGCTGGAATCACCCCTGTTTGCTCATTAGTATCCACTACAAAGCCTTTGTTTGCGAGTATTGTTCCTACTCATAATCGATTTGCTTCTTTAAGTTCCCTCTGTGGTAATAATTAACTGCCCACTGCTGTCAACATGATAGTGCTCCCAAGCCCAGGTGTCATTTGCAGTGCCAGGAGAACATTGATACACTCAAAGTTCTTAGTTGGAACATTACAGGTCTTTCTAATAAGAAAGGAAACAAGGTTTTTTAGAATAATTTCTTATCTAAATGTAATACTGTGTGTCTACAAGATTCTTGGGATATCACCTTGAATCTTTATCTTAACGGTTATCTTTTCTTAATTGTTCCAGTTATTCTCTCATCTCATGGCATGGCAAGATATGGACTTCTATTTTGGTTTCACTAAAGCCAATTTGTACTGCTTCCATGATTCTCACTAAATTGCCTAATTCAGTAGCATTTTTCCTGGAGTTTTTTTTAACTCTCACAGCCTGCTTGTAGAAACATTTGCTAATGCTTTTTCTGTATCTGGATCCCATAGCCAAGTACAGACTCCCAAGTGTTTTCTAGAATCTTTGTCAAAACCCAGGTCAAATAAATGCTTTGTTATTTTAGCTGGTGACTTTAATCTGCACTCTATTTTTCTCAAGGGTACTTTACCCAGTCTGATGACTTACTTAGCTCTTTTTTAGAGTCTAAGCACTTTTTACATACCCCTCTGGGGCAGTCTATGAACTCCATTTTGACTGAGTTGAATTTAATTTCCAATTTTTCCGTTGAATTTGCAACCAATTTGGGCGAATATACATCTACTTTTACTGGCAACGGTGCTGATAGTGTGATTGATTACCTTGTTATGTCTTCACCTTCGGTTGATTCTGTTTTAAGTTTTGAGGCTATATGAAGTTCTTGAAGTGATCATAATCCACTAACAGTTTTTTTCATTTTGCTCCTAGCAAAGTTTGTAATGTTCATTTTGCTGCAGATACTAGGAGAAGTTTTTCCTAAAGACGGCGCCTAAGATGGAGCACTGTGCTTCCAGAAGTTTTCCATCTAGCTCTTCTTAGGATGTGCCAATCTGAGATTGATTCCTGTTTGAATCCCAACTCCCCTGACACTGCTATTGTAAACTCATGAATTATCAGTAGTCTTAAAATACTCTCCATGCTAACGAGAAATCATAATCCGACAAGAACCAGGCCTAACAAATTGTTTGAGGCCAAATGCCCCAGGGCTCATCGTGTTCCCCTGGAGGCCGTGAAGGCTGTTTCCAGGGACCATAAGTTTGTTGCCTCCTGTCATGCCTCCTGCAAGGGCATCCTGAAGGAGCGCAAGGGGTTGCTGTGGGAGGAGGCTTATGCTAGTAGTTTATAAGACAGTGCTAATTCTGGGAAAGTGTTAATCGCCCGATCTTCAAGCCTGCTGTGGAACCAGCCTTATTGTCTATTTTTTCTCCAGAGGTCTGCGAAAAACATTTTGAATGTTATGGTGGTTGGCCCCCGGTCTACTAAGATCAGAACTTACCAAATTAAGAGTAATGTTATCAGTTGAGTTGCTACATTCCCCTAGCTAGGAGTCTTATTTAACTCTTCTATGTCCTGGTCTACCTTGTTATCTGCCAGGTGTCAAATGCTTACTGGGAGCATTGCTTCTGTATTTAATCTTTCGACCAGGTTGGGGCATACATCGATCAGGCCTTTACTTGAAATCAATAAAGCAAAATGTGTTCCTATCGCTGATTATGCTAGTGATATGTGGGGGTTTGCAGATTCGATTTCATCAACTGTTCTGGAGTTTTTAAGGAGACTCTTATGTCTACCTCAGAGCTCACCCTCAATTATCATTCTTGAAAACTTGGCCTAGAATAATTAGCTGATACACTGCAGATATGGCCCTTACTTCATTGGTTATTGGTTTGGCTACGCCCGCTAAAAGCTTTAATCCCTTAGCATTAAAGGTAGGCATGGCCTTTGATCAAGTGTCCACTATTACTTGGCTGAGCTATGTAAAAGATAGTTTGTCTACGATGGGCCAATCTGAGGATTTTAATGCTTTGCGAGAAAATTAGAGCTCTCTATCTGCATAAAAAAAAAATCAACTGTAGGAGATTACTTCCACTTCAGACAACTCTTTTAATCGAACTGTACCTAATTTATGAAATGCTAGAACATCATTGTCTCCTTTTGATAAGTTTTAGATTACATTTAATGCATCATTTTTTAGCTATCCCTAAAGGTAGTTAATTTGAACCGGCTTTAATCCCATGCAGTTGTGATAATATTTCAATGCAGGACACCTAGCACTTTATTCCGTTTTGCACTCTCTACAAACAATTATGTAAATTTTGGTATTGTACCTCTAGTAGTTGATAAGCCAGTCAGTCAGTCAAAAAAGTCTTTATTACGATTATTCATCTTAAAAGACATATATATACAATAAAACAATGTAAAATACTGCGACCATAAATTGGATAACACAGGGTATATAATTTATACACAACATACAATTCATTTGAATTAAAAAATCCATAAAATCCCATCTAAAAAGATAAAATTTGCCAAGTTTACTGTAGTCCACCATATCTTTCGCGAATAGCCCAAGACCAGCTTAGGAATTTGGCTACCCCTATAATAATAGTTCCATTGTCTCCAATTTTCAGAAGCCTTTTAGCAGTCATAGCGGAGGAGCCACATGCTCCTAGCTAAATGATAGGCTGGGCAAACATAGAGAAGGTGGCTTACATTTTCAATACAGTCAGGGCAGAAAGGACACCTGTCTCCCTTACCAGTTTTCCATTTACTGGTAAATTTACTGAGTGGGAGCGTTTCTACCCTAAACTGGTGGTACAGCCTACGATCTCTAGGTTTGGTAATCAGATCCCAGTACATTTCAAGGGATGGTACATCCTTGAAATCCCAAAAAACTCTAGTCAGTGGGGATCCTACCAGAGTAGAATATCTCCTGGATTTTACTAAGCTCCAGTAAGCGGCTCTTAAATCAGTGTTGGTTGGAGGGACAACCATTTCCGGGGATACCCAGAAATCCCTCATTCCCATATCAATAAGGAGGTTTTTGACAGTTTTTAGCCATAGAATCTTGTTAGAGTGGTCCGACCCCCTTACTTCAAGTAAGGCCTTTGCGAAGTGATGTAATTCTGGGGTAGACCACAACCTTCTCCAGAAGAGGACCATTCTAAGCTGTGCACTGTCCTCAATAGGGTTACAACCAAGGTCAAACAATAGGGGGATTCGAGGAGTCGATTTTGGAAGGCCCACAATTGATCTTAAAAATGTATTTTGGGCCAAAGCTAAATCGGACAAGTTACAACAACCCCAGATCTCAGCACCATATAAAATAGCAGGGACTATTTTCAGGGAATACAGCTTTATTGCTGGAGCCACTGGCTTAGTTAGAGATAGCCTATGCTCCCTGAAAAGGGCTCCAGCTAGCTGTGAATGTTTCAGGGCTAGAAGCTTCACCTGTGGGGTCCAGCTCAATTTTTCACCGAGGGTAATGCCCAAATAAGTAAAAACTTTGGTCTGCTCCAGGGGCTTCCCACCCATGAAGACTTTTGCCGAAACGTCTCCTGCCCCATGGAGCACCATAAATTTAGTTTTCTCTACATTAACCTCAAGCTCATGTTCGCTGCAAAAGGCCTCAAAGCGGGATAAAGCCCGCTGCAAACCCTGCCGTGTTTTAGATAGAATCAGGGTATCATCAGCGAACATGAGCAAGGGCACCCTTTGGCCAGCCAGCTTTGGAGCATCCGTGGGGTAATTTTCAAAGTACTGTACAACGCCATTTATGAACAATGAAAACAGTGTTGGGGCCAGGACACACCCCTGACGGACTCCTTTGTCTACCTTGAATCTTTCGGTGACCTCTCCCGAGTTCCCCCAGCGAACCTGAGCATAATTAAAGCTGTGGAGCTTGATCACAAAATCAACTAATTCCTTGGGCATCCCTAATCTTAATAAAACATCCCAAAGTTTGGATCTTGGGACAAGATCGAATGCGGATTTTAAATCTACGAACGCTGCGAAAATGAGCCCCTTACCCAGGAGGACCTCCTTCCAGTAAAGTAAAACAAACTTAAAAACCTGGTCCAGTGTTCCCATGTGTGCCCGAATCCCTACTTGGAGGTTAGATAATATATCATTTTCGTCCATCCAGCTATGGATTCTTCCAGGTATGACACGGGCAGTGATTTTTTGCAGCGCATCGATGAGACTGATTGGCCTGAAATTGCCCGGTGCAGAACGATCTCCCTTTTTGAAAATCGGGATTATTTCTGCACCGGACCAAGAATTGGGGAATGGGGTCCCCCCTGCCAGTTAGTTCATCAGATTCGTTATGTATGGGACCCAAAGGTCGCGATCCTGCCTGAATAGTTGATAAGCATTTTGATCAAGTATGACCTGCCCTGTTATCTTTAATGTTATTACCCAATGTATTTACCTATTTTAACCTGGCTTCTTTCTTATCTAGTTCTGTCCGATTACACAAGATGTTATCCAATGTATGATGTGGTTTGCTTTTTACTGGGTGTTGCTCGAATGTGTAATGTTTTCATCCATTGTATAATGTATTCATTTTATTTCTGTTGTCTTTTATGTTTTTTTGTTGCATAAACTGAATAAAGATATTGATTGCTTGATTGATTGATTGATTGATTGATTGATTGATTGATTGATTGATTGATTGATTGATTGATACTGGAAATAAATTGGTACCCGTTTTCTGGGTAATCCAAGGATAGGGGACTGAATTGAAAAACACCACAGTGTATTAACAATGTACAGAGTGTAATTATTCACCCAAGAGAGAATTTGATCCACTGTAGTGCAAAATGGCCAATGGGTTTAGAAGCAATGAACAGCCATGATGGAATGATAAAGAATATTAAAATATGTCAAACCATTCCAAGATGGCCGACCATATGAGCGTATGCTCCAGCAGCCATCTTAAGATAGTCACGTGTGAGGGCGGATACACGCATGGACACACATGAGCAAGCATGTGTGGACACCTTTCAATGGCTGTGCATTTTATCACAAAAATCGTTCAAAGATGCTCACCCTGCATGTGCAAGCATATACACGCATATGCAAGCACGAGTGGACATTTTGGCATGTTGTTTGAAATTCATTAATGTTGACGAAGAAGGGGAAAGACTAATTTCAAGTTCATCAATTCTAGCAGTGCCAGGGTGGCATACAATTCTCTACAGATGGCAGGGATGGTACAGTGACAGTGTCTGAGAAGCTGTCAGTTCTTGAAAAAAAAAGTTTTTTAAAGGATTTATTTTTATTTTTTTACAAAGCTCCATCAGCCCTGGAATTGACAGGCACAATTTATATGGTGAATGTGCATATTGTGCTGCAGCAAAATGACATTGCTCACACAGAGGAGAACCATTGGCTGAAGTGGGAGGACCCATTGTCCATGCGTTTTGCACTGATGGATGGAAACAAAATCTGAATGACTATTTACGAGAAAAAAAAACAATGGATGAAGTCTGATGATTAAAAGCTCTTATGTGTTTTCTATATTATATATTATTTTTTAAAAGAAGTTATCTCAAAATCCACCCTTAAAATTATACATGCATACATTTTGTTAAAGACTATATATAGATTAAAGTACCCCCTAATGTACATTACAAGGATATTACAAATCACGAAGGAGTTCTGTGACCATACATTGGAACAAGGTTGAAGGCTGAGTTCCGTCAGAAGGTCATGGAACTCCAAGTTAACTTTCAATATCCTTATAACGTACAGAAGGAGGTCATTCATTACGTGCAATATCTAGTCACACCAATGTCATTCTCACAAACCGCTTAGATCCTTAATATGTTGCTCTTTCATAGGAAAGACTCAAGATGTTTGCAGGCATGATGAATAAAAGTAGAATCTGTATTACAAAATAAAACACACCATACATAGAGCATCACATTTGTAGCAAACCCGAGCTAGAATCGCTTTAAAATAAATCAGATTTTTTTTTCAAAAAAGGCTATCGCTCAGAATGCTCAGAGAAATAGAGATTCTGTCTTTACTACAATTACCTAAAGGTGCTGAAAATAACATGTAGCCTTAAATATCTAATTTACCTTTATGGGAGTGACAGCGTCGTTTACTCCTAAATTTTAGACACCTCGTCATTTATTGCATGAAATTTCACCCCCAAGCTGGAGAAATAAATGCTGTTTTGTGCCGTCTTCCCATGTGTATTTTCGGTGTATTGATATAATTTGTGTTCAAATAGATTTTATAATGCGTTTATTATTTCTATTTTACAATTTAGTAGGAATGTTCCTATAAGTTTTAGGAGTGTGCAGAGCAGACCATGTGAAATGTAAGGTCCTTCGAGTTCCTTCTGCTCTGCTGCCTCGTTCGTAAGCACTTGAGACCCAAACAAAATTAAAACCCGCTTCTCAACTGATGGACGCTGGTTTACATCGTATATACTGGCGATAGCGCGCTTCGGAGATAGTTGGATATCAAGGCGATTGATTGAAAAATGTGCTGCCGAGAGAAAATGTAATTTATTGAGAGATATGAAAGTTGACAGAATTAAGTTCCTTTTTCGACCCTGGGTGGATTATGTAACATTACAAACGACTGGAAGTGAGGCAGTCTAAGTGCACATCGCGCTCCCTCCGTGCCAACAGAGGTATGATTTGGAATTTACCGTAAAATAAAAAATGCAGATCTAATTTCAGTGAGAGACCGCACATACTGGGTAGATTTTGAAATCAGTTTTGTGTCGCGTATGACGATGATTAATGATGCTGTCGTTCCGAATCACCGACTGCCCGTGTCTCGCCTTTCTGTTGCCTTTTTGGAGGCATTCAGTCCGAGTGTTCAGAACTGTGGAACGCTCTTTCCGAAATCAATCGACTGAACATATTTAGTTTTAATCTGAGTATAAAGGGTGGAAACAAGCTGTTCAAAGGCAAGTGATTTTTTTAATGGGCAGGGGCTTCAAGAGAGCTGCTTACTGTTAAATATACTGAGGTAAAGGGGCGTGAGGTCAAGGTGCTCGCGAGATCGTGTGTCTTTCTGTTGGAAAATGGAATATATTGCCTTTACACTCACTGAATTTATTTCAGATGTGAGGCTGGAGATGAGCGTCAATCAACACGCTGTGTCTATTTTACTGCAGCTATTATGCAGCTGGATAGAAACAAACATTTTGAAATAGACCGCCTGTACATCTACAGTGTAGTCATCATATAATACTACGCATTTATTAAGGAAATCAAACAAGTGGCATGTGATAGTGTGGATAAATAACGTAATGTATACTGCAAACGTTCCCTTTTGAACCAATTTATACAATGTTTTATTTAATTATATATACATAAATGTACATCATCAAAAACCATTGCACAAACAAAAATTTCTCATAGAAATATATATGCACACATACATTAACAAAACTCATAATAATTAGTTAACATAATTACACTTAAATATACAACATACACAAACGGTAACAGAAATGTTGTTACAGTTATCTCAGATGCACCCGCAGGTATTCGAGGGATAAAGTAATCCCTGCCGTACATTATAAGGATATTGCCGAGCCACCAACGAGTTCCTTTATAAGGCTAATGAACCTCGAGGTGACTTCAATATCTTTATAATGTATGCAAGGGATCCTTTATCCCATATAATACATGTGCACACCATCACCTTTCCCTCAAAGCTCATAAAACCTTTGTGGTTAGCTCTTTCATATGAAAGACAGAGTATGTTTGCAAACATGACGATTAAAAGTATAACCTCTAGTGCAATATTAAACAGATCGTAAACATGTTAGATATTTGTTGCAAAAAGATATTAGAAACAGTTCAATACAAGTCAGTTGAAAAAAAAGCTGCAGTAGCTCCGACTGTCTAGAAACATGCAGAAAGATTCAAACTTTTCCATAAACATCCAAGGAGTGTAAAAAATAAACATGTTCTTTCTGCTTATCACTGTTAGCTAGAAAAATAGAGGTGAAAAAAGAAAAGCAGCATTTCATTTTCATTGCTTTAAACATCTGCTCCGTGACCTGACCTGTCTTTCCACTCGACCATTGGCTCTGGCAGCAAGCATTGTGAAGACAGAACTCAACTACAATAACTTATTACAGATGAGTTCTGACGTCTTTTCTTGATAATCGGCGACTGATTATAAAGAAGTTAGAGACAGGCATTTATGCAGGGATTGAAGAATTCCATGTATTATAAGATTAATAAACAATTGACAGAATCATACCCACCTCTTTTGATTCAATCTTTTGCTTCACAGAACATCACCTCTCAATTGGACATAAGGCAACAACCTTGTTATATATCCAGATTGGACAATGTCTTGAATAATACAGTCCAAGCATCTTTAAAAGTGACCACCAGTGTGCTAATAGTGGTACAACAAGTTTATGGCAGTGGTGTAATGTAAAATGATGGCCCCCTTCCCTGTTGAATGTGATGAGTACCGACCCAAGTCAACCATAACTCACAGATTCTCTTTGACCTTAGGCTGATTGGGGCACCCTTTGAAGGAATCTGGGGTTTCTCTGAGTCACAGGGGCCGCAGAGACCTGTTTTATTCCCCTGGATATTGGCTAATCATTTACATTTTGGTGCATATTTATGGGATCTTTGCGTGATTCTTGCACTATGCAATGTGGTAAATGCACGACACATACCTCTAAGTCATATTTCTGAAGCCACACATAGCCACTTTGTGTGGCTTTGAATGGACTAAAAAATGTGGAGTAACGCAACACAGAGCAAGTTGCTGCGTTGCATTACTCTGTGCAAGGAAGGCGTTCCATGGGCATTGCGGTGCTTGTTACCACGCAAATCCAATGGCTTTTGATGCATTCCCAGATTTACCAAACCTGGTAAACCAGAGAATGTGCCAAGAAGATATGCTTCCCCAGGTGAGGCATAATGAGGGGAAATATCTTTATATCTCCATGTTTTTTCCTCTTTCTACGTGTGCTGCATTCTCCAGCATACATAGAAAGAGGAAAAAAGCCTCTCAGGATTGTTTTTGTGCAGGAAGGTCTTCCTTCCCGCACAAAAACAATCCTGCTTACAACACATGCACCCTTACATCAGTGTGCCAGGGTGCCTGCATTGGCGCCAGGCTGCCAAAACGGCACTAGCTGAGGGGGATAGGACAGGAATGTGCTGTATTGGATACATGTGTGTCATTCCTGCCCTTTCCCTGGGACACAGGGCAGCACAGCAAAGTAACTTGCTAAGATGCCCTGGTCCACAAATCTCGGAAATATCCCCCTTAGCGACAATATGATTTGCTGTCATTATTACATCCCTGCCGAACCAATAGAGCTTTGCCTCATTTGCAATAACATACCAAGAAACCCATCGTAACCATCACAGCCAGGTGGGTGAGTCAGTAAGTTTAGTTCTTACTGATGATGACTCTGGAGATCTGAAGTCACCTGTTCAGACCTTGGTCAGTAGCAGTCATCTTTTGGATGCAGGTTAAATTTAACAATATAAAGCTAATAATAAAAACATCTATTCTTCCAGGTTATCTCGGTGCCGTGTTAAGCACTATATAGGAAGCCACTTTTTAATATTACATCATGTTTTTCTCACCTAATGAAGCATGAATTACCACATCTGATGGTCAGATTTAAATATGGTACTCAAGCAAATTCATTTATCGATAATGACATTGCGCTTTACACAGTACAGTAAATTGCTGAAAGGAAATACCAAAAAGAGATGTACTGTTAAATCGTCATCATTATTTTTAAACAAAAGTTAAAATTAAGACGCGCACATTTTTGGAAATTGAGTTTCAGTTGTTCCGCCTCATGCCTTCTAAATAATCACTTTTTACGATGATCGTTTCCCTAAAAACATTTGTGTTGCACGCCCTTTACTGAATTACACGCCTTTGCTATTTAGCCCACAGGGCCAGATTTCCCACTTTTTCACGCAGCACAGTGCAGCAGCCACAAATGTTGCACTGTGTGAAAAGGAGAGAGAAGGAGAGTGCCAAATTTACTGAAATATGATACTCTCCTCCCCTTTCTCTAGCATCGGCGCTGATATCAGCTGCCGTGCACCAGAGAGACAACTTTGCGCTATGGTGCAAGGGTGTCTCGGCAGGTCTAGCATAGGTTTTGTACTGGAAGGGTGCCCTTCCAGTACAAAATACCATGCATAGACTGACCTAAACCATTTTCCCTCTTTGTATGTGAACTGTACAGTGCAGCACACGTACAAGGTCAGAAAAGGAAGGAGAAATGAAAGCATACTTCAAAGGGGTGCAGCTATCTGATGCTAAACCCTGTCTACTTTAATTAGTAAATTGTGTTTAGCATCAGAAACCTTGGGTGGTTGCATGGGAATGCCAATGCTCCACCCATAGTACGCCCACTTGGCGCCAAGTAATGCAAAGCAGCGCTATGTGCTGCTTCGCCTTACTTTCACGTTATTTCCAGCCCTAAACAAGTCTAGCGCTGGACAGTAAATCAGAAAAAAAGGTTTTGCGACTATTTGCGTCACTTTTGACGTTACTGGGCCAAAATTCATAAAGGACTATGCATAGTTTTGCAATTTTTTTTAATTGATACGTCCCATTGACTTACGCATCATCAAGCCTCATTGTTTGAGCAAATGAAAAAAAAATGTCTTCCATCGAGTTCTATTCCTTGGCCAGATCTTCTGCACAGTATCATAACTTTATTTTAGTTAAGAAACACAAACTCACATTTTATGCTGCTACTCATAAATAATGGCTAAGACAGATTTTCTAAAAGTATGATGGACGGACAGAATGCTTCACAATGTCATACATTCATCCCAGTGCACAGATCTGGGCCTAAATCCATTGTTTTTTGCTCCCCATGCCATTCCAGTTTAGACCCAGCCATATGCAAATCACTTTTGACTCTGTTCCCCAGGGAACAGTCCAGCCCGAACTGCCAGGCTACGTCCTCCCTGGACAAACAACAAGCATCCTAGGACCGGTTTTGGGGTACCACCCCTCATCAGCCAGGCTAGCTGGCATGGAGAGCAAGGGACACACGTTTGGTCATACCCGTACCACTTGGGGTGACAAATGCAAAAAGAACAATTTATGGACAGAATGCTGAATAATCTCATACATTCACCCCACTACAGAGATCTAGGCCTAAATTCTTAATTTTTAGGTCGCCATTCCAGTTTAGACCCCTCGATATGCAAATCAGTCTTGACCCTGTTTCCCATTGGAACAGTCCAGCCTGAACTGCCAAGCCATGTCCTCCCTGTACTGGAAACAAGCATCATAGGACCGGTTTCGGGGTATCACTCTCATCAGCCAGTCAAGCTTGACTCCAGTGGCATGGAGAGCATGGGACCCACAACTGGGCATACCCGTCCCACTCGGGATGACAAATGCAAAAGAACAATGGATGGATAGAATGCTGAACAATATCATACATGCACCCCAGTACAGAGATCTGGGCTTAAATCTTTCATTTGTTGCTCACCATGCCACCCCAGTCTAGACCCCGCCATATGCAAATCAGTCATGACACTGTTCCTCAGGGGTCAGTCCATCCCAAAATGCCAAGTCAGGTCCTTCCTGGACTGTAAACAAGCATCCTGGGACTGGATTTGGGGTTTCACCCCTCAGCAGCCAAGCTACCTTGAATCCAGTGCACAGTGAGCCCGGGACCCACGTCTGGGCATACACCGCGCACTTAGGGCGGGAAAGCAAAAGACACAATTGATGGATGCAATGACGAACAAATCAAAACATTCATCCCCAGTCAAGAGATTTGGGTTAACTCAATTGTCTTTTTGCTCACCATGCCATGCCAGTTTTGCACAAGCCATATGCAAATCAGTCTTGACCCTGTTCCTCATGAGAACAGTCCAGCCCTTGACTGGGGGTCAATGTTTTGATCTGTTCAGCATTCCGTCCATCCATTGTGTGTCTTTTGCTTTCTCTCCCTAAGCCAGAGTTTCATGCAACTACACATCTACTTTAAAAAACGGCTGGACATGGATCTGCATTTTGACTGAGTTAAGACCAATGAAAAATGGATAGTGTTAATGAAAATGGAATGTGACCTTTAACAGTGTAACTAGTAACAATCCTGCTATTATTCAAACTATGCCACAGACAGAAGGTTTGAGAAAATGTGTATTATGTTTTTTTTCCTGTTTGTACCATTACCCTCGCCTCCCCAACGTGGGGTCAAGATAGTTTGTGGGAATCCTGCGAATAAGGGACATTTTTAAAATGTAAATATATGTAATTGAGGCATGATTTTTATTTTTTATTTTATCACAAATGGATACATTTTTACAAAAAAATCAGCTTATTTCAGGCATTCAAGATAAGCATGGAAGTAACAGCAAAAGGATAGCTGTCATCACATACACAGCCCAGGTGCAAGACTGATCAACAATCTCCCTCTCTCTCACACACATGTACACGCATGCACACACACAAACACACACACCAAGTTAATGGTAATTCACAGCTTCTTTTCACGTCATTGCTGCAGGGTGAAAAGTATTTTAAAAAGGGCATATGAAGGTGTATGAACAATGGGGTAGGGTTATTTCATTCATATCCTCAACCAAAGCAATGAAAAGTTAATTTTGAAATGTGTTTTTAATTATTACTTCAGTAGTGGAATTGACATCATAATGTAAGTTTTGGAGTGCAATCTCTCAAAAGAGGTATACAAGGAGATGTTCTGTTTTTCGTTTCACAGTGGGGACCTGCTTCAACTGCGCACCATAGTGAGTGTTTTTTACAATGTTAGTCAGTCACCATTGACTCCATGTCGAGGCCATTTGATTTTGTTAACAGAAAACAAACTCCTGCTTGAGGGGTAAATTTCATGTTTTAATAATTCAAATTCCGAGATGGCCACCAGAGATGTGTGTGCAGGTGAAGTAGCTATATGACCTAGAAAACAGGGCATTGGCAAAGCCATTACGTTTCACTGCCAAGACCTTTTGTCTTTGCCAATCCTTTTGCACATTGATTTCATATTGATTTGTTAAAAAAATTGGGGTATTGTTTGAGGGGTGGCAACTCTACCCAAGCAACAACCACAATCTTTGTCAGGGTGAAACCACAAAAGTCACAAAATTAACCATTGCTCAACCCACTGGTAGCTTGACACATCAGTCAGGCTCAGCTTAGAGGCAAGCTGTAAAGTATTTATGCTGCACACAAACTGTAATAAAGTGAACATACAACTCAAGAAAAATACCAAATCAATTTAGAATTAAAGAAACATTTATAATAAAGAAAATGACACTAGCACAACTTAAATCAAATCAGAAGTACTTTAGTTATGCATTTTTTAAGTTTTTAAATTTATACTAGCACCTAAAAGATAAAAGTGCCATCCAGGGGTATCTGCTCATGCAAGACCGAGGGAAAGTCATAAGTTAGAGCAGACCGCAATGGAGTGTGGGCCAGATACACAAGGTGGATTAGGCCTTTTCTCAGTTTACCTTTGGAATTAAAAGACATTTTAAGAAAATTTCCTGAGAAGGAAAGGTTCCGCGGGGAAAGTCAGCTGATGGTGTATGAGAAGCAGGTGTCATTGTCGAAGAGCCACTGGATAGATTCGCAGTGAAGATTTCTAACTTCGGAGTTAGTCTCTTTTTTGGAAGTTAAAACTCTCCAGTGAGACAAGGCAGAAGGCTATAGCTGACAAGAATTCTATGAGACTGGATACTCCTTTGTGAAGGACCGCTGAACAGGATTTGTGTCTGCAGAGAATGTAGCAGGAGCTGCCATGAAGGCAGGCTGACCGCTGAAGCACTTTGGGTCAATCAGTGAGTAGGTAGATCCCAGACATTTCTCAGGCCACGTTTTGGTGAACATATTTTTAAGTTCTAACTTTTAGGGATAGAAAGGAGCACCACCTTTAACACGACAACCAAGGGCCCAGGACTTGGTAGGTTACCACATGGGGAGGTTATGTTGGGTGCAGGGTTCAAGGACTCTGGAGCTTCTTATGCTCCCTGTAGGAGACCAGCCAACTAACCCTCTTAGTCACTGGGTTAATCCTGGGTTTAAGCAGCAAGGTAGGCATCAAGCAGCAGGACAGTCCTCTAGTGGACAAGGCAAGCCTCGAGGAGCAGGGCAGTCCTTTGGTAGCAGCAGCACAGTCCTGCAGGCCTCAAGCAGCAAGGCAGTCATCCAGTGATCCGAGGCAGCCCTTCCGAAGTCTAGCACAGGTCCAGAAGTGTACTGAAGAGTTGTTCTGAGGGTCCAATATTTATTTCTAGTGCCAGTCTTTGAAGTGGGGAAATCTTCGAGTTTATCCCAGCATCTTGAAAGTTCTTCCCTTCTCCTGTAAAGGCTCCAAGGAGTCTGGGGTGGCAAAATACTAGTGTCAGGTTATTTTGTGTGCACCGAAGGCAAGTCCTTTTAAATACAAGTGGAGCAGAGAACAGCTCCTCACCAACCATCCCGGCAGTATGGCCCATCCTGCCAACACCTTGTTACCCTTTTCCTCAATGTCTGGGAGGGTATACACAAAGCCCAACAGCAAAGCTATTCACTGTCAAGTGACCCAAGACACTGGCAGCAGGCACCTAAAAGGGGCATTTTCAGAAATGTGTCTTCAAATCCAACTTTACCATTAAAGAAGATTTGAAATTGAAAATCATTTGAGTTAAAACATTACATTTCTACCTGCTCACCAATCAAAAGTTAGGATGAAATAAATATAGTAAGGTTACCTAATGTTATCAAATGAAAGAGATAGTTATTACTGTAGTTAATAATGAATTTAGGATTTTTTCACTACCAGAACATTTAAAAACGAAAAACACATGTTCTACTTTTTAAATACAATGCACCCTGCCCTATGGATATTTTAGGGTTTGCCTTGGGGTGACTTATGTATATTAAAAAGAAGGGTTTAGGTCTGGCAAAAGGTGTATTCTTCCAGATTGGTTTGTCCGTTGTAAAACTGCACTATAGACTGCAGTGGCAAGACTAAGACATGTTTTAAGGTGCCACGTAAGTGGGTGGCACAATGAATGTTGCAGGCCCACTAGTAGCATTTAATTTGCAGGCCCTTTGTCGTACGGTATAATAGGGACTTATCAGTAATTTAAATACTCCAATCAGGTATAAGCCAATTGCGCACAGCGTTCTAATGGCAACAGAAATGAAATTCAGAAAAGAAAAGGGGTGAAGGAAAGGGTTTGGTGAAAGATCACAACAAGGATGACAGGTCTAACAATTTCCATCCTAAGCAACAGTTGGTATTTCTGTGGAAGCTATGTGCTTCAGCCCTGCCAGTGAGTCATGCAGTGATTATTGAAAGCTAACATTATTGTGATAGGCTTGAATTAGTTAAACTTTTGACATCCATGATCAAATGATGGTGATAAATTCCTTTGGATTATCAATGTCATGTCCAGAGGAAAACTTCAGACACAGTTCTGAGTCATCCATTACTGAAGGACAGTGATGTCCGTGTTTCCGAGCAGGGCTTCAAGGGTTTTCATACACAGTTTGAATACTAACTATATATCTATATTGATATCTATAAGCCTTTATATATATTTATATATCTATCTCTAGTAAAATATAAACATCATATATATGACGTATATAAATATATCAATATATATAAATTCACTGAAAAAAACATAGGTTTCAGGGGCGTTATGGTTAGCTGGACATTTCCCTCGTACAAAACCCTAGAAATTCCCCTGTTATAGTTAGTTCAGCTAACTATAACTCGCGCCCCCGCAATGCACTGCTGATGACGTCACATATTACATCACTCATGACATGGTCAGTGACATCACTGAGGACATCATCCAGTGAGTATGTGTTTCTGTACAGTTTTAATATGTTTAATATATATAGGGAAAGTTCTGTTGAAGAATGAGTGGGTGTACAAGTGTGTGAATGGATGATTTTCTAGGTGCGTAACTGACTCTATAAGTGAGTCATTAAATGTATCTTACTGCAGACTAGTGACCAAACTGTGTGAATGTCTGTATGTGTCTGTGTGTTGGTGTATAAGTGGCTGCATGGTTTTGTGAATAGCTATATGAGTGTCTATATGGGTTATTGATTGGTTGTCTGAGTATCTGTATGGGTGCCTGAGTGTTTGTGTGGGTAGGGTGTGTGTGACTCTATGCATAGTTGCGTGAGTGGGTGATTCTATGGGTGCATGGTTTTAAGAGTGCATCTGTGATGGACTGTATGGTTGGGTGAGTGTATGTATGGGTGTGTTAGGGATTGAATGTATATCTCAGTGGTACATGTGTGACTAACTACATATGTGAAAGGCAGTATATATGTGTGTAAGAGTGTATAAGTGGGTAAATATGAGAGTGTGTGATTGTGAGAGTGGCTGTATGGATGAGTGTGTGCTTGTATCAATGATTGTATAAGAGCGTAAGAATGTGGTACTATTTTTATGAGTACGTGAACTTGAGTGTGTTTAACTGTATAGGTGAGTAAATTGGACTGTGTTTAATTATTTGCACGACTGACTAGGTGTGTCAGTACCTCAATGGATGATTGTCAGTGTGTGAGTGTCTATATAGGTGTATAAATGCATATGATAGTCTTGTACGGAGTGACTGTAAGTATGAGTGACTGTACAGGTGAGTGAGTGGAGGTGTATGTAGACCTAAGAGTTAATGAGTGGGTATGTAGTTATTGGTAGTGGAGTATCTATGGTTTTCAAAATGGCCGTCTGAAATTTTGAGTCGGTGTATCAAAGGTTATATTAGGGTGTGAGAAGATGCACTAATTTATCACATGGATGACGTCATCAGTGATGTCATGAGTAATGTCATTTGAGATGTCATCAGTGATGTCATCAGTGATGTCACTGACCATGTCATGAGTGATGTAATATATGATGTCATCAGCAGTGCATTACGGGGGCGCGAGTTATAGTTAGCTGAACTAACTATAACAGGGGAATTTCTAGGGTTTTGTACGAGGGAAATGTCCAGCTAACTATAACGCCCCTGAAACCTATGGTTTTTTCAGTGAATTTCTAAGGTTTTTTAAATGCCAATTCCTAACTATAATGCCCCTGAAACCTTTGGTTTTTTCAGTGAATTTCAAAGGTTTTTTAAATGGCAATTCCTAACTATAACGTGCATGAAACATATGTTTTTTTTAGTGAATTTCAAAGGTTTCTTAAATGCTAATTCCTATCTATTTAATGATTTTGATTGGATTTCTATATTTTTCCAATTCAGTGTGTCAATTTCATTAATTATGTTTTTTTAAAATACTTTTTTATCACCATTTTTTAAACTTATTTTTTCAATTAATTCTTTGAAAAATTAAAAAATATTTTTTGAATTTAATGGGTTTCTCAAACATATTTTTTTATATTTTTCAAAATATTTTTTTAACTATATGTTCAAAACTTTATTTTATATATTTTTTCCATGTTTTTGGATCCGCGCACCCAACGCGAGAGAATCCGTGCACCAAACGCAATAGGATGCGCGCACCTTGCGCGCATTTCGCCGTTTTTTTTTTTTAAAAAGGGGGCCCCAGGTGGTCCTTCTGGTACCCCCTAAGCACCTCTAGAGGGTCAGAGTATTTCCACTCTGCCCCCTTTATATGTTTTACACATTTATTCCACTTGCTTCTTCAGCCTCGCTTCTACAGAGGCAGAAAATGGCCGCCAACAGTTCCTGGTTTCGAATGTAGACAGACACTCGACAGCCAATTAGCATTCAGCGCGCGATCGGGAGGGTGCGTGCTCGGTTCGGGGAGGGTGCGCTTACGGTGCGGGTAGGATGCGCGGATCCTCCCTGGCCATAGATATATATATGTACTTTTAACTCTAATTTTCTCAGGAACTACTGAACGGATTCACACCATTTATGCAAAAGGTGCAAGTCTGAACTGAGGACTACCTCTTTGCCAAATTTGGTGTAATTCCGTTCAGCGGTTCGGGCTGTAGCGGTGACAACAGATCCTATGGGAAATTGCATGGGTAAAACGCGTTTTGGGACCCCCTTTTTTCTCGGCCCCCCGCTTGACGAATCACCATGAAACTTTCAGGGTAGGAGCGGAGCGGAGCTGGCCAAAAGTTACGCGAAGATTCATCAACCGGCGCCAGACTTGTTGGGAATAGAATGTTGCTGATTTCCTATGGAAAATAGGTCCTAACTATAACTATCTACTGGCGACCGCCAGTAGATAATATATCTATTTATTACTGAGAACTATAATCCCCTGAAAAGTCAAGTGCAATGCTTTTCCTTTTCCCCAAAGCCAAGACGGTGATCAAGGGGAATTGTCCCCGAAATGGGTATGGCAACATTGGAGTTAAATTCCATTGTGAAGGCTTGTTTTCATTTTGCTGCTGCCAGATGGAACAAATGAGGCAAAAGTAAACGTTGGGTGTGGTGTCTTTACTTGCGAGCAAATTCTATTGGATATATATATATATATATATATATATATATATATATATATATATATATATATATATATTCACTGAAACAAACATAGGTTTGAGGCATGTTATAGTTAGAAATTAGCATTTAAAAAAACCATAGAAATTAACTGAAAAAACCATAGGTTTCAGGAACGTTATAGTTAGTTGGACATTTCATTTCTACAAAACCATAGAGATTCCGGCTTTATAGTTAGTTCAGCTAACTATAACTCACACCCCCGCAATGCACTGCTGATGATGTCACATATTACATCATTCATGACATGGTCAGTGACATCAATGATGACATCACTGATGACATCACTGGTGACATCACTGATGACATCATCCAATAACTGTGTGTTTCTGTAAAGTTTAATTTTGTTTCACATATTTGTCAAGTTGTATTATTGAGTGGGTGTATAAGTGTCTGTATGGAGGATTTAGTAGGTACGTGACTGATTGTATAAGTGAGTGATTAAATGTGTCTTACTGAATGCATGGGTTAGTGACTCAACTGTGTAAAAGTCTGTATCAGTCTGTCTGTTGTTGTATAAGCTGCTGCATGGGTTGGTAAGTAGCTGAATGAGTGTCTTTATGGGTTATTGATTGCTTGCCTGAGTATTTGTATGGCTGCCTGAGTGTGTGTGTGCATGAGTGGGAGGTGTGTGACTCTGTGCATAGATATGTGAGTGGTTGATTCACTGGGTGTATGGGTCAAGAGTGCATGTGGAAACCGCTGTATGGGTGGGTGAGTGTGTGTATGGGTGTGTTGGTGAGTGAATGGATGTCTCAGTGGTACATGTGCAAGTAACTACATATGTAAAAGGCAGTATATGTGAGTGATGGTGTATACAAATAACTATATGTGAGAGTCAGTAATCGTGAGAGTGGCTGCATGGATGAGTGTGTATTTGTATAAGTGATTCTATAAGAGAGTAATTATGTGTTAGTATCTGTATGAATAAGTGAGGTTGTGTCTGTATAACTGTATAGGTGAGTACATGGGAGTATGATTGATTCTTTGCATGACTGACTAAGTGTGTGAGGAACTCTGGATAAGTGGCAGTGTGTGAGTGTCTGTATAGGTGTTTGAGTGCATATGATAGTGTTGTATTGGTAAGTGATTGCATGTATGAGTGACTGTATGGGTGAATGAGTGGATGTGTGGATGTGTGAATAGACCTAGGAATCAGTCAGTGCTTATTTAGTAACTGGTATTGATGTGTCTATTTTTTCAAAAATGGTAGTCTGTATTTTAGAGTGGGTGTATCAAATGTTATATTCAGGTGTGAGGAGGTGCATCAGATTTTCACGTGGATGATGTAATCAGTGATGTCATTTGAGATGTCATCAGTGATGTCACTGACCATGTCATGTCATGAATGAAGTAATATGTGATGTCATCAGCAGTGCATTGCGGGGACGTGAGTTATAGTTAGCTGAACTAACTATAACGCCCAAATTTTTATTGTTTTTTTGTACAAGTGAAATGTCCAACTAACTATACCGTTCCTGAAACCTATGTTTTTTTCAGTGTATTTCTATGGTTTTTAAAATGAAAATTTCTAAGTCTAATGTACCTCAATCCTATGTTTTTTTATTTTATAGATATATATATATTCACTGAAAAAACCATAGGTTTCAGGCATGTTATAGTTAGGAATTAGCATTTAAAAAACCTTAGAAATTCACTGAAAAAACCATAGGTTTCAGGGGCCTTATAGTTAGCTGGACTTTTCACTCGTATAAAACCACTGAAATTCCCCCGTTATAGTTAGTTCAGCTAACTATAACTCGCGCGCCCGCAATGCACTGCTGATGATGTCACATATTACATCACTCATGACATGGTCAGTGACATCACTGATGACATCTCAAATGACATCACTGATGACATCATCCAGTGAATGTGTGTGTTTTCTGAAAATGAAATATGTTTTATAGATGTATATCTGAAGGTCAATGGAAGAATAAATGGGTATATAAGTGTCTAAATGGATGATTTGTTTTTGAAAAAATGATTGTATAACTGACTGATTAAGTGTATCTTAGTGAATACATGGCTTAGTGAGTAATGTTTAAATATGTAAATATCTGTAACAGTCTCTCACTTTGTGTATAAGTGGCTGCATGGGTTGGTGAGTAGCTAGATGAGTGTATTATTTGTTGGTTTTTTGAGTATCAGTATGAGTGTCTGAGTGTCTGTATGGTTCGGTGGGGGGTATTACATAGTGCATAGGTGAATGAATGAGTGACTCACTGTTTGTATATGTTGAAGACAGCATGTGTGCAGGACTGTATGGGTGGATGAGTGTGTGCATGGGTGTGTTAGTGAGTGAATGGCAGTCTCAATAGTGTCTTTATGAGTAACTACATATGTTTTAAACTAGTATATGTGACTATTGGTGTATATAAGTGAGTATATGTGAGAGTGAGAGATTGGAAGAGATCCTGTATGAATAAGTATGTGTTTCTATAAGTGATTGTTTAAAAGACTAAGTATGTGTAATTTTCTGTAGAAGTAAGTGTGGTGGTGTGTGTATAACTGTAAATGCAAGTAAATGGATGTTTGATTCTTTATTAGCATTGGTGACTATGTGTGTGAGTAACTCTATGGATGAGTGACGTTGTGTAACAAGATGTATAGGTGTATGAGTACATATGATGAGTGAGTACATTTATGAGTGACTGTATAGGACGGTTGGTGAATGAGTGGATGTGTCTGTGGATCTTAGAATGACTGAATAGGTTGTTGTACCTGGTATTGGTATGTCCATTGTTTTGAAAATTTTAGTTTCTATTTTTGAATGTGTGTATCAAAGGTTATATTAGGGTAAGAAGTGGTCTGCCACTCTATCAAAAGGATGATGTCATTTGAGATGTCATCAGTGATATCATGAGTGATGTCACTGACCATGTCATGAGTGATGTAATATGTGATTTCATCAGCAGTGCATTGCGGGCGCGTGAGTTATAGTTAGCTGAACTAACTATAACGGGAGAATTTCAATGGTTTTGTACGAGTGAAAAGTCCAGCTAACTATAAGGCCCCTTGTTAGAAATGGGGGTCTCTAGTTGGCAATGGCTGGCCACTGTCCAAGTAGGGACCCTTCTTCCTAAGTCAGAGTAAGCAGCCTACACCCTTTGACAACCCCTGCTCAACCCTGTGGTAACGTAGCACGAGCAGCTAGGCTTATCTCAGAGGCAGTGTGTGAAGCATTTATGACCATACACAGTAATATAATGAGGAACACTACAAATGGACACCACTCAAGTAGTTATGAAAAATAGGTATTTTTATATAGACTTAATCACAAGACCAATAACAGTAAAAATCCACAATACTATAAAAATATAATTACTTTAGAAATGCTGCAAGGAAAAATAGTTCAGGATGCACAAAATGATGTTTGGTTCAAGGCAGTGGTCTCTGCAACCCTTTTACTCACAAAGTATCTGGTTCCTGGAGCAAAGCAACAAAAATGTCGCTAAGGAGTTGTTGCGATAGATTTCCTCACGCTAGCCAGCGATGCGTTGAATCCTTACCGCAAGGGAGGATGATGCGCTGGGTTGCGGGCAGGACAAAGCGACAAACTTCTTCACGCTGATCCGGTGATGCGATAAAATCCTTGCCGCAAAGGGAGGATGATGCACCGGGCCTGTTGCGTGTGCGATCTTGCTGCGTTGACAAAGATGGCGCTCCGCGAGGAAGCGACGATCCGGATTCGATGCGGGGAAAATGGCGAACGCTCGGCATCCGCGCTGCGATGATCCTGTTGCGATGATTTCGGATAGCGGGCGTTTTCAGGCCCGCAGACAGGTGCTGCGACGATCTTCGGATAGCGGGCGTTTTCAGGCCCGCAGACAGGTGCTGCGATGATCTTCGGGGTTAGCGAGCGCTCGGCGACAGCGGAGCGGCGATTTTTCTCACGCTCACCAGCTGCAGTGGCCCGCTAACGGAGGTTAGCGACGATTTTCAGCGCTCTCTTCTCAACAGTAGAAATAGAGGTCCTAGAACACACAGGAGCCTCACCTGCAGATAGTAATCCTCGCTGGGAGGAAACAGGAGGCTGATGGTGGAGTCTGATGTGCCTGAGACTCCAGCAGGAGGCTAGCTCTCTCCTAGTCCTTGGGTAGTTGCTGTAGCAAAAGAAATAAAAGTCCAATCAAAGTTCCTTTCCTCTTCTTGAAGTCCAGTAGTAACAGCTGCAAGCCAGTCCCAGAAACAGCACACAAGGCACAAGGACAGTCCTTCTCTTGCAGATTCCTGTAGCCACACGGACAGAGGTTCTTCTTGTTATCCAGGAGCAATACAAGTTGTAGGGGTTTGTGCACAAATATTTATACCCCCAAAGTCTTTGTTCTTAGGGGTCCCAAGTCTCTGAACCCAGCCAGAACCAGTTCTGCCCAGCCCTGGAGCACTTTGTTGATCAGGCTGCATCCTTCCTTTCAGAAAGAGGGGGTCTGCCTCAGACGCACAGTGGGAGGTGGAGCCAGCATTCACCTTGCCAGGCACAGTCCTATTCAAGTGCAGGAGCTACCCCTCCCCTCACACCAAGGCAGGTCGCTCTATTCAACCCAGGTCTGACTCAGCCTGCCCTGTCCCTCCAAAACCAGACAGCCAATACACATCATAGCAGAGCAAACTGGAAGGCTTAGGCAAGAAAGTACCTACACTCTAAAAGTGATAGTTTCAAACACAGAATATAAAAATAACCTTCACTAAAAGATGTATTTTAATATTCTGAGCTCAGGCATACTAGATTCGTTTTTCTACCATGTTCTGTGGGTCAGTTAGGACTATAGGATGTAATAGCCCAGACCTCCCATTCTGGCCTATGGAGAACAGGTAGCCTTACAGTAGTGAAAAACGAAATTGGGTGTAATTCACTACTAGGACATGCTACATACAACAGGGCATGTCCTACCTTACACATACAATGCCCCCTACCATAAGGGGGGCTTACATGATGCCAAGGGAAGGTTTTAGGGGCTGGGAAGCGGGTGCACTTCACAGCCAAGATGGCAGTTCTGGACTGCACGCAGACACTGCAGTGGCAGGTCTGAGACACACTTTACAAGCTGCTTCTGTGGGTGGCACAAACCAGTGCTGCAGGCCCACCAGCAGCATTCGGTTTACCAGCCCTGGGCACACACAGGCCACGCTACTAGGGACTAACAGGTAAACCAAATAAGCCAATCAGGGATGTACCAATTCATATGTCATCTTTACAAAGGGAGCATTCGCGCCGTGGCACTGAATGGCAGTGGCACAGCGCCCAGAGCATCTATAACCAGCAAAAACAGAGGAGATACAACGGAAAAATGGAAGGGAGACTCACGCCAATGGTGCCAGGTCTAACACACATCCCCTCCAGCTGAAATGTGGGGAGAACTACCCATCCCCTGGGAGGTTCTCATCACTAAGGCGGAAAAATCTGGACAAACCATCAGCGTTGGCGTGTTCTGTACCAGGGCGGTGTTCCACCGTAAAGTCCATACCCTGTAGGGAAATGGACCACCTTAACAACTTGGGATTCTCACCCCTCATCTGCATCAACCACCTGAGGGGCCTGTGGTCGGTCTGAACCCGGAAGTGAGTCCCAAAAAGGTATGGTCTCAGCTTCTTCAGCGCCCAGACCACAGCAAATGCCTCTCGCTCAATCGCACTCCACCTCTGTTCCCGTGGAAGTAACCTCCTACTGATGAAGGCTACAGGTTGGTCTAGTCCCTCCTCATTCACCTGTGACAGAACAGCCCCCACCCCATGCTCTGAAGCGTCTGTCTGGACAATAAATTCCTTAGCAAAGTTGGGCGCCTGGAGTACAGGTGCTGTACACATGGCAGTCTTGAGGGCATCGAAAGCTTTCTGACAGGTGTCAGTCCAGTTCACAATCTTTGGCTGCTTCTTGGAAGTCAGCTCAGTCAAGGGGGCAACAATGTTGCCATACCCCTTGACAAACCTCCTGTAATAACCTGTGAGTCCTAAAAAGGCCCTCACCTGGGTCTGGGTCCTTGGGGGCTCCCAAGCCAGGATGGTTTCAATCTTGGGCTGTAGGGGGGCCACCTGGCCACTCCCTACTTGGTGTCCTAAGTACACCACAGAACCCTGCCCAATCTGGCACTTACTGGCCTTGATTGTGAGGCCTGCTCTGCGCAGTGCCATCAACACTTCCCAGAGGTGGTGTAAGTGGTCTTCCCATGAGGAACTAAAGACCGCAATGTCATCCAGGTAGGCGGCACTGAAATCCTCCAGTCCAGCCAACACCTGGTTGAACAACCTATGAAAGGTGGCAGGGGCATTCTTCATTCCAAAGGGCATCACACGGAACTGGTAGTGCCCATCTGGGGTGGAGAATGCTGACCTCTCCTTGGCCCCATCAGTTAGGGCGATCTGCCAGTACCCAGACGTCAGATCAAACGTACTGAGGTACCGAGCAGCCCCTAACCGATCTATGAGCTCATCAGCTCTGGGGATGGGGTGCGCATCGGTCCTCGTGACCGAATTGAGACCTCGGTAGTCCACACAGAACCTAAGTTCTGGAGTCTCACCAGGCGCTGCAGCCTTTGGTACCAAGACTACGGGGCTGGACCAAGGGCTGCTAGAGGACTCAATCACACCCAGGGCAAACATTTTGGAGACCTCCTCCTTAATGCAGGCCCTTACCCTGTCAGTCACTCTGTAAGCCTTGTGCTTGACAGGAGGACTGTCCCCTGTGTCAACCTCATGGACGCACCAATCAGTGACCCCAGGTACCAGGGAAAACAAATCTGGGAATTGCCCCAACAGCTGGTGGCAATCTCTCTGCTGTTCTGGGGTCAGTGTGGTGGAGAGGACCACACCCTCCACTGACCCATCCTTCTCTCCTGCACACAGGAGGTCAGGAAGAGGCTCACTCTCCTCCTCCATCCCTGCATCTGTGGCAAGAAGCATGCCCACTTCAGACCTCGCAAAGTGGGGCTTTAGGCGATTCACATGCAGGACCCGCAGGGGGTTCCTGGGAGACTTAAAGTCCACCAAATAGGTAACTTGACTTTTTCGCTCCACCACCTCAAATGGACCGGTCCACTTATCTTGGAGCGCACAGGGCTCCACTGGGGCCAGTACCCAAACCTTTTGACCAGGTTGAAACTCGACCAGAGTGGCATTCTGGTCGTGCCAACGTTTCATCTCCTCCTGGCTGGCTTCCAGATTTGCCTCAGCAATGTTTCTGAAACGCCGAGTTTGGTTCCTGAAGGCCAGGATGTAGCTAAACACATCCTGGGAAGGTTTCCTGGGAGATTGCTCCCAGCCTTCCTTGACCAAACTCAGAGGCCCTCTTACCGGATGGCCATAGAGCAGTTCAAAGGGGCTGAACCCTAAGGACTTCTGTGGCACTTCACGGTATGCAAACAACAGGCATGGTAAGAGGATGTCCCACTTACGCCTCAGGGGCTCCTCTAGGCCCATGATCATGCCCTTCAAGGTCCGGTTGAATCTCTCAACCAGACCGTTACCCTGGGGGTGGTAAGGAGTGGTGAACTTGTAAGTCACCCCACACTCCTTCCACAGAGACTTCATATACTGGGAGATGAAGTTGGTCCCCCTGTCGCTCACCACCTCTCTGGGGAACCCCACACGGGAGAAGATCCCCATCAGTGCACGTCCCACCACGGGGGCCGTCACTGTCCTGAGCGGGATGGCTTCAGGGTACCGGGTGGCATGGTCCACTAAGACCAGGATGTACCTGTTGCCCATGGCTGTCTTGGGGTCCAGAGGCCCCACAATGTCAATGCCCACTCGCTCGAATGGGGTGCTAACAACTGGGAAGGGTTGGAGTGGGGCTTTGATCTTCCCCCCACTCTTCCCACTTGCCTGGCAAGTCTCACAGGTCCTACAATACGTATCTGAACTCTTGCGCATCTGGGGCCAAAAAAAGTGGGTGACCAGCCTTTCAAAGGTCTTGGTCTGCCCCAGATGTCCTGCCAATGGAATGTCATGAGCCAACCCCAGTAGGAAGGTTCTGAAGCACTCGGGTACCACCAGCACACGGGCTGACCCCGGCTCAGCAACCTTAGGCTCGCTATACAGGAGACTGTTCTCCCAATAAATCAGATGTGAACCGGACATATCACCTGCTGCCTGGGCTGCAGCCTGTTGCCGCATACCCTCAAGAGAGGGGCAAGTTCTCTGCTGTTCACAAAACTCCTCCCTGGTGGGCCCCCCTCCTGCTGCCACTGGGTCAGCTCAGGCAGGTCCCCCAGGTCGGTACTCTGCTCCCCGGTAGTCTCCAGGGCATCCCCCTCAGGGTCTGCTCCCTCCTGGGCCGTGGGAACCAAGGGGGCCGGTTTCCCGTGCCCCTGCCCCCTCCCTCTAAGGCAGGGACCTGGGCCATATTCTCAGGCTCCAGGTCTTTCTCAACACTCTCTCTGGCTGCCATGGACCGAGTGTTAGCACATGCCCACTCAGGCAGTCCCAACATTTGCAAGTGAGCTCTCCTCTCCACTGTAGCCCACAGTGAGTTCTCTAAATCATTGCCCCACAGACAGTCCACAGGCATGGCGGGCCTCACAGCCACCTGAAGAGTTCCTGAGACCCCCCCCCCCCCACTCAAAGGGAACCTGAGCCACCTCACATTGGCTCTCTGTGTTGTCTGCAGACACTACTGGGTAGAATGCGTGGGGCACAACCTGCTCTTTGGACACCAACCGGGAGCTGACAGAAGTTACACTGGCTCCTGTGTCCCTCAGAGCCTCCACTCTATGGCCATTGATGGTTACCCACTGCCTGTAATTTTTAGTGTTATCAGGCAGTGCAGGCTTAGGAACCATTTCAAAGTCTCCTAGTGAGACAAGGGTCAACTCTACGGGGTCCCACCCACCTGGGGCACCCATCTCCTCCTCCCCCAGGGCTACACTAGCAAGCTGGCGGGGCGGTGCACGGGGTGGTGCAGGAGTATCCTTTTGGGGACACTGGGGGTCAAAGTATCTGTGGCCCACCTGGCCATACTTAAAACAAGTAGGGGGCCTCCTTGGAACAGGATTACCTGTTGGAGGCACTGGCTTCTTATCTGGGGGAGGCTGGGATACCACTGCCTGGTTCCCTGGGGAATTATCTTGGGGCCCTCGGTGGAACTCCCTTGGTTTACCCCTGTCCCCCCCACCCCTCTGCTGGGGACCCTGCCCACCTTTGGCGAAGTCTCCCACTGGACCCTTGCGAACCCGGGTGCTCACCCAGCGGTCCGCCTCCTCAGCAAGCTTCCTAGGGTTAGTCAGCTTGCAATCTATCAGATGCTGGTGTAGCTCAGGAAAACAGTTACTAGAAAAATGCTCCCATGCAATCAAGTCATACAGTTGCTCAAAAGTTTCTACTTTGCTGCCTTTTACCCAGCGCTCCATTGCTCTGCCAAAAAAAGACACATATTCAACCCACGTGGTACCCTCTATCTTCTTGCAGGTTCTAAATCTCTGCCTGTACATTTCAGGGGTCAAACCATAGCGGGTAATCAAAGCTTCCTTCATGTGGGCATAAATCATCCTACTTTCTGGGGGTAGGTCCAACAAGGTATCCCTCCCCTCACTCACAAAGCGTCCCCACAACCCCGCTCCCCAATCCTTCTCAGGGACCCGGTGGGAAACCATAGCTAATTCATAAGCGGCAAACCATTGCCCAATATCCTCACTTTTATGGAAATCCTTAATAACATCTTTAGGGATATATACTCTACTCTCAGTATGTACTACCGGTATGCTGCCACCAGAGGGGGAGATCTCAATACCCTTGGCCTTAATCTCCAACTCCCTCAAAATTCTCTCATGTTCAAATTTCATCTTCATTATCTCAACTTCTAACTTCTTATTCTCTAGGTCTCTCTGACCATCCAATTTGAGCTTAGCCATCTCCATGTTATGCCGCCTATCTCTCTCCCTGTCCTCCATCTCTTCTGGAGACAGACCCCTTGAGGACACGCTAGTGCCCGGGCTGGAAACTGCTTTATCCCCTACCAAATCTACAATTTCTTCCGGCTGCTCTCCTGCATTCTCTCCCCCCTCCACAGGCCCTTCCTCATTCCTAGGGGCATCCCTGGCTTCTAACCAGGCCTTCAGCGCCTTGTAATACTCTTCCCTCTTAGTGAGACCTGTGATAGGGACCGTGAAGAGTTTGCAAAAACATTTGAGCTGCTTGGCATTGTAGGTGTCTAATTTCTCTTCTTCCCAGGAGAGATCCTCAGAGGCATTGGATCTGGGCTTGCCCATTTTGGCAATAACTGGCAATAACGATCAAAAATAGAATTAAAAAATCTCAACAACGTACGTGGTTATGTTATGGTCTGCACTCACTAGTAGTGTACACTATAAATAGTGTATGCAATCATAAATGCAAGTCCAGATCCTCACCGCTGACCACCAATGTTAGAAATGGGGGTCTCTAGTTGGCAATGGCTGGCCACTGTCCAAGTAAGGACCCTTCTTCCAAAGTCAGAGTAAGCAGCCTACACCCTTTGACAACCCCTGCTCAACCCTGTGGTAACGTAGCACGAGCAGCTAGGTTTATCTCAGAGGCAGTGTGTGAAGCATTTATGACCATACACAGTAATATAATGAGGAACACTACAAATGGACACCACTCAAGTAGTTATGAAAAATAGGTATTTTTATATAGACTTAATCACAAGACCAATAACAGTAAAAATCCACAATACTATAAAAATATAATTACTTTAGAAATGCTGCAAGGAAAAATAGTTCAGGATGCACAAAATGATGTTTGGTTCAAGGCAGTGGTCTCTGCGACCCTTTTACTCACAAAGTATCTGGTTCCTGGAGCAAAACAACAAAAATGTCGCTAAGGAGTTGTTGCGATAGATTTCCTCACGCTAGCCAGCGATGCGTTGAATCCTTACCGCAAGGGAGGATGATGCGCTGGGTTGCGGGCAGGACAAAGCGACAAACTTCTTCACGCTGATCCAGTGATGCGATAAAATCCTTGCCGCAAAGGGAGGATGATGCACCGGGCCTGTTGCGTGTGCGATCTTGCTGCGTTGACAAAGATGGCGCTCCGCAAGGGAGCGACGATCCGGATTCGATGCGAGGAAAATGGCGAACGCTCGGCGTCCGCGCTGCGATGATCCTGTTGCGATGATTTCGGATAGCGGGCGTTTTCAGGCCCGCAGACAGGTGCTGCGACGATCTTCGGATAGCGGGCGTTTTCAGGCCCGCAGACAGGTGCTGCGACGATCTTCGGGGTTAGCGAGCGCTCGGCGACAGCGGAGCGGCGATTTTTCTCACGCTCGCCAGCTGCAGCGGCCCGCTAACGGAGGTTAGCGACGATTTTCAGCGCTCTCTTCTCAACAGTAGAAATAGAGGTCCTGGAACACACAGGAGCCTCACCTGCAGATAGTAATCCTCGCTGGGAGGAAACAGGAGGCTGATGGTGGAGTCTGATGTGCCTGAGACTCCAGCAGGAGGCTAGCTCTCTCCTAGCCCTTGGGTAGTTGCTGTAGCAAAAGAAATAAAAGTCCAATCAAAGTTCCTTTCCTCTTCTTGAAGTCCAGTAGTAACAGCTGCAGGCCAGTCCCAGAAACAGCACACAAGGCACAAGGACAGTCCTTCTCTTGCAGATTCCTGTAGCCACACGGACAGAGGTTCTTCTTGTTATCCAGGAGCAATACAAGTTGTAGGGGTTTGTGCACAAATATTTATACCCCCAAAGTCTTTGTTCTTAGGGGTCCCAAGTCTCTGAACCCAGCCAGAACCAGTTCTGCCCAGCCCTGGAGCACTTTGTTGATCAGGCTGCATCCTTCCTTTCAGAAAGAGGGGGTCTGCCTCAGACGCACAGTGGGAGGTGGAGCCAGCATTCACCTTGCCAGGCACAGTCCTATTCAAGTGCAGGAGCTACCCCTCCCCTCACACCAAGGCAGGTCGCTCTATTCAACCCAGGTCTGACTCAGCCTGCCCTGTCCCTCCAAAACCAGACAGCCAATACACATCATAGCAGAGCAAACTGGAAGGCTTAGGCAAGAAAGTACCTATACTCTAAAAGTGGTAGTTTCAATCACAGAATATAAAAATAACCTTCACTAAAAGATGTATTTTAATATTCTGAGCTCAGGCATACTAGATTCGTTTTTCTACCATGTTCTGTGGGTCAGTTAGGACTATAGGATGTAATAGCCCAGACCTCCCATTCTGGCCTATGGAGAACAGGTAGCCTTACAGTAGTGAAAAACGAAATTGGGTGTAATTCTCTACTAGGACATGCTACATACAACAGGGCATGTCCTACCTTACACATACAATGCGCCCTATCATAAGGGGGGCTTACATGATGCGAAGGGAAGGTTTTAGGGGCTGGGAAGTGGGTGCACTTCACAGCCAAGATGGCAGTTCTGGACTGCACGCAGACACTGCAGTGGCAGGTCTGAGACACACTTTACAAGCTGCTTCTGTGGGTGGCACAAACCAGTGCTGCAGGCCCACCAGCAGCATTCGGTTTACCAGCCCTGGGCACACACAGGCCACGCTACTAGGGACTAACAGGTAAACCAAATAAGCCAATCAGGGATGTACCAATTCATATGTCATCTTTGCAAAGGGAGCATTCGCGCCGTGGCACTGAATGGCAGTGGCACAGCGCCCAGAGCATCTATAACCAGCAAAAACAGAGGAGATACAGCGGAAAAATGGAAGGGAGACTCACGCCAATGGTGCCAGGTCTAACACCCCTGAAATCTATGGTTTTTTCAGTGAATTTCTAAGGTTTTTTAAATGCTAATTCCGAACTATAACGTGCCTGAAACCTATGGTTTTTTTCAGTGAATTTCAAAGGTTTTTTAAAAGCTAATTTCTAACTGTGCCTACAGAGCTAGGACGTGTGAAGAAAGAAGAAAAAACGCACAGAAAGAAAAAAAGAGTTGCGGAAAGAAGCAACAGAAGTCCTCAAAGACGAAGAAAAGTGCAGGAAGAAGGATAACGTGCAGAAAGAACAAACAGAAGAGCAGAAAGAAGACTTGTTGCAAAATCATCCTGTACCCTCAACTTTTTCAGACGGATACTGGTGGTAACTGAGTCTGACTAACCAGTCCTAGAGACAGTGCTATGTTAAAAGACAATCAGAATACAGTGAAAACACCTACATACACTAGGGAACACTTTGCGTTGGGGTCCCCCTGTGATTAGCATGACCTCCTCTGTAAGCCCCTAGTATATAATAGGGCAGGGGGATTAAAACTGCCTCTTAAAACACGCCACAGGGTGTGTTTGCACACATCACCTCAGGCCCCGGCCACTCCCTTCCCCACTGTGTAAACATGGCCTGTGGCCGTTTTAGGTTAGACCCCTTCAATCCTGAGGGCCCCTGGGGGCTAAGTAGCCCACCAAGTGCTTCCAGTAAGCGCCACAGAGCTGCGTTGCAGAGAGATGTAAAAAGGGGCACGACATAGACCACCTCTCTGCAACGCAGCGCAGTGGCGCTTATTGGAAGCACTTGGTGGGCTACTTAGCCCCCAGGGGCCCTCAGGATTGAAGGGGAATTATTTCCCCAACTTAAAACGCGCCATAGGGCATGTTTGCACACGTCACCTCAGGCCCTGTCCCCTCCCTTCCCCACTGTGTAAACACACCCTGTGGCCTTTTTAAGTTGGGAGATTAAGTCCCCTTGAATCCTAAGGGTCCATAGGGTCAAACTAGCCCACTAGGTACCTCCAGTAAGCGCCACAGAGCTGCATTGCCTAGAGGTGTAAAAAGGGGCGTGGCCTCAGAACACCTGTCTGCAACGCAGCTCCCTGGTGCATACTGGAGATACCTGTTGGGCTACTTGGCCCTCAAGGACCCTCAGTATTGAAGGGGAATTAATTCCTCAACTCACAACTGGCCAGGGGGCGCGTTTGCAGAGTGCAAGGAGGGTCCCTAGGGGCAAAAAAGCCCACCAGGTACATCCAGTAAGCGCCATTGCAGAGAGGTGTAAAAAGGGACACGGCCTGCACCACGTCTCTGCAACGCAGAGCAGTGGCACTTACTGGAAGCACCTGGTGGGCTAGTTGCCCCCCAGGGTCCCTCAGGATTGAAAGGTAATTATTTCCCGAACTTAAAACGTGCCACAGGGCGGTTTTGCACACGTCACTTCAGGCCCCGTCCCCTCCCTTCACCACTGTGTAAACGTGCCCTGTGGCCGCTCTAATTTGAGAGATTAAGTCCCCTTGAATCCTAAGGGTCCATAGGGTCAAACTAGCCCACTAGGTACCTCCAGTAAGCGCCACAGAGCTGCGTTGCAGAGAGGTGTAAAAAGGGGCGTGGCCTCAGAACACCTGTCTGCAACGCAGCTCCCTGGCGCATACTGGAGATACCTGTTGGGCTAGTTGGCCCTCAGGGACCCTCAGTATTGAAGGGGAATTAATTCCCCAACTTACAACTGGCCAGGGGGTGCATTTGCAGAATGCTGCAAGGAGGGGGCGTGGCCTCCGGTGCGATGCCGGTCTTTTATTTATTTTATTTTTTTAAGAAGGAGGGCTGTGTGTCCCCCCTTCTTTTTCTAATTTATTGGCCTTGGGGACCCCATCCCCCAGGGCCTGCCCCCTAATTTTTTTTCTTTGAAAAAAACATTTTGGAAGGGTGCCGCCTGGCCCCCCTCCCAAGGCCTTAATCAGCCTCGGGGACCCCAACCCCTGGGGCATGGCCTTTTTAAAAAAAAATCTTTAGGAGGGGGGCTGCGTTGCCCCCCTCCTCAGGCCACTTACGGCCCGGGACCCCATCACCCGGGGCCGGCCTTTGTTTTTTATTTAAAAAAAAAAAAACTATTTATAGAAACCCCTAGGATATGCTGGACAAACCGTATGTACCTATCACCATGACGATTGCATGATATTCATTAAAAGGCGACTATGCATACAATGAATCCACGTGGAATGTATTTACACCACTAGTGAAGCTCTGACATGTCTGACGCCCTACCGTGCCTAATCGCGGCGCCCCCGCCGGTGGGTACTCTCCAAGTAGACACCCTTGTCGTTTATTTATACAAACATGGGTAGCTATTGAAGGGCACATTTAATACACACGCACACCAAGCCATTCAAAGGGGGTTTGACAAAAATTAAACCAAAACTATGCAAGAAACCCCCCTCACGGTTAATAAAACACACATCCACCGCCGGATGTGTAATACTTTTTATTTTACTCTCTGGAAAGGAGACAAACCTTACTTGTGAGTCACAGCGTGCTCCTGGCTGACCCCAATGCTGTGTTACACCCACCAGTGCCCACCGAGTGCCACAAACCTCTGTGTTGTATTCCACCAGCTAGTGCATATGCTATGACACTCTCTAGCCCATGTGCACTGTAACACCACCACGTAAATATGTCATGCCACACTTGCCTTCGCACAGGTTATATTGCCCCATCCAACGTGCCTTCCTCGATGCCTATGATGTAACGCACAGTGCTATGCCATACATATTACAGTCTGGGATCCATATCTTTGTCACAGTGCATATGCAACGTTACACTCCCCAGCCCATATTTTATATTACAACTTTAGAGACTAGTTAGGTTACACAACACTGCCCTGTGCATATTACACTTCAAGGCGCATATCGCATAGAACGCACTAGTGCCTGTGCCATCTTAGATCACACTTTTTGGTGCATAGTTTATACCATACACTATATCTAGTTTTCATTTTCAATCGTGTTCTGAGGACTATGTTCTATATAACACTGAGTTCACCTACCCTTCCCACTGGCATTACATTTTGCGATGGTGGGTGGAGATTCAGGGGGTGAATATCAGTGTCAGGATCCTCATAGGTGGGTATCGTAAAAATCCGCAAGCCTCTGGATACACGTTTCACCTCAATGTAGCGTTGTAGGGACTCAGCTTCCCACCATTTAGACAGCTCCTTCCTGTGTAGTTTCTCCAGAGTGTTTAGTAGTGTTTGTAAGTTAATCTCATCTGTAATGTTAGATGTGGAAATCGATGCATCACTACTAGGTCCAGTCTGCCCAAAGAATAGTTTGTCTGCTGTCTGCTTTCTACGAGCATCAAGACTGCTTGCCATATTTTTGTACCACCTTCTACTGGTGCGTGTATATAGAGACACAATCGTCTCGTTTTGTCACACGCTCCCTTGCCCCCTGGGTCTTACGTATCAAACGGGGTTCACCGTGCTGCAAACGCACCTCTACGTGAAACAGGAAGACCTGCTAACACACCAGAGTACTCAATGCATCCGGCGGCGCTCGAATGAACGTGTCCAGATATCAACACATATGCCGGTGGTAATGGTACTACAGTACCCGTATCCGAAGAAAATCGCGGGATCAACCGAATAGCAATAAAGTTATCAAGGAAGCAATTTCTAGAGTAGAATTGAAATCTAGGAATGAATTACTGTATCCCCAATGTAAGGATGAACAGGAAGAATGTCTCAGATTTATCACCACATTTTCAGGTCAGGCTACTAAAGTACGTAAGATCTTTAAAAAACATTGGCATGTGTTGCTCACTGATGATCATCTCAAAAAGGATTTGGCCAGTAATCCTCAAATTACTTTTAAGAGAGGACGATCATTACGAGATGTACTTAGTCACAATCACATTACAGAACAGGAGAGTAATTCTTCCAGGGGTACACCAGGTTTCAGATGCTGTCGTAAATGTAAAGCATGTAGAAACAGTAGTGATTGCGGCATTTTTTTGATAAACACATGCAAGATAACACACTTGTCCGCATGGTTGTAATTGATACAGTAGATCTGGGTGTGAGGGGCGGTAACAGAGAACTGTCACTAAGAAAATTGGAATCTCGGTACATTATTGATCTGGGTAGTCTGGCCCCTATGGGGTTGAATTTGAGTGAAGAACTGGCAGTGCATTTGCACAATTAATTTAACATGTACTGTCTGCTTTATGAGGTTTTCATGATTTTAATCAGATTCTGTTTTATTTTTAGGTACTTCTCTTACAAGTGGATTATTTAAGTTGAAGACTGTTAAAGTTTTTGGACAATTGTCAATATGCTCTTGTTGAGACAGCAGCCCACTTGGGCATTATCTGCCTTATTCATACAGAATTCAATTTATTCGTTTTGAGGTGTGAGGTAAAAAATATTTTTTGGGGAAACAAAACCCTTTTTTTTTTTTGTCTTCTTTGATACATATTGAGCTGACAAGTATTTTCCAGAGACTGTTTGGTTTATTTCCGACATTAAGATCTATATACGCAATCTGTGTGGCCATTGTTTACTATGTTAATCATGCAGCTTCCCAGAGTGTTCCAAAGAACAACTAGAGCGCTAACAGTCCTACTTATGATAAACGTATGGCACACCTGAAGCCATCTTGATTGGAATAAAGTGGTAACTCTTAAAACATTTAATTGAAAAAGGAAAAAAATTAGGGGGTTCGTTTTGCCATAGAAAGTATGGTTAGTGCTGCAGAAAGAAAAATTCGGGCACATTTTGAGTGACTTCTCAAATCCTCTTCTATTTCATAAAAAAATTCTGACATGCAGACTGAAACATGCACTTTCAATACCAGCAGCAGACTTCCCTGGTGAGCAGTAGCTTTACTACAGTGATCCAATGAGCAACTAGAGTGCTAAAATTCTGAATTTATGGCAAATGTGTGACACATCTGAATGCCTTCTTGATAGAATCAAAGTAAAAAACTGAAAGTATTCCTATTGAGGAGACTGTAGTAAATGAGGAATTAGGAAACTTCATAACAAATAAGTATCCCAAGATGGCCACCAGAGACAAAATAGCCCAAATGTAGCAAAAATATCACTCAGATGTAGCCCAAGTATAGCCCAATGAGAGAATGTCCCAGAGTGTTTTAAAGAACAACTAGAGCGCTAACAGTCTTACTTATGACAAAAGTATGGCACACCTGAAGCCATCTTGATTGGATTAAAGTGCTAACACTTAAAACATTTAATTTGCAAAGGAACAAAATGAGGGGGTTCATTTTGCCATAGAAATGATGATTAGTGCTGCAGAAAGGAAGATTAGGGCACATTTTGACTTCTCAAATCCTCTTCTATTTCATTAAAAAATTCTGACATGCAGACTAAAACATGCACTTTGAACACCAGCAGCAGACTTACCTAGTGAGCAGTAGCTTTACTACAGTGATCTAATGAGGAACTAGAGTGCTACAATTCACAATTTATGGCAAATGTGTGACACATCTGAGTGCCTTCTTGATGGAACCAAAGTAAAAAACTGAAAGTATTTTCTACTGAGGAGACTGCAGTAAATGAGGAAATTAGGAAACTTCATAACAAATAAGTCTCCCAAGATGGCCACCAGAGACAAAAGAGCCCAAATGTAGCCCAAATAACACCCAGATGTAGCCCAAGTATAGCCCAATGACAGAATGTCCCAGAGTGTTCTTAAGAACAACTAGGGTGCTTACTGTCTTACTTATGACAAAAGTATGGCACACCTGAAGCCATCTTGATTGGAATAAACTGGTAACACTTAAAACATTTAATTTAAAAAGAAACACAATGAGGGGGTTCATTTTGCCATAGAAATTATGATTAGTGCTGAAGAAAGAAAAATTAGGGCACATTTTGAGTAACTTCTCAAATCCTCTTCTATTTCATTAAAAAATTCTGACATGCAGACTGAAACATGCACTTTTAATACCAGCAGCAGACTTCCGTGGTGAGCAGTAGCTTTACTACAGTGATCTAATGAGCAACTAGAGTGCTAAAGTTCAGAATTTATGGCAAATGTGTGACATATCTGAATACCTTCTTGATGGAATCAAAGTAAAAAAATCTGGAATCATTTCCTACTGAGGAGACTGCAGTAAATGAGGAAATTAGGAAACTTCATAACAAATAAATCTCCCAAGATGGCCACCAGAGACAAAAGAGCCCAAATGTAGCCCAAATATCACCCAGATGTAGCCCATGTATAGCCCAATGACAGAAGTCGGCAAAACACTTATTTTTTGTGTTTTTGCAGTTTTATATAGTGCAGACTTGTTAGGTATTGGAGTGCTTTACATGAGCATTGGTTACATCACACAAGAACAAATTCATTTTGGCTGTAGACATAGGGAGATTAAGTGATTTGACCAAAATCACAGAATGTCGAGCTGAAGCAGAAACTCCAACCTGGTTCAACAGTTGCAAAGTCTGCAGCTCTGGAAGTAACACCATATCCTCTCCCCTAAGTGCAACATTTAATCAAGTGGTCAACTGGATAAAAAAACATAAAGATAACAAATAATTTAAAAGTGCTTTGTCGCT
This sequence comes from Triturus cristatus, assembly GCF_964204655.1. Lineage (NCBI taxonomy): Eukaryota > Metazoa > Chordata > Amphibia > Caudata > Salamandridae > Triturus > Triturus cristatus. Next base: position 719,989,434 of record NC_140588.1, read on the forward strand.
ATTTGAAAACTCAGAATATATGTCCTCATTTTAGTTTTTTAGAGCTCTAACAATAATTTTGATGCAAATAAGACCCTCTCATATATGTAATTTCTAAAGGAAATGCTCTAGGTATTACATTTTTGATTACATCAAGATGACGTCAGGCGTTCCACACTTTTGTAATAAATATAGAATGTTAGCAACCTAGTTGTTCATTAGGATACTGTTGAGAGGCAGAGTCCAGGGGCACGGACTCTGAAAAATGAAGGCAGGTAGGAGGGTGCAGTGGCAACAATTTGACCACACTGGGCGGGCAGGCAGGAAGGACCGTGGCAGCACAACAGACTATGGAGGGCAGTGGAAAGGGGGGCAGGGGCAACAAACCAACAATACAGGACTGGCAAGAGAGGCTGTGGCAATATAATAGACCATTGTGGGCAGAAGGAAGAGGCAGAGGTAGTACAACAATACATGCCAACAGACCCGATTCTGCCAGGAAACGTCCAATGTTTTTAAGCTCAAATGGGCTTTATTTGATCTGTCTCCTGTCTACATTCTCATCTTTTTCAATGTAACTCAAAGTGGAAAATCAATACCTCAGTTTTTTTTCAAAATCTCCCTCTTACCAAGTTCAAAATTTTCACAAGTATGGTACATTGGATCATGGAAGGCAGGAGGAATTGGGGTAGGGACATAGACTTGGATAACAGAGGACAGGAGGGACATGGAGAGGTGCACCAAACTGACCCTGCAGGGCAGGCATCAGGTTTTGCAGCAGCACAATACACCACACAGGGCAAGCGGGACGGGAGTGCAACACAACAATCCATAGAAAGCAATTCGGAAGGGGACAGGACCATGCACATGGACAACGGAGAACAGAGGGGAAAGAGGCAATGGTATCTAGCTGACCATAATAGACAGACAGGCGAGAAAGCTGCAGCATAACAGACCCTAAAGGGCAGGAGGGACGGATCAGGGGCATTACAATGGAACAGACAAGCCAGGAGGGAGGGAATAGGGGTATGCACATGGAAACAGAGGGCTTGGGGCAAGGGGGCAGGGCAGGAGCAGCAAGATGACCATGGAGGTCAGGCAGGGTGGGCACTAGAAGCAAGACACACCATGGAGAGCAACAGTGAGACTATGATGGCATACACACAGACCATGGAGGGAAGGTGGGAGGGGGTCAGGGGCAGCTAGCTGACCACACAGGGAAGGTGGAAGGGGCCGTGGCAGCACAGAAGACCATGCATGGCAAGCGGGAGGGTTAGTGGCAGCAAAATGGCTATGATGGGCAAAAAGGAGGGTGTAGGGGCATGTACAAAGGACAATGGAGGATAGAAGGGAGGGTCAGGACCTGGGCACAGACAAGAGAGTTCAGGGGAAGGGGCCTCACAACAGACCGTGCGGGGAAGGCAGGAGGAGCAGTTGAAGCACAACAGACCAGGGAGTGCAGAAAGGTGTGGCAGTAAAATGGACCATGCAGGACAGGAGGAAGGGGATAGGGGCATGGCATGTGGACAGGCAAGGTGGAGGTGGCAGGGTCAGGTTACAGTCATCTGACAATGCTAGGCAGGTGGGTGGGGAGTGGCAGCTCAACAGAACACTCAGAGTAGATAGGAGTGGCAGGTCCATGGAACATGGTGGGCAAAAAGGATGGAGCAGGGGCATGCACAAAGACATCAGAGGGCAGGGGGAAGGAGAATAGGGGCAGCAAGCTAAGCACAGAGGCTAAGCAGGAGGTTAATGATGGGGCATAGAATTGGGCAATTGAAGGTGGGAGGAGTGGACTGGTACATCATGCTAATTGGAGGGCAGTGGCAGCACATCAGACTATGCATGGCAGCAGGGAGGAGGCTAGTCTATGGATTCAGACAACAGAGGATAAGGAGGAGTGGGATGGGGCAGCAAGCTAACTGTTCAGAGAAGGTGGGTATTAGGAACTTTATTGTTTTTTAAAATGTGTGTCTGTGCGAACTACTTAAAATATGAACAAGTATGCAGCATAATCTCACTTTCATTCAGGAAAAAGAGGGCGTTTGTGACTGTGACTCCGGGCTCACTTGGCAGAAACACCCCCTGACCCTCCACCCCATCGCAAAATGTAATGCCCGTGAAAATGGTAGGTGAACGCAGTGTTATATAGAACATAGTGCTGAGAGCACGATTGAAAATGAAAACTAGATTTAGTGTATGGTATAACCTATGCACCAAAATGTGATATAAGATGAAACAGGCATGAAATATAACATGCAATACATTGTGTGCAATGACAGATTCATTGGAGAGCACGAGATAGCACAGGCACTAGCGCGTGCTATGCGATATGCGCCTTGGAGTGTAATATGCACAGGGCAGTGTAGTGTAACCTAACTAGTCTCTAAAGCTGTAATATAAAATATGTGCTGGGGAGTGTAACGTTGCATATGCACTGTGACAAAAATATGGATCCCAGATTGTAATATGTATGGCATAGCGCTGTGCGTTATAACATAGGCATCAAGGAAGGAATGTTAGGTTGGGCAATATAACCCGTGCGAAGGCAAGTCTGGCATGACATATTCACGGTGTGGTGTTACAGTGCACATGGGCTAGAGAGTGTCATAGCATATGCACTAGCTGGTGGAATACAACCCTGAGGTGTGTGGCACTCGGCGGGCACTGATGGGTGTAACACAGCATTGGGCTCAGCTAGGAGCACGCTGTGACTCTCAAGTGAGGTTTGTCTCCTTTCCAGAGAGTAAAATAAAAAGTATTATAGATCCGGCTGTGGATGTGTGTTTTATTAACCGTGAGGGGGGTTTCTTGCATAGTTTTGGTCGAATTTTTGTTGAATCCCCTTTGAATAGCTTGGTGTGCGTGTGTATTAAATGTGCCCGTCAATAGCTACCCATGTATGTATAATTAAATGACAAGGGTATCTACTTGGAGAGTAACCACCGGCGGGGGCGCCGGGATTAGGCACAGTAGTGTGTCAGACACATCAGAGCTTCACTAGTGGTGTAAATACATTCCACATGGATTCATTGTATGCGTTGTCGCCTTTTAATGACTATCACGCAAATCGTCATGGTGATAGCTAGGTACGTACGGTTTGTCCAGCATGTCCTAAGTGTTTCTATAAATATTGTTTTAAAAAAATAATAAAAAACAATGGCCGGCCCTGGAGGATGGGTCCCAGGGGCCATAAGTGGCCTGAGGAGGGGGCCAACGCAGCCCCCTCCTAAAGATTTTTGTTTTAAAAAAAAGCCAAGCCCCGGGGTTTGTGGTCCCTGGGGCTGACTAAGGCCTTGGGAGGGGGACCACGCGGCCCGCTTCCAATTTTTTTTTTCAAACAATTAGGAGGCATGCCCTACATCTCTCTGCAACGCAGCTCTGTGGCGCTTACTGGAGGTACCTAGTGGTCTAGTTGGACCCTAGGGACCCTCAGGATTCAAGGGGACATAATCTCCCAACTTAAAACATCCACAGGGTGTGTTTACAAAGTGGGGAAGGGAGAGGGCGGGGCCTGAGGTGACGTATGCAAACACGCCCTGTGGCGTATTTTGAAAGGTAGTTTTAATCCCCCTGCCCTATTATATACTATACAGCTTACAGAGGAGGTCATGCTAATCACAGGGGGACCCCAACGCATAGTGTTCCCTAGTGTATGTAGGTGTTTTCACTGTATTCTAAGTGTCTTTTAACATAGCACTGACTCTAGGACTGGCTAGTCAGACTCAGTTACCACCAGTATCCGTCTGAAAAAGTTGAGGGTACAGGATGGTTTTGCAAACAGGCTTTTTTCTGCTCTTCTGTTTGTTCTTTCTGCACGTTATCCTTCTTCCTGCACGTTTCTTCATCTTTGAGGACTTCTGTTGCTTCTTTCTGCATTTCTTTTTTTTCTTTCCGTGCATTTTATCTCCTTTCTTCACATGTCCTATCTCTGTAGGCATAGTTAGAAATTAGCATTTAAAAAACCTTTGAAATTCACTGAAAAAAACATAGGTTTCAGGCACGTTATAGTTAGGAATTAGCATTTAAAAACCCTTAGCAATTCACTGAAAAAACCATAGGTTTCAGGGGCGTTATAGTTAGCTGGACTTTTCACTCCTACAAAACCATTGAAATTCCCCTGTTATAGTTAGTTCAGCTGACTATAACTCGCGCGCCCGCAATGCACTGCTGATGACGTCACATATTACATCACTCATGACATGGTCAGTGACATCACTGATGACATCACTGATGACATCTCAAATGACATCACTGATGACATCACTGATGACGTCATCCATGTGATAAATTAGTGCATCTTCTCACACCCTAATATAACCTTTGATACACCGACTCAAAATTTCAGACGGCCTTTTTGAAAACCATAGATACTCCACTACCAATAACTACATGCCCACTCATTAACTCTTAGATCTACATACACCTCCACTCACTCACCTGTACAGTCACTCATACTTACAGTCACTCCGTGCAAGACTATCATATGCATTTATTCACCTATATAGACACTCACACACCGCCAATCATCCATTGAGGTACTGACACACCTAGTCAGTCGTGCAAATAATTAAACACAGTCCAATTTACTCACCTATACAGTTAAACACACTCAAGTTCACTTACTCATAAAAATAGTACCACATTCTTACGCTCTTATACAATCATTGATACAAGCACACACTCATCCATACAGCCACTCTCACAATCACACACTCTCACATATACTTATACACTCTTACACACATATATACTGCCTTTCACATATGTAGTTTGTCACACATGTACCACTGAGATATACATTAAATCCCTAACACACCCATACATACACTCACCCAACCATACAGTCCATCACAGATGCACTCTTAAAACCATGCACCCATAGAATCACCTACTCACACATCTATGCATAGAGTCACACACACCCTACCCACACAAACACTCAGGCACCCATACAGATACTCAGACAACCAATCAATAACCCATATAGACACTCATATAGCTATTCACAAAACCATGCAGCCACTTATAAACCAACACAAAGACACATACAGACATTCACACAGTTTAGCCACTAGTCTGCAGTAAGATACATTTAATGACTCACTTATAGAGTCAGTTACACACCTAGAAAATCATCCATTCACACACTTGTACACCCTATTATTCTTCAACAGGCTTTTCCCTATATATATTAAACATAATAAAACTGTTCAGAAACACATACTCAATGGATGATGTCATCAGTGATGTAATTTGAGATGTCATCAGTTATGTCATCAGTGATGTCACTGACCATGTCATGAGTGATGTAATATGTGACGTCATCAGCAGTGCAACCCCAGCAAACAGCGCCCCAGGAAAGCCGCCTGGTTCACCACCGAGCTCCAAGAAGGCAGTCGCATCTGCAGATGCCTGGAGAAGAACTGGAGGAACACCAAGACAGCCGGCAACTACTCCACATACAAGAACGCCAAGACAGACTACCACAACTAAATCAGAACAACCAAAAGTAGCTTCATCCACAAGAAAATCCTTGCCAACTCCACCAACTCCAAGGAACTCTGCAGTGTTATTCAGGAATTCACCAACCCACAAAGCGAAGCCACAGACATCACCCCATCCCAAGACCTCTGAGACAAGCTTGGAACCTACTTCCACATTAAGATCAGGACACTGTATGACAACTTCATCGAGCACCCACAAGACACTGCAGCTGCCCTCCCACCCCCCATAGACACCAACCAGCCCACCATCTCCAAATGGACACCGATCACGACAGAGGACACCGTCACAACCATGAAAGGCATCCACTCGGGGGCCCCCATCAACCCCTGCCCCCACATATCTTCCACTGGGCCGTGGACACCATCGCACCTGAACTGCAATGCACCATCAACACCACCTTTGCAACAGGCACTTTCCCAGATGACTGGAAGTGCGCAGAAGTCAGGCCCCTGCTCATGAAACCCACAGCCGACCCCACCGACCTCGAGGACTACCGGCCCATCTCGCTCCTCCCCTTCGCAGCCAAGGTGGCAGAGAAAGCAGTCAACAGGTAACTGACACAATTCATAGAAGAGAACGCCGTCCTCGACCCATGCCAGTCTGGGTTCCAAAGCAACCACAGCACCGAGACTGCCCTACTCGCTGCCACAGACAACATATGCACCCTCCTGGACCAGGGTCACTCTGCAGCCCTCATCCTCCTCGATCTGTCTGCAGCCTTCAACACCATCTCTCACCGCACACTAGTCGACATACTACATGATGCCGGCATACAAGGAACTGCCCTGGACACGATAACAATCGTTCCTCACCGGAAGAAGTCAAAGGATCAGACTACCACCCTTCCTCTTCGCTGCCACGGAAATCACCTGCGGAGTCTCACAGGGGTCATCACTGAGCCTGACCCTCTTCAACATCTACATGGACCCCCTAGCAGCCATCGTCCGACAATACGGCTTTAACATCGTATCCTACGCGGTCGACACCCAGCTCATCCTCTCCCTCACCAGAGACCCTGCCATTGCAAAACTCAACTTACAGAGAGGAATGCAAGACATCGCATTATGGATGACCAACAACTGCCTGAAACTTAATGCCGAAATGACAGAAGTCCTTGTCCTTGGAACCACCCCTTCAGCATGGGAAAACACCTGGTGGCCCACCGCCCTCGGAAGCCCACCTACCCCCTCATACCACGCCAAAAGCCTCAGCATCATACTCGGCATCACTCATCATGAACTGACAGGTCAACACCGTCACCTCCAGCTGCCTCAACACCCTCTGCATTCTCTGAAAGACCTTCAAATGGATCCCCCCAGAGTCAAGGAAGACAGTCACCAACGCCCTCATTACCAGCAAACTGGACTATGGAAATGTTGTCTACGCCGGATTCAACTAGTCCCTACTCCGCAAACTCTAGACAATACAGAACACCGCAGCCAGACTCGACATCCTAGGCATGAACACATCAGCCAACACCTGCGGGTACTCCACTGGCTCCCCGTGGAGAAGAGTCACCTTCAAAATCCTCACTCACGCCTACAAATGCCTACACAACAACAGACACAAATACTTCAACGACAGAATGAACTTTGACATACCCAAAAGAGACCTCGGATCTGCCAACCTCGCCCTAGCTGAAACCCTGCTTATCCACAGACCAGATCAGGCAGAAGATCGTTCTCTCACATCGCAGCCAAAACCTGGAACGAGCTACTGACAGACATCAGATGCTCCCCCTTCCTCGACGCCTTCAGGAAGACTTTGAAGACCTGGCTCTTCGGCTGATAGGATCTGTGCACTTCCCCCCTCAGCTCCTTGCGACCCCCACGGGTGAGCAGCACACTTACAATTCCCTGATTGATTCATACATACATACATATATATATATATATATATATATATATATATTCACTGAAAAAACCATAGGTTTCAGGGGTGTTATAGTTAGCCGGACATTTCCCTCGTACAAAACCCTAGAAATTCCCCTGTTATAGTTAGTTCAGCTAACTATAACTCGCGCCCCCGCAATGCACTGCTGATGACGACACATATTACATCACTCATGACATGGTCAGTGACATCACTGATGACATCACTGATGACATCTCAAATGGCATCACTGATGACATCACTGATGACATTATCCATTGAGTATGTGTTTCTGAACAGTTTTGTTATGTTTAATATATATAGGGAAAGGCCTGTTGAAAAATAAGTGGGTTTTCAAGTGTGTGAATGGATGATTTTCTAGGTGCGTAACTGACTCTATAAGTGAGTCATTAAATGTATCTTACTGCAGACTAGTATCTAAACTGTGTGAATGTCTGTATGTGTCTGTGTGTTGGTGTATAAGTGGCTGCATGGTTTTTTGAATAGCTATATGAGTGTCTATATGGGTTATTGATTGGTTGTCTGAGTATCTGTATGGGTGCCTGAGTGTTTGTGTGGGTAGGGTGTGTGTGACTCTGTGACTAGATGTGTGAGTGGGTGATTCAGTGGGTGCATGTTTTTAAGAGTGTATCTGTGATGGACTGTATGGTTGGGTGAGTGTATGTATAGGTGTGTTAGTGATTGAATGTATATCTCAGTGGTACATGTGTGAGTAACTACATATGTGAAAGGCAGTATATATGTGTGTAAGAGTATATAAGTGGGTATATGTGAGAGTGTGTGATTGTGAGAGTGGCTATATGGATGAGTGTGTGCTTGTATCAGTGATTGTATAAGAGCGTAAGAATGTGGTACTATTTTTATGAGTAAGTGAACTTGTGTGTGTATAACTGCATAGGTGAGTAAATGGGAGTGTGATTAATTATTTCCATGACTGACTAGGTGTGTGAGTATGTCTATGGATGATTGGTGGTGTCTGAGTGTCTATATAGGTATATAAATGCATATGATAGTCCTGTACTGAGTGACTGTAAGTATGAGTGACTCTACAGGTGAGTGAGTGGAGGTGTGTGTAGACCTAATAGTCAATGAGTGTGTATGTAGTTATTGGTATTGGAGTATCTATGGTTTTGAGAATGGAAGTCTGAAATTTTGTGTCGGTGTATCAAAGGTTATATTAGGGTGTGAGAAGATGCACTAATTTATCACATGGATGACGTCATCAGTGATGTCATCAGTGATGTCATTTGAGATGTAATCAGTGATGTCATCAGTGATGTCACTGACCATGTCATGAGTGATGTAATATGTGACGTCATCAGCAGTGCATTGCGGGGGCGCGAGTTATAGTTAGCTGAACTAACTATAACGGGGGAATTTCAATGGTTTTGTACAAGTGAAAAGTCCAGCTAACTATAACACCCCTGAAACCTATGGTTTTTTCAGTGAATTTCTGAGGTTTTTTAAATGCTAATTCCACGTGGAATGTATTTACACCACTAGTGAAGCTCTGACATGTCTGATGCCCTACCGTGCCTAATCCCGGTAGACACCCTTGTCGTTTATTTATACAAACATGGGTAGCTATTGACGGGCACATTTAATACACATGCACACCAAGCCATTCAAAGGGGATTCGACAAAAATTCGACCAAAACTATGCAAGAAACCCCCCTCATGGTTAATAAAACACACATCCACTGCCGGATGTGTAATACTTTTTATTTTACTCTCTGGAAAGGGGACGAACATCACTTGAGAGTCACAGCGCGCTCCTGACAGAGCCCAATGCTGTGTTACACCCACCATTGCCTGCCGTGTGCCACACACCTCTGTGTTGTATTCCACTAGCTAGTGCATATGCTATGACACTCTCTAGCCCATGTGCACTGTAACACCACCCCGTGAATATGTCATGCCACACTTGTCTTCGCACGGGTTATATTGCCCCATCTAACGTGCCTTTCTCGATGCCTATGTTATAACGCACAGTGCTATGCCATACATATTACAATCTGGGATCCATATCTTTGTCACAGTGCATATGCAACCTTACACTCCCCAGCACATATTTTATATTACAACTTTAGAGACTAGTTAGGTTACACAACACTGCCCTGTGCATATTACACTCCAAGGCGCATATCGCATAGCACGCGCTAGTGCCTGTGCTATCTCGCGCTCTCCAATGAATCTGTCATTGCGCACAATGTATTGCATATTATATTTCACGCCCGGTTCATCTTATATCACACTTTTTGGTGCATAGTTTATACCATACACTATATCTAGTTTTCATTTTCAATCGTGCTCTCAGGACTATGTTCTATATAACACTGTGTTCACCTACCCTTTTCACGGGCATTACATTTTGCGATAGGGGGTGGAGGGTCAGGGGGTGTTTCTGCCAAGTGAGCCCGGAGTCACAGTCACAAACGTCCTCTTCTTCCTGAATAAAAGTGAGATTATGCTGCATACTTGTTCATATTTTAAGTAGTTCGCACAGACACAATGTTTTAAAAACAATAAAGTTCCTAATACCCGCCTTCTCTGAACAGTTAGCTTGCTGCCCCATCCCCTTCCTCCCTATCCTCTGTTGTGTGAATCCATGGACTAGCCTCCTCCCTCCTGCCATGCATGGTCTGATGTGCTGCCACTGCCCTCAGTATGATGTACCAGTCCACTCCTCCTGCCCTCCATTGCCCAATTCTATGCCCCATCATTGACCTCCTGCTTAAACTCTGTGCTTAGCTTGCTGCCCCTATTCTCCTTCCCCCTGCCCTCCGATGTCTTTGTGCATGCCCCTGCTCCATCCTTTTTGCCCACCATGTCCCATGGACCTGCCACTCCTATCTACTCTGAGTGTTCTGTTGAGCTGCCACTCCCCTCCCACCTGCCTAGCATTGTCAGATGACTGTAACCTGTCCCTGCCACCTCCACCCTGCCTGTCCACATGCCATGCCCCTATCCTCTTCCTCCTGTCCTACATGGTCCATTGTACTGCCACACCCTTCTGCCCTCCCTGGTCTGTTGTGCTGCAGCTGCTCCTCCTGCCTGCCCCGTGTGGTCTGTTGTGAGGTCCCTTCCCCTGAACTTTCTTGTCTGTGCACAGGTCCTGACCCTCCCTTCTATCCTCCATCGTCCTTTGTGCATGCCCCTCCACCCTCCTTCTTGCCCATCATAGCCATTGTGCTGCCACTAACCCTCCCACTTGCCATGCATGGTCTTCTGTGCTGCCATGGCCCCTCCCACCTTCCCTGTGTGGTCAGTTAGCTGCCCCTGACCCCCTCCCACCTTCCCTCCATGGTCTGTGTGTATGCCATCACAGTCTCACTGTTGCTCTTCATGGTGTGTCTTGCTTCTAGTGCCCATCCTGCCTGACCTCAATGGCTATCTTGCTGCTCCTGCCCTGCCCCCTTGCCCCCAGCCCTACTCCCTCCCTCCTGGCTTGTCTGTTCCATTGTAATGCCCCTGATCCGTCCCTCCTGCCCTTTATGGTCTGTTATGCTGCAGCTTTCTCTCCTGTCTGTCCATTATGGTCAGCTAGCTACCATTGCCTCTTGCCCCTCTGTTCTCTGTTGTCCATGTGCATGGTCCTGTCCCCTCCCTCTTGCTTTCTATGGATTGTTGTGCTGCACTCCCGTCCTGCATGCCCTGTGTGGTGTATTGTGCTGCTGCAAACCCTGATGCCTGCCCTGCAGGGTCAGTTTGGTGCACCTCTCCATGTCCCTCCTGTCCTCTGTTATCCAAGTCCATGTCCCTATCCCATTTCCTTCCATGATCCAATGTACCATACTTGCGAACATTTTGAACTTGGTAAGAGGGAGATTTTGAAAAAAAACTGGGGTATTGATTTTCCCCTTTGAGTTACATTGAAAAAGAGGATATTGTAGACAGGAGACAGATCAAATAAAGCCCATTTGAGCTTAAAAACATTGGACGTTTCCTGGCTGAATCGGGTCTGTTGGCATGTATGGTTGTACTACCATTGCCTCCTCCTTCTGCCCACAATGTTCTATTACATTGCCACAGGCTTGAAGGAGGGTAGATTTTGTATCACAGGGGGCCCCTGGCCCGTTCTGTCCACACCTGAAGTATGAGACCCTTGTCCTTGCCCTGCCAGCTGCATTTGTAGGCCGTATTAAATTGACCAGCGGGTCCTGTGTTGCTATATAATTATCCTGAGACATCCTTACCACTCAGCCAGTATAAAACCCCCTGTGTAGGCCCTTCTGTTCAATATGTAGGCCTCTTTGTTAAATTGACCATAGCTCTGCAATTTTAGTGTATAGCAGTCTGAAGGCAGGTCTGCAAGGCCTTCTGCTCCAAACCAGTAGCCCCCACCCTACCCGAGTGCTCCGTGCTCGGTATCAAAGTTCAACATCCCCCTGAAGCTGTCGACATACAGTAGGCTGCATCCTGGACTGGTACTTGCTTCCTGGGCAGGTTTCCCGCTTTTAAGGAAGTGGCAACCGCAGAGCGTCAAGTTAGGAGAACTGAGGAGATTTTATACATGAATATATTGAATTCCCGTACAATACCCATTATTTTCTGCTTGCTCTATGGAACTTACGATAAGCGATTGGCCTGAGAGACTGACCTTTTCACCCAGTCCATTGTCAGCATTAAGTGGGTAAATGACGAAATGTCTGGTAAAATCTGCAGACGAAGCTTTTGGGTAGCATACGTAGGTAGATGTAGCGTGCAAAGGAGCCCACAAAATGATATAAAAAGGGAGCACCCACAGATATCGACGGACTACCTCGCCGTCTGTATGTAGGTTAACAGGCAGTGCAGGTTTTCCCCAAGAGCTGGGAGCTCTTGTCTTCCTTTGCTTAAAATGTCTTGCTCTGCTTTGCTTGAAGTATCTTATTCTATTTTACCTATATGAAATGTCATGTTATGTTTAACCATTGTTCTCTTTACTTTTGCATTTAAAAGATTTTGTATTGTAATTGCAGGAATGCTTGCTCTAAGAGTAAACGTGAGTGTTCCTAGGTAACATTTTCCTTGGTGTAACTTGTTTCTCATGATGCATTTATAGATGTGTTTTCTCTCTCTCTCTGTCAGTACATTAATTGAGATACAGAGAATATCATGACAGCTGTATGATTATCTGGAGTCTGTATTTTGTACTTTATGTCTCTATTCTGCGGTTTCTTTGAAGTTGCATCTTCTCATTAAACTGCCATTGTATTCTGCCTCCAATTCCATGTCTCATATGTCTGTTTTCTTCATTTTTGGAGCAAGCGTTCCTAGGCACCCCGGCTCAAATTAAGGTGCCCCTTTTGTCCCTGACTCACTCTCCTGCTCAGTTCTGTGGTGGCTCCCGGGGATCTGGGGACCGCCCCTAGCTTCCTTGACCCGTAATAGATCTTGCCTCCAACAGCCTCTCTTGCAAGTCCTGTATTGTTGGTTTGTTGCCCCTGCCCCCCTTTCCACTGCCCTCCATAGTCTGTTGTGCTTCCACGGCCCTTCCTGCCTGCTCAGTGTGGTTAAATTGTTGCCTTTGCACCCTCCTACCTGCCTTCAATTTTCAGAGTCCGTGCCCCTGGCCTCTGCCTCTCAACAGTATCCTAATGAACAACTAGATTGCTAACATTCTATATTTATTACAAAAGTGTGGAACGCCTGACATCATCAAAACTGTAATACCTAGAGCATTTCCTTTAGAAATTACATATATGAGAGGGTCTTATTGGCATCAAAATTATGGTTAGTGCTCTAAAAGGCTAAAATAAGGACATATTTTCTGAGTTTTCAAATAGCGACAAAGCACTTTTAAATAATTTGTTATCTTTATGTTTTTTTATCCAGTTGACCACTTGATTAAATGTTGCACTTAGGGGAGGTGATGTGGTGTTACTTCCAGAACTGCAGACTTTGCAACTGGGGAACCAGGTTGAAGTTTCTGCTTCAGCTCGACATTCTGTGATTCTGGTCAAATCACTTAGTCTCCCCATGTCTACAACCAAAATGAATGTGTTCTTGTGTGATGTAACCAATGCTCATGTAAAGCACTCCAATACCTGACAAGTCTGCACTATATAACACTGCAAAAACACAAAATAATAAGTGTTTTGCACACTTCTGTCATTGGGCTATATTTGGGCTACATCTGGGTGATTTTGGGCTACATTTGGGCTCTTTTGTCTCCGGTGGCCATCTTGGGAGATTTATTTGTTATGAAGTTTCCTAATTTCCTCATGTACTGCAGTCTCCTCAGTAGGAAATGCTTTCAGTTTTTTACTTTGATTCCATCATGAAGGTATTCAGATATGTCACACATTTGCCATAAATTCTGAATGTTAGCACTCTAGTTGCTCATTAGATCACTGTAGTAAAACTACTGCACCATGGAAGTCTGCTCCTGGTATTAAAAGTGCATGTTTCAGTCTGCATGTCAGAATTTTTTAATGAAATAGAAGAGGATTTGAGAAGTCACTCAAAATGTGCCCTCATTTTCTTTCTTCAGCATTAATCATAATTTCTATGGCAAAATGAACCTCCTCATTGTGTTCCTTTTTAAATTAAATGTTTTAAGTGTTACCAGTTTATTCCAATCAAGATGGCTTCAGGTGTGCCATACTTTTGTCATAATGAAGACAGTAAGCGCTCTAGTTGTTTTTAAGAACATTCTGGGACATTCTGTCATTGGGCTATACTTGGGCTACATCTGGGTGATATTTGGGCTACATTTGGGCTCTTTTGTCTCTGGTGGCCATCTTGGGAGACTTATTTGTTATGAAGTTTCCTAATTTCCTCATTTACTGCAGTCTCCTCAGTAGGAAATACTTTCAGTTTTTTACTTTGATTCCATCAAGAAGGCATTCAGATGTGTCACACATTTGCCATAAATTCAGAATGTTAGCACTCTTTTTGCTCATTAGATCACTGTAGTAAAGCTACTGCTCACCAGGGAAAACTGCTGCTGGTATTGAAAGTGCATGTTTCAGTCTGCATGTCAGAATTTTTTAATGAAATAGAAGAGGATTTGAGAAGTCACTCAAAATGTGCCCTAATTTTTCTTTCTGCAGCACTAATCATACTTTTTATTGAAAAATGAACCCCCTCATTTTGTTCCTTTTTAAATTAAATGTTTTAAGAGTTACCACTTTAATCCAAGCAAGATGGCTTCAGGTGTGCCATACGTTTATCATAAGTAGGACTGTTAGCGCTCTAGTAGTTCTTTGGAACACTCTGGGAAGCTGCAGTAGAACACAAAGGAATCAACTGACAGTCTCTGCCCTTGTTGGATGTACATGTTTTACTGAGAATGTCAGACTTCATTCTCACATGACTGAGAAAGATAATGTGAATTTACAGAAAATAAGCTCTCAGTTTAGCCTATAGATCACCTTCCAAACCTCTGTGGTAAAAGCATGAGAAAATATTTTTCTCTCAATCATGATATCCCAGCAGAAGGCTTTTTCACATGGTGAAATCACCTTAGAACATACCACAATTCCTAAAATGAGTATGGTACCATCAACAAATGATTTATAATGTAACTAAAGTCTTAAAACCTTCTATTAACTGCAATGCTTTTTAATGAGGTGCTATCATGTATATTGGTCCCAAGATGGCTGCCAACACTTCTTGGATGAAGTGCTGACAGCCAATCAGATCTCAGGATGAGATGTGTGGTTAGGCTCCGCCCACATATATATATGCTTTTAAATGCTATTTTCTCAGGATCTACTGAACAGATTTACACCAAACCTACAAAAGGCACTTCCTTGACCTGAGGACTACCTCTCTGCCAAATTTCAAGTAATTCTGTTCAGCCGTTCGGGCTGTAGCTGTGTCTAAAGGTCCTATGGAAAAATGCATGGGAAAAACGCGTTTTGGGACCCCCCTTTTATCTCAGCCCCCGCTTGACGAATCCCCCCGAGACTTTCAGGGTAGGAGCGGAGCGTAGCGCCCCACCTATTTTGAAAAATTCGTGAGGATTCATCAACCGGCGCCAAAGTTATTCAAAATAGAATGTTGCGGATTTCCTATGGAAACGTGGTCCTAACTATAACTACCTACTGGCGACCGCCAGTAGGTAATATATATATATATATATATATATATATATATATATATATATATATATATATATATATATATATATATATCCAAACACAGCATTCTCCTGTTCCGGAGCCCCCAACCCTTCAGGGCGGCCTCATTAAATGATAGACACGGAGCAGTCCATCCAAACACCAGCAAATGTGAAACACAAATGAGGCCCATTACTGGCAATGACGCTTTTATTCAGAGTCAACAGCAGCACGACAACCTTCCTGTTACCTAACGTTTCAGCCTCACTGGCCTTGCTCACAGGTGGAAGGTTGAATAATTAACTTGCCAGGTGCACTTGTGCATGCTCTTAAAAAAGTTCTTGGGTCACATGGCTGCAAGTTGAAATACAAATCCCATAGTGCACCGCCAATTATTAGGAATTACAAACTGGAAGTCCTCATGATTTTCGAATTTTAAACTTGAAAGGTATTACCTTTGTGGCAGTAGCACTGATGTTGGTGTGGAATCATTCACTAAAAACAGCCAGGTGAGTTGGTATCACTTGCAGATTTCTTATATTTTTTCGTTCTGAACGAAGCTTCATTACAACAGCACGATCAGAAATGGAAGTACTCCATCACCGAATCCCTTCCAAACACACTCAGATTTTCGCCGAGTGGCATTCCTAAATAGGCTGGGCGCGTGAGTGGGTCATGCTCCTCCATACAATCCAAACACAGCATTCTCCTGTTCCGGAGCCCCCAACCCTTCAGGGCGGCCTCATTAAATGATAGACACGGAGCAGTCCATCCAAACACCAGCAAATGTGAAACACAAATGAGGCCCATTACTGGCAATGACGCTTTTATTCATATATATATGTATATGTATATATATATATATATATATATATATATATATATATATATATATGTATGTATATACATATATATATTCACTTAAAAAAACATCGGTTTCACACATGTTATAGTTAGCTGGACATTTCACTCGTAAAAAACCAATGAAATTCCCCCGTTATAGTTAGTGCAGGCAACTATAACTCACGCGACCGCAATCCTCTGCTGATGACGTCATTACATCACTGTATTTAGACACTTATTTACCCATGTCTTCTTCCATTAATCTTTAGCTATACATATATTACAAATATTTATTTTTCATAAAGACACATATGTCATCAGTGATGTAATATCTGACGTCATCAGCAGAGGATTGCGGTCGCGTGAGTTATAGTTGCCTGCACTAACTATAACGGGGGAATTTCATTGGTTTTTTACAAGTGAAATGTCCAGCTAACTATAACATGTGTGAAACCTATGAATTTTTAAGTGAATTTGCAAGGTTTTTTAAATGCTAATTCGTAACTATAACGTGTGTAAAACCTATGGTTTTTTCAGTGAATTTGTACGTTTTTTTAAATGCTAAGTTATGTATTTATGAAATTTTTTTTTTTCAGGTTTTTCACCGTGTGCGCACCGAGCACGCACGGATCGCTTCACACACCGTGTGCGCACCTCGCGATTTAAAAAAAAATAAAAAGGCCGTTGGTGGTCCTTCTGTGACCCCCTGACCAAGGCTAGGGGGTCAGGAACTGTCCACTCTGCCCCCTTTTCACGTTCTCCACCTTTTTTTTCACCCCCTCAGACTGCGAGAGACAAAATGGCGGCCGACACTTCCTGGTTTCGACCGATTCGAATGTTTACCGACATCTAACAACCAATCCGAATTGCGCTCGTGCACGGCAGGGTGCGCGCACAGTGCGCGCACGGTGCGTGCGTATAGATATTGATATGCTTTTAAATGCTATTTTCTCAGGAAATACTGAACAGATTTACACCAGACCTGCAAAAGGCACTTCCTTGACCTTATGGCTACCTCTCTGCCAAATTTCACGTAATTCTGTTCAGCCGTTCGGGCTGTAGCTGCGACTAAAGGTCCTATGGAAAAATGCATGGGGAAAACGAGTTTTGGGACCACCCTTTTTCTCGGACCCCGATTGACGAATCACCCCGAGACTTTCAGGGTAGGAGCTGAACGGAGCGCCCCATTAGTTTTGAAAATTTCGCGAGGATTCGTCAACCGGCGCCAAAGTTATTCAAAATAGAATTTTGAGATTTCCTATGGAAACTAGGTTGTAACTATAACTATCTACTGGCGACCGCCAGTAGATAATATATATATATAATTTTATATTAGGGGCACACTTCTCAATATTTTTATTTATTATGGTTGTCAGGATGTGAAAATGATGCACTTCAAATGTGGTCTTATTTACCAATATCTAGCCTTTTAAACAATGGATTTTACCAATGGTTTTATTGTTGTGGGAAAATAATTTTAACCAAATTGTACTTTATTTATTGTTTTACCATCAGTATACCTTTTATCAGTCATACTGTATATACTACTAATTTGATGATTCTTAACTAAGGCTAGACATCACATATTCCACTTACCATAATATTGATTGGTGATATCATCAAGTTCCTAATATCACCATACCCCACAAAGAACAGCGCTAAATTGAACAGGATTGTATAAATCCGATGAGGTACTTAAAATACCAGCGGTGATAAATCACCTCTATGTCTGCAAACAGGTGTTTTGCCCATATACTTAATCTGTAAAATAATGCTTTTGAGGGGAGAGGGTGACCTTGCTACACCCAGATCTATGGTGCTAGTAACTCAGTAGTTGCTTCAGAAATGATACGTAGTACAATAATTACATGTAGATGCAATTGAGCTCGGTGACTGGGATCAGTCAGCGGGTCTCTATTATACCTCGTACATTTCCTGCACTTTCAGAGTTTAACTTTATCAATGTTGTTAACATATTTATATATATATTTTTATGGGAATTTATATATATGTATAATGATTGAGTGTTAAATTATTTGATGATGTGTTTATTTATTGGCACTTTTTGCACTTTACAAACTTCCTTACATTCGTGCACAACTGCAGGGATCTGCAGTCTAAAATTGGTTAAGAACGACTAAACATGGAACATATGGGGATTTATCCCGTGATTTATGAATTATACAGACTTTACAAGGTTTATACGCAAGTACAGGACCTACTGGGCCACATTAGTATTCACTGGCAATGTAAATAGAATCCTGAATACTCTATTGCTAACGATGCACCGCGAGTAGGTTGCAGCTAAAATGAGAGGGCCAGTAAAATATTAAGCATATTTCTTGCTTGTATTCCTGTATGCATTTTGCTAGTACATTGTCCTATAGTTTGAATGTCAACATTGGGAAACCTACGGAATTATACGAATGTACATATGCAAAAAAATCGCTGTGTTGCCTTTGAAACCTTCGTCTTTATAAGTCTGTTTTCCATGTCCATGTTGAACCATATCACGTGCAGAGTATCTGTCTTCCTATTTAAGGAAGTGTTTTGGTTTTATGTGTTGTCAAGTGAACAAGGCTGTAGGGGAGCCGAAACGTTATGGTGACAATTTTGCGAACAAGCTAATAAATTTGCACGAAGAAACTGGTCCGTGTCTGTGATTTCTGGGTCAGAGGCTACGAGGATTCAGCCACGCCTGGGGAGCAGTTTTGACTGATATATATATATATATATATATATATATATATATATATATATATATATAGTCCCAAAATTGCCTCTGACTCAAGGACGTGCTCCAAAACGAGATGAGTTAACAAAACCCTTTATTTCAGGAAACTGCACATAGCGGCTCCAATTCAGTCCACGACGCGTTTCGAAGCCGCAGGCTCCTTCTTCATGGGGTAGTGCTTAGGCAGTGGGCGGTTGGACCACAGGTGTATTTATCCATCTAGCGCATGCGCTCACCAGTGACGCATGCTGGGACCTGTGGTCCGATTCTTCTCCTTCGGTGGAGTCCGTCCATTTTGCCCACAGTGAATCAAGCATTAATGTTCATTTCTATAGCCCTCCAGTGGGCTCCAGGCGCTGTGTGCAGTTTCCGCTTTTTAGTCTCCTTCCTTGTGCTGCTCATAAGCTCGTACAATACCAGCCTGCAGTCCTGTCACCACATTTCAAACAGGTGAGTCATCCTCCGCGGCTGAGGCCGCCGCGTTTAACATTGTCCCAAAATTGCCTCTGACTCAAGGACGTACTCCACAACGAGATAAGTTAACAAAACCCTTTATTTCAGGAAACTGCACATAGCGGCTCCAATTCAGTCCCCGACGCGCTTCGAAGCCGCAGGCTCCTTCTTCATGGAGTAGTGCTTAGGCAGTGGGCGGTTTGACCACAGGTGTATTTATCCATCTAGCGCATGCGCTCACCAGTGAGGCATGCTGGGACCTGTGGTCCGATTCTTCTCCTTCGGTGGAGTCCGTCCATTTTGCCCACAGTGAATCAACCATTAATGTTCATTTCTATAGCCCTCCAGTGGGCTCCAGGTGCTGTGTGCAGTTTCCGCTTTTTAGTCTCCTTCCTTGTGCTGCTTATAAGCTCGTACAATACCAGCCTGCAGTCCTGTCACCACATTTCAAACAGGTGAGTCATCCTCCGTGGCTGAGGCCGCCGCGTTTAACATTGTCCCAAAATTGCCTCTGACTCAAGGACGTACTCCACAACGAGATGAGTTAACAAAACCCTTTATTTCAGGAAACTGCACATAGCGGCTCCAATTCAGTTCCCGACGCGTTTCGAAGCCGCAGGCTCCTTCTTCATGGGGTAGTGCTTAGGCAGTGAGCGGTTTGACCACAGGTGTATTTATCCATCTAGCACATGCGCTCACCAGTGAGGCATGCTGGGACCTGTGGTCCGATTCTTCTCCTTCGGTGGAGTCCATTTTGCCCACAGTGAATCAAGCATTAATGTTCATTTCTATAGCCCTCCAGTGGGCTCCAGGCGCTGTGTGCAGTTTCCTACTGGCGGTCGCCAGTTGGTAGTTATAGTTAGGACCTATTATCCATAGGAAAGTCGCAACATTCTATTCCCAATAACTTTTGCGCCGATTGACGAATCTTTGCGAAATTTTCAAAACTCGTGGGGCGCTCCGGTCCACTCCTATCCTTAAAGTTTCAGGGTGATTCATCAAGTGGGGGCCAAGAAAAAAAAATATATCTATATATATATGTAAGCCATATGGGGAGAGAGGATGCAGCCTTTTGCTGCGTTAAGGTGCTGGCAGCATGATTTTTCCTTTGTTTATTCCCTCAATGGTTGCTGCGACATTGTGCAAAACGCAGCCAGCAGGTCTGGGAAGCCACTTGGCCTTGAGTTGGAAATCACTGTATTTTTCACTCTCTGTGGAGCACACGAAAACCTGGCAAGGAATGGGAGTAGCGCAAAAGTGACTGCAGAGGCTGGGCTAACATTTTAGTCCAATCAGAGTGAACTGTGAACCTTTTTTAAACTAGCCCCCAGGTGAAATCACATCGCTTGATGGAACAGGCACTGAAGAAAGCCGTCAGGCTGAAACGCGTCTGCCTAGCGTTTCAATCAACATTTTCACCCTGAGCGCTTGAATTCTGGAAATAAATCTAGCTGTCAGCACTGAGCATGTGTCGGACCCATTTTTGAGTAAAAGTGGGATTGGATTCTATATATATATATATATATTACACATACATATATTCACTGAAAAAACCATTGGTTTCTGGGACGTTATAGTTAGAAATTAGCATTTAAAAAACTTAGAAATTCACTGAAAAAAACATAGGTTTCAGGGACGTTATTGTTAGTTGGACATTTCACACGTACAAAACCATAGAAATTCCACCGTTATAGTTAGTTCATCTAACTATCCTGCGCCCCCGCAATGCACTGCTCATGACATCACATATTACTTCATTCATGACATGGACAGTGACATCACTGATGACATCACTGATGACATCATCCTGTGAATGTTGTTTTGTTTGAAATTTTAAATATGTATTATATATATATCAACCTGTATTGAAGAATGAGTGGATATATAAGTGTATGGCTGGAGGATTTAGTAGGTGTGTGACTGACTGTTTATGTAAATGATTAAATGTGTCTCACTAAATACATGGATTAGTGACTGAAGTGTTTGAATGTGTGTATTAGTTTTTCTGTAGTTGTGTAACCTGCTGCATTAGTTTGTCAGTAGCTACATGGGTGTCTCTGTGGGTTATTAATTAGTTGCCTGAGTATTTGAATGGGAGACTGAGTGTGTGTGTATGTGTTGTGTTTCTATGCATAGGTGTCTGACTGGTTGATTGACTAAGTGTATGAGTTTAACAGTGTATGTGGAAACAGTTGTATGGGTGAGTGAGTGTGTGTATGGGTGAGTTGGTGAGTGAATATATGTCTCAGTGGTACATGTCCAACAAAGTTGAAAAGTAAAAGGCAGTGTATGTGAGAGTCGGTGTATAATAATAATAACTATACATAAGAGTCATAATTATGAGAGTGACTGTATGGATGAGTGTACACTTGTAATAGTTGTTATATATGACACCATGTATGAGTTACTATCTTTATGAATAAATGAGGTGGTGTGTGTATATCTGAGTAGGTGAGTGAATGTAACTGTGATTGATTCTTTGTATGACTGACTAGGATGAGTGTATAACTGACAAGGATGAGTGTGTCAATACCTATATATGAGTATGAGTGCATTTGATAGTGTTCTATTGATTAGTGAGTGATTGCATGGGTGAATGAATAGATGTGTGTGTAGACCTAGAAATCAGTGAGTGGATATGCAGTAACTGGTATGAGTGTATCAATGATTTTGAAAATGTTACTCTATTTTATAGTGAGTGTGTTAAAGGTTATACTAGTGTGTGAGGAGGTGCATCATATTTTCACGAAGTTGCATCGGGTGGGCGCTGGGTGAGTGCCGGTTGCACGCTGGGTGAGCGTCAGTTGCATGCACCCCATGTGACTTTAAAAGGAGCACTTGATTGGTTTACAAACTTTTCTTTCTAGAATGTGAAGGACCCACTCCCTTTTTTTCATTGCTTTAAGATCATCCTAGGAGATACACCTGTTTTTTAGCTGCCTTGAATAATTTTTTGGTGTTGATCCCTAAACAAACATGGCTTCATTAGCTCCTGATATCAACATTCAATCAGAGGAAGAAGAAGAGTTGCAGGAAGAGTTGAAAGATTTGTCCCTTGTGTGGACATTTTTTACAATTCCAGAAAGCAAGAAAAAGGTCAATGCCACTAAGGTGAGCTGCACTCTATTTTCAAGGGTGCTTTCACGGGGGAGGGAAGATAACAAATATTCTTGTGGAACTGCCAGTATGTGGAAACATCTGAAGACAATACACCCTCGACATCTGGCCCGTGCAGAACTTCGTCGTGCCAAGGAAGCTGGAGTGGCTTTAGACCAGGGTGCTGGACCAAGCACCTCTGGACAAAACCGTGGACCTGACATCCATCCTGAGTTCCGAAATTTGGAACAGCACTGCAACAAGTGCACGAAATTAGTATGCTGTGGTGAACAGTCTACCGATGCTATTGTTGCTGCTGCAAGACACCACTTTCATTATTTGTTTTCCATTTTATCTTGCAATGATGGTTTAATTGCAAAGTTCTTCAGTTTGTTTTGTTGTTTTTCGTTTTTCTAAAAAAAATTTTTTTAAATAGTTAAGGAATACAAAAATATTACAAAATACAAAAAATAAGAAAAAAAAGGTTCTGTTCACAACCACCAAATCGGTTTAAAAAAAAGAGCAATAAGTGTATAGTAATGTGTGATTCATTGCATGAGCACATATGTAGAGCTTGAGTGATTGAAAGAGTGCATTGTTAATTTGTAAGTTATTGCATGAGTGCATCCGTAGTGTCTGTGTGATTGGATGACTATATTGGTAGTGCATGGGTTATTCCATGAGTTCATAGGTAGTGTTTGGCTTATTAAAAGACTGTATAGATAGTACAAGTGTGATTGCATGAATGCATCAGTACGATGTATGTGCTTGTATGAGTACATGGATACTACCTGTCTGATTGAACAAGTGTATGAGTAATGCCTGGGTGATTGCATCCATGCATCAGAGCTACATAGGAGCTTGTATGAGTGCAGAGATAATGCCTGTACAATTGCATGAATGCTTGGGCAATGCCTGCATTATTCTATGAGAGCTTGCATAATGCCTGGGTGATTACATTAGTAGTAGTGATTGGGTGATTGGGGAAGTATATGGGACTGACAAGAGGATTCCTAGGCTGCATGGGTAGTACCTTAATATTTACAAGGGTGTTCCAATAGTATGTATCTGGTTAGAGGTCTGTATGCATAGTGCAGAGAATATTGTAGGTGTACATGTGTTAGTAGCTAGGCCCCTCCATAAGTACATCACTAGTAATTTGAATGATTATAGTGCTGCAAAGAGAGTGCATGGTGAATGTATAACTGCTTAGGTATTGGCAGAGTGATATGATAAGAAGATAGTGCTGGATGAGTGATTGAAGAAGTGCATGAGAGTGACAGGAGGAATCCTAGGTTGCGTGGGTAGTACCTTAGTATTTATTAGAGTGTTCCAATAGTATGTAAGTGGTTAGAGGTATGCATGCATAGTGCAGTGAATATTGTAGGTGTATTTGAACACACAGGGGGTGTTATTGATGTGTCAGGCCTCTGATGGGCGCACTGGGAATCACGTAAGTGAATGGACCAGAATATCTGTAACGGTGCTACAGAAGAGGGAAAATACCCCTAAAACCCTCCAATGGTGGACGAAGGTCCACTAATCTCAACAGAATACCAATTGTGCACACGTTATAAGTAAAATTGCATATTTAGCATGAAGTATCCACAACATATGTCAAACCAAACAACTGTATAGGCAATGGATGACAAGAAAAACAAGTTCGTATTTCGTTTCGCAGTTTTATATGAAATTCTGTAGATCCAACCAGCCAACACGTGTTTCGTCAGAGGGTATATAAACCCCAGACTTCTTCAGGGCTTCTACGCGTGTTGTAGGAGTGTTAGACCTTTGAACCGGTGATAATTCCGACCCGGTAGGTCTTAGAGGAATTGTATTCATGTGTGTTTTCTTAAAATTGTTGTCCTTTCAATAAAGTTCTGAGTTAAATCTGAGACGAGTACATCCAGACCGAGGTGCTTCCAAATGTATTGTGGGTGACCGGCGTGTTTGTTGATGTGGATCACATCAACAAACACGCCGGTCACCCACAATACATTTGGAAGCACCTCGGTCTGGATGTACTCGTCTCAGATTTAACTCAGAACTTTATTGAAAGGACAACAATTTTAAGAAAACACACATGAATACAATTCCTCTAAGACCTACCGGGTCGGAATTATCACCGGTTCACCTCGGTCTGGATGTACTCGTCTCAGATTTAACTCAGAACTTTATTGAAAGGACAACAATTTTAAGAAAACACACATGAATACAATTCCTCTAAGACCTACCAGGTCGGAATTATCACCGGTTCAAAGGTCTAACACTCCTACAACACGCGTAGAAGCCCTGAAGAAGTCTGGGGTTTATACCCTCTGACGAAACACGTGTTGGCTGGTTGGATCTACAGAATTTCATATAAAACTGCGAAACGAAATATTGTAGGTGTACTTGTGTTAGTGACTAGGCTACTCCATAAGTACATGAGTAGTAATTGGAATGATTCCAGTGCTGCAAAGAGAGTGTTTAGGTATTGGCGGAGTGATAGGATAACAAGATAGTGATGGATGGGTTATTGAAGAAGTGCATGGGAGTGACAGGAGGAATTCTAGGTTGCATGGGTAGTACCTTAGTAATTATAGGAGTTTTCCAATAGTGTGTATGTGGTTAGAGGTGTGCATGCATAGTGCAGTGAATATTGTAGGTGCACTTGTGTTAGTGGCTAGGCCTCTCTATGTGAATATCTTTAGTAATTGGAATGATTACAGTGCTGCAAAGAGAGTGTCTGCTGTATTTATAAGTGCTTAGGTATTATCAGAGTGATAGGATAAGTAGATAGTGCTGGATAGGTGATTGGAGAAGTGCATGGGGGAGACAGGAGGATACCTAGACTGCATATTTACAGTGGTGGTAGTTGACACAAGGGTGAGTTTACAAGTGCTTGTGTTTTGGCACAGTGATTAGATAAGGACATATTTGTGCTGAATGAATGGAGTATTACATGGAGATCACCTGAGGAAATGCATAAGTGTTTGGGTGTTGATAGAGGTATTGAATTAGTACATGCTTCTAGTAGATGAGTAAAGAACTGTTTTATGAGTAAAAGAATGATTGGTGGACTGTCTTGTTAGTATCTGAGGTATTTTACACATTAATGAGCAGTGAATAGGTTAGAGGTTTGTATGGATAGTGCACAGGTGAATGTAGTAGTGGATGGATAGTGTTTGGAGCTCTTAACCTTACCTATACAGTAGTAGATACCAAAATATTGAATTTTTTTTGCATTTTTTAAAAATAATTTTAAGTTTTAAAACTTTTGAACTTTAAAATTAGGATCTGTAAAAGAGAAGAAAAGAACCAGTTATAATATATAATATTGTAATTTTACAACACAACATCATTTTAGTATTATATAAATTATTTAGTTTGCCTTTTTTGCTGTTCTCAGAATATATAGAAGTTCACTATAAATAGTGATTTCAATGTTACTCATCACATAACAGCGGGCAAAAACAAATACCAATCAATAAGATTGTTTTAAAAAAACAAATCTGTTTCAAAAATAATTTCAACATAGTCAAGTATCTGTGCACACTGAGTAAAAAAAAACATCTCAATAACATTGCATATAATACAAAAATGAAAGACATAGAATGCTTTGTGGTAAGAGAATTTATTTTGTCACTATAATATGAAAGAACAGAAACAATAATTCAATCAGGTATTCTTCTTAACTTGCATGTACTCTAAATGATGTTCTTTAAAACATTTGGTGTCAGAATATCCCTGAAAAACTGCTTAATTCATATCAATATCTTTCCTCTAGGCCAAATGATATTCCTGAAATCGTTTATATTGAAATTGTCCAAAGTAATCTCATTAATAAATAATACCATATTCCCAAGTGACCGAATTATGTTGTTAGAACTTTGGTTTTAAAAATATTAGGTATGAATTTGGTAATTTGTTAGGCAAACGATATTTAAAAACCAAATGAGCATCATTACAATATGTCCATCCTTTATTGCACTTTAAATAGATAGTGTAATGTCCAGATGTTGTGGAAGGTCCATTTTGGAAAATAATTGCTACTCCTACAAAAGTTCTTCCTGACATTGATGGTTGTCTTGCTACAACATTTTTAATTAAAGTTTCCAATTTTCTTCCATCAGCTATACAACGTTGTATCATTAAAATTATATGTTGTCCAAATCTTTCTATAAATTATGTTGATAACATTTCTGATTTGCATTAGCTACACTCCATGTTTTGCTTTGCTGCTTTAACTAATTTGTTGAAAGACACTGTTTTACAGTCTGGTATTGTCAAATATATGAATCTTTCAGTGTCTAT
This sequence comes from Triturus cristatus, assembly GCF_964204655.1. Taxonomy (NCBI): domain Eukaryota; kingdom Metazoa; phylum Chordata; class Amphibia; order Caudata; family Salamandridae; genus Triturus; species Triturus cristatus. The sequence continues at coordinate 720,016,284 of NC_140588.1, forward strand.
GTTAGTGGTAGAAGTAAATCTACAATTTTCATACTAATGTTCCCATTTATAACAAAGTCCAAACAGATTTTCAATTTGTATTACTTCATCTTCCAATACTGCAAGCATATACATTAGAAATTCCTGAGCATCTTGTTGCACATTCTGTGTAAATTGTGTAGAACCACAACATATATCCAGAAGATTCCGAATATCAGAAACATTTTGGATTTTACTTTTATCAGATTTAAATTTTTCAAAAATAGAATGCAACAAAGAACAAAACCTTTTTTCTCGATGCTCCATAATTTGCTGTTGCAAATATTCTAGAAACAATACAACATTTATAACTACATTAGCATAGCAGTTGATACCTGAATAATTTTCTAACTGATATTCTCTGTTTTTCTTTTTGCTTGGAATCTCAACATTATCTTGATTTTTTTTCTTTTCTTTAACTTCACTACAGATATTTTCATTTATCCATTTTCGACCTACTACACACTTTTCATATAAAGGATATTCACCTAAATTGGGAGCATATAGTCTTCGTAACCGATTGTACTCTCTTACTCAATTTGCATCTGCACTAATCTTTCTCTCATCAAAATCAATCAAATGCAATCCAGATAAACTTCTGACTTGAGAAAGCAACATATGCCATACCCTCTTTAAATACGGTACTTCCAATGTTTACCAAAGCACTGTCTACACTTAAACCTTCAGATTTATGAATAGTCACCTCATATGCCAAAGAAAGAGGAAACTGTTTTCTTCGATCATACTAATCTTTTAACAAGCAAAAAATGAGCAGAACAATGACCAATTTGTTTTACTTCTTCAATCTGATCAAATTTGATTTTCAAACATTTAATTCCATCTCTTTTTTGATATTTAACAAAATCAACAACTGTTCCCATTGCTCCATTTACTAAACCTTTTTCCACATCCAAATTACACCGTAAAATGACCCGACAATTGACACATACATATAAATTATTTTCTAAACCTTTTGTTTTTAATTTCTGTGTCAAAATAATAGTAATTCCTTCATGTTCTATTTTATCAATGGCCTCCATTTTTATTATTTGTTCATCTTCCAGCTTTAAAAGTTCTTCATTGAATGTAGAACACTCTTGCAGTGTTGGCATTAGGCAGATAATAGATTTATTTTCTGAAATTTTTGGGAAATTTTTTCAGGAACTATTGGGCATATTATCAAGGATAGTGTTAAAGTTATTGCCGCTTTAGCGGCAGGAAACTGCCGCTACAAGCGGTGATAATGGGCTTGATAATATGCCTTAGAGAATTCCAATACAAGCCCATGTTCTGGTGTGAACATGGGCTTCTATTGGAATTTTCCAGGGCATATTATCAAGCCCATTATCGCCGCTTTTAGCGGCAGTTTCCAGCCGCTAAAGCGGCGATAATTTTAACGCCGTCCTTGATAATACGCCCCTACATTTTCATTTGGAAATAAGTTTGTAAGTAGACGACTTTGCAAAGCTTGTTTGCCAAGTTCTGTCAATACTCCAATTCTTATATCTTGAAGAATGGTGCCATCAACATCATTTGCCAGCCGCATATTTTTAATGAGTTCTTTGTATTCAAAATATGACCAAATGTTAACCTTTCTAACACTTCCCAAAGACTTTCTGGGGTCTTCATACATAAGCGTTTTTAATACTGGTTGCCCTTTTACAGGTGTACACATGTTTTCCTCCAAATAAGACATCGTATTCTGTTTTCATAATTTGCTGCATTCTTAAATGCACAAGATCAAGCATTAGGTTTGAGACCATGCTCACCTCATCAATAATCAGAAGTTTAATTTTTTTTAGTACTCTTGAAACTTCATAACAAGCTTCTCCAGATAGCTTGTGATATTCCAATTTATTTTCATGCTCTACAGGCAGCATTAGTAAACAATGTAATGTAATTCCTCTAATGTTGTATGCTGCCAACCCAGTTGGAGCAGTTACAACACAAAATAAATGTGAGTCAGTTGTTTTCTGTAGGTAACTGGTCAAAACTTTAATTAAGAAACGTATTCCTGTACCAGCTTGACCACTGACATACATTCGGATAGGTTGAAATGATGTGCATGTGCATTCTTTTTTTTCATGAAGAAAACCATGGTCGATCTGTTGTTTCACTTGCTCATATATTTCTTTCTGTTCAATATTCAGTTGTTCTTCCACGTTTCCTAAGTCCATATTGTCTTCCTGAGCTTGATGCATTGCTGTTTCCACTTCAGTCATAGCAATTGCTGCTCATTTTCAAGAATTGGTTGTCATAGTGGATCTTGACTCAGAGAAGCAGAACTTTGACTGTCTTGAGAAATGTCTCTAGCAATCTCAGCTGCAATAGTAGCTTCTTGATCAATTTCTTCATTCAACATTTTGAGATAATTTGCAAAAGCAGTACATTCAATGCTATCTTTACATGCATGGAAAAAATCTTCATAGCACAGAAAATCTCCAAGTAATTCCAGTTCCGTACGCCAAGGTTTGAAAGGTTGCAAAAGTGCTAAATAGTAAAATTCTCTTTTATCAGCAGTATAACAACTCAGTTTCCTGTGATTAATCAGATTTCTTTTACTATGTTTCACCAAACATCCTTCTGAGTCAATCACTGCATATTTTTCTTCATTTATGTTCTCTGTAGTATTTCTCTTAACACTGTAATATTGCAGCACTTCAAGAGACATATGTTCTCAAGGTGAGGACTTCTATTTGGATAGTATGTATCCAACATGTTTGTTTTGACAATATCTGTGCTTTCCAGGTTCATTTAATGCTAAATATTCGATTTCTTGTATAAATTTAAGAACTCGATTTCCCGTTGCAGAATGACCTAGACTAACCCAAATAATTCCTCTTGACTTTGAATATAAACTTGCAGAGGACAACTGATCTGAGCATTCATATGCTCCAATCTCTAGATGAGACAGCATCTTCAAACTAAAACTTTACAATTTCTTACTACAAATCTTCTTGTGGGAAATATCTTCCCACATTTCTTTCAACTCCATCTTTTCTGATTTTGTTATGTATGATGTTACATACCGAGCAACAGCAATGGAATTATCCGCAACATACTGGATATCCATATTAGCATTCCACATTGAGAGAATAACTGGATTATAATCATTGATATATTTTGATTCTTCATTTCTTTTCAAATTGTCAGTATTTTTAGGTGATTTTCTAGTGATGGTATGTCTCACTGCTGACATGAAACTGTTTACTCTTCCTTTGGATATTACTGGACATGGAAATCCAAAACGACATTTAGTATAAAAGTTTTCCTTCGACTTGTATTTCCATCGACAGTATTTGCCACATCGATGACTTTGGAATCGTAACACTTGTTGCCTTAAGGTGTTTTCTTCTGTTCTTTCAGGTATAGCACATGTAACATAATCTTCAATAAAAGATAAAACAGTGTCATCCGAATCAGTTCAAAATTTGGGTGAATCCTTGATCCATAAAAGCATATGTATATGAGGAGCACCTCTAGCTTGATACTCCTTTTTACAAAAAAAATCAATAACTTCTCCAAGAGGAGGATTCTTTTTGTTGCAGATAAAAGACATCATAGCTTCAAACCTATGATTGAAATATCTGCATACATTTTTAGGATCCAAAGAACAGAATTCTCCAGGAGTCTTGAATTCAATGTTTTTAATATTCTTGAAGAAATTGAAGTAAATCATCCCATGCATATTCAGCACAGCTTAGGGTAACAAACCACGTAGGAGTTCCTAAGTTCCTTAGCATGCATTTAAGTTCTCCATGATGATGATACCAATACTCCTTAGTATCATGCTGACATGCCATCAAATTAATCAGTTGAGATTCTAAATGATCATCTCTCTGATGTACTTTGCCCATAAATTCTTTTGCAGAAACATTTCAAAGATGTACTCCTGTTTTTAATATGTGGTTGATTGCATATGAACATCCAGACAAGTCACTCTCAAACAAAAGATGAAATATATATGGGATACATTGTCGAAATTTTGGATCTTCTGCTTACAATCTTGTTGTCCGATAATCTTATGCAGGAATCTGTACTGATCGTTCGTCATATTGTCCTCCTTTTTCAGTTGGGAACAGCTGGGGAAAACAACGAGCTTCCAAACTTTTTTCCCAAACACTCATAGGACTCCCATTCACTTTCTTCATTTGGAATAATTCAATAGTATTTCCCATCACTTGTTTCGAATGTAATGGATGTAAACTATAATGTTCATACATTTCTTCAGTTTTGGACATGTCCACTTTCTCAATTTGACCACTTGACATTTCACTATCATCTCCTAAAAGTATTTCTTCTTCTTCCACATACATGTTTTTGTATCATTGTTTTTTATAAGATTCAATGTTGCTTTTTGCACTTTCCTGCCATCCACTAATTCTTGCCAGATCTTCTTACTCTTAGTAGGAACACCATTAACTAAAATAATTAGTGGTTCAGTTTCTTCTTCCTCCAATAGTTTCAATATTTTTCTTTAAATCTAGAGGTAAATATACAACTCTTCCTTTTAACCCACTCTGTAAATCTGTGGGAGACAATTTACCTGTTTTAGGCTCCATACGAACAATAGCCTGAAATGGGTGTACAGATTGAATCAGAATAGACTCATACGTGTTTAAATCTATCAGTTCTGCAGGAATTGCTACCAAATATAGATAATTATGGACAGGTCTAGCAGGCATTTTATTATCGTCTAATTTGTTATAACAATATTTACAAATACGCTGATCAGTACCCAAAGCAAAGCAATCCTCTACCATAAATAAGTTGCGAATTCCTTCCACTTATCATTATTTTCTCTTTCACTTTTTAAATACAGATCAACACTCCTAGTCTGATGTTTATAGTGAGTTCATCAACAACAAATACAAGTATAATTTGGCCTTTTACACGAAATTACCCTAAACTTTGAAATTTGTTCTTCAAACTTCTCTGTACTACTATTTTCCACATTTTATTCAACACCTTATTCTTGCAATGTCTCACTTTGTTTACTCTCTTCTTCAGGACCAAAGTAACAAAACTCAATTTTATCACTAACTTTTTTTACATCTGATACTGACCCATGCAAAAGAGCACTGTTTAAATCATTTAAAATTATTGCTGGACTTTTTACATAATACAATCTTCTGACTAACTTACGCATTTGAGAATGATGCACTGCTAACATTCTAAAATGATGAAAAACACTTTGACATACTTTTCTAGAAAGGCAAGCCAGAGAATGACCTTGCAAACCAGTATTTTTTCTCACTATGCAAGGATCTAGTCCTTGCAACATCTTAATCTTTTGTTTAACACTTTTTGCAGTATAGACTCATAAGAAATTGGGTAAAATATCAATAGATTCCTGTTGTTTACTGCATATACTACTACAATCCCAAGTATACACTGGTGCTTTAGTACGTCTCCATAGAACTTGATCACTTATCACTTCTTCTACATTTCTGGGAACCATCTTTTCTTTTTCAATTAGACAACTGTTTTTAACCTCATAAGCATGACCAGAGGTATCTTCTGCATGCAATAAAGTATTGGTTTGAAAATAGCTTTCTTCATTGAAAAAAGGCTCTGAACTTGAAATGTGTTTCCATTCACCCCAAAAAAATCACAAAATTTAGTTCTGTTATTACTCTCTTCTTTTTACTTTTGGTCTTCATAAAATGTATTGGCTTATCTAGTGATTGAATTATGTTTAAAACTAAAACTTTTAAAAACAAAAGCCTTCTCTACAATAGTTTAAATCTGTTTCTTCTTTTTATAAAATGCTGATCTTTTTTTATATTTCTTCACATCTTTCAACAAATTAAAGACAACTCTATTGTAAAACATTCTCTTCCTTATTTCTTCAAACTGATTCCTTCCCTTTTACCATATAGTGTTTCTTGAGAATACAATTTTCCATTAACTTCTCCTTTTTTCTTATTCTTCTTCTTTGTTGTTGGGACGTTCTTTCTACTTTCCACATTGTGCATACTGTTTTTAGCCTTTGAACGTTTTTTAATAAATTCTTTTGTTTTCTTACCAGAAGACTTTTTCTTTATCCTCACATGTTGTTCATCTAATTCTTGGTGTTGTGTTTTCTTCAAATAATAGTCCTTCTTTGTTGTTTCCTCTTTTCTGTTTTTCTAGCCATGGTACATTTTTAGTAATGATGATGAACAATATCTGTTTAAAAAACATATATATAATATCATTAAAATATATCTATAAAATATATTATTAAATTAGTATACAAACATGTTCTACATAAAATCCATTTAAACACTTTGTTTTCAAATCACTATCCATTTACTGCAGTACACAGGTACTAATTGGATAATTGTAGCACTGAATAAGTGAATAGGTAAAGTTTATGTGTATAGTGGACTGCATCAATACTGGATAGATGATTGTGACACTGTACGTTTTAGTCCCTGGGTCATTGCATGAGTATATAGCTTCTAACTGGATGATTACAGTACTGCATCAAAAGAGAATAGACAAATTATTTTTGCTTATGTTTTGCGCAGTTTGTTTTGCCTGAGGCATTCTACAGGTGTATGGACAGTGATAGTGCTGGTGGTTGACAGGAGGGTGAGTTTATAAGAGCTTGTGTTTCTGCACAGTGATTAGATAAGGTCATTGTTCTGTCAGGATGATAGGAGCAGTAGACAGAGAGTGACACTGTGATTGCTGATCTGCATGGCTACTACCTGGATGTTTCTAGGTGTGAATCAGTAGTCTGCATGGGGTTACGGGGCTACATATATTTTGTAAATTTGACTGCAGCCCTGCGTGTCTTAATGCCTGAGGCATTGTACAGGTGTATGGACACTGACTGGATAGTGAGAGTACTTGTAGTTGACAGGAGGGGAAACTTTTCTACCGGACACAAACAGGAGAGGGCAGCGCTGACACTACTGACCTCACAGGAGCACTGTCGCCGTGGTCGCCCCCGCCGCTGAGCAGTTGCCATCGCTCTGCCGCGGAGTGGGGCGGACTACGGTTCCCAGCCTCCCTCGGGACTCGGATCACTTCCTGGTTTGACGCGCCTGGAGGCGCTTAAAAGGAGGCAGCACCCATAGTGGAGCGGGAAACTTTTCTACTGGACACAAACAGGAGAGGGCAGCGCTGACACTACTGACCTCACAGGAGCACCGTCGCTGTGGTCGCCCCCGCCGCTGAGCAGTTGTCATCGCTCGGCCGCGGAGTGGGGCGGACTACGGTTCCCAGCCTCCCTCGGGACTCCGATCACTTCCTGGTTTGACGCGCCTGGAGGCGCTTAAAAGGAGGAAGCACCCTCCGCCTCGTGGACGCGCGCGGGCGGCGTTGGGCGGAGCCCGGGCAGAGGGCAGGCCGTCTGTGGCCGTCAGGGGCCGGAGGAAGCCGGGCCGGGCCACCCCTCATTGCTGTCCTATAGAGGTACGTTGAAACTCTCCAGGTTCCAAGCTCATTACAGCTGCATATGGACTGGCCGACAGCGATTGAATGTAACAGACTTCCATATCAGTCATCATAAACTGTGTTACATCGTGTAATTTGTTCCCTTCCTATTGTATTGACCTTAAACCCCGTAAATGGATACACGCAAAACTACAGCGGGCATCTTAGATGCCTATTTACTAAGAGCGGAATCCATAATAATTCAGGAAATTGAAACCACAGAAAGGAGGCTTTCCTTAGAACCCACTATTAGATCCAATAGGATACCCGATGCCTCAAATCAAGTCACAGTGACTAATCCACCCACCCTGACTATCACCTCGGATTCCTTAAACCTTTCTTCCCCGACTCCATCTGGGCTCAAGGAAACTCCGACAAAACCTACTCCCTCACAATCAAAAGGACCCCAAACACGAGGGAAAGTCAAAACCAAACCGAACACTGGAAGGGGGGTGAATAGAAAAGGCCAAACCCTAAATGCCGGGAAATCCGCAGCACACATAGCCACCTGTGAGACAGGCACACAAACCGAGGAAACCAATCAACCTCTTTCTGCTCAACTAGACACTCTTGGTGAAACTATCGAGAACTCAGTCCAAAATAGCGTAAAGGCAATACAATTAGTAGTTATCCAAGAAATAGAAGAAAAACTGGGTGAAATGATTTCGATACTTTCTGCCGTTTTTGAGGATAAATTCATCCAACTCAAAAAAACGCTTCTCAATGGCATAACACAACTAAATTCTCCTACAACTCAGACCGTAAACGATCCACCCATCCCTCAACAGGAACAGAATCCACCTCTTACAATAGTACACTCCAATAAACTTATTGCAAATACATCTACCACTACCACTATCAATAGCCTGCCAGACAATCGGGACCTAAAGGGGAAGTCCAGATCAACCGTAGCTGTTGAACCTCCCGCAAGATCTTCCGTAAGCCCAAATAAAACCAAGACAGCTGGCCCCACAACTCCCTTAAATCCAAACAAAGAACACCTAAACCTCCCACCGGCCGCTCGGTCATACGTCTTAGTTTAAACAGGCGTTTCGCCTCTACAAAAAAAATTCCACGGAAACATGGGTTTCACTAAAGAACAAGGTCACTGATTGGCTTACCAAAAACACCTACTTCCATCCAAATCATAGCAATCAGATCTTGATGGTCAGAAGAGTGGGCTGGATCGGGGACTCTCAGAAAAAATGCCTGGGTGATTGCATAGTCATAAATTTCAAATCCCCAGGATTAGTCCGCTCCCTTCTTAGGATCAATAGGGGAAAAACCCATGGAATTACAAGCATTAACTTGGTGTCACTCGATTTCTTCTATCTTAGTGAGCAAACAAGTATTAACAGAGGGAACGGGTGCGTTGTCAACCAAAGTAGGTTTGAACACCTTGCAACCCTGGAGGAGGTAGACTGACAATCAACATTTCACGACAGTCTCTCTCCCCTAAGTGTTACCCCGTCTCCTCCTATACAAAATACACATCTCGCTTTTCTCCATGATAAGGGTAACTTCCCGGCCTCCTGTCTCCCTACCCACCTGGTACCCATAGATCATTTAGGGACTCTTACTAATCCTAACTCTTCTAGTGTGCACAAAACTACATCCCCCCCGACAATTAGATCCCGCATGGAGGGTGATATTGGTCCCAGTGCGGACCCTCCCGTAGGTAATCCAAACATCCCCAGGATCCCTGTGACACGCGTGAATACTCTTGCAAAAAATTCATCCTTAAAAATAACTTTTTGGAACGTATCGGGCCTCCGATCAAAGATCCAAAACGAGGAATAGCTAAAATTCATTAAAGAAAGCGAAATTATCGCCCTCCAGGAGACATGGGCAACCACCCACATAAATGGCTTTAAAACCTTTTTTAGCCCAGCATTACCTTCAATTTCAGGTAGAGCTAAGGGTGGATTGGCCACTTACGTTTCAAACCTGATTCCAACTTTGGAAACCCACTCTTTCAAAAACGAACCACACTATCAGATAATAAGTGCAAACATAGCCAGAATGCCCTCAATTCTGATAATCAATTTCTATAACAATCTTACAGACCCTACCTTCGTGGAGATTATAAAAGAAATCTGTGTTCTTTTACTAAAACTAACTACTCTCACCAAAGGGAAAGAACCAATAATAATCTGGGGGGGGGATTTTAACTTGACACTGTGTAAGAGTTCTGTAAATGGCAACTGTGGCTACACTGATCACCTTAACAATAACATCTCTCACTTCTTGCATTCCCAAAAGGGGTCCTCTTTAAATGAGACCATGACCCTCCTTCAATTAACTTTTGCTAACGAACTGACCGTTCCTCTAACTCCCTTCGCCCCAACCTTTAACGGTAGAGGACTTTTTTCCTGTATCGATTTTATCCTGGCAGGGAACACTTCTTCAAACTTAATCACCGCTGTCACTACTCACGATTGCGCATTCAGTGATCATTTTCCAGTCTCTGTTACCATACAAATCACCGTTTCACGGAAAAACTCAAACACAATCTATCACGATGAAAATATCTCTATGCCCCGGCCAAACGGTTACGCACTCAAATGGTCAAATATCGATCCTGTCGCCACCTTAGAAACAATAATTAAAGCGGCCCGTCCAGCCTTTGAGGCTTGTCTAATGGAGATGTTACCTCCTACAGAGATCGTGGCTAATTACGAGAAAATAACCCTGGAGGCTAAAAACGCCCTGACTGTGCATTCTTCAGGGCATAAAACCTCCAAGGAAAAACCAAAGTTTAGGTGGTTCAACTCAACTTGCTCTAGGGCATACAAAACCCTCAAAAAAACCCTTAAAAAATCCCCAAGAAATATTCCTGAGGTTTCAACAGCTAGGCACATATACAATAAAGCAATTGCCTCCAGATAAAAAGAACTAAAAGAGGCACATTGGATTGCCTTACATGCTAGTTGTCAGGATAAAAACACGACCACCTTCTGGGAGATTGTTAACTCTTCCTTCCTGGCCGGACCAAAAGTTTGCGGCAAGCTGGATACAACTATTTCTGAACAAGATTGGGTCACTCACTTCTCTAAAATCTTCTCCATTCCAGCGGGGAAAGACAGACAGACTCACACTCCAGCACCGCTCCGAACAAATCCACTAGTGATGGACTTCACCCTAGAGGAGGTGAAGCTGGCCCTGAACGTGAGTAGTTCAGGAAAGGCCCCGGGACCGGACGCTATCTCTATAGATTTGTACAAATCGAACGTCGATCTCTGGGCCCCCCTTCTACTTAATGTTTTAGAGGCATTGGGACACGTAGGATTACCAACTTCTTGGTCAGATTCGATACTAGTTCCCATTTTTAAGAAGGGAAACAGGAACTGTCCAACGTGTTACAGACCCATATCCCTACTGGACTCCTTCGGTAAAACAGTGGGCAGAATTCTTCTAGGACGCCTACAAAACTGGGCAGACACAAACAACATTCTATCTGACCTACAGTTTGGTTTCAGGGAAGGAAGAGGAACAATAGAACAGGTCCTGAATCTTACACTCCTGAGAGGGAAGTATGCACATGCAAAGGGTGGCAGCCTTTACATGGCATACGTCGACCTATCCGCAGCCTTCGTCTGCGTCGACCATAATAATCTTTGGCTTGTAATGACACAAATGGGAATTGATACCAACTTGGTAAATTATATCAGGGAAATCTACTCAAACACGACCACTAGAGTAAGATATGGTTCAGGGGGGCAGCTAACGTCATCTTTTGGCATCGAGCGGGGAGTCAGACAAGGCTGTGTCCTGGCTCCCTTTCTCTTCAATCTTTATACCAATGGCCTAGAAGCAGCCTTGTTAAGGGGAAGCCAGGACCAACCACACGTCAACTCACGCCCGATCCCCGCCCTTCTTTATGCGGACAACGCAGTCATAGTCGCCTGTACCCCCCTGGAGCTCCATCGGGCCCTGGACAGATACGCCAATTTCATGAACCACCTGGATCTAAATATTAATCCCAAAAAAACTTTTATAATGGTCTCAGGTAAACAACCTCGTAAAATGAAAAATATTTATCTAAACGACACCAAAATAGAACACACTGCCACTTATCCTTATTTGGGAGTTGTGATAGATAAAAAAGCCACTTGGAAAAGCGCGACTGAGAATAGAAACCTACAATTCCTAAAAGCAACCACGGCTCTGAGGGCTTTTGCGCGGAGATTGGGCAAAAGAGCTTCTAAAGAAATGATTGATATTTACAATTCAAAATGCCTTAGCACGGCAATTTATGGGGCTGGAATCTGGGGTAGTGTACGAGTCGACTCATTACAAAAGACTGAGAACTCCTTTTTGAAATCCTTGCTGGCAGTCCCGTCGTCCATCTCGACTTTTAATATCCACAATGAATTGGGTCTTCCGCACATCACCGACGTGATACGAATCCAGCCAATCCTTCTATGGCATCGCGTCTGGTCTACCCCGGAACTAAAACTCACCCAAGCTCTTATTTCTGATGTATGAAACTGGATCATGGCCTACACATCACTTGGCTTGCTTACGTCAAACATTTCTTTTCTGATCTGGGACTTGATCATCTCTTTCTAAATCCTTTAAATATAAACCTGATTCCCAGAAAGAGATTACGAGATATGTGCACAAATCACCTAGCAGACCTTCGTCTGGCACTTGAATCAAATAAAAAATCAGTACAGTTCTATCTCCCCATTCAGACAACTGATCAAATAGAGCCATACTTAAATTCCAGTCTAAGTAATTATGAGAAATTTTTATTGACTAGACTACGATTGAATGTGTTCCATCGGCTAATTGCTTTTCCCGCGACCAATGACTGGACACCCCAATTGACGCTATGCCCTTGTGACGACCTTTCTGCCCAATCGACCCTGCATGTAATAATTTTTTGTAAATTCTATACCAAACCACGAAAACAATACCTCATCCCTTTTTTAAAACAGATGGGCCTAACCCAATGCCGACCAGCACTCATGGTTCTTCAAATGCTAGAAACAGAAGCATTGGCGCATAATATGGCAAAATTTCTTAAATTTTGTGTCCGACACAGATCTAACCTCTAAAATGAGACTTGTTCTCTCATATGTCTTTTTTAACTGTCCTATACAGATGGCTGTTATGATCCATTTGAACTCACCCTACGATGATTTGGGATTACCCTCCTATGCATCTTAAACTTGCTACAGGGGGGTTTGTTTTTGTACCGTCTGTATAGCTCTTTTAGTACTTTTATCCTTTTAGCTAGGTAAATACAATTCTTGTCAATTTTATGATGCTTACTGTATATCTGTTAACGTTTTTCCTTTTTAAATATGTAAATGCTTTCATGGTATGAAATTGTATTACCGAATAAAGCTTTTTGATTGATTGATTGATTGACAGGAGGGTGAGTTTATAAGTGCTTGTGGTTTGGCACAGAGAGTAGATACGGACATGATTCTGTCAGGATGATAGGAGCAGTGGACAGAGAGTGACACTGTGATTGCTGATCTGCATGGCTACTACCTGGATTTTTGCAGGAGTGAATCAGTATTGTGCATGGGGTTAGGGGACTACATATATTTTGTACATTTGACTGTAGCGCTGTGCGTCTTAATGCCTGAGGTATTCTACAGGTTTATGGACAGTGACTGGATAGTGAGAGTACTGGTAGTTGACAGGAGGGTGAGTTTATAAGTGCTTGTGTTTCTACACAGTGATTAGATAAGGTCATCATTCTATCAGGATGATAGGAGGAGTGGACAGAGAGTGACACTGTGATTGCTGATCTGCATGGCTACTACCTGAATGTTTCTAGGTGTGAATCAGTAGTCTGCATGGGGTTATGGGACCACATATATTTTTTACATTTGACTGCAGTGCTGCGTGTCTTAATTCCGGAGGCATTGTACAGGTGCGTGGAGAGTGAGTGGAAAGTGAGAGTGCTGGTACTTGACAGGAGAGTGAGGTTATAAGTGTTTGTGTTTCTGCACAGTGATTAGATAAGGACATGGTTCTGTCAGGACGATTGCAGGACTGGACAGAGATTGACAGTGTGATTGGGGCACTGCATGGCTACTACCTGGATTTTTGAAGGAGTGAATCAGTAGTCTGCATGGGGTTACGGGACAACATATATTTTGTACATTTGACTGTAGCGCTGCGTCTCAGGATGATAGGAGGAGTGGACAGAGAGTAGTACTGTGATTGCTGATCTGCATGGCTGCTACCTGGATGTTTGCAGGTGTGAATCAGTAGTCTGTATGGGGTTAGGGGACTGTATATATTATGTACATTTGACTGTAACACTGTGTGTCTTAATGCCTAACTATAACATTGGATACTATAGAACCATTAAATCACTACTTATGTAATTACAAAATCACATATGCACTACCTTTGCAATGCTCTAATCTGTCTGTCTCCTCTCATTAATTTAGTATATATACATACAACTATATGTCAGGTTGATAGCAGGACTGGACAGAGAGTAACAGTGTGATTGGGGCACAGCATGAGTACTATCTGGATTATTGCAGGAGTGAATCAGTAGGCTGCATGGGGTTATGGGACTGTATAGATAGTGCACATTTACCTACATACTAATTATGAAATTAGACATTATAGAACCACAAAAACACTTCTCATGCACTTATAAAATCACATATTCACTACCTTTGCATTCCTGTAATCTATCAGGTACCTCTCATTAATTCAGTAAATATAGATACAACTATATAAATACAATCTAAACAAATACATGCCTCATGACATACTATCTACTTAAAGAGACAACTACTACATACCAGAAAGAGTAAAATGTAGTGGTTTTCTTTAGAACTACATATTGCCAATTAAATCTAGAAATAGGCAACATCATCAAACTGAACCTCCAAACAGTCTTAATTAAGAAGAGTAATCAACAACACCTTTTTTATGAGGATTTCTAAAACCACACAAACTGTACAAACTAATAACAGAATTGTAATCATTAACATCTTACATGATCACCTTACAAACAACACAGTTGTACCTCATTTGACCAAACTATCTGTAATAATGCCATTTTATTAAACTATACCTTTATACTGAGAAGAAATATGCATGTCTATTAAACTGCACCTTATATGAAAATTTTTGAAAATACACATTCTTCGTGCATATTTAACCAATTGATAATAAATAAGAAGCATCATTCAAATATGCCTTTCAAGACACTTAATAATATATATATTAGTGCACATACTAGTTTTTTAAACAAAGTTCAAATACAATAGAAATTATCCCAATATATATCTGTACATTTAATAAATTAATTTAACCAGCAGAGTTTCATAAAAATGTCAAATCTATATTACATAAATCTCTTAAAAATATAACTCACCTTTTAAATAAATTTGTTGAATGAAAAATCTCACACACTCAGTCAGGATTTTCTTTTAGTCACAGAGAATGTAGATGAGCACACTCTCCAATATAAAACCAGTAATGGCAAACTTTCCCTCTGGTTTTCCATACATATACACATAACCCACAAATGACATTGCTTCCCAGTGTTTTTCAAATTGAAAAACGAATTTCCATTGATCATAGAGAATAATAATTTTCAACTGACATCT
Source organism: Triturus cristatus (assembly GCF_964204655.1). NCBI lineage: Eukaryota > Metazoa > Chordata > Amphibia > Caudata > Salamandridae > Triturus > Triturus cristatus. Next base: position 720,031,328 of record NC_140588.1, read on the forward strand.
TCACCCCTCGTCCTTAATGTCAGTTTCCATAGCAACAGGTCATGCAAAATTCAACTTAGCTGCCAGGTCACAAGTTCACCACACAATGTTGCAAATGACAACAGCAGGTGTGGTTGGCTTTGCAAAGCATGCCCTTATCCTTTCTGCTGTACCTTTCAAACATGTTTTAATAACCAATAAGAAACATGCTTTCCAAACAAAGTAAAATGCACCCTATATTTGAATGTAGAGTGTTCTTAAACAGCTAGTCAAATCTCTACTTTCTTAAAAACAGCATGTTGTCCACCATTTTAGATAGATTTCATTCTACCACCTGCCTACCTCAGCTACAGACATCTTCTGATTACCTACAGAGATCCCTTCAAGATGCTTTCTGTGTGGATTATTGGACACAGCTATGTTTTCTGGTGCAAAAGGTATGCTGAATGTAGAGGTATTGACAAAGACCTAGCTTTGCAAAATGTAGACATTAAATGGATTGGACAGAGAGGATTAAAGTGGCACCAATTGATGCCATTGGTAAAATCGTTTTTGCATCTCGAGCCCCCGGACCTCATGATTGTGCACTGTGGTGGCAATGACCTAGGCACATTGACTGGTGTAGGTCTGGAAATGCTAATGAAGGACACCTTTGAAGAATGGATGTTGCTTTTCCCTCAACCTGCCTTTGTCTACTCTAACATATGCCAAAGACAGAAATGGAAGTGGTCAAATCAATTTTGACCACAGATTGAGAAAGCTAGAACAAATGTCAATAAAGCGGTTTCTGCTTATCACAGAGACCATAGTATGAGGTCCATTTACAACAACAATCTGCGTTTTGATATGGATAGTATCTACAGGAGTGATGGTGTACACTTCACAGATAAGGGAAGCAGAGTCCTTCTCAACAACGTAAGACTCTGCATCGGCACTTACATGTAGCTATAAAAATCTCCCACTAAACATAAGGGCTCTTTTAAGAGCCACCCAAGAGGCTAACATATAATATAGCTCTTTAATGAAAAAAATCTTAATTTTTTGTTTTAGGAATCGCGCACCCAGCGCGATTAGGAGTCGCGCACCCCTCGCGTTCACACCAAAGGGCAGCGCTGGGAGTTGTGCACCCCTCGTGTTCACACCAGGGGGCTGTGCTGGAAGTTGCGCACCCCTTGCTTTCACACCAGGGGGCCACGCTGGGAGTCGCGCACCCCTCGCGTTCACACAAGGGGGCCATGCTTGGAGTCATGCACCCCTTGCATTCACACCAGGGCAGGGAAATGTGCTCAGCTCAACCTGACATGCTACTTGCATTTGGAAGGTACATTTGCAACTTAAAACATTGGTGAACTTTTAACCTGCAGGTGCAGTTAAATGTTCGAGAATATGCTGGGAAAAAAATGTTACATTTAAATAAATCATGAACTTTTAACCTGCAGGTGTCGTAGAATGTTCCAGAAAGTGTGGTGATCAAATAGGTTGAACTTCTAATGTATGTGTATGTGTATGTGGCGCGGAATATTAAGTAGCTTTTCAGATGGAAAATTAAAAAATAACCAATGGAGATAAGTTTTGGAATGTCGATGAAGGAATGAAGTATTCTGATTTGTTCTTTACATGTATGTGGAGCGACAGAGAAATTGTGCCATTACTGGTTCCATTTTTGATGAAAGCGGTGCATTACATGTACTGTGTGACAAAGAAAGAATTGCATGCGTGTGTGACATTTGAAATCTGCATACCAACTACAAAGGTGAGGTAGAAATGAACAAGGTGTGGTATGTGTTCTGTAGTAGTGATTAAGTATTTGAGGTGATATTTTTAAGTTTGAAAGTATTTTTTATTTCAAAATAATATACTGTTAGTAAAGTGTGGTGTTTCATATTGGTTATAACATATGCATAAAGTTTGACCTGCTTAAATAAGTACTTTATATATTTATAGGAATTTTTCACAAAGAAGAAATGTAGCGTTAATTTGGGTTTGCTAATGTATTCAGGCATGATAAAATGTCCCACGTTTGTAAATCATACTTTTTGTGGAAATAGTGGGGAAGGGGTGTAGGAGATGTATGTGTTATTAAGTTAAAAGCGATACCACCAAACCCAGAAATGTTATGTGGACAGGTTGTGGTCTCATTTTTGACAGTGAGAGGTAGATTTGAATATAAGTCTAGGTAGGTTGTTGTACTGTGAGGCCGTCTACAGTGTTTGGAGATTACATGGAGAAGAGATGAAGATAGTAAAAGTTATACGTTCCTTTTATATGTACGCATAGTTTGAATCATTTGATCACAGGTTGAGATATAATATGAACATGGTTTCTGGTTTGAATTTGGGTATAGTTAATAGTTTTAGTAGTTTGTGACTAGTGAATAATAAAAAGGTAGATATACTAAAATATATGGTAATAAACGTATTAATGATTGTCTGTTCTTATGAAATAGTGGTTAGGGAGTGTTTCTTTAGAAGAGATGTTTTATAAATGTGTGAGAGTTAAAAAAGAAATGAAAATGTTCGGTATATTTTCTGTATGACACAGCTCAGCAGCAGTGATGACATTTGCGCAGTGACCTCAGCTGGAGGATTATACATTTGGGCATTGTAAATAAAAGACAATACATCAGAGGTACCAATAATAACACAGAGCAAATGGCAGGTCGATACAAAGAGGGTTACATTTACATGTTTGGGTTGGGAAGCACCCCTCACACAGGCTGTTTCTGTTGGTCCGGAGTTCCATGTCACAGTGCCTGCCCCTGCCGCCTCCAATAAAGCCAGTCTATCACGTCTAAGTTTCACCGTAGGAGAAATACAGATGTCCCCCCTGTATTTGTTCCACCGTCCCCACTTTCAATCCCATTTCCGCGGGCAGCCTCTACCTTTATATACAGTTTTCTCTGCTATCATAGTGTGGTCCATATCATTGGCCCAATCTCGTAACCGCGGTATAGTGTCTACCCCCCATTTCTGGGCAATGTTCCTTTTTGCTATGGTCCATCCCATAGCGGTACACGATTGTTCAGCTTGGGTGAGATCTGTAGCCTTCCAGACATTAAGGAGGCAGAGCTGGGGAGATGGGAATATGGGTTTGCCAATGGACCTTGCCATTTGTCGGGTAACGTCTGCTCAGTATTGTTGTATGTGGGGGCATTCCCATAGAATGTGTATAAACGTACCTATTTGGTTACAGTGCCGAAGGCAGAGCGTGTCCAGCCGTCTCCCTAATTTGTGCAACAGTTTTGCATCAACGTATACACGGTGTAAGATCTTAAGCTGAACAAGCTGGACTCGCATCGGTATTGCTACCTCGGGGGAAGGCCAGTACTTCAGTTCAGTCATCGTTGGTCATTTCCCCCAAGTCCCCCTCCCAGCTAGCCAGTAGTTTCTGCAATGGATCGCTCCCCGTTATTAATTAGTTTCTTGTATGTCAGGGAGATAGCCTTACTGTCCATTGGGTCCAGCAACAACCTGTCTTCCAAAGGCGAGGAGTCCGGAAGGGGGGTGTCTGCGGGGAGGGCACTGTCTATAGCATGGCTAATCTGAAGATATCGGAAATGTTCTGACGGTGCGAGCTGATATTTGAGTTGGAGTTCCGCAAATGACGCCTTCTTGCCTTTGATCCATACATCCCCTACTGTAGATATACCGATTATGTCCCATTTATCAAACCCTGCACAAGCGCTTAATCGTCCCAAGATGTCGGGTTCCCACAGGGGGGTGGCCTTCGTCAGACGCCCATGCCATCCCATCCGCCGTTGGATCCCATGCCACACTTCTACTGTTCGGGCCGTAGGGCCAGTCAAGCCTATTTTTTTGGGGTTTGAGTATAGTGCTCTGTTATAGCCTCCCTTTCCCATTAGCCACAGATCGATACGGAAGTTGGGGTCAGCCTGGGATCTGTACACCCACCTGTTGACGGCAATCAGTTGTGATGCCTGGTAGTAAAGGCGCATGTCTGGTAGTCCGATGCCTCCATCGTACCATCCCGTGGTGAGTTTATTTATGGCGATGCGAGGTGGTCTGTTGTCCCATAACAAGTCTCTAATTGCTGCCTCGATCTGCAAAAAGAAGGTTTCGGGGATCGGGATGGGAGTGTTCTGCAGGGCGTAAAGAAAGCGTGGCAGGGCAAGCATCTTGAATAAATACGCATGACCTAGAAAGTGTAAGGGGTAACGTCTTCCGGTGGACGACGTCTGATTTGAACCTCTGTAACGGGCCAGACAGGTTCCAGTCATAAAACATGGCTGTGTCCATTGTTATAAAGATGCCGAGGTATTGGAAACCCTGTGTTGCCACCGGTATGGTGTATCCCCGGGGACTTTGCAGCAGGTCACCACAGAGGGAGTACATCTGGGTTTTGGACCAGTTGATCTGGTAGCCGGAGTGGGCCCCAAAGATGTGGAAAATGAGGAGAACACGGCGGAGCGAGCGCACCTCTGATTTCAGGGTCCCCCCTGATCCAGCCTGCTAGTGGCTCAAGTGGTGACAATGGACAGCCCTGTCTTGTACTGCAGCCAAGGGGGAAAGAGCCCGGACGGTGATTGTTCACTGAGACGTGTGCAGTGGCAAGGTTATATAAGAGTGTGATTCATCTGATCAGCTTAGGCCCAAACCCCACGCGAGCCAGGACCGCAAAGAGATACTCCCAGGCCACGGTGTTGAATGCCATTTTGGCGTCGAGAGTGAGCAAGATTTCTTCCTCTTTTATTGTTGCCACGCGACCCAGTGCCCCGTGGACACGGCGTAGGTTACGTGCAGTAATGCGGCCCGGCATGTATCCCGACTGATCAGGGTGGATCAGGTCATTGAGATATGGAAGTCGACAGTTGGCCAACAGTTTTGCTAAAATTTTGGCCTCCACAGTGATCAGGGAAATGGGTCGGTACGACATGCACTCATCCGCTGGTTTACAGGGCTTGTGGATGACTACTATGGTGGCAGTGCGGATATCAGCTGGGAGGAGGCCAGTCTCATAGCACTTTTTATACAGATTCAATAAGTGGGGAGCCAGCTTCATAGCGATGGGTTTCAGGAGCTCAATCTGGAGCCCATTGGGGCCCATAGCCTTGCCGGCTCGGATATCTTGAAATGTTTTTGGATCTCCTCGACCGAGATATCTACCTCCAAGGCCTCTTTCTCTTGCTGAGAGATACATTCCACCTCAACATTGGCAAGGAGTTCTGCCGCCCATGGTGCTTGTGATTGCTGTGGCATAGTGTGAATGTATTCATAGTATTTTGTGAATGTTTCCACAATGTTCTGGGGATCAGTGGTCAGTACGCCAACAGGCCCTTTAATCGCGCCCACCCACCTCAACGATTGTTCCGTACGTTCCAGCCATGCCAAAAGTTTGCCGGTGCGCTTGCCCTGCTCATATATTCTATGATGGGTGGCAAGAGCCCGCCGGTTGGCATCCTCTAAAAGCAGTTGTCTATAATCTTGTCTCTTAACATTGAGTTTATGTTGAGTATCATGGTCAGGGTTCTGCGAGGTGGCTCGTTCAAGATGTAAGATCCTCGTTTCCAACTCACTTACTCACCGGTTGCGTTCAGCCCTGTGCTCCACTATCATCGACAATGCTCCCCCCTTTATCACTGCCCCACATGCTCCCCGGAGCGTTATCACTGACGTCACTGACCCTGTGTTTTCCTCAAAGTAGTAGTCAGTGTCTTGTCATAAGGCATCTCTAATGTGTGGGATTTTTAGCAACCAGGGCTGGATCATAATGGGGCTTGGTTGCACAGCTCGGTGAGCCCCGAAGATTGCTGTGACCGGGGAGTGATCTGATATTCCCCGCGCAAGGCACGCGGAATCTGTGAAGTGCTGAATGTGCTGTGCCTGGGTGAACAGGTAATCAAGCCGTGAGTGACTGCCATGGACACCAGATTGGAAAAGTGAAGAGTATGTCTTGGGGGTGTGACCATCTCCAGATGTCTACCAGCCCCAGGGCGTCAGTAAAGTTGTGCAGTTGCGAGCCTTGCGGAGTGTCACGTCTAGGTGGAGAGCGGTCCATATTACCATCTATTGTCAAGTTAAAGTCGCCACCCATCACCAGTGCGCCCACAGGTAAGTTCTCCATAATAGCGCCCCTATATCTGCTAGTGTCATGCGTTGGAGGCCCGGTGGGGCATATACCGAGATCACGTTAAGGACCCTGTCCTCCCAGCTGCCTGAGCAAGCAACATATCTGCCCTGTGGTTCAGTCCACATAGTATGAATCACATATGGGCAGCCCTTTCGAAGGAGGAACCCCACCCCTCTGGACCCCGAGGTAAAACCTGAGTGCCCTGCCATGCAATACCCCTTTCTGTCCAGGGCCTTACAGGAGTTACCTGTGAGGTGGGTTTCTTGGAACAACACTATGTCCAGTCGCTGACGGTGGATATATTGTAGCACTATACCACGTTTGATTTTGTCCCCTAATCTGTTGACAATCCACGTCATGAGGCTAAGTCCCTGACTTCTTGCCATAAGACCCCAACAGTAGTGTGATGGAGTGAGTGGAGTGACTATGGTGAAGAAGCCCCTCGGCAACTACTTTGTGTGCCGCGCCCGTTGTGTTACAGCGCCCCATGATATTGTCGGATGTGAAATTAGTAATCTGAGCGTCAGTACCAGTCATGATGTCATGATATAAAATGCCATCTCGCACTGCTGCATTAAAAAAATGAAAAACATCTCCCCAACAAAACCAACTTGAGCAAATCCAGAGTCATAAAAACGTACCCCCCTCCCTGCCTCCCTGCATAACGGGACTAGAACCGTCCACCACCTCCAACATGCAGAGCGCCTGTCGCCCACCCATGAACAATTTGAGGAAATGTGAGCTGCTCCACTCCCAACACATTCACTGACAGCCCATAGGTTCCTCATCTCCCAACCCGACCGCACCCCCACCGCTGTAAAAAACACTCAACTCAGTCCGGGTAGCTAAGTAATATCAAACAGTGTTCTGACGCTGCGGAGCATGCGCCAACAATCCCTGCAAAGGAACCAGTCACCCTCAAGTAAGGGAACAGAAAGAAAAAACATCTCAGTAACGGTGCAAGTTAGGCAAGCAAACACCCAGAGTCCCCAACAATGACCCGTGATGAAATTGCGCCAGAGGGGTAGTCCCTTCTCACATCCCGGGTCACACCCATTAGTATCACCATTGGATGGTTAGACTTACGAGTTCGTCACAAGATGTGATCTGGGGAGCTTCAATGGATCAATATAAACAACACACTATCTTACCAGCGTCCAGAATTAGTGTCCCCCTGTGTGACCCTAGGAATCAGAGTCTGAGTGTGGAGGAGATCGTCTCTGCTGACCCCAATCTTCAGCCTCATCAGCTGCCAATAGTCCCTTTTTTTTCCTCTTGTCCACCATGCGCCAGCCCTCCAGCCAGTCCCATGCATCTTCAGGGCGCGTGAAGAACCATGATTTCCCATCGGCCTCCACACGCAGCTTGGCGGGGAACATCATTGCGTATTTAACTTCCTGGTCTCAGAGAGCCATTTTCTTCTCCAGGTAGCTGCGTCTTTGTTTCTGAACTTTTATTGCAAAATCGGGAAAGAACATAATTTTTCTGTTTTCGACAATAGGAGGCGGGGCCGCTCTTGCAGTTTGAAGAATGGTTTCACGGTCCCAGAAATGCAAGAAGTGGTTGAGGGGGCGCCCCCGGTCGAGGGCGACCGCCCGGCACACGATGGGCTCTTTCAATCGAAAAACATTTTGAGAGACCTCTGGTCTGTAGATGCTTGATGACCAAGTCCTCGACAAAGAGGTCCGCTGCCTGCCCCTCTGTGCGTTCCGGAACTCCTATAATGCGGACATTGTTCCGGCGCATTCTGCCTTCATAATCATCTAACTGTTGAACCATTGCTTCGTGGGAGGCGTGCAGTTCTGTGACTTCTCGCTTGAGAAGGCTAGTGTCGCCAGTCAGTTCTTTGGTCACGCTCTCCACCGTGCCCACGCGATCAGCGATTTTCTTCATGTTCTCGCAAATCAGCCCCACATCAGTGGCCACGGTGTCAATCCTTGCTTCGAGGGCCGTTTTAACAGCTGTGATTGCATCAAGAAGATCTTTATTCGTGGGTTCCGCCTTGTCGTCCGAGGTCGGCACATCATACCGCTCACCGCTCTATTGTTTTTGCCAGGCAAATTTCTCCAGTTTAGTTTGTGCCGCCGTTCTGTTGCTCCATCCAGATGCCATGGTCACAGCCCCAGGTGGTACCACTCGGCCTCTGAGCGCAGCCGCTACACCCCGCCACCCACAGTGGTATGTGCCACCCGACCTGTCGGCTTTCGCGGAATGCACCTCAACCAGGGGGACAGTCCACCGAGACTGTAACGTCAAAGGAGCTCTGGCGGTCTAACCTGACTCGTACACCTGCCAAAGGGGCCAGGATAGGGCAGGCAATCACCCCTAACCTAGGGCAGGTGTTGCGGAGCCGCCCGCAATGCCACTCACCAGGGAGGCCCAGCCCGATCCCCCTCTCACTGGCGGGGTCCCCGCTGCATCTACTCAGGTCCGGCCGTACTTAAAGCGGCAGGGCACCGCTGGTTCACGCCGGGCACAGTCGTAGCACCGGCGCAGGCATCTCGCCCCATATTTCTGGACCCAAGGGAGATAGGCCGCAGCTGCGGCCTAGCGCAGTCCTGCTCCCTGGCCGAGGCGCGCCCCCTTCAGCTAGGCCACCGGCGAGGACACGGTGTATGGAGCTCTTCTCTGGCGCCGCCACCAATCAGCACCAAACTCGCCCGCAATGTCGCCAGGAGCCCCCGGACTGTGGGGAAAGCCTCAGGGTATGGGTCGGGTCAGCGGGACTTCAGAGAAACAGGATAATTCAGGAGTGGCGTTCCAGAGCTGAGCTACTGAGCCGCCATTCGAGTCGGCAGCTAGCCATGCCCCCGTATGACTTTCTTGACATTAGTAAACTACATGTGATTATAAATGATACTAATTGTCAGGCCCACTGTGTCCCAGTGATGAATAAAACGTAGGTGTTTAAGTGGTCCGGGTTTTACCGGTGCTCATTTTCACTATCACTTTTGAGACACTCATCAATTGTTTCATTCCATTTAATGTCCTTAATATACATAAAGTAAAGGCACGGTATATCAAACATTTGGGAATTAGAACTTTGTTTACTCTCGCCATCCTCTGCTATACAGTCTACAGAGTGTTTAAACGACTTTATTAACATACAGATGTCTAGCTAGTAAAGGTGGTGTAGTGCCACTGGGCCCATTTATAAACTGTGCTATGGGATGGTTTATGTTTTACCCGCCAATTTGCATGTTTGAATACTTTTTGCTGATAAGCGTTCCGGAAGAAATCTGTTAAAATTAAGCCCGTGTATGGGTATAGTGATGCCACTAGGAATGGTGGGGGTTTCCATTTTATTTTGTACGGTTAAGCAAGGGCAGGGTGGGGGTGGGGGAGGTGGGTATGTTCGTGATTAAAACACAGACTTTAGTAAAGTGCAGATGTCTAGCTACTAAAGGTGATGTTGAAAATTAAAACAGCGATGTGATTAAGCATTCACTAAAGACATGAATTCCCCTTACTTGGACCAAGTTTCTCTCCTTATGTTGACTAATGTCTGGATTCCATTTTGTATTGTCGTGTCTCCACGTGCTTAGCACGAGAAGAGTCCTATCTTCGTGTCAGTTGCTCTCATAATCTGCCTAGTAACAGTCTATAAATAGCTCCTTTGTCCGTCTGGCGCATTCCCACACTTGACCACATCTGTTATCAGTTAGTCCTTGCTTGACCATGTTTTCGCGGGCTTAGGAGTGTGTTAACTCCGCCCACATATTGATTCTGTATCGAAAATGTCCATAAAAGGTAATACTCTTTGCCTCATGTTGTATCCACCCACTTATAAGCCCCTCTGTTGTGTATAAAAGGGGACTGTGTATGCAAGTTCTTTGTGCTACTCTATGCAATACTGAAGAGTGTTGTATGGGTTGTAGGACCACCCTTAAGGGTTAATAAACTCTGTCTTTGTATTTGCAGTTTCCGTGCCAACTTCCTTCTAGCTTTCGTTACAGAAGGGCGAACCCTTGTATTTGCGGGCCTAGCTGGGGCCTGTATTCATCAATTGGCGCCCGTCACGTGGGGCTCATCGGCGACTCGGATGCTCGAAGGACTGGTTGTGACGAAGGTGAGGAATTTGGCCGGGGATGTGATCACTGCCAGTGGCGTTGTAGTCCTGGCATCCCGAGGTTTTCTTCCTTCCCTTCCGAACTGACCTTCTGGGTGGCGCCGGTCCTCGACTGAGACCTCTTCTGTCGGTTTGCCGCGACAGCCGTTTGGGCGAATTTTGGAACTTGGCAGTTGGAACCTGGACACTCTTGATTGGTAAGAACCGTTGTACGGTACTTGCTCCGAGTTTTGAAGCCTGGGTTGGCTATTTGAGTTTGATTTGTGATGGCCGGTCATATTTTGTATTGATTATTGTGAGAATATATGCGTTGCAACACATATAGGCAGGTAATGTGGAGATATTTTCCGGAGCTGTGTAAATTTGAACGGCGCAAAGTTTAAGTGCCATTTTTGATAATACTGCATATTTTGCATTATTTTTGAGCATGCCTGCTTTTAGCGCACTCCGTAAGTGGTGCTGCTGCTTTGGAAACCGGTTAAGCCTCGAGGAATCTGCTCCAGCCCCCCAGAGGGGACTCCTAATAGGGATATGTATGTGAAGCATGGTCTTTCCTCTATAATGTACAGCACAGTGTGGAGGAAATACACCAAAAAGGATCCTGAGTTACGATGGCCTTTGTATGGATCGTTTGATATGCGAAAGATTGAGTATGTGGAGCAGTGTATGTGTAAACGGCGTGCTCGCCAAGACATGTTTGAATGTGTACGGCTATGGGTGAAGGAAGTGCGTGAGCGAGAGAAACGTGAGAAAGCGCTGTTTGATAAAGAGCAATGGAAAAATTATCATGTGAGAGCGCAGGAAGCGAAGCGTCGGGAAGAAAGAGAACTGGTGGAGAGACAAGAGCGTAGGCTGCAAGTCTCGGGTCAATATGCTGTCCGCCAGCCACTTTATCCTGTCCTTACTAATCTTGAAGATGATTTTTATTTATTAGATCGCTCTCCGCCCCCTTATGTTGGCGCGTCTGCCCCGAGGTCACAGGCTTCTGGATCGGTTTCGGATAAGGTAGACACGCGGTCCATGTTATCAACTGAGCGTATGGGTGAGCTTCGGAAACTTTCTCTTCGTGCACTTAAGGGCAAGTTATCCCTTTCTGAATTGTTGGACTCTTTGGAACAGTGGCGGGATAGAGAGAAGTTGTATTTTCTTGAAACCTTTTCTGATGAAGTGATTACTGCCTTTCGGAAATATTCAGAAGTTTTTGAGCCTGATGATGTAGTATTAGATGCTAAAGCATTATGTAACGGTGTTTTTTCTCCCTCTAAGGCACCTGATGCGGTCCGGCGACTGTTTGCATTGCGGGACGCGGCGAGTGAACTTAAAGAGAGAGCGCGCCTAAAGACAGGGGAGGAGGAGCAATCGGATTCACGTATCGGCGGCGACCAATCATCTACCTCCTACTCAGATAAGAGCGAACTAGTGCATGCTAAACCGATGCGAGAGGCGGCACCTTTGTATGTTCCTCCTAAAGGAGCGGGAACTAGTTCAGATATTACTTCCGCCGATGCTAAGGGATATTTTGTGTATAATTGGGTTTATACTCCCTGGCATAGGGCTGATGTTATGGCATTAAAGAATGCATTGCCTGACCCCCGCAAGAATCCAGCGGCCTTTTATGAAGAGGTCGAAGGGGCCTTGAATTCTTGTACTATGACTTTAGCAGATATAGATTTGTTCTTTGGGCTCATATTACCACCGGATATGTGGAGATCTGTGCGGAAGGTGGATGATGTTCCCGCTTTTAAGGCTAGGTGGTCCGAGATTGAGGATGAGGATAGGGAGAGAAAACCCGCGCAAAAAACCACCGCGGATTATTTTAGATCTTCCTGCTGCTATCTTGACCAAGTTGAAGACGATTATTCCCCCTAAAAAGATTGATTGGAATATGTTAGCCTCGTGTAAACAGAAGGTTGATGAATCAGTTTCAGATTTCTTTACACGCTTTGAGGAGACATTTCATGGTTTCAGTGGTCAGTCGCTTACGGATGATATGGGCCGGCATCTTTTTGTGGATAAATATGTGGCGAATTTATTACCGGGAATAGCAGCTCGTTTAAAAGCGAGTGAAAGTTCTTGGTCCACCTCGTCTCCGGCATCCCTTCTGACTATGGCCCAGTATTATGAGCATCAGGAACAAGAAGCGAAGGGGAATGAGGAGAAGAAATCGAAAGATTTGAAAACTAAGGTGATGTTAGCACAAGTATATGGTCCGCCTCGTCGGGCTGTAGAACGAGGTAGGGGAGGATTCTATGGTCCCCCTTCGGGTCGGTCAGATGTAAATAGAAATCAATGTGCGTATTGTAAACAGTCGGGTCATTGGGCCAGAGATTGTCCGGTGTTGTATGCATCTCGTCAGGGACGTGGTCAGGGACCACCGAGAGGTAGAGGGGGCTTTTCGAATTATAGAGGGAACTCTAATGATCGTACTCGATTTGAGTCTAGCGTACAGCAACGGGATAGGCTTAATGTTTTTGATAGGCAACACCAGTATCAAATGTCTGGGAACGACCGTTCTGGGTATCATGACTCACAGCATGCGTAGGATTGCGTTGGATGGGGGTTTGAATCAGTCGAAGTGCCGGTTGATCAGAAGGGTCCTTATGTTTCAGCAAATGTTTTGGGTTCTACTGATCGGTTCCTAGTTGATACAGGAGCTACTCGCAGTGCACTGTCCAAACAATTGGTTCCGAGGGTTCCCCCATCTGGCTTAATGGTTACATCGGTAGGGTTTGATGGTACACTCTCTCGAAGCCCTCTTTCCCGACCCCTGGCATTCCATGTTGACAACCTTTCCGCGTCCTGTCCGTTTCTGCTTGGCCCGAACACGCCTGACAACATTATGGGTCTTGATATGCTCAAGTACTTCAGAGCAACGATCCGCTGCTCCCCTACTGGAGTACGTGTGATCTTAAATGATAATCACCCCATGACAGAACGGATGTGTGTGGTTGCGGAGGATACTGCATTAGCTTCCCTCCCTCATTCTTTGTGGGCCACTTCGGATACCGATGTGGGACAGATGGTGATTCCGCCTGTCCACATTAGTGTCCAGGAGGGTGCGGTGTTACCGCGCCTCCCTCAGTATCGTATTTCCCAGGAGGGGGAGGAGGCACTCATACTGATTGTTTTCAGTATTGATTTGAGAAATGCTTTCTTTTCCATTCCTATCCACCCTGATAGCCGATATCTTTTCGGTTTCACTTTGGATAATAGGTCTTATAGATTTTGTAGAATCCCTCAGGGTTATACAGAGAGCCCTAGTATTTATAGTCAAGCATTGAAAAGGCAATTGGATTCCTTTGTTCTGCCTGAGGGTGTCGCCCTTATACAATATGTCGATGACATCTTGTTGGCGGCCGACACTCCTGAGTTGTGTGAGCAGTGTACGTTATCCTTGCTTTCCTTTTTGGCATCTCACAATCACAAAGTGTCGAGGAAGAAATTGCAATTTTGTAGACCAAAGGTGATTTATTTGGGTCACCTTTTGTCTAAGGAGGGGCGTGCACTCACACCAGATCGTATTCAAGCAATTTTGGACATGCCAGTACCTTCCACACAGAAGGATGTGCGTGCATTTTTGGGTCTTGCTTCTTTCTGTAGGCAATGGATATTGGGGTTTTCACACATAGCTAAGCCATTGTTAGCACTTTTGACAAAAGACACACCGATCCCTCTTCCCTGGTCAAATGAGTGTGAAATTGCCTTTCAGCAATTACGACAAGCCCTTTTTTCAGCACCAGTGTTAGGTACCCCTGATTACACGAAGCCCTTTTCACTGTACGTGCATGAGAAAGATGGATGTGCATTATCAGTTTTAGTGCAGATGCACGGCGACAAGCAGCGCCCTTGTGCATATTTTTCGGCTGTACTTGATCCTGTTGCCCGAGCGTTGCCTGGTTGTTTTCGCTCGGTTGCGGCGACAGCTGTGTCAATACGCCAAAGCGAGGGATTTGTGTTATCTCATAAGCTGTTGGTATTAGTTCCCCATGCTGTTGATGCCCTGCTTAATCAGACAAAGACGCAACATTTGACCAGTGCCCGTTTAACGGGATATGAGTTGACGCTTTTGGCTCCTCATATTACGTTAAAGAGGTGTGCAACGTTAAATCCAGCCACATTGTTGCCGTTCCCGGAAACTCAGTCTGAAGCACGAAAAGCACATGATTGTATTCTTGTGACTGAGGAACAGACAAAGGGTCGTATTGATCTCCAGGATACGCCCTTTACAGATGTAGATGGAGAACTGTGGGTGGACGGATCATGCCTGAGGCTACCAGATGGTACGACTTCAGCAGCGTATGCAATTACCACATTACAAACAATAGTGGAGACTGCACGCATACCGCAGAAATCAGCTCAAGCAGCGGAACTGATAGCATTAACACGAGCATGTGAGCTCAGTGCAGGATTGTGTGTGAATGTTTATACAGATAGCCGCTATGCCTTCGGAGTAGCGCACGATTTCGGCCTACTCTGGAAGGAGAGAGGCTTTCTAACGTCACATGGAGCACAGATAATGTATGGGGAGTTAGTTCACAACCTTTTGACTGCATTAACATATCCAAAGAAGATTGCTATAGTTAAATGTAGTGCCCATAAGAAAGTGGTTGATAAAGTTGGAGAAGGGAATGCTTTAGCAGACCGGGTGGCACGAGAGACTGTGGTGCAGCCTGGTGCTACTGCAATGTATGTTGTGAAGTCACAGGCAGAAAGATGGCACGATGCAAGGAGAGAAGTGCTGGAAATACAGAGGACCACTTCCGATAAGGAACGGTAGCAATGGTCCAACGATGGAGAATTAGATGATGAAGGGTGCTGGAGAAGTAAGCAGATGGATAAGTGGAAGTTACCCACTGCCTTCGTACAACCTATGGTTCAGATGGCACATGGACTAGCGCATGTCGGAGCTTCCGCAATTGTTAAATTACTCACACGAGTTTGGGAGCATCCGGAGATCGCTAGTACGGCAAAGAGGGTAGTGCAGACCTGCATGATTTGCCTGAGGTATAACCCGGGAAAGGGTACCCGAACTCCAGCAGGAGGATTTGCGACACCTACTGCACCCTTTGAGGTTTTGCAGATGGATTACATTCAGCTTGAGCGCTGTAACAATCTGAAGTATGTTTTAGTAGTGGTTTGTGCCTTCAGTAAATGGGTTGAGGCATACCCTACAAAAGACAATACTGCAATGACTACAGCCAAGATGCTATTGAAGGAGTTCTTCCCTCGATATGGTGTTTGCAGATTGTTGTGGAGTGATAACGGACCTCATTTTATAGCGGACGTTATCAAGTATGTCCTGAAAGGCCTAGGCATTACCCAGAAGTTTCATGCAGTATTCCACCCTCAGTCTGCGGGATTGGTTGAGAAATATAACGGTACTTTGAAGCTTAAGATCGCTAAGATTCAAGCTTCGACTTCTTTGACTTGGCCAGACGCTTTACCGCTGGCATTATTGTCAATTAGATCGATACCGCATTCTCGGACCAGTCTCACACCCTACGAGATTGTATTTGGACGCCCAATGAATATTTGGGGTCCACCAAAACCGAGGTTAGTGTATGATGTACCTTGTGTAATGATGAATGATTATCTGGCACAGTTAACGGATAATTTGGTTTCTATTCACCAACAGGTTCGAGAAGCGCTCCCTGATCGGTCCACAGGTGAAGGACATAACCTCCGGCCTGGGGATCATGTCATGATCAAGGTGTTCGAAAGGACGAACAGTCTGGAGCCGAGATGGGTTGGTCCTGAGCAAGTCTTGCTCGCAACGAGGACAGCTGTGCGGGTTTCCAACCGGAAGAACTGGATCCACTCCTTGCACTGTCGTAAAGTGCCGCCTGGATTGGTGGAGCCTGCTGTGTTGACCGACCATCGAGAAATCCTGACTGCGGGGAAAGGCCGTGCTGTGGAACCGTACGACACTGAGGAGCTCTTACCGGACCAAGCGATTCCTGGAGGAAGAAGATATCACCTTAGACCAAGGAAGTGATTGCTGTATCCAAAGTTGTCAGAACGGCCCTTAGGTTAGTGAAACGGAGAGCCAATGTGGCAAGGGGGGGGGGATCAGCCCTGCATTAGTGTAGTGACACCCGTCTTGGCCCACTGGTGAAGAAATCAACGGCTGCCTAAGGGGAAGAGTTCTGACAACCTTTTAGTTTCAGGAAGATAGTGATTTCTTACTACAAGATGGAGAAGAAGAAGATTTGTTGTGCGACAAGCTTTATTATCATTGTGGCTATTGTTGGTATAACCACATGGTTTGTTGAAGATGTGACTCCTGCCCGTGAGTTGCTTGTTTTGACCACTCCAGTGCCTGAGGAGCACTACTTTTATACCCTCCCATATCAAGAATTGAAGCATCGTCAGTCTTATTTGAATAACACCTTCATCCAGATGTTGCATCATACCCATGTTGCTACGAATGCTACGAATTGTTGGATATGTGGTATGATGCCAGCTCATCAGAAGAAAGGAGGAACGCCATTCATACCTCTTCCTTTCTCTCACAATGGCTCGTGTAGAGCATGGTATACTTTGCTTTTTGCCACACGGAAACCTACAGTGGGACGATTACTCTGCAGACTTAATAAGGAATGTCATCAGGATAAAGATGGCTATCCACAAGCGAATGGGACAATATGGGAATGGGAAGAATATCGACCAGATAATGAATCGATTCCCTACATTTTCACGAACACCAGAGACACTACAAGGAATGAACAATTTGTGATTCAAGTGGCACAAGCTCAAGCGGACCTATGTGTCCAGAGTGTGGGTTATATTCCAGTTGGTGTTAGTGACTGTATTATTGTTTTGAATATAGACGGTCTAAATAATAGTACTTTCTTAGCCTCCCACAACACATACTTTGTATGTGGGAATAAGGGTTATTATCGTTTGCCAGCCGGCTGGTCCGGAGTATGCTATGTAGCATTCCTATTACCTCCTGTATTTTTGGCACCTGCATCTTATCATAAAGATTTGAAGTTGTTGAATAATGTGACTGTAAATAGGTATAAACGTACTCTATCTATTGATGATGTTGATCAAACTGATACTAGTTTGCAGCAGTATATTGATTTTAACTTAGGATTGTTTTTCTTTGTTGGAGCTGTCCTAAATAGTAGGAAGATTAACAAGAGTTGTAGAGGCTGTGACAAATCAAACCGCTGCTGCTCTTGGGAATCTTACGGAAGAATTACAAATTACTAGAATTGTTGCATTACAGAATCGTATGGTATTAGATGTTATGTTAGCCGACCGAGGTGGAGCATGTAAAATTATTGGAAGTAGTTGTTGTGTGTTTATTCCTGACCATACGCCATCAGTTTATAATGCTATTAATAAATTGCATAAAATCGCAGCCGAAATCCATACAGAAAATGGCACTTGGACCTTTTCTGGATGGTTTTGGGCATTGATCACTACATGGGGATGGAAGGTTTTAACTGGTCTCTGCATTATTGTGGCAATTCTGTTTTCCTGCTGCATTTGTGTCCAGTGTGGTCCTTTACTCTGTTCTTTATGTGTGTCATTTTGTATTCCTGATAAGAAAGCTATTGCCAATGTCACCTATCAGAAACATTTAACTAAAGAGGTAGAAGAGATGATGAAAATTGACATATATGATGATTATCCTAATAAGCCGGATGTCTTCAGTAAATGCTGAAATGGTCGTCGGTTGAAAATTAAAACAGCGATATGATTAAGCATTCACTAAAGACATGAATTCCCCTTACTTGGACCAAGTTTCTCTCCTTATGTTGACTAATGTCTGGATTCCATTTTGTATTGTCGTGTCTCCACGTGCTTAGCACGAGAAGAGTCCTATCTTCGTGTCAGTTGCTCTCATAATCCGCCTAGTAACAGTCTATAAATAGCTCCTTTGTCCGTCTGGCGCATGCCCACACTTGACCACATCTGTTATCAGTTAGTCCTTGCTTGACCATGTTTTCGCGGGCTAAGGAGTGTGTTAACTCCGCCCACATATTGATTCTGTATCGAAAATGTCCATAAAAGGTAATACTCTTTGCCTCATGTTGTATCCACCCACTTATGAGCCCCTCTGTTGTGTATAAAAGGGGACTGTGTATGCAAGTTCTTTGTGCTACTCTATGCAATACTAAAGAGTGTTGTATGGGTTGTAGGACCAACCTTAAGGGTTAATAAACTCTGTCTTTGTATTTGCAGTTTACGTGCCAACTTCCTTCTAGCTTTCGTTACAGAAGGGCGAACCCTTGTATTTGCGGGCCTAGCTGGGGCCTGTATTCATCAGTGATGTAGTACCACTGGGACTATTCATAAAGCCCTCTATGGCATGGTATATGTTTTACCCGCAAATTTGCATGTTTTAATACGTTTTGCTGATAAGTGTTTTGGGAGACATCTGTGGAAATTAAGCCTCTGTATGGCTATAGTGGCGCTTCCAGGTTTGCTGGGGCTCTTTGTTTTATTGTGTAAAGTTAAGCAAGGGCGGGTGTGAAGGTGGTGTAGTGGTACTAGGACTATTTATAAACCGCCTTATGGTATGGTGTATGTTTTACTTGCAAAATTGCAGGTTTCAATACCTTTTTCTGATGAGCGTTCCGGCAGACACCTGTTGAAATTAAGTCTATGTATGGCTATAGTGGCGCTAACGGGATTGCTGGGGCTCGTTGTTTGATTTCGTAAGGTTAAGCAAGGGCAGGGGTGGGGGTGGGATAGATGGGTATGTTGCTGATTATAACACAGACATTTGTAACGTGCACATGTGTAGCTAGTAAAGGTGTTGTAGTACCACTGGGTCCATTTATAAAGCGCTCTATGGCATGGTATATGTTTTATCTGGAAATTTGCATGTTGTAATACCTTTTGTTGCTGAGCGTTCCGGCAGCCACTTGTTGAAATTAATTCCCTGTATTGGTATAGTGGCTCTACCAGGTTTGCTGGGGCTCTTTCTTTGATTTCGTAAGGTTAAGCAAGAATGGGGAGGAGGGTGGTGTAGTGGCACTGGGCCATTTATGAAGTGCTTTAATGTATGGTTAGGCTGTCCAGTTTTAGGTTTAAACCTATAATAACTGATATAACCCCACCGGAAGGAAAATAGCCCTCACCAGTATAAACACATATAAACACTGAAAAAACACCTTTGCAACCAAAAACTAAATGCCATTCAAAGAACGAAAAGGTGAGTGAAAGAGTAATATCTATTTCTTCCTGAAGGGGTCAATACAATGTAACTTTGTTACATAAGGCAGCAGCAAGAAGGGCTAACATTTTCTGCTTGAGTTTTGTTGTTTAGGGATGACACGGAAATTTTGTAATTTCCTCCTTTCGTTTTTTTGGTTTTGTGGTCTTTGGTCTAATGATGCAGGGTTTTGAAGCATGTTTTAGGTCTTATTTAATTACTTTTTAAAGTGCAGAGAATCAGGAAATACATTTGATTCTTTCACTGATAGGTAAAATGGCTGGTTTCAGACAAATTTTTCCCAATATATACCATCACATTTACCCACAGACAAAGAATGGGTTAAACCCTTTGATACATCAGCCCCTTTTGTAGCGAGTCATTATTGATAGTAGGTGAATTGCCAAACACCCTAGACTTTAACTTCTTCAATGCCCATGACGAGCTGGTCTCGTCATGGGCCGCGGTTGCGCTGTGCCCATGACGAGACCAGCTCGTCATAAACCCCGCCCGCTAATGCAACGGCCGGCACAGGGTGGGGAAAGGGGCGGGCACTGAAGGGGTTAAACATTCAATGCAAGGTGTAGTGACAGGTATATGTGAAAGGAATGCTGTCACCAAGCATCTGGGATAGATGGGAAAACATGACACCAGTTGTTTGGAAAACATGGAACGCAGTGTCACTTAGAATGCTGCTGCTAAAAGTTCTTACCAAGTTCAACAAAGATTTGAGGATATTGTTTGTATTTGCAGTAATAAATATATGAAAACATTGTGTGATGACTTGTCAAAATCAATACCAGAGCTGAAATGCTTCTCTGTAAGAGATGGATCCTTGCCACTTGCTAGATGGTATGCTGAAAGCATCTTTACAATTTTCAGAGTTAGTGAAGAATGCTATTTACTTTGTAGTCTTTTCTCATGCACTGTTTCATTATGCACGGGAACTAAAATGCAAATATTTCTCATTTTGTGCTTTGTGTGGCATCAATGAAAGAGTAATCCCAAATGTGTCATTTAGCCAATGATTCTCAGTCCTAGAGGCCGTAAATGCTATATTAGCCATGTGTCGAACATTTACAGAATTTGTGCTAGTGATGATGCCAAAAGTCAAGAAATGTGAGGATCTTTGGTCGCATATTTATACGGATGTGAAAAGAAATACACTCAACTGCATTTTTAGATTTTTAAACGAAAACATGATTGCTGTAGTGAACATAATAAAAAGATTCTGAAAACACCCTTGTCTACCAAGTGTTCAGCGTAATTAGTGTAGCTGTGAAACATCTCCATGTAAGTTGGCTAGGCGACACTTTTAGTGACTTTGGCACTGCAACATGTTCCATGTTAGAATTTTTGCCACTTGATAAGCAAAGAAATGTTGAGGAGAAAGTCAGGAAATTTCATTTTACAGTGCATGAGAAATGGCTGGCAATGATGAACCATGGCATTTGATGTCAATGAAGCCTCACAGAGGTACGCTGTAAAAGTTCTAGATATATTCCAAAAATGGGAATTTTCTCCAGACTTTGTAAAGAACTGATTAATTTTTTACCTCTTCAATAACTGAGGGCATATGCGCCCAGTTCAATGCATATTTTGTAGAAACTGTCCCAGAGAATCGCAATCTTCAGGTGCACCAGTGTTGGCATGGAAAACTATATCAGTGGCCAGAGTAAGCAAATTGTGTACTGGCTGTTTTGGTGTTGCCTGTCTCATATGCCAATTTTTAGAAAGCCTTTTCACAGATAAATGTTTACATGGGAAGGAAAGAGCGAGTGTGCATGACCAAAGACTCACTAAAGAATTATTGTATGGTGCAGTACAATAAGTTTGATGTTTAAAAATGTATTTGAACCTCATGAACCCTGTATGCACACTGTCTATACACATGCAATATCAGTGCAGAAAGCAAGCAATAATAAAAGCAAAACATTCCATAAACACTGGAACAACACTGTTTCTGTTGTTCTTAATTGCATGAAAATTTGTAACCACTGATAAACACTGTTTTTTTAAGGTATTGAAAATACTGATAAAACCCCACCAGAATTTACCCAAAATAGAAACTGAAAGCAGGAAAGCCTAGGTATGGTATATGTTTTACTTTCAAATTTGCATGTTTTAATACCTTTTGGTGATAAGTGTTCCAGCAGACAGCTACGCAAATCACACAACATTTCTGTGGATAACAAATCTTTGTGCTGATAGATACTCTTGCACTGTGGTAGAAGGCTGCCAGTGTTGATGGGAAATTATGAAAGTTGGTGGCATTGTACATTTAAATGGAAGCTTGGACCATTTCTTTGTTACTATGGTGCAGTCAGGGCTTTAAGTGGGAAAAAAACTGGGGGTGCTCTAAAACGTGTGGGGCAAACCTGTTAAGCAGGTGTGGGCTATCCAAGAAGGGGCGTGGTCTACATCAAGATAACTAGTATTGTGTGCTTAAGAAAATCCCCTCCAATTATCCTACACTCAGAAAGCACGCTCTTTAAAGGATTTCCCTTCGTCCTACAATGTGGCTCAGCTAGCATAATGTCTCCACTTCTCAGTAGTAAGAGAACAAAATGCCTGCTAGAGCAGTACATAATAACTTAGAATTAGTAGCTATTCCGGAGGAACTGGCAGAATTGAATACATATGAGTCGGTTCTAATTCAATCTGTTTATCTTTTTCAAACTATAATTCGGATGGAGCCTAAAAGAGGTAAACTGCCACCAACAGACTTGCAAAGAGGACTGAAAGGAAGAGTGGTGTACTTACCGTTGGATTTTAAGAAACATATTGAAACTATTGCTGGAGAGAAAGAGGAAAATTAGGCAGTAGTCATTCTAGTAAATGGTGTAACAACAAAGAGTTGGAAAATATGGCAAGAATTTGTGGATGTTAATAAAGTTGAAAAGGCTACCTTATAGCTTATAGAGAACAATATTTGTTACAAAACTGAAATTGTGGATGAGCAGATGATACGTTTAGAAGATGAATGTGAAATTTCAAGTGGTCAAATAGAGAAAGTGGACAAGTCAAGGACTGAAAAGATTTATGAACATTACACAATATGTCCTTTGCATTCAAAAGAAGTAATAGGAAGCAGCATTGAGTTATTTTAAATGAAAAAAGCACAGGGAACTCCAATGAGTGTATGGGAGAAGAGCTTGGAAGCTCGTTGTTTCCCACAGCTGTTTCCTGCTGGAGAAGGTGGACGATATGATGGCCAACCTCTAAGGAAGAACTGTGTTTGAAGAGAGAATGGTATATGTTGCAATATCTTGAGTTAGAATGTTCTCTGGTTTGTATTTAATTGGTTTTGATGAGAACAAGGTTAGTGCTGATGTTAATTGTGTAAGAGAATATATTCGTTTGAAAAGGCTTTATGCTCCAAGTTTAGGTGAATATCCTATTTATGAAAAACGTGTTGTGTGCTCAAGACGCAAACATGTTGAAGAATCAACTATGGTTGGAAAGCAGAAACAAAATCAAGAGAAAAGAAAAGATGTAAAGAATAAGAAAATATAAGCAAGTGATAATGTTGTTGGATATCAATTAGAAAATGCGTCTGGTGTCAACTGCTATGGTAATGTTATTCTAAACGTTATATTTTATCTTGAAGATGTTTATGGTGAATTTTGGAAAGTCAGGAAAAAAGATTATGTTTGGCACTTTATACTTTATTTCAAGAATTGAGAACTGATAGAAGTAAGATCCATTCTGCTTCTGGTATTCTCCAACTGTTGGATACATGTACTGGATCTTTAACGTTCAGTGTTAATATACAACAAGATACACAATAATTTCTTTATGGTTATGCTTGGAGTACTAGAAGATGAAGGAATTCAGATTGAGAGTTTATTTGGACTCAGTTACAAATGGGAACATAAATGTGAACAGTGTTCATTAACTTCAAGCACTATAGTTGACAGAGAACAATTTCTATATTTGACAATACGTGACTGCAAATCTGTACCATTTTCCAAATTAGTAAAAGAAGCTGATCACAAGATGATCTGTTCTCATTGTAAATCAACAATGCTATCTACATTATGCCTACTAAGAAATGGAAAATATTTGATTATAATGCTGCAACGCTGTAGACCAAATGGAAGAAAAGTGGAAACCAAAATTGAAAATTTTGTTGCAAGTCAAATATCTATTTCTGGAAGCACTTTTGCAACAGTTGCTACTGTTTCCCATGCTGGAAGTACTACCACAAGTGGACATTATACAGTTTATTTAAAGTGTCATAATGGTTGGAGTCACTGTAACGATACACACTTGGAAATGAAACCGAGATTGCCTTATGAATTACCCAACTCTTACTTGATATTTCTGAAACCCAGATTTTAGATACATCATTCGGCCTAGTGGGAAGGTATAAAGATACATTAAGGAATTAATACTAGATGATTTCAAAGCAAAATTTTTGATACATTATTTGGCGTATTGCAAAATGGGAACAGAAACTACAAAGTAAAGGTAAGATTTGAAGATTGGAAATAGTATTGGATGTGTTATTTGTGTGGATTTTGTATTATATTAGAAGAATCTAGTTGATTGTTTTTTTCCCTGCTGTTTATGATGAATCTACACTGACATCACTGTGAATAGAGAAGTTAAGTAGAAGCTGATGACAGCAAAAAAAGGGAGAAAAATAGTTTTCTGAATGTAAAATTATTTGTATTATTTAAAAACTCACTGTAATTTGTGCAATATATTACATTACATAGCAGTTTTGCAGTTTATTTTATGTAGTAGAAAAGTTAGAAAAAACAGTACTAATGATAAATATCACAATAGTAGCTTGATATTTAAAAAGCCTTTGAAATTCACTGAAAAAGCCATAGGTTTTACAGACTGTTGGACTTGGCCCTTTTTGGAAGGTCCCCCCCTGAACTTTTTGCATTAAGCTCTGACATGGTGGTAGTGATTTTAGGCCTCTGCGTACTTTTTCCCAGTGTAAAGTGCGTGCGCACTCTGAGTGCGTGTGGTGAGATTGGCCTGCCCTCCCATATTAATGCATGGCGGATATGAGAGTCCATGGTAATTCCTGGTATGAGAGGAGTGCAGGGGCGAGTTTAGTATGTGCGAACTCGTGAGAATAAATGCTGCACAATAGTGTGTGCAGATTTATTATGGTTATTTTAGAAATGCCACTTTTAGAAGTTGACATTTCTGTGTGCTCTGTGTCTGCCTACATGATGTGAATTGCATGTCTGTGTCAAGGTTCAATACTTAACCGTCTAAGAGCTTGCACAGGAACAGAGACGCTAATTCCCAACTCCCGCTCAAAGATAAACCGGAGATCAATGAATTGTACCTTGACTCCAATATTACCTTCAAGGGGGAAGGGGGAGTGGATAAAATAACAAATCAAGAAGAGACTGGTCTTGAAAACTCTGGTTCACTCTTGCTCGTCTACTTCGTCTTCCTTTCTGCAGACTTCTTCTAAGAGAACCTTCAACACATAACACATCAATATTAATGCCTACTCTACTCTAATTTGTTTCTTTCTATATTTTCTACTGTCTTACCTACCCTAAGCTTTCAAGTGCTGCGTCTCTCCTCTGTAAGTATTTCTATCTAACACAATTCTTTTTTCTTTCTTATTGCCGCCTCTCAGTGTCTTCACCTATAAAATAAGTTGGTTTTTTTGTCACTAACTACTGTTGAGTTAACCTTTTAACTGCAGATATAGTGTTTACCTTCCGCTTCTTCACTTACTTAAGAGGTAGCTTCTGTCTTCTGTAAAACGTCACTCGAGTTTCTTCCAATTCTCTATATTCCTTAACTAGTGATTTTGTATATGCCTTTACTAGATTTATTAGCTTGAGAGTTCTGGTTATCTTCCTACCTAGGTACAAATTTACTACTCTCTGATATGCAAAGTATTATTCTTTCTCTTTCTTTCTCTTATGTTATTTTAATGTCTTCTAAGTTTCCCTAGAAAATAACCTCGTACTTTGTTTCTTCCTTATAGGTTCTGTCTCATCTCCTGCACTGGTAAGTTGTACTTATTACCATCTATTTACGCTCTTAGATTTTCATTTGTTTTATTCACGACTTTTCTATAAATAATTATACTTAGCTTCGGTCTTCTGTTCTTCGATCCTTAGGTGGCGCTGAAGTAACTCTAACTTCAGATGAAACTGCTGACTGGTTTCTGAAACTGGTACAGGTGAGTAATGACGAGAAAATTGTCTTCTTCAGATTTTACGATATTTCCTCTACTAAACTATAACCAGGTATTTAACTCTACTCTGTACTACTTCCAACGGGAAGCGAAACGAATACCGGACGAAAACCCGACGTGATGCTCTAGAACTCTAATTCTAGCTGTGCACTCGAGAATTACTTCAGTGAAGTGCACGCTCTTCACAGAGCGCATGCTTCACCTGGATTCTGGACACCTGTAGACAGAAAAACTAGACCGCCTTCGCTTCTTCTGCAGCGGCGGCCATCTTGGAATTTCGTTGCCGAATTAACTCGGTCCAAAGATTCTTTTTCACCAGTCTTTTTGTTTTTGGACTACACGCCTTAGTTAGTGTTGCCCCCCACAGTTGTTGCTTCATACTCCAGAGGCCTGACTTGTGATTGACAGGAGCTGAGAGGGCTGGGAAATTCCAGGAGCCAGGATGAGTCTGCCCAGTGGTAAATAGAGAGATCTACATGTAGATGGGAGGGATGAGTTGCACCTGGGACCTGAATAGGGCTGTGCCTTCCCTCCACAATGCTGGTTCCACCTCCTGTGGTGTGTCTGATGTTCCTGGCCTGTCCTGTGAAAAGAAGAGAGGAGCTGAGCAAAATAAAGTGCTCAAAAGCTCCCCTGAACCATTTGCATCTGGTTCCCCCATGCCCCGCACCTTTACACAAAGGGTTTTACTAATATAAATATAGGGGCTGTGTCCCCATAAAGGTGTTCTGTTCTGAGTTTGGGTGCTGTTCCTGCAGGGGCATGCTGCTGATGGGGCCGGGGGGGGGGGGGGGGCTGCCTTGAGGGCTTGCCTCCCTGGGCCCTGCATTGCCCCCTTGATGCCTAAAGGCCTTTTGGGACCATTTGCTTTCTTCTCCTTGCCCCAGGACTTTGGCTTCATCTAGCGCCTGGAAGTGCTATCCGTTAATTGCCCAGCTGAGGAGGAGCGTGGGCAGTGCAGCGTGATGCTGTCGCCTTGTTGGAGGGAATCCCCACCGGAGGGATTCCCCCATGATGCTGCAGAGGGGTTTGCCTACCCTGCTTAGTAATTTTAATTGCAGGGGCCCACCCTGCATTATGGGCGCTTTGGATTTGTTTTGGGGCAGGTGCCCACCATGCGTGGTGATTTTGGTTGCGAGGGAGCCCACCCCTCATTTTGCCGACAAAGAAGAATCACCGCCGTGGCCCGAGCTGCTTTTGAAACATTGGCGGGCCGCTGCAAATGCGACCCGGAAGTCAGGCAACCCTTGTTGGGACATGGGCGTGGCCTCGCGAGGCCTGAAGGGAAGTCCTGAGGAAGCCATGGTCTGCGGAAGAGTGGGGCTCCCATGAGAGGAGAGAGCCCCGCCCGTACTGCTGAGGAGACCGGAGAGAGACAGAGAATGTCTCGCGGGGCTCCCATGAGCGGTTGGGAACCCCGGTGTCGGAGGAGAAGTCCTGCGAAGTCCCGGGTCCCAGGAGGGGGCCCGGGTGAAGAGAGAAGTGACTGAGCCTCCAGGCTCCACGGTGAAGTCCTGGTCCCAGGAGGGGAACCGGGCGAAGAGGAGCACACGCAAAGAGAGAGCCTCCCCCAACCAGAGCCGGTGAGTAGTGCTCCATGGGGGTGACGGCTCTTGGGTATTGTGGTGCCCGTGGGGCGCAGAGTCAGAGTGGCCCCATCGGGCAGCGGGCCGCTCCGACGTGGGTGCTAGTTCTTTTTAGGGCATGTTTGTTTTGAGCGCTACTCCGCTCCAACGTGGGCCATCCTTATTTAAAGTGCCCCAGTGGAGTTCCTAGGCCACAGAGGTGCCGTGGCCCCCTCTTTCCTGATTCTCAGCTACGCCGCACCAGCGCAGGTAGCTGCAACGATGTTGCATAATTATTTTCAGAGGCCCGTGTGGCTCCAACGCTTTGCATATTTATTTTCAGAGCCCCCTGTGGCTCCATAAGTGGGCATGATTATTTTCAGAGCCCCGTGTGGCTCCCACGTGGGGCAACATTTGTTTTCAAGGGCACATTGAGAGCCCTAGCCTCATTTTAATATTTACAGCTGCCCAGCAAGTAGTGGGCAGCTGCACCGTTTAGGCTATTCTTTCTTAGGGGGACATGTTGAAGTTAGGAGTGGGACGCACTCATTCGCCCCATCTATTCCCAACTGCGCAGCACTTAGTGCCAGCTGCAACGTTTAGGTCTGCGCAAAGTGCGCACCCCGACTCCTGCTGCATTGGTAGTGCGCCCTGACTCTCTTGGACATAGGGCATTTGAGCCCCTTTTAGCGATGGCCAGTTGGCCAAGGGGACTGTTCAATTTATAGGGCGCCAGGCCCGGACGTAATTATGTGGTTCTAGGAAATGTAATGTATGTAGTATGTTTTATGCACCCTGATTTATGCCTCTAGATATGATTTTATGATTATGAAGTTTTGCCTACTATGTTATGTTTTAGTCTTTATTCTCTACTGTGGTTTAGGTATGAGTAATTCCCTACTGCGGTTTATGTTAGTAAGTTTATTTCCTAATGCGAGTTATGTTTAGGAGGTTATGGTCTACTATGTTTAGGCTTATGAGGTTGGCGCAGAATATATTTCTCGCCTTATGTGATACTGTACATGATATGACTTATGTTACAGGAGGATGATGAGTATAGTAGTTGCCAGTAACTACTGGTTGTGGGCTACATTTATGATGTGTTATTACTTTTACTATTTTTACCAACTGATGTTTCTGACAGTGGCCCACGTGGCCCTGTCATGTGTAAATAATCCCCTGTAAATATTGCCCAGTGCCAGTTGGCACAGTGTATATTGTGTGATTACCATTTAATGGGTTTTCTGATAATACAAAGGCTATTTTTATATATAACCTTGTGTGGAGTTCCTTTTGTGGTGTGCCTAGTATGTTGTTGCTGTGTGTGTTGTGCAAATGCTTTACACATCGCCACCGGGAAAAGCCTGACTGCTCGTGCCAACCTACCAAGGGGGGTGAGCAGGGGTTATCTTTGGCGTGTAACTCCCTTGCCCTGACTAGAGTGGTGGTTTCTGCCTGGCCTTGGCGCAAGCCTTAGCCAACCAGATATCCCATTTCTAACAAAGACGTTATAGTTAGGAATTACCATTTAAAAAACCTTAAAAATTCACTGAAAAAACCATAGGTTTCAGGGACGTTATAGTAAGGAATTAGCATTTAAAAAACCTTAGAAAGTCACTGAAAAAAACATAGGTTTCAGAGATGTTATAGTTAGTTAGACAATTGACTCATATAAAACCAGAGAAATTTGCCCGTTATAGTTAGTTGAGCTAACTATAACTCACACGCCCGCAATGCACTGGTGATGACGTCACATATTACATCACTCATGACATGGTCAGTGATATCACTCATGACATCACTGATGAAATCTCAAATAACATCACTGATGACATCACTGACAACATAATCCACGTGATAGTGTGACACACCTCTTCACACTCTAATATAACCTTTGATACACGTATTCTAAAATACAGACTACCATTTTCGAAACCATAGACACACCAATACCAGATACTAGATACATGTTTACAAGTTTATTCGGAAGCTAAAATTGGGGAAATATCATCTCCTGCAAAATACTGATAAAAATAGACATTCTCCAACAGAAAGTACAACTATATCCAGCCCAGGTATCCAGACATCAGCTGACGGTGAATTACTCACAAATCTTCACCAACTGCAATGGAAAAGTTTGGAAAGTGCAGGCGAATCCATCGGTCAATTACCTAATACCTCCGGGACGGTGCATTCCAAATGTAAACCTCAGTCAACCTTTCAACCAATCATGATTCGAGACTCTTTAGATATCTTTAATGACTTTGTTACTTCAGAGACTAGGAAACTCAACTATCAAATATCTCATGCTCATAACAAATACAACTATCAGAGTGATCAATATTTCAAACTAATAAAGAAACTACAAATGAATGATCAAATTATCATCAGAAATTCTGATAAAGGAGGAAATGTAGTAATATGGCCCAAACAAGACTATTTGGATGAAGCAACAAAGCAGCTAAATTACAGAGAATGTTACAAAAGGAGTAACCTCCAAATAGTAAGGACTGCCTGGAATGATTTCCACACCAAATTACTTGCATGGAAAAGTGCTGGCCTCCTGAGCAGTGATGAATTGAAATATCTTAAGAACGATCACCCAACCATGCCGGTGATATATTTCATACTGAAGGTACATAAGGACGCCACCAAACCGCCTGGCAGACCAATCATTTCAGCTCGGAACAGTCAGCCTGAGAACACTTCCCGCTACATAGACTTTCTTCCTACAGGAGTGTAGTGAAGCCAGGGTTTTGCCTGCACACATTGCTATGTTAGCATACGCGTTTTAGAAGTTAAGCCATCTTGCCACTTTGCTGCTTTTGCACACGACACTAAAGGTAGCTGTTATTATAAGTAAAACTGCTTGCTTGCTTTTTCTGCACATGAGAACAGTCTGTTTTTCACATCCCTAGACTTACACCGCGACCTTAGTCTGAACACTGTGTGCAGAAACCGTCAAGGTCAAATAACAATGTATGCTGTTGAATTCATGTTGATTGGCCCACGCTCTAGAAACAACAAGCACACAGCTGCAAATATCTGAAACTCGGGTGCCTTTAATATTGCATTGCATGCATAATGCTGGCACTCTTGGAGAAAACCTTTCCAGACACAGAGAGCAGTGCTGATCCTGTGATGCGAGTCACCTAAGCTGATCTTGGAGGTATGGGGTTCCCCATTCAAACCTAGAGACCTTCTATTATTATAAAACTAGCTTACTAGCCAGGGGAGGGTGGTGCACAAGGCATTATAGGACCTGTTTCCATTATCATTGTAATATGATTTCTCATTTTGTTTTGTTATGGAATTGTAACAATGTTGATGGTTTTATTTCTGATCATTTGTTTGCTTATGTTAGCCAAAATACTGCGTCGTAGAGCACGTAGTTAAAAAATAAACATTTTAAACTTTTCCGTGTCTCTGACTACTCATGGTGTGGACTGATATGAGAATAACAACAGAAAGGTGTTCTTGATTCCCACCATTCCTGAGAGTATTCTAAGTCGCTTGTTCTGAGTTGTCTAATCATTGGTAGCTTCGATATAGTACGGAGAACGAATGAGACACTGATGCTAGTTGGATAGGGGTTCTAGGTACTGAGGTGAGTTTTTTGGTACACCACAATTCACTGAGGTCCTGGTATCCTGCGCATAGTTCTGTGCATGAGTAGAATCCCCGCAACAGGAACATGTACTAACATTGAGTCATTCATACAGGATACTAGTGATTTTCTTAGAAACATTAGTAACTACAAGTGGAAACTAAATTATCTATTGATGTCCTTTGATGTTACTTCTTTATACACTAGTATACACCATCAGGATTAACCCTGGGCATAGTATGCGTAGTAGCACTACACGTAGCTAAGCGAAGTACACTTTCAACTACACTCAGCTACTCCTCAAACTGCATAGTGCATAGCTGAAAGCACTGTGTGCTTGTCTGCTCTGAACAATAATTGCAAACAGCTTCTTGCACAGTGCAAGTTATGATAAAATAAGTATTTCTGTCTTTATGTGCTAAATTGCATATAATCATTTCACAAAAGTGAAAATGATAAATTAGCAAGCAGTGAGAGAGGTGATGATTTTGGGATCCTCCCTAACATAGGGGGAGAACCAAGTAGATGCCTTGAAAACAAAAAGCACATCTTCTTGAACGATTCGGTGGTGGTCCCATCCTCTTAGCAACACCCCAAGCACAGTTATTGGCAAAAATACAATCCCAACCAAAGGTCCTGCAAAGCATTATGGGACGAGATTAGCAGTGGGCAGTGAAGTGAGTGAGTTCACACATGCACCCTACCATATACAAACCCATTCACACATCCACACAAGTTCTCATATATCCGCTCAGTCACCCAAACAGCCATTCACACAGGCACTCTCCAATACAGCCGAACACACCAACTCACTCAACCAAACTCCCACTCAATCAACCGTTCACTCGCCCTCATAGCCACTTACACAGTCACTTAATTATTCAAACATTCAGATGTACACTCAGTCACCCTTACAGTTAATACACACCCACTTGCCCACTCACAGAGCCACTCATACCACCACTCACTCACCCATGCAGCCACTGACACACCCACTCACTCACCAAAACAGTCACTCAGACAGCATCTCACTCACCCACACAGGTACTCACACACCTACTTATACACCCATACAACTACTTAAACACTCATAAACACAAGGATATAATCACATAGCTACTCAAATAATATATCTTAGAAGTAGCATCACTGAGTAGTAGTGCACCTAGTATGCTAATTTAACTTTGTAGTAGGTTAGTATATATAGATGTAACACTCATAAACACTTAAAAACACACTCACTGGATGTCATCAGTGACACCATTTGAGATGTCATAAGGGATGTCATCAGTGATGTCACCGACCATGTCAAAGGTTACAGGGATGTTATAGTTAGGCTCATATTTCACTTGTACAATTAAGCAGTTATAGTTGCCCGAGTTAACTATAATGTGCGCCCCCACAATGCACTGCTTATGACCTCACATATTACATCACTCATGACATGGTCAGTGACATCACTGATAACATCATTGATGACATCTCAAATGATATCACTGAAGATATCATCCACAGACCCACTCACACACACACCCATTCACATCCCCATATAACCTCTGATACACCCACTCCCATACCTTGTCACCGCTTAGAGTCCCCTGACTGTAGCAAGCACCTCTGACTCATTTCTCCTTTTTCTCTCTGTCTGACGTGACATGCACTGCTGCCCAGTAAGGTGGTGGCGGCCAGCCGCGCTAAGGAACAGCAGGATCGACAGGTAAACACCGGGGGAGGCAGTGGCCCCTGACTGAGGCAGAAGCGGATGACAATAGGCCATTGCAGCTTGCCTCGGAGGGGGTCCGGCCCCCTTATATTCATGCTGCTGACTGTTGTGGCCTCATGGATTCTCCATCTGTGAAAAGGGGAGACCACAGGGAGACAAGGAGGACCCCCTATCTGCAAGCAAGGGGGGCCTCCGGTTCTAGGGTAATTCTAGGGTCACCTCCTCAACCACCTTAATCACTTTTAACCACACCCCTCCACAGCCGCCTTCCCCACTGTAATCTTTCTATGGGCGCTCCTATGAATCCCTCTGCCTGCTCCTCCTGCCTCCGCTAGGCGGCGTACCAAGAGGCTACACCTTGTTAGGAGTCCTCCCCACAGTCAGAGTCAGCCGTAGGATGAACAAAGGTGAATAACTATGGACAAGTCTAAGACACTCAGCGGGATAGTGAAGGCAATCAAAAGCAACCAGACCTAAGGGAGTAAAAAAATAAATAAATAAAAAGGCTCAGCCCAACCGCATCAAGCGATATCGAATACTCCCCGGAAAATCCCAGAAAATAGAGCAACTGGGAGAGGTGCAACCACAGACGAAGAACCCAAACATCCGGCACACATCTGGAAATTGGTCTACAAACTACCCTATAAGCTGTGGGAGAAGACCCTACTAAAAAAATACAAACAGGCCAGCGTGCTACAGGGGTGGAAAATAACAAAGAGGAGGCCAGGCACTAAAACTAGCAAACCTTGCGCCATGAGAACGTCATTCACGGAGAGTCAAGCTCAGTTGGAGTCCACCCCTATTGTACACTCAAACTCCAAGACCATGACACTCTGCAAGTACTTCACACCAATGCCAACTAAGCTGAGAACACTGACAAATTATCCTCAGAAAACCAGGTGAAGCAGCAAGCAAACGATGGCCAGAGCCAGGAACTAAATTCAGATTGCTGTGAGAAAATGGTTAATGGGAGTTTCCTATGCCCCTTGGACAGCGGAGCTGATCACTCTTCTACCCAAAAATCCTTGCAGGGTGAGATAGGGCAAGGTAAACCTGAAGTTTTAGAAATATCATCAACACTGGACTCCTCGAAAGGCAACATGCAAAACCTGTTAGAGAAAAGTATGGAGACACTTCAGGCCGGAGGCAGTGGTCCTCAATACAATCTGTCCTTATCAAGGAGCTTGTCAGCAATGAAGCCTTGAACTTTCAATCCAATTTCATCTTTGGTGGGACTGGGAGACAATAGTCCCATGGGAGAACAGAACCCTTACCATTTACTAACCGAGACAGCCTACAACTTAATCCGGGTGCTCCCACCAAAATTCTCTGTTATCTTCAATAAACTCAACACTGACAACCGCTATCAAAGCCTTCACATGGCAAATGCAAAAACTCGAAATTCAAATGGATACCATGCAGGCAATAGCAATAGCTATAACTAACATAGCAGCCAAAATCGGTAACTTAGAAGGAAATTTGGAAATGGTGAAGACGTAGCACTCCGCGAGGTGTTCATGCCTTCCAAACGGTGAGAAGCTCAGGTCTCTCCCAGAAGTTTTAACATCAATAGTCACAGAATTAAAACAAAAAGAAATAATGACCATAGACCATTTTGACCAATGCACAGAAGACAGGGCCCTAACTAAAGCAAAAAATAAGGGAAGTAACGAGATAGCTGGAGCAGAAATCTCCCCAACCTTGTTACAGTCGACAGCAACGAAGAGCCCTAGCCAAGCCTCACAGAATACATGTCTAGAAGTCAAGTCCCTTATCCACGTTAAGAGCAAGCCAGTAATCATAGCACAGGACCAGATACCCCTCCTACATCTTCGCAGCTGGTAACAGCGATGAGTCAAAACAAAACCCACTACGATGAGACAGTAACCGGTAAAGCTGCGTCCGGAAACATAGGCTCTACGGACAACCTCGAAAAGACTGCGGTACCTTGCAAACTGCTATTCAGAAGAGCAAAAAAATGCCTGAAGAATCAAACAAAAAAAAATCAAACATTGGTGCTGTGCAAAGCAACTACAACTGCCACTGGATGCAGGAGATTGTAATCTGGGTCACAGAATGAATCCAAATGTGGACCAACAACTAAAACCACTTAGGCCACAGAAACTCTACCCAATTTTTCAAAAGGTGAGGCCCACCATCAGTACAGGGAATGATCAGTCAATCACAGCACCAGTACCACAACTACTCATGAAATCGCGTTGCGGGGACAGCCTGGCTGATGAAGGGCTGAAGCAGGAGATCGAACTCCCTCCACAAACTGATAGTAGAGGGAGCAATCACACAGCACGGCACCTAAACAGGCAGGAGCAATATGTGCCGAAATCCAACACGGACAGCATAAGGTCACCTCCCCCCAAACAAATAGTACTGGACTATGGGAGAACAAAGCAGCTCAAAATGACACCAGAGCAAATGCAACAAATAGACACTGCCCGGAAACATACGCCACCACTAAAAGGCTATGGGTCCATGCCTGGAGGGAATTGGAGAACAACATCATAGTGCTTACACCTGAATATACATCCTGTGTAAGTTCAGATATATTAGAACATTGGAATGTTGGCAGCTCCATTTAAAACAATGGAGTGCTCCGGGCTTATAATGGCTGGTATAAGCCCGGAGCGCCATCATTCCAATGTGTCTTTGTTCACAGCTCTGGCTGTGAACAAAGACTTCAGGGAGCCGGAGGGGATTTCAATCCCCTCGCGCTCCCTGAAGGCTTTGTTTTGTTAGAACATTCTGCCCTCTAGTGGCAGAATGTTCTAATAGCCTTATAGCCCTCCGTAGCAGGGCTATACCGGCTTTTAAAGTCCCGCTGCTGTTGTTAAAGTCCCTCGCCTTCGGCTCGGGCCTTTAACGCTACAGCGGGCCTTTAACAGCCGGTATAGCCCGCTACGGCGGGCTATAAGGCTATATTAAGTAGGGCTAACATCTTACAAATCCTCCAATATATTTCTGAGTTATCACATCTTATTGAAGATCTAATTCAAGCTCAATTCAAGGCCCTAAGCAGCAACACGACAAGAGCATCTACAATAGTAACATGGAAAACCAGCATGATAGCACAAATGATCAAGACAGAAAGGGATCAATTTGTGAAATGGGGGATTAACGTACACAAACCCAAAGATGAAAAATACCCACACATGTTAATGGGCAGACTCTTCTCACCTAATTCTGTTGCAACAGGGCACAAAATCACTGCAAGAGGAAAGGTTGAGCAGCACATATATGCGCAGGATGGATCAGCAATGACTTGGTCAGGTTGGCATTTAAACTGCTCCTAGCACAAAGAGACTCAACTGGCCTGCGAGCATAACAAGCAAGATCATAAAAGTGATTTCATGTGTACGGATTGAAAACCACACTACAGAACAGAGCTGCCTTTTAATTCTTAAAGACTGGGGACCTGCTGTGTCTCTAGGAAACCTGGCTGCTCGCTCCATTGGCTATACCAGGATTCAAAGAATTTCAACATGCAGAAAAAAACCTTAATGTATTTGGAAGGCCATTTGGGGGCCTATCAAAATATGTAAACCTAGGCACTACCATAACAACAGCGAAATCTGCAATAAGCATGGACATGGTCCAAGCCTTACACCTGCAAGGCCTCAAACTGAACAGCTCCCCAGTAACGATCCTACTCTTGAATGTTTACTTCAACAGCAAAGATACCCTGAGACATGGCAAGATGAGGGATCTGGTTGACACACTTGATGAGCAGTTCAGCAACTACCCGAATTGTTGGATCAAAATTGTCAGGGACTTTAATACTCACAACTTGGGGACAGAAACAGACGCCTCACCACCCAGGGACCGCGCTGGCAACCTATTTTTTTTAAACACTTATAGACTAAGGTCAGTACAAGAGACACAAGTCGCAAACCATGTTATGACCAAAGATTCCCAGGAAAAAAACAAATCAACAATTGGTCATATTTTCATGTTTAATTGTCTGCATGAACAAGTGGTAGAATCCTAAAACCAGTGCAACGGACCAGTGATCATCTCCCACTGTTTACAGCTATTTCTCTCCAAACGGTTAGCCTGAGATGACTAAAGTGGAACAAAATCGACACATCTGGCTTGGCAGCCTGGAAAAACAATTGGCCAATACTCAGCAATGATTACATTTAGGGGAATTTACCCGAGAATTGGACAAAACTGGTGTTCGAGCTGTATCAACTTCTGCTAGGCAAAAAACCAAACTACTGGCCAGACTCCAGAGAAAGGGTGTGCTGCAAATTTCAACCAGGGTGTGTTAGATTTGGGGGTCTCTAGTTGGCACAGGTAGGTACTTGTGACAAATAGGGACCCTTGCCTCTAGTCAGGGTAAGGGGGTACAGTCCTAAAATAACCCCTGCTCACCCCCTTGGTAGCTTGGCACTACAGGTTTATCTCAGAGGCAGTGTGTAAAGCATTTGTGAAGACATACAGTAATCGAGTGAAAACACTACAGATGGCACCACACAGTTGTATATTAAAAATAAGTATTCCTTATATAGATTTAACACAAGACCATAAACGACAAAAATCCACAATACTGTTACTTAAAAATGGTAGGATTGGCTTAGTTCTCTTTAGATCTTAAATGCAACACTTTGAGTCAATGTACCTTAAGATGCGACACGCAGGGCAACAACAGTGTTGCAACGTTGGTGATGCGATGAAAGTTTGGTTCAAAGAAATAAAGATGTCATCTTCTTGATGCGGCACGCTTCTCTGATGTTGTGAGAAGTCTCGACTCGATGCATCAGCTGCAGTGGCGACAACCTTGTTCCGTGATGCGACTACAACGGCTTTGGCAGCAACACACTTCTCCGACAATGCGAGATGCTTCCGCTCGATGCGACAGCTGCAGCGTCGACACCCTTGTTCATTGATGCGACGACAGCGGCTCCGACGGCGGCATGCTTCTCTGTGGATGCAAGGCGCTTCTGCGGTGCAATGCGACAGCTACAGCGGTAACACCCTTGTTCCAGGATGCGACAGCATCGTCTGTGATGGTGACATGCTTCTTCTTTGTTGCAAGACTCTTCTCGTGATGAGGTGCAATGAGACAGCTACAGCGGTGACACCCTTGTTCAGTGATGCGACGGCAGCGGCTGCGACGGTGACATGCTTCTCCTTCTGGAGTCGCGCTTCCAGCTCCTTGGGACACGCAGTCCCTCAGAAGGCCGAATTACAGCTACAGGAACTGCCAAAAAACTCTTGGGGAGCTGTTGGTTGAAGTCTGTTGTCCCCGAGACTCCACCAGGAGGCAACCCCTTTTTCTGAAGCCCTTGGAGATCCTTTACAAGTTGAATAAAGTACACACAAAGTCCTTTCTCCTTTCTTTGGCAATCAGGCAACCACTGCAGGTCAATCCCCTAAGCAGCACTTCAGCTTAGGGATAGTCTCTCCTCAGTTTCTTCTGGTTCCTCTCCTCAGCAAAGGTTTCTTCTTGTCGTCCAAAAGTGATCTAATTCTCTGGGGTTTGGGACCCTTCTTTTATACTAAGTTTCTGTTTGTCCAAACCAGTTCTGGTCAGTCCTGGAGCACTTTGTTTACATGACTCCTTCTTTCCTTTCAGAGTGCAGGGCAGAGACATGAGACGCACCACAGGAGGTGGAGCCAGCATTGTGGAGGGAAGGCACAGCCCTATTCAGGTCCCAGGTGCAACTCCTCCCTCCCATCTAGATACAGATCTCTCTATTCACCACTGGGCTGACTCACCCTGTCTCCTGGAATCCCCCAGCCCTGTCACTCAAACTCCAGACAAGGAATAGACAGCCTAGCAGAGACAGGTTTGAATGGTTAGACAAGGAAATACCTACTTTCTAAAAGAGGTATTTTCAAAAACCGAATGTTGAAACCAACTTCACTAAAAGATGTATTTTATCATTCTGAGTTCAGGCATACTAAATTTGAATTTCTACCATGTTACCTGAGTCAGTTAGGATTATAAGATGTAATAATTAAACTGCCCATTCTGGCCTATGGAGAACAGTTAGCCTTGCAATGGTGAAAAACGAAAATGGCTGTAATTCACTATTAGAACATGCCACTAGGGGTGGGCGGAATTTGCGAAATCCACTTTCGCAAATTATCGCGAAAATGTTAAAAAATTATCAGAAACACGCGGAAATATCGCGAAGATGCGGAAGTTTTTTTCCCGCATGTTCGCGAGATTTTCTGCATGGTTGCGGCTCGCCAACTTACCCATACGGTTGCTCGCGGGCGCGGCCATCTTGTTTTCAGTTGTCTCGCGGTGCATGATCGCGAAAAGAAAGACGTGATCGCGCGACGCATGACGTCACTGCGGGCGCGAACTGTCGCGAGACAGCGCAAATGGCTAAAAACAATACAACATCTCATGGAGAACGCGACCGGATCAAGAAAACTTGTCGGCGAACGCAGGGATTCAGGTAAGGCGATCGCGCGCGCGCGACAATGTATTATTTTACAGCGCGAGCAAGAAACAAATTATCGCCAGGCTGCGGAATGCGGAAATTTTGACATTTTCGCGCTTTCTGCGGAACGCGAA
This sequence comes from Triturus cristatus, assembly GCF_964204655.1. Classification (NCBI taxonomy): domain Eukaryota; kingdom Metazoa; phylum Chordata; class Amphibia; order Caudata; family Salamandridae; genus Triturus; species Triturus cristatus. Next base: position 720,070,264 of record NC_140588.1, read on the forward strand.
AATGACAAATTATCGCAATTTCCGCGAACAGAACAAAATTTTAGCCCAGGCCTACATGCCACACACACCAGGGCATGTTCTACCTTATTCTTACAATGCACCCTGATCTTTGGCCTACCATAGAGGTGTCTGATAAAAAGAAAATGGAAGGTTTATGGACTGGCAAGTGGGTGCACTTGCCAAATTAGCATGACAGAACCAGACTGCATGCAGGCTTTGCAATGGCAGGCCTTAGACACACTTTTACAGACTGCTTCTGTGGGTGGCACTACCAGTGCTGCAAGCCCACCAGCAGTGTTTGGATTACCAGCCCTGGGCACTCCTGGTGCACTGTACTAGGGTCTGACAGGTAAACCAAACAAACCAATCATGGAATCACTAATTCATACATAAATTTACAATAGGGAGCACTTGCACTGTGGCACTGGACAGCAGTGACACAGTGCCCAATCAATCAATCAATCAATCAGGGTACTTGTAAAGCGTGCTACTTACCCGTGAGGGTCCCAAGGTGCTGAGGGGTGGGGGGGGTGGGTGCCGCTACTGCTCAAAGAGCCAGGTCTTGAGGAGTCTTCTGAAGGCAAGTAGGTCTTGGGTCTGTCGTAGGTGGGTTGGGAGGGTGTTCCAGGTTTTGGTGGTGAGGTAAGAGAAGGATCTGCCACCGGCAGTCGTACGTTGGATGCGGGGGACATCTGCGACGGCGAGGTTGGCGGAGCGGAGCTGGCGGGTGAGGGTGTAGAAGCTGAGTCTGCTGTTCAGGTAGGCTGGTCCGGCGTTGTGGAGTGCTTTGTGTGTGTGGGTGAGGAGCTTGAAGGTGTTCCTCTTGTCGATGGGGAGCCAGTGCAGGTCTCTCAGGACGGGGGTGATGTGGCTGCGGTGGGGGGCATTGACGATCAGTCGGGTGGAGGCGTTTTGGATGCGTTGTAGCCGCCGTTGGTGTTTGGCTGGGATTCCTGCATAGAGTGCGTTGCCGTAGTCCAGTCTGCTGCTGACGAGGGCCTGTGTCACTGTTCTTCTTGTTTCGGTCGGGATCCATTTGTAGATCAGGCGGAGCATGCGTAGAGTGTTGTAGCAGGAGGAGGAGACGGCGTTGACTTGCTTGGACATGGAGAGGGAGGAGGCGAGGATGAATCCTAGGTTGCGTGCGTGGTCGGTTGGTATCGGTGCTGTCCCCAGGGCGGTCAGCCACCAGGAGCCATCCCATGCTGAGGGTGTGGGTGCGAGGATGAGGACCTCCGTCTTGTCCGAGTTCAGTTTCAGACGGCTGCTCCTCATCCAGTCGGCGATGGCCTTCATGCCCTCGTGAATGTTGGTTTTGCCGGCGTGAGGGTCCTTGGTGAGGGAGAGGATGGGCTGGGTGTCGTCGGCGTAGGAGATGATGTTGAGGTTGTGGTGGCGGGCCACTTGTGCGAGGGGGGCCATGTAGATGTTGAACAGCGTCGGGCTGAGGGATGAGCCCTGGGGGATGCCGCAGATGATGTCGGTGGCTTCTGACCGGAAAGGTGGGAGGCGGACGCTCTGTGTTCTGCCGGAGAGGAAGGACGTGGTCCAGTCAAGGGCCTTCTCTTGGATTCCGGCTTCTTGGAGGCGTGTCTGTAGGGTGCGGTGGCAGACCGTGTCGAATGCGGCTGACAGGTCCAGGAGGATGAGGGCTGATGTTTCGCCATTGTCCAGTTGGCGTCTGATGTCGTCTGTGGCGGCGATGAGGGATGTCTCGGTGCTGTGGTTATGTCTGAATCCGGATTGGGACTAGTCCAGGATGTTGTTGTCTTCGAGGTGGCAGGTCAGTTGAATGTTGACGATATTCTCGATGACCTTTGCCGGGAACGGGAGCAGGGAGATGGGTCGGAAGTTCTTGAGGTCCGTGGGGTCCGCCTTGGGCTTTTTGAGGAGGGCGTTGATTTCAGCGTGCTTCCAGCTTTCCGGAAATGTCGCTTTTTTGAAGGAGATGTTGAAGACCTTCCGTAGTTGGGGTGCGATGGCCTCGTCTGCTTTGTTGAATACGTGGTGTGGGCATGGGTCTGACAGAGATCCTGAGTGGATGGAGTTCATGATCTTGCGTGTCTCGTCGTCATTGGTGTTGGCCCAGGAGGTTAGGAGGTTGGCGCTCGCGGGGTGGGAGGAGTCGTGCATCATTGGTGCAGTCGTGGAGTTGAAGCTGTCGTGGATGTCAGCGATCTTGCGGTGGAAGAAGATGGCCAGTGAGTCACACAGTTCTTGTGAGGGCGGGATGTCGTTGGCGCTGGCGTCGGGATTGGAGAGTTCTTTCACAATGCGGAAGAGCTCTTTTCTGTCGTGTGCATTGTTATCCAGGCGGTCTTTGAAGGAGGATCTCTTGGCAAGTCTGATGAGGTGGTGATGTCTGCGGGTGGCGTCCTTGTGGGCTGCGTGGTTTTCTGGCATTCGTTTGTGGAGCCATTTCGTCTCCAGCTTACGGCAGGCGCGTTTGGAGGTCAGGAGCTCGTCGGTGAACCAGGTGGCTCTCCTGCTGGCGTGGCTGTTCGATGGTCTCTTGAGTGGGGCGAGGGTGTTGGTGCAGTCGTCGAGCCACTGTCTGAGGTTGCGGGCTGTGGCATTGGCGCAGGTGGGGTTGATAGGTGGGTTCTGGGCGAGGGTGGTGGTCAGTTGGTCTTCAGTGACTTTGTTCCAGCAGAGGCGCGGCAGCTGTTGGGTGCGATGGTGCATGGTTGGTTTTTTGAAGGTGAAGTGGATGCAGCGGTGGTCGGTCCAGTGGGGTTCGGAGGTGTGGTCGAAGGCGACGTGGGTGCTTGTGGAGAAGACACAAACGGGCTTGCCCTTGGCGCGCTGGCGGCCTGCCGGCGGCGCGCGTCCACTGCGCGGCCTCCATAAGAGGGGCTGAGGGAGGGAGGGGCAGCTGGGAGGCCGGAGTGGGGTGGCGAATGGGATGCTCGGGGGGCGGGGCCACAGGGGAGCAGCGGTGGGAACCAGGCAGCGAGGGGAGGGGGACGGGGAAAAAAACGGCGGGAATCGGCGGGAATCGGCGAGAATCGGCGATCGGGCGAGCAGGGAGTGGGAGTCAGGATCAGGTAGCGGGTGAACCAGAGCAGCACTCAGGGGGGCAGCGCAGCAGCTGGGGAGCCACCTAAGCATCTAACACCAGCAAAAACACATGAGGCAACAGCAAAAATGGAAGGGAGACCCACGCCAAGGTGCCAGGTCTAACAGGGTGCATAAAAAATTAAACTAAGCAAGAATGCATTGAGACACGCCAATCACAACTACGAGTGTATGAGAAATGAAACAGCACTCCAAAATCGGCTGGCAGTCAAGAACTTACACAGAAGAAACATGTAGAACTTCAAAAGGCAAAAAGATGATTCCCAGTGACTGCAAATCTACAGTCTGTTAACCCCAAGCAGACATGCAGAATTTTGGCTATACATCAATATGCTGTCCGGGCACGGCCACGATCAGCAAAATGGAGTTGCAAGTCACACATGGATAAGCCATTTGAACACGGTGTACGGCAAGTCTTCTTATAACACCCTTTCACTCCATCAAAAACCTTTCACAAGCACTAGTGTGTACAACGTCATTGGTAATAAAATCGAGGCCAATTATACAACCATGGAAGAAACAACAGAATCTCTCAATTTGTGCAATCGCGTGCTACTAATATAAAAAAAATCAAAAGGAACGGGGCCCCAGGGCCCAATGGCCTACCTGGAAATCTTTTTAAAGAGAAATAATAGAGAAGGGTAGTAGTGTTCCAAAATGGGAAAAGACCTGCACATCAAAGTATAAACAAGTATATAAATAGAAGTCAATGGCGTGAAACAGTAAAATGAGAAATCGTAGTAGACTAGGTTGCTTGACTAGCTACAGGCGCCCACTACCCAAGGGTGCCTATCAGGCAGATATGTAAAACAATCTGACAATGTAATATGAAAAATAGAGCTATTTCAGCACAACCACAAATAGTACATAGAAGGTCCAACTGAATAACCAATAATAAAAAACCTGCGTTATTCAGAGTGAAACAGACATATATATATATATATCCAAAGATCATGTATGACGATCCACAGTTCAGAAAATATGAGATGAAAGGTCCACGTGATTTAGGTGAATAGTGTTCTTTTATTTGATAGATGAATCGAAGTCCAAAAGCGAACACAGCCAACACGTGTTTCGTCAGTACTAATTGGTACTTTAGACTTTCTCAAGGCTATAGATGTAAGATGAGGGCGATGAAATCCAATGTAAAGATATGTAGCACAACAAGTGTGGCTACAGTAGTTAGTCTAGGTCACGTAAGACACTAGAGTCAGCGAAATGTATATAGGTGTAGAAACTTGGTCAATATTATAATAGGTCAGTATATGATGCCCGAATAGTGCGGTGACATCATGGAGATTAGAAAGGAGACGTTCTCCAATTTCCCGCGCTTGCAAGGGAAATTGGAGAACGTCTCCTCTTTAATCTCCATGATGTCACCGCACTATTCGGGCATCATATACTGACCTATTATAATATTGACCAAGTTTCTACACCTATATACATTTCTCTGACTCTAGTGTCTTACGTGACCTAGACTAACTACTGTAGCCACACTTGTTGTGCTACATATCTTTACAGTGGATTTCATCGCCCGCATCTTACATCTATAGCCTTGAGAAAGTCTAAAGTACCAATTAGTACTGACGAAACACGTGTTGGCGGTGTTCGCTTTTGGACTTCGATTCATCTATCAAATAAAAGAACACTATTCACCTAAATCACGTGGACCTTTCATCTCATATTTTCTGAACTGTGGATCGTCATACATGATCTTTGGATATATATATATGTCTGTTTCACTCTGAATAACGCAGGTTTTTTATTATTGGTTATTCAGTTGGACCTTCTATGTACTATTTGTGGTTGTTCTGAAATAGCTCTATTTTTCATCTTTTTAAAGAGGACCATGAAAATTGGGCAACTTTACTCACCCCGTTATACCAGTTCTGAATGACTAACTCAAAAATTCCTGAAGCCTGGAAAGGCTCCCTACTACAACCTACCCATAAGAAAGACGACACTGGAGATCCAACCAGCTACAGGTTGATAGCCCTTCTGGATATTGAGGCAAGGACATACGCAAGCCTCCTCTTACAAGATCTACAAAATTGGGCCAATGAGGAAGTAATATTACTAGTTTACCAATCTGGCTTCAGGGCAGGAGCATCAACATTGGATAACATTCTAGCCCAGCGTACCTGGTAGAACAGTCCACCCAGATAAACCAGCGTCCCCTCTTTGCATGATTCATGGACTACTCTGCGGCGTTTGATTGTGTCAACAGGAACCTTCCCTGGCAAAAACTACAAAACTGGGGGATCTCAACTAGGCCTGGGCGGTAAATTCCGTTCCGTTCGCGGAATTTGCGGAATTTGGGTAATTTCGCGTTCCGCGGAGAACGCAAAATTGCACAAAAAATCTGCGTTCCGCGACTTCGCGAAATTTTTTGCTTGTTCGCGTTCTCAATATGCGTGTTCGCGAGATATTTCACCCCGAGCACGCAAACAGCGATCACGAACAGGAAAAAAGTATCGCGAACAAGCAATTCCGCGTGTTCGCGGAATTTCTGCGTGTTCGCGGAGATTTTTTACCGTTTCGCGGAGATTTGCGTAACGCGATTACGCAAATTCCGCCCACCCCTAATCTCAACCATGCCGCTGAATGCCAGTATTGCACTTTACACCAGAACCTGGGTACGGGTTAAACTAACCCGGAACACAGCAACAAAGAAGGTGTACACAGACCAAGGGCTGAAACAAGGCTGCGTATTGGTGCCTCAGCTCGTTAACTTATTTACTGCAGACCTTGGTAAATCAATATCAAAAGCCAACTTGTTTGCGCCTAAATTTGGGCCGACCAGATTGTTCTTAATGCAGAACGCCGACGATATGGTCTTAAACTCAAATATCAATGGAGATTGGGCAACCCTCTGATTAATCTCGGATTTGAAGCGCTTAATTTTTGTTTTTATCTTTCACATCACTTTACCTTCAGAGGCACTCTATTATACAGAGCACTCAGAGATGTCAATTTCCCCTTAGAATCACTATCTGACCCTGACACTTCAAATCTACTAGATATGATGAATAATGCTGGTCCGGACCCACACAGAAGGCCGGACACACACTAGACGGCATTTTTTCTAACAAAACGCATCTTAATTTTACTAGCACCCTTCCAGTCATCTGGTCAGACCATATGGCAGTACTTTTTTAAATCAGATCGCCCAGTCGTCACTCATGGAAACCTGGGAAGAAGCACCTGGTCAGTAGAGCATGGAATAAAATTAATACGGAAGAACTGCAAGTGACACTTTTTGCAACTGATCCCCCCTCCCTACAGACCTGGATGAGGCGACACTAGCTTATACAAAATGGTTAGAAGTTGCTGGAGACAAGCTTGCCCCAAAAAACTCCTCTACCACAATAGGGCAAGGCCATCTTCCCCATGGCACTCCCAAGAGGTCAGAGACCTTAAATTGAGTTGTAAACACCTTGAAACAATCTGGAGGAAGAAATACAATGAGAATGATAGAAATAACTACACTCTTGGTCTAACTCAGTATCAACAGTTACTATTCACAACAAAACAAGAGTTATTTTCCAAACTAATAAATCTTGCAAAAAATGTGCCCAAAGAACTATTCCAAACAGTCACATCGCTAGCACTTCCTACCACTCCTACTATTTCCGCCAGTCAGGAATTATGTGATAACATTGCACAATTTTTCCTGGGCAAAGTAGAATCTATCTTCTCCACCTTCTCCAAGACCACAGACAATTCTATCTCTATCCAGATTGACAACAAACAACTGGAAACAAACAGCTGGGAATCTTTTGACAACTTCCCCCAAGTTACAACTTCAGAAATGTTAAACCTTATCATGACAACAAAATCTGGTTCATCTAATGACCCCTGCCCCATCTCTCTGTTGAAATTAGCCCCTGAACCAGTAGCCGCGGCACTGACTTTTCTCATTAATTCTATGTTCTCTCAGGGATATTTTCCTATAAATTGGAAAAGCGCTTCTATACTGCCCCTACTTAAGAAACCCTCGCTGGATCCCAAAGACCCTAACAACTTTAGACCCATATCGAGGCTTCCTCTTCCAGCGAAAGAAGCTGAAAAAATCATGAACATCCAACTGAGCGTGTTCCTGCTTGATTCACAGGTACTGGATCCATCGCAACATAGTTTCAGAGCTGTTCACAGCACGGAATCAGCCCTCATTAAATCAACAGAGGAGATTAGAACCACAATCGATCAAGGAGGCAAAGCAGTGATGATCATGCTGTATCTCTCAGCGGCCTTCGATACGGTCCATCACTCACTATTGATGGACCGTATGAAGGAGATTGGAGTTCAGTGTACCGCCTGGAAACTGCTGGAATCGTTTCTCTCTAACAGAACCCAAACAGTCGCCATGGGTGAATTCTCCTCCAGACCTTTTTCCCTGCCATGTGGAGTACCTCAGGGCTCCTCTTTGAGCCCGACGCTCTTCAATATTTATGTCTCTTCACTGGCCCCTCTTATTGAATCCTTTGGTTTCTCCCTAACCTCCTATGCCGATGACACCCAAATTGTGGTTTCATTATTGCCAGGGCTGTTGATGGAAACAGCAACACGTCTTAATGAGTGCATGTCAGCGGTAGGGGACTGGTTGACTCAGAACTGCCTTAAGTTAAATTCCGGAAAAACGGAAGTGGTATTATTTGCAAATGACCCCAATTTTTGGACTCCGGCCTGGTGGCCGGTTTCTCTGGGTCCCCTCCCCACCCGCGGAATAAAGCAAAAAACCTGGGGGTGTGGATTGACCACAAACTCAACTTTAAAGACCAGGTGAACACAGTTATATCCTCTACCGCCTACACGCTCAGGGTATGCAAGAAAAGAATACCTTTCTTACCCAAAGACAGCATACAAACAGTAATTACTTCACTAGCCTTGTCAAGGCTAGACTACTGCAACGAGCTATATCTTTCCCTACAAGAGGGCCTCCTGCACAAACTACAACTTCTTCAAAATGCAGCTGCTTGACTGCTCACCGGTACATCAAAATTTGCCTCAATCTCAGCCCAGATCAAAAAACTCCACTGGCTGCCCATTAGAAAGAGGATACAGTTCAAGGCTCTGTGCCTTGTTCACAAAGCACTACAGGGAACTGGCTCAGAGTTCTTGAAAAATAAGTTTCAATGGTATATACAAAAAGAATGCTGCGGTCATCAGAAGCAAAACTAATATTAGTACCCAAAGTGCGCAAGGCCAGTTGGGGAGGCGGAAGCTTTGTTGCACGTGCAGCTAAAGCATGGAATGACCTGCCGCCGCAGCTTAGGTCCATGACAAATCATCTCTCTTTCAGAAAAGCCTTAAAAACCTGGCTTTTCTCCTCCTGCATATCGGCATACTTTCCTCTCCTCTCCGGTCCCAAAAGGACTCTACAGCGCCAGGACACCCATGGGTAGCAGTGCACTCTATAAATAATAATAACATAACATAACCTGAAAATAACAACAACATCTGAACATAACTATCTGCGGGCTTGAATCATGAGCAATGGCAAGCCCACTGCACACACTGCATTCATTGAGTCAAAAGCTAAGGTTGTGACGTAAGCCCTCTGCAAACTCCACTCCAAACTGGGCAGCCCGACAACTGAGCCAATCCGAAAGGTTATAAAAGCCAAGTTACTTCCCTCAATTTCCAATGGGCAACTAGTCTATCTCACTGCACTATGTAACACTACGGAGTATGCCAATTGCCGGGAATGTAAACTAATTTTTCAGATTCCTCTCCATGCCCGGAATGCCTTAGTGTGGCTGGAATTCGGATTAAACAAACAATCCTACGAACACTGGGCATCGATTATTCAATACTACCTGTGCAGCCCCCCAAATACAACGAGAGCAACCCTAAAGGAAATTTTTACAAATGGTAAAAATTCATGAGCAGACGCCCTATCCAGTGCCTGCACTGAATTGCACCTTGAGTTGTCCAACTGGGGGGATTTTATTCACCAACCAGGAATTTAAAAAACTATTTTAAGGAAACAAGTAAGACTATTTTCCAAGCGAGATGACATGAGGCTAATAGAGTCCAGCAGCAGCAATATAGGGCTCTTACCCAACTCCTATAAGGATAAATTGAGACAGCCATATCTTGCCTCAGCCCTGAACGAATCAATTTTAAAGCAAATTTTGTCAGTCAGACTCATGGTCTTGCCAATAAAAGACATACATATTTGCTGGAAATCTCTTGAAACGGTCACCACTTCCAATCATCAGTACAAGGACCCTTTATCTAACCTAGTTTGCATTAGCCCCCAATTGAACTACTAATGCTGCACTTTACTAAAACCTTTTTTTTTCTAAATATGGCACTCGTACCTCTCCAGGTGCAATTAAACTTCTTTTTAACTTGGAGATCCCCATGGAACTGGCCAGACAAGCAAACTTTGCACACCAGCTTAAAAAACCTAGATGCAAGTATTGAGCCATGGACTAAAGGCTGACCACGGGTTCAAAGCAGCAAATATACATCACATTTTATGGACTCTTAACCCCTTCGCCGCGGCACGAATTTTGCTGCGGCGCTGGGAGGGTTTGGGGGGTTTGTGGCGCCGCCATGCTCGTGACGGAACCACTCCGTCATGAGCCACGGGCGCGCTGTGCTCATGACGGAGTGGTTCCGTCACGACTCCGCCCACTTGCATTGTTCGCCCGCACAGGCGGGGAATCAGTGCCGCGTGGGCTGAGCGGCCGCCAACGGCCGCAGCATGATGGAACCACTCCGTCATGAGCACACGGCGCCCGTGGCTCATGACGGAGTGGTTCCTTCATGAGCAGGGAAGGGGTTAATTTTACGCTTTGGGTAACAGTTCGATATTTGCCTAATGAAATAATACAATGTTGTTTTTATCTATGATCGAAGTAGGTGCATGGACGGACACACCACGCTCTGCCTTTTTTTAATAATTTGTATTAATTGAAACAATAAATGAATTCACTATTCACTAACATACCCATTCACAGACCCATACAACTACTAATACATATACTCATTCACTTATACAGCCATTCACACAACTACTCACAGATCAATATAGCTACTCACACACCGAAAAAACCACTCCCACTTCTACTCACAGACCCACACAGCCACTCACACTTACTCACACACCATACAGCCACTCACATACCCATTCACTCACCCACACAGCCACTCAGTCACCCATATAGCCACTCACACAGCCACTCACTCAGCCATACAGGGAATACCAGACCAGGTACTCACATAATAATTCACTCATCCACAAAACCACTTGCATTCCAATTCACACATCACTATATTCATTCATGTGCCTACTCACTCATCTATACAGCCACTGATACTCACACATCCATCACAGTCACCCATACAGCCACTCAGAAGCACACTCACCCACCCATACAGCCACTCATGCATTCACTCACTCTCCCACAGTCACTCACACACCCACCTATTCAACTATACAGCCACTCACACACCCACTCACACACCTAAACAGCCATTCAGACCCACACTCCCACACTGATACATACAGTCATAGTGACACTCAGACGACATATATTAGAAACAGCATCAATCATTACTAGAACAAAAAGAATAATAATTTAACTTATGCAGTAGCTTAGTACATATCTTTAACTCCAAAAATGTTCTGAAACACTTACACTCATTGAATGATATAATCAGTGATGTCTTTTGAGGTGTCATCAATGATGTCATCAGTGATGTCACTGACCCTGTCATGAGTGATGTAATATGTGAGGTCATAAGCATCTCCTGGCACACTACTGGTTGGGGGATAAAGGCTGTGTGCCCATCCCTTCCCTTGACCCTTTTGGGCCCAGGTGACCCCATTAGCGCAGGGCCTAAACCATTTTTTTAAAATAAAAAAATAAAAAGGCAGGGGAGTGTGCGACCCCCTCCCAAGGCTGATTTCAGCCTTGGGCACCCCATCCTCAGGGGCTAGGCCTTTTTTCTTTTTTCCTTAAAGAGGAGGGGGCTGTGTCCCCCCCGCCCAGGCCAATTTCAGTCAGGGGACCCTATCTGCTGGGGCCCGTCCGTTTGAAAAAAAGAAAAAATTCAAGGGAGGGGGCTGAGCGGCCCCCCTCCCTGGCCATTTTTGGCCCTGGGGACCCCATCCCGTGGGGTCAGGCCATTTTCTTTTCATTTATAATATTGTAATAGAGGTGGGATGCATGGACCTCTCCCTAGGCCAATTTAGGCCCCGGGACCCTATCCCTGGGACCTGGCCATTCCATTCCTTTTTTTTTTAAATAGGAGAGGGTGCCGAGTTCCCCCCCGCCCAGGCCATATGCAGCCCAGGGCATGGCCACAAAGTTGAGGACCATGGGGGAGCCCCAAGGCCCCCATGGTCCCTGATGGCTCACCGCCTCCTGCAGGAGCCGGTATTGTTTTGTGCAGAGGGAGCTGGTAACATGCAGCTCCCTCTGCCCAAAAGCAATTTTGCCTTGCTTCAATGAGGTTAAACAGTGTTTGCTATGGCTTGGCGGGTGCACTGCTCCCACTATGCCATAGCAAACTGCAATGTCCCTGGGGGTGGGCACCAAGGGACATTGCTGGAGTTGAACCTGGGGTGGTGGTCCCCAGGACCATGGAGGGCTTCCCAAGGGGGTCCATGTGCCCCCGTCCAACATGTTTAAAAAGCCCCAGGAAGGTGTCAGTCCTCCTCTTACCGGCGTCTGCCACGGACCACCACATTTATTTAATGTATGCCCCGGGGAGGTGGTAGTCCCTGGCGCTGTCGGGTGGGTTTGAGGCTCCCCCACACTTTATTTTTTAAACATAGCCTGGGAGGTCATGGTCCCTGAATCTGTGGGGGGGTGGGAGCTCCCCCATGCATTTTATAAAAATCAGGCCCCAGGGAGGTGGCGGTTCCGGGGGCTGCGGGGGGCCCATGCCCCGCGCATTTAATGACTATAGCCCTGGAGAGGGGGCGGTCCCTGGGGCTGCGAGGGCCCCCGTGCAGCCCTGCATCATAATTTGGCATTAGCCCAGGAGTAGGCCCACCCGGGGGCTTAAAAGAAATGAAGCATGGGAGACTCCAAATAAAAGGGGTTGGCACTCAGGAAAAGTGGCAAATTCCAATTTTATTTAAGGCAACAATGGAACATCAGCAGCGTCTTTCGGCTGGCAGCCCAGCCTTTTTCAACCTGAAAAGCACCATTTTCATGCAACTTAGTTACTTTACTGATAGTAAACATAAACAAAGTCCTCCATTACTGACATAAAGTGACCTCACATGTACCAATTCCATTATTCACTCAAGCATATATAACATTGTAAACATTTCATAACAGACTGTGAACATTCAATGTTTACAGAAGCAGTGTATCTATGCATTCTGTAATTTTCCCAGCATCTGTGTATTTTACGACATGGCCTGTTAAAGTGCGTTCAATAATTCTAGTATCGGTGGAAAGTTCGGCTGCTCGCTACACCCTGCGAAGATGTAATTAATCCTTATAGTCACTCAATGAGTGTCTTTCTTGTTGGGAGAGTGTGCAATTGTCTGTTTTATCTTGACTAGTGTGAGTCATAGTTCTCTACTATTCATAGGCTGTTCTTCTATTAGAAAAAAAATACATTTGCTTCAACTGTACCTTTTTTTTGTATATCAGTGCTTTCCCACAACATAAAAAACATCTCTGCTGGGTGAGTTCATATCTGGTTTTACTTCTCCTGCAATTGCTCATCCTACCATTCCTCACAGTTAGGAGTCACTACAATATGTGCTTCCTACGTTGCCCAGCTCCCAACCCACATGTCCCTCTTAGTGGGTCTGGGCTCACCCCATGTGAATAACCTACTTTGTGAGATTGTCAGTTCACTGTGTACAGTTCTCCCACCTGCTCCAGCCTCTTATCCTATCTTGAAGCCATGGTGATGGGCATGCTGACCGTTAATGCTATTATTGTTCCGCTAATAACTTTTCCCACATTTGACTCTTTTCAACAAAACTTTCTAAAAAGGTGCTACATCTTGACTAGTTTGTGTACAAAAAGTTTCGGGTAGTGGCTGAGAAAAAAGAAGGAGATCCCAAAATTCAAAATCCCCATGCATTTGCCATAGACTTCTTTAGGCAGGGCTATATTAAAAACTGCTAAACAGAATGACACCAAATTTGGCTGGAAGCTAGATCTTCGTGTGATTTGGTGTAAATCTGTTCAGTAGTTTTTGAGAACTTAAAGTTAAAAATTAATTGTATAACTGGACAGTTGGGTCCACAAGAGGCTCACAAGAGTTTCGCACGACACCATTTTAAAAACTGAGCATTCTGATTGGCCTAGGGAGCTTTATTCCCTTGGGTCATTTCGCTCCCGCAAGAATCTGACTCCTGCAGGAGTGAGCGATCTGATTGGCTGCCAGTAATATTAAAAAAATGTTGCTGGCAGCCAGTACAGGACTTGGGGACTTAGGGCTAGATGTATGAAGCAAATGTTTACCAATTGTGAGAAAGTAGCTCTTTATATACTGTTCCTTAATAGGTACAGGGTGTGCAGAGTACACAGTCCCCCAGGGTTTGACAGAGGTTAAAGTTAGATATAACCTTACTCTCTAAAGTGGTAGCTTGGTCGAACAGTAAGGCAGTATCAGAGGACAGTGTAAAGCATTTGTTGTACACACTCAGTCAGCAAATGGTCTCACAAACTCAATAACTGAACTCTAGGCCAATGGATTATATATAAAAAATATATGCTTGTTTTATTTTAGAACCAACACTTGGATTTAAAATATACTTTCTCAACAAGAGATGTTTCATATAAATACTTTTGCAATATGCAATAGATTTTAGTAAACAGTTACAAGTGGTTGCAGTAGGCAACTCTATTTTTAAACACAACAATACATTGAGCTCAACGGTAAATTCAAGTTATTTGCAACAGATTACTTTTTAGATTACTTTTGGAATTCCAGGACTGGATGCTAGATTCAGTCCGGGGTCAGTTCTCAGAATCAAGTGATGAGAGTCGACTTAAGTACTGTAATGATTTTTAACTAATATTTAGCTATTTTAAAAGTTGACACTTCGAAAATATTTCAGAGAAAACAGTCAATGATTCCCTATGGAAGAAAATTCAGGTTACAGGTACAGTATGTTCTCGTTACTTTTGTAATCCAGTACTGGGTGCCTAGACTCAGTACTGGGACCTTTATCCAAAACAGGTAAGTAATTACATTTTCAGATATTATATGATTTTTGAAGAATATTTAAAGATTGCAGAAATCGACACTTAGAAGAAATTTCACAGAAAAACAGTCAATGGTTTCCTATGGAAGAAAATTGAGTTAAGGGTAAGTACAGTTGTAGGTATTTTTCAGAGTCAGTGCTGGGCACCAAGATCCAGCACTGGGAGCTCACCTAAGAGCAGGTGGGTAAATTCGTTTTTGTCACTCGGCTGATTTTTGGTGAATATTTGAAGATTTGAAAAGTCCACTCTAAGAAGAAATTTCAGGAAAAAGCCAGTCAATGTTACCCTATGAGGAAAATAGAGTTTGCGGTGTAAGGGTAAGTACTCGACTGGCAGAGTTGAGGTTCTGGGCACAGACTCAGGGGCCTCCCAGGGTCAGGTAGGTACAGTTGGTTCACCCTCAGCGGCTCTAGGGCAGCCGGGTGCAGAGAGAGTTAGGCCCAGTGTTATCCTATGAGGGATAGGGGGGCCTTGTTTGGTGGCTGCTGACTGGCAAGCCACGCGGCTGTGGGAGCTGGGCTCCTGGTCACTTACTCAGGGCAAGTGGGGAAGTAGGTAGGTGTAGAGTTTTCACTGCCAGGGCCACTCGGGCGGCTGGGTGCAGAGGGCTTTTGAGCCTTCGGGCGCTCAATGGATTTCAATGGGAAATCTACGGTTTCGAAAAAGACTGCAAGCTCGGGGACGAGGACTCTTCAGGTGCCACCACCACTTCGAGAGGTAAGTTGGGTAGTTGGAGGATAGGTAGGTACCCCGGGATTGGGCACAGGGGGCTGTGGGGCGCCGCGTGCAGGGGTGCCTTTAGGTGTCGGGAAATCTTACCCTCTGTTGATCGCGGTTGGGGGGGCACCTTGTTCAGAGGCTGCAGGCTTCTTCAGGAGTGTCGAGGGAGGTCCTTGGGTGCCGGACTCGGGGTCACAGTCACCGTGGGTCCGTACTGAGGGTCTTTGTCCACTCCGGCACTAGCCAGGCTCGGCTGGTGCAGAGTGTGCTGGGTTCGCGGTTCTGGGCTGCTGCCAGGGGTTAGAGATAGGTTTCGAGTAGAGCCTCTACTCATGGGAGTCCCAGGGGCTTAGAGCCGAAAGGTAGCCAGGTCCTCCGGGGTTGGTGAGGTTGCTAGCCACAAGAGATGCCAGGCTGGAGCAGGAGCAGGTTCGAGGGTCGACAGGCCGGTAGGGCTGGGGCCAAAGCAGTTGGTGTCTTCCTCTTTTCAGCAGCTGCAGGGCAGGTCTTCTTTCTTCTTGCTCTTCGTAGTTTTGAATCTGGAATCTGGGGAAGGAAGGTTCAGGGTGCCCCTAAATACTATATTTAGGGGCGTTACAGGTATGTGAAGGGCAGGGAACAATGGGTCCCCGTCCTGGGGTGGGTACACCCCCTATCCTGCCTCTCTCCTGTGGGAGGGGGGCAGTGGCCTAGTCCTGATAGGGTAGGGCTCCCCATCTTCAAGATGGCGAGAGCCCGGAGATGTGCTTCACCTCGCCTCCCCCACCTGAAGGGTGGGGTTGGCAGGCTGGCACATCCCCTGTCCTTATTTGGGGTTTCCGGCCAAAGTTTCCCACCAGAGTGGGGGGGTTGCAGGGGCCTGGGAAAGCTCACAGAGGCGGCATGCCTTTGAAGCTTCCCCCTGCCCATCCTGGGGGATGAGATTTAGCACCTCGCCCAGGATGTGCATTGTTGTAGGACGAGGAGAGCAGGGGCTCTCCTACCCAGGGGTCCAGCAACATGTCTGCTGGGTGGCAGCCTAGGCAGCCTCAGAGCAGATGTGGATTTGTAGGTTAGGTTTAAGGGGGCACCTCTAAGATGCCCTCTGGGGTGCTGGGTACATTAAATCCCACACAGGCATCAGTGTGGGTTTAATGTTCTGAGAAGTTTGATACCAAACTTCTCAGTCTTTAGTGTTGCCATTATGGTGCTGTGGAGCTCGTGTTTGATGAGCTCTCAGCACCATGTACTCTTAAATGGCAGCACTGCACTTACAGGGCTCAGGAATGGACCTTGGCACTGTAGGGGCACAGGGCTCCTGCCCCTGTGCCCACACCATTGGCGTAAGGCACCCAGCTAGAGGGGTGACTGATGTATGCCATGGCAGTGTAGGTGATGGGCATGGCACACAGGGATGTGTGCCATGTCAACTTTGTTTTTGTCTTGCACCCAAACACTCAGCCTGCAAAGGCAGTGTGTGTGTGTAAGGGTACGGGGCCTCTAAGGGTGGCACAAGGAGTGCTGCAGCTCTTAGAGGCTTTCCTTGGTCACAAAGCCCTGGGTACTTAGGATACCATTTACAAGGGGCTGACATGTGGCCAGGGTTTGCCAATTTGGGTTTGGTTTGTTTTAGGGAAGGAATATAGGCTCTGGGCACCTGATTGGCAGGAGTCCAGGGCACACTCAGTCAAAGTACATTCAGCAAAACGTGGAGGCATACCATGCAAGAAAGATGGCACTTTCTCACACCAATTCATGTCACAAATTGCAAATTGGTATTTGGTTTGTACAAATGTGAATGACTGCCCATTACTGGCCTTGTTGCTCTTTGCTGTGTTCAAGTATTCCCTGTGCAGCCTCTCATGGACATACTCTGCACTTAGCCCTGGCCACTGGCCTTGTTGTTTACTGCAGTTTTACCTTGCCTGTGCAGCTTCTCATGGACATACTCTGCACCCTGGACTGGCCACTGGCCTTGTTGTTAAATACTGTTTTGCCCTTGTCTGTGCAGCTATTCATGGACATACACTGCACTTAGCCCTGGCCACTGGCTCTGCATTTTGTGCCTTGCTTTTCTCTTCTCATGGTGCCTATCTGTGCAATATGTGAATAAAGACAGTTGCTCCTGTTGTCTATTTTGTTAGTGTCCTTACTGAATGAAGTTCTTTTGCTGTGTGTTTATGGTTTACTGTGCCACATGGTCTGTGTGCCACTTCAATATAATCAATGTTTTGGCTCACTTACTCTATTTTGTACAGGGGTGACAGGGTCCTCAGTTCTTCCTGAACCAGATACTTGTGGGGGCAATGGTGTCAATTTGCAATGGAAAGCAGTTATCATTTTCTTAATTTGTTCATGTTGGCTATATTGTACACATGTCAGGTTGGGGGAACACTGCCAGCACAGGGTGGGGTTCTGCACACAGTATTGCAGGCAGGCTGGTCAGGGTTATCATGTATGTGTATTCTTCCTTTATGTGTGCCCAGTGGTGTATGTGTGTGGTTATCTTGTGATGGCCAGTCATCCTATTCCCATGGCTTACTTTCCATGTGTGCTCTTGGATCGTCAGGAAGTGTGCAGTGTGAAGGGGTGAGTTTGTCGGGAGTGTTGATGTGTGCATACCCCTGCATTGTCAACTACACACATGTGTCACCCAGGAGTTGTATGCCTGTTGTTTTCATTGTTCAGCCCTGTGGATGTGGTTGTATGCCCATGTGTGAGTTGTATGTTGTGCACTGTGCAGTGTGTTGGTGTGTCCTTGCAGTTCTGTCTGAATCCTACTTGTTGTTTTTGTCACTTGTTTGTATGCAGAGTGTGTGACTGGCAAGTCAGTGATGTGCTTTGTTGATAATCCATGTGTCTTGTTACTGTTTGTGGTGACTGTGCAGACCTGCTGCTCCCCACTGCCATTGTGGTTGTGTTTTCTCATGCATTGCTGTCACATGGTGCCTTCTTGCCTCCAGTATGACATGTTGTGTGTGTTGTCATAGCATCCCCTATCTGTGCTTCAGATGCCTACCCATTGTGGGTCTGCACTCCCTTTATTTGTGTATGGTACACTCCTGCTATGTCCCCTAATGACATGCAGTACACTTCACTTTGATGTCAGCTGTCCCCTTGGTTTACATGTGTGTGTGCCTCCCCATCACTTCATTTGTGACACTGTGCTTTGGCCAGGATCAATGTGTCACTCAGGGCATTTCACCAACGGGTTGTATGTGATGTTCTTGTGCTGTTTGGAAGTCATGGTTGTTCCTATGCTCCTATGCAGTTCAACTGTGTGTGCTGCCCAGTCCTCAGGTCAAGTTGTTTCCACCTTTCTGCCCCAGACGTGTGCATCTGTTTGTGTTGTGTTAGATGTATGCGTGTTGGCTGTGGTATTGCTTCACTTCCTGGCTGTGCTGTTATCTTTGTGCTGTGCTGACTGGTGTTGTGTGGGTTGATGTTATGTCACTGATGTCTGTGTGTGGCTGGTATGCTTGGTGTGCACACACTGCTTGTTGTACATGCAGTGCTGTGTGTGTATGTTGCCTTGTCATTGCCTGGTGTGCATCCCCTGATGTCCTGCTGTGTTGCTATGTGATTTTTCTATCTGTGCATCTGTTTTTTGTTTGATGTGGATGTGTTGTTCTGTGATGTTGCACTTCTTGTGTGTGTTGTGGTATGTTGTCTGTGCATTGTTCCTGAGTGATGAGGTTGTGCACTCCTGTTGTGTCTGTGCTCCCATTGCCTTTCCACAGTTTAGTTGCACTGGGCATTTCTGTTCTTGTTGTGGTTCTGTGTGTGTTTCTGTTGGGTTATGTGTGTGTCTGTTGTTTTTGTGCAGACATTTGTTTGGCATCTCTGCGTGAGTGTGTGATGTTTGTGGCTACCCCCAGGGTGTGTGTTTGTTTGTGTGTGTATTGACTGGCAAGTATTGCCAGCCTTCAGTGTGTTTGACACTGGTATTGTGTGCTGCAGGTGTGAGGGGGGTATGTGTGTAGATTCCTACTGCTGTTTGGCAGTCATGGAGTGTGTCAATGGGCCCTGTGTGTTGTGCTGCTGGTGTACTCCTGTGAAGTAGTTGTATACATGTGTGGCTGTTCACAGTTTGACTTCAGGGCCTTCCATTCATCCTTGTGCCTATACATGGTTTGCCTTGCTGTCTCTCTGTGTTGTTGCACTGTGATGACATCACTGACTGTACCAGCCATGTGTGCTTTGATGGTCTGAGGGTGTTGTTCTCTGTTCCTTGTCTTGCAAGTGATGTACACATGCGTGTTGTTTGTATCCATGGCCTTTCATTTGTGTGCACCCCACTTTGGCTTTCCTATTTGTTGTGCTCCATTGCTGTTGGCATGTGGTGTGTGTATGTGTCTGAGTGTCAGCGTGGGGTAGGTATGTGTGACTTGGCAGGCTGTATGTCCATTTGGATGTTTGTTCCTTGTATGTGTTCATTAGGTGCTTTTACTCATTTGTGTTGCCCTGAGTGTGGTGTTGTTGTGGTGTGTCTGTTTCCCTGGCCCTGTGCTACTGTACTTTGTGTTCCTTTTTAGTCACTCCTGCAGTGGCTGTCTCATTGGTTGTTTATTGTGTGGTGTAGGGTGTGTATTCACCTGGCTTGTTGTTGTGCAAGGGTGTGCACTTGAGGGGCACATGGCATGTGCTTTCAGGGGGTGTGCTAGTGTGTGGTGGGTGGAGGTGTGGCCCTGTGCTCTTTGTGTACTGCCCAAGCCTGGCGCTGACCCTGCCTTCTGCATAGTGTGCATGTACTCCTTGTGTTCACCGCTACGGTGACGTGACTGGAACATTGCTGCATGGTCGTGGAACATGTGTCCATGATACGGAGGGGTAACTTGGTGGCAGGTGGGCCATGTGTGGGTGCCGTTGTGGATGTGTTCCTGTCCCCAGCAGGGTATCTGATGTGGATTTGGACCCTGTGTCAGCCCATGTGTTGTGTTTGTGTTTTTGATTACCTGCGGCGGCATCTGCGGTGGTCCATGAGTTGCTGGTGATGTAGCAGGCATAGCACTCGAAAAACATGTAGAGCTGGGTCCATTGTGGATCGGGACCGGGTGATGGGGACCGGGACTCTGGTTTCGCTCTCCGCTGTCGAGCTTCCGCCGTCTCTGGTTGAGTGGTGTCTCCGCTGCAGTGTGTCTGCTTGTTTGGGGCATCCTAATTTGTGGAGCGGGACGGACGTCATTCCACATGACGGTGAGTCTCCATTGGCTCCCACCACCGCGGTGGTGGGCGCACTTTGATGGCAGTGCGCGTCGCACCACGGCGGGTTGGAAATGGGCTATGTTTGGCCATACTAATATGGCGGACGTGAGAACAGCTGCTCGCGGGCGGAAAAATGCATTTTTCCACACAGCCAGCAACGCCCGACATCCTAATGGACCACTATATTTTTTGCAACGATATTTTTGACAACATCATTTGTTTCTCGATATTTGTGTACTTACCATAATGTAGATAGGATGCCGATATTCTTTATTTCGATATTCTTGCTCTTGATATTTCTGTAGGTCGATATTCTGATCTTCGATATTCTGTCAGTGATTCGTACTGCCAGGGTACTTTGCTACGGGACCAGTGATGATATGTTTTGCATCACACACCACTTATATATATAGTGCATGGCTCTTTTATCTGTTTCTAAATATGTACACATTGTAAGAGGGAGCACATATGGGAACATGGGTGCCAACAATACAACCAATTACATGGCAAAATGGACTGGCCACTGGCCTTGTTGTTCACTGCTTTTTTGCCCTTGTCTGTGCAGCTTCTCATGGACATACTCTGCACTTAGCCCTGGCCACTGGCTCTGCATTTTGTGCCTTGCTCTTCTCTTCTCATGGTGCCTATCTGTGTGATATGTGAATAAAGACAGTTGCTCCTGTTGTCTATTTTGTCAGTGTTCTTGCTGAATGAAGTTCTTTTGCTGTGTGTTTATGGTTTACTGTGCCACATGGTTTTTGTGCCACTTCAACATAATCAATGTTTTGGCTCACTTGCTCTATTTTTTACAGGGGTGACAGGGTCCTCAGTTTTTCCTGACCCAGATGCTTGTAGGGGCAATGGTGTCAATTTGCAATGGAAAGCAGTTGTCATTTTCTTAATTTGTTCATGTTTGCTATATTGTACACATTCCAGGTTGGGAGGCACTGCCAGCACAGGGTGGGTTTCTGCACACAGTATTGCAGGCAGGCTGGTCAGGGTTATCATGTATGTGTATTCTTCCTTTATGTGTGCCCAGTGGTGTAAGTGTGTGGTCATCTTGTGATGGCTAGTCATCCTAGCCCCATGGCTTACTTTCCAAGTGTGATTTTGGATCGTCAGAAAGTATGCAGTGTGAAGGGGGTGAGTTTCTCGGGAGTGTTAATGTGTGCATGCCCCTGCATTGTCAACTACACATATGTGTCACCCAGGAGATGTATGCTTGTTGTTCTGATTGTTCAGCCCTGTGGATGTGGTTGTATGCCCATGTGTGAGTTGTATGTTGTGCACTGTGCAGTGTGTTGGTGTGTCCTTGCAGTTCTGTCTGACTCCTACTTGTTGATTTTGTCACTTGTGTGTATGCAGAGTGTGTGACTGGAAAGTCAGTGCTGGGCTTTGTTGATAATCCATGTGTCTTTTTAATGTTGTGGTGACTGTGCAGACCTGCTGCACCACACTGCCATTGTGGTTGCGTTTTCTCATGCATTGCTGTCGCATGGTGGCTTCTTGCCTCCAGTATGGCATGTTGCGTGTGTTGTGATAGCATCCCCTATCTGCGCTTCAGATGCCTACCCATTGTGGGTCAGCACTCCCTTTATTTGTGTATGGTACACTCCTGCCATGTCCCCTAATGACATGCAGTACACTTCACTTTGGTGTCAGCTGTCCCCTTGGTTTACTTGTGTGTGTGCCTCCCCATCACTTCATTTGTGACACTGTGCTTTGTGGTGCAGTTCTTTGGCCAGGATCAATGTGTCACTCAGGGCATTTCACCAACGGGTTGCATGTGATGTTCTTGAGCTGTTTGGAAGTCATGGTTGCTCCTATGCTTCTATGCAGTTCAACTGTGTGTGCTGCCCAGTACTCAGGTCAAGTTGTTTCCACCTTTCTGTCCCAGACGTGTGCATCTGTTTGTGTTGTGGTAGATGTATGTGTGTTGGCTGTGGTATTGCTTCACTTCCTGGCTGTACTGTTATCTTTGTGGTGTGCTGATTGGTGTTGTGTGGGTTGATGTTATGTCACTGATGTCTGTGTGTGACTGGTATGCTTGGTGTGCACACACTTCTTGTTGTACATGCAGTGCTGTGTGTATGTTGCCTTGTCATTGCCCGGTGTGCATCCCCTGATGTCCTTCTGTGTTTGCTATGTGATTTTTCTGTCTGTGCATCTGTTGTTTGTTTGATGTGGCTGTGTTGTGCTGTGATGTTGCACTTCTTGTGTGTGTTGTGGTATGTTGTCTGTGCATAGTTCCTGAGTGATGAGGTTGTGCACTCCTGTTGTGTCTGTGCTCCCATTGCCTTTCCACAGTTTAGCTGCACAGGGCATGTCTGTTTGTGTTGTGGTTCTGTGTGTGTTTCTGTTGGGTTATGTGTTTGTCTGTTGTTTTTGTGCACACATTTGTTCTGGCATCTCTGTGTGTGTGTGTGATGTTTGCGGCTACCCCCAGGGTGTGTGACTGTTTGTGTGTGTATTGACTGGCAAGTATTGCCAGCCTTCAGTGTGTTTGACACTGGTGTTGTGTGCTGCAGGTGTGAGGGGGGTATGTGTGTAGATTCGTACTGATGTTTGGCAGTCATGGAGTGTGTCAATGGGCCCTGTGTGTTGTGGTGTTGTGGTGCTGGTTGTATACATGTGTGGCTGTTCACAGTTTGACTTCAGGGCCTTCCTTTCATCCTTGTGCCTATACATGGTTTGCCTTGCTGTCTCTCTGTGTTGTTGCACTGTGATGACTTCACTGACTGTACCAGCCATGTGTGCTTTGAAGGTCTGAGGGTGTTGTTCTCTGTTGTTCTCTGTTCCTTGTCTTGCATGTGATGTACACATGCGTGTTGTTTGTCTTCATGGCCTTCCATTTGTGTACACCCCACTTTGGCTTTCCTATTTGTTGTGCTCCATCGCTGTTGGCATGTGGTGTGTGTATGTGGCTGTGTGTCAGTGTGGGGTATGTATGTGTGACTTGGCAGGCTGTGTGTCTATTGGGATGTTTGTTCCTTGTATGTGTTCATTAGGTGCTTTTACTCATTTGTGTTGCCCTGAGTGTGGTGTTGTTGTGGTGTGTGTGTTTCCCTGGCCATGTGCTACTGTGTTTTGTGTTCCTTTTTAGTCTCATTGGTAGTTTATTGTGTGGTGTAGGGCGTGTATTCACCTGGCTTGTTGTTGTGCATGGGGGTACACTTGAGGGGCACATGGCATGTGCCTTCAGGGGGTGTGCTAGTGTGTGGTGGGTGGAGGTGTGGCCCTATGCTCTTTGTGTACTGCCCATGCCTGGCGCTGACCCTGCCTTCTGCATAGTGTGCATGTATTCCCTTGTGTTCACCGCTGTGGTGACACGACCGGGACATTGCTGCATGGTCGTGGAAATTGTGTGTCCAGGATACAGAGGGGTGACTTGGTGGCAGGTGGGTCATTTGTGGGTGCCGTTGTGTTCCTGTCCCCACCAGGGTGTCTGATGTGGATTTGGACCCTGTGTCAGCACATGTGTTGTGTGTTGTGTTTGTGTTATTGCATACCTGCGGCAGCGCCCGCGGTGGTCCATGACTTGCTTGTGATGTAGCAGGTATAGCACCGGAAAAACGTGTAGAGCTGGGTCCATGGCGGTCGGGACCGTGTGGTGTGGACCGGGACTCTGGTTTCGCTCTCCGCTGTCGAGCTTCCGGCGTCTCTGGGTGAGCGGTTTCTCCGCTGCTGTGTGTCTGCTTGTTTGGGGCATCCTAATTTGTGGAGCGGGGCGGACGTCATTCCGCATGGCGGTGAGTCTCCATTGGCTCCCACCACCGCGGTGGGGGGCGCACTTTGATGGCGGTGCGCGTCGCACCGCGGCGGATTGGAAATGGGCTATGTTTGGCCATACTAATATGGCGGACGCGAGAACAGCTGCTCGTGGGCGGAAAAATTCATTTTTCCGCACTGCCAGAAATCCTAATGGACCCCTATATTTTTAGCAACGATATTTTTGACGATATTTTTTTTTCGATATTTGTGTACTTACCATAATGTAGATAGGATGTTGATATTCTTGATTTCGATATTCTTGCTCCGATATTTCTGTAGGTTGATATTCTGACCCTCGATATTCTGTTAGTTATTCTTACTGCCAGGGTACTTTGCTACGGGACCTGAGATGATATGTTCTGCATCACACACCACTTATATATATATTATGCATGGCTGTTTTATCTGTTTCTAAATATGTACACATTGTAAGAGGGAGCACATATGGGAACATGGGTGCCAACAATACAACCAATTACATGGCGAAATTGGACAATGTTGTCAAAATTAAAGTTTGCTAACTGCAACTCCAGTGATGTGCCAAGTAATATGATGACGTATTCTCTACACCATCCCATCTAGGAAATCATTAAAAGAACTAGAACGGGCACTCTGTGATACCCCACCTGCATCAGCAATTACACCTTGGTAACTCCCAGAGGCTAAAAGATGGAGTGAGCATAGTACCTGCACATGGGTAGGTATGGCATTGCTCTCAAGCTGAGGCCTTATTTCTGCAATCAGATCTAAAATAACTGCACTACTCCACATGTACTTATCAAAAAATGCTCTCCTCTGTTTGCTGGAAGAGTGTCAACCTCACTCTGAATATCCATTCCTGTGTCCGCCTCATTCTCTGCAGGGCATTGACAATCCTCATCCTCCTCACAATCACGTACAGTGCTGCCATTGTGGAACACACTGATGCATTTTGGGCCTTTTTATATATGTTGCAAACCGTTTCCACCTGATCAGAGCTGGTGGTAATTTGCATGTGCTGAATTCAATTTTTGCAACTATTCGGCATATGCTAATGGCTGATACATACTATTTGCAATCTTGAATTTGGGAATCGGCAATAGCCACTCACAAAATCTGGTTGCTAAAATACCGTTTCGGTGCAGTGATTGCTTTTGGTACATACAAAAATGCCATTTTTGCTGACACAACCAGTATGGGACTGGTTTCCGACTCAGTAACACTTAATACATCTAGCCCTCAGTCCCCTGTCCTGAACTTGTAAAAAAAAGATATAATTAAGCTCAGGGAGTGGTCCTTCAGACCCCTTGCCTTTGAAAAAAATGCCAGCCCCAGGGAATAGGTACCCGAGACCAAAATAGGTTTGAGGAAAAGACCCCTGCCCTTTAAAAAAAAATAGACAGCCCAGGGGGATGGTGCCCTTGGGCCTGATGAGAAGGCTCAGGTGGAGGCAACACTACCCCCTCCTCCTTTTAGGAGCATTTGGCCCTATATGATGCCCCCCCAGTCCTGAGAAGGCTCAGGGAGGGGCATCACACTGCCCCTCCACTTTTTTAAGAGATTTGGGACCTTGGAAATAATAAATCTCAGCGATGGAGGCTACGAAGTCCCAATCACCTTTTTGATTGGATT
Organism: Triturus cristatus; assembly: GCF_964204655.1. Lineage (NCBI taxonomy): Eukaryota > Metazoa > Chordata > Amphibia > Caudata > Salamandridae > Triturus > Triturus cristatus. The sequence continues at coordinate 720,095,826 of NC_140588.1, forward strand.
TGGCTCTGGGTGATGGGGTCACCTGGGGAAAATAAAGCTTGGAAAGACTTGCTTATATGTCTTCTCTCCCCTTTTTATTGGAACTGGTTGCAGGGGAAGGGGAACCCTAGGCTAATTAAGGGTTGAAGAGGGGGGCTGCCCATCCCAAAGACCAGCCCAATGCTTAGCATGCCAAAGTCTGTGCCTGATGAGGGGTTGGCAGCCTATTGGGATGTATCCACAGAACCTGGTGGCAGGCCAATCCATGGCCAATTCCCCGTTGAACACGGCCAAAGGCAGTGAGCTGCATGGGGTTGGCTGCCTGTGGGGAGTTGAAAGCAGGCCCTGACTGCAAGACTAACCCCACACCATACTCAACTAAAGGCCACACGCAGCGTGGGGTACCTCTGGGTGGCTACCTCTGGGGAGCTGGATTCATGGCCTGGCTGCAAGCCAGGCCCTGCAGCCAGCCCCACAACACCCAATTAAAGAACGTGTGCAGCATAGGGTTGACTGGTTGCCTCTGGGTGGGTTGGACGCAAGACCTGGCTGCAGGCCCTGTAGCTAACCTGCTGAAGTTCACAGCCAATGGCCGTGCACAACTTGGGCTTGGCTGCCTGGAGGGGGGGGGGCGTTTGCTGGTGGATTGGCATTACGCGTGGTAATAAAATATTACAATATGTTAACTAAAAATTCAAGGAAAAAACAAAGTTTATAGTGTTGTGCGATAAAAAGATCTGTTTTTCTTTTAAAACAAACCTTAGAAATGTACTGAAAAAAACAAAGTGTAACGTTTTATTTTAATTAGGTGAATATGTCAGTGACGAAATTAATGTTTGAGCTCACAAAACCATTGATATTTACAAGTTATAGTTAGCGCAGCTAACCATAACTTGAGCCCCAGCCATGCACTGCTTATGACCTCACATATTACATCACTAATGACTTGTTCCATGACATCACTAATGACATCACTAGTGACATCTCAAATGACATCTTTGATGACGTCATCCACAGTCCATTTGTACACACTGCTCTATAAACTAGTATTGCATTAGATGCCTCAAAATAAGTACAACATTGATCACAATAATATAGAACATCATTAATGCCATCACAGATACAACTTCCTTATGTGTAGCCAGCATGTGTTATGTAGAACATTGACCCTTTACCATACACTTCAACGGTAGCCTAGTTCACATTAACAATTAACCACAGATATATGGAAAACCCTAATTGCATGTAAATAAATATAAACTGGTCCCTAGGATACACCACCAGGTACAGGTATGGAATCAGTCTGATCCATGATCTCCATGTAGGATGTGAGGTGAACCACTTCAGGACAATATCATTGAAGTCCATAATAGAAAACATCCTATTGAACAAGCTCAGTGTTCAATTTGATCAAAGACTACAAAATGGTGCAAAAGAGCAAGATTGTTTGAACATCTAATTAATTGTCAATTACCTGAATAGCTGCTGTCTCCTCAGGAAAACAAAAGACTGAAAAGTGTGGATCCATAAATATGTTTTAAAAGTGAAAGTCCAGGCATTATTTTACCTTGGTTAGAAAATCTCTGTTGGTATTCACAAGTGTAGTACTCATTCTGTGATTCGTGGGAAACAGATCTTTGTTGCACAATACAATGTGCTTTTAAAACATTTGTGAGGTGATCTCGAATGCAGAAAAATGAAGGCACCAATCATTTGTAAAAAATAGCAATCTTCACATCCGAAGAGTCACAGTAGATATCCAAAACGCATATTCCAATGAGAAAAAACTATGTTTACAAATTGTTGTTGCTTTTTTCTGTGGTTTCCAGCAGACATCTGTTCAAAATATTATCTCCCCAAAAACTATTAAAAAGAAGCAGATCTTTGATTTTTCTCTCGAGTGCTGGAATCACAAATTTGATTCTTTGTAGTCGATGTCCCATTTGATGTGTCAATTTATTTTTTGCTGGAAGAGTTAACTATATTGTAAAAAGAGTTCAAATAATTACAAGTTTTCTTAGTGAGACATATTGCAAATTTGAAAACAGCCTTTACTTAGTTTCCTTTTTATTAGATATCTTACGGCGCCACAGAACGCATTTGTTATATTATTATTAATAGCAATAATTATCATGGCAAACTGATCTATACGTAATTACAATAACACTGCATAGGCATTAGCTTGTAACTAATTATCATAGTAAAGTATTATAGTATTTGTTATGATTAGTTACTTTATATCAGTACAAACTATGTATCAAACATTTTGATTGTACTTTTAATTCTCTATCCATAAAAATTGGCTAAAGAAAACAATTTGAAGATATATTTATCCCTTAAGTATGTTCATCTTGATTGAGTATACAGAGATCTGTCTGTGCATTGAGCAAGGATTTGAATTAGCAATTTCTGCCTCTACAGTTTTTATTGGTCAGCACCCACAGTTCCTTTCATCTCTTCAGCCTCTTAATGACTTAGGCACAGCATTTCTTTAAAATGCACACTTTGGATGTGCTTTTTTTGGGATACGTTTTTAGAGCACGTATTGGCGAAATCAAAAGTTTTCAAACTGTCATCTTTTGGCCCTGAAAATGGATTTTGCTTAATTCCAGGTTTTATTCTAGATGTCACACTTCCGTGGTGGGTTTATTTGACTACCTTTTGGAAAATTAAAATACAATGTATTCTGAGATAGCCACCTTAGATGTGAGTGCATCTCAGGTGGCCATCTCTGAAGGTATTTTATTTTTACAAATCCTATTCAAGGATGGCTGCTTATTATGTACATGCAGCTTTGAAGGTTATCTGTTAATTCATTTTGTTTCATGATTACAAATCTTCTTCTTGCATACACTACAGCCATCTTTCCAGGGGATTTGCAAAAAATGTAATAAAGTAATTTAATGATGCCTGCCGCACATGTAAGCAAGATGGTCAAAATACATTTAAGAATGACTGATAGTACGCCTGGCAGTGAAACATTAGTGAGGGACTGGAGAAGACAAGAGGAAACTGGGTGGGATTTGGGAAAAGGGAAAGGGAGAGGGATGTAAAATTGTCCCTTACATGCATTCCAATGCAAGGTTTGGTGCAAGCAGGCAAAGGATACATCAACTAATTAAAATACTGTTAAACAGAAAGGCTCTGGGCTGGGCAAATGCACGAATAGAGAAATAAAACATTTATTCAAGAACAGGAAGCAAGATAAAAAACAAACCCACCCAATATTGATCAAGATGTTGACTTAAAGGCCACTCTCAGTATACGTTGGAAACAGTACTCATTGCCAACAGACAGTAAATATTACATACATTTTATTCAAAAGTTAAATAGATGAAAAGCTGATTGTACTTGGGCTCTCATTTGTAAAATACAAAGGATCAAATGAAATTTATCGCAGGTTTAAAGTAGTGCAGAAAAGTTACTCAATGGAATATTTTTTTATATCACTGACCCTGTTTATTGAAATGGACTCTGATCTATATCTAAACAAATAGTGTTTGAACCGGTTGGTCATGATCATAATTCAGTATGCCAGTAAAAAATCCATGTTGTGCTTAACAATAAATAACAGTATATATAAGTGAAGAAGCAAAGGTTTATGTGCAGACAATGAAGATGTTTTTCAAAGTTAATGAATGTAATCATTACAATTGAGTAACAAGGGCACCATAATACATCAGCAAGAATTATATTTTTTGTTGATGATGGTCGGATAGTGGGTTATGAATTTGGTAATGATGGACTCTTCGTCCGAACAATGACCCATTTTCTCTTAACACCGAACTAGCACAGTTCTTTAGAAAGATCAAGCTGAGGGATTACTTCGGCGTATCACAGAGAGATGATGATGGAAAGTCAAACACAGGCCTACAAAAAAGTCTACTTTCACTCCACCAACCCAAAATATCTCATGCAACGTGCTGGCATTTGAACAAGCAGTTCTCAAAGAGATCTAAGAAATTGACTTTAACAATACTAAGGGGTTTCAGAACATGGCTAAGAGAGAGAGGACAGCACTCCAGCAACTCAAGAGCAATCGTGAGTTAGTAATAAAACCGGCAGATAAAGGTGGGGCTATAGTTCTTATGAGCTATACTATGTACAGAGAAGAGTGCCTATGCCTTCTATCAGACACGACAAGCTACGAGATACATCGGAGTGACCCTACGACACGGATTATGAACAAAATTGAAAGCCTGGTCAGTGAGGTTTTGCACTGTGACTGGATCACAAAACATGAGGCAAAGTTCCTCATAAACACCGAACAAAGAACACCCAGGTTCTATACCCTTCCCAAAATCCACAAAAACAGGATCCCACCCCCGGGTAGGCCTACAGTGTCTGGCATCGGCTAAACACTAGAACCTCTGTCACAATTCTGCGATTGGTTTTTAAGACCCATCGAGCAGAAGTCCCCCTCATACCTGAAGGACACGAAGGACGTTTTATGCCACCGAGGGATCTGGAGGTCAACATCGATGAGGACTTGTTTATAACCATGGATATCGAAGCGCTCTATACGAGCATCCCCCAAAGACTCACCCTGGAGGTGGTTGAACAAATCTTCCTCAATCCAAAATGGATCTACATAACACCAAGATAATTCATTATGGAATGTGCGGAGCTGGCCCTCACCGAAAAGTTTTTCGAGTTCAAGGACAACCTGTACCATCAGATCAAGGGCACGTCTATAGGCAGCACTTTCGCACCCAGTATTGCGTGCCTGTATGTCCACCATTTCAAGGAAGACTACATCTTCAATGCTAACAACCCATTCGCCCAACAGATGAAAACCTGGAAGCGATATATAGACGATATTTTCATCGTGTGGCACGGCACACTGGAGGAAGCCACAACCTTTATGGAGTTGGTTAGTAGCAGAGACAATCATCTCAACTTCACCCACAGTATCGAGAAGAATCACGCTATATTCCTCGATTTGAACATCACACTTATGACCAAAGGGATATCCACAAAATTGCATAGAAAACCAACGGATAGGAACAGCCTATTACTGTATGAGAGCTACCATCCTAGAGCACTGCGTCAAAATCTGCCAGTGGGACAATTTCTCAGAATTCAGAGAAATTGTTCTGAATTGGAAACATTCCAAGAGCAGGCAGAACATTTAGAGACCAAACTATTGGCAAGACACTACCCGAAACAAATGATCAGGAGAGCCAAGAAAAGGGCTAGGAATAATAATCGGGAAGGATTGCTGGACACTACACCACATGAAAAATCTGAGTGAATGGTGTGCGTAACCACGTACACCCCTGCATCAAATAAAGTACAGAGCATAATAAAGAAAAAATGGGCAATCCTGAATAGTGGACAACGACAGTGGGAACCCCCCCTTTTCGCCTTCAAGAGAAGTAGGAGCCTCAGGGATGACCTGGTACACTCCAAAATCAAACACGAGGATGACAGTGGTCAGAACACCCTTTGAAGCCAACCAAAACCAACAGGCCATTTCCCATGCGGCAGTTGTGTTTGCTGCCCCCTGACCATCACACCGAAAGAAGTGGATATCGGCACAAACAATCCCTGGAAACTGAAGGATTTTAGTAATTGCAACATTGAGAATGTGATCTACCTCTTGAACTATCCGTGCAACCTAAAGTACATTGGTATGACGACAAGGAAAGTAAAAACACAGATTAACAAACACCATAGCACAATCCGTTGTAGAAAATCTAACACCAGATTGACAAAACACTTCTTAGACCTAAACCACAAAGAATCATATTTACGATGGGTGGTATTGGAGGTGATGAAGAAACAAAAAACAGACATCAGTAGAAACCTGCATGTCAGAGAACAACACTGGGTATACCGGTTGCGCACATGGGACACAGGCCTGAATGACGAAATCCCATGGTTACAGCCGGCACGGTAACCCAGTCACAGAGCCGTAACGCAAAAGAAGTAACATTAAGCACACATGTTCACACATGTAGCTAAGAAATGGGGTGCTTAGATATGTTCAAAATCATGACTAGAATGGAATTACACACCTTAACCAACCACACACCTTACCCCAAATTTTCTAACTTGGGCAAACTTAGAATGTGCGCCAAGCATACATGCCCTATATAATAAAAATACCCTGCGAATAAGATCGCAGAAAGGAGAACTGGCCAACATCATACGTGGCACAACCGCACTGGATTAAGTCTGGACATGTGTACCTCCGTAAAGATACTCATCCCTTTACTTAATGATAATATTTGCTGTGCCTTATAAAATACCCGTTTATTATATAAAACGTGATATCCACACTAATACATGGATCATGTCCGACAATAATCACCTATTCGTATTAGGTGTGGCATTGATAGAGGGATGACTATAAAGAGCACCATGATTGATATCTATCACATATCCACAGCGTTCTGGTTATGCCAACGCAAGCACACATGCACCCGCATGCGCACGCGGCAAGTCAGGCAATGCCTGACTTTCAAGAAACATGGCCGCCAAGCGCATGCGCTCTTGAATTAGAGGCTCTGGACGCATGCGCGATAACTCTATTGCACGAAAGGGGGAGGAGAGCTTCAGGCACACACGCTCTCCCCCACGGACCACAGACACTTCCTCTGGAACAACGCCCACCTAGCAGGGAGGCAGTATCTAACAAGCGGGTCACTTCCGAGGTAACGCCCTTAACCAGGCAACAAGGCACGATCGTAGCTAGACACCGGACTTTGTCCAGGTGCCACCAATTGATTCCCAATTAACAAGCAATTAGACAAACCAGTGGCACTATAAAAGACATCTCCTTTCCCACCATTATTCACCGGCGGGGAGGCGAAGCGGACAACTGTAGGAGACACAGCTGGAGGCGCTGCAAATGTTAGTAAGAGTGTGTGTGTGGTGGACGGATGGAAGAGCATATTTAAACACATTGGTGCAATTTAACTCTTTCCACAGGAACGCACCTTTTTAACATGCATCTGTGTGTATGCCTTTTACTCCCTATCATGGCCCTAATTTATCAACACCAGGCTGTGATTTTGTGTCTCTATTTCCAGAATGTCAAAGTAGGGCCTTCCACCCTCGACCTCCCATGGAGTAAGTAGGATAGTGACCTAGGGTAAGCAGAGAGAGACATATTTTCTCTCCTTTATAAGTGTTGGCACGTATGAATGACACGTTGTTGTAATAATCCAAACTGACAAAGGAAGCATCTAGAAGAATGAATCACTTTATTCAGGTCATCCGCTCTCTGACTACGAGGTGCACCGTCAACATTCTAAGGTGAGCTCCCGGACATTCTAACCAAGGGTAGAGGGGAGGGGTGGACGGGAGGTACCAAGGGGGAGAAGGAAAAGGGGTAAATACAACATATTTCCTAACCCATAAATAACATGCAAAACATTTTCAAGCAAAGAGGAAGGATATTTTACATAGCCAGTCTATCCCCACTCCAGGTTTGTCCATCCTCCAACTGCACCACATTTTTCCCAAAGCTCTTAACATTTTGTGGAGGGAAAAATTTGCTCTGTCCCACCTGTACATGGGTGGGCTTCCTTACCACCATGGGGTCGTTAACGTTGAGATTAAAATCTTTCACTCCATGTTTTCTGTCGTACCAATCTTTGTAACAGGATTGGTGTTGCTGGACTTTAAGATGACTCTCCTTCCTGTTGTAGACAATAGTTTTACCCCCATCTAGCCAGACAGGGTTTAGTTTGGTGCCAGGCTCTCTCCCTCTTAGGGCCACAAAAGGAGAGATACCGCTTATACGGTTGGGTGCTGTGTGGTAGGCCCATAAACAGTCTCTAAGGGAATCATCTATGTTGAACCCATTTGATATTGCCAGTTGGATATGATCCTTAATCATGTGATTCGTCCTTTCTGCTAACCAATTAGCCTTGGGACAGTAGAGTGCAGTCCTTTCGTGCTTGATGTTAAGGTTCTTCAGAAAGGTCTTCATTTCATCAGAGGTAAATTGCACCCCATTGTCAGTTACTAGGACCGATGGGATTCCTTCAAATGAGAAAACAGATTTTAGGAATGTGACGAGGTTGTTGGTTGTGGTGGAAGAGGTGAATCTGGCATTTACCCAGTGTGAGGTGTAGTCCACCAGAACAAACATAAACCTTTTTGGGGACCTAAAGAATCCATTGGACCAATTATGTCCATGGCAAGTTTAGTCCATGGAGTTTTTGGTACTTCTACTGGGGATAACGGAACCTTGTGTAATATCTTTGTCTTGTCGCTTCTAGTGCAACTGATGCATTCCTTCACTTTTAATTCCACCATTGAATCCAGTTTAGGGAACCAAAAGCTGTTCCTTACTTTGATTTTTGTAATACTTCTCCCAAAGTGTCCCTCATGGGCGAGGTCTTTGATTTTGTCTCTTAGGGCCTAAGGTGGAACAATTTTAGTGTTGCGGTAGACTTTGTTGTCGAAAATGGTGAGCTCATTTCTAACCTCCCAAAACTCCTTCAACTCATCCATGACATTGCAGCATTTCTCCGGCCATCCATTCAGTATTACATTTTTTAAGGAAATCATTTTAGAGTCCTTCTTCATTTCTTCATCCCATTCCTCCTTTGTGAAAGAAGGAAGATGGATAGATAGGATGGGAGTATCTAAGGGATCCTCATTGATGTTGACTGCAAGAGGTGACCTAGATAAGAAATCTGCCACCACATTTTCCTGTCCCAGCAGATACTCGATCCTAAAACAAAATTTCTCCAGCCCCAGAACCCATTTTGCAATTCTAGGGGACTCAGAGTGTACTTTTTTTGATGAGAAAATGTAAGTCAAAGGCTTATGGTCTGTACGGACCGTGAATTTACTCCCCCAAAGGAAAAATTTGAAATTAATAATGGCCCAGTAGCATGCCAGGGCTTCTCTCTCAATTACGGAATAGTTCCGTTCAGATTGACTGAGAGTGCGGGAGGCGAATGCAATATTAGTCTCGCCCTCTTCCCCTTCCCCTTCCCCTTTCTGTGATAGGGTGGCCCCTAGACCTTTGTTCGAGGCATCGGTGCTTAAAATGGTTCTCATTTTATGGTCGAAAGGGCCGAGAGCACGAGAACCTATGATTTCTTTCTTTAAACTGATTACAGACTCAGAGTGTTTCTCTTCCCACTTGAATTCTTGTTTAGTCTTCAAAAGTTCTCGTAAGCTTTCGCATTTCTCAGAGAATCTTGGGATGAACTTCGCCATGTACTCAACCAGGCCTAAGAAGAACTTTAGTTCTTCTTTGTTCGTGGGAAAAGGTGCATCTTCCACATCCTGAATTAGGCTAAGTTTAGGCCTTATCCCTTCAAATGAAAGATTGTGCCCCAGATAATCCACTTCCGTTACTTTGACCCTACATTTTTCACGTTTTACGGTCAATCCCGCTTCGGACAGTCTTGCACATACTTTTCTAAACACAGAGTCATGTTCCTCTTCATTAGCCCCATAGACTAAAACATTGTCTTGGAAACACATACTGTTCAGGATGCCATCCAGTACCTTTTGCATAATTTTTTTGAAAACAGAGGCAGCTGAAGCAAGGCCGAAAGGCATCCTTCTGAACACGTATGTGCCGAATGGGGAGGAGAAGGCGGTCAAAGGCCTGGACTCCGGGTGTAGTTCAACTTGGTAGTAGGCCATGGACAGGTCTATGACAGAGAAGAATTTGGCTTTTCCCATAGTGCTCAGCATTTTGTTGATATTGGGGAGGGGGAAACGCTCACCCCAAATATTCTCATTGAGGCTGCGTAAGTCGATGCAAAGGCAGATGCCTTGCCCATTGGCTTTCGAAGCGATGACGATGGGGGCTAGCCACTCCGAGGCATCGATTGGTTGTATGACGCCAATATGGCAGAGTTTGTCAAGTTCGTCTTTTAATGGCTGTCTTAAAAGTAAAGGGACTTGGCGAGTTTTATGCACAACCGGTTTGGCCCCTTGCCTGATCTTTATTTTATGTTGATATTGTTTCAACAGCCCAAGATCATCTGAGAAAAGGTGTGGAAATTCATCACATGGGGTCACTCCAAGTCTGCATCTTTGACCAGAATGACCTTATCCTTACTATTAGGGTCAAGAATGATGCCAAGCTCCCTTTGATGTTTTCATCCTTGGAGGTTAGAACCTGTGCTCACAAGATATAACTTCCCTACCATGGATCTAACTTTGAAGTTTATTTGCGCTTCCACCATACCTACCAGCGGAATAGGATCTTTAGTGTAACCATGTGGTGTAATATCAGGTTTATTTATTATCATGCCCGGATCTCCCTGAATTTTCCTGTAATCCTCCACATTTAGTAAAGTAAAAGGAGAACAGGAGTCTGCAAACATTTCAAATGATTTGTTGTTGAGTAAGATGTTGCATTTAGGGTCAAGACTGCCGCAAGAGCTTTTTACTTGAAAAATGAATTTAAGTTGATCGTCTCTACCATCATTGATGGCTCTGACTTGACTGCTATCTCCATCCCTGCACACTCTTGCTAAATGACCTCTTCTGTTGCACTTCTTGCAGTGGGTGTTACGTGCTGTGCACAAGGGACTGTTGGCTAAATGGTTATTACTCCACATCTGTAGCATTTGAAGTCAGAATGTTCCCTTATAGGTTTGTGGGTAGTTCCCCTTTACTTCTGACTTTCAATACGCTATTGGTGGGAACATCAACCTGTACTGCAGCCACCACTTCCTCTGATACTTTTATTTCTTTCATACACTTGGCAGTGTGTTCATTCGAGTGATCTATAGAGATAGCTTCTTCCAACGTTGGATTTTTGGACAACAACTTTTCTTGAATCCTACTGTTGCTCGTACATCTTACTAACTGGTCTCGTGTTAGAGAGTCATTAAGATCCCCAAAGTCACACCCTTGGGTTAGGCCTCTTAAGGCCGCAATATAGTTTTTCACAGATTCACTCTTGCCTTGAGCACGGTTGAAGAATTTGTGACGTTCTAAGACAACATTTATTTTATCTCCAAAGTGGTTTCCTAACTTTAGCAGGGTGATTTCATATGTATCCAGATCATCTTCCTCATCAAGTTCCAGTTCAGGCAGGGTCTCGTACACTTTACGACCATGAACACCCAGATTATGTAGGAGAATGTGCTGCTTTCGCAAAGCAGAATACCTTCCCCCCCATGGCAATTAAATAAGACTCAAATAATTTAGTCCATTCCTTCCAATGGATATCAGGTTCTCCACATTCGTTTAAAAATGAGGGGGTTGATATATACCTGGTGTGCCCATGCTTAGAAAGGAATTGGAGAAGTAAACGATCCCAAAGGAAAAGGGAAAAAAATAAGAGACCCATGAGGATGCGAGGTGCACAAACTTGAGGGGAAGGCAGAGATAGGGGTCCCCGATGCCCTGTATCCCTCCCCCCCTTTGTTTACCTAACACAGTGAAAATAGGAAGATGAACCACTGGGGGGAGTAATGTAAGTTTGGCAGATTCCCACAAAGCAGATCCAGCACTGGCTGGGTTGGGAGGAGAAAAATGAATGAGGAAGGTTCAATTGCAGATATGAACAAGGAGAAATGCAGGCAAGTGACCTTGAGCTGGTGTCTCACAAGGAAGATGCGGGTGAAAATGCAGGAGAAAGTCACAGTACTTCCAAAAGAGGGAGCAGTGCGGTGAATAGCGCTATGGCAACCAGCGCGGAAAAGAGAAGAAAAAAAATAGTTTCACCCCACCGTACCTTTATGAACCAAACGACATTGCCCACAACACCTCCGGATGACAAGGCCGCTCTGTCGAAGGTACAGCAATCCCTGTAATGAGGCGATCTGCAAGGAGGTTCCGCCTGCTGGTGGGCGTGAATTGACGCCCAGGAAGCGCGTAGTTGAAGGTGGGGATGCCGGGAGAGCTGCCGGAGGAGTGCAAAAGCTGCCGCTGAAGGGAGCTGGAGATGTGATGCCTCTGAGGAGAAAGGTCCGCCGGAGCCACAAGCTGTGGTGGTAGAGCTGCAGCACAGCGTGAGGGCAAAGCCGAAGACATCTCCTTTGGAACAGGTGGGGAGGCGGTCACTCTGACATCGGCAAAGTGGAGGTAGTGAAACTCTACTCCGAAGCAGTCCACAGAGGCACGCTCCTAGCTTCCCAACAGGGGAAGGTCACACATGCAGCTGAAGGAACTGAAATGTCGCGGAAGGCTGCGGGGGTGTAAGAGTCCTTCCCTGGAGTTTTGAGCCGATGGCGTACTTGCAAGCAACGCGGAACTGCAGAGCTTCTTTCAGTCCGAGTTCCACCAGAAGGGCTGTACTGCCGGTGCGAGTGCGAAGCTGTCCTCCCAATATGCATATACATGAGAGCAAACAAAAGGGGGAGATGACCTGTCCTGCCCCCCACACAGGATCGTCACCAGTGTTGTAATAATCCAAAGTGAGAAAGGAAGCATCTAGAAGAATGAATCACTTTATTCAGGTCATCCGCTCTCTGACTACGAGGCGCACCGTCAACATTCTAAGGTTAGCTCCTGGACATTCTAACCAAGGGTAGAGGAGAGGGGTGGATGGGAGGTACCAAGGGGGGGAAGGAAAAGGGGTAAATACAACACACGTGTTTCACTTAGAAACCACCACGCGCGCTTTTAAGTGTGGTGATGTATGTAATGCAACATTACAAACAGAAACTCTCATATTCTGTATGTATTTTTTTTTTCTACAGGCAATTCTTTTGAGTACTACACTAGCAGGGAGATTGATATTCACATAACCCCCCACTCTTTTAGTTGTTGATATTTTATACAATCTGTGTATCTGTATATACCTCGTCCTGATGAATGCTATGTACCCTTCGGGGACCCTTAAGCAGCAACATGTTGACCACATCTAGCACGGTGAGGGGATAATTAGTTCCCAAATCACCGCTCACTTCTTTTAATACCATGCACTTGCCCATTTAATTAAATTAGTCTTTTGAAGACTGTAATGGTTTTTAGATCACTTTTCACTACTCACAGGCCACCACTTAGTTTAGAAGTAAAGCCCTGTCTCCAGGTGTATGCCCGCCCTCTATCAAATGAAGTTTTTAGAGAGTGAGGACGGCCTATGATGAAGCATGACACCAGGTGGTGTGTGAGGCCAGTCCTTTATTTTTTGTGAGATGCCCCCACTGGACATGCATCTCTAAAAATCCTGTAGGAATCCCAACTAAGGACAGCCCCATTTGTGTTTACAAGGATGGACTCTTACCACATTAATAAAAACACCTTGCTGGGTCTCAACTCAAGTTTCAGATAAACTCTGTTCAATCTCTGATAGCAAGAGAACAAGCAACAGGCAAGTACCCAGTGTGTTAAGTTCAAGCAGTACCACCAATTTTAAAATCAAAACAGCATAGTATAATTTAGAAAATAGATCTAAAATTAATAAGCAAAATTCAGATAAGTGGAACTAAAGATATGAATTTTGAAAGTTTTTAAGACAAAAAGTATCTAGAAATTTTAAATTGCTTTTGGAAAACAACAGCTCATTCCTGACTGGGACCTAGGTGTGATTTGAAGCTGACCATGATGGAGTGGAGGTCAGATACACCAAGCAGGTTGACCCTAGCAAAGTTTTTACCTTAGTATCTGCAATGGAAGCCAGTATCTCTCAGTGAGGTAAGGTTCAAGTCTATGGTCTGTGAGCATCCCTTAAAAGTGGATATGTCATCCTCAACCTTCAACTTAAGCTGTTCCTTTCATTGACAAATGCTGCAAGCTGGAGAAAGCTTTGTCTAACAGATTAATTTACTGCTTCTCCTCAGTTGAAGGTTTAAACTTCAGACTAAGGGCCTGATTATGAGTTTGGTGATCTAACTGCGACCGTCTCTAGAGGATCGTTGCGCCCGTGGTCTTCCACCCGCCATATTGTGAGTCATACAGCCCGAAACGCCAACCGTGTCAACAGTGTTTTTCCGCCTGGGCCATCGTGGACTGCAATGTTGGTGATTCGCATTCCAACACCATCAGGGCTGCAGCTTTCCACAGAGCCTATTACAACAACAGAGTTGTACTAGGGGTCCTCAAGCTGCAGTTCTTCAATGGTGGTAGACCATTGTGGTACGCTTGCAGCAAAGCACCATAACTGTGCCCATTGGATAGATAAAAAAATTGAAACACCTCCAAATCACACTACGAAACACACCCTATCCTGACCATGTTCATTTGCTTCTCACCTGCAGCCCAAAATATAGGCACTACCATATTGTGCATTTTTAGTTAAGGCAACCCTTTTTTTATTCTCCCATTCATCACTCTCCGCATAGTTTTGTTTGTGTTTTAGCCAATGCACTTTGTTTGTTAATTTGTCACTTACTCAATTAGAAAGTCATGAGTTTCCCCAAATATGCCACGTTTCACAGAGCTGAGTTGTCAGTCATGGTGGATGAAATCATTAGAGTGCAGCCACAAATTTTTGTAGCCCAAGTCCAACATACTCCTCTCAATGGGAAAACAAAATTGTGGAACAGGATAGTCGACAAAGTGAATGCATTTGGTACCACCCTATGCACACAGCTGGAAATTAGGAAGAGGTGGCACAACCTCAGGTTCAAGGTGCGCACCCTGGCTTAAACTCTTTCCCTGTGAGAAGAAGGTCTTGGCCATTCTGCATACTGAGGGCATAACAAGAATACATGGGGAGTGGAGGCTGGTAAGTTACACTGCACAAACTGTCACAATACCCTAAAGTCCTGTTTGCTTTCAACTCTCCTTTTGCTACTGTGTTGTCTATCTACTATACAAACATGCAGTCCTCAAAGTATCTGAGATATTGGTTTGTCAGTGTTAATGTCTATTGTTGCATATAAGATCACATGTATCAATTTCGATTACATGCCACATGTTTGAATCCTGTCTCTAAGTGTATAGTTAGAAAAATATCGTCCCTCGACCCATGACGATGATATGCGTCAAAATGTAAATGTAGTGTTTATTCCAAATGCATGCTGCCAACAGGTATGGTACACTAACCATTTGTCGAGTGTTTGGGAAGTCACGTCAGAAATCCATGCAAATAGTACCATGAGGTTTTCTGCTATGTTACAACTGATGTTCCCTCATCATGCAGGTTACCATTTGTCAAGTGTTGATCAGTCCAGTTAGAACTGCCTATAACTACCATGAGGCCCTGTGACTCTAACCCTAACCAAAATGCAATAGTCGGTTGGTCCCTTCTCACTTGTCTGTCATGTTACAACTGATGTTCACTTATCATGCAGGTTACCATTTTTCAAGTGTTTGTACATCCAGTTAGAAATGCCTACAACTACCATGATGCCCTCTGACTGTAACTATAACCAAGATGCCATAGTATTATGGTCCCTTCTCACTCTTCTGCCATGTTACAGCTGAGGCTCACCTTACATGGACTGTGCAATGTACATGCAATGTTCTACTCAGAGACATGTCTAACTACTTTGATTGAAGATGTCCTAGTTTCCTCAACTGAAACTATTGCTTGCATGAATGTCATCATGCCAAGTGTGTACCTCAAATATATTAAAGGCAATAATGTGATTCTGCTGATTAGAAGTGGCAGGTGAACCATTGATTCTGCACTGTTCACATGATGAATAATGGTAAACATATAAAAAAAGTTGTCTGTACGCTTGTATTCGACACAGCTAGGCCTTGGAATGGTCAAATCCACACGCTACTTCTACACTGTGTTGGCTCAACTGTTTAGAAGATGTCATGTTTATCCCTAAATCCAAAACCCAACATATCAGCACTTCTAGTGAGCTGTTCAATTCTAATACATGTATTGAATGTCTCTAAATGTTTAATAAACAACTTCAATACCACGCAAGTAGATAATAATAGTAATCTCTCCCTATTTGGTTTAATCCTAGGTCTCTCCTTACTGTGACACAAACCATGTGTATGTACATACCACACTTCCACCAACAACAACTTACCCTATTTCCCTACAGGTCTATCTAGCAGAGCATCTGGACACTGGCTTGCTGTGCCCACAACACCTTCCACCACAGCTGCAACAGCACCAGAAACTACTGCCCCCCAACATGTGTATCTAGCACATTCAATAACATCTTGTGTCTACTAGTCCTGGTTTCTGAGGTGGCAACCACCAACACAGTCACTGAGGAACCAGGAACCAGTGGGAGGGTGCAGCCTGGGCCAAGAGAACAGGGTGTGGGTGTAAGGTTCATGGGAGAGTAACTGTGGGCCTGCTGAGTGAGGCCACTTACACCCAGGCCACAATCATCCAAGCCATGGGAACCTATTAGGCGTGATGGGCGAGCTACTTACAGAAATCTGAGAGATCAAGCAGCTTCAGAGGGACACATACCAGGAGGTGGCCAGCATCAACACCAACATGGCCTCCCTGGTTGAGGTGCTGCAGCACATCAACACCACCCTCTGCAGGGCTTTTTCACCTGCATCTACCCCTTTCTGTGGTCCAAATACAGCCAATCCATCAAGATCTGCGGCAGCCACAGGAAGGGAGGCCCCATTAGAGGAAGACACGTCTGCAGATACCTTTGTCGCCGCAGCAGAGGACCCCCCGGCAAAAAGAGGGGATGTCCACACAAAAATCCAGAAGGTGGGGATGGCAAGTCACCCACCACTGCCAGTAAGTACCTTACTCCTAATTTCCTTCTGAGTGTGTAGCACATTCATTTTGTGGACTATTCTTGGACACTTTCAAATTTCTGATGGGAATAGTATGTTGAACTTTGGACTCCAGACAATGTGACATCTACAACTATTGTTTCATCCACCTGACTTCTTCACATTTGGTTTATCCTGTTTTACTTTGGAACACTTTTAATTTTCTCCTTGTTCAATTCTATAGGTACACTGGTCACCAATTCATTGTCTCCTGTAGTATCCCTTATATCTGCCAATGTATATGTAATCCCATGCAAACTTTAGAATGCTAAAACAAGGTACGTGTTTAAGCATGGATACATTGAATGTAAGCAAATTTTATCTTAGGATCACAACTATGTCACACCAACACATACATACAAGTGCCTGGTCTTACAACACATTTATTCAATTTTTACAACCATAGGCTGTCCTAATGTCTGAAATATAGCTAATAAGACCTTAACAACATGGAAGGAGGGGATAATTCTGACAATTTTCCATTGAATAGGCCAAATGAAATCGGTATTGACATCAGCTGGAGACATTTCACCTAGCTCACTAAAGGATACCATCATCATTTAAAGCATTAAACAGACATATCAGTACAACAGTTTCTGATCACAGGGTCATTCCAATCCACTGTTGCACCATCTGGTGGAATGTCAGTGATGTGCCACTAGCACTTTTCTCTACAATGAGGAGACACATTAACAGCTACAGACAGTTTGAATACAATGAAGATTTAGCCAATGTGAAGGGAGACTGGCATGATTTGGACCAGCAAGAACATTTTTGTAGAAGCACATGATGACACACATATTGCATTAGGATCACCACACGATAAGGAACAAGTACAATGGATTTCTCATAACTTCTTTCCTAACTCTGTGCAAGCTGTCTTGGTACAGGATTTGTACATCCAAAGTCTGTGTCAGTCTTTCCCAGTATCAATTCACGTCCACTTCGTACATCCAAACAGAATCATATACCTGCAAATGTCAAAATTAAGATGCCATGATGAATGTATCTAAAACAAAACATTAGCTATCAAACCATACCTTTGGCAACATTCACATAGTCAACTTCTAGAGAACAGAGTTTAATACAAAATTTGAAGCAAAATAAAGCTACACTAATAGAACAAACACCTTTAACCGGATTTTGTCAGAGCCTCATATTCCTTGTAATTGCCATAAACATCCTCCTCATATAATCACAACAAGAGTTGCTATAGTAGTCAAACTCATTACATCTCACACTATACTTACACTCATGAGAAGACATTTTCAATGAGTTTTTGATGCAAGTTAGCTCCTTCCTCTTCACCACTATTATCATCATCATTTGATATTTCAGGTTCCTCACCTGGTGGTTCTCCATAGTCTTCTCCTTCTGCAATATAAAGGATGTTCTGTTGAGGGGAGCGTTGTTGTGGAGCATGCAGCAGGCCACATTGATTTGACACACCTTCCCGGGTGAGTAGAGGGGGGCTCCCCAAGTCTTGTCCAGACACCTTAATCAGGCTTTCAGGAGCCCAAAGCTCGCTCCACTGGTTGCCATGTTCTTCCATGGGCCTCATTGAAGCAGACTTATCCAGGTGTATCAGGATTAGTTAGCGATGGCACCAACCATGGCCGGTTGAGATATGCTGAGTCTCGTAGATGGAAGACAGACAGAAATTCAACAATGAGTTACACACTTTCAGATTATGCTACCTGACATTAACCACATAAAGTTAAGACAGATCAAACTTACTAACAAGCCAGGCCTTCTCCAGTAGCAGTTTTAACATCAGCTGGGGTATGGTGCTCTTCCGCATTATGAAGGAATCATATGCAGATCCTGGGAACCGGGCACAGACATTTGAGATGTACAAATCCGGTGAGCAGGCGACTTGCACGTTGATATAATGGAAGTGCTTCCTGTTACAGTACACTTGTTCCCAGGCTTGCGGTGGTACTAAGACAATATGGGTTCAATCAATGGATCTAACCACCTGTGGGATGCAACCAAATCTATAGGAATCACCCTTCTCTGTGGCTAATTTCTCACGTATGAGTAACTGTATGTAGCTGTCCATGTGTTTCAGCACTGCAGAAAGCAAGAAACCACTGAACATTGGTTGTGACATACCACCTAAAATAGCCACAGTTACTTGAAAATAACCTGAGGGCAGAAAATGCTAAACTGACATCAGTTTCACAATTGGTGTGAGAAATGTAAGATAAGTGATTTGAGGAAGGAGGTCAGTCTACAACTGATGACATAAATCATGTATTGTTTGCCTGTTTATAGAACATTTCCTAATCACATCCACGGTCAGAAGGTCAAGAAATGGGTGGTACCCTGGAGGCTGCTGTCTCCTCCCTCTTCCAGGGTACCTACGTAAGGAGTAAACATGATTATGTACATTGGTCACAGTATCCAGAGTAACATATATGAAGAGTAAGCCAAAACTCACGTAACATAATATAACTGCTTCACAAACATTCCATATAATTCTTATTATCATTCTCCACTGTTCAACATCCACCAATAACCCCCAATGTAGTCAAAAACCGTGACCCGCAGTGTACATTGCACCCCACACATTTTGCTTTTGTGCACAGTAATGCACCACACAGATTATTTTTTTAACTGGAGATTACTTGGAAAGGGAGTTCATCAAATGAAAACATGTTAGCCCTCAATAGCTGTGAATGTGTACTCCTAACAGTCATCAATACTGTAGTTCCAACCATTAGAATGGCAGCTGCCTGACCTCGCATATGGGACATTTGGAACTACCGCCGCCTGTGGAAGTCCACCGGGCAGTGGATTGTTGCATCCACGGTGGACACAGCCGTAGGCTAACGTTGCTGATTGTGACAGTCGAAGTCCAATGGCTGTGTGTGTCAATGCTGATGACTGCGTATGTGGTGTACATGTGCGCCACGGTTTGAAAAATAACTCACTTGCCTCCTGACACTGCTGCTATCAACACCTCCTCCACTTTAGCTGCTGTTTGCCACCTGCGGGAGCAATCTTGCCAGGCCAAACAGGTTTGAGGGTTGGTCCCTTCTCTCCACAGGAGCTTAAAACCCTGGTTTAAGAGGTCCTTCCCCTGTATGTCTAGCTCTGTGGGTCACCAGAGGAACAGGTAATAATTCAAAATAATTTTTTTACTGTGTTCAACGTCATCTTTTCAATTCCCATTGGCTAAAATGTGCCTCTGAGTCCCAGAGTGAAACCATGATATGTTTGATGACATTGAGTGGCCCAGGTTGGCGCAGGGTTACTGTGGCAAGATAACTGATGCACAGACAAATCTCCCTGTAGACCTGCAGATCCATGGATGTTACCAAAATGAGTTTTATTAAGCATTGGTAGGCCTGATTGCTTTTACATTAACTTTATTTGGTATGTTGACTGAGGTAACCCCCTGACCTGATACTTCTTTCTGTTGACCCACATTGTCAATGCGTGTATTTTAGTTATGACCCTCCCCTTAGTCCCACAGGTCTGTTTTAACTTTTCCATAAGTCATGATTCCTCTGTACAGGCCTATTGCACTTCAGACAAATTATTAAGGGTGGGCGGAATTTGCAGAATCGTGTTACCCAAATCTTTGCGAAAATATAAAAAATCTCCGCAAACATGCGGAAATATCGCAAAGATGCAGAAGTGCTTGTCCCGCCTGTTCGCGATGTTTTTGCGTGATCGCATTGGAAATGTGTCGCCAACTTGCCCATGCGGTCGCTAATGGGCGCGGCTATCTTGTTTTCACTTGTCCCACCCGCTCGCGATGCTATTTCCTGTTCTGGATCGCACAATGCATGCTCGCGCCCATTTGTGATAAGTATTCCCTGTTCGGGAACACGTATTACGTGTTCGCGACGCTTTCTGCGTGCTTGGGGGGAAAATATCAAGCGAACTTGCCCATGAGGTCGCAATGGGCACGGCTATCATGTTTTTCACTCTATTGCTATGGTTCTGGGGCCTGCTTTTCAATCCTCCCTCTATCTTTTCAATTCTTTGTTTCTGAAAACTTTTTTAAAATCTTTTTTATTTATGATCTCTCTCTCTATTTTCCTGATTCTATATTTGTTTTTTTGTCTACTTTTTGTGTGTTTTTTAACTACTTTTTCACTCTATTACTTCTATTATCTGCTTTTTTCATTTCTTTTACTTACTTTTTTAATTTTTACCTTTTCTTTTCCACCCCCGCCTACCCCAGAACCATGTCAAAGGGCCACAGCAGGGCTCATCATCGTAGCCAGAGCAGCAACCGCCTTCCTTGCGGAAGGCGGCACCCACAAGGGGTGCAGGCATGGGCCTTATTTGGGGAGGTGGAGTTGGCCGCACGGGTTTTTTATGTGCAGTGCCACCTCCCCTTAACCCTGGCAGCAGGCGGCAGGCCTGGGTCTGGGTATGGGCTTCGGGAGCGTCAGCAGCGGTGGGGAAAGGTGCGCCGGGCAGTGTTTCGCTGCTCTGGTGTCCAGCGCAGCCAGAACCTGCTGGGCCTGCTAGGAGTGGAGGTCCCGGGTCTTGGTGAGTAGCTATTTAATTATTACTACTTTGTGTCTGTTCTTCTGCTCTGTGTTACATATTGCAAATATATATTTTTTCAGACCAGCTAGAATGCTGCTGCTTACATTACTGGTAAATTACATTTAAAAGTCTTCTGTGATTGTTATGACACAGGTGCTCTGCGCTACTGCGCTTAAAACTATAAACATTGTTACACTTAGTTACACTTACAACAACTACAAGACCATAGAACGAAGAAAAAAAAATTTGAGATCATGATAACTGAACAGTGGTGGAAGCAACACCATCCCCTTGGTAGCGATATAGTTCATAGAAAATTATAAATGAAGGTCTCTGAGAGAATTCTGTGGACCCCTCACCTTAGAAGAACCTATTACTGGTTACATCATAAGCTCTGCAAAGCTCTGGTTCGTACAAGGGAATCTTCCGTCTGTTATCAGAAAAATGGTGCGCGTTAGTATAGTGCATGCATTTCTCAGTCGTGCCAAAAAGTGTAGCATTTTTATGGATAAGCAATATGGACTAACACCAGAACTCCATAACAAAGTGGCTTGTTTTGTTTGACCTGGTACGCAGCGCTTAGACAGTAGCAGTATGAGCTCATGTGGGCTCAAAGGCGTCTTTATACAACAAGCTGCGAGGTAACGACACGTGTGCAAATATAAAAGACACAAAGGTAAAATGGTTGCATGTCTCGGGCTAACTAAGCAAAGACTAGAATACCCTAGGGACCACATAACTACTAGTGTCTACTCTACTACTACCTGATTTGTACTAGTGATGTATGTTGTATATGTATGTATTACTATTAACAATGTTTCAATCTTGCTAGTGTAAAATAGGGGGAGGTGTATATGACACCTAGAAAATGTGTAATGTTTTTTCAAGGCGCACTGCCAACCACCAGTGCCGGGGCCAGCGGCGAAGGTGACGCGGCTGCTGACGGAGGAGAGGATGCGGCAGTTGCAGGAGGAGCTGCAGGGGGTGAGCCAGCAGCAGTGGAGGGCAGTGGTAAGTTAGATTCCTAAACCTTACTAATTGACATTACACTCATTGCAAGGGTGTACTGTATACTGTACAGTTGAGACTTACTAAGTAAGAAGTTGTTGTGAACGGTTGAAGACACTCTTTACTTAGCATTAGTAAAAGCATTAGCGGTGGGAGTGTTGCGTAACCAATGGCCTCTTCTATCTGATTTCAACTCAGCTTTGAAACTTTTATGGAGAAGACTAAAAGTCAGATCAGATGACCTTGATGGATGGGTTGAACAAAAAGAGAAAAAAAAGTGTGGAAGGAAGAAGGACGTGCGAGATTTAATATTTATGACTGGCAGAGAAGGATACGTGGGATGCATGCATGCATAGGTGGCTGATAGGAATCAGATGCATGGTTGGTTGAATGCCTGAAGCTCCCACAAATGTTAAAGTCCAAGAAAGTGGGAGGATAGATACATACCACAAATGTTATGTACTGAGCTTGCTAGTGCTACTGTGCCAATATGTGTAGAATTAATTTGTCTTACTGCTTTGCTAGGAGTATATTTTACAATAGTCTTATTTTTTCTTCTTGATATAGCTACTCCTTCCAAAGGGAGACCTGACAGTAAGGAGTTGGCAGCCAAGGCCCGGCGCCGGAAGCTGGAGGCTCTGGAAGAGGAGGCGGCAGCAGCTGCAGCCTCCTCCAATGCCCCGGGCCCCAGCCACAGCCCTCCAGTGGTACGGCGCCACCGTCTGGCAGCCGCCCTCTGCCGCCCCTCATTTAACATCACTGCTGCCCCCCCTGTGGATGCATCTGCCGTGCATTGAAGCGCCGTGTTGCCCACCTAGAGGAGCAAGTCCGTGTCCTCCAGAGTCGAGCCCGCCGAACATAAGACCCTGTTCATTGCCCCTTTTTTATTTATTCTTTTGGTGGGTGAGACTCGGGCGTTGGGTTTTCGCTTTTCTTTGGACAATTGGACATTATGGGGCCGATTCCGATCCGTTAAAAATATTTCCCGTACGAATTGTATCCAGATTTTTTTCCGTACGAATCGTACAAGTCCCGTACAAACTGGCAAGTACGATTCGTATGTTAAAAAATCCATACGAATCGCACTAGGAAAATTCCCCGACACGTCCTCGGGTCGGAAACAGTGTCCGACACGTCCCCGGACAGTTTTACGTACGAATCGGTAAACTAAAGTCCGAGCGCGCAAGTACGATCCGTCCCGTCCGTCCGAATGCACAACCGTATGGAAAAAACACCGCACGGAGCGAACTCCCATGGC
This sequence comes from Triturus cristatus, assembly GCF_964204655.1. NCBI lineage: Eukaryota > Metazoa > Chordata > Amphibia > Caudata > Salamandridae > Triturus > Triturus cristatus. Next base: position 720,119,176 of record NC_140588.1, read on the forward strand.
AACCATGGAGACGTCCAAACATGTGCCCGCATACGCGCCGAACACCCCCCCCAGCCCACCCCCCCACGTACGCGCCGTACCCCCAGCCCCAGCCCCACCCCCAAGTATGCGCCATACCCCCAGCCCCCCATGTACGTGCCGTACCCCCACCCCACCCCCATAGGTACGGAGCGTACCCCCATCCCCGTAGGTACAGAGCATACCCCCACCCCCATAGGTACGGAGCGTACCCACACCCCCGTAGGTACGGAGCGTACCCACACCCCTGTAGGTATGGAGCGTACCCCCACCCCCATAGGTACGGAGCATACACCCACCCCCGTAGGTACGGAGCGTACCCACACCCCCGTAGGTACGGAGCGAACCCCCACCCCCGTAGGTACGGAGCGTACCCCCACCCCCGTAGGTACGGAGCGTACCCACACCCTCGTAGGTACGGAGCGTACCCCCACCCCTGTAGGTATGGTGCGGACCCCCAGCGCGTAGCGTACCTACGGGGGTGGGGTGGGGGTACGCTCTGTACCTACGGGGTTGGGGGTACGCTCCGTACCTACGGGGGTGTGGGTACGCTCCGTACCTACGGGGTGGGGGTACGCTCCGTACCTACGTGGATGGGGGTACACTCTGTACCTACGGGGGTGGGGTGGGGGTACGCTCCGTACCTATGGGGTGGGGTGGGGGTACACTCCGTACCTACGGGGGTGTGGGTGCGCTCTGTACCTACAGGGGTGTGGGTATGCTCCGTACCTACGGGGGTGGGGGTACGCTCCATACCTACGGGGGTGGGGTGGGGGTACGCTCCGTACCTATGGGGGTGTGGGTGCGCTGCATACCTACGGGGGTGTGGGTATGCTCCATACCTACTGGGGTGGGGGTACGCTCCGTACCTACGGGGGTGGGGGTATGCTCAGTACCTACAGGGTGGGGTGGGGGTACGCTCTGTACCTATGGGGGTGGGGTGGGGGTACGCTCCATACCTACGGGGGTGTGGGTGCGCTCCGTACCTACGGGGTGGTGGTACGCTCCGTACCTACGGGGGTGGGGGTACAGCACGGACATGGGGGGGGTGCTGGGGTACGGGGCAGACATGGGGGGGTGCTGGGGTACGGCGTGGATGTGTAGGGAGGGGGGTACAATGCGTACCGGGCCCTCTTTTCGCCGTGCATCATGGCGTACTTAGCTTTTCCGGCACTTTTTGGGTCCCGTAAAAATATTGCCGTGCGAAGTCCTGTGGGTACGAATCGTACTTGCTGGTCCGTAAACCGCTGCCTGACTCTGTGCGAATGTCGCGTACGCGGTGTCCCGGATCGGAATTGTGGGTATGTTTTAGCCGGTCGGTGTTTTTTACGATTCGTACGGAAATGGTGTTTCTGTACGAATCGTACTTGCGGGTTTGTAAGGTGTTTTTCCCGGGTACGAGTCGGACGGAGAAAACGCTCCGTCCGACGGTTCGTATCCGGGTTTTACAGCATCGGAATCGGCACCTATGTTGGACTTTTTCTTTACGGACATTGGTTGGGGTTAGGGAGAGGGGTAGGTCAGGTGTTGTAGGATTTTTTTACATAGTTTATTTTAGTTAGGGTATTAAATAATATATTTCTACTTTACATACGATGTTGTTAATGTTTTCTGGGTGGGGTTACTGTTTTACATCACATTGTTTCCTTGCTTGTGCAGGGCAGCCCACAGCCAGTGTTTGATTTTAATATTTGGCTGACTTTGTAAGACACAAACAGATAGATGCGGCACCCCTCACTGAGTGACTTGTTTAACTAGTACTGTCAGTCTCTTCTACTCTATGCATTCTGCAACTGGACTCAAAGGAGTGTGTGAAATGGAATTAATGAAAACATGTCCATTATTAATTATGCCTCCCCCAAACTTCTCTTACCTTTACTTGATGTTTAACTTAGGCACAGCGATGGCTGCATGGTGATGGTTTTCTTTCCTAACATGCCATGGTTGTGGTGGTAGTACTAGTAGTAGACACTGGCAGCAGCATTTGCAAAAAAAAGAAAGTGACACAGTCAGTAGCCTGAGAGAGACTCTTTGAGGAGTAGTAGAATGAAGAAGAGTACTGAACTTACTGCCAAACAATAATATGAAAAAATACAACAAAACATAATGGTGGTGGGGATAGCCTAGTAGTTCACAAAGTTCTAAACTCTAGTTGTGTTGAGTCACTTGACTAGGCCTACAGTACACTGGACACAAGCGTAACTGTTAGTGCTGTGTAGGAGGATGACAACAAATCCATTAATCCAATCGATGCCGGCAATTAATGCTGATGTATTAGGTTCCTTTGGTAAAAATATTACCTCACAAATATACTGCTCATGAGTGGGCAAGCAGAAGAAGATCCCCGCACTGCCTTGAAATTGAAATACTGTTGCTTTTGCCACATCCGCCCCAACAAGCGTGGGATAAATTATTGGTGTACATTTAATTTAGTCACACCTTAATAACTCACACAGCCCGGCAGAAGAGGGTTAGGGTTTGTTGAATGGTTGGGAAGGGGGATTTGGGGAAAGGTTTGAGAAAGAAAAACAGTACGCATGGACAAACAACAAATGACAGAATCTTTGTAGACTACCATATCCATATCAATATGTTAAGGGATAAAAAGGAAATGCATGCATGATGATGATAAGGAGACCCGGATTACATACAGTTTGTGTTCAGTGTTACCGGGCTTACTTTTACAGATAGCAAAGAAAATTTTATAATATCTGTAGGGATGAATTAGAAACAGAGAGCAAACCTAATGATAATAATAACAACAAGAACACACTATTGTAATGATTGTAGACAAAAAAATGAATCAAAATATTTAAAAGATGATGAACTGTGTTATCCTGGACAAATGGAGAGTTGAATCTCGCCATTCCTCTTGGTCCTGCCTTCCATGGATGCTCCGTCCATTAGTCTTGGGTGACGCCACTGCCTGCCTGGCAGATGTAGATTCATTGGTAAGGTAAGTGTGCATTGTTTTCCCAAGTATAGCACAGGGTAAGGCCCGGCCTGTAATTGTAGATGAGAAAATAAAAGGGATATTGAGAAATCAAGTTGATAAAAATGCACAAGTCATGGTGTAGTGCAACAAGAACACTTTCCGAGGCGGCATAGATGCATCATCTCTACTCTAGTCTGTTTCCAGCATTAACCTACAACACAAACAGGACAGAGCAGGCCCACGGTGACGCACCCTTTGCACATCCTCCATTTAGCGGACATTTTTTGAAAGAGTTGGACAAAGCACATGTCCAGCAACATAGCATTTTACAATTTAAGTGACTAAATCAATGCACCGCAGTCATACCACCGCTACACTTGACTCCACCGCTACACAGACATTTAGGTCTGCTGTGGTGTTTGTTTAATTGTTTACCTTTTATGCCACTCATGAAACGACCTGACTTATTCCATCAATTATCTCCGATCTTGTACTGAGTGACTGTGAAGATACTATGTCACTGTGGTCATCATGATGGTGGTGTTCAACTCAGTCTGCAGTGTGCCAAGTGAGTCCAGATTCCATATTCAAAAATGCAATGGATAGGCCTGCAGTAGAAGTATAATTTTGTTATTAAACAACAAGAGTAGAAACATTGACTTGAGTCACTGTTAGTGTGTAGAGTAAATACTAGGGGCCCGATTCACAGAATTAACTTAAGACAAAATCCTAAACTCACTACTTTTGGTATTCACATAAGTTAGGATTTTGTCTTAAGTTTGTCTTAAGACAAACTTAAGACAGACTTAAGACAGTCTTAAGACAGACTTAAGACAGTCTTAAGACAGACTTAAGACAGACTTAAGACAGTCTTAAGACAGACTTAAGACAGTCTCAAGACAGACTTAAGTTAAAATGTTGTCTTAAGTTTGTCTTAAGTCTGTCTTAAGTCTGTCTTAAGTCTGTCTTAAGTCTATCTTAAGTTTGTCTTAAGTCTGTCTTAAGACTGTATTAAGTCAGTCTTAAGTCAGTCTTAAGTTTGTCTTAAGACAAACTTAAGACAAAATCCTAACTTCTGTGAATACCAAAAGTAGTAAGTTTAGGATTTTGTCTTAAGTTAGTTCTGTGAATCGGGCCCTAGTACACTTTGACTTCACTTCATGCACAACAAACAACAAAAACACAAACACCAATCACTCAGAGTCGGTGTCCAATGCATGCCATTCATTACCTGTTCCTTCTCATCTTAAGTGAAGGGGCAGTCTCTCTCGCCATCATCATCATGGTGTTGTCCTACTCAGTGTGCAGTGTAAAGATTGAGTCCCCTTCCTATATTCAAAATGCAATGTATTGGCTTGCAGTAGAAGTACAAATTTGTTATTAAAAATACAAGAAGGGAAAAAGTTACTTGAGTTACTTTTAGTGTGTAGATTATTACATAAAGTACACAATGAAGTAACTTCATGCACAACAAACAACTACAAATTCACTCAGTCAGCATCCAGTGCTTGGCATCATTCAGTACCTGTTCCTTCTCATCTTCAGTTAATGGGCAGTCTCTCTCAGAAATGAGTATAGCTCTCGTAGTCATCATCAATCATGTTCCACTTCTTTTGGAGGGACTAGGAAAGGTTTTCTTTTTTCTTCTATTTTGCATCATCCAATCATCATCTGTCGTCTTGAGGGCAATGGATTTAGGGAGATTCAGGAGGATGGAGGAGCAGGATTCGGAGGAGTGTACTGTGAAATGCAGAGATCTGAAACTCGTATATTGCAATAAAACGAGTAGAAGACGGTGGTAATGGATTTGTTTTGATTCAAAGTTTCTAACCAGAAAGACAGACACACAAATAAAAGAAAATAAGGGAGGAAGACAGTAAGAACTGGAAGTGCAAGCCTAATTGTCAGGGAAGTATAGCTCGTCCTTAAACTCTGAGGGTTCAGCCAAAAGTTGGTAATCCTCATCTAACACACCACTTCTGTTACCTGAGTGGCTGTCTTCATCTTCCTCCCTGGATTCATGTATTTTGTAATTCGGTGGTATAAAGTGCTGACTCATTTTGATCATGGCTAACCTCTCCACATTTTTGGGCGAGAGACTGGTCCTTCTCACTGATACAATGGAACCAGCAGCACTGATAACCCATTCAGAAGAGACACTTGCGACAGGGCAAGCCAGATAGTTTATCACCAGCCTGCTGAGCAGTGGCCATTGGCCCCTTTTCCCATACCAATACCACAATGGGTTTTGATCAATGTACACATCAGTTGGGTCATCCAGATAGGCCTGGACCATCCGCTCAATGTTCAGGGGTGCTAAACTTTTTTCTGGCTCTTTTCTCGTTGCATCAGCACTGGACTTAACAATGCCTTGCTGTAAATACCAATTCTGTACTGATTTTACTGTGCCTAATGATCCAGTTATTGCTGTTGTCGATAGTGTTGGTGAGTGTTCTGAGCCAAATGCACTGCCCTCAGGCTTTGAAGTTGAACTTGATGCCGGATGCCCTGCTGCAATATGTTACAAATAAAGAATGATACGTAGTCCTGAGATGTGGTTCAAGATCTCAGCTTTATTCTTCAAGCAGGATCCATAATCAAGTTCATGCTAGGCCTTGATCCATGTCCAGCAATGCCCCACCAGGAGCAGCCTCCCAGCTGCTCAGCCCATCTCACCAACTGATCTCTGCTTCCACTCAAACAAACTCAACATTCCGATGACATCACACAGACTGAGCAGCAAGGCAAGGACAGCAACAGAGAGGATGCACCATTTACTTCCTAGATTATAACACATCCCCCCCTCATCAAATTTGTGAAAATAGGAACATGCAAGAACAATGTACTTTCATGCAAATTGCAAAGAATAGGAAAATGCAAAAACAAAGTACTTCCCTGCAATGACTAAATAAATAAATTGTGCGATGATAGAAAGACACACAACCCAAAAACCAATGAGCTTCAAGTATAACACGAAGCTTCAGAATATAACCTTGAAAACGGTAATCTTGCAACACCTGACAGGAAAATCAAGATGACAAAAAGATAAGTTTCCACACGTGCGCTCCTGTGACGCACAGATCAACCAGTCTCAACAGGTAACCTATAAAATGGTACAACCAGATGTAAGTCTGTGAACCCTCACAATAAGGAGTCTTCTAACGTGCATTCTGATAACACACAGACCAACACCTCACACGAGGTACCCACCAACCCAAGGGTAAAACCAGACAGATGAATCTGAGATGCCTTAACAAAGGTCTTCTTACGTGCGCACCCACCACGCACAGACCAACACTTCACACGAAGTAACCAACAACTCATGGATAAAACCAGACAAGCAAGTCTGAGAAGCCTTAACAAAAGTCTTCTTACGTGCGCACCCATAACGCACAGACTAACACTTCACACGAAGTAACCAAAAACTCATGGGTAAAACCAGACAGGTAAGTCTGAGAAGCCTTAACAAAAGTCTTCTTACGTGCACACCCATAACGCACAGACCAACACTTCACACGAAGTAACCAACAACTAATGGGTAAAACCAGACAGGTAAGTCTGAGAAGCCTCACAATAAGGATCTTCTTACGTGCGCACCCATAACGCACAGACCGACACCCCACACAAGGTAACCACCAATCATAGGTAAAACCAGACAGGTAAGTCTGAGAAGCCTCAAAATAGAGAGTCTTCTAACATGTGTACTCATGACACACAGGCCAACACCTCACACAAGGCAAAGTTTATGAAAACATACACTAACAAGACCAGAGACACTATACTTTCTCTCTCCCTTCTTATTCATACAACCACAAAACAAGGAGAACCCTCATAAACACTAGCTCACAGGACTGGGAACACAAGACACCTCCCCTACAACATCCATTTACACACTACAGTGCAGTAAAACTTGCAGGACTTAGAAGGCAACCCAAACACCCCCCTCTTCTGCACCTATAATACTTCAACTGCACACACCTAACACCAAATGCCAGCGATGCCATACATAAAACGACATTTACTTATTACTTCAATATATCATTAAGAAAACATAGCAAGACTCCATACACATGAGAAATAATTAACGGGAGCATAACATGGCATTTGACATAAAGCATAACATGGATTTTGCATAAGAATGCATAAGAATGATTAGTCAAAACAGTCAGAAACAACCGGTGAGCGACTTCTCACCCGAGGCTCACTGGTGTTCTGTTGACAGCAAAATCAAAGAAATTCCTTCAAGTCACTTTTGCGTTCCCTTTGGAACGCGTGGAAAAAAAAAATCGCTGCAACTCCAAACAAAAGGAACTCTTCCATGCCACTCCGCGTCTCGCCGCTCCTTAAAAGTGAGTCTTGCATGCGACTCTGGGTTACCCCTGGTAACCACGGAAAAGTCTCCACTCCTCCAATTGAGCCCTAAATCAAAAATGGTGGCACGTAAATGACAGCGCGTCGGGTGGCTCCCGGCACGTTGTTGCATGCAGGCTACGAACAGGCGTCAACAGCGCTCGTCGAAAAGGATCCATGGCAACCTCACCGTTCACTGCGAACAGGTACTTCTGCGCGCGCTATCCACCGCACGAGCATTATTTTGAAAGTTCAACGCCACGGTTAACTGTCAGATGGATTAAAGTAACGCTTGAAATTTTTGGAAATGTACATGTACACCATGTAAATTTAACAAAACAGATCCCAGTTTCCACACACTCCAGTTCTCTTGAAACACTGTTGGACAGCAAGCCAAACAGCTGAGCCGCTCTCCCAACCTTGCTTGTGACTAAAACACCGGGTTGCGTGTGATTGAAACACCGGGACTTGCTCTGTGCCTCTGAACCAACAGCTTTTAGACCCATAATTTCCGATGTACAACGAGGCAGATCATGTCAGCAAGTAGCAGAAAATCGAGCAGAGCTCCTCAACAATGCAGCACGATAAAAACAGATTTCAGAGATTTGGCATCCTCAGCATCATTAAATTGATATCACACTAGTTAGGAGAGTCAGTCTTCCACAGCAATGTTAGAGAGAGTGTGGTACATCACAGCAGACCAATGTAGGAGAAAGTAGACAAAGTAGACAGGCAAACAGAAACTGGCACAATCATGTTGTGGGCGACCGTTGACAGGGTCACTGGTGGGGCAATAGGGGTGCCAGGTTTCTCCAAATCCAGATGATTCACTTACAGAAATTGATTTCTTCACTTTTAAAAGTCCAATCAGCACGCAGGTTCTTATAACTCGTCGCCAGTGTTACAAATAAAGAATGATACGTAGTCCTGAGATGTGGTTCAAGATCTCAGCTTTATTCTTCAAGCAGGATCCATAACAAGTTCATGCTAGGCCTTGATCCATGTCCAGCAATGCCCCACCAGGAGCAGCCTCCCTGCTGCTCAGCCCATCTCACCAACTGATCTCTGCTTCCACTCAAACACACTCAACATTCCGATGACATCACACAGACTGAGCAGCAAGGCAAGGACAGCAACAGAGAGGATGCACCATTTACTTCCTAGATTATAACACAATACTTGTTGTGGGTTTCTCTAGCGGGCTTTTAATTAGCAGCCGTTCATTTTCCAACTTACTCGCTGACTCAGCTATCCAAGTTTTGTACTGGGCAGCGTCCATTTCTGAAAAAGGAATTAGTATCTTCAGTGCCCATTTTGTCCGTGGATCCAGTATTGTGGCACACATGTAATGTTTTTGTGACAAAATCTTATTTTGCAACCTTGTATTGTCAGCTAAGCGACAGGCTAAGCTCTCCACCAACTCATATGTTTCTTTGTTTTCCTCTACACCTTTGTATGCTTCAGACACCTCCTTCAGCTGATTCTCTAGCATTTGCAAAAATGGGATAGCTTGGCCTATAGTACAGTCCTCCTTCCTGACTTCACGTATGAAGACCTCGAAAGGAAGAAGCATCTCAGTCAGGCATTTAACTAGACACCATTGGTCCATCTGAAGGGTCATGCCTTTCACAGTAGCATGCCCTCTTCGCATGACATAATTATTGATTGGCCTGTACTGCTCAAACAGACGGTCAAGCATGTAATAAGTTGAGTTCCAACGTGTTGCCACCTCCTGGATGAGTGCTTTGACTGGCATTCTATAGTCACGTTGAATGATCCTCAGCTGCTTCCGAGCTTTAAAAGAATGGCTGAAATGAGTGCATATTCTTCGGCAGGTGGTCAGTTGCTGACTATGGCTTCTTTTTTCAGAAAGTCTTGAACTATAATGTTAATGCAGTGCACCAAACACGAAATCCTGAAATAGAAACCAAGCTCCATGGCCTTAAGTACATTACTGCCATTATCTGTGGAAACAAAACCAATCTTAAGCCCTCTGGGGTGCAGCCATTCAAAAACCTTGCTTTGAAACTCTTCCAATATGTTTACAGCAGTATGAGATTTCTTCATGGCGAACATGGATACAGTTACATGTTTCAGAGTAGCTTTAAAAATCTCAGCTGTGTCAACAGCACCTACTTCAGATAGCTTATCTCTAACCCCCACAAAAGAGACTCAGTGTGCAGTGATGCACATGTAATCAGTGGCTTGGCAACTGGTAAATTGTAAATTGTAAAATTGATACTTGTATAGCGCACTACTCACCCGCAAGGGTCTCAAGGCGCTTGTACGAATACCGCTGTGGAACCCATCCTGGCTTTCCCTGTGAGGCGTCCACTCCTGGGCACCCCCAAGGTGGAGGCCAGGCATCCTTAGCCTTGTGGGGGCCGTTGTGGAGATTAAGCAAGCTATTGCCCAGAGTTGCAGAGTGGGACTCCATGATTGGAATAGGTACCGAGGCGAGAATTATCATGTCCGTGGAATTTTTGAGCCCAAGACCCACCGAGGCAGGTCCACATGTCTGTTGTCAGGAGGATGTTGTGAACAGCACTCTCCTGCAAAGCTTGTCCAACCAATTCCAGCACATCATGATGTAGTGCTGGAACAGCAACTCTTGTGAAATAGGACCGTCTGGGAACCTTCCATTTAGGGCAGATGGTTGACACAAATTCAAGGAAACCCACCCCTTCCACAAATGAAAAAGAGAGACGGTCCACCATTAACATTTTAGCCAGCTTCGCATTGTATAACCGTGCCGTTGGGTGGTTGCGTTGGTACTGCCCCTCCAACCTAAGCATGCTGTCAATGGTAGTCTGGATAATTTTCCTTTGTGGTGCAGTTGTTTTCTTTAACCCAGTTAGGCTCAACGACGCACTTTGTTTCATTGCAGTACTACTCGGTCGCCTTGGTGTCTCAGCCTGACTCTGACTGCAGTGCCACTGAGATGTTGCTGACGATGTGGGCGGTACCACTACACTACTGGGGACAGGGCTAGAAATGTCTCCCTCTTGTTCACCTTCCACCACGATAATATCGTCCCTTGATTCTTCATGCCCAACAACAATGGGTTGAGTTTTACTTTGTTCTAAGCGAAGTAGGTGAGCCTCCCACACGATAGTGTGGTGTATTTTGAGATGACTTGTTTGGCCTCCGGTACCATAGTTTGTACCAAGCTTACCCTGCCTAACAGCATGTCGACAAATTGAGCATATAGTAATGTTCTCCTCCTTACTGCTAACCGAAAAGAAGTCCCAAACTGGGCAGGAGAACTTTCTGGTGCTGCTGGATGTGCCACTTTCAATACCAGATGAACTGGAGGGTGTCCTTGGAATGTGACACTGTGCAGCTACACTGTGACTTCTATCACTACCTACTGAGGTGGTGGTTGAGCTGGATGTAGGTCCCTGACTTTCCTTTGAAAATGAAAATATGGAAGCTGGAGGTCGTGGTGGTGTTACCTGTGTTGGTGGTATCCGTGCTACATCCCTTGCAGCCATTTTGGATAGGGTAATAATGTTGGTCTACATCTCCTTTGGGCCGGGAGTGATGTCCGTGATGACTGGCTTGTCATCATCATCATCCCCCTCTTGTACATCTACCTCCATAACTTGAAGGCTTTCTGGAACCTTCCTTTTCACTAGCCTTGTCTTGTGGCGTGCATCACTCTCAGACTGAGCTGGTGGCTTCCAAGTGGCATCATGATCATTAGAAGCGGGGCTTGAAGAAGAAGATGATGGACTAACCCTCCTTTTCCTTGCAGGGGGTCTGGAAGACAATGTCTGAATCAGTGGTTTGCTCCACTTTGTCTGCAGGAAGCTCGATTTCATGAAATGCCCCTACTTCAGGAGGAACAACTACTGTTGTTGTGGCTGTTCTTGTGGCTGCTGCTGTTCTTGCGGCTGCTGCTGTTCTTGCGCCTGCTGCTGTTCTTGTGGCTGCTGCTGTTCTTGTGGCTGCACCTGCTGCTGCACACTTATCTGCTGAGTTTCCGCCTGCGTTGATTGTGTACTACTTTGCGATAATGGCATTTCAACATCACTGCTCGTTAGTAGACTGGCTACCTCTGCGACACTCATGGGCTTGGGCCTAGGTTGGTGGGGTTGGCCCGGTGGTGCGAAGGTGCTGCTCCCAGACAACGCTGCTGCAGGCGTAATTGTTTTGGTCCCAAAAAACACATTTGCCGGCACACCTGTTGTGGTTAGTGCCTCTTCCTTTTTCTGTTCCATCTATTTCTCACGGCAACTTTATTGGTACTGGAGGACCTGGTGCCTTTCTTTGGGGCCATCTTCTTCAGATGTCAGACAGGACGCAGGTGCACAAGTTGCAGAGATGTCTGTGGCCACACGTGGACGTGGTGTGGTGCGCAGCAGGACTTCTGTCTGGCAGTACAACGGATGATGTTGATAGTTACCTCCTCCTCTGTCTTTTTGTGCACCTAAAAGCAAATAAGCCAGGAGAAGAACATCAGTGAAATGTTGCATTTGTTGTTGTGGTTCAATTACTACTAGTACAAACAAACAAATAAAAGATATAGTGTAGCCATTTGTGAGACTTTGGCAACAAAGGCTATGGTATACTACTTACTGTGTACAGTGTACACACTACACTCTCAGGAAGGATAGGAAAGAATAAGAACAACAACCAAAATACAAATGTAATGGAAGGGAGCTGCTGATGGCAAAGGGGATGGATGGAAGCAGTAAGCTAATAGGAAAACCATGCAGGCCTATATGGCAAAAGCAGCACACTAATAACTCCCACCAGAAAAGGCCACCAGCCACATGGGCACTCACAAATCACAAGCAACAAGCAGGAGGCCTGGGAAACAATGAACTGACAAAAGGCCTATAAAAGAAGGCAAGCAAAAGAGGCATGCTAAACCACACTGCTTTGCATTTCTAATACAATAAAGTGCAAAAACGAAAATCCACAGGGCAAAACAAGGTCTGCAGGGTGCACACCAACACACCAGGCACACACAACAAAGGCAATTCTTTAACACACACCCAAAAACAGAAATACCCCTCAAAAACACATTTTCACACACAATCCAATTGCCATCCTTTCCCTAAATGATGTTTAAATTCAGAAGAACACACAGAAACACTTGTTTAATGCACCTGTGGCTACCTGCTCTGAGCCTACTGGATGAAAGCAGGCCCATAGGCAGACAAGGCCACACAAGCTTGCAGGCCTAGGCTTCAAAATGGCCACCAGCCACATGGCCAGGCCCATCTACAAGAAACAGAAGACACACAATGCAGGCCTATTGCAAAAAGCACACTGCCTGCCTTCAAAATGGCCACCAGCCTCATGGCCAGGCCCACAACAAGAAGCCTAGGCCACAAAGGAATACCATGCAGGCCTATATATGGCAAAAGCAGCACACTAATAACTCCCACCAGAAAAGGCCACCAGCCACATGTACACTCACAAATCACAAGCAACAAGCAGGAGGCCTTGGAAACAATGAACTGACAAAAGGCCTATAAAAGAAGCCAGGCAAAAGATGCATGCTAAACCACACTGCTTTGCCTTTTTAATGCAATAAAATGCAAAAACTAAAATCCACAGGGCAAAACAAGGTCTGCAGGGTGCACACCAACACACCAGGCACACACAACAAAGGCATTTCTTTAACACACACCCCAAAACAGAAATACCCCCCAAACACAAATTTTCCAACTCAATCCACTGCCATCCATGCCCTAAATGATGTTTGAAAAACATTCAACACACACCAAAGGAACAGTTGCTTCATTATGCACCCGCCCATGACTAGCTCTGGGCCTACTGGCTATCCCCAACAATTAAAAAAAAAGAATGATAACTACCAAAATTGTAGTTGCAGCAACTGCAATGCCCTCAATCAAACAGACAAAACACCAACTTAGTTGTAAAACATAAAATTCGAAAGTCCTCAAATCCAATGATAATGATACAGCAGACACAAAGAGTGATCCTTGCAGCTCAAAATCCAAAGGCAGAATGAACAGGAGATGGAGAAAGCACTGGGAGGAGCCTGCTGGACAGGAACAGGAAGTTGGAGACTCTGTGGCACTTCCTTCCTCTCCCTCCAAAATGTTTTTTTATTAAAAAGGACTCCTTGCACAAAAAAGGACAGCCAAGTGTCAATCTGAGGAGTTTATTTCATCCAAATCATCATTTACAGAAGGTTTTATGCTGCTAAGGATAATATTCTTCTCCAGATTGAAAATTTGGCGTGTTCGTGAGCTTCACCACACTTCCGCTGGATGTCGATGGCACGTCCAAAATGACGTGTTCACAATCTCATGCTCTCTTTCGCAGTGGAGATTGACGTGTTCGCGACCTCACGCTCTCTCTCGCGGTGGAAAATGACCTGTTCACGATCTCAGACTCTCGCTGTGTCTGATGGCGAGGCGAATGACGTGTTTGCGATCGCGAACTCTTGCGGGATAGCGCGACCGGCTATCAACAACTCGTGGCGCACGCGAACGGATTGGAAAACTCGTTGGCGAACGCGGGGATCCCGGTAAGGTGATCGCGTGCGCGAGAACACATTTTCAAAGCGCGAACATGAAAAAAATGTCTGCAACGCTGCGATTTGCGGAAATTTTGGCATTTTTACGCTCTCCGCGGAACCCGAAAATGTCACAATATCACATATTCCGCAAGCGGAACGGAATTTGACACCCACCCTTACAGATTATCAGTGTAGATAGTTGGTTACTTCTGAAGAATTGTCATGCACCAGTTTTGTTACATTCACTCCAATGAAACAACACATACAATGGTATGTTGAATGTCATCTCTGTTACAGTGCCACATATATGAAAAGGTGTGTCCTGTGATGGCAGTACATACCACACAAACTGAATCTGACATAGTATGATATCCGATTAAGTAGTCCACGCATCACCAGAGAGGAAACTCTTAGTAACACACCTTTCAACCCTTACTTTGTGACCTAAGTCTCAGGATGTATTCTATACTATGGTATCAGGCTCTATGGACTGCATGCATCAAGTCACTGACCCTGGCTGTAGAAGTGTCTGTACGGTCATGCACAATTAGTTTACCCTTCAGAAGGTCTCAATGATGTGCTGTGTGTCATAGTACCTCACATCACAGTACATGTAGGATGGCCCTGGACTACATAATGTTAGTGGGCTGGCTCCGTGAGTGTAGATCATGACCACGGTTGAGGATAGTCATCGGATGACTACAAGAGTGTGCATTGCTGCTTTTGTAGTGCTTAGCAGGTGACATGTATATATGTATTGTGTTGAATATTGATGAATGCTTGTGATAGGTGTATGCAAAATGTGTATCGAACAAACATATATCCAAAAACTTTGCAGTTATAATTTGTACGTCCATACAGTTCAACACCCATCATAAGAAAACCCTTTGGAGAGCCATTGCCCAGAAGGTGCAGACCCTGGGGGTCTTTAACCGGCATAGCGTTGATTGCAAGAAAAGGTGGGAGGACCTGAGGCTCTGGACCAGGAAGATCGAGGAGGTACAGCTGGGGCTGTCCTCCTAACGTGGAGGGGGCATGCGCCAGACCCTGACCCCCCTAATGACTTGCATACTGGTAGTGGCCTACCTGGAGCTTGATAGGCAGTTGAGGGTGCAACAATAGTTACAAGCAGGCGAGTCCTGGCCAGTCATACATGTTACATTGCCAACTTTATGTGTTACAGGCAGGCAATTCCCTATCAATTTTGGGGGTGGCCCATGGGCAACGCAAAAGATGAGTCATTGTTTGTGTAGGTCTGGTAGTAGGTGCATGCTGCTGTGCTGTGGCTATTGTCTTTATGAACAAGAACACAGTTGAGTCCAGTCCACTACCAATTTCCATTTTTGACATCTGGCTAAGTGAAGTGATTAATCATCTCATGTTCTTAGTTGTTCTGGGTGACAATTGTACCACACAGGCCACTTGTCAATCAATCAATCAGGACATTTGTAGAGCGCGCTACTCACCCGTGAGGGTCTCAAGGCGCTGGGAGGGGGGTGTCGCTACTGCTCGAAAAGCCAGGCCTTGAGGTGCCTCCTGAAGGAGAGATGGTCCTGGGTCAGTCGCAGTGGGGTGGGGAGGTAGTTCCAAGTCTTGGCCGCCAGGTAGGAGAATGATCTTCCTCCGGTGGTGGTTCTGCGAATCCGTGGGACGGTGGCGAGGGCGAGGCTGGCGGAGTGGAGCTGGCGGGTAGGTGTGTAGAACATGAGGCGGGTATTGAGGTATTCGGGGCCCGTGTCGTGGAGAGCCTTGTGTGCGTGGGTGAGGAGTCTGAAGGTGATCCTCTTGCTGACGGGGAGCCAATGCAGATCTCTCAGGTGTGCAGAGATGTGGCTGTGACGGGGAATGTCCAGGATGAGTCGTGCAGATGCGTTCTGAATGCGCTGGAGTCTTTTCTGTAGTTTGGCGGTGGTCCCAGCATAGAGGGCGTTCCCGTAGTCCAGACGGCTGGTGACGAGGGCCTGGGTGACTGTCTTCCTGGTTCCAGTGGGGATCCACCGGAAGATCTTTCGGAGCATGAGGAGGGTGTTGAAGCAGGAGGATGTAATGGCGTTGACTTGCTTGGTCATCGTGAAGGAGGAGTCAAGGATGAAACCCAGGTTGCGTCCGTGGTCCGTGGGCTTAGGGGCGGTGCCCAGGGCGGGGGGCCACCAGGAGTCGTCCCAGGCGGAGGGGGATGATCCGAGGATGAGGACTTCCGTCTTGTCAGAGTTCAGCTTCAGACGGCTGAGCTTCATCCATTCCGTGACGTCTTTCATTCCTTCCTGGAAGCTGGCTCTGGCGGTGGCGGGGTCGTTGGTGAGGGAGAGGATCAGTTGGGTGTCGTCGGCGTAGGAGATGATGTTGAGGTTTTGTTTGAGTGCGATGGCTGCGAGGGGGCTCATGTAGACATTGAAGAGGGTAGGGCTGAGCGAGGATCCTTGGGGAACGCCGCAGATGATTTTGGTGGCCGCTGCTCAGAAGGGCGGGAGACGGACTCTCTGAGTTCTGTCAGAGAGGAAGGAGGTGATCCATTCCAGGGCCTTCCCTTGGATCCCGGCGTGGTGGAGGCGGGATGTCAGGGTGTGGTGGCAGACAGTGTTGAATGCGGCTGACAGGTCGAGGAGAATGAGGGCGGCAGTTTCACCGTTGTCGAGCAGGGTCCTGATGTCGTCGGTGGCTGCGATGAGGGCGGTCTCGGTGCTGTGGTTCGCTCGGAATCCGGACTGCGATGGGTCGAGGGAGCTGTTTGTCTCGAGGAAGGTGGTCAGCTGTTTGTTGATGGTTTTCTCGATGACTTTTGCGGGGAAGGGGAGGAGCGAGATGGGACGGAAGTTCTTGAGGTCTGTGGGATCCGCGGTGGGTTTCTTCAGGAGGGTGGAGGATGTGAAGGAGTTGTTAATGATGTCCCGGAGTTTGGGTGCGATGATGGAGTCGGCTTTGTTGAAGATGTGGTGTGGGCAGGGGTCGGCTGGCGAGCCGGAGTGGATGGTGTTCATCATGTGGGTGGTGTCTTCCGTGCTGACGGGGTTCCAGGTGCAGAGGGTGGTGGTGGGGGCGTTGGTTCGGTGGCTGGGAACGTGGTCTGAGCGCCGAATGTCGGCGATCTTGCGGTAGAAGAACATGCCGAGAGAGTCGCAGAGGGCTTGCGATGGCGTGATGTCATTGTTACTGGCGCTGGGGTTGGAGAGCTCTTTGACGATGCTGAAGAGTTCTTTGCTGTTGTGGGTGTTGTTGTCCAGTCGGTCTCTGAATGATGTCCTTTTGGTGGTGCGGATCAGCTGGTGGTGTTTGCGGATAGCGTTTTTGAGGGCTGTCATGTTTTCTGTTGATTGGTCGTGGCGCCAGGCCTTTTCGAGGGTACGGCAGGATTTTTTGGAGTCTTTGAGATCGTCGGTGAACCATGAGGCTTTCTTGCTGTCGGGATTGGTTGAAGGGTTCTTCAGAGGTGCAAGTGCATCGGCGCAGTTGGTGATCCACTGTGTGAGGTTGCGGGCTGCTTCGTTAGGGTCCGTAGTGTTGGTGGGTTGGTTTTGGCTCAGGGAGGTAGTGAGCTGGGTGGTGGTGACCTTGCTCCAGCATCTCCGGGTGGCTTGTTGCGGGCGGAGGTGAGTCATGGTTTTCCTGAAGTTAAAGTGGATGCAGCTGTGATCGGTCCAGTGAAGTCTGGTGGAGTGGCTGAAGGAGATGTGGTTGCTGGAGGAGAAGATGGGGTCAAGCGTGTGGCCGGCGTAGTGGGTGGGGGTGTTGACCAGTTGCTTGAGTCCAAGGTTGGCGAGGTTGTCTAGCAGGGTGGTGGTGTTGTTGTCCTTGTTGTTCTACAGGTGGAAGTTGAGGTCCCCTAGGAGGATGTAGTCGGAGGAGGCGAGGGCGAGCGGGCTGATGAAGTCTGCGATGGCTTCGCTGAATTGTGTGCGTGGTCCCGGGGGTCTGTAGATGAGGGTACCTCTGGCGGTGGTCTTGGGGTCGGTGTGTATCTGGAAGTGAAGGAGCTCGGCGGTGGTGAGGGTGTTGTCGGTGTTGGTCGTGATGCGGATGGTGTTTCTGTAGACAATGCCGGTTTGGTTGACGCGGTCCCTCCGGGTGATCTTATAGCCGTCTGGGATGGCTATGGCTATGTCGGGGGATGAGGAGGCGTTCATCCAGGTTTCCGTGAGGAAGGCGAAGTCCGGTGCTGTTGTGTTGAGCAGGTCCCAGAGTTCGACGGCGTGCTTGTGGATGGAGCGGGTGTTGAGCAGGATGTACTTGAGGTGATTGTTGTTGGCACCTGTTCTGGCGAGCTCGGTTCAGGTCCGGAGGCAGGTGAACTTGCAGGCGTGGCAGGTGAATGCTTCATGGGTGCTTTTCGGGGTGGTTTGGTAGCAGGCTGGCTGTCGGTCGGGATTGAGTCCGTGGAGGGCAGCGGCGTCGTATCTCCATCGGATGGGTTGGCACCGGCGAGGGACAGGGGTCCTGGCACTGGGCGCGGTCCAGACGCGGACGGGCGCAGACGGGTTTGCCTTTGGCGTGCCTTCGGTGCGCTGGCGGCGTGCCCGCTGCTCGCGTCCGCTGCGCTGCCACGCGGCGCCCCCCATAAGAGGCCAAGTGGGAGGGAGAAGCAGCTGGGAGGCGGGAGCGGGGTGGCCAATGGGCGAGGGTACAGAAGAAAAGGGGGTGGGGCCGCGGGGAGCAGCGGCGGGAAGCGGGGAGAGGGTGGGGGCACAGAGGGCGAGGGTACAGGGACGGCAAATGGAAGAGCAGGCAAACAGATTAACAGCCAGAGGGGGAGAAGAAATACAGAACAATAAAACAGTATCACGGAAAACAGGTACCAGGGGTACACCAGCGGCGAACCCTAGGCAGCAGCAGCGGCAGTGGGGCAGTCACGGGCAACCAGGAGGAGCCGTGCGGCGTGGGGAGTGACCAGAGGTCAGGTCACACTCACTGCCACGCGGCACCCTCCATAAGAGACCAATTGGGAGGGAGGAGCAGCTGGGAGGCGGGAGCGGGGCGGCCAATGGGCGAGGGTACAGAAGAAAAGGGGGCAGGGCCGCGGGGAGCAGCGGCGGGAAGCGGGGAGCGGGTGGGGGGCACAGAGAGCGAGGGTACAGGGACGGCAAATGGAAGAGCAGGCAAACAGATTAACAGCCAGAGGGGGAGAAGAAATACAGAACAATAAAACAGTATCACGGAAAACAGGTACCAGGGGTACACCAGCGGCGAACCCTAGGCAGCAGCAGCGGCAGTGGGGCAGTCACGGGGAACCAGGAGGAGCCGTGCGGCATGGGGAGTGACCAGAGGTCAGGTCACCCTTGTCCTTGTGTGAGGAGTGATATTCCCTCACTGCTGTCTCATATGTGATGGTGGCCTTATTACATGTGACATGACATATAGTGCATAGTTTATGCTGTGACTGTACAACACTTCCCATTGGTAAGTTGTCTTTCAACAGTGAAATGACTGTGCACACATCATTGGTGCCATCAGCATTAGTGTCTACATGTTGCCCAATGTACATTTGCCTGTTGTCAGCTCATCTACAAAAGTGTTTCAAAACATCAATCACTGGTGACATTCATCAGGGACTGGGATGTAGAACTGTTGAGATCATATGTGAGTGGCTAGGCTCATTCTTGCCAGGCAATCTGAGTTTGCAGTACCAAAGAGTGCTGTGATGTCCCATCCCATTGTGACTCTAGTGGTTCCCCATATTCATGTAAAAGATATTTACTAACACCCAACAACCTTCAAAGGTGTATTGGCTTGTAGGAATACAATCTATGAATGGTGTTATCTCCTCTATCAAGCAGGACTGAGGATGTTCATATAGCTATATGAGGTATTGTGCTGTGTGGATTTACAGTATCTAACTCCCAGAACTTTGGCCCTCAATATTTCAAGGCAACTTTCTAAGGTACATGTGGCACATATGGTACATAGCTAAACTACTTCAATACAGCTTCAGGTATGGGACATATGATGAAGTTTTGAGTCAACAGTCTCATTGTTGTGCAATCTTCATTTGCATGGAACATGATTTCTGCCACAACACATTTTGATGGTACATGCGTCTTTAACTTAACCTTTATGGCATCATAATGTGCTATGAAGGAAAGGAAGATCTATTGAAATCTGGACCTTGTGTGAACTGTGTGTAATGTAAAGATTATATCCATCCTATTTGGTAACATCCATTTACTATGGTGCACTACAAGTGCCAAAGTATGCCAGGTGGCCAACTATCTTAGTATTGAAATAAGGAGTGTAGACAAGTCCATCAATGCATTTGAAGCTGTGTGGAGTTTTGACATCAGAGGAACCACGTGTTTGCAGGTTATTTAGCAAGCATGCATGTGCTAATGCTAAATTTGAAGTCTATAGAGTGAACCATGAAGTTGGTGTGATATGTGCACTTGATAAATGTTTTCTGTGGATTTTGATGGCCTGGTGTGGAAAAGCAGTTGTAATAAACCCATTTTACATGTCATTTTAGATTCATCCTGGGCAGGCAAAGGAGAAGTGGCCAACATCGTTGGGGGAAACAGCTGGTCACAGTAGTTCCGGACGTGACACCTCAGACATGGAGTAGCCCAGTGACTAGGAGGTTGTGGGGAGTGCCATGGAGGGCAGCAGCTCATCATCAGAGTCATCCTCCGGTGGACACTCCCGAGGGGTGGTAGACTCCACAGGATTATAACCACCTTCATCTTTGTTCGCTAGTTCCATAACCACCCTCCCTGTTATCCTCCAACCAGTTGTCCAGGTTTGCACCCCTAAGATGAGAGATGTCTCCTTTGCCCCAGGAACCTCAGCCCCTGCCCCTTTTACCACTGCTGCCCTGAGTGAGGAGGCAATTAACCTCCCAAGGAACATCTCTGGGGGTCAGACAGCACTCCTGAGTGACATCCAGGGGCAAGGCAACCATGTGACACAGATGGTGGCTTACCTGGAAGGCATTCACAGTGCAATATCTGGCCTACAGAGATATTTTCAGGCTCTGGCATCCTCCCTCACATCAGACCTCTACCCATCCCAACCTTCCACCCTATCTCGGGCCCCTTCCCTATCCAAATTCCCTATTCTGATGCCTGTACCAAGCACATGCATACATACGCACGCACACACTTCATCAGACCCAAGCACCACACACAAACAAAAAACACAGGCATGCACTACTTTACCAGACACACACCCTCCTCACCACCGCCACCACAGCCATCCCGTCAGATACCATACCAACACCCACAAACCCCTCCACAACCACAGCCATACCCCAACACTACACTAACACACACAGACCCTTCCACAAGGACAGCTATCTCTTCAGACACCACACCAACAAACACATACCTCTCCACAACCACAGTCATACCCCCAGACACCACACCAACACACACAGACTCCTTCACAACACCCAACACGCTGACATCACACACACCAAAGAAACACAAATGCTCACATTCACCCTCACAACAGACTCCAACACAAGACAAAGCTGATACTGCACTCACAGCTCTCTCTTCCACTCCCTCTACCTCCCAAACCCACCACCATCCCGAACATCCTATCTATTTTCTCCATGAAGATGCCTTGTTTGCCTTTGCCCTTACCCCTCTGAAAACAGACCCCCCCAATGTCCAAAAAACCTCTCCCAAAGCCCAACTCCTCCCTTCCCCATCCCAATATACCCCGAGAATCTGATCCCCACCCCACTAAACCCAGCCTAACTACCAAAAAGCTCAAGAAAACCCCTCCCAAAGATCAACCTGTCCCTTCCATATCCCAATCCACGCCAGAGAAACGTGATCCTCAGCCATACCACTGAGAAGTTTAAGTAAACCCCTCCCAAAACCAAACCCACCCCTCCCTAAACCATCCCCCCCAATACCTTCTTGGAAGTGCCTGCTATGCCCTATGGATGCCCCTTTGTGAGGAGATTTCCTGGCAGTGTCAGTAAGAGCAAGTTTGTTGACACAGCATTGTGGTGTGGCACACATCTAGGTTAAGGACCGGCCATGGGCCTTTGTTTACATGATGTTTTACATCAAATCGTTAAAAATGTTCATAGTTTGGAAGACAGTAGTTCTGCCATTGCTTTTCAAATTATTTTATGTTGTTTGGTAGGTAGTGATGAGTGACTATGGTTGTGTTTGTTTCATCCCTTATTGCTGATCCAATTGAAGAGGTTAGTGTGATCTGACCTTGGACCCAGTGCTGGAGTTACACAGGACAAGGGGAAATGTTGAATGGATGGCTATGTGGGATGAACTCCAATTGGGGCTGACATTGCTTAGGGTGGCATTTCAATTGGTAAATATTTCAGCTTGGCCTGGCTAATGTCAACATATTTTAGATTGCACTCCTCCCTATGATGTAGGTTGGATATGTGTTTGATGTGTTTAAGTTAAATGTCTATCCACACATGGAGGGTGTTAAATTGTCATAACTTTGGGGAATTTGTATAAACATGTGTCCATTTTCCTGTGTGGACCTTACACCTTCTTTGTCTACATGTGTGACAAATGCTGTTAGTGCTATTTGCTTTCCTGACTTGCACTTACACATTACCTACACGTGCATAGCACCTTGTTATGATATTGGTTATCCCTGATATACTTCAATCCAAACATCTTGTGCACATACAGGTTTTCAGGCATGTGCCAAATGGACTGGGCCGTAGCTTTCCCGGGGTTCCCGCTGGTAGAGGCATACCTATTCTGCAGAGAGTCTTTACATTATGCCTTTTGAAAGCTTCTCACACTGATTATTTGTAATGCGATTTACGGACATTACCTTTGATGTGGGTGATGGGTGAGAGTCCAATACAGAGTTGTAGCAGTGAAGGTGTGTCTCAGTTTAATGACACATCCATACAGAAGTACATTTGATATCTCAACAGGAATTAGGATGTGTGCAACTTGAGTGTGCCATACAGATGAATAGGTGTGATATTGATGAGGAGGTGCTGTTGTGTGACCCAATTTACTACACAAATCCCTATCACTCATTATGAGATGTAAACACATGTCCATTTATATACAGTGTGCCTGTGCAGTGTCAGTGACTTGGCCAAGGACAGCATCATACAGATATATTTGGGTTAATTGGGTCGGTGGTTACACTGGTGCTCCTCCCTCCGACAGACTCATTGGCCAAATCCAACGACTGCACTGTCAAGATTTGCTGGCAGTGGCGGTGGCCCCGCTGCGGTCTTTCGTCTATGTAACCACATACCTTTTAATACAGCGGTCTGGTCACCTTGTTGGCGGTAGTGAATCCGACGCCACGGCAGCAGTTGGACTGCCAAATTTGTTATCCGGCCCTTAGTCACATTTTTTAGTTGCGACATCCTCTGGCAGATTAAGCATTGCAAGTGGGTTCCACCCATTTAGTATGTCCAGATTTTTGCTTTTTGATCAACAGGTTTTGGTCCTTTATGGTGGGTATTTCTCACTACCTGAGTTTCACTCCTTGTAATTTCATGGTAAATTGGACTAAGTGGGTTTACCACGAGAGACCATCTTTTATGATAAGGCTGCAGCAACGTAGCTAGGGAAAGGGGCACTCGGCTGGCTATAGGTAAATATGTGTGTGCATGAATACAGGCTGCATTTGAGAGCCTAGGTAACCTGCATGTGGCAGTTTTAAACTGCAAATTTGACCTGTTGATGTACCCCTTTTCACAGGTCTAAACCTTCCTTTTGAATATTAATACGTCATCTGTGTGTAAGCCTTTTTGCGCCTAACATCAGGGTGCCGATATTTCAAAATAGAACATGTGGAAATCAATGTTGAACGTGCCCTTACAGTGAAATGTTCCCAAAAACGATTTTACTATAGCAAGTCTGGCTATTGCCACAGGGAATCATTGGACTACATTGTTACACATCTCAAATGCCAAATTTTGATTGTTAGCAGCTAAAAATATACTTCTTACACTCTCTTGAATTGCAATTCGAAATTTAAATCCTCTTCAATGCTGAGGTTGAATTATTATTTTAGCAATGTCAATTTTAGAAAGTTGGCATTTTTCTCCCTAAGATTTTTGTCTTGGAATTTCATCTGCCTGGGCTCGTGATGACTTTCCTAATTAGAAATGTGCACTGTAGGCATAAAGTGCACAAAGGGGGTTAGGTGTGGATAGGACGGGACATCCTGACAGGATGGTTGAGGAGGAGTTGGGCTTGTTCTGATTACACCTCAGAGAGGCTTTCCCCAGCCCACAAAGAGAGATATTTGTCACTAGCCAGGCTAGAGCCAAGCTGCTCTGAAAAGGGGGAATCCCCATCCCACAAGCTGGGCTGGGCATAAAGGTGGCACTCCAGAACATGGAGGAGAGCAAGACCTTGGAATGGGACGGAGACAGCAGCAATACCATGGACAACTGGAAGGACAAGCCCCCTGATGTAATGAGGACTGTCAGCAGATAACCACAGAACTACTAGTGCCAGAAATGATGAGCTCCTTATGCAATATGAGAATCTATTGAGGGATGACCTAGACTTCTGTGCACTAACAGCAGGAGTAGGAGAGGGACACACAAATCAGACACAGGAGAAAGCAGGCACATGGAGACTGTGAAACCAGGCCCCTGCAAGGTATGTTTTCTGGAGGACAAACGACTTTTTGAAAATGCTGCTGGTGGCTAGAGCTCACCAGTAGGAGTAAAATGAGCCCAACATTGCCACAATCAGCTCATTGGGGCAAAGCAATCCACATTTAAAGGATTTGGTCTTTAACCACTGCTGAGAAAATGGTGCATGTGGGAATCTGCTGCTGTTTCCATAAAATGCCCCCAAGGTGATCCAGGGCCTACATCTAAGACAGCTGAATAAGTCTTCCACCAGGAGTGTCTCTGGCTTCTTCCAAAACCACTTCCCATGTTTATACAAAGTTTTCTTATCTCTGGCAGGGACCATTCCCATTCTCCCTCCTGTTGGGGTTGGTGTCAAGGGGTCTAGCATGGCTCTGGGAAATAACATGAACACTACTAATGATAGTGTCAAGGCTGTGCTTTGTTGTGTCAGCTGTTCCTGTCTCCTACCACATAGCTAATCCCCATTAAGTGTTCAGTTTTTAACAATTTCAACGTCTTCCTTGGCGCAGAAACCATGCTATTTTCCTCTTGCAGGAACTGGTGTTACCTCCAGCCAGGAATTTGTATTGGTCTCTGGAGGTGTGATGGATATCAGAAATGGCTGCAAGCTGTTATTGCACCAGTCTGGACCAAGTACATTTTTATAAACTTCCTTTTCCACTAAGGTTGTCAACAATATGGTTGTATTATTTAATCAGATCTGAAAAGAAAACTAAGAGGAAAATAACTTTAAATCATTTTACTAGCATTTACCCTTGTGGAGGAATGGTGTTATCATTGTATTCATCCATAGGCCTGTTCAATTTCAAATGTGTTGTTCTTTTATATACTAGGCACCATGCCTTGAAGGTCTCAACAAACACATGTTAGAGGTAATTTAGCATGTAAACATGGATTTTCTTACATGATGGAAGCATTTTAACCTTTCATGTAACACTGCAGTGCTTTCAAACTGAAGTCCTGCCAGAAAGTAGCTGTACTCCTGGCAACCATGCATTTTGTCATATACGTCAATTGTGAAAATACATTAGGCAGGAAAATTAAATAAGACCATTTGGGGAAAACACTTTTACTATTTCAATTTTAGGCCCGGAGCACAGGCACTGTGGCACTGACAAGGAGTATATTTTCAACAGGTTAGACCTTTATTTAATCGACATAATTATGCTTTCAATTAGATATTTTTATAACCTTGATACTCCCTTAATACACACTACCACAAATTAATTAATAAATTACCCTAAAAAGGAGGGGTCTTACATAAAACAGTTTAATCTTTAAATCCACTGATTTCTTCTGTCATATAAAAAAAATCACAGTATATTAACTTTATTCCCAAGATACTTTTTTCTGTTTATCTGTAAGGCCAGGTACCAAAATACTTTGTGCAATAAAATCATCATCCACTAAAACTACTACTACTCAGACATACACTCTCATTCATTACTTTGTCTTTCGTCTCCTGACGAAGTGAGATTTAGAAAATGCAGAGCATCAATTAGTTTAAATTTTTCTTCATTACCCTATTGCTTTTAATTCCTTGTCCTTCTTTTCTTTCACGCCACTTATTATCCTCCTATTAAGATTCTTGTACTGCTCACATTTTTGATTCATTAATTTGTGATGGTGTAGATAGTGGAACTAGGAATATTATAAGGAGGCTGAATCCCAGTATACGGAGTTCGCATAGCAGTCAAAAATAGTGTCCAGAAAAAGGTGAAAAATCAGGGATGACTAAACAGAAAGGTGGATTTCCTCCACTTTGCTACAGTGACGTAGTGATGAAACACAAGTGCACAGGGAAGTGTAGCATTATAATTTGTTTAGCGAACACGAAATCAACCCTCCTGAATTCTTTGAAGCATTTGCCTGTGAGGGCAGCATGTCTTGAAAACTAGTCCTAACAGGGAAATTGTTAAATGTTTTATCTCTGTAATGTATGTCAGCGGTTCATCATCCTGAAGCTGAGTTTTATGGCTCCTAACTTTGATGATATTTGTTGATCCTTGTTCAAGGTCACCTCCAACTCATACAAGACATATAGGTACTTTAACATCTTCCTGCACTTCTCTGCTCAAGGAAATTCGTAGAATGTCTTGTGCTTGCTTAGCTCTGAGAGCACAGTTTGTCTTGAAGTTGATCCTCTTCTATAAAAAAAATGGCAAAATGTCAACCCTTTTCCCAGTTCGGATCTTTTTGGTGATATGCTGCTTTCATCAACGGATTCTTCACTAAGGGGCATATGTATCAAGTTCCGTTTTTGCAATTCTCAAATAGCGATTTTTAGGGAATCGCTATTTGAGAATTGCAAAACGGGATGTAATAAAAAATTCGCAAATGTTTTGCGATTTCTTGGCATTCCTTAATTGCGATTAGCAAATTGCTAATCGCAATTAAGGAAAACCTTCCCATTCATTCCTATGGGCTAGGAGGCCCATAGGAATGAATGGGAAGACATTCTCATTTTGCGATTCGCAATTTGAGAATCGCAAAATGAGCATGCAATTTCAAGGGTGCTAGGGTGTCGAAAGGACACCCTGTTGCACCCCTGAAATATGTATGTATGCACATGTGGCGCACATACATGCCCTAAGGGCATGTCTGTGCGTTTTTCAATGGAATTGCAAATTAACTCCAACTTGAAGTTGGTGGTAATTTGCGATTTCTTACAACCAAATTGCAATTTTTCTAGGCTTCATACATTGCATTTAAGGAATCGCAATTTGCGATTCCTTAAATGCAATCTCAAAATAGAGATTCGCAAATTTTGCGATTCTCTAATTTGCGATGTCCTTTTGGGATGATACATCCCAAAAGGCCTTTTCCCGTTCGCAAACGTGCCGATTCTGAGAATCGGCCCGTTTGCAGACGGGAAAAGGGTTTGATACATATGCCCCCAAGTCTTTTTTCCCCAAAAAATCATAAAGGGTTGGCCTTTTAGCTTTGTGCCCAAAATACAGTGTTACGTTTCACTGTGCACTTTCGTTCCAATACTAGTCCAGCTGCATAAAACACAATTGTTTATAGAATGCCCTTATCAGCATGACACATATTGGAACTAACCAAGATTTCAATACCACTTACGGTTCATAGAAATAAGTGCTTCTTCATCTCCTTCACTAAAATGACAGCAGATCAATGTATTACAGAATAGTCTGCTTACAACAGAATATTACTTCTTTGAACGTAGGAAACACTCTTCTGTGAAACAGTCCATTCTTACATCTTCATATCCTCAAACCACTTCTGTGAGGAGTTTGCTTCCGTCAATCTCTAGTTCTATTTAACTAGATTATCTTTGACTGAAGCAAAACAGTTGGCTTTCCAATCCATTACAGTTTCTTGTGTTTGCCCCATACTGTTTCCTAAACATATATTTTTTGCACAAATGTAATGCAAGAAAGTGCCTTTTTTTTGCAAGATCACCTCCATTGTTTTGCACTGATGCTGTTGTTTTTTTGGCTCTACAACAGGACCCTGCTAACCACACCCCAATGCATGTGTTCTGACAGCTAAAATGTGTTGAATTGGTTCAAACTCTAATTGACACATTTAACTGGCATATAAAATGTACATGTACAATGTACCCATAACCTGTAAGTTCAATGTCACTAGTGGAATGCAGGCCTTTTTGTGCCACCACTAAAGTGACCATGTAAAATATGACCCTAAGTCTCCCACAGCACACTAGCTGGATAATTTTAAAACAGACATTTCAATCTGGTAACATCACCCTTTTAACCAGTCTAACCCTTCTTTTAAATAGTAGAAAGTAACCCCTAAATTAGGCCTAACCAGCCCTAAAGCAGAGTGCATAGTATTCAAAAGTAAGACATATGTATTGGATTTTTTTCTGTGTCCTTACAGTGAAAAAATCACCAAATCCATTTTCACTGTAGCAAGCTTGTCTGTGCCATAGAAATCTTAAGATTACGGTATTATACTTAGGGGTGGGCGGAATTTGCGAAATTCACTTTCGCAAATT
The DNA here is from genome assembly GCF_964204655.1 of Triturus cristatus. NCBI lineage: Eukaryota > Metazoa > Chordata > Amphibia > Caudata > Salamandridae > Triturus > Triturus cristatus. Next base: position 720,147,521 of record NC_140588.1, read on the forward strand.
ATCGCGAAAGTGTTAAAAATCTCCGCAAACACGCGGAAATATCGCCAAGATGCGGAAGTTTATTTCCCGCCAGTTCGCGGTATTTTCTGCATGGTCGCAGCTCGCCAACTTACCCCTGCGGTTGCTCGCGGGCGCGGCCATCTTGTTTTTACTTGTCTCGCGGTGCATGATCGCGAGAAGAAAGACGTGATCGCGTGACAAATGATGTTACTGCGGGCGCGAACTGTCGCGAGACAGCGCAAATGGCTACCAACAATCCAACATCTCGTGGAGAACGCGACCGGATAGGGAAAACTTGTCGGCGAACGCGGGAATTCAGGTAAGGTGTTCGCGCGCACGCGAGAATGTATTATTTTACAGCGCGAGCAAGCAAAAAATTTCCGGTACAATGCGGATTGCGGAAATTTTGATATTTTCGCGCTCTCCGCTGAACGCAAAAATGTCAAATTATTTCAATTTCCGCGAGCGGAACAGAATTTTTAGCCCAGGCCTAACTGAAACTGCTGAGTGTAGTTTGTGGAGGCTAATTCTGGGTCTGGGACATCTTCTGGCTGGGTATGTGTTAGATGCTGTGTAAGAAGGGCCTGATCTAAGCCACTCCAAGCCTTAAATTGTTTAGAGGTAATTGAGTCAGGGTGTGTGGAAGTAGGGTGCAGTAACCTAATTTCAAGTAATACTGCAGAGTGATCAGACCATGTCAGAGGGAGGATCTCATTTATTGAGATCTGCTCATTATTCGTGAACAGGCCATCCAGAGTGTGCCCAGCCGAGTGTGTAGGACTCATGACTCTTTGAGAGAGTCCTAACACCTCTAACTCAGAGATAAGGGCTATGGACTACTTGTCATCAGGAGCTTCCAGATGAAAATTAAAATCTCCAAGAATGGTAAAATTAGATTCTCCTGCCGCGGGTTCCAATAAGTTTCCCATAGCTGCTAGAAAATCTCCCCTGGAACCCGGTGGGTGGTATACTTGGGTCCTCTTAAATGATTGATGGTTAGTGAACATTATACTAAAGTTACATGCCTCACAAGCCATGGGGGGAAATCGTCTCTATCTTAACTGAAAAGTCATCTCGGTATATAAAAGTCAGACTTCCCCCACTCTTATTCACTCAGATGTATATGCAGAATACCTGTCTGGGGTAGCAATACAGAAATCTGGGCCTGCTGAGGGGTCAGCCCAAGTTTCTGTAATAAATAAAAGATCAAGATGGTGATTATATAAGAATTCCACTATTTTATATTTGTGCTTTGGAAGAGAGTCGGCATTAATCAGTGCAGAGTAAATCCTGTCCTTTTTCTTGTATTTTTTTGGTACTGTGTTGTTAAGTTCAATTGCCGCCCTCTTTGGTCTGTACCCTGTCATGTGCCTCCACTCTAAACCCACAAGTAGGACACAGAACTGTGGCCCTGATATGGAGGTTTGCCAGATTTAAGTGGGCACAGCGCTGTTCGGCCTGATTACCTTCGGGATTGATGGCCCTTAAAATCTATGTACAAAGCTCAGGCCTAACGTCATCCTCAGGCCGACACAGTAACACAGTAAGGTAGGACCCCTGGGGAGATCTATTGGTATATATACATCACATCTTGCTAAGATACCTAGAGGAGACAGAGACTTCCCGGCTGACACACTGACCAGAGATGCTGAGGTTCCTGCATAAAGACTCTCCAGCTAGCAGTGGTCTAACATTCCTTGCGGGGTGTCCAGCTCGAGACCAGGACGGGGTCAAACAGTCTCACTTAAGGTAATGGGGTTAACTAAATTCTAGAAGGATTCTTGGCTTAACACCTACACCAATGCTAGGTACATCTAGTTAGGGAGGCATCATAGGAGTACGCACTTTTTATTATCATGTGTTTTATATACGTGAATGTATTCATGATTTTAGTAAAATGGTAGAACTATTTGACCCTGTTTACTTTCATAGTACTGTTAATCATTTATATCTTATACTGTCTAAAGGTTGTGGCAGCACATCTATTCTACACCAGAATAACGACTGTTCAATAAATGTTTATTAAAAATGCCCAGCCTGTTTATTCTGTTTATCTCTCTGAGACAAACGAAGTAAGCACGAGTGACTGAGTGACTGAGCGAAAAGTAGTATATTGTTTCCACAGTCCTGAGTGGTCAGGTTTGTCCTGTTCTGAGGTTGTCAGAATCCATTCTCTCCTTGATAGAAGGAGATTATAGTGGCACTGTTAGCTAGCTGAGACAGACAGGCTAACATACCCGGTGGAGGTGCACAGAATCAGTCTGCCACCAATCACACAGTTTATGTTATCCAAATGCGCAGATCCTGTATAGGTCATATAGGAACTACACGGCAGAAGGGCTATAAGCAATGGAGGGAGCTGAGGTAGATTTTAGCCAGGTCTCTATTAGAAATCCCAGATACGGTGATACAGAGGCCAACATGTCCCAGATTTAGATTGCGTGTTCGGGTAGTGATTTAACATTACATAGAAATCCCCTGGAAGGTGAGGGAAAGAATCTAAAGGGACATAGAAAGGTAAGTCATAACCAGGGGTATAGGTCTCACTAGGTGGGTTCAGAGGGTGCTTTCCACCTTGGTTCATCATAAGACTTTGAAAGTGACATTGTAAGCAAATTAATGGACCTGCGAGGTGAGAAGGAAAGCTTTGTTTGCAGCAGGGTTCATTAGGGGTTTAACCAGGCCTGGATGTAGTTTGCGGAGTTTTGCTACGCGGAACTCTGCGAAGTGACAAAAAGCTCTGTGAAGTTCCGCAAGGTGCGGGAGGGCAGTGCAAACTGTCGTTCACGCTGGTCTTCCTGCCGCTCGGGTAGAAATTCTACACGAGCTGCAGCTCGCACTCGCGAACTTACCGTTTACTGGGGAAAAAAACTCTGCTACACTACACGAAGTGGTGTTTTCTGCACTCTGTGAGCTCCGCGGAGTGCGGACTTCAGAAAACTCTGCAAACTCTACAAACGGAGCGGAGTTCACCACCCAGACCTAGGTTAAACCCTTACATTGATCTCCTATGCTGATGAGTTCCTCCGCAGAATAGGTGATTATAATTGTGCTGCTAATTTCTGGGGAGAAAGGAGCAAGGGTCCTGGCTCCTGGCAGTGGTTGGGCGCAGACAAGCTTTCCTTTGGTGCACCCGCTGCCTGCGTCAGCACCTACACCAAAATGAAATAGGTGCTTGGGAGCGCAGCTAGTCTGCTGACCCTCTTAGTCCCCAGCCGGTACCCATAAGTGGGGAAGCTTGCTTGCTCTCTCCACAGAAAACAGAAGAATCTGCAGTGGAGTTTAGAGTGAGGTGAGCCGAAGTAGGTAACATTAAAAATAAAGCCTATCATGCATGGCCTAATAGTAAAAGAGAGGTTGAAATAGTTCAAAACAGTGCATAGAAATACTTTATAACAATGCGTGGAAGCAAGATTGCTTCGGCTTGCCAGCGGTCTATCTTGTGGAATCTACAAGGTCCTGGACCCTTGGCTGTTATTAGAGTGCACTCCTGTTAGCCTAAAACCTGAGTCTGAAAGTGAACACTTAGAAACCTTTCAGAAAGGTTCATCCAGAGAACCATCGGAGACTAGGACCAACACCGAAGCCACAGCTGCTGACATTGAACCGCTGGTCAGACTCAACTCACAAATTTTCCCTGACTGAAAATATTTCGACTCCCAGAAAAGTTTTTAAGTCATAGCATAAAGGGACTTCCATGAGGCTAACATCAAGCAGCATCCGACTGCCAACTAGACCTTTCCGGGTCCAGGACTCCAGATGCCAGATTCGCCTCCTTGAAGCATTCATGCTATTGACAATGCCAAGTTTCCCACTAGTTCCGAGGCTCACACCAAGGACCTATATTTCACTGGGCTGCCATCGCCCTTAGGATCCTGCAGCCTTTTCCCCCGATGACCCATCAATGACAACTTTCTCCAGAAAATCTTCCACATGAGAACGTAAACTTTTCTTTTGGCTAGCCTGTCCACCTGCAAATTAACAGAGCCAAAAGCCCTGTTAAGAGACTGAGGAGAAAATTTACAAGTGGTTTGCTCCACAGGAACATCACTTTTACAGACGTTCCCATGGCGCAATGCTCTGCTCTATATTTAAAAAGTGGCGTTAAGCTACCTTTTGTGGCTTAACGTCACTTTGTAAATATGGTACCCGTTCACGCAGCTTTCTGTGTGAAAGGAGCGTGCAATGGGAGTTGCTATGGGCTTTGCATCACAACATCCATTGTTCTTTGACACTGCCCCAGATTTACAAGGATGTGTAATTCTGAGGCAACGCCAAAAACTAACACCATGCAATAGCAGGTGTTAGAATGGTGCAACGAGAAGAAATACTTTTATTTCTCCTCGTTTTTGCTTTTTCCATGTGTGCTGAATTCTGCAGCACACATAGAAAGAGAAAAATGCCATTAATTATTGTTTGTGGGAAGGAATGTGTCCCTTCCTGCACATAAAATACCATTCCCTGCAATGCACTAAAGCGTAAAGGTGTCCGTGTTGGTGCTAAACAGCACTTTTTATGGCCAGTGGTAGGGACAACCCAGGGGTGCGCCATATTGTTGTAAATACAGCACACCCCAGCGTTTTTGAAATGGCAGAGTGCGATGCTGCACAATTTGCCACAGCTCCGTGCTCAGCCATTTCCATGCACATATGCCCCATAGAATTGAAATTATGTCACAATGCTAACAAAGGACATTTTGAAAAGGCTCTCAGGGTCTGGGACTAACCTTGCCTTGCCCAGATCACCTCTGACGAGGAGGAAACTCCAGAGAATAAGGATGTAGTATATGAGAACACCTTTTCCCAACATACTATTTCAATAGTAGCCTCCAGGATAGGATGTGAGCTAAGTACATCCAGCACCAACACTTCTGGAAGGGCTCTTTGCCAGAGAGAGCTGGAAGCCCAGCTGGCAACCTTTGTACCGGTGGAAAGAAAAATGGCTCTTGAATTAAAGCAATTGGCTTTAGAGGAAAATAAGGCCAATCTGGCTCTGAGGTCCAGCAACAATGGTGGCAGGAATGAAGATGTATTTGCAGGGCGTTCAACCCACCACCCTTGTCCAAGGACAGTGTGCCCAGGTTTGTGGTGGGGTGTGACATAAATAAATGGTTTGCTTCTTTTATTGGGGCTTGCAAAATGTTCAAGAGAGTCCACTACACTGTGGTCTTTTACTGTGGGAGTCAGTGTCTGTAGTAGGGAAGGATAGGCTCCTGACTCCAGAGAAGGGGATAGCTATGCCCTCTCAATACATAGAAGTTGCCTTAGATGAAAGGTTTGGGCTCCCACCTGACTAATATAGCAAACACTTCAGAGGCACCCACAGAGATGCACAACAGTCATAGGTGCACTTTGCAGATAGTTCAGTGAAGGCACTGGATGGCTATACATTAGGTAAGGAGTTTATAACTTTTTATGGGCTATATAATTTGATTATCGAGAAGAACATTTTAAGTTACCACTCTTCAGATTTGTTACACCATCATCTACTGGATTCAGAACTATATAACTCCAGATAGCTAGGTGAGGCAGCTAATGACTGGGTACTTATATGTATATCAAAATAGCCCCAGAGGTTGACAAGAAAGGGAGTGGAACAACAAGGATAAAACGAGGATTTCTCACAAGGCCCCTAAAGCCTGTCCAAGACTCCTGTGCCTTTGCCAAAAACTAAGTGGGGAGAAACATTTTGCCTTGTGAAGGCTGGGGTATGTCTAGACTGTCATCATCCAGGGAATTAAAAGGGTGACTCTGTATGTTCTAAAAAGATACCCACTGGTGTACAGACCCAAGGGATTGATGTTGTAAGAATTTGGATGGAGGTTTGGCCAAGGAATATCAGGGGTTAAACTGAAGCCACTTTAGTTGAGTCTCTGTGAGTGGGGTAGATGTTGAAGCCCTGGCTGCCTGACCTCCAAGCATGGTGAAATACAGGTAATGGCCTAACATCAACTGGACAAAGTAGAAGCTCTCAAGCATACTAGAGCCAGCATGACCACTGTGGTGGATGGGCTAGCGTCTCCAGAGCAAATTAGCCCAGATGTCCTCCATAAAGTAGTCAACTCTGACTACAAGGTGATGTTCCCTCTCATGGTAACAGTCAACATTGAGTGGGGAGGGGTTACTGGCCTAAATAAAGGCAGTTGTGAGTCCTGGCATTGCAGTGAAGTACCAGTCTGGAAATTACTAGAAGACTTTGCTTGAGCTGAAGTGGAAAGTAAGACCCATGAAGAAGTGCTGGGTCTCCCTGAGTGGGTGTATGTGGCCACAAGGGTGCTGACAGCATATCAGGGAAGTGAGGAAAGCCTAGAGTCTGAAACAATATCCCAGACCCCCTCAACTAAGAGTAAGAGAAAGAAGTGAAGGAAACCAGTCTCAAAGGTTCCCGCAGTCCACAGAGAATCTGACTCCTGGCACAGGATCTGTAACCTGAAGGGTAAGAAATCCCCCTAAGAGACCTCCTAGAGCTTGTTAAGTTGCAAGGACCAGGAAGACCCTCCAGGGAAAGAGTTCTGCTAAGAAATGACAGCCTGCTCAATTCTTGGAAGCCTTCGACGCCAGTCTGAAACACATTCATGGAGGGATACTAGTTGAACCCACAGTATCTAATGGGAGCATAGGGTCCTGTACAGTTAGACTGGGACCGAAATCTAGGGCATCCAGGAGTTTGTTGTTCCCCCACAGAATAGTGTCTTCCTTCTAAGCTTAGCTCATGGCATCCCCTTGGCTGGTCATTTGGGCCAGACCAATACCTGAAACAGGTTAGTCAGCCACTGTTACTAGCCACAGCTGTTTGGGAAGATGAAGGGCTTCTGTCACTCCTGCACCACCTGTCACACCCCTGGCAAGAAAACCCTTAATCCCACTGCCTGATGTTGGAATGCCTTTTAAGAATGTGGGGGTTGACATTGTCGGTCCCCTGGTCCCTCCAACTGTTTCATGGAATAGGTTCATATTAGTGGTGGTGGACCATGCAACAAGGTATCCTGAAGAAGGACCTCTGAGGACTACGACTGTGCCCTCAGTGGTCAGGGCCACGCTTAGTGTCTTCACCAGAGTAGGGTTCCTCCTCAGAGGGGTAATAACTTAATGATTGCATACTTGAAGGATTTCTGGAATGAGTGTGGGTTGACTTACAAGTTCACCACCCCTTGTGAAGAGATTTAACAAGACCTTAAAAGACATGAGTGTAAGGTTGTCTGAGACACTCCATAGAAATTGGGATGTCTTTCTCCACTGTTTTTTATTTGCCTACAGGGAGGTACCACAAAGGGGAGTGTGATTCAGCCCCTTTGTACCTTTGTGCAGGTCATCTCCTAAGGTCCTTTAAGTCTAGTCTGAGAAGGGTGGGAGAACCTCTCAAGGAGCTCAAACAGGACTTAGTGGATTGTGTGCTAGGCCTTGCCTCCTGCATGTAAGACTACACAAAGAAGGCTAGCCAGAACCTAGAGGCCAACCAATAGCTTTTATGTATGGGTAATACCAAAAACTCCCTTGGAAGAATACCAGCCAGGTGATGGAGTCTGTGAGTCCCAGAACCCATTGAGGTAAGTATACTGAGCCTTAGAAGGTGCTGGAAATGATGGGAGAGATCACCTACCTGGTTGGCCTTGGCACTCCTAGACCCACCACCACAGGGTGTCTAGAAGTGCAGTTTCTATGTCATTCTGCATTGCACCACATATCTCACACTGTCACACTTCCTTATATGTTTTAAAAGTTTTCAAAAGTGATTGCAAAAAAGGATTCTATAGGAGTGGGAGAACAGGGCCATTACTAAAATGTGCCTCAACTTTGTTAATTGGCCGTGTTCAGCCCATGTCTGCTACTAGATCCCCCATTTTAGGTCAGTACTCTAGTTGTTCAATTGATTTATGTCTGGCCCAGTACTTAATCAAGCCGAAAAGACAAGCCCATCTGCCCCATCCACAGCCAGCCAGGGTCCAGAACTCCTGCCCGTTCGCCATCAACAATGATCACCCACTCCCCAGCCCAGCTCCACTCAACCAACATGTAAACTTTGTCAGCACTCAGTTATGCCTGATGGTACACATTGTGTCTGTAACAATTGCAAGCAGGATGTAGGACAGCAACCAGTAACATAATACAGCCCCACTCAATCAGGGGCAATCACGAATGGCAGATGTTGCTGCTGAATTGCCGGTCACTGCAAAAAAACAGCACAGAATTGCTCATACCACTGGAAGATAAACAACCAGAAATAGTTTTCATCACTGAGACGTGGCTAAGAGATGACTCCATAACAGATGTAGCCATGGCTCTCCCAAAAGGTTATGCTATTGCGAGGTGCGACCACGAAGAAGATAGAAGGAGGTGGGGTAGCCATAAACTTTAAGGAAACACTACAAGAACAATTCACTCCCATAAAGGTTCCCAGAAGCATATGTGTGCTTTTCTCACTCAAGCTCTCTACTACCTTCACCTTCTTAGGTATAATTATATATAGACGTCCCCAAAGTCCCACCAAGTTAAGGCGATGCTGGTTGAAACTAGATACCACTAGTTGGGAAAGCTCCATAGCTGCATCCATACCCAATGTGGAAGGGGAAATTGGAGAGAGAAACAACAGGTTTGAGAACTGGCTAAGAGGATCTATGGCAGCCTGGTCTCCACGAAGTACCAATGGCGAAGTCGTCCATGAGGACGTGTTCCGTGGTTCTCAGCAAATCTCATGCAACTAAAACAGGAAACAAAAAAATATGAAAGTGAATGGAGAAAAGCGTGGATGGTCCCAGCAAGGCATTATACAAGAAATCCATGAAAAAATATCAATACACGGTAAGAGAAGCAAGATTCTCTTCAATGTACCCAACTCTTCAAAAGAATTATTCAAACGGGTAAATGGCCTTTTGAAACCAGTTAAGAATCAAATAGTTCCCAATCCCTCAGAGGAGCGCTGTAACATGCTTGCAAACTTCTTCATAGGAAAGGTGAACAACATTCTACTAGCCCTACCCAAAGATGCCACCCTAAGTTCAACAAGAGTCACAGTAACACTGGCAAAACGCACACTGCCGGGCTTTCCTCCAATGAACAGGGAAGCCACTGAGAATATTCTCAGGACCATCAAATCAGGGTCACTGTTCGACCCAGACCCCCTTATATACTCAGAAAAGGAGGAAACATAATCTAGGCCATACTGATGTACATATTTAACCACTCACTACAAAGTGGCACGGTCCCCTCGGTGTGGAAACATGCCGTGGTGAAGCCCCTCCTCAAAAAGCCCTCAGCATATCCCCTTCATGAAGAGAACTGTAGGCCCACTTCTAGGAGCTGGTAGGATCCTGGAGAAGAATGTTAATAAACATCTGCCCACTTTTTTGGAGGCTCATACCATCCTTCATCCTAAGCTGGGTACAGGCCGGTCAGCAGCACAGAAACAGTTCTATTAAAGGCAACTGAAGAACTTTGACCTATTTTTTACCAAGGTGACTCAGCTTTAATGATTTTTCTGGGTCTGAGCCTGACCTTTGACCCAGTATCTCATCCTGTCCTAATTCACAGGCTAGAAGAGGCAGGAATCATTGAAGATGCTCTTAAAGGGCTAGCAGACTTTTTAGAGCATAGGAGATTTCGGGTACAGGAGGACTCATCGCTCTTTGCAACCTATGCTTTGAAGTGTGGCGTACCACAAGGATCGTACCTAAGTTTCACCCTCTTCAATCTCCATGTGCGCCCATCTGGTGGAAATAGTGCAAGCACACAGGCTTGCTCTAGTCTCTTATGCAGATGACACACAGTCATTTCACTCACTGCATACACAAACAAAACCTCCAATCAATTAAACACGTCTCAAACAAGTAACAGACTGGATATATGTCACTATTTGAAATTGAATGGGGATAAAACAGATGTTTTAGTCTTAGGAAACAACCCCTCCCACTGGTGTGAAGTTAACTGGCCTGATTGTCTCAGTCCACTTCCCTCATGCACCCCTACAGTCAAGGGCCTGGGATTCTGGATATATGACAGGCTACCAATTGGGTCAGGTTAAGAAACTGGCCGCATGCTGTTTTGGACTTCTCTAAACTCTGAGAAAACTGCTAAGCTCGCTCCCGTCTCGAATACCTTAAGTAGAATATATTACAGTTGTGTCAGTGACTAAACGTTAAAGCAAATTATATAGTTCAAAACACAATCTCCTCTCTGTGTTTTGTTGAATTTCATTTACTAGATGTAGTAAATGAAACAGTACATTCAGAACAACGTTTGCATAGTGTTTTGAAAACAGGTTGTCCTTTTACGGGGTGAGTTGCAGTAGGTCACTAAATAAATCAAATGCTGTCCTCCAAAGAGTGCATCACTGTTTTTTTTAAATCTGCTACGGTGTAGGAAGGAAAGCATTAAGTTCGAAACCAAGCGCACTTCGTCAATGATTACTAATCCTCACCAGATATTTTATGGTATGCTAATTTATTGTCATGTTTACCGGGGAACATTAGTAATCGAAGTAAAGTAAATCCTTTAATGTTATTTGCAGCTACACAAGTCTGTACTGTTACTGCACATGACAAATTTGATTATGTAGCCTGCTGTAGATAACTGATGAGAACTTTAATTAGAAAGCTTTTTTCCAATGGCAGCTTGACCACCGATTAATAGCAATATTGGTTTATACGAAGAACGTTTATATTGTTTATTCTTGAGGAGAAATCCATGATATATTTTATCTTTAACTTTATTGTGATTCCTTTCTGGTCATCTTTCAGTTGTTCTAGCAACTGTTCAAAATGAACAGTTTCCTCTCTTGCTTGCTGCATTGCACTCTGCACTTCAGTCATAGCTATAGGTGATTCATTTTAAATAATTGGTTCTCCAAGAGGATCTTGAGTCAGTGCTCTAGATCTATAGCTGCTTTGTGAACTCACTCTGACTATCTCAGCAGCAAGGTTTCTTTCTATTCAATCTCATATTTCAACATTTGCAAGTAGGTTGGAAAGACTGAACATTGAATGTGGTCTTTCACAGCATTGAACAAGTCCTCCCTGTAGTCATAGTGTCCAAGTAAATCTGATTCAGCATGTCCTTCTTCCATGTATTCAGTTAGATTACTTCTATATGTATAATGTTGAAGTACTTCATAGAGAAAAATGTTTTGAAGATGTGGACTCTTTCTTGGGTAGTATGTATGCAACATATTACATTTCAGAATGTCTCTACTTTCCGAATCAAATTCTTTGAGATACTGTATTGATGGGAAAGCCTTGAATACTCTATTTCGACTGCTTGCAAGGCCTAGATGTACCCATACAATTCCCCTTGACTTTGAGAACAAATTAACAGAGCCCAACCAGGCTTAGCACTCATAGGAACCTAGTTCTCTGTGGAAAAGCATTTTCAAGCTGAAACTACACTCTCTTCGTAAGACTCTTTTCTGCAGAAATCTCCTCCCACAAATTCTTTTATCTCTGTCCTCTCTGATTTTATTATATATGAAGTCATGTAGCGAGCTACAGTGATGATGTTGTCTGCAACAAATTGTAAATCCGTATTTGCATTCCACATCTCCAGAATCACAGGGTTGTAGTCATTAATATACTTTGAAGCCTCTGTTCCTCTAAGGTTGTATGTATTTGTTTGTGATATCCATGTCAGTTTATGAATGACTGCAGACAAAAAGCTGTTTACTCTTCCCTCAGAAGTAGTGGGCCGTGGGAATCCTAAACAAAGTCCTGTGTAAACTGTTCCTTTGCAGCTGCATTTTTTTTAACAGTACTTCCCATGTCTATGATTTTAGAAGCGGAGAACTTGTTGTTTGAGTCCCTTTTCATCCACAGACTTTTGGGAATGTGCATGTGACATACTGTTGTATGAAAGGCAATCATCACTGTCTGTTCCAAATTTCGGTGCATCTTTTATCCATAAGAGCATGTGAATATGTGGAACACCTCTAGCTTGGTACTCTTGGTGCCAAAAGAAATCAGTTACTTGCCCAAGAGGAGGATTACTTTTGTTACAAATGATAGACATCATAGTTTGAGACCTATGATTAAAATATCTGCAAACATTTGCAGGATCCAGCAAGCAAAGTTCTCCAGCTCTCTTCACTTTGATATATGTTTGAGTTTGCTTCTAGCAAGAATTCAAGGAGGTCGTCCAACACATACTCAGTGCAACTGAGGGTTAGAAACCAAGTAAGTGCTTCTAGATTTCTCATTTCACCTCACCATGACGATGATACCAATACTCATTTGTGCCATGTGCCATGTTGGCAGACCCTCAAATTAATCAAGTTGTATTCCAGGTTTTCATCTTTTCCTTGAACTTTGTCAACAAATTCCCTTGCTAGAGATTTTGAAGATTCACTCCTGTCTTGAGAATGTGGTTAACTGCATAAGATTGTTCTGACAAGTCGCTCTCAAATAATAGATGAAATATATAGGGAATCAACATGTGAAATCTAGATTCCTCTGAATATAGTCTACCTGATCTGTACTCAGCTGCTGGTACTTGTACAGGCCGGTCATCAAATCTACCACCTACTCCAGCAGGAAACAGATGTGGAAAACAGCGAGCTTCTAAAAATTTCTCCCACACACTCAAGGGAGCTCCTTTTGTTTCTTTCATTTGAAAGAGATCAATAGCATCACCAATATCTCTTTAGAATGCAGAATGAATACTGTAGTGTTCATAAATGTCTTCTGATCTGGATCGATCTGCCTTTTCAATTTGACCTCTTGATGATGATGTGCCATCATATATATATATATGTATATATTTATATATATACATATATAATATTATATATATATATCGTAAAGAACATCTATGTTTTTAAAATAAATATTACTTGTATCAGATATAATGTTGCTTTTTTTAGTTTACCTAGATCCTCTAACTCTTGATATCTTTTTTGCTCTTTGTAGGAACACCATTGATAATAAGTGCTTCTTTGAAATCTCTCTGCAACCCTACAGTTCCAATATTCTTCTTGAAATCTAATGGCAAGTATACAACTCTACCTTTAAGACCTTTTTGTTACTCTGTTGGAGGTAATTTCCCTGTCTTTGGCTCCATATGAACTACAGCTTGCAATGAATGTATACATTGTATCAGAATTAATTCATAAACATTTAAATCTTGAAGTTCTTTTGAGACTGGAACAAATTCTAACGTGCTGTTGACTGCTCTAGCTGGCATTTAATTATCCTTCAAATTATCATAACAGTGCTTGCAAGTTAAAGTTGGCTGTATATCAACATTTGTAAGACAGAACATCATATACAGACATATCATCTGACATAAATATCATCTCTGAAATACCATTCACAATAATATCATCTCATCGGATGCTTTCTACTATTACTCTAATGGGGCTGTCAGGAATTTCAGTCTTTCACCACTGATGTCCTGGACTCCAATTAGTAGGATACCCCTACTGATAACCAAGAGCCCCTTTCTAGCACTCCGATCTCAGGGTAGTGAGGCAGAGTAGTACAAGGCTTACTCAGGAAGATGCTGTGGGGAAGAGTCTCAGCAATCAACAACACAAAAAACAACAGTTAATAAATCACTGTTCAATCAGTGTTATGGTTACAAAAAATAAAATGTACATTATTATACACACTACTAAATACAACACATAAATTACAAATATTCACAAATTGGTAGCTGGAAAGGCCAAAGATGACACCGGATGAAGAGCCTCACAAAGTACAGACAGCATGCATTAAAGACAGATCCCACAGATCAGTTAACCCTATTAGCGTACACTCTACACCCTGCTCTTGAGACACCACAAGCAGCCTGTGTATGTACCCTGAATCCTAAAACCCAAAAACCACCAAACCTCCCTTGTACTATAGATGGTACAGTCAACAAAATTCAGACATACTATCTTTGTCCGGGTTTTACCTCAGTTGCCAGCATATAAAGTCAAAACACAATGACATCAATAGTAAAACACTTTAGAATGGTACCACTGTTCCAATATGTGCAGTGATTAACTATTACTACTGTTCTTATCAATAAATATCTCAATGACTAATACTGGGAGGTATATGAGTCTTTCTTCTTCTACCTTTAATTTTGCTGCAGACAGCCACAGATTTTAGAGAGAACAGCCCTGCACCCTAAATCCATTAGACTAAAGTCTCAGCTGCAAGAGTTCTTGAAAAGGTGAAAAATATCTCCAAGGTTCTTGAATTCTCTGACCGGGAGATTTAGCGTTTGTTAGAAATGGGATTTCTGGTTGGCTAGGGCTTGCGCCAAAGCCAGGCAGAAACCACCACTCTAGTCAGGGCTGGGGAGTTACACGCCAAAGATAACCCCTGCTCACCCCCTTGGTAGCTTGGCAATGGCAGTCAGGCTTATCCCAGAGGCAATGTGTAAAGCGTTTGCGCGCGCACCCAGCAACAACCCCCAAGGCTCACCACAAAGGAAACTCCACACAAGGTATTGTATAAAAATAGTCTTTGTATTATCAAAACACATTAGATAAAAACACACACTTTACAATGTGCCAACAGGCACGGGCAGAATTTACAAGGGATTATATGTACAGGGGACAGGGCCACATGGACCACTGTCAGGAATTAGCACTTTGTAGAAATTAGCACTTAGAACATAGGAATAATGCTTTAGAACATAGCACATACAATCACTGTAGCACTAAATAACATATGTAGCACACAACCAGTAACTACTGGTAACAGGTAAGTACCACCTACGCAACCCTAACCACCTTAGGGAAATATCGCGCAGGGAACCAGGACCTCACTAGCACCACCTGTACTAGGAGAAAACAAACACCTAAGTATCACAATACCTGTAGGGGTAAACACACATTACACATGATGCATCACATTCAGAGGTGTAGGAAAGGAAAACACATGATGCATAAAATACATTCAGCGGTGTAAGAACAAGGCACATGACGCATAAAAACACATTCAAAGGTGCAGGTTAGGAAAACACATGATGCATAAACTACATTCAGCGGTGTAAAACAAGGCACATGACGCATAAAAATACATTCAGAGGTGCAGGTTAGGAAAACACATGATGCATAAACTACATTCAGCGGTGTAAAACAAGGCACATGATGCATAAAAACACATTCAGAGGTGCAGGTTAGGACCAATAGCGCAAAACTCACATTAGCCACTACCTGTGGCAGTCCCTAGGCCAACTGGCCTTGTTGGGGCTAGGACGCCCTGTCCAGCAGAGTCAGGGGCCTAAATGGAGCAGCTGCCCACGAAGTGCTGGGCAGCTGGGAACAATGGGGGGGGCCAACGCTGGAGCCTCGCTGGGCTCAAAACACAAGTAATGCCCTCTAGCGCCTCCGTGGCTCTGAACAAACAATGCGCCGTCGTTGGAGTCCCTCTGGACTCTGGAGATACGTAGCCCCTCTACATTGGAGCCTCGCAGGCTCTAAAAATAACCATGATGGCACCTTTGTTGGGGCGGCCCGCCGCTAAACGGGGCCGCCCAGGAAGTCGGCACCGGCACTGGTGCCTCTCTCTCGCCCCCCTTTAGAGCCCAAACTCACCGGCTCTGATGCGGGGCTCATCTCTTCACCCGCGGTGGGGGCAGGCACCAGCAATGTGCCTCGAGCCCCCTCCGTCTTTAATCTGCACTCGGCGCTGCCTGCGGGGCTCTCCCTAAGCCATGGGAGCCCCGCACAGGCAGGCGCCATCTTCCGGTCTCCTGGGCGGCGGCGTGCGCGGGACTTCCTTCCCACACGGGAGCCCTGCGCAGAGCCGAGATGCTGGCGCCACTTCCCGCCCGGCTGCAGGCTCCGCCCCCGTCACGGGCAGGAGTGCCTGACTTCCGGGTCAGTCGAACGGGGCCGCAGCGGTGATTTCTTTTGCGGCGGCAAATGAGGGGTAGGCTCCCTCGGTTATTGAAATCAATAGCGGGGTGGTCACCCGCGATGATGCTGGATAAGCGGGGTGGGCTCCCGCGATTAGATATAAGAATAAGCGGGGTAGGCTCCCGCTAGGCATGAAAAGAATGCGGGGTGGGCACCCGCTTTCAGAGGCATCACAGGGGAATCCCTCACGCCGGGATTCCCTCTCCAAACGGGATGCAGCACAACGCGGTGCAGCCCATATGCTCTTCTTGAGGGGAGATGGACAGGAAGCGCACACAAGGCGCTGGAGGCATCACAAAGTTCTGCACCCTCAAAATGAGGGACCCAAGCCAGCAAAAGGGGTCCCAAGAGTCCTCCAGGCATCCAGGGGCTGGGCAGGGCCCAGGGAGGCAAGCCTTCCCCTGGGCCCCAGCAGCAGCACGCCCCTGGTTGTTTCAAGTTAGAACACAAGAACATTTTGTAAGGGGACACAGCCCCTTTTTATACACCAAATCCTTTGTTCTCAAAGGTGCAGGGAAGGGGCGAACCAGATACAACTGGTTCCTGAGCACTTTGTTTTGCTCAGCCCCTCTCCCTATTCACAGCACAGGCCAGGGTCATCATTCGCACCACAGGGGGCAGAGCCAGCATTGTGTGGGGAAAGCCCAGCCCTATTCAGGACCCAGGTGTACTCCTCCCACCCATCTAGCTGCTGATCTCCCTATTCACCACTGGGTGACTCCTCCTGACTCTGGGGATTGCCTAGCCCGTCACCTGACCTCAGCCAGCCAATCACCAGACAAGGCACTCATTTCACACTGCACACAGAAGTGCCCACTTCTAGAAGTGGCACTTCCACACTAGATTCATGCACGCCGCACACATCATCGTGCAGCATTTTATCACACGAGTCCGTACATACCAAACTCGCTTCTTCACTCCCCACGCATCAGGAACTACTAGGGACACATACATTCCTCCATGCATTCCTATGGGAGGGCAGGCCAACCTCACTACACACACGCACTTTACCCTGGGACACAGTGGTAAAGTGCGCAGAAACCAAAAATCACTAACACAAGTCACAGTTAAAAAGCAAAATGTTTTAGGGGTGAGCCTGCCAGAAGGGCCAAGTCCAACAGCGTTGTACTGAAAAATTGTATATAAGGCTCCCAGATGGCTGCTCCACTACTGACAGCCTCCAGGATCAAAAGGTCCTCTCCTGGTGGTGCAACTACCCTCCTTCAGGTGCTACCAGTCGAATAGTCATATTTATTTTGAACTAACCCACAGACTTATAGGGTGAATGTTCGATCAGGTGAGTTGGCTGCAATGCTCCCTTTGATGTAAACACAACCACTCAGCTTTTAATTTTTTCAAATATGTGTTTGGTGTGTCTTTTTACTTTTTGCTTTTTCTGCATGCCTGACCCTGTTGAGCACTTTCAGTGCTCTTGTCGGGGCCTGTGAGGGAGCACAGCAGCCCTCTTTGTGGGCAGTGTAGGACCCGGTGTTCTCCCTCTGCTCCTACCAACAACATGGGCAGAGTCCTTCATGATGTGTGAGTCCCACTCCTACTGGACACAGGCATGTGGAAAAGAGAAGGCAACCAGTAGCACTCCCAGGTCCTTAGCTCTTCCCTAGTGCTTATCAATAAGAGCTGATTGTTGGGGTAGGTACATGACACTCCCATACCTCGTCTGCCTTCCTGCCAAACCCCCACCCCCAGTGTACATGGTTGTGGAAAGGGGTTAGCACAACGCACACACCCATCTCTTGTGGCCATATCCCCGGGGTATTGGTCTTCTCAAGGATTGGATTGCATCTGTATAGCACTAAATAATTATAACAGGCCCAACAGCACTATGTGCCCACCGAACAGATTTGCATGTGTTTCAATCTTGGTAATGGGCTCTAGCCACCAGCAGCATCCAGTTTAGGCATCCTTACCACTGAACTTTAATGATCTTTAGTTGCTTATTTTTGTGATTGCCCGCTCTCTGATGAATAAGAGCTCAGGACCTGCTCTACTGGCCTTTAAATTCCATATGACCTACTTCAGGCATCACCTGCAGCTCCAGCACCCAGCTGTCTCAATCCAGCAGCAGTGTCTTCGCCAGACCCAGAATCTACCTACTCTATCTAAACTCCTTTCACTTCGTCTTGACCCAGGTTCTGCCGCAGCATCACCCTTCATCCCTCAGTTCAAATTTACCTTCCTGCATGTATTCCCCAGGCCCCACAATTCCTGTCCACTTGCAGAGTTCATGTATGCCTAGCAGGAATCAAAGGATCCTAGTTTAAAGGTCTCCCTCCACAGGACCAGGCCACAAAAGTCTCAAGTTAACTTCTTCCTCCACTGTCCCCAGCAAGTCCACCACTGTACTGTCCCCCAAAGTGAGTCAGAAGGTTATTGACTCTGGCCCTGGAGACACATATCTACAGAATTTTTAGGGCACATGAAAAACAGTTTCTGCTAAACCGGCTTTTGCCATGTACCAACCCTATTTTGGGAGTCCATAACCTATTACTAACTCGCACAATAGGGCTTTCAAGTCGCTATTAGGAAGTGGCGTGCCAAGGGCATCCCTTCCTAATAGCTAGTCGCAGGGGGGTGTACAATTGTTTTGCAAGCAGAACGCAGTTGCAGTTTAACACCTACTTCAAGTTTGTGGTAAGCCAGTCGCATATGGGAGGGGGTTCCCAGGGGACCCCTTTCCTTTTGTGAAAGGTAGCGAAAAAGTTTTTTAATAGCAGGCAGTGGTCCCGCAAACCACTCTCTACTCTTGAAAAAATGAAACAGAAACATTTCATTTTTCTTTTTGAAATGCATCTTGTTTCCTTTAAGGTAAACAGGCTTCATTTTAAAAAATTGTTGCTTTATTTAAAAGCAAACACAGACATGGTGGTCTGCTGTCCCCAGCAGGCCAGCATCCCTGTGTTATTGCCCACTCCCAATGGATCGCAAATTGCGATCTGCCTCATGAATATTTATGAGGCAGGTCAATTATGACACCATTGGAAATTGCTAATGTGTCTGAGACACATTAGTACATTTCATTTTGTGAGTATCTAATTGCGAGTCGCAAAAAATTGCAATTAGAGACTCTCAAAATGAAATGCCCCTTCGTCTGTATAAGTCCAGATTGTCCCGTCACTCCAGATAGGGGTTCATCCACGAAGGGTCCTTCCATCTTTGGCTCCTGAATATTCCTGTGATTCTGCCTGTCTCTCCCTTGTGCATGGGTTTTTAAGTGGGGGTGATAAGTTGCTGAACGTGAACCCCTTTGCCGAATCCAAAGATGACACCCCCTCCCTCCACCTGTGTCCCATCCCTCCTGCACAGCATCTTAGTCACAGTTGTCAATGGTCTCAGGTCTCTGAAAGCTTTGAGCCCACCACTGCTGCCAATGTGAAATCGGTTCCGTCACCAGAGCTTCAAAGGTGCCTCAGGGAGGGAATAGAGACAGATATCTGGCTGTTCCCCTTCTCTTTCTCTGGGAAGGGGATGCAGAGGCTTGCCAGGCAATATGAATGGAGTTATCCTATACCGATTCTGCCCCCACCCGCTTCCTTTCCTTCCTGATGGGCCCGTTGTGTGTGAAAGGCCTTGGTCTACCTGCTGGCCAGCATATTAATTAACTTGAACCAGCAGTGTCATTCAAAGCCTGGATGAAATTAAGGACTGACTCTGGAAAAATTGGACCAAAACCCAAAGTACATGAAAGAGAGCAGGTATGGTCCAAAAAATAATATATTCTACTCTGAACTTTATTTTGCGATGGAAAGAAATGTTAAACTCTTCTCTGGGTTAAGCCAATGTGAAGTTGTTATTTTGGTAAACTTTTCACCTACACTGTGTATATAGTAAATCACTACAGATAAGTAGCGAAGCACTACAGACTCACACCATAGTAAAATAAATAGGGATATTTTTTTCTGAATACCTTACTAAATTGCTGGCCAGCATATGTTTGGCCAAATTCCTCCATCTTCAGGGAAACCCACTGGCTGTCTCTCCCAGTATACATCTACTTTAATAACTCTGGTTCATTTACAGTGGCTTTCACAGTAATACGCCTGAGTATCTGGCTAAAAAAACCTAGCCTTGTCTTGCCTCACCCAAACTACTTGATTGGATTTAAATCCCTATTTTAAGAACAAGAGAGCAAGGCTTTCTCTTTTTCAATCCAGTGCTTTTCGCTACCTACATTCAGAAAATATTCCAGTAAATATTCAACCTGACTGTATATATGGAGTACGGTTATACTTAATGTATAGATTCTCCATTTCGTTTGTTTGACTATATGATTCTACTTTTAATACTCCAGCAATGGTTATTACATGCCCCCCACTAACTATAGGATTCTCTGCTCCTCTTCGTTCCTCCTTTGCCCGAATCGTAAAATATTGAGAGCCTCATTCACAAAGGTAAACTTACACTTGAGTGTAAGTTTACGATTTTGATGCGATTCCCAAAGGAATTGTATTAGTAGTATCGTTGTGACTGCCTATCTCTTTGTGTGCAGTCTCCGTCACGGGTGCAGAGACGCTGCAATGGTAAAGATACCACTCTCAATAGTCATTTGTGTATTCACACAAAATATAAACTTACGCCAAAGTGTAAGTTTACCTTTGTGAGTCAGGCCCTATGGGGCAGATTTATATCAGACTTGCGCCACTTTTACGCCCCATTTACATCGTGACGCATCTATGGAGATGCGTCACGGTGTAAAGCCCTGCGCCACATGAAACCTGCGTCAGGTTTCATGTGGGCGTTTCTACTCAGGGGGGGGCGTTCCGTCGCAGGAACGCCCCTGAAAAGTGACTTAGTGAAATCTATAAGATTTCACTGAGTCACTTTCCCAACGCTGATGCGTCAAAACCCTGCGCCTGCTTGAAACAGGCGTAAGGCTTGACGCACCATGTTAGGGATAGGGTAGGTTGGAACAGTGCTAGAGTTGCATCGCGCTTGCGACGCAACTTCGGCACTGCGCCAACCTTACGCCGGCAGATGCGTTACGTATCTGCTTGTCCTTGCGCCACGATGCACCGCATTGTAAATGCGGTGCATCTGCGGTGGCGCAAGGGCAAACTTGCGTGACGCATCTTCCCTGGTGCATCCATGCTGATTTGCAGGGATGCGCCAGGGAACATAAATCTGCCCTAGTGTCCAAAGCAAACACCTGTAAGCAAAAAGCATGCGTGGGCAAACATATGCCACTCCAGCACGGATAGGAAGCAAATGTTCACGGTGCATTGTATGTCACCAGATGTGCTTGGGAACATTTATAATGTGTTGGAGGTGCGCGTTCTTAGCAGCCCCGGAGCGTCCTTGTAAGTGGGATCTTTTCTACTCCTTGTACAGTCGGAATGTGTTTTCATAATATATATAAAATATATTCTGATTCTATTCATTTCAGCGTGGATTCAGATATGTGTTGGGCTTTCTTTCCAGATAATATAACATGGGATATCATCATGTACTCTATTTAAAAGATATTTTATAGATTTATGAGGGAATGTTTTGCTTAAGATAGGTGTTCATCTCCTGAATTAATGCGTTCACTAAACTGCAAGTATAAACGGGAAATTTATTTTGTAGCGTTTCCTGCTTAAAACATTAATTGTTGGTTATCGTATTTCAAACCAGCATGTTTTACAACATTTTTGTTGTTGACCCGGCTTTATTTTATAAAGACCAAAATCTGTAGGAACCTTTCACATCCACTTCGTTTTTGTTAAAAAGCACATCATCTGCACATGCTCACTCACAGATTACCACCATTAACAGCTTGGTTAGTAGATGACACTGTTATGAGCATGTCCTGTGATGTTCAGCATATGTTCAATGCTTTTAGAAACGTGAAGGATTTCATACATAGAATGCTGGAAAGCTGTTATCACATGGAACATTTTCAGATTTTAAACCCATGGGATCCCAAAGCATTTTAAGAGACCTAAATAGCATGATAATTTGTAGGATTTGGGACCATATGGCATTTCCACAGTTGGTAGGGTGTGCTAAGCTTCACACCCAAGTCATGTTTTATTGAATTTATGCAACATTTTTGCCAGAGTGCTGTAACGAGCTCAAAATGATAATAATGTAGCAGATTAAAAAGGTTAATTACAACTATTGTCACTAAGAAATATTATGAAAAGTCTATGATTCATGTGGTATTTTAGAAAGACATGGAAAGTTATCATTGCGAGTGACCACGCCGGAACAGAACACCTGTCTCCAGGTGAGAAGGGCACCTGGGGACACAACCTACTTCGACGCTGCACACCTCAGGGGCTGCAGTCCGGGGGCCCAGTCTGGCCTTGCAGAGGGCCCTGGATCCTGCCTGGATTTGCTGTCTGAGCCTGCATGGCACTGTGGCCTGGGGGGCTGCTACTGTGGTGTGGAGACTCTCTCCCTAGATGCAAGGACTCTCTGCTGACCTGCTGATCATCCTGGGTCATTCCGTCAATGAGCCTAATGCTGCTCTTAGAGTCTTGTTGCCCCCCCCCCAGCCTTCCCCTCATAACTGTGCAACACTTTGCCTGCCCTACGGGCCTGACGCAACCTGCAAAAATCCCCCAGAGCCGGTGCCTCAACCTTGATTCTGACATTGACTGCCCATGCACACCCCTCACGCCACGTTTGTGCCACCTTGGCGATTTTGTCCCACTACCTGGGGATCAGTGGTCACGCTCTTGGCAAGGCATTATTTGTGTAAGCAGGTAGGAGCTGCCATCGATATCTGCCGATGGGCCCCCGATAGCTCGCTAACCACTAACTGGATCACCCACTGCCCTGAGAAAAGGATTCTACAGAACCTCCCTATCTGAGCTGTGATCAGGGCGCTCACGCTAGGTTCTTCACTGTGGATTCGACATGGCCTCCATCTCCGGGGTGGGCTTCCTGCCTCCCTCTGCCGCACCTAGTGGCCTGCTGAATCCTCGCTGTTGGATCCTTGACCATCTTGGGGAGGGACCTTTCTCTCCAGGGCCGCATGGCTTGCGGGCAGACCTTTGACTGACCCCGGTCAATGCGATTTCCAGCCATCAGGCTTCAGCGCTCCGGCGCACGTTGGGACACCACTCTCTGTAATACCATGACCCAAGTTAAATCAACTAAAGAAAAAAATTAGAACTCCAGTAGCCACACCAGAGACAACACAGTCACCTTGATGCAGCAGAGGGTGGCCATCATGAACATGGAGCACTCTGGTGATCCCCCAGGGACCAACTTTGAGCACGCCCCTACTGTGACCATCACACAGGCCTACATGGACAAATTCTTACAAGGAAATCAGATCTGAAATCGGAGCACTCAAATCAGACGTCAAGACTTGCATTCATGAACTCAGGTGTGAGGTTATTGAAATAGGTGGGCTCATAGATGTCTAGAATGCATTTATATACAAAAAGCGAGAGGCAAAAAGAATAATGATAGGAGAACATGCAGATGATCGTAAGTCTTGAATGTTTATGTAGAATTTTTCTTTAATATATATTTCCTAAAAGACGCAGCCAATTTGTTTCATCTAACAAAAGGCTTTCTCAGGGCTGCAAATACGAAGAAGATATGTGTGTCATAAATTTGAAATATGTACAAGCTAATATGTACAAGCTAATAGTTAAAATACTGATATTTTATAAAAGACATGTTAACAGTACAACGGTATTCTATACTTGTTCTCTTGTGTACTGTGGTGACTATTTTGGGCAGTGGGGCTTTGAAACCCCTGGCTGCATCATCTATTTATGCTTAATGGTGGAGGAACAGGAAACACTAAGGCTTAGAGTGTCAGCCCTGAAAGAGCAGCAAATTTAACTTAAATTGAACAAAAAGACGTCAAGAATAGAGGCAGGAGGAATAACTTCGCATTATGGGCCTGCCACGGGGCGCAGAGGGCACAGACATATTGACATTTACCACTGACCTACTCCACACTATCAGGGATGATGATGATGCCTTCCTTCCGGCGCTGGACAGGGCCCACTGGGTGGCTTGGGTCCCAGGTCACCCTGATGTTGTCTCATGGAAGAAGACAGACACTGTCTTCCAAGCACTCACTGTTTAACTCTTCCAAGATATCGCACCAATCATGCTTCAGAGACTTCAAGCCCATCACAGATAAACTACCAGACCTTAATATCTGTTATCAGTAGGGCCACCCCTTCCCAATCATTAAGGGAAGCCAAACAACTCCTGGGCTTGACAACTGAGTTAGATGGGGATGAGTGGCACCTGCTGTGTTCCCCCAGCCAGCCGCCCCTGAAGACACGATGGGCCACAGTTCACAACTCACACCTCCATGAACATAAGAGGGACCAGGCCTCCCAGGAAGCCAGACAGGATATCATCCAGCACATCCACAACCTGGAAAGGGGACCTTCACATAGCCCCTTGACTTCTGGATCAATCTATGCCAGATCCACCTCCTAGCAGTATGCAGTTAGCTAATCTCTTGAGATCTGCCCATCCACATGTCCACAATCGAGAAGTCAGTCCAATCTCGACGCCTACCAATGGCACTTGGGACTGGGTTGGCA
The DNA here is from genome assembly GCF_964204655.1 of Triturus cristatus. NCBI lineage: Eukaryota > Metazoa > Chordata > Amphibia > Caudata > Salamandridae > Triturus > Triturus cristatus. Next base: position 720,171,883 of record NC_140588.1, read on the forward strand.
CCATCTGGAGCTATAATTGGGCCCTTGGAATTCCTCTTGGCAGCAACAAACTTCAAAGAAAATGTCCTATCCATGTGCCCCAGAACTGCTGTTGCTACCCGAGGGCTGCTTTCTACCCCGGCTGTCGCCGGCAGTGGGACCTAGGAGTCGCTGGGGCTCAATTCCTATCCATGCTATTTTCGATTCAAGCCATAGGAGAGTGACTTCTCTTGAATGGCATCCCCATGAGAGTGCTGGCCATTCCAGGATTTGAATGGAACTGTTAGGCACTGTTAACGATATCTAATGTTTATGTTTAACTTCCTTTATCTCCCCCTTAGGTCATTGAGCACACAGGGGAGACTCTTCCCACACTACTTCCCTCACTTCACTACCCCTCTCTCCCTGTGCCTCAAGCTGGATGGCAATCTGTTGCCTCCTGGACCTCATTCATTGGGCATCCTTTTGACACCCCTCCCTCCATAACACTGGGTCCATCACCCTTCCGCCTACATGGGCTCTGGGGCTTTCTGCATCTACCTGTGTGGGCCCGCCTATTATTAAACGTACACTATGAGGGCACACATCACTCCCTTTCTCCATGCATAGTTACCCACATATTAAACTCCTATCGCTTAACACGCAGGGACTGAACGTGCCTCATAAATGACACAAGGTATGCCACTACCTTCTTATGCAGAACCCCGATGTTATATTTAAGCAGCAGACCCATCTACTCCGCAGAGACATCTCCTGCAGTTCCCACCCCAAATACTGGATTATCTATTTGGTATACGCCATGCGTAAAACTGCTGGAGTCCCTATCCTGTGCAAGGCCTCTCTTTGCTCTAAGATACTGAAACTTGTATGTGAAGACAATGGCCAATTCCTGAAGCTTACTGTCCAATAGGGCTGCCGACCGCTCACTCTCCTGAACATTTACGCTCCTAACCAAGCCCAAGATGCATTTGTTAGAGGAACCGTAAGGGAACATGCCATGCAGGTTGGCGGGGACATGGTGGTGGGAGGTGACTTTAACTAGTGTGGGTTCCTGAAATGGACCATAGCACCAATTCTTTATAAAGTGCAGGAACGATATTCACTGCTCCCAAATGTGACCTTACGGATCTGGGATTAGTAGATGCCTGGAGGTATAGTATCCCTGGGATTTGGGATTAATACTCCTATTCAGATGTTGGCTCCTCCTATTTGTGTTTCGATTACATCTTTCTCACTCCTACACTGATGCAGGGCCTGGAGTTGGCTTGCCTGTCCAATATCTCCATCTCCAGCCATGTCCACTTAGAGATCCACCTGGTCAAGATGGGAACCGACGAGTCTGCTTGCCCATGCTGGCACCTTCCACTTCACTAGTTCATGGACCCTGTTGATGTTGCTGCAATTCAAAAATAAATTGTTACCTAATTTGATGCTAACACCCTTCCCGAGATCCCGGGGCACACTCAATAAGGTGGCTCTAAAGCCACAATTCGGGGGAGCATCTACTCTATAGCCATCGCCCGTGCACCGGAAGCCAGACTGGTTGAGTCCAATCTCACAGCAGACATTAAAGCCATGGAGCGACTCAACCACTCTGCTCCCTCAAGACACACATAGCAGCAATTAGCCACTCTTCCGGCTCAACTGAGATTGATTTAGACAAACAAAGCAGAGCCATCATTGTTGGCCTTAAAGCAGAAATACTACGAAGGGGGACACAAGATAGACTCCTTGCTTGCATGCAAGCTGGGTCAACAAGCCACGCAATCACATATCACAAAAATTAAAGTGTGAGATAAAACATGGGCCACCCAGGAAAAGGCAAAACAACAGGTGTTCCAAGACTTTGACCAAACTCTTTTTACAGGGAGCATCACACCCCAAGAACACATAGACCTATACCTCAAGGATTGATCCTGGTAACTCCTAGACCCTTTTTATTATGACCTCCTGGACGCCTCCATCACTCCAGCTGAGCTCCACAGAGCAATCAGGGAGCTACTGGTGGGCAGAACTCCTGGCCCTGATGCTTTCCTGTGACGTTCTACGGCTTATATATTCCCCATCTTCAGGAAAACTTGCTGGCCTTTTTCAACTCTTTTACTGCAGACACATGTCTAACATCCACCATAGCGGCAGCAGATATTGTGCTGATAACCAAAACGGGTAAGGACCCTACTCTGTGCGCCCCTTACCTCCAGATTGCCTTTTTGAACATGGACACCAACATCTACACCAAGATATTGGCAAATTGGCTCAAGTGCTACCTTTCTGATCTCATCAATCCGAATCAAGTGGGATTAATCCGACAGAGACTGGGAGCAGATAACATTCACCGCCTTGCTTCTTTGGCAGAAAATTCCCACTGTCACAACATCTCCTCTTGCCTTTTTTGCTGGTGCGGAGAAGGCCTTTGATCAGGTTGACAGGGCCATTCTACAGGCAACTCTTAGCAAGACTGGATTAGGACCTGTTCTTATCTCCAAAATCATGGCGGCTTATGCTGCACCTACAGCCACTATCCTTGTCAATGAACACCCCTCACAGCCGATCCACTAGGAGAGAAGCACTAGACAGGGTTGCCTGCTATCGCCTTACTATTCGCCCTAAGTGTCGAGCTTCTCGCGACCTACCTTCGGCAGGTGAAGGACATTGCTGGCATCCCCTTTGGTGGATACGAACGTAAAATGGCGCTATTTGCTGATGACCTCATGCTGACCCTCACCCAGTCTTCTCTTGCTGCTTTAGTGACAATGCCAGCTGCCTTTGAAAGGTTGTCTGGATTTAAAAGAAACCTGGCCAAATCACAAGCCCTTAGTTTGGCAATCCCCATAACTGACTTTCCCGCCTTGCAGACCTTCATCTCTTTCCAATAGGCTCCCATATCTAAAAAATATTTAGGATTAAACCTCACCCCGACTTAGCCTCTTGGACCCACGCCAATTGACCAGAATGTCAGCACTCTGAACTATAGAACATACGCATATGGAAGCCACTGCAGGTATCCTGGTTAAGGCAATCTCCAACGGGCCATACTCAACTTCATCTGGGGTGGAACATGCCCAAGACTGTACAATCCTGTCCTGAAGCTCCCCATAGACTGAAGGGGTCTGGCATGCCCCAATCTTATTGAATATTACTGGGCGGCTCACCTCTATACATCTCAAAGTGGGTGGTCCGAGAAAGCGAGAAGCATTGGTCTCACATTGACCAAGCGGTTGCCTGTAGACTCCTGTGGGACCTGCCATGGTTCCTCAAACAGACTCAGCCCCGGAGTGCCTACTTGGTCATCCCCCACAAAATAGCACTAGAAATCTGGGGCAAAATTGCTCTCAAGAGAAGCCTCACTACCTTCCCCTCCCCAAACATCTCACTGGCTCATAACCCAGAGTTCGTCCCTGTATTGCAACCACACTCCTTTGTGGATTGTAGTGAGGGAGACTGTCGCACATTCCGCGAACTATTCGAGGGCCGCCAGATCAAAACATTTGAACAGTGTAGGTCCCTGAATCAGCTAGAATCCAATATTATCAACTGCGACACTGGGCACTTCATCCCTCCAACACCCAAGGTGTCACACGCTCACACACCCCATTCAAGACGCTGGACCGATCATTCGGTGTTGCAAAAGGTCTTACCTCCCGCACTTACAAAGTACTTCAATACTCATCTCCACCTCAGACTCATTCCTACCTGTCCCAGTGGCACTCTGACACTATTGAAGGAATCCACCAAAAACAGTGCGACCAATTGTGGCGAGATATCCACAAGTTGTACAGCAGTATTACCCAACATGAGACGGCATACAAATTGATGACACAATGGTACTATACCCTGGCGCGGTTGCACACCATATATCCCTCTGCCTCTCCACTATGCTGGAGATGTACATCAGCAACGGGTGACTTCTTTCATATCTGGTTGGCTTTCTCCCTCATTGCAATCTATCCAAAAGAGATCATAAGCCACATCAAGGGGGTTGTGGGCTACCCACTTGCTGAATCATACAATACAGTGATACTTGGCATACACTCTCTGACCATGGGCATCATTTAAGGCTAGTTAGAGGTCGCAGCTGCCTGCTACTCCTGGTATGTTCTTTATGACTCCTGGCCTCAGAGGGGAAAAATCTTTTGCCTACTCTGAGGCCAGGAGTCGCAAAGGAAGTGCCAGGAGTAGCAGGGAGCAAGTTAGAGGTTGCAGCTGTCACGCTAACTTGCCTTATATGACTTCCATGTCTCTGACCATAGCGGCCATGACACACCTTGACTGGTGTCTTATACCCATATGCTGGCAGCAGCCAAGAAACGAATTGCCCTTCATAGAAGAACGCCACTGCCCAATCAATGGCCCAGTGGTTCCAACACCGATGGTATGTCATGACCATGGAACTTTTATCTCATAGGGTGTCTCACTCTGCTAAAAAATGTACAAATATATGGCATCCACTGAAAACCTATCTCACTCGAATGGAACACTCTTGTTTTGCTCCATCCTAGCTTAACCTCTTTGACTAAGCCACCCCGTTATGATGTTGACTTACATGAGGAGAGGCCTACCCACCACCTGGCTCTCCCCCCCCCCCCCAGTATACCTGAATCCCCCAACACCCAAACATACAGGTGTTTACTTGTGAAATCAGAAGACTTATAATGACGGGAAACGCCATTTACAACGCAGACAGAACTACACAGTGCCATTACAAAGCAGTTACTAGAACAAACACGTCATTACCACAAGTTCCATTATAAGGCAAGTCATTAGAACGACTTGCTTTAGGGAACTCATTGTTGGATTTTAAAACCAACACCTTCCCTACTGTTGCACAGACTGGAGTTTGAATACTAAAATATACTATTCCAAACTCTTGCGCTTCCCTAAGGCAAGTCGTTGTACCAACTTGGTTGTAATGGAATGCGTGGTAACGACGCGTTTGTTGTATTGCCTGCGTTGTAAAGGCATGCGTTGTAAAAGCATGCATGAATATGTCATACATCCATAAAGCCACCAATGTACACACAGTCATCACAAAAGGACACATGCAGAGTCTTCAACAGGCAGTTTAGGGACACTTTCATCACTATAGGTAATACTGACTACCTTCACAATAATGTATTTATATCTATAAGAGTAATGCCCGTCATCATGAAGTATTTGTATGACCCCATTTTGAAGTGTTGATAAGAATGATAACTATGCACCGGTTATGTGGACCCAATCAAGACTTTGTAATTGAATTCACCTTGCTTCTGTATCCCTCCTTTCTTAATTCTGGACATCTGCTGTTTTTGACCTCTATACTGAGAAAAGGCCTTCTAATTAGACCCCAGCTACATGCGTTATGCATAAACAGGCAGACATTTTTGCTCTAAAATGCCATCCCTGTCCATCTGGTATATGAAACTGTCAATAACCAAATTTGATGCACAGTGCAGATAGTGTAGGCATGAAGTGTAGGATTGAAGTAAACTTTTCTCACTTGCACCTCAAAGCGCAACATTTAGACTTAGATGTGCATGTTCTCCTGTAGTGCTGCTGTTTGAGCATCTAACTGCTAAATAAGTGCTAAGTGATATTAATTGAGGGCAAAGCAAGGTGTTTGCATGGTGCAGGAGCTGGTGCAAATCTTCAGTTGTCGTGAACTGAGGTACAACATCAGCTATTCAATAACATCAATGACAGTGAAGCATATTTTGCCCCACAGTAACGACGCAGAATAGTAGATTTGCTAACCATGAAGGTGTTATTAACAAATGAGTTATTATAACTCAATTCAACCAGTTTAGTCATAACTCAATAATCATCTGATTACAGCAAACGGAATTGTAGTCCAAGCAGATCAAACAGAATATGCTAAGTAAAGTTATTTAAAGATAGAGTAGGACAAAATAAAATACTCAATTTACTTAAAAGAAAACTTCGTAGTGCTAAACTAGAATTGTGGTCAAAGTTTGTGAATTCATAAGCAGCAGGTGTCAGCACACGAAGTATTTCAAATAGAACCAAATGAAGGTTCCAATTAGAAGAAGCCGGTATGTGTGCTCGAGAGAGTAACTCTATCAGTAGAAATGAAAAGAGCATCAGGTCTCAAGCGTGGGAAGGGGATGTTCTTCTCGAGGGGTGAACAGAAATAAGCCTAAGGCCAATGAAACACAAATAAAACTTGAAATTTGACAAAAAGAGACACACTGCACAGTTTACAGAAAGAATTAACCAACCAGAATTAAAATTTCACAGCTTCCACCTAGCATGAGTCATGCAATGCATGATTTCAGTTCTGTTCGCCTAGTCTTGAATCTCCAACGAGAGCATCTACTTCTAAGGCTCTGCCTACTCTCCACTGGCTCCCAGTAGAGATGCGGATTACCTTGACGGCCATGTGCTACTGCCACAGAATTATGTGGAATAAGGGCCGGAGCTATCTGCGCTTGATAACCTTTTTATACACCGTTACGTAATTTAAGATCTACAGGAGCCCATCTGGCCAGGGTGTCAAGAATTCAAAAAACTAAGGGGCATATTATCAAGGACGGCGTTAAAATTATCGCTGGTTTAGCGGCAGAAAAACTGCCGCTAAGGCGGCGATAATGGGCTTGATAATATGCCCTGGAGAATTCCAACAGAAGTCCATGTTTTGGTGTCAACATGGGCTTCTATTGGAATTCTCCAGGGCACATTATAAAGCCCATTATCGCCACTTTAGCGGGAGTTTTCTGCCGCTAAACCGGCGATAATTTTTTACGCCGTCCTTGATAATATGCCCCTAAGATGGGAGCGTGATCCTTTGGCTGCCTTGCTGCCAAAAGGTGGAATACTTTGCCTTTCACTCTGAGGGCTGAACCTAGTGAAAGCAATTTTCACAGGGGATTAAAGACCTGGTTGTTCTCACCCTAATTAAAATAGATAAGTCTACATCTATGCCCCTGTTCTCTCTAGCTTAGATATAGCATCTCTTTTTTGCTCTTTTTTCAGGAGTTCTAATCCTAGCTCGGGGACACACCGGCGGTGTAACCAGGCGCTTTCCAAATGGTAAAATAAAATCAAAATCATGGCCTTCAGAGATATCGGACATGGGACGCCTCCCCTCTCACAAAGGTGCTGAGATTCACGGTCCAAACCATTAAAAGTTACAGCGAATGGCCTTTACACAGACCTTAACAACAAAAATACAGGCTAAATGAATATTTGGTGAATACTTGGCTCCTGAAGCGAGAAAAACAATATGCTCAATAAGAAGAAATACAACATTTAACATGGAGCCTTTTGATTGAGACCTAACATTGACTATGGCTAACCTAACCTGAACTCAATCTAACTACAATCAATTGTTAATGTAAAAATCAATCAAGATAAGCAATCTAAATATAAAATCAAATGTACATATGTGCAAGCAAATATTACATATGTTATATATTAGCATGTCATTAAATGCAAACAGAAAGTAGTGACACCGCATCACCAGTTTCCCCCTCTGATGGTTAACACAAAGCATTCACAATTTCCCTTCATGGTAGTTTCAGATACCAATTGTTGACTTTTTCTGCTTTCGTTTTGACTCCTTTAGCTCCTTTCATTCATCAAAGACACAGCACTCCCTCTCCTCCAATCATATCTTCCCTAGTTTTCTTTTCATTCCTTTGCTCTCAGCTGATCTCCCTCCTCCTTTCTGTTCTGAACCCTCTTCCCTTTTACCAGCTTGAATCCCATCACCATCAAGAATAAACGAATCACACAAACTGCAATAATTTATATAGGCTCCTAAAAGCCAGCTACCAATCCTGCTAAGCCATTTGCCTACAGCACTTTTCCATTTGCTTCCCAAACACCTCTCTCTCACAACTCTTTAAGTCTTTAGATAGACTTGTGATATTCTTCACATACTTGTTCGGACACGTAGCATTTTACAAACTTTGCCTTTCTTTCACAAGCAAAATATCTATGCCTTTTTTTGAAAAAAGATAGCTCTAATGGCAAATACATCTGTATTAATCACTAAAAGCACACCAGCTGTGTTGATTGTAAGCCTGTTGACCAAAACGAACAACATTTTATTACTCAGATCAATTAAGAGTAGTCCCAAAGAAAGAATCACTGCCTCAAAAATGTCACCTGCTATCTAGTGGCGGTCACCACAAACACACAGTGGTGTGCTGTGCAGGGGGTGCGAGGGGGGTCGCAGGAGGTGGAGCGCGAGGGGGAGATGTTTTAATAGTAATAATAAATAAAAAGAAACTTACCTCAAGCTGCCATCTCCTTCTATTTCGCACCTCGGTCTTCCTGGTCCCAGGAGCCCTTGGGACTTCATCACAGACTCCCTGTGCAACCCCAGGTTGTGGGGATTGTCAAGAGCAGGCTGGTTTGACGTGCTCAGGCACAGGGGTCCACCAGATTACGACTTTTAAATTGATGCCGGGCAATTTGTGGGTGTTCCCATGGTGGTGCCTTTGAAATAGGCGCTGCAGTGTTGTGGAATTCATTCTGTGCAGGAGCATGGGGTGCATGCAGACAGCATGCACCTCCTGGCTCAGAGGCACACCTAACCACCACACTATTTATGGCAGTCGCACCACCATGAAAATGTGGTGGTGAGGAAAGTCCTAATATGCTTGGCAGTGCAGCAGAGGCACCACCAGCATATTAGGGGACTCAGACTGCTGCGTCATCACCAGGGATCATGAATCTAAGCAATAAATTCAAAACAAATCTAGTATTGTTCTGCTGGAGAACTCCGGTCTATTAATAATCAGATCATAAGAATCATAGAAATGAGTGACAGTATGACCACCATTGCTCTATGCTGATTTTGTCAAAGGATCAACATAGTTTCCCATGAATCAGAAATTAAAAATGAAAGATTCAAAAATAACATAGAGACAATAATCCTACTATTTGATTGTCCTTGTACTAATTGGGAAAACTGTTGACATATTCATGTTGAATATCAATTTCAGTTGCTTCAAAGTCAATCCCTGACTCTATATCAATTTTCTAAAATGACTCCGCTACTCCTCTACTGGTACATTGGCCCTAAAAGTCATTACAAGGTTCGGTCTAAATGCTCAATCATTCAAAACAGTCAGTTGACTTCAAAACAGTCAGAGTCAAAAATGAGTCAAAGCTTTATTGTGGCAGGCTTGATCATGGAGGTTTTTCAAAAACAGTTTGTTGATTCTCAGGCTCATGTGTTCTCAAGTCAGTTTCACTTTGGGCAAAATATGTTCATTTAGGAGTTGAAAACATGTGACTTGGCAATCATGCTCTTATTGATCTCCTTACTACTGGCTGTTCACTGTCAGTGTCAGTTTGCTCACTTGTCTCTCTCTCCTCTCTGATGGTGTCCAGGATGGGTTCTTCAGACACGGAAACCCTTTATTTCTCACCCTTATTTGGCCAATTCTATTTCTTGCCCACCTCTGATTGAAATGCCTGTCCCTTATCAAGGCTCAGAGTCTGTGGTGATGCCTTCCTCAGCTCGGTTCACTGTGGCTACTATTGACTCATTTCCCACAGGCCCTGCATCTCACCTAGGGCTGACTTTGCGACACTTGTGCACACTCTTTTTCTTCTTCCTCTGCGCTCTTAGATTGCACTAGATTGTGGCTCTGTAAATCAATAATGGTTGTCACAACCTCTTTTTTTAGCTTGTTACACTCTCCAAGTGTGCAAGACATGAATCCAGTTTGGAAGTCTTCCTCATTTAAAAGCAGTATTTGGGACAAAGATCACTTGGCAAGGGATTGGTGGTACAGGTACGATTTCTGTTTTTGCTTCTTCACAAAAACCCACTCACCAGGACTAAGGTTATGGCACTGTTCTTACCTTGGAAGGGGAGTTGCGAACTCAACCTGGTGAGAGACAGAATGCACCACATCAGCCAGGCCTTTGCAGTAATCGAAAATCACAGCATCCGTATTATTTACAAGCGCACTTGCAGGTGCAGCGGGAAGTCTCATGGCTCTGCCCATGAGGATTTAATTGTTGGACCATCCTTTCCTCCAATATGTGATGCTTCTCAGACTCATCAATGCCAATGGAAGGGCACCAGGTCATTGCAAAGTGACAGCTTGACACACTTTAGCTAGACAGGACTTCAGAGTGCCATTTATCTGCTCCATTATGCTTGAAGCCCCAGGTCTGTAGTAACAATGAAACATCTGATCACCTTGCCAAGTTGCACATAAATGTTTTATCACCTCATTTTTAAAAGTGACCACCTCAATCTGATTTCAGAGAAGCTGGGATCCAAAAATAAGAGATCAACTCCGTCCAAAACAGTTTGGCCACAATAGGACTGTCATCTCTCCTAGAATGTAATGGAGCCTGTTACAAACAGGCATCTCAACAAAGTTGATTGCATGCGATTGAGAGGACCACCTTCTCTCCCTATATGGTTTGTGAGGACCACAGTTCTCCTTTCTATATTTCACTTCGAACGTGTGAGGCATCTGTGACATAACTCTGCTGCAACAACATGGAATCTAGGGTTAAACCAATAGGTGTTAAAGAGATGGATCATCCCGTCTGGACCTGTATGAGTGACACCATAGAAATGTCAGGCCACGGGAGGCTACAGGGAGTCATGCAAAACAGGTCTGCCATCTACTGAGATCCAGACCTCATCCTCATTTTTCGTACACCCTGCTCTGATCCACCTTTCTGGTTCAAATTGCGATGCCTCGTCTTGCAAGCCCTTTACCTCTTCCCACATATCAGCAAAAGTCAATGACAGGCTCAAGGAAGTATCACTTTCTGATTCATTTGAATAACCTCCATTGAAGGTCCAAGACCCGAGAGTACGTCTGCCTACTTTATCTGCTTAGAGGGGGCCAGCAGTTATGAAATCCTTTCTACTCCTGTGTGTAACACACTTCACCACAGCTACTTCAGCAGGCATTTGCATTGCTTCAAGAAGGCCCATGACATAGTACCCATTTCTAATGGGAGATCCAGGCAAAGTCAGGATGTAATAAAATCCCTCTGAGACCAAAATTGTATAACAGGAGGCTTCTACTACACCTTCTAAGGTTTAAACATCATAGACTGCTTTCAAAATCCCTCTTTCATTTCTTAAACAAGAGCCGTCCACAAACAACATATAATTAGGCTCTTTCAGAGGGACATCTTCAATATCAGGTCGCGGTTGGCTACACAGTTCAGTAACGTCAAACCAATCACGGTCTATCCCACCATCATCCTTTCACCTGTAACAGGGAAAGATCACTGCAAAGTGATGTTCTCCACAGCGAAGACAACCTGCTCAAACCTTGTGAGCTGGCTGTTGGCCATGTATCAGGTTTGGGAGTGAGTGAGTAGGATTTCAACAGAGTGCGGAACTATGACTGTAAGAGGGTACCCCATTGCAATTCCTTCACATTGCTGAATGCTGACACCAGCTGTGGCCACTGCCTTTAGGCAACCTGGCAACCCTGTGGCTACTGGCTCAAGAGTGGCTAAAAAAGAAGTAATGGATCTTTTGGAGTTACCAGGGGTCTGTGTTAGTACTAATAGGGAGCACCCATAAGTACTCAGAACAGTATAATCTGAAAGGCTTCTCATAACCAGGCATCTCTAGAGCAGGGGTGTGACAGAGATGTTCTCTCATCTTGAAGAAGGCAGGCCTAGATGTGTTGTCCTATGAGAGCGGATCAGACACACCCTTCTGTGTAAACCTCTGAAGGGGCTTTGCCACTAGGTAAATGTTAGGAATCCACTGAAGACAGGGGCCCACCATTCCCAGAAGCATCCTTAGTTCTCTCTGTGTTTTTGGAGGGTTAGTTTCCAATATGACACCACCAATAGTTTGTAGAGATTCAGAACCAGAACTGAGATGCACAGCAACTGTAGGGTCTTCATAGTCTTTTTCAATATCTGATTGAAGATTGAAGAGCTTTCTGTATACCCTTAAGTAACTCACCACCATGACAGAACTTTATTTTGGAAGTGGAATGCAAAGAGGAACTGACCGCCCTTGTGCAACGGAATGGAAAAGAATGCTTGGCACAGGTCGATGACAGTTAACCACTCAGAATCACAGGATATTTGGAACAGTATTACTGCTGAATTTGTGACAAAGGGACACCATTGGACAACGATTTTATTAAGTCCTGCACAACCTGCTTGAATCTGTAGACCCATGATCAGGGAGTTACAGGGACTAACTAGGATTTCCTTTAAGATGCCTTGCTCTAACATTTAATTAATTACAGTGGTACTGCCTCTAGTGAGAAGTTGCGCTGGGGCATTCTTATAAAATTCTGATTTTGGCTGTATTATCATCTTTATAGCTTCAACATCGTTAATCAGGCCAATTTCTTTGACGGAATAATTCTAGAATTTTTCCTTCACGGAGTTCTTTAAGTCGGTGATTAGTCTTATTGTTTCAAAATGGGAAACAGCTCAACAGCTGACTTGTGGTTGCTCAGTTTTAAATCTTCATCATGCATTTGGAGCTCAACACCATCCAGTGTACTGTAAAACACACAGTTCAGCTTGACAAATGGCCTTTGCCCAATAGATTAAATGGCTAGAGTCATATATCACAGACCGATATGACTCTTCAAGGGGACCTATCCTAAAAGCCACTTTTATTGAAACAGGATTCACTATCTGCTTATATGCAATTCCTACAACTTGGACTTGTTTTACTGTGAGGAGTAGGTTTGGGACTTATATTGTCTGTACAATAGAACGGGTTGCTCTGGTGTTGATAAGAAAAGACATGTCGTGCCATTCACCTCTCCATCTACATTTGGGCCATTCTGGCCTATCTCAAACACTGCTGCAAGTGCAAATACTTTCTCTCCTCTCAGGCACCATCAATTTGATTGATCAGAACCAGGACCTCTGAAACTATCAAAGACCAGGAACTTTTGGAAACTTTCAGGATTTGTGATGGGGTTCTGTCGAGCTCTAAGGTTTGTCCAAATTGTGCTACATTAATGGGGCTTGGGGGCATGCAAAGAGTCAGAGGTATTGGTATTTGCATGTTCAGAGCTGGCTTAACATTCATTTAAGGCACTTGGCCATCAAACTGAGTTGGATTTGGATTTGATCTACACTCTTGCTGCCAATGGCCCACCTTATTATAATTATGACATTAACATTGTTTCCTAAGCATAGCTATATCCATTCCTGAATTCGTCAGGCCCTTCTGATCCTCTATCTCGTGGGATACCATTACCACTCATCATCTGACCACCACCTTGACATCCAACTCCCTGAATTCCAGTACCAACATCAAAACCATAACCTAGATTTGCCATGTACGGACGATTTTTAAACTTTGCACAAACATGAGTTTCTCTTTGATGTTCTTCTGCTTTGGTTCCAAACCAACACTGCAACATTTTGTATATCCCGCTATCTCAAGCAATGGCTTTGACTGTGAACAAGTCTTATTCTGCTGGATAGGCGGGCTACTCTCCGATACAACCCAAGAGCAAACTGGGACACAGAATTACTAAGATATATTTTTAACTCCAATCTACTGGCGGAAAAACCTATATGTGATGGCCATAACAGGCATGCAGCAATAGCTTAGACTCTCAAGCAGTCCTGGATATTTTTTAACCAATCAACCTCTTACTGTGGTTAGTAAGATTTTAAAACAGTTAATCAACAGACTGCACTTCTCCATCACTATGGCCGATGAGGCATGTGTTTGGGTATCCCTTGCCAGTTCTTCATTCAGACACTGACCAGTCACTTTACACTCAATGCACAAATCGTTAGGGACCACGATGTCAAAGAAATTCTTCCCAAAGTAGATTTGTAATCTTCACAAATCGGTCAAATTGAGTATACCAGAGGTTAGGAGTTGGGTTCTCTCAATTTTGGAAATTGATTAATAAATTAAACAAATCAACACAACTCCAAGTTACATGCACATATGCTCCTCCATGCACCTCACCCAATGTGTAATCCTTTTTCTCAATGTCACTCCTACTACCATCACCTTCTGGTCCTCTTTTGTCATCTTTCTTTTTCTTCTTTCTTTATTTTCTGAACCAATCTATCTCTAAACTTCTGGGTACTGCTCCAGATTTGAATGTTGCCAACTAATTCCCTTAGTTGCAATTTTGGTCCCGGTGTTTGCCCATTTGTAAGTCCACCTTCAGTAACAAAAATCCTGAACTTCTTCCTTAAAATCTTACTTTTAGAAAGGTCAATCCCAGATTCTATAGCTATTCCTTTGCACGCTTTCTGTGTCTCACAACCATGCCTAGTTGCTTCGTAACAAAGATACAAAAAACAGAGGGCCATATTATCAAGGAACGGCGATAACTTTATCGCCGCTTTAGCGGCAGGAAACCACCGCTAAAGCGGCGATAATGGGCTTGATAATATGCCCTTGTGAATTCCCATGGAAGCCCAGGTTCACACCAGAACCTGGGCTTCTATGGGAATTCACAAGGGCATATTATCAAGCCCATTATCGCCGCTTTAGCGGCAGGTTCCTGCCGCTAAAGTGGCGATAATGTTATCGCCGTTCCTTGATAATATGGCCCATTGTACTTATCTATGAACCCCAGCTCAAGATTTCCTTTGATGATTTCCTCTAACTCTACCTTCGCCCTCACCATATCTAACATTCTTAAGGCAGCATCTCTCTCCTATAGCTGTTTCGATTTCAGCAAACTCACTACAGAAGTCACTACTGTTCGTGGTCTCATGACCATCTCTGAAAAGATGCCAACCCTTGGGACAGCAGTGGCTGTTGCAGCCACTGGTGTGACAGGTGTTGCAGCAATGCTGGTAGCATTTATGGTCACTATCTATGGAGCTGGCAGTGTGATCGGTGGCAATATCTGTGGAGCAGGAAATTGAATAGGCACTAACTGTGGAACAGGAAGTGTAGCAGGTGCTATAGGTGGAAGTGGAAGTGTAACAGGCACCTCACCCATCAAGGAGACTCTGGTCGACAGGCACACTTGCACCTATATCCGCAGGTGGTAGCCCTACAGGCTTTTGGTTTCCTCTAGATTGTTGAACTGCATTGTATGGAAGTGGGCAGGACACAAAAAAATCATCTAGGAAACCATCACTACAGTCACATTTGCCATTCTCATCTTTCTTTGTTTCGCTCTCACCCCGTCATGTTTTTTTTTATGTATACAAATACCAGCTACAAAATGGCTTGGTCTATAGCACAATGACAAACTGTAAGCAAGGCAGTCCGCTTTCTATATTTATGGCCTGACTCTAGGTGTTCACCATTGCCATGTGCGTTGTGCCCACATTTGAGTAGCGCTGCCCTTACGGAAGAAATCAGTAGAGCCATAATTTCTACCTCACCCACACTATACGGAAAGCCACTGGTGAGTGTAAATGTATTGAACAATTCAGTTTTTTGAAGATTCAGATTTCGACAACATCAGAAAATCACCAATAAAAATAAAATGACAGAGACCCAGTCCCTGAGAGTGCCTTTTTTGTATCCTAAACACTGGGAGTGTAAAGTCACTTTGTTTCAGCCCTTGAGGATGGGAAGTGTACTAACCACAATGTCCCAGCCCCTGAGAATGCAGTTTCCATGCATTGTAAACCCTGTGTGCACGCTGCTGATGTCTCTCAGCCCCCGACTTTGCAAAGCATTCGTCTGCCTCGATCCCTTAAAGGGCATAGAGCACTGAAGCCCCCTGTGACCATGTGTCTCAGTCCCTGAAGTGAACAAGCAGCTCATGCCCCACTCCCTGAGGGTGTAAAGTTTACTGAATCAGTGTGCCTCAGCCCCTTGGGCTGCCCCTGTGTCACATTCAATGAGCTTTGACTGTGCTGAGCCCCTATGCCTCTGCCCCTGAGAGTGGAGAGAGTACTTTCAGGGTCAAGCCGTATGCCACTGATTGACCTGTGCCTCTCCATTCTCAACCTGCGAGCGCAAGAACTACATTTCCCCTCAGACACATTTAGTGCCTCTGTGTGCATAGGGATGCCATACAGAGCAGCAGAACAAGCCTGTGCCCTCTGCAAGACACTTTGGGGTGTGGCTGCGTTCGGAAGTTCTGCTAGCTGGAATTTTCTCTCCGCCTGCCTACGCGGAGCACATCATCCATGCCTCCGTTCCATTCACTCTCTTCCAGGGCCACACTCCACTTTTTCACGACCTATACAGGTACATTTATTTCGGTAGCTGTCACTGTTCACCCATCTTTCATGATCGTCACAATTTCTCGGTTTGTCCCATCTCTTCGTCTCTCACCATCTCTCTCAGGCATTGATTATCCCTCTCTCATGCCCTCATTATACCCCCCACAGTCCTTTTTTCTTCCATCTCTTTTTCTCCGTCTCACTCTCTCCCATTCACATTGTGAGAAGAGTTCCTGTAATTCTCAAGATGTCTCAACCAGCTTCCACGGCTAATGTGACAACCATTCTGCTGGAGGTATGCCTACGATCCCCCAACTTGCTGTATACTTCTCAGCTGCCATTATAAGTTTTAACCCAAGCAAATCAGTATGGAAATCTGAGCAGCGGCCTGCGTTGACCTATTAACTCAAAACATAAATTGAAGCTTTAGTACTCCTGCCCTACCCCCTCCAACTGGCACGAGCACAGAGGAGGGAACGTCTGTCCCTGCTCCCCACACAGCTACTCTGCTTATCCATTTGATAGACAGCAGGCAGTTCCTGTGACAGGCCTGCAGTACAGTCGTAGCCTGGGAGGGTGCTCAGAGAGGAAGCAACTAGGGCAATGTCCTCTTTGATCCAAAGGAGCACTTGAGAGAATAGGAGTAGCAGGGCAATCAAGGCAGCCATACATCATCTGCCATGGCATTGTGCGTGCCTGCTCCAAGGCTGCATTAGGAATAGGTGAATATGTTATAATGGGGTGGCCCAGTTATGTGCAGAACCTTCTTGCGGCTCCCGGCTCCAGGTCCCTGGTCCCTGGTCCGAATTCCAGCCGAACACGACGTCGACGAACTGACCTCGGGGGCAGGGAGGGAGCCGAGTGGAGCTTGCTTTAGGCGCTTAGAGGTGCAGGCGTAGGTGAAGCCCTGGGGTCGCGGCCGTCTCTCTGCGGCTGGTGCGGATTGCTTCTCCGGGGGGGGAGGCCGCTTACCATGCTCCTCACTCCTCCCTCAGTTGCTTCATTCTCTTAACTGGTTAACAACCCTGCTCTGGGAGCTCATTGTTGTTGCATTTTAAATCTTGAACTGTTCTAAGTCTGCATTGGAGTCTCTCTACCCCAGGACTTGGTGTTTCTTTGGGGTATTAACTTCAGCGGGACTGCGAGGACCAGCAGCCCCCGCTCTTTCTCACTCTCAGCTGTGCCTCTTCCCGCCCGCCCGCCTGCCCGCCCGGACCAAGGGCGGGCCCGTTTAAGCTCGGAGGAGACCAGACCGGACCAGATCGGGCCAACCCTCTTTTATCTGCTTCCCCAGGGCCCAATCTGTAAGTACTTTCTCTACGAGGATTATTTACCTACATTATCATGGCCCGGAGGGAGAGAAGAAGCAGAGCGGTCAATGGAAACCTAACTGGGACTTTGGACAACTTTATCATTAGAGCTAACTCTGTAATAGATCAGGGGATCACGCTGATGGAGCGGCGGGTCTCACAAGATTTAGCCATCGCGAGAAGGTCATCCATGGGGTATATTGCTAATGCACGGACACCTGAACTCCATGGACAAACTAGCGGTAATGGTGCCCCTGTGATCTCTGAAACCATGTGTATTTCATCGGCTGCCCGAGATCTGGATTATACTACCCCGGGGGAGCAGTCCATGGTTTCGGATTTATTAGTGTCATCATCCCACATGCTACCGGTGGTTAGTCCTGCTAAGACTTTTAATACCAGGCAATTACAGGAGAGACGCCAAGGGGCGATTCCAAAGCGTAAACAAGGGCAGGTTTATGCCAATGGTGGTAAGAAAGGGAAGATGTCCAAAATATTGCATAATACCTAAGCTGCAGCCAATGTTAGGGAGCAGGCTGTTACTGACCCCCCGGATACCTTAGCCGCACCGGTAGAACATTTAACATGTACGGCAGTGGTATCCCAATGTGAAGGCAATAGTGTGGGGGTAAGGTCGATGATGGAGGACCCCATTTTGGTTAAAATGGGTGACTTATTTAGACTCCTCCTTCGCCCAGTTGAAGATAGATTGACAAAGATTGAACAGCAGCTTAAAAAGATTGAGCTTGTATCACTGGAAATTGTAGATTCCCTAAAAAAGGAAACCATGCCTAGGGATATTGTACCATCAAATGGCTTTCGGGGGGGGAATGTTGTCATAGAACCTATACCCTTTTCAGTTCCTACCATAGTTTTACCGGCCCTAGTTGCTCCTTCACCTAAGATTCCAGTGGTAGCAGCAACTAAGAACCCAAGGGAGTGCAAACCGGTTTAGCCCCAAGAGGGAGCCGGGGCTTTAATAGTTCAGGCCTCTATGGGTGAAACTATCATTGACCTGCCCCCGGAAGCGAGCCCATATTTTATTGTTTTAACAGGGGTCCCTGAATTGAGTAAGCCAGGTCAAGAATCCTTTATGGCCTTAAAGAATAAAGTTGCTGACTGGCTTAATAAATTCAGACCACTACCCCCACACTTTTCTAGTAAAATACGTATGATACAGAGGGAGTCCTGGGTGGGACATTTGGCTAAGGATATTAGGGGTGACTGTGTCCTTGTTAATTTTAGGGACCCTAGGACTGTGGAGTATATTTGTAATTGGAAACATCATAGTCCAGGAGCTACCATACAATCTCTCCCATTGTCCTATTTTTATCCCCCCAATCATTTTTCAACTTTTGCAGATGAGTGGACCCAAGTACAGCGAAGAGGGAAGGGAATGACCAATAGGGGTTGGCAAGTGCACCCCCCTGTTTTGAGTCAAATTCCTATTCAAAATAGGTTTAGCGGACTGGAGGCTGTTGATTGACAAAAGGCGTATGGGGAGCACCCTCGGGTACTTTTTCCCCCTCATGCAGTAGTAGTATCCGCCTTTGTGGAGTAGTTCAGTGTGTATGTCTTGAATCGCCAAATGTAGTTTCAGCGATTCTGGGGGGTAATATAGAGAAAGAACGGGGTCCCGTTGTGGTAACTACCGAGAGGGCCGGGGGCACTATCAATATAGCGGGGGAGGAACCGGGGAGGGCAGAGTTGGGTTCCAAGAATCTAAGGTTTAATAAAAGTCAGGAGTACTCGCCATGTTCCATTGTCAGTTGGAACATCGCTGGTTTAGCTGCTTAAGGCATAATCCGGGTTGGGCTGCGTTTATTAGCTCTCATGACATTATATGCTTCCAAGAAACCTGGTGCAAGGAATGTGTCAGCTATCCCGGCCATGTCTCATTTAATCTACCAGCCCTGGCATCGGTATCTGGTAGACCGAAGGGAGGGCTCCTGGTTTTGGTTTCCGTTAACATCCCAATCGAAGTTAAAAGATACCTGATCGTTGGTGTCCATTCCCAGATCTTGTGGTTATCGGACAATCAGGGCTCTATTACTATTTTAATAAATTTTTATAATAACGTCTTCGATAGCATGAGGCATAAAGCCGTGAATGATTTAGGGGCTGCCCTAGATGATTTAATTACAGGGGACAATATTGATTTTAATTTTATTTGTGTAGGGGATTTTAATATACCCACTTGTATTTTTTCGTCCTTGGGGGTTTGTGGGGTTAAGAATCATTTTGAGGAAGATGATTTGCACTTCCCGCATAATCTATACGGGGATTCCCTGAATAAACTATTGGCATCCCTTGATATGGAAATTTTAGAAAACGCTAAGAGCAAACAGGGGGATACAATCCCTACATTCACGGGAAGGAACGCAAACACAGTGATTGACCACATTTGCGTGTCATCTAATTTTACTTCACTGTGCAAGCCACCTAAGGTCAGAGATTATATGTTAAGTGACCATAATTGTATCATCACTGTTATCACTCTGTGGAAGGAAAGAGTTCTCCCTTCTGATCGTTTTGTGATGAACATCGAAGCCCACAGACCCAATCGTACAAGAATTAGATGGAAAGGAGAAAAAGCTGAAGGAGTTAAGGAGTTATTAAATCCATAGTTAAGGACTGTCGAGAAGAAATTCTTGCTATCCTTGAGAGCGATCGTAAGGCTGATGACATCATGAAGGATTTTATATCTATTAATAAAGTCATTGAAAATAAATTTACTAAAACTGTCCCCGGGAAATTAGCTCCCAGGAAAGGTTGGTTCGATCATGCCTGTACTGCAAAGCTATCAGAGCTTAAGCAGGGCTTGGCCGTCAGGCCAAGAGATATGAATGTTGTTAACCAACACAGTCAGAATTACAAGATAGAGGTTAAACGGCGCAAGAAGGAGTTACAGCAAGAGACTTGGGACAAATTGACACAGGCAGCTGAGACATCTAACTGTGCTCTATTTTGGGCAACAGTTAACTGCCCTTTTCTTAAAGATGATATGGTCCCAGAACTTACCTCTAATGTCAACAAGGCTACATGGGTAACTCATTTTTCCACCATTTCTAACACTAATATACCGCCAGATGATAGTAGTGGACCTTGGTCCTCTATCCCGTTGGATGTTACCACCGCAGAGGTTATATTGAGTATTAATGCTAGCAAAGGGGGCAAGGCACAGGGACCGGATGGGGTCCCTATTGATGTTTATAAAGCTGTGCCTGAGATGTGGGGACCTCTGCTAGCCAATGTATTTAATGCTGCTGTAAGCGATGGGGTGCCACCAACCTGGGAGGAATCTATTATAATCCCAATTTACAAAAAAGGTGATAGAGGGGATGTTAAGAACTACCGCCCTATCTCCCTACTAGATTCCTCGGTCAAAATTATGAGTAGGGTTCTATTGGTAAGGCTGGAACAATGAGCAGAAGATAATGGGATTTTGGCTAGTACCCAATATGGTTTTAGGAAGGGGCGTGGAACTGTGGATCAGTGTTTAAATTTAAACCTCCTTATAGGGAAGTACACGCAGGCTAAAACGGGTTCCCTTTATCTCTGCTTTGCAGACTTAAGTAGTGCCTTTGATTTGGTTGATCATTCGATTCTTTGGGCCAAATTGTTAGAAATGGGTGCGCCAGAAGGAATCGTCTTTTTTCTTGCCCAATTATATACCAATCTCCGAACTAGTATACGATATGGTACTAATGGGGAGTGTACGACGAAGTTTAGGCTTCGCCGTGGGATTAGACAAGGATGTGTTCTTGCCCCACTTCTTTCTACACTTTTCCTTAATGAGGTAGATGTTGTTTTAAAGGGGGTGAGCGCTGATGTTCCTAAGATTAATGGCCTTGACGTACCGGTACTGTTATATGCAGACGATGCCGTGTTACTGGCAAGGACCCCATTAGGGCTTCAACGTTTGATGGATAGTTTCTCTATTTTCATTGAGAATAGGAAACTACTCATCAACAAAACTAAAACTTTTATCATGACTTGTGGGGCAGGGTCTAGGAGACCTCAATCCTATTTTTTAGACGGGCACAAGGTCCAACAAGTAGATAAATTCTGCTATTTGGGAATCATATTTGCAAAGGACAGTAGATGGTCCCATGAAACCACCAATGTGCAGACAAAAATGGCAAAAAGTGCCCATGGAGTTTTTAAATTTGCGGCTAAATTAGGGGAAAGACGTATATGGGACATTCTACATATTTATCAAGCACGTAGCGTGTCCACTGCCCTTTATGGAGCAGGGGTTTGGGGATATACATCGAACAGTACTTTGCAAGTGGAGGAAAATCTTTTCCTCAAAAGGCACCTGTGCTTGCCTAAGTCAGCCCCTAATGAATTAATCCATAGAGAGCTAGGGATCCACCATTTGTCCGATTTGATCTCCTTAAGGACACTCATGCTGTGGCGATCTGTATGGTTGAAGGAAGAGACCTCTTTAAATAGAGCAGTTGTAACTGATTGTCTCTCCCTTGATAACTATCTCAACATCTCGTGGCTAAAATATGTTGTCTCCTGTTTCCGAGATATCTATGGTATGTGGATTGCTATGCTGCTTCAGTTTTGTCAAAACCTGAGATGAAGAATATATTTATGACCTACCAGGGGGAGAAACGGAAGGAAAGCACTGGTCAACTAGTTACTCATATATTTTATAACAAATTTGTGGATGGAGATGGCTATCAAATCTATCTCAGTAATGTAACTAGAGCATCTCACCGGTTTGCACTGACCAGATTAAGGTTGGGTATTGTACATAATCTGGTAGCCTTACCCTCCTCTAAATTGCATCCTGTTGGTCCCTGTCCCTGCGATGGCATCTCAGCACAAAGCACTTTACATCTACTTTTGATATGTAAATTGTACCATCATTTACGAACATATTTTTTAAAACCTATTTTTGTAAAATATGGTGTACGTACCGTGCACGATTCAATGAAACTGCTTTTTAATATGTATGAAGTAGATATTTGTTTTTTTACTGCTACCTACCTTCTTAAATGTATCCAAGTAAGGAAAAGCATGATGTTTTAATTATCCGGATGGCTCAGTTGTATTATTGTACCCTGTAATTATTTTATATGGTGATGTTATGTAGTTTACATGTGCTTTTATGGTCATTTTTGCAATGTATCAAATAAAGCTTTATGACTGATGTGCAGAACCTGGGGATATATACTTTAAGGGAAGAGTGGTTCTGCCACTTAATAGCTTCAAAAGAGCATATAGCTTATATTCAATTAGTGTCCCTCTCTCTCTTAGTAGGGCTAACATTTAATGAAAATACTAGTGTCCGTTAATAATATCCAAACCAAAAATAAAGAATAGAAATGAATCCTGTGTTTTTAGTGATTTCTGGAGAATTTATGTAAATCATATAATCACAAAAATGAACATTTATATATACACATACACACAGATCAACAATATACCGTTACATTCAAATGACGTGAAGTGAACACAGAAACATATATGTATCACAATACAGTACACAAATAACACATCATTATAAACCCAAACATTATATTTAGACAAAGTGTGAAGTGTTTTGATTATGTATCATCCCAGTTTAGAAATTAATCAAGTTTTTACAATTGGTCCGGGTGATCAGTTACACTTAATATTTAGCGTTGACGTTTCGACTCCTGGAAATATTGCGAAAGTGTATTCGTCTGAGGGGGTCTTCTTCAGGACTAGAAAAGAATCTGTGTGTGGCCTTCTGGAAGTTCCACCCTGATTTCTATGACAGCACGGCCGCTTGTTCATAACGGCGAGTGAATATGCCTTCTGAGATCAGGGATCCATGATCTCAGAAGGCATATTCACACGCCGAAGCTTTCAAAGGCAAATACTTAGCCTTGAGGCTGTTTTCCGGAGGTGGAAGGCCCCAAAAACATAATTTGGATATAAAGAGAGATTCATACTTGGAACCCCGAGCGCCAGATGCCAGAGATATATAGGCACGAAGTGCATGTGCCTTGGACTAATCTTACCCACAGAATAAGAAGAGTAACGTCAGATACAGGTCATCTGTTATGAACAAGCGGACATGCTGTCATAGAAATCAGGGTGGAACTTCTAGAAGGCCACACACCGATTCTTTTCTAGTCCTGAAGAAGACCCCCCTCAGATGAATACACTTTCACAATATTTCCAGGGGTCGAAACGTTAACGCTAAATATTAACCCGTTCGGTGCTCATGATGTGCTGGACTCTTCATGGCACCAAGTAGCCAAGTGCTCATGACGAGTCCAGCTAGCCATGACACCCACCCACGGGGGAAGCGCTGGCGCTCCCCCTCTGGGGGGTCGATCTGGGTTTCTTAATCGGGGAAGGCAGGGGAAAACCTTCCCCTGCCTCCCCCGCCCCACCCTTCCGTGTCATCAATGACGTCAGCGCGCGAGGCGCGCTGATGTCATTGGAGGTTTCCCTTTCATCACCGATGCGCAGGAAGCCATTTGCTTCCTGCGCATCGGTGAAAAAAGAGGTACGTTTTGGGGCTGGGGGGGATTTTTCAAAAGAGACATCAAGGGAAAGGAAAGGGTTTTCCTTTCCCTCGATGCCTCTTTTGTGCATTCCTGCTGCACACTCGTGCGATCGTGCAGCAGGAATGCCCACTAAACACCGGGGATTTTTTTTTTTTTAAAGGGTACTGTACTGTTTGGGGGGAGCGCCCCCTTAGGCAAGGGTCACTCCCCCTTTTGGGAGCAATGTATTCTTGCTTTGTCTGCCCCCCTGGGGGGTGAAGACATTTGTTTTTAAATAAAATCAGCCCACTGGCCATTTTACAGAAATGTAGTGGGGAGTGGCCCCTTGGGCAAGTGTCACTCCCCTATGGGGCCATTTTTTTAGGTAATTTGTTTGTTTTGTTTGGGGGAGCGACCCCTTAGGCAAGGGTCGCTCCCCTTTTTGGGGGCAATGTATTCAGGCTTTGTCTGTCCCCCTGGGGGGCAGATTTTCTTTATAAAAAAAAATGCCCACTGGACCACCAGGGAGTGTTTAGTGGGGAGTGGCCCCTTGGGCAAGGGTCGCTCCTCTTTGGGGGCTTATGATTTTGGCTGTCCGCAATTTTTAGGTCGAGAATTCGAGACCTCTTGCATATACTTTCGTATATACTTATATGTTTATATGGTTTGTGGGCTTCGGAGATCAGCCCTAGGACTTGTCTGCTTCCTCTTAGGGACTTTTTTTTCTGATCAACTGGCTCTATTTAACTTTCTTGATAAAAAACGACCAGCAGAGGTCAGTAAAATACCAGAATCACTTCAGCTTTCTCTAGTTTTCAGTCCATAGAAATTGTCTTCCACGAGCACCCATAGACAATAATATTTTTTTTAAATCTTGTATTTTCAGTGATATGACCACAGAAGGTCCAGATTTTATATTAAAAACAGAGCTTTGGACTATACCATTTCCCACTATACCATTTCCAGCTGAAAGGCAATATTTCTCCCCGTGTGTTCCAATACTTGGCGTGTCACGCAGTTTGGTGCTTGCTTTCCCTCCATGTCAAAGAACAGCAGATGTTTCAGGGCGCAGGCTAATGTGCTGCAAACCTAAGTACATATAAGGTCCCAAAGGCGAGATTGCATTGCAAATGCTTGTTTAATGTAGGACCCACTAGGCCATCAGGGAGTTATTTGTGGAGAGTGACCCCTTGGGCAAAGGTCACTCTCCTTTGGGGTCAATATTTGTGGCTGTGTCTGCCCCACAGGGGGTCTGATCTCCATGTTTTTTTTAAAAATTGGGCCCACTAGACCACCAGTGATTTTTTTTGGGGCGTGGCCCCTTGGGCAAGGGTTGCTCCCATTTGGTGAGCATTAATTTGGCTGTTTCTGCCACCCTGAGGGGCAGATCGGCTGATTTGTTTTTTTTGTAGGGCCACTAGGCCACCCAGGTTTTTTTTTAATGTTGGGGAGCGGCCCCTTGGACAAGGGTCGCTCCCCTTTATGGGAGGATGATTGTGGTCATTTCTGACCTCTTAGGGTGGCAGAATAGCAGTATGTTTTTAGGCCCATCTGCCCTCAAGGGGGGCAGAAGCCACTAGACACCTGTTTTTTTAAAAAAAAGAAAATGTGTTTGGGAGTGGCCTAAAGGGCAAGGGTTGCTCCCCTTTTATGGGGTTAAATATTTTATTTATACTCTTAGGCCCACCCACCCCTTAGCTTGGCTGGTGGATTGTGTGTGGACTGGTGCATTATTTGCATATTTGATTGTAATGTTTTTTCTCCTTTTTATTCTAGTGTAAAGCTTTTAATTCCTGTTTCGACAGTGGTGTTCTGCAGTTTTGCGCAGTTGCATTTTTTTGGTAAGAAAAACATTTGTGTTGTATTTTCTCCAAATGAGTATTTTTGTCATGTATGAATGAATTGTTTTGTAAGTGGTGTCATAATGGCAGCTTATTTAGTTAGTGTTTTGTGCATGGAATTCTTTGTGATGTGTTTTACATTGTCTTATGTGTAATTTTCTTTTCTCTTTCTTTTTTAGTGGGATAATGTCGATCCATACTGTGTCTGTACAGAGTAGGTGGTGGTGAATTTAGCTGCTTCTGGCAAGTGAGTGGTATCGTTTTGGAGTATATAGGTATTTATGATAAAGGTGCATTTTGTTTATTACTTATTTTACAAAGTGTTTGTTGTTGTTGACTTGTTTCACAAGTTACTTTTTTTAGTAAGCAGTATGGCTAGCCGTAGAATGACTGCTCAGCAGGTAATTGGTATGCTTCTTGAATCTTCCTCTGAGCAGGATTATGAGACTGACGGTGCGTCTGAGGGAAAGGAGGGAGGGGAAGATTCAGGCAATGAGTCTTCTCTCCACATGGAATCATCGGATGATGAAGGTACTCTCAGTGCAGATGAAGCTTCTCTCAGAGCGGATGGTGTGCCTGTTTTAGAGGAGGATACTGCTGTGCCGATGGTGCAAGAGGCATCTGGATTGCAGCCTGAGGCTGCTAGGCTTCCTACTGGAAGTGCTGGACTCTGGGTTGATCCAAACATGTTGCAGCCAGTGTTGCCTGCCTTTAGTGGTGATGCAGGGTGTAGAGTGGATTGTGAACATTTTTTGCCTATACAGTTTTTTCAGTTGTTTATGGATGATGTATTTTTGGGTGAGATTGTTGAGCAGATTAATTTGTATGCTGAACAGTTTTTGAGGGACAACAGTGACAAACTTAGGCCCCACTCTAGAGCTACCCGGCTGACACCCACAAATTTGGAAGAGATGAAGAGGTTTTGGGTTTGACTTTATTGACGGGTTTGATAAGGAAGCCGTCCATGGCTTCATATTGGTCTACCAGTCCCTTGATGGCAACGGCCATATTTCCTGCAGTTATGACTCCTGATCGGTATTTACTTTTGCTACGGATGCTGCATTTTGTTGATAATTCTTTGGCGTTGCCACGAGATCACCTTGAATGTGACCGTCTTTTTAAGATTCAGCCTGTTCTTGATCACTTTGTAGATCGATTTTCAGAGATCTATACTCCAGGGAAAGGCATATCTATTGATGAGTCTTGGGTCTTGTTCAAGGGCCGTTTGTTTTTTAGGCAGTACATCCCTAGCAAGCTATGGAATTAAGCTATATATGCTGTCTGAGAGTAGGACAGGATATGTTTTTAATTTCCGTGTGTACACTGGTAGGGATTCCACTATTGACCCCCTTGGTTGTCCGTCCACTTTCGGAGTCTCTGAGAAAATTGTGTGAGATCTTGCTAGAGGACTGTTTAACATAGGCCACCATTTGTACCTTGATAATTTTTACACTGCAGTGCAATTGTTTAAGGAATTGTTCAAAGTGGACACTTTTGCTTGTGTCACAATCTGCTCTAACCGTAAAGGATATCCAAAAGAGCTTGTTTGAAGAAAACTTGAGAGGGGACAGTGCAGTTCCTTGCGTAGTGATGAACTACTAGCTGTGAAATTTGTGGACAGGAGGGATGTGTACATGCTGACTACCATCCATGATGAGAGTACTTCACCTGTGGCTGTTTTTGGTCAGATTCCTGAAGTGCGCAATCCTATATGCATTTTAGACTACAATAAGCACATGGGTGGTGTTGATAGAGTAGATCAGAGGTTGGAACCTTACACTGCTATTCGTAAGGCTTATGTTTGGTATAAGAAGTTGGCCATCCATCTCTTTTATTTAGCAACTTTCAATGCTTTTGTTGTGTTCAAGGAGTGTTCTCCTGCATCAAAGTTGACTTTTGTTCAGTTTCAGCAATCTGTGATAGGCAGACTTCTTATTGTTGTGGAACAGGCAAGTGTTCCTAGAGTTGGAGTGGTGGAGGATGTGGCTCGATTGAAAGATCGCCACTTTCCTGATTTCATTCCTCCCACATCCTCAAAAGACTTTCCCACTAGGAGATGTAGAGTCTGTTGGCGAAGAGGTACGCGGAAGGAGACTCGTATGTACTGCCCTGAGTGTCCTTCTAACCCTGGGCTGTTTGTCCCTGCTTGTTTTAGAGCGTACCACACGCAAAATAATTTTTGGGAGCATCCATGAGTGGTAAAGTGAATTGCCTGGTCTGCATTCTTTAACAAATTTGATTCTGTTTCAAGGTTGGCATTGGTGCAATGTATTTAGTTTCAGATGTTGTGTTAGTAGATTTGTATCTATTTGCAATTTGTTTGTGTTTTTATTTTTGTCTAAAAAAAATACTAAATGTGATGGTGGTATGTGTAGGCTGGCGCTTGGCTGGTGGTGTGTGTGGACTGGTGCTTGGCTGGTGGTGTGCGTGGACTGGCGCTTGGCTGGCGGTGTGCATGGACTGGCGCTTGGCTGGTGGTGTGCGTGGACTGGTGCTTGGCTGGCAGTGTGCGTGGACTGGTGCTTGGCTGGCAGTGTGCATGGATGGTTCAGTATAATACAATTGCATATACTGAACCATCACTCACCCTCGTGCCAAATCCAACCAGTATGTGTGTGTGCTTGAGGATTAGATAGCTGTGCAGTAATATTTGTCTTTCTGACGCAGGGTGTACCTTGTCCCTTTTTGTGAATGTTGTAATGTGTTATTTTTGTGCCTGGTGGTGTGAATGGGCTTGTGTGTATCACGTATGAAAGGTGTGTGAATGGCCTGTAAAGCGGTTGGTGCCTTGCCGTGGCTTTACAGCTTACGAGCTGCTAGTCACTGGTTCAGTTTTTTCTCCATTTAATTATTGACAGTGCATTTCATTTTTGTGAAATCTCTTGTTAATACAATTTTATATACTGAACCATCACTCGCCCTCGTGCTAAATCCAAACAGTATGTGTGTGTGCTTGAGGAATAGATGGCTGCGTAGTAATCTTTGTCTGTTTTGTCTCTCTACCAAGCTGTACATTTCATTTAAGAATAACCTAACAACTGTAAACTAAACACCCATGGGAGTGCATAGTGATGTCTCTCTTGTGGATCCCAACAAGTTATCTTACCCACAATGTCCTGCAAACCTCAAAATGTGACTGTGACATTTTCCTTGCATTATTGTGCCCAAATGTTCACACTGCAGAAAGTAACAACAAATTTCCAACCCCCCAGCATTTCTCCAAGTATCCCAATAGAAACGGTTACTCACTTGTATGGGTGGGCCAAGTACCCGCGGCAGGGAAGGGCCCAAAACCTATTGATGTGACATCAAAATTACCTATCACAAACCAACCTGGTTTTGCAAGGGGGTCCCATGTGTTTTTGGTCCTGGGCTCGGCGGCCATCTAAGGAAACCTACCTAACCTACACATTTCTGGAAATTAGACACCCGGGGGAATCCAGCGAGGTATGTCTTGCGTGGGTCCCCCATCATTCTCCTACTCAGAATCCCCTGCAAACCACAAATTTTGCCAAAAAATTCACCTTTTTCTCAAATATCTGTGTGGGAAAGTCCTGGAATCTGCGTGGATCCATCACTCACCCTCGTTCCAAATCCAACCAATATGTATGTGCTTGAGAAATAGGTGGTCGTGCATAAAAATGTGTCTGTTCTGTTTTTGTCAAGCAGGGTGTACCTTGTCCTTTTTTTTTAATGTTGTAATGTGTTGGTTTTGTGTCTGGTGGTGTGATTGGTCTTGTGTGTATCATGTATGAAAGGTGTGGAATGGCCTGTAAAGCGGTTGGTGCCTTGAAGTGGCTTTACAGCTCACGAGCTGCGAGTCACTGGTTCAGTTTTTTGGCCATTCAATTACTGACAATGCATTTCATTTTTGTGAAATCTCTTGTTAATACAATTTTATATACTGAACCATTACTCGCCCTCGTGCCACATCCAACCAGTATGTGTGTGTTTGAGGAATAGATGGCTGTGCAGGAATCTTTGTCTTTTTAGTCTCCATGCCAAGGTGTACATTCCATCTAAGAATAACCTACCAACTGTAGATATTGTCGTAAACCCATGGGAGTTCATGGTGATGGCCGCTGAGCACGGGGCCAAAAACCCAGGTGACCCCGCTTGCAAAACCAGGTGGTTTTGAGATAGGCAATTTTGATGTCACCTCACTACGTTTTGGGACCTTGCCTGTCGCGGGCACTTGGGCCTGCCACACAAGAGAGGCACCATTTTTACCGGGAGACCTGGGGGATTGCTGGGTGGTGGGAAATTTGTGTGAGCCCGGTGATGCCACAACTTTCTTACACAGAAATGTGTGAAAAAAGTGATTTTTTTCAGCTAAAACTGAGGTTTGCAGGGGATTCTGGGTAAGGAAACGTTGGGGGATCCACGCAAGCCATACATCCCTGGAAGCCCCCGGTTGTCTAGTTTTCAGAAATGTGTGGGTTTGGTAGGTTTCCCTAGATGGCCGCTGAGCACGGGGCCAAAAACCCAGGTGACCCCCCCTTGTAAAACCAGGTGGTTTTGAGATAGGCAATTTTGATGTCGCCTCACTATCTTTTGGGCCCTTGCCTGTCGCGGGTACTTGGGCCTCCCACACAAGTGAGGCACCATTTTTACCGGGAGACCTGGGGGAACGCTGGGTGGTGGGAAATTTGTGTGAGCCCGGTGATGCCACAACTTTCCCACACAAAAATGTGTGAAAAAAGTGGGTTTTTTCAGCTAAAACTGAGGTTTGCAGGGGATTCTGGGTAAGGAAACTTTGGGGGATCCACGTAAGCCACACCTCCCTTGAAGCCCCCGGGTGTCTAGTTTTCATAAATTTATAGGTTTGCTAGATTTCCCTAGGTGCCAGCAGAGCTAGGGTTAAAAAACGACAGCTAGGCACTTTGCCAAAAAAGGGTCATTTTTCACTGCAAAATTGAGGTGTGACTACGTTGCGTTTTGCACCGTTTCCTGTCCCGGGCACTAGGCAGACCCACACAAGTGAGGTACCACTTTTCTCGTAAGACTTTGGGGAACGCGGGGTGGGTGGAAATTTGTGGACCCACACAGATTTCAGAACTTTCCACCACAGAAATGTGGGGAAAATGTGGGTTTTTGACAGTTTTTTAGGTTTGCAAGGGATTCTGGGTAACAGACCCTGGTGGGAGGCAGTCAAGTCACCCCATCCTGGATTCCCCTGGGTGTCTAGTTTACAAAAATGTATAGGTTTGCTAGGTTTCCCTAGGTGCCAGCAAAGCTAGCGTTCAAAAACGACAGCTAGGCACTTTGCCAAAAAAGGGTCATTTTTCACTTCAAAATTGAGGTGTGACCACGTTGCGTTTTGCGCCGTTTCCTGTCCCGGGCACTAGGCAGACCCACACAAGTGAGGTACCACTTTTCTCGTAAGACTTTGGGGAACGCGGGGTGGGTGGAAATTTGTGGACCCACACAGATTTCAGAACTTTCCACCACAGAAATGTGGGGAAAATGTGGGTTTTTGACAGTTTTTTAGGTTTGCAAGGGATTCTGGGTAACAGACCATGGTGGGAGGCAGTCAAGTCACCCCATCCTGGATTCTCCTGGGTGTTTAGTTTTAAAAAATTTATAGGTTTGCTAGGTTTCCGTAGGTGCCGGCAGAGCTAGGGTTCACAAACTACAGCTAGGCACTTTGCCAAAAAAGGGTCATTTTTCACTGCAAAATTGAGGTGTGACCAAGTTGCTTTTTGCACCATTTCCTGTCATGGGCACTAGGCCGACCCGCACAAGTGAGGTATCATTTTTCACATAAGACTTTGGGGAATGCGGGTGGGTGGAAATTTGTGGATCCACGCAGATTTCAGAACTTTCCACCACAGAAATGTGGGGAAAATGTGTTTTTTTTTTTTACAATTCTTCAGGTTTGCAAGGGATTCTGGGTAACAGACCCTGGTGGGAGGCAGTCAAGTCACCCTATCCCGGATTCCCCTGGGTGTCTAGTTTTCAAAAATGTATAGGTTTTCTAAGTTTCCCAAGGTGCCCGCAGAGCTAGGGTTCAAAAACTACAGCAAGGCACTTTGTCAAAAAAGGGTCATTTTTCACTGCGAAATTGAGGTGTGACCACGTTGCGTTTTGCGCTGTTTCCTGTCGTGGGCACTATGCCTACCCACACAAGTGAGGTACCATTTTTATCGGGAGACTTAGGGTAATTCAGATATGTGAAGCAACTGTTATTACCTATTGATTTTTGATGCATTTCTGCCTTCCAAATGAAAGACATTGTGTAAAAAAGAAGTCATTTTGAAAAATGACCGATAATTCTCATGCTAGTATTTCGAAACTCTGCAAATATGTACTGGTTCTAAACTCTATAATTTGTTCCTATTTCAGAAATACATAGGTGTCTTTCATACCGGTTTTTCCATGTATAAATTTTCCCACAACAATTGCTATATACCCGGAACATAATAAAAAACCATTGCAAATTGCTGCTCAGTTTTTGACTCTGGGTTCGTCGGGTTCTTGGTGAACTTACAAGTCCTGTATATCCCCACAACCAGGAAGGTCCAACGGATGAAACGGTATATAGCTTTCAAAGAGCTGTCATAATTAGAAGAAGTTACAGGTAAAAACGTTGACACAAAGGCTGTTTTTTTCAACTAATTTTCAATTTTTCCAATATTTAACTGTCAGTTTCTATAAAGAAACCTTGATGGATCTACACAAATGACCCCTTGCTGAATTCAGAATTGTATCTACTTTTCTAAAATGTATAGCTATCCAGGATCCATTATTGCTTTCATACTCATTTCTACCATTAACTGGAAGGAGGTTGAAAGCGTAAAAAATAGCACAAAAAGGCTATGTCCCAGAAAAATGCCAAAACTGTGTAAAAAATGTTGGTTTTCTGACAAAAGTC
The DNA here is from genome assembly GCF_964204655.1 of Triturus cristatus. Classification (NCBI taxonomy): domain Eukaryota; kingdom Metazoa; phylum Chordata; class Amphibia; order Caudata; family Salamandridae; genus Triturus; species Triturus cristatus. The sequence goes on from NC_140588.1 coordinate 720,204,452, forward strand.
TGTCATTCCCTAAAAGTTGGGAAAATTGTGATTTCAGCCCCACAAACCCTTTTTTGATACCATTTGCAGAGAAAAACCCAGACGTTTTTCCCATTTTTCCCCCAAAAAAACAAAATGTTGTTGTATTTTGGCTAATTTCTGGGACCCCTCCAGGGGAATCCACAAACCCTGGCCACCTTTACAATCCCCATGATGTTGGAAGAAAAGGACGCACATTTGGCGAGGATACCTTATGTGGTCAAAAAGTTACAGGGGCCTAAGCCCGCACTACCCAAAATAGCCCAAAAAAGGCTTAGCACGGGGGGGGGGGGGAAGGCCTAGCAGCGAAGGGGTTAAGTGTAAATGATCACCCAGACCAATTGTAAAAACTTGATTAATTTTGAAACTGGGATGATACATAATCAAAACACTTCACACTTTGTCTAAATGTAATATTTGGGTTTATAATGATGTGTTATTTGTGTACTGTGTTGTGATGTATATAGATTTCTGTGTTCACTTCACGTCATTTGAATGCAACGGTATATTGTGTATGTGTATATATAATTGTTCATTTTTGTGATTGTATGATTTACATAAATTCTCCAGAAATCACAAAAAACACAGGATTCATTTCTAATCTTTATTTTTGGTTTGGATATTATTAACGGACACTAGTATTTTCATTAAATGTTAGCCCTACTAAGAGAGAGGGACACTAATTGAATATAAGCTAGATGCTCTTTTTAAGCTAGTAAGTGGCAGAACCACTCTTCCCTTAAAGCATTAGGAATAGGATCTGAATTTACACAACATAGTCTGCTTGGGTGCAGTCAGCCTAGCCTTTGGTACTCACCTCTGGGTCGGTTTCCCCCATCTCCAGGTAGCTTCAGACAGGCCTTTAACTCCACCGACTACTCAGCCAGGGTAAAGCTTTCAGTGCCTGGGGCTGTCAGACACTCCAGCAGTCACTGTGGCCAGTTCAGGGACAGGCTGCGACCTTTTCACATGGTGCAACGCTATAGAATGCAGTCTAGCATGCCTGTATTGCAGTGGAAACGCATGCACACTGCTTCTTGTCTGCAACAACTACTTATTTCAATAATGGAGAGAGAAGAGAGGACTGCGTCAGGTTGCTCAGTGATGCAATCGAGGTGTGTTATGCCAGCACTGGTATGGGATGCAGTGGGTGAGTACCAGCAAACTCCGCTCCACCGGCGGTTGTGGAGTTTTTGCAGAACTCTGAGCTCCAAGTAGAGTGTGGAATAGGAGAACTCTGCGAACTCCACCGACAGAGTGGAGTTTGATGCCCACTCCTATAATAAACCTCAACTGAAATAACCGGTGGTTCTCAACAAATCCCAAAATAGTATACAAGAATCCTAACATTCAATCTCAGTGCAACACCACAGAACTGTCCACTCACAGCGTAGCACCTTCTGATGTAATGGCCAATCCCACCAAAGACACATACACCAACCTGACCAATGCCAGTGTGACACCCTATGATGCTCTCATTCAACAGAGATCAGCACAATAGCAAATTATTGAAATTTAAAAAAAATAATAACTCTTCTCTGTTCCGCTAAAAGGAAAGTTCAAAGTTTGCCATCAATCTAAGGAGATCAGGGATTAACGCCCTCCTAGTGCTATCACACACATGAACTGAACACGTGACCTGTGGGAATTCACCTTGTAAAGCATGATCTGTTCCTCTACAAAAAACACCAATCTCAGTTAATGCACCCTCAAAATAGAAGTCAATAAGTCCCTATCTTTTGTGCGGCTGATAGCGCTTCACGGTCCAACACCACAAACCTCAAGCGACAACTGGCAATGTAATATACAGTGGGCCAGTTAAACTTAAACCTGAAGTCTAAGTTTAGACCTAAAGTCTAAATTTACACTTAAAGTCTAAGTTTAGACCTAGAAACTGAGTGCCCGATTCACAAAGGTAAAATTAGACCAAAGTCTGACTTAGACCAAAGTCTAACTTTACTTCTTTTCGGTATACACAAAGGTAAGTTACTACTAGTAATTTTACTAGTAGTAACTTTGCTACTTGTAACATTACTGCTAGTAAATCCTGCCAAAGTCCTCAAGAAGGCCATCAACCACCCATTCACCAAGCACCTGTAGAGCAACAAACTGCTGGCAACTCCAAATCCGTCTTTGGTGCCAACCACACCACCAAAACTACCCTGATTGTTGCCATCGAAGAAATCAGGACCCTCCTTGACTGGGGAGAGACAGAGGATATGATCCTCCTTGTCCTTTCAGCAGCTTTTGACACCGTATCCTACCTCACCCTTATCAAGAGACTCTGCTGCATCATGATCCTGATCCAGGGTGATGCCCTCAGATGGATAGTAACCCTCCTCACAGGACAAACCCAGATAATCTGCCTACCTCTGTTCACTTTGGATTCCAAGAGCATCATCTGCGGGATCCCTCAAGCCTTATCTCTCAACCCCACCCTGTTCTACATGTATATGATGCCCATGGCCAACATCATCAGAACCCACGGCCTCAACATTATATCCTACGCAGATGACACCCCATGCAGTTCATCCTCTCTGAGGACCCCTCCACCTCTTGGACCAACTTCCACAACTGCATGATGAGTGTTCCTGACTGGATGAAGTCCAACTGACTGAAGCTCAACAAAGACAAGATTGAGATGCTGATCTTTGAGAACAACATCTACCCGCAACCCTAACATCATCTTGGACAGCAAATCCACCATGAAATGCCAGATCAACACAGTCACCTCTGCCTGCTTCCACTCTAGCTGCATGCTTTAGATGCCTCCCCATCAATACCAGGAAAACTCTTATTCAATCCCTAGTCACCAGCTGGCTGGACTAAGGCAACACACACTACACAGGACTCACCACCCAACTACTAAAGAGATTCCTGATGCAACAGAACTCAGCTGCCAGTCTCATCCTTGACATCCCCAAATGAAACCATGTCACCTCCACTTCAGGAACCTCCACTGACTCCCCAACCAGAAAATATGCCAATTCATGATTCTGCCAAACGCCCATAAAGCCCTCCATGACCAAGAACCAACAGACATCAACCACCGCCTGAACTTCCACCAACCCTCTAGACACCTGTGATCTGCCTCCCTCATCCTCACTCACACTTCACACATCAACAGAAACAACAGTGGAGGACGCTCCTTCTCCTACCACACCGCCAAGTCCTGGGACAACCTTCCCTTGCACCTTCAAACTTCGTCTTCTCTCCATGAATTCCGAAAGGGTCTCAAGAGCTGGCTCTTTGACTGAACCCAGCAAGAAAGAAGCAGGTGTAAGCCACGCTCTACAAATCCAAGTTCATTGATTGATTAACACACACTAAAATAATCTGTCATATTCTATTTATTTCAAACCTATGTGCTATCTGCAGTTTAACAAAAGGAAATTGACCATAAATGTAACCTTCATTAAGTGCCTTAGGTCGTTTAGATGGGAGATTCAAACATTGGCAAACACACACATATATATATATGTATATATACATGTGTATATATATATTTATTCACTAACAAAACAAAGGTTACAGGGATGTTATAATTAGGATTTTTTTTTTAAACTTAGAAATTCACTAAAAAAACAAAAGGGATGTTATAGCACAGCTCACATTTTACTCGTACAAAACCAGAGAAACTCAGCAGTTATAGTTATCTGAGCTAACTATACCTCATACCTCGAAATGCACTTCTTATGACCTCACATATTACATCATTCATGACATGGTCAGTTACATCACTGATGACATCACTGATGACAACTGAAATGACATCAGTGATGGCAACTCAAATGACCATGTCATGAGTGATGTAATCTGTGAGGGCATAAGTTGCATTTTGGGGGCGTAAGTTATATTTAGTTCAGCTCAATGTAACTGCTGAATATATATATATATATATATATATATATATATATATATATATATATATATATATATATATATATATATATATATATATTCACTGAAAAAACCATAGGTTTCAGGGGTGTTATAGTTAGCTGGACATTTCCCTCGTACAAACCCTAGAAATTCCCCTGTTATAGTTGGTTCAGCTAACTATAACTCGCGCCCCCGCAATGCACTGCTGATGACGTCACATATTACATCACTCATGACATGGTCAGTGACATCACTGATGACATCACTGATAACATCTCAAATGACATCACTGATGACATCATCCAGTGACTGTGTGTTTCTGTAAATTTTAAATATGTTTTATATATTTATAATGAAAGGCCTGTGGAAGAATGAGTGGCTGTACAAGTGTGTGAATGGATGATTTTCTAGGTGCGTAACTGACTCTATAAGTGAGTCATTAAATGTATCTTACTGTAAACTAGTGACTAAACTGTGTGAATGTCTGTATGTTTCTGTCTGTTGGTGTGTAAGTGGCTGCATGGTTTTGTGAATAGCTATATGAGTGTCTATGTGGGTTATCGATTGGTTGTCTGAGTATCTGTATGGGTGCCTGAGTGTTTGTGTGTGTAGGCTGTGTGTGACTCTGTGCATAGATGTGTGAGTGGGTGATTCTATGGGTGCATGGTTTTAAGAGTGCATCTGTGATGAACTGTATGGTTGAGTGAGTGTATGTATGGGTGTGTTAGGGATTGAATGTATATCTCAGTGGTACATTTGTGACTAACTACATATGTGAAAGGCAGTATATATGCGTGTAAGAGTATATAAGTGGGTATATGTGAGAGTATGTGATTGTGAGAGTGGCTGTATGGATGAGTGTGTGCTTGTATCAATGATTCTATTAGAGCATAAGAATGTGGTACTATTTTTATGAGTAAGTGAACTTGAGTGTGTTTAACTCCATAGGTGAGTAAATTGGATTGTGTTTAATTACTTGCATGACTGACTAGGTGTGTCAGTAGATAAATGGATGATTGGCGGTGTGTGAGTGTCTATATAGGTGTATAAATGCATATGATAGTCTTGTACGGAGTGACTGTAAGTATGAGTGACTGTACAGGTGAGTGAGTGGAGGTGTATGTAGACCTAAGAGTTAATAAGTGGGTATGTAGTTATTGGTATTGGAGTATCTATGGTTTTGAGAATGGACGTCTGAAATTTTGAGTTTGTGTATCAATGGTTAAATTAGGGTGTGAGAAGATGCAGTAATTTATCACATGGATGATGTCATCAGTGATGTCATCAGTGATGTCATTTGAGATGTCATCAGTGATGTCATCAGTGATGTCACTGACCATGTCATGAGTGATGTAATATGTGACGTCATCAGCAGTGCATTGCGGGGGCGCGAGTTATAGTTAGCTGAACTAACTATAACAGGGGAATTTCTAGTGTTTTGTACGAGGAAAATGTCCAGCTAACTATAACAACCCTGAAACCTATGGTTTTTTCAGTGAATTTCTAAGGTTTTTTGAATGCCAATTCCTAACTATAACGCCCCTGAAACCTTTGTTTTTTTCAGTGAATTTCAAAGGTTTTTTAAATGCTAATTCCTATCTATAACTTATCTCTAAAGATATCATGAAAAGCATTCTTTTTTAAAAGTAGGGTGCACATTAGTTTTGTGGAAAAGCATCTATGTGATTGGTTAAGAAAAAGCAGTTTCAACGTGGAGTACATATCATAGGATAAAATTTGCTCAGCTCAACCACACCTGCTACTTGCATTTGGAAGGCACTGTTCGAACTTAAAACAATCGTCAAATTTGAACCTGCACATGTCATTAAATGTTCAAGAAAATGTTACAAAAAAATATCGTAAAGTTTTAAAAAATTGATGAACTTTTAACCTGCACGTATTGTAGAATGTTCTAGAAAGTGTGTTGATAGAATACGTTGCACTTCTGACTTCTATGTGTTGTTGAATATTAAAAAAACGGTTCATATGGAAAATTAAAAAGAAACCAATAGAGAAGTTTTGAAACCTAAAAGAATCAAGGAGCTATTCTAAGTTATTCTTTACATGTATTTATGTGTGCAGCAACAAAAGTATAGACACAACAGCACTAGGAAGAGGAAGAAGCAGAGAGTGGGGGGAGGGGGGGGAGATGGGCTAAATGGCACACATGCACAATTAAGTACAACACACATATAGACTAACAATGGCCAAAATGAAACACACCAACAAGGAGCACAAGTCACACAACCTGCCAACATCACACCGCTGAACGAGCAAAGAAGTGAAAGCCACGCTGCATTCATACAGGATGTGTACAAAGTCCAGTCGTTGGTTTTGTGGGATGTCTTCGACCGTGGTCATCATGGATGAGATGCCCAGCACGTGGCACATGGGCAAGTTCACTGTCTGTTACGTTGCCAAACAGCTGCTCCTCCCTCACACGAGCCCCCACACTTATGTACGGTGCGCTGTTGTATCTCGTGCACTCGTTCGGCACACCATTGTAATGCCTATTCGCGCATGTCCTGCTGCATTCCAACTACACCATCACAGTGCTGTTTGGAGGTGGTGCATGCCACTTTACAACATCGACTGCTGCGGCCCTTGTGGCAGGCCACACCAGAACACAGAGACACACTTACCGCACTTTCTGTACACGGACATGTCCGAGACACCCCGTTCCCCTTGCCGAATAGGCACACCCCTGCGCTGACCTGTGTACCCCGGACCAACACACGCCGGTTGTACATGCAGGAGGATGCGTGCGTGGCTACATGTCCAGGCTCACTGCCAAAGCTGAGGTGACAGCACACTGTGATATTGCAGGGCTCGTGCCTATCATGCTAACACAATGACCACAGGGACACACTTGCTCAGATGCGGGTTTGGGGGGCATTGGCAGTCCTGAAGTTGTTGCGATGAGTCTTGTGGCCCTCATGGGTATCCCTGTATCATGCTCATTGACTCTATGGCACCTGTGGGTGTTCTGGTGTGCCTCTTGGCTGTGTTCCCTTTCATGGTGCAGGTAGTTATCCTGCTTAACACCAGCAGAAAGCAGGTGTAAAATCCCTGGTGCTAACGTGTCTTATCACCGGAATTTGTTTCGCATTGCAATTGGTGTGAAAGTTGTGATGTGATTTTTTTCGTGTGCAGGACAATATGCGAACTGAACAGTGTATCTCGTCAATATCCAGCACCTGACGCACTATTCCCAATCAATATAAATACAATGAGATTTCTTAATAGATTTTGTGTGTACACTGTAAGTGCAGCCAATACCTCAGTGCAATTCAATACAGGATTTCAGTATTTAGAATAAATCGGAGAGATGCACCTCGTCTCTTTTTGCATAAGGGTGGGCGTAGTTCGCGAAGTAGCACTTCGCGAAGCTACGCAAAGTGAAGTTCGCACTACGCGAGCTACGCGTAGCACTTCGCAAACTGCGTAGTAACATGTTCGCACTGTGCAAGATGTTGTTTTCAATGATTGCACAGTGCGGACAAGCAACCGGCACTGTGCAATCATTGAAAATGGCATCTTGTACAGTGCGAGCTGTAGTTTTCTGCTGCTCGAGTAGATTTTTACTCGAGCGGCAGCTTTCTCAACGCGAACTGGTAGTTTCTCATCGCGAGCGGTCGCGAGCATGCGCGACCCCTCGCAATGAGAAACCTGACCTCCTCGCGTTGGGAATCTCGCCGGGAGGTTTATTTTCCATGCTCGCGATTGCCAACGTGATGTTGCTGATCGCGAACAAGGAAAAAGTCTCGCCGGGATGTCATTTTGCTTGCTCGCGGTCGCCAACTTGACGTTGAGGACCGCGAGCAAGCAAAAATTGACCGCAGCACTACGCAACACTACGCTACGCGTGTTCGCACTGTGCTACGAGCAGTTCGCGTAGTGCGAAGTAGCGCGAACTTCGCAAACTACGCGAGCGTAGCGTAGTGCTTCGCCCAGGCTTATTTTTGCACAGGAACGGCTACTCTCCATTTCATTACCAGCACTTTAACGGAAGTAAAGTTGAGATAAATCTAACACACTGTTCAGAAGTTGGTGCAAACTGCAGATATCACCAGTATTCCAGCGATAAGTGCCCCAAAATTTAACACCATGGTGGACTCCATCAAATAACAGTAATAAGAACAAGAAAGAGTCACAAGAGAACAACCAAAAACTTTATTAATTTTTTTTTCAAACTTTATTTTTTATAATAATAAATATTTAAACGATAAACTATTTTCAAACTTTATTTTTTTATTAACATATATATGAACAATAAACTAATAAACAAAATGCAACAACAATAATACAAAACAACAAGGCGGAATACTCCTGTGGGAATCATGGATGTCGACGACAGACCTGGAAAATCAGAAAGATTGTTAAAAAAACAACAATATGGTATTCTCAACAAAATCCCACAAGAAACAAATCACAGATATAAAAATTGCATACAGCTAACAAAATTTTATAAGTTTAACTTACAAAAACTGTAAATATTGCCGCTTTAAAATATTTACCGAATCTGAGGAATTTTTTTTGCAGAAGGCACCACGCCCACAACGTTTTTCTTCAGTGGTGAGGAAATTTGTTACTTTTCCCAAGGGGCAAACAAAGACCAATGCCACCTTCATCACTCGCAAGATTTGCCAAAGAGACAGCTAAGGTTTTTGTGGCTAAACAGGGCTGCAAAGTAAAGATGGATCGCGTTAATCCTGGGAGTGTTTGGCTCATCTTCTAGTTCATAAATTCCCGGCCTCCTTGGGACGTACCCCAAGTACGGTGAACAGAAAAGATACCTGGTTTAATCACGACCTCAGAATTCAAAAAAGAGCAATTGCAAGAGAAGTGAATTTGCTATTACAAGCAAAAAAAATGGGATTTAAAACAGATCAAACGAAGTTGCATGCATTGAGGCGTATCTTCAGGAGGAACCTGTGGAAGGCAAAAACAGTGCACAGAGGATCCATTCGGCTTAAATTATTATCTGCCAGCAAAAAGCCTAACAGTAGTGACTTTTGGGGTGTAATTAACAAGCTATCAACTGGCCCAAAACTGCTGCAAGAAGCAGGAATTGGAGCAAACATTTGGACCAAACATGTACATTCACTGTATAATAAGGCAGGAACTGGACCTGTTGGAAGGTCCCCCGGGGAAGCCCAAGATCCAAAAGTAACCCAAGTCCCCTATTATTCCAGAAAATGCGGAAGATAGCTTATTACAATCAGCTCCTTCCACTTATGGGACAAACATCTTGACAACCGGGAACGAGGTAAGAGGGCTTATACAGAAACTTAAACCGAAGGAGTGGCTGGCCCCAACGGTATTCCCAACGCCTTTTTCAAGAATGACCCAGAGTTTTTGTCCTCCTACCTTGCTCCACTCTTCAATGGGATTTACAATCAGTCCAATATCCCAGCCTCTTGGAGGGGGAATATCATTCACCCCATATTTAAAAAGGGAGATCACAGTAAGCCCGGAAATTATGGACTAATTTCACTGATTGATGTGGAAGCAAAATTGTATGCCTCGTGCCTGCTAACTCAGTTGAAATGCTGGATGGAGGAAAAAAACATAATCCCCAAGTTTCAGACAGGATTCAGGCAAGGCATGAGTACCATAACTAACCTTGTAACCCTTGCTCTTTTAACAGAAAAAGCCCAAAAAAGGGATTCCCGACTGTTCGCCTGCTTTGTCGACATTAAATCTGCATTCGACAGGGTAAGCAGGAGCCAGCTATGGAAGAAACTTAATGAATGGGGCCTGCCAACCACAATGCTCAACGCTATAATTGCCTTATACACGGACACCTGGGCAGGAGTTAAGTTAGGCAACGGGTTGAGCACAACTGCAAGTATCCAGACGCAAAGTGGCTTAAAAAAAGGCTGTGTTTTAGCCCCCAGCCTATTTAATCTGTTTTTATCTGATATTGCACCCTACATTGAAAAACCAGAGTCTCACCCCCCGAAAATGGTCAACGAGTCAATCTCCATATTACAATATGCGGACGATATAGTCCTGTTGAGCCAAACTCCCATCGGTCTTCAGAGATCAATAAACAACCTTGTGGCCTACCTGGACAAGGAACAACTGGAGTTAAATAAAGAAAAAGCAAAAATAGTGCGCCTATTTGATCGTTAGAAACTCAAGTTCAAATGGACTGCTGAGGGGGCAACTGTCGAAGAAGTTAGCTCATATAAATACCTGGGTGTAAAAATTGGGCAGGGTGCAACCCACAAAGATCACAAATTGGCTCTAACAGCAAAGGCACATTCTTTAATTTTTGCATACAAATTACTTCGCAAAAAGATGGACTGCCCAAACTTCTCTCACTTACTTAAAGTAATGGCCGCCCAAATACTTCCTAATTTGTCCTACGGCTTGGCTCCATGGTGTGGCAAAGAAGTGCACATACTGAATACACTGCAGACAAAGATCTATAAAGCAGTTTTCGACCTGTCCAAATCAGCCTCGCCCTCGCAGGTCAGACTGGAATTTGGGCTCCAGCACCAGAAATTCAGAGGAATGAGCAGTTTTATTAAACTGTGCCACATGCTCCGCTCTTCTGACCCGGACACTCTAAATAACTTATGCTGGGAAGAAATCAAGCTCCAGGGGGATCCAGTATCATCTAACTCCTGGGGAAGCTTTCTGAGAGAGTCCCTGGCTGAGATGGACCTACAAACAGCATGGGCCAATAGGTTGGATAGAGGAAGCTTTGGCAAAATAGTAAACAGCGCAGCCAAAAAGAAATCCTTGTGGGCTGACAAACAAGAGCTCTCCAAGCGGTGGCACGGGTGGACAGTCATTAATTCCTATAGATTTTTGAGGCCACAACCATATCTATCCGCCCATTTCAGCTCACAGCTAAAAACGAGTTTTTTAAAGTATCGAATGGTGTGCATGAGGCAAAGGATTTATACCCTCAGTGGAAAACGCCACTCAAAACGGAGTCCTGCAGACTATGTGGCTCTAAAAAGGAAACATTAATCCACCTAACATGTGCCTGTACAGCCATTTTAGACCAAAGGAGAAAGTACTTGAAATCTATTTTTAATGAGCTGAACATTCGTTCTAGCAGGCAAGCGGTGATTTGCTGGCTAGAGGGTACATCGTCCATACCAGCATGCCGTGGAACTAAATACATGAATCTAGTCAGCAGACTTTTACGGCAATCTGAGGGAGATCCTAATTAACATGAGTCCAATGAGATCACCAGTATCCCCTTTGGGTTCTTATTCCCCTGGCGCTCCAAGTAAAAGTTACCAATGTAATTGTTTTTAAACCCTAATCTTACTGATAAGTGATGTGGATTTTATTCTGGACAATAAGGTTTTAGTTTATTGTAATTTTTATTTAGGTGGGGGGGTTAGTTTTGTTTTGTAATGATTTTAAGTAATCAAACAATAAAAACTTGACTGACTGATTTGCCAAAGAGTTCTGTTACGAGGGGATCCTAACAAAAAATACTCGTGCGGCACAGCAAGTATGATGAAACACCTAAGGACCCTTCATCCAAACAATCTTGCACGAGAGGAGTGCAAACAGATGAGAAACACTCCTGTTCTGTATCTGTAAAAAAGAATCACAAATAAATGTATATTAATAACTTTCAAATTTATACTATTCCATTACTGTACAAACACATTTTATATAAAAACTGACTAAGAAACTATAACCCTGAACCACAAGTGTGACGATCGTTAAAACACTACATCCATAGTGCATACTACTTTGAAGCAGTTCATGCCCTAAAGCCTACCTCACTAAAAGACTACATGCTAACTGACTAAGGGACATATGTCTCATCATCTCCATTTGCGATTCTCAAATAGCGATTTTTTGAGAATCGCTATTTGAGAATTGCAAAACGGGATGTATTTAAAAAATCGCACAAATTTTGCGATTTCTTAAAATTCCTTAATTGCGATTAGCAAATTGTGAAATCGCAATTAAGGAATACCTTCCCATTCATTCCTATGGGCCAGGGAGCCCATAGCAATGAATGGGAAGTCCTTCTCAATTTGCGAATCGCTATTTGCTAATCGCAAATTGAGAATATTTTCAAAGGTGCAAGGGTGTCATGATGACACCCTGATGCACCCCTGAAATCAGCATGTGTGCACATATGGCGCACAAACATGCCCTAAGGGCATGTATGTGCACCACATGGCACTTTGAAATATGCAAAAATGTGCATATTTCAAAGAAATCGCAACTTACCACCAACTTGAAGTTGGTGGTAATTTGTGATTTCTTAAGGAGAAATCGGACAACTTGGGTGCGTGTTACATTGCATTTAAGAAATCGCAATTTGCGATTTCTTAAATGCTTACGCAAACTTAAGAAATCGCAAATTTAGCGATTCCTTAAGATTGCGAGGCTGAAATGCCTCATACATCTCCTTTTGCAATTTTGTATTCGCAAACGCTTTTTTTTGCGATTCGCAGCGTTTGCGAATACAAAATCCTTTGTTACATATGCCCCTATATGATTACAGTACTATAAGGAGACACACTGGGTGAGTGACAGGGTGTTTGCTAGAAGAGTATGAATACTAACTAGGGAATTGAAGATGTGAAACACAACTGTGTAGGTGATTAGAGGACTGCATCCATACTGCATAGGCATTTAAAGCAGTCCATGTGTTAAGGTCTGTCTCACTGCATCACTACTTGGGTACTGACTGAATCATTAGAGTACAGCAAGGAGAGTGCCTAGCTGAATTTATAAGTGCTAGGCTTTTCGCACAGGGAATGGATTAGTACTTGGTACTGAATGGGTCACTAGAGGAGTGCAAAGGCAGTGACAAGTGCTGGACTGTATGGGTACTGACTAGGAAATTGAAAGTGTGAAAGACAAGTGTCTAGGTGGTTAGAAGACTGCATGCATAGTGCATAGGGGTTTGAAGCAGTCCATGTACTAAGGCCTGGCTCAGTGTATGAATACTTAGGCACTGACTGAATGATTAGAGTACTGCAAAGATAGTATCTTGCTGAATTTATAAGTGTTTGGGTTTTAGCACTGTGAATGGATTAGTACATGGTGCTGAATGGGGCACTAGAGGACTGCAAAGGGAGTGACAGGGTATTTCCTGGAAGTGTATGGATACTGACTAGGGAATTGAAGGTGTGAAAGACAATTGTGTACGTGGTTAGAGGACTGCATGCATAGTGGATTAGGGTTTGGAGCAGTCCATATACTAAGACCTGGGTCACTGGATGAGTACTTGGGTACTGACTGAATGATTAGAGTACAGCAAGGAGAGTGCCTGGGTGAATTTATGAGGGTTTGGCGAAGTGAATGGATCAGTACATGATGCTGAATGGGTCACTAGAGGAGTGCAACGGCAGTGACAGAGTGTTTGCTGGAAGTGAACAGATACTGACTGGGGAATTGAAGGTGTGAAAGACAAGTCTGTAGATGGTTAGAGGACTACATGCATAGTGGATAGGAGTTTGAAGAAGTCCATGTGCTAAGACCTGGCTCAGTGCATGAATACTTAGGCAGTGACTGAATCATTAGAGTACTGGAAAGAGAGTGTCTTGGTGAATTTATAAGTGTTTGGGTTTTAGCAAAGTGAATGGATTAGTACATGCTGTTGAATGGGTCTCTAGAGGACTGCAAAGGAAGTGACAAGGTGTTTCCTGGAAGTGTATGGATACTGACTAGGGAATTGAAGGTGTAAAAGACAAGTGTATCGTTTGTTAGAACACTACATGCATACTGCATAGACATTTGAAGCAAACTATTTGGTACTTAGAAACTGACTAAATAATCAGACTACTTCTAGGACAGTGCTTAGGTAAAACTTTTACATTTTCAGTTCTGCCACAGTGAACAGAATGGTACATGGTACTGCACCTTAGTGTCAAACCCTGACTCATTTTTATCAATGCATAAGCAAAGACTAGCTTCTAATGCTACTAAAACTTGACAACATGAGAGGTTTTAAATTAGTTATCTGTCAGCAAATACAAGATGTTACCAAATACTTCTCTCACAGTGGTTCCCAAATGCACACAGACTCACAGTGTGATTCTAGACAACAGCCACTATACCTAGGAGTTTACCAAAAATCATTCACTACTGTGGAAGTGGTAAGGGAACTGCACACAATCTTCATATTTCAGGACTGCACTTTTATGTCAAAGCCTAACTCATATAATCAAAGCATATGCAAAGACTTGCTTCTAATGCTACTAAAACGTCACAACATGACCGGTTTTAAAACAGGTATCTGCCAGCAAATACACGATGTTACCAAATGCTTCTCTCAGAATCCTTACCCAAATGCACACAGACTCACAGTGTGATTTTAGACAAGCAACACTATCCTAGGAGTTTACCAAAACTCATTCACTAGTCTGGAAGAGTTAAAGATACTGCACACAATCTACATATTTAAGTACAGCACATCAGTGTCAAAGCATGACTCATTTAATCAACGCATAAGCAAAGACTGGATTCTAATGCTACTAAAACTTCACAACATGACATGTTTTAAAACAGTTATCTGTCAGCAAATACATGATGTCACCAAATGCTTCTCTCACACTGATCCCAAATACACACTAACTCACAGTGTGATTCTAGACAAGCACCACTATCCCTAGGAGTTTACCAAAACTCATTCACTACAGTGCAAGTGGTAAGGGAACTGCACGCGATCTACATATTTCAGGACTGCACTTTTCGACCAAAGCCTGACTCATTTAATCAAATCATAAGCCATAACTGTCTTCTAATGCTACTAAAACTTCACAACATGACAAGTTAAAACAGTTATCTGTCAGCAAATACACGATGTTACCAAAAGCTTCTCTCACAGTGGTTCCCAAATGCACACAGACTCACTGTGTGATTCTAGACAAACAACACTATCCCTTGCACTATACCAAAACACATTTCTTCATCTAGAAGTAGTACTGCATTTTACTATAGAAACATAACATAACTCATTTCACAAATTCATAAACAATGACTGGTTTCTAATTCTACCAAAATATAAAAACAGCACAGTTATCTGTCTACAAACACGTGAAAGTCACAAATGCTTATCACAGAATGGTTTCTACATGCACACACATTGTAGAGAAAAAAAGTACTCCCTACACTTTAGCAGGAGAAATACATTAGTCTGATTAAAATCAAAATAATCTACATACATACCCTCACAATTAAATAACTCATCTTTCAAGTTCTTTTGTAGATTAAGAAGTATATCAATCACTCACCATATTTTCTTTTACAGAATCTCTGCACTGTGCACCTCTCAGCAAAAACAAAGAATGGAAACGTTTCCCTTTCATTTTCCACACATATACATGTAAACATCAAATCACAATCCTTCACACATAAACTCAAAAGCAAATACACATTTCTATTGGTTAAACATTTCAACCCTTTCCAACTGAAATACATTTCAACCCTTCCCCCAATCTGCCTTCTGCATGTTACCATAGAAACAGGTCATGGAACACTGCACTGAGCTCACAGGTCACAAGTTCAGCACACAATGTTCTTACACAAGACAGGAAGTGTGCATGACTTTTCAACATATCAGCTTATCATATATAATGTTCCTTACAATCTGTTTTTGTTAACCAATAAGAATCATACATTTAAAAAACAGAAATATACACCCTACCTTTCAGTGTAGAAAGTAGTCATACAACCAATGATTTCTTGTCTTTTTTCAAAAAACATTGCCGTGGATCCACGCACGCAACGCGTGGGAATCCGTGCACCCAACGCGTTAGGATGCGCGTACCATGCGCGTATTTCGCAATTTGTTTTTTTTTAAAAGGGGGGCCCCAGGGGGTCCTTCTGGGACCCCCTAAGCACCTCTAGAGGGTCAGAGTATTTCCACTCTGCCCCCTTTATATGTTTTACATACTTATTCCCCTTGCTTCTTCAGCCTCGCTTCTACCGAGGCAGAAAATGGCCGCCAACAGTTCCTGGTTTCGAATGTAGAGGGACACTCGACAGCCAATTAGCATTCAGTGTGCGATCGGGAGGGTGCGCGCTCGGTTCAGGGAGGGTGTGCTTATGGTGCGGGTACGGTCCGTGGATCCTCCCCGGCCCTAGATATCACTAACTTTTTTACCTTAATTTTCTCTGGAACTACTGAACGGATTCACACCATACATGCAAAAGACACGAGTCCAAACTGAGGACTACCTCTTTGCCAAATTTGGTGTCATTTCGTTCAGCGGTTCGGGCTGTAGCTGCGACAACAGATCCTATGGGAAATTGCATAGGGAAAACGTGTTCTGGGACCCCCCTTTTTTCTCGGTCCCCGCTTGACGGATCACCGCAAAACTTTCAGGGTAGGAGCGGAGCGGAGCTGGCCAAAAGTTTGGAAAATTTTGCGAGGATTCATCGACCGGCGCCAACGTTATTACAAATAGAATGTTGCGGATTTCCTATGGAAAATAGGTCCTAACTATAACTATCTACTGGCGACCGCCAGTAGATAATATATATATATATATTTCCAGTTACAAAACTGCACCCTTTTTCCCCCACTTTCACTCCAACTTTTGTTCCTGCGGGAAGAAAAAAGAGCATGAACTCCGCTTGCAGTGATGCAAGTTCCTTTATTTAGCTCACAGGCTTGTTGGTCATATAATGACGCGTTTCGGTCAATGAGTGACCTTGTTCACATAAGGAAACGCTTTACAGTGAGTTGTTTTGTACACCCCTTATTGTGTCACTTGATTTTAACACACAGTGTAAAAAGACTCAATTTGCCACATAATGCATCGTATATTGCTCTAATATTACCAGCCGGTAACACAAACTTTCAAGTACATTTTTTTCTGTCTGTTGATTATTGATTCATGCAATTTATGCACCTTAAAACAACAAAGATTACATAATATCATAAAAAGTGAGGAATAAATACCTAAAAGCATATATATACACCCAATGTTTGTTGCCATTGTTTTTGTCCCAACAGCCCGAAACTGCAAATATGATTTCTTTTTTTGCATAAATGCATTATTGTAACCATCCGCAATTTCCTGCTAGCTATTACTGTTATGTATATCTTACTATATATAAATTTTCTCCGGCATGTTATCATGAATCCTCGACAGTCAAAATCACTTTTGCCTTGCAAATTGTGCATGATCTTATAATAAAGTGCTATTGTGCTTCTAAAGTGCCATGTAAGTGCAATATTGCCATTAAAGTGCTTAGTGCCATACAGTGCATGTATTCACAATTTATGGCTTAAAATAACACATATAAAATTACTTTTTTCTAAAAAAGGGTTTTTTATACATTTTCTTTAAAATAAGATTATCTTCATTTGGTTTACTCAAAGCAGTTAGCTTCAAATAAGTTAAATTACTTATTGTTTTACACATAATTAACTTTTTCTTTTTGGCACCTTATTCGAGTCTCACTTGTAGCTAAATCAAATATTTGCTGTAAAAAAACTTTTAGTTAAATCAGTAATCACTCATATGTATGCGTTTTTTGCTTCCTTACTGTTCCACTTGTTTGAAGTATAATGCAGAGGGTTAATATTGTATGTATCTTAAACACATCTAAGGTAGCTCTCGCTAGATTGGTCCCTTGTTTGGTCTAATACTTGGCATATTTACAAGGAAATTATGTAAATCCTCTGCGTTATTAAGTCCTGCATGTCTTTTACCGTCAAATTCAAGTATAAAACGGGATTCTAGCTGCCTCAACATACGTTCTCTATTACCACCACGACGGGGATTAGGAACAGCATCCACCACATAATATTTAAGACAGCTAAGGTCATTTTAATGTTCAGTTTTAAAATGCCGTGCGACAGGATAACTGGCATCATTATTAACGTCTCTCAAGCCACAGGTGCACTTCAGCACGTATACTGCGTATTCCGTCTGGCAGTTTAATTACCTTTGATGGCTATTTTGTTAGGGCTAAATGGTGTTTCATAGTGCGTAGTTTTTTCACCAAATTTACATGCCCTACATGAGGAACATTTAAAGAATCCCTGCTTGGGTTTCAGCCAGGTAGTATTTGAACTAATTTCTGGACTGCTTTTAACCAACTGAGACTTCATTGATGACGCCCGTCTAAAGGTAATAGTTGGTAATTTTGGTACCCTAGGTCCCAGAACTCCATCTGTAAGGATAATGGGCCAGTTCTTATTAAGTATAGATCTCAGCTGTCTTTGTTGACCACTATATGTGGTGATGAGTCTTATCGTGCTGTCATCTTCCCTATTGCTAGAAGATTGCGGTGTAGCTACAGTATTTGCTTCTTTGTGATGTTTCGTTTTGTTCTAATAGGGATTCCCTTGTTCTCACATTAGTCTTTTCAATGGCCTGGTTTCAAATTCTTTCATTGTATCCCCTCTGCCTGAATCTGCTCTTGGCTTCTTGTATGCATTTTTCAAATTCATTTTTTGTACTACATATTCTTTTTAATCTGAGAAATTCTCTGTGTGGGATACTACTTATTACGTGCCTGGGTGTGAGCTTTTAGTATGTAACGTGAAGTTTCCCGCTGTTGTTTTGCAGTGTAATGTAGTTTCCAGTTTACCTCAAGATACATACACTTTTGTGTCAAGAAACTCAACATTGGTATCACTAATGTGAGATGTAAGTTTAAGAGTTACATTATTGGTATTGATAGATTGAATGAATTCTCCTGCACTTTCATGGTTGCCATTCCACACTATAAAAACATCATCGATAAATCGAATCCAATACATTACATGAGCATTGCACATTGTTGAGTGTGTTGCCCTGAGAACCAGCTCCTCCCACCAGCCTACATGCAAGCATGCATAGCTGGGGGAGAAGCAGGCTCCCATAGCAACACCCCGCTGTTGTCTAAACAAGTCCTTGCCGAATAAAAAGAAGTTATTGAAAAGACACCACCTGATTAAATCTAGTAGCATAACATTGTGATTATGGCAAGTTGCTGGTCTGGTTTCCGAGAAATGTCTGACTGCTGCTAGGCCTACAAGATGATCTATGCTAGTGTATAATGATTCAATGTCTAGCATTATCAGCAATAGTCCATCTTTCCACTTTATGTTTTTCAATTTGTTAAGGAAGTCTCCAGTGTGCCTAACATATGTGGGGAGTTTTAGGACATGATCTTGCAAAAAGTCAATATACTGTGTTATGTTCTCACTAATCCCTCCTATGGCAGAAATGATGGGTCTACCTGGGACAGGAGTTATGTTTTTATGGACTTTCGATATGAAATAGATTGTAGGGAGTACTTTGAAATCTTTATGCATGAATTTGAATTCTTCGTTGGATATTAATCCTTGTCTTTTCCAGTGTTGCAGATCTTTTTTCAACCCATTCTTTGATTCTTTATATTCAGTCATGTTCGTTTTTTCGTAGCAGTCAGTATTGTGCAATTGCCGATAGGCTTCCTGGATGTATTCTGTTCTTGGCCAGATAACAATGTTACCGCCCTTGTGGGACTTATTAATGAGAACTCCATGGTTGTTCTGAAGTTTTTTTATCAGGTTTTCATATTGTTGGTCTTGAAATTTGATTTTTCTTTTCCTATAGTTGATTCTCCGATAGAGTTTTTTAAAATTATCGTTTACTCTTTCATGGTAAATGTCAATTTGATCCTTCGGCATCATGGGAAGAAATGTTGATTTTGACTTAAAACGACTACTTCCTGCCCCTAATTGATTTGTCTGTAATCTTTCTTGTGTTGTTCCTGGATCAGAGCTGTTATACTGTTTCCCATCAGTTTCATTATTTAATTCATGTAAGGTCATGAGAGTACTTATGTCTGAGAATTGTAGATTGCCCACATCTGTAACGTCTTGTCCTGGTGTTATCTTTTGCTGATTAGTGCCTTCCTTTATTGTGAAAAACTTCTTTAATTTGAGTTTCCTGATAAAATTAAAGATATCCACCCTGGTGCGTCCGTAGTTGAAGTTACTTTCTTTGCAGTAGGATAGCCCAAGTGATAATAATTGGGTTTCTCCCATAGTTAATGTTATTGTAGATAGGTTTTGTTCCTCCTACAATTGCGCCTGGCACGTCTCTTTTCATGTTCCTTCGCTGACTTGTTGTTTCTTTGGGTTCCGCGGTCTCAATGTCTGTCTGCACTCCAGGGATAAAAAATCTATCTCCTCACCTGGACTTAGTTTATTGCCTCCTCTTCCAGTAGTGTCAGGGTTCATACCGCCATCATCTGACTCGTTCTCGCTGGTGATAGAACTGAGATCTGAGGTAGATGATCCAACATTCTCCCCACCCACCCTCTCTGCATTCATGGGGATTGTGTTGGTTTCAGACATGTTACCGAGCCTCATTTTCTTTACATTATCGTATTTGTGTGCAAATGTAAAGATCTGTCCTTGTTCATAATCGGCCTTATCCCTGGCAAACTTATGGACCTTTCTTGCTTTGATTTTATTTTCTTGTTTTTTGAGCCTTTCTTGAATTTCATTTCTGGTTTTTGTGATGTACTCTGTTTCTTCAAGCAGTCCCAATTGCTCATTTATTCTGTCTATTTCCTTTAATAAATCTTCTCTGTCACTTTGGGCATATTTAATCAGTATTCTCACCAAGTTCATGGAGGCAGTTAGGTTGTTTTCCGCCCACTCCTTAAGCATGTTGGGATTGGGGTTGTCAAAACTAGGCACCAATAGATATAGCGACACATATATGTACATATACATATACATATACATATATATATATATATATATATATATATATTCACTGAAAAAAAACATAGGTTTCATGCACGTTATAGTTAGGAATTGCCATTTAAAAAACCTTAGAAATTCACTGAAAAAACCATAGGTTTCAGGGGTGTAATAGTTAGCTGGACATTTCCCTCATACAAAACCCTAGAAATTCCCCTGTTATAGTTAGTTCAGCTAACTATAACTCACGCCCCCGCAATGCACTGCTGATGACATCACATATTACACCACCCATGACATGGTCAGTGACATCACTGATGACATCACTGATGATATCTCAAATTACATCACTGATGACATCACTGATGCCATCATCCAGTGACTGTGTGTTTCAGTAAAGTTTAAATGTGTTTTAGATATATAGGGAAAGGCCTATGGAAGAATGAGTGGGTGTATAAGTGTGTGAATGGATGATTTAGTAGATGCGTGACTGACACTGTAAGTCAGTGATTAAATCTATGTAACTGAGGACTAGTGACTAAACTGTGTGAATGTCTGTATCTGTCTGTCTGTTGGTGTGGAAGCAGCTGCATGGGTTTGTGAACAGCTACATGAGTGTCTATATGGGTTATTGATTGATGGTCTAAGTATCTGTATGGGTGCCTGAGTGTTTGTGTGGGTGGAGTGTGTGTGCGTAGATGTGTGAGTGGGTGATTCCGTGGGTGCATGGTTTTAAGAGTGCATCTGTGATGGACTGTATGGGTGGGTGAGTGTATGTATGGTTGTGTTAGTGAGTGAATATATATTTCATTAGTACATGTGTAATTTACTACATATGTGAACAGCAGTATATATGTATGTTGGAGTACAGAAATAACTATAACTGAGAGTGTGTGATAGTGTGAGTGGCTGTATGGATGAGTGTATGCTTGTATCATTGATTGTATAAGACCATAAGAATTTGCTAGTATTTGTATGAGTAATTGAGCTTGTGTGTATATAATTGTATAGGTGAGTAAATGGCAGTGTGATTAATTACTTGCATGACTGAGTGTATATGTGAGTAACTCTATGGATGAGTAGTGGTGTGGAAGTGTCTATATAGGTGTATGAGTGCATATGATAGTCCTGTACTGAGTGACCATAAGTATGAGTAACTGTACAGGTGAGTGAGTGGGTGAGTGTTTAGACCTAAGAGTTAGTGATGGGGTATCTACTTATTGGTGTTGGATTGTCTATGGTCTTGAGAGTGGCAGTATGTAATTTAGAGTGGGTGTATCAAAGGTCATATTAGGGTGTGACAAGAAGCATCAAATGATCACATGAATGACATCATCAGTGATGTCATTTGAGATGTCATCAGTGATGTCATCAGTGATGTCACTGACCATGTCATGAGTGATGTAATATGTGACGTCATCAGCAGTGCATTGCGGGGGCGCGAGTTATAGTTAGCTGAACTAACTATAACGGGGGAATTTCTAGGGTTTTGTACAAGGGAAATGTCCAGCTAACTATAACACCCCTGAAACCTATGGTTTTTGCAGTGAATTTCTAAGGTTTTTTAAATGCCAATTCCTAACTATAAAGTGCTTGAAACCAATGGTTTTTTTCAGTGAATTTCAAAGGTTTTTTAAATGCTAATTCCTATCTATAACTTATCTCTAAGGCTATGATGTTTAATGATTTTCATTGGATTTCTAAATGTTTCTACTTCAGTGTGTCAATTCCTTTAATTATGTTTTTTTTAAAAAAAATGTCACCATTGTTTTACTTATTTTTTCAATTAATTCTTTTAAAAATATTATTTGTTTTTAATGTTTTTTTAAATAAAATGTAATTTTGTTTATATTTAAAAATACAGTAAGTGTTGGGCACGTATTTTTGTGCGCGATTGCTATGCGACTAGTACGCGTCTCCAAGCCTATACGTGACACGTACGAAGCATGTTACACAACGCTTGCGCGCTTCCGCGATACGTCATATGCATGGATGACGCGGTGGGTGTGCGAATCCCACAAAAGGTTTTAAATGTCAAAAAACATATATATATGTATTTCATGTGAATATTAATTGAAGACATGATCTAAACTACTCATAAAAGTAATATATTTTTACTTCTAATCCTATATTCCTTTTAAATTCAGTTTTTTTTTCTTGGATTCGCGCACCCAACGCGTTAGGATGCGCGACTCCGAATTTTACCGTAAAAAAAAAATAGCCCCTATCACTAATTTTTATTATCCCCGGGGACCCCATCCCCCGGGGTTTATTAAAAAACGCTGGGGACTGTGGGGGGAGCCCCAACACCCCCGCGGTCCCAGCCGGCTCCCCGCGTCCTTCGGTAGCCGGCATTGCTTTTCCACATGGGGAGCTGCTGACATGCAGCTCCCTGTGTGGAAAAGCAATATCGTTTGGATTTTGAAACACATTTAATATAAGAATTTATAAAAAAAAAATCATAAAAAACCAATAAAAAAAAATATGGGAATCACATATGTTATAGCTAAGAATTAGCATTTAAAAAACCATACAAATTCACTGAAAAAACCATGGGTTTCACACACGTTATAGTTAGAAATTAGCATTTAAAAAACCTTGCAAATTCACTGAAAAAACCATAGGTTTCACACATGTTATAGTTAGGAATTAGCATTTAAAAAACCTTGCAAATTCAGTGAAAAAACCATAGGTTTCACACACGTTATAGTTAGGAATTAGCATTTAAAAAACCTTGCAAATTCAGTGAAAAAACCATAGGTTTCACACACGTTATAGTTAGCTGGACATTTCACTCGTAAAAAACCAATGAAATTTCCCCGTTATAGTTAGTTAAGCTAACTATAACTCGCGCGCCCGCAATGCACTGCTGATGACGTCACATATTACATCACTCATGACATGGTCAGTGACATCACTCATGACATCACTGATGACATCTCAAATGACATCACTGATGACATCACTGATGACATCATCCTTGTGATAGAGTGGCAGACCTCCTCTCACCCTAATATAACCTTTGATACACACATTTATAAATAGAGACTAAACTTTTCAAAACAATGGACATACCAATACCAGTTACAACAACCTCTTCAGTAATTCTAAGATCCACATACACATCCACTCATTCACCAACAGTCCTATACAGTCACTCATACATGTACTCACTCATCATATGTACTCATACACCTATACATCCTGTTACACAATGCCACTCATCCGTAGAGTTACTCACACACATAGTCACTCATGCTAATAAAGAATAAAACATCCATTTACTTGCATATAGTTATACACACACCACCACACTTACTTCTACAAAAACTTACACATACTTAGTCTTTTAAACAATCACTTATAGAAACACATACTTATTCATACAGGAACTCTTTCAATCTCTCACTCTCACATATACTCACTTATATACACCAATAGTCACATATACTAGTTTAAAACATATGTAGTTACTCATAAAGACACTGTAGAGACAGTCATTCACTCCCTAACACACCCATACACACACTCATCCACCCATGCAGTCCTGCATACATACTATCTTCAACACATACAAACAGTGAGTCACTCATTCATGCACCTATGCACTACGTAATACCCCCCACCGAACCATACAGACACTCAGACTGATACTCAAAAAACAACTAATAACCCATATAAACACTCATGTAGCTGCTCACCAACCCATGCAGCCACTTATACACAAAGTGAAAGACTGATACAGATATATACATATTTAAACATTACTCACTAAGCCATGTATTCACTATGATACACCTAATCAGTCAGTTACACAATCAATTTTTCAAAAACAAATCATCCATTTAGACACTTATATACCCATTTATTCTTCCATCGACCTTGAGATATACATATATAAAACATATTTAATTTTCAGAAAAACACACATTCACGGGATGATGTCATCAGTGATGTCATCAGTGATGTCATTTGAGATGTCATCAGTGATGTCATGAGTGATGTCACTGACCATGTCATGAGTGATGTAATATGTGACGTCATCAGCAGTGCATTGCGGGCGCGCGAGTTATAGTTAGCTTAACTAACTATAACGGGGGAATTTCAATGGTTTTTTACGGGTAAAATGTCCAGCTAACTATAACGTGTGTGAAACCTTTAGTTTTTTCATTGAATTTCTATGGTTTTTTAAATGCTAATTCCTAACTATAACGTGTGTGAAACCTATGGTTTTTTCATTGAATTAGCAAGGTTTTTTAAATGCTAATTCCTAACTATAACGTGTGTGAAACCCATGGTTTTTTCAGTGAATTTGCAAGGTTTTTTAAATGCTATTTTTTTTTTTTCTTCTATTTTTTTAAACATATTTTTAATTTAATGTTCTAACCTTTTATAAAGACTATGGTTAAATTTTTACAATTCTTTAATATGTTTTTTTAAATATATTTCATAAAATAAACATGTTATAATTTTTTGCAGTACATTTTTTCCTTTTTTTTAGTACGCGTACCGTAAGCTTACGGTAAGCGTACGGTTTACGCAACGCCCGTAATTTATCTACGCTGTTTGCGTATAGTTACGCAATTTGCGTAGCCGCGCGTACTCCACGTGGGACGCGTACGCGTGTACGCTACACGCGCACGTTACGCGGAAGTGTCGGGCAGTGACTGTTATGCGCATGCGCGCAAGCGCGTGTCTTTTTTACGCGCATGCGCACTTTTGCCGTAAGCGTACCGTAAGCGTACCGTAAGCGTACGGTAGGTCATGTGATCATGAAACACAACTTTTGATTGGTTGAAACTACTTTCAGTTCTAGAACTCTCCTACACCACACCCATTCCCCTCATTTCTGCTTGTGATCCCTTAGGAGAAGGAGCTGGGTTGTCTTTGTGATACGATGGCAGAACAGCAGAGCCCTTCTGAGAGTGAGGCTAGCACTAGCAGCACTACCTTGAGGCAGAGAGCGAGGAAACAAAAGAACTCTTATGTATGGGATTATTTTACTTTTCCTGAAGGCCAGCTAAAGGTAAATGCACCCTTAGTGACTTGCAAGCTGTGTCAGCGTGTACTTTCAAGAGGTAATCCTGACAGGAAGTATTCCTTTGGGAATCATACCATGATGAGGCACCTCAAGGATGTACACAAAAGGACACATGCTCGACTTTTTGGAGGTAACCCTTCAGAAAGTCAACCAAGCACATCCACAGCAGCTCAGCCTGGACCATCATCTGCAGGGCTGACTCCTTCTTCTGCAGGTCAGGTGAGCCCTTCATCTGTGGGGGAGCATCTCCTTTTGCTGGCCCTCTGGAAATTAACCCTCGATTTCTGAGGGTTGATATTCGATGTGCCTCTTGTCATGATCTAATTTGTCATAGGGAGACCAGTGTTTCCCTAGTGAACCTCAAAATAGATCAGCACACTTGTCACAGAGACTAATTTTCCCATTATTTCTTTCCTCTCTCCCTGCATGAACACAACGGCTCTTTTAAGAGCCAACCTTATCTTTCATCTTTTTTTTATAGATGTTTTTAAAAACTTTTTTTTTTTTTTTTACCGTACGCGTACGGTGCGCGTAATTTATTTTTTTTTTTTTTAAAAAACACTAAAAATCAATAATCACATTACAAGGACTTTGAAACACTACAATTAATATTATTGACTTACCATACCCACTCAAAAAAATATTTATTCATTTGTTTTTTTTAAAAAAAATTGCTTTAAAAATGGTTCTAGTTTTCGAAAATTTTCTATATCAATCTGAAAAAAAAGAAAAAAGTATTAATATTTTTTAAACATTTTAAAATACAGTACACGTATTTACATATTTACCAAAAAATATTTTTGCCTTATTTTTGCTGTTTTCAGAATATATTGCATTTCACTTTAAATTGTGAAAGCAATTGCATTCATCATTTAACAGCGGGCAAAAAAAAAATAACAATCTCAAAGATTGTATTAAAAAAGCCCAGAATCTCTTCTCACTTAAACTTAACATTACAGAAATGCATAATATTCTAAAAAAATATCATCAAAAAACAATACTTATTTCTTTAAAATACTGTCTGATATTTTTGTTTCAGAAGTATAATCACAATATTATATCTCAAATAACTCCACAATACATCTGATTCCATTTCCTTTAGGCCAAATAGTAATTTTAAATTTTTTTTTGGATTAAATTTCCAATGGTAATCCAATAAAATTCTAAAGTTTAATTTGTCCAGATCTCACCGATTCTCTGTAACATTTTGGTTCCCGAATTTTTTTTTAATAATTTATTAAGTCCACAATAGAATTGGTTACTTCACCGCATGGCCAAATAGTAATTTTTAAAATCTTTTTTGAAAAAATTTCCAATGGCACTCCAATAACATTCCAAAATTTAAATTGTGCAGATGTTACCGATTTTCTCTAAATTATTGGTTTTTGAAAGTTTTATTAAAAATTAAAAAAGTCCACATTACAATTGGTTATCTTTCCATTAGGCCAAATGATAATTTAAAAAATCTTTTTTTTTTTAAATTCCAATGGTAATCCAGTAAAATGGTAAAATTATTTTGTCCAGATCTTGCCAAGTCTCTCTAAAATTTAGGTTTCAGGAAGATTAGATAGGAATTTGCTAAATCAAAAGGCAAACGTTGTTTGAAAATCAATTGGGAATCATTACACAG
This sequence comes from Triturus cristatus, assembly GCF_964204655.1. Taxonomy (NCBI): domain Eukaryota; kingdom Metazoa; phylum Chordata; class Amphibia; order Caudata; family Salamandridae; genus Triturus; species Triturus cristatus. The sequence goes on from NC_140588.1 coordinate 720,231,662, forward strand.
TGTCCAGCCTTTTTCACATTTAAGATAAACTGTGTAATGTCCAGAAGTAACAGTAGGTCCATCATGGAAAATTATTGCAACAGTTACAAAAGTTTTTCCTGAAATTGATAATTGCTGTCCTGTAAACTTCTTTATTAAAGTATCCAATTTTGAACCATCAGCTCTACATCGTTGCATCATTAAAATTACATACTGTCCGTATTCCTTTAAAATTAATGTTGAAAACATGTCAGATTTACACTCACCGCATTTCATGCTATGATTAGCATCTTTAACTAATTTTGCAAAAGTGACTGTTTTGCTCTCTGGCAATGTCAAATAAATAAACCTTTCATTATCAACATTAGAGCCACATATATTATAACAGTTTTCACAACTATGTTCCCATTTATAAGAGAGACCAAATACATTTTCAATGGGAACCCCTTCTTCTTCCAGTACTTGAAGAAAATACATCAAAAATTCGTGTGCATCTTGCTGTTCATTTTGAGAAAACTGTGTTCGTCCTGAACATATATCTAAAAGTTTTCTAATTTCAGTAGCACTTTCTATTTGAGTTTTATCTTTACTCAGCTTTTGAAAAATGAGACTCAGCTCAGAACAGAATCTTTTTCCCTGATTTACTATTATCTGCTCTTGCAAACTTTCCAGATAAAATGCAACATTCAGCACTACATTTGCGTAGCAGTTGACACCAGAGCTATTTTCAAAATGACATCCTACAACCTGTTCTTCATTTTCCTTTTTCTTTTTGCTTGCAATTACATCACTCCTCTTTTTTTTCCTCTTCTCTACATCTTCATTACAGATATTCTCATTTTTTCTTTTATGAGAAACTACACGTTTCTCCAACACAGGATACTGACCTAAATGAGGAGCATAGCTTCTTCTTAATCTATTATACTCCTTTACACAGTTTGTATCAGCACTAACTTTTGAATCATCAAAGTCTATCATGAATAAACGAGATAATGTTTTCACTCGTGACAAAGCAACATATGCCATACCTTCTTTGAACACAGTTGAACCAATGTTCACAAATGCACAATCTACAGTCAATCCTTGAGACTTGTGAATAGTTACAGCATATGCTAGAGAAAACGGAAACTGCTTCCTACGTACATATAAGTCTTTCACAAGCATGAAACGAACTGTACAACGACAAATATCTTTAACTTCTTCTATCTGATCAAATTTTATTTTTAAACATTCAATTCCATCTTTTTTCTGATAATTAATAAAACCCACAACTCTTCCCATAGCTCCATTAACTAAACCTTTTTCAACATCCAAATTTCTTCTTAAAAATACTCTACAGTTCATGTAAACATATAGATTTTTTCCTAATCCAGCTGTTTTGGAGATGTTCTTCTCTAGTGAATCCAATTTATTTTTCAGTTTGCCTGTTACTGTGACAGTAATTCTTCCATCCTCAATTTTGTCCACTTCTTCCAATTTCCTGATCTCTTCCTTTTCCAATTTCAAAAGCTCCTCATTAAATATTGAGCATTCACGTAGAGTTGGCATTAAGCAGATGACACTTTTGTTTTCTGCAATGTTCTTGTATATTTTCTCTGCAACTATTTCTTCCTTTGGAAATAAATTATGTAGCAGCCGACTCTGTAATGCTTTTTTGCCAACTTCTGTGAGTAGTCCAATTCTGATATCTTTCAGAATACTTCCATATTCTTCATCGCTTGCTTGCCTCATATTAGTAGTAAGTTCCTTGTACTCAAAGAAGGACCAAATATTTGTATTTCCGATGCTTCCCAATGACTTCTTCGTGTCTTCATGTGTGACAGTATTAAACACTGGTTGTCCTTTAACTGGAGTAAGTTGCAAAAGATCTCCAAAAACTATGACGTGTTTTCCACCAAATAACACGTCATAGTCTGTCTTCAAAATTTGCTGCATTCTTAAATGCACAAAGGCAAGCATTAAGTTTGATACCATGCTCACCTCATCAATAATGAGAACTTGCATCTTCTTCAATACTCTTGAAACTTCCAAGGATGCTTCTCCAGTTAGCTTGTTGTATTGTATTTTGTTCTCATGCTCCACTGGTAACATTAGCAAACGATGTAAAGTGATTCCTTTTATGTTATATGCTGCTAACCCAGTTGGAGCAGTAACCACACAAGACAAAGTAGAATCCGTTTTTTGCTGTAGGTAGCTTCTGATGACTTTTATAAGGAAACTTTTTCCAGTTCCAGCTTGTCCGCTTACATACATCCTGATTGGATGAAATGATGTGCATGAGCACTCTTTTTTTTCATGTAGAAATCCGTGATCAATTTTGTTTCTGATCTCTTCATAAATTTGTTGCTGCTCTTGATTCAGTTGTCTTTCCAAATTTTCTAAGTCTATAAATTCTTCTTGAGCTTGATTCATAGCCGTTTCCACTTCATTCATGGCTATTGATGCTTCATTTTCAACGATTGGTTGTCCTAGGGGATCTTGACTGAGTGTTCCTGAACTTTGGCTGTCCTGAGAACTGTCTCTAGCTATTTCTGCTGCAATTGTAGTTTCCTGTTCAATTTCTTCATTTAACATTTGCAGATAACTTGAGAATGTACTGCATTGTATGCTGTCTTTGCAAGCATTAAAAGAATCTTCATAGCTTTGAAATTCTCCCAGTAGTTCATCCTCTGTACGCCATGGTTTAAACAACTGTAAAAGAGCCAAGTAGTAAAATTCCTTCTTGTCAGTAGTGTCGCAACTCAGCTTCCTGTGATTTATCAAACTTCCTTTTGTTTGCTTCACCAAACATCCTTCCTCACCAACGACTTTATATTTTCCATTGTTGATGTCTTCTGCGGCTTTCCGTGAATAAATGTAGTTCTGCAGCACTTCATAGAGACACATGTTCTCCAGATGTTGACTTCTCTTGGGATAATATGTGTCCAACATGTTTGATTTCAAAATATCTGTACTTTCTGGGTCATTCTCGGCCACATATTCAATTTCTCCAACAGATTTCAGTACCCGATTTCTCATTGCTGCAAGGCCTAAACTTGCCCAAATTATTCTTCTTGATTTCGAGTAGAGACTTGCAGAAGATAACCTATCTGAACATTCGTAGGATCCAATTTCTCGATGCGATAACATCTTCAAACTGAAACTGTACAGCTTCTTACTGACAGTCTTCTCGTGAGAAATCTCTTCCCACATTTCCTTCAATTCTGTTTTTTCTGATTTCGTAATGTAAGACGTTACATATCGAGCAACAGCAATGGAATTGTCAGCTACATACTGTATATCCATGTTAGCGTTCCACATGGATAAAATGACTGGGTTGTAGTCATTTATATTTTTTGATTCTTCTTTTCTTTTTAGGTTGTAGGTATTCTTAGGTGATTTTCTTGTGATAGTGTGTCTCACAGCTGACATAAAACTGTTGACTCTTCCATTTGAAAGAACAGGTCTAGAAAATCCAAATCGACATTTAGTGTAGTATTTATCTTTGCTCTTGTATTTCCGTCGACAGTATTTTCCACACCGATGACTTTGGAAACGTAAAACTTGCTCCTTTAACTTTTTCTCTTCTGTGCTTTTTGGTATAGCACATGTTGCATATTCTTCAATGAAAGATAACACTGCTTCATCAGTATCTGTTCCAAACTTTGGGGCATCCTTGATCCACAACAGCATATGAATATGAGGAGCACCTCTTGCCTGGTACTCTTTTCTCCAAAAGAAATCTACTACTTCTCCAAGAGGTGGATTTTTTTTATTGCAGATGAAGGACATCATAGCCTCAAATCTATGATTGAAATATCTGCAAACATTAACCGGATCCAACGAGCACAGTTCTCCTGCTGTCTTGTATTCGATGTTTTTAATGTTTGAATTTGCCTCTCGTAGAAAATCCAGTAAATCATCCCAAGCGTACTCCGCACAGCTTAGGGTAACGAACCATGTTGGTGTTCCTAAATTCCGTAACATGCATTTTAATTCACCATGGCGTCGGTACCAATATTCATTTGTCCCACGCTGACAAGCCATCAGATTGATCAGTTGTGTTTCCAAATGATCATCTCGGTGCTGCACTTTCTCCATAAAATCCTTAGCAGACACATTTTGTAAATGTACTCCACTTTTTAAAATGTGATTTACTGCATAAGACAGTGCAGACAAGTCGCTTTCAAATAAAAGATGGAACAAATAAGGAATACTTTGTTGAAATCTGGGATCTTCAGCATATAGTCTCGTAGTCCGATACTCAGAAGCTGGAATCTGTTCTGGACGTTCATCGTATCGTCCTCCTTTTCCTTTAGGAAACAGCTGGGGAAAACATCGAGCTTCCAAGCTCTCCTCCCATACACTCACGGGAGTTCCTTTTGCTTTCTTCATCTGAAAGAGATCAATATTATCTCCCATAACTTCTTTTGAATGAAGAGGATGTATGCTAAAATGTTCATAAATTTCTTCTTCCTTTGACTTGTCCACTTTTTCTATTTGTCCAGTTGGTGTTTCTGTGTCTTCTTGTGAATCTTCTTCTTCTTCTTCTTCTATATAAATTGATTCATACCATTTGTTATTCCTTTTCAAATACAAATTTGCTCTTTGTACTTTCCGCACATCTACCAGCTCCTGCCAAATCTTCTTATTCTTTGTAGGTACACCATTAACCAGAATAACTAATGGTTCAGTTTCCAAAGTATCCGCATCAATAGTTTCCATATTTTTTTTCAAATCCAAGGGCAAATACACCACTCTTCCTTTTAAACCTCTCAGTAAATCAGAAGGAGGTAATTTACCAGTTTTGGGCTCCATACGTACTATGGTCTGGAACGGATGAACACATTGAATGAGTATAGACTCATATGTATTTAATTCAGAAAGTTCAGCAGGAATAGCATCCAATTCTAAATTATTATGTACAGCTCTGGTCGGCATTCTATTTTCCTCTAACTTGTTGTAACAGTATTTACAAATACGCTGATCTTCACCCAAATCAAAACAATTTTCTAGAAATATATATGTGGCAAAATCCTTCCACTTATAATTATCTTCATTTTCACTCTTTCTGTAGAGATCAACATTCCTAGTTTGTTTTCTATAATGAGTTCTGCGGCAACAAATACAAGTAAAATTTGGTCTTTCATTAGAGACTATTGCAAATTTTGTTATGTGATCATTAAATGTGTTACTTACAGAGGGTTCTACATTCTCTTCCACTTCTTCCTCATTTACTGTGTCCTTCTCTGCACTGTTTTGTTCAGGACCAAAGTAACAAAACTGAATTTCATCAACAACCTTCTCTACATCTGATACCGTTCCTCGGAACAGAGCCCTATTCAATTCATTTAACTTTATTGCTGGACTTTTGGCAAAATACAACCGTCTCACAAACTTTCTCATTTCAGTATGATGAACAGCCAGCATCCTAAAATGATGGAAAACACTATTGCACACTTTTCTAGATAGACAAGCCAGAGAATGACCCTGCAAACCAGTATTCTCTCTCACTCTGCATGGATCCAGACTTTGAAGCACCTTAATCTTCTGTTTTATACTTTTTTTACTATATTCTCTTAGAAACTCTCGAAATTTGTCAATAGATTCCTGACGCACAGTGCAAATACTACTACAATTCCAAATGTACACTGGGGCTTTAGGACGTCTCCCCATAGCCTCATCTGCCATCACTTGTACCTCATCTCTTGGAACCATTATCTCCTTCTCCATTATGCAACCATTTTTTACTTCGTAAGAACGACCTCTGGTGTCAACTGCATGCAGCAAACTATTACTTTGAAAATAGCTCTCTTCATTAAAAAAAGGTTCACTACTTGAACTATGCATCCACTTTCCTAAAAACACTTTACAAAAGTTTGTTCTGTTCACTACTCTTTTCCTTTTGCTATGTGATTTCAGTACATTAACCATTTTGTCTAATGTACGCATCCTATTCAAAATTAAAATGAATAGTTTCCTTTTTAATTCTAATGCCTTTGCTGCAATGGCTTCTATTTCTTTTTTTCTTTTATAAAACTTTGTCTTTTTCTTATATTTCTTCACATCCTTCATCAAATTGGACATAACTCTTCTCTGAAACATTTTTCTACGTATCTCTTTAAACGCTGTTTTTCTATTTATATAAATCTTTTCAGTTGCTGAAGGTATATTTGCATTAACTAAATTGTCAATTTTTTCCTCTCCTTTTTTTTTGAAAACATCCTTTCGAGTACAGACATTTTGTACATTTTTCATTCTTTTGAATATATTTTTTAGAAATTGTTTTTTTTGCTTACCAGAAGATTTTTTCTTTTTCCCAACATGAGCATCTTCTACTAACTTTGGTCCTCTAGTTGTCTTCAAATATAGGTTTTTTTTGTGCGTTTTTTGAACTCTGGATTTTGTAGGCATCTTAAATTTTGTCCACTGCTCTTCAGCAATACCTGAAAAAAACTAAAAAAAAATTCCTTTATTTTATTTAAATATATTACTACATTTCTTTTCACAATAGTCACAAAACGTAATTTCTTTGCCAATTTGAATGCACACTTACTGCTCTTTTTTTTTGGCAAGTTAAAATCACTTTTACAGACTGACACATTATGAAACCACTTTTCAGTTTTTTTAAAAAGCCCATGTCCAGACTGCTTTTTCAGACCACCACCATGTGTATCCTCAGTGACTGCCTACACTCCAGCAAGGGCAACCAGCCTTAGTGATGCTGAATGTATTTGCATTACAGACTGAAACCTCAAAACCCCACTCGCTTGTAAATACTGTGCATGATTATACATGGAAAGGAGCTGGGTGTGTGCTAAGAGTCTGCTTCTTCCCCCAAAAAATCGCTCCCCCTTTTTCCTACTAATGCAACTGTGAAATCACCAGAGCAAAACGCAATAAATCTCTGCCTATAATTCCTATTTCCACACAGAGTCATGTTTTCACATTAGTCCCAAAACGAAATTTCTTTGCCAATTTGAATGCACACTTACTGCTCTTTTTTTTGGCAAGTGAAAATCACTTTTACAGACTGACACATTATGAAACCACTTTTCAGATTTTTTTTAAAAAGCCCATGTCCAGACTGCTTTTTCAGACCACCACCATGTGTATCCTCGGTGACTGCCTACACTCCAGCAAGGGCAACCAGCCTTAGTGATGCTGAATGTATTTGCATTACAGACTGAAACCTGAAAACCCCACTCGCTTGTAAATACTGTGCATGATTATACATGGAAAGGAGCTGGGTGTGTGCTAAGAGTCTGCTTCTTCCCCCAAAAAATCGTTCCCCCTTTTTCCTACTAATGCAACTGTGAAATCACCAGAGCAAAACGCAATAAATCTCTGCCTGTAATTCCTATTTGCACACAGAGTCATGTTTTCACATTAGTCACAAAACGAAATTTCTTTGCCAATTTGAATGCACACTTACTGCTCTTTTTTTTTGGCAAGTGAAAATCACTTTTACAGACTGACACATTATGAATCCACTTTTTATATTTTTTTAAAAAGCCCATGTCCAGACTGCTTTTTCAGACCACCACCATGTGTATCCTCGGTGACTGCCTACACTCCAGCAAGGGCAACCAGCCTTAGTGATGCTGAATGTATTTGCATTACAGACTGAAACCTCAAAACCCCACTCGCTTCTAAATACTGTGCATGATTCCACATGGTAAGCAGCTGAGTGTGTGCTAAGAGTCTGCTTCTTCCCCCAAAAAATCGCTCCCCCTTTTTCCTACTAATGCAACTGTGAAATCACCAGAGCAAAACGCAATAAATCTCTGCCTATAATTCCTCTTTGCACACAGAGTCATGTTTTCACATTAGTCCCAAAACGAAATTTCTTTGCCAATTTAAATGCACACTTACTGCTCTTTTTTTTTGGCAAGTGAAAATCACTTTTACAGACTGACACATTATGAAACCACTTTTCAGATTTTTTTAAAAAAGCCCATGTCCAGACTGCTTTTTCAGACCACCACCATGTGTATCCTCGGTGACTGCCTTCACTCCAGCAAGGGCAACCAGCCTTAGTGATGCTGAATGTATTTGCATTACAGACTGAAACCTCAAAACCCCACTCGCTTCTAAATACTGTGCATGATTCCACATGGCAAGCAGCTGGGTGTGTGCTAAGAGTCTGCTTCTTCCCCCAAAAAATCGCTCCCCCTTTTTCCTACTAATGCAACTGTGAAATCACCAGAGCAAAACGCAATAAATCTCTGCCTGTAATTCCTATTTGCACACAGAGTCATGTTTTCACATTAGTCCCAAAACGAAATCTCTTTGCCAATTTAAATGCACACTTACTGCTCTTTTTTTTTGGCAAGTGAAAATCACTTTTACAGACTGACACATTATGAATCCACTTTTTAGATTTTTTAAATTGCACATGTCCAGACTGCTTTTTCAGACCACCACCATGTGTATCCTCGGTGACTGCCTACACTCCAGCAAGGGCAACCAGCCTTAGTGATGCTGAATGTATTTGCATTACAGACTGAAACCTCAAAACCCCACTCGCTTGTAAATACTGTGCATGATTATACATGGAAAGGAGCTGGGTGTGTGCTAAGAGTCTGCTTCTTCCCCCAAAAAATCGCTCCCCCTTTTTCCTACTAATGCAACTGTGAAATCACCAGAGCAAAACGCAATAAATCTCTGCCTGTAATTCCTATTTGCACACAGAGTCATGTTTTCACATTAGTCCCAAAACGAAATTTCTTTGCCAATTTAAATGCACACTTACTGCTCTTTTTTTTTGGCAAGTGAAAATCACTTTTACAGACTGACACATTATGAATCCACTTTTTAGATTTTTTTAATTGCACATGTCCAGACTGCTTTTTCAGACCACCACCATGTGTATCCTCGGTGACTGCCTACACTCCAGCAAGGGCAACCAGCCTTAGTGATGCTGAATGTATTTGAATTACAGACTGAAACCTCAAAACCCCACTCGCTTCTAAATACTGTGCATGATTATACATGGAAAGGTGCTGGGTGTGTGCTAAGAGTCTGCTTCTTCCCCCAAAAAATCGCTCCCCCTTTTTCCTACTAATGCAACTGTGAAATCACCAGAGCAAAACGCAATAAATCTCTGCCTGTAATTCCTATTTGCACACAGAGTCATGTTTTCACATTAGTCCCAAAACGAAATTTCTTTGCCAATTTGAATGCACACTTACTGCTCTTTTTTTTTGGCAAGTGAAAATCACTTTTACAGACTGACACATTATGAAACCACTTTTCAGATTTTTTTTAAAAAGCCCATGTCCAGACTGCTTTTTCAGACCACCACCATGTGTATCCTCGGTGACTGCCTTCACTCCAGCAAGGGCAACCAGCCTTAGTGATGCTGAATGTATTTGCATTACAGACTGAAACCTCAAAACCCCACTCGCTTCTAAATACTGTGCATGATTCCACATGGCAAGCAGCTGGGTGTGTGCTAAGAGTCTGCTTCTTCCCCCCAAAAATCGCTCCCCCTTTTTCCTACTAATGCAACTGTGAAATCACCAGAGCAAAACGCAATAAATCTCTGCCTGTAATTCCTATTTGCACACAGAGTCATGTTTTCACATTAGTCCCAAAACGAAATCTCTTTGCCAATTTAAATGCACACTTACTGCTCTTTTTTTTTGGCAAGTGAAAATCACTTTTACAGACTGACACATTATGAATCCACTTTTTAGATTTTTTAAATTGCACATGTCCAGACTGCTTTTTCAGACCACCACCATGTGTATCCTCGGTGACTGCCTACACTCCAGCAAGGGCAACCAGCCTTAGTGATGCTGAATGTATTTGCATTACAGACTGAAACCTCAAAACCCCACTCGCTTGTAAATACTGTGCATGATTATACATGGAAAGGAGCTGGGTGTGTGCTAAGAGTCTGCTTCTTCCCCCAAAAAATCGCTCCCCCTTTTTCCTACTAATGCAACTGTGAAATCACCAGAGCAAAACGCAATAAATCTCTGCCTGTAATTCCTATTTGCACACAGAGTCATGTTTTCACATTAGTCCCAAAACGAAATTTCTTTGCCAATTTAAATGCACACTTCCTGCTCTTTTTTTTTGGCAAGTGAAAATCACTTTTACAGACTGACACATTATGAATCCACTTTTTAGATTTTTTTAATTGCACATGTCCAGACTGCTTTTTCAGACCACCACCATGTGTATCCTCGGTGACTGCCTACACTCCAGCAAGGGCAACCAGCCTTAGTGATGCTGAATGTATTTGCATTACAGACTGAAACCTGAAAACCCCACTCGCTTCTAAATACTGTGCATGATTATACATGGAAAGGAGCTGGGTGTGTGCTAAGAGTCTGCTTCTTCCCCCAAAAAATCGCTCCCCCTTTTTCCTACTAATGCAACTGTGAAATCACCAGAGCAAAACGCAATAAATCTCTGCCTGTAATTCCTATTTGCACACAGAGTCATGTTTTCACATTAGTCCCAAAACGAAATTTCTTTGCCAATTTAAATGCACACTTACTGCTCTTTTTTTTTGGCAAGTGAAAATCACTTTTACAGACTGACACATTATGAATCCACTTTTTATATTTTTTTAAAAAGCCCATGTCCAGACTGCTTTTTCAGACCACCACCATGTGTATCCTCGGTGACTGCCTACACTCCAGCAAGGGCAACCAGCCTTAGTGATGCTGAATGTATTTGCATTACAGACTGAAACCTCAAAACCCCACTCGCTTCTAAATACTGTGCATGATTCCACATGGTAAGCAGCTGAGTGTGTGCTAAGAGTCTGCTTCTTCCCCCAAAAAATCGCTCCCCCTTTTTCCTACTAATGCAACTGTGAAATCACCAGAGCAAAACGCAATAAATCTCTGCCTATAATTCCTCTTTGCACACAGAGTCATGTTTTCACATTAGTCCCAAAACGAAATCTCTTTGCCAATTTAAATGCACACTTACTGCTCTTTTTTTTTGGCAAGTGAAAATCACTTTTACAGACTGACACATTATGAATCCACTTTTTAGATTTTTTAAATTGCACATGTCCAGACTGCTTTTTCAGACCACCACCATGTGTATCCTCGGTGACTGCCTACACTCCAGCAAGGGCAACCAGCCTTAGTGATGCTGAATGTATTTGCATTACAGACTGAAACCTCAAAACCCCACTCGCTTGTAAATACTGTGCATGATTATACATGGAAAGGAGCTGGGTGTGTGCTAAGAGTCTGCTTCTTCCCCCAAAAAATCGCTCCCCCTTTTTCCTACTAATGCAACTGTGAAATCACCAGAGCAAAACGCAATAAATCTCTGCCTGTAATTCCTATTTGCACACAGAGTCATGTTTTCACATTAGTCCCAAAACGAAATTTCTTTGCCAATTTAAATGCACACTTACTGCTCTTTTTTTTTGGCAAGTGAAAATCACTTTTACAGACTGACACATTATGAATCCACTTTTTAGATTTTTTTAATTGCACATGTCCAGACTGCTTTTTCAGACCACCACCATGTGTATCCTCGGTGACTGCCTACACTCCAGCAAGGGCAACCAGCCTTAGTGATGCTGAATGTATTTGAATTACAGACTGAAACCTCAAAACCCCACTCGCTTCTAAATACTGTGCATGATTATACATGGAAAGGAGCTGGGTGTGTGCTAAGAGTCTGCTTCTTCCCCCAAAAAATCGCTCCCCCTTTTTCCTACTAATGCAACTGTGAAATCACCAGAGCAAAACGCAATAAATCTCTGCCTGTAATTCCTATTTGCACACAGAGTCATGTTTTCACATTAGTCCCAAAACGAAATTTCTTTGCCAATTTGAATGCACACTTACTGCTCTTTTTTTTTGGCAAGTGAAAATCACTTTTACAGACTGACACATTATGAAACCACTTTTCAGATTTTTTTTAAAAAGCCCATGTCCAGACTGCTTTTTCAGACCACCACCATGTGTATCCTCGGTGACTGCCTTCACTCCAGCAAGGGCAACCAGCCTTAGTGATGCTGAATGTATTTGCATTACAGACTGAAACCTCAAAACCCCACTCGCTTCTAAATACTGTGCATGATTCCACATGGCAAGCAGCTGGGTGTGTGCTAAGAGTCTGCTTCTTCCCCCCAAAAATCGCTCCCCCTTTTTCCTACTAATGCAACTGTGAAATCACCAGAGCAAAACGCAATAAATCTCTGCCTGTAATTCCTATTTGCACACAGAGTCATGTTTTCACATTAGTCCCAAAACGAAATCTCTTTGCCAATTTAAATGCACACTTACTGCTCTTTTTTTTTGGCAAGTGAAAATCACTTTTACAGACTGACACATTATGAATCCACTTTTTAGATTTTTTAAATTGCACATGTCCAGACTGCTTTTTCAGACCACCACCATGTGTATCCTCGGTGACTGCCTACACTCCAGCAAGGGCAACCAGCCTTAGTGATGCTGAATGTATTTGCATTACAGACTGAAACCTCAAAACCCCACTCGCTTGTAAATACTGTGCATGATTATACATGGAAAGGAGCTGGGTGTGTGCTAAGAGTCTGCTTCTTCCCCCAAAAAATCGCTCCCCCTTTTTCCTACTAATGCAACTGTGAAATCACCAGAGCAAAACGCAATAAATCTCTGCCTGTAATTCCTATTTGCACACAGAGTCATGTTTTCACATTAGTCCCAAAACGAAATTTCTTTGCCAATTTAAATGCACACTTACTGCTCTTTTTTTTTGGCAAGTGAAAATCACTTTTACAGACTGACACATTATGAATCCACTTTTTAGATTTTTTTAATTGCACATGTCCAGACTGCTTTTTCAGACCACCACCATGTGTATCCTCGGTGACTGCCTACACTCCAGCAAGGGCAACCAGCCTTAGTGATGCTGAATGTATTTGCATTACAGACTGAAACCTCAAAACCCCACTCGCTTCTAAATACTGTGCATGATTATACATGGAAAGGAGCTGGGTGTGTGCTAAGAGTCTGCTTCTTCCCCCAAAAAATCGCTCCCCCTTTTTCCTACTAATGCAACTGTGAAATCACCAGAGCAAAACGCAATAAATCTCTGCCTGTAATTCCTATTTGCACACAGAGTCATGTTTTCACATTAGTCCCAAAACGAAATTTCTTTGCCAATTTAAATGCACACTTACTGCTCTTTTTTTTTGGCAAGTGAAAATCACTTTTACAGACTGACACATTATGAAACCACTTTTCAGATTTTTTTAAAAAAGCCCATGTCCAGACTGCTTTTTCAGACCACCACCATGTGTATCCTCGGTGACTGCCTACACTCCAGCAAGGGCAACCAGCCTTAGTGATGCTGAATGTATTTGCATTACTGACTGAAACCTCAAACCCTTAAAGTATTCCTTATTTTTACCAGTACACCTTAATTTATCATGAAAAAATAGTCCATATTATTTTACATGTTCCTCACATTTAAATTTCTCCCAAAACAGAAAATAATAAACGCAACTTCTACAAAAGGAATTCCAATTCTATTATTCATTTCTTAATTTACCATATACATCCCCTCTCAAACTCTAAACTCACCTTTAAAATTAGTTAGTTGTGAAAGAAATGTGGCACTCAAACAGCAGATTATCAGAGCCAGGATCTCTGTTCTCTACACCTCTCTCCTCTCAGCAGAACCAGATAATGGCAAACTTTCCCTCTATTTTTCCACACATATACATGTAAGTTTCAAATCTCAGTGCTTCCCCCTTTTTTTCAAATGTAATCACACATTTCTATTGGTTGAAAACCAACCCTTTTCCAAAAGTACCCTGCCCCCAACTTGACTTCTGCCTAGTACCCTTCCCCCAACTTGACTTCTGCCTGCTACCATAGCAACAGCTCATGGAACACTGCTGTGTGGAGTTAGGTCAGAAGTTCGCCACACAAATTTTCAATTCCACAGAGCAAGAGTGCTTGACTTTTCAAACCTAACAGCAAATCCATAGTACTGTTCTTTGGTAACACATTTTTTTGTACCAATACAAAACATGCTTCTATTAATTTACACATACAGCCTAGTTTTTATTCTAGAATGGTATGAAACAGCCAATCAGTTCTTTTTGTTTTGAAAAAAATATGTATGCCTCCATTTCCAAACTGTCTTTCTTTTCATATTGCCATTCTACTGAAAGACACCTCCTGAGTGCATCCAGTTCTCCTTTGAAGATGTTCACAGTGTGGATTGTAGGGCACAGCTATGTCTTCTGGAGTGAAAAGTTTGCAAAGAAAACAGGTATGGTGAGAGACCTTGCTTTGCCAAATGTAGACATTAAATGGATTGGTCAGAGAGGGTTAAAGTGGCACCAATTGATGCCATTGGTGAAATCCTTCATGCAAATCCAACACCCTGACCTCATAATAGTGCACTGTGGTGGCAATGACCTAGGCACTTTGACTGGGGTAGGTCTGGAAATGCTTATGAAGGACACCTTTGCACAACTGTTTTCACTTTTCCCTAAAACTGCCTTTGTGTTTTCCAACATATGCCAAAGGCAAAAATGGAACTGGTCCAATCATTTCTGTCCGCAAATTGACAAAGCAAGAAAGCACGTCAACAAATCTGTTTCTGCTTTCCTCCGTGACTATGGTATGGGTGCCATTTACCACAACAACTTGCGTTATGACATGCAAGACATTTATAGAGGAGATGGTGTGCACTTCAATGATGAAGGGAACAGAGTCTTCCTCTTGAACCTTAGACTCTGCATCGGTACTTACTTGTAGGTACCACTTAAAAAATCACTTCATAAACACAACGGCTCTTTTTAGAGCCCCCTAATATCTAAACTCTTAAATCTGCATTTCATTTCTTTTTTAATTTTTTTTTTCTTCCGTACGCTTACCGTAAGCTTACCGTACGCGTACCCCGTGATTTTTTTAAAAATCAATAAATGTTTTCTTTGTACTTTTCTGTCCTTCTTTGACCCCCTCACAAATGTAAGGGGGTCTGTAACTCTCCTCCTTGCCCCCTTTTCTTGTTTTCACTCTTTTTTTTCTGAGTGAAACACACAAAATGGCGGCCGCCGCTTCCTGGTTTCGGCCGATTCGAATGTTTACTAAGATCTAACAGCCAATCAGAATCGCGCTCGCGCACGCCACCGTACGCGTACGGTAAGCTTACGGTAAGCGTACTGTAAGCTGGCTCAGATATATATATTGATTTAAAGGCTATTTTCTCAGAATCTACTGAACAGATTTACACCAAACCTACAAAAGGCACTTCCTTGACCTAGGGACTACCTCTCTGCCAAATTTCTAGTAATTCTGTTCAGCCGTTCGGGCTTTAGCCCTGTCTAAAGGTCCTATGGAAAAATGCATGGGAAAAACGCGTTTTGGGACCCCCTTTTATCTCAGCCCCCGCTTGACGAATCCCCCCGAGACTTTCAGGGTAGGAGCGGAGCGTAGCGCCCCACCTATTTTGAGAAATTCAAAAGGATTCGTCGACCGGCGCCAAAGTTATTCAAAATAGAATGTTGCGAATTTCCTATGGAAAAGGGGTCCTAACTATAACTACCTACTGGCGACCGCCAGTAGGTAATATATATATATATATATATATTCACTGAAAAAACCATAGGTTTCACACATGTTATAGTTAGCTGGACATTTTACTGATAAAAAACCAATGAAATTCCCCCATTATAGTTACTGTAGGCAACTATAACTCACGCGACCGTAATCCTCTGCTGATGCTAATACTGTATTTAGACACTTATTTGCCCATGTCTTCTTCCATTAAATTTTAGCTATACATATATTACAAATATTTTTTTTTCATAAAGACACATATGTCATCAGCAGAGGATTACGGTCGCGTGAGTTATAGTTGCCTACAGTAACTATAACGGGGGAATTTCATTGGTTTTTTATCAGTAAAATGTCCAGCTAACTATAACATGTGTGAAACCTATGGTTTTTTCAGTGAATTTGTACGGTTTTTTAAATGCTAAGTTACTTTACGCCATTTGTGGCGTGCGCGCCCACTTAACGCAGTTCGTTCCATGCGCGCACGGTGCGCTTCACGCACCGTGCGCGCACAGTGAGCACGCGGTGCGCTTCGCGCACCGCGTGCCCACATTACGCTAGATGGGCCATGAACGCACGATGCGCTTCGCGCACCGTGCGCACATGGAGGACATATGATGAGCAAACTCTTAAATCTGCTTTTCATTTATTTATTTTTATTTTTTTTACCGTACGCTTACCGTAAGCTTACGGTACGCGTACCCCGTGATTTTTTTTAAAATCAATAAATGTTTTTTTTGTACTTTTCTGTCCTTCTTTGACCCCCTTACAAATGTTAGGTGGTCTGTAACTCTCCTCATTGCCCCCTTTCCTTGTTTTCTCTGTTTTTTTTCTGAGTGAAACACACAAAATGGCGGCCGCCGCTTCCTGGTTTCGGCCGATTCGAATGTTTACTAAGATCTATGGGCCAATCAGAATCTCCTTCGCGCACGCCATGTTTCTTCCGTACGCTTACCGTAAGCTTACCGTACGCGTACCCCGTGATTTTTTTTAAAAATCAATAAATGTTTGTTTTGTACTTTACAGTCCTTCTTTGACCCCCTCACAAATGTAAGGGGGTCTGTAACTCTCCTCATTGCCCCCTTTTCTTGTTTTCACTCTTTTTTTTTCCAGAGTGAAACACAGAAAATGGCGGCCGCCGCTTCCTGGTTTCGGCCGATTCGAATGTTTACTAAGATCTAAGAGCCAATCAGAATCGCGCTCGCGCACGCCACCGTACGCTTACCGTAAGCGTACGGTAAGCGTACCGTAAGCGGGCTCAGATATATATATTGATTTAAAGGCTATTTTCTCAGAATCTACTGAACAGATTTACACCAAACCTACAAAAGGCACTTCCTTGACCTAGGGACTACCTCTCTGCCAAATTTTGAGTAATTCTGTTCAGCCGTTCGGGCTGTAGCTCGTTCTAAAGGTCCTATGGAAAAATGCATGGGAAAAACGCGTTTTGGGACCCCCCTTTTATCTCAGCCCCCGCTTGACGGATCCCCCCGAGACTTTCAGGGTAGGAGCGGAGCGTAGCGCCCCACCTATTTTGAGAAATTCGCAAGGATTCGTCGACCGGCGCCAAAGTTATTCAAAATAGAATGTTGAGGTTTTCCTATGGAAACGTGGTCCTAACTATAACTACCTACTGGCGACCGCCAGTAGGTAATATATATATATATATATATATATATATATATATATAATGTCTACTGGCGGTCGCCAGTAGATAGTTATAGTTAGGACCTATTTTCCATAGGAAATCCGCAACATTCTATTGGGAGTTTCTTTGGCGCCGATTGACGAATCTTCACGAAATTCACCAAACTTTTGGCCAGCTCCGCTCCACTCCTACCCTGAAAGTTTCGTGGTGATTCGTCAAGCGGGGCTGAGTAAAAAGGGGGGTCCCAAAACGCATTTTCCCCATGCAATTTCCCATAGGATCTATTGTCGCAGCTACAGCCCGAACCGCTGAACGGAATGACACCAAATTTGGCAAAGAGGTAGTCCTTAGTTCGGACTCGTGCCTTTTGCATATTTGGTGTGAATCTTTTCAGTAGTTCCTGAGAAAATTAGGGTAAAAAAGTTAGTGATATCTATGGCCGCGAAGGATCCGCGGACCCTACCCGCACCGTACGCGAACCCTCCCCGAACCGACTGCGCACCCTCCCGATCACGCGCTGAATGCTAATTGGCTGTCGAGCATCTCTCTACATTCGAAACCAGGAACTGTTGGCGGCCATTTTCTGCCTCGGTAGAAGCGAGGCTGAAGAAGCAAGGGGAATAAGTGCGTAAAACATATAAAGGGGGCAGAGTGGAAACACTCTGACCCTCTAGAGGTGCTTAGGGGGTCCCAGAAGGACCCCCTGGGGCCCCCCTTTTTTTAAAAAAAAAAAGCGGAAAAATGCACGCACGGTGCGCGCATCCTATCGCGTTGGATGCAGGGATTCTCTCGCGGTGGGTTCGCGGATCCAAGGGAAAAAAAATGAAATTATTGGGAGATAAAGATTAAGCTTAAGTGTTTTGTTCTTGAGTGGCTCTAAAAAGAGCTGTTGTGTTCATTGAGAGTTTTTGGTACTTATAAATAAGTACCTATACAGTGTCTAAAGTTGTTGAGGAAGACTCTGTTTCCTTCATCAGTAAAGTGTACTCCATCTCTCCTACACATCTCTTGCATATGAAAGCGCAGATTGTTATTGTGAATGGATCCCATTCTGTAGTCTCGGAGAAAAGCAGAAACAGATTTATTCACATGTTTCCTAGCTTTCTCAATCTGTGGACAAAAATGATCGGACCAGTTCCATTTCTGCCTTTGGCATATGTTAGAATACACAAAGGCAGTTTTAGGGAAAAGTGAAATCATTTGTGCAAAGGTGGCCTTCATAAGCATTTCCAGACCTACCCCAGTCAAAGTGCCTAGGTCATTGCCACCACAGTGCACTCTTATGAGGTCAGGGTGTTGGATTTGCATGAAGGATTTCACCAATGGCATCAATTGGTGCCACTTTAACCCTCTCTGTCCAATCCATTTAATGTCTACATTTGGCAAACCGAGGTCTTTGTGAATGCCTTTGTTTTCTGCATACCTTTGGCTCAAGAAAATGTAGCTTTGCCCCACAATCCACGCTGTAAGCATCTTGTAAGGAGGTCTGGATGCACTCAGATGGTCTCTGTAAATGAAATGGCAGTTTGGAAAGTAAGATGTTTCTAAAATGGTGGCTAAGATGCAATTTTGAAAAAAGACAAGAAATCATTGGTTGTTTGACAACCTTCTACACTGAAAGGTAGGGTGCATATTTCTGTTTTATAAACGCTTGATTCTTATTGGTTAACAAAAACAGATTGTAAGGAACATTATATATGATAAGCTGATATATTGAGAAGTCAAGCACACTTGCTGTTTTGATTAGCAACATTGTGTGTGCTGAACTTGTGACCTGTGTGCTCAGTACAGTGTTCCATGACCTGTTTCTATGGTAAGGGGCAGAAGGCAGATGGGGGAAGGGTTAAAGTTTATGTCATTTGGAAAGGGTTGAAATGTTTCACCAATAGAAATGTGTGTTTGCTTTTGAATTTATGTGGGAAGGAATGTGATTTGATGTTTACATGTATATGTGTGGAAAATGAGAGGGAAATGTTGCCATTCTTTGGTTTTGCTGACAGGTGCACAGTGCAGAGATTCTGTATAAGAAAATCTGGTGTGTGACTGATATCTGGTGTGTGACTGATATACTTCTTAATCTACAAAACATCTTGAAAGGTGAGTTATTTAATTGTGAGGGGATGTATGTAGACTATTTTTATTTTAATCAGACTAATGTATTTTTTCTGCTAAAGCGTAGGGAGTATTTTGTTTTCTCTACAATCTTATTGACAGTGTGTGTTCATGTAGAAACCATTTTGTGATAAGCATTTGTGTTTTTCATGTGTTTGTAGAGAGATAACTGTGCAGTTTTTATATTTTGGTAGAATTAGAAACCAGTCATTGTTTATGAATTTGTGAAATGAGTTATGTTATGTTTCTATACTAAAATGTAGTACTACTTCTAGATGAAGAAATGTGTTTTGGTATAGTGCAAGGGATAGTGTTGTTTGTCTAGAATCACACAGTGAGTCTGTGTGCATTTGGGAACCACTGTGAGAGAAGCATTTGGTAATATCGTGTATTTGCTGACAGAAAACTGTTTTAAAACTTGTCATGTTGTCACGTTTTAGTAGCATTAGAAGCCAGTCTTTGCCTATGTGTTGATTAAATGAGTCAGGCATTGACACTAAAGTGCAGTCATGAAATATGTAGATTGTGTGCAGTTCCCTTATCACTTCCAGTGTAGTGAATGAGTTTTGGTAAACTCCTAGGAATACTGGTGCTTGTCTAGAATCACACTGTGAGTCTGTGTACATTTGGGAACCACTGTCAGAGAAGCGTTTGGTAACATTGTGAATTTGCTGACAGAAAACTGTTTTGAAACCTGTCATGTTGTCAAGTTTTAGTAGCATTAGAAGTCAGTCTTTGCTTATGTGTTGATTAAATGAGTCAGGGATTGACACTAAAGTGCAGTCGTGAAATATGTAGATTGTGTGCAGTTCACTTACCTCTTCCACTGTAGTGAATGAGTTTTGGTAAACTCCTAGGGATAGTGGTGCTTGTCTAGAATCACACTGTGAGTCTGTGTGCATTTGAGAACCACTGTCAGAGAAACGTTTGGTAACATCGTGCATTTACTGACAGAAAACTGTTTTGAAACCTGTCATGTTGTCAAGTTTTAGTAGCATTAGAAGCCAGTCTTTGCTTATGTGTTGATTAAATGAGTCAGGCATTGACACTAAAGTGTAGTCGTGAAATATGTAGATTGTGTGCAGTTCCCTTATCACTTTCAGTGTAGTGAATGAGTTTTGGTAAACTTCTAGGAATACTGGTGCTTGTCTAGAATCACACTGTGAGTCTGTGTGCATTTGGGAACCACTGTCAGAGAAGCGTTTGGTAACATTGTGCATTTGCTGACAAAAAACTGTTTTGAAACCTGTCATGTTGTCAAGTTTTAGTAGCATTAGAAGTTAGTCTTTGCTTATGTGTTGATTAAATGAGTCAGGCATTGACACTAAAGGTTAGTCGTGAAATATGTAGATTGTGTGCAGTTCCCTTACCTCTTCCACTGTAGTGAATGAGTTTTGGTAAACTCCTAGGGATAGTGGTGCTTGTCTAGAATCACACTGTGAGTCTGTGTGCATTTGGGAACCACTGTCAGAGAAGTGTTTGGTAACATCGTGCATTTGCTGATAGAAAACTGTTTTGAAACCTGTCATGTTGTCAAGTTTTAGTAGCATTAGACGCCAGTCTTTGCTTATGTGTTGATTAAATGAGCCAGGCATTGACACTAAAGTGTAGTCGTGAAATATGTAGATTGTGTGCAGTTCTCTTACCTCTTCCACTGTAGTGAATATGTTTTGGTAAACTCCTAGGGATAGTGGTGCTTGTCTAGAATCACACTGTGAGTCTGTGTGCATTTGGGAACCACTGTCAGAGAAACGTTTGGTAACATCGTACATTTACTGACAGAAAACTGTTTTGAAACCTGTCATGTTGTCAAGTTTTAGTAGCATTAGAAGCCAGTCTTTGCCTATGTGTTGATTAAATGAGTCAGGCATTGACACTAAAGAGTAGTCGTGAAATATGTAGATTGTGTGCAGTTCCCTTATCACTTCCACTGTATTGAATGAGTTTTGGTAAACTCCTAGGGATAGTGGTGCTTGTCTAGAATCACACTGTGAGTCTGTGTGCATTTGGGAACCACTGTCAGAGAAGCGTTTGTTAACATTGTGCATTTGCTGACAAAAAACTGTTTTGAAACCTGTCATGTTGTCAAGTTTTAGTAGCATTAGAAGTTAGTCTTTGCTTATGTGTTGATTAAATGAGTCAGGCATTGACACTAAAGGTTAGTCGTGAAATATGTAGATTGTGTGCAGTTCCCTTACCTCTTCCACTGTAGTGAATGTGTTTTGGTAAACTCCTAGGGATAGTGGTGCTTGTCTAGAATCACACTGTGAGTCTGTGTGCATTTGGGAACCACTGTCAGAGAAGTGTTTGGTAACATCGTGCATTTGCTGATAGAAAACTGTTTTGAAACCTGTCATGTTGTCAAGTTTTAGTAGCATTAGACGCCAGTCTTTGCTTATGTGTTGATTAAATGAGCCAGGCATTGACCCTAAAGTGTAGTCGTGAAATATGTAGATTGTGTGCAGTTCTCTTACCTCTTCCACTGTAGTGAATATGTTTTGGTAAACTCCTAGGGATAGTGGTGCTTGTCTAGAATCACACTGTGAGTCTGTGTGCATTTGGGAACCACTGTCAGAGAAACGTTTGGTAACATCGTACATTTACTGGCAGAAAACTGTTTTGAAACCTGTCATGTTGTCAAGTTTTAGTAGCATTAGAAGCCAGTCTTTGCCTATGTGTTGATTAAATGAGTCAGGCATTGACACTAAAGAGTAGTCGTGAAATATGTAGATTGTGTGCAGTTCCCCTATCACTTCCACTGTATTGAATGAGTTTTGGTAAACTCCTAGGGATAGTGGTGCTTGTCTAGAATCACACTGTGAGTCTGTGTGCATTTGGGAACCACTGTCAGAGAAGCGTTTGTTAACATTGTGCATTTGCTGACAAAAAACTGTTTTGAAACCTGTCATGTTGTCAAGTTTTAGTAGCATTAGAAGACAGTCTTTGCTTATGCGTTGATAAAATGAGTCATGCTTTGACACTAAAGTACAGTACCATGTAGTATTGTCTTTACTGCCCCAGAACTGAAATTTTAATATTTTTACCCAGGCACTGTCCTAGAAGTAGTCTGATGATTTAGTCAGTTTCTAAGTACTTATGTTGTGAACCATTCATTACCAAATAGACTGCTTCAAATGTCCATGCAGTATGCATGTAGTTCTCTAACCACCTACACACCTTCAATTCTCTAGACAGTTTCCATACACTTCCAGGGAACACCCTATCACTCTCTTTGTAGTCTTCTAGTGACCCATTCAGCACCATGTAGTAATTCATTCACTGTACCAAAACCCAAACATTTATAAATTCACCAAGACACTCTCTTTCCAGTACTCTAATGATTCAGTTACTGTCTAAGTATTCATGCACTGAGCCAGGACTTAGCACATGGACTGCTTCAAACCCCTATGCACTATGCATGCAGTCGTTTAACCACCTAGAGATTTCTCTTTTATACTTTCAATTCCCCAGTCAATATCCATATAGTCCAGCAAACATCTTGTCACTCCCTTTGCAGTCTTTTAGTGACCTTTTTAGTACCAAGTACTATTTCATTCCCTGTGCGAAAAGTCTACCAGTTATAAATTCGTCCAGGCAGTCTCCTTGCTGTAGTCTAATCATTCAGTCAGTACCCAAGTACTCATGCAGTGAGCCGGGCCTTAGCACATGGACTGTTTTAAATGCCTATCCAGTATGCATTCAGTTCTCTAATGAGCTACACAGTTGTCTTTCGCAGCTTCAATTCCCCAGTTAGTATTCATACACTTCTAGCAAACACCCTGTTACTCACCCAGTGTGTCTCTTTTTAGTACTGTAATCATTCAGTTAGTTTGCATGTAGTCTTTTTGTGAGGTAGGCTTTAGGGCATGAACTGCTTCAAAGTACTATGCATTATGTATCTAGTGTTTTAATCATCGTCACACTTGTGGTTCAGGGCTATAGTTTTTTAGTCTGTTTGTATATAAAATGTGTTTGTACAGTAATGGAATATTGTAAATTTGAAAGTTATTAATATACATTTATTTGTGACTCTTTTTTGCAGATACTGTTTTTCAACGTTAAAATCGAGAAAGTATGCCAGAAAAAAAAGAAAAAGAAAAGAACAGAGACAGGCGGATTATTTGAAGAAACATCAACCACAAGTATTGAATGAAAAAGATAATGTGGCTAAAAGGAAAAAATCTTCTAGTAAGATCACGAAGCAATTTATTAAAAATGTTTGTAGGAGCAAACAGAATGTAGAGAATGCTGCAACTTCAAATAATTTTTTGAGTAAGAAAAAAAATCAAAATAAGAGGAAAAGTAAGAAAGCAAATGTTCAGTCAAATGAGATAAAGTATGGTAAAAGAAGACAAAATCAGTATAAGGAATTACGCAAAAAAATATTTTACAAGAGAGTAGTGCATAATTTGCTGAAAGATGTAAAGAAATATAAAAAGAGAGCTTTATTTTATAAAAAGAAGAAGCATATTGAAAGCATTGTGGAAAAGGTTTTTGAAGTAAAAAGGAAACTGTTTATTTTAGTGTTGAACAGAATTCGATCACTAGATAAATCAATATATGTAATGAAGGCCAAAAGTAGGAGGAAAAGAGTTATTAATAAAAAAAAATGTTGTGATGTTTTTTTGGGAGAATGGAAACACAGTTCTAGTTCAGAGCCTTGTTTTTAATGAAGAGAGTTATTCACTAAGTGAAAAATTATTGTACGCAGTTGACACCAGTGGTAGAGGTTATGAGTTTAGTGATGGTTGTCCAATGGAGAAAGAGAAAATGGTTGAAAGAAATGCAGAAGAAGTGATAGCTGATGAAGTTTTAGGGAGACGTGCTAAAAACCCTGTGTACACTTGGGATTGCAGTAGTGTTTGTAGTGTACGACAGGAATCTATTGAAAAAATATATAGTTTTTTACGAGTCTATACTAAAAAAAGTGGAAAACAAAAGATTAAGCTGTTGCAAGGACTAGACCCTTGCAGAGTGAGAAAACATACTGGTTTGCAAGGTCATTCTCTGGCTTGTCTTTCTAGGAAAGTTTGTGAAAGTGTTTTTCACCATTTCAGAATGCTGGCAGTCCATCATACTCAAATGCGGAAGTTAGTGAGAAGGTTGTATTATGCAAAAAGTCCAGCACTAAAGTTAAGTGAGTTGAACAGTGCTCTTTTGCGTGGGTCAGTTTCAGATGTGAAGCAGGTCTGTGAGGATATTGAGTTTTGTTACTTTGGGCCTCAGCAAGAGAGTGACACATTAGTAGAACAAAATGTTGAAGACAATGTAGAACCTGTAATTACAGAAAAATTTGAGGATGAAATGACAAAGTTTAAGGTAATTTCAGGTGAAAGACCAAATGTTTCTTGTAGTTGTTGTCGGCGAAGTCACTATAAAAATCAGACTAGGGGTGTCAATCTATATTTAAAAAGTGAAATAGAAGATAATGATAAGTGGATGGAATTTGCAACTTATTTGTTGGTAGAGGATTGTTTTGATTTGGGATGTGAGCAGCGTATTTGCAAATATTGTTATAATAAATTAGATGAGAATAAAATGCCTGCTAGAGCTGTTCATAATAATCTAGAGTTGGTTGCTATTCCTCCAGAGCTGATAGATTTAAATACGTACGAGTCTATTCTGATACTATGTGTTCACCATTTTCAGGCTATTGTTCGTATGGAGCCCACAACAAGTAAATTACCTCCATCAGGAATGCAAAGAGAATTTAAAGGAAGAGTTGTGTATTTACCATTAGATTTAAGGAAAAATGTTGAAACTATTGGTGTAGATTATGCAGAAAAAGAGCCACTAGTCATTCTAGTTAATGGTGTTCCTACTAAGAATAAGAAAATCTGGCAAAAGTTAGTGGATGTTAGAAAAGTGCAAAAGGCATCATTGTATCTGATAAAAAATAATGAGTACAATAGAAATGTGTTTGTTGGAGAAGAAGAAATGTATTTAGCAGAAGATAGTGAAAGATTAAGTGGACAAATTGAAAAAGTGGACATGTCCAGATGTGAAGAGATCTATGAACATTACAGTGTACATCCACTTCATTCCAAAGAGGTGATTGGGAATACAATTGAGTTGTTTCAAATGAAAAAAGCAACAGGAAGTCCCATGAGTGTATGGGAAGAGAGTTTGGAAGCTCGTTGTTTCCCGCAGTTGTTTCCAACAGGAAAAGGTGGACGATATGATGAACGTCCTGTGCAGATTCCTGCATCTGAATATTGGACAACAAGATTATATGCAGAAGATCCAAGATTTCGACAATGTATCCCTTATATGTTTCATCTTCTGTTTGAAAGTGACTTGTCTGGACTTTCATATGCAGTAAATCACATTTTAAAAACTGGAATGCATCTGCAAAATGTAACTGCAAAGGATTTTATGGATAAAGTGCATCAGAGAGATGATCATTTAGAATCTCAGTTGATTAATCTGATGGCATGTCAGCGTGGGACTAATGAATATTGGTACCGTCGACATGAAGAACTGAAATGCATGCTACGGAACTTGGGAACTCCTACATGGTTTGTTACACTAAGCTGTGCTGAGTATGCTTGGGATGATTTACTTGAATTTCTTCGAGAGGCAAATTCCAATATAAATAATATTGAATACAAGACACCTGGAGAATTGTACTCTTTGGATCCTGTCAATGTATGCAGATATTTCAATCATAGATTTGAAGCTGTGATGTCTTTCATCTGCAATAAAAAAGAATCCTCCTCTTGGAGAAGTTGTGGATTTCTTTTGGTGAAAGGAGTATCAAGCAAGAGGTGCTCCTCACATACATATGTTGCTATGGGTCAAGGATGCCCCCAAATTTGGAACAGATTCAGATGAAAGTGTTTTGTCTTTCATTGAAGATTATGCTTCATGTGCTGTACCAAATAGCAGAGAAGACAAAAACTTAAGAGAACAAGTTTTACGATTTCAAAGCCATAGGTGTGGGAAATACTGTCGACGAAAGTACAAGTCAAAGGATAAGTTCTATACCAAATGTTGTTTTGGATTTCCACGTCCTGTATTAGCCTAAGGAAGAGTGAACAGTTTCATGTCAGCTGTACGACATACCATCACAAGAAAGTCTCCGAAAAACACCTACAACTTAAGAAGAAGCAAAGATTCAAAATACATAAATGACTACAACCCAGTTATTTTATCCATGTGGAGCGCTAACATGGATATTCAGTATGTTGCGGACAATTCTATTGCTGTTGCTCGATATGTAACGTCTTACATTACTAAATCAGAAAAGACTGAATTTCAAGAAATGTGGGAAGAGATTTCTCACGAGAAGAGTCTAAGTAAGAAATTATACAGTTTCAGTTTGAAAATGTTATCGCATCGTGAAATTGGAGCATATGAATGTTCAGATCGGTTATCATCTGCAAGTCTATATTCCAAAAGTAGAAGAATCATTTGGGTGAGTCTAGGTCTTGCAGGAATGCGAAATCGGGTACTGAAATCTGTTCAAGAAATTGAATATTTAGCAGAAAATGACCCTGAAAGTACAGATATTTTGAAAACCAATATGTTGGACATATACTATCCAAAGAGAAGTCATCATATTGAGAACATGTGTCTCTATGAAGTGTTGCAAAACTACACTTTTAATCAGAATATTACAGAGAACATCAACGATGGAAAATATGGAGTGATTGGTTCTGAAGGATGTCTGGTGAAACAAAGGAAAGGAAATTTAATTAATCACAGAAAACTGAGTTGCGACACTGTTGACAAAAGGGAATTTTACTATTTAGCCCTTTTGCAAATGTTCAAACCATGGCGTTCTGAACTGGAATTACTTGGAGATTTTCCCAGCTATGAAGATTCATTTAATGCTTGTAAAGATAGCATACAATGCAGTGCTTTCGCAAATTATGTGAAAATGTTGAATGATGAAATTGATCAAGAAGCTACAATTGCAGCTGAGATTGCTAGAGACAGTTCTCAAGATAGTCAAAGTTCTGCTGCACTGAGTCAAGATCCACTTGGACAACCAATTGTTGAAAATGAAGCAGCGATTGCCATGAATGAGGTGGATACAGCAATGTATCAAGCACAAGAAGATGCAATACAGATAGGAAACTTGGAAGAGCAACTAAATGTTGATCAGAAACAAATATATCAACAAGTGAAAGAGCAGATTGACCATGGATTACTTCATGAAAAGAAAGACTGCTCATGTACATCATTTCAACCTATCCGATTGTATGTGAGTGGTCAAGCTGGAACAGGAAAGAGTTTCTTAATTAAAGTAATTACAAAAAAAACTGAGTCGCATTTGTCTTGTGTTGTCACTGCTCCAACTGGGTTGGCAGCATATAACATTAAAGGAATTACTTTACATCGTTTACTAATGCTGCCAGTAGAGCATGAGAACAAATTGGAATACCACAAGCTATCTGGAGAAGCTTTTTGTGAAGTTTCAAGAGTCCTGAAGAAAATGAAACTTCTCATTATTGATGAGGTGAGCATGGTCTCAAACTTGATGCTTGCCTTTGTGCATTTAAGAATGCAGCAAATTCTTAAAACAGACTATGACGTGTTATTTGGAGGAAAACACGTCATAGTTTTTGGAGATCTACTGCAACTGACACTGGTAAAAGGACAACAGGTATTTAAAACACTTGCCCATGAAGATACCAGAAAGTCTCTTGGCAGTGTTGGTAATGTGAACATTTGGAGTAATTTTGAATACAAAGAACTGACAACAAATATGCGACAGGCAAATGATGCTGAATATGGAAGTATTCTTCAAGATATAAGAATTGGAATTCTTTCAAAAAAAGGGAAAGAAGCTTTGGAGAGTCGATTACTTTGCAATGTCTTTCCAAATGAAAATGCAGTTGCTGCAAAAGTGTACGTTGAAATTGCTAAAAATAAGTCAGTGATTTGCTTAATGCCAACACTGCGTGAGTGTTCAATATTCAACGAAAAATTATTAAAATTGGAAAATGAAGAAATTGTCAAAATGGAAGCCATCTATAAAATACTACATGAAGGAATCACTATTATTTTAACGGGTAAGTTGTGATCAAAACTAGATTGTTTAGAAAAAAAATATCTAAAACTGCTGGTTTGGAAAAGACACTGTATGTGTGTGTAAACTGTCGGGTAATTTTAAGGCGTAATTTGGATGTAGAGAAAGGTTTAGTTAATGGTGCAATGGGCAAAGTGGTGGATTTTGTGAATTATCAGAAAAAAGAAGGAATTGAATTTTTAAAAATTAAATTTGATCAGATTGATGAAGTTAAAGAAATTGGTCGTTGTTCAGTTCGTTTTTTGCTTGTTAAAGATTTATATGTCCGTAGGAAACAATTTCCATTTTCTCTGGCATATGCAGTGACTATTCATAAATCTCAAGGATTAAGTGTAGACAGTGCATTGGTGAACATTGGATCTACTGTATTTAAAGAGGGTATGGCATATGTTGCTTTGTCGTGAGTCAGAACATTATCTGGTTTGTTTTTGATTGATTTTGATGAGACAAAGGTTACTGCAGATGCAAACTGTGTAAAAGAGTATAATAGGTTAAGAAGGGTGTATGCTCCAAATTTAGGTCAATATCCTGTATTTGAAAAGCATGTGGTTGGTCAAAAAAGTAGGTTAGAGAATATCGGTTCTGAAGGTATCAAGAAAAGAAAAGAACAAGATAATGTTGTGATTGCAGGTAAAAAGAAATTGGACACTGTTGAAGAGATTGTTGGTTATCAGTTTGAAAATAGTTCTGGTGTCAACTGCTATGCTAATGTAGTGGTCAATGTTGTTTTTTATCTTGAAGATTTGCAAGAGCAAATTATGGAGAATCGGCAAAAATGATTTTGCTCTCTGTTGCACTCTGTTTATGAAAAATTGACAACAATCTGTTTCAGATGTTCGTAGTCTTTTGGATGTGTGTTCTGGTTCTACACAATTTACACAAAATATCCAACAAGATGCTCAGGAATTTTTTATGTATATGCTTACCATTTTTGAAAATGAAGGTGTAGAAATAGAAAATATTTTTGGCCTTTCTTACAAATGGGAACATCATTGTGAAAATTGCACGTATACATGTAGCACCAATGTAGACACTGAGAGATTTCTGTATTTAACATTACCAGACTGTAAATCAGTGGCTTTCAATAAATTAGTGAAAGGTGCAAATCAAAACATGGAGTGTAGCCAATGTAAATCAGAAATGTTATCCACATTATTGTTAACAAAATATGGAAAATACATAAGTTTAATGATACAACGTTGTACAGCTGATGGAAGAAAATTGGATACTTTAATAAAACAATTTGTAGCAGCACAAATATCAATATCAGGAAGGACTTTTGTAGTAATTGCAATAATTTTCCATGATGGTCCTTCCACCACATCTGTACATTATCTAAAATGTGACAAAGGCTGGACACTTTGTAATGATGCCCAGTTGGTTTTCAAACAACGGTTGCCTAGGGAATTATAAAATTCCTACCTAATATTTTTGAACCCAAAGTTTTAGGAAGCTAATTTACTCTCTGAGGAATTTATTATTATAATTTAATAGAACTACCATTGGACAGTTTACATAAAGAAGAAGTGCAAAAATACCATTTGGCCTTAAGGAAAGGTATATTTTTGAAATTTGGACTTTTTGGTGGTCATTTATTCGGTGATTATTTTAAGTTAAAGTAATAACATTTTGTAATCTGTAAGCATTTCATATGTGTATGATTTGTATTTTCTGGTATTTTACTGAGAATAGTATGTTGGTTTTTTTTTTAACAATCTTTCTGATTGTTTTTTTTTTGCCCGCTGTTAAGTGATGAGTACCATTGAAATCACTATTTCGAGTGAAATTCAATATATTCTGAGAACAGCAAAAAAGGCAAACAAATTACTTTGTGGAAATTATGTTGTGTTGTAAAAAATGTATTATTATATGTTATAATTTTTATTTTATTTTCTTTCACAGATCCAAATTTTAAAATAAACAATTTTTAAGAATTTATATTTGAAAGAAAAATAGGCAAAAATGAATAACATTTTTTATTCCTATTACTGTGAAGGTAAGTTTAACTAAGTCTCAATATGGAGAATGAAGAGGCCTGCAAGAATCTACAAAGTTGAAACACGTTTCTTAAAACACTTTGTTTATGTAGTTTTGAAATTTGACCATAATCAGATATCAAGTCACCTGCAAAAAAAGAGATTTGAGGGGTTCATAATATTTCATCTTTTTAGCTGTTGAAGGACCGCAATTATTTAAATCATTCTTCTTTGAACATCTTTGCAGTCAAAATTCTGTGCTTACCTTCTATCATTCGCAAGGAAATTTACAAACGGAAATATGTCACTTTTAGTAACATAGTTATTGTGTAAGATATTCTTTCATATTTTCAAAGAAAGGAAAAGGCACTCTGTGCACTTTTTATACTCCATGAAAATAAAACTTCATCATGCAGACCACTTTCGGATGAAAGGGTGTTCTATAAGTGTTGTTGTGCATGATTGCACTTAATACTCATAGAACAAGACAGATGTCTAGATTTATTAGAAATCGTAAATCTCGATATGTGTGTGAATGGTGCACCATTCTACAATTGGTGTAGGAAAGCACAACAAAGACAATTGTTTTAATTTCTCCACATTTTTATTTCTTCAATGCATGCTGAAATGTTCAGCATACATTGAAGGAGAAAAATGCATTTTCTCATTGTTTTTGTACAGGAAGGTGTGTCTTCCTGTAGAAAAACAAACAGCACATGACCCAGATATCCTTGCACTATTGTGCAAGGGTGCCTGTGTCACCACATGGCTGCAGTTTAAGCAGCCGTGCAGAGAGAAGCATAGATTTGCAACATATTTATGTACATATGTTGCATCCCTGTGCTTTGGAAGTACTACAGCACACAGCAGTTAAAGAGGTTACTGTGTGATGCTGCAGCACTTCCTTATAGTTCTGCACTTATACATTCACCATACGCTACTAATGCATTCATTCAGTCAATTACATACTACACATAAATTCATCTAAACTTTCACACACTAACAAAGAAATTTAGCTCTTTTTTTAAACCAGGAAAGTTAGTTCTTAAAATAAATTTTTTTTTCTTCTTTCTTCTTTTATGTTTTTTTGGGGGTTTTTTGAACAATTTTGTGTTTTTTTTGGTTTTTCTGGAAAAAAAAAAACAGGAGAAACCAAACAATGAACT
This sequence comes from Triturus cristatus, assembly GCF_964204655.1. Lineage (NCBI taxonomy): Eukaryota > Metazoa > Chordata > Amphibia > Caudata > Salamandridae > Triturus > Triturus cristatus. The sequence goes on from NC_140588.1 coordinate 720,263,101, forward strand.
TCAGGGAACAGTAAAAAAAAAACAAAAAAAAATAACTAGCAAATATGACTTTCCTGCCGGCAGCAGATGAGGTTGATTGACTGCTCGCCATAGCACAAAGTCTTATTGCACTTAGTGCAGAGGACTTTTAAAAATTTAAATTGATGACGGATGTCCAAGGTTGAGTCTGAGGGATGCACTCTTGACGTGCTCGGCTGCGATGAAGTGGAAGGCGCAGGAGCAGGAGTGTCTCTCATCCGTCGGCATTCTTCTCGTGCAAGATTGTTTGGATGAAGGGTCCTTAGGTGCTTCATCATACTAGACGTGCAGCACGTGTATTCCTTAGTGGGATCCCCTCTCGATAAGACTCTTTTGCAAATCTTACATGAAATGAAATGAAAAGTGGATTTATAAAGTGCAGATTGCTGCCCTAAGGCGTCCAGGCGCTACTTGAAGGGTGAGGTGGGGACGACCGAAGTGATTCAAGAAAATTAATTTTGGGGGGTGAAGAGGAAAGTCTTCAGATGTTTCCGAAAAGAGGAAAGGTTGGGATTGGATCTGAGTTGGGGAGGTAAGAGGTTCCACAGCTTTGCGACATTATAGGAAAACATCCTGCCGCCAGCCTGTGTTCTCCTAATTCTGGGTACTGTTGCTAGAAAAGCCTGGCCGGAGCGGAGTTGTTTCCTAGGATGGTAATGAGTGATGAAGTTTTGGCAGATTGCCGGTCCTTTGTCCCAGAAGGCCTGATGGGCAATACACAGTGCTTTAAAGGAGATTCTTTGCCGGACCGGTAACCAATGCAGGCTTCTCAGTCCGGGTTTAGCTGATAGTCTCCGTGGCAGCTGTAATAATGTGCGGGCGGCACAGCTTTGAACGGTCTGCAGCTTACGAAGTGTATAGTCAGGGGCACCAAGGTATAAGAAGTTGCCAAAGTCCAGTCGAGACTGAATTAGACTTTGAACAGCGACTTGCTTGGCCTCCATGGGTAGAAGTGGGAGCACTTTTCTAAGCATCCTAAGTAGGCCAAATTGGTCGCAGACAACTTTGTAGCCTGCGTGTTAAAAGTTAGGGCTTTATCCAGCCATATTCCCAGACTTTTTATATTATCCTTGGATGCTGGTGGAGTGCCTAAGCAGGGGGGCCAAAGAGAGTTGAAAGATGTTGGGGCGGCGGGCCCCAAAAGCATCAACTCCGTTTTGTCCCCGTTAAGTTTAAGGAAGGATCTCGTCATCCATCCTTTCACATCCTCCAGACATTCCCTTAGTCCCCTTTGTGCAGAGCCGCTATCCTCCTGTGCCAGAGATACCACTAGCTGAATATCGTCCGCATGGGAAACGATCTTAATACCAAATGGGCGGACGACCTCAGCCAGTGGTCGCATATAGATGTTAAATAACGCAGGGCTTAACGATGAGCCCTGCGGAACCCCACAGCTCAGGGGTTTACTAGAGGAAACAATATCCCCCTCGTAAACCTGAAAGGATCTATTGCTTAGGAAGGATTTAAGCCAACATAGGGACTTGCCTGAGATTCCCAGTTCAGAGAGGCGACATAGAAGCACATCATGGCTAACGGTGTCAAACGCTGCGCTTAGATCAAGGAGGATCATTGCCACTGACCCTCCTTGATCCAAGATCCTTCTGGATTCCTCGGTTACCGCCAATAAGGTGGTCTCTGTCCCATGTTTTGGTCGGAAGCCTGTTTGGGTGATATCCAACAGCTGGTTAGACTCCAGAAAAGCCGTCAGGTGTATATTAATGTGCTTCTCCAAGATCTTACTTATCCAGGGGAGCAGGGAAATAGGGCGATAATTACTAAAGTCGCCAGGGTCCAGATTGTTTTTTTTTAGCAAGGCACGGACCATAGCCTGCTTCCAGAGTGGTGGAACTACGCCGGCAGTGATGGAAGCATTAAGGAGATTCTTGATGGTAGGAAGAACCGCCTGGATAACCAAAATCATAGCCTTTGGAGGGGCAGGGTCACGAGGTGATCCAGATTTCACTTGTCGTGCTAAAGACTCCAAAGAGTCCTGTTCCAACAAAGGGAAACATTCCAAAGTGGCCATAGGTTGAGGAGAGAGTTCCGCAGAACAGGTCCATGTCTGAGAAACAAGATGAGAGTCAGTATCAGGGAAGGAAGAATAAATTTGGAGAACTTTTTGGTGAAAAAAGGCTGCCAGATTGTTACAATGTGTTAACGTTTTACAAGGTAGTGTAGACGGCGGTGGGGCTTTTGTAAGATTCTTCACTATTTGAAAAATTTCCTTGGGTTTTGATTTAGCCCGCAGAATTTGAGTAGAAAAATACGTTGCTTGGGCGAGTTTAACCTCGTATTTATAGTCTCTAATTGCCTTTCTGTATATAACTTTCTCACTTAAGAGGAAGTCGAGTCGCCATCGTCTTTCCATTTTCCTGCAATGCCTCTTTTTTTCCCTAAGTTCCTCAGAGAACCAAGGGGCAGATTTTTGTAAACGTTTTGTAGTAATTTTTCGAAGGGGGAGAATAATCTCCAAAGAGTGCGAGACCCACTCTTCGTACTCCTGATTGGCTATGTTGGGATCCATGTTAGGGGATGGGCAGGAGCTGGCAAGGCTGCTGGACCAGGATTCCGCAGAAAGTTTCGTCCATGTGACCAAGGTGGCATTGGTCTTATTCTGTCCTTCGGGAAAAGTAAAAAAGTTCCACACCACTGAAGCAAAACGTTTTTTCTGTGGTTCCTCCGGCAAAAATTCATCCTCAGAGGTTTGAGGTGATGCAGGTGATGCCTGCTGCCCTGAAGCCATTTTTGGTTGCAAAAAGTTAGAACTAAGTGTATACTTAGTCTAAAAAAATCTTCTTCTGTCCAAAGAGATGGTTCTCCAAAGAAGCTCAAAGAAGAATGATTGAAATGGGTGGGGTCTTTCAGTAGTTAGAACAGGAAGTGTAATGAACCAATCAAATCTCTTTTTTTTGCAGGTCACATGGGATCCGCGCACCGTGTGCTTACGAAACACTCACCCAGCACGCATCCGCGAAATTGAATTAAAAACAAATATAGCATTAGATGTCAAAATATATTCGTTTTAAGACTAGTTTAGAGTTTGTCTTCAATTAATATTCACATGCAATACATAAATATGTGTTTTTAAATGTTAAATACTTCGCGGGATCCGCGCACCCATCGTGTCGCGGGCGCATTTGACGTATCGCGAAGCGCGTAAACGTCGTGTTACGTACATTGAACGTGTCGCGTATAGGCTGGGAGTCGCGTACCGTCGCATAGCGATTGCGCACTAAACACGTACCCAACGCATACCATGCACGGATGCTATCGCATACGGATCGTGAACGGTGCGCATAGGGTGCGCGGATCCAAAAACATTTGAAAAAAAATATATCTAAAATAAAGTTTTGCACTTATCGTTGAAAAAATATTTTGAAAAATATAAAAAAATATGTTTGAAAAACACATTAAGTTTTTAAAAGAATTAATTGAAGAAATATGTTTAAAAAGTGATGATAAAAAAGTATTTAAAAAAAAAGAAAGAAAATGACACACTGAATTTGAAAAATATAGAAATGCAATCAAAATCATTAAACATGATATCTTTAGAGATAAGTTATAGATAGGAATTAGCATTTAAAAAACCTTTGAAATTCACGTAAAAAAACGTAGGTTTCATGCATGTTATAGTTAGGAATTGGCATTAAAAAAACCTTTCAAATTCACTGAAAAAACCAAAGGTTTCAGGTGCGTTATAGTTAGGAATTGGCATTTAAAAAACCTTTGAAATTCACTGAAAAAACCATAGGTTTCAGGGGCGTTATAGTTAGGAATTGGCATTTAAAAAACCTTAGAAATTCACTGAAAAAACCATAGGTTTCAGGGGCGTTATAGTTAGCTGCACATTTCTCTCGTCCAAAACCCTAGAAATTCCCATGTTATAGTTAGTTCAGCTAACTATAACTCGCGCGCCCACAATGCACTGCTGATGACGTCACATATTACATCACTCATGACATGGTCAGTGACATCACTGATGACATCACTGATGACATCTCAAATGACATCACTGATGACATCATCCATGTGATAAATTAGTGCATCTTCTCACACCCTAATATAACTTTTGATACACCGACTCAAAATTTCAGACGGCCATTTTGGCAACCATAGATACTCCAATACCAATAACTACTCACCCACTCATCGACTTTTAGGTCTACATACATCTCCACTCACTCACCTGTACAGTCACTCATACTTACAGTCACTCTGTGCATTTATACACCTATATAGACACTCACACACCGCCAATCAACCATTGAGGTACTGACACATCTAGTCAGTCATGCAAATAATTAATCACAGTAAAATGTACTCACCTATACAGTTAAAAACACTCAAGTTCACTTACTCATAAAAATACTAACAAATTCTGTGTCTTCCTGCAGAAAAACAAACAGCACATGACACAGATATCCTTGCACTATGGCGCATACAGCCACTCCCAAAATCAAACACTCTCACATATAGATAGTTATATACTCTTACACACATATACACTGCGTTTCACATATGTAGTTACTGACACATGTACAACTGAGATATACATTCAATCACTAACACACCCATACATACACTCACCAAACCATACAGTCTATCACAGATGCACTCTTAAAAATATGTACCCACTGAATCACCCACTAACACATCTAGTCACAGAGTCACACACACCCTACCCACACAAACACTCAGGCACCCATACAGATACTCAGACAACCAATCAATAACCCATATAGACACTCATATAGCTATTCACAAAACCATGCAGCCACTTATACACCAACACACAGACACATACAGACATTCACATAGTTTAGTCACTAGTCTGCAGTAAGATACATTTAATGACTCACTTATAGATTCAGTTACGCACCTAGAAAATCATCCATTCACAAACTTGTACACCCACTTATTTTTCAACAGGCCTTTCCCTATATATATTAAACATAATAAAACTGTTCAGAAACACATACTCAATGGATGATGTCATCAGTGATGTCATCAGTGATGTCATTTGAGATGTCATCAGTGATGTCACTGACCATGTCATGAGTGATGTAATATGTGACGTCATCAGCAGTGCATTGCGGGGGCGTGAGTTATAGTTAGCTGAACTAACTATAACAGGGGAATTTCTAGGGTTTTGTATGAGAGAAATGTGCAGCTAACTATAACGCCCCTGAAACCTATGGTTTTTTCAGTGAATTTCTAAGGTTTTTAAATGCCAATTCCTAACTATAACGCCCCTGAAACCTATAGTTTTTTCAGTGAATTTCAAAGGTTTTTTAAATGTCAATTCCTAACTATAACGCCCCTGAAACCTTTGGTTTTTTCAGTGAAAACAGTTCAACCATCATGTACGGGAACAGAACAGCACTCCTCGTAGTATTTATTCCAAATGTTATTGGCCTGGCAGATCATAATGAAGACAACGACAGGTGCGTTTCAGCTTGCAAAGCCTTTCTCACGACGCCTGCGCATAAAAGGCACTGACATTACATTTTCTGAAATAAACACTGAAAATGTGCAATCATGTTGACTTAACATTTAGAATTGTACTAATAGATATAACTAACTCAAAAAAGCCAAAGCGTTTTGTAATACGCAAATATTAATTCTAAATAAAGCCCCATTGGGCGTATGGAGGGATAAGTCTGCAAAAGAGTTCCTGCAACATTGCAGATTACATCATGTACCGATACTGTAAGTTTTGCAAATTTTATGAAACTGTAAAAACTAATGTCTGTTCAATTATTTTACAATGACAATATACCCAACTAGTGGTGTTATCAAACAGAATATGGTTTCCTTACTAATATGAATACTGCCAAAAGGGTTGACATTATTGCATTCACACTCTCATAGTCTAAACCAATTGGTTATAAATCAAAAGTTAATCGCTAAAGCTCATTCCATATTATGGCATTAATTCACAAAGCTACTGGTCATGCCCCATTGCGCGTAATCTGACACAACCTAAATTTTACGCTAATAGATCTGAGACACAAAAAACTAATAAAAAACAAACAGTAAACAGAAAAATAAGAATATCAAAAGGTTTAGTATCTTGGCTCATTTGCGTTTCAATTGCACTGCATTCATGAAAGTAAACACTTTAGCCAATGGCCCCGTAAATAAACAAAATTGAAAAAAAAATTAGATCTCTAAAACATCCAGTGTCAATTGCAAAATCACTCTAGAAGTGCCTATAATGTGCATACCTAAAATACAAAAATTTAAAACCGATTGAATTAACTGAGGCTAAGGCTATTCACAATGTCTATTCTTAAACAAATGTATACATCTCTTCATCCGTGTTTAACCCTACTGGTTCCCTTGTACCTAATCGTAACATGTACCTGCATTCCAACTGTCGTAGTGTTTTCTCTCTGTCTCCCCCACGTGGGGATTTCAGTACGTGATCAATCACGCTGTAAGTTAAAAGATTGAGTTAGTCGGTGTTCTTTAAAATGTTGTGCTACAAGATATGCTTCATCTAGGTTTTTTACAGCCCGAATGTGCTGCAGAATACGCTTCTGTACCTGTAGTATTGTACTACCAATGTCCCTTTTCGGGCAGCCGCATGTGAGCGTATATATTACAAATTCTAATTTGAAATTAAGAGATTTCTTGATCACTAGTATTTCACCCATGTCAGTTTGAATTTCTGTGATGTTCTCTCCTTACACACAAACTTTGCACTTACTGCATCTCCTGAAATCATTTTTAGGTTTTAACCAGCTGCCTTGAGTGTTGATCTGAATTTTCCCCAAAGTGTCTTTGATAGATTGTGATTTCCTATAGGTGGTCAATGGTTCGCTATTGATCTCTGGCCCAGCCACTGGATCTTGTTGGATCAGGTGCCAATGCCTCTGTATAACTTGGCAGGAATTTTTACAGATGACACAAAAGTTAGTTATGCCAGCACTCCACTTCTGGGAATGTCTTGCATACACAGCAAAATCTGTCACTAACCTTCAAGAGTGACCATCTTTAAACAATTGCATAGAAGAAGAATGAAAAAAGAAACACTAAGCATTTAACGCTTTGACAAGGAGCAGGAGCTTCAGTCAGACCTTTGTGTGGTCATTGTAGTTACAAAACTGTAGTTTACACAACAGCACATTTTCAATGAAATTGTCAAGTTTCCAAGTTCAATCCGTGAGTAGGTAATCCAGTCAATTTTAGAGTTTGTATTCGTATTAAATCAAGACCACAAATCCCACAATGCATAGTAAAACACCTGGACTGCACAAGGTACTCACACTGACATTAGAGCTTTTGAAGAGTATAGTTAGCTTGGAGAAGCTAGGTTTGAGGCCGTATACACAGAGCAAACAGCTGATAAAAGTGAGGGACTCCTCAAGGACAGCCTACAGGCAGTTGGATGGAGCTCCATGGTGGGGATAAGGCTGCATATTATAAGCTGCAGCCCCAGCCCCTACTGACTGGACTCTCCTAAGATCAATCGTCCTCTGCCTCAGTACGCTCAGCTGTAAAAGGAGCCTCTGGCTGGCAGCTGCAGTTTATCTGGGTTCCAGCCTAGTGCAGCTCCACTCTCACACACCTGTGTCTCAGGCTTCACAGAAGTCAGTAAACAGGTGAGGAGACCTAGCATGAAGCAGAACTCACTTACACATGCATTGCAGCCTCACCTTGTCATTGCTACAAATTCTGATAACCCCCTCAGTGGTCCCAGACTCTCTGTGCTCTGTCTAGCAGTGAATGCAGCTGCTCAGGGCCAGCTGATGTGGGATGCTGGAAGGAGAGATCATATGCACCATGAACATCCTCTTCATTGCCAGCTCTGCAGCTAGGAGTCCTACACAGTGAGCACCACTGTGAGGGGTTAGGGGGTCACACATAGGATGGAAAGGTGCCATTTTACTGTTCAGGGCTCAAAATTGGCAATGTGACTGGCAAGAAAAATAAATAAATTGCTGCCCACCAACTCTGTCTAATGGACCAATCATCTCTCATGTACTGTCAACAGAAGGGTTGTGGCAGCCTCTGGAACAACAAGACAAAGCACACCTAGATCTTGATAGTGCCTTTGTATCAAGTTTCAAGTTTATTTTATCAATGTTACAGAACTCAGAGGAGGTCCATATAAAATCTTATAATAGATACACAAAAATACAAATAAAAGGGTGTGCCGACAATCAACTTTACGGTAAAATATACATAGTGGTGGTGGGCGCGGCAAATACATTTGATGTCCAATATTTTAACGTTGCCTGTTAAACAATTTCCAAGTATTCCAAGGAATGTAAGGCTGCACTTTATTTATCAGGCAGAACTCTATAACAGGATGGTTATCCCCTTTTTTTAAGCAGGTCTCCCTATCCAGGCGAAAACCCAAGACTTTATGGCTTGTTTTTTATCTAGCCTTTACTTGTTACATTGTCAAAGATGGATGTAACTGCAGCAAATCTGCCACTGCCATAAAATTTCTATAAATTAGAGGTTTGTCTTTTAGGCAATCCAAAAAATCTTTCCTGATGTAGGACCTCAATGATCCTTGGTCACTCTTTGCAAGGCATATGGCCCAGTGTAAAACCTCTGCAAGACCCCGTACAAAGGTCCTTCTCAGCCCAAATTCCAATCTTAGAGCCACCAAAGACAATGCTGAATTAACTGAAACAAGGTTTCTAAGGACTCGACCTTCAATCACTTTAAAAAGAAAAACATTTAAGAAACAGGAATCAATTCTGTTCCATACAGCAGAGAGACTAGAATCTTAGCATGAAAATCCTCTAATGAAAAGACAAAATACCTCCTGCCAGTAGCCCTGTAAAAAGCGCCCAAGCACATATCTTGAGAATTAGCTTTATTCATATTATTTTCTATGTAAGCTTTTTGACTTAAGTTTCTGAACAATATCTTCCCCAAGGTATATAACATCACAATCTCTAACGTTCGATCTCCCAAGGACCATATAAAATTGCCACATTTCAGCTTTTTCCTCACATGCAAACATCTATTGAACCATTTTAGGGTGAGATCAAAAAATATTATATCATCTGCATATATAAACACACAATAGCCTTACCCCCAACTAATGGGATGACACCCTCGCTCTGGATCAAATAATCAGGAAGGTCTGAGATATTTAAGGAGAAAAAAGGGGGGGCAAGCAGGCCCGCTTGTTTTAATCCATTTAGTAAATGAATGGCTGAGACAGACCCCTAAAACCACCAAATAGGACTCTACACCAGGTATCAGAATAGAGGGTAGAAACTAAATCTAAAAGGTTACTCATCATACCCAATCTTAAACTCTTACTCCACAGCAAAGGACTATCAACCTTGTCAAATGCTGTAGAGAAGTCTAAAAAAGCTGCATATACCACTCCCCCTCTTATAACTAGCAGGGCGGACATATTCTCAATCATTCCATGCTTACTTCTAAACCCTGTTTGCGCCATAGGAATAATTGTATGCTCTTTCACCCAATCATTAATCTGGGTTAGCATTTTGAAAAACCAGGCAAAGAATTTTCTTCGAAAGGGAGTCATTTTGTTTTATTACAGAAATAGGGACTTCATCAGGGCCCATCACAGCTGAAGTACATATTCCTCTGATTGCAATCTCTATCTCTTCTTCAGAAGGAGGACCATACAAATTGAAATCCTATTTAGTGAGGATTTGCTTATATCTCCCTGATTTGCTGCATATATGCCCTGAATAAAGGTAACCCATCTTGATTCTTCTATAGTTAAGGGGGAAGATCTAGCTTGTGTTCCACAACTCTCAATGACTAGCGACCTTAAGGTCTTAGCCTGGCCTTTCAAACCTGCTTCCCTTAGTTTAATGGCTTGGCTTGTTTGCACTTTCAAAATGTGTGTTTGTGAGATATTTTCCCCCGAGCAGGCAAACTGCGTTCGTGAACGGCCGGAACAAGCAATCCGCCGTGATCGTGGAACTCAGCGTGCTCGCAGAGGTTTTTTAACATTTCACAGAGCTTTGCGTAGCGTGACTACACAAGTTCCGCCCACCCCTAATTACAACGCAAGTCGTTGCAACGACTTGCGCTAGTGGTGCTGGACTTAGGAATAGTATGATTTACTATTCCAACTCCAGCCTACGTAACAGTAGGGAAGGTGTTGGAATAGTAAATCATACTATTCCTTAGTGTATAGCGCCATCAAGCACAAGTCGTAACGACTTGCATTGTAATGGCCACGTTGTAAACGTATCGCGGTGTAAAGACCGCGTTGTAATGGATGCCTCCCCCTAATACCATACAGTCCAGAATTGATGCTCCCACTGGAGCTTTATGAGTAAATGCTGCAGGGAATCCAAGGGAAGCCTCCCATTCGCTAAAATACATCAACTTTTTTCAGCTTAGCAAATAATATTTTCCCTCTCGTATTAGTTCTTACTTTAGGAGAAAAAAGAGCTGGGGGGAACCATAATGTCTCCTATTTTTCTACCTCCCGTAATTGTTCTAACACAAAATTAGAAATTTAGCAATTTAGGTCCCCTACCAGAATTATGTGTGGGGGAAGGTCCTTGTCTGAGCCTTTTTTAATATAACTCAATAACACCAAAGGGTCTAGCTCAAATCAGTAAGGCTGAGCCTACAATCAATAAACAACAACAAAAAGCCAGTACTGATATTTCTATCAATGCCTCTAAAGGGAAACAGACACCACCAACACCAAAGGTGGTTATCTTTCGAAATCAATTTGAATACATATATGAAATATTTTCAAACAAAATTTGTTATTTTATTTTCACAAAATCTCATGATTTAGCAAATTTCAATATTATACCAAAAACCTAAGACCACACATTTTAACTTCCAGAGCCTAAAGAGACTCACAGCGAAACAAAGGGGGCACAAATGCTGGACAACATTAAAGACAAATCACTTACTTACATAAACAAACACATGAAACATATACAAAACATTATAGTCTTGTTACATTATTTTTTGACACAACAAAATGGGCCATGATTGACGAATAAAAAGACAATCACAGGTAACAGTGTTTCCTTAAACTTTTAAATACATTTCACTTGTTACATAGCCCGAGTGAAACGAAAAATTATGTAACAAGACTATAATGTTTTCGCACTTGTTTTATGGCAAAGGCACACTCTACACATAGTTGTGTTAATTCTATGGATGGCAATTCATTGGAAGACTATAACCCTTTCAGCATTTTGCAGGAAAATATGGACGACGTGGATTCTGGTATTCCACCCACAGGTAGCGCAACGCCTAATATGCCTTGTAATCTTTCTAAGCAGTCATCTAAAATTCCCTCTGCCTCAGCATCTGTTTCACTAAACTTGTGAAGAAAGACCCACTTTCACCTTCCAATTCTTCAACGTCACTATCTATGGAGTTACTGCTTGAAGAAATACGTGCTCTCAAGCCTTACATGGAGGAAACAAATATCCGTCTCCAAGGTCTTGAGAATAAATGGTCCGACATGGAGCAAAAAGTTACTCACCTGGAATAACGAGTTGACTCTGTCCAAGTTGTTACTAGTCCTTCCTTGCATCTGGAGATTTCACACCTTAAACAATAAGTGGAAAATTTGGAAAACGGCAATAGGCGTAATAACTTATGCATTTAAGGCCTTGCGGAGGGACTTGAAGGTTCAGATCCTCTTTCCTTTTTTCACTCCTTCCTCCCGACTCTTCTGGGTTTTCCAGAATCTCCAAAACTGAACATTCAAAGAGCTCATCTCTTGGGGCAAATCCCAAGATCAGCATCTTCCACAACTAAACCAAGAGGCTTTATTTTATATTTTTTGGAGTATACCGGTCTTACATGCTGCCAGACGTAAAGGAAAAATCTCCTGGCAAGGATCCAATCTCTTCTTCACCCAAGACTATGCCAAAGTGACTGCAGACCAACGGAAAGCTCGAGTCAGCAGTTTGTTTAAGTAATAACATGTAAACGCAGTGTCGTGCGCAAAAGCAGCAAGATGGCTTTCTAACATCTAACGTGGGTATGCTAACTTAACAATGTATGTACGTATTAAGGGAGTCCTTACTACATGCCCCCTTGATCGAAGCACTATCCAGTAGGCAAGAAAAATAGAGAACGCAGAGTTCAGTGTCGACAGAGCAGAATCCCTGCAACACTTAGAAGAAGATATTCAAATTAATGACATTTTTACTGCCATTCAATCTAATAAAAAAGGGAAAGCTCCCGTACCCAATGGCTTTAAAATTGAATTGTACACACATTTTTCTCATCTTCTTCTTCCCTAATTGCATCAGCTATTCTTATTTTTTATTTCGACCCAGAAGTCGGAAGGTTCTTTTCAGGAAACTCTGATCTGCCTTCTCCCTAAAAAAACACAAAGATCACACATTCTGTAAAAACTACAGACCCATTTCTTTAATTAATTTGGATAATAAGATATTTGCGAAAATTCTTGACCTTTGTCTAGATGGTATTGTACCACAATTAATTGGAAAAGAACAATGTGACTTCATTAAGGGGCGACATTTATCTGACAATACTCAACTCTTTTTTAATGTTCTCAGCACATCTAAATCATATAAACAATCATTAGCAGCTATTTCATTAGATGCCGAAAAAGCATTCGATAGGGTCAGTTGGCAGTTTATTTTCTCAACACTTGTTCGGTTTGGTTTTGGTCCAAAATTTATCGCTTACATTTCTTTACTGTATTCCACTCCCAGGTCTTTTATTCTAGCTAATGGTCTTGTATCTCCCTCTTTTCCTCTTCACAGAGGAGTTCGGCAAGGTTGTCCACTTTCTCCACTTTTTTTTTTTCTTGCCCTAGGTTCTGTTTTAATAAAAATGTGTTTGAATACAGACATTACAGGTTTCCCGTATGGTGATAAACATGTAAAACTTTCTGTATATACAGATGACATTCTCTTATTTATTTCCAATCTTCAAAATTCCTTCCCAGCATTCTTATTAGAAGTAACTGACTTTGCTTTAGTTTCAGGTTATAAGCTCAATGCTGACAAATGTGAAATTCTTCCTTTAAACAAACACTGTTTTCATGTTGACTTTTTAACTTCTTCTTTTCAATGGAATCCAATTAAGATCAAATATCTTGGACTATGGTACACCCCTTCTATTAAAGAGACAGTTGCATTGAATTTGAAAAACTTACAATCATTATAAGTTACTTCCACATCACGTTGGCATCCCCTATTTTTATTTTGGTGGGGTAGACTAGATTCTATAAAAATGATGTTAGTTCCAATAATTTTGTTATATTTATCCAATATTCCGATTAATAATCATAAATCTGGTTATTAAAGTATTTACAGTATTCTCTCAAAATGTTTATGGCATAACAAAAAAGCTGGGATGTCTCTTTGCAAACTTAAACAACCTAAATACATGGGTGGTGTTAATTTTCCTGATTTTTCTTCTTATCACACTTCATTTTTTCTTAAACAGGCTTCCTTTTCGCTATTTGATAATGTGAATGATTATATTCGTCAACCTTTGTGGGTAGAGGTCGAAAATTCCTTTTTTCATCTTTTACCTTTGAAGAATACATTTCTCTTTCCCGAGTTCTAGTATCATTATCTTTTCCTATTCTCAAAAATTGTCCGTAAAATCTTTCAACCTTTCTTCTCGGGTGGTCTAGACGAACATACTCAAGTTCTAAACTCACCAATTTGGCATAATTAACATATTAAACTTAACAACAGAAAAAAATTCTGGAAGGATTGGTTAACTTATGGACATAAATGGACTCATCAAGTCGTTCAAGATGGTATCTGTATCCCCTTTTCCGTAAATCAATCCCGTTTTTCTCTTCCTCCTTCATATTGCTCCAAATATATGTTTTTGAATTTAGCAGCTCAAGGTTCTTATAATGCTTTTATGCCCTCTTGTGCGCTTACTATTTTGTCTCCTATTACAAAATCATTCTATACAATCTCCCTCCGGTATCTCAAATATATAAAAATGTAATGGATATCCCTGTCACCTGTGATAAGTCTGCTGCAGAATGTAGTTGGAAATCTGACTTGGTAAAATCTTTTCCTATTCCAATATGGAATAAAATTCGAAATAAAGTAAGGAAGTCTTCTAGAGCAGCAAATACTACCCAAACTTTGTTTTTCATTTACAATAGACTTCTGATCACTCCGGCTAAATTACATAATATTGATCCTAATATCACCTCTACTTGTTGGTCTTGTCCTGCCCCATCAGCAGATCTTAAACATACGCTGTTCGATTGCCCATCCATTCACACTTTCTGGATCAGAGTTTGGCAACAAATTAATAATATCTTCCACACTCATATCTCTTTTTCTCTTTCACATATTTTTCTAGGCAGCATCTGTGATGTTTGGGCATCTCATGATGCTCATATCTGCATTATTGATTTACTTATAGCTGTTGCAATTCAACAAATTCCCAAGTCTTAGAAAAATACCTCAACTGTATCTTTTCAAGCATGGCGGTATGGAGTTTGCTACAATCATAGACTAAATAGAGCGTATGTACACCAAATTACACTTGCTAGCAAATGAGACATACTTTGGTTGCCTGTCACTAACTTCTTCAATGTGTCAACTAAAATCTTACCGTCACATAACCCTAGCAATGAGGAAGTATCCAAGCCTCCTTGATTTCACAACTATCGCTGTACTATGTTTTGATCTTTTCAACAAATACAACATTTATTTTAAAACTTTAAAAAACTGTTAGGAAATAAAATTAAAACAAACATAGAAATTCACTCCAAAAACCAAAGGTTACAGGGATACTCTAGTTAGGAAATAGAATTTTAAAAACCTTAGAAATTCACTGAACAAAATCAAAGGTTACAGGGAGGTTATAGTTAGGAAATTGAATTACAAAAACCATAAAAATTCACTGTAAATAAAAGGTTATAGGGATATTATAGTTAAGCTGAGATGTTGCTTGTACAAAACCAGTCAAATTCAGCAGTTATAGTTACCTGAGCTAACTATAACTTATTCCCCTGCAATGCACTGCTTATGACCTCATATATTACATCACTCATAACATGGTCCATGACATTACTGATGGCATCACTGATTACATCATCTACAGAACCACTCACAATCCCATAGAGCATCTCATACACGCATTCCCACACAACCACTCATATACCCATTTACAAACCTATACAAGCACCCACACACCACACATACTCACTGATACATAGACCCACTCACATATGCACTCACTCATATATCCACTCACACAACCACTAGCTCACATACAAGCTCTCATGCATCCACTCACTCACCCATACAGCCACTCATGCACTCAATCAATCATACAACTATTCACACACCTACTCACTCAACCATATAGTCAATTCAATTAAATTCAAAGAAGCTTTATTTGATTTTACAGTAAAATCATAAAAGCACATAAAATACATGATTATTAAACTATTCTTCATAAAAATCATTAAAAAGTATACAAATAGTATCATTTGTTGATTAAAAAAAGAGCTTTAGTTATAAGAAACATTCTTTTAGGAGTTCATATACCTATAGTTTTCCTGTATTTTAATACACATTTCAAATAGCAAGCTATGGACCTTTTAAAATTTTCATTCTCTAGGAATTGTAACACTAGGAACGCTGACCGACATTGTCTATGACCAAGCAACCTTAAAATTGTTAAAATCCATCCCTTTCTTGGTTCAGTGTAAATTTTGCAGAATAAAAAGACATGTTTTGTTGTTTGCAGAGACTTATCGTCATATGGGCACATACACATGATGCTCAACCAATCGTTCATTGTGGGAAAACTGGTTACCTGTGAAAGGTTCTCAGTCTGAAGCGGGTTAACACCATCCTGTCATACCCACCTAACGTAGTTTTTAGATATTGTTGAATACTGCAGGTGGTTAGCATTGTTTGGTTTGCCTGCACTGTAGTCTTTAGTATTTCAGTAGAAAATCTGTTAGTCTCAAGAAGTGTTGAACACATTATTGTTAGGTTGTTTATAGAGACATTAGTAAAGGTGCTAGGGTCTTCAAAGTATTCTGGATGCCTAAGGTCTTTCATAAAATGTTTAATATATTTGGGATGCTGGTGGCCCGGTGTAATTTTAAGCTATCATTTAAGATATCTCAGTTAAGACCAGTTTTGAAGTTAGACCATATCCTATGCCACAGTAAAATGGGTTGTATTTTTATAAGATCAGATATATGCGGCATCCCCAATTCAGGATGCCATATATACATTAATGCGCTGCTTGAGACTGCAAATAAATATCTGAAGAAGGCATTCTCAACTAACTGTAAGGTCTTCATAGCCCCAAACACCAGCACCGTACATAGCCGTGGAGACGCATTTGGCTTTGTAGATATGTAGAAACTCTACAACCGGTTGTCTCCCAAGTGTTCTAGAGAAATTTGCCAGGGAGGCAGTCAGCTTTCATAAATAATAGTTTTCTTGCTTGCTTGCTTGCACAGCCTGGGACCAACTCCCCTTATGATCAAAAAGAATGCCAAGGTAAGAAAATCTTTTAATGAATTCGATCTTGTTGTTATCGATAAAAATATCCTGGCATTTTGAGCTATCATGCCCACATTTCATGATGTAAGTTTTGGAGGTGTTCACCCTAAGACCCAGATTGTGCATGAATGACAACAAGAGACAGCCCTTTGTAGCTCCAATTGTGTTTTTGACATCAAGACTGCATTGTCAGCATACAATAGGGCGGGTATTGAACATCTTTCTATCTGCGGGAGGTCCTGGCACTGGTTCACCAGCACTTGGCCTAATTAATTTGTATACAATGTAAAAAGAAAGGAAGCTAGCACACTTACTTGCCTTACCACTTTTCTGACTTAAAAATTGGCCATACACTCCCCAGTGATCCCATATCTTACTCTTGCTTTTGCAACATTATATAGCTGCCTCAGAAACAGAATAAGAGGGATTTCATTTTCCATACCCTTGTCTTCTAGAACTTTCCATAATTTCTCATGCATGACACAATCGAAGACTGCAGTAAAGTTTACAAAAGCCAGATATAACCTACCCTGTTTGGCCAGTGTGTACTTTCCCAGGAGGATGTTTTCATTTAGACCCTGTTTGACCATGCCTAGGCCCTGTCTAAAGCCATATTGTAATTCTGTTATGATGCCTTTATCATCCGCCCAATCTTGTAATCTGTTCAATATAATACACCCTACCACCTTGACTAAAGAGTCTACATGGATATGGGTTGATCACATGTGGGGTTGTAACAGTCCCCTTTTTTGAAAATTGGTACCAATGTTGATTCCGACCATGTTATAAAGCCGGAAGAGCAACATGCTGTTACTACCTGGGTTAACAATGGGCCCCATGGGGCCCGTTTGATTTCTAAAGGTCTACCGGGACTCCATCTGGGCCTGGAGCTTTTCCGCCCAAGCTTGCATTGATGGAACAATTAACCTCTTCTAAGGAGAAAAGAACATCTATGGGGTGGTGAATAGATGGCAGTATCTCTTGAGGGTGTTAGGGGTTTACCATTAAAATCTCATGTGCAATATTATTATACATATTCAAGTAGTGATCCATGCATTGATCCTCATTAATGGCTATCTCCTTGGATGATAGATCTCAAGGGGCTAAAAAAGAGGCATTCACTGCCATACAGAAGGTGGTATTGCCTCTGATTAGTGTGGCTTCGTGCAATGCTGCCCATAATTCTTCTCTTAACACGCTCTTGTGCTCTTTGAGGGTGCTTTGTATTCCCCCTAGCCCGCTTTGATTTCTTGCAGATTTTTAATGGGCTTATGTAAAGCGTGTTTCAAGTTACTAAGAGCTTTAGTGCATTTAGTATCAAACCAGCCTTGATGGGGTTTTTTGTTCTCCACAGATAAGGCATTCTTAACTTCTCCAGTGATCTGTGCGAAGAATATTAGGATTTCATCGTGGGGAGTAGTCTTATCAAGACAAGCTAGAAAGGCAGATTTACCAGTAGTTAATAATGACTTGGTGAATTCAAAGTTATTAATCTTATTCAGATGTATGTTTTGAACTATATGAGCCAATTTACCCTTAGGGCCCGATTCACAGAACTAATTTAAGACAAAATCCTAAACTTACTACCATTTTTGTATTTACAGAAGTCACTCACTCATTTTGGTATTCACAGAAGACATTTACTTACTTCGGTATTCACAGAAGTTAGGAGTCCTAACTTTAGGACTCCTAAATGCCTTCTGTGAATACCGAAAGTCTTACAATTAGGATTTTTTCTCAATTTAGGAGTCCTAAAGTTAGAAGTCCTAACTATACTACTACTAAACTGAGACAAATCCTAATTTTAAGGCTTTCGGTGTTCACAGAAGGCATTTACGAGTCCTAAAGTTAGGAGTCCTAACTTTACTACTACTAAATTGAGAAAAATCCTAATTTTAAGACCTTCGGTATTCACAGAAGGCATTTAGGAGTCCTAAAGTTAGGAGTCCTAACTATACTACTACTAAACTGAGAAAAATCCTAATTTTAAGACTTTTGGTATTCACAGAAGGCATTTGGGAGTCCTAAAGTTAGGACTCCTAACTTCTGTGAATACCGAAATGAGTAAGTGCCTTCTGTGAATACCAAAATGAGTAAGTGCCTTCTGTGAATACCAAAATGAGTAAGTGCCTTCTGTGAATACCAAAATGGTAGTAAGTTTAGGCTTTTGTCTTAAGTTAGTTCTGTGAATCCGGCCCTTAGTGTTTATTATGTCACAGGGAATTGAAAATGAAATACTTAATAGAAAGTGATTGCTCATCGAGTTTTTGTGAGTGGTAAAACTTTTAAGCCTACTAGAATGCCTATATGACAGGAGAATATAGTCCATGGTCGAAGGCAACCCTCTTCTGTTAAAGGTGTGAATGAAGGGGACTGACGGAGAGCATAAATCAATGGCGAAAACCAAGGTCAAAACATGATTTCGTTCCCCAAATATAGTGTGTGGGAAATGTATATAATTAGTTCCATCACCGGATCTGATACCACAAGTATCCCCCTCAATACGTGGGCACAGAGCAGAGTTAAAATCCCCACCCCAGATGACGCATACCTCTTTAGCATTTTCATTCTGTAAGGTATTCAGGTCTCAACTCAATTTCCTACCTACCCTATGGTCTGATCAGACGGGATGTTTTTGTAAAAATTCAACACAACTAGACAATGCTTTTTATCAACATCGTACGTCAGAATCTGGTAATAGGTTTCTGATTTCTTCAATTCAAATTTAATTGCATTCACATTCTTGGAAATATACATACATAACCCCCTTGCTTCTCCCATAAGTAGAAGGTACCGCAGCGGTGTGAAAGGTTTTGTATCCATTAATGTACATGATGTCCTCCACCCAGGTTTCCTGATGGCATAGTATGTTCAATTCACCCATGAACTCTAACCATTGGGGATTAGTAAGCTTCAATCGAAGTCCTTCCATGTTCCAAAATAGAACGTAGCAGAGATTCCTCCTGCCAATATCAATATTGCTCAAACCATTTACCCTATCAGGTGTGTCTAAGGTTGGATGAGGTAGCTCTGTAGATAAGAACTTATCTGGGGCATCCATAGTGTCAATGATAGGGGGCATAAAACCCTCCTCGGGGAGATGAAAGATTGAGGTACATATGTAAGAGGACATGTTAGGTCCACCCAATTGCTTGTTGGCCCCCTACCACACGATTCCATACCACTAGTCAAAGTGCTGTTCTGGCCTATATTAGCGCTCATTGACAGTATACTAGTTACTAGTATCTGTGACAGTGATTCCCCTGGAGCAATAGGAGCAGTAGCATTCTCCTTGGGGAAGTGCAGTCAATCTGGACTGTTGAGATCCCTCAAGGGGGCATAAGGGTTGGGCATTGTATATATTCCCCCAACACAAGAGGGGGCTCCTGCCGGTGTTACACTGTTGTTACTGATGTTACTGATTAAGATGTTTTGTGGGGGTCGGTAAAAGAATCCCAACGCTAATACTTTGATGCCTGATTCATAAAGGAAAGTCTGAGACATCTGTCGTAAGATGTTGCATGCTAAGTCAAGGAATCTAAATATAATTATAACACAATCACCCTCAAATGTCTTCCTTGAACATCCTAACCAAACTACTCTCCTGGCCATCAGGATATGTCCATGATCAGCCATTTTAAAACTAGGATATTTGCAAAGCCAGTGACTGACTTTGTTAATCAATTGGACCAATGATTCGTCTTTCTACAGGCTCAGACCAGGGACACCCGCTAAAATCATGGTGTAGGGACTACATGCTGGGGGGAGATCAATTGTTGGCAGATCATGGGTGTTATTGATAGATAGACTGCCTGTGACCCCTTGCCTATGCTGTGGCGCTGGGTGCTGGCTGGGTAAAAGCAAGCTTGGTGTCCATCTGCTAGGGGTTTGGGGCCATATGCCCATGGTCTCAGTTACACTAGTCGAGGCTCCTACTGACCTGCGGCTAGAAGAAAAGGGTTGGTTAGTGCTCTGAGTATCAAGAGGGGGGATCCTCTTTTGCGCTACCTCTAGCTGTGAATTATCAATGGAAGTACCAATTTGATAGAAACAAGGGCATTTTCAACTCTATCTAGTGAGTCTCTAGACTCCCTCATGATTTTAGTGAGCTCATCACAAAATTTGGACAACAAATAGGTAATTGTTTCTGTGATTTTTTGCTTCAGTGGTACCCAGAGCTCTTCTATAATCCTTGGGTCAACAATTGCAGTCCCTTCTCCTTTCTTGAAGGGCTCTATCTTTTCTGGCTTCTTGTTTGTACGTTGCAACCTTTCAGGAGCAGGAGACCCCCCTCAAGTCCGCTTCCTGTGCCGTACCCATACGGTTGGTCATCGGATTACTGTAGTTGCTGGTAATAGAACTAGAAAATTCTGTAGCCCCCAGGAATACTACCTGAGCAACACCAAATGATTTAAGAGTGACCAGCTCTAAGGACTCACCGCACCTCTTCCTCATTGAACCTTGCTTCACAAACAACTACAAGCAAAATAAAGGGAACAATTGAGCGGCGAACACATACAAGGCAGGACCTTCAACAACAGTTGAATGAAACTATTCGCCTATAGCCAACCAGATCAGCCACAGCCTAGTCATGAGCTGTTAAATTGCTTAGGCATATCTATAACCATAAAACAGTCAGAAGGGCTGTAAATATAATTCAAAACCAGTTAGTTTGTTAGCCAAAAAAGCAGTTTGGTCACCCCCAGCCGCTAATGGGACAGACCTATCGTGCGGACCAGGGATAGTACATAAACAGTACCTTTGTGAGCTTGAATCGCAGATGTCAGAGGGGGGGCAGCCCGGCCTTCTCCAGTCAGTGACAGACAAGGAAGGGTGCGGCCCGTGTGCGTCCTGTGCCGCAGGGACCCATAGCTGGATTTATGCGCCTTCCGGCACTCTCCCCGCTGCATCAGCGGTGAGATGGTTGCTGGGCTCCCGTGCGGTGGGGAGCTGGCTTTATGTACCTACTGATGCCTTTTGGTGCTCTCCCAACTATGTCAGTGGTGCGATGGTTGGCGAGGACTATACTCCTAGTCCCTCCTGACAGACCCTTGGCAAGGCGGCAAAGATGGGCTCCTGCGACACGGGGAGCCGTAGCTTACTTTATGCGCCTCCTGGCTTCTCCTGGCTCCTGCTCCACAACGTCAGCGGTGCAATGATTGCTGGGGTCTATAATCCTATTCCCTCCTGACAGACACTTGGCAAGGCGGGAAAGATGGGCAATCATATAGTCACTCACACAGCCACTCACTCACCCATAGATTTACTCACGTACCCACTCACTTACATATGCATATATTAATACATGTACTCACTCACCAATACAGTCACTGACACAAGCACACACTCACGCATACAGCCATTCTCACATTTACTCACTCACCCACACAGTCACTCACACTCCCACTCCCACTCCCACTCCCTAACCCATACAACGCTTATGTGCCTACTTGCTCACCAATTCACCCAGTCACACACCCCATCACTCACCTGTACAGTCTCTCCCATACCTACTTACTTACCCATATACCACTGACACACCCACTCACTTAGCCACACACACATTCACTCACTCACCCATACAGCCACTCACATATCAAAACAGTTGCTCACTCTCCCATACAACCACCACTCAAACATCCATAGATCCACTCAGATACCTACTTACACCTGGATACACACAGTCACACAGCCAATCGCATCATATGTGTTACAAATAGTATCACTCATTAGTAGAACACACAATTTACTAATTTAACATTTGTAGTATCTTACTATATATATTTAACACTTAGAAATGTTTAGAAAACACTCACAATCACTGGATGATACCATCAGTGATGTTTTTTGAGACCAGGGCTAAGTTAAATATGAAGCAGGGGTCGCACGGACCCCCAGCACACCCCGGGTACCACCACCTCCTGGGGCTTCCTTATTTTAATCGGTGATGCCATTTGAGATATCATCAGTGAGGTCACTGAGCATGTCATGAGTGATGTAATATCATATGTGAGGTCAAAAACAGTGCATTGTAGGGGCATAAGTTACACTTAGCTCACATACCTTTTAACTGCTGTATTTTACTGGTTTTGTACAAGTGAAATCTGAGCCTAACTGTAAAATCCCTACACCCTTTTATTTTTCAGTAACTTTCTATGTTTTTTGTAATACTATTTCCTAACTATAATGCCACCGTAACCTTTGTTTTTTTCAGTGAATGTATATTGCCTACTGATGGCCCCCACTAGGTAATTATAGTTAGGACGTCGTTTCCCCAGGAAGAGCATTTTTTTGTTTTGCCAATAACTTTGGTGCGTCTTACGAATCCTAGAAATTTTTTCAAATTAGTATGCCGCTCACTTCAGGTGATGTCTTCAAAGTTTCAGGGTGATCCGTGAAGCAGAGGCTGAGAAAAGGGGAGTACTAATACATGTTTTCCCCATGCAAATTTCCATAGGTATTCAAGGCACAACTACAGTCCGGAATTACACCAAATTTGGCAAAAGTTTTGCTGTTGGTTCAGATAGCAAACTTTTTCTGAATTGGTCTAAATCTGTTCAATAGTATTTGAGGTATTAAAAGGTATACAAATTCAGATATATAGGAATGTGGATCCTCCGAGGATCCGGGCACTCCCCATGTTTATATCTGATTAGCTGCCAACAATTCAACCAGGAAATATTGGCAGCCATATTGGGACTCGGCTTCAGCTGAGTCCCACAAAAGACATTAAATTAAAAACATTTCATTTTTTAAAAGGGAGCAGGGTTGGAATACACTGACCCACTAACTGTGGTCCTGGCGTCCCCCGGTGACACCGACAGGGCCAAAAAGCACTTTTATTTAAAATGCTTGCTGTGGGAACATGACAGAGCCCTGAATCTGAGGCAAAATAAAAAAAAACAGGAGTGCAGTCTCCCACACTTGTTTACATTATAGCCCCAGGGAGGGCACAAGGGGCCTCCCCTTCTTGGGTATCATTTTAATAATGCGGGGAGCCGCTTGGACCCCCGAGCCCTGGGAGCAACACCTCCTCAGGGCTATAAATAAATTGAGTAGGGAACCACCGCCTCCCTGGGGCAAAATACAAAGAAATGGGGGGCACTGAGGAGTCCCCGAGCCCCAGGGACCACCACTTCTCTGAGGCTAAGTTAAATATGGAGCAGGGGCTTCACCGACCCCCACCACACCCCGGGGACCACCACCTCCATGAGCTTCCTTTTGATGCCATTTGAGATATCAGTGATCAATGATGTCACTGACCATGTTATTAATGATGAATGATGTAATATGTAAGGTCATAAGCACCTTTGGTGATAGAGCCGAAGGTTACAGGGACATTATATTTAGGCTCAGATTTCACTCATGCAAAACCAGTGAAATTCAGCAGTTATAGTTAGCTGAGCTAACTGTAACTTATGACCCCGCAATGCACTGCTTATGACCTCACATATTCCATCACTATATATTCTTTCAAGATGGCCACTATTAAGCTGCCAGGGAGCCAAACGATGCTGGTGCCTGCTACCGTCCATGCCCTCCATCATTTATCGTGCACTGTCCCCATTGTCGCATCCATTTTATTGCAATGGAAGAAAGCGGCACACCTGCTAAATCCACCAAATTTATTTGTGCTCAGAACGACGTGTTCCAGCTTCAAAGAAGCCTTTTTCACATTGAGTGAAATGTGCTCTACTCCCTATAGAAATACAAT
Organism: Triturus cristatus; assembly: GCF_964204655.1. Taxonomy (NCBI): domain Eukaryota; kingdom Metazoa; phylum Chordata; class Amphibia; order Caudata; family Salamandridae; genus Triturus; species Triturus cristatus. The sequence goes on from NC_140588.1 coordinate 720,287,308, forward strand.
AACTATTGATAATTAGCAAAGAAATACTCTTAGGAGTTTGATTACTCAACAGTGTATTAAGATTCCATATGCTCTCATCATTTTGTTAATGAACAAATGCAATTTAATAAGCAATTCCAAACAATTCAAGAGCATTTAAAAAATAATCAATTCATTAATACGTTGCTTCATCCAAGTCCAGTTGTAAATATATTTGCTCAACTAATCATAGCACAATGTAGCATGACCATATAATAAATCTTTGTAGATATTTTTCTCCTTTTTCAGGAAATAATTGCAAGCATTCAATCCCAATTCATGATCAATACATTGATCCAATACAGCCACTCAATACATTTATCATGAATTGGGATTTAATGCTTGCAAATACTTCCTGAAAAAGGAGAGTGTGGAGAAATGTGCTAATGTGAGCAATTTGTTGGATATGTTAGAGGTCATTTTGAAGAATAACTAGTTTCTCTTTGGTAACGAGGTATATAACCAATTACGCAAAACCTCAATGGGAAATTCAGCAGCTCCCAACTACGCTGACCTCACGATAAGGGTGATGGGAGAGAGAATTTGCATGGGCAACATAAAAATGATCTACAAATAATTATTTGGTTACGCTATATTGATGAGTTATTCTTAATTTGGGATGGTGAGGTGAAGGAGTTTAAAGAATATTCTACAAGTTAAAATCCATATAATATTCAATTAACATATAAATATATAGATCAACCATGAAAGGACTGAATTCTTAGATACCATGATATATATGGAAGACCAGAAATTGGAAAAAAGACTCTTCAGAAAGAGCACTGCCACTCATTATGTCCTAAATGCCTCAAGCCATCATGACAGGAAACTAAAATGGAGCATTCCATTTCGGGAAATGTTATTGATTAATAGAAATTGCTCCACAAAAGAGTTGGTTAAAAGTAAGGGTGGGCGTAGTTCGCGAAGTAGCACTTCGCGAAGCTACGCAAAGTGAAGTTCGCACTACGCGAGCTACGCGTAGCACTTCGCGAACTGCGAAGTAACATGTTCGCACTGTGCAAGATGTTGTTTTCAATGATTGCACAGTGCGGACAAGCAACCGGCACTGTGCAATCATTGAAAATGGCATCTTGCACAGTGCGAGCTGTAGTTTTCTGCTGCTCGAGTAGATTTTTACTCGAGCTGCAGCTTTCTCAACGCGAACTGGTAGTTTCTCATCGCGAGCGGTCGCGAGCATACGCGACCCCTCGCAATGAGAAACCTGACCTTCTCGCGTTGGGAATCTCGCCGGGAGGTTTATTTTCCATGCTCGCGATCGCGAACAAGGAAAAAGTCTCGCCAGGATGTCATTTTGCTTGCTCGCGGTCGCCAACTTGACGTTGAGGACCGCGAGCAAGCAAAAAATGACCGCAGCACTACGCAACACTACGCTACGCGTGTTCGCACTGTGCTACGTGCAGTTCGCGTAGCGCGAAGTAGCGCGAACTTCGCAAACTACGCGAGCGTAGCGTAGTGCTTCGCCCAGGCCTAGTTAAAAGCCCTCCAGGGTAATAGAAGGGGATTCCTGGTGAAATGTTATCAATTGACAGTGTTGGAACAAGCCAAACAGCGTACCAAGAGAGTGACACACGCATGGCTACTTAACAAAATAACAAAGAAAACATCTGGAGAAAGGGAAAAGAGTGACAAAATGAGGCTCATTATCTCATATAACAAAGAGGTCATTGCAATTTGAAGAATTGTAAGGAACAATTGGCATCTCTTAAGCTATGATAAAGATTTGAAAACAAGAATAGAAGCATTTCCAAGTCTGACATTTAAAACAGCACCTTCACTGTTCAGTATTTTGACAACCAGACTTTTCTTGCAACAAAGGTGTGACTTAATAGGGAAAACCAGGGTAGAATCAGAAGGAAGCAATGTTTTTTAGAAATGCTTAAAGTGCAAAGCTTGCAAACATGGTGTCTCATTAAAAGTATATATGATTAACAGCAAGACATACAAAATCAGGAAGAGAATCAAATGTAAAAGTAAATTTGCTATTTATGTATTGAGGAGCTCATGTGAAAAATTGAGTTTTGAAAGAACAACATGTCAATTGCAGAAAGATTCTGAAGCACCTAAGGGCATCAAGAAAAATGATATGAACTACCTCATTGCAAGACATTATAAAACAGTGCATGATGGTGACAAAACATCGTTAAAATACTTGAGGATAGATATACAGGAGAAGCTGATAAGGAGTTTAGGCAAAATATATTCATTACACCAAATCAAATACAGAACCAAATCCCGATATTTCCATAATCAGTATGAGAATTTTTTATACACTTATGAATCATCCATTGGGAGGACATCCTTGAGCTTTAAAATTGCTACCGCTAAGCAGGAACAAACACGATATGTGCCAGGGGCCATTGATGGCTCCGAGAGGGGGACCACATGCCCTCCCTCCTTTTTGATTGCACAGCCAGGCCCTAGGGATGGGGTCCCCGTGGCCGAACACAGACCAGAGAGGGGGACTGCCTGGCCCCTTTTCCCATTTTTTTAATGGCTGGGACCCGGGAAATAGGGTCCCCGGGGCAATATTCGGCCCCAGAGGGGTTCCGCCCTTAATTCTTATGGCCATGTCCTGAGTATGAAAGCAGCCTAGGGAGGGGGGCCGCATGCACCCCCTTAACTTAAAAGGCATTTCCTACCCAGGACCTCGCTCACTCAGAAGGCTTTAAAAAACACTTGCATGAGAGACTGTGCTTGTTTTTTTTTTTTTACGCGGATTTGCAGATACAATTCGATTTTGAAGCAAAAAAAGTTTTTAAAAAAGAGTTCTTGGCCTCTGGTGGGGTCCAAGTGGGATCAGGGTATTCCTACACCTAACCCTTTTGTTGATTTTTGCATTTTTTGGTGACTTGGGCTCAGTCCCAAGTTCAAAGATGGCTAGCAACACTTCCTGGTTGAAGTAGTGGCAGGCAATCAGATCTCGCCCTGAGATCTGTAGGATCCACGGAGGATTTGCATCCCTTGTAATATATATGTAAAAAACAAATTATAACTTGAAAACTTCTGAACGGATTTACATAAAGTCACAAAAAGCTCTCTTTCTGGACCAAGATCTAGCGTTCTGCCAAATTGATCTAATTCCATTCAGCCGTTCGGACTGTAGTTGTGTCTAAAATCTCTATAGGAAATTGCATGGGGAAAATGCGTATTGCAACACCTGTTTTCTCAGCCCCCACTTGACGAATCACCATGAAAATTTCCAAACAGCAACTGAAGTGATTGGCAACGCTATTAGCAATATAACTTGCAAAGGGCAGGACGCTGGAGTCAGATGGGCTCCCTGTATAATTTTGTGCAACTTATGTGGTAATGCTTGCCCCTAAATTGACTGAATTATATAACAAACCCAGATTCCAAGGGCAGCTCTTGGCGACAAGGAGGGAGGCAATCCTACAGTAAAAGGACAAAGATAAAACATTTGTGACTCAGTGGCGGCTGCCACAAAATACAGTGAGGGCCATGGTACTGTCCATTGACATGGAGAAAGCTTTTGCTTCCCTATGGTGGAAATATATATTATTATACAAACATGGGAAGGAAAGAGTTCTATAGAGAGCAGGTGGAGAGCTAAAAGATTTTGGAAAGGCATCAGGGTTAAGTGTTATTCGGAATAAGTCCTGTGGTTATATCATTCAGGGTCCAGAGGGATCTGTGAGGTCCCCAGCACTGGGAAAGGAGTTAAAATGGGAACCACCCACCATAAGATATTTTGGAGTCCGCATATTTAGATTGATCTGAACAGGACCCATTGGACAGTAACATAATGGTATCATTTGAATCCTTGAAAGAATCCATTAGATTCTGACTCACATTACCCATAGCATTCATGGGGAGAACTGCTCTGTCTATAATATTCCTTCTCCCAAGATTGTTGTATTTTTTTTCAAACTTCCCACTCCAAATACCTTGACGTATGTTCAATGAGATAGATCGGTTACTACTGTACTTAACATGGGGCGGAAAGGGGCATGGGGTGGCATTGAGCAAGCTAAGGCTATATCTGTTTAAGGAGGGACTGTTGGTTCCTGACTTCAAATTCTACTACCTGGCCACCCAACTGAACAGGAATTACCCCACTTGTAGTATCCTGTTATAAAACCCCACAGGAAAAGGGAGTTTCAGGAAGTGGGAATCCTGATTAGAACTGTCTAATAAGTGTGGGCGAAAACCTTGCAAAGAACCCACATCCCGTATCTGTGTACGAGCGAAGCCCCGAAAGCTGTGCTGAAAACATTGACACACACATGATATTGGAGAGAACTAGATTTCTGTTCGGAAAGGATAATTGGATCAATGGGCAATCTTTATATGGGAGGGATATACAAAGAGTTTCTGGATATCCAAGTGGAATACTTCATTCTGGGTGGGCACTTCTTGGTACATGGGACAATCAAGGCAATAATGGGCAGATAGTAGTGTATTTATTTATTTATTTTTATTGTGATCATTTTATATATCGCAAGCATGACCCTTGTGGTATCAGAGTGCTTAATAGGTGTACAGATAGAGGAGAAAAATTAACAATAATATCATATTCAGGAAAAAATACATGATAAAGTAGTGACCAGAGAGGAAGGGTAAGCTTTACATTGTTTAGAAAGCAAAGGAGATAAACCAATAAGAATAGAATTATCATAGTCAAGAAAACCGCAGGCTCAAGAAAGAAATCTGTTCAGAAGGAGTGCTTTAACTTGTTTCCTGAAGGATACAGTTGAGGGATTCAACATGATTTCAGGGGGAAAGGAGTTCCAAATTCTGGGAGCAATCCTGGAGAAAGATCTGTTGGAACTTTTCTATTTCTGAATTTCTGAGGTTTCAGAAGTAAGGAGTTGGAGCTTCTGGATGATCTGGAACCACCAAAGTTCTAGTTTCTGGGCAAGATATCTGGGGTATTAAAGTGGAGGGCTCTGGGTGTCAAGCAGGAAAAAATGTTGCTGGATTTTTGCTTCAAAAGGGAGCCAGTTGACACATTTTGGATTGGGGGTGATGTAGTTATTTCTATTTGAGCCAGTGATGAGCCTAGCAGCAGATTTGAGAGAAGCTCTCAGAGGAGCCAGTATGGATATGGGCAGTCAAGAGAGGGTTATACTTCCATAGTTCAACCTGGGAATCACTAGAGCTTGCACTGCATGCTTGAAGCCATTGGGGGAGGAAGGGTTTTCATTTTCTAAAAATGTTCATTTGGTGATTCGCTCCTTTGGGGGTGGCACTGATGTGTTTCTGCATGTTGAGATTCTTTTCAAGATTTAATCCCAAAGATCTCGTAGAGTCAATGACTTGTGGAATGCAGTTGAGGACAGTTAGATGTTTCAACCAGTCTTCATTGGCAGGTGACTGGTTCGGTGGGGCAATAAGTAGGAATTCAGTTTTTTGAGTACTTAGTTTACGGTGATTGAATGCTAGCCAATTTTGAGTTTTCTGAAGAGTCGTTTTGAGGGAAATTATGTCTTCTGGGGCCGATACTTTTTAGGTATAGTTAAGTATCGTCAACGTACACGTGATAGACAATGTTGGATGAACGCAAAATTTCAGTAAGAGGTTCCATTAACAGGTTTATGAGAGTGCGAGAGAATGATGAGCCCTGTGGGACCCCTAATGTGACTGACATGGTCTGTGATAGTGAGTGATTAACCTTGACACTTTGAGATCTGTTATAGAGATAGGAGGTAAACCAGTTAAGGACTGATCATAAAAGCCCCATACAGTGTTCCAAAAGGTTGTTATGATAAACCATATTAAATGCGGCAGCCTGCATTTTTAGAGCATTTTCCACTAAGTGTGTCATAGCCAATTTGGTGCTATGCCCTGGATGGAAACCAGATTTAAATTGGTCCAATAGTCAAAATTGATCGATTTGGTTACATAGTTGGATGTGAAAATAAAAACCCAAGAGCTTTGCCAAGGTAGGAATATTGGAGATAGAATGAAAGTTGTTGAAGTCAGTTTGATCTGCTTTAGGTTTCTTTAGGATGGAAGAAATCTGACCAGACTTTAGGCAGTCTGGGAAAGTGCCTTGAAGGAGGGAGCATTAAGAATCTTGGTCCAAAGTAGGAGTAATGTGGGTACGATCTCCTTAAAGAATGTGGGAGGTAGACGGTCATTGAAGTGGCTTGAAGGTTTGAGAGTTGTTACAATATTATGAATGGTACTTTCCTCAAAGGTTTTGAAAGAGTTCCATGAGGTGTTGAGGTAAGGAGGAACCCCCAGAACATGCCTTTATCAAAAGCATTTGCACATTGAATGGCAGGATTAAAGCAGAGCTTACTGACACATCTAACAAAGCATTGCCTTCATAAAAGGATAGATGGAATGAAGACATGAACAATGAACTGTCAGGTCGGAAATGGGGAACTATCTTGAGATATTCTAAGACATCCAAGGATGCCAAATTCAAATGAATCCAGTTTTACTATCTGCACAGAGCATACATCACACCTAAAAAAAATCAATTAAATATATTTCCCAATGCGAATGTTGTGTGCACAAGGTCTTAAATGCCTGGAGCTCACTTCTTCCATATGGTCTGTAGTTGCCCAGTGCAAACCACTTACTAGGACACAATCTGACAATTCCTACATTGCTCCATGGACCAAAACATTCCCTCATGCCTGGCAGCTTGCTTGCTGGGATTGTTCCCATGGATCAGAGCTCCTAATGCAGCCAGCAGAATTATCAAACTTTTGCCCGTGCTGGCAAACCACCAGATAGACATGAGCTGAAAAATCCCAATTGGCCCGTACGTATGGCAAAGAGGGAGGGAACTTAGCAAATGGGCAGCAAGTGAAGATAAAGTATTAAAGAAATAAGCTAATACTGGCCCTTGTCAGCATAAAGCTGAATAGCCCTGGGACCCGATTTTTCCAGCATTACCCTCATTTGACAAAACTAGGTGGGTAATTTCCCCTTAGAATGTGAATGAGTAGTTTCCTGCCATGGTGTTATGCTTCGCACTTTCTTGCCACTATATTTTGAAAAGAGCTCGGTCCCTCCCTACAATCCACTAGCCCCCAACATACAACAATTTATAATACATTTGTGTAGCCTATAAATGTCAGGACATCCCTCTATCCCAAGCACACTATATAAGGGCACCTATCCACAATCCTGTACTTCTGTTTCTAATGGCATGGTTCTTGTATATTTGTTTAAATGTACATGAGTAATATGGATGGTAACAGCCACACTCCTGTTACCTTACAGAACACATATCTATATACTCAAAAATTATAGCTATAGAGCTGTCAGACTTTAACGAGAAGTATTTGTACTGGAAAGGCATGCAAAGAACTATTAATGTATTTTCACTTCTCACCATGCAATATAATGGAATCATCAAAATAGTTTAAACCAACGAAGTGGGTATTCAATGAGTTTAGATAAATATACATTGAAATAGTTACATGTTTTGAAATTATTCAGAAAATTACTGCCACTGATGTACTTTAAAATGCTTAGAGAATGGCTGGTTTACTTGGTTATACCCCAACCTTGTTTTATTCTCAACTGAGCTGTACGTTGTGGAGGGTACATCTCCTCAGGGCAGTGAAACAGCTGCTATATGCCAGCCCACCCATGGGACACATCTAACCTAAATGTAGGTTTGGGTGGAATTTTACTTCCGTTTGCACAATTGACGGAAATTGGTAACTCCATGTTACTCATGTAACTCAGAGTTTCTGCCAAATTTCGTCACTCACATCATGGTAGAATTTTGCTCCTGTTTGAGCAACTGGATGACAACATGAACAACAAAAGGCTTCATCAAATGAGCTTGTGTACGCGAGTGCCATTGTCCTGATTTTTCATTGCCAGGGAACCTTCCGGTGCCATTTTTTAATGCAAGCGGTCTGGGCATCATCACAAGTAGATTTTCTACTCAAGAAGTAGATTGATCAACTCAAAAAAAACATTTTGAGTGAATATTCTACCCAAATGAATTGTTCAGGTAGTTTTTCTGTAGCGCAAAATGCACTTTTTTTATTTTGTATTTTTAACAGGAAGGGAGTGCAAAGTAGACTTCAACTTCCACTTCCTGTCCATAAGGCTCCTCCAGTGCTTTGTCCATCTCCTATTGTCTTTTCATTTGGATTTCGAGGTGAAAAGATCACAATTTGAGCTTCATATACCATTGTATTTTAAAGGACTTTGTTCTTGTGACATATCAATCAAGTAAGTTCTAAAAAACTTTTCGATTTCTGTATTATTAGACCTTTTTAGTTTTTTATTCAATTGTTAATTTTGATTGAGGGTGGCCTTGAGTTTCAGTAAAGGCTTATTTTTTGCATTCACTATTTTGTCTTTTATACGGGTAAAAGGTTGAACAGTAAGCACCTTTTCTCCATGTTTGTCAACTTTGCACTATGACATTTTACCATGTGGCCTCTTCTGCCCCCAGGCCATCCAGCCAGTTCTAGGCAATTGGTATATAAACAAGCGTTTCTGTGGTATATGTTCTTTTATTATTTCACTTTTTTCTGCAAAGCTTTAAAGTGTATTTTGGTGGTGAATTTTTTTTGATGCCTTGGGAAGATGTGTGTTGTTGGGGAATTTTTATAGCTGATTTAATTTTAGTTTTTGGCATTGCTAAAATAATGGTAGTTTTTCTTTGTTTACCAAGGCTCCTTTTTTTGCTGGCATGTGTGTGTGCGTGTCTGTTTGTGTGTGCGTGTGTTTGTGTGTGTATGTGTTTGCCAAAGGCCAGCATTTTGTCTTTGTTCTCCATGCCATGTGGCAGGTGGCCATTTGTTGTGATCAGTGTACATAGGGGTGCATGTGTTCTTTCTTGCCCATGCCTCCTTGCTTGCTGTTATTTTAACATATGGCCATTTTGTGTAGTAGTCAGTGTACTTTTTGCCATAGGCCTCATGTGTTCTTTGTTGTCCATGCAACCTTGCTTGCTGTTGTTTGTGTCCGGCCATCATTTTGTGTAGGAGTCAGTATGCTTTTTCCATGGGCATGCAGCATTTGTTCTTTGTTGTCTGTGCCTTCTTGCTTGTTGCTATTTGAATATGTGTTTGAACAGCAGAAGTTTTGAAGTAGTCCATGTGCTTGTGCCATAGGCTTGTATGTGTTCTTTGTTACCCATTCCTTCCTGCTTGTTGTCTGAACATGTGCCTGGCGGCCATTTTGTGTAGTACTATGTGTGCTTTTGTCATAGGCTTCCATATGTTCTTTGTTGTCAAAGCGTTCTTGATTTGTTGTTTGAATATGCCTCTGACAGCCAGTTTATGTATTAGTCAATGTGCTTTTGCCATAGGTCTGCATGTGTTCTTTATATCCTGTGGCTGTTTGCTTATTGTTTTTTGAACATATGGCGGGCAGCCATTTTCTGTACCCAGCCACCATGTTAAATCATTTTCTTCCAGCTTTTAAAGACATTTTCTAGGTAAATTGATGAAAGGGGGCTATGCCTTTTGTTTGTCTTTACATTTATTCCCAGATATCAGTTTGATGTGCTACAGAATGAATGTAGTATGCAAGTACAATGTTTATATATTATAGGACAGTTTTCAATTTCCCCCTGCACCCCCTGCCTGTCACAGCTGCACATCAGCATTACATTATTTAATGATGACTCATTTTCCCCCTGCACTCCCTGCCTGCCATAGGTACACACCAGTATTAAATGTTTTCAGAATTATTCAATGTTCCCCTGCACCCCCAGCCTGCCATAGACACACACCAGCATTACATTTTATAAGTATTATTCCATTTTCCCCTGCATCCCTTGCCTGCCACAGGTGTCAAAGGCATCAACTGTACCTCCCTAACCCAAGCCCATGTCTCTCAGCTGGACAGCCACTGCAGTCACGGTGATGAGCAGTGAGTTTGAATTGGATTTATCTCAGCCACAAAGTACCAGTTTGCCACAGGAAACTGAGCAAAGTGAAAAACAGGAGCCTCAGCCAGCAACAGTTTCTCTTAAAGTAGGAGCTGAACAGGCGATGGAGCCTCCTGCTGCTGAGCAAGATGTAGCACTTGAACCATTGGCTTCATGATCTCCAGCAAGAAAAAGAAAGATTACTCTACCATCATCTCCAAGCCCCCCTTCTGACGGTCTGGACATGAATTGGAGCCTGGCCGAGACTGCCACCCGCAATGAGATACAAGGGAAAAGGAAAGTTCCTGAAAGCCCTAGAATTATGGAAAGTGACATTGATGATGAGTCAGTGATTGCTTTCAGTATGGAGGGCGGCTCAGAGGATACTTGGATGACCCTTTCTATTCAAACTGCTCAGAGGGGTGTGGCACTGGTTCCACAACTGCCGGCTCCATTTCGTAAGGGTACAAGGAAATTACACACCCACCAACCTCCAGTTCTTCACGCATTGGCAATGGCACACTAGTTATCCTCCTCAGTGTGTGACTTCTTTATGGTTAGCAAGCAGGAGGATAACATTTAAATATTCTTTATTTGCCACAAAGATTGTTCGCCGAGGATAGCCAGGTTCATACTATGGTACTGGAGCCCAAGCGTCCCATATAAAACAAATCTCACAATCTGGTGGGAGGAGCACCTTAAAATAGGTTTTGAGAGAGAGGAAGCAGCTCCGATCACAGTCATAGAAAGAGGTGATGAGGAAGAAGAGGATAACAGCTTTACCATAGCTGTCCTGTCCCCTGCAATGGGCCAGCTTTCTCAAAAAAAAGACATAGTCAGCAACATACTGGCCACCTGCCAAAGAATCAGCATTCATTTCAGTTATTCTTTTAAAGCCCCTAAGCAGTTGCAGATCATTCAGTGTGCAACTAGATTACAGGTTGGAACCCTTATACAGGAGGTGGCAACACATTGGAACTCAGCTTACTACATGCTGAAACGTCTGTATAATCAGTACAGACCAATCACTGACTATGCCCTTCAAAGAACACTTGGGGGTTAGTCATGTGCATGACACTAATGCTACTTCCTTTTGAGATTTTTACACTGGAAGTCAGCAAGAAAGGCAGAATGTTGAGTCAAGCATTCCTGTTGTGCATCTGCTACAGGAGCAGCTGAAAAAAATATTCAGAAGCATATCAGTTGGTTCTGAGCTTAATCCTTCGCTTAGCTGTTAATCCAATGCTGCAAAGAGAGATTGTGTCCTCCAAAGATACATATGTACCACAATGCTTAGTCTACAGTAAAAAATAATGCCGGCTACTTTCATTCGGTTCAAAATAATACTGCCTGCTTTCATTCCTTTTTCAGAAGAAGATGTTGCACTTTACAAGACTTGGATTGTCGATCAAGCAAGAGAACCAAAAGAAGAAAGGCTGGATGTTAGACGCCCCAGCAGAAGTTCTGGTGTGCAGCGTTCAGCCTCCAGAAAGGGCAGTGCTGTTGTGTCACAGCAACCAGCAAGCATCACTAGCAACAGAGGAATCAGACCCAACCTCTGCTATGGTTTGGTTTCACATGGCAAGAAGAACAGAGGTGGTGCAAGTAACTACACCAATGGCCATTCAGAGGATGGTCCAGGAATATCTGGAGTCAGGGTGCCTTCTGAGCATGTGTTCAGTGCAGCTGCAACAGTTGCCACAGTCAGCAGGACTAGTCTCTTGCCTCAAAACTTGGAGAGATTGACCATGATTAAAATGAAGCAACGCGTCATACCACAAGATTACACTGCTCCTGAAACAGCACAGAAGGAGTATGAGGGCATTTGGTCAGACTGCAGTATGTCAGCTGATAAACGTCTGGGCGAGCTCCATGAGTTTGAGGACTATTTCTACTTTTCTAACTAAGCAGGTCACAAGTTAACTTTCATATATGTTATTGTAGAACTGCTTTGGAAAAAAATGGATATTGAAGAACATCTACATATTCTTTTTCTGACGTAGGCAGCCCTACTATTTATTCACATATATGGAGTGGAGTTGGACCAATGTCCACAAAAGAAGTCTCCCTATTTCCTTTAAAGACTTGAAGACTACGGTTCTCAACCCTGTCCTTCTTTTCTTATTCACTAGCTGGACTACCAGTCAAGATCATTAATTTTATACAAGACTGCCATTAATTGTTTCTTCCATGAAAAAAGAGAAGATACAGATAACATTTTGCACCAATGAGTTATATAGTGAGTGAAAGATGATAATACATGTGATGGCTGGGAGGGTGTTGTTCAACTAATTTGAAAAGTTGATTTATAATATTTGGGCCCTGATAAGTTTTTCAACCTGAATGATTGTCTTGCTTTCACATTCCCTTACTGAACTTCCTGTTTTTTGGGGGTTGTTCAGACACCAGAACGGTCAGTTTAGTTAGCAAAACTACGCACATTATTTTCTCTTCTTGTTCGTTAACAGCACTACAGGTCTATCTCTCTTGATATTATTTGGGTCGGGCTTGTATTTAGGAAGGAACTACCCCAACAGCCAGAAGAAGGAAGTTATGAACAATGTCTATCTACTCCAATGTGAAAGAACATGACTCAAAGAGGCCCGCTCATCTCAGTGAACTGGAGAGAAATATATTGATTTGTGAAGTGCTGAGGAGTGTGCTGGCTCATATGTCAAACTCCTCTAATTAGGTGGCCGTGGTCTGGGGGTACTGAAGCTGGAGACATGTCACATGATGGATGCACTAGACTAAATGTCATGACAGTTGTGAGATTGAGCAGCCAGCTATATGCAGCTACTTGTCCGGGACTGTTTGTAAACTCAGTCTCACTTCTCAGTTAATAACACATGACTGCACCAGCTTATGCTCCAGCTCTACCCTTTTGGTCATCAGTCAACATGAAGGGCACCTTCTCGTTGAGTGTAAAATATTGGCATCTACTTTTTTGCATTCCACAGGCCTTCTCTTCTTCTACATGAAAGCTCCACACCACTCTGGCTTATTTACTGGACCAGTTCAGCCATGCACCCAAAATGGACATTCTGGGATGAAGAATGCAGATGCACCATCCATTTTGGCATTCATATACAGTATTGTTTATCTTATCTTTGAACTGAGTGTGTCCTGCCTAATTTGTATTTTCCAAACCTAGGTGACAGAACAATTAGACAACTTGGAACTCAGGGGGTGAAAGACTTTTGCAATGGATTTATTAACTGAACTGTGCACATTCATTGATTTCCTCCCACAGCAGAGTTGATGATGATGTGCTGTTCATCGACTTGATGAATGTTGTGTTTGTCTTTATCACACCTTTCCCTAATGCCCGTTCCCTTCCATTCATTAAACCCATTCCCTCTTCCTCCAGGTTGTTTGATCTATTGAGGTGCGACTTAACAATTAATACCATAAATGGATCACACACTTGGTGGGGCAAATATGATGAACGTGATGGCAACTATCTGCAGGATCTTCTTACCTTAACAACAGCCCCTACTAGCCCCACTTACCCACACAGGCATGAAAAGGACAACATCATCTTAGATCAGAGTCTTTGTTAGAACAATGTCTGTCCTATAATAGGTAGTGCTAGTGTGCTCTATGTGGCCTGATTCACAAAGGTAAAGTTATACTACGGGTGTAAATTCACTCTTACAGTACCAGCAACTTTCTGAGTAGTAACCTTACGAGAAGTAACAAATTAGTAGTAATAGTAACTCCTTTTAAAGTGATAGGGATTTCTTATGACTCGTAAAGCTACTAGTCATGAACTTGCTGATGGAACAGTTACTAGTTGTGGATGGAACTCATGGAGTTACATACAAATTCCATGAGATATCACAGAGTTCCGCGAACAGGTGAAAATCGGCACTTTGTGCTTATTTTTAGGTCTGGGAGCTTGTTCTGTGCTGAAAAATCAGTGCAAACTGCATCACATGGTGCACCAGAGGGCATTGCTTCTGAGTTGGTTTTGCTGCCGCTCGAGTAGATTTTCTACTCGAGCATCTAATTTCCGATCGCAAAAGGTTATGACCACTCACTTTGGGAAGATCTTACTAGGTGCTCTCTTAGCAGCTGAAAATTGCGCTAGGGGACACCTATTCATGGTCACACTCAACAATATACCGCTAGCAAGCCATGCATGTGAAAAATCACTGCCATCCAGTGTTTTGTGGAATTTGGCCAGAACTCCATGTTACATGCATGACATGGAGTGGCCAAAACTCTGCCAACTCTAATTTATTGCCCACCCCTAGCCATAAACTTATACTGCAAGAGGAAAGTAACCTAGTTTTTAAATTATGAGGTTTTTGTCATGTTAGTCTGGTCTTCGATAACTTTGTATTTTCTTTTAGTCTAGTTGCCTTTGATGGATAATCCTTCTGAATAATCTTACACTTGGAGTTCATCTTATTTGGAAATTCAGAATAGGTAGGAGGGAAACCTTGCTTTGGGATGTTTTCCCTTTTAGCATTAGCCCACTAATACTACCACCATTAAGAAGACCTTTTGGGAAAACTTGCAAAGGTTTAGGAAGATTGAGAGAGTATCAGGATTCCTGAGACAGCTCACCTCTCTTGACTATCACAATATACTGGCATGACTCATATCATTCCTCCCAACACTTATGAATGAACAAACATCTTGTACACTGACTTGTGCCATGTTGCATGTTGTAGGTAATAGCCAGCTGCAGCTAGTGTTCCCTGGTTTGTTTGATAAGGCTTAATATATTTTACAAATGTTTTACGATACATATGCAAGGTCAGATTTAAGGCGCCACGGAAATATCCAGAAAATCCACCGGAACAAGCATCAGACAACTGGCATAGATGACTCAACGTGAAAATTCTGGAAGACAGCACTCATCAGATTAATTCCCTGCACCTTCTCCTTGCTATAAACAAATAGAATGCACCCTTTGTGAACATTTTAAAACACCTTCTAAAAAACAGCCTCATCAAATTAATGACCTGCTCCTGTTCCTTGCTATAAGCAATTAGAACACAACCTTTCTGAACATTCTAAAGCAACCTCTAGAAGGCAGCCTTATCAAGTTAATTATCTGCACCTGTTCCTTGTTGCAAACCATTAGAATGTGATCATTATGAATGTTCTAAAGTATTCTTATTTAAGGACGGTACATACTCCTTCCCTTCGCTTAGCCTCTTTGCCTGCCACTTACCTGTTTCCCGGCTTCCAGAACTCTGTCTTGTCAGCTCCCTTGATCCTCCCATATCAAAGTCTCCGGATAGAACGTCCTGCATTAGTCTCACACCTGGATGGAAAGAAAAGAAGAAAAGGAGAGATGCATTACCAGACTTGATTTATTACGCGCTGACCTGAGTTGCAACATCTTGATGCAAACAAAAGTTAACCAGCATTTTTGTTCAACTTGTACAGACTGTTGGCAGGACTCTGCCAGAGAGGAACGTCGTCCAAATTTGCTTGTGGGTTTGATGCTGAAATCATATTCACTGCAGTTTAGATGTTGATAAAGGAGCCTTGACGGACAATCTAAATGAAAACACAACAAAAAATAAATAAAGGTTGGTTGAGATTTGAAAAAGGTTTGTGAGGTGATACCTTAAGAGTTAATGCTAGACTAAAGCCTTATCATTTGTTTGTTTATAGGTACCATATCTGCTGGAACCATTCATTAGATGTGTGTGAATGCCTGCTGCAGTGTTGCTGTTGAGTAGACGAGCCACAACATCTTTGACTCTACACTGTCTCTCCATCCCACACCCTCCCCGCTGGGATTTGCCACCAGAGCAGTGTCTCCTCCTATAAACCAAGGGCAAGTCTCAGGAGGATTTGGGAACTAGTATTGTCGCCCCATTGGAATCATCTGGGATCCAGGTCAGTGGCTTATGACAGAGAGGTAGCAGTCATCACTTCATCAATGTGGGTAAGAACTTAGAGATGAACTAGTTAGGAACATATTACTAAAAATGTTCTTGTAAAGTAGAGATAGAGAAGTAAGATTAAGATTTTTGTGGATGTTGTTGTTCTACCCCCGAGAGGTCAATAGTTCCAGAGGGTAGCAGGAAAAGGACATTAATTAACTGGTATACACTTTGATAGGTGGTTGGGTGCTGCAAAACCTCATCAAGCAATAAGTCAAACAGAACTAGTCTGCTTCCACTCTGGTAGTGGAGTATACTGGAGAGCAGGAAGAGGTAAGTAAAGTAACCTACTGAAGAAATGCATGAAAAGGGACTTCAGGTAGGGAGAGTATGGGGGAAAAGTTGTTGCACAGTATAATATGTGACAGATTCTGAGGACAGCTTTTCATCAATGAAAAAACCATAATGCTAGGGTAACTAGCAATGCAAAGACAAAATCCAGATAGCAAGTGATATGCATCGAAAAAAACATTTTTTTTAGCGTATGAAACATACCCTCTCCACCCACAACATGCCCACCCCTATCCCCAAGTAAATACCCCCAAATGTTTTGAGTCCGACCTTTCCCCAACTTTCCTTCCCACTTACCATCCTCTTCACCCACAATGGCACAGTCCCTTCCACCAAAACAAAGTTCAATTAAAAAGGGTTTAGAGTTCATGTAGATGGGCCATGTCCCATGCCAGGTTCTGTTGCCCACTCCGGTGCAGTGCCAGCTCACATAGGGTGCAGCAGAGGAGGCGGTCTGTTGTTGTCAATGACAAGGGGGTAATGGTGTTCCACTGGGCAGCAGTGGATCACTCCTGCAGGGTTTACTGGAATTGGTGTGGTTTCGATGGAGGCAGGCCAGGCTGGTGGCCAAAGGTACTGCAGGCATGTGCCTCCTCCTACTCCTCCAAAGCTTACAGCTGGTGGTATTAGGCCACAGCTGCCTCCAGACACTGGCGCTAGAGCTGGGTAGCTATCTCCTGCCAGGATGGGTGACCACAAGCAACAGGATTAGCTATATTAAGAAAGAAAAAAATGAAAAACACATATTGTAATGCTTAGTGCAAACACATGTTTATACTATAATGGCACAATAGCAGAACATTGCTGGTCCCCTAGGGCCATTGAAATTTTGAGGTGATTAGTCACAGGGCCATAGTTTTCCCACCAATGTATCACATAATGCAATAACACTGACTGCAAGGAATTTACCAACAGAGTCAAAAAGTGATATACAACAAGATGTACCCCGGCACTCCTAAAGTTCAGAATTCAAGTTTATGACATTATTTAGTTAAGACTACTGTAGGAAAAAGTCTGCTTTAGCACAGGAAAACACCAAAGATATTACTTATCAAAAGACGTACATATTTTCTATAGCTGCATTGTTAACTGAAGCAGATGCACATTTCACCACCTATACTGCAGTGCCAAATGTATTCATGCTGCAGTTTTAGGTGGGACTGGGAAGTGATGGGTGGGATATCTGCCTCGCTCAACAAATGCAGTATTGTCAATAAGAAAGCAAGACGACTTACCCTTTGTCTCTGCCCCCTTTGGGGCAGCTCCCCCTCCGAAAAAAACACAATTTAAACATTTTAGATACCAGATTAGCCACCTAAGAAATAATTTTGCACAAAGTACAACAGCATTACCTCAGTACTGTTTGTGTTAGCAGTATCTTCTACCGAAAGTGTCACTTTGGGAGTTTTTTTGGTTGACAACATGTTAAAAAAGCTAGGTAGTCAAGTCAATTGAAAATGTTTTTGGTCCTAATGGAGGGATAAATAAGGCTATGAAAGGATAAGAAAGAAAGAGCAATGAAGAGATGGAAGGGAATGGTCAATAAAAGACATGGTAATGGTTGGTAATGGGATCAGATTCCTTCCCTGCCATGCTGCACTGTCATGAAAACTGCTAGTACACTGTATAAATAAGACAGCATTGGGGGTCCATGACCATGGCCTTTCTGCTGCTGTACTTTTTGACAGTTTGATCAAGTAAGTACGTAAGTAAGTAAAATATTTATATAGCACTCGAATGCCGAGGCGTCTAGGCGCTAAGGGAATGAGAGGTGAGCTCAGTCGTAGACTTAATTGGAGGCAAACAAACAGGTTTTGATCATTTTACTGAAATTCAATCTATTTGGCTGCAGCCTAATAGTGGCCGGCAGTTTATTCCACAGTTTAGCAGCACAGTGGGATAGACTCCTGCCTCCCCATCTTGCTCTATTAATTTTAGGAATCTTAACCAAACCAGTGTTAGTAGATCTAATATTCCGTGTGGGTGAATACCAGAGAAACAGTTTCTGCATATCCAGGGCGCCCCCTCCATACAGTGCCTTGTGAACCAGACAGAGTGCCTTGAATTCCACCCATTGTTGGGGTGGAACCTAATGAAGTAGCCTGATACTAGCGGAAGTGGGATGACCTTTAGGATTGTTAATTAGTAGTCACGCAGCGGCGTTTAGTAGAGATTGTAGTTTGGCCATCTGCGCCTTGTCAATGCCCGAGAATAATGCATTGCAATAGTCTATCTTGGAGAGGATGGGAGCTACTTGCTCAAGAAAGCCTTATCAGCAAACATGTTTGGTGAAAAGCTTACCTGGGCCTACGATCCTATTCATGGTACCAAAAATCTGTTCTCTTAAAAGTACTGCATAAGATATAAAAAAGAGGAGCGAGGGGAAACCTACTAAAAAACAGACCAGAAGAAATCTCCAGACAGGATTAAGTCAGGTGCAGAAACAGGAAAAAACAGGGCAATGCAGGTATAACAAACATTAGATAGGGGAGATGAAAGAAAATATATGGTAAAAATACACATTATTGGTTGGAGGCCAACTCAACCTGAATACCCCGTAGCCTCGAGTTCCCTCCCCTGGGAAACGCCAGTGTGTCGTTTGTTTACATAAATACATAAGGCCATAATTTTACTAGTGGAGAGAGCTAAAATTAAGAAATAATAATAAACATGACTTACCTGGGTCACCATCTGCTGTGGTGCTGGTGGCAGTAGTAGTCCCACCTGCCACAGTGCTGGAAGTGGCAGCAGTTTGGCCCTTGCATGCCTTTTTGCCTTTGGGTGCTTATAAAAGGAATAAAGAAGATTTTTTTAAAAAATTAGTGGTAATTTCCACAAAAAACATTTTGATAGTCACAGCAATGTACCTTCTAAATCAGATAGCCTATTCCTAGTTTCCTGAACCTAAAATTACATGTTGAACTACTCATGCATTGCAACACATGATCTTTCTTCTCCGCCCCTTTGATGGGTCAAGGCAGGTTCACTTTGCAATGTATACTACACATTAGGGAGATTGGGACTGTATGAGCAAAAAGAAGAACGACAACACCCTGATATGTCACTATCTTAATAGTGACAGGACAAAAGTCTGCATCCCTTCTTTAATCAGCCCAATTGTGCTCAGAGCACCTGGTAGCTCATGCTGTCAAGAATCAAGGCAGTATCATTCACTTGACATCCAATCTACTCCTACGTTGCAACAACCTCCCCGTCAAGTTGACACCATGAACCACTACTCCCAGGACCCAGATTTATCAAGGGTTTGTGTTGTCCTTCTTGCCTAGAAGAATTGCTTTTGTGTAGTGAGATATCAAAAAAATTGCAAAGACATTAGAACAATGCAGGGTGCCATGTAGCATGGCACCCTTGCACGATGGCGCAAGGCTGCCTTCATTTGGGCAGTAGGCAGCACTCAGTGCACCAGCATAGGGAGAGAGCATGGATTCGATGTATCTTGACAAATTAATAAATATGTTGCATTCCCGTCATCTCCCTTTGACACACTACAAGCAATTTGTCTTGCCCCCTACTGTAAGTGAAATTTTCATAATCCTGGACCCCGATGCACTCAGCAAAGTGTATAGATAAATCCTGGAATATTACATTGCATACCCACTTCTTTCAGAAGAAAGACAGTGGATAGAACATCAAGCACACTCTGAGGCTCAAAGTGCATTTATTTATGTGAGTGATACACACTAACATTAAAAAACACTTGCCTGAGCTGAGAATTTTACCACGCTCATAAACAAAATGTCCTTTTTGCACCAGAGAGCACATGAGCCCATGATAATTGTTCCAAACACATCCAAA
The DNA here is from genome assembly GCF_964204655.1 of Triturus cristatus. Classification (NCBI taxonomy): domain Eukaryota; kingdom Metazoa; phylum Chordata; class Amphibia; order Caudata; family Salamandridae; genus Triturus; species Triturus cristatus. The sequence continues at coordinate 720,307,186 of NC_140588.1, forward strand.
TTCTATATCTATACATATGTTATATAGATAGATCATATATACATTGATAAACACAATTAATACACACATGTTATTTACATTACATAATAAATTAACACATTCACTTTACATTTAAGTTTATTATACTTGTATATGCTTACTAACATCATGAGAAATTAATATGCACACTTATTAACCGGTGTGAAAACTAAGAAAAAGGGGAGGCCCCAAAACACAAAATCTCCATGCACTTTCCATAGGCTTCCATAATACGCACTACTGCAAACACTGCTGAATGGAATTACCCCGGATTTGGCAGAAAGCTATATCTTGGTCTGCAAATTGTGCTTTATGTGATTTGGTGTTAATTCAGTCAGTAGTTTTTTTTTAATTAGTGTCAAAAAATGCTTGTATAGCTGGACATTTGGGTCTGCAAGAGGCTCGAGAGACTCTTGTGAGAGAGCCAATTTAAAAACAGAGTGTTCTGATTGGCCCAGGAAGCGTTATTTCCTTTGGGCCTATTCGCTCCCTTTGGAGTCAGGCTTTAAAGGATGCAGGCACTCTGATTGGCTGCCAGCAACATGAGAAAAATGTTGCTGGCAGCCATTATAGGAATTCAAAGCTCCCACTGCTGGGAGTAGACTTTGTGTTTGCTCCAGATTAAAAAATGCTTGTGAAAACCATGAGCAAACACAAGATTACCTGTTCACGCGGGTGTGAGAAGAAAAACTGCTGTGTCTTGGGAGTGAGCTCCTCCAAGTATAGCAGATGAGGCAGCCCCAGGGGATGGCGTAAATGGCGCAATAGAAGGCTCAGGAATGGGGGTCACTCAGCCTCACTCTCTTTTAAAAAGTTTAGCAGCCCTAGGGGATGGAGCCCCTGGCCCCTTTTTGGTTAATTAGCCACATGGGTGGGCTCCCTGCTGCCTATATTGGCAAGGAAGTGGGGCCACGCACCCCTCTCACCCTAATAAAAAACAAAGCTCCCTGGGTCAATCAGATTGCTTCATTTTTAGATTTGGTGTTCCTGCAAGACTCTCTCGTGCCTATCTCAGGTAACTACAACTCGTACCCTAAAGTAACGAAAACTCGCTCCCCAGCCATGCACAGTATTATCAACAATGATGGAATTTCAGATGTAACTAGAGATGTTATAAATGTAGTGCTTTGTGAGATGAAAAGAGCTTATGTAAAAAGCTAGAGCGTACATGGAGACTCTCTCATAATGAGCAAAATAAAGTTAGCTACGAGATCGCCTTGACTATATACCTTAAAAATATTAAAAATTCACATTGCATCTTTACTAGATCAAGCTGGAAATAATTCCAGGATGCTTTTCCAAATTTTGAAATCTTTTACCAGCCCGAAAGCTTGTGAGACTATTGACACTTCTTCGCAATCTTTGTGTGATAAAATCTCTTCTTTTTTCACTCAGAAAGTTGAAAACATTTACCAGAAAATCATCTTTGCAAATTCTTTTTCCTCCCCTTCCATAGCAGATTATTCTAACCATATGAACATATATTCTCAACTACACACTTTCCCTTCTGTTACTGTTACAGAAGTTATATCCCTTCTTAAATGTACTAAATCAGGTTCCCCTCTTGACATTATTCCTGCTAAAGTGTCCTCTAGACTTTTGGCCCAACTTGCATTACCCATTTGGACCATTCTTAATAGCTCTTTGAGCTCTGGTAGTCTCCCGTCGGAATGGAAACATGCTCAAATAATTCCTATCCGTAAAAACCTTAAAATTCATACTTCTGAGCTGACCAACTACCGGCCCATTTCCTTGCTTCTCTTACAGAGTAAGCTTATAGAAAGACATATCAATAAACATCTATCGGCGTTTGTTGAATCCTCCCACTCTCTTGATGTTTCTCAATCGGGCTTTCGGGCCAAACATAGCACGGAGACTGCCTTAGCGGAGGTTACGGATAACATCAGGATGGCACTGGACAATGGTCAGGCAGCACTTTTGGTGCTGCTTGACCTTTCAGCAGCATTTGACACTATTTCCCATCAGATTCTGTTGGAGAGGCAACAAGATTTGGGTGTTCAGGGACTCGCTTTGAAGTGGCTGACTGATTTCTTAACGGATAGAACTCAGACAGTCACCCTGGGCCCTTTTAAGTCTGCCCCTTCCCAGGTCACCAATGGGGTCCCTCAGGGCTCGTGTTTGAGCCCGACTCTTTTTAATATCTATGTGACCCCTTTGGCGAAACTTATGAGGAGTTTGGGTTTTAATCCCATTTCATATGCAGATGACACCCAACTCCTCCTTACTTTTGACAAAAGCAGATCTGACATCCAGCATATTTTCTCCAAGGGAATGATGGCTATTGCCTCTTGGATGCAAAGTAATTTCCTCCAATAAAACTCTGAAAAATCTGAGATTATGCTGTTTGGAGGTGCCGCCATTTGTTGGTCACCTACTTGGTGGCCTGAGGAGTTGGGTAAAGCCCCTACTCCTAAAGAAGTGATCAAAAATCTTGGTGTCAAAATCGATCAAAAGCTCACTCTAGATGCCCATGTCAACTCCACTATTGGCACCTGCTACTATGTTTTGGGTCTTCTCAGGAGAATTTTTCCCTTACTTCCTCCTGCGACTAGAAAAACGTTGATGCAGGCTTTGGTCATGAGTAGAATAGATTATTGTAATGCCCTGCTTCTCTCGACCAATGAAGCCTCCTTAAACAAACTGCAGGTTGTGCAGAACACGGCGGCCCGCCTAGTTGCGGGAGCCCCGCTTAGGACTCCTTCTATACCCCTCTTGAAAAAGCTCCACTGGCTTCCAGTAAGGAAAAGAGTGAAATTTAAGATAGGCTGCATTGTCTTCAAGGCCTTAAATGGTCTCGGCCCGTCCTATCTCTCTAGTAAAATAACTAATTACACATCTCTATGCTCACTTAGGTCAGGATCTAAACGCTTACTCTTTATCCCCAGAATTCAAAAATCTCATAGCGGCGGCAAAGCTTTCTCATATCTGGCCCCCGTTTTCTGGAATGAATTACCACAACATCTTCATGATTGTATGACCATCTCTCATTTCAGAAAGCTCCTTAAAACCTGTCTCTTTTCATCAGTCTGCCGATGCAGTAGGGCCGTTACAAGTGCAGAGATACCCCTTTGGGGGATTCAACGCTATACAAAATCATAAATCAATCAATCAATGAATATGTCATGAGTGATTTAATATGCAAGGGTAAAAGCAGTGAATGGTGAAAGTTCAAGTTATAATTACTTTAGGGTAAGAGTTGCAGTTACTTGGGATAACTATAACTGGTGAATGTCATTGTTTTGTTAGTTTCATGTGGCACTTTGACCTAACTATAACATCCCTTTTACCTTTTTTTCAGTTAATTCCTAAGGGTTTTTTAATGTAAAGTTAGTTATTCTTACAATTCCTAACTATAATGTCACTTCAACCTTAGTTCTTTTCAGTGAATTTCTAGGTTTTGTTAACATAAAGTAAGATGTCTATCGTAATGCATAGCAGGGGGGGTTGGACGCAAGGTCTGTTCCTGACATTGCCTGTTGTACTACCCACATTGAAGCTTGAAGCCCTCTCTTCCTTGCCCTCCATTGTCCAAGTCCATACCACTTCCCCCTCATCAAGCCCTGTGAGGCTGTTATTCTGCCACTATGCTACCCACCTGCCCTGCACAGTTAGCTTGCTGCCCCTACTCACCTCTTCCCTGTCATCTGTTGTCTGAGTTTGTGCACCTGCCCCCTCTCTCCTGCCCTGCATGGTCTGATGTGTTGGCACCGCCCTCGAGTGTGCTTGATGTCCCTGTCCACTCATCCTACCCTCCGCTGTCTGAGGCTATGCCCCTATCTTTGCCCTCCTGCTTAGTCTGTGTGCTTACCTTGCTGCCCTCACCTTCTTTTCCCCTGCCCTCCGATGTCTGTGTGCATGCCCCTGCTCCTTACATTTTGCCCACCATGTTCGATGGTCCTGTCACTGTCCCCCTATCCCCTCCTTGTTATGCTCCATGGTACATTTTGCTGCCACTCCCTTATGTTCTCCATGGCCATTGTGCTGCCACTAACCCTCCTGCTTGCCATGCATGGTCTTTTGTGCTGCCACTGCCCCTCCCACCTGCCCTGTGTGGTCAGCTTTCAGCCCCTGACCCCCTCCAGCATTCCTGCCGTTGTCTGTGTGTATAATGTCTAGACAATGGGGTGACCCTGTGTCCCTCAGAACCTGGGTATGATTATTACAAGAAAACAATGGCTCTGTCGGGTATGAGCAAAACAATTACTTTGTTATACAAGTGAATCAAGGAAGAGGTAAGGAATCAATCAAGAGTTGACCACACAATGTAAGAGTACAAATCACGGTAAAGCCAAATTTGAAGGGTGTAATGTCATTCTTTATATATAAATTGCATCATTTATATAAAAACACCCATATCACTTGTAAAGCGAGGTTACCAAAGTAATAAACTGTAAAGTGAATCAGTGAGTCAGTGACAAGGTGACATAAGTGACAGAATTGTGCATAGTATATACAGTGATCGAATACAGAAAAAACTTTTTATGTACACAATATACAAGAAGAGGGCCAGTATCAAGGAAAATCACAATGACACCATTTCACGAATAAATCAAAACATGTATAGAAAACAGGTCTTGAACTGGTCCTAGCAATTATCGTCGACGTTTCAACCCAGTGTAAGCGACATTAAATCGTCATGTAGGGTCTTCATCAGGACATTAAAATAAACGATGGCAACCTAGCCTATGGTCTAGGATGGCCTGGCAATCAAACGTTCAAGTGTAGAAGAACTGAGCGCCTCATCAAATGGGGTCTCTCAAACGGCGTTTTCCTGTAAGGAAGGCCGAGTCCGGTGAATGAAATACGTCGGATCCAATCCGAAATCAATTTTCTATGAGTATTTAAATTGGAAGTCAAAGCCCAGCGATCACGACTCACGCTGCAGCACCTCCTATCTTAGTCGGAGGCGCTCTGTCCTTCTACACTTGAACGTTTGATTGCCAGGCCATCCTAGACCATAGGCTAGGTTGCCATCGTTTATTTTAATGTCCTGATGAAGACCCTACATGACGATTTAATGTCGCTTACACTGGGTTGAAACGTCGACGATAATTGCTAGGACCAGTTCAAGACCTGTTTTCTATACATGTTTTGATTTATTCGTGAAACGGTGTCATTGTGATTTTCCTTGATACTGGCCCTCTTCTTGTATATTGTGTACATAAAAAGTTTTTTCTGTATTCGATCACTGTATATACTATGCACAATTCTGTCACTTATGTCACCTTGTCACTGACTCACTGATTCACTTTACAGTTTATTACTTTGGTAACCTCGCTTTACAAGTGATATGGGTGTTTTTATATAAATGATGCAATTTATATATAAAGAATGACATTACACCCTTCAAATTTGGCTTTACCGTGATTTGTACTCTTACATTGTGTGGTCAACTCTTGATTTATTCCTTACCTCTTCCTTGATTCACTTGTATAACAAAGTAATTGTTTTGCTCATACCCGACAGAACCATTGTTTTCTTGTAATAGTTGTCTGTGTGTATGCCATTATAGTCTCACTATTGCCCTCCATGGTGTTTTGTGCCTCCAGTGGCCATCCTGCCTGCCCTGCATGGTCGGCTTTCTGCTCCAGCCCTGCCCCTTGTCCTCTGTTTTCCATGTGTGGGCCCCTATTTCCTCCCTCTGCCTTCCGTGGTCTGTTGGCATGCCCCTGCCCCCTCCCTCCTGCCCTTCAATATATGTTTGTGCTGCAATTGCCCCTCCTGTATGTCTGGTATGGTCAGCATGCTGCCCTTGCCCCTTTTCTCTCTGCTCTCTATTTCCAATGTGCATGGCCCTGTATTCTTCCTATTGCTTTCCATGGCCTGTTGTGCTGGCCTACCCTCCTACTTGCGATGTGTGGTATATTGTGCTGTTGCAACCCCTGGTGCCTGCCCTGTATTGTCAGTTTGGTGCTCCTGCCCACCTCCTTCTTGCCCTCTATTGTCCGAGTTCTTATCCCTACCCCATTCCTGCTACCCTTCATGGTACTATTTATAAAACTTGCCAACATTTTGAACTTGAAGAGTAAGATTTTGAAAACATAATCTGGGGACTGATTTTCCTCTTTGAAAAAAGAGCAGATTTTAGTCAGGAGATGGCTAAAATAAATTCCTTTTGAGCTTAAAACAATTGAGAGTTGCCTGCCTGAATTGGGTATAATTGCAAGTATGTTTGCACTGCCACTGCCTCTCCCGTCTGCCTTCAATGAATGGTCTGTTGTATTGCCACAGTCTCTCTTGCCAGTCCTGCATGGTTGTTTGTTGCCCCTGCTTCCCTTTCCTCTGCCCTCCATGGTCAATTGCGCTCCCATTGCCCCTTCCACTTGCCCAGCATGCTCAACTTGCTGCCTCTGCCCCCTTCTCCCTGCCCTTAATTGTAGGAGTCTGTGACTCTGACCTCTGCCTTCCCACAGTGTTCTAGTGAAAAACTATATTGCTAACATGCTATAAGTATTAGAAAAGTGTGGGACACCTGAAGTCATCTTGATGTAATCAAAAGTGTAATACCTAAAGCATTTCCTTCAGAAATTATAAAAATGAGGGGTCTTTTTCTCATCGAAATTATGGTTAGTGCACTTAAAATCTGATATGAGGACACATTTTCTTAGTTCTCAAATAGCAACCAAGCGCTCAAGTCTTTGGGAGCAGGCCGAGGACCAGGCAACTAGTAATACCTCATGATCTCACCTGATCCATCAGGAGAATGATTACCTTATAGCAAGCCTAAGGTGCAGTGCTTCGTAGTCTTCCTACTCATGATGTGCCTTTGGCAGGTCATCATTTGGGGCAGGACAAGACCTTTGACAGGCTTGTCACCCACTTCTGTTGGCCCCAAATTAGGTAGGCCTCTGATGCATTCTGTAGGTCCTGTCCTACCTGCCAGGTGAGTGGCAAATCTGGAGGAAAGCACATGGCTAATCTGCAATCAATTCCTGTCATGAGCACCCCTTTTAAACGGGTGGGTATTGATTTTGTGGGCCCTCTAGATCCCAAAACAGCCATAGGCAACAGATTTGTTCTGGTCTTGGTGGACCATTCCAACCGGTATCCATAAGCTACCCCTCTGAGGTCAGTGACTCTGACCAACATGGTCAGGGAACTGATGGGGATCTTTACCCATGTGGGTTTTACCAAGCGGGTGGTATCTCACCGGGGCACCAACTTCATGTCCCTGTACATGAAGTCCATGTGGAAGGCGTTCCACCTACAAATTCACCACCCTGTACCACCCCAAAGCAATGAGTTAGTTGAAAGGTTCAACTGTACCCGGAAGGGCATGATTGATGGTCTCTCAGAGCCCATGAGGTGTCAGTGGGACGTCCTCTTACCATGCCTTCTGTTTGCCAACATGGAGGTACCACATTTGGAGGTTGGCTTCAGCTCTGTTGAACTTCTGTATGGGCTCCCTGTGAGAGGCCCTCTCAGTTTGGTAAATGAGCAAGCTCCTAGGAAGCCACTCCAGGATCTATTCAGTTACATGCTGGCCTTCTGAAACCAGACAGCCCTTTCTGGAAACTTGCCCAGGAAAATATATGGAATCTAGTCAGGAGGATATGAAACATTGGTATGGCCAGAATACCAATCTAGTTGAGTTTCAGCATGTCCAGAAAGTGTGAGTGATGGCACCTGAAGAGCCCCGAGCTCTACATGTATGCTGGTCTGGGCCATTAAAGGTAAAGGAGCACAAGAGTGCCATCACCTACCTGGTGGACTTGCAGACTCCTAGGAGCCCTTTGAGTGTCCTACACATGAACCACCTTAACCACATTTTGAGAGGTCTGAGTTGACCATGCTCTCAGTCACCGATGATGGGGTAGAAGAAGCGAGCGACCCTCTCCCTGACCTCCTGTCTTCCAAAGAGTAGGGTGGGTCAGTAGAGGGTGTGATCTTCTCCCCTACTCTGAACCAAGAACAGCAGAGAGACTGTATTAGTTGCTGGGACAATTTGCCTCTCTGTTCCCACTCATCCCTGGAGTCACACAATGGTGCACCCACGATATAGACACTAGGGGCAGCGTGCCTGTTAAACACAAGTCTTACAGGGAGGAGGTCTCTACAATGCGATAATTAAGGGTGATTGAACTCTCCAACGATCCTTGGTCCAGCCCAGTGGTTTTGGTCCCCAAGACTGCCCCACATAGTGTCACATCTGAACCATGGTTCTGTGTTGACGACAAAGGCTTTAATGCCGTCATCAAGACTAAAGCTCACTCCATCCCCCAAACTGATGAGCTCATTGGCCGCTTGGAGCTGACAAGTTCCTCAGCTCGTTCGATCTAACGCTGGGGAACTAAAAGATTGCCTTGATTGAGGGGGCACAACAGAGGTCAGCATTTTCAACACCAGAAGGGCACTACCAGTTCCAGGTCATGCCATTTGGGTTGCAGAATGCTTCTGTCACATTCCAGAGGTTGGTCAACCAGGTCCTAGATGGATTGGAGAACTTCAGTGCTACCTACCTTGACGACATTACAGTTTTCAGCTTCAGTTGGGAGGACCATGTGTACCACATCCAGGAGGTATTGAAGGCCCTGCAGAGTGCAGGCCTCAATATCAAGGACAGTAAGTGCCAGATAGGGCAGGGTTCTTAGGCATACTTGGGACACCAAGTAGGGAGGGGACAAGTCCAGCCCCTGCAGTCAAAGATTGATACTATCCTGACTTGGTCACTCCCTAAAACACAGACTTAGGTGAGAGCCTTTTCAGGTCTCTCCGGATACTACAGGAGATTCATCAAGAGGTATGGCACTAGGGGTGGGCAGAATTTGCAAAGTTCACTTTCGCAAACTATCGCGAAAATGTTAAAAATTTCCGCACACACGCGGAAATATCGCGGAGACGCGGCCGTTTTTTTCCCGCCCGTTCGCGGTATTTTCTGCATGATTGCAACTTACCCATGCGGTTGCTCACGGGTGCGGCCATCTTGTTTTCACTTGTCCCACCCTCCTGCGATGCTTACTTCCTTTCCGGGTTGCGCAATGCATGCTCGCGCCCGTTCGCAGTACTTATTTCCTGTTCGGGAGCGCTTTTACTTGTTCGCGCTGCTTTTTGCGTGCTTGGAAAATTTCATGCAAACTTGTGCACGTGGTCGCAATGGGCGCGGCCATCTTGTTTTTCACTCTATTGCATGGTTCTGGGGCCTGATTTTCAAACCTCCCTGTATCTTTCCAATCATTTGTTTCAAGCCACTTTTTTTTCCCCTTTTTTATTTATTATCTCTCTAACTATTTTCCTGCTTCAATATTTTTGGTTTTTGTCTACTTTTTTTGTGTTTTTTAGCTACTTTTTCACTCTTTTTCTATTGCCTGCTATTTATTTCCTTTACTTACTTTTTTAATTGTATTACCTTTGCTTTCCCGCCCCGTCTCTCTCTCCCCAGAACCATGTCAAAGGGTAGGGCTCGCCGCAGCCAGAGCCGCGACCGCCTTCCTTGTGGAAGGCGGCGCCCACAAGGGGTGCAGGCACGGGCCTTATTTGGGGAGGTGGAGTTGGCTGCACTCATCTTCTTTGTGCAGCGCTACCTCCCCTCAACCCTGGCAGCAGGTGGCAGGCCTGGGTCCGGGTACGGGTTCCGGGAACATCGACAGCGGTGGGGGAAGGTGCGCAGGGCAGTGTTGCGCTTCTCTGGGGTCCGGCGCACCCAGGCGCAGTTAACCCACTGGTGGTCCGACATCCTGGACCGTGAGCAGGACCTGCTGGACCTGCTAGGAGTGGAAGTCCCGGGTCTTGGTGAGTAACTATTTAATTATTACTACTTTGTGTCTGTTCTTCTGCTCTGTGTTATATATTGCGAATATCTTTTTTTCTTCCAACCAGCTAGAATGTTGCTGCTTACATTCCAGGTTAATTACATTTAAAAGTCTTCTGTGATTGTTTTGACACAGGTACTCCTCTGCGCTACTACTAATGTTACTTGTTTGCAACTTTGCGTTTAATTAAGTTACATAATGCTATAGTGACTCTAGTCCTTAATTTGTCCTGTCACTAAGAGATAGGGGCGGATTGATATTTAGGTTTAGTTACTTTGTATGAGTTTGTAATTTTTTAGTGGTATGCGTGATGCCCCCTCAGTTACGTCACGTGCTGCTAGTACGCCAGTCTTTATTAGAACCTTTTCTAGTTTGTTCAATGGGTGGTGGTAATAGGCTTAGCACTAGCAGAACATCAGCATCAATCAATCAACCCAAAATTTGGTGTATCATGTGTCCTCCATTTGACCATATGTATTGTTGAGGACTAAAAGAAGTGGAAATGCATACTTAATGTACAATTGGCATGCCTGGAATAGGTGGCTAGGTCGGGTGGTACGTCCTACTTAGGCTTAGTAAGTTAACTGGAATCAGAATGGAAGACTGGATTACTGTTGATAAATAGTAAGTAGTCGATCCGCAAATCCCCCGATACTACTTGTTGACCAGATGAGATCGGTCAATTTAGTTATTGCAATTGTTGTTTACATAAGTGTTTCTGACCGTTCTTTAAAAAAAAATGATTTGTTTGACACCATCCATCAATATTTGTCTCTTTCTTATATCTTTCTTGTTCAGCACCCAGGGGCAGGCAGACAGGGAGTGGGACACAGTCGGCGGAAGAACACCACCAGGAGAACACCAACGAGGGCTCCTCTGCTGGCCCTAGTAAGTCTTCTTGTTTTTAATAATAATTCTTATTCCATAACTTTTACTGCACCATATTTTTCCCGAACTATTGTTTCAGTTTCCCAATGCTATTTTTTTACCAACAATTATCCTTCGATCTGTACTGTTTCAAAAATCTTGTTATCCATGCCTCTGCTGTGATGACTCTGTACTACTACTACTATCAGTCTGTCTGTACTGTAGTAGCTAAGCTTGCCCAGTTGGCCACTCTTTATTTGAAAGATTGTAAATAAAACTCAGATTCACCAGTAGCTCTAGCCATTAAATCCAGTCCTTTGGGTCGTCCTCTTGTACTACTTCTAGTCTTATTGATCTTGAGTCTTTGTTAATCTTGAGGCTTTGACAATTCACACCAACAAATGCCCAACCAGATTTATTACTATTTTGATATGATAGGACATACTACTACTGTTGTAGGGATTTTTCACATACAGACCTTTGCACAAGAAAATAGGAATTTTGGTGATGGTAGGTAGGACCTTCCTCATACACCTCAATCAGAAATTCAGAACCCACCACAATCCTCTGCCCGACTAGTTATAGTAGTGTCTTCTCATAACTATTAGCTCTCCGAACCCTACCCCCAAGATACCCAACAAGTAGACAACCCAGAACATAACACATCCAACCTCTCAGTCGTGGAAGTAATGCACATGCACACCCTTCCTTTAATTTGCTCACTCGTGTAAGTCCACACCAAATACCACCAAGTCTATGTAAGTTCAAAATGTTTATTTTGCATTGACAAGCTCTGTACGTTGTTCTATTATAATGCATCACCAACAGGAAAATCAATAACATTAAACAATAAACATTGTTACACTTACTTACAGTTGGGAATTAAATCATGATAACTGAACAGTGGTGGAAGCACCACCATCCCCTAGGAATTTAGATCATATCAATTTATAAATGAAGATTTGAGTGAAGGGACCCCTCACCTTAGAAGAACCTAGTACTGGTAGTTGTTGCATCATAAGCTCTGCAAAGCTCTGGTTCGCAGAAGGGAATCCTTCAGTCGTAGTATATTGCAAGCATTTCTCAGCCGTGCCAAAAAGTGTAGCATTTATGGATAAGCAATATGGACTAACAGTACACCAGTGCTTCATAAAAAAGTGGCTTGTTAATGTTTTGGTTGACCGCTTGTATGCAGCGTGTAGACAGTAGCAGTGTGAGGTCATGTGGGCTCAAAGGTGTCTTATACAACAAGCTGCAAGGTAACGTCACATGTGCAAAAATAAAAGACACAAAGGTAAAATGGTTGCATGGCTCGGGCTAACTAAGCAAAGGCTAGAATGACCCTAGGGGGGACCATATATAACTACTAGTGTCTCCTCTACTACTACCTGATTTGTACTAGTGATGTATGTTATACACTATTAACTCATTTTTCAATCTTGCTACTGACCAATAGGGGGAGGTGTATATGATGCCTAAAAAATATGTAATGTTTTCTAAGCGCACTACCGACCATGACCACCATTGCCGGGGCCAGCGAAGGCGGCGCTGAGGGAGAGGATGCTGCAGTTGCCGACGATACCGATGGAGCGGTAGGGGGAGTTCCAGCACCAGTGGCGGGAGGTAGTAACTTAGATTCATAATCCTTAACTATTGTTGACATTACACTCACTGCAAGGGTGTACTGTACGTATACTGTACTGTTGAGACTTAGGGTCCCATTAGGATGGCGGGCGGATTGCCCCCGCCGGGCCGGCAGTAGTCACCGCCGACCCCGCAGGGGCAAACCTCCCGCCATCCCTGTAGAAAAGACCCCCTGCCATATTACAATGGCTGGGTGGTCCGCGGCAGATAGAAACCGTCCGCCGATTTTCCACACAGTCGACATATCGACCGGGCGGAAAAGGGTTCAATATGGTGGCGGTGTCTGAACACACACCGCCAGCCATATAATCTGCATTTTGGAATGCCTTCCCATGGCAGCATTGCCGCCACGGAAAGGCATTCGGAGTATGCTTGGGGTGCCCGTTGCGGGCCCCCATGGAGGGTACCTATACTATGGTACCCCCCTGCCTTTCAAAGCACAGCATGGCAAGCTCCGCACGGGGCCTGTCACGTTGTGCTTGGAAAAGCACAACATGTATTAGCATTGCGGCGGGCGGTGCTTTCGGCACCGCCCACCACAATGTTAAAAATACGGGATGCACCCGCCACTGTGGCAGGCTCATCCTAATTGTCCCCACGGTACCCCCGCCCTTATGTCAGGCGGTCCCTTTTTAGTGTGAGGATGGTGGGCGGACAAAGTGCGCCCGCCATCCGATGTCCAAAGTAAGTAAGAGTTGTTGTGAACGTTTGAAGAGTGAAGACACCCTTTAATTGGCATAGGGGCGGGAGTATTGAGTAACCAATGGCCTCATCTATCTGATTTCAGCTCCGCTTTGAAAGTTTTATGGAGAAGACTAAAAGTCAGATCAGATCACCTGGTGTTCAACTAAAAATTGAAAGACGGGTGGAAGGAAGAAGGACGGGCGAGATTTAATAAATGTTATGTACTGTGCTTTATAGTGCTACCATGCCACTATGTGTATAATTAACTTGTCTTACTGTTTTTCTAAGAGTATATTTTACAATTGTCTTGTTTTTTTACTTTTTGATATACAGCTACTCGTTCGAAAGTTAATCGGAAGGAGTTGGCCACCAAGGCACGGTGCCGCAAGCTGGAGGCAATCCAGCATGAATATCGGCGGCTGGTGGTCTTGGCAGAGGAGGAGAAGGAGACTGCTGCAATTGAAGCCTCCTCCAGTGCCCCGGGCCCCAGCCACCGCCCTCTAGCAGTACAGCGCCACCGTCTGGCGGCTGCCCGCCGCCGCAATACCACCTCTGGTGCCCCCCCACTGTGGCTACAACTGCCGCGCTCTCAGGCGCCGCGTTGCCCGTCTAGAGGAGCAGATGCGTGTCGTCCTGCAATCCCACCCCATATCTTAGTCCCTGTCTTATGCCCCTTTTTTGATTCTTGTTTGGGTGTGTGGGAATTGGGCGTTGGAGTTTTGGACATTTGGACTTTCTTACGGACATTGGTTGGGGTTAGGGAGGGAGTGGGTCAGCTTTTGTGTTTTTTTTTTGCATAGTTTAATTTTGGTTAGGGTACATTAAATCTATATTTCGACGTTACATGCAATGTTGTTAATGTTTTGTAGGTGGGGTTACTGTTTTACATCACACTGTTTCCTTGCTGGTGCAGGTCCACTCATAGCCAGTGTTTGATTGAAATAATTGGCTGACTGTGTAAGACACAAACAGATAGATGCAACACCCCTCACTGATTGAGTTGTCCTACTAGTACTTTCAGTCTCTCTTCTAGTCTATGCATTCTTTATCTGGACTCAAAGGGGTGTGTGAATTCATTGAAAACATCTCCATTATTAATTATGCCTCCCCCAAACTTCTCTTACCTTTGCTTGATGTTTAACTTAGGCACAGCGATGTCTGCATGGTGAAGATGGTTTCCTTTTTCAAACATGCCATGATTGGGGTGGTGGTAGTATAGTAGTAGTAGTAGACACTGGCAGGGCAGCAGCATTTGCAAAAAAAGAAAATGAGATAGTCAGTCGCCTTTGAGAGACTGTTCGAGGAGTAGTAGAATGAAGTACAGTACAGAACTTACCGAGCAACAATAATATGCTAAAAATGTTTACATCAAAACATTATGGTGGTGGGGATAGCCTACTGGACAGAGTTACAAACTATAGTTGTGTCAAGTCACTTGACTAGGCCTACAGCGTAACAGTAAGTGCTGTGTATGAGGAATGACATCAAATCCAATCAATGCCGGCAATTAATGCTGAGGTATATGTTCCTTTGTTAAATAAAAATCACCTCTAAAATATACTGCTCATGGGTGGGCAAGCAGAAGAAGATCATCGCCCGGCCTTGAAATTGAAGTACTGTTACTTTCGCCACATCCGCCCCAGCAAGCGTGTGATTAAGTATTGGTGTACATTTAATTTAGTCACACCTCGACAATAAGTCACACAGCCCGAGGGAATAGGGTTAGGGTTTGTTGATTGGATGGGAAGGGGGTTTGGGGAAAAGTTTGACAGTGAAAAATAGTACGCATGGACAAACAAACGACAATCTTTGAAGACTACCATATCCATATCAATATGTTAAGGGAGAAAAAGGAAATGCATGCATGATGATGATTGATAAGGAGACCCGGATTACATACATTTCTTGTTCTGTTGTTCCGGGCTTAATACTTTTACAGATAGCAAATAGAATTTTTAAATATTGGTAGGGATGAATCATAAACAGAGAGCAAACCTAATGATAATAACAACAACAAGAATAACACACTGTTGTAAAGATTGTAGACAAACAAATGAATCAAATTATTTAAAAGAAGATGAAAGGTGATACTGTTACTGTGTTATCCTGGTCAAAAATGTGGACTGGATTTGCATCTCAGCATTCCTCTTGGTCCTCTCGTCCATCAATCTTGGGTGTCGCCACTCACCACAGCCCGGCTGGAAAAAAATGTAGATTTATTGGTAAGTTAGGTGTGCATTGTAATGTTTTCCCAAGTATAGGGCAAGGCCCGGCCTATAATTGTAGATGGAAAAACAAAGGGGATATTGAGAAACAAAGTTGAAACAAATGCACAAGTTATGGTGTAGTGCAACAAGAACACTTTCCGAGGCGGCATGTATGCATCATCTCTACTCTAGTCTGTTTCCAGCATTGACCTTCAACAACAACAGGACAGAGCAGGCCCACAGTGACATGCCTGAAGGCACGTTGCTTAGCACATCCTCATTTTAGAGTACTTTTTTTTTTTTTAAAGAGTTGGACATAGGCAAAGCACATATCCATTTCAAACATAGCATTTTACAATTTAAGTTAGTAAATCAATGCACCGCTGTCATCCCACCGCTACACTCGACTACACTTATACACAGACATTTGGGTCTGCTGTGGTTGTTGTTGACGTGTTTACCTTTAGGCTTTTATGTCACTCATGAAACGTCCTCCTGACGTGTTATTATTCCATCAATCATCTCCGATACTTGTACTGACTGACTGTGAAGATCGGCCTGCAGTTGAAGTAAAATTTTGTTATTACGCAACAAGAGTAGAAATAATGTTGACTTGAGTCACTCTTTAGTGTGTACAGTAAGACAACTAGTACACTTTGACTTCACTGCGTGCACAAAAAACAAACAACAAAAACACAAACACCAATCGCTCAGAGTCAGGTGTCCAATGCATGCCAGTAATGTTCATTACCTGTTCCTCCTCATCTTAAGTTAAAGGGCCGTCTTTTTCGCCATCATCATCATGGACGGTGCTGTTGTCAATCATACTCAGTGCGCAGATTGAGTCCTCTTCCTGTATTCAATCAAAAGCAATGTATCAAGCTGCAGGAGAAGTACAAATTTCTTATTTGCAAGAAGGGGAGAATTCACCTTGAGTTACGTTTAGTGTGTACTGTAGAAAGATGATTAGTGCACAATGACATAACTTCATGCACAGCAAACAACAACAAAATACCTCAGTCTGCGACTCTGCGTCCAATGCATGGCATCAATCATTACCTGTTCCATCTCATTTTCAGTTAATGGGCAGTCCCTCTCGGCTCTGAAAGAAGGATAGCTATAGTAGTCATCTGATTCAAGCTCCACTTCTTTTGGCGGAACTAGGAAAGTTTATATTTTTTCTTCTATTTTCCATCATCCAATCATCATTCATGAGGGCAATGGATTTAGGCGGGAGATTCAGTATGATAGAGCGGAGGAGCTGGATTCGGAGGACTCTACTATCAAATTGCAGACACCTGAAACTTGTATATTGAAATAAGAAGAGTAGAAGACGGTGGTAATGGATTTGTTGTGATTCACAAGTTTGTAACTGGAACGACAGACACACAAATAAAGGGGAAAAAAAGGGAGGAAGACAGTAAGTGCAAGCCTAATTCTCAGGGAAGTATAGCTCGTCCTCAAACTCTGGGGATTCAGCCAGTAGTAGGTAATCATGTGACACACTACTTCCGTCACCTGAGCCACTGTCCTCATCTTCCTCCCTTGCTTCATGTATTGTGTAATTCGGTGGTATGAAGTGCTGACTCATTTTGATCATTGTTAACCTCTCCACGTTTTTGGGCGAGAGACTGGTCCTTCTCACTGTTACAATGGAACCAGCAGCACTGAAAACACGTTCGGAAGAGACACTTGCGACAGGGCAAGCCAGATAGCTTATCGCCAGCCTGCTGAGCAATGGCCATTCAGACCGTTTCCTATACCAATACTGCAATGGGTTTTGATCAATGTACACCTCCATTGGGTCGTCCAGATAGGCCTGGACCATCCGCTCAATGTTCAGGGGTGCTGCTGCTAAGCTTTCAGGTTCTTTTCTCTGTGCATCAGCACTGTGCTTATTAATGCCTAACTGTACATACCACTTGTCTAACGATTCTACTGGGCCTAATGATCCAGTTATTGTTCCTGTTGTCGATAGTGATGGTGAGTGTTGTGATCCAAACGCACTGCCCTCAGCCTCCGAAGTTGCACTTGATGCTGCATGCCCTGCTGCAGTACTTCTTGTGGGTTGATCTTGTGGGCTTTTAATTAGCAGCCGTTCATTTTCCAACTTACTCGCTGCCTCAGCTATCCAAGTTTTGTAGCGGGCAACATCAATCTCTGAAAAAGGAAAGAATGTCTTCAGTCCAAATTTTGCCCGTGGATCCAGAATTGTGGCAGAAATGTAATGTTCTTGTGAAAATTTTTATTTTCTATCACTTTATTTTCAGCTAAGCGACAGGCTAAGCTCTCCACCAAGTCATAGGCTCCCTTTTTGTCCTCTACACCTTTGCATGATTCAGACACCTTCTTCAGCTGATACTCTAGCATTTGCAATAATGGGATAGCTTGGCCCATTGTACAGTCCTCCTTGCTGACTTCACGTGTGAAGACCTCAAAAGGGCGCAGCATTTCAGTCAGGCATTTAACTAGGCCCCATTGCTCCATCTGAAGGGTCATGCCTTTCACAGTAGCATCCCCTTTTTGCCAGACATATTCATTGAGTGGTCTGTACTGCTCAAACAGATGATCAAGCATGTAATACGTTGAGTTCCAACTTGTTGCCACCTCCTGGATGAGTGCTTTGACTGGCATCCTATATTCACGTTGAATGATCCTCAGCTGCTTCCGAGCGTTAAAAGAATGGCTGAAATGAGTGCATATTCTTCGGCAGATGGCCAGTAAGTTGCTGACTATGGTTCTTTTTTCAGAAAGTCTTGAACTATAATGTTTATGCAGTACGCCAAACAAGGAACCCTGAAATAGGAACCAAGATCCATGGCCTTAAGTACATTACTGCCATTGTCTGATGCAACAAAACCAATACTAAGCGCTCTTGGGTGCAGCCATTCAAAAACCTTGCTGCGAAACTCTTGCAAAATGTTTACAGCAGTATGAGATTTCTCCATGGCGAACATGGCTACAGTTGCATGTTTCCGAGTACCTTTAAAAATCGCAGCTGTGTCAACAGCACCTCATTCAGCTAGCTTATCTCTAACCCCCACAAAAGAAACCCAGTCTGCAGTGATGCACATGTAATCTGTGGCTTGGCAACTGGTCCACATGTCTGTTGTCAGGTGGATATTGTGAACAGCACTCTGCTGCAAAGCTTGTCCAACCAATTCCATGATGTAGTGCCGGAACAGCAATTCTTACGCAATAGGACCGGCTGGGAACCTTCCATTTAGGGCAGATGGCTGACACAAATTCAAGTAAACCCACCCCTTCCACAAATGAAAAAGGGAGAAGGTCCAGCGCTAACATTTTAGCCAGCTTCGCATTATACAACCGTGCCGTTGGGTGGTTGCATTGGAACTGCCCCTCCAACCTAAGCATGCTCTCAATGGTAGGCTGGATTACTTTCCTTAGTGGTGCTGTTGTTTTCATTAACCCACTTAGGCTCAACGACGCAGTTTGTCTCATTGCGGTACTCGGTCGCCTTGGTGTCTCAGCCTGACTCTGAGTATGGCTCTTACTGCGGTGCCACTCAGATGTTACTGAGGAGGATGTGGGCGGTACCACTACACTACTGGGGACAGGGATAGAAATGCCTCCCTCTTCTTCACCTTCCACCGCAATAATATCGTCCCCTGATTCTTCCGGACCATCTTCAATGTGTTGAGTTTTTCTACTTTCTTTTAACTGAAATAGGTTATTCTCCCACACGATAGTGTGGTGTATTCTGAGATGACCTGCTTGGCCTCCGGTACCATAGTTTGTACCAAGCTTACCCCGCCGAACACCTTGTCGACAAATTGAGCATATAGCAACGTTCTCCTCCTTGGTCCTAACAGAAAAGAAGTCCCAAACTGGGGAGGAGAACTTTCTGGCACTGCTGGATGTGCCACTTTCAATACCAGATGAACTGGAGGGTGTGCTTGGAATGTGACTCTGTGCAGCTACACTGTGACTTTTACTACCACTAACTACTGAGATGGGTGAGCTGGATGTAGGTCCCTGCCGGGCCTTGGAGAATATGGCAGCTGGAGGTAGTGGTTGTGTAACCTGTGTTGGTGATATCCGTGCTACATCCCGCTCAGTAGCTGCCTTTCTGGATAGGGTGAGAATGTTGGTCTCCAATCCCTTTGGCGTGAGAGTGATGTGCGTGATGACTGGCTCGTCTTCATCAACATCACCCCCCTCTTCTACATCTACCTCCATAACTCTAAGTTTTTCTGGGACCTTCCTTTTCAGAAGCATTGTCTTGTGGCATGCATCACTCTCAAACTGAACTGGTGGCTGCCAAGTGGCATCACGATCATCAGAAGCGGGGCTTGAAGAAGAAGATGATGGACTAAGTTTCCTTTTCCTTGCTGGTGGTCTGGAAGACAATAGATCTTCTGAAACAGTGGTTTGCTCCACTTTGTCTGCAGGAAGCTCGATTTCCTGAAATGCCCCTACGTCAGGAGCAACAACTACTATGTTGGGCTGTTGATGCGGCTGCTGCTGTTCTCGTAGCGGCTGCTGCTGTTCTTGTTGCTGCTGCTGCTGTTCTTGTTGCGGCTGCACACTTATCTGCTGAGTTTCCGCCTGCGTTGATTGTGTACTACTTTGCAATAATGACATTTCAACATTGCTGCTCGTTAGTAGACTGACTACCTCTGCGACACTCAAGGGCTTGGGCCTAGGTTGGTGGGGTTGGACCGCTGGTGCTGAGGTGCTGCTCCCAGCTTTGTTCCCGGACAACGCTTCTGCAGGCGCTTCCTTTTTCTGTTCCTTCTTCTCACCAGCAACTTTCTTGGTACTGGACCTGGTACCTTTCTTTGGGGCCATCTTCTTCAGATGTCAGGCAGGACGCAGATGCACAACAAGTTCTGGTCACACGTGGACGTGATGCACAGCAGGACTTCGTCTGGCTGGCAGTACAACGGGTGATGATGATGACACCTCCTCCTCTGGCTTTTTGTGCACCTAAAAGCAAATAAGCCAGGAGAAGAGCATCAGTGAAATGTTGCATATTTTGTTGTGGTTCAGTTACTTACTATTGTACTAGTGCAAACAAAAGATATAGTCTAGCCATTTCTGAGACTTTGTCAACAAGTGCTATGTTGTACTACTGTGTACACACACTACACTCTCAGGAAGGATAGGAAAGATAATAGGAACCACTAAAATAAAAATTTAATGGAAGTGGGGTGGACCCTATTTGCTATTAAATTTTTTAAGCATCTCATCATTCATTGTCAGGGCTCCTAGGGGCGCTTGGACAATAGCGGGTACAGTGTTGGGCAGAAGTTATGGGTCAGGAAGAAGAATGCTGGCCAGAGGCAATGGCTGGACCAGGCTGAATCAGAAATGGAACCGAAGAAGGGACGCCACTTTCTAATCATCGCAGCGGTCTAGTTTATTTATTCCTCACAGGTGTTCAGAGGCAGCTTGAGGCGCGCGCGCTGGAACCAAAGCGCACTTCACTGAGGAAGTTACAGAGCACGCAGGTTAATTCTTAGGCTCCTCAGATTTAGTCAGAGAGCAACCTCGTCGGGTTTCGCCCGGTTTCTCGTCCGCTACCTCCGTCGGAAGTAGTCAGAAGCAGTCTAAGTTCGCAGCAAGGTTGAGAAGGAGAAGTTTGCTGAGGTAACAGTTTGTGGCGTCTCATCCCAATTTCTCGGCTTCAGCTGGTGAAAGCAACTCGTCGAGGGATACCTAGCGATACCAGAACCTGAAGGGAGAAAGAAGTCATAAGCTAAGTCACAAAGAAAATAATAGAATTACTCTGAATAAAATGTCAAATAAAATGTTGTATATAGTTAGAGACTAGACAGTACTTACCAGAAAAAACTAGATTAACGGCAATATCCTGCTAAGAAGGGAAAGGTCGTCAAAAAGGAATTCCAGTACAGTTAAGAAAAGTCGTTAGAAAACAGATACAATTAAGAAGAGTTCCTACAGAGATAAGGCATACACACTCAAGTAAGTGAATAGATTACCTAAAGAGTAAGAGAGTTCAAGGGGCAAATAGGAAATAAATACATTAAGTGATATCTTGTTGACAGGTAAATTCCAGAGGTGCCTATTCAAGAAAAAGAAAGAACAGAAAAAGAGATAGTAACAAGAATACTAGAAGAGGGGCACAGTGCTTGGAGCTAAGGGTAGGTAAAGAACAAGGGAGCGGAATAGAATATAGAATTTAGCTAAGTGTAAGAGATTGTAACTTAATGCTTGGTTTTTAGATTCTCTCAGCTGACACGCAGTCTGCAGATAGAACGAAGAAGTAGACGAAAGAGAGAAGACAAGCTTCAGGACCAGTCTCTTCTTGTTTATTATTTTATCCACTCCCCCTTCCCCCTTGGGGGTAGAGTTGTGGGTCTAGAAGTTAAACTGGACCGCAGAAATATCCTTGAAGGGGAGTTGGGAACCAGCGTCTCTGTTCCTGTGCAAGATTACAGAAAGAATACTCTTGAACCCTTGACAGAGTGAAGTGCCCACATTTAAAAACTTGCACCTGAGCAGAGATGGCTGAAGGAATAAATTTGCAAACCTTAGGAACAGTTTTAGAGACAATACAGAAGGAGTTGGTGGCAGTACGGGAGGAAAATCAGAGTCTTAGACAGGAGGTGGTCAACTCTAGGAAGGAGACAGCAGAATTAGCTCAGAGGTTAAGACAGCCATTTAGTACAGGACGAGAAACCGGAGACCCTCCTATTGAAGGTCCAAGTAGAATGGCAACACAAGTAATTCATTCTCTGTCCCCAGTCATACCGTTAGCTTCCCCAGAGCGATTTAGCGGAGACCCACAAAAGGCGCAGATATTTATCACTCAGTGCTCACTATACTTCATGTGCCGCCATTCGATTTTCCCAGATGCACAGTCAAGAGTAGCCTTCGTGTTGTCATACTCAAGCGGAGACGCGGCGTCCTGGTCAATGCCCTTGGTTTCCCGTGACGACCCCCTACTGCATAATTACGAAGCATTCAAACAAGAATTTCTTCGGATCTTTGACAGACGGAGAATCTCTCAAGCGGTAGATAACGAATTACTTGACTTAAGACAAGGAAACCGAGATCTCGTGGCATACTTGGCACAATTTAAGAAACTAGTGGTGGAGACTGACTGGCCTGAGAGTAAAAGAGCAGCAGTCTTCTATAGAGGGCTAAAAGACGAACTCAAAGATGTTTTGGCGCAAATTCCAAATCGACCCACCCAAATCTCAGAGCTGGTAGATCTGGTCTTAGAAATAGACTTCCGCCAAGGAGAGAGAAAAGAGAAGAGATTTTAAACCAATAGTTCCAAGATTTGACAGGGCTCGGTCAGAAGGAGTCAAGTTTGCGGACGGACAAGTGGTGTCAGAACCGATGCAAATAGGAACTATAAGGGGTCCTTTGACCAAGGAGGAGAAAGAAAAAAGAAGGACAGGCAATTTATGCATGTACTGCAGATACAGTGGACATTTCGTTAGGGGGTGTCCAAAGAAACCAAAGACTTCTTTCAAGCCGAAGGAAAACTTGCAGCACCACCAGTAGCGGGAGTTGGACCGGTGGATGCTAATCAAAAATCAACTCCAACTGAACATCAAGTAGCAAATACCCTGCAGTCATCGGCCCCACACTTGATTTTGTCAATGGTAATTAAGTTTCGGCAAGTAACATTGACCGAGGTTTCCGTAATGATAGATTCCGGAGCTACTGGAAACTTTTGCGACTTAAAATTTGCAACCAAGGTAGGGTTACGAGCAATATTGAAATCTAGGAGCGAACCCGTCCGGGCGGTGGACGGAACGAATCTTTCCTCCGGACCCATAGTGAGCCATACAGAGCAAGTACAGCTGATTTCCAGTGACGGACACCAAGAAGTGATCCAATTCAATTTAATTGACGCGCCCCAGTTTCAACTCATCTTAGGCCTACCCTGGCTCACAGAACACAACCCGACAATCAATTGGAGCTCCAGGACAATAGTAATGGATTCGGAGTATTGTAAGAAGAATTGTTTTGAAGCAAAAGAAAAAACCAATGGGTGTAATCCAGCTCATTCTTTGTGTATGACTGCAGTATCTGTTTGCGTCATCAATTCTCAAGAAATTCCACAAGAGTATCGAGATTTTGAGGATGTGTTCAATGAAACGGAAGCAGAACAATTGCCACCACATCGGGTGTATGATTGTAAGATAGACCTGGAACCGGGCTCAAATCTGCCTTGCAGTCGAGTTTATGCCTTAACAGAAAAGGAACATTGTCATTTGAAAGAATACTTAGACAAATATCTGGCAAATGGTTTCATCAGGCCATCGCAATCTCCAGTGTCTTCGCCTCTATTCTTCGTGCCGAAGAAGGAAGGTGATTTGAGAACTTGTATCGATTATCGCGCAATTAACAGAATCACCAAGAAAAATCGGTACCCGCTTCCACTTATTTCCGTCCTTTTGGATCAGGTGAAAGGAGCACAGATATATACAAAACTCGACCTTAGAGGGGCTTACCATCTTGTCCGAATGCGAGAAGGAGATGAATGGAAGACAGCTTTCAGAACGAGATTTGGGCTATTTGAATACCAAGTTATGCCGTATGGTCTCTGCAACGCTCCGGCAGCTTTCCAACATTTTATTAATGACATCCTCCATGAATACATTGATCAGTGTGCAATAGTCTACATAGACGATATTCTAATTTATTCATCCGACAAGAATAAGCATCGAGGAGAAGTGAGAGGCGTTTTACAGAAGCTCCGAGAAAATAAGCTGTTTGTGAAACTAGAAAAATGTGTGTTCAACGTTTCCCAGGTGGAGTTTTTGGGCTTTGTCCTTTCACCAACCGGAATAAACATGGACGAACGGAAAATCAAGGCAGTGGTCGACTGGAAGTCCCCCGAAAGTGTGAAGGAGGTTCAGAGCTTTATAGGGTTCGCAAATTTCTACAGAAGGTTCATAAGTGAACTCTCACGGAAAATACTTCCTCTAACAAAACTACTCAGGAAGGGAGTTCGCTTTGATTGGACAGAAGAAACCGAAGAAGCTTTTAAATCTCTGAAGAAAGATTTTATCACCGCTCCAATACTTTTACATGCAGATCCCTCGGAACCATTTTATGTTGAGACTGATGCCTCCGATTTAGCAGTTGGGGGAGTGCTATCTCAACGACACAAGGAAACAGGTCAGCTGCATCCAGTAGCTTACAGATCGAGAAAACTAACACCAGCTGAAGTAAATTACACTATAACGGAAAAAGAGTTACTGGCCATTAAAGACGCCTTTAAAGAGTGGCGACACTACCTCATGGGAGCTCAGCATATCGTGTCAGTTTTCACAGATCATCGAAATTTAAAATTTCTAAAATCAGCTAAGACACTAACACCAAGACAACTTAGATGGTCATTGTACTTTGCCGATTATGACTTTGTAATCACCTACAGACCTGGGGCACAGAATGGGAAGGCAGATGCCTTGTCCAGACTAGGAACCAATAACCAAAAAAGTAACACGGAAAATCAAGCCATAATTCCAAGTACCAGAATCATTGGCGCCACCACCTCAACTGACCTGAAGAAACAAATAATCGAAATCATGAGTCCAGAAGAAATGCAAGGTTGGGCCGAAGAGGGCGCTGGAAGGGAAATCCAACAACAGTTGCCATATTTTCAAGGAGCCTTGTATTTGCCTACCAAAGAGTTACAAGATCAAGCGCTGTACGAGTGCCATGATGCTCTTTTAGCTGGGCACAAAGGAGAAGCTAAAACCGAAGAATTAATTAAAATACTTTATTGGTGGCCTCAAATGACCAGGGACGTGGAGCAGTATGTCAAGACCTGTGAAATCTGTGCTCAGGGAAAATCAGAACGGCAGGCTCCTAAGGGGTTGTTACAACCTTTGCCTACACCACCCTTTCCATGGCATACAGTTACGTTAGACCTCATTGTAGATTTACCCCTTAGTCAAGGTTACAACACCATCCTAGTGGTGGTTGACACATTTTCTAAAATGGCACATTTTAGGGCTCTAAAAGGGGTTCCCACAGCTAAGCAACTTGCCAGACACTTCAGTACACAAATTGTGAAGATTCACGGAATTCCGAAGATTGTCATTTCAGATAGGGGGACACAGTTCATGTCCCATTTTTGGAAGGCTTTTCTGGAAGGTCTGGGGATCGAAGCCAGGTATTCAACCAGTTATCACCCAGAGACAGATGGGCAAACAGAGAGGGTGAACCAAGAATTAGAGCAGTACCTAAGGTTGTATCTTTTGAAACAAGATGGAGAGTGGGCAGATTATTTATGGGCAGCTGAGTTTGCACACAACAATGCCAGGAATGTTTCCACAGGTTATTCCCCATTTTACTTGAACTATGGCCGACACCCAAATTTCACCATAGGGCAGACTGATATTCTAGTCCCAGCAGTGAAAGACCTAGTATCTCATTTGAAACAAGTCCATCAGACGGTCATACAAAACTTAGAACAGGCTAAGAAAAAATACAAGACCTATGCAGATAAAAAAAGATGAGAGGGTCCTCCCTTAGAGACAGGAGATTGTGTTTGGTTAAGTACAAAGAACCTAAGGTTAAAAGGTAACAGGAAATTTCAACCAAGATTTATAGGGCCCTATCGTATAGAAGAAAAGATGTCTCCGGTTACCTATCGGTTAAAACTACCCACCAAATTGAAGGTTCATCCAGTGTTTCACGTATCATTGTTGAAAAAGGCACCACTAGAACTGCGAAAAAACTTGCCTCCGAAACCCATTCCATTAGAATCTGGAACAGAGTTTGAAGTCAAGGAGATTTTAGACTCGAAGGAGGTAAAGGGCAAATTGTACTACTTAGTGGACTGGAAGGGCTATGGGCCAGAGGAGCGATCTTGGAAATTGGAGTCCGATGTGCATGCTCCGAGATTAGTAAAATCCTTTCACCAAAGATTTCCTACAAAGCCACGATTGAGAGGACCTCCTTTGTTGGGGGGTACTGTCAGGGCTCCTAGGGGCGCTTGGACAATAGCGGGTACAGTGTTGGGCAGAAGTTATGGGTCAGGAAGAAGAATGCGGGCCAGAGGCAATGGCTGGACCAGGCTGAATCAGAAATGGAACCGAAGAAGGGCCGCCGCTTTCTAATCATCGCAGCGGTCTAGTTTATTTATTCCTCACAGGTGTTCAGAGGCAGCTTGAGGCGCGCGGGCTGGAACCAACGCGCACTTCACTGAGGAAGTTACAGAGCACGCAGGTTAATTCTTAGGCTCCTCAGATTTAGTCAGAGAGCAACCTCGTTGGGTTTCGCCCGGTTTCTCGTCCGCTACCTCCGTCGGAAGTAGTCAGAAGCAGTCTAAGTTCGCAGCAAGGTTGAGAAGGAGAAGTTTGCTGAGGTAACAGTTTGTGGCGTCTCATCCCAATTTCTCGGCTTCAGCTGGTGAAAGCAACTCGTCGAGGGATACCTAGCGATACCAGAACCTGAAGGGAGAAAGAAGTCATAAGCTAAGTCACAAAGAAAATAATAGAATTACTCTGAATAAAATGTAAAATAAAATGTTGTATATAGTTAGAGACTAGACAGTACTTACCAGAAAAAACTAGATTAACGGCAATATCCTGCTAAGAAGGGAAAGGCCGTCAAAAAGGAATTCCAGTACAGTTAAGAAAAGTCGTTAGAAAATAGATACGATTAAGAAGAGTTCCTACAGAGATAAGGCATACACACTCAAGTAAGTGAATAGATTACCTAAAGAGTAAGAGAGTTCAAGGGGCAAATAGGAAATAAATACATTAAGTGATATCTTGTTGACAGGTAAATTCCAGAGGTGCCTATTCAAGAAAAAGAAAGAACAGAAAAAGAGATAGTAACAAGAATACTAGAAGAGGGGCACAGTGCTTGGAGCTAAGGGTAGGTAAAGAACAAGGGAGTGGAATAGAATATAGAATTTAGCTAAGTGTAAGAGATTGTAACTTAATGCTTGGTTTTTAGATTCTCTCAGCTGACACGCAGTCTGCAGATAGAACGAAGAAGTAGACGAAAGAGAGAAGACAAGCTTCAGGACCAGTCTCTTCTTGTTTATTATTTTATCCACTCCCCCTTCCCCCTTGGGGGTAGATTTGTGGGTCTAGAAGTTAAACTGAACCGCAGAAATATCCTTGAAGGGGAGTTGGGAACCAGCGTCTCTGTTCCTGTGCAAGATTACAGAAAGAATACTCTTGAACCCTTGACATTCATGGAGCTGCTGCTGGCAAAGGGGGTGGATGGATGGAAGCAGCAAGCCAATAGGAAAACCACGCAGGCCTATATGGCAAAAGCAGGACACTAATAACTCCCAACACAAAAAAAGGCCACCAGCCACATGGACAGTCACAAATCACAAACAGGCAGGGGGCCTGGGAAACACCAGGAGCTGACAAAAGGCCTATAAAAGCCAGGCAAAGGATGCATGCTAAAGCAAACTGCTCTGCCTTTCTAATGCAACAAAATGCAAATACGAAACTTCACAGGCCCCAAAAAGGTCTGCAGGGTGCATGCATTGCACACCAACACACACCAGACACACACAACAAAGGCATGTCTTTAAGACAACCAACATCAGAAAGCCCATCCCAAAAAAACACACTTGCCAACTCAATCCAATGCCATCCATGCCCTAAATGATGTCTAAATTCAACAGACCACACAGAAACACTTGATTAATAAAGCTGTGGCTACCTGCTCTGAGCCTACTGAATGAAAGCAGGCCTGTTGGCAGACAAGGCCAGAGAAGCTTGCAGGCCTAGGCTTCAAAATGGCCACCAGCCACATGGCCAGGCCCAACAACATCAGAAAGCCCGCCCGAAAAAAACACACTTCCCAACTCAATCCAATGCCATCCATGCCCTAAATGATGTCTAAATTCAACAGACCACACAGAAACACTTGATTAATACAGCTGTGGCTACCTGCTCTGATCCTACTGGATGAAAGCAGGCCTGTTGGCAGACAAGGCCAGACAAGCTTGCAGGCCTAGGCATCTAAATGGCCACCAGCCACAAGGCCAGGCCCAACAACAGAAAGCCCACCCCAAAAAAACACATTTCCCAACTCAATCCAATGCCATCCAGGCCCTAAATGATGCTTGAAAATGAAATACATTCAAAAAACACCAAAGGAACAGTTGCTTCATCATGCACACACCCATGAGGCCATGACTAGCTCGGGCCTACTACTGACTACTACTACCCATAACATTTTTAAAAAAAGGAATGATAGTTACCAAAAATAAATTGTAGTTACAACAACTGCAATGCCCCCAATCAAACAGACACACAAAAACCACTTACTTGTAAAATATCCAGTTAAAAAATCCTCAAATCCAATTGCAATGATGCAGCAGACAAAAAGAGTGATCTTTCCAGCTCAAAATCCAAAGGCAGAAATTTTGACATTTTTGCGCTCTCTGCGGAACGCGAAAATGTCAAATTATCGCAATTTCCGCGAATGAATCGGAATTTTCCTCTCCCAGGCCTATATGGCACGATTGTGCCCCCTTGACAGAGCTGACTTCCAAGAAGCTGCCCCATCCCAACCACTGATCTGGACAGATGCAGGCCAGACTGCTTTTGACACCCTGAAGGAAGCCATGGGCATAGTGCCTGTGCTCAAGGTAGACTGATGCCTCAGAGCATGGTCCAGGAGCTGTGCTTTCACAGCTAAACAAAGAGGGCCTAGATCCCCCGGTAGCCTTCATTAGTAGGAGGTTACTTCCCGGAACAGAGGAGGAGCGCAATAGAAAAGGGAAGCTTTTGATGAGGTCTGGGCGCTGAAGAAGCTACAACCCTTTTTTTGGGGACTTGCTTCCAGGTTCAGACAGATCACAGGCCCCTCAGATGGTTAATGCAGATGAGTGCTGAGAATCCTAAACTGTTCATGTGATCCATATCCCTACAGGGAATGAACTTTACAGTGGAACACCACTCTGGAACAGAACATGCCAACGCTGATGGTCTTTCCAGGTTGATCTGCCTTAGTGTTGAGAACTCCCAAGAGGTTGGGTAGCTCTCCCCTCTTTCAATGTAGGGGTACATGTGTTAGACCTGACATCTTTTGGTGTGGTTTCCCCTGTCTTTTTGCTTTTGACCTCCTGTTTTTGACTGTGTGCTGAACTTTGTTTCTGCTGGTTTTAGGACTCTAGGCACTTTACCACTGCTGACCAGTGCTAAAATGCAAGTGCTCTTTGTCTAAAATTGATAGTAATTGATTTCTTTATGATTGGCATATTTGATTTTCAGGTTAATCCCTAGTATAGTGCACTGTATGTGCCTATGGCCTGCTAGTCAAATGCTACTATTGGGCCTGCAGCACTGATTGTGCCACCCACATGGGTAACCCCTGCAAACATGTCTCAGGCCTGCCATTGCAGAGCCTGTGTGGGCAGTTTCACACTGCCATGTTGACCTGGCAAGTGACTTGTCAGACCCAAACCTTTCCTTTTATTACATGTAAGGTACACCTGAGGTAGTCCCTAGGCAGTCCCAAGGACAACGTATGTTGGTGTTTCAAATGTCCTGGTAGTAAAATGTTTTGTAACATTTTACAAATGTATCTTCCAGTTGGGAGCTGATAGAAAAATGGAGTTTGGTGGCTCTGGACCCACAGTTTAAAAACACATCCTTTAGTAAAGTTGGTTTTTAAGTTGCCGTTCTGAAAATACCATTTTAGAAAGTTGGTATTTTCTTTCTTAACCATTCTGTGCCTCTGCCTATCCCTAGAATTCACGTCTGGGTTGGATAACAGTTAGACTTTGTGGATTCACTCTATACAGTCACGTACAAAGGGAGGTGTATGCCCTGCATAAACTGATGGCCCATCACCAGGCTGATGGGAATTCCTGAGCTAGATTTATAGGAGGAGCTGACACTGACACATGAATAGGGCTGTGCCTGTCCCCACACAAAGTAGTCTCCACCCACCTGTAGTGTGTCTGGAGCAAGGAAGGGCAGGGTTTTGTGCACTACTAAGACCTTTCTTTGAAGTCTGCTTAAACCTCTGTATTGAGGACAGTCTGCCAGGAATAGGAGCTTTATTACTGTCAAGAAGGACTGCCACTTTGTTGTTTTCTTTGCTGTGCTGACCTGCTGCTTGCTGCTTCTGCCCTGCGAGTGAAAGGACTGTACCCTGCTTTCCTTTCTGCATCCTGCTTCCCAAGTTTCACCAAGGGCTTGAGTGGAGCATGCCTCCTATTTGAAGTCTCAGGGCCATCAAAAACTTCCTTTTGCAGCACCTGGGCTCCTCTGCTGAGAGCCCTGCTCTGCCAATTGGTGACAGTTCCTGCTCTGGATCCCTGGAATTGAATTCTAGTGCTAAAAGTGGAAAAAAATGCATTAACTCTAAGCGTCACTTTGGAATCTGCAGACCCGTGCAAGAATCATCGCATCATTGCTGCCTGCACCAAAGTCATGATCCCCGTTCACCGAGTGCGTGACGCATCGACCGCTGTTGACAACTCGAGCTAAAACTTCCTCTGCAGGGCCCCGATGATTCGCCGCTACCTGAGTCTCGAGACCCACATCACCGGCACCGCGCCCAGGAACCAACGCATCACTTACCACAAGCGACGCATCACCTCCTTTGTGCAACACACCGTCACCGAGCGCCAAATTCCAATCAGTAGACCCAGAGATATGCAATTTCAAACATTTAAGGTAAGTATAACTTCTAATAGTATAAAGCGCCACTCGCGGTAATCTGGTGATGCTAGACCAAGGGAAAGTCAGAAGTTCTGGCCATCGTGAAGGAGTGTGGGTCAGATATAAGTACCAGGTTTTTCCACTAAAAAATTACATTCTCAAAGTCTGGCAATAAGAGTCCAGTTCATGTTAGAGGAGGCATCAAGGAGCAGTGAGAGGGTCATGGACTGTTGTGACTAGCACGAAGAGTAGGCCAGGCGCTGCGGATGGTGGTTGCTGATGCTTTGTGTTGGCAGTCTTCATGGGCTGTTGATGTTGTAGTGTAAAGTACAGATTTTCCTTTGCCGGTCGTCACTGGTGGTCACTATAATGCAAATAATTGGGTTCACCGGGACTTCGTATTGGTGATCGGCGCAGGCGATGAGGTCTTGGGGCGAGCTTGCCCATTCGTGGTCACAAAGAGCAAAAAACTTTTGGGTTTCTCTTTATCTACACGGAAGGAGCTCAACTAATGACAGAAAAGGGTCCAGGACCTAGAGTGGCAAATGCTGGGGACCAGTAACTCACTACAGTGACTCAGGAAGGTTCAGTTATAGATCCAGGCAGGTCTAGTGCAGCAGGTCAGGTGGGGCAGTTGCAGGGAGGACCCTGGAACTTGTTGTGTACCTGTAGCTCAGAACAAGAGATCAGCCACCTGACCCGGAGTCCCTTCACCTGGGATGAAGAGAGCAGGTACAGTCTTCCTTTTCAAAGAGCAGAGCAGGCCTTAAGCTGCAGGGCAGTCTTCTAGCTTCAGGGCAGTCCTTCCTGGTAGCAACCACAGGCCCAGGAGTGTATGAAAGAGTAGGTCTGAGGGTCCTAATTTTATACCTGGTGCCTCCTTTGAACTGGAAGAAATGTCTGGTGTCCCCCACCTCACAGAAGAGGCAGGAAATTGCAAACACTTCCTGTCTCACTGCCCTGGTACCAGGATGTCTGGAGTTACAAAAGGTTAATGTGAAGTACTTTGTGTTTCTGTTAGGCATTGAGTTTGAAGTACACTTTGGAATCTGCAGACCCGTGCAAGAATCATCGCGTCATTGCTGCCTGCACCAAAGTCATGATCCCCGTTCACCGAGTGCGTGACGCATCGACCGCTGTTGACAACTCGAGCTAAAACTTCCTCTGCAGGGCCCCGATGATTCACCGCTACATGAGTCTCGAGACCCACATCACCGGCATCTTTGATGCACTGCTCCGACACAGCGCCTGTGGTTCAACATCGACGCCTCTAAATCAATGCATTGCGCTGTGACATCGATGAATCATTGACACCACATGGCCTTTTGGCACCAAGGTTTCACACTCGCAATCGACACATCACATCACCTGAGCCTCTCATCGCCACCAGCGGTTGGTGGCTGAACAACCCTGCACCGTGCCCAGGAACCGATGCATCACTTACCACAAGCGAGGCATCTCCTCCTTTGTGCAATACACCGTCACCGAGCGCCAATGTGCCAATGACCTGCATAGCTGTAAGGAACCGTCACATCACCTGCTTTAATGATGCTTCACCTCCATACCTCGTCTTTGATTTTTGATGCATCAAAGGTACTTTGTCCTGTTCAAGCTCAACATTTGATTTAATCTTTGAAAAACCATATCTTGACTTTTGTATGTTACAGTTTTATTGTCTTCTAAAATGGGTGTTGAGCACTATTGTGGTGTTTTCACTGTTTTACTGTGTGCTTGTACAAATACTTTACTCATTGCCTCTGAGGATAAGCCAGACTGCTACCAAGGAGGTGAGCACAGGTTATTCTGAGGGTGTAACTTACTTTCCCTGACTGAAGTGAGGGCCCCTACTTGGATAGGTTGCAAACCACTGCCAACTAGAGACCCAATTTCTAACATCACCTAACAAGCATTATTTCTTTCTTTTTTGTTTTCTAATGTGGTAATTTGTAACCAAGATCCCTTGGCAGCACTAGGATAGCAGAAGAAGGTTCCATAAATCAAATCAGCTGGCGAGAAAGGAAACAGCTTGCATGCAAATTAATGGAGGGAAAAGACAAAAAGTTGTTTACACCTGGGACCTAGTTTCTTCAAAAACAGGAGGGATGTCCAGATGAAGTCTGATGATGAGCTAAATGACTCTGCTGTCAACGATTTCTTGAAAGGTGCTAAGGTGGACATACATTCAGACGAGGATCCAGCAAGTCCTAGAGTTGGACCCCCTTTACTCTGATGGGATTTCTTGCTTTTTATTTCTGTTGTTAATCTGAGGTAATATTTATTTTGCATGGCTTGCTCTGAGGCTCATCAGAGGGGTTTCACAGATGAGAGGGACTTGGGCCTTTCTAGTGGATATGACTTGAAATGCAACTTAGAATTGTATCCTTGTTTTGATGGCTTGCTATGAGAAATTGTGTTGTTGGTTGAGGGGGGTGAAACCCTACACAAGCAACAGCCACAATCCTTGTCAGGGTGAACCTCAAAAAGTCACTAAATCAACATTTGCCTAACACGTTGGTAGCCTGGCACAAAAACATTCAGGCTTAACTTAGATGCAATGTGTACCATATTTATGTATCACAAAATCAGAAATAAAATAGAAGCACAACACAATAACAATCCCACACCAATTTAGAAAAATAGATTAGAATTTCATAAATTATTTAACACCTAAATGGCAAAATTCCAATCAGTAGACCCAGAGATATGCAATTTCAAACATTTAAGGTAAGTATAACTTCTAAAAGTATAAAGCTCCACTCGCGGTAATCTGGTGATGCTAGACCAAGGGAAAGTCAGAAGTTCTGGCCATCGTGAAGGAGTGTGGGTCAGATATAAGTACCAGGTTTGTCCCACTGAAAAATTACATTCTCAACGTCTGGCAATAAGAGTCCAGTTCTTGTTAGAGGAGGCATCAAGGAGCAGTGAGAGGGTCATGGACTGTTGTGACTGTAGCACGAAGAGTAGGCCAGGCGCTGCGGATGGTGGTTGCTGAAGCTTTGTGTTGGCAGTCTTCATGGGCTGTTGCTGTTGTAGTGTAGAGTACAGATTTTCCTTTGCCGGTCATCCCTGGTGGTCACTATAATGCAAAGAATTGGGTTCACCGGGACTTCGTATTGGTGATCGGCGCAGGCGAGGAGGTCTTGGGGCGAGCTTGCCCATTCGTGGTCACAAAGAGCAAAAAACTTTAGGGTTTCTCTTTATCTACACAGAAGGAGCTCAACTAATAACAGAAAAGGGTCCAGGGCGTAGAGTGGCAACTGGTGGGGACCAGTAACTCACTACAGCAGAGGCCAGCAGCGCTCAGGAAGGTCCAGTTATTGATCCAGGCAGGTCTAGTGCAGCAGGTCAGGTGGGGCAGTTGCAGGGAGGACTCTGGAACTTGTTGTGTACCTGTAGCTCAGAACAAGAGATCAGCCACCTGACACGGAGTTCCTTCGCCTGGGATGAAGAGAGCAGGTACAGTCTTCCTTTTCAAAGAGCAGAGCAGGCCTTAAGTTGCAGGGCAGTCTTCTAGCTTCAGGGCAGTCCTTCCTGGTAGCAACTACAGGTCCAGGAGTGTATGAAAGAGTAGGTCTGAGGGTCCTAATGTTATACCTGGTGCCTCCATTGAACTGGAAGAAATGTCTGGTGTCCCCCACCCCACAGAAGAGGCAGGAAATTGCAAACACTTCCTATCTCACTGCCCTGGTACCAGGATGTCTGGAGTTACAAAAGGTTAATGTGAAGTACTTTGTGTTTCTGTTAAGGCATTGAGTTTGAAGTACAACTGAGGCTGTGCACAGATCAGCCTCCCCCATCCTGTCAGGATGGCACATCCTGCCAACATTCTGTCTTCCTGTTGTATAGACATCAGGGAGGAATAAACAAAGGCCAGCTGCCAGCTACACCTAGTCCTGTGACTAGGGATGGGCAGACTATTCTGTTCCCCTCATGGAATTGGCAGAATTTTGGCAACTCTGTTTCACTCTTGTAAAGCATAGTTTTAGCCAAATTCGCTCAATTGCTGGGTGGTGCAATTTTTTCTCGCATGCAGCTCCCGAAAGGTAAGTTGGCAAGTGTGAGTGAGATTTGGCATCACTTAGCACAGTTTCTGTTCGCTAGGAGGGCATCCGGTGAGATTTTTTTAATGCGGGGAGCTGTGGGTGGTCCCTACCATTCGCGGTCAGAAGGCTGATGCTCAAACAGATAATCTACTCAAGTGGCAGCAAAATTAACTCGAGTAGCTGTTCACATTGATTTATTACCACGTAACGTGTCACTGGTGCTACATCAGAGTGGTAGCAGTGCAACATGCTTATTTCTGTCCTTTGGTGGAACTCCACTGAGCTCCAACCACCCCTATATATGATCAAGGAAACAGGCTTCAGGCACCAAATGGTTAGGACAGTTCACTGATAGAATATCGATGTGAAAACATTGATGTTCTAAATATCACACAAAAATTATAGACTTAACAGGTAAGTACAAAAATATTGAATCAAAAATATCGAGGTAATAAATATAGATGTAAGAAATATCATTTTAAAAATATATATAAATAAAATAATGTATATTAAATATATGTATTATTAATACTATTTTTAACAACATTTATTACATTTAATATACATTTTAACTAAATATAACAAATAAACTTAATTTAAAAAAATCTAAACACTCAAACCTAAAAACTTATACATATACATATATTTACTTAAAAATAATGTATTAACTATTATATTTACTTAATTTTTAAACTTTAAAATGTTATAAAAATAATATATATATATATATATATATATATATATATATATATATCCCTAATTAAAAAAACACTCTATAATAAATAAAAACATTAAACTATTAAAAAGAAATGAAACTTACATTTCCCAATACAATAGGTGCAACAGTAGGTAAAGTGTTGGATAGCATAATAATTAAATTCACTATATCAACTCCAGTTAGTGCAACAGTAGGGAACTTGTTGGATAGCAGAGGAGTAAAAATTACTATTCCCACTCCAGTGATAGCAACAGTAGGGAAAGTGTTGGATAGCAGAGGAGAAAAAAGTACTATTCCCACTCCAAACAGTGCAACAGTAGGGAAAGTGTTGGATAACGGAGGAATTACATTTACTATTCCAACTCCTGTGAGTGCAAAAGTAGGGAAAGTGTTGGATAGCGGTGGAGTAAAATTTACTATTCCCACTCCAGGGAATGCAAAAGTAGGGTAAGTGTTGGATAGTGGAGGAGCTAAATTTACTATTCCAATTCCTGTGAGTGCAAAAGTAGGGAAAGTGTTGGATAGCGGAGGGGTAAAAAGGACTATTCCCACTCCAGTGAATGCAAAAGTAGGGTAAGTGTTGGATAGTGGAGGAATTAAATTTACTATTCCAACTCCTGTGAGTGCAAAAGTAGGGAAAGTGTTGGATAGCGGAGGGGTAAAAAGTTACTATTCCCACTCCAGTGAGTGCAACGGTAGGGAAAGTGTTGGATAGTGGAGGGGTAAAAACTACTATTCCTACTGCAGTGAGTGTGAAGGTAGGGTAAGTGTTGGATAGTGGAGAATTAAATTTGCTATTCCAACTCCAGTGAGTGCAACAGTAGGGAAAATTTTGGATAGCGGAGGGGTAAAAATTACTATTTCCACTCCAGTAAGTGCAACCGTAGGGAAAGTGTTGGATAGCAGAGAAACAAAAATTAATAATAACACTTAAACAATTGAAAGAACCCAACAAATATTTTTCTTAAAAAAAATAAAAATTAAAAATATTTAAGAAAATATGAAAGAAATATGGTAAACGAAAGTTCTTTTTGCTTGTTTTAATTCTCCATTGGTTGTCTCCCCTTTTTTACCTCTCCAATTAGGTCTCCTACCCCAGTATAAGTCTACAAGGGGTAACTCTACTGCGCCTGGTCATCAGACACAAATTCGAGAATCAGACCAGCGGTAGTGCACCACCCACTCTTTTTATTATATTTGGTCCTGATGAAGTGCCACCAGACCAGCTAGAGGCTAAGCAGGCACGAAACATGTTGACCAACTACAGCACCTCAGCCCTTTAGGAACATTACATCCTTGCTGGGTTCTCTCATACTTTAATTAAGCCTGAGCTGCTACAGGAATAAAACATTTGACAGTAGGACAGCTCTAGACTTATTTTATCTCACTAACCCAGTGCACTACCCAGCCTTCACACGCGCACACACCCTCAGCTTCTTCAAAAGATCTCCACCAAAGGGCCCCGTTAACGGGAGCCCGTTGGGCATTGCAGCTCTGGCCCGATGAGGAGCATGGCCCAATTATGAAGCATGACATCTTTCAGGGTGTGTGAGGGCATCACGAAGAAAGACCTCCCTTCCCCTCTCACTAAGAGCTGCACACCCTTTTGATACACAAAGATATTAAAAAAACACATATAATATTAATTACATATAACAAAAACCTACAAATAATATATAAAATAAATTAATAAATACATTGATGAACAATAATTATTTAAAAGTAGCAAATATTAACAAACAAAAAAATGTAATAAAACATAAATATATTTCTTTTATTTCCTCCCCATAACACCACACCAATAAAAAAACACTTCAAAAACGTTAATTACGTTTGTTTCCATAGTTAACATAATTTAAAAAATCTGATTGGTAAAACAAACATTATTTGAGTACACATGCTTGATCACTATAATATCCACAACACACACCTAAATTAAACTATAAAATATTAAAATATAATTAAATAGTATTTTTAAAAGACAAACTATTACTGTCAACAACTAATAATTGAATATTTAAAAATGTATTGAATACCCACCTGTTACCCCTTCAAAAGTAAAAACAACACACAAAAAAATAAACAATTACACAAAATAAATATAAAATAGTTAACATTAATTAACAACTATATAATAATTAAACACAAAATACTTACCACTCTTTACTCCTATAAACACCAAAACACACACCTAAAATTAATTGCATAATTACCATAATTAATTACTAATTATTTAATTATAAATAATTAACAACTAATTATTCATTCAAGTGAAAATAAATTACTTCCCACCCTTTCCACCCTTTACACCTATAAACACCATAAAACACACCTTACAAATAAATTACTTCTCACCCTTCCCATCCTTTACACCTATAAACACCACAACACAAACCTAAAGTTAATTACACAATTACCTTAATTAATTACCAATTAACTAATTAAAATGAACTAACAACCAATTATTAATTATAATAAATTTCTGTACCCATTTAGCACTATAACATCCCAATTAAACAAATAATAATAAATAAAAAATATTTAATAATTGTATATAATTAAATTACTTCCCACCCTTTTCCTCTACAAACCCACAACCCACTACAGAACTAAAGACCTAAATATCTAATTTAAAAAAAATAATAACTACTGAAGATTTAACACATATATTAAAAATACAAACAAATCTTATACAAAAAAACAGACATCACATACATATAAAATATATACTAACATACATAACATTAATAAAAAAATCGATATTTTTAACAATTATATTTTTGCAAACAATATTTCACACTTCATTATTTTTAACATCGATATTACTTACCTAAAGTCGATATTCTTCACCATGAGAATTTATCTGTCGATATGTCTTACCCACGATATTTTTAACTCGATATTTGTGTAAATCGATATTTTTGATTCGATATTCTGTCTCTGCACCGGTTAGGACAAGAAAAAAAGTTTTTTCAAGAAACATTGAACCCTAATATATAATAGTTAAACAACAGCTCATGGTTAAAAAATGTCTTACGAAAAATATTTTTAATAAAGGAAATTAAAGAAACAACTTTCAAGTGCATAAATGACAGTGGGATTCAAAGTGCGTGCTTGGTGCTCAGGCGAAAGTGATACAAACATACAATGAGCGTATCACAGTTTACACAATCAGTAAGCAGACTGTATCAATATAATTATTAGGACAGGTCTGCTCAGTTAGTCAACGGCGTTTTGATACACATACATAAAGGAATCATCATCAAGATTTGAATGAAAGTCTACCTGAGACATAAAAGAGTAATCTCCTATTGAAGTATATAAAGTAATCTTTGTAAGGGGGATGCAGGTGAATCAAGATATGAGTGAGAAGAACCCAGGCCTGGTCAAACTCTAAAGTAGAGGGGGCACCTGAATGTACTGGAGCAATATATGCTTGAATATTAATGTGGCCTGCCCAATATATCACTGCTGATCAGAGGCAGCAAGCACTCTGCAGCCTGGCCGGTACGGAGCTATGTGAACCCGCATCAAGGACTGATTAATTACCAAGTCTGTGTGGTTGCAAAGTGCAGTTAATCTGACATCGAAGACCAGGGTCACAGATTTAACGTTTGTTAGACCTGTCAGCCTTAGGCTGGTCTTCCCCCAATCTTTTTGCCTACTTACCTCAATTTGTGTGCTGAAATTTGTGTTTACTGGCTTTAGGACTCTGTGCACTTTATCACTGCTAACCAGTGCTAAAGTGCTTGTGCTTACCCTCCTAAATATGGTTTGATTGGCTTATACATGATTGGCATATTTAATGTACTTTTACGTCACTTGTAGAGTGGTATACCATATACCCAGGGCCTATAAATTAAATGCTACTAATGAGCCTGCAGCACTTATTGTGCCACCCACTTAAGTAGTATCTTAACGCATATTCAGGCCTGTTTCAGAACAGCAACATGTAATATGTTGCATTAGCCTAGCTGAGGCAATGCCATTGGTATTTTGTTAGTTAAATGTTGTGGTTTTGTTGGGATAGAGGTATAACCTTACTGAGCATCATGTGTTGAAATTTGATGTTGGTTGCCAGGTCACCAGGACTCAGGCTACTCCTAATTATAGCGCCAAGAAACCGACCGGTGTGTGTGCGCTCTACAATTTGTTTTAACATAACTTATTCTGCCTGCTGGATAACACTAAGAAGTACCTGCAGTG
Source organism: Triturus cristatus (assembly GCF_964204655.1). Lineage (NCBI taxonomy): Eukaryota > Metazoa > Chordata > Amphibia > Caudata > Salamandridae > Triturus > Triturus cristatus. The sequence goes on from NC_140588.1 coordinate 720,346,945, forward strand.
GGTGACCATCAATGGGAAGAGGTTGGAGGCTCAGAGAGGCACAGGAGCCAGTGTGACATCTGTCAGTTGTCAATGGCTGTCTGAGGAGCAGATCATCCCCAATGTACTTCACCCTGTAGTTGCTGCAGGCAACTCTGAGTGCCTGTATGAGGTCGAGCAGGTTCCCTTTGAGTGGGGGGTCCCAGGTTCCTTGAAGGTCATTGTAAGTCCATCCATGCATGTTGACTGTCTGCTTGACAATGACCTGGAGACTTCCCCTTGGAAGGAGTTGAAACACCAGGCTCATTTAAAGATGCTGGGTCTGCTTGAGTGGGCCCGTGTGACCACTCAGTCAATGGCAGCCAGTTGGGGTACTCGAGAGGAACTGGACTCTGAAACAGTGGCCCAGGTACCTGCCAGAAAGAGAAGGGGCAGGGGTATGAGAAACCCACTCTGGCAAATCCCATGGTTCAGAAGAAGGCAGACCCTGAGGGGGATTCCCTGGAACCTACAGGGGAGAAAGTGGTCGAACTGAGAGACCTGCCTGAGCTGACCCATTGGCAGCAGGAAGGGGGTCCCTCCAAGGAGTAGTTCTACAAGGCACAGATGGAGTGCCCTACTCTTGTTGGTTTGCGGCAGCAGGCTGCAGACCAGGCAGCAGGTGGTCAGTCTGGATCACATTTGATTTATTGGGAGCATGGTCTCCTATATAGTGAGTCTAAGGTTGCTGAGCCCGGGGCAGCCCGTGTGCTGGTGGTACCCGAGTGCTACAGGACCTTCCTACTGAGTCTGGCTCAGGATGGGCCTTTGGAAGGACATTTGGGGTGCGATAAGATCTATCACAGGCTTGTCACCCACTTTTACTGGCCCCAAATGCAAAGTAACGTTGGCACACATTGTAGGTCTTGTCAGACTTGCGAGGCAAATGGCAACAGTGGAGGGAAGTGTAAAGCTCCCCTCCAACCCTTTCCTGTGGTGAGCACCCCTTTTGAGCGGGTGGGTATTGACATTGTGGGGCCTCTGGAACACAAGACAGCCTTATGCAACAAGTTTATCTTGGTCTTGGTGGACCATGCCACCCTGTACCCGGAAGCTAACCCTCTCAGGACAATTATGGCCCCTGTGGTGAGCCGTACATTGATGGGGATCTTTTCCCATGTGGGGTTCCCCAGAGATGTTGTCTGTGACCATGGTTAAAACTTCATATCTAGGTATATGAAATAATTATGGGAGGAGTGCTGTGTAATGCACAGATTCATCACTCCTTCCCATCTCCAGGGAAATGGGTTGGTTGAGAGATTCAACAGAACCCTGAAAGGTATGATAAAGGGTCTTGCAGAACCCATGAGACATGATTGGGACATCTTCCTACCATGCCTGTTGTTTTCCTACCGGGAGGTGTCACAGGATTCCTTAGGGTTCAGTCCATTTGCATGACTGTATGGGCACACTGTGAGAGGACCTCTGAGTCTTGTGAAAGAGGGCTGGGAGAAACCTCTTGGTAAGACCTCCCCAAGATGTATTCAGCTACATGCTGTCCTTCAGGAACCAAATTCTACGCTTCAGGAAAATCGCTCAGGTGAACCTGGAAGCCAGCAAGGAGGGGATGAAACAATGGTATGACCAGAGTACCACTCTGGTTGAGTTTCATCCTGCCTAAAAGTGTGGCTGTTGCACTCCAGGACAATTGGACTGGTTGATCTGAGATGGTGGAGTGCAAGAGTGAAGTGACCTAATTGGTCAACATAAAGACTCCCAGAAACCTTTTGAGGGTCCCGCATGCAAACCACCTCAAACCTCACTTTGAGAGGTCTGAAGTGACAATGCTCCTGGTGACAGATGATGTAATGGAAGATGAGAGTAAACCTCTTCCTGACCTCCTATCAGCCAAGGAACATGATGGGTCAGTGGATGGAGTGAAACTCTCTCCCACCCTGACCCCAGAGCAGTAGAGGGACTGTCGCCAGGTGCAGAGACAGTTTGCCTCCCTGTTCTCCCTGACTCACCAAATGGTTTTTCCATGATTTGGACACTGGGGACAGTTTACCTTTAAAACGTACAGAGTAACTGGCAAAGTCAGGGCCAGCATCAAGGAATATGTTTCCAAGATGTAGGCATTAGGGATAATAGAGCCCTCCTGAAGCCCCCTGGCTAGACCAGTGAACTTGGTTCCAAAAGCTACTCACCCGGTGCCACTCCTGAACTCCAGTTCTGTTTGGACTACAGTGGGCTCAATGCCATCACCAGGACTGACTTGCACCCCATCCCCCGAGCTAATGAGCTAATTGATTGGCTGGGAGCTGCCCTGTACCTCAGTATGTTTGATCTAACATTTAGGTACTGGCAGATTGCTTTGACTTATGGAGCAATAGAAAGGTCTGTGTTTTCAATGCCAGAGGGCACTACCAGTTCTGTGCCATGCCCTTGATTGAAGAATGCCTTCACCACATTCCAGAGACTGGTCAACCAGGTACTGTCTGGGCTGGAGGAATTCAGCGCTGCCTAGCTGGATGACATTGCTGCGCTCAGCTCCAGCTGATAGGACCACTTGCAACTCCTCTGCAAAGTGTTGAAGGCTCTGTAGAAGGCAGGCGTCACTAGCAAGGCCAGTAAGTGCCAATTATGGCAGGGATCTGTGGTGTTAGGTGTTAAATGTCACTCAAAATGAAAAAGGGCTTTTTGGGAAAGTAACAGAGAAAGAACATGTTGAATGAGGTATGGCATTTTTGACCCACATTACCCCTAAGGCTGCACACACGCTGTTACATATTTTGATGAAGCAGTTGACCCAAAATAAGTATAGGCACAGTTGTCAACTCTGTTCTGACAAATATAGGCACGTGGCATCATGCCATGTACACAGTCTTGCAGGCATTCTTGCGATAGCAGGCTTGTTTTAGATCACAGGATCGTGACAGTCCTTCACATCAAAAGTAGAGGTACTCCCTGTCTATGCAGGAGTGAGTGGGTTTTTTCTATGAAAAGCACAAATGAGATGAGCAGCATGAATACCATCACTTGGCTCTCATGAATCTTCTTCCGATCCATAACCTTTCCAGGCTACCAAGTACCACAACTTGCATTTCACTCTTTTGCTGTCTTTAATACTGTGGACCTCATATTCCATATGATCCCCCATGACCACTGGTGGGGGACGAAAGTGATTTTTTCCATGTGCCGGATTGAGTAATGAGGTATGAAATAGCAGATGGATTTTCAGGGTGGGTGGTCATTTTTATTTGAATTCTACGGGATTGATACAGTGCATTACTTTGGATGGACCAATAAAACATGGGTGAAATTTATATCCCCCTTTGAATTTGATGTGGACAGCCATACTGTATCTCCTGACTGGTAAAGTGGACTTGGTTTTCTTTTACTGTCAGCAAACTTTTTATAGTTCAGTTTAGCCCTGATCATGTTTTGATGCACTTGTTGAATGACTCTGGTCATGTCTGCAAATCTGGAGTTTAGCAATGGAATTTGTGTTTCACTCTTTGGTGTTAATAGAGGGGAGAAATGTGGATGAAAACCATGATTGGCAAAAAAATGGTGATGTGTTTATGGATGCGTCTTTTAAGTTGTTGTAAACAAACTCTGCTTCACAAAGAAGGTTCACCCATGAGTCTTAAATACGGAACACAAAAGGTATTGTTTAAGTACCTGATTGACCGACTCTGTCTGGCCATGCGACTCTGAGTGAAAACTTGTAAAAATATTGCTTTTGATGTTTAACGCGTTGCACCATGCCTTCCTGACTCTGGAGGTGAATTGAGTTCCCTTATCTGAGGTTATGGATGGAAGTAGTTCATGCAGTTGCACTACATGATAGAACAATAACAAGACTAACTGTGTTGCTGTTGGCATTCCTTCACAAGCTACAAGCCATTTTGGATAATCTGTCTACGACCACTAAAATTATGGTCTTATCTTGATCTTTTGGTAAATCTGTTATAAAGTCCACGGAGATTTCTTCCCAGATACGTGTGGGTGTGGGGAGTGGATATAATAGACCCCTTTTTGGGCAGTGATTCTATTTGGGTCATGCACACATGTCACATTTCTGTACATACATATTAGTGTCTTTTTTCCAACTGGGCCACCAGAAATTTCTACTGTTAAGGTCTTGTGTTTTTATTGTTTCTGGATGACCTGCCATCGGTTGTTTATGACATTAGTGTAGAACCTGTTGTTGCAAAGCTCTGGAGGATATATATATATATAGAAACTTGCCTGGGAATGGTAATTTAGTGAGCATAGAATTTTTTTAATCTCTTTATTTCCATTCTACTATTTTTCATACAGGCATTATTTGTTTTATCTTTTGTAAAACAAATGCTCTGACAATTTGATGTTCAGGAATTAATTCTGGGGCTTGTTCAGACACAATAGGTTTGTCCCCTACCTCTTCTGAACGAGATAGAGCTTTAGCTTTATTTTTGGCGCTCCCAAGTTGAAAAATAATGGTCAAATTAAATTCCGCAAAAAACAATGTCCAACGTAATTGCCTCTGGGTCAATACTCATGCACACCGCAAGAATTGTAGGTTGTGATGGTCTGTGAAGACCGTAATGGAATGTTTTGTAACCAAGTAAATAGTGACGCCATTCTTAGAATGCAAGGTGAATAGCCAACAATTATTTCTATGCCACAATGTAATGGGATTCTGCTGGAAGACATTTCTTTGTGCGTTCCTCTGAGATAGAATGGCACCAATCAGTGTCAGATGCATCTGCCTCCATGATGAAAGGCTGATTGATATCAGGATGACTGAGGATTGGGGCAGTTATGAAGGATTTCTTTAACTCCTGAAATGCAAGTGTGGCTTCTGGGGTCAAATTGAATTTAACTCCTTTTTTCGGAAGATGGGTCAAGGGAGTTGATTTGGTCGAAAAGATTTTTATGAAGCGCCTGTATAAGTTTGCGAACCCTTTACTGACTTGGGTTTGGACCAGTCCTAAATGGCTTGCACCTTTCGACCTGCCATAGTAATTCCCTGTGGTGATATAATGAAGCCCAGGAACTCTACCTTGTAGGTGTGAAATTCACCTTTTGAAAGTTTACAAAACAGGCCATGTTGTCGGAGGGTTGTTAAGACAATTTTAACATGCTTTTCATGTTCCTTTAAGGAAGTTGAATACATCAAAAGATCATCAATGTAAACGATGACAAACCTATCCAGGTATTCTCGAAGCACATCGGTCACAAAGAAATAAAACACCACTGGTACAATGCACAACCCAAATGGCATTACACAATATTCAAATAAGCCATAGCGGGTTCTGAAGGCCGTTTTTCATTCGTCCCACGCTCGTATACGTACAAAATGGTATGCCCCTTTTAAATCCAACTTTGTGTGAATAGTGGCTGTTCTTACTTGATCTAAGACCTCTGGAATCAGTGGCAATGGATATTGATTCTTGATGGTAATACTGTTTAGTGCGTGATAGTCAATGCACAAGCGTAGTGCGGATGCAGCTGGGGATTTGGATGGTCGGATAAAGCCATTGTTTAAGTATTTATCTAGATACTCACGTAGATGTTGATTCTCTTGCTCAGTGAGAGCATGAATCCTGCTGCATGGAATTTTGCCTCCTAGGAGTAAATTAATTTCACAATCATATGCCTGATCAGGAGGGCAAAGGTCGCAGCGCTTTTCTCACTGAAAACATCATGTAATTCCTCGTATACTGGTGAAAGTTCTGTGTCTTGCTCTGCAGCTGTAGCTATATAATGGGTTTACGCCTTGTTATGCAACTGTGGTTTGGACTTGGAACCATCATCCTTAAGACATGCCTGATAACACCATTCAGAGTTAAAAGCTATACTGCGTTTGGCCCAATCCATGGTAGGATTGTGCTCCGTGAGCCAAGGCATCCCTAGAATTACACCAAACTGAGGAGCATCAATAACATAACGTGTGTATTTGTAAAGGGCATGTTCATCCCTACGGGGTCCCTTGGCGGTGAATGACAGATGTTTATTGTTACCTAACTCAATGGTACTGATTTTATCGACCTCAGATGGATGAAAGGCTGAGTGGACCCACTGGGATTCGAACATGTGAGCATGAGGTTGAACACCGGCCCCTGCAGTGGTTGCATCAGTCCACTGTGCCACCAGACCAATCAATAACTTCAAACGATAATGATTCTCTGTGAACTTTTTCTTACGTTTGACAATTCATAGTTATTTCAACGGTGGATTGGGTAATCATCCCAGATGTCATTTGTGTTCCATCTACTGCTAGGACCATCTCGGGTCCTTCTTTGGTTTTAACTGGTATCCATCAGTTGAAGGCATAGGCTGAGTCAATGAAGTACCCTGTGGCTTCAGAATCGACCATTACCACTACTTTTTCATCCACAGAGGTAACGATAATGAAATGTATATTCATAATGAGATGCAGGGCTGAAATCTGGAGGGTGTGAGCCACTGACTGATCAGGAGAGATACGTTGAATAGTCCCCTGATTGTTCCTCGAGCTCTCTAGTTTCCCTGTTCAGTAATTGTGGTATCTCCCAGGGCTCCTCCTGTTGGGTATGCTAAACACTCCTTGACAAAGTGGCCTTTTTTCCCGCAATATAAACACAAGCTCTGTTTCCTACAAGTATTTATTTCTTCTTGTGTGAGAGGTTTACACACACTACCAATTTGCAAAGGTTCACTGGTGTCCTGTGGGACACTGATAGTTCATTCTTTTGGATGTACATTCAAGTTAAACTCAAGTCTTCTTCTATCACCTCTCCTGTCAGCAACCCAGTTATCTAATCTAAGAATAAGAACAATCAGATCCTCACAGTTTTGTCGTTGTGGATCGATTGGAGATATCAATCCTCTCGCAAATCTTGATAGTACAAGGTGGCTCTTTTTTCCTCCAGCCAGTACATATTGGCCACCAGGTGACTAAATTGGGTCAAATAATGTACCAAGTCCGTATTCCCCTGATATAATTCTAAAGGTTCTCGATCTGCTGATCCAGTCATGGTACGTCAGTCGAACACTTTTTTTAACTCAGCTTTAAACAAGCACCAGTCTTAAAGCAGTGGGTCATCTGGTTGAACAAGGGGAATTGCCCACATAGCGGCATCCCCACTAAGATAAGAAATCAAGAACGCTATGCGGGATTGAGCATTGGGGAAGTAAGTCGGTTTTACCAAGAAGGGTAAGTGTACTTAACTTAAAAAGATTTGGAATTTTGTTTATTCCAGGGAAAAGTGTTCTGGTGGGGCCAAAGGTACAGAGAGGGGAACTGTCACTGACACTGTAGGCTCACAAGGGGTAGAAACGGGAGTAGGGGATTGAGTTCGTGTGAGTTGGGTCTGTAAATGAGTGAGTCTGCTAGCCAGAGCAGCAGCTTCTTGTATAGTGGCTGCTGTTTCCTTCTGCATGTTTCCCAACATAGCACATAGATCCTCTATGGCACAGCTTTCCAAACTTTTCATGTTGGTGACACAGTTTTTGGAGATGCATCATTTTGGGACACAGTAAGGCAGTGTAGAGAGCAAGCGTAGCAAGCGAGCTTGAACCACTTAAGGGGGGTTCAGGGAGGTTTTCCCACCCGGAAGAACATTTTGAAATAAAAATGGGCAAATGGTGCATTTTCAAGCAAATTTGAGACCATGAGGTTGAACACAGGCCCCTGCAGCGGATGCCTTCGTCCACTGAGCCACCAGACCCGGCATACACACATCTCTCTCTCTCTCTCTCTCTCTCTCTCTCTCTCTCTCTATCTCTGTCTCACTCACTCTGTCTCCCTCCTTCCCTCTCTCTCTCTCTCTCTCTCTCTCCCTCCCTCTCTCTATCACTGCCTGACTCTCTCCCTCTGTCTCCCTCTGCCTCATTCCCTCTGTCTCCCTCTCTCTCTGTCACCCTCTCTCTGTCTCCCTCTCTCTGTCTCCCTCCCTCTGTCACCCTCTGTCTCCCTCTCTATCTCTCCCTCTGTCTCCCTCCACCTCTGTCTCTATCTCCCTCTCCCTCTCTGTCTCTTTGCCTCTCTCTGTCTCAGTCTCTGCCTCTATCTGTCTGTCCCTGTCCCTGTCTCTTCCTCTATCTGTCTGTCTGTCCCTGTATGTCGCTTTCTCCCTCCCCGTCTCTCTGTCTCTGTCCGTCTCTGCCTCTATCTGTCTGAACCTGTGCCTCTCTCTGCCTCTATCTGTCTCTGTCTGTCCCTGTCTCAGTCTGTCTCTGTCTCTATCTCTGTGTGTCTGTCTCCCTCCCTCTCCCTCTCCCTCTCTCTGTCTCCCTCCCCCTCTCTCTCTGTCTGCCTCCCTCTCTCTATCTCTCTCTCTCTCCCTCTCTCTCTCCTCTCTCTCTCTGTCTCCCTCTGTCTCCCTTACTCTGTCTGTCTCCCTCTCTCTGTCTCCCCCCTCTCTCTCTCTGTCTCCCTCCCTCTCTTTACCTCTGTCTCCCTCCCTCCGTCTCTGTCTACGTCTCCCTCTCCCTCTCCCTCTCCCTCTCCCTCTCTGTCTCTCTGCCTCTCTCTGTCTCAGTCTCTGCCTCTATCTGTCTGTCCCTGTCCCTGTCTCTTCCTCTATCTGTCTGTCTGTCCCTGTCTCTGTCTGTCCCTGTATGTCACTGTCTCCCTCCCTCTGTCTCCCTTGTCGTCTCTCTGTCTCTGTCTGTCTCTGCCTCTATCTGTCTGCCCCTGTCCCTCTCTCTGCCTCTATCTGTCTCTGTCTGTCCCTGTCTCAGTCTGTCTCTGTCTCTATCTCTGTGTGTCTGTCTCCCTCCCCCTCTCTCTCTCTGTCTCCCTCCCCCTCTCTCTCTGTCTCCCTCCCTCTCTCTATCTCTCTCTCTCCCTCTCTCTCCTCTCTCTCTCTCTGTCTCCCTCTGTCTCCCTTAATCTGTCTCTCTCTCTCTCTGTCTCCCTCTCTCTGTCTCCCCCCTCTCTCTCTCTGTCTCCCTCTGTCTCCCTCCCTCTCTTTACCTCTGTCTCCCTCCCTCTTGTCTGTCTCCCTCCCTCAGTCTCCCTCCGTCTGTCTCCCTCTATCTGTCTCCCTTTATCTGTCTCCCTCCATCTGTCTCCATCCCTCTGTCGCCCTCCTCCCTCTGTATGTCTCCCTCTGTCTGTCTCCCTCCCTCTGTCTGTCGCACTCTGTCTCCCTCTCTCTGTCTCCATCCCTCTGTCTCCTTCCCTCTGTCTCCGGTCCTCTGTCTCCCTCTATCTGTCTCCTTCCTTCTGTCTGTCTCCCTCCCTCTGTCGCCCTCCTCCCTCTGTCTGTCTCCCTCTGTCTGTCGCCCTCTGTCTCCCTCTCTGTCTCCCTCTGTATCCGTCCCTCTGTCTCCCTCCCTCTCTCCCTCCCTCTCTCCCTCTCTGTCTCCCTCCCTCTGTCTCCCTCTCTCTCTGTCTCCCTCTCTCCCTGTCTCCCTCCCATTGTCTCCCTCCCTCTGTCTCCCTCCCTCTGTCTTCCTCCCTCTATCTCCCTCTGTCTGTCTTCCTGTGTCTGTCACCCTCTGTCACCTCACCCCAGCTTCCCGGGCACACACACAGCCGCACCCGAGTACTTTGTAGGTCTTTAAAAGACTATTTACTGGGACATGTTATGCAATAGATGAGGCATAGTGAGAACAAAGCTTTCAAAGGAATGCCTCTTAATTAAGAGCAGTTATGTGCTAAGTGCCCGTTAATACCAGTGCCATCCCGCGACACACCCACCATTTGCAGGCGACATACTACTGTGTCGGGACACACAGTTTGGAAAGCTCTGCTCTATGGTCGCCATCCTGATGATACTGCTCAGGAGGAACTTCAAATTGTGTGCGGATTATTTGATCAGAGTACACCAGTTCCTCGGGAGCAGTACCCTCAAGAGGCCCACCTTCCAACAGCTCTGACTCAGGCTTAATTCCACAGAAGATCAGAGTGGCTAGACGGGGGACGGGAATTAGTAAGGGTACTGCAGGGAGGGAGATCTGGAATTAAATGTTAGGTTTTGTTAGTTCTGTTGTATGTTGTTTTGTAATCTCAACTAAACATATCATGCAAAGCAGAAACAAATGTTACATGAAAAGGAAAATGCAAGATTAAGAAGGTCTCTCCAAAATGTGACTGAGCACAGTCTGTACTCAGGCACAAGAGTTCACGAGTAGTTGTGATAGACTTAGACTATTTAAGCGTTCTGATTCTCTTGAAGCTCTGTAATGTCCGTAGGCTACAAGGGTCGCAAACAACTTCTGCAACTAACAATAGTATGTCTCTATACAGACTTTGTGACCAATCCTTTATCTTAGAAGTAGTAAGTGTGACCAGTCACCAATGTATACATCCAAATGCTGCTCTTTCAGCTTATGAACCACAACACCATATATTATTGAGGATAATGTATCAGAGGATAGTTTGTTATACAACTGCTCAAGGTTTATTACACTTGGTTAAATATGCAAATACTCAGAGGATAGTTTGTTACACAACTGCTCAAGGCTTATTACACTTGGTTCATTATGAAAATACTCAGAGGGCAGTTAGTTTTCCAACTTCTCAAGGCTTATTAGACTTGGTTCATTATGACAAATATTCAGAAGGTAGTTCATTACATAACTCAAGCCTTATTTCCTTAGGGAATGTTGAAAACTAGAATGCAAATTCCCCGCAAAAGCATATTTGAGCTCCAGCACTAGTTTGGGTCCAAATATGCAAATTTTCCCTGGAGCCGCTCCCACGAAGCAATGAAGTTCAACAGAGTACAAAACTCGGCACAAAGAAATAAACCACGGTCCAAAGAAAGAAGCAGGGTATATCCTACCTGCTCTTACAGTCGACGTTCACGATCCCTACTGTTCTCCACAAGTTGCCATCTGACAAGGACAAGCCACACCTTTCCGCTGCTCCTCAGCTCTCAGCGCTTCCCAGAATAATCCATGCTCTGCAGCTGGGCGTGGCTGTTTTTATAGCGGCCGTACGAAAGATGGCGGCTGCCATTAAATGTTACTGAAACTGAAAAAGGACTTTTGGGGAAAGGAACAGAGCAGGGCCATGTTTAATGAGATATGTAGTTTTTGAACCATATCACCCCCTCAGGCTCCACACGCTCTGTAACATATTTTGACAAAGGAGTTGACCCAAAATAAGTATAGGCACAGTTGTCAAATCTGTTCTAACAAATATAGGCACATGGCATCATGCCATGTACACAGTCTCGTGTGCTTCTGTGGGATAATATGATTGTGTCAGATCACAGGATCGTGACATGTACTTAGTGCTCCAGGTAGGAAGCTCCCAGGTGGTGCCCCTACAGCCTAAGATCAACACCATTCTTGCTTCAGAACCCACAAGACCCAGACAGAAATGAGAGCCTTTTTAAGTCTTACCAGAGGTGGAGTGCAATTGAGATAGAGGTTTATTTTTGTGGTAAGGGCACTGAAGAAGCTAAGACCCTACTTGTTTGGGACTCACCTTTGGGTTCAGACAGACCACAGGCCCCTCAGATGGTTGATGTAAATGAGGGATGAGAATCCAAAACTGTTGAGGTGGTCCATCTCCCTACAGGGAATGGACTTTACGGAGGAACACTGCCCTGGTACAGGACCCAATCCTGATGGTCTTTCCTGATACTTCCGCCTTAGTGATGAGAATGACAAAGAGGGTGGATAGTTTGCCCCACCTTTCAGCTGGAGGGTACACGTGTTAGACTTGGCATGGTTTCCCCTGACTTTTAACCTCTAACTCCTATATTTTTGATGCTGTGGTGGATTTTGTTTTTTCTAGCTTAGATGCTTTGGCACGTTGCCACTGCTGATCATTTTTAAAGTGCAAGTGCTCTCTGTGTAAATTGTCATTACAATTGGTTTACTGGTATGTCCCAGGTAAAGCACTAAGTGTGTCAGGGCCTGTAAATCAAATGCTACTAGTAGGCCACCAGCACTGATTGTGCCACCCACACGAGTAGCCCTCAAAATGTATCTCAGACCTGCCATAGCAGTGTCTGTGCGCAGTTTTAAACTGCCATGTCGACCTGGCAAGTGCACCCATTTGCCAGGCCCTAACCTTCCCATTTCGTACATGTAAGACACCCCTCAGGTAGGCCCAGGGTACCCCAATGGGCAGGGAGCAGTGTATTTGAAAGGTAGGACATGCACTGGTGTGTGTGGCATGTCCTGATAGTGAAATACTGCCAATTTCATTTTTCACTATTGAAATGCTATCTGTCCCATGGTATAGAATGGGAGCAACTTTGTAACATCTTGCAAGTATAACTTCCCATTGGGACACGATGGAAAAATTAAGTTTAGGCTCTCTGAACTCAGAATTTAATAACACATGTTTTAGAATAGATGGTTTTCAAATTGTTTGAAAATGCCTCTTTTAGAAAGTGGGCATTTTCTTGTTTACCCATTCTTTTTGCATCTGCCTGTTTGTGGATTGACTGTCTGGTTTTGGAGTGACAGAGGCTGGGGATGTGCATTCACTGTAGACAGCCACTGGGGGATGAGGTGTGCCTGGCCCTTCCTGGATGGCTCAGAGCTGAGCTGAATAGACCTTGGTTGCATTTAAAGTAGTGGGAGAGGTTTTACCTGCACCTGAATAGGGCCTGTCTCCTTTGCACAATGCTGTCTCCACCTCCTGTGGGCATGCTGCACCACTGAGGACAGAACGGGTTTGGACTGGGTTCAGGGACCCTTGCACACAGAGAACAAAGACAAAATGGGGTATAAGTAGTTGACCTTAAACCTCACAACTTTAGATCACTTCTGGACTCAAGAGGAACCTTTGCCAAGGTGAAGAGCGGAAGATCTGTGAGGAGGAGTACTGCCCCCTTGCAGTGTGCTGTGTGGGGTTGGCCTGCAGTTGCTGTTTCTGCCAAGGAAAAGACAAAGACTGGAACTTTGCTGTAAACCTGCTTGAAGAAGACTCTCCAATGGCCTGTGTGTGGTGGCCTCCTGTTCTAAAGTCCCAGGGACACACATACTTCACCCCCAGCTCCCCTGAACTCTGCTGCTGAGAGTTCTGACCTGCCAGGAGGTGCCTATGACAGTTCTAGGCCTCAGGAGGTTATTTATGCTATTGGGAGCAGGAAGAAACCTGAAGAACTGAGAAAATTGACACAAGTTTTCCCGACGCAGCACAGCTGTGCGAGAATAATCTCCACACACTGCTGCACCGCTGCAGAGACGAGGCAGTTCCTGTCTCCGCTCAAAGATCTGATGCATCGTCGGATCACGGCTGAAGAAACCAACCCAGCGCTGCTTGCCGCTGCCTCATCAATTGCCAACGCATCCCGGATTTCCGCGCATCACACCTGTCCCACAAGTTTTTCATATGCATCACCCGCAGACCAGAACCGTCTTGTAGTCGACACATCCCTTCCCCCTACAGTCTTAATTTGATGTGTCCCTTCCCCTGCATTAAGCAAAACTGTTGCATCGCCTTCCGAGGACTCAGGAACTGACGCATCTCTGTGCTTCTTGACGCTTCCCTTCTCTGCAGCTGTTTGGCTTTGCGAATTTTCATGCATCTACAGGTACTTTTTTGTAGAATCACGCATCTTTAGTATTCTATAGGGCCAGTTGCTTTGAAACCTTTTAAAATTCATATTCTTATTACATGTATGTTGGATTTTTGTGGCTTTGGTCTTGTTGAATTTAGATAAAGATACTTTATTTTCCTAAACTAGTGTGGTGTCCCTTTGTGGTGTCATCACTGTATTACTGTGTGTTTTGAGTACAAATACTTTACACATTGCCTTTGGGATAAGCCTGTCTGCTCGTGCCAAGCTACCCAGGCGGTGAGCAAGAGTTATCTAAAGTGTGTATCTCCCTTACCCTGACTTGAAGCAAGGGCCCCATTTGGACAAAGGTACCTACCTCTGCCAACTAGAGACTCCCATTTCTAACACTGATGAATCCCAAAAGCGGTGAAAATGCATGTTTTTGTCAGCAGCAATATCTACCGTTGGCAAACCCATTTATATTTAAGTGCTATTGGTTATGATGACAGTCCATTTCTCAAAATATTGGTACTTGCCTTAATTAGTCAGAGCTGCTATTCCCCCCAAACATACTAGTATATTTGGTGCTCTGTATATTTTGTAACATTTGTACACACTTTAAGATGGCTTCCCTGTTCACTTATACTGTCAGTAATTGAACTGGCCAGCACAGGGGCATTTCTGTTCATGCGGATATGTCCTCACATGTAATTTAATGCACCTTACCTTAGAACTGATAGGCCTGCTGTAGGGATGACTTACAAATATTACATGCAGTGTTAGGGGACATGACACGCCGGTGTGTGCCATGTCATGTTTTTACTTTTTGGATCCCCTTGTCATGCAGCCTGCAGTGGTAGTGTGAATGAGTTTAGTGTTGGGTCCCCATATAGTGGCACAAGATATGCTGCAGCTCTTAGGGACCCTCTTTAGTACCTATGCCCTAGGCACCAGAGGTCCCACTTACTAGGGACTTACAGAGGTTCTAAAGGCCTGGTCACTTGGGGATCCAGTGACCAAATGTCTGGCTTTGGAGAACGATCGCTGACACTGAGGATCTAGTTAGCAGGAACCCAGTGCACTTCAGTCAAATTTGCATCAAATACCAGGCAAAAAGTAGGGGACTACCGCAACGCAAAACCAGTTTGCTACAATATTGTCATTTCAGGTATTTTCGAAATCCACAATGGCTCAATACATGTGTGGCACTGCTCTGCAAACCCACTTTAACAGCATTTCATTGAGTGCACTGAACTTTACTAGTGCCAGAATGCTTAAAAATAGAGCTTTAGTGCCAATTTGCTGAGGTGTGTGCTGCCAGAAACATCCATACTTAAGTGTAAAGGGCTACCTGATACTCTGGAACTGCTCTTTTTCCTGTTAGTTAACAAAATCTGAAAAAAGGAACAGCAAACTGGCAACCTCACCAGGAAAAGATGTTAACATTTTTCTCAGATAATTGCAAAATGCACATAAGCTTTCCAACATTGGAGTGCAAAATTGAATTGGAAATTATTTGACAAATCTGCATAGAGCTGTCAAAAAACAGAATGAGTCAATCTATGTTTGATCTTGAAAATTCGGGGGAGGTTGATCCAGGGATGGGAAAGGTTATTTAGAATGATCCAAAAATTAAATTTCACATGCAAATTCCCAAATGTGATGTGTGGGCTTGGCTTCAAGCTGAGTTCCCATGTAAGAAGGACTTGGACTTGGCCACATGCCCTTTGGCGAGTGTTCTTCGGTATGTCTACAGGCTGTGTGGGTACCAGTTGTGGCCAGCATGGCTCGCGGGTGGGAGGGTCGGCACGGGAGGTTTGGGGGAGGGGTAGCGCAGGGGGTTGAATGGAAGGGAGTATAAAAACAAAATGTAAACGTCCTTTAGGCCGGGTCCTGTGTCTCTGCTCCTGCTCTCCTGTCTCTGAATCCAGGAACAGGAAGCAGGCAGCCAGGCTGCCTCCCTTAGACCAATCACAACGATTGGTCTGACTGGCATGACACAACACTCAGTCAAGGGCTGGGAGGAGTGGGCATTACAGCCTGCATGGAGAAGGGGAAAGTGTGCATTACTGGTTTGGGTGGCCAGAGAAGGCCGACAGTCATTGCGCACTTAGGAGTGGGCAAACCCCTTCTCCCCTACCCTACTCTTGTAGCAGAGCAGCCCCGCCTGGCCGCAAAGGAAACATAAAATGCTAATATCTGAACGATATAATTTCATGTTTTTGCTTCTTTACACTACGAGAAAGCAGTGGGGTGACGTTCCTCCGCCATAGTGGAGGAGCGGTGACTGGTGGGGACTGCAAAAATGGTTACAGGACATGGCCAGCAGTACTTTCACTTTTTCGATGTACATACAGTTTAGATGTTTTAGATTGGAGGAATTTCTCATGGAATCAGTGGTCGAAATGTTGTTTCGTTGGTAATCCTTTACGGTTTCTGCTTTCCTTTTACAAATATACAGCAGAAGGCTACGATCCACTACATATACAAAATTATGTGAAAAGCAAAGTCAGACATTACTCGTACCGAATGTACATTGCCACGGGAAGAATACTTGCTACATGTCTACATATATTTAATAGAGTATAGCCTTACAAGTTGCAATGCTAAAAATCAAAGGATTTTGTTGTCTGTATTTATTTGTTTTTTTTTGTTTGTGTTGATATTTATTTAAATGAGTGTCAAGCTACAATTGACAGTAAAATCTGATGGTCCCAACTTTTTTTTTAATGTGGTGGTAGTTGCTTGATTCTATTTAAAGGAGATTTGCATTCTCAAAGTGAATGCAATGATTTTAGGTTGTCAGTTTTGCGACCGAGGAAGAGTGTTTGGCTGAGTGAAATTTAATGACAAAACGTGCAAATTTTCCTTTTTGAAGGAAAGGAGATAAACTTTTGTCAATTCTGTTATTTTGATGGCCACATCTCGTACAACGTGTTCGCTTGCTCGCTACATTTTGAGGGAGATTTTAATGTAAATGCTTTTTTTCCAGAATCAATGTTGGTATTAATTTATTGTAAGGTTTTGCTCTTGAAAATGTAACTTTCTGTGCTTTCTTTAAAGGAATTTTACCTTTTCTACTTTCTAATGTATTCGGTGCTAAAACTTATTTGGTTTTATATCGACATTTGAAAACTGCAAAAAACGTTTTTTAAAATCCCTGTCAAACTTACCTACGAGCCCTCCCACTACACCGTTATTCATTGAATTGGAGCTCAAGAATGTTGAATTCATAGCGACTCATATACCTTCACTATTTTGAGTGAGTTTTGGTCGAGTTTAGACCATTTTATGAACGTACTTAGCAAAGACCTTTGGATGAGGAATGCCCATAGATATCCAAAGTTTCGTCAGATCCGATCTACACAGGATTACATGGGCTTTTTAGACTACCGGACCAATCCGGCACCCATTACTTTAATTTCTGTACAGATTTTCTTTTTAAAACCTAATGGGAATACATGGAGAGTAAGTGGTTGGATACTCCACATCAGTACTTAATTTGTGCCAGTGTTTGCCGATGCTCGGGACCGGCACATATTTAAGGCAGTTCACCACCTGGTGGTGCTGTTAGTCGGTTTTTTTTTTCTTCAAAAAGTATATGAGCAAAGTGCCTTTCAATTAAACTGATGGAGCGGGTAGTACAAAATGTTGTATTCCCCCCTATTCTGCATGAATATACTAATTGAATAATCTATTAAATATAATATTACTAAATAAGTTTGGATGCGTATTAATCAACCTTATTAATATACGAAATATACGTGGAATTTGCATTTTGCATGGCTGAATAATTGTTATTACTAAAATATGTACGCATACTAACAGTAGTATATGTAGTAAATAGAATACTGCATGATAAATGTGGCTTTTGTGACATTTTCGTTGTGTTGCCCCAGATGACATCAAATGGGTAAATATAAACTCTTTAAATGTCGCTATACGCTAGATAACTGCAAGCATATAGAGGGATTAGAAAGGGGTTAACGTTTTATTCATTATTTCTATGTATTAATTACTTTTTGTGTTTGTTTTGCTTTAGTTGTCCTTTGGGCCTAAAAACAAGATGGCCGCCACCCTAACACGATGTGATGGCCACCACTCCACGAGGTTTCGGGCGAAGTGCGACGGCGCAACAATTTGTTCCTGTGGCCTCGTCATGACCCTTGTGATACTGTGCCAAAGCAAGGCCACGGTGGGAAGCCAGCCAAGTACCACACAATGGACATCTACAAGAAACCGGAAAAATCCAAAAACCATTACATAACCTCTTGAACTGTGTGAAACCTCACCGGACGATCTTAACCGACCAATCAAGAAAGCCCAAACTATGCAAAATGTTACATCTTGACATTATTTTTATTATAAAAATGACGGTAGAATAGAGAGAATGCGCTATGCTTTCCTTTCCCTTTTTGCTGACGGAGACGACGGTGACGCTACGTGACTGCTGCGTTCCTGAATCTTTGACAGACTGAATGCTGCCCATTTCCTTGATGAACTGCGAACATTATAAAATGTATGGGCAGTGATAGATGCTTGCACGTCTCTGGTCCTTGTCCATTCTTGGGACTGTAGCGTGCTGCCTGAAGAACTTCTAAATTCCGACTGATTGACAACTAATTTGATGACTTAGAGGACGCCCGATAGCCAGTTTAGGTAAATATGGTGTTCTGCGATTTACATGAAAATGTAATAAATTTACTAGATGTAAACTAAACTCTGCGATAAATAGATACACAAATATTGATTAACAAGCAAATGCATTCTGTGGTTATTGAAGAGAAAAGATCAAGATCCTAAAATATGGTTTTAGCTGGTTCTAAATCACCAATTACTAATCCAACTAAATGATCCATTGATCACGTGGGCGGAGTATCTTGATTTTTAGGATTGAGATCGGTAGGATATTAGTGTGTAGATGTGTAATATATCTTTCCTTCCTATAGGTTATAAGATATTCTTTTCATGTCAGCGCATGGAACATTCATCTCTCCTGTAAGTGCAGACCAGTGTGAAGTGATGTGTGAATGTTGGTGTTATGGCCCCCACCAATGACTGCTTGAGTAAAAGAGTAAGAGTGATATTTGGTCTGTGACGAAGGGAGGAAATTTGGTACGGGTTTTGTCCTGTTTCCCGTTACCCAGATTTCCGCGCTGCAGACTTTTTTCTGGTAGTAGTATGATGGTTTTATTGTTTTGGTTTGGTGATTATTGCTTGTAACTTGCTTATTGATTGTGGAAAAGTATTGGTTTATGTATTAACACTCTATGTTGAGTCGCGTCGAGTTCTATGTTGTTTAACGACTTCCGGGATGTAGGAAGTCGGAAGTTTGTAACAGTTCCGTAGTAGGACAGAGGTAAGCGCTGCTCTCGGGAAAGACGGAATTGTGGTTGCCCTGTAGGTACACGGGGAAAGACGTGTGATGATTGGAGTTGCACTACGCATTGTCTGGGTTCGATTCGGTAACATCGTTGTGTGTTGCCATTAGAAATATCTCCTGTATGAAAGAAGTGTATGCTAGCGAAGGTCACCTGTGAAATTTTTGTCTTAGGTACCAGGAGTCCAGAAGGAGCTCTGATCACTGGAAAGGTAATAGGTGTTCCCTAAGCTTGTTAGAAGGATAAATTAGAGGGAAGTGCTACTTTGTTAACGAGTGTCATAATTCTGTAGTAGGACAGACTGTTTGCTGTTCTCAGGAAAGACAGAATTCTGTGTGAATGAACTACATTTTTCTGTGTGAATGTGGATGGATGAAAAGGCATTTGGGTTAATTGCGAAACTCTGGTTTTATTTCCCAGGAGCATTTGGTCTCCAACTAGGTGTCTTATTTCTGAAGAAACAGTTAACTAATGCTTGCTAGAAGGGTAAGGTAGAGGGATGTGCTACTTTATCAACAGAAGTAATGATTCCGTAGTAGGGCAGAGGTAAGCGCTGCTCTCGGGAAAGACGGAATTCTTGTGAGAAAGGTCATTAACTTTTCTTTGGTTAGCGAAGCGGACAATGGTGGCGTTTTTATGTCGTTACTAACAGATTTGTAACGTAAAAAGAAAGTAAGAAAAGTTACCGATAAAATTTTGTAAAGGAGGAATCAACAGGAGCAGGAGCTGCGACAGCGGGAAAGGCTGACGTCAGAAAAGACGCGCTGGGATTGGCTAGTCAGTAAGAAGCGTAGACACCCCTGATTGATATGTTAGTTCATGCTGCGCAAGGAGTGGAGAATTACAGGGTGACGTAGATGCTGCTGATTGGTGCGTAAGTGTGAGATGCGCTGGGATTGGAGAATTGAAGAGGTGACATAGACGCTCCGGATTGGTGCGTTGGTGTGAGTCGCGCTACGATTGGTTAAAATAACGGAACAGTTGTAAGGAAAAGACTAGCGATACACAAAAGACAAAATGATGTATTACGATCCACCTTAAAAGGAGAAAAAGTCCTGGTTCGGGAAAATCAAGAAATTGTTTAAAAAGGACAAACCAATTGTGACTAGGGAGGGACAGTTGCTTCCCCCACCGAAAACCCCTGCATCCTTTATGGTTGCGAAATACGGATACCATACTTGTATTTGGTTAGATAATTGGCTAAAATATGCAAAGAATGATGGAGTTTTAGCATTTCCAGAGCATGGTTCATTTAATTTAGCGGTTGTGAGAAATTTGAGAGAAAAAATGATGAATCTAGAACCAAGACCTAGAGCAACACAGTTTGAAGCATTGACAGAATGGGAAGATGAGATGCATGACAGAGAAAGACAGAGGAGTAGCGGAAGATACAGATACATGTTTGGTAGATATGGGCATGAAAATCATGATGACAGAATGAAGAGGTGGCGAAATGCAAGTATGACCGATGGGTTGTTTCCTGTAAGAAATGTTTGAAGAAATTGGAGGTAAAAAATGTACGGAAAAAAGACATAATACAGAATCAAGAGGGTATAGAGTGAATGAATCGGAGGATGACGTTCTTGATGACATGTTTTATAAAAATCACCCCCCATATCAACCAGAATCTGAAATGTTGACACCAAGTGCCCCAATGAGAGAAACTTTGCTAATCATTAAGACTGAACCAGTTCTTCAAGAATTAGGAAAAAAATAATTCTTTCAGAGAGATAGAGAGAAAATCAGATGATAAAGTAAGTGGTGAAAATTCGACTGAATTAGCAAAAACAACTTTGAAATTAACTGAAAAGATAAGAGAATTAACTAAAAATTTAGAAGCTGTGACTGTTCCTGTGACTATAGGCCCTGTAATGCCTATTTTTGATAAACAGAAAGATATTGAACATTGTTTAACGGTTCCTTATAACAGTAATAAACAGAATGAGAGGCCAAAGCAAAGTGTAGATGAAAAGCCATGGAGACAAACAGTGAGTACGATCTAGCCAAATGTTCCTAGTAACCTGATTTTAAGTCCAAATATAACAGAAAGACCGACAAAGACAATGGGATCAGTATTAGAAACTCAAAAAGACTTAGAACAAAGTAATGTAGAGAAACCAGTAGGTCCTACTTCAGAGGAATTAAGTGAATGGTTGAGAAGCTTGCAGAGGATAGACAAAGAATCTGAATCAATAGATGTGGCTAAGCTACGAATGGTTCTGGAAGAATTAATAGTAGGGTCTATCCCCACAGAGAAGTTAAAAACTTATCAAGATGAGGAATTACTATTTCTGTGTAAAAGTATAACTTGGATAGCAAACAATCTGCATGAAAGATTAGAAGAAGTAGCAAATTAAATGGGTATAGATATTGAAAAGGTAAAGGCTCTACAGAAACCATATCGAATAGATTTTACTGAAAAAGATATTGAAAATTTGAATACCATAAGACGAATAAGTCAGATTAAGGAAATAATTAACCTGTTGAGAAAATGGGGAGATGTGGATAAATGGAGAAGCAGGTGGTATCTAGGCCTGGGCTAAAAATCCGTTCCGCTCGCGGATATTGCGATAATTTGACATTTTCGCGTTCCGTGGAGAGCGCGAAAATGTCAAAATTTCCGCAATCCGCATTTTACCGGAAATTCTTTGCTTGCTCGCGCTGTAAAATAATACATTCTTGCGTGCTCGCGATCGCCTTACCTGAATCCCCGCGTTCGCCGACAAGTTTTCCCGATCCGGTCGTGTTCTCCACGAGATGTTGGATTGTTGGTAGCCATTTGCACTGTCTCGCGACAGTTCGCGCCCGCAGTAACATCATTCGTCGCGCGATCACGTCTTTTTTCTCGCGATCATGCACCGCGAGACAAGTGAAAACAAGATGGCCGCGCCCGCGAGCAACCGCATGGGTAAGTTGGCGAGCCGCAACCACGCAGAACATACCGCGAACGGGCGGGAAAAAAACTTCCGCATCTTCGCGATATTTCCGCGTGTTTGCGGAGATTTTTAACATTTTCGCGATAATTTGCTAAAGTGAATTTCGCAAATTCCGCCCACCCCTAGTGGTATCGAAAACGAGATGATGCCTCAGATAAAACTTTTGCAGCAGTAAGAGAAAAAGAAAAGGTAGTAACAGAATGCCCCATGAGAGAAATTCCAGGAGGAGGATATGTACATGTTCCATGGACTAGGCAAGATATTTTGTCATTAACCAATGATTTCCCTCGACTACGCGAAAAGCCTGTCGAGTGGTATAGGCAAGTGGACAGATTTGTGAAATTATCTAAAGTATTATGGATTGACCTAAACAGTCTTTTTGACATAATAGTACCAGCAGATTTATGGACAGAGTGCAAGCTAATGATAAATTGGCCTACACAAGAGTACCCTAGGGATCCAAAGACAGGAGCCCCTGACCCAGAAGTTATGAAGAAATATGAACAAGTCATTGCCTTTCTGAAAAATAAAGTACCTCCCAAAGAAACTGATTGGGTAAAAATTGACAGAACTCATCAGGAAAGTAAGGAGTCAGTACATGCATATAACGAGAGGTTAATCCTGGCCTTTAAACAGTTCAGTGGTGATGAAAATCTGAGTGAATAGGATTTGAGCCACTTTGTATACAGATTTGTACATGGTTTACGTCCAGAAATTAGTGAAATGATTAAGCAACATACTGTAGATTGGTAAAACAAGAAAATAGATGAAGTATTGAGACATGCAAAATACTTTAGTGATGAGATTGAAGCCAAACAGTGTAAATTAAAAGAGAAAGCTATGTGGGCACAAGTAAAAGTGGCAGAGAGACAGGAAGCTCAGTTAGTGGAACAAGTGAATAATACAGTACCCAAACCAAAATTAATTCCTGGGAAAGGTAAGGGAAATTTTAATATAGAAGAAGCTAAAAAGAAATTCCCATGTCATAATTGCGGAAGAGTAGGGCATTGGAAATCCGAGTGTAAATTTCCCCCAAATACTAATAATGAAAATGCATCATTGAATACACAGGTGCAGAATGAGGTGAGTGGTCAACCGCAGCAACAGCAGCAAGTTGTTACCCAACAGAATCAGGTGCCAAAACCGCCATTTCCACAAAGCAAAAATTCACAGAAATACAGTAATGAGACAGGATTCTACAACGAAGAACAGGTAACTAAGCTGCCATGCGCTAGCGCTGTTCGCAGTATTAGCTACAACGCGATGAGAGTGAGTCAGAAGAAGGTTATTGACGGTGCCGAGGGGAGGAAGAAGAGTGCGTACTTGGCGCAACTCTAGAAGTAGACCAGACAGGCCCATTTGTGGATGGGAAAATAAATAATGAAAATATTACTTTTCTAGTAGATACTGGTGCTACTCGATCAGCTGTTAGGTCAGCTGATATTAAGAATCTTCTTCTCTCGGATGAAACAATCCAAGTAGTTGGTGTATCCAACAGACAGATTAAAACTTATCTTACAGAACCAGTGAAAGTTAGCATAGGGAAATGTTCTGAAATGCTCCGCTTTGTTGTGTGCGACGTAAGTCCTATGAATTTGTTAGGTAGAGATTTGCTGAGCAAAATGAATTGCACTATTTTCTGTACCCCTGATGGTATAGCATTTGAGACCCCTGATGAAGATGTACTGTATAAGATGACTATGGCAAACAGGGAAACTGAGGTTACTGAAGCTTATGCTGTATTTAACCCTGATGAATTACCTAAAGAATTGAAACAGACTGTAAAGGCAGAAGTCTGGGATTTTACGGGAGAAGATGTAGGACTAATGAGAAATGTGGGCCCAGTAAAAATAACAGTGAAGGAAGGAATAAGCTATCCAAATGTCCCTCAATATAAACTGACACCTGAGATAATTGAAGGAATTACTCCTATAATTGAGAAAATGATAAAACAAGGCATTTTAAGGGAAATAATAAGTAGTCCATGTAATTCCCCAATTATGGGACTGAAAAAGCCAAATGGGAAGTTCAGGATAGTGCAAGATTTGAGAAAGATAAACAAAATCGTTGTGTCATGCTGTCCTATTGTACCAAATCCATCTGTGATTTTGTATCAGATTCCCCATGATGCAGAATGGTATTCTGTAATTGACTTATGCCATGCTTTCTTTTCCATCCCATTGCACCCTGACAGCCAGCAAATTTTTACGTTTCGTTTTGGCAAACGTATTTTGGCTTGGTGCCGAATTCCACAAGGGTAGACAGAAAGCCCCTCAAAATTTAATCAGATATTGAAAAGGTCCTTAGAAAGCCTAGAAATGCCTGAAAATTCGGTGTTAGTGCAGTTCATTGACGACCTTCTTGTGGCGTCGAAGACTCGTGAAGCTTGTGTAATGGACACTTTAGCCTTGCTGAATCATCTGGCCAATGGAGGACTTAAAGTGTCACCATCAAAGTTACAATTTTGCAAAAAAGAAGTACATTATTTAGGCCATAATATTGAAAAGGCACTGAGAAAAATAACAATAGACAGAATCAGGATCATAAAAGGAATGAGAGCCCCCATGACGCAAAGAGAGGTGAGAATGTTTCTTGCAATGGTTGGATATTGTCGTCAGTGGATAATCAATTTCTCCCTGATTGCAAAGCCTTTGGCACGTCTGACAAGAAGTGATGTCAAAGATCCCATTGATTTGAATGAAGAGGAATTGGCAGCTTTCGAACGACTGAGAGATGGTTTGTGTGAAGCGCCAGCATTAGGAATGCCTGATTACGAGAAGGAATTTGAGTGGTACTGCAGTGAGAGGAATGGATGTGCACTTTCTGTTTTAATACAGAAGCATGGAAAACTGAGGATACCAATTGCATACTTTTCATCTATGCTAGACCCAGTAGCTGTAGCTCTACCTGGGTGTCTGAAAGCAGTGGCTGCTACCTGTAGGAGTTTGGAGCAGAGTGAAGGAATTGTGATGGGATATCCTGTGAAAGTGTTTGTACCTTATGATGTGGCAATCCTTTTAACCAGGAGTCGCACTCAGTTTATGACACATAGTCGGCTGACTATATATGAAAACGTCATATTAGGTGCAACAAATGTGAGCCTTGAGAGATGCTTGAATGTGAATTCTTCAACGTTGCTGCCTGATGCTGAGAATGTGGAAGTCAGAGATGAAGCAGATCATGATTGTCTGGATGTACTCGACTTCTGTACCAAACCACGTCCGTATATAAAATATGTACCATTGCCAGAAAGGGATTTTGTGATGTTTGTAGATGGGGCTTGCTTGAGAACAGATGATGGAATGCTGAGTGCAGCATATGCAGTATGCACAGTTGCAGCAGTAATGAAAGCATCATACCTGAAAGGTGTAAGATCAGCCCAAGTAGCTGAACTTGTTGCTTTGACTAGAGCATGCAAGATTGGAAAGAACGTGAGAGTGACTGTGATAACTGATAGTAAGTACGGTTTTGGTGTGGTGCATGACTTTGGCCAAATATGGCTACAGAGAGGAGTTTTGACATCAAGTGGAACTCCCATCAAGAATGCTGAAGTGGTTGAGAGGTTGCTTGAGGCGATACAGCTGCCTAAACAATTGGCTGTTGTAAAGTGTGCTGCACATAGTCAAACTGGCGATTATACTGCCATCGGTAACAAATACACCAACGATATGGCCCAATACTGTGCACGTAATCAGAATTCTGTGAATCGGGCAATGGAGAGAGATTTGAATTCTTGCACCTTAATGTTTACTAACATTGTGGGTACCTGGGAGGAAGAGAGGCAATTGCAGGAAGAAGCAGGAGATGAGGAAATGAAGCAGTGGGTAAAAGCAGGATGTGCACCAAGGGAGAAAGATCATGTGTGGGTCTATCGGGATGGAAGACCAGTTATGCCTGATAGCATGGTGTCTGCCATGGCACGGATGTATTATGGACAGGGACACTTAGGGAGAGATGCCATGATAAGGTCGTTTAAACAGACATGGTACAATGCAAAATTTAGACTTGTAGCAGAAAGTCTTTGTCAAAGATGCCTTATATGTCAGCAGTACAACCCTGGAAGAAAAACAGTGGAGAGTCTAGGAACAATAGGTCGAGAAGGAGGGCCTTTCACCAGAATGCAAGTAGATTTCATTCAAATGCCTCCCTGCAACAGGTTGAGGTATGTTCTAGTCATGGTCTGTTTGTTTTCTAGATGGGTAGAAGCATACCCAACAAGAAGAAGCGATGGAATCACAGTGGCGAAATTGCTTTTGAGGGAATTAATTCCTAGATTCGGGTTTCCAGTGACAATTGAGTCAGATAGAGGAAAACATTTTCATAATGAGATCGTAAAATTGATTTGTGAAGCATTGAATGTACAGCAGAAATAACATTGTGCCTATCGCCCAGAGGCTTCTGGTGTGGTGGAACAAATGAATGGAACTATCAAAAACAGAATAGGGAAAATGTGTTTAGCCACAGGTATGAAATGGGCTGATGTCTTGCCTCTAGTACTCATGACTATTAGATCAATTCCAGACAGAACTACAGGGTTGAGTCCCCATGAAATGATCATGGGCAGAGCAATTCGTCATGTGTTCTTACCAGTCAACAAGCTGTTACCTATAACTGATGACATGGTGTTGGATTACTGTAAGGGCCCGGCTGATGCAGTTCATTCTGTGTTTCATCAGGTTGGAGCAGATGCCACCACCCTTAAAAAGAAGCAAGCTCATGATCTGAGCCCAGGGGACTGGGTGAGAATCAAGGTACACAGAAGAAGGAACTGCTTGGTCCCAAGGTGGGGAAAACCACGACAGGTGATTTTGACTACAACAACAGCTGTGAAGTGTGCCGGAATCAAGAACTGGATTCATGCGAGTCACACATTGAGGATTCCAAATCCAGTGGATAACAAAGAAATAGAATATTTAGATGAATCGGAATCAAGTTCTGAATCAGATGATGAAGAAGCAACAACAAGAGAAAACTTTGAAAGGGGGGAAACAGAGTCAGATCTAACTTTTGTCCCAAGAAGTATTTCCTTGAGAAGAAGGTTACAGATTTCTGATACCAACTCAGACTCAGAGACTGAACAAGTAACTTTACGCTCTAGAAAAGAAAAAGACAGTGAAAAGACAATTAAAGAAAGTGTTGATAAAGAAGTTCCACATGAAAAGTTGAGAGAAATTCCACCTGAAATAACAAAATTAGATGGACAGCTACCAGATACAGAGAGAGAGAGGGAAAGATTCTTGTGGAAGACACATGAGGAGGTGTAGGGAACTCCAACATCCAGTTAGAGAAAAGGACAAGTAGTCAGCAGGAAGATTGTGCGTCGGAAACTCGAGGAGGGACAGAAGTAGGGAAAACGAAAGAAGCGGTGGAAAGTAAAGCTGTTGAAAGTAAAAAGCAAGTTGAAACAGAGTCGGAGGAAAGCGAAGAAGAAGTACCAGAAGGTCGAGTCTTAAGAAAGAGAGCATGGAGAACTGAAAAGAATGATAAAGGAAGTAAACTGAAAAGGTCAGCAAAAGATGAAGTTTGGCCAAACAAAATAAAAAGGCTGAGATATCGACTGACACAGGTAAATTCACCAAGAGCTGAACAGGTGAATGAAGTAACTAGTCAAGAGAAATCAAAAGACGAAGAAATAATTGTAATAGAAGAAAGCAAAAGAACGAGAAAACCTAACCAGAAGTATAAGTCGCCGGAATGGACGTATGTGGCCCTGCCTGAAATAAAAGAAGAAGCGGATAGCCAAGAAAATCCAGAGGTGACTGTACCGGAAGTGGTTGAGGAAGATGAAGAATCAGAAATCCTGAGAGTTATCTTGTCCGATATTGGAGAAGAGACGAATGTTCAGGAAATTCTGTATTAAGATCACGAAGGAAAAGTGAAGGACGATGAGATGCCAAACTGAATAAGACAAGAATGCTGCTAATGGAAAAACAATAAAATACAGGAAAAAGACAAAACTGGTAGAACCAAGTAGGTGCTTAGAGCCTTGGGTTAGACAAACTAGTTGTGAAGTAGAAGAGGTAAGTCAAAAGACACTGTCCATTTTTACAAAAATGGCAAACACAGGTAGTAGAAAAGATAGATGTATATTCTTGAAGCGATGGTGTAAAATGTGTTGTTGTTGTACAGGATTACTAATGCTTCTGTGGAGTGTACTAGCTCTGATGAGCTAATTTAAGGTTACCATAGACACAATAGAAGGACATAGTGAAAACTAGACTAATATAGAGAAGATTCAAAAAGTGGTTCCGACTAAAATAGATAGAAATTATTTGCATAAAGACAGGTCTATAACTGATTTTTCTAACAATGTATTTTCAAAACTACTGTATGAATAATATGTAAAGGCAATAGACGTAAGGGACTGCTACGTTTGTATGCAGTTACCCGCATCTGTATCGGAGGGAGTGACCTATCACCACCTTCCAGTAACTTGTGGAATAACATGTCGTGTAATAGCTAGTTTATTTTATCAAACAGGGAAGTTAGAATATTATTTCTCAGATGTAGATAACATATTTTCACAAGTACCATCAATTAACAAGCTAAACAAGGTAAAACCTGCAAAGGTAATAGGTGAAGTTTTCTTAGCGACTAAAGAACTAACATTAGAATATATATTTAGAAATAATTTGACTTGCAGTTTAAAGAAAGAAGAAAAGACGTTTTTGGATATGGTTGAAGAAAGGAGATTGAAAATGCAAAGGAAGGCATCTGAGGGAAAAGTAGAAAAGACAGTTTGGGATGTAGAAATGGAAAAACACTTGAAGGGAGAAGCTAGTCCAACTATGGCTTTAGATTGGCCTCAGAAAGGAAAATTGTGTATTAGAAGGAATCAGACTGCCTATGATAATTACTTTGTAGGTAACAGTGAGTGCCATGATACATACCGAATCATAGGTGGAAGGGGATTTAAAGGAGGAAATTATCCAGTTTTTCCTGGGTTATATTTTATCTGTGGGAGCAAAGCATATCATCGTTTGCCAGACCATTGGTATGGCACATGGTATGTAGGCCTGGTTTTCCCAAAGATTTTTCACATGGGAAGAGGAGAAGATGGTGTACATAAGTTAGGTAGTTATTTAGCACGTAGAAAGAGAGAATCTTGGTCAGAAATGGTAGGTGACATCTTTGGAGCATTGATACCAGCAGTGGGAATATCTCTGAATGCAAACAAAATTAGAAGGCTATCAACAGTAGTGGATCGCTTGTCAACAAGCACCGCTGGAGGATATTTATTGGTAAATACTGAAATGGTTGCCATGCGTGCCATTGTGATGCAAAATCGACATGCCCTTGATATATTATTGGCAAAAGAGGGTGGAGTCTGTGGAATGCTGAAAGTTCAACATTTTTGTGCTTACATTCCAGACGAAAGTAAAGATTTGAACATGTATATTCAAAATATAGCTGATCTGCATGACGAAATTGCACCACTGGAGGTTGAAAGTGTTTGGGAAAGGGTTGGAAAGAAAATATCTTCTATTAAAAATTTCTTAGTAAACCTAGGTAGTACCTTTTTAGGTAAAATCTTATTTCCATTAACATGTGTGATTTTTATAGTATTAATATTAAGATTAGGTTGTCTATGTCGTAAAAGGAAGAAAATCCAGAAAAAGCTAAAAAGGGAAAATTTAAGAAGACAAGATAAGAGACAAGAGAGGGAATTTGAAGAAGTAGAATTAGAAGAAATAAAGGAAAATATGTATAAAACAGCCAGAAGAGAAGAAATTGGGGAGACAGAGATGTAAAATTAAAGCAAGAATTCATTTCAACTCGATGAAATTTAATACAAACTTTTATTGGTGTGGTGATAAAATCACCAAAGGGGGGATTAATGGAGAGGGTAGTACAAAATTTTGTACACCCCCTATTCTGTATGAATATACTAATTGAATAATCTATTAAATATAATATTACTACATACGTTTGCATGTGTATTAATCAACCTTATTAATATACGAAATATACGTGGGATTTGCATTTTGCATGGCTGAATAATTGTTACTACTAAAATATGTACGCATACTAACAGTAGTATATGTAGTAAATAGAATACTGCATGATAAATGTGGCTTTTGTGACGTTTTCGTTGTGTTGCCCCAGATGACATCAAATGGGTGAATATAAACGCTTTAAAT
Source organism: Triturus cristatus (assembly GCF_964204655.1). Taxonomy (NCBI): domain Eukaryota; kingdom Metazoa; phylum Chordata; class Amphibia; order Caudata; family Salamandridae; genus Triturus; species Triturus cristatus. Next base: position 720,376,809 of record NC_140588.1, read on the forward strand.
GTCGCTATATGCTAGATAACTGCAAGGACATAGAGGTATTAGTAAGGGGTTAACATTTTAGTCATTATTTCTATGTATTAATTACTTTTTGTGTTTGTTTTACTTAAGTTGTCCTTTGGGCCTAAAAACAAGATGGCCGCCAACGTAGAACGATGTGATGGCCACCATTCCACGAGGTTTCGGCGAAATGCGACAGCGCAACAATTTGTTCCTGTGGCCTCATCATGACCCTTGTGATACTGTGCCACAGCAAGGCCACGGTGGGAAGCCAGCCAAGTACCACACAATGGACATTTACAAGAAACTGGAAAAATCCAAAAACCTTTACATAACCTCTTGAACTGTGTGAAACCTCACCGGACGATCTTAATCGACCAATCAAGAAAGCCCAAACTATGCAAAATGTTACATCTTGACATTATTTTTATTATAAAAATGACGGTAGAATAGAGAGAATGCGCTATGCTTTCCTTTCCCTTTTTGCTGACGGAGATGACGGTGACGCTAAGTGACTGCTGCGTTCCTGAATCTTTGACAGACTGAGGGCTGGCCATTTCCTTGATGAACTGCGAACTTTATAAAATGTATGGGCACCGATAGATGCTTGCACGTCTCTGGTCCTTGTCCATTCTTGGGACTGTAGCGTGCTGCCTGAAGAACTTCTAAATTCCGACTGATTGACAGTTAATTTGATGACTTAGAGGACGCCGGATAGCCAGTTTAGGTAAATATGGTGTTCTGCGATTTACATGAAAATGTAATACATTTACTAGATGTAAACTAAACTCTTTGCGATAAATAGATAAACAAATATTGATTAACAAGCAAGTGCATTCTGTGTTTATTGAAGAGAAAAGATCAAGATCCTAAAATGTAGTTTTAGCTGGTTCTAAATCACCAATTACTAATCCAACTAAATGATCCATTGATCACGTGGGAGGAGTATCTTGATGTTTAGGATTGAGATCGGTAGGATATTAGTGTGTAGATGTGTAATATAACTTTCCTTCCTATAGGTTATAAGATATTCCTTTCATGTCAGCGCATGGAACATTCATCTCTCCTGTAAGTGCAGACCTGTGTTAAGTGATGTTTGAATGTTGGTGTTATGGGCCCCACCAATGACTGCTTGAGTAAAAGAGTTAGAGTGATATTTGGTTTGTGACGAAGGGAGGATATTTGGTACAGGTTTTGTCCTGTTTCCCATTACCCAGGTTTCCGCGCTGCAGCAAAACATAAGATTACAATTAATACCTGGGGTTCAGGCTATTATTACAGTTTTGGGTCACAGTACAGACCAAAATTTAACATTTGTGAGGCTGCAATAGCACGTACATGCCATCCGCTCTGATGTTTGGTAACGCTGGCAGGGACTTGAAATGGCACAAGCAGCAGTGGTTGTCTGAGAAATATCTTGGGCCCTGGTACTTATTATTTTACAAATTAAGCACTGCTTAGCATTATGATCACCTTGGGGGAAATTTGAGTTTTAAGTGCAGTTCACACTTTGAAACATACAATGAGCTCAAACGGGCTACATTGTTCTACCTGAACCTCTTCCTTTACACCCTATAACAGGATAGAGGTGATCATCTCACTGATTGCTGCACAAACACGCTAGTGAAATATTCTTGTAATTGTACATTTATGAGAGTTGTATGAAAGGAGACAAACTAGAAGTTTTTATAAGAATAGCACCAGGACCTGATGTGAGCTTCCAAATGCAGTATTGCACAGCTATCCCTTTCCCACCCATTTCCTCCTCTACACTGCATATTCGGAAATTAAAATGCTCCCTAGCAAGATGAGACATTTCCTTTTGAATAATAGCATGCATTCTTGGAAGCCCTGATTCTGTGTCTCAGGCTTTTGGCTTTACAATCAGGGATCAATTTTTATATGCGCTCAGATCAAGCCTACAAGTGAAAATGATTTTAGGAATTGCCACTTATATTTAGGAGCATTATTTTAAGAATTGACCCCTATGTTTAGGAGCATTAGTATGAACATTTGTGTTTCCATTTAAGGGACAACGGGGTAGATATTAGGAAGATAGAGGTAATCAACAAATCCTAATTGTTTAGGTATTCCAAGTAGCCTCGAAATGCACTCAACGGAGCTTCATCATACCCAACCCTTGACAATCACCCTTCTCGAAGGTGAGTGAAGTTTCACTGCTTTGCCAGGGTGAAGAATATCTTTAACACAAGGCTGTGGGAAGCTCAAAAGTGCACAGCTTCACTTACTCAACAACAAAGACCTGGAGGAGGAACTGTTGCATTTAGCCATTCTCTGGCACTATGGTGTGGTCTGGCTGCTTAACCACCGACAGTGGAGAGGATGCTCTAGTTTACAGCCTGCTCCTACCTTTGATCCTGCAGCCAGTCTGAATTGCCCGACATTGCCAGCTTCATGGCATAAGCTCTAGGAGGCCGGGCATGCAGTGGAGAGCAGAAGACAAGACCTCTCTCAGTAGCATGTGCACTGAGGATCACTTTCACTGAGCCGAACAGGCACATTCACATGTATAATGATCCATCACCTCTGCATGATATTTAGCAGTTCTCCTCACTCAAGACATGATCAAGATATTTTCAAATGTGTGGGACAGCTGCAGCAGATTTTGTCAGAAAGCCACTGATGAACACCTAGCTATGATCTGAGAGAAAGTGTCCTCTTCCCAATTATATTAATCAAAGTCACAGATCTACTTATGTTTTAGCCTAGTGACAAAAGCCTCTGTGGTTTTGCCAGGTTTCCGAGTTGTGGAATGACAAACGTACTATTCATAATCCACTTTTTTCTTGGAGAGAAAATATGTCAACCTTTATTTAAAGCGGTACAAAAGGGGGTGGTGATGGACGGAGCATCAGAACCAATCAAACACTCACACCCAGTCAACATATCTGGGTATGATCCATCACCGTTCTTTAGCCCACTATGCCACCCCAGTTCAGACATGGCCATATGCAAATCAGTCTGACCCTGTGCCTCATGGGAACAGTCCAGCCCGAACTGCCAAGCCATGCCTTCCCTGGACCGGAAACAAGCTTCCTAGGACCGGTTTCTGGCATTTCAGCCGTCTTCAGCCAGGCTTGCTTGAATCCAGTGGCAAAGTGAGCAAGGGACTCACGTCTGAGCATACCCTGCCAACTTATGGCGAACAAAGCGGTACAAAAGGGGGTGGTGATGGACGGAGCATCCGAACCAATCAAACACTCACACCCAGTCAACAGATCTGGGCTTGATCCATCAACGTTCTTTAGCCCACTCTGCCACCCCAGTTCAGACGGCTGAAATGCCAGAAACCGGTCCTAGGAAGCTTGTTTCCGGTCCAGGGAAGACATGGCTTGGCAGTTCGGGCTGGACTGTTCCCCTGAGGCACAGGGTCAGACTGATTTGCATATGGCCATGTCTGAACTGGGGTGGCAGAGTGGGCTAAAGAACGGTGATGGATTAAACCCAGATCAGTTGACTGGGGGTGAGTGCTTGCAATGTTCAACACTCCGTCCATCATTTCCTTTGGTTTTTGCTTTGTTCGCCATAAGTTGGCAGGGTATGCTCAGACGTGAGTCCCTTGCTCACTTTGCCACTGGATTCAAGCAAGCCTGGCTGGACGGCTGAAATGCCAGAAACCGGTCCTAGGAAGCTTGTTTCTGGTCCAGGGAAGACATGGCTTGGCAGTTCGGGATGGACTGTTCCCCTGAGGCACAGGGTCAGACTGATTTGCATATGGCCATGTCTGAACTGGGGTGGAAGAGTGGGCTAAAGAACGGTGATGGATTAAACCCAGATCAGTTGACTAGGGGTGAGTGCGTGCAATGTTTAACACTCCGTCCATCATTTCCTTTGGTTTTTGCTTTGTTCACCATAAGTTGGCAGGGTATGCTCAGACGTGAGTCCCTTGCTCACTTTGCCACTGGATTCAAGCAAGCCTGGCTGAAGACGGCTGAAATGCCAGAAACCGGTCCTAGGAAGCTTGTTTCCGGTCCAGGGAAGACATGGCTTGGCAGTTCGGGCTGGACTGTTCCCCTGAGACACAGGGTCAGACTGATTTGCATATGGCCATGTCTGAACTGGGGTGGCAGAGTGGGCTAAAGAACGGTGATGGATTAAACCCAGATCAGTTGACTGGGGGTGAGTGCTTGCAATGTTCAACACTCCGTCCATCATTTCCTTTGGTTTTTGCTTTGTTCGCCATAAGTTGGCAGGGTATGCTCAGACATGAGTCCCTTGCTCACTTTGCCACTGGATTCAAGGAAGCCTGGCTGAAGACGGCTGAAATGCCAGAAACAGGTCCTAGGAAGCTTGTTTCCGGTCCAGGGAAGACATGGCTTGGCAGTTCGGGCTGGACTGTTCCCCTGAGGCACAGGGTCAGACTGATTTGCATATGGCCATTTCCGAACTGGGGTGGCAGAGTGGGCTAAAGAACGGTGATGGATTGAACCCAGATCAGTTGACTGGGGGTGAGTGCTTGCAATGTTCAACACTCCGTCCATCATTTCCTTTGGTTTTTGCTTTGTTCGCCATAAGTTGGCACATTTTGCGAGCCGGACACTTCAGCTCGCACCGGCTGTCCGACGCGTGCATCGTACTGGCTCGGTCGTAAATCGCATCCATTGCACGCCATGGTTAGCTTACGGCCGAGACGTACGCAGCGGTTCTGACCCACAAATGACTCAGTCAGTGAATTTCACGTAGCTCGCATCGTACTTGCTCGCTCATACAGCTGTACTAGTCGGGCGGAAAACACCACGAGTACGGCTCGCAGTTTTTTCCGGCCGGATCGCGTTCGGTGCCCTTCTGACCCGGATCGGAATCGGCCACTTAAAGCAGAATTATTCTTCTCATGTATTTCAAGCCTAACCTTGCATAATTCTTAAATAATTCTGTGTGATTTTGCTACACGGAATAACACAAGTGGCATTCACTTCTAATTTTTTCATGTATATGAAGGCACTGTTTGAACATATGGTAGTTTGTATGCGGGATATGTTGCTCTGTTTGGGATATGAAGTCTCTGTTGAATTATATGAAGGCAATTTTTATCCAGGCGGGATATAGAGGCGCATTTTGGCAATATTCTTGCACATCTAGATATGTTTTTCACTGAGTCATAGACTCATTTAATGACTCTTTCACTAACTCAATCATGTATTAACCCAACGACTCTCCATGTGTGACAGTTGTGAATCCACTCAGTCACATACTAGCCTACTCGTAATATCCATTCACTTGTATACAAATCCACTTAGCCACTAAATTATTGAGCACAATAACTATACTTTAGCGAAAGTAGAAACATAGCTGTAGGAAAAGATGTGTGATGATGTCAGTGGTCCATATGTGATAATATAATTAATGTCACCAGTCATGTCACTTGTGATGTTATCAGTGACACCATCTGTAAAGTTATTTGCAGTGCATGGGGAGATGACAATTGCATTGGTAGCTCTAAATAATACATTTTTCTGTGAAAATCATGAAGTCCCTTGAACTGAAGTTTCCAGTGAAATAGAAAGCATGTGTGTGCAGTCAGCACCATACATAGACAGCTTGTATGTAAAAGGAATATATATGTTTCTCAGATTACATGATACTGCTTGAATCTAATAAATCTGACACATTTGACCATGTAATATAAATGTACTATGGACATAATTACAAGTCAGGCAAATAAAATTAACGCATGCTTTTATGCATTCATTTCATACTGTTTGATTACTGCTGGTTAGGTTTTTCCACACCTGGTTTTAATGGGTGTGGAAGAACCTGGCCTCATTTTTCCAGCTTGTAAAATGGGCCAGAAAAATGTACTGAGACTTTTGGCTGCAATGCCAGCCAAGTCACAAAGCACTTATTTAGTTTCGCCTGCACAACGCTTGCGTTGTTCTTGAGAAATCTATTGTTTTTAATATAAACTTAAAAGGGACTTACATCCTGCGTCCTCTCTTTCCTAGCTTGTCATTGGTTCCTGTGCATGCCACTTATCTTTCCTACATTTCTATTGGCTGTAGCATATGTTCCTGCATTTACCAACGCTTGTTCCTCATCTGCTTCTCTTATCAGTTGACCGCTACCGAAATACTGTTAACATCCACTTCGCTGGAACTACATTTTCATAAAGTTTTGCCTTTTACTTTTGCAGCATAGTTATATAACATTTTATCACCGCAGAGATTAACCCCTTCAGTGCCCGCCCCTTTCCCCGCCCTGTGCCGGCCGTTGCATTAGCGGGCGGGGTCTATGACGAGCAGGACTCGTCATGGGCACAGCGCAACCGCGGCCCATGACGAGTCCAGCTCGTCATGGGCACTGAAGGGGTTAAGCGATTTGCATAGAATCACAGGATGTTGCGCATCGCTGCCGAGACTCGAACCAGGATCCCCAGCTCTCAAGTCAGCAGCTCTGGCCACTGCGGCACATCTTCCATACTCCCCTGTTCTCTGTCACAAAGCTCTTTCCTTCTCCCGGACGATGATTGATGAAAACATCTCTTTATTCATTGCATAGGCGAAACTGATGCATTACCAATGCTTGTTATAAGAGCAGGTGGTAAAACCACATGGAATAGGGGATTCTGTGGTGCTTTATGACTGGAAAAATCTGATCCCACTTGGCAATTCCCCATAATGGCATTGTACTCATATTTGGAAATGATAAAATCACATGTGGTTTTACTGTGGACCTTGTACCAGGCAGCTCAGAATCAGGGCATGTGTATTTAAATCAGGAGTTCTGAAATATTCAGGTTCAAGTAGACATAGTGAAATATTGAATTCCACAATTATACATGATTACCAGGCCTTGAACCTACAGTGTTATTAGTTACAGTATAAGGGTTTAAAAGTCATTGCATTGATATTTTGTCATATTGGTGAACTTTAGATGCATGTGATGTCTATCAAACAGTTCTTCGAAGTGGATTTGTCTCTTTAGATTTGTACAATTATTTCATAGCCATATTTACATGTATAAAAACTTACATTTATGTGTATAAACATGACTGACCACTTGATACCATGACTTGTATCCCATGCTATATGTTATCTCTTTAGCTACATTTGTTAATGTTGCCACATCTGATTACCTTGTGCTCACTTCATAAGAACGCTCCTTAGGTACTGTGCCCAGGCGTCCCAGATTTTCAAGGCAGCCCCGTTTTTTCAGTGGCTGTGCCCGCAGATTTTCATAAATTTACCACGTTTTTAGAGAGGGCGACTGAAACACCAAGCCGCACACTTTTATATGTTCCACGGTAGAACTAGGTAGCAGCTCTTATCAGAAAGCAATTTTAATTAACAAGCATGATACTGGGTTTAAAAGTTGCATTCAATGTATTCACTTAGTGCCTTATTCTCTGTGTTTCTATGTTGATGATTTCTGTCATTTAAGTCATTCTGTGCCCTTCGAAATGTAAAATTAAAGTACTTCTTCAATTTTTTGTCAAATTTTCCGGTTTTTGGTTTTCAAAATCTTTTCACCCTATCCTTAGCCTTATTATCCCAGTGAATAAATGTCTGTTACTTAACCACATCATAACATATGGATGCAAACACATCTACATCAAGACATACTTGCAGTTAGACGTAAATATATAGAGAAACATGGCAAAACATGCATAAATACATGATTTCGCTAAGTATGCTCCTAAATACGTTTGTCAATATATTTATGCATGTGTGGCTGAGGGCTTTTTAAATGCTTTAAGCATCGCTGCCTGTTATTAGAAATGTATATTTATTTTCTGATATTCCTCTTCTTTTCTCCTTAAATAATATAAAAGGACCAGCGAAATATTATCCTATTCTTGCTAAACTTAAATAAATAGGAATTGGTAGAAATGTAATTCATTTTGAAAGTGTTTTCTTCTGCTGCAACATCCAGTAAAAGTATATTTTGTTTCAAGAAAAGTTGTTACTCTCCCAATTAAATACTGGCCTGTTTCACGCAGCAGGAAGAGACGGATATAGTTGAGACATGATATTCATAGAGGCACTTTGTTCAGAACAAGCTATTGAGTGGAGTTGTTTATTTTAGGAAAGTCTTAAGTAGCGCGAGCGATGAAGGACTTTTCTATCATCTAGGCGATTTGAAACCTTTCCTTCTTTCGGAAGTGCTGAGTCCAGTCGCATCAGTTTCCCAGTGTGCTTTCGGAGGAAGAAAACGACACTGCTGTTCTATCAACAAAGAACCAGAGTTTCCGATATGTGAAAAGAAAAGCATCCCTATATAAGGATTAAAAAGTTAATCAGCATTAAAACTCTTATGTATGAGACAATGCACGCAAAGGGGGTGGAGGGGTGTTCCACTTTTTTTCTTTTTGTTTTCCACTCGATGCAGTCCATATTTCAGAGTTCATATCTAAGGTTGATTCAATAACAAATGTGATAAAAAGAGCACTATTACAAATCCCCAGCACTGCCTAAAATATCAATTTGAAAATGTATCCAATTCAATGAAGCATGTTCCATCCCTTTTATGCATTAATACAATAAAGGTGTGTATTGCTTTTAGCATCACAGGAAACGATGTTATTGTGTGTGTGATGCATTTCATATTTAAAGTGCTCGTTGGCTTTTATTTAATGCTGTGTTTCTTGGTGAGCTCATTGTAAAGACGGGCAGCCGTAAAATTATTTGTATATCAAGCACCAAACTTTGTAGAATACCATGGGTCTCAAACCGCTGCCACCAATGCCGCAACCTTTGACTTATCGTCGGGAATCACACATCAAAGTTCAGAGTAAAAAACATACAAACGACGTCAGAGACCGTTGTCTATGAGAATAGCGCCCAGTCCTTCAGTTGTTTCTCTGTAACTTCCTTGCGCTACGTGAAGAGAAACGGTGATACCTAATAAAGTGGTACGTGTTTAGAAAAACGCGACATATTTTCCATATCACTATATTATTCACACTTCAAGCGGTATGTGATGAACCTTACAGGTGAAAATGAGATTCCGAAATATTTTTCATGAATACAGGTAGACATAATGTTGACTTGTCTACTGGCATCGATGTGTACGTTTCTCCAATGCATGTGGTAAAAAAAGAAATGGAATACCTTTATGCATTGCAACAACAAAGGTTTAAATAGTATAATAAATACGCGTCTTAGTCAATATTATTTTGCTATAATTTCCAAATATGTACTTGTGAAAAAAAGTTGTAAATGTGTCCTTTTTCTGCAAGTAATAGTCGGCTTACGCTGCTTCCAATGCATCTGTGCCTGCAAAGAGAGTTAGGAAAATATAAATAGTATTTCCTCCATTTTTAGCTTTCTCTCAACAATTATCCTCACGCGCTCGCACAAACACCTGCATGCATAAAGGGGCCTACAGTGGCCATCAGACATGACTGTGCACGCGCTCACTCGGTTGTCAGGAGACTCTGAGATCAGCCCCTCCCCTCCCTCTGCTAATGCCGAGCTCCTCGCAATCACGCTGCACAGGTAAATATGGCGGCGCCATGAATATTCATGCCCTTCTTGTATAAGCCATGGGCTATAATTTATTGAACCGGCCATATGCCCTTTGTGTGCGTGTGTATTTGAACTCAGTCCCAAGCCTTTCAGGGCCGTGGCTGCGGGGATGGTGGGGACAGAGCTCCACAATGCCTACTGTGCCGGGCATTGATGCCGTCCAGCGCCTTCCGAGTTACAATACAAACAAGTTCTAAACCCTATTCAGCTCGCAAGAAAAAAAAATGTGTTGTTCTAAATTCATTCAGTAATCCTGTATTCAAATGGTTAATTTGCACTACGTTCTGCGAAAGAAAGGGAAAACTGTCACCCTGTCATTTCGGAGTCTGACACTAAGCTTGTCAAAGAGACAGCTGTTAAACTGAATTACTGTTGACATGCAGAGAAACGGCCCTTGCCAGATGTAAAGGACATCTGCGGCAATGAAGTGGTACAGGGTGGCTTTTAAAATGTGGTCATTCTGGTGTCTGAATAGCGCGTCTATGGCATTAAAACATGGCCTTGACTCAGACAGTTTAAGGCAGCGCACCCGAGCCAATGAGATGCACAAAGAAGCGCTGCTCTGTTGCTGTATCCGTAACGTGTGCACGCATCTGAAAGCAGTCCAGTGTCAAAGCTATTAGGACCTTATCGTGTCTCCAGCAGGACACGGGCTTAGACACAGCAGGACATATTTTCAGTTAGCCCGGCTGTGGGCAGAAGGATGGCGGAGGTGCGAATTCATAAGGAGAAATATGCGTCGAATAGATAGAAGTCACGCAACTTGTTCTCGGCTCACAACTGTTTGCATTAGCATAGGACAGGATATTAAGCACCAGAGGCCGCCTCGACTTTTCCACCGCACACAACAAAAGCTGCCGGCTGCAGAGCCTAGCAGGAGCAAGAGTCACCATGGGAGATTAAACAAAATATAAAAAATGGAAATGTGACGCTGCAAAGCTTAGATTTTTTTGTGTTTCGAAAACGTCGCACACGTGAAAAAAAAATATTTTTATAAAAAAATATACATAGCACATTCACTTTGACTCTTTAGTTTACACTGTGCAATGCTGCAATATTTTCCTTCAAGAGGTTTATAGAAATGGAAGGGCTGGTATATTGGTATACCATTTGTACTGAGTGATTGAGATGCATTTGATGATATAAAACATGTGGTTTGGTAAATTATTTGATTTTTACAAACAAATCCAATGGGTGGCTGGCCGTGCTGGCGACTGATAATGGATCCCGGCTAAGGGCTCTGGTGGCTCCATAGCTGAAGAGTGGGCCATCTGTAGCCTGAAAGGCAGGAGCAACACTCCCAAAATCACCTCTTTTGTAGCTCTGGGAATTGCTCTTCGTCTCCACAGAAGAGGTAAGCCAACGGCAACTAAAGAGTTAGCAGAATAAGGCATATTTTAAACAGTGCCAAATTATGTAAAATCATGCAAGGCTGTTACTGCACGAGTGAGAAAGCCCCATCTGTATGGAAACCAAGCCGAAATATAACACCGGAAAAGCAAAGTCCAAGAAAAGAAAAAAAAAGTCAGCAAGGAAACAAATTTATTTAAACAGTAGCAGATGTATTAAAAATAGACAGCTCGGGGTGAACTACTTGATACACCCTAGCTAGTTTATTGGTAGGTAGTTACATTATTCCATAAATGAGCATATTTAAAAAAAACAAATAGCCTTTTTCGCTAAATTTTAGTCACACGTTTTAGTAGCTCCAGTAAAGCGCAACCCTTTGAAGTTAAAAGATTAGCTTCAGGTGTTCTTTCTTAGTGTTCATAACTGGCTGTCCGTTCGTAGGTGTATGAACAAGTATAGAGAAATCCTGAAAATTAATAGCAATAAAAAATCCATAGATTAAGCCCTTATTTTGCCCACCTTTCATTTGTCAAAAAGAAATGCTATTCAGTTAAAATCTCCGTTTACAATCTGGTAAAATTCACTCCCAGAACTTGGTAGGAGAATGTGGCTTCTCGCTAAAGGCATTCGTAGCATGTATGGTCAAATGAACAAAGAGCCCCAAGAACGCGACCTAAATTTACACCAATTTATAGCACTACTAGAGCACTTTGATATTACAGAAAGGGCAACAGACTATAACGTAGACTTTTGTGCAATACTCATTTCATGGGTCTTATATATATGCCTCCTCACTATAAAGTTGACATTAAAAAATGTGGGTTGTGGATCCTGGCAAATATCCTATTACTTACCAGTAATCTACAATACTCCTGGTCCCGTTGTCCTCGTCCCATTCCTGAACTAAGTGGAGATGACCATCTGGGATACCCAACCCATGCTGGAATACCGAACCCACTCCCTCCCCCTGGGAGTACATAAGCGGTACCAGCCCAGCATGCAGCCTGAAAATACCAAGCCAACAAACGGAAGGCCGGCTGCCCAGGAGGGAGGGAGGGGCGTAAGGAATGGGACGAGGACAACGGGACCAGGAGTAATGAAGATTACCGGTAAGTAATAGGACATTACCCCAGGTCCCTCCTGTCCTCGTCCCACTCCTGAACTAAGTGGAGCATACCAAAGCAGACAACCCGACCTTCCGGACACCCACCAACGCCAGAGGCACCAGACCGAAAAACGTCACCCCACAGGTGTAAAGGAGCCCACAAGAAAGAAGAAAAACGCAGGTAGGAACACACAACCAACCACGCCCCCAACCAAGCAGACAGAGCTGAGACCCCAAAACAAGCAGGGGACAACCAGTAAAAAAAAACAAAATGACCCCCCGGGCAAGCCAGAAGCAGGCCAGGTACCCAGAGCCAAGCCCCAAGGTAACAACCAGAGGGGCCAAAACAATATCCCCCCCTGAACGACCAAGGGAAGGGAGCCCAGGAGAAACGGAAGTGCCCCAAGGGAGCAACCGAGCCAGGAAGGGCAACTGACCAGGGAGAAACCGTCAAGGGCGAAGCCCACAGCCCCAGTCACCACCAGGCAGCCGCCCAACCAGGGACAAAACAGGTCAAGAGTAAAGGAGAACAGGCCGCACAGGGCGGCATGGCCGAAGGCCCAGGAAGCAAAACAGCAGAGGCAAGACAGAGAGCGAACCCCCCAGAACAAGGAAGAAGGCGACCCACAGGCACCGGAACCCACAAAGGACCACACCAAAAAAACGTGAGGGAAAGGAAGACGAAACCGAATAGGCACGCCAAAGCAAGAGATCAAGGAAAGACACAACCAACCACAGGACCAACCCCAACACACCAGGGGAAGCCACCAGCAGAGCTGCAAAGACCAAAGAGGGCGGAACCAGACAAAAAACAGGCACCAACCCAGAGGAACCACCAGGAAGAAAAGGGGGCAGGGAACTGAAGCAAGGCCCCCCCCCAGTCGACAAAAGCGGCAACAGGGAACCCGGAGGCACAGAAACCCCAGAAGGCCCAGGCCACAGGGCAGGAAGGACCAGCGGCCAACCCCAGCAGAGACACCGAAGAGCCGCAGTAAAAAAGGCCACCACACCGGGAGAAGAACCTGGGGCACAGAAACTGGTAAAGCAGCCAGGCCCGAGGCACACCCCAAAGCAGGAGACGCAGGGACACGAAACCAGCAACATGCTCAATGGAGGCTAGGGAGAGCAAAGCAGCGCAACCTGAAGCAGACCCGGCCAAGACCAGGGCACAACCAAGAAAGACAACAACAGAGGCCGAACACGGAACCGGAGAAACAAAACCCAGAACCGGGAAGGAGGATCCCCCACCAACCAAGATCCGACCCACCGGCCGGGAGGACAAATGAGGACACCAAGGAACCACCAAAGACGAACCCCAAGAGGAGCCACAGAAGGGCAAAACAGGAAAGACCAACAAGGTTCCCAAAAGCACAACGCCGCAGGTGAACCACAAACGCCCAAGAAGCCACCCGGAGAAACTGGCAGGCCAGCCAGCAAGGAGGCCCCAACACGGCACCACCAGGACCCGGAAGGAGAGGCAAAGGGCCAACCGACCCAACCCCAAAAAAAACACAACCAAGAAGGGGCACAGGGTAAGGCACAGCAGCCAACCACAGCCAGGCCACCCAGAGAGGAGAAGCAGCAGGAAGACAGGGAGGGAGCCCAGCAGCCCACCCCAGACAACCCACACAACGGTCCAGGCCCAACAGCCAGTCGCAAAGGAGTGGCACAGGAAAGGACAGAAGACCAGTCCAGGACTGAGAACACCAGGGCCAGAACCACCGAACACCAAGAGGCCGAAGGAGCCCCAAAAGCCCAAGAGAATGAGCGGCCAGGAAAGGACTCAAGCAGGGACCCAAAGAGGACGCCAAAGCAACCAAGGGCCCCACAGCACAAAGCCAGACACATCCAAGCCAAGAGGTGCTCCAGTGACTCACACGCTCAAGCGAATGGCAGGCCAAACCCAGGGACCGCAAGTGCACAACCCAACAGAGGCGGAGTCCAGGCCTAACAGCACACAGGCACATCCCAGGCACCAAAGAACCAAAGGATAGGAGCCTGGAGAAGCCAAAGGTGCACCACCCACCGGGGGCGCGGGAACAGACTTAAACAAAGGGAGAACGAACAACCCAGAGCAAACAAGAGAGCCAGGGCCACAGACACCACAGGCAAAAAGCAGCCCACACGGGAGCGAGAAAAAAAGCCCAGGCCCAACGACAGGCCTCCAAAGTGGAAAGGCCACAGCCCCAGACGCAAGGCAAGGCCAACAGCAACCACAAGGCTGAAAGAGAGGAGCGGGAAGCAGCAAAGTGGCCCACACATGAGGGGAGGCCGACACACAACACCCACAAGCAGGGAAAGGGCACAGCACAGCCAGAACCGGCAGACACGTTGGGGCACAGGAGCCGAGCACCCAAAGAACAAGGGGCCACCTAAGGCAGAGGCCAAGGAAGACCAACGACACCCAGCAACCACAGGAGGCAAAGGGAGCGACAGGCGAGATGCAAAGCCCCAAAGCGCACCAAGCCACCAAAAGAAACACAAGAGGGGAGAAGGAAACCACAACCGGAAACCAAACACCAGCAGGCAACACAACCCGGCAGCTGGCGAGAAGCAGACCCCACACCAGCCAGAACCAACCAGGTGCACAACCAGCACCGCCCGGAGCCAACAGCCCAACAAGGCCAAGGGCCCACCAGGACAGAGTGCGGGCACAACAGCCCCGCTCCACCCATGGAAAACAAGGGGGAGGACCCACCGAACCCGCGGAAGGACAACAAGAAACCAGACAACCAGAGCACAGGCCAAGCAAAACCACCCGGAAGGGAGCAAGAAGCTCCCAACAGCGAAACCTCAGGCAGGCACCCAGACAGGTACGCACCAGGCCTGAACCCACAGAAGGGGCAGGAACCAACGGGCAGACAGGCAGCAGGCAGTTGAAGAAAGCCTAAGAACAGCAAGGCACCAGGACACAAAAAAGGGAAAAAACGCCCAACACACCAGAGATGACCAGAGCAGGTCACAGCCACAGGCAAACCCAGGCGGACCCCCAACCAGGCACCAAACAGGGCCGACCAGGGAGAACAGAAGCACGCAGGGCAGGACGGCTGGAGGCCCTGAGGACTGAGCAAAGAGGCCGTAAGAAGAAGCCAACCAGCCCCGGGAGAGAACACATCAAAGCGGGCCACGGCCCAGCAAAAAGACACCCCACCAGGGACAAACCAGGCCCCACCCTGCCGAACCACAGAACGGGCAGGAGGAGGAACAGAAGCCAAGGTTGCAGGCCAGTACAGCAGGGGAGCACAGCAAGCAAGAAACTGCCATGCGGCATGCACAAGGGGGACAGGCCAACAGCACCCCTCATAGACCAACCTCCAGCCCAGATGCCAAACAGCAACAATCGCTGAGCTAGCGGAAAGCCAGAAGGCCCGGGACCACACAACCCATGGAGGAAGTCCCTGAAGGACCCGCCCGAGGCAGAACCTGCAAAAAAAAGGCAGCGACATAGTGGAAACCATGGCCCAAGACAGGACAGAGGACCCACAGCGAAGGCAGGGGAGCCGCCGTCGTAGGCTGCCGAAGATGCCGAAGGGCCGCGATGACCCCGGGAGCAGGGGGCAGCAGAAGCAGAGAACCAGGCTGGAGACAACAAGGGCCCCAGACTCAGACAGCACATGGACCCATGCCTCACGCAACCAGCAAAGCACAGAGGCCCAGCACGCTAGGAGCCTGTAAAGAAAAGCCCCACCAGGAATCCACCAGCACAGGGAGAGACCCGTTGACGACGGGCACCAACTGCACCAGAAAGAAAGCAAGGAACCCATATGGCAAGGCCCGCGTCCAGTGCATCCCAAAATCTGAAGAGGGCTTGTGGAAGGTACACCAATCAATGGTCGCAAGCGTACTCCACAGTATGCGCAACACCATCAACAGAAGAAAAAATGGAACGGCAACGCGGTACTCACCAGGGGGGCAGTAAGAGCGCACCACAAGCACGCTGCCCCCCAACAGCCAGCCCAGGCGCCATCCAGGAAACCAGTGCCGGCCGACGAGGCCCGCCAAAAACGGCCCCTGAGGCCATAGCAAGACCCGCCCCTGCACTGACCCAACAAACAGCAGGGGTGCCAGGAAAAAGAGGAGGCCGGCAGGACACCAAACGCCAGGCAGGGAGTCCAGGAGCAGCACCCCGCAGAGCCCCAGGACCCGCCAAACATCTGCAGTAGCGCGTACCCCAGGCCGGCCAAGTCACAAGGAGACACACACTTCAACCCGGAAGGGACCGGGAGGAACGGCGCCCCAGCCGCAAATGGCCGGTCGGTAATCAACGCGGCTCCTGGCAAGCCCAGCAGGCCAGGAGAATGCAGAAAGAGGACGGCGAGGACAGCCCAGCAGCCCTGACGAGACGTCCAGCGAAGAATCCCAGCAGGTAAGTCCAAACATATCCCATCCTGTCGGAAGACAGAAATAAAGAACAGGCTGCATGCTGGGCTGGTACCGCTTATGTACTCCCAGTGGGAGGGAGTGGGTTGGGTATCCCAGCATGTGCCTGTTCTTTTTTTCTGTCGCGGAGACTGTCATCTCCACTTAGTTCAGGAATGGGAGAGGGACAGGAGGGACCTGGGTGTAATGAGCAAACACCATTGCCCACACTCTCACATTATACCACTGAGGTAGAAGCAACAATGCCAATGAAGATCATGCTGTCTGTGTGACATGTAGGAAGTGGCACCCAATCAGGCTATTTCAGCATGTGAGTCGACTGCCGCAGGTTGAATTGCTTGAGCCCTAGTGGATTTCTGTTACAATAAGTTGAACTCCTCAGTAGAAAGCTTGGCTACTATATCCCCACCCTCCCGAAAGGGACGTATCCATCATGCAGTTGGATTTCACATTACCTGAAAGCAGTTAAACTCTCTCTGCGTGCCATTGGGCACATGTGGCATAACAACTAGAAACCTGAAGAGCAGGCTCAATGGAGGAAACCCAAACACATTTACAAAAAAGCCATTAGACAAGCAGACCAGTGTAGTAAACTCTTTAATGCTCCTTAGATGACATCAGCCACCTTTTCAGCCTTTAGAGGACTTTGTGACCCTTCTAAACTGGTGGATCCAACACACTCTTCAGACAGATGCAACCAGTTTACCAACTTTCTAAACTTATTAAATTGCTGTTATTCAATCAACTTTTTTGCAGATAGTTCATGATTTCTTTACACCTGTGTCTCCAACAGTCCAGGAGACACTCTGAATGAGATAGAATGTGCCTGTCTAGTAAGCACCAGGGTCTCATTCGGATTCCATTCTTGCAAAGCTTCAAAACAAATGTATGATGCTGGATCTTAGTTGACTGAGAGTCAATATTAACACATCTTCATCAGTAGGCCAAGTCCTTGCGCCTTTAGAAAGTGCCTGTTTGACACCTTTACTAATGAAACCAGTTTTGGATCAGTATAAAATATTAAACCATAGAATTTTTTGAGGTGAACCATGTGTTACACCCTCTTTAGATGGGGTTTCTTTCAGGAATAGCACATAACAAACTGCTCTAACAACTAATGCTGCTCAGAAGATGAAAGTATTTATTCTGTCCTGATTCTTGTAGATCTGTTGACAGCTTTCAACACTATAAGTCATCAGGTACTAATATCAAGACACACCAATCTAGGCTTAAATGATGCTACCATAGATTGGGTCAGTAATTTTCTTACTGGCAGATCTTCCTGGATTTATCTTCCACCATATGAAACCTTGATTTGGCGGTGTGGCAAGCGTAGGGTAAGTGGTTTTATTTATTTATTTATTTTACTGTCCCTATCCTGTCATCTGACGTCCCGTCAGTATGCAAAACAGTCTGATTTGTGAGGTGAGGGGAGTAAAGGAAACGGCATTGTTAGACCTGGCATCTTTTGGTGTGTTTCCCCAGTCTTTTTGCTTTCTGACCTCCCAATTTATTCTCTTATTTTGCTGGTTTAGTGTCTCTGCTAACTTTCTCACTGCTGTCCAGTGTTAAAGTGCAAGTGCTTCTATTGTAAATTGGATTATGGATTGGTGTTTCCCTGATTGGCATATTTGATTTACTGGTAAGTCCCTAGTAAAGTGCACTGAGAGTGCCAGGGTTTGTAAATAAAAAGCTGCCAGTGGGCCTGCAGCAATGATTGTGCACCCCACACGAGCAGCCTTTCAAAGTGTTCTCAGATCTGCCACGGCAGTGTCTGCACAAAGTTTTTACTGCCAATGTCGACTTGGCAAGTGCACCCACTAGCCAAGACCTAACATTCCCTTTCATTACATGTGAGTCACCCCTAAGATAGGCCCAAGGTACCCCTCTGGGCAGGGTGCAGTGTATGTGAAAGGTAGGACATGTACTGGTGTGTGTGACATATCCTGATAGTGAAATACAGTTTATTTTGTTTTTCAATGTTGAAAGGCTATCTGTCCCATAGGATAGAATGGGGAATACTTGGTAACATTATACAAGTTTATCTTCCAATTGGTACAAGATAAAGAAATGGAGTTTAGGATGCCTGAACTTTGAATGTCAAAATGCATCTTTTATGAAAGATGATTTTTATGCTCTGTGCTTAATATACCACTTTTAGAAAGTAGGTATTTTCTTGCTTAGCCATCCTGTGTGCCTCTGCTGGTTAGTGGATTGACTGTCTGGCTTTGGAGTGAGTTGGGCTGGGAATGTGCATTCTCAGCAGACAGCCACTGCGGGGGGGGGGGGCGTTGATTTGTGTCCTGCCTTTCCTGGATGATTCAGGGATGGGCTGAATAGACCTGGACACATTTAGAGTACTGGGAGGAGATGTCCTTGCACCTGAATGGGCCTTGTCTGCCTTGGACAATGCTGTCTCCACCTCCTGCTGGAAACCCGGGCCAGAGAGGAATAATCTGGTTTGAACTGAGCACAATCACTCTCCACCCAAGAGAACAAAGAGAAACTGAGTGTAAATATTGGGGCTCAGACCCCAGAACTTTAGAACTTACTTGGATCAAGGATCCAGTCAAGAGAAAGAGCTGGAAGACCTGCCAGGAGGAGTACTGCCCCTTTGCTGTGTTGTTGCTTTGCTGAGTTGGCCTGCAGTTGCTGCTTCTGCATTGGACAGTGAAAGGACTGGACTGAACTTTCTTCACTTGCTGCTGAATATCTCCAAGGGATTAAAATAGTGCTTGCCTCCTGTTCACAAATTCTTAGGGACAGCAAAGACTTCACTTACCTCTGGGTACCACCTCTGGAACCATGGGTTTCATTTGTCACAAAGGGGGAAAGCAGCCGTTACCGACACTACTGTAGGCTCTGTGACCTTAAGGCACCACAGAGGGCACTTCCGCACTTCGCACCACAACCCTGGTTGCACCAATGACCACCGCCGCCACCGAGTTGCAGCTTGCACCGCACTTCACACTTTCTTGCTTCACTTTGCCGCCCTAGGCTCACCGGTGATGCCGCCTCCCGCTGCCCACAATACCCATGACCACACCATGGATTGGGGGCACCGCTCGCAAGTTACACAACTCACTACCCCGTCCCATACCACAGCCTGGGCCGAATGATGCCAGCTCCCATCAACCGGCACTGTTGCATGCACCGTGACCTGTCAGCAC
This sequence comes from Triturus cristatus, assembly GCF_964204655.1. Classification (NCBI taxonomy): domain Eukaryota; kingdom Metazoa; phylum Chordata; class Amphibia; order Caudata; family Salamandridae; genus Triturus; species Triturus cristatus. The sequence goes on from NC_140588.1 coordinate 720,396,296, forward strand.
CACCATGAGCACTGCCTCTCTCTGCACCGCAGCCCTGGTCTCACTGATGCAGAGGGGTGATTGTCACCAAGCCACTGCCAACACTGCACATTGAGGGCACCGCACGCCGCACCGCTATGGTTCACAGTGTAACCGTGACGGTTGCCAGAACTGGCCCGCACTGATGCAGGCGGCCACAACCAAAGGTACTTTTTACTAGTATGCTGACATCAACGCTGGTCTGCACTGACGTGTTCGGCCAGAACTGTTGGATTCTGTTGTTTTCAGCACCGCAACAGCCCTGGACAGAGCTACTAGCTTCAAGGAACTGCATTTTTGAGTCACGCTCACAAAGTGCCTATTTTTGATTGCTTTAAATATATAGTATATGCATACTATAAATATTTTTTTTTCTAATACTTGTGTGGTCTCCTTTTGTAGTGTTTCCCTGTATCACTGTTAGTTATGCGTAAATGCCTTACACACTACCTCTGAGATAAGCCTGAGTTCTCGTGCCAAGCTACCAAGGGGGCGAACAGGGGTTATTTCAGTAGTGTATCCCCCTTATACTGATTAGAATTAAGGATTCCTATGTGGACAAAGGTGCAAACCATTGCCAATCAGAGACCCCAATTTCTAACATTAGTTGTCAGTGTTGAGGATAGGACTTGCGTTTGCACTTGACCTACAGTGATTGGTGTACACTACTACCATAAAGTACACCACTATGTACCACATACTGGTGCTTTCTGGCCTATGTTTGATCTTGCCATTTGTTGAGAACTTGAACTTGCTATTACATCATGCCTGAATCAAGAGCATCATCAGTTGCATCCTTGGAAGTGGCCTTTGAGGAGGAGAGGTTAGAAACCTACAACGTGAAGGAGTTGAAGTCTATCTGCAAGAACCTCAAAGTCCAAATCAGGGGCCTCACCAGGAAAGAGGAGCTAGAAAGGCACTGTGGACCTGGGTAGCAGCTAGACATGACAGTGGGCAGTAAGGAGATCTCATTGTGGAGGCGGAGGAGCCTCTTCCTAGGATGGATGTGGTTTTGGGAGGGGTGTAACCCTCTAGGCCAGGCAGCAGTGGCTTGTCCCCAGAGGAGCTGGAGGACAGGCAGGAGGCAAGGAAGTTTGAACTGGAAAAACTCTGGGTGGAGAATTAGAGCAAAGAAAAATGAATATCCATGGAGGAAACGAAGATGATCTTAGATCATGAGCGTGGTATGAAGGAGCTGCAGCTAAGAAGTAGGTCCAGCACAGATGGTGGTTGCAATTCCTCACCCCAGTCAGATAGAATTATGCACATCCCCAAGAATGTAGGCAAGGAAATCAAGAAGATGATATATAAAGGAGGTTTCAGGGTCATGAGGCATCTATACCCATGAATGGGGTCCCTGAAAAGAAAATTGGCGAACAGCTTTGTGGCCTCTTTTCCCAGAAGAGGGGAGGGACACTTTAGCGGCTTTGGGTAAGGGGAAGAGCCTCACCTACACTGATATGAAGGAAGCCCTTCTCACCAGGTATGGTCTCACTCCTGACAGGTACTGGGGTCAGTTTATGTCTAGTAGGAAAACTGATGCAAACACTTTGTTGGAATGTGTGGATTCTTTTAGCAGGTCACTGGATGGTTGGGTGAAGGGCAGTAATGTGACAGATTTTCAGGGGCTCTACAATTTGATTGCATGGGAGCACTTGTCCAGTTTATGTTTAACTGAGTTGTGCCAGGTCTTGACTGATAGTAAGCTGACTGACCCCAGGAAGCTTGCTACGGAGGTGGACCTCTGGGTGAGTACCAGGGTCCACAAGAAAGTGTATGGGGCAGACTCTGCTGAAGGTGGGCAGGGTACCCAGCAGAAGAGTGGGGGGGACAAGGGTAAAGCACAGGAGTTCTGCAAAGGGCCCCAAACTAATACCTAGGATAAAGGTTCCCATCCCTCAGGATATAAGAAACAAGGGGTCTCTTCAGGGAAGCCTGCAGAGACCGGCCCCAGCAAGTGCTATGCATGTGAACAGGTAGGTCAGTTGAAGGGGGACCTCAAGGGTCCCAAGAGGGCACAGCCTCCCACTGGTGGGCAGTCTAAGGTATTGGCTAGTGTAACAATTGGACAGGAGGGGTACCAATAGGAGGGTGGGGATTATGCAGAGATGACCCTCGTCTCACTAGGGGACAGTGAGATGGTCCCAGGAAACCAGGTGCCTGCTAACACCAAGAAATACAGTACCTGGGTGACCATCAATGGGAGAAGGGTAGAGGCTCTCCGAGATACTGGAGCCAGTGTGGCCTCAGTCCGGTGTCACCTGGTCTCTGAGGAGTAAGAAGTCCCCGGGGCATTCCTCCAAGTAGTTGCTGTGGACAACTCAGAGCACCAGTGTAAGGTGATGCAGGTTCACTTTGAATGGGGGGTTGGGGTCTCAGCTCCCTTGAGGGTGGTTGTGAGCCCTACCATGCCTGTAGATTGTCTGCTAAGTAATGACCTGGAGCGGTCCTTGTAGAAGGATTTTGAGCTCAGGTCTCACAAGGAGATGCTTGGGTTGCCTGTGTGGGCATGCATGACCACTCAGTCAATGGCAGTTGGAAGGGTGATCAGAAGGACCTGGAGCCTGAAACAGTGGCCCAGGTTCCTGCAAAGAGAATGTCCTGACCGTACAGGTAGGGATCCTATCTCCTGCCCTGCTAGCTAGCCTCGGTATACAGTAGCGGGGGATGCATGGAAGCCTTGCCTGACATAGCATACTGGGCCCCAAGATAGTTGTGGCCCAATGTATTGGAGTGAGATGTGCATGCATGCAGATCTGTGTGCATGATATGGATTGTATGGAAGGAATTCATATGTCTGAGTCCTGCACTGGCTATGTGCTGTATCCTTCCAATTTTCTTATTACTGACACATACAACATCCCTTGCTGGTTGTGATTCTCTATAGTGAGCTGGCTACCTGCCCTGCGGCAAGGCTGGGATCATGGAGAGTAGAGACTCTGGTGGATGCTTGCACCTATACTGCTGTACTCATCAGGACACAGGATGTGGGACTGCGCGATTGGGCTGATGGGGTAGTGGCAGACCAGGTTGGACTTTATTAGTCAGTTTAGTGTTTAGAATCATGCATTGATCTGTAAACAATTGGTGCATCAGATTAAGTAAGATGTGAGATTGTAAACAAATTAGGCCTAGCTTTTTCATCCAATTGGGTGTTTGTATTGTATTGCCACTTGACAGATTTTCCCTAAATTTTTACATCATTTTAATGTGATTTTAATGCATATTGTAGCCCAATTTCCAGATATCCACACTGGATAAAGTGCTTTTTACAAATCTGGTTGAACAATGGCAGCGTAAATATGGTAACTTAAGGTCACTTCCTACAATGTGACTTCCTATGACAGTTTATAGTATTTATATGCGTTGCGTATATTCATCTTCTGCCAGGGGAAATTATGAATCTGGGAGCTCCCCTGGTACCTCTATATATATCTCTGTGGACATACATTTGTGAGTACATTGATGTTCTGTTGCCATGAAATGTCCGTTTTTGTGGTGGGGTTCTCATCCATGCATATAGGTACACATACATGTATGTAGCTATAGCCATTTCTGATCCAAACTTAGATTTGTGTTTCTCCCAAGATTTCCCAGTCAGTCTGTAGATACGTGATGATGACATCCCTTCCTTTGCCATGCTCAATATGCTACGGGACTCTCTGAACTCTATTGACATTCGCGTGGTAGTTACGTTCATATGTAGGGTAGGTGTGTAAACTACCGGCAGCGACGTCCGCGTTGGTTCAGATTCTCATATTCATAGATGATGTATAGTAAAGGGATTACATGCACCATGGATTCCTTAGCTGCACAGATTCCGAGAAACCGAGTCGGGCAGTAAGTAATGTGTTTTGGGCATCATAATACAGTGCTAGGAGCGACTGCATCCGAAACGAGATCGGTCAGGCCGACTGCCACCATCAGGACCGCCGAGGCACTTCCTACCCACATAGTAATCGGCCTAAAAGTCTAAAACTAAACTGGAATCTTTAAAGATAAGCAGTATGGTTGCATTCATAAAACAGCCAAAATTAGGAACTCTCCTGGGCCTAAATGAATCCCGCCGATTATTGATTTTAATTTAGACACAGTGCATCGGACTCCATTGGATGACATTAAAAAAACGTTTCTCTCTCAGACACCGCAGAAGAGTCTTGTTTTAAGTTAGACTGCAATACTTGCTTACCATGGATAAAACGGCAAGGTGAGGTGATTAATCAGAGGTAAAGAGTTTAATACACTTGAAGACAAATATACAGATGATACAGTAGCTGAGCTATGGTTTCAGTTGAATAACTCTGGAAATATGAAAACATTATTTGGCAATCAGACTGTGATACAGAGAGCTATAGCTACAAAAGAAGAAAAAAGAAGCAGAATCTTCAGCATTTACATCATAATCTGATTCGGCTCATGTATCAGCATTAACTTTAGTTGCCTGAACCTACATTGATTGTAATTTATAATCTGACTTTTGCTAACAGTAATAAAACTAGAAAGGACCACGTAGGGCCTTCAGAGTAAATACAAAATTGCAGGCTACCTTAGAAAGCTGGCTAATGAGATGGACAATTTAATCAGTAAAATGACAGTGGTAGAACACTGTATTTACTTGTTAGAAGATACAGTGACAGATAATCATACATTTTTGGCTAAGCATGATGAAACAGTTTGTGAAGTTGCTTGGAAAAGTGAGGGTCTGGAAAATAAACCCTGTTGAAAAATTGTTTGGGTTCTCAGTATAGAAAAAGGGGTTGAGGGAAGTAAAACCTGAAAAATTATATTTCATCTCATTCAGAAAACAGTTAAAGACTTCTCAGTTTGAAAATAGGAATTGTCAATAGAGCTTATTGCTTCCTTTGCTGCAAGCCATGAAACCGAAGAATAAGCTAGGGGGCAACTTGATAGATGTTGGCAACTTGCTTTAAGGACAGTCAGTTCATTTACCGGCATATCTAAATATGCCACTTGGTGTGCACTTGGTGTGGACTGTCATTTATTCCATATTCAATTAGATTTTTTCCACACAACCACACATTGTTGGTGGTGTCTCTGATAGACGATTCCTTCTCACTAAGATATTAGCGCTGTGATGTACTTGCGCAATAGTGCAAATACTGTCATTTATAATTCTTGTCACTTCTGAGATTAATCCTCAAAAACAATTGGCGTTTTGGAAGGGGGGGGCGGGGCATCAGAGGATACTATCTATCATTCTCCTCTGATACTATCATGACAAAATTGGGCTGTGTTAATTGCAGTATGGATTCTTACATATGTATTTTTGAAATATGTATTCTAACGAATCTCATTTTTCGTTATGAGCTCCTTCTACTTTCTTTCTCTTACTTTACTTTACCACCTGGAGGTCTGATCATGCTTATCAAAATCAGGTACCCATCAGGTACGCCTATATCAAGTGTGGCCGATGAGTTCATTGCAAAGTGGTCTATTGGTTACAGAGTAAGATTATTGAAACATGATATTCACTAATTTTCTTTACTCTTTACCATTCTTTTAGATGGGGTGGATCAACTCTCAGCGTGAGAGGTCTCCTTCCCTGATGTCAGAGTGACAACATGGATGTGGAGTACTTCCATTATGGTTATATGTGGGTCTCACGGCTGTTTGAAACGCTGGACGGGATGGAGTCAGCATGGGTGTGGCTAGTGACTTGGGGGCATATTATCAAGCACGCATTAAAATTATCGCTGCTTTAGTGGCAGAAAACTGCCCCTAAAGCGGCGATAATGGGCTTGATAATATGCCGCGGAGAATTCCAATAGAAGCCCATGTTGACACTAGAACATGGGCTTCTATGGGAATTCTCAAGGGCATATTATCAAGCCCATTATCGCCGCTCTAGCGGCAGTTTTCTGCTGCTAAAGCGGCGATAATTTTAACGCCGTTTCTTGATAATATGCCCCTTGGATACTTGGCTGAAAGGGTGCAGATTAAAAATGATGGCGATTCTGGTGCTTTCCTTACTTGGTAGCTCTACATGATAACTCAAAATAGCAAAGAGGGCTCATAAAAATTCGACATACCATAATATAATCATGACTTAGAATTTAAGGGGCATATTAGCAAGACCGGCGATAAAATTATCGCCGTTTTAGCGGCAGGAAACTGCAGCTAAAACAGCGATAATGGACTTACTAATATGCGTTATAGAATTCCAATAGAAGCCCAGGTTAGAGGTGCAGGACATCTAACCCGTGCTTCTATTGGAATTCTATAACACATATCAGCAATCCCATTATCGCCGTTTTACAGCGATAATTTTATCGCCGGTCTTGTTAATATGCCCCTAAGTGTTTTCAACACATTGCAAATCAGGAGGGAGGTTCCTGTAGAACTAGTTGCATTAAAAGCAGACATTGTGTATTTAAAAGGGTCCACAGCTCACATTCTGGGTCAGCACTTTCAAGACCAGGTTGAGGTATTACTACACAGAGTGCATCAATTAGAACAGTGCCTATCATCGCTACGAAGAATATGTGGCTTTCCCTGCATACCCAAGGTTGATGATAAATACCGCAGGATAATTGGAGAACTATGAAGAAACACTCAACACAAGCCTCATTTAGCAGTTTGTTATGTCTATAGGCTGAATGCTATTAAGGTTTCCCATCTCACACAATAGAGTGGGCAGGTGTAGTTATCACAGGAAGGGAGTGCAATATTCCACTAAACCTGACAATTGCTAATTTGAATAAGGGTGGATTGAGCAAGTAAACATATTATGGAGATGTGTTAACTGAATGAAATAAGAGACACAATTAAGGGTATCTTACTAGGCTCTACATACAGCTCTAAACCTTATGGTCAATATTCACCCATAGATGTGATTTTATGTGACCCGTGATTGCTTCAGGAAACACAGGTGCATATGCAACTGAAGCCCATGGGAGGTTATAGACCAGTTTCTGTAAATCTAACTGTTGGTGTGATGGACTGGCGAATAAGATTAAAAACATGACCTTTGATTGTTTATTATTGATACATTCAGTCCTCGATCCATCTGTTTTACCCTACTGTTTGACCTTACTTCTAGTGCAATATAAAATATAGAATCTCGAGGGCTGTGGGTACGTCTCTCTTGGTTTGGTGACAGAGTGACCTTTTTATTGGTCAGGTGCAGGATTGGGACCGATGGCTCTTTCGAACCATCTAATTATAAGAAAGGTAGGTTTAAAACCCTAGAAGTCTATTTTCACATCTGGAAACAATTCCATAAATATCTGTATAACACCCCTCTACTAATGATATTCCAGGATGATGTGGTTCTCTTACAATGATGGACTCCATCACAAGCAGTGAAATATCATTATAGGTATTTACCTTTGCTCATTTAAAGAACTCCATGATTTGTGTGGTATTAACCCTTACTCCTTAAGAGTATTTTTGAGTATTTACTGTTTTGTGACTTTCTTTACTGAATATCACCTGTTGAAAACAGTATGGAGCACAGAGCCTTTGTGATCTGCTTTCCGGCGTTCAGAAAAAGGGAATTCAGCATAATTCCGTAACTATGTAAGGTGTTGTCTCTAGACATTAAAATATTTTGTTATACATTGGCTCGTTGGTGGACAAAGAAGCCGGGGGTCAGTGCTGCGTTGGAGGAGGTAAGTGAGAGTATCTCCCTGTCCCATTGTGTCCTCCATTCAGTCAACTTGAAGATGATGCTTTTCCAAACTATTGTAGTTTATATTACACACCAAAAAAAACGTTATCACTGGGGCTTCGGATCTGATTTTAGGTACTTTTGATGTAGTGGAAAAGAGATTGACTTAAATCATATATTTGTGACAAGTAGTAACCTGAGAGAGTTAGTGGAATGTACATTCAATAAAATATATGTAATCATTGGGACTGGATTAACCCCATCTAATAAAATAATTAAAGTGAGCCACTCAACCAAGGTAAAATCAGCATAAGTAGGCTTTGTTTTTACAACAATAGTAATTGCAAGGTTAAGTAAGTTCAGTTACTGGTAAACACCCAGAGCTTTCCGGCTGGTGGAGCAGATTCATGCATCCTTATGGGATGTAAATGGCCATACTAGCAGCTTTCCTGGATAGATGGAGGATCACTAGAACATGGGGACAATTTTAGGAATGGAGGGATCTGTGTAAGGCCCATGTGGTCATGGCCAGTAGGTTATGTATGATGTATTACCTTAGTCCTGTGTGCTGTTTTATGACCTTATATAAAGCTTGATATTACTTTCTTTTTGTGTTTTGTACCACGTAGCTATATTTTATTTAAAAAAAAAGGGAACTGAAATGGATAAATGGAAAAATATTGTATTGAGTGTCTTGTACAAAATGTCTAATTGATTTCATTTACAATATACATACATTTGGGGCCATCTATTCACAAAGGTAAATTACACTTGTGGATAATTTACATGTGCAGGTTTAATATTCTTCTTGGTAGTAACTTTACAACTTTGAGCTATTCACAAAATCCGAGTCTCAGGTTACCACAATGTGTGAAATGACATGATCCCGCCACCTGAAAAATGTAACACTTGCAAAAAGGAGCAGTAGTAAGCCCATCATCACACAAGGCCAACCACTGATGTAGCAGCATCCTCCTGTAGCTAATAATGGAGGAAGGTACTTAAAATAAAACCCCATAGGGTTTCTTAGCACAACTTTATTTATTTAAAATTGTTAAAAATGAAATGTAAATATAATTTAATCTTAAGACAATCTAAAAAATAAAATCTATGTTTATATTAACACATTCTAATAATCCTTTTTTGAGTTTTAAATCAATGTAAAGTTATTTGTCATTATTATATCATTACATTAGTTTTAATTAATTATATTTGTCCTTTTTATTTAAAATTATTAATAGATAATAAAACATATGTTTTTGATTTTAGTTGGGATTTTTTTATTTTAAACTTTAGAGAAATTAATTTAACCTAATTTAATATTCTTAAAATATTAAAATGTTTAGTTCATACTTAAGTTATTAAAGCTTCTTTTTTCTTTTGTTCTATATTTTAAATAAATATATAAGATTACTTTATATTAATATTTAACATCAAAATATTTGTAAAATCATTTCCAAGTTTGATAAACTTTTCAAATGTTCCCTATCCTTTACCATACAGTGATCTCTACCACCGCAATGGAGATCTTCCTGTAGTAATGTATGGAGAACATTTCCCCTATACTTTACCACAGGGAGATCTCTGCCTCAAGTGCGTAATCTCCCTGTGGTAAAGTATAGGGAAAAGCTGGAATGCATTTACTAATGTTTTGGATTACTCTTTCATAGGTAAGTGCATGTACCTCCATGTACCCCTCCCTAGTCCTCCCTTAATCTCTCCTTATTTCTCCCTAAACTCCTTCCTGTTAGTAATAAATATTCCCCATTTTAAATCAAATCACCCATCCCTCCCGCATTTACTACTTAGTCCCCGATCACGATGTCGTTTGGAAACTATCCCGATTTAATTGATTCCGGACTAGTTTCCAAACCAATCGGATCCTGTGAGAACAGATGACCGATTATGATGCCTCCCAACATCGTTCGGTCGGACTCGCATTGACTTCAATGGGAGCCTGTGTTCCAAACACAGGCTCTCAGTGAAAAAAGGGGTGGTTAGGGAAAATCTTTCATCTTGTGGTGGGCACCCAATGGTGCCTACCACATTGTGCATGGTTGGGAAGAGGGATCCCTTGGGAACCCCCACAGGCCCAATTCGGATGCCTCCAGGTGAAGGGGGGCCGCAGTGGGCCCACAAAGACCGATTACGAAAGCTGTTTGATCTCAGGCAAAGCGAATTGGAACGGCTGTCCGAATCGATCATCGTCCGGAAACCATGTCCATAGAGCTGTATAAATTGGCTCTGAAAGACTCGGGCTGACCGTATGCCTTTCATAACCGATTATGTCTGCTCGAATGGTTTCTGGGCATCGTAATTGGTTGTTGGGAAAAGTGTATGATTCGGTAAGAAACAAGAGTTCCGAATCGGATTTGTCAATACCGAATTACATCTGGAGCTCTTCCTAACGACATCGGAATCAGCCCCTAAAATGTGTAGCTACATGTGCACAGACTCCGCACTCGTGGCTGAGATTGCTGCACCGAAAAAGACAGGACTGTCAGAAGTGTAGTCAGGGCCGGCTTTAACACTGGTGGAGCCCTGTGCGACAATGTTTGTTGGCTGCCCCCCCAATGACCACCTCTGCCACGTATTCCCTCACTAGCACCCTTTAACAGTACCCCTTAAGTCCCCATAACCACTATCTCTCAGATTCATTTAGTTTTATAGCCACACTCATACTGTGTAAGGTGTCAAAGCACTTTTACATCACACACATTGCACAGAGACAATCATATGTGTGTAAATCAGTGTATAGGAAATGCTACATCAGACTACAAGTTGTAGTGTAGTGACATGTCATCGATACTGGAAGGCAATATAGTTTAAGAGTCCTTATTCTGGAAAAGCACAAATTCAGAATTTAAAACGTAACACCATTGTTAGGGGTTCTCTTTAATAATAAGAATTGTTTCCTACTCAAATGAACCCTTTTGGGAAGATTAGGGTGATGAAAGAATGGGCAAAAAAACATAACACTTTAACATATACCGTGCAGGATGCATGCAGCTCTTTGCTGACAGTTAGTAGCTCAATGCTCTATATTAGGACTTTGACTTATCAGCTACAAATAATAAAAGCAGCTCTCTGACAGAAGAGGTAACCCACTGACCTATTTACATTATATGCACTCTGTGATCTGTATGGTACACGTTCTTAGCAGGAGGCATTTTAACCTTCTGCACTACCTTAAAATGAGTCAAAGCTTCCACTAGACAAACCTCTGGTGAATTTCTAGGAAGATGATTATTCACTGGAGTTACATTTTAATTGATGCATGAAAATTGCTTGAGGCCAGGAACGCAGCAGCAGGTGCTTTTGAAATGTTAATATACTTGCGAAAAAGATAACCCCACCGCAAGTCAGCACCCGGTGAGGTGGCACCGATCGCACCGCCCTAGAGCCAGCCCTGATTGTAGTTTTGCACATGTAGTTTGTGAATAGCATTTAATGGTATGCTTGTACTACAAAATATACTGCAAAGTGCAGTTTTCAGTTTGTGAAGAGGCCTCAAATGGCCCGATTTAGAGATTGACGGATGGGATTTACTCCGTCAGGGTGACCGAGTAAACTACTCAGAAGAAGTACTTGCGCACCGAATTTAGAGATGTTCGCCAGCCCAGCAGACATGTTTGGAATTGGAAAAATGTATTCAATTAGGAAAACTTTGTGAATTATGCATGGTTAGTTCTCCAAATTACAAGTGTGTCCTCTATAAGGAAAGAAAATAATAGAAGAAAAATAAATAAAAGGCAAAGACATCAAGTTACTCAAATTAGTAAAACACCATCTATAAAATATATAATAACCAAAGCACAAAATGTATGAAAAAAAAAACTAACAACATTTTAGAATAAATATTAAAGCAACAAAACTAGCACATTTTCCTCTCAACAGACTACAACAAAAGAAAATTATGTTGCAAATGCTCCAAACAGACTCGCAAAGCACAATTTCACAACTAAAATACATCAAATCCAAAAATGGGACGCTGCACTTATAGTGAGGAGAGCACCACCAAAAACAAAGAACACTGGAAGTGCACTAAATATTATTCAAATGTATGTTATAGCAGGGCAAGCACTGAACATTAAATAGGGCGAGTGGAGCAAGCAAGATGACATCCGTGTAGGACGTGGACTGGGTCGCTCCTGCCCAAAAAGCCCCGTGCAGGTCAATAACGCAAGAAAAAAAACTTTGTTTCCGGATATGATATCCGGCCCTTACCTGCTTTCACAGATGGGGCGTTGTGCACCAGGAACTGCTCCTCGATCAAAGCGGGGTTTGCGGAGGCTGGCTGATTGATCTGCTTACGTTGAGTGCCTCCAGACGCTACTCACACAGCTCCGACTTTCCCTGTTACAGTGTTGCAGAGGAGGCAGCGTCAAGTCTAAATCAATCAGGATGCCTGGCCATGGATCAAGGAAAACCGGCCCGAATGCTGGATTGTTGGGGGGCCTTCCTTCCTCCTCCTCCTCCCAGGATGCTGGTAAGGGGGTGAGGGCGGGGGGGAAACAAAATCAAGAAGGGGCTGTGGACAAAGGAAGGCTCAAGGCTAATAGCCTGGAGAGCGGCACCAGGACCAGACCTGGAAAGACTGGGATATGTGGCCAATCTCTAATATGTACCTTGTTCTCAGGCAGCAGCAAGGTAACAGCAGTGGATCATAAGCTAAGCAGGGGGCAAGGGGGAGCTTTAACCAGTGGGCAGACCAAGGAAGGAGTGGAGGGGAAGGCGGATGCCCCTCCCCTGGAGATTTTTGGGATCTGGGGATTGCAGGTAATCTTAGCTCTGCTCAGAATGAGGCATCAATCCCCACTCATGGTTCCCAAATTATACCCATAAATTGTGTTGGGGGCCTGATAGAGATAGCCCCTACTATGGTAACACCAGAAATTGCTAGCGGAGATGGCCCCAATAAGGCGATCAATAATGGAGACTAGGATCGAGATGGAAGCAAGCAGACACAAGCAACCAGGGGGCATAAGGAAGCACGATGCCCGACCCAATCTACGGTACAGGTCAGCAAAGGGTCTTTAATGAAAATTTTGCAGGGCTTCCCATGGAGAAAGTGCAAGACTGGAGGAAGGTGGCAAATGAGTTATCTCCATGCATAACTAAGGGTTCATTACGATGTCAGCCGACGGACTGGCTCCATCCGCCATGGCGGTGTAAACTAGGACCGTCTGCCATGCATGCGGCAGTACCGCATACCCTATTATGATGGGACCGCCACCGCAGCAGACTTGTTCCGCACCCTTAACATTGCTGTGGTGACTACTGACAGCAGCACCACCGCGATGTCAAAAAGTGCATGTTGTGCATTTCACTGCACTACGTGGCAGGCACTACACTGTGCCTGCGACTTCATGCAGTGAAATGTTGGGGAGTACCATGAGTATCCCCCAGTGCATCCTCACCTCCCCCAACACAAGGGTGGCCTGCAACAGTCCCCCAAACCAAACTCCGCCTGACCTTCAATGGTAGTTGCACCGCCACGGAAAGGCTGGCTGGAGACTTCATCATAATTTGGCGGACGGTGCTTGCTAGGCACCGCCACCATTTTGTGGATACAGACCGCTTCACCGGGCAATCGTAACGATTGCCTGTGGCAGCTCCGTTGCGAGCGGGCTTTGCCTCCGCCGCGGTCTTAATCCCACCACCATTGTAATATGGCAGTGGGAGAATCGTGGTCCGCAGGGCCGGCAGACCTCACCACCGGCCCTGCGGTGGCAGACCTTCCACCATCATAATGAGCCCCTAAGTCTCCTGATTTTGGAGACAAGTTTTTTTCATTAACGGACGATTCAGACCTTTTGAATATTGGAGAATCATCATCCTCCCGAACTGATGATCCAGCCTTAGAATCGTCCTCCAGTGATGTCCCGGAAGAATCTACCTACACAATCCAGCATAAACGGTCTGAGAGAAGATCTCGGGAAAAGAAAAGAAGGGATAAGCTAGGACGAGCAAGTGGAGAAGCCTCTTAAGGCAGTAGTGGTGATGGTCCCCTGGAAAACCTTTACTGGGACTATTACGCGTTGCAGCTGGCGTTTTCTGGGAGGGGGGAGCCTGAAAGATCTGCCAAAGAAAGCACTATGGGAACATGTGATACTTAACCACAACCTCCCTCGGTGGGGGGATCTCTAGCAACAATTCTGCAAACCATAAGACAAGTTCAAGATGACGCTAGGATCTCAAGTCGCCGGGGAGGTTTCCTACCAAGAAGCTGCATGGGACTGTGAAAATAAATCAATAAAACCTGCTCCTATATTGCCGGCAGATTGACCATTGTAGAGGAACGCACTTAACATTTGGAATCCGAGGTCAAGACATTAAAATTACAAGAATCTTTCCAGGCAGCAACGATGGTTGACATCTTATTGAAACTTGAAGAGTATGAAAATAGGCAGAGACGTAATTTTTGATTGTCCTGGGGATACCCAAGGGGGTGGTGGGCTCTGATGTACGTGCTTATATCAGTTCCCTCTTCAAGGTTGCCTTCCCTGAGAAAACTAATTGGGGCTGGAGCACAGAGATTCAACCTGCCCACAGGCTCCCCGTAATGATGAAGTCTCGATCCAGTGATGCCGAAAAACTTCCTTTTGTGGCAAGAAATCTATGACCAAGCTCGTCCCAATTCAAGGAAGGTTTTCGGGTACGTGTCGTTCTTTGTAAGACCTGACTTCGCCCATGCCACAGTAGAGAGGCGGTGATGGATGCAAAAGATGTTCAATACTTTCCAGCAGCGCGGAGCGGAAGTCTATCTCCTAAATCCTGCCCACTTAAAAGTGACTTACAAAGGGCAAACTCGAAGTTTTACATCCGAGATTAGTGCTCAGGAGTATCTGAAAGAAATAGGGCTTGAAACATAGATAAAATATAGCTCAGTTAAATAGCTAGGGATTCCTGCTTTTTGTTTTCTGGAGTTAGATAGCATCAATTGGGGGCTTTAAGGATAATCTAGTCCTCATTGAATCAGAGGGGAGTGGCTATCCAATTTTAAGGGTTTTCTTTTGTGCTGTCCTATTTTCTTAGCTTTTTTTTTTTTTCTTCGCTCACTTAAGGGAGGGCATGGGTTAGGAGCGACCGGAGATGCACTCTTGAACAGGCGCTATCCTTCAGGCTTTCGTCCGGATTGCCTTTTTGGTGGGGGGAGGAGGGAGGGGTCTGTGGGAGGGTGGGGGCGGGAAGGGAAGGGCGCTACATGGGAGGATAATTGAGTATAAAAAAGAAAAGTACAGGAAGAGATAACGCTGCCTTGGATAGTGAGATATTGTTCTTGGATGGTTTGGGGCAAAATGCTCAGCGTGAGATGTGCAAGAAGGACCTTAGGAAACTGGATCAATGAGTAAACTAAGAGTCGCCACAGTGAACATCTGTGGCCTCAATGATAAGAAGAAAAGAGCAAGGGTAACATTGGAATTGCAAGCGTTAGAGGCGAATATACTTTGCCTTCAAGAGACCCACATTGAGGGAGAGCAGCTGTCTTTATTGGATATGCTAGGTTTCAAACAAGCTGCGGGCACACGACAAAACACACAAACTTGTGGGGTGTCAGTTTTGACCAAAAGAGACTTGGTTCAGTTTTTTTCACATATACGTATGGACATTCGGGGGAGATGGGTGATCCTGGAATTTCGGTCTAATGTGTGCACTTTTACACTGTGCTCTTTATATGGGCCAGTTCTAGATGATGCTAGACTTTATGACTGGTTAGATAATGAACTGGTGTCTTGGCCAGCGCACATTATTCTATGTGGAGACTTAAACACCAATCTGTCCAATAGCTGGTCGTGCGAGGAACAATACAAATACTATGGCAGGAAAACCAGGGTATTTGTGCTGCTTAAAAGTATGTGTAAAGATCATACCCTGATGGATGTTTGCCAGTGCAGGAAGCCAACCAAACATGGTTTTACCTTTTTTTCTTCACCCCATCAGTCACTCGCACATCTCTATTTTTTTTTGTCTCGCATGCTATAATTCAAGATTGTGATATTGAACTCTTCCCCCGGGTCATGTCTGACTACAACCTGTTAGTCTTGGTAGTCAAGGAGGGGGTGTCCCGCGGAAGTGGCAGTCAATGGAGTTTTGAGCGGGAACTATTGGTAAATGAGCAATATGTAACTCTTATGAAAACCTGGATTCCAAGGTTCCTTAGCAAAAATCTGGGTAGCACCTCCCTGGAGATAGTGTGGGACACATTAAAAGCTGGGATTCAGGGGGAAACTCTACAGTTCTCACTAACTAGTGTAAGGAAGGAGAAGCAAAAGATGTGAGAATTATATGTCCTACTAGCCCTGAAAGAAAGAAATTTAATAACGATTACACAACAGGTGGGTGATTGTCAGGAAGCACAGATTGGAGTCATGACGGTTAAAGCAGCCATAAACGATATTGCGATAAAAAAACAGCAGAAAAATTCTTAGTTTACAGCGAGCAAGCGTATGACTATGGAGAACAAGTGGAGCGCACGCTAGCTATATGGACCAAGCAAAAGAATGGCCAGAATGAAGTTATGGAGATTAGGGACACAGATCTGGGCATTATTTCAGATCCAGCGGGGATAAGATCTGCATTTAAAAGATTCTACCAGAAATTGTATTTGGAAACTGGTACAGGGGATCTGGAGGACATTTCCATTTAATAAGACCTAAGCGTAATCATGAAACTTGATGAAGATGATCAGGCAGGGTTAGAAGGGACTCCTCCGTGGGAAGAGATCCTGACAGCCATCTCCTAGTTGCTGACTGGGAATGCCGCTGGGGAAGATGGGTTCCAGCTGTCCCTGACTACACGTTTTACTCTGCCTCTCATATGCTCTAGTCTAGAATCGACATGGCGTGGGTGTCAGATAACGTAACATTGGCATCAGACATGGAAATATGCCCTCTGGTTACTTCTGACCACAATCCAATTATATTAACTTTTCAGGACACAGTCGAATGTAAAACAGACATATATTTTTCTTTCCCTAGATATTTACTTATGGATAATGGATACTTGGCTAATATTACTAAACAGCTTGAGGATTTTTGGGGGGAGAATATGGGGTCAGCGTCCCCGCTTATTGTTTAGGATACTATGAAAGCTTTTGTTGGAGGTATTACTCAAGAATTTATATAGCAGCAGAACATAGAGCGGAAAGATGACTGTAAGGCACTTATTCAAGTCTTATGTAATATTGAAAAACAACATGCTGAGGCAGTTATGCGGGACACTAGTGATCAGGATCACTTGCTTCTCTCTTTAATCGATGCAAAGATAGCAATGAAGAAGTATTTTAGGGAGAGAATTGCAGTTAGGTATAACAAATATTGGCTATTGCAAGTGAATATGGCAAGCAAATCAGTAGGGTCCTAGCTTTTAACGTTGCAGATGAAAGGGTTAAAACAAAGATAAATGCTATAAAGGGAACAAAATGGAATCTTGTGCACTCATTCACAAGCCATTCTAGAACAGTTTTCCTTATATTATCAGAAGCTGTATACACAAACTTTAATACCTGTAAGGTAGATATGCGACAGTATTTTCAGGACAGTAACCTCCCGGCTTTGAGTGAAGAAGATGTGGGCCTATTAGATAGTAACATACGACAGAGGAAATCATTATGGCAATATCTGCACTGTCTTCTGGGAAAGCTGCTGGGGAGGATACTATACCTGCAGAATTTTGTAAAGTTTTTTAAAAATGTTTTGATTATACCATTTAGTATGGTCATACAATATATCGGTTTTAGTGGGAAGATACCAGAATCATGGAATATGACACAGACAGTTTTTTTTCTAAAAAAGGATAAACCACCTGCCGAGTGTTGCTCATATTGGCCGATTTCGCTTATAAACGCGGACGCCAAGATTTTTGCAGAAATTTGGCAACTCGTTTGGCTCCAATAATGCTCGGATTAGTGTCTAATCACCAACATGGCTTTATTCTGGGCAGGGATGTTAATATAGCAGTGGGGACCTTTGATATGGCCGAGAAGCTGTCAATAGACCTCAGCACGATCCTCTTGGATGCCAAAAAGGCCTTTAACAGGGTGGGGTGGGATTTCCTGTGGGCCACATTGGCAACTTCTGGATTTAGAGGACATTTTAGTCACTTGGTTCAAGCTTTGTACAATAAACGTCAAGCTAAATTATCATACTTAGGGCTATATTGAACACCAATTTGAATCTCAAGAAGCAAAGATAAATAATTCAGTGGTAGTAGCACAAATCTTTCCAAGGACTACTTGGAAGAACCACCTTACACTCTACCTATTCCGAACAATACCTAAATAAAGACCAAAACTACTAGAATCTGAACATAGAACAATCCCTAACCCAACTCAAACCAAAATTGTCCAAATAAACTGAATAAATGCATAAACTCCTAACATTCAAAGTAATACTTTACCAATAGCCCAGGCCTACCATGTTTAGAATGAATATCAAGAACCCTGTTTTAAAAAACACACTAGATAACAACATAATTTAACCTGTTAAATACAAACAATAATACTGTATACATATTTTAGAATACCAGCTTAGAATTAAACTCAAATGACATAAATCCACTTTGGTAATAAAGATTTTCTATTATAAATATATAAATATATCTAAACAAACAGTGAAAGTGACTAAAATTTGTTTAAACATTATTTTAATGAAACAAACATTTTTCTACCATCTACAAAAATATGCTAACACATAATAAAAGCATTTACAGAGACAATAGATAAACAAACATAACTTCAAAAAAATAACAATGCCAACCTAATACCATACATAAAGAGAACGTGATAACATTTATGATTTCATAGCGGAAGCCCTGGTATTTGTAATAGTGATCCAATAAATACAATCCCAATTTATAATATTAAAGCTATAATTTTCTAATGTACAAAATAGGAAATACAAATGCTCACAGTTCATTAATATCCAAATTACAATTCACAATGTACTATTCCCACTGCAAACATAAAGACTTTAAGGAAAATTCTGCACTTTTACATATAAAAATGAATACAACAAGTGTATTATACACATACCACTGAAAAGAATACAACACAGAAATACATTTTAATAATCCACAAATCCATAACATAAGCACGTAATTTGAGAGAACTACCAAATGTATTTTTAAATATCAAATAGTTACTATTCACTTTCAAATTAGTAACTATAATTAATTTTTTTTAAAATTAATAAATATGATTATTAACACATAAACAATGTTTTTAAATATAAAATGAAACAATTTTAACTCTTCCAATGCAAAAACAAATAATTACCAAAAACACAAATTTTAAACAAATAAATATATTCAGATTAGTGATTTAAATGTTTTAAATCAATAAAAAATCTTAGATTATCAGGAACCGAAAATATTTAGATCAAATTATATGCCATAAAATTATTTGAAATTAAAACCTGACACTATTACAATTACATTTTAACATTTTTTAAATATATTACATTTAAAAATCAGAGTTTTACATTTTGCAAAAAAATGTAAAACTGTTAAATTATAAATTCACATTGAATATATCTTAGAATACAAATATTTTAAATTCAAAAAGAAAAAATAACACAACAGTTTTAAACTTAGCAAACTTAAAAAAAATAACGTCTGAAATTACCTTCTACCATAGTCCCCTAAAAACTCAAGATCCTGCTCCTCATATTATTATACCTATAACTATTACCCCTGAGATATTCTGACCTACAATTTTAGACAGCATGATTTTTAAGACACATATTTGAGTGTCATGATATTATCATCACCATACCTTCAACATAGTTAATAACATCACTAACCATATACAAAAGTTTCATGTTTGTTTTGTTATTTACAAAAAATGACATAGTGGGAGTCATCTGAAATTTTGTTTTCATAATAATTTGAATTCTGGTTTCAAAGAATAGTTGCTATAGAACATTTTATGATTTTTGTTTTAGCATTGTATGGTGAGGTTTTCATTTCCTTTTACTTATCAAAGTGTGATTTCTTTTTTTAATTAATATTTTATATGTCAAAAGGAATAATCACTAAGGGATACATTGAAAAATATCTATGAGTTGAACTGATTAGCAATACAAGACAGAATTACATCATTTTGCAAGTATCTCCCTTATAAATTGAATACATAGATAGAGAAAAGAAACAATAGAGCAGTAGGAGGTGGATAGTTCAGTCTGACCAAATATATTGCTACAGCAATCCCAAATATTCAAACCTGAATCCCTAAATCCAGAGCATATTGCAAACGCCTATAGCAAAACAAGGAAGCGAGTAAATCAACATTAGATCCCTACTAATTGCCGTGGCCAAGCCTACTCCATATGCATTCAAATCTTTAATAGAGCAACTTCCTCTAGTCCTAGCTAAAGCAAGTTCGCTTTCATAAGTTTCTTTTATATTTGCCCCCATTCTGCAGCTCTTGGGCTTGTTGGAGTAATACATGCCCTAGCTATACACAATCGAGCAGTAACAATATTGATAGAAAAAAAGAGATCTTAAGCTTAGGTTTGCTTCACCCCGATACCCAAATATAGTCTGTTAATTTGGAGATCCAGGACTAGACAGGTCCTAATAAACTGGCTCACCTCTTTCCAGAACATTCACAATTCTGGGCAAGTAACAAGCATATGTAGTAAGTTTGCAGCTACCAAGGCACATGCAAGACATTTGCTCTTATCTCCTTCATCTTTTCCCTCATTCCGAGCCCAACTTGCTATTCTGTCAGAAGTATAATATAGCATAGAAACATTTTGATATGTCTGTAGTTGTAAGCTAATGGAGTGTACTGACCCATCCAGTGTTTCTAATGCAGTATTTACTTCTATGGGAGTAGTGTCAACCGATAGGAGATTACCCCATTTCAAAGCAAGTTTTGAACCGTCATCTGTTCTATATTGGCTAAAATTATGGCAGATATGCTTATTAGTGACTTCTGAGGTGCACCGTGCAGGCCGATCAATAGATCAGTTGCTCTAAAGTGCCTTTATCCCATGCCACCCAAAAAAAAAAATCCCTGACCTGCAGGTATTTAAAGAAAAAACAATGGGGGGGATCCAAAGAGCTTTGCAAGTCTTCAAATGTATGGAATCCATTTACATCATAAAGATGTCCAAGCAAATAAACCCAGTAGCTATGGAATATTTCCGGAGGTATCAGATTTACTCACACAGGTAGACTCATGTGAATTAGAGGTAGGGAAAATTAGATGACATTTCCCGCCATATGTAAACAATATCTTTGACAACCTTGAATCTCTTTCGAAATAGTTGGGGTCATTGCCTGAATGAATGAATGAATGAATGAATTTAGACTTGTAAAAGCGCAAACTTAGCCTAAGGGCGTCAGGCGCTGGATGCAAAACATCAGGAGACGGTAAGAAAAAGAGCATGCGCAAATTGAAGAATCACGAAAAAGCCAGGTCTTTAAGGCCTTACGAAATAGTGGTAGTGAGACCTCACTAGAGATTTCTACTGGAAGGGAATTCCAAAGTTTGGGCGCCGCAGTGGAAAAGTCTCTGCCACCCCATTTAACCTTCTTAAACCTGGGATCAGTGAGTAGGTTTTTGTCCGAGGACCGAAGGGATCTGGTGGGAGCATAATGATGAACAATCGACTTGATGCCCTAGGAACCAGAGTCATAGAAGGCTTCATGAGTTAGGCATAGGATCTTAAAAATGATCCTACAGTCCATCGGGAGCCAGTGCAGAAGCTTGATCGAGGCCGTAACTGAATGGTGTCTAGGGAGATTCAATACCAGCCTGGCCACGACATTCTGCACCATCTGTAGCCGATGAATAAGACCTTTATTAATGCCCAAATAAAGGGCATTGCAATAGTCCAATCTGGACGTTACCAAAGCATGACGGCCTGCTTGCGTGCTTCAAAAGAAAGGTAGTGGGAGATCTTTCTGAGAATCCTGATGATACCGAAACAGGTGGAGACAGTCCTATTTACCTGAAGATCCAGAGAGAGGGCATTGTCCACAATCACCCCTTTGTTCTTCCCATGAGAAACTGGACAGGGGCAGACACCAAGCGTGGCCGGCCACCAGTCACTGGACCAGATTTCCCGATTACTCCCAAAAATCAAGACCTCGGTCTTCTCTCCATTCAGTTTCAAAAATGTTTCCACCATCCAAAGGGAAACTGCATCCATGCAGCTCCTAAAATTGAGGATAGAATCTTTTACAGCATGCGTTATGGAGACCAATATTTTGGTGTCGTCCGCATAGGACAACACCTCCAGCCCAGAAGATCTCACCACTTTTGCTAGCGGGGCCACATAGATATTAAAGAGTGTAGGGCTCAAAGAGGAGCCCTGAGGGACACCACACTGCAAAGCTTTAGGGGCTGAAAAGAACTGGCCTAGCTTCACCCTCTGCTCACGTTCACCAAGGAAGGAGGCAAGGAGACTCAGAGCAGAACCCCCGACACCTATCTCTCCAAGGCGAGCCACCAGCCTGTGAGGAGATAGAGTGCCAAAGGCTGCGGTGAGATCCAAAAGCACCAGAAGAGTGGTATGGCCGGCATCGACCTGAGTCCGGATGTTGTTAAAGACTGCCGTCAGGGCTGTCTCCGTACTATGATATCTCCTGAAACCATGTTGAGAGCCATCCAGAAGATGGTGGTCTTTTTGATATGTGCCGAGATGGAGATTTAAATAGGTCTCCAAAATCTTGGCAGGAACGGGAAGCAAGGAGATCGGTCAGAAATTTTTCAGTTCGCCAGGATCTTAAGAGGGTTTCTTCCACAGCGAAGGACAGACTCCCTAAGAAATGGCGACGTTCATGACTTCCGTAAATGGAGGGATCACGATCATCCGGCAGGTTTTTAATACCTAAAGCGGGCGAGGATCTAAAGGGGAGCCTGAGTTAACAAGCTCCAGGAGCCTATCCGTCACCTCCAATGACATGGAGAAAAAGTAAGGAGCCTGGGAGTCTCCCCCAAGGGGAGGACCTCACCGGAGGGAATAGAAGTTTGTAATCCAGACCTAATACTGGAGTTCGCTGTTTCCAACAGGGCATAAATATTGGAAATTTTGGCTTGAAAAAAATCCGAAATTTTATCACAGAGTTCCTGTGAAACCTCTGAGGGATCAGATACCTGCGGGGAGATGAGGGAATTAATGATCTTAAAAACATCCCTAGAAGATTTCAGGGAGGCGGTGACCCTGGAAAAGTATAATCTCTTTTCCTCCATAATGGCCGCTTTATAATCTTTCAGACATTGCTTATGTCGTTCCCTCTCAGGGGGTTCTAAGTGAGCAAGCCGCAACCTCTCCTGTTTATGACAACATTAGGCCTGCATTTAACACAGACCACATAACTAATGCAATTCATTATAAGTAAGGCTTCCAGTTTCCAGTTTTTACAGATTTTTACAGATAAATACAGACAGAAAACAATGAGTTTCCTATCTGTATTTACTTTTTAAAAGTGGCAAAATACTGAAAATCGTGTTGCTTTTGAGAAATTCTCAATGCTGCTTTTCATGAATTCCAGGCAATAGCTGAGCGGATAGACAGCATGGAGATTTAAAAAAACAGGATGAGATTTACTTAAATACAGGCATATGCTAACATATATTTGTAGTGTAATGCTAATATGTACCTGTTAGTGTAGTCTTTTGTATACGTGGCTGCTTAATTTGCTAAAACATAACCGGCATCCAGTTTTGAGTGCACGCACAAAAGTTAAATAAACATGGAAATATACAATTTTACAGTGCTATTTATTTTCAAAACACAAAATGGATCAACACCAATGAGATGGCCAAAAAATAAATATGGATAAATACAGATGGAAATGTTAAAAAAATAAATACCATAAAACCAGGAGCCTTAATATAAGCTGCACAATAACCCATCTGCCCCGCTGGCCAACAGCAGCCCTAAGAAGATTCCATTCCAGTTATTTAGCTGCCAAGATAGCTACCCTGCAAGTTGCGGCAGTCTGAGATGTACAAAACATAATTTTATAGCAAGCTGTCTGAGCAAATCCCTATCTTTATTGCTAAATGAGTCTCAGTAAGAGATACTAAAAGGGGCTGATACATTTTAAGTACTTCTCGAATTAACTGGTGTTTGCTAGCTGCATTTAAGCTGGAAACATTCCAACATATACATCTAATTAGCCTCATTGTGGGATAATTGTTGTTTCCACTGAAGTAATCGCCGTATACCCTTCATCCTTCCTATAAGGGTTCCTTTGTATCAGAGGTATCGTTTAGTTTAGAGATAAGAGTAGTGGTTTCAGTTATTGCTAAGTGGGAGGAAACAATAGACTGTTGGCTGCCCGAAAGTCACGAACATTCATTAGACTATCGGACAAGTTATGTACTTCCGCGCTCAAGGTGGCTTTTAAGACTGAGCCAGAGGGGTTCACCTTTCCCGCCATATTTAAGTGGGTTTCCTCATGTATTTGTGAGCAGGGTCCACTTACAGTTCTGGCATTCGATAGCCAAGATATTATGGCCTAGACTTCTTCCTTGGAGGTAACCCATTTCCTCAATAGGCTTCCATTAGACCCCTCCATAGAGCGTGCAGAGGTAGAGCAACTGTAACGCTGGCTTTCCTAGTAGCTAGTAAGCTTTTCGAGACCTTTTGTGGCTTTGGCCTTACTTTGTTTCTTCTTCCCAGGGAAGAGGCCCGTCTGGGTTTGTACATCCTCTAGACTTGCTGATGGCTCTATTTATTTATTTATTTATTTGAACTTATAACGCGCAACAGCTACCCACAGTGGGTTTCCCGGCGCGAAGGGATAGACTCAAGAAGAAAAACAGACCACTAGAAGCAGCACCATGAAACAACTAGATCGACATGCAAATCACTGGAAGAGTAATGTTTTCAATTTTTTTCTAAAGGTGAGAAAATTTGTCTCCGTTTTCAAGGTGGAAGGTAACGCATTCCAGTGTTTAGGGGCTAGATGAGAGAAGGCCCGCCCTCCCATTCTTACAAGCTTAAATCGAGGAATAACAAAGTCACAATTAGCAGAGGATTCAAGTGTGCGATTTGGCTTATAAGGTTGGACAAGGTTTCGCAAGTACTTCGGGGCCGAGCCCTGCTTAATTTTAAAGAGATAACATATGGCTTTAAAGTTGATCCGACTAGAGATCCTGAGCCAATGTAGATCACGTAAAGCCTGAATGGCTGATTTTCTTCTAGGGATATTACAAAGAAGACGGGCTGCTGAATTCTGAACAACCTGAAGTTTATTTACAGTGGCCGCATCAGCACCAAGGTAGAGGACATTTCCGTAGTCCAGGCGAGAGGTTACTAGCGCCTGGACAACGGTTCTCCTGGTGGATAGAGGCAGCATCCATAGAATTTTCTGAAGCCATCGTAGAGTAGTAAAACAGATGGCGGCCACCTGAGTGGCCTGCTGTCTCATGGAGAGTTTGTCATCGATGAGAAAGCCGACGTTGCGGACCACTGAGGATGGCTGAGGAAGAGGTCCCATCTCGATAGGCCAATGTTGCGGGCCCCATAGATCTTTCTGTTTCCCAAAAATGAGGATTTCGGTTTTGTCACCGTTTAGCTTGAGGAGATGCCTTTGCATCCACTCAGCTATACGTGACAACCCGATTTTCAAAACCGATATATCATTGCTTTCACAGCTAGAAAGGGAAAAAACAATTTGCGTGTCATCAGCATATGAAAAGATGGTCAGCCCGGCGTCTTCTGCAATAGAAGCCAGGGGTCTCACGTAGATGTTGAACAACAGAGGGCTGAGTATGGACCCCTGAGGGACACCATATGCCGATGTACAAGTGGAAGAAGTGGCTTTCGTGGAGAAGACTTGGAAGGTGCGCTCACTTAAAAAGGAGGCAATCCAAGCCAAAGCCGGACCGTCCAATCCCAGGGATCGAAGAGAGTTCAAAAGAATGGAATCGGACACAGCATCGAACGCCGCACTTAAATCCAAAAGGATAATCGCAGATGTTTCGCCGCGGTCGATACCGTGTCTTAAACTCTCTGTTACCCCTAGAAGGGCGGTCTCAGTGGAATAATGAGCACGAAAGCCAGACTGGGATAGATGCAAAAATCCCGACGATTCCACTAAATGATATAATTGGGTGTTGATATGCCTTTCCAGCACTTTAGAAAGTACGGGTAGCAAGGATATCGGTCTGAAATAAGCAAGATTGGACACGTCAGCTCCAGCTTTTTTCAGGAGGGGACAACCATTACGTGCTTCCAATCCTGTAACACCTGGGATTCACATAATGAGGCATTTAAAAGTCTCATAAGAACCCGCCGAGGTGCAAGATCCAGTAATTTAAGAAATTTTACAGGTACAGGATCACGCGGTGAACCAGATCGTATACTGCTTAAACAGGTGGAGAACGAAATGTCATCAAACAGTTTCCAATGTGTCAACTTCACCATAGAAAAAAGCGGTTCAGTACCTCCAGTCTGTCCAGAACACAATTCCTCTGCATTCAAGGGAGGGCTCATAGAATCATATATACGTTCAACCTTTGCGATGAAAAATTTTGCAATAGAGTTACACTGGGCCTCATCTAAAGCTGGAGGTGTTGGGATGGTATCAGCTCCTGTCAGTTTATTAACGACAGAAAAAAGGGTACGAGGATAGTTCTGAGCTTGTGTAACAGTGTCCGCAGTGTAAGCAGCTCTCGCGCTTCTACATTTTAGATGGTAATCTTTTAAAGCCTCTTTATAAACAGTCTTCTGTGAGACTGAGTAGGAGTGCCTCCATTTCCGTTCTAAGGCCTTGCATTTAGTACGCAGGGCTTTCAAGTCAATGGAAAACCAAGGCGCCGGGGGGCGATGTGACCTGGAGTGTTTAGAAGAGAGCGGAAGAAGAGTAGTAACAGCGTTTATAAGCCAATGGGAGACAGCCGTGTTCATCTCAGCAGCTGAAGCCTTACATTCCTCAGGACAAGTATTAGAGAGGTGGTGGTTGAACTTATTGATATTGAGTTTCCCCCAACGATGAGTTGGAGCGCCCTTATCTAGGATTCTATTTACCTGGTTTTTAGTGTACAGTAAGGAAAAATGGACAGCAAAGTGATCTGACCACTCCAGAGGACGGGCACTCTGAGAGCAATCAAAGGAGACATTGGAAAGAATAGGATCCAATAGGTGTCCAGCAGAATGTGTGGTAAATAAAAATACCGGACTGAATTTCATACGGGATCTTAAATAAAGTAAAATAGCTCAAAATAACAAGAGGCAGAATCCGTGGTATAAGAGGTTTTCTAATGGGCTTTATTCCATTCAAAATGGCCGACTCGAGTCGCGGCCTTCAGGTTCCGTCACCACGAGGGTTCAGGAAGTGAAGTACAATACTTTATTGACATACATGTATTTTTATAATAAATGCATTACAATGAAACGAATGTAGAAGGCGTAACATTTGATAAGAAAAGTGACGAAACAGGTACGTAATCGAAACTAGGCGTAATAAGGAATAAAAGAAACATGATTGGTTAGCATTATCAGACATAGGTGGATCTATAAGATAATACTTGGCATAGATGCGCGCGCAGCAGCATGACGTGTAATTGACGTGCAACTAGGGGGTGAAGGGGACTTGACATTTAGCTCTACATGTGGAGACGAGAAGTCTGGGGGTCAAGTCAACCTAATCCCAAATCATATCTAACATCCTATGTTTAAAGAACTATGTTATCCACAAGGAAGAGACTCTCGGACAGAATCTATTCTATACTGACTGTGTGCGTGTACAAGCGTCTAAGTGTCTATATGAGATGCGAGGGATAGAAAACTTTCCATGGCAACAGGACTATGAATCACTTGCAGGAGGACGGAAAGGCTGAGTCCTTTGCTTGTGAGCTAAAGGAAATGTTTACCTAAATCACTGGACAGGAATGCATCGGCTGAAGAGCAAAATAGATAATTCGAAGGTGAAATACAGCTTCTTGGCAGGCATGCGAAAACTGGCCGAGGCAGGCACCGTTAGCTGCACAGGGAGTAGGACAAAGTTCATGGATACAGATGCGAGCTCAAGCTGAAGCTGTCAGAGACAGAGAGCAGGGAAAGGCTTGAGGACAGAATCGGGCCTACTTGCCTGAACTGTAAAAATGAAGTAACTTAGCCATATAAAGTCGGTGGCCTTTCATACTTAGGAATCGAATATCCAGCCCTGTGATGGCGGATCTGACAGAGAACATGTCGACGATAGACACACATATGTTTGCGTCTTAGAAACTGGAACTGGAGGGAACATACATGTACTTGTAACATGCATATAGAACCGTTGGGGTCCAAGATAGGGGACATAACTGATCAGGAAAATCCACATTTCCACATTCCCTCCTTGTCCCCTTCTTGCCCTTCACGAGACATCAATCTTCATCATTCCATTGATTTGCTCATGGAGCATCATTTCTTCTTCCTTCCGGCATTCTGAACGAGACCTGTGATATGGAATGCATGATGTGGCACACAGACCACAAATCGCTGGTCCACTTTGCAGGCATAAACAACAACTGAAGAGCATAAGAAGGCCAATACCTAGGAAGGATAAAACTCTCCATCCCCAGGCTGATATCACACTCCAAAACCACCCGGACCACGTCCAAGTGCCTGGATTTTCGTGTATCTGGCTTACAATCTTATGAAGGCGTGTTATAGCTTTATATACAGATGGCGAATTTTCTGGTATGAATATGCAGCAGCTGGATCCGATGACCCTGCAAGCTCCGCCCCTATCGGCCAGGATGACGTCAAGGACAAGACGATTCTGGAGAACAACGATTCTCATCACTGATTGTTCCTCTGTCAGATTGCCTAGGGCGGCTATAGTCTCGTTTACTACAGCTTCAAGAGTCTTGGTGAGTCTGCGTATCAGCTTACTATTTGATATGGTACCTATATAGGGAAAGATACCTTTATTGAAATCTACATACTTGTCCCATGCTGTCTCAGTATAATCGACAACTGGGAGATCTCTTCGCTCTCTATTGTGTACTAAATGAACATTTCGATAATAATCAGGGGGAGCTAGGAAAACAGGTGGCAAAAGGAATGCTATGTAACAGGTACCATCCCAATCTAGAGGCAGACGCATATATGCCGTCTGACCACATATGAAGTAAGAATGGCGAGAAGCTCTAAATGAAGATTTGCCTTGATCACTATATTCTACTGTAGTAACGCATTGGCTATGGCCCATATGTATGGAACCAACTTTTCTCACACATAATTCACCCTTTACTGGAAATACTGACATAGTGGGCAGAATTAGTTCAACTTCGGATTTGACATTCAAAATCATAAGATTAGGCGTAAAATTACCTAATTTATACACTTCATTTTCTAAATCAGTTCCTGTTCTACTGGGGTGACCCTCCTTATTAGGGTGACAGACTTTGAATAAAACTAGATTCAGATTTCCCCATATCCAATGTTGTTGATAAACTGCTGTGTCTGGGTCTATGGAATTTAATAAACTAAACCATGCTCCACAGGAGCCATTGTGTGTGAATGGATGTGGAAAGAAAGGCAGAACTCCTTTGTTATTCTGATAGGGAGGAAGTCGGCCACACACCCAACAATTGGTCGCATTACTAGTCTGATGGGAATGATGTAACATACTAATGAAGGTGTTATTGCGCAGCGCAAGTCTATAGGATAATTCATGTGGCGGTAGGTCACTAAAAGAATGTTCATCAGTTATATTGAAAGCACGTTTAGAAACAGGATAATACATATGCAACAATATACTTGCAGTAACTATAAAAAAACTCAAGGAAAACAAAATTAATAAAGTCACAATACAGTGGCTACGCAGTGATTTACAATACGCCTGTCGTTTCAACATTTCTCGGGTATTTTCTCTACTCAGGTCCAAGGGATACATGTCGGAGACAATTCAACCGCTTCACCTTGGAGAGGACTTAAACAATCAAATTGCTCGACTGTTTGGGCCTAAGCTTTAATTTATAGCACTGAGAGTCATTCTGTTCAACAAAAGGAAGTTTTGAATCAGTCTGTGAGGGAGTGCAGGGCACAGTGTCTATATCTGAAGGTAGTCCATGAAATTTTTTTATGTGATTGGAATGAATCCACCCTTTGCGTCCCTCGATCTTCACGGCTGTTCTTGTGGTCAACAGGACCAACTTGGGTGCTTTCCACCTGGGCTCCAGTTGACTTTTCCTGTCGAAATTTCTCACAAAGACAAGATTACCCGGAACAACGTCATGGGGTTTCGCCTCAGTGTTGTCGGGAAAGGCTGCAGCTACCTGTGAACGAGAAGATTGTAGTGCAGACATCAAGGAAGCCAAGTAATCTGTCAGCATGTTACAGTCAATATCAGTTATTTTACGTGGTATAGGCGTCCCCCACATATTCGGCGGTCTACCGAAGATCACCTCATACGGGGATAGCCCTGTTCTAGAGTGTGCTACCATTCTCATGTAAAAGAGTGCAACTGGTAATGCTACTATCCAGTCGACACCTTTCTCTCTACATATTTTGGACAATCTGATTTTCAGTGTCTGGTTATGTCTTTCTACGAGACCTGCTGCCTCGGGGTGTCGGACACAGTGGAATTTCCACTGATATCCCAACAAGAGTGAGACATGTTTCATTAATTCGGATGAGAAAGGCTGACCGTTATCTGAATATACAACACGTGGTAAACCGTACCGTGGGAAGAATTCTCGAACTAGCTGCTTGGCAGTAGTCGGGGCAGTGTAATCTGATACGGGATACGCCTCTGTCCAACGGGAGAGAGCGCAGACAACTACGAGAACATATTTGAATCCTCGACAACGTTCCATCTGAATATAATCCATCTGGAGGACTTCAAAAGGATGGTCAGGAGGCTGAAATCCACCCTGCTCTACGGGAACACTCTTTCCTGGATTAAACTGACAACATATCATACAGGTACGAACTTTTTGTTTAGCTGCTGCTCGTAAATGTTTATTGAACCAAATGTGCTGAATGCTGTCTAGCATAGCCTTCTCTCCTAAATGTGCTGGACTGTGAACTGTAGCTATAATGGCTTGAACCATGGAATCAGGGAGAAACCATACAGATTTCTCCTTCGTCATCCATCCTTGATCTGTCTGGATCCCTCCTAGTTCAGTCCACTTCTTTATTTCTTCTGCTGTGGCATGTGTCTGTATGTCAATTACGTCAAGTGTGGGATCCTTAATTGTCATACACTGTGTTGGTGTCTGAACTATTGGCTTTGTCATGTCTAATGTGCGATTCTGAGCAGTCTGTTTAGCTGTTCTGTCAGCTAAATCATTGCCTTGAGAAATGGTATCAGTAACCTTCGTGTGTGCTTTACATTTCATAATCGATATAGCAGTGGGTAGATGTATTGCGTCTAACAAAGCATGAATGAGGGGTCCGTGCTGAATGTGGGCACCATGGGAAGTTAAATAACCTCTCTCTCGCCACAGCACGCCGAAGTCGTGTACAACTCCGAATGCATAACGTGAGTCAGTGTATATATTAACTTTCTTATATGTGGCTTGAATACAGGCTTGCGTTAGAGCAATAAGTTCTGCTGCTTGGGCTGACAAAGTATCTATACAATTTGTCTCAATAACTTCAGTGTCTGTTGTGACTGCATACGCAGCCACTAAATCTCCTGTACTTGCTCTCATGCATGATCCGTCTACATACAACGTCAGGTCTGGATCTAACAATGGAACGTCTGTCAAGTCTTGTCTAGGTTTCGTCTTTATTTCAATGATTTCAACACAATCATGAGCTAGTGGGTCTGTTCCAATTACAGGTAATAGTGTAGCAGGATTCAATGTATTACACCGTCGGATCTCTATGTGTGGTTGAAACAATGTCAGTTCATAACCGGTAAGTCTTGCTATGGTCAAGTGTTGTGTTTGTGTTCGGTTCACAAGAACCTCTACTGCATGTGGTACTTGAACTGTCAATGGGTGTCCTAATACTATGGCATCGCTTTGTCTGATTGCTAAAGCTGTCGCTGCCACTGATTTCAGGCATGCAGGCAAAGCCTGAGCTACGGGATCTAATGTACTGGAAAAATAAGCACATGGCTTGCGTGATCCTGCTTGATCCTGAGTAAGTACTGACAAGGCAGTACCTTCGCGTTCTGTAACAAAGAGTGTAAAATGTTTGCTATAACATGGTGTTGCTAAAACAGGTGCTTGACATAAAGCTTCCTTTAGGCTTTCAAAAGCTTGTGTATGTTCCTGAGTCCAAGGGAGAACAGTCGATGTGGCTGCCTCCTGTGTGGTTAACTGAATGAGTGGTTTTGCTAGAAATGCGTACTGAGGGATCCACTGCCTACAATATGAAGTGAGGCCTATGAAAGCTCGCACCTCCTTTTGTGTCTGGGGTATTGACATGTTAGCAATTAACTGGATGCGATCTGGTGTAAGCTGCCTTCCCTCCTTGGACAGCGAGTGACCAAGATAAATAACTCGCTGAACACAGAATTGCAGCTTAGAAGGGGACACCTTGTGCCCCTTGTCGGCTAGGAAATGTAAAACTGTCAGAGAAGCTTTTTCACATTCTGACTCGCTTCTCGCGGTGATCAGCAGATCATCGACATATTGAAGCAGTGCAGTATTGACTGGCATGTGGATACTGTCAAGTTCTCGTTTCAGTGCTTGGCTGTAGATGCTGGGGCTTTCTGTGAATCCTTGGGGAGCGCGTGAGAATTTAAAACTGCGCCCATTTAAACTGAATCCGAACAAGTATTGGCTTTCCGGATCTATTGGGACGCTGAAAAAGGCATTCTTGAGATCAATTACAGTAAAGAATGTTGCTTCGGAATCAATTGCTGTCAACAATGATGATATATCAGGGACCACAGGGAATTGTGGTACAATACACTTGTTTAGTTCACGCAAATCAATAACCAATCGGTACACTGGTGGAGCAGTAGGATCAGTTCGTTTAAGAATCGGAATTATCGGTGAATTACATACATTGGAGTCTGTTTCTACAACTACTCCCTGGGCAATCAGCTCATCAATGATTTTCAGCAAAGCCACTACAGCATCATGCGGTAACTTGTATTGTCGCATTCGTGGTAGTACCACTCCTGCTTTCAATGTAACTCGATAGGGTGTAATGTTCATGCAGCCAACATCCGTAGGGCCTTGTGCCCATAGATGTGCTGGTAAAGTCTGTAGTCGGGGATCCATGTCTCTAGACACATAGTGACCTTTAAAATCACGCAAAAACAACCTTACTCCTTCCGGAGAACAACATATTATGGCTCCTAGTGCTTTCAGAGTTTTAATTCCTAACAGATTTTCTGGGCATGATTTAGTAAGCAATAAATCTGTAGTTCGTGTCAAAGGTCCTATCGTAAGTGGTAGAGGCTGTGATACTTCATTAACAATAGGTTTTCCCGAAAAACCAAGGGAAACATTTTGAGAGCCTGAGAGGGGTGCCCCTGGAACTTCACTACGTTTTATTGTTGTTCGACTTGCCCCTGTATCGAGTAAGAATTTTCTATTTTGACCTAATAATTCACTATGTACATAAGGTCCTTCTTGATCTACAGGAATCTCGATAAGCGGTAAGTCAACTTCCCTCTCTAGGCTGGTTCATGCATAACGCTGATACTCAGGGTATTCATACTGTGCAGTCTGATACATTTGTCGTGTTGTGGTTTGTGTGGCAGTAGCAGGCAACGGTGGTGCAGCTGGCACAAACTGTATGGGTTGCTGTGAGGCTGGCATGGACTGTTGCTGAACTGGCATGGACTGTCCATGCTGCATAGCTCCTTGTTCATTCTGATCTTGTCTAACTAATCGTGGTCTCTCCTTTGCAATACCTGTAGCTATATTACGTTTCAGGACTGGACAATCATGTACATAATGGCCTAGTTGTTTACAGTAATTGCAGGTTCCTTTTACAGGAACTGCAGAATCACCAGAATGTGTCACACCCTTTTTGTGACCATCTGCTGGTACTGTCTGAGAAACTAGCATTTTCATTTTTGTATCCTTCATGCGTCTATGCTCGTGTTCTTGTTCATCCCTAATTCTATTGTGATGATACTGTAACATTTGTAGCATTTGCGACGGAGTGTTACTTTGCCAGGTACTCTCGAATTTCAATATTCTATTCTTTACTGGAGGCAATGCATTTTCCACTAATTTTGTCACAAATAAATGTGGATATGAATCACTACTTGCTTTTATACCACTATTTATACCAAAACATTTTTCAAATCGAGCATAATAATCGCTTGTGTCTTCATCTTGCTTTTGTTTACAGGCTGTGATTGCACCCCAATCTTCCTTTTTTGTAGTTAATAAACGTGGCAGTACCTGTACTAGTAAACCTGGTAACAGTTTAACTTTATCCCCGAGCCCTGAACCTGCAGCTCGGCCCCTTTCTTCCTCTGCTAATGCTGTCCAGTCTATCTTTTGGTCTCCTACTTCCCACTCTTTTTCTTTCAGTTTTTCATAAATGCCAGCAGGCAAAAGCACCTTTAATATCGTCATAATATCAGGAAAGGTGTACTCTCCCATCAGTAACATGTCTTTAATTTCTCGGTGGAAACCCGCTGGGTCCTTGTCGTGACTAGGTACTACTTTCTTCATTTCTAATAATTCCATTTTTGATATGGGTGTGTAAACAAATACACGGTGAAACTCATTGTCTTCGCCTTTCATTGGGTGCACTTCCCGTAAAGGATTTTGTCTATCCATATAGTACGGCGTTCTTTCTCTGCGGGGCAGCGAGAGAGAATCTGGACTTACAAAAAGGACATACTGTTTACGTGACACTAATATCTCTTTAATTAGCTTGTTACTAGAACCTCTCCATCTGTTCGTGAGTAGTTCCGTTAATATATCAGGTAAAGGACCAGGGTCAGCATGTTGGCTCTTATATAATATGAGGAGTTGCTGAATCATATATATTCCAGCTAAACGTTGTTCATCTGTACTGAGATTAAAAAACGTGTGTGCTACGGTCTCATCACCGTATTTTTCAGGACTGTCAATCCAGTGAACGGCTGATCTGGCTAATTCTTGCTCATCCATGGAATCGAGGAGGTGGTAACCTCTTCGTTCTCGTAGTATTTTATCTGCGGCTTGAAACGAATGTTCAGGAGATTTCAGATTTATTACAGGCGTCGGATACGTTCTGCTATTATTTGGACATACAGAGTGTATGGGATCAGAAAAACATCTAGTATTTTCACAGTATCTTCCTCTGCCTACATAGGCTATGGTCTCTGACTGTCTTGCGGAATTCCCTGATTCGGACACTTCATCTTGCTCAAACTCGTCTGTTCCCAATCTCTCTTCATGAATACGCTCTATTTCTTTACGTATTTTTCGGCACATGGCTATTATACAATTTTGCTTATCGTGTCTCCCTTCTGATATATTCTGACTCCATCTTGTAAGAATAAGCATTGCATTCGGGTCTACCCCCGGACGATCTTGATTTCTGATTACACAGTTTATGAGGAAACGTAACAGTTCCCCCTGTATCTCTACTTTCTGGAATTCCATAGCTCTGTTAATACATCCTGGATCTCGTCCTGTTTGAACAAAATGATATATGTTATCTAGATGCGTAGTCATTCCTGGTAACCTTGCTAAATACTCTGCGGCTCGCCTGATACGTAATGATGCCAGGACCATTTCGTCCTCTTTACCAACCACTGGGTCATATCTACAATTTACAAGGAGTTCCTTAAGCGTACGTTCACTTACGAATTTAGGTGTACGTGAATGCGCTGACTCTTGAAAAACAAGTTTATTTATTCTAGGTGGTGTAAAAGTACTGCTAGCACCTCCCGTGGCCCCATCTGGGGCGTCGGGTGTGAATGGATTCGTTGAACGTGACACAGCAACTATGGGTGTCGATACCCCTATAGGATCGACTGCGGAGACAGATGCGGAAACAGATGTGCTTGCCGAAGCTTGTATCGGGACTTGCTGTTGCACGGGGACAGATACCTGATCCTGACGTTGAACCCCTCCACCAGACGGTCTATGTGGTGTGGCGTTAGCATACTCGGGAGCTGCGTCGTCTAGATATGAGGAAAGAAAAACATCTTCTGCGGTTCTGGGATGCCCTTTTGGATGTACCTTAATTGGAAATAATGGGGGTGGCAAGTCTTTTGGCATCTCTGTAACAGCCTTAGGTAGTCCTTCGGCTAGAAGGGGATACATACCATTCATAAGAGCATTTCTTTGTCTATTTACTTGTTCTGATTTCACTCGGATACCTTCCTCAATTAATAGATTTTCTTGAACTTTATTTGAACTTTCTTTACTCCTCTCTTCTTGTCTACGTGCTTTTTCTGTTCGTCTATGAGATTCCTTACGCCATAACTCAACAGCGTCTTTCTGTGATTGTCTGACCTTTCTTTTCCATAACTCTTCCTCCACTTTCATGATGCACTCTGCATCCCAGGTTCCCGCTACGGGCCACCTTTGACTTTCCGGTAATCCCTTGGTATAATCTACCCATAGATCAAGAAACAATATGGCATCTAAGCCATGTTTATGGTACATAAAATGCCCTGGAGTGTCCCTAGGAGGAATAGGAACTGCTTCTTCAAGCACCCCTTTTCTGGTAGTAATCTGTCTTAACTTCGAGAAGAGCGGCATATTTACAACTGATCTGATACTTACTCTTGAATTTTCTTAATACGAAAAACACAATAAATGAACAGTGAACAATGAACAGTCATTCATACCACAATATGCAAGACATTTCTGAATACTTTAAACATTAAACATTAAACATTATAACAATGATCGACAATGATGACAGTCTGCCTAACTAATCACCACGCTGAATTCTTGACAATAACTGAATACTTCGGAATACTTGATATACTGCTAAACAGTACATATACACTGCTAAACAGTGCAGACCGGATTTGTGTACCCAAATCCGTCTTGACCGGCACAACCTATGTGCGCGTCAACACGCCTCCCCGGCGATGGTACTCACCGAGTAGCTCCTTGAAACGGAAGGCCTCAGAGAATGGACAGGACTCGATAACTGCGGACAGCGGACCCTCTGGACGTCGGGATTTCGGAAAACCTGGTGGGCCTCAGTATACCTCGGATCTTGCTCTCTCAGCTAGGCTCTGGTCGGGATACTTCGCACTTCTCACCGCCTCGTCTGGGTTGATCGCAGCCTCAGTCGCCCCCGCTTGACCGGAGGGAGCTTACAGGAAATCCTGCTGGTACGCGTTTATGGTCCGTCCAGCTGTGGCAGGAGACCGGGCCTGCAACGCACCGCCGGCGCGTGAGATGAGAAAGTGTCCCTGTTCGGGCGCCATTATGTGGTAAATAAAAATACCGGACTGAATTTCATACGGGATCTTAAATAAAGTAAAATAGCTCAAAATAACAAGAGGCAGAATCCGTGGTATAAGAGGTTTTCTAATGGGCTTTATTCCATTCAAAATGGCCGACTCGAGTCGCGGCCTTCAGGTTCCGTCACCACGAGGGTTCAGGAAGTGAAGTACAATACTTTATTGACATACATGTATTTTTATAATAAATGCATTACAATGAAACGAATGTAGAAGGCGTAACATTTGATAAGAAAAGTGACGAAACAGGTACGTAATCGAAACTAGGCGTAATAAGGAATAAAAGAAACATGATTGGTTAGCATTATCAGACATAGGTGGATCTATAAGATAATACTTGGCATAGATGCGCGCGCAGCAGCATGACGTGTAATTGACGTGCAACTAGGGGGTGAAGGGGACTTGACATTTAGCTCTACATGTGGAGACGAGAAGTCTGGGGGTCAAGTCAACCTAATCCCAAATCATATCTAACATCCTATGTTTAAAGAACTATGTTATCCACAAGGAAGAGACTCTCGGACAGAATCTATTCTATACTGACTGTGTGCGTGTACAAGCGTCTAAGTGTCTATATGAGATGCGAGGGATAGAAAACTTTCCATGGCAACAGGACTATGAATCACTTGCAGGAGGACGGAAAGGCTGAGTCCTTTGCTTGTGAGCTAAAGGAAATGTTTACCTAAATCACTGGACAGGAATGCATCGGCTGAAGAGCAAAATAGATAATTCGAAGGTGAAATACAGCTTCTTGGCAGGCATGCGAAAACTGGCCGAGGCAGGCACCGTTAGCTGCACAGGGAGTAGGACAAAGTTCATGGATACAGATGCGAGCTCAAGCTGAAGCTGTCAGAGACAGAGAGCAGGGAAAGGCTTGAGGACAGAATCGGGCCTACTTGCCTGAACTGTAAAAATGAAGTAACTTAGCCATATAAAGTCGGTGGCCTTTCATACTTAGGAATCGAATATCCAGCCCTGTGATGGCGGATCTGACAGAGAACATGTCGACGATAGACACACATATGTTTGCGTCTTAGAAACTGGAACTGGAGGGAACATACATGTACTTGTAACATGCATATAGAACCGTTGGGGTCCAAGATAGGGGACATAACTGATCAGGAAAATCCACATTTCCACAAATGGGTGGGGCCAATATTAAGCAGAGGCAGATTGAGAGCCTCCAGGTCAGACAAAAAACGTTTGCTATTTGTACACTGAGGATCTTCAAGATGTAAATTAAGGTCACCAAGAATGGTGAAATTGGCTGCCCTAAGAAGTAGGGGAGCTATGATGTCAGCTAATGAAGATATCCAAGAAGAGGCATTCCCAGGAGGGCGATAAATCAAAAGGCCGGATAAGGTAAATTGAGGATTAATAACTAATTTAAAAAATGCAGTCTCACTTCCAGACATAGGAAGGGCTTCAAGCTTGCATGTATATTTTGCCTTAAAGATAATGGCAATCCCTCCCCCCTGTCTGGACTTTCTATCCAATCTTACCGTGACATAGTTGTTGAGAACAGCAACGGCGACATCAGGACCTGAACAATCCTGAAGCCAAGTTTCGGTAAGAAACAACGCATCAGGCTGCTCTTCGACAATAAAGTCGTAGATATGATGCTTATGTTTCGGGAGGGATCGGCAATTAATACTCCAGAACTGGAGTGTGTGGCTACTAGGATGTTGGTGCCGTCTCGCCTTCTACCCCGAGTATAGGACTGATGTGTTACTTTGCCCAAGGACCTTTTACCAAGAGAATAGCCGCAGCCAGCACAAATAAACTTATAAATCGGGAGAGAGCAAACGGTGCAGTTTGTAAGGCGAGTGGGACAAAGGGATTTTAAGACCTCACCTGAATAGTTGACTCTACCGCAGGAGCTCATACAGGGATGCATAGCCCCTGGCCCAGTCTGGCACAGACGGGCTGAACTCTGGCGTAACTCCGGCGGAAGTTCGGCGATCCGCAGCGCGTATCCGCTGCACGAAGGCGAGGCCCCCTTAAGTAGAGGTCTAGCGTCCTTATGACGTCTAGACCATCAAACAACAGTGGCGCCGTCCGGCGTCCCACCCACCCAAGATGGCCGCCAAAATCCGAACTGTCAGGACAAGGGCCCGCCAAGTGCGGTGAATTCACAATTTAATGTGCAGGTGAGGGGCTTCAATAAAAACAGGGAAAACAACAGAAATTAAATTAAACATTAGAACAGGAAGGTTTAAAAACACGCAATTAGCGCGAGAAGCGGCATAAAGATTTCAATATTAGGAGCAGCACGCTCGCAGACTAGCGATCATCACAGCGCAAGCAATAGAGTGGTCCATAAGTGGATGAACGCCTAGTTTGTCCCCCTTAAGTAGAGGTCTAGCGTCCTTATGACGTCTAGACCATCAAACAACAGTGGCGCCGTCCGGCGTCCCACCCACCCAAGATGGCCGCCAAAATCTGAACTGTCAGGACAAGGGCCCGCCAAGTGCGGTGAATTCACAATTTAATGTGCAGGTGAGGGGCTTCAATAAAAACAGGGCAAACAACAGAAATTAAATTAAATATTAGAACAGGAAGGTTTAAAAACACGCAATTAGCGTGAGAAGCGGCATAAAGATTTCAATATTACGCTCTCTGGGCATACAGGATCAGGAGAATTAAAGACAATGAGTGTTCCTTTGTATCAGAGGTATCATTTAGTTTAGAGATAAGAGTAGTGGTTTCAGTTATTGCTAAGTGGGAGGAAACAATAGACTGTTGGCTGCCCGAAAGTCACGAACATTCATTAGACTATCGGACAAGTTGTGTACTTCCGCGCTCAAGGTGGCTTTTAAGACTGAGCCAGAGGGGTTCACCTTTCCCGCCATATTTAAGTGGGTTTCCTCATGTATTTGTGAGCAGGGTCCACTTACAGTTCTGGCTTTCGATAGCCAAGATATTATGGCCTAGACTTCTTCCTTGGAGGTAACCCATTTCCTCAATAGGCTTCCATTAGACCCCTCCATAGAGCGTGCAGAGGTAGAGCAACTGTAACGCTGGCTTTCCTAGTAGCTAGTAAGCTTTTAGAGACCTTTTGTGGCTTTGGCCTTACTTTGTTTCTTCTTCCCAGGGAAGAGGCCCGTCTGGGTTTGTACATCCTCTAGACTTGCTGATGGCTCTAGGAGGGCTCTGACTGCATAGTGTAGTGGGGTGGATACCCCAGGGCTATTAATAGCATTGTGCATTGTCACAATATCCAGGTCAACCAGTTGATCAGTTAGTAGATCCAAGGTCATGCTTTTGCTGGTGGTAGACTCTTACCTACGAGCCCTGGGCTGTATATGGTGGATAAACCAGTTGGTTTTGAATCCCCTAGGTCATAGCCATTTAATTTGCAGTCCACTGCCTCTTGTTCCTTTTGATGGCCCCTATTCTGTTATACTAGATAGCTGCTCTTGCTGAGATATTGATAGTAATGCATGCACAAGGGGCTGTGTATCTGCATTACAAGCATTAGTGTCCCTAGCCTCAGCCAAGCCACACAGCATATTCTGCACACACTGAACTTCTCCATTACATTGTTGCAGGTCATGAGTTTCTGATGCAGCTTCCCCCTGTTGCAGCCAATTCTCAGCCTCGACGGGGGCCAAAGGTTCAATGTTTCCTGAACCTGGAGGGAGTTTATCGCTGGCTGCCACCTCTTCTTCTCCAACCCGGATTGCACCCAGCGGGGTGTTGATCATTAGAGATTCAGATGAGGAATCTGTCATGCCACAGGTGTATACAAGATAAGCTGCTTTCCCGGAGTGCCATTCCTTCCCTGTTGCTGGCAGTCGTCTGCGTGCCTCGTCCCCAGCTGCCAGACTCTCCTCCATTGCTATAGCTGCTAAGGCTGTAGCTGCTGTAGCCGTAGAGGCACAGCTCTCA
The DNA here is from genome assembly GCF_964204655.1 of Triturus cristatus. Lineage (NCBI taxonomy): Eukaryota > Metazoa > Chordata > Amphibia > Caudata > Salamandridae > Triturus > Triturus cristatus. The sequence goes on from NC_140588.1 coordinate 720,437,136, forward strand.
CATCCTCCTCTCTGTGCACTACCTCTCTGCGGGGCCATGTTGAAGGTTGCAATTAGACTTGCCCAGTGGAGAGAAGAGCAATTTGGACTGATGAGCCACCATGGGATCCTAACCAAGTGCCAGGAATGTCGTGGAATCCTCGTGTGCAGACCATGCATCGAGGTTCAGCACGCATCTAGATCAAATCTTCTCCTCTCCACTTTTCTACACAGACCAGCTCAGAATCAAAGTGAGATTCCATCCATGTTTGAACAGTAGTTTTAACATTAGTGATATAATAGAACATTATCTGTGGTTGCTTTGAGAGCTCCAAGTCAGTTTGCTAAACTTAGCTAAAAGCTAGTCTCAGTGTTAAATCTTACTAAATGAAGACAAAGTCCAAGGCCACTGATGTAATCATTATCTACTGTGCACAATGTACATATATGTGAGGTTGGAGGCATGTGAAGAGAATCATGTGAAATTCACTGTTTTTAGTTCACCAATGGAGCAAAACTGTGTGAAAGTACAACGAAATCCGCTTCATGAGGGAATCAGAAAACCCTGTCTGTGTTCAGGCTGCCCACACCTCCATTGACCAACAAAAATGCAGTCTATGGGCTGTCTAGAAGTTTCTGACACAGGGGCCTTTTCAACCAATGAGAATAGGGCCCTATGTTAGAATCCTTGCATAATTTGCTTGAAACTTCATGTAGGAGAGTCATTTTTTACAAGTCCATGGACCTCTAAGCAATAACTGCACAGAGTTTATTCCATTTTCTGCCATAATAATTGAAGGTGGATCTTGTTTAATTTTTGGATTTGTACTAGTATTCACTTGCGCATGGCATGGACAAAAAATAAAATGACCATCACTAACTTCTGCCCATTATCTCTCTCCCATACAAGATTAGTTTTTTTTTAGGATTATGTCCAGCAGGATACAGTGAATAGGTAACCAAATAGGTCCAGCATTGAATTCACTTTGCAAAGTCTAAGGTAAAGAAAGACATCCGAGACTACTGGGGGTATAGTAATGGAGCGCATTTGTTGTGAGAGGCAGTGCACATAAAATTTGTTTGCCATTTTCACAAGATATGTGCGATATTTAGAGGAAGATGGAGCGCTAATGCCAGGCACTATGTCCACTTTCTGATTTGACGTATGTTTGAATGCTAGCGTGCCCTCACCAAAAGTCATGGAGTAGGAACATTTAGTACACACATTTCCATTTGGAAAACCTTACACTCAAAGACAACCCCAAGGACCAAAATAGGCTCTTACATTTGATTCAAGTTACCTCCTGTGCACAATCTTCAGCCATGCATCGTGTGGGTAGGGTCTAAAGCATGGTGTTTTCAGGCATTGAACCCACCTTTGTTTTCTAGATTCAGCACAGTGCCTGATTTGACTCATTATACACAGTCTTCGGGCAAGTGCAGCAGCATTTGAGTGTGGAGCCTGGCCTTCAGACAGGCCAGACTCCAACTCTTTTTGTAAACAAAAGCTCTATTTTACATGTTTTGCACTTTCACTGGTCCATTAAGATAAACGTGTGGACCCAAATATGCAGGGCCACTTCCTCTGTTGCTGTGTATATTAAGGATTGAGGGCAATGCCTTGCTTTTTTACAGGCCCTGTGTCTTGCCTCTTTCTGGGTGTAACCCATTACAGTCAGCTGGTGTGTAAACAAAGATTGACTTGGCTCTACAAGGTTTCATGGGTGACAAGAGTGAACTTAGTTCAATGCACCAACAATTGAAGGTGAAAGACAGTTTTTGAAGTCTTAAAAAACATAAATGAAAAAATAGTCAGTTGAAACTCTTTTTCTTCATGACGCAGTCTTCGTAATGGAAATAGGTCCTGTGCATCCTCATCTGAGGACATTTCAATGTCATCAGGTTCATGTGCAGCATAAGTGTTCTCATGGAGAAAACTAATCAATGTCTACTTCTTATCATCAGCTCACACAGTAGATGGATCAGCAAGCGATTGCAAATCCAAACAATCAGTGATGGTGAGAGTACTTAATTTGGAGGCTCAAATGATAAAAGTTACTCAAGTCAATCCTCTGGTAACTCATTGAAGCGTGATACTGGTGACATTGATCCACTATAATTAACATCTTGAAGTAGGGACAGATGAATTGCTCAGCATTGTCTCCGGTTAGATTGCAATGGTTGAGGTAATTATTTATGCATCAGGTGTCTTATTGATATCATTGACCAAATGATTTGACACGTTCACAGGTTCTTGGAAAGATAAGGACAGACAACATTCGTATCAAAGGAAGACATGTCAATGATTTTGCAAAACTAGAGAAAATTGAGTCTCAGGCTGCTCAAGATGGATTCTGTCCTTTTGTATTTTATGCCAGCTCTGGCTTGTTTGTCTGAATTGTGATGTCATGTATATGGAAAGATGTATAGAGAATTATCTAATTTTATAGTGAAATCTATGCTCTCAGAACATTGATTTCATTACATCTGTCATGCACTTATAAAGGATTTGGGGGCATATTATCAAGAACGGCGTTAAAATTATCACCGCTTTGGCGATAGGAAACTGCCGCTAAAGCGGCGGTAATGGGCTTGATAATATGCCCTTGAGAATTCTCAAGGGCATATTATGAAGCCCATTATCACCGCTTTAGCGGCAGTTTCCTGCCGCTAAAGCAGCGATAATTTGAACGCCGTTCTTGATAATATGCCCCCAAATCCTTTATAAGCACTACACATTCCATGCTAGGAAATTGTATCCCATAGAAGAGAATGACCTAGAGGATTTCTGAAACTGGAGGGTCTGATAACATCTGGGTCATCGTCATTTTAACATATGTAATAAAAAGGAAATGTTCATGAATGGAACAAATATGAACGCGCATTGGTTCGTGCCAGCCTAAAGATTTATATTTTTGGAAGTCATGAAAAATAAATGCTGTAATAGATTGACAAACAATACAATGCATCAGCCATGTAGCAGGTGGATGTTTTCTAATTGAAAATGGATATTTATCCATTTGCTAGATACAAAGTATATGTGGATTATTTTATCACTATTGTTTTCTGTGTCAATGTTAAATTATTAGGTTAAAAAATTGCTGTCTCATGCAGATGTTTTCATGACACATAACCTGATCTAGGCCTCATTTAACTGTATTATAGCCCTTAACTAAGCCTGATCATGTTGTAACAGACCCAAGTCCCCTTTGTGAAAATCTAAGGCTGAAGGCATTACGTGATTTAATAAAAGCGTGTGCATGCCATTGCCAAATGTTTGCAGGTTTTCCTTAATTATTTTTCAAGTCTTTTCTGTAGCTTCTTTTCCTGAGCATTTATTCTATACATGACACATATTCCTGTTGCTATCAATCATTTATCTCTAGTGGGGCATGGTGCCAGTAGAAAATTATGAAATATCCAAGTTTCTTTAATTACCCGTTAATGCTCTATCACAGCTAAAAGACTGGAATGTTCATTGGCACAACTTACCCACACTATATGTAGTAATGACTACAGGTGTGTGTATGTGTGCTATATCGTGGATCAGGGCAATGAGCTGTAGGACCAGGGATGTTTTAAAGCAAACGATGCATGCAAATATTAGAATCATCTGTCCATAAGGCTAAACCTTCTGAAGGGGACAGAGAGGAATTGTAGGTTACATTTTGGATAATTTCCTTAATTCCAGAATCTGAAATATTTATTTGTGATGACCAATTATTGAACTAGGTAAAATTACTTTTGGCACCATGGTATTTCATGGTTCCAGATCCCAGATAGTCTGCTGGATGTTTTTTTTTTTTTTAGATGTAATACATTCTCAAAATAGGCTTCTTTGCCATGAATTTGCCAAACCTTTGTTCCACAAATGCATTTCTCATCAACATTTTGCTTCCAATACTCCTTGGATAGACAAATTCCAATTAAATTCACTTGAAAAATCAGATTGCTACCAACAACTTAAATGCAGCTCTAGAGGGATAGATTCAACAAGCAAGTAAGAGGAAGACTTATTTTTGTTGCCTCAATGGTTTCCTGGACACCTTTTAAATACATTTTTATTATTCCTGTAATCTATGTTAAAATGGTGGCACTGTTGTTCTACAGAGAAAGGAAAACACTGACAAGAAAAACTATTCTCAAAATGTTTTCACAACATATATAGATAAATGTAAAGTAATACATATTTAGGTGAACAGTGTGTTCGCAATGACAGACAAATTACCTTAGTTGATCATATCAAAGGAATAGCCATCTCCAAGTAAGAACACCAAACAATACTAAACCCTTAGTACATTACACAATTCAATTGCATGGGGCTATAATTTTAGCATTATTCTTTCAGCATATATATAATATACATATATATATATATATATATATTATATGCTTGTTATTATTCCTTTGATCCTGGATGATGTAATCCAACACACTTCGGCCTTTTTTTGTGGCCTCCGCAGGACTTTGCGGAACAGGTGTTACCCAAACTTGAAATAAAAAATATCTATCACTGATATAGACCTACTTCTCTCAGGTTAAAAAAATAAGTTAAAAACAGGAAAATGGCTTGGTGCATTTTATCTGCTCATCATGCCCATCTGGTAATCAACTGATTATCAGGCATCAGATTGTTAGTCTTGATTGAATGTTTCTAAAGTTGTGATGGAGTTTGCGTATAATAAAAGACTGAAGGGTGTGACCTGTCCCCCTCCACCTGGATAAGACAACATTTCTGTAAGAAACTTTGATGATTATTAAGAGTCAGAACATTACAGGCTCCCATTGTGTGTAATTGTATACTTTTCTAGGGTATCTAGTTCTATGTATATAATAGTGTGCATAATGAGGAAAACATTAAATCTCTTTATAATTCAATGCATACAAATAAGGATCTTAATTGTTCAAAGTGGTATATGTCTGTAAGTCATACATCATCCATTTTATAGTCTATATCCCAGTCATCTGAAATAGAACTAGGAATAATCACATCATTCATTGACATTTTAACACATATTGCAATTTATATGTCTCAGTTGGCCCATAATGTGATAAGGAACCTTTTAGCCAAGCCATTTCCTTGTGTATAGGATAAGCTGAGATGTTGGCAACATAGAGATCTCTTTGAGGATGTGGGCTGAAAATGTGACTGAAGTTCCAATACCACAGGTTGATTCAGTAGCAGTAGAACAACGATCATCATTCTAATCCGTATGAAGAAAAGACACACTCCTGTATGATCCAAACATAGGGCCAATGTAAAATCAAGTACCTGTCAGGAAACCAATGATAAGCAAGAAGAAATCTCTGATGAAAAGGGACTTTGGAATGTGGTGAAAAGTCCTCTGTGTAAAGTTCAGATGTGTTCTCATAAATCGTTGTTTTATGAAAAGGTATCATCTCAACTGATATTGACTATTGTGATGGTTCATAATAAACCAAGGTGTTGCAGAGAACATTTAAAACTGTAGTGATGGAAGCATTAGAGTTATCAGTTGAACCCATTGCTTTGTGTAAAGTTAGTGATGTAGTAGGCTCAAATATCTCTGGCTAGGAACTCAAGCGAGTGATGTTACTGATCTTGTCAAGGGGTAGTTAATTCAGAGTAGGGTGAGGCTGAGAGGTTCTAATCTGAATCTTTCTTGATGTCCATGATAGTCTTGTGTACAAAATGGGCCACATGGTACTTTTTCACATGGTTAATGGACCCGTCTCTTTGAACCAGACAATAGAGGAAGGATGACAGTTTGTTTGCCTTTCACCTCAAGGATTATAATGGGTTGTCTGTAGGATGTTTCGCTTTCTTGTCGTGGATCCTTTCACAAATTGTATCTCACCCAATAGCAACTGTTATAACCTTCCCTTTAGGTGGGAGCTACAGATTTTTTACATTAGACAGCATGTGTTTGACCTTTTAGACACTTTGTAGGAAGTTCAAATGTTTTTCCAGGTCAAACGTTTTCTCACTTGCTACCTTGCTAGGATTATCTAAGCCAGGCATGTTCATAGGCACTCTAGAGAGCACCTTGTATGAAGTGCGCCCTCCCAATACTCATCTAGGCAAGTTGGTCAATGCTCTTTGGATTCCATACAGATTATGGTACCAACGAAAACCTGAACTTAGTACCCTAGCAATGAAGGCTTGTTTAAACATGCCGTTAGCATGCTCAAATAATACATTGGACTCAGTTCAAAAAGAAATTGCTGAATTGCAGACAAACTCCAAGAGCAAACATAGTATCCCTGTAAGCCTTTGGGAAAAATGCAGGACCATTATCTGAATTAAATGAATATACTGCGTCCACCGCTACCAAGCACTTCAAATCCTTTACAAGTGCTCAAGCACTTGCATATCTCTGTGGCTACACCCATATGAACTGAGAACAGGAATCAGTTGCTGACAATATATACTTATACTGGTCAACAGAAGTTATTGTGCCGATACTGTCCAAATAAATCTCCCTAAACAGGATGTTGCAGATTATGAGAGGAGTTGGTTGGGGTCATCTAACAGTAGAAAGTCTGATCACTTGACAAACATCACATTGTCTAACAGAACGATTTAGTTTTGTTATATAAATAAGTCTGCCAGTAGTGTTTCAACTGCATTGCTACTATTGCATTAATGCCAGCATGGGCAGATGCTAATCCCTCATGTGCTTCCCTGATTAATTCGAACCTGGACAGTTTATAAGGAATGATCCTGTCTCCCACCCTTATTATAGTTACCACTGGAATGTTGACTGAATCAAGGGTAAAGCAGTATTTCGGGGAAAAGCGCAAGAGGCTTTCTACCCTGTGTTGTTTACTGCATTGCTGATAATATATCTGTGTCAATTTTCATCTGAGATCTGGTTAGGATTGCTACTCTGACAGTCACATTACAGCCTTGGCAGCTAAGCCGCACACACATTTACCTTTAGTGTGAAACCCATCAAGCTGTTGTGCCTCACATGGACCAATGGAAGCTTATCTTATAAGGCAGCTACCTTTCTCTAGAGCTATTTATTCTTAATGTTTATCTCTTTGAAATCCTTCAATCAACAGTGTTTCAAGTCAATATTGTGCCCTTGCAGTCAGATGAATGAATCAGACATTATTTGTGTGGGAACTGACAAAATAGCCTTCTGTAATGCAAGTACAAGAGCATAAAAGTTTAGCATATTGCACAGTGCTGTTGACAAAGATTTTCCATTTCATTCAATTACTTTATTTCGGTCTCAAGGACCATAAAAGTACAGTTCAAAGCAGTATAAAAAAAACACTATATACATTTAAATCATGCTATCATAAAACTACTGCGTGTGCCATTGTATAGAAGAAGAACTGCACATTTAGACACTAATAAACCTGGTTTAAAATAGATGCAGTGACATGATTCGACATAATAATGGAAGTGCAAAAAAAGGTCCATAAACGAATAAAAACAGATAAAATTAGGCTGCTATCCCAAATTAACACAGTAAAAATATGTAAATACGAAATAGTAGCAACATGATTGCTATTTTAAAAAGGTCCGCCGGGCATGGCACATAGAATTTATGAAGTGGGAAACAGCAAAGGCAATGGGGGCGTGAGTGTCATATTTTAGAACTCTATATGCGACAGCACATTGTGTTAAACCTAAGTTCTTGCATAGTTGGATAAGCCAGCACTGACATATTGTTCTGTTGGCAGGAAAAAAGAAGAGCACATGTAAATCTGTCTCCTCCTTATAACTACAGGCAGGGCATTTATCATAATCTGATTTGAAGCATTTGTTAGTAAAATTGCGAAGCGGCAGGATTCCTATTCAAAGATTTTAGTGTGGGTGTACTGAGGATGGAATTCACCTTCTTTCACTACACTTTGCACTGCAGTGCATGCTGCAGAGTACTTACATCTTGTTCTTACTGCTGGTTGAGCAGAGCCATCCATTTATAATACACTCTGATAAGACTCATTGGGCAAAGCTGTTGGAGTTGGAGGAACATTTTGTTCTTATTGGAGATAAGCTTGTGTATGAAGTGTAGGACCATACTGAAACTTTACATTGCATCATATTGACCCTATTAAGTTCCATGTATTATGTTTTGACTAAAAAACCCATTGAAGATGTTTTGTATTTTTCTGTACCAGGTTTGTCATTAAACCCACACTGTGGGCATTTTGACCACACATGTTCATGTATGTTTGTTTAAATTCCTATAGTCTAAAACTATTCTATAGGATCCATCTGGTTTGTAGACAGGAATGAAGGCAGTGTTAATTGGTGAAAGACAAGGCACTAATATTCAGATATTGCAATTGATCTAATATTGCTTTTATACCTCGCTGTGCTTCTTGCATTAAAGGGTATTGAACTTGTACTTACATTTTACAGCATAAGGGAATAACAGGTGGAAAAGAGTGTAAATCCCTCCCTGACTGGTTTCTGTATTAGGCCGGAGCATTGTAACAGCCCTTTCACTGCTGTAAATGTCACTGATCCCTTCAGATATTATGGGAGAAAAAGCTGACTGTATTACCTTCTTCCCCTGGGGCGCTTCCCTAATAAAGACTAGAGGCAAGTCATCTTCAGCTAGTATAATGTCATGCTCCTCAGATAAATGAGGCCAGAAAACTGTTTTTAAAAAATGCATGGCATAGCTCCTTCAATCTGTATCTCTAGGTTATAAACCCAATCAGGTGGATTTAAATGCTTATTTGGAGTCTCATTCCATATGGATTCATCAATTGGACTCGTCACCAGAAACCTCTAAAGCATCTGATGCACTATTGTGACTTCTGATGCTCTGTTCAGAAGAGCTGTTGCCCAAGTCTTGTTTTACAGTAGTATCCATAGCTATATCAGCATGTTTCTTAGAAAGTCCTGCTTCTTTCTTCTTCCTGACTGGAGCCTTCGAGTCAAATGCTATTTCTTCCATTTTTAAGCTAAATTCAGTCTCTGGTCCTGTTTCACCTTTCCTTCTATACTCTTTTTTTCTTCTGTATATAGATTGAATCCCTCTCTGTTCTCGTTTACCATCTATGTCCTAAAATGAATGTGGAGAGTAGATCAGAATACTGATATTGTTCAGTTTTTACATTTTTTATAGTGGTCCCTTAATTTATAACCACCTATACTGGATTATCAAAATGTGCGAGATCCAGTCCATCTTTGCTCTGTCTCCTTCTGTTACTTCCTGCCTTCCAATACTGATTTCTCAGAACCTTCACTGTAACATTTAGGTTTTGGATGTGACTTAATGACTCTCATACCCAAGGTATCACGACCCATAGAGGTGTAGGGTTCCATATTTATTTTCTGTAGTTCACGATATTGAACTGGAACTGCTTCAAGTCTATGATGTATAGACATAAACTAAGCTTCCCCCTTAATGTTACTCAGCATGTATGAGGAAACCTCCCCATTAACCTAATTTTTAAGTCCTGAGCTGGTGCAGCCCTGTGCTTGTTTCGTACTCACAATTAAGGCATGCCATGTATGTCAAACTCAGACTACAATCAGCTAAACTCATGGCCTATATAAAAATAAAAAAGCAAAGATTACCTTTTCCGCAGACTTCTTGCATACCACAAATGTTCTGAGGGAGAAATTGCTGCCATTCATTACAGTCTGCTCCCTCTGGCTGTAATGATCTTAACGATCAATGCACACACTAAAATATTCTACTGCCCACAGGATGTTGAGGACTATATAGCACCCCTAGTAATAACTGGCATGGAAACAACCCATTCCTTACCACCCACTATCCTCGATGGCATAACTTTGCGTATGGCTATTGATAGGGAAACCGAGGTAGTGGATGCAAAGAAGCTTATGAATCCTTGACAGACCGCGAGAAAAAAGGACAAATCAGGCCTTTTCTCCTATGATATAGATAAAGTCTGATCAATCTTGAAACCAGGAAATGATGCACTCAGGGTCACCTTTATCACCTTGCTCCTTACTGTTATCATTTGGAACTGAATACCCATATGCATGGCGTCCAGCTCTTTCCTACTAAGAGTACTGTGCTGCTTTAAAGTATTCCCAAGAATCTCTCTCATTCAGGCAGAAACAATCACCACATTGCATTTATTACTTCCTAGTTCCTGTTGTTTAGGCAGACACAATGTCACCCAGCACAGCCCTGCAATATGGTTCATGAGTGTCAATGACACAAGATCTTGTACATCAGAAGAAGATGTTAATTTACCTGAAACCTGATATTACACTAATTCAATAGACCCACCTGTCCTCTGCAGAATCCGCCAAATTGCAGAAAGACTGGGTAGAACATGTTCTCTTGGCATCTAGAGTGATCCCTGATACAGACTAAATGGAGTAGGATCAGACACCTTATACGAAAACAGGAATGCCAATACTTTTTTCATAAGAGCCTACAGGCTTGACTAACTAATACATGGTCTAACCAGTACAGCCACTATGTTTTTGTTACCCTCTCCATCTACAACCACACGCACAGTGTGCTCAATTTATTCTCCATATTTGGGGAAAAAAATCCTTATTCGCCCAGCTAAACAGAGTTTTCATGGACATCCATTTTCCATAGACATTCATTGGGGGGCATTGGAATCTCACAATTGTCACTGTTTTGGAGTGCTCCACTACCCCAGACTTATAAAACAACCATAACAGGGACCTTCTCAAATACCTTATAGTTGACCACTCACTAATCGATCCCTGGCGACTACATCACCCAATAGACAAGGACTACACATTTCTATTGTTCCACCATGGAACAGAGACACAGATTGATTATTTCATGACAAAAGGGTCTCTTGCTCCTACCTAAAATTGTACTCTTAGTGAGAGTGCAATCTCAAACCACACTCCGATCTCAATAACTCTTGATTTGTGCCCACATTCTATGGTAGACAAGACTTGGAGAATCAATATTCGATGCTACACCAGCCAGACAAGAAGGATGATTTGAAAACGCAACATACAGACTATCTATCGCTCAATGAGCACTCTGTTGCCTCACGTCAGATTCTCTGGGTGGCAAGGAATGTGTATATAGCCAGTTTAATGATAAGAGATCAGGCCGAGATGCACCAAAAAGCTCAAACAACACTGAGATAACTGAAAAGAGCAATCAAAGAAACAAATGATTGCTGTAAAGACAGCCTAACAGCCGCTGACCTGCAGGGTCAGAACTGGAAAAAAATGTGATCTTAACTAACTCCTTTACCAATCAGCCAAAAAGCCCCTATACTGAATTTGAAGCAAGAGCTATGAACATGGTGAAAAAGCAGGGGGCTACTCGTCCCTGCAACGTATGCATAAACAATTATTCCCCTCCGGTATCAAACACTTTCTCTACTGTTGCACTTGCTGGAGTGGGAATAGTAATTGGTACCCCTCTGTTATCCAACACTTTACCTAATGTTGTACTCCCTGGAGTGGGAATAGTAAATTAATACCCTCCTCTATCCAACACTTTCCCTAATTTTGCGCTTGCTGGAGTGGGAATAGTAATTTATTCACCTCTGCTATCCAACACTTTCCCTACTGTTTCACTTAATGTAGTGTAAAATGTAGTTTTAAAAAATAATAAATATTTTAATATTTTAATTTATAATATATATATATTTATTTTTTTATTTTTATGTTAAAGGTGTATGTATATGTATATTTATGTACAAATACAAAGATAGCGGTGTATAACTGAGTCGCACATCAAAAGAGATTTGAAATTGTACAGGGCTAACAAGTTAGAAAAGCAAGTTAGTGTACATGAGCATGTAATTAGAAAAGTCGTGGTGTCACTCAGGATTACTAGCACCTCACTAACATAGGTGCAAAGAAAACACTTGGACTCAAGGTCCACGTGTAAGACAATATGATGAAACAAATCCCGGCACTCCAAAATTTTTAACAATCAGTTTCAACATCAATACAGCAGAATTCTATTTTTTCACAGGATAAGGACCAGAGATAAATTCATACACAAATTTAAAATACCATCTTAGCAAAGTTTAATGCATAACAAGATTAGTTTTTACACATAAGTCAAGGACCACATCATGTCAATTCTTGATGAGACTGAATACATTCAAGGTAAATCCCAATATTTCCATTATGTAATACATGTATCAATCCCAATGAGCAGAGACAGCCGACATGTGTTTTGTCACATCAAGTGACTTCCTCAAGGCTTTTTCAAAAAACTTTGTGATCCCAGAGCCTGGACAGACCTTAAGAGGCTCCTGGAGCTGAAGTTCAGGACTGATACGAAGGCATGCGTGGGCCTTAGTGTTAACATTAAGATTTTTTAAAAACATACCATCATAGCACAGTTTAAAATGGTTACCTGAACTCCCCTGAACAAGGGGGCTGGCGCTGAGCGCGGTGCATCGTGGAAGGGCACAGACGGGCTTGCCTTTGGCACGCCACCGGCGCGCCCGCTGCACGTTTACGCCAGACTGGATTTAAATATCATCTGGGTCCAGGAAGCCTAGCCCGCTGACCCAGAGACTGACTAAAGATGGCCGCCCCGTGTTCCCATCGCCGGACGGCCTGTCCCAGTGATCGGGGTTACTGAGTAGCAGTAATAAAGAGCTGGTAAGTGCAGGAACAAATATAAACAATTCAGACCGTTTTGTTAAAAACTTATTAAAATCAGCGTGCAAAATGCCAAATTTAGCAGCAGCAAACATACACTCCCGGCTGAGCCTCAGGAGACATCACATTGTCTACAATTCCAAAACTGCTGTTTTACACTTTAGATATGTCTAGAACTCACGTAGCAAAGACAAAGAGAGAGATAGGTATTTCTACTTGGAAATGTGCCCTCAAGAACGTTAGATCATTGATTAAGCATAGCACAGAGTGTGCTTTATTCATAGAAGATGAAAACATTAAGATTGCCTTTATCACAGAATCCTTCCGGCCCGGATCTGGTTAAGGCGACGCCTCCTAACTTTGTATGTCATATCCTGAACAGGGCTAATGGAAGAGGAGGCGGTCTAGCGGTTATCTACCATTCTACACTTATCGCTACTTTTAGCCCCTGGAGGTGGAAGGCTGCGAGGCGCTAGACTTCTCCTTCTGTTTATCTCCCCATCACACCTTCCAGGCCTCTCTTGTCTACAGACCGCCAGGCCCAAGAAGCCGTTTCATTGAGCAGGTGGACAGACTCATGGAAACGGGTATTATGGCCACTTCTTATACTATCCTAAGAGATTTTAATTTACATTTGGAAACCTTCTTAGATCCAGACAATGCCAAACTGCTAGATTTAATGAAGTGTAGTAACTTAGAGCAACTGGTGACTGATGCGACCCATCAAGCAGGACATATACTTGATGGTATTTTCTCTAATAACCCCCAGTTGCAAGTTACTAACATCATGCCGCTACCATGGTCAGACCACAAGGTGGTTTTATTTAATCTTACTATCCCCGATCGCCACTCGAAGAAGCCAGTAAACACAAAAACTGGTGAAAAGAACGTGGAATAAAGTAGTGGCTGAGGATTGGTGTGAGATCCTCAATGAGACCGCACTCACGCCTCGTTCAAATCTAGAAGAGGCAACAGTATCCTACACTAGCTGTCTAGAAACAGCAGGAAATAAGCTAGCTCCTAGAAAAACGTTCTATCCCACTAGATAGCTGCCCTCCGCCCCTTGGTACTCACAGGATCTTAGGGAACAAAAACTGATTTGTAAACACCTTGAGCGACGTTGGAGAAAGGAGTTCAAGGATAGTGATAAGGAAGATTATAAACGGGGTCTTGCCAATTACAAACTACAGATTCACCTGTTATTTTTTTCCGTGAAGATAAACAGAGCAAATATCTCAGCAAGGGAACTATTTAACACAGTCACCATCTTGGCCAATCCAGTAGCTAATACATTTATGCCTGGTCAGGAACTCTGTGACAAACTGGCCAGATTCTTCTATGGGAAAGTGGATGCTATTTTCTCCACTTTCGCTAAGGTAACACCTAAGATTTCTGTGGGCCAAGTGGATGACATACATACACTTGAAAAGAAAGTTTTACTGGACAAATTTGCCCAGGTTACAGTTACAGAAAAATTTAAAATGCTTATGCAGGTTAAATCTGTCTCCCCTTCTGATCCCTGCCCAATAACGATATTAAAGTTAGCGGCAGAGCCTATCACTCGAGCTTTGACCCCTATTTTTAATTCGATGTATTTAGAGGGATATATCCCTTTAGACTGGAAAAAACCTCCATTTTGCACTTACTAATGAAACCGAATCTTTACACAAAAGATCCTAACAATTTCAGACCGATATCCAGACTTCCGATACCTGCAAAAATTGTTGAGAGAAACCTAAATATGCAACTTAGCCAATTGCTGGAATTTACTCAAGCTTTGGACCAAACCCAGTACGGCTTTCAAGGGGGTCATAGCACCTGAAATCTACTGAAGAGATCCGGACTATTCTAGATCAAGGGAGCAAGGCTGCTTTGATCATGCTAGATCTCTCTGCCGCATTCGATACAGTCCATCACGAATGGTTTATGGACGGCTGCAGGAGATTGGTGTTCAGGGTTCTGCTTGGAAACTTCTAAGATCTTTTCTGTCGAACCGGAGTCAGGGGGTGGCTCAGGGGAATTCTCATCCGAACCTTTTTCACTGTCATGTGGGGTTCCAGAGGGGTCCTCATTGAGCCCGGCGCTATTTAATATATATGTGTCCTCTTTGGCGCCCCTTATTCAGTCATTTGGGTTCAGTCTGACTACATATGCGGATGATACTCAAACAGTGGTGTCTCTGTTACCAGATGAGTTAAGGAGTACGGCAGTTCATTTCAAAGACTGTATGAATGCCGTAGGGATCTGGATGGCCCAAAACTGCCTTAAATTAAACTCCAGTAAGACGGAGGTGGTATGTTTTGGCAATGATCCTAACTTCTGGATGCCAGAATGGTGGCCAGACACCCTGGGTCCTCTCCTCTCACCCAAGAGGAAGGTTACAAACCCAGGTGTGTGGGTAGACCAGAAGCTCAGTTTTAAAGACCAAGTAAACTCTGTGGCTTCTGCTACCTCCTTCGCTCTCAGGTCCTGCAAAATCTTTTTGCCATTATTACCTACAGAATGCTGCAAAACAGTTATCACGGCTCTTACTATGTCAAGGTTGGATTACTGTAATAGTCTGTATTTTAACATCCAGGAAGTGTTAACGCAGAAGCTGCAACTCCTGCAGAATGCAGCTGCTAGATTGGTGTTGGGTACTCCAAAATATGCTCCTATCTCGAAGGAGATACGGAAACTGCAGTGGTTGCCAGTTAGGAAACATTCCCAGTTCAAAGCGTTGTGTCTGGTTTACAAGGCACTTCACGGAGCTGGGCCAGCCTATTTAAAAGAGTGGCTGTATTGGTATTCTCCAGCCAGCTGCGGGGAGAAGACAGATGTCAGCTGGCTGCGGGGAGAAGACCGATGTCCAAGACATAGGACAGCGTTTTTCTGACTGAGATAAGTAGCTGCAAGGGCCTATCACAGCCCACGTGATCTACTGCTATTGTTTTTGAATACCACATCCTGGAATATTGAGCATCATTTTGAACATTAACTTGCTAGATACCCATACTACCTATATGAACGGTGGTTCAATACATATTGTTATAAATTTTGGAGTGCCGGGAATCGTTTAATCGTATAAGTATATGTATTTATAATATTTTATATATTTCTAATATTTTATAATTTATTACAATAATTATTTATTAATTAATATTAAGTACACATATATATTACATTTGATATATGTTTGTTTAATTTATTTTTACATTGCATTTATTACTTATAATTGCTAACATTTTCTAATAATTCGAAATATTTTTTAGGCTATACCTATTATTTAATTTATTTTACATAATTTTTTATGACATTTAAAAAAAACTGAAATTTCGTACTTTATATTTTTAACAACTATATCTTTTTTATGATATTTTAGAATTTACCATTACGAAGTTAGGATGCTGATATTTTTGACATCGATATTTATGTCTTGATATTTTGGGAACACAATATTTTGTCACTCGATATTATGTCAGTGATCCAAATCTGCCCCAATGTCCCCATCTTAGTTAAACTATTCCTAGAGGTAAAATCGAAAGGTGTTCCAAATGCAGACATCTTACAAGCTTACATAACAGTGATTCCAAAGCCAAGAAACGTAAATGTGTTGTACGAATTATCCCCCAATACCGCTGATCAACAGGGTCAAGATTTTTTCCAAAGGGCTGGTTACTCGACCACCACCAATACCACCAGCAATAACACCACCACCAAAACCACCACCATCACCAATACCGCCACCACCACCAATAACACCACCAATACCAACAATACCACCACCAATATCACCACCACTACCAATACCACTATTTCCACCACCACCAATTCCAGTACCACCACCAATACCACCACCACCAATAGCAATACTGCCACCAGCAATACCAATACCACCACCAATACTAGTTCCACCACCACCAATACCAATACCACCACCAATACAAATACCACCACCACCAATACCAACACCACCACCACCAATACTACCACCTTCATCAATACCACCACCACCAATGCCACCAGCAATAACACCACCACCACCAATGCTAGCACCACCAATGCCCCCACCACCACCAATACCACCAACACCATCACCAATACCACCACTAATACCACCACAACTAATACCACCACCACCAATACCACCACCATCAATACCATCAATACCACCACCAATACCAATACCACCACTAATACCACCACCACCAATACCACCAACACTACCACCAATTCCACCACCACCAATACCACCTACCACCACCACCAATACCACCACCACCACCAATACCACCACTAATACCACCACTACAGTACCAATACCAATAGGACTACCAATACCAATACCACCACTACCACCAAAACCATCACCACCACCACCAATACCACCATCACCACCAACAATACCAATACCACCACCAATACCAGTACCACCACCAGCAATACCACCACCAATTCCACCACCACCAATACCAATACTACTACCACCAATACCAATACCACTACCACCAATACCATCACCACCAATACCATCACCACCAATACCGCTAACGCTACCACAATACAACCAATACCAGCACCACCACCAATACCACCAACACCAGTACCGCCAATGCCAACACCACCAATACCACCAACAATACCAATACCACCACCACTAATATCAATACCACAACCTCAGCACCTCTCGGTCATTAGTAATAACAGGGGCACTGTATGGCCAGAGCTGCAGCCGAGACCATCCCTCCCTCCCTCTATGCCTGCCATAAAGCACAGCCCGCCCTGCACCAGGAGGTGAAGCCAGGGTCCTAATACAGCTGGAGTGATTTATTAGGCCAAAGATAGCAATGACATTACGCAATGCCACACTGCACACAGGAAATAGATCCCCCTCCCGCTCCTCCTCCTGAGCCAGGACAGTGTAATCACAGAGCGAAAGGTGTTGTAGCGCTTTGTTAGTGTTTATAGCTCAGATCATATGTAACTCTCACTTCACACTTTGTGTCTGTGTAATTTACAACACTTACACATATTCTTCACTGTTCTATTTATCACTACTTCGAAGACGTCACAGGACGGTCTCTTCCTCTGATTTTTACAATCTAACAAGCAGTCACAAAGGCCCTTTATTGCAATGCAAGAGGTCTTACATTTGCAAGAGTTTAAGCTATTAGTATTGTAAATGACAATTCCTTTTATTTATGTTTTAAAATCCAAAACATGAATAAAATGCATTGTCATTTAGAATCCCAATGGCTCAAACTTGCGTAAATATTATGGATTGTCTTTTTTCAATAATACACAGATCTGGCCCTGTAGAACTAAAATATTCTAGAGAATCTGTGGTGGTGAGGTGCTTCTTGCCCTCTGTAGTCCACGGTGGGGATGTTCGTAAGAAAGTGGCCACAGCGTTTTGTGGTTTTATGGCATTTTCAGAAAATCCTGCAATGACAAGTATGAGTTTTTTTTTATTTATGGGGACTAGTCTCATCTGCTCACCCAAATATCCTCTCTAGGGGAAGGGGCTGTTCTAGCTACCCTCCTAATCCCATCCAAACGATTTCCTTCTGTTAAATGGACCTTGGTCGGGGTTCAGCTCGAGGTTCAGAAGTACATACTGTATTAATTGCCCTTTCAGAATTCCAAATCTGCAACAAAATAGCTTTCCATGATCTCCAAAATCAGTGCTCCCAGCATGAGTAACAATAATGTGGAACAAACATTTGACATACACAATGTTGAACAAGGGGATTTGGTACGGCATCACAGACCACAGGGTTCCTAATTGTGGCTTTCCATAAGATGATCTTCAGGTTCAAATAAGGACATAACTACTTCCGTCCACTGATCTGCTAGGACTTGTCTACACAGACCACAGTGCTTCTCAGAAACCAAGGTGGCCCCCCTCTAATATTGCCACGTTTTTGACCTCTGTTTTCCACCTGTTGTGCTGAAGTACCTCAGGAGACTGCCAGTGCATTGCAATTCTATCATTTTATTACCAGCCTTCCTCTCTGGCTTCCTGGCATATAAGCCTAATAGGCAAATTTTCATTGTGAGTTATGCCCTCCCATTCAAAAAACTTTCCAGATTTCCTGCAACCTTAACCCAGAATGGGATCAACACAGAGCAGGTCCAAACCATGTGAAAAGAACCTTGTTAGAAATTGTGTTCCTGTTTGACTGGGGTATGAACTAGGGGTGGGCGGAATTTGCGAAATCCACTTTCGCAAATTATCGCGAAAATGTTTAAAATTATCGCAAACAAGCGGAAATATCGCGAAGATGCGGAATTTTTTTTCCCGCATGTTCGCAAGATTTTCTGCATGGTTGCGGGTCGCCAACTTACCCATTTGGTTGCTCGCGGGCGTGGCCATCTTGTTTTGAGTTGTCTCGCGGTGCATGATCGCGAGAAGAAAGACGTGATCGCGCGACGCATAACGTCACTGCGGGCGCAAACTGTCGCGAGACAGCACAAATGGCTAAAAACAATCCAACATCTCATGGAGAACGCGACCGGATAAAGAAAACTTGTCGGCGAACGCAGGGATTCAGGTAAGGCGATCGCGCGCACACAAGAATGTATTATTTTACAGCGCGAGCAAGAAACAAATTATCGCCAAGCTGCGGAAAGCGAAATTATGACATTTTCGCGCTCTCCGCGGAATGCGAAAATGTCAAATTATCGCAATTTCCGCGAACGGAACGAAATTTTTGCCCAGGCCTAGTATGAACCCTAGGCAAGCAGCAACCACAATCTTAGTCAAGGTAAGAGGCATGCAACCCTAAATGAACATTTGCTTACCTTCTGGTTGATTGGCACAGAGCAGTCTGGCTTAAATTTAGAGCCAATTTGAAAAGTATTTGTGCTATACTTCAAACGGTAAATCAGTGACAACACCACACAAAAAGATTTCACACTGGTTTAAAATAAGAGCTTAAGTCAATAAATCAAACATGACCAAAACGACAACAATCCCAAAAGTAGAACTTGAGATATTGAATTTTAAAGTTTATAGTGAAAAAAGGCACAAGGAAGCAAAAATCGCTATTGTATATTTGGTCACGCTGAACTGGGACAAAGTCTGGCCTCGATGGAGCGTGGGCTGGCCATAGGGGCCCAGTTGGGTCTATTGAACCAAAGTACCTTAAATCCTGGTTGCGGAGTGTTTGCATGGATCTGTGTCAAAGATGGGTCACGCAGAAGAGGCCATGTGTCAATTCTGAGATGCGACAAGGCTGCAGTGCGAGCTCCTGATGCATTGAGGCTGCAGTGCAAGGTCCTGATGCATCAAAGTCAAAATCGGGGCTTGTGATGAAAAGGCCTTCACTGAGGATGCGAGGCACAGTGGAGGCAATGCTTCAGTTCCACCAAGTGGTGAAGCAGTGATGCGGAGGTTTTTCGTCGTCAGTGAGACTGCAGTCAATGAGGGATGCGGGGAGCTTGCACCAGGAAAAGCAATGCTCAATGGCAGTTCTGAACGCGATGCGTCAGACCTAAGATGCTGGATGGAGTGGCGATGCAATTCTTTTGCAATGGGTCTAATAAACTCAACTGCTGTGATGCAGCAATTCTGCTCGAAGGTGCACCGTTCAACCAAGGAGATGCATTGGTTCTGCATGGGAATGCATTTCTCAGCAAAGGATATCTCGGTTCAGCTGAAGAAAGACCTTGTCAAAAATAAGGAGTGTCCTTTTGTCACTGCTGCTCCAGGGCTAATGAACTGACCATGGGAAAATAGGGAGCACAGAAAACAGTATATATACCATTAGTTTATATACACAAAACAATAATTATTTATTTGTCAAACACAAAAATCAATTATGTAAAACAATATTTAATTAATTTGAAGATACCATATTTCCCTGTATTCAACCCTTAGTGCATTTATATTTCTTATAATACATTTGAGGGTTTTGTAGCAGTAGAGAAATATAAAAATACATAGAAACATTCAGAAAGAAAATAGTAAATGTTTACAAACAAATTAACATATAGTCTCAAAGAACCTAGACATATTATTTGGTCCTTCCTTGCCTATCCCATCCACAACTTGTCACAATAATATCTGGTGTTTATAAATGCATTTCAAAAAGTCCATAATCCACCTGGAGGTAGCAGGAGAAATAAACAAGTAGCTTCTTTTTGTGCAAAATTATGCGCTTCTCAAGCATGAAAGATTATGGAAGTTCATCTTCTGTTGGCTTCTCCAAAGGGATAGTGATTGATGCGTTTCGGCCTTTGTTGAATTGCAGGCCTCATCAGGATGGGTGGTTGATAAGTGACCATTTACATATAATCAAGAAATACTGTGAATAAAAAATATCACAATTCTCCCCTGCATTTCTACTTGACGTTAACCAAAAATGTAAGTAGACCAAAGCCATTGGTGTTGAAAAGGAAGAGAAAGAAGAAGAATCAGTGCTGTCTTCATGCACTTCTTACAACATGCCTGTTAAAGAATGCACGTCCCGCGCAGTGGGTGGAGGTGAGGCACTAAATAGCACTGGCCATTCACGTGGCTTGCTCTCCTCCCCTTGCACTCCTGGTCATCAGAGAGCTTGGCCTTCTGGGACAAAGAATTCCTGTTGAAGAATGTGGCGTAAAGAACTCCCTTTAAACCCTTCTGTAATGACAGAAGGTACATACTTTGCCATATTTCATAGAACCCACCAATTTCTCAACAAATCTCACCTTTAGTAAAGATGTGGATGTTCTAATTGCAGACAGACTGGGCCCAATTCACAAAGGTGAACTTACAGTTTTGTGTAATTTTACTATTTATTTGGTATTCACAAACTAAAAGTTTAATTGTACTAATAGCAATTGCACAACTGCAGAGACTCCACACTTAAAAGGATTGGCCTGTCCTATCTTTTTATGTGTGGAGATCTTTGCCCCCACTGTGGAATCTCTGAAGTCGTAAAATACTCTTAGTAATATTACATTCATAGATGTGAATACCAACAAATAGCAAACTTACATTAAAGTGTAAGTTTACCCTTGTGAATCAAACCCCCAAGAGTTTTTTTTTAACAATTCTTTATTGATTTTGATATCCGAAAGTATTCAGCATTTAACGACATATCAGTATATCCAATATATTCCCACCCATCCCCCACCCAAAGACCGTAAGCTGACCACCCCACCCTGGCTGATCCTTATTAAAAAAACAAAAAAACAGAGATAAAAATAAAAATTAGAAGAAAAACTGAAACAGAAAAAGAGAAGTAATGTTGCAGTTAAGTCTTCCACCTCTGACATGGATAAAGGGCAAGCTGTTATTAGAGGCACCAGCTTAATACTCCAGCAGCCAAACATATAGGCTTAATTTCTCCGACCCGTCACTTAGTTATTTTCCAGCCATCTTGTCAAAGGAGCCCACGTGCCCATCCCCTTGACTCTTGATCCATTCCCCTTTCTAGCATATACTGCTGTTTCTAGCCTATAAACGGCTAGAGGTCTCCCCAACCATTGTTGGCCCGTAGGAGGTATAGGATCCAGCCAATGAGTGGCCAAACAAAGTCGAAACACTATCCTAGCGACATAAAAAAAAGTTTGAATCCGGGCAGGTAAGTGAGACCTACTCACCCCCAATACTATCAATTGGGGGGTCATCTCTACTTTCTGTCCCAAGTAGGATTCAGGAACAGCACCAACTTCCCTTTTAATCAGGCCCAGCTCAGGACAGGAAGTAAACATGTGCACAATGTCAGCCGCAGCGTGGCCATGAAGATCCCGCACCTCCTCCCCATTTAGCAATCTTCTCGGGTGTAATATAGAGATTAAACCATGTCTTGAAACATTGAAGTTGAAGGTTTGTAGCAATACAAGAAGTTTGGGATAGATTTAGAGAATCTTCTACTTTTCCCGCTTCAACCAGAAGCCGCTCCTCCCACTGTCCCACATGTTTGGGTAAGTCATCCGCCATAGACTCTATTAGCTTTTTATAAATCCCGCCTAGCGTGCCTGGCTCCTTAAGTAATCCCTCAACCAGCAGCACTCGATCGAATCCCCTCCTACCTCCGGTTTTCTTCCCTAGGAAGTCTCTGATCTGAAGGTGCTTAAAGAAATGCCTATTATCAACCCCAAACGTTTCTTTGATTGTATCATATGACCTTACCCCGGTTCCATCAATGATGTCCCCCACCTTTCTCACCCCTTTATCATTCCAAATCTTCATAAACCCATCATAAAAAATGCTGGGGAGTGCTTTATTACCAAACAAAGGGGTATATGCATGTATTATGCCCATGCCAAACCTTTTACGAACGGCAACCCAGGTTTTGAAGGCACACATTAATGTCTTAAATTTCACCCTTTTATAGTACTTAAAATCGGTATAGGATAAGAGACAGCCCCTGGCCTCCGATCCCAGCAATAACTCATAAATTGAAACGGGACCCGCCCCTTGCATCTGATCTAGTTCAGCCCCGATCAAACTACCTATTTTGGATAATATGGCCGACCAATGATATAACTTAAAGTTCGGAACCGCCCATCCACCTCTATCCCTGGCTAGCATCAAAAATTTGAGGGCTCTCCTAGGGCGGCAATTAGCCCAGAGAAATTTGGAGACCAACTGGTTTATCAATTTGAACCATTTAGCATTAATAGCCAGCGGAATTGCCCTAAAGAAGTATAATATTTTTGCTAAAAACCGCATTTTAATAACATTGCACCTCCCCACAAGGCTTAATTTGAGATTATCTAAACGCTGGAAATCTGTTTTGAATTTTGGCAGCAATGGGTCCAGGTTGGTTTCTGCGATCTTAGGTACTTCCGCCATTATCTCGACCTCCAGATAAGTTGCCTTCTGAACAACCTGAGGGTCGCTAGCATGGCATCCTTTACCAAGTATAACAAGAGTTTTATTAGAGTTAAGATAATACCCTGAGATTTGCCCAAAGATCTCTGCTTCTCTTTCGATTTTGGCTAGTGCTCCCAGTGGGTTTGGGGGACATAATGGATAAATCGTCGGCATACGCCAAGATCTTAGTGCTCCCCCCACCACTATGTACTGATAGAATCCGATTGTTATCCATAATCCTCCTGACCAAGGGGTCGATGTATAAAGCAAATAGTAAGGGGGAGCATGGGCACCCCTGACGCGTCCCTCTGCTTAATGACACTGGGCCTGACAATTCCCCCATGATGGCAATTCTGGCCACCGGATTGTTGTACATTACCGAAATGGCCCTAATAAAGCCCACGCCCAACCCTTTTCTCTCAAGTGTCGCCCATAAAAACGGCCAGGAGACCCTATTAAAGGCTTTCTCTGCATCTAGCAGGATCAGCCCGATAGGCTCCCCCGTAATCTCAGCCGCATCGAAGAGAGCAATCACCCTCTGGATGTGGTCAATTGTGCTCCTCCCCAGAACAAACCCATGTTGGACCGGGCTGACTAACTGTTTAACCACTCCTGCTAGCCGGTTTGCCAAGATCTTGGCGTAGATCTTGATGTTGCTGTTAATTAGCATTAGGGTCTATAAGAGCCCAGTTCCTTGACCGGTTTCCCTTTCTTGGGGAAAACCACCATATTAGCCGACCCCCGAGAAGCTAGTGCCCTCTGGCCTGACTGGGCTTGAAGAAAAACTTCGACCAGTAATCCCAATAGACAAGGAGACAGTTTTTATAAAACTCCCCAGGGATTAGATCAGAGCCCGCCGCTTTCCCGTTAGCCAAAAGACTAATAACCCCTGTCACCTCGTCCGCTGTAATGGGGGTTTCTAATACTTCTCTCTCCTCGCCAGTTAACCCGTCCCCAGGCATCTCTGCAAGATAATCCCATATCTCTTCTTCGTTTCCCACTGTATCATCAGAATATAACAGTTGGTATAAACGTTGGAAGGCAGCTCATATGTCTGGGACCTCCATAACTTCCTCCCTTTGAGGATCATTAATTGCTAAAATAGCTCCCTGAGTCACCCTCTGTCTAGTACATACTGCAAGTAAATGTCCCACTCTCTCACTACATTTGTACATTTTGGACCTCCACGCTGTTATTTCCCTGCTGCTTTCTTTGTTGAAATTTCCCAAATTTTGGATTTGGCTATGGCTACCCTAGTCTGTGCCTGGCCCACCTCTCCCCCATTAGCAATAGCCTCAACTAGTTGAGTTTCTGCGTCTGATAGTTTGACATATAATTCCTGGAGATTAGCTCTAGCCGCCTTCTGAATCCTCCAACCATACCTTGAGGTTTCCCCCCCGATCCCTGCTTTCAGGGCATCCCAGACGACATCAACCCGAGTACTGCCCTTATTCTCGGCTATAAACCTCGGAACCCATGATTCCATATGAACAATATAATCTTGATCCGATAAAAGTGCTCTATCAAAAGTCCACCTTGATGTTTCCCTCTTTTCAGCCTGAAGCGGAATCTCAAAAACAAGCGGATTATGATCGGACATGACCTGAGGGAATTTAAAAATCTGGCAGCTAATAGAGAAACTCTGAGAGACAAAAACATAATCTAACCTGGCATGTGATTGATGTGGGGCTGAAAAAAAGGTAAAGCCATCATCTTGATATCCCTCCGAGGTCCAAGCATCTATAAGCCAATGCTTCTGACAGAGTTCCAGCAGTGATTTAAAAACCTTAGGTTTGCGTCCTCTGTATAAGCCTTACCCCAGCTTCATTGTATTGGCTTCCAAATTAATATTAAAATCCCCACAAACAATCATTGGCAATGGCCACCCCACCAATTCCATATTTAACCAATTCCACAAAGCTGGATCATCAAGAACAGAACCATAGACCGAACAGAGCGTAAAAGAAAAAGAACCCATGGTGCATAAAGGGATGGCCCATCTACCCATATCATCCGCTTTTCCCACAAGCCATAATAGCAACCCCCCTAGTCCGTGTACCTTGGGATGTGGAAGAGATTAGCTGGTAGCCCTCTATTTCTGCCACCTTCTGCCTCCCCGCTTCGATGTGCGTCTCCTGTAAGCATATTATATCTGCATTCAAATACTGTATATCCTTGCTAATCCTGCGCTTTTTATACGGACAATTTAAGCCACATATGTTAACTGACACTATTCTAATCTTGCCCTGTGCCATTCAAAGTATTGTCAGTTACCTTCCAGGAAGTTCGCCTACCAAACATATAATCTCCATACCACTGCATATATCTTACCCTAATGAACCAGCCAGAACCCTTAAACCCCCCTCACCTTCCCCACCCCCTACCTTACGGCAAGAAAGGTCCAAAGACCCTTGAGATGCCCCCTGCATGATACTGCTTCCCACCACCACCCATCCAGCTCCCTTGTGCAAACACCAAACAAGAAAAAGAGAAGAAAAAGAAAAAAGAAGAAAAATAAAACAAGCCTCCATAAGTCCAATGCATCAAGTAGCCATTTATTTCCTCTTTACGAGTCCTTGTGGGTCGAAGCTCCTACTAGCTCTCGTAGAAAATCTTGAGCTTGAACCTCCGAAGAAAAGATCCTGGTATTTCCCCGAAGGTTTACATTAAGGCGGGCCGGACTCAATAAGTACACTTCACAGCCAGCCTTTTGGAAGGGAGAGATAAGTTGTCGGATCCTCCACCTCCTTTTGACCGTTGCATGGCAAAAGTCTGGCCGGACTAAAAAGGAGTGGCCCTCCGCTGAGCGTTTTGCTTCCTGGCGCGCTTTGTCAAAAACTACCTGTTGCAACAGAAAATTACCAACAAAAATCAGAATTGCTCTAGGTTTAATATCCCCTTCCGTTTGGCCCTTTCTTTTCTTCAACATAAGTGGGAAGTGATGCACCACTTGCACTTCCGAGTCCCAGTCCCAATGTGAGAGTTCGGGAAGTCCACCCTTCAACAACCGGAGCACAAAACCGCGAATATCTTCCCCCTCTGTATTTTCCGGAATGCCCAGTAGCCTTAGATTATTGCACCTTCGGCGGTTCTCAAAATCCTCTGGCTTCCACATGACATCCGTCATCCTTGATTCATTAGATGTTATTTGTTGAGTAGTGCTCTCTGCTCCTGTCTCCAGAGCCAACACTCGTTCTTCCAGCACCGTTGTTCTTGCTGCCATTTCCATACAGGTTTTGTTAATTTTCCTAATGGCCCCTTGTAACAGCTTGTTTGCATGGTGAGACATCTTATGCTCCTGTCAAGCCTCAGTTTGAATCTGTTTAAGAGTTGAATAGATGAGATCCATTGAGGGGGAGGCCGTGGAGGTGGATGATGTTAGGGTAGATACATTGCTCGCTCCATGAGTAGTAGTCTCAGGAGTAGGTCCATCATTGATATCAAAGGGCATAGTGGTATTATCCCATTTTAATTGTCCTGAGAGGCTTTGAACTGAATCAGTGTGCATAGCGTCCAGCTTCTTCTTTTTCCCTCCTTTAATCTTCCTCTGTCGCCGCTTTTGAGTACTGGGCTTAGAGAAAGAACTACCTGAGTCTGACTCCTCCACCAGAGATGCCTCTCCGCCACTAGCGCAAACACTAATATTTGAGGTCTCAGAGTCCTCATTAAGGGAGTAAAATTTATCACCACCATCGGGGGTTCTGCTGGTACCTGCAGTGACACAGCCGATTTAAAATTGACAGCTATTCCATCCATAGACAGCTCATGCCCCCCTTGTCCACTCATTGAGCCAGTTACCTCCGTGTCTTGACCTTTCCCCTGTGTAGTTTCCTGGCTGCTAACCCCACAGTCTACATTTATAGGCAAAGAGGATATAAATCCTGTACTTACAGTTCCTGCGCCGCTTGCAGCCAAATTTTGTTGAGCCTTCGAAGTGTTGATGACACTGCCGGTGGAATTATCCACAGCTCTTCCCCCAGCTTCAGCTGGAATTCCCGGAATTACCCAAGGATTGGTTGTACCAGCGTCCTCCTCCAAACTCGGACGCTGATCCCCTGCTTTCGGTTTTGAGGACGCCGCTTCCGCACACCCTGTCGCTGCAAGAATAGCGTCTCCCATCTTCCTTCCTGCGGGAGCCCCTCATATCACTGGGGGGTCGCGTTGGCTTGTGGCGACCCCTGCTCCATCACCAGTCACTCCGATGTCGCCCCGACCCAGGTGGGGCTTGGAAACTCTTGGCAGCATGATGCCTCGTCGCAAGTGACAGCCTTGGATGCCCGCCGCCGTGAGTGCTCTTGAAGCCGTCCGGATTAACAGGTACACCACAATGTTCGTTTTGACATAAGGGCTCCCCGGTACTTGTTTCAGCCCATATGTCAAGCCGTGTCTGGCCATAGCCTTCTTTTAAATCCCTCTATCTCCTTCCATCATCAAATATTCCCCGGGAGTCGGATGGGTGTTGAATCGCAGCTCTCACACAGCCGCCATCTTGCCAGAGGGAAACCCCCAAGAGTTTCATAGTAAAAACCAAAAGATTAACACTAACAAAGTGTTTTAGAAAATTATCCAGGATTTCTCAAGCATTGCACCTATTTAACTACCATATCAGTAATATTATAATATTGGAATGTTGAGTGCTTTATTGAAAACAAAGAAGTGACTCGGGCATTAATTGCTGATGTAGACCTTTTGTCACAACATTGTATTTTCTGTATTTCCATATTAATGTTATTTTCTAATAGCTTTGCAGCGCTTTATCCTCAGACTATACCCTTGTTATGGGCCCGTCTGTGGCTTGGCCCTATAACTCGAAACGAGGGCATTTAACAATCAAACAAACCTCTGGCACCGGGCTTGAAAGGGACCTCTTTTCTTGCCAATCCTTTAATTGTGATGCTATTAGAAGCCAGTGATGCCTATGCACAAATGAAATGGCACATTGGCAAGGAGTATTAAACACGTACCTTCACGTAGATAAGTGGTGTGTTCTGTCCCTTCCCCATGACTTGACTCCAAAATGCTTTCCCACTCGAATGAGCGACAATGAAATGTGTTTTGGATCAACACTACGGCATTGGCACTGTATCTGTGATAAATCTCCATTAAATTATCTTTGAAAGTGTTGTAGGAAGGCACATGTTGAAATGCCTAATGGAATGAAAGATATTGGCGAAGTTGTTAATTATTAAATTGTGCATTGCTAAAAAGCAGTACATAATTACACAGATGTATGATATTTCTACACCTCTTGATTCTGTCAAGTGGTACATTTTCAAATACTTATATTTGATATCTGAGTTCATATTATAAGGACATATGGCATGTTTTTTTCCTGTCCTGCTTACTGCTGCAAAGTATTAATCACAATGTTATGGAGCTTTCGTGTCTTTTTATTAAGAAATGCATTCCTGGCTTTTGAATTCTCTTATGACAGTCTCATGATGAATCTATTTTAAGCAGCGTTTGTATCATCACTGAACCTTTTTCACGAGCTGCATTCTTGACTTTGTTCTCTAACAATGATGTGGCATTTCTTTCAATTGTCAGATACTGTTCTTGCTTTTAAGCAGTTTTCCCCTTTCATATGATTTCCTTTTGTCTTTTATCTTTTTTCCCCATCATAATTGGTTTCAAACCGCCTTATGTCATCAGGTCTTACAAAAAGATTGCGTCCAGTACTTTATATGCATTTTTTGTTTCAGACATGACTTCATGTTTACAGATTCTAAAGACCTCGCTGAATATTAGTATATTATTATTTCATATGCCTGCAACATCTGAGAGAAGCCGTAATAATATTTTAGTGCATTTACTCTTGTTTATACACTTCAATCCCGAATCCTGTAAACTGTTCACACATTCTTATTGCACCTTTTATAAATCATGCACTAATTTATACGTGAATCGTTTTTTGTCACACTGTTTTGCTAATTAGGCCTTTTGTTGGCCACGAAGCATTCTGTGCATAGTTCCTTTATTTGAAATTCATGTGCACCAAATACACTTTGAAATGGATTGAAAATTCCGGTTGCTGTTTTGTTCTTGTTATGGATGAATGTGTTAATCAAGGGATCTGGACAGTGACATTTCGCATCTATTAAACATTGTTTTTCAAGTCAAAGCCGTCGTTGGTTCACCAGGTATGGCCCCATTACGATTGGGCTGGATAGGTATGTTTAGAAACATACCATTATGGTAGATTAGGGCTGGGGTCCCACACTGGTGATTACGAGGTTCAGAAAAAACAAATCTAGTTTATCAGGTACTAACCTGACCCAAGTACAATCACCTCAGAGGCAGAAGATGGGACACTGGTGCCAGAGCAGGGATTCTTATAACTTAATCGTTAAGCGTCGTTATCAAATAACCCCCACCCCCCCCCCCCTCCTTTGGTCGTATGGACCTTTATTAGTCGACAAGGAGATCTGATAAGATAACATTAACATCAATTACCATGAACAATGAAATCCAATTGGTGCTTCACAGGAATGGACAAAGAGATTTGGTGTGAGTTTAAAGGCATCAAATCAAATTATTCATTTATTAAGTATTAAATGTAATCATCATTGTCACAGATTCAAATAATACATAAATCAATATTTCTAGACGAGATAGGATAACACGTTAGTGGTACAATTAAAATAAAGAAAATGCAGCAAGTGTGTTACATCAAGGAAAACTCCTAATCTAAATCAATTAAAACTAGATACAAAGGGCATTTAATTTACGCAAGCAAGGTAAGGTGTCAGTCTCAGAAACCCAAATGGCGGGCTCTGATGAGATATTAAAAAGGTTTAGGCGTGAAGCCTTAGCACTCAAGCAGTAGCAATTAGCAGAAGCTGGAAAATATTCTCGGCTCTAACTCAACAGGCATCTCTAAGGTCTGCCTCCTGAGTTCTGCGGCAAGCGCTCCGTACCTAGTCTTTGTGTGTGATGAAAAATCTCTGAAAGAAGGAGGTTCTCTAATCTAGGGAACACAGACTAATATAATTCCACCAAAACATTAATGGCAAAAAATGTCCCTGCTCCCGTGAACCAATCAGTCTCCAGCAAATCCTGTGAGCAGGTAAACTCACTTTGCTGCTTCCTGCCTTCCTCCGCTTCTTAACTGCATCTCTGTTGCATGCCTTCTCCTGCATCCTGCCTTTCCCTAGTTCTGCCCCTGCTTTCCTTCCCCAGGAACCACTTGATGGTGGCCAAAGGCAAGCCAGTGTGTGCCTGCCCGTGGCTGGACCGCTCCTAGTGCCATGGACCCTGGTCTGTCCGAACGCCGCCACTACACAGCCTCCATGCACTCAAAACCAGACTGTATCACATCAGTTGTTTCCGAGCCTCACCTTGCTACACGGTAGGACATTTCTCATGCGCGCACTGCCACTTCTGCACCAACATTACCTCCCATACACCACACACATCTCACCATATCTGACATCCATGCTTCTCTACACCAGATCTCCCAGCAAACACACCACCGAGATCAGGGACGCCATTGAGATGCACTCCCCATGAAATGTTATTCCTGACAGATGTGGCTAAACCCTACATCGGCACCCACCATCACCACTGCCATTTCACCGAGTTATAAGATTTTCTGCCAGGACAGACTGAACAAACCAGGAGGAGGACTCGCTGGCATGCACAAGGACTCCATCATTTGCTCCACCTCCACCAACGAGGACACAGCCTTTATGGAACACACACTTTTGACTTAGATCGGCAACCACACCTCCATCAAAGCACCCTAGCTTACCAAATGGCTGGACTATGCACCACAGTCAACAATCCCCTGACAGACTTCATTGCGCCTTTCACCATCAGCTCAAACAAATAAATTTTACTCCACTACCTCATATTCCATCTCAATGACTGAAAAGATCCCAACTCCACGGCCCCACTCAAGAGCCCCAAGATCCCAGGACTCCCCCAGATCATCCATGGCTCCATCCACAATTTAGGAAACAAAAAGAATTGTTATTTTTCGAGCAATGATTATCCAAATTGTAAATGGTCACCATAGATTGGTAATTTATATTGAGTTTGAGATGGGAGTTTTTGGGGGTATGTACCAACATGTAATTACTGTGTCAATATTTATGCGCATATTGCACTACAACATCTGAGTATCATTACAAGTCACACATGAGTGATGCATGTTTTTTTTTTTTTTTCACAGCCCTGATGAAGTCCTAAAGGGTCAAAATGCGTTGGCTGAGCTGATTGGAAACATTTGTTCATCTTTAACATCAATAAAAGTTGGACTCTGAACATGTTCCCAAGACTCCCGGACAATTAATTTAGTCAAATTTAACATATTGGATGGATTTCTGGACATTTAGCTGATGTTGAAAATTTGGGTTGGAATGGAGTACATATAAAAAAAAAAGTCTGATATATTTGACGCCCCTTTTCAATATTCTTTGAGTTTCTGATCAATTGTGGCTTCTAGGCTGGGAGGCCACGGAAAGTTGAGCATAGTAGTACTTAAGATTTTTCATTATGACACACTAGTGCGATGTCAAGTACACTGCTGAGGCACAGTTTTCTAGGACACACCATTGACTCCATTTTCAAAGTCAGCAAGAAGGTCACCACCATCATCAACACATCCACCCAAAGTGGATCTTTACCAGACAACTGGAAACATGTAGAAATCACAGCTCTCCCGAACACAAACCATGGCAAACCCCAAAGAGCTCAGCAACTACAGAGCCATCTCACTCCTACCCTTCCCATCCGAAATTGTGGCGAAAGCTATCAACAAGCAACTGTCCAACCATCTTGAATGATACCATCTACTAGACATCTCGCAGTCTGTATTCCACAACAATGACAGCACGGAAACTGCTTTCATCGCAGTAACTGACAACATCCAAAAAATCATGGAGAAAGGAAAAAACACATCAATAATACTACTAGACCTCTCAGCAACTGTCCAACCATCTTGAATGATACCATCTACTAGACATCTCGCAGTCTGTATTCCACAACAATGACAGCACGGAAACTGCTTTCATCGCAGTAACTGACAACATCCAAAAAATCATGGAGAAAGGAAAAAACACATCAATAATACTACTAGACCTCTCAGCAGACTTCAACACCGTCTCCCACAGCACCATTATCACAAGACTCCAGGACTCCGGAATACATTGTCCTGCCCTGAGCTGGCTGGCCTGTTTTCTGTCTGACAGGACCTAGTGAAACAGGTACCCGCCCTACACCTTCGAACCCAAGAACATCATCTGCAGAGTCCCTCAAGAATCATCGCTGAGCCCTCCCCTCTTCAGTGTTTAGATGGCACCACTCACTCACGCTAGAAAAATCCCATGGAATCAAATTGTACCTTCAACAGACGACACCTAGTTCACCCACTCTCTCACAGACAACAATCACACTGTCAGGACTAACTTCAACACCTGCATGTCCAACTTAGCAAACTGGATGAAGCAGAATTGCCTAAACCTCACCATAGATAAAACTGAAGTCCTGATCTTTGGGAACCAAAGCTCTACATGGGACTCCTCCTGGGATTGAATCAATATTACAAGGAATTTTGAGAGAAATAGTCAGAGGTCCTTACAATTTGCTGATCATGGGCTCACAGAAGTCAAACAGCAAATACAGAATCAGGCAGGTCTTATGAACAATGTATCATATATTCATCCTATGTTGTTCCCTGGTACCGAATAAAGCTACAATATTATTTCAGATTCCCTGTGATGCAGAGTGGGTCACTGTAGTGGACTTCTGTCAAGATTTCTTCTCATTCCAATTGCATGAGGACACTAATTTCTCTTCTCTTTCAAAGGTAAAAACAGAGTTTTGGCATGGTGAAGACTTCCACATGGATATTCCGAAAGTCCATTGATCTTTAATCAAACCTTGAATAAGAATTTTGAGACAAACGCCCCGTGATTCGGTTCTTGTGCAGTACATTGATGGCCAACTTGTGGTGTCAAGTACACATGAAGCCTACAAACAGGATACAATTGCTTTGCGAAATCATTTGGCTGAGAATAGACATAAAGGGGCCGATTCCGATCCTGTATATTTGTTTCCCGTACGACTCGTATCCGTATTTTTTTCCATACGAATCGTACAAGTCACGTCCGACCCGTGAAGTACGATCCACACGGGAAAAAGTACATACGGATCGCCACGATCCGTACGAATCGTAGCGGGAAAATTAGAACGAGACTGACCCGGACACTTCTCCATACAAATCGCAAAAACTGAAGTCCGATCGTACTAGTACGATCCGGACCGGCGTTACAATTTATGATTCGTACGGAAAATGTCCCGTACATGGGGAATCACTTTGCCCGCTATGAAGCGAAGTTTGTACGCACCGTACCCCCAGTGCAAATGCATGGTGTGTACCCCCAGCGCGTAGGATGCACTGTACCCCCAGCACGAATGTACGGTGCGTACCCCCAGCGTGTAGGTACGCACCGTACCCCCAGCGTGTATGTACGGTGCGTACACCCAGCGCGTATGTACGCACCGTACCCCCATAGCGAATGTACGGTGCGTACCCCCAACATCGCGTATGTACAATGGATGATGCGGGTACGCGATGTTGCGGGTACGCACCGTACATTCGCTATGGGGGTACTGTGCGTACCTACGCGCTGGGGGTATGCACCCTACATTCGCACTGGGGGTACGGTGCGTGCCTACGCGCTGGTGGTACGCACCGTACATTCGCACTGGGGGTACGGTGCGTACATACGCGCTGGGGTACGCACCGTACATACGCGCTGGCGGTCTACGCACCCGCACCGTACAGAAGCAATGGGGTGTATGCACCATACATAGAAATGTCTGTGTACACGCCATACATACACAACGCATGGGGGTGTGTGGCTGTACGACTTGTACCCCAGTACGGTACTGAACCACGGACACTGTAAAACAGCACAAGGAGGGCCTATTCGACTCGCACAACACCACAAAACACGTCTACACTGCACAAAAAATGAAAAGGACTGACCTGGACACATCCAAACAGGCAAACAGAGGGGTAACCTCACAACCACCCCTTATAACACACCAACCAAAAATTCAAACTGAGCCCCACCCACAAATGGACCAATAAAAAGGGCCCACACACACAAACCATGAGCCATTGCAACAGACTCATCACTGCTACAGAGCACACACAAACCACTGCACCCATCCACCTAAACATATACACCTACACACCCCTTCACAGATACCCCCTCTACACATTCAAACACACACCGTCACATTCAGACCCACACACCCACAACCATCCTAACCCTCACCCTCACCCCAGACCATGCCCACCAACAAGAATCCAAAGTTCACAAGGGAGGAGCTGGACATCCTTGTCAATGAAGTCATCAGAGTCGAGCCACAGCTGTTTGGAACATTGGTCAGACAGACCAGCATAGCTGAAAAATCATGCCTGTGGCAGAGGATCGTCAAGAGGGTGAATGCTGTCGCACCCATCAGAAGGACCAGGAATGAATGCCAAGCCAGGTGGTACGATTTGCGGAGGGCGGTCAAGAGAAAAATGAATGAAGAGCACGCCCAGACCAACATCACTGGAGGTGGCGCGCCCCGCAGACCAGTACATTACCATCCCTGGGAGGAGAAGGTGATGGCCATGCTTCCGCCGGTGGGAGTACATAGACTCCAAGGACTTCCAGAGCCTGGTGAGTACACAAACCACTTACGTAACATGGGGGTAATGGCATCCACACCCCAACTACACCTAATGCACGCAACTACCCCCAAGCCATCACCCGCCAGAACCACAGTCACAAACAACGCCAATGCCAATAACATGTGTATGCCCCATTGAGAAAGCAAGTCCATGCCATGTCCCATGCTACACGAAGCACCAACTCAAGAATGGATGTCCCGTATGCTGGGAGGGTGGGTGCACCAAAACGCATTTTTGAATTCCAAATCAGCCACAATTGCCCTCATCCCATATGGCCCAGCTACATACCCATGCACCATGCGCAATGTACAGGGATTGGGAAAGTACTGACAAGATAGCTCACACTTGGCCCTGGTGTAGGCAGCACAAGGCCCTCCTGTGACCAGTGCAAACACAAACACCAACACAACAAGGTCAGATATCTAGGATATGAACTCACGCTCACTGTCATGGCAGCATACTCCATGGGGGGACAGCTACATCACCTGGGAGCCCCAGGGCAAAATCACACTACACCCACCAGCAGGCCCTGTCACACACACCCCTTACACAAGCACAAACCACCAGGACAGGCAATGGATTTACTCACTGCCACAATGGACATGTAACACAACAACACCAATACCTAGCCGAAGAAGCATCCAAGCCACAAATGGACATGTCAAAGACTCAGGCGAACATATCAATCTGTCCCCCGTAACATACCCATACACAAATGAACATTGAGGAGAATGCTAGGCACATACAACTACCTGGAGGAACTGTGCCAACTTGAATGTGTATGAAACATGCATGTTGCATTAAACAGCTTTAACATTGTCTCTCTCTCACACACATGGCAACGTGATGAACATCCCCCCAACAATGGGGGGGGAGAATCACAGTCACAGGCTCGGGAGGAACCGGATCCCACCAGCAGCGACGCCTCTCAACCCTCCGCGGATGACCCCGACCAACCTGGACCCTCTGGTGTCCAAGCCCCTGCAGTACCTGCTTCAGGAACATCTGTGCCAACCACCACCCCCATTCCTGCCACATCACAGGAGACACCCAGGAGCCCTGCCCACAGTGAGCAGAGCCAGTCTGACCAGGAGGGACAAGGTGCTGTGGGCACCCAGGAGGAGGCAGACAACACCGCCACTGCCATCCCTCAGGTGTCCCGTCGACCCAATGTGCCCACAACGGCAGTCCCGGCTCGTGTGGGCAGGGGTGGCGGGAGTGGAGGCAGGCGGAGGCGAGAACCTCACCAGCCAGCTGAAGGGACCGGTATGTCACACATCCGCAACATCATAGAGGCATACCGGCGTGACACCAGGGAGATCAGCCAGGTAGTGGTGACCCTCACAGAGATCAAAAACCAGCAGGCCGAGCAACACGCCAGTCAACAACAACACCAAGGACGGATGGAGGCAAGACTGGCTGAGCTCCTAGCGGTGCAAAGGGACATAAGCCATTTACTCCATCGGATCGCCGACAACATGTGCAACCCTCTCTGTGACACCAGGCTCAGACCAGCACCAGCCACAGGGAGGGAGGAGGAGGAGGATTCGTCCGACGGAGCGTCCCAAACATCGTCAAGGCCTGCATCTGAGGGTCCCCGGAGGAAGGTTGGTCATCCACGGAAAAGACAGTGAGAGGCAGCGGGCCATCCACATCTCCCAGGTCACCTGGCCTTCATGTGCGACCGCATCACCCCATTGACTGACATCATCTGCCACATGGACTTGCTGGTCACAGTCTGACCAATGATGCCAAACACTGTGGGCTGGACTCTGATGACTTCAAATGCCAAGGATCCCATCTCCCCCTGTGAACTTTGGATTCTATGGTCCCTGCATTTCCCCTTTTTCTGTGCACAAATCACGCCCCAGAGTTCGAAATTAAAAATGCAATTATTGAAATTTCATGTTGCAGTCATTTAACATGAGTCCACAACCTACGTGTGGGGATATGTTAAAGTATGCCTGTGTGTGGAACTAACTCAAGCCATCCATACACTTGCATCTGAGTCCGGTCGAGGACACACATGGCTCACAATGTATCACCAAATGCAGACATGGAGCCGAATACTCACCCGTGATGGCCTCAAGCTGCTGAGGGGAGGCTTGCTATATTGCTCTGACAGACAAATTTGGTAGAGTTACATGAAGGTGTACAGGTCATGGGTCATGTTGATGTGCCCGGGGAGGGAGTACCAGGTCTGTTTTGCGAGGTGGGAGAACTATCTCCTGCATGCAAAGGTCATGTGGATGTGATGAATGGTGACCACGGCAAGGTGGGCTGCATGGAGTAGGGCCAACAGGGTGTTGGATGACACACGTCCAAGGTTGGTTAGGGTCAAGAGTTGTGGACTGCCTCCTGAGTGTGGTTGAGGAGTCTGAAGGTGATCCTGCAGCACACAGTGAGCCATTGTACCTATCTCAGGTGGACGGTGATGTGGCTGGGGCGGGGGATGTTGCAGATGAGGTGTGCGGATGCACCCTGGATGTGGATAAGTTCTCCTGCATGTTTGCGGTTGTCCTCTGTAGAGGCCGGTGCTGTATTTGAGCCGACTGGCGTCCTGGACCAGGGGGACGGTCTGTCTTGCCTTGGAGTGGATCTATCTGGGGGCCATCAGCAGCATGTGGAGTGTGTTGCAGCATGAGGTACAGATGTTGGTGAGTTGCATTTAATTGTGAGCGATGGGTCCATGACGAACGCCAGCTTGCCTGCGTGGCCAATGGGTGCTGCTGCGGTGCACAGACCAGTGGGATGCAAGGAGTTGACCCAGCCGTAAGGGGACAATCCTCAGATGATGACCTCTGTCACGTCCAAGTCCAGCCTCAGATGGCTGATGTTCAGTCATTCATCAACGGATCTCATGCCTTCGTGGAGTTTGGATTTGTCAATGGCTGGCTCTTTGGTGAGTTTGAGGAGCAGCTGGGTGTCAATGGCATACCAGATGATGATGAGGTTGTGTGTGCATGTGATGGTGGAGAGGGGGGTCATGGAGACATTGAAGATCGTCACGCTGAGAGTAGAGCCCTGTGGCATGGGCCAGATGCCCCCAGTGTACTTCATGTTGCAGGGTGGAGGCAGACTCCCTGGCCCTTGCTGGTGATCTACTTCCTGAGTGAATCCTGGGCCCTCCTCTGGATACCACTGTTGGAGATGTGTGAGCTGACAGTGTGGTAGCACATGGTGTAGAATGGCATTGAGAGGAAAAGGGTGGTGGGCTCACCATTGGTGAGCAGGGCAAAGTAGTCGTTGGTGTTGGCAATGATGACGGTTGCAGTGGTGTGATTACTGTGTAAAACAGTCAGGTGCCAGTTGGCTGGAGCTGGTTGCATGTAGGAAATTGGACAGTTGCTAGTTGAGTGTCTTCCTGGTGACATTTGCTGGGTAGGGAAGTAGGCTGATGTACCAGGAGATCCTGTGGTACTGCCGACCGTTGTTTAAGAAGGGCCTGGGGCTCTGCATGCCTCCTGCAGCCATGGAATGTGGCTAACTCAAAGGAGACATTCATGACGCGCAGGACGTGGGCTTTAAGGATGGCGAATGATGTGGTTGAGAAGTTGTGTGGGAAGGGGCCTGATGGAGAGCCAGAGTGGATGGTGCACATGATCCGGGTTGTGTACTTGCTGCTGATGGGAGTCCATGACCTGAGGGGGGTTTGTCCAGCGGAAAATAATGCTGTCTGCCTCTGTATGCCAAGGCTGTTGTCCATGGCCATGAGCTTGCAGTGGTACAAAGTAGCAAGGGATGGGATCTGCCTTGCAAGGGTGGGGTGTCTTGGATGGAGATCTGCTGTCAGTTCACTCACAATGCTGAAGAGCTCCTTGATGTCGTGTGTGGGTGTCTTGGCACTATCTGAAGGATCTCCACTTGTCCTTGCGGAAGATATGGTGATGGCTGTGTGTGGTGTTTACCATGGCTGTAAGGAAAATTATGGCTCTTTGTGTTGCAAGGTTCGCACAAGAGTCCGGCTAGGTCTGTAGGAGTCCAGTAGGTCTGCCTTGTCCCAGGTGCCTTAACTGTTGTTGTGCTTCACAGGAAAGTCCGTCAATGTGGCAAGATTGATGGATCAGTTGCTGATCCAGTGTGTGAGTTTGCAGGGAGTGGCGGTGGTGTTGTTTTGAGTGTCCCACCCAGCTTGTCTGTGGCGACTTACATCTGGCATCTGTGAGGGATCGGTAGCGGGGTGAGTGGCACTGTGTTGCTTGTTGGAGACGTGGATTCAAATGTTGATGGACCAATGATGGATGGTGGTGTGTGTCCCCTCCCGCAAGAAGTTACTCGCCCCCAGCCACATGTAGCCTGTGGAGGTGAGGGCCTACGTGCAGATGTATGTGTTGATGGCTTAGCGGAATTGTAGATGTAGGCCTGCAGATCTGTAGATGAGTGTTACTCCGAGGGTTGCGAGGGAGTTGCTGCAAACCCGGACTTGTGACTCTGAGGGTGTACTTGCCAATAATTACCTATTCAGCCCCCGGGAGTGGCGTTGGCGTCCCTGCGGGTGATCTTGGATCCGTCTGAGATGGCAATGAAGACGTCATGTGCTGAGGATGGTTTTGTCCAGGTTACTGTCATGAAGGTGATGTGTGGGGCTGCAGTGTTGAGGAGGTAACAGAGTCCAATGGCGTTCTGGTGGATGGAGCGGGTGTGGAGTAGGAGGCACCTAACCTGGTTGGAATGACAGGGTCTGGGAGGCTGGGCAGCGCTGTGTAGGCAGTTGGAGTAGCATACTCAGCATGCGAAGGTGTCGTGTGTGTGCTTAGGGGTTGCCTGATGGCAGGAGGATGATTGTCACAAGGACATTGCTTGGAGAGTGGCTGTAGCATGAGCCTGTTGTGTGATGTGGGTAATGCAAAGACTAGAGGGTCGTGCACTGGGCATGTTGCAGGAGCAGATGGTCTGTCCTTTTGCACGGCGCTGGGGCTACAGTGGCACAGAAAAGCTGCTGGCTGCATTACAAATGGGTGGAGGGGGAAGGGCTGAGCATTTCAGAGGCGTGGGGGTTGCAGAATCAGGGCACTTGGAGTGGCGGGCCGCAGGTGAGGCAGCAGCAGGCGGAAGGTGTTAGAAATCAGGCAAATTCCAACACACAAAGACAAGGAGGTCTGCAAGGCACAGTCCAACAGGTGTATGTCAAGGAAGGAGTGTCAGCTCACTCATGGGTCACTCCCAGAAAGTGTATGATCAATCACCATAAAAGACAGCCACTGTGTCAGGCAACAAAATGCGGAGATGCGCAAAGGAGACACACCATCTGCAGGCATTCACGTCCCGTTGTGGGCAGCAACCTGCACAAATACATACACAACCAGGCAAGTCATGCACAATAGAGATCATTAGCCATGAAGCACTGCATGCATGTTGCCAAAGTACACATACACTCATATGCCCAATCTTTGTCAAGTCTGCCATAGATGACGCATGCAAACTGGTAAGAGATCTGCAGTGACCGAGAAGAGGCACTTTGGATTGTGCTGAAAACCTTTATTCCACATACACACACAAAGGGATATGCCTCCATATTAACAGACTCACAGGTTAGTTGACAGAACATGTGGGACATATGCTGGACACTCCCTTCACAACACGGATGATGTCAATCCCAATGTACTGGCACACAAGGTAAGGGGATGAGCAGAACACATCCTGCTGCACACTGAGAGGCCTCAATTCCCCATAGAGCATGTTGTTGTGATGTCCCCCACTATGTCCACCCGTAGCCTCTGCAATGTTTCAGAGCCAAGGTACACACACATTGAAGCCTTCATCGGACGCCATATTCCACAACAGATGACTGTCAAGAAGGCTGACTATCATGTCATAGGAGTGATGCTACATGTCATATGCTCCATGGTGAGTAGACATGTATGCATGGTACCACAACATGCACAGAAGCAGTCACCACACATTCACTACCTGTATCACCACAAAAAAAGCCTTTCTGCAATTCTCACTCAAACTGACATTTCCACATGTCCGTGTATGGAACGCTGATTCAGCACACGTTGCAATCCACACGAGGAATAGCAGGAGGACAACGATGACACAACCAGACAACAGATGCCAAATACCTGGGAATGACAGACACACGAGAAGTCACCAAAAAAAGATTCTCAACACACACATGGAAGTGTACAAAACAGCAACAATGTTGGACACATGTAAATTGCCAATCAAGTCTCTCTGCAAAACTGTGTTGCATGACATCATCACTCGAGTGACACATCAGAACACACATCCAAGTCACTGTGCATTCAGTCAGCTGGATACACACATTGCAACACATGCCACTCAACGCTACAAGCTTGCACACTCATAGCCAGTGACTCACCATTATGAGAAGAAGTTGCGTATGAGCTGACTCCGAATATCAACCCCCTCCTCCTCATCATCACTAGCCTCGTGACCAAGGCCTTGATCCTCCACGGGTGGATGCTCCTGCTCATCTGGATCCAGGGTGAGTGGCACTGCCTTCTCAACTGCCATGTTGTGCAGCATGCAGCACACAATGAAGATTTTGCAGACCTTCTCCGGGGCATAAGGGAGGGACCCGCCTGTCTTGTCCAGGCACCGGAATCGGCTCTTCAGGAGTCCAAACGTCCTCCCAATCACTCGCCTGGTCTGGCCGTGTGCATCGTTGTACCGGTGATCTGCAGCTGTTCTTGGGTTGCGGAGAGGTGTCAGCAGCCATGGCATGTTGGGATAGCCAGAGTCCCCTACATGGAAACATCATGTAAATAAGTGGGTCACAAGATGCCGTAAGAGATAAAGATACCGCAACACAAAGGACAAAAAGACTATACCCACCAACAAGACATGCTTGTTCGTTGTGCAGCCATAGCATCATTTGTGGCATCCTGCTACGCCTCATGATGTAGGCATCGTGTGCTGATCCTGGAAAACGTGCACAGACATGGGAAATCAGCATGTTAGCAAGACACACCACAAGGGCATTTATCGAGTGGTAATGTTTGCGGTTGCGATAGGCTTGTTCCTGTGCCTGTGGTGGTACAAAAGCCACATGTGTACCATCAATGGACCCAATTACATGGGGCATCCCACCCAGGGCATAGAAATCCCCCTTGACATCCCTCAACCCCTCTGGACTTGGTAAATTTGATAAATTCATCAAGGTGCTCCAACATGGCTGCTAAAACATCACGCAGGACACGGCTGAACATAGTCTGGGACATCCCACCCACATCAGCTATGGTGAATTGAAACGTACCTGTTGCAAAAAAATGTAAGGCTGCCATCACCTTCATCTTGGGGGTCAGCGCAGTAGGATACCTATGTTGCGGTTGGAGGTGTGGTGCCAGCCTGTTTGTCAGGTCCTCAATCAACTTTTGAGTGAATCTGTAACGGCGGATGCAGGAACGTTCCATCATGGCACCCAAGTCTGGCATTAGTTTTGGGACAGGTGGTGCCCCGCAAAACATAGTTTAGAGGAATGAAGATTGAGAGTCGGCAAACATCAATGTCAATGAACATAGCACATGCTACACTGCTAATACACATCAGGTAACTATGGAGTCTGGTGTGTGCAATACATCCAGGACACAGATGGCAGCTTGCTGGCAATCCTACAAAATGCATGATACACCTGTTGATTGTCAAGTCAACATGACATGCCCTGAAAAGATTTGGGGGGCAGTCTGAGTGAAGAGCCCCAGATATGACCGGAGTGACACACAACCACATAGCTGCATTTAAAGGATGTCATCTCATCCAGACAGCTGACTGCAAGGCACACGCACAGGTCACATGGAATTTCAAATGTACATGTCAAACACAGTGCGATGAAGGGGTACACGTGACAACACAAAGACACAGCCATTGAGACGACAAACACATGTATGACTGAAAATATATGATGTCCCATGCACACAGACCCTACAGCCTTGGGAATCCACATGTGGCATGGTGTGCGTAGATGTGTTACATGCCCATCTTCACACAGACCCCTGTTGGATGCACCAACAGCAGATGCCGTTGACGGGACACTGACATGAAGCTCATGGGAACACATGACACACAGCCGACATAGTCCCAAAGGGGCACGCTGATCGTGACAAGTCAGTTCATAAGTGTCCCTGTCCCTGACATCAGGAGACAGGTGCGGGTGTTGATGACTGTGCCACCCACTGCTGCTATGCATGACACAGTTGGACTACAGACACACATGTGGCACGTGTCAAGGTGATGTGTGCCACATCGTGCCCCATCACACATGACATGTGTCCACAGGTCAGAACACATCAATTGTGCAACGAGATGGAAGGACCTGTGCAAGATCACAGGCTAACACACCTAGGGCCTGCACCTGAAAGTATGCAATGATAAGTACTTGATGGACATCCATGTGCGACTCGTAGCCCTCCATTCCTGGAATGTGTACGACTGTATCACCTTTGTAAGCGTGTGAAATGCGTATGTGTACAACTGGTGCGTACACGGACATGTACAACTGGTGCGTACACGCACATGTACTACCAGTGCCTACACGTTTCTGTACACGTATGTGTAGGCACCAGTTGTACACGTACGTGTACAACTGGTGCATACATGTACGTGTACTAACAGCGCCTACACGTACCTGTACACGTACGTGTAGGCACTGTTAGTACACGTACGTGTAGGCACTGGTAGTACGTGTACAACTGGTGCGTTCACGTTCGTGTCCAAGTACGTGTAGGCACTAGTAGTACACGTATGTGTACGCACCAGTTGTACATGTACGTGTACAACTGGTGCGTACACATACATGTACTAACAGTGCCTACACGTACCTGTACACGTACGTGTAGGCACCAGTAGTACACTTACGTGC
Organism: Triturus cristatus; assembly: GCF_964204655.1. NCBI lineage: Eukaryota > Metazoa > Chordata > Amphibia > Caudata > Salamandridae > Triturus > Triturus cristatus. The sequence continues at coordinate 720,480,972 of NC_140588.1, forward strand.
ACGACTGGTGCGTACCAAATGGTTCGTATACGTAGATATAAGGCAGTCAGAAGCCATGAGAGGGAACTTGCCTGCACAACTTTCCTGTCGACAACATTGCTGTTGTCTCTGCTTCCCTGGACCATGTCTCGTGCTGTGGAGAGGGCCCAGCCATTCACCCTGGAGGAGAATCAGGCCTTGCTGGACGTCCTCCTCCCACAGTACACCAGCCTGTATGGGAGACCAGGGGAGCAGGTGAGTTCTGAGTCCACTACCTTTGCCTATGCACCTGTTGTGTGACAGTCAATATTGTGTCCATGTGGGACTGACATGCAATGTTGTTCAGAGTGTATCCTGGGGGGTGGGCATGCTTATGTCACTCATGCAGTGCATCATGTAGTTCCTGTGTGCACTCCTCACTTGCATGGTGCTTACAGTGACTTTCACTGCATAGTGCATGAGACATTCAGCCTGGCTAATCCTTGGGGGCTTTTCTTCATGTTGTCCTGAGGTGATTCAGTGTTCCCCCAGTGTGACAGGTGACTGTACCCACATATGTGTATGAGTTGGGTGGACCTGTGGTGAGAGTGTCCAAATGACGTGTACGACCTCATGGACATTGACGTGTGTGAATGTTCCTTGTCATGTGGGTGAGTGTCTATGTGAAGTGTTGCACCACACCTGCATGTTGAAGGCTACTGATCTAACCATCTGATGTGACAAGTGAGCCGTGCTTTGTGTCTGACTTGCAGAGCTGCCAAGACCCCTGTGAATCCCCCCTGGCAAATGGCACATGTGCAGAGTGAGGGTTGTATCCACTGTAGTCAATGACAGGCCAGTGCTCAGTGGCTGGGTGTGTCTGTCTAGTCTGCTGAGGGTGCGTCAGTGGAGTGGGACATGTGACTGCATGGCACGTGCTGCCCATCAGCCTGCTGTTGCATGTGCTGCACAGTGTGTGGCATGTGCATTGAGTGTTTTGCACCTCTCATGCCACCTGTAGACTTTCAATGCCATGTACTGCATTGGCGCTTGCACACAGGCCACTTGCATGTTGTTAATGAGGCTATTCCTGTCAGCATCCTATGCCCTGTTCAACATTTCAAAGATGTTCTGATGTGTGTTTCTGGGACATGGAGCAGGTGTATTGATGTTGTGTCACTTTGTCATCCTGACAGGTAACTGCCTACGAGAAGGGGGTCATCTGGACCAACATCGTCAGGGCCTTGAGGACTGCGGGGGGCGTGATTGGCAGCTGGCCCAGGTCCGCAAGAGGTGGCAGGACATCCGGTGCTGGACCCGGCGGATCGCCCGGGTCCAGCTGAAGCACTCTCCACCTCGCCGCCACGGCAGGCGCTGACACCTGACCCTCCACATGAAACGTGTCCTGGCGGTGGTCTTCCCTGACCTCGATAGGCAGTTAGAGGAGGGACTGCAGCAAGGAGGGGGTAGGTACATGGCTTTTTGTTGTGTTATGTGTCGCCAGCTTTAGGAAGTATTATTTTGCATGAATACACTCCCAGAGTTCATATGTGCAGTGCATTTTCTCTTTCTAAATGTCACCTGGCCATCTTTTTCATCCCTTCCTCTCCTTGACATGTGTCCCCTGATGTGTGTGTAATCACATTTGCACATGGTCATCTATGGTGCCAGTACATCTAAGTGCACATTGCTTTCTGCATCATGTGGGTGGGTGGTCTGTGACTTGTTTTGGTACCTTGCCTGTGCCATGACCTGTTCACTATGTAGGGGGTTCATAGTTGTTGTCACTGATGCTGAATCTCAACATAGGAGTGTGAGCCTTCAACTGGACACCCTTGCAGCATGCATGTGCAATGTTGTGACCTCAGACATGATGTGCATGAGTGTGAGATATGCATAGTGCCATGACGTTTGTATATGGTAGTGTCAGCTCAGTTCAGGACCATGGAGCAGTGTGCCCACTACAGTCCCCTGAGACACCCTGGCCTCCTAATCATGTGTGTCATCCAACACTGTGCACATTCTCTGTGTGTGCTGCATAGGTCTGCCTCTGTGGCATTGTTCCCTGCCCTACTTTGATTTGGTTAATGTGTGCTACATGTGACCACTGGACAGGGATACAACATTTTGCTTGTGCATACTCACACTGGGTATTGCCTGTGTGGCTATTCACAACAATCTGTTGATGGTTGTTTGTCACAAATATGTGTTGTCAGCCCCACGAGGTGATGTGTTGTCAATGAAGCAATCTTGCAAGCACAGTTGTTGTAACCCTGAATAAGAGGTGTTACTTCTTGATCTGTATACATCACATAGACTCAGGTATTGGGGGAGGGGGGTGCGGGAGAGGCATACATGTGCAACTCAGATTTTTAAGTGGCAGGTCTGACTTGTGTGGGAGAATTGGCTGGACTAAAATACACTGGGCAGTGCCCCTGTGATGCTGGATAGTGCTCAATGTACGTGTTTTGCAGCCTGTGTCTTTTTTTTACCAACAAGAATCCTGCTCATACATGTTTTGGCATGTGTGTGGTTCTGATGCAACGCAGTTTGGACTGTGTGTGCTGACATCTGTGTGTACATTCAGGCTTGCCATGAGGGTGTCCCCACAGTACAGCTGCCCTTTTTTAACACCCAATTACAGTCCCATTGGCTCATGCATTGTCCTGGGTGTGGACATGGGTGCCACTCCAGATGTCAGGCAGTAGGTCATATGTGTAGCCAACTGTGTAATCAGGTGACGGATGGCCTGGTGACAACTGACATGATTCTAGTTGTTACTCTTCATGATTTGTAACTTGGCACTCACAGCACTTGTCAACAGTTGTTCATGTTTCACATGTGGAAATTCGTTGATTTGTGTTAAGAACACTAATGTGCCTGCATGCAATATGTCGCACAAGGCAGTGCACACAAAAGTACATTGACACTGTCATGGAATGAGCTGGCACATTTTCTATGAAGCCACTGTTTTAAATAAATGTTGTCACAGATTCTCCATATACATGTGCCCATGATTTTGTGAGACTCATTAGTTGTCGGTGATACAAACTAACGAGTGTCAAGACGTCCAGACCTCTGTGGGCCCATGTATATGTACTTTCTGCAACACAATCTATTTCTGACAGTGGCTCCTCCGAACAGGTGGCAGCTTCTTCAATGACAGTGTCAATGTACTTTTGTATGCACTGCCTTGTGCAACATCTTGCATGCAGGCACATCAGTGATCTTTTAGCAAAATGGCCAATTGGCACATCCCAAACATGTAGATTGGTTGAAGTTGTGTGAGTCCCAAGGTACCAACATTTGTTCGTTTTGTGTTCCAAGGGACTTACAGGTATCTCAGTGTGGTGACACCTTGAGTATTGAGGTGTGTTAGTTTACCTTGAGTGCACCACTCCTGTTTATTTCAGGGTAAACAAGAGGTGTAATGACTTCATTGTATTGCTGTGCTCACCGGTTCACAGACACTAGCTTCTCAGTGTATTGCTCATTCAAGTAGTGGCCTTTTGTGTATGGAGTTTCCTGGTGTCAAAGTTGCATGGTGGGTCTACCAACTGGGCAGTACAGGGCTTACATATGTGCGGAGTTATCCAGCTGTTACTCATAATGCATTGCCTGATATGCACTGTGACCTATTGTTCTTGTGCTCATGTGTCAGATGTATACAGGTGACTGATGCTTTCTGGTTTCTTCTCCTTGCCCACAGCATCATCATCCACACGCGAGGGAGACACCAGCATGGACCTTGAGGAAGGACCCAGCGACGTGCCACCAGTACTGTGGAGTCAGCAGGAGACAGTGGCATGGAGGGCGAGGGGAGTCAGTCGGAGGACCTGTTCGGAGGCGAGAGCATGTACGACACCGACGAGTCCCAGGCTGACATCCTTGAGGAGGCAGAGGATGCAACAACATCTGGCAGCATCCCACCATCTGTACCCACCTCCTCCATTGACATCTCCGCCCTCCCAGTTGCTCCCGTCCCTTCTGTCCGTGCAGGGTCCCACCGTATCTCCTTCGGACCAGGCACCGCACACCCTGCCCCTGTCACCCCTGCTGCCCTCAGTGAAGAGTCTGTGGACACACTGCACTAGTTGCAGGTTGGTCAGGCATCGATGCTGCATCTCCTCCATGAACACACTAGACTGCTCACACAGTTGGTGTCGTTCGTGGAGGGCATGTCATCAACGATGACTGAGCAACGCATGTTTCTGCGGTCCATGGACTCTTCACTGAAGGATGCAGTGTCTCTCCTGTGGTGCTCCGTCCCCCCCTACCCCGGACCCATCCACACTGCCCTCTCCCATGCCTGTCCAAAGCATACACAGACAGTCACAGGCACACACCACAACAGACACATCCAGCACACCCCCAACTAAGGCACAGCGCACACCTCCTGGCACGCACACTCAGGGGGATGTAGTCACACCTACAGGGTCTGGGGGCAAACGGCAGACACGCAGCCACAGTCAGAGTCCGCAGTCCTCACGACCCACTTCCTCCAAATCCACTCCCCTGGCCAAATGTCACCCAAAGAGACCTACATGGCTAGTCTGTCCCTCAGCCCCACTGTGACACCAGCCCGCAAGCGGTTGTGGAAGTCTCCGGCCAGGGGAGTTGAGTCCCCCCCATTTCCACCACCTCCGCTGAGAGCGCTGCACCCCATCCCTCGGACACCCCCCCCTCCGTTGTCCCTGGTGTTCGTTCCGGTGCAGGGGTTCCTCTGGACGCCCTGGCTGCAGTGTGCAGCGAGCTGCTCACCACCACCTTTGGCACTGCACCACCACCTGTGGTGGATACGTCCGGCCCTGTACCCACCACACCTACCCAACCCACTCCTGTCCCTGCGGTGCCTGGTACTCCCACTGATGATGCACCCCCCCCCGGTCGACAACCCTTGAGGTGACTTTGTGCAGGCAAGGTAGGGGTGGACACGCTCGCATCCGTCCACCCTTGGACTCAAACTATGGACTGGCCATTGGCCTTTGTAAATAGTGTTTCATTACAAGTTCTTTTGTTTGTGTGCTGAATAAAGCCTTTTCTTTTAGTTTCCACACTATTGCATTTCAGGTACTTGATGTTGGTGATGAGGCCCATGAAGTTGGTGTTCTGGTAATGTGTTAGGGTTCTGAGAAATGTTTTAGTATGATGGTCATGAGGTGAACCATGGTGTCTGTGTGCCATCTCAATGTCTGTGAAAATATTAATTTGTAGTGTGTGTTCCTTTGGATTGTGAGACATTGTCCCAGGAAGTGTTCCTTCCTCTGTGGCACCTGACATGTTCCCTGCAAACAGTTGCACAATTGTTGTGCTGACCTATGTCAACATATCCTTTGTTGGTGACGGATCCCTTCACCAATGGCCATGCATGCTCACCAATGTCTCCTGCTAACTCGTCTGTGCCATCCTTGCCAGTCACTGTACTTGTGTTTTGTGTATGTAGGAATGGCATCAGGGAGCAATTGGCCCTTTTCAGCACTATGCATGTGTGTAATCACGGCCTAACACACAAATGGCACGTGTAATGCAGGGTATTTCGGCACCTGACTCACAATTGTGGGCATTTTATATAGTGGCAGTGAACCCTATTCCTTACATGAGAGACATCATCTGGGTGGCTGGACCAGCACCTGGACATTCCTATCACTCCTGTGATGTGCGTGACAGTGTGTGGTCCCCTTGACAAACTTATTTTAGTATGCATTTCCATGACTATACAGTCTGTTGGCATTAAATCCGGGTGTGTATTGTGGGGCATCCGCCATGGGTGGGTATACATGTGTTGTATGTCCTCACACCTACATGTGGTGTGTCATGCAGTGTGTGAATGACATCCATCCTCCTGGGAGTGGGGCACTGCTGGGAGTGATATGCACACACCCCTCAAATGTCTGGGCACTGCTGGGAGTCCTCTGCACCCAACCTTCATATGTCTGGGCACTGCTGGGAGGGATCTGTAACCACCCCTCATATGTCTGGGCACTGCAGGTAGTCCTCTACACCCACCCCTAATATGTCTGGGCACTGCTGGGAGGCCTCTGCACCCACCCCTCATATGTCTGGGCACTGCTGGGAGTCCTCTGCACCCACCCCTCATATGTCTGGGCACTGCTAGGAGTGATATGCACCCACCCCTCAAATGTCTGGGCACTGCTGGTAGTCCTCTGCAACCACCCCTCAAATGTATGGGCACTGCTAGGAGGGCTCTGCAACCACCCCTCATATGTCTGGGCACTGCTGGGAGGCCTCTGCACCCACCCCTCATATGTCTGGGCACTGCTGGGAGTCCTCTGCACCCACCCCTCATATGTCTGGGCACTGCTGGGAGTGATATACACCCACCCCTCATATGTCTGGGCACTGCTGGTAGTCCTCTGCACCCACCCCTCATATGTCTGGGCACTGCTGGTAGTCCTCTGCACCCACCCCTCATATGTCTGGGCACTGCTGGGAGGGCTCTGCAACAACCCTCATATGTCTGGGCACTGCTGGTAGTCCTCTACACCCACCCCTCATATGTCTGGGCACTGCTGGGAGGCCTCTGCACCCACCCCTCATATGTCTGGGCACTGCTGGGAGTCCTCTGCACCCACCCCTCAGATGTCTGGGCACTGCTGGGAGTGATATGCACCCACCCCTCATATGTCTGGGCACTGCTGGGAGTGATATGCACCCACCCCTCCTATGTCTGGGCACTGCTGGTGGTCCTCTGCACCCACCCCTCATATGTCTGGGCACTGATGGGAGTGATATGCACCCACCCCTCATATGTCTGGGCACTGCTGGGAGTGATATGCATCCACCCCTCATATGTCTGGGCACTGCTGGTAGTCCTCTGCAACCACCCCTCATATGTCTGGGCACTGCTGGGAGGGCTCTGCAACCACCCTCATATGTCTGGGCACTGCTGGTAGTCCTCTACATCCACCCCTCATATGTCTGGGCACTGCTGGGAGGCCTCTGCACCCACCCCTCCTATGTCTGGGCACTGCTGGGACTCCTCTGCACCCACCCCTCATATGTCTGGGCACTGCTGGGAGTAATATGCACCCACCCCTCATATGTCTGGGCACTGCTGGTAGTCCTCTACACCCACCCCTCATATGTCTGGGCACTGCTGGGAGGCCTCTGCACCCACCCCTCATATGTCTGGGCACTGCTGGGACTCCTCTGCACCCACCCCTCATATGTCTGGGCACTGCTGGGAGTGATATGCACCCACCCCTCATATGTCTGGGCACTGCTGGTAGTCCTCTGCACCCACCCCTCATATGTCTGGGCACTGCTGGTAGTCCTCTGAACCCACCCATCATATGTCTGGGCACTGCTGGGAGTGATATGCACCCACCCCTCATATGTCTGGGCACTGCTGGGAGGCCTCTGCACCCACCCACGCACCCCCTTGGAGCTGTACACTGCTGGCCAGGACGTACACACACATCAATTTGTAGGTAACATGCTGGGCCAGTCCTCTATGCCCACATTCCTGGCATGTGTACACCTCGTATCCAAATTTTCCTGCTGCCGTAACGGGGTACATGTGGTACGGACCGTACCCACGCATGTATGCGTGGGTACGGTGCGTACCTGGTTAATCATGGGGCCGTAGGGGTATGCACCGTACCCACGCATTCATGCGTGGGTACGGTCCGTACCTGAGTACTCATGGGGCCGTAGGGGTACGCACCGTACCCACGCATTCATGCGTGGGTACGGTCCATACCTGAGGACTCATGGGGCCGTAGGGGTACGCACCGTACCCATGTATTCATGCGTGGGTACGGGCCGTACCTGATTAATTATGGGTCCGTAGGGGTACGCACCGTACCCACGCATTCACACGTGGGTACGATCCGTACCTGAGGACTCATGGGGCCGTAGGGGTACGCACCATACCCACGCATTCCGGATCGGAATCGTGGGCGTTTTTTTGCTGTACGATTCGTACAGAAAAAGGCTTTCTGTACGAATCGTACTTCCTAGGTTGTGAAATGAGTTTACCTTGTACGAGTCATACGGAGAAAACGCTCCGTACGACTATTCGTAGGGCCTTTTTACAGGATCGGAATCGACCCGAAAATGTCCCCGAATAAGTTATAATTAAGGCTCCCTGTTTTCCGTTTTTACTGACTTTTACAGATAAATACAGACAGAAAACATTTATTCTCTTGTCTGTATTTATTTTAAAATGTCGATAAAAACAGAAATTGGGTTGCTTTTTGAGTAATTCTAAATACTGTCTGCCATGACTGCCAGGCCAATAGCTGTGTGGAGTGATAGGTAAGGGGGCTAAAAAAGAAAGAAGGTTTAGTAAAGAGGCATTAACAGCAGTAGATATGTACAAGGTTGATTCTGAAATTTGTATATTTTCATAAGTGCATTGATTTATCTCCTGCGGTTGTTTGTAGCATTGAAACCTAGTAGGCATATTTACATGTTAAATGTGGAAATATACCAATTTCACCTTAATTTTTCCACAAAACCCCAAATAAATATGGATAAATACAGATAAAATTAGCATAAAATAAATATGGATAAATACAGACGGAAATGTCAAAAAAATAAATACCATAAAACCGAGAGCCCTAGTTATAATACTGACAAAAAGAGGTCCTGTATTTAGGGCATCTCATTGAGAAAGGAACAAGGAAAGTGTCACAAGAGAGAGTTACTGCAATTTTGTATTAGCTGAGGAATTGTGCTACACATGTGTGAGTAGTCGGCAAATTAATGTAGGGAGATGAACCCCTGTAATCATGAACCATGAAGGTAGATCTAGAGTACCCTTTAACAGAATGCAGTTGGCTTTTATCAAAATATCTGTTTGTAAGAGGCTGAGATATATCATGGCCATAGGGTGCATTTCCTCCTGATGGGTGGAAGTCCACCCAACACAGAGAAATGACAGTCTCACTGTAGCCAAAATGCTGTTATGGGAACTCATACCAAGGTTTGGATTTCCAGTTTCTCTGGAGTCATACAGAGGGGCTCATTTTAATAATGAGATTCTTTAAAATGCTATGTCTGGCATTGCAAGTTGAACAAAGATTTCATTGTAGTTACTGACAAGAAGCTTCAGGAATACTCAAGCAGCTGAATAGCACACTGAAATCCTGTTTTGCCAACGTATGCACATCCACTTCTCTGAAATGGCCAGATGCCTTGCCCTTAGTTTTGAAGAGTCTCCGTAGCACTATTGACAGAAGGATGGGATTGTCACCATGTAAAATGCTCATGGGACTTTTCATGCGACTGCCTTGCTGTGCCTGCAAATGTGCTTGCAAATTTCACAGATTACATGATTCACGACTAGTGCAAGGGGTTGGCTGATGTGGTTTGCTCCATCTCTCACCAGGTTGGGGATGCTATTGCCATCCCAAGTCAGGAGCAGTGCCATGACCTTTGCCCCGGTGATTAGGTCCTCATAAAAAAGCACATTTGAAAATCCTGTTTGGAGTTAAGGTGGAAGGGGCCTTATCAGGTGATCCTGATCATCAACACCGTTGTGAAATGTGGTGGCTTACCCAACTGGATACATGCCTCACACACTCAGTGTGTGAGGTGCCCACTTGATGAGGTGGTGGCATTTGAGCCAGGTTCCCAAACTCTTGTGTGCATATGGCCTGGATGACCGGGGTTGGAGGTGGGTGGCGACATCCATCAGAGTCCCTTACCACTCAGGATCCTGAAATTTCACAGAGTGGTGTGGAAGTATCCCCTGAAGACATGATCTGAGGCCTGAAAGAGGGGATGCTGCAGAGCTACCAACCGTGCAGCTGGATGACTCTGATGAAAGAACAGATACAATAAGTGAAAGACTTCAAAGGAAAGAGGAATGGCCATATAGTAGGGGGGAACTAACATCTAGTATGTCATTTGAATGCATATAACAAACCATCATCAAAGTAACAGAATCAAGTGATATAAGTGATACGGTAGAAGATTAACAGACATCTATGAGATCTAAGAGAGAAAGAGTATCTTGTCACAGGTATTCAGCACCTGAATGGAAATATTATATTGGTAGAGGGCCTGATTTATATCTTAACGGACGAGGTACTCTGTCAAAACAGTGACAGATATCCCGTCCGCCAAAATATAAATTCCAAGAAATTGGGTTTCTAGTTGAATGGATTGTGTGCCCTGGTCAAGCAGCAATCACAATCGTAGTCTGGGTAAGGCACAAGCAAACGCCAAATTACCTGGTAGCTTGGCACAGAGCAGCCAGGCTTAACTGAATGAACGAATGAATGAATGAAAGTAGATTTATAGAGCGCAACTCAGCCCCCTGGGCATCAAGGCGCCTAACCAAAAACTGGATAGGTAAAATAAACTTGCTTACTGGTAAGCCTTGATAAAACACCATGTTTTGAGTGCTTTTTTAAACTGGACTAATGATGGTTGGGCCTTAATTTCTACAGGAAGGGCATTCCAAAGACGGGGGGCCAGATTAGAAAAAGCTCTACTACCCCATCGGACTTTCTTTACCCGAGGAACCGCCAAAAGATTCTTCTCAGAAGAACGCAAGCTCCTACTGGGAGTATATACAGTTAACAGAGAGCCTAATGCATTAGAAGGACCAGAGGATAGGGCTCCAAACACCAAACACAAGAGTTTAAATACAATCCTCTGCTGGATTGGAAGCCAATGCAAGCCCTTTCTAACTAAAGGTGCCGAAGACAAAAAGGGTGCAGCGACCACAAATCTTGCCGCAGCATTCTGCACTACCTGGAGGCGAGAGATGAGACCCTTGTTAATATCAGCGTATAGTGCATTACAGTAGTCCAATCTTGAACCTACTAAAGCAACTACCGTCTGCTTACGCGCCTGAGGGGAGAGGTAGTGAGCAATTCTCCTCAGAATCTTAATAACCCCCCAGCAGGTGGCCACCGTTCTATTGACTTGTAGAGTCATGTTCAATGAGGTGTCAAATATAACGCCGAGATTCCTAGCCGAACAAGATGGTATAGGGCAGGATCCCAAAGATGGGGGCCACCACTCATTAGACCAGATATCCTGGTTATTACCAAAAATCAGTACCTCTGTTTTTTCACCGTTCAGCTTCAGGGAGTTTTGAATCATCCATTCTGAGACTGCTTGCATGCAGTTCCTGAAACCGAGCACGGAGGTACAGGCCGAATGAGCTAGGGATACCATAATTTGGGTATCATCGGCGTATGACACTACCTCCAACCCCATAGCCTTCACCAACCTAGCAAGAGGGGCCACATAGATGTTAAAGAGGGTCGGACTCAAAGCCGACCCCTGTGGCACCCCACATTGCAGGGATTTAGCAGGGGAGAGGAACTCTCCAAGTTTGACCCTCTGTTCTCTTAGTTCTAAGAAAGAGGACAGAAGGCTCAGGGCCGGACCCGCTACTCCTGCCTCCCTCAGACGAGATGTTAAAGTTGAGGGAGAAAGGGTATCAAAGGCTGCCGTAAGATCCAAAAGGACCAAAAGAGTCGTCCGACCTTGGTCCACCTTCACCCGGATGTTATTCACCACCATGGTAAGTGCCGACTCCGTACTATGACATTTTCTGAAACCATGCTGGGAATTATCCAGATAGCCAGAAGAGTCCAGAAAAGCCGACAGATGGAGATTCAAGTGGGATTCCAGCAATTTAGCTGGGGCGGGTAGCAAAGATATCGGACGGAAATTTTTCAATATTTCTGGATCTAGGGTGGGCTTCTTAGGCAAGGGCCTCACTATCGCCTTTTTCCAGGCCACTGGAAATGTGCCCTGTGTCATGGCATTATTCATCACCTCCAACAAAGGAGGTAATAGCCTATCCTGACATGATTTCAGCACATTCAGGGGACAAGGGTCCAGAGGAGAGGCTGATTTTGTCTTTTTCAACAAAAGCTCCAACTCCTCACAGGACAGCGGAGGGAAGTGAGTAAAGGTCTTAAGAGGATCTCTATTCCAAACCTCCATTTTTTCCAGGGCCAAGGAAGAATGAGTTCCCAAAGTACTCCTCTGTGATTCCAGGGCAAGATAGATTTCCTCAATTCTATTATGAAAGAACTCCGAGATTTTGTTACATAGCTCTTGTGACCCTACCACAGGATCAGGCACCTGAAGAGAACAAAGGGAATCCACGATCTTAAAAAGTTCATTAGATGACGACAGGGAAGAGGTGAGATTAGATAAAAACTTAACGGCAATGTGTAAAGTGTTTGTGAAACACAGCAAATAATAAAACAGTGAAAACACCACACATGAAATAAATAAAACAAGACCAAAATGACAAAAATGCAATCAGTGGAACCAGAGTTGCGAATTTTGTGAGAAGTTGGCCTGGTATATGCTGTCCACTACTTATAGTGGGCACCTTGTACCAGTCCAAACAACCCCTTATGGTGAATAGGTTTAAGACAACCTTTATTGAAAGCTATCCTAGTGGTAGCTATGGAGAGCAGCCTTCAGGCTAAGTCTTGAAGAAATGTAAAGCAGCTTGTTTTACCAGTCTATAATCTCTTGAATGATCAAATGAAAGGACAACCACACCAGGTATATATTTAAAATATATGTATTTAAGATAAAACACACCCCTCTAGTCTCTTTATGAGGCTGGAGTTCGAAGTACTTAATTTACAAGTTAGCAATCAACAGTAATAGCACAAATACTCGTTTGGGCCATAGGGGCGTACCAAACCATAGACCAATAAAGTGGTATAAGAACCATGACTGAACTAGACAAAAGGCCTAGAGCCTGTAGAATCGCTGGGACCCCAAGGAACCACCCAAGGTAGTGACACAGGGGACCCACGGGGCGCCGTGTGAAGTGTGTTCCCGTTAGCTTCTATGGGCAATGTCGCGGTTGGAAATTTAAAGATTAGGGACACTTAGAATCGAGTTAGGATCAAACCCTTTTGGACTTAGGAAGTTCTAGGGCTAGCACCCACGGGAGCACCAGAGTACTCGTGTTACCTCACTCAGGGAAGCCGGGTGCATAGGTGTCTTTTGGTGTCGGGTCGCGTCGTCGATTTCAATGGACGCTGGCGAAGAAGTGCTTCTGCCGTGAAGAGGAAAAGTGTCCGAAGAGATCCAAGCCTGGATCTAGGATGGAAGGAACCAGAAAGCAGAGGGGACAGAGTCTGGGTCACTTTCCAGTGACCAAGGGCAGGATGGACCAATGCCCACAGATGTCGGGTGCTTCAGGTGAGTTGACAGGTGTTTTGACTCTTCAGCCACGAGGTCCAGGAGGTGCCAATGACAACCAGGAGCTGGATTCAAGCTGTCCTATGAAGTCTGTCGAGTGCTGCAGTGTCGGCGACCAGATTGGACCCAACAAGCCTTGGCAACAGCAAGTTACTGGAAATCAGAGAAAGGACTGCGATGCAGACCAGCAAGGTCTGTGGGACCCACCCAGCAATTGTAAGTCGGGGCACGTCTGGAGCAACCAGGAAAGTCTAATTAGAAGAGGAGTTGCCTTCGTGGGGACCTACTAGCCAACAGGCTAGCGATCGCAAAGGAGCCTCGATTGGTCGCACTTGAAACTGGCCCACAGGTCACTCGTGGAGTGGAGGCCAACAATCTTCAGTGCAGGAGGTGCTCAAGGCTGCGGCTACTCGGAGCCCAAAGCACAATTTCGAGGAGGACCAGGAAGATAGTGTTGCTGCAAAAGTTCATGGTGTCCAGGGGTCACGGTTCCACATCACCCACAATAGCCACGGGCCTCAGCTTTGCTGTGGACTCAGGGTAGCCTCGGGCAAGTCTGGACCCTGCCGTCGAACTCTGGAACCTGCTCGACACAACATCACCAGACGTCGCGTTCCTCACTGAAACATGGATGAACGCCTCCTCAGCCCCCGACATCGCCATTGCCATCCCGGATGGATACAAGATCATCAGGAGGGACCGCGTCTACCAGACTTGGGGAGGCATCGCCATCGTCCACAAGAACACCATCCGCATCATAACTGACGCCGACGACACCTACGCCGCCGCCGAACACCTCCACATCCAGATTCACACCGACCCAAAGACGACCCTCAGAGGCACCCTCATCTACAGACCCCCGGGACCACGCACACAATTCAGCGAAGACATCACGGACTTCATCAGCCCACACGCCCTCCCCTCCGCCGACTACATCCTCCTAGGGGACCTCAACTTCCACCTGGAGAACAACAAGGACCGCAACACCGTCACCCTGCTGGACAACCTCGCCAACCTCGGACTCAAGCAACTGGTCAACACCCCCACCCACTACGCCAGCCACACGCTTGACCCCGTCTTCTCATCCAGCAAGCACATCGCCTTCAGCCACTCCGCCGGACTTCACTGGACCGACCACAGCTGTGTCCACTTCAGCTTCAGAAAAACCACTGCCCACCACCACCCGCAACAGGTTCCTCACAGAAGCTGGAGCAAGATCACCGCCGACCAGCTCACCACCTTCCTCAGCCAGAACCCACCTGCCAGCACACCGGACCCCAATGAAGCAGCCCGCAACTTCACGCAGTGGCTGACCGCCTGCGCCGATGACCTCGCACCACTGAAGAACCCTCCCAGCAAACCCAGAAGCAAGAAGGCCCCCTGGTTCACCGACAAACTCAAGGACTCCAAGAAGACCTGCCGCACCCTCGAGAAAGCCTGGCTCCTCGACCGGACCACTGACAACATGACCGCCCTCAAACACGCGACCCACAAGCACCACCAGCTCATCCGCACCACCAAGAAGAAATCACTGAAGGATCGACTGGACAACAATGCCCACGACAGAAAGGAACTCTTCAGCATCGTCAAGGAGTTCTCCAACCCCAGCACCGGCAACAACGACATCACCCCTTCACAAGATCTCTGCGACTCCCTCGCCTCGTTCTTCCACCGCAAGATTGCCGACATCCACAACAGCTTCGGCGCACAATCCTCACACCCAACCGCCGAACCAACGCACCCCACCACCACCCTCCGCACCTGGACCGCAGTGACCACCGAAGACACAGCCCGCACGATGAACACCATCCACTCCGGATCTCCGACTGACCCCTGCCCCCACCACGTCTTCAACAAGGCCGACTCCACCATCGCACCCCAACTCCGAGACGTCATCAACACCTCCTTCGACACCGCCACCTTCCCGGAGAGCTGGAAGCATGCCGAGCTCAGCGCCCCACTGAAGAAACCAACAGCGGACCCCACCGACCTCAAAAACTTCCGCCCCATCTCGCTTCTCCCTTTTCCTGCCAAAGTCATCGAGAAGATCGCCAACAGACAGCTTGCCGCCTTCCTCGAGACGAATGGATCCCTCGACCCCTCGCAGTCCGGTTTCAGAGCCAACCACAGCACCGAGACCGCCCTCATCGCAGCCACCGACGACATCCGAGCCCTTCTCGACAACGGGGAAACAGCGGCACTCATCCTCCTGGACCTCTCCGCCGCGTTCGACACTGTCTGCCACCGCACCCTAGTCCAACGCCTCAGCAACACCGGCATCCAAGAGAAGGCATTAAAGTGGATCATCTCGTTCCTCGCTGGAAGAACACAGAGAGTCCGCCTCCCCCCGTTTCACTCCGAGGCCACCGAAGTCATCTGCGGCGTCCCGAAAGGATCATCACTCAGCCCCACCCTCTTCAACGTCTACATGAGACCTCTCGCAGCCATCGCACGCCAACACAACCTCAACATCATCTCCTACGCCGACGACACCCAGCTGATCCTCTCCCTCACCAGAGACCCCGACACCGCCAGAACCAGCCTCCACGAAGGGATGAAAGACGTCGCCGAGTGGATGAAGAACAGCCGCTTGAAACTGAACTCAGACAAGACGGAAGTCCTCATCCTTGGACCATCACCCTCCGCCTGGGACGACTCCTGGTGGCCCCCAGCCCTGGGCACCGCCCCCAAGCCGACAGACCACGCACGCAACCTGGGTTTCATCCTGGACTCCTCCCTCTCGATGACCAGACAAGTCAACGCCGTCTCCTCCTCATGCTTTCACACCCTCCGCATGCTCCGCAAGATCTTCCGATGGATCCCGATCGAAACCAGGCAGACGGTCAACCAGGCCCTCGTCACCAGCCCGCTGGACTACGGAAACACCCTCTACGCCGGAACCACAGCCAAGCTACAGAAAAGACTACAACGCATCCAGAACGCCTCCGCCCGACTCATCCTGGACATCCATCGATGCAGCCACATCTCCGGCCACCTGAGGAACCTGCACTGGCTCCCCGTCAAAAAGAGGATCACGTTCAGGCTCCTCACCCACTCACACAAATCTCTCCACAACCTGGGCCCCAAGTACCTCAACGACCGCCTGACCTTCCACACGCCCACCCGTCAGCTACGGTCCGCTAGCCTCGCCCTCGCCGCCGTACCACGCATCCGATGAGCCACCGCCGGAGGCAGATCCTTCTCCTACCTGGCGGACAAGACATGGAACTCCCTCCCCATCCACCTTCAGCTGACCCAGGACCACATCGCCTTCAGGAGACAACTCAAGACCTGGCTGTTCGATGAGTAGCGGCCCCCTTCCTTCAAGCGCCTTGAGACCCTTCCGGGTGAGTAGCGCGCTATACAAGTGTTATGATTGATTGATTGATTGAAATCCACCTCTGGTGATGCAAAGACTTTGGCGTCCAGCGGGAGCTTCAGCAATGCAGACCGGTCAGTTGCTTCTTTGGTGCCTGGCAAGCAGGGGAGTCACTCCTTGACCCCAAGGGAGACTTCTTAAGTCTTCTTGTCAAAGTAGAACGTCGAAGGTCAAGGATATATGTTGCAGAGTTTCGTCCAGGGTAATCTAAAGTCACAAGGACTGGGTTCCCATACTTATTCTAAGTTTGCGGGTTGGACATACTCTAGGGACCCACCTATGGGAGGGTTTGGAAAGAGGGGTGGTTAAACCCATTTCCTTTGTCCAGTTTCACGCCAGAGCAGGGGCAGGTGGCCCCTGCAACCGGTTTGAACTGGACTATGCACAGGGACACCAAGTGTGCCCCCAGTGCAGGACTTCAAAGCACCAGCGAGTGCTCCCGCCCAGCCCCATACAAATCTGCCTGTCTGGGGAGGTGGTTACACCTCCCTGGGACAGGAAACCTATTGTCCAGGATTCCCCTGCCGGAGTTTCGGTCAGCAGCAGGAGGCGAGACCCGTGTCTGTGGCAGAGGCATCCAATTTTGTGATGCCACGGCTGTAGAAAGTCCTACTTGGTTAGACCAGTGTGAACATGTCTCTCCCTCTAGAAGGGTGGAATGCTACCCCCACCGCCAGAACTGGCAGCGGGGGTAGTATTCCAAAGCGTTTGAGACCAAACACGACATGCTTCCGTGCAGCCATCCAATTTACCGCGAAGTTATAATGCACTTAAGAGTCAGGCTGCACCACAAACAGCATCAAAGGAGGTACTCCGAACGCTGCAGAGGGGTTCAGCTCATGCAGGGGCACCCTCTCACATAAAAACCAAGCACTCTGCCTTCAGGATTGTTAAGGCCTGCCATAGGAGTGACTTATAGGTTTTATATGTGTGTGCAATGGTAGTGATATAGGTAGCCCATACCACTGTAAGGGATGCAAGCACACCCTTACCCAGGCTGCAGTAGCAGACCTGTGGTGCCATTTTGGAGTGCTTCCCAGGGGTGGCATAATACATGCTTCAGCCCCTGGTAGGCCTCTGAGGTATCTATGCCCTAGGTACGTAGTATACCATATACTAGGAGCTTATAAGGCACTCCAGAATCCAATTAGATATGTACCTAATGTACATGGAATCCATTTTAGAGAGGAAGCAGCTAGGCTGGGGTCCTGATTAGCAGGGCCACAGCCAGACTAAGATCAAAAAACAGTGAAACACCAGCAAAAAGTGGGGGTACTCATGTGAAGCAGATCCTACTCTCCTACAAAGTTTTAAAGAATAAACAGCTTATAGCGCCTAAAAGCAGAAAGCACCAACTGCAGTTTTCTGATCACTCTGGACTGGGTCAAAGTCAAAGGTACAGGCCTACCCCAATGGAGCACAGGTCAGATACAGTCCCAGCTTACTCCACTGAAGATTTACCTTCTCAAGTTTGGTGCCAAGAACCCCGTTTGCATTGGAGAGGGTAGCTGGGAGCAAGGAGAGTGTTGTGGGTGGCACACGGCATGACACAAAGAGCAGACTGGGCATTGCCAATGGGCAAGCTGGTGCTTCACATTGGTAGTCCTCCGTGGGCTGACAATGCTGCTGTGCAAAGAAACGGGCTTGCAACTGTTAATGCTGGTTTTCTTCGTAAGCGGCACGGTTCTGGTGCAAACTTGGCCATTTGCAAAAGAGTCCAAAAGCTTGAATGCAAGAACTCAGGAGCCACACAAAGGGTCCAGGACCTAAGGGGTTCTGGAATTCATTGAAGAGGGGTCCATGAGTTGTTGGGAATCCTATTATATCCCTGAGGCTCAGATCAGGAGGCCGGCTGACAATCCCTTTGGGTCAATCTGGAGTCCTGGGTTCAAGATGGAATTGCAGGTCTATATATTCTTCCCCAGGTAAAAGGGTAGCAGGTAACAGGGCAGCACATCAGGGTAGCAGTTAAATGTAGAGAGCAGTCCATCAGAGTAGCAGCCCATGTAGCAGAACAGCAGTCCTTCTTCCTGTCAGAGTATCTACAGGTCCAGAAGGGTACTGTGGTCCTTCTTTTATACGCTGGTGCCCTGGCTCTGGAAGGTTGAAAAAAACTTCTAGACAGTGGCTCTGAAGTGCATGGAATTCCCTGCCTCCCCTGCATTGGCTTCAAGCTGGCTGAAGTGACAATGCAGGGATATTAGACCCTTTCTGTCTATACTAGACACAGCCTATTCAGATATAAGTGAGGCTGGGCCCAGATCCTCCCTCCCATCCTGCCACTGATGACCCATCCAGTTACATCTAAGCTCCCATTGTGCATGTTTCTCTAGAAAGAATACACAAACCCCAAATGCCAACTACACCCAGTCCTGTGACCAGAGTTATGATGCAGGCATCAAGTGGTGTAGGCAAGAAAATGTCAACTTTCTAAAAGTGGCCTCTTCAGAATTGTAATTTAAAATTGGACTTCACCATGTTAGAAGTTCAAATTAGGATTCCAGAGACACCAAACATGGGCTGGTTATCTCTTCCCATTTGGAAATTATACTTATAAAATGTAATAAGGCAACTCCAATTTTATCCTATAGGAGAGATAGACCTTGTAGTAATGAAAAACTAATTTAAGAGTTTATGACTACCAGGGCATGCAAAATTAAAAAGTACATGTCCTACTTTTGAAATTCTTTCACCCTGTCCTCCGGCTGTCCAGGGCCTAACCTAGGGGTGACCTATGCGTATTAAAAAGTAGGGGTGGGCGGAATTGGCGGAAGGCACTTCCGCCAATTCTCGCGAGAATGCCCGCGATTTCCGCGATCACGCGATATTTCCGTGATCGCGGGAATTGGTGCTTCCGGCCTGCCGCTGCCGTTACAGTGACCATGTGTGTCTGTAACGTTGCGGCGCCGACGTTCCTGGGGTCCCTCGAGTCAGCTCAGCTGTCCAGGTCCATCAGTGGGGGAAAGGGCGGAAGACGTTGCCCACCGCTGGTGTGTGGGGCGGGGCTTCCATGCAGTTCACATGCCTTCTGTTTATGGGCCAGAGACCGAGCAGAGCAGCAGATGAGGAGACTGAACCTCCTGGAGACTACGCGGGGATTGCGCTCGAGTCGGAATCACGGATCGGGTAAGTGACGACGACCTGGGGGAAAAGCACACCTGCCCAGCCTCGACCTAGCTCCCTAATGTTTTGTGCTGATAAAGCGTTACTGAATTTGAGCTTCCACTCGGGCCCCTGCTTTATTTATATCTGTAAGTGCTTCCTGTTGTGGTTGGCCAGGCAACAATTTCCGTTCCCTCCCGGAAATTGCGACAATTCGGCATTTCCGCGTTTCGGTCGGAACGCGGAAATGTCGAATTGCCGCAATTTCCGGGAGCGGAACGGAAATTGTCGCCCACCCCTATTAAAAAGGAAGGTTTGAGCCTGGCAAAGTGTTTATTTTTCCAAGTCGACATGGTAGTTTAAGACTGCACACAGGCTCTGCAATGGCAGACTTGAGGCATTTTTAAACGGCTACTTAAGTGGGTGGCACAATCATATCTGTAAGCCCAATAGTAGCATTTCATTTACAGGCTATGGGTATATGTAGTTCCACTTTACTAGGGACTTATCAGTAAATTAAATATGCCAACTGGGGCTATGCCAATAGTACAATGTTTGAAGGAGTAATCACATGCACTTTAGTACTGGTTATCAGCGGTGAAGTGGCCAGAATCCTAATGCTAGCAAAAACAAGATTTGAAAAAATGGACGAGGAAGGCACAAGTAGAAACAAGCACAGAATAATAAGTCCACCTGCTGCTATGTTCTACTGTTGTGTAGTTCCTACTAATCCATAGGACCTGCATGTTTGTGGACGACTTAAACTTTGAGTGAGGTGCCTAGACTGATTCCAAACAACCCCATAGTATATGTTGGCCTAGAGACCAGTTAGCTCACAGTGCCACTATATGCACCCCTAACCCAAATAGGGAGAGAATGTTTTCTGGCAACCACTGAACACGACAACCCTTGTTCCCTCAGGGATCATGGTAGCAGATATAGGACCCTTTCGCTCAGTCAATCATGCACTCTTATTCTTGGGGAAATATACAGAAATTACTTAATGGGACATTTCCAAAATATTTATTGCACCAAAGTTATTCTTGTATAGAATGCGTGTGCTGCGATAATCAGTAGACAGAAGCAAATAATAGTGATTACAAGCACCAAAAGAATAAATAGCCAACATATTTCCACCATGGTGCTAAACCACTGTATATATGCAGGGAAATAAAACAGAGTGGTAATCAGACGTACTCCTACTATACAATCCCTAGTCTATGTGTGTTGTGAGTGTATTTAGGTGTCTTGCCAAGAACCCTCCATGGGATGATCCAACCCCATTATCTGGAAGGAAAGAATGTATGACCCCGTCTTGGTCACTGACTGGATACCCCTTACAGAGATGTTGATCAGTTGCTTGCTGATGCCTCAGCATGCAGGGATGCCTCAACTTCAGTTGAAGTGTTTCCTCTATTAACCCGCAGAAATGCTTCTTTATTTATAATAAAAAACATCCTTGCAATGTATATACAGATTAGTGTTGTTATAGGTATGTAGATAGCCTTGTCGCCCCGTGAATGAAGGTAAAACGACATTAGCACAATGTGCGCAAAGGTCTTGTACTCTGGGTTCGAGGCATCATGATAATGTTGCATGAAGCCAGATGTGTAAGCAAAGCAGTTTCAGAGAAACATATTCAACATTGTTACACATGCAAATATGTGCAAAAGGTCACAGTAATATGTTATTGTGCAGAAAGAGGACAAAGTAAGAAAATATGCAGCATTGCTACATGGGCCTAATCGAGGCATACACAACTACTGGAGGTCTGACTGTAGACAAAACCTGTAATTTCTTACAAAGGCTAGATGTAGAATAGTTATTGCTGCATCCTTATTAGTTGTTGTGTTAGTATCCATAGTCCTCTTGGTTGGCATGAATATTGCAGTGAGATAGAAATACCTAGATCCACTCCTGCACCCATATCAACTGCACATGCAAGAAATAAAAAAGGATTAAAAGCAACATTTATAGAAGCTTAAGAGTGGTGGTTCACATCAAATGTTTATTATCGATGACAAAAGGAGGGTGGGGGCACACGGCCTCACATGCCAGCACTCATTTTTGCCCCAGTGCATCATGGTAAATGCAGTGCATGATAACACTTACCTCAGTGACAGTATTTAGTTTTTCACCTATGTTGGTGAAGCCAGTGCTGTGTATCTCTAGACGCATGTTTCAAGATAGGTGTCCTTCTTCAGTGGAGAGCGACACATCATTTTGGGGGTGCTGGAAATGCTGACCACAGTCTTTTCATGTCTCTGTACAACTCACTGGGTGCAGGTGTGGCAGCCAAGGCTTATTAGCTCATTAGCTCACTGAAGTCTTTTCAAACAAAAAGAGGGTGGAAGCACACCGCCTCACATCCCAGCACTCAGTTCACCCAAATGCATCATGGTAAGTGCTGTGTAAGATAACACTTACTTGAGTGACAGTCTTTAGTTTTTCACCCTTGTTGGGTTAGCCAGTACTATGTATCCAAAGGCTGATTGGTCTAACAGCACAAGTAGAAACAAACACAGATTAATAAGTCTGCCTGCAGTTATATTTTACTGATGATCTGACTGTAGGTCAAATGTGTTTCCTTACCAAGGCAAGAAGTAGAATAGTGATTACTGTAACCTAAACAACTGTTTTGTTAGTATTCATAGTCCTCTTTGGGCCAATTACAATCTCATCCAGAAGGCCATCCTAGAACCTTCTGGAGTCAGACCTTCCTACCGACTCGTACTGGGATCCAGTTTCCTCAAACTACACATTACCAAGCCCAAACCCCTTTACTTACAGAACGACTCGGTTACTCTAAATCCGACTGGATTTTCCTAACAAGAAGCCTCTGGAAACACAGAATGGAGTCATTTGGAGGCACTTCCGAGTCCCAATCCCACCTCCCAAGTATGATGCGTACTTCCTATGCGCTGAATCAACACTTCAGAGCGGCCGGAAGGAGAGTATTTAAGCTCCGAATCGCATCACAACACGATTCCTGCGACTGAGACTGAGTACACGCGGTCCAGCCCGAGCTCACAATTCACATCGGGTCTTGATTGCCAGGATGATGTATCATCATCGCGGGCTGCACACCCCTCAGCTCTGGTGGAACAAACTCAGTGGAACTCAAGTTATCACCACTTGGCAGGAGGGCTGTGTCGGGCAAAGTGCCTCGGCTGCCACCAACACTGTGTACTTCAGGTCATGGGAGAGAATGGAAATGGCCTCCAGCACATGCGCCCGGCCATTTTTATTGGCAGGGTCACGTGTCCAGTGATGCCTGTGCTTGATGAGTGTGGTGTGGGTGTAAAGCAGCCGTGAGGTACTGACTGTGGCATACTGAGAACTAGACCTGTGACCAGCAGATTACTACAATGAAAACCTGGGCCATGTAGCATTGTCGTCCCTCCCTGGAAGGGTAAGGGGAGTGGGCTGGCCTGACGTATGCCAGACCTGCGTGAGGCTGTGAACAATGACTCCGGAGCTATGGGTGGGGTTCTGCTCTGGGCTGTATGAGGAATCATCTGATGCAGGTGTTCCTGTTATAGTGCTGTTGCCACCCGGGCCACATGCGCCAATGTGTCACCTTGTGATCCAAGTCCCACAACATGGCAAACATGGAAGGTAGGAGGAATCACTGACCCTACATTCATCCATACTTCCACACATGAAAGATCGTGCACATGAAATATCTGTGTGGATATGAATGTTTATTGCACATTCAGTGGAGTTTTGCAACTGTAGCATTACAGGGCCATGCCAAGCCTAAATTTCAGTTTTTGGCACATGGAGGGCAGCCAATTAGCCAAGCTCTTGCTCAGGGGTTAGGCTCTGCCAACATATGTACTTATCCAATCACTCTGCCAATCCCCAAGCACTTATAAATTTACTATACACTCTCCTTGCAGTACTCTAATGATCCAGTCTCTACCTATGTACTTATACAATGACCGAGACAAAGTTACATAACCAAAGTTTTCCCCACTGCCAGCGGTATCATAGTTGCGTGCGCTGTCCACAGCACAATGTAATGTGGTAGGGCCCAGGGGCAGCATCATGCATACATAACGAACACACAGATACAGTTAGATAGATAGTGGAACTGGGTACGTGAACGGGTACGTGCGCTCATCTCCTTGTTATTACCAGGGTCACATGTCCAGTGACGTCTGTGCTGGATGCGTGTGGGGTGAGTGTAAGCCAGCCCTCAGAGAATGATTAGTGCTGGCAACAAGTAAACCAGTAATTATCAGATCACACACAGAGATTCAACCATAAAGGGTCTATGACTTGTGCTGCACTAAGGTAGGGGCACCGGATGTGAAATAATACACAAACAATTCTATCGTAAAGGGTCCATGACTGGTGGTGCACTGAGGTAGGAGCAGCAGATCTGAAATTATACACAAAAGATTCTAACCAAAAGGGTCAATGAGTTGTGGTGCACTGAGATAGGGGCATCAGAAGCATTCAGCGTGTGCACAGCCAGCAGTGATGCGTGGTCTGGGAGGGACGCACTGGTAGCAATGTCTGTTGCCTACTGGACTGCATCATCTGCAATCACAACTCGATCTGAATTGTGAGCCCTGCTGTCCGCAGTGTAGATCGAAGGCAGTAGTCAGCACAGACATCGAGGAAGGCTTTTTGTCACTTTCTCCTGACAAAATCAGAGGACATAGAGTACAATTCTCTCTGCAATTATTAAATCATGTCTCAATGTAAGTTGTGAGCTCTGCTGACCGCAGTGTAGGTAACAAAAGATGAAATATGTATGTAATACATTGTCGAAATGTGTAGGTTTCGGGGACGTTATAGTTAATTGCCTACTGGACTCTGAAATTAATGAATCAAGACTGAATTTGAGTTGTGAGCACCGCTCACCAGAGTGTAAGCCGGAGGCAGTGGTCAGCAAGGGCCCACAGGCACGTGACATAGAGTTGAGCTGCAAAATTAGTGGCACAGGAAGAATTCAGCATGTGCGCAGCCTGCGAAGATGCGTGGTCCCGGCAGGCCACACTGGTAGCAATGTCTTTTGTCTAATTAATTCTGCCTTAATAAGGCTATGTGGCGATGACTTATGGTGCACAGAGTTAGTGGTACCTGAAGCACTCAGCGTGTGCGCAGCCTGCGATGATGTGTGGTACGGGCGGGCCGCACTGGGAGCAATGTCTCTTGCCTACTGGACTGCATCATCTGCAATCGCGAATTGATCTGAATTGTGAGCCCTGCTGTCCACAGTGTACATCGAAGGCAGTAGTCTGTCACAACATAACTCTATGGTGCTGTGCCGCTGGGTTCGCAGGGGTCCTGTGTCAAAGAGGCCCGCATTCACGGCGGCGGCCTCTTGGCAGGGTGAGGGCCACTGCTCTGGCAGACACGTTGGCCTTCCCAGAAGTGAACCACGCTCAGATCCCCGGCCTAATTATTCACACTTCTACGCTAGAGTGGCGTATGTTGGACGAGCCCACTCCACTTACAGTTCCACTTACAAGAGGGACAACCCACCTACATGACCGAGATCTTTCCCATTGCCTGAGGTAACATGGTTGTGTCCACTGTCCACAACAGTACAAGCACCAGCAGTATATGTACACATGCAGAGGTCTCTGCTCTGCATAGTGAGGTCTGTCCAGCACATTACCGCTACACTTGGCATTGTGTGTATTGTTATTGATGGGTGACTTGCATCCTTGTAATCACAGAGAAACTCCACGGTGCGTGGAGAAGGGAACAAGAGGCGCGGGGTTAAATTGATGGGTGACTTGCATCCTTGTGTGGAAATGTGGATTTTCCTGATCAGTTATGTCCCCTATCTTGGACCCCAACGGTTCTATATGCATGTTACAAGTACATGTATGTTCCCTCCAGTTCCAGTTTCTAAGACGCAAACATATGTGTGTCTACCGTCAACATGTTCTCTGTCAGATCCGCCATCAACGGGCTGGATATTCGATTCCTAAGTATGAAAGGCCACCGACTTTATATGGCTAAGTTACTTCATTTTTACAGTTCAGGCAAGTAGGCCCGATTCTGTCCTCAAGCCTTTCCCTGCTCTCTGTCTCTGACAGCTTCAGCTTGAGCTCGCATCTGTATCCATGAACTTTGTCCTACTCCCTGTGCAGCTAACGGTGCCTGCCTCGGCCAGTTTTCGCCTGTCTGCCAAGAAGTTGTATTTCACCTTCGAATTATCTATTTTGCTCTCCAGCCGATGCATTCCTGTCCAGTGATTTAGGTAAACATTTCCTTTAGCTCACAAGCAGAGGACTCAGCCTTTCCGTCCTCCTGCAAGTGATTCATAGCCCTGTTGCCATGGAAAGTTTTCTGCCCCTCGCATCTCATATAGACACTTAGACGCTTGTACACGTACACAGTCAGTATAGAATAGATTCTGTCCGAGAGTCTCTTCCTTGTGGATAACGTAGTTCTTTAAACATAGGATGTTAGATATGATTTGGGATTAGGTTGACTTGACCCCAGACTTCTCGTCTCCACATGTAGAGCTAAATGTCAAGTCCCCTTCACCCCCTAGTTGCACGTCAATTACACGTCATGCTGCCGCGCGCGCATCTATGCCAAGTATTATCTTATAGATCCACCTATGTCTGATAATTCTAACCAATCATGTTTCTTTTATTCCTTATTACGCCTAGTTTCGATTATGTCACTGTCACGTCACTTTTCTTATCAAATGTTACGCCTTCTACATTCGTTTCATTGTAATGTACTTATTATAAAAATACATGTCTGTTAATAAATTATTGTACTTCACTTCCTGAACCCTCGTGGTGACGGAACCTGAGGGCCGCGACTCGAGTCGGCCATTTTGAATGGAATCAAGCCCATTAGAAAACCTCTTATACCACGGATTCTGCCTCTTGTTATTTTGAGCTATTTACTTTATTTTAAGATTCCGCATGAAATTCAGTCCGGTAATATTTATTTTATTTACCACATAATGGCGCCCGAACAGGGACACTTTCTCATCTCACGCGCCGGCGGTGCGTTGCAGGCCCGGTCTCCTGCCACAGCTGGACGGACCATAAACGCGTACCAGCAGGATTTCCTGTAAGCTCCCTCCGGTCAAGCGGGGGCGACTGAGGCTGCGATCAACCCAGACGAGGCGGTGAGAAGTGCGAAGTATCCCGACCAGAGCCTAGCTGAGAGAGCAAGATCCGAGGTATACAGAGGCCCACCAGGTTTTCCGAAATCCCGACGTCCAGAGGGTCCGATGTCCGCAGTTATCGAGTCCTGTCCATTCTCTGAGGCCTTCCGTTTCAAGGAGCTACTCGGTGAGTACCATCGCCGGGGAGGCGTGTTGACGCGCACATAGGTTGTGCCGGTCAAGACGGATTTGGGTACACAAATCCGGTCTGCACTGTTTAGCAGTGTATATGTACTGTTTAGCAGTATATCAAGTATTCCGAAGTATTCAGTTATTGTCAAGAATTCAGCGTGGTGATTAGTTAAGCAGACTGTCATCATTGTCGATCATTGTTATAATGTTTAATGTTTAATGTTTAAAGTATTCAGAAAATGTCTTGCATATTGTTGTATGAATGACTGTTTATTGTTCACTGTTCATTATTGTGTTTCTCGTATTAAGCAAGTTCAAGAATAAGTATCAGATCAGTTGTCAATATGCCGCTCTTCTCGAAGTTAAGACAGATTACTACCAGAAAAGGGGTGCTTGAAGAAGCAGTTCCTATTCCTCCTAGAGACACTCCAGGACATTTCATGTACCATAAACATGGCTTAGATGCCATATTGTTTCTTGATCTATGGGTAGATTATACCAAAGGATTACCGGAAAGTCAAAGGTGGCCCATAGCGGGAACCTGGGATGCAGAGTGCATCATGAAAGTGGAGGAAGAGTTATGGAAAAGAAAGGTCAGACAGTCACAGAAAGACGCTGTTGAGTTATGGCGTAAAGAATCTCATAGACGAACAGAAAAAGCACGTAGACAAGAAGAGAGGAGTAAAGAAAGTTCAAATAAAGTTCAAGAAAATCTATTAATTGAGGAAGGTATCCGAGTGAAATCAGAACAAGTGAATAGACAAAGAAATGCTCTTATGAATGGTATGTATCCCCTTCTAGCCGAAGGACTACCTAAGGCTGTTACGGAGGTGCCAAAAGACTTGCCACCCCCATTATTTCCAATTAAGGTACATCCAAAGGGGCATCCCAGAACCGCAGAAGATGTTTTTCTTTCCTCATATCTAGATGACGCAGCTCCCGAGTATGCTAACGCCACACCACATAGACCGTCTGGCGGAGGGATTCAACGTCAGGATCAGGTATCTGTCCCCGTGCAACAGCAAGTCCCGATACAAGCTTCGGCAAGCACATCTGTTTCCGCATCTGTCTCCGCAGTCGACTCTACAGGGGTATCGACACCCATAGTTGCTGTGTCACGTTCAACGAATCCATTCACACCCGACGCCCCAGATGGGGCCACGGGAGGTGCTAGCAGTACTTTCACACCACCTAGAATAAATAAACTTGTTTTTCAAGAGTCAGCGCATTCACGTACACCTAAATTCGTAAGTGAACGTACGCTTAAGGAACTCCTTGTAAATTGTAGATATGACCCCGTGGTTGGTAAAGAGGACGAAATGGTCCTGGCATCACTACGTATCAGACGAGCCGCAGAGTATTTAGCAAGGTTACCAGGGATGACTACGCATCTAGATAACATATATCATTTTGTTCAAACAGGACGAGATCCAGGATGTATTAACAGAGCTATGGAATTCCAGAAAGTAGAGATACAGGGGGAACTGTTACGTTTCCTCATAAACTGTGTAATCAGAAATCAAGATCGTCCGGGGGTAGACCCGAATGCAATGCTTATTCTTACAAGATGGAGTCAGAATATATCAGAAGGGAGACACGATAAGCAAAATTGTATAATAGCCATGTGCCGAAAAATACGTAAAGAAATAGAGCGTATTCATGAAGAGAGATTGGGAACAGACGAGTTTGAGCAAGATGAAGTGTCCGAATCAGGGAATTCCGCAAGACAGTCAGAGACCATAGCCTATGTAGGCAGAGGAAGATCTTGTGAAAATACTAGATGTTTTTCTGATCCCATACACTCTGTATGTCCAAATAATAGCAGAACGTATCCGACGCCTGTAAAAAATCTGAAATCTCCGGAACATTCGTTTCAAGCCGCAGACAAAATACTACGAGAACGAAGAGGTTACCACCTCCTCGATTCCATGGATGAGCAAGAATTAGCCAGATCAGCCGTTCACTGGATTGTTAGTCCTGAAAAATACGGTGATGAGACCGTAGCACACACGTTTCTCAACCTCAGTACAGATGAACAACGTTTAGCTGGAATCTATATGATTCAGCAACTCCTCATATTATATAAGAGCCAACATGCTGACCCTGGTCCTTTACCTGATATATTAACGGAACTACTCACGAACAGATGGAGAGGTTCTAGTAACAAGCTAATTAAAGAGATATTAGTGTCACGTAAGCAGTATGTTCTTTTTGTAAGTCCGGATTCTCTCTCGCTGCCCCTCAGAGAAAGAGCGCCGTACTATATGGATAGACAAAATCCCCTACGAGAAGTGCACCCAATAAAAGGCGAAGACAATGAGTTTCACCGTGTATTTGTTTACACACCCATATCAAAAATGGAATTATTAGAAATGAAGAAAGTAGTACCTAGTCATGACAAAGACCCAGCGGGTTTCCACCGAGAAATTAAAGACATGTTACTGATGGGAGAGTACACCTTTCCTGATATTATGACGATATTAAAGGTGCTTTTGCCTGCTGGCATATATGAAAAACTGAAAGAAAAAGAGTGGGAAGTGGGAGACCAAAAGATAGACTGGACAGCATTAGCAGAGGAAGAAAGGGGCCGAGCTGCAGGTTCAGGGCTCGGGGATAAAGTTAAACTATTACCAGGTTTACTAGTACAGGTACTGCCACGTTTATTAACTACAAAAAAGGAAGATTGGGGTGCAATCACAGCCTGTAAACAAAAGCAAGATGAAGACACAAGCGATTATTATGCTCGATTTGAAAAATGTTTTGGTATAAATAGTGGTATAAAAGCAAGTAGTGACTCATATCCACATTTATTTGTGACAAAATTAGTGGAAAATGCATTGCCTCCAGTGAAGAATAGAATACTGAAATTCGAGAGTACCTGGCAAAGTAACACTCCGTCGCAAATGCTACAAATGTTACAGTATCATCACAATAGAATTAGGGATGAACAAGAACACGAGCATAGACGCATGAAGGATACAAAAATGAAAATGCTAGTTTCTCAGACAGTACCAGCAGATGGTCACAAAAAGGGTGTGACACATTCTGGTGATTCTGCAGTTCCTGTAAAAGGAACCTGCAATTACTGTAAACAACTAGGCCATTATGTACATGATTGTCAAGTCCTGAAACGTAATATAGCTACAGGTATTGCAAAAGAGAGACCACGATTAGTTAGACAAGATCAGAATGAAAAAGGAGCTATGCAGCATGGACAGTCCATGCCAGTTCAGCAACAGTCTATGCCAGCCTCACAGCAACCCATACAGTTTGTGCCAGCTGCACCACCGTTGCCTGCTACTGCCACACAAACCACAACACAACAAATGTATCAGACTGCACAGTATGAATACCCTGAGTATCAGCGTTACGCATGAACCAGCCTAGAGAGGGAAGTTGACTTACCGCTTATCGAGATTCCGGTAGATCAAGAAGGACCTTATGTACATAGTGAATTATTAGGTCAAGATAGAAAATTCTTACTCGATACAGGGGCAAGTCGAACAACCATAAAACGTAGTGAAGTTCCAGGGGCACCCCTCTCAGGCTCTCAAAATGTTTCCCTTGGTTTTTCAGGAAAACCTATTGTTAATGAAGTATCACAGCCTCTACCACTTACGATAGGACCTTTGACACGAACTACAGATTTATTGCTTACTAAATCATGCCCAGAAAATCTGTTAGGAATTAAAACTCTGAAAGCACTAGGAGCCATAATATGTTGTTCTCCGGAAGGAGTAAGGTTGTTTTTGCGTGATTTTAAAGGTCACTATGTGTCTAGAGACATGGATCCCCGACTACAGACTTTACCAGTACATCTATGGGCACAAGGCCCTACGGATGTTGGCTGCATGAACATTACACCCTATCGAGTTACATTGAAAGCAGGAGTGGTACTACCACGAATGCGACAATACAAGTTACCGCATGATGCTGTAGTGGCTTTGTTGAAAATCATTGATGAGCTAATTGCCCAGGGAGTAGTTGTAGAAACAGACTCCAATGTATGTAATTCACCGATAATTCCGATTCTTAAACGAACTGATCCTACTGCTCCACCAGTGTACCGATTGGTTATTGATTTGCGTGAACTAAACAAGTGTATTGTACCACAATTCCCTGTGGTCCCTGATATATCATCATTGTTGACAGCAATTGATTCCGAAGCAACATTTTTTACTGTAATTGATCTCAAGAATGCCTTTTTCAGCGTCCCAATAGATCCGGAAAGCCAATACTTGTTCGGATTCAGTTTAAATGGGCGCAGCTTTAAATTCTCACGCGCTCCTCAAGGATTTACAGAAAGCCCCAGCATCTACAGCCAAGCACTGAAACGAGAACTTGACAGTATCCACATGCCAGTCAATACTGCACTACTTCAATATGTCGATGATCTGCTGATCACCGCGAGAAGCGAGCCAGAATGTGAAAAAGCTTCTCTGACAGTTTTACATTTCCTAGCCGACAAGGGGCACAAGGTGTCCCCTTCTAAGCTGCAATTCTGTGTTCAGCGAGTTATTTATCTTGGTCACTCGCTGTCCAAGGAGGGAAGGCAGCTTACACCAGATCGCATCCAGTTAATTGCTAACATGTCAATACCCCAGACACAAAAGGAGGTGCGAGCTTTCATAGGCCTCACTTCATATTGTAGGCAGTGGATCCCTCAGTACGCATTTCTAGCAAAACCACTCATTCAGTTAACCACACAGGAGGCAGCCACATCGACTGTTCTCCCTTGGACTCAGGAACATACACAAGCTTTTGAAAGCCTAAAGGAAGCTTTATGTCAAGCACCTGTTTTAGCAACACCATGTTATAGCAAACCTTTTACACTCTTTGTTACAGAACGCGAAGGTACTGCCTTGTCAGTACTCACTCAGGATCAAGCAGGATCACGCAAGCCATGTGCTTATTTTTCCAGTACATTAGATCCCGTAGCTCAGGCTTTGCCTGCATGCCTGAAATCAGTGGCAGCGACAGCTTTAGCAATCAGACAAAGCGATGCCATAGTATTAGGACACCCATTGACAGTTCAAGTACCACATGCAGTAGAGGTTCTTGTGAACCGAACACAAACACAACACTTGACCATAGCAAGACTTACCGGTTATGAACTGACATTGTTTCAACCACACATAGAGATCCGACGGTGTAATACATTGAATCCTGCTACACTATTACCTGTAATTGGAACAGACCCACTAGCTCATGATTGTGTTGAAATCATTGAAATAAAGACGAAACCTAGACAAGACTTGACAGACGTTCCATTGTTAGATCCAGACCTGACGTTGTATGTAGACGGATCATGCATGAGAGCAAGTACAGGAGATTTAGTGGCCGCGTATGCAGTCACAACAGACACTGAAGTTATTGAGACACATTGTATAGATACTCTGTCAGCCCAAGCAGCAGAACTTATTGCTCTAACGCAAGCCTGTATTCAAGCCACAAATAAGAAAGTTAATGTATACACTGACTCACGTTATGCATTCGGAGTCGTACACGACTTCGGCGTACTGTGGCGAGAGAGAGGTTATCTAACGTCCCATGGTGCCCACATTCAGCACGGACCCCTCATTCATGCCTTGTTAGACGCAATACATCTACCCACTGCTATATCGATTATGAAATGTAAAGCACACACGAAGGTTACTGATACCATTTCTCAAGGCAATGATTTAGCTGACAGAACAGCTAAACAGACTGCTCAGAATCGCACATTAGACATGACAAAGCCAATAGTTCAGACACCAACACAGTGTATGACGATTAAGGATCCCACACTTGACGTAATTGACATACAGACACATGCCACAGCAGAAGAAATAAAGAAGTGGACTGAACTAGGAGGGATCCAGACAGATCAAGGATGGATGACGAAGGAGAAATCTGTATGGTTTCTCCCTGATTCCATGGTTCAAGCCATTATAGCTACAGTTCACAGTCCAGCACATTTAGGAGAGAAGGCTATGCTAGACAGCATTCAGCACATTTGGTTCAACAAACATTTACGAGCAGCAGCTAAACAAAAAGTTCGTACCTGTATGATATGTTGTCAGTTTAATCCAGGAAAGAGTGTTCCCGTAGAGCAGGGTGGATTTCAGCCTCCTGACCATCCTTTTGAAGTCCTCCAGATGGATTATATTCAGATGGAACGTTGTCGAGGATTCAAATATGTCCTCGTAGTTGTCTGCGCTCTCTCCCGTTGGACAGAGGCGTATCCCGTATCAGATTACACTGCCCCGACTACTGCCAAGCAGCTAGTTCGAGAATTCTTCCCACGGTACGGTTTACCACGTGTTGTATATTCAGATAACGGTCAGCCTTTCTCATCCGAATTAATGAAACATGTCTCACTCTTGTTGGGATATCAGTGGAAATTCCGCTGTGTCCGACACCCCGAGGCAGCAGGTCTCGTAGAAAGACATAACCAGACACTGAAAATCAGACTGTCCAAAATATGTAGAGAGAAAGGTGTCGACTGGATAGTAGCATTACCAGTTGCACTCTTTTACATGAGAATGGTAGCACACTCTAGAACAGGGCTATCCCCGTATGAGGTGATCTTTGGTAGACCACCGAATATGTGGGGGACGCCTATACCACGTAAAATAACTGATGTTGACTGTAATATGCTGACAGATTACCTGGCTTCCTTGATGTCTGCACTACAATCTTCTCGTTCACAGGTAGCTGCAGCCTTTCCCGACAACACTGAGGCGAAACCCCATGACGTTGTTCCGGGTAATCTTGTCTTTGTGAGAAACTTCGACAGGAAAAGTCAATTGGAGCCCAGGTGGAAAGCACCCAAGTTGGTCCTGTTGACCACAAGAACAGCCGTGAAGATCGAGGGACGAAAAGGGTGGATTCATTCGAGTCACGTCAAAAAATTTCATGGACTTCCTCCTGACACAGACAGTACTGCCCGTGTGTCTTCCCCCATTGACTCAAAGCTACCTTTGGCTGAGGCCAGTAGCACCGAACTCTATAAACAGAAACTCAGGTCCAGATCTAAACTGTCGGACGATTTGATTGTTTAAGTCCTCTCCAAGGTGAAGCGGTTGAATCTGTCCCGACATGTACCCCTTAGGTCTGAATCACGTAGAGTCCAGAATCATAATGAAACGACATGCGTATTGTAAATTACTGCGTAACCACTGTATTGTGACATTATTAATTTTGTTTTTATTGAGTATTTTAGTAATTATTACGAGTATGATTTTGCACATATATCATCCTATCTCTAGACATGTTTATAATGTTGCTGCAGAACATTCTTTTAGTGACCTACCGCCACATGAATTATCTTATAGACTTGCGCTGCGCAATAACACATTCATTAGTATGTTACATCATTCCCATCAGACTAGTAATGCGACCAATTGTTGGGTGTGTGGCCGACTTCCTCCCTATCAGAATAACAAAGGAGTTCTGCCTTTCTTTCCACATCCATTCACACACAATGGCTCCTGTGGAGCATGGTTTAGTTTATTAAATTCCATAGACCCAGACACAGCAGTTTATCAACAACATTGGATATGGGGAAATCTGAATCTAGTTTTATTCAAAGTCTGTTACCCTAATAAGGAGGGTCACCCCAGTAGAACAGGAACTGATTTAGAAAATGAAGTGTATAAATTAGGTAATTTTACGCCTAATCTTATGATTCTGAATGTCAAATCCGAAGTTGAACTAATTCTGCCCACTATGTCAGTATTTCCAGTTAAGGGTGAATTATGTGTAAGAAAAGTTGGTTCCATACATATGGGCCATAGCCAATGCGTTACTACAGTAGAATATAGTGATCAAGGTAAATCTTCATTTAGAGCTTCTCGCCATTCTTACTTCATATGTGGTCAGACGGCATATATGCGTCTGCCTCTAGATTGGGATGGTACCTGTTACATAGCATTCCTTTTGCCACCTGTTTTCCTAGCTCCCCCTGATTATTATCGAGATGTTCATTTAGTACACAATAGAGAGCGAAGAGATCTCCCAGTTGTCGATTATACTGAGACAGCATGGGACAAGTATGTAGATTTCAATAAAGGTATCTTTCCCTATATAGGTACAATATCAAATAGTAAGCTGATACGCAGACTCACCAAGACTCTTGAAGCTGTAGTAAACGAGACTATAGCCGCCCTAGGCAATCTGACAGAGGAACAATCAGTGATGAGAATTGTTGTTCTCCAGAATCGTCTTGTCCTTGACGTCATCCTGGCCGATAGGGGCGGAGCTTGCAGGGTCATCGGATCCAGCTGCTGCATATTCATACCAGAAAATTCGCCATCTGTATATAAAGCTATAACACGCCTTCATAAGATTGTAAGCCAGATACACGAGAATCCAGGCACTTGGACGTGGTCCGGGTGGTTTTGGAGTGTGATATCAGCCTGGGGATGGAGAGTTCTATCCTTCCTAGGTATTGGCCTTCTTATGCTCTTCAGTTGTTGTCTATGCCTGCAAGGTGGACCAGCGATTTGTGGTCTGTGTGCCACATCATGCATTCCACATCACAGTTCTCGTTCAAAATGCCGGAAGGAAGAAGAAATGATGCTCCATGAGCAAATCAATGGAATGATGAAGATTGATGTCTCGTGAAGGGCAAGAAGGGGACAAGGAGGGAATGTGGAAATGTGGATTTTCCTGATCAGTTATGTCCCCTATCTTGGACCCCAACGGTTCTATATGCATGTTACAAGTACATGTATGTTCCCTCCAGTTCCAGTTTCTAAGACGCAAACATATGTGTGTCTACCGTCAACATGTTCTCTGTCAGATCCGCCATCAACGGGCTGGATATTCGATTCCTAAGTATGAAAGGCCACCGACTTTATATGGCTAAGTTACTTCATTTTTACAGTTCAGGCAAGTAGGCCCGATTCTGTCCTCAAGCCTTTCCCTGCTCTCTGTCTCTGACAGCTTCAGCTTGAGCTCGCATCTGTATCCATGAACTTTGTCCTACTCCCTGTGCAGCTAACGGTGCCTGCCTCGGCCAGTTTTCGCCTGTCTGCCAAGAAGTTGTATTTCACCTTCGAATTATCTATTTTGCTCTCCAGCCGATGCATTCCTGTCCAGTGATTTAGGTAAACATTTCCTTTAGCTCACAAGCAGAGGACTCAGCCTTTCCGTCCTCCTGCAAGTGATTCATAGCCCTGTTGCCATGGAAAGTTTTCTGCCCCTCGCATCTCATATAGACACTTAGACGCTTGTACACGTACACAGTCAGTATAGAATAGATTCTGTCCGAGAGTCTCTTCCTTGTGGATAACGTAGTTCTTTAAACATAGGATGTTAGATATGATTTGGGATTAGGTTGACTTGACCCCAGACTTCTCGTCTCCACATGTAGAGCTAAATGTCAAGTCCCCTTCACCCCCTAGTTGCACGTCAATTACACGTCATGCTGCCGCGCGCGCATCTATGCCAAGTATTATCTTATAGATCCACCTATGTCTGATAATTCTAACCAATCATGTTTCTTTTATTCCTTATTACGCCTAGTTTCGATTATGTCACTGTCACGTCACTTTTCTTATCAAATGTTACGCCTTCTACATTCGTTTCATTGTAATGTACTTATTATAAAAATACATGTCTGTTAATAAATTATTGTACTTCACTTCCTGAACCCTCGTGGTGACGGAACCTGAGGGCCGCGACTCGAGTCGGCCATTTTGAATGGAATAAAGCCCATTAGAAAACCTCTTATACCACGGATTCTGCCTCTTGTTATTTTGAGCTATTTACTTTATTTTAAGATTCCGCATGAAATTCAGTCCGGTAATATTTATTTTATTTACCACACTTGTAATCACAGAGAAACTCCATGGTGCGTGGAGAAGGGAACAAGAGGCGCGGGGTTCTAGGAGCTCGCAGCCTCCAATACTAACTGTTTACCACAAAAAGAGCTGCTCCTAGTATAGTGACCCTGTTGAAGTTACAATAACATTGTGAGTGAAGGTATCTCACAAAAGGTGACGGATTGGTCTCACACACCACCTGGTGTCATGCTTCATCATTGACCAGTCCTCGCCCTCTAAAACCTTCGTTTGATAGAGGGCGGGCATGCACCTGACGACAGGGATGCACTTCTAAACTACTAAGTGGGGGCCTGTGTGAATGTGAGTGAGGATAAAAATCATTATAGTTATTTTAAATAAATTTTAATGTGGCTAATAACTATATGATATTAAAACCAGTGGATGGTGTATGGGGAATTTATTGTCCCCTAGCCGTTGTATAAGTGGTCAACATGTTTCTGCCGTGTTGGCCCAAGTGGGTCCAGGGCATTCATCAGGACCTAAGTATAAAGATGGGGACTCCGTTCTTATCAACTGGTGGCAAAAAGATACCACTGTGCGGGTGTGGCCTATGCCACTCTCCATTTCATAAATGGCTGCCAAATGTCAAGCCCTAAATGCAACAAATACTTGCCCCATGGGGGGAGGGGGAGGGAAAACTCCTGTTGTCAGCTTGCCTCAGAAAAGTTTTCCTTGTGCGTCCTATGTGGCTGCTCCCGGTCCTCCTGAATGTCCTTGCATCCTTCACACTTACTTCATTACCACGTCTACCAACATTCAGCTATCGTGTAGCTGAGGGGCCATGCCGTTTTGGGAAGGTTCGCTGTTCTGTTCTGCGTTGCCTCGGTGGTAGTAGGGGGGTTTGAGGGGGAGGTCCTGGGGGTGGTGGCGGTGGGTGTTATGGCCTTCTTGGGTGTCAGAGCTGCATGATCAGTATCTCTATGACATGTGTTGGTCTTCAGATGTGGTTCTGGGCTGGGCTCCCTTTTACACTGTGGGTAGTCATCCTGCTTTACACCAGTAAAAGGCAGATGTTAAATTCCTACTGCTTACGCAGCTTATCGCCTGTTTTTGGATCGTTGCACAGATTTTGCTGGTCATTGACAATATCGGGAAGTGGTGTTTTTGTGTTATTTTTGCACAGGAACGCCTACTCTGCATATCATTGGCGTTAGTTGTCGCTCTTATTTGTGGCGATTTGTTTTGCGGAAGCTATCGCTGGAAAACTGGTGATATCGGCTGTTTTCACCAGGTTGAGAATGGGACGCTAATTTAAAATCACTGAAAAAAACATGTGTTTAATAAACATTATAATTAGAAATTAGCATTTAAAAAACCTTTGAAATTCACTGAAAAAACATAGGTTTTATTGACATTATAGTTAGTTGGATATTTCACTCGTTCAAAACCAGAGAAATTCGGCCGTTATAGTTAGCAGAGCTAACTATAACTCGCGCCCCTGCAATGCACTGCATATGACGTCACATATTACATCACTCATGACATGGTCGGTGATATCACTCATGACATCACTGAAGACATCTCAAGTGACATCACTAATGACATCACTGATGACATCATCCATGTGATAATTTTATGCACCTCCTCAAACCCTAATATAACCTTTGATACACCCACTCTAAAATACAGACTATGGGCCCGATTCACAAAACTAACTTAAGACAAAATCCTAAACTTAAAACCTTTTTGGTATTCACAGAAGGCACTTACTCATTTTGGTATTCACAGAAGGCACTTACTCATTTCGGTATTCACAGAAGTTAGGAGTCCTAACTTTAGGACTCCTAAATGCGTTCTATGAATACCGAAAGTCTTAAAGTTAGGATTTTTCTAAGTTTAGGAGTAGTAAAGTTAGGAGTCCTAACTTTAGGACTCCTAAATGCCTTCTGTGAATACCGAAAGTCTTAAGTTAGGATTCTTCTCAGTTTAAGAGTAGTAAAGTTAGGACTCCTAACTTTAGTACTCCTAAATGCCTTCTGTGAATACCGAAAGTCTTAAAGTTAGGATTTTTCTCAGTTTAGGAGTAGTAAAGTTAGGAGTCCTAATGGCAGGTAACAAAACCATAGCTGGTTTCCTGATTTACCGTCCTCCAGGGCCAGAAACACAATTCATAACCAGCTTAGGTGAAAAAATCATACACACAGCCATACGTCACAGCAAACTCCTCGTTCTAGGGGACCTTAATATACACTTTGATAAAACTACTAGACCAGAGGGACAAGCTGTGTGCTAAGAACTCATGATCTTTAACCTTGTTCAAAAAGTTAACGCACCTACACATCAAGCAGGTCACATTTTAGATCCTATTTTCACTAACATAACTGGCATGGAAGTGGGAGCATCTTGGCCAATCCCATGGTCCTATTACCACATAATCCTGTTTCAGATCCCACACACAAACCTAAGAGTCAGTTAACCTAAAAAGACAGTAATCCGTAGGAAGTGGGAGAAGTTTAATCCTGACTCGTTCACTCGGGCACTACAAAAAAATGAGCCTGAGCTGGACAAGGATATTAACCTAGCCAACAGACAAGTGGGATCATGGATTACTGAAGCGCTG
Organism: Triturus cristatus; assembly: GCF_964204655.1. Taxonomy (NCBI): domain Eukaryota; kingdom Metazoa; phylum Chordata; class Amphibia; order Caudata; family Salamandridae; genus Triturus; species Triturus cristatus. Next base: position 720,520,253 of record NC_140588.1, read on the forward strand.
AATGAAATAGCACCCTGGACGACCAAAAATACAAGAAGGGGGAGCATCTCAGCTCCATTGTTCAATGACACCTTAATGAAGGCCAAATAAAAGTGCAAACAGTTGGAACGCAGGTGGCGTACGAACTACTGCGCAAACATTAAAGGAGAATATAAACAACAACAAAAACAATACTACGCTCTGATAAAGAAAACTCGTTGTGAGTTCTACACTAGGAAAATTTAAATGGCCAAAAACACCTCGAAAGAGATGTTTGCCATATTAAAATCCCTACAGTCAGCAGATAGATTAACAGAGCCCCCCTCCACATCTGAGGAATCCTGCAATAAAATTGCCGACTTCTTTGCAGATAAAGTGACAAAGATCTATGATACTTTCCCTAGAGAAGCACGCCTGGCAACCAGCTCCTAAGACACTACATCCACAGTAGTCAAAGATGCAACCCTAGAGGAATTTATAATGCCAGAGCCAGACGTAATAAGGAAACTAGCAAAAGGAATCAAATCACCTAGGGACCCAGCCCATCCTGAAATCTTATTACAAAGAGCAAAATGTATTGTACCTTTCATATCAGAACTTACCTCCCGCTCCTTCCAATCGGGAAAAGTTCCCTATGAATGGAAGCAAGCTATGGTCCACCCATTAAGGAAAAAACACAACTAGATTATAAAGTACTAGATAATCTACGTCCCATCTAGCTCCCACCTTTCTTTGCTAAAATCGCAGAAAAAATAGTTAACACTCCGCTCACAAAACTCAGCGACAGTAATAACCTACAACACTGCTCACAATCAGGTTTCCGTGCCGCACATTCCACTGAAACCACCTTGCTCCTGGCCACAGAAACTCTAAGACAATGGGCGAACGAAGGACACACAGCTGTACTGATCCTATTGGACCTCATGGCCTCCTCCTACAGAGGTTAGAATCTTGTGGAATCAGGAGTATGGCTCTGAGCCGGATGAAATCCTTCCTGGCGGAAAGGGGTTTCCAGGTTACACAAGACACATTCACGTCCATGAGATCTCCCCTATTACAAGGAGTTCCCCAGGGGTCAATACTGAGACCCTCTTTGTTCAACCTATATTTGGGACCCCTTGCTAATATAGTGGAAGACCACAAAGCGTCCATTGTATCATACGCTGACGATACTCAGCTTATCGTCACACTAACGCAAAACCCAGAATATAATGCACATCAATTTTCCCAATGTATGGAGGAAGTAACGGCATGGATGGCAGACCACTGTTTAAAACTTAATGGCAGTAAGGCAGAAGTGATGGTAATGGGAAGAGCGCCTTCTATCTGGGCATCAGCTTGGTGGCCAGTAGCACTTGGCAGGCTCTCAACCCCTAAATCCAAGGTCAAGAACCTTGAAGTATGGCTTGATCCCAACTTGACATATGAAAATCAAATCTGAAAAATAACAGGCAAATGTGTTGGAACGCTGAAAACCCTACGGAAAGTCATTGGCCTACTGCCGGTTCAAGCCAGAAAAACTATAATATATGCAGTAGTCACCTCTCAGATTGACTACGGCAATGTTCTATATCTAGGTGTAGCTAAAAAAGGCTGATGAAGATGCAATCAGTCTAAAACGCCACTGCCCGGCTAGTGCTGAATCTACCTAGAAGATCGTCCAACGAAAAGGCCCTGGCCAAATTGCATTGGTTGCCTGTGGGCAAGAGGATCCTGTTCAAGGCAATGTGCTTCTGACATTGTATCCTAGCAAATAAAGGCCCAAGTTATCTACAAGACATGATTACACCTTACACCCCCAATAGAAGCCTAAGATCTGAAGGAAAATCATTGGTAATAGTATCCAGATTTAGGAAGGCCAGGCTAGGAGGCTGCTCTTTCAAATACCTGGCAGCAAAACATTGGAATTCCCTACCAATGGATATGAGGAAAGAGCCATGTAAAGCTGCCTTTAGGAAAAGGCTGAACACTTGGTTTTTCTCACCTATAAACGAGAATAGACCTTGAAACATGACAGCTAGGGCTCACCTACCTATCTTGTGTAATTTCTGAGATTCTGCTCAGCGCGGGGACAAACTGTTGGTGTAACCAGGCGCTCTACAAATGCTGCTGCTGATGATGATGTACCACTGAGACATATAAACACTCACAAACACACCCAAATACACACTCACCCACCTATACAGCCATTCACAGACGAACCAATACACCCAGTGAATCACCCATAAAGACACTCATGTAGCTAATCACCAACCCATGCAGCAGCTTACACAACAACAGACAGACTGATACAGACATTCACACAGTTTAATCACTAGCCCATGCATTCAGGAAGACACAATTAATCACTCACTCATACAGTCAGTCACACACCTATTAAATCCTCCACCCAGACACTTATACACCAACTCATTCTTCAATACACCTTGGCATTAACATATATAAAACATATTTAAACTTTAAAGAAACACACATTTACTGGATGATGTCATCAGTGATGTCATCAGTGATGTCATTTGAGATGTCATCAGTGATGTCACTGACCATGTCATGAGTGATGTAATATGTGATGTCTTCAGCAGTGCATTGTGGGGGCGTGAGTTATAGTTAGCTCTACTAACTATAACGGCTGAATTTCTCGGGTTTTGTAAAAGTGAAATGTCCAACTAACTATAACGTCAATGAAACCTATGGTTTTTTCAGTGAATATATATATATATATATATATATATATATATATATATTGTTTTCCAAAGTCCCGAGGGTTTAAGAGGCGCACTCGACAGCCGTTGTTAAAACCAGAAGGTTTTATTAAGATAGAAAGCCAACATCTTCCACATGGGGTTAAAGTTCTCCTTTGTCGACGCGTTTCGAGGCGGGCAGCCTCTTCTTCATAGACAGCTTGGATGACAGCGCAGACGGCTCCAATCAGTCTTTTAAAGAGCATGCTAAGACCCGTAGTGGATCACAGGTAATACCTTCGTTTAGTACGATGCATGCTGGGACACGATGTCCTAATTGGAGTTCAGTATCGCCCCCAGTGGGCTCCGTGCAGTCATCTGTGGTAAAAGCAATTTTTCACCCTTCAGTGGGCCCCCAAATGTCATGCTTACTTGTTAAACTACATCTGCTGTGCTTTTCGCGGTGGCGGCATGGTTCCTGTACCGCGTAGCCTTCCCTGCATTCAACGGGAATGGTGCAGCCTCCCACGGCCGGGCAGCCGTGTAAATCATTTTGTTTTCCAAAGTCCCGAGGGTTTAAGAGGCGCACTCGACAGCCGTTGTTAAAACCAGAAGGTTTTATTAAGATAGAAAGCCAGCATCTTCCACATGGGGTTAAAGTTCTCCTTTGTCGACGCGTTTCGAGGCGGGCAGCCTCTTCTTCATAGACAGCTTGGATGACTGCGCAGACGGCTCCAATCAGTCTTTTAAAGAGCATGCTAAGACCCGTAGTGGATCACAGGTAATACCTTCGTTTAGTACGATGCATGCTGGGACACGATGTCCTAATTGGAGTTCAGTATCGCCCCCAGTGGGCTCCGTGCAGTCATCTGTGGTAAAAGCAATTTTTCACCCTTCAGTGGGCCCCCAAATGTCATGCTTACTTATTAAACTACATCTGCTGTGCTTTTCGCGGTGGCGGCATGGTTCCTGTACCGCGTAGCCTTCCCTGCATTCAACGGGAATGGTGCAGCCTCCCACGGCCGGGCAGCCGTGTAAATCATTTTGTTTTCCAAAGTCCCGAGGGTTTATATATATATATATTTATTTATTTTTTTTAAACCAAAGCATCCTCGAATGAAAACGCACTCAAATCCAGCTGATTTCACCGGCAGAACAGCATTTATTCACACAGAGTAAGTCTCTTCGCCTTATGCGTTTCGGGGCTTCAATCCCCTTGATCACAGGCATTAACAAGTAATGGGATGGCTTTTCATTTAAGAAGGCATTTGGCAGCATGTGACTCTTTTATGCCCTCCAATTGGGCAACGGGTAAGTCCAACAAAGTGTTGCATGCTGGGAAAGAAAGTCCATAATTATTTTTTATTTTAGTAACATTTCAGTGCCTTCTTACATACTTATTTCCTTTGTAAGCTCCGTCCCATTACCTAATTTAGTTGATTTTCTAAAACCCTCCGTTTTTGTTCGAGTGAAATGTCCAACTAACTATAACGTCAATGAAACCTATGTTTTTTCAGTGACTATATATATATATATATACACATATATATATATAAATATATATATATTCACTGAAAAAACCATAGGTTTCAGGCATGGTATAGTTAGGAATTAGCATTTAAAAAACCTTAGAAATTCACTGAAAAAACCATAGGTTTCAGGGGCGTTATAGTTAGCTGGACTTTTCACTCGTACAAAACCATTCAAATTCCCCCATTATAGTTAGTTCAGCTAACTATAACTTGCTCGCCCGCAATGCACTGCTAATGATGTCACATATTACATCACTCATGACATGGTCAGTGACATCACTCATAACATCACTGATGACATCTCAAATGACATCACTGATGACATCACTGATGACATCATCCAGTGAATGTGTGTTATTCTGAAAATTACATATGTTTTATATATGTATATCTCAAGGTCGATGGAAGAATAAATGGGTATATAAGTGTCTAAATGGATGATTTGTTTTTTAAAAATTGATTGTATAACTGACTGATTAAGTGTATCTTAGTGAATACATGGCTTAGTGAGTAATGTTTAAATGTATCAGTCTCTCACTTAGTGTATAAGTGGCTGCATGGGTTGGTGAGTAGCTACATGAGTGTCTATATAGGTTATTAGTTGGTTTTTTGAGTAACAGTATGAGTGTCTGAGTGTCTGTATGGTTCGGTGGGGGGTATTACGTAGTGCATAGGTGCATGAATGAGTGACTCACTGTTTGTATGTGTTGAAGACAGCATGTGTGCAGGACTGTATGGGTGGATGAGTGTGTGCATGGGTGTGTTAGTGAGTGAATGACTGTCTCAATAGTGTCTTTATGAGTAACTACATATGTTTTAAACTAGTATATGTGACTATTGGTGTGTATAAGTGAGTATATGTGAGAGTGAGAGATTGAAAGAGTTCCTCTATGAATAAGTATGTGTTTCTATAAGTGATTGTTTAAAAGACTAAGTATGTGTAAGTTTCTGTAGAAGTAAGTGTGGTGGTGTGTGTATAACTGTATATGCAAGTAAATGGATGTTTTATTCTTTATTAGCATGAGTGACTATGTGTGTGAGTAACTCTATGGATGAGTGGCGTTGTGTAACAGGATGTATAGGTGTATGAGTACATATGATGAGTTAGTACATGTATGAGTGACTGTATAGGACTGTTGGTGAATGAGTGGATGTGTATGTGGTTCTTAGAATTACTGAATAGGTTGTTGTAACTGATATTGGTATGCCCATTGTTTTGAAAATTTTAGTTTCTATTTTTGAATGTATGTATCAAAGGTTATATTAGGGTGAGAGGAGGTCTGCCACTCTATCAAGGATGATGTCATCAGTGATGTCATTTGAGATGTCATCAGTGATGTCATGAGTGATGTCACTGACCATGTCATGAGTGATGTAATATGTGACGTCATCAGCAGTGCATTGCGGGCGCGTGAGTTATAGTTAGCTGAACTAACTATAACGGGGGAATTTCAATGGTTTTGTACGAGTGAAAAGTCCAGCTAACTATAACGCCCCTGAAACCTATGGTTTTTTCAGTGAATTTCTAAGGTTTTTTAAATGCTAATTCCTAGAAGTTGAAGTTGAAGTTGAAAGGGTTTTGCAAAGCGCTCTATTACCAAACGGTTTCATGGCGCTGAGGAAGGAAACTAACACTGAAGCAAGGAGAAGGGCGGGAATTAAGAAGAAAAGACAGAGGAGAAAAGATAAGTTTTCAGAGCTGCTCGAAAGTCCAAGTAGGAAGGAATAGACCTAATTGCCTGAGGAAGTGAGTTCCAGAAGAGGGGAGCGAGTGTCGAAAACCTGGAGCCACCCGATTTCTTTTTGCGGAATCGGGGGACAAGGAGAAGGAACTGGGTGGAAGAGCAAAGATTTCTAACGGGGACATATACATTGATCTTGGATCTAATGAATGCGGGGGCAGTGCCAGCTAGAGACATAGAAATCAGACAGCCCATCTTGAAGAGCGAGCGCTCCCTAATGGGGAGCCAATGGAGAGTCTTAAGCAAGGGAGTAATGTGATTAGACTTGGGGAGCCTGTAAATAAGGCGAGCCGCTTGATTTTGAATAAGTTGCAGGCGACGGCCCTCGTAGGCGGGAATGCCCACATACAGGGTGTTGCCATAGTCTAGGCGGGATAGGATCATTGCCAAGACAATGAGTTTAAGGGCTTCGACCGTGAAGTAGCGTGAGACTTTCCGGATGGTTCTTAGGGCCAGAAAGCAAGAAGAAACAGCCGAGCTAATCTGGGGACGCAGAGAGAGGTCCAGGCTGACTTTAATGCCCAGGGTTTTAACAGATGCCAAGGGAGACGGGGAGAGACAAAAGTGGGGGGCCAAAAAGCGGGGGACCAGGGATTAGAGGGACCACCAATGAGAACCAGCTCCGTCTTATCGGGATTCAATTTTAATTGATTGAGGTTCATCCAGTTGAAAATGAAAGTAAGAGTAGAGTGGACCCTGAAAACTGAGTCAGGAGAGGAAGAAAGGTTGAAAATGAGCTGGAGGTCATCAGCGTAATTGAACGCTGTTACCTCAAACTCCTGTAAAGCAATTATGAGGGGATGGATGTAAAGATTGAATAAAAGGGGGGAGAGGGAAGAGGCTTGGGGAACCCCACAAGAAACAGAGCGGGTGGGGGCAAGAAAGCCTTCCAAACGAACAGCCTGAGTACAGCCTGCTAAAAAAGAGGTGAGCCAGGTCAAGGCCGACCACCGTAGGCCATCACCCCTGACACGGTCGAGAAGAATGGAATGGTCGACCGTGTTAAAGGCGGCCGAGAGATCGAGAAGGACTAAGGCCTGGGGGGAATTGGTGTCGGCGCCGCGTCTGAGCTCATCAACCACCGAAAGGACAACAGATTCCGTAGAATGCGCAGGCCGAAAGCCGGCCTGGTTGTCGGCCAGGAGATGATGGGCCTCAATGTAGGTGGAAAGTGAGGAGGTGATATGGCTCTCTAGGATCTTGCCCAGGAGTGGGAGAAGCGAGATCGGTTTAAAATTGGAAGGGGCAGTAGGATCAGCGCCGGCATTTTTTATAATAGGGATTACCGTAGCTGCTTTGAAAACATCAGGTACAATTCCTGAGGTAATAGAGGTGTTAAGCAAGGTAATGGGGGGACTGGGCAGTAGGAGAAAATCTCCCTAAGGATGTGTGCCGGGCAAACGTCAGCAGGGGAACCAGTTTTTACTTTTCCCAGGAGAGTACAAAAGGCCTCTTCTGAAATCAAGGGGAATTGGTCAAGAGAGGAGGGGGACGGGGGTAAAGGGGGACAAGAAAAAGAAGGAGGGGCCATGGGAATATTCTGCTTGATAGTAGCAATCTTCTCAATGAAAAAGTCATTGAGGGAGTTGCAGAGGGATTGGGAAGGAATGGGTCTAGGAGCAACTCTTTCGGAGGCAGCAAGCTCGTGGACAATCGCAAATATCTCCTTGGGTTTGTTTGCTGCCTGATGAACTTTCTGGGAAAAATATTCTAGCTTAGCGGCGAGTATGGCTTTTTTATAAACTCTAAGTAGTGTCAAATAAAGGAACTTAAGGTCAGGGCAGTATCTGCGGCGCCACTGACGCTCAGCCTGTCGACGTGCCAACTTCTGGTTCTTTAAAGCACTAGAAAGCCATCTGTTGGCATCGTGAGAACGGCGCGTTCTGACTCGTCAGAGAGGTGCAACATGGTTACAGGCCTCTAAGAGCCAGGTATCGATGGTGGCTACCTGTCGATTGGGAGACAAATCTGTCAAAGTAGGGGCGGAGGAGGCTAAAGAGTGGCCTAAGGCGGTCAAGTCCACCCTATTCCAGTTACGAGCATGGATTTTTTTTGGGAGAGGGGGGTGTTAATCTCCCCCAATGGAGCGGAAAAGGTGATCAAGAAGTGATCAGACCAGGCACAGGGGGATATCGTGGGCGAAGAAATAGACAGATTAGCAGACCAAACTTGATCAAGGGTATGCCCCTGAGCATGGGTAGGAAAAAAAATGTGAGGGATAAAGTTAAGACAGTGAAGGGTGTCGGAAAACTCTTTGGACATGGTGTCTTCACGTGGATCACCCGGCCAGAAGTTAAAGTCACCCAATAAAAGGACCGCGGAGTTGTTGACCACCAAAGTAGCCAGTAAGTCCTGTATGGCTGGAATGAAGTGAGGCAAAGGTTGAGGGGGGTGGTAGAGGAGTACAAAAGTGAGTGGGATCGCAAGGTTTGTGGAGCGTGCAACCAGAAAGTCGATAGAGGGAATGGACTAATGGGAAAGGGACTGGAATTGGAGGTTAGAGCGTATTATCATAGCCTCTCCGCCGCCGATCTTCCCCTCAGGGCGGTCGGCGCGGAGGATGTAGTAGGAATCTGGGAGGGAGGTAAGGATATCGGGGAGGGAGGCGGCAGTGTACCAGGTTTCCGTGAGGAACAGGATCTCTGGTTTCGTGGTATCAAGAAGGTCAAGGAGCTCTAATTGGTGTTTAACCGCAGAACGGGTGTTAAGGAGAGAAATAGAGGCCGTAGGGGGGAGACTAACAGAGTGCTTAGAGCAGGGAAGAGGAGAGGCAGGGCGTGACGCCTCCTTGCATGGACTGGGGTACGGGCGTAGGAAATTGGAGCGATCAAACTGAGCGATTTTAAGAGAGTTGATCCGGGCCTGAATGCAAGGGCTGATGGGCCAATCAGCATGGCCTGCCAGCAGCTGATCAGGTGAGTAGGTAAGGAGACGATCAGGGTGGGGGGCCCCGAGTCCCGGCTAGGCGCGGACGGGCGCAGACGGGCTTGCCTTTGGCGCGCCCGCTAGGCGCGTCCGCTACGCGGCCGGGGAAGGCGCATCATATTTAAGAGGAGAGCAGAGGGTGTGGCCTAGCGTCAATGGCCGTGGCCTGGCCTCAGGGCTTTCCCAATAATGGCTGTAAACCTTCTACAACCCGCAGCAGCCCCTGGATCGGTTGCGCTGGGAGAAGAGAGCAACAGAGGGTAAGATCGTAGCAGAGAATAAAAACAGAAATACACTTTTAAAATTAGCAATACTTCCGGTTCCGCCTCAGGAGTCAGTAGCCATCAGTAGCCTAACTATAACATGCCTGAAACCTATGGTTTTTTCAGTGAATTTCAAAGGTTTTTTAAATGCTAATTTCTAACTATGCCTACAGAGATAGGACATGTGAAGAAAGAAGAAACAACGCACAGAAAGAAAAAAAAGAAATGCAGAAAGAAGCAACAGAAGTCCTCAAAGACGAAGAAAAGTGCAGGAAGAAGGATAAGGTGCAGAAAGAACAAACAGAAGAGCAGAAAGAAGCCTTGTTGCAAAATCATCCTGTATCCTCAACTTTTTCAGACGGATACTGGTGGTAACTGAGTCTGACTAGCCAGTCCTAGAGCCAGTGCTATGTTAAAAAACACTCAGAATACAGTGAAAACACCTACATACACTAGGGAACACTATGCGTTGGAGTCCCCCTGTGATCAGCATGACCTCCTCTGTAAGCCCCTAGTATATAATAGGGCAGTGGATTAAAACTACCTCTTAAAACGCGCCACAGGGCGTGTTTGCACACGTCACCTCAGGCCCCGTCCCCTCACTTCCCCACTGTGTAAACACGCCCTGTGGCCGTTTTAAGTTGGGAGATTAAGTCCCCTTGAATCCTGAGGGTCCCTAGGGTCCAACTAGACCACTAGGTACCTCCAGTGAGCGCCACAGAGCTGCGTTGCAGAGAGATGTAAAAAGGGCACGGCCTAGACCACCTCTCTGCAACGCAGCACAGTGGCGCTTACTGGAAGTACCTGGTGGGCTAGTTGGCCCCCAGGGTCCCTCAGGATTGAAAGGGAATTATTTCCCCAACTTAAAACGTGCCACAGAGCTTGTTTGCACATGCTAACTCAGGCCCGTCCCCTCCCTTCACCACTGTGTAAACACACCCTGTGGCCGTTTTTAGTTGGGAGATTAAGTTCATTTGAATCCTGAGGGTCCCTAGGGTCCAACTAGCCCACTAGGTACCTCCAGTAAGTGCCACAGAGCTGCGTTGCAGAGAGGTGTAAAAAGTGGCACGGCCTGGACCACCTCTCTGCAACGCAGCTCAGTGGCGCTTACTGGAAGCACCTGGTGGGCTAGTTAGCCCCCAGGGGCCCTCAGGATTGAAGGGGAATTATTTCCCCAACTTAAAACGTGCCATAGGGCGTGTTTGCACACTTCACCTCAGGCCCCGTCCCCTCCCTTCCCCACTGTGTAAACACGCCCTGTGGCCGTTTTTTAAGTTGAGAGATTAAGTCCCCTTGAATCCTGAGGATCCCTAGGGGCAAAATAACCCACTAGGTACGTCCAATAAGCGCCATTGCAGAGAGGTGTAAAAAGGGGCACGGCCCGCACCACCTCTCTGCAACGCAGAGCAGTGGCGCTTACTGGAAGCACCTGGTGGGCTAGTTGGCCCCCAGGGTCCCTCAGGATTGAAAGGGAATTATTTCCCCAACTTAAAACGCGCCACAGGGCGTGTTTGCACACGTCACCTCAGGCCCCATCCCCTCCCTTTACCACTGTGTAAATGTGCCCTGTGGCCGTTCTAAGTTGAGAGATTAAGTCCCCTTGAATCCTAAGGGTCCCAAGGGTCAAACTAGCCCACTAGGTACCTCCAGTAAGCGCCACAGAGCTGCGTTGCATAGAGGTGTAAAAAGGGGCGTGGCCTCAGAACACCTGTCTGCAACGCAGCTCCCTGGTGCATACTGGAGATACCTGTTGGGCTAGTTGGCCCTCAGGGGCCCTCAGTATTGAAGGGGAATTAATTCCCCAACTTACAACTGGCCAGGGGGCGCGTTTTCAGAGTGCTGCAAGGAGGGGGCGTGGCCTCCGGCGCGATGCCGGTCTTTTATTTTATTAATTTTTTTAAGAAGGAGGGCTGTGTGGCCCGCCTTCTTTTTCTAATTTACTGGCCCTGGGGACCCCATCCCCCAGGGCCTGCACCCTAATTTTTTTGGTTGAAAAAAATAAATTTGACCCTCTCAAGGCCTTAATCGGCCCGTGGACCCCAACCCCTGGTTCATGACCTTTTTTTTAAAAAATTCTTTAGGAGGGGGCTGAGTTGCCCCCCTCCTCAGGCCACTTATGGCCCCGGGGACCCCAACCCCCGGGGCCGGCCTTTGTTTTTTATTATTTTTAAAAAATATATATTTATAGAAACACCTAGGACGTGCTGGACAAACCGTATGTACCATGACGATTTGCGTGATATTCATTAAAAGGCGACTATGCATAGAATGAATCCACCTGGAATGTATTTACACCGCTAGTGAAGCTCTGACGTGTCTGACGCCCTACCGTGCCTAATCTAGGCACCCCCGCCGGTGGGTACTCTCCAAGTAGACACCCTTGTCGTTTATTTATACAAACATGGGTAGCTATTGACAGGCACATTTAATATACACGCACACCAAGCCATTCAAAGGGGAATCGACAAAAATTCGACCAAACTATGCAAGAAATCCCCCTCACGGTTAATAAAACACACATCCACCGCCGGATGTGTAATACTTTTTATTTTACTCTCTGGAAAGGAGACGAACCTCACTTGAGAGTCACAGCGTGCTCCTGGCTGAGCCCAATGCTATGTTACACCCACCAGTGCCCGCCGAGTGCCTCACACCTCTGTGTTGTATTCCACCAGCTAGTGCGTATGCTATGACACTCTCTAGCCCATGTGCACTGTAACACCACCCCGTGAATATGTCATGCCACACTTTCCTTGGCACAGGTTATATTGCCCCATCTAACGTGCCTTCCTCGATGCATATGTTATTACGCACAGCGCTATGCCATATCTTTGTCACAGTGCATATGCAACGTTACACTTCCCAGCACATATTTTATATTACAACTTTAGAGACTAGATAGGTTACACAACACTGCCCTGTGCATATTACACTCCAAGGCGCATATCGCGTAGCACGTGCTAGTGCCTGTGCTATCTCGCGCTCTCCAATGAATCTGTCATTGCGCACAATGTATTGCATATTATATTTCACGCCCGGTTCATCTTATATCACACTTTTTGGTGCATAGTTTATACCATATACTATATCTAGTTTTCATTTTCAATCGTGCTCTCAGGAATATGTTCTATATAACACTGCGTCCACCTACCCTTTTCACGGGCATTACATTATGCGATGGGGGGTGGAGGGTCAGGGGGTGTTTCTGCCAAGGGAGCCCGGAGTCACAGTCACAAACGTCCTCTTCTTCCTGAATAAAAGTGAGATTATGCCGCATACTCGTTCATATTTTAAGTAGTTTGCACTGACACACATTTTAAAAACAATAAAGTTCCTAATACCCACCTTCTCTGAACAGTTAGCTTGCTGCCCCATCCACCTCCTCCCTATCCTCTGTTGTCTGAATCCATGGACTAGCCTCCTCCCTCCTGCCATGCATGGTCTGATGTGCTGCTGCTGGAGCGGCTTATGCAAAATTTTTGTATACCCATCCCATTTTGCATGTCGTTTTATTAATTAGATTAATTAATTAATCATAATCGTACTAATGGTTTGGAGTGATGTGGAAATAACTAATCAACCTTATTAATGACCAAAATACACGTGGGATTTGCATCTGCATGGCCTAATGAATGACGTGAACTAAATTTCGTACGCATATTAATGATAGATAATTAGAACATTGCATGATATATGTCGCTTTGGTGATGAAATTGTGATTCGTGCTTTATTTAGTAAGTATAAACCACATTGAGTGTTGCTTTTGGCTAGATAAATACACACACATATGAGTATTAGCGAGGGAATAACCTTTTATTAGTCATTTCTATGTATTAATTACGTTTTTGTGTTTCTTTGCTTAAGTTGACTATTCTGGCCTATCAAATGATGGCTGCTTTTGGTGCCTAACCCAACTGCCGACGCTGAACCAGGCTTGGGTGAAGTGCGCCTGCGCTAAAAGATGAGCAACAATGGCCCTGTCTTGACCCCAGGCAAGCTGTACTTATCAAGGCCACTGGGAAAGGTGCCAGCGCTACAGACAAAAGGCTTTAGTAAAGAACCGGAACCAGCATATATGCTGACAACATGGACTAAACCTTATGGGAACGGAGATGTTGACCCCTGATCAGCCAATCAGAACAGTTTAAAACTCAATATTGTTACATTTTGCTATTGAAATTATTATAAAACCCATAGAATAGAGAGGTTGGAGAGGTTGGAGGGTCGCTCCTTCGATTTCCTGATGATATGCTGACAAAAAGGACGGTGACACTGCAGGACAGCTGTTAGCCTGAATCTTTGACGGACTGAATTAATGCCCAAAATCCTGATGAACTTAACCTGCTAAATTGATGGGCATAGATTTGCGAGATTGCCAGATTTGACATAGAGGACGACTTTAGCCAGAATAGGTAAATATGAATGGCAACTTGATCAAATGAATGATTTAATCTGCAATATTAATATAAATTTGGATTTGAACATCTACAGAAATGAGTTGGGTTGTTTATTAATTGAAATGTGTTAATGAAAAGGTTAATTAGAGTATTAGAAATTCACTTAAATCTACAACTAACAGATCCATCCCGGTCATGAGGGGAATACCAAATGTAGAATGTAGGGCCTAATGAGTATAAGAAGGGTTTGTAGGTTTGTTGCTCATTAGGGTAAAGTGGTATCTTCCTACCTCATTATCCAGCACTTGGAAGGATAATCGCCTCTCGTACAGACTGATGGGGAGTGTGTGTTGGTGTTATGGGCCCCACCAGCGAATGTATGGATAGTGTGCGTGTGTGAGATCTTTTGGTCCGCAACGGTAGGGAGGGATTTTGCACTCCGCGCTGGAGCACTGCCACTGCCCTCCATTTAGCATGATGAACTAGTCCACTCCTCCAGCCCTCCATTGCCCAATTCTATGGCCCATCATTGACCTCCTGATTAGCCTCTGTGCTTAGCTTGCTGCCCCTATTCTCCTTCCCCCTGCCCTCCGATGTCTTTGTGCATGCCCCATCCATCCTTTTTGCCCACCATGTTCCATGGACCTGCCAGTCCTATCTACTCTGAGTGTTCTGTTGAGCTGCCACTCCCCTCCCACCCGCCTAGCATTGTCAGATGACTGTAACCTGTCCCTGCCACCTCCACCCTGCCTGTCCACATGCCATGCCCCTATCCCCTTCCTCCTGTCCTCCATGGTCCATTTTACTGCCACACCCTTCTGCCCTCCCTTGTCTGTTGTGCTGCAACTGCTCCTCCTGCCTGCCCCGCACGGTCTGTTGTGAGGCCCCTTCCCCTGAACTCTCTTGTCTGTGCCCAGATCCTGACCCTCCCTTCTATCCTCCATGGTCCTTTGTGCATGCCCCTGCACACTCCTTCTTGCCCATCATAGCCATTGTGCTGCCACTAACCCTCCCACTTGCCATGCATGGTCTTCTGTGCTGCCATGGCCCCTCCCACCTTCCCTGTGTGATCAGCTAGCTGCCCCTGACCCTCTCCCACCTTCCCTCCATGGTCTGTGTGTATGCCATCATAGTCTCATTGTTGCTCTCCATGGTGTGTTTTGTTTCTAGTGCCCAACCTGCCTGGCCTCCATGGTCATCTTGCTGCTCCTGCCTTGCCCCCTTGCCCCCAGCCCTCTGTTTCCATGTGCAGACCCCTATTCCCTCCCTCCTGGCTTGTCTGTTCCATTGTAATGCCCCTGATCCGTCCCTCCTGCCCTTTATGGTCTGTTATGCTGCAGCTTTCTCTCCTGTCTGCCCATTATGGTCAGCTAGCTACCATTGCCTCTTTCCCCTCTGTTCTCTGTTGTCCATGTGCATGGTCCTGTCCCCTCCCTATTGCTTTCTATGGATTGTTGTGCTGCACTCCTGTCCCGCATGCGCTGTGTGGTGTATTGTGCTGCTGCAAACCCTGATGCCTGCCCTGTAGGGTCAGTTTGGTGCACCTCTCCATGTCCCTCCTGTCCTCTGTTATCCGAGTCCATGTCCCTACCCCAATTCCTCCTGCCTACCATGATCCAATGTACCATACTTGCGAACATTTTGAACTTGGTAAGAGGGAGACTTTGAAAAAAAACTGGGGTATTGAATTTCCCCTTTGAGTTACATTGAAAAAGAGGAGATTGTAGACAGGAGAGAGATCAAATAAAGCCCATTTGCGCTTAAAAACATTGGACGTTTCCTGGCTGAAACAGAATCTGTTGGCATGTATGGTTGTACTACCACCGCCACTTCCTTCTGGCCACAATGGTGTATTATATTGCCACAGCCTCTCTTGCCAGTCCTGTATTGTTGGTTTGTTGCCCCTGCCCCCCTTTCCACTGCCCTCCATAGTCTGTTGTGCTGCCACTGCCCTTCCTGCCTGCCCAGTGTGGTCAAATTGTTGCATCTGCACTCTCCTACCTGCCTTCAATTTTCACAGTCCGTGCCCCTGGCCTCTGCCTCTCAACAGTATCCCAATGAACAACTAGATTGCTAACATTCTATATTTATTACAAAAGTGTGGAACGCCTGACGTCATCTTGATGTAATCAAAACTGTAATACCTAGAGTATTTACTTTAGAAATTACATATATGAGAGGGTCTTATTTGCATCTAAATTATGGTTAGTGCTCTAAAAAACTAAAGTGAGGACATATTTTCTGAGTTTTCAAATAGCGACAAAGAACTTTTACATTATTTGTATTCTTTATGTTTTTTTATCCAGTTGACCACTTGATTAAATGTTACACCTAGGGGAGAGGATGTGGTGTTACTTCCAGAGCTGCAGACTTTGCAACTGGGGAACCAGATTGGAGTTTCTGCTTCAGCTCAACATTCTGTGATTCTGGTCAAATCACTTAATCTCCCCATGTCTACAACCAAAATGAATTTGGTCTTGTGTGATGTAGCCAATGCTCATGTAAAGCACTCCAATACCTGACAAGTCTGCACTATATAAAACTGCAAATACTCAAAAATAAGTGTTTTGCACACTTCTGTCATTGGGCTACATGTGGGCTACATCTGTGTGATATTTGTGCTGCATTTGGGCTCTTTTGTCTCTGGTGGCCATCTTGGGAGATTTATTTGTTATGAAGTTTCCTAATTTCCTTATTTACTGCAGTCTCCTCAGTAGGAAATGCTTTCGGTTTTTTACTTTGATTCCATCAAGAAGGTGTTCAGATATGTCACACATTTGCCATAAATTCTGAATGTTAGCACTCTAGTTGCTCATTAGATCACTGTAGTAAAGCTACTGCTCACCACGAAAGTCTGCTGCTGGTATTAAAAGTGCATGTTTCAGTCTGCATATCAGAAGTTTTTAATGAAATAGAAGAGGATTTGAGAAGTCACTCAAAATGTGCCCTAATTTTTCTTTCTTCAGCACTAATCATTATTTCTATGGCAAAATGAACCCCCTCATTGTGTTCCATTTTAAATTAAATGTTTTAAGTGTTACCAGTTTTTTCCAATCAAGATGGCTTCAGGTGTGCCATACTTTTGTCATAAGTAAGACAGTAAGCGCTCTAGTTGTTCTTAAGAACACTCTGGGACATTCTGTCATTGGGCTATACTTGGGCTACATCTGTGTGATATTTGGGCTACATGTGGGCTCTTTTATCTCTGGTGGCCATCTTGGGAGCTTTATTTGTTATGAAGTTTTCTAATTTCCTGCAGTCTCCTCAGTAGGAAATACGTTCAGTTTTTTACTTTGGTTCCATCAAGAAGGCATTCAGATGTGTCACACATTTGCTATAAATTCTGAATGTTAGCACTCTAGTTGCTCATTAGATCACTGTAGTAAAGCTACTGCTCACGAGGGAAGTCTGCTGCTGGTATTCAAAGTGCATGTTTCAGTCTGCATGTCAGAATTTTTTTATGAAATAGAAGAGGATTTGAGAAGTCAAAATGTGCCCTAATTTTTCTTTCTACAGCACTAATCATAATTTCTATGGCAAAATGAACTCCCTCATTTTGTTCCTTTGTAAATTAAATGTTTTAAGGGTTACCCCTTTATTCCAATCAAGATGGCTTCAGGTGTGCCATACTTTTGTCATAAGTAAGACTGTTAGCGCTCTAGTTCTCGTTAGAAAACTCTGGGACATTCTGTCATTGGGCTACATCTGGGTGATATTTGGGCTACATTTGGGCTCCTTTGTCTCTGGTGGCCATTTTGGGAGACTTATTTGTTATGATGTTTCCTAATTTCCTCATTTACTACAGTCTCCTCAGTAGGAAATACTTTCAGTTTTTTACTTTGATTCCATCAGGAAGGCATTCAGATGTGTCACACATTTGCCATAAATTCAGAATGTTAGCACTCTAGTTGCTTATTAGATCACTGTAGTAAAGCTACTGCTCACCAGGGAAGTCTGCTGTTGGTATTGAAAGTGCATGTTTCAGTCTGCATGTCAGAATTTTTTAATGAAATAGAAGAGGATTTGAGAAGTCACTCAAAATGTGCCCTAATTTTTCTTTCTGCAGCACTAATCATACTTTCTATGGCAAAATGAACCCCCTCATTGTGTTCCTTTTTAAATTAAATGTTTTAAGAGTTACCACTTTATGCCAACCAGGATGGCTTCAGGTGTGCTATACGTTTGTCATAAGTAGGACTGTTAGCGCTCTAGTTGTTCTTTAGAACACTCTGGGAAGCTGCAGTAGAACACAAAGGAATCAACTGACAGTCTCTGCCCTTGTTGGATGTACATGTTTTACTGAGAATGTCAGACTTCATTCTCACATGACTGAGAAAGATAATGGGAATTTACAGAAAATATGCTCTCAGTTAGCTTAAAGATCACCTTCCAAACCTCTGTGGGAAAAGCATGAGAAAATAGTTTTCTCTCAAACATGATTTATGATATCCCAGCAGAAGGCTTTTTCACATGGTGAAATCACCTTAGAACACACCACAATTCCTAAAATGAGTATGGTACCATCAATAAATGATTTATAATGTAACTAAAGTCTTAAAACCTTCTATTAACTTCAATGCTTTTTAATGAGGTGCTATCATGTATATTGGTCCTAAGATGGCTGCCAACACTTCTTGGAAGAAGTGCTGACAGCCAATAAGATCTCACGATGAGATGTGTGGTTAGGCTCCGCCCAGATATATATGTGATTTTACTTTTGATTTTCTCAGGAACTACTGAACGGATTTACACCATATATGCAAAAGGCACATGCCTGACCTGAGGACTACCTCTTTGCCAAATTTCAAGTAATTCTGTTCAGCCGTTCGGGCTGTACCTTCGACTAAAGGTCCTATGGGAAAATGCATGGGGGAAACGCGTTTTGGGACCCCCCCTTTTTTCTCGGCCCCCACTTGACGAATCACCCCGAGACTTTCAGGGTAGGAGCTGAGCGGAGCGCCCCATTAGTTTTGAAAATTTCACGAAGATAAGTCAACCGGCGCCAAAGTTATTCAAAATAGAATTTTCAGATTTCCTATGGGAACTCGGTCCTAACTATAACTATCTACTGGCGACCGCCAGTAGATAATATATGAAAAGCCACAATCCTGAAATGAATCCCGCTTCATGGAAAATCAGGTACGGACCACAGCGTATTTTTTAATTCTTCTCTGGTTTATTGCAACATCCATAGCACGGCGCGTTTCGACCAGGTCTCCCCGGTCTTGATCACATGATGTGCCAGGACCTGTGACGTGATTATATAGTAACACCCCGAGAGAACAGTCTCTCCCTCTTGCACAATAGAGCTCAACAACAAACTGTTCGTAAAACCATCTCATCAAAACAAATTTGACCATAAATTGATTTTCATGATAAAACTGTATAAATATAAATATAGATATCCGACAGCTATTCCCATGTAAATTGTAAAAACACGATAGTACATGTTGTATACCGGACAAGTGCCCAAACAGTAGTAATAATGTTTACCGCTCTTGAAGCTCTGCACATTGGGGAAAACTTGTGAGTCAGCTACTAACAGATTTATCTTAGTTGAGTACATAACAAATGACTGTGCAAACATTGATTAAAAAAAAGTGCAAGTGCCAATAAGGTGCTAGTGACAAAAGTAAAAGTAAAACAACTATTGCATCATAGTTGACACTACTACTAATAAATAAATATAAATGGTTGGTCAAGCTGTGTGTGCCTGTAAACATCTATCCATAGTTATACAATGCCAGTGCAGTGTATTATATACATAAATGCACAGAACCAAACATTAGAGACAAGGCCAAGTAAATTCATAGATATGTATCAATCAGACGGTGAGCAGAGACAATGTCAATTCAGTGTGCAATATAAGCAATTTCCCAAGTAATTATTTGAGCAGTGCAAATCAGCCATTATTGTGCAAATAAGCTATTATTATATATCTATATGGCCTAATGCCAATTGATTTTACAGTACTTCAGGACTTCAATAATTAGAGGAGTCTTTCCCAGTTTTCACAGATCTACCAAAAGTCACCAAATGGAAACCCAACTGACACCAAGTAAAACCGATAAAATCAAGTAGAACAAGTTAAATTGGGGCTAAAACCTGGTTTAAATCCACTGAATAAAAAACTGAGATTGGCAATTCTGTACAGGACATATAAAAAGAGGAATAGATGCAGCATTTCTTGTATTCATACGGAGGAAAACAAGTGAAAACTCATAAAACCACTTTTTACAAAAAATTGTGTAAATCTTCCCCCGTATTGAAGCCATTCGGCATCTTGGTATCCAGTTGTAAAATATATTGTGTCTCCAACTGTCTCAGTTACTTTTCTATGTTGCCTCCTCTTATTGACCTAGGTACTGCATCTATTACAAAATATCTAAAATCACTTACATTTTTTTTTGTGTACAAGCTTAAAATGTCGGGTAACTGGGTAACTGGGGTCAGAATTTACTATCGCTCGAAGGTGTTGCAAAATGCAATCGAACACCTGCAGCTTGGTGCTGCCTATGTACTGTAGATGACAGGAAAATTCTAGTGCGTATACCGCAAATTCAGTTTTGCAAGTGAACATTCCATTGATTTTACACGGGATATGTCCAAATGCGTCGGTGTAATCCTGTTTGTTGACCCCAAATTTACATGCTCTGCATGAGCTGCACTTGTAATACCCAGTCCTGTTCGAGAGCCAGTGCCTAGGTGTTAGTACCTCAGGGCTGGTTTTAACCAATGCGTCCCTCATAGAGGGTGTCCTCCTGAAGGTAATTTCTGGTACTTCTTGTAAAATTGGAGAAAGGGTGATGTCAGTTTTTAAAATTGGCCAATTCTTATTAATGACGCTTCTGACTTGCCTTTCATGGCGGCAATATGTAGTTATTAATCTGACCGCCTCATCTTTTCTATGTGCATTATCCTTTCTCTCAACTACAGTGGACACTATATCCAGGCCTATGTTAGTCAACTCTGTCCCTCTACTGGTGTTGTTGGCTTTGAGTAATG
This sequence comes from Triturus cristatus, assembly GCF_964204655.1. Lineage (NCBI taxonomy): Eukaryota > Metazoa > Chordata > Amphibia > Caudata > Salamandridae > Triturus > Triturus cristatus. The sequence continues at coordinate 720,540,777 of NC_140588.1, forward strand.
TTATTTGTAAATCCTTTGTTTTATAGCCCCGTGCCTGAAATCGCTGTAGTGATTCTGCTTGACACTGTTGAAGATCTGTATCCGAACTGCAAATTCTTTTAATTCTTAAAAATTGTCCATATGGAATACTTTTTATGAGGTGTCTAGGGTGGGAACTATTAGCATGCAGTATTGAGTTCCCTGCTGTGCTTTGCCTGTGAAGTTTTGTCTGGATATTCATGTTATTGATATATAACTCCACATCAAGGAACTCAACCCTCTCATTACTTATGGTGGCTGTGAACTCAAGGTTTAAATCATTGACATTGATGAAACTCCTGTGCAGATTCTTTGGAACCTCGCCAAATTACACACACATCATCAATAAACCGCCACCATTCAACTACATGGGTAGCGAATAGTTCCTTGTGGGTGAGCTTGAGGACATGCTCATCCCACCCGCCTACATGCAAACAAGCATAGCTGGTAGAGAGAAGCATGCCCCCATAGCCACTCCACGCATCTGCTGATGCACTTCCTTGTTGAATAAAGATAAATTATTCATTAATCAAAGTTCAATCATTTTCAGTAACATAACATTGTGCCTGAAGAGTTTAATGTTCCTTTTATCCAAAAAGTACTTCACAGCATTCAAACCGTTTGTATGGTGTATACTATATATGTATTTAAAAACTGCTCTGCATTATGTGTATATCAGGTGATCAAGATCGCTTATGCGATCGAAACGCGTCCGGGGCGGACACTTGTCTGCACTTACTTCGGTGATGTTAATAAACTGGTATTAAGAAGTAACCCTTATTTCTTGGACATTTTTTTACTATTCTAAAGTCATTGGTGGTCCGTAGCTGTTTTGGAAACCACCAACTCAGGCACAAACTCTATATATATATATATATATATATATATAGAGAGAGAGAGAGAGAGTTTGTGCCTGAATCCAATCCTTGTGATTTATTGTTTCACAAAAACCGAAGCCCAAATCCATAAGCGTGGTTCAAAAAAAGGTGTATTTGTTACATGGCAAAACGCCCGACGCGTTTCGGAGCAGCCGCTCCTTTGTCACGGGTCATGACCCGTGACCAAGAGCTTGTATGCTCGAAACGCGTCTGTTTTTTTGCCCTGTGATTAAAACGAAGATTATTGGACACTGGATTCGTGTGGCTCTTTCTTGCATCAGGAAAGGATTTGCGAGTTGTTTGGGAATATATATATATATATATAAATATACATAATGCAGAGTAGTTTTTAAAACTATAACTTTTTTGCACTTTTTTATGTAGCAAATATATTAAATCAAATTAATTTTTTGAACGATTTGAAAAAAAATGAAATCCACCTAGGTAAACTTTGGTATATTTATTTATTTTGTATTAAATGTTGCTAAACATTATGTATAACATGATTCTAATTGAAATGTATTTATTTAAAAAATAAAGTAAAATCTATTCTTAATTTGAAAATAGGACATTACATTATTTTAAAATAAAATGATGTGAAGTAATTATTTATAATTTTATGTTAAAATAATTATATTATCTACTGGCGGTCGCCAGTAGATAGTTATAGTTAGGACCGTGTTTCCATAGGAAATCCGCAACATTCTATTTGGAATAACTTTGGCGCCGGTTGACGAATCCTCGCGAAATTTTCAAAATAGGTGGGTCGCTTCGCTCCGCTCCTACCCTGAAAGACTCGGGGGGATTCATCAAGCGGGGGCTGAGAATTACAATTTTCCATAGGGACCTTTAGTCCAAGGTACAGACCGATCGGCTGAACAGAATTACTTGAAATTTGGCAGAGAGGTAGTCCTCAGGTCAGGGAAGTGCCTTTTGCAGGTCTGGTGTCAATCTGTTCAGTAGTTCCTGAGAAAATCAAACGTAAAATCATATACATATGTGGGCGGAGCCTAGCCACACATCTCATCCTGAGATCTGATTGGCTGTCAGCACTTCATCCAAGAAGTGTTGGCAGCCATCTTGGGACCAATATACATGATAGCACCTCATTAAAAAGCATTGCAGTTAATAGAAGGTTTTAAGACTTTAGTTACATTATAAATCATTTGTTGATGGTACCATACTCATTTTAGGAATTGTGGTATGTTCTAAGGTGATTTCACCATGTGAAAAAGCCTTCTGCTGGGATATCATGATTGAGAGAAAAATATTTTCTCATGCTTTTCCCACAGAGGTTTGGAAGGTGATCTATAAGCTAAACTGAGAGCTTATTTTCTGAAAATTCACATTATCTTTCTCAGTCATGTGAGAATGAAGTCTGACATTCTCAGTAAAACATGTACATCCAACATGGGCAGAGACTGTCAGTTGATTCCTTTGTGTTCTACTACAGCTTCACAGAGTGTTCCAAAGAACAACTAGAGCGCTAACAGTCCTACTTATGATAAACATATGGCACACCTGAAGCAATCTTGCTTGGATTAAAGTGGTAACTCTTAAAACCTTTAATTTAAAAAGGAACAAAATGAGGGGGTTCATTTTTCCATAAAAAGTATGATTAGAGCTGCAGAAAGAAAAATTAGGGCACATTTTGAGTGACTTCTCAAATCCTCTTCTATTTCATAAAAAAATTCTGACATGCAGACTGAAACATGCACTTTCAATACATACCAGCAGCAGTTTTCCCTGGTGAGCAATAGCTTTAATACAGTGATCTAATGAGCAAAAAGAGTGCTAACATTCTGAATTTATGGCAAATGTGTGACACATCTGAATGCCTTCTTGATGGAATCAAAGTAAAAAACTGAAAGTATTTCCTACTGAGGAGACTGCAGTAAATGAGGAAATTAGGAAACTTCATAACAAATAAGTCTCCCAAGATGGCCACCAGAGACAAAAGAGCCCAAATGTAGCCCAAATATCACCCAGATGTAGCCCAAGTATAGCCCGATGACAGAATGTCCCAGAGTGTTCTTAAAAACAACTAGAGCGCTTACTGTCTTCATTATGACAAAAGTATGGCACACCTGAAGCCATCTTGATTGGAATAAACTGGTAACACTTAAAACATTTAATTTAAAAAGGAACACAATGAGGGGGTTCATTTTGCCATAGAAATTATGATTAATGCTGAAGAAAGAAAATGAGGGCACATTTTGAGTGACTTCTCAAATCCTCTTCTATTTCATTAAAAAATTCTGACATGCGGAGTGAAACATGCACTTTTAATACCAGGAGCAGACTTCCATGGTGAACAGTAGTTTTACTACAGTGATCTAATGAGCAACTAGAGTGCTAACATTCAGAATTTATGGCAAATGTGTGACATATCTGAATACCTTCATGATGGAATCAAAGTAAAAAACTGAAAGCATTTCCTACTGAGGAGACTGCAGTACATGAGGAAATTAGGAAACTTCATAACAAATAAATCTCCCAAGATGGCCACCGGAGACAAAAGAGCCCAAATGTAGCCCAAAATCACCCAGATGTAGCCCAAATATAGCCCAATGACAGAAGTGTGCAAAACACTTATTATTTTGTGTTTTTGCAGTGTTATATAGTGCAGACTTGTCAGGTATTGGAGTGCTTTACATGAGCATTGGTTACATCACACAAGAACAAATTCATTTTGGTTGTAGACATGGGGAGACTAAGTGATTTGACCAGAATCACAGAATGTCGAGCTGAAGCAGAAACTCCAACCTGGTTCCCCAGTTGCAAAGTCTGCAGTTCTGGAAGTAACACCACATCCTCTCCCCTAAGTGCAACATTTAATCAAGTGGTCAACTGGATAAAAAAACATAAAGATAACAAATAATTTAAAAGTGCTTTGTCGCTATTTGAAAACTCAGAAAATATGTCCTTATTTTAGTCTTTTAGAGCACTAACCATAATTTTGATGCCAATAAGACCCTCTCATATATGTAATTTCTAAAGGAAATGCTCTAGGTATTACAGTTTTGATTACATCAAGATGACGTCAGGCGTTCCACACTTTTGTAATAAATATAGAATGTTAGCAATCTAGTTGTTCATTAGGATACTGTTGAGAGGCAGAGGCCAGGGGCAAGGACTCTGAAAATTGAAGGCAGGTAGGAGGGTGCAAAGGCAACAATTTAACCACACTGAGCAGGCAGGAAGGGCCGTGGCAGCACAACAGACTATGGAGGGCAGTGGAAAGGGGGGCAGGGTCAACAAACCAACAATACAGGACTTGCAAGAGAGGCTGTGGCAATGTAATAGACCATTGTGGGCAGAAGGAAGAGGCAATGGTAGTACAACCATACATGCCAACAGACCCGATTCAGCCAGGAAACGTCCAATGTTTTTAAGCTCAAATGGGCTTTATTTGATCAGTCTCCTGTCTACAATCTCCTCTTTTTCAATGTAACACAAAGGGGAAAATCAATACCCCAGTTTTTTTTCAAAATCTCCCTCTTACCAAGTTCAAAATGTTCGCAAGTATGGTACATTGGATCATGGAAGGAAATGGGGTAGGGACATGGACTTGGATAACAGAGGACAGGAGGGACATGGAGAGGTGCACCAAACTGACAACTGCAGGGCAGGCATCAGGGTTTGCAGCAGCACAATACACCACACAGGGCATGTGGGAAGGGAGTGCAGCACAACAATCCGTTGAAAGCAAGAGGGAGGGGACAGGACCATGCACATGGACAACAGAGAACAGAGGGGCAAGAGGCAATGGTAGCTAGCTGACCATAATGGACAGACAGGAGAGAAAGCTGCAGCATAACTGACCATAAAGGGCAGGAGGGACGGATCAGGGGCATTACAATGGAACAGACAAGCCAGGAGGGAGGGAGTAGGGGTCTGCACATGTAAACAGAGGGCTGGGGCAAGGGGGCAGGGCAGGAGCAGCAAGATAGCCATGGAGGTCAGGCAGGATGGGCACTAGAAGCAAGACACACCATGAAGAGCAACACTGAGACTGTGATGGCATACACACAGACCATGGAGGGAAGGTGGGAGGGGGTCAGGGCAGCTAACTGACCACACAGGGAAGGTGGGAGGGGCCGTGGCAGCACAGAAGACCATACATGGCAAGTGGGAGGGTTAGTGGCAGCACAATGGCTATGATGGGCAAGAAGGAGGGTGCAGGGGCATGCACAAAGGACGATGGAGGATAGAAGGGAGGGTCAGGACCTGTGCACAGACCAGAAAGTTCAGGGGAAGGGGCCTCACAATAGACCGCACGGGGCAGGCAGGAGGAGCAGTTGCAGCACAACAGACCAGGGAGGGCAGAAGGGTGTGGCAGTACAATGGACCATGTAGGACAGGAGGAAGAGGATAGGGGCATGGCATGTGGACAGGCAGGGTGGAGGTGGCAGGGACAGGTTACAGTCATCTGACAATGCTAGGCAGGTGGGAGGGGAGTGGCAGCTCAACAGAACACTCAGAGTAGATAGGAGTGGCAGGTCCATGGAACATGGTGGGCAAAAAGGATGGAGCAGGGGCATGCACAAAGACATCGGAGGGCAGGGGGAGGAGAATAGGGGCAGCAAGCTAAGCACAGAGTTTAAGTAGGAGGTCAATGATGGGGCATAGAATTGGGCAATGGAGGGCAGGAGGAGTGGACTGGTACATCATACTAAATTGAGGGCAGTGGCAGCACATCAGACCATGCATGGCAGGAGGGAGGAGGCTAGTCCATGGATTCACACAACAGAGGTTAGGGAGGAGGGGGATGGGGCAGCAAGCTAACTGTTCAGAGAAGGCGGGTATTAGGAACTTTATTGCTTTTAAAACCTGTGTCTGTGCGAACTACTTAAAATATGAACAAGTATGCAGCATAATCTCACTTTTATTCAGGAAGAAGAGGACGTTTGTGACTGTGACTCCGGGCTCACTTGGCAGAAACACCCCCTGACCCTCCACCCCCTATCGCAAAATGTAATGCCCGTGAAAAGGGTAGGTGAACACAGTGTTATATAGAACATAGTACTGAGAGCACAATTGAAAATGAAAACTAGATATAGTGTATGGTATAAACTATGCACCAAAAAGTGTGATATAAGATGAACCAGGCGTGAAATATAATATGCAATACATTGTGCGCAATTACAGATTCATTGGAGAGCGCGAGATAGCACAGGCACTAGCGCGTGCTATGCGATATGCGCCTTGGAGTGTAATATGCACAGGGCAGTGTTGTGTAACCTAACTAGTCTCTAAAGTTGTAATATAAAATATGTGCTGGGGAGTGTAACGTTGCATATGCACTGTGACAAAGATATGGATCCCAGATTGTAATATGTATGGCATAGCACTGTGCGTTATAACATAGGCATCGAGGAAGGCACGTTAGATGGGGCAATATAACCCGTGCGAAGACAAGTGTGGCATGACATATTCACGGGGTGGTGTTACAGTGCACATGGGCTAGAGAGTGTCATAGCATATGCACTAGCTAGTGGAATACAACACAGAGGTGTGTGGCACTCAGCAGACAATGGTGGGTGTAACACAGCATTGGGCTCTGCCAGTAGCGCGCTGTGACTCTCAAGTGATGTTCGTCCCCTTTCCAGAGAGTAAAATAAAAAGTATTACACATCCGGCAGTGGATGTGTGTTTAATTAACCGTGAGGGGGGTTTCTTGCATAGTTTTAGTCGAATTTTTGTCGAATCCCCTTTGAATGGCTTGGTGTGCATGTGTATTAAATGTGGCCATCAATAGCTACCCATGTTTGTATAAATAAACGACAAGGGTGTCTACCGGGATTAGGCACGGTAGGGCATCAGACATGTCAGAGCTTCACTAGTCGTGTAAATACATTCCACGTGGATTAATTGTATGCATAGTCGCCTTTTAATGAATATCACACAAATCGTCATGGTGATAGGTACGTACAGTTTGTCCAGCATGTCCTAGGTGTGTCTATAAATATATATTTTTTAAAAATAATAAAAAACAGTGGTCGGCCCTGGGGATTGGGTTCAAAAAAATATAATTAGGAGACAGGCCCTGGGGGATGGGGTCATCAGGGCCAATAAATTAGAATAAGAACGGGAACCACACAGCCCCCCTTCTTAAAAATTAAAATAAATAAAAGACTGGCATCGTGCCGGAGGCCATGCCCCCTCCTTGCAGCACTCTGCAAACGCACCCCCTGGCGAATTGTAAGTTGGGGAATTAATTCCTCTTCAATACTGAGGGTCCCTGAGGGCCAACTAGCCCAACAGGCATCTCCAGTATGTGCCAGGGAGCTGTGCTGCAGACAGGTGTTCTGAGGCCAAGCCCCTTTTTACACCTCTCTGCAATGCAGCTCTGTGGCGCTTACTGGAGGTACCTAGTGGTCTAGTTTGACCATAGGGACCCTTAGGATTCAAGGGGACTTAATCTCTCAACTTAGAACAGCCACAGGGCGCGTTTACACAGTGGTGAAGGGAGGGGACGGGGCCTGAGGTGGCACATGCAAACACGCACTATGGCACGTTTTAAATTGGGGATATAATTTCCCTTCAATACTGAGGGCCCCTGGGGGCTAACTAGCCCACCAAGTGCTTCCAGTAAGCGCCACTGAGCTGCATTGCAGAGAGGTGGTCCAGGCCGTGCCACTTTTTACACCTCTCTGCAACGTAGCTCTGTGGCACTTACAGGAGGTACCTAGTGAGCTAGTTGGACCCTAGGGACCCTCAGGATTCAAATGAACTTAATCTCCCAACTAAAATCGGACACAGGGCGTGTTTACACAGTGGTGAAGAGAGGGGACGGGCCCTGAGTTAACGTGTGCAAAAACGCCCTGTGGCCTGTTTTAAGAGGTAGTTTTAATCCCCCTGCCCTATTATATACTAGGGGCTTACAGAGGAGGTCATGCTAATCACAGGGGGACCCCAACGCATAATGTTCCCTAGTGTATGTAGGTGTTTTCACTGTATTCTAAGTGTCTTTTAACATAGCACTGGCTCTAGGACTGGTTAGTCAGACTCAGTTACCACCAGCGTCCGTCTGAAAAAGTTGAGGGTACAGGATGATTTTGCAACAAGGCTTCTTTCTGCTCTTCTTTTTGTTCTTTCTGCACGTTATCCTTCTTCCTGCACTTTTCTTCGTCTTTGAGGACTTCTGTTGCTTCTTTCTGCACTTCTTTTTTTTCTTTCTGTGCATTTTTTCTTCTTTCTTCACATGTCCTATCTCTGTAGGCATAGTTAGAAATTAGCATTTAAAAAACCTTTGAAATTCACAAAAAAAACATAGGTTTCAGGGGTGTTATAGTTAGCTGGACTTTCACTTGTACAAAACCATTGAAATCCCCCGTTATAGTTAGTTCAGCTAACTATAACTCGCGCGCCTGCAATGCACTGCTGATGACATCAAATATTACATCACTCATGATATGGTCAGTGACATCACTCATGACATCACTGATGACATCTCAAATGACATCACTGATGACATCACTGATGACATCATCCTTGTGATAGAGTGACAGACCTCCTCTCACCCTAATATAACCTTTGATACACACATTCAAAAATAGAGACTAAAATTTTCAAAACAATGAACATACCAATACCAGTTACAACAACCTCTTCAGTAATTCTAAGATCCACATACACATCCACTCATTCACCAACAGTCCTATACAGTCACTCATACATGTACTCACTCATCATATGTACTCATACACCTATACATCCTGTTACACAATGCCACTCATCCAACGTAGCTCTGTGGCACTTACAGGAGGTACCTAGTGAGCTAGTTGGACCCTAGGGACCCTCAGGATTCAAATGAACTTAATCTCCCAACTAAAATCGGACACAGGGCGTGTTTACACAGTGGTGAAGAGAGGGGACGGGCCCTGAGTTAACGTGTGCAAAAACGCCCTGTGGCCTGTTTTAAGAGGTAGTTTTAATCCCCCTGCCCTATTATATACTAGGGGCTTACAGAGGAGGTCATGCTAATCACAGGGGGACCCCAACGCATAATGTTCCCTAGTGTATGTAGGTGTTTTCACTGTATTCTAAGTGTCTTTTAACATAGCACTGGCTCTAGGACTGGTTAGTCAGACTCAGTTACCACCAGCGTCCGTCTGAAAAAGTTGAGGGTACAGGATGATTTTGCAACAAGGCTTCTTTCTGCTCTTCTTTTTGTTCTTTCTGCACGTTATCCTTCTTCCTGCACTTTTCTTCGTCTTTGAGGACTTCTGTTGCTTCTTTCTGCACTTCTTTTTTTTCTTTCTGTGCATTTTTTCTTCTTTCTTCACATGTCCTATCTCTGTAGGCATAGTTAGAAATTAGCATTTAAAAAACCTTTGAAATTCACAAAAAAAACATAGGTTTCAGGGGTGTTATAGTTAGCTGGACTTTCACTTGTACAAAACCATTGAAATCCCCCGTTATAGTTAGTTCAGCTAACTATAACTCGCGCGCCTGCAATGCACTGCTGATGACATCAAATATTACATCACTCATGATATGGTCAGTGACATCACTCATGACATCACTGATGACATCTCAAATGACATCACTGATGACATCACTGATGACATCATCCTTGTGATAGAGTGACAGACCTCCTCTCACCCTAATATAACCTTTGATACACACATTCAAAAATAGAGACTAAAATTTTCAAAACAATGAACATACCAATACCAGTTACAACAACCTCTTCAGTAATTCTAAGATCCACATACACATCCACTCATTCACCAACAGTCCTATACAGTCACTCATACATGTACTCACTCATCATATGTACTCATACACCTATACATCCTGTTACACAATGCCACTCATCCATAGAGTTGCTCACACACATAGTCACTCATGCTAATAAAGAATCAAACATACATTTACTTGCATATACAGTTATACACACACCACCACACTTAGTTCTATGGAAACTTACACATACTTAGTCTTTTAAACAATCACTTATAGAAACACATACTTATTCATACAGGAACTCTTTCAATCTCTCACTCTCACATATACTCACTTATATACACCAATAGTCACATATACTAGTTTAAAACATATGTAGTTACTCATAAAGACACTATTGAGACAGTCATTCACTCACTAACACACCCATACACACACTCATCCACCCATACAGTCCTGCACACATGCTGTCTTCAACACATACAAACAGTGAGTCACTCATTCATGCACCTATGCACTACGTAATACCCCCCACCGAACCATGCAGACACTCAGACTGATACTCAAAAAACCAACTAATAACCTATATAGACACCCATGTAGCTACTCACCAACCCATGCAGCCACTTATACACAAAGTGAGAGACTGATACAGATATTTACATATTTAAACATTACTCACTAAGCCATGTATTCACTATGATACACTTAATCAGTCGGTTACACAATCAATTTTTCAAAAACAAATCATCCATTTAGACACTTATATACCCATTTATTCTTCCATCGACCTTGAGATATACACATATAAAACATATTTAATTTTCATAAAAACACACATTCACTGGATGATGTCATCAGTGATGTCATCAGTGATGTCATTTGAGATGTCATCAGTGATGTCATGAGTGATGTCACTGACCATGTCATGAGTGATGTAATATATGACGTCATCAGCAGTGCATTGCGGGCGCGCGAGTTATAGTTAGCTGAACTAACTATAACGGGGGAATTTCAATGGTTTTGTACAAGTGAAAAGTCCAGCTAAATATAACACCCCTGAAACCTATGTTTTTTTCAGTGAATATATATATATTTTAAAAATTTAAATGTGTTAATATATATCGACATTATTTATAGGGTTATGGTTTATTTCTTTGCCTCCATTATTTTCTATGGGAACGTTTTGCAGTACTTGTGCAAGGCCATAGGTGGTGCTGGACTTATTCCAGCTCTGAGTTGGAGTACATTTAAGAATGTTTTGCATGCTTTATGGCTGTAGTACATTTAGAAATGAAGTTTGAGAACAGGAAGGGGCTTACTCTTTTGTGGCAGGGTGCATGCTTCAAATTCAATCCCTCTGTAGCCCTCCCTTAACCCAGACTTACTCCTTTGAATACACCTTCCTTTAGTCCTAAACATTTCCCAATTTCCAGCCACTTCCCCCATCCCTCCCACGTTTACTACTAAAACATATACCTACATTTGCGGAGATCTCTGCAGCTGCGGGTGGCCATTCACATAAAAAATTGTAAAGGCATTAGACCTCCACATGTAGGTTTGTGAATGCCACTTTGTAGTACATTAGAAGCACTATTGTAGTACTACTAAACAAGTTACAAAATGTAGTTTGTTAACAGGCCCCAAAATTTTTACTATTTGCTCATTAGAAGCCAAAGTAAGCCCTGCATATCTTATTCTGGTGCTTTCTCAAAAGTTATTGATGAGCTTCGAGATAATATCCTTGTTTTTCCTTCACAACCAGGATTGGACTTGAAAGTACCAATGAGATAAGGCAGAAGTAGTTTTCTGAGTGACACTTTGTCTTCTAGACTATGCTATGATGCTTACAGAAGTTATTGAAAATGTTTGTTCTTGCATCCAGTTTTAATATTGTCTGTTGTTAGTCAATTTTGAATACTGTCTCTTGTTAGCTACTTTTAGCTTATTCACAATGCAGTAGTAAGTCCGGCACCACTTGTTTCACCTAAAATGATCATCTGTGGACACAATCTTGTGAGGCAAAGACAAGGCAATATACCCATACAAGCAAAAAGAGTGTAGATGCAGGTGCATTTAGCCAGTGTAACTGCTTCCACACAACTATTCACAATAATGGATAGTAGACAACAGATAATATTATGCTGATTTATTAACCTTTTCCCTCTGTCCATTCATTTGAGAATGGCATGATGATGGCAGACAGGAGTAAGTGTCCTAAAATGTGCATATGGTCCTCCAGATCACGATCTGAGATAATAACAGATGGTGACCTATGATGGCTGAATAATTGCAGTACGAAAGTATCAGTCAATTCTCCCGTACAAAAGCTTTTTCTTATTGTCTAAAAATATGCCATTTAATCCATGGCCACCAAAATTGTAATATGCTATCATGAAGCTGTTAAGTCGGTCACAAAATCCATGCTTATAGTGTGCCAGGCCATAGGTGGAAGTAGTAAAGGTTGGAGCAAGCCAATGGCACAGGCATTTGAAGTTTTGTCATGTACATAGACAGTTAGTCAGGACTAAGACACAACTCTGACAACGAGTTATACACAGGGCTTCGAAGGATTCAAAACTTTGAAAGACATGGCAATGGAGATTGGGCTCTTGCCAACTCTAACCACATTATAACGTTCTTACTGGCAGGCTTTCAGAAGCACTTCTGGGGTAGATTATGTAAAGTCAGAACTTAAGGCCTGTTCCAAAATGCAGAATATTCCTGTCAACATGTTGTTTACTGGCTGTGGTATTCTGCGTCATACATGACCTTTCGACATTGCTTGTTTTCCTGTTAGACATGGCATTTTTTGACATGTTTCCCCAAATCTTTTTGCCTTCTGACCTCCTGTTTTTTATGGTATGCTGTACTTCATTTTTACTGATTTAGTGATTCTGCGCACGTTTTCACTGCTATTCAGTGCTAAAGTGCAAGTGCTCCTACTGTTAACTGTGTTATGATTGGTTTTCCGTGATTGGGATATTTGCTATACCAGTAAGTCCCTAGTACAGTGCACTGTGTGTGCCCAAGGTCTGTAAATCAAATGCTGCTAGTGGGCCTGCAGCACTGACTGTGCCACCCACCCAAGTGGCCTTTTCAAAGGGTTCTCAGACCTACCACTGCAGTGTCTGTGTGCACTGTCTGCCATGTTGACCTGGCAAGTGCACCCACTTGCCAGGCCCTAACCTTCCCTTTCCTTTCATATAAGACACCCCTAAGTTAGGCCCAAGATACCCCTATAGGCATGGTGCAGTGTTTGTGAAACGTATCGACATGTACTGGTGTGTGTTACATGTCCTATCTGTGTTATAGGTTAACATGGGAGTTGCCTTGTAACACCTTACAAGTATAATTTTCCATTGGGACAAGATGGAGAGCTGGAGTTTAGGGTTCCTGAACTCAGAATTTAAAAATACATCTTTTAGTGAAGATGATTTTTATATTGTGTGTTTGAAAATGCTACTTTTAGAAAGTGGGCATTTTGTTGCTTAACCATCCGCTGTGCCTTTGCCATTTGTGTATTCTCAGTCTGGGTAAAGAGTGACAGGAGCAGGGGACATGCAACCACACTCGGCAAACACAAGGAGGGGGGTACGGGTGTGTCTTGCCTTTCCTGGGTGACACATAGTTAGAGGAGTTGTCAATTGCATCTGAATGGACTGTGGCTGCCTTCCACAAAATATATCTCCACCTCCTGTAGTGAACCTGGCCTGTGCCAGGCAGAACTGGTTTATGTGGGCTAGAGGAACGTTGCTTGTACCAACTTCAAAGGGAAATGTGGTATAAATATTGGGACCCTGACCCTAGAATTTTGGAACTCTTTTGGATCAAGGAACCTGCCAAGAAGAAGTTGTGAGGAGAGATTACCACTTTGCTGCCTGCTTTGCTGTGTTGGCCTGCAGTAACTGCTTCTGTCTAGGGCAGTGAAAGGAATGGACTGAACTTCCTACAACTTCTTCTTTTGAGTATCTCCAAGGGCTTGAACTAGAGCTTGCCCCTGTTCAAAAAGTCTCAGGAATAGCAAAGACTTCACATTCCTCTGGCTACCGCATCTGGGACTGTGTGTTTCAGCTGCCACAGAGGGAAACAGCAATCCGATGCCCTCACTGAGACCGCCGATGGCTCTGTGGCCTTAAGGCACTGGAGAGGGCACCGCCAAAATTTGTAACGCAACCCTGGTCTCACCCCCACTGCCTGACGCCCCTGAGCTGCTGCTTGCACCGTGCCCTGTGGGCATTGCACTCCACTATGTATCGCTTCACTCCGCTGCCCTGGTCTCCCAAACAGCACTGCTGCACGCTGACATTGACGCAACTGCCTGCATCGTGGTTTGGGGGCACTACTCATATGTTACATGATGCACCTGCCCATACCACAACGCAGCTTTGGCCTATTGAAGCCAGCCCCATCGACCTCAGATCATCAACTGGCACTGAGGTTTGCACAGTGATCTGTCAACACTGCAATGAGCACCACCCCACTTCGCACAGCTGCCCTGGTCTCACCGATGCTGCTGGACATCTGTCACCGAGCCACTACCTGCACCAAGACCTGATGGCACCACACGCTGCACCGCTCCACTTCACATTGCAGCCCCAACGGCCACCGTGGCCGGCCCGTACCGTCGCGGTCACACCGGAACTAAAGGTACTGTTTGAGGGTCTTCCAACACTGCTATGGTCGGCTGGAACTGTTGGATTGGTGTGTTCATGATTCCGGGAGAGCCCTAGATGGAGCTCTCAACTGCAAGGACCTGATTTTTTGCGTTATTGTTATTTTGAATAACTGTATGATAGGTTTTTATTGTTTTGGTCTTGTTTTACACGGATAAAATTGGCTATTTTTCTAAGACTGGTTTGGTGTCCTTTTGTGATGTTTTCACCGTCTTACTGTGTGTTATGTGCAAATGCTTTAAACACTACCTCTGAGATAAGCCTGACTGCTTGTGCCAAGCTACCAAGGTGGTGAGCAGGTGTTTTTTTTAGAAGTGTATCCCCCTTACCCTTACTAGAAGGAAAGGTCCCCTCTTGGTCAAGGTGCATACGTCTGCCAAATAGCGACCCCCATTTCTAACATTTCCTAATAGATTTGTTTATGCTTTGATCCCACTTGGCCTATTCAACTCTTGGATTCCTCATAATGTGACCTGCTGGGCTTATGGCATCCTGGGGCTCCCAACTGAAATCCTTGTGTGACAGGAACTCATTACCATGCCACCTTTCGTTTTGCTAGGTAGCCACACTGTCATTCAGCATATACCTTCTGGCTCACTCTTGTCCTATATTCTTAACCATGCTGTATTTATTGCCACATAGCTGGTCCTCAATCTCTTAACATCCCTGGTATTCTTTGGTGGAAGTTCTTAGAGGCTTCCTCTGAATGATGTAAACCCAACCAGAGGTCAAATCCAATCCTGGGTTTCTCTTCTACCCTTTTCCTTGTGTGTTCCCTTGTTTCCCTGACAAGTACATAATTTCCAAAATATCTCCACGCAGTGACTAAGAGACAGCAGGGTTTACAAACAGTCTGAACACTGCAGTTTACCAGGCTGTGGACCCATCTGGAAGCCCCTTTCAGGCAGTGCCACAAACCATCTCTAAGATCTAGGAAGACTTAGAAAAGTCCTCCAGGAACACGTATCAATCAGAACAACCTAAAAACAACAAGCACTGGCCATATTAGAAATTGTAAACAGATGAAGTGACATCAATAGATTTTTTACACTCTTATTTGAAGAAATAAAAGCTGCATTAACCACTCCTCAAGGTCCTCCCACATTAATTGTCTTAGTTGATATCAAGTTCCCGAGAGAAACAATTGCTTTGATACATTAGTTGATACCAAACCTATAAGATGTTTCATGAATAATGCATTCCAAAATAAAGTATTGATTCCTATCATAACGGGCTTGATGAAATTTCTTTTGATTTACCACCCTGGTCAAAGTGCCAAAGCCGGTCACACTACTCTGGGGATTCATGAAAACGCTCTTTCCAAGTTTCAGTGGGGAAGTCTTTGGACATCCACAGTGCAATTTATGCTGCTATACATAACCATGACACAGCTATGAAATTAAAGTATTGATCATACACCGAAGCAATAGCATTCTTGCACCTTCATATTGGTGAGGTTACTACACTGTGGAAAGTCATTTTAAGCCAATTTTTCTAGCTATTTATTTACCTCCTTAAGCCTATTTACTGTCGGTTTTTGCATAACATCATGAATCCTTTTTGAGCACCAGATCAGCTATGCATCTGCAATTAGAGCTGTACTTTAGTGTCTAAAGTTTAAGGTTAATCTGACAATAAGCTCCTCTATGTTGATTCAAACATGGTATAATTTGCTAACATGTATGCTCTCTTGATTTGTCCTCTACTGATTTGGCTTTGACCCTTGTAAAGAAGTTCTTATACATCTCATATTAATAATCTAAAAATGTGTACATGTGTTGAGGCCAATCCAAAAGAGTGTTTTGAACACATGAAGCAGTATTCCAGTAATACTACTTCACTATCACAAAGTGCAATTCTCTAAGATGCGGTGGAAATTTCCACTATATGTGTCATATACATTGGGCCCAATTGTCAAAGGGCCAGATTCACAAAGATTTACTCATGTAGTACTTTAGAATTCCAGGAATAAGTCAGAAGTAAACCAGAAGTATTTCAAAATGGTTAGTCAGTTTTAAATCCCTAAAGGTACGCCCATGTCTACTCCAGAAGTACTATGCCTCAAACAGGCTCAGATATGCCCCTACTATGACTTGGAGTAAATCAGACATCACACACCTCCACTCACAGGTAATGGAAGGGGATTAGATACAAATCCGTGGATACTGAGTCGAATAATAAAAATAAATACACTTAAATAATGGTCATAATGCTTTAGAAATTGCTACTAACACCATATTGTACAAATGTAAAAGAAATGGTTAAATAATAGAAAAATTACAATAGTTTAAAAATAGTTAAATACATTTCAACTTTGCATACACACATATCCATCCCATTGTCTGAATATTAAATAATAATAAAAATATATTAGTTCATATAACACATGTAACACAAACAATCATATAACTGTAAATATTGTTGACACGTATATGTCATATTATACAAATATATAAAATATAAATTTAAAAGCAGAAAATGTTTACAAATTGCCATATACTTGTCAGCATTGGAGCTATCAATTCAAATGACATATAAAAAATAGATACATAAGAGATGTACATAGATAAAACATTGCAAATATATAAATCAATTATTTGTTTTATAAAAAGGCATGACTCATCTCACATCTAACACACCCCAACAAAACATCATAACATATTTCATGTCCCAAATACACACAAACAAACATTAACACATTGACGCAGAACTCGACTATAGGTGATATCTGGCTCTGGTGTGTTTCACAGAATAAGAAAAGTGGTTAGATCCCATGTCTGTGGGCTTGATTTGTGTGCTTTCATTAGTAATGTTTGTCAGGTGTATTTATTTTTTTCAGGTGATGCATGTTTCCCTATTCTTTTCAAATTGTAGTTCTACAACACATAGGTTAAATTAAATTGCGCGCGCTGCAACGCATTTGGCATTGCAGTGCGCAATTTAATTTGTTTTATTTATATATTTCATTACCTAACTCCGATCGGCCGTATGCCGGAGTTTACTTCCCCCCAGCCTGTCCCTCCCCCGCCCTGCCCCACCGCCCCGCAGCACTCCCTCCAGGAGCCGCTACTGGCAACGACGCTCAACTTTCTGAGATTCTGGGCAAATCACTTGATCTCCCCGTGCCTAACCAAAAAAAAAAGAAATTTGGCTGTCTGTAATGAAACTGGTGCTTATGTAAAGCGCTCTGATACCCGATATTTTCAGGTCAAGTTCGAGCTATATAAAACTCTGGGGGGGGGGGGGGGGGGGAGGTGCAAAGAGCTCCATCCGTAGATGTATTTTGTTGAATTGGTGCAAACAAGTAAGCCAGGAATATTCTTTAAATTCAGGTTTAAATAAGGAGTGCTACAAGAGGGCTGCAGCCACTCATATCACAATGTCTGTAAATCGGTCCCATGTGCATGAAAAACCCTACTCTGAGTGAAGTCTCCTTACTACCTTAACATTACTTCTCATTTTATTTTGGGTATGGTACATTCTTCTAAAACGGCCTAGATTGATTATACATGTTAGTAATATATTTGCTTTCTCTTAACTCGTCGACTCGCCTTTGGTTCCCACAGATAATTTACATTGAAATCAAAAATGTGCTTGGCTGGCAGATATCCATAGTTTGTTGTTTATTGGTATTACATAAATAATGTCAGTTGCATGTGGAAAGATGCTTCGTTTTTTGTCATAGAAATGTGTATCATTTGTACTTATGCAGATATGCTTGCTTGACTTTATGTTTTGTGTGTTTTAAAGTTTTGCACATTACAAGGTGGCCCTTAGTAAGATCTCCACAGATACAGAATATCGATCCTTAGTTTAAATATTATTATTTGTATTTTGCCACCACTCTAGTGGAAAGCCCATAGGGTTTTTGCCATTTTAGGACTAACTCGTTGATCGACAATCTGATACAAAGACACTACAAAGCCGGCATAGACAGGACTGCTCTAGACTGGATTGGATCCTACCTTTACTACAGAACTAATGTTATCCATACTCCACCTTTCTCGTCCATAAAAGCAGGGGTCCCTCAAAGCCCATGCTTTTCAACATCTACATGAAGTCATTGCCGGCACTGATCAATCAATTTCACCTCACGACTATAACAATGCAGATGACTCGCAAATACTCCTTCAAATGGAATGCCCCAAAGACTTTGGAAACTCACCAATTTTCAGTTGTCTCAGAGCCGTGGATCAATGGATGACCTGCAGCCATCTCAAACTCAATGCTTCCAAAACAAAAATACTCACATACGGTGATTGGAAACATTATGACCCGCTCGCTGCCTAGCCTGATAATCTGGTAACACCGAATAAAGTATCGAAGGAAGTAAAAAACCTCAGAATAACCATGGATTCCAAGCTATCGATGAATGCCCAAGTGGATAAATTAGCAAGAATAAGCTTTGTTACTATAAAAACTCTGCAACTAATCTTTCCCCATTTGGGATTTCTACAAAAGGTGCAAACTACCATCTCCCTTGTTCTGTCCAAACTCGATTATGCCAATAACCTCTACCATGGATCACCGTTAATGACTGTGAAAAGGCTACAATGGATTCAGAACTCGGCTGCCAGACTACTCTTACACATAAAACCGCAAGACCACATCTCACCTGCCTTGAAAGCCCTGCATTGGTTACCGGTTGCCAGAAAATCCACATCAAGCTGCTTTTTTTCACCAACAAAGTGATACATGGAACGGGACTGCTCTTCATCAGGAATAAAATCCCTAAACACATTCAACAACCTCCACTCTAGAGAGGCACCTCGCCTCAAAATCCCAAAATACAAGAAAAAAAACATGGGTGGCACATCTTCTCTGTTCAAGCAGCCAAACGATGGAAGTCTTTACCCACCAACATAAAATCCATGGATAACCACCCTAACTTCAGAAAACTACTAAAAAATTAGCTTTTCTTCACATAAGCACCATACACAAACAGAAATATACAGCATATCCCTCTATATATAAGCATTTATATGTACTATAGACATGTAACTATATATGTGTATTAATTTGTATAATCATGTAAAATAATTATGTTTGCAAAACAAAATATATATAGATATTCATTTGTCCCGCGAAACAAATGTATATATTACTGATAGTTACAGTATTCTTTGTTTTTAACATGTATATGAGGGACTGCATAAATAAGTTAATATTTTATCATAGCTATGTATCTACAATTGCTTCACTACTGAATTACAATTTTTTTAATATATATATATATATATATATATATATATATATATATATATATATATATATATATATATATATATATTCACTGAAAAAACCATAGGTTTCACACACGTTATAGTTACGAATTAGCATTTAAAAAACCTTGCAAATTCACTTAAAAAACCATAGGTTTCACACATGTTATAGTTAGCTGGACATTTCACTCGTAAAGAACCAATGAAATTCCCCCGTTATAGTTAGTGCAGGCAACTATAACTCACGCGACTGCAATCCTCTGCTGATGACCTCAGATATTACGTTTCGCCGTGCATGCACCGTGCACGCACCTCGCGATTTAAAAAAAAAAAAAAGGTTTTTTCGCCCTTGGGTGTCCTTCTGTGACCCCCTGACCAAGGCTAGGGGGTCAGGAACTGTCCACTCTGCCCCCTTTTCACGTTCTCCACCTTTTTTTTCACCCCCTCAGACTGCGAGAGACAAAATGGCGGCCGACACTTCCTGGTTTCGACCGATTCGAATGTTTACCGACATCTAACAACCAATCAGAATTGCGCTCACGCACGGCAGTGTGCGCGCACAGTGCGCGCACGGTGCGCGGCTATAGATATTGATATGCTTTTAAATGCTATTTTCTCAGGAAATACTGAACAGATTTACACCAGACCTGCAAAAGGCACTTCCTTGAACTTATGGCTACCTCTCTGCCAAATTTCACGTAATTCTGTTCAGCCGTTCGGGCTGTAGCTGCGACTAAAGGTCCTATGGAAAAATGCATGGGGAAAACGCGTTTTGGGACCCCCCCTTTTTCTCGGCCTCCGCTTGACGAATCACCCCGAGACTTTCAGGGTAGGAGCTGAACGGAGTGCCCCATTAGTTTTGAAAATTTCGCGAGGATTCATCAACCGGCACCAAAGTTATTCAAAATAGAATTTTGAGATTTCCTATGGAAACTAGGTTGTAACTATAACTATCTACTGGCGACCGCCAGTAGATAATATATATATATATATATATATCAAAAACCGCAATGGTAGCGAACCGCCACCGTTAGCCCTCCCCCTACTCACTTGTGATGGTGGTCCGCAGCGAGGTGGCAAACCTCTCCGTATTCCGACAACGCTGTAATTCCTCCTTTCCTGAATCCCCAGCAACCACGGACACCAAATGAGCTTCAAACCGGTCTTTTTAATGAGAGCAAATAGGCAAAACAATTACTCTACGCGTTTCGGGATCACACTCCCTTGATCACGAGTAAGGCAAAGTGAACCAGGAAGTACAATATATAGTCATGTGATTCTTTTTAGTAAACAAAGAAAACAGACTTCCAGGCTACTCGTTACTTCACGAGGCCATTTTTTTCTTGAATGCAACTTTAACAAAGTTTACATTTCGACAAAAATTGCATTGAGTGGAACTGAGTAACACACTTGATGTGATCTGAACCTTCATTGCATTATATATAATAAATACCTATTCCCGTTCATTTAAATCATACGGGTTAAATATATACCTTCCATCATATTCCGATTCAATCGTTATTTCTTCTAAACAATTGTCCACTAAAGCCCCTGTGGGCATTAATATACAATGTCAAAATTGCTTGTTTGAACGGAAATTAATTTTACTTGACATTTAAATGGTACGTCAAAATTGCATATATGCATCTTCAGTCAACACTTCTTGCCCCAGTGGGCTTATCAAAGATACTCAATCTTCCATATGTCACCAGAATAGATCAAAGTTTGCATCTACAAGAAAAACAAATAAATCAATTTAACAATTGATCGAAAAAAATTTTTTAACTAAGACTATATTTCCTGAAAACTTTACACTTTAAAATTCATAAAAACATTTTTTTGCAATAGCATTTGTGCACAAGTTGCTGACTCTCGTTTCAAAAATGCTGGCCTGTGAAGATTCAACATGAACATATTCAATTCATCCTAAGTGCACCGCTAACTCTTCGTCACAGTTATGACCCATCGGGGCCAAAGTACCATACTGGATTATTAGTTTTGACTCCAATCGTCTAAGGTCCTGTACCCTATTTCCTCCTCTCTCATTCATCTTTATTGTGTCAAGGACACAAAAACTGAGTAAATCACTGTTTTGATTGTGATGACTCAGGAAGTGTCGTGCAACAGGGTATTGTTTATCGCCATGTTTGATGGCGCGAAGGTGTTCTAAGATTCTGATTTTAGCCTTATGTATGGTGCTGCCGATATAGGCTTTTTTACAAGGACAAAACAAGGCATAGACGGCATAATCTGTGTTGCATGATGTATGTTTTAAAATCCTGTGGGGCTTGTTGTTTGGAGAAAGGATGCATTCCTTACAGTTTTTGCTATGTTTGCACGCCTTACATTTTCTGCATGTGTAAAAGCCTTATACCCCTAGAATGTTGGTGTGTGTAGGTTCAATAGTTCTGCACAGTGTGTCCTTTAATGATTTCGCCTTTCTATATGTGACTTGTGGAAACAATTCTACACTTTTTGAGAGGTCACTGTCAGTGTGTAACACTGGCCAAAAAGTATTGAGGCTCTTACGCAGATCACTGGCTTGATTGTTAAAGGAGGTAATGAACCTTATTTTCTCTGTCTCGTCATCTTTTGTTTCTTTTTCAGTTAGTAATGATTCCCTTGATCTTTTAGCTACTTCTATCTTTGCTTTGTTTACAACAGTTTTTGAGTAACCCCTTTCCAAAAATCTCAGAGTCATCACTTCTTCTTCCTTTTGATAATCCTCCGGGGAGCTGCAGTTGCGCTTGGCTCGCAAGAGTTCTCCCAAAGGGATACTATCTAACAGAGGTTTTGGATGACAGCTGCGTGCGTGCAAAAGGCTGTTTCCAGCAGTTTTCTTCCTAAATAGGCAGCATTTTAATTTATCATTTTGGATGGTAAGGGAAAGATCAAGAAACTCAATGGTACTCTGTGACCATTGGCTTGTGAACTGAAGATTGTAGACGTTGTCATTAAGGCTTTCTACAAACAGATTTGCTTCAGTCTCACTGCCATTCCAGATACATAGGATGTCGTCGATGTACCGCACCCACTTAACTATCTTGTTTTTGAAAACATGATGTTCTTTGACAACCTTTTCCTCCCAGTACCCCAAATAGAGACAGGCAAAGCAAGGAGCAAAGTAAGTCCCCATTGAAGTACCGAGAGATTGTTTGTAAATTTTGCCATCAAAAGTGAAGAAGTTTTGTGTTAAACAGGTCATCATTTCAACATTTCAACAAGCATTTCAACAAGCATCTGAGTGTGCCTGAGGTATGAGATGGATCTCTCATTCAGATAATATCTACATGCTGCAAGTCCCAACTCATGTGGTATACAAGTATAGAGACTTGCAACATCTAAAGAAAGGAGCGAAAATTCTCTCTTCCACTCCAAATTCTCAATTACTTTCAAAAAATGACCTGTGTCCTTTATATATGATGGAAGCTTAGTGACAAAGGGTTGCAAGAAAAAGTCGACATATTTGGAAGTGTTTTCCATACAGCTACCTCTGGAAGAAACAATCGGTCTTCCCGGAGGGTCTGTTGGGTTCTTATGGATCTTTGGTAATAGGTATAGGGCTGGTAATTTGGGATGTCTGCACGTCAAAAAATCATACTCATTTTTCTCTAATACCCCATCTTTCTTCCATTTGTCTAAGCTTGTTTGAAACAGTCTTATAGAATGTTCGTACTCCATCCTATTACTCCTTTGATATTTCTCACTGTCCCAGACTGACGGAAGTATCGCCAGTAGCAGTGAAGTTTCGAATATCTCTAATTTCGATGGGGTAAAAACAAGCATTTTAACAGAATTCAACATGATGGCCAAGGGAAGACAAACCAACAACAAACAAGGAAGTGTACGAGGTCGTGGAAGAGGAGGCAAAGGCGCAAGAAGAGGAAACAAATCAACACGCAAAGACAATATGAGCCCAGTGGGAAGTCGTACAAGGGGCCAAAGCAAGATGAAGTAATGGATAAGAAAACGGTAATCAATCTATCTGACAGAGTGCTTAGTGATTTTGAAATAGAACTACTTGCCCTTGGACTCACTTTTTGTCCATCAAATGACTTCAATTACACGCAAAGCCGAATAGATCTTTTCCATTTTACTAGGAAATTACGTATTAAAAAATGGTTTGCAACCAAGGTGGAAACTCAAGTAGAAAGCATGAATGTTAATCCAAGCGCAGTAAGTATTAATGATGCCGAGTTACTTCATACAGCCAATGTGTTGGCAGGCTTAGCAACAAACAATGATAATCCATTTACTGATTTTGAGAATGAAAACGTCATCCTTAATTTGAATGCAAAAAATCCATTTAAACCAAAGTCCATCTTTTTGCCACAAATTAAGAACGATGCAATTGAAGTATTTGAGAGAGGAGTAACTCAGGAATTAATGAAACTTTCAAAGAAAAAATGGCATGGATGGATGAATGTTACATCAGCACAAAGAGAGGCTATCAATAGTTTGAAAAATGATAACTCTATAGTTATCAAGAAATCAGACAAAGGGGGAAACGTGGTTGTTCAATCACGACAGAAATATATGAATGAGGGCTTGCAACAACTAGCAGACAGTGAGAAATATCAAAGGAGTAATAGGATGGAGTACGAACATTCTATAAGACTGTTTCAAACAAGCTTAGACAAATGGAAGAAAGATGGGGTATTAGAGAAAAATGAGTATGATTTTTTGACGTGCAGACATCCCAAATTACCAGCCCTATACCTATTACCAAAGATCCATAAGAACCCAACAGACCCTCCGGGAAGACCGATTGTTTCTTCCAGAGGTAGCTGTATGGAAAACACTTCCAAATATGTCGACTTTTTCTTGCAACCCTTTGTCACTAAGCTTCCATCATATATAAAGGACACAGGTCATTTTTTGAAAGTAATTGAGAATTTGGAGTGGAAGAGAGAATTTTCGCTCCTTTCTTTAGATGTTGCAAGTCTCTATACTTGTATACCACATGAGTTGGGACTTGCAGCATGTAGATATTATCTGAATGAGAGATCCATCTCATACCTCAGGCACACTCAGATGCTTGTTGAAATGATGACTTCCTGTTTAACACAAAACTTCTTCACTTTTGATGGCAAAATTTACAAACAATCTCTCGGTACTTCAATGGGGACTTGCTTTGCTCCTTGCTTTGCCTGTCTCTATTTGGGGTACTGGGAGGAAAAGGTTGTCAAAGAACATCATGTTTTCAAAAACAAGATAGTTAAGTGGGTGCGGTACATCGACGACATCCTATGTATCTGGAATGGCAGTGAGACTAAAGCAAATCTGTTTGTAGAAAGCCTTAATGACAACGTCTACAATCTTCAGTTCACAAGCCAATGGTCACAGAGTACCATTGAGTTTCTTGATCTTTCCCTTACCATCCAAAATGATAAATTAAAATGCTGCCTATTTAGGAAGAAAACTGCTGGAAACAGCCTTTTGCACGCACGCAGCTGTCATCCAAAACCTCTGTTAGATAGTATCCCTTTGGGAGAACTCTTGCGAGCCAAGCGCAACTGCAGCTCCCCGGAGGATTATCAAAAGGAAGAAGAAGTGATGACTCTGAGATTTTTGGAAAGGGGTTACTCAAAAACTGTTGTAAACAAAGCAAAGATAGAAGTAGCTAAAAGATCAAGGGAATCATTACTAACTGAAAAAGAAACAAAAGATGACGAGACAGAGAAAATAAGGTTCATTACCTCCTTTAACAATCAAGCCAGTGATCTGCGTAAGAGCCTCAATACTTTTTGGCCAGTGTTACACACTGACAGTGACCTCTCATAAAGTGTAGAATTGTTTCCACAAGTCACATATAGAAAGGCGAAATCATTAAAGGACACACTGTGCAGAACTATTGAACCTACACACACCAACATTCTAGGGGTACAAGGCTTTTACACATGCAGAAAATGTAAGGCGTGCAAACATAGCAAAAACTGTAAGGAATGCATCCTTTCTCCAAACAACAAGCCCCACAGGATTTTAAAACATACATCATGCAACACAGATTATGCCGTCTATGCCTTGTTTTGTCCTTGTAAAAAAGCCTATATCGGCAGCACCATACATAAGGCTAAAATCAGAATCTTAGAACACCTTCGCGCCATCAAACATGGCGATAAACAATACCCTGTTGCACGACACTTCCTGAGTCATCACAATCAAAACAGTGATTTACTCAGTTTTTGTGTCCTTGACACAATAAAGATGAATGAGAGAGGAGGAAATAGGGTACAGGACCTTAGACGATTGGAGTCAAAACTAATAATCCAGTATGGTACTTTGGCCCCGATGGGTCATAACTGTGACGAAGAGTTAGCGGTGCACTTAGGATGAATTGAATATGTTCATGTTGAATCTTCACAGGCCAGCATTTTTTAAACGAGAGTCAGCAACTTGTGCACAAATGCTATTACAAAAAAATGTTTTTATGAATTTTAAAGTGTAAAGTTTTCAGGAAATATAGTCTTAGTTAAAAAAAATTTTTCGATCAATTGTTAAATTGATTTATTTGTTTTTCTTGTAGATGCAAACTTTGATCTATTCTGGTGACATATGGAAGATTGAGTATCTTTGATAAGCCCACTGGGGCAAGAAGTGTTGACTGAAGATGCATATATGCAATTTTGACGTACCATTTAAATGTCAAGTAAAATTAATTTCCGTTCAAACAAGCAATTTTGACATTGCATATTAATGCCCACAGGGGCTTTAGTGGACAATTGTTTAGAAGAAATAACGATTGAATCGGAATATGATGGAAGGTATATATTTAACCCGTATGATTTAAATGAACGGGAATAGTTATTTATTATATATAATGCAATGAAGGTTCAGATCACATCAAGTGTGTTACTCAGTTCCACTCAATGCAATTTTTGTCGAAATGTAAACTTTGTTAAAGTTGCATTCAAGAAAAAAATGGCCTCGTGAAGTAACGAGTAGCCTGGAAGTCTGTTTTCTTTGTTTACTAAAAAGAATCACATGACTATATATTGTACTTCCTGGTTCACTTTGCCTTACTCGTGATCAAGGGAGTGTGATCCCGAAACGCGTAGAGTAATTGTTTTGCCTATTTGCTCTCATTAAAAAGACCGGTTTGAAGCTCATTTGGTGTCCGTGGTTGCTGGGGATTCAGGAAAGGAGGAATTACAGCGTTGTCGGAATATATATATATATACACATAAAAACACAAAGTACAACAACAGTTGAAAGCCGGAGTTTATTTAATGCATCTTTAATCTACATATACTTCCTTCCTTTGTGCATCTATATACCTTACATGTACTTATGGATTATATATGTATTACTTTTCTTCTAATTTAGCATATCTATTACACTAACCTATTTCTCACCCTATACTTCTCTCAATATATCCTCTACCTAAACTCTCAGACTCATCTCAAACCTCTTTCTACTACTCTTTCCAATGCACTACCCTAATTTCTCCCCCAATACCTCTATCAATATATCCTCCACCTCCACTCTTTCATTCATCCCAAACCCCATACCACTACTATGATCACCAAAATAACCCTTTCTAGACTCTCACCTACTCTACCCCTCTTTGCATCATCCCATATCTCTTTTAATATTACGTTCTTCCAAAACAAACATTTTTAAGCCCTTTCCTCTGACTCTTCCCCCTCCACATCCCTTTTTCTCATTCCAAGCCTCCTCCCACTGCTATGACCTCCAAAACAAAACAAAGAAATGTCTAAATCCTTCCCTTTTCTATCCCTCCACTATCCTTCCAATCCAAATAACAGACTAACATGTCCACCTCTCAAATTAATTTCATATTTCACTATACTAATTCACCACTAATCCTTTATGGGTTCCGGAGTAGCGTACTACTCTCAGAAAAAGCGCTTCAACACCCCATTGCTATATAAATACAAACCTTTTTGCCTTTTCTATCCCTCCAATATCCTTCTGAATCCAAATAACTGACTAACATATCCACCACTCAAATTACTTTCATATTTCACTATACAAATTCACCACTAATACTTTTTGGGTTCCGGAGTAGCGTGCTACTCGCCAAAAAAGTGCTTCGACACCTTGTCAAGGGTAGTATGCACTATATAATGCAATTACACTACAATACAATGCAAGGAGCATCACAGTGCCACTTGCAGACTTGTCAGTGGCGTAGCAAGGGGATGGGGGTGGTCCACCCTGGGTGGCATGAGATTTGGGGTTGGTGGCCTCCCCCCAGCTCTTACCCTCTTGGGGCAGCAAACACCCCCCCACACTCTTCGCCAGTGCAGCCAACAATTCGAGGAATCTGCGAGCAACCCTTCTCCCCCCCCCCACCCTCCCCTCTTCAATGCGGCCACCGCAGGTGGCAAATTCAGGGACCGCCCCGGGCGGTCTAAGGTCTAGCTACGCCACTGAGACTTGTAGATGTGTTTTTCAGCCCAGGTTTATAAGAAGTGTACACCATGTAATGAATGAAGAGCATTTTTAACATCCTGAAGGGCTAATTGTTGAAACCTGTGCGTTGGGTTGTTTCCTATTGGTTAGGTTAGGCCAAAGTTGTGTTTGGTGCTACGACAGGGCCTTAGAAACCTACAGAATCAAAATTATTCATGCCAACATATTGTTTAATGCCAGCTTAGTGTGCAGTTTATGTTAAATATCTTGCTTTGGCACCTGCTATAAGCAGTGGGACCTTTATTTTAGAATTACTGGTCCACTGTCTACTTCAGCTGTATTTTGCAACAGGGTTCCTTTTAACACAAATGGACATTTTTCATCCATTACTACCTAGTGCAGAAGTACACCTGGTATGAACTATTGCAGATACAAACCCGGTAATATCTGACGTACTTCTTCTACATATGCTAATAACAGTTCAGACCCGCGTAGAGCTGTACTGCTAATCGTATGGAGCAGTATTACCACGTGAAATCAGCTGGTAATATTTATTTATTTATTTATTTAGGCGATTTATTAAGCGCACAACTACCCGGAGGTGTCTCGGCGCTATAGGACAGATTAGAACAGTCAGTCAGGTGAGACGAAGAGAATTATTTGAATAACCATGTTTTTATGTACTTCCGAAAAGATAAAAGAGTGGAGGCACTCTTAATATGTAGCGGAAGTTCATTCCAGAGTTTGGTTGTTGCCACGATGAATCTCTTATCGCCCCAGGTGGCTTTCTTGGTTCTAGGGACCGTAAGCAGCTGATTAGAGCTAGAGCGTAGATTCCTGATAGGTCTATACTGGCAAAAGCTTCTCCTAAGGAATTCAGGTCCTGAGCCGTGGATTGACTTATAGGCTATACATAATGCCTTAAATTTGGATCTGCTTTTGATAGGCAGCCAATGAAGCTGTCGAATGACTCCTGAAATTGGTTTAGATTTAGGAGTACCCGAGAGAATCCTAGCCGCGGCATTCTGTACCATTTGTAACTTTTTTTGGACTTTTTCTTGTGCGTTTATAAATAGTCCATTGCAATAGTCTATTCTAGACATGACAAGGGTACTGATAAGAGATTTTCCTGCACTAGGAGGAAGATAGGGTAGAAGCTTCTTTATCATTCTGATGGTATAGAATGAGGATGAGGTGATATAATTAGCGTGTGGCATGAATGTTAGTCTGTCGTCAAATAAAACTCCAAGGTTTTTAACTCTGGTGACCGGAACCGGGGGGGAGCCTAATTCCTCAGGCCACCAGGAGGATGACCAGCTGGGGAGAGGTTTTCCAAAAATCATCACCTCCGTTTTGTCAGAGTTTAGTTTTAGACAATTTTTTGACATCCAGGTGCAAATGGTGGACATTCCTTTTTTAAAATTGTCTGCAGTGATGTTTCCATTTTCGTATATTTCAATGACAATTTGGGTGTCATCAGCATATGATGAGAGTCGCAGATCGTGCGATTTTATGATTTTAGCAAGGTCAGCAACATAAAGATTAAACAGCGTAGGGCTCAATGATGAGCCCTGCGGGACACCACATGGTTGGGAAAAGGGAGGTGAGAGGAAGCTTCCCAATTTAACTTGTTGTGAACGATTGTCTAGAAAGGAGGCTAATAAGGCCTTGGCTTTATCTTTAATTCCTATGGCTGATATACGGTTAATGAGGGTTGAATGGTCCACCGTATCAAATGCAGCTGAGAGATCCAACAGCACCAGAATTGCAGCTCCACCCTTATCCAAAGTTGTACGTATTTCATCAGCTGTTTTAATAAGCGCTGTCTCCGTTCCATGCCCTTTCCTGAATCCAAATTGGGTTTCATCTAGACAGTTGTTGTTCTCGATGTATTCGGCCAGCTGAGTGTTCATCACCTTTTCTATGATTTTAGCTGGAAGAGGGAGACCTGCTATGGGTCTGTAGTTACAACAGTCGGAGGGGTCAAGGTTGGGTTTTTTTAAAAGAGGTCTGATTATTGTTTCTTTCCAGATGGAGGGGAAAATTCCAGTTTCAAACATAGAGTTACAAATTTTTGTTAGTTCTGGGGCTATGGTTTCTGCAATGGTTTTTATTATATTGGGTGGGCAAGGGTCATTGGGAGATCCAGATTTGGATTTAAGAATGAGGTCAGTTATGTGTTCGTTTGTGATTTTTTTAAATTCTGAAAAGGAGGGAGAAGGAACCTGATTCTTGTTTTGGGAAGCTGGACTATTGTATGGGGAGAGGTCCATAATAGACATAGTGTTTTGTGCAGAGAAACTGGAGTAAATGTCCATTACCTTATTCTGAAAAAAACTGGCAAGATTATCACAGAGAATTTGGGTAGGTGTTACTGACGGGGGTGTGTTTAATCCTGATAATTTGGTAACAACTTTATACAGTTGTTTCGTGGAGTCTTGAGATGCTTCAATTTGATCAGTATAGAATTTACTTTTTTCTGTTATTAATAATTTTTTGTAGTTGGAAAGTGCTTCCTTATACTGAATTTTAGCTGCGCTATCATAATTTCTGCATTCTGCAATATTTGTAATAAGGGGGCCTGCTGCATCAAGCATTTTTTGCCTTTGCAAACGGCCGATTCTGCAAATCGGCCGTTTGTGAACGCAAAAAAAAGCTCTTCTGATGCAGCAAACCATATTTTGCGATTCAGTAACCTGTTATCGATTAGAAAAATTGATTTGCGATTCGCTATTAGGAAGGGGCGTGTTTTGGGCGTCCCTTCCTAATACCGAATCGCATCGGTATGCATGAATGTTTTGCAAACGAAATGTGGTCGCAAAACGTTTGCATTTTACCACCTATTTCAAGTACGTGGTAACCAATTTGCAAATGGGAAGGGGTCCCCAAGGCACCCCTTCTCCTTTGTGAATGTCTGTAGATGCATTTTCTAAGAGCATGCAGTGGTCCCACAGACCACTGCCGGCTCTTAGAAAATGAAAAGAAAAGTTTATTTAAAAGCAATCACGGACATGGTGGTCTGCTGACCCCAGCAGGCCAACATCCCCGTGAGTTTTGCGATTCCTTGGGGGGTCGCAAATTGCGACCTACCTCATAAATATTCATTAGGTAGGTCATTTGCGATCCCCTAGGAATCACAGAAAGTGTTTAACACACTTTCATGCATTCTGTTTTGCTATTTTCTAATTGCGAATCGCAAGGATTCACAATTAGGAAATTGCAAAATGGTTTGTTGATGCATCTGGCCCTTTAAGTGTTATCTTGTTTTCCTTTAAACTTGTTTCCCTTTTCATCTTTTGTTCCTCAATCTCCTTTTGCATCTACTCTTCTGAAACCCACTTCCCTCTTCTTTTTTCCCCTCTCCCAATCTCTCTGTTTTTTATTCTTCTGCTTCTGTACACTAGGCAGCTAATGAATTTGAACTATCGTGCCGAGACTACTTAGCAGCGAGAGAGCCACTGGAAAGACACTGCTGGTTGAAATGTTGGTGCAAAAAGGTTCGATTTGTGAAATTATTATCTACATCAAATAAAGTAGATTGAGCTTTCTGTTAAAAAGTTGGCAATCTTTTCTGAGATTGTGATCTGACAGTAATAGTGGTTCATCTTCATTCTCTGGCACACTCATGAAGCTCAATCTCGCAGGCTTTCATCTTTACTCTAGAAGGTCCACAATTTCCAGAGTCTCAACATATTTTTCTCAGGGGCGTCAAAGCAAGACTGCCCTCTTTGGTTCAGAGAGGATCATTCAATGCTCATGTCCCACAAAGCTCACCTTACACTAAAATGATGTCTTTGTGCTAATTTTCCATGCCTCTAAATGTTGTTGGCTATGATTAAATCCACCTCACTCTTTTATCTGTACATTTTCCGCACTCTTCTTCGCCCATGCAACTGCGGGTACATTATCTGAGCTTATGGGGGCATCTATTCCTTGCTGTGCCTGCACAGTCAAAATAGACAAATGAAAAGAAATCCCGAAAGCAGGCAATGTACCATGAAGAAGTGCAGACTTGCATTTCGCGCAAGTGAAAACATGAAATTATCAGAGATAGCTTCTAAATAATTAATGAATCAAACCATTCAGTTCAGCAAATTTAATCTGGGAAGACGCATACTAAATTGTACAAATGTTTTCTACAGCAATGCAGATATAACAAATGCAGCCATAAAGAACTCACACAATATAATAAAAATAAGTTAATCTCTGACATTATGCATCTTAGTTTCTCACCAATGAGCAATTACCAAACGCAGACAATGAAGCACTGGTTAAACTTGAATGTATATAATTGGTATGTGCTGAGAGTAAATGTTATGAAACACTGACTGATACGTTGAACACTATTATTCATTAGCCTATTGTGCATCAGTGCTGAATTCAGTGGATTTCAAGTGTTTCCATAGACAGACATTTGCTAGAGCAAATCAAGTCACAGCAAGGAATTTGGATTTATATGGCATATTACACGCATCATTATTTTTCTAAGAAATACAGGAAATGATATAAAATTTGAATAAGAAATAATTATTTGACACCTCGAAGACAAACAGCCTGGGTTTGAACAAACAATTTAGGATTTTACGATCAAAGTGATTTCCTTTGAAAAACAATCTGCGGAGGGAACATATTGCTCTCTCGGATATCATGGAGAATTTTTTTTCATCTCCCGTTCAGATGCTCAAGAAATGTAAATTCATTTTTAAGGCAAAATAAAAGCTATACAAAGCTGCCAGGAAAGAATAATGAGGCGCGCGCCCTGCCATGCCGCCATGATAAATCCAGCGACTCCATGGTTACAGACGGGACGCAGGGCCCGCAGCAACCAGCTCAGCTCATATGGATTTCCTTAGCGCACTAATCTGAACTGGTAAAACAAGTCACGCGCCACATTAGGTGGGAGCTGGAAATATTTACCTAAAGGATGGAAGGGCGGCCAATCTGAAAAGCCAGCTCTTTTCAGTGCAGATTCTTCGCAGGGGGATGGTGCAATGTTTTCTGTATGTGCTATTGGGGAATGGAGCGCCTTAATTCGTGCAAACTTAAAAGAAAAGTGAAGCTTTCTGATGATGGCATTCAGGCCACGCTTTATTGCTGATTCTGTTTCGTGGGCCCAGGCTATAAGCACAATCTACCGGATTTTCTATTTTAGTTGGTAAACATGCAGCACTTTGAGGTCTTAAACACAGGTACATTTTCCTAAAATTGAATTCATTTAGTATACAGTTCATTTAAAAAGTGTGATTAAAAATCTATTTTGTAGGGTGTGCACAGGCCTATGGGATTAGATGAAAATACGTACTTTTCTCACCTCCACACGTGATGCAGGTTAAACATTGGTGCTCCCAGTTATAGTAATTCCAAACACTATCAAACAGTGCTCTCAACGAGCACCCTGTGTTGTCCATTACCTGTACATCAAGTGCTGCCACACCACTGTGTGTTATGGTATAATAATATCCTGTAAAATAAGACCCTTTGTATCGATAGGTAATGTCATTAAAATGTCATTAGGGTAAATCAAGGCACACTTTCTCTGGAACTTACAACGCATCAGGATGTGCTTTGTTTTAATATCATAAGTGTAACCTTCATAGATTCACGCTTGTGTGGACATTTTTTCTCGGGTGTCAAATGTAATCCTGATATTTATTCAGTTATTGCCAGGGTCTGTTTATCCAGGATGTGATGGACCAACATGAAATGTGGCTAGAAGCTTTCAGCTAGACTTAAAGTGCCAGCTTGTGAGAGCCCTCCTACAATAGTTAAAACCCGGATCCTCACAAGGCGACCCCTGATTTACAAAGAATGATACACAGCTATAATGAGCAATCATCCCACGAGCACGTGACCAGTGTGTACACCACGAAGGTGCCTTACTTAATCCCAGTTCTCAGGGGAGCTCGGGATTCTTTGGGTGCAGTCACCATTGGCTGAAGCTCTGTCCCATGATCCCCTGCTGCAGTAGAATCTGTAAAGTCAGTTAACTCTTGAAGCCCCCTGTCTAGTCATTCCAGAGCGTCAAGAACGATAAGGAAGGCTGGGCATTTCACCAGCGAGTCGAGAATCACTTTGCAAAGATAGCATTGCTTATTATATTCCACGGCCTCGAAGTACTTGACAATACATCAGACACACTAAGGATGTTCAAAGATTCCTCTATGTCATGATTTATCCATACGTACAAAAACTCTAACTGCAAACAAGTGGCATGAATGGTGTGGTCCACAACTATCTCTAAATAGTCTTTACCATCAATATTCAATCCGAATTTAAGATCAAGGTTCCAAGATCATGGGAACCAGGGCGAAGGCTTTTCTTTAACCTCTGGTAGCATCAATTCCAGTTGCTTAAGTGATACTCATGTGTTTAACAAGAGCACACTCCCTAAATGGTCCACCTCCACAGGGCATGCTGGCCTTATCTTTACAGGTCACACCATTCAACCTGACCTGGCCAGTCTGCCACTCTGATATTTTGCAGGTTGGTTGTCTGCAGGGAGGCTGCTTTGAGAGCGGGCTCTGTGACCCACACATGCCCTCGTGGCCCATTCTAGTCATAGCTTCATGTAGTGTGGGGTTGATTTGAACATATTCACGACGACCTAATATAGTTTCCAGTCCAGTCTTGGTCTAATCCTTTGCTTTTCGGTAATTGGATGTTGCCCGTTTTCATTCTGGAAGATCATCTGGCATGTATGTGTGAAGATAATGATCTGTATAGATGTTTAATTTCCTCATTAACCTCAATAAGGGCCTTAAGTCTCAAAGATAATCCAAGTAAAAGCAGCATGTCAGATGAGGACAAGCTCTGCTTCTAGCCCACAGGCCATACATTTACTGCATTTCATGAACTTAATGCCATGCATGACTCCTTCCAGGTCTCCTCCGGCCTCAACATCTGGGTCTTCAACAGTCCTTTGGGGAACAAGCTCTTCCATGGCATTAGCGTTTTCTATGTTCTCTTCTCTGGAACAGGCACTGGTTGTTTCTTGATAACCTGCACAAATCTCTCTTTCTTGGTCTTAATATGGCTTCCTTTGGTCTTCATTCCTTTAATACCACCAGGTGTTCTTCTACGGCTTCCAGGTCCTTGCAGGGTTGAGTGTATTCGTGTTAAAAGGGCTTGACGATGGAAATTCTTCCTTGGATGTATACTGAAGTGTGGGTGTAAGGTAAGATTTCTGACCACAGGGTCCTTCCAAAATGTGCTGACTGCCTATTCAGTTGAACATCCTTTTGGGTATTCATATTGAAGATGCTGTTATTACTCTTTAGTTGAGAAGGTCTGACTTGTTTACAAAATGATAGTCTTAGGGTTTCTTACTGTTGATGTCATGTGACATGATGGGTTTTGCTTGCTAGTGATTATGTTGTATTTCCTCTGCAATACAAAGAGGCACACCATGGACCATATCACGCTTCTTGGATAATAGGATTAGGAATGGTGGCAATTAGGGACTAAATGAGGGGAAGCAATCAGTGTCACACAATCTGATAAGACTAGGAATTGAGAAGAAGAGAGATATTTTACCAGATTTCCATAGAGAATTAGTGGAAGAGTTAAAAAAACACTCAAGAAGTTTATCTGCTTCAATGGCATACATTTAAACACTATGATAGACAGTTTCCTGAACAGACCGTCATGGATATATGAGTCTATGCTGGCATTGGGCAGCCTATTTTGCCTTCAGAAGTACATGCTTGCTAAGCCATTAGGTTCATGGAACAGCAAAGGTTCAGAAGCAGAGAGGCTGCCTGAAAAATTGTGGAGTACTCTCAATTGACCCGTGAAGAACTGAGAAGGCTTGCTGTAGTTGTGCCAGTCATAAAAAACACAAGGCAACTTCTATGTGCACTACATTCAGTCGAACCAGTCTTGAAACCAAGAAAGAAGATAGATTTGGTTGAGCAGCTTTTCCCTTCTTGTCTGTTCGAAGAGATTAACTATTGGAAAGGCTTAGAGGAGTTGTGCCAGTTGTGGGGTACTCTCCTGTAGCTTTTCCAAAGATTGTGTGTTTCACTAGAACCATTCATGATAAGAGAAGCACAAGAAACTATTGGGAAAATAAAGGGGAGTGCTTGTAACTCAATTAAAGAAAAAGACAGCATGTGCCTACCAAGGTAAATAATGTCACCCTAGCTCCACTGGACTCTATAAGAAGCAACACTCTTTAGTGAAAATTCTAATATCCTGTTTTCCCTTCTGTGTATAGATGTATTAAATTACTCTTACCTTTTGGCCTTTTTTGCATTATCCTTCAAATGACTGTTTTTGTTAAATGCTTTCCACAGTGTTGCTTAGTTTGGATTAGGAATAGTAAATCTGACCCCCTCACTACAAGAGTCCTCCTCAATGTTGCTAAGTTCATATTGGAAGTAGCAAATCTGATCCCTTGAGGGTCCTATACTTCGCGCAATTATTTTCCCATTTGGAGTGATAATAGTAAATCTGACCCCCCAGCACCAAACTCTTGCCTCAATGTTGTGTAGTTTGGAGTGGAATAGTATATGTGACCCCCCCTCCCCACCCCCACCATAGCCTAATGTTTTCACCAATGCTAATTGGTTTAAAGTGGTGATATTAAATATGTCTCCAACTCCAACACTTTCCCAAATGTTTAGTTTGGAGTGAGAATAGTAGATTTGACCCCGCCACAGTTCAAAGCTTTCTTTAAACTTGATTTGTTTAGATTGGGAATACTAAACTTTACCCCTACAGAGTCCTATGCTTTGCACAGTTTAGTTTCATTTGGAGTGGGAATAATAAATCTGCTCCTCCAGTATTTAACACCTTCCTGCATGTTGCTTAGCTCGAAGTGAGAATACAATATGTGGCCCCTGGATGTCAATGCTTTCTCCAGTGTTGCTTAGTTTGTATTGATCTCTCCAGAGTCCTACACTTTGCCTAATTTTGTTACATTTGGAATGGGAATGTGAATAGTAAATCTAGCTTTTTTTAGTGCCCAATGAATTCTACAATGTTGCTTATCTTGAAATGGAAATAGTCATGACCCACGACCCACCACCCCACAGAGTCCAACCCTTTCCCCAATGTTGTTTAGTATGAATTGGAAATACTAAATTTAACTTCTCCAAAGTCCAACACTTTGCCCAGTTTTGTTTTGTTTGGAGTGAATTCTAAATATCTAATCTAACAAAAGTAAGTTCCTTTATTTTAAGTTTACAAGTACAACATCGTTATCTTTTTAAAAGTTGAAAAATATGTTTATTTGTATTTGTGAAGATATATGTAAGTTTGTTGGTTGACTGGGGTGTATGCCCTGGTAAGCACCAATCTCAATCTTTGTCAGGATAAGACACAAGCAAACCCTAAGTTAACCTGTGCTCACCTCCTTGGTATCTTGTCACAGAGCAGTCAGGCTTAATTTAGAGGCAATGTGTTATGTATTTGAGCAACACTTCAAACTGTAAAACAGTGACAAGTCACCACAAAAGAAGCTCACAACATATTTAAATAGATAGAGTAAGTTTTAATAAGTGAAAGAAGACCACAATGACAAAAAATTATCAATAGAACCAAAGATACTGAAAATTTTAAAGTGTCTAATAAGAAATTTCACCAAAAAGAACAAAGCAATATTAAGGATATCTGATCACCCCAGACCGGGACAAAATCACAGGTTCAGGCTGACCGCGATAGATGGTGGGCCGGCAATGCCAACCCCATTAGGCCCGCTGAACAGAGTCTCTTAAATCCTGGTTGCGGAGCATTATGTGGCTCTGCGTTGAGCATACGTCGCCTAGCTGATGCGATGTTTCGGTTCACCAATACAGCGTGGCTATTGCGTCGACATCGATGATTCCATAGACAAGGCTAGCGATACGAAGTCCAGTGTCGGGAATGCAATGCACAGTTGAGACGATGCATCAATTTCAAGGAGTGGTGAAACTGTGATGCTGAATCTTGACATCACAGCTGCCGCCGGCAAGAGTTGCGAGGAGCTGCATCAAGAAAAGAGTCATGCACTGGCAGTTCTGAAGGCAATGCATTGGTCCCAAGATGTGGGCAATGCGAGTCTGGTGCAATGGATCAAATCCATGCAGCAGCTGTGATGCATTGGTTCTGCTTGGGGATGTGCCCCTCAGCTGAGGAGATGTGTCAGTTCTGCTTGGGGATGCTTCAATCAGCAGAGAAGATGCATTATTGCAGCTGGCAAGCACCTTAGACTCACTTCCAAGGGTCCAGAACTGCGGTGGCACCACTAGACAGGGTAGACTTACAGATACAACAGTCGATCTGTGGGGGTTTGGAAGCCTGTTTTGTCCCTGAGACTTAATATGAGGAGGAAAGCCAACTAACCCTTGGAGTCACTCTGGGTTCTGGGGTCAAGAGATGCAGGTCCAGTCCTTCTTACCCAGGCAAGAGGGCAGCAGGCAGCAGTTCAGCACAGCAGAGCAGGACTCTAGAAGTGTGCAGTTCAGCATAGTTGCAGTCCTTTGGTAGCACAACAGTCCTTATTGCTGGCAGAGTATCCACATGTCCAGAATTATACTGAGGTGGTGGTGTCTGAGGTTTTTCTTTCATATCCAGTGGTGCCTTCTAAGAGGGGGAGAAAATTCTAGTGACAAGCCTTTGAAGTGCACAGATGATATGCCCTGGCTCCAGACTAACTACAAGGGGTATGCATCTTTTTGTGTGGGAACAGGTACAGTCTATTCAGGTGTATATGAAGCTGGGTCCAACTCCTCCCTCCCATTCTGCAAGTGATAGCCCACTCAGTCACACCTAAGCTCCTATTGTGTGTGGCTGTGTAGGAGGAATATACATAGCTCGACTGCCAACAAAAGCCAATTATGTGACCCAAGGCAGGATGCAGACATCTAATTGCAAGAAAATGGCAACTGTTTGAAGGTAACACAAGGAGATTATGGATGGAGCACTGAACCTTTTCAGACACTCACCCCCAGTCACTGATCTGGCTTGAATCCATCATTGTTCTTTAGCTCACTTCACCACCCCTGTTCAGACCCAGCTATATGCAAATCAGACTTGACCCTGTGCCTCATGAAATTAGTGGGAACACTTTCCTTTGTGTCTGCAGAACATGAAGAAGGAGGTCAAAGTCACCTGATTAATCTGGGTGGGGAGTGGAAGGCCATTATCGGAAATTACTCCAAGGATTCTCACAGAGATAACTGGCAATGGAAGGGCATCCAATTTCTCAGGCTACCATGATACTAGCCGGGTAGAAGAATGGTAACTGAATAGAAGCACCTCTATACTCTCTTCATTCAGTTTAACAAAATTTTAGCTAATCCAGCGGGCTCAATCAATCAGGGGAATTGAAAGCGCACTACCCACCCGTCGGGGTCTCAGGCGCTGGGGGGGGAGGAAGCAGCTCTGTTCAGTCAAAGAGCCTGGTCTTGAGTGTCTTCTTGAAGGTGTTCAAGGAGGGTGAGTGTCTGATGTCAATCAGGAGCTCGTTCCAGGTCTTGGCTGCGATGTTGGAGAAGGCTCTTCCACCTGTTCTGGCTCTACGGATACAAGAGGTTTCAGCGAGGGCAAGGTCGGCAGATCGCAGGTTTCATTTGGGTAGGTGGAAGGAGACTTTTTCATTGAGGTATTAGGGTCTGGTGTTGTGGAGGCATTTGTAGGGATGGATGAGTATATTGAAGGTGACTCTCTTCTCAACGGGGAGCCAGAGGAGGTTTCGCAAGTGTTGGGTAATGTGTTTGTGTTGAGGGATGCCGAGTATGAGTCTAGCTGCGGTGTTCTGTATGGTCTGGAGCTTGAGAAGCAAAGATTTGTTGATCCCAGAGTAGAGGGCGTTTCCGTAGTCGAGTCTGCTGGTTATGAGTGCATGGGTGACGGTCTTTATTAATTCGGGGTGCATCCATTTTAAGGTCTTTCGGAGGATGCAGAGGGTGTTGAAGCAGCTAGAGGTGACGGTGTTGACCTGTCAGGTCATGGAGAGGGAGGAGTCGAGTATGATGCAGAGGTCCCAGGCATGATTGATGGGTGTGGGAGGGCTGCCGAGGGCGATGAGCCACCAGGTGTTGTCCCAAGCCAAGGGGGAGGGGACGAGGACCTCTGTCTTCTCCGAGTTGAGCTTCAGGCAGCTGTTGCTCATCCAGGATGCAACATCCTTCATTTCTTCCTTGGAGTTGAGTCTGGTGGCACTGTGGTCTTCGGTGAGGGAGAGAATGAGCTGTCATCTGCGTAGGATGCTATGCTGAGTCAGTGCTGTCTGACAATGCCGCGAGGGAGGCCATGTAGATATTGAAGAGCGTGGGGCTGAGTGACGATCCTTGGAGTACTCCACAGTTGATTTCTGTAGGTTCTGAGAGGATGGGCGGAAGTCTGATTCTTTGGGTTCTTCTGGTAAGGAATGAGCGGATCCAGTTGCGGGCCTTTCCTTGTATGCCGGCATTGTGGAATATGGTGGTGAGTGTGCGGTGAGAGATGGTGTTGAAGGCTGTAGAGAGGCCCAGTAGGATCGGGGCTGTGGTGTGGCCTTGGTCGAGGAGGGTGCAGATGTCGTCTGTGGTGGCAAAAAGGGGGGTGCTATGGTTGCTGCGGAATCCGGATTGGGAGGTGTCGAGGATGGAGCTTTCTTCGATGAATTTTGTTAGTTGTGAATCGACGGTCTTCTCGGTGACTTTGGTCGCGAAAGGGAGGAGGGAGATGAGCCGGTAGTTCTTGAGGTCCGTGGGATCAGCTGAGAGATTTTTGAGCAGGGGTCTGACTTTTGTGCATTTCCAGTCGTCAGGAAAAATGTTGGTCTCGAAGGTGGTGTTGATAGTGCGTCGCAGTTCTGAAGCGACGACAGTAGTGGCTCTGTGGGAGATGTGTGGTGAGCAGAGGTATGTGGGGGCCTCTGAGTGTATGCCTATCATGGTCAAAACTGTGTCTTTGGTGGTGACTGGGGTCCAGGAGGAGATGGTGGGCTGGCTGGAGTTACTGGAGAGGGAGATGGTTACAGATTCCGGTGTCTGGTCATTAAATTTGTCGTAGAGGCTCTTGATTTTCAGATGGAAGTAGCATCCACACTTGTTGCAGAGGTCCTGGGAAGGGGTGATGTCTTTGGTTTCACTGGCGGGTTTGGTGAATTCCTGAATGATTCTGAAGAGTTCCTTGGAGTTGCTGGAGTTGGTGAGGATCTTGTTTTGCATGAAGGTCTTTTTGGGGATCTGATGCGTTGGTGGTATTCCCTCATGGCGTTCTTGTATGTGGTGGGGTCTTCCAGCATTTTGCTGGTTCTCCAGTTCTTCTCGAGGCGTCTGCAAGTGCATCTGGATTCTTGGAGGCCGGCCGTGAACCAGGTGGCCTTCCTGGGGCGCTGCCTGTCAGGGTAACGTAGGGGTGCAAGCTTGTCTGCGCAGTTGGAGATCCATCTGTGGAGTTCTTTGGCTGTGAAGTTAGCATTGATTGAGGTGGTTGGGGCATCATGGATGAGGGTGGAGTTGAGCTGCTCCTTAGTGACTTTGCTCCAGTTCCTTCATGGAGGGCGTGGTGTAGGTTAGGGCGGCGTGGGGTTGTCTACGTCGAAGTGAACACAGTGGTGTCTGTCCATGGGGGTTGCATAGTGTGGCTGAAATGGATATGGTTGCTTCCCGATAGGGTTGAGGGTGTGTCCTGCCTTGTGGGTGGGCATGGTGGTGAGCTGTTTCAGTCAGATGTTGGCAAGATTGTCCAGGAGGGTGGAGGAGTTGGGGTAGTTTGGGGTGTCGCGGTGGTAGTTCAAATCTCTTCGATGAGTATATAGTCCATAGAGGCAATGGCGTGGGGTGCGATGAGGTCGGCAGCGGCGGACGGAATGGAGGTCTGGGGGGTCTGTAGACGAGGGTGCTGCAAAGTGTGGTTCTCGGTTGGTCTGGACCTGGAAGTTGAGGTGTTCGGTGGTGGAGGTGGAGAGTCAGAGGGAGCTCTTGTGTGCGATGGTGAGTCCTCCTCCTGGGCAGTTGGGGTGGTCTTTTCTCTGGATCTTGTATCTGTCAGGGATGGTAGTGGCGATATCGGGGACAGAGGAGGCGGAGGTCCAGGTTTCTCTAAAGAAGGAAACGTCTGGTGAGTGGGTGTTGAGTAGGTCCCAGATCTTTACATTGTGTCTGTGCAGGGAGTGCACATTGAGGAGGATGCAGTTCAGGGCTCCGGAGATGTTGGCATTTGTCGTGGGGGCGGTGTCAGTGGGGGCATGGCCGGAGGCGATAGTCTGGCGGCAGTGGCGGCAGGAGAATTGGCGTGGGTGGTGTTCAACGTGGCAGCTGGCAGTTGTTGTTCTCCTTGGGTTGAGTGCGAGGAGGGCAGCAGGGTCGTAGCGGTGCATGGTCGGAGATCCATGGGTTCTGGCGCTGGTCACGATCGGGTCGTGAAAAGGCACAGGTGCACCAGCGGCACACAATGGCAGTGGCCGCCAGTACATAGGGAAGTGGGAGGGAGGCGCAGCTGGAGGGCGGTAATTGGCAGGGGGGAGGGGCCACAGGGGCAGCAGCGGCAGGAAGAGAGCGGGAAACGGGCATAAACAGGGGCTGAAAACAACAACAGTTACAAGGCACAAAAAATAAGGGCAACAGTAACACTACCAGTGAAAATGGACACAGGGCAGGCACGTGGCAGGCACTTAAGTGAATAATGGGCAACAGTGACACAGGAAAAGAAGAACGGGCACAAGACAGGCACTTAAATGTATAAAGGACAACAGTGACACAGGAAAAAGAAAATGGGCGGAACACAGCACAATGCGGTGGCTCAAACCCCTACCTGCACAGGCACTACACAGCAGCGGTGGAGCAACGGAATGGCAGAGGGAGAGAGCAGGCCTTTGACCAGGAGGTCAGAGGTTCCGCTCGCGCTCCAACGATGCGGCCACCATTAAATAGGGAAGGGGAGGGAGGAGCAGCTGGAAGGCGTTAATCGGCAGGGGGAAGGGGCCATGGGGGCAGCAGCAGCGGGAAGGGAGCAGGAAACAGGTGGAAAAAGGGCCTGAAAACAACAACAGTTACAAGGCACAACAAATAGGGGCCACAGTAACACTGGCAGTGAAAACGGGCACAGGGCAGGCACTTAAGTGAATAAAGGGCAACAGTGACACAGGAAAAGAAAAACGGGCACAAGACAGGCACTTAAATGAATAAAGGGCAACAGTGACACAGGAAAAGTAGAAAGGCCACAAGACAGACACTTAAATGAATAAAGGGCACTGTGACACAGGAAAAGAAGAACAGGCACAAGACAGGCCCTTAAATGAATAAAGGGAAACAGTGACACACAAAAAATAAAACGGGTGGAGGAGGGGCACCCGCAATGATGAAGGCTAACAGAGATGGTATGAAAGTTCTTTGTAATGGTGGTCATTTTCTGGGTGCTGTCCACATAAGATAAAATATTCAAACCAAAAGATCATAATATGCCTGCAACTAACGCATGTACAGATTAAATATGGTGGAACTAATCGATGAACCCTACTGTACTGGAGAACAGAAAATAATCTGATTTTCATCAGATTGAAAAGCATCCAGCAACCTCAGTGGCTTCTGTGTGATGCCCAGCTCTGTTAAACAGGCATTTAGTTCTGCAAGAGAAACTGTGTTGAATGTGTCATAGGCTGCCGATAGGTCTAATAGCACACCCCATCCTTTTTGAGACTTCAGCAGGGTATCATCAGTGATCACTAGTGTAGATACAGTGCCATGGCCAGGTCTGATCCCAGATTGAGAAACACTGAGTAGATTATTCTCTTCTAACAGCAAGGATAGTTCCTGAGTGATAGTCTTTCCCAAATTTTAGATGACAGTGGGAGCAAAGACGTAGGCCTATAATTTTTAGTTCATTAGGATCCGCTTATGGTGACCATACAAGTAAGACCTTCACAGCAAGGGGCGTCAAGCTTTGAAAGGATGCATTTCGTAGTTAGAGTAAATATAATAGCAAGACTTCCACCTGGTTTCTTGATTTTATTCTGCTGTAGAAAGGAGTAGCCAGGAGGGATAGCATCAATTGTATCAGGTGCCGATGAATTCTGTAATCAGGTCTCAGTAATAAATACCATGCCAGGTTTATAAGTGTCAAATAATTTCAAAGGATTCAAATTTTCTTTTACCATTAGATGTGCGCACAGTGTGAGAAGATATGGGAACATTATCCATAACTGGGCTGCTATGGAAAACTGGGTTTAAATAGAAGCCCCATATCTTTCAACTAGGGAGCGAAGACGAGATACACTTTACAGGAGGATCTTAAACATTTAACTGACCTGTATCCTTTAAAGCAAGGATCACTCCTTTGGAATAAAGAGTTCTACAATGCCTTTTAAACTCTTTTTACAGTTTATTTTTTTTTTGGGTGGGGGCTCGACTTACAAACCAATCTCAGCAAATCTTTCACTATGAGTAATGGCCCAAACATTTTTACACTTGAATGTTCTATCTGGGAGGTATGGAATGTCAAAAGGTCAAGACTTTTAATTATTTAGGCATCCCTCCTGACCATAATTTAACTTAGCACAGTCTATTTTCCAATAGGGTTTTCAGTTCCAAAGAGCAATAGAGGCGATGTTCAGCTTCGCACCCCGGCTCGGGCATGATCAGGTGCGCAAGATGATTAGCATTTACAAATGTTATTGCACTTATGTAGTTTTGTACAGAGCTGGGGGGTGGGGGTAGAAAAGT
This sequence comes from Triturus cristatus, assembly GCF_964204655.1. Classification (NCBI taxonomy): domain Eukaryota; kingdom Metazoa; phylum Chordata; class Amphibia; order Caudata; family Salamandridae; genus Triturus; species Triturus cristatus. The sequence goes on from NC_140588.1 coordinate 720,585,275, forward strand.
GCTGGCCCACTTGAGAAGGTTGAGAAAAAGTTCCCCAAAAAACTTCTAGCTGTCACCCAAACCTCTCCTTCTTTCACGTGCCACTCCAAGATGGGTCTCTACCCCCTGGAGGACAGGATTAAGTTGGATCCTCTGTTACTCTGGGTCAGAATTCAGTGTAGAAAGGAGCTTTACTTTCAAAAGATGTACTGGAGGATTGCCTTTTCCTGGATCATGCTTTGGCGAGCCCCTAGATCAAGTATGTGAAAGGAGGGTTTATGGATCTGGGTTTTGCAGATCTATTATCTCAACCTGAGAGAAATAAAGCCAACTGTGACATCCCTGGTGGAAGAGGCATTCAGGGAAATAAGGTGTAGCCTCCCTCAGGCTCATTTTGACAAATTAAGTTGTAGTGCCAAATATAACTTCATCAAATCATCGCTGGGTTGTGAATTTTATCTGATTTCAATCTTTGATGAAAAATGTAGGTTCTTGCTCACCAGATTTCACTTTTAACTTTTTTCATTTATTAGTGGCCTATCCCAAGGATGTTGACTGAGGTATACTCTTGCCAAATTGCCCTTGCAATGATTCATCAAAGCAAAGCAGCATGCACTTCGCTCTCTTCTGTCATTTATATGCTCAACCATAGAAGCACTTCCTGAGATCAATTCTTTGTACATCCAAGATTAGATCTCATAGAGTAGCGTTGCTTTATTTGCAAAACCTGTATGGGTCTGTGTGATGAATGATTTTGATATGTAAACTTGTGTGATCCTATGAAATGGAATCAACTTGTTTTTAAGCATGTTTTTATTATCATTTATTAATGTAGTTTTATGACTCTATCGTTTTATTATCATCCTGTATGGCTTGAGAGCAGCTGAAGAAAGATACATTCACTGACTGAGTTCTATGGTGCGCAGGTGGTCACTCATGGTGACTCATGGTGAGCCCACTGCCCGTGTCCACATATTGGACATGCTTGAATTGTTCCTAATAGGCCCGCTATTCGAAGAGGGCATGGCTTCTGCCAGGAAGCGACACTTCAGGGAGATAAAATAAGGGGAGCAAATTTAAAGCTGAACTGTAGTGCAGCTACTTATAATTAATCTCGAAGGCTATCCTTCATGTTAAGTCTGCAGGAAACATAAACAGAGCTAAAAAATATTGAACACATCAACGCATAAAATATGGTGACCTCTTGACAGGTGGCTCCAGGTACCACCCATACAAAGCGCAATGCTTTTACAAGGAAATGAAAGGTTACATTGCTAACCAGCGGTGCAATACTAATATATTTCAGTACCATTCCTGGATCACCAAATTGCAGCAAAGATAATTCAGTGCTTTAAAATGACATGCTCATCTGTGTTGTAAGACTTGGCAAATCTATTGCGGCAACACCTGAAAAAAAGCCCTTTTTATGCAATTAGCAGAGAGGAGGGTAATTCCTTAATTATCAGTCAGTTCATGTTATCTAGGTTTTAATCAGTGAGATCTTCATGCATTGAGTCTTGTGGAAGCTGGCATGCCATTGCAAACATACCCATGTGATGCTAAAGGCTTTGTAGCTATCATGAGGTACTGGATACAGAATGGGCGGCAATCTTTATTCTGCGTAAGCGGGCATGTACATATGTGTGGCACTCTCAGTGGCGGCCTCAGACATTGGGGAAATTTGCTTTAAACTTTAAAGCAGCATCGCAACCAAAGTTGCAGCGCTGCATTCTGTCAAAAGGGAGAGAGAAAAGCAGCACTAAATTTGCTAAGATATTGCAAGGATTGGTGTCTACTGTCAAGCATATATTTTGCATTGGAAGGTCCTTCCTGTACAAAATGCTGTGCTTGATCAAGGATGAATGCCTTTCCCACCTTGTATGTGCGCTGCTTGAAGACTTATTGAACATACTCCACTTTGATGTCTGCCTTGAGGAGGTGTAATTTGTGGCCAAAGCCTTGCCTACAAACGTTAGTAGAAAGTGCTTTGCATCACAGTTCTAGGGTGGTTGCATGGGAATGCCCATGCACCACTCATGGAACACCCCCTTGAAGCAAAGTAGCACAAAGCAGTCATTGCCCTACTTTGCTTCTACTTAATGCAATTCAATTCATAAAGCTTTATTCGGAGCTTAACAACAAAGTCCATAAAAGCAGATCATGCATAAAACACATCAATGATACACATAAACTAATAACAAAAATAATTCATAAAAACTTCATCAATGGAATTAAAAACAGATAATACATAAAAACTACAATAGCAATGTTAAAAGATGATTATACTAGGCCTAGCCTTGATAGCTTTTAAAAGGAATGTGGCTGTAAAGAAACAGACATCAGGAGAGGGGTTAAATATCAATTTCATGACATCCTTAACTGTTCTAACACCGAGTTTCTTATACAGGGGTTTTAAAAAAGCAATACGGTAATTACCATATAGTGGGCAGAACAGTAGAAAGTGCATTGTACTTTGGGCTGTAGTTCCATCACAAGGGCAAGGACCAATAGGGTATTTTTTGATATTAGGAAACGCCACCAAATGGTGAACAATTCCAAAGCGCAGTCTGGTTAAAACGAACCTATGAGAGGGCCTAGTAACAAAGCTCAAATATGATTGATAACCTGACAACTCACAGCAGCTGTCATAGAGCTTACAGGTGGATAAATTGCTACTGGCCTTCAGATGTTGCTCATACTTTAGTGACAACCAAACTGACTTCAATTCGCTTTTGGACATACTGTTGGCAGCATAACAGTCCTCGTATAAATTAAGACCATATATGTCCTTAAAACTGTGCAAAACAAAATTTACCCAGGGGATCTTCAAATAATTATCTAAAGATAAACAGTCCGTAATAATAGCTCTGTTCATGGAGGTCTCCTCCTTAGCCCAGATCGCACGCCACAGCATTAAGGGTCTATGGGCAATGGAATCTAGGAGATGGGATATTCCAAATTCCCTATGCACCAAATGCGTGGATGCTGAAGTAGGCAAACAGAGTAACCTTTTTAAAAACAGGTTTTCCTCCACTTGGAGACTCCCAACCGAAACATGCCCCCAGACACCTGCTCCATAAAGGGCAATTGAAAGGCACCTCATCTGGTAGATCTTCAGCATGTCACTAATACGTTTATCCCCGATTTTAGAGGCGAACGTGAATACCCCGTGAGCACATTTCGCCATTCTTGCTCTAACGTGGGTGACTTCACTGGGCCAGCTACCTGTCTTGGAAAAGATGATACCCAGGTAGTTAAATGTATCTACCGTCTGTACCCTCTGTCCTTCCATAAAGAAGGAATGAGGTTTTTTACGGCCCTTACCACATTCCATGACAAAGGTCTTTGTTTTGTTAATGACCAGCTTCCTTTCCCCAATAAACAAGGAAAACCTGTCCATGAGGCGTTGGAGGCCGACAGGGGTCCTAGAAAGAAGTACTGCGTCGTCCGCATATAATAATACCGGGATATAGGAGTCAAGAATGATTGGGGCGTCTGCCCCCACAGACCTTAAGACAGAGTCTACCTCGTTGATAAAAAGTGTGAAAAGCAAGGGGGCTAACACACACCCCTGCCTAATGCCACGCTTAACAGGAAACTTAGGAGTACACTCCCCACCCGGGCCATATCGAACACTAGAACTAAGATTAGCATACAGTCTGGCCAGAAAATAGACAATACCCTCCGGTGCCCCCATTCCAAGTAGTGTCTCCCAGAGAATCTGATGGTTAACCATATCGAAGGCACTACTAAGGTCGGCGAAACAGAGGAAGAGGGAACCTTTCTTGGCCAAAGTATATTTTCCAATTAGTAGTTCTAGGTTGAGACACTGTTCTACAGTGCCTCTGCCCTTCCTAAATCCGTATTGAGAATTGGCCAGGATGTTATTATTTTCTGCCCATTCTTCTAATCTGACAAGGAGCACCCGGCTCATAATTTTCACGGACGAATCAAGAAGGGAGATTGGCCGATAGTTCTTAACATCGCCCTTCTCCCCCTTCTTATAGATGGGAATAATAATAGATTCCTCCCATGTGGGCGGTGCCCCATGTCTCACAGCAGTATTAAATACCTTAGTCAATAATGGGCCCCAGATTTCAGGTTCTTTTTTATAAATATCCACCGGCACACCATCGGGTCCCTGAGCCTTCCCACCTTTACTTGCAATAATGCATTTCTTAACCTCGATAGGTGTGATATCTAGGGGAAGAATTGGCCAGACCCCACCTCCATTATCCACGTGTTTATCAGAATCAAAAATCAGGGAAAAGTGGGAGACCCAGCTTCCCACGCTAACATTAGCTGACAGAATAGGCGTAACCTCATCCCTTAAGAAAGGGCTGTTGACTGTGGCCCAAAACAGCGAGGAGTCAGAGGTTTCGGCGGCCCTGTCTAACTTATCCCAGGCCTCACACTTAAGTTCTGCCTTTCTTTCTGAAACCGCTGCCTTATAGGTTGCCCTAAGATGCTGGATAAAAGTAATGTCCCTCTGTTTTTCTGCCAGTGCCACCTTAAGGCTCTTCAGGGCAGCAGTGCAGGCATGATCAAACCACCCCCTTTGCCGATTTGAATCGCCCTTAAAATGTTTGGTGAATACTGCTTCTATAGAGTGATTGATATCGACAAATGTATTCAAAATTACAGCTGTCGGTTCATCACTCACTAGGATAGTTTCAATTTCTTTAGAGCAGTTCTCAATGATGGAACTAGACAGGAGGTCTGCCTTCTCCCCCTTCCACCTAATTCTATACCCATTGGGTCTATGTGGTTCAATGTTATCCACAATACTTGGTTTAGGACCTATATTAGTTTTCCAAAAGGCCATCTCCATGGTCAGGCAGTTGTGGTCACTAATCAAATTATCTACAACCAAAGGGGCAGAACACCATGGAATAAGGCTAGAGGAAGTGCAAAAATAATCAATGACAGAGTTAGCGTTTCTGCCCGTGAAGGTAGGGACAATTTCATCAAGGACACCCCTCGCATTCCCCATGATCTCCATATCATATGTCATCAGGATTTTATTTAATGAATCCCCATATGGATTATGGGGAAAATGGGCGACTCCCTCTCCTCGGGAGCTTAAAAAACCACAGACCCTATGGGCAGAGGACATACAGGTAGAGATATTAAAATCACCCAACCAGATAAAATCGAAGGCGATTTCATTTCCTGTAACAATTTTAACCAAGGCTTCCTCCAAAGCAAAAGCTATCCTTTGCCTAGATTTATCAAAAACATTATTATAAAAATTAATTAAAAGGATATTCCTATCCTGCTCCTTACAAAGCCAAAGGATCTGGGAATGGTCCCCCACCGGGACATGTTTCTTTACTACAAACGGAGCGTCAACAGAAATCAGTGTCAGGAGGCCACCCTTGGCTCTTCCTGAGTTCGAAGCCACTGCTGGTATTTGATATGAGACAAACCCGTTATAATTAATGGGGACCAAACTCCAGGTTTCCTGAAAACATAAAATATTAAAAAGATTGATAAAATCAAACCAACCTAAGCAATCGTCCTTGTGGGAAAGTCCCGCAACATTCCAACAAGCTATGACACATGAATCAGGGTTAACTAAGCAGGTGGAAGGATTCAATAAGGACCTATCCCCTCTCACGTTAACCAATTTTTCGTGGTCGCATACCACAGTAGAGTCTGGTTGGCTTACACCAATATTATTAGTAATAATCGTTGTTATCCTAGGGGCCCTATAGTTGCTCCCTTTACTCGAGTCCAAGTCCTCCGACCTAACACCATCTATGGATGGCTCCAGTCAATCATTGTAATCAAGCCCACTTAATGGCTGGAATCTATTAAACGTAGAGATAGTGGGGGTAGCACACAGATCCTGTACTCTAGGCCTATACCAGTGGCGCTCATCAACAGATTGAATGACAGGTTGAGTTGCAAAATCCCTATAAAAGTACCCAAGCGGCCGCAAGGATATACCATGTTCACTCACAGGGAGAGAAGCGGCTTTAATTAAAACTGTGGCGGTAAGTTGAGGGTTGCGAAAGTTGATGACTATACAGTCGCCTTCGCAGGTCTTACGGGACTTACCAACCCAGTTAATTCTCCTGGTACTAAGTATGTCTCTGGATAATGCTATAGGGAAATCACACTGTCGGTGGAGCCAGTCCACAGTTTTATTCTTTAATGACGAGTGTGATTCTACACTAGCAGGATTGCTATCAGACCTCTTAACAGGGGGGACATTCATAAGAACTGCTACAAATGGTGCACACGTAGGTGGCAGGTCCGGTTGGGGGTTTCTGGTGCTAGGAGTGTTAACATTATGGCCCAACGATTCCCCCAGTTCTGAACCAGCGGGTGGTTTAGTGATATCTTGCCGCTGATATGGTACATTGGGACCCACAACAGGCTTTCCAAGGGCACACCCAGGTCTGCATTCAGAACTGCTGTTCTCAGCCACCATTAGGGCTGAATTAGAGGTAGTTAAAGAAGTCTCCTCTGGCACCTGTGTACCAGTAATATTGTTTGGGGCTGGTCTAGCCTTGATAAAAGAATCCAAAATGCCTCCCAATCTGACTACTTCATCGGCGAGAGTGGAAAGTTTGGTCAATAGAGGTTTAACAAATATGTCAAACTTGGCAGCTATAGCCTGGGTTATAAGATCCAACTGTTCTTTATCTAAAATGACCTTAGCTCCTTCCGTTAGCACCGATTGGGCTGGGACATTAATCTGCGGGGTGGTGTCCTTTTTGTTAGCATGGCGATTCCCTCCTCGCTTAGACTGTGTGGGTTTACTGGTGTTCCTACAGGTGCGTGTTAATTTTTGGCGTCTGGATACAGACTGGCTGGGGATGGGTACATCAGGAAAAATAGCTTGGCCTGGTTCAGGGTCGATCGTAGACTCAGGAGTATCACTTTCCGAGCTAATGATGTCAGTTACAACTCCCTCAGATATACAATTAGTGGGTAATGAGGGAGAATTAGCATCCTGAACAAGGGGGGTCTCGGAGGCCAAACAATTAGGCGGGGGGGACACCAAACTCTGTGACCCTGGACGACCTAGAGATTTCCTACGTTCCTGGTTAATTTTATCGACCATCTTAACCAGGTAATTGTCCATGGTTGTGGTCAGGGCTGCTGTCTTTGCTTTAGGCATAATTAGCAAATCAGGCTCCCACACCCCCTTAAATTTCTGCTTGTAGACACCAGACAACAATATACCAGTGTTTCCCAAATGGGTTATCACATACGACCTCCGATCTCCTAGGAGCTTTAAACGATAACAAAAAGTGACTTGGCTATCAATACACACAACAGAATGCGCTATGGTGAATTAAATAACACGAATATCGATAGGCCGGTCTGCTGCTCCCACCTGCCCCCTCCTGTCCCGGACTGTCTCAGACTGTCCGCCCTTAGTCCGGGCTTCGTCCAGGGCGTCCCGCGTCGCGTCCCGCTCCGCTTGTACTGGTGCTTTTGTAGCCAAGACAACAGCCAATGGGAAATAGAGGTGGTCCGTTATCCCGTTAATGGGTGGGATGGCGTGAGGGCGGGCCGCTACACAGCTGCGGCGCTCAGGGCTCCTGGGACCTGCAGTCCCGTCCGGCGACTCCTTCAGAAAACAGCGACTGAGTGGTGAGTAGTGAGAGCCTCACCTCCTCCTGCAATGCGATGCGGGACTTAATGCAAATTTGCAACACACATCACGATTTGCATCAGAAAGTAATTCCAACAGAACACTTTTTGCTGGGTTTATGTCACTTCTTGGTAAATTTGTGGTCTTTATGGCACAAGCCCAAAAGCGCCACGGAGAGGAGGACAAGCATTGGTTCTAGGCCACTGTCTGCTTTCTATTTTCCTTTCACAGAATGAACACATCATAGAAATAGCTTTATTCACTTTTTGGTGGGAACTGGCACCTTCTTCACACTTAGGACTGCAGAAGTGTGCTAATGATGAACATGAATTAAGCTATGTCACAGTACATATAGGAAAGTCCAATGCTGCTGCACTTTTCACAAACAAACCATCGTAAGGGGGGGAGGTTGCCGAAACAATGACACATTCTTCAAAAAGAGGATTTTTACTAATCGCATATTTGAGAAATGTGTTGTTGAATATCAATATCCTAAATAGAAGGATACCCAATAGCCTTTTTACTTCTTAACAATCAAAAAGGGTAAAGCTATTTGCATTTATAATCTCGCGCACACATCATTTTAGGGATCCTGCAAGAATGGGGGATGCTAGCAGATGCAAGAAACTAATTTACATTTATTGTAGTTAACAGATGTTTCCCAAATGCCTTATCCATAAACCAGTGGATATGCTGGTTTGCTGATGATCCACATTATGTTCAGCATCCTCAGCACTTTTCTTAGTGGAAAGTATTTACAGTTAGATCACAATGCCATTGAGTATTGCCTATGCCAGTGAAGAGGACCCACATCGCCCATTGAACTTCTTTAGTTTTACAGCAGCCTATGCAAACACAGCTCACAGAACACATTGTGTCCTCAGCCATCATACCAAAGTGGTTTTCGGTAGATGAGTTTGTAATTTTTCCAAGTAGAATATTAATAAATAACTGGGATCCGACTCAACCTTTGCATTTGCAGCATCATCTTTTTAATTTAGCAAATAGTAAGTGCTGTTCGGGGCCGCAGATCATTTAGCAGAAAATATAGCTAGACAAAAGCTAGCAGATTTTTCGAACACACATTACTGCTTAGCCATCTGCATGCCCGGTTAGTCCACTGTGTTCCTTCAAGATGAGGAAAAAGATAATTTGTCAACAAACGTAAAGGTGAATTGCATTTCGCTCTTTCCTTAACAAAGAAATTACATCATGGTACGTCACCGTAAGGAGGCTTGTGAAGGTTTACATATTGCCAAAGTCCTTATAGTTTAATTGTCCAAAGTATACCGTCCTCTAGCACCACACATAAGGTATGATTGGCGTGCAATTTCTGAGAAAAGGGAGAATGCGTACTTAGCATTTCAACAAATGGTATGTGTTGTACACCACCCACTACCCAGTGTACCAGTGACAAGCACTCTACTCGGCCCCAAAACATAACATTAAATGCACATTATAAGAAGCAACAAAGCATACCATTTCTTCACTGTGACAATTCCTTTGGACAGCCGCCCGAGGACGAATCAAGTTTTGAAAACAAACGTTTGGTTCTTTTATGGAATTTTTAAAACAGTAATTCAGACTACCATAGTCTAGTTTTGGGAGGCTTTCAAAATATTTTTCGCGTTTCACAAACTTAGGTTGCAAGCATTTCTTTATAGCCAAATTTCTTTATACCATGTGCACCTACCAGAACACATATTAGCACTAATCAACCATCATAATTCACTTTTAGAGAAACATTCATGTGCTACATAAATATGCATTGCAATGTTAAACTAGAGCTCAGAACATTGCAATGCTCGCAAATGAAATTGTACAGTTATTATTCATTGTGCGTCTTCGTCTGTTAAGTATTGACATTTTATCGCATGTCTCTTTCAATAGCATGTCATTTGAATTAACAACGAGAGGTGGTTGGGTGTCCCGGCGCCCTACTTATGCAACATCGGTGTGTCGGACAAAACTGACTGATGAATAAGGCAGAAGATAGGGTCCACCAACCAAGTGATTTAATCATTGACTAAGAAAAAAGGTCTGGCTGTTTCCGAAATGGATGTGGTTCTTCATTGGGTGCTGTGTGTGTGTGTGTGTGTGTGTGTGTGTGTGGTGGGGTGTTGTATGAAGTTAAAACACACACATTCATTTACAACGCATGCCTGTACCACACCACCTTTACACCACAATGCCTTATCCACGCAAAGCGTTTGCCGTGCAAATTATTTTACCACAAATATGTTTTTACCATACATTCCTGTACAGCAAAACATAAGTCTATTTAAGCTAAGTTAAACCAATATATATATAGACATATGTACATTGCTGCAGAGCCTCCGAGACTGCCTGGACCTATACATTGCGGTGAGACGTCTAAGGGGGCCCGGGAGAGGACTTTGTGCGGCAAGGACACTTGTGGTTTTAATCTGCACCCACACACGCTTGTTCATGCATCACCAGCACTCACTTTGGGTTAAAAGGGGTCAACAGGCCAAAACACGTACCTGCAAGCCGAAATGGTGCTTTCTGGGAGTCGTGGTCCACCAGAGGGACTGCGAAGAAGTGCTACTGCGATTGGTTGACTCTGCTGGGCTCCCACCAATGGGAGTAAAATGGATAATTTGAAAGGCAACAGGGAGTAGTTTCAGGCGTTTGGCATTTGATAAAGGGACTCAACCCGAAACGCGTCATGCCCTCAATGCAGCAATAAAGTGTTCTCCAAAGGCTCTCCGTTGTGTCCCTCTTGTTCTTTTCTCTCGCGGGAGAGGAATCTTTGGTGGATGTGTTGCGCGCAATGCCCTAGGCGCGCTGGAGGGACCCGTCTCATCGGTGGCCCGAGTGAGAAGGGCACCAGCTTTCTAGCTTTTTGGACTCCAAGGTATTGGAAAAGCCCTGGCCCCCACATTTAGGAACGGAGCAAAACATCGCTGTGAAACAGTTCGTGATTACACGGTGAGGCTTGTACATTGCTGCAGAGCCTCCGAGACTGCCTGGACCTATACATTGCAGTGAGACGTCTAAGGGGGCCCGGGAGAGGACTTTGTGCGGCAAGGACACTTGCGATTTTAATCTGCACCCACACACGCTGGTTCATGCATCACCAGCACTCACTTTGGGTTACAAGGGGTCAACAGGCCAAAGCACGTACCTGCAAGCCGAAATGGTGCTTTCTGGGAGTCATGGTCCACCAGAGGGACTGCGAAGAAGTGCTACTGCGATTGGTTGACTCTGCTGGGCTCCCACCAATGGGAGTAAAATGGATCATTTGAAAGGCAACAGGGAGCAGTTTCAGGTGTTTGGCATTTGATAAAGGGACTCAACCCGAAACGCGTCATGCCCTCCATGCAGCAATAAAGTGTTCTCCAAAGGCTCCCCGTTGTGTCCCTATGGTTCTTTTCTCTCGCGGGAGAGGAATCTTTGGTGGATATTTATATATATATATACATATACTATCTACTGGCGGTCGCCAGTAGATAGTTATGGTTAGGACCTATTTTCCATAGGAAATTCGCAACATTCTATTCCCAATAACTTTGGCGCCGATTGACGAATCTTCGCGAAATTTTCAAAACTCGTGGGGCGCTCCGGTCCGCTCCTATCTTGAAAGTTTCAAGGTGATTCGTCAAGCGAGGGCTGAGAAAAAAGGGAGGTCCCAAAATGTGTTTTCCTCATGCAATTTTCCAAGGAAACTTTAGACACGGCTATAGCCCGAACTGCTGAACGGAATTACACCAAATTTGGCAAAGAGGTAGTTCTTGGTTCAGGAAGAACCCTTTTTGTTAAATGGTGTAAATCCGTTCAGTAGTTGCTGAGAAAATAAAAAGTAAAAACACATATATATCTATGGCCGTGCAGGATCTGGGCACCCTCCCGATCACAAGCTTTATGCTAATTGGCTGTCAACTATCCAAACCAGGAAGTGTTGGCAGCCATCTTGTGCCTCGGTAGAACTGAGGCACAAGAAAACAGAAAAAGTAATGCGCAAAAAGCTAAAAGGGGGCAGGGTAGAAACACCCCGATCCCCTAGGTCTGCTCAGGGGGTCCCACAAGGACCACCAGGGCCCAAAAAAGAATATTTGTTTAAAACAAAACTTGTGAGATTCGCGCACCCCGTGCGAATTTCGGCTAAAATTTAAAAAAACGATGCACGGGCTCCCCCACTTCGTTAATATTTAGACCCCGGGTGGGCCAAATCCCGGGGGTGCTTACTGGAGGTACCTAGTGGGTTAGTTTGACCCTAGGGACCCTTAGTATTCAAGGGGACTTAATCTCCCAACTTAAAACGCCACAGGGCACGTTTACAAGTGGTGAAGGGAGGGGACGGGGCCTGAGGTGACATGTACAAACACGCCCTGTGGCTCGTTTTAAGTTGTGGAAATAATTCCCCTTCAATCCTGAGGGCCCCTGGGGGCCAACTAGCCCACCAGGTGCTTCCAGTAAGCGCCACTGTGCTGCATTGCAGAGGTGGTCTAGGCCGTTCCCCTTTACATACCTCTCTGCAACGCAGCTCTGTGGTGCTTACTGGAGGTACCTAGTGGTCTAGTTGGACCCCAGGGACCCTCAGGATTCAAGGGGAATTAATCTCCCAACGTAAAACGGCTACAGGGCGCGTTTACACAGTGGTGAAGGGAGGGGACAGGGCCTGAGGTGACGTGTGCAAACACACCCTGTGACGTGTTTTAAGTTGTGGAAATAATTCCCCTTCAATCCTGAGGGCCCCTGGGGGCTAGCTAGCCCACCAGGTGTTTCCAGTAAGCGACACTGTGCTGCATTGCAGAGAGGTGGTCCAGGCCATGCCCCTTTTTACACCTCTCTGCAACACAGCTCTGTGGTGCTCACTGGAGGTACCTAGTGGGCTAGTTGTACCCAAGGGACACTAAGGATTCAAGGGGAGTTTATCCACCAAATTAAAACGACCACAGGGCGTGTTTGCACACGTCAGCTCAGCACTCCTCCTCCCTTCATCAGTTTTCAAACACGCCCTGTGGCGCGTTTTAAGTGGAAGTTTTAATCCCCCTGCTCTATTATGTACTAGGGTCTTACAGAGGGGCCATGGTAAACACAGGGGTACCCCAACGCATAGTGTTCCCTAGTGTATGTAGGTGTTTTAACGGTATTCTATGTGTCTTTTAGCATAGCACTGGCTTGAGGACTGGTTAGTCACAGTCAGTTACCACCAGTACCCATCTGAAAAAGTTGAGTGTACAGGATGATTTTGCAACAAGGCCTCTTTCTGCTCCTCTGTTTGTTATTTCTGCACGTCTTCCTTCTTCCTGCACTTTTCTTCGTCTTTGAGGACTTTTGTTGCTTCTTTCTGCATTTCTTTTTCTTCTTTATGTGTGTTTTTTCTTCTTTCTTCACATGTCTTACCTCTGTAGGCATAGTTAGAAACTAGCATTTAAAAAAACCTTAGAAATTAACTTAAAACACCATAGGTTTCAGGCACGTTATAGTTACAAATTAGCATTTGAAAAAACTTAGAAATTCACAGAAGAAAAACATAGGTTTCAGGGGCGTTATAGTTAGTTGGACATTTCACTTGTACAAAACCATAGAAATTCCCCCGTTATAGTTAGTTCAGCTAACTATAACTCGCATGCCCGCAATGCACTGCTGATGACATCACATATTACATCACTCATGACATGGTCAGTGACATCACTCATGACATCACTGAGGATATCTCAAATGACATCACTGATGACCTCATCCTTGTGATAGATTGGCAGACCTCCTCTCAGCCTAATATAACCTTTGATACATACATCAAAAATAGAAACTAACATTTTCAAAACAGTGGACATACCAATACCACTTACAAGACACCTATTTAGTCATTCCAAGATCTACACACACATCCACTCATTCACCAACAGTCCTTTACAGTCACTCATACATGTACTCATCAGTGATGTCATTTGAGATGTCATCAGTGATGTCATAAGTGATGTCACTGACCATGTCATGAGTGATGTAATATGTGACATTATCAGCAGTGCATTGCGGGCGCCCGAGTTATAGTTAGCTGAACTAACTATAACGGGGAATTTCTATGGTTTTTGTATGAGTGAAATGTTCAACTAACTATAACGCCCCTGAAACCTATGGTTTTTTCAGTGAATATATACATACATACATATATATTACAAGCTCCTGTCTTCAAAAGAAAACATGCTGCACTCACGGGGCATATCCAATTCTTTATTCAGCGAGGATGCATTTCGGCGTTCTGCCTTCTTCTGCTCGCTTTAAAACAAAAGTCGACAGCACATACACGCCGGTACTTTTCAACTGGTAGATCGATTCCCATTGGGTGCAGCCACTAAGAGAAGGAAAGGGATTTGTCTATCTTGTGCCAATGGTATATCCCCTCCGTTTTCTTTAGGGGAATATATTAATAAAGTGTTGATATCCATTATTCAGCAAACTAGATGACAAATGCCGCTGTTCCATATTGTACCCTGACATTGGCACATCCAAGGCAAACAGTTCACAACTCCTCCCCTTATTGCTGCAAACTCCATGTAAAAATATCTTGTGCAGCTGCCAAGAAGATAGTAATTTAGAGAACCCCTCGTCAGCCACGAGGTTCCGTAATAGATAGCGTAGGTGTTGGTAAATATCCGTGTCCCCACCAGTCCGTATGTCTGGTGACCATGTCGATGTTAACACCACAGTTCCCCTTCGTGGCGGTGCATTGCGCCTTACAATACTACTGCTCCAAAGTCCACTTCGGCGCTCACTGCATCTTGCAACAGGTGCATACCAAAATGGAAGTGGGTCCATTTAAAATACAAGCTCCTGTCTTCAAAAGAAAACATGCTGCACTCACGGGGCATATCCAATTCTTTATTCAGCGAGGTTGCATTTCGGCGTTCTGCCTTCTTCTGCTCGCTTTAAAACAAAAGTCGACAGCACATACACGCCGGTACTTTTAAACTGGTAGATCGATTCCCATTGGGTGCAGCCACTAAGAGAAGGAAAGGGATTTGTCTATCTTGTGCCAATGGTATATCCACTCCGTTTTCTTTACGGGAATATAATAATAAAGTGTTGATATCCATTATTCAGCAAACTAGATGACAAATGCCGCTGTTCCATATTGTACCCTGACATGGGCACTTCCAAGGCAAACAGTTCACAAACCCTCCCCTTATTGCTGCAAACTCCATGTAAAAATATCTTGTGCAGCTGCCAAGAAGATAGTAATTTAGAGAACCCCTCGTCAGCCACGAGGTTCCGTAATAGATAGCGTAGGTGTTGGTAAATATCCGTGTCCCCACCAGTCCGTATGTCTGGCGACCATGTCGACGTTAACACCACAGTTCCCCTTCGTGGCGGTGCATTGCGCCTTACAATACTACTGCTCCAAAGTCCACTTCAGCGCTTACTGCATCTTGCAACAGGTGCATACCAAAATGGAAGTGGGTCCATTTAAATTACAAGCTCCTGTCTTCAAAAGAAAACATGCTGCACTCACGGGGCATATCCAATTCTTTATTCAGCGAGGTTGCATTTCGGCATTCTGCCTTCTTCTGCTCGCTTTAAAACAAAAGTCGACAGCACATACACGCCGGTACTTTTCAACTGGTAGATCGATTCCCATTGGCTGCAGCCACTAAGAGAAGGAAAGGAATTGGTCTATCTTGTGCCAATGGTATATCCCCTCCGTTTTCATTACGGGAATTTTTCATAAAGTGTTGATATCCATAATTCAACAGTCTAGATGACAAATGCCGCTGTTCCATATTGTACCCCGACATGGGCACTTCCAAGGCACACAGTTCACAACTCCTCCACTTATTGCTGCAAACTCCATGTAAAAATACCTCGTGCAGCTGCCAAGAAGATAGTCATTTTGAGAACCCCTCATCAGCCACGAGGTTTCGTAATAGATAGCGTAGGGGTTGGTAACTATCCGTGTCCCGACCAATATATATGTGTTTGTGTGTGTATATATATATATTCACTGAAAAAACCATAGGTTTCAGGGGCGTTATAGTTAGCTGGACATTTCCCTCGTACAAAACCCTAGAAATTCCCCTGTTATAGATAGTTCAGCTGACTATAACTCGCGCCCCCGCAATGCACTGCTGATGATGTCACATATTACATCACTCATGACATTGTCAGTGACATCACTGATGACATCACTGATGACATCTCAAATGACATCACTGA
The DNA here is from genome assembly GCF_964204655.1 of Triturus cristatus. Taxonomy (NCBI): domain Eukaryota; kingdom Metazoa; phylum Chordata; class Amphibia; order Caudata; family Salamandridae; genus Triturus; species Triturus cristatus. The sequence continues at coordinate 720,601,047 of NC_140588.1, forward strand.
TGACATCACTGATGACATCATCCATTGAGTATGTGTTTCTGAACAGTTTTATTATGTTTAATATATATAGGGAAAGGCCTGTTGAAGAATAAGTGGGTGTACAAGTGTGTGAATGGATGATTTTCTAGGTGCGTAACTGACTCTATAAGTGAGTCATTAAATGTATCTTACTGCAGACTAGTGACTAAACTGTGTGAATGTCTGTATGTGTCTGTGTGTTGGTGTATAAGTGGCTGCATGGTTTTGTGAATAGCTATATGAGTGTCTATATGGGTTATTGATTGGTTGTCTGAGTATCTGTATGGGTGCCTGAGTGTTTGTGTGGGTAGGGTGTGTTTGACTCTGTGACTAGATGTGTGAGTGGGTGATTCAGTGGGTGCATGGTTTTAAGAGTGCATCTGTGATGGACTGTATGGTTGGGTGAGTGTACGTATGGGTGTGTTAGTGATTGAATGTATATCTCAGTTGTACATGTGTCAGTAACTACATATGTGAAACGCAGTGTATATGTGTGTAAGAGTATATAACTATCTATATGTGAGAGTGTGTGATTTTGGGAGTGGCTGTATGCGCCATAGTGCAATGATATCTGTGTCATGTGCTGTTTATTTTTCTGCAGGAAGTCACAGAATTTGTTAGTATTTTTATGAGTAAGTGAACTTGAGTGTGTTTAACTGTATAGGTGAGTAAATTGGACTGTGTTTAATTATTTGCATGACTGACTAGATGTGTCAGTACCTCAATGGATGATTGGCAGTATGTGAGTGTCTATATAGGTATATAAATGCACAGAGTAACTGTAAGTATGAGTGACTGTACAGGTGAGTGAGTGGACATGTATGTATACCTAAAAGTCAATGAGTGGGTGTGTAGTTATTGGTATTGGAGTATCTATGGTTGTCAAAATGGCCGTTTGAAATTTTGAGTCGGTGTATCAAAGGTTATATTAGGGTGTGAGAAGATGTACTAATTTATCACATGGATGACATCATCAGTGATGTCATCAGTGATGTCATTTGAGATGTCTGAGTGATGTCATCAGTGATGTCACTGACCATGTCATGAGTGATGTAATATGTGACGTCATCAGCAGTGCATTGCGGGGGCGCGACTTATAGTTAGCTGAACTAACTATAACAGGGGAATTTCTAGGGTTTTGTACGAGGGAAATGTCCAGCTAACTATAACGCCCCTGAAACCTATGGTTTTTTCAGTGAATTTCTAAGTTTTTTTAAATGCTAATTCCTAACTATAACGTGCCTGAAACCTATGTTTTTTTCAGTGAATTTCAAAAGTTTTTTAAATGCCAATTCCTAACTATAACGTGCATGAAACCTATGGTTTTTTCAGTGAATTTCAAAGGTTTTTTAAATGCTAATTCCTATCTATAACTCATCTCTAAAGATATCATGAAAAGCATTCTTTTTTAAAAGTAGGGTGCACATTAGTTTTGTGGAAAAGCATCTTTGTGATTGGTTAAGAAAAAGCAGTTTCAACGTGGAGTACATATCATAGGATAAAATTTGCTCAGCTCAACCACACCTGCTACTTGCATTTGGAAGGCACTGTTCGAACTTAAAACAATCGTCAACTTTTAACCTGCATGTGTCGTTAAATATTCAAGAAAATGTTAAAAAAAATATCGTTAAGCTTTAAAAAATTGATGAACTTTTAACCTGCACGTGTTGTAGAATGTTCTAGAAAGTGTGTTGATAGAATACGTTGCACTTCTGACTTCTATGTGTTGTTGAATATTAAAAACACGGTTCGTATGGAAAATTAAAAAGAAACCAATAGAGAAGTTTTGAAACCTAAAATAATCAAGAAACTATTCTAATTTATTCTTTACATGTATTTATGTGTGCAGCAACAACATTATAGACACAACAGCACTAGGAAGAGGAAGAAGCAGGGAGTGGGGGGAGGGGGGAGATGGGCAGAATGGCACACATGCACAATTAAGTACAACACACATATAGACTAACAATGGCCAAAATGAAACACACCAACAAGGAGCACAAGTTACACAACCCGCCAACATCACACCACTGAACGAGCATAGAAGTGAAAACCACGCTGCATTCTTACAGGATGTATACAAAGGCCAGTCGTTGGTGTTGTGGGATGTCTGCAAATGTGGTCATCATGGATGAGATGCCCAGCATGTGGCACATGGTCAAGTTCACTCTGTGTTATATTGCCAAACGGCAGCTCCTCCCTCCCACGAGCTCCCACACTTTTGTACGGTGCGCTATTGTATCTCGTGCACTCGTACGGCACACCATTGTAATGCCTATTTGCGCATGTCCTGCTACATTCCAACTACAACATCACAGTGCAGTTTGGAGGTGGTGCATGCCACTTTACAACATCGACTGCTGCGGCTCTTGTCGCAGGCCACACCAGAACACAGAGACACACTTACCGCACTTCCTGTACATGGACATGTCCGAGACACCCCGTTCCCCTTGCCGGATAGGCACACCCCTGCACTGACCTGTGAACCGCAGACCAGCACACAACAGTTGTGTATGCAGGAGGATGCGTGCATAGCTACACATCCAGGCTCACTGCCAACGCTGAGGTGACAGCACACTGTGATGTTGCAGGGCTCGTGCCTATCATACTAAGACAATGACCACAGTAACACACTTACTAAGATGTGGGTTTGGGGGGCATTGGCGGTCCTGGAGTTGTTGAGATGAGTCTTCTGGCCCTCATGGGTATCCCTGTATCATGCTCATTGACTCTATGGCACCTGTGGGTGTTCTGGTGTGGCTCTTGGCTGTGTTCCCTTTCATGGTGCAGGTAGTTGTCCTGCTTAACACCAGCAGAAAGCAGGTGTAAAATCCCTGGTGCTAACGTGTCTTATCGCCGGAATTTGTTTCGCATTGCAATTGGTGTGAAAGTTGTGATGTGATTTTTCTCGTGTGCAGAACAATATACGAACTGAGCAGTGTATCTCGTCAAGATCCAGCACCTGACGCACTATTCCCAATCTATATAAATACAGTGAGATTTCTTAATAGATTTTGTGTGTACACTGTAAGTGCAGCCAATACCTCAGTGCAATTCAATACAGGATTTTAGTATTTAGAATAAATCGGAAAGGTGCACCTCGTGGCTTTTTGCACAGGAACGGCTACTCTCCATTTAATTATCAGCGATTTAACGGAAGGAAAGTTGAGATAAATCTTACACACTATTCAGAAGTTGGTGCAAACTGCAGATATCACCAGTATTCCAGCGATAAGTGCCCCAAAATTTAACACCATGGTGGACTCCCTCAAATAACAGTAATAAGAACAAGAAAGAGTCACACAGTAGTTAAGAGAACAACCAAAAACCTTATTAATTTTTTTTTCAAACTTTATTTTTTATAATAATAAATATATAAACGATAAACTATTTTCAAACTTTATTTTTTATTAACATATATATGAACAATAAACTAATAAACAAAATGTAACAACAATAATACAACACAACAAGGCGGAACACTCCTGTGGGGACCATGGATGTCAACGACAGACCTGGAAAATCAGAAAGATTGTTAAAAAAACAACAACATGGCATTCTCAACAAAATACCACAAGAAACAAATCACAGATATATAAAATGCATACAGCTATCAAAATTTAACTTACAAAAACTGTAAATGTTGCCGCTTTAAAATATTTACCGAATCTGAGGAAAATTTTTTGCAGAAGGCACCACGCCCACAACGTTTTTCTTCAGTGGTGAGGAAATTTGTTACTTTTCCCAAGGGGCAAACAAAGACCAATGCCACCTTCGTCACTCGCAAGATTTGCCAAAGAGTTCTGTTACGAGGGGTTCCTAACAAAAAATACTCGTGCGGCACGGCAAGTATGATGAAACACCTAAGGACCCTTCATCCAAACAATCTTGAACGAGAAGAGTGCAAACAGATGAGAAACACTCCTGTTCTGTATCTGTAAAAAAGAATCCCAAAAAAATGTATATTAATAACTTTCAAATTTATACTATTTAATTACTGTACTTTTTTTTATTTAATTTTTTATTTTCATCATCAAGAATGGCACATTTATACAATAAAACAAAAACTGGAGTTTTAGAATTTATAAATCAGGCATAAAACATAGAAATTGCAATAGAGAGAAAAGCAAAAGTCAAAAATCATAGGGGACACAGGTTATTTCATATAATACTAACAAATACTAAATTATTCCATCAAAAGCCATCGGTCTCCATAGCGCTTCTAATTTAACTAAGGAGTGAATTCCCCTTGCCTTTGCCAGAGCAGCCTCTAGACCATAAGTTTCTCTAATAATAGCCCAGCATTCCGCAACCGAGGGAGGTGTGGGAGAGACCCATACCCTGGCAATAGCCATTCTGGCAGAAGCCATTAAGATTGAAAAGAGGCGTGCGATAGCGGGGTTATCCTCCTTATACCCCAACATAATCTCAAGCTCAGTAAGTGGATGATCCAGCCCAAGTTTAGACTGGAGTAGCTGTTCCATTTTCTGCCAATAACCCGCCAGTACTGGGCATGCAATAAACATATGTAATAGATTAGCAGCATAGAGTTCTCATTTGGGACAGTTTTTTTTGGCCCTGTCGTATTAGCTTGAGCCCATTTGGCTATTTTAGCCGGGGTATAGTACAACATGCAGGTAGTACGTAATTGCTGAAGTTGCAAACTAGCAGAGTGGACTGAATCCTTAACGTTACCTAAGGCTTGTTTAATCATTCTAGATGAGACCGCTAAACCCAGAGTTTGGCTCCAGCGTTCAGCTAATTTCTCGCTACCGTCTGATCTAAAACTATGTAGATGTACGTACATCAGCCCTATCAAGAATTTGGTCTCCCCTCCATATATACAATCCCAAATATTTGACTGCATAATCTCAGTTACCGCCAGATTAGGAGCCAAATAATCTCTAACCTGTAGATATTTGAAGAAAAAATGAGCCGGGAGTTTATAAGCTAGGCGCAAATTTTCAAATTATTTGATTCCTCTCTCATTGTACATTTCGCCCAAACATGTAACTCCATACTTCACCCAAGATTTGCCTGCTTGGTCCTGAAACACCTCAGGGAGCAGAGGATTCCCCCATAGTGGAAATTTTCTATGACATATTAGTAATTTACACCTGGCAGACATATCTCTCCAAATATATACAGTATCCCTCACAGTCTTAAACTTCACTCGCTTGAAGTAGTTTGGGTCATTTATTCATATAAGAACATCTCCCTCTGGTTTCCTTAAATAAACTCAAACACTGAGTCTGTCTGATCCAGACCCAACAGACAGCGAATGCGACCTGTAAATGAGGCCCAGAAATAAATTTTGAAATCCGGAAAGCCAAGTCCGCCTTGTTCAAATGAAGATTTAAGAAGCTCAATTGCTCTCCTAGATTTTTTATAACCCCAGATGAAGCTGCTACATATCCCCTCAAGTTTTTTAAAGAATGTATTAGGAACTTTTAAGGGAATCGAATGAAACAGGTATAAAAATTTAGGGAGTTTTTTCATTTTGATTAGATTGCATCTACCAAGCAGTCCTAGAGGAAGCCTATGCCAGATTTTGAACAGCTTGGTAGTTGCATGTAGGAGTGGTACGTAATTTAAGTCAATGATCTGATTAACTTTGGCTACTATCTTTACCCCCAAGTAAGTCACAATTGTACATGCCCCAGCTATAGATTTTTGGATCCCGGCCGTAGTAAGCACTTGAGTTTTATTAGCATTCAATTTATAACCTGAGACATTGCCATATTTCTCAGCTTCTTCCTTAATCCTTGTCACGTCCTCGCTTGGGTTAGTTGCATAGACCGCTATGTCATCAGCGTATGCCGTGAACTTGAGTTTAAAAGTCCCAGATTCCAATGGCTTAATATGCATGCAAGATTGTAAAGTACGTAGAAATGGCTCTATATATAGGGCGAAAAGTAGCAGAGACAGGGGGCATCCCTGCCTAGTCCCGCACAAGATCCGAAATGGTATTGATCGGGACCCCATATAAGACAGCTTGGCCTGAGGATTGCAGTGTAAAGCCTGTACACAAGACTGGAACTGCATGCCTAAACCGATCTTAGCCAATACAGCCCATAGAAATTCCCACCTAACGCGGTCAAAAGCTTTTTCGGCGTCTAGAAGAATCATTCCAAAATCAATCTTCTTTCTCTCTGCAAAGTCAAATGCTCCAATAGCCATATTGACGTGGGCAGTAGTGTCCCTCCCCAGTATGAACCCATGTTGTCTTTCAGAGACTAGTCCCGGCATAAGCGGAGCTAGACGAGTCGCCAAGATCTTTGAGAATATCTTGGCGTCCGTATTGATAAGAGAGATTGGCCAGTATGATCCACATTCTGTTGGTGGTTTGCCCTTTTTTAAGAACACAATCTGTGTCGTATTCCACGATTCCGGTACCTCCCCGCTAGCGGCCACGAATTGTATTACCCTGGTAAGAGGAAAAAGCAAAGTCTTTTTATAGGATTTATAGAATTCTAATGGCAGTGAGTCATCTCCAGCCGCTTTCCCCAAAGGCAATGTTGATATTGCCAGCTCCACTTCTTCTATCGAGACCATCTCATCCAGAGTAGCAGTTCTCTCAACATCTGCTGCTGGGAGACCGCTGTAATCAATATAACATAGTATCTCATCTCGATTTGGGGCCCACGTAAGAGAATAAAGATGTTGATAGAACAACAAAAATTGTTCTAAAGTGTCTGAAGATTCGGTATACATGAGCCCATCTGCTCCCTTAATAGAATTTATCCTGATTTTCGTCTTTGTCTCTGCAGTCTGATAAGCCAATATGTGTCCTATGTGTTCCCCATACTCATATTTTTCTAAATTATGTTTACTATAGCTGGCTGCCATTTTATCCCTTAAGAACATTTTCACTAGGGTTCTTGCATCGATTAATGAAAGAAACATAGTATCTTGAGCCATTGAGTCTTTCTTTACTAACTCCGCATGTTGTTCCATTACTGTACAAACACATTTTATATAAAAACTGACTAGGAAACTATAGCCCTGAACCACAAGTGTGACGATCGTTAAAACACTACATGCATAGTGTATACTACTTTGAAGCAGTTCATGCCCTAAAGCCTACCTCACTAAAAGACTACATGCTAACTGACTAAATGATTACAGTACTATAAGGAGACACACTGGGTGAGTGACAGGGTGTTTGCTAGAAGAGTATGAATACTAACTAGGGAATAGAAGGTGTGAAACACAACTGTGTAGGTGATTACAGGACTGCATCCATACTGCATAGGCATTTAAAGCAGTCCATGTGCTAATGCCTGGCTCACTGCATGACTACTTGGGTACTGACTGAATGATTAAAGTACAGCAAGGAGAGTGCCTAGGTGAATTTATAAGTGCTAGGCTTTTCGCACAGGGAATAGATTAGTACTTGGTACTGAATGGGTCACTAGAGGAGTGCAAAGGCAGTGACAAGTGCTGGACAGTATGGGTACTGACTAGGAAATTGAAAGTTTGAAAGACAAGTGTCTAGGGGGCATATGTATCAACCGAATTTTTAATCGCAAACGCTGCGATTTGCAAAAAACAGCATTTGCGATTAAAAATTCGCAAAACGGGATGTATGAGGCAAATTCTCATCGCAAATTTAAGGAATCGCTAATTTAGCGATTTCTTAAGTTTGCGCAAGCATTTAAGAAATCGCAAATTGCGATTTCTTAAATGATATGTACCACGCACCAAAGCATTGCGAATTATCCATAAGAAATCGCAAATTACCACCAACTTCTAGTTGGTGGTAATTTGCGATTTCTGTTAAAAATGCACTTTTTGTAATTTTACAAAGTGCCACGTTGCGCACATACATGCCCTTAGGGCATGTATGTGCGCCATATGCACACACATGCTCATTTCAGGGGTGCATCAGGGTGTCATCATGACACCCTTGCACCTTTGAAATTATTCTCAAATTGCGATTAGCAAATTGCGAATCGCAATTTGAGAATTACTTCCCATTCATTCCTATGGGTCTTCTGGCCCATAGAAATGAATGGGAAGGTATTCCTTAATTGCGATTTCGCAATTTGCTAATCGCAATTAAGGAATTTTAAGAAATCGCTAAAGTTTTGCGATTTTTTAAATACATCCCATTTTGCAATTCTCAAATAGCGATTCTTTAAAAATCGCTATTTGAGAATCGCAAATGGAGATGTTGATACATATGCCCCAAGGTGGTTAGAAGACTGCATGCATAGTGCATAGGGGTTTGAAGCAGTCCATGTGCTAAGGCCTGGCTCAGTGTATGAATACTTAGGCACTGACTGAATGATTAGAGTACTGCAGAGATAGTATCTTGGTGAATTTATAAGTGTTTGGGTTTTAGCACAGTGAATGGATTAGTACATGGTGCTGAATGGGTCACTAGAGGACTGCAAAGGGAGTGACAGGGTATTTCCTCGAAGTGTATGGATACTGACTAGGGAATTCAAGGTGTGAAAGACAATTGTGTAGGTGGTTAGAGGACTGCATGCATAGTGGAAAAGGGTGTGAAGCAGTCCATATACTAAGGCCTGGGTCACTGGATGAGTACCTGGGTACTGACTGAATGATTAGAGTACTGCAAGGAGAGTGTCTGGGTGAATTTATTAGGGTTTGGCGCAGTGAATGCATTAGTACATGATGCTGAATGGGTCACTAGAGGAGTGCAACGGGAGTGACAGGGTGTTTGCTGGAAGTGAATGGATACTGACTGGCGAATTGAAGGTGTGAAAGACAAGTGTGTAGGTGGTTAGAGGACTGCATGCATAGTGGATATGGGTTGAAGAAGTCCATGTGCTAAGACCTGGCTCAGTGCATGAATACTTAGGCAGTGACTGAATCATTAGAGTACTGGAAAGAGAGTGTCTTGGTGAATTTATAAGTGTTTTGGTTTTGGCACAGTGAATGGATTAGTACATGCTGTTGAATGGGTCTCTAGAGGACTGCAAAGGAAGTGACAGGATGTTTCCTGGAAGTGTATGGATACTGACTAGGGAATTGAAGGTGTAAAAGACAAGTGTATAGTATGTTAGAACACTACATGCATACTGCATAGACATTTGAAGCAATCTATTTGGTACTTAGAAACTGACTAAATAATCAGACTACTTCTAGGACAGTGCTTAGGTAAAACATTTAAATTTTCAGTTCTGCCACAGTTAACAGAATAGTACATGGTATTGCACCTTAGTGTCAAACCCTGACTCATTTTATCAATGCATAAGCAAAGACCAGCTTCTAATGCTACTAAAACTTGCCAACATGAGAGGTTTTAAATTAGTTATCTGTCAGCAAATACACGATGTTACCAAATGCTTCTCTCACAGAGGTTCCCAAATGCACACAGACTCACAGTGTGATTCTAGACAAACAACACTATCCCTAGCAGATTACCAAAACTCATTCACTACAGTGGAAGTGGTAAGGGAACTGCACACAATCTACATATTTCACGACTGCACTTTAGTGTCAATGCCTGACTTATTTAATCAACGCATAAGCCATAACTGTCTTCTAATGCTACTAAAACTTGACAACATGACATGTTTTAAAACAGTTATCTGTCAGCAAATACACGATGTTACCAAACACTTCTCTCACAGTGGTTCCCAAATGCACACACACTCACAGTGTGATTCTAGACAACAACCACTATACCCAGGAGTTTACCAAAAATCATTCACTACTGTGGAAGTGGTAAGGAAACTGCACACAATCTTCATATTTCAGGACTGCACTTTTGTGTCAAAGCCTGACTCATTTAATCAAAGCATAAGCGAAGACTGGCTTCTAATGCTACTAAAACTTGACAACATGACTGGTTTTAAAACAGTTATCTGTCAGCAAATACACAATGTTACCAAATGCTTCTCTCACAATCCTCACCCAAATGCACACAGACTCACAGTGTGGTTTTAGACAAGCAACACTATCCTAGGAGTTTACCAAAACTCATTCACTAGTGTGGAAGAGTTAATGGTACTGCACACAATCTACATATTTAAGTACAGCACATCAGTGTCAAAGCATGACTCATTTAATCAACGCATAAGCAAAGACTGGATTCTAATGCTACTAAAACTTCACAACATGACAAGTTTTAAAACAGTTATCTGTTAGCAAATACATGATGTTACCAAATGCTTCTCTCACACTGATCCCAAATACACACTAACTCACAGTGTGATTCTAGACAAGCACCACTATCCCTAGGAGTTTACCAAAACTCATTCACTACAGTGCAAGTGGTAAGGGAACTGCACACAATCTACATATTTCACGACTGCAATTTATTGTCAATGCCTGACTCATTTAATCAACGCATAAGCAATGACTGGCTTCTAATGCTACCAAAACTTGACAACATGACAGGTTTTAAATTAGTTATCTGTCAGCAAATACACGATGTTACCAAATGCTTCTCTCACAGTGGTTCCCAAATGCACACAGACTCACAGTGTGATTCTAGACAACAACCACTATACCTAGGAGTTTACCAAAACCATTCACTACCGTGGAAGTGATAAGGGAACTGCACACAATCTTCATATTTCGGAACTGCACTTTTATGTCAAAGTTTGACTCATATAATCAAAGCATAATCAAAGACTGGCTTCTAATGCTACTAAAACTTGACAACATGACCGGTTTTAAAACAGTTATCTGTAAGCAAATACACGATGTTACCAAATGCTTCTCTCACAATCCTTACCCAAATGCACACAGACTCACAGTGTGATTTTAGACAATCAACACTATCCTAGGAGTTTACCAAAACTCATTCACTAGTCTAGAAGAGTTAATGGTACTGAACACAATCTACATATTTAAGTACAGCACATCAGTGTCAAAGCATGACTCATTTAATCAACGCATAAGCAAAGACTGGATATTAATGCTATTAAAACTTCACAACATGACAGGTTTTAAAAAAGTTATCTATCAGCAAATACATGATGTCACCAAATGCTTCTCTCACACTGATCCCAAATACACACTAACTCACACTGTGATTCTCTACAAGCACCACTATCCCTAGGAGCTTACCAAAACTCATTCACTACAGTGCAAGTGGTATGGGAACTGCACACAATCTACATATTTCAGGACTACACTTTTCTGTCAAAGCCTGACTCATTTAATCAAATCATAAGCCATAACTGTCTTCTAATGCTACTAAAACTTCACAACATGACAAGTTAAAACAGTTATCTGTCAGCAAATACACAATGTTACCAAATGCTTCTCTCACAGTGGTTCCCAAATGCACACAGACTCACTGTGTGATTCTAGACAAACAACTTGCACTATACCAAAACACATTTCTTCATCTAGAAGTAGTACTACATTTTAGTATAGAAACATAACATAACTCATTTCACAAATTCATAAACAATGACTGGCTTCTAATTCTACCAAAACATAAAAACAGCACAGTTATCTGTCTACAAACACATGAAAAACACAAATGCTTATCACAGAATGGTTTCTACATGCACACACATTGTAGAGAAAAAAAGTACTCCCTACACTTTAGCAGGAGAAATACATTAGTCTGATTAAAATCAAAATAGTCTACATACATCCCCTCACAATTAAATAACTCATCTTTCAAGTTCTTTTGTAGATTAAGAAGTATATCAATCACTCACCATATTTTCTTTTACAGAATCTCTGCACTGTGCACCTCTCCGCAAAAACAAAGAATGGAAAAGTTTCACATTCATTTTCCACACATATACATGTAAACATCAAATCACAATCCTTCACACATAAACTCAAAAGCAAACACACATTTCTATTAGTTAAACATTTCAACCCTTTCCAACTGAAATACATTTCAACCCTTCCCCCAATCTGCCTTCTGCCTGTTACCATAGAAACAGGTCATGGAACACTGCACTGAGCTCACAGGTCACAAGTTCAGCACACAATGTTGCTAATAAAGACAGGAAGTGTGCTTGACTTTTCAACATATCAGCTTATCATATATAATGTTCCTTACAATCTGTTTTTGTTAACCAATAAGAATCATACTTTTAAAAAACAGAAATATACACCCTACCTTTCAGTGTAGAAAGTAGTCATACAACCAATGATTTCTTGTCTTTTTTCAAAAAACATTGCCATGGATCCGCACACCCAACGCGTGAGAATCTGTGCACCCAACGCGTTAGGATGCGCGCACCGTGCGCGTATTTCGCCGTTTTTTTTTTTTTAAAAGGGGGCCCCAGGGGGTCCTTCTGGGACCCCCTAAGCACCTCTAGAGGGTCAGAGTATTTCCACTCTGCCCCCTTTAAATGTTTTACACACTTATTCCCCTTGCTTCTTCAGCCTCGCTTCTACCGAGGCAGAAAATGGCCACCAACAGTTCCTGGTTTCGAATGTAGAGAGACACTCGACAGCCAATTAGCATTCAGCGTGCGATCGGGAGGGTGTGCGCTCGGTTCGGGGAGGGTGCGCTTACGGTGCGGGTAGGGTCCACGGATCCTCCCCGGCCATAGATATCACTAACATTTTTACCCTAATTTTCTCAGGAACTACTGAACAGATTCACACCATTTATGCAAAAGGCATGAGTCTGAACTGAGGACTACCTCTTTGCCAAATTTGGTGTCATTCCATTCAGCGGTTCGGGCTGTAGCTGCGACAACAGATCCTATGGGAAATTGCATGGGGAAAACGCGTTTTGGGACCCCCCTTTTTTCTCGGCTCCCGCTTGACAAATCACCACAAAACTTTCAGGGTAGGAGTGGAGCGGAGCTGGCCAAAAGTTTGGAAAATTTCGCAAAGATTCATCAATCGGCGCCAGACTTATTGGGAATAGAATGTTGCGGATTTCCTATGGAAAATAGGTCCTATCTATAACTGTCTACTGGCGACCGCCAGTAGATAATATCGGTATATTTAAGGCTTAAGATAAGTTAAGCCTATAACTATACATACACATGCATATGCACACACACTTATATAATCCTATGAGTCAGTTACATCGACTACTTGTTTTCAATTTGGAATGGAGACATCAGTGAATTTATGAAATTTCCTAAAAAACTCAATGAGAATGATCTAGGATTACAATTCACATGTGTAACCAGCAGGTCAAAACTCAATTTCCTAGATGTACAAGTGTATGTACAAGAAGACCAAATTAACACCACATTATACAGGAAAGAAATGTCCACGAATAGTATTTTACAAAGAACAAGCTTTCACCCAAAGCCACTCATTAGAAGTATACCCTATGGAGATCTACTAAGGATGAGGAGAAACTGTTCCAGTGACACTGATGCAGAGGAAAAATTTGATGAAACAATACAACCAATGAGACCAAGAGGATATGGACAGAGGTATTTACAAAAAAGCGTACATTAAGTGAGATTTAAATCAAACTGGGTTGCAAATTATGGTTTCTATTGCCAATTGAAAAATGTGTCAGTCATGTTTGCAGCTGTTGTTTTTAAAGCCAAACAACATCTCCCATAATGCCTCTTAATTGGTAGAAAATGTAATAGTACCTAACGCCTTAGAAGAAAGACTCACCTACTGTGACAAAGACCCCGAGTGGTTGAAACGTATTGGGGGAGCACTTTTAAATCTGCAATAAATCTTTGAAATTAAGTTCACAGAGTGTGGCGTCTGGTGGGCCTGTTTGCAGAGCACTAAATTAGTGCATGTTTTTGTCTGGAATATTTAGGTGTTTCATGCACCCTGACAGACCCCGACCTAGGAGGCTTTTGTGCGCCTAGCTTCACATGTTTTGGGATTATATGGAAAAAGGGAAGCCACCGGCAGCAGACCAGGACATGAACAGAGTGTGTATGGAAGAGCCAGTGCTGAGAGGCCCATCCTTACTTGGATAACTTTCGGGATTGGTCAGGTTTTGTAGGGGTATTCTAGCCTTGCATGTCGTGCAGATTGGAATGCAGGAAAAAGGCAAGTTACAAACCAATGTGAGAACTGAGTTTAGAATGAAGCGATATCTATGTGGCATTAGACTGAAGCCAAATGATTTAGCCACGTATGGAATTATATACTCTAAAGGCTTAAAAGAAGCATATTGGAACAGTTAATGTAACATAAAACTGTGAAGGATGGGGATTTGAAAAGCAAGAAGAGCAATGCATCATGGACGTTTTGGTCCTGATAATTGTGGGCAGAATAAATAAAGACAGTGCCAAAATGGAGAATACAAAGCTGTGCAACTTTAAAAGATTGACCTGCACAAGAAACGATAAAATGTTCTCTGTCTCTCTGCAATAGATTTTACAAAAACTTTGTAATAATTGATTCACTGCCACTTTAAACATCGTAATGCATGGGTATCCTGGTCCTTCCTAACAGTTTGGAGCTATGTTTTAAAAAGAAGGGAAATTTGCATACTTAAAAGTCGGTATTTTTCGGTGCACTTTTTAATGATGAATTATGTGAAAGTATGCATGTTTCGAACATCTATTAATTTGTCCAATAGACATATATATTCCCAATTTGTAAATACTTGTTTTAGTTTAATTATTGGTTTTGCACATATCACTGCAACTATTTATGTATTTTTGCACGTTAAAAGATGGCCGTCATGAATTAGGTCATTAAACTGTTTTCTATTTTTATGGTAATCACATGACACCGAATGGGCTTGTATATTAACAAGAAAGCTGTTTGTAAACACCGACATCGAAAAAAGATTCTACGTCAAAACACTTCTTTTGGTGCGGGAGGGTCCGCACAATAAAGTGACTGCAGAGAATCTATCTGTGAGTGCGTCCGTTTGTAGCCTGAATTGTGCGCTTGAGGAGGAATATATAGCGGATCACCACCGCGAGGACGGCACCCAGGACGAGTCGTGCGGCGGCGGTGATCTCAGTGCTTATATATATATATATATATTCACTGAAAAAACCACAGGTTTCAAGGACGTTATAGTTAGTTGGACATTTCACGCATACAAAACCAGAGAAATTTGGCTGTTATAGTTACATCATTCATGACATGGTCAGTGACATATAACACACGTAAGAGCCCACAGGTCCAAATTTCTATTAGTACAAGGATGTGACACCCTAAGTAAGTGACACCAAAAGGTATCTCTTTTAAGGACAACTCCCCTCATACACCAAAGGTGTCATGTTTCATCATAGGGGTGCCTTCTTGCGTTAGGAACCTAGTCCTAACGCAGGCTACAAACCCCTCTCTACGAGGGAGGAGCTCAGGGATGTTTTTTCAACTTGAGCACATGGGTTGTACTAAAAACCCTATGTGAGCATGGTGTGTGGATGAATGAAAAGTGCAGTGCTGGTGAATGTGAGTTAAAACTGCCTATAGAGCTAACTACCAGGAACTTTATTTTAGCTGCCCTATGACAGGATTAAAAACAACAATAGCTGAATCATGCAGCTGTCAAGATTCAAGACAGGTGCATAAAGGGGATCAACATGTTTTGGCCATCAGCGACCTATATGAGTGTCTTGGCATTCGTCAGGATCCAAAGAGTATTAACAGCTACTGCAACAAGTGTAATAGCAAAAAAGCGATAAGAAGCATCCAAAGATGTATACTGAACCCAAAGTTAATGTGTTCAGTGAAGTGTTTGCTGCCATCTGCAGTGGAAAGAGAAAAAACAAACAAAACTAGTGTCAAAATTAGTGGGGTGTCACAAACCAAGTATGAACTACTTAGACACAGATAGTGTCAAATGTGGTGACTATTGCCATTGCCTGCGGGGCAATAGTGGAGCGGCACTTACCAAAGGTGGTCTCAAAATTTACCGCATATGTTCGGGGCTAATTTAGCTATAGGTACAAACAATACCCCTACCTAGAAAGGAGAATGGGGGTGGTGAGTAAAAAATTGACAGAGAGAAACAAGGAGAAACAGTGCACACAGACAAGTCACTGCGCATGAGCAAATTGTAGAAAATAATGGACTGGAACAGTCTTTGATAGAAAAGGGGTGTCAGATAGTCTAGGTGTTATTGATCTTATATGCATGCTTGATGACATCACTGATGGCATCTCAAATGACATCACTGATGACATCACTGATGACATTATCCACATGACATCGATGACGACATCACTGATGACATTATCTACATGATAATCATCAGTGATGTCATCAGTGATGTCATCAGTGATGTCACTGACCATGTCATCATCAAAGTCTTTATTTCGGTTTTACAATACCATAAAAGAGACAAACACATGAATCTCGGATGACGATGTTCAAGATAACAAATACTATAAAGTGCTCCCTGTGCAGGCTCTTAGGACTAAAAAGAGAGGAATAAAGCTAACAAATTCTTAATACAAATATACCTGCACAAAAAGGAAACAAAACTACACAAATTTCAATGTTAAATAAAATGTACATATCGGTACAGGGCTAAAGTGCGAGTGCATTAGTAAACATTAATAATATCTCATTTCGCTGAGGAGTGTGCCCCGATTACACAACAACAGCCATTTTAAAACCCATGCCCCAAGTGACCAATAAAAAGAGAATAAAAGCTTTAAATGGTGACATAAAAAACGATTTTTACAGGCCATCACACCCGACTGGACTGATCTATATGATATCAATTTGATTTCTTCATGCCAGTCGGGGAGGTAGATACAGCCCTCCTTCTAATGGCCCAAAACTGGCCCAGGTATTTTGCAGTTGCACAAGCATAGAGTGGTCTCGAATCTGTCTTTAAAATGCGTAGGGCCTCTTTGTGGCTGTATGTCCCTAGTTGTCTACATACCGGTGTTAGCCAATTCCTTCTAGGTCTGGCATAAGCAGCACAAGTAAAAAAGACATGGCCTAATGATTCATAAGGGCTTTGAGGGCCAACTACCCTTTCTGGTGTGTCCGGTAAGTTCCACATAGTGGGATTGTTAAGAGGTCTTCAGAGACCACACCCCCTTTCTCCACCACTCTGCAAACACACTTCATGGCCCACTGCTGGTTGGGGGATTAATTCAACTTTACCCCAGAGGGTCCTTGGTAAGCAACAAAATTCCTGAGAGCTGGTTGGAGGCCCAGACCTCTTTCTCCACCACTCTGCAACTCTGACTGCTAGTTAAAACACTTTAGAAATTAACTGAAAAAAACCACGGGTTTCAGGGACGCTATAGTTAGAAATTAGCATTTAAAAAACCTTAGAAATTCACAGAAAACAACAAAGGTTACAGGGACGTTATAGTTAGGCTGACATTTCACTCGTACAAAACTTGAGAAATTTAGGAAATTACATCAAATGACATCACTGATGTCATCAGTGATGTCATTTGAGATGTCATCAGTGATGTCATCAGTGAGGTCACTGACCATGTCATAAATGATGTAATATGTGACGTCATCAGCAGTGCATTGCGGGGGCGCGTGTTATAATTAGCTCAAATAACTATAACGGCCAAATTTCTCTGATTTTGTATGAGTGAAATGTCCAACTAACTATAACGTCCCTGAAACTAGTGTTTTTTTCAGTGAATTTCAAAGGTTTTTAAGTTCTAATTTCTAACTATAACATCCCTATAACGTATGTTTTTGTCAGTGAATTTAAAAGGTTTTTAAAATGCTAATTTCTAACTATAACGTCCCTGAAACCTATGATTTTTCAGTGAATTTCTAAGGTATTTTAAATGCTAATTTCCAACTATGCCTACAGAGGTAGGACATGTGCACAAAGAGGAAGAAAGGCTCAGAAAGAAGCAAGAGAAATGCAGAAAGAGGCAACCGAAGTTCAGAAAGACGAAGAAAAGTGCAGAAAGAAGCAAGATATGCAGAAACAGCCAACAGAGGTGCAAAAAGAGGCCCTGTTGCAAATTCATCCTGTGCCCCCAACTTTTTGCTGACTGGTACTGGTGGTAACTGACTCTGACTAACCAGGCCCGGAGGCAGTGCTATGCTGAAAGACACTTAGAATACAGTGAAAACACCTACATACACTAGGCTACACTATGGGTTTGGGTACCCAAGTGATTGGCATAACCTCCCCTGTAATGCCCTAGTACATAATAGGGCAGGTAGATTAAAACTACTTCTGAGTCAGAGGTGCAGAAAGAGGAACGATAAGTACAGAAAGAAGCAACAGAGGTGCCGAACGAGGCAAAAGAGGTGCAGAATGAAGCAAGTGAAGTGCAGAAAGAGGCAAGTGAGGTGCAGAAAGGGGCAAGAGGTCTGCAGAAAAAAGCAACATATGTGCTGAAAGAAGCAAGTGTGGTTCAGAAAGAAGCAAAAGAGGTGCAGAAAGAGGCAATAGAAGTGCAAAAAGAGGCAAGAGGGGTGCAAAAAAAGTAGGAGAGGTGCACAAAGAGGCAAGACAAATACAGAAAGAGGCAGGAGGGGTGCAGAAAGAAGGAAGAGATCCAAAGCACGACAGGGCTGACATCATTTCATCTACCAACTTCAAGGAATTACGTAAGGCAGATGAGTGGGCAATACAGATCCAAAGTATGGCAAGGCTGACTCGGCCTTTCATCAACCAATTTTAAGGCATCACATAAGGCATGCGAGTGGGCAATACAAATCCAAAGTATGGCAGGGCTGACTCTGCCTTTCGACATCCAGCTTTAAAGCAGGTGAATGGAGAACATAGATCCAAAGCATGACAAGGCTGACTCAGCCTTTCATCTACCAACTTTAAGGCATCACTTAAGGTAGGTGAGTTGGCAATACAGATCATAGCAGGGCTGACTTGACTTTTAATCTACTGTGTAAGGCAGGTGAGTGGGCAATACAGATACAAGGTATGGCAGGGCTGACTCGGCCTTTCATCTACCAACTTTAAGGCATCACGTAAGGCAGGTGAGTGGGCAATACAGGTCCAAAGTAAGGAAGGGCTAACTCGGCCTTTCATCTAACTTTAAGACATCACGTAATGTAGGTGAGAACGCAATACAGATCACAGCAGGGCTGAGTCTGCCTTTCATTTACCATTATTAAGATCTCGCGTAAGGCAGATGATTGGGCAATACAGATCCAAAGCATGACAGGGCTGACTCGGCCTTTCATCTACCAACTTTCAGAGATCATCTAAGGCAGGTGAGTAGGCAATACAGATCATGGAAGGGCTGGCTCGATCTTTCATCTTTGCAAGGCTGCTAAAGTAAATTCTTTTTGGCTGATTGCTCGAGTGTCTGAGGACACGTCGGTCTGTGGAGTGTGCTGCAGAGACTGTTATTTTAGTATGACCAACTGCCCCAGCATTAACCTGCTCAGACCTCACCCCACCCCTTCTTCCGGCTGCATGGCTGCATGGCCGTGAGGCCTTGGCTTTGCACTTGGCTGCAGCCAACTCCTGTTGCCAGGCCTCAGGGCACTCTTTCATCTTTTACACATGTTGTTTTGTTCACTCTCCCTAGGGTGCTGGTGTCTGCACCCCAACACAGTCAGTGGAGAGATTTGATCACTCTGGGTGTATTTGACCTCTTCTCAGCCTCCTGGCTAGCATGCAGAGGTTTGTAAACCTTCCACCGTGGGGGCATAGGGCCGACCGTACTCTCCACAGACTTCAATCACCTCCTGCCCCTCACTCTGGCGGGTAAGGGTCCAGGTTGAAGTGCACACGCTGCATGCACAAGGGAGAGTGGGCCCTCTGGTTCATGTGGGGGAGTGTAAATGTTTACAAACAGCGATACCTATATAAAGTCTGTACTGGTGTTGAAATGCAGGAGCGCTGTATGGACAAGTGTCTGGTGGATGAATCAATGAATACGAAGTGACAGAGCAGAAGTGGGCGGAAGGGAGGGTCAGGATAACAGCTCAGGAATAAAGAGCTGTATAAAGAAAATAAACGAACAAGGGAATGGATGGATAAATATATGAGTCAATGAAGCAGGGATTTGATGGAACAGTCTCAACCACAGAATAAATGTATTGATTGACTGAATACCTGACTATTTGAAGAAGAGGCAGGTGTGAATAATAAATAGTTTGTGAACAACTGACTGGGTGAACAAGAAAAATAAAGAGAATAGGGGGACATGTCTAACTAAAGAGCACACAAGCAAACAACTGAAGACATTAGCCCCCCCAAAAAACGAAGAGTGTAACAAGCACGAGAGAATTACCAAAATTATGGAAACAAACACAAGAATCATAGTATGAAAATGATCGACGAAGTGTGTGAACGAATCCACAATTTCAATCAATGGAGAAACAACCAAAAAAACTGAAAGAGAAGGAATGAATGGCGTAATTCGGTCAGGGCCAGCAGTGGGAGCGCTGCTACAACATGTAAGTGAGGGGGGATAATGAGTTTGCTGAGTGGAAGGCACATTTGTCCTTAGATTAGGTGTCCTTGTGGGGGCAGCCCTTACCTGCTCTCTAATCCAATTAAAGGGCAGGACTCAAGCAGATCTGGTGCTATCAAGACCCCATTATCACTCATCTGGGCTGTTATGTTTTCACCTGGTGGGGTTCCGACAGCACCCACTTTGTTTGGCTCTTGCCTCCGCTCAGTCAGCCCAGCCCTGAGATGGTGCCGCTCCTCTGAGTCCTACCCACCCCCAAAACCCCATTCTCACCTCATCAGATCAGCGCCTCTCCTGGCAATCAGCTCTCCTACTCCCCTCTACCACCAAATGAGTGGGATTAATATAAAACTGCTAATTTGTTTTCCCTGCCCGTCCCTTCTCTCCTGGACCCCCCCTGCCCTGGTGCCAGGAGTCTGGAATTCCATTTGTGCTGCTCCCATCCCAAAGCCCCTTGGAGGTCAACAACAACAGGCCACGTCCCTAGCCCTCCTGGAGCCACAATCCCAAAGTTGAACTTCAGTGGCAGGGCTACCAGGGGCTCAGTGACCAGGAGACCCCTGGAGCAGCCTGGTATCCAGTTCTGAGAGCCCGTCTTCCAGAGCAGCTCCTGGAGGCCACCTACTTAGGCCTCAGCACCCGAGAAGTCCAGACCAGGCCATCCGTGAAAGCCTATCCACCAGAACCCGCCCTGGTGTCCACCTACCCCTCGATGGACAGGCCTATCTAGGATCAGCAGCACCCTAGGATCCTAGACCGGTCCATCCGTGAAGGCCCATACACCAGAACCCCCCTCTGGAGCCCACCTACCTGTCCAAAGCGGTTCAGCCTTGAAGCCCCAGGACCCTCGCGGAGGTCAGTGTTGGCCACTTTCCCAGGCCAGTCCTCACCCTGAGGGTTGCCACCTCTGCTGGCTTCGACTCCCACCACAATGGAAACAAATCTAGCCTCGGTGAAGCAGGAGGTTCTGGGCCCTGAAGAGGTGACACCTGCAAGGAGCTGGGCAGTACTCCAGGGAGACGTGTGCCCAAGAGAAGAAGTCAACAAGGGGGGAGCCATAAGGACGAAGAACTACCGGCGCCATGTCAAGCCCCCCTACTCCCGGGAGAAGAGGCTGATGCTGTCCCAGGTAAGATGCCCCCTCACCGCCAACAAGCCTTAAGTAGGAACCAAGAGCACCCCTGGCATGTCGATAGTGCTGGGGCGGGATTAGGGACAGGCCGGTAGTGTTGGAGAGGGGTCAATCACACATCAAGCAACTTAATGTAAGACTGACCCTTCCCCAGGAGCAGTTGAGTCACCGGTCTGCCAAAATCTCGAGTGATGTTATATAGGTAAGTCAGCTCCCTATGTCACAACCATTACTTGCAAAAATTCATTTTTTCTCAGTGTTATTCCGTTTTCCACCTGAAATAAAAAGCCAATTTTCTCCCTGAACAACAGATCCCCTCACTGTGTGCCATCGGTAGAGTAAGATATTCAGGGTGTCCTGTGAAACATTTTTCGTCGCCGTCTTTCACCATTTAGCAAGGAGGGCACCTTCCCGATAAAAGTTCCCTCTTGTTACTGTAGGGAGATACGGAGGAGGGGTTAGCAGCACTGTTACGACTGAACCTCAAATCTATTTTCAGGCCACAGCTTAAAATCCTATAGGCCGACTCTGCCTTGTACCCTTCCAGAGGATGATAAAAGGGGAACCATTCAGATTGGGGATGGGGATGGGAGTATAGCAAAGGCAACCGCTGCTCATTATTAGTGCCCTGGGGTTCGGTGGTCCCCGGGGCATGTGGGGGGGCTCGAGCTCCCCCCACACTATAACAGTTTTTTCAGCAGAACCCCGGGGAGGTGGTGGCCCCCGGGGCTGCGGGAGGTGCATGCCCCATGCATGCGTTAACTAAAGCCCCGGGGAGGTGGTGGTCCTCGGGGCTGTGGGGGGGCGCGTGCCCCTGCATTTAAATAAGTATTGCCCCAGGGAGGTGGCAGTCCCCGGAGCTGCAGGGGCAGCAGGGCCCCCATATCCACATATACCAATGCCCCTGGGAACTGGCCAACCCAGGGGCGTCAAGAAAACGAACTGCGGAAGACCGCACTTCGTTTATTTTATTTTTTCTGCTGTATTCATGCACCCTGCACGACTCCCTCCAAAAACATATTTTTTTAATACTTTTTTTGTCCCTGGGGGTGCTTGTGGGACTCCCTGAGCAGGCCTAGGCGGTCAGGGTGTTTCTACCCTACCCCTTTCATTTTCTTAATCATTTTTTCTACTGATTTCTTGTGACTTGGTTACCGAGTCACAAGATGGCTGCCAACACATTCTGCTTTAGAGTGTTGGCAGCCAATCAGAAGTCAGCTTGTGCTTGGGAGGAGTTGCCACTCCTCCTCGGTGCTCAGATATCGATATTTTTCATTTTTGAATTTCTCAGGAACTACTGAACGGATTTACACCATTTAAATGAAAGAGTGCTTTCTGGACCAACATTTTTGCCAAATTTGGTGTAATTCCGATCAGCAGTTAGGGCTGTAGCCTGTCTAAAGAACCTACGGAAATTAACATGGAGAAAACGCGTTTTGGGACCCCAATTTTTTCTCGGCCCCCACTTGGCGATTCACCCCAAAACTTTCAAGACAGGAGCTGACTGGTGCACCCCATTAGTTTTGAAAAGTTGGCAAAGATTCGTCAAACGGCCCCAAAGATATTGGCAAATTAAAGAACACTTTTCCTATGGAAAACAGGTCCTAGCTATAACTACCTACTGGTGACCGCGAGTAGGTTATATATATATATATATATATATATATATATATATATATATATATATATATATATATATATCAAAACCAGACGTCCTTCCCCTTCTTAAAAGGATGTCAGCCCACACAGGTAAGTGAAAGTACCTCCTTTTATTGCAGTGCAAAGACGATCGGCATGATGCATTTCAGCCTAATAGCCTTCCTCAGATGCCTTTCATCGAATGATGATTCACTGTTCACTTTATAAAGCGCCTCACTCCGATTGGTAGAGACACTCCCACATGATTTCAGGGGCGGGTATTCAAACCAATGTCCGAACCTCCACAGCTGCAGCACCACCTGCGTAAGTACTTGCCCCAGTGGGCGGTGTCCGCAGCTACACCACTGAATCCTGGATCTTGTAGTAAAAAGAACGAAACTTTCATTCCTTCATCCAGCCGCAAATCACTACAGCGAGCCCAGACATCCATCGCTGCAGTGAGCATGAACGTAGCCATGCAGTCATGGCCCAGCAGTTCCTGGCTTTGCAACTCACTGCGGAGTGTGGCGGTTCGGCGTTTACCAAGCGCCTTGAGATTTTCCACACGTTTGCCACTGACCGCCAAACTCTTATGGACGGGGGCTTAAAAGAGCTTGTGGCTAGCTCCTAACACCAAATCCAGACGTCCTTCCCCTTCTTGAAAGGATGTCAGCCCACACAGGTAAGTGAAAGTTCCTCCTTTTATTGCAGTGCAAAAACGATCGGCATGATGCCTTTCAGCCTAATAGCCTTCCTCAGATGCCTTTCATCGAATGATGAACATAGACCCTTCTCGAAAACGCTTTTTTGTGCATTTCTGCACAAAAAACTCCTCAGGCTGTCATTGAGCTGTAGGTTTGGAGCAGGGAGAAGCTGTTATTTGTCTGGAAAACATTTTTATGAGAGGGATTAAGTTCCACAGACACTACAACTTCCTCTTCCTGTCCTTTCCAATCACTTTTTGTGTGTTATTGTGGTGGGGGGGCTGAGCATGTGTGTGGCGGCCATTTTAGGAAGGCATGCATTGTGCCTTTGCCATAGGCGTCCAAACTTGTGGCCTAGTCGTACAGTAGGCCCAGGGGTACAACTCAGCAATCATCACGGCGGGTTTTTTTTCCTTGCTATTCTTCTTCCTAAGTGTACACTACACAGTACAAATACAACAGGATCCCTGGCCTTGTCAGTCTCTTAATGGCTGGCTATACTGTTGATGTTGTTCACTGACTGCATGAAATTTAATAATTGTGATGACCACCCACGAGACACTAATAAATTATATATTATATTATGGATCTTTTGACTGATGTTCTTCTGGCTTTTTTGCTTTTAGGTGCACAAAAGACAGAGGTGTGTCATCATCATCCACTGTTGTGGTGCCAGACCGACGTCCTGCTGCTGTAGTGTACACAACGTGACGTGTCAGTGACCTGACCAGGCATCTCTGCAACTTGTGCAACTGAGTGCTGTTTTGACATCTGTTGAAGATGCCCCCAAAGAAAGCAGGTAGCAGGTCCTCCGGTACCAAGAAAGTTGCCATGGAGAAGAAGGAAGAGAAGAAGAAGGAAGTGTCACTTAAGTCTGGTGTGCCTCCCAAAACCTTTTTTGGTTCAACAAAAATGAGGCCTGCAGCAGCGGTGTCGGGGGGGCAAGCTGGGGGCAGCACCTCCACATCAATGGGCCCAACCCACCAACCCATGCCCAAGCAGATGAGTGTGGAAGAGGTAGCCAGCCTTATGGTAGAAAGCAGTGATGCTGAGCCTGAACTAAACTTATTGCTATCTCAAAGTAGTACACAATCAACGCAGGAGGGAACATCATCAACACAGCAGATAAGTGGTCAACAGCCGCAGCTACCGCCCGCAATAGTAGCTGTTCCTCCTGAAGTAGGGGCAGTTCAGGAAATTGAGCCTCATGCAGAGGAAGAAGAGGAAGCCACTCCTTTAGAAGTTGCATTGGCTTTTAAATCCCCAGCAAGGAAAAGGAGGGTTAGTACATCAAGTTCTTCACCAAGCCCCCCTTCTGATGATCTAGATGTCACTTGGAAGCCACAAACAGAGTCTGAGAGGGAAACACATCACAAGAGCAGGCATGGCAAAAGGAAGGTTCCAGAAAGCCTTACACTTATGGATGTTGATGTAGAAGAGCAGGTTGATGATGATGATGATGATGAGCCAGTCATCACAAACATCACTCCCGGGCCTGAGGAGATGGAGAGCAACATTTTTACATTATCCAAAATGGATGCGAGGGATGTAGCACGCATACCTCCAACACAGGTAACACCAACACGACCTCCAGCTTCCATATTTACATTAGCAAAGGGCCGGCAGCGTCCTACATCCAGCACAACAAGCACCACCTCAGCAGAAGTAGGTAGTGGTCCTGCACAGAGTCAAATTCAACACACACCCTCCAGTTCATCCGGCATTGGAAGTGGGAGTGGCACCTCCAGCAGGAGACAAACGTTAAGCTCCCCAGTGTGGGACTACTTTACGGTTAGCCCAAAGGAGGAGAACATTGCTGTATGCTCCGTTTGTCATTCCTCTGTTAGCCGTGGAAAGCTTGGTACAAACTATGGTACCGGAGGCCAAATGACCCATCTGAAAAAACACCACGCAATCCAGTGGGAGGAGCACCTTAGGCTCATCAAAACTGGAACCATTGCTGTTGGGCATAAACGAGTAGAAAGTCCGCTCACGGTGGAACAGGAAGAAGAGGAAGACATTCTCTGTGCTAGTGGTACACAAAGTAGCCCTGTCCCCAGCACTGCAGTGGTAACGCCCACATCCTCAGCCACATCTCATTGGCACAAGAGTAAGAGCCAGCCTGAGACACCAAGGAGTACTGCTGGGCCAAAAAGTGCGACGTCGACCACAGGAAGGAATACCATGCAGCCTACCATTCTTAGCATGTTTAGTAGGCCGGAGGGGCAGTACGAACGCAATCACCCAATAGCACGTTTGTACAATGCTAAGCTGGCAAAAATGTTAGCACTGGACCTTCTCCCTTTTTCTTTTGTTGAAGGGGTGGGTTTTCTTGAGTTTGTGACCACCATCTGCCCAAAATGGAAAGTTCCCAGCCGCTACTATTTTGCAAGAGTTGCTGTTCCAGCACTACATCACGACGTGCTGGAATTGCTTGGAAAAGCCTTAAAACAGAGTGCTGTTCAGAGTATACACCTGACAACAGACATGTGGACCAGTTGCCAAGCCACTGATTACATGTGCATCACTGCACACTGGGTCTCTTTTTCGGGTGTTAAAGATAAGATATCTGACGGCGTTGTTGACACCGCTGAGATTTTTAAAGACACTCGCAAACATGCAACTGTAGCCATGTTTGCAATGGAGAAATCTCATACTGCTGCTAACATTTTGGATGAGTTTAACAGCAAGGTGTTGGAGTGGCTGCGACCAAGAGGTCTTACCATTGGTTTTGTTGCCACGGACAATGGCAGTAATGTAGTTCGGGCCATGAAAGATGGTGGGTATTTCAGGGTGCCATGTTTGGCACACTGCATTAACATTGTTGTGCAAGACTTTCTGAAAAATGAAAGCAAAGTCAGCAGCTTACTGACCACCTGCAGAAGAATATGCACACATTTCAACCATTCTTTTAAAGCCCGGAAGGAGCTGAGGGTGATTCAACGTGAGCATAAAATGCCAGTCAAAGCACTCATCCAAGAGGTGCCAACACGTTGGAACTCAACGTATTACATGCTTGAGCGTCTGTTTGAGCAGTACATACCACTTAATGCTTATGTCATGAAAAGGTCAGGGGATCCTACAGTGAAAGGCATGAGAGTTGAGATGACCCAATGGGACTTTGTCAAAAGCCTGACAGAGATGCTACTTCCTTTTGAGGTCTTCACCCGTGAAGTGAGCCGGGAGGACTGTACTATGGGCCAAGCTATCCCATTGTTGTACATGCTAGAGCAACAGCTGAAGGATGTGGCAGAAATGTACGCAGATGTGGATGACAAAGTAGAAGCACATTCTTTGGCAGACACCTTATCCACTCGCTTATCTCACAATACAAGGATTCAAAAAAACATTCTGTCAGATCCACATTACATTACTGCCTCAATTTTGGATCCACGTTACAAATTATTGCTGCGCAGTAATGAAGTCATTCCTTTTTCAGAAGTGAATGTTGCCCAGTACAAAACTTTGATAGCTGAGGAAGCCACTGAGTTTGAAAACGAAAGGATCTTCATTAAAGGCCCGCCCCTCCAGGGCAGAAAAAGTACTGCAGGGCACCCAGAACGAAGTTCTACTTCAGAAGCCAAGAGCAGTGCGTTTGCCTCCCAGCAGTCAACACTGCCAGCAGCAATAACATCAACAGCACCAACAGGATCATCAGGCACATTTCCAAAAACGGCAGGTGATTGGTTTCTACGGAAAGGGTATTGCACATCAATGACTGATGCAAAGGCAAAAGAGGCCCAGGAAATCGGAGCACCCCTGAACATTGAGCGGATGGTTCAGGCCTATCTAGATGACACAACAGAGGTCTACATGGAGCAAAGCCCATTGGTGTATTGGTATGGGAAAAGAAGCCAATGGCCAGTGCTCAGCAGGCTGGCGATAAAGTATGTGGCTTGCCCTGTTGCAAGTGTCTCTTCAGAGCGTGTTTTCAGTGCTGCTGGTGCCATTGTTACTGTCAAAAGGACCAGTCTCTCGCCCAAAAGTGTTGAGAGGTTAACCATGATCAAAATGAATCAACACTTTATACCACCGGAGTACAAAATACGTGAATCACAGGAGGAAGAGGAGAGTGACTTTGATGACATAAGTAGTGGATTGTTAGACGTACTGCTGTCCGAACCACCAGAGTTTGAGGACGAGCTCCTCTTCCCTGACAACTAGGCTTTCAAATTGTTCTCCCTTCCTTTGTTTGTGTGTGACTGTGTGTATCTGTTTTTCTGGTTCAAAATCTACATTCACAACAAAGCCATCAACAGTCTCCTTTTTTTATTTCCCTATTGGAGTTGCACGTCTGTGCATAACTGTCCACTCCACTCCTCAGGGTCCTGCTCCATGTTCCTTACTCTCCCTAAGTACATTTCAAGCAAGTCAGACATTGGATGGAGATGGAGAATAGTACAATACATGTTGCCTCTAACAGTCCCTCCATAAGAAGTGAAACGTGACTCCACCTATATTCCATTTTGTTTCCAATCCGAAAGAAACTCATCACTGACTGGCAGAAGGCTAGGCAGGCATCAGATCAGACAGCCAAAGAGAACACCAAGACAGGTAATGAGTGATTATTGTGAATGATGGTGGCATGCATTGCATTGGATGCTGGCTGACTACGAAGAATTGTGCATGCCATGAAGTAGAACTATACTAGTTGATCGACAAAGTACAAGTGACTCAGGTGTGGTGACAGTTAATGTTTCCTTGCTGTTTAATAATGACCACATTGTACTCCTACCACTGCAGGTGCCGGCCAATATCCGTTGCAATTTGGAAATATGGAATATATTATAAACTTAATCAGTCACTACAGACTGAGTTGGTGTTGGAGAATACGTACCACACGGTCACCATCATTGAGGATGCTGAGCATACTATCTTTGCACACAGTCAGTTGGATTGGAGAAAATTTATGGAATAACGGCGTTTCATGGGCTGACATAAAAGGTAAAAAGTTTGAACAAGAACCACAGCAGACCTAGGCTAGATGTCCGTGTAGTGGTGTGGACTGGAGTAGAGTGTAGTGGTATGACGGACAGTGGCGCATTGATTTAGTCACTTCATTGGGAAAATTCTAGGTTGCTGCAGTGCATTTGACATTTCTCTGGCTCGGTCAAAATGTAAGTAAGGGGTAGGGTGCCTGGCCTGTGCCGCGGTTCTCCTGTTCTGTGGCTGTGCTGGCTCCTGAATCCTGTCCCGTTGTTGTTGTACCTTAATGCTTGCTGTAGAGTAGACACACTATGTAGCCTATCCAAGCTGCCTCAGTCTGAAAGTGTTCTCTCCAGAGTGTTGTCTTGCACTCCACTGTAATTGAGTTTATTGTTGTAAAGGCTGTAATTTTTCAATACCCCGTTTGTTTTTCCATCTACACTTACAGGCCGGCCTTTACCCTGTGCTACAGTGGGAGAAACGACTCACACGTACCTTACCAATACGCATCAGGCTTTTCATGGGCTGACATAAAAGGTAAAAAGTTTGAACAAGAACCACAGCAGACCTAGGCTAGATGTCCTTGTAGTGGTGTGGACTGGAGTAGAGTGTAGTGGTATGACGGACAGTGGCGCATTGATTTAGTCACTTCATTGGGAAAATTCTAGGTTGCTGCAGTGCATTTGACATTTCTCTGGCTCGGTCAAAATGTAAGTAAGAGGTAGGGTGCCTGGCCTGTGCCGCGGTTCTCCTGTTCTGTGGCTGTGCTGGCTCCTGAATCCTGTCCCGTTGTTGTTGTACCTTAATGCTTGCTGTAGAGTAGACACACTATGTAGCCTATCCAAGCTGCCTCAGTCTGAAAGTGTTCTCTCCAGAGTGTTGTCTTGCACTCCACTGTAATTGAGTTTATTGTTGTAAAGGCTGTAATTTTTCAATACCCCGTTTGTTTTTCCATCTACACTTACAGGCCGGCCGGCCCTTTACCCTGTGCTACAGTGGGAGAAACGACTCACACGTACCTTACCAATACGCATCAGGCAGGCAGTGATACCCAAGATTGATGTGCGGAGTGTCCATGGAAGGGAGGACCAAGAAGAATGACGAGAATGATGCAACTCCTCATTTGGACCAGGATAATACAGTAACTTTAGTATCATCATTCGTCTTTACATTTATTTGCTTGCTTTTTTCTCTTTAATCATTACGACTGTGTGTTGTGGTTTGTTTGTTAATTGATCCAACTTTTTTTTAGTTTCCTTAGCTAGCTTGAAAAATGAAAGTAAGCCCGATAGAGCAGGTAATTGGGTTCGGTCTGAGCTCTGAGGGCGTCAGACAGGCAAGGCAAATTTCAATTTCGTCCCTGACTGTACTGTCTCATTGGGTCATAGTAGTTATAGTACAACTCATTATCTCATTAACCATCAAGTTATCCTCCTCAGCATGCATGCATTTGCTTTCTCTCACTTCATACTTTGATTTCTTTGATAATGGATCATGGTCGTCTTACAAGATTGTGTTTTACTTTTGTTGTGTCCATGCATATTGTCTGTTTTTCTTTCTCAAACCTTTCCCAAAACCCCACTTCCCATCCAATCATCAATCCCTAACCCTCTTCCCCCGGGCTGTGTGATTTATATTGAGGTGTGATGTGATGACTATGTACACCAATTGATCACACGCTTGCTGGGGCAGATGTGGTGAAAGCAACACTAATTGAATTTCAACTAAGGCAGGGCAAGGATCTTCTTCTGCTTGACCACCCATGCTGTAGTTTACTTTGTGTTCTGTTCCACTCCTCCTCCCTGAGTCTCAGTCAAGTGACTTTCTCTTTCTTTTTTCAAACGCTATTGCCAGTGTCTACTACTACCACCACTATAATGGCATCTACTCCGTCAATTTGGGAAACCAACCATGCAGCCATCAGTGTGCCGAACTTCATCATCAATCACAGGTAAGATAAGTTTGGTGGGAGGTATGGACTAGGAGGAGAGACTGACAGTACTATGACAATTAAAAATAACTCAGTGAGGGGTACTGCATCTATCGGTTTGTGTGTTACAAAATCGGCAGATCTTTTAAATCAAACACTGGCTGTGGGCATGCAGCAGCACGGAAACAAAGTAAACAACCATGTAACTTACATTGAATTCGGAAAACTGTAACCCACCACAAAAAACATTAACATCATATAAATAAATAGTAAGTATATTTTTAATATCCCCTAACAAAAATAAACTATCCCGCTCTGACCTAACCCACCCCCCTCCCTAACCCCAACGAAACGAAAGTCCAAAGTCCCAATGTCCGTTGAAATCCCCAACGCCCACAAACCCACCCACCAACAAAAGGAATTAAAAAAGGGGCAAACGACGAGGTCCTCTATTGTCGGCGGGCCTTAAGGTGTTTGTCCACCAGGATCTTGACCCGCTCCTCCATGTTCTCCTCCCAGCGGGCCATCCGGCGGAGCAGCTGGCGGCGAAATGCCCTAAAGTTGCTTCCAGGGTGGGGGGCAGCAGTGCTGGAAATTGAGGCGCGGCGGCGGGCAAATGCTGGACCACGGCGCCGTGAAAGTGGAGGCCGGGCCTGACTGGGGCCCGGGGCATTGGAGGAGGCTGCAGCTTCAGCCGCCTCCTCCTCCTCCTCCTCCTGAGCCACCAGCCGGCGATAATGCTCGCAGATGGCCTCCAGTTTCCGGCGCCGGGCCCTAGCGGCCAACTCCTTCCTTGATGGTTTATTGGAAGGAGTATCATCTATATCAAAAAAGAAAAAGAACATGTTGGAGCCAATACTCTTAGCAAAACAGGAACACTAAAATCATTCAACACATAGTGTCACAGTATCACTAGCAAGCACAGTTCATAACATTTGGGATTTGGTGCTGGGGTAAGTATCTCTAATCCTACTTCCTTGGACTCTAACATTTGTGACCGTTTCAGACATTATTTATAAATATAATCGTACTATGTATGGACAACACTCGCACATACCTGGGCAGTACGTGGACCTGCTGGACGGCGTTTGGATCGCCATTGCCTTTGCCTCTGACCTCACGCCTCGCGGAACCCGCTCCGCGGGTCCCGCTTCGCCAAGGGGCGCCTGGAACTTGGGAGCTGCCGTTGTTGGGACAGACCAGGGCTAAGGGCTGTGAGGGCTGCGAGCAGGAGGGGCTGGACTCAGTTTCCCAAGAGTCACAGCTCAGCTCCGCCCGCAACACCTGGGCCGCTCTCCCTCATCGCCCCGCCCTCAGCTGACCAGTGAAAGCTGCCGGATTCCTCCCTCTACGTGGGACAGCACTCGCACATACCTGGGCAGTACGTGGACCTGCTGGACGGCGTTTGGATCGCCATTGCCTTTGCCTCTGACCTCACGCCTCGCGGAACCCGCTCCGCGGGTCCCGCTTCGCCAAGGGGCGCCTGGAACTTGGGAGCTGCCGTTGTTGGGACAGACCAGGGCTAAGGGCTGTGAGGGCTGCGAGCAGGAGGGGCTGGACTCAGTTTCCCAAGATTCACAGCTCAGCTCCGCCCGCAACACCTGGGCCGCTCTCCCTCATTGCCACGCCCTTACCCATTACCCAATTATATCCTAGGCCATAAGTAAGAGCACGAACACCGCTGCGCGGGAGCGCACGGGAGCGTCCCGGGAGAAGCCCGGGACAAGGGCGGGACCGTCTTTGGCCGTCAGTGGCCGAAGGAGGCTGGGCTGGGCCCACTCTCTTGATCCCCCTTTGTGTTACAATTAAGGCAATGCCTTCGCCCCCACCACGGGAAACCCCCTCAAGGGATGGCGCCTCCAGCTCTGGGACTTTGGATGATTACTTTAAACCCACTAAAGGAGAAGCGGACAAGGAAAGCTCGCTTGAGAAGCGTAGGGTGGAGCGCAGGCGCTCCATTGAATCTATGAAAACCAGGCCCTTGACCGATATTATTCCTTACCCCACCACTCAAGAGGAAGGCACTCCACCCAGCAGTCTGATTAAATCGACACTCGAGGACTTCCCCGTCTTACTAAGGGAAATTCCTTCTACTCCAGGGATAGCGCTTGGAAAAAACACAGAGCCAGCCCCTCTCGAGTTCTCCCATACCCCTATTAACCTGGTAACTCAAACCCCACCTACGCAATTGGTTAATAAGAGCAAGTCCAAATTAAATGTAGTGGCGGAGTTACATAGGCCCCCACCCAGTAAACGTGCTCGGAAAACAGTGGGGGGGCGGGGGAAATCCAAAATATCACATCTTGACTTTGGCAAGAAACGCACTAACACCGCTCTATCGGGGAAGCCTACGGAGATAGTGCCTACCATTCCACCGCCCACGCCCCCAAACCCCAGTATAACGGCCACCACTAAAAAACCAGAGGTAATTTCTTCAAACTTAAACCTCTCACTCTCTGCCAAAGGGAGCATTGAATTCCTACTCCGCTCCCTTTTGCAGCCCATTACCGACAGCTTAAAAAAAGTCGAGATCAGGCTCACCCTATTAGAAACTTCTCTTACCACTTTGAACACTCTAGTAAGTAAGCAGACAAAGCTAGTGGGAACCCATTCCTTTGTTGGGGATCCTTCCAAAGCAGAAGCTGCAACTAATGCCAATAAAGCCCCCCCCAGAAACCCACCGCCTGCCCCCCCTCTGCAACCCCTTATGGCCATCCAACTCCAGGCACGGCACAATAATCAAAGCAACAGACCTACCCACCCCGTGGACTTAGCCTCCCATAGCTCTCAAATAGAGTCCTCTGGAATACATCAAGATCAGGTTAACGCCCCCCCACCCACGCCCATTTGCCCAACTCCCAGACCACGAAGGCCAGACCTCCCGCCTGAAGCTAATAGATTAATGGTGGTCTTAGCTGGTGCCCCCCACTTAAGATCAGGGGAAAATGAGGACTACCAATCCCTTAAGAAAAAGGTAATCAAATGGCTTAACTGGGACCGACCCTTGCCATCCCATTTTAATAACGAAATCATCATGGTGAGAAGGGTTCCATGGCTAGGGAAGACAAGGAAAACCATAGTGGGGGACTGTATTATGGTAACCTTTAAGGATCCGGGAACGGTACGACACATTTGTGGAGGAATGAACCGATCCCTTGATTCCACCATACAGACCCTCCCAGTATCTTTTTTCTTCCCCCCGATTCCCAGGCACCAGGTCCCAACACACGATGACTGGACAAGGGTGGAACACAGACGTAAACACAAAGGCTTTCTACAACGCCCGTACTTCCAACCGCCTGAAACACCTTTTTGCAATTTTAATCGCTTTAACTGCCTGAACGGTTTGGATGGGGTCGACTGACTTACCGTCTGTAAGACAGTGCCAGGGGTCTCGGGCTCCCCCGCTGTGTCCTCCGGTTCAATTTCTGGCCCCCTGAATGATCCAGCTGCTTCAGACCATGGCAGAACTGAATCTTTTCACCAAGCCACTGATGGGGTGGTTGTTGCTGAGGGGATAACTACGGTTCCTTTCCTTGTGGGCAATGGTGCGCCAAGACCACCGGTGCCACATGCATCTTCTGCTGCCCCTACTATAGGTCCCGCATTTGAAGTGGGGCATGGACTCACCTCCTCCAACCCTCATGGTATGGCATCTGCCACCTCCGAACATTTGAAGATAATTTCCTGGAACATCGCGGGATTAGCTAACAAACTGGAAGACCCGGCTTGGGCAAAGTACATAGAAACTGGTGACATATGCATGTTCCAGGAAACCTGGGCCAGAGAGGACTATGGACATCAAGGCTATTCGTCATTTTTCATCCCAGCAAGGTGGGAAGGCAAAGGCCGCCCATCAGGGGGCCTTACGACGTGGGTTGCTGCGTACCTGGGCTGTGTGGCCACACGGCTCCCATTCAACTCTGATGACATCCTTGCGGTCTTATTAACATGGCCAAACAAAGCTAACCTCCTGCTGGTCAACATCTATTCCAGGCCGATGGGAATGGCAAAAGAATCATCGACCTTTGATGAACTCTCGAACTTCTTATCTGAACTGTCGATTGATTCATATTATGTGGTGGGTGGGGACTTTAACTCTCACTTTGAGCCACTCCCCGGCCTCCAGGAAGGGTTCTTATCAGAAGAAGAAGTTAGGTGGGCAGTACCATGGGTTGATGTGCCATCTCCGAAAGCTTGGACCCCACTGGCACTGCAAATCACTGCCCTTACGTTAAGGTTTGGACTCAGAGCATGTAATGGGCGAATTAAATCCGATATACCAGGCAAAAATACTTACAATCGGCGGGGAAGAGAGTCTCATTTGGACTATGTCCTGGTCCAATTGGCGAGATGGTCAACAATACAGGACTTCAGGGTAATAGACAGGTTGGACAGTGACCACAATGCCCTCGAGTTAGACCTTGCTCATCCAGCACCTCAGGCCCCAGTGACCCATGAGGAAGGGAATCGCCCCACGCTCCTCATAGATAACAGTAGGAGAAGAATTAGGTGGGAGCATATGGTCACAAGCAAGGATAAACTCCCACTGCTTTATGCAGAGATTACTCCCATCCTGGAAACTGTTGGGGATCTTGACAGTGTGGCAAATAAAATAGATATAAGGGGCAAACTGTTTGTTGCCCATGAGGAACTTATAAAAGTTGCGGCACCCCACTTTACTCGTAACATACGAAAGCCAAGGGAGAGGTGCCAAGGTAAAACACAATGGTATAATGTAGCCTGTAGACAGGCCAAAACAGAACTCCTTGGAGCAATTAAGGAGGGCACAGGAGGGGAACGCCTTAAGCAACGCAGGCAAGCTTACAAGAAGCTTCTTGCTCAGGCCAAAATAGAATGGGAGGAAAATCGGTGGGAAGAACTTACAAAGGCCCTAGCAATTCAAGATCAACGCTTGTTCTGGAGAATTGTGAATGGGGGATCAGGGAGTCTACACTCGGCAGTGGAGCCTAACATAGCTCCTGGAGTGTGGCAGGCCCACTTCCAGACCCTATATAGCGCTGAGTCTGGAGAACTCCCTGCGCCAATCGAACCGGAGAGGCTGGGCCCTCAGGCGGATCCAATAACACTGAGTGAGGTCACTGCTGCTATTTCAGGCCTGGCTTCGGGGAAGGCGCCTGGACTGGATGGGCTACCGGGAGACCTGTTCAAGCAGGAGCCCACCGTCTGGGCGCCTTACCTCGCTGCTCTTTTTAACGGTATCCTCGGTGGGATGGAAATCCCTAGTACTTGGCTGGGGGCTGAGGTGGTCCCGATTTTCAAAAAGGGATCCCCCCTCCTCCCAGCCAACTACAGACCGATTAGTCTGATAGACGTAGCGCAGAAGCTGTTCGGCAGGGTTCTCCTGAATAGGCTTCAGGACTGGATAGAGGAGGTGGGCGCCCTCAGTCCCTATCAGGCAGGATTTAGGAAAGGGGTATCGACTGTGGACCAGGTTTTTAGATTGAATCTGGTCTATTGGAGGACAGTGAGGTTCGAGGGCGGTAGTTTGTACACGATTTTCGTGGACCTACGGGCCGCCTTCGACCTCGTGCCCAGGGGAAAACTTTGGATTATCTTGGCAGGGATGGGCGTACCTCCAGATATTTTATTGACCTTGCAGAGGTTGCATCATAACAATTATGCCCAGGTGAGGTGTGGGAGGTCGGGGGAACTGACTGACAGATTCCCCGTTGGCAGAGGGGTAAGACAGGGCTGTGTGCTGGCGCCGACCCTGTTTTGCCTCTTTGTCAACGGGGTAATCGCCCATCTTAACGCCACCGACTACACAGATGCCCCCAAATTAAATGGCAACAGTGTGCCCGCAATAATGTTCGCGGACGACACATTGTTAATATCTAAAACACCCATGGGCATCCAAAGGATACTCGATGCCTTTGTGGCCTTCTGCCAGGATAGAGGGTTGGAAATCAACGCCACAAAAACCAAATATATGGTATTGAATCCGAGCCCCAAACAGCGCCCGAATCCCCAACTGGGAGCTGTGCGGCTGGAAAGAGTAGCCACGTTTGAATATCTCGGCGTGACGCTCAACGAAAATATGATCTGGGGGACCCATCAGAGCAGGGCTAACCTTAAATTAGTGCAAATTACCGGGGGTATATCCCGGATGATGATTGGTTCGACCTACCGCCCACTGGGGGCCTTAATTTAGATATATAAAGCCCAGGCTAGGGGGGCGATCTTGTACGGGGCTGAATTGTGGGGCCACATTCCATGTCGGAACCTGTCTTCCACGGAAAATAGGTTTATAAGACAAATAACCGCACTTCCCCCTAGCACTCCACTTCTTCCTCTGAGGCTTGATCTAGGGCTACGGCCACTTGCCGACGAGATAAGTCTAAGACCCATTGCCTTCTGGCGCAGGCTATGGAGCAGCGATGATCTCGCCGACTATAGGGCGGAATTGGCCGAACTATTAAAGCACCCCAAGGCGCTCAGTATTCCCTGGGTCAAAAACATCCAGTCAATTTGCACCGATCTGGGGCTCCCTGAATTGTGGACCGAACCAGCGAATGTAGCACCAGGAATCTCTAAGAGATCCCTGGCGAATCTGTATCACGAACACAAAAGGGCAAGGGCCTTAGCTACCCAGACAGAGGGGTCCCTCTCTTCCATATTCCTGCAAACTAAGGATCTCTACAGATTTGAGAAGGCTTTCGATCCCATATTTCCCATACTCACCAGAAAGTTATTTCTCCAGTGGAGATACAGTACATTGCCTTTTCGGTCCTTTTCAAGCACCTGGCTACAAGTCCCTTCCACCAAATACTGTCCTCTTTGCGTTGATAAAGAGGAAAATGATTTGCATGTGATCTTTTTCTGCCCAGCCTACAAGGCAGCCAGAAAGCATTGGCTGCTTCCCTTGATTAAGAATTTGGGTGGCAGGGAATATACACCTATGTACAGGATTTTAAAATCCGATGTTTCTGGCCCAACCGTTTTTGCACTTTCCAAATTCTTTACGAATGTTTGGTATACGCGTATTCGTCTTTTAAAAAATGCTGGGTAGATTTTAGAATCACTTCAATTCTTAATAACTGTTTTTATTGTCTGTGTTGATCTTAAAACCATGTATTGATGTTTTAACAAATCTGACAGAATTTATGTGATCTTTTTGTATGTGCATCTTTTATGACCAAATGGTCGAAATAAAGATTGGAAAATGAAAAAGTATGTACTGCGGAACACCAGTCGTGCTGTTCTTATCTGTAGTTTAGCCCAATTACATAACCTTGTTGTAGGCGGCATGCCAGGTCAGGTCCATCAGCTAAGCTTGCACCCAAGAGAAACAGATATGAGCCACATGATGATGCAGACTCACATTACTTTTATTTACTACTAC
This sequence comes from Triturus cristatus, assembly GCF_964204655.1. NCBI lineage: Eukaryota > Metazoa > Chordata > Amphibia > Caudata > Salamandridae > Triturus > Triturus cristatus. The sequence continues at coordinate 720,638,998 of NC_140588.1, forward strand.
TGTCTGCAGGTGGGGAAGCTCATCTTTTTGTCTGACGCCTTACGGCCGTTGGCACTGGTCATACTCTGTTACATGAGGGCAAATGGCATGCACAATTTCACTTACACCCTACCATGGGTACTACAAAAAGGCTGATTATTTATTTATCGGATCCAACGATCATTGCTTATATTCATATTATAGATGCTGCTAGTGCTAATACGATATACGACATCAGGTCGGTAGCGGTCGGTGGTGGGAGTGCTGCCGGTCGGTGACGTGGGAAGGTGCAGGGTGGGGATAGTAAACGATGGATTAAGGACATTCACAGGTAATTAAAGAATACATAAAAAAAAAACATTGCTGCACACAGTAGCACACACTGCATCGCATTCGGCGGTGCAGTGCGCACCTTGAAAATAGTTTTATTTATTTTTATGTTGATTACCTATATTTGGCCGTAACAGTAATACACAGTTTACTCGCCAGTGCCTCCCACCCGTCCCCTCCCCATGTCGCCGCCCGCCAACAATCCCACCACCGACCGCTACTGCAGAGGGTACTTTGCTTTCATTGCTTGTGTAACCAATATACATAAACATTAAACAACAGATAGGCCACCCTTTGCAGGCTGGCTGCCCCAATCGAAAATACATTAATAATAATAGGTAGGGAGTGGTCCCCAGAGTGGGAGGAAGGGGTTTCCGCTTGATAATATATGACGTGCTTGCAAACTACTGCAAGTGTACTGTATGCTCATAATACTACCTTGATTCCTCTAGGCTTTGCTACTGTCGCGCAGTTTCTGTTACATTTTCTTCAAAGTAAGAATCTCCAGTGACACTTTCCACCTATACTGTCTCTTGGTGATAGTACATCCAGGCATACATCCATTAAAGTAAACGTCTATCCTTTTGTATATATCTCTTAACAAACCTTAGTTGGTTTCACCAACAAACACCCATGCTTCTGCTCCTTCCTTCCTTGCCTTGGCTTTGAGTTTGAACCAAAAACACCGCTGATTCTTGCTATCTAGTACTATCCACCCATACTGTGTCGCCCACCCAGGCAGGCATTCTTTCACCTTCCACCCATCCTTCAACAACCCATGCATCTGATCTTATTACTATCAGACTCCTATACATGCTTCCAACAACATATCCTTCTCTGCCGGTCAGTCATATTGTTTATCTCGCCCGTCCTTCCACCCTTAGTGCTTTCCCTCTATGTTCAACACATCCATGAAGGTCATCTGATCTGAGTTTGTCTTCTCCATATAACATTCACAGCTGATTTTGGAGTCAAATAGAAGAGGCCATTGGTTACTCTACTCACGCTGGTAATGCTACGTAAAGGGTGTCTTCTTCAACCGTTTGTATAATGTCGCACAGTACAGTGAAATAGTGAACACAGTTCCATCTAGCTGTAATGTCAAGAAGTAATGAATATAACTTACCGCCGCCGGCCACTGCTGCTGGATCCCCCCTGGGCCCTGTGTCTCCTGCAGGTGCCGCCAGTTCGCCTGCCCCCTCCGGAATGGCCGCATCGCTGGCCCCGACGGCACTGGTGGATGGTAGTGTGCCTAGAAAAAAGCATCAAAATTTTTTTAGATGCCTGTAAACCTCCCCCTATTTTAAGTGTTCACTTGGAACATTGAACAAAAAGTTAATGCAATGCAACATACATCAGCACTAGACAGTAAGTACAGTCAGTAGACAGACACTAGTAGGATATGGTTCCACTTCCTAGGGTCATCTAGTCCTACTCTACTCTTTTGAAAGTTAGCCTGAGCCATGAGTAACCCTTTTAGATTCATCATGTCGACTACTACTCTTTTGGTGCATATTATACCTGCCAGCGTATTGACATGTGCAGTAGATGCCTTTAAGGCCGCTTGACTGTTGCGTACAAGTGAAGAGGTCGAAAAAAAACCAACATATTGACTTTGTTTAGTTTATATTGCTTAGCCATCACACATACATGTTACACTTTTTGGCATGACTGCAAAATGCTAGCATCATTCACCAGTATACTATCTAACGGCTAACTCGCAGCGTTTTTCTCATATATCATAGGCGAAAGATTCCCTTCTACAAACCAGAGATTTACAGAGCATAGTGGATGCAAGATGATGTAACCAGTATTTCTACGTTCTACGGTGAGGGATCTTCCAGAATTATAAAGATCTTGGCTCTTGTTCTTGTTGTCAATCATGCACTTGTAAATGTTTACTGTTTTAATGTTAGGCTTTTTGCTGGCTTATTGACTATGGCTGTCGTAAATTAAATTTCATATTAACGATGTACAGAGTTTGATACTTGTTTCAAATAAACCTTTTGAACTTACACATAGACTCTGTGGTATTTGGTGTGGTGGAGTGGACTTACACAAGTGTGTGAGCAAAATGGTGTTTGTTATTATGTTCTGGATTGTCTCTGTCTCCGTCATCATCAACATTGTGTATCGTCTTCGTGGGGGGGTCGGGAGTGGGACCCTAATGTGAGACACTAGAGCTAGTCTGTTAGGGGATCCTGGGTTTTTCGGACTGAGGTGTGATCAGTAAGATCCAACCTCCCATCAGCACCATCCTATTTTGTTGTGCATAGTTCTGTATGTGGCTCTGCAGAATCCTAGACAATAGTAGTATCATGTACTATCCGATCAAAAATACTAGTCAAATATCTGGTTGGGCATTTTGTTTGTGGTAATTGTCAAAGCCTCAACATTGAGAAGACTTGAAGAGGACAACCCAAAGGACAGGACCCAGTGGCTAGAGCTATTGGTCAATCAGAGTTTTATTGTTGCAAAGAAAACCTTCTATTAAAGAGTGGGCAACTGTGCAAGCTTCGCTACACACAGAGTAATAATAGTAATAGTAGTAGTAGTATTAGTAGCACAGAGAGTCATAGCAGAGGGAGTTAGAAGCAACTTCGAGGCAGGGATAAACAGAATTAATAAACAGATAGTCAAGGTCAAAGAAGTAAGCTTTTGTAAAAAAGAGATTCAGAAAGTGGAACCATAATTTAGAGTTTGGGAAAAAAAGATGCAGTAACATAACATTTAGGGAAATATAAATGTCAATCTAACCAATGGAGGACTTACTGGGGCCAGCTGCAGGAGCCTCAGTAGAGGAGAGGTCCTGGGGTTCCCCCGCCGACTCCGACCCCGTCTTCTTGCCCCTGGGTGGTGCTGATGATCATGTAAAATATAATAAAGAAAGAGACCAACATTAAGGAGTGCTGTGAGAAAAATAATAAATCATTTGGAAAAACAATAAGTCAAAGAATATTTTAGGAAACAACAAGTGCAATAAAATTGACCTATCTAATCAGATGGATCGACTACTGGCTGCTTCCTAGTGCATTTACGGATCGTCTACTTATTTATGAACACTCCAGTGTTCCTTGATCATTCTGATTCCAAATACTAACAAAGCCTAGTAAGTACCACCTGACCTACACCACCTATTCCAGACGGGCCAATTGTTCACTAAGTCTGCACTTCAATTTTTTTCAGCCATCAAATGCATAGATGATGAGATGGAGGACACATGCATAGTTGCATACATTAGTGCATACATACAACAAATTGTGGGTTGGTTGCATAATGCTGATCTAGTTCTGCTACTGACTGACCATGCTAAGCCTACCACACACTAAACAAAGTACAAAAGGTTCGACGGAGGACTGGGGTAAGCAGCACTCAGTGACAGAGGATGCGTCACGCAGACCGCATAAAACAATTAGTAACTACTACTAACAAACTAAACCTAGTATCCAATATCCATCCACCACTATTTCACAGTAGGACAATGGAAGGACTAGAGTCTCTCTAGCAAATCGCATTACCTAACTTCAGTTCTGTAAAGTAAACTCTTACATAATCAGCATCAGCACAAGCTAGCGCAAACTACGTTGCAAACAAGTAAGAGTACCACCGTGCACCTGGGTCCTTAAATCAAAGAACATTTTGCTTTTTGGAACGTAATACCAGCAACGCTTGGCACGCAGCAGTAATCTTGTTGTTCATCTAATTTAATATACACAATCAGTTACTCACCAAGCCCGATGACCTCGACACCTAGCAGGTCCAACAGGTCCTGCTCCCGGTCCAGGATGTCGGACCACCGGTGAGCTAGCTGGTTGTGGGTGCGCCGGATCCCAGTGCACCGGAACACGGCCCGGCGCACCTTCGCCCACCGACGGTGCCGCTCCTGGGTAGCGTACCCGGAGCCGGGCCGCCGCCTGCTGCCAAGGTCAAGGGGAGGAGGCGCTGGATGAAAAAAACAAGAGCCGCCACCTCCTCCCCCCCAAACAGTTGCCGGGCCTGCACCCCTGCAGGACGCATTCTGCCGCAAGGCAGGCGGCGCTTCTCTGCGCCTGCAGGTCCCTTGCCCTTGGGACTTGGTGTGCCCTTGGCCATGGTTCTGGGGTGGGTGGGAGGCGGAAAAGAAAAGTCCGAAGGGGAAAAAAAGTTAGGGGGAAGAAGATAGAAAGAACTTTATAAAAGTAACAAAAACACAGTAAAAGTAGAAATAAAATGCAAAATATAAACTGAGGCAAACAGAGAGATAGATAATAACTAAAAAAAGTCAGGAAAAAGGCTTTAAAGACAAAGGATTGCTGAGATAAAGGGAGGATACAAAAGTAGGCCCAGAAACATGGCATAGAGTGAAAAACAAGATGGCCGCGCCCATTCGCGACCGCGTGGGTAAGTTCGCGCGATATTTCTCGCGAACATGTACAATTTATCGCGAACAAGTAAAATGCGCTCCCGAACACGTCAATGCACATCGCGAACACGCTATCCGCGACCCGGAACAGGAAATAAGGCATCGCGAGCGGGCGGGACTATAGAAAAACAAGATGGCCGCGCAAATTGGCGACCGCATGGGTAAGATCGCGAGATATATCCCCCGAGCATGCAAACAGTTCCCCGAACATGCTTACCGCGCTCGCGAACAAGAAAAAGCCATCGCGAACAGGTTGCCACAAGCAACTACGCAAGCTCGCGAAGCTTCGCGAAGGTCGCGTAGTGCAATGACATCTTCGCGAAGCTTCGCGAAGCGCGACTACGCGAACTACGCCCAGGGTTACTGATGGGATGTATAGAATCATTCTGGCATCATCCCAATGTTTACATTGTCTAACAAATGCACAGTTCCTACTTGGAACGTAGAAGCTGTTTGACATCTGCTTCTCTCGAAAGTGGTCAGAGTCTGAATTGTGGTCCATAGTGTATTGTTTTGGGCCAGAGAGAGTGCTAGAAAGATTAGCATTGACAGGGATCTAGGGCCCTATTCACAGAACTAACTTAAGACAAAATCCTAAACTTACTACCATTTTGGTATTCACAGAAGGCACTTACTCATTTTGGTATTCACAGAAGGCACTTACTCATTTCGGTATTCACAGAAGTTAGGAGTCCTAACTTTAGGACTCCTAAATGCCTTCTGTGAATACCGAAAGTCTTAAAATTAGGATTTTTCTCAGTTTAGTAGTAGTATAGTTAGGACTCCTAAATGCCTTCTGTGAATACCAAAAGTCTTAAAATTAGGATTTTTCTCAATTTAGTAGTCCTAAATCTAAACTTAGGACTACTAAATTGAGAAAAATCCTAATTTTAAGACTTTCGGTATTCACAGAAGGCATTTAGGAGTCCTAAAGTTAGGAGTCCTAACTATACTACTACTAAACTGAGAAAAATCCTAATTTTAAGACTTTCGGTATTCACAGAAGGCATTTAGGAGTCCTAAAGTTAGGGGTCCTAAATTTAGGACTACTAAATTGAGAAAAATCCTAATTTTAAGACTTTCGGTATTCACAGAAGGCATTTAGGAGTCCTAAAGTTAGGAGTCCTAACTATACTACTACTAAACTGAGAAAAATCCTAATTTTAAGACTTTCGGTATTCACAGAAGGCATTTAGGAGTCCTAAAGTTAGGACTCCTAACTTCTGTGAATACCGAAATGAGTAAGTGCCTTCTGTGAATACCAAAATGAGTAAGTGCCTTCTGTGAATACCAAAATGGTAGTAAGTTTAGGATTTTGTCTTAAGTTAGTTCTGTGAATCGGGCCCCTAGGGTTTATCTATTGCAGACAAAACTTGGGTTGGACAGAGAGGGTTAAAGTGGCATTCATTGCTGCCTTTGCTTGAAAGCATTATGGATTGCCAATATCCAGACCTCATGATTGTGCGATGTGGTGGCAATGACCCAGGCACAATTACTGGGGTAGGACTGGAAATCTAATGAAGGATACCTTTGGTAAATTAACAACACTTTTTCCACATACTGCCTTGGTGTTCTCCAACACTTGACATAGACAAAATTGGCAGTTGTCAATCCAAATTTGGCTACAGATAGAGAAAACCAGAAAACCTTTTAATAAAGAGATTTCTTTATTTCTCCGAGACCACAACATGGACTCTATATACACCATAACAACACACTCTTCTTCATAGGTGTATTATAACAAAAAGACAGAGTCCATTTCTCAGGCAACAGAGTGTTCCCCAACAACTTAAAAGACTGCATCTTATTCTATGTGTAGTTATCATCTACACACCATAAACATAAAGGGTCTTTTCAGAGCCAACTCTTTTCCCAAACACTGGCACTTTTATATTCAAATTTGTTTTTCATAGTTCTCACTTGAATTCTCAGATCCAACATAGATCCTTGGCATAATAAGGGTTCTGCTGGCTATGCTGCAGGTGGATTCATGACTGATCTGTGGACCCAGTCCCAACTATCAGCAGATATTCAATATAAAACAGCAACACCTTTAATACAGTGAGTGGCTGTATTGGTGTGTTAGTGGTTGTGTGGGTGTGTAAGTGGATGTGTGAGTGCCTGTGTGGGTCTGTGAGAGGGTGTGTTAGTGGCTCTCTGAGTGGATGTATCAGTGACTGTATGAGTGTGTGAGCGATTGTATGGATGTGTGACTGGTTGTGTGAGTATCTGTATTGGTATGTGAGTTATTTTCTGGGTCATTGAGTGGGTATGTGTGTGGCTATATATGTCTGTGAGTGGTTGTGTTCATGTGTAACTGGACATGTGAGTGTGTGATGGGTGGGTATATGAGTGGTTGTGTAAGCAGCTGTGTGAGTCTTTGAGTGGTGTGTGAGTAGCTGTATGGTTGTGTGATTCAGTGTGTCAATGGTTTCACTGTATGGCTGTGTGAGTGGGTGTAGCCGTGGCTGTGTGGGACTGTGTGGGACTGTGAGAAATAGCAATAGTGAATCAATCTGGACTATTATTATTAACTATTAATAACTATCTGCCCTAATGTCCACATGCCAATGGGGTCTGATTTAGTACTCAATATTTAAAGTGTTTTGTTACATATTATTGGGGAGACCCCTTTTTCCCCTAGAAATATATGTGGAGTTTGCTACACCAAATATTCTTAGTATGCTGGATCCATGACTACTTTTGTATCTTTTATTAATTGTAGCTTCTGATTTAGTAAGGTGTATTTCTTGCAGAGCTAAGATATCCAGTTTTAACCACCAGACTTCAGAGAACACTTTGGATTTTTTTCCCACCATTCTTCATGCTGTTCACATACTATGATGCAAGTATAACTATTCTCCTTTTGGCTCAATATACTGTCATCTATCACTGCTGCTATTTCCAAATGTTCACGAGCATAAACGACCTCTATTTCCATCTAGCACAATTTCATCCTTCCCTTCCTTTGTTTCTACTTTTGCAGCCTTCCCATTCTTCCCTTCCTCCAGTCCCCTCTCAAACCCTAACTAGACCTCACAAAGGGGTAGGGAACCCAAGTTCTGTTTAGATGTCAGACTTGAAATCTGAGCAATACTTATAGGTGGGACATACACTCCCTCCCTCACTAATTTGTCTGTATGTTTAACAGTCTATCACTCATATTTTTGTTTAAGCATCTAACATCCCATTTCATCTCCTCAATACTTCATCCAAGGACATTTGCATTTTAATATTTACACATTCAGATTAACACTTCATGCCACATTGAGTTAACGTCTGTCATCCAAATATTTTTGAGCCATCAAAGGATCAGAGAAGATTATAAAGGAGAACTGCCAGTAAAATGTAAGAGACACTCCCCAATAATGGTTGCTGGAATTGATAATGCCTTAAAATTAGGTATGAGGGACTTTATTTCCTTAGATTTGGAGGCAGTTCACAAAGCTAGGCCTTGAAAGATAGAAAAAGAGTAGCCCTCCTTAGCAGTGAATCTTCTCCATTCTCTAGTAATATTCAGGACTCTCTCCTTAATATTGAAGTCCTGGAAATAAGCAATACTGGTGATGGGCTCAGCTCCCAGTGCCAGAGGACCTGCAAGTACTAGGTGTGCTTGGGCAATGGGAATTGATGGAGGGGACCCTTGGTTGGCTTCTGTTTGGTCTGCCAACATATAGCAAAGGATTACATTGGTGACCCAGTCAATTATTTTAACATTAGTCCCCTCAGCACCTTCAGGTACCCCAACTATTTGCAGATTCCATGTATGAGAACAATTTTCAGGATCTTCACATTGTTCTATCTGCATAACCAATATTTCTATGTTGTGAGGAGGCATGTCCCAGGCCTGAGATATTATCTTCAATATCATTGTTTTTTCTACGAATGCTGACAATTGCCCCTCGATTGATAGCACCTGTTTTGTCAGTCTTTTCAAACTTGATAGACTGTGTAATTTGGCTAACTTTAATGTGGCGAACCTCCCTTAGAATTGTTTAGAACATTGTTTTAGTGGAGACAGTAGTTGAGGAGCTTGTGGAATTCTCTTCCTATGCCTCCTTTCCGGATGATACTAGAGGAATTCAGTATTGCATATTGGTTTGAGAGCTGAGGTTTGGGTTTCTGTTATCTGCTAGCTCTCTTGTCTCCAGCACCCTAGACCTTGTAAGAAAATCTTACGCCCTTTTGGTCCTGCGAGCCACAGACCTCAAATCGTCATGGACCTCACTTAGGACTTTCATAGCCAAAACTTTAAGGCAGGCATTCCTATTGAGATCCTCCTTGTCTGTTGCTTTGAGAACTATTTGGGAAGGAGGAAGATGATCCGGTTCCTCAGTACCTCCTATAAATATAATGTTACATCCAGGTTGTAACACCTGCTCCGAACTTGCCTTCCTTGTTTTATTAAGAAGGTAATGGGGCAGGCTTGGTTGGTCTACCTGCTCTGCTACAGAGCTTGCTGTCGAAGAGGGGGTGCCTTCTACTGCCATTGCTGCATTTTCATCCATTCCAGCCATTTCATTTTGGGTCAAACGTTGGGCAGACACTACGGAGGCCTGATTGAATTTTTATTTGGGAGAGGTTCAAGCTCTCAGCCATTACATTGTTATCTTGAGTGACCACACTTAGAAATGTCTCAATCAGAGCAGGCATTGGGTTTGGTGCTGTAGTTAGAATTATGGGAGAGCTTGATGTAGTTAGCAAGCTTCTATAAGTCAAATAAAAGTTTTTCCCTTTAGATTCAGACAATACCAACACTCAATTCTCAAATGTACCAATCATCCGTCCAGTTATAAAACCAATATCACCAAGATCACAAGTTGATGCCATATATATAGTAAAACACACACTTTTTTTTAAAAAAGGGAGTTATTTTGCAGTTATTGTCGCAATAAATATGTGCAAAAACCATGCAATCAAATTCTCGTGATTTCAAGGACATACGATTCTTTAAAAGAATAGTCATATGACAAGAGATAAAAAGAGATGTTCAATTTCTTTTTTGTTCACCCGAATCATTCCTATTTCTCTGTCGAAAAAACACATTAAAACTGCATACACTAAACAATAAAAACTATTTCAAAACACTATAGAAAATAAAAAACTATGATTCTTAGAAAAAAGGGAAAATGCATTAGACAATCACATTTGTCATTATAAAATCATTCATCGCCTGAAAATCATGGATGAAAATACAATGTTACGCAAAGGATTTTTTCAGTTTCAATCAATGTTTAGTCGATTTAGTGTAGAAACATTGCTGCATTGACGCGTTTTGGTAGATTCTTATTATTCACGACCACCTTCTTCGTGAAATTTTGGATATCTCCTACTTATACAATTCTATCATAAAACTTGTAACTTAATACAGATATGCACCAGTGTTAGCGGGTCTCAAAAATACCTGTCAAGCCATCAACCAACTTTGATGTAAACAAAAATGTAAAATTGCACAATCGGCCATTGACTAACCCCCTTATTACAAATAATGGAAGCCTGTGGGGGCATGTAAACCATCATATCATTTCGAGGGAATACAATTGTCAACATACCAAACCCGCCTCTGATTAACCCCATGCTCAGGTTAGTTGGAGCCTGTGGGGGCGTATAAATTATTTTGAGCAAGAAATCAGCAAGAGCTAAGAATGCTCAGTTTCAAGATGCCTGTAGCTGCTTACCATTCTTAACCCCTCCGTCAATCCTCCTCGCGTATATCAATAAAGTTTTTTATTCATGCGGCACACGCGATTTGACTACTCCCGGATTTAAGTCATGTTGTTTCACAATTCGGAGCTCTTGTGGAACTGCTAAGAAAAGTGCCACCATCTATGAAGGTCTTATTTCCATAGCATTATACTGTTTTTGTGTGAATTCTATTTGCACGAAATGTGCACGCTTTTAGTAATTCAATAATCTGTAATTTATGCTATTTTCCTGTTGTACCAATTATTATTTGGGGTGAAGGGGCCGTTTCACTGCAATTACTATAGTTCATTAGTGAAAACTTTCTCTGGGTGTTCAAGGGGTGCCCCCATCTTAGCAGGCTATTCCTACATAAAGCTAAAACTTCACAGCATGACCACCCTTTTAGAACATTATTTTAAAATATTGATAATCAAATACTATTTATATAAACATCCAAGATGGGTGTCAGGGTATTTGAAACAATAATGTTCTCTCCCACAATAATAGTGACACTGTACTTAGTATTACACTATTATCTCAAACCCACTGTGAAATTTAGGGCCCATCAATATTCTTTTACTTGTTATCAGTTATTAAAATTATCAATTGAAATATTATGGACAACTCCTCTGGATGTACATTTAAGCAGGGGGTTAAATGAATGGATGTTAATACTCTACGTGGGATTTTCCAATAGTTTAGGCATTCCATGAGTGCCCTAAGTCACTATATATTATTGGTGATATCTTTACCTGGCCTGTACTCATATGATCCTTTAAATACATTATAGGGTGACTCAACTGATCAGCTTTTCCCCCTCTGCCCTTAGATTTAGGCCATCTCTCATTGTGTTTAACTTGGAGATGTACCATTGTTCTCTAGCCTTTTATTTATCATTGAGGTTCCCTCCTCTTTTACCAATGGTAACTTTCTCCAAGATAAACCACTTAAAGTCCAGGTTACTATGGCCAAATTTTTGGACATGAGCTACCAGTGGGGTGTTGAGTTTCAGCGTTCTAATGGCTGATTTGTGGTTCTGCAATCTAGGCCTCGACTCCCTACTGGTTCGCCAACATACCACAAACCACACAGACATCTTAGTAAATAGATCACATTCTTAATACGGCAGTTGTTCAAAGTGTGTGCCACCACTCGTGTTCCATTGTGTACTATTTCTTTAGCCACTCAGCACTGTGCACAGATATTACAGTTTACACATTTGGTGTTTCCTCTAGCCACACTGTTGTCTATGGTCTTTTGGGTATTACATGTTTCTTCTTCATAGGTTTGTACCAATCGATTTCTAAGGTTCCTATTCCTTTTGAAGACAAAGAGTGGTTTATCTAGATGGATCTCTTCCTCCTCATTGAGGATTTACCAGTGTCTGTTAGTTACATTTTTATCCTATTGCTGACCCCGTAGAACTGGCTCACAAATACTATCCTAGTTGTCTCCCTTTTCTTCTTGGTGATGTTTAGCATGGCATCTCTATCATAGAATCTTGCTTGTTTCAAGGAATGTGAAACAAGTTTTTGGGGCTACCCTCTATCCATTAATTTTGCTTTCATGACTTCCACATGTTTATAGAAATCTTGTAAATCAGAGCAATCCCTCCGCAACCTGAGGAATTGACTAAAGGGGATATTGTCTTTCTGAGATTTTGGGTGGAAACTGGTATAGTGGAGGAGAGTATTTTTATCCATTGGTTTGGTGTATAATTCTATCTCCAGTTTTCCTTCCTTTTCCATTATGGAGATATCTAAAAAGTCTACTCTTCCATTGTTGTAGTGGGAGGTAAATTTTAAGTTGCAATCTCCCAAGTTTAACCAAGTTAAAAATTCTTTTAGCTGTTCAGTCGTTCCCACCCAGATAAAAAAGATATTATCTATAAAGTGATACCACCCAACTACATTTTCAAAGAATGGGGCCATTTCATTGTAAATATGTTTCTTCTCAAATTCGCCTACATATAGGCAGGCCATACTGGGAGCACATGTGGCTCCTATACTGGTCCCTTTCTTTTGGTAAAATAATTAATCTTTCAACAAGAAGATGTTATTTTTCAGGACCATTGAGGTACATTTCACAATGAATTCTTTATTGGCCCCCTGAATTTCTGTGTTATCTAATATTTCGCTTATTACTCCTATTATTGAATCGTAAGGGATATTAGTATATAATGCCTCAATGTCTCATAGGCTCTCTATGTATTGAATTGTTTTTAGCCTAAAACCTATGCTTTGTTTAAAACTCTGTGCATTATTAAGTTTTGTACTTGAATCTGTCTGCTTTTGTTATTTTTAATACCAAATCTGAACTTTGGTACTACCAGGCTCTGTTATCTTTGGAGGCTATTTTGTTGTGCCTCATGCCATCATGAGTTAGCGCTCTGGCTTTCACGCTGCGTTACACCTCAGCTCACTATTTAATGGCCAGAGAGCAGACATGCAGTGCCGGGTAGGCTCTCTACCTATTGAATTGTTTTTAGCCTTAAACCTATGCTTTGATTATAACTCTGTGCATTATTACGTTTTGTACTTGAATCTGTCTGCTTTTATTTTTTTTAATACCGAATCTGCACTTTAGTACTACAAGGCTCTGCTTTCTTGGGAGGCCATTTTGTTGTGACCCTTCCCATCATGAGTTAGCGCTCTAGCTTTCACACTGCTTTACGCCTCAGCTCACTATTTAATGGCCAGGGAGCGGATGCGCAGCGCCTGGTAGGCTCTCTTCCTATTGAATTGTTTTTAACGTAAAACCTATGCTTTGATAATAACTCTGTGTATTATAATGTTTTGTACTTGAATCTGTCTGCTTTTAATATTTTTAATACCGAATCTGCACTTTAATACTACCAGGCTCTGTTTTCTTGGGAGGCCATTTTGTCGTACCTCACACCATCATGAGTTAGCGATCTAGCTTTCACGCTGTGTTACACCTCAGCTCACTATTTAATGGCCAGGAAGCGGACGTGCACAGCGGGCTCGCCGACGGCGTGCCAAAGGTAAGCCCTTCTGTGCCCGTACGTGTCCGACCTGGACCAGGGGCCACAACCCCTGGTCCAAATAGTGTTATGAGACTAGTCTACTCAACTTATCAACTGACCAAGCTTCATTAGACCTCTTCCATCAATTGTAAGTTTTTAAAATTAGATGAAGCCCTCTGTTACTGCCAACATTGTATGTTTTCTCTCACTCGCTCTATGCAAAATAGTGAATACAACGGAAGGGTTCGACATAAACGTAGTGAAATAGGGAAATGTAATTATGCTGAGCTACCGAGCAAGATTACACCTAAATGTACACTCTCATCTCACCAAGATTTTACATTTCATAACATTATTTGCTGATCACTCCCTAAACACAAAGCCAATATTTTCAATCTCCTGATAAATATTCAACTGGATGCTGTCTTTCTACCAGGGACCTGGCTACAGTATAGCTTGGGCCCTGACATGGCAGCAGCACTTCCATCTAACTATTCCATCATCAGAAAGGACAGGAAGCTGAAGATGGAGGGTGGGATAGCGAATATTCATAAAAGTTCTCTTGAATGTAAAACTGATGATTTTACTGCCACTGATTAAGAACATTTACTATTTAAAATTTAGCTTACGCCTAATTTCACATTCTCTAGTATACTGCTATCCCGTCCTCTGGGCCCTCCTGGGCCATGGGCGATTTCTTTCCCAGATCTAGTAACCCCTCATATTTTGAAGGCTGCCAATTTAATTATATTGGGTGATCTGAATCTACACTTAGATAACCCTAAATTTACCCAAATTGCATCACTCATTGCAGATTTAGAAGCGATGAACGTTCTACTTTGTAATGCAGGTCCGACCCAAGTTCGGGCCATCTGCTAGATCCTATATTTTCCAATTTGCCTAACCTTAGCTCTCTTCCTGCTCTTCCCTTATGCTGGTCCGATCATTTTGCTGTAGCTTTCTCGTTAAAAGTCACAGCCTGTCCTCCGGCAATTTGCCTGGGGCCTAAACAAAAAGTTAGAAGTTGGGCAAAGCTCGATGTCTTGGCTCTTAACAAACTTTTAGCTGATAGTAGACCAGCTGTCAAACGGATTTCAACCACAGATCTTGGTTCTATCCAAAACAGGATTTTACAAGTGGTTGATACTTGCCTCCCCCTGTCCAACAAGTGCATTAATAGACATCGGCCACCAGCCCCCTGGCTCACTGAGAGGCTTAAGAGTGAAAAGCCTAAATGTAAAACCCTGGAAAGCGCTGGAGGAAACACTACCAGAAAGATGGCATATAAAAAAGCCCTAAGTGAATATTTTCTCAAATAAAATCTCACAAGCACAAAATTGCTCCAAAGCGCTTTTTAAGGTGGTAAAAGAACTACCAGCTCTGAAACCCAGACTACTCCACTTGTTCTCACTGGAACTCAATGTGAGGAACTCGCCCTCTACTTTACGGACAAAGTTGGAAAAATTTCCCCTGTGCTGCTTAGTAAAAACTCTCAAAATACTACACCTGACACCACCCTCCACCCTAAATGCTACCCCAGATCCTATGGTTACTGGGCCCCACAATAACACTACATCCTCCGGCAAACTGGAAACTTGGACTCTCTTGGAACCTAGCTCTTTTTACCATCTTCTGGCAAACATTAAAGCTGGTTCCCCCCGTGACTTACTTCCTACTCATGTGATTAAACAGCTAGATGCCCTATACTCTAGATAATTATGGAACTTCTTAATGCCTCCTTACAAGAGGGCTTAGTTCAGCGGGAATGGAAACATGCTATGGTGCTCCCCATCTTCTAAAGAAAGCCAACGCTGACATGGCTAAGCTATCTAACTTTCATCCCATCTCGCTGCTCCCGTTTTTTTCTAAAATTCTAGAAAAGCATGTAAACGGTCAGCTGACCTCCTTTGTTGAGTCTCAGAATTTTCTTCATACCTCTCAATCAGGGTTTAGAGCTGGTTTCTCTGCTGAATCAACTCTACTTGGAGTCACTGAAATGCAGAGGCACCGACTAGATGAAGGCAACACGGTGGCTCTTATCTTATTGGACTTCAGTGCCATGTTTGACACGGTGTCTTACTCTCTCCTGTTGAGAGCCTTGCAGTCCTTGGGCCTTGAGGGTTCAGCCTTGAAGTGGCGCGGCTCATTTCTAATTGACCAAGCTTTTCAGGGAATTTCTGCATCAGCCAGCTTCAACTCCTATTCTCCCCCCTATGGAGTTCGCCAGGGCTCTGTGCTGAGCCTTCTGCTATTTAATGTGTATGTCTGCCCTCTGAAGAACGCTGCTGAAGAGGCTGGGCTGTCCCTTTTGTCCTATGCCTATGACACTCAGATCATCTTTTCCCCTTTCCTAATCTAAGGGGTCGGAACTCTCTGTTCTTCAGTCAGGTCTGAGTAAAATCACGTCCTGGATGCAAAACAACCTGCTCAAATTAAACGGGGACAAGACGGATTTTAGGGAAAAAACATGACCTTTGGGGACCTCAACACTGGCACTCTGAAATGGGTACCTTACCCTTGCCGGTACATCATGTTCGCAATTTGAGCTTCATCGTTGACAAACATCTTTCGATGGAACAACAAGTCACCAAGTTGTCCTCCACCTGTTTTACTGTGCTAAAATGGTTGAAGAAAATTTTATGAATGATACCCCTCTTTGTTCAGAGAACAGTAGTCCATGCCCTAGTTAATTCTAGGCTGGACTACGGCAATGTTCTTTATCTGGGCTCCAACAAAGCAATGATCCAGAGACTTCAAGTGGTGCAAAATGCGGTTGCTAGACTGCTGTGTCATGTGCCTAAGTCTTCCTCAGTCGCTGGCTTCCTTGGCGACGTTCATTGGCTGACGATGGGAAACCGAGTCAAACTCAAATCTTGTGCTATATGTTCAAAATTAATACTAGAGCGGACCCTAAATATTTGCAAAATCTAGTGCAACGCTACCATCCCTCATGCCCGCTGCATTCTGCCCAGCAAACTAGGTTTACTGTCCCTAAAATCAAACTCTCTTGCATGCGTGGCTGGTCCTTTTCCTTTTTAGGACCTTCCCTATGGAATTCTCTACCTATCTCACTACGCGAGGAACCCATGTATGGTATATTCTGCAGAAGCTTGAAGACTTGGTTGCTCAATCTTTAATTTATTTTTCTCTTCTTTTTCCTTTCCTACCGGGTCGGCTCCGGGAAACCCTGTGGGGTAGCTGTGTGCCCTACAAATTCAGTTTAATAATAATAATAATAATAATAATTATTATTATTATAATAATAATAATAATAATAATAATAATATTAATAATAATAATAATAATAATAATGTCTAGTTGAATCAGACATTGAGTGTTCCTATTGAAGGGTCTGTTTTCAAGTAGAGAGATGATATGTGTAGATTCTCTTTCATACAACCTTAAGTTGAGCTTGGTACTCCTGTCATCGTAAGAGTTGCTTCTATTACTTCTCTTTTGAAGAACAGACATGGCTGAGGTTCTGCTTGGGTGGGCATGGCAAGAGGCCTGTAAATCTCAGCTCATCCTTTGATTGTCACTTGAGAGATGAGCTCTTTCTTTGTAATCTCCATTCTCATTTTCCATGCTCCAATTCTCCATAGAGAGAGGCATGCTGTCAATACCTCTGATGGAGAGTATCCCCTCCGTAAGGCATACAGTAGTTTGACCTAGCCCACCCACTGTATCCAAGCCTGTTGTGTCGGCCCCTCCCTTTACCAGTTCTAGTGCCTATTCCGGGTTGGCAGGCTTGTTTCTCAGTTTTATGGGTTTATTGACTACCACGACCTTTTACCCCCCACTTAATTTGTGAAAATAACAGCTGTTGCACCCTTTTGCTGTTTCCTATGCCTCATCTGCTCAAATAAACTATAGGTCAGCTGTCTTAACAGGATAGTCATAATATCCAGTCCAGTATTTTCTTTGTATGTGGTTCAGTTCCACTTTCATGGGCCAGGCACCTGGCTTGTCACGTTTCAGGACTCTCATGCATTTGTCTTAAATTTGGATTGCTTGATTTTACATTAGGCATCCGGGATTTTCTCTCCCCTCCAGCAAGTGACAATGGCTGTGGTAGAGAGTAAAAGACAGCCCACAGTGTTACAATGTATCCCGAAGTGGCATAACCAAAAAAAAATATCAGTACCTTAAACCATAGAAGTATCAATCTGCTTTTGCTGCACTCCATTACCCACTGAACGGCAGCCAGCTCTACTACTACAGCCACAGCAGCTGCACCCACAGCACAGTCAAATGCTAAGTGCTGCAACCAGATCAGTGCTCCTCTCCTGCCTCTGACAAGTCTTCAATATGCCTCAGAGAAGCTTCTGAAGCTGCCACCATACAGCCACATGTCCATATCAAGACTTAAAATCCCACTATTTTCCACTCAACTTCCACATAGAGGTAAGTGGCAAGAGTAGCTGTCTGATTGCTCAGTCCAGTCCTGCTACAGCATGTTAGCACACCTATTGAGATGCGCTTCTCCTTGCCTCAGTCATATGCTTCTGTTGACTAAATCAAATGCTTACCATTCACCCCTTGTTATGTTTTGGCAAGTGCTCCTACAGCAATCCATAAGGAGAGGTTATTTTTCCCTTTCTCTCTGTCTAGAGATTCATAGCCAAGGAGGTCGAGAGGAGGAGGCCTTCTCTGGAGTTCAGCTAGGAGCTCTTTGCAGTGTTCTCATGGCCAGCTGGTATATTGCCCCTCTATGATAAAATAAAATAAACAAAAAATGGTAAAGTTGGATTTTAAGTCACAATTCTGAAAGTGGCACTTTTAGAAAGTTGGCATTTTCTTTTCCTAAAATAACCTTGGGTCTGAGTACGCACAAAAACAATCAGAAAGTTGTCAGGTTTATGTCTCACCAAATCTCCTCAAGGAGAGATCCCTTTCAGGACAAATACCCTCACCCACCTATGGTGGCATGCTTCATCATATAGGTGTCTCCTCCCAGTGGGAACACCTAGTTCCACTGAGGGCTACAACTTCCTCAATGTGAGGCAGGAACTCTGGGATGTTTTAAGGGTAGCACAACACTACTAAGGATGCTAAAATCCCATATGTATGAGGTCTGTTGGGATGAGGACGCAGCGCAAAAGAGTAGAGACGTGAGTGAAGATAGTGAGTTAAAACTACCTAGTGTGAACAAAACAAAACCTTTATTCACTTGCTCGCACGGGTAGGACTAAAAAGCAGTGCAACAAGCAGTATAAATTATAAGATGCCAGGTTTATCAAACGGTTGACATGTTTCAGCCAAACTGATCTGTTTAAGTATCTAGGCTTTCTTCAGGACCACTAGACAAATAACGCTGCTGCTAATAAAGTGGAAGAAAAGAATATACAGAACAAGTAATCCTATGTTTTGTTTATTAGGATATTACTGGAACTATCTACAGATGTGAGACAAAAAGGGTTGGGAAAAACAAATACGACAAGTCAATCAAACATGCATATCAGTGCTTGTTCATTTACAAGGATTAAATATATATTCTTCCAAAAGTGTATGGTTACTCATACATGTTTATGTTAAGAAGGATTTTCTTTATTCCATATTAATATCACTTACCCAAGGGTATAGGATAGATAGCCTCACCTCAACCTGGCTACAGCTCAGGGAAGGGGCCCGCTCTAAAAAATAGAAATAAGATCTTGCGTCACACATAGTGGCAACTCAATGTGGACAATGATCTGTGAACCTGTGTATTGGTGAGTCCAACACGAGTGGGCTTGGTTCAATGTATGGGAACTTTAAAAAAGGCATTCATCAGTATACCAACAGGGTGGTTTTCCTATTGTCTCAGTGTTCAAAACAGTTCTTGTTGCAATAAGTTTGAATTAAAAGTGGACCTTACTCAAGATTGTTAAGATAAGGAGCGCTTGCACAAGACCTAGTCACAAAGATGTGCACTCAAGTTACAAAGGCACAAATTGTCTGCTAGAATTAGCCTAAAGGCCAATGTCAATCCATGGAGGCTGACTCACACACAGTTGTTTTAGCTGTTGAATGTCAGATTTTGGCGGGAAGGTACACTAACGTCAGCCAATAGGGCTAACCGCTAGCGAGCGTCTTAAGACTAGTTTTAAAAAAACTAACAGGTAAGAAGCTAAGCAGTTACCCTGAGCGTAGCGTTACTGAAACTCTTTAGGTTCATTAAACAACCAGTGTACGGACAAATTGGATCCCTTCCAGCAAACCACTCACCTCTCCGTCGGTACCCCGTCACGGTACAGGAGCTGCGGCCAGAGGTAACCGACGGCGGGGCATGGGGGCTCTTAAATAGTATTGATTTGGCGTTGCAGGTCCTTCGCGCTTCGTGCGAGGACCTCTAGGTGGCTGTCAGGGAGGCCTGTCCGATTATTGCACAAGCACAACATGCATGCGCGCTGGAGTCTAGAGGACGCGTATTGCGCATGTGCGCTAGCAGTCCACTTGTTCTGTGCAACTTCTTATGTCAAAAAGTATAACTTTATTAGACACCCAGATTTGGCGCAAATGCAGCATTGAGCTGACCGTTAGGCATGCAAAAAGAGAACCTTTCATATTTTACATAGTGCGTGTGTGGAACACGGCTCTGGAGCTTTGCCTGGAGTTGGTGCTTGGTCTAAGAGTGAATCGCTTCATCACTATATAGCCTGATCGCAACATGGTAGTGCTGCCAGGCAAGCTATTGTCAGTTAGGAACGTGAAAGCATGTTATAGACAACGTTCTTCATAGAGTAATTATCACTATTATATGTTATGTATGTAAATGAGTTCCTCATTATGAATGACCAACTGATCTAGTGTGACATTCTATGAGAATAAGCCAATTATAATTCACCAAGTGATCAGATGTTATGGTAGTGTATGTTTGAAGGCTAGTAGTAGGTATGTCCAGATATGATCGCCACGATATAGGTGTCTTGTACAGCCACTGTCTGCGTGAATCTTACAGAGCAAGCCAAGGATTGAGCCTGTATACCCAGCGTTGTTCCCGTCTGAACAGGAATTTGGATACATCTGTAACATGTGTTGGGACTGCCCAGTGTAGATCTTCTTCACTGTGGTTTAGATCTAAGAAGCGATTCGTAATTTTTGTGGATCTTTTTCTGCAGAGAATAGTGCTTTTGTGCTCAAGTATCCATGTCTTAATCTTACGCGTGATCATCCCCACGTAGCGAAGGCCACATGGGCAGGTGATCGTGTAGATTAGTTTGTCGCTATTGCAGTTAGTGTGTTTAGATAGTGTCCAAAGATTGTTTGTGCCTATATCAATCTCAGTTGTACGTTTTGTTAGTGGGCACACAGCACAGGAACCACACAGAAAATGACCATTGATAGGTGGTAGGCCCCACAGGGAATCCTGAATGGAGGTTCCCTTTATCAGAGGTCGTGTGTGTACCAGCTGATCTTTTATGTTTGCGCTCCTCTTGAAAGCGAGCAACGGATGGGGAAATGGTTCAATCCCAATGTTCAAGATCTTCCAATGCCTGAGGATACATTTTTTGATCTGATTTGAGTAGCTGCAGAAAGTGTTCACACAGGACAATCTGGGTTGATCTTCTTTGGGATGTGTCACTTCAATCAGGGCCTCTCTGTTATTGTTGGCAGCTCTCTTTCTGGATTTGCGAATGATGCTCAGTGGGTAATTCCTTTCTTTCAGCTGGGTTGTCAGATTACTCGCATGCTCTTTATATTTTTCTGTAGAACAGCAATTTCTCCTAATCTGTAGAATCTGTCCAAAAGGCAAATTCTCACGGAGAAATTTGGGATGATAGCTCTGGTACGACAGCAATGAGTTGCGAGCCATTGGTTTTTTGTATAGCTCAGTGCCTAAACCATCTTCTTCTGGAAAGACCCTTATATCAAGAAAGGGCAAGCTGGTGTTGTAAAATTCAACAGTAAGTTTAAGGAAGTCATTTCTCGTGTTGAGCCAGTGATGAAAAGAAACAATAGTATCGGGCGTACCCCTACATATCACAAACACATCGTCGATGTAGCGCTTCCAGATATGCATGTGCTTTTCATAGGGGTTTTGTTGTTGTAGAATCTCTGTCTGCTCAAAGTTGTGCACGTAAAGATTAGCCAGATGGGGGGCAAAAACACTGCCATGGATGTACTTGACGTTTGTAAGAACAGGTCATCTTCAAATTAAAAAAAAAAATCTTTCATGGCTAACTGTGCACAATTCATGATGAAATGTACTGGGGTGATGCTGTCCAAGGAATTGGTATTGAGTAAAGCCTCTACTGTGGTAAGTGTTTCATCCTGCGGTATAGATGTATAAAAGGATTCCACGTCAAAGGAGACCAGATAGTCTTTCTCTACATCAAAGGGGGTCTACGCCAGGCGGTGTAGAATGTCTTTAGTCTCCGGTATATAGGTCGGCATCTTGTGAACCACGGGACGAAGGAAGAAGTTAACAAAGGTAGATAATGGCTCTAGTATGGACCCGATACCGGAAATGATCGGCCTCTCTGGTAGTGGTCGCTGTTCTTTGTGTATTTTTGGCAAATACATAGAAATAGGGAGTGGTAGGATAGGGTGTGACTAGAAACAAACCTTCATGATCAGTGATCCATCCTTCTTCCTTGGCTTCATCCACGATCCTCTTAATTTCTGAGGATTATTGTTTTGTGCGGTCCATCTTCAAGAGTCTGTAAGATCTTCTATTCTCAAGTTGGCGTAAACTTTCAGCTCTGTATGTCATTGTATCCATAATCACAATGGCACCCCCTTGTCCGCTGGCTTTATGACGATGGATTCATTCCCAACCAGTTGTTGGATTGCTAGTTGTCCAAGTTTGGGTAGGTTCTGAAATTGCCATGTGCCTTGCTAAAATAAGTTAGTCATATCCTGCAATACAGCTTTCTCAAATGTAACGATTTGTGCCAGAACAAGATGTGCTGGAGGGTTGAAGGTAGACCTCAGCCTCAATCCCGTATTCTTCATCTTTTCTTCGTGTTCAGAGGTAGGCTTGTCCTCCAAAAAAGAACATAGACGGATTTTCCCCCAAAAAACAGCCAGTTTGTGTCTAATTTGGAAGGAGTCTCCTTTGTACGTGGGTACAAAGCCCAATCCTTTCTCTAGTACTGCTGTCTCGTCATGACAGCTGGCAGGGAGTTTATACAAAAACCATATGGTAAGGAGCAATTTGAAGAGATTATGCTGGCTTTGGTGAAGAGCCTGTCAGGGAAAACTGCTGGCCTTGTCAAAGTCCTGGTTGAACTGTAGAAAAATAAGCCTGACTTTTGGAATCCATTGCTCATAAACATACTCCTGGGCCACTGCTAAAACCTCTCCACCTAGATCTCACTCAGTTATCACTCCCATCTATAAGAAGCCAGCAGTGGTCCGTGGAGGGAGTTCCGTGGGGCGGAAAGGCGGGGCGGGGGAGGGGCAGGGTGGGGGGTGCTAAAAACCGGAATATGGATAATTGGAGGTAAGTAAACAATTAAATAAATAAAACTAATTTTGTAGCGCGCGCTGCACCGCATTTTGTGACGCAGGGCGCGCTACGTAATTTGTTTTATTTATTTAATTGTTTACTTACCTCCAATTATCCATGTTCCGGTGTT
The DNA here is from genome assembly GCF_964204655.1 of Triturus cristatus. Lineage (NCBI taxonomy): Eukaryota > Metazoa > Chordata > Amphibia > Caudata > Salamandridae > Triturus > Triturus cristatus. Next base: position 720,661,943 of record NC_140588.1, read on the forward strand.
TAGTACCCCCCACCCTGCCCCTCCCCCGCCCCGCCTTTCCGCCCCACGGAACTCCCTCCACGGACCGCTGCTGTAAGAAGCCTAACCCGCAATGCAATAGGCCAATCCTGCAAATAGATTCAGTGGCTAAAGTGACAGGGAGAGTTTTAGTGCATAAATTGGAGCAATGGACCATTGATAACTCAATTATTTCAGATGTGTAATAAGGCTTTTGCCAGAGATTAGGCACCATCTATCAGTGCCTCAACTTGTCCCTGTTAACATCTAGATATATGACCCTTGAAAAGGGTGCCATACACATCAATATGCTGGCTTTGGGCATTGATCCTCCCAATATACATTTCTTGCTGCAGCTACATACCAACAAAACAGCTTACATAAGATGTGGTGTAGGAAACCCACTTCTCTATATAGTGCTCCACAATGGGGTACACTGTGACGAGAGGTTGAAAATACCTTTTTTCGTTACCAGAGGCAAAAGTAGATAATACTAACACTCTATTTTGTGGTAGTGTGGGTGAGCAGTTAGACTTATCAGAGGATAGTGTCCAGCATTTGTTGTACTCAAAGATGCAATAAATGATACACACACTGAAGGAATGAAGTTGAGACCAAATTAGAAAAATAGTACTTGTTAGAACTGGGGGTCTCTAGTTGGTAGAGGTAGGTACCTTTGACCAAATAGGGACCCTTGCTTTTAGTCAGGGTAAGGGGGTACACTCCTAAAATAACCCCTGCTCACCCCCTTGGTAGCTTGGCATGAGCAGACAGGCTTATCTCAGAGGCAGTGTGTAAAGCATTTGTGAACACATACAGTAACCCAGCAACCACACTACAGATGGACACCACACAAGTTGTAGTATAAAAATAAGTATTTTTATATAGACTTAACACAAGACCACAAACGACAAAAATCCACAATACTGTACTTTAAAAATGGTAGAAATAGCTTAGTTCTTTTATGATGTAAAATGTGACACTTTGAGTTCAATGTACCTTAGGATGCGTAACGCTATACAACGAAAGTGGTGCAGGGAAGGTGATGCGTCGGTTCCTTACACGCAAGAACGGTGATGCGTCGGGTCCTTACTGATGCATAGGGGATGCGTTGGTTCTTCTCTGTGAGGGGAGGTGTTGCGTTGGTTTCTTACTGCACTTTCGTGGTGATGCGACCCACAACGCCGTGATGCGATGAAGATCCAGCAGTGCGATGAAACAAAGATGGCGTCTTCTTCTTGATGCGACATGATGCGTGCACACCCGACGGCCGTGCGGCAACTCAACGACTCTTCTGAGCCGCGACAGGCCCTGCGACATGCTTCCCGCTGATGTGGAGGTGTCTGATGCGACGTCGATCCTCTTCTCCGGCGATGCGAGGTGCTTTAGCGTTGTGATGCAACAGCGGCAATTCGGCGACACGCTTCTTCTTCGTGCGTCGTGCTTCCAGCTCCTTGAGACACGCAGTCCCTCAGAAAGCTGTACACAACTGCAGGCACTTCCAAAGAACTCTTGGGGAACTGGTGGGTGAAGACTGTTTTCCCTGAGACTTCAGCAGGAGGCAAGCTCTATCTCAAGCCCTTGGAGATCCTTCACAAGTTGATGAAAGTACACACAAAGTTCTTCTCTCCTTTCTTTGGCAGTCTGGCAACCACTGCAGGCCGATCCCTCAAGCTTAGGTCTCTCCTCAGTCTCTCTGGTTCCTCTCCTCAGCAAAGGTTTCTTCTTGTTTCCCAAAAGTGATCTAAAGTTCTGTGGTCTGGGTCCCCCTTTTTATATACAGTTTCTCTTTGTTCTCTGAAGGCAGAGAGGCCTTTGCCTTGTCCAAACCAGTTCTGGTCAGTCCTGGAGCACTTTGTTGACAAGACTCCTTCTTTCCTTTCACAGTGCAGGCCAGGGACATCAGACGCACCACAGGAGGTGGAGCCAGCATTGTGGAGGGAAGGCACAGCCCTATTCAGGTCCCAGGTGCAACTCCTCTCACCCAACTACATGCAGATCTCTCTATTCAGGCCTGTGCTGACTCACCCTGTCTCCTGGAATCCCCCAGCCCCTGTCACTCAAACTCCAGACAAGGAATACACAACCTAGGAGAGGCAGGCTTGGATAGTTAGACAAGAAAATACCCACTTTCTAAAAGTGGTATTTTCTAACACAGGATGTTAAAACCAACTTCACTAAAAGATGCATTTTATCGTTCTGAGTTCAGGCATACTAAACTCGAATTTCTACCTAGTTCCCTGAGTCAGTTAGGATTATAGGATGTAATAATCAACCTGCCCATTCCGGCCTATGGGGAAAAGGCAGCCTTGCAATAGTGAAAAACAAAGATGGCTGTAATTCACTATTAGGACATGCCACACACACCAGGGCATGTCCTACCTTTATACTTACAATGCACCCTGCCCTTGAGCCTACCATAGGGGTGTCTGATATGAAGAAAAGGGAAGGTTTAGGGATTCTCAAGTGGGTGCACTTGCCCAGTCAACATGGCAGTACCAGACTGCACACAGGCTCTGTAATGGCAGACCTGAGACACACTTTTACAGGTTGCTTCTGTGGGTGGCACAATCGGTGCTGCAAGCCCACCAGCAGCATTTGGTTTACAAGCCCTGGGCACACTCAGTGCACTGTACTAGGGTCTGACAAGTAAACCAAACCAGCCAATCATGGAATCACTAATCCATACATCAATTTACCATAGGGAGCACTTGCGCTGTGGCATTGGACAGCAGTGGCACAGTGTCCAAAGCATCTATAACCACCAAAAACCTATGAGGCAACAGCAAAAAATGGAAGGGAGATCCACGCCAAGGTGCCAGGTCTAACAGTACTCTTATTAAATTAAAATTTAGACCAAAAACTTTGAGTACAAGGTAAATACATTTTGCAACGGGATAAATCACAGTAAAGTGCAATAATCACAGCAATTATTTACAATACCTTTTCTATGGAAGGATAAATGCAAGTAGAAAAAGCAATACAATACAGTTGTTGTGTGGTTACCCTTATAGAAATTAGAATCTTCAAAGTTCAAAGTGCCAAGGCCAACTTTTCGGGCACTTCCTGGGTTTCTTGGGAAACAAAGAAAAGGGTGACTTTGTAGCTGGTGTGGTACAATGTCAGGGGGCCACCTGTAAAAGCAAAGCAAAGTGGGTCTTGCTGGCGAGTCTGAGGGCTCTAAGGTAGAACAGAGGTTACAAGGGCTCCGGGGCCTCAGGAGCACAGCTGGTTTGAAGATTCGCTGGCTGAGCGGGTGCAATGAAGATGGTCAGCTCTGCAAAGGCGCGCAAAGTTGAACATCGCAGTAAGGGACTGGCACCTTGGAGCAATGGTTCTGCAGCTGCTGGGCCACTGCAATGGTCCTCCAGAGTTCCGAAGTCCCTCATTGGGTGCTGGCTTGCTGTAAAGTTGGAGTCTGCCTGGACTCAATGTTGTAGGTTTTTGCAACAGGGGGGGGTGTACTCTGGGTGTTGATGCCTTTCAATTCCGGGCTGGACTGGGCCTCAAGACTTGGTGCATTGGCTAAGCTGACCCTCCAGAGCAGGCGTACCTTTGGATGGCACTCAGAGACATTGGTCGGGCTGGAGAGCAAGACGACGCTGGACCGGACTTTGCTGTTTTTGGTGCCTGTGGCTGCATGGAGACAGTACCTCTATCTCGAGGGAGATCTTTGGTGATTTTCTTTTGGCCCTCCAGGGTTTTTGGAGGCCACACAGGGACAAGATGAGTTGGAGGATGGCGATTGTTGAGATCTATGGCTGCAGGCAGGAGTTTGCATCCAAAATTCCAACACAAGGTCTACAGTTCTCGGTCCAACAACGGTTCTTTGTTCGTCTTCTTCTTGTGTCCGTGGAATCTAAATTCAGGGTCTGGGGTTGCCACCTAAATATTACATTTAGGGGTGTTAATCAGATAGTGACAGGTAGTGGCCGATGGGCACCTTACTTGGGGTATCTACACCCTCTAGTATGCCTAACTCCTGTGTGAGGGGGCATACCGCTAGCCTTGTTTGGAGAAGTCCCACCATCTTCAAGCTGGTGGGCACTGAAAATTGAACTTCACCTCACCTTCAGCACCTATGGGGTGGAGTTTGCAGAAGGGGGCAAATGTACTACTCAAATGTGATTTTCCCACCTATTTCCCGCCAAAGGGGGTGAGTACAGGAGGGGGGATTACCACCTCTGTCAGGAGAGGCCGGGTCATGTTTCAAAGGCAGTAAGGCCTTTGAAGCTTCTTGCCCTGGATGACTCTTCCTCAGCTGGAGGAGGTGTTAACACCTCTGCCCCGGATAGGCTTTGTTCTCAACCTCTGAGCGTGCTGGCACTCACCGTATGAGATCAGAAATCTGTCTGGTGGTGATAGGCTGGATAAGACCAGTTGGTGACCACACTAAGGGTTGGTAGGTTTCACAGGAACCCTCTAAGGGGTCCTCTGTGTGTTAATCTTTATAAATCTGACACTAGAATCAGTGAAGGCTTATTAAGACAAAATGTTTGGTACCAAACATCCCATAATAAAATTAAGCCATCATGGAGCTGGGGGACTAGTAATGACGAGTGCCCAACCTGTGTATTCATTAAGGCTTCCCTGTTCACTTACAATATCCACAAATCAACATGGATATTGCAGGGGCATAGCTGCTCATGCAGATATGTTCTAACAGGGGATATAGTGCACCCTGCTTTACTGCTATAAGGCCTGCTAGAGGGGTGTCTTACCCATATCCCATGCAGTGTCTGGGAAATTGGCACACAGGGATGTGTGCCATGTCAACTCTTCGGTTTTGTCTGCACCAAGGCACGCTGTCTTCAATGGCAGTGTGCATGTCCTTGGTGAGGGAACCCTAGGGTGGCACAATTCATGCTGCTACCCTTGGGGGCCCTCTTCAGTGCCAATGCCCAAGGTACCAGGAGTATCATTTATTAGGGACTTACAGGGTTTTCTGAAGTTGTCCCAATTGGGAAGCAAAAGGTAGTGTTTACGGAAAGAGATTCTTGCACAGCGGACCTGGCTGGCAGGGACACTGTGCACTTCCAGTCAAAATTACATCATTTTCCAGGCAAAAGATGAGGGATAACCATGTCCAAAAGAGACACTTTCCTACATATGGTGCGATGGGTGAGGGCACAAGTCACTTTAGATTAAGCAGAGGGTCAACTCAGGAGAATGTGTTGACCCCATTTCTCTTCACATTGCACATTAATGATCTGGATTTATACCTAAGAGAAAGGGGTAGGACATGCCAGAGATAGGGACTCGACCAGTACCACAATTCTTATACACAGAAGATGCATTATTAATGGCCTGAACATTCAATAGCTTGCAATTTTTGTTAGATTTGTTTGCCCAGTTTTGGCCGATCCAGATTTTAATACAAACCTGTCAAACTCTTTCGTGGTTATTGAAAACTAAGCTTCTTTGCAGATGCCCCTTACATTTTGCCCCATTTAAGCCTGCTAGATGCTGGGTTTTGGCTCTGATAGTTCACTGGGACCTGCAACCAGGCCCCACTGCTTGTGCTGCATCCCTCAAAGTTATGTTTAATTGGTACATCCAATTGGCAAGGTTCTTTCTCCCCTCATAAGCCCTTAGTAGATGGTACCAGTGGTACCCAGGGCAGGGGTGGTGAAAGGGTCACCAGGGCTGCAGCACTGTATTGTGCCACCCTGTGTGACCCAGGTAAAAGCATGTCTGCAGACGTGCCATTGCTGCCCTGCATGAGCAGTCTGTCTGCTTGAGAGGGATTCTGCACACACCAGGTGCTGCAGTGCCCCACCACTGCCATTATGTAAGTAAGAAACTCTTAAGGTTGTTCTCTTAAGCCCAGGAGGTAGAGTGCATTAAATCAGAGGTGTGTATATATTTGCGTATACATATATATCCCTATAGTAACCCTATAAAGCAAGGTTTTACTGTGAGTGAACGGCGGTCCATAAAGTTGTTGTAATAACTTCCACAAAGATGAGTTTGTCAGGAGATGGAAGTTTATTGTACAGATCCTTCAGCCTCTCGTAGTGAGAATGCCAACATTCTAACAGGAGCTTCAGCCCCAACATTCTAAGGCTGGGCAGTACCAAGTAGCGAAGGAAAGGAGGGGGGGGGGGAAAGAGGAGGGAAGGGAACAGGAGCAGATTATAACACATCTCCCTGCGGAGCAGAGAAAAATATACACAGCACATGAACTCCTCGGATAACATTGCCTAACTCTAGAAGCAAAGAGGAGAGAAATCAACAATTCAAACGTTCCAAAGTACATGAATGTAAGGAATAAACGTTTTCCACAATATAAAGCGATAGAGAAGTACATAAATAGCAATCCCCCCCAATACCCTACGGAAAGGAGCCTCTCTGACACCAGCGGGTAAGGAGAATGGGACAAGGTGGAAAGATTAAGACCCCATTCTGTAGTCGGATTGCCAACTTGGGGGTTTACGTACTCTAGTCACCCTGAGTTCACTACTACTGGGCGTTTCAAGACTTAGGTCCATCTCATAAGTGGGTTTGAAACCAGTAGTGCTTGGACAACTTGCTATGTTGTCCATACTCCACATGCCACCGTCTTCCAGGACAACTGAATTGTTGTTAACCCGCGTTATCCTCAGTGGTTTGGAAAATGAGGAGATCTTGGATTTGGACAGGGACGGCCTCTTAACAACCACCCACTGGCCTTCTCTCCACCTTTTGTTCGACGCTCCCCAACGACTGTCGTACCTGAGCTTGTACTCTTGTTGATGTTTCTGAGTTTTTTCCCGCCCAACGTCTCTATCCACCCACACCGGGGATCCACCATTTAGCCAGTTAGGAGTAAGTTTGGAACTCGGGTTCCTGCCTTTAAGAGAGACAAAAGGTGACACCCCCGTGACAGCATTGGGCGATGTATGATATGACCACAGCATTTTCCTTATGGCGTCTTCCACGGGAACCTGGGAATTCAATGCGAGCTGGATGGTGTCCTTTATCATCCTGTTCGCCCTTTCCACCAGACCATTGGCTTTGGGACAATACAGTGGGGATTTGAGATGTGTGATGGCCAGCGTGGACATAAACTGCTTCATGTCCTCTGAAGCGAATTGAACACCATTGTCCGTTATTATGACCCCAGGAATACCTTCCTTTGAAAAGGTGTCTCTCAGGAAGTCCAATAGCGACGCGGTGGTGATGGAAGATACCATTCTTGTTACAATCCAATGGGAGTGGTAGTCTATAAGAACAAACATGAATCTATTGGATTGGTTTAGTAGGTTTAAGGGACCAATTATGTCCAATCCCAGCTTCTCCCAAGGTACACTTGGGACCTCCACCGGGAATAGTGGAGACTTACGGACAACTTTGGTTTTGTCGCAGGAACCGCAGGCTGCACAATTCTTTACTTGTTCCTCCACTCGCGAATCCATCCCGGGGAACCAATAGTGTTGCCTGATTTTGCTTTTCGTCATGCTCCTCCCTGGGTGGCCCTCATGGGCAATCTGTATTATTCTTTCGTACACGTTTTTCGGAGGAATGATCTTGCTTCCTCTACAAATATGGTTCTCAACGATGGATAATTCATCTTGCACCGGCCAAAAATGCCGAACAGACTCCGGCACCTCCTGCTTGTTAACAGGCCAACCACTGTGAATCATATTCCTTAATGTGGCTAAGTCACTGTCCTCACTCATGGATTTCTCCCACTCCTCCCGATTGATGGCCGGGATTTCCACCAAAAGAATAGTCTCCTCCGGAGGGTTTTGCATCGGGTTCCCATTGGTGATTGGTAGTCTGGAGAGACAGTCCGCTACCCTATTCTCACTTCCTGGGACGTATATCATGGTGTAGTTGAACCCTTGCAGACTCAGCACCCATTTAGATATTCGTGGGGTGGTATTTTCCAGGCGCTTAGTGGAGAATAACGGAATTAAGGGTTTGTGGTCCGTTCTCAGCACAAACGGGATGCCCCACAAGAAATATTTGAAGTGGTTTATGGCCCAATAGCACGCCAATGCTTCTTTCTCTATCGTCGAGTAGTTCAGCTCGGCATCTCTCAAAGTTCTGGAAGCGAAAGCAATCACTGTCTCTTGACCTTTCGTCCTCTGCGTGAGTGAAGCACCCAATCCCTTAGCGCTAGCGTCTGTGGTGAGGGTGGTTTTAGCATTAGGATCGAAAGCACTCAAGATAGGTGCATCAACGATGGCCTCCTTGATGACTTGGAAGGCTGATTGGTGATCTTGCTTCCAAACAAATTCAGACCCCTTCTTCAGCAACTCTCTGAGGGGACACACCTGATCCGCAAAGTTTTTGACGAACTTTGACATGTATTCCACCAGCCCCAGGAACGATTTGAGTTCATCTTTGTTGGTGGGTGCCGGGGCTAATTTAACGGAGTCCACCAGACTGGATCTGGGTTTGATTCCCTCACTTGAGATGGTGTGACCAAGGTATACTACAGATTCCACCCCGATTCTGCATTTGTCTTTCTGAGTGGTGAAACCTGCCTTACTAAGTCTGGTCAACACTGCTTCCAGAGTCTTATTGTGTTCTTCATCAGATGAGCCATGAATCAGGATGTCGTCCTGGAAACAGAGAACTTTTTCCAGACCTTGCAGAATATGCTGCATGACGCGTTGAAATACTGCCGCAGCAGAAGCCAGGCCAAATGGTAATCTGGAAAACTGATAAGCTCCATGCGGGGTTATAAAAGAAGTGAGGGGCTTGGAATCTGGGTGGAGAGCGACTTGGTGGTAAGCCGAGGATAGGTCTAGAACAGTAAAGACTTTAGCTCCATGGATGGCTGACAGCATTTCATTAATGTTGGGGAGCGGGTGTCGGTCCACCCAAATGTTAGAGTTCAAATCCCTAAGGTCAACACATAGGCGGATCCCCTTGTTTCCACCTTTGGCTGCTACGACGATGGGCGCCAACCATTCAGAGCTCTCAATCCTCTCTATGATTTTGCACTCCTCTAACCTGTCCAGCTCCTTCTTAAGCGGTTCTCTGGTCAACAGCGGGATAGACCTTGGTTTGTGGATGATAGGTCTGGCATCGGCTTTAAGTTTGATTTTGTGGAGGAAGCCTTTTAGGAGTCCGAGTTTGTCTGTGAACACCTCTGGGAAACGATTGCAGATTTCCATCCCAATGTTGGTCCTGTCGATAAGATACACAGGTTCCGACGCGTTGGGGTCTAGTCTGATTACTAACTCTTTTTGGTGTTTCCACCCTAGTAGGTTGGAACCATTCCTTGTGATGTAGACTTTTCCCACGGTTGACCTATCCTTAAAATTAATGTTCATGAGTAACATTCCTACTAGTGGTATAGGATCTTGATTATAGCCCCCTGGTTTGACATCAGGAGGTACGAGGGTATACTCCCTTGTCCCCGAATTAGCCTGAAATGTAGCTTCATTCACAAGTGTATATGGGGAACAGGAATCTGCGTAGTCCTCATACTTTACATTGTCCATAAATATTTCACACTTGGGGTAAGGAGTGCTGTTGCCTTCTGAAAAATTAGATACTTGAAAAACAATATCTTCGCTAGGTAGTTGAGGATCCAGATCACTGCCTATCATGTGGGTGACACTGTTCGTTGCATTGTGGCATACTTTGGAGAAGTGGCCGATTTTCTTACACTTGCTGCAAACAACGCCCCTTGCAGGACAGTTAACGCTGTTGGCCAGATGATTAGGATTTCCGCACCTATAACATTTTGGCTTGTTCCCTGATGCTGTAGGTGCTTCCGGACTGGAAGGTAAAGGTTTGTGTTTGTGGACTTTACTGGAGATCTTGTGTACACTGTTCTCCGCCACTTGTTTTACTTCCCCCGCTTCCTTCATTTCATTCATACAGTACGCTGTATGCTCTATGCTTTTAGCTATATCAATGGCATGTTTTAAATCAGGGGCTTCTGCAAGAAGTCTTTCTTGTATCTTCTTGTTAGAGGTACATCTAACTAGTTGATCTCTGATTAGTGATTCAGTTAATATCCCAAACTCACACGTAGAGGCTAAACCTCTCAGAACAGCAATATAATTTATCACTTTTTCATTTTTTCCTTGAATGCGCAAAAAAAATTTGTGGCGTTCTAACACAATATTAATTTTGTCACCAAATTGAGCTTCCAGTTTCAATAATGTTAACTGATACACATCATACTGGATATCACCCTCACCCCCAGCCCCCTCATTAGCATTTTCAACATTATAATCTGGCAGGTCATCAAAAATATCCCTCCCTTGCTTTCCTAGATTATGCAGTAGAACATGTTGTTTGCGCACCGCCGAAAATCTGTCCCCACCAATGGCGATAAGGTAAGATTCAAACAGGTTTACCCATTTTTTCCATGGGATCACCGGATCTCCACTCTCATCCAGGAATGGGGGGGGTTGAGACATAGCGAATGCCGACATGGTGGAGAGTAGTGGAAGAAGAAAATGCAGAAATAAGGGAAAAAAAAAAGGCAAAAGAAGGAAGATGGGTGGATAGGGGTGAGGATAAGGAATAAAAGCGTGAGGGAAGGCTAAGTGTGAAAATTCACAGAAAGTTGCAGTAGAAGTAGAAATGACAAGAAACCACCAGTACACCCCCACAGTATAATGGAAACAGTCTAACGTGGGAAGTGTTAAATAAAAACACTACATTTCCATGAGCTGAGCCTGTCAGCGAAAATTTCGAAGCAGGCTGGATGAGGGAAGAAACGTGCAATATTATTTTCCACCAGCAGGAGGAGCAGACGTAAAAGCAACAGGGAGCAGTGTCTCTCTGCGGAGCGTCCTCTGTGGAGAACAGTCTGAGGAGAGGCGGAAACACCAGGAACCAGATGTTTGTGAGGAGATTTACGACGTCACCTCAGCCACACACGAAGAGCAGTACTATCGCCCCCGACCATCCGCAACACAACCTCCCTTCACAGCGCTCACTCCTTAGCGGCGGCACACAGAAGACAACAGGCGATCTCTCTAGGGGAAAGTAGGCGTCTCCCTGTCAGTCAGGACGGACAGCAAGTCCGTGGAGCAGCGCCGAGCAGCAACGACAGGGACTCACCGGAGGGATGATCAGATCAACAGAAGAACGTGAACTCACGCAGGCAGCGAGCTCCGGGGGAGGCACAAAAGAGCCCAGCAGCCGGGAGCTCCCATCAACGGAGTCCAGAGAAGGCGTGAAGGAGCCGGCAGCCGGAGACTCCAAACGACGGAATCAAAAGGGGAAGGCTCCCCCCAACACCAACACTGAGAACGATGGCAAGAAAGAAGCCAACACTGCCTGAGAAGTCCAACGAGAGGCGGTAGGGCACTGGGGGAAGGATCCAGACCGTCCCCAGCACGGTAAGACAGCTCGTCGCCAAATGAATGTTGTAATAACTTCCACAAAGATGAGTTTGTCAGGAGATGGAAGTTTATTGTACAGATCCTTCAGCCTCTCGTAGTGAGAATGCCAACATTCTAACAGGAGCTTCAGCCCCAACATTCTAAGGCTGGGCAGTACCAAGTAGCGAAGGAAAGGAGGGGGGGGGGGGAAAGAGGAGGGAAGGGAACAGGAGCAGATTATAACAAAAGTAACATGGACTGGCTACCCAGAAAACTAAAGATAGCCAGCTCCACTATAGAACGGACAAATTGTGTCATGTTTGGTGTCGGACACTGTGCCTTTTCACCCCAACACAATTATCATGTCGAGGGTGAGCTAGCATGCACAGGGATGCCATCCTGCATAGCTGCCCGCCTAGGATGCAGGGCCCCAGTGACTTGGCAGGCTCTCCCAAGCCATTTTGCCACCAGGATAAGAGTCTACCCTCCTGCTGATCATGGCAGCACATCCACAGGATGGGAGACAAAGGCCTGGGCTGGAAAGCGGTCACACCTCCGCCCTCCAGGGAAGGCTAGTGATTAAAGCCATCAAGGCAGTGAGGTTCAAAGGCTTTCAATGACCCTGATGGGCAAAGACCATGTCCTCCACTTGAGGACAAAGCCCTTCCCTCCCTGTCCAGCCTAACAGGTGGACATATTAGTTATTCAGGATGCGTACACCTCCAAAGGTTAACAACACCTTTAGGGTGGGCTACGAGGTCTGTACAGCCAAGGAGGGTTCTGCCATGTTGGAGGACACTAGATTAGAAGACTCTGGGTTGACAGTTGACGTACAACCACCTATCAACTCGGGTGGGATAACCACATGGACCAGTAGCCCATTGGCCACTGTTGTTCATGCCTTTAAAGTCCCCTAAACTTAGATTTAAGGGGCTCCCCGGGCACTAGAACTTTATCTCTGTACAAGAGTCTAAAGCAGGATGTCAAGAAGCACTTTCAATAAGGACACTTGCCAGGCATACTTATTAACATCCAGTGACGGATGCACTGTTACTGCATACTGTTACGCCTTGCACATACTATTCATGTTTTTTTACCATCAAATCACTATCCCCACATGGACTTTGTTTTGTCTTGTTCATTGCAATATTGCATGCTTGAGCAACATTCATAGGTTATATAAAAAATTTGCACACATAATACGCGTTTTTTCTCACTGAATTATCATCAGTTTCTTAAAACAACTAATACGGGAGCAGTAGCCATAGGGCATGATTCGTTTAACCCCTTTACCGCGGCGGAAATTCTGCCGTGGTGCGGCGGTTTGAAAGAGTGGGTGGGGCTGCATCAGCCAACGGACGTGCGTTGCACTGCCGAGGTAGTGCTCGCGACAGCCGTTGGCCGACGGGGGCACTCAACAGGTAAATAGATAAAGTTCTATCCACACTGAGCATGAATTGATTAACATCCATGCAACATATCTTATTTCCCTCTAACTATCCTAACATTTTTCTACCACATGGCACTGAATGGCACCTCATATAACATCTGGTGATGGATCTACACGCCACCGGGATCAAATAAGACTGAGACGAACACCTAGCTGTTCAATCTTTAGCACCCAGCATAAGTTCACTCGTCACTGACGATATTATAAGACCTGCAAAAATTATCAACTAATGGGAGGAAGGTCACGGCCATGACTTCCTTTCCAGCTAAATTTATGAAGCCACTGTATTTTAAATAAAGTGTTACCCCTTATTCTTCTTGATTGCAAGGTGATACACTGATTTTTACCATAGTGATTGTCATACTGCATGGTTTCCTGTAGACTTTAACAGTTATCATATAATTATTGAAGTGATACATTATGCTTAAAGAGGCTATTTTTCACTTCTATATTCTTGATTTGCATTACATAACCAATTATGATTCACATATTATGTGTTCTAAAACAAAGCAGATTTCGTGAAGACTTTTCAAATGTCTGTCTTTGTTCTCCTTTTTCTCCATTCTGTCTCCTCTAGGTTTGAGTTCTGAGAGCACGAATAATACATGTCTCGAATGCTAAGACACTTTGACCTCAATATTGGTATGGTGGGATTATAAGGAGTCTACTTCCGGACTCCCACTTTGCACATTTCATTTGCACGGTCCTGATGAAGCGCACAGGGATCCATTAGAGACCCACAGGTTGCGCGAAACATGTCGACCAATTTTTCACTTTAGAATACACCCCTTCTTCGTGGGTTGAGAGTAGCGGGAAGATAACCTGTCCCTCCCTTTTATTTGTTTGAGGAAAGTCTCCAACTCTGCATAGTTTTTAGCCTTACCTGAAGACCCCTTATTAAAACTCATCAGGGTTCTAACAGGTCATTTTAACCCACGCTTTATTCACTCACTTGGCCCACACACCCACATGCACAAGTGCGACACCTCCTAAAAAGATTTCCGCAAAAGAGCCCCCATGTGGGGCCCGTGAGGGACTGCAGCGCCACCCCCACGAGGAGCATAGCCCGATGATGATGCTTTACACTCGCAAGGATGTGTGAGGGCACAAGAAAGAACACACAAGGAGGAGTCTTCCCCATTCACACACACTCAATCATTTACTGGAGACGGCCTCTGGGTCACTCACAAACTATAATAGGGCTGCAGAGTGCGCTTGCTCTCTCTTATATTTCCTTCTCCTTAGGAACTGTTACCACTTAGGGGCAGATTTACAAGCCCCTTGCATGACTTTTGCGCTGCAGTTGCGTCACTTTTTTGACGCAACAGCGGCGCAAACAATGCGGGCTATTTACAACATGACGCATCTAGGGAGATGCGTCACGTTGTAAAGCCCTGCGTCACATTATACCTGCGTCAGGTATAATGTATGCAGGGTGGGCGTTCCCACGCAGGAAGGCCTCGTAAAAGTGACTCAGTGAAATCTGCAAGATTTCACTGCGCCACTTTTAGGACGCCACTGCGTCAAAACCTTACGCCTGCTTCAAGCAGGCGTAAGTAGTGACGCAGTGTAGTGGGAATAGGCCTCAACATGCATTGCTGGAGTTGCGTCGTGCTTGCGACACAACTCCAGCAAATGCATGACTTTTCCGCCAGCAGATGCGTCAGAATTTCTGATGCATCTGTCAATCCTTGCGCCATAGTGCGCCGTATTGTAAATACGGCGCATCTATGGTGGCACAAGGGTTTTTAAGGGTGGCGCAGGGAAAGTGACGCATCTGTACAGATGCGTCACTTTCTTGTAAATCTGCCCCACTGTGTTTAAGATGGATATGCATTGTCAATCTAAGACAGCTTGCTTCTCACTTCATATCATCGAATTATCTTTTCAGAACTGAAAAACCCCTGAAGAAGGGTTATTTCAGCTCGAAATACATTGGGATTGTTTAACCAGATGACTTGTCTCATTTCTTGATCCACCAATCAACCTATTTATGAAAAGGCACCACATCAAGAATCTGAACACACATAAAATGAAGAAATTCATGAATGAATAAAATCAACTAGATAATCAAATTCAGTCAAATTGAATTTTAACCAAGATAGTAAAACCAAATACCCTCCCTAGTGGGAACTGGGGGACGCTAGCCTTGGGGGGAGCACTATTTCCTGTCCATCTACTTATGTATTTCCACTGCAAGCAGTGAGTCATAATTATAGGAATACCAGGAATTAAATGGTTTATGGCAGCTTGAGATCACCTTCTCTCTGGCCTAAAAAGCGCTTGTAATTTTACTTGTCATAAGAACTAGGAATTCCCTATTTGGAAAATCATAGTAAGTGTAGCGCTCTTGCGCACTGGATTTCCATCTGGACCAGACAAGCAACTGAACTTAACCTCTTGATTATATCAGATTGTTTAGCCCTGGTGCAAGCCTTGCAAACATCCTGGTTCAAATATATCAAGGAAGGCTTTGACTTCATAGGGAATCCTTTGATCTTTCTCATGTCAGGCAATGATAATCTTTGTACAAAAAGAATATGTTAAAAAAAAAATCTTAGGAAATGCAGGGAAACGTGGAGGTGTTTCAATCTCTATGACTAATTTAGTTGAACCATGCCTATTCTTAGTAACAAATGCACTCCATAGATTCCTCCTCACCAGATGCAGATTGAATGTTGTACTCATCCTGGTGTCTTTTCTGCAGAAGGGCTAATGGGAAAAACCATACTCTTTTGTTCTTGTGATAACAATTCTACTCACTGCACTTTATATTATTTATTACCATTACTGCACCTACAAAATGTTAGATTGCACACACCTCCCTTTTTATAGTTACAATAATTGTCTACACCTATTATTTATATTGCTATGGTTAGGTTTCTTCAACAATGTGTTGTAATATGAGATGGTATGTCACGATTGTGAGTCAGAGAACCTTTCCATTGGCATGATGCCATGAGGATAGTATATTGTGTTTTCAAATAATCTTTTAAAACCTCAGGAATCTAATATTATGTTTATGTATTTTATTGCACTGTGTATCTTTTATAGCAGGGTATGTTGAATAAAGTTTCTCAAAAAAAGTGTGTTAAGAAATCTTAGAAATTCACTGAAAAATACAAACGCTAAAGGGGGGTTTAAAATGTAAAAAAGTTTTAAAACACTGAAATTCACCAGTTATATGTACATTAAATGAAATTAACTTGCACCACTATGAAGCACTGCTAATGACCTTACTTATTACTTCAGTGATGACATATGTAATCCATGGCAGTGCAAGCTATACTTCTATCATTTATGTATATCTGGAGAATTTAAGTGCTTTTCGGTTATTAACCTTTAGATTTTCCTCAATATTAAAAGACCTATTGGATATATACTAGATTGAAGGAGGCCAATAAAATGTGATTGCTCAGTAAAGCTGATAACTTTGCTCTCCTAGAGATAACTCATGGCGAATATGGTTTTCTTTTAATGACGTCTATGGTGGAACATCAATCTGTACCTCATTAACCAAATGTGTGGATAGTGACAGGTGGTAAGTAATCACACAATGTTTTCACTCTTTTAAATCATAATGTATTCAGCTGTGCCACACATGAAAGCTTGTCCTTGTTTATCTATGTTGTTTGCAGAAGCTCGTTTTGAGTGAACACTTTTTCAGGATAGTTTTGTTGTGCAAATTGTGTGTATGGCAATGCTACTCCTTTGTGCTGCTCGAGAGCGAAGCTGTTTTGAGGTTTTCAAATCAACCATGGATATGCGGGGGATACAGATGGGGCATCCCATGACCACATCTTTTCAGTGCACTGCTCTGCCGCTGCTAAATCTATTCATAAATTTAAAAAGTAGGCTTAACCCCCATTGGTAGTAGATTCTCTGCAAGGCAGGAAACCTTAGGTGCAACTTGGAGTTGGCACAAAACTAGAGAAGGGCCCACATCACATTTGTGACCTGAGCCCCACAAAAGCTTCTGACAAGCCTGCAAATGACTCTCATTCAGTTCAGTTGTATATAAATGTGTCTGATGTACCTTACTGCGTAACGCATGAGGTACTGAAGATTCATATGTTCCTAAATACTGTGAATTAAATGTAAATAGCCACCGGGAGTGGTTGTGAAGAGCAGCTGAGCTATGGGACAGTCATGGTTCTTTGACCATGTTCTGGACAAGAAGATGCTGAAACACTTGTTGGTAAAGGAGGCTATTGGCAAGCAAGGGTGATGGAACACTCATTTCGAACCTCTGTGGGGATGATGTAGATTGGTGTTCAACAGCTTCATCCTTTCAGTTATTGATTACTTTTATTTTGTTTCCTATCTCACAAACATGGCTTTTAACGATCACTTCAAAACAGTATGCTGCAAATAACATTTTCATAATAGACTGGAGCTGAGTAAAGCTTGAATAAATATTTTCAAAGAGGATGGCGCAAATAAAATGAAAATAGAAAAAAGATTGGTTTATGAAAAAGAGAATTCAGCTAAGCAGAGAGAGGACATATTTGGTATCATGATTAATAGTTGAAGGGTGAGAGAACTGTGTTGGGCTCGGGCTCACTGGTGCGCTACCGTTCGTAAAGCTTACTTCTTTTAAAATTCCAAATCTCTTTTAAACTGCTCTTACGTGGGCTATTGTGGGGCTATTTTTACAGATTTCAAATTCATTTTGTGTGTTTTATTGAATTTGAAGTTGCTAATCCTGCTTGGTAGCAAGGAATCGGAGTTATTGATTCTTGCGGCTACACACTGCCACCATAGAGTGGCACTGGGCCTCTTGGACCATAGAGTTGGGTGTAGAGGGGGAAGGATGGCGTGCTAATTGCCAACCCCACCTACTCCTCAAATGTCAGCTGCGGGCCGGGCGTGCAGCGGGCGTGCAGCGGGCACGCCGTTGGCGCGCCAAAGGCACGCCAAAGGCAAGCCCGTCTACACCCATCCACGCCCGGACGGGCCCAGGGGCCAGGAACCCTGCCCCCTGTTATAGTTCAACAAAAATACACAAGAGGCCAGCTACTAGCACTTAGGCCTTCAACCTCTCCAAAATGTGCACCTTTGCTGAATTTTAATGATTCAACTGAACCCAAAGGAGAGTGCACCATTGTGGTTTTAACATGCTCGCGTATAAAGACAAGCACTCAACCGTCCCTGAATCCAGAAATACCTGTTGGAAACTAGGACTAATAAATGCCCAATATATCCCTAAGCATGTCATCAAGGTCATAAATCTGCTGGAGGAAGACTCCCTCGATGTACTATTCATTACTGAAACGTGGCTTAGTGATAGTTCTGGGCTAGATATTCATCTTGCCCTCCCACTCGGCTACCAAATCCATAGACTAGATTGGATAGGAAAAACTGGGGGCGGAATTGCCATTATTTTCAGAGATGCTTTTATATGTTCGGTGACCAAACTCTCTCTCCTGGAGTGCGAAAGTGTTAAATTTCATATCTCACTCTCTCCCTCTTGTACCTACTCAGGTGTTCTGGTGTACAGACCCCCGGGCCCCTGTTCCAAATTTTTGGAAGCCTTGCCAGATACATTAGCTAGCCTAACAGTATGGAAACCCCATATAACCATATTGTGAGATTTCAACCTTCATTTTGATGCTCCAGATACCCCCTCCACCAAGAGGCTGCAGGAGGATCTGAAGGCCCTCCAATTAATCCAACTGGTTCCAACACCCACTCACGACAGAGGACATATTTTAGACCTTACATTCTCCAACAACCCCCAGTTCATGGTACACAACATAATCCCAGTTCCCTGGTCTGACCAAAACTTTATCCTCTTTGAACTACTTAAACACGCCAAACTGGACAAGATCAAGGACGCACCCTCGGCCTCAAGGTGCTGGTTGAAGCTCGAACCTGAAATCTGGTTAACCATCCTGAAGAACTCTACCCCCAGTTTTGCTGGCAGTCCAGAGGAAGACTAACAGCAGTGGGAAAGCTGGATTGATCAGTCTCTGGATGCATGTGCCCCACTGAAAATAAGACCTAAGCAAAGACATCAAACTAAGAAAGCTCCATGGTACAATAACCATCTGTTAACTCTGAAAAAATAATGTAAAACACTGTAAAGGGACTGGCGGAAGGAGTTTAATCCAGACCTTAAAGTTAAATATAAAACTTCCATTAGATTCTATAACAGCGAATTAAAAAAGGCACAGGCTAAATTCTATGAGGATAAAATCACTCAGGCTCCTAATTCTCCGAAGGAACTGTTCAGAGTAGTTAAAACTCTGACCTCTCCTC
The DNA here is from genome assembly GCF_964204655.1 of Triturus cristatus. Lineage (NCBI taxonomy): Eukaryota > Metazoa > Chordata > Amphibia > Caudata > Salamandridae > Triturus > Triturus cristatus. The sequence goes on from NC_140588.1 coordinate 720,680,933, forward strand.
CTGAAAATAATGGTTCTCCCCAGGCTTCTAAAGAAGGATGCGACAAAATAGCATCCTTCTTTCAAAAGAAAGTGACAGACATTTACAGCCTTTTTGAGAACATCACTGAACTAGCTCCTGAGGGTTTAGATAAGGTCAATGATTCAGCCACAGCCCCAAGCCTATCGCATTTCCCTAAACTCAAGGAAGACGCTATCCTCAATCTACTAAAGTCTACTAAATCAGGATTGCCGTTAGACTCAGCACCCCGTCAGGCCCTTCTCAAAGTGACAGAGGTCATACTTGCCCCACTAATGGTGCTACTTAATAAGTCACTTGAGTCCGGCATGGTCCCACAACTCTGGAAACATGCTGTAATCAGACCTATTCTGAAAAAAAAAACTTCTGCATCCAGATATTCTTAGTAATCTGCGACCTATATCTCTACTCCCCCTCCTCAGTAAACTTTTGTAGAAACATGTCAATCAAACATTAGTCCACTATCTAAAGGAGAATAAACTTCTCCATCCAACACAGATGGGATTCCAGGTCCACCACAGCATGGAAACAGCCCTCCTGACAGCTACCGAGGAACTCAAAGCTCTATTAGACAATGGTGGCTCTGCCGCCATTATTATGCTGGACCTCAGTTCGGCCTTTGATACTGTTAATCATGCCATCTTAATTAATAGACTCAGGGAAATAGGAATCTGCGATATAGCACTGACTGGCTCATCTCTTTTTTGGAAGACCAAACTTACCAAGTAATGGAAAACCACTGCTTTTCTGAGCATCTGCCAATCAACTGTGGGGTGCCACAGGGTTCTTCCCTTAGCCCTACATTATTTAATATATACGTGCGACAGCTTGCCATTACCGTGCAAAAGTTTGGCATTTCGGTGCTATCCTAAGCTGATGACACAGTTAATTGTCTCTCTGTCCCATGGCCCCAGCCAGGGAAAGCAGCAATTAGCTCCCTGCTTGGACAAATTGTCACCCAGGCCACGGTATAGCGGGCCTTCTTGTATGGGTAATCCACCAGACCCTAAACCAGTTATAAAAAACGTGGGTATTTGGATGGATAGTACCCTGACATTGAACCACCAGGCAAACAAACTGCTTTGGGCTCTTAAGAATGATTAGGAAGATATTGGCCCTCATCCCAGAACAGCTAAGAAAAACTGTCATGCAGTCACCTAATGTCTCACGCCTGGACTGAGGCAACACCCTTTACCTAGGTTCACCTAAATATGTGATAAAGAGACTGCAGGTGGTGCAGATCGTGGCAGCAAGGGTCCTGCTCAAGCTCCCTTGCCATGTCTCTGTTAGAGATTCTCTTAAACAACTCCATTGGCTGCCAATCGCCGCAAGAGTCAGGTTCAAATCCCTATGCATCACTCATTGGACAATAAATAACAAAGGCCCTGAAAAACTCTGAAAAACTCAGAAACTACGCGCCCTCTAGATTACTTAGATCACCCCATCTACAACCAGAATCAAAAGAACCAGATGGGGAGAAAGATCCTTCGCACACTTGATTCCAAAGCTGTGGAACAAGCTCCCAACCGATTTAAGACCATTGCAAAATGAACTTACATTCAGAAATAAACTCAAAACCTGGCTGTTTTCTTTCAGCAACTGATGGGCACCATCCGCAAGACAGCACTCCAAACTAGTGCTGGGAAGCCCCCGAGCAGCCATGTGCTCCATAAACCCTGAAACTAGCAACTGGAAGGTTGTTTTGAAAAGAATGGATCAACTCAAGGTCCTACATATAAGATGGTTCTGCTGTCAGCAGAGGGAAGACTCTGTATTCCAAGAGGTATGTTCAAGTGTTTTTTTCTTTGATGGTGGTTTGGCGGGACGCTATCATATACAATACTGTTCACTATGGCAAACAAGTATTTTCTGAAGGAAAAGCACCTGTCTAAGCAGATTTTGAATTTATCCTGCTCAGCCAATTGTTATGGTAGAAACAGTCCATGCAACCATGTTTTAGAGTACAGTCAATGGTCCCCAGAAGCACGGGTGGAAGTACTCACATGATGTGAAGCAAGGCAGCAATTCCAGCAGCTTTACCAAGCAGGAAATCGCCGCAAAGCATTAGTGTTTTTTGTACACTTGCGGCACTGCTTGCCATTTACATTGCTGACTTAATAGACAAACTTAACCAAGGGAAGGCTCAAGGCCCTCATAAACACGTCATACCTGCAAGCAGTGGTAATGCAGTCAATGACATGCCACCATGACTAAAGCAGTCCTATGAATATTGGTGCCTATTTTGTGTCTCCTCGCCTCGAATACTAAGGCAGTTACTGACCACATTAGGATCACGAGATAAGCTGGAACACTGGAGATCTTTACATTTTACTAGGAGATTTTGTCTGATATAGACAGCTGAACTATCCAGGGGAATGTCTTGCCACAAATATGGAATAGCTTATGGCATGGAGCCAGAATTACTGAGTCCTCTGAAACTCCTTATTTGCTATTGGATTCTTAATTTCTGTCTTGTAATTGGCTGGATTTTCCCGATGCCAAGAGTTACCAGTAACTACTGTGGTGGTGAATATCAGGTCTATTTACCGTTCCATTCTTGGTGATGGACTTAGGGCCTGAATACAAGTTCAGCAGTCCAAGGGATTGCCGAACCCATGATTGAGGTGCAGTGGCGGTCATCGCCTGCCACTTCAGTAGTCAACCGCCTCATTACGAGTACGGCAGTCGGACAGTGAGCAGACTGCCCCAACTCCAAGGGATCCACAATCCCAGGTGGTGGTGCAGCAGTCCTGTGGTGGCAAAATGCTTGGCAGTGCCGCTGCAGCACCACCAAGCATATTACGAGTTTCCTCCCCACCTCACTTTTCACGACAGTGAGCCCACCATGAAAGGTGAGGCGGGGAGGAAACAAAGGGGGCCTTATAGCGTCCTCTTGTGCCTCTGGGACTAGGAATACATGCAGGGGGCACATGGTGTGCCCCCCTGTGTGTATGCATCCCTTGTTCCTGCACAGCATGAACTTAACAGTACATACTGTGCAGAAATTACCTTTGACGTTTCCATTGTGATGTCTTTTTGAAAGGCATCACCCTGGGAATGCTTAAGGACTGCTGGCAAGACTACAAAAATACTTCTGGCGGGTGGCTGGTGGTGAGATTTGATGGTGCGGTAGTGGGGTAGCGGCATGGGGGCCCGCTCCTGCACCACCAAAGCTGTAATCAGGCCGATGTCTGCCAGTTCCACGTGTGCGGTAAGGGGATCAATTATTTTGCCTAGAGCACATTGCATACCTATTAATCATACTGTATTTGAGAGCATATAGCCATAATGCGACCAGTGTTTAGAACAGGATAATCAATGCCCAGTGATCCTGTGTTAAACAACCCCCTAATAAAGTGTGGTAGGACAGTTTGAAAAGTAATTGACTACAGGTAAATTATGGCCCCTTTATAAAACTCCCATTGGTATTCTTTAATATTTCAGTGTTTTCCTAAACAAGATATGGTGAAAATGAATGTTTAAATTACAGGATTTTTTAAGTGTTATTGAAAGGAGTTGTAATTTTCAATCAGTTTATTGTTGAACTGATTTATTCTTTGAGGTGATGTGTGGGTATTTTAAAATTTTCTTGATGAAGATGGGTGAGAAACATTGTAAAATGCCTCTGCTTAACCCTGTAAAGCTGATGTGACTAAATCTCTAATATACCGAGGGTTTGTTTTAATCCCTTCCTATGAAAGGCAGTTTCATAGGACCACTCCTGAAATAGGAAAACTATCTGCTAGCACACTTTGAATAGTTCCCTGCAGATAAGTAGTGACATCACAATGAAATTTGTTCGATATCTTATGGTGACTTTGTAGGTTGCCTTATTCCACACTTAACAACCTTTTGCATGGAAAGGGAAACATAAACAGGAATCTTGTCAGAATGTTTGTGGTTCTCTAACAGCTGCCTGCCCATCTGTAGGAAAGTGCCTCTTTAGACATGGTTAGCCCCCACCTTTTGCCTGGTATATGTTGTTTTTTTAATTGCAAGTGTGCTGAGTCCCTGTCAACCATGTTCCCAGTGCCAGATCTATTTCCTAAAACTGAACCATGATTGACAAAACTTCAGCCATCCCTGTAAGTCCCTAGTAAATGGTACCTGTTAAAAAGTCATTCTTTTACCCTGTTCACCCCCATTTTTTTCTGAATGATACTGGTGGTAACTGACTATGATCGTACCTGTAGCTCTGCTAACCAGGCCCAGGGCCAGTGCTATGTTTAAAAATGTACATGTAGTAGGGCACACTTGCAATTGCCAATGACAGATCCTGTAAGTCCCCAGTAGACAATAGGGCCAGGGGGTGCAATCTGCATAAATGTCCCTAGCTTCTAATGGGGCATGGCGGTTTAGAGGCTTGGAAGATTTCCTGCACTTGCCTGTGTGCACTGCTGTGTACCTGCTGTCTTTTTAAAGGCAGTCCTGCCTCGCAGGTAGTCTTTAAAAGTAAATTCTCACAATTGGCATTGACAGATCCTAAAAGTCCCTAGCACATAATAATGCTTTCCTTGTAAAGGCAGCCCTGCTTTGCAGCCTGTTTTTAATTGGTATTGACAGATCCTATAAGTCTGTAGTATATAATAGAGCTAGGGTGTTTAAACTACCTATAAGTCCCCAGTATGTAACAGGGCATGGAAGTTTAGAGGCCTGGTAGGTTTCCTGCACTTGCATGTGTGCACTGCTGAGTGCCTGCTGTCGTTTTAAAGACAGTCTGCCTTTGCAAACTGTCTTTAACCTCTTCAATGCCTATGACGAGCTGGTCTCGTCATGGGCCGCGGTTGCGCTGTGCCCATGACGAGACCAGCTCGTCATAAACCCCGCCCGCTAATGAAAGCGCCGGCACAGGGCGGGGAAAGGGGCGGGCACTGAAGGGGTTAAAATGAAACACTGTGTGCAAACCCAACTTTTCTTGTATGGGCACTTTAAAAGTGATACTCTACGAGCAAACAGGCCTCTCACAGTCCGGGACTGGGAAGAAGACCTTGACTGGTGCCAACTGGCTGAGCGCACAGTGTATCAGTTCTTGGGATGCCCTTACAAATTCGAAAAGATCTGCGGACCGTGAATGCAGTACAGGGGAACCAACATTTTGGGAAAGGATGGGAGATAGGTGAAACTGGGAAACAGTGGCAATCCAAAGACGAGTCCATAACCCGCCAAACTAAGCACTGGGTCACCTTAAGGGATAAGGACTGGCTACGTACTGCCAATTATTGATATTAGGGACCCCTGCTAGCAACCCAAAATGCTTTTACTAAACTGTTTGCTGATGATCTGTGATTCTCAAGTAACTGCTAAAAAAAAGTTTTATTTTAAAAAAAGAATTTAAAAAAAGTATAATGTACCTTATTTTTTCTTGTTAGGCACCTCAGGTGTTTAGCAGTGGAGGGCAATGTAACTATAAGCAGAGACATTATAAAAGATGTTTTTTATGGCCTGGTGGGGAAAACATGCCCATTTCATTTTTCCCCATTGCAGATACTTAGCTCCATAGGCTAACATTGCAATATTTTATTTAGATATAACTATTGCTAGGAAAGGAGAAAACATCATTCAAGGACTTAAAAGATTGGTATTGATAAAGTCAACAACTTGCCCCTGTTGAATTTATCATAACTAGTACAGAAGAGAAGTTATAGACCTTTCTCTTCGATAAGCCAAAACACAGCCTTCTAGTGCTCTCTGCTGATTGGTCAGCTTTAACAGGCTTAGCCAGAATTCTTTGATTACCTGATAGGTGGCTTGGACAGAGCAGAGGTTGTATGATGGAATAAGCGTTGAGATTGAGGAGGATGGGTCCGGCAGAGGGGGCTAAGTAAATTAAGCTGAGATCAAAGAGAGAGCAGATCAGTAAGTAATGCCAGGCATACCTATCCCCACATCCTGTGCCCCAGCCAGATGGCAGGCTTAAGACAGGCATTTGCAGAGGTCAGGGAAAGAGAACTAATGAAAATGAGCCACACAGTGGGTTGGTTTAGCTAAAATCATCCATGGTGGATTTTGGAAGTGCAGTGCTTTGTGGGACAAGAGTATGCCACACTTTGGAGGAAGTTGCCATGGTTTTGGGTGGCACCCAGCATCTCATTAGACAGAGGTGGCTCATTGCTTGCCTTCACAGAGCATTGAATGAATATGTGAGAGCTGCATAGTCTCTCAGATCTGCTGCCTGAAACTACAAGGAAAAGGACTGCCATGCTTGAATCTGGATTTGCACCCAAAGGCCTGCACTCTGAATGACTGCACCTGCTGCGCAATATGGTACTACAGCCCTGGGGACTATGCCTTGATTCAAGAAGGATTAAGGAGTTGAATCACTGCAAGCTACAGGTTAACAGAGCCCACCTGCATTTTCCCCACCAAGAGTCCCCATCCTGGAGATGCCTTTTAAGAATTTTGCCAGGTGCATTGTGGGAACTGTGGTCCAGACATCCCAGAGACCATCTAGGAGATTTCAGACCTATGTATTGGTGATTTGGACACTTTGAAGCTAGAAGGAGACCTTCAGGAAGCACCTCCTGAAGTTTGGAGAACTTGGGAAAACGTTTGTGAAAAAGCTTCATGAGGTCAACCCATTGAGAGTCAAACTGACTACCTTCAACTGTGACCTGGCCAGTATTTCAGGTTCATCCCGCTGAAAGCTTCAAAGCTCCAAACTTCCAGGATTTGACCAGGACCTATCGTAAAGTCAGGCTGGAGAACTCTCTCTGACTCCAGCCTGCTGTGGAGGTTCTAGCGACGTCGGAAGAAAAAGCTCCAGAAAAGTCTTTCACTGTGAAGGTAAACTTTTGACCGGGGCCTCCCGCTTAGTGTATCCGACCAGGGCTCCATCGCGGTTGGCCTAAAACTTTGGCTTTGCCCCGGTCAAGCGCGACCGGATGTCCCAGAGTGGTGCTATAATATTTAAGCACAAGAAAGGGGTTAAGCTTTAAAAATTCATATACCTACATTGGATTGTTGTTGCTTTGGTGTCTTTTGTTCATAAAAATGTTTCCAATTTTTATAAATTGGTGTGGGATTTTTGATTGTGTGTTGTGCCCTACTAGTTTGATGTATTGGTGTTTTTAAATGCTTAAATTCTAAGGAATTGGGACTGAAGAGGGTCCACTGGGACTGCAGCACCAATTGTGCAATCCCGGAAACCCCTCACCAAGACCATGAAAACTGTCATGGCAGTAATATAAATGAACACAGGTGACCCTTTAGAGGTTCCCCTGAAAATCTAACAAGCACTAGTGTGGTCTCGTGACAAGTCTCAGCGAACCTGCCACCACCAGACATAGTTATGACCTCATGGGGTGATGGCCAGCACTCTCAGAGGCCCGGAACAAAGCACGCTCTGGGCGGAGAGGATGGCCTTCCTAGGCAGGAAGCTTCAAAGGCAATGACACCATTGAATTGCAATCCAGGCAGCTCCAGCAAGGAAAGGCTGCCAACCCCCCATTGCTGCTCCACATTTGGGGAGAGGACAGATGGGGAAATTAGGTAAATCAGGAGGTGGGTCTCCATTAAGCCAGCAACACCCTTAAGGTGGGGCAGGTGAGGTGGAACCCACTTTTCATTTCCCTCCATCTTGGGTTGAGGGAAAATTAGCCAATTATGGTCAGGGTAGTGCCCCTTCGCACAGGAAAAGTCACTTAGAGGGTGTAGACACCCTAAAGGTAGGTAGCCCATTGGCTACTATCTGTCTCCCTCTTCAATGCCCCTAATTTTAGTATTTAGGTGGCATCCCTGGACCCTGAACTTAGATTCAAAATATCTAAGAATAGCAATGGACACAGAAGAGCAGCTGACCCGAGAACCGATGACCTGCTACAGACAATGTAGCACCAAACCCTGTGGGCTGATACCGGGACTCAACCATTGTGGCCTACTGTCTTCTCCTGCAACTGTGAGGCCTCCAATACCCTTGGAACACTTCCACCCTTTGACAAATTGTCGAGAACCCCCCTTGAAGTAGAGGAGCTACTCCTCTCCATCCTGCAGGCACCAAACCGAGAAGTGCGGTTTACTGATCTGCTGCTCCCCTGCGACTCTGATGCAGCTCCCAAGCAAGAAGAGAATCATCAGCTCCAAAAGACACCAGAACCTACTGGGGTGTGCCATGCCAATTCCCGGTGTCCTGGACCCACTACACCCAAGAGCGAGTAGAAAGAATTGAATCTGGACTATAATGACACAGGGCACAGACACCTATTCAGGGCACAGACACCTATTAAGGGACCTCGAGACCCCTGAGAACTGCTCTGTGAGCATCTCAGCTGTCCCTCAATCATCTCTGTAACCTGTCTGCCCCTAACTGTAAGGATCATCTTGACGCACAATGCTTGGCTGCCCTTTGTGCTCTTCACCCAGCCCGTCCAATCTGTGATACAACAAACAAGATGTGCTCCCATGGTCCTGAGGCCCTTGGAACCTCCTCCCTCGAGTGGGCTCCCCGGACTTACCCTTAAGGCCAGCTGTGCAGTGTATTTTTAGGTGGAGCCCTTCTTTGTAGCGCCTGCTACCAACTACCTCAGCACCCCACTGCCGCCTGAATCCGGGAGCTCTCGAACTTCTGCTGCTGGAACATTGGGCCTGGCCTTGCTACTTACCAGAATCGGGAAGGTGAACCTCGAAAACCCAGTGTTATTTTCTATGCGTTTTCCTATTTTCTCCTATTAACTTCTGTAGAATTTTGGCTACTCCGCATTACTCTTTTAATGTGGAGTTCTGGCCAAATTCCGTCAATCGCCACGTGGTGGAATTTTTTCTCGTGCTTGGCTCCAGGATGGTAAGTTCATGAGTGCAAGTGAGATTTGGCATCCCCTAGTGTGATTTCAGTTTGCTAGGAGTAGAGTCGGCGAGATTTTTCTAACACGAGCAATCGCAGGTGATTGCGACCATACGTGATCAGAAGTCTGCAGCTTGAGTAGAAAATCTACTCCAGCAGCAGCAAAAATAGGTTTTTGGTGCTGTGCTCTCTGGCTCACCGTGTGGTGTCGTTCAAGCTGAGTTTTCAGGGCAGAATGCACTCCCGGTGTTAAATCACAATGCGAACAGCGCAACATGCCTATTTCGGCCCATTGGCGGATCTCCAGAGAATCTCGCAGAGTTTTTATGCAACTCTGCAGAATTCTGCAGAGTCAAATTTGGAGAGTTCTTTCCACCCCCAGGGAAAATATCCAAAGTGAAAGAATTGAGAAAGACGGAACAACCGACACAGAGGGTGAAAGTAGGGCCCAGCGAGAGTGAAATAAACGGGTAGGGAGTGTCTGGTAGGGATTAAAGAGGCCTGAAGTGCACTCCAGATCGCGCAGCCTTGGTATTTGGTGAGCAGGTTTTTTATGGTACCGTTGGAGCAGGGCTTTGGGCACCAGCACTCTTTCTTTTACAAGTTAAGCACTGTCTGAATATGTAAAGCTTTGTAGAGTAAAAACGAAAAACCCAATTCTTACTGAGAGACCCCATTTCTGAGACAGCCCTAGAGCACTTTATATGACGGATATAACACGGATTAAAAGCAAAATGTTGCCCGGTACGCAGTGCCGCATCTTCGAATAGACAAGCATGCGGACTGCTGTCAAGTGCCTCCATGTGGGCACCATACTCCTCAGCGAGTGGCTCATTCTCACAATGTACAATCATGGCTACATTCATCCACACATGGCTTTCGCGGTGACTCGTAATTCGAGGGTCGTTGTAATGGAACAACCACTTGTCACTGGCGTTTCTTCATAACTATGCATAATACAGGCCGATGTTTTTAATACTTAAACGGACGTTAAATACAAGATTAATTTGAGGTGCGGGTGTCGATAAACACATGAAAGAATGGTTTAGGGTCAATAACAAGCCCCGATGTGACGTAGGCCGAAACTTGAACTAGTTGTGCAGATTTCTCTTGCACAGAAGGGTTTTTGTACAACGCAAGGAAGATGGAGCTATTTGGCTCAACAGTATTTCATAGTAAGGGTTGTTACTAAGTGCGTTATCCGGGATGAATTTATAAAGATGAGCTCACAGATGGGGAGACGAAAAGGACATTGTGTTTGCAGATATCTGCAGTCGTGCACCGCCACCTCCAGCAGCTCCCTAGTGTCATGCGTAGACACACTCCATCACAAACTGTGACCTTTATCACCAGCGGAACTGCAAAGTCAACACTGCATGGTGTCCCGGAGGGCTCGACGGATGCCGTATGAATATTCATTGGCATACTCCGACTGGAATCTGTTTTAACCATGCATTGGGCGAGCTGCTAAATACAATTGGCCTGCTGGCAATCGTCTCTGTTTTAGATGTTGCAGAGCATAATTTCCACAAATCAAAAATGCACTCTTTCCGCAGCTGTCAGAGGGAAATCTCCGTACAGGGATGCCAGCTTGAATTGTAAAGAAAAATGTTTTGATTAGTGTTGTGCTCTTGCTGGTGCGTACCATAGCTCGCATGGAATTTTTGACTATACCTGTTTACAATTCTGAGTATATCTTCTGATGTGTTTGCACAGACGTAAGTGGCTTTACCGCCCACCGGGTTAGCAAAAGCTTTCCTTCAAAAAATAAAATGCGTGATACTGTTTCGCGGATGGATTACACGCCTCACTGTGAAGTCAGAGGGATGACAATCTCCCCCTGGTGGCGTTATATTTTATTTAATTTAACTGGTTGGTGCACAAGATAGAATTTAAGTATTCTTACACCGAGAATGTTGTTCGTTCACACAGTAGATGTGTCTCTACGTGCATAGGGAAGGCTGAACAACTAACACATGTTTATGAGTGCTATTACAATCTTTGTTCTTGCAGCTATTGTATAGGCACGTGCGCATGCGGCGTTTTTATTTTCATACATATGTTTTCACTAATTATGCTGCAAGGCTTTGTTCCGTGAATATTATTCACCATGCAATTTAATAGGCCAGTGAAACGTAGCCGAATAAAAAATGCTATTTGTAAGAAGAGCACTAATAAACTTAAATTTGCACATTTATTTATGGAGAGCAGAGGTCAAACTATATGTTATCACTGCAGTATAAATTAAGTAACATCGAAAACACTTGTTTATACCGTATAGATTCCATTAAAGAACCACTTCAGATAAGAAAACAAGCAGGGAGCCTAGTTACAAGACTTAGTTATTGCTGTTCTATTTCACTGCTAGGATTTTACCTCGTGTGCTCTGGTTATAGATACAAGACCTATTTATAACTACTATGACTGATAAAAGAGCAAGCCATATATCATACATTCAGATCTGCTAAGTGTAATATATTATTTATTACTGTTGTTGGGGCAGAAGAGGAACAGGATGACTAAATGGAGTCTGTGCTCTCCTAAATCAACACGCTCAACGCTGGTGATAAATTGCATTTTACATCAGGCCCATCTGCCGATACACAATTAATGTCATTCCAGTGAAAATAAACTTGACAAAATCACACGTCATTTCGAGCTTGTGCTCTAATAAACACACTTTCATTCTTTTATTACAAGAGTATAAAGGCCATATTCCATTTATCACGATGGTACAAGTACCTGCATGTCAAACACTGCTTATTGTCTGCAAGCATCCATTCTAAAATCAAATCACAGATGAGAACAACTGATGCCATACTCACAAGTCAAAGGCATTGTGATTCTATCTGGCTGCACAAATATATCCCTATATTCTGGATATGTTGAAAAATATTTTGATCATAAGTGCTGCACAAGAAAAAGTAACATGGCACAAACCATGCATGTAGATGCACAAAACATGTTGTTGAGTGGCATTATTGCCCTTTGCCGTTTGTAAATCACAAGCCCTCCCAACCCTCCCCAATAGTAATAAATAGCATATTATCCTCACCACATCTGCAGATAGTCTATTTATGCCATGCCAGCAAAAACAACATTTAGCCCTGCAACACTCATACCAAGAAAAAGAAACACACATTTGTGCGTTTATTACTACAATTCATGGTCAAATTCCAGGTTATTATAACAGTAATGATTCACTCACTGTGTATTTGTCTCAAACATTCCTTTCTAGAATCAGTTGATGGAAGAAATCTGGGGCGGTGCTCAAAATAAATAGCATATCCATCAATTAGTTAATTTATCCATCAACCCAAACCCATTCATCCATCCTTATCCCTTATAATTTCATCTCTAATAGTCAGTCAAAATAACTTTATTCGATTCTTAAGAATCATAAAAGTTTACATGTGTACAATACATAGTATAGTTCTTAAGAAAACCTGTACAAAAAAGACTGTCACAAAATACATAATTAAACTTTAAAAATTTAGGATTTCAACAAATATATCATCCTCCAGCATCATTCTAACTCCCCCTGTAAGAATGTCATAATTAATAAAAATTATTTCATCACATTAGTATTCCACACATAAATATTAAATAAATAATGCTATAAAATCATTTAAAAGCTTAGTTTCATATTACGATTTATACCGTTTCCTTATTGATAAGGCAGTTAGAGTAAAGTTAAGCATAGCAATACAGATAGCAGCAGTAGATAAAGAGGGTAAGAAATTAAAACCCTCCTGATAGGAACAGGGTCTAATATCATGCAGAACAGGTTTGATAAAACGTGCCCTTGGATCTTTGTAGAGATTGCAGAACAATACAAAGTGTATCGTGCTTTGTTGGGCTAAGTTGTTGCACGGACAGGGAGTTAGTCTCTCACACCAACTTGCCTGTTTAGAAAAAGCCACAAGAAAACGCAATGTGCAGAGTCGAAATCTAGTCATAAGGAAACGTGAATGAACTTGGAAAGCAAAAGACAGATAATATTGCAGGTGGTTTGGGCGCCCATCTACACAATTGCGTGTTTCACAATCCCGACTAGACATACTTAATTCAGTATAATAGGCATTTTTTATCGTCAATTTCATATTAGGTTGAATACAGTCGGGATTTTCATAATAGTGCCCTAACCCAATCTTATAGAGATTTTCTTTGACATAACGCAGCCAGGCAATGGCAAGAGCCTTTTCAAGGAACATGCAGTCTCTAAGAACACTCCTTGAGAATGATAATTCCTCTGATGTCCACACTTTTCCCCAAAGGATCAACGGTGCAATATTTATTCTATCCCTTACAAAGTCCAACCCCACTTCTAGGTGGCTAAAAGCATTTGAGGAAGTAACAGGGATCATTAATAATCTTTTTAAAAAGTTGTTTTTCAGGGTTTGTAACTGGTTGCTTTTGTGATTCCCCATACTCCTGCCCTGAAAGTGGCTACTGGTAAACATTTAGATTTGTATAGGGTTATCATCTCCGCTACTGGCTTATGTCCTAGCTTGCAAGCAAAGCGGAACAGTCCCTCCACTGTTCTGCTGGTGTGTTGGACTCTGGCCACAATCAGTTGTTCCCAGTTTAATTTGTTATTAAAAATATTCCCTAAATAAGTTAAATTGGGCACCTTATCTATTATCTTATCCTTCACCACAAATGTCCTTGTTTTCGTTTGTTTAGGACCGCACACCATAATAAAAGATTTACTAAAATGTACTTTCAAATCTAATGCCAGCATAAAGTTAGCACAAAGCATTCAAGGCTTTTTGAAGACTATTGGCCGTCAAGGCCATCAAGACAGTGTCGTCTGCGTATGACGGAAGGGGTACTGATTTACCTCCTATGCTGGGAAAGTCTAGTTGTTGCTACAAAAGAAAAGCCTCCAGGCCATTTGTATATAAAAAGAATAAAAAAGGGGCCAAGATACACCCTTGACCAACCGCATACGTTGAAACAATTGACCTAGTCTTCTCTCCCCGGGACCATAACGGATAGAAACAGTAGTAGAGGCATGCAACCTCCTCAACAGGGTCATAAGGGGCTCCTCGCAGCCCATTTTTTCCATTAGATTCCACAATTCCCCCTGTTCACTGTGTCAAATGCGCTGGATAAGTCTATGAAGGCAAGGTTGATTGACCCCCTCCTCGCCTTCATGTACTTACCCATGATCAGGGACAGGTTGAGGCACTGTTCGTTTGTTCCCATACCCCTTCTGAAGGCATATTGAGTGTTGGATATGAGACCAGAGTCATTAGCCCAAGATTCCAAATGTGCAAGAATTACCCTCCCAAGACTTTACACATGGCATCAATTAGGGATATGGGCCTGTAGCATGCTGGATCGTTTCTATTACCCTTTTTTGTAGATCGGCACCACTACAGCTTCTTTCCATGATGAGGGGATCTGTCCCATCATTACAGCTTTAAAAACATTAACCAACAATGAAGCCCATAGTTCGGGGTTGCTTTTAAATAAATCCAGGGGCACCCCGTCCGGGCCTGGTGCCTTCGAGGAAATACCCTTTGTTAGGGCGTCTTTAACCTCACTAACAGTCAGGGGGGAGCAGGTGATGTGCTGTATCTAAATTAATTACTAGTCCATCCCTTTGTTCATCAGGAGTGACGCAGTTCGTATTAAAACATTTTGTAAAATGAAGTACCCAGGCATCCCCTAGTATTGTTGACTCCATGCTCTTCAAGTCGTTTGTGAAAAGGGGGCGATTGATAACCTCCCAGAAACTTTTGGAATCCCTGAGAGCACTAGCTCTTTCGAGATCTTCCCATGCTTGTCTTCTCAGTTCATCCTTCCTCTGTTTAATTACTCGTTTATAAGTTTGCCTTGCTCTCTTGATTAAAGTTCGGTCACGGGGTTTGCATGCAAGGCATTCTTAAGATCTTTATGTGCCCGGTGCACTCAGCATTAAACCATCTTGTTTCTTAAGGGCCCTCCTTTTCATGAGCTTGGTCAAGTCTTTAGCAACATTTTTACCAATTAATTCAAAATCCCATATAATAATGTCTGGGTGGGAATCATGAGTTAAACATGACATAATTTGACTTAAACTGGTTTTTTTAACAATGTTCGCCTCAAATTGAGAGGGATTTATTTTACTCCATTTTAGTCTTACCCCCTGGTTGCGGTTATACTTAAGTGGACACTTATCTCCCTTGCCCTACTGTGCCGTTACATACACAGAAACAGTGAGGGGATTGTGGTCACTAGCTGGGTTTGGTTCAACCGCAAACCTCGCTACGTGGCAGGCGAATTTTCGAGATATTAACAGAAAATCAATTGTGCAAGTATTACCCCCACCCTGGTAAATTGGATATTGTATTAATGGGGTACTAACCAAAGTTTCAGCAACACATAAATCATTAACCACAATAATAGAGTTTAATGCTTCACCCTGCACGGTGCGTTTAAAATGTGGCAAGGGCTGATTCTCAGTATCAGTGAGCCCGCAAACATCGGTTAAACTATAGCCACATAATATGCAATTAAAATCACCTGCCCAAATTATACCTAAAGGATGATATTTCCCTGCAATGTTATCAATTTCCTCTTTGAGGGTGTTAATGACCTCACGGTTATTTGGATCAAAGATATTATAGTACCAATTCACCAAAAGTATTGTAGCATCAATCAAATTTGAAATCAAGGCGAGCTGGTACCAGGGGGAGACAATCATATTCTCTGCCGTTAGGGACCCATATTTAACAGAAATCCATGTTACCAGTCCTCCCTTTGCTCTCCCTGCAATTTGAGGTGCTGCCTGGACATTGAAAGAACAGTATCCATCTATATCAATATCATTCATACTCCAAGTTTCTTGGACACAAATTATGTCGAATGTCTTAATATATTGAAGCCACGTCTCATCAGATAATTTTGAGGAAATACCTGCAGTATTCCAAGAGATAGGTCTAAGAGGGCAGATATTAACATCATACTCCACTTTGGCTTCCCCAATAATATCAATAATTTCTGGCACTGGTAAAGGGCATGATCTAATAGCAAGGTCATAATCATATATAGGAGTGGAGGCGACAACACTTTAGGCTGAATCTTGGGCTTTCAGGGGAATGTCCGAATTCCCTACATTTCTCTGAGCGGGGGTTCGTCAAGCTATGTCTGCAAGCCCACTCAGTGCCTCAAAGCGATTTGGGTGATGCCAGACAGGTTGCAGGGGATGCTCGTTTGCCCGAATAAACCTCTCTTCCTCTACAATTTGCCATGGGGGTCTGGGCGGTTGGTAAAAGAAGCCCAGGGGTAGAAGGGATATTCCCCTTGTGTCTACAGACCAGTTGTCCGTTCTGTCTAGTATCATCTTAACCAGACCTGGGAATTTGAGTGATAAAACTATGCAATCTCCCGGGAGGTTCTTGGTGGATTTGCCCACCCACCCAATTCGACGCACCATCTTAAATTCTGAAAATAGCACGTTATTGGTTATCCCTGTCCTCCTATTTAGAAAGTGCAACGATTTATTCTTCAATGTTGACCAGTGTTCTGACTCACCGGGCGATAATGGAGGGACGTTTGCTAATACCAGGGTATATGGAGTTGCTTCTGGAGGTAAGTGTAGATTAGTATGGGGGCCACAAAGGTGTCTTTGATCAGGGGTCTGACCTTCTATTATGCATGTGAGCTGGGATCTCCCACCATGGGTATGGCTAAGCTTATCAGTGGAGGCGCTACCAGATACATGCGTATTCAGACCCTGCTTGATAGTCAGACCTTTTGTCTGTTGTGTAATATCAATACCATTTTGCAAGGTGCATGTTACCCTGGGGATTTGTGAATCAGGGGGGTACACAGCACCTCTCGCTGCAGTGGTCTTAGAAGCATCAATAGGGGGAATGGCATCTACTCTCTTTTGGAGCATAGGTGCTATTAGTCTCTGTCCTTTCTAGTTTACTTAATCTCTCTTCAATTCCAATGAGCTTTTACAATAATGGTTCCAATAAAGCTGACATTGATTGCTCCAGTTTTTTCCAAAAGTCGTCCCCCTCTTGAAGAACCCCCTTAAATGTCGTTTCTTTTGGGTTTGGGGTAGGCCCCTGGTTGCATTCTTTATTGGCTGGTTTGCTCCTACGCCCCAACAGTTTAGGCAAGAGGTAACTTTGTTTATTAGAAGCCTGCCCTTTCCTTTTCTTAGCCGTAGGTGCCTGGTTATTTCCCTGTGTGGATTTTGCTTTCTGACCCCGCGTCACCACGTTTGGCACACTGGATTTTACAGGATTGCCAATTATATCAAAAATATCAGAGGCATTAGATACATTAAGGACATTTGAAGCATTGATAACTTCTAAATCCGAGACTGTTGCATGCGGCGAGCTGGTATGCAATGAGTTCAATTCTGCATTAGATCGTGGCTCGGGGGCAGTGGTAATGAATCGATTGCGAGGGTATTGGGGTTCCAGGGACAGTCTGCGCTCAGTGAGCTCTTTTTCATGAATGAGTGCGGACTCAGCCCTGAGTAAAAAAGCTTCCAAGGTCCCCACGACCCCTTGCCCATTTCCACATCTCGGCCTGCTCATTTTCACACTCTTTCACACAACTAATGTCAATGTTAATGTCAATATCAATATCAATTATCAAATATGACAACGTTTCAATAGCGTCAGAGGAGGCGCCGCCTGCGGGGCTGCTGGGAATTGTAGTCCAGCGCTGGCCATTCCCCTCATGGCAGGCTGGAGTCGGTAATGGCAATGATGGCTGTTCCCCTCACGGCAGGCTGATGGCAGTAGGGGCAATGTTGGCCGTTCCCCTCATGGCTGGGCAAAAATAGCAGTTCTCCTCACAGCAGCGTTAATCACGGCGTCATCTCTAATACAAAAAGGATGAGCATTTGGATACACCAACAAGGCAAGACACACAGCTAAAAAAGTCGTTTTCAGTTTATCGCACTATGAAAATAATTACAGGATTTCACTGTATGAAGTTGTTCCTCACTCTCTCTAATGTATCCAAAATAAAAGTAAAGAGGTGGTAGCATCACATGATATCCAAACTGATGGCACCTTCACCAGCACGCAAAGGTTTGTAGAATATCACAAGATATCTCTGTACAAGTCACAAATATATTTTTAAAAAAAAGGATATTTGTCAGCTTATTCACCAACTTTGAATGTTGAACTCTTCTGAGCAGGCCAAAAATAAACTATATTGCAAAATTAAAATAAATACTTTCTCTGTACTATAAAACATATTCTTGTCCTGTACATTAAAATAGACAATCATTACTTATCTGAACATACACCTGTATTTACCTTAGGTCGTCCAAGTCACCCGTCAAAATTATAATGCAATATACTTAGTGACTCATTCTGGGGCGATCTTTCAATTTATTATTTGCAATTACATTGCCATATGTATTCCCTACGTTTCTGATCAGCAGGGTATCATTATAAAATATATTACACATTTATAGTCATTTTAATGGTAGGATTCTTTCTCATAAGTATGCGCTTTCAGATAGGATAGATACTGTACCATGTAAACACATCCAGTATGTTATGTGCCTGTCTTATGGTTTTTAAAATCCTTCTTTTAATTCACAAGCCTATTGTGTGTTTATCATGTGGTGACCTCTGTGTAGAGAGTCATCTGGGCCTCTCTATACATTGTATCATGTGCATGCACTACTCGGGGTGGGCTTGTCCAGAGGAGATAAATAAATGGCGAGAAGAACGCTCGGGGTCTTTCTGCCAACGAAGTAGCAACCTGTGTGTGCCTCCATTATTGGTGCGAGTGCAGTGTGCCACAAGGCCCCCAGCGCCCCAATACAGTGAGTCATTACATTGGCGATGAGGTCGGTTGCGAATCCGTGCCTCATCTCATACCTGTCTCCGTCGTGGCAGCTCCTGCTTCTGCGCACCAGCAGCACCATGCTGCTGGCCCGACCGTCCAGTGAACCGCCAACGCAATGGGGGTGAGCCCGCTCTCGCAGCCCCCCCACCACTCCTGGTACTTTGTGCATCCGATGGTGACACCGCTCGCCTTGCGCCGATTCCAGGCTCCGCGCAGCTCGTGGCAGGGGCCGCCGGCTGCACTTCAGAAGAGGCCCTGTCTCCACCATCAGCCCCAGGCCGGTCGTGGGCCGGAAGGCGAGATATTCATTTTCCGGCACTGCAGGTGAGCGCGCATCGCCAGAGGCAGCCGCATTGTGCCTGCGGCTCTGGGCACACCACTGCCCCTAGTGGTCACCCGTCAGCACCGGATGGGGTGGCTCAGCTATGACGCTCCCCAGCCACGTAGTACCCCACGCCCCCAAGAGGAGTTTTTAATGAACAATGAGATAGATAACACAGAAGCCCACAAGGAACAATACAGGACCCAAATAAAAGGGGGAGAAAGGACACAAAAGGGAAAAGTGGACTAAGCCAGCAAGACACACATTTGCCAAAGGGTTTGGGGGCCACAGCTAAGAAGATACCAAGGGAAGGTACATAGGAGAACAACACCCTGCACAAATCAAGACACCAGGCCTGCCGCAGGAGGCAGCACAACCCTAGCTGCAAAAGCAGCCATGAGTGAAACCCCACAAGCGGGTGCTGCAAGCCCCTAAAGGGGTGCTGGAGCGCCACAGCAACCCCAGATGCATGATCACACCGCGGTGTCCCCGCTACCCCCTTTCAGTGAAACCTCTGACCCTGCAACTGCAGCCCCACGCTGGAAAGCATGGATGGGACGCCTCAACTACTACTTTAAAGGTACAAGGGAGACCAACAGAACCGTAAAGAGGACCTTGTTGATAAACTATGGAGGTGGGGAAATATATGACCTGTTTGAGACGCTTCCGGACACGGGGAATGACGATGACTATGAGGCGGCTGTTAAAGCCCTCAATCGGCATTTTGATCCCCAGCTCAACCCCAACTGTGAGTGATTCAAGCTGTGACAGGCAAAACAGTCTGAAACTGAGTCAGTGGATATGCTCTACGCGTGCTTGAGGCACCTGGCGAGTACTTGCACATTTGCTGATCAGAGGGAAGAGATCCGGCTCAAGTGATTCAATGGTGCCGCTCGGTGATGCTCCAAAAGCTGATTCTTTGATAACCAGGCATCTCATTGGATGAAATACTGGTTCTTGCCAGGTCCCATGAACTGTCGGACGCCCGAGCTGAAGAAATGGAGGCAGCCCTGAACCAGAGGTGCCAAGGTGTTTCATGCCCCCAGATACCCTCCCATCAAAGAGGAAAAAGTCGAAGCAGTCCAATGAAGCCTGCACCCCGTGCAGGGCACAAGGGAGTGGCATGTGTAGCAACTACAGAGCAGACTACCATTGTGCGGGGCCCTGTTTCGCCAAAGGAAAGACCTGCTCACGGTGTGGGAAATCAAAGCACTTTGCAAAAGTGTGCCGGAGTAGCAGATCTCGGCCGCCATTCACCAAGCAAAGGGGGGCCACGTCACAAGTCCGTCAACTGACACTGGACGATCCACAGGTTCAATAGGAGGGCGTTGCACAAGGGTGTCAGGATACCCTGGATGAAGAGGATGATGATGTCTTTGTCATGTTCTTTGTGTGTCAGTCAGACACACACAAAAGGCCTCCTCCCATGTGCGCCATCAAAGTGGTAGGGTCAACCGTCCAGGCTCTGATCGACACTGGACTATGAGCAATATGAACGGCTCTCTCCATGACCCCCATTTGCTCTGACGAAGGCCAGGAAATACACATATGGTGGAACACACCCCCTCCCCCTGAGAGGGATGTTCGAAACAGAAGTGTTCTGCAACAAACGCACAACTAAAGCCCGTTTCCACATCACCGAAGGGAAGAAAGAAACGCTGCTGAGCTGTCACACCACAGAAGATCTTGGCCTGGTCTTTTTCGCAAATCAGGTGCACGACTCCCATGCCGACACCATACTGCATGACTTCAAAGAACTGTTCGAAGGCTTAGGCAAACTCAAAGGCAAACAATTCAAACTGCATTTCGACATCTCCATCTGCCTTGAGACACCGAAGAGTGCCATTTCACCTGTGTCCGCAGGTAGAAGCCGAACTGAAGAAGATGGAAGATCTCGACGTCACCGAGAAGGTGTCAGGCCCTACTAAGTGGGTGTCACCCTTGGTCATAGCGCCAAAGCCAAAACAGCCCGGTACCATCAGACTATGTGTGGACATGCGCCTCTCCAATCAAGTGGTGAAGCGGGAGCGTCATCTCACGCCCACGATGGATGATATTGTGGCAGACCTCAACGGAGCCATGTGATTATCAAAGTTCGATCCAAATGCTGGATACCATCAGCTTGAACTCGAACCGGAGAGTCGTTTCATCACCACCTTCTCCACCCACGTGAGGTTACGCCGGTACAAGAGGCTGAGTTTTGGGGTATCGTCGGTGGCAGAGGTTTTCCAAAACACCATCCGGGAGACCCTGTCTGGTCTACAAGGCATCATCAATCTGAGCGATGATATCCTGGTGTTTTCCCACACCCTGGAAGACCACCAGATACGTCTATGTGCCACCCTGCAATGGCTGGCGGACTGCGGCCTCAAGCTACACAAGGCCAAATTTTCATTCTATCAAGAGTCTGTGGACTTCTTCGGCTACACTTTCTCCAGGGAAGGGTTGAAGGTGAACCCCAAGAAAGCTACCGCCATCTGGTCTGCTCGCACCCCTACCTCGCCCAAGGAGGTCCGCAGTTTCCTGGGAATGGCCACATACTGTAGCCAGTTCATTCTGAATCTGGCCTCACTGTCTGGGCCGCTATGGGCCCTGACATGTAGCGGTCACCCATGGGAAAGGACGCCACAGCTGACGCTGCATTCCACGACATCAAGGCGGCCCCCATGGACAAAACTGTCTTGGTCTACTTCGATCCAGGAAGGCGCACCGAGTTGGTTGTCGATGCCATCCCGGTGAGGCTTGGAGCAGTCTTCCTCCAAGAGCGTGATCCAGAGACTTGGGTTCCTGTCACATATGCCAGCTGCGCACTGTCTGACACTGAATCGAGATATGCCCAAATCGAAAGGGAAGTCCTAGAAATAAGTTGGGCATGCCAGCATTTTCATCTATATCTCAATGGCCAGGAATTCCAAGTAGTGACCGACTACAAGCCATTGATTGCCCTGTTTGCAGGGGCGTCGAGATTAGTCCCTCCCCGGATAGAGAGGTGGGCAGTACAGCTACAGGCATATCGATTCAAGGTGATATTCCATCCAGGGACACACAACCCAGCGGATTACCCGTCGAGACACCCGGAAGAGTTGGCCACGCAGCACTCCCATCGTGACGAAGCACACACCGAGGCCCTGGTCCGAATGATCACTCGGGAAGCATGCCCCAAAGCCATAACACTTGAAGAGATCGGTAATGCCACTGCCTTGGCCGAGACGCTAGCAAAGGTAGAAGAAGCCCTACTCACAAGAGGGTGGGCTCACTTTTTGGACGGCGTGCAAGAGCTCAATATGGAAGACCAGCTAGTGCAACAGCAGTTCTAGAGAATCCGCAGCAAACTCAGTGAAGGTGAGCATGGGGTCGTGTTGCGAGGCCACACAATCGTAGTTCCAAAGAAGCTGCAGGCCCAAGTCATTAGTCTCGCACATGTGGGTCACCAGGGCATGGCAAAGACCAAGGCACGTCTGCGGTGCAAGGTATGATTCCTAGGCATGGACACCGCTATGGAAGAGAAGATCCGAGGCTGCCACTCGTGCATCATCACCGGAGGTAACCCTGCCCCAGCACCAATAATCATGGAGGAACCCAGTGAAGCACCCTGGCCTAAGGTCAGCATCGATTTTGGCAGTTTGCAAGATGAACGCCACACACTAGTGCTAATGGACTCCTACTCAAAATTTCCGGTCGTAGAATTGGTTACGTCCAGTGCATTCACTCAAGTACAAATGGCCCTTGACAAGACATTTGCACTTCTGGGCCTCCTGGAGGAACTCAGATCGGACAATGGACCCCCCTTTCAAGGGCGAGAGTTTCAGGAGTATCTGGAAAAGAAAGCCATCAGGCACCAAAAGATCATGCCCCAGTGGCCACAAGCGAATGGGGAGGTCGAGCGCTTGATGCGGATGCTCAATCGAATACTGCGCATCGCTGTGGAACAGGGAGAAGAAGCCGATAAGGCCATGTATCAGTTCCTTGATGCCTATCAGCTAACACCCCACAGAACTACTCACTGCACAGCATCTCACCGACTCTTCAAGAGAGCCCCATGAGACAGCATTCTGACAGACCCTGGTTGGAAGCCCCCTAAGAGGGATGGCACGGCCATTCAGGCCCAGAGAGAAACAACTAGCAAAAAGGCAAGCCTCACCAGAGGTGCGAAAGCACCATCCATCACAATGGGAGACTACGTGGTAGTCAGAGACAGACACCCTGGCTGGAAGTTTGGACGCCCTACGAATCAGGTGTGTGGAGAATCACTATTATCCGAGGTACCATGGTCTCAGCGAGCCAAGGTCAACAAACGGTCACAAGAAATGTGTCATGGTTTGAGCGGGCACCAGGATCCTGCCAGGCCGCGAGAGATCCTGCCGCACTGGAGGGAGGAGGAGATCCTATGCCTGATGAGCCACCCATGCTCTCCACTCCTGATCAACATTTTGAGGAAACATCGATTGGCGCAGCTGCGTGAACCCCAGGGGATCCCCTTCCATGCTCACCAGGCGAGACGAGAAGCCCCGACTTGGAGGAAGCAGGGTTCAGTTCTAGCTCACGGAGCCAGAAGTATGGTCTCCAGCCGAACCCTGCCCCTAGTCAACATTTCCAGGACTTTATGTGTGCATCTCCTTAATAAGGGAAAAAGTTTGTAATGTTAATTCGAGCTAAAGAAAAAGAGGGATGTAGAGAGCCATCCGGGCCTCTCTATACATTGTACCATGTGCATGCACTCCTCGGGGCGGGCTCGTCCCGAGGAGATAAATAAACGGCGAGAAGACCGCTCAGGGTCTTCCTGCCAATGAAGTAGCAACCTGTGTGTGCCTACATTATTGGTGTGAGTGCAGTGCGCCACAAGGCCCCCAGTGCCTCAATACAGTGGGTCAGTACACTCTGACCACTCATTGTGCACATTCAACTGCATTTGCAGAGATATTGTGCTAGAATTACTTAAAACCACTTTAAATTAGGGCTGGATGGAACTTGTGGGATTTCACTCTGCAGAATTCCGTGGATTTACTTAAACACTCAACGAGATTGTGCAGAGTTCTGCAAACAGGCGGAAAATGCATGTTGCACTGTGATTTATAACCGGCGCAAACGGCAGTATGCAGTGTGCAAGTGCACAGCCATTTTGTTTGCCTGCTCCTGACTAGTTTTCTCCCTGCTGGTTTTGATTCCCAGCTCCAATCCACCCCAGTTGATCACCCACTTCCCAATCCCATCTTTTCTTTACTTATTCTTATAATTGTTATTACTATCTGACTTTCCCTGTGTGTAGTTCTGTTTCTGTGTGTGTTTTTGTGACTTTTTGTACTTTGTTCTTTTGTTTTCCTTTTCTCAACTGTTCTCTCTGTCCTCCTGTTTTCTTTCCATCCTAGTCCAACTCCCTCTGGGCCCATCCTGAATCATAATGGCAGAAGGAGACAGTGCCACTCGCACCCACTGTCGGTGTTTGGTGTATCCATTTTGTTCTCACCAACAAACTGGTGGCCTGAGGGCATGCCCCCCATTCACTCACCACCACAGCGAAAAACTGGGTGATAAGGTTTGACTCTGACCTATCATTCAGGCTGAATTTTCCTAATGTCTCTTCAAATTGTTTTGCTCTGCTAAGAACCTTGAAAAAACTTCTTGCCTCTTACAGCTCATGCAAAACTGATGCACTCTTCGATCATTCCACAACTGGATCTCTTTATGGATAGGCCAAGATACTTTATCAAACGCCTACAGATTACCCCATATATAGCAGCAATGACAGTGATAATGCTTAACAGAAGGAGCTCAGGTCACAAACTGTTCAGACCTTGTGTTGGCTCTCTGTCCATAAGAGGATCCATTTTAAGGCTTTGACTTTGGCCCACAAAGCCTTTAAAGGCACTGGGGTGCTCTACCTCTGAAAGTTGATTGTTCCTCACATGCCAAAGAGACTTCCCTGCCCCTCTAATGCCCATTTACTGGAAGTCTCGAGTTGTATGATGACCACCAGAGGTGGCATCTCATTTTCCATTCTAGTCCCTTCAGAATGGAACTAGCTCCCCATCTCCTTAAGGATCGAAGGGAACTTATCCAGATTTCGCAAGCAACTCAAGACCTGCCTCTTCTACCAGCAAGATTATTAGACAGAACCCCTTTTCATGCACCTCACTCTTCATACTAGATCCAATCAATTTCCACAGCACCAGGATGCCCCTTAGACCAACAGAGCGCTTTACAAACACAATCAATATAAAATATATAAAATATTGTAAAATGTAAAATATATGCATGTATTAATCATGTGTATGTATTTGTATGTGTGTGTATATAAATATTTATATATACACACACAAATATAAACATGATTAATACACTTGTGATTTACATTTTATATATATATCTGTATATAGATGTATAGAGATATATACATATATATAGATTCACTAAAAAAAACATAGGTTTCAGGGACGTTATAGTTAGTTGGACATTTGACTGATGACATCTCAAATGACATCACTGATGACATCATCCAGTGAATGTATGTTTCTGTAAAGTTCAAATATTTTTCATATATATCTATGCCAAGGTGTATTGAAGAATGAATGCATTTACAGCACCTGAAGGAATTATTTAGTAGGTGCGTGACTGACTGTATAAGTGAGTGATTGAACGTGTCTTACTGAATGCATGGGTTAGTGACTACACTGTGTGAAAGTCTGTATTAGTTTCTCAGTTGGTGTGTAAGCAACTGCATGGGTTGCTGAATAGCTACATGAGTATATATACGGGTTATTGATTTGTTGTCTGAGTATCTGTATGCGTCCCTGAGTATCTGTATGGGTGGGTGGAGGGGTGTATGACTCTATGCATAGATGTCTGAGTGGGTGATTCACTGGTTGTATGGATTCAAAAGCACATCTGGGAAGGGCTGGGCAGGGATGAGTTACTGTGTGTATGGGTGTGTTGGTGAGTGAATGAATGTCTCAGTGGTATATGTGTGACTAACTACATATGTTTTAAGGCACTATATGTGAGTGTTGGAGTATATAAATGACTATACCTGAAAGAAAGTTATTTAAAGA
This sequence comes from Triturus cristatus, assembly GCF_964204655.1. NCBI lineage: Eukaryota > Metazoa > Chordata > Amphibia > Caudata > Salamandridae > Triturus > Triturus cristatus. The sequence goes on from NC_140588.1 coordinate 720,706,914, forward strand.
GTTTGTGTATAATGAAGTGTCTGTTTGTATCAGTAATTGTATAAGACAGTAAATATGTGTTTGTATCTCTATAAATAAGTGATATGGTGTGTCTATAAATAACGGACTTGGTGTGTATAACTCTATACATGAGTAAATGGATATGTGATTGATTCTTTGCATTACTGACTAGGTGTGTGAGTAGCTCTATGGATGAGCGGTGCAGTGTAACTGCATGTATAGATATATGAGTGCACATTATACTACTGTATTGATGTGTAACTACATGTATAAGTGACTGGATGTGTGTGTAGACGTAGGAAACAGTATGTGGTATGTAGTATACAGCATTGTTGTGTGTATAGTTTCAAAAATTGAAAGTTATAGTTAGCTCAACTAACTATAACAGGCGAATTTCTCTGGTTTTATATGAGTCAAATGTCCAACTAACTATAACGTCCCTGAAACCTATTTTTTTTGTGAATTTCAAAGGTTTTTTAAATGCTAATTCCTAACTATAACATCTGTAAAACCTATGTTTTTTTCAGTGAATTTCGAAAGGTTTTTTAAATGTTAATTTCATATTTTAATGTTTATAAAACCTATATTTCTTCTATTGTTTTTTTTATATTTTGGAACTCTATTATCCTTTTTTTTTTACTTTAAAATTTAATAATGTTTTATATCTTCCCCCAAAAATATGTATATCTTTTTTTTTTGTTGAGAAAACTGCACTCCCATACAGGTAGTGTACCAAGTTCCACCACCACGCGAATCCTATCCGCCATATTGCTAAACTCGTAAATGATGCGCATTTCATATCCTACGGATTTATGACACCACGTCCCGCGCATCATCATATACATATGAGTTCGCGCCAGCTGCTACATAGGTATCCGACGGGTACGCAGTACCAAGCCACGCGTTACTTCATGTACGTATGGGGTCGCACCCGCTGTGCGTTGCGTTTCCGACAAGTGCACGCTGCTAGACCCTGTGTTACGTCATAGACGTATGGTGTCATGCCGGGAACGCCATTCCCTCATTTTTTTTTATGTCTCAAAACTATATCTAAATAACTTTAAACTGTATATGAGAGCAAGCGATAATCTAAAATATTTTAAACATTTATATATTTCTAACTGTAATAAACTTATGTTATGATAAATATATTTTCTCAAAATCTTGTCAGGTGCGGCCTCCTTGCACCCTCGATGGGCGATTGCCATGTGACATTAAAAAAAAGCATTTGATTAGTTCATAACATTTCCCATTGTAACAGTTGAAGGACCCCACCCATTTTAGTCATTCTCTATTCAGCATTTGATGAGATACACCCTTCTGCTTAGAGAGCTTTTTTGAAAAGCTTTTTTGCTGTGTACACATATCTTCTACTACACACAACATGCAATGATCATCTTGATCAATATTCATGGTCTGTACATTAGCCTTCCATGTGTGATGGCCATGCATCTCAAACGTTACATCAAAAGTAAAATGTGTGTTACACGATGCCCCTGGTGTGTGTGTGTGTGTGCACATTATTGTGCTGCCTTTCGGCCTGGGTATAGCTGGCCCGAAGGGGTATCATCAGCCACGGGCAGAGTGCACATCCTAGATCACATGTGACAAACAGTAAACAGTAATGTGTACATTTGTATTGCTGTATTCTCTGTTGTTAGGCTTTACCAGTATAGTAGTGTGTCATATGTGAGACTTTCAGATTCATGTTTGGCATGCATTGCTTGACTATAATGAACGTTATCACTATTTATCACTATTTATGACGTAGCCTCACTGCTGATACTCGCTCCATCTGAGCACATTCACATGTGTGCGCTTCGCGATAGCAACACTTTCAATAATACCGTACACCATTGACATGAGTGTCTGCGCATATCCACAACTTTGACAACGACATGTGATGTTGGCCATTCAATGTTTGTGAACAGCATCTCATCAGCGAAAGTTGCCGCCCTCCCGGTACATGCTACATTAATGTATATTCCGCATTCTGCGACGTCAAAACTGCAACAGAAACACACATAAGTTCACTTCCTGGCCAGGCAGGAACTGAACGACGCCCAGGTCCCCGGAACTATTAATCACACCCCTACGCTCGCCTGGCGTACGCAAGCACAGCCCACTTTGCGTACGTATAAATAGGATAACGACGACGACACATGTCCCAGTTCTTCTACACTGCCTCAGGTGATATGGCCGCATCCACCTTGCATATCACAATGCGCAATAAAAAAAGGGATCCATAAGTCGTACACCATCGTCGCAATCAACACTGCACCTGAATTGTGAACACTGCTGCCCATCATGTTTGAACACACAACAATGACAGCAAGTGAGCAGCGGGGCCTGGTTTCACAGGGGCTACAATTGAGCGCAATGCTGCGGGAGGGTTGGGGTGCATCAGCCTGGGTGCACAGGTACAAACAAGCGATATTGCCCTGCTTAATAATGGGTTCTCTGACCTCATTCAGTCACATGTCTGTCTCATTTTAAGGACCTGCTGGACCGTACCGTAGGCCTGAGCCAGCGGGCAGCTCTGCCCTACAGACACGTAGCGTTGGCTTTTGGGGTACTGTAGTGAGCTGATTACTAAGTGTACAAGCACACAGGCTTGCGCCACTGCATTACACACGCACATTATGCTTATACCATGCACTCTGTTCCTTTGTATGTGAACGTTGGCATAACATATTATTATTTAACCTTCTGTATTCTCGTGCACTCCAACTCCTCTTTGAACCACGATTACCACTAACAGTTCGAAGATCGTACTTCAAGAAGGAAGGTTGCACTCAACTGGTGTTCTCTATTAACGTTGAAAGAAACCTTCATTTACCTCAAGACATTTCCAACATTATATTTTTTCTCCCTTTTCAGACACTGGGTTAGTGGAGCCTAAATGGACCGAGCAGGTGCTTACCCCGTGATGATGCCCTGGGCATTCTGACGCCTTCTACAGTGGTATCAAGACACCGTCCCCGACCGGAGACCTGCTGGGTCACCCTGATAGCGGCACCCCGGAGTTGGAGCTCGCCCCGGCACGTCCTTGGACACACCAGTTTGGGCAGGTGAGCAGTCAAGCCTCAGCGCGCAGGAACTGCAAGTGAGCACAGAGCGGAGAAAGTTGCAGCAGCCTGGGTGCACAGGTGCAGGCAAGCGATGTTGTCATAGATAAGAATGTAATCTCTGGCCTCATTCATATCTCTGTTTCATTTAAAGGACTTGCTGGACCACACTCTTTCTCGCAGCCCCCAGCGTCCCAGACACACTGGTGACGGGAGGTGAACAGTGAGGGCTGGATGCAGTAGGCCGGCGCTCTGTCTCCTCCTCCCTCTGTTCTTTTCACTCTCCCTCCACTTCTCCCTTCCACCCACTTGCTCTCTGTCCCATTCTCACTTTCCTCCGTTCATTCTCACTACCTTTCTTTTTCTCTTAGACATGGCACACATGCTTATGTTTCTTTTTTGTCTTGCAGGTTTTGTATGCTGCTTCCGGAGGAGTCCCACCCACTTCTTTCATGTTTTACTGTTGTTCGAATAAACTTACATTTCCATTTATTTTTGTTGCATTAATAAAAGTTATTTTTTTTTACCAATAAATTACTGAGTGTATGGGACTTCTTTTTCTGACAACACTTGTCTGTAGTTTATTGTGAAAATCGGCAGTTGATAGAAGGTTATAAGGGAAATTTTGTTTAATTTTCCGGTGCACCTACCAAATATAAACCAACAGACTATTACATAAATGAAGCCTGGGTAATTGTAAAACGGCAAGAGTTCTATGAGTGTATCACTTTATAACGCCATGAGTACTGCCCGTGTGATTTCAGAACCAATAAGGCACTGCCTAGGGCCACCGAGGCTTCAAGGACTGGCGAGGCCCACCCTGCATATTTAAATAAAGCCCGGAGGTTGCCGATCCCCGGTCTTGAGTTGGCCTCGAAGCCCCCTGAACAATTCGTAAACAATACCCAGGGAGGTGTCGATCCCCTAGTCTGCGAAACGTCTCTGTGCCCTCCCGCACCTAATTTACATGTGAGATTAAGATCCCCAGTGCTGCAGAGACCCCGCAATATAATAATAGGATTGGCCCTGGAACATTACCCACCAGTGGGCTTATTTAAATGAACGGGTGAGACCCCGCTTCATTTAAAAAAAAAACATTTTTACCATCCAGTTCCGCTTTATTGAAACGATACGAGGTTTTCCTCCTCTCGCTTCGAGGCAAACTAGAATTTACTATCAGAGGGTGCAAGCAATGCTCCCGCCCTGTAATAGCAAAATAAATGTCCCGCGCTTGCACACCCCGGGACATTGTATGACCTGCGCCTGGGAGGTGGCGTTCCATGGGACCTAGATGCTTTGTTTAATGCATAACTATAGAATTAATATAAACGCATACTAACACTACTTGCACACGTGTGGTACAGCAACCAGAGTGTAGTGAAAAGGCAGAGGAAGCCCAAAATAAAAAATATATAAATCCTTCCAGAGGTACGATCACATAGTTCGGTCAGCCGACGACCCTGGAATGAGAAGAAACAGATTCACCAAGAAAATGGGTTTTAGCACACGACCCTGGGATGAGTAGAGACAGATTCACCAAGAAAATGGGTCTTCAGAACAACGCAAGCAAGCGCAAAATCTTGGTGAGTGCTGCCTTCTTTTCACCTTTTCCCCCTCGTCGCCAAATGTATGTAGTGAACAGGAACACATCAGTGGATCCGATAAGTAGATTTATTGCAGGAAAAGAAGACAGCTTAAACAGCCACCAACAGGACCAGACACCAAGGCATCCGTCTTCTCCAGCACGGTGTACAAACTCCCCAAGATTCCCCTCATGACAGCCCTGCATTCTAACATTACATGCTTACATTATAGTATCATTACATACTAACATTGTACTATGACTTACATTGAAATAGTACACAGAGCACATCACTTTACAGCAATGAGCTCAAGGTTTAATCCCCGAGTCTTCAGACCAGTAGGGGTGAGTAGTTCGCTTCTCACTCCCTGTATAGTATAAACGCATACTAACACTACTTACGGTTATACTACAGCAGCCAGTATGCTACAGCACCCACAGCCCATCACTTTACCACAATCAGCTCAGTTTGATCTCCGAGTCTTCACACTGGTAGGCGAAGTACTTCGCTTCCCACATCCGGTATAGTATAAATGCACGGTAGAGCTCAGTAGTTCACTTCCCACTCCCTGTATGGTATAAACGCCTACTAACACTACTTCCACAGGTATCCTACAAACAATCACAGCACATCACTTTACAGCAATGACCTCCCTGTTTAGGCTCTAAGTTTTATACCCGACTGTAGCAGCATCTCATCTCAGCACCATGTTACTCTGAGAAACACCGCACTTTCAGACCGGTAGGTGTGACTACTTCACTTCGCACTCCCCCACAGAGGTTACAGTGCTCCTATCCTCCTGTTTCCTACTCTTTTCGTCCTTTTCCCCCCTTACTTGCTTCAATGGATCACAAAATGGTGGCCAATACTTCCTAGTTGCAACCGCTCGCAGCGCTCACAACCAATAAGCAGTAAGCTCGTGCTCGTAATGCCTCAGCCAATGAGATGGCAGAATTCTCAAATATCGATATCTATAAATTCCAATATTTCTCAAAAACTACTGAACTCATTTACACCAAATAAACAAAAGCGTGCTTTCTAGGCCAAGACCCTTCTCCCTGCCAAATCTGGGGTAATGCCGTTCACCCGTTCAATCTGTAGCCTTTTCTAAAGTTTCCTATGGAAATTAACATAGAGAAAACACGTTTTGAGACCCCCCATTTATCTTGGCCCCCCTTGACAAATCACCCCAAACTTCCCACATAGGAGCTGATATGAACAAATAATTTGTTTGTAAAATTTCATGAAGATGCATCAAACGACGCCAAAGTTATAAGCAAAGCAAAAACTGCTCTTCCTATGGAAACGTGGTCCTAACTATAACTACCTACTGGCGACCGCCAGTAGGTAATATAATGATGTATAAATATACATCTTTGCAGAAATGATTGTGGCCACATGTGCCCTCCGGTGCAAAAAGGACATTTTATTTAGGAACATACTATATTCAGGCAAAGAGGTATTTTTAATCTTAGTGTGTGCCACTCAAATACATTAATGCACTTTTCACATCACAGAGTTCTTGTAGTTGTGTCCGCTGTCTTTGTTCCAAATGGAGTGGGCATATTATGTACTAAAATCAAAAACTAAGAGTTCACCAAAAAAAACAACTGACATTGGAGTTGGTTAGAGAATGAAATATAAGAAGAAGAAAAACAACCCACCTCCATTCCAAAGCTCCGTATAAAGGGCCCGATTCACAGAACTAAGTTAAGACAAAATCCTAAACTTACTACCATTTTGGTATTCACAGAAGGCACTTACTCATTTTGGTATTCACAGAAGGCACTTACTCATTTCGGTATTCACAGAAGTTAGGAGTCCTAACTTTAGGACTCCTAAATGCCTTCTGTGAATACCGAAAGTCTTAAAATTAGGATTTTTCTCAGTTTAGTAGTAGTATAGTTAGGACTCCTAACTTTAGGACTCCTAAATGCCTTCTGTGAATACCGAAAGTCTTAAAATTAGGATTTTTCTCAATTTAGTAGTCCTAAGTCTAAACTTAGGACTACTAAATTGAGAAAAATCCTAATTTTAAGACTTTCGGTATTCACAGAAGGCATTTAGGAGTCCTAAAGTTAGGAGTCCTAACTATAGTACTACTAAACTGAGAAAAATCCTAATTTTAAGGCTTTCGGTATTCACAGAAGGCATTTAGGAGTCCTAAAGTTAGGAGTCCTAAATTTAGGACTACTAAATTGAGACAAATCCTAATTTTAAGACTTTCGGTATTCACAGGAGGCATTTAGGAGTCCTAAAGTTAGGAGTCCTAACTATACTACTACTAAACTGAGAAAAATCCTAATTTTAAGACTTTCGGTATTCACAGAAGGCATTTAGGAGTCCTAAAGTTAGGACTCCTAACTTCTGTGAATACCGAAATGAGTAAGTGCCTTCTGTGAATACCAAAATGAGTAAGTGCCTTCTGTGAATACCAAAATGGTAGTAAGTGTAGGATTTTGTCTTAAGTTAGTTCTGTAAATCGGGCCCAAAGTGTCAAACCCAAATGATTATAGAACAAAAATCTTTTATGGATATAGAATAAATCAAATAATTGTCTTTACTTATGCATTCATAATCATGATCAATATTTCAGAACATGATATCTTATACATGATAATTTAACTAAAGAGAACCACCTCACCCTCACATACTAAAACTCATCTCACTAACAAACATCATACATACCACTCATACCTAACACTTCATACAGTGACTCATTAAAGCTAGATTGTACCATGCCTTAATGGCACAGAGCCATCATGAATCTAAAAAGAATGAATTAGCCCAGATGTAATACCTAATAAAGAGTTAATCATTATACATTCTGAAACAATAATAGCATGAAAATCATTTACAGGTCTCTATAGGCATATCTTTGCACAATGTATAATATGTATATCCATACAAGTTATGTGGTGATTATCTATGTCATCTTAGTAAATGATGTTCCATTGCCATGACAGAAAGGCAATAATGCAAGTGCCAAAGTGCATATCAGTGAAATGTGGCCAGATAAACACACACCTTCTTAAGGGCACAATTTAGAATTCCAACACAAGATAGAAGCAGTTAGGGGAGAGAAGTAAAGAGGTCACAGCCCAACGGTTCTCTGTTATCACAGGGAAGAACCAAGTCTCTACAGTTAAATTGCCAGATGGATACAGTACAGGCAAAATCAATATCTCCACACTGTTCACAGGATTTTCCACAAACTCCTGCTAACACAATACAGGCTTGTCACAGTCACAGTCTATATAGCTAAACATGGATGCAATCCTCTACAAAATGGAGAAAACAGGATAAAAATCGATCCCCAGTAGGAATGCAGTCCAAAACAGATTTTTTTCAAGCAGAACAATGCAAAGAACTGGCAAACGATCATGCCATCATTCAAAAAGCACCACAAACATGTCTTGCTGTTATTATCATTTGTATTTGACTCTTTATGTAGATCATTGGATTGGAAGTGGGTGAGTTTCTTTTTTTTCTTCTTCTTACTTTTCATATGATGTACTACACTCAGGATTATCCATACACTTGGCTGAGCGTATCAGGCCCCAGAGATATTAGCATTTCATGCAGTGCAGGGCAGCAAGGCAAGGCACAGTGTCCTATGCCGACGACACCCAGCTCATCCTCTCCCTCAACAAGGACCCTACCACCACCAGACTCAACTTCCAGGAAGGAATGCAGGAAGTCACATCCTGATGAGCAACAGCTGCTTGAAGCTCAACTCGGAGAAGACAGAAGTCCTCATCCTCGCAACCCAACCAAGCTTGAGACAACACCTGGTGGCCCACTGCCCTCGGCAAACCCCCTGACCCTGATGGACCATGCCCAGAACCTCGGCATCGTACTCGACTCCTCCCTCTCCATGAATAGACAGGTCAACACCTTCGCTGCCAGCTGCTTCAACACCCTCCGAAAGACCTTCAAATGGATCACCCCCGAGTTAAGGAAGACCGTCCCCCAGGCACTCGTAACCAGTAGACTGGACTACGGAAACACCCTCTAAGCCGGGATCAATACGTCTCTACTCTGCAATCTCCAGACAATACAGAACTTTGCAGCCCAACTCATCATTGGCACCCCCGGATACAAACACATCACCAAACCCCTACAGGACCTGCACTGGCTTCCCGCCAAGAAGAGTGTCACCCTCAAGATACTCACCCATGCCTACAAATGCCTTCACAACACCGGACCCCAATACCTCACGAAGAGACTCTACTTCCACGTACCCAATAGAAACCTCAGATCCGCCAACTTCACTCTCGCCGAAACACCGTGCATCCACAGAGTCAGAACAGGTGGAAGAGTCTTGTCCTACATCGCCAGCAAGACCTGGAACGAGCTCCGATCGACATCAGACGCGCCCCCTCCCTGAACGTCTTCAGGAAGTCACTGAAGACCTGGCTGTTCGGCTAACCAGAGCTGCTCACCCCCCCCCCCCAGCACCTTGAGACCCTCACGGGTGAGTTGTATGCTTACAATTCCCTGATTGATTGATTGATTACATGAAAGGGAAAAGGCAGGAATGCAAAATATTCAATTATCAATTTATGTTGCATTCCTGCTCTCTCCCTGATCTGGGCGCACTAAGTGCTGCCTAGCACCAATGCAGGCATACTTGCTGCACTATGAATTGTTTTTGGGCAGGAAGAGACACCTCCGTGCCCAAAAACAATCCATAGAGGAAAGGGCAACACAAACCCTTGATAAGAGTAGTTGTGCATGGTGTCATCCTGGCAGGAAGGGTGTATGACTGCAGAAGTGGAATAGACATCAAGTGAATGACACTGCCAGGATCTTGTTCCAGTGTGAGCTAGCAAGGAGCTGCTCACCCCGCCCCCCCCTCAGTGCCTTGAGACCCTCAAGGGTGAGGTGTGCGCTTACAATTCCCCGATTGATTGATTGCATTAAAGGGAAAAGGCAGGAATGCAGCATATTCATTTATCAAAATATGTTGCATTCCTGCTCTCTCCCTGATCTGGCGTGCTGAGTGCTGCCTAGCACCAATGCAGACATCCTTGCTGCACCCTGGATTGTTTTTGGGCAGGAAGGGACACCTCCCTGTAGGAGAGTAGATTGTGCTTCACATGGGTAACCCCACTTTTTGCTCCTGTTTCACTGTTTTTCGACCTTAGTCTGGCTGTGGACCTGCTAATCAGGACCACAGCCTAGCTGCTTCCTCTCTAAAATGGTTTCCATGTGCATTAGGTACATATCTATTTGGATTCTGGAGTGCCTTATAAGCCCCTAGTATATGGTATACTATGTACCTAGGGCATAGGTACCTCGGAAGCCTACCAGGGGCTGCAGCATGTATAATGCCACCCCTGGGAAGCACTCCAAAATGACACCACAGGTATGCTACTGCAGCCTGGGTAAGGGTGTGCTTGGACCCCTTACTGTGGTATAGGCTACCCATATCATTACCTTATACAGACACATATAAACCTATAAACCACTCCTATAATAGGCCTTGACAATCCTGAAGGCAGAGTGCTTGGTTTTATGTGAGAGGGTGCCCAAGCATGAGCTGAGCCCCTCTGCAGCATTCGGAAATACTCCTTCTGTGATACAGCCATACCATATACTCTTAAGTGCATTATAACCTTGCGGTAAATGCTAACTTTGGAATACTACCCCCCGCCAGTCCTGGTGGCGGGGGTAGCATTCCACCCTTCTAGAGGAAGAAAAATGTTCACACTGGCTTAACCCGGTTAAAACTTTCCAAAGCCCTGGCATCACAAAATGGATGCCATAGACACGGGTCTCTGGCAGGGGAGGCCTGGACAATAGGTTTCCTGTCACAGGGAGGTGTAACCACCTCCCCAGACAGGCAGATGTGTATTGGGGCAGGGTGGGTGCATTCAGAGAATGCTTTTGAGACACTGCCCGGGGCACACAAGGTGTCCCTGTGCATAGCCCAGTTCAAACCGGTTGCAGGGGCACTCAGCTCCTGCTCTGGAATGAAACTGGACAAAGGGGAAGGGGTGTAACCACCTCCACCCCAGGTCCACCCATAGGTGGGGCCTTAGAGTTAGTCCATCCCCTAAACTTAGTATAAGTATAGGAATCCAGTCCCTAGGACTTTAGATTACCCTGGACGAACCTCTGCAACATATATCCTGGACCTTTGACTTTCTATCACGACTACAAGACGGAAGAAATCTCCCTTGGGGTCAAGGATTGACTCCCCTGCTTGGCAGGCACCAAAGAAGCATCTGACCAGTCTGCAATTCTGAAGCTCCCGCCGGACGCCGAAGTCTCTGCATCCCCAGAGGTGGATTTCCAGACTTCCCAAAGGCTACCCTGAGTCCACAGCAAAGCTGAGGCCCGTGGCTATCGTGGGTGACGTGGAACCATGAACCCTCGATACCGTGAACTTTTGCAGCAACACTATCTTCCTGGTCCTCCTCGAAGTTGTGCTTTGGGCTCCGAGTAGCCCCAGCCTTGAGCACCTCCTGCACCGAAGATTGTTGGCCCCCACTCCACGAGTGACCCGTGGGCCAGCTTCAAGTGCAACCGCTCGAGGCTCCTTTGTGATCACTAGCCCGTTGGCTAGCAGGTCCCCACAAAGGCAACTCCTTTTCTTATTGGGCATTCCTGGTTGCTCCAGACGTGCCTTGACTTTTGCTGGGTGAGTCCCTCAGACCTTGCTGGTCTGCACCGCAGTCCTTTCTCTGCATTCCTGTGACTTGCCGTTGCCAAGGCTTGTTGGGTCCTTTCTGGTCATCGACACCACAGCACTCGACAGACTTTGTGGGACAGCTCGAATCCGGCTCGTGGACTTCATTGATGCCTCCTGGACCTCGTGGCTGAAGAGTCAAAACACCCATCAACTCACCTGAAGCACACGACATCTGTGGGCATTGGTCCATCCTGCCCTAGGTCACTGGCAAGTGACCCAGACTCTGTCCCCTCTGCTTTCAGGTTCCTTACATCCTAGATCCAGGCTTGGATCTCTCCGGACACTTCTCCTCTTCACGGCAGCAGCAGTTCTTTGCAGGCTTCCATTGAAATAGACGACGTGACCCGACACCAAAAGACACCTATGCACCCGGCTTCCCTGGGTGAGGTAACTCGAGTACTCTGGTGCTCTTGTGGGTGCTAGACCTAGAACTACCTAAGTCCAAAAGGGTTTGGTCCTGACTCGATTAGAAGTGTCCCCAATCTTTAAAATTCCAACCGCAACATTCCCCATAGAAGATAATAGGAATCCGCTGTTGTTTTTTCACACTGCATACGGCTCCCGTGGGTCCCCTGTGTCATTACCTTGAGTGGTTCCTTGGGGACCCTGCGATTCTAGAGGCAATAGGCCTAGTGCCTATTCCAGTCGTGGTTCTTATACCACTTTTTTAGTATATGGTCTGGTACGCCCCTAGGGCCCAAACGTGTATTTGTGCTTTTACTGATGCTTGACAACTCCAGTCTCATAAAGAGATTAGAGGGGTGTGTTTTAATTTAAATACATATATTTTGAATATATACCTGGTGTGGGTGTCTTTTCATTGGATCATTTAAGAGATTATAGACTGGTAAAACAAGATGCTTTACATTCCTTCAAGACTTAGCCTGAAGGCTGCTCTCTATAGCTGCCACTAGGATAGCTTTCACATAAGGTTGTCTTTTACCATTCACCATAAGGGGTTGTTTGGACTGATACAAGGTGCCCACTAGAACTAGTGGACAGCATATATCAGGCCACCTTCTCACACTCCCGACCCAAAAACAATCTATAGAGGCAAGGGAAATACAAACCCTCAATAAGAGTAGTGGTGCATTGTGTCATCCTGGCAGGAAGGGTGTATGACTGTAGAAGTGGAATAGACGTCAAGTGAATGACACTGTCAGGATCCTGTTCCAGTGTGAGCTAGCCAGCTGCTTGCTTCAGCTGTATTTAAGGGATATCAACTCATGTCACTCACTCTAATGACAGTAGTATATCAGAGATGTTAGCATTCCCCTCTGTGGCTTTATGTAGGGGTGGGCGGAGTTCACGGAGTTTCACTCCGCGACCAAACAACTTTGTGGAACTCAGCGGAGTTCCACGTGCAGACAGAGTCAGCCACCCCTAGTAATAACCAAAATAAAGACAATGTGCAAACTGAGCCAGCATCAAAGGGAGACCACATTGGATGTGTGCTTGCAGCAGGAAAGGCATAATTCCCAGAGGAGTTGTTTTTTGCAAACTCTTCTTGTTTTCCTTCAATATTGATTTCCACCGCTCTTTGAAGTGGTCACGGCTAATCAGCCATAATCAGCCAGGCTAGCTTGAATCCAGTGGCAAAGTGAGCAAGGGACGCATGTCTGGGCATACCCTGCCAACTTAGGGTGAACAAAGCTAAATGAATGGGGAAGGCCTGGATGATGACGGCTGATTAGCCAGAAACCGGTCTCAGGATGCTTGTTTCTGGTCCAGGGAAGACATGGCTTGGCAGTTCGGGCTGACTGTTCCCATGAGGCACAGGGTCAGACTGATTGGCATATGGCCATGTCTGAACTGGGGTGGCAGAGTGAGCTAAAGAATTATGATGGATTAAACCCAGATCAGTTGACTGGAGGTGAGTGCTTGGAATGTTCAACACTCCCTCCATCATCCCCTTTGGTTTTGCTGTATTTTATAACACACCACAGCATGTATCATATAAACACAGTGCATGGACTTCCCCTACCAAGTATCCTAGATCTACAGCAGTCAGTCCAGTCTTATAAAGTCAAAGAGGCCTGGAACCCGGAGTACCAGCATTATTAGCACATGAGTGGTAGGTGAAGAGAACAATATACCATTTGTTTATGTATACGCCTGCACATAACTACAATGCAACATCAAACTCAGCTAAACAGAAATGTTAAGTTTTTTATTTGCGCTGTTCAAAGTGCAGAGTCGCTCCCCTTTCGTAAGGAGTAATAGTGCAGGACTCAGCAGAGACAGTGTGGAATTTAAACATAATATTCCTAATCCATTAATTACATTCAGTGGAGCCAGAAGCATGTGTGAGTTATGGCAAGGAAAACTAGGAGGTGGGTGGAGAGAAGGGCATCGGGCTAGGAAGAGGACACAGTGAAGAGCGTGAGATAGGGAAAGACGATCAAGGGACTGGGCTTGAGTTGAAGTACGGATCAGAGGGACAAAGGAATGTTCATCGACAATCATCTGCTACATTGCCTTGTGCAGTCAGACAGAGTGTGCCACACATCTGAAGCAACTGCAGCAACCTCTTCAGTTTAGGGCTCTCCACCCACTCCACATCCATGGCCTACCTCCTCCCACAGCAACATCTAGTAAATGCGATCACTCACACTTGCACCCACCTCGGTGCTCTTCAGAATGAGCCCACCCCTAACTTCATGTAGCTCATTATAGTCCCAATCTCCCTGATGTCCACTATGCAAAGTCATACCGAGTTGAGCAATCAAAAGAAGGGGGAGAATCAAACATCATTCGTTGGAAACCATGAATAGCTGAAAGTAAATATTTAGGCTAGGAAATTAAGAATAGGCTATCGGATTTAAAAAGTACAATGCTGTGACTGTCAATTTTTTATTGGTTAGAGAGTACTTTCAAACATTGTTCTTTTTATCTTCTTTATTCCTTTCATAAGCACTCAAAGGCAAGAGGGCACCTGAGCAAGCAGCTGCAACCACCACAAGTGCCTTGGAAGGTAGGATGATGACCACCACCACAAGCGCTGCTGTCTCCGCAGATGGTTCTGCTGGCCCGGTAAGTCATGCCTATTATTATTTCTTCTTTTCTATTTCTACTAGTAAAATTATAACTTTGTGTATACTATTTACTTTTTTCAAACTCCCCTACCTAATGTTTCCTATCCCTGTATTTCCCTTTGTTTTCTATATTTCCTATTTTGCCACTGACATTCTCCTGTCTGTAGATTTCTTCTGCTCTCTTTTTAAGTTTTCCCTTGCTCCTCTTTTGCATGTCTTGTCTTGTGTAGTACTGTTAAGAGAACAGAGTTTTGATAACGTAAAGAGGATTGCAGGCCCAAGTATTTACCAAACATGTTAGACCGGGAGGAGGAATAGCCATCGTCCACAGAAATACCCTCAGAATCTCAACCAACACTGAAGACTCAGTCAGCACCGCCGAACACCTGCATTTCCAGATCTACATTGATCCCAGCACCACCCTCAGAGGAACCCTCGTCTACAGACCCCCCGGACCCCGGCCTCAGTTTAGCGACTTTGTCAGCTTGCACGCCCTGGCCTCCACAGACTACATCCTCCTCGGAGACCTGAACTTCCACATCAAGAACACCAACAACAGCAACTCACCACCCTGCTGGACAACCTCGCTAACCTCGGACACAAACAGATCGTCATTACACCCACCCACTCCGCAAGACACAAGCTCGACCCCATCTTCTCCACCAGCAGCCATGTCACCTTCAGCCACACCACCAAACTCCACTGGACTGACCACCGCTGCATCTACTTCTCCTTTGAGAAAAACACCGCACACAACCACCTGCAACGGATCCCCCACCACAGCTGGAACAAGGTCACCGAAGACCAGCTAATCACCACCCTCGCCCGAGACCCATCTACTGACCACACCGACACTGACACAGCCGGCCGCAACCTCAGGCAATGGATCGACGATTGCGCCAACACTCTCGCCCAATCAAGAAACCCTCAAACAGACGCACCGACATAAGTGCCATCTTGTTCACCACCGACCTCCAGACATCCAAGCAGACCTGCCGAAGACTCGAAAAGAAGTGGCGCCATGAACAGACACCGGACAACCAAGCAGCCCTCAAGAACGCCAGCCGCAGGCAGCACCAACTCATTCGAACCCCCAAAAGGACCTCCTTCAAGGAACGCATTGACAACAATGCACACAACAGCAAAGAGCTCTCCAACATCGTGAAGGAACTCGCCAACCCCAGCTCTAATGACATCCCACCGTCAAAAGACCTCTGTGACTCTCTAGCCACCTTCTTTCACCGCAAGATAATAGACATCCATGACAGCATCCACATTCAGACCCCCCCCGACAGCAACCGACACCTCAGACTCACAGCCCCCCAGTAACGCTGGCCTTCTGCTTTCCTGGAACCACGACAACGACGAAGACACCATCAAAAGCATGAACACCATCCTCTCCGACTCACCATCAGACCCCTGCCCTCACCACATCTTCAACAAAGGAAGCTCCATCATCGCACCTCAACTCCAGATGATCTTCAACAGCTCCTTCAAGACCGCCACCTTCCCAGAGAGCTGGAAACACGCAGAGATCAACGCCCTACTCAAGTAACTCAAGGCAGACCCAAAGGACCTCAAGAACTTCTGGCCCATCTCCCTGCTCCCGTTCCCGGTGAAGGTCATCGAGAAGATTGTCAACAGACAACTGACCCACTTCATTGAAGAGAACAACACCCTGGGCTCGTCCCAAACTGGATTCCGCAGCAACCACAGCACCGAAATCGCCCCCATCGCCGCCACTGACGACATCAGGACCCTGCTGGACAACTGCAAAACCTCATCCTCCTAGACCTCTCAGCCGCCTTCGACACCGTCTGCCACCACACCCTATGCACACGCCTCTCCAACGCAGGGATCTGCGACAAAGCTCTGGATTGGAGCATCTCCTTCCTTCCTTCCTCACTGACAGAACCCAGAGAGTCGGCCTCCCTTCATTCTGATCTGAAGCCACCAAGATCACCTGCGGCGTACCCCAAGGATCATCCCTCAGCCCGACCCTCTTCAACGTCTTCATGACACCGCTTGCCAACATCGTCCGATCGCACGACCTAAACATCGTCTCATACGCCGACGACACCCAGCTGATCCTCTCCCTCACCAAGGACCCCGCCACCGCCAAAAGCAACATCCACGAAGGAATGAAGGCCGTCGCCGAATGGATGAAGAACAGTCACCTGAAACTGAACTCGGACAAAATGGAGGTCCTCATCCTCGGCTCCGCCCCCTCCACCTGGGATGACTCTTGGTGGCCGGCCTCGCTGGGAGCTGCGTCGACACCCACCGACCACGCACGCAACCTGGGGTTTATCCTGGACTCATCACTGACAATTGCCCAGCAAGCCAATGCCATCTCTTTCTCCTGCTTCAACACCCTCTGCATGCTTTGCAAGATCTACAGATGGATCCCCACCGGAACCAGAAGGACGGTCACCCAGACCCTCGTCACCAGCAGGCTGGACTACGGCAACACCCTCTACGCGGGAACCATGGCCAAACTCCAGAAAAGACTTCAACTCATACAGAACACCTTCACATGCTTCGTCCTCGACATCCCACACCACAGCCACATCACTGCCCACCTGAGAGACCTGCACTGGCTCCCCGTCAACAAGAGGATCACCTTCAAGCTCCTCACCCACTCTCACAAAGCACTCCACGAAGCCGGACCAACATACCTCAACAAACAACTCAACTTCTATACTCCCAACAGCCAGCTTCGCTCCGCTGACCTCGCCCTCGTCATCCTTCCACGCATCCACCGAACAACCACCGGCTGCAGATCCTTCTCCCACCTCGCCGCCAAGACCTGGAACACCCTCCTCATCCACCTGCGACAGACCCAGGACCTGCTGACTTTCAGGTGACTTCTCAAGACCTGGCTGTTGGAACAGTAGCAGCTCCCCCCCCCTTAGCTCCTTGAGACCCTAGCGGGTCAGTAGTGTGCTCTACAAATGCTTGATTGATTGATTGAGTTGAAAAGGCTTTTTTTGATCAAACAGTCGTAAAGTACAGGGACAGACATAGAGTGGTCATAGTCTTGGAACTCCAATGTTGTCTTATACTAGCAGTTTCCATTAGAGTCCAGCATGACAGGAATGAGATGCCATACATTACCAACCAATACCATATGTCCTTTGCATCACTTCTACCCCTTCATTGTGCTTCACTCTTATCCTTTGTAGACTTAGCCCTCCATTAGGAGAAAAAAGTTTTTGGTTGACTCAATAGCTATGGTTTTGAAAATGTTATCCACCATCAAATCTCCCATAGTGATACTTTTAATTGAAGATAGATAGAACCTAATTGTGGTGAGGTATTGCTGTTGTACCATGTGTAAAATTAAAAACTACTTAGGTGCTAATCTGGTATCTACAATGGGTGCATTATGTTTTTCTCTAGGTGCAAAATCCACCAGTGCCGCAACACGTGCCAGCCAGCAAGGGACGTCTGAGGAGGCCCAGTTGGTCAAAAGAGGGGGAGCCGTCCTAGTGTTGGCAAGGACAAGTGGTAAGTCACCTTGCTTTCTTATTGACAATACTGTATTTTTAAGTGAGGTAAATATCCTGCTCATCAACTGCAGTCCCTCCCCACAGTATTTCGCCATTTAAAACAGCAATGCAGTTTAATTCGGCACTGCAGTGCAGGTGGTGAAATGTGCGTCTGCTATGGCACAACAAAGTCTGCAATACATACAAACTGAAGACACAGTTTGTTTGCCAGTGTCCACCAAGTCACCTTCTAGCACTTCACTTTCTTTCTGTCTCAGACTACCCAAACATGTAAATTCTATCTTGGCATGTGCCACATTTTTCTGCCTAAGTGACTTATATTTCACGGAATCCATTATGGATTTACGGTTCCACTTTTTACCTTCCATCAACCCATGCTCACTGCACGACTGGATTCAAGCTAGCCTGGCTGATGAGGGGTGATGCCTCAGGTCTCAGGAAGCTTGTTTCTGGTCCAGGGAGGACAGGGCTTGGCAGTTCGTGCTGGACTGTTCCCATGGGGAACAGGGTCAAGACTGATTTGCAAATGGCTGGGTCAAAACTGGGGTGGCGTGGTGAGCAAAAGAACAATGTTTTAAACCCATATCTTTGTGGCTGGGGGTGAATGCATTGGTCAGCATTCTGCCCATCATTTGTTCCTTTTACTTCCATCAACCAATATCACTGAGCAAAAGAGTAGTACATCATCAGTGACTTCCAACCATACCATAGCTAAACCTCTTCCTTTCCCAATCCTAATAACTTACCTCCCTGTAGAATAACATTGCCCACTGACAAATGAAGGTATTTGTTGAAAATAATTTGTGGTAAAGGCCATGGTGTAATTTGGGACTACGTGCCTGATTTAGAGTTTGGCGGATGGGATATTCTGTGACAAACATGACACATAACATATATCTATCCTGTTCGCTGTACTACAATACATCGTTTATATTCCACACACTATCTACTGTAATAATACAGTAAATGGGTTATTCAGTATCCGTCATGTGTGGGACAGAGTATCCAGTCTGCCAGAATCTATCATCCCCTAAGTTTAGACTCAGGGTAGTATTAAAGAGGGAGCTGCAGAAGAGCAGGGCTATGTGTAATTAATTGCAATAAGTTAATACCATAACATGCTACAGCTGCTCCCAAAACACACTGCAAAGTAGTAGACCTACCAGCATGACTCCGTTAATGTAGCATAGTCAAGTATTAATTGTGCATAGTCAAGTATTAATTGTGCAGCATATATACACCTAACTCATTAATGGCAGCTAATTCATTTATTAACGCGCATGAAGTGTCTGTTCAGTTTCACTATGAAATCCTTTAAACTAAAATCAGTTTTTGATTATGTTGGTGTTCTTGGTTAATTCCTTGCACTCATGCGATGCATTTGCAGGAAAACCTTGGCCCGGTGAATAATCATCACATCCAAATTAAATTCCAATGACCCTACGGGACCAGCTATGTTCCACTACTGTGCCAGTATAGACAGTATAAATAAGTGTTTGATCTGAGTATCACAATTAATGTTTTAGTTTTTACTTTCTTGATATAGCTACTCCTGCTGCTGGAGATGACCAGCAACCATAATGGCAGGAGATCGCCACCCGGCTGTTGTGCCAAACTTTGGAGATTCTGGCAGCTGAATGTCACAGGCTGGGGGCCCTGGAAGAGGAAGAGGTAGAGGCATAGGGCTCCAATTCCTTTGGATTCCAGCCAGGACCACCTTCAACCCGGCCACGCCAATGTCACCACCACCTGCAGACGGGGCCCACTGCCACTCAGAACACCACCAGCCCCCTCCTCATCATCATCCGACTGCCTCCTCCACTGCTCCCCACTTGAGCTGGTCCTGCTCAGGCATGGGCAGCGGAACCGTGCTCAGGAGGTGGCAAACATAAAAACTGGACTTGGTGCCCTCAAAGCCATTTTTGTTTGTGGGAAGGCCTGTTGTGGGTGTAATGAGAGGGAAGGGAAATTTGGGAAAGGGCGAAAGGGACATTTTTTTTTCTTGGGGCTGGGGTGGGTCTGTTGTGAGTAGAGAGGGTGGGTTTTGTATGTAAAATAAAATTAATGGTCTTTTTTCCTTGTCACTATCTGTTTTTGCATTTCTAGCTAGCGTAGCATTGTGGTTTTGTGACGAGAGCAAGACGGAAGCTGTTCTCTGAAATTGTCACACATTACACTGTGCATTGATTTTTCCCCTAGCCTTTCTCTACCTGAAGTCCCTTGGTATACCCTGTTACAAGAGTGGCACTTGGAACAGAAAACTGGTTAATTCTAGTTAACTTTATTGCTTGATGAGTGTAGGAAACTGGGTTACTGGTTGAGGAAGGTGAAACCTTTCTCAAGCAGCAACTGCAATTCTTCTCAGGGTGAAGTCACAAGCAAATCCTAAGTTAACCTATGCTCAATCCTTGGGTAGCTTGGCACAGAGCAGTCAGGCAACTATTCCCACAACACTTCAAACAGTAACACAGTGAAAACACACAACAAAAGGATCCCATGTCAGTTCATTTTTAATAAATAAAACTAGAAGTCTAAGTTGTTGGAGCCTTCTGTCCCTGAGGCACAAGTCAGGAGGCCAGCCATCTAGACCTTGGAGTCACTTTGTGGTCCTGGGTTCAACAGATGCAGTTCAAGTTCTTCTCACTAGCGTAAGAGGGCAGAGTGTCAGTCCTTTCAAAAGCACATCAGTCCTTCTTCCTGGCAGAGTATCCACAGGTCCGTAAGTGCACGCTAGAGGTGGTGTCTGAGTTCCAATATTTACATCTGGTGCCCTCCATCTGTAAAGTGGGAGAAGCTTCTAGAAGTTTTCCTTTGAAGTCCCCAGGCATCCTGCCTTCCCTGCCCTGGCTTCAGACAAACTACAGGAGATATCCTTTGTGTGAAGGCAGGACACAGCCTATTGAACTGTAAGTAGGGCTGGGCCAAGCTCACCTAAGCTTTCTATTGTGTGTGGCTGTCTATAAGAAATACACAAAGCCCATCTGTCAGCTATCCCCGACATGTGACCCAGAGACAGGCTACAGGCATTAAACCGCTGAGGCAGATAAAGGCCAACTTTCCAAAAGAGCCATTTTCAAAATTGTAATTTAAAATATGACTTGAGAGAGAATTTTTCTTTACAATTCCAAAGACACCAAACATGAACTAGCTACCTACTCCCATTTCACAACTTATTAAAAGTAATAAGGTAACTCCAATATTATTCTAGGGTAGAGATAGGCCTTGCACTAGTGAAAAACAAGTTTAAGAGTTTGTCTACCAGGACATATACAACATAAAAATATATATCCTAATTTGTATATGCTCTGCACCATGCCATCTGGGCTGTTCAGGTCCTACCCTAGGGGTGTCTTATGTATGTTAAAAAGAAAGGTTTGGGCCTGGCAAAACGTTTATTTTGCCAGGTTGAACTGGTAGTTTACAAACTGGTTGTAATGATATTCCTGAGACCTGAGACCTGTTTAAAAGGCTACTTAATTGAGGAGCACAATAATTGCTGCAGGCCTACTTGTAGTATTTAGTTTACAGGCCCTGGGTACATGTAGTACCACTTTACTTGGGATGTCTAAATAAATTAAATATGCCAATTGGGATTAAGCCAATGTTACCATATGTTAAGGAGCAAGCACATGGACTTTAGCACTGGTTAGCAATTGTAAAGTCCTAAGGCCAGCAAAAACGAGGTACCCAAAATTGCAGAAGGAAGGCAGAAAAGTTTGGGGAAAATCACCCTAAGGCTGACAGGTCTAACAATGAGGTTTTGCAGCCACATATCAATGATAGTGTATGCTAGTTAGTTACTGCCCTTGCCCTACCCTCTGTAAGTATTGACTAGGCCTGGGCAGTGAACTCTGCTCTGTTTGCAGAGATTGCAGAGTTTTCCAGATTCTGCTCTCTGCGGAGCACTCAGAGTGCTGAAAAACTCCACTCCTGAAGCGAATGTTAAGTTGGCAAGTGTGAGCAAGGAAAATCAGGGCACAAAGAGTTCCACGATAGACACTATATACACACACAATAAGAAATAAAACTATATGTCACTTATCTATGAGCAATCATCATAAGTCAGAGACATAATTGGGTAGGGAGGATCTCAAAACCATCTAAAATTTTAATACCAGTCTTGCCATAGTACAGAGGGTGTGTGCCACAGGGTTATTACTCATGTGTGGCAACTGTTCTATCCCCAGTTTGATATGGAAGACCTGAAGTGGTAGTCATGGGACAACTTGTGAGGTACTTCAATGCACAACATAAACATCTAGAAACAGACATGTGTGCCCTGTCATGTCTTAGTTCATACCTCTGATCTTTATATATTTTTCTGAAGGGAACAGTTTCTGCACCACTGTATTTAGTAGGCCCCTATGATGGGGTAAACAAATACAATACCAAAATACCTTTACTGAGGCATTACACATTGTTAGTGTTATACATGCTCTGATCTTTATATATTTTTCTGAAGGGAACAGTTTCTGCACCACTGTATTTAGTAGGCCCCTATGGTGGGGTAAACAAATACAATACTAAAATACCTTTACTGAGGCATTACACATTGTTAGCGTTATACGTGACAACCTATGTTGTACGACATACCTATTTTCGGCGGCCAAGTCGCTCGCTTTTGCGGCAGTCTCAAATGCAGGAACTGACTCTGCCTTCACCTTGAGTCTTGGGAGGCCTTTGGGAAAAAGGAAATACATTAGGCTCATTGTTAATCTGTCAGTAAGCACAAAGGATATTCTAACATTATATCAATGTGTGCCGGTTCAGTGACGCACCTTACAAAATCTCAATGGCATACGAAATGTAGTTGGCTGAGTCACTCGCTCGTTCAGTGATTTCGATTTCAGGCAGCAGTAGGGGAAGGGTAAAGCATAATGCTCAAGGTTTATAAATCATCGAGCACAGAAATTTGCTGGCGATATATCAACGTTTTGTGGGCTCACTGACTCACCTTTCGATGTGAATAAAGTCTTTGGTATGCTGCCAAGTCCAGCTGCAATCCGACCAGGATTCAGAGGGTCTCTAAGTTTATTGTTTATCTTGTATTGATCCCTCTCCTTAATTACTTAACTGGATCACACTCCATATGTTGATTTTATAGCTGTGAGACAGCAGCACTGCCCTCTCTGGAGATTGAAGGCGCTACCCCAGAACTTCTACCTCTGCCTCTAACTTACAACTGTTCCAGGTCTCTCGCTCAATCAACAATCCAAGTCTTGTAAAGTGAAACATCCCCTTCTGAAAAAGGAATGAAAGTGGCCAGTATTTTCTTGTACCATGGATCAAGTATTGTGGCACATATGA
The DNA here is from genome assembly GCF_964204655.1 of Triturus cristatus. Classification (NCBI taxonomy): domain Eukaryota; kingdom Metazoa; phylum Chordata; class Amphibia; order Caudata; family Salamandridae; genus Triturus; species Triturus cristatus. The sequence continues at coordinate 720,730,119 of NC_140588.1, forward strand.
ACTCTTTGGAGGAGCTGATTTCTCTTGGCAGCCTTGGATTTAGCTCTGAACCAACTCAGATGCTTCTTCTTACACCCCAGCAAACCTTTGTGCCACATTTTCAACTGCTCCTGTAGCGGATGCAACAATAGGTTTGCTTGGCTCATCATACTCTCCTCCTTGCTGACTTCCCATGTGAAAACTGCAAATGGAAGCAGCATTTGTGTCAGACTCTTGACTAGCCTCAATTTGCCCACCTCCATTACCATGCTTTTCACAGCTGCATCCACCCCTCTTTGAATGACATAGTCATTGATCAGTCTGTACTGCTCAAACAGATGTTAGAACATGTAATAGGATTAGTCCAAATGTGTTGGCACCTCCTGTGAGGGCTTTAACAGGTACTCTAATAGCACCTTTAATCATCCTCAACTGCTTCTGGGATTTAAAAGAATAACTGAAATGAGTGTAGGTTCTTCTGCAGGTGGCCAGTATGTGCTGACTATGCCTTGTTTTTTTAGAAAGCCCGCTATAATCAGGTTGAAGCAATACACCAAACACAGGACCCTGAAGTAGCCACCAGCAGCCATGGACTTGACAATATTACTGCCATTGCCAGTGCTAACAAATCCGGTTCTGAGACCTCTGGGTCAAAGCCATTCGAAAACATTGCTGTTAAACTCTTTCAAGATGTTTGCAGCTGTATGAGATTTCTACATGATGAACATCGCTACTGTTGCATTATGCCAATTGCCCTCAAAACATTCTTCAATTGTGAGACCTGTAGATAGCTGCTGCCTAACCCCCACAATAGGGATCCAGTGTGCAGTGATACACATGTAATCAGTTGCTTGACAACTGGTCTACATGTCTGTCATCAGGTGGATCGTGTGAGGAGCACTCTGATGCCTAGCATGGCCAACCAATTGCAGCACATCATGATGGAGCATTAAAAGAGCAACTCTGGAAAAAAGGCCCATCTGGGAACTTTCAATTCTGGGCAGATGATCCCACAAGTTCTAAAAATACTACTCTTTCCACAAAAGAAAAAGGGTGAATATCCAGTGCTAACAATTTAGCCAGATTTCCAGTGTACAAACGTACTGTTGGGTGGTTACATTCATAGGGCTCCTCCTGCCTAAACATGTCCATATCAGTTGCTTTGATTTTTTATTTTTGTGGTTCCACTGACAAAGGCAACTTCTGGAGAGAACCAGGAGTTGGTAGACTCAATGTGCATCTTGGGGGAATCGCTGTATATGTAGGAGGTGTTTGCACCTGAGTCTTGTGCCATTTGAAGGTTGCTGATGCAGGTGATGCCGGCACACTACAGTGTACAGGGCTGCTTTGTGTAATGCCATCATCCTCTTCTTCCTCATGACAACCTTCTTCTTCTATCACTGTACACTGCACTGCTTTCCCTCTCTCATCACCACCACAACCAGCACCTATCTTTTTAAGGTGCTCTTCCCACCGGATGGTGTGATGTTTTTTAGATGGGACATTTGTCATTTGTCCTCCAGCACCGTAGTGTGAACCTGGCTTACCTTGATGAACACTCGCATGGCAAATGGATCTTATTGCAATGTTATACTCCTGCTTACTCATCGTAAAGAATTCCCAAACAAAGGAGGATACTTTTTTTAATTTGCCACTTCCAAGGACTGAAGAACTGTAGGAAAGTGGCTGTGTCATTTGCCATTCCGTAGGGCGTACTTTGACTGTGGTAGTGGTGGATGCAAGGAGAACCACATCCCTCTGAGTACGTTGAATAGGAGGAGTCATCTAGTCGTACTGGGAGCCGCTCTCCATACAGACAATCACTGGCTTGTCGTCATTATTGTCACTTTCCATAATTCTAAAAAAAGTATTGCAAGAGGGAAATGGATCATAACATTAAACTTTCAGCTGTGCATGCCTCTCAGTCGTCAGAACATGACATGCAGAATGGGCGCACCGCTCAGTATGGGGAGCTTTGACACATCTGTAAGTGTTGCATTCACAGCTGAAAGTTTTTTATTATGATCCATTACTGTCTTGCCATGTGTTTATAATGCTCATATTGCCATGAATGAGTGTGCCTTGTTGTGTAACACATGTTTGCATGAATTCACATAACACACACAAACTGATTATATGAAGAAAAATGGTACATGCAAGTTATATGTGGGTTCTACAGTATTTGTATTTATGTATTTGTTTATTTGATTTTATATAGCGCTGGCTAGACCCAAAGGTATCAGAGTGCTTTATATGATTTGAGAATAATCTTACAAGAAGTATATGATGAAAGTCATATGGGATTAACAAGCAGTCATATAGAAAAATATAGGACAATAGAGCAGTAAAGCAGACCACAGTCAGGATACAGATATATAGAACAATCAAGCAATTGGGTAATGGGGAAGTGGACAGATTTGAGCCTGCATAGTCATTTAGTCAGGGGACCTTCCAGATGTAAATTGCCAAAGAGGGTTGGGAGTTTGTGAGAAGTACATTATTGTGTGTTCTTGTTGAATTACCTTTTGAGTAGTAGTGATTTGAGGTCCTCTTTGAAGCAAGAAATGGAGGGGTTTCAGCATGAGATGATTCCTTTTTAATTTGGGAGGTATGAGAAGAAGAGTTGAAGCTTCTCAGAGCCCAGCCTTTTCCTGCTCTCAATAGTTTAGTTTCGATATATTTGGTTATTTTTTTATATATAGGGCTTTGTGAATGATACATGCTGTCTTGTAGATGGAATGGGAGATGATGTGACAAACCCACCAGCCAGACAACTCTGTCCTGAAGAGACTCTCCCACTCATAAGGGGTCTAAATGTTGAAATACATCTCCATTGGTTCTGTGATTATTTGTGATCTGCATTGTGCTATACTGTATGTGCATGCTTGTTTGTACAACTTGACCTACAGAACAATGACAATTTATTGTGTCTTTTGAAAGTATTTTCATGTTTACACACACACTTAAGCACTGCGTCTTCTGTGTATTGAATGAGTCACACTATTTTTAGCATTTGTATTGTAGGAGAATACGCAACAGCAACAGAAACCTTTCCAGTCTCAATGTCTGTTTTATGTAATCCAAATGAAAACATTCCATTAGGCTGTCGAAATAATACCTTCAGTCTGCGTTTCCCCTGATTTATACTAAGAGGATTCCATTTTGTTACAAAGAGCGCTCTTAGAACTTTGCGGTTTGCTGCCACACTTGCTGTCCTGTGCCTACCTGGTCCCGGTGCTGCTGCTGTTGTCCTCCTGGTCCCGGTGTTGCTGCTGTTGCCCTCCTGCCGCCGCCGCATTCTCACCACATAGCGGCCGCAGAGCGTGGGAGGGACTACAGCCCCCAGGAGCCTTAGCGGCGGAAGACCGCTTTCGTCAGTTTCACGCACGGAGGCGTTTAAAATCGAACTCAGCCCCGGCAGAGCGGGCGCTCTTAGAACTTTGCGGTTTGCTGCCACACTTGCTGTCCTGTGCCTACCTGGTCCCGGTGCTGCTGCTGTTGTCCTCCTGGTCCCGGTGTTGCTGCTGTTGCCCTCCTGCCGCCGCCGCATTCTCACCACATAGCGGCCGCAGAGCGTGGGAGGGACTACAGCCCCCAGGAGCCTTAGCGGCGGAAGACCGCTTTCGTCAGTTTCACGCACGGAGGCGTTTAAAATCGAACTCAGCCCCCGCGTCGCGGGACGCGCGCGGGCTAAGCCCGGGCAAAGGGCGGGCCGTCTGTGGCCGTCCGGGGCAGGAAAAGGCAGGGCTGGGCCCCGTCCCTTATTTTTGAGTTACACGCTGTCCGTGTGGAGGACTATCTGGACATATTCACCGTATCCTGATATCATCGCATCTTGTTGAGGTACTTAGTTCGTGTATGGCCCCATTGTTCGGTTTATGGTATTGGTAGGTGATAGGTGAGCCACAGGAGAGGGACTGTCGGGACATTGTACCATCTAAGATATACAAGTTACATTATTCCCCATCAAGGCTGAAGAACAAACAAGTGGTGTAGAGTCAGTGGAGTGTTACACTAGTATAAGCATAGACATACTGACACAAATTAAGATCAGTTATTGAGTACCACAGCCACCCCACCAATCAACTGTCACTTAACAGTATTATATGATGACAAGCACGTGAGTGGCACAAGTTTGGAAGCAATTGATTACCACTATGTCATAGACACATATTGGCACCAGTGGTTCATTAATTAGTTCCAGAGCACGCAATGTGGGACGAAGTCTGGAAGAAAAACATTGACATTACTATAAAATGTATGTTGTTTTTGTCTTTTCGTTTTTCTCTGTTGTCTGTCATTTCTTTACAGATGGAGAACTACCCATGATTGGTAAATCATCAATCATTGTTACAAGGAGCAGCTACTCTGCCCTTGAATCGCATACAGGATAGGGAAACCCCCTTATATCCTGGCTCCTAGGGAGGCCAAAACCTAGCCCTGATGAAAGTCCAGGACCCATAAGGCCAGAATAGGACTGAAACATGTTGGCACTAGGGTCTTAGGACCATAAGACTCCTTATAAGACCCAACCTTTGTTTTTTAGTTACCCAAACAGACCCAAGAATAAAGGGAAACCGGGGATCTGTTTGAGGTATTTTAATTTATTCAGCCCCCCAGGTCACCAACTTCTACCAAGAGCTCCCAATACTGTGGTTGAGCCCACCCCGACTTTTAGGCGTCGGGGTGACCCGATGATGAAGCATGACACCACTAGGGTGTGTGAGGGTAAATAAACAAAAAGGAAGACTTTTCCTTGCTCACCTGTTGGTGAAGACGCAGGTATTTACTCTAATTAGATCCTTCACATCTCTCCCCACTAATGTGCACCAATATCAACCACGGTTGATCCGTTAGAGTAATTTAAGTGAGTAATTGATTATATTATAGGAGGAGTTACTCTAACTTGATATCCTCTCTACCCCTCCAGGTAAAGAAAAAAAGTGTTTTTCGAATTTACCTTTAAAGTGAATATAGTGTTAGCGCAGCGCACAGCTGCAGGGTGTATCACCAGAAACTATCTGTAACATAAGCCATTATCTGTTTTTCTAGTGACCTTCATTAGTACTCACACTCAATTCACGCGCCTTTCTCCCTCCTTTTAACAATACACCAAAGCTACAGCTAATCATCTAACTGTAGAAATATGGCAGAACAACTGGGTATTGGCTATTCGGACGATATAGCATCAGCCATTCTAGCAGGACCATCACTATTACCGGACACGAACATCAGTCAGAATCTCTCCCAAGCTCAGAACTGGGATGAATTGAAGGAATTAAAACGTAACCAAATGAAAATTTTGTTACATGGAGCCATCATGACAGAGTACCTAAGAGGCAACACAGCACCGACAGGATTACTTGTCACCAATGCACCTAGAATCTTTCTCGAAGACCCCCAATTTAAAAAAGAATGGTCGTTAATTGCGTGGAGATGCTCGCGCGATTGGCTCATTTTAATCATCAATACTGCCAAACGTTTAGCAGATGCTCTTTTGATAAAAATTAAAATTAGTGAGGATTCACTAGCGACGGAGATAAAACTATCCATATTTAAGAAAAAACTTGAGGAAGTAAATAAGGAGATAAGTGAACATAAAGACTACCTCATGCAAAGTAAAATCAACAAACTACAGAAAGACCTAAAAAAGTTTAGTCACGAAAAGGTTTATCCTTACATCCGGGACGACTACAAAGGCCAAGAAAATTCGGACTCAGGATCTGTATATAGTGAACAGACGGGATCATCGGATTCTGACTATGACAACTGGTCTAGTGATGGATCTAATAAGAGCAGGCGAGGTAGGGGTAGAAGACCACGGAGAGGTAACTACAACCAGAGATATGGACACCAGCAGATGTACCCATGGCCCGCCCCATTTGGACCAATTCCATTTCAAGGCCCGACCCAGTTCCCTATGGGTCCTTACTACCAGCCCGACTACAATCAACGTTTTTTAGGACAGGGCGGCAGGAGAGGCAGACGTGGAAGAAGAGGGAACAAAAGAGTACAATGGGAAGAGGATCGGAGCAGCATGAACACACGGAGCAGCACCCGGGACCAACAACCAGGAACGAGCAGCATGAGAGACTAGTGGTAAATTTGACGGATGTTATATTTACTACAGATGAAGAAACAGTACTGGAAAAAGGACTAGGGTTCGTACCCACGTCACATTTGGACAAATTCCGATTACGCTGTGAATTGGGTGACTTCTTCCGGAAGATCCGCTTAAAAACATTCTTTAGGGACAAAGAGGACCCACATCTGGACGAAACACACACGGACCTACGGTGCAGATCGACCTTCTATCCCCCTACCAACATGATGCCGCCAGAGGTACTCGCCTTTGAAGAAGCTGTAACGAAAGAAGTTGAATTGTTACAAATTAGGAGAGACACATTCAATAATCTAAGTAAGAAGGAACGGGAAGCCTTAACCTCCCTTCAGTCTAGAACTGATCTAATAATAAAACCTGCGGACAAAGGAGGGGCCACGGTTATCCAGAGTACAAGTGCCTACAGAACCGCATGTATGAACCTGCTGGCAGATACAAAGTACTACAAAAAAATCAATCGAGACCCCACACAACGGATCAAGACAACAATTTCCACATTGACCGCGGAGGCACTGGATAAGGATTGGATCACGAAGAAGGAACATGACTTTTTAAATCAGGAGGATCCAAGAACACCTCTTTTTTACACAATCCCGAAAATACATAAAGGGAAGATACCCCCACCAGGAAGACCGATTGTCTCGGGGATAGGGTCCATCCTTGAACCCCTGTCCAAGTACACAGATTGGTTCCTACGACCCATTGTAACGAAGATTAAGTCTTATGTACAGGACACAAAACACCTTTTCAACCGACTGGACGGGATACAATACAATCCAGATAAGAATATCCTGGTCAGCCTTGACGTTGAGGCGCTATATACTAACATCCCTCAGACTGAGAGCATCAGGGTAGTTGAGGAGATCCTCAGAAAGGAAGAATGGCCATGGGCAGCGCCAATCGAATGGATCACTACACTCATCCATTTAGCACTTACTGAAAACTTTTTTAAGTTTGAAGATCAGATATATCTACAAACTCACGGCACTTCGATGGGCAGTACATTCGCCCCGAGCCTGGCCTGTCTATATGTGGGACACTTTGAAGACCAACATATATGGACACATAATCCATTCTCTGCCAACATACGTTGTTGGTATAGATATATTGATGACGTCTTTCTGATTTGGGAAGGAGATACCACTGGCTTGGAAACATTCAAGAAATGGATCAATAGTCTGAATCCCCATCTACATTTCACAATGAGTATGAATAAAGAAAGAATATCCTTCCTAGACGTAGTCTTCACAGCTAGTGAAGGTACCCTTAAGAACTCTCTGTTCACCAAGGCTACAGATAAAAATAGCCTACTTAGGTTCGATAGCGCACACCCGCGCTCATTAAGAGAGAATCTACCTGTAGGCCAGTTTTTAAGGGTTCCTAGAAATTGTACTGAGTTGGAAACATACAAAAAGGAAGCGACCATCCTAACCAACAAACTTAAACAGAAACTGTACCCGAAAAAGATTATAGATAAAGCAAATAAGAGAGCCCGTAATACACCAAGAGAGGCATTGCTAGAGACCCATGAAAAGACACACAGTGACCAACTGATATGTGTTACAACATATAACACATCTTCTAATGATCTAAAGAAGATAATTAACAAAAAATGGTCCATCCTGACATCGAATACAATAACGTTTGAGAAACCTATGTTCTCATTTAAAAGGAATACAAGTCTACGAGATTTACTGGTACATACTGACACATACACACCGAAGATCACCAGTCAATCAACCCTCTGGAATACACCTCAGGTCACGGGACACTATCCATGTGGCACATGTGTAGCGTGTCCATTCACAGAACACACCAAAGAGATAGATCTGGGATTACATTCCCCATGGGAACAGAGAACTCATACCAACTGCAACTCTGAAGCAGTGATCTATATGATCAAGTGCCCGTGCGATCTAATGTATATTGGTATGACAAGCAGAAAAGTAAAATTACGCATTAGTGAACACAGGAGCACAATAAGACGTGCAATCACAGCAACTAAATTGACTGCACACTACAATGATAAAAAACACAAAGACACAGAAATAAAGTGGACCATCATAGAAAAGATCAAGCATGTTAACAACCTCCAATACAAACTCTTGGAGCGCGAACAACGTTGGGTCCACCGATTAAAAACTCATGAAAGGGGCCTTAACGATTGCATACCCTGGAACCAACTAAATAAATAAAAGTTGTATATAACTAGGCTACCCTCCTGTTATGTGTTTATTAAAAACGGGCACTAACACTGTCTATACAACTTGGGGACCTTTATCTGGTGGTAACATGAGCACTAGCTCATATTCCTAATGATAGCATTGGTATACGTTGGTATTCCCAGCTTTTTTCTCCCTTCGTTGAAGGGCACATACATATATATATATATATATATAAATACAACACCCTTTATATATATAAAGATTGATTTTTTGAATCAAGCTTATCAATTGCTACAAAAAAGGAAGCTCCCTCTATTATAACACATGGAGTATACCTAGATTAAAACTCCCCCGCTGATCCTCCTACACGTGCTGAATACGAATAACTAATGCATCACTATCGGGGATCTACCAGAAAAATCCGCTGTCATTGTGCTGTTTAAACTTTCTCCAATAATCAGCGGTCAAGTAAACAGCCGAAAAAGTTGGCACACCACGTGTGCCTCAACTGTGTTGTAATAAGACCATAAAAGGATTCTTTATCTCACCCTCTTTGTATTTAATACATGCCTTGTATCCCATAGGCATTAACGGTTAGATAATGGTACCAGTGTTATTCACTCGCCCGTAGTGTATTAGCCACAAGGAACTACATCTCCCTAATCTCCCGGTACGTGGGCATACGTAACGACGTTATTTCCACTTTCCAATGGCGATAACTATATACAATGCCATTAACTACGGCCCGCATATACTTTTATATTGCATGTTTGCACTACGATATGGCAATTATAGACGTAGTACAAGGTTGGCATTTTAAGAGGCTGGATCTTAGTACAAGATCTCGATCTCGGCGTATGCATATAAATCTAATTTGGAACTACAAGCCCCATGGATCCGCATACGTAACTAACGTTATGACGTATACGGATATGCGCCTAGGACGTACGTCCTACCAATTTGTCTCCATGACAACTCACGGGTTCAAATACACGGTCCCTTCGCTTTTCAAAACGCGAAAGCCGGGGACCGGAGCCAAGTAGGTGTGCATGCGGGGCAGGACTTTTGAAGAAGTAAGTCATAGTCTGGCAACTTCCAATTCGATCGCTAAGTACTTTTATCCTTCGTTTCTCTAAACGGGGAATACGAGGGAGATGTACTTTTTGAGGTTAGACAATAACCACTCGCCATATTTGTTTATATTTCCCTTAACCATCTGGGGTCATGAATGTAGGGTTTGACTATAAAGCTACCCCTAGATGCTTAACGATCCCCTGAGACACAGAAACCATTCAAGAATTGGGTAAGGGACTAAGATTTTATTGTTTATTATTTTTTCGCACAGAATCAGGAGGGATAAATCATAAATACAACATGATTACGATTACCGCTATTCTTCGCACTAACACTGTATGAATGTGGAATGAATGTGAGGCATGGAGTGTTACACTAGTATAAGCATAGACATACTGACACAAATTAAGATCAGTTATTGAGTACCACAGCCACCCCACCAATCAACTGTCACTTAACAGTATTATATGATGACAAGCACGTGAGTGGCACAAGTTTGGAAGCAATTGATTACCACTATGTCATAGACACATATTGGCACCAGTGGTTCATTAATTAGTTCCAGAGCACGCAATGTGGGACGAAGTCTGGAAGAAAAACATTGACATTACTATAAAATGTATGTTGTTTTTGTCTTTTCGTTTTTCTCTGTTGTCTGTCATTTCTTTACAGATGGAGAACTACCCATGATTGGTAAATCATCAATCATTGTTACAAGGAGCAGCTACTCTGCCCTTGAATCGCATACAGGATAGGGAAACCCCCTTATATCCTGGCTCCTAGGGAGGCCAAAACCTAGCCCTGATGAAAGTCCAGGACCCATAAGGCCAGAATAGGACTGAAACATGTTGGCACTAGGGTCTTAGGACCATAAGACTCCTTATAAGACCCAACCTTTGTTTTTTAGTTACCCAAACAGACCCAAGAATAAAGGGAAACCGGGGATCTGTTTGAGGTATTTTAATTTATTCAGCCCCCCAGGTCACCAACTTCTACCAAGAGCTCCCAATACTGTGGTTGAGCCCACCCCGACTTTTAGGCGTCGGGGTGACCCGATGATGAAGCATGACACCACTAGGGTGTGTGAGGGTAAATAAACAAAAAGGAAGACTTTTCCTTGCTCACCTGTTGGTGAAGACGCAGGTATTTACTCTAATTAGATCCTTCACATCTCTCCCCACTAATGTGCACCAATATCAACCACGGTTGATCCGTTAGAGTAATTTAAGTGAGTAGTAGAGTCAGTTAGATCATGGTCAAACCAAAAAACCAGCACACAAGGGCAGAGGGAGGGGTGAGGGGAACCCTGGACGCTTTTATTATACGCGCAGAGTCACTCCTAGCTCATGAGATTCTGTTGACTGAGAAAAGGCTTTCATTGGACTCTTTAATTGCTAATAAACGGTCTTCTTTGGGCAACATAGCCCTCTGCCCTACACCGGGTGGAGGTACATGCATGTCCCAAACGACGCAAGCACATCCACCCCAGCCTCAGTCCTCTGATACTCCGATAGTGATAGATAATTGCTCTCGGGGGGGCTCAGACTCATTAGGTCAATCAACAACCGACCACACTAATATAGGCAGTCCTCAGCCCGCTAGCACTAACATTGATTTGGCCAATGACAATAACATCATAGGGGGAGGAGTACCTAGGGGGGCAACCAGTGCACAAACACTAATGCCTAACTCACACCCTATACAATCACCCATTAGCGAAGTTATCACACGTTCTAAAAAATCCCAACTTGCGGCAGGGCAACTAGAGAATGGTGGAAGGTGTGCTGCTAATCTTCCCAGCAAGTCTGGCCGCGGAGGGCGAACCACGTCTAGCAAAAGAGGGAACACAAACAGTGAGAATATAGCATGCCCAGGCTGTCAAAATATAAACAGGGCGGGGGAGCTGCAGGATATCACCACAGCATTTGGGGAAAAGATGGAACAGCTTTTAGCCCAACACCTAGACCCAGTCCTGAACGTAGTTTTAAATCTAGTGGAAAAGATAAGTAGGCTGGTAAACTTAGTTAGTGAGCAGCACAATGGGGTTACTCCACCAAGGAAGGAGAAGGAGTCAACAGTGGAGGATAGTGGGATTAAGTCTGTAACCAATCCTGACCCTGATCTTAGAGCCCATAGGCAAGTACCCCCGGACCACAGGAATACAAGCAACAGAACCCTCGGTAGCATGGCCCAGGGCTCCACACAACTCCCTCCCGAATCAAACGAGGCCTGTTGGGGACCAAGCGAGCAAGCCATCAGGGATAAAAACACTGCGAATGCTTGTGTTCAAAGCACCCCAGGCCTCCAGACTCTGGATTTGCCCCCTGCCTCTAGCCCCTATTCGATTGTTTTAGTAGGAGTGCCGGGTCTGAACAATGATAGAGAGGAAACAACCAACGCTCTGATTAATAAAGCCTCACACTGGTTACTCAATAACACGCCTGATAGAAGTTTGCAGCACAGGCATATCCTTATGGCTAGGAGGGTAGCTTGGATTGGAAAGACCGCGAAAAAATTTGCGGGCGACTGTGTGATAGTTAACTTCAGGTACCCAGAGCTAGTTAGAGATTTGTTGGACAATCGATATGAGGAAAGAGTCCATGGGTCCTGTATTAGGATGTTACCTCTGCATTTCTTTTATAGAAGTAGAGCTCCGCCTAAGGGTACTAGTTGGCTGGGGTCAGGGACAGTAGTTGGAAGAAGGGAGGAGGCTCACAGCTTTCAATCAAACAGATTTGCCCCCCTTTCAAGCCTATCTCCCCTGGATGAGCAAGACTGACTGACGATACCAGGCAACGGGGAGCAGGAGACAGACATAGACACCTTTAGTAACCATGTAGAATCGCCTCCCTTAATGGTACCTGATTTGGCTCAGGGGACCCCCGACCCAGATGTAGCAGTTGGTGATGTAGGCATGTTGGGTAGAGAAGCTGGATCCAGGAGACCTCATACTAATTGTTTATTGAGGGGCTCCACCCCAAGGCACTCGCCCGGTGCACCAAAAGGACAAGACTCAGACCATAACGATTTGAGGTTGATCTCCTGGAATACTGCCGGTTTGGCATCTAAAATTCATAATTCGGACTGGCTAGATTTTATTAGGAAATATCATGTTATTTGCCTCCAGGAGACATGGGAAACAAGTAACAATGCCTCATTCATTGAAGGTTACAAGCAATTCTTTGTTGCAGCCAGGAAATCAACTATGGGCCGTGCCATGGGAGGGCTAATTATGTATGTGGCATTGGCACTGAATGGGAGGTGGGTAGATCTAGAATGGGATTCAAGTTGCCTACAGGGAGTGAGACTCATAACCAAGGGTATAAAGATCATTTTTATAAATTTTTACAATGCAGGACAATCTATGCTAAATTTGGTTGAACTGGAAGAGAGGCTGACTAGTTTAAATGAATCAAGGGATGCTGGCACCCAATTAATTCTTATGGGGGATTTTAATTGCCATCAGTGCCCACACCTGAAATGGGAAGATGGGATGTGGGATGCCTGTCCCACCATTAGTGGATGGCATCCGGAACACTCCAGTGAGGGCCTGGCATTAAGTAGAATTCTCGGCAAGTTTGCTTTAACCCACACGATGGATATGATCAGGAATGGGACACCTAACTCATTGATCCCTTCCTTTAAGGGGAGAGGAAGGGATTCAATTATAGATTATTTTTTTATATCCACCGTGTTTGAAAGTAGGGTAGCCCATTTTGAGATAGTGCCAAGTGTGTTCAGTGATCATAACCCCCTGGTTTTGTCATTAGTGGACATACTTGGTACCAAAGTGGCTATAGTATCTACTGTGGGTGAATACAGAGCCAGGGACCAGGGGAGAAGAATCAAATGGAGCAACATTGATGGCGATGAACTCCACAGAGCTCTCCTCAACAATGCTGAGAATCACATCTGGAGGTGTTTAGATCCCAAGATAGAGGGGACGGACTTAATTGTAGCATTCGAAGGCACTGCTCAGCACATCGATAGTCTCTTAAGAAGTAAACCCAAGCCTAAGGGTGACTTTTGTCCCAGGTGGTTCGATAAGAACTGCTCAAAGGCCCATAGGGACCTGAAGTTGGCATTAACCAAGGTCCCCAAGGACAAAGGTGAGATAGCCGCTTGCAGGAGTAGCTACAAAAAGGCGACCAAGTCACGGAAAACAGCCCTACAAAATGAAGCATGGGTTTCTCTAAGAGAGGCTGCCGAGCTTAAAGACATGAGCAGTTTCTGGAGGGTAATAAACGCCCCTTGTTTCCAACCCCTGGATAAACCACAATTGGCCTCCCATATTTTACCAGAGGCGTGGGAGGCACACTTTTCCAGATTGTATAATCGTGGGGCACCTGAGGCACAGTTATCACCAGTAAACGGTTGCCCCATTAGTGCCTGGACACCCATTATGGTGGATGAGGTTCATTTGGGCATAGAAGGCCTAGTAGTGAGGAAGGCGCCAGGGCCAGATGGGATACCCCCTGATCTATTTAAAAGCCAGATAGATCTTTGGGCCCCCATTTTAACTAGGGTTTATAACACAGCTATGGAGGTGGGCATGCCGAGATCATGGTCTACGGCCGTCATTGTGCCCATATTTAAGAAGGGTAATAAAAATGACCCTCAATGTTATCGCCCAATATCCCTAATAGATGTAACGGCGAAAGTTTTGGGAAGAGTCATTCTAAATCGTCTAATGATATGGGCTGACGAAAACAATATTATCACTGACGTACAGTATGGCTTCCGAAAAGGGCGCTCCACAACTGACCAATGCCTTAACCTTTACCACCTGGTGGCAAAGTATACTGTGGCCAGGGAGGGGACAGTTTACCTGGCATTCATGGATCTCTCAGCGGCCTTCGACTGTGTGAACAGAAGAAGGCTGTGGGAGATCCTGAGTGCCATGGGCGTGGATCCTGGATTGATCCACGCCCTGCGTATGCTTCATCAAAACACCACGGCACGGGTCAGGTATACAAATGAGGGCGACGTCACTGAGGAATTTCAGTGTAAGGGCGGGGTGAGACAAGGATGTATCCTGGCACCCTTCCTATTTACGCTTTATATCAATGGGCTAGACAAGGCGCTCGGAGCCCTGGAGGCAGATTGCCCCAGCATAGGGAAGAGAGGAATACCCGTCCTCCTTTACGCAGATGATGCGGTCCTCCTGGCGCGCACTGGCAGGAGCCTGCAGGCCCTCATTGGGGGATTTGTCAGCTTTATGGCAGACCTCGATTTAGTCCCTAACCTCACAAAATCTTTCATTATGGAAGTAGGAAAAACCCCACACAAGAATTGTGTTTTCACCATAGGCACGCACAAACTGGAGAAGGTGAAACATTTTAACTACTTGGGTATGGTTTTTGACAAAGACTTAAATTTTAAACCCCTTGTAAGTCATAAATGTACCCAACAACTTGGTGCCGAGGGGTCAATTATGAATTATGCACGCAGACTGGGTCGCTGGTCACCCAACGAAATTGTACATTTATATAGTCTTGTCTGCTGCGCCAAAACCCTGTATGGAAGTGAGGTGTGGGGTTTTACAAATGGGAGAAAAATTCAGATTGAGGAAGATAAGTTCTTGAGGAGACTTTTGCAAGTCCCTCAAAGCATCCCCTCTTTCATAGTCCACGAAGAGCTGGGTATCCCCTATATTAGCGATAGGGCATGCCTCAAACCCATCATCTGTTGGATTAAAATCTGGATAAACCCTGAGGCAAGCCTTAGCAGACAAATTTTGGAGGACTGTCTGAAGGGGGACAAGGGGCTGCAAATACCCTGGCTCAAATACGTAAAGGACACACTGACTAGTTTGGGCCATGCTAATCTTTTTGATGACCCCTCCATAATAGGAACGAGAGACAAAGAGGCCATAAAGGCAGACTTCTCACTATATGTAGCTAACGTTAGAGAGGAAAGGGAAGGGCGGAAATCTACCGTAAGAGAACACCAGCTTACAAAAAATTGTGCGGGGATGGAATTCTATCTGTCCAATATACATAACAGACATGACAGATTCCTGATGACAAGATTCAGATTAAACCTCCTGCACCACATTTTATCAGTTCCAGCTGGTTACACGAGTGATATTAGCAAAAAAGGGTGTTGCGGCTGCGATCAACGATCTCCGCAAGACACCATCCACTTTGTTCTCATATGTCCATTTTACGACCTTCCCAGAAAGCGGTTTCTAAAAAACATCTTGAAACGCGCGGGAATTAGACAGGCTAAAGTGGCCCTCTTGTTTCTCAAACTCTCTGCTGACCCATTTGTATTATTTAGCACTGTGCACTTTTTGCGACTGGCAGTTAGATTAAGAAATACCAGAGGAGAGGACTAACTACTAGCACTGCTCCCTTGTTATTATGATTATAAAGTATCCTCTCTGCCATAGACAATCATTAATAGGCACAAGAAGGCTGCCGACAAATGAACCTTAGCACTTAATTGTCCTGCTTTTTATGATCTCGCATTTTGGGATTTTATGTATTGATGATTTTAGGGTATTATGTATATTTGATTGTGGTTTTTAACAAAAGTATGTTGACTTGATGATGTGCATCTTTTATGGTTATTTGTAAATATCCGAATAAAGATATTTGATTTGATTTGATTTGAATGATACATGCTGTCTTGTAGATGGAATGGGAGATGATGTGACAAACCTACCAGCCAGACAACTCTGTCCTGAAGAGACTCTCCCACTCATAAGGGGTCTAAATGTTGAAATACATCTCCATTGGTTCTGTGATTATTTGTGATCTGCATTGTGCTATACTGTATGTGCATGCTTGTTTGTACAACTTGACCTACAAAACAATGACAATTTATTGTGTCTTTTGAAAGTATTTTCATGTTTACACACACACTTAAGCACTGCGTCTTCTGTGTATTGAATGAGTCACACTATTTTTAGCATTTGTATTGTAGGAGAATACGCAACAGCAACAGAAACCTTTCCAGTCTCAATGTCTGTTTTATGTAATCCAAATGAAAACATTCCATTAGGCTGTCGAAATAATACCTTCAGTCTGCGTTTCCCCTGATTTATACTAAGAGGATTCCATTTTGTTACAAAGAGTCCCACGGTGGACTCTGTTTGTGTAACGGATCTTGGCCCTTGTTGCCGTGGATATAGAGTGTTGTCCTTATGACACTATACATACAGAGCAAAAAAAGGAGGCATGATGAGCAAAGAAGAAAACACTACCATTAATTCAGCATTTCCAAAAATTACAATTATGTCAATTTGAAAAATTCACCAACAAAAAAAATCCCAAGGCATTAAAACATTACCGCACCAAAAAACATTAATACTTTTTCAGAAAAATATAAAATACAATAAAACACATTTTGCATTTAATCCAAGGCCATCCCTAAATCAGTAGATGTTTTTAAAAACAATACATGGCACACAAGAAAATGGAGGAAAGGTTATTTAAACTTTTTAAAACCTGGCCCCCCAGACCTACCAAACCTAGGCAAACAGTTTGCCTTACACAAAACTAAAAAGGTTAATGCAAAATAGGCCCCTACTGCAACTTGAGGTCACTCACAAAAACATTTCAAAATAAAAAGAGGTAAATAAATACTGGTATATGCCCTTCATCAAACAACAAACTTGTCCAAAAGTTCTTTAACTTGCTTGATTTCTCAAAAAACAATCTTTAAAGTCCAATGGTATCTGCAGCAGGGATTGCAGACAAAGGAGAGAGTGATCCTTCCCCCTCATAATCCAAATGAAATGTGAAAAACGGATGGCCAAAGCACCAGGAGACACATTCTGGACAAGAAGAAGAAGTTGGGATCTCTGTGACACTTTCCTCCTGTTGAAAAAAGTTAAATAAAACAATGTGTTTCATGCTAAAAAAAACTACCTGACCTATCAGTTTGAGGTGAATAGTAACTAGAAAATCCAATTTTGAGTTGATTTGCTGCTTCTTGAGCAGAAAATCTACTTGAGAAGAAGCCCTATGAGCATGACTGCTGAGGGCCCCCCCTGCTTTAGAAAATGCCACCGGAGGCTTCCTAGCGCCCAGAAATCATGCTGGGGGATGCCAAATCTCACTTGAGCTCACCAGCTCACTTGCTGGAGCCTCGGGTTGTTCCCATTGTCATTGCATTGGTCGAACAGGAGCAAAATTCCACCATGCAGCAATTGGCGTAATTTGGCAGCCACTCAGTGTTACTATAGTAACACAGTGACCAAATGGCACCAATTCTGTGAGCGGAATAAATTAAAGGAGTTTGAGCTCATGCACAGAGGGATTTGGTGGTGGTAATGATTAGATGCTGGGTCTTCATAAAACAAAATAAACCTTGGAGGTAATAGCCAAAGAGGCAACAGTTACTATACTCTATGTACATTTTGGACTCTAGTTCTGTTTCATTTGTGCTTTGCATTTTTATTTCAATTTGTATTAAGCTTATTTGGTCCTAAATTAAACCCATATTTTTATATCTATCTCTACACCCCCTTTAACTTAATTTATGATAGAGCTACATTATTTAATTGACAATCTTATATAGACATTTGAGTCATCCATACGTGATTACCATTTAAGGAATTAGATGGAGGATGATTTGTCATGCATGGCAGACTTATAAGTGTGTATGCACTGTCACAAGGCTACACTGGACCTATATAAAACACCACCTACCATGCTCACTTGGACAATGAAACACTAGATGGGACTATAGCTTTTTGCAGTTAACAAAGTTAATTTTGTGTTAAGAGGGTGACAGATATACTTATATGCATCTGAGGAGGGTGTGAGGGCTATGTTTGAGTTGATTCATCAAAAACATCTTACATATTATGACAAGAGTGGAAGGGGAGAGTCAGTTAATGTGCTTGAGCATAGCAATTGAATCCCTTGGCTAGGTAAATCCCGGTTTGTTGGCAGTATATCTGCCTTCACCTGCTGCATAAGCTGGATAGCAGCGTCAACTGTACGACGTGGATGGATGAAGCATCAGCTTCACACGTGTGGAGGTCCTGTTGACTGGCAGCCCGTCGCCAGTGTAAAGATCCCACGCATGCATGTACTGATCTTTAAGTAGCTTTATTCATATGTCAACAGGACACAGAAAAGCACGACCGATCACCTCACAGGCAGCGATCAACTGATCAAGAATCCCAGCTCTCCAATGTTCTTTGCATTCTCTTGAAGTGCGAACAGTTCAGGCCTCCAGAGAGTGCAAAGACAACCCAACAGCTATCGAATACAAGAACGTGTGCGGAGATCAGAACGCAGGGAATCGTTCTTTTTTTGCCGGAAATGGGTCTGGGTGGGACTAAGTGTGAGTTTTAGAAACAACTCGAATTAAAAAATATTATAACTTTGTAAACTATTGAAAACTATTAGAATAATCAGTCGGCAGAGGGTGTATACTGTTAAAATTGAATAAAGGAAAATAACGATCCCGTGTTATCGTGGCAGCTACCAAAAATGCAGAAGGTACTCTGGCTCCAGGGCCCGGATTACGAAGAGGCCCATTACATGTCAATTGTGGGTGTCTTTTATTATTTAGCTATGTGGCATTGGGGCTGATATCCCTTGCTTACCTTAAGATCCACACTTCCCGTGTTATACACTTGGTTATAGTTCCCCAAAATGACGAGCATGTGTAGTTTCTTACTAAAGATGATTGGAGTGAGGAGGAGAGCGCGCGGCGCGGCGATTCAAGATGGCCGCCGGGTGAGGAGCTCCGCTCGGAATATGCCGATTCGAGCGTGAAGGTGCCTCATTAAGGCAACGGAGCTTCGCTCCAAGGATGGATTCGAGCGTCGGAAACAGTGGGGACTATTTTGGCAGGTTTTCCTGATCAAATTGCTGTTTTTTATCGCTTTAATTGTGCAATTTCTGCTCTCCTCAGATGGCGGCCGCCATTTTGTTTTTTCTTCAACGTTTTTTTTCCTATTTTTGATGCCACTGTGTTTATCTGGTTGGTCCTATGCTGTTTTCCTATGATATCGCGGAAGTGGCTGCTTTGATATACCTTATGCCATCCTTTTGTGCCAGCAACCGCTAGTGGTTGGTCTCTTCTGCTGCTTTTGTGGCCCCTGCGCATTGCATCTCTTGGTAACCACGTCAGAGGGAGCCAGCTGTGTCTCCGGAGACTCTGTACCTGTTGCTGTTTTGTTTCCGGTCATTTTCAATTTTTTGCTACGCTTCCTCCTGCTCTTGCTACGTTTTATCATCGCTGTCCTGCCTGCATTCTGCCACTGTGTTTTTCTGTCATACCTGCTTGCGACACCGTCAGCATGGAGGGCGCACATCCAACCAAACCTCATGGGGGCTCCGCTGGGGGAAGGAAGGACTCAAGTACTCCTTCTGTCAAACGCACCAAAAAAGATCCGCCTTCCCCAGTTAAGTCCCCGTCGCCTCTCACCCTTGAGGATATTATGGAGGAGTTGCGCCTCATTCGTCCTTTTATGACAGACACTGCTGCCACGCTTCAGAGATTGGACGACAAGTGGTCTAGTCTGGATACGAGACTGTCGGAGGTGGAGCGGAGGATTGGCGATGCACAGGATGTTGTTACTAAAGTTGACACTCTCACCAAGGAAGTCGATCAGCTTAAGAAGGTGGCGGAGGATTTGGAAAATCGCAATAGGCGCAACAACCTGCGCATTTATGGTATTCCGGAGGGTTCGGAGGGGTCTGACATGATTCAATTCCTTAAATCTCAAGTCCTTCAAATTGTTGGCCTCCCGAAATCCTCAGACTTTAACATACAGCGCGCTCATCGTCTGGGGCCTCGGAATGCATCTTCTGCGTCTAAACCTCGTGGAATCATAGCATATTTCCTCCTCTACTCAGATCTTATGTCAATTCTTCAGGCCTCCAAGCAGCATAAGCAAATGATTTGGTCAGGGCACAAGATATTTTTCTCTCAGGATGTTTCCAAGCCTACGGCCTCCCGTCGAAAGGAATTTTTGGACCTTAGACCGGCCTTGCGATCTATGAATGCACGCTATGGTTTAATCCACCCTTGTTTCTTTAAAGTGACCTATAAGGAGAGAACTTTTAGCTTTGATGATCCTGCTGACCTGCGGAAGTTCATCCATACTCATAAGGGAGAGCTTATGGAATTGAGCAAACCCTAGTGGACTTTTTTTTTTTTTTTTTTTCTCTCTCTTAAAGCCTAGGACGATTTTGTTCTTCGAGATTATTCTGTTCATTGCTGTATAACTCTTATATCATTTTGTTTTTATTCTTGGCTCATCCCTTGTTTTTTCCCTTGTTTTGCAGGATTCCCTTATGTGACGTTCTTGTTAAGGTCACCCTATGTCCTATCCTGCTGTTTCTTGGTGTTTACTCTATTCTGTTGCTGTTTCCTTCCCTAGATGTTTGGTAAGTTCCTTCACTTGTTATAATTGATTGCTATATTGTTCTAGTTTTTCAGTTTATAGTCTTTTTGTCTTCTAGTTCTTTTGATCTCTGTGGTAGTTTGTTATCCTACATGCTCCTTTTAGTGCGGCTGTTTTGTTTCACGTCGCCCCCCTCTCACAGTAATGTTTTTCGTTTACCTGCCTTCTGTGGCTAAAGCTTGTTGGCTTTTTGTCACCCTCTTTTGGATACCTTTCGGGGGTCTCTGTACCCCTGCACCCTCTCCTCTATTTTCCCTGTTCTCCTCTTCGCTTTTCCCCCCTTTTTGCTATGTGTCTTCCCTTTCTTCTTTCCTTTTCATCCCTGTTATTTCTATGTTTTTGGCAACCTCTTTACTATTTGTCACAAGTCATATTCCCTTTCCTCTTTTTCCTGATTATGGTACCCCTCTTTTTTTATACTCTTTTCCACCTTTACCACTGTATTTTTGGTGGTGGCCTACTTTATTCTCTCTGCCTTCTGTTACTTACTCTGCTTTTTACTTGGGTGTCTTCTATTTTCAGCCTATTTCTCCTTTTCTACGCTGTCTTAAACTTCATATCCCTTTCTACTTATCTTTACCTCATTCTCGGGAATGAATGGTCTTCGTATTATCTCCTGGAATGTTAAGGGCGTTCGCAATCCTGTTAAAAAACAACGTGTTTTATCTCACTTAGCAAGATTGAAATGTCATGTTGCACTGTTACAGGAAACTCACCTTAACTCTCAAGACTTGTCCTCGTTGCGTAGGCAATGGGTGGGAGAGGCATTCTGCTCTCCAGCAGTAAATGGCAAAAATGGTGTTCTTATTTTGTTTCATAAGTCATTATCTGTTCAACTGCACAACGAACTCCATGATACTTGTGGTAGGTGGCTATTTCTAGATGTAACTGTTAACAATTCACAATTTTCTTTCTGCAGTGTTTATGGCCCGAATGGTGTTGATTTATCTTTTTGGGGGGACTTCTCTAAGCTCCTTTCTTCTCATGCAAGTGATAATCTTGTTGTGGGTGGTGACTGCAACCAACTCATGGATCCATTTTTAGATCGTAAATCACATACCAGATATGTACCCAATAGAATGCAAAAGTCCTTTGTTAACGCCATTTCCTCTAGAGGTCTTATTGACTCATGGAGACTTTCTCATCCCGATACTTTAGAATTCTCCTTTTTCTCCCCAGTGCACTCTTCACATTCCCGTATAGATTATATTTTTCTCACACAACATTCTTTCCAATTTATGACCAACTCAGAAATAGGCTCAATTCTTATATCTGACCATGCTCCGGTTATTACAGATCTAGACTTTCCCTCACCTACCCCCACCTCCAGGCGTTGGCGCTTTAATAATTCGCTCCTCCTTGACTCACAGTTTGTTGAGCAGTTTAAATCTTTTGCGCAGGAATTTTTTACAAATAATCTCCATTCCACCCCTCACTTTCACTCTATTTGGGACTCCTTCAAGGCGGCTGCCAGAGGCTTCATTATTGCTTTCGTCTCACGGAAAAGGAGAACTGCTCTGTCAATGTCGGCCCAAATTCTTAAGCAAATCAAGGATTTAGAGCACCTCTACTATACCACTAATTCTTCAGAAGTGCTCTCTTCCCTTATTAAGGCAAAGTTACAATACAATAAACACTCTTGGGACTCTGCGAGTAATATTCTTCTCAATTTTCATTCTAAGATGTACGGGGGACGAAATAAGGCTGGTAAGTCTCTTGCTAATTATCTAAAAATTAAGAAACAAAAATCTAAAATAACAACTATTACTGATTCACACGGAAATCCTCAACATTCTGACGATAAAATTCTCGATTGTTTTGTCCAGTATTACTCCACGCTTTATACGCCGGAATCTGTTCCCTCACCTGCTCAAATTGAGTCCTTCTTTCAATCTCTCCCTAAGTCCTCGGATAGTCCTTTGGACCTCGCATTACTTGACGCCCCTCTCTCTGAAAAAGAATTACTCAATGCTATTACTCTTCTTCCCAAAGACAAAACCCCGGGCCCTGATGGCTTCACGGTTCGGTTCTATCTCCACTTTAAAGATATTTTGTTACAACATTTATTTTCTTTGATTAACTCATTTGTTATTCTAGGGAAGTCCCAAGGTTCTTTTACTCAGGCTATGCTATGCTTAATCCCTAAAAAAGATAAAGATCCCTCCCTCTGCAAAAATTATCGACCCATTTCTTTAATCAACACAGATTGTAAAATTTACGCTAAAGTCTTGGCATCTCGTATTAATAAGGTTATCCCAGATCTTACCAACATTTATCAATCTGGCTTTGTTAAAGGCAGATCCATTACTGACAACTCGAGAACCTTTCTTAATATTATTCACTTGGCCTCAAAGATGGACTCCCCTATCGCTGCTATTACCTTAGATGCCGAAAAGGCATTCGACAGGGTTTGTTGGGACTTCATGTTTGGTGCTTTGCGGTGGCATGGATTTAGTCCCCCCTTCATCCATCTTGTTAAACTGTTATACTCTGCTCCCTCCACTTCTATTTGGGTTAATGGTTCTCAATCCTCTTATTTTTCTTTGCATAGAGGCACAAGACAAGGTTGCCCTCTCTCCCCTCTTCTTTTCATTCTTGCGTTAGAAACCATTTTGGAAAAAATTCGTCGTTCATCATCCTATACTGGCTTCGTATTTCGTAACATTAATATCAAATTCACAGCATATGCTGATGATATTCTGCTTTACATCTCTAACCCTTCCACCTCTTTGCCCACGCTCTTTTCTCTACTACAAGAGTATTCTCGGGTTTCCGGGTACAAACTTAATATTGATAAATCTGAGGTTCTGCCACTTAACAAATTTTGCCTTTCTCATATGTTTCAGGGCTCAGGCTTTGAATGGAATTCAGGGAATATTAAATGTCTGGGTATCCTATATGCTAGCTCTATTAGAGAGACTGTTAGGCTCAATCAACAAGATATAGTTAAAAAGCTCTCTTCCCTTATAGAGCGTTGGTCCCCCCTTTTTCTATCCTGGTGGGGAAGGCTCGCCACTATTAAAATGATGCTTCTTCCGATTGTTAATTTTTATCTCTCTATGCTTCCAATTTCCCTTCCTCTCCATTTCTTCAAAACCATAAACCGCATTTTCACTACATTTTTATGGAATAAACGTAAGGCGAGGATTTCTCTTTCCCGTCTTCAACAACCTAAAGATCTAGGTGGTGTTAACTTTCCCAACATTGTCCGATTTCACTCGGCTTTCACACTAAAACAGATCTGGCCTTTTCTTTCTGATCTCTTTGATCCCCCTTTGACAGCCTGGAGCGCTATAGAGCTTGCGCAGCTTTCTCCTTTCACATTTGTTACGGCTTCCCGATTGTCTCATCCTCCACAACGCCTCCTTACCCCTATCTTTAAACACTCTAAGGCACTTGCTCTTTCTGTCTTTCGCTCTTCCCTCTCACCGTTGAAGTTTCATTCCTCAATCCCAATTTGGTATAATAAATCCATTAAGATTAATCACAGAGCTCTTTTTTGGAAAGAATGGATAGATAAAGGTATTATCACCTTTGACTCCTTAATTAGCAATGATTCCTTGCGCGATTTCGCTGATATACGTACCTCTTTCCAACTTTCAAATACACACTCCTCCCAATTTCCCTTGCTCAAAAACTCTTTAGATCTCTTTATCTCTCAGGGCGCCTCACTCTCCAACACTGACCCAACCACTTTCCCGCTACCGGATTTCTCTATTCCCCTTAAAGCTGCTGCCATTTACAAGTTACTCTCCTGTTCCCCTGTAGAGAGAACAAAGTCCAAACTTGAACTATCCTGGGAAACGGATTTAGCCCAAGAGTTCTCCCTTCAAGTTTGGAATTCCTTATGGTCAAAGCTACATACTGCCTCACGTTCTGCTGGCACCACACAGACCTTGTATTTTTTTTATAATAAACTTTTTTTCACTCCCTTTGATCTTTATAGGTTCAAGTTAACTGACTCTAAGAAATGTTGGTCTTGCCCCTCTGACAATAGTGACCTTTTTCATATGTTTTTCCACTGCCCGTTGGTTAAGTCCCTCTGGTCCCGTGTTTGGGCTAAACTGAACAATATCTTAGCTACCAACCACACATTTGAGATCGTCCATATCTTTTTGGGTGGTATGGCTCCTATTTGGGATGTTTCTATTAACGTACGTAAGTTTATAGACTTGTACATAGCTATTTCTTTACAGATAATTACGTCCAACTGGAAAGATACCTCGAAGATTTCATACAATGCATGGTGGAATTTATTGTGTCACCACCATCGGCTGGATCGTGCTTTCGCTACCACTGTTCCCCTTTTGATCAAAAAGGATTTGTTATGGTCGCCACTAACTAATTTTCTTTCTCAACATGTCCCTTAATTTGCTGTTTTTATTTATCATTGTTCATGTTCTACATATAGTTCTATCTTATGCATTTGTTCAGTTGCTAGCTTACGGTACTTATTTGATGCTTATCTTGTACATTGGTTGCATTTTCCCTTCCCTTCCCCCCCTTCTCCTCTTTTCTGCCCTCCCCACCCACGAATCAAAACCTTAAAATGCTTTTTCCCTAAGTATATGCCCTACCCTTTCACTGGCATCTTTTTAGAGTATAATGATTTTCCTCTTTATACTGTTTTGCTGTATTGCCTGTGTCTTCTTTACTTATATTTTTTGTACTGATGTTTTACTTTGAATATGCTATCTAATAAAGCTTTATAAACTCAAGATGATTGGAGTGGTATATGTATCCATAGATGCATGGGAAACTCGTTTGGTGCGTTTTAGTGAACGTTATTTCACCCCTGCTAATGTAGTTACGGAGTGTTTCTGAAATTCATTAGGATGAAAAATCGAAGGGGGCATCAGTGGACATATTGAGAAGGTAAAAGAGGGTAAAGGTGTGCATGCATCTGGAAATGGGATACCAAATGTATTCTGGTCATGACTGCTAGACAGTGGAGGAGATGTGAGACACATCCAAACCTGGGTCCTAATTTGTAGAGCAGTTGCCAGTTTGGCTGCTGACTTTATGATTTTCTGGTACCTCTTGTATTTCTGTTCTAGGAGGCCAGCTGAAATCACATGACCAGTTCACCTTGCTGTTGACAATAGTTCACACTATGGTGGCAATGAAATACTGTATTGTTCTTTAACGGGTTATTCCTGGGCCCTCTGAACTCGATGTTAGTCCCTTTGATGACAACATTGATCTGAATTGTTACACTCAAGTGACTGATGGCTACAATTCTAGATTCTTTAGGCTGAAGTACAGGGCAGTTAGAGTTTGAATATTGTGATGGAGAGCACGGCTAAATGGAAAATCATTTCTATGAGCTTCACATGTCAGATTTAATCTGTTTGGACATAAAAGAGAGAAGTGGAGGGCTGGGCTAGAACAGAAATCGAGAACTTTTGATGAGCGAGGCAATTGTGGCGAGTGAGTGTTATAAATTGCTGTATTTGGAGAGGGTGTTCAATAAGGACTGGCAAGTCTTGCAAAACTGGTTCCCTTCACTGTGTGGGTCAATGGAGGAATGTATGAATCATGTTAATATTCAGACACCTTCCAGCTTAGTCAGGGCTGGCTTTAGTGCTGGTAGCGCCGGTGCAACAATCCGTTTTGGCACCCCCCACCCCATGACCTCCTCCTCGGATTCCCTGACTACAACTGGGCAAAAGTGACCCTTCTCTCTCCATAACCCCTATCTCACATACAATTAACTTATTTTAAAACACTGGTAAAGGCTGGCTTTACTAGTATGAATGTATATCTACCGGAACAAACCCTTTTTTTAGCGGCATTAGGAATTGATAATGAAAGACTGGTGAAAAAAATATGACATCCTAGCTATTTTATACAGTTTGCAGGTAGCTCTTTGATGACGGTTCATAACAGTCACTGCTCTATATTAAGGATGTATCTTATGTACTGCCGTAACACAAGGATCTCTGTGACAAAAATAGTAATCCACTGATCTATCCAAACAAAATACAGATTTGTGATCTGCACGGTAGTGTTCTTTGCAGCAGGCATATTCACCCTCTGCACTCCTTTATGCCACTATACAAAACTCCGATCTCTCTCTCTAACAGGAACATTAATCACAAAACTTATCTTGACATTTTTATTGCTGCCTGAAAGCTGGATGCAAAAGGAACTCTGCAGCAGGTGTTTTGAAATCGTAAGTTATTGCTCAGCACTGTGATCCCCCTGAAGTCAGCTCCCACTCCCCAGGTCAGCGCTCAGTGCGGCTGCACCAGTTGCACCAGTTGCACTGCCTTAAAGCCGGCCCTGAGCGTACATGTTAATATTTTCTAGGAAGATGTTTGGTTGTTTTGAGAAGGACCAGCAGATGATACCATTTTTGTATTGTTCTACGAAGAGGAGCCTTGGTCTAGGGGTGAGAGGTTGTTAATGCAGATGTTCATGTCATGATCTTATCTGAAAAGAAGATGTAGAAGACGTGTCTCTTAGGACACATATCTACCATTGTGAATTAATACTTTGTAGGGCTTCTTGATTTTTGTTTTTCTCTTTGTCTCATTGAATAGCAAACTAGGACTAATATGTTAAATGCAGGAGGAACCATGGTTTAGTGTTGAAGTGTGCGGTGAGATTGTATTCTTTAAGACTGTCTGCAATTTCACATGCGTACTTGGGCAGAGTGTAAAATTTTTGTTATGCATTTTAGGCTTGCAGCGGGGCATTTTGATGTAGATGACTGGTTGAATATGGGAATCTGAAGTGATCCTCGATATGTTACCCTTACCATGGTTCAATATGTAGTTGGCCTAGGGATGTCTAAAATTTGCGTACTTAACGTAAGCATTTTAATGCATTATGTGCAATAAACATGTATGAAATTGCACACAATGCATCTTTTGGCCTCTCTCTCAAAAAGATAATGCAAAAAAGTATTTTGTGTTAAAAAAAACATACAGAAAACTGCATTATGTGCATTGCACATATCCATTTTGAACAGGAAGTGACACTCACTCCTCATCTCATTCACCCATCATTCCCAATTTGTCCATTTTGTTTGTTGATTTGTCCCCCATTTGTCTGTTTTACAATTTTTTTTTTGCTACCCGCCCACAACAGCTTTGGAGTCTGGGAACGCGCCAGCAGCATACCCCAAAAGCACTAGGTACAAGGGGGTTACTTTCACAACACTTCTTATGGCAGCACTTGTTTTTGGTGTGGCACCACCTCCCCCTAATGTTTGCAGCAGGTGGCAAGCATGGTAGGTCATACTTTTTGGCAGAAAGGTAGGAGCGCTGTGGATGCAAGATGTACCACTTCACAGGCATGGCACAGATCCAGTGCCAGGTCATGCACCCCTGGGTCGATTTTATTGACTGTGAGCAAGACCTGTTGGACCTAAAACTCGCTTTTCTACTAGACACTAATTACACCTTCTACTTTTACATTAGTCATAGAAACTGAAAACATCACATATCCAGTAACACTTATAATTTAATACATACCAGTAGAATCAATAACACACTTTATGTCCCTCTATGTTATTCCGGCACGTTAAAGTTATAGTTGTGTGCAAAATATAGTGAGTCTTGTTTTCCAGAGTGGTATAATAATGGTAGCGACTGTTATTAATTCAGTTGTGTATTGGAAATATGACAGAGAAATTGCAACTGTTTGTATAGTTCAACTTTTTTTTTTATAGGTTTGAATGTACATTTTCCTAACTATAACTAATTACAATTATAATAAAGGTTTAATCTTTTTTACACACACACAGGGGTAATCCGTCAAGCATGAGCCAAGACAAAAAGGACTGTCGCAAAACGTAAAAATCTCCATAGACTTCTTTAAGAAGGCTACAGCAAAAACTGCTGAACGGAATTACAGCAAATTCAGCAGGAAGCTAGATCTTGCTCCACAGATTGTGCCTTTTGTGATTTGGTGTGAATCCGTTAAGCGGTTTTTGAGATATTCATGGTAAGAAATAATTGTATATTTTGGCTGTTGAGCCTGAAAGATTCTTGAGAGACTCTCGCAGGAGGGCAAATTTAAAAATAGAGAGTTCTGTTTGGCTCAGGGAGCTTTATTTACCTTGGGCCCTCTTTCTCCCACGGGAGACTCCTTCGAGTGCACTGATTGGATGCCGCCAACATGAGGGAAATGTTGCTGACAACCATTACAGGACTCTGGTACTTAACCCCCTCAAAAAAAAATATATATAAGGGGGCAGGGTAGGGAAAAAAAGCTGCGATCCTGTGAGACTCTCTTGGGATTGAAATATGAAAAAAAAAAAATTGTGATCCGGCCGCATTCGTTGATTTATACACCGGGGAAGTCCACCCGAGGGCTGTTTTCTAAAGAGGCGGGGAGACATGCTCCCCCTTGAGCTGCCAGAGGCCCTGGCGAGCCCACTCCAGGACTGAAGTTGCACAAAATGGAGAGTTGGGTCATGCAGCCTACCGCTCCATGATTCAAAATGCCCCAGAAAGCCCATTCCCAAGGCTAAAATGTCCTAAAATGGGGAGGGGGCCTCATCACCCCAGCGCCAGAGCCACAAAAGGCCCCAGGCTGATTTCTTTAAGGGAGGGTGGCCCACCCTCCTTGTGCCATGAATAGCCCCAGGTCAGGCTCACAGGATATGTCCTGGGGAGCACACTCCCAGGACATAGTGGCACACAATCCCAGGACATAGCGGTTTCCCTGCCCACAGTAGCGTGCTCAGGAAAATCTGCTTTTGCTCTCGCATGGCGGAAGCATCTTTAAATTCCCCAGAAAGCGGGAGCAAACACAAAGTCTGCTCCTAGCGGGCACGAACTTCAAAAATGCTCCCACCTGCTGGGAGTGGACGTTAGATCTGTTTCTGTGCCCGCAGTTAACTGACCAGTGAAACAGATCTAAATATGTCTCCCACTTGCAGGGAGCAGTATTAGGAGCTGCTCCCTGCAGGCAGTAGCAATACCGGGAGCCAGCTGGGGCCATGGAGGCCTTGGAGCTCACTGTGCAGCCCCCAACAAGACTTTGGTGGGTGCCCTGGGTGTGCACAAGTGCACACACCCAATCTGTGCCGGGGCCCTGGGGATGGAATCCTGACAGAGGCTGCATGCCCTCTTCCCCCTAAAAATAACAGTGGGCCCCAGGGGATGGGGTGCTCGGGCCAATATCGGCTCATGGATGGGGGCCCCATCACCTTTTAAAATAGGCCCTGGTGGATGGGGTCCCATAAAAAAAGGCCCTGGCAATCAGGGCTTAATGAGGATCAGGGAGAGTGGTAAGACGTCCCCCTCTCCCTTAATTGAAAACGAGGCCCTAGGTGGTGGGTTCTCCAGGGTCTAGTGAGGCTCGTGGAGTGGGGGCCACATGGTCCCTCTTCCCCTTTACAATAAAAAGGCTATGGAGGTTGCAGTCTCCAGGGCCTAAAGAGGCTTGGGGATGGGGGCTACCTGGCCCCCCTTAATTAAAAAATGCCCTAGAGATGGGGTCCCCAGGACCTAATGAGGCTCAGGGAGGGGAGTTCATTTGGCCCTCATCCCCCTTTAAAATAAAAAAGGGCCTGGGGGATGGGGTCCCCAGGACTTAGTGAGGCTTGGGGGAGAACATGGCCCTCCTCCCCCTTAAAAAATAGGCCCTGAGGTTGGGGTCCCCAGGCCCTGTAGCCAAGCCCCCATGCACACAGTCGAAGACCATGTGCAGTGTATTGTTGGCTGCCTTTGGGGGTTGGCCATGGGGCAGTGCAGACAACCTCACCCTGTGAACAACCACAGGCCGATCATGGGTGGGTCAGATTTATGTATGGGAATTAGATATTACTTTACATTAAAAAAAACTAGATATGCACTGAAAAAAAACAAAGGTTAAAGTGACATCATAGGTGAATTTGTCAGTGACAAAATTACTGTTTTGAATTTAAAAAAGCACAGAAATGAATCTGTTATAGGAAGCGGTGCTAACTTTACCATGCACCGACCATGCACTGCTTATGGCCTCACATATGACATCACTCAGGGTATGTTCTATGACATCATGTATGACATAACTGATTAGATCATCCAAGCTTCTGTTGTACACCTTGCTCTATGAATGAGTATACCATTAGACCTAAGAAAGTAAGTGCACAACAGCTCAGAAGAATTTGGGTGTCTTTACTGCTATCATGCATACAACCACCATAGGAAAAACATGCTTGTGCTATGTGCAACATTGACCCTATACCATACACTTCATGGGTAGCCAGGTTCAAGTTGACTATTCAACACATATGAAAGATTAACCTATCCTGCACACAGTGTTCAATATGTACACAGATCCGTATACAACTCTTCAGGGAAAACCAAGTTCCTCCAGATGCTCAAGCCTTGTAACATAACTAATGCCCTATTATGGACGGTCTCTACCTGTATCACACCCCTGACAGTCACTGTTCAGAAATTAAATGGATATGAGTTTACTCTGTACCACACTGATTGCAGACAGTGAAACTCTCAGGAGAAATGCACCAAAGAGTATTTAAAAATATCCCCTAAGAACTGTGTACACTTAACACGAAACTTGTCCAAAGAGTGAATTTCACTTCAAACAACCAAGGTCCAAAGGTGCTAAAGATCATACTAATTGCAGCCTTAATACTGTGGTGAAAACTTTTACAGATAGTCATCTTCTGAAGCAAATCAAGCACATACATACATAGGTTGGTACCTGGAGCCCCTGTCTTCTATGTTAAGTAGAAGTTGTCATGCTGACATTGTTTCTACTGATAAAGCGTTTTTTCTTTCATCAATATCTTTGAGAAGTTTTCAAACCTAATGGCCCACTCACTTCACCTGTTGTGTTGACATTTTCGGGGTGATGCATCAAGCAGGGGCAAAGAAAAAGGGGGGTCCCAAAACACTTTTACTCCATGTTAATTTCAATAGGAATGCTACAGCCTGAAAAGATGAACGGAATTACACCAAGTTTGGCAAAAAGGTAGCTTTTGTTTCAGAAAGCACTCTTTTTGTTAAATGGTGTGAATCCATTCAGTAGTTCCTGAGAAATGTAAACATTTCTCAGATATACAACTGGGGACGCAAAGGATCTGCAAACCCTCCCGATATTGTGCCTGCAATCTGATTATCTGCCAACACTTCAAACCAGTAAGTGTTGGCAGCTATCTTGTGACTCGGTTGAACCAAGTCACAAGAAAAAAGGTTAAAAAACCTGAATAAACAAGAAAAGGGGTGCGGATAGAAACACCCTGACCCCTTAGGTCTGCTCAGGTGGTCCCAAAGGGATCCCCAGGGCCAACAAAAAGGATTTTTACATACATTTCAGCGGGATTAACTTTGCATCCATGAATTTGTCTGAAAACGTAAAAAAAACGAAATGCGGACTGTCTCACTTTGTTTGTTTTAGGGCCAGGTCCCGGGGACAATGTTAAAAAAAGATGATGGGGCCCACACAGGCCCCCTCATGCCCGGAGGACCACCACCTCCCTGGGGCTTATACATTTAATGCGGGGGCTACGCAGCACCTCCCGCAGCCCCAGGGTCTGCCAAGTCCCGGGTGGCAAATTTTCTTAATTGTAGGGAGCCACGCGGCCCGCCGCAGCCCTGTGGACTGGAACCTCCTCAGGGATAAATTTAGAAAGATGTGTGGGTGGGCTTCAGCCCCCCATGAGGCCCCAGGGACTGCCACCTCCCTGGCGCTATATTTAAAAATAAAGTGTTGGGGAGTTCCAGCCCCCCACACAGCCCCAGAGACCACCAACTCCCTGAACTTAAAAATTGATGTAGGGGGACAGCACAGCCCTCGCTGTGGAGCCGTAAATGGCCCTGGGGACCACCAACCCCCAGGGCTGGCTCCAACAATGTTCCAGGGTGCCCACCCCAGGACATTGCAGTTTGCTATGGGATGGCAGCAGCACTGCTCCCACCATCCTATAGGAAACAAGTGCTCCACTTTGAGCAAGTGAGAGCATTTTGCTCTCACTCGTTCAAAGTGGAGCACTTTGCTTTTTACCCTCAAGGAGCTGAAGCCCCCGCAGCCCCAAAGGAGATGGCCATACTCTGGTGGATGTGGTCCATGGGGCCGAAATTGGCCCAGGAGTGGGCCCGCTAGGCCCACTCACTTTATAAAAAGAAAAGGAATGGCCGGGCCCCGGGTGATGGGGTTCTTGTGGCTGAAGTTGGCCTGGGGAGATGGGCTACACAGCCCCCCTCCCTTGAAACAATCAAAAAATAAAAATTAAATGTAATGGCCTAGAGCTGGGAGATTGGGTCCCCGGGCCCGAAAATGTGCTTGACCCCCACTCTCTTTAAAACCAAGCAAAAAAAACCTTACAAAATGGTGCTGCCCCAGGGGAAATCGGCAAGGGGAGGGGGGCTGCATGGCCCACTATCCTTTAAAATACATGTAGACAAAGGCCCAGCCCCTGGGAATGGGGTCCCCGGGGCATATGTTGGCCTCGGGAGGGGGCCCGTTGTAGTAATGTACTTACTTGCTCATCACTGTGTTATCCTAGCTCCATGGTGATGGAATGTTAATGTTAAAACTGCCAGGGACTGTTGGTCATTACCTGGGAGCTGTGGAGACGAATGGTGAATAAACTCAAGGTTTCCCCTCTTACCTTGTTGTAGTGGTCACCTCAAATTGGCAACGAGTTGGACTGCTGTTCTGTGTCTCCACCCACGCATGTAGTTGTGGTCAGGTAGTTGTGAAATATCCTGGACTTCATTTGCATTTTTTTTCTGGAGCTGTTTTGCCCTGTTCTGTTCTCTGGATTTGATGAGAGCGCCAGCGCTGGTCTTTGCCAAGCATTTGCAGAAGGGATGTCATGTCTCGGCTTAAATTTCTTCCATTCCCCTCATTTAGGCTACTGCTTCAATTGAGCTTCATTCATTACACGTTGTTGTGGCCGAGGATCTACAAGCTGCTGAGCCAAAGAAGCATCGACTGTGCCGATGGGACATCACGACTCGGCATAGTTTTTGTTGTTTCTGCCTTCTGCGTGCCTCTGATCCTGGTTTCGATATCTGCCTGGTGAGAGCGCTTTCGAAGTGTGCCTATGTTCGTTGGAAGCTTCTTTGTGACACTGCAGGGGAATCCATTGATCTGCTCCCTTCAGACGCTGTGCTCCTTATGGTGACGTCGTAGAACATAGGATACGTGATGTGTGCAGCCTGCTACTGTCACACACACTTTGGAATTCCGCATTCTCAGCTCTGAACGCGCTGAGGAGAGAAGGTGCTATTGTGTGCGGTGTGGTGTGTGTTTTTTCTATGGCCAAGCATTGCCAAATTCACACTTCAGGTGTGTGTTTTCTCTACAGCTGCACATTTGTGTTCCTGAGGATGTGCGGTGAACGCCCCGTGGCACAGAGGTGCCATCAATGTATATGCTTTATCGGTGAGAGACACGTTATTTTTCATTTCTTTTTGGAATTCTTTGATTGTGTGGCAAATCGAGATTTTGGACCTCGGAGTGTTCATCTTTACTTTCACACTTTAGGTTTGTGTACATGGGACAATCTTCTGTTCTGTGGAATGTTTTCTAAATACCAAAGTGTGCATGACATTGGCATAGTTTATTTAAATATGTGTGTTTGTTATTTTCTACATGTTTTTTTAAAATTTATTTTTTTAAAGCGGGCGTAAGTTAGTTCATCAACCAAGTTGATGTTGGGGTATTATAACTTTGTGCTGTTTTCTTAGTGTGCTGTTATTTATCCTGGGCTTACGCATTTGTGTTTTATTTTTACTCAACATGCAAAGTGTACAAGCTCCTCCTCTTTTCTTACAGTTTCCAAAAGACCCACCAGTCAGGTGGAAAGTATGGTATAGGGCCTTTACAAAGTATTTAGGGGGGTATTGGGGGGATCAGGTTCAGTGTGGAACCTAAAATAATTATTTTGAGCACAATCTTGGGCTTGAAGGACAAGCTGTTCTGGAACATTCTCCACCACTTGAAGTGGTGGATGGTGAAGAGCCTCTCAATGAATTAGAACAAGTTGTCGCTATGCTAGAAAAGCAATTGCTGTTTTGGGTAGTTTAGTAGTGGCTAGGCATAGATTCTTCACTAGAGAGCAAGAAGCAGATGAAAGTTTTGTATCTTATGAAGCTGCTCTGCGTATTTTGGCATCTGAGTGTGAATTTGAGTATTTACCTCTCAGCCATCCAAAGATCAAGTTGTGGTACGTTGCAGGGATAAAAAAGTGCAAAAAAAGCTTCTCACGTTAAAAAATCCCTCATTACAAGAAACGATTTCTATTGTTAAAAGAATAAACTTATCACATAAAGCATCTAGAGAGTTGAAACCTGACAACGCTGCTGTTGATGCAATAAAGGAGGGGAAAGACCATGGCGAAAAACGAATCATCGAACATAAGGGAAATAAGTTTCCTACCAATAGACCTGAAAAATAAATTAGTCAACAAAGGAATCTTTGTCCGAAGTGTGGTTTCTCTTCAAATTTCCCCAACTCTCGCTTGTGCCCTGCAAGGAATGTTTCTTGCGAAAGTGTGGTAGACAAGGACATTTTGCCAAAGTGTGTAATTCCAGAGGAAATGTCAACACAGTCTATGTCAATGAGGATAAGTGTGACATGTCAATGGATGTTGTTAGTTCCATGAATGATTTAATGTTAGTGGTCAAGGATGATTGTGAGGACTGCATTGATCCTATTGTGGATGTGATTGTTGATGGGAAAACCATTCAGTTACTAGTTGACTTTGGTGTTCGTATCACGATGATCACTGAGGAATTGTTTGAGTGCATGTGGACTGAGAAGTTACTGGAACCTCCTGACAGAAATCCTGTTTCGTATGAGGGTAGGAGAGTTGAGTTGAAAGGATTTATTGAAACCAAGTTGGTGTTCAAGGAGAGATGTATCAGTGAAAAGGTGTATGTTGCAAAAAAAGGTTTGAACATTTTGGGGTGGTACCATCAGGGGTTATTTGGCATGACCCTTAGGCCTGGGACAAAGGAACCTGTGTCTGTTGTTGATGATGGCATGCATGGTGATTAGGCCTGGGCGAAGCACTACGCTACGCTCGCGTAGTTTGCGAAGTTCGCGCTACTTCGCACTATGCGAACTGCACGTAGCACAGTGCGAACACGCGTAGCGTAGTGTTGCGTAGTGCTGCGGTCATTTTTTGCTTGCTCGCGGTCCTCAACGTCAAGTTGGCGACCGCGAGCAAGCAAAATGACATCCTGGCGAGACTTTTTCCTTGTTCGCGATCGCGAGCATGGAAAATAAACCTCCCGGCGAGATTCCCAACGCGAGAAGGTCAGGTTTCTCATTGCGAGGGGTCGCGTATGCTCGCGACCGCTCGCGATGAGAAACTACCAGTTCGCGTTGAGAAAGCTGCAGCTCGAGGAAAAATCTACTCGAGCAGCAGAAAACTACAGCTCGCACTGTGCAAGATGCCATTTTCAATGATTGCACAGTGCCGGTTGCTTGTCCGCACTGTGCAATCATTGAAAACAACATCTTGCACAGTGCGAACATGTTACTTCGCAGTTCGCGAAGTGCTACGCGTAGCTCGCGTAGTGCGAACTTCACTTTGCGTAGCTTCGCGAAGTGCTACTTCGCGAACTACGCCCACCCTTAATGGTGATGGCCCTTCTCATTGAGCTCTTAAGCTCGGTAGTGTGTTTGCTGACAACTTAGGATGCATTAAAGATTTCAAACATCTCACCAAAGTGAAGGATCAAGCTGTGCCTATAAAACACATGATGCACAATGTACCTTTTAGTGTCAGAGATGATTTGGCAGAGGAACTTAAGAGGATGTGTGAGTACGGGGTCATTGAGCTGGTGGAATCATCTTTATGGTTATCTCCCTTGATCGTGGCCCACAAAAAAAATTGTAATCTTAGGGTCAGCATTGACTTGCCCAGTTTGAAGAAGGAGATATGGGCTGATTCTGACTTTTTCCCCCGAATTGATGATATTCTTTCCAAATTTGCTGGTTCTAAGTGGTTTTCTAAGAATGATTTATCCTCTGCATACCATCAGGTTGAGTTGGACTCATCCTCCAAGCATCACACTGCTTTTGTTTCCCCGTTGGAACTTTTCAGTTTTAAAATATGCCTTTCAGGCTTGCCTCGCCAGCATCCGTATTTCAGCGCATTATGGAAAAGGTGTTGGAGGGGATTGAGGATAATGTTGTGTTCCAAGATGATATCCTGGTAGCAGGAAAGTGTAAGGCTTCACACTACAAGAATCTTACCAAAGATTTGAGCAAGTTGCATGAGAAAAGGATTGTTGTCAACAAACTTGTGTGTTTTTGGTGTAGATTCCATTGAGTATCTGGGCCATTGCATCTCCGGGGAGGGAATTCTACCAAGAGAGGGGTTGATTGATGCTATCATTAAGGCTCCTTGTCCTAAGTCGAAGGAACAAGTGTCTTCGTTTTTGGGGGTGTGTGAGTTCTATACTAAGTTTATCCCCAATTTTGCTGCCAAAACGGTCCATCTACGTGAACATCTCGAGAGGAGGGTTACTATCTTGTGGGATCATGATTGTCAAAGTGAATTTGATCAGATCAAGCGTGAGCTTAGTGTTTGTGAAATTGTAACTCCTTTTGTTCCTTTGTTGCAGTGCATTGTCTCGGTCAATGTCAATTTGAACGGTCTGAGTGGTATGATTACCAAATCAAGCATGGTGTGGAGCACACTGTTGGGTTTGCCTCCAGTTCTTTGCGTCAAAGTGAAAAAAATGACTCCGTTATTGAGAGGGAGCTACTGACTTTTTGTTGGGCTGTCGAAAGATTCAAGATCTTTTTGTGCGGTAGGACTTTCAAGTTGTTGACTGATCACAAGCCCCTCATTCCTATTTTGAATGGTTTTGTGTAGAAGAGCATACCCCCAGAATTGCTAGATTAAGCTCTAAATTGCTTCAATACAAATTTTGTGGTTGAATATATTCCTGGTGGAAGGTATACTAGAGCTGATTTTCTGTCTAGATCACCGTTACCTTGTTGTGAGATTGACTTACCTAGGGGTGACGATGATGAGGAGTGTTTAATTGCAGCAATGGGTGTTTGTAGTGTTAGTTGTTTCAATGAAAAGGAATGTTTGACGCTTTAGATTCCAATTGTTTACTTAAGAAAGTTAAGGATTACATTGTTCACAGTTGGCCCAAGGAAAAACATCTTGATGGTGAGCTCCAGTTGTTTTCCAAGATTGCTGATGAAAATTCACTGGAGGGTGGTGAAATGATTTTACATGGTGAGAAGTTTGTGCCTCCAGTTTGTTTGAGGGAACGCATTGTTAATGCCGTTCATGAGGGTTATCTTGGACAGAACAGCACCAATCGTAGGATTCATGTTGTGTATTGGTGGCCTTCCATGGATCCTCAAATTGATGATGCAGTCAGAGGTTATATTATTTGTTGCTCAAGTGACAAAGTGATCTGGCAAACAACAGGGTTATACCCAATTGACCCTTTTAATACCTGGGTAAGGAACAATAAAGTGCAAACAACAAATGGTACAAAAGGAAGAGATAAGGAAATAACTTTGGTCAAGAGCACGCTAATTAACTCTATATCTAGTTTATTAATCTAGACCGATTTTATCAAAATATTTGGACTTTCCTGCATCAAAAAATGACAACGGACCTTGATGGAAGCAACAAAACAAAAAATACAACATTACAAATATACATAAATTGAACATGTGCAGAACGTCACAAACATAGAAAGACTTATACACACAAAAAAGTTAACCCCTAAACAAACATATAATTTTCTGTTAGTGTCCTCCTAATAATTTCAGGACGAACCACTGGAAGGTAGTCCACAGAGCGCGCTGCGACTCAACAAATTATTGTCGGACTTTTTCAGCACACTCAACAGTGAATAACCACACTGTGCTTATTTTCAAGGACTCCTCCTTCAAAACCGGGTCTACGCAATTGCGTTTCGGCCATACATTCTCCTCGGCCTCCTCAGGACAGGGTTAATACAAGGAATGTACACACAAGAGATAAGGTGGCCCAATGGACGCTCAAACGTGCGGGTCATCCGGGTCCCCAGATACCCAAAAGGGTGCCGAACCTTCCTTCAACAGGAAGTCCTCCCTGATCACACTGGATGTCGACGACTTGTTTAAATTTTTCCAATAGGATCGCTACTTCAACAGTTATCCGACTAAAAAGTCCGGAACACACTGCCTCTCCACTCGACAATCCCTAAGGCGCCGGTCTGCGTCAATACAAATTTTGTGGTTGAATATATTCCTGGTGGAAGGTATACTAGAGCTGATTTTCTGTCTAGATCACCGTTACCTTGTTGTGAGATTGACTTACCTAGGGGTGACGATGATGAGGAGTGTTTAATTGCAGCAATGGGTGTTTGTAGTGTTAGTTGTTTCAATGAAAAGGAATGTTTGACGCTTTAGATTCCAATTGTTTACTTAAGAAAGTTAAGGATTACATTGTTCACAGTTGGCCCAAGGAAAAACATCTTGATGGTGAGCTCCAGTTGTTTTCCAAGATTGCTGATGAAAATTCACTGGAGGGTGGTGAAATGATTTTACATGGTGAGAAGTTTGTGCCTCCAGTTTGTTTGAGGGAACGCATTGTTAATGCCGTTCATGAGGGTTATCTTGGACAGACCAGCACCAATCGTAGGATTCATGTTGTGTATTGGTGGCCTTCCATGGATCCTCAAATTGATGATGCAGTCAGAGGTTATATTATTTGTTGCTCAAGTGACAAAGTGGTCAAAACTGTTACTCCTCCCACACAAGTTGTGGAGCTTCCCAGTGGACCTTGGATGAAGTTGGCTGTTGATTTTGTTGGACCTTTCCATGCTCTACCTAACAAATACAAATTTGCTTTCGTTGTTGCAGACTAATATATCAAGTGGTGGGAGGTACATTTTGCCAGAGAGGGCTTTCTATAAGAATTAGGGTCAGATAATGGGGTGCAATTTGTTTTAAAGGAAATGTCTGATTTTCTTGGTTAGTCGGGTATTGTTCATTGTCGTGTTGCTCTTTATCACCCTCAGGCCAATGGTTTTTATGGAGCGCATGAATCGTATTTTGGTTGAGTGTGTTCAGTGGGCTGTTTCCAACAGGGTGGAGGCTAAAGAAGCCGTGCAGAGCATGTTTTGAACTCATCGCACTACCCCTTGTGTGGCTGTTGGGAAGAGTCCTTTTGAATTGTTGTGATATGTGACCTGCTTAGATGAGGCAATGGGGTATATGTTCTAAGGTTACTACCCCTCTTTCAGGTGTGAGGGGGTAGTGAGCTGAACAAGTGTTCTGTTGAAGTTTCCTGCCAGAGTACCAAGGATGTGAAAAAATGGTGTTCTAAGGTTCAAGTGGGTGATAGGGTGAAAATCAAGCTTCCTCATAGGACTCCTAAGGGGTTGTTTAAGTTTGGTCATCCTGTTTGTGTGGATGCAACTCCTTTTTATGCAGTAAGAGTCAACTGCAAGAGTTGGTGGAATCTCTCAAGGATTTACAGGATTCCCAATCTAGTCGTACGCCAAATGGGACTGGAAATTGGACCAGAACACTCTTTGGACAAGTCTGATCAAGGAGTTTCCAATTTCAGCGTCTTTGGGAGTTCTGTTCAATCTCGTTTAACGCAGAGAAGTGGTAGAAGGAGCGTTCCACCAAAACGCATGGATCTGTGAACATTGTTCATGTTTCTTTTTAATGGTTTTTCCTTAACATATTGCACATTTGGTTCTTGTGTGCTATGAAATGTTATTTTCTATGAGTTGTGTTTTTCTTGCATCTTTTCACCTTTGCATCTTTCTTCTTTCTTTTTATTTGAAGTTTCTTTGCTTCTTTTCTTGCAGAGTTGAAGTTTTCTTCTTCTCCTTTTCTCTTGTGCAGTAAAGAAGGGAGATGTTGTAGTAATGTATTTACTTGCTCATCACTGTGTTACATTAGCTACATGGTGATGGAATGTTAATGTTCAAACTGCCAGGGACTGTTGGTCATTCCCTGGGAGCTGTGGAGATGAACGGGGAATAAACTCAAGGTTTCCCCTCATACCTTGTTGATGTGGTCACTTCACCTGCCCAGCTCTCCTCCCGTTTTATTTTAATAAAAAAAAAAGAGGGATGCCCCGGGGATGGGGTCCCCGGAGCTCAAAATGGTCAAGAGAAGGGGGCCACACAGCACCCCTTCCTAAAATAATCACAAAAAAACAAAGCCAGCAACTCACCGAAGGCCCTACCACCTTTTTCCGCTACTCTGCAAAGGCACCTCTAGGCATGCTCTTGGTTGGGAGATGAAGTCCCCTTCACTCCTCTGGGTCCTTAGGGACCAACTAGCACACCTGTTACCTCCAGTAATTCCCACACAGTGGGATTGCTGAGAGGTGTTCGAAGGCCATGCCCCTTTTTCTATCACTCTGCAAACGTACCTCTTGGTGCACTGCTGGTGGGGCAATGAGATCCCATTGTGTCCTGAGGGCCTCAGGACTAAAGTGGATTTCATCCCTCAAGCACCAGTGCACCAGGTGGCATGTTTGCAGAGTGGTGGAGAAAGGGGGCGTGGCCTCCGATGACCTCTCAGCAATTGCACTGTGTGGGGTTTACTCGAGGTTACAGGTGGGCTAGTTGGCCCCTAAAGACCCTCACCTTGGAAGGGGACTTCATCCCCCAACCAAGAGCTCCCCAGGAGCGACAACTGCAGAGTGGTGGTGAAAGGAGGCATGGCCTGCTATCAGAACTCAGTGATCCTGCTGAATGGGACTTACTGGAGGTAATATGAGGGGTAGTTGGCCCCCAAGGACGTCCTTAGGGGCAAACTACTCCTCCTGTTACCTCCAGTAGGTCCCGCACAGCAAGGATTGCTGAGAAGTTGCCAGAGGCCACACCCCCTTTCTCCACCACTCTGAAGATGTGCCTCCTGGTGCACTACTAGTTAAGGGATAAAGTCCCCTTGGCTCCAGAGGGACCTTGGGGGCCAAGATGCCCTCCTAGTACATTGTGTAAGCCCTACACAGTGGAATTCCTGAGAGTTGGTCAGAGGCTCAGCCCCCTTTCTCCACCACTTTGCTCACTCGACTGCTAGTTAAAAAACCTTAAAAATTCACTTAAAAAACCAAAGGTTACAGGGTCATTATATTTAGGAATTAGCATTTAAAAAACCTTAGAAATTCACTGAAAAAGACAAAGGTTTCAGGAACGTTATAGTTAGATTGACATTTCACTCGTACAAAACCAGAGAAATTCAGCCATTATAGTTACCTGAGTTAACTATAACTCGCACCCTTGCAATGAACTGCTTATGACCTCACATATTACATAATTCATGACACGGTCAGTGACATCACTGATTGCATCACTTAAGTTAAGTGGATTAGCCAGGCTCCTTCGAAGAGGTGATAAAGAGCCTCTGGGTTTAACCAGCTCTGCTGGGAGGGCAGTGCTCTGTTACACAGGAATGTCAGAGGGGGGGGGAGTTGTAAACAATGGAC
Source organism: Triturus cristatus (assembly GCF_964204655.1). Taxonomy (NCBI): domain Eukaryota; kingdom Metazoa; phylum Chordata; class Amphibia; order Caudata; family Salamandridae; genus Triturus; species Triturus cristatus. The sequence continues at coordinate 720,772,229 of NC_140588.1, forward strand.
TTCAAGGGAAGGGGAAGACACCAGTGTCATTTAAACTCTATTTTTGGAACCCAGCGAGATGCTAGGCTTAAGGAAGAAATGAAAAGATGCAAGGGGGAGAGACTTTAGAGATTAGCCATCCTATGGGTGTGTTTAGCCAGCTCTTCTCTCCCTGCTGGAAGATCAGCCATGATGAATTTGGGAGAATTGGTGCACTCTGGGACAAAATAGTGCCAAACTCTGAAGGATGTGGTCATATCTTGGGGCGTTACCCTGCTCCTCATTGGACAGGAGTGCCCTCCTGCTTGACCCAGAGAACTTGGAATAAGTATCTGAGAGGGGCAGAGTATCTCAGATCTGCTGCTTAAAATCTAAGAGAGCAAGAAGGGCCATGCTGAGAAGTCTGATGTGCAATCACTAAGGCCTGTACTCTTAAGATTGCGCCTTCTGCACCATCTAGAACTACAGCCCTGTGGAATACCTTGTTGTAAAAGGAATAAAGATTGGACTCCCTGCAAGCTACAGGTTAGCAGAGCTCACCTGGAACATCACCACCAAGAATCCTCAACCTGGAGCACTACCAGTGGATTTGTGAGGGTTTTGTCCAAGTGGATTGTGGGACCTGAAGTCCTCAACTTTCAAGGACCATATTGTAGCTTCCAGACCCTTGCAGTTAGTTTGAGACACCTTGGGACCCTTTGGGGAACTTCAGGAAGAAGTTCCAGAAGTTTGGAGCAACTTTGGGAAAAAGCTCCATAAGTGAAACGACTCAACCGAATGTATGACGTTGCAATGCGGTCTTTACACCGCGATACGCTTACAATGCAGTCATTACAACGCAAGTCATTACAACGACTTGCGCTAGAGACGCTGGACTTGGGAATAGTATGATTTACTATTCCAACTCCAGCCTACGTAACAGAAGGGAAGGTGTTGGAATAGTAAATTATACTATTCCTTAGTGTATAGCACCATCCAGCGCAAGTCGTTTTAATGACTTGCGTTGTAATGGCCACATTGTAAACGTATCGTGGTGTAAAGACCACGTTGTAATGGATGTCTCCCGACTCAACCTGCCCAGCCAAGCTGCTTGCCTTCAACCGCGAGTTGGCCTGCTGTCCAGGGTCGTCCCGCTGAAATGCTCCGTAGGTCTGACTAACAGAGTTTGACCAGGAGTAGGCATAATCCAAGGCCAGCTAACCCTCACCGAATCCAGCCTGGTGAAGAGCATCAAGGGACCCCGCAACAAAAACCTCAAGAAATGTTTCTAAGTCTGAAATAAGAAAAGGTGACCAGGAGCAACCGCATTTTGAAGATGAAAATATTTCCTATTTTAATATTGATATTTATTGTGCATTGTGTCTTCATTATTTACTGATTTGGTGTTTTTGAATGCTTTACATACCTGCCTTTGAAGTTAAGCCTGCCAGCTCGTAGCCAAGCTACCAAGAGTTTACCATGGGAATAATTTCTTAGACCTATTCTGAGCCCTATACTGTGTTGGTGGCCTTATTGCCAGTGGCAAATATACATTTGCCCCTACTAATAAGACATTTTCCAAAAGTATCCTATTACATGTACCTTTTTAAACATAGCAATTGCCCTGGGCCTAGTTAGTAGGGCTGAGGGTACAGTCAGAGTCATTTACCACCAGTATCATTAAGCACAAAATAGGGGTGAACAGGGCAAAATGAGGACTTTCTTGCAGTATTCCATAATTTGGTAGCTGCCACAGAAAAGGAATGTGCAGCTCATGTTGCCTTACGAAATTTAGGAACTGGAAATTTTCTGCTGGGGGCTGATCTTAAGTTCCTGGTCGGCCTATACAAATGAAAGGATGACCTGATGGTCAGTGATCTTTCGCCATGAAGGGCCAGGTACACTCCACTAAGTGTCTTGAAGATCACTTGCTTCATAATTGGCAGCCGGTGCAGGTTTAGAAGACCTTCTTTAATTGAAAGACATTTTGGGGTGTTAAGATTGAGACATGCAGCCGCATTTTGAACCGTCTGGCGTTGCAGTAATCTAGCCCCGAGTTGATCAATGCGATTACTACTGATTTGTGATGTTCTTCAGGAATAAAAGGGAAAATCTTCTTCAGGAAGTAAATAATGAAAAAGCAACTGCTCTTAAAGATTCTTAACTGATTTCGCAGGGGTAAGTGAACTGAAGGGTGGGTCTGAAGGTCCTAATTTTGTCCCTAGTGACAGCTTTGAAGTGGAAGAAACTTCGAGAGTCCCCCCCCACAGACGGTGTTGGAATGTCCTTCTTCCCTGCCCCCTCAACATCTTGGAACACAAAAGGCTAATAGGAAATTCTTTATGGTGGCTGAAGCAGCTTCTTCGAGGTGCCAGTGGGGCTCTATGGAGCTCTGTCCTAGCTATCTTGTCAGGATGGGCCCTCCTTCCAATACTCAGTCCCCCTAGAAATACATAAAGATCAACTGCTAAATACACCTAGTCATGTGAACTAAAATCCAAATTTACCATTAAAGATGAATTGAAATCACAATTCCTTAGATACCAAACATGATAGTTCTACCTGCTCCCAAAGAAAAGTTAGAACTTATTAGATGTAATAGGATAACCCTTGTTATCCTTTAGGAGGGGTGGGCCTCAAAGTAGGGAAAAATTAATGTGTGAGTTTTTCACTACAGAGACATGTAAAACCTTAATACATGTCCAACTTTTTAAATACAATGCATGTTGCCCTATGGGCTGTTTAGGGTTTACTTTAAGGGTGACGCAGATGTACAAAAAAGGGATTTTCAGGCCTGGCAAGGGGTTTATTTTGCCAACTCAAATTGGCAGTTTACAACTGCACACAGGCAGTAATGGTAGGCCTGAGACATGTTTAGGGGCTACTTAAGTGGATGTCACAATAAGTGCTGCATGCCCCCAGTAGCATTTAATTTACTAGCCCGGCATATAAAGTATAGCACTTTACTAGGGACTGGTAAAGTACACTGAGCCCTAAGGCCAACAAAAATAAATTCAATAAAACAGGAGGGGAGATGACAAAACGTTTATGGAATTACCTCCCTAAGTCGGACAGTTTGGGACAATGTAAGACAGTTGGAGAAGGATTAGATTTTATCAAGATTTCTGAATGTTTAGAGAAGGGTGGGACTCTTGTGGGATGTGACTGTGGAACAGTTTCATAAGGAGTAGTCCTTATTAGAATGATCTGATTTGACGATATAGGGAGGGGTTGTCCTGTTGTGGGAAGTGATAGATGGTTTTTGTTTTGTTAAAAGGAAATACTTTAAATTTTCTAAATTATTGTTTTTACTTTTTGTTATTTGATATTGTTACATATCAGTATATGTGTTTTTTTACTTTTTAATATAACATCTACAAAACAGGATGATCCACCTTCCTGCTCTCAGAGCAGATGCTGATCTTCTAACCTGGCCACCAATGAAAAATAAGTTGTTTAATTGTACAACCTCATCATCCTCTTTTTCATCTACTCTATCTACTTCATTTGAGCTTCCTTACATACAGGCTAGTCCCAATGCATGCCTCCAGATTACCTACCTGCAACCAGTGTTGGAAATCTAATGATGCATTACCTTTGCCTCGCTCCGTCATTACTTGATGTCACCTGAGACTGACCACCCTTCAATCAGCCAGCAATAGTAATACATTTAGAATGACCTTCCATCTGCACCTAGTCATCATCGCTCTAAGGAATAAGACTACTTACACAAACCATGAAATAAAGGAAATGTGTTCATATTTCTCATACGTTGTAGTATTGTCCAACCCTCAAATTCTAATCACCTAATCCATAAGTTCTTACCTTGGCAAAAAGTACTGTTTTCCACCTCCTCCTAGCTGTTATTGATGTAGTGGTTTTCTAATGGTCCCAGCTGTGGGTGACTCTAACAGGCCCAAACAGGGAAGTCCCAGAAAAAAATGAATATTGTTCTTATTCAGAATTGAGCAGGTGAGCCAGCAAAGAAGTATGCTCATCCTGCAATATGAAACAACATAAAGAATGGACGATCCAAACCAAAGACCAACATAAATCATCACAGAGTGAAGAGGGAGTAACTTAGTAAAGTAAGAGTAATTTCCATTCAAGTCACATGAGGAGATTATATTTGGTAGAGACATCAGTGGGTCATAGATTGTGGACAAAATGTGCACCCCACCCATCCTTTGCATACTATTATTATAATTTATTATCTGCACTATGATATCACCTTCAGGCCTGGTAAAGGGGGACAGTGGGATGAATAAGCACATTTTTGGAACATCCCACTGTAACATTTAATGATGTATGCACCACATTTGCCCGCCAAGAGTAAGATCTGGTGATGGTAGAGATAGATAACAAAACAGCAGATCCAATGAACTGTCCTCAGAATCGAGAAATGTCAGGTCTCTGAACCATAATATTCTATTGCCTTGATGGAGTACTTGTCCTCTAAATCTAGCAATGTCCGCCTGCCCAACAGACATCTTCCATATTGGCAGGATCCCCCATCATAGTGGTTCCTGTCAAAGTATTGAAAGTTTGATGGATGATTGCGTCAACATGACAGTACATTCCATCAGACTTTTAGCCTGCTTTTTATAATTTTCAGAAAATCTCAAAGCAGGATTTTGTTTTGAAAATAAAAAGGTAGCACTTTGCAGGTGATACAACTAATTTTAAATTTCAACGTGGCAGCCAACTGAAGGCAAAGTAGATCCGTTGGAGTTCTGGAGATGTGGTTTAATGCTTTTCTCTGAAAATAGGTGAGCAAAGGGAGTAGGGGTCTGTTGTATGAAGGTTACATTTTATGATTTATAATTTGAGAGAAATATCTGATCTCAAATTATGAATCACAAAATATGATTAAGGCACCTGTAAGTTCTGAATATACCAATTCATTCATTATTCACAAAATCTAAATACTGAATCTCAAGTTGCAAATAATTAAGATTCACAAACACTTGCATTTGCACTAGCAGCCAATGATGACTTCTCTCATTCCAGGAAGTTACTTCAGTTCCAGATGCAGAGCAGAGAGAGAAGACCAGTGTTAACACAGTAGGAATTATAACCACCATATCTGGCCAGGAGCCGCAAATGGAGGTTGGAAGGAAGAGGAAAATAGAAGCATGTTTGGTAAATCATCTATAAATGTCCCTGAGGCTAACATAAAGCATATTTGGAGTCGAATACAGTAGGGAATAAATGCTGTGGGTGTCACAAAAAAGGCATTTGAAAACAGTGGTTGACCTGAATTTCAGCACCAAAGAAAAGTTGCCAACAAGAAGACATGAGGCTCGAGAGTGGTGAGGAGGATGACAGCGGAGCGCCCCGCCTCCGGCTAGTCAGGTGCCCGCAACTTCCTCGCTTCCACGCCCACCCCGTATGGCGGACTACGAACGCCGGCGTTGACGGCGTTCCTTCCTGCTCGGCAGCGAGTTTTTCATGTTGTTTTCGCCTCCTTTGGTGCGGCGCCATCAGTAATCTGAAATACAGTACCTGAGGCGAGAAGGCGGAGAGAAGCGCCTCGAGGAGCCACGCGCTATACTGGGACGAGACGAGTTAAGCGTCCGGAGGAGGCAGGTGTCAGGAGCTCGGACCTGTACCAGCCTCAGGAGCATGACTGAGTGAGAGTAGCCCTTTGAGGAGCCACGCGCTATACTGGGACGAGACGAGTTAAGCGTCTGGAGGAGACAGGAGTCAGGAGCTTGGACTTGTGCCAGCCGCAGGAGCATGACTGAGTGAGTAATTGAGTAATGGTGCTCCTGTTCTAGGCACAGTCCAGTACACATTGAAGCTATCACTGTAAGAACAATCTTTTGACAGAAAAACTTGAGCCTTCCGTTAGAAAATAAACTCTTTCTATGGTTTATGGCCCTGGATCTCTCACCTTCTTGCACTAAATTATATTGGCCCCGAAGATTAAAGGGACTATAACAATAACTATATAACCTTATATAGCGGTTAAGCCATTGGGTCGGGAAAGACTTTGGTTTCGGATTCTGCCTATCAGCATAAAAAATGGGTAAACCCCTAAAGAGCAGCAGCGGGATGGTCAAAAATGACAACGTAGCCCGTCAAAAGAAAATAAAAACTCGCCTAGCTCAGGTGAAGGAGACAAGACAAACTGCTAGCCTGGCTCAAAAGGGTGATGAGCTTGCACTTACTCCACTCCAAGACAGCACTTTTGAAAGTTCTGAAGAGGAGCTGGCCTCATTAATGTCCTTAAAAGCCAAGGAGCCTCATTTGGAAGACGAGCTCAGGCAGCGCTGTGAGTCCGAAAGAGCAGATACAGATCCAGATGCTGATGGCTTCAATGATAAAATTAACCCTTCCAAGCAATTTCCGCTATTTTTGAAAAAAGCAACTCTGCCACCTCCGGTCTCCAGCTCTAGTTCTCCTACAACCAAGGGCGATTTAGCAGACGGGAACCAGATAATGGAACTACTTGGCAGTATACCCCCAAGACAGGAACTATCTTTTCAGAGCCATTTAGTAGTAGGGGGCAAAGACCCGGTCCTTGTTCAAGCTCAAAGAAGAGACCATAATCATCTGCAAGAAAAAGATCAAAACTTAAATCAGGATACGAATATGTACAGGGGCCGCGAGACTCTAACTCCGACAGCTGCTGAAATATTAGATGGAGGTCCATTAACAGCATTGGCCTCTTCACAGCACGACTCTTTAGGGTCTGAAAGCCCACTCGAAGTTCCAGTACCAGTACTAGTATCAGCACAAGGGGAGAGTACAACAAGGTCTCCCGAGTTTACTGACTCTACTGTATCCCAGCTTAAATCCATTATAAGCCTGGAGAAATGTGAGGAAAGCGACGTAAGGCAATTAGACATCAAGGACCTTCTCAATCTTATTTTAGAGGAAATCCGCGAGATGAAGAGGGCTCGGAAAATCGAAACTACTATACTATACCAACGCCTGGGAAAAATCGAAAAGGCGATGCAGGGTTTCCCTATCAGACTCCAGGAGGCAGAAGCCAGAGTCTCGCTTCTTGAGGATCAGATGTCTTCTGTCTCCAAAGAAATGAAAGCTGCCACAATCAAAGAGAGACATCTTGAAAATAAGATTGAGGATCTCGAAAGTCATTCACGGAGATCAAATCTACGGATAGTTGGAGTTCCAGAGGGAATCGAAAAGTCACAGCCACTGCAATGGGTGGAATCTTTTATTAAACAAACTGTTCTTCCGGAATTTGAAGGAGACCTCACAATCACAAGGGCTCATCGAGTACCAGCACAACCTTTCCCGAACTCTCCAATTCCACGAACAATTTTGGTGAATTTTATGGACTTCCGAATAAAAGAAAAAATAATAACTAGAGCAATTCAGCAGAGGCAGTTTTCTGTAAATGCCACCACCAAGTGTCGTATCTTCTCTGACATGAGTGCCTCTGCTGCTCGCAAAAGAAAAGAATTTGTTAAACTCTTGCAGCTCTTTAAAACGTATGGTGCCCAAGCCTCAATCGCACAACAGTCCAAATTAAAAGTCCTTGTTAAGGGCAAGTTCTTCTTGTTTTCAGATCTAGATGAGGCCCAGGCATTATTAAAGGAAATCTCAAAGGGAGTCTAAATTCAATTGAAAAAGCCGTTGATATCTATATTTCACAAGGTAGGGGAGGGGTGGGGCCGGGGATGTAGGGCACCAAGGGTGTAAGGTCAAGACACCCCAGGGTTCAGCAGGGGGGGGGTGCAATGTGGTTAGCGGGGTCCGTAGGGATCATTCCACATTCTAGGGTGGGGCTATTTTCTTTCTGGGGAGGGCGGGGTTGTGGGCGTCGAGTGTTCACTTATGGTAAAGAGGGAAAAAATAGAGCAAGAGGTTTTTTGAGCAAGGTTATGATTAGAATGTATATGGTAAAACAAGGTAGAGAATTGGTCACAAATAGACGGATAGATGGCTAGGGAGTTCAATAGATGCAAGATTCTATCGGCCAATGTAAACGGCATACTGAATAAAAAAAAATATGGCGCCTTAATCAGATGGTTAGCTTCATTATGCCCTCAAATCCTTTTTCTTCAAGAAACCCATTTAAAGTCTAACTCCCCCAAGCTGTTTATACCCAGAACTTTCTCGAAAGCTTTCTTTGCATCCTCAGGTTTAGCAGCAAGGGGCATTGCAATCTATCTCTCAAATAAGCTTCCCTGGGAGGTCCTAAAAGTTCATAGAGATTTGAAGGGAAGATGGATTTGGATTGCAGTAAAGCTTTATGGGAAGAGGTTAAACTTAATTAATTACTACGGCCCTATACTCGATGATGAGGCTCCATTGATTCAAATTTACAATTTATTATCTGGTGCCCCGGGGCAGATGATACTCGGAGGAGATTTTAATTTTATATTGGATCCAAGTAAAGATACGACAAACAAACAGAGGGGTCAATTAAAACCGAGCACTAAAAAAGCTCTGGAAACCATTATTGAGGGCCTCCAATTGGTGGATGGCTGGAGGGAAAGGAACGCAGAGAGAGAATTTTTTACTTTTTATTCACATCGCTTTCACACTGCATCCAGAATAGATTTTTTCCTTAGCTCCAGGTCTCTCCAGATCCTTGAAGCAGGTATAGGATGCAATCCTTTCTCTGACCATGCCTATATCAATCTGGAAATTAAAATTAATGGAGAAAACAGGGAACGACCCAGGTGGCAGCTGGACCGCTTTCTATTACAGAATGAGGAATGGGTAAAAGATTTCAGGGTATGGATTGGGGAATACTTCCGGATCAACGATAATACTGCTTCCCCCTTCTCTGTATGGGGGGGGGTTTAAATCGACAGCCTGGGGTCTAATAATAGCTTTCACAACTGCCCAATCTAAGGACCGAAGGGATAAGATAGCTCAATTACAGCTAGAACTTGAGAGGGAGTATGCCCTTCAACTACAGTCTCTTCCCAACAAATTTGACCAGGCCAAAATGGCATTGAAAGACTTCTTTACCATCGAAGAGGTTTGCAACTCTCAATTATTCCAACAGGGGGTCTATGAGGAGAGCCAGTTGATCGGCAGACTCCTGGCAAATTCTATAAGAAAGAAACAGGAATCAGCCTCAATAATAAAAATATTAGATCCCTCTACTGGTTTGGAAGTTGTCGACAGCCCTAGAATTGCTCAACTTTTTTTGGATCATTATGCCCGGTTATATTCCACCGAATACAAAATACAGAGTAACTCAATTGAAGAGTATTTCTCAACTCTAGATCTCCCTCAGCTATCCTCAGAGCGGGTTCTTAATTTAGAAAGTCAAGTTGAGTTAGGTGAAATTTTAGCAGCTATTAAATCAACTGCGGGATCAAAAGCTTGTGGGCAAGATGGCTTTCCAATCGAGTTTTTCAAAGTTTTCTCAGAGGAACTACTTGTCCCTCTGAAAAACTTGTTTAATTTTATAAGAGAAGGAGGCCAGGTCCCGTGCGAATTCAAAGAAGCGATTATAATCTCATTCGTTAAAAAAGATAAAAATCCTGATGACATGACTTCGTATTGGCCCATAAGTCTTTTAAATTCCGATTATAAATTATTAATGAAGGTATGGGCCGACCGTATACTACCAGCTGCTCAGGAGGTCATTCATAGAGATCAAACGGGTTTTATTGCGGGTAGATCAATGGCTGCCAATACCCAATTCTTAATACAAGCTTTAGAGTATTTTAATTTAAATCGCATTCCAGCAAGTATTGTAATGGTCGATGCAGAAAAAGCTTTCGACCTTGTAAATTGGAAAACTTTATTTATTACTTTGGATCAATTTGGTTTTCCGCCAAATGTTGTTGGAATGCTAAATAATATTTATCAGGATGCAACTGCTAAGCTTGTAATAAATGCCACCTGTGCAGGAACGTTACGAATTAAGCGTGGAACGAGACAAGGCTGTCCTCTCTCTCCTTTACTTTTTACTTTTTTTATAGAACCCCTGGTTTTAAGAATTCGAAACAATGCTGCTATCCATCCCCCAATTCCTGATATGTCCAAACTTAAGCTATTTGCCGATGATATTATTTTATATCTGGCCCCTAACAGGATCAATTTCGAGGAGGTCTTGGGTGAATTCTTTCAGTTTGAAAGAATAGGTGGCTACAAAATCAATGCAAATAAAACTGAAGTTCTTGCCCTGAACACGGATATCGACGTATTCCCCAGTTCTTTAAAATCACAGGCATCCAGGACTGACCCCATAAGATACCTCGGGATCTATGTTTCCTCTCAGTTTTCCCAATTATATGATCTAAATTATTTAAGAATGAAGATAAAAATAACAAAATTACTGGATCAATGGTCAGTTCTTCCATTATCGATAGTAGGGCGAGTATCATTGATTAAAATGTTGATACTTCCTCTTTTGATCTTTTTATTCTCCAATGTCCCTATTAAAATCAATCAAGTATTTTTTAGGGAAATAGATACGCTTCTCAGACAATTTATTTGGGAAAAGAAAGCCCCCAGGGTTAGATTGAATATCTTACAACTACCAATAGATCAGGGGGGACTCGCACTCCCACATATTAGATCATATTATGAGGCCGCCCTTCTCGATTTAGTATCTCGACTGTTAGGATCTTGCTCCGGTAGAGATACTTTTTTCATTGATAGAATGCTGCTAGAAATCGGTTCATCCACTCCAGTGTTTTTAAAAACTGCCAAGCTTCCCAAGAAATGTCGATATAAAACTTTAAAAGACTCCCTTTTTAGACTTCAGGCAATTTTTAGGGACATGAATCTGACTGGTTATCAATACCTCAAATTAAGAGAATGTGCCGGCCTCGGCCTCCAGTTACAAGCTAGCCATATTAATGTATGGGAGAATTCTGGATTAACCGAATTGAGACATTTTATAATACAGAATAGACCGATTTCCTGGCAGGAAATATTGGCCAGGATAGGGGCTCGTCGGAAACCGGCCTATTTTGAATATCTTCGGTTAGTCTCCTGGTTGAGAAGTAATGGAGGTATAACCGAATCTCCCAATCATTTGTCAACTGCCCTTTATGGAGCCAAACTACGAGGGATAGGCAACTGGTATAAGTTGATACATAAAAAAATGCACCCTCCTTTAATCCAGAAACATCTGGAAAAAATACTTCGGGAGACTGACTGCAGTGTATCCGAAAGGGAGTGGGAGTGGATCTGCCACTCCGGTGGCAGAGCACTGCGTGCTGCCAATTATAAGAGGATGGCCTTTCTCTCAAGGTGGCTGGCCTATTTAACACCTTCCACTTTAAGTAAAAGGTTTCCTGACGTAGAAGATAAGTGTTTTCGGTGCGCCAAACCTGGGGAAGGTGGTTGGCACCATATTTTTTTTGCATGTCCCGGTCTGAGGTCATTTTGGGAAGCAATCTTTATGGATATTGAGCGTGCAACCGGAAACACTATTCCGATTGCAGCCGAGACTGTACTTTTTGGCTATTGCAAGGGAGACTTACAATTGTCTAACTCAGAAAGAGTTTTTATTTTTATTGCTTGTGCGGTAGCTCGTTCTTTAATTTAGCAAAATTGGAGATCTAATGAAGCCCCCTCCCATTTGAAATGGATTAAGAAAATGAAAAGGGTTAAAAAATTCGAGGAGGCCTATGCCAGGAGGGTTGGAGCTGTAAAAAAAATATGAGCGAAATTGGAAGTTTTTTGAAATTTTGGAGAAGACTTAATAGTTAATGCATTTTGGAAGTGATATATTCAGTGGTCTTCTCCATTTCCGATTCCCATTTGAAAGTGAATCTCCTTTTTTTTTTTTTTTTTTTGCTCGCTAAGAATGCATTTGCACTTTTTGCTATTATATTTTAAATACTGGAAGTGGTGAATCGTTCGAAATCGGCTTTTTATTGTGGTTGTTATGATGCTGAATTCTCTTGATTACAATATTTCTGTAATTAGCCATGTCTCGCACCTGCACTTTAATGGTTTAGAGTGCTGTATTTTTTGCTATTTGTACATGGCACATTACACTTTCAATTCGAAGTAATTTACTGTCTTCGGAATGCACTTAGCACTTTATAGATTTTGTACCACTGAAGTGATGAACTGTCTTAATGTACGTTTCTGTATTGATTTTTATCAGTTAACGAAGGTTTTCATTGCAATACTATTGCTATTATTCATGTTTAGTGGTTTTATGCGGATATGCACTTTTGCTGATATGTACTAGGCACATTGCACTTTTCATTAGTTTTCTGTTTCCTTGTATTTTGACATTTTTAAAGTCATACTATCTATGAAATGAATGCTAATCGTACTTTGCGATGTTTTTCTCTATCTACCTCTTGCTCTGCTCAATAAAAAAAAAAAAAAAAAAAAAAAAAAGAAGACATGAGGCTACTGGAGGGAGACCAACTGCAGAGCCACTACCCACCCCTGTGGAAAAATTAATTCAGAGCAGTTTTCAGCCTGTTACCATTTCAGGAGTTTCCACCAGAGTCATGTCAGTACCGGTGTCTGATACTCCAGGTAAAATGTTGAAAGACTTGTTAAGTCCTCATGCTAGCTCCTCCAGCCACAGTTCTCCTAAACAACTTGTCCGCAGTCCACTACCCTCTGCTGCATGTCTTTCTGTTGCCATCTGTTTGTGCCTCCTCTGCTCATTTCTTGCTCTGTTTTGACTTGTCTGTTTGTTTTCCTGCCCTCTGTTTTGCCTTTACTGCTTATTTGCATGCCTCATGTTTTGGCCTATTCTGTCCAGTTTTACCTTTTCTGCTGTTTTTTCTAACTTCAGTTTTGCCTTTCTGCTCTTTGTTTTGTCTTTTCTGTTCATTTTTCTACCCTCTGTTTTGACTTTTCTGCTAGTTTTTCTGTGCCTTGTTTTGCCTTCTCTGTTAGTTTTTTTGCCTTCTGTTTTGCCCTCTTTGACTCTCTTCTGCCTTTTGTGCTTGTTTTTCTACCCTCTGTTTTGCTTTTTATGCTTGTTTTTCTACCCTCTGTTTTGCCTTTTCTGCTAATTTTTCTGCCCCTGTTTTGGTTTCTTCTGCTGTGTTTTGCCTTTTCTGCTAATTTTTCTGCCCTTTGTTTTGCCTTTTCTGCTTGTTTCTTCCCTCTCTCTGCCGTTTCCCTCCTCCTACCCTTTCCCTCCTCCCGCCACCAATGCCCCACCCTCCCCCAGGACCAACTTAAAGGAAGCTGCAGCTCAACCCATTGAAGAGATCCTCCTGCCAGTTCCCTCTGTGACAGTCCTCGTGTCCAGCTTGCCTGCACTCTGCTACCCTCTGCTTCCTGTTTACCTGTTACTCTCTGTTTGTGCCTCCTCTACTTTTTTCTTGCTGTGTTTTGCCTTTTCTGCTCATTTTTGTGCCTTCTGTTTTGCCTTTTTTGCCTTTTCTGCTTGTTTTTCTGCCTCTCTTTTGCCATATTCTGCTCTGCTTTTCCTTTTCAGCTAATTTTTCTGCCCCTGTTTTCCCCTCTTCTAATCTGTTTTGCCTTTTTTACTTGTTTTTCTGTCCTATGTTTTCCCTTTTCTACCCATTTTTCTGCCCTCTGTTTTGCCTTTTCTGCTCATTTCTTCCCTCTTCCCACCATTTCCCTCCTCCCTCTGCTCCCCTCCTCCCACCACCCAGCACCCTGTCCTTTCCCCAGGACCTACTTAATGGAGGCCGTAGCACAACCCCATTGAGCAGGTCCTTAGGCCAGTTCCCTCAGCGACAGTTTTCCTGTCCAGCTTGCCCACAGTCCACTACCCTCTACTACTCATCTACCTGCTGCCCTCTGTTTGTGTCTGCTTGTAGTCCTGTCTTCTGTTTTACCTTTTTCTACTCAGTTTTCTGCCCTCTCTTTTGCCTTTCCTGCTCATTGTTCTGCCCTCCATTTTGCATTTTCTGCTTGTTTGTCTTCCTCTGCTGCCCTGTTTTGCCTTTCTGCTCATTTTACTGCTCTGTTTTGCCTTTTGCTGCTCCTTTTTCTACCCTCGATTTTACCTTTCCTGCTCATTGTTCTGCTCTCTGTTTTGCCTTTTCTGCTTGTTTCTTCCCTCTTTCTGCCATTTCCTATCTTCCGCCAACTGAGGATCTCCTTAATGGAGGCAGTGATGGAACCCCATTGAGCGGGTCCTCGTGACAGCTACCTCTGCGACAATTCTCCGATCCAGCTTTCCTGCAGTCCACTGCCCTCTGCTTCTTGTCTATCTGCTGTCCTCTGTTTGTGCCTCCTCTGCTCGTTTCTTGCTCTATTTTGCCTTTTCTGCAAATTTTTCTGCCCTCTGTTTTGCCTTTCCTGCTCATTTTTCTGCCCTCAGTTTTGTCCTTTTGTGCTTTTTTGTGCCTTTCTGCTCAGTTTTCTGCCCTCTATTTTGCCTTTTCTGCCCTCTGGTTTGCCTTTTCTGCTTGTTTTACTGCCTTTGGTTATGCCTTTTCTTCTCACTCATTTTTCTGCCCTCTGTTTTGCCTTTTTCTGCTTGTTACTTCCGTATTCCTGCCATTTTCTCACGACTTGGCTTTACGATGGAGACCTAGCACCTCAGCGCCTAGAGGCCCCCAGGGGTGACAGTGCAGGTTTCTACAAATGCTGATTGATTGATTAGATTAGGTACCACGCCCACCCCTACGTCACCCCAACAATGGCGGTACGGCCCGTACCCACGTTCTAAATGCCTGGGTACGGGCCGTACCTGCATTGTTGGGGTGATGTAGGGGTACGTGTGGTACGACCCGTACCCACGCTCTGAAGGGCTGGGTACGGTGCGTACCCCTACGGCACCCCATTGGGGGTCTGCACCGTACCCAGGCCTTCAGAGCATTGGTACGGGTCGTACCACGCATACCCCTACATCACCCCAACAATGCTGGTACGGCCCGTACCCAGGCCTTAAGAACGTGGGTACGGGCCGTACCGCCATTGTTGGGGTGACGTAGGGGTGGGCGTGGTACGACCCGTACCCACGCACTTAAGGCGTGGGTATGGTACGTACCCAGGCCTGCAAATCGTGGGTACGGGAATGTACGGAGCGTACCCCCACCCGTGTATGAATGTAGCATACCCACACCCCACCAGTGTATGTACGGAGCGTACCCACACCCGTGTATGAATGGAGTGTACCCCCACCCGTGTTTGAATGGAGCGTACCCACACCCCACCAGTGTATGTACGGAGCGTACCCACACCCGTGTATGAATGGAGCTCACCCACACCCGTGTATGAATGGAGCGTACCCACACCCCACCAGTGTATGTACGGAGCGTACCCCCACCCGTGTTTGAATGGAGCGTACCCACACCCGTGTATGTCCCGACCGTACATGCCCAGACATAGGAGGGGTGGGTGCAGAGTCCTCCAAGCAGTGCCCAGACACAGGAGGGGTGGGTGCCTATCACTCCCAGCAGTGCCCAGACACAGGAGGGGTGTGTGCAGAGTCCTCCCAGCAGTGCCCAGACACAGGAGGGGTGGGTGCAGAGTCCTCCCAGCAGTGCCCAGACACAGGAGGTGTGGGTGCAGAGTCCTCCCAGCAGTGCCCAGACACAGGAGGGGTGGGTGCAGAGTCCTCCCAGCAGTGCCCAGACACAGGAGGGGTGGGTGCAGAGTCCTCCCAGCAGCGCCCCGACACAGGAGGGGTGTGTGCAGAGTCCTCCCAGCAGTGCCCAGACATAGGAGGGGTGGGTGCCTATCACTCCCAGCAGTGCCCAGACACAGGAGGGGTGTGTGCAGAGTCCTCCCAGCAGTGCCCAGACATAGGAGGGGTGTGTGCCTATCACTCCCAGCAGTGCCCAGACACAGGAGGGGTGTGTGCAGAGTCCTCCCAGCAGTGCCTAGACACAGGAGGGGTGTGTGCAGAGTCCTCCCAGCAGTGCCCAGAAATAGGAGGGGTGGGTGCCTATCACTCCCAGCAGTGCCCAGACACAGGAGGGGTGTGTGCAGAGTCCTCCCAGCAGTGCCCAGACACAGGAGGGGTGTGTGCAGAGTCCTCCCAGCAGTGCACAGACATAGGAGGGGTGGGTGCCTATCACTCCCAGCAGTGCCCAGACACAGGAGGGGTATGTGCCGAGTCCTCCCAGCAGTGCCCAGACAAAGGAGGGGAGTGTGCAGAGTCCTCCCAGCAGTGCCCAGACATAGGAGGGGTGGGTGCCTATCACTCCCAGCAGTGCCCAGACACAGGAGGGGTGTGTGCAGAGTCCTCCCAGCAGTGCCCAGACATAGGAGGGGTGGGTGCCTATTACTCCCAGCAGTGCCCAGACACAGGAGGGGTGTGTGCAGAGTCCTCCCAGCAGTGCCCAGACATAGGAGGGGTGTGTGCAGAGTCCTCCCAGCAGTGCCCAGACACAGGAGGGGTGTGTGCAGAGTCCTCCCAGCAGTGCCCAGACATAGGAGGGGTGGGTGCAGAGTCCCCCCAGCAGTGCCCAGACATAGGAGGGGTGGGTGCAGAATCCTCCCAGCAGTGCCCAGACATAGGAGGGGTGTGTGCCTATCACTCCCGGCAGTGCCCAGACACAGGAGGGGTGGGTGCAGAGTCCTCCCAGCAGTGCCCAGACATAGGAGGGGTGGGTGCAGAGTCCTCCCAGCAGTGCCCAGACATAGGAGGGGAGGGTGCCTATCACTCCCACCAGTGCCCAGACATAGGAGGGGTGGGTGCAGAGTCCTCCCAGCAGTGCCCAGACACAGGAGGGGTGGGGCAGAGTCCTCCCAGCAGTGCCCAGACACAGGAGGGGTGGGTGCAGAGTCCTCCCAGCACTGCCCAGACATAGGAGGGGTGGGTGCAGAGTCCTCCCAGCAGTGCCCAGACATAGGAGGGGTGGGTGCAGAGTCCTCCCAGCAGTGCCCACACATAGGAGGGGTGGGTGCCTATCACTCCCAGCAGTGCCCAGACATAGGAGGGGTGGGTCAGAGTCCTCCCAGCAGTGCCCAGACACAGGAGGGGTGGGTGCAGAGTCCTCCCAGCAGTGCCCAGACACAGGAGGGGTGGGTGCAGAGTCCTCCCAGCACTGCCCAGACATAGGAGGGGTGGGTGCAGAGTCCTCCCAGCAGTGCCCAGACATAGGAGGGGTGGGTGCCTATCACTCCCAGCAGTGCCCAGACACAGGAGGGGTGGGTGCAGAGTCCTCCCAGCAGTGCCCAGACACAGGAGGGGTGGGTGCAGAGTCCTCCCAGCACTGCCCAGACATAGGAGGGGTGGGTGCAGAGTCCTCACAGCAGTGCCCAGACACAGGAGGGGTGGGTGCAGAGTCCTCCCAGCAGTGCCCAGACACAGGAGGGGTGGGTGCAGAGTCCTCCCAGCAGTGCCCAGACACAGCAGTGCCCAGACACAGGAGGGGTGGGTGCAGAGTCCTCCCAGCAGTGCCCAGACACAGGAGGGGTGTGTGCCTATCACTCCCAGCAGTGCCCAGACACAGGAGGGGTGGGTGCAGAGTCCTCCCAGCAGTGCCCAGACATATGAGGGGTGGGTGCAGAGTCCTCCCAGCAGTGCCCATGGAAAGAAAAGGGTGCAGTACCCACAGATACAATGCCCACAATTGTCAGTCAGGTGCTCAAAGACCCTGCAGAACACGTAACATGTGTGCGAGGCTGGGAGTACACACATGCATAGTGTGTAAAAGGGAACATGTCCACATGAAGTAACTTCAATATACTCCACACACAAGTACAGTGACCACCAAGGATGCCACAAATGATGCAGGTGGAGACATTGCCCAGCATGCATGGCCAAAGTAGAACAGATCCGTCACACACCAAGGATATGTAGACACAGCTCAGCACAACATTTAGGAAACACCCTGCAGGGAAGATGTCAGGGTCCACAGAGGAAGGAACACACCTTGGGACAATGTCACCATGCAGTAAGAGCATACATGAACAAAGTTATTTCGCAAATACCTTGTGATGGCACACAGATACCAGGGTCCATCCCATGAGCAGCACACTACTACATTTGCCAGACACCTAACACATTATCCCCACCCCAAACATGGAGCAGCACCATGTTAGAAGGCGACCTCAGAGGAGCCCGGAGGGGGCCCTGACTGTCCTGAGACCCACCCTCAAAGTATCGTAGCCGGGCACTGGCGGGAGATTCTGCAGGGGAGGAATCTCGTACCTGGGATCGTACACTTAGCACCACACGACAAAGAGACACCACACCGAGGGTTCTTAGGATTCAAGCTTTATCAAATCGAAGTGGTAGGATCTTTATGATCAGCAAGGCAGATATTTACAAGCAGAGCGAGGGCTCACAGAGTCTTGGCGGGGGTAGGAGGTAGCGGGACAGTCTTTGGGGGGATATGGATCAAATGCAGGAGCGTACCCGGCGCACAGCTCACAATCCTCGAGCTGGGGGATACGCTTGTCGTCGTGGGGTCCGGCGGGACCAAAGAGAGTCTGGGGGAGCCGTGAGTCACTCAGCAGGCTCAAGCACAAGTTCGGAGGTCTTACGATCTTCAGGGAGCCGCGAGTCACTCAGCAGGGCTCAAGCACAAGTTCGGAGGTCTTACGATCTTCAGGGAGCCGCGAGTCACTCAGCAGGGCTCAAGCACAAGTTCGGAGGTCTTACGTTCTTCGGGGAGCCGCGAGTCACTCAGCAGGGCTCAAGCACAAGTTCGGAGGTCTTACGTTCTTCGGGGAGCCGCGAGTCGTTCAGCAGGCTCAGGTACCAGTTCGGAGTTCTTACGTTCTTCGGGGAGCCGCGAGTCGCTCAGCAGGCTCAGGTACCAGTTCGGAGTTCTTACGATCTTCGGGGAGCCGCGAGTCACTCAGCAGGGCTCAGATGTTCCAAGGCGAATCTGCCGGACAGTCCCAGAGCACCCCTTGTTATAGGTCGACCCCTCTTTGATGTCCGGAGTCTGTGCAGGCAGGGGTCTTTTTCACCTGGGGGTCGCTTGTCGAGGTTTCCTGCCATTGTCTTTTGATCCTTTCAGGGCCGGGTCGGGAGGAGTCCCAGACACCCAGCAGGCGTGGAGCCAGCCCTCAGGGAGGCCGGAGGGCCGATCGAAACCCATCGTCCCAGGGGAGTTCAGAGGTGCGATAGAAACTGCTCCTCCCTCTCTCATCCCCTGGAAGCGTGATGTCCTCCAGCCGGAGTGGCGCCTCTAGGCCCGGGTTGTGCTGGGGCCGGGCGGCCATCTTGGTGCATGAAGTGGGCACGCGTGCCCGGGGTGGCCGAAAGGAGAGAGGCCATGGACGGGGAGGCCCGGGTTGCGTGTGTGTGTTCTGGTGGGAAGGATCGGCTGGGCCGTGTGCTTGGGGTCCCTGGTACCAGGTTAGGTAGTGCGAGGACAGGAAGAGCCATGCTACGAGGCCGGGTCTAACACGCGTCCCCCCAGCTGAAAGCCGGAGAGAACTACCCATCATCTTGGGGGGTTCTCTTCGCTGAGGCGGAAGAACCGGGAGAGGCCGTCAGCGTTGGCGTGGTCCGTACCAGGGCGATGTTCTACGGTGAAATCCATCCCCTGGAGGGAGATTGACCACCGCAGTAGCTTGGGGTTTTCTCCTCGCATCTGCATGAGCCATCGCAAGGGCCGATGGTCGGTTTGTACTTTGAAATGGGTGCCAAACAGGTAAGGGCGCAGCTTTTTGAGGGCCCAGACTACGGCAAATGCTTCGCGCTCAATGGTGCTCCACCTCTGTTCTCTGGGCAACAGCCGCCGGCTGAGGAAGGCGATGGGCTGGTCTAGGCCTTGGTCATTCACCTGGGACAGGACGGCTCCAATGCCATGCTCGGAGGCATCGGTCTGGACTACAACCTCCTTGGAGTAGTCGGGAGCCTGGAGGACGGGGGCCGTGCACATGGCCTTCTTTAGGGCATCGAATGCTTCCTGGCAGGCAGTCGTCCACTGCACCCTCTTGGGCTGTTTTTTTGATGTGAGTTCGGTGAGGGGACCAACCAGGCTGCCATACCCCCGGATGAATCTTCGGTAGTAGCCAGTGAGGCCCAGGAAGGCTCGGACCTCCGTTTGGGTGGTGGGTGGTTCCCAGGCTAGGATGGCGTCGATCTTTGGCTGTAGAGGGGCGACCTGACCGCTCCCGACCTGGTGCCCCAGGTAGACTACTGATCCTTGCCCAATCTGGCACTTGCTGGCTTTTACTGTGAGGCCTGCCTGGCGCAGGGCGGTTAGCACTCTCGGGAGGTGCTGGAGGTGCTCACTCCATCCGGAACTGAAAACAGCGATGTCGTCTAGATAGGCCGCACTGAACTGTTCCATCCCGGCCAGGACCCTATTCACCAGTCGCTGGAAGGTGGCCGGGGCATTTTTCATTCCGAAGGGCATTACGCGGAAGCGTAATGCCCATCTGGGGTGGAGAAGGCGGACCGCTCCTTGGCTTCCTCTGTGAGCGCAATCTGCCAGTAGCCGCAGGTGAGGTCGAATGTGCTGAGGAACCGGGCCGCCCCGAGTCGGTCAATGAGCTCGTCGGCTCGGGGGATGGGGTGGGCATCGGCCCGGGTGACGTCATTGAGCCCCCGGTAGTCCACGCAGAATCGGAGCTCGGGGGCGACACCGGGGGCCGCTGCCTTCGGAACTAGGACCACGGGGCTGGCCCAGGGACTATCGGATGGCTCGATCACCCCCAGGGTCAACATCTTCGAGACTTCAGCTTGAATGCAGGACCGGACTCGGTCAGGGACTCGGTAGGCTCGGTGTCTTACTGGCGGGCTGTCCCCGGTGTCCACGTCATTGACACACCAGTCGGTGACTCGGGGGATCAGGGAGAAGAGGTCGGAGAATTGTCCTAGGAGCTGGCGACAGTCCGCTTGTTGCTGGTCAGTGAGGGATGGGGAGAGGTTCACTCCCTCTACAGAGCCATCCTTCTCCTTGACACACAGGAGGTCCGGGAGGGGATCGGACTCATCTTCGGCCCCGTCATCGGTGGCCAGCAGGAGGCTCAGTTCTGTCCGTACGAAGTGAGGCTTGAGGCGGTTCACGTGTAGGACCCGCAGGGGATCCCGGGGCGACTGGACGTCCACCAAGTACGTGACTGGACTCTTCCGCTCAATCACTTTGAAGGGCCCGGTCCACTTGTCCTGGAGGGCGCCAGGCTTCACGGGGGCCATGACCCATACCTGCTGGCCCGGCTGGAACTCGACCAGAGTGGCATTCTGGTCGTACCAGCGCTTCATCTCTTCTTGGCTTGCCTCCAGGTTGGCCTCGGCCAGCTCTCGGAACTTCCTGGTCTGGTTCCGGAGGGCCAGAACGTATTGGAACACATCTCGTGGGGGGGTCTGGGGTGCTGCCTCCCACCCTTCCTTAACCAAACTGAGGGGACCTCCGACGGGGTGCCCATATAGTAATTCAAACGGGCTGAACCCCAAGGACTTCTGTGGGACTTCCCGGTAAGCGAACAGGAGGCAGGGGAGCAGGACGTCCCACTTACGCCGGAGGGGTTCTTCTAGGCCGTTGATCATCCCTTTCAGAGTCCGGTTAAACCTTTCTACTAGGCTGTTCCCTTGGGGATGGTACGGGGTAGTGAACTTATAGGACACCCCACATTGTTGCCACAGGGACGTCATGTATTTTGAGATAAAATTAGTGCCGCGATCGCTCACGACCTCGCGGGGAAAACCCACCCGGGAAAAGATCCCCATCAGGGCTCGGCCCACCACGGGAGCCGTGACGGTGCGTAGGGGGATCGCCTCAGGGTATCGGGTGGCGTGATCCACTAGGACCAGAATGAAACGGTGACCTTGGGAGGTGGGGGGATCCAGGGGCCCCACGATGTCGATTCCGACTCTTTCGAATGGGGTACTGACGACCGGGAAGGGTTGGAGGGGAGCCTTGCGCTTCGGCCCACTCTTCCCACTAGCCTGGCACGTGGGACAGGACTTGCAGTGGGCTTCTACAGCTACTCTCATCCTAGGCCAGTAAAAGTGAGTCACAAGACGGCTGTAGGTTTTGTCTTGACCCAGGTGGCCGGCGAGGGGAACGTCGTGGGCCAGGCCCAGGAGGAAGTCTCGGAAGCGTAGGGGTACCACCAGCACCCGGCCGGATCCTAGCTCCACCGACTTCTGCTCACTGTACAAGAGGTTATTCTCCCAATAAACTCGGTGCGTTCCGGTCTGGTCGCCTGCGGCTTGGCCCTCGGCCTGGTGCCGTAGTCCGACCAGGGAAGGACAGGTGGCTTGCTCCCGGCAGAACTCCTCCCGGGTGGGCCCGCCCTCGTGGCGCCACGGGGCCAATTCGGCCAGATCGCCTAACTCGGGGACCGGGGTGGTGTCGGACGGTGAGGGTTCGTCGCTGGCGACTGACCCTCCCGATGGGGGGATGGGAGGACCCTCGGCGGGGACTGCTCTGACTCCCTCGGTTGGGGGGTCCTCGACTTCCCCCAGGGGGGTGAGTCGGGCGGACATAGATCGGGTGGTGGCGCACACCCACTCGGGGAGTCCCATCATCTCTAGGTGGGCCTTGCGCTCGACGTACTTCCAGGGAGAACTCTCCAGGTCGTTCCCTAAGAGGCAGTCGACCGGCTGGGAGGTTCTTACGGCAACCCTCAGTTTACCTATCACCCCTCCCCACTCAAACGGCACCAGGGCTACCTGACACATACTCTCTCTATTATCTGCGGAAATTACGGGGCAAAAGACGTTGGGTAGGATCTGCTCCTCGGGGACTAAGTGCCTGAGGACACCGGTGATGCTGGCCCCGGTGTCTCGCAGGGCTTCTATTTGGTGGCCATTGATTCTGACGAGCTGCCCGTACTTCTGCGTGTTGGAGGGCAGGAGGCTACCAGGGACCATCTCTCTGTCTCCCAGGGATACTAGGGCCATAGCTGCGGGTTCCCACTCCCCGGTGTCCTCAACCTCCTCCCCCAGGGCTACGTTGGCTATCTGTCTAGCAGGGTTTGCAGCAGGGGGGACCTGGGGGGCCATGGGGCACTCCGGGTCATTGGCGTAGTGCCTGGGCCTTTGACAACGGAAACAAGTGATGGTTACCCGGTGCCCCCGTCTCCCGGGGGGTCCGGAGACTGGTGGGGGGGGCGCCGGGAAAGGTGGAGGTTGGGCCTTCGGGGGACTCGACTGGGGCTCTCTCTGCCCTCCCTGGTTCCCTCCCCCTCTCTGGCGGGGTGGTCCCTGACTTGCTCGGGGGTATTCTCCTACACTGCTCCGGGGGACCCGGGTGTTGGTCCAGCGGTCTGCTTCCACAGCCAGCTTCCGGGGATCGGTGAGTTTGCTGTCGAGCAGATGCTGGCGTAGTTCCACAAAGCAGTTCGCCGCCAGGTGTTCCCACAACATGAGGTCGGTGAGTTCCTCGAGGGTGGTGACCTTGCTGCCCTTGATCCACCCATCGAAGGCCCGACTGAAAAAGTTTACATACTCCACCCAGGTGGTGCCCGGGATCTTCCTGCAGTCCCGGAATCGCTGACGGTACATCTCTGGGGTGAGGCCGTACCTAGTGAGGAGAGCCTCTTTCATGTGGCTGTAGGAGGTCTGCAGGGAGAGGGGTAGGTCGAGCAGGGTGTCCCTTCCTTCGCTCAGAAACCGTCCCCACAGCCCTGCCCCCCAGTCCTTCTGCGGGACCCGATGAGAGGTCATGGCGACCTCGTAGGCCCTGAACCATTGTTGAATGTCATCATTTTTATAATATTCTTTGACCACGTCCTTGGGGATGTGGACCTTTTGTTCCGCCGGGGAGGTCGCCTCTCGGTTCCCCGGGGGCCTCCCTTCCTCGTTTCTGGCTTTGAGCTCGATCTCCTTCAAGCTGCGTTCGTGCTCTAGTTCGAGCTTCCTTCCTTCGTGCTCCCGTTGGAGCTTCTTCTCTTCCAATTCGCCTTGTACGCGCATTTGTTCTACTGCTAGCTTTTTTTCTGCTAATTTCAATTCGCCTTCGATTTTGAGTTTGGCTAACTCGAGTTCGTGATTGCGACTTCTCTCTCTGTCTGCGAGCTCTTCCGGGTAAAGGCCCCCGTCTGGCACGAAGCCTCGCACCTGATTGCTGCTGCTTTCGCCTTGGGTGGGTTCTGCTTCGTCGTGTCGCTCCCCCATGCCTTCTGGGCGGGAGGCCCCGGCATCCACCCAAGCTTTCAGTGCTTTCTGCAAATCTTCTTTGGTGTTGAGACCGGTGGTAGCGATTTTAAGTTCTTTGCAGAATTGCTTCAGTTCTTTGTGCGTGTATTCTTCTAGTTGTTCCACCTGGAACACCCTGTTGGTGTTGGTTTCTGCGGGGCTCATGGCGCTTCCTTCTGCCATCTTTGTCGGTAGTGTGTCAGTCGTTCACGGTACGATCTCTAGGTTATGGGCCCGAATCCCGTCGCTTGCCACCAATGTTAGAAGGCGACCTCAGAGGAGCCCGGAGGGGGCCCTGACTGTCCTGAGACCCACCCTCAAAGTATCGTAGCCGGGCACTGGCGGGAGATTCCGCAGGGGAGGAATCTCGTACCTGGGATCGTACACTTAGCACCACACGACAAAGAGACACCACACCGAGGGTTCTTAGGATTCAAGCTTTATCAAATCGAAGTGGTAGGATCTTTATGATCAGCAAGGCAGATATTTACAAGCAGAGCGAGGGCTCACAGAGTCTTGGCGGGGGTAGGAGGTAGCGGGACAGTCTTTGGGGGGATATGGATCAAATGCAGGAGCGTACCCGGCACACAGCTCACAATCCTCGAGCTGGGGGATACGCTTGTCGTCGTGGGGTCCGGCGGGACCAAAGAGAGTCTGGGGGAGCCGTGAGTCACTCAGCAGGCTCAAGCACAAGTTCGGAGGTCTTACGATCTTCAGGGAGCCGCGAGTCACTCAGCAGGGCTCAAGCACAAGTTCGGAGGTCTTACGATCTTCAGGGAGCCGCGAGTCACTCAGCAGGGCTCAAGCACAAGTTCGGAGGTCTTACGTTCTTCGGGGAGCCGCGAGTCACTCAGCAGGGCTCAAGCACAAGTTCGGAGGTCTTACGTTCTTCGGGGAGCCGCGAGTCGTTCAGCAGGCTCAGGTACCAGTTCGGAGTTCTTACGTTCTTCGGGGAGCCGCGAGTCGCTCAGCAGGCTCAGGTACCAGTTCGGAGTTCTTACGATCTTCGGGGAGCCACGAGTCAGTCAGCAGGGCTCAGATGTTCGAAGGCGAATCTGCTGGACAGTCCCAGAGCACCCCTTGTTATAGGTTGACCCCTCTTTGATGTCCGGAGTCTGTGCAGGCAGGGGTCTTGTCACCTGGGGGTCGCTTGTCGAGGTTTCCTGCCATTGTCTTTTGATCCTTTCAGGGCCGGGTCGGGAGGAGTCCCAGACACCCAGCAGGCGTGGAGCCAGCCCTCAGGGAGGCCGGAGGGCCGATCGAAACCCATCATACCAGGGGAGTTCAGAGGTGCGATAGAAACTGCTCCTCCCTCTCTCATCCCCTGGAAGCGTGATGTCCTCCAGCCGGAGTGGCGCCTCTAGGCCCGGGTTGTGCTGGGGCCGGGCGGCCATCTTGGTGCATGAAGTGGGCATGCGTGCCCGGGGTGGCCGAAAGGAGAGAGGCCATGGACGGGGAGGCCCGGGTTGCGTGTGTGTGTTCTGATGGGAAGGATCGGCTGGGCCGTGTGCTTGGGGTCCCTGGTACCAGGTTAGGTAGTGCGAGGACAGGAAGAGCCATGCTACGAGGCCGGGTCTAACACACCACCAACAGCAATACCAGAAAAGCAGTAGTGTGCAAAGGGAAAAAAACATAGCTTTATTCAGCATTAAAAAAAGAATTGTCATGAAAATTTGAATATGTACAAGGCCCATAAGGCAGTCCATAGTCCAATTCCTGGTGGGAGACACATAGGGACGCGTGTCCCCTAGCTTGCATGCACAGTTCATACCTCCTTTGATTCCATGGGGGGGCATCATGTGGGGGGGAAGGACCAGGCACCGCAGGGACAGGAGGGGCAAGGGTAGGTGTTGTGGGTGCAGGGATGGAGGACTCCACCACAGGGGGTGGGGCAGCGCCAAAGGTGGAGGTGAGAAGGGCGCTGCACACGGTTGCAAGGTCCTCCAGCGTCTCCCCTGCACCCGAAGGAACTACAGGCCCCAAGGAGGGGGGGGTCGGAGGGATGGGTCGCAGCGCTACTGGGGGAGGGTGTGGACAGGGGGGGGACTCAACCACCCTGACCGGGGACTCCTTTGACCGCTTGCGGGGTGGTGTCACTTTGGGGCTCAGGGACAGAGCGGCCATGAAGGAATCTTTTGTGGAATCCTGGCCAGGAGAGCTGAGGGGAGTGGATTTGGAGGTAGTGGGTTGTGATGAATGTGGACTCCCACTGTGGCTGTGTGTCTTCCGTTTGCCCCCCGACCCAGTGGGTGTGCCTACTTCACCCTGTGTGTGCGTGACAGGAGGTGTGCGCTTGGCCTTCCCTGGTGGTGTGGTGCCTGTGTCTTGTGGGGTGCGTGCATGGGTACGTCTGGGTGTGCTTTGGACAGGCATGGGAGTTGGAAGTGTGGATGGTGCAGGGGTAGGGGGGGACATAGCACTGCAGGAGACCCACTGCTGCAGTCAGTGTCAAGTCAATGGACCTCAGCAACTGGCGTTGGTCAGACTGCACAGCTGAGATGCCCTCCATGTATGCCTCCATCTGGGTGAGCACTCGTATGTGGCCATGGAGGACATTAAGCATCGCAGTCTGACCAACCTGCAACTGGTGCAGGATGTCCACAGACTCGGCATTGGCGGCAGCAGTGGAGACAGGGGCAGGGGGTGCGGTGCCTGGCAAGAAGGAGACACGTGGTGACCTAGCACGGCGGGAAGGGACCAGAGCAAGTGGGAGGCCGGTGATCGGAATGGAGGGGGCGGGTAGTGATGGAGTGCTGGTGTCAGCTGTGGGACCAGCCTCCTCCCCCTCTGGGAGATCAGCCTCAGACCCGTCAGCGTCATAGTCGGTGGTGTTACTGGACAGGTCCCCCGCCTCACTCCCCTCGGCCTCCGTGCCACTCGATGCGACAGACAAGACAGCACTGCTGCCACTGGTGCCTGCTCCCTCCTCACGGTCCGTGCCAGTGTCTCCCTCGGAGTCCCCGACGATGCTGTGGGCAAGGTGAAGAGACAGGAAATAATCAGACACCTGTATACATATGTCACATGAGTCAAATCTACATAGGTCACAGTGCATAGCCTGAAAAGCAACATGAGTAACATCTACAACACAAGGTACATATGTAGGCCCTGCAACACACAGCTGGTTGACCCACCATGCCACTGAGAAACAATGGAGAGCATGACCCAACAGCAAATTACTTGATATCAAATAGGACAGAGGAGCCAGGCTCTGGGGACAATCGTGCACAGCATCTGTACCACACAGCGTTGACAAAAAAGGGATGAGCAGGAACCATGTCTATTATCTTTTTGCACATGCTGCAAAGCCAATACATAAAACCATGCACAACATGACTGGGTCACTGCACCTTGAGTGTATGTCCAGACAAACAGCACACACAGGCCAGACCTAGCAGGGAGACTTCAGATTTGGACATGTAGGCCTTTCCCGCACAAAGCACCCCCTACCTGAGACAATGTGATTGAGACAGAGGAAGTACCTACACCTCTTACTCTGGGATAAAAACACATGGCCTGCACTAAATCCTGATTGTACACAAACTACCCCTGGTGCGCCTGTCCACATATATCATTGACAATCAACCATCATCAGATTGTCGTTCCAAGACACACAGGCACTGCCCACTGTGAGTATGCACAAGCAAAATTGGGTCACACTGTACAGTGGACACATGTAGCACAGTTTACGTCAATACAGATGAGGCCAGGGTACAATGCCACAGAGCCCAACCTATGCCGAAGACACAGAGAATGTCCACATAGTTGGATGACACACATGATACCTAGGAAAAGGTGCCCCAGGGCACGGTAGGGGCCACACACTTCCATGGTCCTGGATGGATATGACTGCAACTGAAGCAACCTTCCCTGCACTATGCATTACTCCCACTCATGGACATCATGTCAGAGGGCACAACATTGGACATGCATGCTGGAAGGCAGTACACTTTAAAGACACACTCCTATGTTGGGACTCAGCATCAGTGCCAACTGACATGGACCCCACAATGACTGAACTGGCCAGGGCACAGCCAAGGTCCCAAAACCTGTTACACTCCACCCCCACACATGATGCTGCAAGCATTGGGCACTTGGATTAACTGCCAGTCTAGATTACCTTGTGCAAGAGTGACTACACACAGACCAGGGAACACATGGCAAGGAGGGGAAGGGAGGAAGAACAGCACCGGTTTACTTTGGGGAACTGGTTATGCACTGCACATGTAAACCCTGGCAGTGTATCCATGCAACTGCGCACTTTCAAAAGCTGGTGACACACAACAAACACACATGTACCTACCCCCTTCCTGCTGCTGCTTCTCCTTTAAGCGCCTATCCAAGTCGGGGAAGACCACCGCCAGCACACGCTTATGGATGTGGGTCAGACGCCGGCGCCAATGGTTCTTCCGGCTCTCAGGTGAGTCCCCCAGCAGGACCCGTGCAATCCTCCTCGTCCAGCATCAGATATCCTGACAGCGTTTCCTCACCTGTGCTTGGTGCCACTTCCGACCCTCCGTATTCCTCACGGCACTGACGGCTTGCTTCCATATCTCCCCCTTGGCATGGACGCCTACCTGTGAGGATGCAAAAGTGAGAATACATTAATTCACCTGAGCAATGACACAGAGACACACATATTAACAATTTGTCTGGTTTGAACAGGCCATGGTATGCAGGCAACTCATTGCACATTTGTCATAGGGACATAATCCACTGTGGAAGGCAAAATGCACTACGTGGCATTGAAAGTACACAGGTGGCATGAGGGGTGCCACACAATCAATGATCCTGGATCACACTGTGCATCACAAGCTACACAAGGATTATGTACAGCAGCTCAAAGCAGTCACATGCCCCAGCCCAATGACGCTACCTCAGCAGAGTACACGGACACACACAGGCACAGGACAATCACCTGCCATTGCCAACTGCGGGTACAAACCTCACTCTGCCCATGTGCCACTAGACTGGGGGGTGTCACAGGTGTGGGACTGGCTCAGCACGGCAGTCACACAGCACTGCTCCCTGCTCACATCACATGGGCAGGGTATATACATCCCTCATGCAGCTGGTGTGCAACACTCCCCATATGCACTCACCCACATGACAGGGGACTTACACACACACCAATGTCCAGGGGACGAACACATCATTTGGACACTCACAGCACAGGTACACTGAACAAACACACATCTATGGGTACTGTCACCTGTCACACTGGGGGGACCACAGAATCACATCAGGACTGTAGCAACAACATTCCCAGGAGGAGTAGCCAGGCAGAATGTGGCATGCACCATGCATTGATTGTCACAGTAAGCACAATGCAAGTGAGGAGTGCACACAGGAACCACAGCATGCTCTGCATGGGAGACATGAGACCTTCCCCACCCTGGTACCCACTCGAAACAACATTGCATGTCTGTCGCACAGGGACACAATGCCAGAAGTCACAGTCACAAAAAAGGGGCACAGTCTAAGCTAGTGGAGTCTGCACTCACCTGCTCCCCTGGTCGACCATACAGCATGGTGTACTGTGAGAGGATCACATCCACCAACGCCAAATTCTCCTCCATTGTGGAATGAAAGGATGTGCAGGCAAGTGCTCTCTCATGGGACCTGGCTGCCTTATATCTGCCTTGCTGGCCGGGTAAAGGGTGATTGGTCAGCCACATTAGCATCCTACGTTTCCTCCAATCCCTTTAAACCTACCCCAGTGAGTGGCTTTGCATGGTTTAAAAATTGAGCATGATGTCAAGTCAACAACCACTTTGCAACAAAGTATATTGTTGCCAACCGACTTCTGCTGGCCACCTGATGCAATAATTCTAACTTTAAACTCGGTCTCCATGACAACCAGCATGCATTTAGGCCCTTATACGTGTCCCTCATGTGTCCCCTATGTTATTTCAATATTTACACACAGGTACGGTCCGTTCCATGGCCCTAGGGCGTCCCAAATCCAGTGATACGGACCGTACACGCGTGTGTAGGGTCTCTATCAGTATGGGAGTGTTGGCGTATGCGTACGCCATAGTGATACGGACCGTACACGCGTGTGTTGGGTCCCTATCACTATGGGAGTGCTGGCGTATGTGTACGCCACAGTGATACGGACCGTACACGCGTGTGTAGGGTCCCTATCACTATGGGAGTGTAGGGTCCCTATCACTATGGGAGTGCTGGCGTATGCGTACGCCACAGTGATACGGACTGTACACGTGTGTGTAGGGTCCCTATCACTATGGGAGTGCTGGCGTATGCGTACGCCACAGTGATACGGACCGTACACCCGTGTGTAGGGTCGGTCCGTATTACTATGGCGTACGCATACGACAGCACTCCCATAGTGATAGGGACCCTACACACGCGTGTATGGTCCGTATCACTGTGGCGTACGCATACGCCAGCACTCCCATACTGATAGGGACCCTACACACGCCCTCAGAGCGTATGTACGGTGCATTTCACACCTGACAGTGGTGACAGGCGGCACACAGAAAGGAATTGAGCTGTCATACTTGGCCAAGGCTGGACATCAAGGCATTGTCTGTGCAGTACTACATGTGTCGGGCACAGGTGGGTCAGGCTGTAATGTGGCACTATACTCCTGAGGTGTGAAGCTAATAAAAGTATGATGAGCTGGGTACACATGTCATGTGTGATGGTGCCTTATGTGCCACACATCCCCTTCACTCCTTTGACATGTGTGCATGTAGTACAGACTTGTTGAGCCATGCGTCACTGGCATGGCACAGTCACCGACACCCGCAACTGTCCCCTGATGCCAGGTACACGGAAGATTACCCCTGACATCTGAATGCCCGCGTTGCACGCTGTAACTATGTCATGTGTGTGTCATGTGTTCCCATAGGTTTGCTGTAGGTGTTTGGTCAAATGCATCTGCAGTTGCCACAACCAACATGTGTCTGTGTGTAGATGGCCATGGCACACTGTTACACACACCAGCCCACATGTGTAATCCGACGTAAGGTGTGTATGTATGCATCGACACGGAGTTTCAAAACAAGGACATATCTGCATACTCTCAATGTATGTGTGATCAGTCTTGACATGTACTCCTTCATGGCAAGGTGTGTGGTCTGTCCTTTTTATATGACATGTGACCTGTGTCTCTAGTGTTCTGCAACCTGTCTGTACTCTAAACATCCTTCTTCTGCACTTATGTGGATGTCTGTAACTCCTGTAATGCGTCTGCCTGTTCACTTACACTGGCCCACAGCTAGTTTCATGGCATGGCATATTGAGGTTGAGAATCAACCTTTGTAGCTGGCTCTTGGTAGGAGTGTCACCTGCCTGGCATACGTGTCCAGGGCATATTGCACAGACCTGACTCTGTATGTAGCATATGTGTATTGCCTGTTGAACATGTGCTCAGTAGATTGACATTGGTGGTGTACTGTACTCACTCTTCGTTGTCCCTTCTAATTCACTGCAGGGCTCCGCCTCTCCCTCGACCAATTCCGGACTTGGCTGACCTGAGGGAACATGACTGTATATGCCGCTACCGCTTCCCCCAACATTTGATTGAGGACTTGATGACACGGCTGGCACCACACCTCCAACCGCTACACAGGTATCCTACTGCACTGACACCCAAGATGAAGGTGATGGCAGCCCTACATTTCTTTGCCAGGGGTACCTTTCAACATACCATTGCCCATGTTGGTGGCATGTCCCAAACCATGTTCAGCCGTGTTCTGCATGATTTTTTAGAGGCCATGTTGGATCACCTGGATGAGTTCATCAAATTCCCAACTCCTGAGCAGTTGACAGGTGTCAAGCGTGAGTTCTATGCCCTGGGAGGGATGCCCCATGTCATTGGGTCCATAGATGGAACACATGTGGCTTTGGTACCACCACAGGCACAGGGGGTAGCGTATAGGAACCGCAAGCATTACCACTCCATTAATGCCTTTGTGGTGTGTCTTGCCAACATGGTGATTTCACATGTCTGTGCTCGTTTTCCAGGATCAGCACACGATGCCTACATCATGAGGCGTAGCAGGGTGCCTGAAATGATGCTGCAGCTGCGCAATGAACGAGCATGTATTGTTGGTGGGTATACTCTGGCAGTCCTGTATTTAACGTCATCTTCCTGTCTTACTGCTTCTCCTGACCCACTTTTGTCCATGATGTTTCCATGTAGGGGACGCTGGCTATCCCAACATGCCATGGCTGATCACGCCTCTCCGCAACCCCAGCACGGCTGCCGAGCACCGCTACAACAATGCCCATGGGCGGACCAGGCGAGTGATAGAGAGGACGTTTGGCCTCCTGAAGAGCCGATTCCGTTGCCTCCACAAGACCGGTGGCGCACTCCCATATGCACCGGTGAAGGCCTGCAAG
Source organism: Triturus cristatus (assembly GCF_964204655.1). Classification (NCBI taxonomy): domain Eukaryota; kingdom Metazoa; phylum Chordata; class Amphibia; order Caudata; family Salamandridae; genus Triturus; species Triturus cristatus. The sequence continues at coordinate 720,804,465 of NC_140588.1, forward strand.
ATCTTCCTCGTGTGCTGCATGCTGCACAACATGGCAGTGGAGAAAGCTGTGCCACTCATCCTGGATCCGGATGAGCAGGACCATCCACCCGTGGAGGATGAAGGGCTTGGTCACGAGGCAAGTGATGTGGAGGAGGAGGAGGCGGTAGAGGACATCCGGAGTCGGCTCATACGCAACTTCTTTGCTTAGTGGTGAGTTCCAGTGTCTGAGTGTGCACGCATTGGGCCTTGTGTGACATGTGTTGCAATGTGTGTGTCCATCTGCATGTCTGCCAAGTGAGTCAGAGGTGTGTTTGGATGTGTCACTCGAGTGATGGTGCAATGGAAGAATGTTTTTCCAGAGTCATCATTGTCACCTAGCATGTTGACAACCTTATACGTGTCGAGTACATGCACATGCATGCGGATGTGCTTCTTTTGGCTGACTTCTGGTGTGTCTCTCATCCACAGGTACTTGCGCATGCTGTCTGCTGGTGGCATTGTTGTGCTCCTGCTATTCCTCATGAACACAGCAACATGTGCTGAATCAGCGTTACATGCATGGACACGTTTGAAAATCTCCTTAGGGTAAGGGATGCAGCACGGCTTTTTGGGAGTGGTATTTGTTTTGAATGTGTGTGCACTGCTCCTGTTCATGTTTGGATACATTACATACATGTAGAATCAACATGGGGCACATGACATGGAGCTGAATTCACCTGAATTGATGGTCAGACTTGGTGACAGTCATCTGTAATGGGATTGTGGATTGTGATGAAGCCATCAATGTGTGTAACACTGCCCTCGGAAACATACGGGTTGCACCGGGTTGACATGGTGTGTGAATTCCCCATTAGGGGCTCAATGGTGTATATCGTCCTCTCCGTGAGCAGCAGGGGGTGTTTAGCTGTAACCCGTCACTTGTGTGCCAGTGCCATGAATTTCCAGCATCTGTGGTGCAAAGGGGGGTGCCAGTGTTGGTCCCACGTGTTCATCCACATGACCTGTGTATGTGTTGACAGAGTTGCATTAGCATTCCGACACACATGAGTAAGAAAGGTGTGCCTCTGCCTCCAAGGTGCCTCATCTCTGTTAATGGTGGTCTGTTGCCACTGTGCATGCGGCATGTCTGGCATTGTTCTCAGAGATGGTGCATATGAGTCTATGTGTAGAGTAGCAAGATGCAAGCTGTTTGTCAGGGATTAGATTCTGTATTGTGCATGATGTCCATGGCTGTGTAGGTATTGTGGCATGTCAGTATCCACGACGGCCACTGTGCTGCATGTGAATCCATTGTGTGTGTGTGTGCCATGTTGAACCAGACATTCCTTCCTTGACATACACCTTTTGCATAGTTCCTTCCTGAGATCCTTGTCTTTGTGTGCTACTTGTGGCATTGTTTTCTTGACATGGTGCATGCTGCTGCAGGCCCTGCAGCAAGGGCACCCAGTGTCCACGCAAACGAGCTGCTGTTCATCATGGATTGCTTGCTGACATGTGCTATGCTGATCAGCAGCATCTGTGCCTCATGCGGCAGCACACTCTGCATTATGCACAAGATCCCCAGTTCCATCAACCTCAAGGCAAGAGGGAGACCATTCCCCAGGACAACTACGACATCTGTGTCTAATCCTACCCTGCACTCTACGGACATGTGCGTTACAAATCCCATGATACTTGTCCACATCCAGGGTGCATCTGCACAGCTCTGCTTCTACATCCGGCGACCAGGCCACATCAACGTCCAACAGAGATGGGGGGAGTGGATCACTGCCAGCTGCAGGATGACCTTCTCAATCCACGCACACACTCAGGATGCAGCCCACAACACAACCTTGTGGCACTGTGATCCAACACCCCATTGTGCCATCTCCATGCAACCAACCTTGCCCGGCCCACCATTCTCCACATCCACCTGACTCAAGCATGCAGGACATGGTTCTGCCATGTGTCTACACATACCTGGGACTCCCACCCCAGGACACTCCACATGATCCCTGACCTCTGCGCATGACTGTTGCTCTTCTAAATAGGTCTGTAGGCACAGTTGTGCGGGCACCCCCTCAGCTGGTTGGGCCCATCACGGGTGAGTATGGTGCTCCATGTCTGTCTTGGATGATACATTGTGACCCATGTGTGTCCTGTGCCAGTATCAGACCCCAGGGTATGGATGGTTGGAGTTACTACTGAAATCAGGCATGGTTTGACTTTACAACACACACATGTAGTGGAATAATGCAAAATGACGGCATCATCTGGTGATTGTGATGATTTTTATTTGTGGTCGGGCACGTGTTTGGGGGGATGACAAGAGGTGCTTGGCGGGAGTGTAGAATCCAAAGTTCACAGGGGGAGTTGGTTTGCCACTGGATTCAAGCAAGCCTGGCTGAAGACGGCTGAAATGCCAGAAACCGGTCCTAGGAAGCTTGTTTCCGGTCCAGGGAAGACATGGCTTGGCAGTTTGGGCTGGACTGTTCCCATGAGGCACAGGGTCAGACTGATTTGCATATGGCCATGTCTGAACTGGGGTGGCAGAGTGGGCTAAAGAACGGTGATGGATTAAACCCAGATCAGTTGACTGGGGGTGAGTGCTTGCAATGTTCAACACTCCGTCCATCATTTCCTTTGGTTTTTGCTTTGTTTGCCATAAGTTGGCAGGGTATGCTCAGACGTGAGTCCCTTGCTCACTTTGTCACTGGATTCAAGCACGCCTGGCTGAAGACGGCTGAAATGCCAGAAACCGGTCCTAGGAAGCTTGTTTCCGGTCCAGGGAAGACATGGCTTGGCAGTTTGGGCTGGACTGTTCCCATGAGGCACAGGGTCAGACTGATTTGCATATGGCCATGTCTGAACTGGGGTGGCAGAGTGGGCTAAAGAACGGTGAAAGATTAAATCCAGATCAGTTGACTGGGGGTGAGTGCTTGCAATGTTCAACACTCCGTCCATCATTTCCTTTGGTTTTTGCTTTGTTTGCCATAAGTTGGCAGGGTATGCTCAGACGTGAGTCCCTTGCTCACTTTGTCACTGGATTCAAGCAAGCCTGGCTGAAGACGGCTGAAATGCCAGAAACCGGTCCTAGGAAGCTTGTTTCCGGTCCAGGGAAGACATGGCTTGGCAGTTTGGGCTGGACTGTTCCCATGAGGCACAGGGTCAGACTGATTTGCATATGGCCATGTCTGAACTGGGGTGGCAGAGTGGGCTAAAGAACGGTGATGGATTAAACCCAGATCAGTTGACTGGGGGTGAGTGCTTGCAATGTTCAACACTCCGTCCATCATTTCCTTTGGTTTTTGCTTTGTTTGCCATAAGTTGGCAGGGTATGCTCAGACGTGAGTCCCTTGCTCACTTTGTCACTGGATTCAAGCAAGCCTGGCTGAAGGCTCCTGAAATGCCAGAAACCGGTCCTAGGAAGCTTGTTTCCGGTCCAGGGAAGACATGACTTGGCAGTTTGGGCTGGACTGTTCCCATGAGGCACAGGGTCAGACTGATTTGCATATGGCCATGTCTGAACTGGGGTGGCAGAGTGGGCTAAAGAACGGTGATGGATTAAACCCAGATCAGTTGACTGGGGGTGAGTGCTTGCAATGCTCAACACTCCGTCCATCATTTCCTTTGGTTTTTGCGGAGTTGGCATCCTTGCCATTGACAGTCATCAGAGTCTATGCCACAGTCTTTGTCTACATTGGTCAGACAGTGACCAGCAAGGCCATGTGGAAGAGAATGTCATTTGCTGATGTGCTGCTGTTGGGGCAGAGGGCCAGGTTCCAGGCCAGGTGACCTGGGAGATGATGATGTTCCGCTGACTCTCACGGTCTTTTGCGTGGACGACCCACCCTCCTGCGGGGACCCTCAGAAGCAGGCCGTGACGATGCGTGGGATGTTCCGTCGGATGAATCCTCCTCCTCCTGATCCCTCCCTGTGGGTGGTGATGTTCTATGCCTGGTGGCACAGGGAGGGTTGCCCATGTTTTCGGCAATCCGACGGAGTACGCGGGTCATGTCCGTTTGCACCGCCACAAGCTCAGCCAGTCTTGCCTCCATCCGTCCTTGGTGTAGCTGTTGACTGGCATGTTGCTCGGCCTGCAGGGTCTTCATCTCCTCGAGGATGGACACAACCTGGCTGATGCCCCTGGTGTCACACCGGTATGAGTCAAGGATGGTGCTGACGTGTGACATTACTGGTTCCTGAGCCAACTGGTCAGGTTCACGCCTCCGCCGTCCTCCACTCCCACCACCCCTGCCCACTTGCGCCTGGCCTGCCGTTGTGGGCACATTGGGTCTCCGGGACCCCTGAGGGATGACATTTGCGGTGTCGCCTGCCTCCTCCTGGGTGCCCGGAGCACCTTGTCCCTCGTGGACAGACTGGCTGTGTTGGTGTGTGTGGGCAGGGCTCCTGGGTGTCTCCTGGGATGTGGCAGGAATGGGGGTGGTGGTTGGCACAGTTGTACCTGACGCAGGTGCTGCAGGTGGTTGGACACCAGAGGGGCCAGGTTGGTCTGGGTCATCCACGGAGTGGTGAGAGTCGTCGGTGCCGGTGGGGTCCTCTTCACGCAGAGCCTGGTCCTGTGAGTCTTCCCCCCCAGTGTTGGGGGGAGATCGACGACGTTGACCTGTGTGTGAGAGAGACAGTGTTAATTGTGTTACATGCGACATCCATGTTTCATTCATTTTTGATTAGGCACAGTTCCTCTGGGTGGTTGGATTTGGCTAGCATTCCTCTCACAGTGCACTTGTGCATAGGTATGTCCCTTGGCCACAGCTTTCAACACTTTACCTATGTGTGACACAATCTTAGTTGATGCATCTTTTGGGAACGCAGTCAGCAGTTTAGTGAGCGGGCGTAGCAAGCCATGCAGAGCCGCCTTACGTGTTACACTGTACATGTCCAAATGGTGTTTTTTCCATGCAATTTGAGAATGCAGGTAGGTAAATTAACAATTTGTGACAGGGTTCTGACAAACACAGTGGGTGGGTATACTGGGTGTAAGGTTCTGTTTGTGCCTGCAGCACGGATGTACTCGTGCACAGATTGACACATGGCCCAGTGTTTATCAAAGGTTGAAGGGGGGGTTCACGCACTGCCAAACCTTGTCTACATGCACACAGTCCACCTGCTTATGAGCGGAAATGGCCACACCACCCAAGGGTGATTTGGTCTCCCTCTGTCTCCCTTTCTCCCTCCCTCTGTCAGCCTCCTCCCTCTGTCCGTCTCCCTTTCTCCCTCCCTCTGTCAGCCTCCTCCCACTGTCCGTCTCCCTCTGTCTCCCTTTCTCCCTCCCTCTGTCAGCCTCCTCCCTCTGTCCGTCTCCCTTTCTCCCTCCCTCTGTCAGCCTCCTCCCACTGTCCGTCTCCCTCTGTCTCCCTTTCTCCCTCCCTCTGTCAGCCTCCTCCCTCCCTCTGTCTGTCTCCCTATGTCCACCCCTGTCTCTGTCCCTCTCTCTGCCCCTCTCCCTCCCTCTGTGTGTCACCATCTGTCACCTCAGCCCAGCTTCCTGGGCACACACAGTTTGCAGGTCTTTCAAAGGCCATTGGCTTGTTCATGTGGGTTTGTTTCTTCTCTGCGGGCACCCATTGGGCGGAGTGTCTGAGTCTGCGCTGCTGCTGTGGCGGTGTGTGCTGACACTCTTTCAGAGTGATGCGTCTTCATTAGCTGCTGTTATATGCAAATTGTGCCTTCATACCCATGTCGTCCTGCAACGCGGCCACCATTAGCAGGCAAAACAGTAGTGTGCGGGACACACTGTTTGTTTGGCTGTGCCCTAAGCCATATGGGCTGAGGGCATTGTTGTGTGCTTCAGAGTTGCTCTATGTTAGTTTTGAGACCCACCCTCCCGGCATCGGGGACATCCTGTCTTGTGTTGGTGTTTTGTGTGGCCTGTGACTTGGCATGGCCTTGCTTGGGGCATAGGGCATGGAGGCGCTAGTGGCATGTGTGTGTTTTTGGAGTGTGGTTGTGTACGGTGCAGGCTTTGGGGGGGTTGCGTGCATGATTGGTATTTTGGTTGTGTATGGCATTCCCCCATGTGAGGTGAGTTGTTTGTGTACTCACCAGGCTCTCGGACTCCTTCTACTCCGTCCACTCCCACCGGCGGCAGCGTGGCCATCACCTTCTCCTCCCAGGGATGGTAGTGTACCGGTATGCGGGCCGGCCCTCCTCCAGTGATGTTGGCCTGGTTGTGCTCGTCCGTCATTTTGCGGCGGACCGTCCTACGCAGATTGTACCACCTGGCTTGGCACTCATGCCTGGTCCTTCTGGTGGACCCAACAGCATTCACAGAATTGACAATCCTCTCCCACATGGCAGATTTTTCGGATATGCTGGTCCGTCTGACCAATGTTCCAAAGAGCTGTGGCTCGACTCTGACGATTTCGCCGACAAGGACCTCCAGCTCCTCCTTTGTGAACTTTGGATTCTTGTTAGTGGCCATGGTGTGGGGTGTGGGTGTGGATGGTTGTGGGGGTGTGGGTGTGGATGGTTGTGGGTGTGTGAGTGTGGTTGTGCAGGTGTGTGTGTGTGAATGTGATGAGGGGGTGTTTGTGATGGTGGTTGTGTGAAGGAGTGCAAGTGTAAGGTGTATTGATGTATGTAGTATGGTGCAGTGCATTGTCTCTGTGGTCTGGCAGTAGGGGATCTGTTGCAAAGGATCATGGTTTGTGTGTGCTGGGCCTTTTTATTGGTCCATTTGTGGGTGTGGCTGTGTTTGAACTTTGGGTGGGTGTGTTATAAGGAGTGGTAGTGGTTTGGGCCTCTGTTTAGCTGTTTGTCAGTTGCAGGTCAGTGTATAGGATGTATTTGGGCTTGTTGGATATGTTTTGTGGTGTTGTGTGCATCAAATTGCCTCTCCTTGTGTTTTTCTGGTTTGTTCTGGTTCAGTACGAGTGTTTTTTGCGTCTGTACGGTGCGTACATGGGCCATGTTATTGTACAGTGCTGTCCTTTGCTATGGCTTAGTACGACTCGTACATGGGCGATGTTGGGTGAGGGTGCTGGTGTGTGGGCCTGGGGTAGGGTGCGTACAGACACGGGCAGGGTGTTGGTCCGCACCGTCCATCGGTGGTGGTGTTTCGCACCGTACATACAGGGGGGGCTGGGTGTACGCTCTGTACATACACTGGTGGGGTGTGGGTACGGTCCGTACATACACGGGTGGGGGTACGGTCCATAAATACACGGGTGGGGAGTTGGTACGCTCCATGCATACACGGGTGGGGGTACGGTCCGTACATACACGGGTGGGGGTACGGTCCGTACATACAATGGTGGGGTGTGGGTACGGTCCGTACATACACGGGTGGGGGTACGCTCCATACATACACTGGTGGGCTGTTGGTACGCTCCATTCATACACGGGTGGGGGTACGGTCCGTACATACACGGGTGGGGAGTTGGTATGCTCCATGCATGCATAGGTGGTGGTACGGTCCGTACATACATGGGTGGGGGTATGGTCCGTACATACACTGGTGGGGTGTGGGTACGGTCCGTACATACACGGGTGGGGAGTTGGTACGCTCCATGCATACACGGGTGGGGGTACGGTCCGTACATACACGGGTGGGGGTACGGTCCGTACATACACTGATGGGGTGTGGGTACGGTCCGTACATACACGGGTGGGGGTATGCTCTATACATACACTGGCGGGGTGTTGGTACGCTCCATTCATACACGGGTGGGGGTACGGTCCGTACATACACGGGTGGGGGTACGGTCCGTACATACACTGGTGGGGTGTGGGTACGGTCCGTACATACACGGGTGGAGGTACGGTCCGTACATACACGGGTGGGGGTTCGCTCCATACATACACTGGTGGGGGTTCGGCACGTACATCCGTGGCCGGGGGGCATTTGGCGCGTACATGCGGGGGATGGGGGGGTGTTCTGCGCGTACATACGGTGTCTGGGGTGGGGTGTTTGGCGCGTATGCGGGCACATGTCTCCATGGTTGCTATAGGAGTTCGGTCCGTACGGTGTTTTCTCCATACAGTTGTAAAATCGAAAGGACGGAGTGATCGTACTTGCGCGGTCGGACTTCATTTTTCTGAATCGTACGGTAAATCGTCCGGGATGTGTCGGACACATTTTCCGACCCGAGGATGTGTGGGGAAATGTACCGGATGTGATTCGTATGGAGTTTTTCCCATGCAAATCGTACTTGGCAGTTTGTACGCTACTTGTACGATTCGTACGGAAAAAACGCCGAATACAATTCGTACGGGGGAAATTTTTCCAGGATCCGAATCGGCCCCTATATGTCTGAAAACCAGTTTGTGACTGGTTTACACCACACTTGTATGCATACATCAGTCCCTAAATTTGCAGGGAGAATCCTCAAAATGGCATTTCCATCATCAGTCCTAAAGGTAATGACACATGCATTTTTGTCTGCAAGAGCTTTCTAGAGAGAAGGTGTTTTACTTTTTTAGTTGCTAAAATGGAAGTTTGTGGGGCGTGGCTTGACCCCAACAGAAGATGGCCACTTGCTGAGAGAGTTCAGCGGCGGCTTAAACAGAGTGTAAGCTTTTCCAGCGGACCCTCGCCTTTTGGTCGCACAACAATAGAGTCGTTCTGGATATGAAGGTACCCAAAAACCCTTTTCGCCTTCTGCTCCAGTGAGCATTTCCTACGTAGCAGATCCGGCTGGCGCGTTTCCTCTCACGGGACTTGCGCCCGCCATTTTGTGCTTCTCTGCAATGGTACTCCACTCTGCAACAATTGCTTGCCTATCGTGGGATGACAAATTGGAGATGTTTTAAAATTATTTATTTATTTTGACAAACATATCTTATATTGAGTCTATTAATCTGTTCCTCAAAGTCATGAAATGAAGCAATGACACAATGAATTAAGGGAATACTCCAGTCACCTGGTTTGAACACGGCATAAACATATTACATTTTAAAAGTTTTAATTTAACAGTCAATGGGAAATAGATTTGGTTATTTGGAAAGTAGCAATTGTCTGTATTCAATGCATTTCCCTCCTCATGGTTTCTGCACCTGCCATTTTATCATTCATGGTCTATATTGTTCTACAGTAAAGTAGTAACGAAGTGCAAGTGATCTTGATTTCTCAACGTGCAAGCTCTTTTTTCACTGAGCCTGACATCTTCACTTTCAAAGAGACCTTTTCTGATACTTCAATAATAACTATTGTGTTTCCTATGCTCTTGGGTGGTTTTATATTGTGACTGCGCTTTTATATCATATTTTGCTCTTCTGTTGTGGTTTTCCTATTCTCAGAGACTTGCCCAGAATTTTATGGGGAGAACGAAATCCGCACGTCGTGTTGTTGGCTCTTCCTTGCCTTTGTCATCATTAGCAGATTACAACCGTTACTCTACTCTTTCAAAGGATATGAAGAGTTCTGAATGCAATTCAAAACTCTCCCATATGTGAACATTGGCAACAGCATCCAATATCCCACTAACAAACTTACTCCTAAAATGATCGCTTCATCTGCATTATCTTCTGGTAAATGTGTCAAAAAAGATCCTCCCTCACCTGTTGCATCTCCACCACCAAATACTATGGATGTACTTCTGGAAGAAATACGTGTTCTTCGACGCTACATGGAAGAAACCAAAAACGGCCTACTACGGAAAATAGGGTTGTACAGATTGATCGACGAGTGGATTCTGTTCAAGTGGTAGTGAACCAAGTCCATTCGATGAAATCTGAAATGTCATTACTCAAAAAGCAAATAGAAAATCTTGAAAATCACAACATACAAAATAACTTGCGCATGCTCAAATCCTATTTCATTCTTTAAATCATTCCTTCCACAAATTCTTCGTATTCCCAGTTCCCCTGTATTGAACATTCAAACAGCACATCATTTGGGTCACAGTCCAACTATAGCGTCCTCTTCTACCAAACCTAGAGGAGTCATCATATACTTCTTAGAATACACAGACTTATTGAAAATTTTGCAAGCAGCCAATCTCAAAGGTCGTATCTCAAGGCAAGGCTGTAATATTTTTTTGTTCAGTACTACACTAAATAAACAGCAGATCAAAGAAAGAAATTACTGGATGTGAGACCAGAATTCAATGCTCTTAACGCCAGATTTGGTCTCTTCCATCCTTGTCTTTTCAAGGGCACAGATAACAATAGAACTACAAACTATGAAGATCCTGCTTTGTTTCAACAGTTCTTAGATCAATGCAGAGTAGAAGTTATGGATAAATCCATATTCACTACTGCTTAATTTTGTGATGTCTACTGTTCAATATGTTCTATATTCCATTGTTTTGTTGTCTTTTTCTCGTTTAGTTCTAAGTACTTCCTGGTTTCCCTATGTGATATTTACCTTTCATGTCTTTCTCTGTTGTTTAGGTGCGGCTTTTACTTCCTACATGATTTCTGTTACCCTCGGTCTGCCTTGGATGATGCCCTCCCTCCCTGGTCCGCCCTGAGTTTTCCTGTTAGTTGTGCCGTCTTCCCTATGCGGCCTCACCACCCTTGTCTTGTTCATGTTTTTCATAGATGGTTATTATGTTTTTGAAATATACAGTTCATGTTTCTTTCTTATTATATTTGTTTGTCTTTCTTTGGTTCAAGTCTCTTCTCTCTCTCCACATACTCTTTCTTCTCTATTAGAACATTTTCCCTTTTCCTGTTCATTGCTTACTCTATTTCTTTCATTTCCACTTCCATCCTTATTTGCTATCTTTTTCCTTTTCATAACTACTTATTTCTTTGTATATACTATTCAATTTTACTGGTATGATCTTACAGTTTCTCTGTTCAATAATATTACTTACATATCACTGTTACTTTTTGGCTGTTATATTTACAGTTATATAATGCTTATATCATTTCGACTGCTATGAATGGCCCTCAAAGTTGTTTCAGGGAATGTTAAGGGTTTGGGGTGTCCTATAAAACATCAAAGGGTACTGACTCATCTATCTAATCTAAAATGTGATGCAGCCTTATTACATGAAATTCATGTTTTAGGTAAGGAAATTCCTAAACTTAAAAGACAATGGGTTGGTCACGGTCATGCTTCTCCAGATACAGGAAATCGAAAGGGCGTAGCCATTTTATGTCATAAACACCTTGGCTTACAGTATCTATCTCAAGATGCTGACGATATGGGTAGATGGATTTCTGTTTCATTGTTACTTAACAATATCCGCATGACTCTTTGTAATCTTTATGCATCTGCTGCCCCAGATGTGACCTTTTGGCCTGTAATACATTCTAAATTTATGTCCTTTCAAGACGAATACTTATTAGTTGGTGGAGATTGTAATATGGTTATGGATCCTATTATTGAACATAAGTCTAAGTCAAAATTAATTTCTTCTCTTATGAATTCTTAGTTTACATCCATTATTCAACAAAGGTCCCTAGTGGATGCTTGGCGATTATGCAACACTACACTTTTAGAATACACATTCTTTTATCCAGTACACTTGTCTTAATCTCGTATAGATTATCTGTCTATTTCAAAACCACTCGCACAGCATTTCACTCATTCTGATATCTGCTCTATATTAATTTCTCATCATGCCCCTGTTACTTTAGACTTAGAACTATTTCCACCCACTCAGGGTACAAAACAATGGAGATTCAATAATTCTTCCCTTTTAGACTCCAATTTTACTCACCAATTTGAAGTTTTTGCCACTACTTTCTTTTCAGAAAATTAAACTCCGTCCATGTCTCCACAGATTGTTTGGGATGCTTTTTAAGGTAGCCTCTTGAGGTTTTATTATTTCTTTTGTGTCTCATCGAAAGAAATCCCCCTTGTTTAATTTACAATTCCTTACGGCACGTATTAAACTATTCGAGTACTCCTTTTGCCACAAGATTCTAAATCCTGTCTATACGAACTTGTCAGATCCAAATTCGAATTCAATAAAATATCTACAGAAAATGTTAACGCATTTTTACTCAGATCCTCAGCCAAGTACTATGGAGGTCAGAATAAAATGGGAAAACTCTTAGCTAATCATCTTAAAGTTGAAAAAGAGAGCACTAAGATTGGATCTTTTCTCACTTCTACTAATCGCATGGTTCATTAAAAATGAAGATATCCTATCAGAATTCACTCTGTTTTTTCAATCTCTTTACACTCCTCATTCCTCTGTTCTTCAAGAGGATATACTTCAGCAGATATCTTCTATTAACCCACCTTCTTCTTCTCATCTAGATTTTTCAATATTAGATCCAGACATTCGGGATCTTGATTTTCTTACTGCTATTTGTACTATTAAACGTGGTTAAGCCCCAGGACCTGACAGTTTCACAATTTATTTTTATTCTCTCTTCTCTTACCCCCTAAACCTTTTGAATTATTTCATTTCTTTATTTCTTCAAAAAAATCTGGTGGCTCTTTTCAAGAGGCTTTGATATGCTTTCTTCCCAAGGATGGTAAAGATAATATTTTATGTAAAAATAACAGACCCGTTTCTTTAATTAATTTAGACTGCAAGATTTTTGCAATCCTTTTTAGCTATATTAATTGGGCAGGAACAACGTGGTTTTATAAAAGGTAGACATCTTTTGAATAATACTAGACTATTCTTTAATGTCCTTATCAAAGTGAAATACTGTAAAGATTCTTTAGCAGCTATTTCTTTAGATGCAATGAAAGCATTTGATAGGGTTGGATGGCCTTTTATTTTTTCTACCTTATCCTGGTTTGGTTCTGGCTCTAAATTCATAAATTATATTTCCTTACTGTACTCTTCTCCTGTTTACTCCATCTTATCAAATTGTCTCATCTCATCTTCTTTTTATTTACATCAGCGAGTAAGACAAGGATGTCTTCTTTCTCCTTTTCTCTTTATGCTTGCTCTTAAACCCTTCCTGATTAAAATCGAACCCTCAGATTACAAGCTTTAAATTCGGCACCAACCAACTAAAACTCTCTGTTTATGCTGATGATATTTTACTCTTTTTCTCACAACCACAATCCTCTTTACCAGCCTTCTTATCTGAGGTATTTTTATTTGAATCTGTGTTCGGATGCAAACTAAATATTGACAAATGTGGGCTTCTCCCGATTAACAAATTATGTTTTTCCATAGACTATATCTCTTCTGGTTGTTGTTGGGCCCCGGATAAAATCAAATATTTAGGCTTGTGGTTCAAATCCTGCATTAAAGATTCCATGTTAGTAAATTTGAGAGAATTGCAGACGCTCCCGAAAACTACCACATCCAGATGAAATCCCATGTTTTTATCAGGGTGGGGTCGTCTTGACACAATCAAAATGATGTTGGTTCCTATAATCCTTTTTTATATTTCCAATATCTCCATAAATATTTCTAATTCTCATTTTAAGATAATGTATTCTATACTATCAACATTTTTATGGAATAACAAAAAGACTTGTATCTGAAACTCAATTAACATTCAAATATTTGCGTTGTTAGTTCAATCAACATTCAATGTTTGTAAATCAGGCATATACTTTTCTATGACTCTGTTTCATAAAACATATGCATTGCAGACATATAGGCAATCTAGCACGCATATCGTCTGTAACTATTTTTAGACTTCAACATTAAAACAGAGTGCGCTCTCCACCCACATTGTTCTACAGAAACTCAAACATCCTAAACATCTGGGAGGTGTTAGTTTCCCAGATTTTCAAACTTACCACACAGCTTTTTTTCTTAAACAATCCTCTTTATTACTCCAAGATGATAACGACGTTTCGTTATTACCGTTATGGATTATGTTTGAAAAATCTTTTCTTCAACCTTTCTCCTTCCAAGAATCCTTATCTTTTACACACTGACCTTTGTCATTGTCTCTCCCTATTTCTAACAACACTCGCAAAATCCTGCAACCTTTACTTAATAATCACCTTTCTCCTAAAGAGCAATTTTTACAATATTCAATATGGTACAATAAACCTCTTAAAATGAACAATAAAATTATTTTTGGGAAAGATTGGTATGTTAAAGTGCTTCACTGGGTTTATCAACTCAATCAAGATAATACATGTATAACTTTTATAGATGCTCAAATGCGTTTTTCTTTTCCTGCCTCTTATGCAGCTAACTATGTGTCCTTAATTTCACTAGTCCAGTCAACAATACACCGTTTGGCGCTCTTATCTATCTCTTCATCTTCACCTCATACTGTTCTTTCAGTCTTGTCTCTCTCCTTGTCCGCATCCCAAATATACCAACATTTAAACTCTTTTCCAATCTCTCGGGTTAAACACAGGAGGAACTTTCCCAGGAAACTGATCTTCAGTTTTCTCTTTTGATCCCTAGCTGGAGCAGGGTTAGGATTAAAACTAGGAAATATTCTCGAGCTGCCAATACTACCCAAACCTTATTTTATATTTACATCAGACTTTTACTTGCCCTTGTTTCATTAAATAAAATAAATCCTACTCTTTCTCCTTCTTGTTGGTCCTGTAATTCGACACCAGCAGACTTAAAAGACATGTTATTCATGTGCCCTCATATTCATAATTTCTGGAAACATGTCTGGAGACAAATCAATAACCTTTTTCATGCCCATATCCCCTTTACTTTTGTTAATATAATTCTAGGTATTTCTAGGTAGTGTATCTGAAGAATGGGTTTCATACTCAAACAATTTTCATTTTATAGATTTAGTCCTTGCAGTTGCTTTCCAACAGATTACCAAGTCATGGAAGGACACCTCATTGATTTCTTACCAAGCTTGGTGGTATGGTGGTTGTTATAACCACAGACTAGACAGAGTATATATTCATCTCATTTCCCTTACACGAAAAGAGATCTCCTATGCTCACGCATTACCCATTCCCTAAATGTATCTGCAGTTGCAACACAGGTTCACAATCCTTGAGTTGAGGAAGTAACTAAACACCCATGATTTGATATATTTTGTTTATAATTATTCTCATATCAATGTTATTTATTGTTAGTGTAGAAATTCCTTTCTGTAGGCTATTGGTTCGAAATTAGTAAATATGATTAGTTATGTTAAAATAAATATAGACAAATTATATCAATGCCTTTCCCCTTTCTTCCCTCCCTTTCCCCCAATTCCCCATACTGTTTTAATAGATTATATAATGTAAATTTATTTTATATTTCTGTATTTTATTGTGATGTTTTAAATTATAGAAATAAAATCTCCTTTTCAACAACAACAAAAATGGACGTTTGCGGATAATACCAGTTAGTTGATGTGTGTATCATCAAAGGTTCGGATGTTTGTGGAGAACAATACCTATTATAGTCATATTGAACTGTGTATAAATATTGCAGAGTAAATCGCAGTATAAATGAGAGAGAATACCACAGCTGCATCTCACTTTCATGCTGGGAATTTGTTGTACTTGGCACTCTCTATTAGGTCAACCCCAAAGATTTTGCCTTTCTCCCTCCACTTTTTGCTGAATTTGTTTTGTTGGCCTTAGGACTCGGTGCACTTTATCACTGCTAACCAGTGCTAAAGTGCTTGTGCTATCTCCATTAAACGTGATTAAATTGGCTTAGACCCAATTGGCAGATTTAATTTACTTGTGAGTCCCTTGTACAGTGGTATACCATATATCCAGTGCCTGCAACACTGCAACACTTATTGTGCATTCACTTAAATAGTACCTTAAAACATGTCCCAGGCCTGCCATTGCAGCCTGAATGCATATTTGAACCGCCATGTCGACTTGTCAAGAAAACCCCCTTGCCATTACAAATGAGTCACCCCTAAGGTAGGTTTTAGGTAGACCATTGGGCAAGGTGCTGTGCAATTAAAAGGCTGGACACGTACTTTAAAGTTTTACATGTCCTGGTAGTGAAAACCTTCTAAATTTGTTTTTCACCTACTGTGAAGACTACCACTCCCATATGATACTTTGGGGATTCCTTATTACATGTAATACACTCTAATATCCAATTGGGAGCAGGCATCTATGTCATGTTTGGTGTCTTTGGAATTGTAATAAAAGGCCCTATTTAATGGTAAAGTTGGGTTTTTTATTACAATTTTGAAGATCTAGTTTTAGAAAGTAGCGATTTTTCTGCCTAAAGTCCTTTTGTGCCTGCAGCCTATCTTGGTTCAGATGGCTGGGTTTAACTGAAAGATTAGATATCTGGGTGTACCACTCCCACAGGAAGGAACAGAGGCCCAGATGAAGGGGTAGGGAGAGGAAGGACTCACCCCAGACTCCTGTCCAGTCTCAGGATACAGATCCTTGGCTGAGTGGTCAGTCTCAGCTACCACCCCTGGACTGTTAGTAAGGAGAGTGGAAGAAGGGTGAGTAACATCTGGGGCAGTTGCCCCTACTCTAAGAAACCTCAAAAGCCAGAGACCCCTGGATGGCCTGGACCGTGGCTATTGGCTGTCAGTGACCTTTGCTGGTTGATGTCCTATTGGGCAGATATTTCCTTGGGTTTAGGCCAGACATCTGGTTCAAGGGGTGGAATGGGCTACATCTCTTTGTTTGCAATGGTACTGTCTGCCTACTGGGATGCATCTGTGAGCAAATTGGGTTAGGTGCTGTACAAATGGGGTCCACAGGAGAGGAGAAGGGTTCTCCTTGGGTCAGTTCAGTGACACAGGAGAGTGTAGATAGAGGCAACAGCTCAATTAAGAGGGACATAGAACTGGCACACGCCTCTGCTCTTGAGGGCCAGTGTCCATGTTCTATCGCATAAACAGGAAAGCCCATCAAGGCACTGATAAGTCTGCCCTGACTTCAGGCTGCCGGGGGGGGGGGGTCATGTTAGACCTGGACTTCTCTGCTTTTAGAGTTGGAGCACTGGACATCAGAGTGGTTGTCAGCACCAATTTAAGAGTGCTTCAGTAGAGTGGTGAAGAATGGGGATCTCTCAAAGCTGGAATATGGGCAGAGAATGAGGTTTGAAGCAGGGGAACAGAACAGAGGCACTAAAGTTGGTATCCGGAGCAGCTAAGGAAGCTCAGGGTTGCCTAAGAGAGTGATTGTACTAGAGAGAGTCACCAGACTAGATGCTAGGGCTGAAAATATGTTGCAAAGAGAAATAGCTTGAGCAGGTCAGAGTTCCTCAGTCGTCAGTCAGGGGATAAATTGGATTAAGGGGGATTACCCAATGATTGGAATCGTCAGAGCACTTTGTTCAAAAATAGGCAGTTACATAGTATCATGACGACACAAATATCCCGGGGTTTTTGTAGAGCTCGATTTGGTAACACAACAAGCAGTGATGCCCAACAATGGGTTAAAAAGGGAGGTGTGTAGTCGAGGGATATGCGTCCATCAGCCACCTCTGGATAGCTGCTAGGCAGGTCAGGATGATGAATAAAGTGAGAAACAACTGCTCACACCCCTTCCTTTACAGCAACATTGTCCCTGTCGAAGTTGATGCTCCAGACATAGTGGGGTGTCCCAAAGAAGTGTGGGAACAATCTGTTGGGCATTGCCCTTTGTGTCTGAGTCCTGGTGGTGGGACTTGTCTGAATTGAAGATGTAATACGTGATGTCTGTCACAGTTGCTGTTTTGATGGAGATACTGCATGATGTCTGTGTAATTCTCTGCCCAACAGAATATTGTGAAAGCAGAAATAACACTGATAGGGAGAGGTGTTTTTGAGGGATAACATTGATGTGTATGTGGGTTTCTGTCTGTATGTACGTGTACATGTATTTATTTAATAAATGTGTGTCACTGTGGTGTGCTGCAATTTAAGTGATTGAACAGCTTCACAGCAGGATTTTATGTAACCTTTTGGGTGTGCATCAAATACTAAGTAAAATCTATGCTCTCTGCTTTTCCAATTTAAAAATATTTTTAGAGCCTTATTCTTTGGTTGTTGACAACAGATAGGGTCCTTATTTGAATATTGCTCATCCATGGTAGAAACAACTCTGAATATCCTGAAACTTGTACTAGGTGCAAAATAAAGCACATACTTATAACTGATTTCCTACTGCCTATACGTCTAAAACTGTATGCATAATTTTCTTAAGACCACCAGTGTTTGTAATTAAAGTCATTTTGATGTACCATTAAAACCTATATTTGCATTTCTTTGCAGTCCATTTTAAATCTCAGCAATGCATTGTTTTCAACACTTTTCTGTAAATAACAGCTGCCATGTTTTGCATATTTTAAAGCTATGCTAATCATGTAATAGCCATAGGAAATCGTGTGTATTTATGTTTTGCACATTACTTCCCAACATTTACTTAATAAATGTAACTGCACTTTAGAATATTTTGAGGTTGCAACTTCTGAAAAGCAACTGGTTTACTTCAGCAACCTGGCCATCCTATGAATCAGCCATTGTTGTATATTCTATTACACAGTGTGTGTGCTTCGACAAGAAAAACACAAAGGGTCCGATTCCCAAAAGCAATTATGAGTGCAGGAAGTATTACCATAGCAGTGTTCTTTAAAAAAATTCTTACACTCCTTTGTAAATGGGCCTGAATCAGACAACTCTCTATTCATAAAAAGGCAACGAGGGCACAGACCTTTTTATTTGCACGAACTGTAAATTAATTGTCCTGGACTATTACCATTTTAGATGTTTAGAAGAAAATTTGCAAAGGCATGTAATAACATGTACAACAGTACTTGAGTAGTTCTACGTCCCATACTGATAAATGCTTTAGTCAATTTTCCTTTAATAATTTACTGCACATCATTCGGTTGCATACTATCAACAGGCTCACACAAAGTCGATGGAGTAATCCTGGCTCACAGTCAATTTAAATGATTGTCTTTTAAATTTGAATTACAAATCTCCCATCATCAATTAGTTGCACCTATGACCTCAGAGACAAAGCAAAACATTGAATATAATACCCTTGCAATAGACGGAACTCTGTATTAACAATATACAAACAGGTATCTAACTGTCTTATGATCAGCCAAAATTGTGAACTAACTACACATGTCTATTATAAAAATGATACCACAATTCTTCAGGATTCATTTATTACAGTTCATCTGTGACTTCACCAAGCCTCCCATCAGAACCAGCAGACATTGCCACCTGGTTACTAGAGACATTATCAACATCTTTAAGTTAGCATGAGCCCAATAGCCATGATGCTGCTTTTGCGCACGACACTGCATGTCTTTATTTTGCACAACTCTGTTTATGCCTTTCACATGAGAACTCTCTGCTGTGCTCATTCTCTGCCTGTTCCTGGAGTTCAGTCTGAACATAGTCAGAAAGGTCAATAAACACAGCATCTTGTTATTCTGCTCTGGTCAGGCCCTAGCACTTAGACAAAACATACCAACACAGCTGTTTCTGCTGGAGAATCGTACTCTGATATTATGAGGATGCATGTTTAGGTAACACACACTTGGAGAGGGACCTTTCCAGGGAGAAGAGTAATGCGCATCTGTAGAAATACGATCTATGTCCTGAGGTATGGGGTCTGCTGACAAAGCCCAGAGATCTTCTATTATATAATAATACTTAATCCTTACCGAGGGAAGGGTGGCTAGGCCTTATAGTCCTTTATCTACTGTCTTTATAAAATGATATCTCCCTTAATGATAAATGGCCTTGCTGCAATGCGAACTGTATTGATATTATGCATTTTACTGCTGGTGGCGGCTCGTATACTGCATTTTAGAGCACGATAATTAAAATAAATATTTTCAACTATGTTCGTGTTTATGGCAGATCTTATTGTGGACAAGTATGAGAATGTGAGCGAAACGTGTGTCTTGTTACCGCAATTCCTGGGAAATCCAGGAGTGTTGTGTTCTGGGGTGTCTAATAAATGGTTTCTCCATTTGTAAGTAGGAGAGTGAGTGAGATACTATAGCTGGTCGGTCTTGGGTTTGTGGGCACTAAGGTGGTGGGAAGGCTTAACCCCTATACAGAGAGGTCCCATTTTCCTGTGCGTAGTTCTATGTATGTGCAGAATCCCTGCAACAACATTTTGCAAGACAGGTTAAGAGGAGAATTAATATTCAACAATTAAAGTGATAATCAGTTTACAGCTCTCATTTGTCTGAGCTTTGCCCTCAAAATGCACAGGAATTATCTGATAAAGACATATTCATAGCAAAATGTATTGCACTGCTGGTGTTCATTGAATCAAAGCAGGAACCTATTTGAATGTTTTACATCGTCAATGGCAGTCAGTTTTGAAAGTGAATTATACTCTGTGGGCCAGACCAAAAGTCTAAGTTTACAACCTTTGGTATTCACAAAGGTAATTTAAGAATAGCATCTTCACGTCCACAGTTGGGGTGGAATCTCCACACTTGGGGTGGATACTCTGAACATGGGGTGGATACTCCATACTCGAGGCAGAAGGAGGAAGAGATTACATATACATGCAGAGAATTAATGCCACCTGCAACCCCTACACTACAAACCACATAAAAGCAGCAATCATTCAAGGCTCTGTGTGTTCCTCGCCGACACTGCACCTGCCTGCTCTGCACCTTGAAACCAAGTCACCACAGAGAAGGAAGAGGAACTACACAGAGAAGGAGACACAATTAATTACGCCATTTGTAGTGAGAAACAACAAAAAGATTCAAGGTATGCCACCGTACTACAACAGTGAAACACTGAAGACAGCCTATGGTAGCAGATGGCGACTGCAGTCACAACATTAGTGGAGAATGTTCGGTCCATCATAGACATAAAAAAGAAGTAGCAAATACAACAAGATGATGATCGAAGTGCTGAAACTTTTCAAACACTCATCCCAGTCAAGAGATCTTGGTTAAATCCATCATTCTTTTGCCCTCTATGCCACCCCAGTTTGACCCAGCAATATGCAAATCAATCTTGATCCTGGTCCCCATGGGAACAGTCCTGCTCGAACTACAAGGCCAGTTACTCCCTGGACCGTAAACAAGCATCCTGGGACTAATTTCGGGTTATCACCCCTCATCAACCAGACTTGCTCACTGTGCCAATAGATTCAAGCTAGCCTGGCTGAATGGGGAGATACACCGAAACTGGGCCCAGGATGCTTGTTTACGGTCTAGGGAGGAACTGACCGGGTAATTCAGGAGGGAGCAGGGTCAAGACTAGTTTGCATATGGCTGGGGGGCAAGGTAAGAAAACAGTGGATGTAAGCCAGATTTGTGACTGGGGTGAGAGTTTGTACATTTTCGGCACTCTGTCCATCATCTTGTTGTTTTGCTATGTTCACCTTAAGTGGCCAGTGTATGATCAAGCTGTGCGTCCCTTGCTCACTGTATCACTGGATTCAAGCTAGCCTGGCTGATGAGGGGTGATACCCCAAAACTGGTCTTAGGATGCATGTTTCCAGTCCAGGCCAAACCTGGCCTGGCTATTCGGGCTGGCCTGTTCCCATGGGGAGCAGGGTCAAGATTGATTTGCAAATGGCTAGGTCCAAACTGGGTGGCATAGTGGCAAAAGAACAATAGATTTAACCCAGATCTGTGACTGGTGGTGAGTGTTTGCAATATTTCAGCAGTCCGTCCATCATGTTGTTTTGCTATCTTCTCTCTAAGTGGCCAGTGTATGCCCAGGCAGTAGCTGTCTTGCTCACTGTGCCACTGGATTCAAGCTAGTCTGGCAGATGAGGGGTGATATTTAAACAAACGGTCCCAGGATGGTTGTGTCTGATTCTGATGGCAAGTGGGGCTGGCCTGTTTCCCTGAAGAGCATGGTCAAGACTGATTTGCATATGACATATGACTGAGTCCAAACTGGGGTGGCATGGTGAGCAAAAGAACAATGGATTTAAAACAGATCTGTGACTAGGGATTAGTGTTTGAAAAGTTTCAGCACTCCATCCATTATCTTGCTGTGTTGCAATGTTCGCCAGAAGTGGCCAGGCAATGCCCAGATGGTGGGTCTTATGTTCACTGTGTCCCTGGATTCAAGCTCACCTGGCTGATGAGAGGTGATACCCTGAAAGCGGTTCTAGGATGCTTGTTTTCGGTCCAGGGAGGACCATACCTGGCAGTTCAGGATGGACTATTCCCGTCGGGAGCAGGGTCAGGTCTGATTTGTACATGGTGTTATGTTTCATGCAGGTACCTCGATATAGGCTCAGGTAGTAACCAGACCTTTCACCTATATTTCCCCTGCCATTACACTAAATTACGGTTCTTGGTACTGACCTTTAACCTAGTTACGGTACTGCTTATGTGACGTGGGGTTTTCTCAGAAAACTAGCCTCATTCATTATGCATAAGGATTCTTGAAATTTCAGCAGGACTACCATCTCCTGCATAATAACTATGTATAAGGGTTATTCCTTCTGTCATCTTAGTCTGAGATGACACAGCAAGGTAGAGCCCCTCAGGGTACCACTTTGTGTATATAAACACCACATCTTTGCTGAGGCAGGGAGAGAAGAAAAAGGACTTCTATGCTGACACACTGATGCAAGATGCTGAGGTTCCTGCATGCAGATATTCCAGCTCACAGTGGTTTGACATCCCTCATGGGGTATCTACCTCGAGACCAAGACAGGGTTCCACAGTCTCTCACTTCAGGTAATGGGACTGACTTTTATCCTAGAAGAATTTTTGGCTCTACATCTACGCACATACTAGGTACACTTAGGTACATCTAGTTAGGGTTGCATCGTAGGCGTACGCATTATTACTGTCATATATTTTTATACCTGCCTGTATTCATTGTTTTAGCACTATGGTAGGAATCCACCATCCTTTTACTCTGTTGGTGCTGGTAATTATTTATATCTGTTTCTGTCTTATGGTTATCTCAGCATACCTATTTTACACTAGAATGATGCTGGTTCAATAAATGCTTATTTAAAACGTCCCCACCATTTATTCTGTGTATCTCTCTGAGACAAAGTGAGCACGCAGTGACTGAGCGAAAAGTACTGCACAGTTTGCACGATCCCTTATGGGACAGAGTTGTCATGTTCGATAGTTGCCAAGAACTATTCAATCCCTGGTAAGAGGAGTTTACAGTGGCGCTGTAAACTAGATGGTATACAGGCTATAATACCCGTCGGGGTGTCTGGAATTAGTCTGGACACCAATCCCACAGTCTAAGTTGTCTAAACGCGCGGATCTTATACAGGTTTATGGGAACTACACGACATGGTGCTACCAACGTTGGTTTGGTACTTATTTAACGGTCAACTCTGAGTAGTTCAGTTGGGCTATTCTCAGAGAACCCTATTAACATTTTTCCAGAGACGTCTGGAGTGGGTAAGAGAAAAATCCTCCACATCTGATTAGGCATATCCTAAGTATTAGCTATAGGTTTATCAAGCTTGAAGGACAAATAGTTTGCTGTCGTGCATAAAACCTTATCTCAGTTTCCTTGAAACTTCCTCTTTCTCAATAATGGCTGACGAAGACACCGCTGCGCAAGCACAACATGCTCCTGCAGCAAGGGAGGAAGAACAAGAAGGTGAAATAAGCATTTCAGAATAGGCCTGAACTGCCCTTACTTTGAAACTAGCAGACTATGGAGTCACACCTAGGGGTGGGACAGTAACATTTGTGATTGAGGCTCAAGAAACATATAGAACAGAGGTATTCTATTCCTGGGTTAAATTCCCACAAGCAGATGCACACACAAATACATTTCACTTTTACATTGAAGATGAAACATCAGATGAATACTGTCTGTATGAGGATAGTGAAATTCTGCTCACCTACCAGGAGCTTATAAACTGGTTTAAAGGCACCCTCCCACACAAAAGAAAAAGTGAGACTCAGTCCGCTCGGAAGAGATGGAGCAACTTGGCCAGTTCTAGCGGCTTACACACCGCATCCAGGCATTGACACAATGCCAGTAGCAGACGTATGTCCACTTCATAAAGTAATATTAAAACTTTACAGAAACCTGTCACAGTTTGTGATGAGAACACTCATACTTCAGCCATCAAGGGATACACCAGCAGGACAAATTCAGGCATCTACAACTCAAATAACACCACAAACGCTACATGCAGTTATGGGTAAAATGCAGAATAAACGTGAGCAAACGCCATTCTGGATAGCTCCAAAAATATCACAGTTAGAGGCAGTGTTTTCACACACAAGCCCTCAAGAAAAAGCCAGAATGCTAACAGTTGGCTTGCTAATGAGGATAGCTCCACATATAGAGGATTGTACCTCTTGGGATATAGTATTCACTGCCATATATACCAGAGCTCATGGTATCCCTTCATTAGCAGTAATACCAGATGTATTGAGACAAATACAGAATAAGTATGTAGCAGAACCTGCTCTGAACTTAGGGATGAAATTAGTTAGGAACTCCTTCCCAGGTATCAACTATTATATTAGCAAACATAAAAGGGGAGGCAGCAGCAGTGGCAATATGTCAACGCCTGAGAGATTTCACTCCTTTACAACTGGACCGTGAATTACCTAAAATTATTGAAGATACCTATGCCAAATTAGGTAGAGATAGTTTGGGAACTAGAGCAACAAAACCTCAACTCATGGGTGATCTTGAAAAAGAAAAGACCGATAAAACACCAAATTCTTCCAAAAAGAAATGGGATTAAAAAACAAAAGAATAGAGAGAATAGATCACAATCCAGGGGTGGGTCTCCTCAACAGGAGCCCTCTGAAAGGAGGTACATCCTTAGGAATCGTTATAACATTAAGAAACCTGACAGGTATCGGGATACTGATACACGTTCCTCTCATTCCTTTCAGGGTTCATCAAAAAACTCAGAGAGGGAAGGACGGTCAGAACACAGACAAGAAGAGCGCACAAAGTCCAGAGACAAGCAACACGCATCCAACTATACTTCTAAAAGAGAAGAGAAACCAAAATCAAAATCTCAATCTAAAAAGAAGGTAGCAGGTCTAAAAGTTAGACATGCCCAGAATTCTAAGGACTCAACTTCTGAACAGGGTGATAGCCTCTGACGATGTTAGACAGGGCAGCAGAAGTAACAATAGCTCACCAGAACCTGATGGAATTTCTGGTGATAGTGGAGTTCAATGAATATATCACAGTGGAGACACCTGATACGAGGGTAAGTGTCCCACATAGGTTACATGAAATAACACTCCAAATGGAGGGGGAAAAACCCAGACAAATTAAGGCACTCCTTTGGGAGCACCTGACTTATGGATATGACATCCTTTTAGCTGAAAAAGATTGCCACCTGAAAATGTTATGGAGTGCCTAAAGGGGGAGACGGAATTTTTTCTGGCTTTTTCTGACCTTGTTCCAGTATATGTAAAATATGCATTTTATTGCAACTGTTGAACTTGGCCCTTTTTGTAGGGTCATCCCTAAACTTTTTGCCTTCCACCTGTATTTTTTCTGACCTGGTGTTGGCTGTTTTATGACTCTGGGCACCTTACCACTGCTGACCAGTGCTAAGGTGCATATGCTCTCCCTATGGTAACATTTATACATTGATTGGTGTCCATGTTTGGCTTATTTGGTTTACTATCAGCCCCTAGTAAAGTGCACCAGGAGTGCCAGGGCTTGTAAATACAAATACCGCTGGTGGGCCTGCAGCACTGGTTGTGCCACCCACAGAAGCGGCCTAGTAAAATATGTCTAGGGTCTGCCATTGCAGACCCTGCGCGCGGTCTGGTACCGTCGCACTGACTGTGCAAGTGCCCCCACTTGCCAGTCCCTAGACCTTCCCTTAACTACATATTAGTCACCCCTTTGGTAGGCTCAAGGGCAGGGTGCATTGTAGGCATAAGGTAGGACATGCCCTGATGTGTGTGGCATGTCTTAATAGTGAATTACAGCCATTTTCGTTTTTCACTATTGAAGGCTACCTGCTCTTCATAGGCCAGAATGGGCTGCTGGAATTACTACACGCTGTAATCCCAGTGGACTCATAGAGCATGGTAGAAAGTTATATTCAGTATGCCTGAACTCAGAATAATAAAATACTTATTTTAGTAAAGTTTATTTTAATATCCTGCGTTTGTAAATGCTACTTTTAGAAAGTTAGTATTTACTGACCTGGCCATTTCAGTCCACCTCTGCTGTGTGTGTGTGTTCTGCCTAGCAACAGTAAGGAGCAGGGTTGGGTTATCCCCAGAGACAGGCTGGCTGCCAGGTGGTGGGTAGAGAGATTACACCAGGATGGGTGGGAGGAGTCCACCCTTGACTCTGAATAGACCTGTGCTCTGACAGCACAAAGCCGGCTCTGCCCCCTGTGGAGCGGCTGATGTCTCTGCCCTGCTGCTGAAAGGAAAGAGCAGAGTCACCACAACAAAGTGCTCAAAAACTGGACTGAGCCAGGCCCAGGCCCCCTGGCGCTAAAGAACAAAAGAATCGCACTATAAAAGTAGGAGCCTGGCTCCTAAGAAATCAGATCCTGTTTACGCAACGACGAACCTCTGCCTGAAGGAGAAGGACCTGGAGAAGCTGAAGGAGGAATACTGTCTCTCTGCCTGAGAGACTGGCCTGCAGTGGGTGCCTGTCTGCTGGAAGGAGAGGAAAAGACTGAAGGAAAAGACTTTGAATCAACTTGTGCTGAACAATCTCCAAGGGCTTGCTTGTGAACTTGCCCCCTGATCTGCGCCCCAGGAACAGTGGGCGCAACCTACCCCCAGAAGAGGAGAAGTAGCTGGACGCAATTCCGTGACGCTGATCCCCAGAGAACCTGTGTGCCTCTCCCCCTTTCTCTACACCGCGACGTCTGCCACCTGGGACTACCACGAGCACCGCAAGGACCTGCCTACCTGGTCCAAGCACCGCAAGTACCAGCCCCTCCGAGCCATAGCTCGCAACGCGGAGAAAGGCACCTGAAGGCCTGCGCACCGAGCCCTGGCGACCCTGTGCCGTCAAGATCACCGCGAGGCCCTGTGCACACTTGTGATCCCCTGAAAAGCTGATGGCGCTGTAACAGCGCTGTGGATTGCCCCGGAGCTGCTTCCCCCTCCTCTGCCCTTGGTCGTGTGACTGAGACCTTCTTCGGGTGCCCCACGAAGCACCGCCGCCCTCTGACTGCGAGGGACGACACCGCGACGTGGGACACCGCTCCGTCAAAACCCGAGGCCGCCGGGACCATCCCCGTGCAGAACAAAGGTATTTTGGACGATCGTGCTGAAATTACGGTCCGTACGTGCCTTTGTACGGACCGTGCTTGTCCCCAAAGTGCCGTGGTCTGAATCGTACTACCTGTGAAAATATTCCTGTGCGCACCGTACTGCTTCGTACTGAAGCGTACTACCTTTGATGATATCCTTGTTCGCACTGTACTGCTTTTAACAATCATTGTGCCCTGGGCCTAGTTCGACCCGTACTGCCAGGACCGTAGTCCGACTCGCACCTGCTTTTATAATATTCTGGGTGACATTGTACGGCCCGAGTCCGAGTCGTACTGATTGCAATCCTTGCCGCTTTTGAAACGTACTGCCTGGCCTTGGTTCGAACCGTACTGATCTTGGTTGGAACCGTACTGGCCTCTGGAGCAGTGTAGTTCGAACCGTACCTGCTCCGGACCGTACCCGCATTGAAAACCATTGCCGGTGCTCACGCGAGAAGCGTGGTACTCGGCAAGCGTACTCCGGCTCACGCGGGAAGCGTGAGAAACGGCAAGGTCCTGTCAAAACCTTGCCCAGAGCACCCCAAAGGCGCTGCGAAGTGCCCCGAAGACCTAAAGAACTTATTTTAAAGAGAACGGTGCCATTTTAAAACCTGTAGACTGCCCTTAAGCATTTGAAAGTAACTGGATTCAGATTCGCTAAGAGAACTGTATTTATGCAACCTGCCTGAAAGAAAACCCTTTTATATAAAGACTTCTACTTTTGATAAATACAGCCTTGTGTCTTTTGTGTGGTGGGGTGGTGATTATTGTGTGGGACAACTTGAACGCTTAACCTTATGCCCTCTGGAAATTTAGCCTGACTGCTCGCGCCACGTTACCTAGAGGGTGAGCAGGGGTTATTTTTAAAGAGGTGATCCTTTACCCTGACTTGGATGAAAAGGGTCCCTGCTTGTCGCAAGTGCATACCTGCGCCAACCAGAGACCCCGGATTCTAACATTGGTGGCAGCGGTGCGGATTTACGGATTTGCGTTCTTGGTGTCTGCGCAGTGATTACTAGCCATTGCACAGTGAGGACAGTCCAGTAGCTTGAGCTACAGAACTTTTAGAATTTTAACTTCGCTTGCCAAGAGAAGAAGATCCCTTGTGTTTGGAGTCATGCCGGGCCCAAACAGCATAGAGAAAACTGCGCTGAAAGCCTGGATTGAATCCAGGGGTGCGACCAAGGAAGTTACACCATTGAAACCAGCGGGAAGCGTTCGCAGTTTTGGCAGAGACCTGTCGCCAGAGGAGCTGGCAGACAGACAGGCCGCCAGGGATCATAAATTGAAGTTGGCAGAGCTGGAAGTAAATGCCCAATTGGAGCTAGAAAGCAAGAAGCTGGCTCTGGAAGAAAAGAAAATGCAAATGGAGCATGACTTCCTAATGAAGAAATATGATATGGAGCTCGAGAGGCTTGAGGCCATGAGTGTCTCAGCCCAGCAACAAGAAAGGTGCGTAGCTCAGAGATTGAGCTTTTCTGAGTGGGAGGAGGAATCCAGCTCAGATGGTGGCAGCAGTATTGAATTCTCTAGTGCTGAAAGAGTAGTACGCACACCCAGAGATGTGGCGCCTGACTTGAAGGAGGGGGTTAACACACACCAGGAGGTTCAAGGGCATGAGGTAGCTCCAGTAGTGTGCAGTATCCCTGAAGGGAATAGGGTAACTGGTGCAGGGGTTCATAGTCCTAGTGGTGGGAGGGACACTCTACTGGCTCTAGATGAGAGGCGCAGGGAGAGGGGTTCCCCCAACATTGAAGTCCTGGTAGGTGAGTGTGAAGACCGCCCAGAAGAGTGTGGGTTGTGTGACAGAGACAGTCAGATACTGTCTTGCCAGTCTCAGGAGAGTGGTGTGGAGTACGTGTGTGAGGCACTGGATGGTAAGGTGAAGGCTAGTTTGGTTAACCCTGCTAGGGGGCTGTGTGATCCAATTGTGGGAGAGCATATTTTAAGTCCCTGTTTTCCAGAGCTATGTCAACACCTGTTGGAGAGTGAGTTCTCTGACCGCAGGGAACTCACATTGGAGGCAGACCTTTTGGTGGATTCCAGGGGGTCTGGAGAGGCATTGGGGAGTGATCCTGTGGGGAGTGGCTCAGGTATCTTCCAACCCAGAGTGGTGGAAGTGGTGCAGAGTAGCCCAGCTAGGTCCCATGGTAGTGGGAGGGGTGTAGGGGCTCATGTCCTGTCTCAGTGGAGAAGGAGTGAGTGTGGGGTTGCGTGCCCCCAGGTGCCCGAAACCCAGTCTCAGAGCCTGGATGGTTCTTTAAGGGAACACCAGGCGGGGAGCCTAGGCTGTCCTGATGGGCCACCCGTTGAGGGGGATCCCCTAGTGTCTAGTGGACAGGGAGTGTATGTAAGCAGGCCTCCCTCGGTTCTGGTGTCTGGCAGTACCGCTCCAGTAGGGAGGGTGCAGAGGTCCAGATTGAGGGGTGAGAGGGGGAAAGAGTCCCCAGTGGAAGAACCAGTGGGTCAGGGGCCAGCCAGAAGGGCTGCGTCACCAGTGAATGACCATGGTGAAACCACTTCTGTCCTGGGGGATCTTCAGGCACTGTCAGATGGACAGGGGTCGGGAGATCAGCGCCAGGCAGACTGTCACACAACACATGAGTTATGTGTCACCCTCAGGGGGGGCATGCATGCTCCCCGGGAAGTCCTGGTGCGCCAGGCGAGCGTTCAACCGCATGGGTTGGACCCAGGGTTGGGAAGCCAGGTTCAGGTGTGGTCTGACCTGGAGGGTAGGACCACTGTAATCAGTGTCCTGACCCATGTTGCTTCTAGGGGTACCACGCCAGTTGGGAGTAGGGCAGTACTCTGGAAGGGGGTGCAGAGGGAGGGAGTCCTCGCCTCTGACTCCGGCTCAACTGAAGGGTTTAGACCCTAGGTTGAAGGGCCAGGTTCAGGGTGTACCCCCTGACCTGGGCACCCAGTTGCAGGATAGAACCCCTGAACTGGTGAGCGAATTGCGCAGGACACCTGCCACAGGTGCCCTGGCAATTCTGGAAGGGGGTGCCACTCCAGGTGGGAGGGAAGAGAGCCCCAAGGAGGAGGACCGGGTGTGGGAGAAGCCACCCCAGTCTTTGGTCCAGCCGCTCGGTACAGTCCCGGGGCTGGTGGGTCAGTGCCAGGATGTCATACCTGACCTGACAAGGGGGAGAATGGACAAAGGGTGCCAAGCACCTGGGGCTACTGCCCCCCGCTCCCCGGTGCCACAGAGGATTGAGAGCCCTGAGAGGCATACGGCCTGGGTCTCATCCCTGACTACTGTCAGTGGCCACTGTAGCATTTTGCTGTCTCTCTGGTGGGACACACCTGTGGGCCAGTTAAGGTTAGGTGCTGCACAGGTGGTGTCCACAGGTGAGGAGAAGGGTTCCCCATGGTTTGGCTTGGTGGACCCTGAGAGTATGGACAGAGGGAGTCCGATAGGTTCAGATTGGCATAGAACTGGAGTCTGCCCCTGCAGTTGCGGGCCAGGTCCTTGTTCTATCGCCCCAAGCAGGGAAGACCATCACGGTGGTGATTGGTCTTCCCTGCGTTTTGGCTGGAAGGGGGTTGTGTTGGACTTGGCCCTTTTTGCAGGGTCATCCCTAAACTTTTTGCCTTCCTCCTGTATTTTTTCTGACCTGGTGTTGGCTGTTTTATGACTCTGGGCACCTTACCACTGCTGACCAGTGCTAAGGTGCATATGCTCTCCCTATGGTAAAATGTATACATTGATTGGTGTCCATGTTTGGCTTATTTGGTTTACTATCAGCCCCTAGTAAAGTGCACCAGGAGTGCCAGGGCTTGTAAATACAAATACCGCTGGTGGGCCTGCAGCACTGGTTGTGCCACCCACAGAAGCGGCCTAGTAAAATATGTCTAGGGTCTGCCACTGCAGACCCTGCGCGCGGTCTGGTACCGTCGCACTGACTGTGCAAGTGCCCCCACTTGCCAGTCCCTAAACCTTCCCTTAACTACATATTAGTCACCCCTTTGGTAGGCCCAAGGGCAGGGTGCATTGTAGGCATAAGGTAGGACATGCCCTGATGTGTGTGGCATGTCTTAATAGTGAATTACAGCCATTTTCGTTATTCACTATTGAAGGCTACCTGCTCTCCATAGGCCAGATTGGGCTGCTGGAATTACTACACGCTGTAATCCCAGTGGACTCATAGAGCATGGTAGAAAGTTATATTTAGTATGCCTGAACTCAGAATAATAAAATACTTCTTTTAGTAAAGTTTATTTTAATATCCTGCGTTTGTAAATGTTACTTTTAGAAAGTTAGTATTTACTGACTTGGCCATTTCAGTCCGCCTCTGCTGTGTGTGTGTGTTCTGCCTAGCAACAGTAAGGAGCAGGGTTGGGGAATCCCCAGAGACAGGCTGGTGGTGGGTAGAGAGATTACACCAGGATGGGTGGGAGGAGTCCACCCTTGACTCTGAATAGACCTGTGCTCTGACAGCACAAAGCTGGCTCCGCCCCCTGTGGAGCGGCTGATGTCTCTGCCCTGCTGCTGAAAGGAAAGAGCAGAGTCACCACAACAAAGTGCTCAAAAACTGGACTGAGCAAGGCCCAGGCCCCCTGGCGCTAAAGAACAAAAGAATCGCACTATAAAAGTAGGAGCCTGACTCCTAAGAAATCAGATCCTGTTTACGCAACGACGAACCTCTGCCTGAAGGAGAAGGACCTGGAGAAGCTGAAGGAGGAATACTGTCTCTCTGCCTGAGAGACTGGCCTGCAGTGGGTGCCTGTCTGCTGGAAGGAGAGGAAAAGACTGAAGGAAAAGACTTTGAATCAGCTTGTGCTGAACAATCTCCAAGGGCTTGCTTGTGAACTTGCCCCCTGATCTGCATCCCAGGAACAGTGGGCGCAACCTACCCCCAGAAGAGGAGAAGTAGCTGGACGCAATTCCGTGACGCTGATCCCCAGAGAACCTGTTTGCCTCTCCCCCTTTCTCTACACCGCGACGTCTGCCACCTGGGACTACCACGAGCACCGCAAGGACCTGCCTACCTGGTCCAAGCACCGCAAGTACCAGCCCCTCCGAGCCGTAGCTCGCAACGCGGAGAAAGGCACATGAAGGCCTGCGCGCCGAGCCCTGGCGACCCTGTGCCGTCAAGATCACCGCGAGGCCCTGTGCACACTTGTGATCCCCTGAAAAGCTGATCGCGCTGCAACAGCGCTGTGGATTGTCCCGGAGCTGCTTCCCCCTCCTCTGCCCTTGGTCGTGTGGCTGAGACCTTCTTCGGGTGCCCCACGAAGCACCGCCGCCCTCTGACTGCGAGGGACGTTTCCGCGACGTGGGACACCGCTCCGTCGAAACCCGAGGCTGCCGGGACCATCCCCGTGCAGAACAAAGGTATTTTGGACGATCGCGCTGAAATTACGGTCCGTACGTGCCTTTGTATGGACCGTCCTTGTCCCCAAAGTGCCGTGGTCTGAATCGTACTACCTGTGAAAATATTCCTGTGCACACCGTACTGCTTCGTACTGAAGCGTACTACCGTGCCAGGACCGTAGTCCGACTCGCACCTGCTTTTATAATATTCTGGGTGACATTGTACGGCCCGAGTCCGAGTCGAACTGATTGCAATCCTTGCCGCTTTTGAAACGTACTGCCTGGCCTTGGTTAGAACCGTACTGATCTCGGTTGGAACCGTACTGGCCTCTGGAGCAGTGTAGTTCGAACCGTACCTGCTCCGGACCGTACCCGCATTGAAAACCATTGCCGGTGCTCACGCGAGAAGCGTGGTACTCGGCAAGCGTACTCCGGCTCACGCGGGAAGCGTGAGAAACGGCAAGGTCCTGCCAAAACCTTGCCTAGAGCACCCCAAAGGCACTGCGAAGTGCCCCGAAGACCTAAAGAACTTATTTTAAAGAGAACGGTGCCATTTTAAAACCTGTGGACTGCCCTTAAGCATTTGAAAGTAACTGGATTGAGATTCGCTAAGAGAACTGCATTTATGCAACCTGCCTGAAAGAAAACCCTTTCATATAAAGACTTCTACTTTTGATAAATACAGCCTTGTGTCTTTTGTGTGGTGGGGTGGTGATTATTGTGTGGGACAACTTGAACGCTTAACCTTATGCCCTCTGGAAATTTAGCCTGACTGCTCGCGCCACGTTACCTAGAGGGTGAGCAGGGGTTATTTTTAAAGAGGTGATCCTTTACCCTGACTTGGATGAAAAGGGTCCCTGCTTGTCGCAAGTGCATACCTGCGCCAACCAGAGACCCCGGATTCTAACAGCAACCATGTTGGGTGGGATGCTGAGTCACCTCATCTTGAAATCCCAGTAAAAACTACTCAAACTCCACAGACACAATACCCAAATAAAACAAGGTGCGAAAAAACAAGTCAGGGAGATCTTAGATCAACTTGAATACCAGGGTGTAATTGAAACTCGCACCTCTTCAATGAATATTCCTTTGTTTCCTGTAATGAAACCCAATAATTCATTCCGTCTAGTTTTTGACTACAGACATCTGAACACATACTCTAAAACATCTGCAGTACAGAATGCACACAGTGCAGCTTTAAGGAATAAGATTGTACGGAAAAAATACAAAACAGCATTCAATATCTCAAGTGGATTTTTCTGCAAAAATATAGCTTCTGAAAGCAGATATTTAACAGCATTCGTGGTGCACGGTTCTCAGCGTCAATTTTGTCGACTGCCCCAAGGGTGTAAGAAAAGCCCTGGGAAGATCTCGCTAGGGTAACAGAGTTACTTCAGAATTTGGATGAAGAGCCATTGTCCTATGTAGATGATATGTATCTGATGGATGATGATTTAATGGACCAATTCACCAGGGTGAGCAACATCATTTTGAGGTTTGCCTCTGAGGGCTACAAAGTAAATTCAAAAAAATCGAAAATAGCCCACTTCAATGTCCTATTTTAGGAATATGAGCTTTCAAGTGAACAGAAAAGCCTTGCAGCTAACTTTTTAGAGAAGTGTGCGGTGCTCCAACCTCTTAAATCATTGAAAAACCTACAATCCATATTGGGATTCCTAAAATTTGGCAGAACATACATTTTAGATTACGCAGAAAAACTGGAACCTTTCTACGACTTAATAAGACCTGATTTTTCAGTTAGGAATTGGACACAGGAATACACAGATATCCTTTGTTCCCCACAAGCTGACAAGATAGCATCCAAACACCTACACACACGTTTAAACACCATAAACTTGGTGATCCGTGTTATAGCGGGCCAATCTGGGTATAGTTACCTAACCTTCAATGACGGCGAAACTGCACCTATAGCATATAAATCACACTTGTATACAAACACGGAAATGTGTTTTGATTCCAGAGACAAAATTCTGACAGCAGTACAGATGGCTGTAGTAAGAGAAAGCGCACTGGCTCAGGGGAAACGAATAAGTGTTGTGACTCGAGTACCGGCTTTAGAGGCTGTCACAAAGGCAAGCGTTCCTAATGCACAAGCTTTACATCCAAGATGGATACAATGGGCTAATTCTCTCACTGCAACAGATGTAGATTAAAATTTGACTCTACTCTTAAAATGCAAGCATTCCTGCAATACTAACGAGAATATCCTGTCCCAAATGAAATAATGACTCTAGATCAGTATGAATATATTATTTACACTGACGGATCTGCTCAGCCGGCCTTAGGAAGTAAACAAAAGTACATCGCTGTGTATGCGATTGTGAAGGGTCATATGCAGGAAGGCAAGTTCCATCCTAGCAGTACGAAAACACTGTCTCTAGGAGACTGCACGGCACAGCCATCAGACTTAAAAGCCCTGCTACTGGCACTAATAAATACGGATCAAGAATTCACTACACTGGTTGTGTGCAATTCATTGTACTGTGTCTAGTCATCAATCAATATCTTTACTACTGGGGCCAAAATGGGTTTAAAGACTCAAAAGGTTGCACAATTAAGCATAAATCCCTATGAGAACAGGTAGCTGAGTTGAAAAACTAACTACCTAGAGCTCATGTGATACACACGCTGAGTCATCAATGTGATGGCGTTCACGTAGAGAATTCATTGGCTGACGAAGCCACAAAAGGGGCAGTACGAACTGCTACTGTAGCAGACATCACTCATTATAAAACAAGAATAGATGGACGCACAATAATATAAGTCATTTCTTCATGCAAAAACAGCACAGCCTTGCCGAAAGGTTTTCCACTCATGTACTCCTACAATTTAGATGCAAATAACAATCCATATGCTCAAATTCCAGGAGTGCGGGATAAAGTAATACCAAACATGGATCACAGATTAGACTTAATACTAGCTGCACATGAGGGTCTAGAATCTGCACATGCAGGGATTACTGTGACATTTTCCTTGCTGAAGCAACGCTATTGGTCGCCAGGACTAACTAAACAAATAAAGAATTTTGTCCTAGAGACTGTGCTACTCCTTTCCATACAATCCAGAGGGAAAATTCAGTTGTGGAGAGGAAAAAGGGAGACTTAGAGCAATCTTTAACAGCATGGGTATTAGGTTTGGGTGATAGTTGGGTCAATCCCTTATATGGGGTCCAGAGGGCTCTCTACAATATGCCAAGAAGTTCCCTAGGAGGTGTCACTCCTTACGTAGTCCTATTTGGGACGAGAATGTTGGTACCTGATTTAGGCTATAAAACCACAGTGGTGGATGAAAAACCTTTTGACATCAATAAATGTTTGGCTGTTTTACAGGATCTCAGTGAATTCCGGGCACTACAAAGCAACATGCAAGTAAGATGCTCTGCCACTGGGGAAGTCAAATCAGTCATGGCAAGACCTGCCTGGATGCCAAAATTCGGGGATCTGATCAGCGAAAAGATTTGGGACAAGAAAGAATTT
This sequence comes from Triturus cristatus, assembly GCF_964204655.1. NCBI lineage: Eukaryota > Metazoa > Chordata > Amphibia > Caudata > Salamandridae > Triturus > Triturus cristatus. The sequence continues at coordinate 720,840,174 of NC_140588.1, forward strand.
GGGCCATCATACAGAATGTACCTGTCCTGGCTGTCGAAGGAACAAGAACAGTCCTACTTCTGCCTCTGGCTGGCAAAAAAGAAAAGAGATTTGTCTCCATCGATCTGATCAAACTACACATTGTGGCCAATACTGAATAGTAGGCCTTGTGGGTGCCTGGGTAGCCAACGCTCTCCTCTCGCTACCACACAGGAAGTTCAGACAGAAAGACTCATAACATTTGAGGAGCCACTAATACAAAATAATAGACTTTCCAACAATGAAATGGAACTCAATCCTATTGATACAGAACATCAAAACACTAATGAAAGACAGATATAAATTCGGCCTACCACTGATAGCTACATAAATATGCCTCTACAAGAGATGTCGTCCAGTTCAACAAAACCTGCTGAGCTACCAAAGATCGATCAAACTGCATCTGGCTACTTCATTGATTTTGATGCCTTTTTTCTTGATCCCAGTGAACCTGAAACAAGGCCAGCTCAAGTTTCCCGTACACAACAACTTCATGAATTCTACATCTTTCTGAAAAACTCTTACCTATTATCACCTTGGCTACAACTCTGGATAATAACTGGAATACTGTTCTTTATTTTCTGGATTGGCCTAGTGACTGTCTTTTGCTTACTCATGAACGGAAATTATCTCCCAGAACGCTCTGCAGTATCAAATGTGGACTTGGTCCTGTAACCTCATAAGTCATCTCATCCTGATCAAAGAGACCTGTCCTTCGCGAACATTACAGCTGTTCCAATTCCTGATGGTATCATTTGGGGCAGAGTTTCATATGATGTATTTGGCCCTATAGAACATTTGAAAATACCTCATGTAATTAAAATGTCTTTAAATTATGTCATTACCTCCAGTAGATTTTCCGACGATTGGGATTTTGAAACTGTAAATAATTTGTTGTCTGATTTAGAACAATCTGCTGCATTTTCAAGCACTGTAGTGTTAGAGGACACATCTGATTATGACACAATGTACAGTTAACAACATTATGTTCATCACTTTTTGTATAAATCCAGTATCCCACGTAATGTTTTTACATACCACCAATGGGAATATTGCCCAACACCAATGAAAGTTAGTTCACGAACATTCACACTGATGTTTTCTTGTTTTTCAGGGTTTAACAGTTCTGACACAACCTCATATTACTACAAGGTTGCACCTACAACTGCACAGAAAAATATGCTTAAAAACGCCAAACATATCTACTCTGCATCCTTTATTTCCCAACTGTCTGAACAGGGTTTCGACTTATGGAGGGACACTATAGACATAAAATCAGTCTGGGGTTCAAAGAACATGGCAAGTTCAGGGAACAGAAGCACTATTTCAAGCATGCCTCATTCCACAGCAGATCATATTGCTGAATGACACTGTGCAACAGACTTCCTGTCTTGGACTAGCCAAGAACAAGGATTTGAACACACCTCAGATTCCCTCACCATCACACTTTGAGAGGTGACTAAACTTTACAACAAATGGTGAGGATACAGTAGATTACATCATACATACAGTTGCATACAATTCATCAGACCCCGATGGAAGGGATGGTTAGTTTGGCCCTAAGACACCTATAGGTGTCAGTCAAGGTTCATGGGTACCACCACAGGGTTTAATATCCATAGGCCGGACCAACGCTAAGTACAACGAGAACACCTGGGGATAGTGACATCATACAGTGTTGGGAAGTTATGCCTCAATTGGCTAAAAACCTCAACACTATCCCAGGTGAAAAAACACTTATCCTTACTATCAGAAGACATAGATTTAAGGGAATTTTTTTTGGGTCCCCGAAAGCCACGTCAGAAATGTTCCTTATACGCTGTTTATATTAAAATCTGGACAATCTCTCAACAAGAAGCTGCAGAGAGACTTTGCGAAATTGATAGCATTAAATTAGAAAAGGCCTTAGCGGTGGTTGACAATAGTATGACCACATTAACATCCAGGATTTATTCACTGGGTACCAATTTATCGTCTGCTATAGATATACTAGAACAGGATTTGTCCATACTACAGCATGGACAGTCTCAGCTACGTTCTATTATGTTGTTAAGGTGGATGCTACAATCATTGTGTTCTGGATATGTGCCTTGGCGATTTATCAACAGTATGTCCTTTTTCTTTTCACACAATCTAACTAAAAAACAAAGAACAATGGCACAGAGAGGAGCAAAATATACGATGCTGCGTATTGAAAAACTGGAACAATTACCTTTCACTGTGGCAAAGTCACTATCCACAGAATGGTTAATTCATGGCCATATATTGTTACAACTTTCCAGTTTCAGTGTTGCCTAGAACAACAACAGGCATGCAGATATGAAGCAATGGGTAAGGAATTAATCAAGTAATCTTGGGAATTGCTGTATCAGTTTCGATGCAGGAGTGGAGACATGGAAGTATTTCTCAGCGGTACTGACTGCGAGAACTCTTTGGGTGGATCTCTCAAATGCCAGGATATCATGCTTCAATGGTTGCATGATATCCTGTCATAATATATGTTAGACCTGACACCATTGGCGTGAGTCTCCCTTTCTTTTTTTTTTCGCTGTGCCTCCTCTGTTTTTCTGGTGATAGATGCTCTGGGCCAATGTCATTCAGTGTCGCACCGCGGATGCTCCCTGTGTAAAGAAGACATATGAATTGATGTATCCCTGATTGGGTTATTTGGTCTACCTGTTAGTCCCTAGTAATGTGGCCTGTGTGTGCCCAGGGCTGGTAAACCAAATGCTGCTGGTGGGCCTGCAAGGCTGGTTTGCGCCACCCACAGAAGCAGTTTGTAAAGTGTGTCTCAGACCTGCCACTGCAGTGTCTGTGTGCAGTCTAGAACTGCCATCGTGGCTGTGAAGTGCATCCACTTCCCAGCCCCTGAACCGTCCCTTGGCATCATGTAAGCCACCCCTATGGTAGGGTGCATTGTATGTGTAAGGTAGGACACACTCTGATATGTGTAGCATGTCCTGGTAGTGAATTACACCCAATTTCGTTTTTCACTACTGTAAGGCTTCCTTTTCTCCATAGGTCAGAATGGGAGGTTTGTCTATTACATTCTATAGTCCTAACTGACCCATAGTACATGGTAGAAAAATGAATTTAGTATGCCTGAGCTCAGAATATTAAAATACATCTTTAAGTGAAGTTTATTTTTATATTCTGTGTTTGAAAATATCACTTTTAGAAAGTAGGTATTTTCTTGCCTAAGCCTTCCAGTGTGCTCTGCTGTTATGAGTATTGGCTGTCTGGTTTTGGAGGGACAGGGCAGGCTGAGTCAGACCTGGGTTGACTAGAGAGATCTGCATTGGAGTGTGGGGAGGGGTAGCTCCTGGACCTGAATAGAGCTGTGCCTGGCTCCACCTCCCACTGTGCATCTGATGGCAGACCCCCTCTCTCTGAAAGGAAGGATGCAGCCTGGTAAACAAAGTGCTCCAGGGCTGGGCAGAACTGGTTCTGACTGGGTTCAGTGACTTGTAGCTTCTGAGAACAAAGACTTTTGGGGTATAAATATCTGTGCTGAAACCTCTACAATTGGTATTGCCCCTGGATCTCAAGACCAACCTCTGTCCGTGGAACAGAAGGAAGCTGCAGAAGAGGACTGTCCTTGTGTTGTGGGCTATTCCCTGGATTGGCCTGCAGTAGCTGTCACTGGACTGGAAATAAGAGGGAAAAGGAGCTGTAAGAGAACTTTTTAATCTTGAACCTGCAATCACCCAAGGTCTAGAGAGAGAACTAGCCTCCTGACTGAAGTCTCAGGACCAGTAGACTTCATTTTGTCACTAAGGCTTGTTAGCGAGCCGCCGCAGCTGAGGAGCGTCAAGAAAATAATCGCACGGCTGCCGCTGAGGGCTCGCTGGCCTGATCATCGCCCCACCCGCTTGCGGGCCTCAAAATTGTTGCTAAAGCCTGTTAGCGAGCTGCCACAGCCAAGGCTCATCAGGAAATTCATCGCGCGGCTGCCGCTGAGGGATCATTGGCCTGATCATCGCCCCGCACGTTTGCGGGCCTCGAAATTGTCGCTAAGGCCTGTTAGCCAGCCGCTGTAGGCAAGAAGCATCAAGAAAATCATCGCGTTGCTGCCCCTGAGGGCTCGCTGGCCTGATCATCGCCCGCATGTTTGCGGGCCTCAAAATTGTCGCTAACACCCGTTAGCGAGCAGCCGCGACCAAGAGCATGAGGAAAAACATCGCTAACCCGCCGTAGCGGCATTTTTGTGGATTATTGATAACAACATCCAGGAACTGTGAGTAAAAGGGTTGCAGAGACCATTGCCCTGAACTGAACTTTGCATTCCCCATTTGAACTATTTTTGCAGCATCCAGAGAGAATTATTTTTGTACAGTATTGTGGCTTTCTCGTTATTTGGTCTTGTGATAAGCCTACATATAAAGATAACTATTTTTTGATACCTACCTGTTTTGTGTCCCTTTGTAGTGTTCCTCACTGTATTACTGTGTATGGTCATAGACGCTTAACACACTGCCACTGAGATTAGCCTAACTGCTCGTGCTACGTTACCACAGGGTGGAGCAGGGGTTGTCAAACTGGTGCATCCCTTCACTCTGACTTAGGAAGTAGGGTCCCTGCTTGGACAGTGGCCATCCACTGCCAACCAGAGACCCCATTTCTAACATTGGCGGTCAGCGGTGGGGATCTGGACTTGTGTTTATGACCACATACAGTGTACACTACTAGTGAGTGCAGACCATAACGTACCACATACTTATGTGAGGATTTCTTTTTTTTTAGTCTATTTTTGATTAAGAGTGCCAGTTGTTAATACAATGGCCAAGCCCAGAGCTGTTGACCCAGAAGAGTTCTCCTGGGAAGAGGAGAAGATAGATACCTACACTTCCAAGGAGCTAAAAAATGTTTGCGAGAAATTTACAGTCCCTACCACAGGTTTCACCAGGAAAGAAGAATTTTGCAAGGCACTGAAGGCCTGGATAGCAGCCAGGGATGCCCCTAGGAATATGGAAAAGCCTGTGGTGGAGGGAGAGAATGTGGATGAAGTGATTGATGTAGTTGGTGGCAAAGCGCTTTCCAGCCCGGGCACGAGTGTGTCGGCGAGGGGTCTGTCCCCAGAGGAGATGGAGGACAGGGAAAGAGAGAGACGCCATAATATGGAGAGGGCTAAGATGCAACTAGAAGATCAGAGGAAGAGAGACCTTGAGAACAAGAAGCTAGAGTTTGAAATGATGAAAATGAAGCTTGAGCATGAGAGAGCATTGAGGGAGCTGGAGATTAAGGCAAAGAATGGAGAGACCTCCAGTCCCCTCTGGTGGCAGCATACCAGTCGCACAGACAGAGAGCAGAGTATACATTCCTAAAGAGGTTATTGAGGATTTCCACAAGAGTGAGGATATTGGGCAATGGTTTGTCGCTTATGAAATAGCTATGGTGTCCCACTGGGTCCCTGAGAAGGATTGGGGAGCGGGGTTGTGGGGACGGTTTGTGAGTGAGCGGAGAGACACCTTGTTGGATCTGCCCCCAGGAAGTAGAATGGTTTATGAACACATAAAAGAAGTGCTGATGACCCGCTATGGGTTGACCCCTGAGATGTAAAGACAAAGGTTTAGGTCCTGTAAGAAGTTGGAAGGTACCACATGGGTGGAATATGTGTCTTTTTTTTGCAGAGCAATGGAACGCTGGGTAAAAGGTAGCAAAGTAGAAACTTTTGATCAACTGTATGATTTGATTGCATGGGAGCATCTATCTGATAACTGTTTTCCTGAGCTACGCCAACACCTCATTGATTGCAGGCTGACTAACCCTAGGAAGCTTGCTGAGGAGGCGGACCGCTGAGTCAGCACCAGGGTTCACAAGGGTCCAATGAGAGACTTCGCCAGAGGTAGGCAGGGTCCCCAGCAGAGAAGTGGGGGGGACAGGGGTCAACCAAGGGAGTTCCACCGAGGGCCCCAAAGTAATACCCAAGGGAACCAAGCAGTGGTGTCCCAGCCTCCCCAAGAAAGGAAGCCAATGCCCCCAACTGGTAGATCTGTTCACAGGGGGCCCCGACTTGTTATCATTGTGGCCAATGTGGGCCACCAGTCCTTTGATCCCCAGTGTCCTTAGAGGGCTACTGCCGTACCCCCCCCCCGTGCGCCACTCCGCCAGATGGCTAGTGTAGCCTTTGAAGGAGAGGAGATGGATGCCCAAGAGGGGTGGGACCCTGTACAGTTAACCCTTGTCTCCCTAGGAAACTGCAAGATGGTCCCTAAACCTTCACTGCCTGACGACACTATGAAATACAGGCAGTGGGTGACCATCAATTGCCATAAAGTGGAGGCTCTCAGGGACACAGGAGCCAGTATAACTGCTGTCAGCTCCCAGTTGGTGTCCCAGGAGCAGATCATTCCCCATGCATTCTTCCCAGTAGTGTCAGCCGACAACTCAGAGAGCCAATGTGAGGTGGCTCAGGTTTCCTTCGAGTGGGGGGGTCTCAGGAACTCTTCAGGTAGCTGTGAGGCCCGCCATGCCTGTAGACTGTCTGTTGGGCAACGATTTGGAGAACTCACCGTGGGCTATGGTGGAGAGGAGTTCTCACTTGGAAATGCTGGGTCTGCCTGAATGGGCATGTGCCACCACTCGGTCAATGGCAGCCAAAGAGGGTGTTGAGAAAAGTCTGGAGCCTGAAAGTATGGCCCAGATCCCTGCCTTAGAGAGAAGGAGCAGGGGACACGGGAAACCAGCCCCCCTAGTTCCCACGGCCCAGAAAGGAGCAGCCCTTCAAGGGGATGCCCTAGACCCTATCGGGAGCAAAGCACCAACTTGGGGGACCTGCCTGAGCTGACCCATTGGCAGCAGGAGGGGGGCCCACTAGGGAAGACTTTTGTGAGCAGCAGAAAGTTTGCCCTTCTCTTGAGGGTATGCGGCATCAGGCTGCAGCCCAGGCAGCAGGTGATATGTCTGGTTCGCATCTGATCTATTGGGAGAACAGTCTCCTGTATAGTGAGCCTAAGGCTGCTGAGCCGGGGTCGGCCCGTGTGCTGGTGGTACCCGAGTACTTTAGAGCCTTCCTACTGGGGTGGCTCATGACATTCCGTTGGCAGAACATCTGGGGTAGACCAAGACCTTTGAGAGGCTGGTCACCCACTTCTATTGGCCCCAGATGCACAAAAGTACAGATACTTATTGCTGGACCTGTGAGACTTGCCAGGCAAGTGGGAAGAGTGGTGGGAAGAACAAGGCCCCACTCCAGCCCCTTACAGTTGTGAGTACCCCATTCGAGCGAGTGGGAATTGACATTGTGGGGCCTCTGGGCCCCAAGACAGCCATGGGCAACAGGTACATCCTGGTCTTGATGGACCATGCCACCCGGTACCCTGAAGCCATCCCGCTCAGGACAGTGACGGCCCCTGTGGTGGGACATGCACTGATGGGGATCTTCTCCCGTGTGGGGTTCCCCAGAGAGGTGGTGTCTGACAGGGGGACCAACTTCATCTCCCAGTACATGAAGTCTCTGTGGGAGGAGTGTGGGGTAACTTATAAGTTCACCACTCCTTACCATCCCCAAGGAAATGGTCTGGTTGAAAGGTTCAACTGCACCTTGAAAGGTATGATTATGGGCCTAGAGGAGCCCCTGAGGCGTAAGTGGGAAATCCTCTTGCCATGCCTGTTGTTCACCTACCGTGAGGTGCCCCAGAAGTCCTTACTCGGCATTTCAGAAAGATTGCTGAGGCAAATCTGGAAGCCAGCCAGGAGGAGATGAAACGTTGGGACGACCAGAATGCCACTCTGGTCGAGTTTCAACCTGGTCAGAAGGTTTGGGTACTGGCCCCAGTGGAGCCCTGCACGCTCCAAGATAAGTGGACCGGTCCATTTGAGGTGTTGGAGCGCAAAAGTCAAGTTACCTACTTGGTGGACTTTCAGTCGCCCAGGAACCCCCTGCGGGTCCTGCATGTGAACCACCTGAAGCCCCAATTTGCGAGGACTGAAGTGGGCTTGTTGCTTGCCACAGATGCTGGAATGGAGAAGGAGAGTGAGCCTCTTCCTGACCTCCTGTGCGCAGAGGAGAAGGATGGGTCAGTTGAGGGTGTGGTCCTCTCCACCACCCTGACCCATGAGCAGCAGAGAGATTGTCACCAGCTGTTGGGACAATTCTCAGATGTGTTTTCCCAAGTGCCTGGTGTCACTGACTGGTGCGTCCATGAGGTAGACACCAGGGACAGCCCCCATGTCAAGCATAAGCCTTACCGGGTGTCTGACAGGGTCAGGGCCTACATTAAGGAGGAAGTCTCCAAAATGTTTGCCCTAGGGGTGATTGAGTCCTCTAGCAGCCCTTGGTCCAGCCCAGTGGTCTTGGTACCAAAGGCTTCCGCGCCTGGTGAGGCCCCTGAACTAAGGTTCTGTGTGGACTACAGAGGTCTCAATTCGGTCACAAGGACCGATGCTCACCCCATCCCCAGAACAGATGAGCTCATTGATCGGCTAGGGGCTGCCCGGTACCTCAGCACGTTTGATCTAATGTCTGGGTATTGGCAGACCGCCTTGTCTGACGGGGCAAAGGAGAGGTCAGCATTCTCCACACTAGATGGGCACTACCAGTTCCGTGTGATGCCCTTTGAGGTGAAGAATGCCCCTGCCACCTTTCAGAGGTTGGTCAACCAGGTGTTGGCTGGACTGGAGGATTTCAGTGCCGCCTACCTGGACGACATTGCAGTGTTCAGTTCCTCCTGGGAGGATCACTTGTGCCACCTCTGGGAAGTGTTGATGTTGCTGCACAGAGCAGGCCTTACAATCAAGGCCAGTAAGTGCCAGATTGGGCAGGGTTCTGTGGTGTACCTAGGACACCAAGTGGGGAGTGGCCAGGTGGCACCCCTGCAGCCCAAGATTGAGACCATCCTGGCTTGGGAGCCCCCAAGGACCCAGACGCAGGTGAGGGCCTTCTTAGGACTCACGGGGTACTACAGGAGGTTTGTCAAGGGGTATTGCAACATTGTTGCACCCTTGACTGAGCTGACTTCCAAAAGGCAGCCAAAGATTGTGAACTGGACTGACACCTGCCAAAAAGCTTTTGATGCCCTCAAGACTGCCATGTGTACAGCACCCGTACTCCAGCCACCCAACTTTGCTAAAGAATTTATTGTCCAGACAGACGCTTCAGAGCATGGGGTGGGGGCTGTTCTGTCACAGATCAATGAGGAGGGACTAGACCAACTTGTAGCCTTCATCAGTAGGAGGTTACTGCCACAGGATCAGAGGTGGAGTGCAATTGAGCGGAAAGCATTTGCTGTGGTCTGGGCGCTGAAGAAGCTGAGACCATACCTGTTTGGGACTCACTTCCGGGTTCAGACAGACCACAGGCCCCTCGGATGGTTGATGCAAATGAGGGGTGAGAATCCCAAGTTGTTGAGGTGGTCCATTTCCCTACAGGGGATGGACTTTATGGTGGAACACCGCCCTGGTACAGAGCACGCCAATGCTGATGGTCTGTCCAGATTTTCCGCCTTAGTGATGAGAACTTCCCAGGGGATGGGTAGTTCTCCCCACATTTCAGCTGGGGGGGGACACGTGTTAGACCTGGCACCATTGGCGTGAGTCTCCCTTTCTTTTTTTTCGCTGTGCCTCCTCTGTTTTTCTGGTGATAGGTGCTCTGGGCGCTGCGCCACTGCCATTCAGTGCTGCAGCGTGGATGCTCCCTGTGTAAAGATGACATATGAATTAATGTATCCCTGATTGGCTTATTTGGTCTACCTGTTAGTCCCTAGTAATGTGGCCTGTGTATGCCCAGGGCTGGTAAACCAAATGCTGCTGGTGGGCCTGCAGCACTGGTTTGCGCCACCCACAGAAGCAGCTTGTAAAGTGTGTCTAAGACCTGCCACTGCAGTGTCTGTGTGCAGTCTAGAACTGCCATTGTGGCTGTGAAGTGCACCCACTTCCCAGCCCCTGAACCTTCCCTTGGCATCATGTAAGCCACCCCTATGGTAGGGTGCATTGTATGTGTAAGGTAGGACACACTCTGATATGTGTAGCATGTCCTGGTAGTGATTTACACCCAATTTCGTTTTTCACTACTGTAAGGCTACCTGTTCTCCATAGGTCAGAATGGGAGGTTTGGCTATTACATTCTATTGTCCTTACTGACCCACAGAACATGGTAGAAAAACAAAGTATGCCTGGGCTCAGAATATTAAAACAAATCTTTTAGTGAAGTTTATTTTTAAATTCTGTGTTTGAAAATACCACTTTTAGAAAGTAGGCATTTTCTTGCCTAAGCCTTCCAGTGTGCTCTGCTGTTATGTGTATTGGCTGTCAGGTTTTGGAGGGACAGGGCAGGCTGAGTCAGACCTGGGTTGAATAGAGAGATCTGCATTGGAGTGTGGGGAGGGGTAGCGCCTGGACCTGAATAGGGCTGTGCCTGGCAAGGTGAATGCTGGCTCCACCTCCCACTGTGCGTCTGATGGCAGACCTTCTCTCTCTGAAAGGAAGGATGCAGCATGGTAAACAAAGTGCTCCAGGGCTGGGCAGAACTGGTTCTGGCTGGGTTCAGTGACTTGTAGCTTCTGAGAACAAAGACTTTTGGGGTATAAATATCTGTGTTGAATCCCCTACAATTGGTATTGCCCCTGGATCTCAAGACCAACCTCTGTCCGTGGAACTGGAGGAAGCTGCAGGAGAGGACTGTCCTTGTGTTGTGTGATGTTCCCTGGATTGATCTGCAGTAGCTGTCTATGGACTGGAAATTACAGGGAAAAGGAGCTGTAAGAGAACTTTTTAATCTTGAACCTGCAATCACCCATGGGCTAGAGAGAGAACTAGCCTCCTGACTGAAGTCTCAGGACCAGTAGACTTCATTTTGTCACTAAGGCTTGTTAGCGAGGCGCCGCAGCCGAGGAGCGTCAAGAAAATAATCGCACGGCTGCCGCTGAGGGCTCGCTGGCCTGATCATCGACCCGCCCACTTGCGGGCCTCAAAATTGTTGCTAAAACCTGTTAGTAAGCCGCCACAGCCGCGGAGCATCAGGAAATTAATCACGTGGCTGCCGCTGAGGGCTTGTTGGCCTGATCATTGCCCCGCACGTTTGCGGGCCTCGAAATTGTCACTAAGGCTTGTTAGCGAGCCGCCGCAGCCAAGAAGCGTCAAGAAAATAATCACGTTGCTGCCGCTGAGGGCTCGCTGGCCTGATCATCGCCCCGCACGTTTGCGAACCTCAAAATTGTCGCTAACACCCGTTAGCGAGCAGCCGCAACCAAGAGCGTGAGGATAAACATCACTAACCTGCCGTAGCTGCATTTTTGTGGATTATTGACAACAACATCCAGGAACTGTGAGTAAAAGGGTCGCAGAGACCATTGCCCTGAACTGAACTTTGTATTCCCCATTTGAACTATTTTTGCAGCATCCAGAGAGAATTATTTGTGTACAGTATTGTTGCTTTCTCGTTATTTGGTCTTGTGATAAGCCTACATATAAAGATAACTATTTTTTGATACCTACCTGTGTTGTGTGTCTTTGTAGTGTTCCTCTCTGTATTACTGTGTATGGTCATAGACGCTTAACACACTGCCACTGAGATTAGCCTAACTGCTCGTGCTACGTTACCACAGGGTGGAGCAGGGGTTGTCAAAGGGGTGCAGCCCTTCACTCTGACTTAGGAAGAAGGGTCCCTGCATGGACAGTGGCCATCCACTGCCAACCAGAGACCCCCAGTTCTAACAATATATATTAAGTTGCAAACTTATCCTGTCATTTGAAAGGGTCCCCTGCTGCCGTGATTAATCCGGTGTTCAGGTTGCTCTCACAAGGGAGATGCTGAATGATCAAGGTTGTTGTGGGATGCTTCCTGGTGTTAGACTTGGCATCTTTTGGAGTGTTTCCCCTTTCTTTTTGCTTTCTGACCTCCTGGTTTTGACTCTGTTTTTTCTGGTTTAGTGTCTCTGTGTACTTTCTCACACCTGTTCAGTGTTAAAGTGCAAGTGCTCCTGTTGTAAATTAGTGTAATGGATTGGTGATTCCATGATTGGTCATTTGATTTACTAGTCAGTCCCTAGTACAGTGCACCGTGTGTGCCCAGGGCCAGTAAATTAAATGCTGCTAGTGGGCTTGCAGCACTGGTTGTGCCACCCACACAAGCAGCCCTTCAAAGGTAACTCAGACCTGCCACTGCAGTGTCTGCGCGCAGTGTGTAACTGCCATGTCGACTTGGAAAGTGCATCCACTTGCCAGGCCCTACCCTTCCCTTTTCTATAGTCACCTCTAAGGTAGGCTCAAGGTACCCCCGTGGTCAGGGTGCAGTGTATGTGAAAGGCAGGGCATGCCCTGATGTGTGTGGCATGTCCTGATATTGAAATACTGCCAATATCATTTTTCACTATTGAAAGGCTATATGGGCCATAGGAAAGCATGGGAGGTAATTTATAACATCTTATAAATATAACTTCCCATTGGGACCAGATAGGAAAACAAAGTTAAGTATGCCTGAACTCAGAATATAAAGATGCATATTTTAGTAAAGGTGAGTTTTACATTCTGTGTTTGAAAATACCACTTTTAGAAAATAGGTATTTTCTTGCTTAGTCATACTGTGTGCCTCTGCTAGGATGTGGATTGACTGTATGGCTTTGGATTGACAGGGGCTGAGGATGCGCAGTTGCTCCAGGGAGTCTGATGGGTCAGGGCTGGGCTGAATAGACCAGGGATGCATTTAGAGTAGTGAGAGGAGATGTCCTTGCACCTGAATGGGCCTGGTCTGCCTTCCACAATGCTGTCTCCACCCCCTGCTAGGAATCTGGGCCGGAGAGGACAGAACTGGTTTGGACTAAGCACAGACACTCTCTACCTCAGAGGACAGAGGAATTTAGGATATAAATATTGGAGCCCAGACCCCAGAACTTTAGAACTCTTTTGGAACCAAGAAGACTGCCAAAAAGAAGAGCTGGAGAAGTTGTGAAGAGAGACTACCACTTTGCTGTGTGCTTTGCTGTGTTGGCCTACAGTGGCTGCTTCTCTCTTGGGCAGTGCAAGGACTGGACTGAACTTTCTGCAAGTTCCTTTTTGTGTGTTTCTTCAAGGGCTTGACGTAGAGCTTGCCCCCTGTTCAAGAAGTCTCACTAATGACTTTACATTCTTCTGCCATCAGTACTGGGGACTGTGTGTTTTGAGCTGCAACAGAAGATAAGCAACTCGACCCCGGCTATGACGACGCTGCTGACTCCATGTCCTGAAGGCATTGCAGAGGGCACCGCCGCAATACCACACCGCAACCCTGGTCTCACCGATGACGCCACCTGATGCCACCACCGAGTCACTGCTTGCTCTGCGACCTGTGGGTACCACACTCCGCACCGCCTCACTTCAAGCCGTCGCCATGGTATGCCTGACTATGCCGCTCCACGCCAACATTGACGCTGCACCGCTCGTAAGTTACATGATGCACTGTGCTCATCCTGTACTGCAGACTTAACCTATCAATGCCGGCGCTATCAACTCCAGTTCGTCAGTCGACTACAGCGGTACAACAATGACGATGCTGCTGCTTGCACCATGACCCACCAGCACCGAAACGAGCACCGCATCATTTTGCACCGCAGCCCACCTCTCACCGATGCTGCTGGATGACCGCCACCGATCCGCTGCCTGCACCGTGACCTGAGGGCACTGCTCGCCGCACCACTGCACTTCGCACCGCAGCCCAGATGCCTGGCGACACCAGTGCTCCAGACTTCAACCGCAAGGAGTTTGATCTGCAATGCGTGTGACTTCTAGGGCCCGATGACTCCTGCACCGACCTCCATGCCTGGATGCCTGTGGATGCCAGCCTTTGGAGGCTCATCGGGAGGCTGCCAATGCCCTGCATTTCTAAAGGTACTGTTTTTGCGGGTCTGCCAAACACCGTAGCTGGCCCATGAAGCCACAGTCAGCCAGAATTGTTAAGATTTGTTGTTCACAATGCCGGGATAGCCCTAGATGGAGCTATCGACTTCAAGGAACTATATTTCAAGTCTATTTTGATTATTGAATATTTCTGAGAACTGTATGGTGCATTTTATCATTTTTGTCATTGTTTTGGATATATTTCTAAACTGGTGTGGTGTTCTTTTGTAGAAGTTTCACTGTATTACTATTGGTTATATGCAAAGGCTTTACACACTGCCTCTAAGATAAGCCTGGCTGCTCGTGCCAAGCTACCAAGTGTGAGAAGTTCACCTGGTATATGCTGGTCACTAGTTATAGTGGGCACCTTGCACCAGTCCAAACAACCCCTTATTGATGATAGGTTAAAGACAACCTTTATTGAAAGCTATCCTAGTGGTAGCTATGGAGAGCAGCCTTCTGGCTAAGTCTTGAAGGAAGATAAAGCAGCTTGTTTTACCAGTCTATAATCTCTTGAGTGGCTAAATGAAAGGAGACCACACCAGGTATATATATAAAATATATGTATTTATTACTAAACACACCCCTCTAGTCTCTTTATGAGGCTAGAGGCAAAAGCACATAAGTTACACTTCAAAATATTACAGTAAAGTAGCACAATACACGTTAGGCCCTAGGAGCGAGCCAAACCATATGCAAAAGTAGTGGTATAAGAACAACGACTTAACTAGACACAAGGTCTAGAGCCCGTAGAATCGCTGGGACCCAAAGGAGCCACCCACGGTAGTGACACAGGTGACCCATGGGGGCCGTGTGCAGTGTGAGAACACAGCCACAAGCTCCCGTTAGCTTCTATGGGGAAAGTTGCTGTTAGATTTTTAAAGATAAACGACACTTAGAGATGGACTAGGACCAAACCCTCTTGGACTTAGACAGTTCTAGGGTCAACACCCACGGGATCACCGGAGTACTCGAGTTACCTCACCCAGGAAGCCGGGTACATAGGTGTCAAATGGTATTGGATCGCGTTTTGGTTTTCAATGGAAGCTGGCGAAGAAGTGCTGCTGCAGGGATGATGCAAAGTGTCCAAAGAGATCCAAGCCTGGAATCGAAGATGTGAAAAACCTGAAAGCAGAGGGGACAGAGTCTAGGTCACTTGCCAGTGACCAGGGGCATGATAGACGAATGCCCACCAATGTCGGGTGTTTCAGGTGAAGAAGATGAAGGTTGAATCTTCAGCCACAAGGACCAGGAGGTGTTGAGGACAACCAGGAGCTGGATTTGAGCTGCCACACAAAGGATGTTGAGTGCTGCAGCATCGGTGCCCGGATTGGACGCAACATGCCTTGGCAATGGCAACCCAAGCAGAAAGGAGAAAGATGCTTCGGTGCGGACCAGCAAGGTCCGAGGGACTCCACCAGCAAGGGGGAGTGAGGGCATGTCTGGAGCAACCAGGGAAGCCCAAGGAAAGTCAACGTTACCTTCACAGGGACCCACCAGTCGACGGACCAGGCATCACAAAGGGACCTCCAGCGGGAGTGCAAAAAGAAGGCTCACGGAACACTCGTGGAGTGTAGGCCCACAATCTTCAGTGCAAAAGATGCTCGGGATCTGCGCTATAAGTAACCCAATGCACAGCCTCGAGAGTCGTCGTGAAGCTGATGCACTTGCAAATGTGCACGGTATCCAGGGGTTCTGGTTCCACGGTACCAACAAGGGCTACGGGTCTCAGCTTTGCTGGGGACTCGGTTCGGCCTCTGGGAAGTCTGGAAATCCACCTCTGGTTTTTCAAAGTCTTCAGCGTCCGGCAGGAGCTTCGGAGATGCAGGGCGGACAGATGCGTCTTTGGTGCCTGCTAAGCAGGGGAGTAACTCCTTTACTCAAAGGGATATTCTTCAGTCATCTGGCATCGAACAGATCGTCCAAGTTCCAGGTTTCATTTTCAGAGTTTCATCCAGGGATATCTAAAGCTCTGGTTACAGAGGTTCCTTCTTCATACCCAAGGAAGGGGTTCGACTAACTCAGGGGACCCACCTATGGGAGGGTTTGGAAAGAGGGGTGGCTACATCCATTTCCTTTGTCCAGTTTTGCGCCAGAGCAGGGTCTGGTAGCCCCAGCAACCGGTTTGAGCTGGACTATGCAAAGGGACACCAAATGTGCCCCCAGTGCAGGACTTCAAAAACTCCTGGAGTGCTCCCACCAAGCCCTAATCCACTAAGGCCTGTCTGGGAGGTGGTAACACCTCCCTGTGACAGGAAACCTATTGTCCAGGCCTCCCCTGCCAGAGTTTCAGTCAGCAGCAGGAGGCCATTTTGTGATGCCAGGGCTCCTTTAAGCTGGTACCGGGTATACCGGTGCTGTCATGTCTCTCCCTCTAGAAGGGTGGGATCATACACCCACACCAGTTACTGGTGTGGGGGTATGATTCCAAGGTGTTAGACACCAAACATGACATGTTTCCATGAAGCCAGTCCATAGTTAGCATTTACAATTGGGTTATAATGCACTCAAGAGTATATGGTCAGGCTGCATCACAGACAACTCCGGAGAAGAAATTCTGAAGGCTGCAGAGGGGCTCTGCTCAAGCATGGGCACCCCCTCACACAAAACCTAGCATCCTGCCTTCAGGATTGATAAGGCCTGCCATAGGGGTGACTGATAGGTTTCTATGTGCAGTGATAGGTGAGATATAGTGAACCTATATCTCTGTAAGGGGTGCATGCACCACCGTAACCAGGCTGCAGTAGCAGACCTGTGGTGTCATTTTGGAGGGCTTGCCAGGGGTGGCACAATACATGCTTCAGCCCCTGGTAGGCCTCTGGGGTACCTATGCCCTTGGTACCTAAGGTGCCATATACTAGGGACTCATAAGGGTACCCCAGTAACCAAACTGGAGTGTACCTAAAGTACATGGAATCAATTTAGAGAGGGAGCAGCTAGGCTGGGGTCATGAATAGCAGGGCCCCAGCCAGACTAAAGTCGAAAAACAGTGTTACAGCAGCAAATATTGGGGGTAACCAGGAGAAGCAGATCATACTCTCCTACACCAAGGGGGTGATCAGGGGTTATTTTAGGAGTGTAAGTCCCTTATCCTGACTAGAATGAAGGGTCCCTATTTGGACAAAGGTGCAAACCCTTGCCAACTAGAGAACCCCATTTCTAACACAGGGAATGCATATCTTGTCACTGTAGGCTCCAGGGTTACTTGTTGTATGCAAGTATTGTTGCCACCGACCCACACAGTCAGGGAGGCACCCTTATGTCCTTCGTTGAATGTTTCCTTTATACGTTTGCTACTCTGAGCCAAATGAAAGCCATGCTTTTACAGAAAACCATGCCCTTTACCTCCACCCGAGAGACTTTTGATCTTCAGATCGCAACGTCCTCAGCCGAGATACAGGCACTTGTACAAACAAACTGCCCTTTCCATTTCAGACAAGTGACACAACGTATATTTAACATGTCTGATACGATGGGTATAGTACACCTATGTAAGGCCATAGGTTCTGGACTGTTAAGCATCTTTCAGATAGTCTTCGGAGTGATTCCAGCCTTCATGCACTCCGTATTCAGAAGCATTTTTGGAGGACTTCAGCTAATCCTGTTACTAATCGCAGGAATCCTAATTGTAATTTTTCTGCTATGCAATGGACATCCTAGTCACCAAGGAGATGGAAAAAACGCTCTTGGAGCACCGGAACCGTGATCGCATTGTACTCCATCTGGGCATACCTCACCATCAAGAACTAAACAAGTCTTGCTTCAGATGCTTGTTTTGCGGACAAGAATGTGTGTTGCGCCAGGGACGTGGATGCATTCCTGGACTCGATAACGGCCCATGTACAGCTGTGTACTCAGCACATTCCCATGTTGATATCTACTTTCTTAGAGCCCCCACGGGACGCTTCAGCTCCTGTTGGAATGGAGACCGGCTCCTCTACAAGCACTCAGGGCTGAGATGTCATACAGGCTTCCTTGGGCTGCGGGCAATACAGAAGATCATCTTTGCTCGACTGACCTGGTCTGTGAGGTGTTGCAGGGACCGTCATCTGCAATGGCAAGCAACAGTGATGTTGCTTCTCCCAGCCAGGACACATAAACATTTGGCTCATCATGTGCTGGGAAAAATTGGCCTTTTTCATAATATCAAAATGTGGAATTTTTAAACAAAAAACACTTTTTCTTTTTGCAGAACAGCGTGGCTTTCAGACACTCAGAGTTGTTCGAACTATATGTATGAACATATTTTACTAGACTTCTACTGCTTTTGCTACTATTTTAGTATTTTTTACACATTATTTTTTGTGGACTTATTAGTTGTTTATGTATTCTAGAAGTACATTTAGACTTTCAGTATGTCGTCCAGTCGGATGAGGAGTAGGTGTTATATTTCATACAGGTACCCCGAAATAGGCTCAGGTAGTAAGCAGACCTTTCACCTATATTTCCCCTGCCATTACAATACATACCTGTTCTTGGTACTGACCTTTTACCTAGTTATGGTACTGCTTATATGAGGTGGGGTTTTCTCTGGAAACTAGCCTCATTCATTATGTATAAGAAGGATTCTTGGAATCACAGCAGGACTACCATCTCCTGCATAATAACTATGTATAAGGGTCATTCCTTCCATCATCCTAGTACGACATGACACAGCAAGGTAGATCCCCTGAGGATACCACTTCGGGTACATAAACACCACATCTTTGCTTAGGCAGGGAGAGGAGAAAAAGGACTTCCATGCTGACACACTGATGCAAGATGCTGAGGTTCCTGCATGCAGACACTCCAGCTCGCAGAGGTCTGACATCCCTCGCGGGGTGTCCATCTCCAGACCAAGCCGGGGTTCCACAGTCTCTCACTTCAGGTAATGGGGTTGACTTTATCCTAGAAGGATTCTTGGCTCTATACCTACATGCATTCTAGGTACACTTTTTATACCTGCCTGTATTCATTGTTTTGGCACTATGGCAGGAATCTACTATCCTTTTACTCTGTTGGTGCTTGTAATCATTTATATCCGTTTCTGTCTTATGGTTGTCTCAGCACACCTATTTTACACTAGAATTATGCTAGTTCAATAAATGCTTATTGAAAACGTCCCCACTGTTTATTCTGTGTATCTCTCTGAGAGAAAGTCAGCACGAGTGACTGAGCGAAAAGTACTACACTATTTCCACGATCCCTGATGGGACAGAGTTATCATATTTGATAGTTGCCAAGAACTATTCGCTCCTTGGTAAGAGGAATTTACAGTGGCACTGCGAGTTACCTGGTATGCAGGCTAACATACTAGGCGTGGGTGTCTGGAATCAGTCAGGACACCAATCCCACAGTCTACGTTGTCTAAACGTGCAGATCCTATATAGGTTTATAGGAACTACATGACAATGGCTGGGTCCAAACTGGGGTGGCATGGTGAGCAAAAGAAGAACAATGGATTTACTTCAGATCTGGTGATACCCTGAAACCAGTTCTAGGATGCTTGTTTCTGTGCCAGGGAGGACCTAGCCTGGCAGTTTAGGATGGGCTGTCCCTCTCGGGAACAGGGTAAAGTCTGATTGGCATATGGCTGGGTCTAAACTGGGGTGGCATGGTGAGCAAAAGAACAATTGATTTACTCCAGATCTGTGACTGGGAATGAGTGTTGGAAAAGTTTTAGCACTCCGTCCATCATCTTTTTGTGTTGCTGTTTGCCCTCAGTGACCTAGGTATGCCTAGACATGGGTTCATTTCTCACTCTGCCCTGGATTCAAGCTAGCCTGGTTGATGAAGGCGATACCCATAAACCGGTCTCACAATGCTTGTTTCCGGTCCAGGGAGGACCTGGCCTGGCAGGTCAGGATGGAACTTTCCCCTGAGGAGCAGTATCAAGACTGATTTGCGTATGGCTGGATCCAAACTGGGGTGGCATGGTGGCAATAGAACAATGGATTTAATCCAGTTCTTTGACTTGCAATTAGTGTTTGAAAGGTTTCAGCACTCCATCCATCATGTTGTTTTTCTATGTTTGCCCTAAGTGGCCAGTGTATGCCAAGGCGGTTGAGCTCTTGCTCACTGTGCCACTGAATTCAAGGAATTCAAGCTAGCCTGGCTGATGAGTGGTGATATTCGAACAAACGGTCCCAGGAAGCTTGGATCTGGAGCAGGGAGAACCTGGCCTGGCAGTTCAGGCTGGACTGTTCCGCTGAGGAGCAAGGTCAAAACTGATTTGCATATGACTGGGTCCATATTGGGGTGGCATGGTGAGTAAAAGAACAATGGATTTCGCACAGATCTGTGACTGGGGATTAGTGTTTGAAAAGTTTTAGCACTCCATCCATCATCTTGTTGTGTTGCAATGTTCATCATAAGTGGTCAGGTGATGCCCACACGGTGGGTCTTATGTTTACTGTGCCCCTGGATTCAAAGTCACCTGGCTGATTAGAGGTGATACCCTGAAGCCAGCTCTAGAATGCTTGTTTCCAGTCCAGAGAGGACATCGCCTGGCAGTTCAGGATGGAGTGTTCCCCTTGGGAGCAGGGTCAAGTCTGATTTGCATATGTCTGGGTCCAAACTGGGGTGCCATGATGAGCAGAAGAAGAACAATGGATTTACTCCAGATCTGTGACTGGGGATGAGTGTTTGAAAAGTTTTAGCACTCCGTCCATCATCTTGTTTTATTGCTATGTTTGCCCTAAGTGACCCAGGTATGCCCAGACGTGGGTCGATTGCTCACTCTGCCACTGGATTCAAGCCAGCCTGGTTGATGTAGGTGATACCTCAAAACCGGTCCCAGAATGCTTGTTTCCGGTTCAGGTAGAACCTGGCCTGGCTATTCAGGCTGGACTGTTCCCCTGGGGAGCAGAGTCAAGATTGGTTTGCAAATGGTTAGGTCCAAACTGGGTGGCATGGTGGTAAAAGAACAATTGATTTAACCCAGCTCTTTGACTGGCGATGAGTGTTTGAAAAGTTTCAGCACTCCACCCGTCATGTTGTTTTGCTATGTTCGCCCTAAGTGGGAAGTGTATGCCTAGGCGGTTGGTCTCTTGCTCACTGTGCCACTGGATTCAAGATAGCCTTGCTAATGAGGGGTGATACTCCAACAAACGGTTTCAGGATGATTGTTTCCTGTCCAGGGAGAGCATGGCCTGGCAGTTTATTTATTTATTTAGAAAGTTTTATAGAGCGCGAACAAGATCCTTGCGGATATCAGAGCGCTTTACATAACAACTGGCTGTAAGAAGAACAAAACAAAAATATGCAAGTAAACAATCATATAAAACCATAATGAGATCAAATATAATAGGAGGATTACAGCATGGTGCTGTCAAATATGACCGGAACTAGAGCTAGAGTGATCCCCTGAGAATCAGGGTCAAGACTGATTTTCATTTGACTGGGTCCAAACTGAAGCAGCATTGTGAGCTAAAGAACAATGGATTCAACCCATATCTGTGACTTGGGGGTGAGTGTTTGAGGAACCTCAGTACGCTGTCCATCATCTTGTTGTGCTGCTATTTTTGCCTTAAGTGACCAGGGTATGCCCAGATGTTGGTCCCTTGCTCACTCTGCCACTGGATTCAAGCTAGCCTGGCTGATGTAAGTGATACCCGGAAACCAGTCCCAGGATGCTTATTTCCAGTCCAGGGAGGACCTGGCCTGACAGTTCAGGATGGACTTTTCCCCTGAGGATCAGGGTCAAGACTGATTTGCATGGCTGGGTCCAAACTGGGGTGGCATGGTGAGCAAAACATGCATGGATTTAACACAGATATGTAACGGGGTGAGTGTTTGCAACGTTTCAGCACTCTGTCCATCAAATGTTGTGCTGGTATGTTGACCCTAAGTGGCCAAGTTATGCCCAGACAGCGGGTTCCTTGCTCACTGTGCCACGGGATTCAAACTAGCCTGGCTAATGATGGGTGATACCCCGAAACCAATCCTAGAATGCTTTTTTCTGATTCAGACAGGACCTAGCCTTGCATTTCCAGCAGGACTGTTCTCATGGGGAGCAGGGTCAAGGCTGATTTGCACATGGCTGGAGCCACACTGAGTGGCATGGTGGCAAAAAAATATTGGCATTAACTCAGATCTGTGACTGGGGGTGAGTGCTTGAAAGGTTTCACCACTCCTTCCAACATTTTTTATGTGTTGCTATGTCCTCCTTAAGGGGCTAGGGTATGCCCTGATATGCGTCCCTTGCTCAATGTGCCACTGGATTCAATCTAGCCTGGCAGATCTGGGGTGATACCGCAAAACCACTACCAGGATGTTTTTTCTGGTCCAGGGAGGACCTGGCATTGTATTTCGGGCTTGACTGTTCCCATGGAGAGCAGGGTCAAGACTGATTTGCATATGACTGGGTTCAAACTGGGGTGGCATGGCATCTGTTTTTTTTTCAACCAAAAACAAGTTGCAGGATAGAAGATGCTAGTGAAGGAGAAGTTCACCAGGAAAGAGGTGGCCAGAGCTCTCCCTGGTTTACAAACTGGATCCCGTCTCCATCTCACTGCATTTGAGAGGGACGTCCTCTCCACCATTCTACCCCAGCTGCCTTAATGTGGTGCCATGTAAAATGTGATGATTTAAACAATAACTTAAAATTATAAATGTGTACAATACAACTACAAATGTTGCCATGGAAGTCACTTCAAGTTAGTGCAAATATTTGTGGTGAATTAGACTCTCGTGTGTCTCATTGTGTCTATTGCACTAAAAGTCCCAGAATCATTTGTGATTGAAAATGGTAACTTTAAACTTTTTATTCACAAACAGTGGCCCATCACTGCTGGTGACTTCATCCTACATTGGCAAATGGCACTAAAAAATGTGCCTGATCTAATATCTATCAATGCTGTCTTGTAAATACCATTGAATAAATATGTGACAAGTTCTACATAATCATAATTTCTTGATATTGTCTGGTGACTTCTCCTTTTTATTGCCATATAAAACCAGAGCATACTCACACACTGGAGCAGAGGTCCCTGCACTTGCAGGAAGGCAGCTTCATGGGGCACATCAACCCATGCAACCAGCACAAACTGGTATGTAATTATGACCAGAAGAGGGTCCCATCTACGACTTTGGAATCAAACAACCCATAAATATTTCACATAGAATCCTTCAACAGACTCACACATGTGACCTGAACTAGGAAATGTTGTTCATGGCATGTGTTAACTATAATGTAAATGAAATACCCTGTGATATTGGCCAGAAAGACACAGCCCACAGTGATCTCTGCTGCACGTACGGGTGTAACATCTAGTCAGGCACCACACACTGGGTGGATGGTAGACCCTGATAAGTACACTTAATATTGCTCTTAGAAAATGCTCATGCTCCTAAAAATTGGATGAAATGTTTGCAGTATGTTATGTGTGTTTAATATCTCAGTTGTCACTCATCTCCGTATGCTCAGATATGGCTCAAAAGAGTGTTCTGCTTCATACCATGTTGGATAATGAAAGGATGACTCCAAATGTATGTAAAGTGAATACACAGTGTACCAAATTGCTTATATTGTCTCTTCTAAAGAGGAGTAGCCACAACTGGGTTAAACGACCATAACATGGATACTCACAAACAAATTTCCAGTGGCCAAATGTATGGTCATTGTTGTGGCTGAGGGCTGTACTGATGCCAGCAGAGTGGCTGTTGGGAATGAGGGTGGCTGTAAGGTGGGTGTAGAGGAAGCGAAGCATATACATCTGGTGGCTGAAATGGACAACGTAACACCAGTAAATTTGGGATTAATCCCAGCTTATCCACTTGACCAAATTGTCAGATCCTAGCTGATTGTTCATTTTCACCTCCCTCTTCTTTCTTCATAGTCACGTATAACTGAATCTTGAAATAAATTACTTCAGGATGTGTGCTGTACAACACCTTCTCTAGTGTTAGTTACAAAAAATCTGATGTTGTTCATGTCTACTAGGATCACAGGCTGGCCAAAGATTTACCTCTCAGTCACTAGGGTCCTTGTTGTCTGGGGTGGGAGAGCGGGGTTGGGATGAATGTTACCAAAAATATCCCTAATCAAAGGTTACTCTCCAATTCACTGATATGATCTAATGTACAAAGGTGAAACAGTGCTGCTTGTTGATGAACACAGTTTTACGATTTTGAAGAGATTCATCATACTGTTGCACATATGCTGCAAGATGTCTTTAAAAATTGAAGTGTTTTCAAAGGTAAGCGGTGAAGGACACCCTAGTTACTTCCTTTCTTTTACTATCATCAACTTTCAACACACCCTTGCCAGTTAATTTTATATCTTTTCAATGTCAGTGATATGTTGAGCCCATTGCTGCTCTTGACCAGGGGGCTGCAAGTAAAGGTCAGGATAGTCACACACACCCCCTGGGCTGTACATTGATTATTACTGGTCTATACCCATGACATATCTATGTTAAATCATTAGCATAATCCTTTGTCTAAAAATATTGATATGTAGGTCACATTACACCTACTGTTAGGTCTTCCTCATTGATACAGACGACACCATCCACGGGTTTGGGAGACATCCTGGCTGCAGCTGTCAGACCCACTACCATCCATCTACAAGGTAAGTGGGCCATATTGTGTTGTAAACTACTGATTCCCAAATTGTGCACTGTAACTAAATCCTTGTGAAAGGACATTAGCAGAAATTGACACTTTAGTGTAGCATCTGAAGTTGGTGTCTCGTATGTTCCCAACATAATCAGTAATATCTCTGTAAATTTTGCTTGTACACATATGAGTCATGCTGAACGTCAATTATGGCGTCACTTCCTTCTGAAGCTGCTGGATCAAAAACCACATCTTTTGTAACACACCCAAGGAGTCAGGTTCAGCAGTTGACACCATGTGGGATCTCAATACCACATAGAGCTGTGGTTGGAGCTGGTGAGTTTGAATTGTCATTGCACATCCGCTTTGACCATCTCAATGCTGCAGTGTGAGCTGTCACATGTATGTCTACACAAACCAGCTCACATGTGGAACATCAGTTGAGGCAAACATTATTAGACCCAACCCTTGTGTTGTACCACATCATATACTAAGGCAAATACGTATTCAGTTGCAACCTCCATCTTACAGGTGCTGAGGATGATGAGTGACTTGAGGAAGCTGTACCATTCAACAGTGGAGGGCAATGGGCAATTCAATGAGAAAAACAACTCCTCCTCCAAGCAGTTATGGCAGCCGGCAGAAAAGTACAAGAGGAGGAGGATGAGGAGGGAGGAGGATGAGGAAGAAGTAGAGGAGGATAAAGACAATCTGGTACTGCTTGCAGAGAATGATGAGTCAGATCCTCTGGTCTCCATAGTTGGAAGCTCACAACAGCTCCGTCCAGCATTGTGCCTCCCACTTCACCTCCAAGGATTGACCATTTCCAGCAGTAAGCCAACCTTCCACAGTGTTTACCTACCTCAACACAACCATCAACACCTCACATCCCTCACGTTCATGTCAGACTTGTTGGGTCTCCTACACACTCCTCTCATGACAGTGCCTCCCAGGCCTTATACAAAGCATCTGAGGGACCTAACACCCCTGGTGAGGAGCAGTCATACCATAGGATCCAATCTTCTCCCCACAGCCTTCCACCTGCCACCTCCCTTTGCTGATAGACCTGACAGTTGTATCAGAGGCAGTCCCATGTGGAGGGGGCTGGTAGAGGGTAATGGTTGCCGGTGGGAAGATTATTTCCCAAAACAGGCTGATATGAGGCAGGACATGTGTGCCATAGGGGCTACTCTGTCTGACATTACAAACTCACCACATCAAATCTCTCAGGTAATTGACACACATACCTGTGTCTCGGACAGGATTTAGAAATCTGGCCATGACATGGCAATGAGGCTAAATGACATCATAGCTACTTATAGGGAAGAGAGTGCAAGACACCATGCCTTGGCCATGAAGATGATGGAGGGCATGTTGAAACTATACCAAAGTCTACCTTCACATCAACACATGGAGGGGACCCAACATGGTCCCCTCTATGCCTCGCTCAACCTGCCTGTGCCACAACCTGCACAGGTACCCTCCTTACACACACAGGCACCACCCTACTACAAATGTCCCTGCTGCACAGTTATATCCCCCTCTGCCCAGTCACATTCCTTCACCTGTACAGCCACCCTCATCCCTGTACAGGCAGTTCCCTTGCCTGTCCAGGCAACCTTATCCCCTATCCAGCCACCCTCAAGCACTGTACCGGCACCCATAACCTCTGTACAGGCAGCGGACCCACCTGTTCAGGAACATTCATCTCCTATCCAAGCACCCTCACCCCCTGTAAAGGCACCTCCTCCACCTGTCCAGGCACCCCCCAGGTTAGCAGGTACCTTCATCAACTGTACAGGCACCTGTCCCACCTGTCCAGGCACAGTCATCCGCTGTCCACGCACCTCCGTCAGCTGTACAGGCACCCTCATCCCCTTTACAGGCACATAGACCATCTGTACAGGCAGACGCAGCACACTTACCCACACATCAGCACCAACACTCTAAATGCACTTACTCACAGAGATCCTCTCCACCATAATTGTATAGTCACAAGAGAGATCCACCATGATCACTGTGAAATATGTATACCCCCCAATATTTTTGAATGAACATATATCCTTCACAAGTCAATACTGAGTTGAGTCATAGTTAGTGATGGTCAACTGGTTACTACAATAAATGTCTGTGAGTTAGAAATGAAGAATAATAGGACCATCTGTGTAGCAAGGTATCATGTTGAAAGCATAGCTAAACATATACCAATGTTGACTTCCATTTTTTGAATCCAGCAAATGTAAGTAACATCACAATACAGAGATGTTGTGTCTGCTATTCAGGGCCCCAGCCTAGCTGCTTCCTCTGTAAAATGGATTGCAGGTACTTTAGGTACACTCCAGATTGGATTCTGGGGTACCCTTGTGAGTCCCTAGGATATGGTATCCTATGTACCCAGGGCATAGGTACCCCAGAGGCCTACCAAGGGCTGAAGCATGTATTGTGCCACCCCTGGAAAGCCATGCAAAACGACATCACAGGTTTGCTACTGCAGCCTGGGTAAGGTGGTGCATGCACACCTTACTGAAGTATAGGTTCACTGTAACTCACCTATCACTGCACATAGAAACCTATCAGTCACCCCTATAGCAGGCCCTATCAGCCCTGAAGGCAGGGTGCTTGGTTATATGTGAGAGGGTGCCCAGGCATGAGCTGAGCCCCTCTGCAGCCTTCGGAATCTCTTCTCCGGGGTTGTCAGTGGTGCAGCCTGATCATATACTCTTAAGTGCATTATAACCAAACGGTAAATGCTAACTTTGTACAGGCTGCATGGAAACATGTCGTGTTTGGTGTCAAACACCTTGGAATCATACCCCCACACCAGTAACTGGTGTGGTGGTATGATTCCACCCTTATAGAGGGAGAGACATGACAGTACTGGTATACCCGGTAGAAATCTAATAAAGCCCTGGCATCACAAAATGGATGCCGCAGCCACAGACATGGGTCTGGCCTCTTGCTGCTGACCGAAACTCTGGCAGGGAAGGCCCGGACAATAGGTTTCCTGTCACAGGGAGGTGTTACCACCTCCCAGACAGGCTTATGTGGATTGGGGCTGGGTGGGAGCACCCTCTGAGTGCTTTGAAGTCCTGCACTGGGGGCACATTTGGTGTCCCTGTGCATAGTCCAGCCCAAACCAGTTCAGGGGCAACCCGCCCTTGCTCTGATGAGAAACTGGGCAAAGGAAATGGGTGTAGCCACCCCTCTTTCCAAACCCTCCCATAGGTGGGTCCCCAGAGCTAGTCCAACCCCTTCCGTAGGTATAAGTAAGGAACCTCTGTAACCAGAACTTTAGATATCCCTGGATGAAACTCTGAAGCTGAATCCTGGAACTTTGACGCTCTACTAAAGACTAGAGGACTGAAGAAATCTCCCTTGGGGTCAAGGAGTGACTCCCATGCTTGGCAGGCACCAACAAAGTATTTTGCTGGTCTGTATCTCCAAAGCTCCCGCCAGACTTGGAAGTATTTACAGCCCAGGAAGAGGATTTCCAGACATCTCAGAAGCTGACCCGAGACCCCAGCAAAGCTGAGACCCGCAGTCCTCGTGAGTAGTGTGGAACCAGAACTCCTGGTCACCATGCACTTTTGCAAGTGCATTGACTTCTCGACGTCTCTTGAAATTGTGCTTAAGCTGACTTCTATCCCCCACCTCAAGCACAGAATCCACTGAAGGTTGTTGGCCTAGTCACCCCGAGTGACCCGTGGGCTGCCATTTTGTGTTTCGTCTTGAGGTCCCTTTGCGATCCCTGGTATGTCGACTGGTGGGTCCCTGAGGGGGTAACTTTGACTTTCCTTGGGCTTCCCCAGTTGCTCCAGATGTATCCCAACTCCCTATCAAGTGGTGAGTCCCACAGTCCTTGCTGGCCTGCCCCAAAGCATCTTTCTCCTTTCTGCGTGGGTTGCTGTTGCCAAGGCTTGTTGTGTCCAATCCAGGCACCAACACTGAAGCACTCGACATCCTTTGTGGGACAGCTCGAATCCAGCTCCTGGTCATCCTTGACACTTCCTGGTCCTCGTGGCTGAAGAGTCAAGCTTCATCTCCTTCACCTGAAATCACCCAACATCGGTGGGCATCCGCCTATCGCCTTCCTGGTCACTGGCTAGTGACCCAGACTCTGTCCCCTCTGCTTTCAGGTTCTTCTCAACTTCAATCCAGGCTTGGATCTCTTCGGACACTTCGTATCTTCCCGGCAGCAGCACTTCTTTGCCAGCTCCCATTGAAATCGACGACGCCACCCGACACCATTTGACAACTATGCACCCGGCTTCCCTGGGTGAGGTAACACGTGTACTCCGGTGCTCCCGTGGGTGTTGGCCCTAGAACTTCCTAAGTCCCAAAGGGTTTGGTCCTGTCTTGTTTCTAAGTGTCTTTAAATCTTTAAAAATCTAACTGCAACTTTCCCCATAGAAGCTAACGGGAGCTCGCGGTTATGTTCTGACACTGCACCCGGCTCCCGTGGGTCCCCTGTGTCACTACCTTGGGTGGTTCCTTGGGGTCCCAGCGATTCTACAGGCTTTAGTACTTGTGTCTAGTTAAGTCGTGGTTCTTATACCACTATTTTAGTATATGGTTTGGCTCGCCCCTAGGGCCTAACATGTATTTGTGCTTATTACTGTCATATTTGAAGTGTAATTTATG
Source organism: Triturus cristatus (assembly GCF_964204655.1). NCBI lineage: Eukaryota > Metazoa > Chordata > Amphibia > Caudata > Salamandridae > Triturus > Triturus cristatus. Next base: position 720,869,181 of record NC_140588.1, read on the forward strand.
TGTTTTGACCTCCAGCCTCATAAAGAGACTAGGAGGGTGTGTTTAGAAATAAATACATATTTTATATATATACCTGGTGTGGTTGTCTTTCATGTAGGCACTCAAGAGATTATAGACTGGTAAAACAAGCTGCTTTACATTCCTTCAAGACTTCGCCTGAAGGATTCTCTCCATAGCTACCACTAGGATAGCTTTCAATAAAGGTTGTCTTTAACCTATAACCAATAAGGGGTTGTTTGGACTGGTACAGGGTGCCCACTATAACTAGTGGACAGCATATACCAGGCCAACTTCTCACATTGGTGTGCAGCGTGTGGGATTCCAGCTTGCTATTGTTTTACCAGATAATCTCAATTAAGTGACTAACTGAAAACCACTAAAGGTACCCTAGGTACATATAATACAAGCTTTAGAACACAGTTAGTTCTACTGAACTTAGAGTTGTGTGTTAAGGGCTTAGCACACCCTTTCTACAACTCAAGAGAGTTTAGTAGGCCACACTAGAGTAGGTAGTGCAATACACCACACCTCACTAGTAATGTCTTCAAGGCCAGGAACCAGTGGGTCCCTGCCAGAAGCCAATGGGCTTCTAGTTTCCAAGTATGATAACCTCCCATTCATGGAACTGAGAGCATTATGCACAGCTAGGAAACTGAGGCCAAAGTCCAACCACCCAGCATCTCATAGAGGTACTCAGGCTGGATGATCTCAGAAGACCTATAGGGTCTGAAGGGGTAGGCATAGTGGGTGGGACAACACATGAGGAAGGGCCTAGGGGTGAAACTCCCCATGACCTGACCTCTAATGCTGACCAGGAAGATGACAATGATCTTGACCTGGAAAATCCAGCTCCCCTGGAAGATGAGGGAGAGGGCCACAATGGCCCCCTCTTTGTCCCTCCAGGAAGGGTTGGTGGTGGGCCTATGAGGTCTAGATCTCCATCAGTAGAGTCAACCATTCTGCTTCATCTATAGGGACCTCTATCTCTTCTCATAGGAGGGAAACCTCACAGGATGGGAGGGAGAGACTGCTTAAGTATGAGGAAGCTCATCTTGAAATCAGAGAGAAGCAGATAGCCCTTGTTAAGGAGGCCCTAGAGCTCTACAGAGTTTGAAAAAAGTTGGGACTAGAGTCCCATGGTGGCAGCAACATACCTAGAGAGAGGGAGAGGTCTTATGACCATAGAAACCTGAATAAGATTGTCCCTCCCTACCAGAGTGGGGATGACCTCCACAAATGGATAACTGCACTGGAAAGGGCCTGTACAGTACAAAGGGTCCCCCAGGAGCAGTGGGCAGAAATCATAAGGCTCTCCTTTGCAGACAAAGGTAGAGATACACTCCTTACTGTTAGAGAGGAGGAGGCAGATGATTATAGCAGTCTGAAAAGTGCAATAATTGAAGGGTTTGGTCTAACCACTGAACAATACAGGTTAAAGTTCAGGGATACCCAAAAAGCACAAAATCAATACTGGGTAGACTTTGTAGATTGTGCTACTAAGGCTATGGAAGGTGGTTACTTGGCAGCAAAGTGAATGACTTCCAAGGATTGTACAATTTGATTATGAGGGAGCAGATCCTTAATAACTGTCAAAATCAGCTGTTGCACCAGTACCTGGTGGACTCAGATCTGACCTCTCCCCAAGAATTGGGAAATAAGGCAGACAAGTGGGTCAGAACCTGGGTGAGGCAGAAGGTACAGAACCAAGGTGGTGAACCCAAGAAGCAAGATCCTAAAAACTCTGACAAGGGTGGGGAGAAGGATAAAGACCAGAAGTCTTCACAAGGCCCCCAAAAATCTTCTTCAGGTGGGGATTCACAGTCTAACAAGGGAAAAGGCCAAAAGAAACCACAGTGCAAAATCTGTAAGCAGAAAACTCACTGGACCAGTGACTGCACCAAGTCCAAAGAATCTACTCCAGCTACCACTGCCCCTAAGGCAACTGTTCCCCCTATTACAGCTACAATTGGTGGTGGTAATGTTCAGAATAAGGGTGTAGTAGGGTTGACCCTGGGTTCTGAGATGGACTCTCGCCTAGTCAGAGTTCCAACTCAGGCTGTTCTAGTCTGTGATGGAGGCATGGATATGTTCTCCTTTGTGAGTCCCAGTAACTTGGGCAAATACAGACAACAGCCTTTAATAAATGGAAAAGAGGCTTTGGAATTCAGGGACACAGGAGCAAGTGTCACAATGGTGACAAAAGATCTTGTGGATCTGGGCAGATTATACTTGGTGAAATGTACCAAGTGACCAATACTAGCAATGTCAGACCAGACCATTCTCTTGCAGTTGTTAACTTCTCCTGGGGAGGCGTAACTGGCCTCAAGAAAGTTGTGGTAAGTGTAGACATACCAGTACAGTGCTTGCTTGTCAATGATCTAGAATCTTCGGCTTGGGATGAAGTGGAGCTCAGGACACATGCAGAAATGTTAGGGATCCCTGCTCATGTCTTTGCTGTGACTAGGTCACAGGCCAAAATGTCTAACACTGGACAAGCCCTGGAGTCTGGAATAATGGACCAGGTGCCTCCCAAGAGGAGGAGCAGTAGGGTTAAGGCAGTGCCTTCCCACCTGACTCAGAATGCAGATCAGTCTCCTCAGGGAGATGATCTTGAGCCTGAAGAACAAACTGTCCCAGAGGAGCTTGAACCTGACCAGGTTGAGTTCTTGGGGACAGGAGGCCCTTCCAGGTCTGATCTCAGCCAGGAGCAGAAAACCTGCCCCTCTCCTGAACCCCTCAGAAAGCAAGCTGCTGATGAGGCTGCTGGGAATGGTAGTGGCACCCATAAGATATATTGGGATGATGGACTACTTTACTCAGAGAGTAGAGACCCCAAACCTAGTGCATCCAGGAGGTTGGTTATACCTCTGAAGTTTAGGGGTTTCCTATTGACACTAGCCCATGATATTCCCCTAGCAGGACACCTGGGCCAGAACAAGACTTGGGACAGAATTGTCCCTCACTTCCACTGGCCCCACATGTCTGAAGACACTAAGGAGTTTTGTCGCTCCTGTGTGACCTGCCAAGCCAGTGGCAAGGCAGGCGGAACCACAAAGGTCCCCTAATACCACTACCTGTGGTGGGGGTTCCCTTTGAGAGGGTTGGGATTGGCATTGTTGGTCCCATGGATCCTCAAACTGCATCTGGGCACAGATTTAACCTGGTGGTGGTGGACCATGCCACTAGGTACCCAGAGGCAATCCCACTTAGGACCACTACAGCACCTGTGGTGGCAAGAGCTCTCTTGGGTGTATTCTCAAGAGTAGGCTTTCCTAAGGAGGTAGTATCTGACAGAGGGGCAAACTTTATGTCAATTTACTTAACTGCTATGTGGAAGGAGTGTGGAGTGAACTACAAGTTCGCCACACCCTATCACCCAAAATGCAATGGTTTGTTGAGAGATTCAACAAAACCTTAAAGGGCATGTTCAAAGGTCTCCCAGAGAAGCTTAGGCGGAGATGGGACATCCTTTTGACCTGCCTTTTGTTTGCCTACAGGGAGGTGCCACAAAAGGGGGTTGGTTACAGCCCTTTTGAACTTTAGGTTGGCCCTCCTATTAGGGTTCCTTTGTGTCTGGTGAAGGAGGGATGGGAGTTACTTCTCAAACCACCTAAACAGTACATAGTGGACTATGTAAATGGTCTCCGCTCCAGAATGGCTGAGTATATGAAAAAGGAAATTAAAAACCTTGAGGCTAGCCAGAAATTACAAAAGGCCTGGCATGACCAAATGGCTGTACTGACTGTTTATCAGCCAGGACAGAAAGTGTGGGTGCTGGAGTCTGTGGCCTCAGCAGCCCTCCAGGACAAATGGATTGGCCCCCATATAATTGTTGAACAGAAAGGGGAGGTCACCTACTTGGTAGACCTTGGAACCCCTAGGAGTCCCCACAGGGTACTTCATGTCAACAGACTTAAACCATATATTGGCAGACATGGGTTTCCTCATGTCTACTGATGAAGGACAGGAGGAAGAGAGTGACCTACTCCCTGACCTGCTTTCTCAGAACCCTGATGATGGGTCAGTTGATGGTGTAGCCTTGGCAGGCAGCCTCACTGCCCAGCAGCAAACTGACTGCAGAAAGCTTCTCAGTCAGTACAGACATACGTTTTCTCTGACTCCAAGTCAGACCACCTGGTGCACTCATGAAGTGGACACTGGGGACAGTCTGCCTGTGAAGAATAAGATCTACAGGCAACCTGACCATGTCAGGAACTGTATAAGGACAGAAGTCCAAAAGATGTTGGATTTGGGAGTTATTGAACCCTCAGATAGCCCATGGGCTAGTCCAGTAGTCCTGGTACCTAAACCTCACACCAAAGATGGCAAGAGAGAGATGAGGGTTTGTGTGGACTACAGGGGTATCAATGCAGTCACTAGGACTGTTGCCCATCCCATCCCAAGGGCAGATGAGCTAATAAATACTTTGGCCTCAGCCAAGTTTCTAAGCACATTTGACCTGACAGCTGGCTACTGGCAGATCCGACTAGCTGATGATGTAAAGCCAAAGACAGCATTTTCTACCCCTAGTGGGCACTATCAATTTGTGGTAATGCCCTTTGGTTTGAAGAATGCACCTGCTACTTTCCAAAGGTTGGTGAATCAAGTCCTTACAGGCCTGAAGTCTTTAGTGCAGCATATCTAGATGATATTGCTGTCTTTAGCTCCACCTGGGAGAGGCCCTGTAAAAAGCATGCCTAACTATCAAGGCTACTAAGTGCCAGATAGGGCAGAGTAAGGTTGTGTACCTTGGCCACCTTGTAGGTGGAGGCCAGGTTCAACCATTGCAGAGCAAAATCCAGACCATAATGGACTGGTTTGCTCCGACTACCCAGACTCAGGTGAGAGCATTCTTATACCTGACTGGGTACTGTAGAAGATTTGTCAAGGGGTATGGATCAATAGAGACACCCCTGAATGACTTAACCTCGAAGAAAATGCCCAAAAAGGTTCAGTGGACAGTTAGCTGTCAAAAGGCATTTGATGTCCTGAAGCAGGCCATGTGCACTGCTCCCATTCTGCAAAGTCCTGATTACTCCAAGAAGTTCATTGTGTAAACAGATGCATCTGAGTTGGGGGTAGGGGCCTGTACTGTCACAGTTGAATGATGAAGGTCAGGATCAACCAGTAGCTTTCAGAAGCAGAAGGTTGACCCCAGAGAGAAATGTTGTTCAGCCTTTGAGAGGGAGGCCTTTGCTGTGGTTTGGGCTCTGAAGAAGTTGAGGCCTTTCTTGTTTGGTACTCACTTCATTGTTCAGACAGACCATAAGCCCCTCTTGTGGCTAAAACAGATGAAGGGTGAGAACCCCAAACTTCCCAGGTGGTCCTTTTCCCTACTGGGGATGAACTATACAGTGGATCATAGACCTGGGAGTACCATGCAAATGCAGATAGACTCTCCAGATATTTCCAGTTAGAACATGAAGACTCATCTGGTCTAGGTTAGTTTAATGTCCCTGCGTTGGGAGGAGGGGGGTAGGAGAGTAGGATCTGCATCACATGTTTTCCCCCACATTTTGCTGGTGTTTCACTGTTTTTCGACTTCAGTCTGGCTGAGACCCTGCTATTCAGGGCCCCAGCCTAGCTGCTTCCTCTGTAAATTCATTGCATGTACTTTAGGTACACTCCAGATTGGATTCAGGGGTACCCTTGTGAGTCCCTAGTATATGGTATCCTATGTACCCAGGGCATAGGTACCCCAGAGGCCTACCAGGGGCTGAAGCATGTATTGTGCCACCCCTGGAAAGCCATGCAAAATGACACCACAGGCCTGTTACTGCAGCCTGGGTAAGGTGGTGCATGCACCCCTTATAGAGGTATAGGTTCACTGTACCTCATTTATCTCTGCACATAGTAACCTATCAGTGACCCCTATGGTAGGCATTATCAATCCTGAAGGCAGGGTGCTTGGATATATGTGATAGGGTGCCCAGGCATGAGCTGAGCCCCTCTTCAGCCTTCGGAATCTCTTCTCTGGGGTTGTCTATGGTGCAGTCTGACCATATACTCTTTTTTTTTTTTAAACCTTTTTATTGGCATTTATAGAATAGTACATACAGCAGCACATCTGGTAATGCGATTGACATAGACATACAAGCAAGAGCGTTCAATCGCGCCCTGTGTGGACGTCTGAGCGAGTGTGCCTATGGTATGTGAGCCCCCGCTCAGTCTATGAGCTGAGAACAGTCTCCCGAGGCCTATGCCTAAGCGCACCCAACCAGCTTGCGTGGTGGTCGCCGCGCCCTGCAATAAACAAACTGGGGATATATGAACTGGGGGGTGCACTGTGTCACGGATGATGAACAGTACTAATCGTGCGCCTGAGAGCTATACCATTACAGGGTATATTGTTGGGATTACGCGGGTGGGAGGGGGGGAGGGAGGCTGGAGCGCTGATCGCCACCTGTTCAAGGGCGCAATTGAGGAACAGCTGCGGTCCACATTAATGACCCGCCGGGCGTCCGGACCCCTTGTACGTCTCCCTGGGGGGGCTCATAGATCATGGGGGCCCCGGGGGGACCGATCGGTCGAGGCCCCGCCACCAGTATCGTAGCGAACAGCTTGGGGACTCCACGAGATGTCCATGTTACCCATTCGAATTTGACAGTGGGGCATAGCCTGCACCAGGAGGTAGACAGTGGATTTGGACCAGTTGACCCTGAGTCCTGCCACTTCCGCAAAGTCGTGTAGGATACACAGTATAGGGGTTAAATCGGCTATAATATCCCGGACGTACGTCGTCAGCGTATAATGATACTGAGTGGGTAGAATCACCTATTGGGATACCCCATTTCTCGCCCGCTGCGCGGAGTAGAGTCGCCAAAGGCTCCATCGCCATGGCGAAAAGCAAGGGGGAGAGTGGACATCCTTGTCTGGTGCCACGGCGGATCGGAAAGGAGGCCGACATAAGGGAGCCCAGTCGTGCCCTTGAGCTGGGCGTGGAGTAGCTGAGCCGAGTGTAGGCTTGCAGCCTGGGTCCTATGCCCATGCGTTGCAGGACCCGAAATAGGTATGCCCACGAGAGAGTATCAAAAGCTTTTTCGTGGTCCAGCACCAGACACGCCGCCCGGGGAAATCGGTCTTGAATCTGGTTCTGGACGTGGAACAGCCACCGGATATTATAAGAGGTATGCCTGCTGGGGACGAATCCGTTCTGGTCCGGGTGGATTAGCTGCGGGAGGACCGTAGCGTACCTATCCGCCAGGACTTTCCCGTAAATTTTATAGTCTGCTGGCAATAGGGATATGGGTCGATAAGAGCCCAGTTGATGTGGGTCCCTATCCGGCTTGAGAAGGGATACTGTGACTGATTTGCGCATGGATTGGGGTAAAGCCCCCTCGTCTAGGGCTGCCTGGAATTGTGACTCCAGCTGGGGGACTAATTGGGACGCAAAAGCATGATAAAATTCTAACGGAAGGCCATCTAAACCAGGAGCCTTGCGGGTAGCTAGCGCCTTCATTGCGTGCCTAATCTCGGTCGCCCTGATAGGGCCATCGAGGTCTTGGCGCGTGTCATGATCTATGTGGGGTAGCTAGAAGCGATCTAAAAACTCGGAAAGGATGTCGTCCGATACCGGGGGGAGGGGGCTGTCGTATAATAGCGTATAGTGCTCCTGAAAGGCTTCGAGAATCAGGTCCTGCGAGTATAACAGTGTGCCCTGTGCGTTACTAATGGCCGTGATGGGCCGAAGGACCGAATCCTGCTTGACAAGCCATGCTAATAGCGTGCCCGCCTGGTTGCCCTTTTTATGGACCCGACCTGTATACGCCGCGAAGTTATAGCGACGCATACTTGCCAGCGCCTCCGCGTAGGCAGTCTCGGCACTGGCTATCTGAGCCGGCGTGGTGAGCTCGGCCAACGCTTGTTTCGCCTTCTGATATCCCACTCCAGGACCCGTCGGACTCCTGTAATGTGGCAAATGCAGGTACCCCGCATTACAACCTTGAAAGTATTCCACTCCTGTGCGCGTGTAGTGGCCGTGCCTGTGTTCTCCTGGAAATAATGGCAGATGTGGTCTGCTAGAGTTTGCCGAAAAACCGGGTTGTCAAGACTATCCCTAGGGAGGCGCCAGTTAGGGACAGGAGGTTGTGGCGGGCGCCATCGGATCGTTATCGTGTGGGCGTCGTGGTCTGATATGGTTCTACCTAAATAGTCAGTGTCTGAGATGATAGGTAGGACGGTAGGGGAGCAAAGGAAACAGTCCAGGCGCACCCTAAGGTCATGAGGTCTTGAGTGGAACGAGTAGAGTCTGGTGGTAGGATTCCGGGTTCGCCAAGCATCCGCCAGGGACCAGTGCTGCGCCCATGTCGCAAACCGCTTTGCCTGCACTACAATGGGGGACGTCGGATTGGGTGGATGGGACCTGTCCAGTGCTGTGTTTTGCACGCAGTTGTAATCCCCACCCAGGATCCAGGGTACCTGTGTGTATGTGCTTAAGGGAGTTGGCAGGGCGTCCCAAAATTTCTTTTGGTCGGCGTTGGGCCCATAGATGCTGCCCAGCAGTACTGCCTGACCATCCAACCGGCCCAGTAATAAAAAACGTATCGGCCATCTGGATCTATTTTATGAAACTGTTCCTGAAAGGGAACCCCAGGACGTACCCATACGAGGGCGCCTCGGGCGAAGGCCGAATAAGTTGTGGCACATATGGTTCCCCTCCATCGCCTGCGCAATTTCGCTACCTCCCCTGCTGTAAGGTGCGTCTCCTGCAGAAATGCAATTTATGCTTGGTGGCGCTTGATGTATGCATATCGGGAATATCTCTTGCATGCAGTATGCATGTCGCGCACATTTAGTGTAAGAATTGTGGTTTTATCTGTGTGTGCCATCAGTGTGCGTGTATTGCGTATAGCGCAGGATGGGTAAGCGGGCTCCCCCGGAGGCATCCTGCTCTGACCCATTCTCCCCACGCCCGCGCCCCTAAGATGCCAGTGCAGCTGCTCAGCGACTTGTGGACTAGGACACAGTGCAGAAGAGTTGTGTGCAAAGGGAAGGGAAAACTGGGGTGAGGCGAAAATAACGTGCCCCAACGCGGGGGACCTATCGTCAAAGGCGATACGTCCAAACTAGCTCTCCATTGGTGCGAGAGCATCAACATAATATAGGGGTGTCGGCTCGTGTCCGCTATGGGGCTCAACATGTGGGCTATGCGCGCTATCTATGACTAGCTGCTGGTCGGTCGATTTGCATCTGGGGATGGTAGGCCCAGAGGTGGCAAGGGGACGTGCGCTGCGCGGGGTCCATCAGTAGCAGTGAGTTGTGGGTATCTCCCCTCGCTGTAAATACTCAACATGTTACAAGGGTCCAGTCATATCAGGTCGTCTGCCATTCGCCGGGTGACCAAGGGCAGAGCCACCGAGTCCACTCCGGACTGCGTCGCCTCACTGTCCCCCTCCTCCTCCGACGTGAATACATGAGGGGCGCATTCAAGGTTTGTTGCTGGAGAGGCAGGGCGCAGGCCCGCCGCCACCCTCAGTGCCTGGTGCCTCTCCAGAACTATCTGCTCCAAGTCTGGGGACCCCAGGGTGTGTGGAAGCGGTGCAGGGGCTCCTGGATGGTGTCACCTTTGCGAGCCATGTCTTCTGGGCCCCGCTGTTCCCGCGCATTGTTCCTGGGTGCGCTCTGCTCGGTGGCCCGCAGTACAGTTCTGGTCTGCCCAGTCATGCGCCTCCTCCGGTGCCGTAAAGAAGTGGGTTACGCCATCGTGTATGATTTTAAGACGGGCCGGGAACAGCAGGGAGTACTTTATTTTCTCCGCCTGTAGGCGTCGTTTCACCTCCAGGAAGGACGCTCTTTGGTGCTGGACCGCTCGTGAGTAGTGGGGAAAGAGCATGATGATTTTATTCTCAACTCGGAGCGGTCCCGACTGCCGAGCTGCTCGGAGCACCGCATCACGGTCTCTGAAGTGTAGGAATTTGGCCAGCATGGGACGCGGCGGGGCTCCTGGCTGGGGGCGACGCGCTGGAACTCGGTGCACCCTTTCGACAGAGAAGTATGCTGTGCGATCATCACTGGGGGTGAATGATTTAGTCCAGGTCTCCATATACTCCACTGCGTCAGATCGTTCAATTCCCTCCGGCAGGACAAGGACGCGAATGTTGCAGCGTCGTGACCGCCCTTCCAGGTCATCAATGTGTTCTTCCATGGTAGTCATGCGACCCATCAGGGGATGCATCGAGTCCTGGTGTGTCTGCACCATAGGTTGGATGTCGGCGACCGCCCTCGCATTGTGTGAGACTTTATCCGACAGCTTGCGCTGGTCATCGCGGAGGAGGCTGACGTCTGTGGTGAGGGTGCCCAGCTGGTGCTCCAGGGAGAGCCGCGTCTGCTCTATTGCCGCCAGCACCTTGTCGAGCTTGGCCGATAGGGAGGGATCCCCCGACGATCCAGTGGCTGTGGAGGCACCGCTGGATTGGCTGGCCGGAGCCGCCGAGGCAGCCCCTGGGGCCGGCGTCGCCGCTTTGAGTTTGCCCATGCTGTCCGTTGGAGTCTTCATGAGCATGAAAAGGACTCTTTGGCTGGGCGAGGTGCAGTTTTATTCGATGATGGGCCCCCTGGCACTGTGTTCCGTTGCTGCGCAGTCAGGTGCCACTGCAGGTAAGTGATACAGAAAATGGACAACCCAATATACCCTTGAGGGCTTGGGTAAAATTAAATGAACTGGTAAAAGAGTGCCTTCAAGGGATTAGTTTAGATACTTAGTTGTATAGTTATCAATTGTACGCTATAGGATAGTTATATACCTATAGAACTGAATTCATTCAGCATTCATGTATTATAGATTATATCTTATGCATCAGTCATATAAATGCGAATCAAAACAGCATAAATAGATAAAGAAAGCAAAATGCACAGAGAGTAAATCAAGAAAAAGCAACGGGTGTGTAAAAAAGCAGCAAGTTTATATCAGTTCAATAAAGTCAAGGGTACTGAAAATAGACAGTTATACAAATACTGGAAGGAAATGGTATAGTCAATTGTTCCTTCACGTAAACTAAATCAAACACTTTTTCATAATAATAGTAAATAATTATATAGAAAACAGTGTGACGGTCGACGTTTCGGTCTTTTAAATATCCATTCATAAGACCATCTTCAGGACAAGTCGATTAAAAGTTGACCCCTTATTCTTTTACGAATTTTATCCCAATCGAAAAATCAGATGGAATTTGGTTGTGTAGAAGTCGGGTGATATATAAATCTCACTTGTAGAAAGTGCGTATCCTTGATTGAATACTGGCAATTTTCAGTAGTGATTTTCAAGATGCAGCCAAATCCAACAATCGGGTGGCTTTGCTCACATGGAAGGAGTACTATTTAGATCTCACTTCAAAGGGCACGTGTCCTCAATTGGATAGAGCTGGCGGTTCACCAGCGATTACTCGGGCAGCATGCTGCTCCCATTGAAATCGACGACGCGACCCGACACCATTTGACACCTATGCACCTGGCCTCCCTAGGTGAGGTAATACGAGTACTCCGGTGTTCCCGTGGGTGTTGGCCCTAGAACTTCCTAAGTCCCAAAGGTTTTGGTCCTGACTCATTTCTACGTGTCCCTAATGTTTAAAAATCTCTAAAGAGACTAGGATATATATATATACCTGGTGTGGTTGTTTTACATTTAGGCACTCAAGAGATTATAGACTAGTAAAACAAGCTGCTTTGCATTCCTTCAAGACTTGGCCTGAAGGCTTCTCTCCATAGCTACCGCTAGGATAGCTTTCAATGAAGGTTGTCTTTAACCTATAACCAATAAGGGGTTGTTTGGACTGGTACAGGGTGCCCACTATAACTAGGGTACAGCATATACCAGGCCAACTTCTCACAGTCTTTAGCCAGATTGGGCAAGGGTACTTTAAGGGGGTTTGGCAAAATAAATAAAACACAGCAGAAAGCATCAGGGGAACCAGTCTATGTACAGGGGGAAAACAAGTAGTCCACAGTCCAAAGTCCAAACATAGTCCCAATCACTGGTCATCCTCATCCTCACAACGTTCAGATCCTCGCCTCCTTTAGAGTCATCCTGGCTGATTAGTGTAGAACCAGATAACGCATGGGAGTAGTAAACATGAGGGGTATGTGGAGTAGTAGGTTACAACATCCAATCTGTTCCATCCATTTCAGTCTGGATTCAGACATGGCCACAGTACTGAGTCTGCTCTCCTCGGGGTCACTGAGCACCTCAGACTACAATTTGACTCCAGGGGCACCTCTGCACTCATCCTGTTGGATTTGAGTGCGGTGTTCGATACCGTGTCTCATTCCATTCTCTTAGACGCCTTTGGGATTGTGGGTTTGGCTCTGAAGTGGCTGAGGTCTTTCTTTACTGGCCTTACCTTTCAGGTGTTCTCTAACAAAGTGAGATCACACACGTTGGAGTTAACCTCTGGAGTTCCTCAGGGCTCTATTTTGAGCCCCTTACTTTTTAATACATATGTTCGCCCCTTGGCCGACATTGCGGAGAAGTCGGGTCTGACTATCTTCTATGCCGACGATACTCAGATCATCTTCTCCTTTTCCGCTGCTCAGCACCAGGATCCTTCCTTATTGCAGCTTGGCCTGAGGACTGTTTCATCTTGAGTAATTCCCTGAAACTTAACAGTTCCAAAACTGAGGTGCTCATTCTGTGCAATAACCCTGAGCTGTGGGGTATTAAACACTGGCCTGACGATTTGGGCTCTGTGCCTGTCCCCAAAGTTAAGAACCTGGGCTTTATTATTGACCAAAAGCTCTCCCTTAAACCTCAGGTCTCCAGGGTACCCTCATCCTGCTTTGCTGCTCTCAGATGGATAAAAAAAATCCTCTGGTTAATCCCACTGGCAGGTCGCAGTACGGTTCTGCAGGATCTGGTGATATCCAGGTTGGACTACGGCAACATCCTGTATTTGGGCGCTGATAAAGTCTCTTTACATCGGCTATAGGTCATTTAGAACACTGCTGCTCGCCTTCTTTTCCACCTGCCAAGATCTGCCTCTGCTTCTCTCTGCTCCACCAACTTCACTGGCTTAAAATCAACATGCGGATTGAGTTCCAGACCCTCTGCTACATGTTTCATGCCAAATGGGGCCTTGCTCCTTCCTACTTTCAAAGCCTACTCACACCATATGTTCCAGCTCGACAGCTGCCCTCTTCTAGCCTTTCATTGTTTTCAGTTCCCAGGTTCTGGCTCGTCCGTATGAGGGGGTCGCTCCTTCTCCTGTCTTCGTCCCAGGCTGTAGAATGCCCTTCCAATTGACCTTAGAAACTGTCAGTCCCTGCTAGCCTTCCGTAACAGCTTAAAGACGTTGCTGTTTAGTGACTTAGTCTGATTTCTCTTTTCTCTTTCCTTTGTGATCTCTGCACTTTTATCTTGTCTAGCTGTGTCAGCCTCCACATGTCTAGTGCCGGGAGACCCTGTTGGGTAGCTGTGCACTTTATAAGTGTAATAATAATAATAGGTGAAACACTGAGGAAAGACGGACAGGGAGACATATGGACAGTGGTCTGGATTGGACTGTGGGCTAATGCACACAATATGGCTGCACCCAAGGAAGTAATGGAGGAACTGATCGTGGCCATATCCCTGGACTGTGTCTTTCAGAACCTACAGAGTTCATCACAGATCTCCTGTAGTATTTGAGAGGACACATTTGTCTCACTATCAGATGCCACCATCAATTCCTGGGATGCAGCCACAGGAGTGATGACAAATAGAGGGGTTTGGGTTTGTCATTAGGGATGGGAGGTGTTGTGTGCAGAGCTATCCCTCAGCTATTTCAGTCAGGCACTTGGAGGGGAAGTAGTGGCATGGGGTTCAGCTGGAGGAACCAATGGAATATGGGCCTCAAGAGTCAGGGAGGGATCATGGCAGGCCCAGAGGGTGATGTGGCCTGCTCTGGGGACACCTCAGCAATGAATAGTTCTTCCTGGCCTGGGGGAGAGTCACTTTCCTCCCACCCTGGCCGGAGGTATCCTGTTTGATGTACCCCCTTCTGTGTCATCAACCTCAAACCTGGCTGTTACTGTTATACCAGGCTCCATCCGGGTGGACACACTACCCTTGTCTGATGAAGTGTCCAGCCCCTCCTCCTCCTCCTCCCCCTCCTCCTCCTTCGCAGTTTTACTGGTATCAAGAGGACGTGACCACCGATGAGCTGCGGATGTCCCGCTTTGCTCCAGGTCCTGTCCAGTGTGGTCTTGGCCAGCCTGGTCCACTGGAATAGAGGGCAAGGTAGTTGGTGTACAAATCTTAACAAAGCATGTGAGCCAAAAGTATGTGTACTATCCTGTGATGTCAGGAATTTACTCACACAATGATATCATTCACAATTTAGGTAGGTATAGTCTTCTGTATGTACTAATCCTCACCTTCAGCATCAGTGCCATGTGTTTTTTCCTGATATTGAAACATACATCCACACCTAAATGTGGCTCTAGATTCATCCTATAATATTCAGCCTCAACAGTCTTACACTTACTATTAAATGTCATCTGTTGTGTATCATTGTGCAACACAACATAAATGCTAAACTGTGTGTACATACACCAACAAGACCTTTGATATGACCTTTGCACAGATGTGATTGTAAGTATTGGAATATGCCTTGACAACATTTGACACTCTACAATGCAAGTGCCACATATAGCATGTAAAGACTGCTTTATTTGTGCTGTACACTTGTGAGTACATGTGCATAGTCAGTACAGGTATCTAGACACTGGAAATTACATATGTAGCACTGTTCAGAAGATGTGTGTATTTTGTTCCCTTGAATATGTTTGTATACATTTGAGAGAGAAAAGTATCACAAAGTCAGCCTTTACTTCATGGCACATAAAGTAATATTTTACCCAGGAAAATAATAGACACAAAAGGCATGCATGATGCAGCATCCAACACTCAAAGCAATCTCCTCCTCACACTAGACATTGTCCGTGCCATTTCATCACCATTGAATACAACAATTATAATATTTAAGTGTATTTATGCATTTAAATGCAACTGTAAGCCTAGGGTCATTTCCCCAGATGGGTTTATTACACTACAAGTTCCAGAATGCACTCCTGAAACTGCATTCAATGTGCTCCTCTGATGCATTAGCCTTATAAGTACTGCAGCCAATACTCTGATCACATGAATTGTAACAAAATACCTATGCAAAAGGCATGCATGATACAGCATCCAAACCCCAAAGCCCTGTCATTCCCACACTGGAAATTGTTTGTGCCCTTCCGTCATCATTGCATATAACAATTATAAGGCCCATGGTTTACCTCTCATGATAATTTAAGTTCCTTTATTCATTTGAATGCAACTGTAAGGGTCAGTTGTCCAGCTGGGTTTAGCACACTACAAGTCCCAGAATGCACTCCGGAAACTGCATTTAATAAAATTGTTCAGTTATCATCAATACCTGAAACCTGGAAGGGATCACTGATAGCCCCAATTCCTAAAAAAGGAGATTGGTCTTTGCCGGAAAATTACCGACTTATTACGCTCCAGGATACGGATGCTAAAATATTTGCTGGTGTTTTATTATCTAACCTAACAGATTGGGTAAAAGAAAATCAGATAATTCCTCCAAATCAAACTGGATTTATACAAGGTTTAGGTACTACAACAAATATCCTTGTCTCATCGGTTTTAATGGATAAATATATGAGTAAGAAACAATCATTATTTTGGTGTTTTGTAGATTTTAAGGCAGCATTTGACTGTGTACAGAGAGACCTTTTATGGCAAAAGTTAATAGATTTAGGTATACCTCCCTCTCTTTTAAAATTAATTAGACTATTGTACTCTGACACATGGGTTAGCGTTCGGATGGGAGATGGCCTAACAGTAACAGAAAAAATCCCAACAGCAACAGGTTTGAAACAAGGATGTGTTCTGGCTCCATTGCTTTTTAATTTATTTTTAACGGACTTAAAGCAAGCTTTGGATGGGGTGAATGCTTGTCTACCCAAACTCGCCAACACTAAGATATCAAACTTGTTATATGCAGACGATGTTATTCTACTTAGCCAAACAAAGGTTAGACTACAACGCTTGCTAAACAGGATATCTACTTACTCCAAAGAAAATCGAATGGTTATAAATGAATCAAAGACAAAAATCATGGAAATTAATAAATACTCAAGACTAAAACATAACTATAAATGGTTCCTTGATAACTCACAACTAGAACAAGTAAATACATATAGATACTTAGGAGTATTATTTGACGAACGCGGATCATACCAACCACACAAGATGGATATACAACGGAAAGCAAAAACATTGTTAGTGGCATTTAGAACTTTACAGAAATCTATAGGAATGCAAAGTTACGGTCCTTTGTTGAAAGTAATATCAGCAAAACTCTTACCAACCTTGACATATGGTAGCGAAGCATTGTGTGGAAAAGATTCGGTAACAATTAACAACGCAGCTACAAAGATTTATAAAGCCCTTTTTTTAATCCCACATAATGCTTCACCTGCGCAGATACGAATGGAATTTGGGTTGACCAATCAGGTCTTTGAGCGAAAAGGCCAATTCATTAAAGTCTGGAAAAGAATAAGAATGGATACTGACAACCAATTATCCAAACTATTGTGGCAGGAAATAAATTTAAATCAGAAATCTGTGGCAGGGAAATACCTATTTACATCATTAGAGGAATACTCAGCAAACTCATTTTGGGAAATGCCAATTATATTGAACTCTTTAAAAAAAGTAATTAATAGTACAACAAAGCACTTATCATTACTTCTGGATAAAGATACTCTCTCAAAAAGAAAACATGCGTGGCCACTCCTGAATGGTTATACCAAGCTTAAAGTGCAGCCATACCTCGAAACCACTTGGGCTGAAAAATTTTAACAAACCTTCATAAAAGCCCGTTTTGGAGCATTTCCAGGCACATGTCATTTAATGCCATGGTTGACTAACACGGGTTCTAAGACTTGCAGGCTATGTAAATTTGGAGAAGAAAACATCATGCATCTACTTTGCGTTTGTCCAGAGCTGAAAGTTGAAAGAATAATTATCCTTAAGAGACACTTTAACGTTCGTGGAATAAGGAGTTGTAGACAAGCATTAATAAGATGCCTTTATACAGATGATATAATTTTAAACTCAGCCTTTGTAAAATTTTTAGTAACATTGAAAAACAAGTTAGAATACCAAAAATCGGAAGAATGTAGTGATGGAAGTACATAATATGTCAAAAATGTAACAAACCTGAAACCTAAATGTTTTTATGCTTGATTTTATAATTTTGTTATGAATTTTTGCGCTATATTGTTAGGTTTTTATTAATCAAACAATAAACTTTTTGATTTGATTTGCATTCAATGTGCTTCTATGATGCATTGGCCTTACAAGTACTACAGCCATCACTCTGAATAAGTGAAAGGTGACAAAAGACACATGATAGTACATCTCTTTCACCACCTACATCATACTACCAGACACATGCACCAATTAATGGGCTTGCCAGGTCTCCGCTGCTCATACTTCTCCAGCTGAACATGGAGGGTCGGAAATGTTGCATTCAGGACCCTCCTGTGCAGTGGCATAAGGCAGGTCCTCTGTAAGTGCAGCTGAGAGGACAGGCCCATTAAGTCCTGGGGCTTGATTCAAGCCCAGCATTTCAGGTTCTTCCAGCATTCCTGGTGTAAGCTGCATTGCTCAGCATTCTTCTGGGCCCCAATAAAGCTAAGGATTCTTATCAAGCACCCTCTCCCCATGTATGCTTCATTCCCCTTCAATGAAAGAGAGTGCCTTATCATCTAGTCCCTCTGACTTATTGTTAGCAGGTGAGTTATTTAGAGCATCAGGATGGCAGAGGATCCTTCTTGAAGGTGAGGATGACTCAGAATGTTTATTATTCACAAATAGATGCAGTATGAAAATTAAAGTTTGTATATTGCTGACTTTTAGATCATTCAGGAACAGCACAACTTTAATATTCAGATGACTCAGAATGGCCATAAAATGGCTGCCTGCAACTTCCTGTTTTGAAATTCTTGCTTTCTGTTTCCTGTTTGTCATTTCTTGCGTGTGAACTTTGGGTTCCGACCCGACTTTTGAGTTTCTGGCCTGACTGCGGAGTTTCCGCACCCAGGGTGGGGTTTCCACAAAGACTCTGCACCTAAGGCAGAAATTACATAATCAGGCCGAAAAACACATTTTAGACAGAAAATAACATAGAGGAGGAAACAAGCATTGGCACAGCCAATATGCCATGCCTATGTGAGATCCATTGGCTCTGCCAATGTGTTTTAGCCATGTCTCAAATGGCTGAAAGTATAATACAAAGCTTTGTGACACAGACAGCACTGACTGCGTTATAGCGATTATTGGTTTCTTACTTTCAGCTATGATGCGCTGCAGCCTGTGGTGCTGGATAATCTATAACATAACGTCCCTCTCTATCAATATTCGGGGTTGGGCGCACGCTCACTTCTGACCGTTGCCTGCGCCCCACTGTTGGAGCCGGCCTCGTGGCGTGGTCCTGTTCCCCCTCGCTCAGCCGCACGAGGTCCCATGCACCTCGGGGCTCCTCCATCTTGGATTACACGTCACTCCACGTGACCACCTCCGTGACCCTGCTCTACCCGGCCTCGGCCCCAGCGAGGCCCGACATCGAGGCGCCAACCCCTGGCCCGGGGGATACCACGCGAGCCCTTCCCACTCCCAGCGGAGGGCAGTATCGATGGGACCCCCACCGTCCTTCCACACCTAGGTGCGATTGCCCCACAGCTCTCTGGGGCCTGGCGCCTCTCCTGCTGGGCGTCTGGCCGCGCCCTACAAGGCCTCTCCGCCCTCCTGGGCGCAAGGGTCCGGACATCAAAGGGGCTCAAGACCTATATCTGGGGCGACCCGACAACAAGATGACAGTTGTATCCCGGAGTCAAGAGCCCTGCTGATCGGATCGCGGCTGACCCTACAGAGAAAGACTCTTCCTGAACCTACCTACTGAGCCCTGCTGACGACGTCGCGGCTCCATCGTGCGTACAAGACCTTCACAAACCTTTGGGGCCCTGCTGACGCCGTCGCGGCCCAACCTTGTTGCAACAGACCATCAGAGCCCAGCTGACCTCGTCGCGGCTCGACCGAAGCGGACCTACCACCGGAGCCCTGCTGACTGTGTCGCGGCTCGATCCAAGCGGAACTACCACCTGAGCCCTGCAGACGCCGTCGCGGCTCTCCACGTCCGAGCCGCTCTGAGACCAGCACCCAAGGTCTGGCGCAGAGCCTTCCCGTACCTGGCTGGTACCAAGACTGTCCCGCTACCCTATCCCTCCAAGAACATTGAGACTCTTACTGGATCACTCGATCCCCTTGTAAATATTGCAACGTACTCCTTCTTATATAAAGAACCAAGATAAGCAACTGATACGGAGTCCTGTGTGGTGGTGTTACTGGGCCTAGTACGATTATAGGAGAAGGACCTCTCCTCGGAGGCTTCTCAGCGGCGCTCGGCTATAACTTGGCGGTGGGAAGGTGCCCGGAGTAGTCCCTCCGACTCCCCGGTGGTCCTCCCTCCAACATTTGGTGGCCAGCGACGGGATCCGAGCCAGACGCAATCGTACAAGCAAGTAACGCACCCACTACCTAACCAGACGGAAAAAAGAAAAGGGAACCATGGACGGCCAAGAAGCAACCGTGGCTGCAACCTTCTAGCTGGAAAAACTGGAAGAATACACCCACAAAGAACTAAAACAATTCTGCAAGGACAAAGGTATCCCAACCACGGGATTGGGCACCAAGGAAGAAATGCAGAAAGCCCTGAAAGCCTGGGCCGAAGCTGAGGCCACTCCACCCCGCACCGAAGGGACCTCGGCCCGGAACGAAAACCTGCCGACCACAACCCCGACGGATGGGGGCGAGGCATTCCCGAAGCCAGCCTATCCCACGAAGAAATACGAGAACGAGAGAGGGTCCGGGCACACGAAATGGACCTCGCACGACTCCGGCTGGACGGCGAGCTCCAGCTAGCAGAGAAGAAAATAGCCCTGGAGCAACTACGGCTGCAGGAGGAAATCGAGGAAAAGAAACGGCATCGAGAACTTGAAGAGAGACGGCTAACCCTCGAGCATGAGAGGAGCCTCAAAGAACTCGAACTGAAATCCAAAACGGGGGAGACCAGCACCCCCGGGGCCCGGGACGCTCTGCCACTGACCGAGCCAAAGGTTCATATCCCCAAGGATGTCGTCAAAGAGTACTACAAGAACGACGACATCCAGCAGTGGTTCCGAGCCTACGAGGTAGCCATGACCTCCCATCGGGTACCCCGGAAGGATTGGGGTGCTGGCCTATGGGGGAGGTTCCTCAGCGAGGGCCGTGATACCCTGCTGCAACTCCCCGACGCAGTGATGACCTCCTACGATCACATGAAGGAAGCCCTACTCACCCGCTACGGTCTATCAGCCGAGATGTACCGGCAGCGCTTCCGGGACTGCAAGAAGCTCCCCGATACCACCTGGGTCGAGTACGTGGACTTCTTCAGCCGGGCCTTTGAAGGGTGGATAAAAGGGAGCAAGGTCACCTCGTACAATGAACTGTTCGACCTCATTGTCTGGGAGCACCTCGCCAACAACTGCTTTGTGGAACTAAGGCAACACCTCCTAGACAGTAAGTTGACGAGCCTCGGAAGCTCGCCGCCGAAGCAGACCGATGGGTCAACACAAGGGTCCCCCGGAACCCCGTGGGGGACTACCAACGGAGTACCACGGGACCTCCTCGCCAGCGGGGCGGAGGAGGGGGGTCCCACCGCAGCCGAGAATTCCCGGCCGGACCGCCCAGAAGCCCGCCACGAGGCCAAGTCGCCAACCACACGTCCCCGACCCTGGGCCGAAGGGGGACCCCCATCGCCCGACCGGGACCCCGACCACCCGTGACCTGCTTCGGCTGCCAGCAGACCGGCCACTATGCAAGCGACCCGGCCTGCCCCGTGAACCGACGAAACGGGACTGCTGGGCCCCCTCCCCGACAAATAGCCGCCGCTGCCCTGGGGGAAGGAGAAGAAGAGGAGGAAAGCCGCGAGGACAGGTCCCCCGAGTGGGAACCGGCGGCCATGTCGCTCGTCTGCCTGGGCTCCCGAGAAATGGTGCCCCGAGCAGCCATCCCAAGCAACACCCAGAAGTACCAGCAGTGGGTCACCATCAACGGACGACGGGCCGAAGCCCTCCGGGACACTGGGGCTAGCGTGACCGCTGTCCGCTGCCACCTACTGACTCCCGAACAAATCCTGCCACATGTCCTATGCCCTGTCCGGACCGCGGACAACACCGAAAGCATGTGCCGGATGGCCAGGATCCCCTTCGAGTGGGGAGGAGTGTCCGGCACCCTGAAAGTGACCGTCCGCGACGACGCCCCCGTGGACTGCCTCATGGGGAATGACCTAGAGAGCTCCCCCTGGGCCCAGGTGGAGCGCCGAGAGCATCTGGGGATGCTAGGGCTGCCTGAGTGGGCCTGCGCCACCACCCGGTCCATGACCGCCCAATCCGCCGCTGCCGCGGCCACCGACCACCCTACGGGCCCAGAACTATCACCCTCCTCCGGCACGGAGGAACCCGACGATGAGGCCGGGCCATCCGAACTGTCTCCCGACGAGGCCGCCTCCCTCAGCGAGATCCCCGAGTTGGCTCAGTGGCGCCATGATGGGGGCCCCACCCGCGAACAATTCCAGCAAGAACAGAAGGCCTGCCCGTCCCTCGAGGGGGCCCGACAGCAAGCGGCCGCCCAGGCCTCGG
This sequence comes from Triturus cristatus, assembly GCF_964204655.1. NCBI lineage: Eukaryota > Metazoa > Chordata > Amphibia > Caudata > Salamandridae > Triturus > Triturus cristatus. The sequence goes on from NC_140588.1 coordinate 720,890,904, forward strand.
GGGACCCCAAGGGAACCCACTGGGTCTACTGGGACAATGACTTACTATACAGCGAGCAGAAAGTCGCCGAGCTGGGAGCCGGCCGGGTGTTGGTGGTTCCCCTCCGGTTCCGGGAGTTCCTCCTGAACCTGGCGCATGACGTGCCCCTCGCCGGACACCTCGGGCGGGACAAGACTTACAGCTGCCTAGTGACCCATTTCTATTGGCCCCGAATGTGGAGAGACGTGGACCACCACTGCCTGTCCTGCCAGACCTGCCAGGCTAGCGGAAAAACGGGGGGTCGAGTTAAAGCCCCCCTCCAACCATTTCCAGCCGTCCACACCCCGTTCGAACGAGTGGGGATCGACATCGTGGGGCCCCTCGACCCCCGAACCGCCCTAGGACACCGCTTCATCCTGGTACTGGTCGACCACGCCACCCGATACCCTGAGGCCATTCCACTCCGCACTGTGACAGCTCCAGTAGTGGGCCGGGCCCTGATGGGCATCTTCTCCAGGGTGGGGTTCCCCCGAGAAGTGGTGAGCGACAGGGGTACGAACTTTATTTCGAAATACATGAAATCCCTCTGGCAACAATGCGGGGTCACCTACAGATTCACTACCCCTTACCACCCCCAGGGGAACGGACTGGTCGAGCGGTTCAACAGGACCCTAAAAGGGATGATCAAAGGTCTGGAAGAGCCCCTGCGGAGGAGGTGGGATGTCCTGCTGCCCTGCCTCCTGTTCGCCTATCGAGAGGTACCACAGAAATCCCTGGGCTTCAGCCCCTTCGAACTATTGTATGGGCACCCCGTCCGAGGGCCCCTCAGCCTGGTCAAGGAGGGCTGGGAAGCGAACGTCCAAGATGCCCCCCCCGACGTCTACCGGTACCTCCTGACCCTGCGGAACCAGACTCGGAAGTTCCGGGCCCTGGCAGAAGCCAACCTCGAAGCCAGCCAAGAAGACATGAAGCGCTGGTATGACGCAAATGCCTCGACCATCGAGTTCGAGCCAGGCCAGCAAGTCTGGGCCATGTCACCCGTGGACCCCTGCGCCCTGCAGGACAAGTGGGCCGGGCTCTTCAAGGTGGTTGAGAGGAAGAGCCCCGTCACCTACCTAGTCGACATGGAGTCCCCGAAGAACCCCCTCCGGGTCCTGCACGCCAACCGGCTCAAGCCTCACTTTGCCCGAACTGAACTAAGCCTGCTGCTGGCTACTGATGATGGGGGCGAAAGCGACTCCGAGCCCCTGCCAGACCTCCTGGGGTCCTCGGGCCAAGACGGTTCCTTGGAGGGAGTCCACCTCTCCGACACGCTGACCCCAGAACAGTGCCATGATTGCCGGAGGCTGCTGCAACCCTTCGCTGCCCTCTTCTCTCTCACGCCCGGGGTGACCCTCTGGTGCGTACATGACGTGGATACCGGGGACAGCCCCCCTGTGCGACATCGCGCCTACCGAGTACCTGACCGAGTCCGGGCCTGCATACAGACCGAGGTCGCCAAGATGCTCGCCCTCGGAGTCATTGAGCCCTCAGACAGCCCGTGGGCCAGCCCGGTGGTCTTGGTGCCGAAGGCCGCCGCCCCGGTACTTCTCCGGAACTCCGATTTTGTGTAGACTACCGGGGCCTGAACGCAGTCACCAAGACCGATGCCCACCCCCTACCCCGGGCAGACGAGCTGATCGATCGCTTGGGGGCCGCCCGCTACCTAAGCACCTTTGATCTCACCGCTGGGTACTGGCAGATCAAGCTCACTCCCGGCGCCCAGGAACGATCCGCCTTTTCCACCCCCGATGGGCACTACCACTTTCGGGTGATGCCCTTCCGTATGAAGAACGCCCCAGCGACCTTTCAGAGGCTGGTAAACAAGGTCCGGGCCGGGCTAGAAGCCTTCAGCGCGGCCTACCTCGATGACATTGCAGTCTTCAGTGACCACTGGGCCGCGCATCTGGGACACCTCCACGAAGTCCTGGCCGCTCTCCAAAGGGCCGGGCTCACAATTAAGGCCAGCAAGTGCCAGATCGGTCAAGGATCTGTGACCTATCTGGGCCACCAGGTGGGGAGTGGCCAGGTGGCGCCCCTCCAGCTGAAGGTCGATGCCATCCAGGCGTGGGAGCCCCCCGCAACCCAGACCGCTGTCCGGGCCTTCTTAGGCCTCACAGGCTACTACCGGCGATTTATTAAAGATTATGGCAGCATCGTGGGCCCCCTTACGGAGCTCACTTCCAAGAAACAGCCCAAGGTGGTGCACTGGACGCCCCGCTGTCAGACCGCTTTTGAAGCCCTCAAGGCGGCCATGTGTGCTGCCCCGGTGCTGCAGGCCCCTGACTACAGCAAGGAGTTTGTGGTGCAGACCAACGCATCAGAGTACGGGGTCGGGGCGGTCCTCTCCCAGATGGACGCCGAAGGCCACGACTGACCTGTGGCCTTTATCAGCCGGGGGAACCCCAAGGAGATGGGTGACTCTCCCTGCCTTCAGCTGGGGGGGACGCGTGTTGGAGCCGGCTTCGTGGCATGGTCCTGTTCCCCCTCGCTCAGCCGCACGAGGTCCCATGCACCTCGGGGCTCCTCCATCTTGGATTACACGTCACTCCACGTGACCACCTCCGTGACCCTGCTCTACCCGGCCTCGGCCCCAGCGAGGCCCGACATCGAGGCGCCAACCCCTGGCCCGGGGGATACCACGCGAGCCCTTCCCACTCCCAGCGGAGGGCAGTATCGATGGGACCCCCAACCGTCCTTCCACACCTAGGTGCAATCGCCCCACAGCTCTCTGGGGCCTGGCGCCTCTCCTGCCGCGCCCTACCCGACCTCTCCGCCCTCCTGGGTGCAAGGGTCCGGACATCAAAGGGGCTCAAGACCTATATCTGGGGCGACCCGACAACAAGATGACAGTTGTATCCCGGAGTCAAGAGCCCTGCTGATCGGATCGCGGCTGACCCTACGGAGAAAGACTCTTCCTGAACCTACCTACTGAGCCCTGCTGACGACGACGCGGCTCCATCGTGCGTACAAGACCTTCACGAACCTTTGGGGCCCTGCTGACGCCGTCGCGGCCCGACCTTGTTGCAACAGACCATCAGAGCCCAGCTGACCTCGTCGCGGCTCGACCGAAGCGGACCTACCACCGGAGCCCTGCTGACTGTGTCGCGGCTCGATCCAAGCGGAACTACCACCTGAGCCCTGCAGACGCCGTCGCGGCTCTCCACGTCCGAGCCGCTCTGAGACCAGCACCCAAGGTCTGGCGCAGAGCCTTCCTGTACCTGGCTGGTACCAAGACTGTCCCGCTACCCTATCCCTCCAAGAACATTGAGACTCTTACTGGATCACTCGATCCCCTTGTAAATATTGCAACGTACTCCTTCTTATATAAAGAACCAAGATAAGCAACTGATACGGAGTCCTGTGTGGTGGTGTTACTGGGCCTAGTACGATTATAGGAGAAGGACCTCTCCTCGGAGGCTTCTCAGCGGCGCTCGGCTATAACTTGGCGGTGGGAAGGTGCCCGGAGTAGTCCCTCCGACTCCCCGGTGGTCCTCCCTCCAACACCCCCCTGTAGGCTTCTATTTACAAGTTAATTGACATGAAAGGAAGCAAGTAACTAGGGTGTCCTGCACAATTAACTTTTGTTCCACCTTCATTTTTTTCAAATTATAAAAAAGTCACTTCAAGATTTCAAAAAATGTTGCCTTCACATGCACAATTGTTTTATCTTTGTTGTAGTACATCAGACTAAATTAGTGCAAGATATTTTTGGTAAGTAATAGTTTTCAAACATGATGTTAGTAACATACATGCTTCCCCAAACCCCGACAATGCCAATTGTAAACTCCATGCCCCACAGATGAAACCAAATATTTTGTGCAGCTGATGAATGTTTGAGATGGCTATGTCTAAATTAAATATATAAAAGGAGAGGGCACAAGCAGGCTCCATGGAGAAAGTATGCAGTATTTCTCTTTTCTATGAACGCTCTCACTTTGAGGTCAGCTAAAAGCCAATACTTTGGTCTTTGAATGGCTGGCAAATGTGACAAGCTCAGCATAAATTTTCAGGCATGTTTATTACAGAGTAAGAGTTAGTGGGAGAAAACTGTAAACACAGCTTCAGCATGGGGAGGGACATACTCAAGCTGGGGAGCCTAAAGCAAATAAAGCCAGCAAATAAAGCCAGCAAATGGAAAGCCAGAAAACTGAAGTTACAATGGCACGAAATGGGTAGAATGCATTCCTAGCTCAACTGTCTGAAACTTCCCAAAATGTCTTTCGCATACCACACAGCTGTGCTGTCTGGTAGGCTGTGACCTAAAAAATGCAGGAAGTTCAATACAAGAAGATGCAGGCAGTCGTTTTAGGGTCATTCTGAGTCATCCTCATCTTCAACAAAGAACCTCTACCATCCTGCTGCAGTGTTTAACTCACCTTACCCAAAATGACTGAGGGTCTTGAGGTACCCCCACATTCTGGGATACTGATTCGCACATACTAACTGAGGTGCTGCTTGATAGGTACTCTCTGCTTTATGGGGTACCAGAGCGACAGCTGAATGAAGCAGCGCACAACGTAATCTAGAGTGACCTTGGTGCTTGCTGCAGAGCTGTGTGTCTGTGCAACTGCGATGGGCCTAGGTGTGCCATGAGCACTGGGGGGATGTGTTAGAACATCATAAACAGCTCAGACAGTGGCAGCCACTTTGTGTAATATTTCTCACAAGGTACTTGTAAAGTTTTCATGAGACCCTGACTTAAAAACATGGGTGAACATTAGATCTGTGTGTGTGTGATGCATTAGGCATTGCTCACAATACAAAATGCCTAGCCTTTTTTAATGGGGCCAGTATTTGTCAGTTGGATGCTTGAGGGAGTCTTTTTCATAGCACACAGCCCTGCCAAATTTACCAGGTCCATTTATGATGTGCTGATCCAGTCCTGGTTTTCACTTTGAATTCTGGGACTTGTAGTCTTTTCCATTCCATAGTAATACAAGACCACAAGTCCCAGTTTCCCCATAAATAACCACCTTGAGTGGCACAACACGCATGGAGCTACAAAAAATAGGAGCAGGAACATGGTCTATCTATGTCATTACACAGGTCTAATTGCCCTCGGTGTACATATGACAGACGTATGGCCACACTGCAACATGGTTTGCAGCACACACAAACACAAGGGGTCTGATTCACAAAGGGGCCCTGCCCTCGTGGTCGAGGCCCCGCAGTCGTGAGGGAGTGTCCGCACTCGGGGCAGAATCTTTGCAATGAGAAATCTCATTGCAGAGTTTACACCTGAGTGCAGAGACTCCTACACAACTGCGGGACCACTGAGGGCAGGGGTGCTTTGTGAATCAGGCCCCTATTGGTATACTGTCCAGGGAGGTCTGACACATGCAGAGACATTTAATCCCCAAGGCAGTGGAGTCCTCTGTGACATTGTCCACACTAATCACTCACATGTGCACATCACATATTGCATGGGCAATCTTTTGACTCTTGACAACAGCAGTTGTTTACCTATGTTATGTATGGCTTAAAAAGTAGTCTCAAGATGGAATTTATTAACAGAGTGGTAATTGTCCACCAATCATCATTGACAACAGACTGCAAATCACATAAAGACCGTAACACAACAGGTTGCTCATATGAAAAGGGTGTCAACCAGCTGGTCAATCACCTGCATACCCTAAACTCTGTTTTGTGCAATGGCCTGGTTGCCCGGATTCAGGCCTAGGTGAGGGTCTTGAATATGTATAAGCTATGATATAAAGCTATGGTATGCAAGACACAACATGCTACTATTACCTTGCACACAACTTCAGCAGCACCCCCGTACATTCAAGACATCTGAATTGTGACTTGAGGAGACCAAACATGTGCTTTATGATGACTCGAGAATGCATGTGTGCCCTATTGTAACTATGCCGAGTTACAGTGGCTGCACACCTGTATGGTGAAGAGATGAGGGGATAGTGCCTATACAGCAGAATCTGAGGAGAAAAATGAGGAAGTATATGTAGAAGTTCCTCTTGCATCTGTAAAGCACATGATGTATGATATGGTACAAACAGTGTCTGTTTGGGCCATGGATGGGGCATGAGGATTGGCATCTCATACTAGTTGTGTATATTAAATAAACATATCAGACTTGTGTGGTGCTTGGTGCTTACCAAGAACGCATATGTTGCCATATTCTGCCGCTGCAATTAGCTGGGCAAGAGGTGACCTGTGAAATACACAGCTGTCATGCAAACTGTCTGGGAGCATTTCATGCACATGAATAAAACTGCCATTGGCATCACATACACCCTGCACATTGCTAGAGCGCCAGCAGTGTCTGTTGTGTGCATTGAGGCGATGTGGCTGAAGAACCACATGGGTGCATTCAATTGCACCTGGCACATGTGGGAAGCGGGAAAAGAGGTAGACATCCCTGGCTAACCTTTGCCTTCCAGCCAATGTATGGGGCATACATTTATGGAGATGTGCTGTCCTACTGATACAGCTCAGTACCTGATGAAAGCATTGGGACTGGTCACAGAAACACCTTCTGGAACAAACCCTTAGCAAAAAAATGGAGGACTGCTAAGCTGGGATCGCATAGGAGTGGCAGGTCACAGAGTCAAGATCCTGCTCCCACTCACCAACCATCTGCAAGATGACATTGAGGGTAAACGGTATCTGGACTTGACATCTTGGCTGGGCGTCAAATCGTTCTGTTGCATGGCAAGGGGAAAACCAACAAACACATTCAGTGACATGTGGAAAGTTCTGAAAGTGTTTGTGTGTGGCAGCTCTGCATTCATGTTTGTAACAAGGCTGGAATTGGCTGCTGGGCTCACAATGTTCAGCTGGGTGGGGACATGGTAGTCAATGACAAAGGTGTGTCTGGTTGAAAGCAAACTTTAACCACCTCTAGTGTGGAATCTCTGACCCGAGTGCCGAATCTCCACCATGAGAATCTGTCCTGACTGCGGCTGTAAAGACACTACTCATAACTTACCTTTGAGAATACTGAAAGTCATTAACTTAGACTTTTTGTGTAAGTTTACCTTTGTGAATCAGGCTCCATGTAGTTAAAAATATGTTTTTGCAACAGATTTGCAACAGATTTCATAATGTGTAATTGTTGTTTTATCTTTACAAAGCAGATATATCCTCCATGTTTACAAATATATAATTCTATTGTTTCAAGTTCTCTATGTTTAGAATTACATATTTCTATTGTTTCAAGTTCTCTTCTAGCTTGATTAATTAATTTTGGGTTGCTCAACAGGTTGTGAAGTTGATTTCAAACTGGACACTTAGCGTACATTTTAGGACACATTTATCAACACTGCATCAGGTTTTTGTCAAAAAAGTGATGGAAACTGGTGAAAAGTGTTGGTTTTGGGATTTACTTTTCAAAGTAAAGCCTTATTTGGATCGTAAAGGAGCCTACAGTAATGAAAAGTACTGCTATGCGCTAATTTGCTCTACTTTACTTCAAGGAGGCATTTCTATGAGTGATCCATGTGCCTGACAATGCAACCATTCATGGGTTTTGAAGTAAGTTCCTTTTTTTACTAATAAAATTAGACAGGGATTTGCATACAAAATTATGTCTCCTTGAAGCAGGTATAACTTTTGAAAAAAGTTTTCTTTTCTCAAATATCTTCTGTTTGTATGTGTGGTGTAATATACACCATGAATACAAAGCTAGAGCACTTTTTAAATATATCGAAGTATAGTATTTTGTACTGGAAGAGTACTTTTCCAGTACAAAACCTGTGCTACACATCACATGCACACCCTTGTATTATGATGTCAGTATTCGTGTTGGTGTAAGCCAGACAAAAAAATGCTCAAGCACTATAGGAGAGATAAGAAGAGCCAACCATATCTAAGCAGACATGAAGCCACGTGTATCATTATTTTAAATGAAGATTACCTAATTGTGATTCTTTGTGAATTGCAATTAGGTAACCGCTATTTGAATGTATAAAACTCCATGAGTTTCATGTATCGTTTCCTAATTGTACACAAATTGACCAACCTCATTAATCTCAATGAGGCTGGTTGCAATTTGCGGCCCATTTTAGCATTGCTAAAATCAAAGGGATGGTGGCCGGCTGGATTCAGCAGACCATAATGTCTGTGATTGATTTTAAATAAACCAATAAAAACATTTTTAAACGCAGCCCGTTTTCCTTGAAGGAAAACAGGTTGTGTTTAAAAAGAAAAATTTAAAGTATTGTTTTCATTTTTCAAGAGCAGGCAGTGGACCGCGGGACCACAACCCGCTCTTAAAAGAAATTTTTACGAACATTCACGAAGGGAATAAAAGGGGAAGGGGTCCCTTGAGGACCAATTCCTGCTTGCCAATGGGTTACCACCTACTTGAAGTAGGTGGTAAAATGCAAATGTTTTGTGACCGTTTTTCGGTCACAAAACGTTCTTAAAATCCGCTGCAATTTGGTATTTAGAAGGGGCGCCCTAAACACACCCCTTCCTAATAGCAAATCGGTATGTCTTCGAAATTCAATGTTACAGAATCACAAATATGGATTTCAGACACACCAGAATGCATTTTACCGGTCGGAAACAGCTGGATTCTGAAAATCGGGCCGTTTGCGACCGGTAAAATGCCTGATACATGTTGCCCTTGTGCTGTACTTCTCTCACACTTTCATGCAATGCAGCACAGGAAGCAAGTGACCCTATTTAGAGTTTGGCGGATGGTATACTCCATCAAAATGTGGTGAAGGTATTTTGTTTAAGATATTTGTTTAATTCAGCCTACGGGCTCATATGATTAGAGCATTTTGTTTACAGATAGCCGTTTAACTGGATTCTTGCATTGAATATCCCATCTGATATATTACTTTTGTGATAGAACACAGTCTATCTGCTAAACTCTAAATTAGGCCCTTTGGTTACTGCACTTCCTTGCGTGAAAACGTAGTAAATTTGGCCCTTTGTCCTTAAAGTAACATGAAACAGACTAACTATAAAGGTGTTTCTCTATTATTTTATCTCGCCCGTTACAACTTGATGAAAGCCAACAAGGTTGTCTTTTTTTTGTTTGTTCAGTTATTAACAAAAGCCGATTTTCACAATAATGCCGTCATACATTTGAAGTACTATAACCCTATTCATATGAATTCAGGATCATGGAAAAAGAAATCATGTCGCACCGGGGAAACATTTGAAAGAAACTTTGAGATTTCATAGAAAAATATTGTCAGTTCGGGAGGCTGTCAATTTAACAATGGCCCTTTGACTATGGTGTTTGATTAATGTGAAATTATTCAGTTGGCTACCTTGTAGTTGGCCTATTTTTGTGTCCAATTAGTATGCTAATAATGGTAATTATGTTCTATACTGCATGTCTCATCACCTAGAGGGTTTTTAAAATGATAAAATAATGAGAATAAACAAGCTGATGCTGACATTCACTGGGCCATTCTAATTACTTACTGAGAGCACACTGGGGAATCGACACTCAACCAAAGAAAATGATTCTTGCTTACTTGGTTAAAACTACTCTTTTCAAAGAACATTAATAGTTTGCTGCTGTTTTCCTTATTGCTAATCATCGTTCTATTCTTCCTTTCATGTGCAATGTTTACTTATTTGTAAAAAGAGCATTTAATGATATTTGACTTAAGTCACAACAGATTGCATGAGGTGTTAAGAAAATACAATAATTGCAATCACCAAATGAAACCTTTTATTATGAAGGTCTCCATTAATTGTTGGAGGTGTGTATGAACAACTGTCAATTGCAAGTAAAGCATAAAAAAATCTTACATTTACAATTTCACCTGGCGTGAACTTTATGGTGGATAAATCAATTCAAACATACAAGTCATTTAATCACTGGGCACTCAAAGCAAGTTGCCAGTGTTTCAAGTAGGAAGCAAAGCTATTGAAATTAGGTGGGATTTGGAGATGTAAATAAAATAGACAAATCAGTTTACATATAGTTACGCATTGTTTACATTGTCTGTTGTATCACATTGCAGGTTTACGTATTACGTTTTTAAGGAAGGTGCCTTTAGATTTATGCTCCTTTCACTGTATTTTAAATGAATATATGAAAGTCCATTTTGTCGTAAGCAAAAAAATGTCAAAATAGCCTAAAAAGATGAGATCATTTGACGGCTGCATCCTGTTTGATGGGGGTACAGTTATTAATTTCTGGATGGAATCTTCAGAGGAATCATAGGATACAAGCAGCTGGTTAATTTTTTGGGCAGTACGTTTCAGGTAGGTTTGTTGCATTCAGATGATCATTATCATCAGCCAATTGAGTCAGTGTGTAACTTTTTCTCTGTACCTGACTTTGACATGAGTTTCAAAGATGATACACAGGACCTTAAACAACGTTCCAAAAGGTTAACTATGTACATTTGTTGAAATGGGTAAATACCATGTCAAAGAATACCATGAAATTTGGAGGCTTGACAACGGCAATACCAGTAAATGCGATGTCAATGTATGCCATAATCTATGCCTGTACAACAGCGACGATAACGGCAGCAGCAATGTCAATGTATGCCACAATCTATGCACAAATGACAATGGGGCCAATTCATAGAACTAATCTGAAACAAAATCCTAAACTTACTACTTTTGGTATTCACAGAAGACATTTAGTAGTGGTAATGTTAGGATTTTGTCTTAAATTAGGATTTTGTCTTAAATTAGGATTTTGTCCTAAATTAAACTTAAGTTAAACTTAGGCTAAACTTAAGTTTGTCTTAAGTGTTGGTCTTAAGACAAAATCCTAATTTAAGACAAAATCCAAACATTACTACTTCTAAATGCCTTCTGCGAATACCAGGAGTAGTAAGTTTAGGATTTTGTCTCAGATTAGTTCTGTGAATCAGCCCCTAAGTTAGTACCAGTAAAAGCAATGACAATGTACACCATGATTTAGGAATGCAAAACTATGTCAATATCAGTAAAGATAATATCGATGTATACTATGACAACTGTACACACAATTTTGAGCATGCCGATAAAAATTATACCAGTGACTGCCATATTATTTTTAGGATTTCCAGTGAACGTGTCTCATTGCTATTGGATTTACCCAAGGGGACCTCTCCAGCAACCTTGAGTCAGAGAGGTCCCACAACCCACACCCATACCAAGGACAATCTCGCGCCCATGGAAAACCCTGCTCAACCGGACAGATAAACAGCTGCGGTCTAAGGCAAATAGCCCCAATAAAAAATGTTTGGCTAGTCAGGCCTCTGTGGCTGCTGGGAGAGGGGGTAGGGGGTCTGGACTGGGGTGCAGGCCCAACTTGTAGGAGGGGTGGGGTCAGGGGGCAAGTAAACATTGGAGGGGGCCTGGGGGTCACTGGTTGGTTAGGGCAGGAGGGGGTGGGCCGGACAGGGGGGATTATCCTCTGCTGATAGATTCTGAGGGGAGCGAGTGTGACTGGGATGGTCTGGACATTTTCTCGTCATGGGCAGAAGGGGTTTCTGGGGTGCAGGGGGATGTGGGGCAGGACGGGGTCAGTTTGGGGGTGGGGCCAGAGGTTTTAGGGGGGTTAACGTCTTTTAGGCGCAGTTGGCTAGTGGTGGGTGCGGAGGGGGTCAGGGTGCGACCGAGGGGGGAGGAGGCTGGGACGAGTTTCCGGGGGGTCTGGGGCAGGGGGTTTGGATTGGAGTGATGCAGAGGGGGATGGGGGAAGCTGAGGAGGTGGTAGACCTGAGTTCGGCAGGGCGGGCATAGGTAGCTAGCACCTTGGGAGCCGCAAGTAAGAGGGGTTGGGATGGGAGAGAGAAGAGAGGTAGGCCCAGCACACCAGACCATACTTTTTTGTTTCAGGCAGTGGAGCAACGCACAGAGCATCGAGGGGTGCCAGACTTGGTAGGGCTGGGAGCGGCCCATTGACACCAGGGAAAAGGGAGGGTGGAGCCTCGGGCGGCGTACCCAGTACCGCCGGGGGATCCTGGCGAGGCTGGCATAAGTAGGCCTGGGATGGGCTCGCCGGCCCCAACACCCACGGGCTCACAACGTCCCACGGGGCAACGCAGAAGACGGAGTGCCGGGGGGGGAAGCATTTTGTTTTTCACGAAGGGTGCATTCTGCGCCACCAGCGGGGAGCGCTGGGGGTGCTAGGCAGGAGGAGTTGGATTATGAAGAGGATAGTATGGAGGAGGGGACGTGCAGGATGTTGAAGGTGGGGGAGGGGGGCAGAGTAATGTTGTGAATAGTATTTTACAGGTGTCATGACACCAGGCGCAGCCCACGGTTCGGACATCGCGTGGGAGGAGCGGTCGGCCCCTTTGCCATGGAACGGCAGACGGAGTCCTTGGCGCCAGGTAAACGGTCATCGCGCTTGCGTCCTGTGATGGTGTCGGTGGGTGTGGGTGGACCTGACAGGGAGGAGAGGGCAGGGGGTAGGTTAAACAAGGGCGCTTATGTGGTGGATGTTGGGGTAGGAACGGAGGACTCTGGTAAGGGATCAGTGGAGTGCTCAGGTAAGACGTCTATAGACATTGGTGTTGTGATGGATAAGAAAGTAACAGTTGAGATTCAGACGGGGAGGTGGAGATTAAATTGGAGAGCAAGGAGGTGAAAATTAAACAGTTGCCATACATGGGTGTGACAAAGCCATTGGGCGCTCATCTAATGTTGTCTACAAAAGAACGTATATGGAAGGGGGAATATGTCAAAATGCTTAAACTTCTCCACAGGGAAGTGCGGGTGAAGAAGGGCTCTAAAGAGGAAGAATTTGAGTTGGCAAAACGGCCGAAGGTGCCATTGACGATTGAGAATTGGACACAGCGTTTCTCATTTATGCCAGCGTTTATTGCGAAAAATATCCTGAAAGGTCTGTGGCCATGTTCAAATACATGGATGTGATCAGGAAGGCTCAGATTACGGGGGGCGGGTATTCATGGGGAAAATATGATGAGGAGTTCCGTGCACGCATGGCGTGGGACCCAGAGGCTAAATGGGGAGAGCTTGATACGGATTTGTGGCAACACACTATGGGTTTAGCTGGCTCTGGGAAAACCATTTTTATGGCCAGCAGGCTCCTGCTCGTTTATCGGCCCTTTCGAGGAGGCCCCACCCGAGAGGTGTGGGGGGAGCAGGCAGAGGACAGCCAGGGGTGAAAGGTGCTTGCTGGGATTATAACAAGGGGTTGTGCATCTGGGAGTACTGCCGTTTCCGGCACGATTGCTCAGGGTGCGGAGGACGGCATGCGCTAGTCAATTGTTGGGGGTGGACAGGGTCAGCAGCAAGGGTCACAGCAGTGGCAGGCAGGAGGTTTTAAGTTGGGGGTCAGCAACAGCAGCAGTTGGGAGGGGGGCGAGGATCTAAAGGGCCTGGGGCAAAGGGCTTGTACTCCGATTAACATAGTCAATCTGTTGGCAGCCGTACAGGGGTATCCGGTGGTGGAGGCTGCTGAGCGTTTGAGATTGGTTTTTTTGTAGGGTTTCAGACTGGGCTACGATGGACCGAGGACGAGACGGTGGGCGGAAAATTTGAAATCGGCAAAAGAGCACTCTCAGGTAGTGCAAGACAAGCTAGATAAGGAGGTGTGTGAGGGCCGCATGGCGGGTCCCTTTCACGAGTGGCCTTTACCAAATTTGATTGTGTCACCCATTGGAGTGGTGTCTAAAATAGAGCAAGGTCAGTTTTGTCTCATTCAACATTTGTTGTGGCCTGATGGAGGTTCGGTGAATGATTTCATCGATGAGCGGGAAGCCACGGTGTCCTACTCATCTGTTGAAGTAGCCATGTGACTAGTAGTGACCGCGGGTGCAACAGCAATGATGGCAAAGTTTCAATGATATCATGAGGGAACTGGGCGTGCTGTTGGCACTGGAGAAGACTATGGGACCCTGCACAGCCCTGTCCTTCTTAGGGATTGAATTGGACTCACAGTTGATGGAGGCATGCCTTCCGACAGACAAAAAGCAGCAAATGTTGGGGCTGCTGGCAACAATGTTGGCAAAACATATGGTCACGGTGAAAGAAATTCAAGTACTGCTGGGTCACCTCAATTTCGCCTGTCTGGTGGTGAGACTAGGGAGGACTTTTTGTAGGCAACTGTACAGGGCACTGGCAGGGCAGAGGCATCCGCATCATCATGTACGTCTGTCAGTGGGGGTGCGGGAGGACTTGAGGATGTGGCAGTTTTTCTTGCAACATTTCAATGGCATACCCTTGATGAGGGAAGCAGACATGTTGTGGGATGTCCAGATTTTTTCAGACGCGGCGGGGAGCACAGGTTTTGGTTTGTACTGGCAAGGGAGGTGGTGTGCCGAGCACTGGCCCCAGGAGTGGTTGGATGGGGGCAGGAGCATAGCCTTTTTGGAGTTTTTCCCTCTGGTGGTGGCAATCACATTATGGGGGGGACTCTTGGCGCACAAGAAAATAACCTTCAGAATTGACAACATGGCGGTGGTGCATATTGTGAATCGCCAGTTTGCCCGGGATGACCTAGTCCTGAAACTGTTGAGGCGTTTTTTGTGTTGGGATACTTGAAGCATGATATTGCTTTTCGCGCGGTGCATGTGCCAGGTGTGGACAATGACATTGCGGATGCTTTGTCTCATTCACAGTGGGCGAGATTCCGTGGGTTCACCAAGGACGCGGACATGACCCCGACCAGAATGCCGCAGCATTTGTGGTACCTAGGCAACACAGGATGTTGCAACTGGTTTTAGGTTCCTTAGCTCGATCCACGAAAGCACCGTATCGGACAGCATCGGAGGAATTTTTGCACTCCGGCGCTAGGCGGCGGGACTCTTTGGCGGCTAGACAGGAAGATGTGATTCAGTTTATCTTGGATTTGTTGGAGAAGGGTCTTACGAGGGTTACGATAGCGGGTAAGCTGACGGGGATTGCTTTCATTTGGAAATTATTGTGGGGCTACGGACCCTCCGCAGGTGAACTTGGGACGCGAATGTTGGAAGGTTGGGCCCGTGAATGCGGCCGCACAACCCGGGTGCGGAATCCTTTGTCGTGGGAACTTTTGGAGAGGGTGCTTGGTATGTTGCCTGGAACTTGTTTTGATGAAGTGGAAGTTGTCCTTTTTTCCACACTGATGTCCTGGATGTTTTTCGGGGCCTTTCTGGTCTCTGAGGTGTTGGAAACCAAAGCTGATCTGGGGTTGTCTTGGAGGGAGGTGTCTTTCAGTAAATATAAGGTCAACATATGGCTGAGAAAATCAAAGACGGATCAGCGGGGAGGGGAAAAATGGGTTTCTTTGCAAAAGGGGGATGCTCCGCAGGCTTGCCCTTATCGGTGGGGTTTGAGGTGGAGGTCCTTCTCTGGGGATTTGGGGGGTTTGGTTTTCAGGCATGGGGACAGACGAGGTATGAAAGCCTTGCAACTTTTAGCTGTACTGTGGAAAGTGCTGGATGGGCTGGGGATTGAGGGAAAAGATATTTAGACGCATACTTTTTGGAGTGGGGCAGCGTCAGAAGCAAGCAATAGAGGCTGGGGGCAAGGGGACATCATGAGGTTGGGTAGGTGGTCTTCTGATTGCTACCAGCGTTATGTGTGCAGCGTACCTGGGGGTTATAGCGCAGTTGTTCCTGTTTTCCTGTTGTACATTTATGTTTTTTGTTTCAGGTTCGGTGATGGGTCCCCTCGCCAGGGAGATGTCCATTTGGATTGTCGGCCATTCTTTTGTGAAGCGGGTGCAACTCCAGGCCCGCTCCAGCTATTTTGGGGAGAATTTGGGGTTTAATGAAGAACTGTTTACTGTGTGTTGGCGGGGCAGGGTTGGTATGCGTTGGAAGGAGTTTCTGCAAGTTCTCAACGGGATTTTGGTGGCTGGTAGGTGCCCTGATGTTTTAGTACTTCATTTAGGGGAGAATGATATGGTAAGAGAAACGGCCCTCACACTTATGACATGTATGAAGCGGGACTTGGCTTTGATTAAGGGTCAGTGGTCCAGTTGTGCAATTGTTTGGATGGAATTTGTTCCTCGCAGGGTTTGGAGAGGGGCGGTTAACCCGGGTGCGGTGGACAAGGCCCGGCATGAGCTGAATTCTGAAATGGTGAGATTTTGTCGGCAGTCGGGGATTTTCAGGACTGCGCACAAAGATATTAGGTATGACACACCTGATTTTTTCATAAGTGACGTGGTCCATCTGTCTCGGCTGGGTATGGACTTGGATTTATTGGAATTGAGGGAAGTGTTGGCCAGATTGCTGGGCGTCCATAGACGTTGAAGGGGAGGGGGTTGTTGGGAGGGCAGAAAAAGGGGGAAGCGGTGTCTTCGCCTACCCTCCCGCCTTTTCCTGGGTGGCGGGGTGGTTGACAGTTGGCCGGGATTGACTGTAGTTTTTTGTTATATGTTGGTAGTTTGTGAGCAGGAGCAAGGAAAGGGTAACCAGGTAGGATAAGTTTAGATTAGAGGTTGGTTAGTTACAGTAGCACAACGGCAGGTAGGGATTAGGGTCAGGGGAGGTTAGGATTTGTAAATGCTAGATTGTGTAGGATTGTGTAATATTATTGTATGGAATGTTATGTTGTATTTTGTGGGGTGGGGGATCTCATGTGGGGATCGTAGGGGTGGGTTGGAGCAAGGGGTCAGGAAATTCATCTATAGTGAGGTTTTAGTTTTGGAAGGCAGTTGCCAAGGTGATGAAACTGTGATATGCACCTGTTTCAATAAAGCGGCCTTTTACACACACAGAAAATTGGTCTTGTGTCGGCTTGCCCCCCTCCCTCCCAATGGGTTTAAATAAAACAAACCCAGAAGTGCCGTGAATGCGAGCCTGACTGGTTCAGGAACACCCTCCGCCCAATTGGCACACAGCCACGGCAGAACAGGGCAGAACCAGGAAGAAAGAGAGGTTCCCCAAACTGTGCAAAAGAGCAAGGAGGAAAGAGACCCATGAGTTAAAATAAATGTATAAACAGGAATGAGCCACAAGTTAAAAAGCCAGCAATTCAAGCAACATAAAAACAAAGTATAAAGGAGCGTTTAAAAGCACGTGCAACTGACCTCACTCGGTTCGTCTTTGGCAATCGCACAGTCCTTGTACCATGTGAAAAGGTCCACTAGGCATCCAAATGCTCTAGTTTTTGATTGCACCCAGGGGAGGGGGCCATAAAAGATATTGTCCAAATCTAGGGCCCGATTCACAGAATTAACTTAAGACAAAATCCTAAACTTACTACTTTTGGTATTCACAGAATGCACTTACTACTTTTGGTATTCACAGAATGCACTTACTACTTTTGGTATTCACAGAATGGCTTTACGACTACTAACTTTCTGTCCGCATTCGGGCCGGTAATTCCGGCCCGGAGGCGGAGCTTCCGGCCCGGAGCCGGAGCTTCTGGGCCAGAGATAGGGATTCCGGCCTGTGGCGGAGATTTAGCCATGGCCAAAATCTCCACCTCCGGGCCGGAAGCTCCGCCTCTGGCCCGGAAGCCCCGCCTCTGGGCCAGAAGCTCCACCTCCGGGCCGGAAGCTCCGCCTCCGGGCCGGAATTTCCGGCCCGACTGCGGACGTACAGTTAGTAGTCGTAAATCCATTCTGTGAATACCAAAAGTAGTAAGTGCATTTTGTGAATACCAAAAGTAGTAAGTGCATTCTGTGAATACCAAAAGTAGTAAGTTTAGGATTTTGTCTTAAGTTAATTCTGTGAATCGGGCCCTTTGTATTGTATACCCGGGGGGGGGGTTATAATTAATTATGCCTCAATCTACTTCTCTATTTTTTGCCTAAGCCCAGAAATGGAATCAATGCGGTACTAGATGCTGTCCATTCATGAAAATACTTGAAAAATGAAATTGGGAACAGAAAAAAGGGCCACAAATAAGGTGGCTGATTATGATATATAGCCCCATATCCGAATATAATACAATGTTCCTTAGCCCTGTGCAATGGAGCTGGAAGAGGTAGAAAGGGCTTCCTTGGTGAATGGGGCATACCTACTATGGTATACACTTAGCATCCTTCCATGACATGAAAGGCAGAATTATCAGCTTGCCACTCCTCATTGGCAATCCGCAGCCCTGGTAAATCATCATTCAAACCATATATGTGTGTTTTCCGATGGTATACCCAGTGTTGTTCTCTATCAAGGAATATCTGAGCAATGTTACTGTATGGGTTTGATGTTAACTTTTCGAACACTACCCACCTGATATCTCAGTTGGAATGGTTCTGCTCCAAGGAATGATTTGTCATGCATGTGGATCTCTTCCTACACCTGAGATTACTTCAGTGTTTATTTATCCTAGTACTTCTCTTGTGGAAAGTCATTCTTTTATATTGTAGTGAACAAGGGCATTTTATCATATAGATAATGTTTTCATTGTTACAATTTGTGTGATGTTTAATAACTCACAGGTGGTCTGTCTCAATATCTACCTTCTTGTATGCTTTTGTGACGGGACAAGCAGCACACCTCCCACATAGAATTTGGCTGCAAACCAGTGGTAAGCATCATAGAGTGTTTGGCGCTTTAGTGCCAGTTCTGGGGACCTATTACAGGCATGTACCAGTCTATTCCTCAGGCTAGTCCTGCTCTTAAATTAAAAAAAAAAGTGAAATGGTCCAGTCATTTTCAGTTGTACAAAGAATGTTCCAGTTCTGGTAAAAAATGTTCACAGTGTTGTAAATGGTAGTGAATGTTGTTACACATCTAAGCCTATCTGACTGCTCCTTAGGATAAGTTTCCAATAGGGCTCCCTGTTATGTTTACATGCACTCTTTCTGATTCATTTTATGATTGTCTTTGGGTATTTGCAGGATATAAGTTTGTCAGTTACTATGTCCGGTTGTTCATTAAAAATATAGGTGTGAGAACAGGCGCATCTGTTTCGTAAGCATTGTCCAAATGGAAGATTTTCTCCAAGTGTTCTAGTATGTTGACTGTTAAATCAGAGTTAGCAATTTTTGTCTCTTGGTTTTTGATAGACTTTTGTCACAAACTTGTTTTCTCTAATAATGATGTCTAACGCTAAAAAAGTAATAGTCTCACTGCTGATTGTATGTGTGAAATTCAAGAGGTGTCTCTAATATTTATATATCACTTAAAACCCTAGGCTGACTCTGTATCACTGCGACAGATTATAAGCACATTATCACTGTATTTGCACCAAACAATGTTGGACCAAGAGGGTTATCAGAGTTGTAAATGTTGTCAAACACGAATTGATGTACGTATAGACAGGCCAGGCTTAGGAGAATGTACTGCCCATCGTAGTGACATGTACCTGGAAAAATAATGTCCCATTGTACTCAGAGAAATCTTCTGTAGGAGCCATCCTGGCAAATTCTAAAACAAAAGGAGTAGGCATTATAAAGTCAATTTCAGTGTTCCTCATGATGGTTTCAATAAAAGTAATGTGTGCTCTTGGCGAATTCTGGTATACGGTACCTCTATATCCATTGTAATTAGGATATCAGTGTTGGAATCAATGCTGAGGTCCAAAACATAGGAAGGACATCTTTGGTGTACTTAAGGAATGATGGCATTTTTATGACTAAAGGAACCAATCACAGAATTGCGACAATGGTTCTAACATGGAATTACCACCAGACACTATCGATCTCCTAGGGCTGGAAACTTGATTTATGAATTTTGGGAAAGATATACAATTCAGCTATTCTGGGTTCTTTCGCTACTAAAAGTTCAGCTTCCTGTTCAGTAATGAATCACATTGCCTGAGCTATTTTCACCACATTTCTTATGGTGGTGATTAAACAAAGAATTGGATCCTTTTTGAGACTGCTGCAACTATTCCTGTAAGAGGACAGGTGTTTATATTTTTTGTCATACATTTTGTATGGCATGACACTATTGTGCCCCCTTTATCTGCTGTTTTTTTAACACATTGTGTATGTTCTCATGGGCCATAAAGCTTTTTCAGTTGGTTTGTCAACTTATGGAAGAATTCTTTATTGATTGTTTCAATTCCTTCAATTTCCCTCATAACTACTAATTAAAACGTTTGCACTGCTACGGGGATGGCCTGTGTCGGTGTTTGAAAAGTGGACTTATTTCCAAACCCTGTATTCTTGAAAATAGTCTGTGACTCTGAGGTGTTCTGAAAAAATGGCTTTAAGCGTGATTTTTCTAAAGAATTGGGCCAATTCGAATCTCAGGCTGAATGTGTCAATCAGGACTAATCCTAACCCCTTATTCAGTACTTCAAGCTCTTGCTCTGTAAGAGCTTTTGAACTGAAATGAACCACTAAGTTGCTGCTCTCCTCAGAGCTGCCTGGTTGTTACCCCTGGCCTTGCTCCTTGGTCACAATCTGGTGTTCCTCTGAACCTTGGTATCCTATTTTTGTTTCCCCTTCCTCTTTTTAGAAAAAGAAGTCTTGCTTTTTGGGAAGGGAACCTTGGTTGAAAGTGTGGGTAGGGGTGAGGCAAGAAACCTAATGGGTATCCTGGGTGTGGGAGGGAGACCACCATGTGGTAAATATGGTTGAGATTGACTGCATTTCTTCATCCCCATTGCTACGGCTGCCAGAAAAATGAAAGACCAATCAAGCGGCATGGGTCATCTTCATATATACTGCGTTTTAACTTGTTTTTGTTGAGTAGCATTTCTCTCTTTGGTATAGTATTTATCAGTGGTGTATGGAACGGTAGTGGCGTGGCCAAACTTCTTGATGCCTTTTTGCAATTTGAAAACATCCTGAGTGCCGAAATATAACATTTCATAGTTCCAATTGTTCCAATATTTTCTTTATTTTTCTTATCTTCCTATACATCAGCAATAAGTAGATTTTTTAGCCAGGAATTCAACGGGTTTCATCATATAGGTGTATCAACCATTGACTTCATCAGGGCTACAACAGACAAATCAAAAGTTATACATCAGTGCTATAAACCACACTGCTATAATTCACCCATCACCGCATCAACAACCCAGTTAGGATAGGAGGGTGAAATCAAAAAGAAGAATCAATCCATCAACATTTGTAAAGTGCAACTCTGTCACCCTTTGATGGTATCTGGGCACTGTGTCTCCATCGAAGAGCCAGGTTTTGAGTCTCTTTCTGAATTCTGCCAGAGAGGATGCCGTACGGAGCTGGAGAGGGAGGTCTTTCCAGATCTTGGCTGTGATGTAGGAAAAGGAGCAGCCACCTCTGTGGGTGCGATAGCTACGGGTGGTGTGTGTGAGGGCACAGATTTGAACTCTATGGAATTATGAGGAGTAACCAATAAAATCCGCCCAATTCCACAGAGTTCTGCAGGAAAGCAGAGTAATTATAATTAATTAAGAATCGGTTGGCAGTCCAAATGTTTGGCATAGAGTTACCGCTTCCCCCAGCTAAATGCTTTTCCAAGGCAACCCTGCACCTGTGACTTGTGCTGCCTTCATTTAGAAAACCTGGTAATCTGGTGCAGGCGAACAGGTATTCACATAGTGCATGGTAAATGGAGGAGATTGGATGTCTCTCCACAGTGCTCATTTACTGTGTAGCTGCAGCCCTGCTGCAGAGACTTCTCAGGCTCAGAGCTGTGGTATGCGGTCTCCATGGCATCCAGACAAGAGCCAGCTTATCAGCTCAGTTCCATTCAGTCAGACTAGGTGTTAGATCAGCTTAAGGGTATACTATGCAGCAGCTCCTAGGGCCCAGAGGTTAGGGGATGGTGGGGGTGTAGCGGGTAGGGGGCATGGGGTAATGCCTTTTACTGACAGTGTCCCGACCTTGAGTTTAACATGCACACATCCTGAATCTAATCCACAGAGTCTCACTGCAGGCTTTTAAAGTAAAACAAAGTCTGATATTCAAAAATAGTAAATAACCACTGTGTGCAACTACTGCTTTTCCAAGTCCCTCACCTAAAGCCTGCTCGCAGCAAGGAAGGATCTCCAGCTGGCATTTCTTTTATGAGTCCTTTATGCAACTTCAAAAATAAATACCTATAAGTTCTAATTGTTGACAGTGCCAGAGCAGTTGACTATTTTTAGCTATTAAATTATATCAGTGTTAAATTGTCTGTGGTTTCCATTGCATCCAGGCCTTTCTTGCA
Source organism: Triturus cristatus (assembly GCF_964204655.1). Taxonomy (NCBI): domain Eukaryota; kingdom Metazoa; phylum Chordata; class Amphibia; order Caudata; family Salamandridae; genus Triturus; species Triturus cristatus. The sequence continues at coordinate 720,912,848 of NC_140588.1, forward strand.
TGCAAAGGCAAAGAATTACCAAAACAAACAGAACTTGTGTGTTGGAGCAAAGATAAGATGCTACACATAAGTTTAGAAAGTACATAAACACAAATATAATGCTCCCACTTAGCAAACCATCCGCACCAGTTCAACCTTCCTGACACAGCAAGTTACTGTAAAATTTCTTTCAACTGCCAAGAACACAGGTGAGAGTATGAAATCCACAGTGTGACAGGCTGTAAGGGAATATATATGATACGGCAATCTGGTTATTTTTTTAATTGTAGGTCTGATGCTCCCTTACCCATTTCTAATGCTCTACATGGGGCAGATCACTACAGTCCATGGTGCACTGACACGTCAATGCAAAGAAGAAGAGCAAAGCTTGCAGATATTGCCTGGCCACTATAAATGCTTTTTTTTTTTTTAAGGGTGCAGGTGATGGGAATCAAGCACTTGCGGTACAAAGAAGTATACGTCGAAAAAAAGCCGGACTGCCCTTAGGGAAAAATCCAAAGCAGGTAACGATAACGATTACCTGCAAATTAAAACTCTGCCTGACTAAACCGCTCCGACGGCACTACGTCGCACAAAGGAGCCAACTGAGGGATAATCATTTTATTAATCTTTTAATGGCTGATTTTCATTTCAGCCCTCCTCCGGAGAGCCAATTTCTCTCATGTCAGGTGATTATTAGGGGTGGGGGTAAACTCTGCCACGTGGCGAAATCAGAGTGTTCTGCTGAACTTCGCACAGTGGAGGGCAGTGTTGGCAAAACTCACCGCCCACCCCTAGTGAAGAGAAGTCTAGGTGTTTAGCAGTTTGGGTGAAGTTCAGCAGATGGTTAAGGTAGGCAGGACCTAGGTTGTGGAGGGATTTGTAGACAGGCATGAGGATCTTGAATTGGCATCTTTTCTCAAAGGGGAGCTAGTGGAGGTCTCCCAGGTGAGGGGGGCTCCTTGATGAATCTCGCTGCAGTGTTCTGTTTGGTCTGGAGTCTTCTGAGAAGCTGGATGGAGATGCGGGTGTAGAGGGTGTTGCCATAGTCGAGGCGGCTGGTGATGAGGGCCTGAGTGATGGATCTTTGCAGTGTTTGCTCGGATCCATCTGAAGATTATGCGAAACATGCGCAGTGTGTGGAACCAGAAGGATGTGACTGCGTTAACTCATCATTTAAGGGTCAGTTGGCTTTTGAGGATGACACTGAGTTTGAGTGCATGGCCAGTCAGTGTGGGTGTGGGTCTGAATTCTGCAGGCCATCAGCTGTGGTCCCATGCAGAGGTGTTCTTCTCAAAGATCAGTAATTCAGTTTTGTCGGAGTTGAGTTGGAGGTAGTTGTCTTTCATTCATTTGGCTACATTGGTCATGGCATTGCATAAGTTGGTTTTGGTGTTAGTAGAGTCCTCTGTGAGCTAAAGGATCAGTTAAGTGTCATCTGCATAGGAGATTATGTTGAGTAAGTGGGATCTGATGACTTCTGCGAGGGGGGTCATAGAGATGTTGAACAGGATGGGGCCGAGATATGTTTCTTGTGGTACACCGCATAGGATGTTTTTGGTTGTGGAGGTGTGGAGGTGAAAGGAGTCAGTAGAATGCTCCGTGTGCGTTCTGTAAGGAAGGAGGCAATCTACTTGAGGGCATCTTGCTGTATGCCAATGTTATAGAGCCTGTTGATGAGGGTGTTTGGGGACACTGTGTTGAATGCCTCAGAGAGGTCGAGGAAGATCAGGGCCACTGTTTCTCCATGGTCGAGGAGTGTTCTGATGTCATCTGTGGTGGCATTCAGTACAGTCTCAGTGCTGTGGTTGGCATGGAATCCTGATTGAGAGGCATCCAGTAAGTGGGTTTGTTCCAGAATTTCGCTGGAAAACTGTTGGTTGATGGCTTTCTTGAGAACTTTGGATGGGTTCAGGAACAGGGAGAGCGGATGATAATTTTTTGAGATTGTTGGGGTCAGTGAAAGCTTTGTTTAGGAGGGCTCTGACGTCTGAATTTGTCCATTTGTCCGGGAAGTTTGCCATGGACATGGAGGTGTTGAAGGTGCTGGTGAGTTGTGTGCCGATTGGGTTCATTGTGAGGTTGTTGAGGTGGTGGGGGCAGATGTCGATGGGCGCCTGCAGTGGATGGAAGACATGATGGCTGAGAGGGTCAGGGAGGTGAGCCATGACCAGGTGGTGATGGCTTGGCTGGTGTTTGCTGGTTGGTTGAGGTCGTCAGGGTTGATGGTTGCGAGTTGGATGTTGAAATACTTGTAGATGTTTGTGATCTTGCTAAGGAAGTAGTCTCCGAGTGTGTTGCAGAGTTCTTGGGAGGAGTGGATGGTGTTCTCCATGGCTGTCGGGTTGTAGATTCTTTGACTATTTTAAAGAGTTCTATTGTGTGGTTGGCAGAGGTGTCAATGTGGGTGGTGATGGCTGCTTACTTGGCTCCTTTGATGTACCATTGATAGTTGCTGAGGGCTGTTTTGTGAGCTGTTCTGTCAGTGGTGTTCTTGGTTGCGCACCATTGTTCCTCCAGTTTGTGGTAGTTGTGCTTGGTGGTGCTGAGTTTTAGGGTGTACCAGCTGGCATGTTGGGGGCTATTTTTGGATTTTGTATGTTTCAGTGGGGCGACTCTGTTGACGCATTTGTTGATCCAGGTGGTGAAGTTCTGGATGGCCTGGTTTAGATCTGTTGAGGTTTTGTGTTGAGAGGTGTTGATTTTCTGTGACTTTGCTATAGCTGCAGTGAAAGATCTTGTGCCTGGTGATGGTATTCTGGGCGTTGGTAATGATGAAGTGTAAGATGGTGTGGTCAGTCTAGGTGAGTTCTTTGGTGTGGCTGAATTTGATTCTGTCACTAGAAGTGAAGATGGGGTTGAGTGTGTATCTGGCTTTGTGTGTGGATTCGGTGGCCAGTTGGCTGAGGCCAATGTTGTTCAGGTTCTCAAGGAGGGCGATGGAGTTGGTGTTGCTGGGGTCATTGAAGTGGAAGTTGAGGTCAGAAAGTATCATGTAGTGATGTGAGTTGATTGCTAGGGGGTGATGAGGCAGGTAATGGCATTGTAGAATGTAGTTTGGAGTCCCAAGGTCTGTAGGTGATGGTGCCTCTTATTGTGGTCTACACGTCAGGTTGTAGTAGGAAGTTGAGTTCCATGAGACGTGGAGGGTCGTCATTGGTGATGGTGCATCGGATGGTTTCCTTGAGGATGATGGTGATACCTCCACCTTGTTTCTTGGCGCGGTCATGTTGTATCATCTTGTAGCCTGCAGGGGTGGCAGTGGTGACGTTGGGGTTTGAGCCACGTTGCAGTAATGAAGGCAACATCCATTGAGAGGGTGGTGATGGTGTCCGAGCTGTAGGCTCATTATATCCTGTGGCGGGAGGTATGAAGAAAGGAATTCCCAGCTAGCACACCTCTGGGGCTTCTGGGAGATGTAGTCCAGTAGCCCGGTCTGGTCACAGCCGGCTGGCATAGTCAGAAGAAGGGAAGGGGTCATCAGGCTCTGTGCCAGGGGACAGGTGGGTAGACAACTCCTACAAAGAATGCAGGAGGTGTCTTCTCACGGTGTGAGAGGTGTAGGCGCAGTAAATCCTGCATTGGGAGGCAAGATAAATGGGATTCCCAGCTGGCCTGCTGCTGGGAGATGTAGTGTGGTAGCTCGTCCGGTAATGTTTGGCTAGTATAGTCAGAGGAGGGGGGCTTGAGGGGTTGTGGCAGGAGACAGGAGGGCAGACAACTCCTACAAAGAATGCAGAATGCAGATGAAGAGAATATAATGTAAAAAAAAAATATGTTAGACAACAGAATAAGAATAGTGAAGGAAACTTCGAAGGTGACAAAGAAGAAAGAACTAACCTTTCAATTTTGTAACCCTATAATTAACTGTTTGAAACCGGCAATGGCCTCTAAAACATCAGTAATCACGTAAGCCAATTGAAAACATAAATAAAGACTATACAATTACTGCTAATACAAAGCAATCTAGCCTAAACTCGAATTGTAGTTGGGCGCACTTAAAAGCATTATCCACCTAATGTTGCGTCCAGCAATTATAACCCTGAAAAATCCTATTCCACTTTCTCACAAAACCAATATATTATCTTCTTAAAGTATCATCATATCTATCAGTCTCAGCTAGTACATCTCATCGCTGGTTGCATCTTAAGCGTCAATATGAAGGCGACCGAAAATTGATTCATCTGTAAAGTAGCTTCATAATGTAATGACTAGCCGTCCACAATGTAGCCCAGTTAATTTTTTAACCATAATCCTCTATTATCTCAATCCTATGTCCTTCCTGTCCCATCCTAACCATATATATATTGGGGTCAGTCCCTCTAAATCCAATAGCACATCATGTTACATAACATTATGTCAAATTATTGCAACCGCCTGTGAGCGCCGTCATCAAAGTGTTTATAACATCTTTTAGTATCTATTAAACTCTGTGTCCCTAAACAAGTTATTCTTATACAAATTAATACTTCTTATTTACACAAAATTTGAGCAATATTCTATAAAAAGAACTCGGTAGATGCAGGAAGTATGGGCAAGGGAAAGGGAGGCATAGTGTAATCTTCTCGATGGTTGGTGGAAGTTCAGGCAGTGGTTAATGTGTAGAGCCCTGAGTGCACAAGTCATCAGCTTGAATTAGCAACTCTTCTGTACAGAAAGTAGGCCTGGGCGAAAATTTTATTTCGTTCGCGGAAATTGCAATAATTTGACATTTTCGTATTCCGCGGAGAGCGCGAAAATCTCAAAATTTCCGCATTCCGCAACTTGGCGATAATTTGTTTCTTGCTCGCGCTGTAAAATAATACATTCTCGCGCGCGCGCGATCACCTTACCTGAATTCCTGCGTTCGCCGACAAGTTTTCTTGATCCGGTCGCGTTCTCCATGAGATGTTGTATTGTTCTTAGCCATTTGCGCTGTCTCGCGACAGTTCGCGCCCGCAGTGACGTCATGCGTCGCGCGATCACGTCTTTCTTCTCGCGATCATGCATCGCGAGACAACTGAAAACAAGATGGCCGCACCCGCGAGCAACCACATGGGTAATTTGGTGAGCCGCAACCATGCAGAAAATCTCGCAAACATGCGGGAAAAAAACTTCCGCATCTTCGCGATATTTCCGCGTGTTTGCGATAATTTTAAACATTTTCGCGATAATTTGCGAAAGTGGATTTCGCAAATTCCGCCCACCCCTAAAGTCAGTGAAGTTTCATGAGGTAGGGTGTGATGTGGGTTCATTGGGGGAGGCAGAGGTTGAAACTGACTGCGGCGTTCTGTATGGTTTGAAGTCTCTGTAGAAGGTTTGCGGCTATTCCTATGTAGAGGGCATTGCCGCAGTCCAATCAGCTGGTGATGAAGGCTTGTGTCATGATGGGTCTCGTGTGTAGGGGTAGCCACTTGAATATTTTATGTAGTATGTGCAGAGTGAGGTAGCAGGTGGAGGAGACTGCGTTGATCTGTGATTTCATGGTGAGCTTGTTGTCAATGATGATTCCAAGGTTTCTGGTGTGTTTGGAGGGAGTGGGAGTGGGTCCTACGTCTGATGGCCACCAGGAGTCTTCCATGTGTTGCTGCTGTTGCGAAAGATCAGTACTTCCATATTGTCTGTGCTCAGCTGCATGCAGCTGTTCTCCAACCAGTCAGAGACGTTTGTCATGCTAGTACAGGCAAAACTATTACCACATGTGATAAAACTGACCCACACCACACAAACAGATGGCCCTAGAGAGTTTTGCACATAGCCTAAATTGCCTACATAGCAAGTGCCATCTTGCAATGTCTCTTTGAAATAAAACACTATTATTATATAAACCGATAACATATACACAGTACGTCAACAGGTTATGCGGTCTATTTGCTAATTTCAGAACAACAGACTATTAATTACACATGCTAATCATCACAGGTGCTAATATAGCGGCAATAGTACAGTCATTATTAAGCTCAGAAGTAATATCTCCATCACTGCAGTACCGTAGCCTACAACATATTATAATCCTTCTGGACCCAAGTTCTTTCATTAGAAGCACGCATTAATTCCATCATATCATAATGATGGGCGATCAGGCAAATCTCATCAATTATGTTTCCTTTTACCCAACATCATTGTATGTTCCGATACATTCTAATGAAAAAATTCTCCTGATATATCCAGACACGTCCTCATCAAGATAATTACCGTTCTCCTAATAAAGCAAGCTATATAAAGTGATAATACGGCTATGTGTTTGAATAACAGCAATTGATTCGATGTCCATTCTATTCTGCAACAAACCGCATTATTCGCCAACCTACTTCAATCTGGCTCTCTATTCAGATACACTGAGCATTCTGCTTTCTTCAATACAAGATATTCTTTTTATTTAATAATCCTTCTTCTCTGAATCATAAATTGAGTTCTCCAGTCATCTTAAGTTTGGGCTAAATTATATCATGTAAAGCTAAATTATCTGGTCTGAACCTGGCGTAGATACTACTGAGCAATTAGATTCATAAAAATCAAATAGAGGATCCCAATTCTAGTTTTCAGCCACATGAGATCCTTTACCAAAAAACCTTTTCCTAAAAATGGCTCAGTAAGTAGAGATGAATTAAAGTGCATTACAAAAGTAAAGAAAGGAAAGGAAAAAGAAGTAAGTGGCAAAAGCCAATAACAATTCGTCACATAAGACACCATATCTATCAAATATTACAATACCCTGAAAGATGACATTATGATAATAGTTCAACGTTACATCTTCCTAAAATGTACACTTATGACCGATATCAAGTAGTTCCTAGGCATAGCCAGCATTCTTAATTCATCATTTCATCATTTCATACTTAGAAAGAAAAAACATTCCCAATCATAATCAATAGCCAATATTCCAGAACCTCATACGAGAATACATCCCTATGTATCTAAAAGGTATTGCATTTCATTGTCAATATTTAGACCATCTTCTAATGCATGTAATCTCATAATCCATTTAGCTTAACAAATGAGGGAATCAATATAGTGGTGTGCAGCGGAATAGCATAGAGTGGAGTGGCATACAGTGGAGTGGTGTATAGTAGAGGATCACAGAGCCGAATAACAAAGAATGGAGAAGTGTAGAGTGGAGTTGTGTACGGTGAAACAGCATGGAGTGGAGTAACATAGAATGGAGTGGTGTACATTGCAGGTCAGTACACTGAAGTGCTGTAGAGTGGAGTGATGCGAAGTGTAATAGTGTACAGTGGAGTGTCAAAGAGTGGAATAGTTTATGGTGGATCCGCATGGACTTGAGGGGGGTAAAGTAGAGTATTTTAGAGTGGAATAGCATAGAGTGTAGTAGCATTGAGTGGAGCTGCATACAGTGAAATAGCACAGGGTGAAGTGGCATAAATTGGAGGGGCATGGCATACCCTGTGAGGCTCTGTGGCAAACTCCCCAAAATGCTGACAACCCCACACCATGCACAGCAGTCAGCTATCCATGGCAAGGGGCTGGGCCTAAACAGGAGAAGGAGCATGCATGCAACCACCCTCCCTAAGATTTCTTGGGCCTCAGGGATCCCATCCCCATGGGCAAAGTATAATTAATATGGGGAGGTGACACCCACAGGACACCATCTGCCAGCAGACAGGAAAAGTGCAACTGTTCTCTTAATGGGTGGGAGCGCAAAGCTGCATCTTCCCTGTGAAGAACAAACATTTCCATGCCTACACTCTCGGGAAAGGAAATGCTTTGAATTGCCCCCCATGGGAGCAAAAGAAACCTGCTCTTGCGGGGTTGGAGTAATGCCGGATCCTGCGGCGCCCTTGATGGGTGCAAGCAGGGAAGCTGGTGGGGCTATGGGAGCCTTGGGTCCCCCACCATATCCCACAGCAAGAATCCAGCTGTAAGGTGCCCTGGGTGGGAAAGGGGCACTCCACTGTAAAACAAATACTAATTGGGGCTATTTGCAGTGTGTTAAAAAACACAATGAAAATGCAGGTGGGTACATGGGGGCCATGGGGCACCCCATGGTTTGGAAGAAATTATGGCTTCTGCACGACCCAATGAAATGGGGCTGCTTGCATGAAACCGGCTGGGCTGCGGTACCCTGAGGCTCCCCTGTGGCCCCTTATAGAAAAACAGTGGGTGTCCCCCAAAACAATAAAAAAATCAAAACGTGAATGATGAATTATAGATCTATATCTATCTATCTATCTATCTATCTATCTATCTATCTATCTATCTATCTATCTATCTATCTATCTATCTATCTATCTATCTATCTATCTATCTATCTATCTATCTATCTATCTATCGATCTATCTATCTATCTATCTATCTATCTATCTATCTATCTATCTATCTATCTATCTATCTATCTATCTATCTATCTATCTATCTATCTATCTATCCATCCATCCATCCATCCATCTATCTATCCATCCATCCATCCATCCATCCATCTATCTATCTATCTATCTATCTATCTATCTATCTATCTATCTATCTATCTATCTATCTATCTATCTATCTATCTATCTATCTATCTATCTATCTATCTATCTATCTATCTATCTATCTATCTATCTATCTATCTATCTATCTATCTATCTATCTATCTATCTATCTATCTATCTATCTCTCTATCTATCTATCTATCTCTCTCTCTCTATCTATCTATCTATCTATCTATCTATCTATCTATCTATCTATCTATCTATCTATCTATCTATCTATCTATCTATCTATCTATCTATCTATCTATCTATCTATCTATATATTTTGTGGTCCGTGCTCTTTGTATCCAGTATCCAGATGGAAGGAAATGTGGTGAAAGAGTATTAAAGCGATATATATATATATATATATATATATATATATATATATATATATATATATATATATATATATACAGATATATAACCTACTGGCGGTCGCCAGTAGGTAGTTATAGTTAGGACAAAGTTTCCATAGGAAGAGCATTTATTGTTTTGCTTATAACTTTGGTGTTGTTTAATGAATCTTCATGAAATTTTCCAAACTCATTCTTTGTTTATATCAGCTCCTATGTTGAACGTTTGGGGTGACTCATCAAGGGGGGCTGAGAAAAAAGGGGGGTCCCAAAACGTGTTTTCTCCATGTCAATTTCCATAGGAAACTTTAGACAAGGCTACAGGTCGAACGGGTGAAGGGAATTACCCCAAATTTGGCAGGGAGAAGGGTCTTGGTCTAGAAAGCACGCTTTTGTTTATTTGGTGTAACTCCATTCAGTAGTGTTGGCAAAATATTGAAATATACATATATAGATATTTGGGAATTCTGCCTTCTGATTGGCTGAGGCGTAACGAGCACAAGCTTGCTGCTTATTGGCTGCGAGCAGTGCGAACGGTTGCAACTAAGAAGTGTTGGCAGCCGTTTTGTGATTCCGTCGAAACGACTACGGGGGAAACAGGGAAAAATAGTAGGAAACAGGAGGATAGGAGCACTGTAACCTCTGTGGGGGAGTGCGAAGCGAAGTAGTCACTCCATCTAGACTGAAAGTGTGGTGTTGCTCAGAGTGACATGGTGCTGAGATGAGATGCTGCTACACTCGGGTATGAAACTGAGAGCCTAAACCGTGAGGTCATTGCTGTAAAGTGATGTGTTCTGGTGTTTGTAGCATGCCTGTGGAAGTAGTGTTAGTAGGCGTTTATACCATACAGGGAGTGGGAAGCAAACTACTGACTCCTACTGTGCATTTATACTATACCGGAAGAGGGAAGGGAGGTACTCACGCCTACCCGTGTGAAGACTCGTGGGATCAAACCGAGCTGATTGATGTAAATTGATGGGCACTGGGCGCTGTAGCATACTGGCCGCTGTAGTATAACTGTGTAAGTAGTGTTAGTATGCGTTTATACTATACAGGGAGTGGGATGCAAACTACTCACCCCTACTGGTCTGAAGACTCGGGGATTAAACCGTGAGCTCATTGCTTTAAAGTGACGTGCTCTGGGCGCTGTAGCATACCTGTGGAAGTAGTGTTAGTTTTCGTTTATACAATACAGGGAGTGGGAAGCGAACTACTCACCCCTACCGGTCTCAAGACTCATGAATGAAACCATGAGCTCATTGCTGTAAAGTCATGTGCTCTGTGTAGTATTCCAAAGTAAGTCATAGTAGAGTGTTAGTATGTAATGCTACAATAATGTAAGTATGTAATGTTAGAATGTAGGGCTGTCATGAGGGGAATCTTGGGGAGTTTGTACACGGTGCTGGAGAAGACGGTTGCCTTTCTATCTGGTCCTTTTGGTGGCTGTTTAAGATATCTTCTTTTCCTGCAATAACTCTACTTATCAGATCCACTGCTGTCTTCCTCTTCACTACATAAATTTGGCGACGAGCGGGAGAAGGTAAAAAGAAGGCAGCTCTCACCAAGATTTTGAGCTTGCTTGCGTTCGGATGAAGACCCGTTTTCTTGGTGAAGCTGTTTCTACTCATCCCAGGGTCATCAGCTGATCGAACTATGTGATCCTACCTATATTTTGGGCTTCCTCTGCCTCTTCACTACACTCTGATTGCTGTACTACACGTGTGCAAGTAGTGTTAGTATGCGTTTATACTGATTCTGTAGTTATGCATTAACCAATGCATCATGGCCCTATGGAGCGCCACCTCCCAGGCGCAGCTCATGCAATGTCCCGGGTTGTGCATCCGCGGGACATTTATGTTTGCTATTACAGAGCGGGAGCATTGCTTCCACCCTGTGATAGTAAATTCTTGTTTGCCTTGTTGAAGCGTGAGGAGGAAAACCTCGTATCGCTTCAATAAAGCGGATCCGGATGGTAAAAATGGAGAAAAAAAAATGAAACGGGGTCTCACCCATTCATTTATATGAGGCCACAGGTGGGTAATGTTCCGCGGCCAATCCTATCATTATATTGTGGGGTCTCTGCAGCACTGGGGACCTTAATCTCTCATGTAAATTAGGCACGGGAGGGCACCGAGATATTTCGCAGACTAGGGGATCGACACCTCCCTGGGTATTGTTTACAAATTGTTCGGGAGCTTCGAGGCCAACTCAAGACTGGGGATCGGCAACCTCCGGGGCTTTACTTAAATATGCAGGGTAGGCCTCGCCAGTCCTTGAAGCCTCGGTGGCCCTAGGCAGTGCCTTATTGGATCTGAAATCACACGGGCAGTACTCATGGTGTTTAAAGTGATACACTCATAAAACCCTTGCCATTGTAGAATGACCCAGGCTTCATTTATGTAATAGTCTGTTGGTTTATATTTGGTAGCTGCATCGCAAAATTAAAAATGTTTCCCTCATAACCTACTATCAACTGACGATTTTCACAATAAACAACAGACAAGTGTTGTCAGAAAAAGAAGACCCATACACACGTATTTATTGGTAAAAAAAATTACTTTTATTAAAACAACACAAATAAATGGAAACGTAACTTTATTTGAAAAACAGTAAAACATGACAGAAACGGGTGGAACTCCTCCGGAAGCAGCGTACAAAACCTGCAAGAGAAAAAAGAAACATAAGTATGTGTGCCATGTCCAAGAGAACAAGCATTTCCAGGGCAATAGGTCTCGCATTAACGCGAGTTTAAGCTATTGGCATTGTAAATGACAATGCCTTTTATTGATGTTTTAAAAACGAAAACAAAAATAAAAGGCTTTGTTATTTGCATTGTCAATAGCTCAAACTCGTGTAAATGCGAGACCTATTGCATTGCAAATGCTTGTTAATTGCTGGCAGATCTACAACCAGGAGGGACCCGGCCCACTTAAAGCCCTGCGCACTGTACATTTCAAGCAAGCGCCCTCTGCACGAGACTAAAGGCTCCTTGCCCTTTGACCCAAGGCACCCTGCCCAGTGACACTGGCTCCTGCTCACAGTATGAGGTTTCTATCCCTAAAACTCACCACCATTGGCTAACCGCATGAGACATGAGGCAGCCTTAAGCCACGCTCATGAGCTGGCATCAGAAAAGAGGCAATACCAGCACGTGCCCTGAAGTTCAAGTAAGGCGCCACTTAGGTCCTCTAAAAACGTCAAAATAAATACAATGAAGTAACAAGCCCTGGAGTTGTGTGCGCGCGCTAAAAGAAAATTTTAAAAAGCACGCGAGGGGTGCTCAGAATCGCTTGAGTGAGTGCGCTGGCGATGAGCAGGTGCGTGGTTGCGCATCTTGCTCGTTTTCAAAGCACATACTCGTGCTTGTGGCGCATGGCTGCGCACTCCCACAAGCCGTATGCAGCCACAAGCAAGAGTATGTGCTGACATGCAGCTCCCCTTGTGGAAAAGCAATTCTGCTTTGACTTTTGGAAGCCAAAGCAGAGGTTACTATGACAGGACGGGAGCCGCACGCTACCGCCCTGCCATAGCAAACAGCATTGTCCCAGGGGTAGGCACCCCGGGACATTGCAGGAGCCAGTCCTGGGGGGTGGCAGTCCCCAGGACCATCGAGGGCTCCAGGAGGGAGGCCGCGTGTCACCACTCCCTTTATTTTCTATACCCCGGGGAGGTGGTGGTTCCCAGGGTTTGGGGGTCCGTATAAGACCCCCAATTTAAATATTTAGTGCCTTGGGGGGGTTGTGGTCCCCAGGGCATGTGGGGGGCTCGAGCTGCCCCACACAAATTGTTTAAAAAGTTTTACAGAGCCCGGGGAGGTGGCGGTGCCTGGGTCAGCGTGGGGGGTATTGGGACCCCCGACACATTTTGTTTTTCAAGCCCCGGGGGTGGTGGTCCCTGGGACTGCATGGGGCAACAGTGCCCCCCGCATACATTAAAATTAGCCAAGGGGAGGTGGCGGCCCCCGGGGCTGCAGGGGGGTTGTGTGCCCCCCACACATAATCAATAAAGCCTCTGGGAGGTGGCAGTCCCGGGGCAGTGGGGGCCCCCATTTGAGAGTGCCCCTGGGACCTGGAACACCCGGGGGTTTATACAAAACAAAGCGCGGGAACCCACTTTGTTTTTTTTAAAATTTCAGCAGGATTCGCGACCCCAATGCGAATTTCGCAGTTTTAAAAACAGGGGGTCCAGGTGGAACCCCTTGAGCAGGCCTAGGGGGTCAGGGTGTTTCTACCCTGCCCCCTTTTCTTCTTCTTCAACCTTTTTTCAACTCTAACCGAGTCACAAGATGGCTGCCAACACTTTGGTTTAGAGTTATGACAGTGCACTGCTTATAATGTCACATATTACATCATTCATGACATGGTTAGTTGGTGGTCCCTGGGGCCTGTGGGTCCGTAGCGGACCCTCACATTCAAATAAGTCTGTGCCCTGGGGAGGTGGTGGTCCCCGGGGCATTTGGAGGGGCTTTTGCCCCCACACATTTTTAAAAAAAAATAGAGCCCTGGGGAGGTGGCAGTCCCTGGGGCTGCTGAGGGGCCACGTGCCCCCTGCATCCAATAAAAAAAGCCCCGGGTAGGTGGCAGTCCCCGGGGCTGTGGGGGGCCGTGTGCCCCCGCATATAATTAGCTCAGCCCCAGGGAGGGGCGGTCCCCGGGGCTGGCCCCCACTATTTCTTTTTGGCATTGCCCCCGGGACCTGGCCCACCCAGGAGCCTCATTAAAATGAAGTGCGGGATTCGCAACCCCAACATGAATTCTGCAGTTTTAAAAAAAAATCTTTTTTTGCCCTGGGGGTCCTTGTGGGACATCCTGAGCAGGCCTAGGGGTCAGGGTGTTTCTACCCTGCCCTCATTTCTTCTTTTTTAACCTCTTTTTCACTGTTTTCTTCCGACTCAGTTCTACCGAGTCACAAGACGACTGCCAACACTTCCTGCTTTGGAGTGTTGGCAGCCAATCAGAGTGAAGCTTGTGCCCGGGAGGGTTCGCGCACCCTCTTCAGTGTGAAGAAATAGAAACCTTCTCAGGGGTTTCACTGATTCACCTGGTCCTTTTAAACCAACAAAGAAGAGATTGGCACAGAAGCTGTAATATAAAAACAATGCATTTATTAAACCACACATGAGGGAGATTGCGTCACACAGTACCCTCAAGTCACTGTAGGAGGCATTCTAAGGAGTACAGAGAACAGGGGCCTTATATACCCACACAGAGGCTCAAAAGAGGGCGGTACAAGTACACATGAGAAGAGTTACACACATAGATGGTCCTACAGAAAATGCACAGTCAAAAAGTAGGAGGAGTAATGAGTTGCTGACATTAGATAGAACAGCCTGACAGTTCTATACTAGGAGCAGGTGCATTCTACTAGCTAGGCCTTTCTGAGCATGTGCGAGGTTCTGGAAGAGGGAGAAAGCAAATGGCTAGCACATAGCTAACTAAAATGTCTGCCAAGTACAAAATGGCTTTCAGCTCATGCTAACAGATTCCTGCAATCTTTAACAGATGGTCCTCTTAGTATGAGCTAAAGACATCCCTATGAACTAGTAGGAGCATAGAAGATATTTTGCACATTTATTTTAATAAATTCATCAATATTCTAATCCATTGCTATGTGGGCATTTCTCATTCTAAATATTGTTAAGCGGGCATATATAAGATATAAGCAGGAGTACAAAGGGAACAGAGCAATTGGGGCAGGAGAGAGTAATGACTATTATCACAAACAGAACTACCAATATTTTTCAACCCTAAGCAGAAATCAAATCCTAGAACCATCTAGTCCAATTCTATGTTAAACACATTTTCAATAGACTTTTCCAGTGTTCTCTTCATGAGGGCTAGAGTATCAATCATTATAGTCAAGGAAAGGGTAAAGTAACATTTGTCAACTGCTCAGATTAATTTTTCTCTCGCAGAATAAATATTATTTCTAATGCAAATATTAAAGCAGTCAGACATAATATTACAAAATCAATCCTGGTTCCAGGGGACCAGGAGGACCACACAGGGCCATGAGAATTAGGAGGAGGAGCCGCAAAGGGCTGCTCCTCCTCAAAAATGGGACATCCAAAAGGGTACATTATTAAAAAAAAATAAGTCCTTAGGGAAATTGAAGCCGCTGTACAACCAGCCAGAAGGGAGTCTTCTCCCTGTGTCCGTTTTGAGCCTCACATGCAGGCTCTTGTTGTTCCCACGGTGGAGCTGCACAACTCGCAACTCAGGAATCACGGCCCAGTTTCAAGGGAAAAGTTTCTTCTTTCAGGATAGGGCAATCACCTTCCGGGGCAAATGCCCTCAGAGATCATGTCCAGTGTCTCAGACAGTGAACCAGTATTCTTCACTTCAATCTAACAGGCACCAAAGGCACAGCACCTGTACCCTGAACTCAACTCCTTCCCTAACTCCTGTTTTGCTCTGCTGGCACACTGCTCTTTCGTTGGGGTCACAAATTGTATCCAGTGTGCCCAGGTATCTCTTGCTCAACAAACAAAGGTGCAGACTTTACAGCCAGCATTCAGGAGTGTGATGCTGAAGTACCTGAAGCAACCCTTATTTTGAAAGGGGGTCACCTTAAGTAAAAACCTCCTTGCCGTTCGGGTCGGTATGTGACTCTCTCAGCTGGGCATCAAAAACTTGATCCACGATTTCTCCTTTCTGATTTGTGACCCCGTCTTTCGCCCAAGGCAGTGGCAGGGGTACACACTTCGCATCCCAGTGTTTCCGGCCCTCTACCTTCACTGAGGTCTTAGTTGCCAGCAATGCCTGTGCCGGGTTACCTTCACCTTGGCTTCAAGCTGGACTGGTGCTGACTCCCCAGGCGGGAAACATCGTTAACATCGCAGTCAGTACACTGCGATGCTGTTACATCGCGGTTGTTACAACGAACGCGATGTAACCACGCAATGCCATTACAACGCAAGTCTTTACATCGACTTGCGCTAGATGGCGTGCTAACATTACAAATAGTGTAGTTTACTATCCCAACACTTTCCCTACTGTTAAGTGGACTGGAGTTGGAATAGTAAATTACGCTTTTCTAATGTGAGCACGCCATCTAGCGCAAGTCGATGTAGAGACTTGCGTTGTAATGGCATAGCATAGTAACATCGCAGTCGTTGTAATGACCGCGATGTAACTGCACGCGTTGTAATGACTCGCGTTGTTACGTCATGCATTCCACCAGGCAGGATCTGATGTCCGGGCCCCTCTGGCAATGGTTGAAAGGCAGCAAATATCTATTGGTGGACAGATCAAAAGGTCTTTAGACAAGGCATACAGATAATCTATCAACAGAGAGGATATTCTAAGAATACTTACTAGTCCTGGTGCGCCCCATATATTAGCAAGGCACCCAACAACCACTTCATCTATCGAGAGTTAAAAAAAACCCTGGGCCTATTACTCTATTTGAAGCAGCTAAGGAAGTCTGTGTTCATTTACTAACTTCTGAGAAAAACAATACAGACATACTCTAAATCCTTACATTTGTGTATTCCTATAATATTCATCTGAAGACCCTCAAGAAAAAAGGAAATGTTCTACACTTTTACTCACAGACTTTGCATTACTTGTGCAGGACTGCAGATACTTATAAAATGATTTCTCTTAATAAAAGCACCTATATTGTACGCTTAGGACCATGCCCTCATGTTATAGGTGCAGCAAGAAAAAACTGCTAATTTAACAGGGATTCCTATTACATAAAGAAATAAAAAGCTCAACGTAGTGGGTACATACGTTTCTCCAGCAGAACATGTTGTGACAAACAAACACCTATAAAACAATATTTTCCTCAAAAATGTTTGCTAAGGATCACATGGGCGTCTTTCCTGCATTCTACTTTTCACGATCCAAACTATGCAACATCAGCTCTAAAAAGGACTTTCAGCTTATTTACACAGACTAACTAATAAAAGACTAGCAATGCCCTTGCAAAACTGTATGTAGCATGAGAATAACACAAACAATAATGGTGCATTTTAGAACAAAAACTACCCACATCTAGTTCCCCTTAAATATCAAATAAGGGAACAGCAATCTAGACTACTCATCCTTTCATAATTTCATCAGACAGGATGGGCAGTAACATAGCATATTTATTTATTCATTTTATTAATGCTAACAGTTTGTAAAACAGTATTACTGAATAGCCAATTAAATGTCTCATGGCTGTTTCACAGACAGCTTAGACAGGCTCAAAAGAGATTGAGAAAAAAAAGAGAGAAAACATACATTTGCCTACCCTTAATTTGTAGAGGAGCTAGCCTCCTTCCCCCATTTCGACAATAGGAAAACCTGAAACAGGTTTTACTTCTGTCGACACTATCCACTTCTATCTGTGGCAGCTGAGCACAAATACACTTGTAGGAGGTAAATAGCACATGTAGCTAGCTATAAAACATTAATAACCAACCATCAATTCCTTTAGCAAGTATACTAGTTGTAACATGAGGGCACATGAATTCAAACTAAATCCTATTGCCTCCTTAAGTCATTCTCTTAATCAGAGTTCACATATACCATTATATTTCCCTCTGTTCATATGAGTGCACAAAAACTTGCTTTTGCCAAAAAAAGTAAGCAAAACTTCTCTTTCTCGCCCTGCGCTGCCACCTCGTCTTTCAAAAATTTTCAGAGGTCGAAATGTCAAAGCAAATCTTGCTCTGAGCCCTACTAGACTTCTAAATGTAGAACTCGACATTTAACCCTTTACCAGCTGTCCTATTTTGTGTGCAAAGCTTTCTATGCAGTTTTTCAAAGTGACTATGAAGGATCACAGCTGAAAGGCAGTCCTGTTATTCCAGTTTTCCAGTAATTCAGAGGTAAGAGAATAACTTCTGCTGGGTTTTTATATTTATTTATATTTGTAAGCAGTGTGCGGAGTGCTTGTCAAGCAGTATAGAGGTCAGCTACTTGTTTTATACTTAAATGTGTGCATTTACTGAAGCCTAAGAGAAGTTCGAAAGCTGTTCTTAGTTGCAGAACTGCTTTTAAATAGTGAATTTTGCCCAATTTCAACTTTGATGTTTGGGGCACTTAAAAATGAATATCCTACAATTTTTGGGCATATTAGTCATCCCCAGAATGTCCTCTAAATATCCCAGAGATGGGGGATCAGAAATGTATAAGGTGCACCCTTATAAAAAAGTTTTGTACGCCTAGGTGAAGTGACATTTTCCATTTTAGTTACCCCCATTGCTTTAAAACGCTGCTTAAATTCAACTTTAATGCTAGGAGTTCACAGTAATATTATTAGGCATTATAAAGATTAAAAAACGAATTTAATGCACTTATTTTTAATAACATGTTTTTTATATAATCACAATTTCCCTTTTTATTTATTTCCATAGGAAACTTTAGACACGGCTACAGCCCGAACTGCTAAACAGAATTACACAAAATCTGGCACAGAGCTAGCTCTTGGTCCAGAGAGCAAGCTTTTTTAAAATTGTGTAAATCTGTTCAGAAGTTATTGAGATATTTTGCTGATCCGTCCCAAACACAAGCTTGCCTCTGATTGGCTGCCAACACTTCAAACCAGGATGTATTGGCAGCCATCTTGTGTCTCGGTACGAGGAGAAAGAAAAAGGTGAATGAAAGATTAAAAAAGAAGAACAGGGGGCAGGGTAAAAACACCCTGACCCTCCTGGCCTGGTCAGCAGGTCCCACAAGGTCCCCCAGGGCCAAAAAGTTTTTAAAAGATTTTGGACAGATTCGCACAGCTGGCGTGACTTCGGCCCAAAAAAAACTAAAAAACAAAGTGCGGGGTCCGGCACTTCATTTTTCAAAGCCCCTGGGTGGGCCAGGTTCCGAGGGGCAATGCCAATTTATGTAGCAGGGGCCCACGGGTGCCCCCACAGCCCCGGGAACCACCACCTCCCCAGGTCTTTATTATTTATGTGCTCGGGCTTACATAGTATTAAAATGTGTGTGAGGGGCTCCTGCTGCTCTCCACACTGCCTCGGGGACCAGCACCTCCCCGGGGCATTGAGTATGCTAATGTGGGGGTCTGTGTGGCCCCCCTCCTGAAGCCCTTGATGGCCCTGGGGACCGCCACCTCCCAGGGCGACTCCTGCAATGTCCTGGGGTGTCCACCCCCGTGACATTGCTGTTTGCTATGACAGGGTGAGAGCACGGCTCCTGCCCTGCCATAGCAAACACTGCTTTGGTTTTGGGAAGCGAGAGCACGAAACCTGCTCTCACTTCCCAAAACGAAAGCAAAATTGCTTTTGCAAAAGGGGAGCTGCATGTCAGCAGCTCCAGTTGTGCAAAAGCAATGCTGGCTCCAGCTGGAGGTGGGGAGCCGGTAGAAGCGTGGGCCATTGGGGCTTCCCCAAAGTGCCCAACAATGAGGCAAGGCCCCGGGGGAGGGGGTCCCTGGGGCCAGAAGTGGCCCAGGCAGGGGGCCACGCAGCACCCCTCCCGTGAACAAAAAAACAAGGCCAAGCCCTGGGGGATGGGACTCCGGGGACAGAAGTGGCCCAGGGAAGGGGGCCACGTAGCCACCTTCCCGTTTGTTTTAAAAAAAAAAATGTTCAGGCCCTTGGGGAAGGGGTCCCCATGGGCCAAAAGTAATTAATGGAAGGGGGAACACACAGCCCCACTTCCAAAAATAACATTTAAAAAAAGCTGGCATCTCCCGGAGACCCCGCCTCCTCCCTGCACCACTCTGCAAACACGCCACCTGGTGCGTTCTAAGTTGGGAAATTAAGTCCCCTTGAATACTGAGGGTCTCTGGGGGCCAACTAGCCCACCAGGTGCCTCCAGTAAGCGCCACACAGCTGGATTGCAGAGAGGTGGTTCAAGGCCATGCCCCTTTTCACACCAATCTGCAAGCACACCTCTTGGTGCACTGCTGGTGGGTTGATGAGGTCCTCTTATATCCTGGGGACCTCAGGACACAAGTGGACTTCATCCCCTGAGCAGCAGTGTGCCAGGAGCAGCATTTGCAGAGTGGTGTAAAAAGTGGGCATGGCCTCGCACCACACTCAGCAATCAAGGTGTGTGGCATACCGGAGGTACCTGGTGGGCTAGTTGGCCCCCAGGGACACTCAAAATTTAAGGGGACTTAATTCCCCAACTTAAAACACGCTAGGGGGGTGCGTTTTCAGATTGGTGGGGAAAGGCGGCGTGGCCTTTGTCTACCTTTCAGCAATCCCAATGTGTGGGGCTTACTGGAGGTAAGAGGTAGGCTAGTTGGCCCCTAATGGACCCCCTGAAGCAAAGGAGACCTCAATCCTTATCCAAGAGCACGCCAGGGAGTGCGTTTGTAGAGTGGTGGGAAAAGGGGGCATGGGCATGAAAATTTAGCAATCCTGCTGTGTGGGACATACTGGAGGTAATAGGAGGGGTAGTTGGCCCCCAAAGATGTCCTTGGGGGCCAACTACCCCTCTTGTTACCTCCAGTAAGTCCCACACAGTCAGATTGCTAAAAAGTCTTCCGAGGCCATGCTCCCCTTTCTCCACTACTTGACAAACACACCTCCTGGCAGACTACGGGATGGGGGATGAAGTCCAATTTACTCTTGCGGGACATTGGGGGCAAAGAAGCCCTCCTGTTACCTCCTGTAAGTCCTAAGCAGCGGAATTCCTGAGTGCTGGTCGGAGGCCCAAAGCCCTTTCTCCACCACTCCGCAAATGCGACTACCAGTTAAAGAAGTGTTTGCAATGTAATAGGTTTCGCATTTGCGCGAATTAGAGCTATTGGCATTGTAAATGCAAACGTTTTTTACCAATGTTTTTTGGAGTGGACTGGATGTACATTGTGTGTAGTGGAATTATGTGGTATGTTGTGCAGTGAAATTATGTGGATAGAAAGTATGTGGTATTTAGTGTATAGGAATTGTGTAGAGTGGAATTATGTGTTATGGTGGAGAGTTATTATGTGGTATGGTAGTTTGTGTTGTGGAGTAGTAACCTCAGGTTTAGTCTTCCTCGTTTCCATAGAAGCTCAACTATGAACTCAGTGAGACAAAAAAAGAAGGAATCACTGAGGAGCACTTGTGGACCTAGTCAGAGGTATGAGCAGGGCCACTGGAATTATGTGACTGTTTTGCTGCACCAACTTTCACACAAATATACATTTTCTGCATTAACCACATCATTCATCATCTGCTCCCTAATCTGCAGATTTGAATAAAAAAAGCCTTGTTTCTAGCTCAAACGGTTCAAACGTCACCAAAAATACAGCAACACGTGTTACAGAGTGGTGGAAGGCCCTTTGCAAAGCTAGAATGGTCACCTGTTACTTATTGCTAAATGTGGGTGTTAAATTGGTACTAATGGTGTGCAAGCCACTCTTGCTTCCTTTTGCGGCTCTCTTGCCTCTTTCTGAATTTCTGTTGCTTCTTTCTGTACATTTCTTTCTTTTTCTGCACTTGCCTTGCCTCTTTCTGCAACTCTCTTGTACTTTCTGCATCTCTCTTCCCTCTTGCTGCACATTTTTGCCTCTTTCTGCATCTCATTTGATTCTTTCTGTACTCCTCCTGCCTCTTTCTGTACCCTTCTTTCATGTTTCTGCACCTCTCTTGCCTTTTTCTGTACCCCTCCTATTCCTTTCTACACCTTTTTGCCTCTTTCTGCACATCTGTTCCTTCTTTATTCACTTCTTTTGTTTCTTTATGCACCTATCTGGCTTCCATCTGCACCACTCTTGCCTCTCTCTCCACCCCTCTTCCCTCTTTCTGCACCTCTGTTGCTTCTTTCTGCACTTATCTTGCTTCTTTCTTTACCTCACTTGCCTCTTTCTGTACCTCTATTACCTCTTTCTGTAGTTCTCTTGCCTCCTTCTGCACTTCACTTGCCTCTTTCTGTAACTCTCTTGCCTCTTTCTGTACCTCTCATGCCTCTTTTTGCACCTCACTTGCTTCTTTCTACTCCCCTTTTTCCTGTTTCTGCACCCCTCTTCCCTCTTTGAACAACTCTCTTGCCTCTTTCTGAACCTCTCTTCCCTCTTTCTGTACCACTCTTGCCTCTTTCAGTACCTCTGTTCCTTCTTTCTTCACCTGTCTTTTCTCTTTCTGCACCCTTTGTGCCTCTTTCAGTACCTCTCTTGCCTCTTTCTGCATCCCTCTTTTGCCTTTCTGCACCTCTCTTGCCTCTTTCTATACTCATGTTTCCTCTTTCTGCACCTTTCCTGACTGTTCCTGTACCTCTCCTGCCTCTTTATGTACCTCTGTTGCCTCTTTCTGCACTTTTCTGGACTCTTTCTGCACCCCTTTATACACCTCTGTTGCTTCTTTCTGCACTTCTTGTGCCTCTTTCAGCTCCTTTCCTGCCTGTTTCTGCACCTCTCTTGCCTCTTTCTGTACCTCTGTTGCCTCTTTCTGTACTTCTCTTACTGTTTCTGCACCCTTCTCGCCTCTTTCAGCACCTCTGTTACTTCCTTCTGCACTTCTCTTCCTTCTTTCTGCACCCCATCTGCTTCTTTCTGTACCTCTCTTGCCTCTTAGTGCACCCCTCCTACCTCTTTCTGCACCTCTCTTGCCTCCTTTTGAAACTCTGTTGGTTTGTTTCTGCACTGCTCTTGCTTCTTTCTGCACCTTACTTGCCTCTTTCAGTTTTCCTCTTGCTTCTTTCCACACCTCTGTTGCTTCCTTCAGCAATTCTCTTGCCTCCTTCTTTACTTCTCTTATTTCTTTCTGCACCACTCCTGCCTCTTTCTGTACCTCTGTTGCTTCTTTCTGCACTTCTCTTACCTCTTTCTGTACCTTCATGCCTCTTTAAGCACCTCTGTTGCTTCTTTCTGCACTTCTCTTCCTTCTTTCTGCACCCTTCATGCCTCCATCTGCACCTCTGTTGCTTCTTTCTGCACCTCTCGTGGTTCTTTCTGCACTGCTCTTGCCTCTTTCTGTATCCCTCTTGCCTCTTTGAGTACCTCCTTTGCTTCTTTCTGCACTACTCTCTCTTCTTTCTGCACCCCTCTTGCCTCTTTCTGCACCTCTGTTGCTATTTCTGTACTTCTATTGCCTCTTTCTGCACCTCTGTTGCTTCTTTCTACACCTCACGTGCCTCTTACTGCACCCCTCTTTTTTCTTTCTTCACCTGTCTTGCATCTTTCTGTACCTCTTTGGCTCTTTCTTCACTTCCCTTGCTCCTTCTGCACCCTTCACACCTCTTTCAGCACCTCTGTTGTTTCTTTCTGCACTGCTTTTGCGTCTTTCTACATCTCTGGTGCTTCTTTCCGCACTTCTATTGCCTCTTTCTGCACCCTTCTTTTCTCTTTCTGTACCTCTCTTGCCTCTTTCTGCACTGCTCTTGCCTCTTTTTGCATCGCTCTTGCCTCTGTGAGCACCTCTTTTGCTTCTTTGTGCACTTCTCTCTCCTCTTTCTGCACCCCTCTTGCTTCTTTCTACACCTCTGTTGCTTCTTTTCAGCAATTCTCTTGCCTCTTTCTGTACTTCTCTTGCCTCTTTCTATAACCCTCTTGCCTCTTTCTGCACCTCTCCTGCCTCTTTCTGCACTTCTCTTCCTTTTTTCTGTATCCCTCCTGCCTCTTTCTGTACCTCTTTGGCTCTTTCTTCACTTCCCTTGCTCCTTCTGCACCCTTCACACCTCTTTCAGCACCTCTGTTGTTTCTTTCTGCACTGCTTTTGCTTCTGTCTACATCTCTGGTGCTTCTTTCCGCACTTCTATTGCCCCTTTCTGCACCCTTCTTTTCTCTTTCTGTACCTCTCTTGCCTCTTTCTGCACTGCTCTTGCCTCTTTTTGCATCGCTCTTGCCTCTGTGACCACCTCTTTTGCTTCTTTGTGCACTTCTCTCTCCTCTTTCTGCACCCCTCTTGCTTCTTTCTACACCTCTGTTGCTTCTTTTCAGCAATTCTCTTGCCTCTTTCTGTACTTCTCTTGCCTCTTTCTATAACCCTCTTACCTCTTTCTGCACCTCTCCTGCCTCTTTCTGCACTTCTCTTCCTTTTTTCTGTATCCCTCCTGCCTCTTTCTGTACCTCTTTGGCTCTTTCTTCACTTCCATTGCTCCTTCTGCACCCTTCACACCTCTTTCAGCACCTCTGTTGTTTCTTTCTGCACTGCTTTTGCTTCTGTCTACATCTCTGTGCTTCTTTCCGCACTTCTATTGCCTCTTTCTGCACCCTTCTTTTCTCTTTCTGTACCTCTCTTGCCTCTTTCTGCACTGCTCTTGCCTCTTTTTGCATCGCTCTTGCCTCTTTGAGCACCTCTTTTGCTTCTTTGTGCACTTCTCTCTCCTCTTTCTGCACCCCTCTTGCTTCTTTCTACACCTCTGTTGCTTCTTTTCAGCAATTCTCTTGCCTCTTTCTGTACTTCTCTTGCCTCTTTCTATAACCCTCTTGCCTCTTTCTGCACCTCTCCTGCCTCTTTCTGCACTTCTCTTCCTTTTTGCTGTATCCCTCCTGCCTCCTTCTGTACTTTCCTGCCTCTTTCTGCACCTCTTGTACCTCTTTCTGTAACCCTCCAGCTTCTTTCTGTACCTCTCTTGCCTCTTTCTGCACTTCACTTGCTTCTTTCTGCACGCTTCTTGCTTCTTTCTGCACGCTTCTTGCCTCTTTCTGCACCTTTGCTGCTTCTTTCTTCACTTCTCTTGCCTCTTTTTACACCTCTGAGTTAGAGGTAGTTTTATTCCCCCTACCCTATTATGTACTAGGGCCTTACAGGGGAGGTCATACCAATCACAGGGATACCCCAACACATAATGTACCCTAGTGTATGTAGGTGTTTTCACTGTATTCTAAGTGTCTTTCAGCGTAACACTGGCTCTGGACCTGGTTAGTCAGTTACCACCAGTATCAGTCAGTAAAAAGTTGGGGGGCACAGGATGACTTTGAAACAAGGCCTCTTTCTGCACCTCTGTTGGTTCTTTCTGCATTTCTCTTAATTATTTCTGCACTTTTTTTCGTCTATCTGGACTTCTGTTTCCTCTTTATGCATTTCTCTTGCATCTTTCTGTGCCTTTCTTCACATGTCCTACCTCTACAGGCATAGTTAGAAATTAGCATTTAAAATACCTTAGACATTCACTGAAAAAAACATAGCTTTCAGGGACGTTATAGTTAGAAATTATCATTTAAAAAACCTTTGAAATTCACTCAACAAAACATAGGTTTCAGGGTTGTTATAGTTAGAAATTATCATTTAAAAAACCTTTGAAATTCACTGTAAAAAACATAGGTTTCAGGGATGTTATAGTTAGAAATTATCATTTAAAAAACCTTTGAAATTCAATGAAAAAACCATAGGTTTCAGGGATGTCTTAGTTATAAATTAGCCTTTAAAAAAACATAGAAATTCACTGAAAAAACCCTAGGTTTCAGGGATTGGGGAGTCCAAGAGGCCCCCCCAATTATAATGAAATAAGCTGCAGGAAGATGGCGGGCCACGGGGCAGCGGCAGAGGTTGGACAGGCCTCCCCCACTTTTATTTTTGAGATGGTGGTCCCCAGGGCAATATTTAGCTCCAGGAGGAGGGGCTTGCACACCCCCCTCCATTATTAAAAAAATTCCCCCAGGGCCTGGCCTACCTGGGGGCCAATAAATAGCAAAGCCTCTTAGTTCAGAAGAAAAAGAAACCAAAGGACCCGCATTCGGTCAGACTGCTCACCACATAAAATAGCGATTCATTTGCTTTGAGAAAGATCATTAACAAACATTGGCACCTGGTTAAGACCAATCCAGTTATCAGTAAGGTCATGTCACCACACCCATTAGTAACATACCACAAGTCCAAATCCCTACGTGACCATATGGTACATAATTATACTAGAACCCCTACAAACAAGAACAAATGTGTTTCTACAAATATGTGAGATGTAAAGCCTGCAAAAGCAGCACCAATAAGAGCGTGTACACATTACACACAGGGACAACATGCTACATCAACAAATTCATCACATGTGGGAATTACTTTGTAGTATATGTTCTGGTATGTCCATGTGGTTTGCGCTAGGTGGGAAACACTATCTGTCCTGTGAAAAAGAGAGTGTTGGAACATTACAGAGGCATAAAAAATATAGATGTCAATTCCCCAGTGGTCAGACACTAGGCAAGAGCTCATAACCAGAACGCTGACTTACTATCTTCTTTTGGCATTGACAGGATCCTGTCGAACGTTCGTGAAAGAGATATGGAGAAGAAACTTAGACAACTGGAGTCTGAAAACATTATCCTGATAGGGAGTAAATCTCCAGGAGGCCTCCTTGAAGATGAAGAACTGCATGCACAGATTGGCTGGTGTCACATAGGATAAGTCCAGTTTACTTAAAACAGTGGTTATCAGTGGATGCACATTTTCGCGCCATTAAAAGCAACAGAAACAGTGTTTTCTGGTGTCTATGGTATGTTTTGCTTTTAGTTACTGTTTGCTTTCTGCACTGATAGTGCATGTGTATAGATAGCGTGTGTACAGGTTATATGAGGTCCAAATACATTTTTACCAATTAAACTTATTGTAGTACACCATACAATACTTCTGTAGTGAGTCATGCGCGCTCACTCTTTCCTTCCTTTGTAAACGTTTATCTGTGAAAAGGCCCTCTCAACATTGGCACTTGAGACGGGCAACGCCAAAACAGCCAGTACACAATATGCTAACTCTGGCCAATGACATAGCTTTCTATGCCAATACTGGTGCACCTGAAGATTGTGATTGTCTAGGACATGTTCTGCAACATATGCGTTGAATAGGGCACATATGCCCTCAGTTATTGAAGCGGTCAAAAATGAAGCAGTATTTTTCAAAGTCTGGAGAAATTTCAGAAGGGATCTAGAACTTGTGGAGAGTACCTCAGTGAGGCTTCATTAATTTGAAATGTCATAGTTGGTGAAGGAAGTAAATAAACCAGGACTAAGTAGTTCTGGACAAAGTAAGCACTACTGGGGGTACTCAATCGTGAGTGTTCACAAATTACTTATACAATGACCTGAACAGTGGAAACCGTTTTTATACTTAAATCAATGTCACCAAAGATAATATACTTGGAAGAACAGTGGTACTGAAAACAACGGAAATCAAAATTCTCCAATTCTTCTTTATTCAGAAGAGAGTTCATGAAATGATGAAGAAGTTGCAAATAGAAGATTTTGAATGCTTGATATTCAAAACAAGGTTATTCCCAATGCATTTCGGGTGTGCTGAGCACCCTTCTTCAGGGGAAATCTACAATAAATGTATACAAACAAATACTGAGAAAAACATACATGAATGTCTCATCGTAATCAAACATTTAATGGAAAAACGGCCTTATAATTGCCGGGAGGAAAAGTTATAAATGGTAGAGGAGATGATTGTGAAGAAGTGAAATAGACGTGATAATTTCACAAGAAAGCAACCAGATGCAGTGACTAGAAACATCAAGTGACTGTCATGAGTGAATACTGTCGACGGGTTGTTAATTATGTCGTAAGAAGGAAGAAGAAACCCATGGTGATGAAAAACGGGTGATGACCAGTATCAAAAGATTAAGCAGTGATTAAGAAAATGAACGATAGTGGAGGAAAAATGGAAAGAAATGCGTGAATGAATGTGTTACCTTGGATTCACAGTCACGGTGATAAAACCCGTGTGTGACTAAGCTGATGGCCAATGATCAAATACACAGTGGTGCAGTCAGCAATCTCTTGCTGGCGGTAGTTTTAGGTGTCTTATCCCAGTTACTGTAAGGTAATGTAAATGCCTGAGTGACTCACGTAATAGATGTAGATAAACACTGTGCCAATTGTGATGCTGTAGGATCGTGTCTCTCACCTGTGTATACTAGGAGCAACGGATACCTTACTTGAGGCTCGACAACAGGTGACGGACAGAATCTATTCAGAATATATAGAAATGCAGAAAAAGAGTGGTTGTATGAGAAAAGACTAGATCGATCATGTACGCGAGAAAAATAAAAAAAAAATGCGCTGTGGAAATGAACATACTATTGTGAAATCGTAGGAATCCAGTATCGTGTGTCCCGGTGTAAGCGCTGGCAAAATCGGCCATGTCCGTTACATGACAGCGTGGTAGTGCTTGTGACTCATATTGGCCAATAATGTGGCGCGTTAGGTCAAGCGTTATAGACATAAAAATGGGACTAATGATGAGCAAAAGAGAACTGTGCAGCCATCTTTGAGTGATGCCGAGAGTGTGGTTAGACTTAACACCGTGTAATCACGAACCCCAAACCCAAAGCAGAGAACTTTGGAACACGTGAATTACCTACTTTTTGAGTAGTCAGAAATAGACAGATAAATGCATTGTGAAAACATACAAAAACGTGCAATATAAACATTCTGATCACATGATGCAAAATTGCTGGCTAAACTCTGCCGTTTTTTGAAAAACGTTCACATGCTAAAAGTTAAACAAGAGCGATTAACCTACAGTTACAACCTAAGTGATGATGGCAATCCATGCTATCCACAAATAGTGCCCTCGGTTGATGTAAAAATAACAGTGTGTTGCTCATGGTGAGAACGCAGCACATATGGGTTGATCGTCATGTGTAAACAACTTGAAAAATATAATAAAGACATCATTAAACTTAACAGCAAACTGAATTAAAACCAAAGAGAATCTGTAAGTCAAAACAACGTATCAGAAAAAGACTGGAGTGGTGAGGTTGCGTATGCATGCTGATTGCAGCGGGTGTTGCTAAAAAATAGTGCTTGGGGAACACCGTGTAAAACATGAGTTTGAGTGGTGCCTAGTGGTGCATCTGGGGTGTGCCATGACTGCACTAGGAGGCTTGCGGTCAGTATTCAAGGCTGACCCTAGAGGAAACAAGAAAGTTCCAATTTGTCATTGAGACCTTTTGGAACCATGGTATCGAGGTACCTGATCCAAAAGGTTTACCTTTGTGTGATGTATCTAGACATATCTCTGTCGTTGTGTTTAGTAATGATCTCTAACACAGAGAATCTAAGTTGTGCAATAGAATGATGTGCTGATATCCAGTGGCTGGCTAATGGAGAATTGAGTGAGCTTGTCCTGATTCTACTTTTGTGTTCTGTGATGCGTGTCCTTAGTGTCCTTTCTGTTTTGCCAACGTAATGTAAAGCACATGGGCAACGGATCACGTAAATAACATTCTGTGTGTTACAATTGGCAGATTCACTGTTTCTCGCAAGAAATGCGCATGCGCGGGCGTCCACGTATGCGCATTTGTCAAGAAGTTGAAAACGAGGAAGAGGGAGCCCCGGAGACGCCTCGCTTCAGGTAAGTCTCTTTACTTTTATTTATTTAACATGCAGGGTATTAATTTAAAAGGAGGGTTGGCGGGAGGCGGGCGGCGCGTAGTGGGGCTACGCAGAGCGTGTGATTGTGCGTAGATTTGGGCACACTACGCGCTGCTTCACGTAGCCCCACTACGCCCACTACGCCCACCCCTGCTTTACATCAGTAAAAGGCAGAGGTTACATCCCTACTGGTAATGCAGCTTATCTCCTGGATTATTATTATTATTCTTAGCGTTATTTGTTGCTCTCATTTGTGGCGATTGTTTTTTGTGGAAGCTATTGCTGGAAAACTGGTGATATCGGCTGTTTTCACCAGGTTGAGAATGGAATGATAATTTTAAATCACTGAAAAAACCATAGGTTTAATGAACATTATAATTAGAAATTAGCACTTAAAAAACCTTGGAAATTCACACAAAAAAACATAGGTTTCAGGGATGTTATAGTTACAAATTAGCATTTAAAAAACCTTTTGAATGTCACTGAAAAAAACATAGGTTTCAGGGACGTTATGGTTAATTGCACATTTCACTCGTACAAAACCATAGAAATTCGTCCGTTATAGTCAGTTGAGCTAACTATAACTCACGCCCCCGCAATGCACTGCTGATGATGTCACATATTACATAATTCATGACATGGTAAGTGACATCACTGATGACATTACTGATGATATCTCAAATGACATCACTGATGACATCACTGATGACATCATCCACGTGAAAATCTGATGCACCTCCTCATACCTTAATAAACCCTTTGATGCACCCGCTCTAAAATACAGACTACCATTTTCGAAAAAATAGTGACACCAATACCAGTTACTACACACGGACTGATTCCTAGGTCAACACACACCTCCGCTCACTCACCCATACAGTCACTCATACATGTAGTGACTCATCAATACAACACTATTATAGGCACTCATACACCTGTACATACTCTCACATACTGCCAGTCATCCAGAGTTACTCACACATCTAGTCAGTCATGCAAATAATCAATCACACTTGTATTTACTCAGCTATACAGTTATACACACACAACCTCACTTATCATGCAGATACTAACATATATTTACTCTCTTATACAATCACTGATACAAGTACACACTCATCCATACAGCACTCTCACAATCACTGACTCTCACGTATAGTCATTTATATACTTCCAACTCTCTCATGCACTGTGTTTTACATATGTAGTTACTTGGACATGTAGCACCGAGATATCCATTCAATCACCAACATACCCATACAAACACTCACCCACCCATACAGCTGTTGTCTCATGCAGTCTTGAACCCATACACCCAGTGAATAAAGAACTCACACATCTATGCACAAAGTCACACACCTCCCACCCACCCACACACACACTCAGGCACCCATACAAATACTCAGGCAACCAATCAATAACCCATATAGACATTCATGTAGCTACTCATCAACTAATGCAGCAGCTTACAGAGAAATAGACAGACTGATACAGACATTCACACAGTTTAGTCACTAACACATGAATTCAGTAAGACACATTTGATCACCTACTTATACAGTCACACACCTACTAAATCCTCCATCCACACACTTATACACCCACTCATTCTTCAATATACCTTGGCCAATATATTTAAAAAGCATATATAAACTTTATAGAAACACACAGTCACTGGATGATGTCATCAGTGATGTCATCAGTGATGTCATTTGAGATGTCATCAGTGATGTCTTCAGTGATGTCACTGACCATGTCATGAATGATGTAATATGTGATGTCATCATCAGTGCATTGCGTGGCCGTGAGTTATAGTTAGCTCAATTAACTATAACTGCCGAATTTCTTTGGTTTTGTACGAGTGAAATGTGCAACTAACTATAACGTCCCTGAAACCTATGGTTTTTGCAGTGAATTTCAAAGTTTTTTTAAATGTGATTGCTGGAGAGTGCATGGGTACTACCTGGGTAATTGGAGGAGTGAATCAGTAGTGTGTAGGTGGTTCCAGGTCTGCATAGGTAGTGCATGGAAGATTGTAGCAGTGCACAAGTTAGTGCCTGAGTCATTGCATGAGTACATGGGTAGTGACTGGATGATTAGAGTACTGCAAAGAGAGTGCATGGTGAATTTAAAAGTGCTGGGGTATTGGCGCAGTCATTGGATAAGTAGATGGTGCTGGATGGGTGATTGGAGGAGTGCATGGTAAGTGACAGGGGGATTGCTGGAATGCATGGGTACTACCTCGGTAATTGGAGGAGTAAACCAGTACTGTGTAGGTGGTTTGAGGTCTGCATGGGTAGTGCATGGAAGATTGTAGCAGTGCACAAGTTAGTGCCTGAGTCATTGTATGAGTACATGGGTAGTGACTGTATGATTATAGTAGTGTAAAGAGAGTGCATGGTGAATTTATAAGTGTTTGGGTATTGGCAGAGTGATTGGATAACTACATGGTGCTGGATGGGTGATTGGAGGAGTACATGGGAAGTGACAGGGGATTGTTGGAGTGCATGGTACTACCTGGGAAATTGGAGGAGTGAATTAGTATTGTGTAGGTGGTTTGAGGTCTGAATGGGTAGTGCATGGAGGATTGTACCAGTGCACAAGTTAGTGCCTGAGTCATTGCCTGAGTACATGGGCAGTGACTGGATGATTAGAATCCTGCAAAGAGAGTGCATGGTGAATTTATAAGTGCTTTGGTATTGGCGGAGTGATTGGATAAGAACATGGTGCTGGATGGGTGATTGGAGGAGTGCATGGGAAGTGACAAGAGGATTGCTGGAGTGCATGGGTACTACCTGGGTAATTGTAGGTGTTAATGAGCAGTGTGTAGGTGGTTTGAGGTCTGCATGGGTAGTGCATGGAGGATTATTGCAGTGCACAAGTTAGTGCTTGAGTCATTGCTTGACTACATGGGTAGTGACGGGATGATTAGAGTACTGTAAAGAGAGTGCATGGTGAATTTATAAGTGCTTGGGTATTGGCGGAGTGATTGGATAAGTAGATGGTGCTGGATGAGTGATTGGAGGAGTGCATGGGAAGTGACAGGGGGACTGCTGGAGTGCATGGGTACTACCTGGGTAATTGGAGGAGTAAATCAGTACTGTGTAGGTGGTTTGAGGTCTGCATGGGTAGTACATGGAGGAATGTAGCAGTGCACAAGTTAGCGCCTGTCATGGCATAAGTACATGGGTAGTGACTGGATGATTATAGTACTGTAAAGAGAGTGCATGATGAATTTATAAGTAACAAGGGGATTGGAGAAGTGCTTGGTAAGTGACAATGGGATTGCTGGAGTGTATGGGTACTACCTGTGTAATTGGAGGAGTGAATCAGTAGTGTGTAGGTGGTTAGAGGTCTGCATGAATAGTGCATGGAGGATTTTAGCAGTGCATGAGTTAGTGCCGGAGTCATTGTGTGAGTAATAGATAGTGACTGGATGATTAGAGTACTCCAAATAGAGTGTATGGTGAATTTATTAGTGCTTGGGTATTGGTGGAGTAATTGGATAAGTACATGGTGCTGGATTAGTGATTGGAGAAGTGCAGGGGAAGTGACAGGGGGATTGCTGGAGTGCATGGATACCACCAGGGTAATTGGAGGAGTGAATCAGTAGTGTGCAGGTGGTTAGAGGTCTGCAGGGGTAGTGCATGGAGGATTGTAGCAGTGCACGAGTTAGTGCCTGAGTCATTGCATGAGTACATGGGTAGTGAATGGATGATTAGAGTACTGCAAAGAGAGTGCATGGTGAATTTATAAGTGCTTGGGTATTGGCGGTGTGATTGGATAAGTACATGGTGCTGGATGGGTGATTGGAGGAGTGCATGGGGAGTGACAAGGTGATTGCTGGTCTGCATGGGTACTACCTGGGTAATTGAAGGAGTGAATGAGTAGTGTCTAGGAGATTAGAGGACTGCTTGGGTGACCTAATCTTACCTGTTTTGAAGAAGATATGAAACTTATAGAAACATGTTTTCTCTTTATTTCTGTAGTGTAAATTTAAAATATTTTAAACTTTAGTAGTAGGGTCTGTAAAAGAGAAAATAAATCATGTTATGACATATCATTTTATAGTTTAAAGAACATAACATAATTTTACAATTACATAACTTATTCAGTTTGCCTTTTTGACTGTCTTCAGAATAAGCCTGGACGTATTGCTCCGGTCCGCCCGCGGAGTGTGCGCAGTTTTGCCTACTTCGCGGTCCGCGAAGTAGGCGTAGGGCTAGCAGGCTATGCACACGCCATGGCAGAGCGGAGTTGCCCGCCAACCGCCTCCCTCCCGCCCTCTTTTAAATGCAGTGATAATGTTCAAAACTTTTAAAAGCAAGCACAAAGTAATTAAAATAACTTACCTGAGCTGCGGCGTCCCGGGTCTCCCTCTTCCTTCTCTATCGCCGACTTCTTCCTCACAAATGCGCATGATAGAGAAGGAAGAGGGAGCCCCGGGATGCCACAGCTCAGGTAAGTTATTTTAATTACTTTGCGCTTGCTTTTAAAAGTTTTGAACATTATCACTGCATTCGTAATCTTGGATCTTCTGAGTACAATTGTAAAGTACGATATTCTGAAGCTGAAATCTGAACTGGTCGTTCATCATATCATCCACCTTTTCCAGTAGGAAACAGCTGTGGAAAACAACAAGCTTCCAAACTTTTTTCCCATACACTCATGGGATTTCCTTTTGCTTTTTTCATATGGAACAATTCAGTACTGTCTACTATCACTTCTTTTGAGTGTAGAGGGTGTATAGTGTAATGTTCATAATTTTCTTCTTTTTTGGAGTTCGCCACTTTTTCTATTTGTCCACTTGAAATGTCTGTTTCATCTTCTAAACATATTTCTTGTTCTTCTACATTTACAGTTTTATAGTAAATATTGTTTTGCACCAGATATAATGTAGCCTTTTGGACTTTGGTGACATCGATAAACTCTTGCCATATTTTCCTACTCTTTGTAGGTACACCATTAACAAGAATGACTACAGGTTCACTTTCCTCTTTCTACACTAACAGTTTCAAAATTTTTCTTAAAATCTTAAGGTAAATACAAAACTCTTCCTTTTTAGGCTCCATACGAATTATAGCCTGAAACGGGTGCACAGATTGAATAATGATGGACTCATATGTACTTAAATCTTTAAGTTCTGGAGGTATAGCTACTAATTCTAGGTCATTATGGACAGCTCTAGCTGGCATTTTCTTCTCTTCTAATTTATTGTAACAATATTTGCAAATACATTGTACAGTACCCAACTCAAAGCGACCTTCCACATACAAATATACAAATATGTAGCAAATTCCCTCCATTTATCATTGATTTCCTTTCCACTTTTTAAAAACACATCTACATTCCTAGTTTGAATTGTAAAGTGAGCATGTTGGCAACACATACAAACTTAGTTGAGATTTTCACAAGAAACTACTTTACACTTTCTTATTTCTTTTACAAACTTCACATCAGTAGTATTTGCCATCTCTTCTCCAACACCTACACTTATCAAACTCTCACTTTCTCTACACTCCTCTTGACCAGCAAAGAAACGTAACTCTATATCATTACAAACTTTTTTTTACAACCAACACTGAACTGTGCAAAAGAGCCGTATTAATTAACTTCCGCATTTTGGAACGATGTACTGCTAACATTCTTAAATGATGAAAACGACTTTGACAAACTTTCTTAGAAAGACGAGCCAGAGAATGACCTTGCAGCCCTGTATTTTTGCTTACTTTGCAAGGATCCAGTCGTCGTAATATCTTAATCTTCTGTTTCACAGTTTTTTTTCCATATTCTCTTAAGAAATGTAGTATTATATCAATAGATTCCTGTTGTATACTACAAAAACTACTACAATGCCATATATACACTGCAGCCTGGGTACATCTTCCTTGAACTTCCTCAGCTATTACTTCTTCCACATTTCTAGGAACCATCTTTTCTTTTTCAATTGGACAACCATTTTTAAGTTCGGAACAACGACCACAGGTATCAGCTGCGTGAACTAATGTATTTTGTTGAAAATAGCTTTCTTCATTATAAAAAGGTTCCGTTCTAGAAGTATGCTTCCATTCCCCAGAAAATATTTTACAAAAGTTAGTTCTATTTACAATTCTTTTTCTTTTACATTTGTCCTTCATAGACTGCAATATTGTATTTAAAGTTTTCAATCTGTTTAAAACTAAGATAAACAATTTTCTTTTCAATTCAAATGCTTTTTCAATCACACTTAGAATCTCCTTTTTTTGTTTGTAAAATGCTCATCTCTTTTTGGATTTTTTACATTGTTTTAACCATTTTTTTTTCTAATAATCCGATTTTCCTCTTTTTTGTACATTTTTGTTTTCCTTTTGTTTCGCTGTACTTCTTTTGTCTCTCTCTTCTTTATTTTCAGAATTTGTTAGACTCTTTAAAACTTTTTTTTACAAATTTCTTAGCTCTCTTACCAGAAGAGTTTTTCTTTAACGGTCCAGGTTGTAGTTGATCTAATTTTTCTTTTTTTCTTTTCTTTAGAAACGCTTGTTTTTTTCTTATCTTTTCCTTTGCTCTTTTTTTGTCATTGTAATTCTGTCTTAATATTTATTGAAAATATCTGTAGAAAAATATTTTTTTAAACTATTTAATATAATTAAAACAACTTTATACAAACATTCACATGTAGAAATATAAAAATACATGCAATTTTAAAACTATAGACATATCCACATATATTTTTAGTCCCTCTAAGGATGGATCTGGGCATTCTCCCCATTACTGAAGTGATAGCCTTTCGCCCACTTTTGTATTGACGAAGGCTATGGAGTACCCCTGAGCTGGTTGTTTATAGAGAGGAACTAGAATCAGTTATGCACATCCGGGGGACGGAAAAAATCCCTTGGCTGTCCTATATTCGGGATACCTTTCGTCAAATTGGGAATAGTGATTTGTGGTTTTCTCCAGAGGAATCTTGTCTTTACATCTCTAAACAGTCACTAACCTCCGTTTTAAAAGAATTCCGACTGATGTGTACCAGTAGGGTGTTAGGGACATCTAGTATAAACTCTAGGTTTCTAGATGATAAAATGGACTATAAATTGGAGCCAGCTCTTGATCTCATTCAACCCTTTTTAACCAAGAAACTTTTCCTCCAATTCCGACACGGGACGCTCCCTCTCTATGCATTTACTAACAACTAGGCGGGGGCCAACAAACTATTATGTCCTGGGTGTAACGAGACAGATGAGACTGAGACCCATGTGATCTTTTTTTGTCCCGCATATAAGGCCGCCAGATCTAAATGGGTTTTCCAGGTCTGTAGGAATTTGGGAATTATACATTTTAGAGAGGTTTTTAGGCTATTAAAATATGATACACATCCGGTTCTTGTTGCTGCTATATGCAAATTTCTTTTGGCTTTGTGGTGTAAACGCAGATGTCTAGTGAAAAGTTAGGGTTGAGATTTGGACGGTGCCATTTTAATTGATTTTGCTACCTTGATTTTAAAATGCTATTTTTTCCTTTTTAATTTTTAATAGTCTAGCTATATTATGATGCTGTATTTTTAAATCTATTTTATTGTGCTTTTATGCCAATAATTGCTGAGATAAAGTTTTCTTGACTGACTGACATATATTTCTAACATTATAGTAACACTTACAGCTCAGATATGTTGTACAATTTTTTTTTTAATTTCTTAGGCCCAATAGCGTAACTTTTGCCATGAGTGATTGCAGGAGTGCAAAGGTACTATCTGGGTGATTGAACCAGTGTATAGCTAATGCATTAATTCCTGGAGTGCACATGTGGTCAAAAGAGTGCAGTGGTATTACCTGGGCGATTGCATGAAAACAAGGATAGTGCCTGGGTGATTAGAGAACTACTGTGGTACTGCTTCAGTGATTAGAGAAGTGTAAAGGTAGTGCATAGGCACTAGCTAAGTGATTGGAAGAGTGCAAAGATCCTGGCATGGTGAGTGGAGGAGTGCAAGGGTACTGTCTGGGTGATTGAGCCAGTGTATAGCTAATGCATTGATGATTGCATGATTATAGAAGTAATGTCTGGGGATTAGAGGAATATATACTTAATGCCTGTTGATTCCATGAGTGCACAGGTAATGTCTAAGGGATTCCGGGAGTGCAAAAGAAGTGTCTGCGTGATTTTATAAGTGCTTAGAGAGTGGCTGTGTGAAAGAAGGACACTATAGAAGGACATGTATAACTTATGCATAGATGATGACATAATTGCAGAAGTAATGTCTGGGGATTAGAGGAATACATAGTTAACACATATTGATTCCATGAATGCACATGTACAATGTGGGGTATTTTAGGAGTGCAAAAGTAGTTCCTGGGTGATTTTATAAATGCTTAGGTAGTGGCTTTGTGATCGAAGGATTTCAGCAGTAGTGGCTGGATGATCGAAGGAGTGCAGTGGTGGTACATGGATGATTGCATGAGAACAAGGGTAGTGCTTGGATGATTGTAAAAGTACTAGGGTAGTGCTTGGGTGGGTGGGAGTGATTGGATAAGTAGATGGTGCTGGATGGGTGATAGCAGGGGTGCATAGGGAGTGACAGTGTGATTGCTGCACTGCATGGGTACTATCTGGGGAATTGAAGGAGCGAATGAGAAGTGTGCAAGTTGTTAGAATACTGCATGGGTAGTGTTTAGGGTATTGCAGTAGTGCATGTGTTAGTGACAAGGTCATTGAATGAGTACATGGGTACTGACTGGAAAATTAGAGTAGTACAAGGACAGTGCATGGTGAATTTATAAGTGCTTGGGTATTAGCAGAGTGTTTGGATTAGTACATGGTAGTGGCTGGGTGACAGAAGGAGTGTGCAGGGAGTGACAGTGTGATAGCTGGACTACATGGGTACTACCTTGGGAACTGAAGGAGGAAATGAGAAATGTGTACGTGGTTAGAGGACTGTATGGGTAGTGCATAGGGGATTGTAGCAGTGATCAGTTAGTGCCTGGATCATTTCATGAGTACATGGCTACTGACTGAAGGATGAGAGTACTGCAAGGAGAGAACATGGTGAATTTATAAGTGCATGAATTTTGGCGGAGTGATTGGATAAGTACATGGAGCTTGATGGGTGATTGGAGGAGTGCATGGGGAGTGACAGGGGGATTTCTGGACTGCATGGGTACTACCTTGGTAACTAGAGGAGTGAATCAGTAATGTGTAGGTGGTTAGAGGTCTGCATGGGTAGTGCATGGAGTATTGTAGCAGTGCATGTTTTACTGACTGGGTTATTGCATGACTACATAGATACTGAATGGATGATCACAGTAGCGCAAAGAGAGTGCATGGTGAATTTATAAGTGCTTGGGTATTGGCGGAGTGATTGGAAAACTACATGGTGCTTGATGGCTGATTGGAGGAGTGCATGGGGAGTGACAGGGGGATTGCTGGCACGCATGGGTACTACCTGGGTAATTGGAGAAGTGAATCAGTAGTGTGTACCTGGTTAGAGGTCTGCATGGATAGTGCACAGAGGACTGTAGCAGTGCATATGTTAGTGCCTGGGTCATTGCATGAGTACATGGGTAGTGACTAGATGATTACAGTGCTGCAAAGAGAATGTATGGTGAATTTATACGTGCTTGGATATTGGCGGAGTGATTAGAAAACTACATGGTGCTGGAATGGTGATTGAAGGAGTGCCTGGGGAGTGACAGGGGGATTGCTGGACTGCATAGCTACTACCTGGGTAAATAGAGGAGTGAATCAGCAGAGTGTAGGTGGTTAGAGGTCTGCATGGATAGTGCACAGGGGATTGTAATAATGCATGTGTTACTGACTGGGTTATTGCATGAGTACATAGATACTGACTGGATGATCACAGTAGTGCAATGTACATGGTGAATTTACAAGTGTTTTAGTATTGGCGGAGTGATTAAAAAACTTCATGGTGCTGGATGGGTGATTGGATGAGTGCATGGGGAGTGAAAGGGGGATTGCTAGAGTGCATGGCTACTACATGGGTAATTGGAGGAGTGAATCAGTAGTGTGTACCTGGTTGGAGTTCTGCATGGATAGTGCACAGAGGATTATAACACTGAATATGTTAGTGCCTGGGTCATTGCATGAGTACATGGGTAGTGACTGGATGATTAGAGTGCTGCAAGGTCAGTACATGGGGATTTTATAAGTGCTTGGGTTTTGGCAGAGTGATTGGATAACTACAAGGTGCTGGATGGGTGATTGGAGGAGTGTACGGGTACTGACCGGGCAATGGCTCCACTGCAAGTGTACTGCTTAAGGTATTGTAGCAGTGCATGAGTTAGTGTGTAGGTCATTGCATAAGTACATGAGTACTGACTGGATGATTAGACTACTGCAAAGAGAGTGCATGATGAATTTATAAGTGCATAGGTATTTGCAGAGCTATTGAAAAACTACATGGTTGGGATGGGTGATTGGTGGAGGAGGTTTCCTGGACAGCATGGGTACTACCTGGGTAATTAGAGGAGTGAATCAGTAGTGTGTAGGTGGTTAGACGTCTGCATGGCTAGTGCACAGGGTATTGCAATAGTGCATAAGTTAGTGACTGGGTTATTGCATGAGTACATAGATACTGACTGGATGATTATAGTAGTGCAAAGAGAGTGTATGGTGAATTTCTAAGTGCTTGGGTATTGGCGAAGTGATTGGAAAACTATATAGTGCTGGATGAGTGATTGGAAGACTGCATGGGGAGTGACAGTGGGATTGCTGGAGTGCATGTGTACTACCTGGGTAATTGGAGGAGTGAGTCATTGGTGTGTACCTGGTTAGAGGTCTGTATGGATAGTGCACAGAGGATTGTAGCAGTGCATATGTTAGTGTCTGGATCATTGCATGAGTACATGCATACTGACTGGATGATTAGACTACTGCAAAGAGAGTGCATGGTGAATGTATAAGTCCCTGGGTATTGGCAGAGTGATTGGATAAGTACATGGTGCTGGATGGGTGATTGGAGAAGTGCATGGGGAGTTCATGGGGCAGAGGGATTGCTGGGGCTCATGGGTACTACCTGGGTAACTTGAGGAGTGAATCAGTAGTGTGTAGCTGGTTAGAAGTCTGCATGGATATTGCACAGAGGATTGTAGCAGTGCATATGTTAATGCTTGGGTCATTCCATGAGTACATGGGTAGTGACTGGATGATTACAGTGCTGCAAAGAGAGTGTATGGTAAATTTATAAGTGCTTGGGTATTGGCGGAGTGATTGGAAAACTAAATGTTGCTGGATGGGTGATTGGAGGGGTGCATGGGGAGTGATAGGGGGATTGCTGGACTGCATGGGTACTACCTGGGTAATTAGAGGAGTGAATCAGTTGTGTGCAGGTGGTTAGAAGTCTGCATGGATAGTGCACAGGTGATTGTAATAGTGCATGAGTTAGTGAAGGGGGTAATTGCATGAGGACATAGATACTGACTGGATGATTACAGTAGCACAAAGAGAGTGCATGGTGAATTTATAAGTGCTTTGGCATTGGCAGACTGAATTGGATAAGTAATTGGTGTGAATGGGTGATTAGAGGAGTGCATTGGGACTGACATTGGGATTGCTGGACTGCATGAGTGTGTGCTGCTGCTTTACCATTTTACAACTACTTTTAATGTTACACCTAGCCAAATACAAATCAGGAAACATTCTCATTTCTCTGCTATAAGTCTCACCATATTCCTAAAACATGCATGGATATCTCTGTACCACAACACTATGTACACCTCATAAATTCACAGAACAAACTTCAAATTTGAACCAAACACCAAAAATGATGTGTCATATTTCAACTGTACCTCTCTAGAGACTTATAAAAACTAGTCTAGTCACAAATACCTTAACTCAACATATGCAAGTAGAGACATACTTCACACACAACTCCATGCACACCTTAAAACATGACAGAATACACTTCCAAAATGAAAACAACACCTAAAATATGCAGTACACTACAAATGTACATCTCATTGGAGAAGTGTAAAGATAGTGCATGTGCACTGCCTAAGTGATAGGAGGAGTGCATAGATCCTGACAGGGTGATTGCAGGAGTGCAAGGGTAGTGTCTGGGAGATTACATAATTGCATAGGTAGGGCCTACGTGATTTTGAAAGTGCATCAGCACTGCCTAAGTGATTGGAAGAGGGCATAGATCCTGACAGTGTGATTGGAGCAGTACAAGGATAGTGCCTGAGTGATTGAACCAGTGTATAGCTAATGCATTGATGAATCTATGACTACAGAAGTATATCTGGGATATTACACGAGTACATAGGTAATACCTAGTGATTCCATGAGTGCTAGGGTAATGTCTGGGACATTTTAGGAGTACATACAAACTGCTTGAGTGATAATATCTCTACAAACATATCACAAACCTCACTTTTG
Organism: Triturus cristatus; assembly: GCF_964204655.1. NCBI lineage: Eukaryota > Metazoa > Chordata > Amphibia > Caudata > Salamandridae > Triturus > Triturus cristatus. The sequence goes on from NC_140588.1 coordinate 720,954,180, forward strand.
TGCTGCTGCTTTACCATTCTACAACTACTTTTAATGTTACACCTAGCCAAATAGAAAGCAGGAACCATTCACATGTCTCTGCTATAAGTCTCACAATATTCCTGAAAACATGCATGGATATCTCTGTACCCCAACACTATGTACACCTGATAAATTCACAGAACAAACTTCAAATTTAAACCAAACACCATAAGTTATGTGGCATATTTCACCTGTACCTCTCTAAAGACTTATAAAAACTAGTCTAATCACTAATACCTTAACTCAACATATACACTTCCAACTTGAAACTAACACCAAAAATTATGGGGTATACTATAAATGTACATATCCACACGCTGAAACAAACTACCATAATCAGTAATCCATATTCCAAAATACACATAATTCTATACAGAATCTATATTAAACAACATTTGAATACATTTTCAACAAACTGTAATAAACATTTCTACATTTACCAATATATGTCAAATTTCAAAGTTCATGAATTATATTTTACATTTAAAAACAAAGTCAACACATAATACAACTCACAAATTTACAGCTCACCTTTCAAACCCATTTGTAGATTATGAAGTATCAGACACTCAGAAAAGATTTTCTTATGCACACAATCAATATAAACCACTGCTTTCAGCAAAGCAAAACCAGTTATGGCAGAGTTTCCCTCTATTTCTCCACAAATATACATGTAAATAACAAATCACATTGCTTCCCATATTATTTCAAATTCTAAAACAAATGTCTATTGGTTACACACATCAACCCTTGCCAACTGACTTCTAACTTCACCCAAACTGCTTCTGGAATTTGTGGGAGTCGCGCCTCCACCGTGCACCGTAAGCGATGGCACTGCGAATCCATACGGGAGTTCAAAAATATATTACAAATAATTTTACCACTTTTTTTCATAAACCACCACTTCTAAAGATAAGTGCTATCTTTAGAAGTGGTGGTTTATGAAAAAAATGGAAATCTCACTGTAATAACATATTACTTTTACATTTCTCACAAATTCACATTTTAATGCCACAGTTAACTTTCAACCCTGCCCCCATTCTGCTTACTACCTGTTTCCATAGTAACAGTTCATGGAACACTCAGCTAAACTCACAGGTCACATGCTCAGCATATTTTCAAGTTCACCCCACAATGTTGCAAATACAAACAGCAGGTGTGGTTGAATTAACAAAATATGAGCTTATTCTATTTACTGTACCTTTCAAACATTTTTTACTAACCAATAAGAAACATGCTATTTGAAGACAGAAACATGCACCCTATTTTTCACTGTACAATGTTCTTTAACAATCAATCATTCCTCTTCTATTTGAAAAACTGCATCTTATCCACCATTTTAGATACCTCTCATTCTTCCAACTGCCTACATCAGCTACACACATCTTTTCTGTTCATCCAAACTTCCCTTCAAGAAGCTTAGAGTGTGGATTGTGGGACACAGCTATGTTTTCTGGCGCAAAAGGTATGCTGAACACAGAGGTATTGACAAAGATCTAGCTTTACCAAATGTGAATAATAAATGGATTGGACAAAGAGGATTAAAGTGGCACTAACTGATGACTTTAGTTAAAACCTTTTTACATCTTCAACCCCCTGACCTCATGATTGTCCACTGTGGTGGCAATGACCTAGGCACATTGACTGGGGTAGGGATGTAAATGCTAATGAAGGACACCTTTGCAGAATTTATGTTGCTTTTCCCCCAAACTGTCTTTTGTATACTCTAACATATGACAAAGACAGAAACGGAAGTGGTCCAAACAATTCTGTCCACAAATTGAGAAAGCTAGAAAAAATGTCAACAAAGCTGTTTCTGCTTATCTCAGAGACCATAGGATGGGCTCTATATACAACAACAATCTGCGTATCGATATGGACGGCATCTACCGGAGTGATGGTGTACACTTCACAGATAAGGGAAACAGAGTCCTTCTCAACAACCTAAACCTCTGCATCGGCAGCTACAAAAATCTCCCAATAAAAACAAGGGCTCTTTTTAGAGCCACCCACTAACCTAACATATAACTTAGCTTTACCATTTAATTTTTTTTATTTATGCTTGAAGTCGCGCACCCATCGCGACTTCAGATGGCGCGCACCCATCGCGTTTACACTAGTGGGCCGAGGTGACAGCTGCGCACCCATCGCATTCACACTAAGGTGCCGCGCAGATTGCTGCGCACCCATCGCGTTCACACTAGGGGGTCGCGGTGAGAGCCGCGCACCTTTCATGTTCACACTAGGGGGCCACGCTGAGAGCTATGGTCGATCACTTTCATTAATTTACATTTGCCTCAGGGACCCCATCCCCCGAGACATGCCCACAACTCCATATTTTTTATTTATTTTTTAAAAGGGGAGGCCTCCCAGGCCAATTCTCGCCCTGGGGACCCCATCCCCCGGGGTTTGGTCTCTCTGTTGGGGACCGTGGGGGCATCCCCAATACCCCCATGGTCCATCCTGCGAGAGCCGGCATTGCTTTTGGGCAAGGGGAGCTTTTAACATGCAGCTCCCCTTGCCCAAAAGCAATCCTGCATTGCTTCATTGAAGCGAGAGCAGGTTTCCCGGCTTTTGCTTCAACGAAGCAAACCAGGGTTTGCTATGACAGGGCGGGAGCCCTGCTCCCACCATGTCATAGCAAACAGCAATGTCCCGGGGGTGGGCACACTGGGATGTTGCAGGAGTCGGCCCTGGGGGGTGGCGGTCCCCAAGGCCATCAAGGGCTCCAGGAGGGGGGCCGCGCGGCCCCCCTCCCTCTATTTTCAAAGCCCCAGGGAGGTGGTGGTCCCCAGGGCTTCCGGTTACCATGAGGCCCCCCTGCATATTTAATTAATTAAATTAAATTTACAAAACAAGCCCCGGGGAGGTGGCGGTCCCCGGGGCTGCGGAAGGGCCGTGTGCCCTACCGCACCTAATTTACATAGCCCCGGGGAGGTGGCAGTCCCCGGGGCTCGCCCACCCGGGGTCTCATTTAAATGAAGTGGGGCAGCCACGCTTCATTTAAAAAAAATGTTCATCTGGATTCGCGCACTCAGCACGCAATCAGATGTTTTAAATCTTTTTTCTACTGTTTTCTTGTGACTCGGTTTTCAATTTCTCAGCAACTACTGAACGGATTCACACCATTTAAAAAAAAGTTGCTTTCTGTACCAAGCACTACCTTTTTGCCAGACTTGGTGTAATTCCTTTGAGCAGTTCGGGCTGTACCCTTGGCTAAAGTTTCCTGTGGAAAATTGATTTTGAGTTTCCTGTGTAAAATTGATTTTGAGACTTTTATTTTTTTAATGTCTCAGCAACTACTGAACGGATTTACAACATTTGAAAAAAAGGTTGCCTTCTGAACCAAGTGCTACCTTTTTTCCCAGATTAGGTGTAATTCTGTTCAGCAGTTCGGGCTGTAGCCTTGGCTAAAATTTCCTACGGAAATTAACATGGAGAAAACACTTTTTGGGATCTCCTTTTTCCTCATCCCCCACTTGATGAATCATCCCCAAACTTTCAGGTTAGGAGCTGACCTGGATAGACTTTTTTTGGGGAGAATTTTGCGAAGATTCGTCAAACGATGCCAAAGTTATTAGCAAATCAAAAAATGCTTCTCCTATGGAAACTAGGTTCTAACTATAACTACATACTGGCGACCACCAGTAGGTAATATATATATATATATTACCTACTGGCTGTATAGGCTTGTTTTGTAATTTTTGGGGGGCGTCTGAGGCCCCACCAAGCTCCGGGTATCGCCACTCTCTGGGGCCTTAATTAAATATGCAGGGGGGCTTTGCGGGCTCCCTGAAGCCCTAGGGAACACCACGTTTCCGGGGTTTTGAAAATAGAGGGAGGGCGCTGCGTGGCTTCCCTGCTGGAGCCCTTGATGGCCCTAGGGACCACCACTCCCCAGGGCCGGCTCTTGCAATGTCCCGGGGCGCACTCCCCTGGGATGTTGTTGTTTGGTATGAGAGGATTGAAGCATGTCTCGCACACTGTCATAGCAAACCCTGGTTGCTTGTTCAATCAATCAATCAATCAGGGTACTTGTAAAGCGCGCTACTTACCTGTGAGTGTCTCAAGGTGCTGAGGGGGGGGCAGGGGGGTGCCGCTACTGCTCGAAGAGCCAGGTCTTGAGGAGTCTTCTGAAGGCGAGTAGGTCTTGGGTCTGTCGTAGGTGGGTTGGGAGGGTGTTCCAGGTCTTGGCGGTGAGGTAGGAGAAGGATCTGCTGCCGGCGGTCGTACGTTGGATGCGGGGGAAAGCTGCGAGGGCGAGGCTGGCAGAGCGGAGCTGGCGGGTGGGGGTGTAGAAGCTGAGTCTGCTGTTCAGGTAGGCTGGTTCAGCGTTGTGGAGTGCTTTGTGTGCGTGGGTGAGGAGCTTGAAGGTGATCCTCTTGTCGATGGGGAGCCAGTGCAGGTCTCTCAGGAGGGGGGTGATGTGGCTGCGGTGGGGGCATTGACGATCAGTCGGGCGGAGGCGTTTTGGATGCATTGTAGCCGCCGTTGGTGTTTGGCTGGGATTCCTGCGTAGAGTGCGTTGCTACAGTCCAGTCTGCTGCTGACGAGGGCCTGTGTCACTGTTCTTCTTGTTTCAGTCGGGATCCACTTATAGATCCGGCGGAGCGTGCGTAGTGTGTTGTAGCAGGAGGAGGATACGGCTTTGACCTGCTTGGACATGGAGAGGGAGGAGTCGAGGATGAATCCTAGGTTGCGTGCGTGGTCGGTGGGTGTCGGTGCTATCCCAAGCACGGTCGGCCACCAGGAGTTGTCCCAGGCTGAGGGGGTGGGTCCGAGGATGAGGACCTCCGTCTTGTCCGAGTTCAGTTTCAGACGGCTGCTCCTCATCCAGTTGGCGATGGCCTTCATACCATCATGAATGTTGGTTTTGGCGGTGTGAGGGTCCTTGGTGAGGGTGAGGATGAGCTGGGTGTCGTCGGCATAGGAGATGATGTTGAGGTTGTGGTGGCGGGCCACTTGTGCGAGGGGGGCCATGTAGATGTTGAACAGCGTCGGGCTGAGGGATGATCCCTGGGGGATGCCGCAGATGATGTCGGTGGCTTCTGACCGGAAAGGTGGGAGGCGGACGCTCTGGGTTCTGCCGGAGAGGAAGGATGTGGTCCAGTCAAGGGCCTTCTCTTGGATTCTGGCTTCTTGGAGGCGTGTCTTTAGGGTGCGGTGGTAGACCGTGTGGAATGTGGCTGACAGGTCCAGGAGGATGAGGGCTGATGATCTGCCATTGTCCAGTTGGCGTCTGATGTCGTCTGTGGCGGCGATGAGGGCTGTCTCGGTGCTGTGGTTTCGTCTGAATCCGGATTGGGACGGGTCCAGGATGTTGTTGTCTTCGAGGTGGTGGGTCAGTTGAATGTTGATGATTTTCTCGATGACCTTAGCCGGCAACGGGAGCAGGGAGATGGGTCGGAAGTTCTTGAGGTCCTTGGGGTCCGCCTTGGGCTTTTTGAGGAGGGTGTTGGTATCGGCGTGCTTCCAGCTTTCCGGAAATGTCGGTTTTTCGAAGGAGATGTTGATGACCTTCCGTAGTCGGGGTGCGATGGCCGCTTCTGCTTTGTTGAATACGTGGTGTGGGCATGGGCCTGACAGAGATCCTGAGTGGATGGAGTTCATGATCTTGCGTGTCTCGTCGTCGTGGGTGTTGGCCCAGGAGGTCAGGCGGTTGGCGCTGTTGTTGAAGCGAGAGGAGGAAAACCTGCTCTCGGTTCAATGAAGCAAAGCAGGATTGCTTTTGGGCAAGGGGATCTGTATGTTAGCAGGTCCCGTTGGCCGTAAAGAATGCCGGCTCCCGACACGGTCACCGACAGAGAGGCCAGGCCCCTTGAAAAAAAATATAAAAACTATGTAGATGTGGGCGTGCCTTGGGAGATTGGGTCCCTGAGGCCAATGTAAATTAATGAAAGTTAACGCTTTTTATTTTAAAAAAAAGTTTGGAGTCGGGACTCTAGTGCGGTCCCCTAGTGTGAATACGAAGGGTGTGTGGCTCTCAGTGCAGCCCCCTAGTGTGAATACGAAGAATGCGCGGCTCTCAGCGCAGCCCCCTAGTGCGCTGGATGTGCGGCTGTCAGCGCGGCACTCGAGTACTTCTCAGGTCTTTAAAACACCGAGAAGCAATTTCTCAAGGACACATCGCCGAGTGAACAGCACTTTATCGCAGCCAAAATGGTGATAAATTTAGCGCACCATTCACAAGCTGGTGCAAACAGCCCATATCACCAGTTTACCAGCGATAGCAGCCTCAAAAATCATCATCACAGATGACCCCGGCAAATATTGCTAATGAGATGCAGAGTAGGTGAAGCAACCTACTCAGCCGTGGCGTACACGTGGTCCAGCCGAGTTCACAATTGAAATCGGGTCTTGATTGCCAGGATGGTGGATGAAGGCCACGCGTCATCGCAGTCTGCACACCTGTTCAGCTCTGGTGGCACTAATTCAGAGGAACTCAAGTCATCACCACTCGGCTGGAGGCCCGTGTCGGGGGGGGGTCTACAATCTGTGAATCACAGCCTGCAAGACAAAAAGCAAGTTAAGATTGTGCGTCATGCATCCATCAAAGGAAAGAGAGAGAGAGAGAGAGAGAGAGAGAGAGAGAAAGAGAGAAAGAGTGAGAGAGAGGAAGAGAGAGAGAAAGAAAGAGTGAGAGAGGATGAGAGAGAGAAAGACAGAGAGAGTGAGAGAGAGGAAGAGAAAGAATGAGTGAGAGAGAGAGGAAGAGAGAGAGAAACAGAGAAACAGAGAGAGAGAGAGAGAAAGAAAAAGTGAGAGAGAGAAAGAAAGAGAAAAAGAGTGTGAGAGAGAGAAAGGAAGAGATGGAGAGGGAGAATAAGTGCCGACACTGCGGACAAAACCCTCACAGCTCACCTTTCCGCCACCGGTGTGTCTCCAACCACGTGCCAGGACATACTGTTACCTTCAAGCTCACTCATCTAAAACACAGTATAGAATTGGTAATGGCAGAGTAAATACAACTGCACACCCTTCATCGCTGTCCTGCCCCTGTGCACCCAGGTTGCTGCACCCTATCCACTCCCACCACTCAGAATTGTCTGCCCGACCCTGTGCACTCATGCTGCTGCACCCCATCCACTCCTGCTACCCAGAGGTGTCTGTGCACACCCAGGCTGCTGCACACCATCCATTTCCACTGGCCAGAGGTGACTGCCCGCCCCTGCGCACCCAGGCTGTTGCACCCAATCCACTCGCACTGCCAACAGGTGACTGCCCGCCCTGCGCACCCAGGCTGCTGCACACCATCCACTCCCACCGCCCAGAGATGTCTGCCCACCCCTGCGCACCCAGGCCTCCCTGCTTTCCTTATGCCACCTGCGTGTAGAAAAGAGGGCCCACCACGTGCCGCTGCAAGCCCCAAGCCCGGAGCCCGCAGACAGGGCACCCTCCACATCATGCAGCCCCACTCCGCAGGCCGCCAGGTCTCACATTTGGTGCTGCGTCTTGATTTTACCATGGCAGAGGACATACCAGTGCACCTGCCATCATTGCAGGTTGCACACCCGCTCAGCCCTTGCGGTGCCACTATCTCTGTGACCAGTGAGGCCACACCACGTGGCGGTAGGCCCCCACTGTTTGATAGCTCAGGCCTACACTGTGGGCCAGCAGGGCACACAAAACCTGACCTGTCCTGACCGCAGGGACGGGGCATCATCGCAGGCTACACACCCGCCCAGCACTTACAGTGCCCCTACCTCAGTGCACCGAAAGTCACCGTCCCATGGCAGTGTGGCTGTGCTGGCTGCAGTGCATCCGGTGCCACCAAGTCTGAAATAGAAATGGCATGGAGCACGTGTGCCCGGTCCTTTTTATTGGCAGGGTCACGTGTCCTGTGACACCTGTGCTTGATGGATGTGCTGTGGGTGTAAACCAGCCATCAGGGAGTGGCTGTTGCGTACTGACAACTAGACCTGTGAGCAGCAGATCACGACAATGAAAATCGGGGCCATGTAGCGTTGTTGTCCCTCCCTGTATGAGTAAGCAGAGTGGGTTGGCCTGGTGTTTGCTAGTCCTGCGTGAGGCTGTGAACAATGACTCCGGAGCTCTGGCCGTGGTTCTGTCCTGGTCTGTATGAGGAATCAACTGATGCGGGTGTCCCTGTTGTAGTGCTGCCACCATGCGGGCTGCAAGCGCCGATGTGTCACCCTGTGACCCAAGTCCCAAAACATGGCCAACATGGAAGGTAGGGGGAATCACTGACCCTACATTCATCCATACTTCCACACATGAAAGATTGTGCACATGACATATCTGTGTGCATATGAATGTTTATTGCACATTCAGTGGAGTATTGCAGCTGTAGCAATACAGGGCTATCCAAAACCCAAATTTCCATTTTTGGCACATGGAGGGCAGCCAATTAGAGCTAAGTTCATGCTCGGGTTTAGGCTTTGCCAACATATGTACTTATCCAATCACTCCGCCAATGCCCAAGCACTTATAAATTCACTATACACCCTCCTTGCAGTACTCTAATGATCCAGTCTCTACCTTTGTACTTATACAATGACTGAGACAAAGTTACATAACCAAAGCTTTCCCCACTGCCAGAGGTAACATGGTTGCGAGCGCTGTCCACAGCAGAATGTAATGTGGTAGGGCCCAGGGGCAGCATCCTGTATACATAATGAGCACACGGACACAGTTTGATAGATAGCGGAAATGGATACGGGCACATGCGCTCGGCCCCTTTTTATTACCAGGGCCACATGTCCAGTGATGTCTATGCTGTATGCGTGTGGATGAGTGTACAACAGTAATCATCGGATCACACACAGAGATTCAATCATAAAGTGTTCATGACTTGTGCTGCACTAAGGTAGGGGCACCAGATGTGAAATAATGCACAAAAGATTCTATCGAAAAGGGTTCATGACTTGTGGTACACTGAGGTAGGGACAGCAGATCCGAAATCATACAAAAAAGATTCGATCATAAAGGGTCCATAAGTTGTGGTGCACTGAGGTAGGGGTATCAGATGCATTCTGCGTGTGCACAGCTATTGATGATGCATGGTCCGGGAGGGCGCCACTGGAAGCAATGTCTGTTGCCTACTGGACTGCGTCATCTGCAATCGCAACTCGATCTGAATTGTGAGCCCTGTGGTCCGCAATGTAGATCAAAGGCACCAGTCAGCACAGACATTGAGGAATGCTTTTTGTCACTTCCTCTTGACAGAATCCGAGGACATAGAGTACAATTCTGTCTGCAATTAATAAATCATGTCTCAATTGTGAGCTCTGCTGACCGCAGTGTGGGAGTATGGAACAAAAGATGAAATATGTATGGACTACATTGTCAAAATATGTTGGTTTCAGGGACGTTATAGTTAGTTGCCTACTGGACTCTGAAATTAATGAATCAAGACTGAATTTGAATTGTGAGCTCTGCTGACCACAGTGTAGGCCGGAGGCAGCGGTCAGCAAAGGCCCACAGCCACGTGGCATTGACTTTAGCTGCACAGATTGAGAGCATTTGGCCTTCTTAACCGATTATAGTCTCTTACACAATTTGAGTCAATACTAATTTGGAATTGTAAGCCCTGCTGACCACAGTGTAGGCTGGAGGCAGCGGTCAGGAAGGGCCCACAGCCACGTGGTACTGACTTGATCTGCACAGACTTAGTAGCACCTGAAGCACTCAGCGTGTGCACAGCCTGCGATGATGTGTGGTCCGTGGGGGCTGCACTGGTAGCAATGTCTGTTACCTTCTGCACTGCATCATCTGCAATCGCGACTCTATCTGAACTGTCAGCCCTGCTGACCGCAGTGTAAGCTGGAGGCAATGGTCAGCAAGGACAGACAGCCACGTGGCGTTGACTTGAGCTGCACAGTTAGTAGCACCAGAACCACTCAGCGTGTGTGCAGCCAGCGATGATGTGTGGTCCGGGCGGGCCACAGTGGGAGCAATGTCTGTTGCCTACTGGACTGCGTCATCTGCAATCACGACTCAATTTCAATTGTGAGCCCTGCTCTCCGTAGTGTAGATCGAGGGTAGTAGTCAGCACAGACATCGAGGAATGGTTTTTGGCACTTCCTCTTGACAAAATCCGAGGACAATTCTGTCTGAAATTAATAAATCATGTCTCAATTTAAATTGTGTGCTCTGCTGTCCGCAGTGTAGACTGCCATTCAGTGTTCCTTTGGACTTGCAAGATGAATTTGGTCATTGTAGTAAAGCTATAACTGATATAAAATAAGTTCTTGAAGCAAGGATACTAAAAGGATATTATGTAGGTTTTAAGGACGTTATACTTAGTTGCCTACTGGACTCTGCAATTAAAGAATCAAGACTCAATTTTAATAGTGAGCCCTGCTGACTGCAGTGTATGCCGGAGGGAGCGGTCAGCAAGGGCCCACAGCCATGTGGCTTTGACTTGAGCTGCACAGAGTTAGTGGTACCTGAAGCACTCAACGGGTGCACAGCCAGTGATGATGTGTGGTCCGGGCGGGCCGCACTGGATGCGATATCTGTTGCCTACTGGACTGCATCATCTGCAATCATGACTCTATCTGAATTGTCAGCCCTGTTAACCGCAGTGTAGGCTGGAAGCAGTGGTCAGCAAGGACATACAGCCACGTGGCGTTGACTTGTGCTGCACAGAGTTAGTGGCACCTGAAGCATTCAGAGTGTGCGCAGTCAGCGATGATGCGCTGTCCGGACGGGCCGCACTGGTAGCAATGTCTTTTGCCTAATTATTCCTGCCTCAAGAAGGCCACGTGGCGATGACTTGTGGTGGACAGAGTTAGTGGTACCTGAAGCATTCAGCATGTGCGCAGCCTGCGATGAAGCGTGATCCGGGCGAGCCGCACTGGTAGCAATGTCTTTTGTATAATGAATTCTGCCTTAATAAGGGTACGTGGCGATGACTTGTGGTGTACTGAGTTAGTGGCACCTGAAGCACTCAGTGTGTGGGCAGCCAGCGATGATGCGTGGTCCGGCCGGGCCGCACTAGTAGCAATGTCCTTTCCCTAATGAATTCTGCCTTTATAATGCTATATGGAGATGACTTGTGGTGCACTGAGTTAGTGGCACCTGAAGCACTCAGCGTGTGCGCATTCTGCTAGAATGTGTGGTCCGGGCAGGCCGCACTGGGAGCAATGTCTCTTGCCTACTGGACTGCGTCATCTGGAATTGCGACTCGATCTGAATTGTGAGCCCTTCTGTCCGCAGTATACATCGAAGGCAGTAGTCTGTACAGACTGTGGTGCTGTGCTGCTTGGTTCCAGGGGGCCTGTGTCGAGGAAGGCAGCGGTCACTGCGGCGGCCTCATGGCAGGTTGAGGGCTGCCGCTGTGGCAGACACATTGGCCTTCCCAGAAGTTAACAACACTCAGAGTCCCGGCCTTTTTATTCACACTCCTACGCTGGAGTCGCGTACGTTGCACCAGCCCACTCCGCTTCCTCTTACAGGGGGGGGCAACACAGTTACATGACCATGATCTTTCCCACTGCCTGAGGTAACATGGTTGCATCCACTGTCCACAACATTACAAACACCAGCAGTATATATACACATGGAGAGATCTGTGCTCTGTTTAGTGAGGTCTGTCTAGCGCACTACCGCTACACTTGGCATTGTGTGCATTGCTATTGATGGGTGACTTGCGTCCTTCACACATACTTGGTTGCCACATCTCCCAACATTCAGCTATTGTGTGGCTGAGGGGCCTTGCCGTTTTGAGAAGCTCCGCTGTCCTGTTCTGCGCTGCCTCGGTGGTAGTGGGGGGGTGGTCTGGGGAGAGGTCCTGGGGGTGGTGGTGGTGGTGGGTGTTGTGGCGTTCTTGGGTTTCGGAGCTGTATGATCAGTAGCTCTCTAACATGTGTTCAGATGTGGCTTTGGGCTGGGCTCCCTTTCATACTGTAGGTAGTCGTCCTGCTTTACACCAGTAATAGGCAGGTGTTAAATTCTTACTGCTAACGTGGGTTTTTGCCTATTTTTGGATTGCATCGCAGATTTAGCTGGTCGTTGAAAATATCGGGAAGTGGTGTTTTTGAGTTATTTTTGCACAGTAACGCCTACTGTGCATATAATTAGCGTTAGTTGTAGCTCTCATTTGTGGCGAATTTTTTAGCAGAAGCTATCGCTGGAAGTTTTCTCCAGGTTAAGAATAGGATGATAATTTAAAATCACAGAAAAAAGCATAGGTTTAATGACCATTAAAATTAGAAATTAGTATTTAAAAAACCTTTGAAATTCACTGAAAAAACCATATGTTTCACGGATGTTATAGTTAGTTGGACATTTCACTTGTACAATACCATAAAAATTCTCCCGTTATAGTTAGTTCAGCTAACTATAACTCACGCCCCCACAATGCACAGCTGATGACGTCACATATTACATCATTCATGATATGGTCTGTGAGATCACTGATGACATCACTGATGACATCTCAAATGACATCACTGATGACTTATATGAGTCAAATGTTCAACTATCTATAACGTCCCTAAAACCTATGTTTTTTTAACTGAATTTCAAAGGTTTTTTCAAATGCTAATTCCTAACTATTACGTCTGTAAAACCTATGTTTTTTTTCAGTAAAATTCAAAGGTTTTTTAAATGTTAATTTCAAATTTTAATGTTTAATGTTTATAAAACCTATATTTTTTCTATTATATTTTAAAATATTTTGGAACTCTATCATACTATCTTACTTCTTGTTTTTAACTTTAAAAATCATGTAATGTTTTATATCTTCCCCCAAAAATATGTCTTTTTTTGGGGGGGGAGAAAACTGCACTCCCATACCAGTAGCGTACCAAGCTCCATCACCACACGAATCCTATCCGCCATATAGCTAAACTCGTAAATGATGTGCATTTCGTATCCGACAAGTTCGCTGCACCGCGCCCCGCGTAACATCATATACGCATGAAGTCACCCCAGGTACTACTTTGGTATCCGACGGGTACGCAGTACAAGCACCGCGTTACGCCATTCCCTTTTTTTTTCCTCAAATGTATATCTAAATAACTTTAAACAGTATATGAGAGCACACGAAAATCTAAATTATTTTAAACATTTATATATTTCTAACTGTAATAAACTTATATTATGATAAATATATTTTGTCAAACTCGCTTCGGGTGCGGCCCCCTTGCGTGTTTGGTGCACGATTGCTATGACCTTAAAAAAAGCATTTGATTGGTTTATAACATTTCCCATTGTAACAGTTGTACGACCCCACCCATTTTACTCATTCTCTTTGCAGCGTTTGATGAGAGACACCTCTCCTGCTTAGAAAGGTTTCTTGAAAAGTATTTTCCTGTATACACATATCTTATACTACACACAACATGCAACGATCATCTTGATCAATATTCATGCTCTGTACATTAGCCTTCCGCGTGTGATTGCCATGCATCTCAAACATTCCATCAAAAAACAAATATGTGTTACACAATGCCCCTGGTGTGTGTGTCTGCACATTATTGTGCTGCCTTTCAGCCTGGGTATTGCAGTCTCTGAGGAGCATCATCAGCCACGGGCAGACTGCACATCCTAGATCACATGCCATCTCATTAACAATAGTTTTCACCCTCTGGACACATGCTACACTAATCTAACTTGCACACTCTGCGAGGTCCAAACGACAAAAGAAAGACACATAAGTACACTTCCTCGCCAGGCAGAAACTGAACAATGCCCAAGTCCCCGGAATAATTGTTCACACCCCTACGCTGGCCTGGCGGATGCAAGCCCAGCCCACTTTGTGTACGTATAAATAGGATAGCCACGACGCCACATGTCCCTCTTCTTCCACACTACCTCAAATGATTTGCCGCATCCACCTCGCATATCACAATGCACAATTAAAAAAAAGAAATAGATCCATGAGGTGTACTCCATCCTGGCAATCAACACGGGCTCTAAATTGTGATCCCTACTGCCCGTCATCTACGAAAGGGATCCATGAGGTGTACACTCTCCTGCAATCAACACTTCATCTGAATTGTGAGCACTTCTGCCCATAGTGTTTGCTCACACAACAATGACAGCAGGTAAGCAGAGCAGCCTGGGTGCACAGGGCCTCCAATTGAGCGTGCTGCGGAGAGAGGGGTGGGGTGCTTCAGCCTAGCTGCGCAGGTCAGAACAAACAAAATTACCATGTGATCTTTGACCTCATTCAGTCTCATCTCTGTCTCATTTTAAAGACCTGCTGGGCTGTACGGTAGGCCTGAGCCAGCGGGCAGCACTGCCCTACAGACACCTCTTTAGCGCGGTGCTGCGGGAGGGATGGGATGCATCAGCCAGACTGCGCATGTGCGAATAAGCAAAATTGCCATGTGTTATGATGTGATCTTTGACCTCATTCAGTCACATCTCTGTCTCATTTTAAAGACCTGCTTTACCATAATGTAGGCCTGAACCTACGGGCAGCCCTGCCCTATAGACACCTGTTGAGGGCGGTTCTGCGGGAGGGGTGGGGTGGGGTGCATCACCCTGAGTGCACACGTGTGAAAAAGAGATGTTGCCGTGCGTAATGATGTGATCTCTGACCTCATTCAGTCACATCGGTCTAATTTTAAGGACCTGCTGGACCGTACTGTAGGCCTGAGCCAGCGGACTGCGCTGCCCAACAGACATGTGGCGTTGTCTTTTAGGACACTGTAGTGAGCTCCTTACTAAGTGTACATGCCCACAGGCTCCCGCCACTGTATTACACGCGCACATTATGCTTCTAGCATGCGCTCTGTTCCTTTGTATGTGAACGTTGGCATAACATATTATTATTTAACCTCCTCTTTGAACCATGATTACCACTAACAGTTGGTAGATCGTACTTCAAGAATGAAGGATGCACACAATTCCTATTTTCTATCAAGCTTGAAATAAACCTTCATTTACCTCCTGACGTTTTCACCATTACATTATTTCTCCCTTTTCAGACATTCCATTGATTGCCACAAGAAGGGCGGAGCGGGAGCTGACCCCGCAATGATGCCCTGGCATTCTGACACCTTCCATCGTGGTATCAAAACACCGTCCCCAACCGGAGGCCTGGTCTATCGGACAAACATACCCCGGACTAGGAGCTTGCACCAACACGTCGTAGGACACACCAGTGGTGGCAGGTGAGCAGTGAATCCTCGGTGTGCAGACATACAATTGAGCACAGTGGCTGGAAAGGGTTGGGGTGCAGCACCCTGGGTGCACAGGTGCATGCAAGTGATTTTCCCATAGCTAATAATGTAGGACTATATTATCAAACAACGGCGATAACATTATCACCACTTTAGCAACAGGAAACTGCTGCTAAAACGGCGATAATGGGCTTGATAATATGCCATAGAGAATTCCAATAGAAACCCATGTTCTCATGTTAACATGGGCTTCTATTTGAATTCTGTATGGCATATTATCAAACCCATTATCGCCGTTTTAGCTGCAGTTTCCTGCCGCTAAAGCGGCGATAATTTTAACGCCGTTCCTTGATAATATGCCCCTTAGATTCTAGTAGAATTACATGCTAACATTCTACTAAGACTTACAATGGAATACTACACAGAGGACATGACTTTACGGCAATGAGCTCGTAGTTTCATCCACGAATCTTGACACCGGTAGGGGTAAGACTTTCGCATCCCACTTCCTATATTGTATAAACATAAACTAACACTTCTTCCACAAGTATGCTACAGCGCCCAGAGCACATCACTTTACAGCAATAAGCTCACAATTTAGGCTCACAGTTTCATCCCCGAGTCTTCACACCAGTAGGGATGAGTAGTTCGCTTCGTACTCCCTATGTACTATAAACTCATACTAACACTACTTACACACTTATACTACAGCGGCTAGTATCCTTCTCCGCCCCGAGCCCATTACTTTATAGCAATCAGCTCAGTTTCATCCCGAAGTCTTCACACCGGTAGGCGTAACTACTTTTCTTCCTGCTTCCGGTATACTATCAACACACAGCAGCGGTCAGTAGTTCACTTCCCACTCCCTGTATGGCATAAACACCTACTAACACTACTTGCACACATATGCTACAAACACCAGACCACATCGCTTTACAGCAATGACCTCACAGTTTAGACTCTCGGTTTCAGACCCGAGTGTAGCACCATATCATATCACCACCATGCCACTCTGAGCAACACTGCATTTTCAGACCGTTAACAGTGATAACTACCTACTGTCGACCGCCAGTAGGTAATCAAGAACAAATTACAATAGTTCCTTGATTCTTTTAGCTTTCAAAAATTCTCTCTATTACTGTCTTTCTACTTTTCCATATAGTTTTTTCAATATTCAAGTACACATCGAAGTTAGAAATGCAACGTATTCTATCAACACACTTTGTAGAACAGTCTACAACACGTGGAGGTTAAAAGTTCATCAATTTTTTTAAACCTAACAATATTTTTTTGCAACATTTTTTCAAACATTTAACGGCACGTGCAGGTTAAAAGTTCGAACAGTGCCTTTCAGATGCAAGTAGTGGGTGTGGTTGAGTTGAGCAAATTTTATCCTATAATGCGTACTATAATATGTACATGCAAACTGCTTTTTCTTAACCAATCACAAACATACTTTTCCACAAAACGAATGTGCACCCTAATTTTAAAAAACAATGCTTTTCATCTCCCAATCAGGTACCATTTTGTATGTGAAAAGAAACTAGTTCCCCATCTTTAAACATATCTCTTATTCTGCGAAGGAACTGCATGAGCTACAGACATCTTTCCATACCTTCCAGCTATACCTTCAAAATGCTAGTGTGGATCGTAGGACATAGCTATGTTTTCTGGTGCAAGGGGCATGCAGAACAGAGACGTATTGACTTAGACCTAGGTTTACAAAATGTGGACATTAAATGTTTTGGATAGAGAGGATTGAAGTGGCACCAATTGTTGCCTTTGGTTAAAACCTGTTTGCATCTCCAACACCAATACTTCGTAATTGTGAAATGTGGTGGAAACGACCTAGGCACATTGACTGGGGTAGATTTGGAAATGCTTATGAAGGACACCTTTGGACAATTGATGTTACTTTTGCCTCAAACTGTCTTTGTATATTCCAATAAATGCCAAAGACAGAAGTGGAAATGGTCCAAACAATTTTGTCCTCAGATTGAAAAATCTCAGAAAAAAGTCAACAAAGCTGTCTCTGCATACCTCAGAGACTACAAAATGGGGTTCATATACCACAACAACATACGTTTTGATATGGCAGATATATACAGAAGTGATGGAGTATACTTCACAGATTAGGGAAACCGAGTTTTCCTGAATAACTTGAAGCTGTGCATCCGCACTTATATGTAGCTCCAACTAATGAACACAAGGGCTCTTTTTAGAGCCACCCTATAACTTACAACTTAGGCCCCCTATTTTAGGGCCATATAACGCCAACTCCCGCACCCTCACCAAAATGTATTCTCCACACAGCTGTGGTGCAGCGGCCAGACCATCCTCACTTTGCAGCACAGACCTCTCGCTTTGATCCCCAGCTCTACTCACCCATAGGGGTGAGTAGTTTGCGCTCTACAAATACCATATTGATTTACCTTCGCACTCCCTATACAACACCACCTAAGCACCATACACAAGCTACAATGTTCTAAACAAAAGTTCATCCAAGTACCTATAACTACATGCTGACACTACTTGCACAGATGTGACACAGCGGCCAGAGCACATGACTTCACAGCATATGACACACAGTTTGGGCTCACGCTTTAATCCCAGACTCCGGCAGCAGCTCAGCTTAGCAACATGAGACTCTAGACAATACCTCACATATATTCCGTACCCCAGGACTTTCATACCAGTACGGGTCAGTAGTTTGTCCTAGTATTTATAAACATATCCTGACACTACTTCCACAACTGTAGTGCAGCGGCCATGGCACTTGACTTAACAACATAAGACACACAATTTGGGCTCACTCTTTAATCCCCGAGTCCCGCACCAGCTCACCTTACCTGCATCAGACTCTACCCAATACCTCACTTATTTTCCATAGCCCACCACTTACACACCGGTAGGGGTAAATACTTCGCTTCGCACCCCCTCAATTTTTCCCCCTTTTTTCACCTTACTCACGAAAACATAAAATGGCAGCCAACACTTCCTAGTTGCAACCGCTCGCACCGCTTGCAGCCAATCAGCAACAAGCTCATGCTTGTAATGCCTCAGCCAATCAGATGACAGTATTCCCAAATATCGATATCTGTAAATTTCGATATTTGTCACCCGTTCGACCTGAAGCCTTTTCTAAAGTTTCCTATTTAAATTAACATGGAGAAAACACGTTTTGGGACCCCCCTTTTTTCTCGGCCCCCCTTGACGAATCACCCCCAAACTTTCAACATCGGAGCTGATCTCAACAAAGAATAGTTTTGAAAATTTCACGAAGATTCATCAATCGGCGCGAAAGTTATTGCGAATAGAATGTTGCCATTTTCCTATAGTAACTAGGTCCTAACTATAACTACCACTGGCGACCGTCAGTAGGTGATTATATATATATATATATATATATATATATATATATATATATATATATATATATATATATATATTCACTGAAAAAACCATAGGTTTCAGGGGCGTTATAGTTAGCTGGACTTTTCACTCATACAAAACCATTGAAATTCCCCCATTACAGTTAGTTCAGCTAACTATAATTCATGCGCCCGCAATGCACTACTGATGATGTCACATATTACATCACTCATGACATGGTCAGTGACATCACTCATGACATCACTGATGACATCTCAAATGACATCACTGATGACATCACTAATGACATCATCCAGTGAATGTGTGCTTTTCTGAAAATTACATGTTTTATATATGTATATCTCAAGGTCGATGGAAGAATAAATGGGTATATAAGTGTCTAAATGGATGATTTGTTTTTGAAAAATTGATTGTATTACTGACTGATTAAGTGTATCTTATTGAATACATGGCTAAGTGAGTAATGTTTATATGTGTAAATACCTGTATCAGTCTCTCACTTTGTGTATAAGTGGCTGCATGGGTTGGTGAGCAGCAACATGAGTGTCTATATAGGTTATTAGTTGGTTTTTTGAGTATCAGTATGAGTGTCTGAGTGTCTGTATGGTTCAGTGGGGGGTATTACGTAGTGCATAAGTGCATGAATGAGTGACTCACTGTTTGTATGTGTTGAAGACAGCATATGTGCAGGACTGTATGGGTGGAAGAGTGTGTGTATGGGTGTGTTAGTGAGTGAATGGCTGTCTCAATAGTGTCTTTATGAGTAACTACATATGTTTTAAACTAGTATATGTGACTATTGGTGTTTATAAGTGAGTGTATGTGAGAGTGAGAGATTGAAAGAGTTCCTGTATGAATAAGTATGTGTTTCTATAAGTGATTGTTTAAAAGACTAAGTATGTGTAAGTTTCCGTAGAAGTAAGTGTGGTGGTGTGTGTATAACTGTATATGCGAATAAATGTATGTTTGATTCTTTATTAGCATGAGTAACTATGTGTGTGAGTAACTCTATGGATGAGAGGCATTGTGTTACAGGATGTATAGGTGTATGAGTACATATGATGTGTGAGTACACGAATGAGTGACTGTACAGGACTGTTGGTGAATAAGTGGATGTTTATGTGGATCTTAGAATTATTGAAGAGGTTGTTGTAATTGGTATTGGTATGTCCATTTTTTTGAAAATTTCAGTCTCTATTTTTGAATGTGTGTATCAAAGGTTATATTAGGGTGAGAGGAGGTCTGCCACTCTATCACATGGATGATGTCATCGGTGATGTCATCAGTGATGTCATTTGAGATGTCATCAGTGATGTCATGAGTGATGTCACTTACCATGTCATGAGTGATGTAATATGTGACGTCATCAGCAGTGCATTGCGGGCGCGCGAGTTATAGTTAGCTTAACTAACTATAACGGGGAAATTTCATTGGTTTTTTACGAGTGAAATGTCCAGCTAACTATAACGTGTGTGAAACCTATGGTTTTTTCACTGAATTTGCAAGGTTTTTTAAATGCTAATTCCTAACTATAACGTGTGTGAAACCTATGGTTTTTTCACTGAATTTGCAAAGTTTTTTAAATGCTAATTCCTAACTATAACATGTGTGAAACCTATGGTTTTTTCAGTGAATTTGCAAGGTTTTTTAAATGCTAATTTCTAACTATAACGTGTGTGAAACCCATGGTTTTTTCAGTGAATTTGTATGGTTTTTTAAATGCTAATTCTTAGCTATAACATATGTGATTCCCATATTTTTTTTTATTGATTTTTTATGATTTTTTTATTATAAATTCTTATATTAAATGTGTTTTTTTTTTTAAAAAAACAAGTTTTTTTAAAACTTTTTATTCTCTTAAAACACTGTTTTTTTCTAAAAAATCTGCAATATTTCAAGTTTTCTCTTTTTTTTTTTTACCAAACAGGTAAGATTTATTAGTATAACTTTGAAAATATATATTTTTTTCTTTAGTGCGCGTACGGTAAGCGTACGGTAAGCGTACGGTTTACGCAATGTCCGTAATTTATCTACTCTGTTTGCGTATAGTTACGCAATTTGCGTAGCCGCGCGTACTGCGCGTGGGGCGCGTAGGCGTGTACGCTACACGCGCACGTTACGCGGAAGTGTTGGGGAGTGACTGTTATGCGCATGCGCGCGAGCGCGTGTCTTTTTTACGCGCATGCGTACTTTTGCCGTAAGCGCACCGTAAGCGCACCGTAAGCGTAACGTACGCGCACGGTGGGTCATGTGATCATGAAACACAACTTTTGATTGGTTGAAACTACTTTCAGTTCTAGAACTCTCCTACACCACACCCATTCCCCTCATTTCTGCTTGTGATCCCTTAGGAGAAGGAGCTGGGTTGTCTTTGTGATACGATGGCAGAACAGCAGAGCTCTTCTGAGAGTGAGGCTAGCAGCACTACCTTGAGGCAGAGAAGGAGGAAACAAAAGACCTCTTTCATATGGGAGTATTTTACTTTTCCAGAGGACAAGAATGAGGTAAATGCACCCTTAGTGACTTGTAAGCTGTGTGGCCGTGTACTTTCAAGAGGGAATCCCAACAAGAAGTATTCCTTTGGGAATCACACCATGTTGAGACACCTTAAAGATGTACACAGAAGGACACATGCTCGACATACTGAATGTAACCCTTCAGTAAGTCAACCAAGCACATCCACAGCAGCTCAGCCTGGTCCATCATCTGCAGGGCCGAGTCCATCTTCGGCAGGTCAGGTGAGCCCTTCATCTGTGGTGGGGGCATCTCCTTTTTCTACTCCTCTGGAAACAAACCATCGGTTTGTGAGGGTTGAAATACGGTGCGCCACTTGTCATGATCTAATTTGTCATAGGGAGACCAGTGTTTCCCTAGTGAACAATAAAATAGATCAGCACATTTGTCGTACCGACTAATATTCCCATTCTTTCTTTCCTCTGTCCCTGCATGAACACAATGGCTCTTGTAAGAGCCAACCTTACCTTTCAACTATTTTTTATATATGTTTTTAAAACTTTTTTTTGATTTTTTTTTTACCGTACGCGTACGGTACGCGTAATCTTTTTTTTTTTTTTTTTTTAAAAACACTAAAAATCAATTATCACATTACAAGGTCCTTGAGAGACTACAATGAAAAACTGAAAATGTGATTGTGGAGAAGTGGAAAAAAGGGACCATGAAATTTTTGACTTACCATACCCACTCAAAAAAATATTTATTAATTTAAATTTAATTTTAATTGCTTTAAAAATGGTTCTAGTTTTCGAAAATGTTCTATCTCAATCTGAAAAAAAAGAAAAAAGTATTCATATTTAATAAAACATTTTATAATACAGTACACATATTTACATATTTTTCAAAAAAAAAATTTGCCTTTTTTTTGCTGTTTTCAGAATATATTGCATTTCACTATAAATTGTGAAAGCAATTGCATTCATCATTTAACAGCGGGCAAAAAAAAAATTAACAATCTCAAAGATTGTTTTAAAAAAGCCCACAATCTCTTTTTGCATAAACATAACTTTATAGAAATGCATAATATTCTTAAAAAATATCATCTAATATCAATACTTATTTCTTTAAAATACCGTCTGACATTTTTGTTTCAGAAGTATAATCACAAAAATATATCTCAAATAACTCCACAATACATCTGGTTCCATTTCCTTTAGGCCAAATAGTAATTTTAAAATTCTTTTTTGATTAAATTTCCAATGGTCATCCAATAAAAATCTAAAGTTTAAATTGTACAGATCTCACCGATTGTCTGTAACATTTTGGTTTCCGAAAGATTAATTAATAATTAAATAAGTCCACAATAGAATTGTTTACCTTTCCGCATTGGCCAAATAGTAATTTTAAAAATCTTTTTTGAATAAATTTCCAATGGCAATCCAATAACATTCCAAAATTTAAATTGTGCAGATGTTACCGATTTTGTCTAAATTTTTGGTTTTCCAAAGTTTCATTAAAAATTGAAAAAGTCCACATTACAATTGGTTACCTTTCCATTAGGCCAAATGATAATTTGTAAAATCATTTTTTTTGAAAATTCCAATGTTAATCCAATAAAATGGTAAAATTGTTTTGTACAGATGTTGCCAAATCTCTCTAAAATTTAGGTTTCAGGAAGATTAGATAGGAATTTGCTAAATCAAAAGGCAAACGTTGCTTAAAAATCAATTGGGAATCATTACACAGTGTCCAGCCTTTTTCACATTTAAGATAAACTGTGTAATGTCCAGAAGTTACAGTAGGTCCTTCATGGAAAATTATTGCAACTGTTACAAAAGTTTTTCCTGAAATTGATAATTGCTGTCCTGTAAACTTCTTTATTAAAGTATCTAATTTTGAACCATCAGCTTTACAGCGTTGCATCATTAAAATTACATATTGTCCGTATTCCTTTAAAATTAACGTTGAAAACATATCAGATTGACACTCACTGCATTCCATGCTATGATTAGCATCTTTAACTAATTTAGCAAAAGTGACTGTTTTACTGTCTGGCAATGTTAAATAAATAAACCTTTCAGAATCAACATTAGAGCCACATATATTGTAACAGTTTTCACAACTATGTTCCCATTTATAAGAGAGACCAAATAAATTTTCAATGGGAACCCCTTCTTCTTCCAGTACCTGAAGAAAAAACATCAAGAATTCCTGTGCGTCTTGCTGTACATTTTGAGAAAACTGTGTTCGTCCTGAACATACATCTAAAAGTTTTCTAATTTCAGTAGCACTTTCTATTTGAGTTTTATCATTACTCAGCTTTTGAAAAAGGAGACTCAACTCAGAACAGAATCTTTTTCCCTGATTTACTATTATCTGCTCTTGCACACTTTCCAGATAAAATACAACATTCAGCACTACATTAGCGTAGCAGTTGACACCAGAGCTATTTTCAAAAATACATCCTACAACCTGTTCTTCATTTTCCTTTTTCTTTTTGCTTGCAATTACATCACTCCTCTTTTTTTTCCTCCTCACTACATCTTCATTACAGATATTCTCATTTCTCCTTTTACGAGAAAAAACACGTTTCTCCAACACAGGATACTGACCTAAATGAGGAGCATAGCTTCTTCTTAATCTATTATACTCCTTTACACAATTTGTATCAGCACTAACTTTTGAGTCATCAAAGTCTATCATGAATAAACCTGATAATGTTTTCACTCGTGACAAAGCAACATATGCCATACCTTCTTTGAACACAGTTGAACCAATGTTCACAAATGCACATTCTACAGTCAATCCTTGAGACTTGTGAATAGTTACAGCATATGCTAGAGAAAACGGAAACTGCTTCCTACGTACATATAAGTCTTTCACAAGCATGAAACGAACTGAACAACGACAAATGTCTTTAACTTCTTCTATCTGATCAAATTTTATTTTTAAACATTCAATTCCATCTTTTTTCTGATAATTAATAAAACCCACAACTCTTCCCATAGCTCCATTAACTAAACCTTTTTCAACATCCAAATTTCTCCTTAAAAATACTCTACAGTTCATGCAAACATATAGATTTTTTTCTAATCCAGCTGTTTTGGAAATGTTCTTCTCTAGTGAATCCAATTTATTTTTCAGTGTGCCTGTTAATGTGATAGTAATTCTTCCATCCTCAATTTTGTCCACTGCTTCCAATTTCCTGATATCTTCCTTTTCCAATTTCAAAAGCTCCTCATTGAATATTGAGCATTCACGTAGAGTTGGCATTAAGCAGATGACACTTTTCTTTTCTGCAATGTTCTTGTATATCTTCTCTGCAACTATTTCTTCCTTTGGAAATAAATTATGTAGCAACCGACTCTGTAATGCTTTTGTGCCTGCTTCAGTGAGTAGTCCAATCCTGATATCTTTCAGAATACTTCCATATTCTTCATCGTTTGCTTGCCTCATATTAGTAGTAAGTTCCTTGTACTCAAAGAAGGACCAAATATTTGCATTACCAATGCTTCCCAATGACTTCTTTGTGTCTTCATGTGTCACAGTATTAAACACTGGTTGTCCTTTAACTGGAGTAAGCTGTAGAAGATCCCCAAAAACTATGACATGTTTTCCACCAAATAACACGTCATAGTCTGTCCTTAGAATTTGCTGCATTCTTAAATGCACAAAGGCAAGCATTAAGTTTGATACCATGCTCACCTCATCAATAATGAGAACTTGCATCTTCTTCAATACTCTTGAAACTTCCAAGCATGCTTCTCCAGTTAGCTTGTTGTATTGTATTTTGTTCTCATGCTCCACTGGTAACATTAGCAAACGATGTAAGGTGATTCCTTTTATGTTATAGGCTGCTAACCCAGTTGGAGCAGTAACCACACAAGACAAAGTAGAATCCGTTTTTTGCTGTAGGTAGCTTCTGATGACTTTTATTAAGAAACTTTTTCCAGTTCCAGCTTGTCCACTTACATACATCCTGATTGGATGAAATGATGTGCATGAGCACTCTTTTTTTTCATGTTGAAATCCGTGATCAATTTTGCTTTTGATCTCTTCATAAATTTGTTGCTGCTCTTCATTCAGTTGTCTTTCCAAATTTTGTAAGTCTATAAATTCTTCTTGAGCTTGATTCATAGCCGTTTCCACTTCATTCATGGCTATTGATGCTTCATTTTCAACGATTGGTTGTCCTAGGGGATCTTGACTGAGTGTTCCTGAACTTTGGCTGTCCTGAGAACTGTCTCTAGCTACTTCTGCTGCAATTGTAGTTTCCTGTTCAATTTCTTCATTTAACATTTGCAGATAAGTTGAGAATGTACTGCATTGTATGCTGTCTTTGCAAGCATTAAAAGAATCTTCATAGCTTTGAAATTCTCCCAGTAGTTCATCCTCTGTACGCCATGGTTTAAACAGCTGTAAAAGAGCCAAGTAGTAAAATTCCTTTTTGTCAGTAGTGTCGCAACTCAGCTTCCTGTGATTTATCAAACTTCCTTTTGTTTGCTTCACCAAACATCCTTCCTCACCAATGACTTTATATTTTCCATTGTTGATGTCTTCTGCGGCTTTCCGTGAATAAATGTAGTTCTGCAGCACTTCATAGAGACACATGTTCTCCAGATGATGACTTCTCTTGAGATAATATGTGTCCAACATGTTTGATTTCAAAATATCTGTACTTTCTGGGTCATTCTCGGCCAAATATTCAATTTCTCCAACAGATTTCAGTACCCGATTTCTCATTGCTGCAAGGCCTAAACTTGCCCAAATTATTCTTCTTGATTTCGAGTAGAGACTTGCAGAAGATAACCTATCTGAACATTCGTAGGATCCAATTTCTCGATGCGATAACATCTTTAAACTGAAACTGTACAGCTTCTTACTGACAGTCTTCTCGTGAGAAATCTCTTCCCACATTTCTTTCAATTCAGTTTTTTCTGATTTAGTAATGTAAGATGTTACATATCGAGCAGCAGCAATGGAATTGTCAGCTATATACTGTATATCCATGTTAGCATTCCACATGGATAAAATGACTGGGTTGTAGTCATTTATATTTTTTGATTCTTCTTTTCTTTTAAGGTTGTAGGTATTCTTAGGTGATTTTCTTGTGATAGTATGTCTCACAGATGACATAAAACTGTTTACTCTTCCATTTGAAAGAACAGGTCTAGGAAATCCAAATCGACATTTAGTGTAGTATTTATCTTTGCTCTTGTATTTCCGTCGACAGTATTTTCCACACCGATGACTTTGGAAACGTAAAACTTGCTCCTTTAACTTTTTCTCTTCTGTGCTTTTTGGTATAGCACATGTTGCATATTCTTCAATGTAAGATAACACTGCTTCATCAGCATTTGTTCCAAACGTTGGGGCATCCTTGATCCACAACAGCATATGAATATGAGGAGCACCTCTTGCCTGGTACTCTTTTCTCCAAAAGAAATCCACTACTTCTCCTAGAGGTGGATTTTTTTTATTGCAGATGAAGGACATCATAGCCTCAAATCTATGATTGAAATATCTGCAAACATTTACCGGATCCAATGAGCACAGTTCTCCTGCTGTCTTGTATTCGATGTTTTTAATGTTTGAATTTGCCTCTTGTTGAAAATCCAGTACATCATCCCAAGCGTACTCAGCACAGCTTAGGGTAAGGAACCATGTTGGTGTTCCTAAATTCCGTAACATGCATTTTAATTCACCATGGCGTCGGTACCAATATTCATTTGTCCCACGCTGACAAGCCATCAGATTGATCAGTTGTGTTTCCAAATGATCATCTCGGTGCTGCACTTTCTCCATAAAATCCTTAGCAGACACATTTTGTAAATGTACTCCACTTTTTAAAATTTGATTTACTGCATAAGACAGTGCAGACAAGTCGCTTTCAAATAAAAGATGTAACAAATAAGGAATACTTTGTCGAAATCTGGGATCTTCAGCATATAGTCTTGTAGTCCGATACTCAGAAGCTGGAATCTGTTCTGGACGTTCATCGTATCGTCCTCCTTTTCCTTTAGGAAACAGCTGGGGAAAACATCGAGCTTCCAAGCTCTCCTCCCATACACTCACGGGAGTTCCTTTTGCTTTCTTCATCTGAAACAGATCAATATTGTCTCCCATAACTTCTTTTGAATGAAGAGGATGTATGCTAAAATGTTCATAAATTTCTTCTTCCTTTGACTTGTCCACTTTTTCAATTTGTCCAGTTGGTGTTTCTGTGTCTTCTTGTAAATCTTCTTCTTCTTCTTCTTCTATATAAATTGATTCATACCATTTGTTATTCCTTTTCAAATACAAATTTGCTCTTTGTACTTTCCGTACATCTACCAGCTCCTGCCAAATCTTCTTATTCTTTGTAGGTACACCATTAACCAGAATAACTAATGGTTCAGTTTCCAAAGTATCTGCATCAATAGTTTCCATATTTTTTTTCAAATCCAAGGGCAAATACACCACTCTACCTTTTAAACCTCTCAGTAAATCTGAAGGAGGTAATTTACCAGTTTTGGGCTCCATACGTACTATGGTCTGGAACGGATGAACACATTGAATAAGTATAGACTCATAAGTATTTAATTCAGAAAGTTCGGCAGGAATAACATCCAATTCTAAATTATTATGTACAGCTCTGGTCGGCATTCTATTTTCTTCTAATTTGTTGTAACAGTATTTACAAATACGCTGAACTTCACCCAATTCAAAACAATTTTCAAGAAATATATATGTGGCAAAATCCTTCCACTTATAATTATCTTCATTTTCACTTTTTCTATAGAGATCAACATACCTGGTTTGTTTTCTATAATGAGTTCTGCGGCAACAAATACAAGTAATATTTGGTCTTTCATTAGAGATTTTTTCAAATTTTGTTATGTGATCATTAAATGTCTTACTTACAAATGGTTCTACATTCTCTTCCACTTCTTCCTCATTTACTGTGTCCTTTTCTGCACTGTTTTGTTCAGGAGCAAAGTAACAAAACTGAATTTCATCAACAACCTTCTCTACATCTGATACTGTTCCACGGAACAGAGCCCTATTCATTTCATCTAACTTTATTGCTGGACTTTTAGCAAAATACAACCGTCTCACAAACTTTCTCATTTCAGTATGATGAACAGCCAGCATCCTAAAATGATGGAAAACACTATTACACACTTTTCTAGATAGACAAGCCAGAGAATGACCCTGCAAACCAGTATTCTCTCTCACTCTGCATGGATCTAGACTTTGAAGCACCTTAATCTTCTGTTTTACACTTTTTTTACTATATTCTCTTAGAAACTCACGAAATTTATCAATAGATTCCTGACGCACAGTGCAAATACTACTACAATTCCAAGTGTACACTGGGGCTTTAGGACGTCTCCCCATAGCCTCATCCGCCATCACTTGTACCTCATCTCTTGGAACCATTATCTCCTTCTCCATTATGCAACCATTTTTCACCTCGTAAGCACGACCTCTGGTGTCAACTGCATGCAGCAAACTATTACTTTGAAAATAGCTCTCTTCATTAAAAAAAGGTTCACTACTTGAACTATGCATCCATTTTCCTAAAAACACTTTACAAAAGTTTGTTCTGTTCACTACTCTTTTCCTTTTGCTTTGTGATTTCAGTACATTAACCATTTTATCTAATGTACGCATCCTATTAAAAATTAAAATGAATAGTTTCCTTTTTAATTCTAATGCCTTTGCTGCAATGGCTTCAATTTCTTTTTTTCTCTTGTAAAATTATGCCTTTTGCTTATATTTCTTCACATCCTTTATCAAATTGGACATAACTCTTCTCTGAAACATTTTTCTACGTATCTCTTTAAACACTGTTTTTCTGTTTAAGTTAATCTTTATATTTACAGAAGGTATATTTGCATTAACTAAATTCTCAATTTTTTCCTGTCCTTTTCTATTGAAAACATTCTTTCCAGTACAGACATTTTGTACATTTTTCCTTTTTTTGAATATGTTCTTTAAAAAATCTTTTGTCTGCTTACCAGAAGATTTTTTCTTTTTCCCAACATGAGCATCTCCAACTAACTTAGGTCCTCCAGTTGTCTTCAAATATAGGTTTTTTTTGTGGTCTTTCTTTAGTCTGGATTTTGTAGGCATCTTAAATTTTGTTCACTGCTCTTCATCAATACCAGAAAAAAACTAAAAAAAAATTCCTTTATTTTATTTTAATATATTACTACATTTTTTATGTTCTTTAGAAATCTTAAAATACTATAAACCCCTTTCCTATAAATGAAAATCACAATAACACCTTCACAAATTAAATATCTAAAAATAATTCCTGTGTGCACACAAAGTCATGCTTTGAAATTAGACAGAAAACGAAATTTCTTTGCCAATTGCAAAGCATACTTTCTACTCTTTTTTTTGGCAAGTGATAAGTACTTTTACAGACTGACGCATTTTGAATCCACTTTTCAGATTCTTAAAAAAGCACATGTCGAAACTGCTTTTTCAGACCAGCACCATGTGTAATCTGGGTGACTGACTACACTCCAGCAAGGGCAACCAGCCTTAGTGATGCTGAATGTATTTGCATTACTGACTGAAACCTCAAACCCCACTCGGTTGTGAATACTATGCATGATTCCAGAGGATAAGCAGCTGGGTGTGTGCTAAGAGTCTGCTTCTACACAAAAAAAATGGCTCACCCTTTCCATCTAATGCAAATGTGAAATCTCCAGAGCAATACGCAATAAATCTCTGCCTGTAATTCCTCTTTGCACACAGAGTCATGTTTTCACATTAGTCACAAAACGAAATTTCTTTGCCAATTTGAAAGCACACTTACTTTTCTTTTTTTTGGCAAGTGATAAACACTTTTACAGACTGACACATCTTGAATCCACTTTTCAGATTCTGAAAACAGCACATGTCCAAACTGCTTTTTCAGACCAGCACCATGTGCAACCTGGGTGACTGCCTACACTCCAGCAAGGGCAACCAGCCTTACTGATGCTGTATGTATTTGCATTACTGACTGAAACCTCAAACCCCACTCGGTTGTGAATACTGTGCATGATTCCAGAGGATAAGCAGCTGGGTGTGTGCTAAGAGTCTGCTTCTACACAAAAAAAATGGCTCCCCCTTTCCATCTAATGCAACTGTGAAATCACCAGAGCAATACGCAATAAATCGCTGCCTGTAATTCCTCTTTGCACACAGAGTCATGTTTTCACATTAGTCACAAAACGAAATTTCTTTGCCAATTTGAAAGCACACTTACTAGTCTTTTTTTTGGCAAGTGATAAGTACTTTTACAGACTGACACATTTTGAATCCACTTTTCAGATTCTTAAAAAAGCACATGTCCAAACTGCTTTTTCAGACCAGCACCATGTGTAACCTGGGTGACTCACTACACTCCAGCAAGGGCAACCAGCCTTAGTGATGCTGAATGTATTTGCATTACTGACTGAAACCTCAAACCCCACTCGGTTGTGAATACTGTGCATGATTCCACAGGATAAGCAGCTGGGTGTGTGGTAAGAGTCTGCTTCTGCACAAAAAAATGGCTCCCCCTTTCCATCTAATGCAACTGTGAAATCACCAGAGCAATACGCAATAAATCTCTGCCTGTAATTCCTCTTTGCACACAGAGTCATGTTTTCATATTAGTCACAAAACGAAATTTCTTTGCCAATTTGAAAGCACACTTACTACTCTTTTTTTTGGCAAGTGATAAACACTTTTACAGACTGACACATTTTGAATCCACTTTTTAGATTCTTAAAAAAGCACATGTCCAAACTGCTTTTTCAGACCAGCACCATGTGTAACCTGGGTGACTGACTACACTCCAGCAAGGGCAACCAGCCTTAGTGATGCTGAATGTATTTGCATTACTGACTGAAACCTCAAACCCCACTCGGTTGTGAATACTATGCATGATTCCAGAGGATAAGCAGCTGGGTGTGTGCTAAGAGTCTGCTTCTACACAAAAAAAATGGCTCACCATTTCCATCTAATGCAAATGTGAAATCTCCAGAGCAATACGCAATAAATCTCTGCCTGTAATTCCTATTTGCACACAGAGTCATGTTTTCACATTAGTCACAAAACGAAATTTCTTTGCCAATTTGAAAGCACACTTACTTTTCTTTTTTTTGGCAAGTGATAAACACTTTTACAGACTGACACATTTTGAATCCACTTTTCAGATTCTTAAAAAAGCACATGTCCAAACTGCTTTTTCAGACCAGCACCATGTGTAACCTGGGTGACTGACTACACTCCAGCAAGGGCAACCAGCCTTAGTGATGCTGAATGTATTTGCATTACTGACTGAAACCTCAAACCCCACTCGGTTGTGAATACTGTGCATGACTCCACAGGATAAGCAGCTGGGTGTGTGCTAAGAGTCTGCTTCTGCACAAAAAAATGGCTCCCCCTTTCCATCTAATGCAACTGTGAAATCACCAGAGCAATACGCAATAAATCTCTGCCTGTAATTCCTCTTTGCACACAGAGTCATGTTTTCACATTAGTGACAAAACGAAATTTCTTTGCCAATTTCAAAGCACACTTACTACTCTTTTTTTTGGCAAGTGATAAACACTTTTACAGACTGACACATTTTGAATCCACTTTTTAGATTCTTAAAAAAGCACATGTCCAAACTGCTTTTTCAGACCAGCACCATGTGTAACCTGGGTGACTGACTACACTCCAGCAAGGGCAACCAGCCTTAGCGATGCTGAATGTATTTGCATTACTGACTGAAACCTCAAACCCCACTCGGTTGTGAATACTATGCATGATTCCAGAGGATAAGCAGCTGGGTGTGTGCTAAGAGTCTGCTTCTACACAAAAAAAATGGCTCACCCTTTCCATCTAATGCAAATGTGAAATCTCCAGAGCAATACGCAATAAATCTCTGCCTGTAATTCCTCTTTGCACACAGTCATGTTTTCACATTAGTCACAAAACGAAATTTCTTTGCCAATTTGAAAGCACACTTACTAGTCTTTTTTTTGGCAAGTGATAAGTACTTTTACAGACTGACACATTTTGAATCCACTTTTCATATTCTTAAAAAAGCACATGTCCAAACTGCTTTTTCAGACCAGCACCATATGTAACCTGGGTGACTCACTACACTCCAGCAAGGGCAACCAGCCTTAGTGATGCTGAATGTATTTGCATTACTGACTGAAACCTCAAACCCCACTCGGTTGTGAATACTGTGCATGATTCCACAGGATAAGCAGCTGGGTGTGTGCTAAGAGTCTGCTTCTGCACAAAAAAAAGGCTCCCCCTTTCCATCTAATGTAACTGTGAAATCACCAGAGCAATACGCAATAAATCTCTGCCTGTAATTCCTATTTGCACACAGAGTCATGTTTTCACATTAGTCACAAAACGAAATTTCTTTGCCAATTTGAAAGCACACTTACTTTTCTTTTTTTTGGCAAGTGATAAACACTTTTACAGACTGACACATTTTGAATCCACTTTTCAGATTCTTAAAAAAGCACATGTCCAAACTGCTTTTTCAGACCAGCACCATGTGTAACCTGGGTGACTGACTACACTCCAGCAAGGGCAACCAGCCTTAGTGATGCTGAATGTATTTGCATTACTGACTGAAACCTCAAACCCCACTCGGTTGTGAATACTGTGCATGATTCCACAGGATAAGCAGCTGGGTGTGTGCTAAGAGTCTGCTTCTGCACAAAAAAATGGCTCCCTCTTTCCATCTAATGCAACTGTGAAATCACCAGAGCAATACGCAATACATCTCTGCCTGTAATTCCTCTTTGCACACAGAGTCATGTTTTCACATTAGTCACAAAACGAAATTTCTTTGCCAATTTGAAAGCACACTTACTAGTCTTTTTTTTGGCAAGTGATAAGTACTTTTACAGACTGACACATTTTGAATCCACTTTTCAGATTCTTAAAAAAGCACATGTCCAAACTGCTTATTCAGACCAGCACCATATGTAACCTGGGTGACTCACTACACTCCAGCAAGGGCAACCAGCCTTAGTGATGCTGAATGTATTTGCATTACTGACTGAAACCTCAAACCCCACTCGGTTGTGAATACTGTGCATGATTCCACAGGATAAGCAGCTGGGTGTGTGCTAAGAGTCTGCTTCTGCACAAAAAAATGGCTCCCCCTTTCCATCTAATGTAACTGTGAAATCACCAGAGCAATACGCAATAAATCTCTGCCTGTAATTCCTATTTGCACACAGAGTCATGTTTTCACATTAGTCACAAAACGAAATTTCTTTGCCAATTTGAAAGCACACTTACTTTTCTTTTTTTTGGCAAGTGATAAACACTTTTACAGACTGACACATTTTGAATCCACTTTTCAGACTCTTAAAAAAGCACATGTCCAAACTGCTTTTTCAGACCAGCACCATGTGTAACCTGGGTGACTGACTACACTCCAGCAAGGGCAACCAGCCTTAGTGATGCTAAATGTATTTGCATTACTGACTGAAACCTCAAACCCCACTCGGTTGTGAATACTGTGCATGATACCAGAGGATAAGCAGCTGGGTGTGT
Organism: Triturus cristatus; assembly: GCF_964204655.1. NCBI lineage: Eukaryota > Metazoa > Chordata > Amphibia > Caudata > Salamandridae > Triturus > Triturus cristatus. The sequence goes on from NC_140588.1 coordinate 720,987,689, forward strand.
GCTAAGAGTCTGCTTCTACACAAAAAAATGGCTCCCCCTTTCCATCTAATGTAACTGTGAAATCACCAGAGCAATACGCAATAAATCTCTGCCTGTAATTCCTCTTTGCACACAGAGTCATGTTTTCATATTAGTCACAAAACGAAATTTCTTTGCCAATTTGAAAGCACACTTACTACTCTTTTTTTTGGCAAGTGATAAACACTTATACAGACTGACACATTTTGAATCCACTTTTTAGATTCTTAAAAAAGCACATGTCCAAACTGCTTTTTCAGACCAGCACCATGTGTAACCTGGGTGACTGACTACACTCCAGCAAGGGCAACCAGCCTTAGTGATGCTAAATGTATTTGCATTACTGACTGAAACCTCAAACCCCACTCGGTTGTGAATACTGTGCATGATACCAGAGGATAAGCAGCTGGGTGTGTGCTAAGAGTCTGCTTCTACACAAAAAAAATGGCTCACCCTTTCCATCTAATGCAACTGTGAAATCACCAGAGCAATACGCAATAAATCTCTGCCTGTAATTCCTCTTTGCACACAGAGTCATGTTTTCATATTAGTCACAAAACGAAATTTCTTTGCCAATTTGAAAGCACACTTACTACTCTTTTTTTTGGCAAGTGATAAACACTTTTACAGACTGACACATTTTGAATCCACTTTTTAGATTCTTAAAAAAGCACATGTCCAAACTGCTTTTTCAGACCAGCACCATGTGTAACCTGGGTGACTCACTAAACTCCAGCAAGGGCAACCAGCCTTACTGATGCTGTATGTATTTGCATTACTGACTGAAACCTCAAACCCCACTCGGTTGTGAATACTGTGCATGATTCCAGAGGATAAGCAGCTGGGTGTGTGCTAAGAGTCTGCTTCTACACAAAAAAAATGGCTCCCCCTTTCCATCTAATGCAACTGTGAAATCACCAGAGCAATACGCAATAAATCTCTGCCTGTAATTCCTCTTTGCACACAGAGTCATGTTTTCACATTAGTCACAAAACGAAATTTCTTTGCCAATTTGAAAGCACACTTACTTTTCTTTTTTTTGGCAAGAGATAAACACTTTTACAGACTGACACATCTTGAATCCACTTTTCAGATTCTGAAAACAGCACATGTCCAAACTGCTTTTTCAAACCAGCACCATTTGTAACCAGGGTGACTGCCTACACTCCAGCAAGGGCAACCAGCCTTACTGATGCTGTATGTATTTGCATTACTGAGTGCAACCTCAAACCCTTAAAGTATTCCTTATTTTTACCAGTACACCTTAATTTATCGTGAAAACATAGTCCATATTATTTTACATGTTCCTCACATTTAAATTTCTCCCAAAACAGAAAATGATAAACACAACTTCAACAAAAGGAATTCCATTTCTATTATTCATTTCTTAATTTACCATATACATCCCCTCTCAAACTCTAAACTCACCTTTAAAATTAGTTAGTTGTGAAAGAAATGTGGCACTCAAACAGCAGATTATCAGAGCCAGGATCTCTGTTCTTTACACCTCTCTCCTCTCAGCAGAACCAGATAATGGCAAACTTCCCCTCTCTTTTTCCACACATATACATGTTAATTTCAAATCTCAGTGCTTCCCCCTTTTTTTCAAATGTAATCACACATTTCTATTGGTTGAAAACCAACCCTTTTCCAAAAGTACCCTTCCCCCAACTTGACTTCTGCCTAGTACCCTTCCCCCAACTTGACTTCTGCCTGCTACCATAGCAACAGCTCATGGAACACTGCTGTGTGGAGTTAGGTCAGAAGTTCACCAAACAATGTTTCAATTCCACAGAGCAAGAGTGCTTGACTTTTCAAACCTAACAGCAAATCCATAGTACTGTTCTTTGGTAACACATTTTTCTGTACCAATACAAAACATGCTTCTATTAATTTACACATACAGCCTAGTTTTTATTCTAGAATGGTATGAAACAGCCAATCAGTTCTTTTTTTTATAAAAAAAATATGTATGCCTCCATTTCCAAACTGTCTTTCATTTCTTTTTACCATTCTACTGAATTTCACCTCCTGAGTGCATCCATTTCTCCTTTGAAGATGTTCACAGTGTGGATTGTAGGGCACAGCTATGTCTTCTGGAGTGAAAAGTATGCAGAGAAAACAGATATGGTGAGAGACCTTGCTTTGCCAAATGTAGACATTAAATGGATTGGTCAGAGAGGGTTAAAGAGGCACCAATTGATGCCATTGGTGAAATCCTTCATGCAAATCCAACACCCTGACCTCATAATAGTGCACTGTGGTGGCAATGACCTAGGCACTTTGACTGGGGTAGGTCTGGAAATGCTTATGAAGGACACCTTTGCACAACTGTTTTCACTTTTCCCTAAAACTGCCTTTGTCTTTTCTAACATATGCCAAAGGCAAAAATGGAACTGGTCCAATCATTTTTGTCCGCAGATTGACAAAGCAAGAAAGCACGTCAACAAATCTGTTTCTGCTTTCCTCAGAGACTATGGTATGGGTTCCATTTACCACAACAACTTGCGTTACGACATGCAAGACATTTATAGAGGTGATGGTGTGCACTTCAATGATGAAGGGAACAGAGTCTTCCTCTTGAACCTTAGACTCTGCATCGGTACTTACTTGTAGGTACCACTAAAAAATCAAATCACTTCATAAACACAACGGCTCTTTTTAGAGCCCCCTAATATCTAAACTCTTAAATCTGAATTTCATTTCTTTTTTTTTCTTTTTTTTTCTACCGTACGCGTACGTTGAGCTTACCGTACGCGTACCCCGCAATTTATTTTAAAATCAATAAATGTTTTCTTTGTACTTTTCTGTCCTTCTTTGACCCCTTTACAAATGTTAGGGGGTCTGTAACTCTCTCCCTTGCCCCCTTTTCAAGATATCACCCTTTTTTTTCTGAGTGAAACACACGAAATGGCGGCCGCCGCTTCCTGGTTTCGACCGATTCGAATGTTTACTAAGATCTAACAGCCAATCAGAATCGCGCTCGCGCACGCCACCGTACGCGTACGGTAAGCGCACCGTAAGCGCACCGTAAGCTGGCTCAGATATATATATTGATTTAAAGGCTATTTTCTCTGAATCTACTGAACAGATTTACACCAAACCTACAAAAGGCACTTCCTTGACCTGAGGACTACCTCTCTGCCAAATTTCAAGTAATTCTATTCAGCCGTTCGGGCTGTAGCTGTGTCTAAAGGTCCTATGGAAAAATGCATGGGAAAAACGCGTTTTGGGACCCCCCTTGTATCTCAGCCCCCGCTTGACGAATCCCCCCGAGACTTTCAGGGTAGGAGCGGAGCGTAGCGCCCCACCTATTTTGAAAATTTCGCGAGGATTCGTCGACGGGCGCCAAAGTTATTCCAAATAGAATGTTGCGGATTTCCTATGGAAACGTGGTCCTAACTATAACTACCTACTGGCGACCGCCAGTAGGTAATATTATATATATGTAGTTAGGGCCATGCTTCCATAGGGAAAGCATTTTTTGACTTGCCAATATCCTTGTCACCGGATGATGAATCTTCATGAAATGTTCTGAAAAAGTACCCATAGTTGTGCAAAAAGAGTATAAGGGTGTTCCATCAAGTGGGGGCTAAGAAAAAGGTGGGCTCCCAAATTTTTTTTTTACCCCATGTTATTTTCATAGAGATTTTAGACACGACTACAGCCTCAAAACGCTGGATGGAATTACACCAAATTTGGCTGAAAGGTAGCCCCTTGGTCCCGAAAGAACACTTCATGTTATTTTGTGTAATTCCATTTAGTAGTTTTTGAGATATTGCCTGAAATCCAGATTTGTATATCTAGGGATGCGGATCCTCCTCGAATCCTCCATGGATTCGCGAATCCATACGCCAACAGCAATGCTAGGATTGGCTGGCCGCAACCTGAGAGGGATGTTGCGGCCAGCCATTTTGTTAATTGGGACTAGGTTTCTAGCAGGGATAATAAAGTCATAACGTAATAGAAGGGGTCTGGGGAGAGGTACCAGGACCTCATGGTGCTAATGGAAAGGTCTGTGAGGGACCCCTTATGGGCAGGTAATTATGCAAAAATGTTTTTTACCACACGAGGATCCGTTGATCCTCCCCAGATTCGGGTGGATTCAGGTGCATGTACAGATCCAGGCCCCAATTTTAAAACAAATCACACGCTCACAGATCCATACACCTACTCACATACTTATTCACACCCTCGCACACCCACTACCACACCCACACAACCACTCACACACCCACTCACAGACCCTCAAAACCAATCACATATCCACTCACAAACCCATACCGCCACTCAAACACCCACTCACAGACTCTCAAAACCACTCACACACCAACAAAGCCACTCACACACCTACCCGCACACACAGGCAGCCACACCTACTCACAGACCCATACAGCCAGTCACTCATGCACTCACACACCCTCCACAGTTACATAACCAATTACATACCCACACAACCAATCATTCACCTACTCACACACCCTCTCAAACGTCTAAATTGCAAGGATGTTATAGTAAGCAAATTGAATTGAAAACATTGAAATTCACTGAAAAAAATAAAGGTTTTAGGAATGCTAGTGTTAGGATATAAAATTCTAAAACCCTTGGAAATTCATTGACAGAAACAAAGGTTACATGTATGTTATTGCTAGGTTCTGATTTTACACACACAAACCCATAGAAATTCTGCAGTAACTACTTAGCTGTGCGTTAAATCGGACCATCGTCCTCTTGTACAAGTTTTTTCTTGTATGGAAAGTGACAGATTGACTCCTAGGTTGAAGCGTTAGAGTGAAGGCTTAGAGGAATTCAATTTTCAAGTACAGTATCTGCCTGGATCTTCAAATGTGGCTGCTGACTGTTTGTCTAGATTGCCTTTCCAGGTACATGATGATTTTGCCGATGTTGAACCTCTTTGTGTCTCTTGGGTTAGGGAATCTTCTATCTCTCAGGAAGAATGGACTGAGGCTATTTCTGGTGATTCTCTATTTTCCAGTATTAAGGATTTTATCATAAAGGGATGGCCTGTTCGTTGCAAGGATGTTGATCAAGACCTCAGTCCTTTTTGGTCCATTAGGAATGAACTGACTATTTTACATGGAGGGTTAATGAGAGGTAGCAGATTTATTCCTCCTTTGTCTTTGAGACCGAAACTGATAAATTTAGCTCATGAGGGGCACCTTGGAAGGAGTCTCACTAAATCACGACTGAGGGAAAGGTATTGGTGGCCGTACATGGATCATCAGGTGGAAGCAGTAGTTAAAGATTGCCATCTATGTTCGTCTAATGATAAGTCCAAAGTTGTGAACAGTGCTCTTTTGTCTCCGGTTGAAGTTTCTAGTCAGCCGTGGACAAAGTTAGGTTTGGATCTTATGGGTCCATTTGATTTACTTGCGCTGTCTGAAAGATTTGTTATTCTCTTGGTGGATTACACTTCCAAGTGGGTGTCTACCAAATGTGGGAGTAATGTCAACACAAGAGTTATTGTGGAATTCTTGAAGGATGAATTTGCTGGTGAGGGTTTTCCGAAATATCTCATCACTGACAATGGTGTAAAGTTTGTATCTTCTGAGATGGGGGAATTTTTGGATGACCTTGGTATCATTCATCTTAAGACAGCTCTTTATTCTCCTCAGGCCAATGGTCTTGCTGAGCGTATGAATCGTGTTGTCAAGGGGTGTGTACAAACAGCGTTGGATACTAAAACCCCTCTAAAAGATATTTTGCGTGATACTTGGTGGGCTCATCGCACCACGGTCAACCATGTCATATGTAACTCGCCTTTCTTCCTTCTGCGTGGCAGACATGCCAAATCTAAGTTGAATCCTACTTGGTTTCCTCCTAATGATTTGACCTCTTTGGATGGGAAGGAGGTGGAGAAGAGGATTAATTCTTATCAAACGGAGTATAAAAAACATTTTGATTTCAAGAATACTGTTAGGTCCAAATTATGGAGCGTTGGTGAGTGGGTTTTGATTAAGAAACCTAGGTTTTCAAAAAAAGGGGTTTCGGAATTTATGGGTCCTTTCATGATTTCTTCAATTCATAAGAATGTTGTTATGATGCAAAATGGGTGCATGTCAAGGCTTGTGAAATACACAGGGCCAGATCCTTCTTTGGGTTCTAATCCTTGTGGTATTTCACATTCTGATCAGTCCGGTTATTTTTCTTCCCCAAGTTCTGATAATTTTCCTAGTACCTCAACTCCTCCAGTTCCTGGGCATATACAACCCAGGAGTTTCCCTCGAACACAGGGTCGCACCCCTGCAAGGTTTAATGATTTCTTTTTAAGTACTTTTTAATTAATTGTAATGTTATTTTGTTCACCTGTATTTCTGTTATTATGTATTTCCTGCATTATTGTGTAAAGGGGATGTGTTGTAATCTCGTGCACAGATACTCACTTTGAGTGTTCTGGTATCCATGGGGATGTTATCGGGGACAGTTGAAGGGGCGAACACGGAGGGGATCAACCATTTGTTTGTTGGTGGTGCTGTACTCATTAAACTACATTTTTGTGCACATGAAGCAGCTTTCAGCTTATTTAACACTGACTTTTGGCATATCACCAATGACCAACTTCATGATGCGTTGAAAGCATGCCGCAGCTGACGCCAATCCAAAAGGCATCCTGATAAATCTGAATGCTCCTAATGGTGTTACAAAAGATGTCAGATGCCTAGAATCAACATGAAGTGGGACTTGGTGATACGCCGAAGACAAGTCAAGAACGGAAAACACCTTTGCACCACTTAGCATGGATAAAGACTCATTAATGTTGGGCAGCGGTTGGCGGTCAACCCATATCCATTTATTCAGACCTCTAAGGTCCACACACATGCAAATGCTCTTTCCAGCATCCTTGGGGGCCAAAACTACCGGAGCCAACCATTCAGAAGATTCAATTTCCTCAATGACATTTCAATTACCCTATCCAACTCTGATTTGAGAGGAGATAACATCATGTTTGGAACCTTCCGAACCTTATGGACACATGGTATTGCATTATGCTTTAAAATAATGCGATGTTCAAAATCTTTTAGCAGGCCCAACTTATCAGTGAACACTTGAGGAAATTCCTCGAAACATTTGTTAGAATTAGGAATGCAGTCAATCAGCATGACTTGATCAGAAGCCTTGAGAGCATTGGGATTCAATATTATACCTAAATCTCTCTGATGCCTCCAACCTAAGAGGTTATCACCCCTTTGTGCCATGTAAATCTTTCCAATGGTTTCACGACCCTTGAAGAATATACCCATAATCGTGTAACCAAACACATTTATGCGTGACCCCCCATAGCTAACAGGATTAATATCAGGAGCAAGTAGTGTAATGTCAGGAAAAGTTCTTTTCCAAATTTCGTCTCCAATCATCGTGAACGGAGAACCAGAATCAGCTAACACAACAAAACTTTCACCACCAATCACAACATCGCATTCAGGCATAGATATGTGGTCAGCATCCACAATACCATCACTCCTCACATTAGAAATGACCATCCTTGGACTAGTTGCAGGAGATTCAGCATTTTCAAGACATTGAACCTTGCCAGGAGACTTACAAACCCTGGCATAATGACCTTTCATGCCACATTTTAAACATGTGGCAGATTTTGCAAAACAATTAGGAAAATTAGCAGTATGATTCGAGCTCCCATAACGGTAACACTTAATCTTGCTACGATCAATGTGAAACTTCGTCTTAGGAATCTGAGTAACTTTGCTAATATTATCCTCTGCAACAGTTTGCTGAACCACTGTTGTAACTTCATGAATACTACTAGGGGTAGAGGTGCAGTCTGCAGGGGTCTTATATTCCTTCATTTCCTTCACCCAACCCGAAGTATTTTCCATGCCTTCTACAATGGCAATAGCTTCACGTAACGACGGGTTTTTGGATAAAAGTTTTTCCTGGACTCTAGGACTGTTTGTACATCTGACTAGCTGATCACGGATCAGTGATTCAGTTAAGTCTCCAAATTCACATGTTCAGGCCTTCAAAGATGCTACGTAGTTCCCAACTTTCTCTTTTGGTTCCTGAATTCTCATGAAAAACTTATGGCGTTCTAACACAACATTTATGCGAGGACCAAAGTAATTTTCAAGCATCTTCATGGACATTTCAAAAACATCTGACGGTTCCCCCGAACCATCACCCATCGGAAGTTCATCAATACTCCGGCCCTCAACACCCAAATTATGCAGGAGGATCGCTTGTTTCCTTATTGCTGAAAATCTTTCACCTCCAATTGCCACCAAGTAAGAATCAAAAAGATTTCTCCATCGCTTCCAAGGAAGCAATGGCTCACCTTTCTCACAAAGGAATGCAGGTGGCTGGCTCATTGAGGTCGAAGACATTTTGAAAAAAAAAGAAGAAAACCAGGTTGCCCAGCACGTTAGCAGCAGAATTGCAGAGGCAGCGTGAAAAAAAACTAGTCCTGTAATTAATTCATCTCCCCGTAGAAAGCCCTGAGTGTAACCAAGGTTACCGAAAAACAAAATGGAGGCACGTCTAACGTGACGCGAACGCGCTGATCAAACGCGTTGATGCGTGATGACACCGCTTGGAGAGATGTGGAATCCGCAGCTCGTGATGATGCGCATGAAGTCAGGAGAGTCAGCGCGAGCCCTGCGAGCAACCATTATACGCTGGTAAGTGAGAAATCCATTTGCGTATAAAGTCAAACGTACAAAGTCAACATCCGGCAAATTGTTCTATCCCAAAACGACTTGCCTGTTTCAAGACACACTTCCTTTTCCGTTGCTCTTCTCTTCAGCAACTCAAACTCAGCAACACGAACAAACACAGTCCCAAAAGCGGTATTCCATACTCCACTAGTCCTTGAGGGGAAAATTCAATTTTTTGCAGAATAATTATATATACTCCAGTCCAACCGCTTACATGCGAATGCTGTCAACACAGAAAATTCTTCCCGCAATCCTTCGTGGGTTCTTTAAGCGCCGGTGGTGCTCCAGCTCTCGATCGTCGACAGTGTTAAATAAGCTGAAATCTGCTTCATGTGCACAAGAATGTAGTTTAATGAGTACAGCACCACCAACAAACAAATGGTTGTTTCCCCTCCGTGTTCGCCCCTTCAACTGTCCCCGATAACATCCCCATGGATACCAGAACACTCAAAGTGAGTATCTGTTCCAACATGGAACAACGTGCACGAGATTACAACACTGTGCTACCAAAAATAATCATCTGCATACCATAATATATAATCTTGACAAATATCATGTAAATCCGACTGGGTGTCTGGCCACTCACATGAGACAAATTCCATGGAAAATGCATTGGTGCCAAAATATATTTTTTTCTTTCCACCTGCTTCACAAATCTCTTTGAAACTTTACAACATCAGCCAATGTAGAAAAAGGAATAGGTCTGCAAAGCTTCATACAGATTTGTCAAACAGGCACAAAGTTAATAACAGTCGAAAATTCTGAGGCACTCCTATCACTTGGAATCAATCATCATAAAATGTTATTTCTATCATAAACGATCATAAAAGTAGAGATACAAAATAACAGAATAAAACTAACCAATCTGAAGCCATGACTGTCATATAAATCCGGAATCCCAAAAGTGCAGAGCATTTTACTCTTCGGTCTTACTTTTATGTACAAAGGATCAATCAAAACCTTAATACCACTAGACACAAAGCACACGTTACCGACCCCTGGGTTCACTATACACAAATCAACACGTTGAAGATGCTAAAATAAAGAGTGACTTCCTCTTACAGCCACATATGAACACAAAACATTAGGTCTATTATACCCAAAAGGGATATGCAAATAGCAATATATAAGAGGTTTAAGGTGAAACTTGTCATTTGTACAGTGCAAATGTTGGACTAAAGTGTGAGATCTTCTAGTACCCACATAGGAATCCAAGCCATTAGGTATTTTATACCTAGAGGCTGTGCAAAATAGCAATGGACCTTAAAGATTTGGCATGGATGTTACCCATTTGGGCTCCTTGACGAACATAACATGATCCCAGAAAATTTGAATTAAAACACTGCTAACATTTTTGAAAAGTTAAAAATCAATTGTAAAAACATAGGTAAGTGCAAACCGTTATAGTGCATAATGAGCTATCTACTAAGGGTTGAGACATAAAAAGCTAGAGGAACTCATTCCAGCTATCTCACCCAATTGTCATAACAATTCCTATTCACTTGCTCAGATGAGCTTTGAACGCCAAATCCAGGCAGCCATAAAGTATCTCGCAACAGCGAATGCCACCACCCTGGAGGAATCAGTGCTTAAAATCCTAAATGCCTCGAGAAGGCACCTAGTGGCCAGTTTCCTACACAGGGACAACAGCCATTTTTTCGTCTGAAGATCGTAAGCAGGACAAAATAATAATATGTGTGGTATGGTCTCCGAGGGGCCTCTGCACCTACAAATTATTCATTGGTCCACATCACACAAAAGGCTCTCGTAGTGAGAGACAGGTATCTGAATTGTAAAAACTGTTTCTGAGCCAGAGGAGGCGTAATCTCATCATTCATTTTTATATACTCAAGAAGTAATTTTAAGTTAATAAATTCATTTGTTAGAGTACCTCTACTACTGCAATTATTTCTACAGATACATACTCCCGGTACGCAGATGTAATGTCCAATTTGGAGATGGAGATAGAATCTTCTGGCCTTGTCCACAACCCCTCCAGCCCCAGCTTCCTGAGTATAGTTCTAACATGGGCTAACCATGTTATTTTATGGACATCAGGTAAGGACAAAGGTCCCTTAAAGGTTCCCTATATGCTACCAAGGCAGGTGAAGGCCGAGTCTGTGCCAATAGAGCAGAGGCCTATACTTGACTTTCCTGGAAATATTCCAAAAAGCTATATCGAGATGCAATGGGGTCAAGAGCGAGCTCTTTGGGAGAGAATGGAGGATCCTGATAAATTTAATTTCTGCAACTGGTAAGATGTTACAGTTTGCATGACCCCAGATTTTGAAGCCGTACGAAATGCCTCCCAGTGCCTTCACATTGTAGATCTCTATGGCTGGGGCAGCTCCCTTAGAACTAATTTTGTTGAAAATCTGCAGCAATGTTGAGGCATTAGATTGCAAAGAGCAGTGTGATTTTGGACCTGCTTAGATCAGTCCAGTTTGATAATCAAAATTGGGAGCCTGCTCTATAGGGTCTTTATTAGCATACAGTGTTCATTTGTAGTTCTTAGGATTAAATATCATGAATTTCAATTTAGAGCTGTTTAGCTTCCACACAGACTCCTAGCAAAATGTATTAAAGTCATTCAGGAGCTGCTGCAGACCGTTGAGTGATTTAGATATCAACAGAGTGTCATACGTAAAAAGTAAAGTAAAGATATATAACATAAATATTTGAATTTAATAAATTACTTATTTAATATTTAGTTCAAATATATATTTGTACTCAATACATTTTGTACTTTTTATGGAAAGTATCTTAAGTTGATATTTGTTTCCTCAATATTGGTAGGCAAAATTTGGTATTGCATTATTTTTGTAGAGATATTATATAATTGACCTATTTATAATGAAAAGGGCTTATGTGAATACGGATTTTGAAGTGGGAACCTTACCAGTTATCCTGTTTCTGGGAACAGAAAGATGAGACCTGTTTCCAAAATCAGTCACTGGAGGTTTGGCAAGATTCACTCTTGTTTCAAAAGGGCAGGCGTTCAGAGGAATTTAGAAGCTCTGGATCCCTGTATATAGTTCCCGTATTTAAATATTGTTCTGCGTGCACTAAGAGGGCAGATATGGGCACTAAGGTAAAAGAATACCTGGTCCTGGCAGGTTCTCTAACAATAGTAAAAGAGCCTATACATTCTGGAGACTCTTCCGCACCCCTGTTGGGGCGAAGCATTCATGCTGACCCTACTATAAAATTATCATTCTGGAATATAGTGGAGCTAAAAGCTGAATTGAATGATCCTAAATGGGCGCATTCATTGACAAATATCACATTGTGTTATTCCAGGAGACTTGGGCTACAGAATAAGTGTTTAGGACAAGATACCTAACCTTTCCTCTTGATTACTGCTATACCCTGTAAGGCAGGAAGAGCCTCTGGAGGTTTGATAAAATGGATGCAAATTGACCTACTTTTCAGGGTAAAACTAATAGTAACCGACAGTAAAAATGTTATGGGTACTGTCATATCCCTTAGTAGCCTAACCAATTTCAGACACATAGCAATCATTAATCTCTACACGCATTCTCTCACAGTCTGGCACTGAAAGACATGCTTGACCAAATACACCCCACTTTGCACAAAATAATTGCAGGTGACTGCAACACAACAGTTGTCCCAGGGGAATCTTTATTTTCTTTGACCTGTGAAAAGGACAAAACAAGGGGATGCCCTTCTTATTTGCCAACTTTGATTATAGGCAGACAAAGGTAGTTAAGCAAATCACTGACATTCTAGGTACACATTGTTTAAGGGCTGCAACTAGACACACCAACTCCGACATTTCCCTAAGACCTACCTTCAAAAGAGTCCACTACAAAAGTAACATCAATTATGTGTTTTTTGACATTAAACTTTGGTCTTATGTACTGGATAAAGAAGTAGTGCTAAAAATGGACAATAAGCACAATGCCTTCAGTGTTCAAATTTATCACAGTGTTATTACCAAATCACATTTCACGTTTAATGTACCTACAAACGCTATTATTTGTACAAACGATTGAAGAAACATTATATGGTCCACAGTCATCAGGAATGACACACTTGTTAGTCAAATATGTCAAAAATGTATGAAACTTCTTAAATCATATGAAGAAATTGAAAAAGCTTAATCTAGTATGTCAGTCTGCACTGTGATCGGCAATTTAATTAAAGCAATATCTTACTAGGGAGGATTTGAAGGGTCAAATCCATACCAGATACTCTAGCTGGATCACTGGAGAGTGTAGTCTTGCTAAGAAAGCTCTTTTGAGCAAAATCAAAATGGGCGACAGAAGGAAAATAACAGTTGCGAGAAAGCACTATAGGGCAATCTTGTGTGGCCGTAGAAAGATTTATTTGGGAGGAAGCCCCATGGGATGAAAGCACAAAAAAAAAAAGCCATTATGCGAAATGTTATCCAAAAGGAGCCGATCTGTTGATTTTTAAGCAGACTCTGCTCTAACAACTGAGCTGTGGGTAAGCCACTTCTTTAGATTGTATGAGGAGTGGGATATAGATGTGTGGCCCAATGAAGACTCAACTAGATGTTCTCAGGTAGGCTCCCAACTAGAAAAAAGTGTAAAAGAGTCTTTGGTCTTTGGACTGGACAAGACAGAACAAGCTCTACACCAGATAAGGAGGGAGAAAGCAGACAGCATTCTTGTGGACCTGTATTATTCTCAACGCACAATCTGGTTCATACCTGGTGCATAATCAAGCATAGCACTGCCATCATGGGAGGAGCGGACATTCACCAATCCTGGTGAAGACATATCATTGTCCCCATTCAAAACAAGAGGTGAAAAGATATTTACACTAATTATAGGCCTATTAGCCTTATTGACAACAGCCATAAAATATGTTGACCAATTTATGGAGCAGAGATATGGGGCACTACTGACACTACCTCTTTGGTTTTGGCAGAAAAAAAACCTAGGTCATTGTTTGATTTACCAACAAGAACTCTCATGTTACCAATCTGCTTTGACTTAGCACTGAACATGGTGGACTTAGAGATACTCTTAAAATCACTCAAATACTGTGTTCACCTGAGGCCTATTGTTGAATTGACTCCCCTTATTGTGAGGCTTTAAAGGAACTCATTGAGCTAGATAAAAGTGCAAGCAGTCCCTGGCTTACCTTGGTCAAACGCCTCTGTGTTCTTATCAAAATGGAGGATCTGTGGCAGACACCCACGCTAATGGAAAGAGTTACATCCAGCAGGGTGAATAATATTTACTGGGACTGCATGGTACTTAAAATATGGAATGATCAAAGCGATGAGGGCCTTACTGCAAAATTCCTTCTCCACAAATGCATTCCTAGTTTTGAGCAATATTCGGATCGAATCATGTCTAGGCACAAAAAAACCTCTAAATAAGATTTAGAATTGGCAGGTTACCCCTTAAAAAGTGTACAGCTAGATGAGCTATTGTTGCAAAGTCATCCTGTGCCCTGGGCACCCTCAGATGTTTTGCTGACTGGTGCTGGTGGTAACTGCCTCTGACTGTCCCTGGGCACTGCCTAACTAGGCCAGTGCTATGCTAAAAACACACTTAAAGTATACTGAAAACACCAACATATACTAGGTTACACTATGGGTAAGAGTACTCCTATGATTGGCATGACCTCCCCTATTAGGCCCTAGTACATATTAGGGAAGGGGGATGAATACTACCTTTAAACCCCTAGTATATAACAGGGTATGGTAGTTTAGTGGCCAGAAGCCCTTTCTGCACTTGCATATGTGCACTGCTGAGGCCGGGGGTCAATTTAAAATCAGCCTTGTTTTGCACCAACCCGGCCCTGCACTCTGCTGACTATACCTGCTGCACGATCTGCAACTACAGCCCTGTGTAAATAACTTGCTGCAAAAGGATTAAAACATGTACTCCCTGAAGCCGAAAGTTAACAGAGCTCACCTGGACCATCACCACCAAGAATACCCAGCCTGGAGTTCTGTAAGGGATTTGTCCAAGTGGATTGTGGGAATTGAAGTCACAAACTTTCAAGGACCAGCTTGGAGATTCCAGTCCCTCGGACAAAGTTTTGGACACTTTGGGACCCTCAATGGAACATCAAGAAGAATTTCCAGAAGTTTCAAGAACTTTGGAACAGCATTGGAAAAAAGCTCCATACGTGGTCCTGGCCAGCCAAGCTGGTGACCTTCAACCGCGAGCCAGTCTGCCATCTAGGTTTGTCCCGCTGATAAGCTACCGAGATCTGACTTCCAAAGTTTGACCGGGAGTTGGTGCACACCCAAGTTGGGCGAACCTTCACCGAATCTGGCTTGCTGAAAAGCATCGAGGGGTTCGGGAGGAAAAGCGCTGTAAAAGTTCAAAAAAGAAAAGGTGACTGGCACCAACCGCCACCCACCTTCAACCGCTGGCCGGACTTGATCTCTGGTTCATCCCGCTGGAAAGCTCTGGAAGTCTGACTTCCTTAAGTTTGACTGAGAGCTCATCGCAAGGCATTCCAGCAAACTCTCACCAAATCTGGACTGGCTGAGATCTTCAGGGGACGCTGGAAAGAAAAGCTCCAGAAAAGTTTCTAAGTCAGAATGTATTGTATCTTTTACTATTATCTATCTGTGTTGTTCTTTTATGTTTTTTTATTAATCGAAATAAAGTAAATGCTTGACTTGACTAGTTCCTAGGCTCCTGCAATCTTCAAAACTCTCAAAGCAAGACAATGAGTATTTGTAGGAAATCAAACAGGAACTACAAAAAAATAAGCAGGCTACATTTTGTGAATTATTTTGTGATTGAGCAAGAAGTTGTTTTTAGCTAATGTGTATTATAAAGCTATCTTCCCACCACCAGTCAGTCAGACCATAACTGAACCTGACCAAGAGCAGAAGAAGAAGGTTATGTCTAGATCTGCCTCTGACATGCACCTCTACTCCACTTGTACAGAGAAAATGGAAGTGCTCCTTATGGCCATGTGCTTGACTCCTGTTTCCTTCAGTGACCTTTCGGGTGACTCAAATGGTCAGCTGAGGGCCCTGCATACTGCTTGACCCCCTTTAGGTGATACCTGGACCCTAGGAGCTACCTTCAGGAATCTGGCAGCTCTATTAAAAAGGGGATTTTTCAGCACCTGCACACAAGTTAGACTTAGGGGCTTATCAGGATGGCGGGTGGGCTTTCATCCGCCTACCACACTATTGTAAACGGGACCGGCGACAGGATGTCAGTGATCGCAATGCCTGCAGCACACCCCACAATGCACAAATTGGATATTTTACATCTGTGCCTGCCACATGGTGCAGGGATATGCCACAAACCATAGATTTGAGCAATGGGAGAAAATGGGCCAGCTAAGGGTCCCCAAAGTCCCTTTCTGCCTGGCTTTTAATGGTGGGCCATGAAAAGGAAGGCGGAACGGCACATTGTAATTACTACTACAGTGCCTGGCAGCCACCACCAACCTTGTAGGGAATACAACTCCCTCCGCCGCACTGGTGGGCTCAAGGAGCCCTTTGGATGCGGAGTAGTCAGTCTTTCCGACCGCCAACCAACCGCCCGCCATTGTAATATGGCGGGTGGGAAACTTGCTTGTGATGGCGGTGAGGTCGCCACCAACCGGCTGGCTCACCGTCATCGTAATTGGCCCCTTAGTTGTTTATTGGACCAGTGGAGAACCATGAGAAGGTGCAATGCCTTATAAAAATGCATGACCTCATCAGCCGAGCTATGGCAGTTAATGCTGCTTGAGTGAAATGGTGGCTACTGTGGGACAGCAAAAAAGTACGTATCTAACAATGTGGAGCCCTAATTAGTTGCATCATCCTGTCTTGTCCCATTGAAAGATTTTGAGATTCCCTAAGCTCAATTTTGGGACCAGGACAAGGTGAAAAAGTCACCAGAACAGCTAAGTTCTCTCGGCACCTACACAATCCAGTCTTGTTCTACTCAGATATACGTGATTTTGAGGGACCCTCCTTAGCTAAAGCATCCTTCTTCACCCCATTGCAGGAGTTTGATTTCCAGAAAAAGGGGCAATTTCTGACTGCTGTGACCTGGTAGACTTACCGTATCCAGTTTGTTTTGTCTATATGTATTGTCTTGGCGATTTTGACATATGCATTTGAAATGCATATGTCCAGTTCCATTAATTTAATTTTGACTTTTTTGTGTGATTTTGTTTTTCGATTTTTCTAAGTTGATTTTGGAATTTTAATAATAGCTTGTCAGGTTCCAACTACTAATAAGAATGGTCACTTGCCCTCAGGGTACAAAAACTTATGAGCTACTCATTGATAAGAGGCAGACATAATGTGACATAACTAAGCAAGATTGAAGGAGATGGACAACAGGTCAGCGGAAGGTTCACACATAAATTCGCTAGAGCAGGGACGAGCAATAGCTAGTAGCACTTCAGAGGGATGAAATACTTTGCAAACATATGTTTTCCACAAGAACAAACATGCGCAAAAGCTGTTCTTGTGGCTCCTAATAAATGCACAGTTAGTACCTCATTTATCGTCCCATCATCTTTGATGTTTTTACCCATCCCTCTGTTTCCTATGTTGTTCCTCTCCTGTATTTATCCCATTCCTCTCCGTGTGCTCCAGAGTACCCGTTCCACTACCACATTCTTCATCCCTCTCCAAGTTTCTGACACTTCAGTCGGCCACAGGGCACGTATTGAAGTATGCCCTGGGGCGAAGTATAGTTTACCAGCAGCAACAAAAACAAGTTTCACAAAACGTGTGAGCAATACTTGATCCAGTCTTTATTGGTAATTCGTTATTCTCCTTAAAGCCATAGCTACTAGGAGATAAATAAAGACTTTCTTTGTGAAACTATACTTTACCTACCACGATATTGAACCACATTCGCAAATATGTTGCTGTAACTTACTATTGTAGAACTCACTGACGTTATACGTAGCCCAGGAGTACTACAAGATTAATACATCAAGTAATAGTAAAACCTTTATGAATTGAGTCCAATGTATTATTAAGTTGTTACTAAATTGGTAGGGGACCTTTTCCCAAATTAATAATTCTAATCAATCAATCCATCCATCCATCCATCCATCCATCCATCCATCCATCCATTCATCCATCCATCTATCTATCCATGTTATTTGTAGCATGTGTGTTAGTAAACATGCATTTCAGCACTTAGTAATGCAGTGCAAATCTCATTCGTCTTGTTATTTTTATTCTCTGGAAAGTAACATGAAAACTTACTCAAACCCACTCTGCTTAACATCAAGCAACACTGGCACCTATCAAAATCAATGTCATGCTAATCCTCCGTTGACCAGTTTTCAACAGATCACGATTTTGTTTCCTGGATGTCCACCACTGTCTGCACCCACAAAACCCGATTTTAGAAGGATTTAATTGAGATTAAAAAGAAAATGAATTTCTCCGCGGATGAAATACACGCTTACTTCGTTTAATTGAATTAGATGCGAGGTTGATGACCCAAGAACGGGAAAGAAATGAGGGAAAATAGCTGGACAGATTGCAGTTTCACAGAGACAGCTTCAGAAAGTCAATCTGTGCCCTCTAAGTGATAATAAAATCCAACAATTTCTTCATAAAAATAAACACAGAAACAGCCTTGAAACAAATTAGGATGTGCAAACTGTTCACATTTTTCTGTGGTAAAAGGTCAATATATTAAAGGAGCCATAAACTACCACCAAAGCTGTTATAGCAGATAATGTTCTTTTTCAGTTTTTTAAACCTTGCCAGAAAAAAGGATTGCCGCAGATTCATGTGAACCTCTTACACTAAGAAACATTTTAGAAAGTTTCAGAAGTCATCTTAAAGAAAAAAATACACATCATGTGCATAGAGATCGTCGATTCTGGTTATGGATACATATATGGGCTCATAATTGGTGTTCAAGAAAAGTAGCATTGCATAAACCAGAGATGCAGCTGGGGAGCGAGTATTATGCAGATTTAACATTGTTGTAGGAGGAGAGGAACATCTTGAACCACTTGAGATTGTTTCCCTTGTATGTCAGGTAATAGGAGTGAAAGTAGTGCTATTCAACCAAAACAGGCAGATATGAGAGAGAGAGCGAGAGAGAGAGTGAGAAAGAGAGCGAGAGAAAAAGAGAGAGAGAGGGGGGGAGAGAGAGGGGTACCTTATCCTACAGTTCATATTATGGCTACTGGGTAACAAGCTTTGGGCCACATGTATCAAGCAATTTTGCGCTCGTGAGCAGGCCGATTCGCAGAACTGGTCTGTTTGCGAACACAACATTTTTTTTTCCCATGTATCAAACCCTATTTTGCGATTCAGTAACCTGTTACTGATTCTCAGAATGGGTTTGCAATTTGGTATTTGGAAGGGGCGTGTTCAGGGCGTCCTTTCCAAATACCGAATTCTAATGGTATATATGATTGTTTTGTGACCGCGAATGCGGTCACAAAACATTCGCATTTTGCCACCAACTTCAAGTTGAATGTATGCAAAAACTCTTTTTATGAGCAGGCAGTGGTCCCAAAGTAAAACTTTTAAATTTGCATTTTGTAAAGTGATGGGCTGCTTTTCAAATAAAAAGATTGCTTTATTTAAAAGCAATCATAGACATGGTGGTCTGCTGTGATTTTTGTGATTCCTAATGGGTCGCAAATTGCAACCTACCTCATTAATATTCATAAGGTAGGTCATTTGCGACCCACTGGGAATCGCTGAAAGTGTTCAACACACTTTCATACATGTCGTTTTGCGTTTTCCTTATTGCAAATCACAGGGATTTGTAACTAGGGAATCACAAACTGGCTTCTTAATACATCTGTCTCTCTGCCTATGATTCATTGAGCATGGAAACTACAGTGTTGGTTTGCAGCCTGGTCTAGAGAAAGGTTTGAAGAAGAGGATGGGAAGCTTCAGTCCTCTAATTGTAGCTGAGATGAGGCAGTAGGCAACCTAGGGGCATATATATGAAACGATTTTGTAGTCGCACACGCTGCGAGTCGCAAAAAAGCCGCGTTTGCGAATACAAAATCGCTAACCGCGATGTATGAGACATTTTTGCATCGCAATATTAAGGAATCGCTAATTTTGCAATTTCTTAAGTTGCGAAGCAACAATTCTGAGAATTTCTGTGCAAATTCTCAAACAGCGACTTTTCAGCTTGCTAAAATCGCTATTTGAGAATTCGCAGTTAAAGAAATCGCAATGACATGTATGAAAAAATGGCAAACTGCGAAAAATGAAAATTCGCATTTTTGCAAATCGCAACTAACACCAAGTACATGCAGGTGGTAACCAGGTGCAAGCTCCTTAAACCAGCCCACAAGGCTTCAGGTTTTTCCACAATGGCAGCACTATATGTAATAGCCAGGAGGCTGCGAATTCGGGCTGTAGCACAGAGGAGAATGCGACAAGAACGGATCTTCAAACTGCGTGTCACTCTGTTCCAGCAGACTGAAGAGGAGATCCATGAGAAGTACAGGCTGGACCCAAATACCATTTTAGACCTGATTAAGGAGCTGAAACCCTATCTGGAACACCCAACACACAGGACCCAAACAATTCCCACCCATTGTGCAGGTCCTGTGCTCCCTGCACCTCCTGGTGTCAGGGAGTTTTCAAGGGGTGATAGCAGTGGCAGGTGGGGTCTCACAGAGTGCCCTGTTGCGCTTCTTCCATGCCTTCTTAGATGCAAGGCTACAGAGGCTAACACATCACATACACTTACCCAGCACACAACAGGCATTACAGGTAACAAAACTGGACTTCTACAAGATCGCACATTTCCCCCACGTTATTGTCTGCATAGATGGGACCCATGTGGCCCTCATCCCCCATCCACAAATGAATATGTCTTCAGAAACCGTAAATCCTACCATTCCCTGAATATACAGGTCATGTGCAATGCCAAACATATCATCAATGACATTGTAGCTAAATACCCAGGCAGTACTCACGACTCTTTCATCTTTACACATAGTGGGATACACAGACGTCTGAATGCTGGCGAGTTTGGTGAGGGCTACCTGCTAGGTAAATGCATGGCACACATCCATCCATACAGTACATCTTGTGAGGGGGGTACAGTGACTCACCTTTTGTTTCTTTCCTTTCAGGTGGCAGTGCCTATGCAGTGCGGGACTTCATACTGACCCCCGTATCTGAATGCAGCCAATGCAAGGGAGAGGAGATTCAACAGGGCACACAGATCTACTCGCTGTGTCATAGAGCGTATGTTTGGGATCCTGAAGAGCTGTTTCCGGTGCCTGCAAAAAAGAGAAGGAGCACTCCAATACAGCCCTGAAACCTGCTGCAAAATCATGGCTAGCTGTGCAATGCTCCACAACTTAGCAATGAAAAAAGGCATCCCAATTGAAGTTACTGATACAGATACATCGGAAGATGATGGCCCAGGTCCCCCTGGCAGACCAGCATCTGGAGTTGGGGCAGCTGCCGGACGTCAGAGATGGGCTGAGTTCACACTGAACTACTTCTAGGTGAGTAAGGATGACATGAGGCAACATAATTATTTTAATCAGTTCTGTGTTTATTCATACCTTAAACAGCAGTATGAACGTGTGTCACACGGTCTGACAAACACAATGACTGTTGCTGTCCACAGCACATGTTATGTCCACAGTGCAGGTAGTCCTAAAATTCTGTGGACTTTGTATGAATGGGTTGCATCACCCATTGGCGTGACTCTTTTAGTGTACAGTTCACCTCCTTCGGTGACGGACTGCTGCTGGCCGTTCTCCTGGCTGAGTGCCCTCCGATGGGTACCTAGGTGCTGCACCCTGCATCCTGTCTGCCACTGCGCCTTGTTGTGTCTGGCAATGTTGGTGTGCAGCTACTCCTGCTCAATGTCTCCTCACTCTCCCCTGAGAGCATAAGTGCTGTGCCACCTGTGTTTTCCGTCTGCATCTGTTCTACAGCACTGGTGACCTGCGCCAGGCCTCTTGCGATGTTGTGGCAGGTGTGTGATATTTCTACTTGCATGCTTATGCTGCGGCGGGTCAAGTTGCTTGTGGTGGTGCGCAGGCGGTTCACTGCCTTGTTGTAGCTGGGCAGACGGGCGTTAGCACATTGGGCAGCCCTGTCCCTTTCTTCTTGGTCACGGTTCAATGTCACACACAGGTCACGTATGGCACATGCCATGGCCATGATGCCCTCCCTCATGTAGTGCTGATTTTTGTTTAATTTGCAGAGCTGCCTATTTATTGACCGCAATGATTTTTGTTGCAGGCGCTGTACCTACAGCATGCTGTTCTCCAGACCTGTGACTGTGGGATCTTCTACTGTGGCAGTGTTGGTCCTGGCCCTTGACCTGCATGTTTCAGTTCCTGGGTCCCTCAGTTGGGGTGTGTGCTGTCCACGCATGTGTGAGACACCCTGCCTTAGCTCTGCATGTTCATTCTCCTCCCCTGTGACCTCTGTGTCATCCTCCAATTGGGGCAGTGGGGGCACAATTGTGCACTTCCTGCGTGTGATTGGTGTGGGCTCTGTGTCGTCGCATGAGTCCCCATCATCAGCCTGGTCCTCAGCATTGTCCTGGATTGTGCTGCGGATGTAAAGGGGAATTCATGAGTTTGTGACAATGTCTGCATTTTGCACTCAATAAAGTTTTTACAATTTGTATTGGCTAAATTCTGACACTCTCTTTTCCCCATTTTCACTGATTCACATGTTGCATTAAATTTGCTATGTCTCATGGACACACTATCATGCATCTGACTACGTCTCCCATGATGCATTTCTTGGTGTGCTGCAAGAAGTGGACCGGAGTGACATGTGTAGTTTGGGTTTGGTGCTTGCCTGACAGTGTGCAAGGGATGGGGATGTGTGCGGCTATATTTTGCATGCATCTTACCTTGGCTGCTGGTTGCAGGGTCGGAGCTGTCTATGTCAGCCACACCACTGACACTCTCAGGCAGGAGGGTTGACTCCACCAGCTCCTCACAGGGTGTTGGGTCTGTTGCTGTGGATGCTCCTCCCCTGGTCTTGTTGGCCTCCTTCAGCCTGGCTGCCACCCTCTCCTTCGACCTTTGCCGCATGTCGTACCATTTTTTTCTTAATTCTTCCACCGTGCGATGGGTCACACTGACAGCATTTACTTTTTGCTGGATGTACAGCCAGATCTTCCTTTTCCTGGACTCAGGGACCCGGAGTGCCTTCTTTCCGAAGAGGAGCTCATGGCTGCACACCATTTCCTTAATGAGCACCTCCTGCTCCTTGTCACTAAATTTGTGCTTCCTCTTCCTTTATTCTCCCTCCTTGCCCACATGTTGTTTCTGGGACTCCATTGTGGATGTTCCTCTGCTGTGCTCACTCAGTATTTAGAAGGGGCGTGTTTAGTGCGTCCCTTCCAAATACCGAATGGCAGCGATACGTATGAATGAATTTTTCGGGACCGTGAATGATGTTGTTAAACAGTCGCATTTTACCACCAACTTTAAGTTTGAGGTAACCTATTTGTAAATGAGAAGGGGTCCTCAAGGACCCCTTTCCCTTTGGGAAAGGCTGCAAAAACGTTTTTTAAGAGAGGGCTGTGGTCTTACAGACCACTGCCTGTACGTAGAAAATTAAAAGAAAACCTTTTTTTTCGTTTCAATGCAATCCATTTTCCTTTAAGAAAAATGGGCTGCATTTAAAAAAAATGATTGCTTTATTGAAAAGCTAACACGGACATGGTGGTCTGCTGACCATAGCAGGCCACCACCCCATGATTTTAGCGATTCTTAGGGGGTCGCAAATTGCAATCTACCTCATTAATATTAATGAGGTAGGTCGATTTGTGACCCCCCTAGGAATTGCTGAATGAAACTCTTGGAGTTTCATACATTAGTAATAGCGATTACCTATTTTCGATTTGCTGAAAATTGCAATTAGGTAATCGCTATTACTAATGTTGATACATGTGGCCCTATTGTCTGTTAAATCACTCAGGAGCTGGTGATATCTTGGGACTCTTTAATCTCACACGGATTGGTAGGTGTACTTTGTATCCACCAAGGTACAGTGAGGAGCGGCTATGAGGGAGTACATTGCTTCACAGACTACACAAAGGTGAACGTTTCTATAATGCTATCTAAGATAGGCTGTCATGCTACCCAGCTATGAGTTACTATTTACCAACAGTCAGTTTTGAGAAGATAGTTGCTCAGCAACACGAAACATTATTGGCAAAGCCTGTTTCATACCACCAAGAATGGAAAGTCCATGGCATTCCTCCAAGAAAGGGGGGAACCAATTCAGACCATTATGGTGTCCACCCAGGAGCGGTGATGGTGCAGTGCAAAAACCTAAGTAAATCAATCAAATCGATCTGACAACACAATATTGGGTCCATTGGACAGAATGTAGTTAGATTTAACTAGGTGGGAGACAGGAATATAGGTGCTGAGTATATAAGGAATACATGTGAGAGATGCATATATCAGCATGGGTTCTGGCCCTAGAACCTGCCTTGCTTTAATAGTCCCAAACAAGGAAAACACCACAGAAAGTTGCCTTAATCTCTCCACATTTTACCTGGGCATTTGGAGTGGGCGCCTTGAAAAGCGTATTTTAGTAAATTAGACTTGAAGTCATGCTCTGACCTCTGAGATCAATGAGGCAAACCTGTGTCAGAAAAAAGATGAGAAGAAGAGGGAGGCTTCAGATTAAGTTCCAGTAGATGGTGGACACAAGGGAGGTAGCGGGTGAGGTGATCCAAGGAGAAGGGAGAAAGCAGGGTCAAGGGAAGAAACTGTAAATACAGAGTGAGAAAAAACCAGGAGTTCCAGAAGGGCTAAAACGCAGCAGCAAAAATTAACATACAGATTGGGCTTCTTTTTTTGATGCTTTTGAAAGGACAACTCAATTTTCTTTTTCAAAGTAGCTCACTCCAATCAGAGTATCAAAGGTACTGCTTCAAAAAAATATTTTTAAAAACTTCGAACTTCTAATCACAGTTATTGCAGTTTGGCTTTTAAGATGCAATAATAATTCATTTTTGCTTGATTGATATCACTTTCCTCATGCCTAAGCCTCAAACTCTAACGTCCGACATTGCACTTAATATAGAAGTAACAATAACAAATATTACGGAGAGAGAGACTGCTACAGTGGATGCTTTAGAAAGGAGAAATCTAAAGTTTTAATCAAGGTGTCTCCAATGCCCTCTTCACAAAAACTATTCAAATAAAGTTACGTTTTTCAGCAGTGTAGGGAAAAATAAAATGATAATAACTCAATGTTATTATCATTTTATTTGTTCCTGTTGTGGGCGCTGCAGCTTTGCCAGAGCAGTGGAAGGGAGGACTGGTTTTCACTCCCTAAGTGTGCATGAAAGTATGGCCAGTCATCTCGGGTGGGAAAAACATTCATGCGCAAATCGCATGTTCTCCACAAAGGCTGTATTACAGCCTGGATGGAAAACATTCCCAGGCTCCCAGTCCCCATCTGAGCGCCAAACAACAGTGCTCAGACCAATCACAATGCTTCACTGCAGCATTGTGATTGGCTCAGGGGAGCCTGGGGACTTCCTGTTCAGTGTTCTGCCGGAGGGATGAGGAGGATGTGGCGAGGAGATAAGTTGAATTTTTATTTTTATTTACCACCTTCCTCCCTCACCCGCCTCCTTGCCCCGCCATCCCAGATCCATGCCGGCCTCCATTGAAGTTAACCTATGATGATTCTAACCCTTGCCATTTAATTGTTCAGAAACATTGAGATTACTGCATTTAGGCTGGATGTTCAATTAATTTCCCCAGGCCTCAGCCTCAAACTACATATTCCCAGATGCACTTAAACATTTTTCGTTAGAATATAGCTTTCTTACTGATAGTAAAAGTTGGTGTAGGTTGATTATCAATTACGTACGGATGGCTTTTACTTACTGTAAACCATGCAGATCCGGACTACATTGCTAACAACTGAGAAGGACAGCTGGAATAAAGATAAAGAGAAGCTCAAAGTTATGTAACTAAGGGCCACATGTCTCATGCATCTTACCAGTCGCACATGGCCTGATCGGGCTGTTTGCGATCGATAAAATGCATTTCGGTATTTATGAATCCCAATTTGAGATTCGGTAACATGTTACCAAATTGCAATTTGGAATTGGTAATACATACTGATCCAGTATGAGGAAATTACGTGTTTAGGGCATCCCTTTCTAATACCGAATCGCAGCGGTATGTAGGAATGTTTTGTGACCAAAATGCGGTTGCCACGAGTCCCCATGAGACCCCTTCTCCTTTATGAATGTTCGTAAAAATGTTTTCAAGAGCAAGCAGTGGTCCTAAAAGAGAAAACTTTTAATTTTTCTTTTTTTAAAGCAACCAATTTTACTTTAAGTAAAACAGTCTGCATGAAAAAAATATGTTGCTTTATTTAAAAGCAATCACATACATGGTGGTCTGCTAACCCTAGAAGAACACAATGCATGTGATTTTAGCGATTCATAATGGGTTGCAAATTATGACCTGTCTCTATAATATTAATGGGGTAAGTTGATTTGAGACCCACATTATGAAACGCTAAATGAAACTCATGGAGATTTATATATTAAAAAAATGATTACCTAATTGCGATTCACAGAGAATCACAATAAGGCAATCACTATTTGAAATAAGGACACATGTGGCCCAAAAAGTATATCAAAGCATGCTAGGCTTAACTGGTCAGGTAGTGAATTAATCAGTGGTCATGATATTCCTGCCTAAAGGGATGGCGTTTCAGGACTAAGGGCCAAATTTGCGACTTGCAATTTGCGACTCGCTAAATTTAATGTACAACAGTGTCTCAGACACTGCTTGCGATTCCCAATGGGGTCGCAAATTGCGTGCCTCATGAATATTAATGAGGCTGTCACAATTTGCGACCTCATTGGGAATGGTAAGCACTCCCAGGGATGGTAGCATGCTGGGGTCAGCATACCACCATGTCTGTGACTGCTTTTTTAATAAAGCAGTTTTATTTTATACAGCCCGTTTTCCTTAAAAGAAAAACGGGAGGCATTTAAATAAAAAAAATGAAACTGTTCAGTCTCATTTTTCAGGGGCAGGCACAGCCTGCTCTTAAAACATATTTGCAAACCCATTTACAAAGGGGGACCCCTTCCCGTTTACTGTTGGCTTAACACCCTTTTGACAAGGGTGGTACACTGCGACTGTTTTGCGACTGCAAATGTGGTTGCAAAACAATGGTACATGGCATTTACACTCGGTATTAGAAAGAGATGCCGTGGCACACCCCTTCCTAATACTGAGTCGCTAACCTTATTTTGAGAGTCGCTAATAGGTTAGCGACTCGCAAAATAGGGTTAGTACATTGGGCAGATGTTTTTTGTGGTCGCAAAGGTGCCAAATTCCCCTTTGCAACTACAAAAACTGGTAGTACATCTGCCCCTTAATGAAAGAGTAAGACAGAAGGGGACAGTCTGATAGCAAGGGACAGAGAGCTCCATCATGAGAGGAAGCCAAAAAGGAAGCCTAGGTTTAACATAGCAGAGTTTGGGGACGACTATGTGCAGCAGCGCACTACTTCAAGTGACTCTGAACATGCAATTTGCTTGACAAATAAGAATACTTTACCTATCATCCTTTCCTACTAGACATTGATTGTTATGTTTTATTTATTATTTCCCAATCATCTTTGCCTGCTATTGGTTTCAATCACACAATAGCTACACATGCATTTAATTGCTCTAACCTCACTCCAGCAGAGTTACTGACTGAGTATCCGCCGCAGTCAAAATAAATTTACCAAGTAAAAAATGAATAACAATTCATCTGAAGCAAAGCTTCAGAAGTATTACTTATTGTGTCTGATATTTAGTTGAACTGAATCCAAACAATGAGATGCAAGAACTTGGCTCCCTTGTCATTCTGGTCTGACAGCTGTGCGAAGTCCACCATGTTCTTCCCTGTGGTGGTTATGAGACAAGTTCTGTTACATGGAATTAGACTTCCAGTGCACAGAATGTGGAGTTGTTTTGGATGTGGGTGAGCATGACAGACTGGGTAACGACCCCCAAGCACAAGAAGAAAGTAAGCAGTAGTGTGTGTGAGAGAGAGCACATGGTTCAGTAGCAACTGACCAGACTGAGCTGGAACCCCAGGAAATTAGGCAAGTTATAAAATCTGCTAGAGGGAATTGAGCTCGCTCCTATGTTATTAGTGACAACACACAATAGTCAGGCCCTCTTTACCTACCCCCTGCAATGGAACTTTCTTGAGGGCCTGAGGAATAAAGGGGTTAAGATCAATTTCAATGTATTTACAATTACAGTGTAACCCATTGGCTCACACAGTAATGCCCAGATTCAATAAGTGGAATTAAGTAAAGATTTATTACAAATTCAGAGCCAATGTACTATAAATCAGTCTGAGAAACATAGGGGGAGATTTACAAACATTTTGGCACAAAAGTGACGCTAACCAGTGCAAATTTATTTTTTGCTATTTACTTTCCAGCGCAACTTGTTTTGCGCTGGAGAGCACCCAAAAAAGTAACACAAAGCAGCTGAAGCACTGCTGTGCGTTACTTAGCGCCCAAGGGGCATTACATTGATGGGACATGGGCGTTTCCATACAACCACCAATGCCTTTTGATGCAAAACCCTATTTACAAAGATTTGTAGACATGGTTTTGCGCCAAAAGTTAACACCCCTTCAAAGGAGGGGCTAACAGGAGAAATGCTTTCATTTCTCAGTGATTTTCCGACTTTGCATTTGTGTTGCAGTGCGCATATAAAGTGTGAAAAGCTTTGCATCTTGTCTAGGCATAGTACTTTGTACAGGAAGGATAACCTTCCTGTACAAAACCTATGTTAGACTCATGCGCACACCCTTTTGCTATGGCGCTAAGGTCTGTGCCTGGTGCACGGCAGCTGAAATCAGCGCCAGCACAATTGAAAGGGGAGGAGAGAGCCATATCTCTGAAGATATGGTGCACTCCTGCAACACAGCGCACGCTTGCACAGATTTTTTGAAAATCTCTCCCATAGTATAAAAATACAAAATTACCAATGGAAAGCTAAATGGGTGCACAACGTTTATCCTCAATAATAAACAGCCATGAGGAATTCAGTAGCCATAGTACAAAGGATAAGGAATAAGGTTTGATGATTAGATTGGAAAGATTCAATCCTCTTGCCTATGACGCTTGAAGGAATATTAATTCTCCTTAACTAACCCACACTAATTAATGCTAGATGGGAAAGCCCTAATTAGATCCACTAAAGTAGAAAGTTGTCAACATAGCAAAACAGTGATAGAAGTTTTCCAGACAAAGAATATTGCATAGCACAAAGCCAAACAACAGAAATAGCATAAAGAGGTCTGTACCTCTCCTAGATTGAAAGGAATCTGAATCTAATTAAATTGTGGTTGCTTAATTATACCGACAGAAAGAACCTGTGAGAATCCCATATTAAAGGTATCAGTAATGTCTACCTTCAAACAGTACTTTTTGGCAGCTACACTTGTGACTCCTTTCTTTGATCCACATATTCAGAACCCCATTGAATTCCACTCATATCCTCATTCCTCGCAGACAGTAGTCCTCCCTTAGTTAGTTAGTTTTATCGTCCTTGCCAAGAGTACTCCTTTTGAACTTCCCTGTCTTGGTCACTCAATGTGCCTTTCATGCAACTGCACCTGCAGAGGAGAGAAAAACAATGCACCCAAAGCAAATATTGCAGGTTAAACGTTGTGAAATGCAAATATTAAGTCCTTTGGTCAATTTTAATACAGCAAACATTCCAATACAAATAACTACGTGATTACAGATGCATAGACAGCTACACTATAAATGCGAAATGCTGTTTGAATAGATATATTTCCGATTATACAATAGATGCAAAATGTTATTTAAATGAGTACATGAATACATGAGTATTAACAAGGTTATTCAAACCACACATATGCAGACATATATGAAAACTGCAATTCATTGTTTCTTTAAGGGAAACATTAATATGTACGCAAATATAAATGTGAAGGGTCATGATACATGTACTTTTGATATTGGTTCAAGTGCACTACACCTCATTAATCACATCACATCACATGAATACATGAAGCCAGAAGTACACATGTATGTGGCCTCATCAATCATGTAAGGGTAGAGATAAAACTACGCTAATTCAATCTGATTAGGAAGGGGCGAGCCAAGGACATTCCTTCCTAATAGCGACTCAGAATGGTATGTATTTGTGACCTCATTTGCAGTCGCAAAATGCTTGCATTTTACTGCCTACTTCAAGTAGATGGTAAGCCACTCGCAAACTGTAAGGAGAACCCTTTTCCTTTGTGAATGGGTGCGAAAATAGGACCACTGCCTGCCCTTAAAAAAATCGAAAGAAAAACTTTCATATTTGTTTTAAACACTCCTGTTTTCCTTTATGGAAATTGGCCTGCATTTGAAAAAAAAGTAGCTTTATTGACACAAACATGGGGCTCTACTGTCCCCAGCAGGCCACCATTCCTGTGTTTTCAGGCCATTCCCAAAGGGTTGCAATTCGCAACCTGCTTCATGAATATTAATGAGGCAGGTCCCTTTCGACCCATTTGAGAATCGCAAACAGTGTCTCAGGCAGTGTTGTACATTCCATTTTGCAAGCCAAAAATTGCGATTCACAAAACATTGCAATTTGCGACTCGCAAAATGGAATGGTCGTACATCTGGCCCATAGGGAGCTATAGAGTGGTGTTATCCTTGCCACATCTAAAAAAGAATCACTTTTCCTTATAATGTTTTTAATTTTCCAAATTAGTGGTGCAGTTGCGGGCTACACAAAGTGACAAGCAACATTCAGACTCTTCTTCATTTATGTAAAGTTTGCCAAAGGGAAAAGGGGTTGGGTGACGGAGGCTAATGGCTGCAAGGGCTAGTCAGAGAAAGAGAAATTCCATCCCCATGGGGGCAAATTGGGGAAGAAAAGAGCATCTGTTTTCGTTGCTAAAAACTTTGTAATGTTTTTATCGGATCTCTATGTAACAATGTGTACATAATTATTTATATGATAGAGGTATCTGATGATGCAGCAGAGCATACAATGGAAATGCCCCATGAGCGAAAATTATATTTCCAGTTAAGGGAGGGTACATTGCCACTAAGAGTCTTTATTATTAGATGGATCATACCTAGCGATGACTTGTGTCCTGTATGCCAGCATAGTAAAGAATCAATGGCCCATTTACTGTTTGTATGTGCTGGATACAACGCCCCACGTTGTGTCTGGTTGTCACCAATTTGCAAGCTCTTGGGAACAAGAAGGTCAAGTGAAACTGAGAGAATCCTAAGAACCGACACAACAGAGGTGATTGCCATAGCAATGGCGAAATATCTGGGGTGGGCGTGGGCAATAAGAGCACGTTTCCTTGATTAAGCTTTAGATTAAAAGAGATAATGTTATGCTGTAACGCATATCATGTGGTATCAACTGCCTTTCCTAAAACTACTTTGCCTTGAAATCTGTAGCTTGCATTATGGTATAACTACAAAGTTTTTATCAGACACAATTGTTACTGTATTTTTATATTGTACATAGTGTTTTAAGGTAATTGTATTCATCCATCCATCTGGGCATGTATCATATTTTATCTGATGTCTTATAGAATTGTTTTAGATGTATTTTTCTGTGCTTTTTTGACCCTTTACGTCAAATAAACCTTTTTGGATTGGATTGGATTTGAAATGTTTATTGCAGGTATTAAGAATAAAACTATAAAACAAACAGTGTTATGACCAGGGCAGGACTTTCCATAGCGGGCACCGGGCATTTCGCCAGTAGGCTGCCAGGGTGGGGGCCTGTTTTAGACCCCTGGGGACTGTTTTTATTACCTGGGCCGGTTTTGTAGTGTAGCTGTAATATCGGCCCCCAGAAACAAAAGCGTCCGGCCCTGCTAATGGCACTCTTGATAATTTGATGGTCAATGGTCTGTTTTCTAGTGTAAAGTGCTTCCAGGACCAAGAAAATCTGAAGGGTTAAGATCATAAACTCCTGTACTTTGAAATGATCAATTTAAACAAAATAAACAGCCAAACGTTGTTAGACCTTTGTTATTAGCAGTGTACATCACTTTGGCCATGGCGGCTATGAGAAGATGGACCATATTTCTGCACAGGAAGTCAGGGGCAACATGAACTAAGTGACTA
Source organism: Triturus cristatus (assembly GCF_964204655.1). Classification (NCBI taxonomy): domain Eukaryota; kingdom Metazoa; phylum Chordata; class Amphibia; order Caudata; family Salamandridae; genus Triturus; species Triturus cristatus. The sequence continues at coordinate 721,019,486 of NC_140588.1, forward strand.
GGAATAGCCCAAGTTAGTGGACAGTACCTATGATTACAACTAGTCAAGGCAAATTAACAATGTCTAATTTATTTTGTTTGAATTTTAATTTTGATACCCTCTTTGATACATTTTGCAATTGAATTAACACAATAATCAGGCACCTGTCTAGAAGTCAGGCACTTGAATTTTACAGTAGATATACATTGTGAATGTTTTCTCACAGCCTTTTCAAATAAGATGCCAAACTTCTGATATTCGGCCACTATAGGTATTTTCCAGAGGATAGAAAATGAAATGCCCAATTTCTCTGCTCAAAGCAGACTTCAAACTATTCTCTAAGACCCAGGCAGCTTACATTTCTTTTATTATCTAGCTAATATTGAATCTATATTGGTACATGCTGTGGTTTATGCTAAGTTGGGGCATATTTTCCGACAATGGCAAAGACATTTTGATGGCAGATATTGTACAATAAATTTGTAAAGAAAGGGGTACCCCATATCTCTTTTCCTATATCAGGGTAAACATAACATATATGAAAATAACCATATAGGAAACACAATAAAACGTGGACTGAATAACTATGGGTAAATATTATTCAAAATTCATATTTTTTATTTAATATTTCATACGAAAAAACAGGGGAGGGAAAGGATAAATGTATATATATATGCACATCAATTTGTAAAACCACAGATGTTAAATCAATCTTTTGTTGACACAATTATCTAATGATGCAATCCCATCTAAGCAGTATAGTCAATAATCTATACAGTCATCATTTAATCAATCCAAGATCAGTAGTCTTATATCACAAACATATATGGTATTTACAATGGAGGCCCAAAAAACAAAGGAGAAGAAAATAACAGATGGGATTCAATTACATATATCGTTCATGGCTAATAATAAATTCTGTTCAGATATTGTACAATAGGAAGCAACTTGTAGCTACCTCCTTAATCTGCTCACTTTCTGCAGATCAGCTCTCAAAAAATAGGTAGGCGTGATAACCTTAGACAGATTATAACTAGCTGAAATGTAAACATATTACCGATGAGTAATTTAATTTATTTCAATCAAATAATGTAGAGCATTGGAAAGAACTGCAAGCTCTCTTCACCTCATTTTCCCCCACTTGGTCCCATCTGCTTGCATTCCCTCCAAATTCCAATCCTCCGGTTGCGGATCCTGATCTCAGGACCGATTCTCCTCTCTCCCAAAGGGACCTCATACCCCTCCAAACACTGCTCTATACCTACGGTTGTAACAATCATGCTTATTTGCTTGGGCCCATTCCCATTTTACAGTTGATCGCTGACACACCTCCCTTTCAATCTTCTTCTACATCTGCAACCCTACATGGACAGCTGTGCAGCAGTACCCACAGTCCTCTAATCTCACAGATTCCCCATCCAGACTGAGAGTGATCCATCTCAACTTTATTGGCCTCACCCACTACATAAAAGGAACACAATATTGTCTTCCTGTCACACACTCAGACCAGATTTTGCACTCATTCAAGAAACACTACTCCATCGCTGAAAGCGTGAAAATCCACTGCAACTAGGATGGGTTAGAAAATAATTTCAAGGAGGGTGGAGCATAACAGGGCGATGCCCCCCCAACAGACCTTAAAGTAAAGATGGGATTGCCATATTAATCAATAAGGGACTGTGTGGGGTTATCTTATATATGATGAAATGTTGAGCCTGTTGCCAGGCTGGAATGTTATCCTTTGAAAATGATTGTATTTGCTGATAGCTGTGAAGCTGAGCTGGAGGTACCTGCTGTTACTCTACAATAAAGATACCTTGTTTTCACAACCTGTGTGAAAGTAGATCTTTACATTGGCGACGAGTTGACCTTCATCTACGCTGGGGAAGATGACCAGTACCTCCACCCCTGGATGAATTTTCTACTACAAAAAAGACTACTACTAAAGGACCCATTACAAGTTTACTACTACCTACTACAATTTTACTACAAATGAGCCTCAACATACTATTGTAAGTACTTTCTTTGCGCAATTCCACAAGATGGCTGCCGGGAGGGAGCTTGCTATAGAAGCTGCGGGGCTAGGGATCACATTTTCGTGAATATCCCCGCGTATGCCCGCCATCTACCCTTGGAATCGACACACCTGAATGAAGGACTACTTATCCAACATTACATTCTATGGGACTACTACACAAAGAAGAGATTTGGTTGTAAAACATACCTGATGACCGTCTGGGATATCGATGCTCCCCGTGGACCGCTTCCGACTTGTGAGGTAATTCAAGCTGGGGCTTAACGATAGTGGATACCGAATTCCGTCTCAGCAGCCGTAGGGTAAGTCTCTCTCCTTCCGGTCACCGTCCCCGAATCCCCCCTTATTGTGGCGGTGATCCATGGGCATAGCAGGGAGAGCACCCCCCCTTCGCCCACTGCCGTGATCCTCTGCTTGGGAGTTAGCCTGAGGGTCACTGTCAAAGAGCCAGAAATGCGGAGAGTGGCCCGAATCCCGAGGGAGTTTTGAGGAGTCTGAACCACGCCCGTGGGCAACTGCTGGGGAGTGAGTACCCGCGCCTCCTGAACCGAGTGGAGCACTTGCTGGGTAATGCGGAGAGTGCCGTACGTTATTAGGGACATATGGTGCTGGCTTATATGGGCCGAACTGCCCTTGCGGCATGGAAATCATGTCATGGCACTGAGGAGATTGTGACGATGCCTCCAGTGGTGCGGCGGAGGAGCCCAACACCGGCTGAAATCGCCTACGCGCACCGAAACAGTCAGTGGAAGATGAAAGCTAATTAAGTCCCACTGGTTGAGATCCGATGCTCCCATATGACTGGCGAGGCTTAAGGAATATCGAGAGTTCCCTAATTTGGCTTAGGTTTTCGACCAGGGGCACCAGAGATTCTTTCCTGCTGCAGCTGTTTAGGACCGGATTAAGGGAAGGGAGAAGGGGCTAGAGAACGCCCGATCTGGAGCTGCACAGGATCGTGGGTTGCTGGCCTGCTCACAGGGGACCCGGCTCTTCCTGATCTGACTATATAGGGGGGAGTTTGCCAAGCAAACCTGATTGGAGTGGTGATTCTGATGGGCAGTTAGAAACTATTAACATTGATGTCGCCCATTTTGTGTGCTTTGCTTTGATGCTGTGGTTCAGCATCCATGCTGTCCACTTGCTATAGAAACTGAAGAGGGGCACCCCCCTCCCTTGGCCTCCATGCCCTGCAGGACATGAAAAGTGACAGAGGACTACATCCCAGAGAAGCCTGATGCAGTGAAAGAGTCAAAGGACTACTTTCTAGCTCAGAACTATCACGGCTGCCATCTTAGATTGGTTAATTTATTTCATACACCTACAGATATAAGTCTAATTACAATCTGAAATCAGCCCTTTTAAGATAGAGGAACAGGTTTAGATAAAGGAGTCAGGAACTCATTGGGCTGAGATTGTATCTAAAGACAAAGCTGAAGGTGCTGCCGCTGGCCGGACCACCCACGACTCTCAGCACAAGGACCTTGGCACATTTTCTTTTTTTTTTAAATGTTGCCTTTATTTCATGGACCTCATATGTAACTATATTAGCTTCGCCCGTGACTTGTCGACTATGGATATATCTAGGTAAACACCTCACTTGCTTCTCAGCCCGTTTATCTGCCCCCATTCCTCGGCCGACGCTGAGAGGGACTGCCTACAATGGGACTCACCTCAACAGCCCTCCTCCCTAGCGCGGCTGTGATTTAGTGAGAGCACAATGCATCATATACCATTCTCTGGCACGAGGAACATCCATTGAGTAAGCACCCATTTCTGCTCGACTGCACACTACTAAATAAATATCAACCTCTAATTTTATTCAAACTTCTTAGCCCCACCCTCCCCCCTCCCCCCTCCGTTGTTGAAAGACCCTTGGGACGCTCGCGCCAGGCACGAAAATTTAACTGTCTGCACACTTCTGCTGATAATTTGTCACTCTCCATCCTGCAGTTAAGCTGCACACACATAATTATAATGGACGCTCCTGTCGGATTCTGGGCTCATGGTTTGCGCTATTTGATCACGCCCGGCGCATCAGCTGCCCCGACCTCGCCTGCATTAATCTGTTCAACTCTCCCTGGCTACCTTTATTACTGCTAATCACTGCCACCTCCTTTACCCTCTCCAAGAGTTTCCTCAGAACTGTGACACCTCCCCACTACTTGCTACCAAGACTACCTGTCTATGCTATTAATGTTGCAATCTATACTGTCATTTTATTTTGACTACTGCCTAACTATTCTTCCATAGTTGAACTACAGACTTCCTTAATGATGGTTTGAACCCTATGTGCTCGTTTGTACTGTTTCTCATTTATGGTTTACTTCTATTGGCTATGATTGGAAGTTACTACTGTGGTTTACTTCTATTGGCTATGATTGGAAGTTATCACCTGCTTTACATATTGCTCACTATTTTTTTGCCACTATCACCCTTAGTTTTTCACTAAATGTCACTTTCTGTCCCTCTTTGATTATACCTTTTCTCCTCTCCCCTAGCTCTGATCCCTCTTCCTTCCTCTTATTCCTACCTGCTCCTACACTTGTCCAGGTATTCCTATATGTGTATTGACTGATTAGGCCACCTGACACCTGACTCCAACTTAACGCCTCTCCTCCTTCCAATACTATCCTCCTACTCCATTCCCCCTCTGGTTTCTTACTCTATTCGCTCACTTTCATCCTGCTCCTACTCTGACCTCTACACCTCTCTATGCCCCACATCTAGTCTTCCCCCACCCTCTTTTCCCCTCCCCTAGCCTCCTTAATCCAACTACCATGCCCCCCTCACCCTTCCATGATAACCACCACAAAATCAATCCACAGGACTCACCCATCACTAGACATGGCTCGAATTCATGGTCCATCCCCCCCCCCCCCCAATCTCTCCAAAAACGCTAAGAAAAACTTTAAACACAAACTACTTATTGGTCACCGTGAAACCCTATTTGTCGATAACTACCTTAGCCTCTCCTCCATAATAAAAACCAACTAAATTTTTTACTCCAAACGTCTCTCCAAATGGAAAAGCATCTTTCTTCGCCACCTCCCCATTACTAAATCATGCAAAATCCAGTATGGTTTCAAATTGTCCACCTCCCCTTCCCCTGCTTTCCTCGGTGAAATAGACATTTCCATCTTCAAATCTGGTAACATTCTAATCCAAGCTTCTGAAAATCATCTCACCATCTTTGAACAACATTTCGGCACCTTATCCTACCTACTCTCCATCCCACCTACAAACACTTCACCCTCCCAAACAGATTGACATCCTCTCACCCTCCCTTTCCTTGTCCCAAACCCCTCACCCTACAGGGACTTATTCTATGTGCGATGACTCTCAAACCCAATATTCCAATTACCCCCCATCGCTAGCAACCCTCCCTCATCCAGCCACCTCAACAGCAAGCCCAGTTTCCCAAACCTTTTCTCTCTCTTATGACTTCTCCCTACCTACCACTAGACACACCCCCTCCCTCACTTCGCCCTTCCAGCACACTCTCCTGATATTCCTGTTATTCGACTGCCAGTACCTATTTCACCTTCTCCTAACTGCCTCCCCCCTCTTAGCCAAGATGGTATTAGCCAGGATTTTATTTACCCTCTCCCCCTCTTGACCCCTAAACATTTCAGAGCTCCCATTATGACTCCATGCACTTCCTTTCCGAATACACGGACCTCCCTCCGTCCACCAACCTGAGAACGCCTCTCCACCACCACCCTGACCTCCCAACCCACACACTCCACCGACCGCTCTCCCCGGATAACTCTGATCCTAATTTAGCACAGACCCTAGCTCACATCAAAAGCTATCTTCTGACCTTGTCATCTGAACTCTCCCAGCTCAGGAAAGATCTTTCCTTGTCGTCTGACCTCTCTCAACTCAGGAAAGATTTTAACTCCCTCTCCTCTAAAATCCTCCTTAACAGCGAGATCTCCCCAAGCCCTGATGCACAAAACAACTCCAACCCCAAACAGTGGAGAACCTTCCCCCACTGCAACTGTTCCCATCGACCCCCGAGCCATCTCTCCCCCTCTGACCTCCTCGACCTTTGTAATTCCTACCTCCCTAAATATGCAATCGACCCTTCCACCCCCCACTCAACCATTCCCGTGATCCTGGGGATGAGCAGAATCCCTTCCTCCCCATCTCCTCCAAACCCCCAACACAACTTACCACTATCCAAACATGCCCTCCCCTCATAAACAACCCAAAACCCCTTACATGCATGCTGGTCAATTGCCGCTCAGCTGTCAGGCATGCGAATGAAATAGCCGAAACCATTCTCAGCGAAGACATAGACATTGCCTTCCTTATGGAAACTTGGCTCAAGGCCCACTCTACATCTATCCTTGACCTACTCCCCCACCCGGTTACTCCATACTTAGAAAAGATAGACTAGATAAAATTGGAGGTGGCTTAGCTATCATCTTTAAAAATGAACTTCAACTCTCTCTTGTCAAGAACTCTGACCCTGCCACCTTTGAATACCTCAGAGCAGAACTTAAAATTCAGGGCGCCCCACCGATTCGCCTTCACAATATCTTCGCTGAGGAACTTTCCGACCTCCTCACCCAATCCTCACTTTCCAACTCTAAAAATCTCTTCCATGGAAACTTCAACCTCCACTGGAATGATATCAAAGACCCTGCTGTTAATCTCCTCACGAATCTTCTGGAGATCAGTGACCTTAAACAAATTTGTCACTTTCCAACTCACACCAAAGGGGCTACTCTTGATGCCATCATCACTATTAATGATTTGGCCTCCCTTTCCAACATCATCCCCATCGACTGGTCCGACCATCACCTCATCCTCTTCACAATCACCACTACGGCCTTCCCCTCCAAGCCAAAAACACCAAACACAAGAAATTGACCAGAAACCTCCATTTTATCCCCCCCCCGGTGAGCTAAAAACAAAACTCAAATCCCATTTCCTGCTAACTAACTCCCCTCTCCCAAAATGCTAACACCCTTACCGAGCATTATAATAATCAGTTACCGAGGTCCTACACCAAGTGGCCCCTCCCAAACTAAAAGCCCAAAGAAACATACCTTCCAAATCCTGGTTCAACTCTGATCTTAACAATGAAAGGCGCTCTCTTAGACAGGCTGAAAAAATATGGAGACAACACCAGTCCCCCTCCCATCTAGCCCTCCTCTGATCTGCTAGGTCCAACTACAAAAACACATCCTCAATGAAATGGCCTCCTTCCGCACACAGCTTGATAGGGCCAAAAATAGAACTAGAGAACTATTCAGCATTGTCAAATCAAATCACCAAAATCACCAAAATTGATCAATCCTTCCTCTTAAATTCCCCCTCCCCCAAACCAATACTTTCTTATTACATTTCTCCTAAATCTCCATCCTCTTCTAATCCTCCCCAAGTCTCTTCCCGTCTCTCATCTGTTACCTTCCCACCTGAATCCAACCCTTTTCTACCCCAGCAGCAAAAAAACAATGCCACCTGGTATAATTTTCACCCTATCACGGAACATGAAGTCTATAACATCATCTCTAAGCTTAAACCATCCTCTCACACCAAAGACCCTATGTCCTCTAACCTTGTCCAAGACCTTAAACATATCATTGCACCACTGGACCACCATTATAAGCTCATCCCTGACCACCGGGTGTGTTCCCGCCTCCCTCCATCTGGGTCAAATCACACCCATCCCCAAAAATCCCAATGCAGATCCCAACGACCCAAATAACCTCCGACCTATCTCTAACCTCGCTCTTCTCTCCAAAGCCCTTGAAAAATGCGCCCTGCTCCAACTGGATAATCACATCAACATGTTCGACCTCTTTGACTCACTGCAATCTGGCTTCAGAAAAGGATGCAGAACAGAATCGGCCATGCTCAGTATAGTGGACAACATTCATCACTCACTTGACAATAGTGAGTCTTGCCTACTCATTCTCTTCGACCTTTTTGCTGCTTTCGCTACTGTAACCACACTGCCTTACTTAACACTCTTAAAGTACACTTTGGCCTCAATGGCCATGTCCTAAACTGGTTCACCTCCTTTCTCCAACACAGAGCCCAACAAATCAAAATCGAGAACTGTCTTTTTAACCCCACTCCAATATCCCTCGGTGTCCCCCAGGGATCTATTCTCTCTCCCGCGCTCTTCAACCTCTTCATGGAACCACTCACCCTCATTCTCAAACAAGCAGGAATCAATTACCAACCTCTATGCGAATGACACTCAACTTTACTATAAAATCCCACTCTGATGTCCTACACCTCAATGACACCCTGACCAAGATCCAATCATGGTTCCACCACAATCATCTCAAACTCAACCCTAAAAAAACAAAATCGTTCTCTTCTCCCCTAAAAACAGCCCTCTCCCCATACAAGACTGGATATCCAACCTTAATGCTCTCACCTGGTCTCTCAAAACTGTTGTCCAAGTGCTGGTCCTGTCTAGAATAGACTATGGTAACGCTATCCTCGCTGGAGCACCTAAAATCCATCTTGCACCTCTCAAATCTGCTCAGCCTAGCTGTGAGACATATCTTCGACTACAAATGGTTTGACGACATCTCTCCCGCACTTAAAACACTCAAATGGCTTCCCATCCAAGACAGATCCACCTATAAGATTGCATGTATCACGCACAAAGCCCTTCAACAAAATTCCCCACCTTACCTCTCAGACAAACTCCACAAAGCGGGCTGCACCCGACCGACAAGGAGTACCCCCTCTGTTAAAAAAGAAAAGCACACAGGCTTGATCTTTCTCTGGAAACGCTCCTTCCACCTGGAACTCCCTGCCTAAAGACCTGCGCTGTAACCCTTCCTACATCAACTTCAAAAGAGACCTCAAATTGTACCTCCTCAACAAATATTGGGGTGAATAATACCTACCTCAGACACCGTCTCCCAGTCATCGCCCCATCAGGCTCTCCACTTTTGCCCTCTAACTCTCTCTCCTCCCCATTTTCCCTCTTATCTCCCCTCCCTCACGCTAGTACTTCCCTTCCCCCAACCCCGCTCCCTGCCCCTACCCTTAATTATGACATCTAGCCTCAAGCATGACCTTCCACTGATCTCCCATTCCCCTATTTCTCTAACTCCCACTCTCCGTATACCCCTCCTTTATCTTTTCTTTTTCACCTCCTTACCCCCACCCTAATCTAATTACCCTCTACCCACGTGAGCTTATCATTGTACTCTTGTAAATAGCACTCATATTTATCTGCTTTCCCTGTTTATATTGATTCGTATGGCAATGTTTTTGACCAAATGTATTGATTACTGTACCTCCTCGCACTCCTGTAAAGTGCTCTGATACCCCTGGGTCTAGCCATCGCTATATAAAACCTTTAAAATAACTAAATAAAATAAATAAATTATCTGCTGGCTAATGATTTCCTGCATGGGACCCTTACCGGCTGTTTGTTCGGACCTGCCACCGGACTGCTGTTGCTGCCTTCTTCGCCCTCTGCCCTCTGGCCTTGGAAACCACCAGCAACTCGCCGGACCCGCTTCGCGGGTCCCGCAGCGCATATACCATCAGCGAGAGCTGCTGCTGGGAGAGGGGCTGTCTCCTGTCTAAAGACTTGGGGCGTATTGTTACTGGCAAGGCTGCGAGCACGTTAGCAGGGACTCCATCACCCAGGAGTCCCTGCGAGCCCAATCTGCTTCACCTGGGCTGCTCTCCCTGCTGGCCCCACCCCCCTGCCCACGGAGTAAAAGCGGACTTCAGGACTTTGTTTGTGGGACCCTTACCGGCTGTTTGTTCGGACCTGCCACCGGACTGCTGTTGCTGCCTTCTTCGCCCTCTGCCCTCTGGCCTTGGAAACCACCAGCAACTCGCCGGACCCGCTTCGCGGGTCCCGCAACGCATATACCATCAGCGACAGCTGCTGCTGGGAGAGGGGCTGTCTCCTGTCTAAAGACTTGGGGCGTGTTGTTGCTGGCAGGGCTGCGAGCACGTTAGCAGGGACTCCATCAGCCCAATCTGCTTCACCTGGGCTGCTCTCCCTGCTGGCCCCGCCCCCCCGCCCATCACTCCTTTTTTGTTATTTTAGAAGGACGCACGCCCGCAGCGCGGGGGCACGTGGGAGCGTCCCGGGAGAAGCCAGGGACAAGGGCGGGCCCTCTGTGGCCCTCCGAGGCCTGTAAAGTCTGGTCTGGGCCATAGCTCTTGGTTTTGCTCACCCCACTGTATTTTGATTCTTGTTTAGCTGTCTTGGGTATATTTGTTGTGAGTAACTCTGCCTACCCTTATATTATTTGCTGGTATTCTGGCGTTGTAACTGTGGTTGTATATTGTTTTAGCTAGTCAGTAACCCTCGGTCATAGTGATGTGCACACGTGAAACTCGAAGCAAGGCTGCGGCTGGTGCTTCGAAGCTGACAGGCACATTAGATAACTTTATTGTGCGTACAAACACTCTAATTGATGAGGGGATTGCCCTCATGGAAAGAAGAGTGTCACAGGATCTCGCACAAGCGAGAAGATCATCTCTAGGCCTCATAGCCTCTGCGCGCACACCAAGTAAAGCCCAATGCACTCACCAACCAAACCCCATTCAGTCTATACCTGCAACCCATTCCATCAGTACCAGTCAATCTGTACCCCTGGACTCTGCGTTTTTGATGCCCCCACCAGTAGCCCCTCTTACCTCTCCCATGGCTTCCTCGTTAGCTATCGACGACCATGATAAAACACTTGCACAAAGGGGTTTAAGGGAGGGTGCCATTCCCAAATGCTCCCAAATATCTAGTAAGGACAGTGCTGATTTAGTAGTTATAGCTGATGGGGCAGGAGGCCCCAATGACTCTGTTAGCACTTTTTGTGGGCCAGAGGTGGGAAGGGCTAATGTGGATACCTTAGATAATAGTGGAGGAAGAGCTGAGGCGCATCGTGCTTCACACCCGATACCATTGGGTATTCCCGACGATACAGCCTCAATTTATAGTTTAGCAAGTCTCCTTGAAGAGAGTAGTCTGGATGAATCTTCTGAGGGGGCCGAAGACAGGAACGGTATATTTATGAGCTCCATATCTGAGCTCATTAAATCCTTACTGTCCCCCCTGTAGACTAGACTACAGGGTATTGAACATCAACTACAGGCTCTAAATCTGGAGTTAAAAGCCAGACCCAAAGTTTCTGCCCAAAAGGCAATTGGTGGACCAGCACTGGCTGGCATCAAACTGCCTCTGTCTATTAAACAACCAGCAGGGAAGAACCCTTCCCCTCCAAAGTGTCCACTAAAAATACCTACACCTAAGGGTAATACAAATAGTACTACTAAGTTGCCTTCCAAGGCACCCAGTAAATCACAGAAAGTAAATGGTACCATTATTTCTGCTCCCAAACCCCTTGTATCCCTTCCAGCGAATCCTAAGATACGCCAGAATATTAATTTACCTCCTGACGCCCATTTGTAATAGTTCTAACAGGTGTCCCCGAGCTTGCCCCCCTATCAACAGAATCCTTTTGGGCTCTCAAAAACAAACTTTGCCACTGGTTAGATAGAAACTACCCACTTCCACCCAACATTCGCAGTAATTTGCTTATGGTGGAGAGAGCACCATGGGTGGGTGAGAATAAAAAAAATCTCCAGGGCGACTGCGTTGTTGTAACATTTGAGGACCCACGTACGGTGGAATATATCCGTGCTGGGCCCCCATGTAATAACAACTCCTCAATCTTAGTTAAACCCCTCTCCTATTTCTATATGCTTGCAGATCACCGCAGTAATAGGTGGAGCTGGTTAAGAGCTCAAAATTACACAAGAAGGGGGATTGAGAGAGGAGCCTTTTATGGATTATAATTCTAACCAGTGGGATGCGGGTGAAGATGGAGGGTGGAGCACAGTACACAGGAGAGTAGGTAGGCCCCCTTTTGGATCTACTCAGTTTCAAGGGGAATGGCATGGTCATCAGCATAACCCCCCTCCATTACCCTGTTTCAATCGCTTCAGTGGCCTTGAAGTAGTTGATTGACATTCGATCCAGCACTCTGGCCAAGAGGTTATGAGGGAGGAGGTAGGGTTACCACGGGCTGTAACTCCAATTGGAACGGGGGTTCAAGTGTTTGTGGATAATGGTTGCCCTAGCAGGGGCGAATTGGATTGTAGTCCAACAGCCACACCCGTTGCACCAACTGTAGTACTCTCTTCGATTAACATCCTTTCTTGGAACATAGCAGGGCTCAGGAAAAATCTTGAAAATCCGGAATGGAATGACTTCATTGACTCCTTCCATATTTGTATGTTTCAGGAAACTTGGAGTTTGTCCCCACAATATAAAAATGGGTACTCTACATACTTTGTCCCAGCAGTTTCCATAGGAAAAGGCCGCCCCTCAGGTGGTCTGCTCATCTGGGTAAAGGTGAATTTGAATTGTACTATTATTACACACAAGGTCCAATCCAATGATATCTTGCACATTTCCCTGAAAAGCCCACACGGGGGTATTGTTCATTTGTTTTGTGTTTATGCAAGAGGGGTAAAGGGTGGTTTAACCTCGCAAACAATTGAGCTGCTTGATGTGAAATTGTCTGATCTTCCACCTAGTTCCAAAATCCTGTTGGGGGGTGATTTTAACTGTACATTTGAACCCCTGGATGACGAGGATGTATTGGGTTTGAACTCAGAGGACTGGAGACAGACTATACCCCCTTTAGTACTGGCCCCTATTAAGAAGTGGTCTGCCATAGCTATACAGTTAAACGCACTGGCTTTGGAACATAATCTACGGGCATTAAATGGCCGGACCACTTCTGATCGTAACGGGGCAATGACCTATAATAGGATAGGCTGCCCATCACGTATCGATTACATCTTTTTAGATGTTCATTCATGGGCTAGTTTAGTAGATATGGAGGTCAGGCAGTCTTCAGATAGCGATCATAACCCATTATGTATGGGAATCAACTGGGCTAATGGGATTAGTAAGAGCGGGGGGCTCGAGCTGATCACCAAGGATGTCCTCCCCTCTAATTGTAACCGGAAACTTAGATGGGATGTGGTAAAATGTGAAGAGGGGAAAATTAATAGTATTGGGGACTTAGTTAAAGCAGAAACTTCCAGCCTCGCAGCGGTGGATCTGGGAGAGGTTCACTCTCTGGGGCCCAAATTATTGGGCCAGTACGAAAATTTCACAGATAAAATAGGAAAGTATTTCCTCAAAAACACCCAAGGGAACCCCCCAGCGGATCTTAGACCCCTGAAGGTGAACGCGTGGTATGCAGTGGAATGTAGGAAAAAGAGGAAAGCCATTGGTTTGGCGATAAAATTGAAGGACCCAATAGCAGTGAAACTGGCTAGAAAGGAGTACCGTAGTTCAATAGCCTCAGCCAAGAAAAATTGGGAGGAGGAGCATTGGCAACAGCTTAAGATCGCTGCCAGCGGGAAGAATTCTATTACTTTCTGGAAATTGATCAATGCTTCAGACCGTAGGGGAGTTTACCCCATTTTAAATCATAAAATAATGAACAGCAATGGGACGCCCATTTTTTAAAATTGTATTGTGAGGCAGGCGATCAAGTCCCTCCATTGCCATTAGCAGTGTGCAATAAGCGCAACCTTAGTTTGGAGTTGCCCAGTAATGAAAACTTATTCTCCCCGCGAGAAGTCAAGGTCGCTATTTTAAATATCCTTCCAGGCAAACCGGCTGGTCCAGATGGCCTGCCCGGGGATCTTCTACTTCATGGCCCCCAAATTTGGGCAGACTATATAGCAAATCTAATGAATCTCATCCAGCGAGGCCATCCCGTCCCGGAATCATGGAAAGGGCCGGAGTTGATCACGATTTATAAGAAAGGTGATAGAGAGGACCCTGCCAACTACAGACCAATTAGTTTAATTGACACCATTCAAAAGGTAGTTGGCAGGGTCATTATCAATCGAGTTGAGACATGGCTAATGGATAATTCCAGGCTGGGTTTAGGCGGAATGTTGGTGCAATGGATCAAGTCTTCCGGTTTTACGCGGTCTATTGGAAGTCAGTATCAATTATTAAGGGTTGTCTTTACTTGGCTTTCATAGACCTGAAAACCGCATTTGATGTTATCCCACTCGCCAAGCTATGGGAGGTTTTATTAGCCATGGTGTTTCCTAGTTCCCTGCTGCAATTTGTTATCAAACTCCATGAGGATAACTACGCAAGGATACGTTGGGGGCGCCAGGGCCAATTGACAGGGAGGGTATCAGTCAACAGGGGGGTGCGGCAGGGATGTGTGATGGCTCCAACACTGTTCTCCCACTTTATAAATGGGATGGTGGACCATTTGAGGGAGGACCCTGCGGATGCCCCCGTCCTTGCCGGGGAGAAAACCCCCACACTTCTTTTTGCGGACGATACCCTCCTGATGTCCAAGACCCCCAAGGGTCTCCAAAAATTGCTTGACCGCTTCTCCCTCTTCTGTAACGACCGTGGGTTAACGGTCAACACTTCGAAGACAAAGTTAATGGTTTTATCTCCAAAGAGAAAGGTTAGGAATGTTCGTCTTACTTTGTATGGGTCCCCTTTAGAGGTGGTGAATGAATTTGATTATCTAGGGGTTAGGTTGTCCAACAACATGAGCTGCGATTCCCATATATCAAAAATGGTACTAAACCTCAAAAGGGTCTCCGGTGCCATACTAAAGATTCAGCGCCTCTCTATTAGTAGACCGGTTGCCCCTGCCTTGGTAGTTTATGAAGGGAAGGCTTTAGCCTCGGCAGTCTATGGCTCCGAATTATGGGGTGCTGAAAACACTAAGGTCCTGGCAACTGCAGAAAATAAGTTTATCAGAGATCTAGTCTCACTTCCAGTTTCAACCCCTCTGTTACCATTATTTTTTGATATGGGTAAAAAAACAATCTCGGACAAAGTTCAACTAAGGCCGCTGTTATTTTGGGTGCGCCTTAGAAGAACCCAGGAATTAGCCAGATATGCTCGAGTGTTGGACGAGTTAATATCCCTAAATGTTTCTCACCAAATAAAGTGGCTCAACAACCTTAAGAAACTGGCAGTATTAATAGGCCTGGGGGAATCCTGGGCCACACAAGTCCCCCCTGCAAAACAAATTGTAAAGAAATTATACTGGGACTGGGTTGAGGCCAAGGTTAACAATAACTTAAACCTGGGAACTTTAACGATGAACTTTCATGACCATAAACCATCTATGAAGTTGGAACCCTTTTTAGATTTTATCCAACTACCTAGAGATAGAACTTTGTTCTTGAAACTAAGATATGGCACTCTTCCCCTTAACATTTTTTGGGAAAGGTGGAAGGCCAAGGAGGGGCTTGATCTAAATTGCCCAGATTGCCAATGTCCAGAGGAATCCCTTGGCCATTTTTTATTTGCTTGTTCAGCCTACAAGTTCGTTCGGGCTAAATGGTTGAAACCTGTATGCAGGGAGCGGGGAGTAAGGGATCACAGATCAGCCCTGCATATTATTTTAACCAATACTGTTTCTATGTATACCATCTGTGGGGTTGCTAAATACCTCGCGGGTGCCTGGTTAATCCGCTCTAGGCTGCTGGGTAATATATAAACTCTCATGAATGAAGAAAGCATTTTAGTTTTTGTCCTTTTTTCGCTAATTGCTGTTCTGGATGTAATTGTAGTACTATGGATGGATTGTTTTTATGTACTTTGCATGTTTGTACTTTTATGATAAATATCTATCGAATAAAGTATTAAAAATAAAATAAAAAGATTTCCTGCATGCTGTAACTCCTTGCTGAGTGTTGTGAATACCCTCTTTGGCTGTATATTGTACATGGATGTAACAACAATTGATTCCCTAGTGAATCAGATTTCATTTGTTCAGCCTGGAGACTGTTAATTTGTGTGCCTTACTGAATTTACAGTAGAAAAGGCCTAACATGATGCTAGACAGCATGATTAATTAAGTGGAGTACATTGGGAGGCTTTCAACTCCGTGTAAGTTGCGTATCACACATCCGGACATTGTCTTACACAACATTTTTGACGGTGTGAACGTTGCGCATCAGACATCTGGAGGCTGTCGAAATGGATGTTTACTAGCAACGGCTGCTAAAATGTTGGAAATTACGTTTCATATGTCCAAGAGGCTTGGAAGGGTTGCCACTTTAAAAGAGGCTGGTTCGTTGTGTTTTATTCGAATGAGAAACAGCGACTGATCAGTCTTCACCAGTCTCCACCTTGTCCCCAGGGCCACCACGTTTGCTTGCCTTTAAGCCCACAGCTAAGTAAAACTGGATGGGAGACTGCATGCAAGGGTACTCTTGGAGGGCAACAGCAAATTCAGATAGGCTTTAGAGGACCCATATGGATGGACGTCAATCGCAGGGTAAAACATAACATTGAGCATTTATTAAAAGACGGAGGACTGTCATTTTAGTGGGCTCAAACCTCTTGAAAACTTTCAGTACGACAGTCATAGAGATTGTGGGAAAGCCATCCTTCTTGCTCTGATCACCCCCATTTTTTCACTGATACTGTTGGTAACTGACTCTGACTGTTTCCTGGGTCCTGCTAACCAGGCCCATGGCCAGTGCTCTGATTGAAAAAAGGCCTACGGTTATTAGATGTAATTACAATTGGTACAGGCAAGCTACCTATAAATCCCTATTATATGGTAAGGCATGTAGGTTTAGAGGCCTAGCAGATTTAATGCACTTAAGTGTGTGCTGCTGTGTTGCCTGCTGTCATTTTAAAAGTCGGCCCTGCTTTGCAAGCTGCTTGGATTTGAAGGTTTGAAACTACATTATTTTTAAATATAAGTCACCCTTAAGGTCTACCATAGGTGCCCCCGGGGTAGGGTGCCATGTACAAGTAAGCAGTGACATTTTAAAATATGTTTTATATGTCCTGGTGAGGGATAAATTGCTGAATTTGTTTTTCTCCAGTGTGGCATTTTATCTCTATAGGCTAACATGGGAATCCTTTTATAAAGGAGTGAGCTAAAATAATATTTCAAGGACTTAAAAGATTGGTAATGATGACTCAAACACTTGACACTGTTAAATGTATCATTACTAGTACAGAAAAAACGTTATAGAACGCTCTTTTCTGTGAGCAAAAACCCAGCCATCTAGCACCCTCTCCTGACTGGCCAGTCTTGCCAGGCTGAGCCAACCTGCTTTGATGAGGTGATAAGTGGCCTGCAATAGAGACAGAGGTTATCTGGTGGAGGGAGATCTGTGGTTGCACACTACAGGCCAGAAAGGGAGCTGGGTAAACAAACTGACCTTCAAAGAGAGCAGGACAGTAAGGCTGCAGGCCAGGCCTACCCCCTCTTCCTGTACTTCCCAGCCAGATGGAAGCCCCAGAAATGGAATTTGCAGGAGATCTGGTCGGGGAGAGATAAGGGAAATAGGCCACACCAGTAGGTTGACCAGAATCTAACCCCAAGGAGAAAGATTCTCCATTTTGAATTTGGAAGTACAGTGCTATGTGGGACAAGAAAATGCCACATTTTGAAGGAAGCTGTCAGTCTTTTGGGTGGCACCTTGATCCCCACTGGTTATGGGGACTACAAGGACGCACTCACAAGTGTAAGGTAATGGTCCTTTAGTCAGGTATGCAGGAACGGGACTAGTACACAGCATCCGCCACAAAACTCTTCTCCAACTGCCTCCCGATCCACCCACTCCATTTCTAAGCCTGGGCGGAGTTTGCGTAGCAGTGCTACATGGTTCTCCGCGAAGAGGTAAAATAACTCCGCCGCGCTCCTCAGAGTTCCGCGAGCAGGCAGATTTGCTTGTTCCACCCGTTCGCATGACGTTTCTGCTGTACGGCAACGCGGATTGCTTGTTCGGGGAAAATATTGCATGAACTGCACCACGCAGTCATGCATGGGCGCGGCCATCTTGTTTACTTCTCTCTGGGTGCCGGGGCCTACTTCTCAATCCTGCCTTAATCTTTTCAATCCTTCTTTCTGAAAACTTTTTTTCCAATCTTTTTTATTTATTATCTTTCCCTGTGTCTTCTAAGTGTATATTTTGTCTTATTTTCTACTTTTTGTGTGTTTTTAGTTTGTTTTGTACTGTTTTTCTATATTACTTGCTTTCAAAGTTTGTCTACTTCCTTTCTTCTTCTTCTCCCTTAATTTTTTACTTTCTACATTGCCTTTTCTGCCTCCCACCCTCTCCAACATCATGGCAGAGAGTGCAACCTGGGCAAGGAAAAGCCACCTTCATTGCGGAAGGCGTTGCTCGGCAGGGGTGCAGCCCCGGGCCTTGTTTGCGATGGTGGAGGTGGCAGTGCATGTTTTTTTTGTGCAGCACCACCTCCCCGCCACCCTGACAGTAGGCAGCAACCTTCGGTCTGGGTACGCGATCAGGAAGCTTCACCAACAGTGGGCGAGAGTGCACTGGGCAGTGGATCGCTGCTCTGGGGTCCAGCGCACCCATAACCAACTGACACACTGGTGGTCCAATATCCTGGACCTGAGCAGGACCTGCTGGACCTGCTAGGTAATGAGGTCGTGGGGCTTGGTGAGGAGCTATTTATAATTATTATTATGTGTTCCATCTATTTTATTGTGAATATTATTTTTTCCCAAGTAGCAAGAATGCTGCTGCTCACATGTTGTTTAGTTACATTAAAAAATCTTAGATAATGTGACGTTATTGGTCTGTACTGTTCAAACAGACGTTCAAGCATGTAATAAGTTGAGTTCCAATGTGTTGTCACCTCCTGGATGAGTTATTTAACTGGTGTTCTATTATCACTTTGACTGATCCTCAGCTGCCTCTGGGCTTTAAAAGAGTGACTGTAATGTGTGCAGATTCTTCTGCAGGTGGTCAGTAAGTTCATACCCGATCTTTTTTTTCAGAAAGTCTTGAACAATGATGTTAATGCAGTGCACATAACACAGGGCTCTGAAATAGCCACCATCGGCCATGGCCTTAATTATATTACTGCCATTGTTCGTGGCAACAAAACCAATGTTAAGCTCTCTTAGTCGGAGCCATTCAAAGACCTTAAAGTCAACCAAAATGTTTTCAGCTGTATGGGGTTCTCCATGGCAAACATGCATACTATAGCATACTTCTGAGCGCCATGAAAAATGTCAGCAGTGTCAACACCTACAGATATCTTTTCTCTAAACCCCAAAAAAGAGATCCAGTGTGCAGTGATGCACAAGTAACCAGTGGCTTGGCAACAGGTCCACATGTCTGTCATCAGGTGGATTGTGTGAACAGCACTCTGCTGCAAAGCTTGTTCAAGCAATTCCAGCACATTGGGATGTAGTGCTGGAACAGCAACTCTGGCGAAATAGGACTAGTTTGGAACCTTCCATTTTGGCCTGCCACAAATTCTAGAAACCCCCCTCCACAAAAGAAAAAGGGAGGAGGTCCAGCTCTAACATTTTAGCCAGCTTTGGTTGTAGAATCATGCCGTTGGGTAGTTGTGTTCGTACTGCCCCTCCGGCCTACTGGTGCCACTGATGCAGGTGACTTCTTGAGACCAGATATTCTTAGGCTCAATTTGCATTTTTTGGTTGCAGTACTCTCTTGCCTTGGATACCCTTTGTGTATCGGCCTAACTCTTTGTGTACCGGAGAATATGTCTTCCTCTTCTTCACCTTCCAGTGTGATCGGATCTTCATCCCCTTTACCAACAACACTTGCAGTTTTTGGGCCGCTAAGGTGCGGCTCCCACTGGATCAGGTGGTGTTTTCTCAGATGGGTTGTTTGGCCTCCAGTACCATAGTTTGTACCAAGCTTACCCCGACTAACACCTACTCTACAAATGGAGCATATAGCAATGCTCACCTCCTTATTGTTAACCAAAAAGAAGACACAAACCACTTTCTGACACTGCTGGTGCCAATTGCAATGTCGGATGAACTTGCAGGTGGGCATGACGTTTTTTCTCTCTGCAGTACCTACTTTTACTAAGGTGGTTGTGGCGGATATAGGTCGCTGCCAGGAATTTGTAAATATGGCAGTTGGGATGGTGTTGGTGGTATCTGTGTTGGTGGTATCAGTGCCACATCCCTCACAGCAATTTGGGATGGGGTAAGGTCAATCTCCACTGGGGTCAGGCTAATGTCCATGGTGACTGGCTTGTCATCACCATCTTCTTCTACATCTACCTCTGTAACTCTAAGGCTTTCTGGAACCTTACTTTTCCCTAGCCTTGTCTTGTGGCATGTCTCACTCTCAGAGCGAGGTGGGATCCAAGTGGCATCTAGATCATGAAGAGGGGGGCTTGGAGAAGAAGTTGATGAACTTACCCTCCTTTTCCTTGCTGGGGATCAGGAAGACGATGGATCTTCTGAAAGAGTGACTTGCTCTTCTTCTTCCTCAGCAGGAAGCTTGATCTCCTGAACACCCATACTTTTGGATGAACTACTATTGGTGGTAGTTGCGGCCATTGTTGCCCACATATCTGAATTTCTTGCATTGATTGGGTACTACTTTGCAATAATGATAAGTCAATTTCAAAGTCACTGCTCGTCGACGTTGCTGTGATTTGACTGGCTGCCTCTAAGACAGACATGGGCTTGGGTCTAGGTTGGTAGGGTTGGTCCGCTGATGCCGGGGTGCAGCTCCCAGCTCCCCGGACATCGCTGCTGCAGGCGCAATTTTTAGTTTCCTAAAAACGGTCTTGTGCGACATACTGGTGGTGGTAAGTGGCAGTGCCTTCTTCTTCTCACTGGCAACTTTGACTTTCTTGGTACTGGTACCTTTCTCTGGGGCAATCTTGAAGCTGTCAGTTAGCATGCAGCAGCATTTGTCTTAGATTCACAAGATGGAGAGATGTCTATGGTCTAACATCACGTGACGTCATGCGCAGGGCGCAGGCCTTCTGTCTGGCAGTACAATGGGTGATGTTGTCTCCTCCTTTTTTGTGCACCTAAAAGCAAAGAAGAACATTAGTGAAATGTGGCATTGTTGAAGTTCAATTACTAGTACAAACAAATATAATATCATATAGTGTGTGGTCACACTTGTTAGTGTTATTATTACCTAAGTTATTAAAAAAATTAACACTGCAGCGTAACCACTTGTGAGACTTTGACAACAACAAGGGCTTTCATGGTGTACTATACAGTACACTCAGGAAGGATCGGAAAGAAGAAGAACAACAATAAAAATACAAATGTAACTGGTAATTGGCATTGTGTGTCAGGTGGGATGCGACACTCAGGGAGCTGTAGCTGACTAATGACAATGGAACAATACCTAGACAGTGAATACTGTTGTGCAGTGTTCACGTCATATAGGAGACATGGCGGTTAATGGAATTGATGCCAAACAATGTTACTTTGAATCTAAAAAAAAGAAATTGATTACGAACTTGAATATTTTTTTTTACATAAAAAAATTGAACAAATATATTTTTGAAAATTAGTATGAAAAAAGACAAAATTAAACAAATAGGAAAAATTACAAAATTAAAATGAAATAAACAGTAATTAAAATAAACCAAAAAAAAAACCAAAAGAAATAAATAGATAGGAATAATACGTGAAAAATTAAAATTAGCGTCAAGCGTATAATTATTAATTAAGTAAGCTGCTAGTATGCCACGTGGCCATCATCAACAACAACAACAAGCAAGAATAAGACATTTGAGAGCAAAGAGAAGACATGCAGGCCTATAGCAAAAACACAATGGCTGCCTTCACAAAATGTCTGCCAGTCACATGGCTAGGCCACCACAACAAGAAGCAATAAGCCAAGAGGAACAAAGGGAAGACATACAGGTCTATGGCAAAAGCACACAGACTGCATCCACAAAATGTCTGCCAGTCACATGGTCACAACAACAAGCTTGAGGCCTGGAAAACAATGAACACAGGCAGGCCTATGGACACAACCTCTACAAAATGGGTTCTGGTCACATAGGGAACCAAGGCAAATGCTGGCCTACTATGGCAAACACACGCTCACACTGGCCAGACAAAGGAGGCAAGCTAAACAACACATCTTTAATGCAACAATGCCAAAAACGAAAATTCACAGGGCTAAAAAGGTTTGCAAGTTACAACCACAAACATCCAACAAAGGCATTAACACACATAGAAAAAAAGTGAAATACCACACACAAAAAACACTTTTTGTATTTCAATCCAATGCCAGCCATGCCCTAAATGATGGTTAAATT
Source organism: Triturus cristatus (assembly GCF_964204655.1). NCBI lineage: Eukaryota > Metazoa > Chordata > Amphibia > Caudata > Salamandridae > Triturus > Triturus cristatus. Next base: position 721,041,568 of record NC_140588.1, read on the forward strand.
CAACAGACACCACAGAAACAGTTGTTTCATGCAAACATGAGTAGCTCTGAGCCTATTGGCTGAAAAACCCATTGGGAGACTAAGCCACATAGGTAATTAATTCAAATCAATATTGTAAAAAAAAACATAGAGAAAATGTATTGAACTATGCTACATGTTTGCTGAATAAAAAGAAGAAAAAATTGTGCACAAAACAAAAACCAGCAAGAAGACATGGCCACAACGAAGAAGGCATGCAGGTCTATGGCAAAAGCACACCGGCTGCCTTCGTAAATTGGCCACAAGCCACAGGGCCAGGCCATAACAAGAAGCAATGAGCCAAGGGGAACAAAGGGAAGACATGCAGGCATATGGCAAAAGAACAGTGACTGCCTCCAGAAAATGGCCTCCATCCACATGGTCACAACAACAAGCAGGAGGCCTGAAAAACAAAGAACACAAGCAGGCTTATGGACACAGACTCTACTAAATGGCCCCTGACCATATGGGGAACGAAGGCAAATGCTGACCTACTATTGCAAAAACACTCTCACACTGGCCAGACAAAGGAGGCATGCTAAACAACACATCTTTAATGCAACAATGCCAAAAATGAAACTCCACAGGGCTAAAATGGTTTGCAAGGTACAACCACACATATCCAACAAAGCCATTAACACATGTGAGGAAAAAAGTGAAATAGTACAAAAAAACATGTTTTGAATTTTCAATCCAATGCCATCCATGCCCTAAATTATGTTTTAATTTAACAGACACCACGAAAACAGTTTTTTCATGCACTCGTGAGTAGCTCTGGGACTACTAGCTGAGAAAAGCCAATTGGCAGACTACTGGGCTCCATAGTAACATATTTACTTTATAAAAGTAGAAAAATGACTTACAGAGAAACAACTAGGTCCCTACTGAAACTACAGGCTACCCACCAATATAAATAAAACAAGCATTGGCCTAGCCAATAGGTCTCGCTTTCTAGACCTTATGTGTGTAGCCTGAATGTTTGGCTATGTTGTAGAGCATTGTGGCTGCTGTGCTTTATGTTGAAAAGTTATAATAAAAAGTGTTTATTTTTTTGTTACATTTATACAAGGAAGAAGACATTAGATACAACTGAACAACCTGATTAAAAAAGATCTAAACATTAAAAATGGCACTAAGTTTTATTATGTGGAGTGCTTTTATGTTGCATGTCGTAGAGTGTAAATATGTGGTGTTTAACTATGTTGTACTGAGTTGTTTTTTGTGGAGTGTATCTATGTTGATGCCATGATCATAGTGTAAGTATGTGGTGTGTAATTCTGTGGCACAGTGTTATTATGTGGAGTGTATTTATGTTACATTGAGTAGAGTGTAAATATGTGTTGTGTAATTATGTTGCAATGAGTGGTATATGGGGTGTTTTTTGTTGCATTGAGTTGAGTGTAATAATGTGTCTTCCATTTATGTGGTACTGAGTGAACTGTGTGGTATATTTCTGTAGCACTGAGTATAGTGTAATTATGTGGCGTGTAACTATGTCACACTAAGTGGTATTATGTGGAGTGTAATTATGTTGCAATGAATAGACTGTAATTATGTGTTGTGTATTTATGTTGCACAGTGTTATTATGTGGAGTGTTTTTATGTTGCATTAAGTAGAGTGTACTAATTTGGTGTGTAATTATGTTGCAGTGAGTGGTATCATATGGAGTCTATTTATGTTGCATTGAATAGTGTGTAATTGTGACGTGTGATTATGTGGTATTAAGTGGTATTATGTAGAGTGTCTTTATGTTGCATTGAGTAGAGTGTAATAACGTGGTGTATAAGTATGTGGAAATGAATAGTGTTATGTGGAGTGTACTTTAAATATAGGTGATAGGCTAAAGACAACCTTTATTGAAAACTATCCTAGTGGTAGCTATGGATAGCATCCTTCTGAATATTATTTGAATGAATGTAAAGCAGCTTGTTTAACCAGAATATAATTTTGTGAATGACCAAATTAAAGGAGTACCACACCATGTATTTATTAAAAACATGTATTTATTTTAAACATACCATACTAGTCTCTTTATGAGGCTATAGGTTAAATAGCATACGTTTCACATAATAACACACATTAAAATTGCATAACATACATTACGTCCTAGAGGTGTACTAAACTGTATATTAATAAATTGGTATAAGACCCATGACATAACTAAATATAAGGCATAGAGCCTTTAGAACTGTAGAAGCCTTATTTTTAGAGTTTGATTAAGCTAATGAGGTATATTGAGCTTTTGGTAGAGAGAGAGTGTTATAGAAATAATTTCTAAGTTAGAGAGTTAATGTAAGTTAGAATTTTAAAGAGTTTGTGTTGTGAGAGCTAGTGTGTTAGAGATATTAATTTTCTGTTAGTCTTTAAAGATAGTTACTTATTGAGAGTGATACCCTCGCGTCCAAGGGGTGCTGTCTCTCACACAAGGAGGGCAGAGCTCGGCCTGGGTCTGATCCAATAGGGTGCCCAGGACACACACGATGCGTGAAACGCATGCTCATTACCACACAAATGACCGCCGTGTAGCCGCCGGCGGTGGCTGATGAGGGCACAATGCCCTTGCACAGCAGTGCCCTAACCTGCTCTGGTACCTAACAGGGACCCATTGTGCCCGAACACAGTTAAAGTACTTAGCAGCACTGCCCCCTCTCCCTTCTGCTGATAAGAAGCAGCCGCCCCATGAGGGACGGATGGCACCGGCTGTCTGCCTGTAGGCCAGGCTCCCCCACCTTAACACCCATCTGACCCCCTCCCTTGGAATTACAGTTAGATTAAGCTTAGAGGCCTGATTCAGATGTAAGTGTTACTCCCCCTTGAAGTTTCAGGAGTCTGCAAATTCCCTACCGCAAAAAAAGCTCTGTGGAGCGGGCCAATCTTGAGAGAGCCATAAATATAGCCCATTTCACGTGTATTATATCACCCCATCACAGTGACTAGTCACAAATGTAGTAAAAGTTGACTGTGAATGGTGGGCCTTTGTGGTAAACGACGCACCTTTGCCGTGCATTCAAAATATCAAACTCGCTAGGGATACAATGGGAACACCATGGCCTCAGGTAGCCCTGTTGCTACATAGTAAACGAAACCATACATACGCCTTAAACATGCTATATTTATGAGCCAATGTGTGGAATAGCTGGAGGTATAAGTGAGCTAAAAGTGGTGCAAATGTGATTATTCCCAGTTTATGCACGATCCTTGGCGTAGGATGGTGTGCCCTAGAAATGGGTCATGCGAGGGTTTATTGTGTAAAGAGCTCTAAAAAATGCTTTCCAGCAGCACGTCCAGTACATCTCACGAACGAACTCCGATAGGGCAAACACTGTCTGTGTTTGTCGGGCCCACGGTTGAAAATGGAGCCTCCGGGAGCCATTGTGATACTTCTAATGAAGCTGTTGTTTTGCAGCCCACAGCATGGGTGTTCCTTTCCACATACTACAGTTGCGAAGACAGTGGGCGAGCTTTGTAAACACAAGGGCCTGACAGCTCCAGTCCCAGCCCGTGCACGTCAGGAGCACGTCCAGTACATCTCACGAACAAACTCCTATATGGCAAACACTGTCTGTGGTTGTTAAATGGCTCTGAGAGCTTCTTGCCTATGGGCTCGTAGTCAATGTGACATGAGCTTTCTTCCTTCCAATCTGATAACGCTCAGTTTTTATTCAAATTTACCTTTACTATATCAAACATTACATTTTACAATCTGAAATTTCAGTGCAAGACTGAAGAAGTCAATGTAACTGGAAACACTTTCTCTATAATATGTATTTATTCTTTTTGCCCCTGAATAACTATAGGGGCTCTGCCAGCAGCACAAACGTTTACCTTTTGTAACCTTGATAGAAATATGCATTTCGTGTTTTCCTTAATAGGTAAACACTTATTTACATCCTAAATAAAGTAATCAAAAATGCATTGCTCTAAAAACTAAGGTAAGTAAACAAGTCACATTACGCAATAAAATATTTAGCTAATATACTTGCAAAAACGAAAAGTTGTTTGCTAGTACACTTTGAATGATTCCCCACTCTTAACAGGTTTAGACAAAGTTTTCTCAAAAGAACTTTCTCCTGTGTCTAAACAAAAAAAAGCATTGCGTTAACGGTAATTATAATACAGGTAATTATAATACAAGACGTATTCATTTGTAGCATGCAAGGGGGTAGTAAGTGATTTGCCCTGAATCACAGGATGTTCAGCCGATGCCCCAGGTCCTGAGCCAACAATTCTGCCCGTTATGCCACATCCTATCTTGGTTTTAGGTCTGTACTGCCAGGCAGAGCAGAGAGCGAGAGAGGGGGCTTGTTGATGGCTTAGGTGCTTTGTATGTTGGGCAAGACAGTGTTTTCGGATATAACTTCCGAAGATAAGCCCTTAGCCACTGGCTGCACGCAGGCTGCTGCTGAGCTAGCAGCTCCTGTTTTACAGGTGCGCGCCCAGTCACTAGACCACTGATGGTGGTCGGAGGCAGTCTACAAATGCACGGAGCGGCGATGTAAGCCAGCCTGGGGGTGCATTAGACTTCAAACGCACTGTTATCGGATGAAAAGCTAATGAACAACAAGCGTGGGCACATCACGCTAACAGTGGGAGAGTTGAGGGGAGTGCGGCCCAGAGCAACCAAAGCGTTTCCCTTGCCGGAGCGAGCCAGGGGCACCATGTGTTTGCGATATTTACTAACACATGGCACGCTCGTTCCCGCAAGGGAATCGCCCCACGTGCAGGCCTTGCCATTGAAGGCAATGGAACGCGTGCACGTTTTAGCCTGAAAAAGGCAATCGATGGCTACATGTCTCTTTTCTATGCAGCGCATGCGCGCTGCTTAGGAGAGACCTAAAAAATAGATTAAAAGTACAAATAAATCTAGGTGCATGACCCCAATCAAACAAACAAAACCAGTTTTCCAACTTACTTGTGAAATCTCAAATTCAAAGTCCTCAAATCTAATGATATATTGTGCAGCAGACACAAAGAATGATACTTCCAGCTCCACATCCAAATAAAAAATGACCAAGAGATGGGCAAAGCACAGGGAGGAGCCTGCTGGACAGGAACAGGAAGTTGGAGATTCTAGGGCACCTACTCCCTCTTGGACTCCTTGCACAAAAAAGTATAGCAAAATGTAAATTTGAGTATTTGTTTTACTCCAAATGGTTGTTTCGAGAACATGTTGATGTTGCTTGTGGAGAGAACCTTCTCCAGATTGCAGTTGCGGTACATCCTGTGCATTCAGGGTCACATTATTTACAAAACCCCCCTGGAAGTCCACTCTCGCACTCGAATTACATATTGGTGACCGCAAACTCTTGCGGGACCATGCAACAGCCTAGCAAATTTCGTGGCACTCGTGAATGCCTCGGAAATCTTGTCAGCGATTGCGGGCATCCGGTATGTCGCTCCTGCACATGCAAAAATGCATTTTGGGCCCGTAAACACACAAAACTCTGCTCCGTTGCGGAGTGCGGGGTTTTTCTGCAACTCCGCATTTCACGTGGAAAACCGAGTTGCCAAAACTCTGCATACTCGGCGAGTGGAGCAGAGTTTTACATCCAGGTTTATGCATTTTCCCTGGTAACCTAGGATTCCAAAGAGAATGAAAGGGGCATATTATCAAGGGCAATATCGCTGCTTTAGCGGCACTTTTTGCTGCTAAAGCGGCAATATTTTTATCGCCCTATTAGCAAGCTGTTGCTAACAACTTTTAGCGTCAGTTTACTGGTAATAGCGCCTGTTTTTCGCCGCTTTGCATGTCAGCGATATTTATTGCTAATGACATGCAAAGTAGCTGTTCCTCACTAAAAGTAAATGGAAACAGGGTGGAACGAAGATCTAGATATAGGGGATATGCTCCACGTCCAGTTTATCGACCTCTGGAGACTCCATTTTTGGACCACAATCGTTTTAACTGCCTGAACGGTTTGGATGGTGTGGACTGACTGCCCCCAAACCCGGACTCAAATCCTGTGACCTTGGGTAACGGTCCCAGTAAACTTCCTGATCCGGCTGAACCCACCTCTGAAAATGACCCTGTTAGAGCAATAGGTGTAGTTTCTGGCTCTGGTGCTGGCTCTTCCCCCCACTCCACCTCTGCAATCTGTTCTGTGGCTTCTCCAGCGCACATGAGACTAATTTGGTGGAATGTGGCTGGCCTTGCCAGTAAACTGGGCACTCAAGATTGGACAACTGTTCTGCTTGGGTTTTGGGATCAGATAGAACCCGCTCAACAGAGCCTCTCTAACCCAAACCAGAACGTTACCCCCTCCCTAGGGCCTATTTACACCTAAATAACCACATATATGTACCACCTAAGGACAGGGAATTCCTACTATATATACCAAGACCTACAAGTCACAGCCTCGCGGTCCCAAACGGACCCAGGACTTCCTGCCCAGACGGCAGCCACAGCCTCGCGGTCCCAAACGGACCCAGGACTTCCTGCCCAGACGGCAGTCACAGCCTCGCGGTCCCAAACGGACCCAGGACTTCCTGCCCAGACGGCAGCCACAGCCTCGCGGTCCCAAACGGACCCAGGACTTCCTGCCCAGACGGCAGCCACAGCCTCGCGGTCCCAAACGGACCCAGGACTTCCTGCCCAGACGGCAGCCACAGCCTCGCGGTCCCAAACGGACCCAGGACTTCCTGCCCAGACGGCAGCCTTAGCACGAGTTCATCCTATCATTACCACGACATACAACAAGGGAGTTAACAACAAGGGAATCAGTGTTACTATGTATCAGATCACACAAAGACGGCTAGTTGAGCACAAACAGGTCCCCAGTTCGAGGGGCTCCTTTCTCCCTTATTCAGTTACCACCTACCTGATCAGGATTAACATCTGTTCATGTCAAGCCACAGCTGACTAGAAGAATAGGTTACCCTCTTACACAAGAACACGTAGCACATATTGCTTTACTACAAACTGAATACTTTATTTAGTTATTACATGCACACTCACGGAACATAATACATATCACATAACCTGCAAAGAAAAGTGAAAGATTAAGTTGTACACTCTAATAGTAAGGGGTTGACATCACCTTGGTCGTATGTAGCCTGCACTCAATGGTCATCTAGGTTCCCTTCTCGTCTGCACCTCGGCTTCGCCTGGAAGTCACACCTCCGCAATCACGGGTTTACTCCCGTCTCCCTCTCCGAGTCACTGGGACCTCTTCCTCATCGGCTACTCTCTTCTCTTTGGAATATCTATTTCTCGGTTTTTCTCCACCTCCAAGTTTGTCATCTGTCTTCCCTGGAATAAGTAGCAGCTTTACTGCTAACGGCCAGGTGCCGTCTATGGACTAAAAGCAAGTGCCAGTATCTGCCTCAAACTTTTACTAATATAGATGTGCATTTCCTCATGGAAAATTCCAGCCCGTAACCTGCCGCCCACCAAATTCTTGTACCTCCCCGTGCCAAGGACACGTTCCCAGCGGGCCGGCCTGATGTAGTGTCTTCGGCATGAAGAAAAATACAATCCTTCGATAAGGGCCGGCCTGAACCGGTTCTCTCCAAGCGAATAACACCTCCTAACTAAAACACTGCCTATGACCTAGAAACATCCCAAGCTGCCAGAGCAGGAGGAAAGATGGAGTCTCTCCCGTTTAAGGCCTACCAGGCCTGAATTCAGCACGGCTCCATGAAATACCCTCACTACAGAACAGATTACCCCTAATGCTAACGAATCTATCCCCTAGGATATGTATGCAAACCCTGATCTATGGGGAAGAACACAGGATCATGTCGAAGTGCCTAATAAATAGGCTCTATACACTACTCTAACCCTTAGACTTGAATGGAAAGTCATAAGTCATAAGTCATAAGTCATAAAATTTATATAGCGCACTACATACCCAGAGGGTTTCAAGGCGCTTGGGGAGGGGAGGGGGGTTATTTGTCAAATATCCACGTTTTAAGTTGTTTTCTGAACGCTAGGTGATTCTGGGTGAGGCGAAGGTAAGCGGGGAGTGAGTTCCATGTTTTGGCAGCCAGGTATGAGAAGGATCTGCCTCCAATGGTGGTTTTGTTGATGCGAGGGACAGTGGCGAATGCTTGGCTGGAAGATCGAAGTTGGCGGGAGGGGGTGTAGAAGGACAGTCGAGAGTTGAGGCAATCTGGTCCGATGTCGTAGAGTGATTTGTGTGCGTGGGTAAGCAGTCGGAAAGTGATCCTCTTATTGACGGGTAGTCAGTGGAGGTCTTTAAGGTGACCCGAGATGTGTTCGTTGCGTGGGATGTCTAATATGAGCCTGGCTGAGGCGTTTTGGATTCGTTGTAGTTTCTTCTGTAGTTTGGCGGTGGTACCTGCGTAGAGGGTGTTTCCGTAGTCCAGTCGGCTCGTGACCAGAGCATGGGTGACTGTTTTCCTTGTTTCGGTGGGGATCCAGCGAAATGTTTTTCTGAGCATGCGAAGGATGTTGAAGCAGGATGAGGATACGGCGCTGACTTGTCTGTTCATTGAGAGTGAAGAGTCCAGGATGACGCCAAGGTTCCGTGCGTGGTCTGTCGGGATGGGTGCTTTTCCGAGGGCTTCCGGCCACCAGGAGTCGTCCCAAGCAGAGGGGGATTTACCTAAGATGAGGACTTCTGTTTTGTCTGAGTTCAGTTTCAGACGGCTTTGTTTCATCCATTCGGCGATTTCTTTCATTCCTTCGTGTAGGTTAGTTTTGGCGGTGCTGGGGTCCTTGGTGAGAGAAAGGATCAGTTGAGTGTCATCCGCGTAAGAGATGATGTTGAGGTTGTGTTGGCGGGCGATGGTCGCGAGGGGGCTCATGTATACGTTGAAGAGGGTGGGGCTGAGTGAGGATCCTTGTGGTACGCCGCAGATGATTTCAGAGGCCTCGGACTTGAATGGAGGGAGGCGGACTCTCTGGGTTCTTCCGGAGAGGAACGAGGTGATCCATTCCAGTGCCTTTCCTTGGATTCCGATGTTTTTGAGGCGCTGTAAAAGGGTGCTGTGGCAGACTGTGTCGAAGGCAGCAGAGAGGTCGAGGAGGATGAGGGCGACTGTGTCTCCAATGTCCAGTAGAGTTCGAATGTCGTCTGTTGCTGCGATGAGGGCGGTCTCAGTGCTGTGTTTTGCTCGGAAGCCAGATTGTGAGGAGTCGAGGGATTTGTTGGCTTCGAGGAAGGCGGCGAGCTGGTTGTTGACAGCTTTCTCGATGACTTTGGCCGGGAATGGAAGAAGTGAGATGGGGCGGTAGTTTTTGAGTTCGGTGGGGTCTGCTGTTGGTTTTTTCAGAAGTGCGGTGAGTTCAGCGTGTTTCCAGTCTTCTGGGAAGGTAGCGGAGTTGAAGGAGCAGTTGATGACGTCTCGGAGGTGCGGGGCTATGACGGAGTCTGCTTTGTTGAAGATGTGGTGAGGGCATGGGTCTGTGGGGGATCCAGAGTGGATGGAATTCATCAGGCGGATGGTGTCCTCAGTGGTGATTGGGTTCCAGGCGTTGAGGGTGTTAACGGGGGGAAGATAGTCAGCTGATGGTAGGGTGGGTTGGCTTCCGGGTTGGTTGTCAAAGCTGTTGTGGATGTCAGCAATCTTGTTGTGGAAAAAAGAGGCTAGGGAGTCGCAGAGAGTTTGAGAGGGGGTGATGTCGTTGGACTTGGCCGAGGGGTTGGAAAATTCCTTGACGATGTTGAAAAGTTCCTTGCTGTTGTGGGCGTTGTTGTCGAGTCGATCCTTGAATGCTGTTTTTTTGGCTTTTCGGATCAGTTGGTGGTGAGTACGGATGGCGTTTTTGAAGGCGTCCTTGTTGCTGGTGGATGAGTCTTTTTTCCAGGCCTTTTCAAGGGAGCGGCATAGTTTCTTGGATTTCTTGAGGTCCTCGTTGAACCATGAGGCCTTCTTGATTTTGTGTAGGCGTTTTTTCAGTGGTGCTAAGGTGTCTGCGGTGTTGGATAACCAAAGGGTGAGGTTGGAGGCGGCTTCGTTGGCGTCAGAAGAGAGGGCTGGGCAGGTTTGAAGGATCGATGAGGAGATCTGTTCCGTGGTGATTTTGTTCCAGTTTCTTTGTAGAGTTGTTTGGAGGTGGATGATGGGTTTCGGCTTGTTGTAGGTGAAGTGGACGCAGCTGTGGTCAGTCCAGAGGAGCTCCGTAGTGTGGTTGAAAGAGACATGGTTGCTAGAGGTGAAGATGGGGTCGAGTGTGTGACCTGCGATGTGGGTGGGGGAAGTGACCAGTTGTTTAAGTCCGAGGTTGGCGAGGTTGTCTAAGAGGGTGGCGGTGTTGCGGTCGTTGATCTTCTCAAGGTGGAAGTTGAGGTCTCCCAGGAGGATGTAGTCTTTGGAGGGGAGCGCGTGTGGGGTGATGAAGTCCGTGATGTCTTCACTGAATCTTGCGCGGGGTCCTGGTGGTCTGTAGAGGAGGGTGCCTCTGAGTGTGGTCTTGGGGTCGATGTGGAGGTGTTCGGAGTTGGCGAGGTTGGCGTCAGAGCTGGTTGAGATGTGGATTGATTTCTTGTGGACGATAGCGATTCCTCCTCCTGTTTGGTCGGTGCGGTCTTTGCGTGTAATCTTATAGTCGTCAGGGATAGCGATGGCGATGTCAGGGGCGGAGGAGGCGTTCATCCATGTTTCGGTTAGGAAGGCGACGTCTGGAGAGATGGTGTCTAGTAGGTTCCAAAGGTCAATGGCGTGCCTGTGGACCGAGCGGGTGTTGAGAAGGATGCATTCTAGGTGGTTGGGGTCGGGAATCTGTGGTGTGGTCGGAGCGGAGATGTTGACGGTGCCGCTGAATTTGCAGGAGGGGCAGGAGAACGGTCCATGGGTGCGTCCTGGAGCGGCTTGGATGCAGTAGGGGGCGCGACCGGGGTTAAGGGCTAGGAGGGTGGCGGCATCGTAGGTAACGCGGGGGGGCTGGGCAGTGCGAGGGGCAGGGGGTCTGGCGCTGGGCGCGGTCCAGGCGCGGACGGGCGTAGATGGGCTTACCTTTGGCGCACCTTCGGCGCGGGTTGGGCGCGGACGCTGCGCGCAAGAGCAACTGTCATAAGTGGGAGGGGGAAGGGGCGAGGGAGGAGCAGCTGGGAGGCGGGTGCGTGGTGGAGGGGGCGGGCTCTGGCCAACAACAACAACAACAGCAATGGCGGCTGGGGCGGAAGCGCCGACCGGGTCGGGTGAAACCGATCAAAGAACTACGCGGGCGGCCACACAATGCCAAAGCAGGCACAATGCCAAAGCAGGGAGCAGCTAATGCAGGAGCACAAATACAAATAATGCAGCAAAGGGCAGCAAACACGGGCACACGATCTCGGCAGGACAATACAATGTTTAAAATAAACAATAAGTGCAGCAAAGGACGATAACTATGATCAGCAGCAGGGCTGCGCAACGATACCCAGCTTGAGGCAGGAGAGAGCGGGGGCAGGAGGGAGCGACCGTAACTGACCAAGTCAGAGACTGAAGTCACCTAAATCACCCTTCAACACAATAAGACCGGAAAAATCGAGCAGTACATTTCACCCTTGACTTCAGTCTATTATACATTCATTAAATGGAGCTAACATCTGTGGAAGAATAATATGAAACAAAGCTAACTGATCTATGTCTAGTACCAAGTGTGCAGAATTGAAGTAATGAAGGAATACACTGAATAAAGCAACAGATAGAAATCAAAACAGCAACAGCAATCAAAATACCACCTAATATTTGGCGTAGCATGTGTATATCAGGTAACCAATTAAAGAGCCAGTCAAACCAGCCCTGGTCAATGTGTTTTCTAACTTCTTCTGTTAAGTCATGCAACTTGTCGATGTGAGCACGAATGGATTGTGTATGGTCAGACAAGTTAAAACAACAGAGACCTTCGAAGTCCGAGCAATCATGTCCATGTTTAAGCAAAAGATAATCAATGGCTGCTCTATTTTGCAAAATGGCCCTACGTTCACCCTGGGCGTCTAATAGCATGTCAGACAAAATTGTAGAAGTATGATTAATAGATTTCACCATCCAGCAGGCCATTTTCCCAATAGATTTGGCATTATAAATCGCCAAAGCAGGAACACCAATAATTGAAACAGCTAAGCTAAGGTATTCAGACTTGGAATATAAATGCAAAGATGGGTCACAATCCTCCTGTAACATTACAGTATCTCGAAGCACACGAGAGTTGGCATTCGGATGTGATGCGAACATCAACAAACTGAGTCTCGTAATGGCACAAGGGCCTCCGGAAATGTTTGCAGGGACAAATGGCCAGGAAGTATTACCACATGAGAAAAGCCATCCGGCAGGTAGTAACATCGTGCGATAGTGACTGGGGGTAACTACCAAACTATTACAAGTCATATTGTTCTGAACTGAAACACATGTGGTCGGTGTCCTCTGAAAGCACAAAGTCCGTTCGTGAGCTGTAAACGAAGTGGCGCCTTTTAGTTTTAGGCGCAGACATTCAGAGATCGCACTAGGATTACACGTAAGAAAGAAGCACAAATCACCTTGTGTGATATTATAAGTAAGTATTTGGGACTGGATGGGGGTTTGCTCGTTCGGCAATTCAATACATAGGGGGCAATATACATGGGTAGCAAAATCACCCAGGAGAATATTGGTACGGGCCTTCGAGACATTAAAAATATGAACTAAAGTTTCCAATGAGGCGGGGACAGCAACCAGACAGGTCGCCAGGATGTCATGTACAGATCTCATCGGTGTCAAACAGAAGTGAGGGGCGTCAGTCACCCTCTTAGCTAGTGCGGTCCAAAAGTTCGATGATGAATCCCATGCAGCGAAGGAACGCAACACTCGGGTTCCCAGTTCATCCCGGGTTGATAGGATCCCTCCTTTCTCGTCGTACCAGTCCGAAAACAGTCCGGCTCCGACACATCCTGCAGCAACAATCCAAAGAATGATCTGAAAGAGAACCAAATACAGGCATTAATCATTCTCGTAAATAACATTTATCAGCCGGGACCGCTTCCCAGCTATCTTTCCCTGGTCTCATAACCAAAATGGTATTATCCTGACCGGTGGCAATGACCTCTGCTTGTTCAGGGGGATTCTTAGGCGACTGCACCCAAACTCTGGCCCCAGGATTATCCGTGGAGCCAAAACCTTTCTGGCCACGTACAGTTAGCAACGTTGGAGCAGTGCCTTTCATTAATACACCACTGAAAACAGGCATTATGAGTAATTGAGCCACTCGGTCAGTGCGATGTATCAGTAAGTCAACCTCACTGCTATTTAGCAGGAGCACCTTAATCTCTCCCTGATAATCACTGTCGATAATTCCTCCAAGCACCTGAATGCCTTTTACAGCCAGCCCCGATCTAGGGGCGATCAATCCGAAATTTCCAGGTGGTATCTGAACACCAACACCTGTCTCTATGATGACTCGATCTCTACTTTTTATAACAATGTCATCCATAGCATGCAAGTCTAAACCTGCCGACCCTGGGGTCGCTCTACATGGAGCCAAAGCTCCAGGAGTAATTTCCCAATACATCACAGTTTCTCTGATTTCATTAGGCATAGCCTCAACATTCGGGGGAAACAAACGCATAAGTGGAGATTCAGCATTTAAAAAAGGACGATTATTCAAAATCAATAGTGCTTGGGGCAAAAAGTCTCGCCAATTTTTATACTTGTCATCCGTTAACTTACGCAGCTGGTCCTTTAGCAGGCCATTCAATCTCTCCACCAGGCCCGAGGCCTGTGGGTAGTAGGGTATATGGAATATCCATTCAATATTGTTTTCCGCACAGAATTCCTGTACCAATCTTCCACGAAAATGGGATGCATTATCAGATTGAATTTGGAATGGCACACCATAGTACATCATAATTAATTCTAATGTTTTAATGGTATTCAATTGGGTAGCTTGCTTACAGGGAAGGGCTACCAGCAGGCCACTGTATGTATCAACAATAGTGCAAACATATTGACAATTCCTACTCATGGGAAGTGGACCAATGTAATCAATCTGCCAAATTTGAGCGGGCAGTTTGCCGCGATGTAAATGACCTTTAACAATTTGGGGCACCTTACGCCGTCTGATATGCTGACAAACGGGGCAGTGTAAAATAACATTTTTGATTAAATCTAAGGGAATATAAATTCCTCGATCAGCAGCCCACCTGCTAGTGGCCTTCTCTCCAAAATGTCCTGCCTTCTGGTGTGCCCATTTCGCCAATCCCGCAATATCAGAATCTTGCCTGTTCACCACTGCCTCAGCAATTTTAGACTTCTCATCTGCAATGTTATGAAAAAATTTGTCAAGAGAATCTATCGGGGTGTGAGCGTCCACATGGAAGATTGTAACAGTACTCTGTGGGAGCATCTCCCAAATTTCTTGCCATAACTCTTTTCCCCATAATTCTTTGGAATGTAACTTCCAATTATGGGAATGCCAAGTTGGTAACCAAACAGCCAGTCCATTGGCAGTAGACCAAGAATCAGTGAAAATATGACATGTACCAGGCAACTCTTGTTTCAAAACTTGGTGAACAGCGTAAAGCTCGGCAAATTGGCTGCTTTTACCTTCACCAGTTGTGCTCAACAATTTCTGTGTGATCGGATTATAGGACACCGCCTTCCAGTGCCGTGTCATCCCTATAAACCTCGCTGAACCATCAGTGAACCAAACATGGTTTCTTTCCGCTGCGGACAAATCATCAAAAGGCTTACCCCACTTGACAGGAGACTCCTGTGCTAAAGGTACGGAACATTCACTCTCAGTCTCAGTCGATGGCGCTCGCGCCACCTGCTCATGTAAAGAAGCAACTCCTTTCGGGCCCACACGAGCCCTGTCTTGTATGTACCATTTCCATTTAATCACACTCGCCTCTTGAGCGTGTCCAATTCGGTGAGTTTTCGGCGAACTCAGAACCCACTGCATGATAGGAATTTCCGGACGCAGAACTATATCATGTTCCAGAGTCAATTGCTCGGTATCCACCAGAGCCCAATAACAAGCAAGTAACTGTTTCTCAAAGGGTGTGTAACGCTCACCAGCATCAGGTAACTTTTTGGTCCAAAAACCTAACGGTACTTTACTCCTGCCTTGTTTCTGCCACAAACTCCAATTTGCATAAAGGCCCTGTACAGACACATTCAAATCCACGTCACCATCACGTACAGGCCATAAATCCAGAGCATGTTGAATTGCCTCTTTTGCCAGACTAAACGCATCTTGCTGTGGTTTATCCCTTTCAAATGCATTCTTTTTACGCGTGACCCGGTACAAGGGGGCCAATATTTGACTCAAATGAGGAATATGCTGGCGCCAAAAGCCAAACAGACCAATGAAGCTCTGGGCTTCTTTCCTATTTCTAGGAACTGCAAAATCAAGAATCTTCTGTTTAACCTGAGGGATCACTTCACGGTGCCCTTCATGCCAATTAATACCCAAAAATGTTACAGCCTGGGACGGACCGTGCAATTTATCTGGGTTGATTTCCCAACCTTTCTCACGCAGGCACTCAATGACTCTGTCTAATTGGGTCTGAACTTCCTCTTGTGTTTCGCCTTGGATCAAAACATCATCAATATAATGACATATCTGAATTTGGGGATGAACCGGTACCTCAGCCAAATGCTCTGCCACCAGCCGGTGACATATCGTAGGACTATGCACATAGCCCTGGGGAAGACTTCTAAACGTCATCTGACGCCCGTTCCACGTAAAACTGAATTGTTCCTGACACTCTGGGGCAATCGGAATTGAAAAGAAAGCATTAGCAATATCAATGGACGCATACCATGTACCTGGATGCTTTTGGATTCTCTCAATTAGTGTAATAACATCCGGTACTGCAACAGTCAAAGAGGGTGTGTGCCTGTTCAATTCTTGATAATCAACGGTCATGCGCCAAGAGTTATCACTCTTACGCACCGGCCAAACAGGATTGTTCCAAGCAGAAGTAACTGGGGTTATGACTCCTGCATCCACCAACTCCTGAATAGTGGTACTAATCTCCTCATGACCACCTGGAATACGATACTGCTTCTGACAAACCACTTTTGTCGCATGGGGAACTTGTGTGGGGGGCATTCTTAAACGACCAACCCGTATAGGTCTGGACGATATATAATGCGTTGTTCCAAATTGGTAACATCCGTCATCTAGATGCAAAGTCATTCCTCTCAAAATATCAATCCCAATTATGAATTCTAGAAGTGGCACTACTAGTACAGAATACTCTTTTCTAGGAATTCTACCTATTCTCATTTCAAGCAAAGTTTGAACTGCAGGGGTTTCTTTTCCACCTAATCCGGTAATAGTAAAAGGCTGACCTGTAAACTTCTTTGATTTTCCATGAATAAGAGTGGCCTCCGCTCCTGTATCTACCAATGCTCGGGCCCTTTGGATATTACGATGTCTCCAATAAATGTCAATATCTACATAGGGTCTATTATCTCTGTGAGCCCATCTGTGTACCGGAGCTTGACCTATTTCCTAATCATTCTTACTGCATTCTGTATACCAGGATAAATCAGGATAAAGACTCTCACGCTTCTTAGGTATCGGTACCTCCTGTTCATATCCATTCCCAGTACGGAACGGATTCGTATCTTCTGCATTGTACTGCGGGTTACGATCGACCAAACTGTGACGATCCTCTCTCCTCCTCAACTCAGGGGATTGATCCCTATCATCTCTACGTCTGCTGTAAACATAGTCAGTTCTCCCCCTTTCTCTTTCCCCCTCTCTCTCCCTGTCTCCCTCTCAACGGGGGGACACATCACGTGCAGAACGTCGATCATCACGACGAACAGAGCGCCCACGGCGGTCGTCATCACCGCTACCGTCAGAACCACCACGATCACACTCAGTGGTCCGAACACGCCGGGCACCCTCCTTTCGATCCAAGCCACGTTTGCGAAACAACTCCCACAAACGAGCGGTAGTCTCACCGTCAATGTCCTCTCTACGCACACCATCAGCCAGAAGACCAGAAAAAATATCATGTCTAGTAAGTTTATTTTCACCAGGAGTACGAGTGTCAGGCCGGGACTGACGTTCAGGTTTAAACCACTCACCCAACTCACCGAGTTGGCGCACCGATTCCAAAACCGTAGATAACACGTTACCAGTCTGATTAATCAATAAAGTCATCATGACCTGCTTATAGGCAACAGGGGAAGATCGAATGATACGGTTCCGCACAGAAGATGTCAACGAACCATCAAGCAATCTGTCAGCAGTACCCAGAAAAATTGCCGTTTTCATCACCTCCTCTTTGAGACGTTGAGCAGCATCACGCAAAGTATACCACGGCTTGTCATTCACAGGCCAGTCAGATTCAGTAGGATATTTTTGATTACAACCCTCAGTCGCCAATTGGAGTAAAGAAATCTGACCACCACCATTATAGTTACGAAAATGATCCTGCACAGTAGAATCCAAACTCAAGGAACAGAACTTTAAACAATCGCCAGTATCCAACATAATACCAGCAGCGCCCAGTTCATAAAGGCGCACCATCCATGTGAGCAAGGACTCACCAGCTCGCTGCCGAAATCGCTGTAAAATATCACTAATTTCCTGTTGAGTAAAGTCTTCTAAACAGTCCAAAGAAATACCCTGCGGAGCATTGGGAGACTGCTGCAACTTCCGACGGAAAACTGGATGCGCAGAAACAGCGGGACGAGCATCACAAGGAGCCCGATCAGTACTCGTAGAGGGACAATCAGTGTAAGAGGCATTGATCCCACTCGAAGAACGAGCGTAATCACGGGGTGCACCATCAAAGGTGCGAGAAGCAGACTTACAATCATGGCGGGAGCGAGAAGACTCGCGCTTGGCAGACTCCTCACCCGAGGAACAAGAATCAGTCGAGTTCCAGATATTACCATCCCATTCATCAGGATTCCAATCCAGCCCGGCTGTCGCCACGACCAGACGCACCTTTCGCGTCGAAACCCGACCGCGCCTGTTCTTGTATTTATAACGAGCAATTCGCACAGGCGCCCGTTCGGCAATAGTTTGGTAAGTCTCAAGTTTATCAGCAAGCAACTTATTTTGACACCGCAACAAAGTATGAGAATTCTGAATCTCAACAAAGTGCGCTTCCACATCTTTAAGAGATATCTGTAACTTCAACAATCTCTCATGCAGAATCCTGTATGCAGACAAAAGAATCCAACCTCTGCGCCCCAAAATGGGAATCTCCTCACCCTTCGATACGGGTGCCTTCTGCAAACAAGCAATCACATTAGCCGGCTCTGCCAGCTCCAAAGAAGAATTCCAATTCTCACTCAAACCAGTAGAATCAGCCCACTCACGGGCCAAGGCTTCATAAGGCGTTGAATCCCATCCGGGAATATCAACGGGCAACTTAAAAGTAGATTTAGACCTTCTAGAAAACATCGTGAAAAAGGAAAAAGAAGAAAAGAAGAAAAAGAAAAGAAGGAAGAAAAATAAAAACTATACACACAAATATACAAAAATAAAATGCAAACAAAACCACGCACGCGCCGAAAGCAAACACAAGACAACCACAACGCACACAGGTTTCGTAAACGGTTCGTGACGCCAAATGTTCTGCTTGGGTTTTCGGATCAGATAGAACCCGCTCAACAGAGCCTCTCTAACCCAAACCAGAACGTTACCCCCTCCCTAGGGCCTATTTACACCTAAATAACCACATATATGTACCACCTAAGGACAGGGAATTCCTACTATATATACCAAGACCTACAAGTCACAGCCTCGCGGTCCCAAACGGACCCAGGACTTCCTGCCCAGACGGCAGCCACAGCCTCGCGGTCCCAAACGGACCCAGGACTTCCTGCCCAGACGGCAGTCACAGCCTCGCGGTCCCAAACGGACCCAGGACTTCCTGCCCAGACGGCAGCCACAGCCTCGCGGTCCCAAATGGACCCAGGACTTCCTGCCCAGATGGCAGCCACAGCCTCGCGGTCCCAAACGGACCCAGGACTTCCTGCCCAGACGGCAGCCACAGCCTCGCGGTCCCAAACGGACCCAGGACTTCCTGCCCAGACGGCAGCCACAGCCTCGCGGTCCCAAACGGACCCAGGACTTCCTGCCCAGACGGCAGCCTTAGCTCGAGTTCATCCTATCATTACCACGACATACAACAAGGGAGTTAACAACAAGGGAATCAGTGTTACTATGTATCAGATCACACAAAGACGGCTAGTTGAGCACAACCTGTTCCCCAGTTCGAGGGGCTCCTTTCTCCCTTATTCAGTTACCACCTACCTGATCAGGATTAACATCTGTTCATGTCAAGTCACAGCTGACTAGAAGAATAGGTTACCCTCTTACACAAGAACACGTAGCACATATTGCTTTACTACAAACTGAATACTTTATTTAGTTATTACATGCACACTCACGGAACATAATACATATCACATAACCTGCAAAGAAAAGTGAAAGATTAAGTTGTACACTCTAATAGTAAGGGGTTGACATCACCTTGGTCGTATGTAGCCTGCACTCAATGGTCATCTAGGTTCCCTTCTCGTCTGCGCCTCGGCTTCGCCTGGAAGTCACACCTCTGAATCACGGGTTTACTCCCGTCTCCCTCTCCGAGTCACTGGGACCTCTTCCTCATCGGCTACTCTCTTCTCTTTGGAATATCTATTTCTCGGTTTTTCTCCACCTCCAAGTTTGTCATCTGTCTTCCCTGGAATAAGTAGCAGCTTTACTGCTAACGGCCAGGTGCCGTCTATGGACTAAAAGCAAGTGCCAGTATCTGCCTCAAACTTTTACTAATATAGATGTGCATTTCCTCATGGAAAATTCCAGCCCGTAACCTGCCGCCCACCAAATTCTTGTACCTCCCCGTGCCAAGGACACGTTCCCAGCCGGCCGGCCTGATGTAGTGTCTTCGGCATGAAGAAAAATACAATCCTTCGATAAGGGCCGGCCTGAACCGGTTCTCTCCAAGCGAATAACACCTCCTAACTAAAACACTGCCTTTGACCTAGAAACATCCCAAGCTGCCAGAGCAGGAGGAAAGATGGAGTCTCTCCCGTTTAAGGCCTACCAGGCCTGAATTCAGCACGGCTCCATGAAATACCCTCACTACAGAACAGATTACCCCTAATGCTAACGAATCTATCCCCTAGGATATGTATGCAAACCCTGATCTATGGGGAAGAACACAGGATCATGTCGAAGTGCCTAATAAATAGGCTCTATACACTACTCTAACCCTTAGACTTGAATGGAAAGAGACTGAAGTCACCTAAATCACCCTTCAACACAATAAGACCGGAAAAATCGAGCAGTACAACAACTTACATCGAGTCCGGAGATGTTTGCATGCTCCAAGAGACTTGGGCAAGGGAAGATTATAACCACCAAGGTTACGAGTCATTTTCCATCCCGGCTAGGTGGGAGGGTAAGGGCCGCCCCTCTGGTGGACTCACAACCTGGGTGGCATCCCACTTAGGAAGTCAGGCTTCACGCCTACCGGTGCCATCAGATGATATCCTAGTGGTTTTACTGGCCTGGCCGAACCTAGCGAAACTTGCCCTGATAAATATTTACTCCAGGCCAGTGGGAGCTTCGCGTGAATCTCCCACGATAGAGGAGCTTTCAGTATACCTAGCGGAAATGCCAAGAGACATTCCTTATATAGTGGGAGGGGATTTAAATTCCCATTTCGAGCCGCTGGTCGGCCTAGTAGAGGGATTTCCCATGGAAGAAGAGTTCAGGTGGTCAGTACCCTCTGTCGTAGGACCTTCCCCAAAGGTATGGACGCCTGTGGCATTGCAGATTACTGCCCTTACCCTAAAGCATGGAATTAGAGCATGCAATGGACGTATTAAGTCTGATGTACCAAGCAAAACCACGTACAACAGACTGGGAAGAGAGTCCCGCTTGGACTATGCCCTTGTGCAGATAGTGAACTGGTCTTCTATCTTGGATTTTAGGGTTGTGGAGAGATTGGATAGTGACCATAACGCCCTTGAACTCGACCTTAGCCATCCTGGGCTAAAGGCCTCCACAACAACCATGGAGGAGTTCAACCCTGAACTACTATTAGATAATAACAGGAGAAGAATCAGGTGGGATAAACTAGCTACGAGCCAAGTGAAACTTTCGAAGCTCTACGCAGGTTTAATCCCTATTTTGAAAAAAGTGGGAGAGCTAGCCAATGATGTGGGCAATATAGATCATCATGAGAAATTATATCAGGCTCATGAGGACCTTATAAAGGGAGCTGCTTCTGAGCTTTTTAGCAGGGTTCAGAGTCAGAGGAGGACCCAGCAACATAAGGCCCTATGGTACAATGCAGCCTGCAGGAAGGCAAAGGGAGAACTCCTTAGAAGCATCAAGGAGGGAACAGGCAGAGAGAAGCTGCGAGAAAATAGACGGGCTTATAAAAAACTGGTTACCCATGCTAAAACCGAATGGGAGGAGAACCAGTGGGAGGAGCTCACCACTTCCCTCGCAGCAAGAGACCACCGAACGTTTTGGAGAGTAGTAAACGGGGGGTCAGGGAACCTCCTTTCGGCAATAGAGCCAAATATTGCAGCAGGGGTGTGGCAGGCACACTTCCAGTCTCTCTACAGCTCTGAGCTGGGAGTAACTAAGATTGACATCGGTACTGGACTGACAGAGTATGGCGGGGATTTGATAACAGTGGGCGAGGTGAAGGTGCATTAATGGGACTTAAAGGCGGAAAGGCGCCAGGTCTGGATGGCCTGCCCGGGGACCTGTTCAAGCAGGAGCCCGGTGTATGGGCCCCCTATCTGGCTGCTGTGTTTAATGGAGTCTTACGTGGCATGGAAATTCCGAGTACTTGGCTGGGGGCAGAGGTGGTTCCTATATTTAAAAAGGGCTCGCCCCTGCTCCCAGCCAACTATAGACCAATCAGTTTAATTGACGTGTCACAGAAGCTGTTTGGCAGGATACTGCTGAATCGGCTTCAGGACTGGGTGGAGGAAACAGGCGCCCTCAGTCCGTACCAGGCGGGATTTAGAAAGGGAGTCTCCACAGTGGATCAGGTTTTTCGTCTGAACGTTATCTACTGGAGGGCAGCAATACTGGAAGGGGGTAGTTTATACACTATATTTGTGGACCTGAGGGCTGCCTTTGACCTCGTGTCCAGAGGAAAACTCTGGAGTGTTCTGGCTGAGATGGGGGTCCCCTCAGACATCCTGATAATTTTAAAGAGATTGCACCATAATAACTATGCCCGGGTCAGGTGCGGGAAACTTGGGGAACTAACGGACAGATTCCCCGTTGACAGGGGGGTTAGACAGGGCTGTGTATTGGCACCGACCCTGTTCTGCCTCTTTGTCAACGGGGTAATCGCCCATCTCAATGGAACTGAATACACTGATGCCCCAAAATTGAATGGCAGCAGGGTGCCTGCAATTATGTTTGCAGATGACACCCTGCTGCTGTCCAAAACTCCCATGGGGATACAGAGGATCCTTGATTCTTTTGTGGCTTTCTGCACAGATAGGGGGTTAGAAATTAATTCTACCAAAACTAAGTTTATGGTCCTGAACCCAACCCCAAGATCACGCCCGAACCCTTTACTGGGAGCATCACGTTTAGAGAGAGTCTCCACCTTTGAATATCTAGGTGTAACGTTGAATGAAACCATGTCTTGGGGAACCCACCAGACTAGGGTTAATCTTAAATTAGTGCAGACCACTGGCGGCATCGTTCGGTTGATGAAAAGCTCGACATATCGACCGCTGGTGCCGCTTATCCAGATATACAAGGCTCAGGCAAGAGGAGCTCTGATGTACGGGGCGGAAATGTGGGGTCACACAGCTTCCTGCAGCTTGTCTATAACTGAGAACAACTTAATTAGACAGATAGTAGCACTCCCGTCCAGTACCCCGCTCCTCCCCCTGAGGATGGACCTGGGCCTGAGACCATTAGCAGATGAACTAGGTCTCAGACCCATAGTCTACTGGCGAAGACTATGGAGCAGCGAAGAACTTTCTTCGTATAGGGCGGAAC
Source organism: Triturus cristatus (assembly GCF_964204655.1). Classification (NCBI taxonomy): domain Eukaryota; kingdom Metazoa; phylum Chordata; class Amphibia; order Caudata; family Salamandridae; genus Triturus; species Triturus cristatus. The sequence goes on from NC_140588.1 coordinate 721,064,475, forward strand.
TGAGTGAGTTTCTAACCCACCCTAAAGCTCTACAGATCCCGTGGATAAAATATATAAAAAAGTCCTGTACGGGATTGGGGCTCCCCGACCTGTGGCCGGATCCTGCTAATGCCTCACTAAGGATCCCACGAAGAGCTTTGGTCAGTGCTTATCACGAGCAGAAATTATCTATGGCCTTAGACTGCAAGGATGAGGGGTCATTAACATTTGCATTCGCGCAAAGTAAGGACTCATACCGGCTGGAGAGGGTTCTGGACGCTATGTCTCCTGTGTTGGCCAGGAAGCTATTTCTCCAATGGAGATATGGCACATTGCCTCTGCGATCCTACACCTGCTCCTGGTCAACACTGCCATCTACCAAGCTATGTCCGGCATGTGTGGGAGCAGAGGAAAGCGATCTGCATGTGGTCTTGTTTTGTCCAACTTACAGGGCCGCCAGGAAATATTGGCTCCTACCACTCATTAGAAACCTTGGTTTTAGGGAGTACCTCCCGGTGTATAGAATTTTAAAAACTGATGTTTCAGGTCCAATTGTGTTTGCACTAGCCAAATTTCTCACTAATGTCTGGCATATTCGCACCCGTATTTTAAAGTCGCAGGCTCCCACCTAATTTTAAGTTCTAATTTTAATTGTATGGTCTTTTATCTGATGTGTTTCCTGATTACCTTCTCAGATGGTTTTACATGTTCATGTGCTTCTTTTGTACATCTTTTATGGCCAAATCGGCCGAAATAAAGATATGCACCCTTATGCATCAAGCCAAAATCCAGTCGGTAAAATACCGATTCCTTATTAGCTCCCGGTATTAAGTAAAAAATACCCAATCCCAATGCATCAACCCAAAAGCAGAAATCGGTATTTAAGGAATCCTTAAATAGCGATTCTTTAAATAGGGATTCCTTAAATACCGATTCCTTAAATAGCTCTTGCATTTAAGGAATCCCAAAGTGAGATTCCTTAAATGCAATGCATCAAAGTTAAAAAATTAGCGATTTCGCTAATAAGGGGAGCAAATTACCATGAAGATGAACTGCATGGTAATTTGCAAAAACTTTGAAAAATGCACTTTTGTGCATTTTTCAAAGTGTCATGTTGCGCACACACATGCCCTTAGAGCATGTGTGTGTGCAACATATGTGCACATATCATTTTCAGGGGTGCAACAGGGTGTCCTTTTGACACCCTGGCACCCTTGAAAGTGCTCCAGCTATTAGCGATTCGGTAATACCGAATCGCTAATACAGAATGGCTTTACATTCATTCCTATGGGCCTCCAAGCCCATAGGAATGAATGGGTAGGTATTCCTTATTACCGATTCGGTATTACCGATTCGGTAATAAGGAATGTTAAGGAATCGCTATTTGAATAGCGATTCCTACATGCATAGCCTTTTGCTATTCCTTATTAGCGATTCCTTATTTTTCGCTAATAAGGAATCGCAAATGCTAATGTTGATGCATATGCCCCTAAATAAATTTAAAAAAAAAAAAATGGAAACAGTCGCAATGTTATCAATGCTCGCGTGGCGATAAACAAAGTCGCGCTAACCGTCGTTATCGCCGTAAGCTAACGTCTGCAAAATTCCAGACTTAGATATACATATAATGGGAGGTGGATTCTATGGCTAAATCCACATCTCCCTATCATCAAGGTTTTCCCTATCGCTGCAGGAATATCGCTTGATTTTCAGCGATATTCCTGCATTTCGCTGCTATCGCTGGATTTGTTATTGCCTTGGAGATAAGCGTTGATAATAACGCACTATCTCGGCGATGTACTCCAGGGATAGCTGGCAATAAATAAACTCACGCTAAGCGCGCTTAGCGATAATTATCGCTGGCCGTTGATAATATGCCCCCCAAGAACCCAAAAGGGACCCCCATGCTTGTCACACCAGAACACTGGATAAATATGGGAGAGGTGCATAGCCACTCACATCTGCTGCTTGAAACTACAAGAACATGCATTGGCATAGCCAATAGGTCTCGCCTTTGGGACCTTATAAGTGTTTAGCCATGCAACAGTTGCATAACTAAATACTTATAAGGTCCCAAAAGCGAGACCTATTGGCTATGCAAAGCGGCCGTGCGGCCACGAAAGTTAAAGTAATCGCGATCGGGATCACGATCAAACATCAAAGCGGTAAATTGCGGTAAAGCGCGGCGCGCGCCCGCGCACTTGCACTGTACCTCTAGGCTGGCCTGGTAGCACTTTTTGGAACCCTCTCAATAAGTCTCGCCAGACCAGTGCATGCGCTGGGTCAGGCGAGACCTAAAAAGGTCTCCCTTGCTGGAACCCTATCCTGCACCAAGTGGACTGCACTCTGAATGACTGCACCTACTGTACCCTAAGGAACTATAGGCCTAAGGACGTTGCCATGCTTCAAAAAGAGGAGTGGACTCCCTTCAGCGGAACTTTAAAAGATTTGGGCAGGTGCATTGTGGAAACTGTAGTCCCAAAGTCTGAGTATCAACTCAGAATCTCTGGAACCTTGGATTTTGATTTTGGACACTTTAAACTAGGAGTAGGCGGAGCTCGCGGTGTTCTACTCTGTGGAATTCCACAGAGTTGTATAAAAACTCAGTGAAATTCCACAGAGTTCTCCATGCAGCTGAATGCTGCCACCGGTCCTAGCACAGAGCAGCCAAGGGACAAGCACAGACCAGGGGTTTTTGTTTTTCTGGGTGCTCCTGGGTTCAGCTTTCTGGAAACCCGTGTTTGGAGGGTACAACATGCATTTTAAACTATTAGTTGATTTCCTGCTATAAGGATCTTCAGAAATTATACACCCGCTCAATATGTTTTTATGAAAAGTCCAAGTGGAGCCAGAGTATTTTTTACTCTCAGATGACTCTACAGTCCACCCATGTAAGCCTGTTGATGAAGACTCGTGCAGGCCCGAACTCTTTACGACAGTTATGTGTCTGTGAGTGTGAATGTAGCTCGGTAATGCATTCTCCACCCATGAAATTTGTGAGTGAAGCGGCCGTCTTGTATTCTAGGACTCCTTAACTCGGCACTGCCCCTCTTAACTTGTCCTCTGAGCCCTGCACTGTAGTCACCATCTCTGCTATGTGACTGTGAGGGAAACCTTGAGCCTGTTTCTCTGTGAGGCTGACCTCATTCAGCCCTACCTCCACTATGAGCGGCCCAGCCAGTAGGGGTGAAACCAGTTGACTTAATGTGTCCAGAATGTGCTGAGCCGGACCCCCCATCCCTGCAGAGACAGAGAAGCTTTGCCTCCCCGATTTCAGCGGCAGGGAAACTGGATCTGAAGGAGAAGGGTGTCTCTGATCTGAGCTGTAGCTCTTCCAGGGTAAAGAAAGGGCACAGCGTCTCTGCAGGCTCAGGTCTTCGGTAGTCTATCAGTAATCGTATCCCATCTAATCTGCGCTCCCTCTGTCTGCTTCAGTTCCTTCTTCATATGGATATGGTCCTGTTACTGTAGTTAAATGTTGTGTTGTAATGCTACGATACATCATGTGAAATGAAAGTTTTATTAACTGTCATGTCTATTCCGGGTTTTCCTAAGAAAAAGCACCTTTTGCAATAACAAATATTGAATTACAATGAACAGTGTATTGACTAACATTAGATATGTAGAGATGCCATGGGACCATTTTGCCTTGCTAACAAATCTGTTCCTGATGGAGCTATGATATTTTTTTAAAGTGCACATAATGGTGAAGATGGAAGGCAAACATTTAAGGAGTTTCAAAAGTACGCTTTCATAAAAACCAGGAAGAAATGTGGCGGTTTATTAAAACTCAGCTGGGCGCACGATGCTTGACAAGAAGGCCATCAGAGCGAAGAAGCACAAGGAAGTGCAGTGATCCCACTGACCCCGGTAACATAACGCACCCTGCTTCCATTTTACAGGCAGTCATTGACAGCATCCCAGGGGCCAAACCAGCCACTGGCTGAGATTACTGCTGATCCTGTCTTGCAACTGTAGGCTGGTTGCTGACTGCTGTGTGATGTGTATGCTCCCGTGGCTCTGAACACTCCAAAAGCATGAGCGGGCGTGCTTTATTGGCTGTGGCATAAGAGGGCGGTTCCACACAGTTTGTCGTCAGGTCCTGCCAACTCCCACAGAGACTAACAGCATGCAGGAGTTGGGGGCTGCGAGCATCTGAGCTAAACTGCAATGTGCATGCATTTCACCACGTTGATAGGGGTGGGCAGAGGGTGCCAGTAAACTGAACTCCACAATGTGGCGGTTGCAGAGTTTTTGCCAAACTCTGCGCTACAAGCAGGGCCTGGAGTATGGAAAACTCTGCAAACTCTGCCGGCGTAGCAGAGTTTACCACTCACTCCTACTTTGAAGCCTCAGGAACACTCAAAAGGAACTTCAGGAAGCACCTTATGAAGATTGGAGAACTTTTGTGAAAAAGGTCAATAAGTGAACCAATCTGACGTCAAGAGTCAAGCTGACTATATCAAACCATGACCTGGCCTGAATTTTTGGTTTGTCCTGCTAAAAGCTCCAGACTTCAAGACTTCCACAAGTCGATCGGGGGCTCCTGCTGAACCAAGCAGATGAACCTTCTGCGAATCTGGCTTGCTGGAGAGGCCCACTTGACTTTGTGAGAAAATCCTCCAGAAAAGTTTGTAAGGGCGGAGGTAACATTTTGACCAAGGCCTCCCGCTTAGTGTATCTGAGCAGGGTTCCATCGTGTTTGGCCTCAAACTTTGTCCCGATCAAGCAACCAGACGTCCCAATTTGGTGCCATTGGTTTTTATGCACTAGAAAATGCTTATTCTTTAAAAATTCATATCTCCAGTTCCCTACATTGGAAACTTGTTATATTGGTGTCATTTTAAAGATAAAATATTTCCTATTTTTATAAATGTGTATTTGATTTTTATTGTGTGCTGTGTCTTACTTATTTAATGTATTGGTGTTTTTAAATGCTTTACACACCTATCTCCTAAGTTAAGCCTGCCTGTTCTTTGCCAGCTACCAAGGGATGAACAAGGGAATAATTTGTTGAGTCCCTATTTTGGCCTTATATTGTTTTAGTGGCCTTATTGCTAGGGGTAGGTGCATACTTTCCCTATTAATAAACCACTTTCCAACAGAGATACGGTCAATATCCTCAGTGCTTATACGCCTCACCAGGAGACTCACCCATTGCCCTACTGACATCCCACATTCAAGCCTATCTTCAATGTGGGGAACCTGAAATTGAGTGGCCTCTGGCCTATATTGTTTTCTAATCAACTTGACATTCTCTGTCCAAGTAAGGAACCAGCTCCAAATGGAGTAATCCATAGGCGTTCCCTGGATTACATGGAAAAAGACTGGTCTGCCCTCCTCATGCAACATGACAAATATTTGTGGGAGGGCAGACTAAAATTAGAATATTTCAAGATCTTGCAAAGGAGACACTGGTCGCACACAGATTACACAAGGGGAGGCTCCCCACCGATCCCTCGCGCTAAAGATGCAAGGCAGTGGAGTTCAAAATTGTGCATGTATTCTGGTGATGCCCTTCTCTGGGGACTTACTGAAAGGAAATTTGGGTGGAGTTGTGCACACATGCATGGTATGCAGAGACTATGAAAGTTGCAACTGTGAATCTTCACAATTTCTCCCCTAGTTCTGCAACTGGGCAGATGGGGTGCAACAGCACTAGGGATGACCAACCAATGTGTCTCTGACAATGGAAGACAACCTCCTTCCCTACGACTGACACCTGGCTTGGGGAAATGTTCCTTATTGCCTTTCATGAACAAATTGCATATAAGTTAGAGGATCACCTCTCTCTAGGAAAAGATCTGAAGAAACTTCCAACGACCTCAACACTAAATAACTGCAGTTCTAAAATGGAGCTCTAGGCCTGGCTAGCGGGGCAGAGTACAGCTTGGTAACCTGAAGTTGGTAATGTCACCCCTCCAAAAGAACCAACCTCAGCTGACACTGGAGAAAGGCCTCAGGAACGACAGGCTTTCTGACTTTTCACATTTTCTTCTTTTACTCCTTTCATGTTACTTTAATGATAATCCTTTGTTTGTGTTCCTCTCCATTGAATAGGGAGGGAACAGTTGGTGGGAGGGACAGCTGGGAGATGGAAGATTTAGTTTCATGAGTCGCAATAAACTGTCTGGCACATGTATCAAGGAATGCTTTTGCGATTCCTTAATTGCGATTATTAAGGAATCAAAATTAAGGAATCGCAAAAGCCTATGCATGTAGGAATCGCTAAGAAAACAGCGATTCATAAACATTTCTTAATTGCGACTTGCAAATTGTGAGTCGCAAATAAGGAATGCCTTTCCATTCATTCATATGAGCCTACAGGTCTAGAGGAATGAATGGAAATTGCATGTGCATTTTGCGAGTACCCATTAGGTACTCGCAAATTGCGCATGCAATTTCAAGGGTGCAAAGGTGTCAAAGGGACACCCTGTTGCACCCCTGAAATTGTAATGTGCAGACATGTTGCGCACACACATGCCTTAGGCATGTGTGTGTGTAACATGTAACTTTGTTTTCAAAGTTTTAGCAAATTATCGACCTGTTTTATTTTTCGGTAATTTGCGACCCGTGATAGCGAAATCGCTATTTTAAATTGCGTCTAGCATTGCATTTAAGGAATCGCACTTTGCAAATCCTTAAACGCAATCCCAATTTTTTTTTTTTAAACTGATAAAAAACATGAGTTGTCAAACAAACACCAATTCATAAATGAACAGCCTCCCTGGACAGGAAACTACCAGACAGTAAAATTTGTCTTACAACTGTTAATTTGAAACTTTTGTACACAGCTCCCTGCAGGAAAAAAGCTTCCCTGTCTTTTTTGTGGTTGCTGACTCTCTTCAAATTTAACGTAAATCTTCTGCGTCGATGCGTTTCGGTGGAGCTGTGTAAATAAAGCCACCTTCCTCAGGACTAACAATTTTCTTCCCTTATCCAAATCGCTCACTGATATAATTATAATACACCTAACGTAGAGAGATAAAATAAACATACAATAAGATAAAAAACAATCTCATTAATCTTCATAACGTTTCTTTTCTAGGGCATTTCTACCCCTACTGTCTGGTAGTTTCCTGCCCATAGAGGTTGTTCATTTATGAATTGGTGTTTATTTGGCAACTCAGGTGTTTTTACAATTAAAAAAAAATAATGTATTATTGTTTATTATGATATGTATTTTTATTGTATATTTTTATCTTTGTGTGATATGATCTATTAAGGTGCCAATTACGATCCGGTAAAAAAAATTCCCGTACGACTCGTATCCGGTCTTTTTACCGTACGAATCGTACAAGTGCCGTACAAACTGGCAATCACGATTCGCATGGTAAAAAGCCCATACGAGTCGCATTGGGAATAATTCCCCACACGTCCTCGGGTCAGAAAAAGTGTCCGACACGTCCTCGGACGATTTACCGTACAAACGTGAAAAGCGAAGTCCGACCGGGGAATCACGATCCGTCCCGGGCGTCCGAATGTACAACCGTATGGTTAAAAGACCGTCCGCACCGAACTCCAATAGCAACCATGGAGACGTCCAAACAGGTGCCCGGTACGCGCCGTACCCCCCCAGCCCCCGCATGTACACGCCGTACCCCCCCCAGCCCCCGCATGTACGTGCCGAACCCCCCCCAGCCCCCGCATGTACGCGCCGTACCACCGTGTATGTACACCCGAGTACGTGTCGAACTGTACGTGTCGAACCCCCCGTGTATGTACACCCGAGTACGGGTCGAACTGTACGTGTCGAACCCCCCGTGTATGTACACCCGAGTACGTGTCGAACCCCCCGTGTGTGTACACCCAAGTACGTGTCGAACTGTACGTGTCGAACCCCCCCATGTATGTATTGTACACCCAAGTACGTGTCGAACCCCCCGTGTATGTACACCCGAGTACGTGTCGAACTGTACGTTTCGAATCCCCCGTGTATGCACACCCGAGTACGTGTCGAACCCCCGTGTATGTACACCCGAGTACGTGTCGAACTGTACGTGTCGAAACACCCGTGTATGTACACCCGAGTACGTGTCGAACCCCCCGTGTATGTACACCCGAGTACGTGTCGAACTGTACGTGTCGAATCCCCCGTGTATGCACACCCGAGTACGTGTCGAACCCCCTGTGTATGTACACCCGAGTACATACACGGGGGTTCGACACGTACTCGGGTGTACATACACGGGGGGTTCGACGCGTACTCGGGTGTACATACACGGGGGGTTCGACACGTACTCGGGTGTACATACACGGGGGGTACGGCGCGTACATGCGGGGGCTGGGGGGGTATGGCGCGTACATGCGGGGGCTGGGGGGGGTACGGCGCTTACCGGGCCACCTACTCTGGTCGTTTCGCGCCGTACTTCACATTTCCGGCACTTTTTGGGTGCCGTAAAAATATTGCCGTCCGGACTGCTGTCGGTTCGAATTGTACTTCCTGGGTCGTGAAACGCTGCCTGGAAGCGTCCCGACGTCACGTCGCAGCATTCCCGGATCACATTCGTATGCATTTTTTCGTCGGTCGGTGTTTTTTACGATTCGTACGGAAATGGTGTTTCCGTGCGAATCGTAATTCCATGTTTGTAATGTTTTACAACCAGGTACGAGTCGGACGGAGAATACGCTCTGACCGACGGTTCGTACCCGGTTTTTACCGGATCGTAATCGGCACCATAATATGCACATGAGTGCTTATATACTCTGATTAGAGCTTCTATTTTTAAAATTGGGCATAAGTGAAAGATAAGATTTGCATTGGTATGATTGATGGTTGAAAGAATAAGGGGCCGATTCCGATCCTGGAAAAACCAGGTACGAATCATCGGACGGAGCGTTTTCTCCATCCGACTCGTACCCGGAAAAAATACCATACAAACATGCAAGTACGATTCGTACGGAAACACCATTTCCGTACGAATCGTAAAAAACACCGACCGGCTAAAATATACCCACAATTCCGATCCGGGACACCGCGTACGTGACATTCGCACGGAGTCAGGCAGCGTTTTACGGACCAGCAAGTACGATTCGTACCCACAGCACTTCGCACAGCAATATTTTTACGGGACCCAAAAAGTGCCGGAAAAGCTAAGTACGCCACGATGCACGGCAAAAAGGGGGCCCGGTACACACCGTACCCCCATCCCTACACGTCTGCACCGTACCCCCAGCCCCCCCATGTCTGCGCCGTACCCCAGCACCCCCCATGTCCGTGCCAAACCCCCACCCCCGTATGTATGGTGCATACCCCCACCCCACCCCGTATGTACGGTGCGTACCCCCACCCCACCCCGTAGGTACGGTGTGTACCCCCACCCCCGTATGTACGGTGCGTACCCCCACCCCACCCCGTAGGTACGGTGCGTACCCCCACCCCCGTATGTAGGGTGCATACCCCCACCCCACTCCGTAGGTACGGTGCCTACCCCCACCCCCGTATGTACGTGCATAGCGTAGCGCTGGTAGTACGCACCGTACATACGGGGGTGGGGGTACGCACCATACATACGGGGGTGGGGGTACACACCATACATACGGGGGTAGGGGTACGCACCGTACATACGGGGGTGGGGGTACGCACCGTACATACGGGGGTGGGGGTACGCACCGTACATACGGGGGGTACGCTCTGTACCTACGGGGTGGGGTGGGGGTACGGCGCGTACATGGGGGGGTGGGCTGGGGGTGTTCGGCGCATATGCGGGCACATGTTTGGACGTCTCCATGGTTGCTATGGGAGTTCGCTCCGTACGGTGTTTTTTCCATACGGTTGTGCATTCGGACGGACGGGACGGATCGTACTTGCGCGCTCGGACTTCAGTTTCCTGATTTGTACGTAAAACTGTCCGGGGACGTGTCGGACACTTTTTCCGACCCAAGAACGTGTCGGGGAATTTTCGTATGGATTTTTTAACATACGAATCGTACTTGCCAGTTTGTACGGGACTTGTACAATTCGTACGTGAAAAAACTCCATATACGATTCGTGCGGGGAATATTTTTCACGGATCGGAATCGGCACCATAGTGTGTAAAAGGATTTCAAAAGGAAAAATTTGGTTTTAACTATTAATGTTGGTTATGAGACATTGCTCCAGTAAGAGTCTGCCGTTTGACCTTCGATTTTCTGAAGGAGTCTAGTTATCTGAAGATTGTTGCAGTGGAATTGACCCTTCACATTGTCCACCTGCTCCTGAAGACTAGACATCATAGCAGCAAGGTATTGGAGATTACGCTGCATTCCCCCAGGTCCGGCATCAGAAGCCCCATGATGTCCTCCAGCTCGGTAACTCTGGCCACCGGTTTCCTGCAGTCGACTCGCCAGAGTACCAGGTCAAGTGCCACACAATTGATCTCTGTCTCTAGATAGTTTTTGAGGTCCACTACTGCACCCAGCATATTTTCCCGTTGGTCTGTTTGATTTGCCATGACGTCACCGAAGGATCTCAGTGAGGGCTCCTACCGGTCATCTCCCCTTCCAGGGGTGGCGCTTGGGCTCACACATCTCACCTTCACCTCTTGGAGGGTGAGGATGCTCATCGCTACCTCTATTTAGCCCTGAATTCCTCCTGCTGGATGTGGAGATCCTGATGCGCTTCAGCTGGCTGCCTCCAGCCGGCGCTGTGCTTCCTGGTGTGCCTCCGCTGTCTTGGATGGTGACGGGCCAGCCTCCCGATCTCCAGGACTAGCCACACTCCAGGAGTCGCTCTATTGCCTCCTCATCCCATGCAGTCCAGGAGACCACCAGGGTATTTCAAATTACCCCAGGGGTTCAAATGCCTGTGACTGCAACTCATATGATAATGAAGCCTGCACATCCCACTTCTATCAATGGGGGCGCGATCATGATCACCTCCATCTATCATGACCTGCTATCAGGCAAAATGAATTTCCACTGCCTGGTGTGGGGGGTCTACAGAGGTCTTTCCCAGCAGTCGATCCCTTTGTTGGGGAGTTAGTTCAGACAGGATTAATTCTTGAAGTGAGCATGGCTGGCGGCGCTCCGGATGAGCGTCCTCCACCATCTTGTTTACACTTTTGAGTAAGTTTACTACTGTTCAGTATTCACAAACTGCACTTTTGTAGTAACTTATACTTTGGTAGCAACTTACACTTTTGTTGTAAGTTCAGCACTGCACATGGCTAAATACTGGAACTGCAACACCATCGCATAGAAAATAATGGAAATAGGGACTTAAAATAAAACCCCATTGGAAATAATGTTAAATTAAAATAAATGATTTAAAATGCATATAAATATAAGTAAATATAAAATAACATTTCAAGTTTTTTTTAAATAGTATGTATTTATTATTTAATTGTAACATTTTAAATATTTCACAAATAAATATAAAATATATACTATTTAAACGTTTTATATTTTAGATTGACAATAACATAATATTACATTTTCTTATCTTCCTCTGTGTATGTCAACTCCCACAAAAAGAAAAAGATCTGACTGCCCATTGTTAGTTAAGTACTCCAACAGGAGGTCTTTAGGTGTCACCTCAAACACCGTTAATTACATTGGGATGACCTTTGACAGTCTGCCACATGTATTTAACCAAACTTTGAAGGTGCTCCTACTAGAAAAATTAGGTGCAGCGGTTCCTTGACCTACATGATGTGGTGCATTCTGGCAGTAGCCCACCCGACTTGACGGTGTTCTGAAGACAATGGAGCAAGTTTATTCATGTGGGAAAATAAGTATTTTGCCTTTAACCCTTCTTCACAGTTTTCAGGTTTGAATACCATGTAACAAACTTCAATGATATATTGATGCTTCTATTTCAAGTGCTATAGGATATAATAGACTTTTAATAATGGGAATGGTATATCTATTACAATGGTCAGTTGGCATAAAATGCCTGTATCTCATGCCCTATGTGTCTCTACAGTGTTTTCACTGATTTAACTAATAATGCTTTAATACATGTGTGGCTGTATCTTTTCATCATAGCACATATGGACATGGATATGTGTAGTAACATGTGTATGCCTAGCCTATATAACACACATATTTTTTAAATAATGGGCGTGATTTATATTTTGGTGGAGGAGTACTGTGTTGCAAAAGTGAAGTATATCCTATCTGCATTATTTAAAGTGGCATAGGATATAAGTAACTCCTAATAAGGTTAACAGGATACTTGTCTCTTTTGTAATGGGCTAACCCATCTTCCAAACTGTAAGCCAGGCACTAGTTGATTATTTTTTTAAACATGAAGGACATCACATCTGCTGTCTTACAAGTAACATAGACAACAATGTAAATGTAATTGTAAAATTACAGATGGGATATCTGTCACATTACTGAAGGCAAATGCCCTTAAAAAAACTGGAAAACTGCCTTTCATCAATTGGTTCATGAGGCACTCCGGTGGTGTACATAAGAAGCTTTGGGTATGCTTATATCTCTATTAAACATGATGTGTTGACACAACTGTGCTATTATTAATATTTTCTGACATGGACAGTATCTCTTCAACATTCCTTGAGGGTATATTTTGATTTGGACTTCCAGGTCCTGGGCAAGTGTATGAACACAATTTATTCCTAAACGCGACCTAGGCCTTCACAAGCAAACAGCTTTTTTTTAGGCTAGGACCATGTAGTCCTGAAAGCGTTACAGTGGATATTTCGACATTTTAAATGCTGTCCATGGACCACGAGTCTATACCATGCACCAAACATTGCTATGTACAATATCTGAAACAAACAATATGTGCCTAATTTTGATTTTTGCGGACAGGATACTCCTTGACAAACAAGGTAGAACACACATTCAGCTTTGTCCAATTGTATTAAAGCATATCTAACTTGTAAATGTGTTGACCTGAATGTATGTCACTTGTGATGGAGTGTCCCACCCATTACACTCTATAAATGTGAGATAGTGTGCAAGATTGGTAAACACTTGAACACACTTTGGAAGTATTTGATTTACTTGAAATTAGTTTCTTTACAGATATGGTGCTTGATTTTGAGATTTGTAAATGGGTACTCAGTCACAAGAGTGATGAAAATCCCATCCACCTTATTACAAGTGTCAAATAATATAATGCACTTGTAATAAGGCAGACAGGATATTCATGATGTTTGTGACAGAGCCACCGGGGTGTCAAAACCAGTACTTTTTTGATGCCTCACCGTGTTCCCTTTCTTGAGTTTATTAACCGACAATGTATAAATTGTGGACCTCTTTGATGTGTTTACCATTTATTATTTACCTCTGTAATATGTAACTTATGTGTTCATATGGCTGCTTTCTGCTTCATCTGGAGGAAGCTGGGGAAATGCTGTCCACACTGTCCACACTTTGAGAGACCAACAGGTGGGCCTCTTGGAGTCGGAAGGTGGAGCCACCAACATAGAGGGACAGAGTGGCAATGATGGCGAAGGGACTGGCCAGAGAGTCACTTCAACATCTGATTCTGAGTCTGTGAACTCTTCCCAGCTATTATGGTAGCACCCAAAAATCACAGACCAATACATCTGCTCTTGTGGCTTCCCCCACAACGAGCACCAGCACCACTCTTGCTCTTGTTACTCAGGTGCAAAGCCAGTACCCAGTCTCTAAACAGACTGTGGTATCATTCACCTCAGGTACATCTCCCCCATGCCCACCCTGTCAGCATTGGTGTCAGAGGAGGCCTTGGAGGTCCTTTTGAAAAGTTTTGTGAGGAAAACGTCATTGTTGCATGCCATCCAGGATGTCATTCAGCAATTGTCTCCCGTGATTGACATCCTGTATGACATCCACTCTTCATAGAGGTCACACAGATGTCCTATCACTGCTAGTGGCTTCTCTCACACCAGTGCTTCTGGAATACCTTCCCCTACCTCTTCTTCTGCCCCTATTCCAAACCTTGACCATTCCACCACCTGACCCCAGTCAAAGCCCTAATGCTGTTCCAAAGCCATGCCACTATTTCACCTGTCCATAAATCATTCCTTACCCCAAAACACTCCTGTGACCCTAAACCTCACCATTTCTGTTCACATTCCACTCCAGAACCTCCATGCCAAGCCCCCCTAAACGAATTGTTGCAACCTGACCATGTCCCAAAAAGTAGATGTCCACATTTCCCTTTGCTCCAAGGGGGAGGTACTGCAAAGTTGAGAAGACAAGCTGACAACCTGGAGCCTAACTATAAGACCTTGATAAGACATTTTTGTTCTTCTCCAGCCCCCAAACTTTGCTTAATAATACTATTTTGTTTAAACACTTGTATTAACCCATACAGATATTTGTTGTTCCCTTACATTTTAAATTTATAAGTAGCTATACTTGAACTTTTTGTGACTGTTGTTTATTTGTAGATATTAATTGCTTTTCAAATGTTTGCCATACAATATTGCATATTCCCATGTTGCTTCTACTAACCATTAACTTTCATATCTAGGTCTTGTCATTTCCTATGTGTTGCATTGTGGGAGATGTAGTTCATAACCTTTCCCATGTGTTTTAAAAGAACAAGTAGTGTTGTTGTGAGGGCCTAGTGTGAGTGCATGTGGCTACATTTAACTTTAACATTTTGTGTTAAAATGTAGGAATACCTCCTGATATTCAGGTTTACATAGTGACCATGTCATACATTATGTATTCATACACCTCAGTATGAGTAGAATGTCGCATGTAACTGTGTGTCCTGCCCTTGATTTAAAGACGTAAAATAGCAATGATTAAGTTGTGGATATGTCAACTTGGGGTAGATGGTCGCATCATATGATTATTGAGTGTGTGGTAAGTGGGTAAAGTGGGATCAAGGGTAGCCTCACAGCAGCTGTGTGATTGATTTCAAACGCTATAGTTTTGAGATATTATTAGCGTACATTCAATTTGCAAAAGACTGCCTAGTTATAGATTGTTAACATTATATTTGTATCTCACAATGTAGATGTTTAAAATATATGCATGCAATTACTGACCTAAAGTGTAGGGTGCAGTAAATTTGTATTAGGTGAGTATCTAAAATGGGTATGTATTGGAGGCATGTGCTCAAAAAGAGAGGGTAAATTGATTAGATATGGTTTGGTGTACATAAACGTAATTTTAGTGCCATTGCTAATTAACATAGTGCAATTAAGCTAGTTTTATTCTATTTTGTTGTGCGTTGTGGTACAGCTTATCCACCACAGTCAGCTACAGCCCTCGAGCTTGGAGTAACAAAGACATGTTGACAGAGTAGGTTTTATGGTTATTATGGGCAAGGCTCGATGAATTGTGCACAGGTGTGGAGTATGAACTGTCATGTGTCTGTCAATGGTAACTACACTTTAAATACAGCAGATGGAGTAGTGACTTTCAGCCAGTCCCTCTATCCTGTTTTAGGTATACCTCTATCAACATACTAAGGAAAATACATTGGAGGCGGCACACAGATGACGAACTTTAATCTGTCATACTGACTTAATTTAAGCAAGAGGGGGTATGCAGACATAATATCGATGTCTAAATATAGATATACCATTATATTGATGTTTATAATATCGATATGACAGAATATCGACCATCAAGAATATCGTCAACCAGAATATCAACATGCAGGTAAGAATTATCGTTTTAATTAATATCGATGTTAGTAATATCATTAGTAAAAATATCCTTGTTAATAATATCGTTTTTTAGGTGTGTTTTGTATGTTAGTATATGTGTTAAAAGTATAGCTTATTTTTGTAATGTATGTTTTTTTACAAGTAATTAATTTTATGTTAATTAATGTTTGCGTATTTTAGTTCCGTAGCGGGTTGTGGGTTTATAGAGGAATAGGGTGGGAAGTAATATAATTTTAATAACATTTTTATTATTTTTGTGTATATAATATGTATTTAAAGTTATTTTATAGTGTTAATTGTGTGAACTAATTTATTTTTGATTGTTTTTAATGTGCTTGTTAATTGTTATTAGTTAATTAATTCATTGTTGAATAATTATGTTAATTTTGTAATATTTGACAATATTGGTGGTGACGTTTATAGGGGAATATAGTGGGAGGTAAATTATTTTTGAAAAATTAATTATTTGTTAATTATTTGCAGGAGTGGGAATACTAAATTATTCCCCTCCGCTATCCAACACTTTCCCTACTGTTACACTTGGTGGAGTGGGAATAGTAAATTATTCCCATCCGCTATCCAACACTCTCCCTACTGTTGCACTCGCTGGAGTGGGAATAGTAATTTTTACCCACCCGCTATCCAACACTTTCCCTACTGTTGCACTCACTGGAGTGAGAATAGTCATTTTTACCTACCTACTATCCAACACTTTCCCTACTGTTGCACTCACTGGAGTGGGAATAGTCATTTTTACATACCCGCTATACAACACTTTCCCTACTGTTACACTTGGTGGAGTGGGAATAGTAAATTATTCCCACCCACTAGCCAACACTTTCCCTACTGTTGCACTCGCTGGAGTGTGAATGGTAATTTTTACCCACCCACTATCAAACACTTTCCCTACTGTTGCACTCACTGGAGTGGGAATAGTAATTTTTACATACCCGCTATCCAACACTTTCCCTTCTGTTGGACTTGCTGGAGTGGGAATAGTAATTTTTACATACCCGCTATACAACACTTTCCCTACTGTTACACTTGGTGGAGTGGGAATAGTAAATTATTCCCACCCGCTATCCAACATTTTCCCTACTGTTGCACTCGCTGGAGTGGGAATGGTAATTTTTACCCACCCGCTATCCAACACTTTCCCTACTTTTGCCCTCACTGGAGTGGGAATAGTCATTTTTACATACCTTCTATCCAACACTTTCCCTACTGTTGCAGTCACTGGAGTGGGAATAGTAATTTTTACATACCTGCTATTCAACGCTTTCCCTACTGTTGCACTTGCTGGAGTGGGAATAATAATTTTTACCCACCCGCTATCCAACACTTTCCCTACTGTTACACTTGGCAGAGTAGAAATAATAAATTATTCCCACCTGCTATCCAACACTTTCCCTACTGTTGCACACGCTGGAGTGGGAATGGTAATGTTTACATACCTGCTATCCAATGCTTTCCCTACTGTTGCACTTGCTGGAGTGGGAATAATATGTTTTACCCACCCGCTATCCAACACTTTCCCTACTGTTGCTCTCACTGGAGTGGGAATAGTAATTTTTACATACCCGCTATACAACACTTTCCCTACTGTTACACTTGGTGGAGTGGAAATAGTAAATTATTCCCACCTGCTATCCAACACTTTCCCTACTGTTGCACTCACTGGAGTTGGAATGGTAATTTTTACATACACGCTATCCAACACTTTCCCTACTGTTGCACTCACTGGAGTGGGAATAGTAAATTATTCCCCTCCGCTATCCAACACTTTCCCTACTGTTGCACTTTCTGTAGTGAGAATAGTAATTTTATCCCCTACGCTATCCAACATTTCCCTACTTTTATAGTTAATGTAGTGTAAACATCTTTTTATTAAATAAATATTATTTGTAATATTTTAATTTATTATATATATATTATTTTTATATTTATATCACAGGTTTATGTATATATATGTATTTATAACTTTTCTTATGTTTCTACCATTTCGAAGTTACATAAAATAATTATTTATTAATATTATTAAGTCACTATATATAAAAAAGTATTTTTATTTTTTTATGTTACATTTATCATTTATCTGTTTAAAAAAAAAAATAATGCTATCTATGTTTTCATTAATTATATTTATTATTTAATTATTTTCATATCATTTTTAAGACATTTAAAAAAATGATATTTTAAACAACGATATTTTAAACAACGATATTTTGGTTTTCCATTGAAGAGATAGGCTGTCGATATTCTGTCCATTGATATTGTAGACTCGATATTCCTGTAGCTCAATATTCTGTCCGTCGATATTCTGTCAGTGATCTGCAAGAGGGATGGCCCTCGATGGTGGTCTACAGGAAAACAGACAGGCACGTGCTTTAGGCTTCTACATGGGCTCAAACCTATTCTTGAATTCTTTGATTCTCACACTTGACAGGTTATTATTCAGTCAGCCATTCTCTCTATGTTAGACTATTGTAATATCCTATATCTAGGATCTAATAATATGGTGATTAGAAAATGCTGCGGCAATGCTGTTATTCTCTCTCCCAAAGTTCTGGCTGTTCGTTAGCCTCACCCTCAGATTGCATTAGCTCCCTGTGGAGAAGCGTATCCACTTCAAGGTCCTGTGCATGACTCATAATATCCTTGTCTCCCGGGGCCCACCATTCTGTCCAATCTGTTTCTTCTTCTGTATATACCCCCTCGGGCCCTGCGGTCAGTCAACCTTAATTTGGCCTGTGTTCCACGTTTCGAAAGAGATAGTGCAGGAGGCAGAGCTCTCCGCGCTAAAGCGCCTGCTCTTTAGAACACACTTCCCTTATCTATTAGAATCATTCAGAGCCATTGGTCCTTCAGGAAAGCCCTAAAGACCTATTTGTTCCCTGTATAAAGCTCTTGTGGCCCTATCTGTTTGTCATTTTTCTGCAGCTGTTTCTCCTGATTCCAGCACCGGGATGTCCCATTACTGAGGCAGCCTTTCTCTCTAAAAAATTCTTTAACATTAACATTATAAGTTTTTGACTTTGGGTACAGTTGGGTGGATTTTAGAAGGATATCTATTCCCGCGGACACAGGACTTTAATATGTAATGAATGTTCACAAGGTGTAGCAGTCTCCCCGGTTCTACAATTAAATGGTCCCTTGGGAAGCTATGTTCATTAGCATACGCAGCATCCTACCTGCCTGCTCTGTCCAGCATGGAACTCAATGTAATGTTCTAGTTCCCTTCTATGCCTACTGGCAACTTCCAAAATTCAGTGGGAAGACTGGAAAGATCCGCTGGGAAAGTGTGTTTAGAGACAACAGGGACATAAACCAAACCAATGAGCATCAACTTGCCTTGTTTTATAATAGTGTCAAAAACATAACTTACTATAGGGCATTAATATGTTTTCAGAACTTTCAAAGAGAGAGATTTCTTGAATAATTTAGCTACCCAATATTTCCTGAATCCTGTACCATGTGGTGCCCCATTTTGGGTGCTTTGGATCAGCTACCAAGTACCACATTACTCCCCTAATCTTATTGTATCTTATTAGTTGCTAGTGGTGTCAAACGTGCTTCTTGCATTAAAACTACAACCTTTTTTAGTCTACATATTGCAAAAGGTTTATTTTATTTTATGTAATTACAGTAATGCCGTTTGAGTTTCTGTGATATAATGGAGGTGGCCAGTTATCCTCTACTGTACATCACTAAAGAAACTGTTGATCAAGTCCGGTTACAAAGTTGGTTTATATTTCTAGGTGCTGTTAAATGACCTGGGATTTGCAACTCAGATATACCTTTAAAAGAGCCGCTGAGGGATGGGTCGACATCAGGGTTCAGTTTTGTACTTAAAGGGGTGATGTAAGGGGAGTGAAAAATTGCATAACCACAAAACACGGAAGAAGGCTTTTGGAGGTCCATTGGATGGATATATTTGGCTCCAAGACCAGATGAAACTTTCACAGGTGGGCTAGCGCTCAGTGTTACATGGGCCCCATCTGACTAGAGGATATAGGTTGGGGCACCATTAGCCTTCCAATTCTGAAAGTCCATGAAAGGCTCACAGTAGTCATTCTTATTGGTAAAAAATGTCTAGAATGTTTATCACTTTGTGCCTCAAGAAATACAGGTTAAAGATTTAGACTGGACTCCTATTATTGGGGAAAAAAAGAGTTATCACGAAACTTAAAGGAAACCACCAGATTAACATCTATGTTAACCTGAGAGTACATGTTCCTAGGGTAATGGTCTTTGTCCAATTTAGTTAAAGCGAGCCTGATTAATCACAATATGAGGATGACTAATCCTATATTTCAATACAGGGAGTGATGTGGGGGTTTGGAATACAATGTTGCTGAGGAATCGGTTTCAGTAATGCTGTAAGGCATTGTGGATCCTCATGAGTCTTGTATGTCCACCCTTTTACCCTCTACACTGATTCAAGGTAAAAATAGCCTAACGTCCTACTGTAAGAATTATAAACACATGCATCTTTCAGTGATAATCTGTATTTGATGAGCATTCAGATGTGGATTTGGCCTAACATACTCTGTGAGTGATACGATAATGAGAATATGTTTTGCTCTCATACCAACAAATTGAACATTTACATATTTTGCCTTGATAAAGTTCGAGAGGCAATACACTGGAGCAAAACTAATGTTGGGTGTAATACTATCTATGTAATACTATACTCTTTAAAAAACAAATAACTAAATACAATTGAAATTTCTCTTAATGTCTTATCTAAAACTCTTCAAAAGGAAGCTAGCTATATCAGGATTCATACAATCAATATTTTGAGATCTGTATTTGTCCCTTATTTGTGCAAAACTATATCCTGCTCCCTGTCTCTAACTGCCATCCACTCTCTTCTTTTCATAATTATGTTACCTGGAATCTCCATCAGCATTAAGAGTAACCATCTGTGTCTTAGAAGCTACTATTTTAGATGACTCCAATGACTCCAATGAGAAGAAGATGGTGAGGTCCAAGGAAGGGACAAAGGAACGGAACCAGGTGTCTAGAAATTGTAGACGGTCTTTCCATTCCACCCCCTCCAGCAAGCCAAGTATTTGGACGTTGATCTGTGGGAAGCAGCCATCAGCATCATCAGTGCATTATTCGAGCAAGCAGATCTGATCTTGCAGATTACGGATGGCTTGTGCATTGATGGATGTCTGAGGCTGGAGCGCAGCCAGAGTTTTTTCCCTTTTGGCTATCCGGTCCATAGGTATTCCGTGGTCATCTATGAGGAAGGTCAGCTCCATAACTGGAGACCCCAAGGTCTTTACCATGGATTTACAAGAGCTTTCGATGACTGCTAGAACTTGATCTAGTCTATCCTCTTGGGGCTGTGAGGCTGCATCAGGTGAATTCTGCTGGAGGGTGTCAGGGATTGTGGATGGGGGTCTCGTTGTGGCCTCTTCGATAATGATGTAGTCGTTTTTGGGAACTCCATTGTGCATTACAACAGGAGGGAGTCAACCTCCTAGTGTATTGGCAATTGGAAAATGAAACAGATCAGGAATGGCCGGATAGGACCGGGAACCCAGGTGAAGGGGGTTCACAAACCAGTGGAGAGGTGATGAAGGGCAGTCCCAAAAAATACAAAGAGGGGCAGATGTTCTCGTTGAATCTGATGATGTTAGCCTGAGTAAGTGCGCGGGCAGTGCCAGGACAGTGTGCTTCACGATGGGGTGAAAGTCACCTTGCACTGACTTGGATACCGAGGATGTCTAGAGTGATCCGCAAAGGAGGGAAAGCAGCATAGCCTGCACCACAATTCCATCATGCCACGATAAGGACACAGAGGTCCTCAGTCCCTGCAGACCCCTGCCTCAGGGTACAGTCAATGGCGATATGCGAGCGGTCATAATAGATGAGTACACCTCGCAGCCCATCTGGGATGAGGACGATGTTTATCAATGTGCCTCCCCTGGCTGACAAGGATGTGGTATTGATCAGGGCATCAGCCAGCACGTGATGGTGGCCATGGAGGGAGGAGGGCCCCCGTGTGAGAAGTAGAGGGCTACGATATGTATAGCTGGAGAAGTTGGGGGAGGTCAGTTATCTTCACTACAGCCTCGTGGCAGGCAATGAGGTTTCATTGCATGGGCCTCCCCCGTGACAGATAAATTAAGGAGACCAAATGAAAACTAATAGTGCCGTTTTGACCCTCAATGTCGCTGATTCACCAGGCCATGCAGTACCAGGGCCCTCCTACGGTTCAGTGTTGGTCCCCCAACTTAGGCACAGACCCCCACAGGCCCTGCCATGGCCTTGTGGCAAGTCGTGGAGAACCTTCAGTAAGAGGCCAGACCACACCAAAATGCCCTCCCACACTGGGGCACTTTTAGCTGTTTAGTCCAGCCCAGATTGTTCTTGTCGTTTGGATGGGTTCAGGGTCCCAGTGTGCAGCTACGGAGACCGGTTACCAAAGAGGGGCAATCCACAGGTGAAGGATTCCTTGTCTCATGGCGTATTTCTTCCTCGTGGTCACCCTGTGGGCCGCTCCCATGTAGATTGGTATGTTGGAATATTGAGAGCTGCTGCCCCACGGGAAACAGCCTTTACCACGAAGCATTTTCTACGCGTTACGTTTACAACGGTACACTTACCTCGTAAACGTCTTCACAACGCGTATTGCTTCAACGACGTCTTCACCACGCAAGCAACGTCATCACGGAAAAACGTCTTCCTGGTCGGAAAAAAAAGCGTCAGTCTTTCTTTAGTGTCGGCGAAGACCTAAGAAAAAGGAAAAAAAAAGAAGAAAGGGGGCTTGGGGGGGTCTCCCCCCCCAAAAAGAAAAAGCGGGGTAAAGGCAAAATCGAGGTAAGGGCAATGCGAAGAAAAGACATTTCGTTGTAACGCATGCGTGGTAAAGGCATGCGTTGCAACGGAATGCGTAGTAACAACATATATTCCTCCCCCGCAAGGTCTGGAGCATGGGTGTGGTGAACGGGAGTCCCGGGTAGGGACGGAGTGTCCTCGCGCAAGGGCAGACCAGTGGAAGCTGCTCGTAGGGTTGAGAGTGAGTGTCAGACGTCGGGTCAACAAGAGCAGGGGGGAAGACGGCAAAGGAGGAACCGGAGCAGCCCTGCTCCTACCAGATGTTGGAGGCAAAGCCTCTCTGTCATACAGCTCTGCCCGGACAGGCACCAGGCCCCAATCCAGTAGGGGGACCAACAGGCTTGAGCTGTCTGCTTCAGGGGAGTATCAGCGGACTGCCATTTTGCGGCTGCAGCGCCGGCCTGTAACTAGGGGCAGCCCTCCTAGCTCGGACTGGAGTCATGCTACTGCGGCCTGTCCGCACCACTACTTGATCGTGCAGGTGTTGATGCTGGTAGGATTAGACTATAATTGCAGGGTGGATGGTACAGAGTGTTGTTAATGCACGTCTGCCATCTTGTCAGCTTGGCCACACCCCCCAAAATGAATTGCTGTTGAGATAACTCAATGGCAGAAAATCATGAGTTATTAAGACGCATGGTGTCTAGGATAAATCTTTCTTGCCATTTGCAGTCATAGTCATGGAGGTAAGCATAAACCTGCAACCTGAAAATGACTGGCCCAATAGGCTTGTAGAGGTCACAAACGTACATCAAAGAGTGAGTATTAACCTGTGGTGACTGCTCTCAAAAGCTTTTGGGAGACTGATCAAAGGTGCACCACATCCAGAGCCTGGCCGTGGTGTATGTAGGTGGTGCACGGAGGCTTATGAGGGTCAGATCACCCAAAGGAGGGTTGCATGCACGTAGGTTCTTCACAGAGGCTTGGGCGGTTGTGTCACACAAAAATCAAGGGTGAGATAATCCCATGGGTGGACATAGGTAGAAATGTAATAATTGTATTCGCGTAAGTGTCCGTACATGCAGCTTGCAGAGGATCGAGTTACACGAATGCAATTGAGACTCAGTCTGCATGTTGGAGTTACCCACACACTTGAAGAAAGGAGTAAGAGTCAGTTTAACAATCGTTTATTCTCTTGCCACTCCTCCTCAGCTCTTTTTTTAATCAATATGTTTATTGTAGTTTATCAACTGTAACACTATGATGCAACATCACATTGTAGAATACAGTGTACTCACGCAGTAGAACATATTCAGTAGAATAGCATGTAACAGACAACCTATGCTCTGCATGGATTTCACGTGTCAGTCGCACTTTAGGCCCTCTATTCATGGGACTCTTGCCCAGGCCCAGTGCATTAATCCCATTGCAAAGTGCCAGACCTGGTCAGATCAGTGAACCCGATCTTTGCCCAGTAAGGCTGTTGTGTATGTATTAAGAGAAGGCGAGGAGGGATGAGCAAACTAACGAAAACTATCAGCTCTTAAGAAATGTGGGTATCTATTGCTGTTGAGTTCACAAGAGATCATGTCCAGGGTTAAAGGAAATCTTTCTATGTATTGGTCCTGAACTGCTGAGTCCAAATTAGCATACATCAAAACTGGTATGAATCAAACAGAGAGTGGAAAAAAAGGAAAAGGATATTGGTGGTTAAGTCTAACTTCAGGTTGAGGCAGGGCCAGAGATTAGATTTAAGTCAGAAATGAGCCCCAAATAGTGTTAAGGTGTCCAGCTGGTCATTCAATTTATATATCACTCTCTCATGAGATGCCGTATCTGCCAGGGCTGCCGTCCATGCTTCCACTGTCCGAGGTGGGGGCAGAATTCCAGTATCTGAAAATACAGATCAAGGACCTTAATTGCACAGGCCCGCGGGTCACACACATTAAGATAAAGACCGGTGTACTAAAGAGATTGGTGAAGCAAAAGGCAATGTATGAAAAGGAAGCAAAACAACAAGAAGAAAAAGTTGAGACACTGAAAGCTGATGGCGGGGATGAATATGTCATCAAAAAACACATTGAAGTGTTGCAAGAATCTCGAATGATGATACGCCATTGCCAGTGCAGATTAGAAGCTACACAGATCGAACACAGCCTTTAGAGAGTGAAAAGGACTTGATGAAGCAGAGGAATACAAAAATGCACGTGTGGGCTTGGAGTCCGTGAATTTAGAAACATAATATTTACCAGTGTGCAATGTTTTTATACATCAACATAGGGATCATTTCAATTTGTTCTAAGAAACTCTGAGCCCTGCTGAAGTATGTTGCCTTCCATTCAAATATGCTTACTCAACGAGATTCCACTTCTGCTGTGTTAATAATAGTTCAGTTTCAGCCAGTTTGATTGTGTGAACCACTATACATTGAAAACCTAATAAATGTTTTGTCTGATACAGTGTCATGAAATACAGATCGTGGCTACACAAGGAAGGTGTCCAACCAACGCTATTGGTATTTGCACAAACCCTCTGTGTCTGGTGTTACATGCAGGTGGGTCAGATCGAAGGGTGGCCGAAGTTGAAGGTAAGTTGCACTCCGAAGTACTTCCCAAACTGCCTCCCAGTAGGGTTGGATTATTGAACATCCCCACTATATATTTATCATACCTCCCCTCACGTGGGTGTTGCACCAGCTATTGTCAGTCAGTTTCGCCCTGTGTAGTTAAAAGGGTTACCAATGCCTGTCTTGGGGGATTTTAAAGTAACTAAATTCTAGCCTGACTACTCACAAACTTTCATCATGCGATTGAAGAACTTCCAACCAGTCCTTTCCCTCCAAGGAATCGGAGAGCTGTGGCTTCCATCAGTTAGACAATGACTATGTGGTGGGGTTCGAGTAGAAGTGGTCAATGAGGGTTGCGTGAGATGCCTGAGGGAAGTTTCTTGTGCTGGTCATGTACCAGTGTAGGGTTGAATTGCCTAGTGCCTGTGGGTCATTGTCTAGTTTTGGAAGAGGATCATCTTCAGCTGACAATACCGGAGGAATTGCACTGACTCCAAGTGAAATTTCCTTTGGAGGCCTTTGAAGGTGGCAAAGTGGCCATTTGATATCACATGACTCACTGTCAGAATGCGTTTTTCAGACCATGGGGGCCATGCGATTGGTCTTCCAGCTTGGAGGATATCACCGCTCAAGATGGGGGCAGAGGAGTAAAGAACTCCTTTCTGCATTAGGAGTTATGACTCGACTTCCAAGCAGTCAGTGTGTGCCCTGAAGGATATGATTAGAACAGAAAAGGCTGTCATTCTTCCTTTATATAGAGTCGAGGTGGTATTCAGTGTGACTTGGATATCCTTCTCCAGGAGTAGCTAGTCTGGGGTTTCAAGAGTAGGGTGAAAGTAGTGTGTGTACTGGAAGAGGTATACCCTATGGCATGACTCAAGGCTTGGGAGACACACACCTCTAGCGTTGGGATATAGCTTGGTGACAGTGAGAATGGAGTTTCTGGCTAATAGATATAGCATCATATTTGAGAGTCAAATTGACCCAATTGTGATGTGGAGATCGGCACCATTAGTATGCCAAGAAAAATAGTTAAAGCAGCTTGCAACCACCATTTGGAGTGTTTTGACTCTGGACAAGAGTAAAATTTGTAGGTGATTCAGTCTCACAAAGTCTCTGTGCATTTGTTCAGTATGCGTTTTGATGTTGTCAGTCACCATACGGTGGGGGCTAGTGCTAATCCATACACGCAGGTATTTAATTCTCTTTGACATCCACTGAATTTGTAAACCATGAAGACACGTTGCTCTCATTGCCGACGTCATGGGCACCACTTCGCTTTTTGTCCAGTTGATGCAGTATTCACCAAAGGCCTGGAAGCAGTCAACTATTTCCATCAGCTCCTGTATAGAAGTTGCAAGGGACCTTAAGAATAGCAGCATATCATTCATGTATACCATCAGCTTTAATTCACCCACTGGTGTACATATCTTTTCTATGAAGGGTGCCCTCCAGATGGCAATTGCCAGGGGTTCCAAGACTGGTAGGAAGAGCTGAATGGATACCCCTGTTGAGCTCCCATGTAGATGTTCCACGGGGTGGAGCGGAAGTCGTTGCAGCTTCTCATCACCATGGGAGCATGGTATAGCCATCTTAGCCAAGCCAGGATGGTCAGTCCGATAGCCATTTTCCTTAGCCTCCTGTGTAGATAGCCCCTCTAAATCCAATCAAAAGCCCCTTCTCAGCATCAAGATATAGAGCTAGCTATTCTGTATCTTGTTGAGCAGTTGTCCTAAAGAGGTGGGATAGGGTCCTCAGATGTTTCACGATGAGCGCTCTGGGACAAACCTCTTTTGATACTTATGAACTAGAGATGGAATGTTTTTTTTCTGTGTGGTTGCCAGTACCTTGGCTAGAATCTTAATGTCTGAATTTATCAGAGAATTTGGGCAATAGTTCTCACATTTCAGATGATCTTTTCTGGGCTTCGGAATTAGGGAGATGGTGGCTTGGGTAAATTCCAGTAGCGGAAGCCCCTGAGAGGTAGCTGTCTCAGTGTTTCGCAGTAATCTTATAAAACTTGATTGGAAATCCATCCACTCCTGGCACCTTGCAGAAGCGTATATTTGTAAAGTCTTCCACTTTTTCTCCATCCTGAGTGTTGCAGTCGAACTCCGCTTGGCTTTCTGGTGTAAGTCTTGGGATTGGGAAGCCTTGGAGAAACCAGAGTTCTTAAGTCAGTTCAATTAGTCCCCCCAAAGTATAGAGAGCAGAATATTATGTGGTAAATTCATTGAGGATGTTGCCTGGACGTGCAAGCGTTCCTCTACCTCACCCTCGTAGTGCTGAATTGGAAGCTTACACTGGTTGTTTTTGCAACTGAGATGCAAGTAATCTGCCTATCTTTTCCCTTCATTCACAGTGTCAGCTTCTAAGACATTGAATCACTTTTTCAGCAGTGGATGTGAGTAATGAATTATGTTCGTATTTTGTTGATGTGCTGTTGCAGAGATTCATTGTTTTAGGCTGTGCCGGTAAACACAGGTCAATGTGGGGACTTCGCCCAATAAGTCTAACGTTCGTTGCTGGCCCTGTTTCCTAGCTATTGTTGCATCCTGAATCATCAGCCTCCTCGTGTAGACCTTACCCACGGCCCTACTTGTTTGCAGGGAGGATGTGGTGGCCTGGTTAAGTTCCTTTAGATATCCAGAACGTTTCTGTTTTTCATCTGGGAGTTTATATCACAGGATGTCCATCCTCCAAAGCCTGTTCCTTGGAGTTTGTAATTGAAATCTAGAGTTGAGGATATTTGGGTGAGGCCCGACACACATTGATCTCCTTGCATACATGAAGTGTCCTTTAGGAAGAGAGATGTATGCAGTAAAAAGTCGTCAATATGGGTTTCTATGATATGTGGCCATTAGTAAAAGCTGTAATCTCTCTCTGTTGGATGTAAATGTTTTCATGGTTTGTTAGTCTATGTCTGCTAGTAAGTCACGCATAATGCTGCGATCAGTGTTGCTTCACGTCAGGGTGGCCAAAGCGGTCCAGTTCAGTGTCTAGGGCCAGGTTCCAAATCCCTCTTACTACCAGAAGATGGTCTCCTATTTCTGTAAGGATTCAGTTTAGGCTTGAAAGGAAGTATTTTTCCTCTCGTGTCAATCTGTAGATGGAGTCCACCCCATGTGTAAGTGTGAAACATCCCGTCTACAGGTTGTTCAGAATGCTGCAGCCAAACTGGTTCAGAACAAGACCAAGTATAGT
Source organism: Triturus cristatus (assembly GCF_964204655.1). NCBI lineage: Eukaryota > Metazoa > Chordata > Amphibia > Caudata > Salamandridae > Triturus > Triturus cristatus. Next base: position 721,092,582 of record NC_140588.1, read on the forward strand.
TCGGCCTCAGCCTACTTGAAAGAACTCCATTGGCTGCATACGAGACAGAGAGCCAAATTTAAGCTTCTATGCTATGCGCACAGAGCATTGTACAAACTGTGCCCCAGAATACTGCAGGACAAACTGCAATTTTATGTCCCCTCTCATGACCTTAGGTCAGGCAACCATGCACTAGCCCAAACCCTACGCATCAAAAGATTCCAAGCGGGGGTGGGGGTATTTTGCTCCTTTACCTATCTGGCAGCTACCCACTGGAATAATCTCCCATTCCTTTGGAGGCCTTTGAAGGTGGCAAAGTGGCCATTTGATATCACATGACTCATGTGAGTTTTAGAGGAAGCTGAAGACATGGTTTTTCTCAGTACTCAAGTAATGTTACCCACGGATTTGGCTCCAGATCCAATGTATTCATCCTATATCAACTTTCACTCTGAGCAGGTTTTCGCCTATCCCAGCACCGTGATGTCCCTTTTACAAAATACAAATACAAATGCATGCAAACACATAATTCCCTATTGGATCATTCCATGTTATGCAAATTGTGGTGGCAAAGCATTTATGCAATAGGATGTCCACTCCTCCTTTGCTGTACGGGTGTGTTGCAGTGACTGTGGTCTGTGAGGGAGGACCTATATCTGTGGCAGCAATTACTCTCCCCACGCAGTCCCTTTTCAATCTATGAATTTCCGTTAAGTATATGTGAGTCACTTATATCAATGCTGTATCCTGCTATTTGGCTCCTTGAAAGTACAGAATTTTATTATGTTGCACATAGCCAGCGATGCCATTGAGAGATATTCCACCAAAGAAGTTGCAATATTCCTATTTTTGATGAGGTTCTAAAAAAGTTGACAGTACTTAGGGTTAGGCAAGGTGGGCAGTGCCCCCTGTAGATAGGTGAAAAGGTGGTCTAATTCCAGTAGGGGTGATCCTGTGCCACTGCAGAGAGTGGGACAAATGATGCAATTACAGGACTCCAATTTAATAGTACGCTACTGAGAAAGTATGCTGTTGCATACTATTATGAAAAAATAACCTTCATAAGGAAGAGCTACCTTATCGATGCCTTGACCTTTTCCTCATGTTGCCAAGTATACAACTGGGAGGAATAAGGAAGTCGCATGTGTGTGAAACAGATTGCAATCTAACAGCAATTACTTGATGAAATGAGGTTGGAGCCACCCACGGGATTTATTAATAGGAGGAAATGGACGTTTAGGGTTTCAAGGGGACCTTGATTTGTCCTGGTCTCTGACTCCTTGATCTTTGGGCTGGTGGGCCTGATTTTTTTTAAAGTGTTTCAGTCCATTGGGTCCCTAAGCGATGTTATCTTTGGGTGTACGGGTTGCGTCCCGGGTTTTCTGTGCACCCTGGGGGGTATCTGCTGGTGGGGGTATTGCAGTTGCCATTGGAGCATGTTCCTGGATATCCACAAAGTTTTCTGGGAGTTGCAGATCTACAAATTCACGAGTATGTCTATCGATGATCAGAATCACCATGTATAGTTCTAAGAGGCTTTAGTGAATACCCTTGAGCTTTAGGAGAGGACGGAGAGCAAGATTTATTTTTGAAAAATGTGCATGTTGTATGAAATGTCTGCAGAAAAGGTAATGGAGTTCCCCTTGTGGTCGTAGGGGCTGTGTTGCTGTACTAACCATAGGACCTGTATTGTTTGTGTGTGGCGCAGAAAACATATAATTATCAGGTGGGGGAAGGGCAATTGAACCCACCTAAGTGGTGTTGTTTCATCCTGTGGACCCTTTCAAATTCCAATGGTATTAAAACGTCCATATGCAATATTTGCAGGAGGACTTTGCACAGGAAATGTTGGATATCATTGCCCTCCTCGCTTTCCCTAAAGCCATATAGTCAGATGTTATTTCATGGCCTGCATTCTCCAAATTATGATCTTCCATTGTAGGTCTCATGTCTCCTGCCCCCAGGCTGGTGAATTATATGTCATCCTCCAGAGCAGTAACCCTGGTATCTGTTGAGTCGAATGTAGATATAAAGGAGGAGAGCTTGGCGTGGGTGGCTTTCAGTTTGCTCTTGGTGGCAGTAGAAAAGTGCTGTACAGTTTGCATTGTTCTCTTAATGTCCTTGAGTTCTTTAATTATGGCCAACAGGGTGATGACCTGGTCTCCTGCCTAGTTGATGATTGAAGTCGTATTTGGGTACCAGTTAGCATATCCAAAAATGTCAATTGTCATGATGGTTTGCCTTCCGACTCTGGAGAATAAGAATGGCACTGATGTGGTATTTTATGGGATGAATTCCTGATTTCCTGAGTATTGGTCTGTGGGCCCTTTTTGTTTTTTATAGTCAGCTCCATCCCAGATGTTTTAAAATTAAAGGAGTAACAGAGGGCCGCAGGATAGGGACTGTGACACCTCATTCCAAAAGAGTATGGTTTAATTATGTCCCCATTCAAGAAGGTTGCTCAAGAATATGGTCAAATTCTTGCTTCATCCTGGGTTGGAGCCAGCCTTGGTAGCGTAGAAGTAGGTTCCAGGGTATGCCAGCCCAAGGGGCTGGCATACCCTGGAACCATGATGTCATGAACCATGAAGTCATGATGTCCTGCTGATCCACCTCACAACTTAGCCCCAATCATTGGTGGCAGAGTCTTAGGCTTAGAGCAGGCCTACAGGCAACGAGAAACCATGGAGGAGTCTTGACAGGTTCTCAGTTTATGGCAGCACCAGCATCTCCTTCCTGACAGTTTAGGTATGCCATCGAAAAAGAGTGAGATGGTGCATACGAAAAGAGGTCCCTTTCTGCAGTTTGTGCACCCATTTAAAGAAAGGCAGCCTCCGCCCCATTCCCAATCCAAGATGGCTGCTGTTAGGGCTATTCGGCCTCAGGTGGACACTTAGGCGAGTGAGAGGCAATGGCATTATTGGTGAGCATGGGTGGTGGGCGAGGGGGGACTACAGCAAGTATATTGTCAGAGATTTGGCACCTGGTTTTGGGGAATGCACTTAGTGTTTGGATCTCAGGGTCCGGTTCCACACTGGGGTAGCAGAAATGCATCTTTCCAAGGGTGGCTTATCGTAAAACATTGAATGGAGCACCAGCACCCCCTCATGTTGGTTCCCAGAGTTTCTCTTTTAGGATGAGTGACTAGCGGCCTCTGCCTGCTTTAATCCGTCATCCACACTCCATGGTCAGTGTCGTGTGGTTGCAACATGTTATGTAGGCGGTTCTCTGCTAATGTCGTCAGATCATTTGTAACTCACCCAGTCCCTTGCAGGCTACTGTTGAATCGTGGCCGAATTTGACCCCCATTCTATTGGCTATCTGTATGCTGTCTAATTAAAAACTACAAAATACCCAAAAGATGCAATCTGAGAAGGAAACAGTGAATACAGCTCTCTGTGTTAAAAGAATGAGCAGCACTTTGTCACACTAAGATGCTTGTCATGAAATATTTTGTATTTGAACACACAGTAACTGCTCCAAGACTTATAAATAATATCCTCTTTACGGTTAATTGTATATTAGACATCCATCAAAAATATGTATGGGTGCTGCAGAACCTCGTATCCCTACTGCCAGCATCACTGGACGAGCACCTCCACACTAAAAATAACCCCAGCGCCACTGCTCATAACAGCTGATTCCTTAAGAGTGTAGAAATTCTGTATTCATTATTTACATTACCCCAACACACATAGCAAACATGTGAATAATAATATTACATATATACAATTAATACTATTATTTGGAGAGTGTAATTTTCATAGGAAAAAGACTAAAAATAGGCTCTTAATATGCCTCGACCAACAACAGAGCAACTTCTTATTTTATGGCACTTGAGCTCAACCTTTGTGCGATGTGTTTATGAATGAAGGAATACATTCTTGCCTGAATGCACCATTGAAAATGTACTGTATCAAGTACAGTGGACAGTTAATGAGATTCGGAATTCCCCGATCCCATATTAGGGGGTTAAAAGCTAAAGCATAACTTAATAAGAAAGATGATTATTTGCTTTGGTGTTTCAAATTGATAAATTTGAATACATTCTGGTTTAATGTTTTACTGCAATAAATAAAAAGCTGTAGAAAGATCCCTTTATTGCTCTGACATACATAACATCTTCTACCTCACCTGTCTGCCTTCTACAGGTTCACTCTTCTTCCCCAGTTTCTTGCTCCTTTCTATCTTCTCTGCCAAATGACATTCCATCTGCAGGGGATCTCTCTGCTGTTTCCTTCCACTGTATGTTTACCTCTCCATTAACATCCAATTTCAATCCTAATTGCTACTCTTTATAAATGCCAATCAATTTTACATTGAGAATTAATAATTAGTATGTGATTATCCGCCTCTGCTGTTTCTTGGAAGGGTTTCATTTCTCTGCATATTCTCTTTGTGTGGTTGATTTTTCACACACGAAATTAAAGTTGCCTGCATCATGGTGACAACTTCAGGGAAAAATGCCTGTGGCTGCAGATCAGTCAACTTTAAAGTTGCCCAACATTACCTTGCCCAAATTTCTCCAAAATAGAATCAACCAGCAAGTAAGGAATACTCTTGGGGTACAGAGACTATGGTGATAGCCTTAAATGCAGACATGGTGGGGCTCAGTGGCAATCCGTCCCTAAAGCAAAGAGGACCGCTACCCCATCTTTTTGCAGACAATAAGAGTGTATGTCAGACTGAGTAATGGTCAGCCTAACAGACACTCTTCATGTTCAGGTCAGCAGGCAGGCGCTATACATGTGCCAAATACTCCGGTGCTTGGCTGCCTGAGCTGAACTATGCTGGGATGAAGATTTAAGAGCCCTGGGAGCGTGACCTCCTCAGACCAGCAAAGCACTGAGTGTCCCTCCCCCTCATGCCGAGGATAAACATCACTGAATACTGGGACAAAGGTGCCTCAGTTTCAAGCCCTGAAATGCCCAGGTCCAATTGTCAATCAGTGGCACCTTGTCACAATTGTAGGGTGGGGTTAGGTCAGGGACTGTTACTGACACCCTCCCACTGTTTAGCGAGTAAGGGACTGCCGTCTCCTCTTAACTCAAGATCAGCCAATGAGAAAAGATAGCAGCAGTCTCAACACTCCGGGAACACTGGACGCCACCTGAGATCACAGCTGCTGCTGGTATGTTTGGTGTGTGCGTGCCTGTATGAATGTATGTTTATTGGTACAAGTGTGCTGTGAAAGGGTATATGTGTGTGTATGTGCTTGTAATGTTGGTTATATGTGTACCCACTGATGAATGCATAGATGTGAGTTAATGTGCATGTAGCTAGGCTCACCCAACACCCAACACCCTCCTTCTCGAATTACCAGCCTCCACTGGTGGAAGAGTTGCTTTAATGAACTTTTAAGTAGTGACATAAGGATTCTTTCAACATAACAATACTGAATATTATACATCTTTCGGACAATGATTTTTGAATTTACTAATCAATTACTTCACTATGACGTAATCACAGCTGTATAATGTGATGAATATAAAACGAATAAAAATGATTCACCAACATTTTTTTTTACTCATCAATCCCAACATTTTGGGTTTCTTAACATTTGATATTTAACCTTTGTTCCATGAACTAGCCAACACATGTTTCGCAATTTTTGATTCACTTCTTTAGGCCAAAGAAATATTACAATCAAGTTCAAAATTAATATTGAGTGGTGCCACTTTGTACTGATAAACAGCTACATAGCTCTGATGTCCATAATATTTGGTAAACACAATTTGACTCTTTATACGTGTTCACAACATTACCAATGTAGCTTCTTTCTCAAATCTGATGACTCAATATCCCTCCTCAATCTATGGTAAGATCCTGGTGAAAATGTTTTCAGGTATGTAAGTTCTGAAGATCGACCCCTACGCTTCCAGTCTGCAGCATGGGTGTTCCCAAAGAGAGACTGAAAATTGCTCTGTCATTGCAACCACTGTCCAACATTGCTTTCTAAATGACGTAGTAGAAGAGAAAGGAGGGTGCACAGGACTACTACTAGAGTGTGGCAGGGGCTCCATTACCACCATCCCACACAGGAGGCATTCATGGTCCCCATTATGGTTTGGTGACCTGGTCTCCATGTTCATTTTCATTTTCACTTTATTGTTCTTTTTTAAACACATACACTGAGTTGATACACAGGGCATTGAATACAAGTGGTACGTGTCAATCAATAAGCATGAAAGAGGTGCATAAAATAATAAATCAGCTATGCGTTAAAGAACTTAGAGGCAGATATATATTTTGGCAGGACGGAGGTTTGACAGTCAGGCCAATGGAGTCATTTGCTCTGTCACCTTGACTTCACCTCCGCCCGCTACATTTTTAAATGACCACTAAGTCAGCAGTCAGTTCTTCAAGCATTGCCAGGTACCGCCATCACAGTGGTTCCTGTCAATTCTTTTTGCAGTTTGACGCATGGCTCCATCAAGCATGATGGAGATATATGGCAAAATGTTGTCTGTTTTTTTATTTTTTTTATTCCTGAAGCAGGATTTTAATTATTTGAGAATAAAAAAGATCATGCGCCCCTCGCCACTGAAGTCCTCTCCCATGTCAAGGGTAGCATTTTGTTATTTTCACTGCCCCTTACTGCCAGGGTTTTACTCGCAGTGATATGCATTGAAAACTGACCTCTAATTCAGTCCATTTAAATTAGGTGGGTGGAATTAGAGGTCAGTCTCTGGCGACCTTTACTCCATTGGAAGGGTTTAATCACAACACAGATGGAGATGTATCCACTGTGATAAAACTAACGATCCACCCACATTTAAATCAGGTGGAATGACCACAGTCTTGGTATTATGAATACCACGTTGCTATTGCAACAGAGAATCCCTACAACCAAGATACAAATCAGTCCCTTAGCTCTAATTGGGAAAGCCTTGTTAGGAAAATGGCCTTACAAAGAGACACAAAATATGAGCAAAGAGGAGAAAGAGTGTACACCTAAAAAGAAGTAGTTCCAGATCATATGGCAAAGGATTAAAATTGGGATTGGGCACATGGAGGAAGATGGTAAACCAATGTTAACTAGCAAGCAGATATAGAAGAAAGTGGAAAGGCAGAGGTGAACAGCAAAGGAGGGGTAAGGAGAGGCCACACCATGAACATCTTTGAAGGCAATGCTGAAGAAATGTAAGTCGGAAGGAAGGGGCTAACCAGCATAGAGATAAAGGGAGGAGAAAGTTGAACATTGAGGGGAAATGTAGATGATTGGCAAGTTAATGCCAGCCTCAAAATGTGTTGTTTTTTGGGTGAAAACGCGAGTCTACAAATGTTAGTAGATAGGGTTTTGTATCAGATAAAATGGGAGGCTTCAAGGGAACATCAATGTTCCACCCATGTTAAGTCCCTTGGATGCAAGGTAATGCAAAATAGAATATAACTACTTTGTGTTTATTAGGGGTTACTTCCCAGCCCAAACAGGTTTCGCGCTGGAGAGTAAATCCCAGTTCTATAATTTGCACCAGTCTGCATCACTTTTGTGACACAATTCCAGGGCAAAATGTTAGCAATGGTGAACTTAAGAGTGAGAACAAGAACTATGGTGATCCCAAAAGATGAAAAGCAAACAAAGCACATACAGTATGCAGATTTGAATGCAGAGTAAAAAATAAACTGGCAGAGGAGAAAAGAACAGCTGAGAAGTGGGAAATTATACAGATAGGCAAAGCTGTAGGGTAGAAGAGTGGTGTTTGATTTCTATGACTCACATAATACGTGCCCTAGGTGTGCTGGGATTTTGTAATTTTCTCTTGGTGTGTATTAATAAAAAAATTCCGCTGGACCTGCATAGTTTCAGAGGAAGACTAAGGAGAGTACTCTTCACATTAATGGGTACAAACTGTCTGTTGTAGGGTCAGAGAAGGTCCATTGTGAATCACATACTTAGAAGCAATGAACTCTATCAGCAAAGTCTTCTGGATGAATTCAGTATTTTCCTGTTTCTTTCGGATCTGAAAGCTATTTTTAGGTGCATATTTTTCTGTGGCAAACATTAACTATCTTAATGAATGTGTTTGGGATTTAATACTCAAATTCTGAATTACCATGTATGCAGTTGACACAAGTTTAATTTCAGGGTTTATAAGTGTGTTTATTAACATGTTTTGGTCTTGTCACATTTTAGAGTAACACCATATTAGTTCAAATGGATGTTGCTTCTTTCGCTGTACCTTTACTCCTACATTCACCTCCTCTCATTAGGTCCATCTTCCCATCGTCTCTCCTGACATGTACCTCAAAAGCAAGGACAACTGATGCTATGTGTTTTTCTGTTTGATAATATTTAAAGACCTAATAAATAAAGCTTCTAGGTGCATATTTACAAGCCCCTTCCTCTTTATGAGTGTCACTTTTTGTGATGCTCCGGCAGCATAAATTACAAAATTATAGATATGAGGCCACGCAAAGCCACTATGGGAGGCTTTGAATAGCCTCATACATATGGAGTAAGGGAAAGCAAATATTTACGTTGCCTTACTCTGCGCTCAGGAGGCGTTCTATGGGCATTGCAATGGGTTTTCCCATGCAACACCCATAGATTTTGATGCTGCCTCCAATTTACAAGAGCATGTAAACCTGGGGAAGCGTCAAATCCTTACACCTCCCGAGTTGAGGCTTAACAAGGAGAAATATCTTTATGTCTCCTTGTTTTTTCCTCTTTCTTTGTGTGCTGCATTTTGCAGCACACATAGAAAGATGAAAACACATCTTAGGATTGTTTCTGAGCAGGAAGGTTCCACTTGCTTCACAAAACCAATCCTGCCAACAGCACAGGCCCCCTATCACCATGGTGCACATTGGCGCTAGGCTGCCAAAAAAGTGCCAGGGAAGAAGGAAAGGACAGGAATGCACTGTATTGCATAAATACGGCGCATTCCTACCCTTTCCATTTGGTGTAGGGTAGCCAAACCCCCATAAATGAGTGCCCTAGTGTACTAGGAACATTGTAACTTCCAAGGATTCTTCTGCTGTGTTTTCATGGTAGAGTTCATTTCACACTCTCATGACCAGCTTTTGTTAGGTGTTGCAAGTTATGTTCAAAACATTTCCTGAAGATTGTATCAAAGGTGAGCATCCTGCTTAATTAAGATAGTGCAAACCTGTAATGGCATTTATGTGGTTTACTCTGGTTTGTTAAAGAATTAATACATGGGATCATGCCATGCTGAATATGTGCTTTTAGCTAATTTTCTAAGCAAGATTTGAGTATAAGAACCCCTTGATTTTGGAGGTGAACTCGATTTTTTCCCTTTCATCCTTTTTTTGTTGTTGATTTTTCTCCTCATATTACCTCTCACAAGCAAGTGCCCTCCTGATTGCCACTGACCCAAGTGCCTGTATTTGGGGTCTGTTCTCAACCGATATTTTCACCAAGTTTCCACCAGTGCCTTACATCATGAGTTGACCAAGAGGTTTAATCATTGGACCTCTTGATCTCCTGTTATTGTCCAATAAATTCCAAATTAACCCCTGTTCAGCCTTCCTTTTATTTGGGTTCAACTTTTGGACTAGATCCCAAAAGTATCGCACAGAGTTCCACCACTCCCTCCAGATAGGATTTGTAACCTGACACCACCTCTTGCATATCTCCCTTCCTGCCAGGGAAATATTAACTCCTTTTGAAGCTTAGAGAGGCCCAATGAACGAGATCCAGGCTGTATTCCAAACATGATTAAAGTGGGTCTTGCCTTTGCTTCCACACCCACGAAGTCGGACATTGTCTTACCCAGTTTCCTCCACAATTCCTCCAGGACCTGGCAGCTGGCAAACACATGAGTGTCATCTGCTTCTCAAGCTCTGCACTTGTTACACATAACCTCCCCACCGCCTCTTATCCTAGTCAATTTGGCCTGTGACCAGTAGATTCTGTGCAAGGTAAAGAAGTGATTCCTTCTTAATGCAGGAGACATAATTACAGAATAAAGTGGGCATAAGGATACTGGCCATAATTCCTCCTGCTCTTCACTTGACAAATGACCTTTCCAAACCAAGTACGGGGATCTCATGCTTTCTTCTGATGCTGCAACCAGATATCCCTACTAGAGAGCAACCTCCTTCTTTCTTGGTCTCAGATCCTGTAGGTCCAATTCCATTAGATTTTCTCTTTGAGTGGACCACTGCTGCTTCCTCAACCACACAGATATTTGGTTAAACTTAAACTTAGAAAGCCCACCATTGGTCAGATCTCTCCATGCGTCCCATGAGCGGCACTTACCCCTCTCCATCATCTAAGCACGTTATTCCACAGCTTTATGGGGTATTGCCAAACAATTCAATAAACACTCTGGATTTCCAGGAGTGTCCTATACTGGTGCCCAATCACTATAATTAGAGATACTTAACAGGGATCGACACTCATGCCACACTTTTACTGCAGCCTTCAGAACTTTCAGTCACATTTTCTTGTAGAATTCTGGAGTCCCGAATTTATACATGAAGCCCACCTCTTATATATTTGCCAGTATAGCGCTATACATGTGACCCACAACAGTGCTATCAGGCTGTGGCAAGAGCATCCTGCTGTTCTTCATTTGGTATGTACAACAATAAAGTTGAAAATTGGGGAGCCCGAGCCTACCACTTCCTATTCTTCTTCTTAGATTCTTCCATGAAAGTCTTACCCCCTTTCCAGCCCAAATAAAAGATGTAATTCTTCCCTGTATTCCCGAGAGCATTTTGTTTATTAAATTCTAGGGGTATATTATCGAATAAGTAGGATAAATTAGGTAAAATAGACATATTAACCAGGTTGACCCGACCAAACAATATAAGAGGGAAATTATGCCGCTTCTTTAGAATCTTATCTACTTCCTTAAAAACTTTCTCTAAATTCACCTTGGGGATCTCCTCTAGATCTTTTAGAATTGTTATACCCAGGTATCTCAGTTCCTTTGAAAGTCTAATGACACCATCATTCTGGTTCTATACCATCACCTCTGTTTTACTGCTGTTTATCTCATAGCCTAACAGCTTCCCAAACACTTTCACCTCAGCCATCAGATTCAGAAGAGCTTGGCTTATGTCTGCAGTATACAAAATCAGGTTGTCGGCGAAGTAGACTATCTTCCTAGAGAAAGTTCCCATGCTTAAGGGGCTAATTTCCCTATTCTGCTTTAAGTTTTATGTCAGGTGGTCAATGTAAAAATCAAAGAGGACGGGTAACAAGGGGCTACCCTGTCAAGTACCCCTTCATATCTTTACCACAGCTGGTACTCTTCCATTAACCAGTATTTGCATATGTGAGGTGCCTTATATATCTTTCAAGGACATTCTGAATTGCCTCACCAATACCAAATGCCTTTCATGTGCCTCTCAGGTATTTCCAATTCACATGGTCAAAAGCCTTAGTGGCGTGAAGGGTAACTATTGCCAGGGGGAGGCTCCCTGGGTAGAAGCAAGATCTATTGATCCTATCAGAGTATGTGTGTGTTCCCTCATCTGTCTTCCTGGTAGTGTTGTGTAGATCCTAGGACACCCCAGGACCTGCTCATTTTGTATGACCTAAACTGACAGCTTGACGTGCAGACAGACTCAGGACACCCCCACAGGAAGAGTCAGCCGTTAGACCAGCTAGTTTGATGGTGCCACTACCACCCCCCTGTGTTCTACAGTGGTGTGTGTTGTTTCTGGCAACCACTGAACATGATAACTCTGATTCCTCGGGCATCGTGGAAAACAATACAGTATCTTTCAATCAGTCACTCGTGCTTACTTTTCTCAGAGTACACATAGAATGACGATTGGAACAGTTTCAATAATTATTTATTGTTCAAGTGTCAGTCTAGTGTGAAGCATATTCGCTATGACACCTATTTGGTAATCGCGCGCTTTACAAATCTCTGTAACATAACATAACAATCAAAAGACAGGAGCAGACAAATGTGATCACTAGCGCCAATATCGTAAAGAGTAAGTAAATGTCTAGCATAGTGCTAATAAGATGAATCAAAGCAGATTATATAAAACAATAGCATTGGCATACTCCTATGGTGCGTAACCTACCTAAATGTACCTAGCCTAGATATGTAGGTGAAGCATGTGTATGTAAGTGCTAGGATATATCCTAATGGAGCCAAGAATCCCCCGGGAAGTACTGACTCCTCACCTGATGTTTCTGAATGAAGGACCTCGTCTGTGCATCGAGGATGGCACCCCGCAAGGGATGTCTGGTCTCTGCATGTCAAAGGATCAGCCTGCAGAGTCTCGGTCCAGCCAGGAATGAATTCTCCTCTGTCTTGTATTGGGGAGTGAGGGTCTTTTATACTAAAGTGGTCACTCCAGGTTTTCTTCTAGAATCGATATGTTTTGAAAACTTTCACTAATCCTTTTCCAAACAAAAACACTCCTGCATAGCTGGCTGTTGGCCATGAATGAAAAAAACGTAGCGATGCTTTTACAGAATAAATCTGCTGTGCCTGAGAACATGTTTATGTACGTCAGGTGCAGGGATTAAGATAGGGTTCTGAGAACCTGTTGTCGAAAAGAAAGAAGTAAGCTACTAGGTAAAAGGTCACCCGTGAAGGACTGTTATGCTGTGTGGATGGGAGAAAATGTATGTAATTGCTATGTTCATGATGGGACTATCCTAAAGGACACGACAGTAGGACGCCCTTCTGGTCTCATCAATTGGGACCCCGGCTGTCTTACATAAATGGGATGCCAATATACTAGTAAAAATGTTATAGTCGCAATTCAGCAACGATATTGACTGATACGATTGACATTGCATGAGGTCCTTACCTGGTTTCAAGGTAAGTGAAATAACAGCCTCATTCCAGGACTCTGGCATAGGAGAGTCTCTACCTAGCACATCATTAAATAGTTCTAGCCAGACCGGGATTACTTCCTCAGAGAGCCTTATATACACTTCATTCCCGTTCGTATCTGGCTTGCTGCTATCCGCTTTTTAAGCTTTTTAACTGCTGTGAGGATTTTATTCCCCATTTTTTCCTGATTCAGATATTGCTGGTCATCAATGCTCAGTTTGGTAATTGTTTCCCTAAGAGCCAGTAATCTAACTCAGCCTCATCCACCTCGAGGTCTTCTGCATATAAGAATTTAAAAAATGCTTGCTCTATCCTTTCTGCATCCTCCACCACTCTATCCTCTTCATCTACCTCAATTCTCCTTATATAGTGGCGAGACCTGTCCATCCTAGTTTTCATAGCCAGCAGTTTTCCATATTTCTCCTCCTGCTCATACTACCTCTGAAGTTGCAAGTCTTCAACTTTTTACACTAGGCTCTTTCTTGTATTTCCATGCAATTGTCCTAACTTCAAATCAGTTCTCTTCCAGCAGAGAGATTTGCTTTCTTTCTTCTCCTATCCAATCCACAGAAGTGTCCCACACCACATAAATAGGGGCTGAGGCTAGATAACACCTGAAAAGGTCAGTTGCTACCGCATTCATAAATTCTGGTTGCAGAAGGAGCCTACAATTCAATTCCCATCTTCTTAATACAGGATGTGAAAATAGTTTTAACTTTAGGCATAGAGTGGCATGGTCAGAAATCTGGATAGATTGATATTAAATATCCATAACTCTTTCTGTTTCTGTAGCCTCCAGGAAAATAAAATCTATCCTAGAACAGTGACTGCTCTTCTTCCTATAAAAGGAATAGTTTCTGGTCTTACCTTTTACTTTAAGTTACACATCAGAGAGATTCAAATTGACAAACACAGATAACAAATAAGCCCTGATTCTTGGTGAGTTAGTTTGAGTATGAGCTGATGACCTATCTAAAGTATTATTTATTAACACACTGAAATTGCCTCCGAAAATTAGCGGGGCCTCAAAATCAGACAAGCTAGGGAACAGATTGTTCAAAGTTGTGAAATCATCCACATTCGGGCCGTAATAACTGGCTGAAGTGTACAGGGCTGCCCAACTTTAATCTCCGCAACTATCCAGCGCCCTCCTTCATCTGCCTTATAACTCCGTAGCTCTACCCCAGAGTTACTTTCATCATTATAGTTACTCCTTTTGTGCAGTGTTGCCGATGAGTAACTACAACCTTCTTTACCCATCTTTGTTTTGTAAAGAGCCCTATCCTTTCAGGTCCTAATAAATGAGTCTCTTGTAGCATGATTAACTTTAGAAGGGCTTTCTTTCAAGTATTGCAGGACTAGATATTGCATTCTTTTGACTCTTAGTCGATTCACATTCCAGCTCAAAATATTGAGGAGTGCGTCCCCCCCAATATCTCTTCTCCCATTACCTTTTATCAAACACCCCCCAACGGCCAGTGACCTAATCTTACCTATACGAGGATATTTTATTTTATTTTTCTCCGTATGCTCCCCAACACATGTGCATCCTCCCCGGGAACTCTACCGGTTCTTCCTCTAAGCATACTAAGCCAATTCGAGCTACCACCCACGATTCCAGTGATGACAAGCCAATATTAAACAACTCTTTACTTCTCGTTACGCAATGTGCCTAACCTACTTATCCTTTAATGCATTCTGGGCTATAAACCTATCCATGTCCTCAAGGGCAATGAAGTTATGCATCTAATTGGCCCACATAACTTTCAAAATTGCTGAGAACCTTAACTGCACTTCTGCTCTCATTTTTTTAGAGGCTCCATTCGCTTACCCAGCTCCCACCGCCTATCCTCAGTAGTACACGAAATGTCCGACCTGATTTTAAAGGTGAGATCCTGGACCTGCAGTGATTTCCCCTTTAATGCTGCTCCCAGAATTTGTTCTTTAGTTGTATGAGACTGAAAGTTAATTAAGATGTTCCTGGGCTTCTTCTGCCTGGGATTCAGTTTAAAGGGATCTCGGTGCACTCTCTGAATCTCGGTTTCCAAATTCACAACAGAGACCACATTGGGAAAGGTTTTAGCCAGAAGTTCTATCCAAAATGATTTAACATTAGCCCCCTATGCCCCTTCCTTGACCTCCAGGATCCTAATGTTATTTCTTCTAGCATTGTTCTCCAACTTTTCTATTTCTTCTGACACATCGCTTTCTGTACCGGTCCTGGGTTTCCCTATTAGACATAGTGTTTACTTTGAAATACGATCTCAGTCAAGGAGTTACTCCGAGACCTTTTGAGACAGTCTTATTTCTTTTCTCTTTTAGAGCACTGGTTTCTTTTGAGAAATTCTATTAAGGGGCTCTTAGCTTTTGCAGAGTGGACTCTAATGGCTGCATACCCTTACCTCTAATATGGCCAATCTGAGTATCTGAATCTTGTGATAAGAAGGAGCTTGATCTAAACTTATATCTTTTCCCTAGATCTTGCTCCTTCACCACCAACTCTGCTGTATCCAACTCTTTTTGCACTCCTATTGAGACTGCCTCCCCCTTTTAACTAGGCCTGGGTGGTAAATTCCGTTCCGCTCACTGAACTTGCGGAATTTGGGTAACTTTGCGTTCCATGGAGAACGCGGAAATGCCAAAAATTCCGCGATCCACGTCTTCGCTGAATTTTTAGCTTGTTCACGCTTTCAAAATGCGTGTTTGTGAGATATTCCCCCCCCCCCCCGAGCACGCAAACAGCGTTCGCGAACAGGAAAAAAGCATTGCGAACGGGCAGAACAAGCACTTCCACGATTCTTTTACCGTTTCGCGGAGCTTTGCGTAGCGCGACTACGCAAATTCCGCCCACCCCTACTTTTAACCACATTACCCTCAAGACGGAGGCTCATCAGGTCCATAGGAATAGGCTTGGCTATGTTCTTTTGCCATTCTCCCCCCCTCAGCCCGGTAAACTTGGCCGGGAAGTAACAAAATAGCCCTTGTTTCTGTTCTACTGTTGACGTGCTGTTCCTCTTAGAAGCCCTACGTTACACTTGCTGCAGCCACTGCCTTTTCCTAGGGTAGCGCTGCTAGTGCTGACTCTTGCAATCCCTGAATTTCTTCAGTGTTGGGGAAGTACGCGCTGAGCCGCTCTGATACTGAGGAGTGTGCTCACTGCCGCAAACCACTGGAAGCCAGAGCACCCGCACATCAGCATGTCGGCTTTTCAAAATTGAAAGGATGAGATATTCTGCCTTTCCGCCAAAGCCCGCACTCCTTCCCGGTCACTGTTGCTCCGACTCGCTCTTTGCCCCCCAGATCAGCAGGTAAGCCTCAATTACTCATCACCGCAATCTCACCATACCCTCCTGGACTCTCCTGGAACCCACAGATGGAGCTCCCGACCAACCCTGCTAGCTGGCTGCCATGTTCCCCGTCATAACCTGACATCACCAAGCCCTTGCATACTTTCTGTTCTAATAGGGTTGCTGTCCAACATTTCTTTGAATTTGCTGTTCATTAGAAATGTTTAAGGATGTATTGACCTCTAACTATTCTGTCTGATCCTTGCACTTTAAGCCTTCATGACATTTATTCTGTACCATTTGACTTTGAGATTTTTGTAATAAAACCTTTAACATTTCCCTGATTGTGAAACTCAGTTAATGAGTGATCTTTATGATTTACTATGTTACTCTGCTAAACTGATGTTGGGTGGGGTGTCTTTCTTATGCAAGATCAACCCAGAGTAGACCCTTCTGGGATATTTATGGCATTTTGAAGATGTTGGGGTGTCATGGTTATTGGAGCACAGTCCTAAATATTAGGGCAAGGTGATCTACTTCGACACCTTCAGCACTGCAAGATCCTGGTACCTTTTCCTAATGCAGCACACACCTCCTTGATTTGATGCACAACACCAATAAACATCTTAGATATAGGTAGATAAAAGTAGCACACCCTAACACACCTCAATGCAGATACACAGAACAAGACTCATAAATATAGAGAAAGCATTTTGCCATGGCCTTTGCCAAAACAATATCCCCAACTTAGAATAGCACTAACGACCTTTGGCACATCCACCAATACATATACAACCCCACAAAGCTATACATTACTAACTTTACTTTAAAGTTCGACACAAATGACGGTCCTAATATCCATTGGTGCCACAGATTATTAGCTGAATCAATTAAGATAGTAATTGTCTTAGAACATAATATACTCATAGAACATGGATAAGGCCATTATTCTGCCAAAATGTGTAAGTGAAATAAAGTCAGATTATAGACTTCTTGAATTCATAGTGAAAGTGACAAATGATTGTAAAATGATTTGGCAGGCCACAATAAATGCAAAATCAATGGTGGTTTACATTTTGACAGATTTATTGTTCTTCGTAGTTAACAGATGCTCATTCCCCTAACCTTTGATATGGAGGAGGGTGCTCCAGTGAATGGTAGGGCTCTGGTGAAGCAGAAAAGAAACAAAGAAGACTTATTTTGACTGCTGAAGACTTGTGAGGCTCTCACCAGATTTGATTTACCCAGAAACCCTTGGCAACCTCAAACATTAGCTAAAAAAAAATACACATTTCCTCACATTTCTGTAACTGAAAATTCTGAAATATGCAGGTAGCCACATACTTCCTACCACCCAGGATTGCCCTAACTCTCCTGATGCAAAATGGTACCTCACTTGTGTGGGTAGGCCTAGTGCCCACGCAGGATACAGACCAAAACACAACATGTACACATCACATTTTTCCACTCAAAGGAACGCTTTATTTGCAAAGTGGGTTGCTGTGGATTTTGGGCTCTCGCTCAGCCATGACCTGGGAAAATCTACCAAACCTGTAAATATTTTAAAAACTATACACCAAAGGAAATCCAGGGTGGGGTGACTGGTGTGGCAGTCACCCAGAATCCCTTGAAAACCTCAAACTTTGACTAAAGAAACATATTTTCCTCACATTTCTGTGATGGAAAGTTCTGGAATCTGTGAGGGAGCGACAAACTTCCTTCCACCCAGCATTTACATAAGTCTTCTGATAAAAATGGTACCCTCTTGTGTGGGTAGGCCTAGTCCCTGCAATAGGAAATGTCCCAAATCGCAACATTGATACATCACATTTTTCCACACAAAACGGACCCTTTTAAAAAAAAAAAAGTGGATAGCTGTGTATTTTGGGCCCTAGCTCAGCCAGCACCTATTAAAACATAGCAAACCTGTCTATATTTGAAAACTAGACACCAAGAAAGCCATTGTTTATTTACCCAGCATCCTTTGTAAACTCTACGTCTTTGAAAGGTAGACACCTGGAGGGGGTCCAGGGTTGTGTGCCTCACATGTATTCCATGAGGTTTCCTTACCCACAATGCCCAGTAAACCTCGAACTTTGCCCAAAATCACACATTTTCTTTACATTTCTGTGATGGGAATATCAGGATTCAACAAAATTCCTACCACCCAGCATTACCCCACTTGGGAGGGGACTCCAATTGACCTTGGTTTGATCTGATCCTTTCAGAGGTGCTAGCCCCACCCATACAAGTAGCATATCATTTTTATTGGCACAAGTAGGGCAATGCTGGGTGGTAGGAATTTTGTGGATCCCTGAGGATTTCAGAAGTTTCCAACCCCGAAATGTAAAGAAAATGTGTGATTTCAGGCAAAGGTTGAGGTCTGGGTCTGTTAGGTTTTTCCAGGTGGCAGCCTACCCAGGACTAAAAAGTACAGCCTTCCACCATGGCATGTGGTATGACACTGGGAGTTAGCCATACTCTCCTGGCCCGTATGTAAAAACAACACCGAAAAGAATCAAATGTCCTCTCACATGCCATTGGGATGGGATGTTTTAGTCTGCAGGAGAGTAGAAAGACTGTTGGGATCTTAACTGTGAGGGTGGGGCCTGATGTTTGGATGCGCCCCAAATTTTATAACAAAACGTAGATTCCTGCCATACTGTAAGCTTTCTGCCGCCGGAGGTGGAAAAAAGACCGGTTTGTCCCTTTTGGGGTGGGGTGGGGCCAATGGCATGGTGCCACTAATTCACCACTTTCTTTTGTCCCCAAGGGCAAAATCCTTGGTGTCAGGTGGATTTTCTATCCCTAAAGGCAAGTGCGAGGCAACTTCCCCTATTGGGACGAGCTTCCTATTTTCTCCGGGGGGCAGAAAGACACTATTGACCCCAATAGAGCAGGGACACAACCTGATGCCAGGGTAGCTGCCCTATTATTTTGTTTATTTTGATGCCATCTTGAAATCCCTGGTGTCTAGTGGGGTTTCTGCCCCCCCGAGTGCAGTGGCAGATTGGAGGTGAATACATTATCCACCCACCAGGAGGGGAAGACAGTCTATTTGATCCCAGGGTGGTGGGAGCGCAGACTCATGCCAAGGGGGTCACTCTTCTCAAAGAATATTGCATGAATGCAGTCTCTAGTCTAGGCAAATCAGGGTAACTACCCCCATCTGCAGCAAAGGAGGGAGAAAGACTGTTGCCCCATTCAGTTGGGAAGGGAACCTAGCCATACCCTATTAGGAATGGGGTTCTCTAGTTTGCAGGTTGTTAGCCTGTCCAAGTAGGGACCCTTCTTCCTAGTCAGCATAAGGGGGATACAAATAACCACTGCTCACCCCTTTGGTAGCTTGGCACGAGCAGTCAGGCTTATCTCAGAGGCAGTGTGTAAAGCAGTTGCACTTAACCAGCAGTAATGTAGTGACAACACTACAAAAAGACACCACACCAGTTTTTAGAAAAATATCCAATATCTATCTGTGCAAAACACGATCAAACATAAAAATCCACCATACAGTTCTTAGAAATATCAATAAACAAAAATAGACTTACAATACAGTTCCTTGAAGTTGATATCTCCGTATGGGGCTATCACAGTTGTGTGAATAACAAATCCAAACAATTCTGGCTGACTGCGGCATTGCGGATCAGCAACGGTGATGGCAAGACCCGCAAACAGTACCTTTAGAAATGCAGCACATCAGTGACCTCACGATGATATTCAAAGTGCCGACTTCAGAAGGCGGTAGTTCCGGAGATCGGTGCTGGAGTCTTTAGGCTCTTGAAGTCACATGTGTTGCAGATCGAACACTGTGTGTTTAAAGTCAGGAGCGCTGGCATCAGTGGTGTGAAGTGCAGCAATGCAGTGTGCGGTGCCCTCAGATCATGGTGCAGGGATCATGGTGCAGGTAGCAACTAGGTGACAGACGCCCAGCGACGTTGGTGAGATCAGGGCTGCAGTGCGAAGTGGAGCAATGCTCGTTGCGGTGCTAGCAAGTCACAGTGCAAGCAGTGGCTTTGTCGTTGCTGAAACACTGTAGTCGCCTGACAAACTGGAATCGATGGCACTAGCATTAGTAGGCCAAGGCTGTTGTCTGAGATGGGGTAGTGCATCGTGTAAATTATGAGTGGTGCCCTCAAACCACAGTGCAAGAAGTGGCGTCAATATCGATGTGGAGCTGTATCGTCCGGGATACCAGGGTGGCAGTGTGAAGTGAGGCAGTGCAAAGTGGGGTGCCCACAGGTCAAAGTGCAAGTAGTGGCTTGGTGGCAGCGGTGAGACCAGGGTTGCTGCGCCTTCAGGACATGGAGCCAGCAGCGGCATCGTTGATGCATTCGGGTTGCTTTTCTCTTCTGTTGCAGCACAAAACACACAGTTCTCAGTGCTGGTAGAAGATGACTTTGAAGCCTTTGCTGTTCCTGAGACTTATTGAACAGGGAAGAAGCTCTACATCAAGACCTTGGAGAAACCCAAAGAAGTTTGAGAAAGTTCAGTACAGTCCTTTGTCTGCCCAAGACAGAAGTAGTCACTGCAGATCAATACACGAAAGCACACAGCAAAGTGGTAGGGTAGTTCATCCACACAGCTTCTCCAGCTCTCCTTCTTGGCAAGTTCCTAGATCCAAAAGAGTTCTAAAATCCTAAGGTCAGTGCCCCAATACTAGTACCACATCTTCTCTTTGTTTGCTTTGTGGCAAGGGTTTCTAAGCCAAGTCCAATCCAGTTCTGCCCTCTCTGGCCCAGCTTCACTACAGGAGGTAGAGAGAGCATTGTGCAGAGGAGACACTGCCAATTCAGGTGCTAGTGAAAACTCCTTCCATCACTCTAAATGCAGAAAAGGCCTATTCAGCCCAACTATGAGTCACCCAGAAAAGGCAGGAATCTACAGTGAATGCACATCCCCAGCTCCTGTCACTCCAAAACCAGACAGTTAATACACAAATCAGCAGAGGCACACTGAATGGTCAAAAAAGAAAATGACTACTTTCTAAAAGTGGCATTTTCAAACACCCAATTTGAAAACCACCCCCCTAAAAAGATCGGTTATTAAATTCTGAGTTCAGAGAGCCTATACTCCATTCCTCCATCTTGTCCCAATGGAAAGTTATACTTGTAAGATGTTACAAAGAAACTCCCATGTTAGCCTATGGGACAGATAGCCTTGCAATAGTGAAACAACTAAATTGGCAGTATTTCACTATCAAGACATGTCACACACACCAGGACATGTCCTACCTTTCACATACACTGCACCCTACCTGGGGGGAGGGGTACCTTGGCCCTGGGCCTAACTGAGAGGTACATTACATGTAAGAAAGGGGAAGGTTAGCGCCTGGCAAGTGGGGGTACTTACCAGTTCAACATGGCAGTAAAAATTGCACACAGACACTGTAGTGGCAGGTCTGAGACACCTTTGAAAGGGTGCTTGTTTGGGTGGCATAATCAGGGCTGCAGGCCCACTAGCAGCATTTGATGTACAGGCCCTGGGAACACACAGTGCACTTTACTAGGGACTTAGTAGTAAATAAAAATAGCCAAAAATGGAAACACCACAAACACCACAAACACAATTTACAGTATGAACACTTGCACTTTAACAATGAACCGCAGTGATAAACTCCGCAGAGGCACTAAACCAGCAAAACCAAGTCCAAAGTACCATTAAAAACAGGAATTCAGGAAGCAAAAAGACGGGAAACTTGCCAAAACATGCCAGGTCTAACATGCCCTTACTGGGGAGTGCCTTCCTCTATATTTAAAAAGAAAATGATCTGGAATCTAGTTGGCTTTCTGGCCCCCACTCCGGGGCAGATTGGGGCATTACCCCCATCTACCCCTGGGGGCTGAAAGAATGCTATCCCATTTACTTGATGTGGAAGCATAGTCCCTTGTGTCTAGTGTGCTTTCTGCCCCCTTTTAGGGCAGATCGGGGTAATTACCCTCATCAGCCCCCTGGGACACAGAAAGACTGTTGCCCCATTTACTTGGGTTAGGGACATGGCTATGCCCATGCTGGACAGGCTCCACCCATAAATGTAAAAAACAGTAGTGTCTAGTGGGCTTTCTGCTCTCCTGGAGGTAGCCCGATGTAATTAACCCCATCTGCCCCTTGGGGCAGAAAGACTGTTGCCCTATTTACTTGGGGTGCGGGATTACCAATGCCTATGGTGAGCAGCCCCACCTCCATATTTGGAAAAAAAACATTCTCTGACATCTAGTGGCTTGCTGCCCCCCGGGTGGCAAATCAAGGGTAATTATCCCATCTGCCTCCCGTGAGCACAAAGACTGTTGCCGCAAAAGATTAAGCCTTCTTCGAGGCAATCGTAACAGTGGAGCAAGTTTTAAAACTCTCCACATTTTTCCAATTTTGCATGTGTGAATAACTACATACAAAGCGGGAAAAGTAGTAAGGTATAGTTTTAGTACGCAAAGATTTTGCTTCCAGCACAAAGCCTATGCTTGACACAATAGTGCTTGGGTGTGTGCGTTGGTGCATGGCAGCCTAAAGTGTGCCAGCTCAGGAAGACAGGAGAACAGTGCCATGCCTTGGTAGATACAGTGTTGTTCTGCTCTCTCCCATGCCAGCCAGCACACAGTAACTTTGGTTGCTGTGCTGGGTTGTGCGAAACGTTAGTAAATCTGCTCCCAACATTTGTAGACTGGACTCTGTGCCAAAAAATAATGCTTGTTTGAGGCTGGTGTTATTTCTACATTCTTTTTCAACATTCCATGTGTGCTGCTCTTTAAAACACATATACAAAATGGAAATTATTTGAAACTATGTCTGATCAAGCATAGTGATATCTACTCAAATGGGACACATCCAATACAAAAGCTATGCTTGACAACTCACACACTCTTCCACAATGGTGCAATTGTGTATGCATTGGTGAATGGAACCCTAAGTACTCTAGTGCAGTGGCTCTTAACCTTTTCACTTCTGGGAAATCTGAGGAGCCCCACTGGGACATTCGTGGAAGCTGGAGGCCGTGACTTTAGCAATTTAGATTTTTGAATCAGTCACAAAACGCCTGAGTAGGTGTTGTGGAGCTCCAGGGGTCCCCGAGCCACATGTTAAGAACTGCTGCGCTATCGCATGCCCTTTCATGCAACACAGTGCGGTAACTTTGGTTGCTCTGCTGCATTGCATGAAAAATTTGTAAATCTGCCTCTAGGTGACGCTGAAAGGCACCAATACTCTTGGACCCAGTGGCGGCCAGCATGGATCGTGCGTGGCGTGCCGTGCGCGGCAGGGGAGAAGGAGGGGCACGATGGATCGCAATGTATAAAAATTGAAAAAATAAATTAACACTTACCTTGCAGCCATGTCTGGCGTCCCTGCTCCAGCTCTCTTGCGTCAGACTCCAGGAACAGGAAGCACTCCAGGCTTCCCTGACCAATCAGAATGCTGTGATGCAGCATTGTGATTGGTTTGAGCGTCATGATTCGGCGCTCAGCCAGAGATGGGGGGCCTGGACATGTTCTCCATGCAGGCTGTAATGCTGCCTGACTGGAGAACAGGGAAGGTAGCATGGTTGTTTTGGCCGGCCCGAGAGGGCAGGCCAAACAGTCATTGCGCACTTAGGAAGGTTCTACCATGCCTCCCCTGCTATGCAGCCCGCCCCCTCATGCAAAGCTGCTGCAGACGAAGGACAAAATTAAATGATAACATTACGTTATCATTTTATTTTTTTCTTTCTTTTACTGTTTCAAGGCAGTAGGGCGACGCTGCCTCGCCTTAGCGGAGGAGCAGCTCAGGTTTGCCCATAAAGAGTGAAAGCATTTTCAGTAATGTCACAAATCCAACTTTGCCTCTGTAGCACTCTTCTTTCATATTGTTGCTATTTGGCGACTTCTATAGGTTATATTCTAAGGCTTTTGCCCTTACTCTCACTGTGGAGGTACCGCGTTTAATTGTCACTGTGAATGTGTAACTGAAAACGCCTGGGGGCCTCCTCAAATACTGATTCATGTCCAGCGCAACAAAACAGTCATAAAAGGCCCTCAAATTATTACAGAAATAGGGTTTACTACCTGGGTCTAGGTCTATAAGGAAACAGCAGTCCAAAGCAAATGTTGATGTGAGTGGTATTTGTTCTTTTGTTTAGGTAATTAAATCATAATCCCAAGATTAATAAGTTAATTACATTTATGTAGAAGAAGGAATAATGTTGCTGGCATTTAGTGAAACACAGTGTACCTTCTTTCTTGATGGGCTGAGAAATATTTTAGAGAACACCAACATCACGTCAATACAGTGGCTGCAAGTTTATTTGTGGATCTGGTCCTCTTGCCCATCTGTTCACAGGAACATTCACAGATTCAACAAGTCATTTTTACTTTTCTGATCTGCAAGTCACACGTGGTGTAAATTGTGCCTATTATTTAAATGTGTTAAAATGTATTTGGCTTTTGTGGCTACGGTTTAAATGTCTGTAAAATGCTTAATAGCAGAGCAGGTCTATGTCCCAAGCTGTGAGCTAACATAACAAAGTGCAACCTTGTAGAGAGCTTAATAAAGGTAGGAAGAACCCTTTTCATTCTGCCAAAGTTTGAATAAAAAAGTGACTAATTTGAAGAGTCAAAAACTCGGGAATTAACCCCGGGTGGAGCTGGGGTAGTGAGACTACACGGAGGTCTACGGAGTAGGTGGAATACTCTGTGGAACTCCCCCACCCACCTCCACCCCCATCAAAAAACAGTTAAAGATTAATTTAATCTCCTCCTCCTCACCATCTCTCTCTCACATTGGGTACATCTTGAGAGAACTGTGCGTGTGTGCATGGGTAGTTTTTGAAAGCTGATCAACCTAAGTAGGAGAGAGACAGCGAGGAAAAGGAGGAGGGCACCCGGGGACGCGGCAGTACAGGTAAGTGTTTATTTTTTCATTTTTAATAAACTATTAATCATATTTGATAGGTGGGGTGGAGGCGGGGGCTGGCCAACTCTGCTCTGCTGTGGAGTAGGAATTTTGCCCTATACTCTGCATTCTACGTGGAACGCGAGTAGGCAAATCTCCGCACACTCCGCTGGCAGAGCAGAGTTCTGGCCCGGACTTACATTGAACTTTAACTTCTGTCTGACTAGACTCGGACCCACACTCAGCACCCATGCAAGAAACCTTACAATAAGCATTGGACATGTCCACTCAAGTCAATTCCATCACTGCATCCTGCTTCCACCCAATGAAGATGTTGAGGACGATCTTCAAATGGATCTCAAGCAAGACTAAAAAAAAGTGACTCATGCCCTAGTCACCAACAAGTTGGACTTCACCTCAATGCCGCAATCACCAAAAAACTCACTCAAAGCCTACAAACGATATAGAACTCGGCAGCCAAACTCATCCTCAGCCTCTCACACAGACCTCACATCAAACAACACATCAGGGTGTACAGGCTCCTGGTACACAAATGTGTTAATTCCAAACTCCTCAAACACACATTCAAGGCACTACATAACTTAGGCCCCACCTAACTCAACAGTTACAACTCCTTCAACCACATACCCAGACAGCTCTGCAGGACTGCTACTTGCATACATCTCACACACACATAGAACAAGATCAGGAGGACAGACATTCTCTTACACAGCTCCTAAAAGGTGTTAGACCTGGCATCATTGGTGTGGGCCTCTCCTGCATTTATTGCCTGTTAGACCCGGCCCTCGTAACATCGTCAGACCTGACCCCTGCACCTCACACCAGCCCCGAGCCCCTGGCCTGGCCGATCCTTCCCACCAGAACACACACACCCGACCCGGGCTTCCCCCGTCCGTAGGCCTTTCTCCTTTGGCCACCCCGGGCCCGCGTGCCCACTTCATGCACCAAGATGGCCGCCCAGCCCCAGCGCGACCCTAGCCTACAGGCGCCACTCCGGCTGGAGGACATCGCGCTCCCCTTGGGATGAGAAAGGGAGGAGCAGTTTCCATCACACCTCTGCGCTTCCCTGGGAAGGTGGGTTTCGATCGACCCGCCGGCCTCCCTGAGGGCTGGCTCCACGCCTGCTGGGTGTCTGGGGCTCCTCCCGACCCGGCCCTGAAAGGATCAAAGGACAATGGCAGGAAACCCCCAACAAGTGACCCCCAGGTGACGAGACCCCTGCCTGCCCAGACTCCGGACATCAAAGAGGAGTCGCCCTATAACAAGGGGTGCCCTGGGACTGTCCGGCAGATTCGCCTTGGAAACACCTGAGCCCTGCTGAGTGACTCGCGGCTCCCTGAAGATCGTAAGACCTCCAAACTTGTGCTTGAGCCCTGCTGAGTGACTCGCGGCTCCCTGAAGATCGTAAGACCTCCGAACTTGTGCTTGAGCCCTGCTGAGTGACTCGCGGCTCCCTGAAGATCGTAAGACCTCCGAACTTGTGCTTGAGCCCTGCTGAGTGACTCGCGGCTCCCTGAAGATCGTAAGACCTCCGAACTTGTGCTTGAGCCCTGCTGAGTGACTCGCGGCTCCCTGAAGATCGTACGACCTCCGAACTTGTACTCGAGCCTGCTGAGTATCTCGCAGCGCCCCCAGACTCCCTTGGTCCCGCCGGACCCCACGACGACAAGCGTATCCCCCAGCTCGAGGATTGTGAGCTGTGCGCCGGATATGCTCCTGCATTTGATCCATTCCCCCAAAGACTGTCCCGCTACCTCCTAACCCCCCTCCAAGACTTTGTGAGCCCGCGCTCTACTTGTATATATATTGCCTTGCTGATCATAAAGATCTTACCACTCCGATCTGATAAAGATTTGCTCTTAAGAACTCTCGGTGTGGTGTCTCTTTGTCGTGTGGTGCCGAGTGTACGATCCTAGATACGAGATTCCTCCCCTGAGGAGTCTCCCGCCAGTGCCCGGCTACGATACCTCGAGGGTTGGTCTCAGGACAGTCAGGGCCCCCTCCGGGCCCCTCTGAGGTCGCCTTCTAACATTGGTGGCAAGCGACGGGATTCGGGCCCATAATCTAGAGATCGTACCGTGAACGGCTGACGCACTACCGACAAAGATGGCAGAAGGGAAATGCCGTGGTTCTCGTAGAAGACGACGCCAGTACCGTGTTCCAGGTGGAACAGCTGGAAGAGTACACTCACAGGGAACTAAAGCAATTCTGTAAGGAACTCAGAATCGCTACCACTGTTCTCAACACCAAAGAAGATATGCAAAAGGCACTGAAAGCTTGGGTGGATTCGGGAGCCCCCCGCCCAGAAGGAGCGGTGGAGCCCCACGACGAAGCAGGACCCTCCCAAGGAGAACGCAGCAGCAACCAGGTGCGAGGCTTCGTACCAGACGGGGGCCTATCCCCGGAGGAACTCGCAGACAGAGAAAAAAGTCGCCATCACGAGCTCGAATTAGCCAAACTCAAAATTGAGGGCGAGTTGAAATTAGCCGAGAAAAAGCTAGCAGTAGAACAGTTGCGAGTGCAAGGAGAACTGGAAGAGAACAAACTCCAACGAGAACACGAGGGAAGGAGACTTCAACTAGAACATGAACGCAGTTTGAAGGAAATAGAACTAAAAGCAAGAAGCGAAGAAGCGCGGCCCCCGGGGAACCGGGAGGCGGCCGCCCCGACGGAACAGAAGGTCCACATCCCCAAGGATCTGGTCAAGGAATATTACAAGAATGATGACATTCAGCAGTGGTTTCGGGCCTACGAGGTCGCCATGACCTCCCATCGGGTCCCGCAGAAGGATTGGGGGGCTGGGTTATGGGGACGGTTCCTGAGCGAAGGAAGAGACACCCTGCTCGACCTACCCACCTCCATGCAGACCTCATATGAACACATGAAAGCGGCCCTCCTCACAAGGTACGGCCTCACCCCGGAGATGTACCGCCAGCGGTTCCGGGACTGCCGGAAAATCCCGGGTACCACCTGGGTGGAATATGTGAATTTCTTCAGCCGTGCCTTCGATGGGTGGATCAAGGGCAGCAAGGTAACCATCCTGGAAGAACTAACATCCTTATGTTATGGGAACACCTGGCTGCCAACTGCTTTGTGGAACTACGCCAGCATCTGCTCGACAGCAAGCTCACGGACCCGAGAAAGCTGGCTGTCGAGGCGGATCGCTGGACCAACACACGGGTCTCCCGGGGCCCTGTAGGAGAGTACCCCTGAGCCAGTCAGGGACCACCCCGCCAGAGAGGGGGGGGAAACCAGGGAGGGCAGAGAGAGCCCCAGACAAGTCCCCCAAAGTCCCAACCTCCGCCTTTCCCGGCACCCCCACCAGCTGTATCCGGCCCCCCCCTGAGACGGGGGCACCGGGTAACCATCACTTGTTTCCGTTGCCAGAAGCCCGGGCATTACGCCAACGACCCTGAATGCCCCATGGCCCCACGCACCAACCAGGCAGCACCCCCCGCTAGGCAGATAGCCAATGTAGCCCTGGGGGAGGAGGTTGAGGAGGCCGATGAGTGGGAACCCGCCGCTATGGCCCTAGTGTCCTTAGGAGATAGAGAGATGGTCCCTGGAAGCCTCCTGCCCTCTAACACAAAGAAATATGGGCAGCTCGTCACGATCAATGGCCACCAAGTAGAAGCCCTCCGTGACACCGGGGCCAGCATCACCGGTGTCCTCAGCCATTTAGTCCACGAGGACCAGGTCCTCCCCAACATATTTTGCCTGGTCATTTCAGCCGACAACACAGAAAGCCTATGTAAGGTAGCCCTGGTGCCTTTCGAGTGGGGAGGGGTGGTCGGTAAACTGAAGGTCGCAGTGAGAACATCCCAGCCCGTCGACTGTCTCCTGGGGAACGACCTGGAAAGTTCCCCCTGGGGGCAAGTTGAGCGCAAGACCCACCTAGGGATGATGGGCCTCCCTGAGTGGGTGTGCGCCACCACTCGATCCATGGCGACTCGACTGACCCCCCTGAGGGACGTCGATGACGCCCCGACCCCTGAGGATGGGATGGTCCCGGCTGAGGGCCCCCACATCCCCCCACCGGAAGAGTCGCTCGCCAGTGACGAACCGCCGCCTTCCGACTCCACCCCAGACACCGAGTTAGGCGATCTGCCCGAATTAGCACAGTGGTGCCACGAAGGGGGCCCCTCCCGAGAGGAGTTCTGCCGAGAGCAGGCTACCTGTCCCTCCCTGGTCGGCCCCCGGCAACAGGCAGAGGCCCAGGCCACAGGTGACCAGACGGGAACGCACCGGGTCTATTGGGAGAATGACCTTCTGTACAGCGAACAGAAGTCGGTGGAGCTAGGGTCCGGCCGAGTGCTGGTGGTACCACTACGCTTCCGAGACCTCCTCCTGGGCTTGGCCCACGACGTCCCCCTTGCAGGCCACTTGGGTCAGGACAAAACACACAGTCGCCTCGTGACTCACTTCTGCTGGCCCAGAATGAAAGCGGATGTAGAAGCCCACTGCAAGTTCTGTCCCACGTGCCAGGCCAGTGGGTAGAGTGGAGGGAAGCGCAAGGCTCCCCTCCAGCCCTTCCCTGTCGTCAGTACCCCTTTTGAGCGGGTCGGGATCGACATTGTAGGACCTCTGGACCCCCCAACTTCCCAGGGGCACCGGTTCATCCTCGTCCTGGTGGACCATGCCACTCGTTACCCTGAGGCCATCCCCCTGCGCACCGTCACAGCCCCCGTGGTGGGTCGGGCGCTGATGGGGATCTTCTCCCGCATGGGTTTTCCCCGCGAGGTCGTGAGCGATCGCGGTACCAACTTTATCTCCCGATACATGAGGTCCTTATGGCAACAGTGCGGGGTGTCCTACAAGTTCACCACCCCGTACCACCCCCAAGGAAACGGCCTGGTAGAGCAGTTTAACCGGACTCTGAAGGGGATGATCGCGGGCCTGGAAGAGCCCCTCCGGCGTAAGTGGGACCTCCTGCTCCACTGCCTCCTATTCGCATACCGAGAAGTTCCCCAGAAATCCTTGGGTTTCAGCCCCTTCGAGCTACTCTACGGGCACCCCGTCAGGGGGCCCCTCAGCCTGGTCAAAGAAGAGTGGGAGGCGGCGCCCCGAGGCACCCCCCGAGACGTGTTCCGTTACGTCCTGACCCTCCGCAATCAGACTAGGAGGTTCCGGGAAAAGGCAGAGGCCAATCTGGAGGCGAGTCAGGAGGAGATGAAGCGCTGGTACGACCAGAATGCCGCGCTAGTCGAGTTTCAGCCGGGCCAGCTGGTGTGGGTCATGGCCCCCGTGAAACCCTGCGCTCTCCTGGATAAATGGACCGGGCCCTTCAAAGTAGTTGAGCGAAAGAGCCCGGTCACGTACTTGGTAGACGTCCAGTCACCCCGGGACCCCCTCCGGGTCCTCCACGTGAACCGCCTCAAGCCCCACTTTGTGCGGACAGAGCTGAGCCTCCTACTGGCCACTGACGACGGGTCCGAAGAAGAGTCGGATCCTCTCCCTGATCTTCTATGCACCAAGGAGAAGGACGGCTCCATAGAAGGAGTGAACCTCTCCCCGTCTCTCACTCCCCAGCAACGTGAGGATTGCCGCCAGCTCCTAGGGCAGTTTCCGGACCTTTTCTCCCTGGTCCCCAAGGTCACCGACTGGTGTGTCCATGATGTGGATACCGGGGACAGCCCACCAGTGAGACACCGAGCCTACCGAGTCCCCGATCGGGTCCGGTCCTGTATCCAAGCCGAAGTCTCGAAAATGTTGACCCTAGGCGTGATCGAACCCTCAGACAGCCCCTGGGCCAGCCCCGTGGTCCTGGTCCCAAAAGCAGCCGCCCCCGGGGTCGCCCCGGAACTCCGCTTTTGCGTGGACTACCGGGGGCTCAATGAGGTCACCCGAGCCGATGCCCACCCCATTCCCCGAGCCGACGAGCTCATTGACCGGCTCGGAGCTGCACGGTTCCTCAGCACCTTCGATCTCACCTGCGGCTACTGGCAAATTGCGCTCACAGAGGGAGCCAAGGAGCGGTCCGCCTTCTCCACCCCGGATGGGCACTATCGCTTTCGCGTAATGCCCTTCGGGATGAAAAATGCCCCGGCCACCTTCCAGCGACTGGTAAATAGAGTCCTGGCCGGGCTGGAAAAATTCAGCGCTGCATATCTCGACGATATCGCAGTTTTTAGTTCCGAATGGAGAGAGCACCTCCAACACCTCCGGAGGGTGCTAACCGCCCTACGCCAGGCGGGCCTCACCGTGAAAGCCAGCAAATGCCAGATTGGGCAAGGTTCGGTAACCTACCTGGGGCACCAGCTCGGAAGCGGGCAGGTCGCCCCTATACAGCCCAAAATCGACGCCATCCTAGCCTGGGAACCTCCCACTACCCAAACAGAGGTCCGAGCCTTTCTGGGCCTCACGGGCTACTATCGGAGATTCATCCGGAATTACGGCAGCCTGGTCGGTCCACTCACGGGGCTCACGTCCAAGAAGCAGCCCAAGAGGGTACAGTGGTCCCCTGCCTGCCAAGAGGCGTTCAATGCCCTGAAAATGGCCATGTGTACGGCCCCCGTCCTCCAGGCCCCCGACTACTCCAAAGTGTTTGTGGTACAAACTGATGCCTCCGAGCATGGCATCGGGGCCGTCCTCTCCCAAGTAAATGACCAGGGTCTGGACCAGCCCGTGGCCTTCCTCAGTCGAAGGCTGTTGCCCCGGGAACAGAGATGGAGTACCATCGAGCGCGAGGCGTTCGCAGTAGTCTGGGCCCTCAAGAAACTACGCCCTTACCTGTTCGGCACCCATTTCAGGGTCCAGACCGACCATCGCCCCTTGCGATGGCTCATGCAGATGCGAGGAGAAAACCCCAAGCTTCTGCGGTGGTCAATCTCCCTCCAGGGGATGGATTTCACCGTGGAACATTGCCCTGGTACTGTAGAAAATAGGCCTCAGCTAGGCCTACCAGTGCAAGGGGTTCGCCCTTCTCTGCACAGAGTCTTCAGACTATTAGAAAGAAGTTGGCACAGAAACTGAAATAGAAAATACAGAGTTTATTAAACCTCATGAGATGGAACCACATTCACCCAGCACCCTGTGGTGCTGAATAAAGGTAGCACACAGAGTAGAAGAACCATGGGTCTTTTATACCCACACAAGGGCTCAGAAAAAAGGGCAGTGCAAGTATACATGAGAAGAGTTACATACATAGATGGTCATACAGAAATGCCCCGTCAACAGTAAAGGAGGAGCTAGCAGTTGCTGACTCTGGTAGAAACAACCTGATAGTTACAGACTAAAAACAGATGCATGGACAGTTAGATATTCCTGCGCATGTGCAGGGTAGCAAGTATAGCCAGTCCTTTAAACAGAGCACAAGGGAAGACAAAATGGCTGCCAGAAATACAAAATGGATTCCACAAAATGTACAGGATAGCCTCTAAATACCAGATGGATTCTGCTAACGCTAATTTAATCGCAGCCAATTTACGACAGACGACCCTTTTAGCGTTAGCTGAAGACATCTCCCATAATCCAGTAGGAAAAATGAAAAATATGCATATTAATTTTTAATATATATATATTTTTTTTCATAAATATCCTAATTCATTGCTAGGTGGGCATTTCTCATTCTAAATATTAAGTGAGTATGTATAAGGTATAAACAGAAGTACAAAGGGAACAGAGAATTGGGTCATACAGATAGCAGGAGAGAGTAATTACTATTATCAGAAACAGAATTATTAGCTTTCTAGTCCTAAGCAAATCCTAGAACCATGCAGTAAAAACATTTTCAAGGCTCCTATGCATTTCAGTTACCATCAATTTTAACTTCAAAAACATTTTCGCTAGACTTTTCCAGTGTTTCCTTTATGAGGGCTAGAGTATCTATCATTATACCCAATACAAACATTAAAGCAGTCAGACATATTATTTACAAAAATGATCCTGGATCCAGAGGACCAGGAGAACTACACAGGACCATGAGAATTAGGACGAAGAGCTGCAAAGGGTTGCTCCTCCTCAAAAATGGGACGATCAATGGGGTACATTTTCAACAAAAAGAAAAAGAAGTCCTTGGGAAATTAAAGCCGCTGTACAACCAACCAGAGGGGAGTCTTCTCCCTGTGTCCGTTTGAGCCTCACAGGCAGGCTCTTGTTGTTCCCACGGTGGAGCTGCACAACTCGCAACTCAGGAATCATGGCCTAGTTTCAAGGGAAAAGTTTCTTCTTTCAGGATAGGGCAATCACCCACCAGGGCAAATGCGCTCAGCGATCCTGTCCAGTGTCTCAGGCAGTGCACCAGTTTTCTTCATTTCAACCTAACAGGCACCAGAGACACAGCACCTGTACCCTGAACTCAAGTCCTTCCCTAACTCCTGTATGGCTCTGCTGGCACACTACTCTTTCGTTGGGGCCATAGATCTTGGCCAACAAAGGTGAAAACTTTACAGCCACTTTAGGACCAGGATTC
Organism: Triturus cristatus; assembly: GCF_964204655.1. Taxonomy (NCBI): domain Eukaryota; kingdom Metazoa; phylum Chordata; class Amphibia; order Caudata; family Salamandridae; genus Triturus; species Triturus cristatus. Next base: position 721,125,914 of record NC_140588.1, read on the forward strand.
AGAGGCCTGATGCTAGGATATCTGAAGCAACCCTTGTTTCAAAGGGGGTTACCTCAAGCAAAAACTTTCTCGCCTTCCTGGTCGGTCTGTGACTCTCGGCTGGGCATCAAAAGCTTGATCCACGATTTCTCCTTCTGATTTGTGACCCCGTCTTTTGCCCAAGATATTAGCAGGGGTACACTCATCACAATGCTTCCGGCCTTCTACCTTCACTGAGGTCCTGGTTGCCAGTAATGCCTGTGCTGGTTACCTTCACTTTGACTTCAAGCTGGACTGGTGCTGACTCCTCAAGCTGGATCTGATGTCCGCGCCCCTCTGTCAATGGTTGTAAAGCAGCAAATATCTATTGGTGGACAGAACAAAAGGTCTTTAGACAAGGCACAGAAATAATCTATCAACAGAGAGGATAGTCTCAGAATACTTCCTAGACTAGGGACGCCCCATATATTAACAAGGCACCCTGGAACCACTTTCATATATGTGAGAGTAAATAAAACAACAGCCTGAACCTATTGGCAAGTATAAAAGGAACTCTTTAGTGAACTGACAAGAGTAATACGTCACCCAATGCCAAGCAGTCAAGGAAGTCTGTGTTCATTTCTAAAGACCCTCAAGAAAAAGGAAATGTTATACAGTTTTACTCCTAAACATTGCATTATTTGTACAGGGCTGCAGACACTTCTAAAATGATTTTTCTTAATAAAAGCACCTACATTGTATACTCAGGACCATGCTCTCATGTTATAGGAGCAACAGGAAAGTCTAACACTGCTAATTTAACAAAGATTCTTATTACATAAAGAACTAAAAACTTCAACATAATGGATACACGTTCTCCAGTGGAACATCTTGTGACTAACAGACTCCTATAAAACAATATTTTCCTCAAAAATGTTTGCTAAGGATCACATAGACCTCTTCCCTGCATTCTACATTTTCACAATCCAAACTATGCAACATTAGTTCTAGTAAGGACTGTCAGTTTATTTACACAGACTAGCTAATAAAACTAGAAATGCACTTGCAAAACTGTATGTAGCATGAGAATAACAAACAATAGTGGTGTTGTCACCTGAGAATTTTCAAACAAAAACTACCCACAACTAGTTCCCCTTAAAGATCAAATAAGGAAGCAGCAATCTAGACTACTCATCCTCTCATAATTCCATCAGAGAGGATGGGTAGTAACATAGCAAAATATATTTATTCGTTTTATTAATGCTAATAATGTTTAAAACAGTATTACTGAATAGCCAATTAAATGTCTCATGGTTATTTCACAGACAGTTTAGACAGGCTCGAAAAACAAAAATTAAGAAAAAGAGAGAACAGATAAATTTGCCTACCCTTAATTTGTAGAGGAACTAGCCTCCTCTCCCCAGACTTGACAGTAAGAAACCTGTAACAGGTTTCATTCTGTCAACACTATTAGCACCAATTTGTAGCAACTGGGCCTAAACAAACTCTGAGGAGCTAAATAGCACATTTCAGCTAGCCAAAGAACATATTCCTTTAGCAAATGTACTAGTGCAACATGAGGCCGCATGAATTCAAACTGAATCCCATTGCTTCCTGAATTCAACCCTAAAAACATTTATACTATATATATATGGCAGAGCCATTGTCTTTTAAAGAGAGGTCACATATACTATGTTCATTGAGTGCACACAAAAACTTGCTTTTGCCAAAAAAAAGGTAAGCAAAAACCTCTTTCTTCTCCTGCCATTTCGTCTTTCAAATGTCGAAATGTCAAAGCTCATGGGAAGCCGAGCCCTGCCAGGCCTCTAAATGTAGGAGTTCGGCCTTTAACCTATGCAGCTGTTCCATCTTGTATGCAAGGTTGTCATGCGGTGCTCCCAAGTCAAAGTGACCCTAGAGACCGAAGGCAGAGCAGCAAAACCCACTCTAATGTGTGTCTACCAGCAATTTCAGAGGTAAGCTTAATAACTTCTGCCAGTTTTTGTACATAGGTATATTTAGAATCAGGGTGCTGAGTGCTTGAGCAATATAAATGTCAGCTATGAAGTTTTATGCTTACATATGTGCATTTACTTGAGTCTAAGGCAGTTTAAAAGCTGCTCTGACTGGAGAAATCTCATTTAAATAGTGAATTTTTACTCAATTTCGACTTTGATTTTTAGGGCACTTAAAAATTAATATCCTACAATGTTTTTGCATAATAGTCATCCCCAGAATGTCCTCTACATATCCAGAGATGTGGCATCAGAAATGTATAATGTATGCCCTTATAAAAATGAGTTTTGTACGCCTGGATAAAGTGACATTTTCACATGTAATTGACCCCCTATTGCTGTATAGCACGGCTTAAATTCTATTTGGATGCTAAGAGGTCACAGCATCATGATTCAGGCATTATGAATAGTAAAAAACGGAAGTGTTTTTGCACCTATTTGAAAGGACATTTTTTATATAATCAAAATATATATATATTTTTTAATAAGTCTAATCATTTTGATGAGTCCACATATGAAAAGCAAGCTGCATCCCTTGCCCATCATATGTAAACGCAATTATTCACAGCCCTAAGAACAGAAACTTATCTTGAAAGTCTGCGCCACTTTTAAAAGACAGTCATTATTATTTAACATCAAAACCCACTCTTATCCCTATTTAAAAAGGCATTAACAAAAGAAATCCCTACTGTCAATCTGTCCTCTGTTTATCAAGAATAATGAAACTATATTTCTAACTTTTAAAACAGCAGTCTGAAATGCCGCATTTTACAACGTGTTTGACTGTAGCTGTTCTCTGTGGCCCGAGTCCGCAGAGAATAGAAATAGTCTTGCTGACACAGCTGTTTGACACGTAAAGGCGTCGAATTCACACGCCTTTCAAGTCAACCTTTCAAGCCAACACAACTCTGTCGTTCTGTATAATGTGAATGCCTTTGAATACCCTATACAAAAGGATAAATTCTGTGACATTTTGTATCTGAATTTAGTCTATTGTAAAACACACAATTTCGTTTTTCTCTTTACACAGGTCATCTTAATTTTAACTTTCTAAAGGTAAAACTCTTATCTGATAGTCCATGTTAGCTTTGCTCCACAATTTCCACTGAGAAAATTAATTCTCAATTGGAAAATCGTTTTTATATAGGCATATAGCCCTTAAAATTTCAAGCAAGAGCATCATTTTACTTTTTGTCTAGGATTAATGCAACAGTTTAAAAAAAAAAAAAAAACAGTTTTCTATGGAAAGTCTAACTGGTCTTTGCACAAAATAGGGCCGAGGAAGGCTCCTTGAGTTTCGTTCCTCAGCTGCCCTGTCTCATCAGAGAAGCTAAAAATAGCCCCTCAGCGCAGAACCGGGCCACAGCGAGTGCTCCTGGCCCCCACCTCTCTCCAAGGCTGTCCTGCTGCAAGCATTACACATTTTCATGTCAGTGAAGCTTTCTAAGCAGTGATTTCACCTCCTGGTTCACTCACCTATTTTTAGCCCCCACCTTACAGGCTGCAAGGTCAAAATCTGCCTCACACAGCCCTGAAGCTGTCAAAGACAAAAAGCCTTCCTAATTTTATCTAAACTGCAATAATTTGCCCTATGGAAAAATTTATTTTAATATACAATTTCTTTTCAAGGGTCATAAGTTTAGGTTCAATTCTCAGATTAGCAGGTTCAGCTTAAATTAGAACCTACAACCCTGTGGACCCAGCACATTGGCTCAATGAACCACCAAGAACACAAAGCTGCATAGGAACAATTTGCAAATTCGAAATACCCATAATTTTTTTCAAGCTCAACTTTTAACCGGTCCCTAATTACTCTTCATTAATACTTTTGTACATTAAGGGTGTCATCAAATCACAGGGGTTGCTCTTTCTCTAGCTACATCCCTCTCAATTTCCTTTTGCGACTTATTGATGGTGATGAGACCAAATTAAATTTACTCCTTAACAATTTCACTTCTCAGAATTCTTTCACATATTCACAGTCATTCAATCACACGTTTTTTCCAGTGCTAGCAACATCCAAAACACAATTTATCACACCATAACATTTAAACACACATTTAACCCACAGATCAACACTTAAGACAGACACAAAAGACAGCCCACAGACTGTACTTAAACCAAACCATTTGTAAATACTAGTTGCAAGTCATATTCACCAGATTTGGCTGGCAGAACACCAGAAAAACGTTCTGCATCTCATCACTTAAGAATGTTACTAAGTGCACAGACCAGGATCCTTTTATGTACATTTTTAGTTCCTCGGGGTACTAGTCACCAAAGAAATAAATACTTTTATATACCTAACCCTAGTTAAGTACCCCCTCTAGAGGAGCCGGCTAATTATATACAAAAGAAATGGTACATCCAAGAAGGCAACACATTCATTCATTCACGTACTTTTTCTCCCACATTCGTACACAATCAAACATCTCTTGCCTAGTCTTTTGCTTAAACATACATTGTTTTCCAAAAATCAAATGACCCATACATAGGCCAACGCAACTCCGGATCCTTACAAATGTATTTATTCCATAATGCGCTGTACATTATAGAAGAAAGACCATACTTAATATACATATCCCTATTAGGCGTCCCCTCGGGGGGGGGGCAGTTGTGCTTCATCAAGATTCAAGGTACCATTCCAAAAGCAACACATCTTTGGAAGTGTGCTAAAGACAGGCATGCCAAAAATAGTGCAGAATATGCAATATTATAATCAAAGTAGCACTTAAGGTACCTTTAGTACGATGTGCCGTTCAAATCAATTCAGTTAGAGAAAATTCTCCTCATTACCTGCCTATGTGAATTGCAAGTCACATATGTCAAAACAAACCAAGTTGGCCAACACAAAATATACCATACTCAAAGCCACAGTAAGCGTTACTAAACTACCTTACCAATCACAGGCATCAAAACCAACAGCAAGTGCCGCAGAAGGACACTTACCAATCACTTGGTGTCCAGATTCATCCTGCCAAGTTCTAAAATCGACCAAATGGTCACTGCACGGTGAATCAACAGAAGAGATCTCGGTCGAGGACCAGTGCCACCTGGATGGTCAGATCAGAAAGAAAGGAAAAGTCGCCGTGGATGCCAAGACTCTGGTCTTATCGGGCAGTGATCACGTCCAGAGCGAGATTCCAATCCTTCGTCGCGACCGATCCTTTGGGCATCCGAGTCACCGATGAGCCCCACGTTGGGCGCCAATTGTAGAAAATAGGCCTCAGCTAGGCCTACCAGTGCAAGGGGTTCGCCCTTCTCTGCACAGAGTCTTCAGACTATTAGAAAGAAGTTGGCACAGAAACTGAAATAGAAAATACAGAGTTTATTAAACCTCATGAGATGGAACCACATTCACCCAGCACCCTGTGGTGCTGAATGAAGGTAGCACACAGAGTAGAAGAACCATGGGTCTTTTATACCCACACAAGGGCTCAGAAAAAAGGGCAGTGCAAGTATACATGAGAAGAGTTACATACATAGATGGTCATACAGAAATGCCCCGTCAACAGTAAAGGAGGAGCTAGCAGTTGCTGACTCTGGTAGAAACAACCTGATAGTTACAGACTAAAAACAGATGCATGGACAGTTAGATATTCCTGCGCATGTGCAGGGTAGCAAGTATAGCCAGTCCTTTAAACAGAGCACAAGGGAAGACAAAATGGCTGCCAGAAATACAAAATGGATTCCACAAAATGTACAGGATAGCCTCTAAATACCAGATGGATTCTGCTAACGCTAATTTAATCGCAGCAAATTTACGACAGTACGGACCACGCCAACGCCGATGGCCTCTCCCGATTCTTCCGCCTCAGCGAAGAGAACCCCAAGAAGATAGGTAGTTATCTCTGGCTTTCAGCTGGGGGGGACGCGTGTTAGACCCGGCCCTCGTAACATCGTCAGACCTGACCCCTGCACCTCACACCAGCCCCGAGCCCCTGGCCTGGCCGATCCTTCCCACCAGAACACACACACCCGACCCGGGCTTCCCCCATCCGTAGGCCTTCCTCCTTCGGCCACCCCAAGCCCGCGTGCCCACTTCATGCACCAAGATGGCCGCCCGCCCCAGCGCGACCCTAGCCTACAGGCGCCACTCCGGCTGGAGGACATCGCGCTCCCCTTGGGATGAGAAAGGGAGGAGCAGTTTCCATCACACCTCTGCGCTTCCCTGGGAAGGTGGGTTTCGATCGACCAGCCGGCCTCCCCGAGGGCTGGCTCCACGCCTGCTGGGTGTCTGGGGCTCCTCCCGACCCGGCCCTGAAAGGATCAAAGGACAATGGCAGGAAGCCCCCAACAAGCGACCCCCAGGTGACGAGACCCCTGCCTGCACAGACACCGGACATCAAAGAGGAGTCGCCCTATAACAAGGGGTGCCCTGGGACTGTCCGGCAGATTCGCCTTGGAAACACCTGAGCCCTGCTGAGTGACTCGCGGCTCCCTGAAGATCGTAAGACCTCCGAACTTGTGCTTGAGCCCTGCTGAGTGACTCGCGGCTCCCTGAAGATCGTAAGACCTCCGAACTTGTGCTTGAGCCCTGCTGAGTGACTCGCGGCTCCCTGAAGATCGTAAGACCTCCGAACTTGTGCTTGAGCCCTGCTGAGTGACTCGCGGCTCCCTGAAGATCGTAAGACCTCCGAACTTGTGCTTGAGCCCTGCTGAGTGACTCGCGGCTCCCTGAAGATCGTACGACCTCCGAACTTGTACTCGAGCCTGCTGAGTATCTCGCAGCGCCCCCAGACTCCCTTGGTCCCGCCAGACCCCACGACAACAAGCGTATCCCCCAGCTCGAGGATTGTGAGCTGTGCGCCGGATACGCTCCTGCATTTGATCCATTCCCCCAAAGACTGTCCCGCTACCTCCTAACCCCCCTCCAAGACTTTGTTAGCCCGCGCTCTACTTGTATATATATTGCCTTGCTGATCATAAAGATCTTACCACTCCGATCTGATAAAGATTTGCTCTTAAGAACTCTCGGTGTGGTGTCTCTTTGTCGTGTGGTGCCGAGTGTACGATCCTAGATACGAGATTCCTCCCCTGAGGAGTCTCCCGCCAGTGCCCGGCTACGATACCTCGAGGGTTGGTCTCAGGACAGTCAGGGCCCCCTCCGGGCCCCTCTGAGGTCGCCTTCTAACATTGCCTGTGCCGCCTGTGGTCTAGATGCTTTGGGCACTTTTCTACTGCTGTTCAGTGCCAAAGTGCAAGTGCTCCCTTTGTAAATTATTGGTATGGATTGGTATTTCCATGATAGGCTATTTGATTTATGAGTCAGTCCCTAGTACAGTGCACCGTGTGTGCCCAGGACCTGTAATTCAAATGCTGCTAGTGGGCTTGTAGCACTGATTGTGCCACCCACATAAAGCAGCCTGTAAATGTAACTCAGATCTGCCATTGCAGTATCTGTGTGCAGTTGAGTACTGTCATGTTGACTCTGCAAGTGCACCCACTTGCCAGGCCATACCCTTCCCTTTGCTTACATGTTATTCACCCCTAAGGTAGACTTAAGGTGCCCCTGTGAGCAGGGTGCAGTGTATGTGAAAGGTAGGACATGTCCTGGTGTGTGTAGCATGTCCTAATAGTGAAATACTACCAATTTTGTTTTTCACTATTGCAAGGCTACCTGTTCCCATAGGATTGAATGGGGAGTTAGCTTATAACATTTAATAAGCTGATCTACCCCTGGGAACAAGTTAGGAAAATAAAGTTGAGTATGCCTGAACTCAGAATGTTAAAATGCATCTTTTAGTGAGGGTGATTTTTACATTCTGTGTTTGAAAATACCACTTTTTAAAAGTAGGTATTTTCTTGCTTAGCTATCAAGTGTGCCAATGCTGAGATGTAGATTGACTGTCTGGTTTTAGAGTATCAGGGGCTCCAGAGAGTCGGATGAGTTAGGGCTGGGCTGAATAGACCTGGGCTGCATTTACAGTAGGAGGAGGAGATTTCCTTTCACCTGAATGGGCCTGGTATGCGCCCACAATGCAGTCTCCACCTCCTGACAGGAAGTTGCCCCAGAGAGGACAGAACTGAATCTGACTGAGCACAGGGCTTTTCTGCCACCAGAGAACAAATTATTTTGTAGTATAAATATTGGGGCCAGACCCTAGAACTTTAGATCACTTCTGGGAATCAAGAGGAACCTTTGCCAAGGAGAAGAGTCAGAGAAGCTGAGGAGGAATACTGCCCCAGTGCTGATTTGCTCTCTGGGGTTGTCCTGCAGTGGCTACTTGCCACTAAGGAAAGGAGAAAGACTTTGCTGTTTGATGTGTCCCATGCTTGAGGAAGATCTCCAATGGCTAGATATAGAGCTTGCCTCCTGTTCTGAAGTCTCAGGGACACAAAGACTTAACTTCTTCTGTATTTCTGCATCTGGAACTGTTGTTTCAGCTGCCACAGAATGAAATTACAACACGGATGCCAGCGAGTGATGCCGTAACCTGCACCGAAGCCGTGGGCATCACTCGTGAAGAGCACGACGCACCACACCCGATTTAAACCGTAGGCCCGATGCCTGCTAACATAGTGCTGCATCCACTCTGAAGCCATCTCCCGTGAAGGCCGCTGCCTTCACCAGAGAAGAGGACACTGCTCTTGACGTCCACGATACACCGTCCTGACTCGCATTGTAGCCCCGACTTCACAGACACCGGTGCTTCATCAACGCGTAGCCGATACTCGACGTGCATTCCTCCTGAATCCATCGACAGCGCACCGTCGTAAGGAACCAACCCCTCGCCACCAATGTGACGTCACCTCCCCGACACAGTAAGGAACCGACATCTCACCTCGCCTGCATCGCAGTAAGGAACCAAGGCTTCACCACCCCTGGGGTCATAAGGAACCAACCGGCGCCAACAAAATATCTCCTCCCTGACATTCTGCACCATCTTTGCTTTTATCGTTTCCAAGGTACTGTTCTTTGGGGGTCTGCTTGACTCCGCACCTGACGCCATGCACGTTGTGGTCGGCGCCGTGCTTTGGGGCTTTTCATCTGTCACAACGTTGTAATAACTCCAGGTGGAGTTATTTGTTGCTACAAACTTTATTTGAGTGAATCACCTATTTTTAAGGATATCTTGATAACTGTATGGTGGATCTTTTGTCATTTTGGTCTTGTTTGGTTTAGATAAAGATTACTTATTTTTCTAAACAGGCGTGGTGTCCATTTGTAGTGTTCTCACTGCATTACTGAGTGTGTTCACAAATGCTTTACACACTGCCTCTGGGATAAGCCTGTCTGCTTGTGCCAAGCTACCAAGGATGTGAGCAGGGGTTATTTTGGAAGTGTATTCCCTTACGCTGACTTGGAAGAAGGGCCCATACTTGGACAAAGGTACTTACGTCTGCCAACTAGACAGGGTGGAACAGCCTCACACTCCACATCATTGCCTCCTCCTCTCATCTTTAATTCCGTAAGAAGCTGAAGACCTGGCTTTTCAATGAACCAACCTATCATAGGCAGAACTAGGCACACACATCTGCTCAGCACCAGCATACCCCAATGGGTAATAGTGCACTTTACAAATCCACATAACATAACAATTTGTAACCACCATTTTTGGCATTTTTGTAGTATATTTTGACATTCCAGATTATGAGACCAAGTGATGACATTCAGCCTCTCAAATTAAACCAGGGACTACTATGACATTAACTTGAATTTGCACTCAGTAGCATGGATTGTTAGTGAAGTCTGAAAAAATATTTGGAGATTTTCAGAGTTTAGCAACAGTTAATGGAAGGAGCAGACTAAATTTTTATTGCTTCTCCATTAAGAGGCCCGAGAAGCTCCTCCTCAGAGTCAAGAACTATAAATGAGAAGAATATTGCCCAGAGGGCAATGGCTAATATAATATGTAGTATATAATCATTCATCCTGCTTACAATAGTTCAGCGTCTGCTCCTCTGCTGTGGTGGAGGAGTGTCGCCCCCTCCGCTAGCAACAGCAGCTGCAAAACTTGAAAACTAAAACAATAATAAATCAGGTTTATTATCGTTTTATTTTTCTTTCCTGGCGGGTCTTGGGGGCATGGCTGAATCCATGATTGTAATGGAGGAGGAGGGATAGGTGCTACCAGTGCACATGTGGATTTGGCCGGCCACCTCAGGATGGCCAAACCAACATACGCAATGAGCTGTCTCCAACCCGAGCTGTGTTGCTGGGTTGGAGACAGAGGCACAGGCTCCCAGTCTATCTGGGAGTGCAAATCAAGGGCTCTCAGACCAAACCTGATGCTGCTCTCATGATGTTAGAAGGAGAGTCTGTGAGCCTGTTCTGCAGTGGAGCCAAAAGAGCGGCAATGGTGCGATGCAACATGCATTCAGGTAAGTTCTTTTTCTAGGTGTTTTTTTGTTGTCCACCCTACCTCCCTCCACCCACCACTTTGCCCCAACACCAGCCAAGACTGCAATTACAGGTTCGATACTTTTTCGACTCAAGCAGGATGCAATATAGAGGGTATTGTAAAATCTCAGTTGCAAGAGACCATCTTTTTTTTCCTCTGGAATCTACTCTTTGTTACGGAAAATATAAACATGCTGGCTACTTGCATCAAAGGGCCAGATGGATCAAGACTTTTTGCTTTCTCAAATGGGCAGATTCGCAGAACCAGCCCTTTTGCGAACACAAAAATTGCTTTTCCGATGTAGCAAACCCAATTTTGTGATTCGGTAACCTGTTACGGAATCGCAAAATGGGGTTGGAATTCGGTATTAGGAAGGCCTTGTTTAGGGCGTCCCTTCCTAATACCGAATCACATGGGTATGTATGAATGTTTTGTGACCACAAATGTGGTTGCAAAACATTCACATTTCATCACCTACTTCAAGTAGGTGGTAACCCATTCGCAAATAGGAACGGGTCCCAAATGGACCACTGCCAGCTCTTAAAAAATGAACAGAAAACGTTTTCTTTTTGTAAAGCATCTCTTTTTCCTTTAAGGAAAACAGGCTGCTTTACAAAAAACAAGATTGCTTTATTTAAAAGAAAACATGGAGATGGTGGTCTGGAGGCCACCATACTCGTGATTTTTGCAATTCCTAGGGGGTCGCAGATTGCGACCTACTTTATTAATATTCATGTGGTAGGTTATTTGCGATCCCCAAGGAATCGCAAAAGGTGTACTGTACACATTCATACATTGCTTTTTGCGATTTCCAAATTGTGAATCCTTGTGATTCGCAATTAGGGAATTGCAAAATGCTATATTCAGACATCTGGCCCAAAATTTCCAGATAGATAAATATAGATTTCATTCACACTTCAAAAGTATCATGATTGGTGTTGAACTGACAATGAGATATTCTTCATATGTTCACCCTTTCTTCATAGCTTCAAAGAGGGGAGTTACAAAATGGGGAAATCAGCTATAGGTGATAGCTATGAAAACTTGACTAGATGTGAAAGGTTGGAGTCCTTGTGTAGGAGGTTGTGTCAGGGAGGGATGGAGAAAGGAATTGGCAGCCCTGAGAAGTTTTGGGTGTTCAATCAAAATAGAGAATTTTTACCAACATGCATACATGGAGAGTACAGCTGTGCTATTGTATAATGTAATACCTACATAAAGGTTTATATTTATTTTGCTTATATTGCATACCCTAAATAACCTATTTACTTCTAGGCATAACAGCAATGAGTTGGAATACATAGCAATATACCAGTGTATATAATTGTCTTCTGTAAGTGAAATCGGTTTTAATTGGTTGCAGAGTTGAGAGTCATGTACAATGTTCATATATTATACAGGTAACTGAAAATACCTTTGGTGATACCCTTTCACATTACACCCCACTGGGGGCAGAACTTTTGTGAATGCAAAAGTACTTCGCACATCTGGCCCTTGGTTCCTTTCATCGCAACTGGGCTTTTCCTCACTGTCCGCTTTTAAACAGGCATGGGAGACATTTTAATTATGCTGGAGCACTCTGAGTAATGTCAGTAATTTTATGCTATGCTTGTGATGTAAAGTTATGTAGTTCCGCCCACTTGCGGAGTTAAGAGTTACTTGCCTATCACAAGTGGGCAGGGACAGAGTGTGAGTGGGTACTGACTGCTGCTGTTCATGTTCTGTTGCATTTAAGACTATTTTCTTAGTGCAAAATGCATCCTTGGGTTCATTTTGGACATGAGGATGCATTTTGTGCTAGAAAGTAACACTAAATGCAAGGCTACACTTCTTGTGTAATTCTACATAATCTTGCATAATTTTGCTGAATTACTCTATGAGAAATTATGCAAACTACACCCACATCTACTTTTAGACCAGGTAATTTAAATTCCTGCCTCACTCTTGTCTTTCTGCCAAGATAATTTTTTTATCTGACAGATTATTGATCTATTCCAGCAGTCTCCTTTTGGACAGTGGTGAACCTATTTTATCTGTCAACCTGGATCAGTCGCAGCCTTCAAGGAATTGCAGGCCCTACCTTGGTTGCAAGAGATGGCGGAGGGCCCGATTCACAAAAGTAATCTGAGACAAAATCCTACTACTAATAACCTGAGAAAAATCCTAACTTTACGACTTTCGATATTCACAAAAGGTATTTAGTAGTAGTAAAGTTAGGATTCCTAACTTTACTACTACTAAACTGAGAAAAATCTTAACTTTACGAATTTTGTTATTCACAAAAGGTATTTAGTAGTAGTAAAGTAGTTAGGAATCCTAACTTTACTAATACTAAATGCCTTTTGTGACTTGTTCTCATTGTGATCAGCAAACAGCTTCTCCATTACTTGATTGAATGTGATTCCTAAAACATTACAGCTCTACTCAAGAAATGGATCACATCCAAGATCTTCTCGTGGAAATACATTCTTTAACTTCTCAAGTACAAACCTTGACTACTTAAAATGATGCATTGAGGTCCTCCTGGCAATCTTGCAGCAAGGCATTGTGTATCCACCGCTTGCCAGGCCTGCTGAAGAAACATTGAATGGAGACCCAAGAAGTGTAAAGAGTTCCTGAATACTAGTATTGTTTATTTTATCTTTCAGCCAAATATTTCTTAGCTGTCCTAACTAATGTTGGTTTATCATTAGCATTTCAGTAGGAAGTGCTTTAGCAAGTGTTTCTTCTTTGGTCACCCAAAGTAACCTTTTTTTGATAACTATGCAGCCTTTATAAAGGCATTTAAAAACGTTTATTTGACCTGACTAAATATATTCAGCTCAAGATGAACAGTTGGATATATCACAATGCACTACAAACTCACAAACATGTATACTCATGTTTAAGTATCTAGTTTCTTAGGAAAGAGTGAGAAGAAAAATTGGAGGAAGAACTAGGATGTGTGGGATGCCCAGCTTCCCTATCTGATCTAATATCTGTAGTTCTCCGATTTGAGAGTAGCTTCAGGAAAGAAGGAGAGTAAAATTCAAGAGAAATACCCGAGCAAGACCAAGTACTTGCCCTTGTCATCAAAGAGCACCTCCTGTTTTCAAGGAATCTGAACCTGCAGAAGAAAACCCCATGCAATAAAGAGCAAGGACCCCATTATCAAAGGGCAAGAAATTAAGAAGACAGATGAAACTGTGCCTATATCAGTAGCAGTTGATGTGTGGGCCGAGTGGAGGGCGGAGGACGACTTTGAATGTCGGGAAGGTGGTGGGAGTGGAAAGGGACAAGAAAACATAAAACAAAATAAGGAAAAAGAACTTACCTGCCGCTCGCCGCTCTTCTCCTTGTCCTTGTTGCAGCACAGGCTCCCAGACTCCTTTGCGGCCAATCCTGGCGCTGCTCTCATGCTAGAAAGTGGCATAAGGATTGGCCTGAGTGCCATGAATTTGCACTCCCAGAGAAACTGGGAGTCTGTGCTTTTTCTGTCTCCAACCAATCAATGCACCTGGGTTGGAGACAGCCCAGTGCCCATGTCCCTTGGTGAAAGGGAAGACATCGAACCATACCTGAAATTCCTTGCACAAATATATCAATTGCATTCTGGCTTTGTCATGATACAGTCCATCTTATCTTTTGAAAACAAAACCCACACTGGTAGACAGTCAAGCATCTGGGATTTTTTGTTGATATTCAGTGGGCCGAACAAAACTATGTTCCAACCTGCAAGAAAGGCCAGACAGTAATCAAAGAGATTAGAATTCAGATGGATTTGTTCAGGAAATCACAAGCTGGCAGTAGCTTACACAAAACTTGCTTCTACTCAACCTCTCAATGGAAAGTTAGTAAGAGGAAAACATAATTGTGCATCACTTGGGGAATTCCTGAAAAGAAACAATTATGCTGCAAAATTTCAACGAATGGTTGATCCAGCAAATGTTTTAGAAATAGCATCATAGAAAGTTGTTAGCTGTACCAGGAAGGACTCCTTATTTTGAAGAACAAAAACACTAGAGGAGAATAAAACAGACTGTAAATTGATCACAATGTACAGCAATTATGCAAGTCAAATAAGAAGGATTTATAGGAATCACTGGAAGTAGTCAAGATTGTTTCAGGAGTTGGTTACAGGAAAGGAAACAATCCTCGGATACCTTTCAGAAGATTGGGAACTCATAAGGATGCATTAGTCCATAGTCATTTGGAGAGTGCCAGAAAATGAAATTGGATTATGATTAGTACTGGTTTCTGGCTCTTTAGCAAGTGCAAAGCATTTAAAAATATAAACAAAATGTGCTCTGTTTAGAACACCTTTTTCAGAGACTGAATATAAACAAGCATTTCACATCCAAACCCCTTTTTACGATTTATGTATTCAAATGTGGTTGTCAAGTCAATTAAGTCAAGTCAATTGATCTTTATTCGGATATAAAGATACCCACAAAAGAACATGACACATACAAAATAAGACATTTCGTGATTAAAACACGTTATACATGGTTAAAAAACATTTAAAATACTTCACATCAGCGGGAGTTGGCCAGAGAAACAGCGCTAAAATAACAGGAACATAGGGATTGTAGGGCCACTAGGTAAAAAAGACCCCGAACATAGCAGCATGGTATAAAGTGATAAAGTACAAGAGTTTGGCAAATTTAAAACGGGATACCATAACGTGGGCCAGGCCTCTGTAAACAACATAATACACCCTTATAACAGTAAGCCAGCCCATACATATTAGTAAATGGGTCCTTGGCTGGTACAATGTTAAGAAAAATGCAAAAGAACTGCATAAAAACAACTACCAAAAAACAAGGAACCATGGCTACGTTTATGCGTCCCACCCATCCCTAACCTCTGAAACCAAGGTAGCTACACCTCATTTCTAGTCTTCCCAAGTTTTACAGCTAATCTTAAAAATTTCACAGTGCAGAACAACGTAAGGGGGTCAGAGGAAAGTTTCAAAAACAAGAGTGCCACCTTAACCTGGGTAAATTTATTATTTCTTAAAATGGATTTTAAAAATAAAACCCTCGGGTACTCATATAAAGAACAAAAAAAGACAAAATGAAGAGTATCCTGCGGAGATCTCAGATCGCAGCCGCAAGGACCCTTTATGTCAACGTCTGTTGTGTACCCTGCAGGAACAGATAAAATATGATGCAAAAGATTCAATCTGACTCTAGTCATTAAAAATCTATCATTTTTGTTATATATATACGCCAGGTAGGGTTCCAGACCCGGTAATGATTTTGTTAACAGGTGGCCTCTCACTGAGACTTTCAGAAGTTCGCTATCCTCCCTTTCACAGGCTAAGCGCCAAAGAAATTCAGATTGTATAACACCCTTAACTCGAGGCGTGAGTGTCGCGGGCTCATCAAAATAGTTGGCAAATCCCAGCCATTTCAGGGTGTCCTTTACATATTTGATCCAGGGTATCCGGAGGCCTTTATCTCGATTAATACAATACTCAAGTATTTGTCTGCTAAGGCTAGCCTCGGGATTGGTCCAAATTTTTATCCAACAAGTGATGGGTTTAAGGCTTAACCTATCACTAATATAGGTGAGGCCTAGCTCCTCATGGACAATATAGGCAGGCGTACTTTGGGGCACTTGCTAGACCCTCCTGAGGAACTTATTTTCCCCAGATTGTATCAAAGACGTATTTCTAAAGCCCCATACCTCGCTCCCATACAGGGTTTTGGCACAGCATATTGAACTGTACAAGTGCAAAATTTCATTTGGTGACCAACAACCTAATCTTTTGGCACAGTTCATGATTGAACCCATCGCACTAAATAATTGACTACATTTGTCAGAGATCAGTGTTTTAAAGTTAAGGCGTTTGTCAAATGTGATCCCTAAATAATTAAAAACCTTAACTTTTTCTAGTTTGTGAGCCCCGATTTTAAAAATGAAATTCTTTGTCGGTCTTTTCCCTGTTTCCATTATATATGATTTAGTGAGGTTGGGAGATAAATCTAAATCCGCCATAAAACTGCCAAAACCGTCAATAAGAGACTGGAGTCCCCTTAATGTGCGGGACAAAAGAACCGCATCGTCCGCGTATAGGAGGACAGGTATAATTCTCTTACCTATACGAGGACAGTCTACCCCCAGTTCTACAAGTACCTTATCTAAACCGTTAATGTATAACGTAAATAGAAAGGGTGCCAGAATGCATCCTTGTCTTACCCCCCTGGTACACTGAAAATGTTCCGTTAAGTTCCCCTCGTCGCTGTATCTGACCTGTGCTGTTGTATTCAAATGAAGCATTCTTAGGATATATATCAAACCTGGGTCAACGCCAAGGAGCCCTAAGATTTCCCACAATTTCCTTTGGTTTACCCGGTCAAAAGCCGCAGTTAAGTCCATAAAGGCCAAGAACACCGTCCCCTCGCCTACCAGGGTATACTTGGCCACCAGATGGTAAAGATTGAGGCACTGGTCCGTTGTGGAGCGGCCATTCCTAAACCCATACTGGGAGGCTGTAATGATGTCGTTTTCCTCGGCCCAGATTGTCAGACGGTTGAGAATGACCTTTCCTAGGACTTTCGCTGTCACGTCTATTAGTGAAATTGAGCGATAGCATTGCGGATCACTCCTGTTTCCCTTTTTAAACAGTGGTACAATACTAGCCGTGGACCATGACCTGGGCATTCCTACTTCTACTGCAGTATTAAAAACTCTGGTGAGTATAGGGGCCCATAGATCAACCTGACATTTAAATAGGTCTGGGGGAATCCCATCCGGGCCTGGAGCCTTATTTCTTGTCAGGGCGTTTATTCCTTCCTTAATCTCGCCCACCAAAAAACGCGTCCACGTACTAGGTAGAATGCCTACATCTGGGGTGTGTGGGTCGACAGAGCAGCCATGATTATACAAATTTTTAAAGTGTAACATCCATGCTTCGGGCAAAATATGGCAAGCCACCTTCGGGTTATTCGGTGCCTGGAAACAGGGATCATTAATCACCCTCCAGAAACTATTCATATCCCTGCGCTCGGCTGCCTCCCTCAAGTTCTCCCATGCCTCCCGCTGGAGGGAATGTTTTCTCTGCTTTATGGCCGATTTATATTGGGCCCTACGTTCCGCAACCCTACTCCTATCCTTGGGAACCATTTTAAGTGCCAACTTCAGATCCCTATGTGCCCTAGAGCAAGCTTTGTCAAACCATCTGGGAGATAAGTTGGATTGGGGCTTCGTTTTACTCCTCAGTAGCCTATCAATGTCCAGTGCCGTGCCCTCAAATGCACTAATCAATTCTCTTCCCTCCACTGTGGGGTCTAGACACCTCCATATCCGGCTTTCAGAGTTAATGAGAAGCATTCTATAAAACGCTTCCCCATCTACATCGCTCCATCTTATTCTCCTACCCTGGTCTGACGCTTTAAATAGGCCGCTAGTCGTCCTATTCCCTAACTGGGTGGATTGGTTAACGTCCCTCAAGGACAATACCAGAGGGTTGTGGTCACTAAAGGCACTAACGTTTATACTAAAATCTGTAATCCTACATTTAAGCACATGCGAGACAAAAATAAAATCAATAATTGTATCCTTACCCCTGCCCTTAAAAGAAGGGTTAATTGTATTATACATCCACCACAAATTAAATCCATCGTGTAAGTTAAATCATGAGTGCCCAGAATGTTACTTAATTCACGGCCTTCTCTGGTGTGCTCTAAGTGCCAAACCTTTGTAGATGGGCAAGAATCCCATGTTCCCCCGCCCCATTTCAGGTGTGGACATTGGTGACAATTAAAGTCACCCAATAATATGAGCTGGGGGCTTGTATCCTCTGACTCTTGTATGCCTGCCAAATTTTTGTCAAGCTCGCTCAGCCTATGCATAGATTGGCCCGCATTATAAAAATGTATCAAAATGAATTTTAGGCCCTTCTTGCAAAACCTGAAAACCTGAATATAGTCCGAACTCCAACCCAGATCCTCCCAGGACCCTTGGGAAGTCAGTGACACGTAGGTTATTAAACCGCCCGTGGCGCGACCCATGGTTGTTTTGCCTGCAGGGACAAAAAACATTTTATAACCCTCTAAGTGTGGGGCACTAATATCAGTTTCCCACGTTTCCTGAAGACAAATAATGTGGAATTGTCTAATAAAATCTAGCCATTCCTTATTTTGTATTTTGGCTGAGATCCCTGCAATATTCCAAGAGACCGCTCTAATCTCTTTGGTTGCTGGGTCATCCACACTTCTGCCTAAAATGTGGTTGTCAAAAAGACTATGGTAGAAATATGGGTCTTATGTTAAAAAAAGTGTGACTCTCAAGCCAGTCACAAACTGACTTGTGACCGATAAAACGTTCTATTGGTATGTTCATATTGCTTAAATTGCATGCATTTCTGTTTTTTAGTGCTGCAAACAAATGTTTTTACGATTTGTAAATAGGTCATCGTAAAATCAATTTAGCACTTTGGATTTTGTATATTCAAAGCATTCACAATTTGCTACCAATTGGATGCAGGTTTAAACCAAGGGCCACATTTCTTTACAGAATGACTGTGTCATATGCTATGGTGAAGTGGAGAAGAGGAGGCACACTATGGCAGCAGGGCAGAGTAGAAGGAACAGGCAAGATAGGATCTAGAGGGTCAGAGTTACACTCTTTGACCAAACAAAGGAGGAGATTTATACAAAGCACAGGCTTACCAGAAGGGTTATTTTATATTATATTTAATACATGAAATGCACCCTTTAGTGGAAAGAGACACTCACAGAGCCCAGGCTATGCCCTCACACATTCAAGTGCTGTGTTCCTTGCATCGTTTGGCATCCGGACATTACCAAGCTATTGTAGCTGAAGCAAGAGGCCTTTCACAAAGTGAACTATCTCAGGTTTTCAAAACATTTCTTAAAGCCATGTTGCTGAAATAAATATTTACATTGTGTTCATACAGAAGGTGACCGACTAGACACTAAGTTAGTATTTTTCAGAGCTATACAATTCCCTCAGGTCATTGGCTGCGTTGAAGGGACACGCATTGGAATTTGTTCACCATCCTGGTCTGGATGTTTATACTAAAATACCAAAAATTGCCACTCCTTAAATATACAGGTAGTGTGTAATGATGAGTGTGCCTATAACGGACACTGTATCACGTTATCCAGGCAGTATGTTCTGCGACTTTGGTCTGTACACCCATCTAGTACAGGGCAGCTTAGTGATGGTTTTCTTTTGAGTACGCAATGCGCTGGAATTTAACACATATGTATGTAACTTCATAATCTATAACATGTGCAGGGTTTCTTATAACTTTTAATAGGCCTCTAGATGACAGTGCATATGCTCCTCGAACACGGATTATGAAATTTTACCTAGGTCCTCATTCAGTCAGGCAGCGAAAATATAATGTGACAGACCAGGTCTAATATAGGGCGTATAGTGGGTCTTTGAGTGTCTCAACCCTGAGTCGCCATAGTGGAAAGACGCTTCAGATGCCTACATAAGAGAGCGGGGAACATTGCAGTATGCATAAGTTGTTTCGTGTAAAATTGTTGCACATTGTGCTAAGTTGCATAATGTAGCAACACAAAGAGGTCTTTCTATAGAGATGTGGGAGGACAATAGAGATGATGAAGAAATACCTCCACCTTGTGCACAATATCAAGATGAAGATGCGAACAAAGCCATGAATGAAAGAAATCTCTGAACACAAATCACCAACTACTACTTTTGAAGTAAGTTATTTTATTATTGGCATTTTTGCCTTCCACAAAGTATCATTTTTAAATTGGAAACAATATGTATTTATTATTTTTTACGGACCATTGATGAAAAAAGTTATGTTTTCCTTTCAAGTAACGTTTTGCAATTAAAATGTAACTATAATCAAATCTTGTACAGATATTTAATTCTGTTAAAATTGTATATGCAAAATAAACAAAGAAGTAATACAACAATAGTTTCAGATTTACCACTTTGCTCCTTTTTTCCCTTCTATTCCTTTAAATCTGGTACTGAGGAACCGGGCTGATTCGTAACAGGAAAACCTTCTCAATTGAATGTTGACTCCTTTAATCGCTGAATTTGTTTGTGATAAAAATGATTCCAGTCAAAGTTTTAAACCAGATTATTTGTTTGTCAACGACAGTAATATGGAAATGAAGGTGGAATAGCTTAATGACTTGTACTGGCAACTATACACAGAAGTTAAATAGAAACAGAATTCGATAGAGATTGATTTGCATTGAAAGGGGCATTCATTGAATGATGCCACAATAGATCTCAAAGCACAAACACAAACATCATCAACAAGCATTGGCATAGCCAATAGGTCTCGCCTTTGGGACCTTATAAGTATTTAGTTATGCAGCACAATATCCTTGGTGCAACAACATCAACTGCTGCATGGCTAAACACTTTTTAAGGTCCCAAAGGCGAGACCTATTGGCTATGCCAATGCTATATTTCTGAATATAGTGGGGGAAGTGTGCTGTCTCGCTGTATTAACATGCTTCAACACTTTGAAGCCACTTTGCATTATGTTCCAAGTTATTGCTTATGCAGCAAAATAAGTGTCGTTTTTATACAGCACAGCGTGGGCTCGCATTCCACCGCAGAGGCCGTCTCTCTTTCCAAGCGCAGACACAGAACTACGCAGATAAAAAAAGTCTACTTGTGGGGATATTGAAGGGAAGTGTACAAAGGGATTTTGATACACAAATGCAGGAAGACACGCAACAGCTGCAGCCATGTCGTAGACCGTGGGACACAGGCCTAGGTGCTAACCCCGCCATTCCCACTTGTTAAAGCTGGTGTTCGTATTCCTTCCTCAGTTTTACACAGTTTCCAGATGTCGCCCATTTGGGAGCCCTTAAAATACGCTCAACGCAAGCTTCAACTGCTAAATTTACAGTAAAGTGATTTAACGCCAGTTAGGCACTGCACATAGAAACGTCAAGCATGTAGCATTAGGCGCTATGGGAAAAAAATCAAGATTTTTCATTTCCATGACTGAAGAGATCAGGTGGTAACGAGCTACCGAAAGAATAGTGACCTCACACATATTGAGCCTAAGCTCGCCATAAAGGCCTACTCTTCTTCTCTCCAATCCCTAATTTCCCCTCACCCCCAAAAAACAAGTGGCACTTGCGAGAGCAAGCTGCAGCGGGCACGCGGCCACTCACGCTTTGTTTACATATCCTCACCGATGCCTGAATGGTGGGAGGGGGAGGCGGGCCGACCAGAGCAAAGGACTGTGGCGTCAGAGATGCACCGCGCGTAAGAGCCGCAGTGACATTCCCTCCTAACAGCTGCAAAAACATCACTTGACACCACTCCACCTGGTTTGAAAACAACACCCTCACTCACTAAGCAGTGTTGTTTCCCATCCTTAAACAGTTTCTCCTTTCTTGAAAGAACATGACGGCAGGGGTGCACCCCTGCTGACTACTTTCATAATCAGTGCAAGGCTACCCTATACCTTCGTGTATGGCAGTTAAGGGTGGGGATATGAGGTTAAGTCCCAGTACAAGGTTAACAGGCCCTTGTATTACTGGACTCAATGGAGCATTCCTATTCTGAACCTTTATGGATGAAATGCCTAACTGGCAAAGAGATATCCAGGCACGCACACATCACAGCTTCAGGCGCGTTTACCCACCGAGATGTCTTCCCAGCAACAAGTACACGTTCTTGGCATTTCGAGTGAGCTCGTTGGTTCTTGGAGGGGGTAGCATAAAAAAAACAGCTGTTACAGGGTTGGAGGCTCCAATTTTCAGAGCATTTATCCCTTAATTGCCGGCCGCCGCTGAAAACGAGCCTCTCTCGCCACTGCCCACATTGTTCCCACTCTTGTGAAGCTTTCTGAAACGCGCTTTAGTACATTCACGAGTGTGGCTGCGTAGAGGTCCCTTAATGTGGGTCATTTTATGTTACTTCGCTATAGTGCCGGGCGACTAGCAACGCTTTTGTCGTGGGCCACTTAAAAGAACCAATACCTGGGACATGGCATTTTAATCCCTCTCATGGCATTAATTTTCATGAGCCTCGTATTTATCCAGCCACTCATTTGACTACTTAAGAAACGCATCGCCAGCTAAGTGTAATGTGCAGATCAGACGCCCTTGCCCTGCTGGACTAAAAATAGCGCAAGGGACCCCGCCGGCAAATGAAGGCAACATTAAGACGGAACAAGTTTGACGAGGAGAGGAGGCGGCAGCAGGGGGAGGGGAGAGAGGAGGGGGCCTGCGCCTGTTACCCTTGCGGGAGCAAGCACCATCTGTTTGAAAGTTAATTACAAACAGATGGTTTCAAAGCGCGCTCCTGCAAGGAATTCGTCAAAACGTGCACGCCTTGCCATTGAAAGCAATGCAATGCATGCACGTTTTTGGCAGAAAAGCTAATCGATTTCAAGAGGTCTCCTCCTACGCAACGCATGCGCGCTGCGTAGGCGAGACCTAAAAAAGAACGTTCTGTTGTTGGAGATTGTCAGCGACACAGGGCAGCACAGGGAGAACTTTTTTTAAGATGCTTTTGTTGGGTTACTCACATTAATGGGGTTCTGTGATCCACTGTGCCAAGGCTGCAGCATGTTTAAGGAGTATTAAGGCCTATTGGTGACTCATCTAATTTTTAGAGGGAAATAATGGGGAAATTACCATTGATATTTGCAAGTGCATTTTCAGTTCATTCCAGGAGTCAGAACTGAGTTGTTTACCACACTGTAGTCTTATTGCACAGAGTTGTTGAATCTCATGGTTTACTTCTTGTTCGAGAATTTATCATGGAAGTGATGGTTTCTGATTCTGGTTAGTTTGATACTAATTCGGACAAGTTTACACATCCAAAGATTGTGACATGTCACCTTGCATTTTAACCAGCCAAAACTTTTACAAGCGGAGTGACAAATTTACCTAAACCCTAGATGGCAGCAGGACAGTAAAAACACACTCCTATATGCAATAGTTTCCAATCAAACTTAAATAGAGTCAACATCTGGTCCGGCCCCACACACTGTCTGCCACGCTCTCCTTACTCTGAACAGAAACCCTCATTAGTGTTGTGTCCCCTCCCTCCAATCTGCTGCACCGTGCAGTGCAGCAGATCTTCCTAGATTCTAAACACCTGTTCCGCCCATCTTATCTCTCAAAACTAATCGTATGTTTACAGGTATATGTAGTGAGCATTCATATCTACATCTAAATGAATACCCCCAAACCGTCAATAGTGCAAAGCCTATTTGACTAGAACCGCATTAAAATTAAATGAGTTCCTGATTGACTTCACCCCATAAAGAGTGTACCTGATAATGGTGCTTTCTATGTGCCTAGAAATTTAGGCCCATATTTAGGAGGCCTTTGCGTAACCCTTGTGCCATGCAAGGTGACGCAAGGACAATGGAAAGGCTTCAGTGATATTTACAAAGCCACGCAAGGCCTGATTCGTAAGAAATGTAATTTAAGGCAGCTGCTTGCGCTGCCTTGCGTTATATTCAAATTTGAAGGCGTTCCATGCGTGGAACATTGGCGTTCCAAAGCATCCACCCATGGATTTTGGCGCATTCCCAGTTTAAAAAGATTTGTAAACTAGGAAATGCAATCAAAATGTTACACCTTACCAAGTTAAGTGCAACAAGTAGAAATATGGTTATTTCTCCTCGTTGTATCCTCTTTCCACATGTTCTGTATTTTGTGGCACACATAGAAAGAGGAAACTTCCTCTAAGGATTGTTATTTTGCATGAAGGTGTCACTTCCTGAACAAAACAAAACCTGCCTGTAATGCAGGCAGCCATCCACTATGGTACAAGAGTGACTGCATTGGCGCTGGGCTGTACACAGTGCACCAGCACAAGGAGAGAGCAGAAATGCTACATATCTTTGTAAAGATGAGCCTTTCTGCTCTCTGTAACAATAGGTAGGGAAAGACAAGGATCAATTGTGATCCAGTAGGGCATTAATTACCATTCACAAGAGAAGGGAATAGAAGGTCCGGCCACAGTCGTAGCCCCAGATATGAAAGCAACAGAAAGAGATGACTGGGCTGTTCCTTAGGAAAGGAAAGAGGAAAGGATCACTAGGAAAAAATGGGGTTAGTGCTCAATGGAGGACAACCCCTGGGTATCCAATTTGTTGGATATAATGGCCTCACACACCCTTGCGAGTGTCATGCTTCATCATCGGCAATGCTCCACGTTGGGCAGGCGGTGCAATGCCCAACGGGCTCACCTCTAAGAGGGGCTCTTTATAGGAGATCTTTTATCTAACTGCCTATGGGTGAAGTGGGGGTGAGGGGCCAGGACAGAGTAGATAGTGTGGGTGAGGATAAAATGTGGCCTAAGGTACCGGAAAGCAATTTTTATTCTGGTGGTCCTCTGCCACAAGTAAAATCAAGGATAGCCGGTGCTCATGGGGACTATGGTTTCCCGGAATGGACCAGGGCTAGAGTGCAAATGATGTGGTCAACATGTTTCTCGCTTCTAGTACATTGACTGCGATTCTTCAGGACCTAGTAAAAAACTACAATCTACAAAACATGACCTAATGATTAGTATCAGTTTAAATACAGCACATAAGTTGCACTACCTGTATGACACTGCTCCTACCTAGAAAGTGAAGATAAAGGAGAACATTACCACAGGTAAGTAACAACATGTGACCCTGTATTGACCGTGAACACACTGTGAAGAAGTGACATACTGGTGCAGATAGTGACTAGTATGTGATTAAAACCAAGTTAAAAACTGGTAGCATCAGTATCCATTTGAACTACTTCACGCACCCATGGAATCGGTGATACTGTTACTCACCTAAGGGTTAGAGTTATAGGGTGTCAAGAGTACCCGGTGGATCTGACATCAAGGGAGAAGCCATAAAGTTTCAGGCTGGGAAGAAAAGGACAAAAGTGGGATGGTATTGAGATAAGTGGTAAACTCAAATGTTGGGCGCATATGTATCCTGCTGCCTCGGTGCAGACGTTCTGTCTACGGGGTAGAAAGCCAAATGGTGGAATATTGGCTAAGTAGTATGTATTTGAGGCGCTACACGGCACTACGTGGGAGTAAGCTAAATTTCCTCTATCCAGCCAGTAATAACCCGTTAATAGATGGTGGACTGGGCTAGGTTTTTGGACATGTTAGGTAGCTAACAATGGGGAGACGCTCCCATTGTAGTTGTATTATAAAGATATTGCAAAGATAGAGTAAAAATATAGTAAAATTAGACCCGAGTCATGGGACACTAATGTGCCGCAGTGAGTACTGGTCAAAAACGGATATTAATTCCTGGTCGCTGTAAAAGCGCACAATTCAAAACTGCTGTTTGTTCCTCCCAGGGCCGCTATAAGAATAACAGGAAAATAGTTAAAAAATAGTCAGGCAATAGGACCCTGCAGCGCGGTAAAGAGGTTTTAGTCATAATGGGTTGGAAATCCCTGCTGGTGTAGAAGGCGGTACACTTACTTTCTACTGCTCGTGTCCGGGCCAGTCAAGCCTACCCATCTCACCGGTCCGGATAGTGGAAAGCCGGTCGTGTCCCTCCTCATTAAGTAGCACCCAGGGTGTGTTCCACAGGATCCCAAACAGGAAGTAGGACCCGCCCGTAGATCATGTGGTTTCCCTCGCGAATCGGGCGGCCATGATGGAGTGGGGGGTAGTGTACAAAAAGGCAGTGGACACATTCAGGGTTATGTCACTAAAATGGCGGTGTAGCTCAGTGATAAGTGGGAAGTGATTGGCCTTATTAAGTGTGGTACGCCATGGCATGTGTATTGGCCATGATAACTGTTGTAAGACCAAGCCAGCGGGTGTACACTGAACTTTGCATAGTTCGCTGGGCGGATCAGGGATGTTTTGGCAGAGATGTGTTCACAGAGCACTCCATGGTATATCCTCATTCAATCCCTGGCTGTCGGTGGACAAACGATGTATCCACCTCTGTTCCTTAAGAAAAAGACTGTGCTTGGATTTGTCTGGGGAGGATTCAAGAACTAACCAGGACAATGAATCAGCCGTGTGGTTCTGTTCTATGTAGTGCCTGCACATCTTGGTGTTTGTTTTCTTACAATGGAAGTTACTTCTATGTTCAGAAATGCGGCTTTTCACAGGGCGGGAGGTCATGCCTACGTACTGCAGACCGCATGGGCATCTCAACAAATAGATGCAATTAGAAGTGTTGCAGTTAGTATGGCCACGCAGTTCCCAGCAGAAGGTGTCCGTCAGGGGGATAGTTTTGTATGTGCTGGTGAAAGGGCACACACTGCAGGAGCCGCACTGATAGTGCCCACGTACAGGCGGTAATTGCCACAGGGTGGTTTGTTTAGGTGGCTCTGCCTTCCTCGGTCTGGTATGCACCAGAATATCCTTTTGAAAATTAAACTTTTAGAAATGTGTCATTTTCCAGTCTCTTTTGTGGCTGCAGCCTGTCTTGGGTAACATGACTGGGTGTAACTGACAGTTAGACTTTGTGAATTTCTTCCAGACAGTCACACAGACAGTCACACAATAGAGGCATGAGGTGGGCCTAATTGGGTCACCTGCTGGCTGGATGGGGTAGCTGAGCTGAAAGCAGCCCCAATTGCAACTGAATAGGGTGGGCTCAGTCTTCACACAAAGAAAGGACCTATCACCTCCACATTGTCACTGCAGCCAGGGACACTCCTTACACTCCTGACACTCCCTTCTGCAATGTTACATGACACTGCATGAGCTCCTGCGATCCCACTGCCATGCTCATGCCTGCCTGTAAACCTGAAACTGTGGGTTCAATGTAGAGCAAATTAGCACAAGTCAGCGAGGAAGTTTATTGATTTAGAGAGTCCCAAGCCACATCCTACGTTGGTCAAAGCCCAAGGCATTCGCGGGTCAGCCCTGGTTATCCAGCACTGGCATTGGAGAACATAGGGGGACTGAGCATGCTCTCCCCGGGCAGCCAAAGAGAGCAGAGCACAGTTGTAGGTTTGAACCTTGGTTATAATTGCCAGCAATCTTCATTTAATTATCCAAATTACAGACCTCATCTATCATAATCACTGAAAATGTACCTTTTTAAATACTGATGGTGGTTACGGCAGCGGTGGCAGTGGGACAGAAGATCGATGAGGAGCGTATGCGGCTTGAAGGAAGGAGCTGGCCCTAAGCATTGTTGAAGAAATAGTTGGTTAAGAATGTAGCTCAGTAGTCTATCATTTGGGTGCAAGGACACCGGTATCTCAAAGTTCTGCTGTAGGGTTAATCTACCTGGGGGAATTATATAGAAAGTGACATAAGTACTGAATGGTTTATAGAAGCGAAAAGGAGGACAACCCAGGCTAACACAAGACAATGTGACAAGATGCCCTAAAACAAACTAATACCACATGGTGTATAAGCACAAATGAGAAGTTGAGGAGGTGAATCTGTAAAAAGGCAACTAGAACATGAACAATCTTGGTGTGACAACCAGGAAAAAGTATATTAGGTACCCCTGAAGTAAATATAAATATGAGAGTATCAGGGGAGATGGAAACTAGTGGAAATTCGCTGGGATCATCAAAGGCCTTAGGTAGGTTTTCCCTGAATCAATCAATAAAAGACTTCATAAGGAAGGATTTTGAAAGAAAAACTACGCATAGATTGTCAGCCTCCTTTGTCGACAATGACGCCAACAGGGGAAGTGGAAATAAGAGGGGTAAATGTAACTGGAATGTTCAGCCAGTTGGAGCCAGAATTGGACCAGGATCATTTTACAATGAAGGCAGTGGATGTGGTCAATTAAAAACCCTTTACCAGAACCAAGATTGAAAACTTAAGGATAATAGACAGCAGTGCAGGGGAGAAGGATGAGAGTGCCCCAAATAGTATAAGGATGATAGAAAAGAGGGCAAACCTGTCAAAACGAAATATAATGCAGTGTATGAAGTCTCCGTCTCCAGAGAAAGGGAGAAGAGTAATCTCATTTAGGGAAACCCAGGGAGAAACAACAGTCCAGATCACTTTGGAAGGAGCAGGTCACCAACATCGTGCAGGAGAGATGAAAGTATGCGTAGGTCAAAAAAGGCGAGACCGATTAAAGTAGGCACTAATAGTGGGGACAACATATGGGTCTTCTTGGAACAGGAGCAAGGTCATATTGGGAGGAAAAGAGCAAGGAAACTTAACCCAATGAATCTCTACCATCTTCTGTACGCACTTGCTAAGTGCCCAAGGTTGCGCAAAATGACATCTGGGGACATAAAGCTAGTAGGATTTGTAATAAATGTGAACAGAAGAGAGGTGAGAAAGGTGCAGTTTTATTCACAAATCATAAAATCACATTGATGAGAGCAGGGGTAGAGGTTTTGAGGGAAGCTATGATGCTCCTACACGTAAATGAGTTAAGGAAGGAGGAAAAGATGGGTCATAATCTCATGACCAATCATGCAGGGCTAAGTTTAAACCAAGTCATATAGGTTCAGCAAAATGATTATAATGACAGAATTCTGGCGAATGTAAAGGAAGGAGGTCTGCAGGTGACTGTTCCAGGGCACAATTCAAAGTGGCTAATTAAGGGTCTAGAAACGAGAAACCGCATTGAGTCCTTGTCAGATTCCTTATTAAGTTTTGAAGTTAGTGTAAGCGGAGATGGGAGTGATTTGGATTAGGTGTTCAGGACGTTGCACAGCCTGGTAGTTCAAACTTGGAACATAGGTGCCTATAGGAAATTGTTAAAATCAGGAATTTTTTAAAGAAATGCTGTCAATATGTGAGATAATGTGTTTGAGGGAGACATGGCATTGCAAAACGGCAGAGTCTAGGTAGCCCATTGGGTGGCTGATCACTCTACTCTCGACCAAAGTTACAAAAAAGGGGACCATTTTAACGCTAAAAAGTAGATGGATCTTAGCCGGTCCAGTAGAGCTACATGGTAATAATCAGTGAAAGGAATGCCTAATAACTATTACCTTTTATATTCAGTCACCGAATGCAGAATATTATGGAATCCAGTTAGGTTTGTTAGAAGAAGACTTAGGTGCTCATTATGATGGCAGAGGGACCCCCACCGCTGGGCCGGCGGTGGCGGTCCCTCCGCCATCTGGCTCCCATTTCCCCCCTGCCACATTAGGATGGTGGGGGGAATCGTTCCACAAGCGTGGTGGGCACAAACAGCGCCTGTCACGCTTCCCCCACAGGCAATTGTTGCGATTGCCTGGTGGAGCGGTTCAGACTGGGGATATGGTGTCGGTGCCTAGCAGGCATCGCCCGCCTGATCACAATGCTGCCATCAGCCAGCTTTTCCATGGCAGTGAAACCGCCAGTGGAAGGCTGACGGTGGCTGGATTTGGGGGGCCCGTTACAGGCCCCATCTGTGGTGTGGGTGCCCGCTGTGCACTGGGGGGTACCCATGGTACCCCCCTTCTTTTCCATGCACAAGATGGCAGGCACCGCGCGGTGCCCAACTCAGCTGATAGCTCTTTTAGGGTACTTTAACCAAAAATTAAACTTATGCCCAACTCAGCTAATAGCTCTTTTAGGGTACTTTAGCCATAAATTATACCTAAAAGTCAGTGATCCAACTTACAACGGTTTGTTATCTGTTTCCAAGGTCCCCCCACAAAACTTCCCAAATGCTTGCTGTTCAGCGTGTGACATAGCATTAGTGAATTTTCAATGGTCAATAGGGCTTTTTTGTGTATATAGTCAGGTAACAATGGATCGCAGAGCTAATCAAACTTTTCAATATGGGAACAAGGGATGCCCAATTTACTATGTCTTCATTAATGTATGGCATTTTCCATCGTTAGAAGGATTTAAGGTGCTGCACACAGAGGGAAGCGATCACTGGCGTTTACATCTAGTGTTAAATTTAGGGCCTAATGAGCTAAGGGACATCCCGATGCAAGAGGAATACCCCAGACGTCTTACAATTAAAATTTCTGATGAGTACTTAAAGGTCCATAATGATTTCCTTCAGGTGTAAAAGTTGCCTAATGTGAAGGAGGTCCCTGATAACTTTATATCATGGCACAATGGGGTACTGGCTCGTGTTGTTAACTGTTCGAGGGTGGATCTCCATACCAAAGCATGGAAGGAGAAAAGGGAGCTGGTTCCACAGACAAGGATGAATGGTTGGTCTGACAGGAAGTGTGGGCGATTAAAACAAAAAATATGAAAATGGGAGAGATCACTAAAGAAAAAGCATGATCACGAGTTAAGTAGCAATCTGTGCATGGTAAACATTCAATAGAAGAACAGGCAAGAAAATCAGAAAAAATTGGAATATTAGTACAAATCTGGCAAAATATAATTGAGGTAATTGATACGGAGAATAGCAGTAAGTTTGTGAAGGAAGAAGGTTAGGGAACATGATATTTTTAGTAGGAGAAAACGCTTGGGTTAATTATTTGGAAAAAGTATATGGTAATGACAATGATGAGGTGAGGCAGGAGAAGACGTTTATAGTGAGTATTGAGATTGTGCTATATTTCACAGCTAAGAGGATCAAGGAAAGCATCCTGTCCCTAAAGCTAACACAGCCAGCTTGTCCTGACAATCTCCCTGCAGTCATAATACAAAATAGTGTAGACTGGTGGGTAAGTTTTTTTCATGCAGTATTCCAAAAGGTTTTGGCTTCTGGGTGCTTTACTGATAGCTGGAAAGTGGACATTTAAGACCCATATATAAAAAGGAGGATGCTACTGGTTTAAGGAACTATTGCGTGGTCATCTTACTGGATGAGACAGAGAACCTTTTTCAAAAATTATATTTTGCCTGCTATAAGCCTGTGTGGAAGTAAACAGTACAATTAAGCCTGGGCAGAATTTGTGGAGTTCCACTATGCGGAACTCTGCAAAGTGACCCAAAAACTCAGCCATGCTGCGCACAGTTCCACAAGTGGCCGAGTGCACTTGGTCACATCTGTTTGCGTTGATTTTCAGCCCGGTGTTTGTCCTGCCCTGGAAAATGAACGCGAAGGGCACCATGAACCGTGCAAGAGGGTGCTGCTTCTTTTCTGCTGCTCCAGTAGATTTTCTACTGGAGCGGCAACTTTTTCAACGCAAACGGAAGGTTTCTCAACGCGAGCGGTCGCAACCACCTGCATTAGGAAATCTGACAACCTCGCCAGGAGCTGGATTTTGGGGAGCTAGGAAAAATCTCACTGGATGTGGATTTTCCTCTCTTCTGCTCACCAACTTGACGTTAAGGAGCGTGAGCGAGCAAAAAAATCTGCTCTGCAATGCAAAGCAGGGTTTTTCTGAACTCTGCATGCTCAGCAGAGCGCAGAAAACTCCACAAACTGTGCGAGCGGGGTTCACCGCCCATGCTTAAATATAATCCCAATTGGGTTTAAAGAAGGCCACTCAACTCTAGACCACTGTTTTAGTCTGTGGGTAATGGCAAGGAAATCAATAGACCTTAGGAGGAAACTGATCTGATGTCTTGTCTACTTCCATGCCGCTTTTGATTTGGTGAACCTCAACTTATTGTGGCAAATTTTGTCAATCCTTGGAATTCCCAAAGACTTTCTTTAGATTCTTCAGAAGTTACATAGCCGGAATTGGGTGTGGGTGATAACAGATACGGCAGATTCATTTTTCAGATAGATACAAATTAAAAACGGGCATTATTATTTTCCTTTAGCAGATCTGCTGAACACTATGAAAAGTAAAAGGCCTATGCTCCTAGATGAATGGTTTGCATGTCTCATGTTTGTTATATGCTGATGACCTGGTGACATTGCACATGATGGAAGTGCACTTACAAAGGAAGCTGTATGTCTTTTATGAAAATTGTTCAAGCAAGAAGCTTGCAGTAAACTTTGATAAGACAAAGATCCTGGTGACAGGGAAAGGAAATGTAAAGTACAACTGGTCGCTGGTCAGAAATATGTTGGATGTAGTGGAAAAGTGTAAATGCCTTGGAATGTGGTTTGATGTGAAGTTAAATTGCAAAGAACATATAGAATTTTTTTAAAAATCTACAGCATTGTCCTCAGTATTGGGTCAAAAGCAATTTAATACGAAAGATGGGTATCCCTATGTACGACCAATCTTGTCTGCCTAAAATGCCATGGTCCGTTCTCAATTCCAGTATGGAGTAGAACTCTTAAGTCAATTTGGTAAATTAAACTAGAATCATGAAGAAGATCAATGTGCGAAAAGACTGCTTGTCTTATCACCGTCATCTATGACTCAGGCTGTAAGGATGGAAACACAGCTTATGGTCTGGAGTTACCTGGGGTTTGCTGCTGAGATTAGGTTTTGGGTGGAGTTAGCCAAGGAAGGAAGCTTAAAAATGTCCACTTTCTATAAAGGAGAGGTAGAAGGTAGTGAATCAAAATTGGTAAAGCAAGTCAGATGAACGGGTGAAATCTGTAAAAGAATAACAAACAAATTGGATAAGATAAAGTCGGCGATGATGACCTCCAAATTAGAGCTGTGGGAGCTTTCAATAAACATGTACTAGAGAACAGGAACTATGGTATCTAAGTGAGAAACCATCCACAGTCTTTGTTAAAAGCATGGCATGACGGTGACAGTTTTCCTTACATTTCAGCATTGTCTACTCCTAAACTAAGACACATTGTATTGAAATTTAGAGGTGGGATAAATATCTGTTATGAAGATAGGAAGGTGAGATCAATAATTATAGATGATCTGGGCTAGTGTACATTTGGCATGAATGCAAAATGAAAAGGTGTACATTTTATATTAGATTGGCAATGGCTTTTAAATGCAATTAAAATGTTTTTAAAACCAATCCTTTTAAAGTTTGGAATTGCAAATTGGAAACAAGCGTTAATCTATTGATAGATATGAGATTCCTGGATTTTACCTGTGCAATCACAAGATTTGTATTCACAATTAAGAGTGTTTTGAGAGACAATGTGATTTAATGTGATAGATACGATTATGGGTGAATGGAAATCTATAGGTGTACAGTTTTACTTATGAATGTTTTACATTCAGTTTTTTTATTTCCCAAGTATAATAATGGTATTTATTTTGACATAATTGTATATATGGTGTTTTTTTTTGTTCTTATTCTTAAAGATTATTTATTGCATGTACTATGTTATGGTTGTATTTATGGTGGTTTTAATAGACTATGGTCTACATAAACATAATTGTTTAACTGTCTGGCTGACTGACACTGCGGCCAGCTTGGAGCTAGAACACAGAAGTCAGGAAATTCCATGCACTTAAAAGACACTGTCCAGAACCTTCTCCCACCATGCAGAAATGGGCCACCAGGGTATAAAATTAGGACCTCAGACTCTAATTCTTCAGTTCACTCCTGGCCCTGCAGAAGGACTCTCAGATAACTGCCTGCTACTTTGATCTGATGTGCACTCTGCAAGAGTGCTTTGCTTTACCTGGAGGACATTTATTCTGCCTTGAGCCTGCCTTGAACCCTCAGAGACCAGCCCTGCTTTTGAGCTCTAAATCTTCACCTAAACCCAGGACTACCAGAGTGACTCCAAGGACTTTGTAATAGAGATGAGTGCGTCCTCCCCTTACAGCTACCATTATAGTGAATATCGTCACTTCAAAGTAGTGTTCCACAGTACAATAAAAATCCAGATAGAGATGATAGTACATTTGTGCAATTATGAGTTTTATACACAAAGAGAGATTTCCTCAATCCATCATTAATAGAATGTTCAGGATGAAAACACGATAAGTTCCAAGGTGTTTCTGAGCAGCTGACAAGTGTTTTGCTTCTATATCCCTGATAGGCTCTGCACATTGGAATAACATACACTATAGATTTGACCTAGGACTAAGGCCAGTATGTCTCTATCGAGTATATTAAACTTAATTACTTGTGTGTGCCAGCTAACTCAGAGGTCACTAGAAACTTCTCGAAATTACAAGAAGGGATTCGTCTCTGACAACCGCATAAACATGACAACTTTGTTTCCCTTTAAAATCGTAACAGTCTCAGAATCGTGGAAACAATAGATAACAGTTTCACTCAGTCAATCATGCATGCTTCGTTTCTACAGAGTTGCACAGAAATAGAGAGACAGGCGTTTTCAATAAAAGGGTTTATTGAACAGTCTTATTTCTCGTGCAAGAGATATGAATTGCTACAATCGTAAGACAGACTGCGAAGTACAATATGTATGAGGTTAGCAGTAAGATAAAATAGTACTGCAATAGCATGGTTTGTAGCTATGACATATATGTATCAAAATACATATATAAATAACATATGCTAAAATGTGACACTCATCTGATGCTTCTAAATTGTTCTACCCCAGTGTACCTAACCTAAGTGTAGTACGAGGTTTGTAGTAGGTGCTATTTCTAAAATATAGCTAGCTATATTTTAGTTTAGCCAAGAGTTGCCAAAAGTTTCTCTAAGTTCTAGTCAGCTCCATACCTGGGAATGAGAGAGGTTGGAATCTCTTTTCTGGACTCGATAGTCTAACCCCCCTGCAAGGGAAGTCAGAGAGCACTGGAGCTGGATTCTCTGCGAGTAGGATGACAGCGTCTGGTCAGTGCATGAGGCTGGAACTTGATCTCCTTCCGAACTTGCCGTGGAAAACCGCATAGTCTAGGTTGGATCGAATCCTCTGGGAACCGCTATTTGCCAAGGCAAGTGCTGGTATATTTATACCTTGAAGATGTCTAGCAGTGCCAGTATTGATGTAAAAGTCGGGCAGAGGAACGTCATGAATGAACCCCTAAGGAATAGATGTTCATGCATACTTAATGAGTTCTTGGAGAAATCAATATTCAAGCTGGGGGAAATTCCTTAAGGCTTAAGGGTCTGGTTTTCCAAGAAATCGTTGTGACGGGGATGGACGGATGTAGGTGGCCATGCCTGTATTTGGTTTGTACGGACAATGTCTAAATAAGGGCCGGATTTCTATGTCCAAATAAGGGCAATGTGAATTGTACCTATATAAGAGCATAAATCGGGATGCCTATAAACGGAATCTAAATCTACACACACAACAGTGGCCAATTTGCTTGGGGCTTTTTTAAGGCTCTCAAAAATACGATAGAATTGCAGTTTTCAAGGTGCCCTCTAGAGATATTCTTAATAATCAATGGTAGGCTTGATGAATTCAATCTAGTATTTCCATTCCTTGGAAAATGCTTGGAGAGTGTCTATGTCCAATTCTAGGCACAGTTCATTTATTGTAGCTGGACATCTTTCTGAGAACTTCGCTTTTTTTGGAACTGAGGTTTAACTTTTGATTGGAGGTGTCAGAGTTGATTTCTCAGCTTATCTACAGACTCTTGTGTTTGTTCTTTTTTCTATATTATGGAGACAGTCACCAATTGCGCACCAATTTTGAGATTTATTTCAAGGATTGCTAGAGACTAAAATTCCTATTGTCAACCTTAAAAAGTAAATATAAATATATATATATATATATATATATATATATATATATATATATATATATATATATATATATATATAGACCGCCAGTAGGTAGTTATAGTTAGGACCCCTTTTCCATAGGAAAACCTCAACATTCTATTTTGAATAACTTTGGCGCCGGTCGATGAATCCTCGCGAATTTCTCAAAATAGGTGGGGCGCTACACTCCGCTCCTACCCTGAAAGTCTCGGGGGGATTCGTCAAGCGGGGGCTGAGATAAAAGGGGGGTCCCAAAACGCGTTTTTCCCATGCATTTTTCCATAGGACCTTTAGAACGAGCTACAGCCCGAACGGCTGAACAGAATTACTAGAAATTTGGCAGAGAGGTAGTCCCTAGGTCAAGGAAGTGCCTTTTGTAGGTTTGGTGTAAATCTGTTCAGTAGATTCTGAGAAAATAGCCTTTAAATCAATATATATATCTGAGCCCGCTTACGGTACGCTTACCGTACGCTTACCGTAAGCGTACGGTGGCGTGCGTGAGCGCGATTCTGATTGGCTCTTAGATCTTAGTAAACATTCGAATCGGCCGAAACCAGGAAGCGGCGGCCGCCATTTTGTCTCTCGCACTGAGTGTTGTTTATCAAACAAGATGGCCAAAAACATGTTACGGGGCTGTTTTGACAGCTCCCTCCCACATAGTCATGTTGAGGGAGTCCCCAAACATCCCCCAAGAGCAAAAACGGTTTTATTTTTTTTTCGGCAATTTCGCCGAGTACGCTTACCGTACGCTTACCGTAAGCGTACGGTAAAAAAAAAAAAAAAAAAAACACTATCCACACTTACCCCACCCCCTGTGCTTTTGGTGGCCGTAGGCCACCAAATGTACAGGGCTTATTAATAGGTAAAAAAAAACTAAATTTTGGCAACATGAAATTATAAAATCGAAATAAAAAAACACTATCCACATTGACCCCACCCCCTGTGCTTTTGGTGTACAGGGCTTATTAAAGTTGATAAAAACCGGGCACGGAACGAACTGCGTTAAGTGGGCGCGCACGCCTCGAATGGCGTAAAGTAACTTAGCATTTAAAAAACCGTACAAATTCACTGAAAAAACCATAGGTTTCACACACGTTATAGTTAGGAATTAGCATTTAAAAAACCTTGCAAATTCACTGAAAAAACCATAGGTTTCACACATGTTATAGTTAGCGGAAATTTTACTGATAAAAAACCAGTGAAATTGCCCCGTTATAGTTAGTGCTGGCAACTATAACTCACGCGACCGCAATCTTCTGCTGATGACATATGTGTCTTTATGAAAAAAAAATATTTGTAATATATTGTAATATATGTATAGCTAAAAATGTATGGAAGAAGACATGGGCAAATAAGTGTCTAAATACAGTATTAGCATCAGCAGAGGATTGCGGTCGCGTGAGTTATAGTTGCCAGCACTAACTATAACGGGGCAATTTCACTGGTTTTTTATCAGTAAAATTTCCGCTAACTATAACATGTGTGAAACCTATGGTTTTTTCAGTGAATATATATATATATATATATATATATATATATATATATATATATATCGTGCTCTCACTCCGTCTTAGTCCCTGCACTCGCGATCGGGTGCTCTCATGCACGGTGACAGAAACCGTGCGGATTACGAATCCCCATATATTCATACTTACCAACTGTAGCAGCATCTTCAGGATCAACAGGAACCTTTGAAATAAAAAGAAAGAATGCATGTTATATTTTTTGATGGTTTTGAATTGAACATAAGTAATTGTTTCCTTTGGATTGAATGCACTTTTGACACAATATCCACCAATAAAAGAGAGAGGCAAATTCCACAGCAAGTCAGGCAAATGAGATACTGAATGTAAAGATGACTATAGGGCTCCCTTTGAATCTCTGAACTGTAGTAATCTGCTTGTTGATGCAGGTGCAGGTTATTTCACCAGGGAGAAATAGCAGTGAAGACACCGGTGTGGCAGTCTCTCTTGTTTTTTCCCATTCTCCTTTTCCCCTCATTTCTGAGGTCAGAGAGTTTTCTGGCTCAGAGACGTTGGGGAGTTGGGAAGCATTCATCGTAGTTGGAACTTCAGCCATTCATCTCCTGTGGAATCGCGAGATCAGGTACTGAAGCTTGACAATACATTATTAATCTGAAAAGTTGGACTGGTTAAAGATACACCCAATGTAATGTGGGTAGTTGTGATGAGGGTGTTATTGCCAGCTATCCCTTTCTGGAAGTTTACATTTCTCCAGTTCTTTTGAGGTTTTTTGGTGCAATCCTTAACAAAGTAGACATCTAACCTTCAATACAGACATACGTTTTCTCTCTATCTTTGATCCTTTTCTCCCTTCTACACTGGTGGCCTAATAGGTTGGACCTAGAAAGGGTGGGAGTCTGTTCAGGTTGAAGTTACTGGGGGTTTATTTGCCAAGCACTTCTTTTGCCCCAGTCGTTCTGGGAGTTGGTGACTCAGTTAAAGTACTAGAGTAATGATCGCATCAGAAACACAGGAACGTTCCGCCACCAGAGCCAAAATGTCCTTGAGCTCATCACGCACCCCACAGTAAAACAACAATGCCCTCTCATTTTCAGGACAGTTAGTCTGTTAATGTAAGAAAGGTAGACTAGAAAATCTTGATTCCCTTGTCTGAGTTCCAAGAGCTTAGTGTCGACAGTCTGAGTGATAGTACGCCAGTCAAAGATGCAACTAAGTTCATGTTCAAAGAGTGAATGCAAGATTAGGTTGTCACCTGCCAACAGTGTAGTGGACCAAGCTGCTGCATCCCCAGAACTACACAATAACACAAAAGCAACTCTGGATTTAGGAGTGAAATGCTGTTGGACTACACAAAAAATGTAACTTAAACTGGGTTAAGTGCACATTAAGTTTCTGAGGGCTCCTTTTGTATTACTCCTGTGGGGCTAAGGGCACCTCCAAATGATTGTACAGCTTGAGTTGAGTGGGGGAAATTTGGGAGGAGAGGGTTCGGAACCATTTCCCTCCATCTGAGGTTCTTACTTGAGAAGTTTGCGAGGCCAGCTTCAACAACATATCATGTTATAAACACACGTCATGTATATTTACATAAAGCAACACACATATCTCACAACATTATCATCATCAGATTCCCACCTAACCACAGCGAGCCATAGGCATGTGTCTCAGAAAGTAACTGCTAAATGGACACTAATCCGTTCTCTACAATATACCAAACAACACAATAAATCACACAACAAGGTGTACAAAGAGAATCACAATACAGTTTCATGCTGCTGTAACACACCAAAACTAAACACAGTGATTACACACAAGAATCTTTTCCTCCAAATCGACTGTTGGCTCTACTCCCCCAGGAGGAAAGACTTATCTGAAATTGCAATGTCTTGTTAATGTAGATCATATTAAAAGTTAGTTGCAGGTGCTAAATATTAGGAGTAAATGCTAGTGCTCATCAGGCCAGAATTAGGCCGACCTATCTGCATGGTGACAGTATAGCAGAGCCTTCAATATTTCTGCTGTCTCTGCAAACGTCTCCTGAGACTGACCGGGATGGGAGCGAGGCGCAACTGGACTGCTTCCCTCAGGAAATTTGCAATGCAAAGCATGAAGACTTCCAAGGCGGGATTTAAGTATAGTCGGAGGATCAAAATGGCACTTGAGAGATTAGAGCCTCTTGTGATGGTGACCCAGCCACTAAAGTCAATTTTATTGCAAAGGAGCGCAGGCCCAACCACTCAGGGCCTGTCCAATCCAAGTTTACAGGAGGAGGAACACAGCCCCTGCCACCATGGCACCGACCCTCTTTTGGGCTGCTGCACGTTACTGACCAAGGTTACCTAGAAGGAATAATGATAAGAAAAATGTTTCAACCCACATTATGCATCATGTGCAGGTTACATTTGTAATGTTTGAAGGCAGAACATGTTTTGCTGCACAGTACATACACACTGTATGTAGAGTGGGTGTGGGCATAAGTAGGAGACTGGACGTATAGGGCGCAAATGCAG
This sequence comes from Triturus cristatus, assembly GCF_964204655.1. NCBI lineage: Eukaryota > Metazoa > Chordata > Amphibia > Caudata > Salamandridae > Triturus > Triturus cristatus. Next base: position 721,165,510 of record NC_140588.1, read on the forward strand.
ATTTCTTGGGTAGGACATAGGTTATGCATCGAGACATCGTCCAGGATGCCTAAGGTTTAGGGAAGTCCTAACAGCTGTACAGGACAAGCACAAGTTAACGTAGTCACTTTTTGTGATTCGTCCTGCAAGGGATTGTAGCTGTTGCTTTACCAGGGCTCACACCCCAGTCAACCAGCAACCTAATTTCTCAAATTGGGCTTCAACAGAGCCATAGCCATGAGTGGTCTGCAGAAGATATTGAAGCTATGCTGGTTAGATTAAATGTCCAGTGCACCTGCACAACAAAGTTTTTTGTTTTTCAGGAACAAATTACTAAAGCGGAAGAATAATTTTGAATAAAAATCCGTGGCCCTGATACACTTGGAATTTTCTCCCAGTGTCTGGTGGTCATTTTTTTGTTTTCCAGTTTGGACTGCCAGGATTTGCCTGGTGGCCCTGAACAGGACGAAATTACATTGAAGCATACACTCTAAGTTGGATGTACAGCTTTAGGTATGTTGATTGCTCCATGTCAGTTGTGTCTTCAGTCACAAGCTTCCTCCAGCGAATCAGTGAAAATCTACTGGTATAACGATTGTGGTTGTTCCAACTTTAAATAGAGGGGTCAACACATTTCTAGACAAAGTACTGAGGGCTTAATTTAGATCATGGCACAGGGAAATACTCTGTCACAAACATGACGGATATCCTATCCCGTCTGCCGTATTACGATTCCATTATATCCTATGGAGATCGTAATACGGCAGGTGGGTATTCCATCTGCCGAGATCTAAATAAGGCCCTAAGTCTGCTGAAATGTCAATAAGACCCTTACTCAAATGTATCTCCAGTATACAAGAACCATTCTCATATTCACTCTCTTTGAAACTTCCACTGCTATCCATTTTCACATCATTCAAACACTAAGTCTGGCTACCAAAACAAACTTCCAGTTCATCAAATGACAACTGCTCTTTCTCTTATCTTAAATATCTCCTCATTGTTCATACACTGAACATTACAAACATTAAACATACCTTCAGACCTACTTTCCGTAGCAAGATGATGGAAAGGGAGATGACAAATGTATAACTAACCAACATCCTCCATGCCCATATGTCTGAGGTTAGACCTGTGAAGGGCGTTGAAAGAGCAATAGCAGGTAAAAGAGAGAATTTCCTTTTCTCAATGGACAAAGATAAGAAAAAGGGCTTCATCCCGTTCAATCTTCATAATTAGAACAGATGCATCATCCATAAGTCCACTATCCCAGAAGAATCATCCCCATCTTTCATATTGAGCAATAACAAATCAACGTTCAAGTGTATGAAGATGGAAGACAACTACATTTCCAGCTAGGCATAAACCTATACAACACTCCTACCATCAACTTGTGTCTTGAACATGTCCTTTATTGGATGAAGTATAGATTAATTTGCATGGATTAATCCGATACTAAGATCATAGTAGTGAGAGAAAATAATCAATCAATGATGGGTTTGTTGAGCGCGACTACTCACCGCTAAGGGTCTGAAGGTGCTGGGGAGGAGGGGAGGTGTATCTCATTATGTATGATTGACCCTCCAGGTCTGGTGACTCCTCACTTAACCATCCCAAAAGCTAGGCACCTGGGGATCTGTAAGATTTGGCTATTACTTCAAACCAACTACCTTGGGTGATTAGAGCCCTCATTGTGTTCCTGCTGGATTATTGTAACATAATTTATACTGGCAGAATATGCCACAACCTCTATAAACATGGCCACTTTAATCCTTCTATAGAAACTCTCCATTTGCTTTCAGTCAAAGCCAGAATTGAATGAAAGGTTCTCTGCACTGCCCATCATGCTACTTGAGGGAACTATACACCAGCCAGAAATCTCCACACATCAGCTACCGAACTGGTTCATCAAAGGTGAAAAAACAACGTTTTCTCAAGTGGATGAAACATGAAGTCCAATCCCTGGGAGTACAAGGCACAAAACTGGAACTTCCTTTGCAGCTGGAACGGAATCATAAATTCTTCAGGGAACTAAACTATTCAGGCTCTCTGTCTAATGGACCTTCGGCAATCAGAGAACATCAGGTGTGTAAACCCTCTGTATTCGATAGAATACATTTCACCACACTTTTAAGGTCTGGGTTGGCAACAAAACTGTCTACAAGAACCAATGTTGACAACTGCTGTTAATTAAAGCATACATAGAATGGGCATCAGCTCTACATGGAAGAGTATTTATTTGTCATCTCATGCTTTTGGTTGTTTTTTTGCCTACTTGCTATATTATTCTACATTCTATGAAGCACATGTACTAAAATGAATGAATGACTTCTCAAAAGCACACTGAATCATTACACAATAAACTCTTGTTTTCATATACGCTTCATGTAAATAAAACAAACATTCTTTTGTTTTGTCTTTTCATTAAAGCAGAGTATTTTGTGACTCAATAAATCAAAATTTTCCTTATTGGGTCAATTGTTAAAAACAGTTACAGACAAATCATAAGCATTAACGTCACAAGAGTCACATTTTTTTCTATAAATTCCTTGCCTGAGAAATCAAATTCAACACTGAATAACAGAATGTTGGGGACTCACAGCGTTATAAATGCAAGAACCCTTCTTGGTGTGTTTTCAAACTTTTTGCAGCTAAAATTGGGCATACAAACCGGATTCTAAAAGCAGAATATAAAGTGCAAAATAACATAAAGTGCTGAGTGGACTGTAAGGACACTATCGCATGGGTAGCAAGGTAGTGAAGCAAAACACATTCCAGTGAAGGGGAAAACAACCAATGGCAACCAAAACCTATTGGTTTGTCAATGCTGTTTTCTTCTCAGAATGCACACCGCTTTATATGCTATTTAGTCCTTTGAGTTAGGGAACCAACACATTATTATTATTTCCCTAAATAATAAATAAATAAATAATCTTAACTAAGATAACCAAACTTGATTTTTAAAAGGACGCAGAAAAGGGGCATGGGAAGCTACTGATATTTCAAGCATTTCAAACAATGCTTTAGAATTGTTCACATATTCTTCAAGATTTCTACCACCAAGAACATAGCTGACCCAAATAATATGCACTGCAGCGTCAGTGCCACACCAGCTACAAGTCATCATATACTTCAATAGTAAAAATATTATTAAGCTGTGCAATGTAATGTGCATAATGTGGTAAATGCATCAAAATACAAGTTGTGGGAATAAATTAAATCTCTACCAAGTATCATAAACACATCATAAAAGGCTATGAATGTTTGATCTCGAATGTGAATTTCAAAAACATAATGACACAGAATGTGTAACCTCTATATTTTGCTGAAACCTAGCAAGTGCACCCTGACACATACTTCTGTACTCCTTAATGTTAATGTGTTAATTACCTAATTAAATGTTGACTGCATTTGAATTGTTTAATGCACCACCCCAAAGAGTACTTGGCAATCGAGGTTAGTTTATTAATGATGTTTACCTAAATTAGACATTAGGGGCTCTAGTCACAAAAGCTATTTTGGAGTACATAAAGTAGAACTACTTAACATACTCTAAAATACATTTCACAAACCTCCAGCAAGAGATCTCTGCCTCAATGTATCCTATGCTTCCTGTAGGAGGTCTCTGCAGATGTGCCTATAGGATATAGTAATAAATGTGAGAGTGATAGGAGAAAGTAGTGGGAAAATGGGGTGTAATTGCTTCAAAATGGCTGGAATCTGGGTAATTCTTTGAAGAGGTTTTGAGATAGACATTCCAATATTGCTAATACAAAACACCCACTCACATAAGAGTAAGAGAATTGCAATTCACAAAATACACATTAAAATCTACTGCAGTAGTCCTACTAACAAAACAGCCTTAAATGTACTGCAGGCCAATCTTGAAGTAAATCAAGCACCAGACACGACCAATCACTGGTAGTGGAACACACTCCCAAAACAAAATCATTGGAGGCAGGGAATAACAACAACACATAAAGAAACATTTATTTTATCAGTTATGCGTTAGTGTAGTCCCCTTATGTTAATTCCTAAATGTTCTATTTAAAATGTGTCAATGCTATTTTTTAATAAATACTGAAAACATTTTAGGACAATGTTTTGTAAATCATAACTTATTTTTAAAACAAATTGAATCACATATAAAATAACACATAACTTGCAGCCAAGAGCTTGACACATGTACCATAAAATATACTGTTATACTGGGGTATGAAAAATTAATACTTAAATTATTTTATTTATTTAAAAATGTTCAAATAAATATTGATTGTGAAGGTGGATACTTGTACGTCTACATCTAGGTATGAATCTACACATTGAGAATGGTTAATAACAATAAAGTGGAGATTTAAACCTAGGTGTAGGAGTAGGTATACATATTAGTAGATCAACACATGCAAATTTACCTCTTATGAATAGGGCCTGATAATGTGTATTTATTCCGAAGCACAAACATAAGGCATTAAAATTGTTTTCTTGACAAAAGATATAAATGAATCCTAATCCTAATTCTAGATTGTATCCCCAGATATGCACCTTGCTTTATACTCCTAATTCCCTTATCAGCTATGTGCACTGCTCTGGTGCATGTGTGTGCGTGTGAGTGCACACACACACACACCTACACACACCCACACGCACCCACACAAACATACACACAGACTTGTTTTTACACAGACAAGAGTATAAGTGGTTACATCCTTGCAGTAAGACAGTATCACAATAAGTGGGTTTTGTATGTATGGCAAACAAGAAATTAGTGTTAATAGAGGTTTACTCAGTGGATTCAATCTTTAGCCTAATGGGCTAATGCTTTGTCTTTATATGTAACAATTATAACCCTTCTTGATTTAAATAGTGTTCATACAGTTTTCAAATGTGTTACTAGTTTTAAGTTGGGGACTCCTTCCTAATGCTTAAACATCATTGATTAAAAACAAGGGGCTTGAATCACAAAGGGAAATATACATGTGTATTTTTTCTCAGGTGTAGATCTACTTCTATATATAGATGTAACTCTCCACTTTTTGGGTATTCACCATTTCCGAGTGGAAATCTATGTGTAATTGTACACTTACTTGTCTCCACCTACTCAAGTGAGGAATGGGGCATCCAACAATTGAATTCATGGGTATAAAATAACTTCTGGTGACTTTTTAACTGTTGGTGGAGTACACTACGGGGACAGAGTTTGACCTTTGGAAATTTATAGGGAAAACTAATAATGTTTATTGTTATTTAGTTTACATTTTATGAGGTGGAATATTTTTACTATTATGGGTTAAAATTAATTAATATTTATAAATGCAGTTAATACAAGTAAATAATGTAATTTTTTGGAATGCACGTTTAATTAGAGGAGATAATGTGCTAATAAATGTTTTTAATTAGTTCCAGGTTATTTGTAAATATTTTAAAGGCATTTTCTTTATATTCTATGATTAAATGTGTTAGATATATAAAAAAAATAAACATTACTAAATTTCCCTATACTTTCTCAAAGAGAGAGCTCAATCTCTTAAGCGGAAGTCTCAGCCCCAGTGGAGGACATGTCCGCCAACTAGGCGAAAAGTAAAATATGGTTGTAAAGTTAATTGTAGTAACTCGCAAGTCATACATACTTTTGTAAGTAAGCTGTACCCTATTTTGGAGTGTGTGTAGACATTTAAGTCTACACTTGGGTGTAAATCTCCACTTGGAAATGGTGGCCAGAAAAAAATGTGGAGTATTACACCTAGGTGTAGGAGTAAATATATACTTGGTTATAAATACACATACACTAATATCTTTGTGAATTAGGCGCTAAGTTGCCTATTTAGAGACTGACAAGCAACCTGCCAGCCTGCCGGGCCAGAGGTGAAAGATCGTCCAGTGCCCTAGCAGAAGATCATCTGCCATGCTTGGAGATCACGAGGAAGGTTTGTATATGCCTTCATCAGGGCTGCTGCAGCAGCAGCTCTTCTAAAGGCACTGAAATATTCCAGAGCCAATGCCATGTTAAGTTTAAAGAAGGAATTTGTTATTGAAATCAAAAATAAATGGCCCTAAAATGCTAGGAGCTTTCTCCCAGCACATGCAAGTCAATGTTTGGTTTTCCTGCTTGGGACTACCAGGCTTTCTCTGGCTTTCCAGAACAGTAAATAAGGTGGCTGGCATGATATGCATTAACTGACGGCCCAATTCCAGATGATCTGCTGGTCAGAAGATGAATTGGAAGAATTCTGTCAGAAATATGGTACTTTTCTCAACTATAAATAGAATAGGGGAATGGCAGATTTTTTAAGCAGAACATCCGTAGCTTTGTGGAAGATATCACGCATCCACCAGACTTTAAATGAGGCTCTATCTTGGCGAAATCATGCATTTTGACTACAGGCAGTAGATAAATAAACAGAACATTTTTTCCTACAAAAAAGAAAATATTGTATACATTTGAGATATTCGCTTATCTCATCTTACTGTTCAGTTGCACATCCTGCAGACCATATCTATACAAGGACGAATATTGCACAATTTATAAGGGAGTGTTTGGGTTTGCTAGAAAATCAGTTATAACCCCGTAGAACACATGCCTACTATTAACAATGATTAATACTTTCTCTCTCTTACATGATGCAGGTATGTGGTACTATACTAATTTCCCTCACATCCAATCTGAGTACAATATATTCTGTAGATGGCTGATACTCATCTCCCTTTTTGTCTTGCCTTGAGGAGTGAGGGGTTTGGAAGATACAATTCAGTGTGCTGCTTTAGTGCTTCGTGACATATGCCTGCTGCTTACCTGAAACATGAGATTATGAGTGAATAAATGGTTTGGAGGCCAGTGAACAGATGTATTGCGGGGATCCTTAACCTCTTCGCTGCGGCGCAAATTCCGCCGCAGCGCTACCGCAGTGCTGACATTCCAATCGCGGGCGTGGTCATGACGTCTCCCGGCCGTCGTCCGCACACGCCCATCGTGACTCATGACGGCCGGGAGACGTCATGAGCATGGAAGAGGTTAAAGACTTAGCCTGACCAGAACTTTATGACTCTTTAATGAAGATCAAAAAGGAAGATATTTTCTGGTGACAAAAAGTTGTTCTTGGATCTAAAAAGAAACGAAAGAGACATTCACAATTAACCAAAAATATTGCTGGATGTTGATGTTTTCTGAATTCACCCTTGATTACAGAAAAAAATAATTATGCAGGTTGTGGACCTTATGAACATTTTCTTTTGACACAGAGTTTCTTGGGTATATTTACAAAAGTGTTGGTTTTTCTGAAATTCCATGTATACCCCTGTGCCAAGGATTCATCCAAGTCAATGCAAAAGATTTAGAATTTGTAGGCAGGGGTCGTATTACAGAAATTGTCCCAGGGGTGCAACAGGCGTTTGCACCCGCTTTGTGTGCCCCTGGGGCATGTTGATATTATATAAGGGGCCACCGATGCTTGTTGGATCCCTTCTGTTGCACTGAAAGTGCTGGCACACATACAGTGCCATGGCATTCTCAATAAGACGTTCACTCATTTGCATGGGAGAATCCCTTAGTCTCTTCACCAACGCTGCATTATAAATACAGATGCAAAGATGCTTTACGAGGGCGCACTGACAGTGAGCCACTGTGCCACCTAAAAGTTGGCATACTGTCAGTGCAGGCCCTGATAGTAGCCTCTAGAGGAGGAAAAGGGGTCCTATGGTCCCCCAGACATCCCCTTGAAGGCTGGAGCAGTCACTCACTGCACCCGCCTTCTAGGGGATCTCTAAATCCCTTTAAAAAGGCAGGCAGGTTGCCACCTGCACAGTGAAACACGGAGTGGCTGCTTCAAAGCTGCTCTGTTTTTCACCTGAATGCACTGCTATGGGGGCAGCGCGCGTTTGCATCTGCCATGGGGGCAGTGCATTATATGTAATAGGGTGCACTTTCCCTGTTTGCACCCAGCGCACCTTAAAACAGGTGCATAAGGTGCAAACAGGAAAAATGCACCCTAAACATAATAGGGCCCCTGATTTTTATATTTTCATCTGCTGCCTACTCAACTGATACTTTTTGAGTAGCATGATTTATACGCAATGGGGTTAATTATGCAACTAAAATTATGATTATTCTCTAAAACATTGCCAATTTAAATTCTGCTATATGCTGTGGCAATGAAAATGCTTAATTGTGATTCAGGTATAGGAAGTAATGGGAAATTCCTTGTTACAGTTGAATCATATAAAAACAATCAAAGAATGCTTCAATTTTTAGATTATAAAAGAAATACACAACTATCGCTCTCTTTGCTGATCTTTCAAAGACGTTCTGTAACAGTTCTTTTGCATTCATAGCTACTTCATATTGAAGAAATGCAAACTTGGAATTCCTTTAGGGCGCTAACCTATGTCCATGGGTTCCAGAATCCAGTGCATCAAGTTTTTTTTTTTTAAGTAAATGTCTATATATTGTTAAATCTATGACTATTGTAGGCTGTGAAGAGGATTTCATCATCAATGAAAGACTAATCATACCATTCTTAAAAATGTGTCAACAAATTAACTTAATGAAGAGGGCAACTAATATTTATTCACTGTAACATTTGAGCTACTGCAAAGTGCTTAGGGTTGGATACAATGAAGACTGCTGTTACATGAGCAGACCTAGGGCCTTAATACCAGTTTGGCGGTCCTCCTGTCAGCCTGCCTTCGCCGCACCGACAGGAGGCCCCTAAAGCCCATTGTGTGCCCACCCATTGGATTATGAGTGCAATCCAGGGCGGGCGGTGCTGCTGTGGTCTTATGAGCGTGGCAAAATGAGACTCATAGGAAAGCTTTTTCAGGCTTACTGCCATCCAAAAGACGGTGGATATGTAGTTCGCAATATGCTCGGGGTTGCCGGCATCGGCACCACCAGCCAATTGAGGCCGGTTGCAGACCGCCGGGGCAGTGGGATCCTTGATCCCAGCAGAGTTGGTGGTCTTGTGGAGGTCTGACCGCCTCACTCAAAATACTGTGGGCGGACCTGCAGTGGTTGGACCGCCACCACGAGTACAGCGGTCCTGAAGATCACTGTGCTCGTAATAAGGCCCTACATTTGGAAACTGCCACACACAAAGGAGAGGAATGCGCCATATTTAAGGCACTATGGCGCATTCCAGTCTTCACCCCTGCACTGGTGCCCTTTTCACTGCCTTGCACCAGTGCAGGCACCCTTGCACTATGGTGCAAGAGTGCCTGTGTTGTAAGGAGGATTGTTTTCATGCAGGAAGCGGTACCTTCCTGCATAACAATAATCCCCTTAGGTGTTTTCTCTATTCTATGTGTGCTGCAGAGTGCATGACACATAGAGGAAAAAATTAGGAGAAATAAAGATATTTTTCCTTATACATCTCACGTGGGAAGGCGTAGGTTTTTGGCAAATTCTGCGGTCTACCACTTCTGGTGAATCTAGGAATGAGTCATAATCAATGGATGTTGCGAGGGAACACCCACATTGTTTGCATGGGAACACCCACGGAAATGCCTCCACGGCACAAAGTAATGCAACGCAGTGATTTGCAGTGCGTTGCATTACTCGAGATTTGTGAAGCCACTCAGGTCCACTTTAAATTTGTGGGTGCATTTTTAAAGTTGCGTGGTGCAAGAGCGATGCAAAGGGGCTCATAAATATGCCCTTTAGTGTTTTTTAATCAGTGATATGGTCATTATTTCAATGAGAATCGATGTTTTGCCCGGGAAACCAAACGTAAAAGTGCAAAAACAATAGTTCATGTTTAACCGGTTGAACAAAGTGAGGTCAACAGCTTTTGGTTGGAAACGTTACTGCGAACCAGTAGTAAGCTTTTACAAAGAAGTCTCTGTGAGCCCTGTCCCAAACACCTAGTGACTCTTCCTCTCGAGAGTGATCACCAGGAAATATTTTCAGAGCGAGCTACAGATAACTAATCAGACTCGAAGGACTTCCGTCTGCTGGTGAATGAAGAACTCACAGACTGGTGCAAATGTGCGCGTGCATGGCGTAATTGCACCGTGAGTCGACGCCCAAGGCTCTTCTAACATGCTTTCCACTTACTCGATTGACTCCTGGAAAAATAGGCTAATGCAATTCGTATCCCTGGCGCGTTATGGAATATGTCAAGGGCAGCAAAACAAAACCTTTATGGGAGGGTAAAGGATTAGTAACACATTGACCAGAAAGGGAACAGCTCGCCTGTTGTTTTCCATCTATTGGCTAACCGAGATGACTAACAAAGTAAATACATAAACATTTATCCTGGAAGCATAAACCATTAACAGAAAGCTTCTATTTTAAGCCAAATCGTTCACTGAAGTCCGATGACCCGGCTACTCAGCTCGGTTTCTGACTTGACATGGCATCTCCTTTTGTGTAGTTTGGACCGGATCCAAGGTCCCCTGTTGGAAAGCAATCTGCTAATTTGCATATCAAAGTAAAGAAATGAGCCAAACCCAATAGCACTGAAGGGAAATGAAATTCCGGAATTTGAGAGGCTTAATTTTGGCTACTTTCCCTTTCTCTCCATCCTCAAAGGGGACATGGCCTCTGTTCCTTTCATGAAATCCAATAACCTGAATTAATGTACCTGAATCACTGCTCTTCCTGGCTTCCTTCGTTCCATCTACTCTTTCTTCCATATTCCTCATACCCGCTCTCATCTTATATTTATTCTCCTCTTTTTCTATTTCGTCTTATTCTTTTCTTCTCATCTTCTTCATTCTTACTTTCTTCTTAGTTTCAGTCTCATTCTCGTTCATTCGTTCTTCATTTCTTTATTTTCTTTCTCACCATTTGTTTCATTTCATTTATTGCTGTTTCTTCTTTTTTCACCTTTCTTCCATGCATATTATTAATTTTTTCTTCCAGGTCGATGCTCAGTGCAAACTTAGAGGCAAGATGTGCATTACGAAAACACAAATATTAAAACGCCAGGCGTATTACAAGTTATCGATTAATAAACAATTTGAACTTGAGTATGCTGATCAACCCATTATCTAATTTCTCAAACAACGTGCAAATCACGACCAATACATTTTATATCACACACCATATGCAACATTGCCTCCAGCCTCTGAAATTAATGTGACATTTTATTACCCAAGTTAATTGTACTTATTTTATCATCCTCGGTAAGCTAAGAAAGACACTTAGTATTAGAAAGTTGGACTTCCAGACCCCGGGCATCATTTAGGAAGGAAACATGATGATCAGAAGTCGTGCAAAGTAGACGTATGCAAAGATAGACAACTTGCAAGAAATGTTCATGAGTCACCGACACTTATCACTGGATATCGATTCGCCTAACCAACTAATCAATTTGTTGAAAAATGGTCCATCACCATCTGTTCCAAGCCAGCACGAAAGGGAATCGCACAAACGATTCCTGTGTAAATAGTCTCTTCAGCACTGCTTATGCACAGCAGTGCAGAGGAGACTAGAATTATCGGAGTATTCATTATTTGAGTATTCACCACCCGCTGCTCGACACAAATTACACTCCACTAGTTAACAACATCTTTGGATGACGCATTCACTCACGCCATTACCACGCCCGCATTTACCTCACAGTTATTACAGCGATGGCAACACTACCTTGTATTCATTTCCCACAAAAGTCGTTACCACGCATATGCCATTACCATGCATGCCTTTGCAACTGATTTTCATTGTATGGTAAAGGAATATGTGAGGTACAAGTTTAACAAGTAAGTATACCCTCGATATTTGGGAGGAGTTGGCCTAACGGCTAGGGCGGTCAGCTTCAAATCTGGGAAACTGAGTTCGACTTTCGGCAATAACGCTGAACATCCTGTGATTCTGGGCAAATCACTTAATCTCCCTGTGCCTAACAAAAATGAATGTGTTCTCATGTAACGCAACTGGTGCCATGTAAAACTCTCTGATACACGATACCTTTGGGTCAAGATTGCGCTGTATAAAACTCCGTAAAATAAAATCAACAAAAAAAATATAGATAGATGAATAGATAGATAGATAGATAGATAGATAGATAGATAGATAGATAGATAGATAGATAGATAGATAGATAGATAGATAGATAGATAGATAGATAGATAGATAGATAGATAGATAGATAGATAGATAGATAGATAGATAGATAGATAGATAGATAGATAGATAGATAGATAGATAGATAGATAGATAGCAAATTCATGGACAAAACCAAAGGTTACAGGGACATTATAGCATTATAGTTAGGCTGACATTTCACTTCTAAAAAACCAGAGGTATTCAGCCATTATAGTTAACTGAGCTAACTATAACTCGCTCCCCCACAATGCACTGCTTATTACCTCACATATTACATCACTGCTGAGCCTCGAAGAGCGGGAGTTGGCATGTGTTGGTTCCAGAGGTTGGTGCAGGAGTCATCGGGCCCTTGAAGTCACATGCGTTGCAGATAAAACTCTGTGTTATTGAAGTCAAGAGCGCTGGTGTCAGCAGGTGGCAGGGTGCAGTGCAGCGGTGTGGTGTGTGGTGACCTCAGGTCGCGGTGCAGACAGTGGCTCGGTGACGGTGTCCAGCGGTGTCAGTGAGGCCAGGGCTGCAGTGCAAAGAAAGGGTGGTGCAAAGTAGGGTGGTGCTAGCAGGTCATAGTGCAGGCAGCGGCATCGTTGTTGCTGAAGTGCCGTCACCGGCAACCAGAGTTGATGGAGCCAGTGTGGATAGCCAAGGCTACAGTGTGGGATGGGGTGGTGCATCATGTAACTTACGAGTGGTGCCCTCAAACAGCAGCGGAGTCGATGTTGGCGTAAAGTGGTGTCGTAGGGAATACCAGTGCAGCAGCTTGAAGTGAGGCTGTGCGAAGTGCTTTGCCCATCGGTGACAATGCAAGCAGCGACACGTGGCGGCAGGCATCATTGTAGGTAAGACCAGGGATGCAGTGCGAAGTGCGGCATTGCCATCTGTGGTGCCTTTAGAACACGGAGCTGGCAGTGGTGTCATTGATGGTGTCAGGTTGCTTTTTCTTCTGTTGCGGCACAAAACATAGTTACCACTGATGGTAGCAGATGAATTTGAAGTCTTTGCTGTTACCATGAAAGGCAGGACACACTTCATCTCCCCTTGTGGCTGTCTACAGTGAATGCACATCCCCAACCCCTGTCACTCCAAAACCAGACAGTTAATACACGAACCAGCAGAGGCACACCGAATGGTTAAACAACAAAATGCCTACTTTCTAAAAGTGGGTAACAAGGGGAGTTAGGCCCATAGGGCCAGGTTCTGACCGGGCCGTATAAAAATATGTAGCAAGGGGGAAGGGCCAGAACCTGTTTTGTTTTGGCGTCTTTTAATTAACGCTAGATCAAACAATTTATTTTCGTATGAGCTGGTACTTTATTTATACCTTTTTTTCCAACTTTCTTAAATCTTTGTTGTGTACTCAAACAACCAAAAAGAGATAATAAAGTCTATATACAGAAAGTGCTTATGTACATTTGGTTCACAAAACATTAAACATTTTCTGTCTACATATAGAAGAAAAGTCTCATGTATAGACATCAATGTTTTCTCTGTGTTTCCCCACTTTTTCTTAATTGAAATTTCGATGTACACAACATCTTTAGAATGTCTATGCACTAATATTTAGACTTTGCTGCTAAAGGTAACACAAGACCTTTAAGATAATAGGATGTTTATTTATGATTTTTTCTCATTCATGTTTGTCCATATTGTGTATTTAAACCATATTATTGTTGTTTAATGTTTTGTGAACCAAATGAACATAAGCACTTTCTGTATATAGACTTTATTGTCTCTTTTTGTTTTTTTGAGTACACAACAAAGATTTTAAAAAGTTGGAAAAAAGGTATAAATAAAGTACCAGCGCAAACGAAAATAAATTGTTTGATCTAGCGTTAATTAAAAGACGCCTGAACAAAACAGGTTCTGGCCCTTCCCCCTTGCTACATACTTTCTAAAAGTGGCATTTTCAAACACACAATTTAAAAAACATATCCCTAAAAAGAAGTGTTATTAAATTCTAAGTTCAGAGAGCCTGAACTCTATTTCTGGATCTTGTTTCCATGGAAATTTATACTTGTAAGATGCTACAAAGCAACTCCCATGTTAGCTTAGGGGGGCAGATAGCCTTTCAATAGTGAAACACTATTTTGGCAGTATTTTATTATCAGAAATGTCACAAACACCAGGAAATGTCTCACCTTTCACATGCACTGCACCCTGCCCACAGGGCTACCTTGGACCTACCTGAGGGGTGCCTTACATGTAGAAAAAGGGAAAGAAGGACCTGGCAAGGGGGTATATTTGCCAGGTTGACATGGCAGTCAAAACTGAGTGCAGACTCTGCAGTGGCAGGTCTGAGGCACATTTGAGAGGCCACTTGTGTGGGTGGCACAATCACTGCTGCAGGCCCACTAGCAGCATTGGATTTACAGGCCCAGTGCACACACAGTGCACTGTACTACGAACTTAGTAGTAAATCAAATAAGCCAAACATGGAAACATAAATCTTTAAACACAATTTACAGTAGGAGCACTTGCACTTTAACACTGTACAAACAGTGAGAAAGTGCGCACAGGCACTAAACCAGCAAAACAAAGTCCAACGTACTGTTAAAAACAGGCGATCCGAAAGCACTAAGACAGGGGAAACATGCCAAAAGATGCCCAGTCTAACAGCTACTCACTCAGCATCTCACTCACCCACACAGCTACTCACATACTCGCTTTTATACCCATACAGCCACTAACATAATAAAGGTCAGAAGTAGTATCACTCAGTAATAGTGCACATAGTATACTAATTTAACATTTGTAGTAAGTGAGTATATATGTTTAACACCCATAAACTCTTTTAAATATACTTATGCTCACTTGATGATGTCATCAGTGAGGTCATTTAAGATGTCATCAGTGATGTCACTGACCATGTCATGAGTGATGTAATATGTGAGGTCATAAGCAGTGCATTGCGGGGGTGCAAGTTATAGTTAGCTCGGAAAACTATTATTACTGAATTACTATGGTTATGTACAAGTAAAATCAGAGCCTAACTATAACTTCCCCTTGTTTCAGTGAACATATATATCAATATATATATATATATATATTCAAAAAGGCCAACACTCCTTCTGGGTACCAGGAAACTCGTGGGCGGTGGCACGCAAACCAGCGGAGCCACCGGTAATTATGAATGAAAGCAAGTTCGTAGTAAGTGCGCTTTCAGGAACCAAACCACAAGGAATGTGATACAAAAGGATTTATTTCGTCATACATCCAAACTTCGTGATGCGTTTCAACCGTCAAGCGGTCTTTCTCACAAAAAATAAACATTGCACACAGAGCGTCATAAGTACACTTTGAAAACAGATGTAGGACTAATGCCTTGTAAGCAAATGCAACTGAAAATGAAAAAGGACTGTGCTCCTCATAATGTGAGTGCCATCTTGAGAGAGTATGAGAAGGGAAAAAGTCATGCCATCTAGACAATTCTCGTCAAAAATGGGGCGGGAGGAAAACATTTTGCTTGCACAATTTCTTACAGCACTAGTCAATCTATATATCAAAATAGTTGTAGTTTGTCCCACTCACAAGAAAAAATAATGAAAAAACAGTAACATCTGTTTGAAGTTATTTCAATGCATAATGTGCAATATAACATTGCCGTTATAAACATGGCACGTCCTTTTCTACTTTACCTAAAAGTAACTGATGCCCTTGTATATTAACAAGAATATTTGGCAACACTTTACAAACTATAGCCGACATAAAAAGGGAGGGTGTGGCCACGCTTAAGGGATATTTTATGAATTGCATTTTTATTTGTCACCCCTCTGATATATACAGTTTCACTTTCCTAAGAAAGTATATTAGTGATTGCTTAATAAAAACTGTTTCAAACCTAGACTGAAATTTTTGCAGCGCAACCACACCTCCCCGTCAGAAAAGTAAACACCACATTCTAAGTAAATAGTGCTTCTGGGCAGTATCCCACCCGCAGACTTAATAAAGAGAAGTCCGCAACACACTCTGTTATTTTCTCGCCTTGATTTGTAAGGCCCATGCAAAGTATATAAATGACCCTTAAAATATATAAAAAGCAATTTATCCCTTTACAGTCCCTATAAACTACCTAGTGAGCACTGTACAGAGTTAATAGTGTTCCTACCCACCCCTACTTCTTTTTTTCCGTACTCTTTTGAATTGCGTCACAAATGGCTGAACCGTTCCCAGCCAATAAGGAGCAATCTTGTACTCGTATCACTTTAGCAAGTTAATGTTCATGGTGTTCCGCAGAGGAGGAGGGAATGGCTGCCAACACTTCTACTTTTAATGCTTTACAGCCAATGAACATTAAGCTTGGGAAGGTACTGCTTAGAACATGGCACCCAATCAGATGCCCCTGATGATCCGCGGAGGGGGAGGAAATGGCTATCAACACTACTACTTTCAAAGTTTCGCAGCCAATGAACATTAAGCTTGGGAAGCTCCTGCCCGGAACACGTTACCCAATCAGATGTCCCTGGTACTCCGCGGTGGGGGAGGGAACGGCTGACAACACTTCTACTTTCAATGGTTTACAGCCAATGAACATTATGTTTGGGAAGGTCCTGCTTAGAACACGTCACCCAATCAGATGTCCCTGATGCTCCGCAGAGGGGGAGGAAATGGCTGCCAACACTTCTACTTTCAATGGTTTGCAGCCAATGAACATTAAGCTCGGAAAGCTCCTGCTTGGAACACGTCAGCCAATCAGATGTCCCTGCTACTCCGCAGACGGGGAGGAAATGGCTGACAACACTTCTACTTGCAATGGTCCCACATAATATTAAATTTCGTCTAAGCAAGTGACACTGTCCATGATAAAAGTGAACACCGCATTATAAGTAAACATTACAGTGCATTATATTCACCGTACAGACTGCTTAAACTAAGACCACACTGTTCCTACTATACCCTATTATACAATTATTATCTTTCTTCCGCACCACACATTCACACTACCTGTGTGTGCACCGTTACACAGCCTACTGAGCATGACCGCAATACCGCACATTCACACTACCTGTGTGTGCACCCTACACACTGCTGTCCACAATACGGCGCATTGTTTTCCCGAAGGGATTTCCAGAGCCTACGTAACCTTGCCACTATCCCGCGCACCGTTGTTATAAGGACATACAAAACATTCAAACTCCCTGCCTCTGCACCGTACAGACTGCTTAAACTAAGACCACAGTGTTCCTACTATAATCTCTTATACAAATATTCTCTTTTTTCCGCCCTATGCGTTTCAACCTAGTCACAAAATGGCTGCCAACACTTCCTAGTTTCAACAGTTCGCAGCCAATCAGCCACGCGCTTGTGCTCGTAACGCCTCAGCCAATCAGATGTCGGAATACTCAAATATCGATATCTGTAAATTTTTATATTTCTCTAAAACTACTGAATGGATTTACCCAATTTCAACAAAAGAATGCTTTCTGGACAAAGACCTTTCTCCCTGCCAAATTTGGCGTAATTCCGTTCAGAAGTTTGACCTGTAGCCTTGCCTAAAGTTTCCTATCGAAATTGCATTGAGAAAATACGTTTTTGTCCCCCCTTTTTTCTCAGCCCCCCTTGACGAATTACCCCCAAGCTTTTAAGATAGGAGCTGATCAAAAAAGAGAAACTTTTTGGAAGATTTCATAAAGATTAGTCAAACGGCGTCAAAGTTATTAGCAAATCAAAAAATGCTTCTCCTATGGCAACATGGTACTAACTATAACTATAACTATCTATAACTATATATATATTCACTGAAAAAACCATAGGTTTCACACATGTTATAGTTAGCGGAAATTTTACTGATAAAAAACCAATGAAATTCCCCCGTTATAGTTAGTGCAGGCAACTATAACTCACGCGACCGCAATCCTCTGCTGATGCTAATACTGTATTTAGACACTTATTTGCCCATGTCTTCTTCCATACATTTTTAGCTATACATATATTACAAATATTTTGTTTTCATAAAGACACATATGTCATCAGCAGAAGATTGCGGTCGCGTGAGTTATAGTTGCCTGCACTAACTATAACGGGGGAATTTCATTGGTTTTTTATCAGTAAAATTTCCGCTAACTATAACATGTGTGAAACCTATGGTTTTTTCAGTGAATTTGCAAGGTTTTTTAAATGCTAATTCCTAACTATAACGTGTGTGAAACCTATGGTTTTTTCAGTGAATTTGTACGGTTTTTTAAATGCTAAGTTACTTTACGTCATTCGTGGCGTGCACGCCCACTTAACGCAGTTCGTTCCGTGCGCGCACGGTGCGCTTCGCGCACCGTGCGCGCACAGTGAGCACGCGGTGCGCTTCGCGCACCGCGCGCCCACTTTACGCAGTTAGTGCCGTACACGCAAGGTGGGCATGCAGTGCGCTACGCGCACCGCGTGCCCACGTTACGCACCGTGCGCACATGGAGGACATATTATGCACTTCCTTGTGATAGGTAATCTGTTAAATTTAATTTGTAAGTGATGACAATAATATGCCATGCACAGAGAGTGTTTTTTTTTTTTTATTAAAATTTTTAGCGTAAGCGCACCGTACGCGTACGGTAAGCGTAATCGGCGAAATTTTCAAAAAATAAAAATGTACCGTTTTTGGCCTTGGGGGATCTTTGAGGACTCAACTAACATGGCTATGTGCATGGGCGCTGTCTAAACAGCCCCTTTATATGTTTTTTGCCTTTGTTTACAGCCCCCCCCTCAGAGTGCGAGAGAGAAAATGGCGGCCGCCGCTTCCTGGTTTCGACCGATTCGAATGTTTACTTAGATGTAACAGCCAATCAGAATCGCGCTCGGGCACGCCACCGTACGCGTACGGTAAGCTTACGGTAAGCGTACCGTAAGCTGGCTCAGATATATATATTGATTTAAAGGCTATTTTCTCAGAATCTACTGAACAGATTTACACCAAACCTACAAAAGGCACTTCCTTGACCTGAGGACTACCTCTCTGCCAAATTTCTAGTAATTCTGTTCAGCCGTTCGGGCTGTAGCCCTGTCTAAAGGTCCTATGGAAAAATGCATGGGAAAAACGCGTTTTGGGACCCCCCTTTTATCTCAGCCCCCGCTTGACGAATCCCCCCGAGACTTTCAGGGTAGAAGCGGAGCGTAGCGCCCCACCTATTTTGAGAAATTTGCGAGGATTCGTCGACCGGCGCCAAAGTTATTCAAAATAGAATGTTGCGGATTTCCTATGGAAACAGGGTCCTAACTATAACTACCTACTGGCGACCGCCAGTAGGTAATATATATATATATATATATATATATATATATATATATATATATATATATATATATATATATATATATATATATCTACTGGCGGTCGCCAGTAGATAGTTATAGTTAGGACCGTGTTTCCATAGGAAATCTGAAAATTCTATTTTGAATAACTTTGGCGCCGGTTGACGGATCCTCGCAAAATTTTCAAAACTAATGGGGCGCTGCACTCAGCTCCTACCCTGGAAGTCTCGGGGTGATTTGTCAAGCGGGGGCTGAGAAAAAAGGGGGGTCCCAAAATGCGTTTTCCCCATGCATTTTCTTATAGGACCTTTAGTCGAAGGTACAGCCCGAACGGCTGAACAGAATTACTTGAAATTTGGCAAAGAGGTAGTCCTCAGGTCAGGGATGTGCCTTTTGCATATATGGTGTCAATCTGTTCAGTAGTTCCTGAGAAAATTGCAGTTAAAAGTACATAAATATCTATATGCGCGCACCGTGCGCGCACCGTGCGCGCACCTTAATGTGCGCAAGCGTAATTGTGATTGGTGGTTACATGTCAGTCAACATTCGAATCAGTCGAAATTAGGAAGTGTCGTCTGCCATTTTGTGTGTGACAGTGAAAAAGAAAGGTGGAGAACGTGAAAAGGGGGCAGGGTACAGAGTTCCTGACCCCCTAGCTTTTGTCAGGGGGTCCCTGAAGGACCCCGAAGGGTGAAAAAAACATTTTTTTTTTAAATCGCGGGGTGCGCACACCGTCGCGAGGTGCGCGCACGGTGGAAAAAAATCATAAAAAAAAATAGAATGAAAAATAAAATTTAAGTGTTTAGATGTTAGGTGGCTCTAAAAAGAGCTGTTGTGTTAATTGAGGAAGAAAGGAACAAAAAAATGAAACAAATTATGGGGTGCCGCATGTGTGCTGCTGTATCTTGCTCTCTATTAGGGGAATGCTGGTGTCACCATAAGAGAGAAGAGCATTGCACGCATTGCACCGTATATGCACCCTCTTGAAAAGAGGGTGTATATCCAGAGGAACAGAAGCAGGTGAAGCTGCCGCCGCAGATGAAGTGCTCGGCTGAGCTGCCGATGATGTGCTCGGCTGAGCTGCTGCGGATGTGCTCGGCTGAGCTGCTGGAGGGTTGTCTCTAGCAGCTCGAGCAAAAGCCACAGGATGTACTCCTTTAACGTGCCTGATCATAGTGAAAATACTAAAAGAGTATTTCTTTTTATGATCTCCTCTTGATAAGACAACACCACAAATAGTGCAGGTGACTTTTGGATCATTCACCTTCTTCTGCCCGTCTGTAAATGTAAAAAATTGCCATAAAAAGAGTCTTTCTGTTTCCTCTGTCTCACAAGGGTCTCCTGCTCACTCCCAGAAGATGACTGCTGCTCTGCCATTCTCAAGTACTGGAGTACTGGAAAAGCTGCTCAGCTCCTTCTCCAAGGGAATCAGAAGAAATAATGAGGGGAGTGGGTGTGGTGTTGGAAGTTTCTGGAACTGAAACTACTATAAACCAATGAAAAGTGTTGTTTCTTAATCACATGACATGAAACTACTATAAACCAATGAAAAGTGTTGTTTCTAAATCACATGACTTTCTGTGCGCGCACCGTGCACGGACGGAGCACGCACGAATGCGTATACGGAGCATGCGCGTACGGAGCACGCGTGCATGCGCGCACCGAGCACGCACGCATGCGCGTACGGAGCATGCGCATGCGGAGCACGCCAGCGTATGCATGCGCACGTGGAGCACGTACGCATGCGCACACGGAGCACATACGCATGCGTGCACCGTGCGCACGCGGTGCGCGCAGGGTCAAAAACCCTCCAAAAAAAAAAAATACATTTTTTAAAGTGTTTATAAGTTTATAGAAGATATTAACTATGCTGTTCAACTTTATCCAAATAAAAAAAAAAGAGCTGAGCCATTCCATATTACAGGATAAAGTAAATTTATAACTATATACATAGGTAGCTTATTGTAAAATAAATATTTAAAAAAATATAATAATACATTCATAAATTAGCATTTAAAAAACCTTGCAAATTCACTTAAAAAACCATGGGTTTCACACACGTTATAGTTAGGAATTAGCATTTAAAAAACCTTGCAAATTCACTGAAAAAAACATAGGTTTCACACACGTTATAGTTAGGAATTATCATTTAAAAAACCTTGCAAATTCACTGAAAAAAACATATGTTTCACACACGTCATAGTTGGGAATTAGCATTTAAAAAACCTTGCAAATTCACTGAAAAAAACCATAGGTTTCACACATGTTATAGTTAGCTGGACATTTCACTCGTACAAAACCATTTACATTTCCCCGTTATAGTTAGTTCAGCTAACTATAACTCGCGCGCCCGCAATCCACTGCTGATGACGTCACATATTACATCACTCATGACATGGTCAGTGACATCACTCATGACATCACTGATGACATCTCAAATGACATCACTGATGACATCACTGATGACGTCATCCATGTGATAATTTATCACATCTTCTCACACCCTAATATAACCTTTGATACACCGACTCAAAATTTCAGAGTTCCATTCTCAAAACCATACATACTCCAATACCAATAACTACATACCCACTTATTAACTCTTAGGTCTACATACACCTCCACTCATTCACCTGTACAGTCACTCATACTTACAGTCACTCCATACAAGACTATCATATGCATTTATACACCTATATAGACACTCACACACCACCAATCATCCATAGAGGTACTCTCACACCTAGTCAGTCATGCAAATAATCACACTCCCATTTACTCACCTATGCGGTTATACACACTCAAGTTCACTTACTCATAAAAATAGTACCACATTCTTACGCTCTTATAGAATCATTGATACAAGCACACACTCATCCATCTCACAATCACACACTCTCACATCTACCCACTTATATACTCTTACACGCATATATACTGCCTTTCACATATGTAGTTAGTCACAAATGTACCACTGAGATATACATTCATTCCCTAACACACCCATACATACATTCACTCAACCATACAGTCCATCACAGATGCACTCTTAAAACCATGCACCCATAGAATCACCCACTCACACATCTATGCATAGAGTCATACACACCCTACCCACACAAACACTCAGGAACCCATACTGATACTGAGACAAGCAATCAATAACTCATATAGACACTCATATAGCTATTCACAAAACCATGCAGCCACTTATACACCCGCATACAGACACATACAGAAATTTACACAGTTTAGTCACTAGTCTGCAGTAAGATACATTTAACCCCTTCCATGCTCATGACGGAACGATTCCGTCATGAGCATCGGTTGAGCTGTGCTCATGACGGAACCGTTCCGTCATGGCCCCGCCCGCGCTCGAACCCTTCAGCACCGCGGGGGAATCCGCGCAGCGCTGAAGGGGTTAATGACTCACTTATAGAGTCAGTTACGCACCACAGAGAATCATCCATTTATACACTTGTACACCCACTTATTCTTCAACAGGCCTTTCCCTATATATATTAAACATATAAAAATTGTTCAGAAACACATACTTAATGGATGATGTCATCAGTGATGTCATTTGAGATGTCATCAGTGATGTCATGAGTGATGTCACTGACCATGTCATGAGTGATGTAATATTTGACGTCATCAGCAGTGGATTGCGGGCGCGCGAGTTATAGTTAGCTGAACTAACTATAACAGGGGAATTTCATTGGTTTTTTACGAGTAAAATGTCCAGCTAACTATAACATGTGTGAAACCTATGGTTTTTTCAGTGAATATATATATATATAAATATATATATATATATTACCTACTGGCGGCCGCCAGTAGATAGTTATAGTTACATCCTGGTTTCCATAGGAAAAGCATTGTTTGATTTGCTAATAACTTTGGCGTTGTTTGACGAATCTTTGCGAAATTATTCAAAACAAAAGTCTATCCAGGTCAGCTCCTATCCTGAAAGTTTGGGGTTATTCGTCAAGCGTGGGCTGAGAAAAAAGGGGGGTCCCAAAACACGTTTTCCCCATGTTAATTTCCATAGGAAATTTTGCGACGAGCCACAGCCCGAACTGCTGAACGGGATTACTCCAAATTTGGCAGAAAGGTAGAGCTTGGTTCAGAAAGCGACCTTTATTTTAAATGGGGTCAGTAGTTTTTGAGAAATTCAAAGAATAAGAGTCAAAAAATCAATTTCCCATAGGAAACTTTGTGCAAGGCTGGAGCCGAAAATACTGAACGAAATTACCCCAAATTTGGCAAGAAGGTAGTGCTTGGATCAGAAAGCGACCTTTTGTTTAAATGGTGTAAATCCGTTCAGTAGTTGCTGAGAAATTAGAAAAATAAAAAATAAATGTTTCTAAATCTGGGCGGAGCCTAAGCCCCGTGCACGAGCTTCACTGTGATTGACTGTCAACACTCCAAACCAGGAAGTGTTGGCAGCCATCTTGTGACTCGGTAAAAGTGGTGAGTCACCAGAAAACAGAGAAACAAAGGTATAAAACAAGAGACGGGGCAGGTTAGAAACACCCTGACCCCCTAGGCCTGTTCAGGGGTCCCAGAAGGACCCTCAGGGCCAAAGAAAGTATTTCAAAAACATATGTATATATTGGAGGAATTCACGCTGGGGTCGCAGGTTCCTGCATTTTATTTTAATGAGACCCCGGGGTGGGCTAGGTCCCGGGTGCATTTCTTAAAAAATAATAGCGGGAGGTTGCTGGGGCTGTGGGGGCCCGCTGTGGTCCCCGCAGACCCGAGGCTTCACTCATTTTGGGAGGGGGGTTGCACGGCCCCCCTCCTGGAGCCCTCCATGTGCTTATAACTTTGGCGTCGTTTGACGAATCTTTACAAAATTTTCCAGAAAGCTTCTCTTTTCTGGATCAGGTCATATCTTAAACGTTTAGGGGCGTATTGAGGATGTACAAGGTTGGTTATTGATTGAAAGCAAGTTTATTGCAAGATATTTGCACCCACGACCGGAGCCATCCAGCTGCGAAGACATATTACAGGGTGATTGGTCAAGGGGGGGGCGGAGAAAAAAGGGGGGTCCAAAAAAGTGTTTTCTCAATGCATTTTTCATAGGAAACTTTAGACAAGGCTACAGGTCAAACTGCTGAACGGAATTACGCCAAATTTGGCAGGGAGATAGGTCTTGGTCCAGTAAGAGCGCTTTTGTTAAAATGGTGTAAATCCACTCAGCAGTTTTTGAGATATTAAAGGAAAAAAAATATATATATATATATATATCTGGACGGTGCGTAACTCCCGAGCACAAACTTGCCTCTGATTGGCTGCTAACACTTCAAACCAGGAAGTGTTAGCAGGCATCTTGTGGCTTGCATCGAGTGAAAATATAAAAGAAAGGTCCCGGGGCAATTTAATATACCGGAGCTCTGTCTCTGTGAGATACCTCTTTCACGCTGCGTCCTCCTACATCAGCAGGTAACACACCCTTTTCCTTTTCCCCCATCAACAGCATACCTCCAACAACATTCTTGGGCCCGCAAGTCTCCCTCTGCGAACCACTTGTCGACTCACAGCTCTTCGGGTGCGAGTTCTCGGGCCCGCAGATGGATCTGTGAAGCCAAGACTGGAAATATACCGCAGGTCTCTCTCTGCGAGATACCCCGTTCACGCTCCCTCTACCCACATCACTGTTCCTCAGCTATCCCTTTGGAAGACGACGGCCCGCACCTTTTCCTATACCAGTCGGCCCTCAGGTGTTCCTCTGTCAGCTGGCCCGCAGCTCTCCCTCTGCGAACTGACGGGCCGTGTTTCTCTCTCTATGAGCCTGGCAATCGGCTCGCAGCTCTCCATCTACGAGCCAGCTCACCGGCTCATAAGTCTCTGAGAACAGATGCAATGGAGGCAACGATCATGCAGGTGTAAAGGGCTTACTTCATTGTAATAGTCTATGTTCACTGTTGTTCATTTTTTAACATTCTGTATTCTGTATCTATGACCATGTGTTCTCTGTCACTAGCGTGCACACCTCCAAACATTTATATGTTTGAAGGTGCATCGCTCGTGGTACTGCCTTCGTTGAAGCACCTAGCAGTTGAATTCACAATTCAACTGTTATGCTTCTTTGAAGAAGGACGTACACCTGGCACACTTTACAGCAGGTGGGACACCCAACACTGCTCCGACATCCCCTAGCAGGAGCTCCTTGTCCACCATCCCCCCTCACCCTCACCCCCCACAAACAAATGTGACAGTCACGTTAGGTTGGACAAATAAGAATCTTAGTCATGTAAGGATTTACATATAAAACATTTTATTAAAACAAAACAACAACAAATAAAACTGTGTACAGCCATGTCGTGTCATCGCTGGACCATTTGTGAATCACACCCTGCAAGACAAAAAGAAAGATAAGATGCTGCGTCATGCGTTCAGCAAAAGGAGAAAGAGAAAGAGTGAGAGAGAGAGAGAAACAAAGAAAGAGTGAGAGAGAGAGGAAGACAAAGAAAGAGAGAAAGAGTAAGAGAGAGAAAGAGTGAGATGAAGGAAGAGAGAAAGAGAGAAACAGTGTGAAAGAGAGGAGGAGAGAGAGAGAAAGAGTGAGGGAGAGGAAGAGAGACAGAGAAAGAGTGAGAGCGAGAAAGAGAGACAGAAAGAGTGAGTGAGAGGAGAGAAAGAGGAAGACAGAGAGAGAGGAAGACAGAGAAAGAGAGAAAGAGTGAGAGAGAAAGATAGAAAGAGTAAGATACAAATGAAAGAGAGAGAGAAACAGTGTGAGAGAGAGGAAGAGAGAGAAAGAAAGAATGAGAGAGAGGAAAAGACAGAGAAAGAGAGAAACTGTGAGAGACAGAGAGCTCATCTTTACACCACTGCTCTGTCTCCAACCATGTGCCGGCACCTAGTGGAGCCCTCAAGCTCCCACATCTGAAACATAGCACAGAATTAGTAATGGCAGAGTATATACGACTGCGTGCGTCTAAATAGCTGTGCTGCTGCTGTGCACCGAGGCTGCTGCACCCCATCCACTCCCGCCGCCCAGATGTATTTGCCCACTGCTGCGCACCCAGGCCTCACTGCTCACCTTTTCATGGACAGGGCACCCTCCACATCATGCAGCCATGCTCCGCACACCTACAAGTCTTACATTTGGAGCTGCATCTTGATTTTTCCATGGCAGAGGACATACTAGTGCACCTATCATCATTGCAGGTTGCACACCCGCTCAGTCCTTGTGGTGCCACTAACTCAGTGAGCAGTGAGGCCACGCACGTGGTGGTAGGTCCCCCTGTTCGATGGCTCAGGCCTTCATGAGGTGTCTGGACCACCGGGATGGGCCATCACAGTGCATGCGGTGGGAGAACTCTAAAATGGCGTAGAGCACGTGCGACCGGTTTAATTTATTGTTAGGGTCACGTGTCCTGTGATGCCTGTGCTGGATGGGTGTGGTGTGGGTATATACCAGCCATGAGGGAGTGGCTGTGGCATAATGACAACTAGACCTGTGACCAGCAGATCACTACAATGAAAATCTAGGCCATGTGGCTTTGTTGTCCTTTCCTGTAAGCGTAAGCAGAGTGGCCTGGCCTGGCGTATGGCTGTCCTGCGTGAGGCTCTGAAGAATTACTCCGGAGCTATGAGGAATCAACTAATGCGGCACTGTTGCCAGATTGGGCTAGATCACGCACAATTGGGCTATATTTTTCCCGGTTGTGCGGTAAAATTGTGGTTTGTGCTAGTTACCAGATTATAAATATATATACAGCGCTCTAGCAAACTAGTATGTTAAAGTGCTTTATTCGACAAATATTTACTTGGCAGCCTACTGCAACATCAATTCCAATGCATTTATCGCCTGCCTGACGATGTCCCTGCCCCTCCTTCCTTAAAGTAGCAATATTGGGCTACGTTGGGCTACTTTTTGGTTGGCTTTGGTCTAGAGAATGCTTGAAAAATCTGGCAACACTGGCGCCGCCGGGTGTTCTTGTTGTAGTGCTGCCATCACCCGGGTCACAAGCGTCAATGTGTCACTCTGTGAGCCAAGTCCCACAACATGGCCAACATGGAAGGTATGGAGAATCACTGACCCTACATTGATCCATATTTCCACACAAGAAAGATGGTGGACATGACACATCTGTGTGGATGTGAATGTTTATTGCACATTCAGTGGAGTATTGCAGCTGTAGCAATACAGAGCCATGCAAAGTCTACATTTCAGTTTTTGGGACATGGAGGGCAGCCAGTTAGAGACAAGTTCGTTGTCGGAGTTAGGCTACGCCAACATATGTACTTATACAATCACTCTGCCAAACCCCACGCACTTATAAATTCCTTATACACTCTCCTTCCAGTACTCTAATCATCCAGTCTCTACGTACATACTTGTACAATAACCGAGACAAAGTTAATTAACCAAAGTTTACTCCCACTGTCAAAGGTAAGTTGGTTGCATACTATGTCCAGAGCACAATGTAATGTGGTAGGGCCCAGGGGCAGCATGTTGCATACATAATGAACACATGGACACAGATAGATAGTGAAACTGGGTACGGGCACGTGCACTCGACTCCTTTTGATTACCAGTGTCACATGTCCAGTGACATCTGTGCTGGATTTGTGTGGGGTGAGTGTAAGCCAGCCCTCCGGGAATGGTCGGTGCTGGCAACAAGTACAACAGTAATCAGTGGATCAGACACAGAGATTCAATCATAAAGGGTCAATGATTTGTGCTGCACTAAGGTAATAGCACCAGATGTGAAATAATACACAAAAGATTCTATTGTAAAGGATCCATGACTTGTGGTACACTGAGGTAGGGGCACCATATGTGAAATTATACACAAAATATTGTATCATAAAGGGTCCATGAGTTGTGCTGCATTGAGACATGGGCATTAAAAGCATTCAGCGTGTGCACAGCCAGCGATGATGCGTGGTCTGGGCGGGCCGCACTGGGAGCAATGTCTCTTACCTACTAGACTGCGTCATCTGCAATTGCGACTCAATCTGAATTGTGAGCCCTGCAGTCCGCATCGTAGATGGAAGGCAGTAGTCAGCACAGACATCGAGGAATGCTTTTTGTCCCTTCCTCTTGACAAAATCCGAGGACATAGAGTACAATTCTGTCTGCAATCAATAAATCATGGCTCAATTTAGATTGTGAGCTCTGATAACCGCAGTGTAGGTAACAAAAGATGAAATATGTATGGAATACATTGTCGAAATGTGTAGGTTTCGGGGACGTTATAGTTAGTTGCCTACTGGTCTCTGAAATTAATTAATCAAGACTGAATTCAAACAATTTAGCTTTGCTGGCCGCAGTGTAGACTGCCATTCAGTGTTCCTTTGGACTTGCAAGATGAATTTGGTGATTGTACTAAAGCTGTAATTGATATCAAAAAAATTCTTGAAGCAAGGATACTAAAAGGATATTATATAGGTTTCGAAGACTTTGTAGTTAAATGCCTTCTGGACTCTGTAATTAATGAATAAAGACTCAATTTTAATTGTGAGCCCTGCTGACCGCGGTGTAGGCCAGAGGCAGCGGTCAGCAAGGGCCTCGTAGCAGTCAGTTGAACTGCACAGTTATTGGCAATTCAGCGTGTGTGCAGCAAGTGATGATAAGTGGTGCACTGAGTTAGTAGCACCTGAAGCAACCAGCATGTGCAGAGCCTGCAATGATACGTGGTCTGTGCATGCCCTACTGGTAGCAATGTATTTTGTCTAATGAATTCTGCCTCAGTAAGGCTACGTGGCTATGACTTGTGGTGCAGTGAGTTAGTGGCACCTGAAGCACTCAGCGTGTGCTCACCCTACGATGATGCATTGTCCGGGCGGGCCGCACTGGTAGCAATGTCTTTTGTCTAATGAATTCTGCCTTAATAAGGTTACATGGCGATGACTTGTGGTGCAGTGAGTTAGTGGCACCTGAATCACTCAGCGTGGGTGCACCCTCCGATGAAGCGTGGTCCGGGCAGGCCGCACTGGTAGCAATGTCTTTTGTCTAATGAATTCTGCCTCAGTAAGGCCACGTGGCGATGACTTGTGGTGCACTTAGTTAGTGGTACCTCTGGCGTTCAGCATGTACGCAGCCTGTGATGATGCGGGGTCCGGGCGGGCCTCACTGTGAGCAATGTGTCTAACCTACTGGACTGCGGCATCTGCAATTGCGACTCAATCTTAATGGTGAGCCCTGCTGACCGCAGTGTAGGCCAGAGGAAGCGGTCAGCAAGGGCCCAAAGCCTCAAGGCGTTCAGTTGAGCTGCACAGTTATTAGTAATTCAGCGTGTGTGCTGCCAGCGATGATAAGTGGTACACTGAGTTAGTGGCACCTGAAGCAACCAGCATGTGCAGAGCCTGCGATGATGCGTGGTCCGGGCGGGCTGCATTGGTATCAATGTCTTTTGTCTAATGAATTCTGCCTTATTAAGGCTACGTGGCAATGACTTGTGGTGCAGTGAGTTAGTGGCACCTGAAGCACTCAGCGTGGGTGCACCCTGCGATGATGCATGGTCCGGGTGGGCCGCACTGGTAGCAATGTCTTTTGTCTAATGAATTCTGCCTCAGTAAGGCCACGTGGAGATGACTTGTGGTGCAGTGAATTGGTGGAACCTGAATCACTCAGCGTGTGTGCACCCTCCGATGATGCGTGGTGCGGGCAGGCCGCACTGGGAGCAATGTGTCTTGCCTACTGGTCTGCGTCATCTGCAATCGCGACTCCATCTGAATTGTGAGTCCTGGTGTCCGCAGTGTAGATTGAAGGCAGTAGTGTGTACAGACGTAACTCTGCGGTGCTGTGCCGCTGTGTTCGCAGGGGACTTGTGTCGAGGAGGCCTGCGGACATGGTGAAAGTGACGTGGCAGGGTGAGGGCTGCCGCTCTGGCAGACGCGTTGGCCTTCACACAAGTGAACCACACCCAGAGCCCCGGCCTATTTATTCACACTTCTACGCTGGAGTGGCGTACGTTGGACCAGCCCACTGCGCTTCCTCTTACAGGGGACGATGACACAGGTACATGAACAGGATATTCGCCACTGCCTGAGTTAACATGGTTGCGTCCACTGTCCACAACACTACAAGCACCAGCAATATATGTAAACATGGAGAGGTTTGTGCTCTGAATAGTGAGGTCTGTCCCTGCACATCACCGCTACACTTGATATTGTGTGCATTATTATTGGTGGGTGACTTGCGTCCTTCAGACATGTTTGGTTGCCACATCTTGCAATATTCAGCTATTGTGTGGCTGAGGGGCCAAGCTGTTTTTGGGATGTTCGCTGTCCTGTTGTGCGCTGCCTCGGTGGTAGTAGGAAGCGTGGTCAGGGGGGAGGTCCTTAGGGTGGTGGCAGTGGGTTTTGTGGCCTTCTTGGGTGTGGGAGGTGCATAATCAGTAGCTCTATGACATGTGTTGTTCTTCAGATGTGATTCTGGGCTGGGTTCCATTTCACGCTGTAGGTAGTCGTCCTACTTTACAGCAGTAAAAGGCAGATGTTACATTCGTACTGCAAAAACAGCTTATTGCCTGTTTTTGGATCGCACCGCAGATTTGGCTGCTTGTTGAATATATCGGGAAGTGGTGTTTTCATGTTATTTTTGCATAGGAACGCCTACTGTGCATATTATTAGCGTTAGTTGTTGTTCTCATTTGTGGCGATTTTTTTGGCGGAAGCTATCGCTGGAAAACTGGCGATATCGGCTGTTTTCACCAGGTTGAGAATGGAATGATAATTTAAAATCACTGAAAGAACTATAGGTTTAATGAACATTATAATTAGAAATTAGCATTTAAAAAACCTTTGAAATTCACAAAAAAATAATAGGTTTCATGGACGTCATAATTACAAATTATCATTTAAAAAACCTTTGAAATTCACTGAAAAAAACATAGGTTTCAAGGATGTTCTAGTTACAAATTAGCATTTAAAAAACCTTAGAAATTTACTGAAAACACCATAGGTTTCAGGGACGTTATAGTTAGTTGCACATTTCACTCGTACAAAACCATAGAAATTCAGCCGTTATAGTTAGTTGAGCTAACTATAACTCACGCCCCCGCAATGTACTGCTGATGATGTCACATATTGCATCATTCATGACATAGTCATTGACATCACTGATGACATCACTGATGACATCTAAAATGACATCACTGATAACATCACTGATGACATCATCCACCGGAAAATCTGATGCACCTCCTCATACCTTAATAAAACCTTTGATACACCCACTCTAAAATACAGACTACCATTTTCGAAACAATAGAGGCACCAATACCAGTTACTACGCACGCACGCACTGATTCCTAGGTCTACACACATCCACTCATTGACCCATACAGTCACTCATACATGCAGTGACTCATCAATAGAACACTATTATAGGCACTCATACACCTATACAAACACTCACACACCGCCACTCATCCAGAGTTACTCACACATCTAGTCAGTCATGCAAAGAATCAATCACACTTCTATTTGCTCAGCTATAGAGTTATACACATACAACCTGAATTATTCATAGTGATACTAACATATGCTTACTCTCTTATACAATCACTGATACAAGTACAGACTCATCCATACAGCACTCTCACAATCACTGGCTCTCACGTATAGTAATTTATATACTCCAACTATCTCATGTACTGCGTTATACATATGTGGTTACTTGGACATGTAGCACTGAGATATCCATTCACTCACCAACACACCCATACACACACTCACCCACCCATACAGCTGTTTCCACATGCAGCCATGAACCCATATACCCAGTGAATAAAGAACTTACACATCTATGCACAAAGTCACACTCCTCCCACCCACCCATACACATCCAGGCACCCATACAAATACTCAGGCAAATAATCAATAACCCATATAGACACTCATGTAGCTACTCATCAACCAATGCAGCAGCTTACACAGCAATAGACAGACTGATACAGACATTCACACAGTTTAGTCATTAACCCAGGAATTCAGCAAGACACATTTAATCGCTCACTTATACAGTCAGTCATGAACCTACTAAATCCTCCATCCACACACTTATACACCTACTCATTTGTCAATATACCTTGGCCAGTAAATTTATAAAACATATTTAAACTTTACAGAAACAAATAGTCACTGGATGATGTCATCAGTGATGTCATTTGAGATGTCACAAGTGATGTCATCAGTGATGTCTCTGACCATGTCATGAATGATGTAATATGTGACGTCATCAGCAGTGCATTGCAGGGGCGTGAGTTATAGTTAGCTCAACTAACTATAACGGATGAATTTCTATGGTTTTGTACGAGTGAAATGTGCAACTAACTATGTGGAAATGAACAGCACGTCCACTGGGGATGAACTGCTGCGCACTACAACATCCGGAAGGCCGTGTATGCAGCCACGCCCACTGTGGCAGGTGTTTATAATTGAGCTGTGCGCAAGTAACTGTGCTTTCTGCTTTTCCGAAACCTCACGCCACTGAAGAAGGGACTTTGTGATTCCTGAAACGCGTCTGGCGTAAGGACTTTTATCGATGTGGTTTCTGTCATGTTGCCTGCTTGCAAGCTGCCATTAAAACACGTGAGCTAATTCATCTTCCTGTGGCCTCTGCATTTGGGTATCCTGTTTTAGTGGATATATATATATATTCACTGAAAAAAACCATAGGTTTTGCAGACGTTATAGTTATTAATTAGCATTTAAAAAACCTTGGAAATTCACAAAAAAAACATAGGTTTCTGGGACATTATAGTTAGTTGAACATTTGACTCATATAAAACCAGAGAAATTCGCCTGTTATAGTTAGTTGAGCTAACTATAACTCACGCGCACGCAATGCACTGCTGATGATGTCACATATTACATCACTCGTGACATGGTCAGTGACATCACTGATGACCTCACTGATGACATCTCAAATGACATCACTCATGACATCACTCATGACATCCTCCAGTGAATGTGTGTTTCTAGAAAATGTAAATATGTATTATATATAGATGCCAAGGTGTATTGAAGAATGAATGCATTTACAAGTGCCTAAAGGAATTATTTCGTATGTGTGTGACTGACTGTATAAGTGAGTGATTGAACGTGTCTTACTGAATGCATGGGTTAGTGACTAAACTGTGTAAAAGTCTGTATTAGTCTCTCCTTTGGTGTGTAAGCAACTGCATGGGTTGCTGAATACCTACATGAGTGTCTATATAGGTTATTGATTTGTTGTCTGAGTATCTGTATGGGTTCCTGAGTGTCTGTGTGGGTGGGTGGGTGTATCAGTCTGTGCATAGTTGTCTGAGTGGGTGATTCAGTAGTTGTATGGATTAAAAAGTGCTTTTGGAAAGGGCTGTATGGGTGAGAAAGTGTGTCTATGGGTGTGTTGGTGAGTGAATAAATGTCTCAGCGGTATATCTGTGACTAACTACATGTTTTAAGCCACTATATGTAAGTGTTGGAGTATATAAATGAGTATACGTGAGACTAAGTTATTTCAAGAGTGAGTGTATAAATAAGTGTCTGCTTCTATCAGTGATTGTATAAGACAGTAAATATGTGTTAGTATCTGTATAAATAAGTGATGTGGTATGTCTAAAAATAGCGAAGTTGGTGTGTAGAACTGTATACATGATTAAATGGGTATGTGATTCATTCTTTGCATTACTGACTAGGCGTGTGAGTAACTCTATGGATGAGTGGCAGCGTGTGACTGTATGTTTAGATGTATGAGTGCATATTATAGTCCTCTATTGATGAGTAACTACATGTATAAGTGACTGGATGTGTGTGTAGACCTAGGAAATAGTGAGTGCTATGTAGTATATGGCATTCTTCTGTGTATGGTTTCAAAAATAGTAGTTAGCATTTTAGAATGGGTGTAACAACGTTTATATTAGAGCATCAGTATGTGCATCAGATTGTCACGTGGATGATGTCATGAGTGATGTCATGAGTGATGTCATTTGAGATGTCATCAGTGATGTCATCAGTGATGTCACTGACCATGTCATGAGTGATGTAATATGTGACATCATCAGCAGTGCATTGCGGGTGCACGAGTTATAGTTAGCTCAACTAACTATAAAAGGCGAATTTCTCTGGTTTTATATGAGTCAAATGTTCAACTAACTATAACATCCCTGAAACCTATGTTTTTTTTAGTGAATTTCTAAGGTTTTTTAAATGCTAATTCCTAACTATAACGTCTGTAAAACCTATGATTTTTTTCAGTTAATTTTGAAGGTTTTTTAAATGTTAATTTCATATTTTAATGTTTATAAAACCTATATTTTTTCTATTATATTTTTAAAATA
This sequence comes from Triturus cristatus, assembly GCF_964204655.1. Lineage (NCBI taxonomy): Eukaryota > Metazoa > Chordata > Amphibia > Caudata > Salamandridae > Triturus > Triturus cristatus. Next base: position 721,200,049 of record NC_140588.1, read on the forward strand.
TTTTAAGACTCTATTATACTTCTTGTTTTTAACTTTAAAAATCATGTAATGTTTTATATCTTCCCCAAAAATATGTATATATATTTTTTGGGGGGGAGAAAACTGCACTCCCATACCGGTATCGTCCTAAGCTCCATCACCACTCAAATCCTATCTGCCATATTGCTAAACTCGTAAATGATGCGCATTTCGTATCCGATGAGTTCGTGGCACCGCGTCCCACGTAACATCATATACACATGAAGTCACCCCAGGTACTACTTTAGTATCTGACGGGTACGCAGTACCAAGCCACGCGTTACGTCATGTACGTATGGGGTCGCGCCTGCTGCGCATTGCTTTTTTGACGAGTACACGCTGCCAGGCCCTGTGTTACGTCACAGACGTATAGTATCGCGCCGGGTACGCCATTCCCTTTTTTTTGGTCTCAAAATTATATCTAAATAACTTTAAACAGTATATGAGAGCACCCAAAAATCTAAATTATTTTAAACATTTATATATTTCTAACTGTAATAAACTTATATTATGATAAATATATTTTGTCAAAATCGCGTCGGGTGCGGCCTCCTTGCGCGCTCGGTGCGTGATTGCCATGTTACCTTAAAAAAAAGTATGTGATTGGTGCATAACATTTCCCATTGTAACAGTTGTACGACCACACCCATTTTACTCATTCTCTCTACAGCGTTTGATGAGAGACACCTCTTCTGCTTAGAAAGCTTTTTTAAAAAGTGTTTTCCTGTATACACATATCTTATACTAGACACAACATGCAACGATCATCTTGATCAATATTCATGCTCTGTATATTAGCCTTCCACGTGTGATCGCCATGCATCTCGATCGTTCCACCAAAAAACAAATATGTGTTACACGATGCCCCTGGTGTGTGTGTCTGCACATTATTGTGCTGCCTTTCGGCCTGGGTATTGCTGACTCTAAGGAGCAACATCAGTCACGGGCAGACTGCACATCCTAGATCACATGCCATCTCATTAACGATAGTTTCAGCCCTCCCGACACATGCTACACTAATCTAAATTGCACACTCTGCAAGGTCAAAACTACAAAAGAAACACACATAAGTACACTTCCTGGCCAGGCAGGAATTGAACAATGCCCAAGTCCCCGGAATAATTATTCACACCCATACGCTGGCCTGGCGTATGCAAGCTCGGCCCTTTTTGCGTACGTATAAATAGGATAACCACGACGCCACACGTCCCTCTTCTTCCACACTACCTCAAATGATTTGCTGCATCCACCTCGCATATCACAATATGCAATAAAAAAAAGAAATGGATCCATGAGGTGTACTCCATCCTGGCAATCAACACAGGCTCTAAAATGTGAGCCCTACTGCCCATCGCCTACGAAAGGGATCCATGAGGGGATGTATGATGTAACAACGCGTACCATTACAACGCGGTATGTTACATCGCGGTTTTAACAACGCAAGTCATTACATCGATGCGTTGGAGGGCGCTGGATATAGGAATAGAGTGAATTACTATTCCAACTCCAGTCTACGTACAGTAGGGAAGGTGTTGGAAAGTAATTCACACTATTCCTTATCCTACAGCGCCCTCCAGTGCAAGTCGGTGTAACGACTTGCATTGTTAAAACCACGATGTAACCATACCGCGTTGTAATGGTTGCGTGGTAAAGGATGTTTCCCCCATGAGGTGTACACTCTCCTTCAATCAACACTCCATCTGAATTGTGAGCACTGCTGCACGTAGTGTTTGCTCACACAACAATGACAGCAGGTAGGCAGAGCGGCATAGGTGCACAGGGCCTCCAATTGAGCACACTGCGGCGAGAGGAGTGGGGTGCTTCAGCCTAGCTGCACAGGTCCGAACAAACGATATTGCCATGTGTTATGATGTGATCTTTGACCTCATTCAGTCACATCTCTGTCTCATTTTAAAGACCTGCTGGACTGTACTGTAGGCCTGAGCCAGCGGGCAGCGCTGCCCTACAGACACCCCTTCAGCGCGGTGCTGCAGGAGGGATAGGATGCATCAGCCAGACTGCGAACATGAGAATAAGCGATATTGCCATGTGTTATGATATGATCTTTTACCTCATTCAGTCACATCTCTGTCTCATTTTAAAGACCTGCTATACCATAAGGTAGGACTGAAGCTACGGGCAGTGTTGCCCTACAGACACCTGTTGAAGGCGGTTCTGTGGGAGGGGTGGGGTGCATCACCCTGAGTGCACACATGCGAAAACGCGATGTTGCCGTGCGTAATGATGTGATCTCTGACCTCACTCAGTCACATCTGTCTAATTTTAAGGACCTGCTGGACCGTACTGTAGGCGTGAGCCACAGGTAGCGCTGCCCTACAGACACATGGCGTTGGCTTTTAGGACACTGTAGTGAGCTCCTTACTAAGTGTACATGCACACAGGCTCCCGCCACTGCATTACATGCGCACATTATGCTTCTAGCATGCGCTCTGTTCCTTTGTATGTGAACGTTGGCATTTCATATTATTATTTAACCTTGTGTACTCTTGTGCACTCCCACTCCTCTTTGAACCACGATTACCACTAGCAGTTGGTAGATCATACTTCAAAAACGAAGGATGCACTCAACTCCTATTTTCTAACAAGCTTAAATTAAACCTTCATTTACCTCCAGAGGATTCCACCATTAAATTATTTCTCCCTTTTCAGACATTCCGTTGATTGCCACAAGAAAGGCGGAGCGGGAGCAGACCCCGCAATGATGCCCTGGCATTCTGACACCTTCCATAGTGGTATCAAGACACCGTCCCCGACCGGAGACCTGGTCTATCATACAAACATACCCCAGACTAGGAGCTTGCACCAACACGTCTTGGGACACACCAGTGGTGGCAGGTGAGCAGTGAAGCCTTGGTGTGCAAGACCTACAATTGAGCACAGTGTGGGGAAAGGGGTTGGGGTGAGGCACCCTGGGGGCACAGGTGCAAGCAAGCTAATAATGTAGGACTATATTATCAAACAACGGCGATAACATCATCACCACTTTAGCGACAGGAAACTGCCGCTAAAGCGACGATAAGGGGTTGATAATATCGCCATGTAAATTCCCATAAAAGCCCAGGTTCACACCAGAACCTAGGCTTCTAAGGGAATTCACAAGGGCATATTATCAACCGCTTATCGCCGCTTTAGCGGCAGTTTCCTGCCGCTAAAGCGGCGATAATGTTATCGCCCTTCCTTCATAATATGGCCCATAATCTCTGGCCTCATGTATTTAATTTTAAGGACTTGCTGAACCACACTCTTTCTCGCAGACCCCAGTGTCCTAAACAAACGGGTGACGGAGGGTAAACACTAAGGGCTGGGTGCAATAGGCCGACGCTTTTTCTCCTCCTCCCTCTCTTCTTTTGACTCTCCCTCCCCTTCTCCCTTCCACCCACTCCCCCTCCCTTCCATTAGAACCCGGCTGCTAATCATGTGCTGAATTTGGCACTGAGCAGCGGCACTGTCCCTGCGAGATGGAAACTGGGCAAGATACTCCCTCTTCTAAAAAAGCCCACGGCCGATCCAGCAGTCACTAATAATTACAGGCCTATTACACTGCTTCCTTTCTTTGCTAAAACTTTGGAAAAATATGTGAATGCAGTAATTACCAACCATCTTGAAACCACTAATGCTCTTCATGCAAGCCAATCTGGCTTTAGAGCAAACCATAGTACTGAGACAGCTTTGCTAGAAATATCTGAAAGCATTAAGAACACTCTTGACAGAGTAGGTAAAGCAGTTCTTATACTGCTTGATCTCTCGGCTGCTTTTGATACCGTGCCCCACGGCCGCCTCCTTCAGAGATTGAGGGAGTGTGGCCTACCGGGCACGGTTCTCAACTGGTTCTCCTCTTTCCTCAATGAGCGTCAACAATCTGTTTGGTCTCCTCCTTTCTCTGCTGATATTCCCCAATTAAATGTGCGAGTAACCCAGGGCTCGGTGTTGAGCCCGACTCTTTTTAATGTATATATGGCCCCATTGGCCTCTCTCGATGAAAAATTTGGAGCCAATATAACGTATGCTGACGAATCTCAAATTCTGTTTACTTATGGGAAGGATGCTCCTTTTAATGAACTCTTAATCAGTGAATGTCTGTCCAACATTTTTGGATGGTTTCATCTGAACCAGCTGTCCTGTAATTCGGCAAAGACCGAAATTATCTTCTTTGGACACACTCCAGGGGACGAGTGGAAAAAATGGTGGCCACAGGACCAGCCTTCTCCACCCAGCCCTGTGACTACAGTGAAAAATCTTGGAGTCTTATTGGACTCAGATCTCTCTATGAAGTCGCAGGTGAAATCTGTGACGGGCACAGGTTTTAGGCTTCTAAAAATTATGAGGAACTTTCTTTCCCTCCTGCCTCTGTCCCATAGACAGACTGTAGTTCAGGCCCTTATAATTTCTAGATTAGACTACGCAAATGTTCTCTATCTGGGCATCCTGAAATTTCTTGTGAACCGTCTGCAGCTGGTTCAGAATACTGCGGCCAGGGCTGTTGTGAGGGTCGGTCCTAGGACCCATCTGGCTAGCCTCTTCAAAACACTACATTGGCTCAAAATAAAAAGCAGAATCGATTTCAAGGCACTGGTCCTTGCTTTCAAAGCGCTTCACGATATAGGGGCCTCTTATCTTAAAAAGAGAATTACCCCCTACTGCCCGGGGAGGACGTTAAGATCTTCTACTCTTCATCTGCTTGTGGTGCCAAAATTCTTTCTAACCAGGAAGGGAGGTCGTTCCTTCCAGGTGATCGTCAGTAAGTTATGGAACTCCCTCCCTCTGGCCCTCAGGAGCGATTCTGAACTTCTTAGTTTTAGACAGCATCTGAAGACCTGGCTGTTCCCCCTATAGACTGCAATATGTCGCTGTGATAGGACAGAAAGACGTGTGTGAGCTCCTGGAGTTTGGCAGGTACTTTTAGCGCCGGGAGACTCTTTTTGGGTAGCCGAGCGCTTTATAAATCCCCTTTAACATAACATTCTCACTATGGTCCATTCATCCGGACTACCTTTCTTTACCACTGCCACATAGCACACATACTTATGTTTCATTTTTGTCTTGCAGGTTTCCTACGCTGCTTCTACTGGAGTCCAACCCATATTTTTTTAATTATACTGTTCTATTAAAGTTACATTTCTATTTATTACTGTTTTAATAGAGGTTACTTATTTTTTCAAATAAATAACTGAGTGTATAGGTCTTCTTTTCCTGATGACAGTTGTCTATTGTTTATTGTGAAAATCATTTGTTTATAGGAGATTTTAAGGACAACACTATTTAACATTAGAGTGCACCTACCAAACATAATCTAACTGTTAGACAAATGAAGCCTGGGTAATTGTACAACTGCAAGAGTTCTATAAGTGTATCACTTTATAACACCATAAGTACTGCCCGTGTGATTAAAGAAGAAATAAGGCACTGCCTAGGACCACCGAGGCTTCAGGGACTGCCGAGGCCCACCCTGCATATTTAAATAAAGACCCGGAGTGTGGCGATCCCCGGACTTCAGTTGGCCTCCAACCCCCCCAACAATTAGAAAACAATACCCGGGAAGGTGGAGCTCCCCTACGCTGCAACACGTCTCTGTGCCCTTCCGCGCCTAATGTACATGTGACATTAGGATCCCCAGTCCTACAGAGACCCCGCAATATAATAAATTGATTGGCCACGGAACATTACCCACCCACCAGGGGCCTCATTTAAAAGAATTGGTGAGACCCCACATTTTTTTTGTTTTGTTCTTTTCTCTCCTTTTTTACCATCCGCTTCCCCTCTATTACAGCGATACGAGGTTTTCCTCCTCTCGCTTCAAGTAGTCGAACAAGTATTTGCTATCACAGGGTGGAAGCCATGTACCACCCTCTAATAGCAAACACAAATGTCCAGCTAATGCAAACCCCGGGACATTGTATGAGCTGCGCCTGAGACGCCCTCCCTACTACCATGATGCATTTGTTAGTGTAAACGCATACTAACACTACTTACACACGTGTAGTACAGCGACCAGAATGTAGTGAAGAAGCAGAGGAAGTGCAAAATCTAAAAATATAAATCCTACCAGAAGTTGGATGACATAGTTCAATGACCCGACAACCCTGGCATGAGTAGAAACAGCAACACGAACAAAACGTGTCTTCAGCACAACGCAAGCAATTTTGAAATATTGCAGAGTGGTGCGTTCTTTTTGCCTTCTCCCACTCGTTGCCAAATGTATGTAGTGAAGAAGCAAACATGAAGTGAATCCAATAAGTGAATTAATTACAAGAAAACAAGACACCTGAAACAAACACCAACAGGAGCAGACAGCGAAGCAACCATCTAATCCAGCACCGTTTACAGACTCCACAAGGCCGTGTACAAACTCCACAAGGTTCCCCTAATGACAGCACTACATTCTAACATTACATACTGAAGGCCATATTATCAAGGAACGGCGTTAAAACTTATTGCCGCTTTAGCAGCAGGAAACTGCCGCTAAAACGGAGATAATGGGCTTGATAATATGCCATAGCGAATTCCAATAGAAGCCCATGTTCTCGTGTGGAGTTTGCTTCTATCGGAATTCTCTACGGCATATTATAAAGCCCATTATCGCTGTTTTAGCGGCAGTTTCCTGCTGCTAAAGCGGCGATAATTTTAACGCCGTTCCTTGATAATATGCCTCTTAGATTCTAGTAGAATTACATACCAACATTCTACTATGACTTACAATGAAATACTACACAGAGCACATGACTTTACAGCAATGAGCTCATAGTTTCATCCACGAGTCTTGACACCGGTAGGGGTAAGACTTTCGCTTCCCACTCCCTATATTGTATAAACGTAAACTAACCCTTCTTCCACAAGTATGCTACAGCGCCCAGAGCGCATCACTTTACAGCAATGAGCTCACAATTTAGGCTCACGGTTTAATCCCCGAGTCTTCACACCAGTAGGGATGAGCAGTTAGCTTCCCACTCCCTATATACTATAAATGCATACTAACACTACTTACGCACTTATACTACAGCGGCTAGTATCCTACACACTTTACAGCAATGAGCTCACAATTTAGGCTCACGGTTTAATCCCCGAGTCTTCACACAGTAGCGGTCAGTAGTTTACTTCCCACTCCCTGTATGGTATAAATGTCTACTAACACTACTTGCACACGTATGCTACAAACACCAGACCACATCACTTTACAGCAATAACCTCACGGTTTAGACTTTCGGCTTCATACGCGAGTGTAGCACCATATCATATAACCACCATGCCACTCTGAGTAATACCGCACTTTCAGACTGTTTTTTTTTTTTTTGTTTTTTTTTTTGAAACCGTTTATTGCAATCTCAAGAATATACAAGTATGGGCCTACAACCTTCCGGCCGGCCGCTAGAATGACAGGAGCATATGACATACGTACAAAAACACTTGGCGTTGCAGAGCAGCAAAATCAGGAGGTATCAGCGTCGTGGGCCACATCACTCTGACCCCACAATACGGCTTCATTTTATACAAACAACACAAAAACCACACCCGCAAGGCAACCCGCAATCGAAAGTAATAGCACGTGCTCCCCGAACGGGGGACCCCAGCCATCCACAGGAGTCTAAAGAGGGGAAGGGGAACAGATCAAGGACTGGGGGAACTCCGTGCTCGGGGCTAGGGAAAGGAGTCAACTAAGGGGACGGGGCTGGTGAGGCCGCAGGCAGCAGTGGTGGCGCGCAGATACCCCCGCGGTAGGCGTTCCAGGGGCCCCATACTTTCACCCATGCCCCAGGCTTACCCCTCGCCACATACACCACCTTTTCTCGGAACATGCACCAATCCATGTGTTCTTTCCAGGCCGACACCGCCGGGGGCCTCTGGGATCCCCACAGTTGAGCAATGTCACGCTTAGCTATCATATATCCCAGAGTCACCCATCGCGTCTGCGGAACCGAGTAGTCAGTTGGTTCCCACACATTCAGCAGGCATCTCCTCGCTTCAGGCAGCAGCGCGACATGCGTAACCACTCGCAGGACCTCATGCACACCACGCCAGAATCGCTCCACCTTCGGGCATTCCCACAAAATATGCAAAAAAGTCGCCAAAGCACCACACCCACGCTTACACAACCCATCCTCAGCATAGCCCATACGCAGAAGCCTTGGCCCCGTCATGTAAACCCGATGGAGTATCTTAAGCTGGACGAAGCGAAGGCGAGCCGGTATGGCCACCTCCTTCGGAGAGGCCACCGCAGAAATCCAGTCTTCGTCGTCCAACTCCAGCCCGTCGGCAACCCAAGCCTCGCGGAGGCCAGTCAGCAAGCCCGAGCGGTCATTAATCAATTTTTTGTAAATAAGGGAGATCGTGCTGTCCGGAACGTGGCCATCCAGCACTCTATCCTCCAGGGGGGAAGACTCCGGGATGGAGGCGACGTCTGGGAAGACTGAGCCCAGCGCGTGACGGACCTGCAAGTACCGAAAGTATTCACTGCCCTGCAGCTGAAACTCCGTCTGCAGCGTCTCGAATGTTTTAAATCCCCCCCTCGTCCAGAGGTCCCCCACTTTACTGATGCCGATCGTGTCCCACTTCTCGAAGCCCTTCGAGGTCCACAGGGAGCCCAATCTCTCAGACGCGTACAACGGTGATGCCCGGGTCAAACGGTCCTTCCACCCCATAGCTGCGTTAGCCGCGTGCCATACTTGTACCATGACACGCGTAGGTCCCGTCAGGCGGGGGCCGGGCGCGCCAGAGTAGAGCGCTCGATTATAGTCGCCACCAGGCAGGAGCATCTTGTCCATTTCAAATGCCGGGGTTAAGGCAGGCCCGTAAAGGCCATGATTAATTGCAGCTAGCTGGGAGGCCCAGTAATACCGTTTAATATCCGGGAGGGCAATCCCCCCGTCGTACCATGGGAGCCTCAACTTCGCCAGGGCAATACGCGGCCTCCCGTCCCAGAACAGGCGGCGCTGTAGACTCTCCACCTCACGGAAGTAGCGCGCCGGGACTAAATCCATAGTATTCTGGAGAGCGTACAGGAAGCGTGGCAACGACATCATCTTAAACAATGCCGCCCGGCCGAGCGGCGAAAGCGGCAGGCGCCGCCAGCGCGCGACGTCCTCCTTCAAGCGCTGGAGGGGGGGAAGCAAAAACCGCTCGTAGCGGGCCTCCGGGTCCAGAGTAATGTAAACCCCCAGGTACCGAAACCCCTGTGAGGCAATCTGGATCGGACAGCCCCGCGGGAGGACGGGAGCCTCCCCGGAAAGCACATACACACATGATTTAGCCCAGTTTATGACAAGGCCTGAGTTGCGGCCGAATGAGCGCAAAACATCAACCAGGACAATCAGTGATTTACGCGGGGAGGCTAGGTACAAAAGGATATCGTCAGCGTACAGGGACACGCGGTCCTCATACTCGGGGGTCCAACGGAGACCACGGATGGAAGGGTGCCACCGCAGCCACTCCGCCAGGGGTTTCAAGGCCAGCGCGAACAGGAGCCGCGACAAGGGACAGCCCTGTCGCGTGCCCCGTCCCAGCTCGAATGGGACCGATACTCTTCCATTCACCACCACCTGCGCCAATGGGCCCGAATACAACAATTTGACCCAGCTGATGAACCCCGGGCCAAATCCAAACTTCGCCAGCATAGCCCAGATGTATGGCCACTCGAGCGTGTCAAACGCCATGGTGGCGTCTAAGGACGCCAATATGGCCGGCTCCCGCACAAACGGGACACGCGCGAGCACCCCGTGCAAGCGCCGCAGATTAAGGGCCGTGTTGCGATGGGGAATAAAGCCGGACTGGTCTTGGTGGACCAGATCGCCCACCACGCCGACCAGCCGGTTGGCTAGCACCCTGGCGAGGATTTTGGGCTCCGCATTCAAGAGCGAGATAGGCCGGTAGGATGTAACCCGGTCTCGAGGTCTCCCTTCCTTGTGGATCACCACAATTGTAGCCAGACGTTGGTCCGGCGGGAGGGAGCCCAGCGAGTGGGCCGCCAGGAACATCGCACGGAGGTGGGGTGCCAGTACATCCGGTCGCAGCTTATACAACTCAATAGGGATGCCGTTCGGGCCCATGGCCTTGCCGGATGCGACCGAGCGTATGGCAAGGGCAATTTCGTCGGAGGTAGGAGCGGCATCTAACGACACCCTGTCCTCCACCGAAAGGGAAGGCAGCGCGATATCCCTAAGCAGGGCATGGGAATCCTCCTCCGAGCAGGGAGAAACCGGGGAATACACCTCGCGGAAGTAATCCGCGAAACAAGAGACAATGTCTTCTGGCTCGGTGACACGCACACCATCCATCCTCTCAATCAGCGGGACCACACGACTCGCTCTCTCCTTTTTATCCAACCATGCAAGCAGTTTACCAGCCTTATCACCCACATCATACAGTCGCCCCTGTTGCTCTCTATAGAGGCCCCTGGCCGCCTCCGTGACGAGGGCCCTGTAGGCCGCCTGCTTAAGTTGTAGGACATGTAGTGCAGCATCCGTCACCCCACCCTCTAGATCACCCTCCAATTCAGCGATTTCGGCCTCCACCCGGGTCACCTCCTCCTGCTCGCGCCTCCGGGCATGGGAAATAAAGGAGAGGGCCTCCCCTCTAAGAACTGTTTTGAAGGCTTCCCACAGGGAGATAGCCGAAGGGACGGACCCCACATTCTCATCGAAATACCGCTGCAAGGATTTAATCAAATCAGCGCGAATGGTGGGGTCGCGCAGGTACCAGGCATTGATTGGAGCTACCCTGCCCTCCCCCCTCGGGAAGACATCAACGTGCAACAGGAGCGGGGAGTGATCTGAAATACCCCGCGCCAAATGGCGCACCTCTCCTACCCTCCCAACATAGGCCGCAGGGACAAGGACATAATCAAGCCGTGAGAGGCTACCATGGGCACCCGAGTGGAAAGTGTACTGCAGCTGCGTGGGATGTTTTAAGCGCCAGCAGTCCACCAATCCCAGTGTATCTAAGAAGCCGGACAGCCACGCCTGCGCCCGGGGGAGGTCCCTAGGGGGGTGACGATCCACGGTCCCAGAAACCACCGCATTGAAGTCCCCCCCAACCACCAGAAGCCCCCCCGGAAGGTCAAGGAGGAGGCGCCCTAGGTCTGCAAAAGTCGTAGACTGTAACCCCGGTGGGACGTACACTGATACAAAGACAACTACTTTACCCTCCATTCTCCCCACTAAGACAGTGTAGCGTCCCCTCTCATCATGGCGCACCTCGTCTATTTCCAACGGGAGCGAGTTCTTCACCATGATGCCCACCCCCCGTGAGCCCGACGTGAAGCCCGAGTGGGCCACCAAGCGATAGCCACGCCGATTCATGGCACAAAAGGAATTACCAATAAGGTGTGTCTCCTGCAGAAAGACCACATCTGGCGAAAGTCGTTTCAAATACTGCAGGACCACACCTCGCTTAATCCTATCCCCCAGTCCGTTAACGTTCCAGGACAATAAAGTCAGGTCCCTACCCCCCATCACATACAGAAGCCATCATTCGTCCCCCGGAGAGCACCTTAAAAACACCAATACAATAAAGGGTTTGCCTTGCGGTAAAAACGAACAACACCCCACCCCAACCCACCCATCCCAACAGAACTCCCCCCTCCCTGCACCCCTGCATGAGCCCAAACAGCCCCCCCAAAGTGCAGTGTGCCTGTCGCCCCATGAATGATTAAACTAACTAGTCCCCCAGAGGAGGAGGGAGAGCCCCCAAGAGACCCCGTACCACCTCCACAGGAGGGAGACTTAACAAACAGTCAAAAATGACGACAATGTTGTCCAGAGCGAGGCCTACTATTAGTCCCTCAGTCCTGATCCGGCGAGCCCTCCCCTCCAACCGCGCCCCCCCAACCCCCCCGGCCCCGATCCCCGGGCAAGGAGTCCAACCAGTCCCCGGCCGTCTCGGGACGATCAAAAAAGTGCGTGCGGCCATCCACCTCCACCCGCAACTTAGCTGGAAAAAGCATCGCATACTTGAGGTTCAGGTCCCGTAGACGACGTTTGACTCCGAGAAAGCTCAGTCTCTGCTTCTGGACCGCTGGGGTGAAATCAGGATAGAAGTTTACGTCCATATTGTCAAGTCTGACCGGTCCTTGTTGCCTAGAAGTCTGAAGGATAGCGTCTCTGTCCCGAAAGTTGAAGATCCGGGCAATGAGAGGCCTCGGAGGGGCTCCGGCCTTAGGTCTTCCTCCGGGAACCCTGTGGGCACGTTCCACCGCAAAGAATTTACTCAGCCCCCGGGGCTGGAGATGGGTGAGAATCAGGTCCTCCACAAACAGGTCCGCCGCCGCCTCCTCACGTCCCTCCGGCACCCCAACAATGCGGACATTGTTCCTCCGGGCCCGACCCTCGGAATCCTCCAGTCGACGATCCATCAGGGCGCTCGCCTGGCCAAGCCGGCGCACCTCCTTTTGGAGGGCCGCCACGTCCGCTGTAAGGCCCGAGGTGGTGTGGGCCAAAGAATCGACCCGGTCATTGGTCTTGGATAAATCGGCCCTCACCAGGCCAACATCCACGTGGACCGAGTCAATCTTTTGCGCCAGTGTGTCAAAGCGCTGGTCCACCGAGGCCTTCATCTCGGCGATAGCGCCCATGACATCTCGCAGGGTCAGATCCGCGAGCAGCGCAGGAGCATCAGTCGGGCCCTCAGGGGACCTACGCGGCACCTCAGGAGATCCCTTCTGGAGGGTGTAGCGGTCCATGCTGTTGGACTGATGGGCTGCGCCACGGCGGGTCGATTTCACCTTTGCCCGGTCGCCATCTTGCTTTGTGGACATGGTTTCAGTCCCCAAATCGTGCCAATCACCTCGGAAAAGGCCGACAAACCAGTTTATGGGCTCCGGGGGGGGCAACCACAGGTCCGCAGGACGGATCACAGCCGGCGGGCCAGCAGGGCACCCCAACGAGGCCACACCACCGCACACCGCCCCGCAACCCAACCTCGCCTACGCAGCAAGGAGGGTGCAAAAGCGAAAGTGAAAGTGCGGGGTACGCGAGTCGCCCAGCCCTGCCCGCCGCTGTTGATCACTTTGTCTCCGGATCGCCCCGCAACTCCAATCCGGGGGGCCGGCATGGAGAAGGCCGCAAACCTCAATCGGTGCTCCCGCCGGTGTCCGAGGTCCAATTTGGAAGCGGAAAACGGGTGACACCTCAGCTCGGGCTCACCAACACAGTCCCCTCATCTAGGACAGGATATTTTCAGGATTTATGTAGGAGGTCACGGAGGTCCTCGGGAGCCTCGCACCTACGCGGCCATCTTGGTTGCGCGCTAGGCTCCTCCCCCACTTTCAGACTGTTAACAGTGATAACTACCTACTGGCGACCACCAGTAGGTAATCAAGAACAAATTACAATAGTTCCTTTATTCCTTTAGCTTTCAAACATTCTCTCTATTACTGTCTTTCTATATTTACTTCAAGTACACATCGAAGTCAGAAATGCAACATGTTCTATCAACACACTTTCTAGAACATTCTACAACACGTGAAGGTTAAAAGTTCATCCATTTTTTTAAACCTAACGATATTTTTTTGCAATATTTTCTCAAACATTTAACGGCACGTGCAGGTTAAAAGTTCATTATAGTTTTAAGTTCGAACAGTGCCTTACAAATGCAAGTAGCAGGTGTGGTTGAGTTGAGCAAATTTTATCCTATAATATGTACTATAATATGTACGTGCAAACTGCTTTTTCTTTACCAATCACAAACATACTTTTCCACAAAACGAATGTGCACCCTACTTTTAAAAAACAATGCTTTTCATCTCCCAATCAGGTACCATTTTGTGTGCGAAAAGAAACTAGTTCCCCATCTTTAAACATATCTCTTATTCTACGAAGGAACTGCATGAGCTACAGACATCTTTCCATACCTTCCAGCCATACCTTCAAAATGCTAGTATGGATCGTAGAACATAGCTATGTTTTCTGGTGCAAGAGGTATGCAGAACAGAGATGTATTGACTTAGACCTAGGTTTACAAAATGTGGACATTAAATGGTTTGGACAGAGAGGATTGAAGTGGCACCAATTGTTGCCTTTGGTCAAAACCTGTTTGCATCTCCAACACCCTGACCTCATGATTGTGCACTGTGGTGGAAACGACCTGGGCACATTGACTGGGGTAGATTTGGAAATGCTTATGAAGAACACCTTTGGACAATTGATGTTACTTTTGCCTCAAACTGTCTATTCCAATATATGCCAAAGACAGAAGTGGAAATGGTCCAAACTATTTTTTCCTCAGATTGAAAAATCTCTGAAAAAAGTCAACAAAGCTTTCTCTGCATACCTCAGAGACCACAAAATGGGGTCCATATACAACAACAACATACGTTTTGATATGGCGGATATATACAGAAGTGATGGAGTACACTTAACAGATCAGGGAAACCGAGTTTTCCTGAATAACTGGAAGCTGTGCATCCGCACTGATATGTAGTTCCAACTAATGAACATAAGGGCTCTTTTAGAGCCACCGTATAACTTACAACTTAGGCCCCTTATTTTAGGGCCATATAACGCCAACTCCCACACCCTCGCCAAAATGTATTCTCCACACAGCTGTGGCGCAGCAGCCAGACCATCTCACTTTGCATCACAGACCTCTCGCTTTGATCCCCAGCTCTACTCACCCATAGGGGTGAGTAGTTTGCGCTCTACAAATACCATATTGATTTATATTTGCACTCCCTATACAACACCACCTAAGCACCATACACAAGTTACAATGTTCTAAACAAAGGTTCATCCAAGTACCTATAACTACATGCTGACACTACTTACAAAAATGTGGCACAGCGGCCAGAGCACATGACTTCACTGCATATGACACACAGTTTGGGCTCACGCTTTAATCCCCGACTCCGGCAGCAGCTCAGAATAGCAACATGAGACTCTAGACAATACCTCACATATATTCTGTACCCCAGGACTTTCATACCAGTACGGGTCAGTAGTTCGTCCTAGTAGTTATAAACACTTCCGGACACTACTTCCACAACTGTAGTGCAGCGGCCACAGCACATGACTTCACAGCATAAGACACACAATTTGGGCATATGCTTTAATCCCAGAGTCCCACACCAGCTCACCTTACCCGCATCAGACTCTACCTAATACCTCACTTAATTTCCACAGCCGACCAGTGGTAAATACTTCACTTCGCACCCCCTCTATAGCACACCCTAAACACCCCACAGAGGTTACAGTGCTCCTACTCTTCTATTTCCCTCTTTTTTCCCCCTTTTTCCCCCCTTTTTTCACCTTACTCGCTTCAACGGAATCAAAAAATGGCGGCCAACACTTCCTAGTTGCAACCGCTCGCACCGCTCGCAGCCAATCAGCAACAGGTTCGTGCTCGGAACGTCTCAGCCAATCAGATGGTAGAATTCCCAAATATCGGTATCTGTAAATTATAATATTTCTCAAAAACTACTGAACGAATTTACACCAAATAAACACAAGCGGGCTTTCTAGACCAATACCCTTCTCCCTGCCTAATTTGGGGTAATTCCGTTCACCCGTTCGACCTGTAGCTTTGTCTAAAGTTTTCTATGTAAATTAACATGGAGAAAACACGTTTGGTGACCCGCTTTTTCCTAGGCCCTCCCTTGATGAATCACCCCCAAACTTTCCACATAGGAGCTGATCTCAACAAAGAATTTGTTTTTAAAATTTTGCAAAGAATCGTCAATCGTCGCCAAAGTTATTGGGAATAGAATGTTGCCATTTTTCTATGGTAAGTAGGTCCTAACTATAACTACCTACTAGCAACCGCCGGTAGGTAAGATATAAATATATATGTATATATATGTATATATTTTTTTTTTTTTTTTGGGACTCTGACATTGAAAAAGGTCGTGAAGACCGAAACCGGTTTGTCAGTATGGTGGAATAAAGCTCTTCAAAATTACTGGCTCGGAGTGCATTACCTGCTTTAGAAGGCTAAGGCGTTTTGGTTCGAGTATTTTCACGGATCGCCACCATGTCGTATTTGCACCCGGAAGAAAGTGAGCGGCGGCGTGCGGCGAAAACTGGTGAAAAATTCAAAGAAGTGCCGCCGGCTCTGCTATGGAATAAAGGGAAGATTTTCAACTAACACGGAAGTGCGGGAGAGGCTAGACGGCAAGCCCGGATCAAGAAACATTGTATCCGGTTCAAAGCGAAGAACAACAACCTGGGTGAAGGAGGAATCAAGTCGGCGGTGAGTCGGAGGACCCTCGTGCAGACTGAAGACTCCAGAACCCGGTGAGTTGAAAAGCCCCCTGCCCGTGTATTATCCCATGATTTTCCGAGCATTCTTGTGAGCCACAAGTGATTTCAAGAATAATAACGTGGTGTTGCAGTAATCATTGCCACACCAAGACTGCTGAAAAATCAAAAGCCACCATAACAGTCAAGAAAATGTTCAGCGAAGAAGAACGGCTAGAAGCCGCAGTGTCCATCTTCTCAACAAAAAGTCAGTATTCTAGAGTTGGAACGAACGAACCAAGGGAAGATACCCCCAGTACGTTAAAGGGACTCTTTAATGCTTTAGAAAGAACATATGAAAAAGAAGTTTGTAAATGGTGGGAGGCTACCTCACTGCGCCAATATCTTGAAGTGGAATGTATTCCTCGAGGGTTAAGGATATACACTGTACCCTCCGATGAAAACCCGGACCCGAATCTTTTAGTAGAATGGATTCAACATACCACGAAATCAGCTGTGGGAATGGTAGAAATCCTTATCAAGTATGCAGTCAGAGATCGATGCAAACTGCTTGAAGAAATACAACGCTTAGAGGACCTAATCGCACAGGACTCAGCGAAAGAAAGAGCGGAGAGTCTAAGGTCACAAATGAAACAGCGGTTAGTAAAATACGAAGATACTATAAGACGCAGGAAGCATGAGAAATTTGCGCGGGATCAACGGGACTACGAAAGTGGAAGAATTCTAACGTTTGCTAAAAAATTCGATCAGCCCAGAAAAGCGATACAAGAGGCTAAAGGCAAGAATCTCCACATACAGGTTACGTCGGAATCAGATCTGGAAACAGACCACTCTGAGACTGAGGGTGCAAGTGGTAGCAGGCCAGAGCCGACAACGAGCTTCACAGAGACATTACAAGAGAATCAAGTGGGGCCGGCAAATTTTTGCGACGAGTTTCAAGTCATCCAACAATCGTGGAGGCTGAATACACAGAGGCCAAAACCCCCCGAAAGAGAAAAAGGAAAACAAGACGGGGTGGAAAGAAGCACAAAAGGAACCGTGAAACAACAGTACACACCGAGATTAACGAAGAGCAAGAAAAAGAGGGGGGCATATCAGGCCTAGAATCTGACCTAACGGTGATTAATCTGTCACACAAAAAGCTTACCGATACGGAAATACAGGTGCTAAAGAAAGGGCTGACCTTCTGCCCTACGACTCAGTGGGACTATGCTCAAACAAGGATAGACCTTTATCAATTTATAAGAAAATTTAAGTTACGAAAAATGTTTTCTGGTAGGCTAGTACAACCAGCTGTGATGACAGAAGAAGCCAATCCAGTATCCAGTTCATTGACAGTAGCAGATCTAACAACATTACAGACCATAAATACCCTGGCTGAAAATCTAACAGTGAGTCAGGAGGAAGCACAAGGTGGAGAACTCGCCCTAATAAGAGACATGGATCTGATGCAAGTGGGTGGCATGAGCCGCTTGAAAAGAAAATCAAGATTTATTCCTAAAACAGGATTTGACATGATTGACAGTTTTCAGGAAATGGTCATTCAAGATCTTGACAATTTGAGAACTGCATCCAATCCCAAAGATGTGAAATCACAGAACATATCTAGAAAACAACGGGAAGCTATTAAATCATTACAGGAGGACAAATCTTTGGAAATTAAGCCTTCAGACAAGGGCAGCAATGTCGTCGTCCAGGACAAAGAGGCGTATGAGTTGGAAGCTTTAAGGCAATTAAGTGATGTGGACTGCTACAATAAAATATCTAGACAGCAATACAATGAGAGTGTCTTAGAATTTCATTGGGTAATTAGTGGGTGGCGGGATAAGGGAATTTTACATCAAGATGAGTTTGAATTTCTAAAAGTAGATTACCCCACCATCCCTACCTTCTACCACATCCCCAAACTGCACAAAAATGATAAGAATCCTCCAGGAAGACCCATCATGTCCTCCAAAGGAAGCCTCCTAGAAAACACCTCAAAACTGATTGACACCATACTGAGTCCTTTTGTTGGCAATTTGGTATCTTATGTTAAAGATACATCAGATTTCATTAAACAAATTGCCAACATACCATGGGAGGAGAACCAGATGTTGGTCACCATGGACATAACCAGTCTATACACCAGTATCAATCATGAACAGGGTTTGGAAGCGATTAGGAATTTTCTAAAAACAAGATCAATACAACATATTGAGCACAATCAAATGATCATTGAGCTTATGGCCTTTTGCCTATATAATAACATCTTTTTATTTGGCAACCAATTATATATCCAGAAACAAGGTACCGCGATGGGCACGTGCTTCGCCCCCAGCTACGCGAATCTTTTCGTGGGCTGGTGGGAGAAGCACGTGGCCTGGTATGGGGCAAATGAGCCCTGGGTGAGCAAAATTGCCGTCTGGATCAGGTACATCGACGATATTTTTATCGTCTGGAAAGGGTCGCAACAAGAATTTCTGACATATCTTGATCTCCTGAACCACAACATCTATAACTTACATTTCACTAGCAACATTAGTGATTCAGAAGTGGCCTTCTTAGATCTACTGGTATATGTAAGTGATGGACAATTAATAACCAAGCTATACCGCAAAGCCACCGCAGGTAATGCCACCTTACATTTTACCAGTCAGCATCCTAGATGCCTGGTGAATAGCATCCCCTATGGGGAGTTACTGAGGATAAAACGAAACAGCACACTAGACACTAACTATCAAGGATCAAAGAAAGAAGCCATCAAACGGTTCAGTGTAAGAGGCTATCCAGAAAAAACATTGAAAGCAGCGGAAAAAAGAGCAGATCAGGAAGAAAGAAATCTGCTTCTAGCAAAAAAACAGAAGGAGAAACAAGATGATACAACCAGGTTAATTTTGACATTTTCGAAGAATTCTCCTCAAATACGTCAAATCATTAACAAACATTGGAGAATCTCGAGGGCAGATATGGTCATAGGGAAAGAACTGCCCCAACATCCTAGCATTACATACAGGAAGAACACGTCTTTACAGGACCTATTAGTACACAGTCATTTTGAAAAAAGTGCGAAAGGCAGAAATGAAATTAAAGGGTTTTTCCCCTGCCTTAAATGCAAAGCTTGCAAGAATAGTAAGAAGATCAAAGGGTATAAGGTCACAGGAAGACCAACAGAAAAATGAATCCTTAAGTTTTTAAATTGCAACTCAGACTTTGTAGTGTACTGTCTGAGTTGTCCTTGCAATTTGCTGTATATTGGAAGTACGGTGCATCCCGCAAAATAGAGGGTGTTGGAACACATGCGGGCTATCACAAATAAGGATAAAAACTATCCAGTCGCACGCCACTTCTCTTTACATCACCATAGTGATAGTCACCAGCTGAGCTATTTTTGCCTAGACCAAATACCTGTAAGACAAAGAGGGGGTGACAGGGTCAAAAGATTGCGCCAGGTAGAATCTAGGTATATTCTAGAACTGAGGACCAAGGCACCTCTAGGCTTAAACAGCGAAGAGGAACTGTGGGTGCATATAGGTTAATTTAGAAAGAGCACATATATAAGGACAGTTGTTCTCCACATCTTTCCCCCCTTTTTTGCTTCTGATATGTTATGAAAATATTTTCCTCTAAAAATGAAATATTCATGAGAAACAAAATCTTTACTCAGAAAAGTTAGGAACCATGTACTCAATTTGAAAATGAACTGCAACAGAAGATGGAACGTTAATTAGATTTGTAAAATGTATTATAATATTGTAGAGCTAATTTTTCTTCCTTTTTCCTTCTTCCTCTTTGAAATATAATACATGTTGGGTGTTCTATGAAATAATATTACATCATATGATCTGATCATAAAGAAAAAACGGCATAGCCCATTCAGGGCATAATAATCATGAATCCAAGGGTAGAAACAAGAATGTTATATATGCATGAATTAGAAAATGTAATTACAGTGGACAACAACACTACGAAAATTATTGTTAATGACTATTTTTCTCCCCTACAAATGATAATAATTTTGTGAATATTAATTGTGGACTGTATGCTAGTCATTGGGAATAAGAAACTCCAAGATGGCTATCGCATGTGTAAACCAGGAACACAGTAGCCCTTCTTCTATGTTTGTTTAAGCATTGGAGTCTTTTCTCTCTGCCGTTAACATCCGTGTATTTAAGACAATAATTTTAAATGGGACTCTGACATTGAAAAAGGTCATGAAGACCGAAACCGGCTTGTCAGTATGGTGGAATAAAGCTATTCAAAATTACTGGCTCGGAGTGCATTACCTGCTTTAGAAGGCTAAGGCGTTTTGGTTCGAATATATGTATATATATATATATATATGTATTCACTTAAAAAAACATAGGTTTCACACATGTTATAGTTAGCTGGACATTTCACTCATAAAAAACCATTGAAATTCCCCCGTTATAGTTAGTTCAGATAACTATAACTCGTGCGCCCGCAATCCACTGCTCATGACATGGTCAGTGGCATCACTCATGACATCACTGATGACATCATCCTTGAGATAGAGTGGCGGTCATGAAACATGTTAGGACGTGAATAATCTCAGCAATGCAAATTCCGGTTCCCCTAATGAAAAGGATTTTGACAGTTCGCCTGTGACGGAGTGCATCCCCGAGCTCGGGACACACCTTGAAGGATGTTTTACACGGCGGTCCAGGCCGTGGGGGACAGCACCACCCAAGAAGGAAATGGGGCGCAAGGTAAACACTAGACTGTTACCTGCATGCGACATCACAGTGCTTTAAAAATAACCGGGCAATTGAGGAGCTGGGGCCCACTGGAGGGTTGAAAGACTTTGAATAATTTCCCCAGTCGTGCAACACCCACTGGAGGGTCAAAATTAATTCAATATGCACTACGGATACCAGAATCCTTAGCACTATGGCTCACCTGTAACCTATTAAAGTTATTTAAAAAATAAAAAAACGAGTGCACATTGATTGTCTGCGCGAGGCTGAGGACTGCCTTTGAGAAAGGAGCTGGGGGCTCTGAAACATGTTAGGCCGTGAATAATCTCAGCAATGCAAATGCCGGTTCCCCTAATGAAAAGGATTTTGACAGTTCGCCTGTGACGGAGTGCATCCCCGAGCTCGGGACACACCTTGAAGGATGTTTTACACGGCGGTCCAGGCCGTGGGGGACAGCACCACCCAAGAAGGAAAATGGGGCGCAAGGTAAAGACTTGACTGTTACCTGCATGCGACATCACAGTGCTTTAAAAATAACCGGGCAATTGAGGAGCTGGGGCCCACTGGAGGGTTGAAAGACTTTGAATAATTTCCCCAGTCGTGCAACACCCGCTGGAGGGTCAAAATTAATTCAATATGCACTACGGATACCAGAATCCTTAGCACTATGGCTCACCTGTAACCTATTAAAGGTATTTAAAAAATAAAAAAACAAGTGCACATTGATTGTCTGCGCGAGGCTGAGGACTGCCTTTGACAAAGGAGCTGGGGGCTCTGAAACATGTTAGGCCGTGAATAATCTCAGCAATGCAAATGCCGGTTCCCCTAATGAAAAGGATTTTGACAGTTCGCCTGTGACGGAGTGCATCCCCGAGCTCGGGACACACCTTGAAGGATGTTTTACACGGCGGTCCAGGCCGTGGGGGACAGCACCACCCAAGAAGGAAAATGGGGCGCAAGGTAAAGACTAGACTGTTACCTGCATGCGACATCACAGTGCTTTAAAAATAACCGGGCAATTGAGGAGCTGGGGCCCACTGGAGGGTTGAAAGACTTTGAATAATTTCCCCAGTCGTGCAACACCCACTGGAGGGTCAAAATTAATTCAATATGCACTACGGATACCAGAATCCTTAGCACTTTGGCTCACCTGTAACCTATTAAAGGTATTTAAAAAAAAAAAACGAGTGCACATTGATTGTCTGCGCGAGGCTGAGGACTGCCTTTGAGAAAGGAGCTGGGGGTTCTGAAACATGTTAGGCCGTGAATAATCTCAGCAATGCAAATGCCGGTTCCCCTAATGAAAAGGATTTTGACAGTTCGCCTGTGACGGAGTGCATCCCCGAGCTCGGGACACACCTTGAAGGATATATATATATATATATATATATATATATATATATATATATATATATATACAATATGTGTTGCCACTTGCTTGGAGGTGCACTAAAAGAACAAAGCAGGACCCCATTATTTGCAATAAGGTCCTTTATTTTGTTGCAAACCGGCATTCATTTCGGAGTGTTCAGAAAAGGTCCTACGCATTTCAAAGCTCCTGCTTCTTGTTCACGGACCGGCGCTAGTTGATGGCAGAGATCACGTCATCTTTGCAAGCCCCTCATTTTAGTGGTAATTACCTGCCCCCAGGTGGGCGGCTCTGGTGCTCAGTTCTTTAGGTATCCTGGGACTTGTAGGATTTATTTGACTAATCCTTTTCCCAAATGTGACCGCCATACAACCTTGCTCTTAATAAATATTAGCCCTCCAGTGGGTTTTCAGAAAGGAATCCGGTTTAAATTGCAAGCAAAACTTTGTCTTTCCGCATTAGCGAAATTCCAGTATCTCGCTGCAGTCCATGAATTTTTATGGCGGTGCGAACTCCACGACCGAGGCTGGCCGTATTATATATCCAAAATGTGTTGCCACTTGCTTGGAGGTGCACTCAAGGAACAAAGCAGGACCCCATTATTTGCAATAAGGTCCTTTATTTTGTTGCAAACCGGCATTCATTTCGGAGTGTTCAGAAAAGGTCCTACGCGTTTCAAAGCTCCTGCTTCTTGTTCACGGACCGGCGCTAGTTGATGGCAGAGATCACGTCATCTTTGCAAGCCCCTCATTTCAGTAGTAATGACCTGCCCCCAGGTGGGCGGCTCTGGTGCTCAGTTCTTTAGGTAACCTGTTCAGTTTCCCTATTAGAATACTCAGATATGCTTATTGAAATGATAGATTTTTGTCTTCATCTCAATGTTTTTTTATTCAACAATAAGCATTATCTACTAGTCTAGGGAACTGCCATGGGGACATTATTTGCCCCGACATATGCTAATCTATTCATGGGGTGCTGAGATGCAGAAGTAGCCTGGAGTGAACAGAACAAGGTAAGGATGGAGCAAATGGTGTTATGGGTACGTTTTATTGACAATCTTTTCCAAATATGGGAAGGGGAAAAGTCAGACTTGGAATGTTTTCTGAGATCGCTGAATCATAATACATTGAATCTACAATTCACTTTTGATATCCAGGACAAAGAAATCAATTTCCTAGATAACACAGTCTACACAAAGAATGACAGGATCTGCAGTAAAATATATAGAAAACCAACAAGCACAAACAGCATACTCCATGCCAAATGTGGACATCCCCTATCGTTGAAATGGAGTGTCTCATATGGGGAGTTTCTGAGGGTAAGGCGCTGCTGCTCAGAGGAAGTATACTTCAAACACCAGGCCAAGGAAAATGTTTAAAAGATTCTTAATAAGAAGCTGTCCAGAAATGGTCCTAAAAGTTTCTTTAAATAGAGTCAGTGCTAAAAACGAGAAGCATTACTCATACAAAGAGAACTACCAAATCTGGTAAAAGGAAAAAAACAACCAGGATGTGGGGTGCATGACAGACTACAATACATCAAGTGGAAAAGTAAGAAATATACTCAGAGACAACTGGAGAATTCTGCTCATGGATGAAGAACTCAAAGAGATACTGCCAGACAACTGAACATTACTTACAGTAAAGCACCTTCATTGGGGGATCTTCTGACTAGCACCTATATGAAACCAACCAATCCTCAAATTAACATCGCTACATGGCTTCCACCTCCTACAAATGGCTTCTTCAAACGGGTCAAGTGTAAGGCCAGCAAACATGGCATAAATAAAACTGAATATAAAATCATCTAAGGCAAAATGAGCAAAATACAGGAGAATATCATGTGTGAAACGGAGACAGTTGTTTATATCCTGGAATGCCAATGTGGCACAAAATATGTGGGTAGTACTATCAATAAACTCAAGCTCTGCATACTTCAACATCTCAGAGCCATAATAAATAAGGACTACCAATACGCCATGGCAAGACACATATGGGAGATGCATTTAATATGAATTATTATTGCATCAAACATGCACAGATTATACTTTGAGGAGGAAATATGGAGTTAGAGCTACGCCATGAAGAATCAAAGAAGATTCTATTGTTGGGGGTAGACCCCCAATGGTCTAAATATGGATGCTGAACTGTATATTCATGTTTAATTATTTGTGGAACTGGGTTTTCGGAGTCTCCAAATCTCTTTGTACAGAATCATATACCCCTTAGGCCATAAGTACTTGGAGTTATAAACATGACCACCACACGTTGATGGATCGCTCATTACTTTGCAGATGTCCCCATCCATGGTGTTGAAATCATTTTAAAATAAGCCCTTTTAATTTTCTGTAGTTCCTCACAACTGTGGGAAATAATACAGCTATGCCAGTATGTTTTAGTGACACATAATGGAATCTTATTGCAGAACACATTCATGGACATAGTGGTGCATAACTGGGATACTTGCTGTAACCAATCTCATCCTGACTAATTATTCTCATGTTCAAAGATGGCTAGCACTTGCACTTTTGAAATAGCAGTTTAGCAATTTTTTTATAACGTTTTAACAATATTTTTACACAATTGACCAGTATTCTAATATTTATTTGAATCCACCTTTGTTATGGGTATTTTTTACTTGTAGTATCATTTGCATTGTTAGAACGCCATCCTTAAACTAATTGGATCCACTTATCAAATGCATACTTTTTTACATTGAATGACATGAGTACTGTATAGTACATTTACCTTATATGTAAAATCATTCCAATATATGAATTGAGCAACTTTTTACATTGTTTACAGCAATTAGCACTTTAGGATGGAGTACTGTATACATGGATCAGTACTATATACTGAACTGATATAACACTCCAGGATAGGAGTATTGTATCGGAGATCTGCATTGTTTGTAAGATCAATCAAATATACTATTTAAGCAACTTTTAATTATTTACATCAGACAGCACCTTATGATCAGTACATATGAATCAATTGTATATGCCAAACTCAACAATTGTATGCATTTAATGGACGATGGAGAGTTGTTAATATATAGCATTTATAGACAGGAGTAGTGTGTAGAATAAATTCTTCCATCAATGTCTGTCCTATCCCACTGGGATTTCTTAGCTATAGTTTTTAATTAAACTAGAGTATTTATATTTTAAACAAAATGTACATTATGTAGTAGGTAGCACTTTATTTTGCTTGATGGTCTTATGCCATAAATGGCATGAACACAAGCTTACTATCCCATGGTATGAATATGGAAATAGCATTGTTCACTGATTTAGTTCCCTTTTATGCATATCATTACCATACCCATTACATAGTCAACAGTGTGGGGTGCAGCCTGTGTCTATATTTCCCTATTATTCTGGATATTGTCATTGTCTTCCTTCTTATCTTTGAACATTTCATTTTGCCCCACTAGCCTCTATGGGCAATTGTTTTAATCATCACATTGGTTATATATGTGTATACTTTATAGTTGAGTTCTTTGAGATATAAACTGAAGATACCAATCGAATTATTGTCATTCTGTCAGTTACCGGTACTTTACTCTGATGTGAAAGCTATAAAGTAATACAGCCAGTTATATACCCGCTGTTAGTTTGGGGCTTCAATATTGTTCTGAAATTCATATATTGTGTGATATCACGTGGGAAATCTTGATAATTGATGAGCTTTTATAACTAAACTTGCCTGTGTAGTGTATAATATGTAACAACATGTGTGTGTTTCCCTTTAATTGTGGATGTGATTTTGGAGGGAATATTCCCTTTAAACGGCTTGTCTACACACCCAAACTCTATGACCCTGTTGAAGGCTCTGGCTGAAACGCATAGGTCTTGCACTGTGGTGGATATAAAATTTAAATGAGAAAAAAGGACTGCTTACAAATTGCTGGTGACTGGCTGTGCTTCTTTGTTCTAAACCCTCAGATCATGGGGGTTTGGCTTAAAATACGTCATACTTACCTGTACTTTAATTTAAAACTTTTACAACACATATGCTTTTACCATTCATGCCTTTACAACGCAATTCGTTGTAATGGCATGTGTGGTAAAGGCATATTTGTTGTAAAGACATGCAAGGTAATGGCATGTGTGGTAGTGTCACATGTGTGGAAAAGCTTGTGTGGTAAAGGCATGAGGGTTTTGGGCTTTTTGGTAATGGTTGTTTCCCCTTTGGAGATCTCCAGAAATGGTAAAACTTGTATATCACTTGGTTGGCCCACATCAAAATCCAAAGTGACTACTCCCAAGGATCTTTTTCCTTCTACAGTCAGTATTGGGGACTTCCTGAAGGGCATCCTTGACAAACTGTGAAGCTCCAGCTTCATAATTAGAAGGAGAAATAATTGCATAAGCCTACAACAAGCCTACCCCACATCAGGAATGGGGCCTATGAATCTAAAAATTGACTAGTGCAAGAAATTGTGATATTGTTTTAGAGGAGTGAAAACCCCACTGATGCTACAACCACAATCATGACAAGGTGAACCACAAAAGTCACTCATTTAATCTGAGCTTAACACTGTGGTAGATTGACACAAAAACAGTTTATGTACAGCACACAAACAGCAATAAACTGAAAACACAACACAAGAAACTAATTCAGATCAGGAGAGTACAACTGAATAAATAAAATTAATCCAGAACAACACAAATCCAATCAATAGAACTAGAAATATTGAATTTCCTTTTTTTGTTAGAGGAAAGTACCTAGAAGCACAAAGCGCCACTCGCAGTCATCTGGTCACGCTAGACCAGCGAAAATTTACAAATTCAGGCTGACCACAATTTAGCATGGGCCGGACACAGGGATCATGTTTGTTCTGCCAAAAACGTGCCTTCTCATGTCTGGACAAAAAGAGTACTGTTCACGTTGGAGGAGCCCATGTGGGTTAGGCTTTTGGCATGAAGCACAGGTCGAGCGTCACAGATGGTTGTTCCTGTGGCACAACGTGCAAGTCACAGATTGCCGGTTGTCGCAGGAAGCCACCATTGGTAGAAAGAGCTGGTCTTATTTGAGCGTCACATTGGCGGTCATTGCAGGCAGCAACATTTTGGCAGGCCCTTTTGTGTTCACGAGGATTCCAAACTTCAGAAATTTCCCCTTCTTCTTTAGGAGGAGCTCTCACAGATGCCTGACAAGTCTATAGCCTGGGGAGCACCTCTCGAGGATCTGGACTCACTCCAGCATAGGCTAGCAGCAGGGCTCAGGCAGGTCCAGCTGGTGCTGGGCAGCTGTGCTGTTGCAGGGAGGCCTCTGGAAGCTTGTTGTGTCCCTGTAGCTCACACAGGAGGTCAGCCAACCAACCCCTGGAGTTACTTTGGGTAGTCTGGTATCAATTTAAGTTGGTCTAAACTTCCTTCTTTGGACAGCAAGGCAGTTCTACAGGGAGCAGGGAAGTCGTTCAGACATCAGAGCAGTCCTTCATCTGAATCTTCCCTTTGTCCAGGAGTGTTTTGGTGAGTATTTCTTAGGGTTCTCTTTTTATATTTGGTGCCAGCCTTTGTGTGGGAAATTCCCTAGCCTACCCCAAAAACTGGTTCCAGTCCGTTCTTTCCCTGGGTTTGGCTCCAAACTTTCTAGGATACAAATGCAGGGCAGGCCTTGTGTCAAGTCTCTTTGTGTGTGCTGTTTGTAAGGTCCTTTGAAATGTAATCAGGGCAGTGTACAGCTTTTCTCGGTCTAGTATCAATCTGGATTTTCTTTTCCATTTCCATCCTACTTCTGGACGGCTGGTCTCTAGAGCCTTGATGCCTTAGGATAATTCTCACGCTCTACAAACTACAAATCAATCAAAATCTACTCAGTCATCCTACCAGGAATTCCCTCTTCCAGCTACACCCAGGTCCTAATTTTTGCTGGCTGGGCCCAATACACATCCTTCATTGGGGACTATTAGCAGGCCCAGGCTGATGGAAACTACCAGAAAGGCCCCAGAAACTTTGGACAGGAAAAATGCCAACTTTCTAAAAGTGGCCGTTTCAAATTTGTATCTAAAATCCAACTTAACTATTAAAGAGGACTTAAAATTGCAATTCATTTTAGTGTAAACTGCACTTTTTTATGTGCTACCAATCTGAAGTTAGCACGCATTATTGAAATAGGGTAACCCAGTATTAGTCAATGGGAGAGATAAGCCTTACAACAGTGATAATGACTTTAGAAATGTTTCACTGCCAGGAAAATTTTAATTTAAACACATGTCCTACTTTTAAAATGCCAGGTCCTATAAACAGTTACGGCCTACCTTAGGGATGACTTATAAGCAGTAAAAAGAAAGGTTTATTCCTAGCAAATGGCTTATTCTTGTTAAATGGAATGTGTTGCACACACCCGTTTTTCAATTAATTCTGAGTATAATTAAACAATACCTCTTGTTTCGTGTGTTTACTGCTGCTTGGCGTGTAGGAAAGGAATGAGACTGTCTCCCTCATGGAATAAATGATTTGTACGACAAGTGAACACTGTCACTTGGAACCTGGCCGGCAGCTTTAGTAGTAATGGACGGAAGCTTTTACATGCGATAAGTACAAGTACATGTCATACATTCTGCAACATATTCACAATTAGATAAGGATCCCACGGTGGAGATCCAGAAGACCCTAACTGTGATCCTGGAAAAAGCTAAAAGTATGGACTGGATCTCATCTGACACAAGGAATTTCCTCAAGGTGCAATATCCCAGACGTCTCAGATTGTATATGCTTCTGAATGTGCACAAGAACTTACATGATCCTCCATTCAGACCAACACTATCAGGGTGCAATTCCCTGTTCGAACCACTGGGTGATCTGGATTAATTTCTACAAACCTTTGTGCAAAGTTGGATTTCCTACATAAAAAAATACCACACATTTCTTACAACCTTTGGAGGATCTTGACAGTGGCACATATGAACAATGAATACTGTGCACAATTAATGTTACATCACTGTACACCTCAATTCCTCTACAGGAGGGGTTTGAACAGACAGCCATTCATGCTAATCAGGAATTTATTTTGGAAATCCTCCAGTTTTGCTTACCGCATAGTTTCTTCAGGTGGATGTTCAGGTTTTACCTCCAGCTCAGCGGTACCGCTATGGGCTTTGAGGAAGCGCCCATCTATGCCAATATTTTCATGGCCAAATTCGGGCAAGACCACATCTTTACTGACTCAGACTTGAACTCTAATAGGATATTTTATTGCCAGTTTATTGATGATACTTTTCTGAAAAGGAACAGTCCAGAAGATAAATTGGTACCTAAAATCAAAGAGTAAAATTTAAAAAAACATGAGGATTCAATTTACATATAGTATCAGTAATAACAGTGTACCTTTTTTAGATGTACAAGTAACTAAGTTGAACATGAAGTTGGCAACTACAGTATACAAGAAGGAAACTGACCGGAGCAACTTATTGTTATTCCAGAGTTTTCATCTGGAAAACTTTATTTACAACTTGCCATTCCCAAAAATATTGAAGATAAATAGGATATCTTCTACCCAAGAAGCTTTCAAAATTGCATTGGATGAAAAAAAATACAATTTCACGCAAAGGGGATACCCTGCAAGCATTTTACAGAAAGTTGAAACACAAACATCTTCAATTGAACGTTGTGAACTTTTGAAGACCAAATTAAAAGACCCACAGGAACGGATGGTCTTTGTATCTAGATTTTCCACAAAATCATCCACAATTAAAAAGATCAACAATAAACGGTAGGAACTTCTTCAACATGAACATGATTTCAAGGATTTAATTGTGGATAAACCTCTATTTGCATATACAAAAAGCAAGAACATCAAAGAAATATTAACCAGCACTCAACCTAAAAGCAGCAATCCACACACTGGCATGAAGAGATGTCGCAATTTCATACACTGCAACAATGTGATCACAGGGAACTCTATAACACACCCTATGACAGGCAAACCAGTACAACTAAAACACTCAGCAGATTGCAATTCATCTTTTGTCATTTACTGCATTCAATGCCCTTGTGGCTTATTGTATATAGGCAAAACTGAACGGAACCTAATAGTGAGAATAACCGAACACAAAAGCATGATACGGAATTGCAATACAAACTCCAATTTAGTTGTTCACAGGTTGGAAAACACACACAACATAGCTCAATTGAGATTTCCATTCTTGAAACTATTGGAAACTAAACAAGATATAGATAACTCTAAGTTGTTATCACAGAGGGAGATTTGGTGGATTAAAAGTTTCAACACAATGACACCACAGAGTCTTAGCAATACTCTTGACATGTGTTGTTCTTTATAACTTTATTCAAATGTACAGTGTTTAGATTATTACAAATGGCACAACATTAATCAGGTGTGATATTAGCACAGTGATCGTAGAGATTATGTATGATTCTCCAAAACATATTGCTGCATTATGTTTGTACTTTGTATTAACCAGGTCCACTAAGTTTATCATTATATGTTTTTTAACAGTCAATGTTTTGTTTTAGACAACTCTCTTGCATTAAGATCAGTATAATATGGTTGATCTACATTATAACGGTAGTTATCCTTTGTCAAATAACTGAGCATTAATTTGATATTCAGTTTTAGTGTCATAGGATTCTTAATTTCTGTTTCTGTGAGTCATTATTACTGTAAGATGGATTGTAGTCGAAGGTAAATTTAGATCTCCATGTTAGCTATTTTTGTTTAGAAACAATTGGCTGTTGTTTGATATCCACTTTTATTCGCTATTCAACTATTGTTATCATTGTTAAATATATGTTTGAGCCGCAGGAACCTTGCTTCTCCTCTCCATATTACTTTCACATTAACACATGATGGGTGTACAGTAAATATGATTTTCTTATTGGTGGTGAGGCAATCACACTTTCTTCCAGTAATAGACTTTTTTATTGTTTCATCATCAGTTTGTCTTCTTCTCTTTTTGGTGGGTTAGATAATCACTACCACTCAGAGTAAGCTAATTTCTTTGATATTCATATCAACAGATCATGCCTATCAGGGTAGTATAACATTTTTCTTTCTCCAGAACATTAGCAGATATGTTTTGGGAACACCCACATATCATTGAGCAACTTTACACCAGGTTACAGTTTTACGACATGCATTTTCAGCAGACTAGATCATATATTTTTAGAGCATGTTGTTCTACTTGTTTATATTGCCCATTTTTCATTAGGGCATAGCTTTTTTCTTCCAATCAAGCACATAATTAATTCTGTGCTCACATTCTGGGGGCACCTTCAAGATGGTGACTCTGTTCCGTATTTGAACACATTATCTCAAAGATAAATCCTGCTTTTATTTTTGTTCTGCAAAAATGCCATCTAACCTGATTATTGCGGCAGCTTCTGCTTTCTTGTGATTCAGCTAATTCTGAGACACACAGTGATAGGAGTAGGTAAGAGTCATTTTTAAGCATTGTCCATGTGAACAGTTATGCTTTCCTTGGTTACAAAAATTCAGAGTTCACAGTATCCCTCTATTGCACAGGGACTACATTTTCCAAACTCAACATCGTCTAGAGTATCAGGATAACGTGGCTTTCACCAGATATCAAGCACAAGGTATTCCACTTTTCGTCGTAGAATTTGTTTTACTACTTGATTCACTCAGAACTTTGGAGTTTGATATTTACAAGTCTACATTTGTTTTTTCAGGTCACAACTTTTTGAACTTCTCTTCTCTTGGGCGATTTTCTTACTCATTGTGTAAGTTAGTCTTTTTTGATAATCTTTAACCTGTCTAGTTAATTGCTAAGTTGTCTACACTAACTGCACAGCATGGCAGAATGCTGTACTATTGTTTGAGGACTTTGGTGGATACTTGCTATTTTCAATATCTATTTTTTCTTTTAATTCAGTACTGTGTGCTAAAAACTTGGGGTAGGCACTTCATTCTTAGCATTTTTTCACTAGATTGGTCTAATATTCACATAGCTATCACAGCTAATATTTATTGGGCACCTTTTAGATCATTATTTTTCGTGATGGGCCAACGAATGTTTGAGCTGCCCACCCCCTTTCTTTCACACCTGCACCAGTGAATAGATCAGATATTTTCAAGCGTAATCTGCATCTTTTTTCCATGAAATCTTCACTAGTACCCACTCTTTGTATGATGGTTGATTACAGTTTGCAGTGGCCCCTGAAGAAGGGATGCGGTTCCCGAAATGCATTGGACATGCACAACAATTTCTTGAGAGAAGCATTGATCAATGAAGAAAATCTGTAATGTAACTATTATTTTTTCAAACCGTTTGTTATGTAGCTGTGAATATTAAGACCTGCATTTCTTGTAATTTTGCTGTTTATACACAACAACGCATCTAGAATGTGTGGGATATTATCCATTAAATAAATTACAAGAGTAAAAGTATTTTATACACGTCTGAGTATATACGCATTTATGTTCATAATATGTTGATGTGTTCATATTATTTTTTTAGCTGTGCTGACAGGTTCCAAGTGACAGTGTTCACTTGTCATACAAATAATAAAGGCTTATCCTGCCAGGTCGAAATTGCAGTTTGAAACTGAACTATTTGCTGCAGTAGTAGACCTGAGAAATGATTTCAAAAGTTACTTTAGTGGATGGCACAAGGAGTGCTGTTGCCCACTAGTAGCATTTAATTTACAGGCCCTGGGTACATGTAGTATCGTTTACTAGGGAATTACAAGTAAATTAAATGTTTCAATTAGGTGTAGTTCAATTTTACAATCTTTGAAGGAGAGAGTACAAGCACTTTAACACTGGTTATCAGGTATACATTTCACTGAGTCCTTATGCAAACAAAAACAAATTCAGCAAAAATCACGGAGCGAAGGCAAAACATCTATTGAAATGCCATGTCAAAGATGCCAGGTTTAACAACTAGCTAATTGAGTAGCTCTGCTTCAGTACATATGGAAATGGTCTCAGAAAGAAAGAGTGCTGGTCTGTTTATCATTCTGCAGTTTCACCAAGGACACCTGGAGCACTCTCTGTTGGATTACTTACTGCATTAAGGATACTTTCGACTACTGAAGCAACTGTGTGGTGGATTATGACATATGTTGTAATACTAGGCTTGCCATTAATAATGCCGCAGGCGCCCTGAGGAAGTCTATGGGAAACCTATAAAGACGAAACATGTGTTGGCTTAAGCTGTGGCTGTATCTTTATTGATGAAGATTGGAGCACTGATTACCATACAAGATATGGAATAAAAACAAAGAAGAACAACATCAAAGAATGCTGTGTGGACTTATATGTACTTTACTATATGATTGCTACTCAGGATATTG
Organism: Triturus cristatus; assembly: GCF_964204655.1. NCBI lineage: Eukaryota > Metazoa > Chordata > Amphibia > Caudata > Salamandridae > Triturus > Triturus cristatus. The sequence goes on from NC_140588.1 coordinate 721,233,619, forward strand.
AAATTTGTTTAATATTATTTTATATTTATCTTTTTAAAGTTATATGTATATTGTAAAATTAGCCCTTTAGCAAAAGAGATCCATGGTACAAACCCTGATCATTGACACAGGTAAAAGGGAAGTTTCTATTGTATGGGGATAGTGTTCACTGAATAGGGAGTGTAGTAACAAGTCTAAACACCAAGTCCTACTTTTAGGACTTTATTTGCAAAGCCAATGACTCTCAATGTGGTGCTCCCTTTTCCAGTCAGCAGAATGCTGCAGGCGAACAGAACGCCACACCAGCACAAAGCAAATAGAACACAGGACCCTTGAAACAATCACAAGGTCAATTTCCCTAGAGACCAGGTGAAACAAATGTAAACAACTATAAATAAAAATGACATGACTTAAACCATACACTATATTGCCAAATGGCAAATGCTTGCACTTAAAAAAAAGGAAAAACACAATTGGGAGAGAGGAGCATAAGGTTAGCATGTCAAAGGACATGTGCAAAGCTACACATTATTAAACCGTTTGAGCGAAGCAAAACCAATCATCAAACAAAGTCTTGCAGGTAGAAAGCTGGTCTCCTTGGCCTGGGAAATCTACTGACTCCACCTACTGCAAACACCAGACTCAACACTTGGCATGGCACAATCACCACTCTTAAATTAATTGCCTCCTTCTATACAGGCACCATTCGTGTTCAACACCTCTTCATGAGCATAAAGCCATTGTATCCTTCGCTTTTATTGTCACCCTGACACTCCATTGTGTACTATATTTGGCTACTCTTCTTAAGTTCCACCATTCATTCACATTGCTTAACACAACATGCGATCTGTAAACTTCTTCACTTTTTTTCTCTAGCAGATTGAATTTTTACCCATTTGCCAGGCACTATTCTATTCTATTTCCTCACCTAGGGGTAGTTTATCCTTCTACCTGTTGGTTCTTTTCTTCCTCACTTATGGGTGGTTTTTCCATCTACCTGTTGGTTATTGTTTTTTAGTTTACATTTTTTTTTTCTATTTTTTCTTATTCTACTTTCTATTCTTTCATTCAGCTCCAGCCACATACTTCTAATTAGATATTTATTGTACATACTTTGTTGTTTCTTTTGCCCACAGACCAACAGTTGTCAATATTGAACTAAGGCCAGCACCTTCACCACATGACGTTGGAATTGAAGTTTTGTTTAGTACTTGTTGCCTTCTAAAAGACTTATCTTGCCCGCCCTGAGGAAGGAGCATGTATAGTTTCCATAGGATCTCTGAAACGGCGTTGGCGCTTGTCTTGTGTTTCAATTTACAGTTATTGATCTGTGATTTATTGTTTTTTTGTCTAATATTATTGTCATTATTGTTTTTATTGTTTTTTGCTTTTTGCATTGTATTGTGCTTCATTGTTATTCATTAATGTCATTATGGTTTGTGCTGCCGATGATATGTTTAATTTCTGTTTCATTATTGTGATCCAATATGTATTTCATTTAGTTTAAACAAAATTTATAATGGACATATATATGTCTTTTAAAAAAATAAGAAAAAACTATTGAATAAATGAATTGATCAATTTTTTGTACACAGTTGGTCGTGGGTTCTACTTATTCTATGGACATATTGCCTAAATATTGAAGTATATAGGTGTAGGAAGTGTAGTTTGTTTTGTTGTACAGTTTAATTTCCCTGATCTCTTCCGCACAAACTTAAAATATTCAGGGTCCCTCTGCTGTAGTTCACTTATTTTCCCCGGGATGTTGCCGTGAGGGTTGTCCATATTCTCTTTGGCTGGAGCTTATCACACTTATAAGCTTGTTTTTTTATATATATACACCTTCCCTATTTCACCCTTCTGTTTGGGGGTATCTTGTTCCCCACTTCTGGCAGACCCTATTTTAATCGTTAGACCGTCAAACATCGTTTAGGGTTGGATTTTCCTACTAGAATTATTGATAGGTTCTTGTTCCACCTTGTTAGATTATCATTTTCTTATTATTCCAATATGGATAAAATCAAAACCTTTGGGATTACGGACGAAGACTTCTCCAAATTACTTGGTGGTAGCTCTACAACCGATAGACAATTTACCATTGGAAACAACTCAAACGATGATTGGTTTAAATTACTTAATCTAAAAAAAAAGACTAGAAGAACTGAGTCCCATGCAAATTTTATGCTGGAATAATTAAGAGCAGGGGTTATCCCCACTGGACTCCGGGTAAGGAATATACCAGGCCTATTTGTTGAAGTGAGGAGATTCTTTTTTTTTTTTTTTTTTTTTTTTTTTTTGAAACCGTTTATTGCAGGTTGTAAAAGTTACAGGTATGGGCCTACAACCACCCGGCCGGCCGCTAGAATGACAAAAGCATATTGCATACATACAGCAAAAGTCTCTCGGCAGTGCAGAGCAGTGAAACAGGAGTAATCAATGGTGCAGGCCACACAGCTCCAAGCCCACAGTACGGTTCCCTTTTCTTGAAACAAGACAACACCAAAAAACCACACCCGCAAGGCAACCCGCGATCCAAAGTAACAGCACGTGCTCCATAAGTGGGGGATCCAAACCAGCAGCAGAACCCAGAGGAGGGGAATGGGAGTAGGCCAGGGACTGGGGGACCACGCGCCCGCGGCCGAGGGAGGGGGGCCGTCTAGGGAGACGGAGCAGGCGAGGCAGCCGGTAGCAGTGGTGGCTCACAAATACCCCCGCGGTAGGCGTTCCAGGGGCCCCAGAGTTTCACCCACGCCCCAGGCTTACCCCTCGCCACATACACCACCTTTTCACGAAACATACACCAATCCATATGCTCTTTCCAGGCCGACACCGCAGGGGGCCTCTGGGATCCCCACAATTGAGCAATGTCACGCTTAGCTATCATGTATCCCAGAGTCACCCACCGCGTCTGCGGGACCGAATAGTCATTCGGTTCCCATACATTCAGCAAACATCTCCTCGCTTCAGGCAGCAGCGCGACACGCGTAACCACACGCAGGACCTCATGCACACCACGCCAGAATCGCTCCACCTTCGGGCACTCCCACAGTATATGCATGAAAGTCGCCAGCGCACCACAGCCACGCTTACACAGTCTGTCACCAGCAAAACCCATACGCAGAAGCCTTGGCCCCGTCACGTAAACCCGGTGAAGGATCTTAAGCTGGACGAAACGAAGGCGAGCCGGGATGGCCACCTCTTTCGGAGAGGCCACCGCGGAGATCCAATCCTCGTCGTCCAGCTCCAGCCCGTCGGCAACCCAGGCCTCGCGGAGACTAGTCAGCAGGCACGATCTATCGTTGATCAGTTTTTTGTATATGAGGGAGATCGTGCTGTCCGGTACATGGCCGTCCAGCACTCTGTCCTCCAGGGGGGAAGACTCCGGAATGGATGCGACGTCCGGGAAGACGGAGCCCAGCGCATGGCGGACTTGTAGGTACCGAAAGTACTCACTGCCCTGCAGCTGAAACTCCGCCTGCAGCGTCTCAAAAGTTTTGAATCCCCCCCTCGTCCAGAGATCTCCCACCGTGCTGATTCCGATCGTGTCCCACTTCTCGAAGCCCTTCGACGTCCATAGGGAGCCCAACCTCTCAGACGCATACAGCGGTGACGCCCGGGTCAAACGGTCCTTCCACCCCATAGCTGCATTAGCCGCGTGCCAGACACGCACCATAACACGCGTCGGTCCCGTCAAACGGGAGTCGGGCGCGCCAGAGTAGAGCGCGCGATTGTAATCGCCACCGGGTAGGAGCATTTTATCCATCTCAAATGCCGGGTTCAAGGCGGGCCCATAAAGGCCATGATTAATTGCAGCTAGTTGGGAGGCCCAGTAATACCGTTTAATGTCCGGGAGGGCGACCCCCCCATCGTACCACGGGAGCGTCAATTTAGCCAGAGCAATGCGCGGCCTCCCGTCCCAGAACAGGCGCCGCTGGAGGCCCTCCACCTCACGGAAATAGCGTGCCGGGACCAAGTCCATAGTATTCTGGAGGGCGTAGAGGAATCGCGGCAGGGACATCATTTTGAACAAAGCCGCTCGGCCGAGCGGCGAGAGCGGCAGACGCCGCCAGCGCACCACGTCCTCCCTCAAGCGCTGGAGGGGGGGCAGCAAATTCCGCTCATAGCGGGCCTCCGGGTCAAGTGTGATATAGATACCCAGGTACCGAAAACCTTGGGAGGCAATCTGGATCGGACAGTCCCGTGGTAGGGCCGGAGCCTCCCCGGAAAGCACATAGACACAGGATTTCGCCCAGTTGATGACCAGGCCTGAGTTGCGACCGAATGAGCGCAAAACATCAACCAGGACGATCAGTGAGTTACGCGGGGAGGCGAGATACAGAAGGATGTCGTCAGCGTAGAGGGACACACGGTCCTCATGCTCGGGGGTCCAGCGGAGACCACGGATAGAAGGGTGCCACCGCAGCCACTCCGCCAGGGGCTCCAGGGCCAGGGCAAACAGGAGAGGCGACAGGGGGCAACCCTGTCGCGTACCCCTCCCCAGCGCGAATGGGGCCGAGACTCGCCCATTCACTACCACCTGCGCCAATGGGCCCGAATATAGCAATTTGACCCAGCTAATGAAACCCGGGCCGAACCCGAATTTCGCCAGCATCGCCCAGATGTATGGCCATTCAAGCGTATCAAACGCCATGGTGGCGTCCAAGGACGCCAAGATGGCCGGCTCCCGCACAAACGGGACACGCGCGAGCACCCCGTGCAAGCGCCGCAGATTGAGCGCCGTGTTGCGGTGCGGTATAAAGCCAGATTGGTCTTGGTGGACCAGGTCGCCCACCACGCCAACCAACCGGTTGGCCAACACCTTGGCCAGGATTTTGGGCTCCGCGTTCAAAAGCGAAATCGGCCTATAGGATGTGACCCGTTCACGGGGCTTCCCCTCCTTGTGGATCACCACAATTGTGGCCAGGCGCTGGTCCGGCGGGAGGGAACCCTGCGAGTGGGCCGCCAGGAACATCGCGCGCAGGTGGGGCGCCAACACATCCGGGCGTAGCTTGTAGAGCTCGATGGGAATACCATTGGGGCCCATGGCCTTGCCGGATGCAACCGAGCGAATAGCCAAGGCAATTTCGTCCGAGGTGGGAGGGGCGTCCAGCGAATCCCTGTCTTCCACCGTTAGGGAGGGCAGTGCGATGTCCCGAAGCAGGGCATGGGAATCTTCCTCCGAGCAGGGGGAAACCGGGGAGTAGACTTCGCGGAAATAATCCGCGAAGCAGGAGACAATGGCTTCCGGCTCGGTGACACACGCACCATCAACACTCTCAATCAAAGGCACCACGCGGCTCGCTCTCTCCCTCTTATCCAACCACGCAATCAATTTGCCAGCCTTATCACCCACATCATACAATCGCCCCTGCTGCTCTCTACTGAGGCCCCTGGCCGCCTCCGTGACGAGGGCCCGATAGGCCGCCTGCTTTAGGTGTAGAACATGCAACTTGGCGTCTGTTACCCCGCTCCCCAGGTCACCCTCCAGTTTTGCAATCTCGGCCTCTACCCGGGTCACCTCCTCCCGCTCGAGCCGCCGGGCATGGGAGATAAAGGAGAGGGCCTCCCTTCTAAGGACTACCTTGAAAGCCTCCCACAGGGAGATGGCGGAGGAGACCGACCCCACATTCTCGTCGAAATATCGCTGTAAGGATTTGATCAAGTCGGCACGAATGGTGGGGTTGCGCAAATACCATGCGTTGATTGGGGCCACCCTGCCATCCCCCCTCGGGAAGACATAGAAATGCAACAACAATGGGGAGTGGTCTGAGATACCCCGCGCTAGATGGCGCACCTCCCCCACCCTCCCTGCATGGGCCGCCGGGACAAGGATGTAATCAAGCCGCGAGAGGCTACCATGGGCACCCGAGTGGAAGGTGTACTGTCGCAATGCGGGATGCTTTAATCGCCAGCAATCCACCAGGCCCAGCGTGTCCAGAAGGCCGGGCAGCCACGCCTGTGCCCGGGGGAGGTCCCTAGGGGGATGGCGATCCATAGACCCAGAGGCTACCGCATTAAAGTCCCCTCCAACCACCAGCAGGCCACTCGGAAGGTCCAGAAGGAGGCGCCCCAGGTCCGCGAATGTGGTGGCTTGTAACCCAGGCGGGACGTACACTGATATAAAGATAAACACTCTACCCTCCATTCTTCCCACCAGAACCGTGTAGCGTCCCCTCTCATCATGGCGCACCTCATCAATCTCCAACGGGAGCGAGTTCTTGATCATAATACCCACCCCCCGCGAGCCCGAGGTGAAGCCGGAATGTGCCACCAAACGATATCCCCGCCGATTCATTGCATGAAAGGAGTTACCTATAAGGTGCGTCTCCTGCAGGAAGACAACATCTGGTGAAATACGTTTTAAGTACTGCAGGACCACACCACGCTTAATCCTATCCCCCAGGCCGTTAACATTCCATGACAACACAGTCAAGTCCCTACCCCCCATCATACGTCGAATCAATCGGTCGTCCCCCATCGAGCATCCTAATAACAACAACATAGTAGCGGGTTTGCCCTGCGGTGCTAACAAACAACACACCCCCCCCCACCCCCCGGTCCCAACAGAACTCCCCCCTCCCTGCACCCCTGCATGAGCCCAGACAGCCCCCCCAAAGTGCAGTGTGCCTGTCGCCCCATAGCTAAAATACTAACTAGTCCCCCAGAGGAGGAGGGAAGCCCCCAACAGACCCCACGCAACCTCCATAGGAGGGGAACATACGCAAACAATAAATGGTGAAGGAACAACGTCCAGAGCAAGGCCTATTCAGTCACCCCTCAATTCTGATCCGGCGGGCCCTCCTCGCCAGCCGCGCCCCCCCCGCCCCCCCGGCCCCGATCTCCAGGCAGAGTGTCCAGCCAGTCCCCAGCCGCCTCGGGCCGGTCGAAGAAGTGCGTGCGACCATCCACCTCTACCCTCAGCTTAGCTGGAAAGAGCATTGAGTACTTGAGGTTCAGGTCCCTTAGGCGACGTTTAACCCCAAGAAAGCTCTGTCGCTGCTTCTGGACCGCCGGAGTAAAGTCTGGGTAGAAATGTATCTCCATGTTGTCAAGCTTGACCGGTCCCTGTTGCCTGGAGGTCTGGAGGATAGCATCTCTGTCCCGAAAATTAAAAATCCGGGCGATGAGCGGCCGCGGCGGGGCACCAGTCTTAGGTCTGCCCCCGGGGACCCGGTGAGCACGCTCCACCGCAAAAAGCTTACTCAGCCCCCGGGGCTGGAGATGGGTCAGGATCAAATCTTCCACGAAAAGATCCGCCGCCTCCGCCTCTCGTCCCTCCGGGACCCCCACAATACGGACATTATTCCTCCGGGCCCGACCCTCGGAGTCCTCCAATCGCCGGTCCATCAGGGCGCTCGCCTGGCCAAGCCGGCGCACCTCCTTCTGGAGGGCCATCACGTCTGTCGTGAGGCTCGTTGTGGTGTGGGCCAGGGAGTCGACTCGGTCGTTTGTTTTGGACAAGTCTGCCCTCACAAGGCTCACATCCACAAGGACCGAGTCTATTTTTTGCGCTAAGGTGTCGAAACGCTGGTCCACCGAGGCCTTCATCTCTGCGATGGCGCCCATGACGTCCCGGAGGGTCAGATCCACCGGATGAGCAGATTCCTCCGTCGGGCCCACCGGGGATGCACGCGATGTCTCCGGAGAACCCTTCTGAAGCGTGTAGCGGTCCATACTGTTGGCCTGGTGCGCCGTGCCACGGCGGGTCGTCTTCACCTTCGCCCGGTCGCCATCTTGTTTGGTGGACATGCTGGCTCTTCCACCGTCGTGCCAAGCTCCCCAAACGGGCCGCTATACCAAGTCACGGGTGCCAGGGGGGGGGCAGGGGCGACCACCGAACCGCGGGTCAACCCACCACCGGCGGGTCAGCCGGGCTCCTGGACAAGGCCACCGCACCCCGCTCCGCAGCCCGACCCGGCTTGAGAGCTAGGAGGGCGCAAAAGCGAAAGTGAAAGTGCGGGGTACGCCAGTCGCCCAGCCCCGCTCGCCGCTGTTATTCACTTTGTCCCCGGATCGCCCCACTACTCCAGTCCGGGGGGCCGGCGAGGAGAAGGCCGCAACCTTCGATCGATGCTCCCACCGGCGTTCGGGGTCCGATTCGAGCCCAAAAAACGGGTGGCGCCTCAGCTCCGGTTCCCCAACACAGTCCCCTCAACAAGGACAGGATATCGCCAGGATTAATTCAGGAGGTCGCGGAGGTCCTCGGGAGCCTCGCACCTACGCGGCCATCTTGGTTGCGCGCTAGGCTCCTCCCCAGTGAGGAGATTCTTGGAAAGATGGTCACTCATAGCCAACAGATGTTCCAGGGACCTTATGATGCTTATCATTGAGACGGCTAGAGAGGTCGTCGAAACTTTACTCAAAGAGATTGCTGAAATGGAGGAGACTCTTAAGAAAAATAATTTAGTAGAAGAGGCTAAAAAGAAACTTGAAGAAATCAATGGCGAGATGAGTTCCTTTTGTGAGTACCTAATAAAGAAAAAAACGGAAAAACTAAAAAAAGATATTAGATACTTTAGTGAGGAGAGAGTTTATCCCTATCTAGCCTCTGGATACTACAAGAATGAACAAGATCACCCTCTCCAGAGTGAGCGGCAATATTGGTCTAACAAAAGAGTTATTACTTTTTCAGATACCTCCAGATCTGACACTGACAGTGGCCCTAGCTCCTATGGGAACTATGGACAAAGAAGGGGAAACTTTGAGGGTCCTAGAAGAAATGCCCATTGTTTAGGCAACAGACAAGGCCAAACAAGAGCACGATACAGAAATCCAGAGAGGGGTCCTTATCAACAATCAGAGAACTCCCCTCAATTCCTACAGACCCGAAGGAAACAATACTGGAGAGAATAGGAACTCCACTTGATAGGGACACGTCTAAAGATTTATCTACCATCAGAGAAATTGCCTCAGTTTCTACAGATTCTAAGGAAAACACACTGGAGGTACCAGCAGTACTCTCTGATACGGACAGTTCTAAAGACTTACATACCATCCCAGTCTTTAATCTTTCTAAAACTGAATTGGATAAACCTGCCCTCCAACTTTTATCCCGAGGGCTTACTTTTATCCCGACTACCTACCTTGACCGTTTTAAAATGACCACTGATATCCAGTCCTTTTTTCGCAAGTTTAGACTTAGAATATTTTTGGAGGATAGACCGATCTCTAATGATGACAACCACACTGGACTTCGGCCCAAATCTATCTTTACGCCCCCTTAGACCAGGTTGGGGCCGAAGTTGATGTCTTTGAGAAAGTGGTCAGTTCCAAAATACAGAAACTTCTTACCTTTGTACCTAAACCTGAGTATAATTTGGATTATTCAGAATATCATGCCCTTAAACAACTAGCTAATAATTCTGAGTTGACCATCAAACCTGCTGATAAAGGAGGGGGAATTGTGGTACTTGACAGTTCTGTATATAAACAACAAATCCACGCTATGCTTAATATTCCTGACCACTACATCAAACTCAGGTCGTACCCGGAACAAAGAATCAAATCTGAGATTTTGGACATTACTCAGAGAGCTCTGGACAGAGGCTCCTTGTGTGAACAAGAGTTCAACTATTTAAATATAGAATTCCATCGAATACCCATATTATATGGGGTTCCTAAAATCCATAAGAACTTGACTCTACCTCCCTTTAGACCCATTGTATCCTCCATCGGGTCACTTGTTGAGCCTCTGTCTAAATACATAGATATATTTCTTCAACCCCTGGTATCCAATCTCCGGGGTTATATCAAAGACACTGGACATCTCATCAGCAAAATTGAGGGTATACCCTTTAATTGTCACACTGACACTTTTGTCTCGATTGACATCGAAGCCTTATATACTAACATACCCCAAATTGGAGCGTTAGAAGCAGTTAAACAAACCCTCGCTAAAAACAATAGCCCTGTTGATCGTTTGCTTTTGTTGGAATGTTTGGCCATTGTACTCAAGGAAAACTACTTTGAATTCGATGGTGAAATCTTTAAGCAGATACAAGGAGTCAGCATGGGCACGGCCTGTGCGCCCAATGTAGCCAATATCTATATGGGAGAATTTGAAGCTAAGTTCATATTCAATGAAATAGCCCCCTTCAGTGAGAATCTTTTATCCTGGCATCGATTTATCCAGATTTTGCCAGTTGTTCATCTGGAGAGGTCCAGATGAACAACTAGAGGAATTGTTTCTTTCGATTAATCTCTGTGACTCCCATCTCAAATTCAGTCCCAATACCAGTAAAATCAAAATTGAATACCTTGACATCTGGATTCAAATTGTTGATGAAAAAATTGAGGTCAGTCTCTACACCAAACCCACAGCCAAAAATACTCTTCTTCAATATTCCAGCTACCACCCACGTAGCGAAAATGATAACATTCCGTTCAGCCAATTCCTGCGACTCCGCAGGAACTGTACCACTATACAAAACTATGACTTCCATGCTGAACAACTCAAACAAAAATTCCTAAACAGAGGTTATCCGTTCAAATTGATTAAGGATGCTTACAAAAGAGCCAAATACTATGATAGAACAGTATTATTGCAGAATAAAGAAACTAAAATTGAAGACAAACTGGTCTGTGTTACCACTCATTCGAACATTGACCACAAGATTAGGCAAATCATCAACAGTGAATGGCACATTCTTAACTCTGATAACTGTAAAAAGACTCTCCCGAAGCCCACCTTTGCGTTTCGATGCAATAGCAATTTGCGAAATTCCTTGGTCAAATCTAAAAGACCTGTTTTCAATTCCTTTGTTCAGAAATCTATCACTGGCGCCAAACCCATTATGGGCACGCATAAATGTGGTAATTGCCATGCCTGCCAGTTTGCCATTGTATCCAACAAGCTTACATGGGACAAAAGGGTCTTCACCGTCAAAGACATGACCAATTGCCGTACTCAAAACGTTGTCTATCTTATCCTCGGTCCCTGTGGCAAGGGGTATGTAGGCGAAACTAGTAGGGAGTTCTGAGTTCGATTTAGTGAACATAAATCAGCCATCTCCAACTTACGCCCCGGGGCTCCCTTGGTTTCACATTGGGTGGAAAAGAAACATTCCATTTCAGATCTTCGTTGGATAATTTTGGAACCTGTCTCTCCACCTAGGGATGGTAATATAGATGCCCATAGACGCAAAAGGGAAGTATTCTGGATGTATACTCTTCAAACCCAGGAAAGGGGCTTGAACGAGTACCTTCCCTAGGAAAATGCCATCCTCTGAGGCTTCATTTTTTCTTACTTATATCCCTTAGTACATTAGAGGGGCGCTGTGATTACCCCCTATGTACACTAGGATTGACCTCTTTTTATGGTTAGTTTTCTTCATAACCTATCACTATTGCCCTTTATATTTTTTTATTTATTTTCGTACTTTGTATTGTTAATATTTCTTTTTCTAGTTCTTATTCTCTATCTATAATACATTCTTGGTGCACATTTTCGAGGATTCTTCCTCCTGCAGAGCCTAGTCGAATACCTACATTCAATATGGCGACTAACTTTCTCTTATGTTTACTCTGGCGAGCTCTAGTAGTTTGCTCTTGTCCTTTTTTTATCTCTCTGCCGTATACGTATTGCCCACTGGGTATCCCTTATAAGGAACACGCCCAGTCCACTTTCGTTTCCCTTCGGGATCTTGGCTGCCGCTAAACGTGGAAGCTTTAAACGCTTTAATCTCGGTAAGTGGATCTTTGGGATTTAATTACGTATTTTTGTTATAATTATTTTAGTAAGCCACCATGCCTAATGGCTGCCTATTGCTCTTCTTTCTCCTTAAAAGCAAATATGTTCACTCCCTTTTGTTCCGGGGATGGTCTTTTGTGAGGACATATAACTTCCCAACAGCACGGACGCTGACTTCATTAGACTTTGTGAATTGTAAGTGAAAACATAGATAACAGTCATGCTCCCCATTCAGCTAAGATCTCATCCATAACAATACTTTAATTTTGTGTTCACAGGCAGCCTCGGCAATACGTTACTTCTTAACATTGTCTCGATACACTCTTTTTGGTATTCACCATCTAAATATGGGCACTTCTTGGCCGTTTACTTTGGGCTAGGATATTGATCGAACTATTATCCCATCAAATACTGGTAAGAGTTTGGTTGGTTTGTCACGCTCTTCCGCCCCTTTTTTATTACCGCTACCACTGACTCCTTTGCTTTTTATGCACTTAGAGCTGTTTTGATTTGTGCTTAGCGTTCTAGCCGTTATTAGCCGTTTACTGTTTATCCCCATATATTGGAATTTTGGTGGAAACTTTGGTCTCCACCTGTTTGCAATTTATATTTTTTCCACCTTACTAGCGTTTGACTTCATTATGTCTGTTTTCTGTTCTCCACGAAGTCGAGTCAGCCTGTTGCCATTTAAGGGGAGATAGCATTGCTGTATTTATCTCTGTATATTCATTTGTTTTCTATCATACTTATTTTATTTTTACACTTTGGAGTTCTTGCTCCTGTTTTATTAATGTTTATATTACCTGATAGCTCAGCTATATCCTTTAACTATTTTTATCCTGGTTTTTCCTTCTTAGTTTTACATCATATTCTTAGAAGCCACTTAGAGGCTAGTTGTCTCCGCCGACAGATTAATTTTCCAAGTAGGTTTATTCCAACATAACTGCCTAATTTAGGTGATTGGTATCTTCTTTTCTCTTATTGGATCTTCTATCTTTCCTCACCTAGGGGTAGTTTATCCTTCTACCTGTTGGTTCTTTTCTTCCTCACTTATGGGTGGTTTTTCCATCTACCTGTTGGTTATTGTTTTTTAGTTTAAAATTTTTTTTTCAATTTTTTCTTATTCTACTTTCCATTCTTTCATTCAGCTCCAGCCACATACTGCTAATTAGATATTTATTGTACATACTTTGTTGTTTCTTTTGCCCACAAACCAACAGTTGTCAATATTGAACTAAGGCCAGCACCTTCAGCACATGACGTTGGAATTGAAGTTTTGTTTAGTACTTGTTGCCTTCTAAAAGACTTATCTTTCCCGCCCTGAGGAAGGAGCCTGTATAGTTTCCATAGGATCTCCGAAACGCACGCTGGCGCTTATCTTGTGTTTCAATTTACAGTTATTGATCTGTAATTTATTGGTTTTTTGTCTAATATTATTGGCATTATTGTTGTTTGCTTTTTGCATTGAATTGTGCTTCATTATTATTTATTAATGTCATTATGGTTTGTGCTGCCGATGATATGTTTCATTTCTGTTTCATTATTGTGATCCAATATGTATTACATTTAGTTTAAACCAAATTTATAATGGACATATATATGTCTTTTAAAAAAATAAGAAAAAACTATTGAATAAATGAATTGATCAATTTTTTGTTCACAGTTGGTCGTGGGTCCTACTTATTCTATGGACATATTACCTAAATATTGAAGTATATAGGTGTAGAAAGTGTAGTTTGTTTTGTTGTACAGTTTCATTTTCCTGATCTCTTCCGCACAAACTTAAAATATTCAGGGTCCCTCTGCTGTAGTTCACTTACTATTCTATTGCTACCAATGACATCCAATTGGCAACTGACCCTGCACCCTTTCCTTCCATCAAATCTTTCAGCCATGAAGGGCAAAGGTTGGAAATAGGTTTCTTACCTTACACCATAAAGAAAGGAACTTGGCCAGTTGCAGAGTTTTCTGTTGTGCGATAAGCCCAAACAAGATATGAAACCATATTCTCCACATCCAATCCGTTAGCTTCTGCCATTTGTAAAGCCCATTTAATTGTGCAGTTCACTCTCTCCAAAATTCTGTTAGCCCAAGGATTGTACAGAGCATTCTGTGAATGCCTCACACCACATAACAGTAAAAAGTCTTTAATGTCTTCTGGCATTAATTGAGTACCATTGTCAGTGATGAGTACACAGGAAAACCTTCTATGAAAACATCGCGTATTGCCCCCATGGTTGACCGTGTAGTCACTTAATGTATACATTTCTCTACCAAATACCTAGAATGGACATCCACCATAACCATTGGAAATCTTTTCTCACGTCCAAGGCTAGACATTGGGCCAATGAAGTCCATGTACAGTGTGTGCCATGAAATCCCAGGACTGTGGATTCTTCAAAAGTCAGATTGTGCACCACCCGCCAACCTATTCTCACTATCTTTGCATTCTGAACATTTTTCTACCCGTTCAACAATGTCACTGTCCATAGCTGGCCACCAAAACTCCCCATCATCCTTTCCAATTTGTAAAAGCACATGTAGGAACAATGGCAGAGTACTTTCTCTTCTCCCTCATTTCTATATCATTTCTATCATTCTTCCTAGGACACCATCTAGCTGAACTAACTATAACGGGGGAATTTCAATGGTTTTGTACAAGTGAAAAGTTGAGCTAACTATAACACCCCTGAAACCTATGGTTTTTTCAGTGAATTTCTAAGGTTTTTTAAATGCTAATTCCTAACTTTAACGTGCCTGAAAACTATGTTTTTTTCAGTGAATTTCAAAGGTTTTTTAAATGCTAATTTCTAACTATGCCTACAGAGATAGGACATCTGAAGAAAGTAGAAAAACGCACAGAAAGAAAAAAAATAAATGCAGAAAGAAGCAACAGAAGTCCTCAAAGACGAAGAAAAGTGCAGGAAGAAGGATAACGTGCAGAAAGAACAAACAGAAGAGCAGAAAGAAACCTTGTTGCAAAATCATCCTGTACCCTCAACTTTTTCAGACGGATACTGGTGGTAACTGAGTCTGACTAACCAGTCCTAGAGCCAGTGCTATGTTAAAAGACACTCAGAATACAGTGAAAACACCTACATACACTAGGGAACACTATGCGTTGGAGTCCCCCTGTGATCAGCATGACCTCCTCTGTAAGCCCCTAGTATATAATAGGGCAGGGGATTAAAACTACCTCTTAAAACGCGCCACAGGGCGTGTTTGCACACGTCACCTCAGGCCCCGTCCCCTCACTTCCCCACTGTGTAAACACACCCTGTGGCCGTTTTAAGTTGGGAGATTAAGTCCCCTTGAATCCTGAGGGTCCCTAGGGTCCAACTAGACCACTAGGTACCTCCAGTAAGCGCCACAGAGCTGCGTTGCAGAGAGATGTAAAAAGGGGCACGGCCTAGACCACCTCTCTGCAACGCAGCGGAGTGGTGCTTACTGGAAGCACCTGGTGGGCTAGTTGGCCCCCAAGGTCCCTCAGGATTGAAGGGGAATTATTTCCCCAACTTAAAACGCGCCACCGCGCTTGTTTGCACACGTTAACTGAGGACCCATCCCCTCCCTTCACCACTGTGTAAACACGCCCTGTGGCCGTTTTTAGTTGGGAGATTAAGTTCATTTGAATCCTGAGGGTCCCTAGGGTCCAACTAGCCCACTAGGTACCTCCAGTATGCGCCACAGAGCTGCGTTGCAGAGAGGTGTAAAAAGTGGCACGGCCTGGACCACCTCTCTGCAACGCAGCTCAGTGGCGCTTACTGGAAGCACCTGGTGGGCTAGTTAGCCCCCAGGGGCCCTCAGGATTGAAGGGGAATTATTTCCCCAACTTAAAACGCGCCACAGGGATTGTTTGCACACGTTAACTCAGGCCCCGTCACCTCCCTTCACCACTGTGTAAACAAGCCCTGTGGCCGTTTTTAGCTGGGAGATTAAGTTAATTTGAATCCTGAGGGTCCCTAGGGTCCAACTAGCCCACTAGGTACCTCCAGTATGTGCCACAGAGCTGCGTTGCAGAGAGGTGTAAAAAGTGGCACGGCCTGGACCACCTCTCTGCAACGCAGCTCAGTGGCGCTTACCGGAAGCACCTGGTGGGCTAGTTAGCCCCCAGGGGCCCTCAGGATTGAAGGGGAATTATTTCCCCAACTTTAAATGCGCCATAGGGCGTGTTTGCACACGTCACCTCAGGCCCCGTCCCCTTCCTTCCCCACTGTGTAAACATGCCCTGTGGACGTTTTTTAAGTTGAGAGATTAAGTCTCCTTGAATCCTGAGGATCCCTAGGGGCAAAATAGCCCACTAGGTACGTCCAGTAAGCGCCATTGCAGAGAGGTGTAAAAAGGGGCACGCCCTGCACCACCTCTCTGCAACACAGAGCAGTGGCACTTACTGGAAGCACCTGGTGGGCTACTTAGCCCCCAGCAGCCCTCAGGATTGAAGGGGGATTATTTCCCCAACTTAAAACGCGCCATAGGGCGTGTTTGCACACGTCACCTCAGGCCCCGTCCCCTCCCTTCACCACTGTGTAAACGCGCCCTGTGGCCGTTCTAAGTTGAGAGATTAAGTCCCCTTGAATCCTAAGGGTCCCTGGGGTCAAACTAGCCCACTAGGTACCTCCAGTAAGCGCCACAGAGCTGCGTTGCATAGAGGTGTAAAAAGGGGCGTGGCCTCAGAACACCTGTCTGCAACGCAGCTCCCTGGCGCACACTGGAGATACCTGTTGGGCTAGTTGGCCCTTAGGGACCCTCAGTATTGAAGGGGAATTAATTCCCCAACTTACAACTGGCCAGGGGGCACGTTTGCAGAGTGCTACAAGGAGGGGGCGTGGCCTCCAGCGCGATGCCGGTCTTTTAATTATTTTATTTTTTTTAGGAAGGAGGGCTGTGTGGCCCCCCTTCTTTTTCTAATTTACTGGCCCTGGGGACCCCATCCCCCAGGGCCTGCACCCTAAGTTTTTTTTGTTGAAAAAAATTAATTTGGCCCTCCCAAGGCCTTAATCTGCCCCGGGGACCACAACCGCCGGGTCATGGCCTTTTTTTTGTTTAAATTCTCTAGGAGGGGGCTGCGTTGCCCCCCTCCTCAGGGCACTTATGACTCCGGGGACCCCATTCCCCGGGGCTGGCCTTGGTTTTTTAATATTTTAAAAATATATATATTTATAGAAACACCTAGGACATGCTGGACAAACCGTATGTACCTATCACCATGACGATTTGCGTGATATTCATTAAAAGGCGACTATGCATAGAATGAATCCACATGGAATGTATTTACACCGCTAGTGAAGCTCTGACGTGTCTGACGCCCTACCGTGCCTAATCCCGGCGCCCCCGCCGGTGTGTACTCTCCAAGTAGACACCCTTGTTGTTTATTTATACAAACATGGGTAGCTATTGATGGGCACATTTAATATACACGCACACCAAGCCATTCAAAGGGGATTCGACAAAAATTCAACCAAACTATGCAAGAAACCCCCCTCACGGTTAATAAAAAACACATCCACTGCCGGATGTGTAATACTTTTTATTTTACTCTCTGGAAAGGAGACGAACCTCACTTGAGAGTCACAGCGTGCTCCTGGCTGAGCCCAATGCTGTGTTACACCCACCAGTGCCCGCCGATTGCCTCACACCTCTGTGTTGTATTCCACCAGCTAGTGCGTATGCTATGACACTCTCTATCCCATGTGCACTGTAACACCACCCGGTGAATATGTCATGCCACACTTGCCTTCGCACGGGTTATATTGCCCCATCTAACATGCCTTCCTCGATGTGTATGTTATAACGCACAGCGCTATGCCATACATATTACAATCTGGGATCCATATCTTTGTCACAGTGCATATGCAATGTTACACTCCCCAGCACATATTTTATATTACAACTTTAGAAACTAGTTATGTTACACAACACTGCCCTGTGCATATTACACTCCAAGGCGCATAGCACACGCTAGTGCCTGTGCTATCTCGTGCTCTCCAATGAATCTGTCATTGCGCATATTGTATTGCATATAATATTTCACGCCCGGTTCATCTTATATCACACTTTGTGGTGCATAGTTTATACCATTTAGCATGATGTACCAGTCCACTCCTCCTGCCCTCCATTGCCCAATTCTATGGCCCATCATTGACCTCATGCTTAGCCTCTGTGCTTAGCTTGCTGCCCCTATTCTCCTTCCCCCTGCCCTCCGATGTCTTTGTGCATGCCCCTGCTCCATCCTTTTTGCCCACTATGTTCCATGGACCTGCCACTCCTATCTACTCTGAGTGTTCTGTTGAGCTGCCACTCCCCTCCCACCTGCCTAGCATTGTCAGATGACTGTAACCTGTCCCTGCCACCTCCACCCTGCCTGTCCACATGCCATGCCCCTATCCCCTTCCTCCTGTCCTCCATGGTCCATATTACTGCCACACTCTTCTGCCCTCCCTGATCTGTTGTGCTGCAACTGCTCCTCCTGCCTGCCCCGTGTGGTCTGTTGTGAGGCCCCTTCCCCTGAACTCTCTTGTCTGTGCCCAGGTCCTGACCCTCCCTTCTATCCTCCATGGTCCTTTGTGCATGCCCCTGCACCCTCCTTCTTGCCCATCATAGCCATTGTGCTGTCACTAACCCTCCCGCTTGCCATGCATGGTTTTCTGTGCTGCCATGGCCCCTCCCACCTTCCCTGTGTGGTCAGCTAGCTGTCCCTGACCCCCTCCCACCTTCCCTCCGTGGTCTGTGTGTATGCCACCATAGTCTCATTGTTGCTCTCCATGGTGTGTCTTGTTTCTAGTGCCCATCCTGCCTGACCTCCATGGTCATCTTGCTGATCCTGCCCTGCCACCTTGCCCCCAGCCCTCTGTTTCCATGTGCAGACCCCCTATTCCCTCCCTCCTGGCTTGTCTGTTCCATTGTAATGCCCCTGATCCGTCCCTCCTGCCCTTTATGGTCTGTTATGCTGCAGCTTTCTCTCCTGTCTGTCCATTATGGTCAGCTAGCTACCATTGCCTCTTTCCCATCTGTTCTCTGTTGTCCAAGTGCATGGTCCTGTCCCCTCCCTATTGCTTTCTATGGATTGTTGTGCAGCACTCCCGTCCCGCATGCACTGTGTGGTGTATTGTGCTGCTGCAAACCCTGACGCCTGCCTTGTAGGGTCAGTTTGGTGCACCTCTCCATGTCCCTCCTGTCCTCTGTTATCCGAGTCCATGTCCCTACCCCAATTCCTCCTGCCTACCATGATTCAATGTACCATACTTGCGAACATTTTGAACTTGGTAAGAGGGAGATTTTGAAAAAAAACTGGGGTATTGATTTTCCCCTTTGAGTTACATTTAAAAAGAGGAGATTGTAGACAGGAGACAGATCAAATAAAGCCCATTTGAGCTTAAAAACATTGGACATTTCCTGGCTGAAACGGGTCTGTTGGCATGTATGGTTGTACTACCACTGCCTCTTCCTTCTGCCCACAATGGTCTATTATATTGCCAGTCCTATATTTTTGGTATGTTGCCCCTGCCCCCCTTTCCACTGCCCTCCATAGTCTGTTGTGCTGCCACTGCCCTTCCTGCCTGCCCAGTGTGGTCAAATTGTTGCCTCTGCACTCTCCTACCTGCCTTCAATTTTCAGAGTCCATGCCCCTGGCCTCTGCCTCTCAACAGTATCCCAATGAACAACTAGATTGCTAACATTCTATATTTATTACAAAAGTGTGGAACGTCTGACGTCATCTTGATGTAATCAAAACTGTAATACCTAGAGTATTTCCTTTAGAAATTACATATATGAGAGGGTCTTATTTGCATCAAAAGTATGGTTAGTGCTCTAAAAAACTAAAATGAGGCCATATTTTCTGAGTTTTCAAATAGCGACAAAGAACTTTTAAATTATTTGTAATCTTTATGTTTTTTTATCCAGTTGACCACTTGATTAAATGTTGCACCTTGGCGAGAGAATCAGGTGTTACTTCCAGAGCTGCAGACATTGCAACTAGAGAACCAGGTTGGAGTTTCTGCTTCAGCTCAACATCCTGTGATTGTGGTCAAATCACTTAATCTCCCCATGTCTACAACCAAAATTAATTTGATCTTGTGTGATGTAACCAATGCTCATGAAAAGCATTCCAATACCTGACAAGTCTGCACTACATAAAAATGCAAATACACAAAAAATAAGTGTTTTGCACACTTCTGTCATTGGGCTACATGTGGGCTACATCTGGGTGATATTTGTGCTGCATTTAGGCTCTTTTGTGTCTGGTGGCCATCTTGGGAGATTTATTTGTTATGAAGTTTCATAATTTCCTCATTTACTGCAGTCTCCTCAGTAGGAAATGCTTTCAGTTTTTTACTTTCATTCCATCAAGAAGGTATTCAGATATGTCACACATTTGCCATAAATTCTGAATGTTAGCACTCTAGTTGCTCATTAGATCACTGTAGTAAAGCTACTGCTCACCATGGAAGTCTGCTGCTGGTATTAAAAGTGCATGATTCAGTCTGCATATCAGAATTGTTTAATGAAATTGAAGAGGATTTGAGAAGTCAATCAAAATGTGCCCTAATTTTTCTTTCTTCAACACTAATCATAATTTCTATGGCAAAATGAAACCCTCATTGTGTTCCTTTTTAAATTAAATGTTTTAAGTGTTACCAGTTTATTCCAATCAAGATGGCTTCAGGTGTGCCATACTTTTGTCATAAGTAAGACAGTAAGCACTCTAGTTGTTCTTAAGAACACTCTGGGACATTCTGTCATTAGGCTATACTTGGGCTACATCTGGGTGATATTTGGGCTCTTTTGTCTCTGGTGGCCATCTTGGGAGATGTATTTGTTATGAATTTTCCTAATTTCCTCATTTACTGCAGTCTCCTCAGTGGGAATACTTTCAGTTTTTTATTTTGGTTCCATCAAGAAGGCATTCAGATGTGTCACACATTTGCCATAAATTCTGAATGTTAGCACTCTAGTTGCTCATTAGATCACTGTAGTAAAACTACTGCTCACCAGGGAAGTCTGCTGCTGGTATTCAAAGTGCATGTTTCAGTCTGCATGTCAGAATTTGTTTATGAAATAGAAGAGGATTTGAGAAGTCAAAATGTGCCCTAATTTTTCTTTCTGCAGAACTAATCATAATTTCTATGGCAAAATAAACCCCCTCATTTTGTTCCTTTGTAAATTAAATGTTTTAAGTGTTACCACTTTATTCCAATCAAGATGGCTTCTGGTGTGCCATACTTTTGTCATAAGTAAGACTGTTAGCGCTCTAGTTGTTCGTTAAAACACTCTGGGACATTCTGTCATTGGGCTATACTTGGGCTACATCTGGGTGATATTTGGGCTACATTTGGGCACTTTTGTCTCTGGTGGCCATCTTGGGAGATTTATTTGTTATGAAGTTTCCTAATTTCCTCATTTACTGCAGTCTCCTCAGTAGGAAATTCTTTCAGTTTTTTACTTGGTTCCATCAAGAAGGTATTCAGATGTGTGACACATTTGCCATAAATTCTGAATGTTAGCACTCTAGTTGCTCATTAGATCACTGTAGTAAAGCTACTGCTCACCAGGGAAGTCTGCTGCTGGTATTCAAAGTGCATGTTTCAGTCTGCATGTCAGAATTTTTTTATGACATAGAAGAGGATTTGAGAAGTCAGAATGTGCCCTATTTTTTCTTTCTGCAGCACTAATCATAATTTCTATGGCAAAATGAATCCCCTCATTGTGTTCCTTTGTAAATTAAATGTTTTAAGTGTTATCACTTTATTCCATTCAAGATGGCTTCAGGTGTGCCATACTTTTGTCAAAAGTAAGACTGTTAGCGCTCTAGTTGTTCGTTAGAACACTCTGGGACATTCTGTCATTGGGCTATACTTGGGCTACATCTGGGTGATATTTGGGCTACATTTGGGCTCTTTTGTCTCTGGTGGCCATTTTGGGAGACTTATTTGTTATGATGTTTCCTAATTTCCTCATTTACTACAGTCTCCTCAGTAGGAAATACTTTCAGTTTTTTACTTTGATTCCATCAAGAAGGCATTCAGATGTGTCACAAATTTGCCATAAATTCAGAATGTTAGCACTCTAGTTGCTTATTAGATCACTGTAGAAAAGCTACTGCTCACCAGGGAAGTCTGCTGCTGGTATTGAAAGTGCATGTTTCAGTCTGCATGTCAGAATATTTTAATGAAATAGAAGAGAATTTGAGAAGTCACTCAAAATGTGCCCTAATTTTTCTTTCTGCAGCACTAATCATACTTTGTATGGCAAAATGAACCCCCTCATTTTGTTCCTTTTTAAATTAAATGTTTTAAGAATTACCACTTTATTCCAACCAAGATGGCTTCAGGTGTGCCATAAGTTTGTCATAAGTAGGACTGTTAGCACTCTAGTTGTTCTTTAGAACACTCTGGGAAGCTGCAGTAGAACACAAAGGAATCAACTGACAGTCTCTGCCCTTGTTGGATGTACATGTTTTACTGAGAATGTCAGACTTCATTCTCACATGACTGAGAAAGATAATGTGAATTTACAGAAAATATGCTCTCAGTTAGCTTAAAGATCACCTTCCAAACCTCTGTGGGAAAAGCATGAGAAAATAGTTTTCTTTCAAACATGATTCATGATATCACAGCAGAAGGCTTTTTCACATGGTAAAATCACCTTAGAACACACCACAATTCCTAAAATGAGTATGGTACCATCAACAAATGATTTATAATGTAACTAAAGTCTTAAAACCTTCTATTAACTGCAATGCTTTTTAATGAGATGCTATCATGTATATTGGTCCCAAGATGGCTGCCAACACTTCTTGGATGAAGTGCTGACAGCCAATCAGATCTCATGATGAGATGTGTGGTTAGTCTCCGCCCAGATATATATGTGATTTTACTTTTGATTTACTCAGGAACTACTGAACGGATTTACACCATTTAAGCAAAAGGCACATGCCTGACCTGAGGACTACTCCTTTGCCAAATTTCAAGTAATTCTGTTCAGCCGTTTGGGCTGTACCTTCGACTAAAGGTCCTATGGGACAATGCATGGGGAAATCGCGTTTTGGGACCCCCCTTTTTTCTCAGCCCCCGCTTGACGAATCACTCCGAGACTTTCAGGGTGGGAGCTGAGTGGAGCGCCCCATTAGTTTTGAAAATTTCACGAAGATAATTCAACCGGCGCCAAAGTTATTCAAAATAGAATTTTCAGATTTCCTATGGGAACTCGGTCCTAACTATAACTATCTACTGACGACCGCCAGTAGATAATATATTTATCGTCGCTCCAAAGGTACCCACAGGTAAGAGTGCACTCCGCAGAAGTTACTAATCGGGTAAGGACCACCTCACAACCTGATAGAATTTCAGCCATTCAGTTAACTTGATGATAGCCTTACGCGTTTCTGAGCCGCCGCTCGTCGTCAGAGGCTTTAACTGAATTCGTGCTACTGGACACTCCCACACTATTTGCATAATTAAATGTCCTCAGATGGACTGATGCATTTCACCCACATGGATTGTGGGACTTGCAGTCCGTGTCCCAATAGTCACTAGATAGTCGCACTTTAATGAAGCTGTTTTCAATGAAAGGCCCTGTCATGGGCCTCAGGGTGTGTGTGGCCCATAAATCCCTAATTCCTGCTCCACGATGAGACACGGCATGATTCAGTGCCTCGTGGCCCCCAGTGATAGCGGGGTGGTGCATCCTTCGCGGCTGGGCTGCCGCGTAATTTCGTCGCTCCAAAGGTACTCACAGGTAAGAACGCGCTCCGCAGACGTTACTAATCGGATAAGGAACACCTCACAACCCGATAGAATTTCAGCCATTCAGTTAACTTGATGATAGCCTTACGCGTTTCTGAGCCACCGCTCGTTGTCAGAGGCTTTAACTGAATTCGTGCTACAGGACATTCCCACGCTATTTGCATAATTATATGTCCTGAAACCTATGGTTTTTTAAGTGAAAAAAAAAATATATATATATATATATATAGGTAGTTATAGTTAGGACCTAGTTACTATAGGAAATTGGCAGCATTCTATTCGCAATAACTTTGGCGCCGATTGACGAATCTGCGAGAAAGTTTCAAAACTAATTCTTCGTTGAGATCATCTCCTATGTTGAAAGTTTGGGGGGGATTCATCAAGGGGGGGCCGAGAAAAAAGGGGGGTCCCAAAACATGTTTTATCCATGGTAATTTCCATAGGAAACTTTAGACAAGGCTACAGGTCGAACGGGTGAACGGAATTACCCCAAATTTGACAGGGAGAAGGGTCTTGGTCCAGAAAGCATGCTTTTGTTTATTTGGTGTAAATTTGTTCAGTCGTTTTTGAGAAATATCGAAATTTACAGATATCGATATTTGGGACTTCTGCCATCTGATTGGCTGAGGCATTACGAGCACGAGCTTGTTGCTGATTGACTGCGAGCAGTGTGAGCGGTTGCAACTAGGAATTGTTGGCCACCATTTTATGATTCCGTTGAAGCAAGTAAGGTGAAAAAAAGGGGGGAAAAAGTGGGAAATAGGAGGGTAGGTGCACTGTAACCTTTGTGGGGTGTTTAAGGTGTGCTATAGAGGGGGTGCGAAGCAAAGTATTTACCCCTACCGGTGTGTAAGTGGTGGGCTACGGAAATAAGTTGAGGTATTCGGCAGAGTCTGATGCGGGTAAGGTGAGCTGGTGCGGGACTCTGGGATTAAAGCGTACACCCAAATTGTGTGTCTTATGCTGTGAAGTCATGTGCCTTGGCCACTGCACTACAGTTGTGGAAGTAGTGTCCGGATGTGTTTATAACTACTAGGACAAACTACTGACCCGTACTGGTATGAAAGTCCTGGGGTATGGAATATATGTGAGGTATTGTCTAGAGTAAATTAGTGAACATGCGCTTCTCTACTTGGGAAACATCCCCTTGGCGCACAGCTGTAACCACTAAGGTTTATTCCATTATCCAATAAAGTTTAAATAAAGTAATCTTCTTTTAAAGAAAAGTTCAAACTCCATATAATATTGAAGTGTTCACTGAGTTTATTTCAATTTCCTCAGGTTAGTTTGAAAAAACGATCAAAGTTCTCTCATGAATTGAGACGCTGTCTTGTACAAATATTAATCCATGACCCAATGCATTTCGGGCTGGTTTAGCCCTTCGTCAGGGGGGTCAAATCTACAACAAAAGAAACAATAAAAGTCGAAAAACAAGCATAGTCCGGCGGTCTTAGAATATTCATACCATAATGATGTTAATGAAACTAGCTGGTTATCTATCAATTGTGCAGGTGACGAAAGAGTAAACATGCAAATGAAACATTGAAATAAACTCAAAGGTAGATTAGTTCTAAAGAATTATCAAAGTAAAATGTGCTCTCATAGAAGTGCGAGTATAAAAGGTCTTGTTTTGTGGATACACCGAGTTCATAAAAGAAAAAGAGAAAGAGAGACAATATGTACCACAGTTGAAACCACCCGACAATCGTGATGAAAAGAAACGTTACGTGAATGTGTCCATGACATAGGAACCACAAGATTTAAAAAGGAAAAGGAAAGTTGATACGAAAGTCATGAACCTCTCCTGGCTCATGTGGCAGGCATCATACGACGATTCTGAAGTGATAGCAAGTGGTGTACGCGTACAGCGTCTTTTAAGTTGAATTGAAAGTTGCGTTAGAGCTTCATGAGAATGAAAATAAATAGAAGTGATGTACCTCTCCCAGATCGTGTAACGGCGTCGTCCGGCGATTCTGGAGTGATCGAGAGTGATTAGCGTGAGCAGCGTGTACCGAAGTGTGTTCAAAGCCGGCAGAGTGGTTCGCATTAGTAATTAGTGAGAATGAAAAAAGGACTAATGTGATTTAAGATGTACACGTAGCGTGGCCATCTTGGAATGGTAAATAAGAGGAATAAGTAACACTATATGGCATGTCTAATGAGAATTTCATATCTAAAGGCAATAATTACAACTAAAGCAATTACAAACAACAACTGTATTCTAAACGATCATTCAGACCATTCGGTTGAAGAGAGTCCAGAACTTTAATCCAGTACAGTTCTCTGCGTAGGAGTAATTTATTGATGTCATATCCTTCTCTGGGGGTGACATTTTATAATACCAAAAAACGTAACTGACTAACATTGTAGCAATTGTCTTGAAAATGGGTAGCAACGCTTGATTTCTGATCGTGTGTGCGCATATTGGACTTATGTTCGTTTATGCCTACTTTCATTTTTCGTAAGGTTTTTCCCACATAGTCTAGTCTACAAGGGCATTTCGACATGTAAATAACATTTATAGAATCACACGTAGCTGCAGTATAAAGCTTAATCTTATATCCTTTCCTAGGATGTGTCATAGTGTTTCCTGATATTATGTTGTTGTAGTTATTGCAGTTATGACACGGAACGTGCCCTTGTATTCTTGGTGTTGTCTGATGTTGATCGTGCTTGATAAGATTTCTCTGATGTTTTTACTCCTTTCATAAGCAAAAAGAGGTTTTTCACTAAATATGCCATTGAAATCTGGTTCTGATTCTAACATTGGTCAATATTTTAAAATTAATTTCTTGAAAGCAGGACTTGAGATTGAATATTTAGATACCATTACCATTCTGTCTTTGGTATTTGCACATGTTTTAGGCTTTAGTAGATCTTCTCGAGTTTTTGATTTTACTCTATTCATCGCTTGTGTGAGTATTTCTTGAGGATATTTTCTATCTGTTAAACATTTTACCATATTCGCTAGGTTATTTTCCAAATCTTCTGGTTGTGACACAATTCTTTTAACATGCAGAAGTTGCGAGTACGGCAAGTGTCGTTTTAAGGGTTGTTGATGGAAGCTTGTGTAATGGAGTTGATTGTTTCTATCAGTGCTTTTTCTGTATATATTGGTGGTGAGTCTGTTGGATTCAATGGAGATTTTTACATCCAAGAAATTGATGGACTTGTTGCTAAATTCATGTGTGAATTGTATTAGTTGATTCACTTAATTCAATTGGTTAATAGCTTGTGTCAATTCTTTTTCAATGCCTTTTCATAAAAGGAAAATGTCATCAATGTATCGGACAAAAAAAAGTAAATTCTTAAGCCATATGTTGTTGGACAAAATATGTTCTCTTTCATATTGATGCATAAACAGATTGGCATAGCTGGGGGCTGCACAATTGCCCATAGATGAACCGGTGAGCTGTAAAAAATATTCATCCTCCCAGGCAAAGTAACTGTGGTAAAGTGTGAAATGGGTTAGTTCCATCAGGAAACTTTTTGAATCGTTGGTCCAATCTGTGCGAGTAATGAAGAATTCCAGGGCCTCTAAGCCCATGTCATGTGGTATCGATGTATAGAGTGCCTTAACAAATATGGTACAGAGATATGAAGCTTGTGTTGTTTCCAGTTGTATGGTTTTCAATTTGTTGAGAAAATCCGTGGTGTCTTTAATATATGTTGTCATTTCTTGAACAATGGGTTGTAGATGTACATCAATATATTTGCCAATGGGTTCATGCAGTGAACCTCTAGTTGAGACTTCAGGTCTGAAAGGTGTTTTTTTCAAATCTTTATGTACTTTCGGGGTCATATAGAATTTAGGGGTTCTCGGGTGGCTTTGAAGTAAATATCTTTTGTCTTTCTCTGTAATGGTTCCATTTGGTAGGGCTGTATCTAAGATCATTGTTAGTTTGCAAGTGAAAGCTTTAGTGGGATTCGAAGAAAGTTTCATATCTGTGATTTGTGATTTGATTGGCAGTAGAAACCCAAAGAGAGACCAATAGTGGCTTATGACCACAAGTGTCATTCTAGTGCATTAAGATAACAATCAATGTGAACCGAGTGACAGTTGAAATTATTTAGCCCTGTAGTGAACAGGTCAAAATAAAATACCCTAACAAAGTAATCATAGAGCTCTTAAGATTTTTATCCTTTAGACGATTTCAATCTTTTGGCAAAAGTGTATGCTCCTTAAAGAAAATTTTATTCGAATAAAAGAGAAACAAGAAAGTGAAATATAAGGAAGTCATATTTAAAAATAGAAACTTTCGTCTTTTATGTGTGGATGCTGTATTATTAGCAGCTTATGGTGGTAATTTTTGTACCTTTCAGAGAAGATGAGTGTCTCCACATTCATCAAGGTACATGGTTTAAACAGTCTATGGGTGTTGCCATGGGAGCAAACTTTTCCCCATCGTACGGTAATTTGTACATGGGTAGATTCGAGGCCAAACATCTATGGCTTTTGGGACCCCCAGAATTAACAGGCCTTATAGTCTATTGGACACAATACATAGATTATGTTTTTATCATTTGGGTAGGCAGTGCATATCAATTTGAGACTCTAACTGAACACTTGAACAATAACATCTATAATTTAAGATTCACATCCAAGTACAGTAAAACTGAAATTGAATTTCTGGATGTCAATCTATGCTAAGGAAAATAGAATCACGTCCCGTCTATTCAGAAAACCCACAGCATGCAATGCTCTCCTGCATGTGTCTAGTGCTCATCCCTTGACACAGGTCAACTCAATTCCTTTTGGAGAAATGACCAGACTTAGGAGAAACTGCAGTGAAGATAATATCTTCAATCAAGAACTAACAAATCTTGAAACACGCTTTCTCAATAGAGGATACCCTGCAGGTGTTCTCAAAGATTCGAGAAAGAGAATTTTGCAGAAGACCAGACATTCTATACTGAAAAAATCCAATGCTACAAAGAAAACGAAAGGCAGAGACAAGATTAGCCTTGTCACTAATTACAATACACATAGACATCAGATATACAAAATCATGAGAAAACATTGGCATCTCCTACATCTGGATAGTGCAATGAGGAAGTTTGTTACACCAAATCCTAGTATAGTGTACAGAAAGGGTAAAACTTTAAGAGTTTTTTTTAATGCTTAAGCTATTTACCTCCTAAATCCACCGTAAGAACCTGGCTATCGAATAAACCAGATGGTTTTTATAAATGTGGACAATGCAACATGTGCCAGTTTGCTTGCAATAAACTGAAGAAATTTAAATATAACACCAATACATCGTTTCAGATTCGCCAATTCATTAATTGTAATTCCAGATACGTAATGTATTGTATACGCTGCATATGTGGTTTAATCTACATAGGCAGTAAGTAAGACCGCTAAAGGAAAGAATCCAACAACACATGAGGGCAATTAGAAACAATGACTCTAGCTATCCTTTAGCGGTACACTTTAATTCTGAACATCAAAATGGAATTCTAACAGGTCTTTCCTTCCATGGCATTGCTGAAACTCAAACTGATGCCAGGGGAAGTGACAGAACTCTAAGGCTTAGAAAATCTGAGGCACAATGGATTATTCATGTTCGTGTGGTAGAAAGAGGAGTTAATATTTATAGGGAATTATACACTTTCCTGAAGTAATATACAGGGATTTTGTAACAACCTATCCCCTGCACTGACGTTGTACAGCTAAAACTGTGTAACAATCTTCCTTTAATTGTAAAAGATACAAGATAAAACAAAATGTACACTATGGATGCAGTTAACTGTTGACTGATGTTAATGTTGTACAACAATGTAACATTACCTTTCTTCTGTAACATATGTCAATCTGTTTATAATTAAATGCACTATTAGATGTCATATGTTCAAGGGGTTTAGATATCAGACAATGTATGACCATTGACCCATATAGTTTTTCTAATATAATGGCATATGTAGTGACAACCATATGTTGGAGGGATACCTTAGAAAAACTGTAATAGCTGTCGCAGCTGTGAGTTTTGAAAATCATAGCACTTACTATATGATTATCTCATTTCTCTGTGAAATATAAGCTGATGGTATCAAAATGTATTTATAAATGTTTAAAAAAACTTGAGAAAAGATGTGAGGCACCAATTATCGGAAGCAATGTAAAAAGAGAATTTAACTTTTCAAAATTTACAAATTCTCCTTCTCTTACAAACTAATTCAATGCACGTAATCGCTTATGCTTATTCACCCTTAAAATGTACTAATTTCTATATATCAACTTTTAGTTTTGCTGCATAAACCAACAAAGTGTTAAATATAGATGTCTATAGGTACATAAAACGCAGTAACAAACACCTTTTATCAATGGCCGCCGTTGGCCGCATAGAAAAGACTATAGTTGAACATAGTAGTCCTTCTTCCATGTTAGTGGAGAAAAAGCGGAAGTGGCAACTCGTCCATTGCAATGCCGGCGTTAGTGCAAGGGACATTCTTGTATAAAAGAGGCGCCTCGCGCCGTAACTCTGACTCATTGACTTTCCGGAATGGCTCGGCATTACGATGCAACTTGCAAACAACAGGTTAGTGTATTTGAGGGAAGAAATACGCTACAATGCTTGACGCTTTAACTTTAATCGAAACCGAGTATAAATACGTTATTGTTTGGGGCATATTCTGGTGCGCCATACATAGGAATATCCTAATTTATGCGACACGAGCTGGCTTCGTTTTACTATGTTTTTTCACTAGCTCTAGACTGACATATATTTAGGTATAACTCGCCATTCCATACACTTGCAATATTACTTAAGCGCAATACCGATTACCGATATCGGGAACTGTCTTTTCTTCCTTACGTTCATAGTGTAGTTCCTATATGAACAAACATGTACTACATTTTAACTTTTACGAATTATAAAGCTAAATGTATGTTTTTCTTTATATATTTAGGGGCATATCAAAGCCCGAGTGCTGCTGCTAAATTTATCAGTAAGTTCTTCCGTATATAAACCCTGTAAGTACTCAAGGGTGCCTCGCCTTATTTAAATTCAATAATTTGATGATTCATTTCTTGAATTACATCCATTTTATGTGGCTTCTGGCTTATTACAAAGACCTTTTCTGTCACTATAGTGCACCCACAATGCTGAGCTCTTTTAGCCTTATTTAAAATTAGATTTACTCACTCAAATGACGACTTATTGGCCATTTTAACAATAGATTGCACTTGTAATTGATAGATATATTTTTTATCTTCATGGAATAGATTTTCTATTAAAACTGTAATCCATTGCAAAATAGATATGGGGCTTATGAAGAAAACTATCTTTTCTACCTATCTTTTTGCTCATGTCCCTCTGCAGATTTTAAATGACTCTTTGAGAATATGGGAAATTATTTTTAATGTGGAGACACTCATCTTCTCTGAAAGGTACAAAAATTACCACCATAAGCTGCTAATAATACGCCATCCAAGCATAAAAGATGAAACTTTCTATTTTTAAATATGACTTCCTTATATTTCACTTTCTTGTTTCTCTTTTTTTCGACTCAAATTTTCTTTAAGGAGCATACACTTTTGCCAGAAGATTGAAATTGTCTAAAGGATAAAAAATTTAAGAGCTCTATGATTACTTAGTTAGAGAATTTTATTTTGACCTGTTCACTACAGGGCTAAATAATTTCAACTGTCACTGGGTTCACATTGATTGTTATCTTAGTGCACTAGAATAACACTTATGGTCATAAGCCACTATTGGTCTCACTTTGGGTTTCTACTGCCAATCAAATCGAGGTGGTTTGAGCACTGCACACTATGTGTGATTCTATATTGGGAATAATATACTCCTTTTCTTTCTTATTCTTCTTTATTCTTTAAACTGTTTTGCAATAACAACAAGCCTCTGTTCTGGATTATCACACCGTTATGGTTGTGAAATATAGCACCTTTTAATTATGATAATATGAATGACTCTGTTGGCCTTGATAATATTTTAAGCTTCTGTTTCTTTGTGTTGCTCTTTTGTACATAAAGAATGGCTGTAAACATTGGGTTTTTCTTACAGCATTTATTGCAGCCTTGAAAAAGTTTCATGGAGACGAAACACGTGTTGACTGCCGGTTCATCACTTAAGTGGAAGGATTATTATATCAAGCTTACCATCTATGAAATATATATTGTCTGTTTTCAAATATATGACTTAAATGTATTTGAATGATGTGCCAAGTACACTTAACGAAAAATAACATGTGGTATATACTTGTTGAATTAAATATTAAAACTGTTTTGTATAACTCAAACTTGAACTGATTTGAGTGCCGAGGTTCATCTTCAGTCTCTGACATGTAGTTATAGGTACTTGGATGAACTTTTGTTTAGAACATTGTAGCTTGTGTATGGTGCTTTGGTGGTGTTGTATAGGGAGTGCGAAGGTAAATCAATATGGTATTTGTAGAGCGCAAACTAATCACCCCTATGGGTGAGTAGAGCTGGGGATCAAAGCGAGAGGTCTGTGCTGCAGAGTGAGATGGTCTGGCTGCTGCGCCACAGCTGTGTGGAGAATACATTTTGGCGAGGGTGCGGGAGTTGGCGTTATATGGTCCTAAAATAGGGGACCTAAGTTGTAAGTTATAGGGTGGCTCTAAAAAGAGCCCTTGTGTTCATTAGTTGGAGCTACATATAAGTGCGGATGCACAGCTTCAAGTTATTCAGGAAAACTCGGTTTCCATGATCTGTGAAGTGTACTCCATCACTTCTGTATATATCCGCCATACCAAACCGTATGTTGGTGTTGTTGTATATGGACCCCATTTTGTGGTCTCTGGGGTATGCAGAGACAGCTTTGTCGACTTTTTTCAGAGATTTTTCAATCTGAGGACAAAATTGTTTGGACCATTTCCACTTCTGTCTTTGGCATATATTAGAATATACAAAGACAGTTTGAGGCAAAAGTAATATCAATTGTCCAAAGGTGTCCTTCATAAACATTTCCAAATCTAACCCAGTCAATGTGCCTAGGTCGTTTTTACCACAGTGCACAATCATGAGGTCAGGGTGTTGGAGATGCAAACAGGTTTTAACCAAAGGCAACAATTGGTGCCACTTCAATCCTCTCTCTCTAAACCATTTAACCCCTTCAGTGCCCGCCCCTTTCCCCGCCCTGTGCCGCGCCTTTCATTAGCGGGCGGGGTCTATGACGAGCTGGACTCGTCATGGGCACAGCGCAACCGCGGCCCATGACGAGTCCAGCTCGTCATGGGCACTGAAGGGGTTAATGTCCAAATTTTGTAAACCTAGGTCTAAGTCAATACGTCTCTGTTCTGCATACCTCTTGCACCAGAAAACATAGCTATGTTCTACAATCCACACTAGCATTTTGAAGGTATGGCTGGAAGGTATGGAAAGATGTCTGTAGCTCATGCAGTTCCTTCGTAGAATAAGAGATATGTTTAAAGATGGGGAACTAGTTTCTTTTCACATACAAAACGGTACTTGATTGGGAGATGAAAAGCATTGTTTTCTAATAGCACGGTGCACATTCGTTTTGTGGAAAAGTATTTTTGTGATTTGTTAAGAAAAAGCACGTACATATTATAGAGCATATTATAGGATAAAATTTGCTCAAATCAACCACACCTGCTACTTGCATTTGGAAGGCACTGTTTGAACTTAAAACAATTGTGAACTTTTAACCTACACATGCCATTAAATGTTCGAGAAAATGTTGCAAGAAAATATCGTTAGGTTTAAAAAAATTGATGAACTTTTAACCTCCACATGTTGTAGAATGTTCTAAAAAGTGTGTTGATAGAATACGTTGCATTTCTGATTTCGATGTGCAGTTGAATATTAAAAAAACTATTTATATGGAAAAGTAGAAAGACAGTAATAGAGAGTATTTTTGAAAGCTAAAAGAATCAAGGAACTATTATAATTTGTTCTTGATTACCTACAGGTGGTTGCCAGTAGGTAGTTATCACTGTTAACGGTCTGAAAGTGCGGTGTTGCTCAGAGTGGCATGGTGGTGATATGACATGGTGCTACACTCGGGTATGAAACCGAGAGTCTAAACCATGAGGTCATTGCTGTAAAGTGATCTGGTCTGGTGTTTTGTAGCATACATGTGCAAGTAGTATTAGTAGGCGTTTATACCATACAGGGAGTGGGAAGCAAACTACTGACCGCTACTGTGTGTTGATAGTTATGTTATGTTATGTTATGTTACATACATTTGTAATGCGCACTGCTGCCCCAGCTAAGGGGCGTCCAGGCGCATGGCAGGTAAAAATGCAACACCACAGGAAACACAACAGAAAGGAGGAAAGTGAATTTATTAAAACAAAAAGGTTTTTAAGGCTTTACGAAAGACTAAAAGATCATCTAGCAGTCGCAACTCTACAGGAAGGGAGTTCCAGAGCTCGGCTGCTCTGACCCGGAAAGAACGGCCACCGACCCGACACAGCCTGTATCGGGGAATCACAGTGAGTGCATGACCCATGGATCTCAGGGGCCGAGTAGGCACATACCAAGACAAAAGGTCCGCAAGAATAGGGGGACCTACCCCCCTCAGAATCTTGAACGCCATACACAGCACTTTAAACTGAATTCTGGCCCTGATAGGCAGCCAGTGCAGTGATCTCAATGTGCTGGAGGCAGAACAAGTACGGGGTAGGCCAACAATAGCTCTCGCCGCAGCGTTCTGGACACGTTGGAGGCGGGTAACCTCAGCCACATTGGACCCTACCAGAAGAGAGATGGCATAGTCCAGGCGAGATAACACTGTAGCCTGGACTATCAGCTGCCTGGTGCGATGGTCAAAGAACTTCAAAACAGGGCGAAGCGACCGTAAGATACCAAAGCAACAGGCCGCGATTTTCTTCGTGTGGCCAACGTAGCTGAGGGAGGGATCCATCCATACTCCTAAGTTCTTTAATTCCGTGACCGGAAGGGGGGCCGGCCCCAGCTCCATAGGCCACCACCTGTCCCCCCATAGCTCCGATCTCTTGCCTACGATCATGATCTCTGTTTTCTTGGCGTTGAGCTGGAGACAGTTGTTCTTCATCCAGCTCGCCACCGCCCTAAGTCCACTCTGAAACCTGGGGGCATCCCGGTCCGCATCCCCGCTGATCGTAACCGCTAGCTGAGTGTCGTCAGCATATGAGACCATAGTCATGCCCCATTGCTTGACGACCTCAGCCAGCGGTCTCACGTAGAGATTAAACAACGTGGGGCTCAGCGAGGATCCTTGCGGCACCCCCTGTTTCAAAGGATGGAATTGGGACTGGAACGGTGGGACGGCAACGCTAAAGAAACGATCGTCTAGAAAAGACCGGAACCACTGGAGGGCAGGTCCACCCAGCCCAATCTCCTCCAGGCGATGCAACAGGATAGGATGCGAAACAGTATCAAACGCGGCGCTCAAGTCCAATAAGACGAGCGCTGCTGTCTGTCCCGCATCCATCACCGTGCAAAGGTGTTCAGCCATGGAGAGGAGGGCGGTCTCCGTGCTGTGTCCAGCACGGAACCCATTCTGGGTGGGATCCAAGATGTTAGCATGGATAAGGTGAGCAGAAAGAACTTTGTTGACATGGGCCTCCAACACTTTGGTCGGCCACGGAAGTAAGGAGATGGGCCGGTAGTTTTCAGGTTTATCTGGATCCAGGGACGGCTTCTTCAGAATGGGAGAAACCACTGCCCGCTTCCAGCTAGTGGGTACCGTGCTTGATTCCAACGAGATGTTAATCAAGGAGTGAACCACGGCCCGTCCCACAAACGACTGCTCTCTAAAAAGAGTCGCTGTAAGCGGATCAGCGGGGGACCCTGATTTGACCTGCAGAGCCAGGAGGTCAAACCCCTCTGATGTCAGCGGGGGCAGCACGTGCAAGGTGGAAACACCATAGATGTTGATCGGGGGCTCAACCGGAGGCCCTGTACAAGGGAACGTCCGATAAATGTTTTAGACCTTTTCCAAAAAAAAACGAGCGAGAGCCTCACAGTGAGTGGTGGAACCAGTCGTCGTGATACAGGCACGCTTTGCTAAAAGATCCTTCATCACTTTAAAGATGGTTTTAGAGGGGTTGGAGCTGTTGCCGAATTCAGTAGCGTAATAAGCTGCCCGAGCTTGGCAAACAGCCCGATGGTATACTTTGACGGAGGCGAGATAAATAGCTTTCTTCCCGCTATCGTACGCCTTCCGCCAAGCCCTCTCTGCTTGCCTACAACTACCCTTGAGAGTACGTAAGGCGCCATCGTACCACGGACTGGAGTCCCTGGAGCTGACTTTACAAGCGGTAATTGGGATAAGGGCGTCAAGCGCCTTGGAGATCCAGGAGCAGAACTTCTCGTAACCCGAGTCAACCAGCATCGGAGGTTCTAAAGGCTCCTCGGCGAGGACACGATGTAAGTCCTCCAGCCGTAATTTACTCCATTGCCGCCTTGTAACCAGCTTTGCCGGGGGAACAGTAATCATTCCCGGCAAAGGGGTACAGATGGTAACCAAAGAGTGGTCCGTCCAGCCAAGAGGTGTGACGGCAGAGACAGCAGCGTCTGCCAAATTGGTGAAAAAAGGATCTAAGGTATGGCCGCCTGTATGGGTAGGCTGTCGAACCATTTGCACCAGTTGAAGGGCCTCCAGGTCAGCAAGAATACCGCTAACCAAGGGGGAGGTAAGGTTCTCAAAATGTAAGTTGAGGTCTCCCAAAATCGAGAAATTGGAGCAGCCTACCACCAAGGAACTAACCACGTCGGGGAAGGCCGCTCTAAACGCCACATCACTCCCAGGGGGGCGATAAACCACCATCCCCGAGAGTGTGAAATGTGGGGTGACCGAGATCTTAAACACCGCACTTTCACATCCCGCAATGGTCAAACCAGACCAACTACCAGTGAGGCCAGGTCGCATGGCCAACGCAATACCCCCTCCCCTAGTAGATCGGTTAAGGGTAAAAACCGAAAAATCAGAGGGAAATGCAAAGTTGATAATGGTATACCGGAAGTGGGAAGCAAAGTAGTTACGCCTACCAGTGTGAAGACTTGGGGATGAAACCGAGCTGATTGCTGTAAAGTGATGGGCTCTGGGTGGAGTAGGATACTAGCCGCTGTAGTATAAGTGTGTAAGTAGTGTTAGTATGTGTTTGTAGCATATAGGGAGTGGGAAGTGAACTACTCATCCCTACTGGTGTGAAGACTCGGGTATTAAACCGTGAGCCTAAATTGTGAGCTCATTGCTGTAAAGTGATGTGCTCTGGGCACTGTAGCATACTTGTGGAAGAAGTGTTAGTTTACGTTTATACAATATAGGGAGTGGGAAGCGAAAGTCTTACCCCTACCGGTGTCAAGACTCGGGGATGAAACTATGAGCTCGTTGCTGTAAAGTCATGTGCTCCGTGTAGTATTCCATTGTAAGTCATAGTAGAATGTTAGTATGTAATTCTACTAGAATCTAAGGGGCATATTATCAAGGAACGGCGTTAACATTTTTGCCGCTTTAGCGGCAGAAAACTGCCGCTAAAACGGCAATAATGGGCTTGATAATATGCCATAGAATTCCAATAGAAGCTCATGTTAACACGAGAACAAGGGCTTCTATTGGAATTATCTACGTCATATTATCAAGCCCATTATCGCCGTTTTAGCGGCAGTTTCCTGCTTCTAAAGCGGCGATAATTTCAACGCCTTTCCTTGATATTACGGCCCTCAGTATGTAATGTTAGAATGTAGGGCTGTCATGAGGGGAACGTTGCGGAGTTTGTCCACGGTGCTGGATTAGACGGTTGCTTTGCTGTCTGCTCCTGTTGGTGGTTGTTTCAGGTGTCTTGTTTTCTTGTAATAAATCTACTTATTGGATTCACTGCTGTCTGCCTCTTCACTACATAAATTTGGCGACGAGTGGGAGAAGGCAAAAATAAGGCACCACTCAGCAATATTTCAAAATTGATTGCATTGTGCTGAAGACCTGTTTTGTTCTTGTAGCTGTTTCTACTCATGCCAGGGTCGTTGGCTCATTGAACTATGTCATCCGACTTCTGGTAGGATTTATATTTTTAGATTTTGCGCTTCCTCTTCACTACATTCTGGTCGCTGTACTACACATGTGTAAGTAGTGTTAGTATGCGTTTATACTAACAAATTCATCATGGTAGTAGGGAGGGCGACCTCTTATGTGCAATTCATACAATGTCCCGGGGTATGCATTTGCTGGACATTTGTGTTTGCTATTAGAGGGTGGTGCATGGCTTCCATCCTGTGATAACAAATACTTGTTTGGCTACTTGAAGCGAGAGGAGGAAAACCTCGTATCGCTGCAATAGAGGGGATGTGGATGGTAAAAATGGAGAGAAAAGAACAAAAAACAAAAAAGCGGGGTCTCATCCATTCTTTTAAATGAGGCCACTGATGGGTGGGTAATGTTCCGTGGCCAATTTAATTATTATATTGCGGGGTCTCTGTAGGACTGGGGATCTTAATGTCACATGTAATTTAGGCGCGAAAGGGCACAGAGACATTTTGCAGACTAGGGGAGCGCCACCTTCCCGGTTATTGTTTACTAATTGTTTGGGGGGTTCGAGGCCAAATGAAGCCCGGGGATTGCCACACTCCGGGTCTTTATTTAAATATGCAGGGTGGGCCTCAGTAGTCCCTGAAGCCTCTGTGGTCCTAGGCAGTGCCTTATTTGTTCTGTAATCACACGGGCAGTACTTATGGTGTTATAAAGTGATACACTCATAGAACTCTTGCAGTTGTACAATTACCCAGGCTTCATTTGTCTAATAGTCAGTTATATTATGTTTGGTAGGTGCACTTTAATATTAAATAATGTTCTCCTTAAAATCTCCTCTAAACAGATGATTTTCACAATAAACAATAGACAAGTGTCGTCAGAAAAAGAAGACCTATGCACTCAGTTATTTATTTGAAAAAATAAGTAACCTTTATTAAAACAGAAATAAATAGAAATGTAACTTTAATAGAACGGTATAATAAAAAAAAACGTGGGTTGGACTCCAGTGGAAGCAGCGTAGGAAACTTGCAAGAAAAAAATAAAACATAAGTATGTGTGCTATGTGGAAGAGGTAAAGAAAGGTAGTCCGAATGAAAGGACCATAGTGAGAATGGAAGGGAGGGGGAGTGGGTAGAAGGGAGAAGGGGAGGAAGAGTCAAAAGAAGAGAGGGAAGAGGAGACAGAGCGTTGGCCTATTGCTCCCAGCCCTTAGTGTTTACCCTCCGTCACCCGTTTGTCTAGGACGCTGGGGTCTGCAAGAGTGTGGTTCAGCAAGTCCTTAAAAGATGAGCCCAGAGATTATGGGCCATATTATGAAGGAAGGGTGATAACATTATCGCCGCTTTAGCGGGAGGAAACTGGCGCTAAAGCGGCGATAAGGGGTTGATATTATGCCCTTGTGAATTCCATTAGAAGCCCAGGTTTTGGTGTGAACCTGGGCTTCAATGGGAATTTACAAGGGCATATTATCAACCCCTTATCATCGCTTTAGCAGCAGTTTCCTGTCGCTAAAGTGGTGATAATGTTATCGCCCTTCCAGATAATATAGTCCTACATTATTAGCTACGGGAAAATCGCTTGCATGCACCTGTGCACCCAGGGTGCTGCACCCCAACCCCTTCCCCCGCACTGTGCTCAGTTGTAGGTCTTGCACACCGAGGCTTCACTGCTCACCTGCCACCACTGGTTTATCCCACAATGTGTTGGTGCAAGCTCCTAGTCCGGGGTATGTTTGTACGATAGACCAGGTCTCCGGTCGGGGACGGTGTCTTGATACCACGATGGAAGGTGTCAGAATGCCAGGGCATCATTGTGGGGTCAGCTCCCGCTCCGCCTTTCTTGTGGCAATCAACGGAATGTCTGAAAAGGGAGAAATAATTTAATGGTGGAAACGTCTGGAGGTAAGTGAAGGTTTATTTCAAGCTTGATAGAAAATAGGAGTTGAATGCATCCTTCGTTTTTGAAGTACG
Source organism: Triturus cristatus (assembly GCF_964204655.1). Lineage (NCBI taxonomy): Eukaryota > Metazoa > Chordata > Amphibia > Caudata > Salamandridae > Triturus > Triturus cristatus. The sequence goes on from NC_140588.1 coordinate 721,272,959, forward strand.
ATCTACCAACTGTTAGTGGTAATCGTGGTTTAAAGAGGAGTTGAAGTGCACGAGAATACACAAGCTTAAATAATAATATGTTATGCCAACGTTCACATACAAAGTAACAGAGCGCATGCTAGAAGCATAATGTGCGCGTGTAATGCAGTGGCGGGTGCCTGTGTGCATGTACACTCAGTAAGGAGCTCACTACAGTGTCTTAAAAGCCAACACCATGTGTCTGTAGGGTAGCGCTGCCTGCTGGCTCAGGCCTACAGTATGGTCCAGCAGGTCCTTAAAATTAGACCGATGTGACTGAATGAGGTCAGAGATCACATCATTAAGCACGGCAACATCACTTTTTCACACGTGCACACTCAGGGCGATACACCCCACCCCTCCCGCAGAACTGCCTTCAACAGGTGTCTGTAGGGCAGTGCTGCCCATAGGTTCAGGCCTACCTTATGGTTTAGCAGGTCTTTAAGATGAGACAGAGATGTGACTTAATGAGGTCAAAGATCACATGATAACACATGGCAATCTCAATTATTTGCACGTGCGCAGTCTGGCTGATGCATCCCATCCCTCCCACAGCACCGCACTGAAGAGGTGTCTGTAGGGCAGCACTTCCCGCTGGCTCAGGCCTACAGTACAGTCCGGCAGGTCTTTAAAATGAGACAAAGATGTGACTGAATGAGGTCAAAGATCACATCATAACACATGGCAATATCGTTTGTTCGGACCTGCACAGCTAGGCTGAGGTACCCCACCCCTCTCGCTGCAGCGTGCTCAATTGAAGGCCCTGTGCACCCAGGCCGCTCTGCTTACCTGCTGTCATTGTTGTGTGAGCAAACACTACGGGCAGCAGTGCTCACAATTTAGATGGAGTGTTGATTTCAGGAGAGTGTACACCTCATGGATATCTTTCGTAGACGACGGGCAGTAGGGCTCACAATTTAGAGCCCGTGTTGATTGCCAGGATGGAGTACACCTCATGGATCCATTTCTTTTTTTTATTGCGCATTGTGATATGCGAGGTGGATGCGGCAAATCATTTGAGGTAGTGTGGAAGAAGAGGGACGTGTGGTGTCATGGTTATCCTATTTATACATACGCAAAGTTGGCTGGGCTTGCGTACGCCAGGCCAGCGTAGGGGTGTGAATAATTATTCCGGGGACTTGGGCGTTGTTCAGTTCCCGCCTGGCCAGGAAGTGTACTGATGTGTGTTTCTTTTGTAGTTTTGACCTCGCAGGGTGTGCAATTTAGATTAGTGTAGCATGTGTCGGGAGGGCGCAAACTATCGTTAATGAGATGGCATGTGATCTAAGATGTGCAGTCTGCCCGTGGCTGATGATGCTCCTTAGAGCCAGCAATAGCCAGGCCGAAAGTCAGCACAATAATGTGCAGACACACACACCTGGGGCATCGTGTAACACATATTTGTTTTTTGGTGGAACGTTTGAGATGCATTGCAATCACACGTTGAAGGCTAATGTACAGAGCATGAATATTGATCAAGATGATCGTTGCATGTTGTGTCTAGTATAAGATATGTGTATACAGGAAAACACTTTTCAAAATAGCTTTCTAAGCAGAAGAGGTGTCTCTCATCAAACGCTGTAGAGAGAATGAGCAAAATGGTTGGGGTCATACAACTGTTACAATGGGAAATGTTATGAACCAATCAAATGCTTTTTTTGAAGGTCTCATGGCAATCGCGTTCCGAGCGCGCAAGGAGGCCGCACCCGACGCGATTTTGACAAAATATATTTATCATAATATAAGTTTATTACAGTTAGAAATATATAAATGTTTAAAATAATTTAGATTTTTGCGTGCTCTCATATACTGTCTCAAATGACATCACTGATGACATCACGCATGACATCATCCACGTGACAATCTGATGCACATACTGATGCTCTAATATGAACTTAGATATACCCATTCTAAAATGCTGACTACTATTTTTGAAAGCATACACAGAAGAATGCCATATACTACATAGCACTCACTGTTTCCTAGGTCTACACATACATCCAGTGACTTATACATGTAGTTACTCATCAATAGAGGACTATAATATGCACTTATACATCTATACATGCAGTCACACGCTGCCACTCCTCCATAGAGTTACTCACACGCCTAGTCAGTAATGCAAAGAATGAATCACATACCCATTTAATCATGTATACACTTATTCACACCAACTTCATTATTTTTAGACATACCACATCACTTATTTATACAGATACTAACACATATTTACTGTCTTCTGCAATCACTGATAGAAGCAGACACCTATTTATACACCCACTCTTTAAATAACTTAGTCTCACGTATACTCATTTATATACTCCAACACTGACATATAGTGGCTTAAAACATATGTAGTTAGTCACAGATATATCACTTAGACATTTATTCACTCACCAAAACACCAATAGACACACTAACTCACCCATACAGCCCTTTCCAGATGCACCTTTTAATCTATACAACCACTGAATCACCCACTCAGACATCTATGTACAGACTCATATACCCACCCGCCCACACAGGCACTCAGGGACCCATACAGATACTTAGACAACAAATCAATAACCTATATAGACACTCATGTAGGTATTCAGCAACCCATGCAGTTGCTTATACACCAATGGAGAGACTAATACAGACTTTTACACAGTATAGTCACTAACCCATGCATTCAGTCAGACACGTTCAATCACTCACTTATACAGTCAGTCACATACATACAAAATATTTCCTTTAGGCACTTGTAAATGCATTCATTCCTTAATACACCTTGGCATATATATAAAACATATTTACATTTTATAGAAACACACATTCACTCAATGATGTCATGAGTGATGTCATCAGTGATGTCATTTGAGATGTCATCAGTGATGTCATCAGTGATGTCACTGACCATGTCATGAGTGATGTAATATGTGACATCATCAGCAGTGCATTGCGGGCGCACGAGTTTTAGTTAGCTCAACTAACTATAACAGGCGAATTTCTCTGGTTTTATATGAGTCAAATGTTCAACTAACTATCACGTCCCTGAAACCTATGTTTTTTTGTGCGAATTTCTAAGGTTTTTTGAATGCTAATTCCTAACTATAACGTCTGTAAAACCTATGGTTTTTTCAGTAAATATATATATATAACCATAGGTTTCAGGCACGTGATTTTTCAGTCAATTTCTAAGGTTTTTTTAAATGCTAATTTCTAACTATAATGTGCCTGAAACCTATGTTTTTTTCAGTGAATTTCAAAGGTTTTTTAAATGCTAATTTCTAACTGTAACGTGTCTGTAACCTATGGTTTTTTAAGTGAATTTCAAAGGTTTTTCAAATGCTGATTTCTAACTATGCCTACAGAGATAGGACATGTGAAGAAAGAAGAAATACCGCACAGAAAGAAGCAAAAGAAATGCAGAAAGAGAACAGAAGTCCACAAAGATGAAGAAAATTGTAGGAAGAAGCAGGGCATGTGCAGAAAGAACCAACTGAGGAGCAGAAAGAGGCCTTGCTGAAAAATCATCCTGTGCCCACAACTTTTTCAGACGGGTACTGGTGGTAACTGACTCTGACTAACCAGGCCTAGAGCCAGTGCTATGCTAAAAGATACTTAGAATAGAGTAAAAACACCTACATACACTAGGGAACACTATGAGTTGCGGTACCCCTGTGATTAGCATGACCTCCTCTGTAAGGCCCTAGTACATAATAGGGCAGGGGGATTAAAACTACCTCTTAAAACCAGGCACGGGCGCATTTGCACAGTGATGAAGGGAGGGGGTGCCTGAGGTGACATGTATGCAAACACGCCCTGTGGCCATTTTAAGTTGGGGGATAAAGTCCCCTTGAATCCTGAGGGTCCCTGGGGTCCAACTAGCCCACCAGGTACCTCCAGTAAGCGCCACAGACCTGCGTTGCAGAGAGGTGGTCCAGGCAAAGCCCCTTTTTACACCTCTCTGCAACGCAGCTCTGTGGCGCTTACTTGAGGTACCTGGTGGGCTAGCTGGACCCCAGGGACCCTCAGGATTCGAGGGGACTTAATCCCCCAATTTAAAACGTGCCAAGGGGCACCAACTGAGAGACTAATACAGACTTATACACAGTGTAGTCACTAACCCATGCATTCAGTAAGACACATTCAATCACTCACTTGTACAGTAAGTCACGCTCCTACTAAATAATTCCTTCAGGCTCTTGTAAATGCAGTCATTCTTCAATACACCTTGGCAAAGATATATATGAAAAATATTTCAACTTTACAGAAACACACATTCACTGGATGATGTCATGAGTGATGTCATCAGTGATGTCATTTGAGATGTCATCAGTGATGTCATCAGTGATGTCACTGACCATGTCATGAGTGATGTAATATGTGACATCATCAGCAGTGCAGTGCGGGCGCGCGAATTATAGTTAGCTCAACTAACTATAACAGGCAAATTTCTCTCGTTTTATATGAATCAAATGTCCAACTAACTATAACATCCCTGAAATCTATGTTTTTTTAGTGAATTTCATAGGTTTTTTAAATGCTAATTCCTAACTATAACGTCTGTAAAACCTATGCTTTTTTCAGTGAATTTCGAAGGTTTTTTAAATGTTAATTTCATATTTTAATGTTTATAAAACCTATCTTTTTTCTATTTTTTGTAAAAATATTTTGGAACTCTATTATACTTCTTTCTTTTCAACTTTAAAAATTAAGTAATGTTTTATATCTTCCCCCAAAAATATGTATATCTTTTTTTTTTTTAAACTGCACTCCCATACCGGTAGTGTACCAAGCTCCATTACCAAGCGAATCCTATCCGCCATATTGCTAAACTCGTAAAGGATGCGCATTTCGTATCCGACAGATTCGTGGCACCACGTCCTGCGTAACATCATATATATATGAGTTTGCGCCAGCTGCTACATAGGTATCCGATGGGTACACAGTACCAAGCCACACATTACGTCATGTACGTATGGGTCGCGCCTGCTGCATGTTGCGTATGCGACGAGTGCACGCTGCCGGCCCTGTGTTACGTCATAGACGTTTGGTGTCGCGCTGGATACGCCATTCCCTCGTTTTATTTTATGTCTCAAAACTATATCTAAATAACTTTAAACTGTATATGAGAGCAAGCGATAATCTAAAATATTTTAAACATTTCTATATTTCTAACTGTAATAAACTTATATTATGATAAATATATTTTCTCAAAACCTTGTTGGGTGCGGCCTCCTTGCGCCCTCGATGCGCGATTGCCATGTGACCTTAAAAAAAAGCATTTGATTAGTTCATAACATTTCCCATTGTAAAAGTTGGAGGACCCCACCCATTTTAGTCATTCTCTCTACAGCGTTTGATGAGACACACCCCTTCTGCATAGAGAGCATTTTTGAAAAGTTTGTTTGCTGTGTACACATATCTTCTACTACACACAACATGCAACGATCACCTTGATCAATATTCATGGTCTGTACATTAGCCTTCCACGTGTGATGGCCGTGCATCTCAAACGTTACATCAAAAATCAAATGTGTGTTATACGATGCTCCTGGTGTGTGTGTGTGCACATTATTGTGCTGCCATTCGGCCTGGTTATTGCTGGCCCGAAGGGGTATCATCAGCCATGGGCAGAGTACACATCCTAGATCACGTGTGTCAAACAATAAACAGTAATGTGTACATTTGTATTGCTGTATTCTCTGTTGTCAGGCTTTACCAGTATAGTAGTTTGTCATATGTGAGACTTTCAGATTCACGTTTGGCATGCATTGCTTGACTATAATGAAAGTTATCACTATTTATGACATAGCCTCACTGCTGATCCTCCCTCCATCCGAGCACATTCACTTGTGTGCACTTCGCGATAGCAACACTTTCAATATTACCGCACACAATTGGCATGAGGGTCTGTGCATATCCACAACCTTGACAACGACATGTGATGTTGGTCATTCAATGTTTTCAAACAGCATCTCATTAGCGATAGTTGCCATCCTCCCGGTACATGCTACATTCATGTAAATTGTGCATTCTACGACGTCAAAACTGCAACAGAAACACACATAAGTACACTTCCTGGCCAGGCAGGAACTGAACAACGCCCAGGTCCCCAGAACTATTATTCACACCCCTACACTCGCCTGGCTTAAGCAAGTCCAGCCCACTTTGGGTACGTATAAATAGGATAACGACGCTGCCACATGTCCCAGTTCTTCTACACTGCATCAGGTGATATGGCCGCGTCCACCTCGAATATCACAATGCGCAATAACAAAAGGGATCCATAAGGTGTACACCATCATCGCAATCAACACTGCACCATAATTGTGAACACTGCTGCCCGTCGTGTTTGAACACACAACAATGACAGCAGGTGAGCAGTGGGGCCTGGGTGCACAGGGGCTGCAATTGAGCACTATGCTGCGAGAGGGGTGGGGTGCATCAGCCTGGGTGCGCAGGTATAAACAAGCGATATTGCCCAGCTTAATAATATGTTCTCTGACCTCATTCAGTCACATATCTGTGTCATTTTAAGGACCTGCTGGACCGTACTGTAGGCCTCAGCCAGCGGGCAGCGCTGCCCTACAGACACGTGTTGAGCGCAGTGCTGTGAGAGTGGTGGGGTGCATCAGCGTGTGTGCGAAAGTGCAAACAACCGATGTTACCCTGCGTACCGATGTGATCTCTGACCTCCTTCAGTCACATCTCTGTCTCATTTTAAGGACCTGCTGGACCGTACTGTAAGCCTGAGCCAGTGGGCAGCGCTGCCCTACAGACACATGGTGTTGGCTTTTGGGTCACTGTAGTAAGCTGATTACTAAGTGTACATGCACACAGGCTTGCGCCACTGCATTACACCCGCACATTATGCTTCTAGAATGCACTCTGTTCCTTTGTATGTGAACGTTGGCATAACATATTATTACTTAACCTTGTGTATTCTCGTGCACTCCAACTCCTCTATGAACCATGATTACCACTAACAGTTCGAAGATCGTACTTCAAGAAGGAAGGATGCACTCAACTGGTGTTCTCTCTTAAGCTTGAAATAAACCTTCATTTACCTTAAGACGTTTCCACCATTATAATATTTCTCCCTTTTCAGACACTGGGTTAGTGGAGCAAAATGGGCAGTGTGGGTGCTCACCCCGTGATGATGCCCTGGGTATTCTGACACCTTCCACCGTGGTATCAAGACACCGTACCCGACCGGAGACCTGCTGGGCAACCCTGATTGCGGCACCCCGGAGTTGGAGCTCGCACCGGCACGTCCTTGGACACACCGGTTGTGGCAGGTGGGGAGTCAAGCCTCGGCACGCAGGAGCTGCAATTGAGCACAGAGCAGAGAAAGGGGCTGGGGTGAAGCAGCCTGGTTGCACAAGTGCAGGCAAGCAATGTTGCCATAGATAATAATCTAAACTCTGGCCTCATTCATATATCTATTTCATTTTAAGGACTTGCTTGACCGCACTCTTTCTCTTCAGACCCCAACGTCCCAGACACATGGGTGACGGGAGGTGAACAGTGAGGGCTGGGTGCAGTAGGCCGGCGCTCTGTCTCCGCCTCCCTCTGTTCGTTTTCACTCTCCCTCCCCTTCTCCCTTCCACCCACTTGCTCTTTGTCCCATTCTCACTTTCCTCCTTTCATTCTCACTACCTTTCTTTTTCTCTTAGACATGGCACACATACTTATGTTTCATTTTTGTCTTGCAGGTTTTGTACGCTGCTTCCGGAGGAGTCCCACCCACTTCTTTCATATTTTACTGTTGTTCGAATCAAGTTACATTTCCATTTATTTGTGTTGTGTTAATAAAAGTTTTTTGTTAACCAAGAAATAACTCAGTGTATGGGTCTTCCTTTTCTGACAACACTTGTCTGTAGTTTATTGTGAAAATCGGCGGTTGATAGTAGGTTATAAGGGAAATTTTGTTTAATTTCCGAGGCACCTACCAAATATAAACCAACAGACTATTACATAAATGAAGCCTGGGTAATTGTACAACGGCAAGAGTTCTATGAGTGTATCACTTTATAACACCATGAGTACTGCCGTGTGATTTCAGAACCAATAAGGCACTGCCTAGGGCCACCGAGGCTTCAAGGACTGGTGAGGCCCACCCAGCATATTTAAATAAAGCCCCGGAGGTTGCCGATCCCCGGTCTTGAGTTGACCTCGAAGCCCCCCGAACAATTCGTAAACTATACCCGCGGAGATGTCGATCCCCCAGTCTGCGAAACGTCTCTGTGAACTACCGCGCCTAATTTACATGTGAGATTAAGATCCCCAGTGCTGCAGAGACCTGCAATATAATGATAGGATTGGCCCCGGAACATTACCCACCAGTGGGCTCATTTAAATGAACGGGTGAGACACCGCTACATTTTGTTTTCTCCATTTTTACTATCCGGTTCCGCTTTATTGAAACGATACGATCTTTTCCTCCTCTCGCTTCAACGAGGCAAACAAGAATTTACTATCACAGGGTGCAAGCAATGCTCCTGCTCTGTAATAGCAAATATAAATGTCCCACTCTTGCACACCCCGGGACATTGTATGACCTGCATCTGGGAGGTGGCGCTCCATGGGACCATGATGCTTTGTTTAATGCATAACTACAGAATTAGTATAAGCGCATACCAACACTACTTACACACGTGTGGTATAGCAACCAGAGTAGTGAAGAGGCAAAGGAAGCCCAAATTTAAAAAATATCAATCATATCAAAGGTAGGATCACATAGTTCGATCAGCCGATGACCCTGGGATGAGTAGAAACAGATTCACCAAGAAAACGGGTCTTCAGCACACGACCCTGGGATGAGTAGAAACAGATTCAGCAAGAAAATGGGTTTTCAGCACAACGCAAGCAAGCGCAAAATCTTGGTGAGTGCTGCCTTCTTTTCATCTTCTCCCGCTCGTCACCAAATTTATGTAGTGAACAGGAAGACAGCAGTGGATCCGATAAGTAGATTTATTGCAGGAAAAGAAGACAGCTTAAACAGCCACCAACAGGACCACACACCAAGGCATTTGTCTTCTCCAGCACCGTGTACAAACTCCCCAAGATTCCCCTCATGACAGCCCTACATTCTAACATTACATACTTATATTATAGTATCATTACATACTAACATTGTACTGTGACTTACATTGAAATAGTGCACAGAGCACATCACTTTACAGCAATGAGCTCACGGTTTAATCCCCGAGACTTCAGACCAGTAGGGGTGAGTAGTTCGCTTCCCACTCCCTGTATAGTATAAACGCAAACTAACACTACTTACAGTTATACTACAGCGGCCAGTATGCTACAGCGCCCACAGCCCATCACTTTACAACAATCAGCTCGGTTTGATCCCCAAGTCTTCACACCGGTAGCCATAGTACTTCGCTTCCCACTTCCGGTATAGTATAAACGCACGGTAGAGCTCAGTAGTTCACTTCCTACTCCCTGTATGGTATAAATACCTACTAACACTACTTCCACAGGTATCCTAAAAACACCACAGCACATCACTTTACAGCAATGACCTCCCGGTTTAGGCTCTAGGTTTCATACCCGACTGTAGCAGCATCTCATCTCAGCACCATGTCACTCTGAGCAACACCGCACTTTCAGACCGGTAGGTGTGACTACTTCACTTCGCACTCCCCCACAGAGGTTACAGTGCTCCTATCCTCCTGTTTCCTACTCTTTTCGCACTTTTTCCCCCTTTCTTGCTTCAATGGAATCACAAAATGGCGGCCAACACTTCCTCGTTGCAACCGCTCGCAGCGCTCACAACCAATAAGCAGCAAGCTCGTGCTCGTAATGCCTCAATCAGATGGCAGAATTACCAAATATCGATAACTGTGATTTTTTATATTTCTCCAAAACTACTGAATGTAGTTACACCAAATAAACCAAAGCGTGTTTTCTAGACCAAGACCCTTCTCCCTGCCAAATTTCGGGCAATTCCGTTCACCCGTTCAACCTGTAGCCTTGTTTAAAGTTTCCTATAAAAATTTCTATGGAGAAAATACGTTTTGGGACCCCCTTTTTTCTCGGCCCCCCTGGACGAATCACCCCCAAACTTCCCACATAGGAGCTGATATAAACAAAGAATTTGTTTGGGAAATTTCATGAAGATTCTTCAAACGACACCAAAGTTATGAGCAAAACAAAAAATGTTCTTCCTATGGAAACTTGGTCCTAACTATAACTACCTACTGGCGACCGCCAGTAGGTAATATATATATGTATGTATATATATATATATATATATATATATATATATATATATATATATATATATATATATATATATATATATATATATATATATATATCACCCTTCACTTCTTCAGATATCCCGGGACACTTTAGCGTCGGTGCAACCGTGGGTCCGAAGACGCCCACTATTATCCATACATTTTCACCAAGTACTCACAGGTACCGTTGCACTCCCGTCAGGAAATAATCACCGCACAGAGTCCATCCGTCATTCAGTGAAATAATCGTTTATTCTTTTCTTGTCGGTTTCCAGCCAGAAAATACCCTACGCGTTTCAGCGATACACTCGCCTTGGTCACGGGTAAACAAAACATTTTGCCAAGTGGTTTTTAAACACGTTACGTATAACGTACCAACATAGATAACGGATTGTCATTCTAAAGGTTAAGCTCCAACATAACGGTGGCCATCTTCGAGCAGTGTTCTCTTACAAATAAATGTTCTTACAAATAAAGTTATTGATAGAACAATAAGGGTGATGATGTAAACAATAAAAATCAATTGCACCAGACTCTTACAAATTTCTAAAATTCGAAATATTCAATCCAATTAATGTGATGTTGTCCGTCACGCTTACGAACATGGATATTCTTGACAGTTACCATGGAGAAGACGGAACAGAATGTGCCCCATTTCATCCTAATCAAGCACCCGTGAAATATCTCTTCGTGTGCAGATGTCAATAAGAGGAGAATTAATCAATTATTTTATCCAGTCCTCATTGTGCTGAATAATTCTGCAACCTTTGCAAATATTCTATGCATATTCAAGCTCACATTATCATCAAGTGATTACAAAACAACGTCTATCCATGTCACATGTACGGATATTGCTATTATACCCAAGTGGGTAATATTAGATGAAAATTTTTTTCTTCAATCGAAAACATATAATTCATTGCAACATCATTTTACCCAAACTTTGCAGTTATTCTATGCATATCCACGCTCCCATTATTATCAAGTGATTACAAAACGACGTCTATCCATGTCACCTGTAAAGAATATTGCTCTTATACCCAAGTGGGTAATATTGGATGAAACTTTTCTTCAATTGCAAACATATAATTCATTGTAGCACCATTTTACCCAAATGGACAATTAATGTTTTCCTTTTGAAAAAATGCAAACAGATCATCTTCATTTCTTCTGACGTTTCAAGAAAACTAAAATAGAGGAAGAAGAAAAAGAAACCAATTGAGAAAAGTGTTGCCTTAGTAACATCAATACTGCAAAATGTTAACGAAACCGACAAGAAAAGAATAAACGATTATTTCACTGAATGACGGATGGACTCTGTGCGGTGATTATTTCCTGACGGGAGTGCAACGGTACCTGTGAGTACTTGGTGAAAATGTATATATATATATATATATATATATATATATATATATATATTCACTGAAAAAACCATAGGTTTCACACATGTTATAGTTAGCGGAAATTTTACTGATAAAAAACCAATGAAATTGCCCCGTTATAGTTAGTGCTGGCAACTATAACTCACGCGACCGCAATCCTCTGCTGATGCTAATACTGTATTTAGACACTTATTTGCCCATGTCTTCTTCCATACATTTTTAGCTATACATATATTACAAATATTTTTTTTTCATAAAGACACATATGTCATCAGCAGAAGATTGCGGTCGCGTGAGTTATAGTTGCCAGCACTAACTATAACGGGGCAATTTCATTGGTTTTTTATCAGTAAAATTTCCGCTAACTATAACATGTGTGAAACCTATGGTTTTTTCAGTGAATTTGCAAGGTTTTTTAAATGCTAATTCCTAACTATAACGTGTGTGAAACCTATGGTTTTTTCAGTGAATTTGTACGGTTTTTTAAATGCTAAGTGACTTTACGCCATTCGTGGCGTGCGCGCCCACTTAACGCAGTTCGTTCCGTGCGCGCACGGTGCGCTTCGCGCACCGTGCGCGCACAGTGAGCACGCGGTGCGCTTCGCGCACCGCGCACCCACTTTACGCAGTTAGTGCCGTGCCCACGTTACGCTAGATGGGCCATGTACGCACGATGCGCTTCGCGCACCGTGCGCAAATGGAGGACATATTATGCGCTTCCTTGTGATAGGTAATCTGTTGAAATTTTTTGGGAAAATTTTCTGTGCTCTGATAAGCCATGCACAAATGGTGGCCTTCGGCCACCATTTGCACAAGGGGTGGAGAAAGTGTGGATAGTGTTTTTTTTATTTTTATTTTTTTACCGTACGCTTACGGTAAGCGTACCCCGCGAAATTGCCGAAAAAAAAATAATGCCGTTTTTGCTCTTGGGGGATGTTTGGGGACTCCCTCAACATGACTATGTGAGAGGGAGTTGTCAAAACATCCCCGTAACATGTTTTTGGCCATCATGTTTGATACATAACACTCAGTGCGGTAGACAAAATGGCGGACGCCGCTTCCTGGTTTCTGCCGATTCGAATGTTTACTAAGATCTAAGAGCCAATCAGAATCGCGCTCGCGCACGCCACCGCACGCTTACCGTAAGCGTACGGTAAGCGTACCGTAAGCGGGCTCAGATATATATATTGATTTAAAGGCTATTTTCTCAGAATCTACTGAACAGATTTACACCAAACCTACAAAAGGCACTTCCTTGACCTAGGGACTACCTCTCTGCCAAATTTCTAGTAATTCTGTTCAGCCGTTCGGGCTGTAGCTCGTTCTAAAGGTCCTATGGAAAAATGCATGGGAAAAACGCGTTTTGGGACCCCCCTTTTATCTCAGCCCCCGCTTGACGAATCCCCCCGAGACTTTCAGGGTAGGAGCGGAGCGTAGCGCCCCACCTATTTTGAGAAATTCGCGAGGATTCGTCGACCGGCGCCAAAGTTATTCAAAATAGAATGTTGAGGTTTTCCTATGGAAACGTGGTCCTAACTATAACTACCTACTGGCGACCGCCAGTAGGTAATATATATATATATATATTTATATATTTATATACATATGTGTGTGTATATATATAATTATTTGTACTGAAAGAGCAAAAGTTAAAGTGAGGTTATAGTTCAATTGAGACAAATACTAATGTTGAAAACCCCAAAGAACTGTGAAATACGCCAGTTATAGTTTAGAGAAGTATTGTGCCCCAAGTATGTACTATGAAACATTGTTAAAGTGCTCTTATGTTTATAAAATAGAATCTAAAAACCACTTTAATTCACCAGCTATGGTTCAGTAAACAAGTCATAAATTGTGCCCCGGTCATGAACTGCTTATTAGATATTACAAACCTCATGGCATGTTAAAAGACATCGTTAATGACATCACTGATGACATCCCAGATAAATCACTAATGACATCACTAGCAAAGTTTTCTTTCTCTGCAGAGTTAGAATCCATCATTGCAACATTTGTTGTGGAAAAGAAAAAAATAGAGCGACTTTGAGGAACCTCTTATGGCTTTTAGTCTACAACCATTGCAAAATGAAAGGTGTTTTCTTACTCAAAGACATGCCTTTTAAGTGGGAGTGAATGGTGAAATGTATTTGCTAGTCCTGGAATTCATTGGACAACACACCCTCCCCAGCCCTGATCTCAGAGTGTTCAATTCTAATGCTACTCATTGGTGTTTGTGGTCAGGTTACATGTATCATCTCAGGGCAGGGGCTACCCCCTCTCCACCACTATTGTAGTCCCCACAACCCTGACCAATCTTTTGGCTCATTCGCAACCATTCTCACTATTCATGGTATTATGATCTATGGTGGCAGTGCATCTGGGGGCATCAATAATTATATGAGCATCGCCATCCATGCTCTCATGTCATCTTCCAATTTTACATCTCTTTGCGTCAGTCTCATATGGCACACCTCTGCAGTAACCCATTCCGCCATGTCTTTTAACCAATTGCTCACCTTTGGGTACCTTGGGGCAGCCATCCCATTGCAATCCTGTGCTTAGCTAGTATTTGTCAGAGCATAAGAAACTTCATGCTCAGCTTTTCCTTTTTCCGGAACTGGACACTTTCCAAGAGTTTCCAGCTACTAGTTAAAAGAGCTGAGAATTATTATTTACGTTGACAACATTTTGATAATGGTACAGGACAAATGTCAATTTGTGGCTCTAGCCATGGCCTTAATGGTAAAGGTGAATATAGCTTGTGTGATACAGTCTAGCATAATCACACAGACTTATCTAAGAATTCTGCAAGATTACGCATAATTAGGCTAAAAGAGTAATTCTGCATTTAGCGCTATTTATTAGAACCAAATGATCCCTTCATTTAAAAAATGGGCACAAGAATGCACTTTGTGCTAAAATATAGCACTAAATACAACAAAATACGAATAGAGAACAGACTCGTGTTTACCTAATGTGCTCCTGGGGTAAGATTTCCCCAAACTTACTCCCATCATTTAGCACTATTCTTCTGCTGCAAAATTTCACCTTGTGTCTCAAATGAGTGCGAGAATGCATTTAGCGCTAAGAAATAGGGCTAAACGTGCTTTGTTGTAGGATATTTCCCAACTTACTCCCTGCATTTAGCGCTTTATGGATGCATGGATGCATTGCAAGCTACGAAATAGCAGTAAATGGAACAGAACATAAATAGTAAATGCAAAATGTGCTCTTGCAGTAGGATTTTCCCCCAAATTACTCTTAATTACAAAAGCAATTAAATTGATAGATCGATGGCAAATTTTGGGCCAGCAGATGCTCCCAAAAGCTCAGATGGCTCGTTGCTGCCCAATGTAAGCCCTGCGTACTAGTCTTGCTGCCGGAGGGCAAAGATCAGCACTAGCCCCACAGCCTGCCCTAGAGCTGCGCTGCATTGTCTGTGGGAGACACAAGGCAGTACTAGCTCCCGAGGGCTTTGCACAAGTGGCCCCGCAAGGAAGTCGGGCTTGTGCCAATGCATCCTCAGAGATCCCTACACCTACAGGGCCATGGTGCTGCATCCTACTGCAGGAAAAACCTGGGTCCACAGCTTGGCTGATCGACAGAGGAGAAGTCCCCCTCACTAGTGAGTGGAAATGTTGCCCTCTCTCTTCCCTCCTTCCCTCTCATCCTGCAACAGCAGGAAGTTGTTTCGGGGAGCCAGGATGGTCGTACAAACCCGTCCTCCCCCACCTCCATATGGTTCATTACTGGGGGCTCCAGGGTGACCATAAGAGGAGAGTTGTAAGGTTTTGACTGCGCAAAGAGAGGGGTGGCTTATAATGGGCACCCCGCACAGAACCCTGGCAGCAAGGAGGATATCTGCTGTACTATAGTCACATAGTGCAGTGCTTCCAGCCCTTTTAAACTGTGACTTTGAGCTTCCTGATTCCACCATGTCACTGAGACCATACAATCATATGCCACCTCAGGCTTTGCAGTACCCAACTTCGCTCTACTGGAAGATTGGTGCAGTCATTGGACTAGCGTGGCATACCACAGATTTGATGCAGATGGCTTACTGTTCATTCTGCCCCCTCCCTTTGCCACAAATCTTTGAGTGGGCCATGCGGGAAAGCACAGAAGAGAAGCTTGGGAGCCTGTCCTGTAATCTCCTACTACCCCTGGAGACTTAAAAAGTGCCCATCCAG
The DNA here is from genome assembly GCF_964204655.1 of Triturus cristatus. Lineage (NCBI taxonomy): Eukaryota > Metazoa > Chordata > Amphibia > Caudata > Salamandridae > Triturus > Triturus cristatus. The sequence continues at coordinate 721,288,793 of NC_140588.1, forward strand.
TGCCCCTGACTCCGGCAAGCAGCACTAGGAATGGATTCAATCAGAGAAGTGTCATAGGTCCAAACAAGGTTTGACAAATTAACGACACATCAACTGGGTGCGACTGGGGCCCACGATGAGGAACCACTGAATCAGTGCTCAAAAAACTCCACCGATACCGGGGCACTCTTGCAGGCAAACCAGGACTCGAGGAAGGTGGAGATGAAGATTAGAGAGGTGTGGGTGGATGTGACAATACTCCAGCAAAACCTTTGTAATGTGACCAATTACGTTGCAGAGGCTGAAGTTCGGATCTCCACCCTAGAAAATGAAACTACCTCCCATAAATCCATGGTCTGTAAACTACTCCTCTCTGATAAACAGCTCAAAATCAGATCAGAAGATACGGAAAACAGATCCCAAAACAATAACCTTCTATTTTTGGGATTTCCAGAAGGGGCAGAAACAGAGAGCCAGATAACTTTCAAGAGACCTGGCTGAGATTCTGGATCCTTAATGATCTGCTCTCCCAATGATTCAGGCTTCAGCGGGTGCACAGATCACTAGCTCCAAAACCTTCCCTGTGAGACACTCTATGTCCAATGATGGCTCGTATCCTGAAACTTTCAAGACTGGGATATAATATTCTGGGAGGCAAGGACGGCTGGGGACATCACACTCCAATCCACATGCATCATGATCGTTCCAGATTACTTTCAAAGGCAGAGCAGAAAGGTAAATCCTTTGACGAGATTGAGCAGAATTGAGAGCAGTGATCTTACAATAAATACTGTTGTTTCCAATGACCATGAAGGTGATACATAACTCTCTTACCCACTTCTTTGAGACACTGGAGGAGGCAGAGTAAAAGAAGGCTCTCAACTGGGTTCCTGGATCAGACCATACAACACATACAACACAAAAATATCCAAATATCCTGAGCTCCCAGTAAAAATGGGAGACAAGATCCCGGAGTGGATGCGGCCTGATACAATCGTTTCCAGGCTCCTTTGAAACAAATGTGGGCCTGCCTCAGGGAGAAATATGGGAACACCCCTTGGTGTTTCCAGCCCATGGAACCCAGCAGATGCTGGAACAGTGACTCAAGTAGACAACTCCAATGTGAGCTCCTGTAGCCAGGGGTGACAATCAAGTAATATTGGTCATCTGGCCTGGGGCCATAAGTACTCAATCTATGATTCCACCCATCCCTCAAACTCTGCTGCAGCACTGCAGCACTGGAAAGTCTTGGAGCTTGGAGTTGCGCCACTAATGGTCCATTATGATAACTATATTGGTTGGTTTTAAGGGTTGATTAAGGACCATAGATGATTCTGGGAGGGAAGAAGGGGTGGGGGTAGTTGGGGAGAAAAGGGGTTTGATTTTCATTGTTCTGTTTATAGTTTTGTCTGCTGCCGGAAGACATGACACATCCATCCCACACTATGAGTTCAAAATATAATCTCTCACCAGCCCAAGGCCCTCCGAAAAGAGAATTTCAAGGGTCATACTAAGGTGGCACACCCAGCTTGTGGAGCTCTTGATTCCAAGGCCCTATGACAAAATTTGATTTGAAGAGTACTTAAAATGGCCGTAGCTACATAGTGTTTGTTAAACTGAACTCAGAAACGAGTTGAGAGATCTAATAGCAGCTTCAGTAGAGCAGCTGAATCTTTTTGATCAAATCCAAGCATGACAATACTGTCAAATGCAAGCAACCTAGGCACCCATGGAGCATAATTCTCCAAGAGGCTTATTCCCTGTCAGACACTTTTCAGCGGGCAATAAGGTAGACAGGGGCTACTGGGCCACAATATGGTGTCAGACACTTTTCAGGGGACAACAAAGTAGACAGGGGCTAATGGGCCCCAATATGGTGGTTGAGGCAATTTATCACTGTTGTCCTTCAATCCATCCTACGAAGCAGCTACAAATTTTTCCATGTACATTTCAGCACTTGATTCTCAGGGTAGCAAGAGTGAACTGTCAAAGGCTTCTAAGTTTAATAGTGTGGTGGGCAAGAGTGCAGGTGTCAACAGTCAGTTCAAAGGAATGTATTGTCAAGCCCAGAACGTATCTTTTTGTTAAAAAATAAACTTCTTTAATCACACAGTAAATCACTTTAATACACAGCACCATTAGGGGTATCTGGCACAAGAATGGAGTCTCAATTGCGATCTTCAGTGATGCACTACACACTTTCAGTACCCTCCTTTGCTAATGGCGTTTCCTACGGTCTACAACCCAGATGCCACAAAATATCCCAAAGTAGAAATGTGAACAGCCGTTCAATTCAAGTTCACCCAATGCACAGCAGTCTTATGTTTGCTATGTGGGCATACCTTGTCAATTACTGTCAGTGACAGAACAGGTTATGGACCTCACACTACCAAGTAGAGGCCTACTTCTCTGCAGACATGCTAGAAAAGCATAAAATCAGGGACAATCAAAAAGTCAGGAGATTAGTTTCACAAGCATTCAGCACTGGGGTACACACCCTTTCACCATTCGGAGGAACATACCCATATCAATATGGGGGCAGATTTACAAGCCCCTTGCGAGACATTTACGCTGCCGTTGCGTCACTTCTGTGACGCAGCGGCGGCGTAAACCATGCGCCATGTTGCGCCTTATTTACAACGTGACGCATCTAGGGAGATGCGTCACGTTGAAAAGCCCTGCGCTACATTAAACCTGCGTCAGGTTTAATGTATGCAGGGTGGGCGTTCCGTCGGAAAAAGCCTCGGAAAAGTGACGCAGTGAAATCTACAAGATTTCACTGAGTCACTTTTCCGACGCTGCTGCGTCAAAACCCTGCGCTTGCTTGAAGCAGGCGTAAGGCATGACGCAGAATGTTCGGTACGGGCAGCCCCTGAGCATTGCTGGAGTTGCATCGTGCTTGCGACACGACTCCAGCAATGCGCCGCCCTTATGCCATCAGATGCGTCACGCATCTGTTTATCCTTGCGCCATGATGCGCTGCATTGTAAATGCGGCGCATCTGTGGTGGCGCAAGGGTAAACTTGCGTGACGCATCTTTCCTGGCGCATCCCTGCTGATTTGCAGGGATGCGCCAGGAAACATAAATCTGCCCCATGGTCTGTAGAGGAAAATCACATTCTATTAGAGTCCTTCTTTCGCACTGCCATATATAATACTTAATGCAGTTTGATTCACCTAATTCACTGTTACCAACAGTTTTTAAATAAGGCGCCCATGTTTTTACAGAAATTCCATATTTACAAAACTTACATATATCACCATCATCATTTACTCTCTTATGAAATGACCATAAAAGATACAATAAAACATAATTCAAACTTTCATAATACATTGAAAGATGTGCTGGCATAATCAATAATACACAGCAAAAAAGACAAAAAGCAAATATTGAATAAGAAAACTTCATAATGCATTCATTGCCTTTAAACGTATGGCTCTCACTATAAACATTGCAGTTAACAAAAATAGCTTTGGTATTGCCAAAGATTGTAAGAACAACATAGCTGCCCTACATTGTCTAAATGGTCCTGTTTTAAAAAAGGTAAAATAAGCAGCTTCCTCAATGTGGAATAAAATTTTGCAAAATAGCATGAAGTGCAAAGTGTTTTGTGCAGAGCTGCCATCACATGGACAAACAGGTAAATGTGTGATATGGGTACCCCATAAGGGGTAGCCTAGAAGAAAGTGTTCAACATTCAGCTTTAGTCTTGTTAGCAAAAACCTTTGATACATATTGCTGACCCAAATTAGGTAAGGTTCAGTGCCAGGACTAGTATAAATTGAAGCATGTGCCAGAAAAGTGGGCTTTCCTGCATTCATGCGCAATCTGATTTAAAGAATCTACTTGAATAAGAGTCCGCATTTTCAACCAAATCAGATAGGCTTAGGCTGGCACAGGTATATTTATATATAACTATATTTATTCACTTAAAAAACCATAGGTTTCACACATGTTATAGTTAACTGGACATTTCCCTCGTAAAAAAACAATGAAATTCCCCCTTTATAGTTCAGGCAACTATAACTCACGCGACCGCAATCCTCTGCTGATGATGTCAGATATTTATCTTTATCTTTAATATTTAATATTAATCTTTAGCTATACATATATTACAAATATTTATTTTTCAGAAAGACACATATGTAATCAGTGATGTAATATCTGACGTCATCAGCAGAGGATTGCGGTCGCGTGAGTTATAGTTGCCTGCACTAACTATAACGGGGGAATTTGATTGGTTTTTTACAAGGGAAATGTCCGGCTAACTATAACATGTGTGAAACCTATGGTTTTTTAAGTGAATTTGCAAGGTTTTTTAAATGCTAATTCCTAACTATAACGTGTGTGAAACCTATGGTTTTTTAAGTGAATTTGTACGTTTTTTTAAATGCTAAGTTATGTATTTATTATATTTTTTTTTTCAGGTTTTTCACCGTGCGCGCACCGTGTGCGCACCGTGCGCATCACGCACCGTGCGCGCGCTGTGGGCACTCGGTGCGCTTCGTGCACCGAGCGCCCACGATGCGTTGTGTGTGACGTACGCGCACGGTGCGCACACCCCGCGCTTTTTCGTAAAAAAAAAAATGTTTTTTTCACCCTTGGGGGTCCTTCAGTGACCCCCTGACAAAGGCTATGGGGTCAGGAACTGTCCACCCTGCCCCTTTTCACGTTCTCCACCTTTATTTTTCACTGCCTCAAACTGCGAGAGACAAAATGGCGGACGACACTTCCTGATTTCGACCGATTCGAATGTTTACTGACATCTAACAACCAATCAGAATTGCGCTCGCGTACGTCACCGTGCGCAAGCGGTGCACGCACGGTTCGCGCTTATAGATATATATGTACTTTTAACTGAACTTTTCTCAGGAACTACTGAACAGATTGACTCCAGATATTCAAAAGGCACATCCCTGACCTGAGGACTACCTCTCTGTCAAATTTCAAGTAATTCTGTTCAGCCCTTCGGGCTGTACCTTGGACTAAAGGTCCCTATGGAAAAATGCATGGGGAAAACGCGTTTTGGGACCCCCCTTTTTTCTCGGCCCCCGCTTGACTAATCACCCCGAGACTTTCAGGGTAGGAGCGGAGCGGAGCGCCCCACCTATTTTGAAAAATTCGCGAGGATTCGTCAACCGGCGCCAAAGTTATTCAAAATAGAATTTTCAGATTTCCTATGGAAACACGGTCCTAACTATAACTATCTACTGGCGACCGCCAGTAGATAATATATATATATAGATATATATATATATATTTTCTGCAAAGCGACCCACTTCGGAAATCACAGGGCGCTCTCAGGCGGTGCGTTACGAGACGGCAGGGTCAGGCCGTGATTAATTGTTCATTCGTTTCCCCATGGGGCTGGGTTCTCGCGCACTCCCGGAAAGAACAGATCGTCACCAAATCATTTCGTCAGGTTTCTTTCTTTATTACAGCATGCCAGTTAGAAAAGGCTCTACGCGTTTCAGTCCCACCAGGGACCTTGTTCACGAGACTGGTCTTTGGTCAAACTTTTTTTGTTTGTTTTAAATCCACCTCTACAATCAACAGTGACATCACTTCCTATTCCGGAGCTAGGCATTCTGGTACATGAAGTTCAATCAGTTTCGAAGTTCATACTGTCCCCCATTAAATTAAATAAAATGAATACTGGGATTCAAACCCTTAAGTAAGGATGCAACATAGGTATATGTACATAATTACGACAACCTTCGTGAATAATGCAATAATATAACTGAAATTCTATTTCATTGGTTTGAGACTAACACCCTCTAGTGGGTCATCCTTTTTAACCTACGTAATACACTCATAATTAATTTAACTAGGTGTCGAATTCGCCCTCTGGTGGGCCCTTATTAATAAAACATTGTTTTATAACTGAATTTCTTCCCAGTCTGTTTTTCGTTTCGATTCTTATTTTGGTTAAGATTAATACTGTTCTGCCCAGTGCTCCCGAGTCTACCCAAACTGTGATGAAAATAAATAATCAAAAATCAAAAAATAAACAATTAAAACAGCTGAAATTGCTGACAGTTTCAGAGAATGTCACTCATGGTGAAAAATAGTTCTGCATATTAAAGATGGTAGTGGAGTTTATTACGTAGGTTAAAAAGGTTATTTAATTTAATGGGGGACAGTATGAACTTCGAAACTGATTGAACTTCATGTACCAGAATGCCTAGCTCCGGAATAGGAAGTGATGTCACTGTTGATTGTAGAGGTGGATTTAAAACAAACAAAAAAAGTTTGACCAAAGACCAGTCTCGTGAACAAGGTCCCTGGTGGGACTGAAACGCGTAGAGCCTTTTCTAACTGGCATGCTGTAATAAAGAAAGAAACCTGACGAAATGATTTGGTGACGATCTGTTCTTTCCGGGAGTGCGCGAGAACCCAGCCCCATGGGGAAACGAATGAACATATATATATATATATATATATATATATATATATATATATATATAGATAGATATATATATATTCACTGAAAAAAAATAGGTTTCAGACACATTATAGTTAGGAATTAGCATTTAAAAATCCTTAGAAATTCACTGAAAAAAAACATAGGTTTCAGGGAAATTTATAGTTAGCTGGACATTTAACTCGTACAAAACCATATAAATTCCTTTGTTATAGTTAGTTCTGCTAACTATAACTCGCGCGCCCACTCACACATCTATGCATACAGTTATAAACCACCCACCCAAACAAAAAAACACTCAGTCTCCCATACAAATACTCAGCCAACTAATCAATAACTAATGTGGACACTCATGCAGTTAGTGACCAACAGCAGATTATTCAACAACAGTGACAGTGATGCACATATTCGCATACTTTAGTTACTAACCCATGTATTTAGTGAGACACATTTAATTACTCACTTAAACAGACACTCAGACAGCTACTAAATCCTCCATCCAGATAGTTATATATCCACTCAATCTTCAATACAGATTGGTATATATATAATACATATTTAAATTACAAACAAAACCACATTCACTAGATGATGTCTTCAGTGATGTCATTTGAGATGTCATCAGTGACGTCATCAGTGATGTCACTGACCATGTCATGAATGATGTAATATGTGACATCATCAGCAGTGCATTGCAGGCGCGCAAGTTAAGGTAGCAGAACTAACTATAACGGAGGAATTTATATGGTTTTGTACAAGTGAAATGTCCAGCTAACTATAACTTTCCCTAAAACCTATGTTTTTTTCAGTGAATTTCTAAGGTTTTTTAAATGCTAATTCCTAACTATAACGTGTCTGAAACCTATGTTTTTTTCAGTGAATTTCTGAGGTTTTTTAAATGCTAATTCCTAACTTTAACGTGTCTGAAACCTATGTGTTTTTCAGTGAATTTCAAAGGTTTTTTAAATGCTAGTTTTTCATTTATAAAAGTAGTTATACCTATGTTTTTTGTACAGAATTTGAAGATTTTTTTAAACTGTTAACTTGTAAATATATTATTTATTAAACAGTATTATATACTTTTCTGAAAATTGTTTAAACCATTTTTTTAATTAAAACTGAAATATACTGTAATTAAGTTTTTTTATTTTTTATTTCAATATATTTATATTATTTTCTTTTTGTTTTTTCAAATGAAATTTTGGAGTTGCGCACCTAAAGCGTACCTAACGCGACGGGTGTGTGTATTACAGCCGCCATATTGGAAAGGTTGTGAAGGATCCGCTTAATGTGTGCGACGGGTGCATGTTTTCCAGTGACGTGATATACATATAATATTGCATGTTGTGCGCGATAGGTATGCGACTGATGTGCAACTCCTGCTCCCGCTAATTCACAACCCATGCGCATTAGGGTACGCGACGCATGCGTGGTGGCGGGCCCCGCGTGACGTCATATGTGGGGCGCGCTGGGTGCGCAACTACCGCAAAAAATGTTATGTTCTAAAATGATATGTATGTGTTTTTAATATACATATTAGGGTTAGAGATTATCTAAGGTATTCATAAAAATAATATATTTCTACTTATAATAAAGTTATATCACTTCTAAATATATTTTCGCGAAGTCACGTTGGGTGCGTGCTTCTTTAGCGCAAGGTGAGCGGATCCCATGTGACCTCCAAAAAAAAGATTTGATTGGTTTATAAAATTTCCCACTGTAACTATTGAAGGACCCCACCCATTTTCATCATTCTTCTTTGACCATCTTCAGAGAAGCATCTCTTCACCAACTTCAACCTCTTTGTTTTTTTGGGGTGTTTTACTTTCAACTGTGAAGAAAAATGGCATCTGGAGAACACCAGGAAGTGGAAGAATCTTCGGATGAAGAATTCTTGCAGGAGGCACCCAGAAAACAGAGACCAGAATCTGTAGTGTGGAAGTTCTTCACCTTTTCACCTGGACAGACGAAAGTAAATGCCACAAAGGTGACATGTAAAATTTGCGACAGAGTGCTGTCAAGAGGCAGTGAAAAAAAGTACTCATGCAGCACTGCCAGCATGAACAAAAGCACCTCTGGACAATCCATCCTCTGAATCTTGCTCGGGAGATGATGAGAAGAGCTGCATTAAATCCACCAGCAGCGGGAGCAAGTACTTCAGGAGCATCAACATCTCAAGCCTTTTAAGAACAGCGCTGCATCAAGTGCAAAAAACTAGTTTGCTACGGAGAGCAGTCGGTGGATGCTATTTGTGCCGCTCAGCGCAACCACCAATGTTAATTTTTTTTAGTTTTTGTTTTGGAATAATCCTTAATTCCAAAAGTTACCTGTTTATTTATTTTTTTTGTTTTATTGTTCAGTTTTGAGAAAAACACCAAAAAGAAAACAAAATCGTTGAAAAAATACAAAAAAAATGTAAAAAAAAAGAAAAGAAAAAAAAAGATTTTATCAGAACTACCTTATCTGGTTAAAAAAAGAACTATTATTGCATGGTAATGTCTGAAAGTTTGATTGAAAATATGTGTAGAGAATGATTGACTGAAAGAATGCATAAGTAGTGCATGGTTAATTTATAGGGGCAGATCTATGAGGAAGTGCTGCAGCGTAGCAGCGCAAGCCCTTTAGATGCACAGTGCTGCGGCACTTCCGAAGCACATGGATGCGACATATTTATATGAATATGATGCATCTCTGTGCTTCCCTCTGCATTAGCGCACAAACTGTAGCTGTGCGCTGGCACAGGCACCCTTGCACCATGGTGCAAAGATGCCTGCTTCGTGGGGAGATTGTTTTTGTGCAGGAAGGGACACCTTCCTGTACAAAAACAATCACTAAAGGCATTTTCCTCCTTCAATGTGTGCTGTGGAATGTAGCAAGCATTGAAGGAGGATAAAATGAGGAGAAATGAAAACATGTCTCCTCGTTGCGACTTGCTACGCCACATCTAGGGTGGTGCAGCATTCACACGCATCTCCAGATTTACAATTTCTTGTAATTCTTGAGATGTGTCTTGTTCCATGGGTGTTCTGTGGGAACATACACAGCAACACCCATGAAATGCCCCTTAAACACAAAGTGCTGCGTTTGAAGGGGCCGTATTTACAAGGAGAGGAAAAGCTATAAGTGTTTGTGTTTTGTCACAGAGATTAGATAAGATCATGGTTTTGTCAGGATGATTGCAGGAGTGGACAGACATTGACACTGTGATTGCTGATCTGCATGGGTACTACCTGGATTTTTGCAAGAGTGAATAAGTAGCCTGCATAGGGTTAGGGGACTGCATATATTTTGTACATTTAACTGTAGCGCTGCATGTCTTAATGCCTGGGCATTGTACAGGTGTATGGACTGTGACTGGATAGTGAGAGTGCTGGTAGTTGACAGGAGGGTGAGTTTATAAGTGATTGTGTTTTGGCACAAAGATTAGATAAGGTGCAAGGATGTCTGAGTCGTGGGGGGATTGTTTTTGTGCAGGAAGGGACACCTTTCTGCACAAAAATAATCACTAAAGGCATTTTTGTCCTTCAATGTGTGCCGTGGAATGCAGCATGCATTGAAAGATGACAAAAAGGAGGTGTACTTGTATTAGTAGCTAAGCCACTCTATAAATACATTACTAGTAATTGGAATGATTACAGTGCTGCAATTAGAATACATGGTCAATTTATGAGTACTGAGGTATTGGCAGAGTGATAAGATAGGATGATACTGCTGGTATTGGCAGAGTAAAAGGATATGTATAGTGGTTGATAAGTGATGGAGAAGTATATGGAATAGACATGAGGATACCTAGACTGTATGGTTAGAGTGCTGTTAGTTAATAGTAGGGTAAGTTTATAAGTGCTTGTGTGTTGGCACAGAGATTAGAGAAAGATATGATTCTGTTAGGATGATTGCAGGAGTGGACAGAGAGTGATAGTATGATTGTGGCACTGCATGAATACTACCTGACTTATTGCAAGGATGAATCAGTACTGTGCTTGAGGTTACGGGCCTCTATACATTGTGCACATTAGACTGTAGCACTGCTTGTCTTAATGCTTGAATCGCTGTACACGTGCATGGATAGTTACTGGATACTTACACTACTGGTATTTCACTGCACAGAGACTTTATAAATGCTTGTGTGTTGGCACAGAGATTAGATAAGGACATCCTTCTGACAGTATGATTGCAGGAGTGGACAGAGACTGACAGTCTGATTGGGGCACCAAATGAATACTACCTGCCTTATAGCAAGGGTGAATCAGTACTCTGCTGGGGGTTAGAGGCCTGCATAGATTGCGCACATTTGATTGTACACTGCGTGTCTTAATACCTGAGTCATTCTACAAGTGCATGTATTGTAACTGCATACCTTCACTGATGGTAGTTGACTACAGAGAAAGTGCTCGTGTGTTGGCACAGAGATTAGATAAGGACATGGTTCTGTCAGTATGATTGCACGAGTGGAGAGAGACTGACAGTCTGATTGGGGCACTACTTGAATACTACCTGGCTTATTCCAAGGGTGAATGAGTACTCTGCTAGGTGTTAAGGGCCTTCATACATTGCACACATTTCACTGTAGCACTATGTGTCTTAATGTGTAACGCATTCTACAGGTGTATGGACACTGACTAGATACTGAGAGTGCTGGTAGTTGGCAGGAGGGTGAGTTTTTAAGTGCTTGTGTGTTGGCACAGTGATTAGATAAAGCTATGCTTCTGTCAGGATAATTTCAGGAGTGGAGAGAGACTGACAGCCTGATTGGGGCACTACATAAATGCTACCTGGTTATTGCAAGCGTGAATCAGTAGTCTGCAGGGTGTTAGGAGCCTGCACACATTTCACTGTACACTATGTGTCTTAATGCCTGAGGCATTCTACAGGTGTATGGACAGTAACGAGATAGTGAGAGTGCTGGTAGTTGGCAGGAGGGTGAGTTTTTAAGTGCTTGTGGATTGGCACAGCGATTAGATAAGGACATGCTTCTGTCAGGATAATTTCAGGAGTGGACCGAGACTGATAGGCTGATTGGGGCACTGCATGAATACTACCTGGCTTATTCCAAGGGTGAATCAGTAGTCTGCTGGTGGTTAGAGGCCTGCATAGATTGCGTACATTTGACTGTAGCACTGCTTGTCTTAATGCCTGAGTCACTCTACAAGTGCATGGATAGTGACTGAAAAGTTACACTGTTTGTCATTGACTGCAGGAAGAGTTTATACGTGCTTGTAAGTTGGCACAGACATTAGAAAAGGATATGGTTCTGTCAGCATGATTGCAGGAGTGGACAAAGAGTGACAGCCTGATTGGAGCACTACATAAATACTACCTGGCTTATTGCAAGGGTGAATCAGAAGTCTGCAGGGGGTTGGGAGCCTGCATCCATTGCACGCATTTAACTGTAACACTATGTGTCTTTATGCCTGAGGTATTCTACAGGTATATGGACAGTGACTAGATAGTGAGAGTGCTGGTAGTAGACAGGAGGGTGAGTTTTTAAGTGCTTGTGTGTTGGCACAGCGATTAGATAAGGACATGCTTCTGTCAGGATAATTGCAGAAGTGGACAGACAGTGATAGGCTGATTGGGGCACTACATGATTACTACCTTGCTTATTGCAAGGATGAATCAGTAGTCTGCTGGGGGTTACAGGCCTGCATACATTGCACACATTTCACAGTAGCACTATGTGTCTTAATGCCTGAGGCATTCTACAGGTATATGGACAGTGACTAGATAGTGAGAGTGTTGTTAGTTGACAGGAGGGTGAGTTTTTAAGTGCTTATCTGTTGGCACAGAAATTAGATAAGGACATTTTTCTGTCAGGATAATTGCAGGAGTGGGCAGAGAGTGACAGTCTGATTGGGGCACATCATGAATACTACCTGGCTTATTGTAAGGATGAATCAGTGGTCTTCAGGGGGTTAGGGGCCTGCATACATTGCACACATTTAACTGTAGCACTATGTGTCTTAATGCCTGAGGCATTCTACAGGTATATGGACAGTGACTAGATATTGAGAGTGCTGGTAGTTGTCAGGAGGGTGAGTTTTTAAGTGCTTGTGTGCTGGCACAGCGATTAGATAAGGACATGGTTCTGTCAGTATGATTGCACGAGTGGATAGAGACTGACAGTCTGATTGGGGCACTACTTGAATACTACCTGGCTTATTCCAAGGGTGAATGAGTACTCTGCTAGGTGTTAAGGGCCTTCATACATTGCACACATTTCACTGTAGCACTATGTGTCTTAATGCCTGAGGCATTCTACAGGTGTATGGACAGTAACGAGATAGTGAGAGTGCTGGTAGTTGGCAGGAGGGTGAGTTTTTAAGTGCTTGTGGATTGGCACAGCGATTAGATAAGGACATGCTTCTGTCAGGATAATTTCAGGAGTGGACCGAGACTGATAGGCTGATTGGGGCACTGCATGAATACTACCTGGCTTATTCCAAGGGTGAATCAGTAGTCTGCTGGTGGTTAGAGGCCTGCATAGATTGCGTACATTTGACTGTAGCACTGCTTGTCTTAATGCCTGAGTCACTCTACAAGTGCATGGATAGTGACTGAAAAGTTACACTGTTTGTCATTGACTGCAGGAAGAGTTTATACGTGCTTGTAAGTTGGCACAGACATTAGAAAAGGATATGGTTCTGTCAGCATGATTGCAGGAGGGGACAAAGAGTGACAGCCTGATTGGAGCACTACATAAATACTACCTGGCTTATTGCAAGGGTGAATCAGAAGTCTGCAGGGGGTTGGGAGCCTGCATCCATTGCACGCATTTAACTGTAACACTATGTGTCTTTATGCCTGAGGTATTCTACAGGTATATGGACAGTGACTAGATAGTGAGAGTGCTGGTAGTAGACAGGAGGGTGAGTTTTTAAGTGCTTGTGTGTTGGCACAGCGATTAGATAAGGACATGCTTCTGTCAGGATAATTGCAGAAGTGGACAGACAGTGATAGGCTGATTGGGGCACTACATGATTACTACCTGGCTTATTGCAAGGATGAATCAGTAGTCTGCTGGGGGTTACAGGCCTGCATACATTGCACACATTTCACAGTAGCACTATGTGTCTTAATGCCTGAGGCATTCTACAGGTATATGGACAGTGACTAGATAGTGAGAGTGTTGTTAGTTGACAGGAGGGTGAGTTTTTAAGTGCTTATCTGTTGGCACAGAAATTAGATAAGGACATTTTTCTGTCAGGATAATTGCAGGAGTGGGCAGAGAGTGACAGTCTGATTGGGGCACATCATGAATACTACCTGGCTTATTGTAAGGATGAATCAGTGGTCTTCAGGGGGTTAGGGGCCTGCATACATTGCACACATTTAACTGTAGCACTATGTGTCTTAATGCCTGAGGCATTCTACAGGTATATGGACAGTGACTAGATATTGAGAGTGCTGGTAGTTGTCAGGAGGGTGAGTTTTTAAGTGCTTGTATGCTGGCACAGCGATTAGATAAGGACATGCTTCTGTCAGGATAATTGTAGGAGTGGACAGAGACTGATAGTCTGATTGGGGCACTGCGTGAATACTACCTGGCTTATTGCAAGTGTGAATCAGTAGTCTGCTGGTGGTTAGAGGCCTGCATAGATTGCACACATTTGACTGTAGCACTGCTTGTCTTAATGCCTGAGTCACTCTACAAGTGCATGGATAGTGACTGAAAAGTTACACTGCTTGTCATTGACTGCAGGGAGAGTTTATAAGTGTTTGTATGTTAGCACAGGCATTAGATAAGGATATGATTCTGTAAGCATGATTGCAGGAGTGGACAAAGAGAGATAGGCTGATTGGGGCACTACATGAATACTACCTGGCTTATTGCAAGGGTGAATCAGCAGTCTGTTGGGGGTTACAAGCCTGCATACATTGCGCTTATTTCACAGTAGCACTATGTGTCTTAATGCTTGAGGCATTCTGTAGGTGTATGCACAGTGACTAGATAGTGAGAGTGCTGGTAGCTGACAGGAGGGTGAGTTTTTAAGTGCTTGTGTGTTGGCACAGAAATTAGATAAGGACATGCTTCTGTCAAGATCATTGCAGGAGTGGGCAGAGAGTGACAGTCTGATTGGGGCACAGCATGAATACTACCTGGCTTATTCCAAGGGTGAATCAGTAGTCTGCTGGTGGTTACAGGCCTCCATACATTGTGCATATTTCACTGTACACTATGTGTCTTAATGCCTGAAGCATTCTATAGGTGTATTCACAGTGACTAGATAGTAAGAGTGGACAGGATGGTGAGTTTTTAAGGGCTTGTGTGTTGGCACAGCGGTTAGATAAGGACATGCTTCTGTCAGGATAATTGCAGGAGTGGACAGAGTCTGATAGGTTGATTGGGGCACTGCATGAATACTACCTGGTTTATTGCAAGGATGAATTAGTAGTCTCCTGGTGGTTACAGGCCTGCATACATTGCACATATTTCACTGTACACTATGTGTCTTAGTGCCTGAAACATTCTACAGGTGTATGCACAGTGACTAGATAGTAAGAGTGGTGTTAGTTGACAGGAGGGTGAGTTTTTAATTGATTGTGTGTTGGCACAGAAATTAGATAAGGACATGTTACTGTCAGCATTATTGCAGGAGTGGACAGAGAGTGACAGTCTGATTGGGGCACTGCATGAATACTACCTGGCTTAAACCAAGGGTGAATCAGTAGTCTACTGGTGGTTAGAGGCCTGCATAGATTGTGCACATTTGACTGTAGTACTGCTTGTCGTAATGCCTGAGTCACTCTACAAGAGCATGGATAGTGACTGGAAAGTTACACTGCTTTTCATTCACTACAGGAAGAGTTTATAAGTGCTTGTATGTTGGCACAGACATTAGATAAGAATATGGTTCTGTCAGCATGATTGCAGGAGTGGACAAAGGGTGACAGCCTGATTAGGGCACTACATAAATACTACCTGGCGTATTGCAAGGGTGAATCAGTAGTCTGCAGAGGGTTAAGAGTCTGCATACATTGCGCATATTTCACTGTACACTATGAGGGTCATTAGGATAGCGGGCGGATCGCCACCACCCATATGGCGGTGGCGATCCGCCCGCCAAAAACCACCGCCAGCATAGCAATATCCCCCCACCACATTACCATGGCGGGGAAGACCCTGGCGGATGGATAGACCGTCTGCTGGTTTTCCGCCGGTAGGCAATCCGCTCGGTAGGAAATTCTGTTAACATGGTGGTGGTGTCTGGGAGACACCGCCATCCATTTTAGCATATGTGCGGGAACATGCCTTTCCGTGGCGGCGTTGCCGCCACAGAAAGGCAGGCGGTTCTTGCCATTGGGGGCCCGTAGCAGGCCCCCAGGGATTCTGGGGGGTGGGGGGGTGCACATGGGGGTACCTATGGTACCCTCCTGCAGTTCCATGCATGGTGCCTGCCACGTTGTGCATGGAACAGCACTGCATGTCTTTTTGGCGTTGCGGCGGGCGGTGCTCATGCACCGCCCGCTGCAATGTCAACTATGCAGGAAGCATCTGCCAGTGTGGCGGGAGCATCCTAATGTCACCAACGGGACCCCTGCACCAATGGTGGGTGGTCCCATTCTACGATAGGATGTCCGCCCGCCATCCTAATGGTGCCCTTAGTGTCTTAATGCTTGAAGCATTCTATAGGTGTATGCAAAGTAACTAGATAGTAAGAGTGGTGGTATTTGACAGAAGGGTGAGTTTTTAAGTGCTTGTGTTTCAGTGCAAAGAGTAGAAACAGAAATGGTGCTGTCAGGATGATAGGAGGATTGGACAGGGAATGCCATTGTGATTGCTTATCAGCATGGCTACTGATTGGATTTTTACAGGAGTAAATCAATAGTCTGCAGCGGGTTATAGCACTGCATACATTGAGCACATTTACTTATATACTAACAACGAAATTACACATTATAGAACCACAAAATCACTTCTCATACACTTATAAAATCACATTTTCACCACCTTTGCAGTCCTCTAATATATTAGATACCTATCATTAATTCATACGAATATATAAATATAATGCAAACAAAAACCTATCTCATGACATACTAACTACTACATACCAAGAAGAATAAAATGTACTGACTTTCTTTGCAGCTACATATTGTCCTTTAAATCTACAAATATGCAACTTCATCAAACTGTACCTCTCAACAGACTTAATGAAGAACAGTAATAAAGAACACATTTTTTAATAAGGATTTTTAAAACTGCAGAAACTGTACCTACTAAATAACAGGTTCATAATTATTAACATCTTATATGATCATCTTGCAAACAGCACAACTGTACTTCATTTTACCACACTATCTATAATAATGCAATATTTTTAAACTATACCTTTTTACACAGAAGAAATAATCATGCCTAATAAACTATGCCTTATATGAATGTTTTAGAAAATACACCTTCTAAGTATATATTTAACCAATTAATAGTAAATAGAAGCCTTCATTCAACTATATCTTCTAACACACTTAAATAAATATAATACTGTACATACTGCTTTTTAAGCAAACGTCAAATACAATCAAAATAATCCCAATAAACATCTGTGCATTTTATAATATATTTCAAACAACACAGTTTCATAAAAATGTCAAATCTTTTTTAAATTAACCCCCCAAAAATATGTAACTCACCTTTAAATAAATCTGTTGAATTAAAAACCTCACACACTCACTCAGGAGTTTATTTTTCACACAGAGAATGTAGATCAACACACTCTGCAAGGGTCAACCAGTATTGGCAAATTGTCCCTCTATTTTTCCATACATATGGACATAAACAACAAATGGCATTGCTTCCCAGTGTTTTTTCAAATTGAAAAATGATTTTCCATTGGTCACAGAGAATAATACTTTTCAACTGACATCTTCACCCCTTTTCCTTAAGGTCAGTTTCCATAGCAACAGGTCATGCAACATTCAACTTAGCTGCCAGGTCACAAGTTCACCACACAATGTTATAAATGACAACAGCAGGTTGTTGGCTTTGCAATGCTTGCCCTTATCCTCTCTGCTGTACTTTTCCAACATTTGTTAATAACCAATAAGAAACATGCTTTCTAAACAAAGTGAAATGCACCCTATTTTTGAATGTAGAGTGTTTTTAAACAGCCAATCAAATCTCTACTTTCTTAAAAACAGCATCTTGTCCACCATTTTAGATAGATTTTTTTCTTCCACCTGCCTACCTCAGCTGCAGACATTTTCTGATTACCTATAGAAATCCTTTCAAGATGCTTTCTGTGTGGATTATTGGACACAGCTATATTTTCTCGTGCAAAAGGTATGCTGAAAGCAGAGGTATTGACAAAGACCTACGTTTGCAAAATATAGACATTAAATGGATTGGACAGAGAGGATTAAAGTGGCACCAATTGATGCCATTGGTTAAATCCTTTTTGCATCTCCAACCACCTGAACTCATGATTGTGCACTGTGGTGGCAATGACCTAGGCACATTGACTGGGTTAGCTCTGGAAATGCTAATGAAGGACACCTTTGCAGAATTGATGTTGCATTTTCCCAAAACTGCCTTTGTGTACTCGAACATATGCCAAAGACAGAAATGGAACAGGTCCAATCAATTTTGTCCACAGATTGAGAAAGCTAGAAAAAATGTCAATAAAGCTGCTTCTGCTTATCTCAGAGACCATAGTATGGGGTCCATATACAACAACAATCTACATTTTAATATGGATGGGATCTACAGGACTGATGGTGTACATTTCACAGATAAGGGAAACAAAGTCCTACTCAACAACTTAAGACTCTGAATTGGCACTTACATGTAGCTACAAAAATCTCCCAATAAACACAAGTGCTCTTTTTAGAGCCACCCAATATCCTAACATATAACCTCCGTTTTTATAAAAAAAATTTTTATAGTTTTGCTTGGAGTCATGTACCCCTCGCGTGCACACTAGGGGGCCGTGCTGAGCGCCGCGCTAGGTACGCAACTCCTTATTTTTCCGTTAAAAAAAGGCTCCTACCATTAATTTCTATTCACCCCGGGGACCCCATCCCCCGGGGCCTATCTCATACGTTGGGCACGGTGGGGGGAGCCCCAATGCCCCCACAGTCCCGCCGGCTCCCCGCGACCTTCGGAAGCCGACATAGCTTTTCACGCTTGGAGTCGCGTACCCCTCGCATGCACACTAGGGACTGCGCAAGGTACGCGACCCCTTATTTTTGCGTAAAAAAAAAGGCTCCTACCATTAATTGCTATTCGCCCCGGGGACCCCATCCCCCTAGGCCTATCTCATATGTTGGGGACCGTGGTGGGAGCCCCAATGCCCCCACGGTCCCGCCGTCTCCCCGCGTCCTACGGGAGCCGGCATTGCTTTTCCACATGGGAAGCTGCTAACATGCAGCTCCCCTTGAGGAAAAGCAATCTGCTTTGCTTCATTGAAGTGAGAGCAGGTTTCCCTGCTCTCGCTTCAATGAAGCAAAGCAGTTTGCAATGACAGGGTGGGAGCCGCGAGGTTCGCGCCCTGTCATTGCAAACAGCAGTGTCCCGGGGTGGGCACCCCGGGACACTGCAGGAGCCGTATCTGGGGGGTGGCGGTCCCTAGGGCCATGAAAGGGGCCAGGAGGGGGGCCACGCGGCCCCCCTCCCAACAATTGCACTGGCCCAGGGAGGTGGTGGTCCCTGCGGCAGGGGTCCATTATGGACCTCCGCATTTAAATCTTAGTGCCCAGGGGAGGTGGCAGTCCCCGGGGCATGTTGGGGGGCTCGACCCCCCCACACAGGTCTATTTTTTTTTTTAAAAGCTCTGGGGGCGGTGGTTCCCGGGGCTGCGGGGAGGGCTGTGTCCCCCCACAAATATTTATTAATTGTGCCCCCGCAATTTTATTTTACAGTGCCCCCGGGACTTGGCCCACCCGGAGTCTAATTAATAACGAAGCGCGGGAGCCCGCGCTTCGTTTTATAAAAAAATTTCGGCCTGATCCGCAGATCCTCCTCACATCCCGCGATTTTTAAAAAATATATATTTTTTGGGCCCTGTGAGTCCTTGTGGGACCCCCTGAGCAGACCTCCACCTCCCCGGGGCTGTGCATTATGTGGGAGGGGTCCACGCGGCCCCCCTCCTGGAGCCCTTCATGGCCCTGGGGACTGCCACCCCCCAGGACCGGCTCCTGCAGTGACCCGGGGTGCCCACCCCGGGACTCTGCTGTTTGCTATGACAGGGCGGGAGTCGTGAGGCTCCTGCCCTGTCATAGCAAACTGTGGTTTGGGTTTTGAAAGCAAGAGCAGAAAACCTGCTCTTGCTTTCAAAAATCAAATTACATTGCTTTTCCACATGGGGAGCTACATGTCAGCAGCTCCCCATGTGTAAAAGCAATGCCGGCTCCCGGAGGAGGCGGGGAGCCGGCAGGGACTGTGGGGGCTTTGGAGCTCCCCCTACGGTCCCCAAAGAAGTGGCCAGACCCCAGGGTATGGAGTCCCCAGGGCCAGAAGTGGCCCGGCAGGGGGGACATGTGGCCCCCCTCTCCAAATAAAAAAAATTCTAAATAAATGCCGGCCCTGGGAGATGGGGCCCCCGGGGCCAATAGAGGCCACAGGAGGGGGGCCACGCACCCCTCTTCCTATAAAAAAAAAATATGTGGCCATGCCTCGGGGATGGGGTCCCCAGCCTGGAATTGGCCATGGGAGTGGGGCCCATGTGGCCCCCTTCCCGTTTCCATTTAAAAAAAATTTTAAAGTGGGCCAGGCCCTCGGGGATGGGGTCAACAGCATCGCGGCTAGGCCCCGCTTACTCCCTGCAGCACTCAGCAAACGCGCCCCCTGGTGCGTTGTAAGTTGGGGAATTAATTCCCTTTAAATACTGAGGGTCCCTTCGGCCAACTAGCCAACTAGGAACCTCCAGTATGCGCCAGGGAACTGCGTTGCAGAGAGGTGTTCAGAGGCCACGCCCCTTTTTACACCACTCTGCAACGCAGCTCAGTTGCGCTTACTGGAGGTACCTGGTGGGCTAGTTGGCCTTCAGGGACCCTCAGGACTCAAGGGGAATTAATCACCCAATTTACAACGTGCCGGGGGGTGTGTTTGCACAGTGGTGCAGGGAGGGGGATGGGCCAGACATAGCAAGTGTGCAAACGCACCGCCTGGCACATTGTAAATTGGGGGATTAAGTCCCCTTCAATCCTAAGGGTCCCTGGGGCCAAACTAGCCCACCAGGTACCTCAAAGGGAGCTGTGTTGCAGAGAGGTGTTCAGAGGCCACGCCCCTTTTTACACCTCTCTGCAACACAGATCCCTGGTGCATACTGTAGGTACCTGGTGGGCTAGTTGGCCCCCAGGGACCCTCAGGATTCAAGGGGACTTAATCCCCTAACTTAAAATGCGCCACATGGTGCATTTGCATACTTGTCACATCAGGCCCCGCCCCCTCCCTGCACCACTGTGCAAACGCGCCCCGTGGCCTGTTTTATGTTGGGGGATTAAGTCCCCTTCAATTCTGAGGGTCCCTGGGGGCCAACTAGCCCACCAGGTACCTCTAGTAAGCATCAGGGAGCTGCCTTGCAGAGCGGTGGTCCAAGGCCATGCCCCCTTTTTATACCACTCTGCAACCGAGCTCTGTGGCGCTTACTGGAGGTAACTGGTGGGCTAGTTGGCCCCCAGGGACCCTCAGGACTCAAGGGTACTTAATTCCCCAATTTACAAAGCACCAGGGGGTGCGTTTGCACAGTGGTGCAGGGAGGGGGTGTGGCCTGATGTGACAAGTGTGCAAACGCGCCCTGTGGCATGTTTTAAGTTGAGGAATTAAGTCCCCTTGAATCCTGAGGGTTCCTGGGGGCCAACTAGCCAACCAGGTACGTCCAGTAAGTGCCACAAAGTTGCATTGCAGAGAGGTGTAAAAAGGGGTGTGGCCTCAGACCACCTCTCTGCAATGCAGCTCTGTGGTACTTACTGGAGGTACCTGGTGGGCTAGTTGGCCCCCAGGGATACTCAGGATTCAAGGGGAATTAAACCCCCAAATTAAAACCTGCCAGGGGGTGCGTTTGAACAGTGGTGTAGGGAGGGAGCGGGCCTGATGTGACATGTGTGTAATTATGCAATCACTCCACCAAAACCCAAGCACTTATACATTCACCATGCACTCTCCTTGCAGCACTCTAATCATCCAGTCACTACCCATACACTCATGGAATGACCCAAGCACTAAATTATGCACTGCTACAATACCCTGAGCAGTACCCATGCAGCCCAGCCATGCCCTTTCACTACCCATGCACTCCTCCAATCACCCAGAGAGCACCATGTACTTATCCAATCACTTCACCAAGACTCAGGCACTTATAAATTCACTATGCGCTCTCCTTGCAGTACTCTAATCTTCCAGTCAGTACACATATATTCATGGTGTGACCCAGGCACTAACACATGCACTGCTACAACCCCTTGTGCACTACCCATGCAGACCTCTAACCACCTACACAGTACTGATTCACTCCTCCAATTACCCAGGTTGTACCCAGAAATCCCTCTGTCACTACCCATGCACTCCTCCAATCACCCATCCAGCATCATGTAATGACCCAGGCACTAACTCATGGCAAATACAGAAGAGGTCATGCTCATTACAGGGGTACCCCAACGCATAGTGTTCCCTAGTATATGTAGGTGTTTTCACTGTATTCTAAGTGTCTTTTAGCATAGCACTTGCTCCAGTCCTGGTTAGTCAGAGTCAGTTACCACCAGTACCCGTCACTAAAAAGTTGGGGGCACAGGAGGACTTTCTGCTCCTCTATTGGTTCTTTCTGCACATCTCCGTCTCTTGCTTCTTCCTTCACTTTTCTTCATCTTTATGGACTTCTGTTGCCTCTTTCTGCATTTGTCTTGCTTCTTGCTGTGCTTTTCTTCCTCTTTCTTCACATGTCCTAACTTTGTAGGCATAGTTAGAAATTAGCATTTAAAAAAACATTGAAATTCAGTGAAAAAAACATAGGTTTCAGGCACCTTATAGTTAGAAATTAGCATTTAAAAAATCTTAGAGATTCACTGAAAAAACCATAGGTTTCAGGGACGTTATAGTTAGTTGGACATTTCACTCGTACAAAACCATATAAATTCCCCCATTATAGTTAGTTCAGCTAACTACAACTCGCGCCCCCGCAATGCACTGCTGATGATGTCACATATTAAATCATTCATGACATGGTCAGTGACATCACTGATGACATCACTGATGACATCTCAAATGACATCACTGATGACATCATCCAGTGACTGTGTGTTTCTTTAATGTTTAAATATGTTTTATATATATAGACCAATGTGTTTTGAAGAATGAGTGGGTGTATGACTGTTTGAATGTATGATTTAGTAGGTGTGTGACTGACTGTATAAGTGAGTGATTAATCATGTCTTTCTGAATGCATGGGCTAGTGACTAGACTGTGTGAATGTCTGTATAAGTCTGTCAGTTGGTGTGTAAGTGGCTGCATGGGTTGTGAGTAGCTACATGAGTGTCTATATGGGTTATTGATTTGTTGTCTGGGTATCTGTATGGGTGCTTGAGTTTCTCTGTGGGTGGGTGGGGGGTGTATGACTGTGGGCATAGATGTCTGAGTAGGTGATTCACTGGGTGTATGGGTTCAAGGGTGCATCTGTGAAGGGCTGTATGGGTGGGTAAGTGTGTGTATGGGTGTTTTGGTGAGTGAATGGATATCTCAGTGGTACATGTGTGAGTAACTACATATGTAAAAGGCAGTATATGTGAGTGTTGGAGTATATAAATGACTATATGTGAGAGTGGCTGTATGGATGAGGGTGTGCTTGTGTCAGTGATTGTATAAGAGAGTATGTGTTAGTAGCTATATAAATAAGTGAAGTGGTGTGTGTATAACTGTATAGGTGAGTAAATTGGGAGTAGGATTGATTCTTTGCATGACTGAATAGGTGTGTGAGTAACTCTATGGGTGAGTGGTGGTGTGTGAGTGTCTGTATAGGTGTATGAGTGCATATGATAGGGCTGTATTGATGAGTGACTGCATGTATGAGTAACTGTATGGATGAATGAGTGGACATGTGTGTAGAACTAGGAATCTGTGAGTGGGTATGCAGTAACTGGTATTTGTGTGTCTATGGTTTCGAAAATTGTAGTATACATTTTAGAGTGGGTGTATCAAAGGTTATATTAGGGTGTGAGAAGGTGCATCAGATTATCACGTGGATGATGTCTTCAGTGATGTCATCAATGATGTCATTTGAGATGTCATCATTGATATCATCAGTGACGTCACTGACCATGTCATGAATGATGTAATATGTGACGTCATCAGCAGTGCATTGCGTGGGCGTGAGTTATAGTTAGCTCAACTAACTATAACGGCTGAATTTCTCTGGTTTTGTACGAGTGAAATTTCCAACTAATTATAATATCCCTGAAACCTATGGTTTTTTCAGTGAATTTCAAAGGTTTTTTAAATGTTAATTTCTAACTATAACGTCCCTGAAACCTATGTTTTTTTACAGAGAATTTCAAAGGTTTTTTAAATGCTAATTTCTAACTATAACGTTCCTGTAACCTATGTTTTCTCATTGAATTATTTCAAATGGTTTTTAAATTCT
This sequence comes from Triturus cristatus, assembly GCF_964204655.1. Taxonomy (NCBI): domain Eukaryota; kingdom Metazoa; phylum Chordata; class Amphibia; order Caudata; family Salamandridae; genus Triturus; species Triturus cristatus. The sequence goes on from NC_140588.1 coordinate 721,312,767, forward strand.
ATTTTCTTACTATAATGTTGCAAAAATGTATCTACATATTTTTTAATTGTTAAATAAAATTGTATTATTTTGTACTTTTTAAAAGATAAATATTCATTTAAATAAAAATTTGGAGTCGCACACCCATGGTGTACCTGTCTCGATCGGTGCACGAATTCATGCCGCCATATTGGTAAAGTCGTGTAGAATGCACGCTTCGTAAGCGATGGGTGTGCAAATTATGACCTCACTTAACGTTGCGGTGTTCGCGCTGGGTACACGAATCTGCCATGAACTTTTTACTTTTAAATCTGTATATATATAACTTTTACATGTATATTAAAGCAAGAGATTGTTTAAGTTTTTTTATAAAAATAATATCTTTGTCAGTACAATAAAGATAAATTACTCATAAATGTATTTTTTAAATTCGCAATGGGTGCACGATGGGTGCGTGCAGCGTGCAATAAAACATATAAAGACAGCATAGGAGTGCACAGTACATCAAAGTCCATCATCAGCAGATAGCAGTAGGCCTGGCCTAAATATAAGGCCCCTGAATAAACCTTTTCACTTGAAGAGAGAGAGCAGCAATACAGGAGTAAAACAGGCATAGAATTCAAAACAGCAGATTTAGCCATTTGCCCCACACCTTCTCAAATTTCTCAGGACATCCTCGGGCCTCAAAGAGGGGTTCCTCTTGGGCCGCGCATCAATCCACCCCCGGTGCCACTTGCGTACAGTGGGAGGCTTGGCCTGTGACCAGGCCGCCGCAATATCTCGCTTGGCCACTGCCACCTCCGTGCCCAGTAAACACTTGTCAGCTCAAGAGCCGTCCAAGCTATCAAATACTCCTAGGAGAAGGCATATGGGATCATGAGAGACTTGCCACCCCAGAGTATGTGTGAGCTCCAACTCTATACCTGCCCAGAAGGAGGCGAGACCAGGGCATTGCCAGACCATGTAGTAAAAATCGTCCGGAGCTTGGCCACATCGTGTACAATCCGGTGATGGGCGTAGACCCACCCTATGGAGGTTCGCAGGGTTGAGGTACGCTGTGTGAAGGTAGTAAAGTTGAATGATGTGTAATTTAGAGGAGGATGTCAGAGTTATGGGCGCCATAAGGGCGTCTCGCCAATCTGCCTCCTCCAGGGGGCCCAGCCATCCCTCCCAGCGGGTTCGCACCGAGTCTAAGGTGGCAGGGCCATTGTTCACATGGGAGCAATATTTCTGCAACACCCGCCTCTACCCTGGCTGCCCATCATGACCTGGGCTTCTAACGGACTCAATTCAGGGAGTAAGGTGCCTGGTGGAATATGTGTATTGAGGGCGTGACGGAGTTGCAGATATTTATAAGATTGAGTGGTATGAAGGGAGTGGTGCTGTTGCAGGTCAGAGAAGGCCCAAATGTGGTCTCCAACCCAAACATCCCCAACAAGTGAAATCCCAATCCGATCCCATTGTTGAAACCCTCGGAGAGCCGATGCCTCGCGTAGCCATGTGACATGCCATAGAGGCATATGTTGGGTAAGCGTCGTATCCCATTGTGTGTAGCGCAGAGCGGAGCGCCAGGCCGTTAGTACCGCTCTGGTGATGGGTGGAGTATTCTGTGGAATGGGGGCCCCGTACAGGTAAGCTTGAATCCGTGAGAAATCCATAGTTCTGAGCTCGATCCATTAGGCTGGATCAGACCAACCTCCAGCAAACCAGTTGTGGACATCAATGAGCCGGGTGGCCAAGTAGTAGAGGTGAAGGTTGGTCACCCCCATGCCTCTGTCAAAGGGAGGTATCTGGCAGTGGGCCAGGGCCATACGTGGTCTCCCACTCCCCCACAGAAACTTGGTAATTACCCCATCAAACTCGCGGAACCAACTACCCGGGCGATGAAAAGTGATGTTTTGAAGAATGTATAAAAAACGGGGAGAATCATCATTCCAAGGGGGTTAAGCGGGAGGGACTGCCAATGCTGAAGGTCAGCCTTGGCTTTCGTAACCAGGGGTGTGAGGTTAAGAGCCCACTCCAGTTCAGGAAGCAAGGTTATCCAGATCCCCAGATATTTAAACGATTGTCTCCGTAGGGGATAGTAGAATGCCAATCAAAGCAGGCGCTTGAGGAGTGAAGGGGACCAAAGTGCAATTCGCCGGGTTGAGCCATAGGCCGGAGACATTCTCAGAGGTCCAAAGCCCCTCCAGACAGCGTGGGCCGGAGCTCTCTGGGTCATCCAGGAAAAGCAGAACGTCGTCCACATATAGGGCAATGTTGTTGATCTGATGGGGGTTTCAAGACCACCCTCGGATTTGGCGATCACTGAGTATGAGTCATGCCGGCTGCTCCATCACCAGCATGAATAAAAGTGGTGAAAGAGGGCACCCCTGACGGGTGCCTCTTCGGATGGAGAATGCCTCTTAGAAGGCTCTGTTGGTCAGGACCTTTGCCTTGGGGCTGGAATACAGGACTCAGATGAGACGTCAAAAGTTGGGACCAAAGCCCATCGTGGCAAGAACATCCTCCAAGTAGCACCAATTGACTGTATCGAAGGCCTTCTCAAAAACGATGAGCAGCAGGGCCAAATACGGGGTGAGCAGATGGCGACGGGCCAGGGCCAGATGGAGGCACCGTATACAGTGCCGAGTGCCGTGAGCAGGCATAAAGCCACATTGATCTGGGTGGATCAGTTCATGCAACAAGGGGCGAAGATGTTGAGCCAGGGCAGTAGCGAAGATTTTCATTTCGGTGTTGATGAGAGAAATCGGGCATTAGTCCGCACAAGAGAGAGAAGGTGACTGGGTTTTCAAAATGACCACAATAGTGGCCACGTCAGTCTCCGAAGGGAAGGAGCCCATCTTTACCACGTGGTAGAAGAGATTGACCAGGTGAGGAACCAATAGGTCTTGGTATATCGTGTAATATTCCTGTGGAAAGCCATCATGCCCTGGCGTCTTCCAAGAGTGACGTAGGGAGATAGCACCCTGGATATCTTCTGGAGTAAAGGGAAGGTCAAGGTCTATCGAATCGGTCTGAGCTAGGCAAGGGAGTTGGACCTCTGCTCAGTCCAGCAGACCCACCAGAGAGGCCCCAGGGGGCCATGCTGAGTAGAACTGAGCATAGTAACCCGTGAAAGCTTGGACAATAGCTGGCAAAGTATAGTGATGGGTACCGGCAGCATCTCGGATTTCAGGGATAATGTTGTTGGCCCTGGGGTAGGAGACCAGGTTATAAAGCAACTTACCATTTTTGTCACCCCATCCATGGACTCAGGCCACAGAGGAGCGCCACAGCATCTTGGCTGAGTCTAGGGAGATCTGACGGATCTCTTCACGAAGCATATCAAGTCGTCATTTTTGTCACCAGAGATCAACTCCAGCCGCAAGGCTTGCGCCTCAAGCGAGCGGTCTGATCTGCCCATTTAGTGTATACCAGACCCCTTGCCACCCCACCTAAGGTAGCCGCCTTACCAGCTTCCCACAGTGTGCCTGTAGAGGTAACAGTGCCCTTGTTGTCAAGAAAATAATGTTTCAATTCTACTACAAGCGCATCCTTGATCTCCCTGTCTTGTAAAAAATATGCATTGAGCCGCCAAACCGAACGCACCCCCCCCCGGTAGTATTTCCCAAGCAGAGAGAAATGGCGGAGAGGTCTGAGATTCCACGTGGGAGAATAGAATCACATAGACCAAGGGCAGATGACCAGTCTGATAGCCTTTTCGAACAGGTGAGGCGTGATGAGGCGGGGTCACCCATTGCGTCAAGGTCCTGCTGCATTCCCGCATTGAAGTCACCCACAATTATTGCTTGGCCTTGGGGCAGGGCGGATATTACCTCCATAAGGTGACGGAGAGTAGAGGGGAGCATGGCTGGAGGGGTATACGTGGAAAGGAGGTTGAAGACCTGTCCCTCAAGCCTACCGGAGAGGGCAACATATTGGCCTTGTGTGTCAGCTGTCACTTGAATTGGGGTGAAGGGAAGACCTCGCCAAGTCAGTATAGCCACCCCCCCGGGAGCCTCTTGTGAAACCGGAGTGCCAGACCCTGTCAAACCCATAACGGGCAAGGAAGTAGCATTGGGTTCCCAAGAGGTGTGTCTCCTGAAGGAGGAGTACGTCAGGCACCTGGCGTTGGGTGCTCCTGAGGACGGCTATGCGTTTAATATGGTCCAGCAACCCATTTACATTCCATGAAAAGATGTGGAGGGACCTACCATGTGTGGGCATCTGGGAAGTAGCTGGCATGGAGATAAAAGATCTGGGGGAGTCCTAAGTCCCGGGTGAGGTGACGCATGGCAGCTATGATAGGGAGATATGGCGTGCGGATGACAGTATGCCCACTGTCGGTGGAGATGGCGTGTGCATGTGGTGAGCTGTCATAAAGAACAAAAAACTTCAATACAAACAGAGCTGTGAACAGTGACTTGAACGGAGTCAAAACCAATAGAATTCGTAGGGCAACAACCTCTCCCCTTAAACCCCCCAACACCCCACACCCTATACTTCCAAACCTGAAGCATCTGTCGCCCAAAAGCAAGAACAAGAGGCTACACTAAAACGGTTAGCAGGGCAATTCGTGGCGATGGCAATGACAATGGACCCCTCCATATAGGCGGATAACACAGTGTCAACATTTGAATATTATTGCAACGTGTCCCAAGAGTTCCGATTTAGCTCCACTTCCATGGGACCCCACAGTCAGAGTCCTGCATCATCACCAGACCCCCAGAGCGCGGGTCTTCGAGACAGATCTAAGTCTGAGGGCCGGGCACAGCGTCGCAGCTGGGTCATGTCCATGGTGAAAGTCTGTCATTGAACTGGATCGGCTGGGGTCATCCAGAAGCAGAGGGTCCCCAGAAGAGATCAGCAATTCAGACTCGGCCCATTGACCCCCCCACCGCTCCCCTCTCCTACGGGACTGATTGTGCCTCCGCTGCTGTTTGGGGAATATGGGTGTGACCAGGAAGGGCCTGACAGGGGAGGAGGCGAAGCAGGTAGGGTCCGCAGAGGCCGCTCCTCCGTGAGCCAGGTCCATGCCACCTGCGGTGTGTCGAAGAAGTTTGCCTTGCCCTGGAAAATGACCCTGAGGCAGGCCGGGAAGAGGAGTCCATAGCGTAAACCCCGATTGTGAAGTTTTTGTTTGACATCTGTGTACGCACGACGCTGGACCTGAACGTCTCTCGTGTAGTCTGGGTAGAGCATTATGGTATTGTTTTGGTATTTTAGGGGACCGTGGGCTCGGCTTTCCTCAGGATAGCGTCTCTGTCTCAGAAGTTGAGGATATGAATGATGATGGGACAGGGTGGAGCCCCAGGGGGAGGCTTGGCTGCCAGAGAGCGGTTGGCGTGCTCGACTGCAAACCATGGTGAGATAGCGTCTTTGGGTATCCATGACTTGACCCAAGTCTCCACGAAGGTGTCCTTGTGCCCCTGTTTGGCATTCTCAGGAAAACCTATGAGGCGCAGGTTGTTCCACCGTGAGCGGTTCTCAGCATCTTCAGCCCGGCGGTGTAGCTCTGAGGTCTGAGTCTACAGGCGGGCCACCTGAGTTTTCAACTGGCCCAATTCGTCTTCAGTGGTAGAGAGGTGTGACTCTGCCTCTGACAGTTTTGTCGTGGCGTTGCGGAGGTCCTAACGAATAAGGGCCACGTCGGCCCGTACCTCGCTGATCTTGCCCTCCCCGGAGGCCTGAGAGGTGCCAATCGCCTGCAGGATAGTCGAAAGGTCTCCTCCGGCAAGGGAGGTGCTGCCGGACGCCCCCCACGTCGGACTCGGTCAGCAGTAGTGTACTGGTCCATTTTAGATTGGGTTTGTGGTGCAGGTGTTTTCGGGGTGCAATCCCTTCCCATCCTGGCTGCAAGCACAGGACCTGGATGTCCCACTGGATGTAGGAGGTAGGCCCACAAGCAACCGATCCCAACCAAGGGGGGCGAGCCCCCACACCGTCGATGCTCAGGCCCGGGCGCCGAACCCACCCCGGCAGGAGCCCCCGGGCTTCCAAGGGTGCAGACACACCGGGGTCGTGGACCTCATCCCCCACCATGGGAAGTGATGGCCGAACCAGCGGGGGGACTTCCCGGATCTATTAGGGGCAAGCACCACCTGGTCGAAGGAAGGTGGGGGAGAGAACGGAGGACCCAGTCCACGGACCTCCTGTTGCTCGATGAATGCTGCCGAACCCGCCCCTCCTCTAGGGGTCTGTGCAGGAGAGAGGCAGCTGTTGGGCCAACAGTCCAGAAGCGAGGACGGAGGCTAATTGATCAAGCAGCAGACCAGTACGGGCCCTCCGGCCGATGCGCCAAGCAGCAATGTAGAGGAAAGGGTGAGTAGTGGGAGCTTCGTGCCACCCGATGTGTGCGGCCAATGTAGGATGGTGACTGTGAGCTCTCAAGGCAACCCACGCTGCCCGGTGTGTGCGGCCGAGTTGAAGCAGCGGGCGTCAGCCCCGGGTGCTATCCCGGGTCAGGGTGCAGGATGGGGAGCCGCAGGGAGGGCCCACCCCCAGGTGTCATGCCACTCGATGCCTGTGGCTGAGCCCTTTGGTCTGGAGGTGATGTCCCACAAGGCCCCAAACTGCAGGGGGGGCGGTGTCTCAGTCACTGGTGTGTCAGTGGAGAAGATATGCAAAGGCCAGGCAGGAGTAGAGAGTTGGTGCACCAGCACACCAGGCCGGAATAAGCCAGGACAGGACAGGCCCCAACAGGAGGGCAACAATGACACCCGGGGGCAAGACAGGGTGCAGCTATTTGGGTGCAGATCGGCATGGGGCGCCCGGGCAGGAAACCCCACCAATCCCTGCTACAGATGTCCTGCACTCACCCACTGCCTCACAGCAGACAGCCACCGCCGGGCCTGAAGCAGGAGATCAGGAGATAGTGCAGGCCGCCTCCGCAGCTCCACCACGGAACATGGAGTCTCAGGAGCGCTAGGGTCCAGAACACAAAATACTGGACCGGCGGGCACAGCAGCAACCGAGAGGGTCTCTCCCCCCGTGCCTCAGGAACATCAGGTGATAGCCCGGGCAGGGCCCACTCCTCAAGACCTAGGTGCGTCCAGCCACGGCTCCATCCACCGGAAACATCAGACCGCCCACTCGCAGCATACGGGGGACTGGGCCAGAGTCCGGTCCAGGCCTGAGCAGAGCAGCAGGCAGCAGATCTCACAACCCCCGTCGCCCGATTCAGCTGCTGATGCAATAGCTGCAGGAAGAAGAATCCACCGCTGCTCACACCACCCCGCAGGCCGGTCTAGGGAAGGCAGAATATGGCCAGGTAGGGGAGGGCTGGGCTCTCACGCAGGCAATGCGGCATACAGCGCAGTTGAGGGCATAGACCAGGCAGGCAGGTTGTATGCGGGTGGCTTGCCGGTGGCTTAGTGCCCCGGAGGGCCAGGGATACCAAGACAGGGAGGCCGATACAGAATACCGAAACTAGGGCCGCCAGGCCGGGGAGCCGGGCGCCACCATCTTAGGATCTCGGAGGCCGGCCTCACGGCTGATTCACCCCACAGCAGGCTGTTTCACTGAGAAATCGGCACGTAGGGAACTCTTCTCCAACGTAGCCACAACAGGGAAGCAGTGGAGATTGATGGGAGCACTGATGGCATTGGATTACAACGCGGATGACGGAGGGGTCCGGAACCCTATCATAGCGCGACTGCCATCTTGACGCGTTGGCCACGCCCCCAGGTGACTTTTTAAAGGAAGAATTTCATTGGTTCATAACTTTTTCATTCTACAAGTTACAAGACCCCACCCAATTTTGTTCTTCTTTACAGAACATCAGCAGAGAGACAGCAGTTGTGATTTCTCTCTCCATTTTGTGCATTTTGTTGGTGTTTTTCAAAAAGAGCAAGAAAAAATGGCTTCTTACAGCATCCAACAATAGGTTCAGAGAAAGAAGATGACACACCAGCACTAGTAAAAAAAAGATTTGACAGTGTTGTCTGGGCCTTCTTTTTTATGTTTAAAATAATAACAAAAAATACAGAAGAACAGCAATAGAAAGTAAAACATACTACAAAAAAACCATAACAAGAAAGTGGCTAGTACAAAAACAGAGGAGAAAGCTGTTTAATTTTTTTAGGGGAAGGTAGGGGGAAAGAGGAGAGAGAAGGAAGGGGAAAAGGAAACTCTTACAATTGATAAGGATAAAATTAAAAAGGTAAATAAATGCATATTTACAAAGAAATGTGAGAGATAATTTCATTCAAAATAATATATATACAATAAGCCAATAAAGGTAAAAAGCAGGAAGCAGGGAAGATAAACATTAAAGGAGGTTTCAAATGTTCAGCATTTAAACGAGAATTATATGTAAACGCTAGATTGTCTAAATAAGTAGTAAGAGGCAACCAAAAGAGATCTTTATTAACCATTGGCCTACAGGAGGAGGCAAAAGCAAAATCAAGTCGATGAAAATGGCAGAGACTATTCCACCAGTGCTGGAGAGAGAGTTTTGCAAGTGTTTTCCAGTTAAGAGTGATGCGTTGAAAAGCTAAAGCAAGCATAAGGTCAAAGAGACCATGTGTATGGGAGAGAAGATCTAAAGAATCGGATAAACTCCCAGAGAAAAGAAGAGGAATGAAGTAGGGAGTGGAAATATTGAATAGGTGAGAAATATAGGACCAAATATCCCCCCAGAAATTAGAAACTGAGGGGCAAAGGAAGAAAAGGTGTAGAAGATCAGCATTAGAAGAGCAACAGGTCCAACAGTTTGTACCAGTAGAGTGGGAAAATTGAGCTATAGAGGTAGGAGTAAGATAAAGTCTATGATAGAGGAAGAACATGGATTGAGTAAGAGAGGCAGAACGAGAAGTTTTGAGAGAGCGGGACCAAAGTTTGTCCCAAAAGGAGATCGTCCATTCACATCCCAGGTCAGATTCCCATAAAATCTCTAACTTAGACTTAGTACGTTCTGGATTAGGAAATGTGAAGTGTTTATAGATAAGAGAGGATTTGGGTATCAAGAGAAGGATCTTAAGAATGGAGTTTTGAACAGAGGGAAGAGAGGAAGATAGAAGAGAGTAAAAAGTATCAAGAATGACCACCATTAGAATAGTGAATCTCTGCAGGAAAGAGCATGGATAATGAAATGTATCTTGAAATTGGGTAAAGGAGCATGGGGCCAGGCCATCAAAAAGATTTTTAACCCAAATGATGCCCTTTAACCTCTAGGATATCCAAAAGATGGTTCTGTTATTGATAGTAATAAGGGAATTATGCCAAATAGGAGAGTCTACAAAGGATTCTCTAGACATAGATTTTGGATGGACGAGTGCCCTCAATAAAGAACAAGTGTGCTTGAACAAGGGGGGAGAGGTATAAGGGGTTTTGGTAGAAAAGGCAAGAACGTCCTTGAAAGAAAAGGGTAATAATAAGGCTCATTCAATGGAGAGCCAAAGGGGAGTGAAAGGGGAAGGTTTGGAAAGAAGCCATTTCGAGGCTTGGCGAAGGCAAAATGATTTATGATAAAGGGAAATTTACACCTCTGTTAGGTCTTGTCTTGCGAAGAAAAGATAAAGAAATCCTAGCTCTTTTGTTCTTCCATAGAAATTTAGAGAGGCAAGAGTCTATTTGTTTAAAATGAAAGGCAGAAATATGGACGGGAGGCATAGAAAGAGCATAAATCAAAATAGGGGAAATCATCATCTTCATTGAGTCTAATCGACCCCACCTCGAAAGGAAGAGAGGGTTAACAACAGGAGCACTACAGTCAAGATCCAGAAGAAGGAGGAACAGTTTCCCTCAAGGTAATGGAACAAGGACAAGGATGAGGTGGCAATGAACAATGGAAACAGCCCACCCAACAAGGGGCAACATACTACAACAGGACGTCAATAAACAAGAGTAGGAGCAGGAATATGAGGAGAAGTGAGGTAAACTATCAGTGAACCTGTAACAAGAAACAAAGGAGTATGCAAAATAGAGCCAGAAGAACAATGGAGACCAAAAAGTAAAAACTATAACAGTAACTTCGATGTAGTAGTATAACAGAAGAAATACGACAGTCAAGATCCAGAGGAAGAAGGAGCCATCTCCATTGAGGTAGTAGAATGAGATTGGATAAATCTGCGGAGGTCAGCTGGGCCCTCAAAGGTGGAAGTCATGTTGAGAAAGGTGACCTTGAAGAGGCAGGGATGGAACAAGCCATATCTTGCACCTAAGGAGCGAAGAGCCGGACGAAGATCCAGAAACTCCTTCCATCGTTTGGCAGTCATTGAAGAAACATCCTGGGAAATAAATACTTTGGTGCCATGCCAGGAAAGATTCTTTTTGGATTTAGCGGCGTTTAGTACCAGCAGATCAGTGAATTGCAAAAATAAAATATGTATTCCATGAGGATTAGAAGGTGCAGATGAGGAAGAAAGATGAGGACCCAGTCTATGAGCTCGTTGTATATTCAGTTTAGTTGTAGAAGGTAGACCCAGAAATTGCAGCAAGAAAGAGGCCATCACCTTCAAGTCCCTCAGGAAGACCATAAATACATAAATTGTTACGACAATTTCTGTTTTCCAAATCTTCAGTCGCCCTTTTCAGCTGTAAAATTTCCTTCTCCAATGATGACATTTTAGCAAATGAATCCTGTACTTCATTAAGTTGATGTTCCACCACATTGATGCGGAACTCCATGAAAGACCATTTATTGTCCAATGTTTGTAGGCGACAATAGGATTCCTCAATAAAGGGTTGGAGGGCACGTAGTTCCTCCCAAACCATGTCCAAGGAAACTGGAGAAGAAGATTTAGGGGGAGAAGGAGGATCCTGTTTAAGTCTCTTGCCAGTGGTTGAAGGTAACAGCACTTTAGACGCCATGGTAATGGGACCCTCTGCAAGAGTGGGACAGTGTCCGTGTGATGATAGCCCAGATAAACTGGAAAATGTGATAAAAGTAGCGACGCTGGTCCCAGAAGAAGCAGGAGCATTCAAATCCAATTATTTGGCATGATGTAGTAGGCATTTGCTCCTACCCATGGAGTGTGGTAGCGAGAATGCAGAAAAAGTAGTGACACCACACAGGATAGGCGGCAAAGTACCTCAGAAGAAGTGGCAAAATCGAGAAAGATGAGGACCTCCCACAGCAAAACGTCATTCATGAAAAAAAGATGCACAAAACATTCAGCAAGCATTGTGATAATGTAGCCAGGGACATCGTGAGAGGAAGTCTGAAGAGAAAACCGGCACAGAAGGAAACAATATGGCGGCCGTCAGGCAGCATAAAGAGGTGACCTGCACAAAATCAAAATTTCCCTCAAAGCCAAATTCAGGAAATGGCACCATCTGGAATCACCAGCATTCCGATTCAAAAGGATGCCAGCATATTCTGAAAAAGAGCAGCAGAACCGCTCTGAGAAAGGCATGAAGTCCGGCGTGATGCGGAGCTCCGTCGCTAGGCGGCCATCTTAGGTCGCGGTGTGCACGACCATCATTGTCTGGGCCTTCATTTCTAATCCTGAAGGACATAAGAAGGTGAATGCACGCAAAGTCATGTGCACTCTGTGCCAAAGTGTCCTGTCGCGTGGGTCTGAAAAAAAGTATTCATGCGGCACATCGTTGATGCTGAAGCATCTACAGACTATTCATCCAAGGGCCAAGTAAATGGTACTGGCTGTGTGATTAGAGGAGTGCATGGGTAGTGACAGGGTGATTGCTGGACTGCATGGGTACTGCATGGGTAATTGAAGGAGTGAATGAGTAGTGTCTAGGGGGCATATTGCGATTTGCAGTTTGAGATTCGTAAATCGGGATGTATTTAAAAAATCACTAATGATTAGCGATTACATAAAAATCGCAAAAAAATCTCAGAAACATGATTTGCGATTCCTTAATTGCGAAATTCGCAAATTAAGAAATCACAAAAGCGGGAATCTGCTATACAGGTGCAGCCTGATGACATCACAACCAGGAAGTGGGAGTGATTTGCTGCACCTGATTGCCTGAGCCACAGTCAGAGGCTGTTTGGAGAGTGTGAGGAGTCAGCACAGCAGAGAAACAACCCCAATGGAGTCCCAGAAGCAACATGAGGGCAAGGAGGGTGAAAAGAGGAAGAGAAAACACAAATTCTCTGACAAGGAGCAGGAGGTGCTCTTAGAGGAGATGGTGTGCAGCCATGCGCTCCTCTTTGGGAAAAAGGCACTGAAAGTCCCTGAATCAAGGAAAAGAAAGATTTGGCTGGACATTCAAGAAAAAGTCAATGCTGTGGGTATGACTCATCGCACTGTTGAAGAATTGCACAAGAGGTGGTATGACATGCCGCAAAGGTCGAAGGAGAGGGTGGCAGCCAGACTCAAGGAGTCCAACAAGACCGGGGGAGGATCATCCACAGCAGCAGAGCCAACACCCCATGAGAAGCTGGTGGAGTCCACCCTTCTGCCTGAGAGAGTCAGTGGTGTGGCTGACATCGACTGCTCCGACCCTGCATCCAGCAGCCAAGGTAAGATGCATTCCAAATATATCTGCCCAGATCCCCATCCCATGCACACTTTTAGGAATGCGCAAAATAGAAACAACACATGTCACTCTGGTCCACTTGTTACAGCACACCCAGCAATGCATCATGAGAGTTGTAGTAACATGAATGATAGTGTGTCCATGACACATAGGAAATCAAATGCAACATGTGGTTCAGTGATAAGGGAATAAGACAGTGTCAGAAGTTAGCCAAGACAAATTGTAAAAACCTTATAGAGTGCAAAATGCAGACAATGACACAAACTCATGTATTCCCCTTTACATCCACAGCACAATCCAGGGCACTTGATGACAGTGCAGAGCGAGATGACTTTGCAAATCCTGAGGACCAGCATGATGATGGGGACTCACGTGAGGAGACAGAGCACACAACAATCATGCGCAGGAAGCACACACATGTGCCCCCACTGCCTCCATTGGAGGATGACATAGAGGCCACAGGGGAGGAGAGTGAGCAGGAAGGCAAGGCAGGGTGTGTCACACATGCGGAGGCAGGAAACCCCACGAATGAGTGTGGCAGCAATGTAAACATGCAGGTCAAGGCCTAGGAGCAGCACTGGCACCGATGAGGAGCACACAGTATTTGCAGGTCTTGGAAACAGCATGCTGCAGGTACAGTGCCTGCAACATAAATCATTGCGCTCCATTAATAGGCAGCTCAGCACACTCAACAGGAATCAGCTCTACATGGGGGAGGGCATCATGGCCATGGCAGGTGCCATACGTGACCTCTGTGACACCCTGAAGCAAAACCAAGATGCCAGGGACAGGGCTGCCCAACGTGCCAACGCACGGCTGCATAACTACACAAAGGCGGTGAACCACCTGTGCACCACCACCAGCAACTTGACCTGTCGCAGCATTACCATGCAGTTGGAAATGTCACACTCCTGCCAGGACATTGCAAGAGGGCTGGAACAGGTCACCAGTGCAGTTGAGCAAATGCAGACGGCTAACTAAGGTGGCACCGCACTCATGGTCTCTGGGGAAAGTGAGGAGACCTCAAGTAGGAGTAGCAACACACCTACATTGCCTGAAGCAAGAAGGCACAGTGGCAGACAGGGTGCAGTACCTAGGAACCCAACGGAGGGCACTCAGCCTGGATCCCGAACAGCACCAATCCGTCACCGGAGGAGGTGAACTGAACAGTGAAACATTTGCGTAAATGGGTGATGCAACCCAGCAATGCATATTGAACACTTTCTTGGGAACTACCTGCACTGTGTGCATAAAATGTGCTGGGTACAGCAACAGTGAATGCTTTTGAAGTGTGAATAAACACAGCACAGATTTCAATCATAATTTTGGCTCATGTCATCATTACTCACCTAGAAGTAGTTTTGCGTGATCTCATTCCGTCTCTGACGTCTGGCAGCTGCCCCAACTCCTGATGCTGGTCTGCCAGGGGGAGCAGGGCAATCGTCATCCGATGTGTCTGTATCGGTCACATCAATTGTGGTGCCTTTCCTCATAGCCATATTATGGAGCATTGCACAGCATGCCATGATTTTACAGCAGGTGTCAGGGCTGTATTGCAGTGCTCCTCCACTTTTATGCAGGCACCGGAACCGGCTCTTTAGGATTCCAAACGTACACTCTATGATGCAGCGCGTAGATATGTGTGCCCTGTTGTATCTCCTCTCACTTGCATTGGCTGGATCCAGGTACGGGGTCAGGATGCAGTCCCGCACTGCATAGGCAGTGTCACCTGCAGGGATAGACACAATAGGTAAGTCAATGTCCCCCCCCCTCAGGAGATGTAGTGGATGTATGGATGTGTGCCATGCATTTACCTAGCAGGTATCCCCCGCCAAACTCTCCAGCACTCAGACGTCTGTGTATCCCACTGTGTCTAAAGATGAAAGAGTCATGTGTACTGCCAGGGTATTTGGGTACAATGTCATTGATGATATACTTAGCATTGCACACAATCTGTATATTCAGGGAATGGTAGCATTTATGGTTTCTGTAGACATATTCAGTTGCTGATGGGTGTGTGATGGGCACATGGGTCCCATCAATGCAGCCAATGACGTGGGGGAAACGTGCAATCTGGTAGAAGTCAAGTTTTGTCTGCTGTAATGCCTGTTGGGTGCTGAGGAAGTATATGTGATGTGATAGCCTCTGTAGCATTGCATCTAGAAAGGCATGGAAAAAGCGTGACAGGGCACTCTGTGACACCCGCCAACCTCCGCTATGACCCCTTGAAAACTCCCTGAGGCCGGGAGGTGCAGGGAGCAGAGGACCTGCACATGGGTGGGAATTGTTTGTGTCCTGTGTCTTGGGTGTTCCAAATAGGTTTTCAGCTCCTCAATCAGGTCCAAGATGGTCTGTGGGTGCAGCCTGTACTTGTCATCGATGTCCTCTTCAGTCTGCTGGAACAGAGTGATGCGCAGCCTGAAGATACGTTCCTGTCTCATTTTCCTTTGTGCAAGAGCCCGAATACGCAGCCTCCTGGCTATCACGAATAGTGCTGCCAATGTGGAAAGATCTGTTGCATTGTGGGCTGGTTTAAGTACCTTGCACATGGTTGCCACCTGCATGCACTTGGTGTTAATTGCGATTTCTTAATTTGCAAATTTATCAATTTCTCAATTTGCGAATTTTTCATACATGTCCTTGTGATTTCTTAGATTGCAATTCCCTTTTTGCGAGTTTTGCAAACTGAGAAAATCGTTATTTAGGAATTCGCAGAATTTTGGTTTTGCAGTATTAGAAATCGCTATTTTTGCGATTTCTTAGTTTGCACTGTGAATGTGTCTCATACATCTCAGATAGCGATTTTTTATTCGCAAACGCTGTTTTTTACAATTCGCAGCGTTTGCGAATAAAAATTCGTTTCATACATCTGCCCCTAGGTGATTCGAGGATTTTATGGGTAGTGCACAGGGGATTGTAGCAGTGCATGGTTACTGCCTGGGTCATTCCATGAGTACATGGTTACTGACTGGAGGATTAGAGTACTGCAACAGAGTGTATGGTGAATTTATAAGTGCTTGGGTATTGGTGGAGTGATTGCATAAGTACATGGTACTGGCTGGGTGATTCAAGGAGTGCATGGGTAGCAACAGGGTGATTGCTGGAGTGTATGGGTACTATCTGTGTAATTGAAGGAGTGAACGAGCAGTGTTTAGGTGATTAGAGGATTGTATGGGTAGTGCACAGGTGATTCTAGCACTTCATGGGTAGTGATTGGGTTACTTAATCTTACCTTTTTTGAAGTAGATATGAAAGTCATTGAAACTATTTTTTCTGTTCTTTTATTATAATCTAAATTTAAAATATTTTCAAACTTTAGTATTAGTGTCTGTAAAAGAAAAGAAAAAATACTGTTATAACATATAATATTATAGTTTTAAGAACACAACATACATTTACAGTTACATAACATAGTTAGTTTGCCTTTTTTACTGTTTTCAGATACTATTGAATTTCACCATACAGAGGGATTTCAATGTCGATCTTCATGTGACAGCGGGCAAAAAAATGCAATCGATAAGATTGTTAAAAAAAACAAATCTGTGTTTAAAATATTTACAACAAACTCAATTATCTGTTTGCATTTTCAAAAATAAACACTCTCATTTACATTGCAAATAATACAAAGATCAAATAAATGAACTGCTCCTTTCAAAAACAATTTTCTAAATATGACTTCAAAGAAGAGAAACGATAATTGAAACAGTAATTCTTCCCTATAGGCAGAATGATGTTTCCCGAAATTATTTGCATTGAATAAATCCAAAATAAACTTCTTAATTCATATCGACATCTTCCCAATAGGCCGAATGATGTTTCTGAAATCGTTTGTATTGAAAATATCCAAAATAAAATCATTAATTCATGTTGACATCTTCCCAATAGGCCGAATGATGTTTTCATAACTTTGGCATAAAAATATTAGATATGAATTTGGTAATTCATAAGGCAACCAGCATTTGAATTCCAACTGGACATCATTACAATGTGTCCATCCTTTATTGCACTTTAAATACACGGTATAGTGTCCAGATGTTGTAGAAGGTCCATCATGGAAAATAATTGCCACTGCTTTGAAAGTTCTTCCTGAAATTGACAGTTGACTTGCCACAACATTTTTAATTTGAGTTTCTAATGTTCTTCCATCTGCTCTACAACGTTGTAGCTTTAAAATGATATATTGTCCAAATCTTTCTATAAATAATGTTGATAACATTTCAGATTTGCAACAACTACATTCCACATTTTGATTTACAAATTCTACTAATTTGTTAAAAGACAATGTTTTGCAATCTGGTATTGTCAAATATATGAATCAATCTGTGTCTATTTCAGTAGATGAAAATGAACAGTCTTCACATTTATGATCCGATCTGTAACGTACTCCAGACAGGTTTCAATTTGTATTCCTTCACCTCCCAATACTGCAAGCATAAGCATAAGAAATTCTTGAGCATCTTGCTGTACATTAAGTGTAAATTGTGAAGAACCAGAACATATATCCAGAAGATGCCGAATGCCAGAAGCACTTTGGATTTTAGTTTTATCGGTTGAAAAGTTTTCAAAAATACAATGCAGCAAAGAACAAAACCTTTTTTCTCAATTCTCCATAATTTGTTGTTGAAGATTGTCTTTAAAAAATATTATTTTCACAACTACATTTGCATGGCAGTTGATAGCTGAAATATTTTCTAACTGACATCCTACAATATCTTCAACAGTGTCCATTTTCTTTTTGTTTGTAACCTCAACAATCTCTTATTTCCAACCTCACTACAGAGTTTCTCATATGTCCGTTTTCGACATACTATACACTTTTCATATACAGGATATTCACCTAAGTTGGGAGCATACAGTCTTTCTTAACCAATTATACTCTCTTACACAATTTGCATCTGCAATAATCTTTCTCTCATCAAAATCGATCAAATACAATCCTGATAAAGTTCTGATCCATGACAATGCAACATATGCCATGCCCCCTTTAAACACGGTACTTCCAATGTTTACCAAAGCACTGTCTACACTTAAACCTTGAGATTTATGAATGGTCACCTCATATGCTAAAGAAAGAGGAAACTGTTTTCTACGAACATACAAGTCTTTAACAAGCAAAAAACAAACAGCACAACGTCCAATCTGTTTTACCTCTAAATCTGATCAAATGTAATCTTCAAAAATTCAATTCCATCTCTATTTGGATAATTAAAAAAATCAACAACTTTTCCCATTGCTCCATTTACTATACCTTATTCCACATCCAAATTATGCCATAAAATTTCCCAACAGTTTTCACATACATATAAAAAAAATTCTAAACCAGCAGTCTTAGATATAGATTTTTCCAAAGAATCCAATTTTGATTTTAATTGGTCAGACAAAAAAATAGTAATTCAATTGCTTCCATTTTAATTATTTTTTGATTTTCCAACTTTAAAAGTTCTTGATTGAATGTAGACCACTCCCGCAGAGTTGGCATTAGGAAAATTATAGATTTTCTCCAATTTTTTTGTATATTATTTCCAGAGCAACATTTTTATTTGAAAACAAGTTTGTAAGTAGCTGACTTTGCAAAGCTTCTTTACCATGTTCTGTCAATACACCAATTCTTATATCTTGAAGATTGGATCCATAATCTTCATCACTTGCCTGTTGCATATTTTTAATAAGTTCTTTGTATTCAAAATACGACCACATGTTGACATTTCCAATACTTCCCAAAAATGTCCTAGTGTCTTCATGCACAAGTGTTTTAAAAACTAGTTCCCCTTTTCCAGGAGGAAGTTGCAGTAGATTGCCGAAAACAATCACATGTTTTACTCCAAATAACGCATCATAATCTGTTTTAAAAATGTGCTGCATTCTTAAATGTACAAAGACAAGCATTAGGGTTGAGACCATGCTCACCTCATCAATTATCAGAAGTTTCATTTTCTTAGTACTCTTGAAACTTCATAACAAGCTTCCCCAGATAGCTTGTGATATTCCAACTTGTTTTCATGTTCAACAGGTAGCATCAATAAACGATGTAATGTAATCCCTTTATTGTTGTGTGCTGCTAACCTAGTTGGAGCGGTTACAACACAAGATAAATGTAATTCAGTGGTTTTCTGTAAATAACAGGTCAAAACATTAATTAAGAAACTTTTTCCTGTACCAGCCTGACCACTGATATACATTGAATAGGTTTAATTGATGCGCAGTTGTGCCTAAATGATTGCCTCAGTGCTGAAGCAATGCCTGAGTGATTACAGCACTGCATATGTAGCGCCTGCAACATTGTAAGATTGCATGGTGAGTATTTGGGTGTTTTTATAAGTGCATGACAGTTCAGCCTACTCAAAAATAAAGCAGCACACTGTTACATAAGTCAACTATAAGTCACTGGGTAAGTAAAGGACAACATGAAAAGTGACTGGCTAATTTCATGAGTGCAAACATACACATTCAGTGCGTGGATAACTGTATAAATAACAGTTGAAGGGATTCTTGAGCCATTGAGTACTGACTAGGTGAATACATGAAGGCAGCTGAAACGCATGGGATATTTGACAAATGCAAAGCTAGAGTGTAGGTAATCAGATGACTACACAACAACAGCCTGCATCATTGCATAACTGTAGGAGCAGTACGTAACTACACCCCGAGTGATTCCTAGCCTGCAAGGTTAATATCTGAGGGATTACTGAAGTAGATAGAAAGTGTGGAAATTGATTGAATAGGTTTAATTGATGCACAGTTGCATTTTTTATTTTCATGAAGTAAACCATGGTCTATCTGTTGTGTAACTTGCTGATATATTTCTTTCTGTGCAACATTTAGTTGTTCTTCCAAGTTTCCCAACTCCATAATATCCTGTTGAGCTTGATGCATTACTGTTTCTACTTCACTCATGGCTATTGCAGCTTCACTTTCAAGAATTTGTTCTCCTAGTGGATCTTGACTCAGTGGAACAGAACTTTGACTATCCTGACAACTGTCTCTAGCAATCTCAGCTGCAATAGTGGTTTCTTGTTAAATTTCTTCATTTAACATTTGTAGATAATTTGGAAAAACTGTGCATTCAATGCTATTTTTACATGCATTAAAAGAATCTTCATCGCACTGAAAATCTCCAAGTAATTTGATTTCAGTACGCCAAGGCTTGAACAGTTGTAGAAGAGCTAAATAGTAAAATTCCCTTTTATCAGGAGTTTCGTAACTGAGTTTCCTGTGATTAATGAGATTTCCTTTGGTATGTTTCACCAAACATCCATCACAGCTAATTATTTCATATTTTTCTTCATTTATATTCTCTGTAATATTGCAGTACTTCATAGAGACATATGTTTACAAGATAGGGACTTTTTTTTAGAATTTTATGTATCCAACATGTTTGTTTTAGCAATAGCTGTGCTTTCCGGTTCATTTAATGCAAAATATTTAATTTCTTGTACAGATTTCAATACTCAATTTTGTGTTGCAGCAAGACCTAGACTAACCCAAATGATTCCTCTTGACTTTGAATATAAACTAGCAGATGTCAACCGATCCGAACATTCATAGGATCCAACCTCTCGATGGGACAGCATCTTCAAACTAAAGCTGTACAATTTGTTACTAAGAGTCTTCTCTTGTGAAATTTCTTGCCACATTTCTTTCAACTCCGTCTTTTCCGATTTTATTATGTATGATGTAACATAGCGAGCAACAGCAATAAAATTATCTGAAACATATTGGATATTCATATTTGCATTCCACATCGACAAAATCACTGGATTCTAATCATTAATAAACTTTGAATGTTTACTTCTTTTTAAATTGTAAGTATTTCCTGGAGATTTTCGTGTGATAGTATGCCTCACTGCTGACATGAAACTGTTGACTCTTCCTTTGGAAATTACTGGACGTGGAAATCCAAAACGACATTTTGTATAAAACTTTTCTTTTGGCTTGTATTTCTGTCGACAGTATTTGCCACATCGATGAGTTTCAAACCGTAAAACTTGTTGTCTTATGGTATTTTCTTCTCCTGTTTTTGGAATACCACATGTAACATAGTCTTCAATGAAAGATAAAACAGTCTCATTTGAATCAATTCCAAATGTAGGTGCATCTTTGATCCATAACACCATATGCACATGAGGAGCACCTCTAGCTTGGTGCTCCTTTCTCCAAAAGAAAGCAATAACGTCTCCAAGAGGTTGGTTGTTTTTCTTGCAGATAAAAGACATCATAGCTTGAAACCTATGATTAAAATATCTGCACACATTTACAGGATCTAAGGAACACAGTTCTCCAGCTGTCTTGAATTGAATGTTTTTATTATTTGAATTTGCTTCACGAAGAAATTCAAGTAAATCTTCCCATACGTATTCAGCACAGCTTAGCGTAACAAACCATGCAGGGGTTCCTAGGTTCCTTAACATACATTTGAGTTCTCCATGACAAAGATACCAATACTCAGTACCACATTGACACGCCATCAAATTATTCAATTGAGATTCTAAATGATCTTCTCTTTGTCCATAAATTCCTTTGCAGAAACATGTTGAAGATGAACTCCTTTTTTAATATGAGGTTCACTGCATATGAAAGTCCAGACAAGTCACTTTCAAACAAAAGATGAAATATATATGGAAAACATTGTTGAAATCTTGGATCTTCTGAGTACAATCTTGTTGTACGATATTCTGACGCTGGAATCTGTACTGGTCGTTCATCATATCGTCCACCTTTTCCAGTTTCGAAGAGCTGTGGAAAACAAGGAGCTTCCAAACTTCTTTCCCAAACACTCATAGGAGTTCCCTTCGCTTTCTTGATTTGGAATCATTCAATAGTATTTCCAAACACTTCCTGTGAATGTAATGGATGTACACTATAATGTTCATAAATTCTTCACTTTTGGAGATGTCCAATTTTTCAATTTGGCCACTTAACATTTTGTTATCATCTCCTAAAACTATTTCTTCTTCTTCCACATACACATTTTTGTAATAAACATTGTTTTTTATGAGAGATAATGTAGCCTTTTGCACTTTGCTCACATCTACTAATTCTTGCCATATTTTCCTACTTTTTGTAGGAATACCATTAACTAGAATAAATACAAGTCCAGTTTCCTCTTTCTCTACACCAGCGTTTCCAATATTTTTCTTTAAATCTAAAGGCAAATACACAACTCTTCCTTTTAAGCCTCTGTGTAAATCTGATGGAGGCAGCTTACCTGTTTTAGGCTTCATACGAACAATAGTCTGAAATGTGTGCATAGATTGAATCAGAATGGACCCATACATATTTAAATCTATCAGTTCTGGAGGAATAGCTACCAATTCTAGGTTATTATGTACAGCTCTAACTTGCATTTTGTTCTCCTCTAATTTGCCATAACAATATTTACAAATACATTGATTACTACCCAATTTAAGGCAATCTTCTACCAACAAATAAGCTCCAAATTCCTTCCACTTATCAATGTTTTCTTTTTCACTTTTTAAATACAGATCAATATTCCTAGTTTGAATTCTATAGTGAGTACGTCGACAACAGATACAAACATAGTTTGATCTTTCACAACAAATTACCTTAAACTTCGTAATCTCTTCTTCAAACTTCTCAGTACTACTATCTTCCACCTCTTCTTCAACACCTACACTTATCAAACTGTCACTTTCTCTACACTCCTCTTCAGGACCAATGAAATGAAACTCTATATCATCACAATTTTTTTTTACATCCGATACTGACCGATGCAAAAGAGCAATGTTTAAGTCACTTAAAATTATTGCAGGACTTTTTACATAGTACAATCTTCTTACTAACTTCCACATTGCAGAGTGATGTACTGCTAACATTCTCATATGATAAAACACACTTTGACACCCTTTTATAGAAATACAAGCCAGAGAATGGTCTTGCAAGCCAGTATTCTTTCTCACTTTACAAGGATCTAGTCCTTGCAACATCTTAATCTTTTGTTTTTACTATTTTTAGTATACTTTCATAGGAAATTTTGTAAAATATCAATAGACTCCTGTTGTATACTACAAATACTACTAGAATCCCATGTATACACTTGAGCTTGTGTATGTCTCCCTTGAACTTCTTCAGCTGTCACTTCTTCCACATTTCTAGGAACCATCTTTTCTTTGTCAATTGCACAACCGTTTTTCATTCCATAAGCACGACCACTGGTATCAACTGCGTGAACTAATGTATTTTTTGAAAATAGCTCCCTTTGTTAAAAAAAGGTTCTGAACTGTTGATTAGTCTTTTCCTTTTAGTTTTGTTCTTCATAGAATGCATTGGTTTATCTAATGTTCGCATTCTCTTTAATACTAAAATGAACAATATTCTTTTCCATTCAAAAGCCTTTTTGACTATACTTTCAATCTTTTTTTTCTTTTTATAAAATGCAGATCTTTTTTTATATTTCTTGCCATGTTTCAACAAATGTTGTAGTACTCTACTGTTATACATACCTTTCCAAATTTCATAAAATTGTTTCTTTCTTTTTTCAGCATAGATTTTTTTCTCATTTCCTGAATGTCTATTAATTTATATTTTCCTTTTATTATTTTTTATTCTATTTTAATCAGTTCCAAAATCCTTTCCTCTCCTTGAAATTCTTTTAATAAATTCCTTTGTTCTATTACCAAACGACGTTTTCTTTTTGGCCACATGTTGAAGTTTTGTTTTCTTTGTTGTTTTTTCCTTTGCGCTTTTCATGTCATGGTTATTCTTTCTTAATAATAATGCAGAATATCTGAAAAAGAATTTTTAAAATAATTTTCCATTATTAAAATGATTATATACATATATACTTATCTATTACTAAAGAAACACTTTCTATTTTAAAAGCTACAAAGAAATGCATATATGGTTTCCTGAATATTGTAACAATTACACCTGAGCTGCACAATAAGTGAAAAGAGGTGCAGAAAAAATACAACAGTAGTATCTGAATGATTAGAGCATAACATATCTAGTGCATGGATCATTTTAAGACAGCACGGCGACTACTTTGGTGTTTTTATATCTGTATGAGTGGAGTGCAAAAATTTGCAAGAGACATCTTAGAAAGAAGCAACAGTAGTGCAACAGAATCAACGGAGGTGCTAAAAGAGGGAAACATGGTACAGAAAGAGGAAACAGCTAAGCAGAGTAAGGCAACAAAGGTGCAGAAAGAGGGAAGAGAGGTGCAACAATTGCAAAAGAAATAAACAAATTTGAAACAGAGGTGCAGGAAGAAGGCAGATCAGTGCAGAAAGAACCAACAGAGCTGCAGAAGATGTACAGAAAGGAAGAACGGGTGGGCAGAGTGAGGCAAGAGAGGAGCAGAAACAGGGAAGACGGGTGCAGAAAAAAGGAAAAAGAACTGAAGAAATTTGAAACAGATGTGCAGAAAGAACCAACATAGGGTGCTCTGGGTAAGTACAGGACAACATGAAAAGTGACTGGCTAATTTCATGAGTGCAAACATGCACATTCTGTGCATGGATAACAGTATAAAGAGCAGTTGAAGGGATTCATGAGTCATTGAGTACTGACTGGGTGAATACATGAATGCAGTAGAAAGGCATGGGTGATTTGACGACTGCAAGGGTAGTGTATAGGTAATAAGATGACTATACAGCAACAGCCTGCATCATTGCATAACTGTAGGGGTACTACGTAACTAGACCCCAAGTGATTCCTAGCCTGCAAGGGTAATAACTGAGGGATTACTGAAGTAGATAGGAAGTGAGTGAGTGATTTTAAAGTAGTATATGGGTAACACATCAGTGATTTCATGAGTGCAGAGTTAATGTCTGGAAATTTACATGACTACATAGCAAGTGACTGGGTGATTTTATAAGTGTATGGATACTTCTGGGTGATTGCAGGACTACTGAGGTAGAACCTGACTAAATAAAAGACTACAAAAGTAGTGCCAGGGTGATTTGTTAATAGCATGATTACTGGCTGAGTAATTACAAGAATACAAAATTGGAGTCTCTGTGATTCAAGGAGTGCAACAGTAGTGCCTGGGTGATTATATAACTACATGAGTTATTCCTTAGTGGTTGCATAAGTGCACAGATAGTGCCTAAATGATTGCCTCAGTGCTGAAGCAATGCCTGGGTGATTACAGCACTGCATATGTAGCGCCTGCAACATTGTAAGATTGCATGGTGAGTATTTGGGTGTTTTTATAAGTGCATGACAGTTCAGCCTACTCAAAAATAAAGCAGCACACTATTACATAAGTCAACTATAAGTCACTGGGTAAGTAAAGGACAGCATGAAAAGTGACTGGCTAATTTCATGAGTGCAAACATACACATTCAGTGCGTGGATAACTGTATAAATAACAGTTGAAGGGATTCTTGAGTCATTGAGTACTGACTAGGTGAATACATGAAGGCAGCTGAAACGCATGGGATATTTGACAAATGCAAAGGTAGAGTGTAGGTAATCAGATGACTACACAGCAACAGCCTGCATCATTGCATAACTGTAGGAGCAGTACGTAACTACACCCCGAGTGATTCCTAGCCTGCAAGGTTAATATCTGAGGGATTACTGAAGTAGATAGAAAGTGTGGAAATTGATTGAATAGGTTTAATTGATGCACAGTTGCATTTTTTATTTTCATGAAGTAAACCATGGTCTATCTGTTGTGTAACTTGCTGATATATTTCTTTCTGTTCAACATTTAGTTGTTCTTCCAAGTTTCCCAACTCCATATTATCCTGTTGAGCTTGATGCATTACTGTTTCTACTTCACTCATGGCTATTGCAGCTTCACTTTCAAGAATGTGTTCTCCTAGTGGATCTTGACTCAGTGGAACAGAACTTTGACTATCCTGACAACTGTCTCTAGCAATCTCAGCTGCAATAGTGGTTTCTTGTTAAATTTCTTCATTTAACATTTGTAGATAATTTGGAAAAACTGTGCATTCAATGCTATTTTTACATGCATTAAAAGAATCTTCATAGCACTGAAAATCTCCAAGTAATTTGATTTCAGTACGCCAAGGCTTGAACAGTTGTAGAAGAGCTAAATAGTAAAATTCCCTTTTATCAGGAGTTTCGTAACTGAGTTTCCTGTGATTAATGAGATTTCCTTTGGTATGTTTTACCAAACATCCATCACAGCCAATTATTTCATATTTTTCTTCATTTATATTCTCTGTAATATTGCAGTACTTCATAGAGACATATGTTTACAAGATAGGGACTTTTTTTTAGAATTTTATGTATCCAACATGTTTGTTTTAGCAATATCTGTGCTTTCCGGTTCATTTAATGCAAAATATTTAATTTCTTGTACAGATTTCAATACTCAATTTTGTGTTGCAGCAAGACCTAGACTAACCCAAATGATTCCTCTTGACTTTGAATATAAACTAGCAGATGTCAACCGATCCGAACATTCATAGGATCCAACCTCTCGATGGGACATCATCTTCAAACTAAAGCTGTACAATTTGTTACTAAGAGTCTTTTCTTGTGAAATTTCTTGCCACATTTCTTTCAACTCCGTCTTTTCCGATTTTATTATGTATGATGTAACATAGCGAGCAACAGAAATAAAATTATCTGAAACATATTGGATATTCATATTTGCATTCCACATCGACAAAATCACTGGATTCTAATCATTAATATACTTTGAATGTTTACTTCTTTTTAAATTGTAAGTAT
Source organism: Triturus cristatus (assembly GCF_964204655.1). Taxonomy (NCBI): domain Eukaryota; kingdom Metazoa; phylum Chordata; class Amphibia; order Caudata; family Salamandridae; genus Triturus; species Triturus cristatus. Next base: position 721,338,843 of record NC_140588.1, read on the forward strand.
TTCCTGGAGATTTTCGTGTGATAGTATGCCTCACTGCTGACATGAAACTGTTGACTCTTCCTTTGGAAATTACTGGACGTGGAAATCCAAAACGACATTTTGTATAAAACGTTTCTTTTGGCTTGTATTTCTGTCGACAGTATTTGCCACATCGATGAGTTTCAAACCGTAAAACTTGTTGTCTTATGGTATTTTCTTCTCCTGTGTTTGGAATACCACATGTAACATAGTCTTCAATGAAAGATAAAACAGTCTTATTTGAATCAATTCCAAATGTAGGTGCATCTTTGATCCATAAAAGCATATGCACATGAGGAGCACCTCTAGCTTGGTGCTCCTTTCTCCAAAAGAAATCAATAACGTCTCCAAGAGGTCGGTTGTTTTTCTTACAGATAAAAGACATCATAGCTTGAAACCTATGATTAAAATATCTGCACACATTTACAGGATCTAAGGAAGACAGTTCTCCAGCTGTCTTGAATTGAATGTTTTTATTATTTGAATTTGCTTCACGAAGAAATTCAAGTAAATCTTCCCATACGTATTTAGCACAGCTTAGCGTAACAAACCATGTAGGGGTTCCTAGGTTCCTTAACATACATTTGAGTTCTCCATGACAAAGATACCAATACTCAGTACCACATTGACACGCCATCAAATTATTCAATTGAGATTCTAAATGATCTTCTCTTTGTCCATAAATTCCTTTGCAGAAACATGTTGAAGATGAACTCCTTTTTTAATATGAGGTTCACTGCATATGAAAGTCCAGACAAGTCACTTTCAAACAAAAGATGAAATATATATGGAAAACATTGTTGAAATCTTGGATCTTCTGAGTACAATCTTGTTGTACGATATTCTGACGCTGGAATCTGTACTGGTCGTTCATCATATCGTCCACCTTTTCCAGTTTCGAAGAGCTGTGGAAAACAAGGAGCTTCCAAACTTCTTTCCCAAACACTCATAGGAGTTCCCTTCGCTTTCTTGATTTGGAATAATTCAATAGTATTTCCAAACACTTCCTTTGAATGTAATGGATGTACACTATAATGTTCATAAACTTCTTCACTTTTGGAGATGTCCACTTTTTCAATTTGGCCACTTAACATTTTGTTTTCATCTCCTAAAACTATTTCTTCTTCTTCCACATACACATTTTTGTAATAAACATTGTTTTTTATGAGACATAATGTAGCCTTTTGCACTTTGCTCACATCTACTAATTCTTGCCATATTTTCCTACTTTTTGTAGGAATACCATTAACTAGAATAAATACAAGTCCAGTTTCCTCTTTCTCTACACCAGCGTTTCCAATATGTTTCTTTAAATCTAAAGGCAAATACACAACTCTTCCTTTTAAGCCTCTGTGTAAATCTGATGGAGGCAGCTTACCTGTTTTAGGCTTCATACGAACAATAGTCTGAAATGTGTGCACAGATTGAATCAGAATGGACCCATACATATTTAAATCTATCAGTTCTGGAGGAATAGCTACCAATTCTAGGTTATTATGTACAGCTCTAACTTGCATTTTGTTCTCCTCTAATTTGCTATAACAATATTTACAAATACATTGATTACTACCCAATTTAAGGCAATCTTCTACCAACAAATAAGCTCCAAATTCCTTCCACTTATCAATGTTTTCTTTTTCACTTTTTAAATACAGATCAATATTCCTAGTTTGAATTCTATAGTGAGTACGTCGACAACAGATACAAACATAGTTTGGTCTTTCACAACAAATTACCTTAAACTTCGTAATCTCTTCTTCAAACTTCTCAGTACTACTATCTTCCACCTCTTCTTCAACACCTACACTTATCAAACTGTCACTTTCTCTACACTCCTCTTCAGGACCAATGAAATGAAACTCTATATCATCACAATTTTTTTTTAATCCGATACTGACCGATGCAAAAGAGCAATGTTTAAGTCACTTAAAATTATTGCAGGACTTTTTACATATTACAATCTTCTTACTAACTTCCACATTGCAGAGTGATGTACTGCTAACATTCTCATATGATAAAACACACTTTGACACCCTTTTATAGAAAGACAAGCCAGAGAATGGTCTTGCAAGCCAGTATTCTTTCTCACTTTACAAGGATCTAGTCCTTGCAACATCTTAATCTTTTGTTTTTACTATTTTTAGTATACTTTCATAGGAAATTTTGTAAAATATCAATAGACTCCTGTTGTATACTACAAATACTACTAGAATCCCATGTATACACTTGAGCTTGTGTATGTCTCCCTTGAACTTCTTCAGCTGCCACTTCTTCCACATTTCTAGGAACCATCTTTTCTTTGTCAATTGCACAACCGTTTTTCATTTCATAAGCACGACCACTGGTATCAACTGCGTGAACTAATGTATTTTTTGAAAATAGCTCCCTTTGTTAAAAAAAGGTTCTGAACTGTTGATTAGTCTTTTCCTTTTAGTTTTGTTTTTTCATAGAATGCATTGGTTTATCTAATGTTCGCATTCTCTTTAATACTAAAGTGAACAATATTCTTTTGCATTCAAAAGCCTTTTTGACTATACTTTCAATCTTTTTTTTCTTTTTATAAAATGCAGATCTTTTTTTATATTTCTTGCCATGTTTCAACAAATTTTGTAGTACTCTACTGTTATACATACCTTTCCTAATTTCATAAAATTGTTTCTTTCTTTTTTCAGCATAGATTTTTTTCTCATTTCCTGAATGTCTATTAATTTATATTTTCCTTTTATTCTTTTTTATTCTATTTTAATCAGTTCCAAAATCCTCTCCTTGAAATTCTTTTAATAAATTCCTTTGTTCTATTACCAAAAGACGTTTTCTTTTTGGCCACATGTTGAAGTACTGTTTTCTTTGTTGTTTTTTCCTTTGCGCTTTTCATGTCATGGTTATTCTTTCTTAATAATAATGCAGAATATCTGAAAAAGAATTTTTAAAATAATTTTCCATTATTAAAATGATTATATACATATATACTTATCTATTACTAAAGAAACACTTTCTATTTTAAAAGCTACAAAGAAATGCATATATGGTTTCCTGAATATTGTAACAATTACACCTGAGCTGCACAATAAGTGAAAAGAGGTGCAGAAAATACAACAGTAGTATCTGAATGATTACAGCATAACATATCTAGTGCATGGATCATTTTAAGACTGCATGGCGACTACTTTGGTGTTTTTATATCTGTATGAGTGGAGTGCAGAAATTTGCAAGAGACATCTTAGAAAGAAGCAACAGTAGTGCAACAGAATCAACAGAGGTGCAAAAAGAGGGAAACATGGTACAGAAAGAGGAAACAGGTAAGCAGAGTAAGGCAACAAAGGTGCAGAAAGAGGGAAGAGAGGTGCAACAATTGCAAGAGAAATAAACAAATTTGAAACAGAGGTGCAGGAAGAAGGCAGATCAGTGCAGAAAGAACCAACAGAGCTGCAGAAAGAGGGAAAAGAGTTGCAGAAGCAGGCAAAAGATGTACAGAAAGGAAGAACGGGTGGGCAGAGTGAGGCAAGAGAGGTGCAGAAACAGGGAAGACGGGTGCAGAAAAAAGGAAAAAGAACTGAAGAAATTTGAAACAGATGTGCAGAAAGAACCAACATAGGGTGCTCTGGGTAAGTACAGGACAACATGAAAAGCGACTGGCTAATTTCATGAGTGCAAACATGCACATTCTGTGCATGGATAACAGTATAAAGAGCAGTTGAAGGGATTCATGAGTCATTGAGTGCTGACTAGGTGAATACATGAATGCAGTAGAAAGGCATGGGTGATTTGACGACTGCAAGGGTAGTGTGTAGGTAATAAGATGACTATACGGCAACAGCCTGCATCATTGCATAACTGTAGGGGTACTACGTAACTAGACCCCAAGTGATTCCTAGCCTGCAAGGGTAATAACTGAGGGATTACTGAAGTAGATAGGAAGTGAGTGAGTGATTTTAAAGTAGTATATGGGTAACACATCAGTGATTTCATGAGTGCAGAGTTAATGTCTGGAAATTTACATGACTACATAGCAAGTGACTGGGTGATTTTATAAGTGTATGGATACTTCTGGGTGATTGCAGGACTACTGAGGTAGAACCTGACTAAATAAAAGACTGCAAAAGTAGTGCCAGGGTGATTTGTTAATAGCATGATTACTGGCTGAGTAATTACAAGAATACAAAATTGGAGTCTCTGTGATTCAAGGAGTGCAACAGTAGTGCCTGGGTGATTATATAACTACATGAGTTATACCTTAGTGGTTGCATAAGTGCACAGATAGTGCCTAAATGATTGCCTCAGTGCTGAAGCAATGCCTGAGTGATTACAGCACTGCATATGTAGCGCCTGCAACATTGTAAGATTGCATGGTGAGTATTTGGGTGTTTTTATAAGTGCATGACAGTTCAGCCTACTCAAAAATAAAGCAGCACACTATTACATAAGTCAACTATAAGTCACTGGGTAAGTAAAGGACAACATGAAAAGTGACTGGCTAATTTCATGAGTGCAAACATACACATTCAGTGCGTGGATAACTGTATAAATAACAGTTGAAGGGATTCTTGAGTCACTGAGTACTGACTAGGTGAATACATGAAGGCAACTGAAACGCATGGGATATTTGACAAATGCAAAGGTAGAGTGTAGGTAATCAGATGACTACACAGCAACAGCCTGCATCATTGCATAACTGTAGGAGCAGTACGTAACTACACCCCGAGTGATTCCTAGCCTGCAAGGTTAATATCTGAGGGATTACTGAAGTAGATAGAAAGTGTGGAAATTGATTGAATAGGTTTAATTGATGCACAGTTGCATTTTTTATTTTCATGAAGTAAACCATGGTCTATCTGTTGTGTAACTTGCTGATATATTTCTTTCTGTTCAACATTTAGTTGTTCTTCCAAGTTTCCCAACTCCATATTATCCTGTTGAGCTTGATGCATTACTGTTTCTACTTCACTCATGGCTATTGCAGCTTCACTTTCAAGAATTTGTTCTCCTAGTGGATCTTGACTCAGTGGAACAGAACTTTGACTATCCTGACAACTGTCTCTAGCAATCTCAGCTGCAATAGTGGTTTCTTGTTAAATTTCTTCATTTAACATTTGTAGATAATTTGGAAAAACTGTGCATTCAATGCTATTTTTACATGCATTAAAAGAATCTTCATAGCACTGAAAATCTCCAAGTAATTTGATTTCAGTACGCCAAGGCTTGAACAGTTGTAGAAGAGCTAAATAGTAAAATTCCCTTTTATCAGGAGTTTCGTAACTGAGTTTCCTGTGATTAATGAGATTTCCTTTGGTATGTTTTACCAAACATCCATCACAGCCAATTATTTCATATTTTTCTTCATTTATATTCTCTGTAATATTGCAGTACTTCATAGAGACATATGTTTACAAGATAGGGACTTTTTTTTAGAATTTTATGTATCCAACATGTTTGTTTTAGCAATATCTGTGCTTTCCGGTTCATTTAATGCAAAATATTTAATTTCTTGTACAGATTTCAATACTCAATTTTGTGTTGCAGCAAGACCTAGACTAACCCAAATGATTCCTCTTGACTTTGAATATAAACTAGCAGATGTCAACCGATCCGAACATTCATAGGATCCAACCTCTCGATGGGACATCATCTTCAAACTAAAGCTGTACAATTTGTTACTAAGAGTCTTTTCTTGTGAAATTTCTTGCCACATTTCTTTCAACTCCGTCTTTTCCGATTTTATTATGTATGATGTAACATAGCGAGAAACAGAAATAAAATTATCTGAAACATATTGGATATTCATATTTGCATTCCACATCGACAAAATCACTGGATTCTAATCATTAATATACTTTGAATGTTTACTTCTTTTTAAATTGTAAGTATTTCCTGGAGATTTTCGTGTGATAGTATGCCTCACTGCTGACATGAAACTGTTGACTCTTCCTTTGGAAATTACTGGACGTGGAAATCCAAAACGACATTTTGTATAAAACGTTTCTTTTGGCTTGTATTTCTGTCGACAGTATTTGCCACATCGATGAGTTTCAAACCGTAAAACTTGTTGTCTTATGGTATTTTCTTCTCCTGTTTTTGGAATACCACATGTAACATAGTCTTCAATGAAAGATAAAACAGTCTTATTTGAATCAATTCCAAATGTAGGTGCATCTTTGATCCATAAAAGCATATGCACATGAGGAGCACCTCTAGCTTGGTGCTCCTTTCTCCAAAAGAAATCAATAACGTCTCCAAGAGGTCGGTTGTTTTTCTTACAGATAAAAGACATCATAGCTTGAAACCTATGATTAAAATATCTGCACACATTTACAGGATCTAAGGAAGACAGTTCTCCAGCTGTCTTGAATTGAATGTTTTTATTATTTGAATTTGCTTCACGAAGAAATTCAAGTAAATCTTCCCATACGTATTCAGCACAGCTTAGCGTAACAAACCATGTAGGGGTTCCTAGGTTCCTTAACATACATTTGATTTCTCCATGACAAAGATACCAATACTCAGTACCACATTGACACGCCATCAAATTATTCAATTGAGATTCTAAATGATCTTCTCTTTGTCCATAAATTCCTTTGCAGAAACATGTTGAAGATGAACTCCTTTTTTAATATGAGGTTCACTGCATATGAAAGTCCAGACAAGTCACTTTCAAACAAAAGATGAAATATATATGGAAAACATTGTTGAAATCTTGGATCTTCTGAGTACAATCTTGTTGTACGATATTCTGACGCTGGAATCTGTACTGGTCGTTCATCATATCGTCCACCTTTTCCAGTTTCGAAGAGCTGTGGAAAACAAGGAGCTTCCAAACTTCTTTCCCAAACACTCATAGGAGTTCCCTTCGCTTTCTTGATTTGGAATAATTCAATAGTATTTCCAAACACTTCCTTTGAATGTAATGGATGTACACTATAATGTTCATAAACTTCTTCACTTTTGGAGATGTCCACTTTTTCAATTTGGCCACTTAACATTTTGTTATCATCTCCTAAAACTATTTCTTCTTCTTCCACATACACATTTTTGTAATAAACATTGTTTTTTATGAGACATAATGTAGCCTTTTGCACTTTGCTCACATCTACTAATTCTTGCCATATTTTCCTACTTTTTGTAGGAATACCATTAACTAGAATAAATACAAGTCCAGTTTCCTCTTTCTCTACACCAGCGTTTCCAATATGTTTCTTTAAATCTAAAGGCAAATACACAACTCTTCCTTTTAAGCCTCTGTGTAAATCTGATGGAGGCAGCTTACCTGTTTTAGGCTTCATACGAACAATAGTCTGAAATGTGTGCACAGATTGAATCAGAATGGACCCATACATATTTAAATCTATCAGTTCTGGAGGAATAGCTACCAATTCTAGGTTATTATGTACAGCTCTAACTTGCATTTTGTTCTCCTCTAATTTGCTATAACAATATTTACAAATACATTGATTACTACCCAATTTAAGGCAATCTTCTACCAACAAATAAGCTCCAAATTCCTTCCACTTATCAATGTTTTCTTTTTCACTTTTTAAATACAGATCAATATTCCTAGTTTGAATTCTATAGTGAGTACGTCGACAACAGATACAAACATAGTTTGGTCTTTCACAACAAATTACCTTAAACTTCGTAATCTCTTCTTCAAACTTCTCAGTACTACTATCTTCCACCTCTTCTTCAACACCTACACTTATCAAACTGTCACTTTCTCTACACTCCTCTTCAGGACCAATGAAATGAAACTCTATATCATCACAATTTTTTTTTAATCCGATACTGACCGATGCAAAAGAGCAATGTTTAAGTTACTTAAAATTATTGCAGGACTTTTTACATATTACAATCTTCTTACTAACTTCCACATTGCAGAGTGATGTACTGCTAACATTCTCATATGATAAAACACACTTTGACACCCTTTTATAGAAAGACAAGCCAGAGAATGGTCTTGCAAGCCAGTATTCTTTCTCACTTTACAAGGATCTAGTCCTTGCAACATCTTAATCTTTTGTTTTTACTATTTTTAGTATACTTTCATAGGAAATTTTGTAAAATATCAATAGACTCCTGTTGTATACTACAAATACTACTAGAATCCCATGTATACACTTGAGCTTGTGTATGTCTCCCTTGAACTTCTTCAGCTGCCACTTCTTCCACATTTCTAGGAACCATCTTTTCTTTGTCAATTGCACAACCGTTTTTCATTTCATAAGCACGACCACTGGTATCAACTGCGTGAACTAATGTATTTTTTGAAAATAGCTCCCTTTGTTAAAAAAAGGTTCTGAACTGTTGATTAGTCTTTTCCTTTTAGTTTTGTTTTTTCATAGAATGCATTGGTTTATCTAATGTTCGCATTCTCTTTAATACTAAAGTGAACAATATTCTTTTGCATTCAAAAGCCTTTTTGACTATACTTTCAATCTTTTTTTTCTTTTTATAAAATGCAGATCTTTTTTTATATTTCTTGCCATGTTTCAACAAATTTTGTAGTACTCTACTGTTATACATACCTTTCCTAATTTCATAAAATTGTTTCTTTCTTTTTTCAGCATAGATTTTTTTCTCATTTCCTGAATGTCTATTAATTTATATTTTCCTTTTATTCTTTTTTATTCTATTTTAATCAGTTCCAAAATCCTCTCCTTGAAATTCTTTTAATAAATTCCTTTGTTCTATTACCAAAAGACGTTTTCTTTTTGGCCACATGTTGAAGTACTGTTTTCTTTGTTGTTTTTTCCTTTGCGCTTTTCATGTCATGGTTATTCTTTCTTAATAATAATGCAGAATATCTGAAAAAGAATTTTTAAAATAATTTTCCATTATTAAAATGATTATATACATATATACTTATCTATTACTAAAGAAACACTTTCTATTTTAAAAGCTACAAAGAAATGCATATATGGTTTCCTGAATATTGTAACAATTACACCTGAGCTGCACAATAAGTGAAAAGAGGTGCAGAAAATACAACAGTAGTATCTGAATGATTACAGCATAACATATCTAGTGCATGGATCATTTTAAGACTGCATGGCGACTACTTTGGTGTTTTTATATCTGTATGAGTGGAGTGCAGAAATTTGCAAGAGACATCTTAGAAAGAAGCAACAGTAGTGCAACAGAATCAACAGAGGTGCAAAAAGAGGGAAACATGGTACAGAAAGAGGAAACAGGTAAGCAGAGTAAGGCAACAAAGGTGCAGAAAGAGGGAAGAGAGGTGCAACAATTGCAAGAGAAATAAACAAATTTGAAACAGAGGTGCAGGAAGAAGGCAGATCAGTGCAGAAAGAACCAACAGAGCTGCAGAAAGAGGGAAAAGAGTTGCAGAAGCAGGCAAAAGATGTACAGAAAGGAAGAACGGGTGGGCAGAGTGAGGCAAGAGAGGTGCAGAAACAGGGAAGACGGGTGCAGAAAAAAGGAAAAAGAACTGAAGAAATTTGAAACAGATGTGCAGAAAGAACCAACATAGGGTGCTCTGGGTAAGTACAGGACAACATGAAAAGCGACTGGCTAATTTCATGAGTGCAAACATGCACATTCTGTGCATGGATAACAGTATAAAGAGCAGTTGAAGGGATTCATGAGTCATTGAGTGCTGACTAGGTGAATACATGAATGCAGTAGAAAGGCATGGGTGATTTGACGACTGCAAGGGTAGTGTGTAGGTAATAAGATGACTATACGGCAACAGCCTGCATCATTGCATAACTGTAGGGGTACTACGTAACTAGACCCCAAGTGATTCCTAGCCTGCAAGGGTAATAACTGAGGGATTACTGAAGTAGATAGGAAGTGAGTGAGTGATTTTAAAGTAGTATATGGGTAACACATCAGTGATTTCATGAGTGCAGAGTTAATGTCTGGAAATTTACATGACTACATAGCAAGTGACTGGGTGATTTTATAAGTGTATGGATACTTCTGGGTGATTGCAGGACTACTGAGGTAGAACCTGACTAAATAAAAGACTGCAAAAGTAGTGCCAGGGTGATTTGTTAATAGCATGATTACTGGCTGAGTAATTACAAGAATACAAAATTGGAGTCTCTGTGATTCAAGGAGTGCAACAGTAGTGCCTGGGTGATTATATAACTACATGAGTTATACCTTAGTGGTTGCATAAGTGCACAGATAGTGCCTAAATGATTGCCTCAGTGCTGAAGCAATGCCTGAGTGATTACAGCACTGCATATGTAGCGCCTGCAACATTGTAAGATTGCATGGTGAGTATTTGGGTGTTTTTATAAGTGCATGACAGTTCAGCCTACTCAAAAATAAAGCAGCACACTATTACATAAGTCAACTATAAGTCACTGGGTAAGTAAAGGACAACATGAAAAGTGACTGGCTAATTTCATGAGTGCAAACATACACATTCAGTGCGTGGATAACTGTATAAATAACAGTTGAAGGGATTCTTGAGTCACTGAGTACTGACTAGGTGAATACATGAAGGCAACTGAAACGCATGGGATATTTGACAAATGCAAAGGTAGAGTGTAGGTAATCAGATGACTACACAGCAACAGCCTGCATCATTGCATAACTGTAGGAGCAGTACGTAACTACACCCCGAGTGATTCCTAGCCTGCAAGGTTAATATCTGAGGGATTACTGAAGTAGATAGAAAGTGTGGAAATTGATTGAATAGGTTTAATTGATGCACAGTTGCATTTTTTATTTTCATGAAGTAAACCATGGTCTATCTGTTGTGTAACTTGCTGATATATTTCTTTCTGTTCAACATTTAGTTGTTCTTCCAAGTTTCCCAACTCCATATTATCCTGTTGAGCTTGATGCATTACTGTTTCTACTTCACTCATGGCTATTGCAGCTTCACTTTCAAGAATTTGTTCTCCTAGTGGATCTTGACTCAGTGGAACAGAACTTTGACTATCCTGACAACTGTCTCTAGCAATCTCAGCTGCAATAGTGGTTTCTTGTTAAATTTCTTCATTTAACATTTGTAGATAATTTGGAAAAACTGTGCATTCAATGCTATTTTTACATGCATTAAAAGAATCTTCATAGCACTGAAAATCTCCAAGTAATTTGATTTCAGTACGCCAAGGCTTGAACAGTTGTAGAAGAGCTAAATAGTAAAATTCCCTTTTATCAGGAGTTTCGTAACTGAGTTTCCTGTGATTAATGAGATTTCCTTTGGTATGTTTTACCAAACATCCATCACAGCCAATTATTTCATATTTTTCTTCATTTATATTCTCTGTAATATTGCAGTACTTCATAGAGACATATGTTTACAAGATAGGGACTTTTTTTTAGAATTTTATGTATCCAACATGTTTGTTTTAGCAATATCTGTGCTTTCCGGTTCATTTAATGCAAAATATTTAATTTCTTGTACAGATTTCAATACTCAATTTTGTGTTGCAGCAAGACCTAGACTAACCCAAATGATTCCTCTTGACTTTGAATATAAACTAGCAGATGTCAACCGATCCGAACATTCATAGGATCCAACCTCTCGATGGGACATCATCTTCAAACTAAAGCTGTACAATTTGTTACTAAGTCTTTTCTTGTGAAATTTCTTGCCACATTTCTTTCAACTCCGTCTTTTCCGATTTTATTATGTATGATGTAACATAGCGAGCAACAGAAATAAAATTATCTGAAACATATTGGATATTCATATTTGCATTCCACATCGACAAAATTACTGGATTCTAATCATTAATATACTTTGAATGTTTACTTCTTTTTAAATTGTAAGTATTTCCTGGAGATTTTCGTGTGATAGTATGCCTCACTGCTGACATGAAACTGTTGACTCTTCCTTTGGAAATTACTGGACGTGGAAATCCAAAACGACATTTTGTATAAAACGTTTCTTTTGGCTTGTATTTCTGTCGACAGTATTTGCCACATCGATGAGTTTCAAACCGTAAAACTTGTTGTCTTATGGTATTTTCTTCTCCTGTTTTTGGAATACCACATGTAACATAGTCTTCAATGAAAGATAAAACAGTCTTATTTGAATCAATTCCAAATGTAGGTGCATCTTTGATCCATAAAAGCATATGCACATGAGGAGCACCTCTAGCTTGGTGCTCCTTTCTCCAAAAGAAATCAATAACGTCTCCAAGAGGTCGGTTGTTTTTCTTACAGATAAAAGACATCATAGCTTGAAACCTATGATTAAAATATCTGCACACATTTACAGGATCTAAGGAAGACAGTTCTCCAGCTGTCTTGAATTGAATGTTTTTATTATTTGAATTTGCTTCACGAAGAAATTCAAGTAAATCTTCCCATACGTATTCAGCACAGCTTAGCGTAACAAACCATGTAGGGGTTCCTAGGTTCCTTAACATACATTTGAGTTCTCCATGACAAAGATACCAATACTCAGTACCACATTGACACGCCATCAAATTATTCAATTGAGATTCTAAATGATCTTCTCTTTGTCCATAAATTCCTTTGCAGAAACATGTTGAAGATGAACTCCTTTTTTAATATGAGGTTCACTGCATATGAAAGTCCAGACAAGTCACTTTCAAACAAAAGATGAAATATATATGGAAAACATTGTTGAAATCTTGGATCTTCTGAGTACAATCTTGTTGTACGATATTCTGACGCTGGAATCTGTACTGGTCGTTCATCATATCGTCCACCTTTTCCAGTTTCGAAGAGCTGTGGAAAACAAGGAGCTTCCAAACTTCTTTCCCAAACACTCATAGGAGTTCCCTTCGCTTTCTTGATTTGGAATAATTCAATAGTATTTCCAAACACTTCCTTTGAATGTAATGGATGTACACTATAATGTTCATAAACTTCTTCACTTTTGGAGATGTCCACTTTTTCAATTTGGCCACTTAACATTTTGTTATCATCTCCTAAAACTATTTCTTCTTCTTCCACATACACATTTTTGTAATAAACATTGTTTTTTATGAGACATAATGTAACCTTTTGCACTTTGCTCACATCTACTAATTCTTGCCATATTTTCCTACTTTTTGTAGGAATACCATTAACTAGAATAAATACAAGTCCAGTTTCCTCTTTCTCTACACCAGCGTTTCCAATATGTTTCTTTAAATCTAAAGGCAAATACACAACTCTTCCTTTTAAGCCTCTGTGTAAATCTGATGGAGGCAGCTTACCTGTTTTAGGCTTCATACGAACAATAGTCTGAAATGTGTGCACAGATTGAATCAGAATGGACCCATACATATTTAAATCTATCAGTTCTGGAGGAATAGCTACCAATTCTAGGTTATTATGTACAGCTCTAACTTGCATTTTGTTCTCCTCTAATTTGCTATAACAATATTTACAAATACATTGATTACTACCCAATTTAAGGCAATCTTCTACCAACAAATAACCTCCAAATTCCTTCCACTTATCAATGTTTTCTTTTTCACTTTTTAAATACAGATCAATATTCCTAGTTTGAATTCTATAGTGAGTACGTCGACAACAGATACAAACATAGTTTGGTCTTTCACAACAAATTACCTTAAACTTCGTAATCTCTTCTTCAAACTTCTCAGTACTACTATCTTCCACCTCTTCTTCAACACCTACACTTATCAAACTGTCACTTTCTCTACACTCCTCTTCAGGACCAATGAAATGAAACTCTATATCATCACAATTTTTTTTTAATCCGATACTGACCGATGCAAAAGAGCAATGTTTAAGTCACTTAAAATTATTGCAGGACTTTTTACATATTACAATCTTCTTACTAACTTCCACATTGCAGAGTGATGTACTGCTAACATTCTCATATGATAAAACACACTTTGACACCCTTTTATAGAAAGACAAGCCAGAGAATGGTCTTGCAAGCCAGTATTCTTTCTCACTTTACAAGGATCTAGTCCTTGCAACATCTTAATCTTTTGTTTTTACTATTTTTAGTATACTTTCATAGGAAATTTTGTAAAATATCAATAGACTCCTGTTGTATACTACAAATACTACTAGAATCCCATGTATACACTTGAGCTTGTGTATGTCTCCCTTGAACTTCTTCAGCTGCCACTTCTTCCACATTTCTAGGAACCATCTTTTCTTTGTCAATTGCACAACCGTTTTTCATTTCATAAGCACGACCACTGGTATCAACTGCGTGAACTAATGTATTTTTTGAAAATAGCTCCCTTTGTTAAAAAAAGGTTCTGAACTGTTGATTAGTCTTTTCCTTTTAGTTTTGTTTTTTCATAGAATGCATTGGTTTATCTAATGTTCGCATTCTCTTTAATACTAAAGTGAACAATATTCTTTTGCATTCAAAAGCCTTTTTGACTATACTTTCAATCTTTTTTTTCTTTTTATAAAATGCAGATCTTTTTTTATATTTCTTGCCATGTTTCAACAAATTTTGTAGTACTCTACTGTTATACATACCTTTCCTAATTTCATAAAATTGTTTCTTTCTTTTTTCAGCATAGATTTTTTTCTCATTTCCTGAATGTCTATTAATTTATATTTTCCTTTTATTCTTTTTTATTCTATTTTAATCAGTTCCAAAATCCTCTCCTTGAAATTCTTTTAATAAATTCCTTTGTTCTATTACCAAAAGACGTTTTCTTTTTGGCCACATGTTGAAGTACTGTTTTCTTTGTTGTTTTTTCCTTTGCGCTTTTCATGTCATGGTTATTCTTTCTTAATAATAATGCAGAATATCTGAAAAAGAATTTTTAAAATAATTTTCCATTATTAAAATGATTATATACATATATACTTATCTATTACTAAAGAAACACTTTCTATTTTAAAAGCTACAAAGAAATGCATATATGGTTTCCTGAATATTGTAACAATTACACCTGAGCTGCACAATAAGTGAAAAGAGGTGCAGAAAATACAACAGTAGTATCTGAATGATTACAGCATAACATATCTAGTGCATGGATCATTTTAAGACTGCATGGCGACTACTTTGGTGTTTTTATATCTGTATGAGTGGAGTGCAGAAATTTGCAAGAGACATCTTAGAAAGAAGCAACAGTAGTGCAACAGAATCAACAGAGGTGCAAAAAGAGGGAAACATGGTACAGAAAGAGGAAACAGGTAAGCAGAGTAAGGCAACAAAGGTGCAGAAAGAGGGAAGAGAGGTGCAACAATTGCAAGAGAAATAAACAAATTTGAAACAGAGGTGCAGGAAGAAGGCAGATCAGTGCAGAAAGAACCAACAGAGCTGCAGAAAGAGGGAAAAGAGTTGCAGAAGCAGGCAAAAGATGTACAGAAAGGAAGAACGGGTGGGCAGAGTGAGGCAAGAGAGGTGCAGAAACAGGGAAGACGGGTGCAGAAAAAAGGAAAAAGAACTGAAGAAATTTGAAACAGATGTGCAGAAAGAACCAACATAGGGTGCTCTGGGTAAGTACAGGACAACATGAAAAGCGACTGGCTAATTTCATGAGTGCAAACATGCACATTCTGTGCATGGATAACAGTATAAAGAGCAGTTGAAGGGATTCATGAGTCATTGAGTGCTGACTAGGTGAATACATGAATGCAGTAGAAAGGCATGGGTGATTTGACGACTGCAAGGGTAGTGTGTAGGTAATAAGATGACTATACGGCAACAGCCTGCATCATTGCATAACTGTAGGGGTACTACGTAACTAGACCCCAAGTGATTCCTAGCCTGCAAGGGTAATAACTGAGGGATTACTGAAGTAGATAGGAAGTGAGTGAGTGATTTTAAAGTAGTATATGGGTAACACATCAGTGATTTCATGAGTGCAGAGTTAATGTCTGGAAATTTACATGACTACATAGCAAGTGACTGGGTGATTTTATAAGTGTATGGATACTTCTGGGTGATTGCAGGACTACTGAGGTAGAACCTGACTAAATAAAAGACTGCAAAAGTAGTGCCAGGGTGATTTGTTAATAGCATGATTACTGGCTGAGTAATTACAAGAATACAAAATTGGAGTCTCTGTGATTCAAGGAGTGCAACAGTAGTGCCTGGGTGATTATATAACTACATGAGTTATACCTTAGTGGTTGCATAAGTGCACAGATAGTGCCTAAATGATTGCCTCAGTGCTGAAGCAATGCCTGAGTGATTACAGCACTGCATATGTAGCGCCTGCAACATTGTAAGATTGCATGGTGAGTATTTGGGTGTTTTTATAAGTGCATGACAGTTCAGCCTACTCAAAAATAAAGCAGCACACTATTACATAAGTCAACTATAAGTCACTGGGTAAGTAAAGGACAACATGAAAAGTGACTGGCTAATTTCATGAGTGCAAACATACACATTCAGTGCGTGGATAACTGTATAAATAACAGTTGAAGGGATTCTTGAGTCACTGAGTACTGACTAGGTGAATACATGAAGGCAACTGAAACGCATGGGATATTTGACAAATGCAAAGGTAGAGTGTAGGTAATCAGATGACTACACAGCAACAGCCTGCATCATTGCATAACTGTAGGAGCAGTACGTAACTACACCCCGAGTGATTCCTAGCCTGCAAGGGTAATATCTGAGGGATTACTAAAGTAGATAGAAAGTGTGGAAATTGATTTTCTTATGCACACAATCAATGTAATGCACTGCTCTCAGCAAGGCAAAACCAGTAATGGCAAAGTTTCCCTCTCTTTCTCCACACATATACTTGTAAGTAACAAATAACATTGCTTCCCAGATTATTCCAAATTCTAAAACACATTTCTATTGGTTAGACGTATCATCCTTTACCAACTGACTTCTAAAAGTAATCAAACTGCTTCTGGAGTTTTTTTGGAATTCCTATTCCACCGTGCAGCAAAGAGATGGAACCGCAAATCTATACAGGAGTTCACAAATACATCACACATACATTTTCCACTATTTTTTAAAAATACACCACTTTTAAAGATAGCACTGACTTAGGAAATGGCACTGTAATAATATATTACTTTTCTATAAATTACAAAATCACATTTTAATGCCACAGTTAACTTTTAACCCTACTCCCATTCTGCTTAATCCCAGTTTCCATATTAGCACAGAACACTCAACTGAACTGACAGGTCACAAGTTCACCATATTTTCAAGTACACCACACAATGTTGCAAATACAAACATCAGGTGTGGTTGACATTTCCAAAATATGAGCATATCCTTTCTACTGTACCTTTCCAACATTTTTTACTAACCAATAAGAAATATGCTTTTGCAAAAAAACTTAAATGCACCCTACTTTGAATGTACAATGTTCTTAAACACCCAATCAATTATCTACTTTTTTTTAAAACAGCATTTTGTCCATCATTTTATATACCTCTCATTCTACCAACTGACTACCTCAGCTGCAAACATCTTTTCATTACTTCCAGACATCCCTTCAAGATGCTGACAGTGTGGATTGTTGGGCACAGCTATGTTTTCTGGTGCAAAAAGTATGCTGAACGCAGAGGTGTTGACAAAGATCTAGCTTTGCAAAATGTGGACATTAAATGGATTGTACAAAGAGGATTAAAGTGGCACCAATTAATGCCTTTGGTTAAAACCTCTTTGCATCTCCAACCCCCTGATCTCATGATTGTGCACTGTGGTGGCAATGACCTAGGCACATTGACTGGGGTAGGTCTGGAAATGCAAATGAAGGACACCTTTGCACAATTGATGCTGCTCTTGCCTCAAACTGTCTTTGTCTACTCTAACATATGCCAAAGACAAAAATGGAACTCGTCCAATAAATTCTGTCCACAGATTGAGAAAGCTAGAAAAAATGTCAATAAAGCTGTTTCTGCTTATCTTAGAGACCATAGAATGGTCTCCATATAAACCAACAATCTACGTCTTCATATGGAGGGCATCCACAGGAGTGATGGAGTACACTTTTCAGATGACGGAAACAGAGTCTTTCTCAACAACCTGAAGCTCTGCATCCGCACTTACATGTAGCTACTAGAAACTCATAATAAACACAATAGTAATTGACAATTGTTTGCCTTCAGTTTGAAATGTGTGGTTGTTTTGAGTCTGCGATTATCTGGATAAATATTTAGATCAAGGAACACCAGATTTGTTTTGGAGGATGTATGGGTGAACTTCAGAAATGTGTTTTGTTGGTTCAACCATATCATGAATGCTCCTATAGAATCGGTGTCTCCTCTCAATATTCACCAGTACGTCAATGTAACGTTTCCATACAATGATGTTGTCATGGAACGGGTTGCCTTGATGTAGTATTTTATTGGTTTCTAGATGGTGTACATGGAGACCAGCCAGACTGGGGGCAAAAGTTCTCCCATGCTGGTCCTGTGCTTTTGTAGATAGTGCACCCCCTCGTACAGAAAGAAGTTACTTTTCAGGGCCAGAGAAATGCACTCCATGACTAAGTTGCGTGGTGTATGGTAGTTCCACGTTGTGGCAAATAGTACTTCCTCTATGATGTCCAGGGTCTCGTCGTGAGGTAAGCTGGTATATAAGCTTTCGACATCAAGCCCCAGTAGGAGGTGTTGATCTGGGTCAAAATTGAGGTCCTCAAGAAGTTGTTACAAGGCCTTGGTATCTTTAAGATAGGTGTCTGTTTTTTAACCAATGGCCGGAGGAATGCGTCGGCAAACTTGGAAAGAGATTCTAGTATAGAGCCGATCCCGGACACAATTGGGCGACCATGGGCATATTCCAAATTTTTGTGAATTTTAGGGATGGTATAAAAGTATGGTGTTTTGGGCGATTTTTGAATGAGAAAATCAGCCTCCTTTCTCGATACCCAGTCATGTGCAGTGGCTTCTTTGACCATCCCCGCAATCCGTATCCATATCTCCTCTGTCCGGTCATCACGGAGGATCTCATAATTTCTTTGATCATCCAGTAGTTTCCTGCATTCGGTGTTGTAATTGTGTGTTTGTTTGAATCACAATAGTGCCCCCTTTGTCAGCAGGCTTTATGATCAAGTTGGTGTTGTCAACCAGTTGTTGTAATGCTTCCTTTTCCAGTCGTGTAACATTCTGGAAGTTTTTTTTCCCCCATTAGGTATACTGGTCAGTTCTTCCATCACTGCTTTCTCAAAGGCAAGTAGCTCAACTGGTAGTGTAGAGTCCAAAGGGGTGAAGGTGGATTTGAGTCGTAGTCCAGTGTCCAATGGCTGCTCCTCTGTTGTCTCGGTAGTCTCTTTGTTTGCAAAGAAAGCCCGTAGTTTTAACTTTCGTATAAACTCCTTCATATCTAGGCAGAGTTTAAATTTGTCCATCTTGTTAGTGGGGACAAATCCAAAGCCTTTTTCCAGGACACGTTTTTGGGGCTCAGTAAGTGTGTGCTTTGTCAGATTGACCACTAATTTCCCCTCCTGCTGGTTGATGGTAGGTTCGCTGTCCATGTCATGCTCCTCGTTGACACTCTCGATGTATCCTCTGACCCGTTGCTCCAGTGGACCTGATTGCCTCTCCGGTTCCTTCCTCTCAGTGGTCTTCGGCGTACTCCTAAAAAAAGAGGCGGTCCATAATAGTTAAATTCTTGTGGTGGTGGGTTCCAGTGTTGGAAGGGCCCTCCCATTGGTGGTGGGCCAAAAGGGTAATGTACATAGATCGGTGGTCCTTGGTAGTGGCCCCGTGGTCCTTGGTAGTGGCCCCAACCTCTTCCTCTTGGTTTAAAGGGTCTCTGGTATTGTGTTCCTCCTCTCTGGTTCCTCGGGTTGCTGCCTCCGCTGGAGTATGAATCACTTGAGCCTGCGTCAGACAAATATCCGATCCTTGTTCACTGTTGGTCCTCTTGGTTACATAGTTGTCCTGTATGTAGGGATAGACACGTTTGTGGCTAAAGGCTGCAGTGTCCTTTTTTAATTTCTTATATTTACTCTGTTTCTATGTGATTTCTTACTCACTCATCTGCTGGTTTAGTTCGTCCAGCCTTTTCTTCAAAACAGTAGTTGATTGGTAGCTCTTCAGTTGGACCTCAAGCTTCTGTATATCGATCTTAGGTTCCTGTGCCAAACGGGTGGCCGTCTTGATGATAAGGACCAGCTAGTCCCTGGTACAGTGCCACGATATTAGTGACCGGTCCTTTTTGAAAGACTTGTCATGCTGAAATATGAAAGGCTCATTTCGGACTATTAGGCCTTGAGGTGCTGCGTTGGCCCTGAGGTATTCCGTCATTAATAAACCATGTAAAACAGTCTTCATCTGGTTTCTTCCCAGGTTCGCCAACTCATCCCAGTACGCATTGCTTGGACCCGGATCCGTGCTGTTTAGTCCCTCAAACGGATTGAGGGCTGCCAAAATTCTGTCAATTTCTTCTTCATCAAACGTGAGGCCTGCTGCCTCAGCCATGTTGTGAGTGTCTAAGTGAGTGTGTGTTTCCTAAAAGAGTGTGTGTGTGTGAGCAGAAATATGTCACTTTGCAAAAGAGGGGATACATGGTACACTGGACATTATATCCCAGTATCAAGGATTACTGGGTTACTCCCACAGCTGTATACTGTCAAAAGAGCTACAAAAACAAGATGAGGGAGTGAAGAGGTAGTGTCCTGCGTGGACACTGGAGGTGGATATGTCCTCCTCTAAGAATCAGTAACCAAACAAAAAGATCCACCTTTCAGGAGGGTTCTCTTGATAGAGTATCTCACTGTGTCAAGAAAGTGTGTTTTCTATCTTGGATTGGATGCACACAGTGTTTCCTTAAATACCCCTCACACACCAAAAGGGAGCTATTGAAAGACTGTCTGCCTCTTAGGCTAATATAGGAGTTACTTTGTAGCATCCTACAAGTATAACTTTCCATTAAGAAAAGACATTGAGTTGAGGCTCTCTGCACTCAGTGTCTCCTTTGCGCAATGTGGTCTCCACCTCCTGTGGTCATGCTGCACCTGAGAGGACAGAAATGTTTTGGACTGGGAAGAGAGACCCTTGCTGCAGAGAACAAAGAGAAAATAGGGTATAAGTATTGAACCTTAAACCCCAGAGAATCAGATCACTTCTGGACCCAAAAGGAACCTTTGCCAAGGAGAAGAGCTGGAGAGCTGCCCTTTGCTGAGTGTGCATTGCTGGGTTGGCCTACAATTGCTCCTTCTGCCAAGGAGAGGACAATGATTAAAACATTGCTGTGATCCCTCTTTAAGAAGAATCTCGAAAGGATTGTGTGTGCTGGCCTCCTGTTCTGAAGTCTCAGGGACACAAAGACTTCACCTGCAGCCCACTGACCAGCACTTGGACCCCTCTGTGGACTCCTGTATTAAAAATGGCACCAATTCCAGTTCCTGGGCCTGAGAATTGTGTGGTTGGTGCTGGAAAGCAAGAAAAACAACTCTGGCACCATCAGTGACGCCACCAGTGATGCCGTTACCTGCACCAAGTCCAGGGACACTGCTTGTGAAGTGCATGACACACCACCCTGCCTGCACCACAGCTTCAGTGCCCTTCGATGCCTGCAGTTATTGGCCTTCCCAACGCCAGCACTCGCACCGATGCTGTCACCGCCAGCACCTACTTCCTGTTATCATGGAGCTGATACCGACGAGGTTTACTTCACAAACTCTTCAATTTTATATTGCCTCACTGAAACTGATGCCTCACCACCTACACTGCAAACTTCCCCTGTCCTGGAATCAACGCTGTACATTGTCCATAGACTTTGTTTTCCAAGGTACTGTGGTATGGGCGTCCATGTGACTCCGTGCCTGATGCCGCTCTCCTCGCGGTCTGCGCTGTACGTTGGATTTATGCCTGTCACGCTGTTGTAATAGTCCCAGTTGGAGCTACTTTGTTTCTACAAGTTCTATGTTTGAAATAACTGTTCTGAGGTCATAATTTGATACATGTATTTTGGATTTTTTGCTGTTTTGGTCTTGTTTGGTTTAGATAAAGTTACTTTATTTTGAGAAATTGATGTAGTGTCCATTTGTGCTGTCTTCACTGTTACTGAGTGTTTCGACTACAAATACTTTACACATTGTTTTTGGGATAAGCCAGTCTGTTCATGACAAGTTACCAAGGGGGTGAGCAGGGATTATCTAAAGTGTGCATGCCCCTTACCCTGACTAGAAGCAAGGGTCCCTACTTGGACAAAGGTACATACCTTTGCCAACTAGAGACCTCCATTTCTAACACTGATGTTTTGAGAAAATATAATCCAATTTATTAAACTGGAGCCTCCCCTGCAAGCAAAAGTAGGGCTGATGACTGTGTCCCGACGGTATCCCGCCAGATCTTTATCATAGCAATCTTGAAGTGGGGATCCCGCTTCTGACTATATTTTAAATGCTGCTATTACAAGTGAAATGCCAGCCTCATGGTCCTCTGCAATAATTGTCCCGATATATAAGAAGGGGGATAGGGACAGTCCCCACTGTTATCGTCCTATTTCGTTAATAGACGCCACCATGAAGGTTTTGGGTGGAGTGATTTTAAACAGACTGGTGGACTGGGCAGAACTTAAGGGGGTGATTACCGATACCCAGTATGGGTTTCGGAAAGGAAAGTCTACAGTGGATCAATGTCTCAACCTATATTTAATTAGTGCCAAATACACCATAGCCAAAAAGGGATCATTATTCCTGGCCTTTATGGACCTCTCAGCTGCGTTCGATCGTGTGAATCACAGCAGATTTGGGCACTGCTTGGCGATATGGGGATTGACCCCCCACTTATAGGCATGCTGCATACTCTTCTTTCCGAAACCTCAGCCGTAGTTAGGTACTCGTCCGTGGGGCATCTAACCAAAAGTTTTGAATGCTCGAGCGGGGTGCGCCAGGGTTATATTCTTGCACCTTTTTTATTTGTGTTATATATAAATGGGTTGGACTCCACTCTTAGCAGTATTGCGACAGATGTCCCTAGGATAGGCTCACGTAAAGTTCCAGTCCTGTTATACGCAGATGATGCTGTTCTCCTGGCCCGCACTCCCTCTGCACTACAAATTTTAATAGATGGTTTTACAACTTTTATGACAAATCTGGACATGTCTACTAATCTCACTAAATCATATGTGATGACGGTAGGGGAGAAACCACGAAGACAACAGAACTTTACAATTGGCACACATGTACTAGGAAACGTACCCATGTTTACTTACTTAGGCATAACCTTCGATCCAAAGTTGAATTTTAAGAATGTAATAGACGAAAAATGTCTTGACATGTCCAGGATTACAGGGTCCATCAAGGGATATGCCACACGGCTGGGGTACTGGACGCCCGGTCTTATTTTAAAATTGTATAATTCCATTTGTTGTTCAGCGGTTCTATATGGTAGCGAAGTTTGGGGCTTCACAGCAACGTCTAAACTTCAAACTGTGGAAAATAAATATTTGAAGAGCTTGCTGAGAGTTCCGCCTAGCTCACCTACTTTTAGCATACACGAGGAGTTGGGGGTCAGCTATATCTCGGACTTGGTGGCCGTCAGACCTCTTCTTTGTTGGCTTAAAATTTGGCTCAATGAAGACTCTGGACTAACAAAATCTGTTTTATTGGACTGCTTGAACTTGGATCATAGCAGCAGAATCCCGTGGCTGCGATATGTCAAAACCACCTTTATGAAGTTGGGACGTGAGGAACTGTACAGTGCACCCGAGATAATTAGGCCCAGCGACAAGGGGAGTATAAAGATCTTACATTCTAACTTTCTGGATACCACTCGTGAAAAGGCGGAACTCTTAAAGCGGACTGTGAGAGAACATGCCTTGGTCAAAACAACCACTGGTATAGAACCCTATCTGTCTTTTGTACTTAACCCACATGAAAGATTTTTAATGACTTGCTTCAGATTTGGTCTTATCCACTTTTTATTAGCAGTGCCAGAGGGTTTTACTGATAAACTTAGTGATAAAGGGCCCTGCGGCTGTGACTATAGATCTCCACAGGATACCCTTCACTTTATATTTTTATGCTCTTTTTATGCCGGGCCAAGGAGACAGTATCTGAAAGATCTGCTCAAGAAACTTAAGTTTAAACATGTAAGGGTGGCATTACTGTTTTTAAAAATGTCTACTGATCACTTTACATTATTTTGTGTTTTAAACTTTTTGAAGGCAGCAATGAGATTACGTAAAACTAGAGGAGTTGTCTATTAACCCATTGTAATGAATTTGAAGATTGTGTACTGTATTGACTGGTTGGGAGGTTTTTCTTTTAAATGTAATGCTTTTATGATTTAATTTTAAATCGAAATAAAGCTTATTGAACTGACTGGGTCTGTAGTCAGAGAGTCAAATGAGAACAACAGATTATATTTCATGAGGAGTAAATTCAGTTCCTTTCTATACCGGGAGTGATGTTATTATGTAATGGAGTCCCCTCCAGCACTCACCACACTACAGGTCTCCTCTACAGGAGATAGTTGACACTTTTTTGTGTAAAAAGCACCCATCCATTTAATCAGATAGTTGCCCTTAATAGTGTTCAGTCTCTGCTCAATATCCTCATGTAACAATTTCACCATGTGAGAGATACTTATATGAACGAAATTAATATAAAAATAAATCAGTAGCACATAACTTGAATGGTAGCTCATCTGTAAAAGTTGGTAATGGGGAGAATGAAGGTTTGTCCATGTGATAATCTTGGAAAAGTGAGGGAAACTAGTGTGATTAAAAGTCCATTGGCCCTCCCATACATTCAGGCACAGCGAATGTAAAGTATGTAACAAAACCATCAATAAAAACACGTTCTTTTGACCAGTTTTCTTGCCTATGTAGTAATTCATTACATTTAATAAAATGTTGCCAATTAGAATCTGTCAGCTTGACTGCCAGTCTGCCACATTCCATGAAGCTAGCCTTATAGTTTTGTTTAGTTGGCTCTGAGAGAAATTCCTAGGAGAAATGTCCCCTTCTAAACTCATAGTATGAGGTGTAAATTAGGTGTAGAAACAGGAAGCTATCAATCTGGCACCCTTCAGCTGAGTGTTCTAATGGGCTAAGAGAAATAATCTTATGTTGAAGTCCAGGTGATCTAATTGTGATAGAGGTGAACACCTGTAATAGTAACAAGACAGGCCACCTGGGAAGATGTCAAGATGATATAACTTACTGGTCAGTAGAAGAAATCCACAGGGAGTGCCTTATTCGTATTTGGGGTATGCACAGAATAACTAAGCCTGCCTAAAATGTTGTGCACAAATAATCTATTGTTGAAGTTCACGACAATGCAATCACTGCTATCCGGTTTGGGATGATTTCCTTCTCATGAAACTCACAATATTTATTTGGTTGTAAAGTTACCCTGGGGCCCCCACTCCAGTGCACCACTTTGTTTACTAACTGGTTGTGATTTTCAGATTAACCTGGTCTCAGTGAAGTAACACCTTTAAGAACCAGCACATAAGGAGTAGGTTCGGGGGGCAACTGCAAGATAAGGTGATCCATTGAAGGAGCCCTTTGAGAATTGAGAATGCCCCTCACTCCCCTGTACTGCTTCAAGCTTCAGCCATTGGTCCTTGATTTTCCAAAGGTGATAAATCATATGGAGTGGGTGCTGGCTGGGCTCCTATGGGAGGCTGCATTAAAGTTGCAATATCCTTATGCCCTCTAGTCGCTTCCCAGTCTATTGAGGTTGTCATACAGGAATCACTAATCAAAGGCCTAGAGGGCTGTACACATGTGCCAATTCCCCTAACGAGGTCCTCAGATGAGTCTAACCTGCCTAGAACATTATTGATAAAGTCAGGCACATGCTTATTGAAGACAACGGAGTGTCTCCTGACCAATAAAAGCTGGTAAATACACAAATTTAATTTTTTCTTCAATTTTGTTTTTAATTTAGAACATTCTACCCTCAGTGGGTGGGGTGCTCTAATAGTATTATAGCCATTCTGACCTGGGCTACAACAATTGTTAAATACTGTCTCCATGAATATCAACATTCGCCTGTGGGTTGAGCCCATAAGCAGGGGTCAGAGACCTTTAAAGATCAGTATAACCCTCAGCAATGCTCTACAATGCTAAATTATAGACCATTCAAATCACATTTGGTGCAACATCTTCCAGAGAAAACTCCAACCTACCTTGTCAGATATATATCAAGTTTCAAGGCTGCCTTTCCCTAATGGTGTTCACTCTGAGTGAGCAAAGTCTAGCAAAGCAGTAAATAAATGGGACTATGCCAATAAAGAGTGTTTTCCATCATAAATCCATGTTTTTCTTAGCTCACAATATTTTTAACCATCCATAGATGCTGATTAGCCTTAGTGCTTTAGAACATTGTGGTGTTTTGTTTAATTAAAAAAGAAATTAGAGTTTATAGACCACACTGTGAGATCATTATACTTCTTTGAAACAATTAAACCAGGTTTGCTCCTACTACTCTGCAATTTAGCAATAACTCATAAAGAAATCAAAAATATTAAGAAAAACAGATTTAACATGTACGATTGAAAACCAGCTAATTCATCTTTGCGGAGAGCTAAACATTTTGTCTCGCTTTGCAATTATGGAATATAATACGCTGAACGCAACTTGAATATAGCATACATTTCAAATGCAACTATGAATACTCAACTCAATCAGTTTCCAAGATACAACAATGTTGGAATCATGTATGAAATTCATCTCACATTTCTGTGATATTATTTGTGCCATTGTTGGCTTAATGTATTGTTAATTTTATGTCTGTAGTTTTCACAATTCATCAGCCATGTTTCCTGTGTTGAAGCAGATTCTGACTCATGAAAATGTAGTTTTAGTTTTTGTTTTTGACCTCTGGTTTTGGATATCTGTTGTGAGTGAGTCGCCATATCAGATTCTCACTCACTGTAAGCTTTTGCTAATAAAATAGATTTGAGCTGTAACTCCCAGTCCCTACCTTCTAAAATAATGCCTGCTGCTGGAGTGAGATGATCTGCTTCGGTTTCCTATGAGCACGTGTTCACACACGTGCACACGTGTACAAGCTATTTAAGCAAGATTGATGTCTGATTATGCCTGGCATTTGCACACAGGGAGCACTGTGGCAGAAGGGTTGCAAAGTAAATTGGTAATGATCTGCTTATGTCTTTAATCCTGAATTTAATTTTGAACTGCAAAACATGTTTCTTTTCAAAGAGAGAAGATTAAGGATTGCCCTACTCTGTGAATTCACCTGACTCCAGCGCGGAAGGTCTCTAGAAATGTACTTTGTAACCGTTTTTTGGATGCTGACTCGAGGGCCACTGGTAATGGCACACTGCCTTCTCTCAGGAATAGTATAGGGTGGGCACGCTGTGAATTCTAAAGGAAGGGGTCCCCCTTGTAATTCTGTGGAATGGTCCTGTTGTGCTTGCCCTTAGAGAGGGTCCCCAGGCACCTTCTAGACACACAGCCAACCCGCAATGCAACTGTTTCTTTGTGCTATGCAAACAGCCTCCCACAATGCTCTCCCTGCTCCTCTTGGCCCTCTCCAACGTGAATGGGACTCCTAGCATGACTTTGAGAAGGTAAACTTTAGATGGACCAATCTGGTGACTGTAGCTGATCTGCCCTCAATTGCGATCAGCCTAAAAGTGTGACTTTGACCCGGTCCAGGCCAACCAGATAGCCCTAGCTGACACTTTGTGCTTTTTGGCACTATTTTCACTAACATTTTGTAAAATTTCATAACTCTGAATCTACTGTTGTGGGCTCCTTTTTGTGGTGTGTTTTCACTGTGTTACTCTTTGAAGTGTTGCAAATACATTTTACACATTGCCTCTGAGTTAAGCTTGACTGCTCTGTGGCAAGCTACCTGGGGGTTGAGCACACGTTAGTTTAGGGTTTGATTGTGCTTTCACCCTGAGAAGAATTGTGGATGCTGCTCTGAGGCCTGGGCAGAGGTCCACCAGTTGATTACAGCCACAGAGGAGCAGAATTATGAAGATGATGTGGAGGGCAAGATCAGGATCTGAACATCAGCCCTGATGTGCATCTTTTAGTGGAGGAGGATAACCCAAATTCTGAGTTAGAACTCCCTGCCAGAGTGTGAAGCAGTCTGTCCTCACATTGCCTGATCCTAGAAGAGCTGGCAAATAGGAAGGCAGATAAGGCGTTCAGGCTCAACATCGCCCACCTCAGGATGGAGGAAATTAAGTTGGCTCTAGAGGAGCCTTAAGGAGCTGGAAATTAAAGCAAATCAGGCAGATTCCAGCATTGGTGGCAGTATACCTGCAGTGTCTGAAGGAGTCAAGAAGGTCCACATACCCAAAGATCTGGTGCCAAATTATGTGGTAGGGGATGACCTAGATAAGTGGCTTGCCTCCTAAAAGGTAGCTCTAAAGAAACACATGATTCTAGAAGAGGACTAAGGGATGGCTTGTGGAAACACATGCCTCCAGTGAGGAGGGACACACTGCTTACACTAGAAGAGGCAGACCAAACCAGATATGTCCCCATGAAAACCATCCTTATCACCATATTTGGACTCACCCCATAGAATTACTGCATCAGGTTCAGGGATAACCAAAAGGTGCATTATTCAATTTTGGGTGGACGTCTTGGATTATGCCAGCAAGGCACTAAATTGTTGGGTGCAGACAGCAATTGTTTATGATTTTACTGTTTTTTTTAACCCGATACTAAGAGAGCACATGTTCAACACATGTTTCACAGAGCTTTACCAGCATCTAGTTAACAGCATCTAGTTAACAGCAAGCTGACTGACCCCAGGAAGTTTGCTGAGGAGGCGGGCCTCTGGGTCAGTACAAGAGTGTCACAGAAGGTACCTGGGAGTGAACCCAAGAATGGTTGTTCATGTTCCCCGCAGCAGAATGAGGGGGAGGTTAAAATGATCCAGACAAGTCCCAGAGTAATGGGGAAGGAATGGGTTCCCATCTGAGAAACAGGGGGGTGGTTCATGTGGATGGTGGTCCAGGGTTCCAATTTTCAAACTCTGCTGTTTTGAGTGCTTAGGACACAAGCAGGGGGACTCTATCTGTTTAAAGAACCCCCCTTCCCCATGGTGGGACCTCCACAGGGGTGGCAAATGTGGCCTTATGGCTAAGTAATTCCCTGGGGCAGGTCGCAGACTATGCCTAAGGGATGGACTCAGAGGGTGAGCTTTTGATCCCTGAGGGTGGGAGTTGTCACTTCCACCAAGGGAAAGTGAATGGGATCCCTGCCTCTTCTCTGAAGGACACCGGGGCCAGCCAGACCATGATATTGGAAAGGCTAGCTTCCTCAGAGAAGTGCACTGGCCAGGTGTGTAGGGTTACTCAGGTCCATGAGCAGGACTTTCTCTGCCCTATGGCTGGGTATCCTTGGATTGGGGTGGGGTGAGGACCCAGAGGAGGGTCATAATTAGTCCCCAGATGCCTACTGACTGCATTCTGGGGAATGAGTTACCCCCAGTGTCAGTAGAGCTGAATAGAGACATGGTAAACAGAAAAGAAATTGGTAGGGTGCCGACATAGCACACAAGTAAATAACTGGAGAGAGACTTTAATAAAGAAAAACAAGTCTGAACCCATGCATTAAGTTAACTCAAACCATCCTGCTGCTCCAGGGTGTCCCTGGGCAGTTCTTGCCCGCTAAATATGGAGGAATGTTTTCTACAGCCATTTTCAAATTATAATGGGTCAGTGCACACTGAAAATATTTTGTGTAAGTAATTATGATTTAAATATAATGAGTATAAAAATGAATAAAGCAGTTACTAAGAAGTATGACTATCACTTTTTGGCAACATATATCTTTTCATTTTTTCTCCTTCAGTATCTGACAGATTTGTATAATGACGGGAAAAAATGTTTCTGTACATCCTGTTGTCACAGCTGTTGTGTTTGTCTCACTATCAAGACTTTCTTAAGGCTTCAAATGGCATATTAGTAGCATAAATGTAATTCCTAATTTAGGTGGTAGATAGCACTTAATAAATCAATGGTAACAAATGTAAGATGCAATTGGTGGTCAAAAGATGTTAGAATGCACTTTCTATGAGAGGAAATCTCTATTTTTCTCAGGTGGCATTGGTTTATTGGCTTACCATTGCCAAGCACATCAGCTCTAAATATCTGTGCTTTGATTAAAAATATATATATATATAAACTGCATTGGTTGTGTCACTGTAGGTCACCACTCTTCCTTCTTCCCTCTTCAATTTGCTGGTCGCCCGCTATATTTGGCACATCAGCCTAGGATGGGGACTTTTCTCTGTCCCTACAGCTAAGACTTGGAAATCGCCCCTCCTACACTATGTTGTATTGAAAATCACCTTATCTTCTGAAAAAACAATCCAAAATGTGGCTTTTCTTAGGCATCAAGGACAAAATCTTTCCAGCACCATCCACTATTTAATGCTTCTGTTTATTCCATATCTTTTCTTTTTTTACTTGTTTTTTTTGTTACAAGGTAGCAGCAGCAGCCCTGTAATCAGTATATAGGCTACATGCATCAAAATTGTAAATTGTGAATACCTAAATATGAATTCCTGAGAAATGCCATTAGGTTTTCGCAATTTACAATGTATAAAACTCAAAGACTTTCAGATAGAGATTCTTAGGGGTTTGCAAATCGCTCTACCTCATTAATATTAATGAGGTAGATTTCAATTTGCAACCCCCTGGGAATCGCAAAAATCACGGGGATGGTGGCCTTCTGAGGTCAGCAGACCACAATGTAAGTGATTGCTTTTAAATTTTTGTAAAGCAGACCACTTTCCTTATAGGAAAACGAGAGGCTTTATAAAAAGTGACATGAAAGGTTTTCTTTTAATTTTTTAGGATTATGCAGTGGTCGGTGGGACCACTGCTTGCTCTTAAAAAACGCTGTAACAAACATTCACAAATGGAAACGGTCCCTTGGCGACCCCTTCTCATTTGCAAATGGGTTACCACCTACTTAAAGTAGGTGGTAAAATTCGTATGTTTTGCGACCGCATTTCGGTCACAAAACATTCCTACATACCGATGCAATTCGGTATTAGGAAGGGACGCCCTAAAAACGCCCCTTCCTAATAGAGAATCGCAAACCCATTTTGCCACTTGGTAACAGGTTACAGAATCGCAAAATAGAGTTTGCTGCATTTGAGAAGTATTTTTTGCATTCACAGACGGCCCGTTTGCGAAGGCAAATATGCTTGATGTATGTACCCCTAAATCATCATCATAATATCGGCATTTCTTCTGAGCTCTCTGGCCATATTGTAAGCTGTGGTTTGCAGGAGCAAATGTGAATCACAAGTGAACACACCAATAGATGAAGATCCCTCTTGGTAAGTCTGATTTTTATAAAAGATTTTACAAGAACCAAAAGATCTCAACTAATACCTACAAGGCATTAAATAGCAGCGTTTCTAAAACATGCACGTATTATACCTGCAGGAAAGTTGAATAACATTTTACCATATGTGGAGCGCCTAAGGAAGGAAAACAACAAAGTTAACAAACAGCTTTTGTGCCAAGTATCGCCTATATTATACAGTTTGTAAGAGTGTATACAAAATGTAGAGTGACCTGTTAAAAAACGTTGCACTTAAGAAGTGTTTATATTTCCCTATTTTTTAAAATTTTGTTTGTGACAGAACCCCAGCTAAAACATGATGATAGGTAAACAATAGTCTAGTATATATGTGTCCCATTTAGTTGCACATTTGCCCCATCTCATGTCTCTTGGCGACTCTAGCGGTTGAAATTGTCACTCTGGCATGCATTTTCGATCCATTGTTGGGGGGCATGCGTCCTGTGAAGTAAAGGTAACCGAATATTTAATATTGGGACGTTTAATGTGTCAGTTTTAGCAAACTAGGCCATATCTGTTCTTTAGAATGTATGTGGTAAACAGAATGTGTGAGGGGTGAGTGATTATGTGTCCTTTGAAGTAGCAAGGTGGACCATATGCTTGTAATTAGAAGTGGTAATGCAATATACCGAACAGCAAATTACTTCTCTCACTTGATGAAAAAGCACTTCTTGTCGCCACTCAGTTATTTGGAAATACAACTTCCTCTATAGAGAGGAGGAAACATATGGAAGTACCTATTTTTGAATATTAAACATGCAATTAATTTCCCTGGGTCCTCGACATGTCTTCATACTTACAGTGAACTCCGATATGTTTTTCTCTGTCACCTCGTGAAATAAAACAAGTTGCATCTTACTTCTCCAGGAGTGCATGTGGGGAGCTAAAATTCTATGAAAAATGTCATAATTCTGTAGACAAGACTAGGCTTGGTGATTATATGGGCGTAAGCAAAAACAAAATGGGTTTATTGGGATGTCAGTACTAGCTTCAGTGTTATGTCAATCCATGTCAAATTATTACATTGTTTTTGTTGTTGGGTTTGGCGGGATTAGACTGCGCTTTCATCTCTGAGGTGGTTTTACTCATGTCTTGGCAGGTGGTACTCTTCAAGAAGGTGTCACTGTGCTCTGATGTCAATGGTCTTCCTGTACTGCTCTGCACGGATTCTCACTCTCAACAATAATGTATGGCCTGTTTCCTACAAATATTCACAGTTTTGTGCTGTGTGTTACCCTCCCACCTATGATGATTTTCCTTAGTATTATTTTTCTTCTTGTTCCTTCAAGCTCAATAAAGTCAAAGGTGAGGACCTGCTAACCACAATAGAACCAAAATATGTAAATAAATCACATATAATATGATAGCTAAATGCTTGACATTTTATCTGATGCCTTATTCATAAAGGTTAATATTCCTGAATGTCTGCCCTGTTTAATGCAGATCTCCAATCCATCTCTGCATGGTGAGCATAGCAATCCCAGGCACAAAAATCATCAGTTGTTCCTTTGTGAAGGGAGAAAAATTCCCAGTGTGTTGCAGCCATTTAATTTGTGTTCCACAAAATTAAACCCATGCTTTGGGAGTTTGTTTCCGAAATACAGAAAATAATGCCATTACGTGTCAGCAACAAGAGATATATTGTGGCTGAAACAGCTTTCAGCACATGTGCATGAGCACTTTCCACAGAATGATCCCCACCAAGTTGGTGATGATCCCTTCATCAGGAGGGTATTCTTGCAAAAGGCGTGTGAATGTAGAGAATAGACCTCAATAGAGGTTTTACCTACCACAAATGTTTCTCCCACTCACCCCCTATAGTTCGCTAATCACAGATCTTCTGAAGCACGAGATCTTATCAATTCGAAACTGTGATTCCATTTCATTTTGAGTTAATTATTACAGAAAAAGTTCTGATGATGTATTTTAATAAATTGAATCAATTGTTTTAAAATGCACATGCTTCTCCTTGATAAGCACAATTGCCATACAATGCTATGCTTCGCTAGTCATTTTGGGGGTAATCATCTCCTTCAAAATCAGAATATATATGGATGCCTTAAGAGTATTAAACAAATGTAGGGGTACAGAACATATACAACTGTGGTCATAGGGTAGGGTTATGATTAGTTGGATAAATGGTGTGCCTTCAGCTGGTGCACATCTTTGAGGGAGGTGTGCACATTAATTGAGGTGTTGCTTAACGAGGTAGCCCTTCAGTTTTTGGGGGATTAACAAATGGGAAGCCCTTTCACATACTTGGCACATAGCAGGAAAAGGTCATGCATCTCTTTAATGCATGTCCTTGCCTTGAGTTGGGTGATGTCGATTTACCGGGTGCGTGGCTCCCTTCCTTTGACATTGATCTTGACTGCAGGTACTGGGAGGGTGATTTACATCAAAGCCCCGTAGAAGATGCAGTAGTATTTGAAGGTGAAACAGGCCTTCCCAATAATCTAGATGAGTTCTC
The DNA here is from genome assembly GCF_964204655.1 of Triturus cristatus. NCBI lineage: Eukaryota > Metazoa > Chordata > Amphibia > Caudata > Salamandridae > Triturus > Triturus cristatus. Next base: position 721,372,445 of record NC_140588.1, read on the forward strand.
TGTGCAGTAGTGTTTGAAGGTAATGCAGGCATTTAGAATAAGCTAGTCGAGTTACCTGTGTTTGGGTGAGATTATGTCCAACTTTCCTTCTGCTTGATTAGTCCACAAGCACAACGCAGGATGCTCTTTTGGGATGTCAAGTGGAAATCTGGGACAGTGGTGCCGTAATTGCTGCCTCCTTCAATGTGACCGAGCCACAGTTCAGACATGATATAAAGCCTGCTTTTGGAGAAAATCCTTCACTATGCAGTGCATGGTAATGTAATAAAATCTGGATAATGTGTGTTTTTTTCTTTTTGCAAAGTGTGAACTGAAAGTGCAGCATCTGTTGATGAAGAATCCTGTGAAACTAGCACTGTTGAAAATCATGGGTAGGAGCCTTCAAGGTCTGAGAGTCAACCATCTGCTTGCTCTTGTTTAATGTGGCAGGTGATGAGCATAAGCTCAGTCTTTAGGGACTTGGGTTAAAGATATGCCTTACTTTTTTTACCTCTGGCTCTCAACATAGTATGTCAACAATGGCAATACGCGGCCAATATTTTAATAATATTTTTTCTCTTTTAATGAAGAAACGGATGCTGACCCAGCACTCATTGTTGCTCTCACTGGTTCTGGGTCTTCCTGTCCATGCACAATTGTTTCAAGGCGGTAGCTTTCCTCAATTATTGCTAGGTGCCGGTCCCATTCAACACTGCAGTCTGCAAAAAATGTATAGCTGACAATCTATTAGTGGGTATGGACTGCATGGTATTTAGATAGCATTGTTAGACTTTATTCAACTCAAAAGAACACTTCTTTTACAATTTAAGGTTGATAGTTAGGAGCAACAATGCCTTATAATTATAAGGACATGTAACTAGTAACAGGTTGTGTATTCAGCATTGAGTATGTGTGCAGAGTAGGGAAAAAAGGAAAGGAACAGGAATGACTACACATCTCCAAGAAGTAAAGTCGGTTAGAGAAAACCTAGTTGGTTTCCCAGAATAGATTTATATCCCAAGAAAGGGAAAGGTAAAAGAACAATGTTTTGGGTGCTATATTAAAATAGCAAAAGTCTTTGTGTGAAAAATAGTGCTTGAAGGTCTACCAGGACAATCAAACTTTACTGGGCTCGTCTTAGGACAGTTGGGGCTTTTGTCTGTGGTGCCCTTGGATCCTTACACTGTGGGTACTCAAACTGGAAACCAAGAAACTGTTTAAGCACTTGACTCGCAGAACAACATGACTCGCATGAGGCAGAGGAGTCCCAGACTTACTAAGGGTGGAGCTGTGGGCTAGTGTAAGAAGTTGGGTTACTGGTTGAGGGCGGTAAAATCCTTCTCAAGCAACAACCACAATTCTTCTCAGGGTAAAGTCAAAAACAAACCCTAAGTTCTTGTTGCAGGAGAGCAGTCCTTCTTGCCGACAGAGTATCCGCAGGTGCAGAAGTGTACTGAAGTGGTGGTGTCTGAGGTCCATTATATATACCCAGTTGTGCCTTTGATGGGGGGGAGAAACTTCTAGAGTTTTCTCTTAGAAGTCCTGAGGCATCCTGTCCTCCTTGTCCTGTCTCTAGACTAACTATAGGGGTGTGTCACCCTTTGCACCCTTTGTGTGGAAAGCCAACAAGGGATTTTATTTTAGGAAGATTCAATTCTTTTGTCCAATGCAAAATACTCTTTATGTGAGCTCAAGACTGATACTCAACCAAACGTTATTAAATTAAATTTAGTTAAAGATATATAACAACACACACAGGGTATTTTTTGAAGTGAAAAAATCACTAGCTTTTTATATAGAAACAATTGATAAAAAGGAGTACAGAAAACAAGTAAATGTATAATGTAACATGAAGGGAAAAAACATAAATATTATCCACAGTTCATGACATTACAGATATCCAATCCGATGAAGTAAACAGAGATCTATCTCATATTTAGAGAACAATCAACTGTGCATGTATGCTTTGGAAATGGATAATACAGTCGACGTTTCGGTCTGTTGGGGCATTGAAAAGATAAAATCATTTCTTTGAATCAAGACACTTGTCAACGAAGGACCGACTGGCCTTCCTTGTCATACAAGATCGAAACAGTCAGAATTCCGAATTCCATTGTTGCCCGTCTCGCTACGGGCATCCATATGGTATATACTCACCCAACTAAGACCGGGAGTCTTCTTTTGAATTTTTCAACTGTCCTGAAGATGGTCTGACTGATTGACGCCCCAACAGACCGAAACGTCGACTGTATTATCCATTTCCAAAGCATACATGCACAGTTGATTGTTCTCTAAATATGAGATAGATCTCTGTTTACTTCATCGGATTGGATATCTGTAATGTCATGAACTGTGGATAATATTTATGTTTTTTCCCTTCATGTTACATTATACATTTACTTGTTTTCTGTACTCCTTTTTATCAATTGTTTCTATATAAAAAGCTAGTGATTTTTTCACTTCAAAAAATACCCCGTGTGTGTTGTTATATATCTTTAACTAAATTTAATTTAATAACGTTTGGTTGAGTATCAGTCTTGAGCTCACATAAAGAGTATTTTGCATTGGACAAAAGAATTGAATCTTCCTAAAATAAAATCCCTTGTTGGCTTTCTACTATTACAATTACACTTGCCCAAGCCCTCAAGGGTATATTGGGTGCTACCCCTGGATTTAAGCCCTTTGTGTGGAGGCAGGACACAGCTTATTCAGGTGCAAGTTGGGCTGTGCCCAGCATCTCCCTCCCACCCTGCCAGTGATGGCCTGTCCAGGCACATCCAAGCTACCTATTGTGTGTGGCTGTCTAGGAAAAATCCACAAAGCCCAACTATCACGTACGTCCAGTCATGTGACCAGAGATAGGATACAGGCATTTAATGGCTAAGGCAGGAAAATACCAACTTTCTGAAAGTAGTATTTTTAAAAATTAATTTAAGATATGATTTCACCATAAGTTAGTATTATAAATTAAGATTTCAGACACAGCACACATGAACTGGTTACCTATGCCCATTTGGAAATTACACTTATAGAATGTAATAAAATAACTCCAATGTCACCCTATGGCAGAAGTAGACCTTGCAGTAGTGAAAAACACATTTAAGAGAATTTTACTACCAAGACAAAAGTTCAAGTCCAACATTTTAAATATACTGCACCCTGCCCTCTAGGGTGTGCAGGGCCTACCCTAGGGGTGACATATATGCATTAAATATGAAGCTTAGACCTGACAAAAGGTTTATTTTTTCAGGTCTATATGGTGATTTAGAACTGCAGACACAGGCTGCAATGGCAGGTCTGAGACATGTTAAAAGTGCTACTGAAGAGGTGGCATAATCAGTGCTGCAGGCCCACAAATAGCATTTAATTTAGAGGCCCTGGTTATATGTAGTCCCATTTTACTAGGGACTTATCAGTAAATTAAATTTGCTAACTGGGTATAAGACAATTTAACTTGCTTAAGGACAGAGCACAAATACTTTAGCACTGGTTAGCAGTGGCAAGGTGTGCAGAGTCTTAAAGTCAACAAAAATGAATTCAGCAAAAAGAGGAAGGTATGGCAATAAATGTTGATGACCCTGCAGAGGCGATAGAATATAGATAATGTTCCTCTACTGCAGGGGCACCCTTCAGTTCAACGATCTTCCAATTTCAGTTTGATCCCTCTGTCTACAGTCTATTGAGCCACTGAACTGACCCCTGGGTACCCTTCTCCTCACCTGTGGACCCCATCTGTGCAGCTCCTACCCTTAATTTGCTAACAGATGTATCCCAGTAGTCAGACAGGACCAACTTGGCCAACAATGTGTTGTGGACCATTCCACCCCTTGGATAAGATGTCTATCCCCAACTCAAGGAAAACTCTCCCATAATGGCAGTAACCAACAGAGGTCTCTGACAACTGTCAGTTTCAGGAGCCAGGCCCTGGGCCATCCTCTACTAGGTGAAGGCGCTAAGTGGGGATATTGGGAAGGCCTATTTTCTAGCCTGGGGCTGGCAAGGAGTATCCCTATAGACTCTTGAGTGTTCTCTGACCTGTGAGGTTTCTCAGAGCGGGGCAACAGCCTTGGGTGTCAGGCACCCTACTTACACTTTACATTCCATTAGTTCAGGGGTGATATCCTGAGACTGGTCACTCAGGCCTGTCATGTAGTTCCCACTAATCTGTAGGACCTACGAATTTGTTGGGCAACTTAAACTAGGGGCTTGGGCTTAGATTGATTCTGGGCACCCTACTAGGATATGTTGGCCATAGACCATCTAGCTCACAGTGCCAATGTAAGCCTCCCTAACATTACAGGGAGCGAATGGTTTCTGGCAACCACTGAACAGGACAACCCTGACCACTCAGAGATCGTGGAAACTGTACTGAACCATTTGCTCAGTCACTTGTGCTCACTTATTCTCAGAGAGGTATACAGAGAATACACAGTGACAAGTTTTCAATAAATGCATTGAACCAATGTTATTCTTGTATAAAATACATGTGCTGCAATGGTTAATAGACAGAAGCAGATAAATAGTAGACATAGTTCTACTATGGTGCTTAAACAATGTATATATGGAGGCATATAAAACAAAACAATAATCAATCTTACTCCTACTATGCAAACCCTACTTTAAGTGTACCAAGAGTGTGTGTAGGTGTGGAGCCAAGTACCCCCCCAAGGGACGATCCAACCCCATTACCAGGTGGAAGAGAATGAAGGACCCCATCTTGGACATGAACTGGACACCCCTCATGAGATGTCAGACCACTGCGTGATGGAGTCTCAACATGCAAGGACTCTCAGTGTCAGCTGAAGTGCCTCCTCTCCTAATCTATTGTGATGCTTATCTTTTATAATAGAAAACAGCCTTGCGATGTGCGTATAGATTAGTGATGTTATGGATATGTAGATAGCCCTGTCGCCCCACGGGTGAAGATAGAGATGACATTTGTACATAGTGTGATAATGTTGTGCGAAGCTAGATGTGTAAACAAGATTAGTTTCAGGTGGAACTAATCCAACATTGTTGCACACGCAAACATGTGCAAAAGGTTACTGCTGAAAAATAGGACAATGTAAGAAATATGCTGCTTCACTACAAGGGCCTAGTTTGGGAATATAACAGGCCAGAGTCTGTACTCTGAGGCTGCACAGAGAACAGGGGTGAGTCCCCCCTCACCCTGCCGTCTCCATCTGGGCTCCCATAACCAATGCTTGGGAGTGCTACCCCCAGAAAACTGAACTGGTGAGAGGGGGTAAGGAGAGAAGGAGAGAGAGAGAGAGAATAAATCAGTTGTGCTGCTTAGTCCATGATTGTCGTGATGTTGACATTCCATCATCTGGTCAGATCTTATGCAGTGGATGTGATATATTGGATGTTAGAACACTCTGGTAGAAAAGTCGACAGATTGAACAGCAATTTTTATTACACTAAGTATTAGTGTACAGTTACACATTCAGCTGTGGAATTATCCTGTCATCTCTACACACCATGATGTACAGAACTAGTTCTCTAATTATATTGGATTATGCTGTGATCAAATTACAAGCAAGGTTAACACTGTTCCGTTAAAGCTAATAGTGAAATAATCTTAACAAAATTTTACCCAGAAACATTCACCTGCACTAGTAAATGCTCATGTTAGAAGCATCTGGAATTCACTTTTTGTCTATACACTACGTCACACATCGAAATGAAAACTAAGAGCACCCGTGTCCTTAGGATCTATGTGGTGGAGACTCTGATGATGACAGTGATGGAATTTCAACTAAACATATTCAGGTTGTAAGCTATACATGATAGCAATTGCAATACACATCTATACTGTCTCGATAACTTACAACATGCACAGAACCAGGTCATTTTGAATGTTGTCAACAAGCCCATGCTCATAGTTCTGTAACACTAGATGAAAGTTTGCAGTTTGTAAACAAGTCCCAAATGTATTGGTTTGGTGCAAAACGTTGAAATATGGATAAAGCATGCCAACTGACTACCTAACTCACTACTTAATCTTACTTTTATCTTTTCTTCCAGTGGGTACAGCAGAAAGAACGGTGAAGCAGAAGATGGAATAGGAACCCTGGAGCTGATAATTCCTTGCACACGTCACAGGCATTGTACGACAGAGAACCTTTTTTAACATGGCTCATAACCCAATTACCTACTCTAGGGTGGCCAAAGAGAGTGGTTCGTTTCAGACCTCATTGTTATTTATTTGATGGAACTGTCTAGCTACCCATTGCTTTGACGAACAACACCTTCCTTCACCTTGGTCTTACTGGTTGTTACATCTCTCATGAATCTAGTTGTAAGAAGCCTCTGGAGGTGTCAGGGATTTAGGGACAACATCTACCCCACCCATTTTCTATAGCTGACCACCGACTGCCAATCCATAAACTGTCATATCAATGTGAGGTCTCATTGAACAGCTGAGATCTCTTCTCTAATGCCCAGGTCTGATGTGATATATATAAAATGGAGTATAGAAGTATCATAGGACCTATCCCTTAAACCCTCCCTCCAAAATCTCCCTCCATCTATTTATCTCAAAATATCTCGTTAAATTTTAAGACACATTGGGATGGTTTTTTTCTGTTGTTCTCGTAGGGGCATTGGCAGTTGTTTGTGTGGGCTCTCCATTCTGGACAGTCTAGAGCTACCCCACTAGTCAGCATACTCAACAATCTCTTTGGGGTGCAAGAGCATTGTTTCAACCAGATGTTCATGCAAATCTGCAAGGCAATTACTCAAGTTGTGCTCCCGTGCCTTCAGATTGTATAATTCGTCCTAATTTTTCAAATGTCTTCCTTAACGCCCTCCACTATGCAATTCAAATGTAATGCTAAACCACTTTAGGAGTGGTGAGTCTCGTTGGCGCTGTCTGTATTTCCTGGTGTACTTTCCAAGACTCAGATCGTACTTCTTGAATATAGCTTCCTTAATACTGTTTACCATATATTACTTAAGTCTCTAACAGTAGAATGGAGATAATTCCCTCTAGGGGTGAATTCCTGCATTGCCACCACCAAACAATGGTCTAACTCTAACTGATCTAAACACGAATGGTGTAACTACCACCTCTTTAGTAGCCTGTGTTTAGTGTATGTTGAATTTTTAGTTTCAGTAATATTTGCTGTGCTGCCCATTCTCTGAATTACATTGACACATATAGTACCTATTTTGTTGTAATATTTAGCTTTTTATCACCGTTCCCAACTATAGGATAACCTCATTATGTTTTTCCACATCACATGTTGTACTTAGTCTCCAATTTGCGATCCATAATGCACCAAATAACGGTATTACGTCCTATTTTCTCTTATTGATTTATGGCAGATTGATTATGCATGAAGTTTCATTTTTTCGATTGTGACACATGGATTTTGTTTGCATTTTGTATAGTTAAAAAATTTCTATTTGCAACATTCTCAAAACGTCATTTGATGAATGTCCAGTGTATTAGTTGCAAGTCATGGAGCATTTTACTGGTGCCAGTTAAGTTTCAGTGTTATGTGATCGTTTTCTCCTATATATACATTTCTCTATATATACATTTATAGCTAGACCTATACTGCTGATATTCCCACATTAGGAGAGAGGCATACTTCAAATACAGAAAAGCAACATGCAAAAAGAGGTACGAGACATTGTGAGACAAAGAAAGTTAATTTTCTCTTACAAGGTTACCCTCCTTGCTGAGCATTAAAAGATAGCTTAAAGCCATTCACAATTATAACCTTGACTACGAAAATGTAAGTTAATAAGGCTTCAACAAATTATGATCTTTTTGGTCGATTTGCCTAGTGAACTGTTAATTGTAAAACCGAAAGACATTATGTTCAGCTTTCTCTATCACATCTTTTGTGTTTTAACAGTGACACTTCATTGAGTGCAATTAACAAAGCCTCGGAGATTTATTAACACACTTCTTCATGGCCAATGATCCATTCCACGTAAGACATAACACTGTAAAATGCGCATTATCTCCTTTTGGCACTTACAATAATGCTTCATGAACTAGGAAGGCATATGTTAAGGCAGATAAAGTAGCATTATTAGCTGACAAATCTTACAATTTATTAGACAGTTAATTTATCAGCTTAAAAGACACTTAAAACAGCTGTGCATTTAATGTCTTTTTAATGTATCCAGTAAAACTTGCATAATTGCCTGTAGTGCAATTTATATTTAGCTATGTTGCAGAATCTCTGCATTTACTGTTTACATTTTATTTAATTTTTCCTGCAAGGCTCATCACATCTCACCCTAAGCTCCAATGATGTGGGTAGATAATCAGACAGGAGATGTCGCGTATAAATAGTTTCCCATGAATGAAGTGCTCAAATGTGATTCAAAAGGCGGACCAAGGGGTGTTATCATCTCTTTCTCAAGGGCAAAATACTCAAGAAAAGAGGGATTCCTCAAACTTCAGAGCAGGCCTGGATTAACAAACACAGCACACCCGAGGGTGGTAATGCCAGCTCTGCCAGGGATTAACATGTGCAACATATTCTGCACCTTCTGTCTGTGGTGTAAACTAACAAGGCTCAGACCAAATTAACAGAGGTGTTTCATTATATAATTAAGGTAATTGTTCCCTCCAGAGGCATTGTTTGAAGCCTAAGCACTGTGCTTTGTGAAAAGGCACGTGATGTGCAACACATTTAATGATTCTCTTGCATACAATGTAGTCGTTTGTTTTTGCTTTCGAATTTTATGGACCCTGTGGTAAATGTTCTTGCTTTTCTGCACCATTTCTCCAAACAGCACATCTGTAGGGAGCTAACCACTTGTTATAAGACTATGAAGGTCACAGAATCTGTTTTATGATACCGATTCAGTCAAAACCACGCATGGATAATTTAGGCAATATTGTCGCTCAACACAATATTAATCAAATTAAACACTGCAAGTTAATTAAGGGATGCTTCCAAACTCTTAGAAATAATCTACAACTATCCATCAATTAACTCATGAAAGATCTTCATAAAATAAACTGAAATTTAGTTCTCCAGAATTTAAGTTATTGCATTACATCGTCATTTCAAAACTTTGTATATTTAATTAAAAGGGTAAATACAACTTTTAGTTGAGGATAAAAAAGAACTAGCAACGGGAAACATTCCTGTTGGATTTATAATTATTTGATCTCTATTTGTTCCACATTCTTTGAATCATCTGCATGCTTCATGTAGTCAGATACCGTTTAATCAGCTTGTAAGAAAGAAGGTTTTTCAGTCAAAAATGTCAAATGTGCCTGTGTATGAAAAACAAGCATTGGCAAAGACAATAGGTCTCTTCGGTGCATGATTTATGGGCTTGTCTGTGTTTTTTAGCCATGTTCATGCAGCATGGCTATGTTGTATTCAACTCTGGCTGCGTCAAATCACTTTTTTTACGTTTCAATCATGCAGCACATTAGTCACTGTACAGCCTGGTTTACAAAAACATTGGCAAAGCCAAAAAGTAGAGTAGGGCGGTGGGATGCAACGATGGGGGAGGGGGGTGGGTAATGGGTTAAGGAACAACATAGGAGGGGGTGGGGAGAGGAACAGGGCAAGCAACAATGCCAAGGCCATGACACGGTAGGGGATGAAAGTTGACCCGGCAAGTAATGACGGGGATGGGATCGGGGACTGGGTAAGCAACGATGGAGATAGGAGATAATGGGTCAATCTACAATGCAGGATGTGAGGTGGGCAAAGCAAGGAACATCAACAGGGAAACAATGCGGTAGAGGTAGGGCCACAAGGCAAGCAGTTAGAGAAATGGAAGGAGGGGAGACAGCCTACTCTTAGTGAATGCTTCAAGGAAATGAAAAAGTAGCCCGGGTCAGGAATTAAGAGCAAGAGAAGGACACTTAAAAATTACTATATGCCCTTTATATACAAACAGCTAGTGCATCTGTCAACCAACCAGTGAACCCTTGATTCATTATACCTAGCTATTGTTTTAGGAACAACTTCCAACTCCACCAGTATGCACAATGCCATCGTCTTTTTGAGAGACAACAACCAGTGCTCCCATATTTTGTGCAGCATCACAAAATCCTAAGTTACGATGCACAGGGGAAGCAGATATTTTCTGCATTTGCATCATTAAAAAAAGCATGCTTAAGAGATCATGTTTTGCAGACGGTGTAGCAGGATGGTCAGCAAGAATAGTTATGGTTGGAAGCTCCTCATCAATGAGGTATATGGATGGGATCGTTCAGCTTCCTATCCCTCCATCTTTTGAAATCCCCAGAAAGTGTGTGAGAGACCTAAATCACAAGTTAACTTCTGGCTCAGTCATTGACACCTCAGGTCCTTCCAAAAATGTTTCACAGAGGACCTGCAGGAGAATATGACCCATGATCAAAAGTTATGCTTCTCATGGAACAGACCCAATAGAAGTCTGATTCTCATGAAATCAGCACATCAGCGGCTAGGCCCCATTAAATTGTTCCCTTCTGCGTGAGCTCTAGTCCAGTAACTGGATTGCACCCAGACAAATATTATGCTTGACAAGAGTCCATTCACCACTGTTGAGGATGACACATTTTGGGGTGTATTTGTTGGCTTGACAGTTTGCTATCTTTGTCCCCTCTTTGCCACATGTGCATGCTGAACATTGGGGCTCCCATCTTGGTAGACGCAACTTGATCTCCAAAGAGCCTAAAGTCTACATAAGCCAAATGATCACCATATTGAAGGTAACTTTATTGCAGGCTTCAAGACGATCACTTAGCCTTGTGCTTTCAATACTTAAAAAAGGAGTTTTCACCTAAATATCTTAGATGGTCATTCCAGAGGTTTTTAAACATAGAGGGACCACTCCCTCTTATTGCCCTGTTTGGAAACCACTGACTACACTGCAGTGCAAAGCATACCCCTCATTGCCCTTACATATGCTACTATAATTACTGCAGAGTATATAAGGGCACCAAGGGGTATGCACTGCTGTGATTTCCATACAGGGTGAGAAAAGGGAAACGTCCTTCTATGTTTCAAAACCACTGCAGACTAAACTTTAATCTGTAGTACCTTTTAAACATAGAGGGACTACTCCCTCTTTCGGCCCTGTTTAGAAACCACTGCCCAGCAGTGCATTACCCTCGGTGCTATTACCGATTCTGCAGTAATACCTGCAGAGTATGTAAGGGCACTGAGGGGTATGCGTTGCACTGCAGTGCATACCCCTCAGTGCCCTTAAATACTGAGCTGCATTAAAAACTGCAAAGTATGTAAAGCACCAAGGGGTATGAGGGCATTTGGTATTTGGCTGCACTATTTCTTATTGCAAAATGCATCCTCACATCCATTTTTGGACGTGAGGGTACATTTTTCACTAAGAAAATGGCACCAAATGACCACTCCTCCCCCTCACAGAATTCTGCGAAATATTTCGGAGTTTTAATGTAATTCGCTGGAATTCTGCAGAATCAAAATCTGACAATTCCGCCCACCCTACTTCAAGTGTCAGTTGGCTGACCTCCAGTTAAGCTAAAAGGCACAAAAGCTTCAGGAAGCCCACTTTCCTGAATACGCCTAGCTGACCAGTTTCCATTGGACCTGCCATGTACCCTCGTTGTCCACCTGGACAAACCTGATGCTTGTATCTGAACCACTGTCCATTGCAGTTGACCTGAAAACTTGCCCTTATCCTAATCAAATTCAACCGTATCAATGCCGCTAGCTCTTTACTCTTTTTCATGCTATTTTAATTTAAAACGTAGACTGGAACTAAATCAATGACCATTTCTTCACAGGCAAAGTTATGAGTTGATCTCTTAGGCTAAAGAAAGTCGTTTTTCAAAAACCCTTGTGAAGTAATCTGATTATGGATATTTAGGAAATCGAATATACACAGATCTTCAGTCAAGCCACAGAATTAAGAGGATTGCATATACTTAATTTTTCATCTTGAGGTTAAATTATGGCTCATCCTTAACATGACTGACCCTTAACTTGTGTTGCAAGAATCCCCATTTCTATTTTGTTTAAATGCAATTTTTTTCAAACCAGTGTCATTTTCCCTGTTCCTTTATTGTAGCTACCATGCCTTTCAATTTATTTAATTTGTTCATGTCTAGTTTGATCTACACACGGTAAAGTATTTTACATTCTTCTATTCGAAAAATCATTGTATCCTGTCAATTTGCTGATACTTAGTGTGAGAAGTTGGCCTGGTATATGCTGTTCACTAGTTAAAGTGGGCACCTTGAACCAGTCCAAACGACCCTTATTGATGATTAGGTTAAAGACAACCTATATTGAAAGCTATCCTAGTGGTAGCTATGGAGAGCAGTCTTCCAGCTACGTCTCAAAGGAATGTAAAGCAACTTGGTTTACCAGATTATAACCTCCTGAATGACCAAATGAAAGGAGAAACACCAAAGGAATATATAAAATATATGTACTTATTACTAAATAATCTCTACTAACCTCTTTATGAGATTAGAGAACAAGGCACACAATATTAAAGCACTAGAGCAACAGTAAATAGCACAATACACAGTGGGCCCCAGGGGGAGACCAAACCATATACTAAGAAAGGTGTATAACAACCATGACTTCACTAGACACAGTGCCTAGAGCACGTAGAATCGCTGGGACCCCAAGGAACCACCCAAGGGAGTGACACAGGGGACCCACAGAGGGACGGTTGCAGTGTGAGAACACAGCCGCAAGCCCCGTACAACTCTATGGGAAAGTCGAGGTTGGAATTTTAAAGATGAAGGACACTTAGGAGAGGACTTCAAGCAAACCCTTTGAAACACAGAAGGTTCTAAGGCCAGCACCCTTGAGAGTACTGAGGTACCCGTGTTTCCTATCCCAGCGGAGCCGGGTGCATAGGGGTCAAGTGGTGTCGGAAACGCTCGTTGATTTCAATGGCGTGTTGCGAAGAAGTGCTGCTGTTGAGAAGACGAGAATTGTCCGGTGTGATCCAAGCCTGGATCGGAGCTGAGAAGAACCTGAAAGCATAGGGGACAGAGTCTGTGTCACTTCAGGGTGACCAGGGGCTCTGTAGACGAATGCCCACCGATGTCGGGTGTTTCAGGTGAGAAGAGGTGAAGCTTGATTCTGCAGCCACGGGGACCAAGAGACGTCGACAATGACTAAAGTCTGGAAGTGAGCTGTGCCACGAAGGATGTCGAGTGCTGGGGGGTCAGTGTCCGGATGGAACACCAACACACCTTGGCAGCAGCAACCCACACATTCAAAGGAAAGATGCTTCAGTGGGGACCAGCGAGGACCTGGGGACTCTCCAAGCTATGGAGAGTCAGGGCACGTCTGGAGCAACCAGGAAACCCCATGGAAAGTTAAAGTTACCTTCAGAGGGACCCACAGGTCGATGGACCGTGGATCAAGCTGAATCACAATACTCGTGGAGAGTAGGCCGGAAATCTTCAGTGGAAATACTGCTCGGGTCAGGAATACAAGTAGCCCAAAGCACAGCCTCAGGGGTCGCCAAAAAGCATATGCTGCTGCAAATAGACGTGGTGCACAGGGGTTCGGGTTGCACCATCCCCACGAGTCATACGGGCCTCAGAATTACTGAGTGCACAGATCAACCTCAGAGATTTTGGGAACCTACCTCCTGTGTTGCAGAAATCTTCGGAGTCCTTAGGAGCTTCGGAGATGCAAATCGGTCAGATGGGTTTCAGGTGCCTGCCTTGCAGGGGAGTAACTCCTTTACTCCAAGGGAGATTCTTCAGTCATCCGGCGTCGTGCAGATCGTTGAAGTTATTGGTTTCTGTAGCTGAGTTTAGTCCAGGTAAAATCTCAAGTCCTGTAGTCAGGGGTTCCTACTTTATACCCAGGGAAGGGGTGGGACAAACTCTGGGGCCCGACCTATGGGAGGGTCAGGACAGATGGGTGGCTACACCCATGTCCTTTGTCCAGTTTTGCACCAGAGCAGGAGCAAATGACTCTGGCAACCAGTTTCAGCTGGACTATGCACAGGGACACCAAATGTGCCCCCAGTGCAGATATCAAAGCACACTCAGAGTGCACCCACCCAGCCACAATACACTAAAGCCTGTCTGGAAGGTGGTCACAGCTCCCTGTGATAGGATACCTATTGTCAAGCCTTCCCTTGCTGGAGTTTCGTCCAGCAGCAGGAGGGCAGAATCGTGTCCGTGGCTGGCAGCATCCATCTTGTGATTCCAGGGTCAAGAAAGCTGGTACCAGGTGTACCAGTGTTGTCATATTTCTCCCTCTAGGAGGGTGGAATCATACCTCCCCCACCAGTTACTGGTGGGGAGGTATGATTCCAAGGTGTTTGACAACAAACACAACATGTTTCCATGCAGCCGTTTTAAAAAGTTAACTTTTACCACAAGGTTATAATGCACTTAAGAGAATATGGTTGACTGCATCACAAACAACCCTGGAATATAGGTTCCGAAGGCTTCAGAGGGGCTCTGCTCATGCAGGAGCACCCTCTCACATAAAACCCAGCACCCTGCCTTCAGGATTGATAAGGCCTGCCATAGGGGCGACTGATAGGTTTATATGTGCAGTGATATAAGGTAGATATAGTGAACCTATATCTAAGTAAGGGGTGCATGCACCACCTTACACAGGCTGCTGTAGCAGACCTGTGGTGTCAGTTTGAGTGGTCTCTCAGGGGTGGCATAATACATGCTGCAGCCCCTGGGAGGCCTCTGGGGTACCTATGCCCTTGGTTCATAGTATACCGTATACTAGGGACTTATAAGGGTACCCCAGAATCCAATCTGGAGTGCACCTAAAGTACATGCAATCAATTTAGAGAGAATGCAGATAAACTGGGGTTCTGATTAGCTGGATTCCAGTCAGACTAGTCGAAAACCAGCAAAACACCATGAAAAAAGTGGGGGTAACCATGCAGTCAGATTCCACCTTCCTACACTTAGATCTGCACATCCAAGCAAAAAGCAGCAGCAGTGTGTCTAAATAAACTTAGAACTTTTTGTTGGGGGGATTAGATGCTCTCCATATTTTGGCAATCATTGAGCATGCTGTTAAATTAAACTGGGAGATCAATTTACCAGCAATGAATATGAGGAAATATGTGGTGTCTTCAAAACCACCAGTGATTCACACAAGATTTAATGAGGTAAAATCTTTTACAAGGGCAAGCATTCCTTTCCATAAATGGGAGCCCCCCCATACCTTGATGACAGTGGCATGGAGGGGTGATAGTTCACATAGGGTATTAATGATATGTGTTCTGTAACATGCAGTCTCTGGCACCATGTCTGCTACACTTGAAAGATTTAGTGCTAGAGAGAGTTGCAATTAAACTGATGCTATGTAGAATGAACATTTGAATAAATTGTTAGCTGCTTTAGCATTAGCTGCACATCGCGTTCTCTGATCACCCGATATTGTAAGCTAATGCCCAACGTGTTAACAAGTTGCTTTAAGCAAACTTGAAATTATGCTCCGAGCATGCAGGGCTACACATTATCCGCACATTTGAGGTTTTTTTTGCCATGACACCACATACTCTGTCTTGTTTTCATTATTTTCTATTTCTTCAAATATCGGGTGTATTGTTTTAGCCCGTTTTGGTCACATGATTCCTTTGGCTTCACATTTGTACGTTTTTTTCGTGTTTTTCACGACGATTTTTCAGGAGTTATAGAGTGCATGACACACTGTTCACTTCTTGGCACACTGTTACAACAATCCACTATATTACTTCGTTATGACGCATTCACTTCTAGGACCATTAAATGAATCCTTTTTTGTTTACAGGAAGAACCCCCTGAAGGAGGGCTGGTCCCGAAATGCATTGGGGATTATGTTGATATTCCTGTGAATTTATCAAATGCTCAACATTTCATTGTAACAAAGAATGAAAATACAACATTAATCCAAATGAATGGACATTTCAGTATTGGAATATGATATGAATAAACCTAAGTGAATTATAACTAAGGGAGAGTTAACTATTTTATGTGATTTTTCCCGCAAAGGAGTGCTTACAAGAGTTTGCCCTTCCAGTGGTGAAGGACTTATCTTCCCACTTCACTATAAGGCATATCAGCTTCTTCTCGAGTTGATTTGGACACCAAGATATTTTGCCAAGTTTCTACAATGAAATGGCAGAGTGTTGTAATGACTCGGGCCCACTTGAACCATTCATACTTCTCTGAAATACAGATACAAATTTGGTGAAACTTTACATGTGACATAGCGAGTAGAATGAACAAATGAGTGGCAGATTAAATAAATGCTAAAAAGTCAATGGGTCCATTGATTGACCGGTTAAAGAGTACGTAGTGACCCTTGGTGATTTGTGCGTTGGATTCAATGCTCTGTACAAAAGCACCAAAAAGAGTGAGGAATTGGAAAATAGAAGAAAGATAGGGGTAAAGACTGGACTGCTTCCTTTCCTCCCTCACTTAGATTTTGGAACACTTGACTGGATTGTAATGAAAGAATACGGAAGATTGTGGTCTGTTATCAGGGAACATAGAGCACATTGTAAAGCTTTACACTGATGGCATGCTGGTGTATATTAAGAGTTCTAAGTTCATGATCCTCAAGCTTCTGAGAGAAATATAAAATATTGTCTTAGTTTCTGGCCTACAGAATAACTGGCATACATATCTATTGCTCTCACAGAGTGTATTGGATATCAAGAATGAGAACCTCATTCTGGTTGTGCCCATGTAACGGAGAGTGGACTTGTTTAAAAAAAATTAAATTAGGATTTACATGAAGTCACGTAGGGCACAGGAATTGAATCTACATAGGGTCATACAGGGCTTTCGAACTCCATTAAGTTCTGGATATCTCTGCCTTTATCAATGATTGCCATATGTGACACTTACAACTATGTCTCTGCTCCCCTACTGTTTGCACATGTTTTACATTGCAATGGTTTTCAACTGAATGGATGGCTGACTTGGTCATCTTGTCTGGTCTGACACTTATAGTCGGATGTAAATTGCTCCAAGATATTACTTCCTTGGCTTGACATTATGACAGATTGACTACATGGTTGCTTAGAAATCTGCTACATCCTTTCACAAATGGGTACATTGATTTCTCAGGCACTGCAGCCTAAGATTCTAGGGCCCTATTCACAGAAGTAATCTGAGATGAAAGTCTAACTTTACGACTTTCGGTATTCACAAAGGGCATTTACGAGTAGTAAAGTTTGACTTTTTGTCTAAGTTTAGACCAAAAGTCTAACTTAGACCAAAAGTCTAACTTTACCACTACTAAAGTTCTACTTTTGGTCTAAGTTATACTTTTGGTCTAAGTTAGACTTTTGTGCTAAACTTAGACCAAAAGTCTAACTTTAGTAGTAGTAAAGTTAGACTTATGATTAGATTTTTGGTCTAAACTGAGACCAAACATCTAACTTTAGTAGTAGAAAAGTTAGACTTTTAGTCTAAGTTAGACTTTTGGTCTAAACTTAGATCAAAACTCAAACTTTACTACTCGTAAATGCCCTTTGTAAATACCGAAAGTCGTAATGTTAGACTTTCGTCTCATATTACTTCTGTAAATCAGGCTCCTAGTTTCTAACAATGGTTGTAATGGTAAGGAAATGCAGTGATGTTCTTTTAACTATTCAGTAGTCACCATTAAGCAGCTCTCCTAAAACTCTTGTGCTCGAAGGTCTGAAATGCAGCAGGAAAAGTCAACTTCGACCCACGCCAGAACACTACAGGCCTGATTCGTAAAGCCAATTTTGGAGTATGTAAAGTAGTACTCCTGTAGCCCCGGGCATATCCCTCAGCCCAACCCTGTTCAACATTTATATGGCACATCTCTCTACCATCATAAGAGCCCACTGCATCAATATTGTCTTCTACGTTGACAACACTCAGCTCATCCTCTCCCTCACCGACATGAACAATACCACCAGGACCAACTTCACTGCCTTCATGTCCAACATGGCCAACTGGGTGGGAGAGAACTGCCCCATCTCAACATGAACAAAATGGAGATCCTGATCTTCGAAAGTAAAAGCTTCCCTGGCACTCCTCCTTGTGGCCACCCAACCTAGGTCTCACCCTCATAGACCTCACCAAAAACCTCAGCATCATCCTTGATGACAAATACATGATGAACATGTCAATGCCGTGTCCCATCCTGCTGCCACATTCTTCGAATTCTTTGCAAGATCTTCAAATTGCCCCTCACACACACAAGATGCACTGTTTTCCAGACCCACATCACCAGCAAATTGAACTACAGCAACGCACTCTATGTAGGCATCTCCAACCAACTCTAGAAAGGACTCCAAACCATCCAAAACGCCACCACCAGACTCATTCTTAGATGCATTCACCTCACTCCCTACCTCACCAAACTACGCTGGCTACCCATCCAGAACAATTATTAATTCAAGCTGCTCATTCGCGCTTAAAAAACCCTCCAACACAGGACCAGCATACCTCAGTGACCATCTCCAAATCTATCAACCTCCAGAAAACCATACCCCACCTCTCTCTCCCTCGCACAAATCCCCCACATTTGTAGAAGCAAGGCAGCAGAGTGTGTATTCTCCTTCTTTACCACCAAAAACAGGAACGCACTTCCTCTGCACATCAGGTCTGCCACGCCACTTCTCAACTGCCACAAAAAGCTAAAGACCTGATTTTTCAACTAGGAGCACCACTGGGCCTTTGGTCCTGCTTCAGCACCTGTATACTCTAATGGGTGATAATCTGCCCCATAGAAATCCACATAACATAACATTTCCACAAATTGCAGTTAACAAACTTATGAGTGGGGATCACCACCTCTACCTCGCGTATCTTTTCTGTACAGAGATCTCCAGCAATTTCCACCATGGAAACCTTTCAGTAATGCAAACAGGATGTGCTGAAAAAGAGAGAGGTTGCCTCATGAGTTCCCTTAGGGCCTTAGCAGTGAATAAGAGGAACTGCGCCAGAAATTCTGAAAAATTTGGAAAATTATAAAAGGTTTATGAAGCTTTACAATAAATTAGTAAAAATATGTTTTGTTAAATATTAATGTAAAACAATTTTATTATGTAATCCATATAATAATAACCACAGAGAACTATATACTGCAGCATTATTAACTTAATCTTGAATTAAATCTTTAATTCATTTACATACACTAAATTAAATTAAATACAATTATGTTATGAAGTTCACATAACAAAATTAATTCTCACCTAGAGTAAAAATATGTGGTAAATACAATTAAGTAAAAGTAATCTCAATATATTTTAATAAATGTTAATGTTACATTAATTTATAAACTTAAAAGATTGTTATAATATTTTATAAATAAATACATTTTATTATTAGATAGTTTCCAACATCAAATTATATTTATTTTTCTTTTAAATGTATTCTTATGTTTCACTATGTTAAATAATGTAATTAATTTTATCATTTTTCCCAATTGGAGTTTATTTTAAGTCCCTAAAACTAGTATTTTATATGGTAGAGTATTGGATTACCAGTTGTTTGTAATCTGTGGTGCTGGATTTACTCCAGCTTTGAACTGGAGTAATTTGTTATTGCTTTGGATCTGTTTTGGGCTGCGGTAACTTAACTGCAGTTAGTGAATAGCAGTGTACTTACTCGTTGGTGGGAGGGGGAATGTCCCTACCTAAACCCTTCCCCAGTCTTCCCTAAACCCCTTATTACACTGCCCTAAACCCCTCCTATTATGTAGTAAGTATGCCCCTTTTTCCAACAACATCCCTGGTATCTCTCACATTTACTATTAACTAACAAACTTGCATGTGTGAGGATCTCCCAAGAGAAAAGATAGGAGAGGGAGGAGTGTAGATTTACATTCATAGGTTTGTGAAGTGTAGTATTATTGTAGTACTATAGAACTACTGAATGTACTACAAAATACCATTTGTGGGTAGCCCCCCATAGCATACAAAGGGAGCATTCTGCAGTATTTGCCTTCTTGATAGACACAATCATATGCAGATTCCAAGGACTTTCTGCAGCATGTTTGGCTTTTCTTCCCGCACTTCAATCTCTTCTTCACTATTTCATTTTTGGAACCAAACACCTTTATCACATTTATCAAAAAGTTTGTCAATATGTGCATTTGTAAAGAATTGAAGACAAAAATTGTATTTCCTTACCCAGTCAGCCTTATCACAAGTCTGGTATGGACCTCTAAGCCACCTTCGACACTGTCTCCCACCAGACCCTCTGCGCAAGACTCCATGACACTGGCATCAGCGACAAAGCCCTGGAATGGATCTGCTCATTCCTCACCGGAAGAATGCAGAGAATCAGACTTCCACTGTTCAACTCAGAACCCACTTTGATCAGCTGCTGAGAGCCTCAGGGATCCTCCCTGAGCCCACCCTCTTCAACATCTATATGATCCCTCTTGCAGCCATCATCAGAAGCCACAGACTTAATAGTGACTCCTACGCTGACGACTTCCAGCTGCTTTTCTCCCTGCAGACAAACCAACAGCCACCAAGGGCAACTTCCATGACAGGATGAAGACAGTCGCCGCCTGGATGAAGGACAGCTACCTCAAGCTTAACTCAGACAAAACTGAAGTCCTTGTCCAGGAACGACTCTTGGTGGCCTACAGAGCTCGGAATCCCCCCCTACACCCACACACTACTCACAAAACCTTGGCATCATCCTGGACTCCTCACTACAATGAATTGCCAAATCAATGCTGTTTCATCCTCCGGCTTCCACACGCTCTGCCTCCTTTGGAATATTTTCAAGTGGATCCACACCCAGGCCAGGAAAATGGTCACCCATGTGCTTGTCAGCAGCAGACTTGACTATGGCAACACCCTCTACGCCGGCAAAACCCAGAAAAAACTGCAGACTTTCCAAAACGCTTCCGCCAGACTAATCCTGGACATCCCATGCTGCAACCACATCACCATCCACCTGAGAGAACTTCATTGGCTACCTGTCTACAGGGGATCACCTTTAAGCTTCTAACGCATTCCTACAAAGCCCTCCACAATGCTGGACCTGCACACCTCAACATATGCCTCTCCTTCTACACTCCCACCAGATATCTCAGCTCCTCCCAACTGGCCCTGGCCACTATCCCACGGATCCGCAAGAACACGGATGGAGGAAGATCCTTATTCTACCACACCGCAAAGTCCTGGAACTCTGCACCTCAGGCAATCACCATTGGTGCTGAAATTCATAAAGGACCCCTAGACCTGGCTCTTTGACAGAACCACAGACCCAGACTCCCCACCCCTCAGCACCTTGAGACCCTCGCAGGTCAGTAGTCGCGCTTTATAAGAATATTGATTGACTGATGCTGTTCAGTGTAAACTATTGTTTATAAAACTAATTGATTTGGCCCTGCCTACTAGAGGAACAATTTTCAACATCATGATCCAGGTTGGCATTTCTCCCCTATGGGAGCAGGGGCCATTTACAGACTTGGCTTAACATGTAGCAGCATTTCTGATGTTCCTTTTCTGGCATTGTCCTGTGCCTCTTAAAAACGCTTCTGGAGGTGCTCCAGCGCACCCCGAGTTCAGTGACGGTGGAGTTATTTATCTCGCAACGCCATGTAACAGCAATTGTTCATGAAAGCACGCCCTCCAAAACCTTTTAAAATACTGTACACACTCACACAAACAAAGCAAGCTCATCAAATCATGTTTCATTCACTGCCTGACCTCACGCTGCGATTTTGGGATTGGGGTTTTGTGAAGCTAAATTCTTAACATGGCAGTCATTAGCTTCTACAGCTCATCTCACCCCACACTTTGCATTTCAAAAGGCTTTTGGTAATGCAGAAGTATCTGGCTGACTGCTGCAAGGATAAACAGATCATTTACCTCCTGTTGAGAAAGACGATTACACATGAAAGGTGTTCTGTGCTATTATGAAGTGAAAGAAAAGTGACCATTACACCAGCCTCATCTCAGCCAATCTAGACACCAACCTGCTACTAGAGGCATAAAGAAATAAAGTATCATAACACCAAAACCACGTTAGGTTATATGGGAGTGATAAAGTGTACACAAAATATACAAGGTTTACAAAAAATGGCGCTTAGCAAAAACGTATTTTGTATTCTAGAATTCAAACAGTATCATAGGATCATCCAAATAATCGACTAAAATAGATAATGCTTTTAATTTTTAACAAAAAGAGAGTGAAAATCATAAGATAATAAAGCTAATTCTTCTAATGCATATCTCTTTTTTACTAGTTTCTAAGCACTGATTAAATATGTTCTTGAAGACTGGCTACCTAAATAGCAAACATACCAAACAAAATAGTGGCTATCTGCATTGCTATTACTCAAGTTAATTAAGCTCCTTTTACTAGCATCTGAACTAATCGAGTCAAAGGAATATGTCATCCATCTGTTTGTGACCTTTCCCTTTTGTCCTCTTTAGCCCGAATCTTTAACTCTGTTCTGTGCCATCGATTTGTTGTGACCTTCTGTTTTGTGCCACTCATGTCTGTTTTTTTCAGTCGGTTTTTGTGCATATCGTTGTTGTGACCTTTTGTTTTGTTTTTGCCATTTTTTTGCTCGTTTTTTGTGTCATCTCTTTATTCTGTAACCTCGGTATTGTGGCTCTTGCTCTGTATTCACTCCGTTTGTGGCTCTCTGCTTTATTGGGACCTTTATCTTTGTGCCAATTCCCCTTAGCTGAACCCTTCACTTTTCTGCTCTTTTCCTCCCACCGTGCTCCTTACCGGCTCCATCTCTCCCACTTCTCACTTCCCACTGCCCTTCAGCCCCACGTACTGCCACTTGCACTCTTACCCCCTCCAGGACCTATTTAATGGTGACTGCAACACAGACATGCAGTGGACATGTGCAGTGGATGCACCCCTGGTGCACCAAAGGCATACCAGAAGAAAGACTGTCTGTGCCCGCCTGTGCCTGGACTGTGCCCAGTGCCAGGAACCCTTGTCCTCCACTACCTACTGCTACCCTGCCTCATTCCTCCATGCTCTCCACCAGCCACTGATCACTGCACTACTGCCAAACAGCACCACATGACACAGAGGGAGCTTTCCCTTGAGCCTCCTGCGAGATCTCATGCACTCTACACCCACTACTCCCACACCAACAGCACTCAGCACCCCACTTACTCACAAAAACCAGCCTCCCGCTCAAGTTCACACAGACCTACCACCACCCACGCAACATAACACACTTGCATGTATTCTCCTCAACACCTTCTTACTCATCAACCATGCACGATCACTCTCTAGACCTGCTCTCACTCACAGAAACATAACTAAATGCAACCTCAATAGCGTACATTGCAACAGCCATCTCCCACTGGTTGCAAGATTGCCAGGTAAACCCATCAGCACAAGCCTGGAGGTGGAGTCACCATCTTATTCAAAGACTCTATCAGCAGGACCTTCTAAACGGACAACCCCAACAGATAAATGGAACACCTCACTAAGAAATTGGGTTACTGGTTGAGGGAGATAAAATCCTTCTGAGCAATGACCACAAAATTGTTTTGGGGCACCACAAAAGTCACTAAACTAGCCTGTTCTGAACCCCTTGCTAGCTTGGCACAAAACCAGTCAAACTTAACTTGGAGGCACTGTGTTCAGTATTTTTGCAGCACACAAACTTTAATTAACTGAAAACACCATACAAGAAAAATTGCAGAAAAATAGAGTAAATTTTTATAAATAAAATGATACCAGAGCACCAAATGTAGTCAGTAGAGCTAGAGATATTTATTCTTAAAGGATTAAATGAAAATAGTGCCATTAAGAAGAAAGTGCTAACTGTGGGTATCTAGTCATGCTGGACTGGGACAAAGTCACAAGTTCATTCCAACCGCATTGAAGCGCAAGCTGGGCACAGGACTAAGATTGACCCACTGAGGATTGTAACTTATGTCGTTGGTGAGAAGTCTGCTCCAAGTAGTTTAGGGTGATAAAAGGATAGCATCATGTTCCTTTGTGAATATGCTCGACTGAGCCCTGAGAAACGTATGTAGGGCAGGAAACAGTGCCACTCCTCTGATCCTGGCAACACCATGTCCCCCTTTATCTTACTGTTTGGGAGAAATGGACAAAGCCCAGCTGCAACATTATTTACCGTCATGTGACCCAGGACACAAGCTTCAGGCAGGAAATTGTTAGACAAGAAAATGCCATCTTTATAAAAGTTATCATCAGAAGAATGTTCTAGCTGTCTATTCAAAATATCCTATGTTTTTACAAAACTAGTCAGTCAATTTCCTTGGTCCTTGTATTTATTAATTACAATTCTTTTCTCTAATATTTTGAATAAAAATACTTTTTGTTGAAATCTCAAAAACGGACCAAAATTGAGCCCGTTTCCAAAACACTGTATTACTCACTTGACTCCAGTGATGTTGTTTGTGTTAAACTAGAACATTAAAGAGGCTTCTATTTTTGTCAGGGCAGCCTCCAGGTCATCCACTCTTGGGTTAGATTTAATTAAACTTAATGCAGTCCATTTTAAGTCTCTTTCAGTGTGATTCTTTTCTATAAAATGATTAACCATTGGTGCAGTTGCAATGTTTGTTTTTATACGGATCGATGTTGTACAACACATTGTTTCACCTCTTGGTTGGTTTTACCAATATACAATTGTTGGCTAGGGCAAATAATGGCATAGACCACATTTTTAGCTTTACAATTTGAAAATTCATTATGTTTCCATTTAATATTGCTATTTCTGAATTCAGAACCTTCAATCGTGAAGCTGCAAACACAGCACTTTCCACACTTATGGTGGTCTTCTAGGGGTTTGCGATTCCATTGTGACCGGTTGTAAGGTTTGTTCTCTTGAAAGACATTTGCCCTTATAATCTGTTGTTCAATATTTGCATTTTTCTTCATTGCGAATAATGATGGGTCCAACGGACATTCCGAATTTTTTATAAGGGGCCAGTTACTGTGAATGATTTGGCAAAATATATTTGTATGGGAAGCATAGGTGGAAACGCAAACCAGTTTCTCCATTGGTTGTTTTTCCATTTTAGTTAGGAAATGTTCCCTGGGTGTGAACCAGGCACTTTTCATAGAGTGTTTCAGTGGCTTTTTAGGATATCTTCTTTCTTTTAGATTTTCTTTCAATGTTGTTGCATGTACCTCGTAGTCTTCTTTCCTAGAGCAATTGTGCCTCACTCTCAAAAATTGACCTTAGGTCAAACTATCCTTCTGGATATGAGGATGAAAGCTCCTATAATATAATAGATTATTCTTGTCTGTGGACTTTCTGTACAAAAAAGTAACCAATTCATTTTCAGAGGGTCTAACTTCAACGTCTAGAAATGTAAGGTTAGTTTTGCTTTTTGTCATGCTAAATGTGATGTTAGGATGTCAATTGTTCAACCAATCATGAAATTTCACAAGATCTTCTTCATTACCATCCCATAGGCACCATATATCATCAGTATACCCGTTCCACTGTATTAGATGCTCGGCTAATTTATTGTCGCTGTGGATAAGTTTATCTTCAATTCTGGCCATGAAGAGTACTGCCATTTCTGGCGCAAAGGAACATCCCATAGCAGTCCATTTCATTAATTCCTTCCTAGTTTTGGTGATCTCATTATGTTGGCCTTAGGACTCTGCGCACCTTACAAAGTATTAAATTTGTAGAAAAAAAATAAGTGCCCGGGCTCTCATCAGGAGGCCACTACAGCTTGCATCACAAATTGCCCCTGCCACACTGCCAATGGGAGTAACAACACAACTATTACCTGTCACACTCCTACAAGTGTGACAATTCGGACTATTCAAGGCCCCAACAGCTATGGCTTTCTGATGATGATGCCTCCTCCTCTGGCACTGCCTACAGCCTTGCCCCGCTGAACTTCTACCTTCTCAAAGAATTTTTGCTAGAATTTATTCTAAGTCTGAAGGTGAGCACCTACTGGGCCCAATTCACTTTTTGT
Organism: Triturus cristatus; assembly: GCF_964204655.1. Lineage (NCBI taxonomy): Eukaryota > Metazoa > Chordata > Amphibia > Caudata > Salamandridae > Triturus > Triturus cristatus. Next base: position 721,398,275 of record NC_140588.1, read on the forward strand.
ACTCCTTTGCGGTCAACCATTGTTTTAAACTTTGACCCAGTCTCATGTGATTAGATGTTTGTGGTTAGCGCTTTGATCTTTTAGGTGCTAGTTTTTACCTTAAAATTAAAATATTCGGTTCTACTGGTTGGATTTTGATTGTTTTGTTGTTAAACAATTTATGAAAAAGCACTCTATTTTTCTAATTTGCTGTGGGATTTCTCTTGTGTTGTGTTTTTACTTTATTACTGTTTGGGTGCTGCATTAATGATTTACACTTTGCCCCTAAATTAAGCCAGACTGCTTTGGGCCAAGTTACCAGAGGGTTAAGCTAATTTAGTCACTTTAGTGGTTCACCCTGACAAGGATAGTGGCTGTTGCCTGAGCAGAGGTCACACCCCATTAAACCATCAACCCAATTTCTCACAGTTCCCAATCAAAAGTTAGCTCTTATTAAATGCAATAAGGTAACCCAATGTTCTCCATTACGTGAAATAGGCCTCACAATAGTGAAAAATTAATGTAGGAGTTTTTTGCCACCAGAGCATGGAAAACTTAAACACACATGCCCTATGTTTTGCATACAATGCACTGTGCCCTGTTGGCTGCTTAGGCCCTACCTTAGGAGTGACTTATATGTTTTAAAAAGGAAGGTTTGGGACTGGAAAAAGGTTTATTTTGACAGATTGAGTTAGTAGTTTAATCTGCACTGCAGGCTGCAATAGCAGGTCTGAGACATGTTTTAAAGCGCTACCTTGGAGGATGACACAATGAGTGCTACATGGCCACTAGTAGCATTTAATTTACATTTGTGGTACCACTTTACTAGGCGCCTACAAGAAAATGTAATGAATCAATCAGGTGTAGGCCAATTTTAACATGTTTTAGAGAGAGAGAAAAAGCACTTTAGCACTGGTTAGCAGTGGCAAAGTGCACAGAGTCCTACAGCAAACAAGAACAAATTCAGAAAACAGGAGGGGTGAAGGCACAATGTTTAGTGGAAGACAACACAAGGATGGCAGGTTTAACGCTCACATTCAAGGTGCACATCACAGCCAACTTCTCCCTGAGAAAAGCAAAACCCTTGCATAGAGACCACCAGATCCCCGCATCAACTTTACCAGAGACATCACAGATATTGTAGCACCCATCTTCATTGACTCCAGGACCCTCATTATCCTCAGAGACCTTAACTTTTCTCCCGAAGACTGCACAACCCGCACTCCCCATCTCCTTTAGAAAACCTCTAAAAATGTAGCCACACCCAGCATGTTATAAAACTCACCAATAGCTTTGGATACTTATTAGACGCTATTTCCCCCTCAATCAGCAACATTACAGCTGACAATACTGCAACTATGACCTGAACAGACAAGGCCCTCATCAGTTTCATGATACCCATTCCGCACTACCACATACCTACTACCACCGGCGCACCCATCGCAGCTGGTAAGGCACCATACAAGAGAATTCCGCCCATCCATACACCAGCCTGAGAACACCAGCAGCTTGCTGAAAGCCATCAAGAACCTCAACAGCAAGATCACTGCTTGCAACGACACCCTGGCTCCCTTCAAACATACCCCAATGACAATAGCCCGACTGTAGGATACCTGATACACAGACAAGCTTATGCTGATGAAACGCCACTGCAAGCAACTTGAGATAAAGTGGAATAGAAGTTAAGGAACCATGGACAAAGGTATCTTCAAACCCACCCTAAGAGGCTACCACCAGCAGATATGGAACACCAACCACACAGCTCTTGCAGAATGCATCAATGGTGGCACAAAAAACAGCAAGGAAATCTTTGCCTTCATCCAAGATTTCACCGTGCATCCTGCTGCCTCCAGCAACATCACCTCCAAACAAAACCTTTGCAACAAGCTCTTGGGATTCTCCTGTAACAAAATCAAGTCCACATATGGCAACGTTGATCCTCAACAGGGCCCCATCACTCTCTCAAATCAACTTCCCATGAAGAACAAACTCTGATCTTGTTGTCCACCATCTCCACCGTCAAAACCAATGTTACCATAAAGACCATCTACTCTGGCCCCATCTGAGTCTTGGACCCACCACGCCTTCACCAAAGAATTCCTACCAATCAGAAAAGCACTTACACCCATCCACAGTGCCTTCATCAACAGAGTCACATTACTGGAAACCTGGAAACATGCTACCATCAAGCTTCTGCTCAAGAACCATCAGCTGGCCCAGCCACATTTGCCAACTACAGACCCATCTCCCTCCTACCATACCTGGGCAAAGTCTTAGAGAAGCTAAGTAACCTCAGCAAATGCCAGCTCCTCAACACCATGTAGTCCAAATTTAGACCTAAACCAAAGTACAGAAAGAGCACTCATTGCTGCCACAGATGATATCCGCATGATACTTAACAGAGACATGGCATCCCATTTTCCTGGACTTCTCCAGCATTTAATATGGTCTCACATCCTAACCTCATTAGGTGCATGCATGAGATTGGCATCCAAGAATCCCCTCTCTGCCAGATCTCCTCCTTCTTAATGGATAGAAAACAAACTGTTAGCCTGGTACATTGTTAGAAATGGGGGTCTCTAGTTGGCAGGTTTGTACTCTAAGTAGGGACCCTTGCTTCTAGTCGGGTTAAGGTAGTTACACTTCTAAAATAACCCCTGCTCATCCCCTTGGTAGATTGTCACGAGCAATCTGGCTTATTTCAGAGGCAATGTGTAAAACGTTTGCACATAGCACACAGTAATACAGTGAAAACACTACAAAAGGACACCACACCAATTTTAGGAAAAATAACCAATATGTATCTGCTTAAAACGATAAAAATCCAACATAAAGTAACAAAGATGAAAATATTGCAAGGATCAACTTAAACGACAGTTTCTTGAAGTCGATAGCTCCGTATGAACAATAAACCCAACAGTTCAGGCCGGCCTTGAGGTCGGGCCGGCTACGGTGTCGGGAAGACCCACAAACAGTACCTTTAGAACTGCAGGGTGTTAGGGACCCTGTGATGAGCTCCAAAAAGGTGGCTTCACCGGCATCGGCAGGCACCAGTTTTGGAGATTGGTGTAGGAGTCTTCAGGCCCTCGAAGTCACATGATATGCAGATCGAACTCTGGGAGGTTGAGGTCAAGAGCGCTGGCCAGGATGGCTTTGGGGCTGTGATGCCAAGCAGGATGATGTGACGTGTGATGCCCACAGGTCACTGGGGAGGCAGCAGCTCGGTGATGGCATACGGCATCGACAGTGAGACCAGGGCTGTGGTCTTAAGCAGGGTGAAGAAACATGCAGTGTCCACAAGTCATGGTGCAGGCAGCGTCATTGTTTTTACTGAAGCGTTGTTGTTGGTAGACCCAAGGTTGTGATGTGAATTGGGGCAATGCTTCGTGCAATGCCCACAGGTCATAGTGCAAGCAGCGGCATTGGTTGATGAGGTTGGAGTCAATGGCGCTGACTTCGGTGGACCAGGGCTATGGTTTGGGACAAGGCGATGCTTTGTGTACCTCAAGAGCGGTGTCCACAGGCCACAGTGCAGGCAACAACGTCTATGTCAATGGGGTGCAGCATCATTGAAGAAACCAGGACTGCGGTGTGAAGCGGGGCGATGCTTCCTGTTCTCCACATGCAGTGTCCACAGGTCATGGTGCAGGCAGCGGCATCAGTGACGAGGTCACGTTGTTGTCAGTGATACTAGGGCAGAGATGTGAAGCGATGCAAGGTGCAGTTCCCACAGCTCACACTGCAAGCAGCAGCTCGATGATGCCATCAGTGAGACCAGGGATGCATTGTGAAGCGGGGCGATGCTCTGGGCGGTGCCTTCAGGTCACGCAGCCGGCACCAGCATCGTTGGTGGCGTCCTAGCTGTTTTTCTTCTGTTGCAACTCAAAACACACAGTTCTCAGTGCTGTTGGCAGATGAACTTGAATGCATTCATGTTCCAGAGGCTTACAACTGGAGGCAAGCACTACTTCAAGCCCTTGGAGAAACTCAGGCAATAAGTTGCAGGAAGTTCAATCCAGTCCTTTCACTGCTCAAGACAGAAGGAGCCATAGCAGGTCAAAACAGCAGAGCACACAGCAAAGTGGTAGTTCCTCCTGACAGCTTCTCCAGCTGTACTTCTTGGCAGGTTTCTTAGTCCAAAAGAATACCAAGTTTCTGGGTGTCAGGGCCCCCATACTTATACTAGTTCTGGCCTTTGAAGGAGGCATACTTCAAAGACATTCCTTCTTGTTCAAAAGATCCAGTTCTTTCCTGCTCTGCAGAATCATCTTCAATGCAAACTGGACATGAGAGCAGAAGTCAAAGTCATAACTGCATCCTGCTTCAACACCTTGTTGATGCTGAGGAAGATCTTCAAATGGATCCCAAGCAGCACCCAAAAAAAAGATCACACACACACCCGTCAGGAGCAATTTAAAGTGTGGGAACACCCTCTACTCAGGGATCACCAAACAACGCAGCAGAATATTACACACCATCCAGAACAGACTCACCTACCTGAACAGTCACATCTCCTTCCACCAACCACTCAGACACCTTCGCTCCACAGGACTTGAACACATTCTGTGCACATACAGACCCAAATCAGTAGGAGGGGCATTCCCTTCCATCTCCCTTAAACTGTGGAACAACCTCTCACTCCACATCAGAAACTCATCCTTTCTTTTTGAATTCCACAAAAGTTAAAGTTCTGATTTTTCAGTTAACCAACCTGCCCTAGGCAGGGCTAGGCACACACACTGGCTCAGTGTCAGTATACCTTGTCAGGTGATAGCGCACTTTAAAAATACACATAATCATTTCTAGGTTTTAACCTTTAACAGGAGTTTTGTACATGTAGTTAGTTTATAATTCTGTTAATACTTCCACCTACAGCAAATTCCATTTTGACCTCCAAAGCATAAAATTATTAGCCTTAATATTCATGTTGCTAGTATGGTTATGGCTCAAATGCTGAAGACACAGAACATGACCAGTTATTATATGGAACACACATAGCAGATGATATACCTCATGCCACCCACCATGTTTTACTGTTGGTAGTCATTGTAGTAGCAGTAGTAGCAAGCTTTTTTTGATTATAACAAATATAATCATAAAAGTCATACAAACAACCATTTTATTTAATTGATTGTTGATATCACACATTAGATTTTATCTGCCTGAAAAGATTTCGATTTTGCATTCCTCCACACCTCAACTCTATGCATAGGAACTGGAACACACTGTAATTAGCACATTTCAAGGAAGAGCTTGATGGGTTTGTTTGCCAATATTAGATGCAAAAGTTAAAAACTGCATCAATTGATTGGTGAAAGTTTTAATATGTTACATTGAGACAAGAGAGGCACGTGGCATGGAAATTCAGGCATTCTCTCAAGTGCTCAATTTCCAATGGAAATGGTGCACATTCTTGAACTATTAATTTGCGACCACATGACATCACATAAAATTTAGTTAAATTGGTCTGCAGGTTGAGTTCATCCCTTCAGGTGAAAAAAAGCATCAACCAGGATTTAAAGGCTGTCTGGTGTACGGGCCCTTAAAACAGCATAATCTAAATAAAAAAGTGCTGGAATGGTCTTATCCTAGAGACATCCTGTCCACACTTAACCAAAAAGGAATTAAGGTGAATAATATAAAAAATAAATAACAAAGCGGCTAAATTGCACTGTACACCCCGTTCAAGGTGAAAGGAGTGTGTCTAGATGCCGTTATTGCCACATCTGACATTGGAAGATAGATTAGAATGTAATGCAGATAGAAAATCTGTGGCCAAGACCAATTTGGAGTAGGTAAGACCACAACTTAGATCTATTAACTCTATTAACGGCACTTGAGAGATCCAATAGGGGAAGGTATAGTGGCTTGTTTTTCACAATGGTATATTTGCTTATAATGAATTGGAAATTATTGACATTGCTCCATTGTGCCTGGTCCTTCTCTGAACCTAAACTGGGTGTCGTTAGAATATTATTTTCCTTCACCCAGTCAAAACTTCTATTGTGCAGTACTCAACCCAACACCTTCACCACAGAGTTTATCATTGAGATGGATCTGTAACAAGAAGGATTTGAACAATTTCTCTTCTTATAGACAGGAACAACTGTACAATTTGTCCAAGAACTGGGAAACCAACTTTAATCATTGTTGAGAATGTCTTCTGAGCAAATGAGCCCAAAGATTGATATTTGCCTTGTAAAGGTTCTTTGGGACATTACTGGACTTTGTCAGATGGACTTAATGTGAGGACAAGATATGTTTATTGGTGACCAAGCAACAGACTAATAGGGCCATATTTAAAACCATGACACATACTGTTAGCAGTGTTGCTATCTTTATGTTCTAGATTATATATGGTTTGAAAATTAGTTTAGCAGACATCTGCAAAATATGTGACCACAGGTTATTACTGCATTTATTGTCAGGTTTTGCCGCTACACTACCTGCTAAAAATATCTAGGGTATTTTTGACTGCAGCCAGTTAGATGTGCAATCCAGCTTTCCCTTCATTAATGTTGGCCTTATAAAACCTTTGGTCCTGTTCGGTGTGGGTTTGGGAGCAGGATCTAGTTGGACCCCGTGTCCAACCTCCCTCAGAAGGCCTTCCCCCAACCCCCCAGAACATCCACTCCTCATTTCTTTCGTAATATGTTTTCTTAGTCCCTAGGGAGTGCCTCAGCTTCTCTCAGAACTTCTGAGGCAGTTTTGGGGGATCCCTGTGGGACTCACACATTGCAATATTTAATAAATGTGATTGGTATAAAAAAGGTTTTATTAAAAAGGCATCTGCATGTCTGTGAGCCTTTTTTTAAACATATTTCAAGCTACAAAGAGCAACCATAGTACAAACCACAAGGGGGCTCTGCATTCTAGCCCAAGAGTATTGAGCTCCAGCTAAGAGTGATTTATAAAAATATGGTACGCTCTTCTGGACTCATGTACTCAGAAGAATTACAGTGTTTTTTTAATGTTGCTGCATCTCCTTCAGCCCCCAACAGCATACAAATAAAGATATGTGGTGACCCTGTGCCTTCTAGAGGCACCACCAGCATCCAGATATTTTAAACAAAAGCCCTTTGAGGGTGTTATAGGGTCCTTCTTGTCTGGAGAACTGAGTATTAAATGCAAAAAGAACAAATGATGGACAGAATGCTGAACAAATCAAACATTTACCCCCAGTCACAGATCTGGGATTAACTCATGTTTTTGCAGTCCCTCCATCATTTGTTCTTTATGCTTTTGTCACCCTAAGAGGAAAGGGTATGCCCAGACTTGGTTCCCATGCTCACTGTGCCACTGGATCCAAGCTAGCCTGGCTGATGAGGAGTATTACCCCAAAACGGTCCAAGGATGCTTGTTTGTGGTCCAGGGAGGACCTGGCTCTGCAGTTCAGGGTATCCTTGCACTTATCTTTTTGTACTTTCAATTAAATGTACAATTTGTTTAACTTTATTTTCTCCAGAACTGATCAACAGATTTACACCAAATCACAAAAAGCGCGCTTTCTGGTCCAAGGCCCAGCTGTTTGCCAAATTTGTTGTAATTGCATTCAGGCATTTGAACTGTCACTTTGTCTAATTGTCCTATCGAAAAATGAAGGGGGAAAAAGAGTTTTGAGGTACCCCCTTTTTCTTGGCCCACACTTACAGATCACCCTGAATCACATCGCTCACAACATTTTCGATGACATCATTATCACATTACTGCAACAACTGAAATGACATAATTAATGACAACACGATGCATCCACAAGACATGTTTTGGCATTTCTGCCTTTGGCAGTTCAAAGTGCACAACACACTTGTAGAAAAAAAGCAAAACGCTACCCTGTTTCAGCATACCAATACAGAGTTGAAAAACAATCCACAATGCATTACATACCATCACATAATATGAATTTGTAAAATAAAATAGGTAATTATCTCCCCATAACGTATGCAATCAATTTCCCTCAAGTAATTGGAAAAAAATCACATTCCTGTATTTCATCATGGTACATGAATTGAAACTTTTTGCATAAAATTAAGAATCGCAATATTGAAATAGCCAGTATGTTCTTTAGAATGTTAGGAACATAGCAGATAATCCATGCATCTAACTAAAACTAATTATGCCCCAAAAGGTATATCTGTTATTTTTGCATAGTTGCACCATTGGCAATGGTGCGTAAATAAAAATTGTCTGATTTTTTGATTGTGAACATTGTGCCATGGTTAAACGTCATGCCGTTAATATAATATATAATATGATATTTCCAGAAATTGACAGAAAAATAAAATCATAATTACATTAAAATCGTTTGACAAATCACAATTAGCCCATAGTAATCCTCCTGGATAAAAGAGAACTCAAAAATCTGTTGCATCATGTTTAAAATATTGCCATGTTCCAAGCATTATACAGTTCTAAGCCCTTGTGGGCTGCATTATTATTCCTGTTTCCAATCTTAAAACACTGTGGCTAACATAATCATGGATGTTCTCATGGATTAGATACCATCCCACTCCAGTTAGCTCGTGCCCTACTTCAAATTTATAATTTTGACCAATTTCCTAATGAGACATAAAAAAGGGGGAGGGAGGAAGGAGAAGGTGCGTTAGTACACATTGGGAAGAGTGATGTTAATAATATCCTATTAACTTAATAGTCCCAGGAAGGTTGTGGTTCCGGATGGCCAAATGTGTACCTCATGGTTCTTTTTTCCAATGAATTAACATTAAAACAATGAAGTCAAATGGTTAAAAACAAATTCCTATGATCAGTAGACCAGTAAGTACTATCAAACCAACTGTCTGATATGCTCTGATAACTCCTCGTCCTTGCTGAGTTCCAAAGGCTGTGTGATGCCTACTTAAATGATGTAAAATGACTCCGAATTTTTCTTCTCTGTTTGCCTCATGGTTGGATGGTCTCATTCTGTCGATAGCAAAGAACAACAACTGGTCTGGATTACTCTTGTGTCTCTCACTAAAATGCCGACCCACAGGATATGTCACAACCTTATGTGTTATAGCCCTGCAATGTTCTAATGCCCTTTTCCTGATAGGGAAAATGGTGCTGTCAATGTATCTCAAACTGCATGGGCATTCCAACACATAGATACAGGAGTTGGATGCACACGTTTTGTCGTTTTTGTATGTACTACTTCCTGCCAAAGTTTGTTTTGCAGTGATCTACAGTTTTACTGCATCAGCAGACCTTGCACTGGACTTGCAATATTTATTAGACGGTGGCGCTCACCACTGTTAGTTATGATTAGGTCACAGTTGTCATAGGAATAGCATTTTTTGTTTTTCTAATAACTTTGGTGCTGTTTGATGAATCTTCAGAAAGGTTTTGGGGTGAGCCATCAATTGGGGACAAGAAAAAGGGGGTGTCCCAAAATGTTGTTTTTGCATGTTAATTTAAATTGGAAATTTTGTGAATGGTTACAGAAATAAACCTCTAGGAGCTTCAGGCACAGAAATAGTAATACAATGAAAGTTACAGTTTCTAAATATTTATTAAAAATGTAAATTTCGATTGAGTTTGAAAATGGTGGATGAATACTTATTTTCCAGTTGGTCCCAAACCCAAGGTAGAAGATTGAATATTTTATCATGTACTCTAGTTTCTCTCCCTAGGACACCAAGGCTGTTTACAGTCAAGATAGCATTTGTAGGCTTGTCACTGCAAGGTCATGATAAATCAACATTTCTGCATGTCCCACTTTTAAATGCCATGCACCCTACCTTGTGGGCTAATAGGCTACAAAGGGGTAACCTATTACTATTTAAAAGTGAGGTTTTTCCCTGACAAAAAGAGTTAAAATGTCAGATCAGACTGTAGATTTAAACTGCAGTAGTCAGGAAGCCATTGTTTCTCTATCACATTATTGAAGGGCACATGTGCTGCAATCCACAGGTGACTTAACTTTCCATGCCATTGATGTAGTTTCTACACCATGTTCCATGGCTTTGTAAGAGAGTTAAATATGCAACTCACGGGTTAGCCAATTTTTTTATGTTTTAGAAGTCAGACAACATACACTTGGTGTTGAACAGCAGTAGCCCAGTGTGCAGAATCTAAACGCCAGCAATAAAAATCAACAGAAAATTAGGGTAATCATGCAAAAAAAAGTAATTTTCTTACAAAGTATGTAATGGAGAAATTGTTTATTATGGTACTATTTTGCCACCTTGGGGTGCAGTGACATTTACATAACATTTTGCTTCAGCCTCGTGGTTTATGATGTCACCAGAGCCTATAGAAGTACTACTGGCTGATCTTACACTGTTACCCATTATGGCCCTAATTACGTCTTGCAGGGTACCAGGCCTTCTGCAGTGCAGTGAGATCATCCCACTACCATCCAATCATGTGTAAAACACCATGAAGTTTGGGATTACTATGTGGGGCTGACGTCTCTGGTTGCAAAAGCACATGAAACTCTAAATTTCATAGGCCTGGTTCACAAAGGTAAAGTTAGACCAAAAATCTAACTTAGTCCAAAATCTATTTTGATTACTTTTCGGTATTTACAAATGTAAGTTACTACGAGTAAAGTTAGACTTTTGGACCAACTTTAACTTGTGAATACAGAAAAGTAGTAAAGTTAGTTTTTTGATTTAAGTTAGACTTTTGGTCTAACTTTACCTTTGTGAATACCTTAAAAATAGTAAAGTTAGACATTTGGTCTAAGTTCAACTTTTTGGTCGAATTTTACCTTTGTGAATCAGGCCCTATGTGTTTTACATTTTTTACTACCTGCTACCATACTAAATGTATGTTTGGGCCGCTTGGTAGGGTGTGGATGTGGGATGGGGTGGGTGGAGTGTGAAAGGGAAGTCAAGTTTTTTTTTTGGGCATTTTACCATTATTAAAAAAAACTGCCATGAAACGCAGCTGCTACTACAGCAAAATTCTTGTGTGATTTTTCTTAACATTTATTTTCGGATTAAAAAATCGTGACATGTTCTTTCAAACTTGGGAAAAATGGGTGAGGAACCACTAGCCACTAATAGTCAGGCGGCACAAGAAAGCATTCAATATTTTCGTTCCACTTGAATTGAAACCAAGTCCTATGTAATCTCTCTCTCACATCTATCAGATCAACCTTTTTTTCTGTACCATTGCATCACGTTTTTGTACTATGTTTAGTATAAACTTGTTGTTAAATGCATAAATAATTACATTGACCATTATCTTGCTTGTTCTTATATTTGAGACCACAGACCAACAGAAATTCATTGTTAATGTTATAAACATTGTCTTGCCTGTTAGCTGAACAGTTGAATTTGCACATCTAACTATGGAATATTCACACTTATCTTTATTGTATATTTATTCTAACCACTTCCTTTTAGGGGTAAGGAAGGTGGCGTGTGGAATATTCTGTCTATTTTAACAGTGACCCCAGGCGTGACTCTTGCTAGGCACTGGTGACTTTTATGAGGATAGCCATTTGAGTGACATGTTGAGTGGACTTCCGGTTTTGATTAAACGTGGCTCATTTTTACTGGAGCAAGTACAGACGCACCTCGCATCCTATAGCTCTTCAGACAATCAGGACACCGCAAAAAACTGAAGCCACTCGGTAGTCGAAATTTATGCTCGAGTTTGTAAAAATGTGAAGAAACTATGGACTCGTAAATGCAAAATGTATGCGTCTCTGTTCTCTCTGGCTGTCTTTTCACATGCTTTGTGGACCTGTGTGCATCCAGGTTGTTAAATACTGGGCTAACAAGAACATCATTCTCTAAATTCACAAAACAAACCTCTTTGGGGTTTCTTGTCCCGCTGTGATGCGCATCGTTTTATGTCTGTCTCGGAAAGAATGCAGGCTATCAATTGCGCGGCCAAAACAGATGCTTGGTGAAAATACAGTTTGCAATTTATGATGCAACAAAACGCCAAAAATAACACTCATTAAAAATGGATTTCCACAAAACAAAAATAAATATAGACTGTAAGACTCCTTGTGAGGTGTCAGGCATGTCAGCAAACATTTTGTTTGGGGTTGTTTGGAGCACCCCAAATATTGAAGCCCCTCCGTGTACACAACATGATATTTAAACTTACAAATTGCAGCAGACTGCGCCTGAAACCATTCCAGTGCCGGAGCCTTCGCTGATATCCCGCTGTATGTGTATATATGATTATTTTTCCAAGATAGCATTGCAGAGCTAATAGCTCACAGGCTGCCTTCGGTGATTTTGCAGTTGCATTTGAGTTGTTTTAATGAGCATAAGGGTAAACTGACTCATAAAGCTAAATATGCTACATATGTCCCTCTAGCCCGGGGCTACAAGAACACGAAGCAAACTTAGAAACGTCTTCATATTTTTCATTAATGTATGTACTACAGCCCACCGCTGCTGCTGTTGCTTTGATATGATCGTATATTTTTTTCAGAGCTCTTAGCCCTCAGGGTACATACATTAGGGGCCATCTTACTTGTAAAGGTAAAGTTGCACGGCAATAAATATCTTGCATTATGTACATGAATGAACAGCTACATTACTACGTGGTTCAATATGTTTAAAATTCCAAAGTGTGTGGATTCTATTTAATTTGCACTCTCACTAGCAGGCAGAAGAAACTTGGAATGAATCCACTTGTCCCCCGTCATTTCCCAACCACAGAAGTACCATCAGTGTGGCTCCTGTAAATTCTGGGGGCGAGAAAATAGGGTGATCGTATGTTTTTGGGGGGAATAGCATGCATGAATAGTAATACGTGTTTCCACACCAATGTCTGGGTGTTATTTCCTAGGAGTTGAAGATATTGACTGATTTCTTAATGTGAAAAACAAAAATATATCATTCTGATGGCCCGATGACTGCTATTATCGCACCCGTTCCGATTTATGGTCCGCTCGAAATCAAGGCCTATAAAGAAGTCCTCGTGGTGGCGAGGAGCAGCGTCACAGAGAGCTGACCACCCAGTGCTTTGCAAGACTTTCTCAGCATCATCGATCTATTCGAACCACATTTCACTCACCTGGGCTGACCTCATGGTGCTTACATTAGGAACTGGTAGAAGCTCCGGTTACACAACTTTATTCTTTGCTTATTACGCACTGGTAATTTGTACTTCGAGGTTGGCGATGCAGGCTATTTGTGTATATGGCGGTTGGGGGAAGGGGATTGGGGGGTCGAGGCAGTGGTCTGGCGTGACTCCAAGAGCCTAAACACGAGCCGAGGCCATAAAATGGGTCTCACAATGTGTGCCGTCTATCACTATTAATGCCCAAGGATTGCCATCTTTCTGTCTTTTGCTCTCTCATGTACTTGTTTACTTCTAGTTCCTCTCTGAAATAATACACTTTCTCTTTTTTGCTCTACCTCTTGCTCTACCTCTTTTCCCTATTCCTCAACTCTCGTTCTCTGTCTCAGCCGCACCCTATCTATTTCTTTTTTGTTTTCTCTTTCTTTCTATCGCCTCTTATCTCATGCTCTCTTTATCCCTTTTCCCCACTAAGAGTCATTCAATGCTATCTACTTCTTTTACTGTACAGTCTTCAACATTCCTTCCCTCTTCTGTGCTTCTGACTGTGTTCCTTGTTATTGTACACTTCTTTCCCCTCTCTTTTTCTACTTTAACTCTCCAGTTTTCTCTTTCTTCCATGCTTTCTCTTCCATCCTTGAAAATCGAAAACAAGTGGCACGAGGCGTGGACCTGGTGGCCTGTTGAGCTACACTCAGGGAGCTTGCAGAGTAGACACAAGATCTTGCGAGATGGGTTGGGGTGGAAAGCATGAGAGGCTCGGCTAGTTTATGCCCCAAGAGTCCTAGAGGACCTCGGGCTGAGCCAGAGCCAGAAATCTGCTCAGGCCAAGCTCTAGCAATTAGTGGCTCGCCCGCCTCTAGTTGGACTATTTCCCATGTTTGTTAATCTCTTTGAGTGCTATTATCATAACTGAACCTCTGCTGTGCAGGGTTCTCAAACCTACTTCAATTCCTTAGCACTCTGGCATGTGATTCAGGCTAGACCCCGAGGGTATAAATTTGGGAGGGCAATGAAGAAGCATGGGCAGGCAAAAAGGAACAAAGGGACATGTGTACAAGGACTGGGGAAATCTACAGCTAACGCTAGTAAGCGGCAGTTTTCTTACTGCTGTATACCGTTAAAAACTATCGACTTGTTAGCGACGTATGTACAAGACGTCGCTACATGGCGACAGCTTCAGGAATCAGCGGTGAAAACTGCCGCTAAGAATAGCGTGATGGCGATAGGAATTCCGGCGTTAGAGGGTGAAAACCAACAAAAGGCCCATTAGCGCCAAAATTGGAAAAAAAATCAGTGGACCTCCAATAGAAAATAGGCAAACAAAACAATGAAATGTAGAAGGGAGCATCCAGGGCCAAGTGCAGCACACATCAACAACCCCCTCAAGCCACTCAACATCTAGGATGACCAGAATGAGAGCATGGATGCCTCGCAGGACCTGCGCCAGGAGCCTGGATGCCTCGCTGGACCTGGGTGTGGAGACTGGATGCGTTGCTGGACCTGCATCTGGAGCCTGGATGCCTTGATTGACCTGCGTCTGGAGCCTGGAGTGGGATGCGGAGGAGCTGTGGAGTCGATGAGCCGTGGCGGTAGACATTGGGACATGGCGATCGCCCGTACCTGGTGATGAAGTCTGGCCAGCTGCATGGAGACACGTGGCCGACCTGTGTGAGAAGACTGCCTTGCATCCCTTGAGACTGTGAATGGTAGAGGCGCTCCTGCGCACCAACGCAGGGAGGTTGTATCGTATTTTACAATCCACCACTACACTAGGGTGCACAGAGGGGATTACCAATGGTGGGCGGCACTTCTCTGCATTACAGGCCGGATGAGGTTGCGCTGGCCGGACGCTATGGAGGGTGAGCCCCCTGAGCTGCGCCAAAATTGTGTTGCAGGAGCGCTGAAAGTTCATGCCTAAGGGGGCACTGCTGCATCAACTGCATCAGGAGATTCATCAGAGGACTTGGCAGCAACTGCGGTACTCAAGCTTGTGAAATCCCACCTGGCTGAGGCTCCTGCTGGCTGAGTCACAGATTTGGAGAGAGTTTAGCGGATTGCGCCTACTTCCTGTTCCTGGAAGCAGACTCAGGGGAGCAGGAGCAACGAAGAAATGGAACCCGGCGAGGAGGTAAGATTTATCTCATTTAAATATTTACAACACCCGCTCACACACACACCCCACCCCTGCGTCCATGCCCCATCCAGATATCCTTCCAGCGTATTCCACCTCCCAGCTGTCCAGTCCCCCCGCAGCACTTTTCAATGGCCATGCTCAGTGGGCGTACCACTGGTGTGCCAAAGGTATATATGGAGTTACAACGCATACCATTATGTTGCATTCCATTACAATGCATAGTAATACTAGGCATATTGCAACAGTAGGGAAGGTGCTTGATTGCAGAGATGTAAACATTACCATTCCCACTTCAGTGAGTGCAACCTTAAAACTAACACTTGCACCCCAAAGCAAACCCTGAACCCTGAAATACATCTTTGAGCCCCCAAAACACACCCTAAAAATCATATTTGACCCTCACTGGACCCGACTAAGCCAGAAAACTTCCGACCCATATCTCTTCTGCCTTGGGTCGCTGAAATTGCTGAGGCGCACACGAATAACATTCTTTCGGGCTTTCTGAACAACACAATTGCCCTGGATCGTTCTCAGAATGGTTTCGCCCTTGTCACAGTACCGAGACCGCGCTTCTAGCGGTGAGTGAACATCTACGGACCATTCTGGAAGAGGGACAAACTGCGGCCCTGATACTACTCGATCTTAGCGCTGCTTTTGATACAGTCTCCCATCTGATCCTCTTGCGTCGCCTAGAGGAGGCGACGGTGGTAGGTCTTGCCCTGGATTGGTTTTGATCTTTTCTATCTGACAGAGCATTCCAGGTCACTGCCCCCACCTTTCTCTCCAATGCTCATTCCATCAAGCAGGGGGTTCCCCAGGGCTCGGCATTGAGCCCTGTTCTATTTAACCTCTATGTTCAACCCCTGGCGGCGGTGGCGAGGGACCATGGTTTGACCATGGTTTTGTATGCAGACGACACGCAGCTAGTGGTGGCCATTTCCGACAATCTTACGCGGGGCGCCTCAAAGTTTCGGAGCGGCCTTGCGGCGGTCGCGCATTGGATGACCGCCAACTTCCTTCAACTTAACGCCAACAAGTCAGAAGTGCTGTTGGTGGGGAAAGATAAGGGGCTCTGTAGCATGCAATGGTGGCCGGCGTCCTTGGGCAGCACCCCCACCCCTAAGTCGGCAGTTAAAAATCTAGGGATTTGGTTCGACTCCACTCTTGGATTCCAGGAGCACACCAAGAAGGTTCCTGGTTCCTGCTTTGGTCTTCTCCGGGGCCTGAGGCCCATGTTATTTTTTTTTTTACCCTTCCACCCGCCAGTTGATAGTCCAAGCGACTATCTTGTCCAGATTAGACTACTCCAACACACTCATGTTAGGCACCAACAAGGCGGAAGTGACTCGCATCCAGCGAGTCCAGAATGCAGCTGCCGGAGTCCTGCTGAGGCTCCCCAGAACTTGTTCCACGACAGGAACTTTGCGTCGCCTACACTGGCTACCCATGTTAAAAAGGATAGAATTAAAAGCACTATGCCTGACCTTCAAAATTCTAGAGCTTTCATCCCCTAAGATTTTGTCTAATCTACTGGTCCCCTATGTGCCCACCCACCAGCTACGCTCTGCTGAGCAATTTTTGGCAACGGTCTTCTGGGTAAAACGCCTCAGAGCGGGGGGCCGGTCCTTTCGTTACCTGGCCGCTAAGCTGTGGAACTCTCTCATTATTCAGATCCACCGCCTAGATTGTTTGTTACCCTTTCGTAAGGCCGTCAAAACCTACCTGTTCCCCATGGTCTAGCCCATACCTCTCTACCGACACTGCTACCAGCACCGGGACGCCTCTTTGCTGAGGCAGCTGTGCGCTATACAAGAATACCAAACAACAAACAAACAAACATAAATGCACACCCCAATTGTCATATTTGACCCAAATGCACACCCCAATTTCCATGATTTACCCCAAAAAACACACACAATTTTACCCCATAATACACCCCACATTTCATCTCTGACACCCGAAACCCATACCAACCCTAAAAATTAAAAATACCCCATTACTGACCTCACAATGCATTGTATTGGAATGCGATGTAAAGGCACCTGCGTTGTTGGATTTGCGTTCTAAAGGCATTATGATGTAATGCCTGTGTTGTAATGGACATCTCCCATGCCAAAGGCAAGCTATAGGCAAGCCCGTCTGTGTCCGTCTACCCCTGGACGGCACTCAGCACTAAGAACCCTTCCTCTTGGATACTCCACCCCTACAGTGCCAGCACCCTCCTGCCATCAACCCTGACCCTCTGTGTCCGTCTGTCCCTGGACTGCGCTCAGCACTAAGGACCCTTCCTCTCGGACACTCCACCCCTACCCTCCTGCCATGAACCCTGAACGCCACATCGCCTGCCAGGACCAACATCTGCTCCTGGCCGGACATCACCATTGCCATCACTGACAGCTACAAAATCACCCGCAAGGACCCCGACCGTCCAGGAGGAGGCATTGCCATCACCTACAGAAGCACCTTCCGACTGACCATGCACTCTAATGACCCAACAGTGATCATGGAATACCTCAACTTCCAGATCCGGACCAACCCCAACCCCATCCTCTGTGGCACCCTCATCTGCAGGCCCCCCGGGCCATGGACACCCATTCTCCGATACCATTGTAGCCCTCATTGCACACCAAGCTCTCCCACCCACCAACGACCATTACTCAGTGATCTCAAGTTCCACCTGGACAACCCCAGTGTCCAGAACACTACCCCCTCCTGGGGTAACTCCCCAACATCAGATTCAAGCAGCTAGTCACCGCAGCAAGCCACATAGCAGGACACACTGTTGAGCACGTCTCCTCCGCCATTGGGACCTTCAAATACAGCCACACCACCGGACTCTCCTGGACCAATCATCATTGTATACATCACGTCTTCACCATGCCCACCGTACCCAACCGTCATCATCGTCCCCCTCGCAGTTGGATCAAGACCACGAAGTACGTCTCGTCAACTCAGCACCACCACTCCACCAAGGCTTACAGACGATGACACCGCAGGATGCAACCGCCACCGATGGATCTCCAACTGCGCCTACACCCGGGCACCCCTCAAGAACGGCACTGTATCAGTACCTTACGACTGCATGATGGCAGGTGTAAGTGCCACAGGGATAGGCTGGCCACATGCATTGCTGGAGTTGCATCATGGTTCTGACACGACTGTAGCAATGGGTGACTTTAGCGTAGACAGATACATCAGGATTCCAGACGTATCTGTCATTACTTGCATCATGGAGCACTGTCCAGTAAATACAGTGCATCCGTGGTGTCGCAAGAAGGGGGTAGTGAAAAGTGTTGCGCCGCTGTCTTGTCGCAGCGCTGCAACACTTTTCATGAGTTAGGCCCAGGAATGTGCACTATCTTATTGATGGTGTGCAGTCCTGCCCTGTAGTTTTGTCACAGGGCAGCGCCGCAACATTGATTGCAGCGCTGTCCAGCAACAAAACCTGCTGAAATGAGGACCCAAGGATTAGCTCCATTTTTACGACAAGATATTTTCTGATCTGAAAAAACTGCCTCCAACTGCAGTTAGAGACAGTTTTTTTGGTCCTTCAAACTTAAGGAATCCCCTTGTAAATATTGCTAAGTGGGGTTAGCGGCCGTTTTTGCACGGGAACACCTCCCTTGCATGTCATTATCACTAACAGAAGTGGCAATCTTTATAATAGACTTATTTGCCGGAAAACTGACGTTAACAGAGGTTAGCGGCAGCTTGTACATAAGGCGATAAAAATCTTGCCGCAAAACCATCGGATAAGTGCTGCTAATGCAGCATTAACTCCTTGTACATATGCCCCAAAGTATTTCCAAAGGTCGCTGGTTTTAAACAGTAACACATCCATCCATGTTTGACATGTCTAAGAGCTGAACACTACATATCGTTATTAATAATTAGTCTAACTGTAGGAACCACTGTCTGTGTTGTGCTCAGTATGCAATTTGTAATGTGAGCTGGTTGCAATGCTTAGGACATATCATCATGTAGTAAGTCTAATAAACTTAATTCCTAGTCCTTAAAGGGTGTACTGGGGTTTTGGTCAGTAGTGCATATAAGAGATTGTTCATTATTTAATACTGTATTTTTGTAATACTTGCCATTTTTAAAATATATTTTATAATTTTACAATTATTTACTTTTATTTTTGTGAGGTAAGCTTTATTGGTTGGGTAGTCTTTAAAAAATATTAATTAATAATCGATTTACCCATAAAGTATGGTCATTTTTAAATAAAGAATTTCATTTTATTTGTTTCGTTTTTTGACTTTTGTTTTTACAACTCTTTTCATTATTTTTATCAACATATATGAACATTCACACATTACAAAAGAATCATGATGTGTTTGTCTCTCCCGGCTTCAGTCCCGCATCGCATTACAAGGTGTAAGGTTTATGCTGTTATCAGACAATCAAATTGTAAAGTTTGTGAAGCGTGCAGTCCAGGCAACCCCGATTTTGTGTATGGTTTTTGGGGAAGCCCCTTGATTCATAAACATATTATTCAGCATTGGCACATTGGAGCTTTTCATGTGACTACTCATTGCAGGTGGCACCCTCTCTGCTCTAGCAATGTCCCTTATTACAAGGAGAAGGCCCACCACAACAGTAACCTAGTACTTTTGCTGCCTCCCCATTCTACTATCATTGCCAGTGCCAGCTGGGTAAGGGGCAGGGTGGGGGGTGGTAAACTCCGGCTCACGGCAAATGCGTTTCAGCGCACACAATGAAATTCGTTTTATTTATTTATTTACTTACATTACTCTGGTCGGCAGTGAGCCGTAGTTTCCTACTCCCCATCCTGCCCCTCCCCCGCCCCACTCCACCACCCATGGCATTCCCTCCATGGGCCGCTACTGCTGAGGAGGTATCTTTGATTCCACTCTGTCTTCCTTTCCCAGTGCTCCTAGGCCCTGCTCTCAATGCTCTCTCAGTGCTAGTTGGATCTGGGATGTTGTTCACTAGTAGGCGGTATATCTTTGAGATCCCCTTTCCCCCTACCTGAGACCTTGTGATGTGCGCCTCTAGGGGATTGGGATCTTGGATGGCCTGCATGCTTTCCCAGTGTGTGGCGTATTTGCAAGTATCAATAGAATTGTGTCTTATGCGTTGAGTACATTTCTTTGAGATATTGGAATGTGGGCATTGAGCTGCCCTTCAATTTGTCCCCTAGTATGGAGATTTCAGTAATGTCCCAGGCCAAAAGTATAGCTTGATGTTTTCAATTCAGAAACCCCCACCATATGGTCCTTGCAAATATTTGCAGAACGCAATGCACATTTGACCCACTTCCACAGGAACTTCATGATTGTCGACTTAAGAGAATGAAAGAATGGGGTGGGGGTATGTCATAGGGGTCATTTGTAGAGTACATAGCAGTTGGGGTAGTGATGTTATTTTAGACAGTGTTCTCCTACCAGCGCTACTTAGAGGGATGTTTTCCCAAATGTCCTTGTCCCATGTCCCTTCACACTTGAGAGACTGGGGTGCAAAGTTCCTTTTCCATGCCCTCTCTCTGATGTGTGTTATGTACAAGTCAAGGTATTTAAAGTGGTGGCCAGCCTATTGTAAATTGGTAATTTGTGCAAATATCATTGTTCACCCAGGTTAGAGGAATGTATGCAGATTTGGTCCAATTTACTTTTAATTCTGACCCTTCTGCTTATACTTGTCTTATTTACCTCAGACAGGGCAAGGAGGACCAGGTGTCGCTGGTGTAGACTAGGACATCATCAGCATACTGTGAAATTCTGTCTTCTCTACCCATCGGCCACCTGAAACATCAGAGCTAGGTGTCTTGTCTAATCCAGTCTGTCGGAGAATCCATCACTAGGGTGCAAAGGAGGGGTGATAGATGACCTCCTCCCCATGTGCCCCATTCAATTGAGAATTTCAGGGACAGTTTCCCATCCACCCTGACACTGGCCTATGGCCGAAAGTTTAGTACTGATATGTATCGTCGGAATCGGGTGCCGAAATTCATGCATTCTAGCAAGTGGAACATGAAGCGTCATCCTACACAGTCAAAAGCTTTGTTGAAATATATGGATACCAAGGTTCTGTGTTGCTCCAACCCTGCAGACAGTGTCATTGAGATATGGAGAAACCCTAGACAATACTGAGTGCTGCATTCTGGGAATGAGCGGAAATGAGTGCTGATGGTACTGGGAATGCTAGTTTCACAAGGAGCTTCGCCTCCAGGTTGACTAGTGAAATGGGTCTGTATGACACACAGTTGACCAAATAATTCCCTGGCTTTAAAATCACCAAGATAGTGGCCCCCTGCAGATCATACGGTAGCTCATTGGACTCTAGCACTTGGAGTATGCTCCCATTAGTCATGGTGCCATTCAGGAAGCTAATTTCTTGAATATTTCAATTGGCTAGCCACTGGGGCCAGGTGCTTTTCCTGCATGGAGTGATTGAATGGCAATCAGAGTTTCTCTTCAGTCAATGGTTAATCCAGTCTCTGTTTATCTAGGTTAGCGAGTCTGGGCACAATTAGTTCATCTACACTCATGTGTTCACATTCTGCTGGGGTTTTTGATTGAGTAAGTTGAGCATTGAAGGCCGCGGATTCATGAGCACTCAGTGTGGGGTCTGTTAGCCTATGTGCTGTTAGCGATTTAATACTGGGGACTATTCTGAGCTCCTTATCTCTATTTGCAAGCCAATATACCAATTTGCCTGCTTTGTCTCCCATCTCATACATCTTATACTGAGTAGTTGCTCGGGAATGGGATGCTGAGTCTAATAGTAGCTGCCTGAGCCTAAGCTGCATCATTTCTAGCATGTGATGTGCATGTATGTACATCTGTCCCTCTGCCTCCATCTCGGTCCTGTGGATGGCTCTTTCAAGCTCTATAAGTTCAATCTATTTTCATCTTTTTGTCATTGTTTGGCATGATATGACTGCTTTCAACATCTCCCAAAGTGCCCTAATGGATTTCAACATAGTTGTTGTTCTGTTGTCTGAGAAATTCAGCAACGGAGGTGTCCTGTAGCCACTAGGAACTCAACTGCCACAATCAGGTTTGCAGGTGGTGGGCAGTTTGACTAAGATCATTAATGGGGCATGATCAGTCAGGGTGCAGGGAAGCATCTGGGCATGAACCGTCTCATTGACCTCCACGGACGGTACAATGAAGTAGTCTATTCTGGAAGAGGAGCCATTTGAGTGGGAATAAAATGCGTATTCTTTGGTACCTGGATGGAGAAAGTGCCACATATTTGTAAGGGCCAATGAGTGAGCCCAGGCTACAAGGAGGACAGATTTGAGGGCCTGGGTGCTAGCCTATAAGTGTCTGATGCGGGGTCCATGACGAAAGTTCCCTCCCTCTACTGTTCATCCTGGTGGGCTGTGTAGTAATACTCCTGTAAGTGCTTGAAGTGTGTCTTCCACCAGTGTGGGGGGTGCATAGACCGAGGCGATAGTCAAGATCTATAGATTAGGTCCCTTTTTTATGACTGAGATTCTGCCTAAGTCGTTTAGATGTGTTTTCGAAACCTGCAATGAGAATTGTTAATGTAGGAGTATAGTCGTCCCTCTGGATGCACTGGCATAGCCAGAGTGATATTCTAGTGTAGCCCCTACAAAACAGAAAGGGACATCTGTTACCCAGTATAGGGTCCCCTGCAGCAAATATCACCTGTAGCGCGTGGCTTTTGAAATATTTGAAGACACCACCCGGACCAATTTTATTGCTCAGGCTGATGACATTTCACGTAAGTATTTGAAATGTGTCATGTGGTTCTGTATGGGCGTCCATAGTATGTGAACCAGGGGGGCCTGTGTGTTGCAGTGCATGGTGTGAACAGGTGTGTAAACTAGCTAGCCTAAAGAACATTCCAACTCCCCTCTATACTTTTAAATATGAAGAATGTGTTGCCCATCCCGTTTCTCAACTCTTTGATGGATGTGGTTTAATGTTTCTTTGTAAATATATATTTTAAAAACTATTATTAGGTGTGTCGGAAGATAATTGAGGAATGAGATGGTTGTGTTTTCTAAAAGACCCACCTGTTCGTTAAAACCTAACACCGGCAAAACTCATCAACCGCTCAGCTATCTACCGGAGTCCTAGCACATGTTGTGCTTTACAAATAAAAAAAAAAAATAGTAGTAAAATATGTACAATTTCCAAAATGTAATTTTTTGGGGTTTTGTAATAATAATGTTTAAAAAGGTTGCTCAGATATTAATTTACCTTAAATAAATGAAAAGACAAGAGGCATTTGGCAAAGTAGGAACACGTTGGGTCAATTAAATGCTATGTTGGGGAGAGCCTGGACAAAATACGTCTTCTCAAAATCTTTTGATTTACTAAGTTTTGGACGTCAATTTATATAGTTCATGAGGTACAATAAAACATATTTCTACATTCCCAAAAAGTATCTCAGTTGTAAATCAACAAACACAAACGTCTGATAAGGACGCAGATGGATCTTGATCTCAGGAAGAGGCAGTGTGGGCCAGTATGTATGTGTCAAGATGTATGGCATGCAAAACGTGTGATCACTACATGTGATGTGTCTGTTGTGTTCTGATTGGTTAAGTGTGCCTATCTCTATGTGGTATCTAGCTTTGTGGCATTTCTGAGAAACGCAAGCCTTTGACCAAACAGGTTTCTTTGGGGCCAATTATCTCGGACTTGTTTGTGGTGTAACTATCTCTCAGCGGAATTGATCAGGGTTTTCCTTAGGTGCATGTGTGTCTATGTTTTATGGGGGACACAACATGTAACCTGTTACTCGATAGGTGTGGGCATGGGTCACAGGACCTGCCTGACCATGTATCTTTGACTGGGGCCAATGGAGATGTCACCTTGGGTGAATCTGACAGCAATGATGTGAGTTCATTGGAACTCCAAAAAATAATATGGCAGCCATTGGTGTCATTTTCATCGACACTATCAACATGGGGAAATCAGTTGTCATCTTGTACATTGGTATTTTTTGTACTGGCTTCAACGAGGTTATGTATGCTCTGGCCTGGACGTACATTGACATTGTTTTCATTCACAAGAATAATATTATCATATGAGCATGGATCACGGAATACATTGGTATCATTACTGCTCATGTCGGCGCTGCTGTGCGGGCACAAATTCTGGTATTCATTGACATTGCATGACAGGCATTGTGCGTGTCCAGGCTCTGGCAAAGGTTCACATTGCATTTACTGATTTTGCCATTGTCGGGCCTGCACATATCATGATATTCATTGACATCGCATACATCCATTCTGGCATTTAATACACTAGTTTTTTTTTATTATTCTGATTTTTATTTTGGAGGTATGAATTTGAGGAATATTTAATGTTGAATAGTACTTTTTAATAATTGTGGTAGTTGTATACAATTCGAATGTTTATTATAATATATTTCTAATTCTATCTTCTTTTAATATTCAGTTTTATAAAAGTTATATTTAAATGTATAAATAATTTTATGTTTGCATTTATATTCATTAGATGCATTGAATATTACTGTAGAGTACTTTATTTGTGCAGTTAATCAAAACCTTTACAAAAGTGCAGCTTTTTAAAAGGAAGGAGACAAAAACATTTAAGAATTTAAAACAATGAATATTTGTACAAAACGTTGCTAAAATCTCCATTTGATTCCATTTGTAAAAAGAAAAAAAAACAGGCGATAACTATGAGAGAAAAAAAAACCAACATTGATGGGCAGAACAAGACAGTAATTCAGTATTGACCAAGCGTCCACTAACCCGACTCTCCCATTTGGGGATCCCCTACAATATGAGGGGAGGTGGCCTTGAGTAATATGCGGGTATGGTAAACAAATTTCCCAAAACTGGCCATATGCTTCACAGTATCCAAAGTGTAAAGTTGTTGGACTGCCTCCTTTGCAGTACGGGTGCCCAGATGGAGGAGAATGGGTCTGAGGTAGATTCTGCGAGCAGACTGGAGGTCTGGGCAGCAGAGTAGGATATGTGCCAAGGACTCACGTTTGTAATTACAGAGGCGGCACTCCATTGTTCCCAGCTTTGTGTTCACGGTTGGGTATAGTTCTTTTAAAGGGAGAGGGTGTAGTCTGGTGGCTAAAATCCTATGTAGGGCCTGCCTCCCCACGGCCTGCGTCAGATGAAGTTTCCGACTGGAAAGTGTGTGGGGGAGGTTGTGGGTCTCATGAAAGCCTCTGGCTGCCAGGGATTCCATTTCCGGAGTGCAAGAGCATAGATGCAGTTGCTTTTTTTTATTGTAGATTTGATAATTGTCTACTTAATTGTGCTGGGGTCCCAGTTCTCTGTTGCAAGTTGCAGGAGAACTTTAGCTGAAGCAAGACAGGTGGACCATGGGTTCCTAGGTTGTAGGAAAATAAATCTTAAGACGGCTTTCATAGAATTAGCCGCCGCCGCCGTATTTAGGTAGAAGTATATCGCCAAAGCCGCCAGCTCTTCTAGCTTTTGTTGATTAAGATCAAATTCCAAACAAATTGAAGTATTTCTAATGCAGGCTGGTAGACTGAATAACTTTTTGTAAGCAGAACAGTGTATTTTTTCAAGGGCCTGAACAAATTTCCCTGGAAATGCCTGTTGCGTGTAATTGAGGGACAGTAAGAGTTTGGCCCGCAGTACTCTTTGTATGGCAATTGTTGATGGACTGTCCAGAGTAGCATATAGTTTGCAAAAGGCGTAGGTGACCATTTTCCCCTTCTGCTGCAATTTGTGGAGGTGCACCCATTGGCGACCCGATTCGCTGAGCCAACCTCCAAGATAATTATAAAATTGGACACAGTCCAGGGTCAGTGTGCCCAACTGCCACTTTGGCACTTTTTTTTCCGGGTAGTGGCCAAAGTTCACTATTTTAGACTTAGTTGGATTGGCGACCAGTTTGTTTCGAGTATTGTAATCTGACAGGGCCATGAGGGCTTTTTGAAGACCTGTTTTAGTGTGGTCGAGGAGGACTAGGTCATCAGCATACTGTAGCAGCTGTATCTTAGTATGGCCGATCCTGGGGGTAGCTAGAGTGGCTCCGTACAGAGCCCGGCCCATGTCTGCAATGTACAGATTAAAAAGCATCGGAGCCAGGATACACCCCTGCTTTATTCCCCGATTTGTGTTCATTTTCTCTGTGGCGGTCTGACTGGAAAGTTTAACCCTTACCCAGGTTCGCGAATATAGGGATTTGATGGGTTGTAATAAGGGCGGATTGATATTCCAACGCGCCAGTTTCTGCCAAAGGATGGAATGGTCAACCCCGTCCAAACCTGCTGAATAATCGATGAAACAGGCAAAAAGTGTCAGGGTGCAGTGGGACAACGCTTGGTGGGCTATTTATGACAGGGCGATAATATTGTCCACGGTGGAGCCCCCTGGTCTGAACCCGGTCTGATAAAAGGGCAAAAGGCCTTCCTTGCTGACCCATTCCACTAATTTTGCCAGAAGTAAACTTGCATAGGCCTTGCCCTCGATGTCCAACAGGGTGCTCATTCGATAGTTTCTGGGGTCGGTGTGTGACCCTTTTTTGTATATCGGTTGCAGAAGTGAACCCCTCCAGGAATCTGGGATTTCCTCCAGGAGCCTACATTCAGCGTATAGCTGGGCCAGGGTGTCAGACCAAAAGTCTGTGTCTTCCCTAAAGAGGGAACCTGGTAAAGCATTGGGACCGGGGGCTCCATTCTGTCAGATCTTTTTTGGGATGGAACAGACTT
This sequence comes from Triturus cristatus, assembly GCF_964204655.1. Taxonomy (NCBI): domain Eukaryota; kingdom Metazoa; phylum Chordata; class Amphibia; order Caudata; family Salamandridae; genus Triturus; species Triturus cristatus. Next base: position 721,425,054 of record NC_140588.1, read on the forward strand.
CGACCTTTACCTGGAAGAATTAAAGCAACCGGAGGTGTGATGGAATCTGCTAAGATGTTATCTTTTCCATCCCCAAATGTTGTAAAACTGTTCTGCGGGGTGCCATTCGGATCTTCGGTGTACAAACTTTTCACATGAGCTACCCAAGTAGCTGCTTTGAGAGGGTTCTCTCTGTTAGAAGTCCAATGGAGTAATTGGTTTAAATATTGCCAAAAATCTTGGGATTTGCCTAGCACCAACAGCTCGAAGATCTTCAGCCATTTTGCCTCTGTAAGTTCACGTTTTACCTTCCAGACCTGTTGTGAGTGGTTTGTTGCTGCAGATTTAAGTTCCTTTTTGGCGGTCTCTGACCCCATTTTTTGGTATGCCCTTCATTTGGCCTTTAGTTCTTTAGTACTTTGCTTTATTGCAGGAACTTGACCCAGGGTGAATGTCAGGTTTGAAGAGATTCTGTGTGAGGTGCCCCCTCAAAGCAGTGAGGCTAGATCATATGCAATTTGTCCCATTCCCCTTTAAGGCCCATGTTGTTAGGACCGGTCTGCAATCCAATCCATGTTGTTTTCCATACAGCAAATTCTTTGATTGGCATTGACCCCCATTTGGTTCTTCTGAGGAGCCTGTGCTGTTCTTCGCCTTGGGACATTCCTATGAAGCGAGGGGTGAAGCGGATATCCACAGCGATGGTTAGATGCAAAATTAAAGCGGCGTGGTCACTTTCACTCCGTGGGAGCATTTCAAAATGTAACATATATTTTTGTAACCTTTCACTTAGTAAAATATAATCTATAGTAGTCTCATTTTTGTAGGTGGGTGCGTAAGTTACCCACGGCTTGGACTTTGCAGATAAGGAGTGCGTAGTGGCCAGCTTATATTTCCGCATGAAGGCATTGAATTGCCCGGAACACTCCACGGACTGTCTTTCCGGGTGGTTCTCTCCTATTTAGTGCATGTTAAAATCCCCGAGGAAAATAGGTTCCATGGGTGCAAACTGTGTGAGCAAAAATACAATCTGGGCAATCAGCTGAATTAGCTTATTCTTGGGAGCCGGCCCATATGGATTGTAATATACGTTGATTAAAAGTGAGGATAATGGGCCCTCAGCCGTGTTTAGGCCTTTCAGGGTGCCGGCTAGGAGCATGTCAGAGGCGTTCTTTATCTCTGTAAAATGAACTTTCAAGGCATGTTTAATGTATATGGAGATGCCCCTGGCAAGTATACCAAATATTGTGCTTTTAGTTGCAGGTTTGAAATATTCTGCATAGCCTCATATTGCAATCGATGTAGTTGCCCACGTTTCTTGGCCACAAATTAAATTGGCCCCTTCAAGGAGCACGGTCGCCGATGAACTTTGCAGGACCTTGGACATCCCTGCAACATTCCAGGTCATAATGCTTACTGCTTGGATGTTGTCAGAAGGGTGTCTGGGCTGAGAAGGGCTATTTCTTGGGGCAAGCCTGGCCTTTAGCGATCCGAGCCCCTTACTTGATAGTGACCTGAGTTTTATTGGCCAAATTAGCGGCGACCCAGCCCCAATAGGCTGAATTTGGAGAGGTTGGGGGGAAGTGGGGGTGGGTTTTGTGTATGGAGGTGACCTGTCTCCCCCCACACAGACTGTCAACCCTGCACTGGATATTCAGGTTTACTTGTGCAAGGGAGCTGTCCCCACCACAAATCCCCTTCAGTATGCTGGACGTGGGGGGGGTTCTTTGTGGGTGCCCGCAGAATATAGGGATACTTCTCCTGTTCCAGCCTTCTCACGGCGATCACCCATTCTGCAAATTGATCTTTTTCCATCAGGACTCTATCGGCGGTGTCCACATTAGCCAAAGTTATGAAGGTTTGCTCCTTCCCTGGTTGTGAAGGCAGGGGGGTGAATTGGACCCTGACTATATCACCGGTTGTAATTTGGGACAATGACTGTGTGGTGAAGGAGAGTCAGGATATTTGTTCTATTGATAGAGTCATTATTTCCCTTTGAAGTGTAGCCTGGTATCATACTCGTTTTTGCCAAGTGGCCCCGCCCGAGTTTCCCATGGGTGGCCCGATGGTCCCAGCGTTATGAAGTGGCATTTATGTTATTGAAGTTTTGCCCACGTGGTCCGGCCTAAGCTGGGAGGCTTGCAGGAGGCCTGGGAGATCAGGCCCCATCTCTTGCTTTGGACTTGGGGGATTTGTTCTGATGGGGTGGGGAATTAAGCAGGTGTGGAAGGGCCGTTGGTGGACCTTGAAAAGTTCACAGGCTTATTGTTGGATTTCCTCCGTGCCTGGGGTCATTCATGATTCTAGTAGAGCTTGGAGCCCTAATAGGGCTCAAGATGGCTGCGATGTTCCCGGTCGGCAACCTCCCATTGTTGATTACCTTTAAGATGGTAGGGGCCGCCAGACTGCACTGGTTCGATGTTGGCACAAAGTTTCTAGGCCTCCAAGCATATGAGTCCTCAGCTTCTCAGAGGCCTCCCTACAGCTGCATCCACCGCTGTAAGCAGGTTGGTTGGGTGCGTGTTCAGTGGAATTGGGGACGGTGGAGATTTGCTATTGGGCTTCTTACAAAATATAGAGAAACGAGACTGATTGTGACCCGGATCAATCGTTCGGATGTAACGTTTATTTGTTCAGTGGCAGCTATGTTGACCTGGTGAGTTCTCAGTGCTAAGCTCCTGACTTGCTTCTTTTGTTTTTTGAGGCGTTTCTTTTCTCTCTGAGTTATTAGTGGGGCAGACTGTGCTACTTCTGGCCGGCTGGTAGGCCCTGGAATTATGGAGGGACATCCCCTGTTTGATTACCCTCCCCATCAAATGCTTTTGAGGTAAAGGAGGGGAGGGCTGAGTTGCCGTTGTCGTTGGCCGCTGATGTGATGAAATGGGCTCCAGGTCTTCGTCCCCGACCACTGCCGGTGTGTAGCCCCTGGTACACTGCTCTGTGTTGGTTAAATCTGAGCGTGTTCTAATACTGAGTTTTAATTCCTCCACTAACGAGGTGAGTACCGTCGGGAGCGAAGTCAGTTTGTCAATTAAGACTGGGCATCTGCAGTCAAACGGGGGGAGTGGAGTGAATAGAGCTGTCACTACTTGCGGCCATCTTATCAATTTTCTTAGCCATCTCAGTCATTTTTTGTGCCATAATTTGCAGAGTGTCCATCTGGAATTCAAGTTTCTCTGATTGCCATGTTAACACATTTATGGTGGTAGAGAGGGATGTGCTGACTGATCCTAGCAGGTTGTCCTGGGCACATGCGAGCTCGAATGGCAGGAGCAATGGTGATCTATATAAAGAATCCCTTATCTCTGGGTCTGTCTTGGGGAGGATCCTATGGTGGTGCATGGGCCGCCTTTGCTCCTGTGGGCTGTGTTACCCGGGGTCAATATGGCAGTGGCCATGTCTTTTTCTTGAATATGACAGGCGTCCACCGGGATTGTTAAACTGTTGTGCAGGCTGCTAAGGCCGCCCCAGCTGTTGCTGAGCCCGAGCCCTCTTCCTGGTTTTCTGCGTGGTTTGTTGAGCTTGTGTCTTATAATCCTGGAGAGGCTCCCAAATTATGGCAGGACTGGGATCTTTTCGTCTGCCCCCTAAGCAATATAGATGTAAAAGGTCAAAAAGATGGCTCCATCTCTGTTGGTGGGGGGGCTGGATCTATTGTCCCTGCTCCTGTTGTAATACCAACCTTTGGGGGTTCACCTTTTCTGATTGATGCTCCAAAAATCTCAAGGCCCTTGAGAGCCTCATTGTCGTCCTGTATAAGTATAAGGGACGTTGTGTCCGTGGCTGTTTCGGGACGCTCAAAGGGCTGGGCGGCCCTGAGTGTGGCGCCCAAATTTGGCCGCTCTGGGCTGCACACTGCAGAGACGGGTGCCTTGGCCCTTGCCCAACTATGCAGATCGTACGTGTTCGCATCCTTGGGCTGGTCCTTGGAATGGTCGAATTCCCCCCCCTTAGCGGTCTTGTTGATAGACATGTCCTGAACCGTGACCACCTCCCTCCGGCGAGGGCAATGGTGCAGGGGGGCAGAGGGGCAGCTGAGGGAGCGTTCAAGGAAAATCCACTGGCTGTGAGTGGAAGGGCCACGTGTTAGTAGTTGGGCTACGGCTGAGTAGTGTGGAGGGATAGGATCGAGTAAGTAAGAACGGAGGAAATTTAGTTACCCAGGCGAGGAGAAAGTGATGCGGGGAGAGGCAGTACTACGCAAGGCAGGAACCGTGTGGAAGCAAATTCTGGGCCGGTTTGCGGGGGGCATGAGAGCAGGGCTCACTGGGCTGCCGCAAGCTGCCCCCAACCTAGTTGTGACACCTCCACGGACACTCCCAGGCACTTCACTTTGCGGCCTCCACTAATGGTGGCCGCTCTCTCGCCCTCAGGAACCCCCGCTTGCGAACTACATGGTGCACTTGCCTGCTGAGTCTTGCCGCGCCACTCTGCCAGGCCGCCGCTGTCCGTTCCAACCCGAGGCTGTGCTGGGGGCTGTGCAAGGGAGGTCCGGACAGCCCGGCAGTCAACCGCCAATCGTCGACCACCCATCTAGGTTGCCTCCAGAACCTTCCAAGTACTGAGTGTCCGCTCTCCTGCTCCGCTCAGCACTCCACTCCACGCTCCGCTCGGCACTACACTCCTCGCCCCTGAGTTGCACTTCTATTGAATATTACTCCTGCACTTAATGCTCTTTACCCGATGCTTGTTGGACTGGAGTTAGAATAGCAAATTTTGCCCAAACACAGGTATGCACTATCCCCAGTGTTTGCCAGATTGGAGTTAAAATAATAAAGCTCACAACTGCAATATGTGCACTTGTCACAATATTTGTTAAACTGCCACAAAAATAGTAAAATCTGACCCCCACTATGTGTGCACTTTCCCTCATGTTTGTTAGATTGGCGTTAGATAGGTAAGTCTGAATACCCCCCATTTATGAACTTCCCCTGATGATTGATTGAAGGATTACAATTAGAATAGTAAATGTGATCCCCCATTCTATATACTTTACCAAACAGTTGTTAGAAGACAAAATTGGATACCCCAGTCTGAGTGATTGTAGAATCCCAATGGTTGTTTGATTTAAGTTAGAATAGTAGCTCGGCCACCAATATATACAATTTCCCCAATGTTTGTTTAACTAGATTTAAGAATTGTAAATCTAACCCTTACCCCTAATCTATGCACTTTCTCAAATGTTTGTGAGATTGTAGCTAGAATAGTAACTCAGGCCTCCCAAAGTATACATTTCCCCTAATGTGTCTTAGGTTGTAGTTAGAAGAGAAAATCTGATAACTCAGTCCCATTGTATGCAGTTTACCAATGTTTGTTATTTTGGAGTTATAATAGCAGATTTATGCCCCTTTCCCAATGTTTGCATGTTACCCAATGTTTGTGAAACTGTATTTAGAATAGTAAATTGGACTCCGGTTAAACTCTCAATCAATGCACTATCCCCAGTGTTTGTTAGATTTAAGTTGGAATAGTAACTAACCTCCCAACATAAGCATTTTTCCCAATATTTTTTAACATTGGGTTTAGAACAGAAAATCTGCCCCCTCCCCCAATGTATGTGTGTTCTGTATTATTTGTATTAATTGGAGATAGTGTAACAAATCTACCCACTTCATGAGTGCACTTTCATCAATGTTTGATAGACTGGAGTTAGAATAGTAAATCTGGCATACCCAATGCATACATTTTGTCCATTGTTTGTTAGACTGGTATTAGAATAGTGAGTCTGATCTCCAATGTATGCACTTACCCCATATATATTAGATTGTACTTAAATTAGTACATTTAACACCACCAAAAAGTTTTGCTTTTTCCATTTTTGTAGGACAGTAGTTAGAATAGTGTATTTGAAATGTAGTTTATTTTTCAATGGTTTGGATTGTATTGAGGTTACTACATGTTACTGGAATGTTCTGAGATATTTAGAAAAATTGTAATTTAAAAGTATGTATTTTAAATGTATTCTATTTCTTTATATTATATGCATATTATGTTTTTTTTTTTTTTTTTTAGTCCTCATTACCCAGGTGTATACCAATCAGAAGCCATTGATCGCTTCCCGGAGGCGCCTCTAGTGATCTTTTGACAACCTGGCATGATACCCTCTACACCTTGCCATCTGTTCTCAACCTTTGGTACCCAACCGGCTGGATGGCAAGTGGCAACCTCCAGACTTTATTGGCAGTGCAGTGAAGAGGGGGTTAATCATTGTACTTAGTTGGTTAATGACTGTACCCACTCCTCATAAGGAAGCCAGAATGCATTCCGCTTACGTTTATGTGTTCTGTCTCGCTTATTAACGTATTTAATTGAAGCCAGCCATTCTATTGCCCTAGGGGAAATTTCTTTGACCCAGTTTTTACAAATCTCCCTCCGCGCCAGTAGTATTAAAAGAAATATCAATTTTCTTGAATTATTTGGAAGAGATTTATAATTATTTGTAAGCCCAAAAAAAAACATTAATTCGCTTACCTCGAATGCTTCCCCAAGTATAGAAGAGATCGTTTCACTTACTTCCAGCCAAAATCCTTGAATCTTTGGACAAAGCAAAAACATATGAATGTCATCACCTCTTTCCTTTTTGCATTTTGAACATCTAGCTGGTGCTCCACTACCCAGTTTAGACAATCTTTAAGGAGTTCAATAAACCCTGTAAAGACAGAAGAGGTGGTTCCGCCTTAAATTTGCAGGCCGAACTGTGGTGTATAGTAAATCGCATGATACTTGCCATAAATCTTGAATCTGTTCTCCTGGCAAGCAGTTCTCCCACAGTTCCGCCGGCAAGTTGAAATCTCCATCCGCAGTCTCCATTAATAACCAGTAGAGTTTCGCCACCTCTCTTTTCACATTTCCCCTGACTAAAAAAAACTCTTCCAATTTACTGGATAGTCCTGCTCCACAGCCGTCAGTGAGACTCCAACTCAACATTTGCAAGTACTTGAATCTCGAAATTTGACGGTTAGATAGTGTTTGGATCTCTTCCCAGGGAATTAAGGACCCTCTCATTATCAATTGACTCCACTCAATAATTCCTGCGTTCTTTAATGGACGTGCCATGCAGTCTTTTGTCCATTCTGGGGATCCAGGAGAGTCAAAAATTGACGCAAATTCGCTATAATAGCTGAGTTTTAACTCTCTTCTGATTTCGGGCCATGTTTCCGCTAAACTCCGTAAACTCTTTAAACTAAATCTTTTAAAGAAATGCGGATCACCATATTTGTATATAAAACCATGTTCTCCCCCTTTTATATTTTTTAGCATTGCTGTATACATCCTTCCTATTTCTGAATCATCTGGTCCCTTAAATAGCTCTTTTCCACCTTTTAGTAAAAATACCCTGGCATAGTATATTAAATCTGGCAGCTTTAGGCCCCCCTTCTCATGTTTACATCTTAGTTTTTTCCACGAAATACGTACACCTTTAGAGGCCCAAATAAAGCTAGATATTTTAGATTGAGTTTTTTTTCAGCCACTCATCTTTAAAGGCCAGTGGAATATTCTGGAAGAGAAAAGTAATCTTGGGGAGGATAGTCATTTTAACAATGTTGATTCTTCCATAGATAGATAAAGGCAGGTGAGACCATCCCATAAGTAATTTCCCTATTTCCTTGTTGACCCTTTGAAAATTGAATTCTGGGATTTGCTCTATTTTCTCCGTGATCTTTATGCCCAAGTACCGCATTTCTTTTTTAACACAATTGTCTTGCGTGATAATATTCCAGGCCATGATGACAGTTTTCCTCTGATTAATTTCATATTCTGAAATCTTTCCAAATCCCGCTGCCAACTCATACACTTTTGGCAGTGCTGAACTGAGGTTGGAAGTATAAACCACCAGATCGTCTGCATATAACCCCACTTTTTTTCCTAGCTCCTAGAGCAAAAGTGGAGTATCTCCTCATGCTTCACAATTTTTTCTGCCAACGGTTCAATGTATAAATTGAAAAGCAGGGGGGATAACGGACACCAAGTCTCGTCCCTCTAAAAATATTGAATTTTTCCGTTAGCCTCCCATTTATTAAGATTTTTGCTGTAGGGATTTTGTAAATTTGTCTTATTGCCCGGCAAAAATTTCCTCCTAGATTGGACAGAGTTAATATTTCATGTAGGTACGACCAGTTCACCCGATCGAATGCCTTGGTCGCATCTACTGTAATAACCGCTAATGGCGCGTTTTCTACTATAGCTAAATCAATAGCATCTATTAGGCTGTATGTTAAGTCCTTGATACTCCTTCCTCGTACAAACCCCTTTTGATCTTCATGGAGGAGTACTTCGGCTATTCCATTAAGCCTATCCGCTAATATTTTTGAGTAGATCTTATAATCCGAATTTAGCAGTGAAATAGGTCTATATGAATCGCAGCAGTCCGGTTTTTTATCGGGTTTAAGAATCAGAGTCACTATGGCCTCATTGCACGAGGGAGGAATCTCTTCACCATTTTCAAAGATGGCCGTAAATAATTCGCTAATCGCTGACAACAAATATTTACCTAATTTCTTAAAGACTTCCATGGGCAGCCCATCAGGCCCCGGTGCCTTACTTGATTTCCCTCATTTGATGGCATTTTCTATTTCTTCTTCTGTTATTGTCTCGTTAATTACATTAATTTCGAGTTCCGATATCCTATGAGGGAGTTCTTGCTCAAGCAAAGTTGATACCCCTTTCCCTGTTATACATAGATCCTCTTTGTATAATTTCTCATAGTAGTTTAGCAGCGTATCCTCTACGTTAGCCCCCGCTATGGATGGACCTCCAGCATTGTCATAATTAAGTTCTTTTATGAAATTCCTAGCCTGGTCACTTTTTATTTTCCAGGCAAATAACTTGCCACAGCCCTCCCCATAGTTAAAATGGGCCAACTTGCCATCTCTCTTGCATCCGTCTTTCTATTACAAAAAATAAGTCCATCTTAAGGGTTTGGATCTCTAACTGTCCTGCTTCATAATCTACTTCCTTGCATTGTATTTTATGTTCCAAACACTGGATTTTATTTTCTATACTGGTAATTTCCATCTTTCGCTGTTTATTTTTATATAGCTGAATTGCTGTAATCCTACCCCTTAGAAAGGCCTTATAGGTGTCCCAGACTATCCCTACTGGGCCGCTGCGTAAATTATTATAAAAGAATTCCGGAGATTCCAAGCCCAATTTGTTAATCGTTTCATCGTCAAACAGTATGGAACGATCCATAGTCCGTCTGCGTTGAGTCGCTGCAGTTGGCGGAGCTAGCATCAATGTTATTGCTGAATGATCAGACATGTGTGCTCCCACATGATTCACATTACACACCTGATCTTTTATGTTCTGGTCCACCAAAAACAGGTCTATTCTAGACTGATGCCCATATTTCTTATTATTAAAAGTAAAACTCTTTATGAGACCCTTCTTTTCCCTCCATATATCGCATAGTCCCAGGGTCTTCATTGCATTTTTTATTAGTGCCCTAGACTTATTATGTGTTATACTCCTGCTTTTAGTTGAGCGATCCAGACTATCATTAAGGACCACATTAAAATCCCCTGCCACTATGACAGGATCAGGGAAGTCCAGCAATTCAGCAAGCAGGTCACCAAAAGGAGTAGGGTCATCAGTATTAGGCCCATAATAGCCCACTATCGTATATGGTTGATCATGGTATTTAACTTTTACAATTACCCACCTTCCAGCCCTATCCACCTTACTGTCAACTACTTTCATTTGGGGGTTGTTTTTAAACAAAATTGCCACACCCCTTATGGTGACCAGCTGTTCTGTGCATACCATGCTTTGGACCCATCCCCTATTCTTAAACAGCTCTCTCATCTCATCCCCCATTAAATGTGTTTCTTGCAGCAAAATAACTTGGGCAGAGGAATCTTTCAGGTATTGCAGGATCCTCTTGCGCCTATGACCCCCCCCTTAATCCATTTACGTTCCATGATAGGAACTCTATCAATGGTTTCTGTTTAGCTGCCATATTTATATTCTTTTTTTTTTCTGGCTATGTTTCTAACTGGGTTTTGCTGCGTACTGAGGACATAATTTTTTTTCCATTTTCTCCCTATGCTCCCACACCCGTGCATCAAAAAATGAAAGTGCCCCCCTAACCCTTGGGAAACCCCCCTCTTCTATCCTAAAGGCAAAGGCCTGATTGTGGTAGGGTTTTAAGGGTTTTATACATACTCTATATATGCTCCTCCGAAAGGAAGTAATACTAACTTTGTGCTCAGCTTGATAAAAGAAAAAGTGTTTGAATTGCATAATAACAGGAAAGATGCTTCGATCATACTCCAGCTCCTGATATTGATTTTATAAACTCTTCTGCTTCCTCAACCCTGCGAAAAGTCTGCATCTTATTGTTAAACATTACACGAAGGCTGGTAGGGAATTTTAATTGGGCCGTAGCTCCCAAGTTTTTAAGAGGCTCAATCAGTTTTCCCAATTCCCATTGCTTGGTTGCTGTTAATTGTGAGATATCTGACCTGATCTCAAAATTGATACCCTCTACAATCAACAAGCCTTTTTTGAAGGCCTTAAGAAGAATTTCTTCCTTAAAACTGTATGTGTGGAAGTTTATCAAAATCTTCCTTGGTTTAGCTCTGTTAGCAGTCTTTCTATATGGGTCTCTATGCACCCTCTGTATGTCAGAAAGAAGTTCTTCCTTTGTCCATTTGACCTGTAACCCTTCCTTAATCAGATGAATCACGATCTGTCTTATGTCTTCGCCTTTTAAGCAGCTGGAGATTACATCTCCTTTGGTTGTTTTCCATTACCTCTATTTTATCCCTTAACTGCTGCTCATTAGTCCTAAGGTCTCTGATCTCTTTGGTGTTGACCTCCACTTGGGATACCAGAACTTTCATCCCTATCTCCAATTGGGCAGTTCTTTCTGTCACCTCATCTAGATTTTTCCCCAAATTCTCACAAACAGTCCGAATTTCTTTTTGGTTTGATTCTGATACTTCAAATCTGTTTCTAACCTCAGTTGTCAATAGGCAAATCAAATCTGCAACTGATTGCTCCTGAACCTGTGACGAGGGTTGTACTTGTGGCAGGTCAATTTGACTCCTTTCAGTTATAGGATTACTTCCACCCTCATTAAGTACTCCACTAGGGGGTTCAGGCAGTGTCTTGGGAGTCGCTGCCTGCGACTGGGCAGAAGAATTAGGTTCATCCTCCATCCTTCCCTGACTGAAATGCTGATGTTCTAGAGAACTCGGAAGTCCTGCCAAGACCTGAAATCTATTGGTAATATTAGTACTAACTGTCTCAGCTTCCCTTTGTGGTCTAGAGTCAGGGGATCCTACAGTGGGATTCTTTAGGAGCAGTGTTTTTGGGGCCACCTTGAAAAAAGTTCTGAGGGAGGGGGTTATTTTAGGGTTTAGTATCTGAGGGGCATATGTATCAACTGAATTTTTAATCGCAAACGCTGCGATTCGCAAAAAACAGCGCTTGCGATAAAAAATTCTCAAAACGGGATGTATGAGGCAAATTCTCATCGCAAATTTAAGGAATCGCTAATTTAGCGATTTCTTAATTTTGCGTAAGCATTTAAGAAATCGCAAATTGTGATTTCTTAAATGATATGTAACATGCACCAAAGCATTGCGAATTATCCTTAAGAAATTGCAAATTACCACCAACTTCTAGTTGGTGGTAATTTGCGATTTCTGTTAAAAATGCACTTTTTGGAATTTTACAAAGTGCCACGTGGCGCACATACATGCCCTTAGGGCATGTATGTGCGCCATATGCACACACATGCTCATTTCAGGGGTGCATCAGGGTGTCATCATGACACTCTTGCACCTTTGAAATTATTCTCAAATTGCGATTAGCAAATTGCGAATCACAATTTGAGAATTACTTCCCATTCATTCCTATGGGTCTCCTGGCCCATAGAAATGAATGGGAAGGTATTCCTTAATTGCGATTTCGCAATTTGCTAATCGCAATTAAGGAATTTTAAGAAATCGCAAAAGTTTTGCGATTTTTTAAATACATTCCGTTTTGCAATTCTCAAATAGCTATTCTTTAAAAATCGCTATTTGAGAATCGCAAATGGAGATGTTGATACATATGCCCCTGCGTCTCTTGACTACCTTTAGATCTCCTCCTCTTTTTCGGAGTAACCCACTCTTCTGTGCCCAACACCCCTTGTTTTAAAACCGAAGGACACTGCTCCCCTTTCATATAATTTTTACTTCTGCCACTTCTCAGCCGATATCGAATTTGTTCCTCCTTTACTCCCTCTGCTTTTTCCACTTGTTTGGCAAGAGGGAAATTAACTCTGTTTAAAGTCCTGTGTGTACTCTTTTCTTTTACCCCGACCTCTTTACACTCCTCTGTAGTTTCTACCCTGACCCCCTCCTCCTCAATGAGTGCTTTCACACTAGGTGCAAACTGTCCTTCTTCACCATATGTTTTATAGTATTTAATACGTTTGCCCAAACTGCCCTGATTTACTGCGTCTCCTTTGCTCTTTGTATTTATTTTCGTACCTGCTTTTGGCTTGTAGGATCCTCCACTGCCGGGTCGCTGCATTAAAGCCTTTCTTCCTCTACCAAGCTCCCTCGCAGCTCGCGCCCAGCAGGGATCAAAAATTGCCGAGCTCTGCCGGAAACCCAGGCTCGTAGGGCAGCGAGCCTCCGTTGCATCCTCCAGGGCTTCTCGACCTCTTGCCACCTAGTGTCTTGCCGGAAACCACTTCCTCCACCAACCGGCAAATCCAAAACCTAGGGTCGGGAGCAGGAGAAAAAAAAACGGCCGAAAAACCGCCGAGGCCAACCGCCACCAGCGAAAAGAAAGCCCGCACACCCACTGCCGAAAAGCACCAGAGAGGAGCGTCAGATGCCAGTAACCAAGCACCTTCCCTTTTCTTCTGCTTAATCCATTTTAGTTAAATTTTTTTTTTTTTTTTTGCACCTTACATCACCGTCACCATCACTGAGCTTAACAGCGTACTAAACCGGAGGGTTAAGCAACTTCATCTGCCACCGCAACCGCAACCCGGAGTCTCCGCGACCACTTGCTAAGCGGCCGCCATGTTTCTCCCGCCACCGCATTTTATGTTTTTGATTATTTTCAGTTGTATGTGTTTTAGTATTTTAAAATAATACGTTGTGTTACATATTCTCAAGAAGATGTATAATAATTCAATACATTTAATATATTTTTTAACATACTAATAGACTTGTTTAAATTGTGTTTTGTAATGTATTCATTATTGATGATTTTATTTGTATCATAGATTTATTGTGATGTGTATTTTAATATTCTCTATTTTTACTCTACCAAACACAATTATTTTACAGTGACACATTTTCAAGAATTGTTTTCCAAGTTAATAAATTAATGTTTATAAGCTACATTTTAAAATTACAATAAAGATAATTACAATTAAACACAAATGCAAGTATATACTTAATATTCTGGAGCACAATAATTAGGTAGTCAATATTTTATATGTTACAGTAAAAATCAGTAAAGTCCATACTTCAGTTGTCTATATTTTGAGAACAACATTTGTTCTGCAACTATGTTTTTGTGGCTGATATTCTGTCATACAACTGTAAAGTGCATGGGTTGTAATCTTGGAATGTGCTATATTACCATGATTATCTACTAATCCAAAAAGTATGTTATTTACACTTTGGATCATAATTCTTATGCATTTTCAGTAGTGGTTATAAAACACCTCTTTATCAGGAATGATGTAATCATTATGGATTAACTATTATGCATTTTTTGGAGAAAATTCAATTATCAACAGTAATGCCCGAAAGTAGTATATATAGCAGCCTACAGCAGTATTACATATTATATATTATAATTTCAAAATATGTTTTCCTACTTCAAAAAGCTTATGTTATGTCACCTAGAAAGGGTATCCTAATGAAGGGATGTGGATGAAAGATGGGGACTGAGGGTAAAATAGGTCTAGAATAGAAAGGTTCTCAGTTGTTTTTTTTCAAGAAAGGAAGGGAGCTAATCATAATCAGGTCCAGGGGGAGTTTGTTCTTGGTGATGGTTGTCATATATGAGAAGGAATAGCCTCCAAATCTGAAGAGAAGAATGCAGGGACGTCAGCTAAGTGCTGGTAACAAGAACGAAGAAGATGAGTGGGCTGGTGAAAATAAATTCTTTCAGATACTGAACACCATTATTGTGAAGAGCATTGTGGGCATGGAGGAGAAGCTGGAAGGGAGCCATATTCTGGATGGGAATCCAGAAGAAGGTTTTAATATGTGGGACTGTGGAGACCTGGGCAGGCAGGTTGAGAAACAGCTGGGCGGACACATTTTGAATAATTTGGGGTCAATGGATCAGGTAAGCCAGGATGTCAACATACAGGCCATTACCATAACCAAGTCAGCTGGTGATAAGTGCCTGGGTTACAGTTTTGTGTCATTCGATCTTGATCCATCTCAAAATTTCGCAGAGCATTCTTCGAATGCTAAAGAAGGATGGTGAAACTGAGTTATTTTGATCAGTCATATAAAGCTTGATGTTTAGTATGAAACCCAAGCTTCCAGTGAAGTTGGTGGGACAAGAGATGACCCCAACTCCAATGATGTGTAAACTACAACTTTGGAATAGTTCTACAAGTTGCTCTTTCCCACCCACAAGTGGTACAGTAAACTTGGTTCAATGCACCAACGATGAATGTGAAAGACAGGTTATTGTAGCCCCAGAACACTACTCAATGTATCGTTGAAATAGAATGATTGCTTTTGGGTTCCTAACAGTCCCTATGAAGGGATCAGGGGTACCATAGTAACAGTAATAAACATATTTCACTGTTCACAATATCACACATACACTGCACTAAGACAAATAAACACTTTTAACTAAATGCATGTATAACTACAGGAATAACTTGTTTATCAGTGCATCTAGAATAACTACAGAGAATATGATAAAAACAACAAGAAGACATGTTATAAATAACAAGAGTAAGATGAAAATCTCTAATATGATTAAAATGTCATCTAGAACCTAACACCCTAATATCTACTTCTTTGCGCTGCATTAAGAGAGCATAGGAGGCAGAGCAACTTGCATTCTAGAGTTTCTTAGGGATAAGAGGTGAATGGCATACCTTGTTTACAGCAAAGACTGTCTTTATCAGCAGAGGCATCAAGACAGTGTCTCCTGCGAAGGGCAAGACACGCTGCAGTAACGGTCTTCCTCCGGAACTCAACTTTATCAGCTTCAGGTGAACTGTAGCATCTGCGGCATGCAATGGCAGTAGGTGAGGCTTTCTCTGGCTGAATCCCGTGTGATAATCTGGGCGAAGGACCTCTCCTGAAAAGTAGTCAAGTGGTAGTCCTTATACACTAAATCTTATCAGAAGTTAGACTTTCTGACATAAGTTTAGGAATGCATGACATAGATTATGTGCATTATTGTGTGCATCTCAGATGCTTCCTGTTGGACTTGGCCCTTTTTGCTGGGTCATCCCTAAACTTCTTACCTTCCTCCTAGTTTTTTTCTGACATGGTGTTGGGGGTTTTAGGACTATGGGCACTTTAGCACTGCTGTCCAGTGTAAAGTGCATGTGCTCTCTGCCCTCCATAGGCTAACATTTGGACCCCACACCCTTATGAAATTACACCTAAATGGAACAAAATAAGTATGTCATGTTTGGTATGTTTGGAATGGAAATAATAAATGCTGTGCAATGGTGTGTGCAGATTTATTATCACTATTTTAGGAATGCCACTTTTAGAAGTTGGTATTCCCGTGTGCTATGCGGTTGCCTGCCTGATGTGTATTGCATGTCTGGTTCTAGAAGTGACCGGGGCTGGTGAGGTGTGGGTGGCTCCAAGGAGAGCAGGGTGAGTCAGCCCAGAGCCAGTTGGGATTGGAACCTCCAAGACCCTTCCAGAAGCTTCTGCCCCCTTCTAGTAGCAGGGCAGACAAAGAGAATGGGAGTATAAATATAGGGGCTGTGACCCCATGAAAGTGTTGTGCTTGTGCTTACTTTGACTGGAGAGGACACTCTGCCAGGTTGAACCGCTGTGGGGCCAAGCTGCTGGCTCCTGGGTGTCCCTACATGCTGGCCTGCCTGTGCCCAGCTCTGCCCCCTGCCTTTTTGGACACACTGCTAGACTGGGAAGAAGCAGCACTGGAGCAAGGACTGCTGCACTACAGGATCGCCACCTCGCCGTGACTGACTGTCCCAAGCGATTGCTGCTCTGCCTGGAAGAAGCTGCCCTGTGATCTGCTGACCTTTGCCCAGCTTACCTCTGCATCTTTGGACCTAGCGCCGTGTGGGCGCTACAACTTTATTCCAGCCACAAAGGACTTTGATTTCTGCCTGCGTTCCAGCATCCCGTGAGTGCTGTATCCCGATACCAAGAAGAAAAGAGCGCTGGTGGCTGCAGCGAGCTGCTGCGGAGTCAACTGCTGTGAGGGAATTTCAGCGTGAGGGATTCCCCCTGTGCTGCTGGGATTGGAGCAGGAGCCCACTCCGCATTTATGCACATTTTAAAAGGGGGGTGCCCACCCGCACTGGAACTTAACTTTAAAGCAGGTGCCCACCCCACATTGCACCTCCGAGGAGAAAGTGAGACGCCGCAAAACCGGAAGTCAGGCGCCTCCACCTGACTGTGGGCAGGACCGGAAGTGAAGTGCCGATCGGAGGACGGGCAAGGTAACAGCCGATTGCAGAGCGGGGCTCCTGTGAGCTGAGGAGAGCCCCGCGTGTTGCCGCATCTGCTGGCTGCAGAGGGAGACAGAGGCACATTGTCGGTGCCTTCTCCCCCTCCTCCATGTTGGAGGAGGCCGGAGGAGGCAAGAAATGCTCCGGTGAGAGCAACTGAGACGCGAGCCTGCTAGGGGCCAGCCGAGGCACATTGTCGGTGCCTGCCCCCGGCTACAAGGAGAGGAACAGAGACCTCGAGGAAGCACCCGGTGAGTGGGGGCTGGACAAGGAGCCGTGCCAGTGCTCCTGAGGCACAGTGCTGCTGAATAAAGTGACCACGGCTACACCGCAGTTGCAGCAGCTGCGCCAAGGGGGCAATCCTTGGTTGTATAATCCCGGAGTGGGGCTGCCCTCAGAGCACAGAGAGTGCTCTGTCCTTTTTGTAGAGTTGCGGTGCCGGGAGCGGCACCAGGAGAGTCCCGGTAACGGGGGCTCTCAGGGCACAGTGAGTGCCAGTTTGGTTTACACAGTGGTACCGCCAGTTAGCGGCAGCTACAAAATTTTGGGGCCATTTCTGGTCATTTGTATGGTGTAATCAGGGCACAAGGCCCTGAAGGTGATGTATGCACCCTGTTAATGTTACTATAGTGCACTGCTGGTTGTATGCCTAATGTATTTACACTGATGTTTATGCCTGATCTAATGTGATCCATGCTTATCGTGATATAATGCCAAGTGCAGTGTTTCACCAGTGGCCACTGGCTGTTTTACATTTATTACTGGTTGTGTTGCTACTTGTGCTTTGTGATGGTTCTGACAGCGGCCCGATTGGCACTGTCCTGTATATAATCCCCTGTAAATTATGATCTGGTGCCAGTGGGCACAGTGTATATATATGTGATTGCATTCTATTGCATTTATGATAATACAAAGGCTATTTTTATATAACCTTGTGTGGAGTCCCTTTTGTGGTGTGCCTCGTGTGTTGCTGCCGTGTGTGTGTTGTGCAAACGCTTTACACATTGTCTCTGAGATAAGCCTGACTGCTCGTGCCAACATACCAAGGGGGTGAACAGGGGTTATCTTCGGTGTGTAACTCCCTTGCCCTGACTAGAATGGGGGTTTCTGCCTGGCTTTGGCGCATGCCCTAGCCTACCAGGAATCCCCATGTTTAACACTTCCTTATGAACATATAAGATAACAGGACATCATTTCAGCCAACACTATGTGGCCTATATGTCTCTATTTGTTCCTAATTGACCTTGACATGGTGAAAAGTAAACACTTGTCCCAGACTAATGTTGCACCAGATGTTATATTTATGACTTTACACTTTTACAGTTCTTCGAAATATAGATGGCAGACATGACAATGATTCTGCATAAATCTGGAAAGATTGTGACTTCCATTGTCTAAGACTGAGAAGATGGCAACCTCCATTATCTAAGATGGAGTCAGGGTCTAAGTAAAATCGAGTCAGACCTTTGGGGCTTTACGTCAACTTCGGCTTGTATGTATGAATGTGATGTCATAGGGGCATATCTAACCATAATGGGTTTAGCTACCGAGTAGGGAAATCCATCCCTTTGATTTACTAGACTCTAAAATATCTTAAATAAGACATACATTTCAACTCAATATGCAACACTTGTCAATACTTGTCACATAAAATAAAAGGCCATCAGTACATTATATGAGTGAAAAATAAAAATGCCATGTGTAGTACATATAGCTAGGCATGAATACTTTTAAGCTTTGCATTGTTTCAGGTGATGAATAATTATCATAATCTTTCTAAAAGGTCTTATCCATGTTAGCAATCAAACATACCAGTGATGAACTGAAATACCCTGGATTATAAATATGTGGTATGTATAAAATAGAGCAAAAATTAAAAAGAGTGGTAAATATGTGTCATTGGTCGGCTCATTTGTTAAGTTCATTCCCCATCAGAGGACAGGTCGAAATTGTCGGGTGCACACACAGCATACATGTGATCTTTAAGAGAACCATACCAAGCGTGTTCATAGTATTGAATGGACCATCAATTGGTTGCTCCACTGAGACATACAAAGGTAATTGTGATTCCTTTCCAGGGGTCTCAAAGGATAGCAATGAGTTAAGCCACTCATCAAGAGCTGTGTCAAAAAGTTCCACTGGTGACACTACTCTAACATATGTAGCATCTTGTAGAAGGGCCAGGTGCATTGCTCTGCATTGTCTCTGGTGCTCATTAGAGGTTGAACAAATGTTTCCATAGCAAGATATGCCACTGAGGACTGTTCCAGCTGTAAATTCAGGCTGATTTTTGTTGGACAGTTTATGTACCAGAACACAGGTTTTACGTGTGTAGCATCTGTTTTATGAAATGTGAGCATCAGTGCTTGCTGAGTTGAGATAGACAAGCATCTCCCATATAGTGTTCTAGAGTGTTTCTGCATCTTTGGTCAGCTGTATACAAGTACTCCATGTTGTCGGTTTCCTTGTTGGAACAGCAAAAAGGTGATGATACCACAGCCGATTAGCAGTATAATGATGTGGAATCCTCTAAAAAGGCTGGGGAACAAAGAATGAAAAAACAATGGAGTCACCAGACCCTATCCAATGTTCTTGAAAAGATGCACAACACCAGTCATCAAGGACAAATTTAATATCGTTTGTACGATATCAGCAAAATGTGTAGGGTATTCCATGTGTATCAGCCTCAGAATTTCTGAAGCAGTTCTGGCTGCCTGCAGATTATAAGTTTCAAACGCTGAAGTCAACTGGACTTCATTTTGCAATAGAACAGACAATAGCTTGTTTAGATCATCAATATATAATTATTGATATTTCTGGGTAGCGAGTACAAAGGCCTATCACAACACTGTATTGTTTCTGAAACTGTTTTCAGGCATGGAAGGCCGGGTTCCAACCCACGCCAAGTAACATTTATTAGAAATAAATGAGAACCAATATTTAAGAATTTTATGGTTTGTGGGAATGGATACAATAGAGGAAACAGATAAAACACAACTTAGCCCTTGAATCAAAGCACTACACATTCCAAGTAATGACATGGTATTGCACAGAAAGGAGTGTCCAAGGGGATTTTGGCAATATGCTGTATTAATATACACAGGGTCGTCTTCATTTTCATTTAAACAGATGCGAGAAAAGGGAAATTTCAATGAGTTCCAAAGTGTGAATTTTGCATGCTTTCATACTAGTCAATAGATTTATACTTTTGACAGTTGTGAAACTGAAACGTTGTTATGGACAAGGAAATAATACAGTGTATTAGCCAAGTTATAGGTGGAGTGTCACTAATCATAAATGGTGCAACTTCAACTTGTTTTATACTCAATAGTGTGTATGTCGATTCTTTCTTGGCCATTATTTTTGAGTGAGTGTCAAAATATATGGTTCAAATATAGCTGTTTTTGCTAAGGCTTGATCCCTCATCTGAGTATTTGTAGTGCCTAATTCAGTTGCATAATTGCTCTTAGCTGAACTGAGCCTTCCCATGTTGTAATAAATGTAGGTCTCCTTTTATGAGGTCTAAGGCTGACAGAATTTAATGAGCACACTCTCTTAGAAAGTGTGTTCAATCCATTGTCAATAGCTATGAAAACTGCACATTTTCTTGATCTATTAGTTTAATTATTTCTGCAACTTCTCACTATGAATATTTGTTTAATTCATGAGGGGGCATGGTTACGCTGGCGATGATGGCAGATGTGTCTTGTTAGAGCTCCGCCACTCATCCCCTATTATCTGGCAAAATGATCCCGAACGAAGCATACCCTGGGCCTTGAAATGACCACATGGCAACCTGATACTCCTGTGACCAACCTGATAGCCCCGAAAATGTCAGTATACTGATATAGAGCTGCAAAGTTGGAGCGGAGGAGCGAGGGCCAAAGATCGAGGCCAGAAGGTGTGGCTTGCAGTGGCCTTACAAGGCCGAGCCAGAGCCCTGAACCTGTCGAGTCCAACAAAGCGGTAGTACAGCAGGAGTAGCATGGTCCCCTTCTCCCCTTATGATACTCTCCTGATACTGGTGGCTGGCCACGCACTGGGAGCGGGAGGAGATCTGATACCAAGCGGCATGTCCTGGCGGCACTGCCTGGAGTCGCCGGTGCGTGCTGAGTCCGGAGATGCGAGTGCAAGGGCCTCTTGCCAGAGGGACTGCTGAGCTCAATGAGTAAATATCCGGGCCGACAACTTTGAGATTAGCATCGCCCAAGCAGGAGCGGCGCGGAGTGTACGTTAATAGGCTATTTGGATATGGGCAACACGGGACAAAATAATATACATCCGGGCAGCGGCGTGGCCTGGTAGGCTCGCGGCTCAATTGGGATCACGAACGCTTATGCAACACAGGGGGAGGCTGGTGCTGACAAGACCTAGGAAACATGTATGACATTGAGGCACCCAGGTGAAGTGGAGGACAGGGCGGCCACATGGGGGGACACAGAGAACAGCGCTCCTTGTCTCCCCGGCCTCTGTGGCAGTTGTGCTGTAACTAACCTCTGTGCACAGGAGGGCCCATGCCATAGAGCCAGAGGCTGACCCATTGGGGAAGAAGGCGACAGAGTGCACACGCCATGTGAGAGATAGAGGCCACAACACAGCCAAAATAGTTGACACTGGTATCCCTGCCCACAAAATGGATTGGTAGACTGGACAAACCGTACGGTGGGCTAGAGAAGAAAATACTGGCCACATAACACAGAAGAACGAAACAAGGCTGAAGCACTTGGCATGTCGGTAGTGGTCCCCGCTGCCATCGTACTCCCCTCTACACGCAAACTTACTTGGCACTTGTTCCCTGTTTCCCACGCACCAGAGCTAGAGCAACGCTCACGGAACCCGGGGATGTGGGTTCATCGCTCCATGTACTGACGCCTCCTGTCTGACATGGGTCACCTCAGATCTGGCTCAACTGGCCAACATCTTCCGTCCCACTCCCAACTAAATAAAACACGCTAGAGGCATCCGCAGATCCCATGGCCAGTAAACTAGATGCAGTGTTGGCTGCAGTGGAGAAGCTAGGCACCACAATGTAGCAAACACGTACCCCGCTCGAAAACAAAATCAACAAGGTGGCCCTTGACCTGAATCTCCTGCATGTAGACCATCAGAAGCTTGCGGACAGAACACATGCACTGGAAGTATTTGTGGCGGAACTTTCACCCAAGGTGTAAGAAACAGGAAATGCCAGAAAGAACTAACAACCCAAGAGAAATTGCTGAAAAACCAAGCAGAAGATTCAGAAGACCACTCTAGGTGCAATATTGTTTGAGTCATAGGTCTTCCAGAAGGTGAAGAGGGTAGTGATGCTACAGCTTACACTGAATGATGGATTCGGGAGCTGTTACCAGAAGGGTCACTATTGCAGCACTTTGTTATAGAGAGAGCTCACAGAGTACCTGCTCGACCGCCCCCCTCCTGGAGCGGGTCCGAGACCATTTTGTTGCGGGTACTGAACTACAACGATAGAGACACAATACTGTAGGAGACCAGAAAGCTACCAAAAATACAAATGGCACAGCACAGTAATGCTCTTTCCAGACTACACAGCATTGGTCCAAAAACAAAGGCACCCCTTTCTGGATGTGAAGCGGAGGCTTTGCAAACTGAATCTCAAATACTCTCTGCAGTTCCCCGCTTGCTTGCGAGTGGTTGCAAAGGACACAGCTCATTTCTTTGATACCCCCATAGCCACCTGGGATTGGCTAGACTCCATAAATTTAGAAGATGTTACCCTATCCAACGGGAACACAGTAAGATCGCAATTGAATGCGGAGTTGAAACAAGGCAGAGGGGAGAAGAGATGTAAGAAGCAAATGCTATCACTACGCCTCGGCCCCAACTTGGAGCAAATGAGGATGGATCAGATCAATGCGTTACAAGCAGCGGCTGAGATTGGAAGCCACCCGGAGGATTCGTTTTCAGAGGAAAGCTCGCATGACAGAACTAGCGATGTGGAATCTATCGACAAAATCTTGAATTCACAAGACTCAGGAGCTTTGCTGGAGATCACGTCCCAAACAGTAGTCGGCATAATATAGCAAGCTGCTACCGGTTCGACTGATTCAGACCAAGATACTGCAGTGACGTACATGCAAGTACAAAATGACCTGAGTGGACCTGTAACCCCTATTTCCTCCCTTACTGAAATATTTGTATTATTCTGCTCAAGCCATAAATGTATGTGCAACTATGGCCACCGAGGTCTGGCAGCTCTCACTCATATCATAACTACCAATACTAACACTCTAGCACATGTACTTGAGGAGGTGGTCCTGGGCACTACTGCTTCCTCTTCTTTTCTTTCGAAAACTGGGGATCACAGATTTTTTCATAGCCACTTTCACACATCACCTAAGTGGCCCTACCCACTAGCCATTGCTGTCATAATTGTTTGTTTTATGGTTTGGACGATTGCATGTTGCATTCTCGCCCTACTGGCATTACATGTTCCGAAGTTTATGAATTCAGTTGCACACACTAGCTTGACCTGGTACACAAATTGACATGGAAGTTACATGCCGGGTGGCCCCACCCTGGTACTCCCTTGTAGACATCGTGGACACCCTGGGGTCCTTCATTAGTTTTTGACTTGATAACTCTTACATAACACAGACCAAAATATTCACATGGAACTTTAGGGGGATACACTCTACTTCACGGATATACTTGACCTACTCCTAACTTGAGCAGCATCACGACCAACTAGCACTCCCCCAAGAGACACACCTCACATCATCGGAGATACAGAAGCTGCAAAGGAGAAGGAGAGGTCAGTTATTCGCCACTGGTTACTCAGCCTTTACCAGAGGCGCATTAATTTGGGTCAGTCCAGGCACTCCTTTTCGAGCAGATGAATCAATTATAGACCCAGAGAGACGCTATGTTCTGGTAAGGGGCCGGCCGGAGAGTAGGCCTGTCGTATTGGCCTCTATTTACGCTCCCATCACTGAGCAAGCACTGTTCCTTTACTCCTTATCTAGCAAACTGTCGATTTGGCACGGAATCCCATTGCTCCTTGCGGGAGACTTTAACTGTGTGCTTGACACGTCCCTGGACCGCTCCTTCCCTCCCCTTCCTGGGGCGCCCACTGTGATGGCCATGAAGGCGCTAAACACTTGGGTCACACAATGGCACCTAGTGGATGCTTGGTGACACAGAAATCCCATTCATATTACTCGGGGCACACAAATTACATGTCTGACTCAATAGAATACTAGTCACAGTGGACCTATTACCAGTAATAACTGAACCTCAGGAGAAACCACTCCGACCACAACCCACACACTTTACAAATAATATGTGACAATAACATTTCAGAGATCCACAGATGGCGCATGCAGCCTGAAACATTAGAAGATAAACCATTGCAAGAATCCCTTGGCTCTGTCATAATGAACTACTTTGACGAAAGCTCAGAAACAGCATCCTCAGCTCTCATTGAATGGGATGCCTTTAAGACAGTGGTGTGAGGGCACTGCTTAGGCACTGAAACTGGTATGCACAGAACGCTAGAAGTAGACCTTACAAAACTCAAAAACGGATTAGCCCACCTTGAAGAAACTGGACCCACTGACCCATCAGCTACCACAAAACTGTGAGAACGCACAGCAGAACACACCCACTTACCTGAAAGACTCTGCTTTCTCAATTACTCACTGCACTCAGCTTGCACCCACAACACTGCGGATAGAGGTGGTAGGTTACTAGTGTGGCTCATTAGGCAGAGCAATGCCAGTTCCGCAATCACATCCATTCACTCCCTGTAGGGCATAATACTATACTCACAAAAGGATATACACAATGAATTCTCAAGGCATTATACTGCCCTATATAAATCTGCAGATGAGATCCACCAGTATCGCTCAGAAGTTAGAACTTGATTCCCCCCTTAGTCTGGAGGAAATCCTGGCAAGCTTGCACTTCTTAGCCACACTCCTTAGCCACAGGGATAACCCCAGGCCCAGATGGCTTGCCTACTGAATTTTACAAAGCATACGCCGTGATATTAGCACTGCATTTAAAAAGGGTATATTACACTGCGCTTTTGACTTCTATCCTAATGGGCACTCAACAAGAGGCACTGTTGGTCTCTCTCCCCAAACCAGACAAAGACCTGCTCCTACTGGGCTCCTAGCGACCGCTGGCGCTCCTCAACATGGACTATAAAATCTTAGCTTCTATCATAGCAGCAAGACTGGCTCCCTTGGTATATAGATTAGTGCACCCTGATCAAAATGGGTTTGTTCCCACCCAGAACACCTCCCTGAATATACGAAGATTCTTTAGGCTCCAAGAATATGCCATACATACCTGGACCAATTCTGGCTACATGGTCCTTGACTTGGAGAAACCCTTTGACTCCCTCAAATGACCCTAACTCTTTGCGGTGTTGCATAACTATGGTTTCGGGGACACCTTTCTCAAACTGATTAAGCTGCTTTACACACAACCCATCATCCGGATCCGCACAGGTAGCATAATATCGGAGAGCGTAACCATTAACAGAGGAACCAGACAAGGTTGTCCTTTGTCCCTGTTATTGTTCTCACTTGCCATTGAACCGTTAGCAACAAAATTACGGAGTGAGAGGGACACTTGGGGCATCCAACTGGAAGACGGAATGCATGTGATCTCTCAATATGTAGACAATCTCTTGTTATAGCTCAGGGACTTGCACGATGTCCCTGATACTATAGCAGACACATAATGACAGTTTGAGCTGATATGGGGCCTGAGGGTGAGTTGGGCCAAATCGTGCCTGTGTCCCTTTGGGGCCGAGACTCAGAATGCCAATCTCCTGATCAATTATTCCGCTCTTAGCTGGCAGCCATCTTCCTTTAGATATTTAGGCATTTTTATATACCATTCCCACACTGACATCCTGGAAGTAAACTTGTTTAGAGCTATTTCCTCCATCAGATCACAAGTGCAATATTGGAAAACAATGCTTCTAAATGTGATGAACAGAATAGCATTGACCCAATTGGTAATATTGCTCAGACTACTATATTATTTCATGAACCTCCCCGTTTATGTTCCGACCAAAACATTTCAAGAGCTGGAACAACTGATCTGGGGCTTTACATGAAACAAGAACCTCCATAGAATTGCACTCTGGAAATTGAATGAACCAGTAAACAAGCGCGGACTGTCTTTCCCAAACATGGAGCTCTAATATTTAGCTGCGCAGCTGCCGTGGGTGATGAAGTGGCTTGCTGGGCTCAACCTAGCCAACACAGCCACAATGCTACCAGAATGGACGCTGTCCCAGGTATACCACTCGTTCCATCCAATGGCTCGGCCCCCCATCCCGTCGCCGACTGGCCTGGCCCTGTCGCACCGATGCTACAGACGTAGCTTGTAGCTTACCAGGAATGCAATCCCCTATGCTCTAGTGTTGCCCCTTCTTGGTACCCTGAAACATAAAACGGGCACTTCAAATGAGGCCCTCGCACACTGGAACGCTGCCGAGATACACACGCTTGGCGACTTGTACACCAATGGCACACTGAGGTCATTTGACAGTTTGACTCAAGAGAATGACCTGCTGGCAGGCCATTTCCTCTTACAAAATTCAATCATATGATCACTTACTGTGGCCTGGGGAGATATGACCGCAGAACCACAAATGCACATGCTGATACAATATGTATACGTAATGGGGAATGTGAGCCACATTATACATTGGCTGACGTGAGCACTATTAACCCACACCACCCAGCCTGTGACATGCCTACATATACAAAGGGTGGGGGACGGGGAGGCATGTGGACGGATGGGGAATGGCACACAGTTCTGGCTGGTTAGATGCAGATTTCGCAAAACGCCACATTTTGAATAATACAGACGTACATTATACATAAGGCATATCTATCACCAGACAAAATAAACAAATACTTCTGAATTACCAACTCGGTGTGTCCCCGTGGCAACCAAGTGGGTGCAGCCTTCCTCCATATGATATGGTCCTTTCTGATGTTGCAGCTGGAGTGGCAGGAAGTAACAGCAGGGCTAGCTCTTTGGGCAGACCACCCCCAACTACACACATGGGAAGAATGTATACTGGGAGTATTTCTCAGATCTAAGAAACGCAAAGCCACCACAAGGTTCATAGACTTGGGACTCATAGTTGCTAAGAGACTAATCACCAAGAGGTTGAAAAATAGGCATCCCCTATATTTAATAACTGGAAATCCTCACTTGTATTATGGGCACAGGCAGAAAGCGCTGCGCTGCACTGGGAGGAGACAGCTGGCCTACGCAAATATCCCATTGCACAATGTTGGGATACGCGATTGATAGCAATTCATCAAGCGGACCCGGAGTCAGAAGAAAATAGCACACAAAGTGGGGACGAGGCAAGGCAAAAGACAAACATTTAAACAACATATCACACAGATACAATACGCATGACTGTTGGATGACATCATGCGGTAGAATTACACAGTGGCATGCCCGGGGTGAGTGCTAATGCGTACTTCAACATAGGCAGATTTGCGGTGGCAGGGCACTGGGGTTAGGGCTGGACATCCTCGTGATGTAGTCATTGCTATGGTCTTAAGTTACAAGTGTGTTGGTTGTTGCAACAAGTTTATTTTCACGTTAATAATGCATTGTTCCAAGCTATGTAACATTGGCAATACAGGCCAGGTGAAATTTGCAGATAACTTGTCGTCACACAGGTTTGTCAAGATATAATGATGCTTAAGACTATGTAAACGTTTTTTACACACTTCCTGTTAAACATACCTTCTGTATTGTAATCTACGCTGACTAAGAGGGTAATGCAAAGCATACACAGTATAATTAATGTATTCAAACTGTTATGCCTTTTCTATGTACAGCAACGATTCTCTCTTGTAACCTGACGACGTACACCCTGTAATGTTTACCTTGCAGACATTGTTCTAATCACAACAAAAATGGAAATAAATACATTTAAATACAAATGAATATTTGTTTAATTCATTGTAAATTGTGTATATGTATGGCATGGAATCTTTTATTTCTTTTAGGATGTGGTCCCAGGAGAAAATCAGAACAATCCATGTTTTCATTAATTAAGGAAAAGTGTTCTTTTACCTCTGAAGGACTAGAATGTTCTAGCCACAATTGGCATAACTTAGCTACACTATATGTGGTAATGCCTACAGGTGTTTGTGTATTATAACATGGGTTAGGACAAAAAACTTTAGTTCCCGGAGTGTTGGTAAGGAAACACTGCATACAGGGGTCAGAACCATGCAGCCATAAGGCTAAACCTTCAACAGAGAATTGAGATGCATTGTAGGTCCTATTGGTATTATATCATTTATCTCTGATTCAGACATATTCACTTGTACTTTTTTTGCAAGGCCAGATGTTCCTATTATGCTTCTCTAATCTAGCATTTATGTCAAGTGCAGTCAAGAAGAACTCTGAAACTACAAACCCCATGAGGCTTAGAGACAACTAGCCAACAGGGCACCAAACGTAGTACAGAAGAATGACCAATAGGAGAACAGCATAACATATAACACTCATGTTGAATGCTAACAGTCCTCTTTTCTTGCTGCTCGCAGACAAGATAAGTATTGCGTATTATCATTATTTACTAAATAGTGCCAGTATTTTGTTTAATTTCTGGATTGTATTTGATTTTATGCCTCTTGGTTCGTTTACTTCTTTTCAAGGTTCCCACCAGCAGGTTGCTGCTTTTCTCATGAGCGCTCTGCTTCCGCGTGCTGCTTGCGTGTCTCCAGCTGTGTGCCCTATGTTGGTTTCTCAGCACAAGAGGTGCTCCTTCTATTGGGTTTGCCTCATTTTTCTTTGCTTCCCCTTTGTTTACGGGCCTTTCCTGGCCTCATTTGTTGTGCTAGTCTTCTCGTCTGAGCTCCGGATGGGTTTTGCTGTTCGACGCGGAGTCTCAGTCATTCCCAGAGGCGCAGCCTTACTTCCAACCCCTTCCCTCTTCTCTTCAGGATTTTCCCTTGGAGTGTTCATGCCCATAGGGATGAGACAGTATTCATTCTTCCCCCTCTTCAGTTTTAACCCCTTTTTTGCCAAATATGTGTCCAGGTATACACAATTGAGTTAGGTAGGTTACCTTTATTGAATTAAAATGATGAGGATGTTGAAACTTTTAAAACCCATTAAATTAATGTATCCTGTCCTCTGTGGAACAGGCTGTTGCAGCTTTAATGAAACAAAAATTTAAGAAGAATATAGAAAATTCTGTCATTATTCTGATGTCAAAGACGATTTTGTCCCATTCTGTGGGGTAAAGCTGAAAGCACAAAGCCATGGGGTTTCCCCCATCGGCACAAAATATTCAAATAGCAGCAAAACCTAATATTGAACTTATGACTAGTGAGGTTTCCTCACACATGGCTGAGGATGTGGTCCCTCCCAAGCCTCCTTCTAAGGAGGGGGATAATGTGATAGCAGCCAAATGGAAATCGAAATGAAAAAATATTTTAAAAAAATCATCACCAATTATGATTTCCCACATGCTTGACACAGATGATGACATGGGCGATCGGATACAGATGATGACAAAGATGCGTTGGGGGATGCAGACCCTTTTTAGCCTCTCCTGCTAAAAAGACTAAGGTGGTCTTGCCCTCTCATGATCCTTTTAGTGCAAAAATTGTGTTGGATATTCCGATGTTTGACCCCAAACTTATACACCACCCTAATTCCACTGTATGGTTCCCTGTTGATCATGTAGAGGATTATATTGCCTCCAGACTTTGCTTACCTCTTGACAAATAGACTAGAACCAAATAAAAATTGGAGTGGCATGGACTTTCTTTGCTGTCTAATATCTCTTCCACTCTGAGTATTGACCGTACTGTGCTTACATTTTGTTTCCAAATTTAGCTAGGATAACCCCAAAGAAGTAGGCAAGGCTTGGTGTACTTGCCAGGATAAGGTATTGGACATTTTAGGTCCACTGGCTCATATTTTTGACTTAGCAGCAGCTGCCAGGCTAGATAACTTTACAGTTGATCCCGAAAATCTCTCAATGTGTATCCAAAGAGCCTTTTGTTTGCTGGGCAATATGCACTCCGCCATTATGCACTAACGTAGGAAAACCCTTTTGTAAAATTGGACCCCATGTTAGCAAACCTTGTTATTATATACCCCGGAATCAAAGCGGAAGAACTTCTACTTGGAGATCCATTTATAAAAGAACTTAGGAAATATGTCACAACATTTGTCTCCATTAACAAAGCTCAGCAGTCGCTCCAAAATGTTTTCCCCCAACAGGTTTTTGCCAGGGCTGGTAGAGGCAGGAGGTGCTTTACCAGCCACAACTTCCACAATCAAGGATATCAAGGCTCCTACAACTCCTGTTATCAGGAATACAAGCCTCAATTCTACCCTCAGAGAGGCAGAGGTGTCCACGGACATGGCCAATAGAGCAACAGATAAACCAAACAAGCAGGTTATTCTCCTTTTTGGCCATCTTCTTATAGGAGGCCGACTTCAAATGTTTCACACACAATGGCAGTCTCTAACTTCAGGTCCTTGGGTTTGAAACATAGTACAGGGTTATGCTATAGAAATTTACACAGAACCTTTTCAAACTATGTTTCTGCCCCTTTCAAAATTGTAGTCTGAAAAAGAGACTCTTTTACACAAAAAGGCAATTTAAGTTTCCCCTGTCAACCCCACAGGTTTCTTCAGTTCCCTCTTCTTAGTGCAAAAGAAGAACAAAAAGATGAGACCTGTCATCGATCCCTGGCACTTCAATAAGTTCATAGTTTACCATCACTTCAAGATGGAGACAATCATCCATCTCAGGGACTTGTTACTCCAACATGATTGGATGATACAGTTGGATCTGCAGGATGCCTGCCTTACAGTTCCCATACATCTCGATCACAAGATATTTCTACAATTCCACAAACTTTTTAGTTCAGGCTATCGACTATTTTTCAAATAACTACATAAATGCGTCAATCATTATGATTGACGTGGAAAAAGCTTTTGATTTAGTTAATTGGGATATGTTGTTTGCCATTTTAACTAAATTCAAGTTTCCTTCTGGCTTCCTCAATATGCTACAGAACCTATACAACAAAGCAGAGGCTAAAGTTATAATTGATGCGCACACCACCAGGACAGTTAAGATTCAAAGGGGCACTCGCCAAAGGTGCCCAATGTCCCCGGATTTATTTGCATTATTTATTGAACCGCTAGCTTCTCTGATATGACAGAACCCTTTCCTTAAGGCACCCGAATACGAGCACTGAAGCTCAGGTTGTTTGCAGGTGATCTAATTCTGTATTTGGCAGCAGATTCTCAAAACATCGAGCAAACCTTTGACACATTTAGAAGCTTTTATGATCTAGGGGGCTACAGGATCAATAATAAAAAGTCTGACATTTTACTGTTCAATTGTTCTGATCAGGTTTTCCCCAGCGACTTGAGAATGCAGGTTTCCAAATCTACCACAATTAGTTATCTGTGTATTTTGGTTTCGCTTGAAATATCACAGCTCTTTTCCTTTAACTATGCGTCAACATTAATCAATGTTAAGAAGATTCTAAATAATTGGCAGTTTTTACTACTCTCTATAATTGGGAGAACCACCCTGATAAAAATGATGGATCTCCCGCTTTTCATTTTCATCTTTTTAAATGTCTTAATTAAAGCTCCTCAAAGCTACTTTCTAGAAATAGAACAAATGTTTCGGAAAGTCATATGGGCCGGCAAAAAATCTCGCACCAAATTAGAAACATTATGGCTGAGTTCGGAAGAAGGTGGTCTCCGGTTCCAGCATATTAAAAAATATTTTCAAGTGGCATTTATGGATTGGTGTGGACGTGTAGCTACATCACAAGACTTTGGAGTACATTTTTATCTCCAGCAAATGCTATTAGACAATAACATCCAGCTAGTACCATAGATTAAGATCCCCAGACTACCCAAACGTAATAGATACAAGATCGCACATGTAATTTTACACAGATTCACGCAAATGAAGAAATAATATTATGTTGCCTAAATACACCCGGATATTAGGATACGAAATTGCAAGTTTCTAGGATTCCAGTTGGGGTTTCAGACCATAAGGAGCTGGGACAAACCAGGAGTTCATCAAATAAAAGATCTATTAATTGAGTGGGCTCTAAAGACTAATTAAAAAGGCATAGAGTAAAACTAACCCCCTCACTATCCTTCTCCTTTATACAGTTATGTAGTTTAGTAAGAAAAATTACAACTTCCAGATGGCCCACTCCCCATGGCAATCAGCCACGCATTTTTTGTGAGGGAAATGTTGGGAATAGGGAATTGAATCCTTCTGTGACAACTTTACGATCAGATAGCTCCTAGCACCCTGCAAAAAATACAGGAGTCCATGGGGTGTCGGATAAAAGCTTCATTGTGGAAAGCATTCAATGAATGGTTCCATAAGGCCATACAAGGTGCCAACTTCAAATGCATGACATTCTTTTGTAAATGGCAGGTATATTTCACCCCGATGAGGAAAAATAAATGTTTCTGTAGTATCAGGACAACGCTTTAGATGTATTCTTCTGACAGGAGACTAGGCCCATGTCTGCTTCTCTTGTCCAATTTTGACAGACATTTGGAATCAGATTTTTCAGTGGGTTAATTTAGGAATTTTTTGATAAGTATAGATCCAGATCCACTGGCAGCCCTATTCAGAATTGTCAACACAAACTTAACAACTCAGCAAAAGCAGTTTGTTTTTATTGGTTCTCTAGTGGCAAAATCCCTTATTCTACAAAATAGGAAAATGCTAGAGCCACCTAGATTTGGCCATTGTTAATCGAAGATGAGTCAAGTCAAAAATAAAGAAAAACTGTATTCCCTAAGGGTTGGGGCTGGCTACAAGTTAGCTCAAATTTGGGGGGACGAATAGAAACTGCTCAAGAATAACAGAGATGATGGGGAATAGTAGGAATATTCAATGAGAGTAGTGGGGGAGGAGAGGAAATATCAGATAAACTATCCTAAGGCTTTATGGAGGCGAGAAAGTGAGTCAGAGAGCTACAGTAAAGAATTTAAGACAATATTTTTTGCTCATTTTTAGGACTTTGCTCTTTTTTAACATTTCTAGATTTATAGGTTTCAAATATCAAATGTATTACGATAAAATGCTTTTAACATAATGATCAAACTATCTCATTGAAATGTTATTTATTGCTCTTGCTTTCTCTATATTGTGCCATCTATCTGTGATTATATGTATAAATAAAGCTTTAAAAAAAAAATGTCTTGCTTTCCAATGGCAGGGAAGAATGTATCACATTTCTTCTCTTCTCTTCAGACTCTCTTTGCACCGTGGTGTTTCATGTAACTTATGAAGCCCATCGTAGGTCATCTCAGATCTCAAGGGATCATTTACCTAGACAATATTCTTTTAACGTGCCAAAATGTATACATCCTTGAATTACAACTTCACCTTACTTGTTCCCTTCTTTTGGATCTGGGTTTTCTCATTAACACAGATAAATCCATTCTAGTTCCTTCCACTCAGATGGAATTCCTAGATTTTCTGATAAATTCTACCAGTGCAACGCTTCACTTACCTCTAACAAAAGTCAAAGCCAGCCTATCTGAGATTCTCCAGGCTTTAGCAGTTCTTCCATTTCTCTCAGATCACAGGAAAGAATTGTGGGTCTTCTTTCTTCAAACCCAAGGCCATTTTTCAGGCCCCCTCTTACTATCGAGCAATGCAAAGACTGAAGATTTTGCACCTTGCACAAGGGTTTCGCTTACTCTGACTCTATCAGTCTAGATCCAGAGTCTTAGCCAAAGCTCCACTGTTGGATAGACCTTTGAGATGCCTGGAACGGCAGAACTATCTACGTTTCAGCCCCTAAACTTTTGTTAGTATCCAACGCATGTCAGACGAGGTGGGGGCCCGATGTGGTTTAATTCAACTGGGCATACATGGTCTCAAGAGGAATCAAAATTGCATGTCAATGCTTGCTAGGTCCTTAGCAATCAGAAGCTTAGCAAAGAATGGGGTACGTTGCTCCATCCTTCTTCGTATCAATCATCTCAGCAGTACAAGATCCAGGCCTCTAGCAGAACTGGCAAAAAGCTTTTGGGAATTTTGTCTTCTAAACAATATTTCAGGCCTCAATACTATAGCCGACTGGCATTCTCGTTATCTTTGTAACTCAAACGATTGAAGACTTCATCAGTCCATAATCAGGTTGTTGTTTCACAAGTGGGGTCCTTTCCAAATATAACTGGTGCCCAGACCCCTTGGCTTTGGATTCGGATACCTTCTTGCAGGGCTGTCCCCACAACACCAACTATGCCTTCCCTCTATGTGTTATAATCAACCGGGACTTGGCTCAAGTCAGATGACAGCAAGCAACCTTAGTCATCGTAGTTCCCTTCTGGCAATCACAGTTATGGTTCTCACCTCTCCTGGAACTAATAGTCGACTTCCCAGCCCTACTACTATCCTTCCCCCATCTTCTTTTGGACCCATAGAGTTGTCCCCATAACCTAGAGTTAGACAACCCCCTCTCTCATTCTGATTGGAAAATAGCAGGAATTCCTAATCACCCCCTTTCTTTTCACCAGAAGCTGCAGTACATCAATAAATCCTGGGCTATAGGTACCACCAAAGCTTATCACTCAGCTTGATCTTTATAGTCAGTCAAGCTGGTGTTTGGGAACATCTCTCAATCTCTTTTCAATGATTAAACCTACATTGTTAATTTGCTTGCAGCCAAAGCTAGTGGAGGAAAGACTTATCGAGCAAAAAACCTTTACAGGCCAGCTATTTCCATAACTCACCCTTACATCAACGAAAAACTGGTGGGAGAGCAGCCACTTGTCTGTCGGCTGTTAAAGGGAGTAACGTTTTGCAACTTCCTATTCCTAAATACAGTCAATTGTGGAATTTCAATGTTTTTTTTTAAATTGTTTATTTCTTAGCCTGATAATGCTAATCTCTCCTTAAAAATGTTGCCTGCAAAACTTACTATGCTGTTGTGTCTGATATCAATATTATGTCTGACTGATGTTAAAGCTTTTGATTCTTGCCATTTTACTCCCACAGGGTTTTTTCCACTATAAGCAAAGCTACAAAAACAAATTTAACTACTGTGTTTTACTCTTATTTTCCAAATCAAACTAAGCTTTGTGTTTGAAATTGTCTAAAGGTGTATGAACAAAACACATTTCCTCTCAGAATGTCCTCAGACACTTAGCTTCTTATTGCTTTCAGAAAATCCCACCAACCTGTTTCTTCCCTCCCCTACTGTCACCTGTTGGGTCAAGTGGGTCATGTTCCTTGCGGGGATTTTAGTGCAAATCTTTCCAGGGGTGCCATGATATCCAAAGAATTCTGGACTGGTTCCTGTCTTGAGGACATTCTGATATCAGCTGAATGGTCTAATGACAATGTTTTCTACACATTTTATTGTAAACCTGTATATACGCCATCTTCTGTCATACTCATTATCCTTTAAACAAGCATATTATGAGCCTCCGCAATAAAAAGTTGATTTTCCTAGTAACTTATGAAGGAAACTCTTAATTTTATTAAAGACACTGAGGCGAATATTATTTCACCCGAACACTGAATTAACTTAGGGTTTTTCACGCCCTGACAGTTACACCTGCTCCACTGCCTTCATCCACCTAAGAACAATCCAGCATGCCTTTTTGTTCATCTCCTTCAAAATCTAGAGATGCGGATTTTCCTGGTGTTGGAACACAGATTCATAGACTTTTGCCAAGACCTGTTTATGTTTACTTTAGCAATTACAATTGTATTTTCTATTTTCCCTTTTGTTTTGTGTCCCTGTTAGCCCTAGAGGTTTTTTCCTAAAGTTGTCATTACTTTCAGCAGTATTCCCCCATACGGGTCCGCAGGAAAAACACAGAATACTAATAATTTGCATGCCAATGGGGATGGCTTCCCCAGTCAAAGACTGTGAAACTTGAAGTATAGTCTTTACTACAGTACATGCCAGAGCACTTGGTATCCCTTCACTGACTGTTCTGCTTAAGGTGATTTAAAGATCCAGAATGGGGGAGCACCTGTCCTGGATTTGAGGATGAAACTAATGGACAATTTTGCCACAGTATCCTCCATTATGTTAAGTAAGATACAAGGGGAAGACGCTGTGTTAGCTATACAGTAACGCTTAAGGGATTTGGCACCTGCACAGCAGAAGGTTGAGTTACCTAGTATTATCAAAGACACCTACGCTAAGCTAGGTAAAGATAATTTTGTAGCCGGACCTGGTAAACCACAACTGAAGATTTATTCTGAAAAAGATAGCTTTAGGCAAACACCCAACTCTTCGACGTAGAATTGGGATAACTAGAAAAATAAGGACAAAATTAAATCACGGGATAGTTCTCCTCAACAGGAAGCCAATGAAAAACATTATAACCTGTGAAACCGTGATAACATAAGACAACCTGACAAGTATCAGGACAGATGAAGGACTCACAATGCTCGTCTGACTACATTATTAAACAGGAAGACAGACCTAAAACATCAAATCTCTATTTAAAATGAAGAAGGTAGCCGGATTTAAGTTAATGCTGCAGATATTGAGGACTTTGTTTCTGAGTGGGAAATGGGCAGTGACAAGATGGACGGTGCAGCAAAAATCACAATAGTTCATCAGAAACTGATTGATTGTCTGGTGTGAGTAGCACTGAGTGAACACATCACATTGGAAACACTGGACACTAGGGTAAGTGTCCCTCATCGTTTATACGAACTACAACTCCAACTGGAGAGGGACTTACCCAGAAACATAAACGTTGTCTTTGGGAAGACTTGACTCAAGGTTACGGTATTCTTTTGGCTGAGTGGGATTCATCAAGTGATTTAGTAACGGATTGCCCAACCGGGGAAACAGTAAACTTACCTGCTTTTTTTTCGATCTTGTTCAAGAATCAATTAAATATGCATACTCCAAGGAGTGGGCATTGGCACGAGCTACTGCATTATACCGCATTATACCGCAACCATGTGGGGTGGGATGATGGTTCCCCTTATCATAAAATACCATTGAGGACTACACCATTAACTCAAAAACAGTTACCAATTAGGTATGAAGCTAAACAATATGTTAGGGAAATCCTAGAACAATTTGAATATCAAGCAGGCCTAGGCGTAGTTCACAAAGTTTTGCTCTGCGAAGTTCCGCGAGTGGCGGAGTGCAGTGTGAACTGCAGTTTGTGCTGGTATTCCTGCTGCTTACTATTCGCGATCGCGAACTTACCGTTCGCGATCGCAAGTGGGAAAAACCCCGCTGCACATTGCGAAGCGGAGTTTTCTGCGCTCCGCGAGCTCCGTGGAGTGCGGAATGCAGAAAACTCCTCAAACTCCTCGAACGGAGTGAAGTTCACTGTCCAGGCCTAATATCAAGGTGTAATAGAAAGTTGCACCTCTTCTATGAATAATCCTTTGTTTCCTGTAATGAAGCCAGACAATTCATAAAATCTAGTATTAGACTACCAACATTTAAACACAGCTACAAGCACTTTTACAGGACA
Organism: Triturus cristatus; assembly: GCF_964204655.1. Classification (NCBI taxonomy): domain Eukaryota; kingdom Metazoa; phylum Chordata; class Amphibia; order Caudata; family Salamandridae; genus Triturus; species Triturus cristatus. Next base: position 721,462,183 of record NC_140588.1, read on the forward strand.
GGATGCACACAGTGCCCCCTAATGAATAACATTGTGCGGAAGAAATACAAAACAACACTTGGTATCTCGAATGGATTTTTCTGACAAAATATAGTGCCTGGAAGCAGATATTTGACTGTATTCGGCCTGCTAGGCTCTCAGAGGCAAATTTTCTGTTTGTCCCAAGGGTATAAGAATAGCATTTGGACGGCAGGCTGACTTGCGGTTGAAGGCAGGCGGGTTGGCTGGTCAGGTTGCGTTGGTCCCTTATGGAGCTTTTTTCCAAAGTTGCTTTCTGAAGTTCCCCAAAGAATCCCAAAGTGTCTCAAACTCACTCCAAGGGTCTGGAAGCTCCAAGACGGTCCTTCAAAGCTGAGGACTTCAGTTCCCATAATCCATTTGGACAAAACCCAGGTTTGTCCCTCTGAAAAGCTCCATAGGTCCTACTTCCAGGGTTTGCCCGGGAGTAGTCGAAATCAGAGGCTGTTCTGCCTAGGGAACCATGGAGCTGGACCTGGCTAAACTGTCCCAGTTCCAGAAGGGTGATCTTAGGGTACAGTGTAGGCTGAGGGGGCCACCTGCCACCCACAAGATTAGGAAGGCAGGGTTGCTTAAGTCCCTAAAGGCCTGTGCTAGGGTAGCTGAGGAGATTCAAGAGGGGGTTGAGGATGTTTCCCCCAATCTCACCCCTGAGGTGGTGACGATGGTGCCTCTTCCACTTTTGCTAGTGTTAGCCATGTGACTCCAGATGGTGGGAGGGAGATGGGACCCCTACTCAGGAACCACCACTGTCCCTTGCAGAGAGACAGCTTGAGCCTCAATTAGCTTTGATAGCTATGGAGCAGTGGGAACTGAAATTGGCTTAGAAGAGATAGGAGACAAATGAAGTGTTTAAAAGAAATTGTGGCAATTAAAATGATGAAGATTTTGAGACGTCCAGAGGTGGTTGTCTTGATCACAAACTTCCTAAGGGTATAGTACGCAAGTACACCGAGGGGGGTGACACTGACAAGTGGTTAGCAGCCTTTGAGAGGGCCTTTTAAATAAGTAGGGTTTATTCAAAGTATTGGGGTACACTCCTGTGGGAGTTGATTCCAGTAGCTGGGAGGGATAGGCCCCTTACCCTGAAGGGTGAGGGTGCAGAATCATACCAAGAGATTTAGTATGACTCCAGAGCAGTTTAGAGGCACCCAGAAATTGAATTCAAAGTCTTGGGAAGACTTTGTGGATGTTTTAGTGTAGGCACTGGAAGGCTGGATTGTTGGTAACACTATTGATACATAGGAGGGATTGTATCATTTGTTTTTGAAAGAACACATTTTGACTCATTGTGCAGAAAAAACATTATGCCAGTATCTAGTAGACCTGGGCGGTAAATTTCATTCCGTTCGCAGAATTTGCGATATTTTGACATTTTCGCGTTCCACGGAGAGCGCGAAAAATGTAAAAACTTTCGCAACCTGCCGCGAAACGGAAGTCTTTTTCTTGTTTGCGCTTTAAAAATGCATTCTCGCACGAGCGGTCGCGACTTACCCGGTCCCTGCGTTCGCCAACGAGTTTTCCTATCCGTTCGCACGCGCCACAAGATGTTGGATTGTTGGCAGCCAGTCGTGCTATCCCGCGAGAGTTTGCGATCGCGAACACGTCATTGCAATCGCGAACAGGAAATAAGGATCACAAGCAAGTTGGCCGCACCCATTAGCGACCGCATGGGCAAGTTGGAGATTTATTTCCCCGCGACTACGCAAAAACACATCGCGAACGGGCGGGAAAAGCAATCTTCGCAAAAGTTTCGCATGCTCGCGGAGATTTTGTGCAATTTCGCGATATTTTGCGAAAGTCAATTTCGCAAATTCCGCCCACCCTTAGTATCTAGTGAAGTCTAAGCTGATAGACCCCACAGAGCTGAGAGAAGCAGCTGATGAGTAGATGAGAACCCGAGTTCCCATTCAGCACCAGGGGGGGTGACCAGAGTGAAGGAGGACAGGTACCTCCCCAGGGGAAAGCCCAGGGAAAAGGAGGTCAAAACCAGAAGGAGTCCTCCAAAGACCCATAAAAACCTGCACAAGGAGGGGACTTTTGAGCAAACCAAAATTCAAAGGGAAGGGGTATCACGGAAAGAATGGTAGGTTCTTTGATCCCTCAAAGGTGGGTAAGTGCTTGAACTGTAACCAGCCAGGGCAGAAATAGGGAGATGCTTTTTGTGCCTAGAAGCTCCCCCCTAAGGGGCCATCCACAGGGATTGCCAGTGTAAATGTAGTGGTGGAGAGTGGTGTCCCAGATAGGGCTAGTCAGGTGGTGGAAGCAACCTTAGTGTTCCTTGGTGGGGTGAATATTACAACCCTTGCTGCCTTACCTCCAAACATAGACAAGTACAGGCAGAGTCCTAACGTGAATGGGACTGAGGTTGAGGCTATCAGAGACACAGGGGCTAGTGTAACTATGGTCCTGGATGAGCTGGTGCCTCCAGAGAGGTTGTTAGCTGGTGAGGTTCAGCAGGTGACTTATGCAGACAGCACTACCAAACTCCATCCTATGGCAGTGGTGGGTTTGGAAAGGCGAGGTGTGACAGGCCCTATGAAGGTAGCTGTGCCATAGGGGCTCCCCGTCCAGTGTTTACTGGGCAATGATCTTGAAGCCTCTGAGTGGTCAGAGGTGGAGAAAGGACTCCATATGCAAATATTAGAGCTCCCTGAGCGGGTATGTGCTGTGACTAGGTCACAGACTAGCCAGAAGGGAGGTACTGGAAACTTGGACCCTGGAACAAAGGGCCAAGCATCCAAGAACAAGGGTACTGGGCCTGGTGAGCCAGCCCAGGGAACTCCAGAGGTGCAGGACGAATCTAACCCTGATGGGGAGGATCTTGCCTCAGAGGGAGGGACTGCATCCCTACCAGAGCTGACAGACTTGGCAGAACTGACAGGAGCATGTGGATTCTCCATCGAGGAGTTCAGTAAGGGACAGAGAGACTGTCCCACCCTTACAAGCTTTAGTTGGATTTCTTCTAAGCAAGAGGAGGGGGATGACAGTGGGTTTCACAAAATCTACTAGGAAGAGGAATTGCTTTTTACCAAGGCTAGAAACCTCAAAGAGGGGGCCACCAGGAGGTTGTTGGTGCCCCAGAAGTACAGAGAGTTCATCCAGATTTTTGCTAATGATATCCCCTTAGCAGGACATTTGGGACAGACAAAGACTTTGAACCGGTTGGTGAACCATTTCTACTGGCCCCATATGTCTGAAAAGGTAAAGGAGTTTTGCAGGTCCTGTGTCACCTGTCAGGCCAGTAGCAAGGCAGGGGGCAAGACAGAGGCCCCCCTAATACCACTGCCAGTGGTTGGGGTTCCTTTTGAAAAGGTGGGGATGGACATTGTTGGTTCCCTGGACCAACCTACTGCATCAGGGAATAGGTATATGTTAGTGGTAGTGGATCATGCTACTAGGTACCACAAAGCAATCCCTCTTAGAACCATTGATGCTCGTGCAGTGGCTAGAGCACTGTTTGGTGTGTTCACAAGAGTGGGTTTTCTGAAAGAGGTGGTGTTAGATGGGGCACCAACTTTTGGTCCAGCTATCGGACTGCCATGTGGGATGAATGTGGTGCCAACTACAAGTTCACCACCATCTATCATCCACAAGAAAATAGTCTAGTTGAGAGATAAAACAAAACCCTGAAGGGCATGATAAATGGGTTGTCAGAGAAAGTCAGGAGGAGTTGAGATGTTCTCCTCCCATGCCTAATGTTTGCCTTCAGGAAGGTGGCACAGAATTGGGTTGAATTCAGTCTCTTTGAATTGCTGTTTGGACACAACATGAGGGGGCATTGAGCCTGCTGAGAGAGTCTTTAGAGAAGCCTCTTAAAGAAGCCAAAGACAATGTGCTTGACTATGTGTGAGGCCTGAGATCTAGAATGTCAGAGTACATGTACAAGTCGTATATGAAACTGGAGGCCAGCCATGAGCTCCTGAAGTACTGGTATGATCAGAAGGCTACTATGCCTGAATATACTCCAGGAAAATTGGTGTGGGTGTTGGAGCCTGTGGCTCCCAGGGCCCTCCATGACAAGTGGAGTGGGCCCTATCCAATCTTAAAAAAGGGTGAGGTTACTAATTGGATTGACTTGGCACCCCCAGGAACCCTCATAGGTTCCTGCATGCAAATAGATTGAAACCCCACCATGACAGGGCAGATATGACCATGTTACTGCTCACTGATGAGGGAGTGGCGGTGGAAACTGAGCCAGTGTCCAACCTCCTTTCCACTAATGTACAAAATGGGTCAGTGGAAGAGGTTGTACTCTCTCCCCAGTTAACAGACCAGCAGCACCGAGACTGTAAGCAAGTGCTGGAGCAGTTTGCTGGCCTGTTCTCCTTGACCCCAGACATCACTGAGTGGTATGTGCACCATATTGACACTGGAGATAGCCTACCTGTCAAAATAATTGTACTGGTTGTCTAATCATGTCAGAGTCAGCATTAAAGCTGAGGTTACTAAGATGGAGGATTTCGGGGTATTGAACCGTCTGAAAGTCCATGGGCCTTTCCAGTGGTGCTGGGACCTAAACCTAATCCTCAGGGGGGACCCAATGAGTTAAGGGTCTGTGTGAACTACAGAGGATTGAATGTAGTCACAAAGACTGACGTTCACCCTACACCTTAGGTTAGGGGCTGCTAAGTACCTGAGTACTTTTGATTTGACTGCAGGTTATTGGCAGATTGCCCTCACTGATGGAGCAAAGGAGAGGTCAGCATTCTCCACACCAGAGGGACATTATTGGTTCAAAGTAATGCCCTTTGGCTTAAATAATGCACCTGCCTCCTTCCAAAGGTTGGTGAACAGGGTCTTGTCTGGGTTGGAACAGTTCAGTGCAATTACCTGGATGATATAGCTGTAGATATTTCTACCTGGGGGATCACTAAAGCCACCTAAGGGAAGTGCTTCAGACCATGCAGCAGGCAGGCCTGAGTATTAAGGCATGTAAGTGCCAAATAAGGCAGAGTTCTGTGGTGTACCTGGGCCACCTGGTAGGTGGGGGCCATGTACAGCCTCTCCAAGCTAAAATCCAAAATATTTTGGAATGGACAGCTCCTGTCACCCAGTCTCAGAACAGGGCATTCCTTGGACTGGCAGGGTATTATAGAAGGTTTGTTCCAAATAATGGGTGGGACCATTGTGGGGCCCCTAACAGAGGTAACTTCTAAGAAGAGGCCCAAAAAGGTAGATTGGACCCCAGAGTGTCAGAAGGATTTTGACACTCTGAAAGCGACTATGTGTTCAGCACCAGTGTTGATGGCCCCTGACTACACAAAATAATTTGTGGCTCAAACAAACGCTTCAGAGCAAGGGATTGGGGCAGTGTTGTCACAGCTAAATGAAGAGGGCCTTGATCAGACAGGTGCCTTCATTAGCAGGAGACGTCTTCCCACAGAGCAGAGGTGGAGTACCATTGAGAGAGAGGCTGTTGCTGTGGTTTGGTCCCTAAAAAAGTTGAGACCATATTTGTTTGGGACTCACTTTCGTGTTCAAAGTGACCAAAGGCCTCTCAGATAGCTCATTCAGATGAGAGGGGACAAAGCTGTTAAGGTGGTCCATTTCCCTAAAGGGAATGGAGTTTACAGTGGAACACAGACCTGGGGTTGCCCATGCCAATGTGGATGGACTGTCTAGGTTTTTCCACTTAGCCGATGAGAACTACCAGGGTGTAGGTTAGTAACCAATCACCTTTCATTGGGGGGGGCTATGTTGCAAAGTCAGCCTTTGCCCTGGGCACCCCCCAACTTTTTGATGACTGGTACTGGTGGTAACTGACTCTGACTGACCCTGGGCTCTGCCTAACCAGGCCCAGGGCCAGTGCTATCCTGAAAGAGATCCATTTAGAATAAAGTGAAAACACCTACATACCCAACGGAACACTACGGGTCGGGGTACCCCTGTGAATGACATGACCTACCCCATAAGGCCCTAGTACAGGGCAGGGGATTGAAACTACCTCTTAGTCCCTAGCATATATTAGAGCATGGCAGTTTAGAGGCCAGCAGCCTTTTCCTGCACTTGCATGTGTGCACTGCTGAGCCTGAGGTCACTTTAAAAGTGGCCCTGTGTTGCAACGCTGCTAAAAAAGAGAATGTGCCCAAACTCGACTTTGGTGTTGGGAGCACCTACAAATGGTTGACCTACAATGTGTGGGCATATTAGGTACCCCCAGGGTCTCCCCTAGGTATCCCAGGGGTGGGGGATCAGGTATTTATAAGGAGGACCCTTATAAAATATGTTTTATTTGCCCTGGGTTAAGTGAAATTGCACATTTCACTCCCCACATCGTGATAAAGTGCTGTCTGAAATCGACTTTGGTGGTAGGAGCACTGTGGAGGGAGGATCTGCAATATTTTTACATATTCAGAACCCCTAAAGTCTCCCCTAGGTGTTACTGGGGTGAGGGTCTGTAGTTATATGTAGAGTACTTACAAAATATGTTTTTATAAGGCCTGGTGCTGGAAAGATAGCCCAAGTCTTTTTTCCATTGCAAATCCCTTGCCACATAGGTTAACACGGCAGGAAGTTATTAACTAACAACTCTTGATAGGAGAAGGTTAAAAGTACCCTTCAACGTCTTCCCGGAATGGTATTAATAAACTCAACAATATGATATTGTTGAATGTCTCCTAAAATGTACATAGAAGAAGTTATAAGACTTTCTTGTTGGTAATCCCAGATTCAGCCTTCCAGTGGTCTGTCCTGATTGGTCAGAGTTAAGTGGATTAGCCAGGCTTCTTTGAAGAGGTGATACAGAGCCCCTTGTGTTGACCAGCTCTGCTGTGAGGGCAGTGTCCTGTTGCACAGGAATGCCAGATCAGGGGGAGGAGTTGTAAACAATGAACTTCAAGGGAAGGGGTAGACACCAGTGTCATTTACAACTCCACTCTTTGAACCCCAACCAGAGGCTACAATTAAGGAAGGAATGAGCAGATGGAAGGGGGAGAGACTATGGAGATCAGCCATTCTAGGGCTGTGTTTAGCCAGCTCTTCTCTCCTTGCTGGAAAATCAGCCATTATTAATTTGGAAGAATTGGTGCACTCTGGGAATAAATAGTGCCACACTCTGCAGGAAGTGGTCAGATATTTGGGTGGTATCCTGCAGCCCATTGGACAAGAGTGCCCTCCTGCTTGACCCAGAGAACTTGTAATAAGTATCTGAGAGGGGCAGAGCCTCTCAGATCTGCTGCTTGAAACTTAAGAAAGCAAGACGGGACATACTGGAAGTTTGATGTTCATTTCCTAAGGCCTGCACCCTGAAGACTGCACCTTCTGCACCATCTGAAACTACAGCCTGTGGATTACCTTGTTGTAAAAGGGCTAAAGAGTGGACTCTCTACAAGCTACAGGTTAACAGAGCTAGCCTGGAACATCACCACCAAGGATTCTCAACCTGGAGAACTACCAGTGGATTTGTAAGGGTTTTGTCCAAGTGGATTGTGGGAACTGAAGTCTTCAACTTTTTAAGACCATCTTGGAGCTTCCAGACCCTTGGAGTGAGTTTGGGACACTCTTGGACCCTTTGGGGAACTTCTGAAAGTAGTTCCAGAAGTTGGAGCAACTTTGGGAAAAAGCTCCATAAGGGGACCGACTCAACCTGGCCAGCCAAGCCGCCTACCTACAACCGCGAGTAGGCCTGCCGTCCAGATTTGTCCCGCTGAAAAGCTCCATAGGTCCTACTTTCAGAGTTTGACCGGTTGTAGTCGGAATCAGAGGCCAGCAAACCCTCACCAAATCTGGCCTGGTGAAGAGCATAGAGGGACCCCGTGAGAAAAAGCTCTGTAAAAGTTTCCAAATCCGAATGAAGAAAAGGTGACCGGAAGCAAGCGTGAAAGCCAACCCGCCTGCCTTCAACCGTGTGTCAGGCTGGATCCTTGGTTTGCTCCCTGGAGTGCTCTGGAGGTCGGACTTTCATAAGTTTGACCGGGAGCCCATCGCAAGGCAATTCGGCAAACCCAACCCGAATTCTGACTGGCTGAGAGCTTTGAAAGATCCCGGGAAGAAAAGCTCCAGAAAAGTTTCGAAGTCAGAAAATAAAAACATTGACCGAGGCCTACCACGAGTGGTAGATGCCCAGGGCTCCATTGCGGTTGGCCTGAAACTTTGATCCGGTCTATTGCGACCAGATGTCCCAGTAAGGCGCTATGGGATTCCATGTGCATTATAGTGCTAAATCTTTAAAAAATCATATCTCCGGTACCCTACATTGCATGTTTGTTGTTTTGGTGTCATTTTAAAAATTAAAATATTTCCTATTTTTATAAATTGGTGTTGGATTTTTATTGTGCATTGTGTCTTAACTATTTACTGAAATGGTGTTTTTAAATGCGCTACATACCTGTCTTTGAAGTTATGCCTGCCTGCTCGCAGCCAAGCTACCAAGGGTTGAGCATAGGAATATTTTATTAAGACCTATTCTGAGCCATATACTGAGTTAGTGGCCTTATTGCCAGTGACAGATATACATTTGCCCCTACCAATAATCCACTTTCCAACATCATCACTTATTTAGTATGAGACATATGCACTTTACTGCCAGGGATGTGCTTTTTGCAACTTTAACCGATTTGCAATTTGGACGTCATACATTTGCAAAATTGAGTCCTGGGGAATTGCTATGTCATGACAGTGGGACTTCCTACATTCCATTTTGTGATTCTCAAATTCCAAATTCAATAATTTTCACGATTTCATAATCTCAATTTTAGAAATTTGTACATTAGAGTCAAAAAGCTTTTCACACTTGTGGCCTGATTTTCAAAGATAAACTTTCACTTTTGTGTAAGTTTTTGATTGTTTTCTATGCACAAAGGGAGTTACGAGCTGTATCTTTATGAGTAGGGCATCTCCGCACATCAAAAGACATATCTTTTTTTGTGAGGTAACTCCCCACTTTTAAAGATATGACTCGCAAATCCATTTGTGAATAGCAAACAATCGAAACTTACAGAAAGGTGTAAGTTTACCCTTGTGAATAAGGCCTTTGTATCTGCACTGTGTAATTTACAAAGGTGGTTGAGGAAGGATGTGAAGTTATGTAACAGTAGGGTTGCCACTCACAGAGGAGTTAATTAATTTCAGCCATCTTAAAGCATAGTGAGGACCCAACAGATTGTACACTGTAACACCCACCAGCCTTGTTAAAATTGCAGCATTGTCATTATTATACATGTGTTGGCAGAAGGACATTAATTGAATTTTATTTTGGAATCAAATAATCATTTTGACTATTGACAGACAACCTACAGCTTCTCAACTAAGATTTTGGAGGAAGGCAAAGGCCAATAATTACTTATTGTGAGAAAGTGGATTATTAGTTGGGCTGAATGGTAGTCCCCCCACAAGTAATAATGCCACTATCCTTGTGTGACCTAGTAAAGGTTTCAGTAATTTAATCCTGACCTCAAACTCTGGTAGTTATGGCACAGAGCAGATCGCCTTAAATTAAGAAATGGTGTAAAGCATTTATAAGTGCCAAAACAGTTAAAAAGTCAAAAACCCAACACAAAAAATCCCACTCGAATTTAAAATATTAGAGAATAATTTAATTAACAAAATGACACTGAAGTGACAAAATCCAGTAAGGGGAACCTGAGATGTGATTTTTTTCAGTTTAAATTTCAAAGTCGAACCAAAAAGTGTTAAGCACCAACCAAGGTCATCTGGTTGAGCTTAACTGGGATGTAGGGTCAACTGTGATAGTGCGTGGGGGGGCAGAGCTTGCATAAGACAAACATGGCTACCTAAACCGAGGGCTCCGTCAAGCCGTCCGAATATCCATCAGGAGTCCTGCGAATTGGGAAGTCTAGTTGCATGCTGCCCAATGCCCCGAGCTCCGGAATGTTGGCACTACAGGACGAGCACTCTGAAGTTAGTTAAAGGCGCCTGCAACAGCCCAAACAATGCCTGAGAAGCGGAGATGCGAGTAATGCCACGGGCCGTTACCAGGCGCGTTGTGAGCCGCCCCCGCCTGGTGCAGTGGACGTGTCGCAGCTGGGAGTTGTGAGCCAGCTGGGTGCGACTGGTGCCCCGAGACAGCCCAGAAGACAATCGGCCGACGTTGCAGGGAGGGACTGCTGCTCCCATTCTCCGGCCCCTGGAAAATATTGAGCCGGCCCCCAGGGGCACTAGCCGTGTGACTCCGCCCTGGGCGTGGTGGACTTTGAAGTGCGCTGCCCTGGGTTGGCGCTGAGAGCTGCCAGCTAGGACTCCAGGCACGACCTCGGGCCAGAGGTCTACCAGGAAGGTGACTGCTGCAGAGGGCATCACGGAGGACAGCGCATCGGTGGTGCGCTACGCTGGATGCATTGTGGGTGGCAAGCACTGGCTCTCACGGGGCGGCGGCCCCTGGACAAGTGTGATCACGGTAGGCAGCTCTGGCAAGGCGCTGGGACCTGGATGGTGGTGCAGGCCTGAGACTGGGTACAAGTGGCTTGGGCACTTAGCGTGCCGCACGCCTGTATACAACTAGACTGAAGGCATTGGCCAGAGCAAGAGTGTGGACCGCTTTTATGACAACGTACTTGTTAGAATGGGGAACCTCTGGTTGGCACAGGTAGGTACTTGTGACAAGCAGTGGTCCCTTCTTCTATTCAGGGCGAGAGAATTACCCCTTCAGAACAACCCCTGCTCACCCTATAGGTAGTGTGGCACGAGCAGTCAGGGCTAAACTTCAGGACGCTAGTCAGTTAAGCATTTATGATCACACACAGTAAACCACAATGATCCCCCCACAAATGGACACCAGGCGTAAGTTGTATCAAAAATACGGATGCTTTATATAAAAGATTCTTGGTTACGCAGGCATGTACAAGACCATCAATAACGGTTGCGAAATGGAAGCCACAAGATGATAATTAGGCACTGTTCTTTTCTTTGGTAACTTATTTGATCACGAGCGCTTCACAGGGCTCGGTTGAGTCGGTCCAGTCACGATGATGCGCAGTGCACCCGGGGTACAGTGATACGGGGAAATCAGAACGTTGCGGACCCCGAGTCCGATAGAGAGTTCACTGTACCTGGGAACGTGCGATGTGCTTGGACGAGTCTTCGGGGGAGATGCAGGTTCTGCACCTCGTGGGTCTCCGGATCAAGAATTCAGCGGGCGGCTCTCGGTAGACAGGTGCGGCCCAGAGCCTCCGACACGGACTGTGCGGGAGGTCACTGCGAAGGGCGGCACGGTCAGGCTCAGGCTGGGAGGTGAAGCGGGGCGGCCGGATACGTTACGACGTACGGGCGGCCGTCCGAGGCTTGATTTCACTTCCCAATTAGAAATCCGGCGGGAGGGCGAGAGGGCACCAGGCACGCTCCAGTGGCAGGCAGGTGACAGGGAAGCGGGGCGGCCAGCCTCGATGGGTCCAGAGCGACTCAGGTAGAGCGGGGCTCTCGGCGAGGGGAGGCGGCCAGGCTTCTGGGTGTCACGGCCCTAGGAGGGGTGGCAAGGTGCGCAGAGCACTCCGGCGGGAGAAAGCACACGGCTCGAGTTCTCAGACGAGCGGAGACACGGTGAACCCACTGGTCCTGGGGTTCAGTTCAGGGGGCAAGCTCTTCTTCCAAGCCCTTGGAGATAGTTGAAAACAAAGTGCAAAGTCTCTTTCAGTCTTCTCCTCTCCTTCCTCAGCAAGGCACCTACTGCAGGCCAGTCCCTCAGGCCAGGGAAAGTTACTCCTCCTTCAGCTTCTTCCAGGTCCTTCTAGTCGGGCAGAGTTCCTTTGTGGTTCAATCTGGATCTGATTTCTTAGGAGCCGGGCTCCTACTTTTATACAGGGATTCTTTTGTTCTTTAGCGCCAGGGGGCCTGGGCCTGGCTCAGTCCAGTTTTGGAGCACTCTGTTGTGGTGACTCGGCTTGTTCCTTTCAGCAGCAGGGCAGAGACATCAGCCGCTCCACAGGGGGCGGCGCCGGCTTTGTGGTGGCAGAGCACAGGTCTATTCAAGAGTCAGGGTGTACTCCTCCCACCCATCCTGGTGTAATCTCTCTACCCACCACCTGGCAGCCAACCTGTCTCCTGGAATCCCCCAGCCCTGCTCCTGTACTGTTGCTAGGCAGAACACACACACAGCAGAGGCGGACTGAGATGGTCAGGCACGCAAAGGCTAACTTTCTAAAAGTAGCATTTGCAAACCCAGGATATTAAAATAACCTTTACTAAAAGATGTATTTTATTATCCCGAGTTCAGGCATACTAAACATGACTTTCTACCATGCTCTCTGAGTCCACTGGGGTCACAGCGTGTAGCGATCCCAGCAGCCCATTCTGGCCTATGGAGAGCAGGTAGCCTTCAATAGTGAAAAACGAAAATGGCTGTAATTCACTATTAAGACATGCCACACACATCAGGGCATGGCCTACCTTATGCCTACAATGCACCCCGCGCTTAGGCCTACCAGAGGGGTGACTAACATGTAGTTAAGGGAAGGTTTAGGGACTGGCAAGTGGGGACACTTGCTCAGTCAGCGCGACGGTACCAGACCGCGCGCAGGTTCTGCAGTGGCAGACCCTAGACACATTTTACCCCGCTGCTTCGGTGGGTGGCACAACCAGTGCTGCAAGCCCACTAGCAGCATTTGGATATACAAGCCCTTGGCACCCCTGGTGCACTCTACTAGGGACTGATAGTAAACCAAATAAACCAAACGTGGAAGTCAATTCACATAATACATTTTACCATAGGGAGCACTTGCACTGTGGCACTGGATGGCAGTGGCACAGTGCCCTGAGCAGCTAACACCAACACAAAACACATTGAGGCACAGACAAAAATGGAAGGGTGACCCACGCCAATGGTGCCAGGTCTAACACGTGTCCCCTCCAGCTGAAAAGTGGGGAGAACTACCCTACCCCAGGGAGTTCTGCATCACTAAGGCGGAAAAACCTGGACAGACCGTCAGCATTGGCGTGATCTGTGCCAGGGCGATGCTCCACCGTAAAGTCCATACCCTGTAGGGAGATGGACCACCTCAACAGTTTTGGGTTCTCACCCCTCATTTGCATCAACCATCTGAGGGGCCTGTGGTCGGTCTGAACCCGGAAGTGAGACCCAAACAAGTAGGGTCTTAGCTTCTTCAGCGCCCAGACCACAGCAAATGCTTCTCGTTCTATCGCACTCCACCTTTGTTCCCAGGGAAGTAGCCTCCTGCTAATAAAGGCTACGGGTTGGTCAAAGCCCTCCTCAGTGATCTGTGAGAGAACAGCCCCTACACCATGCTCTGATGCATCCGTCTGCACCAGGAACTCTTTGGAGAAGTCAGGAGCCAAGAGCACGGGCGCCGTGCACATGGCAGTTTTCAGGGTGTCGAAGGCTTTCTGACAGGTGTCAGTCCATATCACTTTTCTGGGCTGCTTCTTCGAAATCAGCTCTGTCAAGGGGGCAACGATGCTGCCATACCCCTTGACAAACCTCCTGTAGTACCCGGTGAGTCCTAAAAAGGCCCTCACCTCCGTCTGGGTCTTTGGGGGCTCCCAAGCCAGGATGGTTTCAACTTTGGGTTGGAGGGGCGCCACCTGGCCGCTCCCCACTTGGTGTCCCAAGTACACCACTGAACCCTGCCCGATCTGACACTTGCTGGCCTTGATCGTGAGGCCTGCCTTGCGCAGCGCCATCAACACTTCCCAGAGATGTTGCAGGTGTTCTTCCCATGTGCCGCTGAACACTGCGATGTCGTCCAGGTAGGCGGCGCTGAACTCGGTCAGCCCAGCCAACACCTGGTTGACCAACCTCTGGAAGGTGGCAGGGGCATTCTTCATCCCAAAGGGCATCACCCGGAACTGGTAATGCCCATCTGGTGTAGAGAATGCGGACCTCTCTTTGGCCCCATCAGTTAAGGCGATCTGCCAGTACCCAGACGTTAAATCAAACGTGCTGAGGTACCGTGCAGCCCCTAACCGATCGATGAGCTCATCAGCTCTGGGGATGGGGTGCGCGTCAGTCTTCGTGACTGAGTTGAGTCCTCGGTAACCCTGGGCGTAGTTCGCGTAGTCGCGCTTCGCGAAGCTTCGCGAAGATGTCATTGCACTACGCGACCTTCGCGAGCTTGCGTAGTTGCTTGTGGCAACCTGTTCGCGATGGCTTTTTCTTGTTCGCGAGCGCGGTAAGCATGTTCGGGGAACTGTTTGCATGCTCGGGGGATATATCTCGCGATCTTACCCATGCGGTCGCCAATGGGCGCGGCCATCTTGTTTTTCTATAGTCCCGCCCGCTCGCGATGCCTTATTTCCTGTTCCGGGTCGCGGATAGCGTGTTCGCGATGTGCATTGACGTGTTCGGGAGCGCATTTTACTTGTTCGCGATAAATTGTACATGTTCGCGAGAAATATCGCGCGAACTTACCCACGCGGTCGCGAATGGGCGCGGCCATCTTGTTTTTCACTCTATGCCATGTTTCTGGGCCTACTTTTGTATCCTCCCTTTATCTCAGCAATCCTTTGTCTTTTAAGCCTTTTTCCTGACTTTTTTTAGTTATTATCTATCTCTCTGTTTGCCTCAGTTTATATTTTGCATTTTATTTCTACTTTTACTGTGTTTTTGTTACTTTTATAAAGTTCTTTCTATCTTCTTCCCCCTAACTTTTTTCCCCTTCTGACTTTTCTTTTCCGCCTCCCACCCACCCCAGAACCATGGCCAAGGGCACACCAAGTCCCAAGGGCAAGGGACCTGCAGGCGCAGAGAAGCGCCGCCTGCCTTGCGGCAGAATGCGTCCTGCAGGGGTGCAGGCCCGGCAACTGTTTGGGGAGGAGGAGGTGGCGGCTCTTGTTTTTTTCATCCAGCGCCTCCTCCCCTTGACCTTGGCAGCAGGCGGCAGGCCCGGCTCCGGGTACGCTACCCAGGAGCGGCACCGTCGGTGGGCGAAGGTGCGCCGGGCCGTGTTCCGGTGCACTGGGATCCGGCGCACCCACAACCAGCTAGCTCACCGGTGGTCCGACATCCTGGACCGGGAGCAGGACCTGTTGGACCTGCTAGGTGTCGAGGTCATCGGGCTTGGTGAGTAACTGATTGTGTATATTAAATTAGATGAACAACAAGATTACTGCTGCGTGCCAAGCGTTGCTGGTATTACGTTCCAAAAAGCAAAATGTTCTTTGATTTAAGGACCCAGGTTCCCGGTGGTACTCTTACTTGTTTGCAACGTAGTTTGCGCTAGCTTGTGCTGATGCTGATTATGTAAGAGTTTACTTTACAGAACTGAAGTTAGGTAATGCGATTTGCTAGAGAGACTCTAGTCCTTCCATTGTCCTACTGTGAAATAGTGGTGGATGGATATTGGATACTAGGTTTAGTTTGTTAGTAGTAGTTACTAATTGTTTTATGCGGTCTGCGTGACGCATCCTCTGTCACTGAGTGCTGCTTACCCCAGTCCTCCGTCGAACCTTTTGTACTTTGTTTAGTGTGTGGTAGGCTTAGCATGGTCAGTCAGTAGCAGAACTAGATCAGCATTATGCAACCAACCCACAATTTGTTGTATGTATGCACTAATGTATGCAACTATGCATGTGTCCTCCATCTCATCATCTATGCATTTGATGGCTGAAAAAAATTCAAGTGCAGACTTAGTGAACAATTGGCCCGTCTGGAATAGGTGGTGTAGGTCAGGTGGTACTTACTAGGCTTTGTTAGTATTTGGAATCAGAATGATCAAGGAACACTGGATTGTTCATAAATAAGTAGACGATCCGTAAATGCACTAGGAAGCAGCCAGTAGTCGATCCATCTGATTAGATAGGGCAATTTTATTGCACTTGTTGTTTCCTAAAATGTTCTTTGACTTATTGTTTTTCCAAATGATTTATTATTTTTCTCACAGCACTCCTTAATGTTGGTCTCTTTCTGTATTATATTTTACATGATCATCAGCACCACCCAGGGGCAAGAAGACGGGGTCGGAGTCGGCGGGGGAACCCCAGGACCTCTCCTCTACTGAGGCTCCTGCAGCTGGCCCCAGTAAGTCCTCCATTGGTTAGATTGACATTTATATTTCCCTAAATGTTATGTTACTGCATCTTTTTTTTCCCAAACTCTAAATTATGGTTCCACTTTCTGAATCTTTTTTACAAAAGCTTACTTCTTTGACCTTGACTATCTGTTTACTAATTCTGTTTATCCCTGCCTCGAAGTTGCTTCTAACTCCCTCTGCAATGACTCTCTGTGCTACTAATACTACTACTACTACTATTACTATTATTACTCTGTGTGTAGCGAAGCTTGCACAGTTGCCCACTCTTTAATAGACGGTTTTCTTTGCAACAATTAAACTCTGATTGACCAATAGCTCTAGCCACTGGGTCCTGTCCTTTGGTTGTCCTCTTCAAGTCTTCTCAATGTTGAGGCTTTGACAATTACCACAAACAAAATTCCCAACCAGATATTTGACTAGTATTTTTGATCGGATAGTACATGATACTACTATTGTCTATGATTCTGCAGAGCCACATACAGAACTATGCACAACAAAATAGGATGGTGGTGATGGGAGGTTGGATCTTACTGATCACACCTCAGTCAGAAAAACCCAGGATCCCCTAACAGACTAGCTATAGTGTCTCACATTAGGGTCCCACTCCCGACCCCCCCACGAAGACGATACACAATGTTGATGATGACGGAGACAGAGACAATCCAGAACATAATAACAAACACCATTTTGCTCACACACTTGTGTAAGTCCACTCCACCACACCAAATACCACAGAGTCTATGTGTAAGTTCAAAAGGTTTATTTGAAACAAGTATCAAACTCTGTACATCGTTAATATGAAATTTAATTTACGACAGCCATAGTCAATAAGCCAGCAAAAAGCCTAACATTAAAACAGTAAACATTTACAAGTGCATGATTGACAACAAGAACAAGAGCCAAGATCTTTATAATTGTGGAAGATCCCTCACCGTAGAACGTAGAAATACTGGTTACATCATCTTGCATCCACTATGCTCTGTAAATCTCTGGTTTGTAGAAGGGAATCTTTCGCCTATGATATATGAGAAAAACACTGCGAGTTAGCCGTTAGATAGTATACTGGTGAATGATGCTAGCATTTTGCAGTCATGCCAAAAAGTGTAACATGTATGTGTGATGGCTAAGCAATATAAACTAAACAAAGTCAATATGTTGTTTTTTTTTCGACCTCTTCACTTGTACGCAACAGTCAAGCGGCCTTAAAGGCATCTACTGCACATCAATACGCTGGCAGGTATAATATGCACCAAAAGAGTAGTAGTCGACATGATGAATCTAAAAGGGTTACTCATGGCTCAGGCTAACTTTCAAAAGAGTAGAGTAGGACTAGATGACCCTCGGAAGTGGAACCATATCCTACTAGTGTCTGTCTACTGACTGTACTTACTGTCTAGTGCTGATGTATGTTGCATCGCATTAACTTTTTGTTCAATGTTCCAAGTGAACACTTAAAATAGGGGGAGGTTTACAGGCATCTAAAAAATTTGATGCTTTTTTCTAGGCACACTACCATCCACCAGTGCCGTCGGGGCCAGCGATGCGGCCATTCCGGAGGGGGCAGGCGAACTGGCGGCACCTGCAGGAGACACAGGGCCCAGGGGGGATCCAGCAGCAGTGGCCGGCGGCGGTGAGTTATATTCATTACTTCTTGACATTACAGCTAGATGGAACTGTGTTCACTATTTCACTGTACTGTGCGACATTATACAACGGTTGAAGAAGACACCCTTTACGTAGCATTACCAGCGTGAGTAGAGTAACCAATGGCCTCTTCTATTTGATTCCAAAATCAGCTGTGAATGTTTTATGGAGAAGACAAACTCAGATCAGATGACCTTCATGGATGTGTTGAACATAGAGGGAAAGCACTAAGGGTGGAAGGACGGGCGAGATAAACAATATGACTGACCGGCAGAGAAGGATATGTTGTTGGAAGCATGTATAGGAGTCTGATAGTAATAAGATCAGATGCATGGGTTGTTGAAGGATGGGTGGAAGGTGAAAGAATGCCTGCCTGGGTGGGCGACACAGTATGGGTGGATAGTACTAGATAGCAAGAATCAGCGGTGTTTTTGGTTCAAACTCAATGCCAAGGCAAGGAAGGAAGGAGCAGAAGCATGGGTGTTTGTTGGTGAAACCAACTAAGGTTTGTTAAGAGATATATACAAAAGGATAGACGTTTACTTTAATGGATGTATGCCTGGATGTACTATCACCAAGAGACAGTATAGGTGGAAAGTGTCACTGGAGATTCTTACCTTGAAGAAAATGTAACAGAAACTGCGCGACAGTAGCAAAGCCTAGAGGAATCAAGGTAGTATTATGAGCATACAGTACACTTGCAGTAGTTTGCAAGCACGTCATATATTATCAAGCGGAAACCCCTTCCTCCCACTCTGGGGACCACTCCCTACCTATTATTATTAATGTATTTTCGATTGGGGCAGCCAGCCTGCAAAGGGTGGCCTATCTCTTGTTTAATGTTTATGTATATTGGTTACACAAGCAATGAAAGCAATGTACCCTCTGCAGTAGCGGTTGGTGGTGGGATTGTTGGCGGGCGGCGACATGGGGAGGGGACGGGTGGGTGGCACTGGCGAGTAAACTGTGTATTACTGTTACGGCCAAATACAGGTAATCAACATAAAAATAAATTAAACTATTTTCAAGGTGCGCACTGCACCGCCGAATGCGATGCAGTGTGTGCTACTGTGTGCAGCAATGTTTTTTTTTTATGTATTCTTTAATTACCTGTGAATGTCCTTAATCCATCGTTTACTATCCCCACCCTGCACCTTCCCACGTCACCGACCGGCAGCACTCCCACCACCGACCGCTACCGACCTGATGTCGTATATCGTATTAGCACTAGCAGCATCTATAATATGAATATAAGCAATGATCGTTGGATCCGATAAATAAATAATCAGCCTTTTTGTAGTACCCATGGTAGGGTGTAAGTGAAATTGTGCATGCCATTTGCCCTCATGTAACAGAGTATGACCAGTGCCAACGGCCGTAAGGCGTCAGACAAAAAGATGAGCTTCCCCACCTGCAGACAGTAGTAGTAAATAAAAGTAACGTGAGTCTGCATCATCATGTGGCTCATATCTGTTTCTCTTGGGTGCAAGCTTAGCTGATGGACCTGGCATGCCGCCTACAACAAGGTTATGTAATTGGGCTAAACTACAGATAAGAACAGCACGACTGGTGTACCGCAGTACATACATAGTACGATTATATTTATAAATAATGTCTGAAACGGTCACAAATGTTAGAGTCCAAGGAAGTAGGATTAGAGATACTTACCCCAGCACCAAATCCCAAATGTTATGAACTGTGCTTGCTAGTGATACTGTGACACTATGTGTTGAATGATTAGTGTTCCTGTTTTGCTAAGAGTATTGGCTCCAACATGTTCTTTTTCTTTTTTGATATAGATGATACTCCTTCCCAAAAACCATCAAGGAAGGAGTTGGCCGCTAGGGCCGGAAACTGGAGGCCATCTGCGAGCATTATCGCCGGCTGGTGGCTCAGGAGGAGGAGGAGGAGGAGGCGGCTGAAGCTGCAGCCTCCTCCAATGCCCCGGGCCCCAGTCAGGCCCGGCCTCCACTTTCACGGCGCCGTGGTCCGGCATTTGCCCGCCGCCGCGCCTCGATTTCCAGCACTGCTGCCCCCCACCCTGGAAGCAACTTTAGGGCATTTCGCCGCCAGCTGCTCCGCCGGATGGCCCGCTGGGAGGAGAACATGGAGGAGCGGGTCAAGATCCTGGTGGATAAACACCTTAAGGCCCGCCGACAGTAGAGGACCTCGTCGTTTGCCCCTTTTTTAATTCCTTTTGTTGGTGGGTGGGTTTGTGGGCGTTGGGGATTTCAACGGACATTGGGACTTTGGACTTTCGTTTCGTTGGGATTAGGGAGGGGGGTGGGTTAGGTCAGAGCGGGATAGTTTATTTTTGTTAGGGGATATTAAAAATATACTTACTATTTATTTATATGATGTTAATGTTTTTTGTGGTGGGTTACAGTTTTCCGAATTCAATGTAAGTTACATGGTTGTTTACTTTGTTTCCGTGCTGCTGCATGCCCACAGCCAGTGTTTGATTTAAAAGATCTGCCGATTTTGTAACACACAAACCGATAGATGCAGTACCCCTCACTGAGTTATTTTTAATTGTCATAGTACTGTCAGTCTCTCCTCCTAGTCCATACCTCCCACCAAACTCTTACCTGTGATTGATGATGAAGTTCGGCACACTGATGGCTGCATGGTTGGTTTCTCAAATTGACGGAGTAGATGCCATTATAGTGGTGGTAGTAGTAGACACTGGCAATAGCGTTTGAAAAAAGAAAGAGAAAGTCACTTGACTGAGACTCAGGGAGGAGGAGTGGAACAGAACACAAAGTAAACTACAGCATGGGTGGTCAAGCAGAAGAAGATCCTTGCCCTGCCTTAGTTGAAATTGAATTACTGTTGCTTTCACCACATCTGCCCCAGCAAGCGTGTGATCAATTGGTGTACATAGTCATCACATCACACCTCAATATAAATCACACAGCCCGGGGGAAGAGGGTTAGGGATTGATGATTGGATGGGAAGTGGGGTTTTGGGAAAGGTTTGAGAAAGAAAAACAGACAATATGCATGGACACAACAAAAGTAAAACACAATCTTGTAAGACGACCATGATCCATTATCAAAGAAATCAAAGTATGAAGTGAGAGAAAGCAAATGCATGCATGCTGAGGAGGATAACTTGATGGTTAATGAGATAATGAGTTGTACTATAACTACTATGACCCAATGAGACAGTACAGTCAGGGACGAAATTGAAATTTGCCTTGCCTGTCTGACGCCCTCAGAGCTCAGACCGAACCCAATTGCCTGCTCTACCGGGCTTACTTTCATTTTTCAAGCTAGCTAAGGAAACTAAAAAAAAGTTGGAACAATTAACAAACAAACCACAACACACAGTCGTAATGATTAAAGAGAAAAAAGCAAGCAAATAAATGTAAAGACGAATGATGATACTAAAGTTACTGTATTATCCTGGTCCAAATGAGGAGTTGCATCATTCTCGTCATTCTTCTTGGTCCTCCCTTCCATGGACACTCCGCACATCAATCTTGGGTATCACTGCCTGCCTGATGCGTATTGGTAAGGTACGTGTGAGTCGTTTCTCCCACTGTAGCACAGGGTAAAGGGCCGGCCAGCCTGTAAGTGTAGATGGAAAAACAAACGGGGTATTGAAAAATTACAGCCTTTACAACAATAAACTCAATTACAGTGGAGTGCAAGACAACACTCTGGAGAGAACACTTTCAGACTGAGGCAGCTTGGATAGGCTACATAGTGTGTCTACTCTACAGCAAGCATTAAGGTACAACAACAACGGGACAGGATTCAGGAGCCAGCACAGCCACAGGACAGGAGAACCGCGGCACAGGCCAGGCACCCTACCCCTTACTTACATTTTGACCGAGCCAGAGAAATGTCAAATGCACTGCAGCAACCTAGAATTTTCCCAATGAAGTGACTAAATCAATGCGCCACTGTCCGTCATACCACTACACTCTACTCCAGTCCACACCACTACAAGGACATCTAGCCTAGGTCTGCTGTGGTTCTTGTTCAAACTTTTTACCTTTTATGTCAGCCCATCAAAAGCCTGATGCGTATTGGTAAGGTACGTGTGAGTCGTTTCTCCCACTGTAGCACAGGGTAAAGGCCGGCCTGTAAGTGTAGATGGAAAAACAAACGGGGTATTGAAAAATTACAGCCTTTACAACAATAAACTCAATTACAGTGGAGTGCAAGACAACACTCTGGAGAGAACACTTTCAGACTGAGGCAGCTTGGATAGGCTACATAGTGTGTCTACTCTACAGCAAGCATTAAGGTACAACAACAACGGGACAGGATTCAGGAGCCAGCACAGCCACAGGACAGGAGAACCGCGGCACAGGCCAGGCACCCTACCCCTTACTTACATTTTGACCGAGCCAGAGAAATGTCAAATGCACTGCAGCAACCTAGAATTTTCCCAATGAAGTGACTAAATCAATGCGCCACTGTCCGTCATACCACTACACTCTACTCCAGTCCACACCACTACAAGGACATCTAGCCTAGGTCTGCTGTGGTTCTTGTTCAAACTTTTTACCTTTTATGTCAGCCCATCAAAAGCCTGATGCGTATTGGTAAGGTACGTGTGAGTCGTTTCTCCCACTGTAGCACAGGTTAAAGGCCGGCCTGTAAGTGTAGATGGAAAAACAAACGGGGTATTGAAAAATTACAGCCTTTACAACAATAAACTCAATTACAGTGGAGTGCAAGACAACACTCTGGAGAGAACACTTTCAGACTGAGGCAGCTTGGATAGGCTACATAGTGTGTCTACTCTACAGCAAGCATTAAGGTACAACAACAACGGGACAGGATTCAGGAGCCAGCACAGCCACAGGACAGGAGAACCACGGCACAGGCCAGGCACCCTACCCCTTACTTACATTTTGACCGAGCCAGAGAAATGTCAAATGCACTGCAGCAACCTAGAATTTTCCCAATGAAGTGACTAAATCAATGCGCCACTGTCCGTCATACCACTACACTCTACTCCAGTCCACACCACTACAAGGACATCTAGCCTAGGTCTGCTGTGGTTCTTGTTCAAACTTTTTACCTTTTATGTCAGCCCATCAAAAGCCTGATGCGTATTGGTAAGGTACGTGTGAGTCGTTTCTCCCACTGTAGCACAGGGTAAAGGCCGGCCTGTAAGTGTAGATGGAAAAACAAACGGGGTATTGAAAAATTACAGCCTTTACAACAATAAACTCAATTACAGTGGAGTGCAAGACAACACTCTGGAGAGAACACTTTCAGACTGAGGCAGCTTGGATAGGCTACATAGTGTGTCTACTCTACAGCAAGCATTAAGGTACAACAACAACGGGACAGGATTCAGGAGCCAGCACAGCCACAGGACAGGAGAACCGCGGCACAGGCCAGGCACCCTACCCCTTACTTACATTTTGACCGAGCCAGAGAAATGTCAAATGCACTGCAGCAACCTAGAATTTTCCCAATGAAGTGACTAAATCAATGCGCCACTGTCCGTCATACCACTACACTCTACTCCAGTCCACACCACTACAAGGACATCTAGCCTAGGTCTGCTGTGGTTCTTGTTCAAACTTTTTACCTTTTATGTCAGCCCATCAAACGCCGTTATTCCATACATTTTCTCCAATCCAACTGACTGTGTGCAAAGATAGTATGCTCAGCATCCTCAATGATGGTGACCGTGTGGTACGTATTCTCCAACACCAACTCAGTCTGTAGTGACTGATTAAGTTTATAATATATTCCATATTACCAAATTGCAACGGATATTGGCCGGCACCTGCAGTGGTAGGAGTACAATGTGGTCATTATTAAACAGCAAGGAAACATTAACTGTCACCACACCTGAGTCACTTGTACTTTGTCGGTAAACTAGTATAGTTCTACTTCATGGCATGCACAATTCTTCGTAGTGAGCCAGCATCCAATGCAATGCATGCCACCATCATTCACAATAATCACTCATTACCTGTCTTTGTGTTCTCTTTGGCTGTCTGATCTGATGCCTGCCTAGCCTTCTGCCAGTCAGTGATGAGTTTCTTTCGGATTGGAAACAAAATGGAATATAGGTGGAGTCACGTTTCACTTCTTATGGAGGGACTGTTAGAGGCAACATGTATTGTACTATTCTCCATCTCCATCCAATGTCTGACTTGCTTGAAATGTACTTAGGGAGAGTACGGAACATGGAGCAGGACCCTGAGGAGTGGAGTGGACAGTTATGCACAGACGTGCAACTCCAATAGGGAAATAAAAAAAGGAGACTGTTGATGGCATTGTTGTGAATGTAGATTTTGAACCAGAAAAACAGATACACACAGTCACACACAAATAAAGGAAGGGAGAACAATTTGAAAGCCTAGTTGTCAGGGAAGAGGAGCTCGTCCTCAAACTCTGGTGGTTCGGACAGCAGTACGTCTAACAATCCACTACTTATGTCATCAAAGTCACTCTCCTCTTCCTCCTGTGATTCACGTATTTTGTACTCTGGTGGTATAAAGTGTTGATTCATTTTGATCATGGTTAACCTCTCAACACTTTTGGGCGAGAGACTGGTCCTTTTGACAGTAACAATGGCACCAGCAGCACTGAAAACACGCTCTGAAGAGACACTTGCAACAGGGCCAGCCACATACTTTATCGC
This sequence comes from Triturus cristatus, assembly GCF_964204655.1. Taxonomy (NCBI): domain Eukaryota; kingdom Metazoa; phylum Chordata; class Amphibia; order Caudata; family Salamandridae; genus Triturus; species Triturus cristatus. The sequence continues at coordinate 721,486,410 of NC_140588.1, forward strand.
CAGCCTGCTGAGCACTGGCCATTGGCTTCTTTTCCCATACCAATACACCAATGGGCTTTGCTCCATGTAGACCTCTGTTGTGTCATCTAGATAGGCCTGAACCATCCGCTCAATGTTCAGGGGTGCTCCGATTTCCTGGGCCTCTTTTGCCTTTGCATCAGTCATTGATGTGCAATACCCTTTCCGTAGAAACCAATCCCCTGCCGTCTTTGGAAATGTGCCTGATGATCCTGTTGGTGCTGTTGATGTTATTGCTGCTGGCAGTGTTGACTGCTGGGAGGCAAACGCACTGCTCTTGGCTTCTGAAGTAGAACTTCGTTCTGGGTGCCCTGCAATAGTTTTTCTGACCTGGAGGGGCGGGCCTTTAATGAAGATCCTTTCGTTTTCAAACTCAGTGGCTTCCTTAGCTATCCAAGTTTTGTACTGGGCAACATTCAATTCTGAAAAAGGAATGACTTCATTACTGCGCAGCAATAATTTGTTACGTGGATCCAAAATTGAGGCAGTAATGTAATGTGGATCTGACAGAATGTTATTTTGAAGCCTTGTATTGTGAGATAAGCGAGCGGATAAGGTGTCTGCCAAAGAATGTGCTTCTACTTTGTCATCCACATCTGCGTACATTTCTGCCACATCCTTCAGCTGTTGCTCTAGCATGTACAACAATGGGATAGCTTGGCCCATAGTACAGTCCTCCCGGCTCACTTCACGGGTGAAGACCTCAAAAGGAAGTAGCATCTCTGTCAGGCTTTTGACAAGGTCCCATTGGGTCATCTCAACTCTCATGCCTTTCACTGTAGGATCCCCTGACCTTTTCATGACATAAGCATTAAGTGGTATATACTGCTCAAACAGACGCTCAAGCATGTAATACGTTGAGTTCCAACGTGTTGGCACCTCTTGGATGAGTGCTTTGACTGGCATTTTATGCTCACGTTGAATCACCCTCAGCTCCTTCCGGGCTTTAAAAGAATGGTTGAAATGTGTGCATATTCTTCTGCAGGTGGTCAGTAAGCTGCTGACTTTGCTTTCATTCTTCAGAAAGTCTTGCACAACAATGTTAATGCAGTGTGCCAAACATGGCACCCTGAAATACCCACCATCTTTCATGGCCCGAACTACATTACTGCCATTGTCCGTGGCAACAAAACCAATGGTAAGACCTCTTGGTCGCAGCCACTCCGACACCTTGCTGTTAAACTCATCCAAAATGTTAGCAGCAGTATGAGATTTCTCCATTGCAAACATGGCTACAGTTGCATGTTTGCGAGTGTCTTTAAAAATCTCAGCGGTGTCAACAACGCCGTCAGATATCTTATCTTTAACACCCGAAAAAGAGACCCAGTGTGCAGTGATGCACATGTAATCAGTGGCTTGGCAACTGGTCCACATGTCTGTTGTCAGGTGTATACTCTGAACAGCACTCTGTTTTAAGGCTTTTCCAAGCAATTCCAGCACGTCGTGATGTAGTGCTGGAACAGCAACTCTTGCAAAATAGTAGCGGCTGGGAACTTTCCATTTTGGGCAGATGGTGGTCACAAACTCAAGAAAACCCACCCCTTCAACAAAAGAAAAAGGGAGAAGGTCCAGTGCTAACATTTTTGCCAGCTTAGCATTGTACAAACGTGCTATTGGGTGATTGCGTTCGTACTGCCCCTCCGGCCTACTAAACATGCTAAGAATGGTAGGCTGCATGGTATTCCTTCCTGTGGTCGACTTCGCACTTTTTGGCCCAGCTGTACTCCTTGGTGTCTCAGGCTGGCTCTTACTCTTGTGCCAATGAGATGTGGCTGAGGATGTGGGCGTTACCACTGCAGTGCTGGGGACAGGGCTACTTTGTCTACCACTAGCACAGAGAATGTCTCCCTCTTCTTCCTGTTCCACCGTGAGCGGACTTTCTACTCGTTTATGCCCAACAGCAATGGTTCCAGTTTTGATGAGCCTAAGGTGCTCCTCCCACTGGATTGCGTGGTGTTTTTTCAGATGGGTCATTTGGCCTCCGGTACCATAGTTTGTACCAAGCTTTCCACGGCTAACAGAGGAATGACAAACGGAGCATACAGCAATGTTCTCCTCCTTTGGGCTAACCGTAAAGTAGTCCCACACTGGGGAGCTTAACTTTTGTCTCCTGCTGGAGGTGCCACTCCCACTTCCAATGCCGGATGAACTGGAGGGTGTGTGTTGAATTTGACTCTGTGCAGGACCACTACCTACTTCTGCTGAGGTGGTGCTTGTTGTGCTGGATGTAGGACGCTGCCGGCCCTTTGCTAATGTAAATATGGAAGCTGGAGGTCGTGTTGGTGTTACCTGTGTTGGAGGTATGCATGCTACATCCCTCGCATCCATTTTGGATAATGTAAAAATGTTGCTCTCCATCTCCTCAGGCCCGGGAGTGATGTTTGTGATGACTGGCTCATCATCATCATCATCATCAACCTGCTCTTCTACATCAACATCCATAAGTGTAAGGCTTTCTGGAACCTTCCTTTTGCCATGCCTGCTCTTGTGATGTGTTTCCCTCTCAGACTCACTTTGTGGCTTCCAAGTGACATCTAGATCATCAGAAGGGGGGCTTGGTGAAGAACTTGATGTACTAACCCTCCTTTTCCTTGCTGGGGATTTAAAAGCCAATGCAACTTCTAAAGGAGTGGCTTCCTCTTCTTCCTCTGCATGAGGCTCAATTTCCTGAACTGCCCCTACTTCAGGAGGAACAGCTACTATTGCGGGCGGTAGCTGCGGCTGTTGACCACTTATCTGCTGTGTTGATGATGTTCCCTCCTGCGTGGATTGTGTACTACTTTGAGATAGCGATAAGTTTAGTTCAGGCTCAGCATCACTGCTTTCTACCATAAGGCTGGCTACCTCTTCCACACTCATCTGCTTGGGCATGGGTTGGTGGGTTGGGCCCACTGATGTGGAGGTGCTGCCCCCAGCTTGCCCCCCCGACACCGCTGCTGCAGGCCTCATTTTTGGTGAACCAAAAAAGGTTTTGGGAGGCACACCAGACTTAAGTGACACTTCCTTCTTCTTCTGTTCCTTCTTCTCCATGGCAACTTTCTTGGTACCGGAGGACCTGCTACCTGCTTTCTTTGGGGGCATCTTCAACAGATGTCAAAACAGCACTCAGTTGCACAAGTTGCAGAGATGCCTGGTCAGGTCACTGACACGTCACGTTGTGTACACTACAGCAGCAGGACGTCGGTCTGGCACCACAACAGTGGATGATGATGACACACCTCTGTCTTTTGTGCACCTAAAAGCAAAAAGCCAGAAGAACATCAGTCAAAAGATCCATAATATAATATATAATTTATTAGTGTCTCGTGGGTTGTCATCACAATTATTAAATTTCATGCAGTCAGTGAACAACATCAACAGTATAGCCAGCCATTAAGAGACTGACAAGGCCAGGGATCCTTTTGTATTTGTACTGTGTAGTGTACACTTAGGAAGAAGAATAGCAAGGGAAAAAAACCCGCCGTGATGATTGCTGAGTTGTACCCCTGGGCCTACTGTACGACTAGGCCACAAGTTTGGACGCCTATGGCAAAGGCACAATGCATGCCTTCCTAAAATGGCCGCCACACACATGCCCAGCCCCCCCACCACAATAACACACAAAAAGTGATTGGAAAGGACAGGAAGAGGAAGTTGTAGTGTCTGTGGAACGTAATCCCTCTCATAAAAATGTTTTCCAGCCAAATAACAGCTTCTCCCTGCTCCAAACCTACAGCTCAATGACAGCCTGAGGAGTTTTTTGTGCAGAAATGCACAAAAAAGCGTTTTCGAGAAGGGTCTATGTTGCTCGCGAGATATTGTTTGCCAGATTGCAAAAGCTGCGTGTTCGGGATCGCGAACTGTACAAAAAGGCTTTCTCGCGTGCGCGAACACGCATATTGCGAGCGCAAAAATGACGAAAACTGTAAGTCCGCGTTGTCGCGCTGTGCAGAGTTACCGAAAGTTCGCGAGCTAAATCCCTTGCCTTACATGCAGGCCAAAATAGCCCAATTTGTTTAGCACACACCCAAAAAATGCTATTGCACCCCAAACACACCTTTTGCAACAAAATCCAAAGCCATCCATGGAGCAAAGGAAAATCACCAGACAACACCAACTGTACATGTAAAATCACGCACCACAGCTTGGAGGCTGACTACCTCTGGGCCTAGTGGAAGACTACTAGGCCACAAGCTTGGAACCGGATGGCAAAAGCAAGCACACTGCTTGGATGGCTTCACAAAATGGCCGCCACACACCCACAACAACCACAAGAAATGGGAGACAGTCAATGGACGCCTATGGCAAAGGCACAATGCATGCCTTCCTAAAATGGCCGTTCGCGAGCTGAATCCCTTGCCTTACATGCAGGCCAAAATAGCCCAATTTGTTTAGCACACACCCAAAAAACGCTATTGCACCCCAAACACACCTTTTGCAACAAAATCCAAAGCCATCCGTGGAGCAAAGGAAAATCACCAGACAACACCAACTGTACATGTAAAATCACGCACCACAGCTTGGAGGCTGACTACCTCTGGGCCTAGTGGAAGACTACTAGGCCACAAGCTTGGAACCGGATGGCAAAAGCAAGCACACTGCTTGGATGGCTTCACAAAATGGCCGCCACACACCCACAACAACCACAAGAAATGGGAGACAGTCAATGGACGCCTATGGCAAAGGCACAATGCATGCCTTCCTAAAATGGCCGCCACACACATGCTCAGCCCCCCCACCACAATAACACACAAAAAGTGATTGGAAAGGACAGGAAGAGGAAGTTGTAGTGTCTGTGGAACTTAATCCCTCTCATAAAAATGTTTTCCAGACAAATAACAGCTTCTCCCTGCTCCAAACCTACAGCTCAATGACAGCCTGAGGAGTTTTTTGTGCAGAAATGCACAAAAAAGCGTTTTCGAGAAGGGTCTATGTTGCTCGCGAGATATTGTTTGCCAGATTGCAAAAGCTGCGTGTTCGGGATCGCGAACTGTACAAAAAGGCTTTCTCGCGTGCGCGAACACGCATATTGCGAGCGTAAAAATGACGAAAACTGTAAGTCCGCGTTGTCGCGCTGTGCAGAGTTACCGAAAGTTCGCGAGCTGAATCCCTTGCCTTACATGCAGGCCAAAATAGCCCAATTTGTTTAGCACACACCCAAAAAATGCTATTGCACCCCAAACACACCTTTTGCAACAAAATCCAAAGCCATCCGTGGAGCAAAGGAAAATCACCAGACAACACCAACTGTACATGTAAAATCACGCACCACAGCTTGGAGGCTGACTACCTCTGGGCCTAGTGGAAGACTACTAGGCCACAAGCTTGGAACCGGATGGCAAAAGCAAGCACACTGCTTGGATGGCTTCACAAAATGGCCGCCACACACCCACAACAACCACAAGAAATGGGAGACAGTCAATGGACGCCTATGGCAAAGGCACAATGCATGCCTTCCTAAAATGGCCGTTCGCGAGCTGAATCCCTTGCCTTACATGCAGGCCAAAAAAGCCCAATTTGTTTAGCACACACCCAAAAAATGCTATTGCACCCCAAACACACCTTTGGCAACAAAATCCAAAGCCATCCATGGAGTAAAGGAAAATCACCAGACAACACCAACTGTACATGTAAAATCACGCACCACAGCTTGGAGGCTGACTACCTCTGGGCCTAGTGGAAGACTACTAGGCCACAAGCTTGGAACCGGATGGCAAAAGCAAGCACACTGCTTGGATGGCTTCACAAAATGGCCGCCACACACCCACAACAACCACAAGAAATGGGAGACAGTCAATGGACGCCTATGGCAAAGGCACAATGCATGCCTTCCTAAAATGGCCGTTCGCGAGCTGAATCCCTTGCCTTACATGCAGGCCAAAATAGCCCAATTTGTTTAGCACACACCCAAAAAATGCTATTGCACCCCAAACACACCTTTGGCAACAAAATCCAAAGCCATCCATGGAGTAAAGGAAAATCACCAGACAACACCAACTGTACATGTAAAATCACGCACCACAGCTTGGAGGCTGACTACCTCTGGGCCTAGTGGAAGACTACTAGGCCACAAGCTTGGAACCGGATGGCAAAAGCAAGCACACTGCTTGGATGGCTTCACAAAATGGCCGCCACACACCCACAACAACCACAAGAAATGGGAGACAGTCAATGGACGCCTATGGCAAAGGCACAATGCATGCCTTCCTAAAATGGCCGCCACACACATGCTCAGCCCCCCCACCACAATAACACACAAAAAGTGATTGGAAAGGACAGGAAGAGGAAGTTGTAGTGTCTGTGGAACTTAATCCCTCTCATAAAAATGTTTTCCAGACAAATAACAGCTTCTCCCTGCTCCAAACCTACAGCTCAATGACAGCCTGAGGAGTTTTTTGTGCAGAAATGCACAAAAAAGCGTTTTCGAGAAGGGTCTATGTTGCTCGCGAGATATTGTTTGCCAGATTGCAAAAGCTGCGTGTTCGGGATCGCGAACTGTACAAAAAGGCTTTCTCGCGTGCGCGAACACGCATATTGCGAGCGCAAAAATGACGAAAACTGTAAGTCCGCGTTGTCGCGCTGTGCAGAGTTACCGAAAGTTCGCGAGCTGAATCCCTTGCCTTACATGCAGGCCAAAATAGCCCAATTTGTTTAGCACACACCCAAAAAATGCTATTGCACCCCAAACACACCTTTTGCAACAAAATCCAAAGCCATCCGTGGAGCAAAGGAAAATCACCAGACAACACCAACTGTACATGTAAAATCACGCACCACAGCTTGGAGGCTGACTACCTCTGGGCCTAGTGGAAGACTACTAGGCCACAAGCTTGGAACCGGATGGCAAAAGCAAGCACACTGCTTGGATGGCTTCACAAAATGGCCGCCACACACCCACAACAACCACAAGAAATGGGAGACAGTCAATGGACGCCTATGGCAAAGGCACAATGCATGCCTTCCTAAAATGGCCGTTCGCGAGCTGAATCCCTTGCCTTACATGCAGGCCAAAATAGCCCAATTTGTTTAGCACACACCCAAAAAATGCTATTGCACCCCAAACACACCTTTGGCAACAAAATCCAAAGCCATCCATGGAGTAAAGGAAAATCACCAGACAACACCAACTGTACATGTAAAATCACGCACCACAGCTTGGAGGCTGACTACCTCTGGGCCTAGTGAAAGACTACTAGGCCACAAGCTTGGAACCGGATGGCAAAAGCAAGCACACTGCTTGGATGGCTTCACAAAATGGCCGCCACACACCCACAACAACCACAAGAAATGGGAGACAGTCAATGGACGCCTATGGCAAAGGCACAATGCATGCCTTCCTAAAATGGCCGCCACACACATGCTCAGCCCCCCCACCACAATAACACACAAAAAGTGATTGGAAAGGACAGGAAGAGGAAGTTGTAGTGTCTGTGGAACTTAATCCCTCTCATAAAAATGTTTTCCAGACAAATAACAGCTTCTCCCTGCTCCAAACCTACAGCTCAATGACAGCCTGAGGAGTTTTTTGTGCAGAAATGCACAAAAAAGCGTTTTCGAGAAGGGTCTATGTTGCTCGCGAGATATTGTTTGCCAGATTGCAAAAGCTGCGTGTTCGGGATCGCGAACTGTACAAAAAGGCTTTCTCGCGTGCGCGAACACGCATATTGCGAGCGCAAAAATGACGAAAACTGTAAGTCCGCGTTGTCGCGCTGTGCAGAGTTACCGAAAGTTCGCGAGCTGAATCCCTTGCCTTACATGCAGGCCAAAATAGCCCAATTTGTTTAGCACACACCCAAAAAATGCTATTGCACCCCAAACACACCTTTTGCAACAAAATCCAAAGCCATCCGTGGAGCAAAGGAAAATCACCAGACAACACCAACTGTACATGTAAAATCACGCACCACAACTTGGAGGCTGACTACCTCTGGGCCTAGTGGAAGACTACTAGGCCACAAGCTTGGAACCGGATGGCAAAAGCAAGCACACTGCTTGGATGGCTTCACAAAATGGCCGCCACACACCCACAACAACCACAAGAAATGGGAGACAGTCAATGGACGCCTATGGCAAAGGCACAATGCATGCCTTCCTAAAATGGCCGTTCGCGAGCTGAATCCCTTGCCTTACATGCAGGCCAAAATAGCCCAATTTGTTTAGCACACACCCAAAAAATGCTATTGCACCCCAAACACACCTTTGGCAACAAAATCCAAAGCCATCCATGGAGTAAAGGAAAATCACCAGACAACACCAACTGTACATGTAAAATCACGCACCACAGCTTGGAGGCTGACTACCTCTGGGCCTAGTGGAAGACTACTAGGCCACAAGCTTGGAACCGGATGGCAAAAGCAAGTACACTGCTTGGATGGCTTCACAAAATGGCCGCCACACACCCACAACAACCACAAGAAATGGGAGACAGTCAATGGACGCCTATGGCAAAGGCACAATGCATGCCTTCCTAAAATGGCCGCCACACACATGCTCAGCCCCCCCACCACAATAACACACAAAAAGTGATTGGAAAGGACAGGAAGAGGAAGTTGTAGTGTCTGTGGAACTTAATCCCTCTCATAAAAATGTTTTCCAGACAAATAACAGCTTCTCCCTGCTCCAAACCTACAGCTCAATGACAGCCTGAGGAGTTTTTTGTGCAGAAATGCACAAAAAAGCGTTTTCGAGAAGGGTCTATGTTGCTCGCGAGATATTGTTTGCCAGATTGCAAAAGCTGCGTGTTCGGGTTCGCGAACTGTACAAAAAGGCTTTCTCGCGTGCGCGAACACGCATATTGCGAGCGCAAAAATGACGAAAACTGTAAGTCCGCGTTGTCGCGCTGTGCAGAGTTACCGAAAGTTCGCGAGCTGAATCCCTTGCCTTACATGCAGGCCAAAATAGCCCAATTTGTTTAGCACACACCCAAAAAATGCTATTGCACCCCAAACACACCTTTTGCAACAAAATCCAAAGCCATCCGTGGAGCAAAGGAAAATCACCAGACAACACCAACTGTACATGTAAAATCACGCACCACAGCTTGGAGGCTGACTACCTCTGGGCCTAGTGGAAGACTACTAGGCCACAAGCTTGGAACCGGATGGCAAAAGCAAGCACACTGCTTGGATGGCTTCACAAAATGGCCGCCACACACCCACAACAACCACAAGAAATGGGAGACAGTCAATGGACGCCTATGGCAAAGGCACAATGCATGCCTTCCTAAAATGGCCGTTCGCGAGCTGAATCCCTTGCCTTACATGCAGGCCAAAATAGCCCAATTTGTTTAGCACACACCCAAAAAATGCTATTGCACCCCAAACACACCTTTGGCAACAAAATCCAAAGCCATCCATGGAGTAAAGGAAAATCACCAGACAACACCAACTGTACATGTAAAATCACGCACCACAGCTTGGAGGCTGACTACCTCTGGGCCTAGTGGAAGACTACTAGGCCACAAGCTTGGAACCGGATGGCAAAAGCAAGCACACTGCTTGGATGGCTTCACAAAATGGCCGCCACACACCCACAACAACCACAAGAAATGGGAGACAGTCAATGGACGCCTATGGCAAAGGCACAATGCATGCCTTCCTAAAATGGCCGTTCGCGAGCTGAATCCCTTGCCTTACATGCAGGCCAAAATAGCCCAATTTGTTTAGCACACACCCAAAAAATGCTATTGCACCCCAAACACACCTTTGGCAACAAAATCCAAAGCCATCCATGGAGTAAAGGAAAATCACCAGACAACACCAACTGTACATGTAAAATCACGCACCACAGCTTGGAGGCTGACTACCTCTGGGCCTAGTGGAAGACTACTAGGCCACAAGCTTGGAACCGGATGGCAAAAGCAAGCACACTGCTTGGATGGCTTCACAAAATGGCCGCCACACACCCACAACAACCACAAGAAATGGGAGACAGTCAATGGACGCCTATGGCAAAGGCACAATGCATGCCTTCCTAAAATGGCCGCCACACACATGCTCAGCCCCCCCACCACAATAACACACAAAAAGTGATTGGAAAGGACAGGAAGAGGAAGTTGTAGTGTCTGTGGAACTTAATCCCTCTCATAAAAATGTTTTCCAGACAAATAACAGCTTCTCCCTGCTCCAAACCTACAGCTCAATGACAGCCTGAGGAGTTTTTTGTGCAGAAATGCACAAAAAAGCGTTTTCGAGAAGGGTCTATGTTGCTCGCGAGATATTGTTTGCCAGATTGCAAAAGCTGCGTGTTCGGGATCGCGAACTGTACAAAAAGGCTTTCTCGCGTGCGCGAACACGAATATTGCGAGCGCAAAAATGACGAAAACTGTAAGTCCGCGTTGTCGCGCTGTGCAGAGTTACCGAAAGTTCGCGAGCTGAATCCCTTGCCTTAAATGCAGGCCAAAATAGCCCAATTTGTTTAGCACACACCCAAAAAATGCTATTGCACCCCAAACACACCTTTTGCAACAAAATCCAAAGCCATCCGTGGAGTAAAGGAAAATCACCAGACAACACCAACTGTACATTCAAAATCACGCACCACAGCTTGGAGGCTGACTACCTCTGGGCCTAGTGGAAGACTACTAGGCCACAAGCACACACATCCAACAAAGGTAAATCACACACACACACCAACAGTGAAATACACCACAGCCACGTTTAGCATTTCAATCCTATGCCATCCATGCCCTACATGATGTAGAAATTCTACAGACACCACAAAACATGGACCTATGGGTACCCTACTGGCTGAAATTGCAGAGAAAAACAACTAGGCCCATATTGAAAGTAGTACAGGCCACCCACCACAACAATAATTTTTTAAAACAATAAAAATCCCAGAAAAATGTAGGTACAAACAAGCCCCAATGAAACAATCACACCAATTCTCCAACTTACTTGTCGTCAATTAAATCTCAAATCAAAAATTCCTCAAATAAATCCAAAAAAATGGTGTGATGCAGCAGACAGACACAAAAAGTGATCCTTCCAGCTCCAAATCCAAATGAAAGTGAACAACACATGCACAAAGCACGTGGGAGGAGCCTGCTGGACAGGAACAGGAAGTTGCAGTGTCAGGGGCACTTCCTTCCTCTTGAAAAAAAAGTGTTAAAAAAATTAAAGGACTCTTTCTTACACAAAGATCACAATCTGAGGAGTTTTCTGAGCAAAATGAACATTTTAGAGAAGGTTTTATGAAGCTCGCGAGATATTCTTTGCCAGATTGCAGTTTTTCCATGTTCGGGATCGCGATCTTACCAAAACAGCCGCCGGAAGTCAGTTCGCGCGCACCAATGACGTGTTCGGGGGCGCACACTCTCGCGGGCTTGGGCAGCCATAGTACAAATCTCGTGGCGCTCGCAAACAGACAGAAAAGCAAGTTGGCGATCGCAGAATCAAGGTAAGACATTACCGCGCGCGCGAGAATGAATATTGAGCGCGCGAGGAAGCAAATTTACTACGCTACGCGCTAGATTGCGTAGCAATCTGCAACTTCGCGCTCTACGCGAAGCGCGAAGTTACCAAAACTTCGCAAGCTCCGCGAACGGAGCGTAGTTCAACGCCCAGGCTTAGTCCTCGGTAGTCCACACAGAACCGGAGTTCGGGCGTGGCACCCGGCGCTGCAGCCTTTGGGACCAAGACCACTGGGCTGGCCCAAGGACTGCTGGAGGACTCAACCACCCCTAGGGCAAGCATCTTTGAGACCTCCTCTTTGATGCAGGCCCTGACCCTGTCAGTTACCCGGTAGGCCTTGTGCTTCACAGGTAAGCTGTCTCCTGTATCTACATCATGGACGCACCAATTTGTGATACCAGGAACCAGGGAGAACAGGTCAGGGAACTGCCCCAGCAGCTGGCGACAGTCCCCCTGTTGCTCAGGGGTCAGGGTGGGTGAGAGGTTAACTCCATCCACTGACCCGTCTCGCTCTGAGGCTACCAAGAGGTCAGGAAGAGGCTCGGACTCCTCTTCCGTCCCATCATCGGTGGCCAAGAGCATGCCCACTTCGGACCTCTCCAAGTGGGGCTTCAGTCGATTGACATGTAGGACCCTTAAGGGGTTCCTAGGAGATCGCAAGTTCACCAAGTAGGTGACAGAACTCTTGCGCTCCACAATCTCAAAGGGTCCGGTCCACTTGTCCTGGAGTGCACAAGGCTCCACAGGGGCCAGGACCCACACTTTTTGGCCAGGTTGAAGCTCAACCAGAGTGGCGTTCTGGTCATACCACCGCTTCATTTCCTCCTGGCTGGCTTCCAGGTTTGCCTCAGCAAGTTGCCTGAAACGCCTAGTCTGGTTCCGGAAAGCCAGCATGTAACTGTATACATTCTGGGGAGGTTTCCTGGGAGATTGCTCCCAGCCTTCCTTGACCAGACTAAGAGGTCCTCGTACTGGGTGGCCGTACAAAAGCTCAAAGGGACTGAACCCTAGAGACTTTTGTGGCACCTCGCGGTACGCAAAGAGAAGGCATGGTAAGAGGACGTCCCACTTACGCCTCATGGGTTCCTCGAGACCCATAATCATGCCCTTCAGGGTTCGGTTGAAGCGCTCAACCAACCCGTTTCCTTGGGGATGGTAAGGTGTGGTGAACTTGTAGGTTACACCACACTCTTGCCAAAGGGACTTCATATATTTCGATATGAAGTTGGTCCCCCTGTCAGACACCACCTCTAGAGGGAATCCTACTCGTGAGAAAATTCCCATCAGTGCCCGTCCCACCACGGGAGCCGTCACTGTCCTCAGAGGGATGGCTTCAGGGTACCGGGTGGCATGGTCCACCAAGACCAGGATAAACCTGTTGCCCATGGCTGTCTTGGGGTCCAGTGGCCCCACAATGTCAATCCCCACCCGCTGGAATGGGGTACTGACCACAGGGAAAGGTTGGAGTGGAGCCCTCAGCTTCCTTCCACTCTTGCCACTTGCCTGGCAAGTCTGGCATGTCCTGCAGTGAGTGTCAGAACTCTTGCGCATTTGGGGCCAATAAAAGTGGGTGACCAGCCTTTCAAAGGTCTTGTCCTGCCCCAAATGTCCTGCTAACGGTACGTCGTGAGCCAGCCCCAGTAGGAAGGCTCTGAACTTCTGGGGTACCACCAGCGCACGGGCTGACCCAGGTTCAGCAACCTTAGGCTCTGAGTATAGGAGGTCGTTCTCCCAGTAGATCAAGTGAGTTCCGGACTGATCACCATTGGCCTGGGCTGCAGCCTGCTGCCGCATACCCTCTAGAGAGGGGCACTCTTTCTGCTCCCTGCAGAATTCCTCCCTGGTGGGGCCTCCTTCTTGCTGCCAATGGGTCAGCTCAGGCAGGTCCCCCAGTTCGGCTATCTGTTCCCCGGTAGGCTCCAGGGCATCCCCCTCAAGGTCTGCTTCCTCCTGGGCCGTGGGAACTTCAGGAGCCGGATTCCCGTGCCTCCCTTGCCCTCTCTCTAAGGCCGGTTCCTGGGCCTCTCCCTCAGGCTCCAGGGTTCCTTCAACACCCCTACCGGTTGCCATCGACCGGGTGGTCACGCACGCCCAATCAGGCAAGCCCACCATCCGCAGGTGAGTTGTCTTCTCCACCTTTTCCCAAGGGGAGCTCTCCAAATCGTTACCTAGGAGACAATCAACAGGCATGGCCTCTCTCACAGCCACTTGCAGAGTACCAGAGACCCCCCCCCACTCAAAGGGAACCTGAGCCATTGGACACTGACTCTCTGTGTTGTCGGCGTTGACAACACGGCAGAATGCGTGCAGGACAACCTGCTCTTGAGACACCAGGTGTTGCTTGACAGCAGTCACACTGGCTCCTGTATCTCTAAGAGCCCCCACCCTCTTGCCATTTATGGTCACCCACTGCCCATACTTTTGAGTATTGGGGGGCAGCTGGGCCTCCGCGACCATCTCACTGTCTCCTAATGAGACTAGGGTCATCTGTACGGGATCCCCCGCCCCTTGGACATCTATCTCCCTCCCCAAGGCTACACTATTCACCTGCTTGGGGGGTGGAGCACCAGAGGGTGCTGGTTTACCATACAGGGGGCACTTGGGATTCACGGAAATGTGCCCCAGGTTGTTACACTTGTAACATCTCAGGGGCCCTCTTTGAACAGGGTTACCTGTCGGGGCCCCGGTCTGCTTCGGGGGTGGGGGTGGCTGAGAACCTTTCCCTTGGTTCCCTTGGGAATTACTTTGGGCCCCTCTGTAGAACTCCCTATGTTTACCCTTGTCCCCCCCACTCTTCTGCTGGGGACCCTGAACACCTTTGGCGGGGCCTCCCACGGGACCCTTGTGGACCCTGGTGCTGATCCAGCGGTCCGCCTCCTCAGCAAGCTTCCTCGGGTTGGACAGCTTGCTATCGATCAGGTGTTGGCGTAGCTCAGGAAAACAATTATCCGACAAGTGCTCCCATGCAATCAAATCAAACAGCCCTTGGTAAATATTCACTTTGCTACCCTTCACCCAACCATCCAGCGCTCTGCAAAAAAAGGTCACATATTCTACATAAGTGGTACCAGGTTTCTTGGTGCAATCCCTAAATCTCTGTCTGTACAATTCAGGAGTCAACCCATACCTTGTCATAAGAGCCTCCTTCATGTGTGGATAGGATGTGTGGACATCAGATGGGAGGTCTAGCAGTGTGTCCCGCCCCTCACTCAGGAACCTTCCCCACAACCCCGCTCCCGAATCCTTCTCAGGGACCCGGTGGGAGGACATGGCTACTTCATAGGCCCTGAACCACTGCCCAATATCATCCTGTTTATAATATTCTCTGACTACATCTTTAGGAATGTGCACCCTTGACTCTGTTGAATTGCTGCCACCAGAGGGTGAGTTGTCTAAACTCCTGGCCTTGAGATCCAACTCCCTCATTTTTACCTCATGCTCCATGGCCAGTTTCTGCCTTTCCATCTCCATTTGCAGTTTTGCCATCTCCACCTCATGTGCTCGTGCAGCACTCCTGTCGGCCATCTCCTCGGGCGACAGGCCTCTGCTAGGCTCAAAAACACCTTCTGGGGGTATCACCTCTCGTGCATTCTCTGGAAACTTTGATTCGTGCCAGGCTCTCAGCGCCTTCACGTACTGATCCTTGGTCGTTAGTCCACTTTGCTTAATTCTGTACTTGGAGAGATATCCTTTCAGGACATCATTGGTGCACTTCCTCAGTGCCTCTTGCTCCCAATCGATGTCATCAACTCCAGAGAATATAGAGGACGCTCCGCCTCCACTGACTGAGCTAGGCATGGTTTCTTAAGGTGGAGATTCTTCTTTAGCAACAACTGTCAATTAATCTGTGGCTGCGTTATAGGTCTGCTCTACGTGGTGATCAATAATTCACTGTATGTAAATCATAAATGCAAATTCGACATCCCACCGCTGCCACCAATGTTAGAATGGGGAACCTCTGGTTGGCACAGGTAGGTACTTGTGACAAGCAGTGGTCCCTTCTTCTATTCAGGGCGAGAGAATTACCCCTTCAGAACAACCCCTGCTCACCCTATAGGTAGTGTGGCACGAGCAGTCAGGGCTAAACTTCAGGACGCTAGTCAGTTAAGCATTTATGATCACACACAGTAAACCACAATGATCCCCCACAAATGGACACCAGGCGTAAGTTGTATCAAAAATACGGATGCTTTATATAAAAGATTCTTGGTTACGCAGGCATGTACAAGACCATCAATAACGGTTGCGAAATGGAAGCCACAAGATGATAATTAGGCACTGTTCTTTTCTTTGGTAACTTATTTGATCACGAGCGCTTCACAGGGCTCGGTTGAGTCGGTCCAGTCACGATGATGCGCAGTGCACCCGGGGTACAGTGATACGGGGAAATCAGAACGTTGCGGACCCCGAGTCCGATAGAGAGTTCACTGTACCTGGGAACGTGCGATGTGCTTGGACGAGTCTTCGGGGGAGATGCAGGTTCTGCACCTCGTGGGTCTCCGGATCAAGAATTCAGCGGGCGGCTCTCGGTAGACAGGTGCGGCCCAGAGCCTCCGACACGGACTGTGCGGGAGGTCACTGCGAAGGGCGGCACGGTCAGGCTCAGGCTGGGAGGTGAAGCGGGGCGGCCGGATACGTTACGACGTACGGGCGGCCGTCCGAGGCTTGATTTCACTTCCCAATTAGAAATCCGGCGGGAGGGCGAGAGGGCACCAGGCACGCTCCAGTGGCAGGCAGGTGACAGGGAAGCGGGGCGGCCAGCCTCGATGGGTCCAGAGCGACTCAGGTAGAGCGGGGCTCTCGGCGAGGGGAGGCGGCCAGGCTTCTGGGTGTCACGGCCCTAGGAGGGGTGGCAAGGTGCGCAGAGCACTCCGGCGGGAGAAAGCACACGGCTCGAGTTCTCAGACGAGCGGAGACACGGTGAACCCACTGGTCCTGGGGTTCAGTTCAGGGGGCAAGCTCTTCTTCCAAGCCCTTGGAGATAGTTGAAAACAAAGTGCAAAGTCTCTTTCAGTCTTCTCCTCTCCTTCCTCAGCAAGGCACCTACTGCAGGCCAGTCCCTCAGGCCAGGGAAAGTTACTCCTCCTTCAGCTTCTTCCAGGTCCTTCTAGTCGGGCAGAGTTCCTTTGTGGTTAAATCTGGATCTGATTTCTTAGGAGCCAGGCTCCTACTTTTATACAGGGATTCTTTTGTTCTTTAGCGCCAGGGGGCCTGGGCCTGGCTCAGTCCAGTTTTGGAGCACTCTGTTGTGGTGACTCGGCTTGTTCCTTTCAGCAGCAGGGCAGAGACATCAGCCGCTCCACAGGGGGCGGCGCCGGCTTTGTGGTGGCAGAGCACAGGTCTATTCAAGAGTCAGGGTGTACTCCTCCCACCCATCCTGGTGTAATCTCTCTACCCACCACCTGGCAGCCAACCTGTCTCCTGGAATCCCCCAGCCCTGCTCCTGTACTGTTGCTAGGCAGAACACACACACAGCAGAGGCGGACTGAGATGGTCAGGCACGCAAAGGCTAACTTTCTAAAAGTAGCATTTGCAAACCCAGGATATTAAAATAACCTTTACTAAAAGATGTATTTTATTATCCCGAGTTCAGGCATACTAAACATGACTTTCTACCATGCTCTCTGAGTCCACTGGGGTCACAGCGTGTAGCGATCCCAGCAGCCCATTCTGGCCTATGGAGAGCAGGTAGCCTTCAATAGTGAAAAACGAAAATGGCTGTAATTCACTATTAAGACATGCCACACACATCAGGGCATGTCCTACCTTATGCCTACAATGCACCCCGCGCTTAGGCCTACCAGAGGGGTGACTAACATGTAGTTAAGGGAAGGTTTAGGGACTGGCAAGTGGGGACACTTGCTCAGTCAGCGCGACGGTACCAGACCGCGCGCAGGTTCTGCAGTGGCAGACCCTAGACACATTTTACCCCGCTGCTTCGGTGGGTGGCACAACCAGTGCTGCAAGCCCACTAGCAGCATTTGGATATACAAGCCCTTGGCACCCCTGGTGCACTCTACTAGGGACTGATAGTAAACCAAATAAACCAAACGTGGAAGTCAATTCACATAATACATTTTACCATAGGGAGCACTTGCACTGTGGCACTGGATGGCAGTGGCACAGTGCCCTGAGCAGCTAACACCAACACAAAACACATTGAGGCACAGACAAAAATGGAAGGGTGACCCACGCCAATGGTGCCAGGTCTAACAGTACTGAGCGCTCCCTGGGAGGGACCAAGCTTCGGACAGCAGGGACTTTCCTACTGTCTCATTGGAGATAGCAGACACGAGTCTGGCCATCGCACTGCAGTGCTTCCGTGGAGGGAACTGATTGCCTGCCATCGAACAACCACATACTAACATTTATGCTGTTCCTGGCACTTCAGCAACACTCGCTAACGGCTGCGTGGTTGCACACTGAGAGCCACTAACTGCTGCTCGTGTGTGCCGAGACTCTCTCTGAGACATTTAAGCTTACAGTCGCTGGAGAGGAATCCCGACAGAGTAGTTCGGCGCAATGGTAGGCGGGGTGCCACGTACTGCACTTCCTACTCCAAGATGGGCAAAGTAGACAAAGCACAACCAAAGATCAACTTTGAGCAGCGCAAACCCAGGACACAAGAGGTGACCCCAGGGGGGGTCATAACAAGCCGGAAGAGGCGCCTGAGCAGGTGGAGGGCAACATTTGCACGATGCTAGTACTCATGCAGAAAAGCCTACAGGACAGCCTGACGGCCATAGACTCGATGCTGGATTCGCAGTCGTACAGGATGGATAGGATGTCTGAAAGAGTCACCAAGTTTGAGGAGGCCCAGATAGAAATGGATGCCACGCAAAAACAGATGAGCAGGGCATTGCAAACACTGAAGGACAAAGCAAAAGACCTCTAGGTCCGCTCTCGCAGATGCAACATCCGAATTACGGGCCTACCAGAGTCCACTTAGGTCGGAAACATGGAGCTATTTGTGTAAAAGATGCTGATCACCTTGCTAGGGGCAGAGACTTTTTCAGCAATTTTCGTGGCGGACAGAGCACAGCGTTTGTTGGGTCCGAGGCCGACTCCGGGGGCCCCACCCAGACCAATTATAGCAAAACTCCTTAACTATAGGGACAGCGAAGCTGCCTTGAGAGTCGCGCTGGAAAAGCAGACATTGCAGTTCGATGGATCAGCTATCTCGCTCTACCCGGACTTTGTGTGCAAGAGGCCCGGAAACAATTTGCACCTCTTAAGCGGCAGATGAGAAAACTGAACATTGACTACGCCATGTTGTATCCTGCACAGTTGCGTGTTAACCGGCAGGGTAAATCAAGGATTTTCACTGATCCCAAAGCCCTGCAGAAAGCGTTGAAGGAGTGGTCGAAAGAGCGTCGCAGGGGCCTGGAGCAGAACGTATTGGAGGGAGAGCTTGGAAGAAGCCTGGATGACCAAGACTAGGCACAGCCTCACACAGACTGGCAGATAAGAGGGCACCTGAAGGGGGTGGTCTTGTGCGAGTCTTTAGAGACTACTTGGTCCCCTGCTGGGGGGCTAATAACAGGAGGTTATAACTTGCAAAGATAGAGTAGTAGGCGCCTTATGGCGAGTAATGTTTAGTTGTTTAGGGGATAACGTCCTTTGGGGCTGGTGTGGGGCATGGGCTGGGATGCTTGTAGACCATACTAGGTCAGTCCAGTCCATTTTAATCCTAACGTACTAGATAGGTAGGATGGTAGATGGTGGTAGGCGGTTTGCCTAATAGCAATGAGTTACTAAACAAGAAATTGTTCCCGAGCAAAACGCAAATAAGCATTCAGACATCTAACATCAGAACCAATCCAATAAAGTTTCAGTCCAATTTATAATCAAATGGTGTTCTTCTTTATTTTATTTTCTTTTTCTCTCAAAGCTTCTCCACGTGTTATTTTAACATTAGCTCGCAGTAACACATTAGCATAGATGTTATGGCCAAAATGTAGTCGGTAGCCAACACGTGTTTCGTCTTGGGTAAGTGGCCCAACGACTTCCTCAGGGCTACAAAGATAATAAATAGTCCTATTCAGAACATTGTCTCATATGAATTATAGTCACATAGTTCTTTATACAAAAAATCTCAAACCGACTTTCCAGTGTATCTCATATAGAAACTATCAAGTAGAAAAAACTAGAAGCTCATAGAAAACCAACAAATATCCACCCAGGGACAGAAAACCAAATACTAGTAGTGCACCAAAAACCGAGATAAGGAAAAAGATGAAGCAGAGGATCATAAGACCATTAGTAAAATAAAAATAAGACAAAATGTAGGTGTGATATTTCACCCGTGTGAACATAAAAAGAAAATTCTTTAGAGTGATAGGAACAAAGAAGATATGTCAAGACCAATTTTTTTGATTTTTTTTTAAAGATCACTCACCAAAAAAACAAGTATCGGAAAGATAACCCATCACACCTCAGGTAGGACCTGAGTGTGGTCCCATACAGTATGGGTCATATATGTACAAATATCTGAGGGGAAAACATGAAAAGGCATCAGTGTATATCGTACTGCCAGTATGCCAGAGTCAAAAATTCAGTCAAAATACATATAATATTACTTAAAATCTGTATACCCACATCGGATATTTACTAATGTTTTTCATAACATCCTCAAATTCCATGAACATCAAAGAGTCGAAAACTCTAAGAAGCATGACAACACCCTGCATTATCTTGCATTTTGTCAAAAAACATCAAATGGCACATGATGTTCTATAAGCATAAACTAAAAGTTTCAATGTTAATGCTTTTTGAATATTTTTAAAAGGAATTACCTGTTAGACTATAGCTCCAATCAGAACGTCTTACAGTAAAGATTATTTATATATCTAAAATCGAAAAAAACTTGCATTAGTCAAGCACATCATTGTGCAATTCAGGATAACAAAATTATTCGACCAACATCCTATGAAAAAGTCTAGCATGTCTAATATCATTAAATACAAGACATGCCTTCCACGGGAAATCAACCCATCACACCCAATATAAGTATTCATACAAAAAAGATTAAAAATTAAGCAGACGACCTATACATCTCAACTTTACATAGATATCCAATTAACTCATGAGGTGATTAAATAGTTATCTGCCTCATTAGGAAATGTAGCAGAATATTACATTGTACATAAACCCAAGGAGGGCAGATAATGCCCTAATCCATATGTCAACACCCATGACCCATTCGTATTTAACTCTAATCCCCCTCTTTGGGAGGTAACCTACAGTAATAACGAAACTGGTCTACGGCATTCACAAATATGGGAACGATCAATTGTTATTCACATAATATCAATAGCACAGTAGTGAGAGACTATAAGTATACTGACATAGCCTTTCGACAAAGCCATACGTCAGCATGTTAAAGAAACATAAAGGGGATCCACATTAGCAAGGTCTCTTAAAGACTAAATCAATGGGACAAATCAGTAGGCTCGTTCCTATGAAATCTCTTACCGGATAAGGAGAGTACTCCCGTCATCATCATCACTATCTGTATATGTGAAACCGAACGCCTTTCAGCTTCCATATATATACATATTCGCAAAGCGACGTAAACGTCTTCATTACAAAATTAGAGAAGGGACTCCTCATTGCTTGTGTCTATAATAGCCGCCATCTTGGAAGGGTGAAATTCACTAACACACATTGGTCGATATGTCACCATGATTCAAATTCGGCCATATCCAATAACATTAGAACAAGAATTAAAACCTAATCCCACATTGCTGTACCCGACTTAAAGTATATACGTAGACCAAAATTCACGTCTTTATTACGTGATAAGAAAAGAAACTCCTTGTTAATAAGAAAAAATATGGCCGCCATCTTTGAAGAGTAGATTCTATCGACACACATATTGGTGTGTCATTTGAACTTGAATATCATACCATACAGCTCCATTCATTAATTCTCGTACAGAACCATATTGAGCCGTTCCTATAAAAGAATAAGCCAATGTGCTAAAAAATGTATGTCATACACCAAACCGAAGTCTATTCAGAAAAAATAGCAACCCACGAAAAGCATACATCATACTCTCGTCCATAAGACGGGAATCTGAGTCTTACACCACCTATTCCATACTACGATCATCAGAGTGTTGTTCATATCTCGGCACATAAGTTAAAAAAACTGAAATAAGAAGGAGATAAATAAAAAGAGAATAAATAAATCAGGTAAATGGAAAGACACACTCAAGAACGAAAAGTGCTGTAACAGATACCACGTTTCCATTATCAGGTTACTGCAGTCATTAGTGACGTTAAAATCTCACAGAGTTAGATGACATTAATGTCTATCAAAACTTAAAACAGACACACGGTTATCTTATAGTGCAGAGGGGATGAGTTACTAAGAAGTCAATAAGTCAGATTGAAGGACAGATATTTAGGAAAAGAAATAACGGTCCATTAACATATGTATAAAGTATCGGTCACAAAATGCATGATACAATTTTCATCCTCATATGGAAAAAGGAACCAAAACTTGCAGAAACACAAGTATCCTCAATTCATCATCAATGGGAAAATGTATATGCTTATATACAACAAGAAGGTCTCATGCATATGTACAGGAATGTTACAAAACATTGATAATAGCACAATAGCTGTTCAGGCATGTAAAAAATTATTTAATTCATGATCAACATTGATCCCACATTCCACCACCCGTAATTTTAGAATCCATTGTGCCTCACACTGTCGCAATCTTAACTCTCTATCTCCACCTCGGGGGTCAATCTTAACAACTTCTATGCCATGAAAGCGGAAACCGAGTGATTTATCCTGTTCAGGACATGTGGAGGCATGATTACCTAGTGGATATCTAATATCCAGGTTTTTCAGGACACAAAAATGTTCAGCCATTCGTTCTTTAAGTGGGTGAATGGTACTTCCCACATAGATTTTCTTACACCTGCACTGAATCACATAGACCACAAATTTCATCAGACAGTCTATGTGATCACGGATCTTAAGTTTTTTCTACTTGATAGTTTCTATATGAGATACACTGGAAAGTCTGTTTGAGATTTTTTGTATAAAGAACTATTTGACTATAATTCATATGAGACAATGTTCTGAATAGGACTATTTATTATCTTTGTAGCCCCGAGGAAGTCATTGGGCCACTTACCCAAGACGAAACACGTGTTGGCTACTAACTACATTTTGGCCATAACATCTATGCCAATGTGTTACTGCGAGCTAATGTTAAAAGATCACGTGGAGAAGCTTTGAGAGAAAAAGAAAATAAAATAAAGAAGAACACCATTTGATTATATATTGGACTGAAACTTTATTGGATTGGTTCTAATGTTAGATGTCTGAATGCTTATTTGCTTTTTGCTCCGGAACAATTTCTTGATTAGTGTTTATCCTCTGAGTACTTTTAGAAACGGAGGAATATTGGGACATAGATGGCTGTTTCCCTTGTTGTTCCCTGGAGCACTTCTCAGATACTTATCTATATTTTTATAAGATTATTGGCTTTGCGCAAGTTTTATACCCAGCCACAGTTCGAAATTACATAGCAATGAGTTACGTTAAAGATAGGCAACATCTGCCCATGAGTGTGCTCCACAACCTGGGTTTATTTTACCTTTAACAGCTGTAATTTTGTCAGATGTGAATTTTTTATGATGTTTGGGGGATCGGAGGGGGGAATCTGCCATGGCACAGTTGGGGATGGCCTGACGTGGGTGGGGGGAGGGGGGTTTTGAGACTGAAGATATGTAGCGCTTTTCAAATTGTTAGCATCACCATTGACAGGCACGAAGCAGTTTATTCCAATATTATACAGCAGTTCCTATACAAGTACTTTGCACCCTCATGATGAATCTCAGCGAGTCTAACCATAGGGTAGCACGCAGTGGGCTCCGAGCTCTCACTTGGAACATACGGGGTCTGAATGACCACAGAAAGCTCAGGAAAGTACTGGCCTGTTTGTCCAGGCATGACATTGATGTCGCACTTTTACAAGAGACACACCTCCCCCTTAACAGCTCCATGCTACGCAGCAGGGGGCTGCAGGGCAGTTCCCTTGCTGCTGGTTTTACCACACATGCAAGTGGAGTGCTCACCTGGATAATCCCAAGTCTAATCTTAAACTAGAACCTTTAGTCACTGATCAGTAGGGGCGCTATGTGATCTCGAGATGTAGGGGGAAGGGTATGGACTGGCTGGTTGTCAATATATATGGTCCGAACTACGACAACCCTAAATTCTATACAGCGGTGTTTGACAAGGTGCAAGGATGCGGGGAGGGGCACCAACTATGGGGAGGTGACTTTAACTTGGTATTGAATCCACGATACGATAGGTCTGGAGGCCCAGAGAGGCGCACCACGGCGGCAGCACGCACTGTCGCGGATGTAATGATACAGCTGGACCTGTGTGATGTGTGGCATCAGAGATATCCAGATGAGGGAGGGTACACACATTATTCGGCATTTCATTACTTACATGCCCGTATAGATCACTGGCTGGTAGCCAGGCCTTTACAGGATAGGATCCAGGTTTGTGAGGTTCTTCCGCGTACACTATCGGATCACTCTCCAATACTTCTGACTTTAGATACCCCACAGAAAGTAATCCTCCCATTTACATGGTGATTCACACCCTATTCTTTGCTCTTCCCGGTCTTTAAGGCTGAGATCGCGAAAGCAATAGAAACCTTCTTTGCTTGCAATATCGGGTTGGTAGACCACTTTCATGTAGTCTGGGAGGCGTTCAATGTAAATATCTGGGGCATAACGATGACGAAGCACTCTGGGGTCCTCAGAACATTACGTAGGCGACTGGCGGACTTAGAAGGTTCACTGGCCAAATTAGAAGATCGGCTCCTAGCCGGAGCTGATGATAATATTAAGCAAGAGTTTCAAGCACAGATGGGGGAGTACCACGAAGCAGCTGATACCAAAATGAAACATATGGGTAAATATGCTACAGCCCGTGTGTACTGTGAGGGGGAGCGACTGGGTGCAGAGAGAACAAACAGTAGTTGCAGAGATGAAATTGCCTGAGGGAGATACATTGGTGGAGGAAGCAGCTATAGCTGAGCGGTTTAGACAATATTACTCAACCTTCTATTCTTCATGGGCGGGGGGTTCGGAGGCAGAGATATTAGACTATTTGACGCTTATCAAACTACCTTGGCTTACGAACTCGCACCGCGAATTCCTTATGCGACCACTTGAAGTGGAGGAAATATCCACAGCTTTGGCGGGTATGAAATCGGGTAGTGCACCAGGGGTGGACTGTCTTACGGTCAATTTTTATAAAGAATTCAAGGATATACCAGTGCCGCACCTGCTCAATCTCTTTGACGGAAAGTGCGAAGTGAATGATATACCTCCCTGGATGAGAGAGGCGATCATAGTTGCTATACTGAAACCAGGTAAGCCTTTGGATGAGTGTGCTTCCTACTGTCCACTTTGCCCGATCAACGTGCACACAAAGATTTTTGCGAAAATCCTTGCGAAATGGCTAGCTCCAATGGTGCCGCTTTTGGTGGCACCGGAACAGGCAGGTTTTGTACCGAGCAGAAACCTCACTTATAACCTGCGTACAGTGTTTGGAGTGATACAACACACTCAGCCTGAGGTGCGAGCAGTGACTGTTTTTCTAGATGTGGAGAAAGTCTCCGACTCTGTTGAATGAGCATTCATGAGCACGTTTTGATGTGGCTGGGGAGAGTCTTCCTGCAGATGATGGGGGTTTTATACAACTCGCCCATGGCCAGGGTCAAAATAGGTAATTTGGTAATGGATACCTCCAGAGGCACGAGGCAGGGTTGCCCCCTGTCACCGATATTGTATGCGCTGGTGGCAGAACCGTTGGCATGCGCACTACGTGAATACCATAGATTTCGTGGTACACGATTCCCATAGGAGCTGATTGTCTCCACCTACGCTGATGACACACTTCTTTACGTGCACGATCCTGATAGCAATCTGTCGCCGGAATTGAGGGAGGTAGTGAAGTTCGGAGCGGTGACCGGCCTAGGGGTGAATTGGATAAAATCAATTATATTTCCCCTTACACCGGCAAATGTCCCCTTTGAACCAGACTACCCACTGAAGTGGTCACTGGAACCGGTGAGGTACTTGGGTATTAAGATCCATGCAGACTGTGAGGTGGTGTTCAGAGAAAATTACGGGGTTGCAATCAGTACATTAGATGAAGAGATCAATAAATGGATCTGGCTGCTACTGTCACTAATGGGCAGGGTCTCAATTATGAAAATGGTGATATTACCTCGGTTTTTGTTCCTCTTCACAAATCTCCCACTGGTTCTCCCTGGTACCTTTTTTTGTACGCTTACTGCATTGATGTTGAAGTTGGCTTGGGCAGGTAAGCAAGCGCGTGTCAGTTGGAAAGTCCTCACATTACTCTACAGTATGGGCGGCTTGGGTGCCCCTGACCTAGACCTATATTACAGGGCGGCACAAAGAGTGCATGCCTATCATTGGATGCATGGCCTGCCGGATATGCCTTACTTGCAAATAGAGAAGATGGTATCATCCCCTCTTCCGCTATCGGTGCTGTTGTTTACGGCTGCGGATTGCAGGACTTGGAGCCTAGACTCCGTAAACACCACTGTACATGCCTGGCAACATCTCCTGAAGTTGAAGGCAGGTGCTATACTGTACTCCCCCCTCACATCACTGGACTGGTGCCTGTGGCTCCCTCCGTGTAGGGAAAAGGGAGTGACTTGTGCTCTGAATGCCATCGGGGTACAGACGATAGGTGACTTGTTTGAGGGTAATACAGCTAAGATATGGGATGAGATTGCAGTTGCGGCCCCGGAGACAACGCCCCTCACCAGATTTCAGTTTCATAGAACACGGCAGGCACTACTAAATATTCTGGGTCATGAGTTTTTGGAGCTGCTGGATCTGGCGCCTCTCACGAATGTTATAAAAACGAAGTCACCGACCCGGATAGTGTCTAATATATACAAGTTGTCCATGAGATTCAGGAAAAATCATTATACCAAAGCCTGTCTGGCTTGGCAGAGAGACCTGGGTCGGGATATTGATGACAGTATGTGGAAGTACTGCTGTGAGAGCACGAAACGTATCTCTCTCAATGGCAAACACAGATTGATGAATTTTAAATACCTAAATAGGGTTTATTACACCCCAGAGAGACTATGTAGGTACGGATTGAGAGAGGCAGCAGACTGCGATCGCTGTAGTGCGCAGCAGACTGATTTTTTCAGGTGCTGCCCGGGGATCACTGGTTTTTGGGACCTAGTTTTATAAGAAATTGGGGCAGGTGTCGGATTTACCACTGACTCCAGAGCCGGCGTTGGCACCGCTAGGATATTCCAAGTTGATACTGAAAGAAGCCAGGAGATTAGTGGATATGGGGTTGCTGCTAGCTAGGCGTAGAGTAGTGATGGCTTGGCTGCGCGGTCCAGTTCCTAAGTTAGAACAGTGGTTGAGAGACATGATGTATTGCAGCACACAGACCGAGACCTACAGTGCGCTCCTGCCACCTAGTAGCAGACCTAAGAACTTCTGGGAGCTATATAAGACATGCATAGCAACTAGGGCAAGTGATACTGTGCTAAGTGACACTGCGGTACCAGCTGTGGAGTAGTGTGGCCCTGAAACATAAAGTCACAGTGTTCTGTCTTATAACTGTTTCTCGCAATAGTAGATGTGTTTTGATGCTAAGATGGGTAGTATTGGCTGAGCATCCATGAGGTTTCACTGCAGTGGTATGTTGATCTGGGTGGTCGGGGGAAGCGAAGTGGAGGGGGGTACACCGAATGAAATGTTACGTGTCATGTAATACCTGACATGCTGGTGTAATGTGTAAGGCGCTGTATGTTTTTCATATGCTATTGTAACTGTTATATGGAATGTAATAGTAGTCTCTGGGTTACTATGTAAAAGTTAATTTTAAACAATTTTAAAAATAAAAACTGAAGGAGACACCGCAACTTCAGTTGCATCAAGTGCTCCTATGTTCATCTACAAGCAATGAAGGGCTGGCACATATCTCACTCTCCCACTTGAATGCTTACCCAGAGTTCATATGGAAATGCTGTCAGTTTGACACACTGCGAGAGTGGCAGAAAGGAATCACAATTATCCACATTGACAAAGAGTTTGAGTTTGGCACTCGAATTGAGCCGATCAGCGACTTGTTGGAATACAGCCAGCCTCGGTCGCCTTGGCAGTCACAGCACTGTTGGCATGCAGCCAGTGCACCTCCAGGAATGGAGTCTGAGCCTCCTCAGGCACAGGGGGACAAAACTGCTAGCAGCATCCTGTTCACATTATTTATACTTTGGACAACCAGGAAGAAGTTGCAGACCTGAGGAGCGGAGATCAGAACCTGTGGCTTTTAAAAGTAATAACGCTCTTAAGGGGCCATTTTCTTCTTAACTGTGAGGATGGTCTGCTTACCATGTAGCAGTGAGGGTCACTTTGTTTCAGGCATTTATAAAGCAGTGTTTATTATACACTGAACCATGAGGGGGTGTCTGGTGATGGAAATTAGTTTTATCCTTGTGTAGCTGCTACAGAAATCGTTGGTGTCTAAGCCGCTTATATAATGTACCCATTTCAGAATGTACCTATCTGGCCATACATTCTCCTTATTGTCAATCAGAGCAATTTCATGGAAACAAACAGTTAAGCGACTAGAATTGGCTGCAATATTCTCTCCATAAGGGTGACACATTTACCAGGAAAGAGTCAATATGACCAAGTAAAGCAAGCAGGTTTTGCAGTACGGTTCTTCAGTTTGAGCTATGTCTAAGGAAACGCTTCACAAACGTATGCTATGTACACTTGTAAAGATTAAGGGAGAGAACAGCACTTGGAGGCCTTTTCCTCAACAGAATTAGTCCAGATTATCCTGTCAATGTTTTCCCACATACTCCTAATACTGCTAAGGAAACAACTAACCTCTAAGGTAACAGTGATTTATTTTCACTATAAACTCATTTTATTGGCAATTTTAAATTACATACAGTACTTTAATAACATCACAGGAATAAACAATACAACAGGTTGGCACGTGTAACTTCTAGATACAAACCTCTTCTATTCATTGTCAAAGCTATCCCTGCCACTAACATAAAAGTCTCCAAAAATGGATAAAACCGCCAGCACACAGCACAAAAAAAACAATTATGTAACTACAATAGTGTAATGTGTCTATGAAGCCTCTCATATTTTTTTCATGCCTCTCGCTTTATAAATGGGAGCTTTGCTAAACAAGGTAATAGTTTTTTTATGGCCCAACTGGCAGTGGGCAGTAATATGTAGCAAACATTTGCAGGGATGACCATGTGGTCATCTGGTGGATGACAGACAAGGGAACAACTCTGGTGAGAGCAGACATGGCCCTAGCTGGGTTGGAACTAATATTCTGTGTAGACCGTGCACACATAGTTAAGAATGCTGAAACAAATATTAAATCACAATTTCTTGATGATGATTTGATGATTACGGATACGGGACATGGTGGACTGGTGCACGTTCTTTTAATGACACGTTTTTAATGACATGTTTTTAAAAGACACTTTCTTGGAGAAGGGTTATCATCACAGGGAAGGGTTAGGTACTGGTTTGTTGGAAAGAGCAGGATTGATGATGTGGTTATTGATCTTTGAATGTACATGTACATATGATCTTTTGTATTTCTTTCAGATATTCCCCTGACGAAGGGATGTCAGTCCCAAAATGCATTGGGCTGATGTTTATACAATTATATGACATGGATAATTTAGCTGTATGTTAAAAACTGTTTGGTTGATGTATGTATAGTGTCAATTTATATTGGGAATCACTGTGAAGCAACACTTTTGTGATTTAACATCAAGAAAGATTGCATTGAAACAATGTGATAAATGCTTTAAAAAACAAACTGTGATGGTGCACAGGTCAGATACAGAAATCAGGTTTGTTCTGATCAGAAGTTGTATCTTCTGACTTAGTCTCTGAAATGAAAATCAAAACTACTCAGCGGGGCAAGACAGCAGGCTGTTGCCGGGAAGGAATCCACGAGGCCAGAAAGACATTGGGTGAGGTCCCTGTGAAGCCACCGACTTTTGGCAAGAAAGATCTGAGTAAGAGAAATTCAAAATTAATGAACAAGGAAGGTCCCTCCCGAGCCGGATAATTTTGGTGCTTTCACCTGGTAAAGATTTCTACCTTTGGACTTAGTCCATTTTTCAGAGCTCAGATTCCATGCTGCAAATTACCCTCTCCATGACATCCTGCTGAAACGGATTTCCTGCTGCAGAAAACTTCTAAACTGGAGCAACCTGAGTATTCAGCCCACTGGCAACTCACACTCATTGGATTGATTTTGCAGGTTTGTCCTTGTCCTCCACAGGACTTTTGAAGCCAAAAACTCCCAGTTTTTTCAGGATGGTAGGATGGGTACACATTGACACAGTCAAAGGTCCGAGGATCTCCGGAACAACCTTTGGGGGTTAAACCCACTCCAGCAGAAGACACTGGCAGAGTTCAGGGCAGAGCCAGTTGGAATTGGTTAACAGCTCTCTTCAGGAAAAGGGTAGGCCTGGGCAGAATTATTTAGTTTGATGTTGGAATTTATTATTCTGCCTTCAGATTTGGAGGAATTTGGTAATTCAACATTACTCTTGTAATGCAGAACTGCTTATAAATTCCACCGCTCTACCGGTGGAATTGATCTGCAGTAGTTGTTTCTGAAGAGGTATGGAAGAGGGAGTGTCCCCTCTATACCTAAAAATCACAACGAATAAAAATTAATCTGCAGTGGTTTTTAAACACAGAGGGAATGCACCCTCATGTGGCCCTGTTTAGAAACCACTGCCATGCATACATCTCGGCACCTATACATATTTTTTGCCCTTACATACTCTGCAGTACTAGCAAGAGTCAAACAAGCATTTGCAATGCAGTAGGTCTCGCATTTGCGAGAGTTTAAGCTGTTGGCATTGTAAATGGCATTACCTTTTATTTATTTGTTTTGATAATTAACACATGAATAAAGCTAGCGACATTGTATAAAAAGATAGAACTGCAAGTTTAAGGAAAAACTGTCATCAGTGTAGTCACAGGATGCAGCATCTTCAGATTCACTAAATGATTTTTGTGCCGTGCATGAGGGCTTTAAGCTAAGCTCTGAAGCCTCGACCCGGTTCCTGATGAGAGGGAGGAAAAAGCAGGGCATGTGTTGTCTTTACCCGTGCCAATTTCCATTCGACACAGAACAGAATATTTAAAAAATGGACCGAGAAGTGTGACCTATGAGCATGGCACATGGAATACCAATAGAGGGATGCCACTCAACTGAATGAAGTGGCTCCCCCAGACTCACAAACTCCACCGGGTATCTGCTACCCAGTGACTGGTGCAGCCTTACTATTCGAAAGTAATTATTTAGTAAATCCCTTGGTCATCTACACCTATCTGCTCTTGCCGTTTGTTGTCCACAATGACTATAATCAAGATTTCCAGGGGTGGGTGGAGGGAAGCCATGAGACAATTGGTAAAGGAACTAGCCAGAGCAAAGAAAAACAGTTAACTTTACCCAGTCCGGCATCTCTTGCAGTCGGTATTAAGAATCCCTACACCTTTTGACACAATTTGAAGGCCATTTAATGATTTTTTTTAGGAAACCACATTGATCCTCGTGGCTCTACATAAAAGATGGAACATGAACGGAACATATCCAAGTTTTAGTCTGTCAGTGGTAGTATATAGAGTACAGCATGAATAGTGTTTAGCTCTAATTGTTTGGTTTTACTGTGGCAGTGTAGACACAGTGGTACACACACGTGATCAAGTCCCCCAGGAGGGATGAAACGCGTAATGGCCGTCTTGTCTGTCTGAAATCATTGAATAAAGCAGATATTCGACAAGAATCCCGTGGTCCGTGCTCCCTTTACTCAGCTGGTTTGGTACTATTCGAGTGAGGAGAGTGTTTGCTGATATATATATATTTATATTTATCCACAGCGATCCTCTCAGATCATGAAACCACACTCACAGCAATTAACTTCCCCAAATAGTTCATTTTGCAAGGTCTCCAGATTGAAGGAACAACCAACGTGTTTCGTTAACACAGTTAACTTGATCACGGTTACAACGGCAAGTTCAAAACAGCCAATTATATCACTTTCAGCTTGACATGTGATTCAT
The DNA here is from genome assembly GCF_964204655.1 of Triturus cristatus. NCBI lineage: Eukaryota > Metazoa > Chordata > Amphibia > Caudata > Salamandridae > Triturus > Triturus cristatus. Next base: position 721,517,997 of record NC_140588.1, read on the forward strand.
GACTCATTGTTTGAGATCATGACACTGATTGGTGTATTCTGGGATATGTGGTTTAACCAAATTAATAAACATTATTTGTTATCTAAACGTGTGCTTTTTTTTATGTGAAAAAATAATTAATGTTAAGTCTATATTTTAAATGTGCTCCTATTTACAAAATATGTGTGCGTGACCCACCATGTTACTAATCACAACCCAACTGTCCCTTACTGCCGTTATTAAAACTCTTGTGCCATTTTTACAGGAATTTCTCTAGATAAAAATGAAATGGTGCTGGTCAACCTCTCTGAACAAAATATAACCGAGATGGAAACATCCTTATTAAAACATGGGATCAATTACTGTCCAACACAATAAATGGATCTAGCGCAAACGAGAATTGACATCTACAAGTATGCCAGAAAAATTAAGCTTGCCAAAATTTTCCAAGAAAATAAAGATATGGCCAATTATGTAAAAAAGAGGAAGGAAAAAAATGTCAACCCAACTCAGACCAATCTAATAACAACGAATATGAATGCCTTACGAACGCTAATCAATCTAGATGTTCCTGAGGAACAGGATGCTATTTCTGAGGAAGTAGCCTGCCCACAAAAAGGACCAGGTTTGAGTGGAAAAAAGCCAACATCTCGTTTTTATCCCCAACTGGCTCAAGGAAACAAAATTGACCTCTTCCAAAAAGCTGTAGTTCAAGATCTCTACAAAATAAAAAGAACCAAATTCCAAGACAATTTAACAAAGGATGAAAGGACTGCCCTAAAAAACCTAATGGAAGATAAAACCATGACCATAAAAATGGCCGATAAGGGGGGTAATATTGTCTTATGGAACACATCAGATTATGAATCTGAAGCGCACCACCAACTAAAAAATAGAGAATACTATCGGAAACTGGAGAAGGATCCAACTCAGATGTATAAAGAGGCTTTGGACAAGAAGATTACACTTTGGTTCTCACAAATTCTAATCGATGAAGATGAGAAGAAGTTCTTAATGATGGACCAGCCAACAACAGCTACAGTTTATTTTCTACCGAAACTGCATAAGAACCCACTGAAACCATCAGGGCGACCGATTGTGTCCACGAAAGGATCATTGTTCGAACTGATTGCCAGTTGTATTGACTTCTTCCTAATGCCATTTGTACTAAATCTCAGTTCCTATCTAAGAGACACTACCGATCTCCTGAGACACCTCCAGGAGTTGACATGGCAGGATTTGTATATGCTTATAACTATGGATGTAACATCCTTATATAAGAACATTGAAAACAATATCGGATTAATGGCATGCAGTTTCTTTTTGAAAGAACGAAAAATACAGTACAATCAACACAATCAAATGTTAACGGACATGATTGAGATGTGTTTAACCCAAAATGTGTTTTTATTTGGGGAGGAGATGTATCAACAAAAAAAAGGATGTGCTGTGCGTTTTTCCTTCAGCCCGCATATGCATGCCTAGTGATGGGGTGATGGGAGCAGCAATAAGCCTGGCACCCCAATAAAGACAAATATGTCCACAAGACAACCATGTGGCTACGTTATATAGACAACCTTTTTATTGTGTGGGATGGAACAGCTGCGGAGTTCCATGAGTATTTTGAAATTCTGAACTCAACGAAAGCTAAAATCAACTTCACTTACACAATCAGCAAAGAAAGGATCATCTTTTTGGACACTGAGATCTATGTCCGGGAGAACAAATTACAAACAACCCTACATCGGAAACCACATCCACAAATGCAACTTTGCATGCAGACAGTTTTCACAAGGCATCAGTAATTGACAATATTCCCTATGGGAAATATTTGAGAATCCGGAGGATCTGCTCGGAAGAGGAGGAATGGGAAAAACAAAGTATTGATAAAGCTAGGAGATTCAAAGCACGGGGATACAAAAATTATATTGTGGAAAAGAGCTGATCAGAGGACAAGGGAAGACACAATAAAAAGGAAGCCCATAACAAACCCAACATCTACACAATCAATGACAGATCCGGTGAGATTAATCTTGGATTTTTCTTGCGAATCTAAACAGATTACCAAAATCCTCAGAAAAAATTGGAAATTATTTTAGCTGGATCCAACAGTTGTGAAAATAATGGGTACACATTCCAATATAACGTTTCGTCGGGCACGGAATTTAAAAGACAAACTAATTCACAGTCATCACCAACAAACTGGAAAATTAAAGGGCACACAATGGTTGAAGACAAAGGGCTTTATAAAGTGTTACAACTGTAAATATTGTCAGATAGCGAAGAACAAGACAGAGGTAAAATTGCCCAATAACACCACGTGGCAAATAAGAGAACTTATCACATGTAAGACTCAGTGTGTTGTGTACGTTGTAGAATGTCCATGTCCCTTGATGTATATAGGGAGTACTGTGTGCGAACTAAAGACAAGAATACTTGAACACATTCATGCCACAGTAAATAAAGATCGAAGCAATGCCATTGTGAAACATATGTAGATGGAACATGAAAGAGATTGGAAGTTACTTAACTTTTATGCCCTTGAGACAATCCCGCAAAATGAGAGAGGTGGAAATCGCGAAAAGAAACTGCCACAGAGGGAATCAAGGCAGATACTGAACTTTAGAACTCTTATGCCGTATGGGTTAAATCAAAGTGAGAAGTTATATGTCAATTTATAAAACTGGTATTAGATTAACTGTCAAGGATTTTTGGTTCAACATTGAAATTGTCTCCTACACATTTACACACAAATATCAGATCACCGTACATAATCACAAACCCGATATCCCCAATGTGTCACATGAATTCTAATGATGAAATGAGGAAGGGAATGAGGACTAAGCAGGGCGAATGGATAAATAAATATTACAAAAATGTTGTATATATATATAAAAAGTAAGGTAAAAACACAAGGGGCCCACTGGAGGGCGCAATTGTGACTGCCAGATCCTTTAACCTCATGCTAAATAAAACAAAATAAAAAACATTCTAGTACATGAAGGCAATTTGGTGCTTCACTGTGAACAGATACGTGAAGCATCCTTTAGAAATATTGTGAAGGAAATAGAGAAATTCCCGAACAAAAATGGCACAAAAGTTTTAATAACGGCAGTAAAGGACAGTTGGGTTGTGATTAGTAACATGGTGGGTCACGTACACATATTTTGTAAATAGGAGCACATTTAAATATAGACATAACATTAATTATTTTTCACACATAAAAAAGCACACGTTTAGATAACAAATAATTTTTATAAATTTGGTTAAACCACATATCCCAGAATACACCAATCAGTGTCATGATCTCGAACAATGAGTCACGAAGCACATGTCAAGCTGAAAGTGATATAATTGGTTGTTTTGAACTTGCTGTTGTAACCGTGATCAAGTTAACTGTGTTAAAGAATCAAGTCGGTTGTTCCTTCAATCTGGAGACCTTGCAAAATAAACTATTTGGGGAAGTTAATTGCTGTGAGTGCGGTTTCATGATCTGAGAGGATCGTTGTGGATAATTAAATAATGGCATGGCTCTGCCTCGAAACACGCACCGAAAGTGAAGTGCCATGGGTCAAGCGAATTTGAGCCACGAAATGTGAATATATATATATTCACTTAAAAAACCATAGGTTTCACACATGTTATAGTTAGGTGGATATTTCACTCGTAAAAAAACAATGAAATTCCACCGTTATAGTTAGTTCAGATAACTATAACTCGCGCGCCCGCAATCCTCTGCTCATGACGTCACATATTACATCACTCATGACATGGTCAGTGGCATCACTCTTGACATCACTGATGACATCATCCTTGTGATAGAGTGGCGGTCGCGCGAGTTATATTTGAGAAATATCCACCTAACTATAACATGTGTGAAACCTAAGGTTTTTCAGTGAATTTGTACGTTTTTTTAAATGCTAAGTTATGTATGTATTATTATTTTTTTTATAGATTTATTTTTCAATAAACTACGTATTAAAATTTTCTTTTTTTTTTAATGGTTTTTCACCGTGCGCGCACCCCCGCGATTTTTTTGAAAAAAAAATCTAAATGTTTTTTTCTGCCTTCGGGGTCCTTCAGGGACCCCCTGACAAAGGCTAGGGGGTCAGGAACTCTCTACCCTGCCCCCTTTTCACGTTCGCCACCTTCCTTTTCCACTCTCGCACTGAAAGCAAATGAAATGGCGGCCGACACTTCCTGATTTTGACCGATTCGAACGTTGACTGACATGTAACAACCAATCAGAATTACGCTCGCGCACGTTAGGGTGCGCGGCTATAGATATGTATGTGCTTTTAAATGCAATTTTCTCCGGAACTACTGAACAGATTGACTCCATATATGCAAAAGGCACATCCCTGACCTGAGGACTACCTCTCTGCCAAATTTCAAGTAATTCTGTTCAGCCGTTCGGGCTGTACCTTCGACTAAAGGTCCTATGGGAAAATGCATGGGGAAAACGCATTTTGGGACCCCGCTTTTTTCTCAGCCCCCGCTTGACGAATCACCCCGTATATATATATTTACGGAAAATCCGGAAAAGCCGGAACATCAGAATATATGGTGACAAGGAGCAAACGCGGGGGGAAGAAGAAGTAAAAAAGAAACAAACAATTGTCAATGTATCGAGAAGACAACTAACATCAGAAGAAGTAAAGGTATTGGAATTGGGACTCTCTTTTTGCCCCACGGCACAATTTGATTGCGCAAGTGTGCGGATTGATCTATATAAATATATAAGAAAAATGAAACTGATGAAAATGCATCTCCTACACCCAACAGAATCAAAGGCATTAATTGAAGTAACACAACCAGAAGGGGAAATGACCATTGGCATGGACATTGAAGCAATACAGTTATTACGTGAATTAGAGTATGAAAGCACAATGACAAGCCAGGTTGATATAATCAGAACACTTGAAGAGGCAGGAATAACACAAGTAGGTGCCACAAGTAATATTCAACTTAAATTGCGATTCATTCCCCAGACGGCGTACGATGCAATTGACACCTTCCATGATTTAATCATAAGTGACTTAAAAAAACTGCAAGCGAGGGGCCCAGATTTAAGTAAGGTAAACATTACACAAACCCAATGGAAAGCAATAATGGATTTGAAAAATGATGATGACCTGATTATAAAACCCTCGGATAAGGGAGAAAATATTGTATTGATGGACAGAAAGCAATATCAAAAAGAAGCGTGGAGACAACTTTCGAATCAAGAATGTTACAGGACCGTCACTCGCTCAGTATATGACAATAGTATAATTGAATTTCATAACATCTTAGAGAAATGGCATGATAAAGGCATACTGAGAGACACTGACTACAAATTCATTCTGTGTGAAGTACCAGAAATTCCTACCTTTTATCTCCTGCTAAAGGTGCATAAATGTAATAGGAATCCACCAGGCAGGCCAATAGTATCCTCACTGAATAGCCTGCTGGAAAATGCCTCTACATAAATTGACTGTTTTTTAAATCCACTAGTCAGAGACCTAAGCTCCTATATAAAAGACACTAAGGACTTCCTGCGTGTAATTTCAGGTATTCAATGGGAACCGGATATGTTGCTTGTAACTTTAGATGTAATGAGCTTGTACACAAGCATACATCATGATAAGGAATTGCAAGCGATTGAGTTCTTTTTGAAAAAGCTAAATGCTAAATATTATGAACACAATGTAATGATTATGTAATAGACATTGTTTTGCTTAACGAATAACATCTTCCTTTTTGCAGGGGAACTGTACCACCAGGAGCAAGGGACTGCAATGGGCACGTGCTTCGCCCCCAGCTACGCGAATGTATTCGTGGGCTGGTGGGAGAAGCACGTGGCCTGGGCAGGAGAAAATGAAAAAGGGCTGGAGAATGTTGTGTTGTGGGTCCGCTACATAGACGACCTCTTCATTATTTGGAAGGGGTCGAGAGATGAGGTTGATGTCTATGTGGCGGCCCTGAACAACAAAGAGTGCAACCTGACATTTACGGAATGTATTAGTGAAGTACAGGTACCCTATCTGGACCTACTTGTCTACATCGAAGACAATAAGATTGAAACAACCTTATATCGAAAATCCACAGCTGGGAACAGCACGCTACATGCGGGAAGTTTCCATCCAGATAATGTAATCAGGGGGGTTCCATATGGGGAGCTTGTCAGAATAAAAAGGAACTGTATGAATGATAAGGAATTTTTTAAATCAAAAGAGGAAATGTTTGACAGGCTTAGAGAGAGAGGATACAAAGAGAGAGTACTGAAAGGAGCAGAACGAAAAGGAGAACATCTAATAAGACAAAACCTGATTGTAGGAGTCAGATTGATAACAGATTATTCAGCCCAATCTTCGGAGATTGTACAAATCTTCCGAAGAAATTGGAAGATTCTGAAAATGGATCTAGTCATAGGACCACATATCTAAAACAAAAACCTAATAGCTTATAGAAGGGGCTTGGCCCTAAAAGATCATCTTGTAAGGAGTCATTTCACGTAAAATCCTAAAAGAAAAGATGCAGTTATAGGATTTTACCCATGCATGAACTGCAAGGCCTGTAAAAATGGAATAAAGGTTAAAGAATGTTCTATTCCAGGCAGAACAACAAAAAGAAAAATCAACAAGTTAATGAATTGTAATACAAACTTTGCAGTATACTGTCTATCCTGTCCGTGTGAACTCAACTATGTAGGAAGTACAATCCATCCTACGAAGAAGAGAGTTCTGGAGCACTTGCGTGATATTAAAAATCAAGATGTAACTTATCCAGTGGCACGCCACTTTCAAGAGTACCATAAATCGAATCAAAACCTCCTAAAGTTCTTCTGCCTAGATCACATCCCGAAGGATGAAAGAGGTGGAGACAGGGTAAAAAAACTAAGGAGGCTGAAATCAAAATATATAATCGAGATGCAAACCAAGAGCCCCTCTGGATTGAACAATGAGGCGGAGCTCTGGGTGCATATTACATAATAATACTGGAAAAGAGTAATTGATAGTCTGCACTATTCCTGACCGTTTAATGTCAGTGTTTTTAGAGATTTGCGAGAAAGGATAGTAGGAAGTGCATTGATAGATGGGGGACATCCCTTTTGCCCATTCAGGGCGAGATATTGTACAAAAGCGTAATTTCTGTACATATATATGTACGAAAAGATGTAAAATGTATATAGATTGTGTCCACATTGGTACAGATAATCGCAACAAAAAGTGTATTTAAAACATGAATTAAGTATGAGTATGAATGTTAATGAATTCATAATATATGATTTAACAGCACATTACAAGATGGCCACCGCTTAAGGAATGAATGTGGCATTGCAAATACTTACTCACTTTCCATGATGACAATGAATTTGCCTCCCCTTTCTATGTCAATGAACTTTATTGTTTTGTTTTAAAATACGCAAAAATATGGACCCTGCCAACATTGACAAAGGCGTGTAGCCGAAACGCGTCTGTCAGGTGTTTTTTGTTTGTGGCAAATAAATGTATGAAGAAATATACCTCCTGGTGTGCGCCTCAACTGTGATCCATGAGAAGGTATCGTCGAAAGGGAATATATATATATATATATATTATATATATATATATATAGATATATATATATATATATATTATCTACTGTCGGTCGCCAGTAGATTGTTATAGTTAGGACCTATTTTCCATAGGAAATCCGCAACATTATATTGGGAATTTCTTTGGCACCGATTGACGAATCGTCGCGAAATTCTTCAAACTTTTGGCCAGCTTCGCTCCGCTCCTACCCTGAAAGTTTCGTGGTAATTCGTCAAGGGGGGGCCGAGAAAAAAGGGGATGCACGGATTCTCTCGCGGTGGGTGCGCGGATCCAAGGGAAAAAAAAAATGAAATTGTTGGGAGATAAGGATTAAGCTTAAGTGTTTTGTTCTTGAGTGGCTCTAAAAAGAGCCGTTGTGTTCATTGAGAGTTTTTGGTACTTATAAGTAAGTACCTATACAGAGTCTAAAGTTGTTGAGGAAGACTCTGTTTCCTTCATCAGTAAAGTGTACTCCATCTCTCCTATACATCTCTTGCATATGAAAGCGCAGATTGTTATTGTAAATGGATCCCATTCTGTAGTCTCGGAGAAAAGCAGAAACAGATTTATTCACATGTTTCCTAGCTTTCTCAATCTGTGGACAAAAATGATCGGACCAGTTCCATTTCTGCCTTTGGCATATGTTAGAATAAACAAAGGCAGTTTTAGGAAAAAGTGAAATCAGTTGTGCAAAGGTGTCCTTCATAAGCATTTCCAGACCTACCCCAGTCAAAGTGCCTAGGTCATTGCCACCACAGTGCACTATTATGAGGTCAGGGTGTTGGATTTGCATGAAGGATTTCACCAATGGCATCAATTGGTGCGACTTTAACCCTCTCTGTCCAATCCATTTTGGGCCATATGTAGGAAGCCTAATACCGGTCGGTAACGGCCGATTTTCAGTAATTATCCCGATACCGACCGGTATTTAGGCTTTTGGTATGTAGGGGGCACATTTCAGGATTCGGTAATTTACCGAATCGGTAAAATTACCGAATCGGTAATTTTACAGATTCGGTAAATACAGAATCCTGAAATGATATGTAGGGGGAGTGTGTGGTTGGTGTGGGGATTCGTTATTTACCACCAACTAAAAGTTGGTGGTAAATGACGATTAGCTGTAATAAAGCATTTTTGTGCACTTTGAAGTGTGCAATGTGGCAGACATACATGCCCTTAGGGCATGTATGTGCGCCACATGTGCACACATGCAGGAATCAGGGGTGCAACAGGGTGTCAATGTGACACCCTGCCACCCTTGATTGTGCTCCCCCCATTACCGAATCGGTATTTACCGATTCGGTAATGGTAACTGGCTTCCCATTGATTCCTATGGGCCTCCTGGCCCATAGGAATCAATGGGAAGCCAGTTACCATTACCGAATCGGTAAATACCGATTCTAAATTACCGACCCATTCCGAATCGGTAAATATTACCAATGGATTACCTACATAGCATTTACCACTTCATAAATACCGAATCGGTAAAATTCGGTATTTATGAAGTGGTAAATGTTAGGCTACCTACATATGGCCCGAAATGTCTACATTTGGCAAACCTAGGTCTTTGTGAATGCCTTTGTTTTCTGCATACCTTTGGCTCCAGAAAATGTAGCTGTGTCCCACAATCCACACTGTAAGCATCTTGTAAGGAGGTCTGGATGCACTCAGATGGTCTCTGTAAATGAAATGGCAGTTTGGAAAGTAAGATGTTTCTAAAATGGTGGCTAAGATGCAATTTTGAAAAAAGACAAGAAATCATTGGTTGTTTGACAACCTTCTACACTGAAAGGTAGGGTGCATATTTCTGTTTTAAACGCTTGATTTTTATTGGTTAACAAAAACAGATTGTAAGGAACATTATATATGATAAGCTGATATGTTGAGAAGTCAAGCACACTTGCTGTTTTGAGTAGCAACATTGTGTGTGCTGAACTTGTGACCTGTGTGCTCAGTACAGTGTTCCATGACCTGTTTCTATGGTAATGGGCAGAAGGCAGATTGGGGGAAGGGTTGAAGTTTATGTCATTTGGAAAGGGTTGAAATGTTTAACCATTAGAAATGTGTGTTTGCTTTTGAATTTATGTGGGAAGGAATGTGATTTGATGTGTACATGTATATGTGTGGAAAATGAGAGGGAAACTTTGTGATTCTTTGGTTTTGCTGACAGGTGCACAGTGCAGAGATTCTGTATAAGAAAATCTGGTGTGTGACTGATATCTGGTGTGTGACTGATATACTTCTTAATCTACAAAACATCTTGAAAGGTGAGTTATTTAATTGTGAGGGGATGTATGTAGACTATTTTTATTTTAATCAGACTAATGTATTTTTTCTGCTAAAGTGTAGAAAAAATTAGAAAAAATCTAAATGTTTTTTTCTGCCTTCGGGGTCCTTCAGGGACCCCCTGACAAAGGCTAGGGGGTCAGGAACTCTCTACCCTGCCCCCTTTTCACGTTCGCCACCTTCCTTTTCCACTCTCGCACTGAAAGCAAATGAAATGGCGGCCGACACTTCCTGATTTTGACCGATTCGAACGTTGACTGACATGTAACAACCAATCAGAATTACGCTCGCGCACGTTAGGGTGCGCGGCTATAGATATGTATGTGCTTTTAAATGCAATTTTCTCCGGAACTACTGAACAGATTGACTCCATATATGCAAAAGGCACATCCCTGACCTGAGGACTACCTCTCTGCCAAATTTCAAGTAATTCTGTTCAGCCGTTCGGGCTGTACCTTCGACTAAAGGTCCTATGGGAAAATGCATGGGGAAAACGCATTTTGGGACCCCGCTTTTTTCTCAGCCCCCGCTTGACGAATCACCCCGTATATATATATTTACGGAAAATCCGGAAAAGCCGGAACATCAGAATATATGGTGACAAGGAGCAAACGCGGGGGGAAGAAGAAGTAAAAAAGAAACAAACAATTGTCAATGTATCGAGAAGACAACTAACATCAGAAGAAGTAAAGGTATTGGAATTGGGACTCTCTTTTTGCCCCACGGCACAATTTGATTGCGCAAGTGTGCGGATTGATCTATATAAATATATAAGAAAAATGAAACTGATGAAAATGCATCTCCTACACCCAACAGAATCAAAGGCATTAATTGAAGTAACACAACCAGAAGGGGAAATGACCATTGGCATGGACATTGAAGCAATACAGTTATTACGTGAATTAGAGTATGAAAGCACAATGACAAGCCAGGTTGATATAATCAGAACACTTGAAGAGGCAGGAATAACACAAGTAGGTGCCACAAGTAATATTCAACTTAAATTGCGATTCATTCCCCAGACGGCGTACGATGCAATTGACACCTTCCATGATTTAATCATAAGTGACTTAAAAAAACTGCAAGCGAGGGGCCCAGATTTAAGTAAGGTAAACATTACACAAACCCAATGGAAAGCAATAATGGATTTGAAAAATGATGATGACCTGATTATAAAACCCTCGGATAAGGGAGAAAATATTGTATTGATGGACAGAAAGCAATATCAAAAAGAAGCGTGGAGACAACTTTCGAATCAAGAATGTTACAGGACCGTCACTCGCTCAGTATATGACAATAGTATAATTGAATTTCATAACATCTTAGAGAAATGGCATGATAAAGGCATACTGAGAGACACTGACTACAAATTCATTCTGTGTGAAGTACCAGAAATTCCTACCTTTTATCTCCTGCTAAAGGTGCATAAATGTAATAGGAATCCACCAGGCAGGCCAATAGTATCCTCACTGAATAGCCTGCTGGAAAATGCCTCTACATAAATTGACTGTTTTTTAAATCCACTAGTCAGAGACCTAAGCTCCTATATAAAAGACACTAAGGACTTCCTGCGTGTAATTTCAGGTATTCAATGGGAACCGGATATGTTGCTTGTAACTTTAGATGTAATGAGCTTGTACACAAGCATACATCATGATAAGGAATTGCAAGCGATTGAGTTCTTTTTGAAAAAGCTAAATGCTAAATATTATGAACACAATGTAATGATTATGTAATAGACATTGTTTTGCTTAACGAATAACATCTTCCTTTTTGCAGGGGAACTGTACCACCAGGAGCAAGGGACTGCAATGGGCACGTGCTTCGCCCCCAGCTACGCGAATGTATTCGTGGGCTGGTGGGAGAAGCACGTGGCCTGGGCAGGAGAAAATGAAAAAGGGCTGGAGAATGTTGTGTTGTGGGTCCGCTACATAGACGACCTCTTCATTATTTGGAAGGGGTCGAGAGATGAGGTTGATGTCTATGTGGCGGCCCTGAACAACAAAGAGTGCAACCTGACATTTACGGAATGTATTAGTGAAGTACAGGTACCCTATCTGGACCTACTTGTCTACATCGAAGACAATAAGATTGAAACAACCTTATATCGAAAATCCACAGCTGGGAACAGCACGCTACATGCGGGAAGTTTCCATCCAGATAATGTAATCAGGGGGGTTCCATATGGGGAGCTTGTCAGAATAAAAAGGAACTGTATGAATGATAAGGAATTTTTTAAATCAAAAGAGGAAATGTTTGACAGGCTTAGAGAGAGAGGATACAAAGAGAGAGTACTGAAAGGAGCAGAACGAAAAGGAGAACATCTAATAAGACAAAACCTGATTGTAGGAGTCAGAATGATAACAGATTATTCAGCCCAATCTTCGGAGATTGTACAAATCTTCCGAAGAAATTGGAAGATTCTGAAAATGGATCTAGTCATAGGACCACATATCTAAAACAAAAACCTAATAGCTTATAGAAGGGGCTTGGCCCTAAAAGATCATCTTGTAAGGAGTCATTTCACGTAAAATCCTAAAAGAAAAGATGCAGTTATAGGATTTTACCCATGCATGAACTGCAAGGCCTGTAAAAATGGAATAAAGGTTAAAGAATGTTCTATTCCAGGCAGAACAACAAAAAGAAAAATCAACAAGTTAATGAATTGTAATACAAACTTTGCAGTATACTGTCTATCCTGTCCGTGTGAACTCAACTATGTAGGAAGTACAATCCATCCTACGAAGAAGAGAGTTCTGGAGCACTTGCGTGATATTAAAAATCAAGATGTAACTTATCCAGTGGCACGCCACTTTCAAGAGTACCATAAATCGAATCAAAACCTCCTAAAGTTCTTCTGCCTAGATCACATCCCGAAGGATGAAAGAGGTGGAGACAGGGTAAAAAAACTAAGGAGGCTGAAATCAAAATATATAATCGAGATGCAAACCAAGAGCCCCTCTGGATTGAACAATGAGGCGGAGCTCTGGGTGCATATTACATAATAATACTGGAAAAGAGTAATTGATAGTCTGCACTATTCCTGACCGTTTAATGTCAGTGTTTTTAGAGATTTGCGAGAAAGGATAGTAGGAAGTGCATTGATAGATGGGGGACATCCCTTTTGCCCATTCAGGGCGAGATATTGTACAAAAGCGTAATTTCTGTACATATATATGTACGAAAAGATGTAAAATGTATATAGATTGTGTCCACATTGGTACAGATAATCGCAACAAAAAGTGTATTTAAAACATGAATTAAGTATGAGTATGAATGTTAATGAATTCATAATATATGATTTAACAGCACATTACAAGATGGCCACCGCTTAAGGAATGAATGTGGCATTGCAAATACTTACTCACTTTCCATGATGACAATGAATTTGCCTCCCCTTTCTATGTCAATGAACTTTATTGTTTTGTTTTAAAATACGCAAAAATATGGACCCTGCCAACATTGACAAAGGCGTGTAGCCGAAACGCGTCTGTCAGGTGTTTTTTGTTTGTGGCAAATAAATGTATGAAGAAATATACCTCCTGGTGTGCGCCTCAACTGTGATCCATGAGAAGGTATCGTCGAAAGGGAATATATATATATATATATTATATATATATATATATAGATATATATATATATATATATTATCTACTGTCGGTCGCCAGTAGATTGTTATAGTTAGGACCTATTTTCCATAGGAAATCCGCAACATTATATTGGGAATTTCTTTGGCACCGATTGACGAATCGTCGCGAAATTCTTCAAACTTTTGGCCAGCTTCGCTCCGCTCCTACCCTGAAAGTTTCGTGGTAATTCGTCAAGGGGGGGCCGAGAAAAAAGGGGATGCACGGATTCTCTCGCGGTGGGTGCGCGGATCCAAGGGAAAAAAAAAATGAAATTGTTGGGAGATAAGGATTAAGCTTAAGTGTTTTGTTCTTGAGTGGCTCTAAAAAGAGCCGTTGTGTTCATTGAGAGTTTTTGGTACTTATAAGTAAGTACCTATACAGAGTCTAAAGTTGTTGAGGAAGACTCTGTTTCCTTCATCAGTAAAGTGTACTCCATCTCTCCTATACATCTCTTGCATATGAAAGCGCAGATTGTTATTGTAAATGGATCCCATTCTGTAGTCTCGGAGAAAAGCAGAAACAGATTTATTCACATGTTTCCTAGCTTTCTCAATCTGTGGACAAAAATGATCGGACCAGTTCCATTTCTGCCTTTGGCATATGTTAGAATAAACAAAGGCAGTTTTAGGAAAAAGTGAAATCAGTTGTGCAAAGGTGTCCTTCATAAGCATTTCCAGACCTACCCCAGTCAAAGTGCCTAGGTCATTGCCACCACAGTGCACTATTATGAGGTCAGGGTGTTGGATTTGCATGAAGGATTTCACCAATGGCATCAATTGGTGCGACTTTAACCCTCTCTGTCCAATCCATTTTGGGCCATATGTAGGAAGCCTAATACCGGTCGGTAACGGCCGATTTTCAGTAATTATCCCGATACCGACCGGTATTTAGGCTTTTGGTATGTAGGGGGCACATTTCAGGATTCGGTAATTTACCGAATCGGTAAAATTACCGAATCGGTAATTTTACAGATTCGGTAAATACAGAATCCTGAAATGATATGTAGGGGGAGTGTGTGGTTGGTGTGGGGATTCGTTATTTACCACCAACTAAAAGTTGGTGGTAAATGACGATTAGCTGTAATAAAGCATTTTTGTGCACTTTGAAGTGTGCAATGTGGCAGACATACATGCCCTTAGGGCATGTATGTGCGCCACATGTGCACACATGCAGGAATCAGGGGTGCAACAGGGTGTCAATGTGACACCCTGCCACCCTTGATTGTGCTCCCCCCATTACCGAATCGGTATTTACCGATTCGGTAATGGTAACTGGCTTCCCATTGATTCCTATGGGCCTCCTGGCCCATAGGAATCAATGGGAAGCCAGTTACCATTACCGAATCGGTAAATACCGATTCTAAATTACCGACCCATTCCGAATCGGTAAATATTACCAATGGATTACCTACATAGCATTTACCACTTCATAAATACCGAATCGGTAAAATTCGGTATTTATGAAGTGGTAAATGTTAGGCTACCTACATATGGCCCGAAATGTCTACATTTGGCAAACCTAGGTCTTTGTGAATGCCTTTGTTTTCTGCATACCTTTGGCTCCAGAAAATGTAGCTGTGTCCCACAATCCACACTGTAAGCATCTTGTAAGGAGGTCTGGATGCACTCAGATGGTCTCTGTAAATGAAATGGCAGTTTGGAAAGTAAGATGTTTCTAAAATGGTGGCTAAGATGCAATTTTGAAAAAAGACAAGAAATCATTGGTTGTTTGACAACCTTCTACACTGAAAGGTAGGGTGCATATTTCTGTTTTAAACGCTTGATTTTTATTGGTTAACAAAAACAGATTGTAAGGAACATTATATATGATAAGCTGATATGTTGAGAAGTCAAGCACACTTGCTGTTTTGAGTAGCAACATTGTGTGTGCTGAACTTGTGACCTGTGTGCTCAGTACAGTGTTCCATGACCTGTTTCTATGGTAATGGGCAGAAGGCAGATTGGGGGAAGGGTTGAAGTTTATGTCATTTGGAAAGGGTTGAAATGTTTAACCATTAGAAATGTGTGTTTGCTTTTGAATTTATGTGGGAAGGAATGTGATTTGATGTGTACATGTATATGTGTGGAAAATGAGAGGGAAACTTTGTGATTCTTTGGTTTTGCTGACAGGTGCACAGTGCAGAGATTCTGTATAAGAAAATCTGGTGTGTGACTGATATCTGGTGTGTGACTGATATACTTCTTAATCTACAAAACATCTTGAAAGGTGAGTTATTTAATTGTGAGGGGATGTATGTAGACTATTTTTATTTTAATCAGACTAATGTATTTTTTCTGCTAAAGTGTAGGGAGTAGTTTTTTTTTCTCTACAATCTTATTGACAGTGTGTGTGCATGTAGAAACCATTCTGTGATAAGCATTTGTGTTTTTCATGTGTTTGTAGAGAGATAACTGTGCAGTTTTTATATTTTGGTAGAATTAGAAACCAGTCATTGGTTATGAATTTGTGAAATGAGTTATGCTTTGTTTCTATACTAAAATGTAGTACTACTTCTAGATGAAGAAATGTGTTTTGATATAGTGCAAGGGATAGTGTTGTTTGTCTAGAATCACACAGTGAGTCTGTGTGCATTTGGGAACCACTGTGAGAGAAGCATTTGGTAATATCGTGTATTTGCTGACAGAAAACTGTTTTAAAACTTTTCATGTTGTCAAGTTTTAGTAGCATTAGAAGCCAGTCTTTGGTTATGTGTTGATTAAAAGAGTCAGGCATTGACACTAAAGTGCAGTCGTGAAATATGTAGATTGTGTGCAGTTCCCTTATCACTTCCAGTGTAGTGAATGAGTTTTGGTAAACTCCTAGGAATACTGGTGCTTGTCTAGAATCACACTGTGAGTCTGTGTACATTTGGGAACCACTGTCAGAGAAGCGTTTGGTAACATCGTGTATTTGCTGACAGAAAACTGTGTTAAAACTTGTCATGTTGTCAAGTTTTAGTAGCATTAGAAGCCAGTCTTTGCTTATGTGTTGATTAAATGAGTCAGGCATTGACACTAAAGTGCAGTCTTGAAATATGTAGATTGTGTGCAGTTCCCTTATCACTTCCAGTGTAGTGAATGAGTTTTGGTAAACTCCTAGGAATACTGGTGCTTGTCTAGAATCACACTGTGAGTCTGTGTACATTTGGGAACCACTGTCAGAGAAGCGTTTGGTAACATCGTGTATTTGCTGACAGAAAACTGTTTTAAAACTTGTCATGTTGTCAAGTTTTAGTAGCATTAGAAGCCAGTCTTTGCTTATGTGTTGATTAAATGAGTCAGGCATTAACACTAAAGTGCAGTCGTGAAATATGTAGATTGTGTGCAGTTCCCTTATCACTTCCAGTGTAGTGAATGAGTTTTGGTAAACTCCTAGGAATACTGGTGCTTGTCTAGAATCACACTGTGAGTCTGTGTATATTTGGGAACCACTGTCAGAGAAGTGTTTGGTAACATCGTGAATTTGCTGACAGATAACTGTTATGAAAAACCTGTCATGCTGCCCTGAAGCCATTTTTGGTTGAAAAAAGTTAGAGCTAAGTGTAAACTTAGTCTAAAAAATCTTCTTCTCTCCAAAGAGATGGTTCTCCAAAGAAGCTCAAAGAAGAATGATTGAAATGGGTGGGGTCTTTCAGTAGTTAGAACAGGAAGTGTAATGAACCAATCAAATCTCTTTTTTTTGCAGGTCACATGGGATCCGCGCACCGTGCGCTTACGCAGCACGCACCCAGTGCGCATCCGCAAAATTGAATTAAAAACAAATATAGCGTTAGATGTCAAAATATATTAGTTTTAAGATTAGTTTAGAGTTTGTCTTCAATTAATATTCACATGCAATACATAAGTCACGGACGTATATGACGCATCGCGGAAGCGCGTAAACGTCGCGTTACGTACATCGAGCGTGTCGCGTATAGGCTGGGAGTCGCGTACCGGTCGCACAGCGATCCCGCACTAAACACGTACCCAACGCATACCATGCGCGGATGCTATCGCGTACGGATCGTGAACTGTGCGCATAGGGTGCGCGGATCCATAAACATTTGAAAAAATATATATCTAAAATAAAGTTTTGCACTTATAGTTGAAAAAATATTTTGAAAAATATAAAAAAATATGTTTGAAAAACGCATTAAGTTCAAATAATATTTTTTAATTTTTAAAAGAATTAATTGAAGAAATATGTTTAAAAAGTGATGATGAAAAAGTATTTTAAAAAAATAAAGAAAGAAAATGACACACTGAATTTGAAAAATATAAAAATGCAATCAAAATCATTAAACATGATATCTTTAGAGATAAGTTATAGATAGAAATCAGCATTTAAAAAACCTTTGAAATTCACTGAAAAAACCATAGGTTTCATGCATGTTATAGTTAGGAATTGGCATTTAAAAAACCTTTGAAATTCACTGAAAAAACCAAAGGTTTCAGAGGCGTTATAGTTAGGAATTGGCATTTAAAAAACCTTAGAAATTCACTGAAAAAACCATAGGTTTCAAGGGCGTTATAGTTAGCTGGACATTTCTCTCGTACAAAACCCTAGAAATTCCCCTGTTATAGTTAGTTCAGCTAACTATAACTCACGCCCCCGCAATGCACTGCTGATGACGTCACATATTACATCACTCATGACATGGTCAGTGACATCACTGATGACATCTCAAATGACTATAACTATAACAGGGGAATTTCTAGGGTTTTGTACGAGAGAAATGTCCAGCTAACTATAACGCCCCTGAAACCTATGGTTTTTTCAGTGAATTTCTAAGGTTTTTTAAATGCCAATTCCTAACTATAACGCCCCTGAAACCTATGGTTTTTTTAGTGAATTTCTAAGGTTTTTTAAATGCCAATTCCTAACTATAACACCCCTGAAACCTTTGGTTGTTTCAGGGAATATATATATATATATATATATATTCACTGAAAAAACCATAGGTTTCACACACGTTATAGTTAGGAATTAGCATTTAAAAAACCTTAGAAATTCAGTGAAAAAACCATAGGTTTCACACATGTTATAGTTAGCTGGACATTTTACTCGTAAAAAACCAATGAAATTGCCCCGTTATAGTTAGTTCAGCTAACTATAACTCGCGCGCCCGCAATGCACTGCTGATGACGTCACATATTACATCACTCATGACATGGTCAGTGACATCACTCATGACATCACTGATGACATCTCAAATGACATCACTGATGACCTCACTGATGACATCATCCAGTGAATGTGTGTTTTTCTGAAAATTAAATATGTTTTATATATGTATATCTCAAGGTCAATGGAAGAATAAATGGGTATATAAGTGTCTAAATGGATGATTTGTTTTTGAAAAATTGATTGTGTAACTGACTGATTAAGTGTATCTCTCACTTTGTGTATAAGTGGCTGCATGGGTTGGTGAGTAGCTACATGGGTGTCTATATAGGTTATTAGTTGTTTTTTTGAGTATCAGTCTGAGTGTCTGTATGGTACGGTGGGGGGTATTACGTAGTGCATAGATGCATGAATGAGTGACTCACTGTTTGTATGTGTTGAAGACAGCATGTGTGCAGGACTGTATGGGTGGATGAGTGTGTGTATGGGTGTGTTAGTGAGTGAATGACTGTCTCAATAGTGTCTTCAGGAGTAACTACATATGTTTTAAACTAGTATATGTGACTATTGGTGTATATATGTGAGTATATGTGAGAGGGAGAGATTGAAAGAGTTCCTGTATGAATAAGTATGTGTTTCTATAAGTGATTGTTTAAAAGACTAAGTATGTGTAAGTTTCCGTAGAAGTAAGTATGGTGGTGTGTGTATTACTGTATATGCAAGTAAATGTATGTTTTATTCTTTATTAGCATGAGTGACTATGTGTGTGAGTAACTCTATGGATGAGTGGCATTGTGTAACAGGATGTATAGATGTATGAGTACATATGATGAGTGAGTACATGTATGAGTGACTGTATAGGACTGTTGGTGAATGAGTGGATGTGTATGTGGATCTTAGAATTACTGAAGAGGTTGTTGTAACTGGTATTGGTATGTCCATTGTTTTGAAATTTTTAGTCTCTATTTTTGAATGTGTGTATCAAAGCTTATATTAAGGTGAGAGGAGGTCTGCCACTCTATCACAAGGATGATGTCATCAGTGAGGTCATCAGTGATGTCATTTGAGATGTCATCAGTGATGTCATGAGTGATGTCACTGACCATGTCATGAGTGATGTAATATGTGACGTCATCAGCAGTGCATTGCGGGCGCGCGAGTTATAGTTAGCTGAACTAACTATAACGGGGCAATTTCATTGGTTTTTTACGAGTAAAATGTCCAGCTAACTATAACATGTGTGAAACCTATGGTTTTTTCACTGAATTTCTAAGGTTTTTTAAATGCTAATTCCTAACTATAACGTGTGTGAAACCTATGGTTTTTTCAGTGAATTTCTAAGGTTTTTTAAATGCTAATTCCTAACTATAACGTGTGTGAAACCCATGGTTTTTTCAGTGAATTTGCAAGGTTTTTTAAATGCTAATTTTTTTTTTTTTTTCTTCATTTTTTTCAAACATATTTTTAATTTAATTTTTTACCTTTTATAAAGACTATGCTTAATTTTTTAAAACCATTAAATATTTATTTTATATAAATTTTTTAAAATAAACAAGTAAAATTTATTTCTAGATTATTTTTTTTTATTTTTTTTTTTTTTTTATAGTACGCGTACCGTAAGCTCACGGTAAGCGTACGGTTTACGCAACGTCCGTAATCTATCTACGCTGCTTGCGTATAGTTACGTACTTTGCGTAGCGCGCGTACTGCGCGTGGGACGCGTGCGCGCTTACGCAACACGCGCACGTTACGCGGAAGTGCCGGGAAATGACTGTTATGCGCATGCGCGCAAGCGCGTGTCTTTTTTACGCGCACGCGTACTTTTTGCCGTAAGCGCACCGTAAGCGTACCGTAAGCGTACGGTAGGTCATGTGATCATGAAACACAACTTTTGATTGGTGGAAACTACTTTCAGTTCTAGAACTCTCCTACACCACACCCATTCCCCTTATTTCTGCTTGTGATCCCTTGGAAGAAGGAGCTGGTTTGTCTTTGGGATACGATGGCAGAACAGCAGAGCCCTTCTGAGAGTGAGGCTAGCACCAGCAGCACTGTCTTGAGGCAGAGAGCGAGGAAAGTAAAGCCTTCTTATGTTTGGGATTATTTTACTTTTCCAGAAGGCCAGCAAAAGGTGAATGCACCCTTAGTTACTTGCAAGCTGTGTAAGCGTGTACTTTCTAGAGGTAATCCTGACAGGAAGTATTCCTTTGGGAATCACACCATGATGAGGCACCTCCAGGATGTACACAGAAGGACACATGGTCATCTTTTTGGAGGTAACTCTTCAGAAAGACGAGCCAGTACATCCACAGCAGCTCAGCCTGGACCATCATCTGCAGGGCTGACTCCTTCTTCTGCAGGTCAGGTGAGCCCTTCATCTGTGGGGGGAGAATCTCCTTTTGCTGGCCCTCTGGAAATTAATCCTCGGTTTGCGAGGGTTGAAGTACGGTGCGCCACTTGTCACGATCTAATTACTTATAGGGAGACCAGTGTTTCCCTGGTGAACAGTAAAATAGATCAGCACACTTGTCGTACTGTCTAATATTCCCAATCTTTCTTTCCTCTGTCCCTGCATGAACACAACGGTTCTTTTAAGAGCCAACCTTATCTTTCATCTTTTTTTTACATGTTTTTAAAAACTTTTTTTATTTTTTTTTTACCGTACGCGTACGGTACGCGTAATTTTTTTTTTTTTTTTTTTAAAAAAACTAAAAATAATTTATCACATTACAAGGTCTTTGAGAGACTACAATTATTACTATTGACTTACCATACTCACTCAAAGAAATATTTATTCATTTGTTTTTTTAAAAAATAGTTTTTAAAATGGTTGTAGTTTTCGAAAATTTTCTATATCGATCTGGAAAAAAAGAAAAAAGTATTAATATTTTTATAACAATTTATAATACAGTACACATATTTACATTTTTTACCAAAAAATAATTTTTGCCTTATTTTTGCTGTTTTCAGAATATATTGCATTTCACTATAAATTGTGAAAGCAATTGCATTCATCATTTTACAGCGGGCAAAAAAAATTAACAATCTCAAAGATTGTATTAAAAAAGCCCAGAATCTCTTCTCATTTAAACTTATCATTACAGAAATGCATATTAGTCTAAAAAAATGTCATCTAAAAACAATACTTTTTTCTTTAAAATACCGTCTGATATTTTTGTTTCAGAAGTACATTCACAATATTATATCTCAAATAACTCCAAAATACATCTGATTTTATTTCCTTTAGGCCAAATAGTATTTTTTATTCTTTCCCTGGAATAAATTTCCAAGGGAAAACCATTAAAATTCTAAAGTTTAATCTGTCCAGATCTCACCGATTCTCTGTAACATTTTGGTTCACGAAAATTTTTTGAATAATTTATTTAGTCCACAATAGAATTGCTTACTTTTCCACATGGCCAAATAGTAATTTTTTAAATCATTTTTGAAAAAATTTCCAATGGCAGTCCAATAACATTCCAAAATTTAAAATGTGCAGAAGTTACCGATAAGCTCTAAATTATTGGTTTTTCAAAATTGCATTAAAAATTTAAAAAGTCCACATTACAATTGGTTATCTTTCCTTTAGGCCAAATGATAATTTTAAAAATCTTTTTTCTACAAAATTGCAATGGTAATCCTGTAAAATGGTAAAATTATTTTGTCCAGATCTTGCCAAGTCTCTCTAAAATTTAGGTTTCAGGAAGATTAGATAGGAATTTGCTAAATCAAAAGGCAAACGTTGTTTGAAAATCAATTGGGAATCATTACACAGTGTCCATCCTTTTTCACATTTTAGATAAACTGTGTAATGTCCAGAAGTAACAGTAGGTCCATCATGGAAAATTATTGCAACAGTTACAAAAGTTTTTCCTGAAATTGATAATTGCTGTCCTGTAAACTTCTTTATTAAAGTATCCAATTTTGATCCATCAGCTCTACATCGTTGCATCATTAAAATTACATACTGTCCGTATTCCCTTAAAATTAATGTTGATAACATGTCAGAATTACACTCACCACATTTCATGCTATGATTAGCATCTTTAACTAAGTTTGCAAAAGTGACTGTTTTACTCTCTGGCAATGTCAAATAAATAAACCTTTCATTATCAACAATAGAACCACTTATATTATAACAATTATCACAACTATGTTCCCATTTATAAGAGAGACCAAAAAAAATGTCAATGGGAACTCCTTCTTCTTCCACTACCTGAAGAAAATACATCAAAAATTCGTGAGCATCTTGCTGTTCATTTTGAGAAAACTGTGTTCGTCCTGAACATACATCTAAAAGTTTTCTAATATCAGTAGCACTTTCTATTTGAGTTTTATCTTTACTCAGCTTTTGAAAAAGGAGACTGAGCTCTGAACAGAATCTTTTTCCCTGATTTATTATTATCTGCTCTTGCAAACTTTCCAGATAAAATGCAACATTCAGCACTACATTTGCGTAGCAGTTGACACCAGAGCTATTTTCAAAATGACATCCTACAACCTGTTCTTCATTTTCCTTATTCTTTCTGCTTGCAATTACATCACTCCTCTTTTTTTTCCTCCTCTCTACATCTTCATTACAGATATTCTCATTTCTCCTTTTACGAGAAACTACACGTTTCTCCAACACAGGATACTGACCTAAATGAGGAGCATAGCTTCTTCTTAATCTATTATACTCCTTTACACAGTTTGTATCAGCACTAACTTTTGAGTCATCGAAGTCTATCATGAATAAACCTGATAATGTTTTGACTCGTGACAAAGCAACATATGCCATACCTTCTTTGAACACACTAGATCCAATGTTCACAAATGCACAATCTACAGTCAATCCTTGAGACTTGTGAATAGTTACAGCATATGCTAGTGAAAACGGAAACTGCTTCCTACGTACATATAAGTCTTTCACAAGCATGAAACGAACTGAACAACGACAAATGTCTTTAACTTCCTCTATCTGATCAAATTTTATTTTTAACCATTCAATTCCATCTTTTTTCTGATAATTAATAAAACCCACAACTCTTCCCATCGCTCCATTTACTAAGCCTTTTTCAACATCCAAATTTCTCCTTAAAAACACTCTACAGTTCATGCAAACATATAGATTTTTTTCTAATCCTGCTGTTTTGGAGATGTTCTTCTCTAGTGAGTCCAATTTATTTTTCAGTTTGCCTGTTACTGTGACAGTAATTCTTCCATCCTCAATTTTGTCCACTGCTTCCAATTTCCTGATCTCTTCCTTTTCCAATTTCAAAAGCTCCTCATTAAATATTGAGCATTCACGTAGAGTTGGCATTAAGCAGATGACACTTTTGTTTTCTGCAATATTCTTGTATATTTTCTCTGCAACTATTTCTTCATTTGGAAATAAGTTATGTAACAGCCGACTCTGTAATGCTTTTTTCCCAACTTCTGTGAGTAGTCCAATCCTGATATCTTTCAGAATACTTCCATATTCTTCATCGTTTGCTTGCCTCATATTAGTTGTAAGTTCCTTGTACTCAAAGAAGGACCAAATATTTGTATTTCCAATGCTTCCCAATGACTTCTTCGTGTCTTCATGTGTCACAGTATTAAACACTGGTTGTCCTTTAACCGGAGTAAGTTGCAAAAGATCCCCAAAAACTATGACGTGTTTTCCACCAAATAACACGTCATAGTCTGTCTTCAAAATTTGCTGCATTCTTAAATGCACAAAGGCAAGCATTAAGTTTGATACCATGCTCACCTCATCAATAATGAGAACTTGCATCTTCTTCAATACTCTTGAAACTTCCAAGCATGCTTCTCCAGTTAGCTTGTTGAATTGTATTTTGTTCTCATGCTCCACTGGTAACATTAGCAAACAATGTAAGGTGATTCCTTTTATGTTATATGCTGCTAACCCAGTTGGAGCAGTAACCACACAAGACAAAGTAGAATCCGTTTTTTGCTTTAGGTAGCTTCTGATGACTTTAATTAGGAAACTTTTTCCAGTGCCAGCTTGTCCGCTTACATACATCCTGATTGGATGAAATGATGTGCATGAGCACTCTTTTTTTTCATGTAGAAATCCGTGATCAATTTTGTTTTTGATCTCTTCATAAATTTGTTGCTGCTCTTGATTCAGTTGTCTTTCCAAATTTTCTAAGTCTATAAATTCTTCTTGAGCTTGATTCATAGCCGTTTCCACTTCATTCATGGCTATTGATGCTTCATTTTCAACGATTGGTTGTCCTAGGGGATCTTGACTGTATGTTCCTGAACTTTGGCTGTCCTGAGAACTGTCTCTAGCTATTTCTGCTGCAATTGTAGTTTCCTGTTCAATTTCTTCATTTAACA
This sequence comes from Triturus cristatus, assembly GCF_964204655.1. Lineage (NCBI taxonomy): Eukaryota > Metazoa > Chordata > Amphibia > Caudata > Salamandridae > Triturus > Triturus cristatus. The sequence continues at coordinate 721,542,880 of NC_140588.1, forward strand.
TTTGCAGATAAGTTGAGAATGTACTGCATTGTATGCTGTCTTTGCAAGCATTAAAAGAATCTTCATAGCTCTGGAATTCTCCCAGTAGTTCATCCTCTGAACGCCATGGTTTAAACAACTGTAAAAGAGCCAAGTAGTAAAATTCTTTCTTGTCGGTAGTGTCGCAACTCAGCTTCCGGTGATTTATCAAACTTCCTTTGGTTTGCTTCACCAAACATCCTTCTTCACCAACGACTTTATATTTTCCATTATTGATGTCTTCTACAGCTTTCCGTGAATAAATGTAGTTCTGCAGCACTTCATAGAGACACATGTTCTCCAGATGATGACTTCTCTTGGGATAATATGTGTCCAACATGTTTGTTTTCAATATATCTGTACTTTCAGGTTCGAACTGTGCCAAATATTCAATTTCTCCAACAGATTTCAGTACCCGATTTCTCATTGCTGCAAGGCCTAAACTTGCCCAAATTATTCTTCTTGACTTCGAGTAGAGACTTGCAGAAGATAATCTATCTGAACATTCGTAGGATCCAATTTCTCGATGCGATAACATCTTCAAACTGAAACTGTACAGCTTCTTACTGACAGTCTTCTCGTGAGAAATCTCTTCCCACATTTCCTTCAATTCTGTTTTTTCTGATTTCGTAATGTAAGACGTTACATATCGAGCAACAGCAATGGAATTGTCAGCAACATACTGTATATCCATGTTAGCGTTCCACATGGATAAAATGACTGGGTTGTAGTCATTTATATTTTTTGATTCTTCTTTTCTTTTAAGGTTGTAGGTATTCTTAGGTGATTTTCTTGTGATAGTATGTCTCACAGCTGACATAAAACTGTTGACTCTTCCATTTGTAAGAACAGGTCTAGGAAATCCAAATCGACATTTAGTGTAGTATTTTTCTTTGCTCTTGTATTTCCGTCGACAGTATTTTCCACACCGATGACTTTGGAAACGTAGAACTTGCTCCTTTAACTTTTTTTCTTCTGTGCTTTTAGGTATAGCACATGTTGCATATTCTTCAATGTAAGATAACACTGCTTCATCAGTATCTGTTCCAAACTTTGGGGCATCCTTGATCCACAGCAGCATATGAATATGAGGAGCACCTCTTGCCTGGTACTCTTTTCTCCAAAAGAAATCCACTACTTCTCCAAGGGGTGGATTTTTTTTATTGCAGATGAAGGACATCATAGCCTCAAATCTATGATTGAAATATCTGCAAACATTAACCGGATCCAATGAGCACAGTTCTCCTGCTGTCTTGTATTCGATGTTTTCAATGTTTGAATTGGCCTCTCGTAGAAAATCCAGTAAATCATCCCAAGCGTACTCGGCGCAGCTTAGGGTAAGGAACCATGTTGGTGTTCCTAAATTGCGTAACATGCATTTTAGTTCACCATGGCGTCGGTACCAATATTCATTTGTCCCACGCTGACAAGCCATCAGATTGATCAGTTGTGTTTCCAAATGATCATCTCGGTGCTGCACTTTCTCCATAAAATCCTTAGCAGACACATTTTGTAAATGTACTCCACTTTTTAAAATGTGATTTACTGCATAAGACAGTGCAGACAAGTCGCTTTCAAATAAAAGATGGAACAAATAAGGGATACTTTGTCGAAATCTGGGATCTTCAGCATATAGTCTTGTAGTCCGATACTCTGAAGCTGGAATCTGTTCTGGACGTTCATCGTATCGTCCTCCTTTTCCTTTAGGAAACAGCTGGGGAAAACATCGAGCTTCCAAGCTCTCCTCCCATACACTCACGGGATTTCCTTTTGCTTTCTTCATCTGAAAGAGATCAATATTGTCTCCCATAACTTCTTTCGAATGGAGAGGATGTATGCTAAAATGTTCATAAATTTCTTCTTCCTTTGACTTGTCCACTTTTTCAATTTGTCCACTTGGTGTTTCTGTATCTCCTTGTAAATCTTCTTCTTCTTCTTCTTCTACTATATAAATTGATTCATACCATTTGTTATTTTTTTTCAAATACAAATTTGCTCTTTGTACTTTCCGCACATCTACCAGCTCCTGCCAAATCTTCTTATTCTTTGTAGGTACACCATTAACCAGAATAATTAATGGTTCAGTTTCCAAAGTATCCGCATCAATAGTTTCCATATTTTTTTTCAAATCCAAGGGCAAATACACCACTCTACCTTTTAAACCTCTCAGTAAATCTGAAGGAGGTAATTTACCAGTTTTGGGCTCCATACGTACTATGGTCTGGAACGGATGAACACATTGAATGAGTATAGACTCATATGTATTTAATTCAGAAAGTTCAGCAGGAATAGCATCCAATTCTAAATTATTATGTACAGCTCTGGTCGGCATTCTATTTTCCTCTAACTTGTTGTAGCAGTATTTACAAATACGCTGATCTTCACCCAATTCAAAACAATTTTCAAGAAATATATATGTTGCAAAATCCATCCACTTATAATTATCTTCATTTTCACTCTTTCTGTAGAGATCAACATTCCTAGTTTGTTTTCTATAATGAGTTCTGCGGCAACAAATACAAGTAACATTTGGTCTTTCATTAGAGACTATTGCAAATTTTGTTATGTGATCATTAAATGTCTTACTTACACAAGGTTCTACATTCTCTTCCACTTCTGCCTCATTTACTGTGTCCTTCTCTGCACTGTTTTGTTCAGGACCAAAGTAACAAAACTGAATTTCATCAACAACCTTCTCTACATCTGATACCGTTCCTCGGAACAGAGCCCTATTCAATTCATTTAACTTTATTGCTGGACTTTTGGCAAAATACAACCGTCTCACAAACTTTCTCATTTCAGTATGATGAACAGCCAGCATCCTAAAATGATGGAAAACACTATTGCACACTTTTCTAGATAGACAAGCAAGAGAATGACCCTGCAAACCAGTATTCTCTCTCACTCTGCATGGATCCAGACTTTGAAGCACCTTAATCTTTTGTTTTACACTTTTTTTACTATATTCTCTTAGAAACTCTCGAAATCTGTCAATAGATTCCTGACGCACAGTGCAAATACTACTACAATTCCAAGTGTACACTGGGGCTTTAGGACGTCTCCCCAGTGCCTCATCTGCCATCACTTGTACCTCATCTCTTGGAACCATTATCTCCTTCTCCATTATGCAACCATTTTTTACTTCGTATGAACGACCTCTGGTGTCAACTGCATGCAGCAAACTATTACTTTGAAAATAGCTCTCTTCATTAAAAAAAGGTTCACTACTTGAGCTATGCATCCACTTTCCTAAAAACACTTTACAAAAATTTGTTCTGTTCACTACTCTTTTGCTTTTGCTTTGTGATTTCAGTACATTAACCATTTTATCTAATGTACGCATCCTATTCAAAATTAATATGAATAGTTTCCTTTTTAATTCTAATGCTTTTGCTGCAATGGCTTCAATTTCTTTTTTTCTCTTGTAATATTTAGCCTTTTGCTTATATTTCTTTATATCCTTTATCAAATTGGACATAACTCTTCTCTGAAACATTTTTCTACGTATCTCTTTAAATGCTGTTTTTCTGTTTATGTTAAACTTTTCAATTGCAGAAGGTATATTTGCATTAACTAAATCCTCAATTTTTTGCTGTTCTGTAGGTTTTTTTACATTTTTCCGACAACAGACATTTTGTACATTTTTCTTTGTTTTGAATAATTTGTTTATAAATTGTTTTTTTTGCTTACCAGAAGATTTTTTCTTTTTCCCTACATCAGCATCTTCTACTAACTTTGGTCCTCCAGTTGTCTTCAAATATAGTTTTTTTTTTAGCGTTTTTTGAACTCGAGATTTTGTAGGCATCTTAAATTTTGTTCACTGTTCTTCAGCAATACCTGCAAAAAAACTAAAAAAAAAATCCTTTATTGTATTTAAATATATTACTACATTTCTTTTCACAATAGTCACAAAACGAAATTTCTTTGCCAATTTGAATGCACACAAACTCCTCTTTTTTTTTGGGCAAGTGAAAATCTGTATAACAAACTGTCACATTATGAAACCAAGCTGTTTTTTTTTCAGACCACCACCGTGTGTATTCTCTGTGACTGCCTACACTCCAGCAGGGGCAACCAGCCTTAGTGATGCTGAATGTATTTGCATTACAGACTTAAACCTGAAAACCCCACTCGCTTCTAATTACTGTGCATGACTATACATGGCAAGCACATGGGTGTGTGCTAAACCTCTGCTTCTTCCCCCAAAAATTCGCTCCTCTTTTCCATCTACTGCAACTGTGAAATCACCAGAGCAAGACGCAATACATTTCTGCCTATAATTCTTCTATGCACACAGAGTCATGTTTTCACATTAGTGCCAAAACGAAATTTCTTTGCCAATTTGAAAGCACACTTACTGCTCTTTTTTTTTCGGGCCAAGTGAAAATCTCTTTTTACACTTTGAAATCACTTTTACAGACTGACACATTCTGAAACCTTTTTTTTTAAATTTATTTAAATGCACATGTCCAAGCTGTTTTTTTTTCAGACCACCACCGTGTGTATTCTCTGTGACTGCCTACACTCCAGCAGGGGCAACCAGCCTTAGTGATGCTGAATGTATTTGCATTACAGACTTAAACCTGAAAACCCCACTCGCTTCTAATTACTGTGCATGACTATACATGGCAAGCACATGGGTGTGTGCTAAACCTCTGCTTCTTCCCCCAAAAATTCGCTCCTCTTTTCCATCTACCGCAACTGTGAAATCACCAGAGCAAGACGCAATACATTTCTGCCTATAATTCTTCTATGCACACAGAGTCATGTTTTCACATTAGTGCCAAAACGAAATTTCTTTGCCAATTTGAAAGCACACTTACTGCTCTTTTTTTTTCGGGCCAAGTGAAAATCTCTTTTTACACTTTGAAATCACTTTTACAGACTGACACATTCTGAAACCTTTTTTTTTAAATTTATTTAAATGCACATGTCCAAGCTGTTTTTTTTTCAGACCACCACCGTGTGTATTCTCTGTGACTGCCTACACTCCAGCAGGGGCAACCAGCCTTAGTGATGCTGAATGTATTTGCATTACAGACTTAAACCTGAAAACCCCACTCGCTTCTAATTACTGTGCATGACTATACATGGCAAGCACATGGGTGTGTGCTAAACCTCTGCTTCTTCCCCCAAAAATTCGCTCCTCTTTTCCATCTACTGCAACTGTGAAATCACCAGAGCAAGACGCAATACATTTCTGCCTATAATTCTTCTATGCACACAGAGTCATGTTTTCACATTAGTGCCAAAACGAAATTTCTTTGCCAATTTGAAAGCACACTTACTGCTCTTTTTTTTTCGGGCCAAGTGAAAATCTCTTTTTACACTTTGAAATCACTTTTACAGACTGACACATTCTGAAACCTTTTTTTTTAAATTTATTTAAATGCACATGTCCAAGTTGTTTTTTTTTCAGACCACCACCGTGTGTATTCTCTGTGACTGCCTACACTCCAGCAGGGGCAACCAGCCTTAGTGATGCTGAATGTATTTGCATTACAGACTTAAACCTGAAAACCCCACTCGCTTCTAATTACTGTGCATGACTATACATGGCAAGCACATGGGTGTGTGCTAAACCTCTGCTTCTTCCCCCAAAAATTCGCTCCTCTTTTCCATCTACTGCAACTGTGAAATCACCAGAGCAAGACGCAATACATTTCTGCCTATAATTCCTCTATGCACACAGAGTCATGTTTTCACATTAGTGCCAAAACGAAATTTCTTTGCCAATTTGAAAGCACACTTACTGCTCTTTTTTTTTCGGGCCAAGTGAAAATCTCTTTTTACACTTTGAAATCACTTTTACAGACTGACACATTCTGAAACCTTTTTTTTTAAATTTATTTAAATGCACATGTCCAAGCTGTTTTTTTTTCAGACCACCACCGTGTGTATTCTCTGTGACTGCCTACACTCCAGCAGGGGCAACCAGCCTTAGTGATGCTGAATGTATTTGCATTACAGACTTAAACCTGAAAACCCCACTCGCTTCTAATTACTGTGCATGACTATACATGGCAAGCACATGGGTGTGTGCTAAACCTCTGCTTCTTCCCCCAAAAATTCGCTCCTCTTTTCCATCTACTGCAACTGTGAAATCACCAGAGCAAGACGCAATACATTTCTGCCTATAATTCTTCTATGCACACAGAGTCATGTTTTCACATTAGTGCCAAAACGAAATTTCTTTGCCAATTTGAAAGCACACTTACTGCTCTTTTTTTTTCGGGCCAAGTGAAAATCTCTTTTTACACTTTGAAATCACTTTTACAGACTGACACATTCTGAAACCTTTTTTTTTAAATTTATTTAAATGCACATGTCAAAGCTGTTTTTTTTTCAGACCACCACCGTGTGTATTCTCTGTGACTGCCTACACTCCAACAGGGGCAACCAGCCTTAGTGATGCTGAATGTATTTGCATTACAGACTTAAACCTGAAAACCCCACTCGCTTCTAATTACTGTGCATGACTATACATGGCAAGCACATGGGTGTGTGCTAAACCTCTGCTTCTTCCCCCAAAAATTCGCTCCTCTTTTCCATCTACTGCAACTGTGAAATCACCAGAGCAAGACGCAATACATTTCTGCCTATAATTCCTCTATGCACACAGAGTCATGTTTTCACATTAGTGCCAAAACGAAATTTCTTTGCCAATTTGAAAGCACACTTACTGCTCTTTTTTTTTCGGGCCAAGTGAAAATCTCTTTTTACACTTTGAAATCACTTTTACAGACTGACACATTCTGAAACCTTTTTTTTAAAATTTATTTAAATGCACATGTCCAAGTTGTTTTTTTTTCAGACCACCACCGTGTGTATTCTCTGTGACTGCCTACACTCCAGCAGGGGCAACCAGCCTTAGTGATGCTGAATGTATTTGCATTACAGACTTAAACCTGAAAACCCCACTCGCTTCTAATTACTGTGCATGACTATACATGGCAAGCACATGGGTGTGTGCTAAACCTCTGCTTCTTCCCCCAAAAATTCGCTCCTCTTTTCCATCTACTGCAACTGTGAAATCACCAGAGCAAGACGCAATACATTTCTGCCTATAATTCTTCTATGCACACAGAGTCATGTTTTCACATTAGTGCCAAAACGAAATTTCTTTGCCAATTTGAAAGCACACTTACTGCTCTTTTTTTTTCGGGCCAAGTGAAAATCTCTTTTTACACTTTGAAATCACTTTTACAGACTGACACATTCTGAAACCTTTTTTTTTAAATTTATTTAAATGCACATGTCCAAGCTGTTTTTTTTTCAGACCACCACCGTGTGTATTCTCTGTGACTGCCTACACTCCAGCAGGGGCAACCAGCCTTAGTGATGCTGAATGTATTTGCATTACAGACTTAAACCTGAAAACCCCACTCGCTTCTAATTACTGTGCATGACTATACATGGCAAGCACATGGGTGTGTGCTAAACCTCTGCTTCTTCCCCCAAAAATTCGCTCCTCTTTTCCATCTACTGCAACTGTGAAATCACCAGAGCAAGACGCAATACATTTCTGCCTATAATTCTTCTATGCACACAGAGTCATGTTTTCACATTAGTGCCAAAACGAAATTTCTTTGCCAATTTGAAAGCACACTTACTGCTCTTTTTTTTTCGGGGGCAAGTGTATATCTCTTTTTTCAATTTGAAATCACTTTTACAGACTGACACATTATGTAACTACAACAAAAACAATTCCCATTTCTATTATTCATTTCTTAAGTTACCACATACATCCCCTCTCAAACTGTAAACTCACCTTTTAAATTAGTTAGTTGTGAAAGAAATGTGGCACTCAAACAGCAGATTATCAGAGCCAGGATCTCTGTTGTGTTCACCTCTCTCCTCTCAGCAGAACCAGATAATGGCAAACTTTCCCTCTATTTTTCCACACATATACATGTAAGTTTCAAATCTCAGTGCTTCCCCCTTTTTTTTCACATGTAATCACACATTTCTATTGGTTGAAAACCAACCCTTTTCCAACAGTACCCTTCCCCCAACTTGACTTCTGCCTAGTACCCTTCCCCCAACTTGACTTCTGCCTGCTACCATAGCAACAGCTCATGGAACACTGCTGTGTGCAGTTAGGTCAGAAGTTCGACACACAATGTTTCAATTCCACAGAGCAAGAGTGCTTGACTTTTCAAACCTAACAGCAAATCCAAAGTACTGTTCTTTGGTTACACATTTTTTTGTACCAATAAAAAACATGTTTCTATTAATTTTCACATACAGCCTAGTTTTTATTCTGGAATGGTATGAAACAGCCAATCAGTTCTTTTTGTTTTAAAAAAATATGTATGCGTCCATTTCCAAACTGTCTTTCTTTTCATATTGCCATTCTACTGAAAGACACCTCCTGAGTGCATCCAGTTCTCCTTTGAAGATGTTCACAGTGTGGATTGTAGGGCACAGCTATGTCTTCTGGAGTGAAAAGTTTGCAGAGAAAACAGATATGGTGAGAGACCTTGCTTTGCCAAATGTAGACATTAAATGGATTGGTCAGAGAGGGTTAAAGTGGCACCAATTGATGCCATTGGTGAAATCCTTCATTCAAATCCAACACCCTGACCTCATAATAGTGCACTGTGGTGGCAATGACCTAGGCACTTTGACTGGGGTAGGTCTGGAAATGCTTATGAAGGACACCTTTGCACAACTGTTTACACTTTTCCCTAAAACTGCCTTTGTGTTTTCCAACATATGCCAAAGGCAAAAATGGAACTGGTCCAATCATTTCTGTCCACAGATTGACAAAGCAAGAAAGCACGTCAACAAATCTGTTTCTGCTTTCCTCCGTGACTATGGTATGGGTGCCATTTACCACAACAACTTGCGTTACAACATGCAAGACATTTATAGAGGAGATGGTGTGCACTTCAATGATGAAGGGAACAGAGTCTTCCTCTTGAACCTTAGACTCTGCATCGGTACTTACTTGTAGGTACCACTAAAAAAATGACTCCATAAACACAACAGCTCTTTTTAGAGCTCCCTAATTTCTAAACTCTTAAATCTGATTTTCATTTTTTTTTTTTTTTTTTTTTACCGTACGCTTACCGTAAGCGTACCCCGTGATTTTTTTTAAAATCAATTAATGTTTTTTTTGTACTTTTCTGTCCTTCTTTGACCCCCTTACAAATGTTAGGGGGTCTGTAACTCTCCTCATTGCCCCCTTTTCTTCTTTTCACTCTTTTTTTTTTCAGAGTGAAACAGAAAATGGCGGCCGCCGCTTCCTGGTTTCGTCCGATTCGAATGTTTACTAAGATCTAAGAGCCAATCAGAATCGCGCTCGCGCACGCCACCGTACGCTTACCGTAAGCGTACCCCGTGTTTTTTTAAAAAATCAATTAATGTTTTTTTTGTACTTTTCTGTCCTTCTTTGACCCCCTTACAAATGTTAGGGGGTCTGTAACTCTCCTCATTGCCCCCTTTTCTTCTTTTCACTCTTTTTTTTTTCAGAGTGAAACAGAAAATGGCGGCCGCCGCTTCCTGGTTTCGGCTGATTCGAATGTTTACTAAGATCTAAGAGCCAATCAGAATCGCGCTCGCGCACGCCACCGTACGCTTACCGTAAGCGTACGGTAAGCGTACCGTAAGCTGGCTCAGATATATATATTGATTTAAAGGCTATTTTCTCAGAATCTACTGAACAGATTTACACCAAACCTACAAAAGGCACTTCCTTGACCTAGGGACTACCTCTCTGCCAAATTTTGAGTAATTCTGTTCAGCCGTTCGGGCTGTAGCTCGTTCTAAAGGTCCTATGGAAAAATGCATGGGAAAAACGCGTTTTGGGACCCCCCTTTTATCTCAGCCCCCGCTTGACGGATCCCCCCGAGACTTTCAGGGTAGGAGCGGAGCGTAGCGCCCCACCTATTTTGAGAAATTCGCGAGGATTCATCAACCGGCGCCAAAGTTATTCAAAATAGAATGTTGAGGTTTTCCTATGGAAACGTGGTCCTAACTATAACTACCTACTGGCGACCGCCAGTAGGTAATATATATATATATATATATATATATACACTTAACAAACCATAGGTTTCAGGGACATTACAGTTAGTTGGACATTTCACTAGTACAAAACCAAAGAAATTCACCCGTTATAGTTAGTTGCACTGCTGATGATGTCACATATTACATCATTCATGACATGGTCAGTGACATCACTGATGACATCTCAAATGATATCACTGATGACATCACTGATGACATCATCCACTTGATCATCTGATGCACCTCCTCACACCCTAATATAACCTTTGATACACCCACTTTAAAATGCAGACTACCATTTTTGAAACCATAGACACACCAATACCAGTTACTACATATCCACTCACTGATTCCTAGGTCTACACACATGTCCACTCATTCATCCATACAGTTACTCATACATGCAGTCACTCATCAATACAGCACTATCATATGCACTCATACACCTTACAGACACTCACACACCACCACTCAAGCATAGAGTTACTCACACACCTAGCTGGTCATGCGAGAAATCAATCACACTCCCATTTACTCACCTATACAGTTATACACATACCACTTCACTTATTCATAAAGATACTAACACATACTTACTCTCTTCTACAAACACTGACACAAGCACACACTCATCCATACAGCCACTCTCATAATCACTCACTCTCACATATAGTCATTTATATACTCCAACACTCACATATACTGCCTTTCACATATGTAGTTACTCACACATGTACCACTGAGACATACATTCACTTACCAACACACCCATACACACACTCACCCACCCATACAGCCCTTCACAGATGCACTCTTTAACTCATAAACCCAAGGAATCACCTACTCATACATCTATGCACAGAGTCACACACCCCTACCTACCACAGCGACACTCAGGCACCATACAGATACTCAGACAACCAATCAATAACCTGTATAGACACTCATGTAGCTACTCACCAACCCATGCAGCCGCTTACACACCAACTGACAGACTAATACAGACATTAACACAGTTTAATCACATGCATTCAGTAAGATATGATTAATCACTCACTTATACAGTCAGTCACGCAGCTACTAAATCATCCATTCAGACACTTATACACCCATTCATTCTTCAATACACCTTGGCATATATATTATATATAAAACATATTTAAACTTTACAGAAACACATAGACACTGGATGTTGTCATCAATGATGTCATTTGTAATGTCATCAGTGATGTCACTGACCATGTCATGAATGATGTAATATGTGACATCATCAGCAGTGCATTGCGCAGGCACGAGTTATAGTTAGCTCAACTAACTATGACAGGTGAATTTCTCTGGTTCTGTACTGGTGTAATGTTATGTTATGTTATGTTATGTTATATCCATTTGTTACGCGCTCGGCTACTCATGAGTATCCCGGTGCGAGACCCAAGGGGTAGAGGAGGGACCATCATACGAAAAGATGTGTTTTAAGCTTCTTTTTAAATGCTACAAGATCATGAGTGAGGCGGAGATCGAATGGAAGAGCATTCCAGGCCATGCTGGATTTGACCACGAAGGAACAGCCCCCCCACCCTCTGGAGCTTGAAGCGCGGGACATGGGCAAGGCAGAGGGACGAAGAGCGCAAGGCCCGCGAAGGGACATAGAAGGAAAAGCGCCTCTGGAGATAGAGGGGACCCTGACCATGGAGGGTACAATGGGCCAGGACCAAGAGTTTAAACTTGATCCTAGCCACCACGGGCAGCCAGTGGAGAGAGTGCAGATGAGAAGTAACACTCTTCCTTGACAAAATGCCCAGGAGCAATCTGGCCGCCATGTTCTGGACCACCTGTAGTTTTTTAATCAGGTACCCAGGGACCCTGGCATAATGAGCATTGGCGTAATCCAAATGAGAGAGAATCAGTGCACAAGTGACAGTTTCTCTAGCAGCCTGCGGGAGCAATGGAAAAAAAATCCTAAGAGTTTTTATAAGACCAAAGCAGCAGCCAGCAGTTTTCCTGATGTGAGTAGAAAAAGAGAGATTCTCCTCGAACCAGACACCCACGTTCTTAGCGGGCTGTCCCACTGACAAGGGTAGTGGAAAGTCCTGCGGCCACAGCTGTTCACGAAAGTCAGCTGGAAATTTGCCAAAAAGCAAAATCTCCGATTTTTGCTCATTACACTTAAGCTGAGCATCCGCCAACCAAGTGAAGATGGAACGAAGGCAGTGTTGCACTGCAAGGACAGGAATTCAATGTTTTATACCAGGTGAACAGCAGCTGGGTGTCGTCCGCAAAAGCCAGAACCTTAGCCCCAATATCTTCAGCCAGATGGATCAATGGAGTAACATAAATGTTAAAGAGCAGAGGGCTAAGGGAGGAACCCTGCGGGACTCCAGTAGTGACCGTATGAAGAGAGGAGTAAAAAGGGGGGAGCCAAACCAGCTTAGCCCGCTCCTCCAAGAAAGACCTAAGCCAGCCCCAGGCAGCCCCTGAAACTCCAACCGCAGCGAGGCGGGCCAAAAGAAGGGCATGTGGGACCGTATCAAATGCCGCAAAGAGGTCCAGCAAAATTAAAGCTGCCCTGCCCCCGGCATCAAGGCAAACCCAAATCGCCTCCAATACCTCGACCAAAACAGTCTCAGTGCTGTGGGCAGCACGAAAACCTGATAGAGCTGGGTGCAGAAGTGCCTCGGTCTCCACAAATTCTGTCAGTTGCTTATTGACCACCTTCTCACAGACTTTGGCAATAGCTGGTAAGAGAGAGATGGGCCGATAGTTGCCTGGATTGAGAGGATCCAGAGAGGGCTTTTGAAGGAGGGGTAGAACCTTCGCCTGCTTCCAACCCTGAGGAACAACCATTGACTGTAGAGACAGATTAATAATAAAATTAACTTCGTGGTTAACGCTCTCGCCGAGCAGGCATCGGCAGGGGAACCAGATTTTAAACCTCTAAGAATTTTAAAAGTTTCCAGCGGGTTAACAGGTCTGAAGGCAGACAGCGTGCCAGAGGGGGGCGCGGATCGAACCACCAGCGGCCCTCCACGACCGCCATTATCTGAGGAAAAGTGGCCTGGATGGCCTTGATTTTGTCTCTAAAGCACCCTGACAGAGTGTTGCACCAATCAAAAGAGGAGGGAGTAACACTAGCTTGGGCCAACGGGGAAGTAAAACTCTGCACAATGGTGAAAATTTCTTTAGAGTTATTCCTGGCTGAGTCAATGCGAGCAGCAAAGAAATGTCCTTTCGCCGTAGCAATGGCAGCATAGTAAGTTTTTTTCATTGCTCTGAGTTTTGTTTTAGCCATGGGGCAGTAGCCGCTCCGGCGCCACGCCCGCTCCAGAATTTTACTCTTGTGTTTAACCGCCTTGAGAGCAGGAGTAAACCACGGTTTGGAGGGTGCAGCTCTGGCCGGTCTAATGGGTCGGAGAGAGGCCACAGAGGCCACTGCCCTGGACACCCAGCCAGTAAACCCTGACAGGCACTCCTCCAGACCCCCAGACAGAACAGGCCTGGAGGTGTCCAAGGCTTGTTTGAGTTCAGAAGGATCAAGTTTCCCAAAAGCTGGCTTCTGGTAAAGACGCACCAGAGTCTCGGCAATAGAAACAGTCCAAGAAAAATAAGATATAAAATGGTCAGACCAAGTCACTGGGCGGGGATCCCTTACAGAAATAGGAAAATTAGAGCAAATGGGATCCAGAATGTGTCCAGCCCGATGAGTAGGAAGGCAGACATGCTGGCTAAGTTGGGCAGTATGGAGAGTATCCAGCAGGTCAATCACCTCCCCATCCTCGGGTTGATCCATATGAAAGTTCAAATCACCCAAGACCAGATAATGGGAAAACCTGACAGCCCTAGAGATGATCGCATCTCCACAGGCCTGAAGAAAAGGACCAGCTGGTCCAGGGGGCCTGTAGATCAAGGAGACACCAAGAGTAAAATGAGCTGACAAGCGGGCGCTAAAGTCAAGCACCTCGCAGCCGGACCAAACCGAAGCGTCTCCCAAATGAAGATCCCATAGATCTTTATATATGACTGCAACTGCGCCACCCCTCCCCCCTGACGGTCGACTCTCAAGATCCTATAGCCCACAGGAGTAGCCAGTGAGACAATAGGGTCAGAGGTAGAGTCAAGCCAGGTCTCTGTAAGGGACAACATATCTAGCGAGCCGTCCTCCAGCAGCCCAAATACGTCCACATGATGTTTCTTAAGAGAGCGGACATTTATGAGTGCTGCAGAAAGCTGGAAAGGTTTAGCCCGCTCGTTGGGACGGCAGTCCTCACTGGCCGAAAGGACACGCCCCCCAGCCTGAATCCACAACCACTACAGGCCCCTAAAGGCATCACTGCTGCAACCAAAGTGTGAGACAGACGACAGGCCGCCACATCCATCCCTCTAAGGAGTGCACTAGAGTAAGTTCGACGTACCATTGATCCCCGAGGCTGCCGAGCAGCATGTCCGGCACCGGTCGCTTTCGGGACTCTGACGGGCACAGACCGGCTTGCCTTAGGCACGCCCGCTGCGCGCGTCCGCTGTGCGTCCGTTCAGCGCACATTAAGTACACCCGGGTGCCGGAGAGCAAGAGCGCCAACCAGCAAGATGGCGCCACTCGGTGGCACCGCGGGACCTCCGGTGGTGAGCCAACCCCCCAACCCCAGCAGAAGTTAATATCAGCGAGGAGGTAGGGGAGATGTGCAAGAAGAATTCAATTTGTTTTAAAGTGCAGTTATTAAACACCAAAGGTAGCAAAAAAAAAAAAACGGGAATAAAAACACGTATTCACGTAGGGAATCAGAGCGCCACAAAGCAAAAAAACAGCAGTTCAACACACAGGTCACTCCAAGTAAGCCCCTCTGGTGCTGCGCGTCCGTTCAGCGCGCATTAAGTACACCCAGGTGCCGGAGAGTTAGAGCACCAACCAGCAAGATGGCGCCTCTCGGCCGCACCGCGGGACCTCCGGCGGTGAACCAACCCCCCAACCCCAGCAGAAGTTAATATCAGCGAGGAGGTAGGGGAGATGTGCAAGAAGAATTCAATTTGTTTTAAAGTGCAGGTATGTGGGTGGGAGCAGCGACCAGGAGTACAAATGCCCAAAGTAGCAGCAAATATTATTAAAAACCAAAGGTAGCAAAATAAAAACAAAACGGGAATAAAAACACGTATTCACGTTGGGAATCAGAGCACCACAAAGCAAAAACACAGCAGTTCAACACACAGGTCACTCCAAGTAAGCCCCTCAGGCGCTGCGCATCCGTTCAGCACGCATTAAGTACGCCCGGGTGCCGGAGAGCTAGAGCACCAACCAGCAAGATGGCACCTCTCGGCGGCACCGCGGGACCTCCGGCGGTGAACCAACCCCCCAACCTCAGCAGAAGTTAATATCAGCGAGGAGGTAGGGGAGATGTGCAAGAAGAATTCAATTTGTTTTAAAGTGCAGGTATGTGGGTGGGAGCAGCGACCAGGAGTACAAATGCCCAAAGTAGCAGCAAATATTATTAAAAACCAAAGGTAGCAAAATAAAAACAAAACGGGAATAAAAACACGTATTCACGTAGGGAATCAGAGCGCCACAAAGCAAAAACACAGCAGTTCAACACACAGCTCACTCCAAGTAAGCCCCTCAGGCTCCTAAAGTCCAACTAACTATAACGTCCCTGAAACCTATGTTTTTTTTCAGTGAATTTCTATGGTTTTTTATAGGCTAATTTCTAACTACAACGTCCCTGAAACCTATGGTTTTTTCAGTAAATTTCAAAGGTTTTTTAAATGCTAATTTCTAACTATAACATCCCTAATACCTGTGTTTTTTCAGTGAATTTCTAAGGTTTTTTAAATGCTAATTTCTAATTACACCTACATAGGTAAGACATGTGCAGATAGAGAAAGAAAGGCACAGAAAGAAGCAAGAAAAGTACAGAAAGAAACAAGAGAAGTACATAAAAAGGCAAGAAAAGTGCAGAAAAAAGCAAGAGAGGTGCAAAACGAGGAAGAAAGAAGCAGGAGAAGTGATGAAAGAGGCAAGAGAGGCACAGAAAGAAGCAAGAAAGTTGCAAAAAGAAGATAGTGAGGTGTAGCAAGAGGAAGAAAGGTACAGAAAGAGGCAAGTGAAGTACAGAAAGAGTCAAGAGTGGTTCAGAAAGAATCAAGAGAAGCGCAGAAAGAAGCAAAAGAGGTACAGAAAGAAACAAGAGAGGAGCAGAAAGAAGAGAGTAAGGTGCAGAAAGAGGCAAGAGAGGTGCAGAAAGAGGCAAGAGTGGAGTAGAAATCCATGATAGGTGCAGATAAAGGCAAGAGAGGTGAAGAAAGAGGCAAGAGAGGTGCAAAAAGAGGCAAGAGAGGTACAGAAAGAGGCAAGAGATGTGTACAAAGAGACAAGACTGGTACAGAAAGAGCCAAGAGGTGTGCAGAAAGAGACAAGAGAGGTGCAGGAAGAGGCAAGAGAGGTGCAGAAAGAGGAAAGAGGGATGCAGAAAGAAGAGAGTGAGCTGCAAAAAGAGCAAAGAGAGGTGTAAAAAGAGGCAAGATAGGTGCAGAAAGAAGAGAGTGAGCTGCATAAAGAGGCAAGAGAGGTGCAGAAAGAGGCAAGAGAGGTGCAGAAAGGAGCACGAGAGGTGCAGAAAGAGGTAAGAGGTGTAGAAAGAGTCAGGAGAGGTACAGAAAGAGGAAGAAAGGTGCAGAAAGAAGCAAGTGAGCTAAAGAAAGGGGCAAGAAAAGAGCAAAATGAGTCAAGAGAGGTGCATCAAGAGGCAAGAGAGGTGCAGAAAGAGCAAGCAATGTTCAGAAAGATGCAAGAGAGGTACAGAAAGAGGCAGGAGAGGTGCAGAAAGAAGAGAGTGGGTTGCTGGAAGAGGCAAGAGAGGTTTAGAAAGAGGCAAGAGAGGTAAACAAAGAGACTAGGGAGGTATAGAAAGAAGAGAGTGCACTGCAGAAAGAACCAAGAAAAGTGCAGAAAGAGGAATGAGAGGTGCAGAAAGAGGCAAGAGAGGTGCAGAAAGAAGAGTGAGCTGCAGAAAGAAGGAAGAGAGGTGCAGAAAGAGGCAAGAAAGGTGCAAAAAGAAGAGAGTGAGCTACGGAAAGAGGCAAGAGAGGTACAGAAAGAAGAGAGTAGGCTGCACAAATAAGCAAGAGAGTGCAGACATAGGTAAGAGAAGGGCAGAAAGATGCAAGAGAGGTGTAGAAAGAGTCAAGAGAGATGCAGAAAGAGGCAAGAGAAGTACAGAAAGATACAAGAGAGGTACAGAAAGAGGCAAGAGAGGTGCAAAAGAGGTTATAGATAGAAGAGAGTGAGCTGCAGAATGAGGGAAGGGAGCTACAGAAAGAGGCAAGAGAGGTGCAGAAAGAAGAGAGTAAGCTGCAAAAATAAGCAAGAGAAGTTTAGACAGAGGGAAGAGAAGGGCAGAAAGATACAAGAGAGGTGTAGAAAGAGTCAAGAGAGATGCAGAAAGAGGCAAGAGAAGTACAGAAAGATACAAGAGAGGTGTAAAAAGAGGCAAGAGTGGTACAGAAAGAGGCAACAGATGTGCAGAAAGAGGCAAGAGAGGTACAGAAAGAGGCAAGAGAGGTGCAAAAGAGGCAAAAGAGGTTATAGATAGAAGAGAGTGAGCTGCAGAATGAGGGAAGGGAGCTACAGAAAGAGGCAAGAGAGGTGCAGAAAGAAGAGAGTAAGCTGCAAAAATAAGCAAGAGAAGTTTAGACAGAGGTAAGAGAAGGGCAGAAAGATACAAGAGAGGTGTAGAAAGAGGCAAGAGAGGTACAGAAAGAGGCAAGAGAATTGCAGAAAGATGCAAGAGAGGTGTAAAAAGAGGCAAGAGTTGTACAGAAAGAGGCAACAGATGTGCAGAAAGAGGCAAGAGAGGTGCAGAAAGAGGGAAGAGAGGTGCAAAAGAGGCACAAGAGGTTATAGATAGAAGAGAGTGAGCTGCAGAATGAGGGAAGAGAGGTGCAGAAAGAGGGGAGAGAGGTGTAGAAAGAAGAGTGTGAGCTGCAGAAAGAGGCAAGAGAGGTGCAGAAAGAAGCAAGAGATGTGCAAAAAGAAAAAAGAGAGGTGCAGAACGAGGAAGAAATGTGCAGAAAAAGGCAAGAGAAGCACAGAAAGAAGCATGAGAGGAGCAAAAAGAAGCAAGAGAGGTGCATAAAAAGAGAGTGAGGTGAAGAAAGAGGCAAGAGAGGTGCAGAAAGAGGCAAGACAAGGGCAGAAAGAGGAAGAAAGGTACAGAAAGAGGCAATAGCAAGAGAAATGCAGAAAAGGAAGAAAGGCGCAGAAAGAAGCAAGAGAAGCACAGAAAGAAGAAAGAGAGGTGCAGAAAGAAGTAAGAGAGGTGCAGAAAGAAAAGAGTGAGGTGCAGGAAGAGGCGAGGGAGGTGCAGAAAGAGGCTAGAGAAGTGCAGAAACTGGCAAGAAAGGTGCAGAAAGAAGAGTGAGCTGCAGAAAGAAGGAAGAGAGGTGCAGAAAGAGGCAAGAAAGGTGCAAAAAGAAGAGAGTGAGCTACGGAAAGAGGCAAGAGAGGTACAGAAAGAAGAGAGTAGGCTGCACAAATAAGCAAGAGAGTGCAGACATAGGTAAGAGAAGGGCAGAAAGATGCAAGAGAGGTGTAGAAAGAGTCAAGAGAGATGCAGAAAGAGGCAAGAGAAGTACAGAAAGATACAAGAGAGGTGTAAAAAGAGGCAAGAGTGGTACAGAAAGAGGCAACAGATGTGCAGAAAGAGGCAAGAGAGGTACAGAAAGAGGCAAGAGAGGTGCAAAAGAGGTTATAGATAGAAGAGAGTGAGCTGCAGAATGAGGGAAGGGAGCTACAGAAAGAGGCAAGAGAGGTGCAGAAAGAAGAGAGTAAGCTGCAAAAATAAGCAAGAGAAGTTTAGACAGAGGGAAGAGAAGGGCAGAAAGATACAAGAGAGGTGTAGAAAGAGTCAAGAGAGATGCAGAAAGAGGCAAGAGAAGTACAGAAAGATACAAGAGAGGTGTAAAAAGAGGCAAGAGTGGTACAGAAAGAGGCAACAGATGTGCAGAAAGAGGCAAGAGAGGTACAGAAAGAGGCAAGAGAGGTGCAAAAGAGGCAAAAGAGGTTATAGATAGAAGAGAGTGAGCTGCAGAATGAGGGAAGGGAGCTACAGAAAGAGGCAAGAGAGGTGCAGAAAGAAGAGAGTAAGCTGCAAAAATAAGCAAGAGAAGTTTAGACAGAGGTAAGAGAAGGGCAGAAAGATACAAGAGAGGTGTAGAAAGAGGCAAGAGAGGTACAGAAAGAGGCAAGAGAAGTGCAGAAAGATGCAAGAGAGGTGTAAAAAGAGGCAAGAGTTGTACAGAAAGAGGCAACAGATGTGCAGAAAGAGGCAAGAGAGGTGCAGAAAGAGGGAAGAGAGGTGCAAAAGAGGCACAAGAGGTTATAGATAGAAGAGAGTGAGCTGCAGATTGAGGGAAGAGAGAGGTGTAGAAAGAAGAGTGTGAGCTGCAGAAAGAGGCAAGAGAGGTGCAGAAAGAAGCAAGAGATGTGCAAAAAGAAAAAAGAGAGGTGCAGAACGAGGAAGAAATGTGCAGAAAAAGGCAAGAGAAGCACAGAAAGAAGCATGAGAGGAGCAAAAAGAAGCAAGAGAGGTGCATAAAAAGAGAGTGAGGTGAAGAAAGAGGCAAGAGAGGTGCAGAAAGAGGCAAGACAAGGGCAGAAAGAGGAAGAAAGGTACAGAAAGAGGCAATAGCAAGAGAAATGCAGAAAAGGAAGAAAGGCGCAGAAAGAAGCAAGAGAAGCACAGAAAGAAGAAAGAGAGGTGCAGAAAGAAGTAAGAGAGGTGCAGAAAGAAAAGAGTGAGGTGCAGGAAGAGGCGAGGGAGGTGCAGAAAGAGGCTAGAGAAGTGCAGAAACTGGCAAGAAAGGTGCAGAAAGAGGCAAGAGTTGAGTAGAAAGGCAAGAGAGGTGCAGATAGAGGCAAGGGAGGTACAGAAACAGGCAAGAGAGGTGCAAAAAGAAGCAAGAGAGGTGCAGAAAGAAGAAAGGTACTGAAAGAGGCAAGAGAGGAATAGAAAGAGGCAAGAATGGGTCAGAAAGTGGAAAGAGAGGTACAGAAAGAAGAGAGTGAGCTGCAGAAAGAGGCAAGAGAGGTGCAGAAAGAGGTAAGAGGTATAGAAAGAGGCAAGAGAGGTACAGAAAGAGGTAGCGAGGCACAGAAAGAGGTAAGTGAGGTGCAGAAAGAGGCAAGAGAAGAGCCGAAAGAGGCAAGAGAGGTACAGAAAGAAGAGAGTCTGCAGAAAGAAGCAAGAGAACGACAGAAAGAAGCAAGAGAAGTGCAGAAAGAGGCAAGAGAGGTGAAGAAATAGGCAAGAGAGGTACAGAAAGAAGAGAGTAAGCTGCAGAAAGTGGGGAGAGAGATGCAGAAAGAGGCAAGAGAGGTGCAGAAAGAAGAGAGTGAGCTGCAGAAAGAGGAAGTGAGATGCAGAAAGAGGCAAGAGAGGTACAGAAAGAGGCAAGAGAGGTACAAAAATATGCCAGAGGGGTACAGAAAGAGGCAATAGAGGTGCAGAAAGAGGCAAGAGATGTGCAGAAAGAGGCAAGAGAGATGCACAAATATGCAAGAGAGGAACTGATAGAAGAGAGTGAGCTGCAGAAAGAGGAAAGCGAGGTGCAGAAAGAGGCAAGAGAGGTGCAGAAAGAAGAGAGTGAGCTGCAGAAAGAGGCAAGAAAGGTTCAGAAAGAGGCAATAGACATGCAGAAAAAGGAGAGAGGGGCGCAGAAAGATGTAAGAGGTGTAGAAAGAGACAAGAGAGGTGCAGAAAGAGGTAGAAAGGTGCAGAAAGAGGCAAGTGAGGTGCAGAAAGAGGAAGAAAGGTGCAGAAAGAGGCAGGAGAGGAACAGCAACAGGAAGAAAGGTGCCGAAAGAAGCAAGAGAAGTGCAGAAAGAGGCAAGAGAGGTGCAGAAAGGTGAGAGTGAGCTGCAGCAAGAAGAAAGAGGAGTGCAGAAAGAGGCAAGAGAGGTGCAGAGGCAAGAAAAGTACAGAAAGAGGCAAGAGACGTGCAGAAAGAGGTAAGAGGTGTGGAAGGAGGCAAGAGGGGTTCAGAAAGAAGAAGAATAGCGGTGCAGAAAGAGGTACGAGAGGTACAGAAAGAGGCAAGAGAGGTACAGAAAGAGGCAAGAGAGGTACATAAAGAGGCAAGAGAGGTCCTGATAGAAGAAAATGAGCTGCAGAAAGATGAAAGAGAGGTGCACAAAGACGAGAGTGAGCTGCAGAAAGAGGAAGTGAGATGCAGAAAGAGGCAAGAGAGGTACAGAAAGAGGATAGAGAGGTACAGAAATATGCGAGAGAGGTACAGAAAGAGGCAATAGAGGAGCAGAAAGAGGAAATAGATATGCAGAAAGTGGCAAGAAAGGTGCAAAAAGAGGCAAGAGAGATGCATAAAGATGCAAGAGAGGTACTGATAGAAGAGAGTGAGCTGCAGAAAGAAGAGAGTGAGCTGCAGAAAGAGGCAAGAAAGGTTCAGAAAGAGGCAAGAGACGTGCAGAAAGAGGCAAGAGGGGCGCAGAAAGAGGTAAGAGGTGTAGAAAGAGACAAGAGAGGTGCAGAAAGAGGAAGAAAGGTGCAGAAAGAGGCAAGTGAGGTGCAGAAAGAGGAAGAAAGGTGCAGAAAGAAGCAAGGGATGTGCAGAAAGAGGCAAGAGAGGTGCAGACAGAGGCAAGAGAGGTGCAGAAAGAGGCAAGAGGGATGCAGAAAGAAGAGAGTGAGCTGCAAAAAGAGCAAAGAGAGGTGTAAAAAGAGGCAAGATAGGTGCAGAAAGAAGAGAGTGAGCTGCATAAAGAGGCAAGAGAGGTGCAGAAAGAGGCAAGAGAGGTGCAGAAAGAAGCACAAGAGGTGCAGAAAGAGGTAAGAGGTGTAGAAAGAGTCAGGAGAGGTACAGAAAGAGGAAGAAAGGCGCATAAAGAAGCAAGTGAGCTAAAGAAAGAGGCAAGAGAAGAGCAAAACGAGTCAAGAGAGGTGCATCAAGAGGCAAGAGTGGTGCAGAAAGAGCAAGAAATGTTCAGAAAGATGCAAGAGAGGTACAGAAAGAGGCAAGAGAGGTTTAGAAAGAGGCAAGAGAGGTAAACAAAGAGACAAGGGAGGTACAGAAAGAAGAGAGTGCGCTGCAGAAAGAACCAAGAGAAGTGCAGAAAGAGGAATGAGAGGTGCAGAAAGAGGCAAGAGAGGTGCAGAAAGTAGAGTGAGCTGCACAAAGAAGGAATAGAGGTGCAGAAAGAGGCAAGAAAGGTGCAGAAAGAAGAGAGTGAGCTATGGAAAGAGGCAAGAGAGGTACAGAAAGAAGAGAGTAGGCTGCACAAATAAGCAAGAGAAGTGCAGACATAGGTAAGAGAAGGGCAGAAAGATGCAAGAGAGGTGTAGAAAGAGTCAAGAGAGATGCAGAAAGAGGCAAGAGAAGTACAGAAAGATGCAAGAGAGGTGTAAAAAGAGGCAAGAGTGGTACAGAAAGAGGCAACAGATATGCAGAAAGAGGCAAGAGAGGTACAAAAAGAGGCAAGAGAGGTGCAAAAGAGGCAAAAGAGGTTATAGATAGAAGAGAGTGAGCTGCAGAATGAGGGAAGAGAGCTACAGAAAGAGGCAAGAGAGGTGCAGAAAGAAGAGAGTAAGCTGCAGAAATAAGCAAGAGAAGTTTAGACAGAGGTAAGAGAAGAGCAGAAAGATACAAGAGAGGTGTAGAAAGAGGCAAGAGAGGTACAGAAAGAGGCAAGAGAAGTGCAGAAAGATGCAAGAGAGGTGTAAAAAGAGGGCAGAGAGGTGCAAAAGAGGCACAAGAGGTTATAGATAGAAGAGAGTGAGCTGCAGAATGAGGGAAGAGAGGTGCAGAAAGAGGGAAGAGAGGTGCAAAAGAGGCACACGAGGTACAGAAAGAAGAGAGTGAGCTGCAGAAAGAGGCAAGAGAGGGGCAGAAAGATGCAAGAGAGATGCAGAAAGAGGCAAGAGAGGTGCAGAAAGAGGTCAGAGATGTAGAAAGAGGCAATAGAGGTACAGAAAGAGGTAGAGAGGCACATAAAGAGGTAAGTGAGCTGCAGAAAGAGGCAAGAGAAGAGCCGAAAGAGGCAAGAGAGGTACAGAAAGAAGAGAGTCTGCAGAAAGAAGCAAGAGAACTACAGAAAGAAGCATGAGAAGTGCAGAAAGAGGCAAGAGAGGTGCAGAAATAGGCAAGAGAGGTACAGAAAGAAGAGAGTAAGCTGCAGAAAGTGGGGAGAGAGATGCAGAAAGAGGCAAGAGAGGTGCAGAAAGAAGAGAGTGAGCTGCAGAAAGAGGAAGTGAGATGCAGAAAGAGGCAAGAGAGGTGCAGAAAGAGGCAAGAGATGTGCAGAAAGAGGCAAGAGAGATACACAAATATGCAAGAGAGGAACTGATAGAAGAGAGTGAGCTGCAGAAAGAGGGAAGAGAGGTGCAGAAAGAGGCAAGAGAGGTACAGAAAGAAGAGAGTGAGCTGCAGAAAGAGGAAGAAAGGTGCAGAAAGAGGCAGGAGAGGTGCAGCAACAGGAAGAAAGGTACAGAAAGATGCAAGAGAAGTGCAGAAAGAGGCAAGAGAGGTGCAGAAAGGTGAGAGTGAGCTGCAGAAAAAGGAAAGAGAGGTGCAGAAGGAGGCAAGCGAGGTGCAGAACGAGGCAAGAGAGGTACAGAAAGAGGCAAGAGACATGCAGAAAGAGGCAAGAGGGGCGCAGAAAGACGTAAGAGGTATAGAAAGAGACAAGAGAGGTGCAGAAATAGGAAGAAAGGTGCAGAAAGAGGCAAGTGAGGTGCAGAAAGAGGAAGAAAGGTGCAGAAAGAGGCAGGAGAGGTGCAGCAACAGGAAGAAAGGTACAGAAAGATGCAAGAGAAGTGCAGAAAGAGGCAAGAGAGGTGCAGAAAGGTGAGAGTGAGCTGCAGAAAAAGGAAAGAGAGGTGCAGAAGGAGGCAAGCGAGGTGCAGAACGAGGCAAGAGAGGTACAGAAAGAAGAGAGTGAGCTGCAGCAAGAAGAAAGAGGAGTGCAGAAAGAGGCAAGAGAGGTGCAGAAAGAGGCAAGAGAAGTTCAGAAAGAGGCAAGATAGGTGCAGAGGCAAGAAAAGTGCAGAAAGAGGCAAGAGAAGTGCAGAAAGAGGTAAGAGGTGTGGAAGGAGGCAATAGGGGTTCAGAAAGAAGAAGAATAGCGGTGCAGAAAGAGGTACGAGAGGTACAGAAAGAGGCAAGAGAGGTACAGAAAGAGGCAAGAGAGGTCCTGATAGAAGAAAATGAGCTGCAGAAAGATGAAAGAGAGGTGCAGAAAGAATCGAGTGAGCTGCAGAAAGTGGGGAGAGATATGCAGAAAAAGGCAAGAGAGGTGCACAAAGAAGAGAGTGAGCTGCAGAAAGAGGAAGTGAGATGCAGAAAGAGGCAAGAGAGGTACAGAAAGAGGAAAGAGAGGTACAGAAATATGCGAGAGAGGTACAGAAAGAGGCAATAGAGGTGCAGAAAGAGGAAATAGATGTGCAGAAAATGGCAAGAAAGGTGCAGAAAGAGGCAAGAGAGATGCATAAAGATGCAAGAGAGGTACTGATAGAAGAGAGTGAGCTGCAGAAAGAAGAGAGTGAGCTGCAGAAAGAGGCAAGAAAGGTTCAGAAAGAGGCAAGAGATGTGCAGAAAGAGGCAAGAGGGGCGCAGAAAGAGGTAAGAGGTGTAGAAAGAGACAAGAGAGGTGCAGAAAGAGGAAGAAAGGTGCAGAAAGAGGCAAGTGAGGTGCAGAAAGAGGAAGAAAGGTGCAGAAAGAGGCAGGAGAGGTGCAGAAACAGGAAGAAAGGTGCAGAAAGAGGCAAGAGAGGTGCAGAAAGAGGCAAGAGAGGTGCAGAAGGAGGCATGTGAGGTGCAGAAAGAGGCAAGAGAGGTAAATAAAGAAGAGAGTGAGCTGCAGCAAGAAGAAAGAGGAGTTCAGAAAGAGGCAAGATAGGTGCAGAGAGGCGAGAAGTGCAGAAAGAGGTAAGAGGTGTGGAAGGAGGCAAGAGGGGTTCAGAAAGAAGAAGAAAGGTGCAGAAAGAGGTAAGAGACGTACAGAAAGAGGCAAGAGAGGTACAGAAAGAGGCAAGAGAGATACATAAAGAGGCAAGGGAAGTCCTGATAGAAGAAAATGAGCTGCAGAAAGAGGAAAGAGAGGTGCAGAAAGAATCGAGTGAGCTGCAGAAAGAGGTAAGAGAGGCTCAGAAAGAGGCAAGACACGTGCAGAGAGGCAAGTGAGGTGCAGAAAGAGGGAAGAGGTTAGAAAGAGGCAAGAGAGGTGCAGAAAGATGAAGAAAGGTGCAGAAAGAGGCAAGAGAAGAGCAGAAGGAGGCAAGAGAGGTACAGAAAGAAGAGAGTGAGCTGCAGAAAGAAGGTAGAGAGGTGCAGAAAGAGGCAAGAGAGGTGCAGAAAGAAGAGAGTGAGCTGCAGAAAGAGGCAATAAAAGTGCATTATGAGGCAAGAGAGATGTATAAAGAGGCAAGAGAGATGCTGATAGAAGGGAGTGAGCTGCAGAGAGAGGGAAGAAAGGTGAAGAAAGAGGCAAGAGATGTGCAGAAAGAAGAGAGTGAGCTGCCGAAAGAGGCAAGAGAGGTGCAGAAAGAGGGAAGAGGTGTAGAAAGAGGCAAGATAGAAGCAGAAAGAGTAAGAGAGGCACAGAGAGAGGGACGTGAGGTGCAGAAAGAGGCAAGAGCAGAAGGAGGCAAGAGAGGTGCAGAAAGAGGCAAGAGATGTACAGAAAGACGAAGAAAGGTGCAGAAAGAGGCAAGAGAGGTGCAGAAACAGGAAGAAAGGCGCAGAAAGAAGCAAGAGAGGTGCAGAAAGATGAGAGTGAGCTGCAGAAAGAGGGAAGAAAGGTGCAGAAAGAAGCAAGAGAAGTGCAGAAAGAGGCAAGAGAGGTGCAGAAAGGTGAGAGTGAGCTGCAGCAAGAAGAAAGAGGAGTGCAGAAAGAGGCAAGAGAGGTGCAGAGGCAAGAAAAGTACAGAAAGAGGCAAGAGACGTGCAGAAAGAGGTAAGAGGTGTGGAAGGAGGCAAGAGGGGTTCAGAAAGAAGAAGAATAGCGGTGCAGAAAGAGGTAAGAGACGTACAGAAAGAGGCAAGAGAGGTACAGAAAGAGGCAAGAGAGGTACATAAAGAGGCAAGGGAAGTCCTGATAGAAGAAAATGAGCTGCAGAAAGAGGAAAGAGAGGTGCAGAAAGAATCGAGTGAGCTGCAGAAAGAGGTAAGAGAGGCTCAGAAAGAGGCAAGACACGTGCAGAGAGGCAAGTGAGGTTCAGAAAGAGGGAAGAGGTTAGAAAGAGGCAAGAGAGGTGCAGAAAGATGAAGAAAGGTGCAGAAAGAGGCAAGAGAAGAGCAGAAGGAGGCAAGAGAGGTACAGAAAGAAGAGAGTGAGCTGCAGAAAGAAGGTAGAGAGGTGCAGAAAGAGGCAAGAGAGGTGCAGAAAGAAGAGAGTGAGCTGCAGAAAGAGGCAATAAAAGTGCATTATGAGGCAAGAGAGATGTATAAAGAGGCAAGAGAGGTGCTGATAGAAGGGAGTGAGCTGCAGAGAGAGGGAAGAAAGGTGAAGAAAGAGGCTAGAGATGTGCAGAAAGAAGAGAGTGAGCTGCCGAAAGAGGCAAGAGAGGTGCAGAAAGAGGGAAGAGGTGTAGAAAGAGGCAAGATAGAAGCAGAAAGAGTAAGAGAGGCACAGAGAGAGGGACGTGAGGTGCAGAAAGAGGCAAGAGCAGAAGGAGGCAAGAGAGGTGCAGAAAGAGGCAAGAGATGTACAGAAAGACGAAGAAAGGTGCAGAAAGAGGCAAGAGAGGTGCAGAAACAGGAAGAAAGGCGCAGAAAGAAGCAAGAGAGGTGCAGAAAGATGAGAGTGAGCTGCAGAAAGAGGGAAGAAAGGTGCAGAAAGAGGCAAGCGAGGTGCAGAAAGAGGCAAGAGAGGTGCAGAAAGAAGTGAGTGAGCTGCAGAAAAAAGCAAGAAAGGTGTAGAAAGAGGCAAAGGAGGTGCAGAAAGAGGTGAGAGAAGTACAGAAAGAGCCAAGAGAGGTGAAGAAGGAGGCAAGATAGGTGCAGAAGGTGGCAAGAGAAATGCAGAAGGTGGCAAGAGAAATGCAGAAAGAGGCAAGAGAAGTGCAGAAAGAAGTAAGAGAGGTATATATATATATATGTATTTATTCAATCTCCTCTGGCTCCTACAAGGAAGAAATCAGCACTCAGGTTGTAGTTTGGAAGTATTTAATCTACAAAGGATGCGATCCACGCATTTCAGCTAGTCCAAAGCTTGATCACGATACAAGATGTCATTGTAGCTTCCTTATTTAAATGTTGAAATGGCTCCAGTTTCCAACATTAACAAAGGACTACATATTACATTAAACCAAAAAGCTGTCAAACATATTGACCTGGTCATGATACGAAGATTTAGGAATTCATACAATAAAGAAAAGAAAACAAGTGTTAATATGCACACTATGTAATGTCAGCATATCATGTCCCATGACCGCCGTACCTGTATGTTGGTCAACGTGACTTGTTCATAATAAACATACTTATGATTGCAAACATCAACATAAACAATGGACTACACATTACTTTAATGTGAAAGGCTTTCGGCCATATTGATCTGAGCACTTTGCATATTATAGAGGATCTTACACAAAAGAAAAGAAAGACAAGGGGGTGTTAATATACACACACTATCTCTAAATAAAGTTCTAGTGATTATAGTTCCATTCCATTCACAGCTCATTTGATATGTCATGAGTGATGTCTTGAGTGATGTCACTGACCATGTCACTGACCATGTCATGAAAGATATAATGTCTGAGGTCATAAGCAGTACATTGTGGGGGCATAAGTTATAGTTAGCTCAGGTAACTATAGCTGCTGAATTTCAGAGGTTTAGTAAGTGTGAAATCTGAGTTTAACTATAACGTCCCTGTAATCTTTGTTTTTTTCAGCGAATTTCTAGTTTTTTTAATGTTAAATAAGATGCCTATCACAATGGATGGTGGGGGGTTGGAAGCAGGACCTGGCCTGGCATTGTGCTGCCTCCCACCCAAGCTAGCTGCTCCTGCCTCCCCTCCTCCTTGCCATCCATTATCCAAGTCCATGCCCCTGCTCCCTCATTACAGCCCTCTGCCACTGGCCTTGCCGCCTTCTCTGAACAGTTAGCTTGCTGCCCCATCCACTTTCGACTGTCCTCTGTTGTCTGAATCCATGTACTAGCCTCCTCCCTCCTGTCATGAATGGTCTGATGTGCTACCACTGCCCTCCATTTAGCATGATGTCCAAGTCCACTCCTCCTGCACATCATTGCTCTCCTACTTAGCCTCTGTGCTTAGCTTGCTGCCCCTACTCACCTTCCCCCTGCCCTCCGATGTCTGTGTGCATGCCCTGATCCGTCCTTGTTGCCCACCATGTTACATGGACCTGCCCCTCCTATCTACTTTGAGTTTTCTGTTGAGCTGACACTCCCCTTCCACCTGCCTAGCATTGTCAGATGACTGTAACCTCTCCCTGCCACCTCCACCCTGGTCCATTTTACTGCCACATCCTTCTGCCCTCACTGGTCTGTTGTGCTGCAACTGCTCCTCCTGCCTGACCCGCATGGTCTGTTGTGAGGCCCCTTCCCCTGAACTCTCTTGTCTGTGCCCAGCTCCTACCCCTCCCTTCTAACCTCCATGATCCTTTGTGCATGCCCCCGTACCCTCCTTCTTGCCTATCATGGCCAAATTGTGCTGCCACTAACCCTCTAGTTTGCCATGCATGGTCTTCTGTGCTGCCATGGCCCCCCCACCTTCCCTGTGTAGTCAGCTAGCTGCCCCTGACCCACTCCCACCTTCCCTCTATGGTCTGTGTGTATGCCATTATAGTCTCACTGTTGCCCTCTATGGTGCGTTGTGCTTCCAGTGCCCATCCTACCTGACTTCCATGGTCAGCTTGCTGCTCCTGCCTTGCCCGCTTGCCCCCTGCCCTCCCTTTTCATGTGCAGACCCGTATTCCCTCCCTCCTGGCTTGTCTGTTACATTGTCATGCCCCTGATCCCTCCCTCCTACCCTTTATGGTCTGTTATTCTGCAGCTTTGTCTCCTGTCTGTCCAGTATGGTCAGCTTGCTGCCATTGCCTCTTTCCCCTCTGATCTCTGTTGTCCATGTGCATGGTCCTGTACCCTCCCTATTGCTTTCCATGGTTTGTTGTGCTGCACTGCCCTCCCGCATGCCCTTTGGGGTGTATTGTGCTGCTCCAAATCCTGATGTCTGCCCTGTAGGGTGCACCTGTCCATGTTCCTCCTGTCCTCTGTTATCCAAGTCTATGGCTTTACCCCAATTCATCCTGCCTTTCATGATCAAATGTACCATACTTGCTAACATTTTGAACTTGGTAAGAGGGAGATTATGAAAAACAAAATGGGGAATTGATTTTTCCCATTGACTTGTATAGAAAAAAGAGGAGATTGTAGACAAGAGACAGATCAAATAAAGCCCTTTGGGGGTTAAAAACATTGGGCGTTTCCTGCCTGAATCATCTCTGTTGGCATGTATGGTTGTACTACCACTGCCTCTTCCTTCTGCCCTCAATGGTCTATATTGCCACAGCCTCTCTTGCCTGTCCTGCGTTTTTGGTTGGTTGCCCATGCCCCCTTTCCACTGCCCTCCATGTCGTCCTGCCACTGCCTTTCCTGCCTACCCAGTGTGGTCAAATTGTTGCCTCTGCACCGTCCTACCTGCCTTCAATTTTACGAGTCTATACCCCTGACCTGTGCCTCCCAACAGTATCCTAATGAACAACTAGATTGCTAACATTCTATATTTATTACACAAGTGTGGCACGCCTGACGTCATCTTGATGTAATCAAAGCTGTAATACCTAAAGCATTTCCTTTAGAAAGTATAGAAATGAGAGGGTCTTATTTGCATAGAAATGATGGTTAGTGCTCTAAAAAACCAAAATGAGGACATATTTTCTGAGTTCTCTAATAGCGACAAAGCACTTTTAAATTATTTGTTATCTTTATTTTTTTTATCCAGTTGACCACTTAATTAAATGTTGCGCTTAGGGGAGAGAATGTGTTGTTACTTCCAGAGCTTCAGACTTTGCAACTGGGGAAACAAGTTGGAGTTTCTGCTTCAGCTCGACATTCAGTGATTCTGGTCAAATCCCTTAATCGCCCCATGCCTACAACCAAAATGTGTTTGTCCTTGTATGATGTAACCAATGCTCATGTAAAGCACTCCAATATCTGACCAGCCTGCCCTATATAAAACTGCAAAAAAACAAAGGATAAAAAGTGTTTTCCAAACTTCTGTCACTGGGCTAAACGTGGGCTACATCTGGGTGATATTTGTGCTACATTTGGGCTCTTTTTTCTCTGGTGGGCATCTTGGGAGACTTATTTGTTATGAAGTTTCCTAATTTCCTCATTTACTGCAGTCTCCTCTGTAGGAAAGGCTTTCAGTTTTTTACTTTGATTCCATCAAGAAGGCATTCAGATGTGTCACACATTTGTCATAAATTCAGAATGTTAGCACTCTAGTTGCTCATTAGATCAATGTAGTAAAGCTACTGCTCACCAGGGAGTTAACTGGAAGTCTACTGCTGGTATTGAAAGTGATTGTTTCAGTCTGCATGTCAGAAGTTTCTAATGAAATAGAAGAGGATTTGAGATCTTAAAACATGCCCTAATTTTACTTTTTGTAGCACTAACCATTATTTCTATGGCAAAATGAACCCCTCATTTTGTTCCTTTTAAAATTAAATGTTTTTAGTGTTATCAGTTTATTACAATCAAGATGGCTTCAAGTGTGCCGTTGTCATAAGTAAGACTGTTAGCGCTCTAGTTGTTCTTTAGAACACTCTGGGAAGCTGCAGTAGAACACAAAGGAATCAACTGACAGGCTGCTCCTGTTGAAATATAACAGGAAGATATTTGAGGTCTCACTTAAAACATGTCCTAATTTTTCTTTCTACAGCACTAACCATAATTTCTATGACAAAATGAACCCCCTCATTTTCTTCTTTTTTTATATTAAATGTTTTAAGGGTTACCAGTTTATTCCAATCAAGATGGCTTCAGGTGTGCCATAATTTTTTCATAAGTAAGACTGTTAGCGCTCTATTTCTTTAGAACACTCTGGAAAGCTGCAGTAGAACACAAAGGAATCAACTGACATGCTGTTCCTGTTGAATTATATAACAGGAAGATATTTGAGATCACACTTAAAACATGTGCTAATTTTTCTTTTTACAGCACTAACTTTAATTTCGATGACAAAATGAACCCCATCATTTTGTTCCTTTTTAAATTAAATGTTTTAAGTGTTACCAGTTTATTCCAATCAAGATAGCTTCAGGTGTGCCATACTTTTGCCATAAGCTAGGCTGTTAGCGCCCTAGATGTTCTTTAGAACACTCTGGGAAGCTGCAGTAGAACACAAAGGAATCAACTGACAGTCTCTGCCCTTGTTGGATGCACATGTTTTACTGAGAATGTCAGACTTCATTCTCACATGATTGAGAAAGATAATGTGAATTTACAGAAAATATGCTCTCATATTAGCTTCTGGAGCACCTTCCAAACCTCTATGGGACAAGCATGAGAAAATAGATTTCTCTCAAACATGATTCAGGATATCCCAGCAGAAAGTTTTTCACAGGGTAAAATCACCTTAGAACACGCCACGAGTCCTAAAATGAGTATGGTGCCATCAACAAATGAATTCTAATGTAACTAAAGTCTGTTATCACCCGTTAAAGTTCTCCTTTTGGTGACCGTCAAAATCTTCTATTCACTACAATGCATTTCAATGTGGTGCTATCATGTATATTGGTCCCAAGATGGCTGCCAGTTATTTCAGGATGAAGTGCTGACAGCAAATCAGATCTCACGATTAGATCACACA
Organism: Triturus cristatus; assembly: GCF_964204655.1. NCBI lineage: Eukaryota > Metazoa > Chordata > Amphibia > Caudata > Salamandridae > Triturus > Triturus cristatus. Next base: position 721,574,733 of record NC_140588.1, read on the forward strand.
GATATCAATATCTTTTTATTTTTGAATTTCTTAGAAACTACAAAACGGATTTACTCCATTTAACAAAAAGGACTCTTTCTGAACAAAGACCTACCTCTTTGCCAAATGTGGTGTAATTTGGTTCAGCAGTTCGGGCTGTAGCTTTGTCTAAAGTTTCCTATGGAAAAGTACATGGGGAACATGCGTTTTGGGTCCCCCCTTTTTTTCTCAGCCCCCGCTTGACCCTAAAACTTTCAAGACAGAAGCTGAACGGAGTGGGCCACTCATTTTGAACATTTCGCAAATATTTGTCAACCAGTGCTAAAGTTATTGGGAAAACAAAAAACGCTGTAGGTAATATATATATATATATATATATATATTATTGGTGGCATTAAAATTCCAAAGTGCAGCCCAAGCGTGTCAGACCCGTTTTTACTCAGAAGGCGGGAGTGGTGGCATATATATATATATATATATATATATATATTCACTGAAAAAACCATAGGTTTCACACACGTTATAGTTAGGAATTAGCATTTAAAAAACCTTGCAAATTCAGTGAAAAAACCATAGGTTTCACACATGTTATAGTTAGCTGGACATTTTACTGATAAAAAACCAATGAAATTCCCCCGTTATAGTTAGTGCAGGCAACTATCACGCGACCGCAATCCTCTGCTGATGACATATGTGTCTTTATGAAAAAAAAATATTTGTAATATATGTATAGCTAAAATTTAATGGAAGAAGACATGGGCAAATAATTGTCTAAATACAGTATTAGCATCAGCAGAGGATTGCGGTCGCGTGAGTTATAGTTGCCTGCACTAACTATAACGGGGGAATTTCATTGGTTTTTTATCAGTAAAATGTCCAGCTAACTATAACATGTGTGAAACCTATGGTTTTTTCACTGAATATATATATATATATATATATATATCACTGAAAAAACCATAGGTTTCAGGGGTGTTATAGTTAGCTGGACTTTTCACTTGTACAAAACCATTGAAATTCCCCCGTTATAGTTAGTTCAGCTAACTATAACTCGCGCGCCCGCAATGCACTGCTGATGACGTCACATATTACATCACTCATGACATGGTCAGTGACATCACTCATGACATCACTGATGACATCTCAAATGACATCACTGATGACATCACTGATGACATCATCCAGTGAATGTGTGTTTTTCTGAAAATTAAATATGTTTTATATATGTATATCTCAAGGTCGATGGAAGAATAAATGGGTATATAAGTGTCTAAATGGATGATTTGTTTTTGAAAAATTGATTGTGTAACTGACTGATTAAGTGTATCATAGTGAATACATGGCTTAGTGAGTAATGTTTAAATATGTAAATATCTGTATCAGTCTCTCACTTTGTGTATAAGTGGCTGCATGGGTTGGTGAGTAGCTACATGGGTGTCTATATAGGTTATTAGTTGGTTTTTTGAGTATCAGTCTGAGTGTCTGCATGGTTCGGTGGGGGGTATTACGTAGTGCATAGGTGCATGAATGAGTGACTCACTGTTTGTATGTGTTGAACACAGCATGTGTGCAGGACTGTATGGGTGGATGAGTGTGTGTATGGGTGTGTTAGTGAGTGAATGACTGTCTCAATAGTGTCTTTATGAGTAACTACATACGTTTTAAACTAGTATATGTGACTATTGGTGTATATATGTGAGTATATGTGAGAGTGAGAGATTGAAAGAGTTCCTGTATGAATAAGTATGTGTTTCTATAAGTGATTGTTTAAAAGACTAAGTATGTGTAAGTTTCCGTAGAAGTAAGTATGGTGGTGTGTGTATAACTGTATATGCAAGTAAATGTATGTTTGATTCTTTATTAGCATGAGTGACTATGTGTGTGAGTAACTCTATGGATGAGGGGCATTGTGTAACAGGATGTATAGGTGTATGAGTACATATGATGAGTGAGTACATGTATGAGTGACTGTATAGGACTGTTGGTGAATGAGTGGATGTGTATGTGGATCTTAGAATTACTGAAGAGGTTGTTGTAACTGGTATTGGTATGTCCATTGTTTTGAACATTTTAGTCTCTATTTTTGAATGTGTGTATCAAAGGTTATATTAGGGTGAGAGGAGGTCTGCCACTCTATCACAAGGATGATGTCATCAGTGATGTCATCAGTGATGTCATTTGAGATGTCATCAGTGATGTCATGAGTGATGTCACTGACCATGTCATGAGTGATGTAATATGTGACGTCATCAGCAGTGCATTGCGGGCGCGCGAGTTATAGTTAGCTGAACTAACTATAACGGGGGAATTTCAATGGTTTTGTACAAGTGAAAAGTCCAGCTAACTATAACACCCCTGAAACCTATGGTTTTTTCAGTGAATTTCTGAGGTTTTTTAAATGCTAATTCCTAACTATAACGTGCCTGAAACCTATGGTTTTTTCTGTGAATTTCAAAGGTTTTTTAAATGCTAATTTCTAACTATGCCTACAGAGATAGGACATGTGAAGAAAGAAGAAAAAATGCACAGAAAGAAACAAAAGAAGTGCAGAAAGAAGCAACAGAAGTCCTCAAATACGAAGATAAGTGCAGGAAGAAGGATAACGTGCAGAAAGAACAAAAAGAAGAGCAGAAAGAAGCCTTGTTGCAAAATCATCCTGTACCCTCAACTTTTTCAGACGGCTACTGGTGGTAACTGAGTCTGACTAACCAGTCCTAGAGCCAGTGCTATGTTAAAAGACACTTAGAATACAGTGAAAACACCTACATACACTAGGGAACATTATGCGTTGGGGTCCCCCTGTGATTAGCATGACCTCCTCTGTAAGCCCCTAGTGTATAATAGGGCATGGGGATTAAAACTACCTCTTAAAACAGGCCACAGGGCGTTTTTGCACACGTTAACTCAGGCCCCGTCCCCTCCCTTCACCACTGTGTAAACACGCCCTGTGTCCATTTTTAGTTGGGAGATTAAGTTCATTTGAATCCTGAGGGTCCCTAGGGTCCAACTAGCCCACTAGGTACCTCCAGTAAGTGCCACAGAGCTGCGTTGCAGAGAGGTGTAAAAAGTGGCACGGCCTGGACCACCTCTCTGCAATGCAGCTCAGTGGCGCTTACTGGAAGCACTTGGTGGGCTAGTTAGCCCCCAGGGGCCCTCAGTATTGAAGGGAAATTATATCCCCAATTTAAAACGTGCCATAGTGCGTGTTTGCACACGTCACCTCAGGCCCCGTCCCCTCCCTTCACCACTGTGTAAACGCGCCCTGTGGCTGTTCTAAGTTGAGAGATTAAGTCCCCCTGAATCCTAAGGGTCCCTAGGGTCAAACTAGACCACTAGGTACCTCCAGTAAGCGCCACAGAGCTGCGTTGCTGAGAGGTGTAAAAAGGGGCTTGGCCTCAGAACACCTGGCTGCAGCGCAGCTCCCTGGCGCATACTGGAGATGCCTGTTGGGGGCGCGTTTGCAGAGTGCTGCACGGAGGGGGCATGGCCTCCGGCACGATGCCAGTCTTTTATTTATTTTAGTTTTTTAAGAAGGGGGGCTGTTTGGTTCCCCTTCTTATTCTAATTTATTGGCCCTGATGACCCCATCCCCCAGGGCCAGTCTCCTAATTATATTTTTTTGACCCCAATCCCCAGGGCCGGCCACTGTTTTTTATTATTTTTAAAAAATATATATTTATAGACACACCTAGGACATGCTGGACAAACCGTACGTACCTATCACCATGACGATTTGCGTGATATTCATTAAAAGGCGACTATGCATGCAATGAATCCACGTGGAATGTATTTACACCACTAGTGAAGCTCTGACATGTCTGATGCCCTACCGTGCCTAATCCTGGTAGACACCCTTGTCGTTTATTTATACAAACATGGGTAGCTATTGACGGGCACATTTAATACACATGCACACCAAGCCATTCAAAGGGGATTCGACAAAAATTCGACCAAAACTATGCAAGAAACCCCCCTCACGGTTAATAAAACACACATCCACTGCCGGATGTGTAATACTTTTTATTTTACTCTCTGGAAAGGGGACGAACATCACTTGAGAGTCACAGCGTGCTCCTGACAGAGCCCAATGCTGTGTTACACCCACCATTGCCTGCCGAGTGCCACACACCTCTGTGTTGTATTCCACTAGCTAGTGCATATGCTATGACACTCTCTAGCCCATGTGCACTGTAACACCACCCCGTGAATATGTCATGCCACACTTGTCTTCGCACGGGTTATATTGCCCCATCTAACGTGCCTTTCTCGATGCCTCTGTTATAACGCACAGTGCTATGCCATACATATTACAATCTGGGATCCATATCTTTGTCACAGTGCATATGCAACGTTACACTCCCCAGCACATATTTTATATTACAACTTTAGAGACTAGTTAGGTTACACAACACTGCCCTGTGCATATTACACTCCAAGGCGCATATCGCATAGCACGCGCTAGTGCCTGTGCTATCTCGCGCTCTCCAATGAATCTGTCATTGCGCACAATGTATTGCATATTATATTTCACGCCCGGTTCATCTTATATCACACTTTTTGGTGCATAGTTTATACCATACACTATATCTAGTTTTCATTTTCAATCGTGCTCTCAGCACTATGTTCTATATAACACTGTGTTCACCTACCCTTTTCACGGGCATTACATTTTGCGATAGGGGGTGGAGGGTCAGGGGCTGTTTCTGCCAAGTGAGCCCGGAGTCACAGTCACAAACGTCCTCTTCTTCCTGAATAAAAGTGAGATTATGCTGCATACTTGTTCATATTTTAAGTAGTTCGCACAGACACAATGTTTTAAAAACAATAAAGTTCCTAATACCCGCATTCTCTGAACAGTTAGCTTGCTGCCCCATCCCCTTCCTCCCTATCCTCTGTTGTGTGAATCCATGGACTAGCCTCCTCCCTCCTGCCATGCATGGTCTGATGTGCTGCCACTGCCCTCAATTTAGTATGATGTACCAGTCCACTCCTCCTGCCCTCCATTGCCCAATTCTATGCCCCATCATTGACCTCCTGCTTAAACTCTGTGCTTAGCTTGCTGCCCCTATTCTCCTTCCCCCTGCCCTCCGATGTCTTTGTGCATGCCCCTGCTCCATCCTTTTTGCCCACCATGTCCCATGGACCTGCCACTCCTATCTACTCTGAGTGTTCTGTTGAGCTGTCACTCCCCTCCCACCTGCCTAGCATTGTCAGATGACTGTAACCTGTCCCTGCCACCTCCACCCTGCCTGTCCACATGCCATGCCCCTATCCTCTTCCTCCTGTCCTACATGGTCCATTGTACTGCCACACCCTTCTGCCCTCCCTGGTCTGTTGTGCTGCAACTGCTCCTCCTGCCTGCCCCGTGTGGTCTGTTGTGAGGTCCCTTCCCCTGAACTTTCTTGTCTGTGCACAGGTCCTGACCCTCCCTTCTATCCTCCATCGTCCTTTGTGCATGCCCCTCCACCCTCCTTCTTGCCCATCATAGCCATTGTGCTGCCACTAACCCTCCCACTTGCCATGCATGGTCTTCTGTGCTGCCATGGCCCCTCCCACCTTCCCTGTGTGGTCAGTTAGCTGCCCCTGACCCCCTCCCACCTTCCCTCCATGGTCTGTGTGTATGCCATCACAGTCTCACTGTTGCTCTTCATGGTGTGTCTTGCTTCTAGTGCCCATCCTGCCTGACCTCCATGGCTATCTTGCTGCTCCTGCCCTGCCCCCTTGCCCCCAGCCCTACTCCCTCCCTCCTGGCTTGTCTGTTCCATTGTAATGCCCCTGATCCGTCCCTCCTGCCCTTTATGGTCTGTTATGCTGCAGCTTTCTCTCCTGTCTGTCTATTATGGTCAGCTAGCTACCATTGCCTCTTGCCCCTCTGTTCTCTGTTGTCCATGTGCATGGTCCTGTCCCCTCCCTCTTGCTTTCTATGGATTGTTGTGCTGCACTCCCGTCCTGCATGCCCTGTGTGGTGTATTGTGCTGCTGCAAACCCTGATGCCTGCCCTGCAGGGTCAGTTTGGTGCACCTCTCCATGTCCCTCCTGTCCTCTGTTATCCAAGTCCATGTCCCTATCCCATTTCCTTCCATGATCCAATGTACCATACTTGCGAACATTTTGAACTTGGTAAGAGGGAGATTTTGAAAAAAAACTGGGGTATTGATTTTCCCCTTTGAGTTACATTGAAAAAGAGGATATTGTAGACAGGAGACAGATCAAATAAAGCCCATTTGAGCTTAAAAACATTGGACGTTTCCTGGCTGAATCGGGTCTGTTGGCATGTATGGTTGTACTACCATTGCCTCTTCCTTCTGCCCACAATGGTCTATTACATTGCCACAGCCTTGAAGGAGGGTAGATTTTGTATCACAGGGGGCCCCTGACCCGTTCTGTCCACACCTGAAGTATGAGACCCTTGTCCTTGCCCTGCCAGCTGCATTTGTAGGCCGTATTAAATTGACCAGCGGGTCCTGTGTTGCTATATAATTATCCTGAGACATCCTTACCACTCAGCCAGCATAAAACCCCTGTGTAGGCCCTTCTGTTCAATATGTAGGCCTCTTTGTTAAATTGACCATAGCTCTGCAATTTTAGTGTATAGCAGTCTGAAGGCAGGTCTGCGAGGCCTTCTGATCCAAACTAGTAGCCCCCACCCTACCCGAGTGCTCCGTGCTCGGTATCAAAGTTCAACATCCCCCTGAAGCTGTCGACATACAGTAGGCTGCAACCTGGACTGGTACTTGCTTCCTGGGCAGGTTTCCCGCTTTTAAGGAAGTGGCAACCGCAGAGCGTCAAGTTAGGAGAACTGAGGAGATTTTATACATGAATATATTGAATTCCCGTACAATACCCATTATTTTCTGCTTGCTCTATGGAACTTACGATAAGCGATTGGCCTGAGAGACTGACCTTTTCACCCAGTCCATTGTCAGCATTAAGTGGGTAAATGACGAAATGTCTGGTAAAATCTGCAGACGAAGCTTTTGGGTAGCATACGTAGGTAGATGTAGCGTGCAAAGGAGCCCACAAAAAGATATAAAAAGGGAGCACCCACAGATATCGACGGACTACCTCGCCATCTGTATGTAGGTTAACAGGCAGTGCAGGTTTTCCCCAAGAGCTGGAAGCTCTTGTCTTCCTTTGCTTAAAATGTCTTGCTCTGCTTTGCTTGAAGTATCTTATTCTATTTTACCTATATGAAATGTCATGTTATGTTTAACCATTGTTCTCTTTACTTTTGCATTTAAAAGATTTTGTATTGTAGTTGCAGGAATGCTTGCTCTAAGAGTAAACGTGAGTGTTCCTAGGTAACATTTTCCTTGGTGTAACTTGTTTCTCATGATGCATTTATAGATGTGTTTTCTCTCTCTCTCTGTCAGTACATTAATTGAGATACAGAGAATATTATGACAGCTGTATGATTATCTGGATTCTGTATTTTGTACTTTATGTCTCTATTCTGCGGTTTCTTTGAAGTTGCATCTTCTCATTAAACTGCCATTGTATTCTGCCTCCAATTCCATGTCTCGTATGTCTGTTTTCTTCATTTTTGGAGCAAGCGTTCCTAGGCACCCCGGCTCAAATTAAGGTGCCCCTTTTGTCCCTGACTCACTCTCCTGCTCAGTTCTGTGGTGGCTCCCGGGGATCTGGGGACCGCCCCTAGCTTCCTTGACCCGTAGTAGATCTTCCCTCCAACAGCCTCTCTTGCAAGTCCTGTATTGTTGGTTTGTTGCCCCTGCCCCCCTTTCCACTGCCCTCCATAGTCTGTTGTGCTTCCACAGCCCTTCCTGCCTGCTCAGTGTGGTTAAATTGTTGCCTTTGCACCCTCCTACCTGCCTTCAATTTTCAGAGTCCGTGCCCCTGGCCTCTGCCTCTCAACAGTATCCTAATGAACAACTAGACATCATCTTGATGTAATCAAAACTGTAATACCTAGAGCATTTCCTTTAGAAATTACATATATGAGAGGGTCTTATTGGCATCAAAATTAAGGTTAGTGCTCTAAAAGACTAAAATAAGGACATATTTTCTGAGTTTTCAAATAGCGACAAAGCACTTTTAAATTATTTGTTATCTTTATGTTTTTTTATCCAGTTGACCACTTGATTAAATGTTGCACTTAGGGGAGAGGATGTGGTGTTACTTCCAGAACTGCAGACTTTGCAACTGGGGAACCAGGTTGAAGTTTCTGCTTCAGCTCGACATTCTGTGATTCTGGTCAAATCACTTAGTCTCCCCATGTCTACAACCAAAATGAATTTGTTCTTGTGTGATGTAACCAATGCTCATGTAAAGCACTCCAATACCTGACAAGTCTGCACTATATAACACTGCAAAAACACAAAATAATAAGTGTTTTGCACACTTCTGTCATTGGGCTATATTTGGGCTACATCTGGGTGATTTTGGGCTACATTTGGGCTCTTTTGTCTCCGGTGGCCATCTTGGGAGATTTATTTGTTATGAAGTTTCCTAATTTCCTAATGTACTGCAGTCTCCTCAGTAGGAAATGCTTTCAGTTTTTTACTTTGATTCCATCATGAAGGTATTCAGATATGTCACACATTTGCCATAAATTCTGAATGTTAGCACTCTAGTTGCTCATTAGATCACTGTAGTAAAACTACTGTTCACCATGGAAGTCTGCTCCTGGTATTAAAAGTGCATGTTTCAGTCTGCATGTCAGAATTTTTTCATGAAATAGAAGAGGATTTGAGAAATCACTCAAAATGTGCCCTCATTTTCTTTCTTCAGCATTAATCATAATTTCTATGGCAAAATGAACCTCCTCATTGTGTTCCTTTTTAAATTAAATGTTTTAAGTGTTACCAGTTTATTCCAATCAAGATTGCTTCAGGTGTGCCATACTTTTGTCATAATGAAGACAGTAAGCGCTCTAGTTGTTTTTAAGAACATTCTGGGACATTCTGTCATTGGGCTATACTTGGGCTACATCTGGGTGATATTTGGGCTACATTTGGGCTCTTTTGTCTCTGGTGGCCATCTTGGGAGACTTATTTGTTATGAAGTTTCCTAATTTCCTCATTTACTGCAGTCTCCTCAGTAGGAAATACTTTCAGTTTTTTACTTTGATTCCATCAAGAAGGCATTCAGATGTGTCACACATTTGCCATAAATTCAGAATGTTAGCACTCTTTTTGCTCATTAGATCACTGTAGTAAAGCTACTGCTCACCAGGGAAAACTGCTGCTGGTATTGAAAGTGCATGTTTCAGTCTGCATGTCAGAATTTTTTAATGAAATAGAAGAGGATTTGAGAAGTCACTCAAAATGTGCCCTAATTTTTCTTTCTGCAGCACTAATCATACTTTTTATGGAAAAATGAACCCCCTCATTTCGTTCCTTTTTAAATTAAATGTTTTAAGAGTTACCACTTTAATCCAAGCAAGATGGCTTCAGGTGTGCCATATGTTTATCATAAGTAGGACTGTTAGCGCTCTAGTAGTTCTTTGGAACACTCTGGGAAGCTGCAGTAGAACACAAAGGAATCAACTGACAGTCTCTGCCCTTGTTGGATGTACATGTTTTACTGAGAATGTCAGACTTCATTCTCACATGACTGAGAAAGATAATGTGAATTTACAGAAAATAAGCTCTCAGTTTAGCCTATAGATCACCTTCCAAACCTCTGTGGTAAAAGCATGAGAAAATATTTTTCTCTCAATCATGATATCCCAGCAGAAGGCTTTTTCACATGGTGAAATCACCTTAGAACATACCACAATTCCTAAAATGAGTATGGTACCATCAACAAATGATTTATAATGTAACTAAAGTCTTAAAACCTTCTATTAACTGCAATGCTTTTTAATGAGGTGCTATCATGTATATTGGTCCCAAGATGGCTGCCAACACTTCTTGGATGAAGTGCTGACAGCCAATCAGATCTCAGGATGAGATGTGTGGTTAGGCTCCGCCCACATATATATATGCTTTTAAATGCTATTTTCTCAGGAAATACTGAACAGATTTACACCAGACCTGCAAAAGGCACTTCCTTGACCTTATGGCTACCTCTCTGCCAAATTTCAAGTAATTCTGTTCAGCCGTTCGGGCTGTAGCTGTGTCTAAAGGTCCTATGGAAAAATGCATGGTGAAAACGCGTTTTGGGACCCCCCTTTTTTCTCGGCCCCTGCTTGACGAATCCCCCCGAGACTTTCAGGGTAGGAGCGGAGCGTAGCGCCCCACCTATTTTGAAAATTTCGCGAGGATTCGTCGACCGGCGCCAAAGTTATTCCAAATAGAATGTTGCGGATTTCCTATGGAAACAGGGTCCTAACTATAACTACCTACTGGCGACCGCCAGTAGGTAATATATATATATATATATATATATATATATATATATATATATATATATATATATATATATATATATATATATTATCTACTGGCGGTCGCCAGTAGATAATTATAGTTAGGACCGTGTTTCCATAGGAAATCCGCAACATTCTATTTGGAATAACTTTGGCGCCGGTCGAAGAATCCTCGCGAAATTTTCAAAACTAATGGGGCGCTACGCTCCGCTCCTACCCTGAAAGTCTCGGGGGGATTCGTCAAGCGGGGGCTGAGAAAAAAGGGGGGTCCCAAAACACATTTTCCCCATGCATTTTTCCATAGGACCTTTAGACACAGCTACAGCCCGAACGGCTGAACAGAATTACTTGAAATTTGGCAGAGATGTAGTCCTCAGGTCAAGGATGTGCCTTTTGTAGGTCTGGTGTAAATCTGTTCAGTAGGTCCTGAGAAAATAGCATTTAAATCAATATATATATCTGTAAGCGCGCTCCGTGCGGTGCCGTGCGCGAGCTCAATTCTGATTCGTGGTTACATGACTGTAAACATTCGAATCGGTCGAAATCAGGAAGTGTCGGCCGCCATTTTCTGTCTCTCGCACTGAGAAACAAAGGTGGGGAACGTGAAACGGGGGCAACGAAGAGAGTTGCAGACCTCCTAGTGTTTGTCAGGGGGTCCAAGAAGGACCCAAAAGTACGAAAAATAAATTTAATAATTTTTAAAAAAATCGCGGGGTATGCGTACGGTAAGCTTACCGTACGCTCGCGGCAAAAAAAATAAAAAAATAAAAATAAAGAAGTAACAATCACATTTATTAAATAAATTAAAGGACCCACAATGGAGAAAAAAACAAATGTTACTGCGTAAAAAAAGGCGAGGCGCGCACGGCATGGACTGCGCGCATGGTGTGCGCATAGTGAAAAACCAGAATTTTTTTTTTAAAAAAATACATAACTTAGCATTTAAAAAACCTTGCAAATTCACTGAAAAAACCATAGGTTTCACACACGTTATAGTTAGGAATTATCATTTACAAAACCTTGCAAATTCACTTAAAAAACCATAGGTTTCACACATGTTATAGTTAGCTGTACATTTCACTCGTAAAAAACCAATGAAATTCCACGTTATAGTTAGATCAGGTAACTATAACTTGCGCGACCGCAATCCACAATGTGTAATTTCAGATGTCATCATTGATGTCATGAGTGATGTCACTGACCATGTCATGAGTGATGTACTATGTGACGTCATCAGCAGTTTATTGTGGGTGCGCAAGTTATAGTTACCTGATCTAACTATAACGTGGAATTTCATTGGTTTTTTACGAGTGAAATGTACAGCTAACTATAACATGTGTGAAACCTATGGTTTTTTAAGTGAATTTGCAAGGTTTTGTAAATGATAATTCCTAACTATAACGTGTGTGAAACCTATGGTTTTTTCACTGAATATATATATATATATATATATATCAAGAACAGGTGTGCCCATGCACATGAAGCACACTCAGACCAGCGCAGGTTCGAGGAAAAACCTTTATTTAGGACAAAGCTGCAAATGAAACCAGGAGTCAATATAAGGGTGTGGCGCTTGGCTCCACGACGCGTTTCGGGCTCTTCCCTTCTTCTAGGTGGAGCGCCATATTGCAGCTATGTGCCCCTGCATGCCTTAAGTCAAATACGCCCTCCAATGGGCCAATCAAATAAGTAGACTCACCCAGATGTATTCTGGGAATTGCAGTGCACATCCATTCAATGCCTCCATGTTATCGCTGCTGAATTCTCCCCATTAAGCCCTGGATGGGCCTCGCCAGAACACCGCAGCTTTGTAATCCATCTGTCACGCTGCTTCCAGAGGACTCTGGAGATCCCGAGCCACTGGCCCCCTTCAATCATGGGGTGGTGCGACTTCCCGCGGCTGGGCGGCCGCGTTTAACATCAAGAACAGGTGTGCCCATGCACATGAAGCGCACTCAGACCAGCGCAGGTTATATATATGTTACATTCTGATCATCCTAGGACCGCCAAGCACCCATTGCGCCAACCAGCATTCAGTCCTGCAACTGTCTTATTACAAACAAAGGTAGCTGCAGTTATAGCATTAACCAACTGAGCTTTCATAAGATAGAAGAATGCATTTCCCACCAATCATTTTACCTTACATTTATTTTTCTTTGAAGGTGTTTTGGTTTATTTTTGTCAGTATTCACCTGAACTTGAAAGGTCAACTAAATAGCTATAAATCACTGTGTTCTTTTTAATCACTTCTCCCACATTCATAGACCCAGCCCCACTATACTCCGATCATAGTTCCCATACTTTCTTTATGCACTTCAACCGCTGAAATCATATGTAAGGAAGTGGGATCTAGGACATCAGACTTGTGGCTTCTGGCAGATGACATCATGAGATATACTTGTCATGGCATCATTCAACCTTAACCTCACTTAACCCAGTGTCATTTAAAGCAACGTGACAAGCAACTTCGAAACAATGGACAATCTTCAGTTGGTTGTTGGTAATGGTCTTCCCAAGGCATACAGTTTTTACCCGATGGGCTACAATCAAGAGCTTCCATAAAAGAAACAGGGTGGCTCAGTTACATATGTATACTATTGTGATTAAAAAAAGTAGTAGCCAGTTCTCTGACTTAGTGGGGAAGATGGTTATTCTACAGTTTACTCTACGTCCATCCTCTCCCAACCCCATAACAACATTTCTCGCTCCTCGAATATGACAAGCCCCCTCTGCCACTCACTTGTCCCGAATGATGGTCTGCAGCTCCCGGATCTGGTCATTGATGGGCAGCACCTTGAGCTGGAGTCCGATCTGCTGTGCCAGGAGCAGCTCCCCCTGCTCCTGCTGGGCACCATTGCTCCCATTTGTGCTCACTCCTGTCGCTGCTGGCGGGGGACGACCCGCTGCTGCTGCCTGCACCCTGGATGTCGTTCTCTACCTACTCGGCAAACCTCAGCTGCTTGTGTGCAGCAGGTTCCGTTGGGCCTGAGGCTGGCAGTTTGTTCAGGCAGGGCATGGTCCTGGTGGAGGTGTGGCTGCTGTCAGAACAGTACAGTGGATCGGCAGCCATACACTGGGCCGCCGTGTAAGCCTGGAGAGAAGCGGTATGTCTAGTAGCATAGACATTGAGGGCAGACACGCCTGGGACCATAGAACAAGCTCTTTTTTTTAAAAAATGCAGATTTATCGAGCGCAAACTCGACCCGAAGGTATTGGAGTGCTTTACATGAGCACCATTTTCATTACACAGGGACACATTCAGGCACGGGGAGATTACATGATTTTCCCAGAATCACAGGATGTGGACGCAACCCCGAGGCTTGAACCCTGGTTTCCAGCACCAAGGTCGGCAATCTAGCCGTCAGACTACATCCTCTCCTCTTTTCTAACGTGGGGGCCATCTTTGAAAGTGGGCGTTTCAAGTCTCTGTTGCGACAGAACAATTCTTAAGCTGCAATCTTTATTACCCTGGCTGAATTAGCATACATTTCTAAATTGTATACAACGACCCTACTATGTTTTGCTAGCATATGCGGCGTGTGTAGGATTAAGTCTTCTGTGCATAGCCAAGTACATTTGGGTGCCTCTTCTTCGGTTACACCCTAGTAACGCTTTCAAGATGTATTCATTTATTTTTGCAGTTTTATATAGTACGGACATTTCTTATGGTGCTGTGGCTTCGAAAGTGAAAGTGAAAGCATGTGGTGGTGCCTAACATAGGGAAAACTCAATAAATAAAAAAGTAGACGTATCGTGTAACAACCAAGTAAAGGGGCCAGTAGCAATGGAAGGATACAAATAACAACATGGCCCTACTAAGGAGGGACTAACAAGCCTCATAATGAATCAGAAGACAGCATTTACAAAGGACAGACAAACAAGCCAATGAAAAATAAAGATGGGGGAGTGGGCGAAGCTTCTCTCTGTACTGAACTACCACAGATCTTTGCAGAGCAGCGCTTGCTCGCTGGCTCAGGCTTGACCTAAAAACACAGCAGCTGCAAAATGCAGGCAATCATGGAAAAATTCATGCTTTCCTACCATTACTTATATATTTTGTGCAATGCTAATGAACATATCCCTCCGCTTTACATAGCTGGGCTTCCAAAAGATACTAGACTTTTGGAGAAGTATACCTCTTCCCTGGTATCCATAATATGCACAGCTGAAACATAGCAATAATGGAAAATCAGGTCTCATAATTTCCATCTTCTTTATCGCTTATTTTTAGAAACCCATGTTTTTACTCCTCTTCAAATCCTGATCTTTAGAATTTGGTTAGGCATTTGGGTATTACCTCCAGTTGCAATGAATAACAGTGACAGCATATTGGATTTTAAAAAATGTAAAAATACATCTGCACAAGAAACGCAGAAACCGAAAATGGGAACTGACTTGTGTAGGGAGACCTTAGCTCACTTCATGTATTTATCCTCCTGTGGCACTGGATCGCAAAGAGCTGAGGCTAGATTTATAAAATATTCATGAGATGCATTTTCAGACACTGGGGCATATTCATAAATATGACGCTGAGATTAAGCGAAATTTACTGTTGTAGCGCTCCAGGCATATTTGGAATTCACAAGCAAGAGAGGAGCAACATCAAAATAAATCACTGCAAAATCTTCGTGAACTGGGGCCATAACAAACCTAAAATGCTGTCTCTGCTCGACTAGTGACTATTCAGCCCACCTTTTGTCTTAATGGTTCGTAATATTTGTCGTTAAGCTAGGCCAGGCCATGGCTGTCTGAATGGAAAACGGGATGTGTGCCTGAACTGGTAAAGCAGGCACATGAGATGAAGGATTTATTTTGCATTTACTTGGAAGTTGTAGTTTAGTCATTGGTGCTGTCAATATAAATGTTTAATATGCAAATAATACACTGCTACCATTTCTCAGGGTAGTGTTTCTATATGTAGTAATTCACAACATAACATTTAGGGGAGAGAATGTGGCCTACCGGCCAGGGCGGTCGGCCTGGGGGTGTTCGAGTCTCGGCAGGGACTCTCAACATTTTGTGATCATGGACAAATCACTTAATCCCGGTGCCTAACAAAATTGAATGTGTCCCTCCGTAACGTATGTGGTGCTTTTGTAAAGCGCCCTAATACTTTCGGGTCTAGTTTGCGCTGTATAAAACTCGACAAAAAGAAAAATATACAGAAATGTGACTTGCAGCTTGAAAACCTAGCTATAAAGCAACACAGTCTCTATATATAGGGGGTCTACCTCGCCAGAGCGGAGGAGGAGGGTTAGATGGTAGAGGGGTGCTAGGAGAGGTTCATGGACGAGTGAAAACAGATGAATATATTTTAGTGATATAAACATCATTTAAATATAAACATTTTTAGGAAGATCATTCAAGGACTTGCTTATATATGGGCATTTAGGCAAACAAGAGACCGAGCCCATGAATGTACTGGAGCCCTGGACTTGAATGAATTGCACATTGAAGACAGGCGGTCAAGCACTAGGTTGCAAGCCCCTTCGGTGTATTTCTCCAGATAATCACACATATCCGTACTAGTTCTATACGGACGGGTTCTTCCGTGAGCTGCACCGATATTTTATAATGGTTAGTATTCCGATTCAACAATGTGTATCACTTAATAAAGCTCATTGAACTAAATGAGGATAAATTAGAGTATTTCGTTTTGTGTAATATTCAGCTAGTACTCTGGAGCTGGTTAATTTGTTTGAATTAGTTGGACGGGTCAAATGATTCAAAGATGCCGACTACAGAACTTCTAGTAGATTGCATTACACCATTTAAATAAATCGCAGCAATTTGTCAGTGTCATGTTAGCTTCAACCATTTCCTATCAAACATTAGGAAATAGTAATTCTCATTAAAGTGACCCCTTTTAGATTAAGATGAACTGCATATTGTTCCTGTCAGGAGATAATGCTACTGACACGTTTGGTAAGTAAAGTGGAAGTAAATTGCATACTTTTTTTGCATTATTGATGCAATTAGGGGACGTTTAATATAACATTTTCGAGAAAAGCTTTTTATGGTTTTAGTCCAATTTTTCTACAAATAATGATATGGGACATCATGGGAAATTCCCCGATTGTAGAAATAAAAAAGTATTAGCACATAGCCACATTTTAAATACAGCATGATAAATGCTCTTGAGAGGTGCTTCAGTGCTCTCAAATTTCCCAGTTTCTTATGTGAGAAGCTCATCCAGTCCAGGTTTTGCTTTTAACTTTGAATTCTCGGACTTGATTTCCTGTTTAGCCCATTACGAACCCGGGGCTACAATTCCCAGAATATCCTGTTTAGCCCATTACAAAACCAGGGCTATAAATCCCAAAATACAAAGTTAAAACCTGGTTTGGTAAGCTAGCCATGCATGCACTTGGGAAACTTCACAGTTCTGGCCCTTATTTCTGAGCGTTTTAACAAATGTGCAATATGTATCACTAATTACATTTTGATTTTGTAAATAATATTTATGTGGTTCATTCCTTACTAACTTTCATTATAAACTCTAGTCCACTTTGCCTTTCTTAAGGGAAACATCTATTTAGTAATTTCACTACAAAATTGGATTTCAGACAGAATACACTGTGAACAATTAGTAGGCAAGCAACCATGTATATATTTAAGGCCTAATTAGAATGTCAGTCGGAGTTTCCCTGCACCGACAACCCTGCAGGTTTAAAACTGACTGACCTCGAGTTGGCGGTCCGAAACCGCAGTTACAATGCGACCACACATGGTGCGGTCGCAGACTCCCATTTCCATATGAGAGCTTGTGAGGCGGTCGGAAACTGGCAGCAACACAAGCTTCCATAAAGAAATTGGAGTCTCTGTAAATCCCTGCACCTGGTGGTAGGCACCTCAAAGTGCCTGCCACACAATGCAGGGATTTACAGGGCGGCACCTTTGAGCCCAACCGGAGGCCGCTGAAGAAGTGGGAACCTGCTAGGGGCCCTCAAAGTCACTTTCCGGCATGCTTTCCATGTAGGAAATCTCGATATGGAAAACCTTTTAAAAACTGACATCATAATCCCGACAGCGAAAATGCCGTCCACATTGTATTATGGTGGTGGTTCTGACTGGCCGACAGCTTCTTGGAGCCCATCGGAATGACTGGCCGGTTTGAGTTTCGACTGCTGTAATCGTAATACAGTGGTCAGAATCAAACCAAGGATGTCAGTGGGAAAGCCTCCGAACTGAGGTTGGAGGCGTTGCCACCGATATCTTAGTTAGAGCTTTAGTTATTTTGAAGGATCATCATTGTGATGTGGTTGAAACACTTTACTAAATCAAGCCTCAGTAATTTTGTTAAGGTGTTGTTTCCACGACATAAGAGCCTGACGATTGGACATCCACTCATACCCCTGGAGGCAACACTCCCAATTATTTTATATAAAACAAGTATAAAGCCAACACATTACCACTGATTAGCGCCCAACTACCTCACATCGCATGCTGGCAGTCAATAAATGGGATCTTCTGTGCTTGGTCCCATTCAGACTATCAACTACAAAACGGTGGAAGCTAGCTCTAGTCAAATGTCCATGTTCCATGATTGAAAGAATGCCTGATTAGAACATATATATTGTTAAATGCTGGAGGAAGAGTACTCACACAAAAGGGATGGTTAATTTTTGTATTTTACATAGGTACTTATTACGAGTTTGGTGGTCTGTGAACTGCCATATCCGCGGTCCGTCTGCTGTATTACAAGATGAAAGTATTGCCTTTGTAGTCATCGTGGCAGAACCACTGACACTGCCAGCACACTGCGGACATCTGTGGTCAGGGAACATCAGCTGCCATAGGGCGGCACAGAGGATCTACACTGCCATCCACATTACTAGTTGGCTTTTTGATGAGCTACATGTGGTGGTGGGACCGCCGTCAAAATGCCGGCAGAAATGAAGGATTTGGGGTGCATACTCACCCCTTTCCTGTTCTTTCCAGCAGCAGTTGATGTGGATCCTTTTCCCCAGGTGCGCCTTTCATGGCAGCATCTTCACCCCAAGGAAAAGGACCCTGTCTGCGGTGATCTGCAGGAAAGTTCTTTTTTGTACCATGCACCCATTGCCAGGACTGGCCACATATGGGTCAGACTCTGGCAGTGAGGCAAGGATTGTACATGAACTTTGTCCAATTTTATCTCTCTCAAGAACACTGGGAAAAAAGATTCCACATTCACAGCCAATTCACATTCAGTTCTGCTTGAAGAGGGCGTCCCACTTCCTAAATGTCCTTTTTCTTCACACAACAGCTGCCATGAATTCCATAATAGTTTTTTTTATTCCGTCTTCTAATTGTTTTTTCTCACAAGTAAAAGCAAAAGCAAAAAGAAATTCAAACTACCTCTTAATTTCCTTCGGAACCAGAATTCATAGTAACATCATTAAATACATCCATAACCACAATTTATTTGATAATTCTAACCATCATAATCCTATTTCTAACATCGAAACAAATGATACCTGTGAATTATGTATTGTATTGGATATGTCCATAGCTTTAAAGAATAAAAGTCTAAATTTAATTACAGACACAGCAGTGAGTATTATGCTACCTTTTCTTGCTTTAATTTCGAATGCAGCCAAGATAAACAAAAAACTACTTTTCTCATGGTGTTTTGACCAAATATTGAGTTGTAAATATTGTGTGACATAAATACCATGAGAAAAATATTGTTACTACCAAAATATCATGGGAAAGAATATTGTTGGCAAGAATATTATTTTATTTGGTATATATTATCATTTGAATATTGTTTTCTATACAGTCTTTTAAATTATAGTTGTACAAAATATATTTTTACCTAATTTAATATGTTTTTGTTAATATATTAGTATTAGCTGTTAGTATTGTTAGTATAAGTGTTTTTATTTTTTTTAAATATAGTATGCATTCCTAGGTGCTTTATTAATTTATTTTTACATTTAATTAATAATTGATAGAGAGGGCTGTTGTGTTTGCAGGGAAATAGGTGGGAAGGTAATACAGATATAAATAATTTTAATTTAATGGAAATTAAGATTTATGTTAAATAAATATTTGCTTACATGGAGTGTTTTTTTTTCAATGTGTATAAACATTTGTATATGTTTATTATGGTAATATTTTAATACTATGGCATTTTATTTGTAGGGTGATAGCAAGGAAACATATTACAGTTATAGAATGTTAATATTAATTGATTATGTATATGCAATTGATTAAATGATAGTTATGTATAATTTACTGATGTGCTTATTATGTTAAATATTTTTTTATTTGAAGTCCTAATTAACCTAATTGCTGTCTCCTTGGCTTTAGCAATCGCCATAATGCTCTAAGGGTTTGTGGGACCCACAGTAGAGAATACATTGTGTGTTTGATTAAAAGCTATTTGTTTTCAATATGGTTCTTTAGGATGAAGGCTATTGGACTCAAGGAATAATTGACTTAGTGGCACTCATACTAAGAGACAATATTACGCTGCAATAATAAGGAATTGGGAATTGGCAATTTTCCAAAATAGATATTTAATTACTTTTTATGCATAAAATGAATATATCAGAGTTTTTAAAATATGTATATTGTGATTTTATTCTAGAGTAACTCATGCAAATATCCAGATTTTCTATGAAACTGTACTGCACATTATTGTTTTTAATCTGGAAGTTGTTTTAATGGCTTTCACACATATCGTACTGTAAATACTTATTGTTATTTTTTTATATGAATGCATGTGCTTCTTTTCTACACAAGATATGGGTTTTTTAGTGCCTTTTATGGCTTTTTGAGCCATAATAAAGCAATTAAAAAACGTAATAGTCAATAGTTTTGAATGATTTTGGTTTTTATTTATTTTTTTAAGTATTAGTTTGAATGAAATAATTTAGAATTTATTACAAATGTTGTATTATTTCGTAGTTAGGCAACTGGACATTAATTTAAATTATTGTATTTTTTATTGTTTAGTTGTGATTTTATATTTAATTTTTTCCTATTTTTTCATAAATAAAATAGTATTTATGTATTTGTGTGTGCTGCAATTTAATATTTTTTATTAGATATTGAAATATTTTAATCAAATGATTAAAACTTGTATTTCTATATGTAATCCCTTCAAAGTCCAAACCTTTACCTACTGTTGCTTAGATTGGAGTGGAAATGGGAAAACTAACCCCTCCGAAGCCGAACACTTTCCTTATTGTACCTTAGATGGGATTGGAATAGTAATAGTACCTTCACCCAACACCCAAAGTCCAACAATTTCCCTAAAGTCTACTGCTGCTTAGACTAAAGTGGGAATAGTAAATCTAACCCCTTCAAAGTCTGCAACATTCCCTTCTGTTGCTTAGACTGGAGTGGGAACAGTAAATCTAATGCCTCCAAAGACCATCACTTTCCCACTGTTGCTCAGACTGGAATTGGAATAGTAAATCTAACCTCTCCAAAGTCCATAATTCCCCTAGTGCTGCTAAGAATGGAGTGTGAGTAGTAAATCTAACTCTTCTTGAGTCCACCACATATATTGCTTAGAGAGGAGTGGGAATAGTAAATTCTTCTGAAGTCCTACACTCTCCCTACAGTTGGCAAAACTGGCTATGTATCATTATTTATTTATTTGTTATTTTTTATATAGTTTCTTTTTATTTAGAATGAATTTTTTGAAATGCTTATATTATTTTTAGCACAGTGTTTTTTGGGGTGGTTAATTTTTTTTACTATTTAAGACATTAATAAAATTAAATATTACATTTTGCAAAATAATTGCTTGCAATTTATTTTATAATTTTTATATTATTTATATAGTTGTTTTTATTATCTATATTGTGTATATATGACATTATATACATAATTTGTATATTGAATTTTACAAGTTGAATAATGTTACTTTTCGAAAACATTTGCACATATTTACATAAGGTAATATTTTTGTTTGCTGTAAATATGTTTATGAGGCCCCTTTAACACTTTTACACCGCCGGAACGTTACTTTTTTTACATTACCGTGGCGTATTTACAAGGCCACATAAAGCCACTTTGCATGGCCTTTCATGGCCTTGTAAATATGTGCCTCTTTCCCGCACAACACTGCATGAAAGAGTTGAACCATGGCTGTTGCTCTGGGTGTTCCCACGCAACACCCACGGAATATGAAGCATTCCCAGATTAACGAGAAATCATAAACCTGGGAATATGTCAGAATCGAACTCCACCCCAGGTGTGGCATTAGGGAGGAGCAACACGTAGAAATTTTTCATTTCTCCAAATGTTTTCATTTTTCTATGTTTGCTGCATTTTCCAGCACACATAGAAAGAGGAAATCGCCTGAATTCATTGATTTTGTGAAGGGAGATGTCCCTTCCTGCACAAAATCAATCAGTCCCCCAATGCAGGCACCCTTGCACCATGGTACAAGGGTGCCTGTGTTGGTAAATTACAGCCTATTGTGGGCCAGAGCAGGGGAAAAGGGATGGAATGCACCACATCTTATAGATAAGGCACACTCCTGCCCTTTTCTTTTAACATAGGGCAGCACAGCAAGATTCTTTGCAGCGCAACCCTGCACCGAAACCACATAAATGAGGCCCATTGTTCTTATATTTTTCCAATTGTATTGGGGATTGGAATGGACGTCTTGAGTATATATATCAAGAGCAAAATTCAAAGCAATTCTCTGCAAATCAATTTATTGCGATAATCCAAATTCCATAACAAATAGCATCAGGGACCCTATGTAGTTTGGCAAAAGAGTGCTTTGTTCAATAAGAGGGCAGGAGAGGGGAATGCCCCTAAGCAGTTTTTGTACCATCGAGTGATCGTCCACCTGTGCGCCATCTCTCGGGATGTAACCTGATGGTATGGCAGAGCAGAAAGTGCTAATTGACCCATAAGCAAACTCCTAAGAAACCAGTTCTGAAAGGAAATGTAGCATGTGTGCAGCTCTTACCTCACAGGATCCTAGTGTCTTCACAGATGCCAGCAAAGCCATCTTTTCCAAGCTGATCTGTAATGCTTGACTGTGCTATTCGCCCATACCTTTTGGATTACTTCCTCAGCTTCTCTCAGTAAACCTTAGATTTTCCAGCATCCCCTGTTATCACCGAAGCCATGAGTCACAGACTACCCTTCATCACAAGGTGGTGAGGGAGGCCCTCTGGATTTGTCAGATTGTGATGATTAAGGGGGAGACAGGTTAGAGTATTTCAAGAATGTTTTCAGAACAGGATCCCATACTTGAGATTTTGAAGCCGGAGATAGACCACCACCTCCAACTTCTATCTTCTGATGTGCACCGTTACTCTCATGATCAGCGGAAATGCATTCCCTTTGTCTTAAATGTAGCTATAGAGAAATGCATTAATTGCTGTTGTGGCCAGATCTGACCTCAAACTCTAGTACCTGTTTCATTCATAATACAGCCTTGATGCTAAGAGGTCAACCGAGGAAGGTCCCCATGCCTGATGCAGAATGATGATCCATTATATGCTTGAATCCTGAAGGCGCCTGGATTGATAGCCTGCTACCCTGTTCCTCCACCCTAGTAGGTATTCCTCTATTACAGTGATCTGATTCTCTAGACAGAAGTGCCAAACATCCTTGCTGATGTTAGCCAGAATCCTTGATCTGGTGCCACTGAGGTGGTTTACATAGCGAACTGCTGACATGTTGTTTATCTTGAGTAGGATGCAGCACTGAACCTTCTCCTTTGTTCAATATTTGATCTTGAAGGATCCTTCCAGGATTTCCTGGAGTTTGAGCTCTTGTTGAGGACATCCTTATCCTGTAGATAACTCACTATATCTTGCGCTAAAGATGGATCTGCTGGCATCCGATTCTATTACCAGGCCAAGTTCAGAACTGAAGATGGCTCTTCTGTTCCACACCACTGTGTGGGCTATCCACCATTGAATATCCTCCTTGGCTTCTTCGAAGAAGGGTATTACTTCTGTGGAGGAGAGGCCTTCACTCTCTAGAGAGCTCTGTAGTGAAGATGACCTGGGAAAATTGCTTGAAAAGATGACAAGGCCCACCACCCTTACAATCTGGCAAATGGAAGTTCTGGGCTTGGCCAGAGTTCTTCTCAGTTCCTTGCAAATTTGGGCAATCTTCTTTGATAGAAGGCTGAGGGAGGATTTGACTGAACTGATGATGGACACTCTGGTACCTAGAAGGACAATGAAGAAGGATGCTGAAGTTGTTTAGGAGTACTGTAAAACTCTATGTGGAACCCAGTCACTATCTGAAGGACCCATTCAACATAGGTTAGAGCCTGTCAGTTCTGTACAAAGGGAGCCAAATTTTACATGGGAAAACCCGATGCCACTTACCAGAGTAGTTTCTGGGGTTGAAGTTACCTTGAGATGAGCCTCTGGCACCTCTAACACTTACCGTCCCACAGGCGACGGGAGGAATCCATCAAATCTCATCTGATCTTGCTAGTGGTTCTTTTAGTTGTATGGTCCCAGTTGGGGACCTTGATGAAAGAAGAAGCTTGTCAAGCAACCCCTTCCATGACTGGCCCTGGTCAATACCTTAGGCGAGAAGACCTTTTTGATAGATGCATGGACTTTGTCCAGGGAGATGAAAATGGACCCAAACTTCCCAAGTCTTTTATGAACAAGTCACCATAGAGACCAATCAAGGCTACAACACCTGCTTCCAAAGAACAAACGGGGCTATCTGGTTGCACTGGACTGGGTCAAAGTCAAAGGTTCATGCCAACCACGATGGAGTGTGGGTCGGATACAATCTCAGATTAGTCTGGCTGAAGTTTTACCTTCTCAAGTTTTGTGACAAGGGTCTCGGTCACGTTGGAGAGGGTGACAGGAAGAAAGGAGAATACTGCAGGTGGTGATAGGTGTGGCACGAAGTGCAGGCCAGGCATCGCAGATGGGTGCTCTGAAGCTTCACAGCGGTAGTCTTCCATGTATGATCGATGCTTGCTGTGTGAAGAGATGGGCTGGCAGCGGCTCATGCTGAATTTTGGGGCAACCAGCGCGGTTCTGGGGCGATTGGGCCTGTTCACGGTTGCAAAGAGCCCACAAATGGATTTCTAGAGCTCAACAGCCACACCAAGAATCCAGGCCCAAAGAGGTACCACTTGGGGGTCAGGCATATGCTGAAGAAGGGTCCAGGAGCTGTTGAGGAGCCTTTTTTGTCACTGAGGTTCAGCTCAGGAGTTCAGCAAACTGGCCCTTTCAGTAACCCTGGTGTCCTGGGTTCAAGATGAAGTTGCAGGTTCAGTTCTTCTACCGCAGACAAGAGGGCAACAGGCAGCCTGTTAGCACAGCAGGGCAGCAGTTCCTTTAGAGCAGTAGTTCAGTAGAGTGGCAGTCTTTGTAGCAGCACAGCAGTTCTTCCTCCTGGCAGAGTATCTACAAGTCCAGAAGTGTATTGAGAGTTGGTGTCTGAGGTCCCCTTTGAATACCCCAGTGCCCTGGTTCTGGAACGGTGGGAGAAGCTTCTAGACTGTGTCTTTAAAGTGCATGGAATTTCCTACCTTCCCTACCCTGACTCCAAGCTGGCTGCAGTAACATGTGGGGCTGTTAGGCCCTTTGTGTGAAGGCAGAGCACAGGCTATTAAGTTGCATGTGCGGCTGTGCTAAGCTCCGCCCCTATCCTGCCAGCAGATGGCCCATTCAGGTACATATAATCCCACTATGGTACAACTGGGAGGAATTCATAAAGTCTAACTGTCAGTAACGCCCAGTCATATGACCAGAGACAGGCTGAAGGCACTAAATGGCCAAGGTAAGAAAATGACAACTTCCTAAAAGTGGAATTTTCAGAATTGCTATTTCAAATAAGACTTCACCATAAGTTAGGATTTCAAATTGTGATTCTAGAGACTCCAAAAATGAACTGGTTATCTCTTCCCATTTGGTATTTACAATTATAAAATAAAATAAGGTTACTCCAATGTTATCCTATGGGAGAGATAGGTGTTGCAGAAGTGAAAAGTGAATTTAAGAGTTTTTCACCACCTGGAAATGTAAAACTTTAAAGTCCATGTCCTGTTTTTTTAAATACATTGCAGCCTGCACAGTGGGCTGTTCAGGGCCTACCCTAAGGGTGACATATAAGAATTAAAAAGAATTAAAAAGAAAGGTTTGAGCCAGGCAAAATGTTGAATTTGACAGATGGAAATGGCAATTTAAAACTGCACACACAGTCTCTGCAATGGCAGGCTTGAGACATGTGCTACCTAAGTGGGTGGCACAATCAGTTCTGCAAGCCCACTAGTAGCAAATAATTTACAGGCCCTGGGCAGATGTAGTGCCATTTTACTAAGCTCTTGTAAGTAAATTAAATATTCCAGTATAGTATAAGCCAAAGTTACCATGTTTTAAGCAGAGAGCACAAGCACTTTAGCACTGGTTAGCAGTGGTAATGTGCACAGGGTCATAAGGCCAACAACCACATTTAGCAAAAAAGGTGAAGGGTAAAGGCAAAAAGTCTTGGGTTGACCCTGTAGAAAGGGCCAGGTCCAACAGATTGCTTCTTTCAAAACCAAGACTGCCATTCACTTGCCCATTCCCTACTGTCCCACAAGCCCAAACAATTCCTCGTTTGTCACATATCAATCATTACCAAGTCCACTACTCATTTTCCCCTTGCCACACTACCCTGAATTGTCTTGGCATCCAGGGACTGCGGTTTAAGACTTCTCTAATGAGTGGAAGGATGACCAGTGAACTGCAGCAAGGTAAGATAGAAGCAATAAACCTATGATGTCTTCCTGAAAATATTTAATGTTACTCAACCCCTCCTTCCACAAAGTCATGGATGTATTTATGTTACTTTTTTTGTTTTTTTAAACGATAGGTCTTATAAATTTGTTTTCAATTTCAACTGTGTGATTTCAGAACAGTTTTTTGGAGGAAGGTTTATTACATTGCACATATGTATAAGTAACGTGAGTTCATGTCAGTTGTGTTCAACTTTAATTCTTCCTGGCCTGTTGCCTGTCATTATGTCACATTGTGGTATTTGTAGTGCAGTGTCATGTCATATCTGGGACTAGCACTGAGATAACTACTGAATGACACATGTTCGGGTTCTTATGCACGGCAGCGATTTACTCTTTACTGTGACATGATCTGATGACCTCTTCTTTCCATGTGTATTAATTGTCAGTTTTCAGGGGAGGTAAAATTACCTGAGTAGATGTATATTACAATAGAAACAAATTATACTATTGAGTATATATTTTATAATCTGCCTATAATGTTGTTTTAGAATTACATTTTAGGAATATGGAATTTCGAGGGGCAATGTAGGTATTCATACCTAATGATAAAATCAGGCGGGTGGGGTTCTATGGCAGAGGGCAGATAAAATGCAATTTTTATACGGTTTGTCGCATCCACCAAGCAGTAAATAAGGGCCTATATTGTTCTCTACCGTTGTCTACCGAGCTCTCTATGTTATTCTAAATCAGTAAGACCTCATCATTCCTCATCAGGGTGGTAATTATAGTTACTTGAGGGAAGGGGAACCACAAACACTGCATTGCTACTGTCAGGATTCCTGGCATCAAAAATCCTTGTTTACAAAGTTGCATCAAAAACCCATTTAGCAAAGGTCTACCTTTGTCATTGAACTAGAGTTTCGATAGAAATTAAAAGTAATTGTAGCATGATTTTTCAAATATTTTTCCTAGCTTGAATTATGTCAAATTAACTTTTAATCACAAACATTCTCCTTAATAGGAAAAAGTTATAACGGCCTATACAGTGACAATAGCACTTTGTAGCTGTAGACATAGTATTCTTAGCAATTAGCCTTTTCCTCATTTGGACATAAATCACACAGTTTTGTAGACTATAGGGCACATCAAAGACCCATGTGGGCGTGGCTTAACTATTGTATATTGGGAGAGTTTTTTACATGCCAAAACCATTTCTTTTTCTCATGTAATACTGCTGAGTTTTAGGCTGCAATTGTCTGCCTAAAGTAGTGTTTTTCAAGTCACACATTCCGATGGTGTGAATGAACACTGCATCCTGCATGTGACATGTGACGTTTATCCCACTGATGGATTCCCCGCGCCTTTTCTATGCAGCCTGGTTTAAAATGTAAATACTCCAATCGGATCTACATGTTACCTCATATCTTACGGTCACAAAAAAGGTACCGTGTGAGTTTGAATGACAGACAAATCAGTGAACAAATTTGTGAAACATCCAGAGAGTCCACACAGAAGGGTGCATTTCTAAATGTCAGTGTAAACTCTCTCGGCGGGTGAGTCCGTCATATCGGTATAATCTAATGGCATTCAGCCGTATGGACAGGACCTAATTGTTGGTTTAATGACTGCATTCGACACTACTGATTCTGGACTTTCTGTAAATGGGGCTATCCTAAAGATGCTCCCACCGGGTACTGCAAATACAGTAAGTGGCACATTTTCCTTTGAAATTGTCTCAATTCTCAAAAAGGTATTTGGGTATTCAGCTTTTTCGATGTGGTTAATAAATATTATAATTTAATGTGCATTACAACATATCTATTCAAACGAAAACTGTCAGGTGGATAAAGCTACCCATTTCTATGGTGGTAAAATTATATTGTGTGTTCTGCAATGTGCACTATATTCTGGGCAAGGGGTTCTTTGGAGAATATTGCGGTGATGGCATTTAAAAGGATTCGTTTGATTAACAGCCAAATAGCATTAGATGACATGACAAGATCAATAGAACATGGAGGTCTAGCATGCCCAGAATTATTTGCCGTTTCCTGGATGTACATCGGTTTTGCTGTGGCCTGGGACGATAACACTGACACTGTTTCCTTCCTTTCCTGAATGAGTGACTGAAGACCCACCCTAAAGTTATCTGGTGGTGTGGTGCTGGGCCCTTAAAGTAGTTGGGGCCTCCTAGAAAAACCTGCATCTTCAGAGGTCAGAGCTATCAACTGGAATACTAACTCAGTATGCCTGCACAGGACTGATTAATGCAAGAATAACCTAACTGTACATATATTACTAGAGAAGCTGTAAAGAACAAAGTAATTTACACAGTTATGACCATGGTTCAGCCTGTGCAGCTGATAACAATACATGCTTTCCGATGAGATTAATTCTCTAAGGTCCCTCAACCAATATTACTCTGAAATATCTGTCGGAGGGTGTAGTAACTTGTGAGTTTGAGATGACAGGACCCTTTTATTTCCGACACCCCTTTGGTTCCTGACGGACTCTGTAGAACTGTGACGTGTGGGTAATAGAATTCGTGATGTAGAATGTTCAGTTAATGGTTGCACGCTGAGCAGCCGCGGCCCGTGGAGGGGGTTCCGTGGGGCGGAAAGGCGGGGCGGGGGAAGGGCAGGGTGGGGGGTACTAAAAACCGGAATATGGATAATTGGAGGTAAGTAAACAATTAAATAAATAAAACGAATTTCGTAGCGCGCGCTGCATCACATTTTACCATGTGTAATGTGATCATTTGCAAATTGCCTGAATGGGGTAGGACACTACTGAGGCCAGACTGTAGGTGTCAGGTGATTCCACTTTATAATTTGTTTCAAAATGAGTATAGTTAAATATGAACTGTAAATGTTGAAATGTATTATGGTAGATAAATAATGGGACATAGACTGCAGTGCATGGCAAGTGGCTTTAACTGCACACTGTATCACTGTATTTTTAGGATGTTCAGAGGGGGCTATGAAACCCAATGCTGTTGTATGAAATCTGTTGGGGTAAGTCAGCAGAATGTTCAGTGGGTAAGATGGTAGTGCTACCGTTCTTCAGCTAATATGGGAATTCCTTTGGCTTTATGTTTTTGGGAGAGGTTATTTGCCAAAATGAGCTGCATAGTCAAGACAAAATACACTAGAGACAGCATAATGATTATGCTGATCTTGGGAATTACGTTTTCTCACAAACAATTTTCATTTATCCATCTTGTTCTCACAGTAGCAAAATATTATATCACCACAAGATCCATGTGTGTCAGTAAGACTTAGAAAAGGAGGAGTGCTAATGAGCATTGGCATACCTACAAAAATGCTTTCAAGAAAGTTAGGAAGCATTTTTATCATACTTGTCTAGGTTGAAGGATGGGACAGATATGATTTAAGCAACAATGAACAAAATAGAAGAGAGTGGGCAATAAAAGGAAAGGGCAGTGGGCAACTGGGAGGGTTTATTAATTGTGAAGAAATGTCTGGCACCGTTGATAGGCTGAAATTACGCTGTTTATATCCATATACGTTCACTAAAATCAAATTGACTGCATACTCTACAATTGGATTGGTTCAACCCACAAATGAACCTGTATTCCTGTTAATTCCTTAGATCTCAAGCACATGCATTAATGATCGCCCTGTGTATATATATGTTTGCATGCTTCGGTTAATTTCAGGGTGCATGCTTTTTTCATGCTTTGAGGGGATGGTAAGACAGACTTTAAATAGAGTAAATTCTGGTGAACAAACTGCTTTTATAAAAAGACACAGGGTCTGATTCACAATGGTAAACTGCAATGGAAATTTAGGAGTGTTTGCTATTCACAAAGGGATTTACGAGTAGTATCTTTACAAGTACGGAGCCCCTGTACATAAAAAGATAGGTCTTTAGAAGGGAAAAGTTACTGTAATACTACCAGTAGCAGTTGTTTCCACATGTTGATATTGAATGCAATTATTATTTAATTTCAAATGCTAATATTCAGCTGCCAAGAAGAAAATTAATTCCATCTACCTTTTTTGTCTTCTGATTTTATTGCACTTAATTTACAATTGTGAGTCCTTTTTAAGGTCTTGTTTAATAAAATATGTGTGCCTTTAATTCCTTAACTAGTTCCATTTCTGTTTGAGAAGCAGTTAAATCGTGAAATGTTTCTGAGGAATTTGTAAATGGTGCTTTTAAACCGGGAAGCAGAGAGGATGGGAAATAAAGAAACGTTTGAAAACGGTGTTTTTTCAGAGCTCTTTACACCAGATTTGTCTAAGAATACAGGTGGCCGAGTGTACACAGTTCCTGACAATTTCTAGAGTTACAGCTTTATCCACTAAACAAGCATCCTGATCCGGGTTAGCATACAGGGCACTCAACGGGAGTCACAGAGCACGTATATCAAATATCACTTATTTCACATCTTAGGCCTTCCCGCTTGGAGGTGCTTGAACCAATCCTGCGTCAACCCTTTCCGGTACTAACCGGCGTCTGGTAATGGCCCTTCCCTGGAGACCTTGCTCAGACATACTCCGACCAATGAATGCACACGCTTCTGTTTTTAAAAAAACACATGTTCAGCACATTTTGCTTTTGTGTAATGGAATATGGTTCAAGTTTGCTTCAGGAAAAAAAAAGAGTGTTCAACTGGGAGGACTTATGTCAAAGAGCAAAAGGTTTCATGTGTAGCGCAAGGGTATTTTTTCACTTTCGATAACGAGTATTGAGAAAATAGAAGGGCTTTTTTCTAAATGTTATCTTTGGTTTTCCCGAACAAAGAATATATATATATATATATATATTTTAAAAAGAAATCCATATTTTCAATTATGTTATAAACAGCTTTGTTATTAAGCAGGGAGGAATTGCAAAAACACTTATATGGGATATTGTTATGTGCACTTATAATATTGAAGTCTCCGAAAAGAAAGGTTTGAGAATGTTTGCTGTCTAGGATTCAGAATGTCTTTGCAAGTAAAAAAAAATGGCTCGTAAGCCTTAATGTTCTTCAAATCAGGGTATAATATTCCACGGGATATAACCACTAACTGAGAACACTATATCCTATTTAGATTTTCACAAATCATATATGCATGGTCTCAAACAATAACACAAAGGGGCCAGTCCTCACTAGCTCCACAAAAAAGTCAAATAAATAAACAAGATGGTCTGTTTTAAAAACAGGCACACATGTGCAGATGAAACAAACATGTTTTCTTCAAAATACTTCTTGAAAGCTGGAGTTGGGCACTTGTGAAAATATGAAGAGATCGATTCTGATTGCTCCTGTGCAACTCATAATGCTATACATTTTCAAACTAGGCCAGATATGAAAAGCACTGCAGAGTTCACAGTACTTGTTTCAGTTTCAGACAGTCCTGGTTTTTAGGACAGCATTCCCTTGCAGTTCATATAGCTTTGTTGAGTCATTTTACAAATATAAGCCTATTTAGTCCTACAAGTTATGTAAAAGAAATTTATAGAAATTGGATTGGTTTAACCCACAAATGAACCTGTATTCCTGTTAATTCCTTACATCTCAAGCACATGCATTAATCGATCGCCCTGTGTATATATATGTTGAGTCATTTTACAAATATCAGCCTATTTAATCCTACAAGTTATGTAAAAGAAATTTATAGAAAAGTAACATGTGATATTGGTCCACTTTGAAGCTATGACCTCCTCAAACTAGGTTTAAAACAATGTAAGTGTAAATACACTTAGGAGCATATTTTACAAGCCCTTATCGTTACTTTTCTTGACGTTGGGTTGGCGATAGGGGCTTCGCCTTATTCAAAAGGTGGTGTTAAGTCACTTAACATAGCTTAAATCGCTTGTGAATAAGGCACCCTTTCAAGCTATCCTTAGCTAGGAAAGGGGCAGGCAATGGGTGTTGTGGTGGGAGTTCCACCACAACACCCATTGTTTTTTATGCTGCCCCATATTTACAAGGGTGATGTAAATATGGGGCATGGCCAGAATTAAGACCAGGGAAAACCTGGTCTTACCATGGTGCAACGTGGAGGAATGTTTGATTTCTCCTCGTTCTTGCTGGTTCCATGTGTGTTGCATTGTGCATCACACATAGCAACAGCAAAACACTATTGAATGTTTTTGTGCAGGCAGGTTTCCCTTCCTGCACATGAACAATCATTTAAAAAAATGACATTTTGCAACTTCTATGTGTTCTGCATTAAGCAGCACACACAGGGGCTTATTTATGAGAAACTAACGCAGTGCAATAATTTGTTGTGCTATGCTGCGTTAGTTTTGAGGCACAGGGATGCAAAATATTTACAGCAATATGTTGCATCTCTGTGTCTTTCCCTGCGCTGGCGCACAAACTGCTGCCATGCGCCGGCACAGGCACCCTTGCACCATGGTGCAAGGATGCCTGGGTAGTGGGGAGATTGCTTTTGTTCAGGAAGGGGCACCTTCCTGTACAAAAACAATCACTTGAGGTGATTTAATCTTCCAGTGTTTGCTGTAGAATGCAGCACGCATTTAAAGAGGAAAAAACAAGGAGAAATTAAAATATTTCTCCTTGTTGCGCCTCGCTATGCCACCCCTGGCCGTGGCGTAGCGTTCTGACGCATTTCCACGTTTACGATTTCTCGTAAGTCTGGAAATGCAGCAGTGGACATTGGTGTTGCGTGGGAACACCCACAGCAACACCCATGTCACGCCTCTAACATGCAACGTGTTGTGTGAAATGGGGCGATATTTACGAGCACACATAAAGCCATGCAGAGTGGTTTTACGTATACTTGTAATTTCATGCAGCAGGTTGTGTTGCCAGTGCTTCACGCAAAAGTGATGCATCAACAGCGCAAGGAGATCATAAATAACCCCCATAGAATTTTCAAAATGTAGTTTCAGATTGTTTATGTGCGGGAAGGCACACCTTCCTGCACATAAACAATAATTCTCCTCAATGCAGGCACCCTTGCACTATGTTGCAAGGGTGCCTGCGTTGGCATTCGGCAGCTATATTCGGCCTGTGCAGGGGAAAACTCAAGGCTGCACTATATCCTTGTAAATACGGTGCAGTCCTGCATTTCAGAAGTGGTGGAGCACGGTGTTATACCAAGGAGGTTATCGCCGCGCTCCGCAACTTCCTTGTAAATGTGTCCCTTAGGGCCTTGATATGACAATGGCTGTCCATCAGACCACTAAAGCCATGGTAGCGATGCGGCACATGAAACAAGCATCCTGGGAGCGGTTACAGGGCATCACCCCTCATCAGTCAGGCTAGCTTGAATCCAGTGGCACAGTGAGCCCGGGACCCATGTCTGGACATACCGGGCACACTTAGGGCAAGAAAGCAAAAGTCACAGAGATGAAGGACGGAATGCAGAACAAATAAAACATTCACCCCCAGTCAAAAGATTTGTGTTAAATCCATTGTTCTTTTGCTCATTCTTGACCCTGTGCCTCATGGGAACAGTCCAGCCTGAACTGTTAAACCAGGTCCTCCCTGAACCGGAAACAAGCATCCTGGCACCGGTTTTGGGGCATCACCCCTCATCAGCCAGGCTAGCTTAAATCCAGTGCACAGTGAGCCCATGGCCCATGCCTGGACATACCCGGCACGCTTAGTGGGAGAAAGCAAAAGACATACAGATGATGGATGGAATGCATAGCAAATCGAAAATTCACCCCCAGTCAAAAGAATTGATTTAAATCCGTCATTCTTTTGCTCACCATGCCACCCCAGTTTAGACCCAGCCATACGCAAATCAGTCTTGACCTTGTTCCACAAGGGAACAGTCCATCCTGAACTGCCAAGCCAGGTCCTCCTTGGACCGGAAACAAGAATCCTGGGACCGCTTTCGGGGCATCACCCCTCATCAGCCTGGCTAACTTGAATTCCAGTCGGAATCCGGCGGGCGGTTTAATTATGACTTTGGTAGGCAGTACTGGGGGGGCAGCACAAGATGAGAGTTGTGTTCCTCTGGACACAGGGATTTGTTGTAGCAGCTGGGGGGAAGGTGTAGGTGTGTGCTGAGTGTGACTCACTGGGGCTGTCTGCCCAGACAGACCATATGGACCAATCATCCCCTCATCATCTGGACTTGCAAGAGTGGTGTCCTCACTGAAGGCTTGATCCTGGCCTGGAGAAGAGGTGTCTCTGTTTGCAGACAGTGGTCCACTGGCCCTGGACGTTGGTCCTAATATGGATTACAAAATATAAAAAGTATTAAATGTCTGTATTGTACATACAATCTATCTTCAGCTACAGATGATGCAACCTAAAGTAAAGAAAAACTAATGATTAATGGGATGTTGAGGCCTTTGTGTTATTTTCACTTTTTACTCCTGCAGGTTAATGTACACAGAGGCACACTTCAGTAACAATGATGGAGATATGTCCTGAAATGTAAATTGTTATTTAGGAACTGTACATTCCATGTACCAGGCATGCAACTCAACACAGTATAGAGGTTATTTGAGAGCTAAGCCATTTCAAGGCCTAGCAGCCTCCAAACAAACCATGGTTCAACTCATTGGATTAAATGGCATAGGTTTTCATAAGTACTCTGTAAAGTAAATAGTGTATCAATAATACTTATAATCAGCAGTGTACAGAACATGACTGGAAACATTTGAATATACATACTATGATGTCTGCAGGCAAGTAGATATATTCAATGGAGTTACAGGAAGGTGACAACATGCTGATTCAACACAGCAGATGAAATCTTTAAACATACATGAAATGGTGAATGACAACTACGTAAAGGTTTGTCTTTTGTGCATATGTGGAAGGAAAGGAAGGTAGGCCATCATCACATTGCTCTATTGTTTTGCAGAGACAAAAGCAGGGCATCATGGTAATTGTGGTCATTTGTGGACACTGTTGCCCATACCTATTTAAAATACTATTAATGTAAAAACATATTTATGATATGTACACATATGTGGATACGTTACAATACAACTTACAAGCACTATACCCTCATGTGTATATGGATGAAGTTTGGAACCTGTTTTTTAAAGTAGGACAACCTACATTGAGATACAGAAAAGGACTAGGTAAATGCAAGGGGTGATCCATGGAGGACAACACACAATCTGATAATACATACTGGTCATTGTTAAAAGATTGTAACAACCACGATGCTACTGATGTGGATCACACAAGGTATATCTGAAACTGCAGTTTAAATGTATATGTTTTGATAGGTGTTTAGGGATATTCTGAACAGCTAAGTTAAGGGAAAGGACTGCATTTGTGATTACTGAGATATACATAGATGTAACTTACCAGGCTTCACTCCACCAGGAATTCCTGTCACGTCTTCAGGATGTAGGATTTTCAAGACATTCTCCTCCCAGGGAAATAGTTATAATGAGGGGCTGGGAGAACCACTAGAATTTCTCTGGGCCCTCAGGTGATGCTTGGAGGCCAGGGAATGGACTCTCCTTGGCAGGACATTCCACCGCTTTCTAATTTCCTCCTGTGTGTGCATATTTTCAGCTGCAGCATTCACTCAGTTGACTATTCTGACCCACATTTACCTTTTCTGAGATATGGTAGTATTTTATACTTGTGCTCCAAACAATTGTGGCTCTACTGTAATAATTTCATCCACTATGACAGACTGTTATTACACTGCCTCTGAAAAACGTGGGTTCCACCTCACTGCCATTGTGATAAAAAAAAAATACTAGTGTCCCTACAGTTATTTATTTTTAAATAGAAGAAACAAATAGAAAAACAGAAAGAGAACAGGAAAACTACAAAACAGCCTGGATGTTCAGTGGCAAGGTCATCCTCAGAATGGTGGTCAGCAGTGGAATGGAAAAGCATCATGGTATGAAATGGAGTATGTTTTATAGTGTGTATTGCAGGTGTTCACAATTGTCCAATATACATAAGCTGTGGGCTGCCAACATCCATCAAACAGTTGCAGCCATAATCCAAGCTGACCCAGTTCCATGAAGGGCTCCTGCCGTCATGGGACCACCACTGGTATACCGTCAGCTCGACTTTGTTATCTAAATATTGTCGGCGCAATGCCATTATCCCAACAGCGACGGAGTGCTCATCGCCAGAATTGGAGTCCACCTCATCAGATGCGGGTTAAAGCTAGCCAAATGGAGTACACTCCATTGATGCTGATGGTGGCTGTGCAGCCATAGATCTAAATACGGTAGTCGGAACACCATTGGATTGACAAAGTACTTGGGACCACCAACGTGGGGGATGGGTGGTACTAGTCAAGATCTAAATCAGGCCTTAAGTCAGGGAAGGTGTTGGACACTAAAGGGGTGAAATTTCCTATTCCACTCCACTTCACAATAAGTCAGGAAAGGTCTTGGACACTGAAGGGGTGACATTTACTATTCCCACTCCACTACAAACTAAGTCAGGGAAAGTGCCGAACACTAAAGGGGTGACATTTACAATTCTTACTCCAATACAAAATCAGAGAAGATGCTGGATATTTACCATCCCCACTGCAACACAAACAAACTCAGGAAAGATGTTGGACAATAAAGGGGTGAACTTTGATAGTGCCACTGCAATGTAAAAAAAGTTAAGAAACATATCAAAAATACATTTAATAATTCCAAATGAAAGTTAAAGTCCTTAAGTAGAATAATATATATATTTTTTGTTTAAGAAATTTTTATTGAATTATCAAGAATGAACAAGAGCAAAAACAATCACAGAACAAAAAACCATATTACAAGCAATAATTATTCAATTAATATGGAAGTGCAAAGTACAAAACAGAAAAGGGAGAAAGAGAGAAGAGAAAGAAGAAGGAAAAGGAAAGTAGAGAAGGAGTGAGAAAATGAAAAAGGATACAAAACATTCTAAGAACCTTATAAGAGAATAGAAAGAAAAGAGATGTAAGGCATAGGAGCATGTGTAGAAAGGTAAGATGTGAATGGTAGCCAAAGGAGGTCAGATTTGATTTTCTGAGACAGAATAGAAGAAGAGACATTAGCAATTCTATGTTCATCACAAATAAAGTTCCACCAAGTCAATGAAGATACTTTAGAATTATCTTTCCAAGCTGACAAAATAACTTTGAATGCTAATGCAAAAAATAGGTCGATTAATAAATAAATAGAAGTGGAGTCATCAAAGTCAGGTGAGGAGGAACCTAGAAAAACATTTTGTAATGATAATATATTATCACAATTAAAGATTTTCATGCAAGTAGACCAAACAGATTTCCAAAAACTCAATACATTGGAACATTCATAAAGTTGATGTGTCAAAGTGCCGGTGAATTTAGAACAGGGCCAGCATAAAGGGGAAGAGGAAGGGGAAAACTTGGATATGCAGACAGGGGTAATAACTGCTCTATTGTATATAAAATACAAAGATTGGGTTATACGAGCTGCAGCAGAAACTTTAAATAACTTAGACCATAATTTGTCCCATGCAGAAATACAAAGTGACAAAGACAAGTCTGTTTCCCATGCAATTTGAATAGGAAATTTAGGTCTTTCAATAACAGGTACTGACAATAATTTATAAACAGGAGCGGCTTTAGGTCTGTGCAACCGAAATAAACTATATAATGGTGAATCCAGCTCACCGCTCCTTCTCCACCAAAGTTGTTGCATCCTAATTTTAAGGCTTTCGGTATTCACAGAAGGCATTTAGGAGTCCTAGAGTTAGGACTCCTAACTTCTGTGAATACCGAAATGAGTAAGTGCCTTCTGTGCCTTCTGTGAATACCAAAATGAGTAAGTGCCTTCTGTGAATACCAAAATCGTAGTAAGTTTAGGATTTTGTCTTAAGTTAGTTCTGTGAATCGGGCCCCTTGTCTACATCGGCCAACAAGAAGGCCACCGGTCTGCCCAAGCGAACAACGGCAGCTATCGCATTATGCGCTTGTCCAATGTAGTGGTGTGTAGCCCTATGGGGCATAAGCCAGCCTGATCTGGGTGAACCAGATCCACCATATGTTGCATTAACCTATTGGCCAGCACCTTTGGCAACAATTTAGCCACTAAGTTTAAGAGGGAGATCGGGCGGTATGAGGAATGCGACCCGGTTTTCAGAAACACCAGTATTTTGGCGTGTCTGCAATCTGGGGATATAAGAGCCATCTCTACTGCCACCTGATCCATTGCAAGATAATGTGGACCTTATTGGAACATATATGCCTTAAAGAATTTGGAGGGGAACCCATTGGGACCCAGCACCTTTCTGGTCCTCTGTTCCAATGATGCAACATTCAATTCCTCTACCATGAGGGGGGCCTTCAAGGGTTCCGAGGCCTCGGTCAACAGGGCCTTTGGAGGCATGTCCTCCAAGAAACTCTTGATTTGCGAGGCCGTTAAGAAGACATCTCTCTTGATGTATAAAGCTGCCCGCCACCGTGACTGGATCTGTAAGTAAAGCATCGTTGGCCTCGCACATCGTAGGGAGGTGGGTCAGCGTCATGAAGCAGCCTACCCAATTTATCTCCTCATTGATATATTCTACTCTGGGAAGCCATCCACGCACACCGTGCCTCCTCAATCAATTCCCCTTGATATTGCTGTTGTGTGAGACACAGTTGTCTTATTCCTGAGCCTCTCTAATTACATGATGTATGTATTAAACTCTGCTTATGTAGCTTGCGCTCTGCTGCTCAAAAGCTGATATCTACGCTGCAAATGGTAGGTTTCATGGCCTCCCACAACAATTCTACCAATGATGCAGTGTCTGCATTATGAGTAAAGTATTCAGTTAGAGCCTTGTGAATGTGGGCTCGATAAGACTGATCAGGGCGAGCTGCCAAAGAATCGGCGGCCAGCGCGAACCAATCAGGAGCCAGATGGTGACCGACAGGGCCGGACTGGGAACCCAGGGCAGCCCTGGCCATTTTGATGGACCAGCTGCTTTTGTTATTGGTAGACGATATAGCAGCATCATTGCAAAACCAGCCCCCACCGCTGCAAAACTGGCCCCCACCCTTCCAGCCTCCTGGGGAAAAGCCTGATGTCTGCTACGGCCAGTCAAGCCCTGGAAACTGGGGAATGGTCTGAAAGTCCTCTTGGTAAGATTGTGGCCTCTGACCCTCAGTGCGCATAGTACCGCAGAATGAAAATGTAGTCAAGCCTGGAGAATGACCCATGGGGCTTGGAATAAAAAGTGTAGCACGTGTCTTTTGGGGGATGCGACCTCCAAATACCCCTTGTTCCCCCTACGACCCCAAGGGCCCGCCACCTGTCTATGTCAAGCTGAATAACATCATTCCAGTACCCACCCACAATTGCCAGTACCTCTGGAATTTGTCCCCATACATCCACAACTCGGTCTACATAGCTCTGACTGAGGGGCGGGGGCATAAATGCTGCCAATTACCACCTGTTCCCAATAGATTGTCCCACGTATCAATATGTATCTGCCCTGTGGGTCCACCCACTTCTTGACCAGGGTAAATGGAAGTCTACGATGTATCATAATTGCCGCCCCGGGAGCCTCTAGTGAAACCCCCATGAAATACCTGTGTATACCCAAAAAAGGCCAAGCAGGGGATTATGGCACCCATGAGGTGTGTTTCTTATAGCAGCAGTATATCTGCCCCCAAGTGTTTTGCCTGTTGGAGCACCAAACCTTCTTTACCTTATCCAACATTCCCCTAACATTCCAGCTGATTTTACACAGCCTACCCGAGGAAACCTAAGTGATGCTATCTGTCATCCTGGCATAGG
Organism: Triturus cristatus; assembly: GCF_964204655.1. Lineage (NCBI taxonomy): Eukaryota > Metazoa > Chordata > Amphibia > Caudata > Salamandridae > Triturus > Triturus cristatus. The sequence goes on from NC_140588.1 coordinate 721,614,371, forward strand.
AGTGTCGCAATGTCATCGGTCAGTACATAGGGTCACCGCTGATGGAGAGCACAAACCAAACAGTTGGTTTGAGAACTTAGGGCCATATTATCAACATTATCGCCGCTTTAGCGGCAGGAAACTGCCGCTAAATCGGCAATAAGGGTCTTGATAATATGCCCTTGTGAATTCCCATAGAAGCCCAGGTTCTCACCAGAAGGGAATAATATGGCCCTAAGAACAATTATAGAACTTACCCCCACCCCAATACCTCAAAAACTGTTGAATCATCTGTCATGGAGGAAATTCCACTCCTGTCGCAACAGGAGGCAGGCAAAGGGCCCATCCAATGGATCCCCACACACTCCATCATCAATGTTCCGGTCTAGGAAGGTCTGGGTATACCTCACCAGCCATACAGTCCTTGTAGAAGAAAATGGGAACAAAGAAGTCCCGTAATATTGCCAAGTTCAAAGTTACTAAGGGCCCCAAGCTTCATGTAGCCAATGGTGTAATTTTCATCTTCCGAGCACAGTAGCTTCGTCCCCTAGGGCCCACTCTGCCTGCTCCCTGTTGCAGGGCTTTTAGCGTCATGACGGGGTTCTCCTGAGGAAGAGTCCAAGTCTCGGGGTGGTGGTGTATGTGACTTCAAGTGGCGCATCTCATCAGTCCAGGTGAAGACCTCCTCCGGCTTGTCGAAAAACATGATGCTTGACTTATAGACTATATGCAGCCAAGCTGGGTACAATAATATATCTTGAGGTCCCGGAGCCGGGCTTTGGCTGCTGTAAAAACTGGCACCATTGCTGCACTAATTTTATGTAATCCGGGAAAATCATAAGCTGATAGTAGTCATACCTGAGCTTCTCCTAGGATCTCACCAGTTTAAGTATAGTGTCCTGCTCATGATAGTTCAGGATCCTGGTGATAACTGCCCGTGGCTTATCACCCAGAGGCGGCTTCTGAAGCAAGGCCCAATGGGCATGCTCTATCATGAAGCAGAGGGAGAGAGCATTCGATAGAATACACATTGCCAGCCAACGAGCCAGGAATCTGCCCATGTCTTCGCCCTTGCAATTTTCTGGAATAGCTCACAACGCAAAGGTTATTTCTCCGGGCTTGCCCCTCTGTATGCTCTGCCCGCATGGCCAGGCCTCTAGTCAACTTTTCTAGGGTATTCATTTTTGCCTGGAGTATGGGCACTGCATCTTCAATGCTAGAAACCCTGGTCTCAGCTTCAGCGATTTGTTCCACGACATTGTGGGGGTACTGCCATAATAATGTCACGTCCTAACCCACTGCACCAATTTTTGCCTCCAACGCATCTCTGGATTGTGTAATCGTGGCCAGTAGGGAAGCATTATCCAGAAGCACGCCGGAACTGCCACCGGCTTCTATAGTCTGTGACCCTGGCCCTGTGAAGCAACCCATTGTACTCTGCTTTGACATAGAACCTGGGGGCTTGTCATTTGTGAGAGGCTGGCTCAGTATATAATATACATTTATGTAAGTGGAAACCTTGCACTGATCCAGACAACCCTTATGGTGATTTTAGTGGTCTTAAGCGACCTTAGAAAGTTCTATAGGTGGTAGCTGTAGAGAGCAGCCTTAAGGATTAGTCCAGAAGGAGTGTAAAGCAGCTTGTTTTACCAGAACATAATCTTATAGGTATAGATTAAATGAAAGGAACCACACAAGGTATTTATAAAATATGTATTAAATATAAGACACTCACTAGCACAAACAGATATCTCCTATCTGGAGATATACACAATGCACACAATACTATGCAATAGAAACACGTAAGTAGCACAAAATACAAAGTTGTCCCCAGGGGAATACCAAACCATATACTGAAATAGTGGTATGTGAACCACGACTCGAGTCAAGGATATACCCAGAGGACGTAGAAGTGCCAGGGACCCAAGGAACCACCCAAGGTGACTATCTAGGAGCCCTACTGAGGTCGTGTACAGTGTGGGAACACAACCGCGTTCTCCGTAAAAATCAACATGTAAGTTGCAATTTTAACAGAAGACGACCCTTCCCAGTGGACCCTGAAGAGACCCAGTGGAAGACAGGAGGTTGGAGAGCCACCCCACCCGTGGATACCTTAGAGACCAGGATGCCTGTCGAACCCAATGGAGGACTTCAGAAAGATGACGCTTCTGGAGAAGGTGAGAGTGTCCGGTGGAACCCAAAGGTGGATTCAAGATTGGAAGAACCTGCAAGCAGAGGGGACAGAGTCTATGTCACTCAGGAGTGACCAGGAGGCACGGAAGAGGAATGCCCACCAATGAAGGGTGCTGCAGAAGAGCTGACATTGACCTTGAAACTGCTGTTGCGTGGACCTGGCATTGGTGTGGCAGTCCAGGACCAAATCACGAGCTGTCCCACATTGGAGGTCAAGAGTTGAGGGGTCGGTGTCCAGCAGGAGCACCAACAAGCCTTGGCAGTTTCAGAGCCAGCAAGGTCCAGAAAACTCACCCCTAGCAGGGGAGTCAGGGCAGGCCTCGAGCAATCAAGGGACCACAAGGAATTCAAATGTGATCTTCTACAGGAGCCAGGGGCCGTAGGCACTGGTGTCGCACGTGGACCTTAAGCAGATTACCAAAGAAGAAGTCCCACGGTGCAAGCAATGTGGTGTGGTTGAAGATTCTGGTCAGTAGAGATGCTTGAGGCTGGGGCTACTTGGAGCCCAAAGATCTTAACGGAAGGAAACCAACAAGCCTTTGCAACGGCAACTTGATGAGGTGCACAGGGGTTGGTTCTTGTGGTTCCGATGAGGGATCCTGGCCTCAGACTTGGTGAGAGGACAGGGTATACCTCAAGGGATGTGAAGAACTACCAACTGTGTTGCTGAGCCTTTTGGAGTCCGTGGGAGGCCAGAATCAGCAGACTGGTCAGCTTAGTTGCGGTGCCTGCAGATGCACGGAAGTGACTCCTTCACTTCAAGGAAGATTCCTTCAGGTGTCTTGGATGCCCACAGGCCTTGGAAGATTTCCTGTATGGAGCACAGGCATGGATGATTCGCAGATGAGGAGGGCAAAGAGATTAGGAGCAGAAGGAGTCTTCCCGGTTGCAGCCTTGATGCCCAGACCGAAGTCCAGAGTGCCCAGACAGTTGAAGTGGTGTCTTTAATGGAATCATGTCCCATGACATATCTTGGGACCCACCCTCAGGTAAGCCCATAAGTACCCTAAGGAAAGGGTTGGGATGATTTTATGGTTCCCACCTAGGGGAGGGGTTGGACAGTGGGGAGGATACTCCCATGTCCTTTGTCCAGTTTTGCACCAGAGCAGGAGCCAACGGCATCAAATGTGCCACTCAAGCAGACTGAGTGGTGCTAGCAAGCTCTCCCACCCGGCCCCAATACACTAAACCCTGTCTGGGATGTGGTCACACCTCCCTGTGACAGGATACCTATTGTTCTGCCTTCCCCTGCTCGAGCTTGGCTCAGCAGCAGGAGGGCAGAATCGTGTCTCCAGTCGACAGCAGCCATGTTGTGCTGTCTGGGTCTATAAGACTGGTACCGGGAGCAGTGAGGACTTAACAGAGGGGCTTTATAGTGCTTGGAATCATACCTCCCACAAAATTTACAGTGTGGGAGGTATGATTCCAACATGTTTGATACCAAACACTATAACGTTCGTTACAGCCAGTTTCGATATGGTCAACACGTAATGACGCGGTGCCCCTCTATATGTTATATGGCTGTCTCACGTACAACCCGGGAGAATGGACTCGGAAGGCTGTAAAGGTGTCCTGCTCATGCAGGGGCGCCCTCACACTTAGAACCTAGCACCCTGCCTTCAGGATTGGAAAGGCCTGCTGTAGGGGTGACTTATAGGTTTTAAGGGCAGTGACCCTAGATATAGGGAAACCTATATCTTTTGCAAGTGGTGCTAGCACCAGCTTACACAGGCTGCAATGGCAGGCCTGAAGCTACAAATTGAGTGGTCTCCCATGGGTTTCATAATACATGCTTCAGCCCATGGCGGACCCCTGGTGTACCTATGCCCTTGGTACCTCAGTACCATCTACTAGGGACTGATAAGTGTACATCATTGTCCAATTTGCGATGTACCTAGGTATTTACCATAGCAATTTAGGGGAGTAATTAGAGAGACTGGGGTCCTGATTAGCAGGATCCCAGTCAGACTAGTCAGAAACAGCAGAGCACCAGGCAAAAAGTGGGGGCAACCAGAAAAGCAGATCCGACTTTCCCACATCCTTTGTCAGGATGCTGCAGTGGGTACAAACACAGGCTCGCTCCAACTCTCACCACACTGGCTCCCTCGCCTTCTCTAGCCATTGATACCCAAGCTCCTCTATATGCATAGTAGCCCTAGTCACCATTCATCCTCCTGGCTATGTCCCACAGTGGCCAATCGCCTCTATGGACGGGAACAGGCCACCCCCTAATGGGTGGCTCACCTTGTGTATGTGGTTCTCTAGATAAGGCCTCTCTCATGGATGTGTGGGGGGGCAGACCATGTGTGGCCCTCCTCAGTATGACCGCAGTTGCAGTAGTCCAGGGTCTCTCGTTTGGGCCTGGTCGGCCTCCTGGTGTCCGACCACAAGGGGCTGCGCTCTTCACAGTCTCATGCAGGCCACATCGGCCAGTCCAGGGCACTGCAGCAAGCCTCTGTTGATCCCACACTGGCTGATCTTCTGGTAGCCCGCCTGGCAGGAATGGGCACTCCAGCCGGCCCCAGTCTCCACAGCAATGGCCGCTCTAGACCTCACACTATGCTGCGTTGTGTCCGGCTTCTTTGCACTGCTGCATGGCCGGGCACCACCCACACCGCATCAACGGCAGATTCCGACAGGTGAAGCAGCAATCCCGGGTATTGACCACAGAGTCATCCTCTCAGGATGTGTGGCTCCCTTCTCCACTTTCTGTCGTAGTCATTCTTTACGGGGGTCTGTCCCACACATCGGTGCCACATGGCTGCCATCAATTGAGCCCGCACTCAACGAGTCAGGCACTGTGGATGATCCCAAACGCCTCCTCTTGGCTTCCAGAGTTGGCGTGGGGTCTGGAGTTGGATACCGGGGCAGTATTTAGGCAGGATGTTCAGATGGGCTATCGGAACTCACCTAGAGTGTGTCCTCCATGTTGGACCGCTAGGCCACGCACCCCAGTAACATACTTTCTATGTCTTCTGTACATCATAATTTTTTTTATCTGTCAAACAATATGATATTAAACACATTATAGATACCAACATGGTAATGTGTTTCCCATGTTTAAATAAGATGGAAAAAGAAGTAATGAAAACTGAATGCATTGGTGTCATCCATATCTAGGTAACAAGTGTGTGACACAATCCAAAATGCATTCCACAAACCATTCAGTAGGCAAACAGTCTGTGCCACTTACAAGGTGACAATCCAGAACTTTGACACCATGGAAGAAGGGGCATATTACATTGAATCAAATTAAACAGGCTAAATATCACTGATACATGGCCTCAGTTGGAGACAGATAGCCTGTCCTCACAATAGGAATCCTACACCAATAACACCAATAGTCCACCACATGGTAGTAAAAAGATTTAAAGCCACATTACCATTTCATGACACTGAGGCAGTACATGTCACAACCACCATTCAGTGGTGTGCTAAAAAACATTATGTTCAACTATGAGGAGACATAATTCACTCCTACACTGAACACCAATTGAAGATTTAGCTAATGTGAAGGAAGACAAATATGTTATGGTCTGACATACACATGTGGTTAGAGCAGGTTAAGCAGCATATATTGCCTTGGTGGCAACACCCCACAGAAAATGGGTCTGATACAATCTCATGAACTTCCTTTCAATCACAGTGCAAGTTGTCCATGTACAAGATCTGTCCATCCCAAGATCAACCCACGTTCCCTTTGTACTTTCCAACAGCAACATCTCACTGCAAATATCACAACTTTGAAATGTCCAATGGAAGATTACAAGGTGAAAGACCCTGAAACGGAATAACAAAGGAAAATTAATGATTTCACATCTACAATTGACTCAAATTACAAGTTAGGTGGACACATATACTTAGCAGAAGCAATGTTAATCTATGTCAATGGACACAGTAGTCAATGTAGGAAAACTCTGATCTACAAAAATATTTGCCTTGGACTTTCCTGAACTGATCATTTCTACCAAATTCCTATTGCATACTGATATGTTTCCTATGTCACAAGTTGTTCTGATATTGAATGTCATAATACATAATACATAATTACACTCAGGTGAAGAAGTGGTTAATGACATATTGACATAGGTCAATTGCTTCTTCCTCACCACTGTCATCTTCATTGGGCATTTCAACATCCTCATCCGGTGGCTCTTCAGAGTCTCCATCATCTATGATGATTGGGATGTTCCACTGCAGGGCAATGTTGTGCAGCATGCAGCAGGCAACTGTGATTTGGCACACCTTATTGGGTGAGTAGAGGAGGGCTCCACTGGTCTTGTCCAGATACCTAAATCTGGCATTTAGGAGCCCAAAAGCCACTTGAGGCCTCCATGTTCTTCCATGGGCCTCATTGAAGCGGACTTCCCCTGGCTTTTTTGGATTCCTCAGCAGTGCCAAAAACGATGTTCGGTTAGGATACGCTGAGCCTCCTACATGGAAGCAATACATTGATAGATTAGATCAGGTTCCAGCTGCTGACACAATTCCAGTATTTTTGCCTATTTAATCAGAACATTTTGATAATGTCCATTTCCTCCGTGGTGGGAAGGTCTGGAAACATTCTCAAGAGGACACCTTCTCCAACCCATACCCGGGTTCACATGTCTGCATGAAAGGAAAACAAACTATCAATAAAAAACTTGTCAAACAAGACTTTCACAATCAACACACATCTCGGGCCCGATTCACAGAATTAACTTAAGACAAAATCCTAAACTTACTACTTTTGGTATTCACAGAATGCACTTACTACTTTTGGTATTCACAGAATGGATTTACGACTACTAACTGTACGTCCGCACTCGGGCCGGAAATTCCGGCCCGGAGGCGGAGCTACCGGCCCGGAGGCAGAGCTTCCGGCCCAGAGGTGGGGATTCCGGCCAGTGGCGGAGATTTAGCCATGGCCAAAATCTCCACCTTTGGGCCGGAAGCTCTGCCTCCGGCCCAGAAGCCCCACCTCTGGGCCGGAATTTCCGGCCCGAGTGCGGACGTAAAGTTAGTAGTCGTAAATCCGTTCTGTGAATACCAAAAGTAGTAAGTGCATTCTGTGAATACCAAAAGCAGTAAGTGCATTCTGTGAATACCAAAATGGTAGTAAGTTTAGGATTTTGTCTTAAGTTAGTTCTGTGAATCGGGCCCCTCATGTCTAGGTTAAATAAGCAATCTTATTGTGCCATATATGTTACCATAATTTTCAAATATCTTTTCTACTGCAAATTGAGTTTTTTACATATCTGACATATTTGTACAAATAATGTGTCAATAATACATTTGATATTTGTAATTTGCAAATGTAAAGTTTTTTGAGATTTTTGCCAACAGAAGTATTACATACACAGCAGCACTATCGATGCCAAACACAGGAACGATTCAATATTTTATGTCATATTTTGCCACAAACAGTGTTGTACGTGTCTGAGATATGCATACATGGAAGCCACCATTTTGAGTGCTGGTGAGGAACACACTATTTAAAAATACACAGCTACACATCCTAAAAAGCTGGGTGCCTGACCTTGTCATCAGTGCACTGGCTATCCGACAGCTGTCTCTGGACGTTGACCGCGTAATAGGTGAAACACTCCATGACGGGCCCTGCAATAGGCTAACGTGTGTAATGGTTACACCCAAAACCCAATAGCTGTGTCCATCATGGATCGCGTATGCCATGTACTTGCATGCAGCGTATTGATAAAAGTTCATTAGCCTCCTAACACTGCAACCAGCAAGACCTCCTAGTAGTTTTTGCTGCTGTTACCAACCTTGCGGGCCAGGATGCCAGGCAAAGCACCTGAGTGGGCCCATGCCTTTTTCCCTGAGGAACTGGAGGTCCTCACCAGGGAGGTCTTGTCCCAGTACAGACAGCGGTATGGTAACCCAGTGGAACAGGTACATGTTTGAATGGGAAATGTTTGCCAAAGTAGCTTGTTCCCTCTTTGTCCACAGGATATTTGTACCCTTTTTGTTGATAAGTGAAGTGTTGTGATTGGAGTGTAATGAACTGAATGATTTAGCTGTGTGCAGGGTGGTGTTTGAGGATGTTAGAAATGTCTGTGCATTGAAATGAAAATTCACCTGTAACTATTAGCTGAGTTTTCAGTGTATGTTAACTGACAATTCCAGGTTCAATTAGAGAAACTGCAGGCACCTTACTTCCAGTCGCTAGTAGGCACTGTACCACAAGTTTAAGTGTAAACATACAGCCTAGATTGAATTGAGAGAAATGTAAAGTCCAAGTAAAATATCTAAAGTAATAAAGTTGTTTGATACTGTCCTGTCAAGTGTATGTACAGCCCATATTTTGTAATATGATTATCTGCAGGTGTTAAACATATTCAGAGAAAATATATTTCCTGTGCTACCAGTCTAAATGACCCAGACTCTCAATCAGCCAGACAAATATGTTCCTACAACACACACTTGTTCATATGTCATCCAAAACCGTACTTTCATAGGCACATGGCAGCACTCCCATACTGCCCTTAGTCACTGTATATGGTGCATGTCATACCATCTGACTCTTAGATGGTGAGGCATGATGAAAATGTAGCTGTACATTTGGTTATATTCAAATATTTTACTGGTTGTTTAGCCTTTAGTAGCTCACAATGAGCTGGATTCATCTGAAGTGGGTATTAATACATGAAAAGTATCTGATCCTTGGCTTAGATGATGTTTGTGTCTTGGATTGGTAATATGAGTGGAAAGAAAGCGCTGAGGCTACTACACAGATCACTGCAAATTACTGTTTGTTAGGAACTTTGAAAGTTTGAAAAAAAATCTGTAATGACTGTTCTGGGAACCACAGACGAACAAAAACACTCAAAACATCTTTTGTTGTATTTAGGCCTGGGGAGTGAACTCTGCTCCAATCACAGAGTGTTCTTCGCTCCACGCTCTGAAAAACTCTGCTCCATGAAGTAGAGTGTCGGTTTTTCTCACTCGCGCTCACCAACGTTATGTTGGCGAGCGATGAAAATCCAACTTTAGACCACTTCCTAACAAGATTTCTCAATGCTGGTGGTCATGGATGGTCGCGACCACTCGCATTGAGAAACATTTCACTCTACTTGAAAGGCATAAAAAAGCAGCGCCCTCTTTAGCTACACATGGTGTCTTTTGTGCTGATTTTCTAGTGTGGGACAAACACCAGGTGCTAAAAATCAGCGCGAACGGTGTGACCCAACACACTCCACCGCTTTCTGGACTCTACGTAGCATGGTGGAGTTTTTCAGTATGTGATACTCGACGAACTCCACCAAGGCCTTGTTGTATTTTGTTCTCATCCATGTAGGTCAATGGCCATCAAACGCGGGATTTGTGGCACAGTCTGCATTACAGGAAGACATGGGAGGACCACCGATGCTGGACCAGGATGTCAGCAGAAGTCCTGCTCGGCCAGGCTTCCCAATGAGACAAGCGCGTGCCCCACACTCTTACTCCCCTAATGGCCTGCAATCTTGCGGTGGCCTACCCAGAGCCTGATGTGCAGTTGAGGGCCCAACAGCAGCATCAAGGAGGTGAGTCATTGCATGTAGCTAATCTTATTGCTTAAGCTTTTAGTTTACAGCAATGTTGCTTGGCATCAACATGACGGTTGTCATACATCCAACGCAGACAAGGATTTTTGGAGGTTAAAGTTTTTCAGACGGTGTCCGATGCTGTGTTTGGTGTATTGTGTTGTGCTAAAGGTTGTCACTAGATTCCTCATGACAAGCCAAGTACTGTTTTGAACAGACAAATGACTGCATGCAAAAAAGGGGTACTTGCATTTTCTCCATGATATCAGCCACAATTGTTCCAAACATGCCATCATTTGAGAATTGGGTCGGGTGTGATGTTCCATCACATAAGTGAGTATGTATTGTAGGCCCTATTCCTGCTGACATGGCATAGTAAGCACTGATGAGACAATTCATGTTTCAGACTTTACATTGGTAAGTTGGTACAATGAAAATATGATCATGAGCATCTGAACCAAAAGGACTGGAAACATGTGGTGTACAATGGCATCATTCCTTATCTGAATTGTGTTTCAATAGCAAAATGCAATTAATTTCATGTAGACAGTAGCAAATTGTCATGAAGCCTCAGTCCTTCCCTAAAGTGCATGTAAGCCAGTCTGTGTGAACCAACTTGAATTTCCATGCCAGACTGCATTGATTGAAACAGACAGGAATGTGTCCACATTGTGACAGAGTTGCACATACCCCAAATGGCATTTGGATGCCCTTAGTTATTTCCAGATATGAAAACAATGATGTTGAGAAAAGTGATACTTAAAAGGACAATTACAGATGGAAGGTTCCATCACATAGATGTTGGAGTATCCCATCTTGATAAGTTTAACATAAATAATATTGATATTGATATTTGTACATATGTTATAGTAATATTTAATATATGCCTTAGTATTTTTGTGATATTTTTGAAACTTTGTTTTACGTGTATAATATTTTATAATATTTTTTCAGAAAATGGTACAAATGTTTATAACCTTGTTACTATTTTTCCCATTCATTCCTGTGGGAGGATAGTATTTTTTAAAAACTTTTATCAGGCGGCCATTTTGTTCTACCACAATCTATATTTCAATCAATCAAATTATTTATAGAGCGCGCTACTCACCCTTGAGGGTCTCAAGGCGCTGGGGGGGGGAGTGCTGCTACTGCTTGAACAGCCAGGTCTTGAGAAGTCTTCTGAAGGACAACAGGTCCTGGGTCTGTCGCAGGTGGGTTGGGAGGGTGTTCCATGTCTTGGCGGTGAGGTGGGAGAATGATATGCCGCCAGTAGTCGCTCGGTGGATGCGTGGAACGGTGGTGATGGCGAGGTCAGCGAGGAGCAGTGATGTGGCTGTGGTGTGGGATGTCGAGGATGAGGTGTGCGGAGGTGTTACGTATGCATTGAAGTCTTTTATGGAGTCTGGCCATGGTTCCTGTGTAGAGGGCATTGCTGTAGTCCAGCCTGCTGCTGATGAGGGCCTGGATTACAGTCCTTCTGGTTTCGGTGGGGATCCATCTGTAGATCTTACGAGCATGCGGAGGGTGTTGAAACAGGAGGAGGAGATGGCATTGACTTTCAAGGTCATGGATAGTGATGAGTCCAGGATGAACCCCAGGTTGCGTCCGCGGTCGGTGGGTGTCGGTGAAGCTCCCAGCGCAGATGGCCTCCAAGAGTCATCCTAGGTGGATGGGATGGAGCCGAGGATGAAAACCTCCGTCTGGTCTGAATTCAGTTTCAGGCGACTGTTCTTCATCCATTTGGCGACGGCCTTCAATCCTTCGTGGAGGTTGGTTTGGCGCTAGCGGGGTCCTTGGTGAGGGAGAGGATCAGCTGGGTGTCAACGGCGTATAAGACGATGTTGAGGTCATGTGATCGGACGATGTTGGCGAGCGGTGCCATGTAGACGTTGAAGAGGGTCTGGCTGAGGGATGATCCTTGGGGTATGCTGCAAGTGATCTTGATGGCCCCAGATCAGAATTGAAGGAGACGGACTCTCTGGATTCTGCCGGTGAGAAAAGAGGTGATCCAGTCTAGGGCTTAGTCACGGATCCCCGTGTCATGGAGGCGTGTGCGTAGGGCGTGGTGGCAGACGGTGTCGAAGGCGGCCAAGAGGTCCAGGAGGATGAGGGCCACGGTTTTGCCGCTGTCCAGCAGGATCCTGATGTCATCGGTGGTGGCGATGAGAACGTTTTAGGTGCTGTGGTTGCTGCAGAATCTGTATTGGGACGAGTGCAGGGTGTTATTCTCCTCAAGGAAGTGGGTCAGTTGCTTTTTGACAATCTTCTCGATGACTTTCGCTGGGAACGGGAGCAGGGAGATGGGCCGGAAGTTCTTGAGGTCCTTCGGGTCTGCCTTGGGTTTCTTGAGTAGGGCGTTGATCTCGGCGTGTTTCCAGCTCTCTGGGAAGGTGGTGGTCTCGAAGGAACTTTTGAGGATCTTCCGGAGTTGGGGTCTGATGGTGGAGCTAGCTTTGATGAAGATGTGATGGCGGCAGGGGTCGGTTGGCGATCCGAAGCAGATGGTTTCATGGTTATGATGGTGTTGTCGTTGTTTATGTGGTTCCAGGAGAGTAGGAGCCTGCTGTGGCTGGGGGTGGAGAGTATGAGCTGTTGGCGGCTGTCGGGGGTCTGGGTGTTGGAGCCGTGGTGGATGTCTGTGATCTTGTGGTGAAAGAAGTTGGCTAGTGAGTCGCAGAGGTCTTGCGATGGAGGGATGTCGTTGGAGCTGGAGCTGAGGTTGGCGAGTTCCTTCACGATGTTGAAGAGCTCTTTGCTGTTGTGCGCATTGTTGTCAATGCGTTTCTTGAAGGAGGTCCTTTTGGCGGTTCAAATGAGTTGGTGGTGCTTGAGGCTGGCGATCTTGAGGGCAGCATGGTTGTCCGGTGTCTGTTCGAGGCGCCACTTCTTCTTGAGTCTTCAGCAGGTCTGCTTGGATGCCTGGAGGTCGGTGGTGAACCAGCTGGCCCTTCTGTCGGTGTGTCTGTTTGATGGTTTTTTGATCGGGGCAAGAGTCTTGGCGCAGTTGTCAATCCATTGCCTGAAGTTGCGGGCAGCTGAGTCGGGGTCGGTTGGGTCGGTTGGTGGGTCTCGGGTGAGGATGGTGATTAGCTGGTCTTCGGTGACCTTGTTCCAGCTACATTGGGGGATTCATTGAGGGTGGTTGTGCGTGGTGTGTTTCTCAAAGGAGAAGTGGATGCAGCGCTGGTCGGTCCAGTGGAGTTCGGTGGTGTAGCTGAAGGTGACGTGGTTACTGGCAGAGAAGATGGGGTTGAGCGTGTGTCCGGCGGAGTGGGTGGGGGTTGTGATGAGTTGTTTGAGTCCGAGGTTGGTGAGGTTGTCGAGCAGGGTGGTTGAGTTGCAGTCGTCGGCATTCTCGAGGTGAAAGCTCAGTTCTCCGATGAGGATGTAGCCTGTGGAGACCAGGGCATGCAAGCTGACGTTGTCTGTGATGGAGTTGCTGAACTGAGGCCGGGGTCCGGGCGGTCTGTAGATGAGGGTTCCATTGAGGATGGTGTTGTGATCGGTTTGGATCTGGAAGTGCAGGTGTTTGGCAGTGCTGAGGGTGTCATCCGTGCTGGTTGAGATTCTGAGGGTATTCCTGTGGACGATAGCCATTCCTCCTCCCGGTTTGTTGGTGCGATCCATGCGGGTGATTTTGTAGCCATCCAGGATGGCTATGGAAGTGTCGGGTGCCGATGCAGGGTTAATCCACGTCAGGAAGGCAACTTCCGGGGAGGATGAGTCGAGTAGATCCCAGAGTTCGATGGCGTGCTTGTGGCTGGAGCGGGTGTTGAGTAGTATGCATCTGAGATGGTTGCCTCCTGCCCTGGTGGGAGGGACAGGACATGCAGATGTTCGGCGGCTGGTGAAGCTGCAGCTCCAGCAGGAGAAGGGTCCGTGAGTGAGCTTCGGGGTGGCCTGGAAGCAAGCGGATGATCGGCTGGCATTGAGTTTGTGAAGGATGTTGGCGTCGTAGCGGCGTCGGGCATCTTGGCTCTCACGGGGGCCAGTGGGTCATGCGCTGGGCGCGGTACAGGCGTGGACGGACACAGACGGGCATGCCTTAGGCGCACCTTTGGCACGCCAGCTGTGCACCCGCTGCGCGCGGTCGCCATTATGAAGGGGGGTGGGAGGGAGGAGCAGCTGCAGGTGCGGGGAGCAAATGGGCAAGCAAGGGGGGTGGGGCCGCAGGGGACGCAGCGGCAGGAAGGGGAAGTGTCAGAAAGCCGAAATTAGGAGAGAAAAGGAGCAATAAGCAATAGGTAACAAAAAAAAATGAACGGTGAAAGACAGTGAAATTAGGAGAGAAGGAGAAGTAAGCAGTAAGTGAACAAAATAAATTAAAGGTGAAAGGCCGTGAAAAAGTGAAAATCTTAGGAGGCAACGGAGAGGCAGATGGGGGAAAGGCCAGAGGCAGAGGACCGGCGCGAACTCGCAGCAGCAGCGAGGCGGGAACACGGGCACAACAGGTGGAGCTGTGTAGCGTGGGGAGCGACCCGCCTGGAACCAGGGTCAAGCGTCGCGCCCCACTTTATTGGTGTTATTGTGGGTCTTTTTTGGAAGGAAGAATTAGGAGTTGGGAGCTGCTGTTCATCAGAACAGGCAAATTAATTTCTGTGTTTTTTAAAGTGATTTAAGGTAATGCGGATGTAGTATAGTTGTCTAAAAGATGTGTGTGCATTTTATAGCATTTTTAATACGATTTTGTATTGAGTTGTTTTATCATGTTTTTTTCTATGTAAAGTTAATGAATGTTTAACGTATGTTTAACATATATGTTGCTAACTATGGGGTATATTTGCAACTAAATGTCGCAGCACAGCGCTGCAAGCAATTTAGCAGCGCTGTGCTGCGTCATTTAAAAAATGCAGTAATGTGCCCGTTTGACAAGAATACAGTGCACCCATGTGTTTTCTCTTATGCCGGTGCTAAAAAAAGCTGCCGAGCACCATAGCAGGCACCTTTGCACCATGGCGCAAGGGTGCATGAGTTGCAGGGATGATTATGCATGTGTATGAAGGAGCACCTTCCTGCACAAAAACAATAAATATTGGCATCTTGCTCCTTCTATGTGCGCTGTAGAATGCAACACACATAGAAAGAGCAAAGAGAGAGGAGAAATAAAAGTATTTCTCCTTGTTGTGGCACTTTAATGCCTCCTTTTCAAAGTTGTTAGTTTTGGTGCTGCCTCAGATTTACAGATACTTGTAAATTTGGAGCAGTGTCAAAAAACAATGAGTGGGGCATGAGTACGCCCACAACAACACCCATTGCACTGCCCTTTACCGCAGAAAACTGCGGTGAGGAGACCTAAATTTATAAGGTAGCGTTAAGCCACACAAAGTGGCTTAGCGCTGCCTTGTAAATATGGAGCGGGGCATTGCGCCACTAGGGCATCGGATATAGTGGAGCCATGGTGGCACAAAGCCCTTGTAAATATGCCCCCATGTTTGTATGTGTTAGAAAGTCATCCTTTTGCCCTTTTCACCCCCATTTGTTTGCTGAATGATACTGATGTTAACTGACTCTGACTGTACCATGGGCTCTGCTAACCAGGCACATGGCCAGTGCTATGTGTAAAAAGGTACATTTAATAGGGTACAATTACAATTGGCAATGACAGACCCTATAAGTCCCTAGTAGAAAATAGGACTGGGGGTTCAAACTACCTATAAGTCCCTAATATGTAATAAGCATAGACGTTTAGAGGCCCAGCAGATTATCTACACTTGCATGTGTTCAGTGCTGAGTGCCTGCTGTCATTTTAAAGTCAACCTTTAAAAACTCGGCTTTTGGGGTGTTGGCACTTCAAAAGGGATAATCTGTCTTTTTATTACATATTACGTACCCTCAGGGTCTCTCCTAGGTGTCCCAAGGGTGGGGGCCATGTAACTATAAGCAGGGGCTTTATAAAATATGTTTTATATGCCCTGGTGAGGGAAAAACTGCCCATTTAATTTTTTCCCCTTGTAGATACTTAGCTCTATAGGCTAAGATTGCAATATTTTATTTTGTTATCAATATTGCTGGGAAAGGAGTAAAATACCATTCAAGGACTTAAATGATTGATAAATCCAACAACTTGCCACTGTTGAACTTATAATAACTAGGCCTGGGCTAAAATTTCGTTCCGTTTGCGGAAATTGTGATAATTTGACATTTTTGCGTTCCGCGGAAAGTGCAAAAATGTCAAAATTTCCGCATTCCGCAGCTTGGCGATAATTTGTTTCTTGCTCGCGCTGTAGAATAATACATTCTCGCGTGCGCGCGATCGCCTTACCTGGATCCCTGCGTTCGCCGACAAGTTTTCTTGATCCGGTCGCGTTCTCCATGAGATGTTGTATTGTTTTTAGCCATTTGCGCTGTCTCGCGACAGTTCGCGCCCGCAGTGATGTCATGCGTCACGCGATCACGTCTTACTTCTCGCGATCATGCACCGCGAGACAACTGAAAACAAGATGGCCGTGCCCGCGAGCAACCACATGGGTAAGTTGGCAAGCCACAACCATGCAGAAAATCTCGCGAACCTGCGGGAAAAAAACTTCCGCATCTTCGTGATATTTCCACGTGTTTGCGATAATTTTGAACATTTTCGCGATAATTTGCGAAAGTGGATTTTGCAAATTCCGCCACCCCTAATAATAACTAGTACAGAAGAGAAGTTATGGAACTTTCTCTTCTGTAAGCCAACATCCAGCCATCTAGTGGTCTTTACTGATTGGTCAGCTTTAACAGGCTCAGCCAGGCTGCTTTGATTAGAAAATATGTGGCCTGTCAGGAGCAGAGGTTATCTGATGAGAGCGCACTGCAGCTGTGGAGCTTAGGTCCTAGAAAGGGGTTTGGGCAAATCAAACGGAGCTCAAAAAGAGAGCAGATCAGTAAGGAACGCTAGGCATACCTACCCCCACATCCTGGGCCCCAGATAGATGGTATGCTTAGAAGAACAATTTGCAGAGGACAGGGCAAGAGAGCTAATGGAAGTGAGCCACACTGTGGGTTGATTTGGGTAGCTCTTACTCCTCTGGCGAGAAATCATCCTTGTTGGATTTTGGAAGTGCAGTGCTTTGTGGGAAAAGAAGATGCCACACTTTGGAGGAAATTGTCATGCTTTTAGGTGGCACCCAGCATCTCATTGGACAGAGGTAAACACTGATTGTCACCACAGAACACTGAATAAATATCTGAGAGATGCATGGTATCTTAGATATGCTGCCTGAAACTACAAGAAAAAGAAGGGCTGCCCTGCAGGAATCTGGATCTGCACCCAAAGGCCCACACTCTGAAGACTGCATATACTGCACAATCTGGTACTGCAGCCCAGGGACTGTGCCTTGCTTCAACAAGGATTAAGGAGTGTGCGCCCTGCAAGCTACTTGTTAACAGAGCCTACCTGAATCATCTCCACCAAGAATCTCCATTCTGAAGTGTGTCCAGTGGACTTTTAAGGATTTGGCCAGGTACATTTTGGGAATAGTGGTCCAGACATCCCAGAGACCATCTACGAGATTCCATTACTTTGGATTGGTGATTTGGACACTTTGAAGCTACGAGGAGACCCTTTTGGAGAACTTTCTTGAAAAAGCTCTATGAGGTAACCGAGGTCAAGAGTCAAGCCAACTTCCTTCAACCGTAACCTGGCCAGGATTTCTGGTTTGTCCCACTGAAAATTCTGGAGCTCCAGACATCCTGGATTTAGCCAGGGCCTTGGGGAAAGTCGAGCCTACAAACCCTCACGGAATCTGGCCTGCTGTGGAGGGTCGAGCAGCGTCAGAAGAAAACAGCTCCAGAAAAGTTTCTTAGAGAGAAGATAACATTTTTACCTGGGCTTCCCACTTAGGGTATCTGACCAGGGGCCCTATTATGTATAGGGCCCACGTTCCCTGTTTGCACCTGGTGCACCTTAAAACAGGTGCACATAGTGGTAAACACCCAAAATATCGTTTCCAAAATATCGACTGCCCAGAATATCGAAGTTAAAATATAGAGTGGACAGAATATCGACTCTACAAAATATATATAGGTCAGAATATCGAAATTGGGGTACAAAATATTGATTACCAAAATATAGACCTTAAAAATATCGATACCATAATATCGATTTTTAAAATATAGATTACCATAATATCGAATTTTTTTGTGTGTTATGTATGGTAGTATATGTGTTAAAATGATGTATTATTGTTGTAATGTATGTTTAATTTATTTAAACAAATGAATGTTATGTAATTTAATTATTGCGTAATTTAATTCCGTAGCGGGTTGTGGGTTTATAGAGGAATAGGCTGGGAAGTAATTTAATTATGGTTAATTAAATGTTAATTATATTTATATGTTTTGATAATTCATTAATTGATAATTAATTATTAATTGGTAATTTATTTTTATTAATTGGTAATTAATTTATATTAATTGATTAATTGATAATTATGTTAATTGTATTTATTAATAGTAGCGGGTTGTGGGTTTGTAGGGGAATTGGGTGGGAAGTAAATTAATTGTAATAAAGTAAATAATTAATTTTTTATTTATGTGTATTGATAATTCATTGATAATTAATTAATAATTGGTAATAAATTTGTATTAATGGGTAAATAATTTGGATGAATTGCTAAATAATTTTTATTATTTGCAAAAATATTTTTATTAATTGATTAATTGATAATAATGTGAATTGTATTTTTTATTATTGGGAGCGGGTTGTGGGTTTGGAGGGGAATTGGGTGGGAAGTAAATTAATTGTAATAAAGTAAATATTATTTTTTTATTTATGTGTATTGATAATTGAAAATTAATTTTTAATTGGTAATTAATTATTATTAATTGGTATTAAATTTTTATCAATTGATCATTAATATTTTTAAATGGTAATTAATTGTTATTAATTGGTAATTATTTTTAATTAACTTTTTATCAGTATAGATAACTAATGTCATCTTATATTTAATTTAAATCATTAATTTCCCTACTTTTGCACTCTCTGGAGTGGGAATAGTAATTTTTACCTCTACGCTATCCAACGCTTTCCCTACTGTTGCACTTTTTGGAGTTGGAATAGTAATTTTTACCTCTATGCTATCCAATGCTTTCCCTACTGTTGCACTCTCTGGAGTGGGAATAGTAATTTTTACCCCTACGCTATCCAACGTTTTCCCTACTGTTGCACTCACTGGAGTGGGAATAGTAATTTTTACCTCTACGCTATCCAACGCTTTCCCTACTGTTGCACTCTCTGGAGTGGGAATAGTAATTTTTACCCCTACGCTATCCAACGTTTTCCCTACTGTTGCACTCACTGGAGTGGGAATAGTAATTTTTACCCCTACGCTATCCAACGCTTTCCCTACTGTTGCACTCTCTGGAGTGGGAATAGTAATTTTTACCCCTACGCTATCCAACGTTTTCCCTACTGTTGCACTCACTGGAGTGGGAATAGTAATTTTTACCCCTACGCTATCCAACGCTTTCCCTACTGTTGCACTCTCTGGAGTGGGAAAAGTAATTTTTACCCCTACGCTATCCAACGTTTTCCCTACTGTTGCACTCACTGGAGTGGGAATAGTAATTTTTACCTCTACGCTATCCAACGCTTTCCCTACTGTTGCACTCTCTGGAGTGGGAATAGTAATTTTTACCCCTACGCTATCCAACGTTTTCCCTACTGTTGCACTCACTGGAGTGGGAATAGTAATTTTTACCCCTACGCTATCCAACGCTTTCCCTACTGTTGCACTCACTGGAGTGGGAATAGTAATTTTTACGCTCTCAGTATCCAACAAAATCTTGACTTTTTTAAATTACTTATATTATGTTTACATTTTAAGCTATTTTATATTATATTATGTATGTTTTATTTAATTGTTTTTAATATTTAATTAATTTTATATTATTTTTAATACATTTAAAAAATTCGATATTTTGGCTAACTATATTTTGACAGTCTATATTTTGGAATCAATATTTTAATACATACCTGTTTGTAGATAGGGAGTCGATATTCTGTCCCTCGATATTTTAGTGTCGATTTTTTGTATTGTCGATATTTTGTCCCTCGATATTTAGTCACTGAACCGCACATAGCGCAAACAGGAAAAGTGTGCTCTGTTACATAGAATGCACTGCCCCCAGGTCAGCCACAAACTCGTGTTTCTCTGGGGGCAGCAATTCAAGTGAAATACAGATCACCTTTAAAGCAGCCGATCCGTATTTCAAAGTGCAGGCAGCAACCTGCCTGCACTTTCAAAGGGTATGTCTGGGCTGTACATAGAATCCCCTTTCCCCCCTCCAGAGGGCTTCTTTCAGGGGGCAAAGTGACAGCAGAACACCTTTTTAAGTGGTGCACTGTCTGTGCGCCTTCTGAGAGCTTCTTTGCCTCTGCGCCCACCTTGAAGAACCAGGGCCTTATGGGCCTGGCGGCGCAGGGCACGCCTTAATCTCCTGAGTTCACCTGCTTTGTAGAACAGAGACACAGGACATTCTGTTGAGCGTAGAAGATCAGGTTTATTAGCTGCAGCTAAGTACAGTTGTCCCAGAAGTACACTCAGTATGTTCTTAGGAGACTGCCGCTTTACTCCATGGCGCACAATCTTTTATAGCACATAGATTACCCAAGAACACTCCCAATGCATACATGGTTATCCAATGAGAAGAGTTTGAAAACAAGATATAACCAATGAGAAAAGTTTGAAAACAAGATATCAAGTAAACCAAATAAACCTCTCTTCCAACTGTTTTTGTCACCCCTCCCCACAAGTTAATCAGTGGTAGTGTCTAAAACTCAACTTGCAGGTGGCAGGACATATTTGTATGCTTTGGAGGACAGTTGTGAAATGAGAGAATACAAGTAGAGAACAGCGAAGGCCAGAAGATAAGATAAAGTCAGGAAAGAATGGTGTGAACCGACAGACAGTTGAGACAGGGTTTAGTCAAACTAGACGAGGATTAGTGGACTCAGCCAGTCCCTGACATCAGTCTCGTAAACAGAGGCAGAAGGTTATTTGACACGTCGCAGTAAGATCAGCAGAAAAACTTTGTTCATTGTGCTGCCTGAGTGAGGGCAACACAAAATGGCGGTGGAACACAAAAAAATGGTGGCTGAATACAAGCGAGATCGAAAATCGAATTTCCTCAACCTCAGTATACGGCGTGGGTGCAGAGGAAAAGGGATTCACTCATTTGCATGGGGCCACACACCCATGCAAATGAGGGAATGCCCTCTTGAGGAAGCGCTGGTTCTGCATGTGCGCCGGTGCTCTCAGTATTGCAGAAGGAGATGCACAAGCGTCTGCTGAAACTTTCTTAATACCAAAGTGCCCCGGGGGCCTGCAAAGTGGTCTCAAGCACCCATTACAACCCCGGGGAACCTTGTCTAATACAATCCCAGGGGTCCATCATAATCAGATGTCCCAAAGTGGCACTATATGTTTTAGACACTACAGCGGACTGACAAATAGAAATCGCTGCTACTGCTGTAGCTTTAAGACAACTAGGCAATGGCTTGGCTACTGGGTCTAACTCTAACGTAGCTGAAAAATAAGCATATGGCCGCTGTTTGTCTCCAAATCGTTGTGTTAAGACTGACAACGCACAACCCTCTCTTTCATGGACATAGAGCGTGAAGGGCTTACTGTAATCTGGAGTACCCAACACAGGAGCAGAACACAGAGCAGTACGTAAATCAGAAAAACTCTTCTGACATTCGTCAGTCCAAGGAAGGGGTTGGGGTGTGTCTTTCAAAGTGAGCGCTAACAAAGGTTTGGCCAACAAAGAAAAATTCGGAATCCACTGTCTACAATAAGAAGTGATGCCCAGAAAGGCGCGCACCTCTCTTTGTGTAGATGGCACAGACATTTGCGCAATTGCTTGAATTCGTTCTGGGGTTAATCGCCTTCCCTCCTTTGATAAGAGATGACCCAAATAGGTAACCTCTCGATGGACATATTGTAGTTTAGAAGGCGAAACCTTATGATTAAGATCAGACAAGTGACGTAACAGTGCAACAGTCACATTCTTGCAGACATCCTCTGAATCAGCAGCAATCAACAAATCATCCATATATTGAATAAGATTAGCACCTGGGGGCAAAGGAAAAACATCGAGCTGACATTTCAGAGCTTGACTATAAAGGGAGGGGCTTTCACAATAGCCTTGGGGTGCGCGCTTGAACCGGAAACTTCGGCCTCCTAGAGAGAAACCAAAAATATCCCTACTCTCTTTGGCAATGGGAAAGCTGAAGAAAGCATTTTTCAGATCTATAACAGAAAACCAAGCCGCTGAGGCAGGTATCATAGTTAACAGGGCAGTGATATCTGGAACAACAGGAAACTGTGGTACAATAATTTTATTGACCTCCCGAAGATCAATCACAAAACGATAAACAGGAGGCTTAGAAGGATCAGTGCGTTTAAGAACAGGAAGAAGAGGACTATTACATACATTTCCTCTCATTTCCTCAATCACACCCTTCTGAACCAAATCATAAATGATATCCAAAAGTGCTCTTTCACCTTCATTGGAAATTCTGTATTGAGGAATGCGTGGCAATTTAGCATTGGGCTTGAGAGTAACAACATAAGGCAGGATCTCAAGACAACCAACATCATTTGGACCCGTAGCCCAGAGCGTTGCAGGAAGAGAGAGCGATTCAGGTGGGAATTGATCTTTAGACAAATACATTGAAGAAGTCAATTTCTGCCCTAAAGTAAGATGCACACCAGAAGGAGAACAATATATCGTTGCATGCATTCTTTTCAATAGATCCAAACCCAACAGATTCTCGCCGCAACCAGTCGTTAAAAGAAGAGGAGCTTCCATATCATAAGGGCCAATTGAAATAGGCAAAGGACAGGAGACCGGGTTACGAACTGGGGTGCCAGAAAATCCTACAGATACATTTGTTAAGCCAGACAAAGGTGCCCCAGGGAGTTTAGAGTGAATGATAGAACTTCTCATCGCACCAGTATCTAAAAGAAATGGCTCTGAAACACCTATTGTAGTGACATTGACATAAGGCCCATCCTGATTTACTGGAATCGATACAACTCCCTCACTTTGTCTATGGCTGTCCTAGTTAGCGTGAAGGCTTTCTTTTTCACCTTCAACATGATAATCATCATTGTAATACTGTGTAGACTGAGTATTCTGCTGATCGAAGTAGTTCATAGAATTTGGAGGGGGTAAGGAACGCTGTTCTTGAGGCATCACGCCTCGACCTCTACCCCTGTATATTATCTGGAAACCACCACGGCCTCGTGGAGCAGATAGTTCTCCCTTACGTTGCAATAAAACCGGGCAGCTATTCTTAAAATGACCTTCCTCTCTACAATAGGCACATTGGTTAGGACCTAATAAAGGTCGCAGAATAAAGGGCTCAGGCTTTTGATACACCCTCTGAAACTGTGGAGGCTGTTGAAACTGGCGCTGAGTACAACGAGGAGGATAAGCTTGTTGCAGAAGAACCTTCGTTTTTAATTCTTTCGTCTTCTTCTCTTGCTTATCTTTCTCCTCTTTATCCCTATTCTCATAATATTGAGCAGTAGCCAATATCTGGGCAGAAGAAGAAACAGCCCATGAACTCTCAGAGTCTTTCAACTTATGTGACAGTTCGGGAAGCAAATTTAATACGAATTTATCTACAAATAATCGCTGTCCACCCTCCGTAGTCATATCCTGACCACTGTGATCAATAAACGTCTCCTCAAAACGAGTGAAGAAATCAGAGACACTCTCATCTTTCTTCTGCTTACACGCAGCTACTTTATCCCAATTAACTCGCAAGGCGGGCATCATCGTTTTCATTAAAGTAATAATCCTACCAGGGAGTTCTGAAATCAAAACATCAGGCTTAGCACCACCCACTTGGGCTGCATCCGCGGCAGTTATAGCAGCCCAATCGCCACCCAATGCTTGGGCGTGATCCTCTCTATGAATCCGAGCCCATAATGCTTGTGGGACTACATTTCCCATCAACATATCAATATCGGCTAAATTCATAATACAGGCATCAACAGTCTGGGACAACTCCTTATAATAGCTAGGCCTGGGCTAAAATTTCGTTCCGTTCGCGGAAATTGCGATAATTTGACATTTTCGCGTTCCACGGAGAGCGCGAAAATGTCAAAATTTCCGCATTCCGCAGCTTGGCGATAATTTGTTTCTTGCTCGCGCTGTAAAATAATACATTCTCGCACGCGCGCAATCACCTTACCTGAATCCCTGCGTTCGCCGACAAGTTTTCTTGATCCGGTCGCGTTCTCCATGAGATGTTGTATTGTTTTTAGCCATTTGCGCTGTCTCGCGACAGTTCGCGCCCGCAGTGATATCATGCGGCACGCGATCACGTCTTTCTTCTCGCGATCATGCACCGCGAGACAACTGAAAACAAGTTGGCTGCGCCCGCGAGCAACCACATGGGTAAGTTGGCGAGCCGCAACCATGCAGAAAATCTCGCGAACATGCGGGAAAAAAACTTCCGCATCTTCGCGATATTTCCGCGTGTTTGCGATAATTTTTAACATTTTCGCGATAATTTGCCAAAGTGGATTTTGCAAATTCCGCCCACCCCTAATAATAGCCAGCAGGGTTTTTACGGGGATCCGGTAGAGACTGTTTAAGAGCCAAAACTTCAGATCTCTTCCAGGGGACATGTGCCCATATACGCTGGAAGTGCGCTGGAACAGCTGGATTAGCACCTGCTTGTGCAACCGCTTCTCTCCACACTGGAGGAACCTCTCTCATGGGATAATGTTTGGATGTCAGCCTAACAGCAGGATCGGAATCAAAAAAAGTCTGTGAGGAAAATAAGGACCTAAAAGTGACAAGTGTCCTTACGGCATCCTCAACCTTAGAACCCACAATGAGTCCCTTATCGAAATTAGCCTGAACATCTAACAAACCTTGAGGAAGTAAACCCAAATCCATATCCTCCCATTCTTTAGCGAGAGTATCACACATAACATTAAATACATATCTCTGCGTTGGCGCCTCCCACTGATGAAAGGTGGTCATGATATCTTTCACACTATACTGGGGACCCTTCTCGATCCATTTGCGAGCGAGAGAGTCCAATACCACCCGTTCGTCGGAACCTGGGAGTTGACTATGAGACTGTCTTCGAGAAAAAGATGAAGACATATTCAAAGTCTCAAAGAAAGGAGACAGAAACCCAGAGACAGTATCTGTGATTTGCTTGCGCACAGTAGGAGAATTAGACATAAGAACAGGGGACAAGGTATTAGGTGAACTAACAGAAGAATTGAATTGAATTGAATTGAAGAGACTCTTATATAGCGCATGGCTACTCGAAAGCATCAACTTCTGCCGAAACACAAGTAGACTAGGCTCCTGGCGAAAAATCAGAGGGAGAGAATTCCAAAGTTTGGATGCATTCAGTGAAAAAAGACGGCCGCCCGCACGGGATCTGTTGATCATTAGAGTGGAGGTTTAAGGAGGACTTATAGGGGGTTACCAGATCTCCTAAAATGGGGGGGCCTTTCCCATGGAAGATTTTATGTGCCATGCACAATGTTTTAAAGAAGACCCGCTCTTTCACCGGGAGCCAGTGCAGGGATTTTAATGCGGGTCTAACCGAAGTTCGCTGGTTAATCCCCAGTAAGAGTCTTGCCGCCGAATTCTGAACGACTTGAAGTCGTTTAATCGTGGAGGCCGGCGCTCCCAAATAAATGGCATTCCCATAATCTATCCTAGATAAAATCAAAGATTGTACTAGGATTTTTCTGGCCTTTTCTGGCAGTTGTGGGAGAATTTTCCGCGTAGATTTAAGAAGCCCAAAACAAGTAGCAGCAGTTTTTCTAGCCTGAGTTCTAAACGTTAGTTCGGAGTCAAGCCAGAATCCAAGGCTTTTGATTTCCGGTCTAGGGGTAGGACCCGGCCCCATGCACGAAGGCCAGAGAATTACATTGTCAAAACTGGCCTGTCGTCCCAACGGCAGCAGCTCTGTTTTCCCACCGTTCAATCTGAGATGGGACCGATCCATCCAACCTGCAACGGCTTCTAAGCAGTTGCGCAGCAACAGCGGAGACTGTGTGAACTGGTTCAGGGAAAACACCAGCTGGGTATCGTCGGCATAACTCACCAACTGGACCCCGAACGGAGCCACCACTTCCGCCAGAGGAGCCATATACACGTTAAACAGTGTGGGGCTAAGGGAAGACCCCTGAGGAACACCACACTGCAACGGAATAGGGTCAGAGCGAAAGTCATCTTCAAAGACCCTAAAAAATCTGTCCCCAAGGAAAGATTCCAGCCACTTAAGAGCCTTGTCCGTAATTCCCATGTTGCTGAGACGGGAGACAAGAATGTGATGGTTAACCGTGTCGAAGGCGGCGCTGAGGTCCAGGAGGATAATGGCAGCGCTGCCACCGGCGTCCAGAATCCTCCTGGCCTCCTCCACCACCCTCAACAAGGCTGTTTCCGTTCCCTGACCTTTCCTGAACCCCGTTTGTGATGAATGAAGCAGTTTATTTACTTCCAAAAAAGAGGCTAATTGCATATTGACAAATTTCTCAGTCAATTTGCTAATCCCAGGTAGCAGGGCGATAGGCCGGTAGTTGGAAAAATCCCCTGGATCCAGATTGGGTTTCTTCAACAGAGCCCTGACCATTGCTATCTTCCACTCTCTTGGCACCACAGCTGACTCCACAGAAGCGTTGACCACATTCACAATAGGTTTACTAATAATAGGCAAAACTGCATTTAAGATATTCATCGGAGCAGGATCAAGCGGAGAACCACTTTTTATGAAATTCAATAGAGGTGGCAGAAGATCCTCCCTAAGAGGAGAAAAGGAGGAGAGCCTTGGGTGGTCCAGATGGTCCTGACTGGCTGCTGACCGTTGAAGGTCCATAGGAAATATAGGAGGGAGCGTATCAATGATCTTTTTGATTTTTGTACTAAAAAAGGTCGCCAGATCTTCACATCGACTACCTGCTTTTTCCGAATCAGGCAGCGGGTCAGGAACTTTCATCAGAGACTTTACAATTCTAAAAATCTCCCTAGGGGCATTAGCGGAGGACTCAATTTTACTAGCAAAAAAAGCTGATTTAGTAGTGATCAGAGCGGTCTTATATTTCTTTAAGGCTGCTTTGTATCTACTTTTCTTTTCACCACTAAACTCTTTCCTCCATTGTCTCTCTTCCCTTTTACACTCTTGTTTAAGAGCTCCTAACTCGCAAGTAAACCAAGGATGTTTAGTGGGGCCTTTCTTAAGAATTATCGTTTTTTTTGGCACCAGGCTGTCCAAGGACCGTTCTATCCACAGGTTAAAATCCCTGTTAGCTCTCTCCGCGTCCAGATGGACTGGGGGTTCAGTGTTCCTCAGGATATTTGTCCATTTAGACATCTCAAGCTTGGACCAGTGCCTAGCCAACCCTCTATGAGGAGTTGAAATAGGATTAGGCCGAGGCATCTTCCAAATAAAAGGAACTACCATATGGTCTGACCAAGGAACTGGAATGGGGATTTCGGTAGTAAGGCCAGGAAAGTTGCAAAAGATGAGGTCCAGGAGGTTACCCTTTGAATGAGTGGGGTATATTACCTTTTGGCTAAGGTCATAGCTCCCCAGATCTTTTATGACTTCTACAGCAGCAGAATCCGACGAATTATTAAAATGGAGATTAAGATCCCCCAGTATAATAAAATTAGAGACAGTGACAGCTACATCCATCACGGCCTCGACCAGGTTTTCCAGTAATTGCCCCAGAGATCCCGGGGGGCGATAGATCAAGAAACCTGAGAAAGAGGAGGCTGGAGAGGTTGAGATGACAAAATGTACACTCTCACTGCCCGAAATTGAAAGCTCCAGTAAACGGTAAGATATATGGTTCCTATATATAATGGCGACCCCTCCCCCCGCCTTAGCGATTCTGTCCTTGTGCTGGATCAAATATCCAGAGGGCAGCGATTGAACAATATCAGGTGCTGAGGTAGGGCCCAACCACGTTTCCGTAAGGAACAAAATATCCAGCGACTTATCAAGAAGTAGAAAAGAAATCTCGACAGCATGTTTTGGCAGTGAACGGCAATTCACTAATGCCATTTTTAGTTCTGTGTCAAGTATACTTCACATCTTATCATGCTCTGTGGCCCTAAAATCACAATGTCTACACCTAAAGAGGCCACGTGCTAAGTTAAGCGAATGGTAACAAACCGAGGAGATGTGACTCTTTAGAGATAATAAAAACTGACGTGAATGAAC
The DNA here is from genome assembly GCF_964204655.1 of Triturus cristatus. NCBI lineage: Eukaryota > Metazoa > Chordata > Amphibia > Caudata > Salamandridae > Triturus > Triturus cristatus. The sequence goes on from NC_140588.1 coordinate 721,642,259, forward strand.
AATGCGCGGCATACATGTAACAACAGAGGGTCCGGGCCCTGTGCCCGACCGTGCGCGAGCGGGCGCAAACGGGCTTACCTCTGGCGCACCTCCGGCGCACATACGGCGCTCCCGCTGCGCTCGACCGCTGCGCGAATCTATACGTCGTTTAAGTAGGCTTCCGACCTGGCCACCGGAACGCTAGAGCGCTGACAAAAATGGCGCTCCAAAACGGAACTTCCTACCCCCCAATATGGCGGCAATGTCGAACTCTACCGGGCAGGGACCCGCTCTAAAAGCGGTGAAAATAACGATTAGAGTGCAAGAATGCGCAAGTGGGAAGATTGCTTCAGCACACAGTACCAGCAAGTTAAAAAAAGGGCAAAAACAAATAAAAACGAACTTAGCTATGCAAACGAAGGAGTAGGTTTAAAAATATACCACAGCAAAGGCTGTGCAATAGCAGCGTGTACAAGTAGCAGCAGCGCTTCCAGCACCCAAAGGTACCTTGTTCACACTGACCCACCTGTGCTTAGGAATTAAGTAGGCTGCCGACCTGGCCACCGGAACGCTAGAGCGCTGACAAAAATGGCGCTCCAAAACGGAACTTCCTACCCCCCAATATGGCGGCAATGTCGAACTCTACCGGGCAGGGACCCGCTCTCAAAGCGGTGAAAATAACGATTAGAGTGCAAGAATGCGCAAGTGGGAAGATTGCTTCAGCACACAGTACCAGCAAGTTAAAAACAGGGCAAAAACAAATAAAAACGAACTTAGATATGCAAACGAAGGAGTAGGTTTAAAAATATACCACAGCAAAGGCTGTGCAATAGCAGCGTGTACAAGTAGCAGCAGCGCTTCCATCACCCAAAGGTACCTTGTTCAGTTGTTCAGTTGTACAGTTATAAGGGGAGCTGAAGGCAAAGGAGATTGATATTCAGGAAACGGAGGCAAAGAAGTCGGTGGCCGAAGAGGTGGGGGTGGCACTACCAGAAGGGGCAAATGCGGAAGAGCCGGAGCAGGCGGAGGCGCAACTAATGGCTGAACTGGTTGTAACAATGGGGGTGCATTAGCACCTTGCACATAGGGAGGAGGCAATCTCAATAAGTGAGACATCAAAGGGTCTTCCTCCGGATCCTTACTTTTATCAGAAGGGGAAATAGGCAACACCAGATAGCATATATCTATCGCCATACGATGCTGTCTCTCTGAAATTTCCATTTCATGATTAATCTCATTATCTTTAAACTGCTGGGCAGCCTGTATAATCGTCATACTTTGTGTTTTCTTATCTCGTTTTGCCTGTTTAATTTCTCTCTGTTTGGCTTCCTTACGCCAGAGGCGGAAAGAGGCAAACATTACCGGCCGGGCTTTTCTTTTAAACAAAATTGCTTCCAAATTATCTAATATGTCAGGCTTAAAGCTACCATTCTGTGGCCACTGTAGAACACCATTGTTCTTCGTGTATTGGATCCATGCCTCATTAAAGGCAATGGGGCCAACACCATGTTTAGAATAAAGCTCATAAGTGGGAGTTCCAACCGGAGGAATTGGACAAGAGTCCTCCAGCTGGGAATCCCTATTACAACCAAAACAACAAAACTTTCTAAACTTACTCAGACCAGGCATCGTTATTTCACTGGACTGTTCACAAACATCAAGGGGTTAAATCAAATAACACAGCACAATCTGTGCTCACCCCTCGGCTTCGGCTTTTGCAATAGCCGAATCAAAGGCCCAAAACAAAAAAAACGAAATAGTGGGAGCTACCCACCAATACTTAACTAAGTGTCTTCTTACGCCAACAGAGGCCCCTCTAACGTCTCGCGATACCATACATCACCAAAAGGGGCCAAAGCAAGGCGGCAGTCAGGGCAGCAGTCATCAGCAGCCGTCAGGAAGAAGAAACCGCGCTGAAAAAGACCTTCGGACCACTTCGACATACAGGGGTCGCTTGACGTGGTTCGCGATTCCTCCAGAATTTTCTTGCGGGATTCCTCACGATTCTCAGGCAAAATCGCTACCTCTGAAGCCGCCTCACAGAGGGCACCAATTGAAGAACCAGGGCCTTATGGGCCTGGCGGCGCAGGGCACAACTTAATCTCCTGAGTTCACCTGCTTTGTTGAACAGAGACACAGGACATTCTGTTGAGCGTAGAAGATCAGGTTTATTAGCTGCAGCTAAGTACAGTTGTCCCAGAAGTATACTCAGTATGTTCTTAGGAGACTGCCGCTTTACTCCATGGCGCACAATCTTTTATAGCACATAGATTACCCAAGAACACTCCCAATGCATACATGGTTATCCAATGAGAAGAGTTTGAAAACAAGATATAACCAATGAGAAAAGTTTGAAAACAAGATATCAAGTAACCCAAATAAACCTCTCTTCCAACTGTTTTTGTAACCCCTCCCCACAAGTTAATCTGTGGTAGTGTCTACAACTCAACTTGCAGGTGGCAGGACATATTTGTATGCTTTGGAGGACAGTTGTGAAATGAGGTCAATACAAGTAGAGAACAGCGAAGGCCAGAAGATAAGATAAAGTCAGGAAAGAATGGTGTGAACCGACAGACAGTTGAGACAGGGTTTAGTCAAACTAGACGAGGATTAGTGGACTCAGCCAGTCCCTGACATCAGTCTCGTAAACAGAGGCAGAAGGTTATTTGACACGTCGCAGTAAGATCAGCAGAAAAACTTCGTTCATTGTGCTGCCTGAGTGAGGGCAACACAAAATGGCGGTGGAATACAAAAAAATGGTGGCTGAATACAAGCCAGATCGAAAATCGAATTTCCTCAACCTCAGTATACGGCGTGGGTGCAGAGGAAAAGGGATTCCCTCATTTGCATGGGGCCACACACCCATGCAAATGAGGGAATGCCCTCTTGAGGAAGCGCTGGTTCTGCATGTGCGCCAGTGCTCTCAGTATTGCAGAAGGAGATGCACAAGCGTCTGCTGAAACTTTCTTAAAACCAATGTGCCCCGGGGGCCTGCAAAGTGGTCTCAAGCACCCATTACAACCCCGGGGAACCTTGTCTAATACAATCCCAGGGGTCCATCATAATCAGATGTCCCAAAGTGGCACTATATGTTTTAGACACTATAAAGTAGTTAATCTTTACAAATGTTTATTTCCGGTTCCCTACATTGAATGCTTTGTTGTTTTGGTGTCTATTTGTTCATAAAAATATTTCCTATTGTGTGGGATTTTTATTGTTTGTTGTGTCTTATTTATTTGATTTATTTTTGTTTTTAAATCCTTTACACTCCTGTATCCTAAGTTAGGCCTGACTACTCGTTGTCAACTACCAAGGGTTGAACAAGGGGCTACCTTACTGAGACCTTTACAGGACCCTATACCATATCGGTGACCTTATTACTAGTGGTCATTTCAACCTTACACGTACCAATAACCCACTTTTCAACTTGTTGTGTTCAGTGTTGTGGATATGGACTTGTGTTTCACCCTACAGTAGCTAAGTAAGATCTTTAAAAATCCTCTAAATTGTCTTAGAACATTTTTAAATTTGGACTGAACTGATTTTTAATCCATTGTTTTGATTTTTCTAAATTGGTTTTCAGTCTGATTGATAGTTGTTGAGACCCAAAATAAGGGGTATCATGGAGCTGGATCTGGCTAAACTGACTAAACTCAAAGAGGTTGAGCTTAGGGTTTTATGTAAGGCGTGGGGACTTCCTGCTACTAGCAATCTTAGGATGGCAGAATTGGTTAGGTCACTGAAAGCCTGAGCCAGGCCAGCCCCAGAGAATGAAGCGATGGGATGGCTCACCACCCAACATCACCCAGGAGGAGTGTGATGATGATGCCTTTTCCATTGTTTCCGGCACTAAATCTGTAATACCATATGATCGGAGGAGGGCAAGGTCCCCCACACAGGGGCCCCCAATTTCTGCACTTGCATGGGTGCTCTGCTGAGCACCTGAGGTCATTTTAAAAGCAGCTATGTGTTGCAGAACTGCTCTTAAATGTAAATTGTGCCCAAACTCGACTTTGGTGTTAGGGGCACTTAAAAAGTGATAAACTACAATATTTTGGCCTATTATGTACCCCCTGGGTCTCCCCTAGTTGTCCCAGGGGTGGGTCGGTCAGGTACTTATATGGAGCACCCTTATAAAAGAGGTTTTAGATGCCTTGGGGATAGAGAAATTGCGCATTACACTTCCCTCATTGTAGTAAAGTGCTTTCAAAAATGTACTTTTGTCTAGGAGCACTGTGGAGTGAGGATATGAATTATCTATGTATATTCAGGACCTCTAATATCTCCCTCCAGGTGTCCCGGGGGGGGGGGGGTTATGTCGATATAAGCAGGGTCCTTATAAAAGCAGTTTTGTAGGCCTTGGTGTTGGAGAAATTGGATATTTAATTTTCCCCATTGTAGATCACCAGCCACATAGGTTAACATTACCATAGTTTATGAATTCATAACTACCGCAAGGGACATCCAAAACATATCATTCAAATACTTAAGAGAATGGTATTGATAAATCCCAAAATATGCTGTTGTTGAACTCGTTCTAAAATGTACAGAAAAGAAGTTATAAGACTTGGTGTGTGTGTGTGTGTGTAAGCCAAAAATCAGCCTTCCAGTGGTCTGCCCTGACTGGTCAGAGTTAAGTGGATTAGCCAGGCTGCTTTGATGAAGTGATAAGTGGCACCCAAGGTGAAAAGGCTATCTCTTGTAGGAGGACCCTTCTCTACAGGAATGCCAGAGCAAGGGGGAAGAGTCATAAATCTTCAGCATCAAAGGTAGAAGGGGACAGGAAGAGACAGTCAGGTCCATCTACCCCCTTTACACTCTGAACCCAGCCAGATGGCAGGCTTAAGGAAGGAATTTGATGATTTAGGAGGAAGGGGAGCTATTGAGATAAGCCATCCTGGAGGTTATTTTAGCTAGCTCTTCCTTCTCTGCTGAGACTTCATCCATATTGAATTTTGGAGAAATAGCGCTTTGTGGTAGACCGTTGTGTCACATTTTGTAGGAAATGGTCAGGCTCTGGGGTTTTGCCCCTTAACTTATTGGACAGTAAATAAGTATCTGATAGGGGCAGAGACTCTCAGATCTGCTTATTGAAACAGAAGACTAAGGGTCCATGCTGGAAGTTTGATTTGCACCAACCAGGCCTTGCACTCTGACTGACACCGCATGCTGCACAATCTGGAACTAGAGCACTGTGGACCTAACTGGCTTTAAGAGGAATAAATAGTGGACTCCCTGCAATCTACAGGTTAATAGAGCTCACCTGGACCATCACCACCAAGAATCCCCAACCTGGAGTGCCTCCAGTGGATTTATAAGGGTTTTGACGAAGTGGATTGTAGGAACTGAAGTCCTAAACTTTAAAAGACCATCTTGGAGCTTCCAGACCCTTGGAGTAAGTTTTGGACACTTTGGAACCCTCAGAGGAACTCCAGGAAAAAGTTCCAGAAGTTTCGAGAAACATGGAGCAACTATGGAAAAAATTGCCATAAGTGGCCTGCCCTTCAGGTTTGTCCCACTGAAAAGCTCAGAGGTCCGACTTCCAGAGTTTGACCTGGAGCTGGTCCAAGCCGGCGAACACTCAGCGAACCCAGCCTTATAAAGAACATCGAGGGACCCCTGGATAAAAAGGTACGTAAGTGTTTCTAAGTCCGAAGGTAAAAGTCTTGATCGGCTCAACCGCAAGAGTGAAGCTACCGACCTTCAACCGCGCAGTGGCCTGGGTTCCTGGTTCATCTTGCTGGAAAACTCCAGAGGTCTGACTTCCATAGTTTGACCGGGAGCTCTTTGAAAGGCAAGCCGGTGAACCCTCATGGATCCCACCTGGTGAAGAGCATCCAGGGACCCCGGCAGAAAAAGCTCCAGGAAAGTTTCCACATCAGAAGGTAAAAACTTTGACCGAGGCCTAGCGCGAGGGGTAGCTGCGCAGGGCTCCATCGCGAATGGCCTGACGTTTTGACTTTGTTCCGGTCTAGCGTGACCAGATGTCCCAATGGGTGCAATAGGTTTCTACGTGCTATATAGTGCTACATATTTCAAAGTTCATATCTCCAGTTTTCCACACTTGATCTTTTCCATTTTGCTGTCATTTTAAAGATAAAAATATTTGCTATTTTTATAATTTGGTGGTGGATTTCTACTGTGTGTTGTGTCTTCATTATTTATTGAATTGGTGTTTTTAAATGCTTTACATAACTGCCTCTAAAGTTAAGCCTGCCTGCTTGCAGCAAAGCTACCAAGGGTAGAGCATGGGAATAATTTTCTGAGACCTATTCTGAGCCCTAGACTGTGTTAGTACCCTATTGTCAGTGGTAGATATATATTTACCACTACTAATAATCCACTTTCCACCATTTGGTAGCAGCAGTGGGATGAGGACTTTCAGTAAGGTGAATTAAGATTTTAAAAAGCCTGTTTTAGAACAAAACATTTTAGTTTGATTTTTGGAATTTGGACTAAACTGTTTTTAACCCATTATTTAGATTTTTCCAAAATTGTTCTAAGTTTGTTTTACTAGTTGTTGTGACACAAAACTGCGGCACCATGGAGCTACGTCTAGCTAAAATGCCTAAACTCGAGATGGCAACGCTTAGGGTGCAGTGTAGGCTTAGGGGGATGCCTGCTTCCTTCAAGAGTAGAAAGGCATGGTTGCTTAAGTCCCTGAAGGCCTGGGCAGGGTAGCTGAGAAGATTCAAGGGGGGGTGAGGGGTGACCCCCCAACTTCACCCAGGAGAAGGGTGAGGATGAGGTATCTTCCCTTAGTTACAGAGGTAGCTATGTATTTCCAGATAGTGAGAGGGGGACGGTCCCCTACTCAGGAACCACAGCTGTCCCTTACAGAGATACAGCTTGAGGCCCAACTAGCTTTGATAGCTTTGGAGCAGAGAAATTTGAACTAGATGAGAAGAAGTGGGAGAGGGAGGAGGCGATAAAAATAAATGGTGGCACTGAAAATGATTAGGAGGTTGAGATGTGCAGGGGTGGTGGATTTGACCAAAAGCTTCCCAAGGGTATAGTACCCAAGTACACAGAGGAGATGACATTGATCAGTTGCTGGCAGTTTTAAGTGGATGGGGTGTTTTGATATTGGGGTGCACTCCTGTGGGAGTTGAATCCAGTAGCTTGGCACAGGCACTTAATTGTCTTCACTGCACTTATGACACTCTGCCACATGCTGGCGCTGCTCATCTGATTTAGAGATGAGTAGAAACACGGTTGTACAAAATGCATTAAAAAATACAATTTCCTGCCTCCTCAGACATCCCTTTAGCTTTGGGGACCTGGATTAATCCGAACTGTCAGGAGGGGACCAATCTAGGACCAATCTAGGGTCAATGTGCCACCCACCGGTCCTCACGGACTCGACCGGTCCAGTGCCACAAGCTGCCCTGGGGCCTAGCCCAGCTGCTTCTGTACCCTTAAGACCAGCGGCAACGTGGACCTCCTAATGGGATCCTGTGTGCTGGATCCCCAACCAGCAGCATGCACCAACCAGGAACAAGAAGTGGGACACACAGTCTCCAGTGCTCCTCTCTGCAGGCCCCGAGAGGTGTAAGGGGGCGGATCAACCAATTCAAGTCCCTGTCACTGACTGTTGGCACACAGGGCCACGTGCAGGCCGGTGGTCCACTTCCATTCACTACTACCGCCAGCAGGTAATACGGCTCTGCAGGAAGGCCTGGGTGTTAAATTCCGTTCCGCTCGCAGAATTTGGGTAATTTTGCGTTCCGCGGAGAACGCAGATTTGCCCAAAATTCTGCTTTCCGCGGCTTCACGGAATTTTTTGCTTGTTCGCCTTCTCAAAATGCGTGTTCGCGAGATATTTACCACCGAGCATGCAAACAGCGATTGCGAACAGGAAAAAAGCATCGCGAACAAGCAATTCCGCACGTGTGCAGAATTCTGCATGTTTACGGAGATTTTTTACTGTTTCGCTGAGCTTTGTGTAGCGTGACTATGCAAATTCCGCCCACCCCTAATCCTCAGCATGGTTTCCCCCTAACATTTTGCCTTTGGATCTTTTAGTTTGCTGACATCATTTTTTCTGGCCTTAGGACTCTACGCACTTTACCACTGCTAGCCAGGGCTAAAGTGCTTGTGCTCTCTCCTTAAAACTTGTTAGATCAGCTTATACCCAACTGTCATATATAATTTTCTTGTTAGTCCCTAAAAATGAAATGCTTCTAGTGGCCCTGCAGCACTGATTGTGGCACCCACTTAAGTAGCACTTTAAACATTTTCAGGCCTGACATTGCAGCTTGTGTGTGTGCAGTTTAAAACTTCCATTTTGACCTGGCAAAGTAAACCTTCGACTAGGCCCAAACCTTCATTTTTAATTCTTATCAGTCACCCCTTGAGTAGGCCTTGGACAGCCCAGAGGGCAGGGTACCAATGTATTAAAAAAATAGGACATGCACTTTTACATTTTACATGTCCTGGTAGTGAAAAACTCTTCCACTTGTTTTTCCCTATTACAAGGTTTACCTCTTCCATAGGATAAAGTTGGAGCTACCTTACTACATTTTATAAGTGTAATTTCTGAATGGAAACAGGTAACTAGTTTATTTTTGGTGTCTCTGGAATGGAATTGTAAGGAAAAATCCTAATTTATGGTGAAGTTGGCTTTTAAGTTTAAAATTTTGAAAATGCCACTTTTAGACAGGTGGCACTTTCTTTCCTTAGCCATTTGGTGCTTGCAGGCTGTCTCTGCATGACTGAGTGTAGTTGACAGTTGGGCTTTGTATATTTCTCCTAGACAGCCACACACAATGGGGAGCTTAGGTTCACTGGATTGGCTAGCACTGGTATGATGGGAGGAATGAGTTAGGCCCGGCCTCACTTACACTTGAATAGGCTGTGTCTTGCCTCCACACAAGGGGCTGCATAAGCCCTGTATTTGGTCTGGAGCCAGGGCCAGGAAGGCAGGATACTTCAAAAGTATGCCTCCTGAAGCTTCTTCCCACTTCAAAGGCACAACTGGTTATAAATACGGGACATTAGATGCCAACTTTTCAGTATACTTCTGGACCCTTGGACACTCTGCCAGGAAGAAGGACTGCTGTGCTGCTGAAAGGACTGCCACTCTGCTGAATTGCTGCTCTGAAGGACTGCTGCCATGCTGTGCTGACCTGCTGCCTTCTGCCCGCTTGCCTGGGTGAGATGGCATCTCTTTAACCCAGAACCCATAGTGACTCCAAGGGCAAGTTGGCTGGCCTCCTGATCTGAAGCCTCAGGGACATCACTGGCTTCCAACAGCCTTGCACCTGTGCTGGACTCTGCCATCTGTGAGTCTACTCTGCCAAGTGGTACCACACCAGTCCTAGGCCCTTGGAAATGGCTTAAGGTGGTCTGCCAGCCTCTGTGAATCCAGCAGAACCAAACCATCTCATCTGCTGTGTGGTGCAGACCCGAGCAGAACCGGCCCATCATTGCTGCTCTGTGGATTGGACCTGTCACAAAGACCTGCATTGCCTTCGCAGCCCCATCAGAACCGCCACTGTGTGACACATCCTTGGTGCAGGCCCATACATCCCTCGATAGATATGCCAGACTCCGAATCACAGCTTTGCAGCCCTTCTGAACCGATGCATCACCTTGACTGCTCGCTGCATCCTCGATGCCAGACTTCATATCACAATCTCCCCAACTGGATCCTCAACGATGATGCAGGCCCATGCAGAGCTTTGGCTGCTCAACGCATCTTTGGCATGGAAACCAGGATTTAAGGTACTTTGTTCAGCGGGCCTAACTGGGTCTCTATAACTGGCCTGCACTAAACCACAATTGGCCTGAACATTTCACTTTGTCCTGGTACGGCATGAACACATATCCACAGTTTGCTCTTTGTGCTTTTTGGTGGTATTTTCACTAAAATCGTAGAAATTGAATACCTCTGGTTCTTCTCATTGGGTTTTTGTTGTTTTGGTCTTCTTCTATTTATTAAAAGGAGTTCTATCTTTCTACTATAGTGTGGAAACTTTTTTGTGTGATGTTTTCACTTTATTACTGCTTGAAGTCTTGCACAAATACTTTCCACATTGCCTCTCAGTTAAGCATACCTGTTCTGTATCAAGCTACCAGAGGGTTGAGCACAGGTTAATTTAGTGTTGGCTTGTGCATCACCCTGAAAAGGATTGTAGCTGCTGCTTGACCAGGGCTCACACCCCAGTCAACACACAGCCCAAGTTCTCACATTAATCAATTGAAAATGTTTGATCTCAACTTCTCTGTAAGATATGGAGGATGAGTTTGGAATTTAATATAGTAAAACCGCTCATAATTTTATTAAATTTAAACAATGTGATGGATCAGAATGTATGTTGTTTTCTAATAAAGTGATACTCAAAACAAGAAAAGCGGGATAACGTAGGGAAAAACTATACAAATATTCATATCACAATGAAATGATTAATTTCCACAGGGATTGTTCTTTTTTAATCAATAACATTCTTGCTTTCTTTATTTATAATAGGGAACATTTACTTAACCTTTTTGTTAACTGTATTGTTTTGTAATATTTATTTAGCACTTACTCCCCCATGTGTGGAACTAAAGTACCTGCCCACAGGGATAGTATGATACGCCATGCAAAGTTGGAATTATACTGTCCTTGTTTTGATCCTATAGGGAAATTGTTCCATGTTGTGCATGATGACCACTGATGTGAGGAGGTTTACTAATGTGATGGATGAAAAGGTGTGAGAGATAAACCCACAGCTTGTAATTAGTAGTATTCTGGCCACCCTAATTGGTCCTGCTGGTCCCTTTATGGAGTTCTTGCATATTAGAACCCATCTTGATGGTTACCGTCGATGGTCTTCCATTCTGAGGTCCTAGGGACCTGAACAGGCAAGGATGGGAAGGAAGAGGGTCAGAGATCTGCCAGTATAGATGGTATTACAATATTTCTTTCTGTAAATATTATTATATGATGTCAAAGTGGACAATAGTAGAGTTTTCTAGTTGCAAGCAGTGAGCATCAGCTCACCTTCGAAAGTCATTTCGTAATGTCTGTCCAGATGGTGGGCTGACAAGGGTACTGTATTATAGGGAAGGCCTGAAGCAGATATGAAAGGGATTCCAGTGAAAAAAAATATACAAAGATTCAGATTAATTAGAAGAAAAAAGTATTACGAGATTTCAGAGATGCAAGTTAACATTCAATGCAATGGATGTTCTTGCTAGATGTTTGGGCTTCAAACCCTGGATAACCTTTGCTGTATTTTCTGATTTAGTAGAAAGATAAGAGGTTCTCAGATCAAGGGAATTTCAAAGGCCTGGGGCTCAGCAGACACTGAAATAGAATGGACATATCTTCATCATAAAATGATCAGAGGAAAGTCTTTTAAATACAACCTTCTCATTGATCGCAAACCAGTGCATTCCTCTGAAGTCACTGGTAATATGGTTGATCATGTACAGCTAAGTTACCATCCGAATGGCAAACTCCTTACTCTCCGCAGCTTGATTAAAGCATAGGTTGGAAGCCCTAATGCAAACTGCTTCATTATTCAATCCCACTAATTTTCCAACAGACACTGCATAGGCATAATCCTCATTGGGAGCATGAGAATTGTTTTGGGCAGAAGGTGCAGCAGATGAAAATTAAAGTTGGTAAGCAAGATGATTTGCATTCTGGAGAAAATGATAATACAGGAACACTTAGAATTTGTTGTCCCACCTTGTTTTGTTTCTACCCATACTATGACCCTGGTTTCACTATAACTAAAGTTGAGTATGTTCAACATCATCTCATGTTGGGTGGTCTATTAAAAAACAACAAGGTGTTGGATGGAATGCTTGAATTAATTTCAGCCACTGGCAATCACTCTGGGCGCCTCACAATGCCTTGTTTTTTGCTCACCATGCCGCCTCAATTTGGACCCACCTAGATGCAAATCAGTCTGAACCCTGCTCCTCGTGGGGACATTCCAGCCAAAACTGCTGGACCATGTCCACCGTGCACTGGAACACAAGCTACCTGGGACCAGTTTTGACCGAGTTAGCGCTCTTCTGCCAGGTATAGCTTGGTTTCAGTGGAACGTGACTCCAGAACCTACGTCTGGGCATATCCGGTGCACTTAGGGCAGCAAAAGCAAAAACAACATGTGGATGGATGGAATGATTGAATTAATCTTAGCCACTCACAATCGCTCGGGCTGTTTCCCAATCCATAGTTTTTTGCCCACCATGCCACCTCAGTTTGGACCCAGCCACATACAAATCAGTATTGACTCTGCTCCACATGGGAATAGTCCAGCCCAAACTTCCAGGTCAGGAATAGATTACAAGCAACCTAGGACCAATATCAACTTTAGGACTCTTGGTTCCCGTGGCACAGTGAATCTGGGACCCACGTCTGGGCATAGTCGGTGCACTTAGAATGACAAATACAAAAACAACAAGGTGATGGATGGAATGCTCATAGGGAGGCCTGTAAATATTAACTAAAACAGATGATAGAACAAGATATCTAGTGTCATCAGGGTAGGATAATGCACAACGGAAAATACAATAAACTAATAGAGTAATTTAAGTATTGTTTTAAGGATACATTGCAAATACCCCCAAAAAATAATTATGCAAACTATGCTGTTAGTGCCTCATGTCAAACAATGGATGGTAGGACACAGATTGCGCAAAACATTTCTTGGGATCAGCCCATTTCATGACCTATGCGAGTCAGTCATTTTTGGCACTTGGGTTTCCACACAACTATTCGTGCCTGCTTGCTCAGTCCCACCCAGACCAACTCCAGATTTGGGTCTCACATTAGTCCTTGGTTTTCCTCCACTTTTCCTGGCTTGCCTGCTCCCTGTTCTTTTTTTTGTTTACTTTTAGTTTGTTTTTACCATTGCCCCTCCTTAGTCATCATCATGGCAGGAGGTGAAGGATAGGGTTAAATTATTTCAAAAGTAGGGTAAGTGTTAGGTTCTGCAACATTTTTACATAAGGGAAGGTTGTGGCACTAACACTGCATGTGCTGAAATGCCCACAAAATCTTACAGCCTCTCACAGGAAAAAAGAACCATTGGTGATATGTATTGTCTTGTGTGGGCTTCAGAACTGGGACCATACAATCCCAGGGGCCAGCACTGCTGGAAAACATGGTAAGCCAGTCAGAAGAAGACTACATACCCTGCCCCAGGACCAGAGGCAGTTCATAGACAGACAAGAAATGGGAGGAGGGAAATGGAGGCCAAGGTTAGTGTGTGTCTTTTCCTCTATAGTATTTTTTTTGTAAAACAATTTCCCAACAAACGAAAGATTTATGATGAGGCGTAGCCTCAGAATAATTGAGGTGTATAATTCAGTAAGTCTTCCCTTAATTAAATAATTTAAAATCTGGGGAAAATGTATTTTTATTTTAATGTCATTCAGAGCAGAACTTCCTAGATGATAAGAATGTATTTTTTTTAGCTGTTATGAGGTTGTATTTGTTTATGCCTGGAAAAACTCAAAGGCTCTACTTATAACTTAGAGAAAATATTTCTCCCCAAGAGGAAATAATATTGGTAGAAAAAGGAATAAAAAGAGATATCAAAGAAACTCCTAGAGTTGTATTTATTTTAACCCTTACCTGTGTGCTCTCGAGAAATGACAAGACTCCTCGTGAGTTGGCAAGTACACCTACAGAAAAATATAAGATGAGATGCAGTACTGAAGTCTGAATTAAGATAATGAGCTTTTGAAACCTGAAATAAGCATGATTTCTTAGAACATTGTGGCTCTTAGTTGACTAAGTTAACACCTGCCTACCCACGTGCCTAACAACAATCCATCCAAACATTAAAAAACATTTAAAAAATCAAGCTTTACTGAGCTCCTTGCAAGTGTCACATTAATCATTTAGCATTCAATAAATATTCCTAGTACAAACTAGAGAGGTACTCTGTTTCCATAAAAGCCATGCACACAATCCGAGCAGTCCTCAATTTTAGGCCAAGCATAGAAATAAAAGGGACCCTCTGGTATTTGTTGCATCCTTTTCAGAGGTTGCTGTTCATTGCATAGAATGTAATGTCCAGAAGGCTGAATTAGTTGTTAGGTCGAGCCTAGAGTTGTAGCGCATGCGCTGCTCGCTCTGCGAGGCATATTGTGGTAGGGTTAGATGTGGAAGTGCCGTGGAAGCCCGCCCATATTTTTTATTGGCTGGTGGCATTGTCCATGGTCAATGCTGGCTTCTGATTGATACTGACTCTTCTTAGTCCCTCCTTGTTACCGCCCTGTCTCCTTTTGTGACCGCCCATACCGACTGGATCTTTTACTTGTGGTGTTGCACTGTCTCCTTGCACGTCGCGATAATCACGGAAGAGACCCCGCTACGACCTTTCTTCAACGGACTCCCAGTGAGAGCCTGAGCTCCCAGGGGAGGCTGTGGCAATTACCTGTACTTTCATAATAATTTAGCATTCACTTCGCTTTCACTCACTCATAAGTGATTTCCTCCTGTGTTTTTTTTTTTTTAGGTTTGTATTTCAGCTGGAAAAATACCAGCTAACACAGACTGTTTTACCAGTTTAATGTTTTTATTAAAACTTGCAGAGTCTGTTTTCACTTTAGCGGCTGGCCTTCTTTATTTAATTAATGTGAATCGCGGTCCGCTTTCACTTTAGCAGCCGCGGTACAGAAACGTGTTAAACTTTTGTTTCATTTGCATACTTGCTGCCAGGCTAAGGGCAGGGAGGAGGAAGAAGGCTTGTTTTAATTGAAATCACAGCAGGCTACGATGCTTTCCTTTCTCGCTTCCTGCTCGGGCTACTTGACAGAGTGAGGTTGCAGCAGCAGTCATGCGAGACCTCTCTGGTAACAAGCATTGGCATAGCCAATAGGTCTCGCTTTTGGGACCTTATAAGTATGTAATTATGCAGCACAATATCCTTGGTGCAACAATATTAACTGTTGCATGGCTAAACACTTATAAGGTCCCAAAGGCGAGACCTATTGGCTATGCCAATGCTTGGTTTTTTTAGCTAACAACTGCAAGCATAAGGAAAGGAAAGGACACAGAGCAACCCTGTTTGTAAAGACATGAATTTCAGGTGCCCCAGCTAGGCGTGCAGTTGTGAAAATAGGCCTAAATATAGTCCAAGCCAAGAAAAACACATTTTATGTTAAGAAATACAAATGAAAAGAACAAATACATGTACAAAGAATTCATTTGGAAAAAGTGGTTGCAATTTGCACACCGATTTTCACTGAATGCATACAAACCTCCTAATACTCAGTTGAATGATTGGGTACCTAAAAACATTATAGATCCAAATGGAAGAGTGACTTAGCCTTGGCTAACCAATAGGAATCCACCCTGTTGAAGGATGTAGATTTTGATTCTGATCCCTTCGCGGTTATGGTGCCAGAAAACATTGGATTGAAATGCACTGAAATCACAGAAACCATGTGCAGGAAAAAGTAATGACCAGCTACAACTAAACTTGATATCCTCAAACAGGAAAAGTAATGCTAATATAGATACATGTGTGCCTGAGTACCAACATATGTATGGTAGGTTATACACAAAGTATGCTGTGGCCTTGGATTTATCAGGCAGGAGCTTGGCTCATCGGTTCTGAGCTAGAGTCAGGTTTAACCTTTACTTAGGCCTAACTTTCCCCTCTGTAAGTGGTTTCTGCCTAGCAGCTGCTGGAACTCCATGAGTGCAGGGTTATGGCGCTGCTGTGATTCAGCAGCTGTCCTTGACTATATGCTGGCAGTGAAATTGTGGTTCACAGGGACCGGAGGCAGATCATTCTCTTTTTTAGGGCCATCCACTTGGAATAAACTGCCTCCTGAACTTCAGGCCATCCCAGCTATCCCCATGTTCAGAAATAAACTAAAGACATGGATTTCTAATTTAGGTTAAATCTGCTTTGGTCCCCGATGTTGTAATTATAGAAGTGCAGAGCGCCAGGACACTCTCCGGAGTAACAGTGCACTATACAAATGCCCTTTCATTTATTCATTCATAGCTGGCCTGAAACTGGAACACTCATCATCCATATTTTCATGTGTTCAAGAATATAACATGATATTTCTACATCCTGGGAAACATAGCTACTGGAAAAAATGGGGATTAATTTGGTACTGAGAATTGATAAGAGAAATAATAGTGCGAGGCCAAAAGGATAACTGGCAGTATTTGTGAAGATCTCGAAGTTTTATGATATTGTCCAATTACTCGATGTAAGTAATTCCTTGAGTGCAATGAGTGTGTAGAGCCCATGGCTATATGTACCCATAAATGTAGTTTAATTTCACTGCCACTCTCTGCACAAGAGGACACGGGGTGGCATATTATGAGCCTATCATGAATTTGACAAATTATTTCTTTACAGATTAGGTGGCTTTGTTTGTCAGGGGAGCTTAAAACGAAACTGCCATCAGATGTACAGTGGATTTTGGATTTGTGTGAACTATATGGATTAAGTGGCAATCCCTTTGATAATAGCAAACACAGAGAAAACTGCATCTTGAGTCACACATTGAAAGAGTTTTTAATGATTTATACCCCTATGGGGAACTCAGTCATTGACTATTCTTTCCTTATATTTCAATGTTGACGCATATTGGATGTACCACTGGTTTTCGGTTCCACGACGTTCTTGATTTTTCGGGAGTGGGGGGGGGGGGTGGAGTATGCCCTTTTATGATGAGAAGATAATGGTAACACAGTTCTGACAGGAAGTAAAATGAGAGATTCGCGAGGCTGTACTACAGTAATTGTGGGATCCTAAGCTCTCTGCACTTTCTGCTGTTTGTTTAGAAAGCCTCACAGACTGGCATTGCCCAGGAGGGTATTAGACATGTCTGTAAAATTAAATGTGCAGTCTCCGTACATAAACCAGGGAATGCCCGCTTCACCTGGCACATCTCCTGAATCTGGAACATGAGTCGGCCTGAGCCCTACTTAAGAGAGGCAGAGAAGATAGATTACCCAGGAGGTGGACTGGTCTCGACCATCAAGGATGAGGTGCTGGGGGTAAAGTCAGACACTGCTGCTTTGTGAGGCCTTTGGACTTGACTCCTTTCTAAATACAAGGCTGGTTTCCCGGTGCAAAGCCAAATAGCAATGCTCTGAGACAGGAAACAAAGTCTTTTTCCCAGCGTGAGGGATGAGAGAGATAACCACTCCCACTCTTGGATACATTTGCACCCTCCTTAAAACTGATGTGTGCAGGCATGGTGGGCACACCATGGCAAAGTAGCAGGTGAGACCACTGCTCTGTAAGAGTGTGCGGAGCTCAATTCTATGAATTCACAAGTGTGGCTACTGCATAAACTGCCTTTATTGGTATATAATATGGGCACAGGCTGGCTAGGATACAGGAATTGGCTTTGGTAAATTAAGGTTAGCTCTTTTGCGTAGTATGTGTGTATATTTTCAGTTTTCGCATTGGCTGGAAAATATATCTGCATCACTTGTCTAATGGAATCCTGCTACTACGTTTCCAGACTAGGTAGGAATTTTGATTAAACAAATTTCAGATGATGAATTTCAACTTTATTGAAAAGTATTTACGGTATGATTTTTCCTGAAGTTTGCATGGATGGCTGAAAGGCAGACCCGCCGACAATAAACCTAAACGTTTTAAAAGGAGACGACATCCCTAAGTTCAAACAAGACCAATTGGCTATGTCAAGCGGCCGTGCGGCCGCGAAAGTGATCGAGATCGTGATCATACATCAAAACGAATGTAATCGCGGTCAAGCGCGGCGCGCGCGCCCCCGCCCGCGCACATGCACTGTAGCTCTAGGCTGGCCTGGTAGCACTTTTTGGAGCCCTCTCAATAAGTCTCGCCAGACCAGCGCATGCGCTGGGTCAGGCGAGACCTAAAAACAGCCCCCTCTCTGTGGTGCACAACGCCGTCTTCTGATTGGTGACGAGCGATTCGGGTATGTACGGCACTTTAGCTGTTGGCGCTGATGCTCGGAAAGAGGAATCTGGGAAGATGACCTGCTCCAGAGCAGTATAATCATTGTAAACCAGAGCCTGGGCTTTGTATTGGCACAGTTCCATCTCGGCCCCTTTCTAAGCACTTTTATAGATCTGATTTTGTGAATCTACACCACCAGAGCAGCTGCCACTGGGGGTCTTAATTTTCATGCCTAGGCTGTGTTTCAGCCTCCATACTCATCATGCCCGGTTCTAGAGGGTGGGCCGGGTGGGCCAGACCCACCCAAACTTGAGCCTGGCCCACCCAAACATGAACCTTGGCCCTGGCAGTGACATCAGCAAGGCCAACAGAAAATGGCCACTGCAATTTAAAACGTTCTCTGAACGTTATTTTCCTTCTTTCTTTAGGAGTTGCGTGATTGGGCCTGGGCTCGCTCCCCCAATCACGCATCTGCACCTCCTATTAGAAAGGTGGGCTGTGTCCCTGCCCACGCGTGCAGGTACAATAGGGGCATGGCGAAGGTGACAAATCCTTTCGTTGGCCCTGGATTTGTGTACTCTCCTGCTGTGTGGATATTTAATTATTTTCAGCGCGAGTTCATTTTCCTGACCCCTTGGGCTGCTTATCAGATGGGGCTGTGACAGAGTTTGTAAGGAGCAGGTAAGAGAATGTGTGGCTATTGTTGCGTTTTTTTCATCTGTGTACAAGACACATACTTTGTGTGCCGTGTATATTTTATTTAAATCGTTTGTTTATATCGTTAGTATCATTATCATGACTTGTTCTGCCAAGGAGGCACGACAACTATTAAAATGTCCAGATAACTCTGGGGATTAATGATCCTGCAGGAGAGCAACCTTTTGTCTGTTTGTAGTTTTTAAATGCAGATAAACTGTAGTTAACGTGTATAGCTCAGTGGGTTACTGCCTTTGTCACAGAGATCCTTTGATTACTTGCAGTTCAGAAGTTACAATCCTAACATAGGACAGTGACCTATGGACTGTCATCAAAGACCTGCATTCAATCTAGAATGGTATGATTAGATTTTTTTTTTTTATTGCTAGTTAGTTCAAATTTTCCCAGTCTTTCATACTTCTAATGTTGCAATAAAGAGTTTGTTTGGGCAGATAAACATTCTAATCAGTAAAGCCAACCCCCAACCACTGGGGTGTGCTTTAAATCCTGTGTTTGTGCTTCTCCAAACCTAACCCTCTCAAAACATATTGCCCAGCAGTATGGATGACATGTGATTCCTACGCCTGGTAACCCTCATTAGCTTATGTGACAATCATTATAGGCTGATTTACATACTTGTATGATTCATTGTCTCTGCATAATGTGTGGGTGATGTAAAGTACTGTGACACCCTACACTACGAGTAGCGCTATACAACAAATGAAATGCATACGAGAGAGGGGCTACGGAGAGATGATGGGCACTGTTGCAGGGTGGCAATGAGGGAATCTGAGGGGGACATCATGGAGGGAGGGGGCGCTGAGGGGCACTGGTGGAGGGTGGCAATGAGGGAATCTGAGGAGGAGGTAATGGGGTGGAGCTACGGAGAGATGAGGGGCACTGGTGGAGGTTGTTTGTGAGGGAGTCTGAGGAGGAGGTCATGGGGGAGGGGCTTTGGAGTGATAAGGGGCACTGGTGGAGGGTGGTAGGGAGGGAGTCTGAGGTCATGAGGGGGGGCTATGGAGCGATGAGGGGCACTGGTGGAGGGTGGCAGTGAGGAAATGCAAGGAGGAGGTCATGTGGGGTAGGGGCTTTGGAGTGATGAGGGGCACTGGTGGAGGTTGTTTGTGAGGGAGTCTGAAGAGGAGGTCATGGGGAGGAGCTACGGAGAGATGAGGGGCACTGGTGGAGGGTGGTAGGGAGGGAGTCTGAGGAGGAGGTCATGGGGAGGGGCTATGGAGCGATGAGGGGCACTGGTGGAGGGAGGTAGGGAGGGAGTCTGAGGAGGCGATCATGAGGGGAAGAGGCTACGGAGAGATGAAAGGCAGTGTTGGAGGATGGCAATGAGGAAATCCGAGGAGGAGGTCATGAGGGGGAGGCGCTTTGGAGCGATGAGGGGCACTGGTTCCAAGGCTTTCGTTTAGTAATAGGGACTTCCTTAATCTTGAACGCTTTATAATATGCTTAGCATTCAAGTACTTGTGTTGAAGCCTGGCCTGCTGGAAGTCGAGGGTTTGCAGTTATGTCCAGACATTTCTCTTACTGCCTGGCCAGCTGAGATTCAAGGGTTTGCAGTTAGGTCCAAACCTTGGTTTTACTTTTAAATAACTCTCCACATGCTCTTTGTACATACAGAAGCAATCTGTTGTATCATGCTTCCTGTTTGCAAGTACTTATGATGTAATCAGGGCTTGTAGGCTACCTCCAGAAACGACAAATTGGGCCCACAGTGGCCCACCCAAATGCGCCCTTGGCCCACCCAAATAAAAATTCCTGTAGCCGGGCCTGATACTCATGCAATCCTTGGCCTCTGTGCCGATGCTTACAAGAGCAGCACAGACGTATTATCACTCAACCAAGCAGCACTAGTTTTATTGAACTTTTTATTGACGACATCCCTTATTTGACATCCCACATTTGTTGAAAGATGTGAACCGTAGCCTCCAACTTGGCTGCACAGATGTTCGCAGCAGGCTAAACCCACTGCGCTCTCCTTTTAGACTTGGATCGGTGGCGTAACGCAAAACTAATCCCCCTTCCCCCACAGAAAGTGATGAGATGCCTGAATCTCTAGTGTCTCACAGACTTTAATTGACATTGGGCTGAATGGGGGCCCCTTGAAGAGTTGGGGGGCCTGTGTTACGCTCCTGAATTAGATCATGTAACCAACACATTACAGAGAAAGCTCTACAACTGTAGCTTAAACTGACTGAAGTGTTATTGTGGGTTTGGCCAATGTAACTTGCAAAGTGTACTCCAGGGGCGTCCAACGTAGGTCCAGAAGGACTACAATAGGGCTAGAATTGTTGTGTGAGTAGCTCTATAACTGACTAATATACATATATCAGCTCCATTTGGGTTAATTAGTTTTCACATATATATTATTCTAAACAGTGAAATCGGCCATGTATTTTACCTATTTTGGGCGCCTACGCTTAACACAGACCTCTGTAGTGGGTGTTTACCCCGACTGAGCTATCTCAGTTCGACTGAATCCTTTACATTGCATTCGTTTGGTCAGACCAGGTACTTTGAGCTGGCAGTCACCGTAACCTTGTGAGCAGGGGTATGACCTAGGGGTATGTTTCGAAACCGAGATGCTTAGGCTGGGGAAACCTGATTTTATCATGAAACGCGTTAGTAGCTGCTTCCGGCTTTAGGGGCCAGCCCAGCTCTGGGCTTTATCTTGAAGCGTTTCTTTGTAGATGTGTGCGCCTGCGTGGGAAAAAAGAAAAGAATTTGCAATGCAATAGGTCTCGCATTTATGCGAGTTTAAGCTATTGGCATTGTAAATGACAATGCCTTTTATTTACGTTTTAAAAACTAAAACATACATAAAAGTCAATATCATTTACAATGCCAATTGCTCAAACTCGCATAAATGCTAGACCTATTGCATTGCAAATGCTTGTCTTGCTTTGTCACCAGGCCTAAATAACTGTGGGCCAGATGTGCAAAGCGTTTGTGAATCGGTAAGCAGACGCAAACTGCTTACTAACCACATACATATTTATTATTATTATAGTTCTTTATTCGATTTGAAATTAATCATAAAAGCATTCACAATGTTAAAACAGAATTAAACGTATCGAAATGTCTTCCCTATATTGATGTCTCCGCTAACGTTATAGTCCATATCCTAGGTTAAAAGGCATTACATACACATTTTAGAATAAAAAAATCTCTAAAAACACCATAAAAATTGTCAAAACTCAGATGTGACAACACGCTCAGTTCTAATTATTACAAATCCCTCTCGAGGTTCTTAATTTAAATGCAATCTTTAAAAAATGTACAACACAATGGAGGGTAAATACATCTGAGGCCATTTTTAAAAATAACAAAGCAACACAAATCTGCTTAATACCAGTATTCCTGAGTAAAGTCTTTAAAAACCTTCTCCTTGGGTAAGTATAATATGAGCAGATAAAAAGAAAATGAGAGGTATCCTGTGGAGACAGATCGTCGTAGCCACAGGGCCCTCTATCTTCTACATTTCTCATAAAACCCCCTGGAGATCCCAGGATTTGGTCTATCAAGTTTAATTTTAAGCAAGTTATTAAGAACCTCTCATGAGGACTGGTCACAAGGATTAGATAGGGTGCTATAGTCGGGGTAGACTTCACTAAAATGTAATTTCTGACAGACTCCTTTTCTAATTCGGTAGTCTCCCGTTGTGACTGACTGACCATTATGTACAGTGTTTTAATGTCCGTCTTGTCTTTCTGGCTTATAGTGACTATTTCGGAGAACATGTGCAAAGCGTTTGTGAATCGGTAAGCAGACGCAAACTGCTTACTAACCGCATACATATTTATTTTCCCATGTACGAAAGGCATTTGCAGCATGTTTTCTTGCAAAGCAATTAACTTGTTATTCGATATTTTTTGTGACTTGTAATAACGAGACATAAATAGCTAATCGGTATTAGGAAATGGCAAGTCACATGTTACAGGCAGTCGTCAATTGCGAATAGTATGTGTAATTTACCACAAACTCGGATCAGGTGGTAACCATGTGCAAACATTAAAAACACCTCCAGAATGTATCAGCGGCTTCAACAATGGTAGCGTTAGATGTGATGGCAAGAGAAATGATATAGTGGCTGGATTGCAGTGAAGGAGGAGGAGAGGATTTTTAGACTCAGAATAACTCCATTCCTACAAACTGAGGGAGAAATGCATGAAAAGTACAGGTTAAGTAGCGCAGTCATTCTGGAGCTCATAGCTGATTTGATTTTGAACCTGGCTTGAAAGTAATAATCTGCGTAGAAATTCGATCACCACCAATGTGCAGGATTTATTTCTTTGCACCTCTTAGCCTCATGTAGTTACTAAGGTGTAATAGCTGAAGCTACTGGGTGTCACAGAGTGCTCTATCTCTATCTTTTCATGCATTCCTGGATGCTATGGTAATGAGCATAAATGTTCACATTTACTTTCCTCACAATGCAAAAAAAGTAATAAATAAATAGGTGCACTTTTATTGGATTGCCAATTTTCCATACTTGTTTGGCTGTTAAACAGTACTCATGTGCCTATCCACCCACCATCTGCCATTGAGTATTTATTATGCACATACAAGTGGTGTAGGATGCTAAAAATTGGTTTACAAACATTGTACCACGATTTCCAGGGAGCATCAATGATCCCTTTATGTTTAGACACAGTTGAATTTACATAAGGCTACAAAGAGGAGAATAGGAAAATGGATATATATTGGTTAAATTGCCCTTAAATATTTTAGTATTTTTAACCACATATATCTGGAGTATGATGTGCAAATATATGCAGTAATATTTTAGGTGATAGTGATTATGCTCTACAACCACGGATGACTCCTTATCTGAACCCTTCTACACGGAATGAGTGTCATAACAATGTGGTTAAGGCAAGAAAATGCCAACTTTCTCAAAGTGGCAATTTCAGAATGGTAATTTATAATCCGTCTTTACCATCAATCAAACAGCATTTGTAAAGCTCAACACTGTCACCCCTGGGTGTATAACATAAGTTAGAATTTTAAATTAGGATTCAAGAGACACCAAACCTGAACCATTATATCTTCGCATTTGGAAATTACATGTATACAATGGAATAAGGTAATCCCAATGTTATCGTATGGGAGATATAAGCTTGCAGTAGTGACCAGGACATGTAAAACTTGAAAGTACATGTCCTGCTTTTCAAATACTGTTAGAAAATGGGAATCTTGTTGGTAGACGTTTGCACCCTACATGTGCTGCTTTTAAAATACTGTTAGGAAATGGGTCTCTGGTTGGCAGAGGTTTGCAGCCTGTCTAAGTAGGGACCATAATCCTAGTCAGGGTAAGTCAGATTCTTAACCTAAATAATCTGTACTCACCCTCTGGGAAATTTGCGCAGAACAGTCAGGCTTAACTTAAGAGGCAATGTGTAAAGTATTTGTGCACAATTAAATTACAGTAACACAGTGAAAACACCTCAAAAAGACTCCACCCAGATTAGAAACATGAAAAATATTTATCTGAGTAAAACAAGACAAAAATAACACAACTCCTAGCCCTAACTTGTCAAACTACAGTGGAATGTCTTTGCAGTTGAATCTCTTCATCATTGCAGCACATGATAATTTGTAAACTTGTACTTCGCAAACTAGCATTGCACCATGTATAAGGTGGAATATAAACAGGTTGGATATTTCTGTGACAGGTCTTTTATGGGGATTTTATTAGCTCACTGAATGATCTTGCAGCTCACCTAGGCATAAAAAGAAATGGCCTGAATGTGTCCAAAACCTGCAAAAGGTGGCCTACTATGACTTTGACATTGCTAGTGACAACAAATCCAACCCAGAGTTCAAGCCATTTGTAGACTTCAGCATTACATTATTTAATGATATTTGGAGCTGTTTGCATATTCTCCAAGAAGAACAATGAAACCTTTGCATGCTGGTGAACTTCTTGATAAGCAGCAGTGCTGGTGGTGCCAGAGGATAGATGTTTCTAAACTCCATTGACCGTGACCCGGTGTGCACTGACACAAATTTAGAGGTAATTTACAAAGCCAGTTATTCAAGTAAGCCAATGTTAATGGTGAGAAATGCCTGCATTAATGTCAGCCAGAAATTCCAAAAAAGATTCCTGGCTGGTGAATTTCTCTACTACGACAGTGGGCAAAGAAGCAGTAAAAACTACCACACAAAAGATAGGAAGTAGGTTGGACAAGGCATGGTTAGCCTTCTAAGTTTGCAGGCATTCATAAACTCTTACCAATATTTTCCTACCGTGAAAATGATGGGAACTTCAGTCAAGTAAAGGATGTACTAACATCCCTTCCAGGGCAGAAAGAGGGATGGATTGCCTCCAAAGTAGGTTTCTCTTGAGAGAAAAATGTGTTCCGCACAGATAAAAATAAAAAAAAGACAAATAGTGTGCAATTGTACATCAGGCACCATTTCAAATTTCCTTAATCCCACACTATCTAGATTCCCACAAAGGGCAAATTGCAGACTGGGGAACATGTCTCATAACATTCCTAGTAATACACTAAGAAACCTGTCCCTGGTCCCTTGGTTCTTTCCAAATGTACTACTGAGAAAGTTGTGACTTCCAAAATGCAGTATAACGGAATGTGCATAGGAGTAATTTTATGGGTGCAAACTTATTTCTGTTCTTTGGGTGTAGCTTAACTAATGTTCTAATGGTCCTCATGTTGATAGAGATATGGAAGATGGCAAAGTGCTATTTTTAGTTCTTCAGCAACAATTCCTAGCACTGTGCTGCTGTGGCAGAATGGCAATTGAGACACAAGGCTGATTTGGAACTTCCATTTGTTACAACAGCCCTCCACATAATCCAGAATCCCCTTGCCTCCCTCCCAAATGGGAGGAGGCAAGCTATTAAGTAGGGCCATATTACTGAAGGCATATCTACATGTAGATATGGATGCCCATATATATTTACACCTAAGTCTTGGCAAAAGTTTCTGCCTGAGATTTATGTTGGGTAGCATACTAGGTGGCATCTTTAATAGCGAGAGCCCTTACTGTGGCAGGGTTACCATCAATACTACCATCCATATGCATTCCTAGCACCCAGTCAGGTATGCCTCATTGTTATCAATGTCATAATCACACACTTAAGTGGACACCTTTCACTGTTGTAATACAGCACTGGCAAAATGTATCTTGTCTGCATATGCCAAACCAATGTACTTATCACATAGTTATATTGTAAATCAGTGGGGTTCAAATATGCTCCTCTAAATTCTGTCAGTTTTCTCCTTGACACCTTCCACCACCAACACATCCTCTTCTGATGCACTGCCTTACCCATCATAAGGACTGTCCTCAGGCACCATCTGGATGGCAGAACCTGATAAGTCAACATCAATGTCAACTGCATAAGGGTGTTGATAATGAAAATATGGTGATAAAACTTAATAAGGAGCCATATTCAGCAAGTCCCAATATGAGTAATGCATCCTTCATTTTGAAACCTTCATTGTTAAGTTCATAAATGTGTCTCTTAACACCAAAATAATTAGTCAATGTCCTTGTTGCAGCCAGCCACAGTGTGATATGCCCTTTATCAAAGTAGCTAACCCTCTATCATGGTATTTCAAAGTCTGCCTCTAACTGACACCCTTCTCCTAGTAACTGTTACCCAGGAATCAACTCATTGGAAATGTAATCACAGTATAGCTCTAACATGCACTGATACCCTCAAAATGTATGTGTCTTTCTCCACAGCTGCCATGATAATATATCAGAGGACATCCTGCAAGTGAGAATTCACCCCTCTACCATCTGTCACTCAGGTGTGTCTGGAACTCCAGTGCCTATATACTACTGTTTATATAGATTTCCGTCGGATTCATTCCTTTTCTCTCCTCAGTGTTTGTCAGTTTATAAATCTGTACATGTGAAATAGGAATACATTATCCTAATTTTACATTAGTCAGTCACACTGTGAAAATATTAACAGCTTTTATTTTTTTACTCTGCTTCTGCTAGATCAAAAGGCACATGTACACAGCCACCTTCATTGTCTGTGGTTGAGCAGCTGACATCAAGAGGCCTATTCACACAGAAAGCATCCAGGTCCATGTCCTCTCTCCACCCCAGTGCCTTGAGCCTCTCACGGGTGAGTAGTGCGCTTCACAAATCCCTGATTGACTTATTGATTGACTGACTGCCTGGTAAGATGCTGTGCTATGCCATTTCTGTGAGAACTTACTAATCAACAGATACCCAAAGAAGTGAAAGCTATCTTCTATCTATCACTGTTGAAGTGTTGTCTGTGATTTAAAGTTTCTGGAGAACATAGGTTATTGTCTGAGATAGTATGTCTCTACACCCTTACAACTGCCAGACTTCTTTTTACCATTTCCCTTCTCTTGCAGCACTTAGAAACGATTAACCTGACGATGATTACATTTCATCAGTGAGCAGAGGATCACATGCAACCTGTGTTATCTGTGGCCTCCAATTCTACATAGGAAGAGGAGAGTGTTGCCAGCATACTGATTGATACTTCAAACACCACTCTAACTGCCTGATAGTCAGCATTCTACCTCATCAGGCATTCTTCTGGATTGCAAATTTTCAGGCACCAGCAGAAAAGCCACCAATGCTAGACCTAGCTATGCAGGACACATCTACAATTGCTCTTCTGGTGGCCAGTGCATCAGTTACCACCCTTGTTCTACCCTACCATCGAGGTGCAACTCCAGTCTTCTCTCCATCTTCCCCCACAGAGGAAACCCCAGGTGGGGCCACCCTCCCATTGAGGTACAACGTCAGTCTCCTCTCCATCTTCTCACAGAAAGGAAACCCCAGGTGTGGCTGACTTCTCTCCTATTGAACAATATTCATCCTGTAACCTACCAGGTATCAACACTCAATTGCAAGACCCGTTGGCCATCTCAGTCAGACAGCCATGCATACAGGGGACATTATCATAGGCAAGAGATGTCCCGTGGGCTGATTTATTCTTTGAATAACAATCCTCTATGAAGTGTGAGATTTATGAAATGAGGAGACAATATGTACACCCAACTACATGACCTCCCAAGTTTTATGGAGAGACAAAACCTGTTCTTAGAAAACAGTGAGAAAATGTCAAGGACATCATGTTTTTGTACCATAGAAATCTTTGGTGGTAGTTGGAGGAGTATTCAGGGCATCATACCATTGGCATGTGGCTAATACAGGGCCCCTTACAAATAGGCCCATTTCAAACAGCAGAGTGAATCAAGTCTCTCAGGCAACTGGGGTTCA
Organism: Triturus cristatus; assembly: GCF_964204655.1. Taxonomy (NCBI): domain Eukaryota; kingdom Metazoa; phylum Chordata; class Amphibia; order Caudata; family Salamandridae; genus Triturus; species Triturus cristatus. The sequence goes on from NC_140588.1 coordinate 721,670,068, forward strand.
ATGACCACATGCAAAGAGAATCACCTCACCAACTGATATTCACGGGAAATATTTACTCCAATATGAGCACTGTATTGGATAGCTGGTTACACAGATTCTCCCTTGCATGTGGACAGCAACCACCACCCACTTGAAGCCTTCATCTATCAGCCGCTGCCATATCCTCCACAACACCTTCTTGCATTTGTGTTCATGACTTCCACCACCGAAGATACATACTGATTTTGTAAATGATTTTGAAAGAAATATCCATTGCACCTAGCTTCAATATATGTGCCTTGACCAGAAGATGAGTGCATCAAGCAATGTCATGCACGATGTTGGCTGGTTTTGATCATGCACTATTCACTCTTACGTCAACACACACACATCCATTCAAAGGCATGCATACAGAGTCTTACATGACTCACAACAAAAAGTAAGTTTAAAATCTTAAGATTTATACATATATCTTTAAAACAATAAATAAATAGAAGATTGAATATTAGGTGTGCAACAGAAAAACACAAGTTGAGAACATCATGAAAATTGTCCACATGCACTGCCCAAGAGGGAAAGTGAAGAACAGCAGAGTAAATATCCAAAGCAAAAGTCACAAGAAATGGAGTACCCAAAGTATAATTCTAAACCCAATGAAAAGTGTAAATAGTCCTTTATAAATCAAAAGCCAGTCCCTCATTTCCAAAACCTCCTCGCTGCTGTCAACAGTTGAGGGAGATAGTTCCTGTCCATCCTCGTATTCCCCGCTAAAATAGTTCTTCGACCAGCAAGGGCATTGTGGACGGTTTGGTAGGACCAGACATGCTATGAATTAAATTGACCCATGGGGTAGTTTAGGGTCTGGGGGAGACACGCTGGAGTGTCATAAAGATAGTGGATAGGTAGGGATAGGTTTGGACATAATTACAATGGCTAAAGTCTGGGAGGCCATTAAGTGGAAGACCTCCTGATGCTGGTCAGTCTGCATCAATTGATTGTCATTGATTTTCTCCACCACCTCTGAAATTTGTCTAGAGATCCCCTGTTGACCAGAAAAGTGCTGCCTCATGGCCCTGTGAAAATCAACCATGGTGACTTTTGCATGAGTTATGCTCATCTTTCAGTTTCACATCCTGGGCATGGAAGGTCCAAACCTCGAGTTAGTGCCCTACCTCTAAAAAGAAAAGGCATTATTTTCCAGGGAGGGAGTATTTGGACCTTTCAACTGTAACACTGCTATAGTAGAATAAATGGTCATAAATAATTAAAACAAAGTAAGGTAATGAAAATTAATATATTTGCTGTAAGAGAAAAAGGGAACATCAAGGGGGTTTACAAACCTAGTCTCTGAATGGCTGATGAATAAGTGAGGATTTAGCATGACAAAAATGTAATATTGGAATCCATAAACTAGAACGTTTCATAGCAAGTAATGCTGTGTCGAGTCTGTGGTTGCAACAAACCACATATCTCGATACTTGGAAAGACAGTTTTAGAAAAATCCTTAAAATATTTGGTGAGTTGTTGATATGCAACTGATGCTATAGGTCAATGATTTTTATTTGAGGTCACACTTTTTCCCAATCAGTAGATATACTAACTAGGAAGAGGTTAATGAATGAGAAGGGCACAACGCAGTTCAAAATGGTGTTAATTTGATTCCAAACTTGTGTCCAGATGGAGTGTAAAAAGCATGTGGTGTAAATCTGCTTGTTATGAGTGTAATGACCAACAACTATCAGATTGTTCTTGATAGATATGATGCGAAGAAACTGGAGAAAAAAAAGAAGCCTGTTAATATGAAATAATGTCTGTGTAGTACTGGCGGCATGGGAAGAGGACTAGATTTAGATCTATCAGTGGAAGGATGGCATGAAGCACAATATATGGTACAAGCTTTAGGATTGTTGTGGATTATTGTGTACAAGATTGCCTAGAATAGAAGAGGGTGTGTAAGATTGTACTGAAATGGAAGTAAAATTGGTGAGAGCTTCTAATATAGTGAATTGCAAAAGGTGAACTTTATGCTGAAAAGATTACAGGAAGATTAAAAAGAGATTGAGCCTGGGAAAAAGTAAGAAAAGAGTCATTAATAAAGATTTGATTTACCCAGATTAGTGCAGGTTTCCAATAAATGGAGTGATTATTGTGCAATATGGAGGTGTTACACCAAATGGCAGACTTAAGAAAGGAGGATATGTAGATAGGATGACACAGTTTCAAAGGTTTTATTTTTATTTCCAATGTAGCTAAGAATAGTCAAAAGAAAACATAGTAGCCAGTATAATATGATTCCACTATTACAAATACTTTTCTTCTTTTCTTCTGAGATAAACCCTTGTCTAGAATTCATCTTAAACCCAATTAAAAGTTCAAGTTTTCCTTAAACAATTAAATAAATACATTAAGTGCGTATATAATTCAAAATTCATAAGAAAGAGATAATTAAACATATAAAGTACATGCATATCTAATTTATAGTAGTAAAGTGCATAAGATAGGTTTCCCGCCTATTCTTCTGAGCACAAATGCTACCCAGCATTAATTAGATTGTTAAATCCCAGAAAAGGCCAAAGTTTTTATCAAGAATTTGAATGGATAAGATGGATACATAATTCCAAATTCATATTAGAGATGAATATTTAAACATTTAAAATAAATACATAATTTGTTTCAGGTATTAAATGCATAAGCTAATCAAGGCTGATTAAAAAATTATCATTTACCATCTACTAGCATGATTCTATTCCAGTTCTTCCATATTCTGTTCAGTTTAACTACAGAACCCACCCTTTTTGCATAGATAGTTTTCCGATTAAAAGCTCTTTGCATTTTGTTCAGCCATTGGGAGATTGTCGGAATCATTTTGGATTTCCAATTGGCTAGGATTAGTGATCTTGCTACTAAAGTTGCAATAAAGATAAATGGGAGCTGGCCAAATGTTAGCTCTTCTCCTATGTCAGCTCTGCTAAAAAGAGAGTTGAACACAAGGGATTCCATGCGCTTCCCAGATTCTTTGAAAATGAAATGTGATAACTCTAGGAATCATGTAACGTGACTTTTTTGGTAATTTGGAAATTCGTAAAAACAGGGCAAGGCCAATCTCAGATTCCTTAAGCATTAAGGTAAGAAAAAAGAAATTGGCATCAGACATATCCACTGAAGTATTATAGTTCAGAAAATTGATGAGTGAGGCTTGATCATATATCCGTAAGTCAGGTAGGGTAACACCTCCATCTTCCACTTCTAATTGCAGCGATTGTTCTTAATCTCCTTTTTTTTGCTTACCCAAAAAATGGTCTTATATCTGAATAAATACAGTCGAAAAAAGATTTTGGTGACCTTGATCATTATATGAGAAAATATCAATCAATCAATCAATCAATCAATCAATCAATCAATCAATCAATCAATCAATCAATCAGGGGAATTGTAAGTGCGCTACTCACCCGTGAGGGTCTCAAGGCACTGATGGGGGGTCGACAGGTCTGTTAGCCAAAGAGCCAGGTCTTGAGGGTCTTCCTGAGGGTGTTCAGGGAGGGGGCGCGTCTGATGTCTGCTGGTAGCTCGTTGCAGGTCTTTGCTGCAATGTGAGAGAAGTATCTTCTGCCTGCTCTGGTTCTGTGGATGCAGGGGGTTTCCGTGAGGTCGGTGGATTGGAGGTTTCTTTTGGGTATGTGGAAGTTGATTCTGTCATTGAGGTATTTGCGTCCATTGTTGTGTAGGCATTTGTAGGCATGAGTGAGGATTTTGAAGGTGACTCTTTTCTCCACAGGGGGCCAGTGGAGTCTTCGTAGGTGTTGGCTGAAGTGTTCCTGCCGGGGGATGCCTAGGACGAGTCTGGCTGTGGTATTCTGTATTGTCTGGAGTTTGTGGTGTAGGGACTTGTTGATGCCGGCGTAGAGTGCATTTCCATAGTCCAGTCTTCAGGTGATGAGTGCGTGGGTGACCGTCTTCCTTGACTCATGGGGGATCCATTTGAAGGTCTTGCAGAGGATGCGGAGGGTGTTGAAACAGCTGGAGTTGATGGCGTTGACCTGCTGGTTAATGGTGAGTGATGAGTCGAGTACAATGCCGAGATTTTTGGTGTGGTCTGAGGGGGTAGGTGGGCTTCCAAGGGCGGTCGGCCACCAGGTGTTGTCCCATGGTGAAAGGGTGGTTCCAAGGAAGAGGACTTCTGTCTTCTCGGCGTTGAGCTTCAGGCAGCTGTTGGTCATCCAGACTGCAATGTTTTGCATTCCTTTCTGGAAGTTGAGTTTGAGGGTGGTGGGGTCTTTGGTGAGTGAGAGGATGAGCTGGGTGTTGTCCGCGTATAATACGATGTTGAGGCCTTGTTGTCGGACGATGGCTGTGAGGGGGGCCATGTAGATGTTGAAGAGGGTCGGTCTCAGTGATGACCCCTGTGGGTGATTTTCATGGGATCAGAGAGGAAGGGTGGCAGTCTGATCCTTTGGCTTCTTACGGTGAGGAATGAGCGGATACAGTCCAGGGCTGTTCCTTGTATGCCAGCGTTGTGCAATCTGGCGACTAGTGTGTGGTGGGAGACGGTATCGAAGGCCGCGGATAGGTCGGGTAGGATGAGGGCTGCAGAGTGGCCTTGGTCCAGGAGGTGCAGATGTCGTCTGTGGCAGCGAGTAGGGCAGTCTCGGTGCTGTGGTTGCTTTGGAATCCAGATTGGGATGGGTCGAGGATGGCGTTCTCCTCGATGAATCATGTCAGTTCCCTATTGACCATTTTCTCTGCAACTTATTCTGCGAATGGGAGAGCGAGATGGGCCAATAGTTCTTGAGGTCAGTGGGGTCAGCTTGGGGTTCTTGAGCAGGGGCCTTACTTCTGCGTGCTTCTAGTCATCTTGGAAAGTGCCTGTTTTGAAGGTGGTGTTGATGGTGCGTTGTAGTTCGGGTGCAATGGCGTGCGCAGCTCTGTGTTAGATGTGGGGAGGGCAGGTGTGAGTGGGGGCCCTCGAGTGGATGCCTTTCATGGTTGAGGCGGTGTATTCGGTTGTGACCGGTGTCCAGTTGGAAATGGTGGGCTGGCTGGTGTCTCTTGGGGGCAGGTGGCTGGCTGTGGCGTCTGGTGGATGGTTGACGAAGTTGTCGTAAAGGTTTTTGATCTTAGGGTGGAAGTAGGTTCCAAGCTTGTTGCAAAAGTCTTGGGACGGGGTGATGTCTGTGGCTTCACTGCGTAGGTTGTGAAATCCTGAATGACACTGAAGAGTTCCTTGGAGTTGGTGGAGTTGGCAAGGATTTTGTTGTGGATGAAGTTCCTCTTGATGGTTCTGATTTGGTTGTGGTAGTCCGTCATGGCATTCTTGTAGGTGGTGTAGTTTTCGGTTGTCTTGGTGTTTCTCCAGTTCTTCTCCAGGCGTTTGCAGGTGCACCTGGCTTCTTGGAGATCAGTGGTGAACCAGGCGAATTTCCTGGGGCGCTGTTTGTCAGGGTTGCGTAGCGGGGTCAGCTCTTCTGCGCAGTTGGAGATCCAGGTGTGGAGTTCCCTGGCTGCGACGTTGGCATCGGATCCCAAGGTGTGGTTGTCCCGGGTGAGGTTGGAGTTCAGTTGCCAGTTTCTTCGTGGGGGGTGTGGGGCTGGTTGCGATGTCTTGGGTTTGTCAACGGTGAAGTGCATGCAGTGGTGGTCGGTCCATGGCGGTTGTGTTTTGTGGCTGAAGTGAAAGCTGTTTCCTGCTGCAAGGATTGCAGTCGAGGGTGTGTCCTGTTCTGTAAGTCTGTGTGGTGACGAGTTGTTTAAGTCCGATGTTGGTGAGGTTGTCACTTGGATGGTGGAGTTGGGGTCGCTGGGGTTGTTGAGGTCCAGTTCTCCAATGAGTATGTAGTTCATTGAGGTGATGGCATGGGGTGCAATGAAGTCTGTAGATGAGGGCTCCTCGAAGAGTCGTGTTGGGGCTGGTCTGGATCTAGAAGTGTAGGTGTTCAGCAGAGGGTAAGGTTTTGCTGGAGGTGGTAAGGCCGAGGGTGCTCTTGTGGGCGATGGCGAAGCCCCCTCCCGGGTGGTTGGGGCGGTCCTTCCTCTGGATCTTGTATTCGTCCGGGATGGCGGTGTTGATATCGGGGGCCGAGTAGGCGTTGGTCCAGGTCTCCGTGAAGAAGGTGATGTTTAGCGAGAGAGAGTTGAGTAGGTTCCAGATTTCCATGGCGTTTTTGTGCACGGATCGCACGTTGAGGAGAATGCATCTTAGGGTGTCGCCAGTGCTGGCATCGGCAGTGTTGGAGGCCGGGGTGGTGGTGAAGGTCTGGCGGCAGTGGATGCAGGAGAACTGGCCATGGGTCGTGTGTGGAGAGGCCTGTTGACAGTCTCTGAGTTTTCCGGGGTTGAGTGCGAGGAGGGTGGTAGTGTTGTAGCAATGGATGGTTGGAGGTCCATGGTTCCTGGCGCTGGTCGCAGTCGGGTCGCGGACAGGTGCAGACGGGCTTGCTTTAGGTACACTTTTGACGCGCTAGCGCACAGCGGCCACCATTAAGTAGGGAAGGGGGGAGGTATGAGCAGCTGGGAGGCGGGGTTGTTCAGGTGGAGGGGTTGCGGGGCAGAGGCGGTGGCAGGAAACGGCGACCGAAGGAGAATTGGGCAAAAGGCACAAGGAAAAACGAACAACTGAGGAAAAAAGTACAGGAGGTGATAGAAAAAACACTGATTGGGCACAAGCAGACAAAAAAGGAAAAACGAGATACAACTGTGGGGCACAAGATGCAAAATACACTGAAGGGCACAAGAAGACAAAAAAGGAAAAACGAGATACAACTGCGTGGCACAAGGTGCAAATTACACTGAGGGGCACAAGAAGACAAAGGGAACGAAATACCAACTGCGGGACACAAGGCACTGTGACTGAGCAGCAGGCAGGCAGAGAGCGGCCTCGAACCCTACCAGGAGGAGGGTGTCAGAAGGTCTGACGGTGGAGCAGAGCACAGCGGAGCTACTGGGGAGAGAGCTGGCTTCAGACCAGACCAGAGAATAAGAATAGTGGGACAATACTCATCTCAATAAGAGCCACTTGTCCCTTGATTGTTATGTGAAGGCTCTTCCATTGTTTAAAAAGATTGTGCATTTTATTTAAGCAAATATAAATCCTCGAGTCGAGTGGTCACAAAAATCCCCAAATACCTTATGGAGTTATGTGCCTGCAATGCAGGTGGCAGTTTATCTAAGGAGCAATTGAAAAGTAGCGCCTCAGATTTAGAATGTTTTTTTGTATCCCCCCTATCTCTGTAAATTCCCTTATCTTAGAGAAGGCTCTTGATATGTTTTCTTTATCTGCTGCTAGATAAAGTGCCATTTTGTCTGCAAACAGCTTACGTTTGGTTGACCCAGGGGCAAAAATAGTGCAATCCTGCCTAATTGTGCATATCAAAGGCTCAATTAATAGGGAGAATAGCACAGAGGATAGGAGACAGCCTCAACACATCCCCCGGCTAATTGAAATTGAGCCGGCCATGTGCCCATTGATAATTATAGAAGCCTTAGCATTTAGGTATACGTTTTTCACCACCTGGCAAAATGTAAACGGAACCGCAAATTTGTTTAAAACTGCAAATAAAACATCCATTGCACTCTATCAAACACTTTTTCTGTGTCAAACATTATTATTGCTGCTTTAGTTTTATAAGTACAAAAATAATCAGTTGCTTGAATTAGATAATGGGTGTTAGAAGTCAAAAACCTACCTTCAAGAAAACTATTTTGATCACAATGAATGAGAGCGGGAGCAACTTGTGAAAGCCGATTTGCAAGAATTTGAGAGAAAATATTACAATCGTCATTCAATAGACTTATAGGTCAATATGAATTGACCTCTTCCTCTGGTTTCCATTTTTTGACAAACCTAATCATCGCAGCTTGGGTAAATGTATCAGAAACTGTATCCCCTTTTAAATTCTCATTAAATAATGACACCAGAAAAGCGTTCAATTGGGGAGAGAAAGTCTTCTATACATCAATAGGTACTCCATCTGGCCCACAAGCTTTGGCCAATGGAGATGTATTCAGAGCCTGAGTGACTTCTTCAAGTGAAATGTCTGTAAGCAAAAACTATCTCAGTGCCATAGATAACGTAGAGCTATTTATCCCACCTAATCAATCTATATCTTCCTCTGAGGTGGTACTATGAGACTCAGAGTAAAGCTCCCTGTAATGATGAGGAAAGATCTCGGAAATATCTGAGGGATGTGAGGTGGATCCCATGGTGGCCGGGTCAGTTATTGTTTCATACAGTTGGCATTGGCCATCCGCTTGGTGGACCAAGCCAGATATCTACCTATGTGATTGCTTTCTTTGTATCTTTTTTGCAAAACTGACGCATAGATGTAAAAAGTCTTGTAAATTAAACTTTGCTCTGGAAAGTTTGACGTTGCCTGCTTGAGTAGGTAAGGCCAAGTAACTTGCTGTTGCCTTACACAGTTCTTTCTCTAGCTGTAATCTTTCATCATTCTCTTTCTTCCTCCTATAAGGTATATAAGCAAGTACTTCCCCTCTAAAAACTTTAGAGCATTCCATACAGAAAACTCCAAAGCTGTATTAACGTTTAGCTTTAAGAACTCCTCCAATACCAGGCACATGTGTGAGACCCACTGTTTATCAATTAACAGCGATTTGTCAAATGCCCATCTATACCCAGTCTTGGCTTGAGGTTTAATTTTAAACTTAACTGAAATTGCTGCGTGTTTGGAGAAGGGATTTTCAAATATCTCAGACTCGGTTTTCAAGAGAGCTTGGGAAATCAGAGAAAAAGTCAATCCAAAAGGAAGAGTGAAGTCTCCCTGAATGGCATGTATACTGTCTCTCGCCTGGAAATTCATCTCTCTAACAGTCTACCAAAGCAAAATCCCTTATTAGATGCTGACATAGCCTTCTCAACTTTTGTCTGTGTTTTGTGAGCCCGTGAAGAGTCAATAGTTTGGTCAATCAATAAAGTGCAGTTGCCACCTATCAAATATAGCCCATATTGAGCTGTTGCAAAATCATATACAGACTGTAACATCCCAGGGGAATTCTCAATAGTTCCACAATAATTCACAAAATTGAAAAGCTGCTCCGAGATCCTCATCTGCACCGAAAGCCACCTGGCACTATGATCTCTATAAACCATCATGATTTCACATAGAATATGTTTATCTACTAATATAGCCACCCCCCTAATGGCTGCATTTGAGGAAGCATAGAACTTGTGCTGAATAATGCCTGGAGCTTTATCCATAGGAGAGCTTTGCTTGTAGTATATCTCTTGAAGGAAAATTATGTTAGCTTGTAGAGTTTCAAGCCAAACCAGCAGAGATCATTACTTCACTCTGTTGGCAAAACCATTTTCATTTCAAGATACTACCTTTAATGGCCTAGAAAATATCTTTCAAATAAAATAGATATGGCATACATTTTTTGTGCCCTTGAACTTCCACAAGTGTGCTACATTCAATTTGTTCCCCCTCCAGTGACCCCACCTCCCCTTCATCTCCTCTAGCTCTTGTGACCCTTCACCTCCATCCTATGGACCTCCTTAACTCCAGAAACCCCGTCTAGGGTTCCCTGGGTGGCCTCCCTTCATCCTCACTGTGCCTACCCTCACCTTTTCCCCCTTTCCATGCCCTTACCTACCCTACCACCTTCCCTGAATTGGGGTGCAGTGACATGGCACCCAAGGTGGTAGGCGGGCAGCTGGTGGCAAAAAAAACCAAACACTGCAGGCACATATATACACCATCATTCTTGCCTAGGAACTTGAAGACAAGATTATCACTTGTTTCCACCCCCTGAGTGCTGTAGGGACTGAAAGAACTCCTGTGCCATCTCGAAAGGCAAGAAAATGTGAGCCCTTCCCTCATGCAGAACTTTCAATTTGTATTGCTGATTAATGCCTGCCGGAGCCCCTAACTGCTGAAAGGAGTTTAACATGCCTCTAAACTTTTTGCTATGCCGTGCAGAGAAAGCAGACATGTCTGAAAATATTTTAAATGAAAAGTTATCAGAAGTCTGATATGCTTTGTCCCGAATGGCACATGCCATAATCTTTTCCTAATTCTGAAGTCACCAAAGTTTTTATTAATAGTCCTTGGATATTTGGCATTGGGATACATAACTGCAGGTACACGATGGGCCCGTTTGATAGTAAGGTCTGTCTTCTGTGCTACGACTTTGGGACACACATGTTTGGAAATAAGGTCCAAACAAGTTTTATTACTGATTGACCATTTTCGCTGCCTTCAGGAATCCCGGTTGTGCGGAGACTGCATTTTAGCGACCGATTTTCTGCATCATCCACCTTGATTAGCAAGTTGATAAGCTCAGATTGTAGTTTGGTGACTTGGTCTGTTTGCTGAGGTACATTATCTTCAAGGTCTGAAATATGCTGTTCTGCATCTGTGATGTGTGATGAGAGTTGCTGGATATAAGATTGAATTGAGCCCAGCTGTGATTCAGTTTTCTTTTGAGCTTCTTCCTGCCACAGTTTCATACTTTTTAGTTCTACCAGTATTTGTTGTAGCAGGATATGTGAGGTGTCCTAAGGCCCAGCCATGCTCTTTGTTATTCTGTGAATAGGGGCAGTTTGTAGAACAGGTAGACTTACGGGTGCGGTCGTAGCTGGGGCTTCGGTTGCGGCTTCCACAGCAGTGGCGAATACGGAAGTATCAGCGATCAAGCTTGCTCTGGTCTCCCCAGGAGAGCACTCATCATGGTTCTCTAGGCTCAAAGTTGACTTCGGTGTAATATAGCTGGTCGATTTATGCTGATTCCCTACAGTCACCCCTTCGCTGCTAGGCCTTTTCCCCCTTGTGCTAAACCTTTTTTGGGGGGCTATTTGGGGTAGTTCGCCCCTGTACATTTTTGAACACATAAGGTATCCACGCCAAATTTGCGTCCTTCTCTTCCAACATCATGGGGATTTTAAAGGTACCCAGGGTTTGTTGATTCCCCCGGAGGGGACCCAGAAATTAGCCAAAATACAGCTATATTTTGTTTTTATGGGGAAAAAGTGCTGCAGATGAAAGTGTATGTTTTTTTTCCCTGCAAATGGTATCAACAAAGGGTTTGTGGCGCTGAAGTCACCATCTTTCCAGATTTCAGAAAAAGACAGACTTTTTTCAGAAAACTAAAAATATTTACAGTTTTGGCATTTTACTGGGGCATAGCCTATTTTTTTTTGCTATTTGTTGTGCTTTCAACCTTCTTCCAGTTAATGGTAGAAATGGGTTTGAAAGCAATAATGGATCCTGGAAAGCTATACATTTCAGAAAAGTAGACAAAATTATGAATTGAGCAAGGGGTCATCTGTGGATTTTTTATAGAAACTAACAGTTGCAAATAGGAAAAATTTAAAATGAGTTGAAAAAAACACCCATTTGTTCCAACGTTTTCACCTGTAACTTCTCTAAGTATGACAGATTTGTTAAAGCAATATACCGTAACATCTGCTGCACCCTTATGGCTGTGAGGATATATAGGACTTGTAGGTTCATCAAGAACCTGACAAACCCAGAGCTAATAACTGAGCAGCGTATGTTTTTTTATTGTTTTTTATTGTTTACCGGGTATATAGCACTTCATTTGGGAAAATATTAACAGTGAAAAATCGGTGTGAAAGGCATCTCTATATTTCTGAAATAGGAATAAAATATAGAGTTTGAAAACAGTAGCTATTTGCGCATCTCCGAAATTATGGGTACCTATACTAGCATGTGAATTGTAGGACATTTTTCAAAGGGACTTCTTTTCTACACATTGTCTTACATTTGGAAGGCAGAAATGCATCGAAAGTCAATAGGCAATAACAGTTTCTCTACAATTCTGAGTTCCCCTAAGTCTCCCGATAAAAATGGTACCTCACTTGTGTGGGTAGGCCTAGTGCCCGTGACAGGAAACGGCCCAAAACGCAACGTGGACACACCACATTTTTACAGTGAAAACTGACACTTTTTTTGCAAAGTGCCTAGCTGTCAATTTTGAAGCCTAGCTCTCAGGCACCTAGGGAAACCTAGCAAACCTATACATGTTTGAAAACTAGACACAGGGGAATCCAGGATGGAGTGACTTGTCTGGCTCCCACCAGGTTCTATTACCCAGAATCCCTTGCAAACCTCAAAGTTTGTAAAAAAAAACACAAATTTTCCTCACATTTCTGTGATAGAAAGTTCTGGAATCTGCATGGATCAACACAATTCCATGCACCCTGCATTCCCCAAAGTATTCCAATGAAAATGGTACCTCACTTTTGTGGGTAGGCCTCGTGCCCGTGACAGGAAACGGCCCAAAACGCAACATGGGCACACCATATTTTTAAAGTAAAAACTGACCCTTTTTTTCAAAGTGCCTAGCTGTCGATTTTGAACCCTAGCTCTGCCAGCACCTAGGGAAACCTAGCAAACCTATACATTTTCAACAACTAGACACCCAGAGGAATCCAGGATGGGGTGACTTGTCTGGCTCTCACCAGGTTCTGAAACCCAGAATCCCTTGCAAACCTAAAAGTTTGTAAAACAAAACCACACATTTTCCTCATATCTCTGTGATGGAAAGTTCTGGAATCTGTGTGGATCCACAAAATTTCACCCACCCCGCATTACCCGTAGTCTCCCAATAAAAATGGTACCTCACTTGTTTGGGAAGGCCTACTACCCGTGACAAAAAACTGGCCAAAACGCAACGTGGACACACCACATTTTTTCCACATTTGTTCCGTCATGAGCACAGGAACCCTTTTGCTCATGACGGAACCATTACATCATGAGTACCGAAAGGGTTAAGGCCTGAAAATAATGGATAGGTGACCTACTGCATGCTGCCTGAGAGAGACTTCGCTCGGTGCTGGCAAGCTTACTTCCTTTCTCATTGGAGGGGTGTGGCTTGCTGCATGCGGGGGAGACTCTATGGTATTGTGGGCATCCTTGAATAGCGTAGTGCCCTAAGCAGCAGCTGATTCTTGAACCCCCCTGTTGCCCACCCGACCTTTTAAGGTCCATTTGCCCCAAAGCCCCATTAGGAGAGTCATGCCTTGGTTCACCTCTAAATAACCTGAATTCTATTTCTTTTGCAGAGAGATTCCAGCTGCGATCCTTTGTAGCCCATGTAGAGTTAGCTACTAGCCGGGTATTAGCAGTGTTGTCACAGGAAATTATTTTCATGATCTTCATAGAGTAAATTGTTTTAGGGGGATGACCTGTAAGGGGATGCAAGCTGCACCTAAACCTGACTAGGCCGCTTCCGCGCCCACCCCTGTCCCAATGTCCACCCCTACAGTACCCTAATCAGAGACGGGAGTCCGAAAGTAGAGTAACGCAGATGGTATAAAATTAACATAGCAAACATTGCAATAACATCATTTGTAAGATATTCAGAAAAGGAATTCTCTGACCTCAGGATTTTTTCTTGCCAGTACTCCAAAGCTCATAGCTGCTCTTGGCTACTGCATGGTGACAGGCAGGTACCGCAGCAGACCCGCCTATATCTGCCGCAGATTGGTCGATCTAGACCGCTGCTTTCCCCTCTAACGCGGTCTGCCTTTGCCTCTGTTGCAGCTGTTCTGAGCCTTCACGCCAGCTGAGGCCGCACTGGCCGGACTGACTGCCGACTGCTGCAGTGGCATGAGCTCTGCCACCATCTTCTGCAGCCGAACCACAAGCACAAGCTGCACACCTGACACATCTGCAGCTACATGTGAACACCGCCCTCAACCGCCGAACACGCCTCGCCTTCAGTCACGGAGCATAACCAGAACTCCCTGACCATCCTTCCTCCAGATACATACACATGCAGCTGAAGATGGCTAGGCATTTCAAGTCAAGTCAAGTCAAAGAATCTTTATTCGGTGATTAAAAAACACCATAAAAGCACACTCATATTTACATGTTAAAAAGTCATTAAACATTTCAGGGTTCTTTGTACAGTGAATTAACAAAACATAAATACAACAATATAGCCATATTTAACACTTAAAAGTTAAAGTAAAAACATTTCAGTCTTCTCCTCTAGTAAGCCTTAAACGAAGTGCTACCTTGATAAAGTTCATAATACTACACAGTGTTTGGTGTCCCTCAGCTTTCTGTAAGAATGCAAGTGCCTCCCTAGCGTGGACCAAATTAGCATTTTTCAAAATATTTACAAGGTATCTGCGTCTGGGCATTGAGTAAAAGGGGCAGAGTAGGACAAAATGAAGGGAGTCTTGCGGAGACCTGTTGTCGCAGCCGCAGGGCCCCTTCTGTTCTATTGATGTAGCAAACCCCGCTGGTGATGCCAACATAAATGGGAGAACGTTCAATCTGAAATGGCACATCAGGAACCTATCCTGTGCATTGTACATGAGGAACAAGTATGGCTCCATACCTTCCACGCTCTTCACTAGGTGATGGGCCCACACTGTCTTTTTACACCCTTCAGCCTCATCTCTGCGTAGGTTTTTCCGCTCAAGAAAAATTCTCCCTACATGCAGTTTATTCTGGGCTACAATAGTTACAGGATGAGTAAAGAGGTTCCCAAAACATAGCTCCTCCAGGGTATTCTTCACATAAAGGAGCCAGGGGATGCGCATACACTTGTCCCTTTTTAGGCAGTCCAATAAGATTTCTCTACTAAGTGTCAACCAAGCGATAATAGGCCTCAATTTTATCAAATCTTCTATATATGGTCTCCCTAGCTCCCTATGGGCAATCAAACCAGCAGTACTTTGTGGTACCCTCAAGAGTGATTTCAGATATTTATTTTCTTCACGTTGGATACTAGTGGTATTGACAAAGCCCCATACTTCTGCCCCGTAAATTACCTTGGAGCATGATACTGAGCTGTACAGATTTATCACCTGTTCAGGGGACCATCTTCCTAGCCTCCTGCCATAGCTAGCAATTGCCCCGTTAGATGCAATCATTTTACCACAACGTTCCTCCACCAGGGTATCAAACCGCAGGGCACCATCGAATGTTACACCAAGGTATGGAAACGTTTTGACCTCTTCCACAATGTGGCTCCCTATTTTGTATGTAAATTTAGAGGTGGTTTTTTTTCCCGCCAGGAGCACATAGGATTTACTCAGATTTACAGAAAGGTCCAAGGCACTCATGAACCTAACAAAACCATCAATCAGGATTTGTAGGCTCCTTGGTGTCCGTGCGATCAGTACCGCGTCATCTGCATAAAGCAGAACAGGAATATGACGCGACCCAACCCTTGGGCAATCTGCCTTCAGACCCAACAGAAACTGCTCCAAATTATTAATATAAAGGGAAAACAAAAAGGGAGCAAGAATGCAGCCCTGTCCGACTCCACTCTTACAGGGAAAAGAACTAGTCAGCCCCCCCTCCCTATTAAAGCGGACTTTGGCGGTGGTGTCACTGTGCAGTTCCCTCAATATATTAATTAGACCACTCTCTATCCCCATACTAAGCATCATGCCCCACAATTTTTCCCTATTGACGTGATCGAATGCTGCTGCCAGATCCATGAAACCCATGTAAATGGATTCATCACTAGCCATGGTATACTTGGCAGTCAGCAAATAAAGGTTCAGGCACTGGTCACTAGTGGACCTCCCTGCCCTAAATCCGTATTGAGTGTCCGAGAAGATGTTTTTTTCCTCGGTCCACTCGGACAGTCTATTAAGAATTGCCCTCCCCAAAAGTTTTGCTGACACATCAATCAGGGAGATCGGGCGGTAGCACTTTGGGTCATCCCTGTTGCCCTTTTTGAAAATCGGCACAATTACTGCCGTGGACCAAGACGGGGGCAGGCCACAGATGATAGCAGTATTAATAACCCTTGTCATTAGGGGAGCCCAGAGTTCGATGTTACTCAAAAACAGATCAGGGGGGATTCCATCAGGCCCCGGAGCTTTATTTTTGGTCAGGCCCTCAATCCCTGCAATGATCTCCTTAATGGAGAATTCTACCAGTGGAGCCTCAGTTGGAATGGCCGGTAGGTCTACAGTAGAACCAGGCTCATGATTGTACAGGCCCCTATAGTGGTTGACCCACTGCTCTGGGAGAATATTGGCCCCTATATCCGGGGTATCTTTTTCCTGGAAAGTTGGGTTATTAATTATTTTCCAAAAGCCTGCTAGGTCCTTTCTTTCCCCCGCTTCTCGTAAATCTGCCCATGCTTCCGCCTGCAAGGCAAGTTTCCTCCTCTTAATTTCCTTTTTATAAATTTCTCTGCACACCTTAACTTTGTGGGGGACCCTTGGTTTAGTTTTAAGGCAGCTTTTCAGCTCCCTCAAAGCTTTAGAGCAGTCTTTGTCGAACCATCGGGGATTCCCGTGGTTCTTAAATGGGACACTAGTCTTTAGCAAACCATCGACCAGATTAGCGATCTGGTCGAAAGCTTCCATTATCCTCGGTCCGCGGACTTCTGTGTCCAAACAATCATTAATAGCAAGTATGCCTGCGTCCACCAGGCCCTTGTAGAACTAGGCATTTAGTATCTGTTCTCCCAAACCCCAAGGTAAAGAAGAAATACAACACATTACTATCACTGTGGGATGTGGTACTTAAGGCACATGTCAGGGTTGATGACTTTTAAATGCGGGCCGTACATTTTCAAAATTAAATGCAATGCCTTTTGCTACCAATACAAAGTCTGGTAAGTAGAAAGAGAACAAGTGTGCCATTACAAGGTTTAGCATCAAGAAGATAATAGCTGTTTTTTTCATATTAGAAGAAACACATCCAGACATATACTCTAAATTTCTTTCTTGTGTTGATGAGAGAAACAGGGGTGACAATGTTAACATATGACCATGAGCCTACACACCTTTTATCCTCTTGAACCTGACTTGCCACCACTACCTCTAGCAAGGGTTGGGGTACCTCTACCCTTGTAATGTGTGTGAAGGAAACACTGCTGTGGATTTTGTCAAGGACCTTTGTGTCCAACAATCATTTTTTTCTATTATGCCATTTCCCCAACTCTTGAGTTCACCTAAAGCTTATTCACCTTCTGGAAGAAACAGTGGTCTGGATACCTTCTGGGAACTCTAACTCCAATTACCCCTTTTCATTGTTTTACCTGGCCTCTGGTTCAATTGGAAGGAGGCCTCCTCCCCCATAGTGTACAAAGTGCGTGCATGAATGCATGATTGTATGTGGATATGCATGTATTTGGTATTGGTGTAGTGTGAACCTAGCCAAATGCTGCAGACCACTGTACATGGTCAAAGACAAGAGTGAAGCTAAACAGTGAATGGAGAATGAGATGGTTTGTGGTCAGGTATGCATTGTGAAGTAGTGTTCTTTAAAGAGAGTTTCTTCAACTCTTCCATAAATTGGAGCAGCGAAGGGTGGTACTGATGGATATGGGGATGTTGTTTAAGATCTTGAGTGTATAGAGGGAAAGGTATTCTGGCTTGTTTTTTAAAAATTTATTTTACGCTTCTTAGTCTGAAGTGTGATGGCTTCCTGGCAGAGGATGTGGTGAGAACCACAAGAAATGTTGAGTTTATCTGAGGAGGTGATGGTCATAATGGATTTGTAACGTATGCTCCTGGTTTTGAAATTTATACAGGCTGGCAAGAAGAGGCAATGGAAGTCCCTCAGGATGAGGGTGATGTGGTCATATATCTTGAGGACTTCGAGATGTGCTGCAGCAGCTAGGATGCCCTTAAAGGGGGGGAACATGTGGAGTCTTGGAGGGGATAGAGCAGGGAGTTACCATCATTCAAATATGGGAGTATGAGGGCTTTAACAACAATTCTGTAGCCGTTTTTTGGAAGAAACAGTTTAACTTTCTTTAAAAGAAAGAACTGCTACCAGGCCAATTGCAAAGAGTCTTTTGAATGTGAGGCAGGTGTCCAAGGTGAATCCATTTGACTTTGCATTTGTTGATAGATGGGCTTCAAATATGGACTATATGCAAGTGGGGCCCCAATGAGAGTGAAGAAACCTCATGCCTGTTAGAACCTGGCAGATGCTATGCTGAGCACGGCCCTTTAGTGTGGCTTTCCGATATCTATTTTTTTTAATATTAATGTTTATATATATATATGTTGTTGAGGTTCTTCTATGAACAGCTGATTTATTAACTACACAAATGCCTTACAGCCTTATTTATGGCCTTATGGGTTTGTGGACATTAATTTAGGGTCATCATGAGATGCTGTTGGGGTATTCCAAGGGAGGTGAACATGGAGTTTCACACACAGCACAGATGTTTTAACAGCAGGGGGTCATATTCCAAGGGACATAAGGCACACAGCTCCCACCCTATGCCTAACGGGGATATTTTTATCCCAGCTGGAGGACAGTTTATACAATGGAAGTCTAAGGAAACCATGGCATGGATATTTGGCTTCCCCCTGAGTAGGAGTAACACAAGTTTGTAATGTGCTCTCTACATGCCCTTTGTGAATTCAGTGAAATGCACGATTTAATAAAGCACTTGTAAAGCCACTCTGTGCATTATTTAATTTCCGACCTCCTTTATAACATGTAATGATGGATAGCCATAACCATTAAATCACATGGGTGCCACACCCAATTTTTCCCCCCGTTATTTCGAGGGTTTATATTTGTGCGTCCTTATCTCTACTACATAGCTCTATACCCTTGAATTGACAGCTGAAAAAACAAAGTGCAGGTGTGATTGGCTTGTGGTCCTCACACAATGTGTACATGTAAAGCACATCTATTAGTGTGGTGAAGTCTAAAATCGTGGTTCACTCATTTCCATCTAGGCAGTGCACATTTGTACCCCAGATCTAACAACATGTCCTCTGACATACTAACAGTGTGATTGTGAATAGGATCAAATTAACCTCTGTGATATCAATATTGCAGGGGCTGACATTATGAAGTAACATAATTTGGAGCCGAGGAACACAAGGAAGAAATTATGTAACCAGACCAGGACATTTGAAGGGGGCCAGCACAAGGTTGGTAATAAATGTCTTGAATCATGCTGCTTTGGGGCTGTGTGCATGTGTCACCATGAATGGGGGATTTTATGTGCCTGTATGCTTTTGTGTATGATTGTGAGGAGGGGTGTTTTGTGCCTGGTTATGCTTGTACTGTATGTACATGTTTAAATGTGTTTTGCCCTCTCTTCCTTGATGTGGTATAGCACAGTTAATTAATGGCATATTATTGGCATCCATATTGTGTTGTTACAGACCCCCTGTAGAATGGTGAGCCTGAATAAAACTGTTTTAACTTTTAGCATGTTATCAAAATTCATAGCATGATAATCTCTCTGATATCATAAAACTGACTTTTGCAGACTGGTGTTAATTGTAGGCATATTGCCTGCAGGCAGGTCATGAGAAGGTGATACCTGGACAAGCTAGACATACTGTATTTACAGTGTCAGTAGCATGTGTGAGATGAGGATGAAAATGTCAATTTGATGTTTACTAAAAATGAAAAATAATATTTTAGGTTGTTGTTTCCTGTCAACAATAAGCTTTTGAGGACATTGAGTCTACTTTTCCAAATTGGAAAATGTCCATCTGTAAGCAAAATGTGTGTGTTATCACCATCTAGGACATTGATGTTCATGGACAAAATAATTTGTGAGAAAGTGAATTATTAGTGAGGGTGGATGGCAGTCCATCACAAGTAATAAAGTCACTAAGCTATTAGGTCCAGTAAAAGGTTTAGTAATTTACACTGCAGACAGGCTTAACTTAAGGAAAACGTGGAAATCATTTAGAAGTATCAACACAGCTGCAAAGGTGAAACACAACACAGTGACAATCCCACTACTATTTACATATTTTTCAGAAATAGAGTATAATTTGGTGAACAAAATCAACTGGAGATATGATTTGTTAATACATTTAAGAGACAATAGTATCAAGAAGTGCAAAGTGACACTTGTGGTTAATGGTCGCGGTAGACTGGGAGACAGGCATGATTTGAGGTTGACTGCTATAGAGCACATGTCAGATACACCAAGCAGGTTAGCCTACTAGGTCCTCAAAGTAAGGAAGTTTGAAAAGTTTCCGATGCCCAATCTAAAAAAGGACTTAGTCCATTTTCGGGAAAAAAACTCTTCTCTGTGTGGCACAAACCCAATACGTCACTGGTGAACTGCCAGTTGGATACCTTTCACAGTCAATCCCCTCAAAACTCTTTAACAACAGTTTAAAAAAAGTTCCCAAACACAAAAGTACACTTTTAAA
Source organism: Triturus cristatus (assembly GCF_964204655.1). Lineage (NCBI taxonomy): Eukaryota > Metazoa > Chordata > Amphibia > Caudata > Salamandridae > Triturus > Triturus cristatus. Next base: position 721,690,148 of record NC_140588.1, read on the forward strand.
TCCCACAGGACACCAGGGAGAACATTTAAAGAATCTCAGACGGTCAGGCAACAGCAAAGTCCAGTCAAAGTCTAGCTGACACTGGTCATATGGGGTTCTTCACAGAAATTTCCTGTTCAGCTTTTTAATGCACCTGGAGCCACCCAGGGCATGAGCCTTGTGATCCCTGGAGTTCTTCCTGTTCTTGGATTTCAAGTGTTGGAGGGGGCTCAATCTCTTCAGGTCCTTCTCGCAGATCACAGATGCCAAGTGCAGCAGGTTAAGTCAGCCTGGTGTCCTTTCACAAGTCCAGCAGTGTTCTGATGAAGGCACCTTGGTGTGCCCCATTTATGCTTGTCACCAGCAAACCTATCGACTTTTTAAATAGTCTCTTTTTGCCTTACTGCAAACAGGCCCAAAATGCCTTGTGTCGGGGCAATTTCAGATGGGGAAATTCTTCGACCATACTAAACATGGGCTCTGAGGGCTGTGTGTGTGTGTGTGTGTGTGTGTATGGGAGTGTTTTAGGGAAATCACCAATATCCTCCCACACCTAATATTACCCCCAATACTAACCCACAAACAACCCAGAGACAGATGTCTGATAGGAGAAAAGCAGGGTCCTTCAGCAACCAGACAGGGGATACACACGAATTGTCTGCACATTCTGCACTTCAACTTTCTAAATTCATCATAAGTATTACATGTGGCTCAACAAAACTATCAATTAGGATTTTACACTCTGTTGTCTCAAGATGCCCACAAGCCCCCTCCTACAAATTCTGTGGAGTTCAGAGGAGCCATCTCTGCCCATTCAGGCCAGCCTAACTGGAGAGTTAATGCAAATTAGCACACAGGAAGTCCAGACAGGGAAAATATACCTTTCTAAAAGTTACTTTTTCTTAATGTTTCATAAAATTCTGACTTTACCATTGTATTGGATTTGAATAACTATTGAAAATAGTGGTTTAATTATGTTTGAAGCTTTTCCAATTCCCGAGATACAGTATTAACATTTTAATCTGTACTCTAATTACCTACAAACTACAGAGGGCAGCTAGCCCTGCCATAGTGACATTTTAGAGCGTTGTCACTGAGGGGACACTTTTAAATACTATGCACCCTATGTTGAGGGCTACAACTTGTACATAGGAGTGATTTATAGATATTTAAAAGGGATGTATCTACCTGTCAAAAAGAGTTGTTTTATCAGGCCCCACTCATGTTTTCTAAGTTTCAGTAGTCAGGCTACAATAGTAGCCCTGAAGCCATGTTTTCCTTTGCCACTCAGTGGATGGCACAATAAGTGCTGTAGTCCACAGGTGACATATAGCTTTTCATGCCATGGGTGTATTTCTGCACCCTACAATTTGGCCTAAGAGAAAAGTTAAATAGTCCAAAGAGGGATTAGTCACTTTCTACATGTTTTATGGGTCAGAACAAATACACTGGGCACTGGACAGCAGTGCCCCAGTGTGCAGAGTCTAAAAATCAGCTATAAAATTCTGCAAAAAATGGGGTTGTCCACTTAAAAATTGACATTTTCCCATAGATTACTCTACCTAATGCACTTTTAATTGTGATATTTGAGTGATAACTAATGTTTTACTATCTGTTATGCTCTAACACACAATAAAAAAATATGATTAACAATTGTTAATTACCCCTGCTGTGCGAGACCCTGGTATGTAAGATCGTTGTATCCTGTTTGCTGGCTGAATCTGTAAGACTCCTACAGAATGTATTAGTAAATAGCTCTAGATCATTTGATCGCTGTCTGCTACTGCAAGATTTGATCATTTTTAGGACTTGGCTGCAACAGCGCAGCTCTGCATGCCCTCTCGCTTTCAAGTGATATTGTACACAAAAAAGGGCTTGCAGCCTCCCACTTGCTTTACATTCATATGCTTCATCATCACTCTTATTTACTGCCTTATAATTGGTCAGCACATGCTGGCCCTACTTCCTCTTTTTTTGGGCTGGAGTGTGGACCAAGTACTGATTGCTTCAGCTTGATTGTTGTTCTTCCACTGATCGTGATGTGATTGAGGTGCTAATATTATTTGTCCTTGTTGAACCCATTGCCATTTGTAGCTATGTCTTACTATGCCATAAGCACCTCAAAGAAGCCTTTTTCTCCTTTGAAATAGATTTTTATTGTGACATCAGATGTTATCTGCTTTTTCAAAATATATATTTCACTTAACATGGACGTGGGTGCAGTTGCTTTCTTTATGTAGTAGGATTTTTTTTGACAAATGTTATCTTTTTTCTATTTCATGCATGGGGAGAATAAATGATTTGATCATAATCGCAGGGGTTTTGTGCTGAGACCTAACAAGCATTGGCAAATCCAATAGGCCGCGCCTTTGAGACTATTGGCCATGCCACTGTATTTTTGTCATGCTGTACAGCATGGGCATTGTCAACTTTGGGACTGATTTGTAGCCCTGCTGTATAGCAGCATATCTGCCGTGCAGCATGGTTAAACATAATAATAATAAAAAAGGACTATGACACACTATGCACTTAAAAAAAGCATATTAAACCCTGGGTGCCTCATAGTGCTTTCATACATTAGTTTTAGCCACGCTGCAAAGCATCCGTGTTGCTGTACAGCATGGCTACACAACATCGCAAAGCCCATACCTCTCGTAGGTGAGACCTGTTGGCTTTGTCAAGGCTTGTTGTGTTTCCATCTTGCCTTTTAAGGAGATTATCAGGCATAATATGTGACTGAGAATCTACTTTAAGGGCTCAGGATATAAAGATGGAAAATTGCACTTTCTGATTTCCTGTACCGTCAGTGACTTCATCTACATTTTTGCCACAATGTTCTTGAAGTTCTTGTGGTAGGTAAGCTGCAGGCTTGCATGGCCTATCACGAAAGTACTGGAATATCTGACGAGTGTCATTGCAGAACCTGTGGCACTTTAAAAAAAACATGTAAAAATGCATTATTTGGTCAATTTATCTCAATTCTTGAGGAAGTTTGGCTTACTGACGTCATGCTTGCTCTCGCTGCAATTCGATGTCGCTAACTATTCCCCATCTCTGGCAAAGTTCACGAGCAGCTGTCACTGTTGGCATCGCCTAAAAGTTTAAAATAATATGTGCTTCTTCGAGTCTTATTTTTAAGTTGAGGTGACAAAGCCGTCTTCTAAACAAAACTAAACGTGTAAAGCATCTTCAGTTCGAAAAAAGGGAAATTCTAAATCCGTCAGTGTTATGGGCTAATAAATGAAATAACATTTCAATTAATTATTTTAAGTGTACCATTTCTGAAGATCACAGAAGGTCAGCGAGAAGACAAACTACTTACACATGCACAATGAAATGCAAACTGGATTTCATTGTGTTTTCTGCAAAATCTGCAGTAGTGATCTCTGTGCCTGACAGTATTGCCTTCATTGCCCCAAATGCCTCACCTCTTACTAATGCCTGACCTTGAATATGATTATATTCCACTGTGTATGTCATGCAACAAATCATTCGCCTGCATCAGCAATCTCCTCCATCAATTCCTTTTCAGCGCATGACAGAGTAAGCCAGTTTGATGCTTCTAAAATTGCGTTCTGTATCTGTTTCCTTCTTCACTCAAATAAAGGCAAACTGCAGCTCGTCTATCACTACTAGCATTCCTACTTGTTTCAACTGCAAAATAAAGATTTCCTCTAGAACTGTTATGAAATTACTATATAAAGCCTCATAATGGTGCCGTACTTCCTGAACAGGATTGCATATTGCCCATCAACAGAGTAATCCTTTTACAAATGACTATGTATTTGCTTACAAATTCTTGCAAATGGCGACCCAGACCTCATGGATCTCACACAACTAACAGCAGCAGTGGTAATAAAAGTAAAGCTTATATGAAACAGGTCAAAAAATGTGGGGGCTTATTTACAAGCCCCTTGTGCCACTTTTGTGTCACTTTTCCCATTTTAAAAATGGCGCAAAAGTGGCGCAAGGAACTTGTAAATAAGCCCCGTGGTGTCTAAAAGGAGCAAGGGCCAGATGTACGACAGGATTTAGCATTCGCAAACGGATTTGCGACCCGTTTGCACATTCTAAATCCTTGTGGGCTATGTACAAACACTATTTTGTGAGATGCAAATAAATTATGACTCGCAAAATAGTGTTTTGCGGTTCACTATTAGGAAGGGGCGTTCTCTTCCGAATAGCGACCCCAAAGCCGGTCGCAAAACACTCACAAATTACCTCTTTAAGAGGGTGGTAATGCACTTACAACAGGGATGGGGTACCCAGGATACCTCTTCCCCTTTGCAAATGCAGGGGGAAATATTTTTTAGGGTCAGGAAGTGGTCCTAGGGACCACTGCTTGACCTTAAAAAATGAAATGAACACGTTTCATTTTTCTTTTTTAAATGCATCCCCTTAAGGAAAACGGGCTGCATTTAAAAAAGAAAACCTGCTTTGTTGAAAAGCAGTCCCAGACATGGAGGTCTGCTTAGCCCAGCAGGCCAGCATCCCTGGGAGGGCCAGCCTTTCCCAATGGGGTCGCAAATTGCGAGTGGCTCATTAATATTCATGAGCCTCGCATTTTGCGACCCTATTGGGAATCGCAATCAGTGTCTCTGACACTGTTGTACATTATAAATTGCGACTCGCAATTTGTGACTCGCAATCGAGCGCAAATTGTGATTCGCAATTTAGATTGGTCATACATCTGGCCCCCAGAGTACTGCCATATATGTGCAATTCAGATACTATACTCAGGGGGGCCAATTTGTCAAGAAAGTAGTACATCTGCTCCCGAAAAAGTACACATTTTTAAAGGTGTAGATTTACACATGACTGTAGTACACCTGGAAAGTTGCTCCAGGTACAAGTTTCTATGTGTACTACTGTGCAACCACACCTCCTTTCTTCTCTTTTTTTCCCTTTTCTGATTTTTTTTTTCCATTCAGAAAGCTCTTCCCCTACACCACCACCCAATATGGTGATGTAGGGCAAGGGTCTTTACAATGTGGGCTGAGCTATGCTTGCCCTAACCACACGGTTAAGACAGTGCGCAGTCTAGCTGCACGGATGGGCATGCACAGGAAGAGGAAGGATCAGACGTGGACTTAGTCTGGTAAGTGTGGCTGTGCCCCTTTTTTGAGGGGTGGCAGGGTCGTTTTTATGGGCTGAGGGTAGTGTTTAGGGCTTAGGGTTTGGTGAAGTTTTTAAGGGTTGGGGTTGTTTTCAGGGCTCGGGGGCTCAGGTTGTTTTTTAGGGCTTGGGGGTTGGGGTGGTTTTTAGTGCCCAGGGGGGGGTTTGAGATGTTTTTAGGGCTCATGGGGGTCGGGTTGTTTTTAGGGCTCAGGGGTGGGTTGGGCTGCTTTTAGGGCTGGGTATCAGGGTTGTTTTTAGGGCTCATGGGAGGATCGGAGTTGTTTTTAGGGCTCAGGGAGGCTCGGGTTGTTTTTAGGGCTTAGGGGGGTTGGGGTTGCTTTTAGGGATCAGGGCATGGGGACTAGGGTTTGATCTTTACCACACATATCCCTTTACAAGTCATACCTTCACCGCCAAATTGCATGGTAAAGGCATATGTGATAAAGGCATGTGTGGTAAAGGAATGCGCTGTTCAGACGCAGTAGTTGTTTGAGCAGTATTGTAGAGACGTGTGTGGTTTAGCCATGCGTGCTTCTGTAATACAACCAGTGGTGTTCCATTCCTCTTGCAATCCAGGTAGGGAAGTTACTCCAGACACTGACTGAAGCAAATCTACAACTGTATAAATAATTAAAAAGGGTCAGATCAGAGTTGTAAATCCTTGTGTGAATTCGTAGGAGATGTGTTCTCAGTAGCATTGAGCTGCGTAACAATAAACAATTGCTATTCGGCACCAAGACCCTTGGGTGAACGTGCGCTTTACAAATACACTTCTCATGTTCAGCTGAAAATGTATGTTTGTGGTAGAAAATACCTTTGTAAATTGGTTTTTGGGTGTTCATGTAGGTAGCACAGCAAGACTAGTACATTATTGAGCACAGTACAGTAGACGCAAACTAGTCAAAAGATTGGTTGACATGCATTGCAATCGATACAAGCTCATTTAAGGAAACCAAATCGTAAGATTTACAGCACCTTCCAATGTTATATTCTGCAATCAATAAATTGTTAAGAATATGAAGGATTGAGGGGTCTTGAGTGACCCTTATGCATGGGCTGAAAAGTGTATGCTGGAAGGTGAGACCCTCAAGGGACCACTTTGTGTGAAATATCCACACAATTTACCCATCTCTTGTCAGGCACTCTTAAGTAAGTAGGTTTTATGTTCTGCCTTCATGATGAGGATCCTAGATGCTTTTATAATAGAGGGAGGCAGAGAGTTCCCGAGGTATGGGGGTCCTCCAGACAAAGGACCTGATTACAAGTTTGGCAGATGGGATACTCCATCACAAACATGGCGGATATCCCATCCGCCATATTACAAGTTCCATAGGATATAATGGAATTGTAATACAGCCGACGGGATATCCGTCACGCTTGTAATGGAGTATCCCACCTGCCAAACTCGTAATCGGGCCCGAAGTCTGCGTCAGGATTCTGTGCTTCATAAACGTTGGAAATTCTGCTGTTGACTGGCTACAGCTGCACTAATAAACATGTATTTATTGCTGATTTTATGAGCTTCTTCCATTGCATTTATGAAGTAGGATCTCGAAAGAAACATCAAAGCAATACATAGTCTCTCAAGTAAACTAGATTCAAAAGCATAAAACCCTCTGTTGGGCCTGATCAGTGTCAGACCGCATGACAACGAAGCCTGTATGATAATCACAGCAATGATCATATTTTCACCAAAATGCCAGTCCAAAATAACATTTTCAACCAACCGGTCGGGGAAAATATGTTTTAAAATGGGTGTCAGATGATCTACAACCCTTGCAAAGTTGCCCCGCACCAGTTCAACATCCGGAAAGTTGTTTTTACAAGATTATATGCATTCACATTCCACTGAAAGAAAATTCCAGATTTTTGATCCAGGGTCCAGATGTACGAATAGCTGTACCCAAAATACTCATCTCAAATTGTGACCAGTATTTTTGCGACCAGAAAAGATTTTTAAGAAGTGACCTACGTATGAATAGGCCGGCTCTTAAAAACAGGAATTGGAGTGGATTGGAACCTTCCTCATTAACAATAATGAGGTATTTTGAAAACTGCTACTTACTGTGAGTTCATGGCATCACAAGGGTGGTGGTTCTTCTACATCATCGCTTGTAAAAGGAATTTGGGCTTTTGCAGATGTGCCGTCTAGAACGGTTTAGTGAGAATAATTTCATTTTAGCAGAAGCATGCTGAACATAAAGTGTTCTACCTTTTTTCAGTTTAAAGAGGATTTTATTGAAGAATGAAAAAAGTTGCAATACAATAATAATATACATTTATGATAAAAAATACATTATAAATCAGTTCAGATCAATGAAAGAAGTAGAGAGAGAGAGAGAAAGAAGAAAAGAGGGAAAGAAAAAGGGATATCATCAAAAACATATTACAACAATATATTAAATAAGTGGCAGTATAAGGAACAAATATGATTTCATAATACAGGGATTAGTATGTAACAAGAGATAGAGCGAATTGGCAAAATTACCTATATTAATACTATCAGAGTTATTAATAAGAACAAAAACATTAAGGAGGTTTAGATACTTCCTCCCTGCAAGGGTTGTGTAAGGGGATGGATTGGGCAGACACATTTAGAAAAGAGGTAATGGGTAGCCATAATAAGTCTCTTTTAATCGCAAGGGAGATAGGATGGACATATGCTCTATCTAGCCTATGGTTATAACAAACCCCATACCACCATGCTTGATAGGAAATAAGGGAAGTATCTTTCCAAGCTTTCGTGATTTGTTGAAATGCCACAGCAAAAAGGAGGTCAACTATGGAAGTATCAGTGTTGGAGGAGGACCACAATTGTGAGAGACTCCCAAGAAAAATATGGGAAAAAGAGAAGGGGAAATTGGTAGAAAAAATGGAGTTAATTTGTTGCCAAACTTTGCCCCAAAAAAGATGAACAGCAGGGCAAATAAACAACATGTGTTTAAGATCAGCCACTAAAGCCGAACAAGACCAACAGCTGGACGGGATAGAGGGGTCAATGTGGTGTAGTTTGGATGGGGTAATTAAAAGTCGATTGTATATAAAAAATAGGGTTTGGCTTGTATTTGCCGCTCTAGATGACTTCCTTATTTTGTTCCAAATGTTATCCCAAGTAGTAAGAGGAAAACAATCCTCTAAATCTGATTCCCAGGCACACTCCACAGGGGATTTCAGTCGATTAGCAGACGTATCTCTCAATTTTTTATAAATTTGAGAAGCAGATGGAGAGGAATGCAAAGATGGTAAGGAAATGAGAGAAGAACTGTGTTGAATGGAAGTATCCGTAAGGGCATCAAAAGTAGCTTGAGCCGCCGATTTTAATAGAGTATATTTAGGGTGAGAAGAAAGAGGGAGAGAGAAACGATCTTGAAGAATAGAAAAGGGAATAAAAGAACCATCATGAAAGAGTTGATGAGTCCATTTAAGACCTAGGGAAAGCCAATCATTCCAAAAGATAGATCTATTTTTAATCTTGATAAGAGAGTTATACCAAATAGGGGATTGTAAAAAACGAGCACGGTCATCCAGGTTATGGAAAATAATAGGTTGAAAGGTCTTGCAAACATGTTGGAGAATAGGAAGAGAAAATTTCTTTGGAGGTTGTGACAATGAAACAAATTCTTCAAACGTAAAAGGCTGAAAAAAGGAAGTCTCAACCTCTACCCATAGAGGACAAGAAGAGGGGTCAGGAGTATGATCAGAAATGAAAGAAGCAGAATGAGCAAGAAAAAAGGAAGAATGATACGACGAAAAATCAGGAAAATTAACACCACCTAAGTGTTTGGGAGATTTAAGTCTAGAGAAAGACATTCTGGCCGTTTTGTTTTGCCATAAAAATTTAGATAAAATGGAGTAGATATTCTTGTAGTAGAACTTAGGAATGTGAACCGGAAGATTCGACAAAAGGAATAAGATTAAAGGAACCAACATCATCTTGATAGAGTCTAGTCTACCCCACCAAGATAAGAACAAAGGATGCCATTGATTCGTAGAGGTAGTGAGAGCTGTAAGTAAATTTTTAAAGTTCAAAGCCACTGTGTCCTTAATAGAAGGAGTAAACCAAAGACCAAGATATTTGATTTTGTTTGGGCTCCAGTTGAAGGAAGAAGTTAAGAAATCAGCATGAAAACAGAATTTATTAAGAGGAAGGATTTCGCATTTGTCTACATTAAGCTTATAACCAGACACTGATGCATAGTTCGAGACTTCTGATAAAAATGCCGGAAGAGATGTATGGGGATTCGAGAGAAATAATAGAATATCATCTGCGTAAGCAGAGATCTTTAACTGTGTAGAACCATAAGGGAAACCAGAAATATCAGCGTTCATACGAATTTTAGTTAAAAAGGGTTCTAATGCTAATATAAATAGGAGCGGGGACAACGGACAACCCTGTCGAACCCCACGGAGAAGCGGAAAGGAAGAGGAAACAAGGCCATTAGCTAGAATAAAAGATCTAGGAGAGGAATAAAGCATTGAGACATAAGAAAGAAATTTAGGGCCGAAACCAAACCAAGAAAGGGAGGAAAAAATAAATTGCCAGTTGACTCTATCAAAAGCTTTCTCAGCGTCCAATGCAATAGCTGCCAATGACGACTTATGAGAGTGCGATTTACTTAAAACATTAAAGAAGAGACGGGTATTATCAGATAAGTGACGTCCTTTGATAAACCCACATTGTTCTTTGGCAATTAATTTTGGGAGAATTTTTTCTAAACGAAGTGCAAGGATCTTGGCAAAAATTTTGTAGTCTAAATTAATTAGGGAAATGGGCCTATAATTCTTACAAAAGGTGTGATCTTTACCATCCTTGGGGAGAAGACAAATAAGGGCTTCCTGAAAGGTACCTTCTGATCTTTGGGAAGTTATAAAGAATGAGAATAGTTGGTGAATCCTAGGAAGAAGTAAGGAGGAGAAATGGGAATAAAATTCTATAGTAAACCCATCAGGGCCAGGGGCTTTACCCCTCTTCAGAGTTTGGATAGCTTCCAGAATGTCATTGCGAGTAATGTCAGCCTCTAAAGGGGAAAAATCAACTTCTGAGGAGGAAGGTGGGGTAATGGATGATAAATAACGAGTAATTTCGGATACGGCTGGGAGGGATTCCGGAGTATATAAACGCTGATAAAAATCCGTAAATTCGGCCAAAATATCTTCATCTTTATGGACCACAACATTAGAGGAGGTAACAATGGATTCAATTTTAGTACGTTCCTTCCTGACTTTGAGGTATCTAGCTAAAAGATTACCGGCTTTATTTTGGGCAGTATAATACTTAGCACTAGACTTAAGTAAAAATAGATTGGCAGAATCAGTGGAAATTTTATTAAAGGAGATCTTAGCCTTAATAAGATTATCTAAGTCGGATTGCTTCTTAGAAAGGTAAAAGGAGTGTTCTAATTGTTTAATTTGTGTATTAAGTACCTGGGCCGATTGAGAGGCTTTACGACGTTTACGGGCAACAAATGTAATAATGAAGTCTCTAGAGGCGGCTTTAAATGTGTCCCAAATAAGGGAAGGAGTTAATTGAGGTGAGTCATTTTCTACAAAAAAGGAGGAGGCAAAATCCATAAAAGCTGGTGTAAATTGTGGGTCCAGTAAAAGAGAGTTATTAAACCTCCATCTCCTAGTGCCTTTCACGGGGGGAGTAATTCCAGGCTTAAGGAGACTGGAGCATGATCAGAAATTAGGATAGAACCTATGTCTGAGTGAGTAATAAGCTGAGTGAGGGCTTTGGAAATGAAAATATAATCTAACCGGGACTGGGAAGAGTGAGGAGGTGAATAAAAGGTATACTCTCTAAGAGTAGGGTGGCAGAGCCTCCACGAATCAACAAGGGCTCTTTGAGAAATAGTGGAAGTAAACAAAGAATGCATGTGGGAAGGGGAGAATCTAGAATCAGATCTTCTATCCAAAAAGGGGTCCACAACCATATTACAGTCTCCACCCAAAATTAGATAATCATCGGTGACTTGCATAAGTAAGGAGAGAATATGGGGCCAAAAGACTTTATCTGGAACAGTGGGAGCATAAATATTAATAATAGTCAAAGGAACTTTATTAATCAACAAAGAAACTGCTACCCACCTACCATCTGTATCATTATCTTGATTGACAAGCTGAACATCTAACTTCTTATGGCATAGAATGGCAACACCATTGCGCTTCCCAGAACCAGGAGAGGCAAACACATGACCAACCCAATTGCGACGCAATTTAGGAATTTCAGTATCTTTAACATGAATTTCTTGTAGTAAAACAATATCCCCTTTTAAATTTGCTACATGAGATAAAACTCTTTGGCGTTTAATAGGTGACCCAAGACCTTTAACATTCCAGGATAAAATATTCAAAGTCATTCATATAGAAGGAGAAAAATGTAAATAAAAGGAAAACAGAAAAGCATAAATAGGGAAAAATTGGATAGTAATCCTTACATTATTAAAGGAAGGAAAGACAAAGCATTGCAGGGAGAAGAGATAGTATCAAATACAAGAAAGAAAAGCAGATACATAATTTAATAAATACGACCAAGGAACCACCATAAAACACATTATATTGGAAAGGGAAGAAAATCAAAGAATACAGAGATAAAATGAGAATGAAATAGGCATAAACAAATAAGGAAAAAAGATAAAAAATAAATTGAAGGAACTGAATCCCAAGAAAGAGGGAAAAAGAAAGAAAAGAGCAATAGGTAAGAGCAAAAGAAGAAAGAATGAGACAATGATGCTGAGAAAAGAAAGAAGGAGTAAGAGAAGAGAGTAGAATAAGGAGAAGAAAGCGAGAAAGCAAAAACAACCAATTCCATAAACATAAAAACACAATGGCAAAAGACATACCACAGGAGAACAAGAAAGGATGAGGGTGTTGGAACCACATCAGGGAAATGAAACGCCGAACGGGAAACCACAGGGCAACGACGGCAGGGAGGGCGGCATCCAGGAAAATTGACGAGGGTAACAAACAGGGGCCCAAGTATCCAAAACTAAGGGGAAAAAAGACCAAATACAAATGTTAACGATGTGGAACAATAAAACCATATACAGTAAAACAGCAAACATTCTACATGAGGGAGAGAAAATAATTATAATCTGGAGACATCCATAGACTCATGACGACAGTTATTCAAAAATTGTTGGAGAACAGCCGGATCCTCATAAGAAACAGTCTTGTTATTATATGTCACTTTGAAAAGGCATGGATGAAAAAGGCCATATCTCGCATTAAGACTCCGAAGAGCAGGTCTCATTTCCAGGAACTTTTTCCGACGGTCTGCAGTCACTTTGGCATAGTCTTGAGTAAAAAATAGATTGGAGCCATGCCAAGAGATCTTTCCTTTTTGTTTGGCAGCTTGGAGTACTTTGAGGAGGTCCGTGTATTCCAAAAAATATAAAATAGTACCTCGAGGTCTCGCTGAGGAGGAGGAAGAAGCAGACAACCGGCCCAAACGATGAGCGCGTTGAATGTTCAAAGGAGGAGATTCAGGAAGACCAAGAAGAGACGGTAAAAATGACTGAAAAAATGAAATTGGATTGGAACCTTCAAGGCCTTCAGCTAGACCATAAATACGCAGGTTGTTGCGCCTGTTGCGGTTTTCCAATTGTTCGACTTGTTGTTTGAGCCGATCAACTTCCGTATGTAAGAGGGGTACTTGCTGTAAGGTATCTTCGGACGCGTCAACTCTTTGTTCAAGGACCCCAACTCTCTGGACGGTGTGAGACCAGTTGTCTTCAAGGCTTTGTAGGCGCGAATTAGTTTCTTCCATATACGGCTTCAGAGCACGGATTTCCTCAAGGAGAAGCTCCATAGAGACTGACGAGGATGGATTAGTAGGAGAAGGGGGGTTAATTTTTGCCCGTTTGCCAGAGGGCGAAGCTGCAGGTAATTTGGAGAGTTGTTTGGGGCGAGTATCCGCCGAAGAGGAGGTTTTATGATCAGAAGACTCCGGAGAAGCTTCATCCATAGCGCCTCGTAGGACATTAAAAGGGTTGTTATCAGCCAGTGGCGAGGAGATAACTTGGTGAGCCCCAGCGCGAGCGCCACTGCGAGCACCGCGCGGCATTGCCATGAAGACAAAGTCTCTTTTGGTGACGAAAGAGACGGTCACAAGGAGAGATGATTCAGACAACAATATCTGTCAAAGTTGGAAGAAGTCCGCCACAGAGCGTTGATGAGAGGAGAACGAAAAACTGAAGAAAAAAGAGTCTGCAGGAGGTACTCCAATAATTGCCACAAAGAAGACCCGGAAATTACACCATACATGAAAAACCTTTGTGCATATGATATAATATCAGTCTCGTAGTGAATGGTATTGATAAAAAGGGTGACGAACGTATCAGGAAACTATCGTCACAAAAAACAAAATGGCGGCCGTTGTTCTGACTGACTGCATTTCCCGAAATAAAATCACCTTAACGGCATGGAAACTCTCCGCTATTCCTCACACCGATAGCTGAGGTATTCCGACGAAGGACATGTCGATTTCTGCGACCCAGAACAGAAGAAAAGAAGCCTGGAAGCCCTCCACTGTCTACGTCGCCGCGGAGCTCCCGAAATCAGCGGCCATCACCAACGGCTCCAAAGCCACGCCCCCCATAAAGTGTTCTACCTAAACGGAAATTATATCGGGCCTCCAGTTGAGGCTCGATTACAGAGCAATGATATATTGAGGAGTGAGAGCTCATAATTGTGATGAATCTGAGAACATTACAATGTGAAGAGAAATGGAGATAAACTGATTTTACCCACTCATCAGGATTTTTTATTATTCACGGGTGAGCCAGGGTTAGAACTGAGGTGTCGAAGTTACAAAATCAACAAATAAACAGGAGATGTAATTTAAAGAGGTGGGGACCCATTATGAGCACCAAATTAAAAGTAGTGCAGGACGAGCAAACAGAGGGGTTAGTTAGTGTTTGGCAGTTGTAGGATAGCTACCAAAAAATTAATAGATGTCCCACCTTCCGTATTATGAGTGTATATAGGGATGAGCCTTCTAAGAAGGACGAGGAGCACAGACACCATTTTTTGTTGGATGTGACTCATTCGGTAAACTCTAAATAGCCTCTGGAAATCCCAGTAATGTGGTTGTAGAGTATGGTAAATGCAGGGTGTGGTCTTACTGCACAGTTCTGAGTTTAAATTATTGGACTATGGGTTGATTGTGGAAATTGGTGTCTGTGCACAAGTTCCTTAGAATTTGCATTCATTCTAAGCACTTTTCTCTGGATGAACACAGCCTGCTTTTACAAAGCAAAATATGATGGAGGGAAAACTCAATACCACAAGGATCATCTTCTTGAGTGAGATATTCATGTTTCTAACCCAAATCAGGATTATTGGATAACACGAAATGTGTGCATTTGTGGCAGGGAATCAGTGTTATTTTATTAATTCCTAATCAGTATGGGTCATAGTCCAATAAAAAGCTAAAATGATGTTACGAGCCATATCTGTGATCGGATTTTATGTTTTTGAAGAATGTACTGCTGGAAAACACTGTCTTGTACACTTAAATGCCTGGTTCCTCGAACCAGGTTAGCTTATTTGGTACAGACGCATTTTTAACCATGTATCATTTACATGTGTTGCTTCCAGCCTAATCATGTTGGCACTAGTGCTCTGGGTTTAATCAACAATGCAATTGCATTTATTAATCTGAGAGCTGGTATTCTTAGATGTAGGTCTTAATTAAAATCTGTATACAGTACTGGGATTTGGATTTGGAATTTGAAATAATGTATGGGAATTTATCTTTAATATTTAGTTATCGCTAGGTCTTACTGAAGTGAAATAAACTATACTGAAAACTTAATGTTTTCATCTGTTTCCCAGTGGATATGAAACGTATTATCACCTTTGCCATTAATTTGCACATCAACATATCAATTTAAACATAGAGGTCAGAGATTGGATGTGCACAGAATCTACATTAAGAATCTTCCAGACACAATCTGAGGATCACATCCATCCGTGACCCCATTTCAGAATTGGTCCAGATGTGCTCAGTACGAAAAAAAAATTATATACAGAAGCTATGTAAACAGGGAGGAGAAAAGAGCAAAATTATATGCACCTCGCATATTTCAATCCTCCTCCAGTTTATAATGCTGTTATGTATGTCTCTCATAGAGAGTCTCTATCATTTATTTCAGTTTCTGAATCTCATATTCCACTGCAATGACATAGCAACACTTGATAATGTAACTGGTTACCTACTGTTTTGATGTCAGAAAGGCCTTCCAGGCCAGGCTGACAGGGCTCTCAGAGAGCCTGCCAGCAGACCTCTACATATTTTGCTTTGACTGAAAGCAGAAAGCACAGCTGATGAAGGTGGGAGGAAGGCAGGAAAGGTTGTGGGGGTTGGTCAAGGATGGCAGGTACGTTTTGTTTTATCCTTTGGTAAAGGGATGCATAGCAGTGGCCATGCTATGCATGGCTCCTCCATTACTCATCTGCCACCGAGCAGCAGGTGAAAGCAGGGGCAGATGATTTTGGGGGCCATAAACAACATCAACATGTAGATGGGTTTAAAGTGTTCTAGATGACTTTAAAAAAGTGAATCATGTATTTGTATTTCAGCTCTCCTTTCACAGTGACATCATAGACAACCCAAGCTTCACTCTCGCTGTCTATTTGATATCTCTCAGAACCTCGCAGTGAAAAATATCCCTGTAGTTCACTGGTACCAATCTATAAATCTATATGGTATGCACGGCTCGCATTGAAAGCCAGCAGTATACATGACTGGATTCTAAATCTGGTAATTTTCTATTATGACATGGCAACAGTTGATAACACAACTCTTTACCCACTGTTGCTAGATCATAGAGGCCTTCCAGGCCAGGCTAACACAGCTTTCTGAGAGCCTGTCTGTGCTGTGCTGCTTGTCTGTTTTGGCTGAAAGCAGAAAGCACAACTGTAGGAGGGGGAGGAAGGCACTGAAAGTGGTGGAGGCTGCTTAAGGATGGCAGGTAAGGTGTTTATTTGCTTATTTTTAGAATTTGAGACAGGGCGGAGAGGCCATGTTATATATTGCTCGCCCCTGATTCCTCTCCCCTTGCATAGCAGTTAAAAGCAGGGGCAGATGATTTTTGGGGCCATAAATCACATCAACATGTAGATGGGTTTAAAGTGTTCTAGATGACTTTATAGATAACTCGAGCTTGACTCTTATTGTACATTTGATGTCAATCAGAACCCCTGAGTGAAAAAATGCCTGTAATTTATTGTTACCCATCTCTAATTCTATAAATTAATAATTAAAATGGAAATTCAATTTGAATAGATGCTGTATGGTTTAAGTATAGGCAATATACGTGTAATATTGCATTCTAGCGTTACTGTAGTCTGCAATATGTCCACTATCTTACTTCATGAGATCTTTGTAAGATGCAGGTTTCCCTTTGAACGATCTCACCCGTGATGTCATCACGAACACTGGGATTCAGGTAATTAGGAAGGACATGTGGCTGCTCATATTATGAAGCAGAACGCAGACATATTTTTTACGAATGGTGTCTTAGTTACAAGACAATATATGCTTGAAAAACAGGGTAGGGTTCACCTGTATTGTTGGGAAACTACACCCTCCACAAAGGTGAGTGAAATTACCTGAGAATGCAGTTACCTCGCAACAAAATGTGTCTGTCTGCAGTGGTCACTGGCAGTGACAATGTCTCACCAATGGATGTCCCACTCACAAACGTTAGGACATCCTGCAGCTGGAAATTGATGCAAAGACCAACTTTCAACATCAGGTAAATGTCAGGGTTTGAGGGGACAGCAGATGATGGGGGCTCTGAGAAGGGAACAGCTGCCAGCGGCAACAGGAATTATCTCCTGCAGTCATGAAGCTGGACCCTTTTTAATGATACCAGCTCGAAACTTTGGAAAGCTTGTAATATAAAAAATATATATGTGCTAATTTGTCAGTCAGTGTAATGATGTTTCCTCTTCACACACAAAGACAGTGTTTCAGGTAAATTTCTGTAATAAAGTGTAGTACATAAACAGATGAGGAGAAAGGGTAAGCTCCCACTGCCTCAGCCTCCACGCAGGGAATGCCATGCAGTGGAACCTCACCTAGGGAATCCCTCCACTTTCTACATTTCCTGCCACAAAAGAATGCCATCATAACAGTCATCCTTCTTAGCAATTCCAAGATTTACTTTGTAAGGTGTAAATGGCAGTTTTAACTCTGCACACACAGGCTGCAATGGCATGCTTGAGACACGTTTTACAGTGCTACTTTGTGGGTGGCTCAATAAGTGCTGCAGCCCAATTGTAGCAATTAATGTATCGCCCTGGATACAGCTAGTACCATTTATTAGGGACCTATAAGTACATTAAATGTACCAATCAGGTGCATACCAATTGTAAAATGTTTGGAAGGGAGCGCACAAGCACTTTACCACTCCTTAGCAGGAGTAAAGCATGCAGATTTCTATTGCGAAAAAAACCGGATTCAGCAGAAATAGAGTTGAGAAAGGTAAACACCTGGGAGAATACCACACAAAAGAAGGTGATTTCCAACAATCCACAATGGGTGACCCATCAAAACTCTGTTGATTTTCAAATGTAGGGTATCTTGCAACTATATGATTGAAGTGCTTGGGTTACTTACACAACCAGAGCAACACATAAGAATTTAGAAACCCAGCACTTCCTCTTAGCTCTTACTCCCATGTGCTCATCACCATGTCTTAAAAATAAACAGTAATTTCAACAGCAAACACTGGTTTAAATCAAAAACTTTGGGGGCACTAAAAGATTGCCCATGAATCACCAGAGGCACCAAACTCACCCTGAGCTCCAGTGCCTTAGCATGACTCCCACATGACTAGAGCAAAAAGTAACTAATCCCCAAAAGTGGAGGAAGAACATTTTCTTGTAAGTTCGATCCGCTTCCTGTTTCTAAATACCTTTTAATAAGAGAGAGAGAACTCACTTTTTATAGAAAAGTCTCTACATACGGTCCAGTGAGGACATCCCTATTTATTTTAAAGGACCCTCACCCACTAGGGTTATTGGTGACATGCTTTATTATCGGTCCTCACACAGGTTATCTTGTTAACAGCGATGCGCTCTACGTTAATAGCCAACCGACCACTTGATTATTCTGGGGTGGGCTCTCATTTTAAAATTGCCTGTAGGTATCCAAGTTAATATGTTTATATTTAGATCCCTTGGCAAGATAAAAACAAGCATTTTGATGCATGCAGAGTTCAAATGAGCTTCAACATCAAAACATTCTACATTTTCCAGCCGTATATCATCGCCTCTGCAGTCAGATGGCTTTCTTCAGGACTAACAGGTATTACAGACCCCTATGTGGACTGTAACCTTTATCATTCAGTCTCTAGATACCGTGCTATTTCTGCCGTCAGTCGCTACTGTGAATTTTAACTCATTCATACTTCATTCATCCTCCCATGACTTATGTCAGTGGATAAACTCTAAATCAGAAAGGGAGACTGTACTCCATTGGATATCTTGTGTGTGAACACTCACGGTGGGCACTGCACACTGCTGTATTGTGAAGTCCCACTGGTGCACATGCATTTTTCTTTGGCTAAGACCATACTCCAGTATCTCTGAAGAGGCTTGAAATTCAGCCTTCTTCATCAGTGACAAATATACTGATCCGTGGCCCAACACAGGGGGTCATATTATGTCAAACACATACATGCTCAGTGCCTTTGTCTGGATCGCTGCCAGCTGTGACAGTAGGGAACGGTTTGACCGAGCACAAAACACAATCAACCTATAGAAGTTGGCAGTGAAGAACAAAAAAAATCGATGTTATAACAACTTATATTTTGTGTGTTTCAACATAATAGGTGCTGCTACAGGAATCAATGGGGCAAATCAACCAACGAAGAGGCAAGGGGAAATTATGCTAGGCCCCCCACTTGCCACATCACGGTGTTGTCTAGCAGTACCTGTGTGCTAGAGTTGGTGTCGGGTAATATATTCTCATGGTCAAGGCCCATGTAGCGAGCAAGCATTGGGGTAGGTATAGCAGGCACACAGAACATATAATCGTTCACAAGTAGTGACTAGATGAATCTTTATTTATTCATTTAACTGCTTTCTTATCTCACAACTATACAACAACAGTATTATTGGGCTTTATATAAGTAGAACCAGATACGAGCAGCTTTTATTACAAACTTTGCTTGGACTGGTCAAAGTAGATCAAAATGGACAACTGGGTTGAAAGTGAGCAAGTTGAGGGGGTCAGCAGCAGTGGTGGGAGCAGACTCGGCTATGGCAACATATGGGTCAGCTCATCCACATTTTCAAAAGGTGAATCTATAAGCCCATTCTAAAGGATAAGATGGTAGGTCGGTTCCTCAAGTCTGTAGTGAGAGAGTTACAGATGATTCTTGCTGCACCAGTGAAGCATTGCAGTGAAGCATTGCTTCATGGCCTGTAATAATATACATTTGGGGATGTCCAGCTGTAAAGTGTCTTTTGTTCTTGAACCTTTTGCTCCCCAGATATGATAAGGAGCTTCACGTGGTAACGAGTAGGGTGATTTCACGTTCCTAAAAGTTACAGACATCTCGTCCGCAATGAGGAAATACTCTAAATAGGGCAGGCGGGACATCTGTAATTTTAGCAGATGTCATGCATCCGCCAATCTCCAAACAACTCCATAGGTTTTTTCAAGGGAATTGATTTATACATTTGAACGGGCTATTTTTGAAACTGCTCTTCACTTCCAACAGCACCCATATATGTTTCTGCAGGAGTGACTTGATGTGGTCGGTTTTTTACATCACTGAAATTAGTTTTATGGGTGAAGTGCAAGAACAGTTTCGTGGGAAGCAGGAAGGGAATCCGGGGGGGGGGGGAGCATTTGGAATGTCACGTATGCAGTCAATCCTGTAGAAGGCTAAGGCAGCTCTTTCTAATCGATGTGGTTATAGGAGGTGTCTATTTTCTTTAGAGAGTGAAGGTTGAAGTTTGGTGATTGGGCCACGTTATCTATTCGTGGAAGAACTGATAGAGTTTTGCCTACAGTGAAGGCCAGTTATTTATTTTACCACATTGGATACAGATGGAGAGAAACCATCCACTGTGAGGCTTTGGATAGATTCTGGGTCAAGTTTTTATTTGTCTGAGTCTTGTGTGTGTTAAGCAGTAAGAATGTTTTCTGCCATCCAAGCTGGAGGTTTTTTTGACAAGTCAGGAGTATGTGGATGTACTGTGTGAATAACAGCTTTAAATAAAGTTGGGAATCTTCTCAGTTTGGAATGGTTTTTGGATTAGAGACATGTTTACCTATATTCTCATATTCACTATTATAATTTACCCAAAAATAAGAGATCCAGTTAACAGTAGAAGGCTTTGAAACCACATTCAATGTCAGAGTGATTTAGGCAACTTCCATCTGGCCAATGGCAAAGTCTCCCAGTAAAGTAACTGGCAAGCCAGATACTGCAAAACCATGAAAAATGCTACAGCCGCCGACAGTAGTTTTATAAATTAATACACTGCATGCTAGCGCACGCTATACATTTTAGGCAGTTAATGTTAATGTTAATGTTATAAGGTTCTTATATCGCGCCTATCACCACCGGTCTCTAAGCGCTAAACAGAAGACCACAAACATAATGACGCCTCAGAGCCATCTGCCTGCTCCAATTAGACTGAAGGTGTTGCTTTTCCGAACAGATGTATCTTCAGTTTTTTCCTGAAGGAGAGTAAGTGAGAGTCTTCCTTCAGACTGGACGGAAGGTCATTCCAGAGTTGGGGAATGAGTACTAAGAAGGCACAGCCTCCTTTGGTTTTTTGATTAAATCTGGGTTGAGCCAGATTGGAGATGGACCCAGAGCGTAAGGGTCTTCCGGGAACATACTTCCTCAGGCGCTGTTTGACATACTCTGGGGCATTGCCAAAGAGCGCCTTGTGGGCCATGCAGAGGCATTTAAATTGAACCCTAAGCTTCACAGGCAGCCAATGCAGTTTACGAAGGAGTATAGTTGCGTGCGAGCTTCTAGGAAGAGAGAAGATCAGTCTGGCTGCGTCATTCTGCACGACCTGCAGTTTCCTCATCAGCTTCTGTGGTAAGCCCAGGTACAAAGCATTACCATAATAAAGCCTCGAGATACCAGTCGCTGAGACGATGGTTTGCAGCGTAGAGGCTGAAAGAATGCTGGTAAGCTTACGTAACTGCCGCATCACGGCCGTGCAAGAACCCACCACAGCAGACACTTGAGGGGCCATGATAAGATCCGCATCGATCTTCAGGCCGAGACTCTTCACTACTGTGGAGGGGATGGGAGTTTTGCCGAGTTCTGGGGGCCAGTACAAATCATCCCAGGGGTTGGCCTTGTTGGTGAGTACCAACACCTCAGTTTTCTCGGCATTTACCTTGAGGAAGTTGTTGGTCATCCAGTTAACCGTGAATCTAAGAAGATTCCTAACTGATTCTTGGTCTTCTGATGTTTCTCCCAGCCGCACCAGTAACTGCGTGTCATCCGCGTAGTTAAAGATCTCACAGTTCCTACGCGTGAGTTCTTCCATCAGGGGTTGCAGATAGATGTTAAACAATAAGGGAGAAAGTGCGGACCCTTGAGGCACCCCCCATGTCACATCCTTAATCCCGGATAACTGGTCCCCCATCTGAACCCTCTGAGTGCGGCCTGATAGGAAGGACTCGAACCACTTGAACGCCTGGCCAGCGATCCCCAGCTTCGCGATGTGGTCCAGCAAGATGGTATGGCTGACCGTATCGAAGGCTGCCGACAGGTCGAGCAGAATCAGAGCGCATGGTTGTTTATTGTCTGCTCTGATTCTTAACTCATCGGTGACCGTGGCCATGACCAGTTCTGTACTGTGCTGTGGCCGGAAGCCTGCCTGCCTGGCATGCAGTAGATGGTGTTCTTCCAGATAGCTGGCTAAGGCGTTCAGGACATGTTTTTCCAAGATCTTACTTAGAAAAGGCAGTTGTGAAATAGGCCTGTAATTTTTCAATGCCTTAAGGTCAGTACCCGCTTTCTTCAGGAGTGGGGAGACTCTGGCTTCCTTCAGAGATGCTGGGAGGTAACCCGCTTCCAGAGAGGCATTCAATAGATGCAGTAGCTGGGGTTGAATACCTGGCAGAGCCAGTTTGAAGATTTTCGGGGGGCAGGGATCTATAGAGGATCCCGATTTGATGTGACTAACCAGTTCTGTCAGGTGCTTACCATCAATGTCAGGGAAGCTATACAAACCCCCAGCAGGCTGCAAGTTGTCTAAACAAGGTTGCGATGGCAAACTATCTGAAAGCGTGGTGATATCCCTCAGGATATCCTGTACCTTCTGGAGGAAGAATCCTTGAAAGGTGTCACAACCAGGCTGACCCAGCCCGCAACTTTTATCATTCAGCTGCGTGAGTTCCCTTAGAATAACAAAGGTTTCCCTTTGTTTATTCGTGGCCTCCCTGATTCGACAATCATAAAAGGCGGATTTCCTAGCCAAGATAGCAAGTTTATAGCTGGCTAAAAGAGATTTATACGTTAATGACTATGCAATCCCATAATCCAGTCTCCACCTACGCTCCGCCTTTCGGAGAGCTTGCTTCTCTTTTCTAAGGGATACGTCAAACCAGGGAGCACCTTTCCCTTTTTTCCGAGTGAGCTCTAATCGTTCTGGGACAAGCTTATCTAAAGCAGAGAGAATCCAGGTCATCATGGTCGTGGTATATACATCCAGATTTCCCTGCTTCATCTTAGGAGGGGGGGAGGAGAGTAGAGTTGAGACTAAGGAATCAGCCTCAATCTTTTTCCAAGGGCGGACCTTCCTCCTTGTTTGTGGAGGGGCCACTAATAAGAGATCTCCCGGAACCCAACATTTGATCAGATAATGATCTGACCAGACGCAAGGGCTGACTTCTAGGATCTTCATCAGCGGCAGGGAGGACCAAACAAGGTCAAGAGTGTGGCCCTTCTCATGGGTGGGGCCCTTTACAAGTTGATTTCGATGGAGAGTGGCAAGGTTAGTTCCAAATTCGGACGCAATAGGCCCCCTAGGTGTCTTGTCCCAGTGATAGTTAAAATCCCCAACCACTACCAGGGACTTATATCTGGATGCCAGATCTGTCAGTAGTTCAAAAAAGGAATCATTAAATTCCGGTGAGCTCTGCAGTGGACGATATACTAACAATAGCAGAATACATGAGGATTTCAGTGATATTTTTATCCCTAATACTTCTGCACCAGCACAGCTTTCCGCAATGATCTGTGTTACCTTAAGATTCTTCTTGAACATAATGGCTACCCCTCCCCTTCTGCTGTCCTTGGGGCGGTTATACCACAGAGCATCGAAGTTGGGAGGTAAAGCTGCTAAAATGTCCGGTGTTGATGAAGTCCCTAGCCAGGTTTCTGAGAGCGCAAGGATGTCTATCTCGCCCTCGCCCAGCAGTGTAAATACCTCTAGATGGTGTTTATGTAAGGATCGTGTGTTGAATGTGGCAATTATCAGACCTTGTGTACTAGTGGAAATAGGTCTGTCCTCTACCTGCAACAGGTCTTCCGACCGAAGGCTGGCATATGTTGTCCCATCCAGCATAGGTATCCCTTGTCATAGAGATCTAAGGGGAGCAGGAGAGTAGACCCATTGTCGACAAGGGGGGTGGCCCTTTGGCCCGTCCTGGCCCGGACGGGCACAGACGGGCTTTCCTCTGGCGCTCCTCCGGCGCGACGCTGCGCGCGTACGCTGCGCGCGACCATAATGGCCTCTAAATAGCGTGTGGTAGGCGGTGCTCGCTCGAACTAGAGCGCAGCCCCGGAAAACGTCTTGGGGGCGTCTCAGCCCTACTCCCAAGATGGCGGTCGTAATGGGATGCAAACACCCAAATGGTGAATGGTGCTGTCACAAATTTTAAGTGCAGGCAATGCGGCCAGTGGGGAACAGGCAGAAACAATTTAATATCAGCAAAACAGCAAGTATACAGTTTTAAAAATACACTTCAAAGTAATTGCAGCAGTAGCGATAATTTAAAATACAGCGTGATGTTAGCGTATCGGTCAGTCTGTTGACCGCGCGCCGACCAACTGGCCCCTAAATACCATTTGCCAGGCTGTGCTCGCTCGAACTGGAGCCGTTTCCGGGGGCGTCTCAGCCCTACTTAGTTACATTTCTGGATGATGCATTACATGTTGCTCCATTTTGATACTAATACCGATTCGGTGAGTAGCATTGAATTGGGAAGGTAGATGTGAGGAACTATGCTGAAGGTTGACTGGGTGTGAGTCCTGGTTAAGCAACAGCCACATTCCCTGGCATGGTGAATCACAAAAAGTCAATAAATTATCCCGTGGTTTACCCCGGGTAGCTTAGCACAAAAAGCAGTCAGGCTTAATTTAGAGGCAGTGTGTAAAGTATTTATGCAGCACACAAACAGTAAAGTGAAAACACAACTCAAGAAAAAACCCTCACCAATTTAGAAAATCTAAGTACATTTAAATAAACATTTGACACCTAAACGATAAAAACCTGACCAGTACAACCAAAGTTATGACTTTTTTTTAGGTTTTTGGTAAAACTGAGCAAAGAAAAGATCAAAGCGCCAATCACGGATCTGTAGTCATGCAAGACCAGGTCAAAGTCAGAAAATATGTCTGACTCTGATGAAGCGTGGTTTGGAGACAAGAGGTGGTTTGGGCCCGGTAAGCGTTTATCTTCGTTCTGAAAAGATAAAGTTCAGTGAAGCAAGGTTAGAGACGGTGTCTTGGGATGGAGGGTTGCAATGGGGAGCCTTGGGACAAAACTGCAGTGAATATTTCTGCGTTCGGACTTAGGGCCTGATTGTGACCACTGCGGTCTGATGGACCACCGTAGCCACAGTGGCTGTGTCGGCACTGCTGTACCAGCAGTCCAACCGCCCCATTACAAGTTGGGCAGTCGGACCACTGTGGGACCGTTGCTACCGCCAGGTGTCCACGAACACTGGCGGTCTTGCAGCAGCCTGAGGTAGCAATATACTGGTGGCACCACTGCGGCACCACCAAGTATATTATGAGTTTCCTCACTGCCACAGTTTTCATGGTGGTGATCCCACCATGAAAACTTTAGCTGTGAGGAAACTGAGGGGCCTATGGACCCCTGGTGCCTCAGGGCCAGGTGTGCCCCCCTGTCATCATGCATGCCCAGTACCTGCACTGCATGGACTTAACCGTCCATGCCGTGCAGGAACTTGCCTTGGCGTTCGCATCGCAGTGCCTTTCTAAGGCTCACTTCCTGTGACTCCCAAAGCACCGCCTGCCAGTCCAGGAGTAAACTCCTAATCTGGGTGTCAGTACGGCTTTGGTGGTGTGGCAGCGTGGGTCCTGGCATGGTGGCCCACTGCCACGCTCCCAAAGTCGTAATCAGGTCCTAAGTCTATTTTTCGAAGATGACAATCTCCAGCGGGAGAGATAGAATGCTGTAGCCAAAAGCAGTCCTTAGGTCTTGGTTACTCCCTTGGCGAAAGACTGCTAAACAGGATTTATTGCACGTAGAAGAATGTAGCAGGAGCAGCTGCAAAGTCAGGCTGACCTGCAATGCACCTTGGGTGAATAGATGAGCAGGTTGTTCCCCATCTTCGGAAAGTTGTCAGAGCAGCTTCTAGCCCAAATAATTCAACGTGCTCAGTTTTGGACTTTGGCTATCTCAGCACCTTCAGCACCACAACCAAGAGTCTAGGACTGATAGGACACCACCTGGAAGTTCAGGACTCACTCAGGCTGGGTCCAGGTGCAGGTTCAAGATGGTAGGAACCTTTAAAGTCCTGTGGCTCTGAACGAGAGACCAGCAAAAGGGCCCTTAGAATCACTCCAGTAGTTTTGGGTTCAGGTGAAGATGCAGGGTTCAGACAGCAGGTCTGGCCTTTAAGGGTATGAGGCAGGTTCCAGGCAGCACAACAGTCCTTCCAGGTACAGCAACGCAGTCCTACAGAGTGCACAGCATGTCAGAGCATCAGGAAGTCCTCCGAGAGTCCTTCCATCGGTCCAGAAAGTGAACTGAAAAATGGGTCTGAGGGTGCAATGTTTGTACCCAGTGGCTCCTTTGAAGTTGGGTGAAGTTTCTTCTTTGATGTGAATGGAATTTCCTGATTCCCCTGCCTTGGGTCCACGCTGGCTGTAGTGACAATGTGGATGTAATTAGCCCTGTGTGTGAAGGCAAAGCACAGACTATGCAGTTGCATGTGGGGCTGTGCTCAGCTCCATCCCCCAATCCTGCCAGGAGATGGTCAATTCAGGCACACCTAATCCCTCTATTGTGTGACTGTCTGGGATTATTTCACAAACTCTAACTGTCAGATACACCCAGTCATGTGACTCAGGAGGGGCTGCGGGCATCAAATGGTAAGGACAGGAAAATTCCAAATTTCTAAAAGTGGCATTTTTAAAATTGTAATTTGAAATCTGACTTTACTTTTAAAGAGGATTTTTTATTACAATTTCAGAGATACCAAACATGAACTGCTTACCTAGACCAAATCAAAAGTTAGCACTTATTAAATGTAATAAAGCATCCCAATGTTGTCCGATGGGACACATAGGCCTCACAGTAGTAAAAAACTCATTTCAGAGTTTTTCACTACTAGGACATGTATACCTTAAAGCTACATGTCCAACCTTTTAATTTCAAAGCACCCTGTTCTATGGACAACCCATGGCCTACCTTAGGGGTGACTAATGCTCAATAAAAGGGGCTTTTAAGGCTTGTCAAGGAGGTTTTACGGCCAAGTCAAACTCGCAGTTTAAAACTGCATGCGGGCTACTATGGCCTGGGACATGTTTTTAGGAGCTACTTAAGTGGGTGTCACAATAAATGCTGCAGGCCCACTAGTAACATTAAACATGCAGGCCCTATATATATGGTATACCACACTAGAAAGGAAGTAAAAATAAATTAAACATGCCAATCAGGTGTAGGCCATTTAAACCATGTTTAAGGGAGTGAGCACAACCCCTTTAGCACTGGTTAGCAGTGGTAGAGTCCTAAGGCCAATTACAACGAATAATTTCAGCATTTAATGGTAGAGACATGTTTGGGGGAAGACCATCCAAAGGTTGACACGTCTAACAGTAGACTGGTTGTTAGGTCTCAGTGCATTTCACCTATAAAAATAATTGAAGGGAATTTGTATACAGCTTCAGGGAGCACTGCTTTTTAGCTCTGCAATCTCGCTTCTCATTTGGAGTGGGAAAAAAGACTATTCTTAACATGAGACAAAATCATAATTGTTGTCCAGGGTCTATAGGTTTTATGGATAGGTAAGTGAAATATTTGGTACCACTAAAAGTACTATAGTAAGTGGTATACCAAACATGAATGCAATCATTTGCAGCACCTTTAATATTGAAATAAGATGGAGGGATCAAGTAAGAATTTTTATGTTGCATATTGTACAGAGTATACTGCATCTTTTTTTGTGGATGGATACATTAAGGCAATGGATGTTACTGTTGTGATATGTGTGAGATAAATTAATAGATGATGGAAAAAGACAATAGAAATCATGGAAGACTGCAGGAAATGAAGGAATGGAAAAGATGAGCATACATATATAGAAGAGAGAGAATCCCTATCATGTGGACATCACAATTCACTCTTTGGTCTCGAAGTTGTAACTACTACTTGAAGAAAAGAAAGTGTTTCTTAGTTTCTTTCTTCAATCCATGTGGTGCTGCAATTTCGGATCATTTGTAAGGGAAGATTTAGTCTATCTAATCATGCTTTACTCTATAATTCTGCTCCACTCTTCTAAGGAATCTCCACCCCAATTGCAGAGGCAAAGTAATTGCATTTTTCCTGTCTTTTTACAGTTCAGGAAAATCTGGAAGATGGTGGGACAAACAGGGCTTTTACCTAAAGGAAGTCACCAGTATTTCCAAAATAACCGTGTTTCTTACTCCTAAGACACACTCACCGCAAAATAGATGTAGTAAGCGAGTGGGGCACACATTATTGTGTATTTATCCCTGCACAGTTCATAGTTCTCTAAACCTAAAAGCATACTTACTAAAATATTAAATAAAATACCTATGTTTACAGAGGGGTTCTATAACTGTTGCTGCTTCAGTTACATAGATAGTAAGGTATGTACTCTACACCTGTGCCACATCTTTTAATTGTTATGGGATAGAGCAGACATTGCATACCTGTTAACCCAGAGGATGAACTATTGTATCTGTGACAGACTAATACAATATACACTCACACAAACACACACACACACACATGTGTAGTGGTGGCCCTTGCAACTCATTAGATGTGGACAAATATAGTAAGGACTGTAACACAGAAGCTTGAATAGGGATAAAGACCATCTTGTGAGTTAAGTAAGGATTTTGAAATGCAGGAAAGACTTGGAGTAAGTAGAATTGCTCATTACACTGTATGAAGGGCTTAAGCACAATATGACCATTGTCACTGCTAACTACACAGTATGGGAAAGCAGGGGGGCTCATGAGAGAAAGATTGCATCCCTTGATACACGGAGTCAAATGACTACTGCACTTAAGAAATGCCCTTTTCTTTATGGTGATAGTGAAATTCCACATGTCATGAATTAAAGTTAAAATGAGTCAATGGCTAATGGATGTGAGAGGACCAATATGGCACAGACTTACTTCTACCATCCAGATATTTTATTCTCATAAAGGAACATCCTGACAATTTTGGAGAGTGCATTAGCCATCATCCACAGAAGCAATAATGCATGTTCCATCAATCCCGTATGACACAATGTCACCAAACAAATAGACATTGAAGGAGTTACACTAAAACTTGTTGTAATGATTCAAAGAAGGTGCATGTGCTTGCCTGTTCTATCTCCATGGTAGCGTCTCATGTGAGACAGTTGTAACCAGGAGAGCTGACAGGCTGGCAGCAGGAGTTGGTGGCACTGAGTTAAGAGAAATAAACTCTCATGAAACTTTCCAGTGTGTAGCTTCCTAACACTGGCGATGAGCGACACTTGCAAGGGACAAGTTTGCCACCGACTCTCCCTCTTTGTGAACCCAAGGATTTCGTTTTCCTGATTCTGCTGCTGGAATTGAGTAGCTGGTGAGGAGGTGCCTTTCCTGTTTGTCCTGCGGATGCCTGGATGTTTTTTGCTGCTTTTCTCGCTTTTTAGTAAGCTTGGGGTCCGATTTGAACAATTTTGAACTGTTTAGCCATCTTTCAACGTCCTTTGCTGGCTCGTAACGCTGCACACGTTCGGTCTGTGTGCACTCTGACACGCACATTGAGCACGCACTAACACGTCATCACGTGCTCATGCGTTACGTGCCGCCATCTTGGTTGTTGTCAACCTCCATGATAACGGCAGCAAGGAACTTTACCGAGCCCGCATCTCACAAGGATATCGGACTAATACATTTTGGAGGTACTATTTTTTTTTTTTAAATACCGCTATCATACTTTTGTGACTTTCTGGCTCAAAGTGAATGCTCAAGGTTGTAGTTTAGTACCGCTTTTGCCTTTAAGAAGACTCTATTGTTGGATATGGGGCACACACAACCTAATGACTTTCTTTAATGCAATTATTACACCATAATTTTGCTCTCAACCAAATTGGTGTCAGTTCTTTTTGTTCTTTCAAAACAAATATTGCTATATACTGCCAGTATGTCAAGCACTTCCATGAATCAGCCCCCTCCATTCCTCTGTGAAAAAGGTTAACCTCTGTTGCCCTGGAAGAGATGGAAATTATTGTTTGATTCTTATTTGGTTGCTATCGGAGGCGAGAAGTTCTCTGCTCATAGAAGACAAGCGATTATGCTTCACAACCTCTGAAGAGAGGGACGCAACATTTATGGGAGCATTGACGTCATCCTGTGGGTGTGATAGAGATCAGGGTGTATATAATATCCCTACTTCCACAGATAGAGTAATCTCACAGTTACACGCACATACATTCTTCATACACTAGGGCCCATTTCACTAACATACACTCAAATACTCTACCAGCAATAACCTGTGGAAAGAAAAACTCCTAAACACCCTGCATCTATATCGGGGTCGATAAGATCTGGTTATTGAGACTGCCCTTAAACATAATCTAAACAATCCACACAATAATAATCATAATAGGATACTCAATAATTGACAAAAAATAATAACCAACACCATATTCAAAATTATATTGCTTTATCTAAAATTAGTCAAGGAAAATCAATCAGAATAAATCATTTTTCTCATAGTTACCTATTCTAGCTAAATGTCAGAACGGGTCAGGACAAGTCTCTCGGTAAAGTCTCTCAAGACGAAGTCCTCTCAGCAACGATCCTCACCAACGCAGATTCGGAACGCGGCAAAAGGCAAATGGCAAGTGGCAAAGCCCTCTCTAGGCTAACAATTCTTATAGCAAGTCGAACAAAGAAAAACATAATTTGTAATTAACTTCTTCCGTCAAACCTCTGAGCAAAGCGAGAAGGAAAGGATGTAGCATCGCTACATTTAAAAATCTCCGCTCAGGAAAAAATCACAAAATAAACATAACGGAACAGGAACCAAAAAATACATTTGTATCTTATAACTTCCACGTCTCCTCGGCAATGAGATCACAGTTCAGAGTCTTTCTTTAAAGCTCCTTTGTTTCCCAAAGCTGCCAAGGACGCTTCATTTCATTTGGAGATCGCCCAAAACTGCTGCTGTCCTCACGGAAAATTTCAATCAGGCAAGGCAAGGACTGTGGTCAGCTGACTTCAGGACCATATTCAGCAAGGCTCTCTCTCGTCACGAATTCTACTCGAGACCAGGCTTTACATATCGACCATCTTTATTTAGGCCACAATAGGCCACAATAGACCATCTTAATTAAAAGAGACAAAAACAACGTTACCACAGCATAGTGATTGAACAGTGTTAACCCCACTAATACCCTTATGTGTATGCAATTATCTAGCTCTTGCAACATTGAAAAGCATAAATTCGAAAAGCGTTTTGTGCTTAAAAATAAACAGCACTCAGCAACGTTTAAACATGAAAACATGCACATTTATTAATAGCAATACAAAAGCATTTCCCTCGTCTCGGTTTTGTCGGTTTTCCTCTCATTTATACATACGTATTGATTAATAAAAAACATTTACACAAAACAAATAATTAATAATTAAAATTAGTACTTTTATTTTACCACGTTTAGACAACTGAAGCTTCAAAACCCAATGAATTTTCAACAGAAAACTCTGCTCCAGCAATCCCCCCTTTGGTGATTTTATCACCAAATAAACCCAAAAAAAAAATTAGTGAAAATTTAGTCCCATTTTAGGAGAAATCGGAAATGTCTTTTTTCTCATTACACAACACTACACACCAGTCACTCTTTCATCATCCCTCTTTGTTTCCAAATAAACACTCTCCCTCAATTCTTCTGATTCAATTTCTTGTGGTTCTCTTTTCAACCTTTTGGTTTTCCTTTCTTTATCCAATTTCTTCCCTCCCCTGTTTTTACAACACACACACACTAATCTCAGTATCAATAAAGCAATAATTATGCAAGTTAAAGGAAACAATATTCTACCTATAATAGTACTACCTATTTTTGCAATAAAATCTTTAACAGCTATCACTTTATTAGCTATTTTAGTCCATAAACTCTCAGCTTCAAGTGCAAATCAGTAATATTTTTGATATAGACCTTCAGGTCTTTGCTTTCATCTGGAATGTAAGTGCAACAATGTTGAACTTTCAGCATTCCGCAAACTCCACCCTCCTTGGCCAATAAAATATCAAGGGCAAGTCGATTTTGCATTGACATGGCACGTACGGCACTTAATTCCGTATTCACTCAAAGAAACCCCCCAGCGGTATTTGTCGATAAGCGATCCACCACTGTTGACAGTTTCCGAATTCCATAAGCATTTAAAGAAATTCCCACTGCTGGAATTAAAACCCCAAAAATATCACCCACAATTTCAGACCAGGTTTCTCTCTTGAAACGCATTAGTAAATTAATATGTTCTACATCTGTTATTTTATCTATATGAAAAATCTTTGGAAAGACTAGACCCACATAACACGTGCCATACCAATGGTCAGGCAACTTGTAATAAGCCTTGTTCCCACAAACATAATACACTCCTGGGAAAACTGTATCTTCTCCACCTCTGAAACCCCAACCTGTTGCAATGAAGTATGTATCATGGCACTCACTAGTCCCAACAAAATATGTATCATATTGGGATTTCCTTCTTGTAATGCATAGTTTACCCTTTTGTGGTACATCTAGAGCTAAAGTTGGACTAGCCCCATTTCTCAATTCTTTTCCCATCTCAATGTCCCAAATTGTTTCACTCACTTCATATTTCCCTGCTTTCTCATGCATGTTCAATCTCCTTTCCTCTACCATATCTAGGAAAGCTTTCTCCTCTTCTTTCAGACTGCAAGTTAAATTATTCTTAAAAATGTAATCTAATGTTAATCCTTTTTCTTCAATAAAAATTTCACCAAAAGTGTTAGCTTCTTTAGCTGGATTCAGCTCTTTGTTCATTGGCAAATGCCCCAAAATACTATCTCTGTTAGACATCTTATAATCTACTTTCCCTAACAAATAAAAAACACTACTCAATATACTACATGAAATACCATATGTAGCTGGCAAATGATGATAAGTAACACCCTCTGAAACGGATGCAGGTAATTACATACAAACGTAGCAATCCCTTACTTCCATTGTTTTCACATATTCGTACAACAACTTCGAAAAAACATTACTAGAAAAATTATTTATTGACCTATCTTTGTGTATGTAAGTATTACTAATTCTATTCAAAACTACTTTTTGCGAATTCTTCTCTATATCTGTCATATTTTCTGTATGCATCTCAAATGTAACTTTAAAAGTAACTAATAAAACTAAAACTCCCCATAGTAGCATTAATAATCCAGTACAGCAGCAGCACATTCTACACCATCTTTTAAAGAAGGCACATCTACTTTGATTATCCTCTATGTTAGCCATTTTATTACTTTGACCTTGTCTTTTGACTTAGCCTCTACTACTCCACTACTATTATCCTTTGGATTACTTCAGACAACTGAATTTCAGACTTTCTCTTTTCACTTTTCCTCCAAGTGATTTTTCAGTTCACTCAATTTGGATATTCATCAGTTTTCACTCCTTCTTCTTCAGCAACATCAAATTGTATCAGATCATCAACAACATCTTGTGCATCTGACTCTTCTCCAATGTCAGTCAGAATAACTTTTAAGATTCCTTCTTTTTCCTCAACCACTTTTCTCAAGATCCCCTCCGGATTATCTCGAGTCACTGTTTCTTCTTCTCCTTCTTCAGACAGTGCCACATAAGACCATTCCGGTGATCTGTACTTTTGGTTGGGTCTTCTTATTCTTTTTATTTCCTCAGGTTCTCCTGATTCTTCTTGCTCCTTTCTTTTTACTTCATTTTGACTCGATACTTCATTCACTTGTTCAGCATTTGATGTATTTGTTCTTATTACTCTGTATCTCAATCTCTTTACTCTGTTGTTAGGCCAACGATCTCCTTTTATCACCTTCTTCGGCCTAATTTCTTTATTGTTTCTTTCTCCAATCCAAGTTCTCTTTCTCAGAACTCGACCCTCTGTTTGTTCATTCTCACTCTCATCCAATTCTGTTTCAAGTGCCTTCTGTTTTCGTTTTCTAGCAGTTTTCTTTTCCTCCACAGTTTCTTTCACCACTATTTGAGACTTCCCTACTCCTGTCCCTCCTCGGGTCTCCGACACGCAATCTTCTTGCTGTCTACTTGTCCCTTCACCTAGCTTATTAGAAGAGTTCCCTACACCTCCTCGGGGGTCTTCCGCAATCTGTCCCTCTCTATCTTCTTCTGACCCTGCTTCTTCAAGTATAATCTCAAGTGGTTCTTCAGTCTCCTCCTCTTCTGATTCAGGAGTAATCTCTGTGGAAATGCTCTTTTCTTTTCTTTTTTCTTCACTGCTTTTTGAAATTTCAGGCTCTCTTACAGAATCTGATCTCCTTTCTGAGACTCCCAATGGTTCTCTTGCAGTTTTTTCTGCTTCTTTTCTCACTGGTTCTGGGTCTTCATCATCACTGGAATCTGATTCTTCAAAATACTCTTTACCAGTTCCCTCTTTTGGGTTTGGAACTCTCAGAGTATGACTAGCATGCACCCAGTTTTTCACACCAGCACATTTCACTGCAGTTGTCGTTGTTAGAATGACTTGTCTCGGTCTTCCCCACCTTGGAACTAAGCAATTTCTTCTTCTGTGCACCTTAATCCTCAACCAGTCTCCTGGACTCAGATCATGAGCTTGCTTCTTCTCAAGTGTGGTAGCTTCTTCTCCAACCTGGTGAAACACAGAATGAACTGCGTCAGCCAGGCCTTTACAGTAATCCAAAATCATGTCATCAGTTATTGTCATCAACTTATTGACAGGTACAAATGCATGGCACATTGCACGTCCCATGATTATCTCGTGCGGACTTAAACCAGTAGTTCTATCTGGAGTAGATCTAATAGTCATTAGCACTAGAGGCAAGACGTCCGGCCATTTCATGCCAGTGGCTAAGCACATTTTACCAATCCTGTTCTTGATTGTGCCGTTTATCTGCTCAACCACACCAGAAGCCTCTGGTCTGTATGCACAATGTAGCTTCTGCTGTATGCTTAATGCTTCACAAATCAAACTCATGAGTTCATTATAGAAGTGTCCACCTCTATCAGACTCAATCGTCACTGGAAACCCGTACCTAGGAATCAACTCCCTTAACAGTAATTTTGCCACTGTCACTCCATCATTTCTCCTAGTCGGATAAGCCTCAACCCATCTTGAAAACAAACAGACTACAACTAGTACATATCTCAGTCTGTTCACTTGGGGCATTTCAATGAAATCAATCTGCATTCTTGTAAAAGGACCTCCTTCTCTGCCTATTGTTCCCAGACTCACCACTGTCTTTTTCCCAGTGTTAAATTGCTGACAAATCAAACACCTTTGACAGATGCTTTCTGCAATTGTCCTGAACTTTGCATTGTACCAGGTCTGCTTGAACGACCTTATCATCGCATCCCTCCCCAAATGTCCCTGGCCATGATACATCCTTGCCATTGACGACAAAATGGAGTTGGGCATTACTGGTCTGCCATCCCTATAGACCCAAACATGGTCTTTTTCTCTTGGGGCACATCCTGCCTTAATCCAATCTTTTTTCTCTTCCTCTCCTGCCTCATCCTGCAACTGCTTCACTTCATCCCATGTCTCTAAGGCATTAGTAAACATCACAGAGCAAAAAGACATTTCCCCCTCTCGTTCCCTATTAATTGACTGATTCGATTTTGCACAGTATTGAGCAATGTCATTTGCATACCGGTTTCCAACCGTGATAAAATCCTCCCCTTGTCCAAGGGCAGCACACTTTACAACTGCTAACTCCTTAGGCAGCTGTATCGCCTCAAGTAATTTCCCAATTGCTTCAGCATTCTTTATTGGAGTTCCACTCGATGTCAAGAAACCTCTTTGTAGCCAAAGCTGGCCAAAATCATGTACCACTCCAAATCCATACTGACTATCAGTCATCACAGTCGTCCTCAAATCTTTCCCAATTTCACAAGCTCTTGTCAATGCCACCAATTCAGCAACCTGTGCAGATTTCACTCCTTTCAATGGTGATGCTTCCATAACCTCTGAAACTTTGCACACCGCATATGCTGCACATAGCACACCATCATCATTTCTCAGGCATGAACCATCCACAAACAACACATGATCACTTTCATGTAAGGGAAGATCCCTTATGTCTGGTCTCGGTTTTGTACAGTACTCAAGCACATCCAAACAATCATGATCATCTTCTGTTTTCACACCCACATTTTCAATATCCGGCAAAAGTGTCGCTGGATTCACATTTACACATCTCTCAAGAGTCACATTTGATGCTCCTAGAATCACTTTCTCATATTTAGTCAACCGACTATGTGACATATACTGAGTTCTGCTTCTTGTCAAAAGAATTGCCACATTGTGAGGTACGAATACCCTTACAGGATATCCCATTATGATTCCCTCACTCTGTTCCAGACTCCTGCATGTTGCAGCCACAGATTTTAGACAACCTTTTAAACCCACAGCTACAGGGTCAAGTGTCGATGAGAAGTACGCAATAGGCCTTCTCAGTAATCCATGCTTCTGAATTAACACTGAAAGTGCACATCCATTTCTCTCACTGCAGTACAATTCAAACTCCTTTTCGTAATCAGGCATACCCAAAGCTGGAGCCTCACACATTTTATTTTTAAGCTCTTCAAATGCTGCCATTTGTTCCCCATCTAGTTCCAATGGGTCTGTCATCTCACTTTTTGTCAGTTTAATCAGTGGCTTTGCTATCAGCGAAAAATTAATTATCCACTGACGACAATAACCCACCATCCCCAGAAACATCCTCACTTCTCTCTGGGTCTTTGGAGCTTTCATTTCCCTGATGATTCTGATTCTATCATCAGTCACTTTTCTCAGACCTTTTTCAATATTATGTCCAAGATAATGCACCTCTTTCTTGCAAAATTGCAATTTGGCTGGAGATACCTTTAACCCTCCATCTGCCAGATGATTCAGTAAAGCTATGGTATCTACTTCACAAGCTTCTCGTGTCTTTGATGCCACAAGTAGGTCATCAATATATTGCACTAGTACTGAACTTTCAGGCATGATCAAACTCTCCAACGATTTTTTCAACAACTGATTAAATATTGAAGGACTCTCAGTATACCCCTGTGGGATTCGACACCATGCTAAAATACGCTAGCCAAACCTAAATGCAAAAATCGGCTGGCTGTCATGATGCAATGGAATTGAAAAGAACGCATGACACAAATCAATCACTGTATACCACTCAGCATCATAATCTGATACAGGATCACTGATGGATTTGGCACAATAGGACAACATGCCACCACAATTTGATTAACTTTCCTCAGATCCTGTACGATCCTAAATTTCCCATTAGGCTTCTTTAGCCCCATTATCGGTGAATTACACGGACTACTCAGTAGTTCTCTCAGGACTCCCTGCTGAATCATTTTCTCAATTATAGGAGTTATTCCCTCCATTATTTCTGGTGTCATTTTGTACTGAGGAATGTTAGGATATGTAATTCCCTCTTTCACTGCAATTTTCACTGGATCTACATTATTCATCAATCCCACATCCTCTCCAGTAAAATCCCAAACTGTCCTTTTCACTGTGTCCCTCAGCTCTCGAGGCAAATCCTCTGGATCAAACACAGCAAATGCACCAATTAACTCACTTTCCCTGTTTTCTAGAGTCACTCGGTACAAAACATCCTCATCTGGTGTTTCAAAAGCTATTCCATCCGGTGTACAGAAAATTGTGCAATTCATCTTGCATAACAGATCCCTACCTAACAGGTTCACTGGACTCGTGTCACAGACAATAAATCTGTGCATGTCTGAAAATGTCCCTATCTGTACTCTTACTGGTTCCGTAAGACGTGTTCTGATTTGTGTATTGGCTACACCAACTACTTGGATTGCTTCATCCGAGAGAGGAAGATTTCTAATATCTGTTGACCTGACAGTTGATCTTGTCGCACCTGTGTCTACTAAAAAAGTAACACCTTCTTCATTTATTTTCCCATCCACAAATGGTCCTGCCTGGTCTATTTCTAGAGTTGCACCAAGTATGCACTCTTCCTCCTCTCTTCGGCACCGTCAATAATCACCCTCAGATTCACTCCCTTCATTCTTTAACAAGTACTGTTGTACCTGGTTAGAACGCCTTGGTTTTTTTACCTGCTCATCATTGTAGAATCCCGAATCCTGATTATACTTTTGTGCTCCTCTATTCTGCGGCAAGGGCGGTTTTGGCTCTTGACTCTGCTGTCTCACAATCTGCTGTTGCTGCTGTTGATTATTCCCCTCGTTCTGCACCTGTTGATTTAAGGTTTTACCCTCATTATTCACTAATGGTGGATTCGTACAATCATTCCTCCAATGTCCCAATTGGCCACAGTTGTGACAAGGAAACTTTTTTTTTCGCTTCCTCAAGATTCCCCTTTCCTTTCCCTGCATATCTAGGTCTATTCCCTGCATTATTTCCTGGATTATTCGCCTGTTCCATCAACTGTGCTTCCTGTCTTTCTGCAACTTTCACTTGTGCCCACATTGCTTTCTCTTTCAGCTTTCTTTGTTTTGCTTCAATTTCATCACTGAAGTATTTAGCATGTCTCAGAATTTCATCTATTTTCTTACTCTGCCAATCCACTGTATGCTCACGAATTCTCTCACCAATTTCAGGTCTGAGACCATATACAAATCTGTATACAAAATGACTCAAATCTTTGTCACCCAGGTGTTCATCTCCACTGAATTGTTTAAACGCCAGTATCAGCCTCTCGTAAAAAGCATGAACTGATTCTTTTGCTTCCTGTTGTGTTCTATCTATTTTTACCCAATCTGTCTCTTTTGCAGGTACTTTACTCTTCAGGTATACCATCACCTGATCATACTTTCTCATTACCTCTAGATCTGGTGCTCCTGTTCTTGGATCTCTTGGATATTCCTCAGTAGGCCAACTCACAACTATTTTACACTCAGTCCACAAATCTGCTGGAACAATTATATCAAACAGACTATTCAGGTCAATCCACAGCACTTTTGACAATTTCACAAACCTATCTACCTGCCTATACCACTCGACGGGCTTTTCTCTCAATCGAGGGAAATCATTTGTAAATGATAAAATATCCTGTCTGGTCCATGGAACATGTACATATCCTCCTCCAGGTATTTCTCTCATAGGATAATTATCCACTGATTTCTCTTTTTCTCTCACTGGAAAAGCTGAATAAGTTGTTCTATCTTCAGATTCCTCTCTTTTCTTATACCACCTATCCTTCCATTTTTCTACATCTCCCCATCTTCGCAATAATGCAACCATTTCTTTAATCTGTCCTGTTCTACCAGTTACATTCAAATTTTCAATGTCCTTTTCTGAAAAATCCATCCTGTAGGTTTTTTGCAAAGCTTTAACCTTATCAATGTCAACTCCCTGCTCATTCGCTATTGCTCTTAACCTGTCATGTGTATTTCTCGCTCTCCAGGTAATATTCTTACACATAAACATTAGTTCACCATCATGATGACTTTTAAGAATTTCTGTTGGAACTGTCCCTGTAACAAGCTCTTCTAATTCTACCCGTAACCTAGCCACATCAATTGCTTGCGAATCTTTATCCTTTTTCTGAAGAACTTTCATCCAATCATTCAAATCTTCAGCTGTTATTGCAGTAGTTTTCCTCACTGGAACCACTCTCTTTTGCGGTTCTAAAATTGGCATCCCTGAACAACTAGCTTCACTAGCATCTAATATTTCACTACATGTATCATGTCTGGACTGTCTCAGGTCACTACTTTCTGTCCTTTTTCCTGAATCTCCTGAAGGACCAACTGAACTTATCAAATTATTCCCAACATATGGAATCACCAAACCATTTTCACCTATTCTCTGCTTGTCAAACACAGGCATAACCGGACCTATTGTTACAGGCACCGTAACAGCTTCTAGATTTTTCGTTAACTCCCTAATCTTTTCAGTCAACTCTGTTGTAGTTCTAGCTAACTCTCTTGCATTCTCGTCACCACTTCGATTTACTTTCTCCCTGAAAGAATTACCATTTCTTAATTCAGGTGTCACATTTTCTGTCTCAATGATACAAACTGTATCTCTTATTGGAGAAACAACTGGTGTACTCTCATCTGGTTCTGGTCTATATGGAGGTGGTCTTTTGTAAATCATGTCATTCAAGACTTCATCCTCATATTCATTAACTCCATATCTTCTCATTTCTGACTCAGGAACCCTCTCTGCTCCTTCTTCAACTGT
Source organism: Triturus cristatus (assembly GCF_964204655.1). Taxonomy (NCBI): domain Eukaryota; kingdom Metazoa; phylum Chordata; class Amphibia; order Caudata; family Salamandridae; genus Triturus; species Triturus cristatus. The sequence goes on from NC_140588.1 coordinate 721,730,095, forward strand.
TCTCATTGGATATAATCCTTCTGACATACTAGCATCTCGCCACCTTTTCATTCGATCATGATGAGTCTCACGATCATGTCTCCTCCCAAACATGTACCTGTACTGTCCTCCAGATCTCTGTTTTTCTCGCTCATGTACTTCCTCTTCCCATTCCACTAAAGCCTCAAACTGTGTAGGTCTTGGTTTCGGGTCAAGACATAACATCTTTTCCCGTAAATTTCTCAACACGGCCAAATTAAATGAACCATGTTCTGGAAATGCTAGAACACCATCCTCTTTAGTATACCTAATCCAATTCTCCAACCATATACAGGTATGATACCCATATCTTGCAGCCATGTAAGATGCAGGTGTTTTCGGTGGAGGTAACAATTCACCCTCTCTCGTCTTAACATCTTTATCCTTGTTAAACCACTTTTTAATTTTTCCAAAGAATGTTTTCTTCTTTTTCTCTTCTTGGTAATACATTTTAGTTTTTACCAAAGCTCTCTACTCTTTTCCGTATTATAAATCTATAATACAGATTTTCAACCAATAATAGCGCGACTCACACTAACGCACCAATCCTGGAGCGTCTACGTCACTAGAATAGCTCTTCCAATCCTTGCGCGGCTCACACCAACGCACCAATCCCAGCGCGAACACTATTCTGATCTATTATCCAATCAGAGCGCGGTCTTCCTGACGTCAGCAGTCGCTGCAGTCGCTTGTCTCCTGTCTCCTGTCACTCGTCTACCCCTCCTTTACAAAATCTTTTCAGTAGACTTCGTGTCAAAATTTCTACAAAATCTATTAGTTACGACATATAAACATCTCCATTGTCTGCTTCGCTAACCACAGAATAGTAAAAGAAATCTATTTCACAAGAACCTCTCGTTGACACAGTAGAACTTCCCTCTACTCTGCCCTTCTAACATACATTCATTAACTGTTTCCTCTAGGACTTATTCAAAGAGTCTTACAATCAACTAAATGTATATACATTCACGCACATTCATACAAGAAAATATAGTACATACACACAGAATCCTGCTTCCCGAGAACAGCAAACAATCTGCTCCACTACAGAATTATAACACACGTTAACCAAGCAGTTTACCCTGCCCAGTTCCTCAAACAAGCTCAGAGAATACCTATTACTCCTCCCGCGATAAGCTTTAAAGGTAAACCTTACGGATCCCTGGGACTTAAGACCAGAGTTTCACAGATAACCTTCACTACCATACACACTCCTTATATACCAGAAATATATTCTAATAGTAACATACAATAATGTCACTGATTCCGAACCCAGACAATGTGAATTTTCCTGCATACATACAGGACCAACAATCCTGTCTTTCCCGAGAGCAGCATATACTTCCCTCTGCCCTACTACGGAACTGCTACCAGCTTCCAAATTCCAGAAGCACTACATATAACTCAACATGACAACTCCAACATATAGTATTAGTACATATACCAACATCAATAATCAATAATCAATATGTAATCTAATCAGATCAAGACAATCATCAATAACCATCCTACTCTGCTACCAGGAAATTGATAGAGATCAGGGTGTATATAATATCCCTACTTCCACAGATAGAGTAATCTCACAGTTAGACGCACATACATTCTTCATACACTAGGGCCCATTTCACTAACATACACTCAAATACTCTACCAGCAATAACCTGTGGAAAGAAAAACTCCTAAACACCCTGCATCTATATCGGGGTCGATAAGATCTGGTTATTGAGACTGCCCTTAAACATAATCTAAACAATCCACACAATAATAATCAAAATAGGATACTCAATAATTGACAAAAAATAATAACCAACACCCTATTCAAAATTATATTGCTTTATCTAAAATTAGTCAAGGAAAATCAATCAGAATAAATCATTTTTCTCATAGTTACCTATTCTAGCTAAATGTCAGAACGGGTCAGGACAAGTCTCTCGGTAAAGTCTCTCAAGACGAAGTCCTCTCAGCAACGATCCTCACCAACGCAGATTCGGAATGCGGCAAAAGGCAAATGGCAAGTGGCAAAGCCCTCTCTAGGCTAACAATTCTTATAGCAAGTCGAACAAAGAAAAACATAATTTGTAATTAACTTCTTCCGTCAAACCTCTGAGCAAAGCGAGAAGGAAAGGATGTAGCAACGCTACATTTAAAAATCTCCGCTCAGGAAAAAAATCACAAAATAAACATAACGGAACAGGAACCAAAAAATACATTTGTATCTTATAACTTCCACGTCTCCTCGGCAATGAGATCACAGTTCAGAGTCTTTCTTTAAAGCTCCTTTGTTTCCCAAAGCTGCCAAGGACGCTTCATTTCATTTGGAGATCGCCCAAAACTGCTGCTGTCCTCACGGAAAATTTCAATCAGGCAAGGCAAGGACTGTGGTCAGCTGACTTCAGGACCATATTCAGCAAGGCTCTCTCTCGTCACGAATTCTACTCGAGACCAGGCTTTACATATCGACCATCTTTATTTAGGCCACAATAGGCCACAATAGACCATCTTAATTAAAAGAGACAAAAACAACGTTACCACAGCATAGTGATTGAACAGTGTTAACCCCACTAATACCCTTATGTGTATGCAATTATCTAGCTCTTGCAACATAGAAAAGCATAAATTCGAAAAGCGTTTTGTGCTTAAAAATAAACAGCACTCAGCAACGTTTAAACATGAAAACATGCACATTTATTAATAGCAATACAAAAGCATTTCCCTCGTGTCGGTTTTGTCGGTTTTCCTCTTATTAATACATACGTATTGATTAATAAAAAACATTTACACAAAACAAATAATTAATAATTAAAATTAAGACTTTTATTTTACCACGTTTAGACAACTGAAGCTTCAAAACCCAATGAATTTTCAACAGAAAACTCTGCTCCAGCAGGTGAAGGTGATGGCGAGCCATCTGATGTGTTTGAAATGTCCATAAAAATGCTAGAGAGGTATTTTGTGCCATGTATCAATGTTGTTTTGGAGAGGCACGCATTTTTCATGTGAATCCTAGAACCCAATGAGAAGGTTAGCAACTACATAGCTACTCTAAAGACACTTGCACGCACCTGTGAGTTTGGTGACCTCACTGACTCGTTGATAATTGATCAACAGGTCAGGTGTACCAACAGTACTAGGGTGCAAGAAACTATTATCTAGAAATCTGTCACTCAAAGCAGCTATAGCCATCGTAGAAGGGATGGAAAACAGCTCTGGCTGGGTCAAAGAGATGAAAGCCCATAAAGCAACAACTGACGATGCTCCAACCCCAGTAGCATTCATGAATTGAACCAAAGGGAGACACCTCAGGATTTCGTTGACAATGTCTCCAAAGTTGTGCGTGGAACCAAGCCCAACCCCTTCATGCACTTTTCAAGGATGAAGTGCTACAGATGCGGTAGTAACAATCACTCTTCTAACTACCCTCACTGATACAGGGGGAATACAACCTGCCACCTCTAGAACCACCATGCTAAGTATGAGAGGTGATGGCATGGTAGAGGCAGACCTCATCCGTATGCCGTAATGCGAAGTGGTGATTGGAGACAAGTTGTTTGTGGTTCTGGCAGACTCTGGATCTCCGTTTACCATGTTGGGCAATGAACTTTGGGACAAGACTTTTCCTGAGACACAACTTTTTGCCACGGACATTAACCCAGTCAGTTATGGTGGCTCACACATTGATGTAATAGGATATGCCAACATGAAGATTCATTTCAAAGGAAGGGAGAGTATTGGAAAGATCTATGTTGCCAAGCATGGTGACAACCTCCTTGGCTGGAGACATCAGAGAGACTTGGGGATAATTCTCAACCAGAATGCTAGTCATCCTTCAGAGCAGGTAATGTTAGTTGATCACAATACTATCTCTAACAAGTTTTTTGAGGAATTTCCCCAAGTTTTCTCTGACAACCTTGGGTTGCTTAAGGATTTCGAACACTGCCTTGTACTTAAGCAAAAAGCTTAGGAAGGTCCCCAATATTATGCTAAAACCCCTGAGGTATGAACTTAAGAGGCTAGTGACTCTGGGTATAATTGAGGAAATTGAATCCTTGGAATGGTTGGCCCCAGTGGTTTTGGCCCATAAGGCTGGAGGGAAGAATATTAGGATGTATGTCGACTTGAGAAGTCTGAACAGGTGGATATGGGTGGATCGCCAACCATTTCCTAATATCTCTGAGTCAATTAGTATGCTTGGTGGTGCGAAGGTCTTCAGCATGTTAGACTTATCTTTGGCCTACCACCAGGTACCCCTCCATCCAGACTCCAAACACCTTACATCTTTTGTGACACCACTGGGGGCCTTCCGTTTCATCAGGATGTCATTTGGGTTAGCCACGGCAGCTGCCTGTTTTCAGCGCATTATGAAAGTGATCTTGGGAGACATCCCTAACATCCTGTTCTTCCAGGATGACATCTTAGTTTATGGGAAGGATGACTCGGAACATGACAATATTTTGAGACTTACTCTGCACAGGCTAGCTTACAAAGGTTTAACCGTGAATCGTTTAAAGTGTAGGATTAGTGTGTCTTCTGTCACTTATTTGGGACACATCATACCTGGGGAGGACATCCGACCGAAACTGGATCTGGCAAAAAGTATTGTTGATGCCCCTGCCCCAAATGACAAAGAGCAAGTGAGGTCTTTCCTTGGCCTTGCTGAGATTCATTCCAAATTTATTCAAGGTTTCGCCTCCACTGTTGAACCCATCAGAGCTCTTCTGAGGAAAGGAACACACTTTGCTTGGTCACCTGAGTGTGCTGCAGCCTTCAATGCCATGAAGCAATCAATAGGCAAGATGCCAACCCTAGGTCACTTTGATTCCAAATAGAAAACCTTCCTAACAACCGATGTCAGCATATGTAGCCTTGGGGCTGTGCTTTTCCAAATTGATGGTGGTGAAGAGAAAGTTGTTGCGTTAGCCTCTAGAGCGCTGAAGAAGCCTGAGTAACAATATTCATGCATTGAGAGGGAAGCCTTGGCCATAGTGTGGGAGGTAAAGCATTGTAAATTTTTACTTGTGGGGCATTCCTTTCTTAGTAAGGTCAGACCATCGCCCTTTGGTTCAGGTGTTCTCTTGTGCGGAGAGTGAGAGACTTACTCCAGGACTAGCGAAGGGCTAGAAGAGTACAATTTTCATGTGCAATATCTCCCTGGTTCTGCCAACAAAGCGGCAGATTGTTTATAAAGACTGCCTATTGAGTTTTGTGGAGATACAACAGACTCTGATACTGTTAATGTTTGTTGGGTCAAGGAGTCTGCCATCTAAGAATTTCAGTGGGAACATGCTTTGTGGAAGATCTGTTGCATCCTGTTGTATCACGTTTTGTCATTGAAGATTGGCCTGACAACAAAAAAATGGACTCTGACCTAATGCCCTTTTGGTCCATCAGAAATGAACTTACCCTTTGTCAGGGCCAACTTATGCGTGGTGAAAGAGAGGTGCCACCTGATACCCTTAAGCTAAAGCCCATAAACCTGGCTCATGAAGGGCACCTAGGAAGAAACCTCACTAAGTCACACCTCCATGAAAGGTATTGGTGGCCGAAAATGGATTGCCAGGTTGAAAAAGTAGCTAAAGAGTGCTGTCAGTGTGCTTCCAGTGACAAATCCCGAGTCACCAACACTGTTCCACTGTCACCTGTTGAGGTCCTGCGGGAACCTTGGGTCAATCTTAGTTTGGACCTCATGGGCGCTTTTGAGCAACTAAATCCCGCAGAGAGATTTGTGATTCTTTTGGTGGATTACTCATCCAAGTCGGTCTCCACCAAATGTGTGAGTTCTGTCAGTACCAGGGTGGTTATTGACTTTCTCAAGGATGAATTTGCTAGTGAGGGCATTCCCAGGTTCCTCATCACAGATAATGAACAGAGTAGTCAAGGCATGTGTGCAGAGAGCAATTGAAATGAGGGTTCCCCTCAAGGGTGTCCTAAGGGACACTTGGTGGGCATGTTGCACTGTCATCAATACCATTCTACAAAAATCTCCTTTCCAAGTGTTGCGAGGGAGGGTTGCATTATCCAAACCTAATCCTGGGGTGTTACCTCTCATTGAAGGTCCTATTTAGCATGAGGAGGAGGTGAGTGATAAGTTCATGTCCTACCAAAATAGGTACAAGATTTGTAGAAATCAACCAAAACCACGACATTGAAGGTTGGTGAGTGGGTAGTTATTAAGAGACCGTGGTGGCATAGGAAGGGGGTCATTGAATTTATGGGCCCATTTGTCATTACTTCTGTCTATAAGAATGTGGTTAAAGTTCATAATGGTGGTAAGTGGAGCATGTCTCGTCTTGTGAAGTTCCAAGGTGACAAGGTTAAATTTCCTTCATACCCAGATGTCTCACCAGATTCAAGTATGCCCACCAGGTCTGGTTTTTCACCCTTTTCTCCAAGGTCTTGCTGTCTTCCCAAGTGGTATGAAGACTATAAAAGGTATTGATTTCTCTTGTGTTGTTTTCGAACTGTTTTAGCACCATGTTTTGACTCTGCATTTTTCTTCTTCTCCTGCCTTCTCTCTTAGTCTCTGCTCTTCTTTTCTATTTCTTTTCTTTTCTTCTGTTTTCCCTGTAAGGGGGATGTGTTGTAATGATTCAAAGAAGGTGCATGTGCTTGCCTGTTCTGTCTCCATGGTAGCATCTCGTGTGAAACAGTTGTAACCAGGAGAGCTGACAGGCTGGCAGCAGGAGTTGGTGGCACTGAGTTCAGAGAAATAAACTCTCATGAAACTTACCAGTGTGTAGTTTCCTAACAAAACTCATTATTGCTACTAGAACTTAAGAAATCATTGGATCCCAAACAACTTATTCACCTCTTAATCCTATTCCCTATCTTAAGCCAAACTCTGCTGATGACCGTTCAACAGAAGTGTGAATATATGTAGCTCATTTTGCTAGCTGTAAGAACAATATTTGGTAGAGAACACAATACTCATGGATGCACTCAATTCCTTCTCAAACACCTTCACTGTACCTCCTTGAATGCTTGAAGGGCCATCCTGCTACCCATCCTTTTCAGCCTGTATAGTGAAACCCTCAGGGAATTACTTTCGGATCTCAACTTATCATTTTGTAAGTATAAGGATGATACCCAATTGTATCCCAAGTCTACCTTACCACATTCTGTTAAAAACAAAAATTGCATGTTAACACCATATAACAATGGATGCAGCCAAGACATTTGAAATGGAACACGCTTTAAACAGAATTTCTCTCTTCACCTGCCAGTCAAAGCAAATCCACCATGCATACCTGGTGAAAAGTATTAAAGGATGTGCACCCTGCACCCAACATAGTTATCACCTCTATTAGTCTAGGCCTTTACAGATTAGAGTCTCCACTATGAAACCACATTCAAGCAATGCCAAAGTCATATATTTTCCACCTACGCAGAATATAAATACTGAAACACATCTTGTCCAGATCAGCAATTCAGATTTTTATGATTACCTTCATGGACTATGCAGGTGTTTTTCTCCTTGGACTCCTAGACAACCGCTTTACTCCACTGATAGCTATCTTCATGCAACAGCCTACTTCCTGCCTAACAAACATACTAAAAAATAAGGACAAAATCCCTGCATAACCGATACCCTCTACACACTTAATTGGTTGCCATTTGCGATAATGAACGCATAAACACATAATACTTACCTTATTAAGCTCTTCACCTAAACTCCCCTAAATATTAGTCATAGAAACTCAAGGGTCCAGATTGCATAGAAGCATAAGCAAACAGTTGGTCAACCTCCCTCGTGTTGAAAAAAAGCACCCTTTCCAAATTTTTCTCAGGGCCTGAACCAAAGATTAGGAATAGCTGCACGAATCCCAATAGGGAGGTCCCATCTTTTCCTTAATGAAAAAATTATTGCAAAACATAGAAACAAAAACTTGAATGCATGAATTTCGATTAGTCAGTCTTTCATTATTAAGGTCTTTCAAAAAATAGTAGTGAATGCATACATTTATATATTCACTAAAAAAAACATAGGTTAGAGAAGCGTTATAGTTAGGCTCAGATTCACATGCACAAAACCATTGGAATTTAGCAGTTATAGTTACCTGAGCTAAATACAACATGCGACTCAACAATGAACTGCTTGGTGGGGGCGCATGTTACATATTACATTACTCATGACATGGTCAGTGACATCAATGATGGCATCAATTATGAAATCTCAAATGACATCACTTATGACATCCACCAGTGAGTGTGTTTCGTCAACTTTTCTGAGACTTAAAGATATATACTAAGCTGCTGCATAAGTTAAATTATGATTCTTTCTGTACTTGTAATAGTGATACTATTTCTAACATGCCAATTGAGTGGCTGTGTCATGCCGGTCTAAATAAAGTGAAGCTGTGAAGATCTGCAACTTTGCTGTGTGCTCTGGTTTGTTTCCTGGAGGGAGCACTTACCAGAGAGGAGTGATCTGATGCTGTATATATATATCAGCATTAATCTTTTCTGCTGTGATGCCTTTTTCAAATGTCAATGACCACAGGTGTTTGAATTCAATGTTTTATAGAGGAGTACTCATTATAGGCAGTGTGGTAAGAGTACACAAATCCAGCATTCTGAATAAATTTGAGAAAGCGCTGACTTCATGTATAATTTAAAGTTCGATCGGCCTTAATGATCCAATGGCCTCACAATTTCATCTGACCTATTGTTAGTTATGTTCACACATTATGTCCACCTGTGGATGTGGGCTGCAATAGTACGTGAAAGTAATGCTTCCTTTCCATCTGCTGTGCAAAAAAATATATATATATATATATATATATTCACTGAAAAAACCATAGGTTTCACACACGTTATAGTTAGGAATTAGCATTTAAAAAACCTTGCAAATTTAGTGAAAAAACCATAGGTTTCACACATGCTATAGTTAGCTGGAGATTTTACTCATAAAAAAACAATGAAATTCCCCCATTATAGTTAGTGCAGGCAACTATAACTCACGCAACCGCAATCCTCTGCTGATGCTAATACTGTATTTAGACACTTATTTGCCCATGTCTTCTTCCATTAAATTTTAGCTATACATATATTACAAATATCTTTTTTTCATAAAGACACATATGTCATCAGCAGAGGATTGCGGTCGCGTGAGTTATAGTTGCCTGCACTAACTATAACGGGGGAATTTCATTGGTTTTTTATGAGTAAAATCTCCAGCTAACTATAGCATGTGTGAAACCTATGGTTTTTTCACTGAATTTGCAAGGTTTTTTAAATGCTAATTCCTAACTATAACGTGTGTGAAACCTATGGTTTTTTCAGTGAATTTGTACGTTTTTTTAAATGCTAAGTTACTTTACGCCGTTCGTGGCGTGCGCGGCCACTTAACGCAGTTCGTTCCGTGCGCGTACGGTGCGCTTCGCGCACCGTGCGCGCACAGTGAGCACGCGGTGCGCTTTGCGCACCGCGCGCCCACTTTACGCAGTTAGTGCCGTGCACGCACGGTGGGCAATGTACGCACGATGCGCTTCGCGCACCGTCCACTCAAGGAGGACATATTATGTGCTTCGTTATGAAAGGTAAACATTTAAAAGTTCTTTTGAGAAATATGCCTTTTGCACACGGGGGTGGGAAAGTGTGGATACTGTTTTTTTTATAATTAATTTTTACCGTACGCGTACGGTAAGCGTAATCGGCGTTTTTTCTAAAAAAAAATAAATTAAATTTTTTGCCTTGGGGGTTCTTTTGGGACACCATATTCAAGGCTAGGTGGTTGGGAGCTGTCAAACCTGCCTCTTTATATGTTTTCACCCTTTGTTTTTCCTCCCTAGGTCAGAGTGCGAGAGAGAAAATGGCGGCCGCCGCTTCCTGGTTTCGACCGATTCGAATGTTTACTAAGATCTAACAGCCAATCAGAATCGCGCTCGCGCACGGCACCGTACGCGTACGGTAAGCGCACGGTAAGAGCACCGTAAGCTGCCACAGATATATATATTGATTTAAATGCTATTTTCTCAGGAACTACTGAACAGATTTACACCAGACCTACAAAAGGCACTTCCTTGACCTGTAGACTACCTCTCTGCCAAATTTCAAGTAACTCTGTTCAGCCGTTCGGGCTGTAGCTGTGTCTAAAGGTCCTATAGAAAAATGCATGGGAAAACGCGTTTTGGGACCCCCTTTTTTCTCAGCCCCCGCTTGACGAATCCCCCCGAGACTTTCAGGGTAGGAGCGAAGCGTAGCACCCCATTAGTTTTGAAAATTTCGTGAGGATTCGTCGACCGGCGCCAAAGTTATTCCAAATAGAATGTTGCGGTTTTCCTTTGGAAACAGGGTCCTAACTATAACTACCTACTGGCGACCGCCAGTAGGTAATATATATATATATATATATATCAGCAAAGTCCCAGCTCGTCAATACCTCCGACGGGGTTCCCCAGGTACGGACCATAGCGCACACAGAATGCACTAAGCTCCAGAAGTTGAATTTCAAAGTAGTGATTTATTTGCCAAAAATAAAACACCCAAGTATTCCAGGCATAGTGCCTGTCACGACGCGTTTCGATCGCTACTAGCAATCTTGATCACATGACTAACCGCGTGACAGCTGCCCTTAAAAACATGACTATGTGCACAATTGGTTACAGAAAAAAGCCTTAGTGAATAACAGAAAGTGAAGGTAGACAATGGGCAATTATATAACTGCTAAAATGTATACACCATAATTCATGTACTAATACAGTATGTAATACGGTGAGCAGAAATGAGTATAATAATTTATACAGAGAGCCTGGGATAAATAAGATAATTCAAATTGTGAGGTCATGTTTTAAACCATCATACCACTGGAATAATAATGACAACAATCATACAAATTATTAAAAGATTAAAATATTGCAGAATAAAACTGTTTTTGCAATTGGGCCTCATAGTGATGAATCCAACCATAGTTAATAACCTGAATTCAATTAAATATATGATGAAGAATGTCTCATTCTAAAAGACCCTGGTAAATTCATCTGTAAACATTCCAACTGTCTAGAAAGTGCATATTATGTGCAAAATGACATATATAAAACCCTATAAGTCAAATATGTTTGAAGATAGCAGCATTTATATGAGAAGCCATATGTGGGAATCTACAATTTGAACCTTAACTAAACATAAGATAAAGTGCAAGTGCTGAATGAAACTGTATAAATAATACATTGTAGATCATGTTAATTCATATTGGTTGTAGATAACCAGACATCAAAACTGTAAGCCTAAAATGAAATGTAAACATCAATATGCCTGATATTTTGGGAATGGATCCAACCTATAAAGGAAGTGGTAGGTAGGAACAGCAGCATTATGGGAAGCAGCATAAGATAAAGTGCAAGTTCTCAATGAAACTGTACATGTAATATAAAATCAGATCATATTAACTTATAATGGTTGCAAATAACCAGATATCGACACTGTAAGCCTAAAATGCAATGTAAACATCAATATGCCTAATATTTCAGGAATGGACCCAGCCTGTAAAGAAGTGGTAGGCATAAACAGCAGCATTTTGGGAAGCAGCATATAGAAAAAAAAGATTCATCATGGGGAGACAGCACTGATACAGTATAAGGATTGATAAAATATTGTATGTAAAAGATTTTAAAGGAAATTGTGCAAATCTTCACCCGTGTTCAGGCCATTTGGGATCTCAGCGTCCAGAGTTAAGATAAATTGCGATTCTAGTTGTCTTAAACTCTTTTCACGGTTTCCTCCTCATTTGGGAACTGGTACCACCCCTAATACTGAGTAATGTAAGTCATTGAGGTTGTTGTTATGTACCAGTTTGAAATGTCTAGCTACGGGGTAGCTGGGATCAGAATTTACTATGGCCCATATATGCTGTAATATCCGTTTGTGGACGGGAAGCTTGGTACTACCAATGTATTTGAGCCCACAAGTGCATTGTAAAATATAAACAGCAAATTTTGTACGGCATGTAAAATGCTCAGTGATGGCAATAGGATTCAAATTAAAAGCTGTCAAGTATTCGCTTAAGTTTTTACCAAATTTGCATGCACGGCATGACTTAGATTTGAAAAAGCCAGGCTTGGTTAATCAGGTTGATTTAACTATGACCTCTGGACCAGTTCTAACTAGTGCATCCCTCATGGAAGGAGCCCTTCTGAAAGTGATTGAGGGTAGAGGAGGCAGTAAGGGTTTTTGCGTGATGTCAGTCAGCACGATAGGCCACTGAGAATATAAAATTTGGCGTATCTTCTTTCTTGTTTGCTAAAAGTTGTTATGACTCTGACATCACGTGGTGGTATACATAAAACTAAAAACTACAGCCTGAACTGCTGAACAGAATTACACAAAATTTGGCAGAAAGCTTTATATATAGATATAGATTCAATGAAATATATATCCATTTTCTATTTTACATTGATGTATTTTTTTAATCAAATATATGCACATTTGCACACGATGAACCTTTTGTTGAAGCGCTCAGAGAAAAGAGAATACTATTCGGTATGTTTTCCATGTCCATGAAGTGGTCACCTGTTCAGTCATGTAATGTTATGCACTGACACTTTAAATAAGGGTTAAACATCGAGCAACGCATCATGTGATCAAGGCCCAGGTGGGGCTGAAACGCGTTATGGCAGAGATGCAGGGCAACTAAATGAGTTCTTAACTGCACAATGAACTTTGGGTCCGCGTTCGTCTTGTCCGAGTGGTAATGGATGTTGGAGACTAGAATCGACGAGGCTCCAGTGAGGAGCAAGCCGCGAAAGCCCCTGGACGCTGGAGATTTTTCTACCGGGTTGTCGAAGTCAGCGTGATGAGATTTGAAGGACTGGATCACTGCAAGACATGTCGTAAAGGTAGGAAGTATCAAACAGTATAGTTGAGGAGTGTGCGCATTCCAGACGCGGATACATATCCTGGCGTCTGAGTTTGTTTTTGTTATATTTTGCCCATACTATTGCATCATGTCCGCAGACGCGTTGCATAACCGCGAAGAGGCGGCAGATGAAATGTTCAGCGATTCCCCGGCTGGGGAATCGGCTATGTTTACACAACAGAATACTGTACCAATTGGAAATCTAAACACAAGGGAATTGTTTAAAACACTGGAGAAACTTATGTGCTCTGAACAATCGAAGTGGTGGGAGCACAAGTCCTTATCACGCTACCTGGAGGTAGGCAGGATCCCCAGAGGCTTGCGCATAACTTTGGCACCAAGCTACGAGAATCCGGATCCCAATATGCTGGCAGAGTAGGCTGACTGCAACTTAGAGCCCTCCAGCAGGCTAGTCCGGATTCTTGTGAAGTACGCAGAGATTGATCGTGTGCAGCTGAAAGCCAAAATAGAGGAACTGAACGAAGAAATAGGGAAATTGGAGGCGACAGAAAATATAAAAAAACGAAGGGATGAAATGCATGCACGTCTTCAGAAGGATTAGTATGTGATCAAGAGACGTAAAGCATATAAATTTCAACGTGATAAAATGGACTACCAAAATGGTCAGGTTTTCACAATCACCCACAAGTACAATCCTATGAAAGCCAAAACTAGCACAAATCGATTGCCAAGAAACCAATCGGGCTCAGGTGAAGTAGTGTTGGCGTCAACCTCGGCATCAGATTTGAGTTCCGCGCCAGAGAGTGAACCCGAGGGGGAAATGTCAAGAAACCAGGATTGGGGTTTTCAAAGTTATCTCTGGTACAGGAAGTCGACTGTCTATGTTAGGACAGGAGGGATACATTAAAACCTTTTGCCCAGACTGGCCAAAAAACAAGAGTCAATCAAAAGCGCGGCAAAAGACGAAAACGCAGCCTGCAACGAAAGGTAAACCGCCAAAAAACAAGTAAGAGGCAGATGGAACCACAAACAAAAGTAAAACAGGACTTCAATTCCAACATGGTGGTTAACCTTATGGAAATCAATTTAACCATGGCGGAAAAACAGATTCTGGCACTGGGACTATCTTATAGCCTGGAAAATAGTTTTAACTATGCAGAAACCCGGATGGATGTTTTTAGATTCATTAGAAAGTTAAAACTACTTACATTTCATCATCTAAGGGCTAAAAAACAATCAAATTTTGTTGAGCCTGCTACCAGTAGCGCATCCCTATTTACAGCAGGGGATGTGAATCTTTTCCAGGACCTCGTGGCCCTGCAGAATGAACAGTCTGCTGAAACAACAACTCTTGGTTTGGAAGCAACAGACATTGGCGGAACTGTGAAAACACCATTCAAACCAAAGTCCATTTTCCAACTGATTATGCTACATGACAATTTTGATGTTTATCATGAACAGGTCACAATGGAATTGAAACGTTTATACAAATCAACCAACAATGCAAGTCATGCACGTAGCAGACAAAATCACTGCTACATACAACTTATGAAAAAACTACAAAATAACAACAACCTAATAGTAAGACAATCTGACAAGGGAGGGAATGTTGTTTTGTGGCCTCGTAAATTGTAAATGGAGGAGGCAATCCTTCAACTAAGTGACAAAGAATGTTATAAGAAAAGCAACATCCATATTGTAAAATCTGCATGGAATGATTACTATCTTAAGTTATTGGCATGGAAGAGTGGGGGGCAGTTAGGTGATGATGAATATCGTTTTTTAAAATAGGAACATCTAGTCATCCCTGCCCTTTACTTCATCCCCAAAATCCACAAAAATGAAACTAAACCCCCTGGTAGGCCAATAATGTCGGCCATCAATAGTTTGATGGGAAATACGTTAAGATATGTACATTATTTCCTACAAGATTGGGTCAAGGGTTTGCCTTCTTACATGCAGGACACATCAGATTTCCTTAGGAAAATTGATGACATTGCATGGAGTTCAGACATGTTTTTAATGACAATGGATGTAACCTCACTTTACACCTCTATACGCCACCAGGATGGCATCACGGCTATTGAGCATTATTTACATCGCAGACCAGTTTATCTATACATGCACAACAAAATGTTGGTCAACATGGTCTCAACATGCCTCGAACAGAATTTCTTTTTCTTTGACAATCAAATATACCAGCAGAACAGGGAAGTTGCAATGTGGGCCTGCTTCTCTACCAGCTGTGTCTGTTTGCATATGGGGCTGTAGGAGGAGCACGTCCTCATGGGGCAATTTAAGGATAGAATAGACCAACATGAGCCCCTTTGGCTACGCTATATGGATGATCTGTTCTTAATCTGGAGGGGCTCTGAGACGTGTCCTCTCCAGTTTATTGAACAGATCAATGACAATCACTTGAACCTCCACTTCACGGCAAACATCAGTAATTGTTCAGTTTACTTCCTTGATGTGGAGGTCTACATAAAGGATGAAAACATTGCGACTAGGCTATTCCGCAAACCCACTGCTGGGAACACATTGCTACATGCCACAAGTCATCACCCACGTCATCTAATACAAAGTATTCTGTATGGGGAGATGCTACGTGTCAAACGCATTTGTAGCATTGAGGAAGATTGCCATATAGTGCAACAAGCAAGTAGACAGAGATTTCTGGAAAGAGGGTATGCTCCTGATGTCAAGATAGGGCCATGAACAAAACCGGGTCACTTTCCAGAACCCAGGCACTAGCAGTAAAAACTAGTTAACAGGATGTAGTTCCAGACCATTCAGAACAGTCTTGTAGGGTAATTTTAACCGACAACAGGCAGCATCAAGCCCTAAGGAAAATATTGAATAAAAATTGGAGCTTGGTGTGCAGTGACCCTATTTTGGGCAATTGCCTGCCTAAAAAACCGGACCTAACATTTAGAAAAGCAAGGTCTATGAGCAATAGCCTTGTTAAGAGCAGCCCTGAACTTATATATACTACCAATTGGCTCACCTCATACAAAGGATTTATGAAATGCCCGACCTGCAAAGCATGTAAGTTTGCACACAATAAGACAAGCTATACTAGCCCATTCAAGTCAGATCCTATATTCATCAATTAAAGACTGACTTGTAGGACTCCAGCACAGCCATGACAGCAACCCAACTTATTTACAGTATTTGTTATTGACTCTATTCGCCCCTTGAGAAGGGGAGGAAATCGTGAAGCACAACTCCGCCTTTTAGAAACAAGGTATATATTGCAGCTCCACGCTAAGACACCTTCAGGGCTCAATGCGAGTGAAGACTTTTACACTTGCTTGTAAAGGGTGAGTCTGGTTATCAGAATATTTGCTTAATGGGTTGCTAGTAGCGCTAAGTTTCCGGTATAAGAGATAGTGCATATGCACATACATGTAAACAGATTCCCTATTTTACATCTACATTTCATAACCCTTAGACATAAGTTTCTTTTATTTTGTATTTTTATGGCACTTAGCACTTTTTGAACCTGTTGGTTCAAGTGAGTGACACGGTCTGCACATCACATATATTGATTTCACTTAGGCATGGATTATATGTTAGCCCACTCGGGCCCTATTGCGCTGAGCGACATACTTACAAAGAGCAGATCATCTTGACACCAGAATGTGAACATTTTTATCATTGTTATTAAGTGTGTAGAATTGAATTTTTAATCACACTTGTTTGACATCCTTATGTGTTTAAGATTGTTTTCACATAGGAGAGGTTTTGTGCAAATGAGATCGTAGGTATATTTATGACCAGATTGCAGTGTTGTAAACAATGGCATTTTCAGCTTTTTAAACAATTCTTATTTTTGAATGTTTTATCAGATTTAAAATGCCAAGTACCAGGTCTCATGTTTACATTTGTATTTATATCTATTTGACATTTATGTATATATATCCATCTTCTATTTTACATTGATGTATTTATTGAATCAAAAGTATGCACATTTGCTCACGGTGAACCTTTTGTTGAAGTGCGCAGAGAAAAGAATACCATTCAGTATTTTTCCATGTCCATGAAGTGGTCATCTGTTCAGTCACATAATGCTATGCCCTGGCACTTTAAATAAGGGTAAAACATCGAGCAACGCGTCATGTGATCAAGGCCCAGGTGGGGCTGAAACACGTTATGGGGTAGATGCAGGGCAACTAAATAAATTCTTAACTGCACAATGAACTTTGGGTCCGCGTTCGTCTTGTCCGAGTGGTAGTGGATGTTGGAGACGAAGCCAGCTCTCATGAAAATAAAGCTACTTACCTGGATTACCCTTTGAGTCCCTCCGGTTCTTTCTTCTGTGAGAATCTTGTGTGGCATATTTTGCGTGCTGGCCCCGGGCACGCTGGAGGAGACCCGCCTCATCAAGTGGACAGAGCCACAATGGCAGCTTCGGCAAACTTTCATTTTTCCAGGGGACTGGATGAGCTCTGACCCACCGCATCCAGATCCAGCATAGACGCCGCTGCAAAAAAGCAGTCCGTGACTGTACGAAGGAATCCTGGGTCACTGCATCCGCGATTTCAGGCTGGCAGGAATTTGGGAATATGCGGTTGAGGCGTTCTTGGGACCCAGGGAAGAAGCCTCTTTTCTACAGCGATGTTTTCAGCTTACTTGAGCCACGTTCTTAAATATTCCAGGACCCTGGAAGGGATATATGGAAGCCGAGACAGCACTCACCCAGCATGCCGTGAGAGGTGCATGCTGGAACCTTTAGTTTGCCAATGCAGCTGCGGTGTCTGTTGGGTCTCTGACTCAGCCCACCTGGAAAACGCATCCAATGGCAGAATTGATGGCGATATTCAACAAGTGAGCAGGTGGGAAGCATTGCTGTGAGCAGGCATTTGAAAAAGACATTCAAGTCGAAACGCGTCATGCCTAAGCTCTGATGAAAATAAAGCTACTTACCTGGATTCCCCTTTGTGTTCCTCCGGTTCTTTCTTCTGTGCGAATCTTGTGTGGCATATATATATATATATATATATATATATATATATATACATATATATATATGCATATATACATATATATAAATATATATATATATATATATATATATATATATATATATATATATATTATATGTATATATATATATATATATGTATATATAGCCCAAAAACTCTCTGAACCTCCACAGCAGCGCGACAGCAAGAGCAGCGGCGAACAGAGGGAAACAGACCCTCATAGCGATGGTAGGTAAAATTTTATTTTCTTATTCCTTCATGCGTTTCGAGCACTGCCATGCCCTTGTGCACACACTGAGAGTTATTCCGACAAAACATTTTTAAACTGCTGGGTGTACACCTTCCCGTGTCACATGATCATAGATATGGAAGAAACATTCTGAAAATTTGGACCATTGTGCAAATGAAGGAAATATTCCTCATGGCATGCAAGCAGGCAAATGTAAACATATTACTATATAAATACTAATATATGGTAAAATAACATCTCATTAACGAATGGAAAAAAAAAAATATATATATATAGGGTTTAAAAACAACACCTATAAATTGTTAATAAATAAGATACATTTATAAATATATGCCTCTATTTTTGTCCAAAATATAAATATGTTAAAATTCTATTAATATAAAATGTATACATTTGAATTTAAAAACAATTATATACACATTATGATAAATACAGCGTACATAGGCTTATGTCACCGTTGCTTCAATTAATCAAAAAGCATATTAATGTAACGCTGCAAAAAAACTTTTTAAATTCCATTCCAACTGGACATTATTTGAGATGTTGCACCATTGTCTGATATCATATATTGGGTGACAATATTATTTCAGCCTAAATGCTGTTTTTTTATAATGTCTTGCCTCTTAATTTCAGACAGTATTATCGGGCAAGTCAAAGGCCTGGCTTGTAAGTAAATCTTGCTCTCCCATACCAAGTAAATGTACAGATGGTAAAAGTATTGTGGTACTAAACAAATTGCCGTCCATGTTTACTATATCATGTGTTTTATGTGTCAGAAAGTGCAATATATCCAGTGCAAGTGCAACCTATAACTAACAGTACTAATACCTAAAAAACACCCCCTAAAAAAAAATATTAAACTGACCACTTAAGTGTCTAGAGTGAGATGCGGCTAAAAAGGTAAATGAACCATATTTTACTATCTAAAAAAGTAGTAAAATGTGAAAAGTATTTTACTGGCTAAAAACACAAAGAAAAGAAGTTTATAATGCAGAAGGGAGTCCCTGCCTTCACCTTTATAAAAACGTATGCATATCTTCAGTTGTGTTCAGTCCATGCGGAACCTTGCTGTCTAACTCCAAAATATTGCTGGTTTCAAGTTGTCTTAACATTTTTTCTTAGTTGCCTCCTCTTCTAAGAGGTGAAATTGCATTCATCACAAAGTACGAGAGGCAACTAAGGGGCATATGCATCAACATTAGCATTTGCGATTCCTTATTAGCGAAAAATAAGGAATCGCTAATAAGGAATAGCAAAAGGCTATGCATGTAGGAATCGCTATTCAAATAGCGATTCCTTAACATTCCTTATTACCGAATCGGTAATACCGAATCGGTAATAAGGAATACCTACCCATTCATTCCTATGGGCTTGGAGGCCCATAGGAATGAATGTAAAGCCATTCTGTATTAGCGATTCGGTATTACCGAATCGCTAATAGCTGGAGCACTTTCAAGGGTGCCAGGGTGTCAAAAGGACACCCTGTTGCACCCCTGAAAATGATATGTGCACATATGTTGCACACACACATGCTCTAAGGGCATGTGTGTGCGCAACATGACACTTTGAAAAATGCACAAAAGTGCATTTTTCAAAGTTTTTGCAAATTACCATGCAGTTCATCTTCATGGTAATTTGCTCCCCTTATTAGCGAAATCGCAAATTTTTTAACTTTGATGCATTGCATTTAAGGAATCTCACTTTGGGATTCCTTAAATGCAATCGCTATTTAAGGAATCGGTATTTAAGGAATCCCTATTTAAAGAATCGCTATTTAAGGATTCCTTAAATACCGATTTCTGCTTTTGGGTTGATGCATTGGGATTGGGTATTTTTTACCTAATACCGGGAGCTAATAAGGAATCGGTATTTTACCGACTGGATTTTGGCTTGATGCATAAGGGTGTTAGTCATTATCATGTGTGCTTTTAAAATGTCTACCGGGTAGGACGCGTCATTGTTGACTATGGTCCTGATATGCTGCAATATCCTGATGTGCACCTGCAGCTTGGTACTACCCACATAACGCAAACCACAGGTGCACGCCAGGACATAAACGGCATACTCAGTCTGGCAATTATAGTTGCCTTGGATGTCAATGTCCTTATTAGAAAATGGAGTTGTGTATTTGGTGGTGTTAATACCAAACTTACATGCACGGCAGGAAGAACATTTAAAAAAACCTTGTCTTGGTTTAAGCCATGTGCCAGCAGTTACTAACTCTGGACTATTCTTTACCAATTGGCTCCGCATGGACTTAGCTTTCCTGAAAGTGATGGTCGGAAGACTAGGAAGACAAGGTCCCAACACCCCATCTGTTGATACGATAGGCCAGTTCTTTCTTATGATAGATTTGATTCTCCTCTCTTGCCTACTGTATGTTGTGATTAGTCTAGGGCTATTTTCTGTCTCTGCTTCCCCTCTCACTTTTTCATTGCTTTGCAAAAGTATCTCTCTTGGTCTGCCCTGTGATTTATTGAGGGCTTGTGTCAGTATCTTATCATTGTAACTTCTTTTCTTCAGTCTCTGCATAGAATTCTGTGTGCATTTTTCAAATTCTGCAGTGGTGCTACAAATACGTTTAATCCTAATTATTTCACCACACGGAATACTATCAATCAAATGTTTTGGGTAACTACTACTGGCGTGCAGAGTACTATTTCCTGCTGTGGACTTTCTGAACAATGTTGTCTCTAATTTGATATTTGTCACCATAATTTTCACATCAAGAAATTCTATTGTGATGTTACTGATCTGGGAGGTAAAATTCAAATTCATGGAATTATTGTTGAGAGTAGAAATAAACTTGATAGCACTCTCCTCATCTCCCTTCCAAATTAAAAAAACATCATCAATGTACCGTAACCAGTACATGACATGTTGATTGTAGATATCTTGATGTGTTTTCTTTAGGACCTGTTCCTCCCACCAGCCAACATGCAAGCAAGCGTAGCTGGGGGAGAAACAGGATCTCATAGCCACGCCCCTTAGTTGTTTCAGGGTATCTTTTGCAAAGAGAAAGAAATTGTTATGTAGACACCACGATATCAAATCCAAAAGCATTTTGTTATGTTCATAAAATTTGCAAGCTCTAGTCTCAAGAAAATGTCTCACTGCATTCAGACCTGTCATATGATCAATGCTGGTATATAATGATTCAATGTCTAAAGAAATAAGAAAAAAACCTTCTTCCTAAGTGATATCTTTGATCTTATTTAAGAAGTCACCCGTATCTTTTACGTAACTTGGTAGTTTTTTTACAAAATCTTGTAAAAAGAAGTCCACATATTGGGAGATGTGTTCACTAACACTATTAATAGCCGAGATAATGGGTCTTCCTGGTACTGGCCGGATCTTTTTATGAACTTTAGGAATTAAATACATGATTGGTATCACAGGGAAATCAATATTCATAAATTTACACTCATTCAGTGAAATTAGTCCTTCCCTTTTGTATTGCAGTACTTGTTTCTTTAATGTTTCTTTGACTTTATTGTATTCCTTGATGTTTGTTTTCATATAACAATCTTTATTGTCCAGCTGTCTCCTCACTTCTATAATGTACTCATTTCTCGGCCATATCACTATGTTTCCTCCCTTGTCAGATGTATTCACAATTATTTGGTGGTTTTCTCCTAATTTCTTTATGAGTTGAGCATATTGTTGATCCATACATTTTTTGTTCTCCGGTTTATTTTTCTTCACTTGAGCATAGAGTATTTTGATATCTTCAATAACGCATTCATGAAAAATATCGACTGAGTCTTTGGGCATCATAGGAAGAAATTTACTTTTCGTTTTAAAAGGACTGATGCCTGCGCCTTTTGGCTAATTTTTATACCTTGTAATTTAGCCTGGGTACTGATTTCTGCATTGTCAAATGTCGCCTGTGTTGCATTTTCCTCATTGTACAGCTCATGTAATGCCAGTAGGGCAGGCACATCGTCAACTTGGAGCTCTGCAGTATTGTCATGTTCCATTGCCTGAGTTGCCTTTGATGATTCCAAACCTGACTTGATTGTAAAAAACTTTTTCAGTTTGAGTTTGCGAATGAAGCAAAAAATGTTGATTCTTATATTAAAGTAGTTAAAAGAGCTTTCAGGGCAGAAATTGAGTCCTAAGAACAAGAGTTGTTTCTCTGCTTGTGTTAGTGTGACTTCCGACAAATTTATGATTGTTTGTTCTTCTATCGCCGTTTTCTTTGCCATTGTTGTTTTCTCTTTTGAGGCATTTTTTCAGCATTGGCGCCCTGCCTTTCTTCTTGCATTTCTCTTTTTTCGATTACTTGCTTGTTCCGATTTCTCGGTCTCAGCGTTTGTTGTCTGTCTATCACTAAAAAATCCACTTCCTCCCCCAGGCTTAAAACTTGCATATCGTTATTTCCTACAAGGTTATCTCCATCTGAACCTGACTCACTTGTCAATGATTCCCCATCTGTTCCTGCAGCTTCATCACCTTTGCTGGATTCTGATTGTATTGCTGGGGAGTTTTGCCCATTCTTCTATCTTCAAACCTGAGTTTTTTAACATGTTCAACTATATATACATAACTAAAAACTACAGCCCAAACTGCTGAACTGAATTACACAAAATTTGGCAGAAAGCTATATATATAGATATAGATTCACTGAAAAAAACAGATTTCCCTCATACAAAACCAGTGAAATTCAGCAGTTCTAGTTACCTAAGCTAACTGTAACGTATGAAAGTAGTGTGACAATAAATTGGAACATAATAAAACGAACAACACATAGGTAATAGGTACCCATTTTGTAAGATAATAAAATGCCTGCTAATGTAGAAAAACTATGAAGGAGCTACATTTTGAAGTTGAGATTGGACTTTTGAATGTACTCTCTGCTTCGGTGCTATTGTGCTGCAATTGAAGTTGAGAGTCCTTTAGCTTTGTGTTGCCTAATTGCTGCTCACTATGGACTCCTCTTATGAAATTTGCAAAAAATATAAAAGGGAGAAAATACCATGCATGATATTTGGGAGATGTGTGAATAGCTGTAACACACAGCTCAACAGCTGTTCTAACAACACTACAGTCTATGCAATACGTGGCCATTCTTGAAAACTGTGGAGCCATATCTGTTGTAGTAGTCTGTACCTTTAAAGGGACTTCTGGCCTTATATTGATGCTGCTGCCACTGATGTAGATGGTTCTCCAGCTTCCCCCTTGCAGATTGCCATGGGAGACGTTTAGTTGATAGGTTTTAAGATAATATGAGCTGGACATCGTCCCACATGAATATTTTTTATTCATCCCTCTAGAAAGGGTCTTGTAACACATTGTGCATCTACAAGTTTTACAGCAGTTTTTGATTCCCCAACAGTTTGGGTAACAATGGATAGTTTGATTTTTGTTTGGAAGTTATGTTGTGTTTGTGAGTTCAGATGTTGAAAGTTATTTTTAGAAACTGTTGTTTATTTCGAAATATGTTGTTACAATAAAGTTAAACCAATATATTACTAAATAGCTAGACTCAAACTTTGTGTAAAATATGTCTATATATCTGTTTTACACTTTTTCTTTTGTATTCGTGACTACTGATGTCATTGCAACCCCCGGTGTTGCTGTGAAGAAGGAAACTGATTGTTTGATGCAATTATTTCAAAACTGAATACAAAGGGGAAGTTACATTAGTAGCTTACTAAATACCTACA
The DNA here is from genome assembly GCF_964204655.1 of Triturus cristatus. Taxonomy (NCBI): domain Eukaryota; kingdom Metazoa; phylum Chordata; class Amphibia; order Caudata; family Salamandridae; genus Triturus; species Triturus cristatus. The sequence goes on from NC_140588.1 coordinate 721,753,831, forward strand.
CTGAAACTTTATGCAAAATATGTCTATATATGTGTTTTACACTTTGTCAAAAAACAACCGGTATTCGCAGTGTATCCTTGGCAATTGCAGTCATAGTATCACACAGGCACTGCCTGTGCAATCATCAAGGACACCTTTTCTCCACCACTCTGCAAACGTGCCTTCTGGCATAATACTAGTTGGGGAATTAAGTCCCCTTGGCTATTGAAGGTCGCTAGGGGACAACTACCCCTCCTGTTACCACCAGCAAGTCCCAGAGAGTGAGTTTGCTAAGAGGTCTTTGGAGGCCATGCCCCCTTTCTTCACTCCTCTGCAAACGTGTCTCCTGGCTCACTACTGGTTGGGGAATAAAGTTCTCTTGGATGCTAAGGGACCTTGTGGACCAAGAAGCCCTCCTGTTACTTTCTGTAAGTCCTACACAGTGAGCCCCCCTTTCCTCACCACACTGCAAAAAACATTGCTACTTAAAAAACAATAGAAATTCACTGAACAAAACAAAGATTACAGGGCAGTTATAGTTAGGAAATATAATTTAAACGACCATTAAAATTCACTGCAAAAACAAAGGTTACAGGGAAGTCATAATTAGGCTGACATTTCTGTGGTAAATAAAAATACCGGACTGAATTTCATACGGAATCTTAAAATAAAGTAAATAGCTCAAAATAACAAGAGGCAGAATCCGTGGTATAAGAGGTTTTCTAATGGGCTTTATTCCATTCAAAATGGCCGACTCGAGTCGCGGCCTCCAGGTTCCGTCACCACGAGGGTTCAGGAAGTGAAGTACAATAATTTATTAACAGACATGTATTTTTATAATAAGTACATTACAATGAAACGAATGTAGAAGGCGTAACATTTGATAAGAAAAGTGACAAAACAGTGACATAATCGAAACTAGGCGTAATAAGGAATAAAAGAAACATGATTGGTTAGAATTATCAGACATAGGTGGATCTATAAGATAATACTTGGCATAGATGCGCGCGCGGCAGCATGACGTGTAATTGACGTGCAACTAGGGGGTGAAGGGGACTTGACATTTAGCTCTACATGTGGAGACGAGAAGTCTGGGGTCAAGTCAACCTAATCCCAAATCATATCTAACATCCTATGTTTAAAGAACTATGTTATCCACAAGGAAGAGACTCTCGGACAGAATCTATTCTATACTGACTGTGTACGTGTACAAGCGTCTAAGTGTCTATATGAGATGCGAGGGGCAGAAAACTTTCCATGGCAACAGGGCTATGAATCACTTGCAGGAGGACGGAAAGCTGAGTTCCTTGCTTGTGAGCTAAAGGAAATGTTTACCTAAATCACTGGACAGGAATGCATCGGCTGGAGAGCAAAATAGATAATTCGAAGGTGAAATACAACTTCTTGGCAGACAGGCGAAAACTGGCCGAGGCAGGCACCGTTAGCTGCACAGGGAGTAGGACAAAGTTCATGGATACAGATGCGAGCTCAAGCTGAAGCTGTCAGAGACAGAAAGCAGGGAAAGGCTTTGAGGACAGAATCGGGCCTACTCGCCTGAACTGTAAAAATGGAGTAACTTAGCCATATAAAGTCGGTGGCCTTTCATACTTAGGAATCGAATATCCAGCCCATTGATGGCGGATCTGACAGAGAACATGTTGACGGTAGACACACATATGTTTGCGTCTTAGAAACTGGAACTGGAGGGAACATACATGTACTTGTAACATGCATATAGAACCGTTGGGGTCCAAGATAGGGGACATAACTGATCAGGAAAATCCACATTTCCACATTCCCTCCTTGTCCCCTTCTTGCCCTTCACGAAACATCAATCTTCATCATTCCATTGATTTGCTCATGGAGCATCATTTCTTCTTCCTTCCGGCATTCTGAACGGGACCTGTGATGTGGAATGCATGATGTGGCACACAGACCACAAATCGCTGGTCCACCTTGCAGGCATAAACAACAACTGAAGAGCATAAGAAGGCCAATACCTAGGAAGGATAAAACTCTCCATCCCCAGGTTGATATCACACTCCAAAACCACCCGGACCACGTCCAAGTGCCTGGATTCTCGTGTATCTGGCTTACAATCTTATGAAGGCGTGTTATAGCTTTATATACAGATGGCGAATTTTCTGGTATGAATATGCAGCAGCTGGATCCGATGACCCTGCAAGCTCCGCCCCTATCGGCCAGGATGACGTCAAGGACAAGACGATTCTGGAGAACAACAATTCTCATCACTGATTGTTCCTCTGTCAGATTGCCTAGGGCGGCTATAGTCTCGTTTACTACAGCTTCAAGAGTCTTGGTGAGTCTGCGTATCAGCTTACTATTTGATATTGTACCTATATAGGGAAAGATACCTTTATTGAAATCTACATACTTGTCCCATGCTGTCTCAGTATAATCGACAACTGGGAGATCTCTTTGCTCTCTATTGTGTACTAAATGAACATTTCGATAATAATCAGGGGGAGCTAGGAAAACGGGTGGCAAAAGGAATGCTATGTAACAGGTACCATCCCAATCTAGAGGCAGACGCATATATGCCGTCTGACCACATATAAAGTAAGAATGGCGAGAAGCTCTAAATGAAGATTTACCTTGATCACTATATTCTACTGTAGTAACGCATTGGCTATGGCCCATGTGTATGGAACCAACTTTTCTTACACATAATTCACCCTTAACTGGAAATACTGACATAGTGGGCAGAATTAGTTCAACTTCGGATTTGACATTCAGAATCATAAGATTAGGCGTAAAATTACCTAATTTATACACTTCATTTTCTAAATCAGTTCCTGTTCTACTGGGGTGACCCTCCTTATTAGGGTGACAGACTTTGAATAAAACTAGATTCAGATTTCCCCATATCCAATGTTGTTGATAAACTGCTGTGTCTGGGTCTATGGAATTTAATAAACTAAACCATGCTCCACAGGAGCCATTGTGTGTGAACGGATGTGGAAAGAAAGGCAGAACTCCTTTGTTATTCTGATAGGGAGGAAGTCGGCCACACACCCAACAATTGGTCGCATTACTAGTCTGATGGGAATGATGTAACATACTAATGAATGTGTTATTGCGCAGCGCAAGTCTATAAGATAATTCATGTGGCGGTAGGTCACTAAAAGAATGTTCTGCAGCAACATTATAAACATGTCTAGAGATAGGATGATATATGTGCAAAATCATACTCGTAATAATTACTAAAATACTCGATAAAAACAAAATTAATAATGTCCTCATACAGTAGCTACGCAGTGATTTACAATACGCCTGTCGTTTCAACATTTCTCGGGTATTTTCTCTACTCAGGTCCAAGGGGTACATGTCGGAGACAATTCAACCGCTTCACCTTGGAGAGGACTTAAACAATCAAATTGCTCGACTGTTTGGGCCTAAGCTTTAATTTATAGCACTGAGAGTCATTCTTTTCAACAAAAGGAAGTTTTAAATCAGTCTGTGAGGGAGTGCAGGGCACAGTGTCTATATCTGAAGGTAGTCCATGAAATTTTTTGACGTGACTTGAATGAATCCACCCTTTACGTCCCTCGATCTTCACGGCTGTTCTTGTGGTCAACAGGACCAACTTCGGTGCTTTCCACCTGGGCTCCAATTGACTTCTCCTGTCGAAATTTCTCACAAAGACAAGATTACCCGGAACAATGTCATGGGGTTTCGCCTCAGTGTTGTCGGGAAAGGCTGCAGCTACCTGTGAACGAGAAGATTGTAGTGCAGACATCAAGGAAGCCAAGTAATCTGTCAGCATATTACAGTCAACATCAGTTATTTTACGTGGTATAGGCGTCCCCCACATATTCGGCGGTCTACCGAAGATCACCTCATACGGGGATAGCCCTGTTCTAGAGTGTGCTACCATTCTCATGTAAAAGAGTGCAACTGGTAATGCTACTATCCAGTCGACACCTTTCTCTCTACATATTTTGGACAGTCTGATTTTCAGTGTCTGGTTATGTCTTTCTACGAGACCTGCTGCCTCGGGATGTCGGACACAGTGGAATTTCCACTGATATCCCAACAAGAGTGAGACATGTTTCATTAATTCGGATGAGAAAGGCTGACCGTTATCTGAATATACAACACGTGGTAAACCGTACCGTGGGAAGAATTCTCGAACTAGCTGCTTGGCAGTAGTCGGGGCAGTGTAATCTGATACGGGATACGCCTCTGTCCAACGGGAGAGAGCGCAGACAACTACGAGGACATATTTGAATCCTCGACAACGTTCCATCTGAATATAATCCATCTGGAGGACTTCAAAAGGATGGTCAGGAGGCTGAAATCCACCCTGCTCTACGGGAACACTCTTTCCTGGATTAAACTGACAACATATCATACAGGTACGAACTTTTTGTTTAGCTGCTGCTCGTAAATGTTTGTTGAACCAAATGTGCTGAATGCTGTCTAGCATAGCCTTCTCTCCTAAATGTGCTGGACTGTGAACTGTAGCTATAATGGTTTGAACCATGGAATCAGGGAGAAACCATACAGATTTCTCCTTCGTCATCCATCCTTGATCTGTCTGGATCCCTCCTAGTTCAGTCCACTTCTTTATTTCTTCTGCTGTGGCATGTGTCTGTATGTCAATTACGTCAAGTGCGGGATCCTTAATTGTCATACACTGTGTTGGGGTCTGAACTATTGGCTTTGTCATGTCTAATGTGCGATTCTGAGCAGTCTGTTTAGCTGTTCTGTCAGCTAAATCATTGCCTTGAGAAATGGTATCAGTAACCTTCGTGTGTGCTTTACATTTCATAATCGATATAGCAGTGGGTAGATGTATTGCGTCTAACAAAGCATGAATGAGGGGTCCGTGCTGAATGTGGGCACCGTGGGACGTTAGATAACCTCTCTCTCGCCACAGCACGCCGAAGTCGTGTACAACTCCGAATGCATAACGTGAGTCAGTGTATATATTAACTTTCTTATTTGTGGCTTGAATACAGGCTTGCGTTAGAGCAATAAGTTCTGCTGCTTGGGCTGACAGAGTATCTATACAATGTGTCTCAATAACTTCAGTGTCTGTTGTGACTGCATACGCGGCCACTAAATCTCCTGTACTTGTTCTCATGCACGATCCGTCTACATACAACGTCAGGTCTGGATCTAACAATGGAACGTCTGTCAAGTCTTGTCTAGGTTTCGTCTTTATTTCAATGATTTCAACACAATCATGAGCTAGTGGGTCTGTTCCAATTACAGGTAATAGTGTAGCAGGATTCAATGTATTACACCGTCGGATCTCTATGTGTGGTTGAAACAATGTCAGTTCATAACCGGTAAGTCTTGCTATGGTCAAGTGTTGCGTTTGTGTTCGGTTCACAAGAACCTCTACTGCATGTGGTACTTGTACTGTCAATGGGTGTCCTAATACTATGGCATCGCTTTGTCTGATTGCTAAAGCTGTCGCTGCCACTGATTTCAGGCATGCAGGCAAAGCCTGAGCTACGGGATCTAATGTACTGGAAAAATAAGCACATGGCTTGCGTGATCCTGCTTGATCCTGAGTGAGTACTGACAAGGCAGTACCTTCGCGTTCTGTAACAAAGAGTGTAAAAGGTTTGCTATAACATGGTGTTGCTAAAACAGGTGCTTGACATAAAGCTTCCTTTAGGCTTTCAAAAGCTTGTGTATGTTCCTGAGTCCAAGGGAGAACAGTCGATGTGGCTGCCTCCTGTGTGGTTAACTGAATGAGTGGTTTTGCTAGAAATGCGTACTGAGGGATCCACTGCCTACAATATGAAGTGAGGCCTATGAAAGCTCGCACCTCCTTTTGTGTCTGGGGTATTGACATGTTAGCAATTAACTGGATGCGATCTGGTGTAAGCTGCCTTCCCTCCTTGGACAGCGAGTGACCAAGATAAATAACTCGCTGAACACAGAATTGCAGCTTAGAAGGGGACACCTTGTGCCCCTTGTCGGCTAGGAAATGTAAAACTGTCAGAGAAGCTTTTTCACATTCTGGCTCGCTTCTCGCGGTGATCAGCAGATCATCGACATATTGAAGCAGTGCAGTATTGACTGGCATGTGGATACTGTCAAGTTCTCGTTTCAGTGCTTGGCTGTAGATGCTGGGGCTTTCTGTAAATCCTTGGGGAGCGCGTGAGAATTTAAAACTACGCCCATTTAAACTGAATCCGAACAAGTATTGGCTTTCCGGATCTATTGGGACGCTGAAAAAAGCATTCTTGAGATCAATTACAGTAAAGAATGTTGCTTCGGAATCAATTGCTGTCAACAATGATGATATATCAGGGACCACAGGGAATTGTGGTACAATACACTTGTTTAGTTCACGCAAATCAATAACCAATCGGTATACTGGCGGAGCAGTAGGATCAGTTCGTTTAAGAATCGGAATTATCGGTGAATTACATACATTGGAGTCTGTTTCTACAACTACTCCCTGGGCAATCAGCTCATCAATGATTTTCAACAAAGCCACTACAGCATCATGCGGTAACTTGTATTGTCGCATTCGTGGTAGTACCACTCCTGCTTTCAATGTAACTCGATAGGGTGTAATGTTCATGCAGCCAACATCCGTAGGGCCTTGTGCCCATAGATGTACTGGTAAAGTCTGTAGTCGGGGATCCATGTCTCTAGACACATAGTGACCTTTAAAATCACGCAAAAACAACCTTACTCCTTCCGGAGAACAACATATTATGGCTCCTAGTGCTTTCAGAGTCTTAATTCCTAACAGATTTTCTGGGCATGATTTAGTAAGCAATAAATCTGTAGTTCGTGTCAAAGGTCCTATCGTAAGTGGTAGAGGCTGTGATACTTCATTAACAATAGGTTTTCCTGAAAAACCAAGGGAAACATTTTGAGAGCCTGAGAGGGGTGCCCCTGGAACTTCACTACGTTTTATGGTTGTTCGACTTGCCCCTGTATCGAGTAAGAATTTTCTATCTTGACCTAATAATTCACTATGTACATAAGGTCCTTCTTGATCTACCGGAATCTCGATAAGCGGTAAGTCAACTTCCCTCTCTAGGCTGGTTCATGCGTAACGCTGATACTCAGGGTATTCATACTGTGCAGTCTGATACATTTGTTGTGTTGTGGTTTGTGTGGCAGTAGCAGGCAACGGTGGTGCAGCTGGCACAAACTGTATGGGTTGCTGTGAGGCTGGCATAGACTGTTGCTGAACTGGCATGGACTGTCCATGCTGCATAGCTCCTTGTTCATTCTGATCTTGTCTAACTAATCGTGGTCTCTCTTTTGCAATACCTGTAGCTATATTACGTTTCAGGACTTGACAATCATGTACATAATGGCCTAGTTGTTTACAGTAATTGCAGGTTCCTTTTACAGGAACTGCAGAATCACCAGAATGTGTCACACCCTTTTTGTGACCATCTGCTGGTACTGTCTGAGAAACTAGCATTTTCATTTTTGTATCCTTCATGCGTCTATGCTCGTGTTCTTGTTCATCCCTAATTCTATTGTGATGATACTGTAACATTTGTAGCATTTGCGACGGAGTGTTACTTTGCCAGGTACTCTCGAATTTCAATATTCTATTCTTCACTGGAGGCAATGCATTTTCCACTAATTTTGTCACAAATAAATGTGGATATGAGTCACTACTTGCTTTTATACCACTATTTATACCAAAACATTTTTCAAATCGAGCATAATAATCGCTTGTGTCTTCATCTTGCTTTTGTTTACAGGCTGTGATTGCACCCCAATCTTCCTTTTTTTTGTAGTTAATAAACGTGGCAGTACCTGTACTAGTAAACCTGGTAATAGTTTAACTTTATCCCCGAGCCCTGAACCTGCAGCTCGGCCCCTTTCTTCCTCTGCTAATGCTGTCCAGTCTATCTTTTGGTCTCCCACTTCCCACTCTTTTTCTTTCAGTTTTTCATATATGCCAGCAGGCAAAAGCACCTTTAATATCGTCATAATATCAGGAAAGGTGTACTCTCCCATCAGTAACATGTCTTTAATTTCTCGGTGAAAACCCGCTGGGTCTTTGTCATGACTAGGTACTACTTTTTTCATTTCTAATAATTCCATTTTTGATATGGGTGTGTAAACAAATACACGGTGAAACTCATTGTCTTCGCCTTTTATTGGGTGCACTTCTCGTAGGGGATTTTGTCTATCCATATAGTACGGCGCTCTCTCTCTGTGGGGCAGCGAGAGAGAATCCGGACTTACAAAAAGGACATACTGCTTACGTGACACTAATATCTCTTTAATTAGCTTGTTACTAGAACCTCTCCATCTGTTCGTGAGTAGTTCCGTTAATATATCAGGTAAAGGACCAGGGTCAGCATGTTGGCTCTTATATAATATGAGGAGTTGCTGAATCATATATATTCCAGCTAAACGTTGTTCATCTGTACTGAGGTTAAAAAACGTGTGTGCTACGGTCTCATCACCGTATTTTTCAGGACTGTCAATCCAGTGAACGGCTGATCTGGCTAATTCTTGCTCATCCATGGAATCGAGGAGGTGGTAACCTCTTCGTTCTCGTAGTATTTTATCTGCGGCTTGAAACGAATGTTCAGGAGACTTCAGATTCATTACAGGCGTCGGATACGTTCTGCTATTATTTGGACATACAGAGTGTATGGGATCAGAAAAACATCTAGTATTTTCACAAGATCTTCCTCTGCCTACATAGGCTATGGTCTCTGACTGTCTTGCGGAATTCCCTGATTCGGACACTTCATCTTGCTCAAACTCGTCTGTTCCCAATCTTTCTTCATGAATACGCTCTATTTCTTTACGGATTTTTCGGCACATGGCTATTATACAATTTTGCTTATCGTGTCTCCCTTCTGATATATTCTGACTCCATCTTGTAAGAATAAGCATTGCATTCGGGTCTACCCCCGGACGATCTTGATTTCTGATCACACAGTTTATGAGGAAACGTAACAGTTCCCCCTGTATCTCTACTTTCTGGAATTCCATAGCTCTGTTAATACATCCTGAATCTCGTCCTGTTTGAACAAAATGATATATGTTATCTAGATGCGTAGTCATCCCTGGTAACCTTGCTAAATACTCTGCGGCTCGCCTGATACGTAATGATGCCAGGACCATTTCGTCCTCTTTACCGACCACGGGGTCATATCTACAATTTACAAGGAGTTCCTTAAGCGTACGTTCATTTACGAATTTTGGTGTACGTGAATGCGCTGACTCTTGAAAAACAAGTTTATTTATTCTGGGTGGTGTAAAAGTACTGCTAGCACCTCCCGTGGCCCCATCTGGGGCGTCGGGTGTGAATGGATTCGTTGAACGTGACACAGCAACTATGGGTGTTGATACCTCTGTAGAGTCGACTGCGGAGACAGATGCGGAAACAGATGTGCTTGCCGAAGCTTGTATCGGGACTTGCTGTTGCACGGGGACAGATACCTGATCCTGACGTTGAACCCCTCCGCCAGACGGTCTATGTGGTGTGGCGTTAGCATACTCGGGAGCTGCATCGTCTAGATATGAGGAAAGAAAAACATTTTCTGCGGTTCTGGGATGCCCCTTTGGATGTACCTTAATTGGAAATAATGGGGGTGGCAAGTCTTTTGGTATCTCTGGAGCAGCCTTAGGTAGTCCTTCGGCTAGAAGGGGATACATACCATTCATAAGAGCATTTCTTTGTCTATTCACTTGTTCTGATTTCACTCGGATACCTTCCTCAATTAATAGATTTTCTTGAACTTTATTTGAACTTTCTTTACTCCTCTCTTCTTGTCTACGTGCTTTTTCTGTTCGTCTATGAGATTCTTTACGCCATAACTCAACAGCGTCTTTCTGTGACTGTCTGACCTTTCTTTTCCATAACTCTTCCTCCACTTTCATGATGCACTCTGCATCCCAGGTTCCCGCTATGGGCCACCTTTGACTTTCCGGTAACCCCTTGGTATAATCTACCCATAGATCAAGAAACAATATGGCATCTAAGCCATGTTTATGGTACATGAAATGTCCTGGAGTGTCTCTAGGAGGAATAGGAACTGCTTCTTCAAGCACCCCTTTTCTTGTAGTAATCTGTCTTAACTTCGAGAAGAGCGGCATATTGACAACTGATCTGATACTTACTCTTGAATTTTCTTAATACGAAAAACACCATAAATGAACAGTGAACAATGAACAGTCATTCATACCACAATATGCAAGACATTTCTGAATACTTTAAACATTAAACATTAAACATTATAACAATGATCGACAATGATGACAGTCTGCCTAACTAATCACCACGCTGAATTCTTGACAATAACTGAATACTTCGGAATACTTGATATGAATTCTTGACAATAACTGAATACTTCGGAATACTTGATATACTGCTAAACAGTACATATACACTGCTAAACAGTGCAGACCGGATTTGTGTACCCAAATCCGTCTTGACCGGCACAACCTATGTGCGCGTCAACACGCCTCCCCGGCGATGGTACTCACCGAGTAGCTCCTTGAAACGGAAGGCCTCAGAGAATGGACAGGACTCGATAACTGCGGACATCGGACCCTCTGGACGTCGGGATTTCGGAAAACCTGGTGGGCCTCTGTATACCTCGGATCTTGCTCTCTCAGCTAGGCTCTGGTCGGGATACTTCGCACTTCTCACCGCCTCGTCTGGGTTGATCGCAGCCTCAGTCGCCCCCGCTTGACCGGAGGGAGCTTACAGGAAATCCTGCTGGTACGCGTTTATGGTCCGTCCAGCTGTGGCAGGAGACCGGGCCTGCAACGCACCGCCGGCGCGTGAGATGAGAAAGTGTCCCTATTCGGGCGCCATTTTGTGGTAAATAAAAATACCGGACTGAATTTCATACGGAATCTTAAAATAAAGTAAATAGCTCAAAATAACAAGAGGCAGAATCCGTGGTATAAGAGGTTTTCTAATGGGCTTTATTCCATTCAAAATGGCCGACTCGAGTCGCGGCCTCCAGGTTCCGTCACCACGAGGGTTCAGGAAGTGAAGTACAATAATTTATTAACAGACATGTATTTTTATAATAAGTACATTACAATGAAACGAATGTAGAAGGCGTAACATTTGATAAGAAAAGTGACAAAACAGTGACATAATCGAAACTAGGCGTAATAAGGAATAAAAGAAACATGATTGGTTAGAATTATCAGACATAGGTGGATCTATAAGATAATACTTGGCATAGATGCGCGCGCGGCAGCATGACGTGTAATTGACGTGCAACTAGGGGGTGAAGGGGACTTGACGTTTAGCTCTACATGTGGAGACGAGAAGTCTGGGGTCAAGTCAACCTAATCCCAAATCATATCTAACATCCTATGTTTAAAGAACTATGTTATCCACAAGGAAGAGACTCTCGGACAGAATCTATTCTATACTGACTGTGTACGTGTACAAGCGTCTAAGTGTCTATATGAGATGCGAGGGGCAGAAAACTTTCCATGGCAACAGGGCTATGAATCACTTGCAGGAGGACGGAAAGCTGAGTTCCTTGCTTGTGAGCTAAAGGAAATGTTTACCTAAATCACTGGACAGGAATGCATCGGCTGGAGAGCAAAATAGATAATTCGAAGGTGAAATACAACTTCTTGGCAGACAGGCGAAAACTGGCCGAGGCAGGCACCGTTAGCTGCACAGGGAGTAGGACAAAGTTCATGGATACAGATGCGAGCTCAAGCTGAAGCTGTCAGAGACAGAAAGCAGGGAAAGGCTTTGAGGACAGAATCGGGCCTACTCGCCTGAACTGTAAAAATGGAGTAACTTAGCCATATAAAGTCGGTGGCCTTTCATACTTAGGAATCGAATATCCAGCCCATTGATGGCGGATCTGACAGAGAACATGTTGACGGTAGACACACATATGTTTGCGTCTTAGAAACTGGAACTGGAGGGAACATACATGTACTTGTAACATGCATATAGAACCGTTGGGGTCCAAGATAGGGGACATAACTGATCAGGAAAATCCACATTTCCACATTTCACTCATACAAAACCAGAGAAATTCAGCAGTTAGCTGAGCTAACTATAACTGTATGTGTATATATATACATATATATATATACATATACATATTATATATAGATATATATTCACTGAAAAAAACAAAGGTTTCAGGGGCGTTATAGTTAGGAATTGGCATTTAAAAAACCTTAGAAATTCACTGAAAAAAACATAGGTTTTAGGGGCATTATAGTTAGGAATTGGCATTTAAAAAACCTTAGAAATTCACTGAAAAAACCATAGGTTTCAGGGGCGTTATAGTTAGGAATTGGCATTTAAAAAACCTTAGAAATTCACTGAAAAAACCATAGGTTTCAGGGGTGTTATAGTTAGGTGGACATTTCCCTCGTACAAAATCCTAGAAATTCCCATGTTATAGTTAGTTCAGCTAACTATAACTCGCGCCCCCGCAATGCACTGCTGATGACGTCACATATTACATCACTCATGACATGGTCAGTGACATCACTGATGACATCACTGATGACATCTCAAATGACATCACTGATGCCATCACTGATGACGTCATCCAGTGACTGTGTGTTTCTGTAAAGTTTAAATATATTTATAGTGAAAGGCCTGTGGAAGAATGAGTGGATGTACAAGTGTGTGAATGGATGATTTTCTAGGTGCATAACTGACTCTATAAGTGAGTCATTAAATGTATCTTACTGCAGACTAGTGACTAGGGGTGGGCGGAATTTGCGTAATCGCGTTACGCAAATCTCCGTGAAACGGTGAAAAATCTCCGCGAACATGCAGAAATTGCACGAACACGTGGAATTGCTTGTTCGCGATGCTTTTTTCCTGTTCACAGTTGCTGTTTGCGTGCTCGGGGAGAAATATCTCGCGAACACGCATTTTGAGAACGAGAACAAGAAAATATTTCGCGAAGTCGCGGAAAGCAGAATTTTGGGCAATTTTGTGTTCTCCGCGGAACGCGAAATTACCGAAATTCCGCAAATTCCGCGAGCGGAACGGAATTTACCACCCAGGCCTACTAGTGACTAAACTGTGTGAATGTCTATATGTGTCTGTGTGTAGGTGTATAAGTGGCTGCATGGTTTTGTGAATATCTATATGAGTGTCTATATGGGTTATTGATTGGTTGTCTGAGTATCTGTATGGGTGCCTGAGTGTTTGTGTGGGTAGGGTATGTGTGACTCTATGCATAGATGTGTGAGTGGGTGATTCTATGGGTGCATGGTTTTAAGAGTGCATCTGTGATGAACTGTATGGTTGAGTGAGTGTATGTATGGGTGTGTTAGGGATTGAATGTATATCTCAGTGGTACATGTGTGACTAACTACATATGTGAAAGGCAGTATATATGCATGTAAGAGTAGATAAGTGGGTATATGTGAGAGTGTGTGATTGTGAGAGTGGCTGTATGGATGAGTGTGTGCTTGTATCAATGATTGTATAAGAGCATAAGAATGTGGTACTATTTTTATGAGTAAGTGAACTTGAGTGTGTATAACTGCATAGGTGAGTAAATGGGAGTGTGATAAATTATTTGCATGACTGACTAGGTGTGAGAGTACCTCTATGGATGATTGGTGGTGTGTGAGTGTCTATGTAGGTGTATACATGCATATGATAGTCTTGTACGGAGTGACTGAAAGTATGAGTGACTGTACAGGTGAGTGAGTGGAGGTGTATGTAGACCTAAGAGTTAATGAGTGGGTATGTAGTTATTGGTATTGGAGTATCTATGGTTTTCAAAATGGCCATCTGAAATTTTGAGTCGGTGTATCAAAAGGTTATATTAGGGTGTGAGAAGATGCATTCATTTATCACATGGATGACTTCATCAGTGATGTCATCAGTGATGTCATTTGAGATGTCATCAGTGATGTCATCAGTGATGTCACTGACCATGTCATGAGTGATGTAATATGTGACATCATCAGCAGTGCATTGCGGGGGCGCGAGTTATAGTTAGCTGAACTAACTATAACAGGGGAATTTCTAGGGTTTTGTACAAGGGAAATGTCCAGCTAACTATAACACCCCTGAAACCTATGGTTTTTTCAGTGAATTTCTAAGGTTTTTTAAATGCCAATTCCTAACTATAATGCCCCTGAAACCTATGGTGTTTTCAGTAAATTTCTAAGGTTTTTTAAATGCCATTTCTTAACTATAACGCCCCTGAAACCTATGGTTTTTTCAGTGAATTTCTAAGGTTTTTTAAATGCGAATTCCTAACTATAATGCCCCTGAAACCTTTGTTTTTTTCAGTGAATTTCAAAGGTTTTTTAAATGCCAATTCCTAACTATAACGTGCATGAAACCTATGGTTTTTTCAGTGAATTTCAAAGGTTTTTTAAATGCTTATTCCTATCTATAACTTGTCTCTGAAGATATTATGTTTAATGATTTTGATTGGATTTCTATATTTTTTAAATTCAGTGTGTCAATTTCATTAATTATCTTTTTTTTAAATACTTATTTATCACCATTTTTTAAACCTATTTTATCAATTAATTCTTTTAAAAATTAAAAAATATTATTTGAACTTAATGGGTTTTTCAAACATATTTTTTTATATTTTTCAAAATATTTTTTTAACTATATGTTCAAAACTTTATTTTATATATTTTTTTCAATGTTTTTTGGATCCGCGCACCCTATGTGCACCGTTCTTGATCCCTACGCAATAGCATCCGCGCATGGTATGCGTCGGGTACGTGGTTACTGCGCGATTCTAATGCGACCGGTACGCGACTCCCAGCGTATACGTGACACGTTCGATGTACGTAACGCGACGTTTACGCGCTTCCGCGATGCATCATTGCGTCTATGACACGGTGGGTGCGCGGATCCCGCGAAGTATTTAACATTTAAAAAAACATATGTATGTATTTCATGTGAATGTTAATTGAAGACAAACTCTAAACTAGTCTTAAAACTTTTAGATTTTTACATCTAATCCCATAATCTTTTTTTATTCAATTTCGCGGATGCACGCTGGGTCCGTGCTGCGTATGCGCAGGGTGCGTGGATCCCATGTGACCTGCAAAAAAAGAGATTTGATTGGTTCATTACACTTCCTCTTCTAACTATTGAAAGACCCCACCCATTTCAATCATTCTTCTTTGACCTTCTTTGGAGCACCATCTCTTTGGAGAGAAGAAGATTTTTTAGAATAAGTTTACACTTTGCTCTAACTTTTTTCAACAAAAAATGGCTTCAGGACAGCAGGCATCACCTGCATCACCTCATACTTCTCAGGATTAATTTTTGCCGGAGGCACCGCCCAAAGAACGTTTTTCTTCAGTGGTGTGGACATTTTTTACTTTTCACGAGGGGCAGAATAAGACCAATGCCACCTTGGTCACGTGCAAGATTTGCAAAAGAGTCCTTTCGAGAGGGGATCCTAACAAGAAATACTCATACGGCACGGCAAGTATGATGAAGCACATGAGGACCCTTCATCCAAACAATCTTGCACGAGAAGAGTGCCGACGGATGAGAAACACTCCTGCTCCTGCGCCATCCACCTCATCGCAGCCGAGCACATCAAGAGTGCATCCCTCAGCCTAAACCTTGGACATCCGTCCTCAATTTCAATTTTTAAAAGTGCTCTGCACTAAGTGCAATAAGACTTTGTGCTATGGTGAGCAGTCGATCGATCTGATCTGCCGCCGGCAAGAAAGTCTCATTTGCTAGTTTTTTCTTATTTTTTTTATTGTTGTCTGAAGTTCATTGTTTGGTTTCTCCTGTTTTTTGTTGTTGTTTTTTTTGCAGAAAAACCAAGAAAATTACAAAATTGTTCAGAAAACCCCCAAAAAATTATAAAAGAAGAAAGAAGAAAAAAAAAAGTTCTTGTAAGAACTAACTTTCCTGGTTTAAAAAAAGAGCTAAATTTCTTTGTTAGTGTTAGTTTAGATGAATGTATGTGTAGTACGTAATTGACTGAATGAATGCATTAGTAGCGTATGGTGAATGTATAAGTGCAGAAGTATGAGGAAGTGCTGCAGCATCACACAGTAACCTCTTTAACTGCAGTGTGCTGTAGTACTTCCGAAGCAAAGGGATGCAACATATGTACATAAATATGTTGCAAATCTATGCTTCTGCGTGCACGGCTGCTTAAACTGCAGCCATGTGGTGACACAGGCACCCTTGCACCGTAGTGCAAGGATATCTTTGTCATGTGCTGTTTGTTTTTCAGCAGGAAGACACACCTTCCTGCACAAAAACAATGAGAAAATACATTTTTCTCCTTCAATGTATGCTGAACATTTCAGCATGCATTGAAGATATAAAAATGTGGAGAAATGAAAACAATTCTCCTTGTTGTGCTTTCCTACACCAATTTTAGAATGGTGTACCATTCACACACATATCGAGATTTATGATTTCTGATAAATCTTGACATGTGTCTTGTTCTATGAGTATTCAGTGCAATCATGCACAACAACACTTATAGAACACCCTTTCAACACAAAGTGGTGTGCATGATGAGGTTGTATTTACATGGAGTATAAAAAGTGCACAGAGTGCCTTTTCCTCTCTTTGTAAATATGAAACAGTATCTTACACAATAACTATGTTACAAAAAGTGACATATTTCCATTTTTAAAAATCCTTGCGAATGATAAACGTAAGCACAGAGTTTTGTCTGCAAAGATGTTTAAAGAAGAATGATTGAAATAATTGCGGTCCTTCAATAGCTAAAATAGGAAATAATATGAACCCCTCAAATCTCTTTTTTTGCAGGTCACATGATATCTGATTATGGTCAGATTTCAAAACTACATAGGTTTAAACAGAGTGTTTTTAGAAATATGTTTCCACTTTGTAGCTTCTTGCAGACCTTCTCATTCTGCATACTGAGACTTAGTTAAACTTACCTTCACAGTAATAGGAATAAAAAATGGTACACATTTTTTGCACATTTTCATTCAAATCTAAATTCTTAAAAATTGCTTATTTTAAAATTTGGATCTGTGAAAGAAAAGAAAAAAAAATTATAACATGTAATAATACATTTTTTACAACACAACATAATTTCCACAAAGTAATTTGTTTGCCTTTTTTGCTGTTCTCAGAATATATTGAATTTCACTAGAAATAGTGATTTCAATCGTACTCATCACTTAACAGCGGGCAAAAAAAAAGCAATCAGAAAGATTGTTAAAAAAAAAACAACATGCTATTGTCAGTAAAATACCAGAAAATACAAATCATACATATATGTAATGCTTACAGATTACAAAATGTTATAACTTTAACTTATAAAAACTGTAAATGTTGCCGCATTAAAATAATCACCGAATAAATGACCACCAAAAAGTCCATAATTCAAAAATATACCTTTCCTTGAGGCCAAATGGTATTTTTGCACTTCTTCTTTATGTAAATTGTCCAATGGTAGTCCTATTAAATTATAATAATAAATTCCTCAGAGAGTGAATTATCTTCCTAAAACTTTGGCTTTAAAAATATTAGGTAGGAATTTGGTAATTCACTAGGCAAACGTTGTTTGAAAACCAACTGGGCATCATTACAAAGTGTCCAGCCTTTGTCACATTTTAGATAGGCAGTGTAATGTCCAGATGTGGTGGAAGGACCATCATGAAAAATTATAGCAATTGCTACAAAAGTCCTTCCTGATATTGATAGTTGTGATGCTACAAATTGCTTTATTAAAGTATCCAATTTTCTTCCGTCAGCTGTACAACGTTGCATCATTAAAATTATGTATTTTCCATATTTTGTTAAGAATAATGTGGATAACATTTCTGATTTACATTGACTACACTCCATGTTTTGATTTGCACCTTTAACTAATTTATTGAAAGACACTGATTTATAGTCTGGTAATGTTAAATACAGAAATCTCTCAGTGTCTACATTGGTGCTACATGTATACATGCAATTTTCACAATCATGTTCCCATTTGCAAGAAAGGCCAAAAATATTTTCTATTTCTACACCTTCATTTTCAAAAATGGTAAGCATATACATTAAAAATTCCTGAGCATCTTGTTGGATATTTTGTGTAAATTGTGTAGGACCAGAACACACATCCAAAAGATTACGAACATCTGAAACAGATTGTATTTTACTTCTATCTGTTGTCAATTTTTCATAAACAGAATGCAACAGAGAACAAAATCTTTTTTGCCAATTCTCCATGATTTGTTCTTGCAAACCTTCAAGATAAAAAACAACATTGACCACTACATTAGCATAGCAGTTGACACCAGAACGATTTTCAAACTGATAACCAACAATCTCTCCAACAGTGTCCAATTTCTTTTTACCTGCAATCACAACATTATCTTGTTCTTTTCTTGATACCTTCAGAACAGATATTCTCTAACCTTCTTTTTTGACCAACCATACGCTTTTCAAATACAGGATTGAAGTAATCCCCATATCCAAAGAATAAGGTAGACAGGTAAGTAGTTGCAGTGAGTTTAAAAGCCTCGTATGATTAAAAATTGATGTTCCACCGTTGCTCGCAGCTTGTAGGAATGTGCTGATGATCCAAACACCACATGTGAATTTCTTTTTGAGTACTCCGTTAAGATGAATGGCCTTCAATTGTGGTAAAACACGAGTTGTTTTAAACGGAAGATCAGAAGTTAAATTCCTCCTTTAGACTTTAAATGCAGCCAAGTTGTTGTTGAGATCTTCTTCTTTACTCCTGTGCCGACTACGCCAGTGAAGTAATCCCCATATCCAAAGAATAAGGTAGACAGGTAAGTAGTTGCAGTGAGTTTAATCCATGAAAGAAGATCCCATCCATCAGGCAGCATTACATCAAACAACTGACTTTACAGAACAATCTTATTTACAACATTCTATGACATCAGAGATTCCAATATGACATGGACATGTTCCATGTTGCTAAGCAACATCTCAGTGTAGAATGCCACAAGGATATTGACCTTTATTTGGAGCATACACCCTTCTTAACCTATTATACTCTTTCACACAGTTTGCATCTACAGTAACCTTTGTCTCATCAAAATCAATCAAAAACAAACCAGATAATGCTCTGACTCCGACAAAGCAACATATGCCATACCCTCTTTAAATACGGTAGATCCAATGTTCACCAATGCACTGTCTACACTTAATCCTTGCGATTTATGAATAGTCACTGCATATGCCAGAGAAAATGGAAATTGTTTCCTACAGACATATAAATCTTTAACAAGCAAAAAACTAACTGAACATTGACCAATTTCTTTAACTTCATCAATCTGATCAAATTTAATTTTTAAAAATTCAATTCCTTCTTTTTTCTGATAATTCACAAAATTCACCACTTTGCCCATTGCACCATTAACGCATACAGTGTCCTTTCCAAACCAGCAGTTTTAGATCTTTTTTTTTCTAAACAATCTAGTTTTGATCTCAACTTACCCGTCACAATAATAGTGATTCCTTCATGTAGTATTTTATCGATGGCTTCCATTTTTACAATTTCTTCATTTTCCAATTTTAATAATTCTTTGTTGAATATTGAATACTCACGCAGTGTTGGCATTAAGCAAATCACTGACTTATTTTTAGCAATTTCCACGTACACTTTTGCAGGAACTGCATTTTCATTTGGAAAGAGATTGCAAAGTAATCGACTCTCCAAAGCTTCTTTCCCTTTTTTTGAAAGAATTCCAATTCTTATATCTTGAAGAATACTTCCATATTCAGCATCATTTGCCTGTCGCATATTTGTTGTCAGTTCTTTGTATTCAAAATTACTCCAAATGTTCACATTACCAACACTGCCAAGAGACTTTCTGGTATCTTCATGGGCAAGTGTTTTGAATACCGGTTGTCCTTTTACCGGTGTCAGTTGCAGTAGATCTCCAAAAACGTGTTTTCCTCCAAATAACACGTCATACTCTGTTTTAAGAATTTGCTGCATTCTTAAATGCACAAAGGCAAGCATCAAGTTTGAAACCATGCTCACCTCATCAATATTGAGAAGTTTTATTTTCTTCAGCACTCTTGAAACTTCATAACATGCTTCTCCAGATAGCTTGTGGTATTCCAATTTGTTCTCATGCTCTACTGGCAGCATTAGTAAACAATGTAAAGTAATTCCTTTAATGTTATGTGCTGCCAACCCAGTTGGAGCAGTGACAACACAAGACAAATGCGACTCAGTTGTTTTTTGCAGATAACTTGTAATTACTTTAATTAAGAAACTCTTTCCTGTTCCAGCTTGACCACTCACATACATTCGGACAGGTTGAAATGATATACATGAGCACACTCTCTTTTCATGAAGTAATCCATGGTCAATCTGCTCTTTCACTTGCTGATATATTTGTTTCTGTTCAACATTTAGTTGCTCTTCCAAGTTTCCTAACTGTATTGCATCTTCTTGTGCTTGATACATTGCTGTTTCCACCGCATTCATTGCAATCGCTGCTACATTTTCAACAATTGGTTGTCCTAGTGGATCTTGACTCAGTGCAGCAGAACTTTGACTGTCTTGAGAACTGTCTCTAGCAATCCTAGCTGCAATTATAGCTTCCTGATCAATTTCATCATTCAACATTTTGACATAATTTGCGAAAGCACTGCATTGTATGCTATCTTTACAAGCATTAAATGAATCTTCATAGCTGGGAAAATCTCCAAGTAATTCCAGTTCAGAACGCCTTGGTTTGAACATTTGAAAAAGGGCTAAATAGTAAAATTCCCTTTTGTCACCAGTGTTGCAACTCAGTTTTCTGTGCTTAATTAAATTTCCTTCCCTTTGTTTCACCAGACATCCTTCAGAACCAATCACTCCATATTTTCCACCGTTGATGTTCTCTGTAAATTTCCGTTTAAAAGTGTAGTTTTGCAGCACTTCATAGAGACACATGTTCTCAAGATGATGACTTCTCTTTGGATAGTATGTGTCCAACATATTGGTTTTCAAAATATCTGTACTTTCAGGGTCATTTTCTGTTAAATATTCAATTTCTTGAACAGATTTCAGTACCCGATTTCGCATTCCTGCAAGACCTAGACTCACCCAAATGATTCTTCTACTTTTGGAATATAGACTTGCAGATGATAACCGATCTGAACTTTCATATGCTTCAATTTCACGATGCGATAACATCTTCAAACTGAAACTGTATAATTTCTTACTTAGAGTCTTCTCGTGAGAAATCTCTTCCCATATTTCTTTCAATTCAGTCTTTTCTGATTTAGTAATGTAAGACGTTACATATCAAGCAACAGTAATGGAATTGTCCGCAACATACTGAATATCCATGTTAGCGTTCCACATGGATAAAATAACTGGATTGTAGTCATTTTTGTATTTTGATTCTTCGCTTCTTCTTAAGTTGTAGGTGTTTTTCTGAGACTTTCTTGTGATGGTATGTCGTACAGCTGACATAAAATTGTTCACTCTTCCTTTGGATAATACAGGACGTGGAAATCCAAAACGACATTTGGTATAGAACTTATCCTTTGATTTGTACTTTCGTTGACAGTATTTTCCACACCTGTGGCTTTGAAATCGTAAGACTTGTTGTTTTAAGTTTTTCTCTTCTCTGCTATTTGGAAGAGCACATGTAGCATAATTCAATGAAAGACAAAACAGTTTCATCTGAATCTGTTCCAAATTTGGGGGTGTCCTTGACCCATAACAACATATGTATGTGAGGAGCACTTGCTTGATACTCCTTTCTCCAAAAGAAATCCACAACTTCTCCAAGAGGAGGATTCTTTTTAATGCAGATGAAAGACATCATAGCTTCAAATCTATGATTGAAATATCTGCATACATTGACAGGATCCAAAGAGCACAATTCTCCAGGTGTCTTCTATTCAATATTTTTTATATTGGAATTTGCCTCTCGAAGAAATTCAAGTAAATCATCCCAAGCATACTCAGCACAGCTTAGTGTAACAAACCATGTAGGATTTCCCAAGTTCCGTAGCATACATTTCAGTTCTCCATGTCGACGGTACCAATATTCATTAGTCCCACGCTAACATGCCATCAGATTAATCAACTGAGATTCTATTTTTTTTTTTTTTTTTTTTTTTTTTCAGTGGCAGAGGCATACAAAATACAAGGATGAGAAAAACATTTTAAACAATGACAATCATTCGCATAATTGCTGATACATTATTAACAAAACCAAGTAAGAAATGAATGAAAAAGAAGAGAAAATAAACCGGTGAGACATAGAAAACATAAGATATCTCTTTTTACAGATGTGGTCGTTATTAGATTAAATCCAGTTATCAATAGGAGACCATAGTTTCCTGGCAAATATCTTCTTTCTGTGTCCTTTCAATTTGTACACTGCTTTATCCATTCTATAAACATTTAACAACTTTCCCAACCATTGCTCGAATGATGGTGGATCAGCATCTAACCATCTTGAGGTAATACAAAAACGGTAAATGGACATTCCAATAAAAAGAAAATGTTCTTGATCAGCAGATAAGCTCTCAGATGGAACATATAAGCCAAAAATAATCACAGATGGACATAACTTAATATTAGTATTAAGCAAATTAGTCAAAAACTTTTCTATCCTATTTATATATACAGTTAGTTCAGAACAGCTAAAAAACATATGACATGAGTCTGCTGCTAAAGTTCCGCAACGACTACAATTGATACCTTTCGTAGCTTTCCATTTGGCCAGTTTTGCCGGTGTATAGTAAAGATCTAGAGATGCCATGTAATGTTGACTTTTAAGAGAACTGTTGATTAATGTTTTATTGCTAATCTCAAACGCCCTTGCCAGATCTATCCCTTCTATACACAGTTTCCTTTCCCATTTCTGGGCTTGTTGGTCGAGATCATCATGCAGCCTGTTGACCATTAGTTGATAGATTGTACCAATGTGACTATCCCTCCTGCCGCTCTCCATGACAACATTGGTCTCCATTGCGTCACTATATAAGAGGTTTTTTTTTTCCAGAAAACTACGAATTTGTAAGTATTTAAAAAATTTGTTTCTGGAGAGACCCAATATATCTTGAAGTTTGGAAAAGGACATTAGAGCCCCATTTTGGTACAGTTGCCCAATTGAATGAATCTGTCCCAGACGAAATCGATTCGTGGGGATATCTTGAGAAATACCAGATAATGAAATATTGCAACAGATGGGTGTATAAAAATTATATTTTGAGATTATCCGTAAAGCTTTATTAATTTGTCTCCAAACCAAAAAAGCAGAGAGAAGAACCTTAAATTTTGTTTTTTTGTAATAACTCGGCTCCGTAAATATCAATAAACATTGGCGCACATGAGCACCCATAAGCATTTCAAAAATGGATGGCGACATAAAGGTTTCGTTGACATGATCATAAAATAATAAAACCTTAATCGTTTTAAGAGTTATAGCCCAATAGTACATTCTAAAGTTCGGAAATCCCAACCCACCACGCCCTTGCGGTAAGGTGCACCATTTTAGAGATCTTCTTGAGCGGCGATACCCCCATAAAAATCTGGACAGCATCGTATCTATTTTATTAAAAAGGGACATAGAGAAAAATAGGGGAATGGTGCGAAAAAAATAAAGAAATTTTGGAAAAATCAACATCTTAATGACATTGGTCCGTCCAAATAAAGATAAATGTAGATTATTTATCCTTTCTAAGGTTCTGTTAGTGGATATGAGTAAAGGATCCAAATTTAGTCCAACAATGTCATCTATTTTAGATGATATAGTTACACCAAGGTATGTAGCAGTATCATTTAGTAGAATATCAGTGGGTGTACCAGTTTTAGAATGTACAATTTGGGTTTTTGAGATATTTAATTTGTATCCAGAGAATTTACCAAATTCACTAGCAATTTCTATTATTTTAGGTAAGGCGGAAGAGGAATCAGAGGTTACAATGGCCACATCGTCTGCGTATGCTAAGACTTTGTGGTCTATCTCATGGAGTCGGACAGGTGGAATACCGGGTTCTATAATTAATCTATTCAAATAGGGTTCTAGATAAAGTGCAAATAAAAGTGGAGAGCAGGGGCACCCTTGCCTGGTCCCCCTGGTAATTGAAAATGGACTAGAGATATCCGTGCCTAATCTTATTGCACCCTTTGCATTACAATAAAGTGACTGTATAGCTTTAATAAATTGTGGTGGAAAACCCTTCCATTTTAGTACAGACCAAAGGAACCCCCAGTCTACTCTATCAAACGCTTTTTCAGCATCGAGTAGGATAACTCCGACTGGGGATTCCTTTGCTTGAGCCCAATCCAACAGTGCAATAACACGTTTAACGTGATCTGTAGTGTCCCTGTGTTTAATAAACCCGTGTTGAATATTAGAAACCAAACCCGGCATAACATCGTTTAGTCTATTTGCAAGAATTTTAGAATAAATCTTACTATCAGCTGTAATCAGGGAGATGGGACGATACGAGCCTAATTCCTTTGGATCCTTGTTCTTTTTGACAAAAACAACTATAGTAGCTGTGGACCAGGAGTCAGGAGCTTTGTCTTGAAATGCTACATTAAAAATTTTAAGCAACTCTGGTTTCAGCAAGAGTCTAAATGTCCGATAAAATTCAAGAGGAATCTGATCGGGCCCCATAGCTTTACCAGCTGCAAGACTCGTAATAGCCCTTTCAATCTCTTCCCAGCTTATTGACCTAGAAAATAAATCTATATCATCTGTGCACAAAGAAAGTTGGTTAATGTTTTGTAAATAATCTGTGGGATTAAGAGTCTTGTCAGTTTCATTGTTAAAGTCGTTATACAGCATCTTGTAGAAGCCCTGAAATGCCTCTAATATTCCTTCCCTACTTTCGTGAAGGACCCCATTTGTATCTTTAACACATTGTATTTCGTTAAAAGAAGATTTTTGTCGTAAGCGCTGTGCTAGAATTTTTCCCGTACGTTCGCTAAATTCGTAACGTTCCATTTTATATTGTTTAAATTTTGCAGCTACTTCTTCAGCAATATGTGTACGAAGACCTGAGCGTTCAATGGTTAATCGTGTTTGTACATCCTCTATATTAGCATTGTTTTTACATGCGGTAGATAATTCCAGCTCGACCTGCCTTATCTTGTTTAACCTGTCCCTGAGATCTGTTTGGTTTTTTTTCCTCTTATAATTTGCAAAACTGATTGTCTCGCCCCGTACAATAGATTTGAAAGAGTCCCAGACTACTTGTGGAGAGGCAGTATCGTTATTTATTAGAAAATAATCTTTAATAATATTAACCATAAATTGAAGGTATTCTTCATCTAATAATAAATTTCTTTGAAATGACCAGGATCTAGTGGAGTTTTGGCAATCAGTAGAAAATTGCATCTCAGCAATTATAGGATTATGATCTGAAATGACTTGTGGTAATATCTCAATACGAATTTTCTCCAAAAAAACTGAGGATACAAAAAAATAGTCTAAACGGACAAATTTTTGATAAGGAGTAGAAAAAAAAGTATATCCGGGGTCATTATAATGAAATTTATTCCAGACATCAGTTAACCCATTACTTAGTACCAGGTCTCTAAGTGCTTTATAAATTTTAACCTTTCGACCCGTATATCTCTTCTCTGATTTAATATTCCAGTCGGCTGACATATGTATATTTAAGTCTCCACAGACTATAATCGGTTGTGTCCAAGTGGATAGCTCTGTATTCATAGTGCTAAACAATTCGGCATCGTCCAGATTGGGACCATAAATACAACATAAGGTAAATTTGCAGCTTCCAATTTTTAGCTCAGCCAGTCCCCATCTGCCCCATTTATCAGAGAGTGTTTTTAAACATTTCCCTATTCCCTTTCGCATGCAAATTGCAACGCCTCTTTTGATACCCATTTGCTTAGATGTAATCAAAACTTCCAATCCCAAATTATTCAGAAGAAAACGTTTATCCCATGAAATGTGAGTTTCCTGTATACATAGCAGATCAATATTCAGCACTTGGAGCATTGTTCGGAACATAGCAATCTTCTTTAAATCATTAAGACCATTGATATTAATAGTACATATTTTCACCTTTTTATACATATCAAAAGTGATAGAAAAAAATTATCGACCATCATCACAAGTATTTGCTCTTCAATGTTATCATTTAAATTCCTTATATTCATCCCTGTGTTGAACACCTCTGCCTTACACCCCCACCACCAACCCTTGCCCTTGCCCACCCCCACCCTTGTTCCCAGAACCCCTCCCCCCACCCTCCCCACTATATGAGGCACAGGAACTTTCAGTTCCTGGAGCGTATGGATGCCGTGTCCCTAACCCGTGGCGTCCTTACTAGAGGAAAAAAAGAAAAGAAAAAAAAAGAAGAAGAAAAGCGAGAGAAGGAGAAAGTTCAGAAAAGAAGAAAGGAGAGTATAGAGATAGAGAAACATAATGGTCCTGCATTCAAATAATTATTAAACAGTATAATTATTACGCTCAAGTTCTAGATTTATCATACTATACATCGAAGATCTTCTTGTTTATTCAAAGAGATTCCAAGTACTCCTTAGCTTTGATTATAGAAATAAAGTATTTTATTTGGCCCTTGTATATAGTCTTTAGTTTTGCAGGACCTTGAAGAAATACTGCTACTTCTTTCTTCTGAAAATCAGGAATTAGTTGCTTCAATTGCCATCGTTGAGCCACAGTAGCTTGGCAGTAGTCTGGTCGCACAAAGAACTGACAACCTAGACCATCCGCTTTCTTATCTGGTCTGGCGTTTACAAATATCACTTCGCGGGCAAGGAAATTATTGAATGACACCAGAATGGCCCTAGGATAGTTTTCTTGACCTTGTCGTGGTTTCCTTGTTGTGAAAGGGAATCTATGTGCTCGTTGTATTTCCCGAGCCCAATCCCAATCAGTAATTTCAGGAAAAGCATCGTTTAGTAAATTAATGATAAACTTCCTCGGGTCCCCTCCTTCTTTATTTTCAGGGATCCCCAAAAAACGCAAGTTGCTTCTACGGGCCTGATTTTCCAAACTAGCTAGTTTGTCAGATAGGTCATCCTTTTGTACTTTGAAATCTCCCAATTCTTGTCTTTGAGCTATACATTCTTCTTCTAGTACAGATATCCTGGCCTCTGCTTCAGTGACCCTATCAGCAGTCTCTGAGCATAATTTGATTGCACGTCGTACTGCGTTTTTGACTTTGGCACATGTCATTTGCGTGCGTTGATTCTCGGCCTTACTCTCTGCTCTATGACACATCATGGTATCAAATATTGTTTTCAGTGTAATCTCTACGTTGTTCTCTTGCTGTAGACTAGGATCAGGTATAGCATTATGGCTAGACCCCGGAATATCATTGGCAACAGAAGCGGTGGATATTAAATTAGAAGATAGGGGATTCATATTGTTTGGTGAATTAGAAGCAGCCTCTTGGCTCATTGTGCGAGAAGATCTCTTCTTCCTCCGCTTCTTTTTTATAATGGTTGCCGCATTAGTATTATCAGGACTCATACTGATCTCACCCTCAGAAGATAGGCTCTCACCACTAAAGTCTGCCCAGTCTTTATTAAGACCCGTCGCTTCATCGGATGAGAGTTCTGATAATGAATAAAAATTTTCAGGGAGCTCTTGATTATGTTGATGCCCAGTAGTTTCTTTTACACTTCGTGATTCGCTTGGTGCTTCATTTGATAGTAATACCAGCGATGGAAGAGAGCATGCTCTATTGGTGATAGCTCCACCCGGAGCTGGAACTGCAAATCCCATAATACCCTTCCTCGAAGAGTCGGTCGGTATCAGAATGGGTATCAGAGTAGAGGGATTATTAGAGTTATTCTGATTATCACCCCTTGTAGATGATTGATTAGCAGACTGTGCTGCGGTTATATCAGTGCTTTGATTATCATTATCAGTTATTTTCTTTTTTGCAGCATGCTTTTCAAATAGATCTGGTAAAGTTTGTAACGCAGAGCTTTTTATGCCGGGTATTTCATTAGATTTAACAGCAGCCCCCTTATTAGAGTTCTTACCCTGTTTGGTGATGGTTTTACCAGGGATCAGTGGTGTTGCCTCTGCCATCTCGGTCTCCTCGTTCTCTTGCTCCACGTTGTTCAAATCAGACCCAGGGCCGGTTTTTCTGTTGCTGCGTGTGGCAATAGAAAGTGGAAGTGGCGTCCTCTTTTTCTTCCGTGAGCCACCTCTGCTGGGAAAAACGCTGCTCTGTGCCCAGCACAAGCAAAGTGTAGCACGCCACAGCGGAGACCGCCGATTGAACTCAAAGAAGTTTAGCAACATTCGTAAGCTCTGCCTGACGCAAGGATAGTTTGTAGCAAATTGTTATTACTATATGCTGGAATAACGCGATGTGATTATTTCTTCTCCGTTTTTGATACGTTTTGTCTACGTGGCTCTGTGGCTTTGTCTGACCTGCACGAGCCAAACTCCGGTGAAATCAAAATCAATTATTGGACACTTTCCCCGCTGCTAGAATCTACTCGGAAATGGTCGACGCCTCTCTGCCTCTCTGCCAGCGTGGAGCTTCGGATCCAACCCTCCGGTCAGGAAATGGAAATCAACTGAGATTCTAAATGATCATTTCTCTGATGCACTTTATCCATAAAATCCTTTGCAGTTACATTTTGAAGATGCATTCCAGTTTTTAAAATGTGATTTACTGCATATGAAAGTCCAGACAAGTCACTTTCAAACAGAAGATGAAACATATAAGGGATTCATTGTCGAAATCTTGGATCTTCTGCATATAATCTTGTTGTCCGATATTCAGATGCAGGAATCTGCACAGGATGTTCATTATATCGTCCACCTTTTCCTGTTGGAAACAACTGTGTGAAACAACGAGCTTCCAAGCTCTCTTCCCATACACTCATGGGACTTCCTGTTGCTTTTTTCATTTGAAACAACTCAATCGTATTCCCCATCACCTCTTAGGAATGAAGTGGATGTACACTGTAATGTTCATAGATCTCTTCACATCTGGACATGTCCACTTTTTCAATTTGTACACTTAATGTTTCACTATCTTCTGCTAAATCTATTTCTTCTTCTCCAACAAACACATTTCTATAGTACTCATTATTTTTTAACAGATACAGTGATGCCTTTTGCACTTTTCTAACATCCACTAACTCTTGCCAGATTTTCTTATTCTTAGTAGGAACACCTTTAACTAGAATGACTAGTGGCTCATTTTCTGCATGATCTACACCAATAGTTTCAATATTTTTCCTTAAATCTAATGGTAAATACACAACTCTTCCTTTCAATCCTCTTTGCAACTCTGATGGAGGTAATTTACTTGTTTTGGGCTCCATACGAACAATAGCCTGAAACGGGTGAACACATTGTATCAGAATAGACTCATACGTATCTGGAGGAATAGCAACCAACTCTAGATTATTATGAACAGCTCTAGCAGGCATTTTATTCTCATCTAATTTGTTATAACAATATTTGCAAATAAGCTGCTCACATCCCAAATCAAAACAATCCTCTACCAACAAATAAGTTGCAAATTCCATCCACTTCTATTTCACTTTTTAAATACAGATTGACATCCCTAGTCTCATTTTTATAGTGACTTCGCCGACAACAAATACAAGAAACATTTGGTCTTTCACCTGAAATTACCTTAAACTTTGTGATTTCATCCTCAAATTTTTCTGTAATTACATTGTCTTCAACATTTTGTTCTACTAATGTGTCAGTTTCTTCACTCTCTTGCTGAGGCCCAAAGTAACAAAACTCAATATCCTCACAGACCTGCTTCACATCTGAAACTGACCCACGTAAAAGAGCACTGTTCAACTCACTTAACTTTAGTGCTGGACTTTTTGCATAATACAACCTTCTCACTAACTTCCGCTTTTGAGTATGGTGTACTGCCAGCATTCTGAAATGGTGAAAAACACTTTCACAAACTTTCCTAGAAAGACAAGCCAGAGAATGACCTTGCAAACCAGTATGTTTTCTCACTCTGCAAGGGTCTAGTCCTTGCAACAGCTTAATCTTTTGTTTTGCACTTTTTTTAGTATAGGCTCGTAAAAAACTACATAATTTTTCAATAGATTCCTGTCGTACACCACAAACACTACTGCAATCCCAAGTGTACACAGGGTTTTTAGCACGTCTCCCTAAAACTTCATCAGCTATCACTTCTTCTGTATTTCTTTCAACCATTTTCTCTTTCTCCATTGGACAACCATCACTAACCTCATAACCTCTACCACTGGTGTCAACTGCATACAATAATTTTTCACTCAGTGAATAACTCTCTTCATTAAAAAAAGGCTCTGAACTAGAACTGTGTTTCCATTCTCCCCAAAAAAATCACAAATTTTTTTTTTATTAATAACTCTTTTCCTCCTACTTTTGGCCTTCATTACATATATTGGTTTATCTAGTGATCGAAATCTGTTTAACACTAAAATAAACAGTTTCCTTTTTACTTCAAAAGCCTTTTCCTACTCTCTTGTAAAATATTTTTTTGCGTAATTCCTTATACTGATTTTGTCTTCTTTTACCATACTTTATCTCCTTTGACTGAACATTTGCTTTTTTTACTTTTCCTCTTATTTTGATTTTTTTTCTCACTTAAAAAATTCTCTGAAGTTGCAGCATTATCTACATTCTGTTTGCTCCTAAAAAACATTTTTAATAAATTGCTTCGTGATCTTACCAGAAGATTTTTTCCTTTTAGCCACATTATCTTGTTCATTCAATACTTGTGGTTGATGTTTCTTCAAATAATCCTCCTGTCTCTGTTCTTTTCTTTTTCTTTTTTTTCTGGCATAATTTCTCTATTTTAACGTTGAAAAACAGTATCTGCAAAAAAGAATCACAAATAAATGTATATTAATAACTTTCAAATTTACAGTAATCCATTACTGTACAAACACATTTTATATAAAAACTGACTAAGAAACTATAGCCCTGAACCACAAGTGTGACGATGATTAAAACACATACATAGTGCATACTACTTTGAAGCAGTTCATGCCCTAAAGCCTACCTCACTAAAAGACTACATGCTAACTGACTGAATGATTACAGTACTAAAAGGAGACATACTGGGTGAGTAACAGGGTGTTTGCTAGAAGTGTATGAATACTAACTGGGGAATTGAAGGTGTGAAAGATAACTGTGTAGCTGATTAGAGGACTGATTGCATACTGGATAGGCATTTAAAGCAGTCCATGTGCTAAGGCCTGGCTCACTGCATGAGTACTTGAGTACTGACTAAATGATTAGACTACAGCAAGGAGAGTGCCTGGATGAATTTAGAAGTGGTAGGCTTTTGGCGCAGGGAATGGATTAGTACTTGGTACTGAATGGGTCACTAGAAGAGTGCAAAGGGAGTGACAGGATGTTTGCTGGACTATATGGATACTGACTAGGGAATTGAAAGTGTAAAAGACAAGTGTCTAGGTGGTTAGAAGACTGCATGCATAGTGCATAGGGGTTTGAAGCAGTCCATGTGCTAAAGCCTGGCTCAGTGCATGATTACTTAGGCAGTGACTGAATCATTAGAGTACTGGAAAGAGAGTGTCTTGGTGAATTTATAAGTGTTTGGGTTTTGGCACAGTGAATGGATTAGTACATGGTGCTGAATGGGTCACTATAGGACTGCAAAGGGAGTGACAGGGTGTTTCCTAGAAGTGTATGGATACTGACTAGGGAATTGAAGGTGTGAAAAACAACTGTGTAGGTGGTTAGAGAACTACGTGCATACTGCATAGACATTTGAAGCAGTCTATTTGGTAATGAATGGTTCACAACATAAGTACTTAGAAACTGACTAAATCATCAGACTACTTCTAGGACAGTGCCTGGGTAAAACTTTTCAATTTTCAGTTCTGGTGCAGTGAAGACAATACTACATGGTACTGCACTTTAGTGTCAAAGCATGACTCATTTTATCAATGCATAAGCAAAAACTGGCTTCTAATGCTACTAAAACTTGACAACATGACAGGTTTTAAAACACTTATCTGCCACCAAATATACAATGTTAACAAATGCTTCTCTCACAGTGGTTCCCAAATGCACACAGACTCACAGTGTGATTCTAGACAACAACCACTATGCCTAGGAGTTTACCAAAACTCATTCACTACAGTGGAAGTGGTAAGGGAACTGCACACAATCTACATATTTCACGACTACACTTTACTGTCAATACCTGACTCATTTAATGAAAGCATAAGCCATAACTGTCTTCTAATGCTACTAAAACTTGACAACATGACATGTTTTAAAACAGTTATCTGTCAGCAAATACACGATGTTACCAAACCCTTCTCTCACAGTGGTTCCCAAATGCACACA
Organism: Triturus cristatus; assembly: GCF_964204655.1. Classification (NCBI taxonomy): domain Eukaryota; kingdom Metazoa; phylum Chordata; class Amphibia; order Caudata; family Salamandridae; genus Triturus; species Triturus cristatus. Next base: position 721,786,033 of record NC_140588.1, read on the forward strand.
GACTCACAGTGTGATTCTAGACAAGCACCACTATCCCTAGGAGTTTACCAAAACTCATTCACTACAGTGGAAGTGGTAAGGGAACTGCACACAATCTACATATTTCACGACTGCACTTTAGTGTCAATGCCTGAATCATTTAATCAACGCATAAGCAATGACTGGCTTCTAATGCTACTAAAACTTGACAACATGACAGGTTTTAAAATAGTTATCTGTCAGCAAATACACGATGTTACCAAATGCTTCTCTCACAGTGGTTCCCAAATGCACACAGACTCACAGTGTGATTCTAGACAACAACCACTATCCCTAGGAGTTTACCAAAACTCATTCACTACAGTGGAAGTGGTAAGGGAACTGCACACAATCTACATATTTCACGACTACACTTTACTGTCAATACCTGACTCATTTAATGAAAGCATAAGCCATAACTGTCTTCTAATGCTACTAAAACTTGACAACATGACATGTTTTAAAACAGTTATCTGTCAGCAAATACACGATGTTACCAAACGCTTCTCTCACAGTGGTTCCCAAATGCACACAGACTCAAAGTGTGATTCAAGACAACAACCACTATCCCTAGGAGTTTACCAAAATGTATTTACTACTATGGGAGTGGTAAGGGAACTGCACACAATGTGCTTATTTCAAAAGTGCACTTTTGTGTCAAAGCCTGACTCATTTAATCAACGCATAAGCAAAGACGAGCTTCTAATGCTACTAAAACTTGACAACATGACAGGTTTTAAAAGAGTTATCTGTCAGCAAATACACGATGTTACCAAATGCTTCTCTCACAGTGGTTCCTAAATGCACATAGACTCACAGTGTGATTCTAGACAACAACCACTATCCCTAGGAGTTTACCAAAACTCATTCACCACAGTGGAAGTGGTAAGGGAACTGCACACAATCTACATATTTCACGACTACACTTTACTGTCAATACCTGACTCATTTAATGAAAGCATAAGCCATAACTGTCTTCTAATGCTACTAAAACTTGACAACATGACATGTTTTAAAACAGTTATCTGTCAGCAAATACACAATGTTACCAAACACTTCTCTCACAGTGGTTCCCAAATGCACACAGACTCACAGTGTGATTCTAGACAAGCACCACTATCCCTAGAAGTTTACCAAAACTCATTCACTACAGTGGAAGTGGTAAGGGAACTGCACACAATCTACATATTTCACGACTGCACTTTAGTGTCAATGCCTTACTCATTTAATCAACGCATAAGCAATGACTGGCTTCCAATGCTACTAAAACTTGACAACATGACAGGTTTTAAAATAGTTATCTGTCAGCAAATACACGATGTTACCAAATGCTTCTCTCACAGTGGTTCCCAAATGCACACAGACTCACAGTGTGATTCTAGACAAGCACCACTATCCCTAGGAGTTTACCAAAACTCATTCACTATAGTGGAATGGTAAGGGAACTGCACACAATCTGCATATTTCACGACTGCACTTTACTGTCAATGCCTGACTCATTTAATGAAAGCATAAGCCATAACTGTCTTCTAATGCTACTAAAACTTGACAACATGACATGTTTTAAAACAGTTATCTGTCAGCAAATACACGATGTTACCAAACGCTTCTCTCACAGTGGTTCCCAAATGCACACAGACTCACAGTGTGATTCTAGACAAGCACCACTATCCCTAGGAGTTTACCAAAACTCGTTCACTATAGTGGAATGGTAAGGGAACTGCACACAATCTACATATTTCACGACTGCACTTTACTGTCAATGCCTGACTCATTTAATGAAAGCATAAGCAATAACTGTCTTCTAATGCTACTAAAACTTGACAACATGACATGTTTTAAAATAGTTATCTGTCAGCAAATACATGATGTTACCAAACACTTCTCTCACAGTGGTTCCCAAATGCACACAGACTCACAGTGTGATTCTAGACAAGCACCACTATCCCTAGGAGTTTACCAAAACTCATTCACTACAGTGGAAGTGGTAAGGGAACTGCACACAATCAACATATTTCACGACTGCACTTTAGTGTCAATGCCTGACTCATTTAATCAACGCATAAGCAATGAATGGCTTCTAATGCTACTAAAACTTGACAACATGACAGGTTTTAAAACACTTATCTGCCACCAAATACACAATGTTAACAAATGCTTCTCTCACAGTGGTTCCCAAATGCACACAGACTCACAGTGTGATTCTAGACAACAACCACTATGCCTAGGAGTTTACCAAAACTCATTCACTACAGTGGAAGTGGTAAGGGAACTGCACACAATCTACATATTTCACGACTACACTTTACTGTCAATACCTGACTCATTTAATGAAAGCATAAGCCATAACTGTCTTCTAATGCTACTAAAACTTGACAACATGACATGTTTTAAAACAGTTATCTGTCAGCAAATACACGATGTTACCAAACACTTCTCTCACAGTGGTTCCCAAATGCACACAGACTCACAGTGTGATTCTAGACAAGCACCACTATCCCTAGGAGTTTACCAAAACTCATTCACTACAGTGGAAGTGGTAAGGGAACTGCACACAATCTACATATTTCACGACTGCACTTTAGTGTCAATGCCTGAATCATTTAATCAACGCATAAGCAATGACTGGCTTCTAATGCTACTAAAACTTGACAGCATGACAGGTTTTAAAATAGTTATCTGTCAGCAAATACACGATGTTACCAAATGCTTCTCTCACAGTGGTTCCCAAATGCACACAGACTCACAGTGTGATTCTAGACAACAACCACTATCCCTAGGAGTTTACCAAAACTCATTCACTACAGTGGAAGTGGTAAGGGAACTGCACACAATCTACATATTTCACGACTACACTTTACTGTCAATACCTGACTCATTTAATGAAAGCATAAGCCATAACTGTCTTCTAATGCTACTAAAACTTGACAACATGACATGTTTTAAAACAGTTATCTGTCAGCAAATACACGATGTTACCAAACGCTTCTCTCACAGTGGTTCCCAAATGCACACAGACTCACAGTGTGATTCAAGACAACAACCACTATCCCTAGGAGTTTACCAAAATGTATTTACTACTATGGGAGTGATAAGGGAACTGCACACAATGTGCATATTTCAAAAGTGCACTTTTGTGTCAAAGCCTGACTCATTTAATCAACGCATAAGCAAAGACTAGCTTCTAATGCTACTAAAACTTGACAACATGACAGGTTTTAAAACAGTTATCTGTCAGCAAATACACGATGTTACCAAACACTTCTCTCACAGTGGTTCCCAAATGCACACAGACTCACAGTGTGATTCTAGACAAGCACCACTATCCCTAGGAGTTTACCAAAACTCATTCACTATAGTGGAATGGTAAGGGAACTGCACACAATCTGCATATTTCACGACTGCACTTTACTGTCAATGCCTGACTCATTTAATGAAAGCATAAGCCATAACTGTCTTCTAATGCTACTAAAACTTGACAACATGACATGTTTTAAAACAGTTATCTGTCAGCAAATACACGATGTTACCAAACGCTTCTCTCACAGTGGTTCCCAAATGCACACAGACTCACAGTGTGATTCTAGACAAGCACCACTATCCCTAGGAGTTTACCAAAACTCGTTCACTATAGTGGAATGGTAAGGGAACTGCACACAATCTACATATTTCACGACTGCACTTTACTGTCAATGCCTGACTCATTTAATGAAAGCATAAGCAATAACTGTCTTCTAATGCTACTAAAACTTGACAACATGACATGTTTTAAAACAGTTATCTGTCAGCAAATACATGATGTTACCAAACACTTCTCTCACAGTGGTTCCCAAATGCACACAGACTCACAGTGTGATTCTAGACAAGCACCACTATCCCTAGGAGTTTACCAAAACTCATTCACTACAGTGGAAGTGGTAAGGGAACTGCACACAATCTACATATTTCACGACTACACTTTACTGTCAATACCTGACTCATTTAATGAAAGCATAAGCCATAACTGTCTTCTAATGCTACTAAAACTTGACAACATGACATGTTTTAAAACAGTTATCTGTCAGCAAATACACGATGTTACCAAACACTTCTCTCACAGTGGTTCCCAAATGCACACAGACTCACAGTGTGATTCTAGACAAGCACCACTATCCCTAGGAGTTTACCAAAACTCATTCACTACAGTGGAAGTGGTAAGGGAACTGCACACAATCTACATATTTCACGACTGCACTTTAGTGTCAATGCCTGAATCATTTAATCAACGCATAAGCAATGACTGGCTTCTAATGCTACTAAAACTTGACAGCATGACAGGTTTTAAAATAGTTATCTGTCAGCAAATACACGATGTTACCAAATGCTTCTCTCACAGTGGTTCCCAAATGCACACAGACTCACAGTGTGATTCTAGACAACAACCACTATCCCTAGGAGTTTACCAAAACTCATTCACTACAGTGGAAGTGGTAAGGGAACTGCACACAATCTACATATTTCACGACTACACTTTACTGTCAATACCTGACTCATTTAATGAAAGCATAAGCCATAACTGTCTTCTAATGCTACTAAAACTTGACAACATGACATGTTTTAAAACAGTTATCTGTCAGCAAATACACGATGTTACCAAACGCTTCTCTCACAATTGTTCCCAAATGCACACAGACTCACAGTGTGATTCAAGACAACAACCACTATCCCTAGGAGTTTACCAAAATGTATTTACTACTATGGGAGTGATAAGGGAACTGCACACAATGTGCATATTTCAAAAGTGCACTTTTGTGTCAAAGCCTGACTCATTTAATCAACGCATAAGCAAAGACTAGCTTCTAATGCTACTAAAACTTGACAACATGACAGGTTTTAAAAGAGTTATCTGTCAGCAAATACACGATGTTACCAAATGCTTCTCTCACAGTGGTTCCTAAATGCACATAGACTCACAGTGTGATTCTAGACAACAACCACTATCCCTAGGAGTTTACCAAAACTCATTCACCACAGTGGAAGTGGTAAGGGAACTGCACACAATCTACATATTTCACGACTACACTTTACTGTCAATACCTGACTCATTTAATGAAAGCATAAGCCATAACTGTCTTCTAATGCTACTAAAACTTGACAACATGACATGTTTTAAAACAGTTATCTGTCAGCAAATACACGATGTTACCAAACACTTCTCTCACAGTGGTTCCCAAATGCACACAGACTCACAGTGTGATTCTAGACAAGCACCACTATCCCTAGGAGTTTACCAAAACTCATTCACTACAGTGGAAGTGGTAAGGGAACTGCACACAATCTACATATTTCACGACTGCACTTTAGTGTCAATGCCTTACTCATTTAATCAACGCATAAGCAATGACTGGCTTCCAATGCTACTAAAACTTGACAACATGACAGGTTTTAAAATAGTTATCTGTCAGCAAATACACGATGTTACCAAATGCTTCTCTCACAGTGGTTCCCAAATGCACACAGACTCACAGTGTGATTCTAGACAAGCACCACTATCCCTAGGAGTTTACCAAAACTCATTCACTATAGTGGAATGGTAAGGGAACTGCACACAATCTGCATATTTCACGACTGCACTTTACTGTCAATGCCTGACTCATTTAATGAAAGCATAAGCCATAACTGTCTTCTAATGCTACTAAAACTTGACAACATGACATGTTTTAAAACAGTTATCTGTCAGCAAATACACGATGTTACCAAACGCTTCTCTCACAGTGGTTCCCAAATGCACACAGACTCACAGTGTGATTCTAGACAAGCACCACTATCCCTAGGAGTTTACCAAAACTCGTTCACTATAGTGGAATGGTAAGGGAACTGCACACAATCTACATATTTCACGACTGCACTTTACTGTCAATGCCTGACTCATTTAATGAAAGCATAAGCAATAACTGTCTTCTAATGCTACTAAAACTTGACAACATGACATGTTTTAAAACAGTTATCTGTCAGCAAATACATGATGTTACCAAACACTTCTCTCACAGTGGTTCCCAAATGCACACAGACTCACAGTGTGATTCTAGACAAGCACCACTATCCCTAGGAGTTTACCAAAACTCATTCACTACAGTGGAAGTGGTAAGGGAACTGCACACAATCAACATATTTCACGACTGCACTTTAGTGTCAATGCCTGACTCATTTAATCAACGCATAAGCAATGAATGGCTTCTAATGCTACTAAAACTTGACAACATGACAGGTTTTAAAACACTTATCTGCCACCAAATACACAATGTTAACAAATGCTTCTCTCACAGTGGTTCCCAAATGCACACAGACTCACAGTGTGATTCTAGACAAGCACCACTATCCCTAGGAGTTTACCAAAACTAATTCACTACAGTGGAAGTGGTAAGGGAACTGCACACAATCTACATATTTCACCACTGCACTTTAGTGTGAATGCCTGACTCATTTAATCAACGCATTAGCAATGACTGGCTTCTAATGCTACAAAAACTTGAAAACATGACAGGTTTTAAAATAGTTATCTGTCAGCAAATACACGATGTTACCAAATGCTTCTCTCACAGTGGTTCCCAAATGCACACACATTCACAGTGTGATTCTACACAAACACCACTATCCCTAGGAGTTTACCAAAACTCATTCACTACAGTGGAAGTGGTAAGGGAACTGCACACAATCTACATATTTCACGACTACACTTTAGTGTCAATACCTGACTCATTTAATGAAAGCATAAGCCATAACTATCTTCTAATGCTACTAAAACTTGACAACATGACATGTTTTAAAACAGTTATCTGACAGCAGATACACGATGTTACCAAACACTGCTCTCACAGTGGTTCCCAAATGCACACAGACTGACAGTGTGATTCTAGACAAGCACCACTATCCCTAGGAGTTTACCAAAACTCATTCACTACAGTGGAAGTGGTAAGGGAACTACACACAATCTGCATATTTCATGACTGCACTTTAGTGTCAATGCCTGACTCATTTAATCAACGCATAAGCAAAGACTGGCTTCTAATCCTACAAAAACTTGACAACATGACAGGTTTTAAAATAGTTATCTGTCAGCAAATACACGATGTTACCAAACGCTTCTCTCACAGTGGTTCCCAAATGCACACTGACTCACAGTGTGATTCTAGACAAGCACCACTATCCCTAGTGAGTTTACCAAAACTCATTCACTACAGTGGAAGTGGTAAGGGAACTGCACACAATCTACATATTTCACGACTGCACTTTAGTGTCAATGCCTTACTCATTTAATCAACGCATAAGCAATGACTGGCTTCCAATGCTACTAAAACTTGACAACATGACAGGTTTTAAAATAGTTATCTGTCAGCAAATACACGATGTTACCAAACGCTTCTCTCACAGTGGTTCCCAAATGCACACTGACTCACAGTGTGATTCTAGACAAGCACCACTATCCCTAGTGAGTTTACCAAAACTCATTCACTACAGTGGAAGTGGTAAGGGAACTGCACACAATCTACATATTTCATGACTGCACTTTAGTGTCAATGCCTGACTCATTTAATCAACGCATAATCCATAACTGTCTTCTAATGCTACTAAAACTTGACAACATGACAAGTATTAAAACAGTTATCTGTCAGCAAATACACAATGTTACCAAACGCTTCTCTCACAGTGGTTCCCAAATGCACACAGACTCACAGTGTGATTCTAGACAAGCACCACTATCCCTAGGAGTTTACCAAAAACTCACTCACTACAGTGGAAGTGGTAAGGGGACTGCACACAATCTACATATTTCACAACTGCACTTTAGTGTCAATGCCTGATCAACGCGTAAGCAAAGACTGGCTTCTAATGCTTCTAAAACTTGACAACATGACAGGTTTTAAAACAGTTATCTGTCAGCAAATACACAATGTTACCAAATGCTTCTCTCACATTGGTTCCCAAATGCACACAGACTCACAGTGTGATTCTAGACAACAACCACTATCCCTAGGAGTTTACCAAAACGTATTTACTACTATGGAAGTGGTCAGGGAACTGCACACAATGTGCATATTTCAAAAGTGCACTTTTGTGTCAAAGCCTGACTCATTTAATCAACGCATAAGCAAAGACTGGCTTCTAATGCTCATAAAACTTGACAACATAACAGGTTTCAAAAGAGTTATAAAGATGTTAATAAATGCTTCTCTCACAGTGGTTCCCAAATGCACACTGGCTCTCTCTGTGATTCTAGACAAACAACACTATCCCTTGCACTATACCAAAACACATTTTTTCATCTACAAGGAGTACTACATTTTACTGCAGAAACATAACTCATTTCACAAATTCATAAACAATGACTGGTATCTAATTCTACCAAAATATAAAAACTGCATAGTTATCTGCCTACAAACACATGAAAAAAACAAATCCTTATCACAAAATGGATTCTTCATGCACACACACTGTCAATAAGATTGTAGAGAAAAAAAGTACTCCCTATACTTTAGCAGAAGAAATACATTAGTCTGATTAAAATAAAAATAGTCTACATACATCCCCTCACAATTAAATAACTCACCTTTCAAGATGTTTTGTAGATTAAGTAGTATATCAGTCACACACCAGATATCAGTCACACACCAGATTTTCTCATACAGAATCTCTGCACTGTGCACCTGTCAGCAGAACCAAAGAATGGCAAAGTTTCCCTCTCATTTTCCACACATATACATGTAAACATCAAATCACATTCCTTCCCACATAAATTCAAAAGCAAATGCACATTTCTATTGGTTAAACATTTCAACCCTTTCCAAATGACATAAACTTCAACCCTTCCCCCAATCTGCCTTCTGCCCGTTACCATAGAAACAGGTCATGGACCACTGTACTGAGCACACAGGTGACAAGTTCAGCACACACAATGTCAGCTTATCATATATAATGTTCCTTACAATCAGTTTTTGTTAACTAATAAGAATCATGCGTTTAAAAAACAGAAATATGCACCCTACCTTTTAGTGTAGAAGGTTGTCAAACAACCAATGATTTCTTGTCTTTTTTCAAAATTGCATCTTAGCCACCATTTTAGAAACATCTTACTTTCCAAACTGCCATTTCATTTACAGAGACCATCTGAGTGCATCCAGACCTCCTTACAGGATGCTTACAGTGTGGATTGTGGGACACAACTACATTTTCTGGAGCCAAAGGTATGCAGAAAGCAAAGGCATTCACAAAGACCTAGGTTTGCCAAATGTAGACATTAAATGGATTGGACAGGGTTAACGTGGCACCAATTGATGCCATTGGTGAAATCCTTCATGCAAATCCAACACCATGACCTCATAATAGTGCACTGTGGTGGCAATGACCTAGGCACTTTGAATGGGGTAGGTCTGGAAATTCTTATGAAGGACACCTTTGCAGAACTGATTTCACTTTTCCCTAAAACTGCCTTTGTGTATTCTAACATATGCCAAAGGCAGAAATGGAACTGGTCCGATCATTTTTGTCCACAGATTGAGAAAGCTAGGAAACATGTGAATAAATCTGTTTCTGCTTTTCTCCGAGACTACAGAATGGGGTCCATTTACAATAACAATCTGCGCTTTCATATGCAAGAGATGTATAGGAGAGATGGAGTACACTTTACTGATGAAGGAAACAGAGTCTTCCTCAACAACTTTAGACTCTGTATAGGTACTTACTTATAAGTACCAAAAACTCTCAATGAACACAACGGCTCTTTTTAGAGCCACTCAAGAACAAAACACTTAAGCTTAATCTTTATCTCCCAACAATTTAATTTTTTTTCCCTTGGATCCGCGAACCCACCGCAAGAGAATCCGTACATCCAACGTGATAGGATGCGCGCACCGTGCGCGCATTTCGCTGTTTTTTTTTGTTTAAAAAGGGGGGCCCCAGGGGGTCGTTCTGGGACCCCCTAAGCACCTCTTGAGGGTCAGAGTATTTCCACTCTGCCCCCTTTACATGTTTTACACACTTTTTCCCCTTGCTTCTTCAGCCTCGCTTCTACCGAGGCAGAAAATGGCCGCCAACAGTTCCTGGTTTCGAATGTAGAGAGACACTCGACAGCCAATTAGCATCCAGCGCGTGATCGGGAGGGTGCGCGCTCGGTTCGGGGAGGGTGCGCATACGGTGCGTGTACGGTGTGCGGATCCTCCGCGGCCATAGATATTTATGTACTTTTAACTCTAATTTTCTCAGGAACTACTGAACAGATTCACACCATTTATGCAAAAGGCACGAGTCTGAACTGAGGACTACCTCTTTGCCAAATTCAGCGGTTCGGGCTGTAGCTGCGACAACAGATCCTATGGGAAATTTCATGGGGAAAACGCATTTTGGGACCCCCTTTTTTCTCGGCCCCTGCTTGATGAATCACCACAAAACTTTCTGGGTAGGAGCAGAGCAGAGCTGGCCAAAAGTTTGAAAAATTTCGTGAGGATTCGACAACCGGCGCCAGACTTATTGGGAATAGAATGTTGCGGATTTCCTATGGAAACACGGTCCTAACTATAACTATCTAATGGCGGCGGCCAGTAGATTATATATATATATATATATATATATATATATATATATATATATATATATATATATATATTTATATATATATATATATATATTTATATTATCTACTGGCGGTTGCCAGTAGATAGTTATAGTTAGGACCGTGTTTCCATAGGAAATCCGCAACATTCTATTTGGAATAACTTTGGCGCCAGTTGACGAATCCTCGCGAAAATTTCAAAATAGGTGGGGCGCTCCGCTCTGCTCCTACCCTGAAAGTCTCGGGGGGATTCATCAAGCGGGGGCTGAGAAAAAAGGGGGGTCCCAAAACGTGTTTTCCCCATGCAATTTTCCATAGGGACCTTTAGTCCAAGGTACAGCCCAAACGGCTGAACAGAATTACTTGAAATTTGGCAGAGAGGTAGTCCTCAGCTCAGGGATGTGCCTTTTGCATATATGGAGTCAATCTATTCCGTAGTTCCTGAGAAAATCAAAAGTAAAATCATATATATATGTGGGTGGAGCCTAACCACACATCTCATCCTGAGATCTGATTGGCTGTCAGCACTTCATCCAAGAAGTGTTGGCAGCCATCTTGGGACCAATATACATGATGGCACCTCATTAAAAAGCATTGCAGTTAATAGAAGGTTTTAAGACTTTAGTTACATTATAAATCATTTGTTGATGGTACCATACTCATTTTAGGAATTGTGGTGTGTTCTAAGGTGATTTCACCATGTGAAAAAGCCTTCTGCTGGGATATCATGATTGAGAGAAAAATATTTTCTCATGCTTTTCCCACAGAGGTTTGGAAGGTGATCTATAAGCTAAACTGAGAGCTTATTTTCTGTAAATTCACATTATCTTTCTCAGTCATGTGAGAATGAAGTCTGACATTCTTAGTAAAACTTGTACATCCAACAAGGGCAGATTCCTTTGTGTTCTACTGCAGCTTCCCAGAGTGTTCCAAAGAACAACTAGAGCGCTAACAGTCCTACTTATGATAAACGTATGGCACACCTGAAACCATCTTGCTTGGATTAAAGTGGTAACTCTTAAAACATTTAATTTAAAAAGGAACAAAATGAGGGGGTTCATTTTTCCATAAAAAGTATGATTAGTGCTGCAGAAAGAAAAATTAGGGCACATTTTGAGTAACTTCTCAAATCCTCTTCTATTTCATTAAAAAATTCTGACATGCAGACTGAAACATGCACTTTCAATACCAGCAGCAGTTTTCCCTGGTGAGCAGTAGCTTTACTACAGTGATCTAATGAGCAAAAAGAATGCTAACATTCTGAATTTATGGCAAATGTGTGACACATCTGAATGCCTTCTTGATGGAATCAAAGTAAAAAACTGAAAGTATTTCCTACTGAGGAGACTGCAGTACATGAGGAAATTAGGAAACTTCATAACAAATAAGTCTCCCAAGATGGCCACCAGAGACAAAAGAGCCAAAATGTAGCCCAAATATCACCCAGATGTAGCCCAAGTATAGCTCAATGACAGAATGTCCCAGAGTGTTCTTAAAAACAACTAGAGCGCTTACTGTCTTCATTATGACAAACGTATGGCACACCTGAAGCCATCTTGATTGGAATAAACTGGTAACACTTAAAACATTTAATTTAATAAGGAGCACAATGAGGGGGTTCATTTTGCCATAGAAATTATGATTAATGCTGAAGAAAGAAAATGAGGGCACATTTTGAGTGACTTCTCAAATCCTCTTCTATTTCATTAAAAAATTCTGACATGCAGACTGAAACATGCACTTTTAATACCAGGAGCAGACTTCCATGGTGAACAGTAGTTTTACTACAGTGATCTAATGAGCAACTAGAGTGCTAACATTCAGAATTTATGGCAAATGTGTGACATATCTGAATACCTTCATTATGGAATCAAAGTAAAAAACTGAAAGCATTTCCTACTGAGGAGACTGCAGTACATGAGGAAATTAGGAAACTTCATAACAAATAAATCTCCCAAGATGGCCACCGGAGACAAAAGAGCCCAAATGTAGCCCAAAATCACCCAGATGTAGCCCAAATATAGCCCAATGACAGAAGTGTGCAAAACACTTATTATTTTGTGTTTTTGCAGTGTTATATAGTGCAGACTTGTCAGGTATTGGAGTGCTTTACATGAGCCTTGGTTACATCACACAAGAACAAATTCATTTTGGTTGTAGACATGGGGAGACTAAGTGATTTGACCAGAATCACAGAATGTCGAGCTGAAGCAGAAACTCCAATCTGGTTCCCCAGTTGCAAAGTCTGCAGCTCTGGAAGTAACACCACATCCTCTCCCCTAGGTGTAACATTTAATCAAGTAGTCAACTGGATAAAAAAACATAAAGAATACAAATAATGTAAAAGTTCTTTGTCGCTATTTGAAAACTCAGAAAATATGTCCTCATTTTAGTTTTTTAGAGCACTAACCATAATTGTGATGCAAATAAGACCCTCTCATATATGTAATTTCTAAAGGAAATGCTCTAGGCATTACAGTTTTGATTACATCAAGATGACGTCAGTCGTTCCACACTTTTGTAATAAATATAGAATGTTAGCAATCTAGTTGTTCATTGGGATACTGTTGAGAGGCAGAGGCCAGGGGCACGGACTCTGAAAATTGAAGGCAGGTAGGAGAGTGCAGAGGCAACAATTTGACCACACTGGGCAGGCAGGAAGGGCAGTGGCAGCACAACAGACTATGGAGGGCAGTGGAAAGGGGGGCTGGGGCAACAAACCAACAATACAGGACTGGCAAGAGAGGCTGTGGCAATATAATAGACCATTGTGGGTAGAAGGAAGAGGCAGTGGTAGTACAACCATACATGCCAACGGACCCGTTTCAGCCAGGAAACGTCCAATGTTTTTAAGCTCAAATGGGCTTTATTTGATCTGTCTCCTGTCTACAATCTCCTCTTTTTCAATGTAACTCAAAGGGGAAAATCAATACCCCAGTTTTTTTTTCAAAATCTCCCTCTTACCAAGTTCAAAATGTTCGCAAGTATGGTACATTGGATCATGGAAGGAAATGGGGTTGGGACATGGACTTGGATAACAGAGGACAGGAGGGACATGGAGAGGTGCACCAAACTGACCCTGCAGGGCAGGCATCAGGGTTTGCAGCAGCACAATACACCACACAGGGCATGTGGGATGGGAGTGCAGCACAACAATCCATAGAAAGCAAGAGGGAGGGGACAGGACCATGCACATGGACAACAGAGAACAGAGGGGCAAGAGGCAAGGGTAGCTAGCGGACCATAATGGACAGACAGGAGAGAAAGCTGCAGCATAACAGACCATAAAGGGCAGGAGGGACGGATCAGGGGCATTACAATGGAACAGACAAGCCACGAGGGAGGGAGTAGGGGTCTGCACATGTAAACAGAGGGCTGGGGGCAAGGGGGCAGGGCAGGAGCAGCAAGATAGCCATGGAGGTCAGGCAGGATGGGCACTAGAAGCAAGACACACCATGAAGAGCAACAGTGAGACTGTGATGGCATACACACAGACCATGGAGGGAAGGTGGGAGGGGGTCAGGGGCAGCTAACTGACCACACAGGGAAGGTGGGAGGGGCCGTGGCAGCACAGAAGACCATGCATGGCAACTGCGAGGGTTAGTGGCAGCACAATGGCTATGATGGGCAAGAAGGAGGGTGCAGGGGCATGCACAAAGGACAATGGAGGATAGAAGGGAGGGTCAGGACCTGTGCACAGACAAGAAACTTCAGGGGAAGGGGCCTCACAACAGACCGCACGGGGCAGGCAGGAGGAGCAGTTGCAGCACAACAGACCAGGGGGGGCAGAAGGGTGTGGCAATACAATGGACCATGTAGGACAGGAGGAAGAGGATAGGGGCATGGCATGTGGACAGGCAGGGTGGAGGTGGCAGGGACAGGTTACAGTCATCTGACAATGCTAGGCAGGTGGGAGGGGAGTGGCAGCTCAACAGAACACTCAGAGTAGATAGGAGTGTCAGGTCCATGGAACATGGTGGGCAAAAAGGTTGGAGCAGGGACATGCACAAAGACATCGGAGGGCAGGGGGAAGGAGAATAGGGGCAGCAAGCTAAGCACAGAGTTTAAGCAGGAGGTCAATGATGAGCATAGAATTGGGCAATGGAGGGCAGGAGGAGTGGACTAGTACATCATACTAAAATGAGGGCAGTGGCAGCACATCAGACCATGCATGGCAGGAGGGAGGAGGCTAGTCCATGGATCCACACAACAGAGGATAGGGAGGAGGGGGATGGGGCAGCAAGCTAACTGTTCAGAGAAGGCGGGTATTAGGAACTTTATTGTTTTTAAAACGTGTGTCTGTGCGAACTACTTAAAATATGAACAAGTATGCAGCATAATCTCACTTTTATTCAGGAAGAAGAGGACGTTTGTGACTGTGACTCCGGGCTCACTTGGCAGAAACACCCCCTGACCCTCCACCCCCTATCGCAAAATGTAATGCCCGTGAAAAGGGTAGGTGAACACAGTGTTATATAGAACATAGTCCTGAGAGCACGATTGAAAATGAAAACTAGATATAGTGTATGGTATAAACTATGCACCAAAAAGTGTGATATAAGATGAACCGGGCGTGAAATATAATATGCAATACATTGTGCGCAATGACAGATTCATTGGAGAGCGCGAGATAGCACAGGCACTAGCGCGTGCTATGCGATATGCGCCTTGGAGTGTAATATGCACAGGGCAGTGTTGTGTCACCTAACTAGTCTCTAAAGTTGTAATATAAAATATGTGCTGGGGAGTGTAACGTTGCATATGCACTGTGACAAAGATATGGATCCCAGATTGTAATATGTATGGCATAGCACTGTGCTTTATAACATAGGCATCGAGGAAGGCACGTTAGATGGGGCAATATAACCCGTGCGAAGACAAGTGTGGCATGACATATTCACGGGGTGGTGTTACAGTGCACATGGGCTAGAGAGTGTCATAGCATATGCACTAGCTAGTGGAATACAACACAGAGGTGTGTGGCACTCAGCAGGCAATGGTGGGTGTAACACAGCATTGGGCTCTGCCAGGAAAGTGCTGTGACTCTCAAGTGATGTTCGTTCCCTTTCCAGAGAGTAAAAAAAAAGTATTACACATCCGGCAGTGGATGTGTGTTTTATTAACCGTGAGGGGGGTTTCTTGCATAGTTTTGGTCGAATTTTTGTCGAATCCCCTTTGAATGGCTTGGTATGCATGTGTATTAAATGTGCCCGTCAATAGCTACCCATGTTTGTATAAATAAACGACAAGGGTGTCTACCGGGATTAGGCACGGTAGGGCATCAGACATGTCAGAGCTTCACTAGTGGTGTAAATACATTCCACGTGGATTCATTGTATGCATAGTCGCCTTTTAATGAATATCACGCAAATCATGTCATGGTGATAGGTACGTACGGTTTGTCCAGCATGTCCTAGGTGTGTCTATAAATATATATTTTTTTAAAATAATAAAAAACAGTGGCCGGCCCTGGGGATTGGGGTCAAAAAAATATAATTAGGAGACAGGCCCTGGGGGATGGGGTCATCAGGGCCAATAAATTAGAATAAGAAGGGGAACCACACAGCCGCCCTTCTTAAAAAATTAAAATAAATAAAAGACTGGCATCGCGCCGGAGGCCACGCCCCCTCCTTGCAGCACTCTGCAAACACGCCCCCTGGCGAGTTGTAAGTTGGGGAATTAATTCCTCTTCAATACTGAGGGTCCCTGAGGGCCAACTAGCCCAACAGGCATCTCCAGTATACACCAGGGAGCTGCGCTGCAGACAGGTGTTCTGAGGCCAAGCCCCTTTTTACACCTCTCTGCAACGCAGCTCTGTGGCGCTTACTGGAGGTACCTAGTGGTCTAGTTTGACCCTAGGGACGCTTAGGATTCAAGGGGACTTAATCTCTCAACTTAGAACAGCCACAGGGCGCGTTTACACAGTGGTGAAGGGCGGGGACGGGGCCTGAGGTGACGTGTGCAAACACGCACTATGGCACGTTTTAAATTGGGGATATAATTTCCCTTCAATACTGAGGGCCCCTGGGGGCTAACTAGCCCACCAAGTGCTTCCAGTAAGCGCCACTGACCTGCATTGCAGAGAGGTGGTCCAGGCCGTGCCACTTTTTACACCTCTCTACAACAAGATGGGTGTTAGAAATGAGGGGGCTCGGGTTGACGCAGGTGTGTAGCCACAACAAGCAGGGACCCTTTACTTCTTGTCAGGGCGAAGGATGACTCCCCAGAATAACCCCTGCTCACCCTCTAGGTGCGTGGCGCGAGCAGTCTAGGCTAAGTCTCAGGCGTACACGGTTAAGCAAATGCAATTATACATACAGTAAACCCCTTGCATGCACCACAAACGGACACCAATCAGGAAGTATATAAAAATACGCTTTTATGTAGATTCAGCAGATTCAATACAAGGCCCAGTAACGTTGAACTGATGGGGCCACAATTCTTCGGAATACGGTAAAGTTCTCTTTGTTACGGAAAGTTCTTTAGGCGGGCACAAGGTAACTGTAGGCCTCAGCACACTTCGTTCTGAGGCGGCGCCCGGGAGCACACGGCAGATGACAGGGAAATCAGAACGTTGCGGACCCTGGATCCGAGGCGAGCTCGCGGTCGAGTTCGTAAGTACAGTACCTTGTTTCTTGACGCAAAGGCGGGTGCGGGATTTCAGCGGCTCTTCGACAGAAGGGCGAGGCGGCGTCCGAGGCTCCCACACTTCACGATGGGTGTCTGATCTTCAGGCTCACGACAAGAGCGGGGTGTTGCAGGTGGTGGGTGAACAAAGCGGGGCAGCCGGGCACGCAGATTACGTCCGGGCCGTCCGAGGCTTGGAGATGCTCACAACGCCGATTCCGGCGGGAGGGTGAAGGTGCGCAGCGAGCCTCCGGCGAGCGAGGTGACAGGGGCAGCCCAGCACAGTGTAGGGGGAGCGGCTCAGATCGAGCGAGGCTCTTTCCAAGGCGGGGGCGGCTAAGCAGTCCTGTTCATGGCTCAGGGAGGGACTGGGCACGAGGGTCACAGCTCCGGCGAGGGAAAGGACACCACAGTCCAGCGGCAGGCGAGTGAAGATCAGGTAGAGCCCAATGGTCCTGGGCTCAGTTCAGGGAGCAAGCTCAGTTCCAAGCCCTTGGAGATCGTTTTGGAAAAGCACAAGTCTTGAAAGTAAAAATGAAGCAAAGTCTTCAGCAACAGTTTCTCTTCTTCCCTTTGGCAGCAAGGTCACCACTGCAGGCCAATCCCCCAATATAGGGACAGTCTTCCTCCTACAGCTTTCCCGGTGCCTCCTCCTCAGGCAGAGATTCTTCTTGGTCAAAAGCGGATCTAGTTTCTTAGGAGCAGGGCTCCTCCATTTATACAGCAAATCTTTTGTTCTCCCAGGCCAGGGGGTCCTTTGCCTAGTCCAGTCCGGTTTCGGAGCACTTTGTTTACGCGATGCAGGCTTCTTCTTTCAGAGTGCAGGGCAGAGTCCTCAGACGCTCCACAGGGGGCGGAGCCGGCATTGAGGTGGCAGAGCACTGTCCTATTCAGAGCCTAGGAGTACTCCTCCCGCCCATCTACCTGTTGATCGTCCTATTCACCACCAGGCTACCTAGCCCTGCCCATCTGGGTTCCCCCAGCCCTGTCACTCACACCAGCCAGACATCAGATACACATCACGCAGAGGCGGGCTGAAATGTTTAGGCAAGCAAAGGCCAGCTTTCTAAAAGCGGCATTTGCAAACCCGGAATATTACAATAAACCTTGGGAAAAGATGTACCTTATTATTCGATCTTCTACCATGTTCCCTGGGTCGGTTAGGATCATAGGGTGTAATAATCCAGGCCGCCCATACTGGCCTATGAGAACAGGGTAGCCTTGCAGTAGTGAACAACAAGATGGCGGTAATTCACTACTAGGACATGCCACGCATCTAGGCTTGTCCTACCTTAGGCTCACAACGCACCCTGCCCGTGGGCCTACCAGAGGGGTGACTAACATGTAGCTAAGGGAAGGTTTCAGGGACCGGCAAGTGTGGGCACTTGCCAGTCAGCATGTCAGTACCAGACTGCACGCAGGTTCTGCGATGGCAGACCTTAGACGTATTTTACCGGCCGCTTCAGGATTGCCAAAGTAGGCCACGGCGCGCAATTCATGTCGTCGCCGTATGTGAGGGACTGAATTGAAGATAGGCATCAGCGGCACATCACGACGCAATCAGTGCCGAAGGACTATACACTTACCAAATCTCATTTGAGCAAGAGGCGGCGGCTGACACTACGAGTCCCAGCAGGCATTGGGAAAAGCCAGAAAGAAGCTCATTGGAGGATTTTCAAATGAGTGTCAGCTGATATGCAAATCATTGGAGTGAGCCTATGAGTAAGGAACCATCCGAAACGCGTCAGGCGAACACTCGAGGTTGAAGTGCTAGCGTTGCCCTAATGAACAGATTGCGGTCTACAGAGTGCACCCTCAAGTGCTGAGCATACGAACAGGAATATTGTCGCGCCCGCTCAAGGCGTAGGAGGGTAGCACCACCCCAGGATTGCCAAAGGGGGCCACAGCGCGCAATTCATGTCGTCGCCGTATGTGGGGGACTGAATTGAAGATGGGCATCAGCGGCACATCACGGCGCAATCAGTGCCGAAGAACTATACACTTACCTAATCTCATTTGAGCAAGAGGCGGCGGCTGACACTACGAGTCCCAGCAGGCGTTGGGAAAAGCCAGAAAGAAGCTCATGGGAGGATTTTCAAATGAGTGTCAGCTGATATGCAAATCATTGGAGTGAGCCTATGAGTAAGGAACCATCTGAAACGCGTCAGGCGAACACTCGAGGTTGAAGTGCTAGCGTTGCCCTAATGAACAGATTGCGGTCTACAGAGTGCACCCTCAAGTGCTGAGCATACGAACAGGAATATTGTCGCGCCCGCTCAAGGCGTAGGAGGGTAGCACCACCCCAGGATTGCCAAAGCGAGCCACGGCGCGCAATTCATGTCATCGCCGTATGTGGGGGACTGAATTGAAGATGGGCATCAGCGGCACATCACGGCGCAATCAGTGCCGAAGGACTATACACTTACCTAATCTCATTTGAGCAAGAGGCGGCGGCTGACACTACGAGTCCCAGCAGGCGTTGGGAAAAGCCAGAAAGAAGCTCATTGGAGGATTTTCAAATGAGTGTCAGCTGATATGCAAATCATTGGAGTGAGCCTATGAGTAAGGAACCATCTGAAACGCGTCAGGCGAACACTCGAGGTTGAAGTGCTAGCGTTGCCCTCATGAACAGATAGCGGTCTACAGAGTGCACCCTCAAGTGCTGAGCATACGAACAGGAATATTGTCGCGCCCGCTCAAGGTGTAGGAGGGTAGCACCACCACAGGATTGCCAAAGGGGGCCACGGCTCACGATTCATGTCGTCGTCGTATGTGGGGGACTAAATTGAAGATGGGCATCAGGGGCACATCACGGCGCAATCAGTGCCGAAGGACTATACACTTACCTAATCTCATTTGAGCAAGAGGCGGCGGTTGACACTACGAGTCCCAGCAGGCGTTGGGAAAAGCCAGAAAGAAGCTCATTGGAGGATTTTCAAATGAGTGTCAGCTGATATGCAAATCATTGGAGCGAGCATATGAGTAAGGAACCATACAAAATGCGTCAGGCGAACACTCGAGGTTGAAGTGCTGGAGTTGCCCTAATGAACAGATTGCGGTCTACAGAGTGCACCCTCAAGTGCTGAGCATACGAACAGGAATATTGTCGCGCCCGTTCAAGGTGTAGGAGGGTAGCACCACCCCAGGATTGCCAAAGGGGGCCACGGCACGCAATTCATGTCGTCGCCGTATGTGGGGGACTGAATTGAAGATGGGCATCAGCGGCACATCACGGCGCAATCAGTGCCGAAGGACTATACACTTACCTAATCTCATTTGAGCAAGAGGCGGCGGCTGACACTACGAGTCCCAGCAGGCGTTGGGAAAAGCCAGAAAGAAGCTCATTGGAGGATTTTCAAATGAGTGTCAGCTGATATGCAAATCATTGGAGTGAGCCTATGAGTAAGGAACCATCTGAAACGCGTCAGGCGAACACTCGAGGTTGAAGTGCTAGCGTTGCCCTAATGAACAGATTGCGGTCTACAGAGTGCACCCTCAAGTGCTGAGCATACGAACAGGAATATTGTCGCGCCCGCTCAAGGCGTAGGAGGGTAGCACCA
The DNA here is from genome assembly GCF_964204655.1 of Triturus cristatus. Classification (NCBI taxonomy): domain Eukaryota; kingdom Metazoa; phylum Chordata; class Amphibia; order Caudata; family Salamandridae; genus Triturus; species Triturus cristatus. The sequence goes on from NC_140588.1 coordinate 721,806,823, forward strand.
CCCCAGGATTGCCAAAGGGGGCCACAGCGCGCAATTCATGTCGTCGCCGTATGTGGGGGACTGAATTGAAGATGGGCATCAGCGGCACATCACGGCGCAATCAGTGCCGAAGAACTATACACTTACCTAATCTCATTTGAGCAAGAGGCGGCGGCTGACACTACGAGTCCCAGCAGGCGTTGGGAAAAGCCAGAAAGAAGCTCATTGGAGGATTTTCAAATGAGTGTCAGCTGATATGCAAATCATTGGAGTGAGCCTATGAGTAAGGAACCATCTGAAACGCGTCAGGCGAACACTCGAGGTTGAAGTGCTAGCGTTGCCCTAATGAACAGATTGCGGTCTACAGAGTGCACCCTCAAGTGCTGAGCATACGAACAGGAATATTGTCGCGCCCGCTCAAGGCGTAGGAGGGTAGCACCACCCCAGGATTGCCAAAGCGGGCCACGGTGCGCAATTCATGTCATCGCCGTATGTGGGGGACTGAATTGAAGATGGGCATCAGCGGCACATCACGGCGCAATCAGTGCCGAAGGACTATACACTTACCTAATCTCATTTGAGCAAGAGGCGGCGGCTGACACTACGAGTCCCAGCAGGCGTTGGGAAAAGCCAGAAAGAAGCTCATTGGAGGATTTTCAAATGAGTGTCAGCTGATATGCAAATCATTGGAGTGAGCCTATGAGTAAGGAACCATCTGAAACGCGTCAGGCGAACACTCGAGGTTGAAGTGCTAGCGTTGCCCTCATGAACAGATAGCGGTCTACAGAGTGCACCCTCAAGTGCTGAGCATACGAACAGGAATATTGTCGCGCCCGCTCAAGGTGTAGGAGGGTAGCACCACCACAGGATTGCCAAAGGGGGCCACGGCTCACGATTCATGTCGTCGTCGTATGTGGGGGACTGAATTGAAGATGGGCATCAGGGGCACATCACGGCGCAATCAGTGCCGAAGGACTATACACTTACCTAATCTCATTTGAGCAAGAGGCGGCGGTTGACACTACGAGTCCCAGCAGGCGTTGGGAAAAGCCAGAAAGAAGCTCATTGGAGGATTTTCAAATGAGTGTCAGCTGATATGCAAATCATTGGAGTGAGCATATGAGTAAGGAACCATACAAAACGCGTCAGGCGAACACTCGAGGTTGAAGTGCTGGAGTTGCCCTAATGAACAGATTGCGGTCTACAGAGTGCACCCTCAAGTGCTGAGCATACGAACAGGAATATTGTCGCGCCCGTTCAAGGTGTAGGAGGGTAGCACCACCCCAGGATTGCCAAAGGGGGCCACGGCACGCAATTCATGTCGTCGCCGTATGTGGGGGACTGAATTGAAGATGGGCATCAGCGGCACATCACGGCGCAATCAGTGCCGAAGGACTATACACTTACCTAATCTCATTTGAGCAAGAGGCGGCGGCTGACACTACGAGTCCCAGCAGGCATTGGGAAAAGCCAGAAAGAAGCTCATTGGAGGATTTTCAAATGAGTGTCAGCTGATATGCAAATCATTGGAGTGAGCCTATGAGTAAGGAACCATCCGAAACGCGTCAGGCGAACAATCGAGGTTGAAGTGCTAGCGTTGCCCTAATGAACAGATTGCGGTCTACAGAGTGCACCCTCAAGTGCTGAGCATACGAACAGGAATATTGTCGCGCCCGCTCAAGGTGTAGGAGGGTAGCACCACCCCAGGATTGCCAAAGGGGGCCACGGCGCGCAATTCATGTCGTCGCCGTATGTGGGGGACTGAATTGAAGATGGGCATCAGTGGCACATCACAGCGCAATCAGTGCCGAAGGACTATACACTTACCTAATCTCATTTGAGCAACAGGCGGCGGCTGACACTACGAGCCCCAGCAGGCGTTGGGAAAAGCCAGAAAGAAGCTCATTGGAGGATTTTCAAATGAGGGTCAGCTGATATGCAAATCATTGGATTGAGCCTATGAGTAAGGAACCATCCGAAACGCGTCAGGCGAACACTCGAGGTTGAAGTGCTAGCGTTGCCCTAATGAACAGATTGCGGTCTACAGAGTGCACCCTCAAGTGCTAAGCATACGAACAGGAATATTGTCGCGCCCGCTCAAGGCGTAGGAGGGTAGCACCACCCCAGGAGTGCCAAAGGGGGCCACGGCGCGCAATTTATGTCGTCGCCGTATGTGGGGGTCTGAATTGAAGATGGGCATCAGCGGCACATCACGGCGCAATCAGTGCCGAAGGACTATACACTTACCTAATCTCATTTGAGCAAGAGGCGGCGGCTGACACTACGAGTCCCAGCAGGCGTTGGGAAAAGCCAGAAAGAAGCTCATTGGAGGATTTTCAAATGAGTGTCAGCTGATATGCAAATCATTGGAGTGAGCCTATGAGTAAGGAACCATCTGAAACGCGTCAGGCGAACACTCGAGGTTGAAGTGCTAGCGTTGCCCTAATGAACAGATAGCGGTCTACAGAGTGCACCTTCAAGTGCTGAGCATACGAACAGGAATATTGTCGCGCCCGCTCAAGGCGTAGGAGGGTAGCACCACCCCAGGATTGCCAAAGGGGGCCACGGCGCACGATTCATGTCGTCGCCGTATGTGGGGGACTGAATTGAAGATGGGCATCAGGGGCACATCACGGCGCAATCAGTGCCGAAGGACTATACACTTACCTAATCTCATTTGAGCAAGAGGCGGCGGTTGACACTACGAGTCCCAGCAGGCGTTGGGAAAAGCCAGAAAGAAGCTCATTGGAGGATTTTCAAATGAGTGTCAGCTGATATGCAAATCATTGGAGTGAGCATATGAGTAAGGAACCATACGAAACGCGTCAGGCGAACACTCGAGGTTGAAGTGCTGGAGTTGCCCTAATGAACAGATTGCGGTCTACAGAGTGCACCCTCAAGTGCTGAGCATACGAACAGGAATATTGTCGTGCCCGTTCAAGGCGTAGGAGGGTAGCACCACCCCAGGATTGCCAAAGGGGGCCACGGCACGCAATTCATGTCGTCGCCGTATGTGGGGGACTGAATTGAAAATGGGCATCAGCGGCACATCACGGCGCAATCAGTGCCGAAGGACTATACACTTACCTAATCTCATTTGAGCAAGAGGCGGCGGCTGACACTACGAGTCCCAGCAGGCATTGGGAAAAGCCAGAATGAAGCTCATTGGAGGATTTTCAAATGAGTGTCAGCTGATATGCAAATCATTGGAGTGAGCCTATGAGTAAGGAACCATCCGAAACGCGTCAGGCGAACAATCGAGGTTGAAGTGCTAGCGTTGCCCTAATGAACAGATTGCGGTCTACAGAGTGCACCCTCAAGTGCTGAGCATACGAACAGGAATATTGTCGCGCCCGCTCAAGGCGTAGGAGGGTAGCACCACCCCAGGATTGCCAAAGGGGGCCACGGCGCGCAATTCATGTCGTCGCCGTATGTGGGGGACTGAATTGAAGATGGGCATCAGCGGCACATCACAGCGCAATCAGTGCCGAAGGACTATACACTTACCTAATCTCATTTGAGCAACAGGCGGCGGCTGACACTACGAGCCCCAGCAGGCGTTGGGAAAAGCCAGAAAGAAGCTCATTGGAGGATTTTCAAATGAGGGTCAGCTGATATGCAAATCATTGTATTGAGCCTATGAGGAGGAACCATCTGAAACGCGTCAGGCGAACACTCGAGGTTGAAGTGCTAGCGTTGCCCTAATGAACAGATTGCGGTCTACAGAGTGCACCCTCAAGTGCTGAGCATACGAACAGGAATATTGTCGCACCCGCTCAAGGCGTAGGAGGGTAGCACCACCCCAGGATTGCCAAAGGGGGCCACGGCACACAATTTATGTTGTCGCCGTATGTGGGGGACTGAATTGAAGATGGGCATCAGCGGCACATCACGGCGCAATCAGTGCCGAAGGACTATACACTTACCTAATCTCATTTGAGCAAGAGGTGGCGGCTGACACTACGAGTCCCAGCAGGCGTTGGGAAAAGACAGAAAGAAGCTCATTGGAGGATTTTCAAATGAGTGTCAGCTGATATGCAAATCATTGGAGTGAGCCTATGAGTAAGGAACCATCCGAAACGCGTCAGGCGAACACTCGAGGTTGAAGTGCTAGCGTTGCCCTAATGAACAGATTGCGGTCTACAGAGTGCACCCTCAAGTGCTGAGCATACGAACAGGAATATTGTCGCGCCCGCTCAAGGCGTACGAGGGTAGCACCACCCCAGGATTGCCAAAGGGGGCCACGGCGCACGATTCATGTCGTCGCCGTATGTGGGGGACTGAATTGAAGATGGGCATCAGGGGCACATCACGGCGCAATCAGTGCCGAAGGACTATACACTTACCTAATCTCATTTGAGCAAGAGGCAGCGGTTGACACTACGAGTCCCAGCAGGCGTTGGGAAAAGACAGAAAGAAGCTCATTGGAGGATTTTCAAATGAGTGTCAGCTGATATGCAAATCATTGGAGTGAGCATATGAGTAAGGAACCATACGAAACGCGTCAGGCGAACACTCGAGGTTGAAGTGCTGGAGTTGCCCTAATGAACAGATTGCGGTCTACAGAGTGCACCCTCAAGTGCTGAGCATACGAACAGGAATATTGTCGCGCCCGCTCAAGGTGTAGGAGGGTAGCACCACCACAGGATTGCCAAAGGGGGCCACGGCTCACGATTCATGTCGTCGTCGTATGTGGGGGACTGAATTGAAGATGGGCATCAGGGGCACATCACGGCGCAATCAGTGCCGAAGGACTATACACTTACCTAATCTCATTTGAGCAAGAGGCGGCGGTTGACACTACGAGTCCCAGCAGGCGTTGGGAAAAGCCAGAAAGAAGCTCATTGGAGGATTTTCAAATGAGTGTCAGCTGATATGCAAATCATTGGAGTGAGCATATGAGTAAGGAACCATACAAAACGCGTCAGGCGAACACTCGAGGTTGAAGTGCTGGAGTTGCCCTAATGAACAGATTGCGGTCTACAGAGTGCACCCTCAAGTGCTGAGCATACGAACAGGAATATTGTCGCGCCCGTTCAAGGTGTAGGAGGGTAGCACCACCCCAGGATTGCCAAAGGGGGCCACGGCACGCAATTCATGTCGTCGCCGTATGTGGGGGACTGAATTGAAGATGGGCATCAGCGGCACATCACGGCGCAATCAGTGCCGAAGGACTATACACTTACCTAATCTCATTTGAGCAAGAGGCGGCGGCTGACACTACGAGTCCCAGCAGGCATTGGGAAAAGCCAGAAAGAAGCTCATTGGAGGATTTTCAAATGAGTGTCAGCTGATATGCAAATCATTGGAGTGAGCCTATGAGTAAGGAACCATCCGAAACGCGTCAGGCGAACAATCGAGGTTGAAGTGCTAGCGTTGCCCTAATGAACAGATTGCGGTCTACAGAGTGCACCCTCAAGTGCTGAGCATACGAACAGGAATATTGTCGCGCCCGCTCAAGGTGTAGGAGGGTAGCACCACCCCAGGATTGCCAAAGGGGGCCACGGCGCGCAATTCATGTCGTCGCCGTATGTGGGGGACTGAATTGAAGATGGGCATCAGTGGCACATCACAGCGCAATCAGTGCCGAAGGACTATACACTTACCTAATCTCATTTGAGCAACAGGCGGCGGCTGACACTACGAGCCCCAGCAGGCGTTGGGAAAAGCCAGAAAGAAGCTCATTGGAGGATTTTCAAATGAGGGTCAGCTGATATGCAAATCATTGGATTGAGCCTATGAGTAAGGAACCATCCGAAACGCGTCAGGCGAACACTCGAGGTTGAAGTGCTAGCGTTGCCCTAATGAACAGATTGCGGTCTACAGAGTGCACCCTCAAGTGCTAAGCATACGAACAGGAATATTGTCGCGCCCGCTCAAGGCGTAGGAGGGTAGCACCACCCCAGGAGTGCCAAAGGGGGCCACGGCGCGCAATTTATGTCGTCGCCGTATGTGGGGGACTGAATTGAAGATGGGCATCAGCGGCACATCACGGCGCAATCAGTGCCGAAGGACTATACACTTACCTAATCTCATTTGAGCAAGAGGCGGCGGCTGACACTACGAGTCCCAGCAGGCGTTGGGAAAAGCCAGAAAGAAGCTCATTGGAGGATTTTCAAATGAGTGTCAGCTGATATGCAAATCATTGGAGTGAGCCTATGAGTAAGGAACCATCTGAAACGCGTCAGGCGAACACTCGAGGTTGAAGTGCTAGCGTTGCCCTAATGAACAGATAGCGGTCTACAGAGTGCACCTTCAAGTGCTGAGCATACGAACAGGAATATTGTCGCGCCCGCTCAAGGCGTAGGAGGGTAGCACCACCCCAGGATTGCCAAAGGGGGCCACGGCGCACGATTCATGTCGTCGCCGTATGTGGGGGACTGAATTGAAGATGGGCATCAGGGGCACATCACGGCGCAATCAGTGCCGAAGGACTATACACTTACCTAATCTCATTTGAGCAAGAGGCGGCGGTTGACACTACGAGTCCCAGCAGGCGTTGGGAAAAGCCAGAAAGAAGCTCATTGGAGGATTTTCAAATGAGTGTCAGCTGATATGCAAATCATTGGAGTGAGCATATGAGTAAGGAACCATACGAAACGCGTCAGGCGAACACTCGAGGTTGAAGTGCTGGAGTTGCCCTAATGAACAGATTGCGGTCTACAGAGTGCACCCTCAAGTGCTGAGCATACGAACAGGAATATTGTCGTGCCCGTTCAAGGCGTAGGAGGGTAGCACCACCCCAGGATTGCCAAAGGGGGCCACGGCACGCAATTCATGTCGTCGCCGTATGTGGGGGACTGAATTGAAAATGGGCATCAGCGGCACATCACGGCGCAATCAGTGCCGAAGGACTATACACTTACCTAATCTCATTTGAGCAAGAGGCGGCGGCTGACACTACGAGTCCCAGCAGGCATTGGGAAAAGCCAGAATGAAGCTCATTGGAGGATTTTCAAATGAGTGTCAGCTGATATGCAAATCATTGGAGTGAGCCTATGAGTAAGGAACCATCCGAAACGCGTCAGGCGAACAATCGAGGTTGAAGTGCTAGCGTTGCCCTAATGAACAGATTGCGGTCTACAGAGTGCACCCTCAAGTGCTGAGCATACGAACAGGAATATTGTCGCGCCCGCTCAAGGCGTAGGAGGGTAGCACCACCCCAGGATTGCCAAAGGGGGCCACGGCGCGCAATTCATGTCGTCGCCGTATGTGGGGGACTGAATTGAAGATGGGCATCAGCGGCACATCACAGCGCAATCAGTGCCGAAGGACTATACACTTACCTAATCTCATTTGAGCAACAGGCGGCGGCTGACACTACGAGCCCCAGCAGGCGTTGGGAAAAGCCAGAAAGAAGCTCATTGGAGGATTTTCAAATGAGGGTCAGCTGATATGCAAATCATTGTATTGAGCCTATGAGGAGGAACCATCTGAAACGCGTCAGGCGAACACTCGAGGTTGAAGTGCTAGCGTTGCCCTAATGAACAGATTGCGGTCTACAGAGTGCACCCTCAAGTGCTGAGCATACGAACAGGAATATTGTCGCACCCGCTCAAGGCGTAGGAGGGTAGCACCACCCCAGGATTGCCAAAGGGGGCCACGGCACACAATTTATGTTGTCGCCGTATGTGGGGGACTGAATTGAAGATGGGCATCAGCGGCACATCACGGCGCAATCAGTGCCGAAGGACTATACACTTACCTAATCTCATTTGAGCAAGAGGTGGCGGCTGACACTACGAGTCCCAGCAGGCGTTGGGAAAAGACAGAAAGAAGCTCATTGGAGGATTTTCAAATGAGTGTCAGCTGATATGCAAATCATTGGAGTGAGCCTATGAGTAAGGAACCATCCGAAACGCGTCAGGCGAACACTCGAGGTTGAAGCGCTAGCGTTGCCCTAATGAACAGATTGCGGTCTACAGAGTGCACCCTCAAGTGCTGAGCATACGAACAGGAATATTGTCGCGCCCGCTCAAGGCGTAGGAGGGTAGCACCACCCCAGGATTGCCAAAGGGGGCCACGGCGCACGATTCATGTCGTCGCCGTATGTGGGGGACTGAATTGAAGATGGGCATCAGGGGCACATCACGGCGCAATCAGTGCCGAAGGACTATACACTTACCTAATCTCATTTGAGCAAGAGGCGGCGGTTGACACTACGAGTCCCAGCAGGCGTTGGGAAAAGCCAGAAAGAAGCTCATTGGAGGATTTTCAAATGAGTGTCAGCTGATATGCAAATCATTGGAGTGAGCATATGAGTAAGGAACCATACGAAACGCGTCAGGCGAACACTCGAGGTTGAAGTGCTGGAGTTGCCCTAATGAACAGATTGCGGTCTACAGAGTGCACCCTCAAGTGCTGAGCATACGAACAGGAATATTGTCGCGCCCGTTCAAGGCGTAGGAGGGTAGCACCACCCCAGGATTGCCAAAGGGGGCCACGGCACGCAATTCATGTCGTCGCCGTATGTGGGGGACTGAATTGAAAATGGGCATCAGCGGCACATCACGGCGCAATCAGTGCCGAAGGACTATACACTTACCTAATCTCATTTGAGCAAGAGGCGGCGGCTGACACTACGAGTCCCAGCAGGCATTGGGAAAAGCCAGAAAGAAGCTCATTGGAGGATTTTCAAATGAGTGTCAGCTGATATGCAAATCATTGGAGTGAGCCTATGAGTAAGGAACCATCCGAAACGCGTCAGGCGAACAATCGAGGTTGAAGTGCTAGCGTTGCCCTAATGAACAGATTGCGGTCTACAGAGTGCACCCTCAAGTGCTGAGCATACGAACAGGAATATTGTCGCGCCCGCTCAAGGCGTAGGAGGGTAGCACCACCCCAGGATTGCCAAAGGGGGCCACGGCGCGCAATTCATGTCGTCACCGTATGTGGGGGACTGAATTGAAGATGGGCATCAGCGGCACATCACAGCGCAATCAGTGCCGAAGGACTATACACTTACCTAATCTCATTTGAGCAACAGGCGGCGGCTGACACTACGAGCCCCAGCAGGCGTTGGGAAAAGCCAGAAAGAAGCTCATTGGAGGATTTTCAAATGAGGGTCAGCTGATATGCAAATCATTGGATTGAGCCTATGAGGAGGAACCATCTGAAACGCGTCAGGCGAACACTCGAGGTTGAAGTGCTAGCGTTGCCCTAATGAACAGATTGCGGTCTACAGAGTGCACCCTCAAGTGCTGAGCATACGAACAGGAATATTGTCGCACCCGCTCAAGGCGTAGGAGGGTAGCACCACCCCAGGATTGCCAAAGGGGGCCACGGCGCACAATTTATGTCGTCGCCGTATGTGGGGGACTGAATTGAAGATGGGCATCAGCGGCACATCACGGCGCAATCAGTGCCGAAGGACTATACACTTACCTAATCTCATTTGAGCAAGAGGTGGCGGCTGACACTACGAGTCCCAGCAGGCATTGGGAAAAGACAGAAAGAAGCTCATTGGAGGATTTTCAAATGAGTGTCAGCTGATATGCAAATCATTGGAGTGAGCCTATGAGTAAGGAACCATCCGAAACGCGTCAGGCGAACACTCGAGGTTGAAGTGCTAGCGTTGCCCTAATGAACAGATTGCGGTCTACAGAGTGCACCCTCAAGTGCTGAGCATACGAACAGGAATATTGTCGCGCCCGCTCAAGGCGTAGGAGGGTAGCACCACCCCAGGATTGCCAAAGGGGGCCACGGCGCGCAATTCATGTCGTCGCCGTATGTGGGGGACTGAATTGAAGATGGGCATCAGCGGCACATCACGGCGCAATCAGTGCCGAAGGACTATACACTTACCTAATCTCATTTGAGCAAGAGGCGGCGGCTGACACTACGAGTCCCAGCAGGCGTTGGGAAAAGCCAGAAAGAAGCTCATTGGAGGATTTTCAAATGAGTGTCAGCTGATATGCAAATCATTGGAGTGAGCCTATGAGTAAGGAACCATCCGAAACGCGTCAGGCGAACACTCGAGGTTGAAGTGCTAGCGTTGCCCTAATGATCAGATTGCGGTCTACAGAGTGCACCCTCAAGTGCTGAGCATACGAACAGGAATATTGTCGCGCCCACTCAAGGCGTAGGAGGGTAGCACCACCCCAGGATTGCCAAAGGGGGCCACGGCGTGCAATTCATGTCATCGCCATATGTGGGGGACTGAATTGAAGATGGGCATCAGCGGCACATCACGGCACAATCAGTGCCGAAGGACTATACACTTACCTAATCTCATTTGAGCAAGAGGCGGTGGCTGACACTACGAGTCCCAGCAGGCGTTGGGAAAAGCCAGAAAGAAGCTCATTGGAGGATTTTCAAATGAGTGTCAGCTGATATGCAAATCATTGGAGTGAGCCTATGAGTAAGGAACCATCTGAAACGCGTCAGGCGAACACTCGAGGTTGAAGTGCTAGCGTTGCCCTAATGAACAGATTGCGGTCTACAGAGTGCACCCTCAAGTGCTGAGCATACGAACAGGAATATTGTCGCGCCCGCTCAAGGCGTAGGAGGGTAGCACCACCCCAGGATTGCCAAAGGGGGCCACGGCACGCAATTCATGTCGTCGCCGTATGTGGGGGACTGAATTGAAGATGGGCATCAGCGGCACATCACGGCGCATTCAGTGCCGAAGGACTATACACTTACCTAATCTCATTTGAGCAAGAGGCGGGGGCTCACACTACGAGTCCCAACAGGCGTTGGGAAAAGCCAGAAAGAAGCTCATTGGAGGATTTTCAAATGAGTGTCAGCTGATATGCAAATCATTGGAGTGAGCATATGAGTAAGGAACCATACGAAACGCGTCAGGCGAACACTCGAGGTTGAAGTGCTGGAGTTGCCCTAATGAACAGATTGCGGTCTACAGAGTGCACCCTCAAGTGCTGAGCATACGAACAGGAATATTGTCGCGCCCGTTCAAGGCATAGGAGGGTAGCACCACCCCAGGATTGCCAAAGGGGGCCACGGCACGCAATTCATGTCGTCGCCGTATGTGGGGGACTGAATTGAAGATGGGCATCAGCGGCACATCATGGCGCAATCAGTGCCGAAGGACTATACACTTACCTAATCACATTTGAGCAAGAGGCGGCGGCTGACACTACGAGTCCCAGCAGGCATTGGGAAAAGCCAGAAAGAAGCTCATTGGAGGATTTTCAAATGAGTGTCAGCTGATATGCAAATCATTGGAGTGAGCCTATGAGTAAGGAACCATCCGAAACGCGTCAGGCGAACAATCGAGGTTGAAGTGCTAGCGTTGCCCTAATGAACAGATTGCGGTCTACAGAGTGCACCCTCAAGTGCTAAGCATACGAACAGGAATATTGTCGCGCCCGCTCAAGGCGTAGGAGGGTAGCACCACCCCAGGAGTGCCAAAGGGGGCCACGGCGCGCAATTTATGTCGTCACCGTATGTGGGGGACTGAATTGAAGATGGGCATCAGCGGCACATCACGGCGCACTCAGTGCCGAAGGACTATACACTTACCTAATCTCATTTGAGCAAGAGGCGGCGGCTGACACTACGAGTCCCAGCAGGCGTTGGGAAAAGCCAGAAAGAAGCTCATTGGAGGATTTTCAAATGAGGGTCAGCTGATATGCAAATCATTGGAGTGAGCCTATGAGTAAGGAACCATCTGAAACGCGTCAGGCGAACACTCGAGGTTGAAGTGCTAGCGTTGCCCTAATGAACAGATAGCGGTCTACAGAGTGCACCCTCAAGTGCTGAGCATACGAACAGGAATATTGTCGCGCCCGCTCAAGGCGTAGGAGGGTAGCACCACCCCAGGATTGCCAAAGGGGGCCACGGCGCACGATTCATGTCGTCGCCGTATGTGGGGGACTGAATTGAAGATGGGCATCAGGGGCACATCACGGCGCAATCAGTGCCGAAGGACTATACACTTACCTAATCTCATTTGAGCAAGAGGCGGCGGTTGACACTACGAGTCCCAGCAGGCGTTGGGAAAAGCCAGAAAGAAGCTCATTGGAGGATTTTCAAATGAGTGTCAGCTGATATGCAAATCATTGGAGTGAGCATATGAGTAAGGAACCATACGAAACGCGTCAGGCGAACACTCGAGGTTGAAGTGCTGGAGTTGCCCTAATGAACAGATTGCGGTCTACAGAGTGCACCCTCAAGTGCTGAGCATACGAACAGGAATATTGTCGCGCCCGTTCAAGGCGTAGGAGGGTAGCACCACCCCAGGATTGCCAAAGGGGGCCACGGCACGCAATTCATGTCGTCGCCGTATGTGGGGGACTGAATTGAAAATGGGCATCAGCGGCACATCACGGCGCAATCAGTGCCGAAGGACTATACACTTACCTAATCTCATTTGAGCAAGAGGCGGCGGCTGACACTACGAGTCCCAGCAGGCATTGGGAAAAGCCAGAAAGAAGCTCATTGGAGGATTTTCAAATGAGTGTCAGCTGATATGCAAATCATTGGAGTGAGCCTATGAGTAAGGAACCATCCGAAACGCGTCAGGCGAACAATCGAGGTTGAAGTGCTAGCGTTGCCCTAATGAACAGATTGCGGTCTACAGAGTGCACCCTCAAGTGCTGAGCATACGAACAGGAATATTGTCGCGCCCGCTCAAGGCGTAGGAGGGTAGCACCACCCCAGGATTGCCAAAGGGGGCCACGGCGCGCAATTCATGTCGTCGCCGTATGTGGGGGACTGAATTGAAGATGGGCATCAGCGGCACATCACAGCGCAATCAGTGCCGAAGGACTATACACTTACCTAATCTCATTTGAGCAACAGGCGGCGGCTGACACTACGAGCCCCAGCAGGCGTTGGGAAAAGCCAGAAAGAAGCTCATTGGAGGATTTTCAAATGAGGGTCAGCTGATATGCAAATCATTGGATTGAGCCTATGAGGAGGAACCATCTGAAACGCGTCAGGCGAACACTCGAGGTTGAAGTGCTAGCGTTGCCCTAATGAACAGATTGCGGTCTACAGAGTGCACCCTCAAGTGCTGAGCATACGAACAGGAATATTGTCGCACCCGCTCAAGGCGTAGGAGGGTAGCACCACCCCAGGATTGCCAAAGGGGGCCACGGCGCACAATTTATGTCGTCGCCGTATGTGGGGGACTGAATTGAAGATGGGCATCAGCGGCACATCACGGCGCAATCAGTGCCGAAGGACTATACACTTACCTAATCTCATTTGAGCAAGAGGTGGCGGCTGACACTACGAGTCCCAGCAGGCGTTGGGAAAAGACAGAAAGAAGCTCATTGGAGGATTTTCAAATGAGTGTCAGCTGATATGCAAATCATTGGAGTGAGCCTATGAGTAAGGAACCATCCGAAACGCGTCAGGCGAACACTCGAGGTTGAAGTGCTAGCGTTGCCCTAATGAACAGATTGCGGTCTACAGAGTGCACCCTCAAGTGCTGAGCATACGAACAGGAATATTGTCGCGCCCGCTCAAGGCGTAGGAGGGTAGCACCACCCCAGGATTGCCAAAGGGGGCCACGGCGCGCAATTCATGTCGTCGCCGTATGTGGGGGACTGAATTGAAGATGGGCATCAGCGGCACATCACGGCGCAATCAGTGCCGAAGGACTATACACTTACCTAATCTCATTTGAGCAAGAGGCGGCGGCTGACACTACGAGTCCCAGCAGGCGTTGGGAAAAGCCAGAAAGAAGCTCATTGGAGGATTTTCAAATGAGTGTCAGCTGATATGCAAATCATTGGAGTGAGCCTATGAGTAAGGAACCATCCGAAACGCGTCAGGCGAACACTCGAGGTTGAAGTGCTAGCGTTGCCCTAATGAACAGATTGCGGTCTACAGAGTGCACCCTCAAGTGCTGAGCATACGAACAGGAATATTGTCGCGCCCACTCAAGGCGTAGGAGGGTAGCACCACCCCAGGATTGCCAAAGGGGGCCACGGCGCGCAATTCATGTCGTCGCCGTATGTGGGGGACTGAATTGAAGATGGGCATCAGGGGCACATCACGGCGCAATCAGTGCCGAAGGACTATACACTTACCTAATCTCATTTGAGCAAGAGGCGGTGGCTGACACTACGAGTCCCAGCAGGCGTTGGGAAAAGCAAGAAAGAAGCTCATTGGAGGATTTTCAAATGAGTGTCAGCTGATATGCAAATCATTGGAGTGAGCCTATGAGTAAGGAACCATCTGAAACGCGTCAGGCGAACACTCGAGGTTGAAGTGCTAGCGTTGCCCTAATGAACAGATTGCGGTCTACAGAGTGCACCCTCAAGTGCTGAGCACACGAACAGGAATATTGTCGCGCCCGCTCAAGGCGTAGGAGGGTAGCACCACCCCAGGATTGCCAAAGGGGGCCACGGCACGCAATTCATGTCGTCGCCGTATGTGGGGGACTGAATTGAAGATGGGCATCAGCGGCACATCACGGCGCATTCAGTGCCGAAGGACTATACACTTACCTAATCTCATTTGAGCAAGAGGCGGGGGCTGACACTACGAGTCCCAGCAGGCGTTGGGAAAAGCCAGAAAGAAGCTCATTGGAGGATTTTCAAATGAGTGTCAGCTGATATGCAAATCATTGGAGTGAGCCTATGAGTAAGGAACCATCCGAAACGCGTCAGGCGAACTCTCGAGGTTGAAGTGCTGGCGTTGCCCTAATGAACAGATTGCGGTCTACAGAGTGCACCCTCAAGTGCTGAGCATACGAACAGGAATATTGTCGCGCCCGCTCAAGGCGTAGGAGGGTAGCACCACCCCAGGATTGCCAAAGGGTGGCCACGGTGCGCAATTCATTTCATCGCCGTATGTGGGGGACTGAATTGAAGATGGGCATCAGCGGCACATCACGGCGCAATCAGTGCCGAAGGACTATACACTTACCTAATCTCATTTGAGCAAGAGGCGTCGGCTGACACTACGAGTCCCAGCAGGCATTGGGAAAAGCCAGAAAGAAGCTCATTGGACGATTTTCAAATGAGTGTCAGCTGATATGCAAATCATTGGAGTGAGCCTATGAGTAAGGAACTATCCGAAACGCGTCAGTCGAACACTCGAGGTTGAAGTGCTAGCGTTGCCCTATGAACAGATTGCGGTCTACAGAGTGCACCCTCAAGTGCTGAGCATACGAACAGGAATATATATATATACATATATATATATATATATATATACATCTGAAAAAAACCATAGGTTTCACACACGTTATAGTTACGAATTAGCATTTAAAAAACCTTGCAAATTAACTTTAAAAACCATAGGTTTCACACATGTTATAGTTAGCTGGACATTTCGCTCGTAAAAAACCAATGAAATTCCCCCGTTATAGTTAGTGCAGGCAACTATAACTCACGCGACCGCAATCCTCTGCTGATGACGTCAGATATTACATCACTGTATTTAGACACTTATTTACCCATGTCTTCTTCCATTAATCTTTAGCTATACATATATTACAAATATTTATTTTTCATAAAGACACATATGTCATCAGTGATGTAATATCTGATGTCATCAGCAGAGGATTGCGGTCGAGTGAGTTATAGTTGCCTGCACTAACAATAAAGGGGGAATTTCATTTTTTTTCTACGAGTGAAATGTCCAGCTAACTATAACATGTATGAAACCTATGGTTTTTTTAGTGAATTTGCAAGGTTTTTTAAATGCTAATTCGTAACTATAACGTGTGTGAAGCCTATGGTTTTTTCAGTGAATTTCTACGGTTTTTTAAATGCTAAGTTATGTATTTATAAAAAAAAAAATTCAGGTTTTTCACCGTGCGCGCACCGTGCGCGCGCTGTGGGCGCTCGGTGCGCCCACAGCGGTTCGCAGTGCATGCCGTGCGCGCGCGGTGCGCGCACCTCGCGATTTAAAAAAAATAAATTGGGTTTTTTCTCCCTTGGGGGTTCTTCTGTGACCCCCTGACCAAGGCTAGGGGGTCAGGAACTGTCAACTCTGCCCCCTTTTCCAATCTCCACCTTTGTTTTTCACCACCTCACACTGCGAGAGACAAAATGGCGGCCGACACTTCCTGGTTTCGACCGATTCGAATGTTTACCGACATCTAACAACCAATCAGAATTGCACTCGCGCACGGCAGGGTGCGCGCACAGTGCGCGCACGGTGCGCGCGTATAGATATTGATATGCTTTTAAATGCTATTTTCACAGGAAATACTGAACAGATTTACACCAGACCTGCAAAAGGCACTTCCTTGACCTCATGGCTACCTCTCTGCCAAATTTCACGTAATTCTGTTCAGCCGTTCGGGCTGTAGCTGCGACTAAAGGTCCTATGGAAAAATGCATGGGGAAAACGCGTTTTGGGACCCCCCCTTTTTCTCGGCCCCCGTTTGACGAATCACCCCGAGACTTTCAGGGTAGGAGCTGAATGGAGCGCCCCATTTGTTTTGAAAATTTCGCGAGGATTCGTCAACCGGCGCCAAAGTTATTCTAAATAGAATTTTGAGATTTCCTATGGAAACTAGGTTGTAACTATAACTATCTACTGGCACCTGGCCTTCATCAGTGTTAGTTACCACAAAACTTTTTCACCTTTAAATAAGATCACATTTGATTTGATAATTCAGAAAGTCATGAAAACAAACAAAGGACATTCGACTCTCTAGTATATAATGTCATAGCGACTATCTTTGCCTGGCTATTGTTCGTATCCGTATTCTGTGTGAATAATAACGTTTTTTAATTCATAGTGCATATGTGGGACGCAACTTCTCCACATTCAAACAGATTATTGATTGCGTTGTCCCACACGGATCCTCAACTCGTTTTAGGGCTGTCCTGTTTGGTAAGATAAATTCCTCCCCAAGACGTAAACATTGCGCTCATTTCATCATACAAATAACTTTACATTCTTTACAGTCACGCCCATAATGGGCACTTGTATCATAGAGTTCCTATGAGAATATGAATGTTTTAACATCTAGTTTTCAAATAGCGCACTCGATGGGCAAATGGACCTTAAAACCCAATGCACATATTTAGAATAACAAGGCCTTTTTACATAGTAAAAACTCACTATTAACATTTAAATGTGAAATTTTTAGCCTGGCTAATATGGTTTGATCTATGATTATAAGGGTGTTTATCATAAATTCATTGACTCTCCCCAATCTCAATATATCTAGTTTCTTACATATTCCTTAACACACTTTTTTGCATATTATTTGCATATTCTTCACGAATTGTCGGAAACCAACAGGCCCAGATTTTGGAATTATTCTGCCCTCAATGGGTAGTTCCTGGCCCTGTTTTTATCCCACAAATTACCAGAGTTCTTCCTCACTGTTAAGTCCCCAGGGGGTATGGGTCCTAAGTTCGATAATGTATTTTGCTTCTGTCGTAACAGCCTCAACCTGTCTCCTCCCCTTTCTTTTATTGGGACCTGGTCAAGACAAAAATATTGTAATTTATCACTGCGTGAATAATGGACCTCAGCAAAGTGTCTCGCTACTGGATATGCACTTATCATTATTTGTGATTGCCCGTGTGTGGTCCAAGATGCACTTTTTTTTTGCTGGATGAATGGTACTTCCAATATACTGGAGACCACACGGGCAAACCAAACAGTACACCATGAAACTGGTATGTAAGGAAGAGGTAACTCAGGATAAGTTAGGAAGGTAAGAAGTTTATTCCAAGAAATAGATCCCATCCACATCAGAAGGTCTTGCAGGGATGAAAGCCAGGTTTCAACTGCTCAGCAGCTGTCCACATCATCACAAGCTTTACAAATCATAACATTCTTAAGCACCTGGCAACAGGTGTAGAATCTTAAGATGCCGCACATCCCCATCCTTTATAAATAGGGGTGGGCGGAATTTGCGAAAGTGACTTTCGCGAAAATGTTAAAAATCTCCGCAAACACGCGGAAATATCGTGAAGATGCGGAAGTTTTTTTCCCGCCCGTTCGCTGTATTTTCTGCGTGGTCGCGGCTCGCCAACTTACCCATGCGGTTGCTTGCGGGCGCGGCCATCTTGTTTTCACTCTTCTCGCGGTGCATGATCGCGAGAAGAAAGACGTGATCGCACGACCAATGACATTACTGCGGGCGCGAACTGTCACGAGACAGCGCAAATGGCCATCAACAATCCAACATCTCGTGGAGAACGCGACCGGATCGGGAAAACTTGTCGGCGAACGCCGGGATTCAGGTAAGGCGACCGCGCGCGCGCGAGAATGTATTATTTTACAGCGCGAGCAAGAAACAAATTATCGCTAAGCTGCGGAATGCAGAAATGTTTACATTTTCGCGCTCTCCGCGGAACGCGAAAATGTCAAATTATCGCAATTTCCGCGAGCGGAACGGAAATTTAGCCCAGGCCTATTTATAAACAAACAAAAGAAAGTTATGCATCAACACTATAATACAAGAAAATCTATTTAACAAAATCTTTCAAAAATTTAGGAGGAGAAGAAACTCTAGAAGATCTGCGAATGCCATCCGGAATATGAGAAGAGTCATTAGAACTAGCGTTATCAGGGCTACACAGAAAGTCTTTCCCAACCACCACTTTTCCCTGTTCAAATTCCAAATACGGTGATCAGCAGTTTTAACAGCATTGTTGAATATTTTAATAACTTGAATGGGTTTCAAAAACGCTGAAGATGATTTTCTCTTGGATGGATTTTTTATGAAAACCCAATCCCCAATTTTTACAGATTTTTTTTAATACATTTTCTTAAGTCATCAAGTCTCTTTCTAGATTCAACTTTCTTAGAGTCACTTAATTGCCAGTTACCCTTTTGATTTTCAGAAAATAAGTCTGGTTGCATATTATTGACCCAAGGAGGTGCAACCAAGGTATTGGGGCACCTAGCTCGGAACAATTCAAACGGGGTCCTATTTGTGACAGAGTGTGGTGATAACCTGTAAGCCTCAACCTTTTTCCAAATTTGGGTGTGTCAATCTAAACCTGCTGACCGTGCCATGTCAATAGTTTCCTTTAATACATGATTAAACCTTTCAACCATTCCATTGGTTTCTGGGTGGTACAAAGAAGATTTTTTGTGTTTAATACCATGTCTAGATAAAAAGGATTCCATTTATCTGGACACTAATTGGACACCATTGTCAGTAAGGATGGTTGAAGGTATCCCTTCTCTGGCGAAGAGCTTTTCCAAAAATGTGATTACATGTTTGGTCTCAATCCCTCAAAAAATGGCTATTTCTGGCCATCTCGAGAAGAAATCGACCAAAACAAAAACATACCACTCAATACCAGAAGAGTGTATAGGGCCAAGAATATCTAAACCCACTTCTTTCCAAGGTGCATCAGGTCTATCCTTTATGCTCATGGATTGTACTTTGGGTTTGGCTACTCTTTCACTAAAAGCACACTCAACACAATCTCTTATCTTACGCTCTACCTGTAAATCCATGCCTGCCCACCAATAAGACAACCTCAGTCTCTCTTTTGTCTTAGAAATACCTTGATGTGTCATATGTGCAAGAAAGATAAGTTCTTCCCTAATTGAAGTGGGAGGAATGAGTCTCAAACCACTGAGAAGCAAACCATTGCGTTCAGACAACTGGTCTCTGACATGGCAAAATTTCCCGAGATTTTCATCACCCTTGGGTTTCACTTTCCAACCCCTGTTGACACTTTGTAAAACTTTCATTAAATCAACATCTTCTCGCAAAGCTTTCTCCCATCTGTCTTTCCCAATTATATTTTCATCAATGGCACACACCATTTCCTCATCCTGTTCAATTTCATCATCAAGATCTACCTCATCTTTGACAACAAGTCGAGATAAAGCATCAGCCACTTTGTTTTCAACTCCAAGCAAATATTTGACATCAAAATTGTAATCTTGCAAACCAACAACCCATTTTGTGATTCGACTTGAGACTGCATTTATGCCCTTGTTTTTAAAAATCTCGCACAAAGGCTTATGATTGGTGCTGACCTCAAACACACCACCCCATAGGAAATTCTTTAATTTCTTTATTGACAAATATACGGCAAGAGCTTCCCTCTCTACTACGGAGCAACGTAGCTCTGCACCACGCAAACTCCTTGACAAGAAAAGTATGACATGTTCATGAGAGTGGTCCTTTGCAAAAGTACCGCTCCAAGCCCCTTCAAACTGGCGTCGGTGATTAAAATAGATTTCTTCTCTGGATCAAAACTACATAATCTGGGAGCAGCTTTTAACTTCTCTTTGAGAGTAAAAAATTCCTGTTCACACCTATTATCCCAAATAAATTCACAACCTTTGCGGAGTAAGGCCCTCATATGAACGCACAAGGAGGCAAACCCATTAATAAATGTACTGTAATATTCCACCATCCCTAAGAAGCTCATCAGTTCCTTCTTATTTGTGGGAGAGGCCATCTTCTGTATGGCAACAATCAAACTTTCTTTAGGCAAAACATCCCCTTCTGAAATAGTGTGGCCCAAATATTCAATCGAGCTTCTCCTGAATTTGCATTTATCAATTTTTACCGTTAAATTGGACTCATTCAACCTGTTCAATACCATGAAAAGCTTCTCATCATGTTCTCTGTTATCAGTTCCAAAAATCAATATATCATCCTGATAAACTCTAACGCCTGTAAGACCTGTTAAAACATTCTCCAGAACTCTCTGAAAAACTGAGGCCGTCGATACGAGACCAAAAGGAAGCCTTGCAAAACGAAATGTTCCAAAAGGAGTAACAAATGCTGTTAAGTCTTTGTACTCATCATCTAACCTAATTTGATGGTAAGCTGACCTCAGGTTGATGGTACTGAAAACTTTTGCACCTTTCAACAACATTAACATATCATTGATTTTTGGTAATGGATATCGGTCCACCACAACATTTTTATTCAACTCGCGAAGGTCCACACATAGACGAAGAGACCCATCCCCTTATTTTGCGGCGACTACTGGAGCAACCCATTGAGTTGCTTCCACATCCTCAATTATTCCTTCTGCTTTAAGTCACTCTAATTCACCTTTGACTTGTTCTCTAACTGCAACAGGTACATTCCTAACCTTGCAGGATACAGGTTTAGCATTATCAAACATGAGAATGTGATGAACGTAATCTTTGAGACAGCCCAACTTATCAGAAAAGACATTCGGAAACTTGTTTCTTAACACAGTTGAAAATTCTTTGCTTGCATCGTCATCAATATCAGAAATTGAGTTGGAATTAAAGTTCTTATTCCAAAAAATAGATTCCATCCACATCAGAAGGTCTTGCAGGGATGAAAGCCAGGTTTCAACTGCTCAGCAGCTGTTCACATCATAACAAGCTTTACAGATCATAACATTCTTAAGCACCTGGCAACAGGTGTAGAAACTTAAGATGCCACATGGTATTACAATTCACAAATTTATCAATCAGGTGTTTTGCTTTTTTACCAGGGACACTATACTCTTTCACTTTTGTGCTATTTTTACAAGCTTTGCATGTAGCACATGGAAAAACTCCCACTACAGGTGTTCGTATTGTCGGTGCTGACTCTGTAAAGTGACTATGTACCAATATATCCTTTAGTGATATACTTTTGGGATATGTGACATCTGGTCTATTTGGCAATAGTCTTGCAATCATGGTATCTGTCAACAAAACCTTCCAGTTCTTTTGTATTAGATCTCTAATTTGGTGGGATTCTGATGAGAAGCCTAGAATTAGTCTTGTGGGTTCAGTATTGCTTTTTGACTCAGGTATCTCAGCTGATTTGTAAGTGAGAAATGATTGTCTATCAGTAATTTGCACCCTCATTGCGGTGTCATGGAGTACATGATTTTGATAACCTCTCTGTTTAAATCTACTGAGTGATTCATTCACAGCTATTGTTTTATCCTCCGGGAGTGTGCAATTTCTCTTTGATCGCAGCAACTCCCCATACGGGATGCTGTTGATTAAACTGCGTGGGTGCTGACTTTTAAAGTGTAGTCCCTGCTGTCAGTTTCCTGTATATTTTTTATTCAGATCCTATCTTCTGCCACAAATACCATTAGGTCCAAAAATGGGACTTCTACACTACTGATATTACTTGTGAACCTGAGATTAAGTATGTTGTTATTCAGAATCCCAATATATATATATGACAAACACGATTTTCTTCTGCTGAAGTGACCGGAGGGACACAACGGGGATACCAGGAGAAGTACTTTATTGAAAGCAATAGCATCACGCTTTTCGGCGTGTATTGCTTTCTCAAATGCCATAAAACATCAAAGTCTCTCACCAGCTGTCTTTAAATGTTCATACCCTCTCACGTTGTTAGCGACACACCAGCTGAGCCGAGTTAATTGGTGGGGCATTGCTGCAGTCTGCATCGGCGAACTACAGTTCCCAGCAAGGAATATATATTCACTGAAATAAACACAGGTTTCAAGGACGTTATAGTTAGTTGGACATTTCACTCGTACAAAACCAGAGAAATTCGGACATTATAGTTAGTTGAGCTAAGTATAACTCGCGCTCCGGCAATGCACTGCTGATGACATCACATATTACATCACTCATGACATGGTCAGTGACATCACTGATGACATGTCAAATTACATCACTGATGACATCACCGATGACATCATCAAGTGACTGTGTGTTTCTGTAAAGTTTAAATATGTTTTATATATATTTAGTCCACGATGTATTGAAGATGAGTGGGTGTATGACTGTCTGAATGGATGATTTAGTAGGCACATGACTGACTGTATAAGTGAGTGATTAAACGTGTCTTACTGAATGCAAGGGTTAGTGACTAAACTGTGTGAATGTCTGTATCAGTCAGTCTGTTGATGTGTAAGCAGTTGCATGGGTTGGTGAGTAGCTATATGAGTGTCTATACGGGTTATTGATTGCTTGCCCGAGTATCTGTATGGGTGCCTGATTGTCTGTGTGGGTGGGTGGGATGTGTGTGACTCACTGCATGGATGTGTGAGTGGGTGATTCACTGGGTGTATGGGATCAAGAGTGTGTCGGTGAGGGGCTGTATGGGTGGGTGAGTGTGTGTATGGCTGTGTTGGTGAGTGAATGGATGTCTCAGTGGTAAATGCATGAGTAACTACATATGTGAAATGCCATATATGTGAGTGTTGGAGTATAAATGACTATGTGTGAGAGTGAGTGATTGTGAGAATGGCTGTGTGGATGAGTGTGTGCTTGTGTCAGTGAATGTATAAGAGAGTAAGTATGTGTTCATATCTGTGTGAATAAGTGAAATGGTGTGTGTATAACTGTATAGGTGAGTAAATGGGAGTGTGATTGATTCGTTGCATGACTAACCAGCTGGGTAAGTAATTATATGGGTGAGTGGCAGTGTGTGAGTGTCTGTATAGGTTTATGAGTGCATATGCTAGTGGCTGTATTGATGAGTGACTGCATGTATGAGTGACTATATGGGTGAGTGAGTGGATGTGTGTGTGGACCTAGGAATCAGTGAGTGGGTATGTAGTAACTGGTATTGGTGTGTCTATGGTTTTGATAATGGCAGTCTGTATTTTAGAGTGGGTGTATCAGAGGTTATAATAGGTTGTGAGGAGGTGCATCAGAGGATCACATGGATGATGTCATCAGTGATGTCATCAGTGATGTCACTTGGATGTCATTAGTGATGTCATCAGTGATGTCACTGACCATGTCATGAGTGATGTAATATGTGATGTCCTCAGCATTGCATTGAGGGGGCGCGAGTTATACTTAGCTCAACTAACTATAACGGCTGAATTTCTCTGGTTTTTTATGAGTGAAATGTCCAACTAACTATAACGTCCCTGAAACCTGTGTTTTTTCAGTGAATTTCAAAGGTTTTATAAATTATAATTTCTAACTATAACTCCCTGAAACCTATGGTTTTTTCAGTGAATGTCAAAGTTTTGTAAATGCTAATTTCTAACTATACCATCCCTGAAACCTATATTTTTTTCAGTGAATTTCAAAGGTTTTTTAAATGCTAATTTCTAACTCTGCCTACAGTGGTAGGACATGTGCAGAAAGAGGAAGAAAGGTGCAGAAAGAAGCAAGAGAAATGCAGAAAGAACCAACAGAGGTGCAGAAGGAGGCCTTGATGCAAAGTCATCCCGTGCCCCCAACTTTTTGCTGACTGGTACTGGTAGTAACTGACTAACCAGGGCCAGAGCCAGTGCTATGCTGAAAGACACATAGAATATAGTGAACACGCCTATATACACTAGGGGACACTATGGGTTGGGGTACCGCTGTGATTGGCATGACCTCCCCTGTAAGGCTCTAGTACATAATAGGGCAGGGGGATTAAAACTACCTCTAACTCAGAGGTGCAGAAAGAGGCAAGAGAAGTACATAAAGAAGCAACAGAGGTGCCAAAAAAGGCAAGAGAGGTGCAGAAAGAGGCAGGAGGGGTGCAGAAAGTAGGAAGAAAAGTGTAGAAAGAGACAGGAGGGATGCAGAAAGAAGGAAGAGAAGTGCAGAAAGAGGCAAGAAAATTGCTAAAAGAAGCAACAGAGCTACAGAAAGAAGCAAGATAAGTACATAAGGAGACAAGTGAGGTGCAGAAAAAGCTAGAGCAGTGCAGAAAGAACCAGCAGAGGTGTAAAAAGAGGAAAGAGGGGTGTAAAAAAGGTAGGAGAGGTGCACAAAGAGGCAAGGGAGGTACAAAAAGAGGCAGGAGGGGTACAGAAAGAAAGAAGAGAAGTACAGATAGAAGCAACTAGGTGCTGAAAGAGGCACGGACAGTACAGAAAGAGCAAGAGAAGTGCAGAAAAAGGCAACTGAGGTACAGAAAGTGGCAAGAGAGGTGCAGAAACAGGCAGGAAAGGTTCAGAAAGAGGGAACAGGGGAGCAGAAAGATGCAAGAGTGGTGCAGAAAGAGAAAAGAGGGATGCAGAAAGAGACAAGAGGGGTGCAGAAAGAAGCAAGAACAGTGCAAAAAGAAGCAACAGAGGTGTAAAAAGAGGCTACAGAACTGCAGAATGAACCAACAGAGGTGCAAAAAGAGTCAAGAGTGGTACAGAAAGAGGTAGGAGAGATGCACAAGGAGGCAAGAGAGGTGCAGAGAGATGCAAGACAATTGCTGAAAAAAGCAACAGAGGTGTAGAAAGGAGCTAGAGAAGTGCAGAAAGAGGCACGTGAGGTACAGAAAGAAGCACGAGCAGTGCAGAAAAACCAACAGAGGTGCTGAAAGAGGCACAAAGGGTGCAGAAAGAGCAAGAGTAGTGCAGAAAGAGGTAACAGAGGTACAGAAAGAGAGAAGTGGGGTGCAGAAAGAAGCAAGAGATCTGTAGAAAAAAGCAACAGAGGTGCAGAAGAGGCAAGAGCAGTGCGGAAAGAACCAAGAAATAAGCCGAAAGAAGCAACAGAGGTGCAGAAGGAGGTACGAGGGGTGCAGAACGAAGAAAGATAAGTGAAGAAAGAAGCAACCGAGGTGCTGAAAGAGGCACGAAGGGTGCAGAAAGAGTCAAGAGAAGTGTAGAAAGAAGCAACAGAGGTACAGAAAGAGGCAAGATAGGTGCAGAAAGAAGCAAGTGAAGTGCAGAAAGAGGCAACAGAGGTGCAGAAAGACGTAAGAGAGGTGCAGTAAGAGGCATGAGAATTGCTGAAAGAAGCAACACAGGTTTAGAAAGAACCAACGCAGGTGCAAAATGAGGCAAGAGGGGGACAGAAAGAGGTAGGAGAGATACAGAAAGAGGCATGAGAGGTACAGAAAGAGGCAGGAGGGATGCAGAAAGAAGGAAGAAAAGTGCAGAAAGAGGCAAGAGAATTGCTGAAAGAAGCAACAGAGGTGTAGAAAGAAGCAAGAGAAGTGCAGAAAGAGGCAAGTAAGGTACAGAAAGAAGCAGGAGCAGTGCAGAGACAACCAACAGATATGCAAAAAGAGGCAAGAGGGGTACAGAAAAAGGTAGGAGGGATAGACAAAGAGGCAAGAGAGGTACAGAAAGAGGCAAGAGAGGTGCAGAAACAGGCAGGAAAGGTACAGAAAGAGGGAACAGTGGTGCAGATAGAGGCAAGTGAGGTGCAGAAAGAGGCAAAAGAAGTGCCGAAAGAAGCAACAGAGGTGCAGAAAGAGGCAAAAGGGATGCAGAAAGAGGCAAGAAATGTGCAGAAAGAGGCAACAGAGGTACAGAAAGAGGCAAGAGAGGTGCAGAAACAGGCAGGAAAGGTGCAGGAAGAGGGAACCAGGGTCCAGAAAGAGGCAAGAGATCTGAAGAAAAAAAGCAACAGAGGTGCTGAAAGAGGCAAGTGAGGTGCAGAAAGAGGCAAGAGATCTGCAGAAAAAAGCAAGAGAGATGCTGAAAGAGGCAGGTGAGGTGCAGAAAGAAGCAAGAGCGGTGTAGAAAGAAGGAAGAGAAGTACAGAAAAAATTAACAGAGGTACTGAAAGAGGCTCAAAGGGTGCGGAAAGAGCAAGAGAAGTGCAGAAAGAGGCAACAGAGGTACAGAAAGAGTCAAGAGAGGTGCAGAAAGAGAAAAGATGGGTGCAGAAAGAGGCCAGAGATCTGCAGAAAAAAGCAACAGATGGGCTGAAACAGGCGAGTGAGGTGCACAAAGAGGTAAGAGATCTGCAGAAAAAATCAAAAGAGAAGTTGAAAGAGGCAAGTGAGCTGCAGAAAGAAGCAAAAGAGGTGCAGAAAGAAGCATCAAAGGTACAGAAAGAGGCAGGTGGGTTATAGAAAGAGGAGAGAGAAGTGCAGAAAGAAGCAAAAAAGGTGCTCAAGGAGGCAAGAGGGATGCAGAAAGAGGCAAGAGCCGTGAAAAAAGAATCAAGAGAAGTGCAGAAAAAAGCAACTGAGGGGCTGAAAGAGGCACAAAGGGTGCAGAAAGAGGCAAGAGAAGTGCAGAAAAAGCAACAGAGGTACAAAGAGAGTCAAGAGTGGTGCAGGAAAAGGGAAGAGAGGTGTAGAAAGAGGAAGAGAGTTGTACAAAGAGGGAAGACTGGTGCAGAAAGAGGCAAGAGGGGTGCAGAAACAGGCAAGAGAAGTGCAGAAAGAGGCAAGTGAGATGCAGAAACAGGCAAGAAAGGTACAGAAAGAGGGATGACAAGTGCAGAAAGAGACAACAGGGGTGCAGAAAGAAGCAATACAGATGCAGAAAGAAGCATAGAAAGTGCAGAATGTAGCAACAGTGGTACAGAAAGAAGCAACAGAGGTGTAGAAGGAGGCAAGAGAACTGCAGAAAGAGGAAAGATATTTGCAGAAACAGGCAAAAGAGGTACATAAAGAGACAACAGGGGTGTAGAAAGAAGCAAGGCAGGTGCAGAAAGAAGCATTGAAAGTGCAGAATGAAGCAACAGGGGTGCAGAAAGAGGCAAGAGAAGAGCAGAAAGAAGCAAGTGGGGTGCAGCAAGAGGCAATAGAAGTGCATAACAAGGCAAGAGAGGTACAGAAACAGGCAAGAGAAGTGCAGAAAGAGGCAAAATAATTGCTGAAAGAAGCAACAGATGAGTAGTAAGAAGCAAGAAAAGTGCAGAAAGAGGCACTTGAGATGCAGAAACATGCAAGAAAGGTACAGAAAGAGGGAAGATGAGTGCAGAAAGTGACAACAGGGGTGCAGAAAGAAGCAAGACAGGTGCAGAAAGAAGCATGGAAAGTGCAGAATGAAGCAACAGGGGTCCAGAAAGAGGCAAGAGAAGTGCAGAAAGAAGCAACAAAGGTGCAGAAGGAGTCAAGAGAACTGCAGAAATAGAGTTGAAGAAACAGGCAAAAGAGGTACAGAAAGAGGGAACGGAGGTGCAGACAGAGGCACGGGAGATGAAGAAACAGGTAAAAGGAGTGCAGAAAGACGCAAGAACAGTGCAAAGAACCAATATAGGTGCAAAAAGAGGCAAGTGAGGTACAGAAGGAGGCAAGAGAACTGCAGAAAGAGGCACGAGAATTACAGAAACAGGCAAAACAGGTGTAGAAAGAGGGAACAGGTGGGCAGACTGAGGCAAGAGAGGTGCAGAAAGAGGGAAGAGTGGTGCAGAAAAAGGCAAGAGGGATGCAGAAATTTGGAACAGAGGTACAGGAAGAAGCCAGAGCAGTGCAGAACAAACCAAGAAGAGGTGCAGAAAAAGGCAAGAGGGGTACAGAAAGAGGCAAGTGAAGTACAGAATGATGCAAAAGGGGTGCGAAAAGAACCCACATAGGTGGAAAAAGAGGTAAGATGTGTGCAGATAGGGGTAGGAGAGGAGCACAAAGAGACAAGAGGGGTACAGAAAGAGGCAGGAGGGGTGCAGAAAGAGGAAGAAAACTGCAGAAAGAAGCAACAGAGGTGCTGAAAGAGGCACCAAGGGTGCAGAAAGAGACAAGACAGGTGAAGGGAGAAGGAATAAAGGTACAGAAAGAGGCAAGAGTGGTGCAGAAAGAGAGGTGTAGAAAGAGGCAAGAGAGTTGCACAAAGAGTGGAGAGGGGTGCAGAACTAGGCAAAATGGTATAGAAAGAAGCAAGTGAGGTGCAGAAAGAGGCAAGAGATGTGCAGAAAGAAGCAAGAAAGTTACATAAAGAGGCAAGTGAAGTGCAGAGGGAGGCAAAAGAACTACAGAAAGATGCAATAGAGGAGCACAAAGAGGCATGTGAGGTACTGAAAAAAGCAAGATAAGTGCAGAAAGAAGCAACAGAAATGCAGAAAGAGGCAAGAGGGGTGGAGAGAGAGGCAATGGGTGCAGAAAGAAGCAAGACAGGTGCAGAAAGAAACAAAAGAAGTGGAGAAAGAAAGGAACAGGTGTGCAGAACGAGGCAAAAGGGTGCAGAAAGACATAAGAGAGGTACAGAAAAAGGCAAGAGAGGTGCAGAAAGAGAGAAAAACGGTGCAGAAAGAGACAAGAGGGGTACAGAAAGAAGCAAATGAGGTGCAGAAAGAGGCAACAGATGTGCAGAAAGAGGGAAGAGAGGTAAAGAAAGTAGAGGAGATTTGAACAAAGAGGCAAGAGAAGTGCAGAAAAAGAAAGACATGTGCAGAAAGAAGCAACAGAAATGCAGAAAGAGGCAAGAGAGGTGCAGAAGGAAGCAATAGTGGCTTGTATACCATTAGTACTAATTTAACACCCACATTTAGCAATGAGTAACAGGTCACCATTCTAGGTTTGCAAAGGGCCTTCCACCACGCTGTAACACTTGTCACGGCATTTTTGGAAACGTTTGAGCCGTTTGAGCTAGAAACAAGGATTTTTTTGTTCAAATCTTCAGATTAGGGAGCAGATGATGAATTACGTGGCTAATGCAGAAAATGTATAATTGTGTGAAAGTCGGTGCAGCCAAACAGTCGCATAATTTGAGTGGTTCTGCTCATACCTCTGACTAGGTCCACAAGTGCTCCACAGTGATTCCTTTTTTTGTCTCACTGAGTTCATAGTTGAGCTTCTATGGAAACTGGGAAGACTAAACCTGACATTACCACTTCACAACACCGACTACCATACCACATAATTACTCTCCATAACACATATCCCACTCTACATAATTCCTATACACTAAACACCCCATACTTTCTATCCATATCCTTTCACTTCACAACATACCACATAATTCCACTACCCACAACGTACATCCACTACACTCCCCAAAAAATTAGTAAAAAACGTTTACATTTACAACAACAATAGCTCTAATTCTCGCAAATGCAAAACCTATTACATTGCAAACACTTCTTTAACTAGTAGTCGCATTTGCAGAGTGGTGGAGAAAGGGTGCTAGGCCCTCGACCAGCGCTCAGGAATTCCGCTGCGGAGGACTTACAAGAGGTACCAGGCGGGCTTCTTGGCCCCAAAGTCCCTCAGAATTAAATTGGACTTCATCCCCCATCCCGTAGTCTGCCTGGAGATACTTTTGCAGAGTGGTAGAGAAAGGGGGGTATGTCCTCCGAAGACGTCTTAGCAATTCCACTGTGTGGGACTTACTGGAAGAGGGGTAGTTGGTCCCGGAGGACATCTTTGGGGGCCAACTATCCCTCCTATTACCTCCAGTAAGTCTCACACAGCAGGATTGCTAAGTTCTCATAGCAGGCCATGCCCCCTTTGCCCACCACACTCCCTGGCATGCTCTTGTATGGGGATTGAAGTCCCCCTCGCTACTGGGGGTCCTTTAGTGGCAAATTAGCCTACCTCTAACCTCTAGTAAGCCACACACAGTGGAATTGCTGAGAGGTGGACAAAGGCCATGCCACTTTTCCGCACCACTCTGCAAACACGCCTATTAGCACGTTCTAAGTTGGGGTATCAAGTCCTCTTCATTTCTGAGGGTTCCTGGCAGCCTCCTAGCCTACCAGGTACCTCCAGTAAGCGCCACACACCTGGATTGCTGAAAGTGGTCTTAGGCCACGTTCCCTTTTACACCACTCTGCATACACGGCTCCTGGTGCACTGGTGCTCGGGGGATGAAGTCCACTTATGTCCTGAGGTCCTCAGGGCACAAGAGCACCTCATCGCCCCACCAGCAGTGCATCAAGAGGCGTGTTTGCAAAGTGGTGTAAAAAGGGCCGTGGCCTCGGAGCACCTCTTTGCAATCTAGCTGTGTGGAACTTACTGGAGGAGCCTGGTGGGCTAAGTGGTCCCCAGGGACCCTCAGTATTTAAGGGGACTTAATTCCCCAACTTAGAACGCGCCAGAGGGGGGGCATTTGCAGAGTGGTGCAGAGAGGGGGCTGGGCCTCCAGCGAGATGCCGGCTTTTAAAAAAATATATATTTTTAGAATGGGGGCTGTGTGGCCCCCCTTTTTTAAAGTATTTATGGGGCTGGGGGACCCCATCCCCCAGGACCTGACCCTTTTAAAAACAAAACAATAACAAAAGGGTGCTACGTGGCCCCAGTCCCGAGGCTGTTTTCGGCCGCGGGGCATGGCCTCCTTTATTAAAATATATTTATAGGGAAGGGGGCTGCGTGGCCCCAGGGACCCCATCCACCGGGGCATAGCCTCTTTAAAAAAAAATATTTATAGGGAAGGGGGCCTGTGTGGCACCCCTTCCCCGGGCCACTATTGGCCTCGAGACCCCATCCCCGGGTGCTTGGCCATTTAAAAAAATATTTTTAGGGGGCGTGGCCAAGTAAGATGGCTGACTGGTAGTGCACCGAGTCAGCTCCGGCCCCACGGACTCCTAAAAGCGGCCAGGCGGGGGCTCTGGACCGGCGCAATCCTGGCGAAACGCCCGCGGAACACCTGTGGGGGCAGATGGCGAGGCGGTGAGGCGATAGCGACCCCGGAGAGGTTGGAATGCGAGCTCTGACTTGGGAGCAGCGAGCGGACAAAATGGCGGCCGCGCGCCGCGGCCGATCGCCGTGCAGTGAGTGACCGTAGGCTGGCCGAGCGATGCGCTGGGCAGGAGAATCCATGTCAACTGAGGTGGTGCCGGCCTGGCTGGTGATAGGAGAGGGGACAGAGCGCTGCTCGACGACATCGTAGGGCACTCAAGGAGAGGCGGCATCCAGGGCCACTGCGGAGACCACGAGGAGAGGAGGCTGGCAGCCGGGATTCGGGCCGTTCTCCCTGGCGGCGGTCACTGCAGGTTCGAGGGTGCGGAGAGCGGGGGGGCAGTCGCCGTTCGTGCCTGCCTTGGGCGGTGCCTGACTCCAAGATGGCGGCCAAGTGAGACACTTCTGGGCTCGAGAGAATCGCCATCACGCTGGCCCCCTAGAGCGCCTGGTTTGGAGGACACGTGGAGGTAAAGGGGATGGCTGGCGCTGGTGAGGACTGAACCATAGCGGCGCACGTGTGGACAGCGGAGCGGCTAGGGGCAGAGTCTACCGGCGGCAACGGGGTGGCCCCCGTCTCGGCGCCCAGGGTCCAGGTGGTCAAGCGGTGGAGAATTGTCGCTGCGGGGCCATAGGACTGTTGGCGGCGACTTATTGCACGGAGGGGACGGACTGATTGGGAGGACGTCCCGCACGCCCTCAACAAAAAAGACGCCAAAGCCACTGGAAAACCGCGTGGCGAAGTACTTCCAGACACTGTCCAGCGCCACTGACGAGGGAGCCACGGGCGGAGGAGACGGTATGGCCTTGACGAAGGATGACCTGGTGGCCACGCTCTGGGACTTCAAGAAAGATCTCTGTGGGGAGCTCAAACGGGACCTTCATGCTAGCCTGGACCAACTGCGTGGGGACCTCACGGAGAAGCTCGGCGATCTGCGCCGGGATGTGGACGCCGTGGGGTCTCGAGTTTTGGAGGTGGAGGAGAAGGTACAAGCCTTGGACGGCGCCTCCCTGGCTTCCCGGGTGGAGTGTACGGAGCTTCGTACTCTGCTGGCGCAGTCCGCCCTGAAGTTGGAGGATATGGAAAACCGTACCCGGAGAGAGAATATACGGGTGAGAGACCTGGCAGAAAGCACGGAGGGCCCGTACCTGGAGGCGTTCATAGTCGGCCTCTTTGGGGAGGTGGTGAACCGGCCAGACCTGAAAATAAAGCTGGAGCGGGTGCACAGGGTTGGACCGCCGGTCCACGGAGAACGCAGGAGACCTAGGGACGTCCTGGCGAAGCTGCATGCCTTCCCGGTCAAGGAGGCCATCCTGGCAGCAGCTAGGAAGAAGAAGGAGGTCTCGTTCCGGGGCCACAGCTGTTCTTTATGTCAGGATTTGTTGCAAGCCACTCTGGTGTGACGGCAGCAGCTCCGCCCGGTGACTGGCAAACTTAGGGAAGAGAACGTGTGCTACAGATGGACTTACCCCTTCGGGCTCAGCTTTGAGCGGCAAAATAAAAGATACCATATCACGGAGCTGAAGGAAGGGTTGCGCATCTTGGGCCTCCCCACGGAGGCGGAGGATGTTGGAGCCACGGAGATGTCCGGCGCCGCGGCGGCCGGATCACAGGGGAGCAGTGGCGCCGGACCCATCGTCAGCGAGGGGGGCCCAGCCATGAGTGAGGGCAACGTGGCTGTGACACGGGATTCCTCTGGGTGAAGGTCGGGCGTGCCCGCGGGGGGTCCCCTGGCGGTGGGGGCTAGGATCCCCCCGTGGCGGTGCCAGGTGATGGCGTCGGGGCTGCGACGAGTCCAGCGAGAAGAGCGGCTGTCTCCACATGGACACAGGTTTTTGTTTTCTCAGGGGCCCTCTATCTGGCTCGC
Organism: Triturus cristatus; assembly: GCF_964204655.1. Lineage (NCBI taxonomy): Eukaryota > Metazoa > Chordata > Amphibia > Caudata > Salamandridae > Triturus > Triturus cristatus. The sequence continues at coordinate 721,839,736 of NC_140588.1, forward strand.
ATGTTGATGTTGTCTCCGCCGGTTGCGGAGCAAGTTGGTGGGGTTCGGAGTCCGATGGGGCTGGGTCTTGGTTACCTTCCCTGGAACTACCCAAGGTTTGCGGGGTTCCATGGTAGGGTTTCTTTGGTGGGGGGGTTGGTATGGGGGGGGAGGGGGGGAGGGGGGAAGGGGGTGGGGAGGGCGGCGAAGGTGGCAGGCTGCAACGACGACACGGACAGGGTCATGGGAGGGGCGACGAGGCATCAGGGGGGGTACGTTGAGGCGGAGGCAAGGAGGCAACGCGGGCAGGTATAGATGGCTCTCACAACACGCGGCGGGGGGGGGCTTTCGACTCCACCTGTGCAGAGCGGGAAGGGGGATGACCACTTAAGATGGTGACGTGGGCTACCTGGAACGTAAAAGGGTTGAATGCACCCCAGAAGCAGCAGAAGGTGTTCAAGTATATCATAGATAGGCAGGTCAAGGTAGTCGCACTGCCGGAAACGCACCTTAAAAGGGAGGACGTGGGTCGGCTCCAGCATAGGGCATACCCCCAGATTTTTCACTCAGTGGCCAACACCAAACATAATGGGGTGGCGGTAATGTTCCACAGCTCCACGCCCTTTCAAGTAGTGGACACAAACAGGGATAAGGATGGGAGGTGGCTCATGCTCAAGGGGCGGCTGCAGGGCCGACTTTGCACAATTGCGGTCGTATATGCTCCAAACATGGGGCAGGCAGCGTTTATATCGCGCATGTTGGAGGCCCTGGGTGGTTTTGCGGAGGGCTCCATCATCCTGCTGGGGGATTTCAACTTTTTGTGGGATGGTCTCTTAGATGGCTCCCACACTGCGGGGGTCAGGACGTCTGTGTTTCCTAAATCAGTCAAGGAGTGCTTCAACTCCCTTGGTTTGCGAGATGGGTGGCGGGCTCTTCACGAGACGGCAAAGGATTATACTTTCTATTCTCATGTTCATCGGACTTACACTCGAATAGACTACATTTTCTTAAGTCAGGCGCTAGTTGGGAAGGTGACGGGTGCGCAAATTCTCCCCATATCGGTCTCGGACCATGGGATGGGTCTTTTGGAGCTGCAATGGGGAGTGCAGGGACGTGGGCAGGGCAGATGGTACTTCCCTGGGGCCATCTTGAGAGACCAGGTACGGAGGGTGGAGCTGACATAGGCCATAGAGGCGTATTTTCAGGGCAACCCCCCCGAGGACACCTCATATCAGAATACGTGGGACGCGTTCAAGGCGGTGGTAAGGGGCAAATGCATCCAACTGCAGGCCTCGCTGCGGAGACAACAGGCATTGGAACGGGAGGCGTTGGAGGACGAACTCCAGGGGTTGGAGGGTAGACACAAAGCTAAGCCCACTCGCGATTTACAGCGACAACTTACGGCGGTGAGGGGTAAATTGCGGGCGCTTTACAACGCCAGGGCGGAATATACTCTGCTGAGGCTTAGACGCGCCGGGTACGAACAGGGCGACAAAGTGGGGTCGCAGTTGGCGCGCAAGCTTAGAGTCCAGCGCGCGAAATCATATGTGGGAGGCATCCGGGTGGAGCCGGCACAGGTCACACATGAGGAGGCGGCCAAGACCAGAGCCTTTCGGGATTTTTATGGCACTCTATATAGTGGGGACCTGCTTGCGCAGGACCTCCAAACGGCGTATTTGGATGGGGTGGAGTGCCCCCAGCTTTCGACGCCGGAACGGGAGAGGCTGGAAGAACCCATCTCTGGGGAGGAAGTGCGGGCTGCCATAAAGCGTCTCAAGCTCCATAAGGCGCCTGGTCCGGACGGCTACACTGCACATTTTTATAAACACTTCGCAGACGAACTGGTCCCGCATCTGACAGCCCTGTTTCGGGCGGTGTCGAAAGAAGCACGTGTTTCCAATTCTATGGCGGAGGCGGTGATTACGGTTCTGCCTAAACCGGGCAAGGATCCGCAGTCGTGTGTGTCCTATCGCCCCATAGCCCTTCTGAACCTGGACGCCAAGCTATATTCCATGATCTTAGCTAGACGCCTGGACGACCTGCTACCCCGGTTGATCCACCCGGACCAATCTGGCTTCATTAAAGGGCCTTTTGATATAATGTGCATATACATTTTTTTATCTTATTGTCATAAGTGAGGTTTGTCCTTTTGTCACTTGCTTTTGACTAATCTATTTTATGCATTGTGATCATGTGATAGCCCTTTTTAATTTGTTAATAAATTTCAATCAATGTTTTTTTACTAATGAAAGAGTCTTTTTACTGATAATTTTCCAACATTACACGGTAGGCGGTCCCAACCTTATCTGATAGTGTGTAAGTGGGTGAATGATATAAGGTTTGTTTATGCATCATAAGTCTTTATCCTAGCACAAAGAGAAAATTCGTTTTAACCTTCATTAAAGGGCGCCAAACACACGATTATATACGGCGTACGATCCACATTATCGAAAAAACATCTAGATTCAAAATCCCAGCTGTGCTGGTCGGGTTAGATGCCGAAAAAGCGTTTGATCGCGTGAATTGGCCCTTTCTATTCATGACCCTACGGAAATTTGGTTTCGGGGACGCCTTCATAGACATGGTGCGTGCTAACTACTGCCTTCCTTCTGTGAGAGTGGTGGTCAACGGGACGACCTCCGAGCCCTTCCAACTGACTAGGGGTATTAGACAGGGGTGTCCGCTGTCCCCTCTGCTCTTCGCTCTAAGCATAGAGCCACTTGCCATTCGGGTGAGAGCGAATGCATCTATCAAAGGGATAAGGTTTGGCGGGGACGACCACAAAATCTCCCTCTTCACGGATGATGTTCTGCTGACCCTGGGGGAGCCTCGCCTCTCTCTCCCCGCGGTGCGGGGGGAACTGCAGGACTTTAAGAAGGTGGCGGGCTTTAAAGTCAACATGGCCAAGTCCTATATACTCAATCTCACACTCTCACGAGCGGAGGTGGCCTCACTGAAATCCCAGACGTCGCTCTCATGGGCACGGCACTCGCTACAATATTTGGGGGTGCAGCTTACGCCGAAGGTTTCGGGGCTGTACGGCGCCAACTTCACCGCAGTTTTACCGCGCTTGAGACAGGAACTGAGGCGGTGGAAACCTTTGTATATATCCTGGATGGGGCGAATCAATGCGGTGAAGATGATGGTGCTGCCCCAGGTCCTCTATCTGTTTCAGGCTTTGCCGATCCCGCTGGAGAAAGTGTTTCTTCCGCAGCTGAAGACAATGATCACGGGGTTTGTGTGGCAGGGAGGGAGGGCTCGTCTTCCCTTTACGGTGCGTCGGAAACAGAGGGCGGAAGGAGGGATGGGTCTGCCGGCTTTCGAGCTCTACTATCAAGCGGCCCAATTGCGGGTCGCGTTAGAATGGACGGCGCGCGAATCGGAGAAGCATTGGCTCCATATGGACCGCGCGATCGCTGGCAGGTCTATCTGGGATCTGCTGTGGAAACCGAGGAGAGACAGGCCACCGAATGCCTATCTTAGCACGCCGACCCGCACTACGCTGGAGGTATGGGATAGGGTCACACGGAGAGAGGGGTGGACGACATTCCCTTCGCCATACACCCCGATACACTTTAATCCGGCTTTCCCGCCGGCCAGAGACGAGGGTCCCTTTGATGGGTGGCGTGAAGGCGGTTGTCTAAAGTTGGCGGACCTATTTGACAAGGGGGCGTTCCGCCCGTTTCAGAACTGTAAGGGAGAGTTTGGGGTTCCCGATAGTGAGCACTACCACTATTTGCAATTAAAACACTGGGCCACGTCGACACTGATGAGGGAGGCGGGATGCCGGGATCTCACTGCTATGGAGAAACTGGTGCTGACTCAGGCGGGTTCTATGAAGGGGGCAATTTCGACTCTTTATGGGATGCTGCTGACTACATTACATACGCCCAGGGCCAGGTACATGGGGTTCTGGGAGCACATCCTGGGGAGAGAGATAACAGAAGCGGAGTGGAGGGGACTGTGGCGCGACATACCTAGACATAACTTGTCGGTGGGCCTGAGGGAGGCACACTACAAAACCATATTTGACTGGTACTTATACCCCACGAAATTGGCTAGGATCTTCCCGGGGACCTCTGCACTCTGCTGGCGGGGATGCGGCCTCCTAGGGGATTTCAAACATATTTGGTGGGACTGCCCCAGCATACGTCCTTTTTGGGACGAGATTCTAGCGCAGATTAAAGAGATCTTGGGCTTTTCACCCCCCCGGGGAGATCGCCCACATGATACTAGGGCTTCGTGGGGAGGATTGGGAGGGAGTGTCCAGGGATGACAAGGCTATATGGTGGCTCTGCGTGGGGGCGGCTAAACTTACAGTGGCGGCGGCGTGGAAAAAACAGGGCGCTTCAGCCCTGTCGCTGGGGCACGCCCGCTTGTGGCGCCTGCTCTCGTTGGAGCGCCTGGCGTTGTGCTTCAGGGATGATCCCTCAGCCTTTGAGGAGTCTTGGGGTGCCCTGCTGTCTTACCTATCAAAGGGCCTACCTGCAGCAGTCTATCCGCCCACTTTGAGAGCTCTATGTCTCGTCCAGACCTGACGGGCCCGGGCGTGGGGAGGGACGGGGCCCGGGCGTGGGGAGGGGCGGGGCTCCGCAGCAACACTGGTGGTGACCCGGGGGGGGGGCCCGGCGCTCCCCAGCATGGTATTGACTTTTTCGGACGCTTTGCAGCTGCAAAGGGGGGGAGGGGTGGAGGGGGTGTGGGGGGAGGGGTGGGATATTGGAGGGGTGGGGGTGTGATTCCCGGGGGCTGGACATGGAGCAGCTGTACCACCTATGGAGCGTCATATGGACACTTACGGCCGGGGACACCCTGCAGTTACTAGTTATTGTATGGTTATAACTGTGCACTGATAATGATGCTACGAAAATCAATAAAAATGATTGGTATAAAAAAAAAATATTTTTATAGTGATGGGAGCGCCCCACACATATTTAGATATATTTAAGCCCCAGGGAGGTGGTGTTCCCCGGGGCTTGGGGGGCTCGTGAGGCCCCCAGCACATACTTAGGAATGCCCTGGGGAGGAGGTGGTCCTTGGGGCAGCATGGGGGCAGGAGCCCCAAATACAGTTTCTTAGACAAAGCCCTGGGAAGGTGGCGGGCCACAGAGCTGCAGGGGGTGCATGCCCCCCACTTATGATAAACAAAGTCCCGGGAAGGTGGCACTCCCAAGGGCTGTGGGGGCCCCCACAGACCTCCACACCATAACTAATAATTACCCCCGGCACCTGGCCCACCCAGGGGCTTGAAACAAATGAAGCACGGGAGACTGCGCTTCGGTTTTTTTGATCATTTCAGCCGGATACACGCACCCAGTGTGAATTCGCCCAAATGTATTTTTAAAAAAGCAGTTTTGGGCCTGGGGGTCCCTGTGTGAGCCCCTGAGCAGGCCTAGGAAGTCAGGGTGTTTATACCCTGCCCCCTTTTCTTCATTTTTCAATTTTTTCCCCCTTTTTCTTGTGACTCGGTTACGAGTCATAAGATGGCTGCTTACACATTCTGCTTTGGAGTGTTGGCAGCTCATGCTCGGGAGGAGTTGCAACTCCTCCTTGGTGCTCAGATATATACATTTTTATTTTTAGAATTTCTCTTTAAAAAAGTCACTTTCTGGACCACGAGCTACCTTTTTGCCAAATTTGATGTAATTCCATTCCGCAGTTCTGGCTGTAGCCGTGTCTAAAGTTCCTATGGAAATTAACATGGGTAAAACGCGTTTTGGGACCCCCGTTTTTTTCGGCCCCAGCTTGACAAATCACCCTGAAACTTTCAGGACAGGAGCTGACCTGAGTGAACCATTGATTTTGAAAATTTTGCAAAGATTTGTCAAACGACGCCAAAGATTTTGGCAAAAGAAAAAAAACGTTTTAAATACAAACAAGGTCCTAACTATAACTACCTACTGGCGACAATATATATATATATAGTTTTTGTTTTCTCAATATCTTTGGCACCGGTTGACGAATCTTCGCAAAATTTTCAGAACTCGTGGCCCGCTTCGGTCAGCTCCTGTCTTGAATGTTTCGGGGTGATTTGGCAAGCGAAGGCCAAGAAAAAAAGGGGGGTCCCAAAACGTGTTTTCTCCATGTTAATTCCCATATTAAAATTTAGACACGGTTACAGCTCGAACTGCTGAACGGAATTACACAAAATTTGGCAAAAAGGTAGTCCTTGTTTCAGAAAGAGACCTTTTCTTTTCAAATCGAGTAAATCCGTTCAGTAGTTTCTGAGAAATTAAAAAAATAGAGGTCGGAAAATCAATTTCCCATAGGAAACTTTAGACACGGTTACAGCTGAAACTGCTGAACAGAATTACACCAAATTTGTCAAAAAGGTAGCCCTTGGTTCAGAAAGAGACCTTTTTTTTAAATGGAGTAAATCCGTTCAGTAATTGCTGAGAAAATCATAAAATAAATGTTTCGATATATAGAGGCGCGGTGGGTCCGTGCACCCTCCCGATCACGAGCTTTATTCTATTTGGCTGGCAACACTCCAAACCAGGAAGTGTTGGCAGCCATCTTGTGCCTCGTTATCCGAGGCACAAGAAAACAGAAAAACAAATGCAAAAAACAAGAAAAGGGGGCAGGCTAGAAACACCCTGACCCCCTAGGCCTGTTCAGGGAGTACCATGAGAACCCCCAGGGTCCAAAAAAGCATTTTAAAAAAAAATCTACAGAATTTGCGCTGGGTGCGCGAATCCGGACGAGAAAATATTTAAAAACTAAGCGTGGGCTCCAGCGCTTCATTGTATTGAAGCCCCTGGGTGGGCCAGGTCCCGGGGGCTGTGAATAAAAAGTGTGGGAGGCCCAATCCCCCCACAATGCCCCAGGGAACGCCACCTCCCCAGGGCTTGATTAATGAGATGCAGTGGGCACGCAGCCCCCCGCAGCCCCGGGGACCGCCACCCCTAGGGCTAATTTGTAAATGTGTGGGGGGCCTCCAAGGCCCCACAAGCCCTGGGGACCGCCACCCCTAGGGCTTTCAATAATTATTTGTGGGGGGCACATGGCCCCTCACAGCCCCGGGGACTGCCACCCCCCGGGGCTTGTTTTTTTATAAAAAATATACCTGTGTGGGGGGCTCCAGCCCCCCACATGCCCCAGGGACTGCCACCTCCCCAGGGCACTAAAATGATAATTTGGGGGTCCGTTACGGACCCCAAGCCCCGTGGACCACCACCTCCCTGGGGCTTTGCAATTGAAGGGAGGGGGGCCGCACGGACCTTCTCCTGGAGCCCGTGATTGCCCTGGGGACCACCATCCCCCAGGGCCAGCTCCTGCTGTGTCCCGGGGTGCCCACCCCGGGACACTGCTGTTTGCAATGACAGGGTGGGAGCCGCGCGGCTTCCGCCCTGTCATTGCAAACTGCTTTGCTTCATTGAAGCGAGAGCAGTGAAACCTGCTCTCGCTTCAATGAAGCAAAGCAGATTGCTTTTCTACAAGGGGAGCTTCATGTTTTCAGCTCCCCATGTGGAAAAGCAATGCCGGCTCCCGCAGGATGCGGGGAGCTGGCGGGACCGTGGGGGAATTGGGTCTCCCCCTTGGTCCCCAAAGCAGAGGGCCGGCCCTGGGGAAGGGGTCCACAGGGCTAGAGGTAGCCCGTTAGGGGCCCCCTCCCCAAATCTCTTTTAAAACAAATAAAATAAATAAAGGCCGTACCCGGGGATGGGGTCCCCGGGGCCAATAGAGGCCTCAGGAGGGGGCCACGCAGCCCCCGCCATGAAAAATAAATAAATAATGTGGCCATGCCATGGGGATGAGTCCCCGGGCCGGAATTGGCCATGGGAGGGGAGCCCATGTGGCCCCCTTCCCGTTCATTTTCTTTTTTTTTAAAGGGTTCAGGCCCTTGGAGATGGCGTACCCAGGGCCCAAAAAAAGGGAAAAGAAGGGGGGCCACACAGCCCCCTTCTAAAAAAAAGAAAAAAAAAGACACTATTGTGCCAGAGGCCCCACCCCCTCCCAGCAAAATTCTGCAAACGCACCCTGTGGCGTGTTTTAAATTGGGGAATTAATTCTCCTTCAATACTGGGGGTCCCTGGGGGCCAACTAGCCCCCCAGGTACCTCCAGTAAGCACCACTGGGCTGCATTGCAGAGAGATGGTCCAGGCCATGCCACTTTTTACACCTCTCTGCAACGCAGCTCGTGGCGCTTACTGGAGGTACCTGGTGGGCTAGTTGGACCCCAGGGACCCTCAGGATTCAAGAGGACTTAATCCCCCATCTTAAAATGCGCCACGGGCGCGTTTGCACAATGGTGAAGGGAGGGGTGGGGCCTGAGGTGACATATGTGCAAACACGCCCTGTGGCACGTTTTAAGTTAGGGAATTAATTCCCCTTCAATCCTGAGGGCCCCTGGGGGTCAACTAGCCCACTAGGTCCCTCCAGTGGGCACCACAGGGCTGCGTTGCAGAGAGGTGGTCCAGGCCACGCCCCTTTTACACCTCTCTGCAATGCCTCAGGATTCAAGGGGATTTAATCCCCAACTTACAACGTGCCAGGGTGTGTGTTTGCAGAGTGGTGGAGAAAGGGGGCATGGCCTTTGTCTACCTCTCACCAATCCCACTGTGTGGGGCTTACTGGAGGTAAAAGGTAGGCTAATTGGCCCCTAAAGGACCCCCAGCAGTCAAGGGGACTTCATTCACCATCCAAGAGCGTGCCAGGGAGTGCATTTGTAGAGTGGCGGGCAAAGTGGGAGTGGCGTGGTATGAGTACTTGCCAATGCTGCTGTGTGGGACTGACTACAGGTAATAGTTTGGGAAGTTGGCCCCCAAGGATGTCCTTGGGGGCCAACTACCCCTCTTATTACCTCCAGTAAGTCCCACACAGTGGGATTGCTCAGACGTCTTCGGAGGCCATGGCCCCCTTTCTCTACCACTCTGCAAACGTGCCTCATGGCTGACTACGGGATGGGGGATGAAGTCCAATTTAGTCCTGAGGGACTTTGGGGGCCAGGAATCCCTGCTGGTACCTCCTGTAAGTCTGACACAGCGGAACGCGACTACTCATTAAAGTAGCATTTTTCTGCACCTCTGACTTAGAGGTAGTTTTATTCCCCCTGCCCTATTATGTACTAGGGCCTTACAGAGGAGGTAATGCTAATCACAGAGATACCCCAACGCATAGGGTTCCCTAGTGTATGTAGGTGTTTTCACTATATTCTAAGTGTCTTTTAGCATTGCACTGGCTCTAGGCCTGGTTAGTCAGAGTCAGCTACCACCAGTACCCGTCTGAGAAAGTTGTGGGGACAGGATGATTTTGCTACAAGGCCTCTTTCTACTCCTCTGTTGGTTCTTTCTGCACATGTCTTGCTTCTTCCTGCACATTTATTCATCTTTGTGGACTTCTGTTGCTTCGTTCTGCATTTATTTTGCTTCTTTCTGTGCGTTTTTTCTTCTTTCTTCCCATGTCCTATCTCTGTAGGCATAGTTAGAAACTAGCATTTAAAAAACCTTTGAAATTACCTTAAAAAACCATAGGTTTCAGGCACGTTATAGTTAGAAATGAGCATTTACAAAACCTTTGAAATTCACTGACAAAACCATAGGTTTCAGGCACATTATAGTTAGAAATTGGCATTTAAAATACCTTGGAAATTCACTGAAAAAACCATAGGTTTTAGGGAAAGTTATAGTTAGTTGGACATTTCACTCGTACAAAACCAGAGAAATTCCCCCATTATAGTTAGTTCAGCTAACTATAACTTGCACCCCCGCAATGCACTGCTGATGATGTCACATATTACATCACTCATGACATGGTTAGTGACATCACTGATAACATCTCAAATGACATCACTGATGACATCACTCATGACATCATCCAAGTGATAATTTGATGCATCTTCTCACACCCTAATATAACCTTTGATACACCCACTCTAAATTACAGACTGCCATTCTCAAAACCATAGACACTCCAACACCAATAACTACATACCCACTCACTGATTCTTAGGTTAATACACACATCCACTCACTCACCCGGACAGTCACTCGTACATATGGTCACTCAGTACAGAACTATCATATGCACTCATACACCTATATAGACGCTCACAAACCACCACTCATCCATAGAGGTACTCACACACCTAGTCAGTCATGCAAATAATTAATCACACTGCCATTTACTCACCTATACAGTTATACACACACCAGCTCAATTACTCATACAAGCACACACTCATCCATACAGCCACTCTGACAATCACACACTCTCACTTATAGCCATTTATATACTCAAACACACATATATACTGCCTTTCACATATGTAGTTACTCACACATGTATCACTGAAATATACATTCACTCACTAACACACCCATACACACACTCACCCACCCATACAGTCCATCACAGATGTACTCTTGAAACCATGCACCCAGTGAATCACCCACTCACACGTCTATGCACAGAGTCATACACACTCCACCCACACAAAACCTCAGGCACCCATACAGATACTCAGACAACCAATCAATAACCCATATAGACACTCATGTAGCTATTCGCAAACCCATGCAGCCACTTACACACCAACAGACATTCACACAGTTTAGTCACTAACCCATGCATTCAGTAACATATGTTTAATCACTCACTTATAGAGTCAGTCACGCACCTACTAAATCCTTCATTCATACAATGATTACAGCCACTCATTCTTCAATATGCCTTTCCCTATATATATTAAACATATTTAAACTTTACAACAACACACAGTCACTGGATGGTGTCATCAGTGATGTCATCAGTGATGTCATTTGAGATGTCATCAGTGATGCCATCAGTGATGTCACTGACCATGTCATGAGTGATGTGATATGTGACGTAATCAGCAGTGCATTGCGGGGGCGCAATTTATAGTTAGCTGAACTAACTGTAACGGGGGAATAAGTCTGGTTTTGTACGAGTGAAATGTCCACATAACTGTAACTTTCCCTAAAACCTATGGTTTTTTCAGTTAGTTTCTAAGGTTTTTTAAATGCTAATTTCTAACTGTAACTTGCCTGAAACCTATGTTTTTTTCAGTGAATTTCAAAGGTTTTGTAAATGCTAATTTCTAACTCTAACGTGCCTGAAGCCTATGGTTTTTTTAAGCAAATATATATATATTCCAAATGTAATTGTAAAAGTTTATTTCTTTATGGCCGGGGGCGTCCATTCACAAAGTATTTCCATTGAACTTGACGCCAAATACACTCCCTGCCTCTCGGGTTGGTGCTTGTGCAGTGGGCGTCAGCACTATGAACATTCCAAATGTAATCACGAGCTTCAGCAAAGCCACGCAAAACAAGCCCACCTTCCGATCCTCAATCCTCAAGATGTGAGGCCACTGTTGAATGATGGGAGGAACGCCAGGATAATGGATATTCTGCAAAGCATGCAATGTATGCATGTGGCCAGGGTTTACAATGTGTTATTTGTCCCTGCACTCACCGATCAGTAAGTATGTGAACTTGTGGCGAAAGTTGTCCTTACAAGATCAAATAACACAGAGTAGCTTTTGAATCATCAGGAGCATCATTGTGAAAAAATGGAAATCCTGTGCACTAGAAGAAATTGACTTCTTTGAGGCATGTTTAGGATTAATGACATTGCAAGCATTGAAAGAACCAATAAAGTTATGTTATTGAAACAAGTACTATTATATCAGTTTGGCAGTTCACTATGGGCATTGGAGTCCTGGATTTAACAATGCTGAGAAGATTAACAGTGAAAAACTATTAAAAACGAAAATTGCAGTACTTTTACAGATAAATATTAACAAAGTTTCTTTGGTGGTACATTTTCAATGTTTCATTTAATGGACACTGCACAAAGTATAACTTGCTAGTAAAACGAAAGTTTTCTAACTGAAGTCCTTCACTGTCTACGACAACCATTGTCTTTAAAAAGACAAGTAATCAGCTGCCTATTTTTTGCCATATCATTAAGACCTATGGAGGTCAAAACGCATAATGGTAGTTTCTTTGGCTGCAAATGTAGGCACAATGAAATGAGGATTGGAAGGTGGGCTTGTTTCGCGTGGCTTTGTTGAGGCTCGTGATTACATTTGGAATGTTTATAGCGGTGAAACCCGCTGCACAAGCCCGACCCGAGAGGCAGGAGGTCCATTTGGAATCAAGTTCAATGGAGATATATATATATACATATTCACTGAACAAACCATAGGTTTCAGGGGCGTTATAATTAGTTGGACATTTCACTCGTACAAAAACCATAGAAATTCCCCCGTTATAGTTAGTTCAGATAACTATAACTCGCTCGCCCGCAATGCACTGCTGATGACGTCACCTATTACATCACTCATGACATGGTCATTGACATCACTGATGACATCACTGATGACATCTCAAATGACATCACTGATGACATCACTTATGACATCCTTATGAGTGGCAGACCTCCTCTCACCCTAATATAACCTTTGATACACACACTCAAAAATACAAACTAACATTTTTAAAGCAATGGACATACCAATACCAGTTACAACACACCTATTCAGCAATTTAAAGATCTACACACACATCCACTCATTCACCAACAGTCCCTATACAGTCACTCATACATGTACTCACTCATCATATGTACTCATACACCTATACATCCTGTTACACACCGCCACTCATCCATAGAGTTACTCACACACAAAGTCACACATGCAAACAAAGTATCAAACATCCATTTACTTGCATATACAGTTATACACACACTCCCACACTTACTTCTACAGAAACGTACACATACTTACTCTCTTAAACAATCACTGTGAGAAGGTGGCCTGATATATGCTGTCCACTAGTTCTAGTGGGCACCTTGTATCAGTCCAAACAACCCCTTATGGTGAATGGTTAAAGACAACCTTATGTGAAAGCTATTCTAGTGGTAGCTTTGGAGAGCAGCCTTCAGGCTAAGTCTTGAAGGAATGTAAAGCAGCTTGATTTACCAGTCTATAATCTCTTGAATGATCAAATGAAAAGACAACCACACCAGGAATATATTCAAAATATATGTATTTAAGGTTAAACACACCCCTCTAGACTCTTTGTGAGACTGGAGTTCGAAGTACTAAAGTTACAAGTGATTAAGCATCAGTAAAAGCACAAATACATGTTTGAGCCCTAGGGGCGTACCAAACCATATACTAAAAAAGTGGTATAAGCACCATGACTGTAATAGGCACTAGGCCTATTGCCTCTAGAATCGCTGGGACCCCAAGGAACCACCCAAGGTAGGAACACAGGGGACCCACGGGAACTGTATGCAGTGTGGAAACACAACCGCGGGTTCCTATTACTTTCTATGGGGAATGTCGCAGTTGGAATTTCAAAGATTAGGGACACTTCTAATCGAGTCAGGACCAAACCCTCTTGGACTTAGGAAGCTCTAGGGCTAGCACCCATGAGAGTACCGGAGTACTCGAGTTACCTCACCCAGGGAAGTCGGGTGCATAGGTGTCTTTTGGTGTCGGATCGCGTCGTCGATTTCAATGGAAGCCTGCAAAGAACTGCTGCTGCTGTGAAGAGAAGAAGTGTCCGGAGAGATCCAAGCCTGGATCTAGGATGTAAGGAACCTGAAAGCAGTGGGGACAGAGTCTGGGTCACTTGCCAGTGACCTAGGGCAGGATGGACCAATGCCCACAGATGTCGGGTGGTTCAGGTGAGTTGATGGGTGTCTTGACTCTTCAGCCACGAGGTCCAGGAGGTGGCGACGAAGTCCATGAGCCGGATTCGAGCTGTCCCTCAAAGTCTGTCGAGTACTGCAGTGTTGGCGACCAGGAAGGACCCGACAAGCTTTGGCAGCAGCAAGTCACAGGAAATCAGAGAAAGGACTGCAGTGTAGACCAGCAAGGTCTGATGGACTCACCCTGTGAGGGTAAATAAGAGCAAGTCTGGAGCAACCAGAAAAGCCACAACAGAAGTGGAGTTGCCTGCGTGGGAACCTGCTAGCCAATGGGCTAGTGATCGCAAAGGAGCCTCAAGCAGTTGCACTGGAAGCTAAGCTGACCCACGGATCACTCGTGGAGTAGAGGCCAACAATCTTCGGTGCAGGAGGTGCTCAAGACTGGGGCTACTCGGAGTCCAAAGCACAACTTCAAGGATGACCAGGAAGGTATTGTTGCTGCAAAAATTCACAGTGTCCAGAGGTCACAGTTCCACGTCACCCACGATAGCCACGGGCCTCAGCTTTGCTGTGGACTCAGGGTAGCCTCGGGGAAGTCTGGAGATCCACCTCTGGTGATTCAAAGACTTCAGCGTCTGGCGGGAGCTTCAGCAATGCAGACCGGTCAGTTGCATTTTTGGTGCCTGCCAAGCAGGGGAGTCACTCCTTGACCCCAAGGGAGATTTCTTCCATCTTCTAGTCGTGATAGAAAGTCGGAGGTCCAGGATATATGTTTCAGAAGTTCGTCCAGGGTAATCTAAAGTCCTAGGGACTGAATTCCTATACTTATACTAAGTTTAGGGGATGGACTAACTCTAAGGCTCCACCTGTGGGTGGGTCTGGGTGGGGGTGGTTACACCCCTTCCCCTTTGTCCAGTTTCGCACCAGAGCAGGGGCTGAGTGCCCCTGCAACCGGTTTGAACTGGGCTATGCACAGGGACACCTTGTGTGCCCCAGGCAGTGTCTCAAAAGCATTCTCTGAATGCACCCACCCTGCCCCAATACACATCTGCCTGTCTGGGGAGGCTCCCTGTGACAGGAAACCTATTGTCCAGGCCTCCCCTGCCGGAGTTTCCCCCAGCAGCAGGAGGCCAGACCCGTGTCTGTGGCAGTGGCATCCATTTTGTGATGCCAGGGCTTTGAAAGGATTTAGCCGGGTTTAGCCAATGTGAACATGTCTCTCCCTCTAGAAGGGTGGAATGCTACCCCAACCACCAGAATGGGCGGGGGGGTAGTATTCCAAAGCATTTGACACCAAACACAACATGTTTTGATGCAGCCATCCCAAAGTTAGCTTTTACCGCAAGGTTTTAATGCACTTAAGAGTATATGATATGGCTGTATCACCGGACAGCCATAAGGAAGTATTTCCGAATGCTGCAGATGGGCTCAGCTCATGCTTGGGCACCCTCTCACATAAAACCAAGCACTCTGCCTTCAGGATTGTCAAGGCCTGCCATAGGAGTGGCTTATAGGTTTATATGTGTATGTATAAGGTATTGATATAGGTAGCCTATACCACAGTAAGGGGTGCATAATACATGCTGTAGCCCCTGGTAGACCTCTGAGGTATCTATGCCCTAGTTACATAGTATACCATATACTTGGGGCTTATAAGGCACTCCAGAATCCAATTAGATATGTACCTAATGTACATGGAAACCATTTTAGAGAGGAAGCAGCTAGGCTGTGGGCCTGATTAGCAGGGCCACAACCAGACTAAGGTCGAAAAACAGTGAAACACCAGCAAAAAGTGGGCGTACCCATGTGAAGCAGATCCTACTCTCCTACAATCACTTATAGAAACACCTACTTATTTGTACAGGAACTCTTCCAATCTCTCACTCTCACATATACTCACTTATATATACCAATACTCACATACACTGGTTTAAAACATATGTAGTTACTCATAAAGACACTATTGAGACAATCATTCACTCACTAACACACCCATTCACACACTCATCCACATATACAGTCCTGCACACATGCTGTCTTCAACACATGCAAACAGTGAGTCACTCATTCATGCATCTATACACTAAGTAATACCCCCACCGAACCATTCAGACACTCCGACACTCATACTGATACTTAAAAAACCAACTAATAACCCATATAGACACTCATGTAGCTACTCACCAACTCATGCAGCCGCTTATACACAAAGTGAGAGACTGATACAGATATTTATATATTTAAACAATACTCACTAACCCATGTATTCACTAAGATACACTTAATCAGTCAGTCATACAATCAATTTTACAAAAAAAACCATCCATTTAGACACTTATATACCCATTTATTCTTCTATCGACCTTGAGATATACATATCTAAAACATATTTAATTTTCAGAAAAACACATTCACTGTATGATGTCATCAGTGATGTCATGAGTGATGTCATTTGAGATGTCATCAGTGATGTCATGAGGGATGTCACTGACCATGTCATGAGTGATGTAATATGTGACGTCATCAGCAGTTCATTGCGGGCGCGCGAGTTATAGTTAGCTGAACTAACTATAACAGGGGAATTTCTATGGTTTTGTACGAGTGAAATGTCCAACTAACTATAACGCCCCTGAAACCTATGGTTTTTTCAGTGAATTTCTAAGGTTTTTTAAATGCTAATTTTTAACTATAACTTGCCTGAAATCTATGGTTTTTTCAGTGAATTTCAAAGGTTTTGTAAATGCTAATTTCTAACTATAACGTGCCTGAAACCTATGGTTTTTTCAGTGAATATATATATTTATTATGCTATGTATACATGTAAAAATGTCTCGGTCCGTCTGTTTGCCTCGGTGGCACAGAATAAATGGGTGGAACTGACGTCAGCACGCCGACGAGATCCT
The DNA here is from genome assembly GCF_964204655.1 of Triturus cristatus. Classification (NCBI taxonomy): domain Eukaryota; kingdom Metazoa; phylum Chordata; class Amphibia; order Caudata; family Salamandridae; genus Triturus; species Triturus cristatus. The sequence continues at coordinate 721,856,244 of NC_140588.1, forward strand.
CTTATGGCTCCGATGACGTCATACGGTGTCGCGAGTGGAGCCGTGCTATTATGACATCCTCGTCGACATGGGAGAGCTAGAAAAGAATTTCTGTGGAATGCTGGTGCAGGGGATATTCAACTAAGTGTTCAGGCTAGTCCTTTGGGAGCAACTGTTTATGTTGCCACTCCAGAAACTGAAACCAGTGATCCGAGGGCAGAGGCCCTGCAAATGGCACATGAGGTGGGGTGCCCAGCCGTGTGCACCGGCGGGGCAGCGAAGTGACAAGCACCACAACCCACAAAAAAGGTAACGAGGGCACTGAATAACACAGGATCTTCTCTTTGTATTTGGCAGGAACAACAAAGTTAAAATGCTCTAGTACCAAAATATAGAATTAGTGCTACAATAGTCTTCAAGAGGACCTGCGACGCCGCTTCTCCCTCTCATACCCTGGAGGCGGCACATGGGTCCCACGGTACGGTCATACTGCTATGGGACGCACACTCATTAACCTCTCATGGCACTGCTCCACACTTGAGGGAGGATGCGTTCCATTAGCTACGTTTTCTGATGGTGTGTCGCGCCGGCCCCGTCCAACAACAGAACTCCTTTAGATCCAAACAGATTCTTCCACTTTCTCACCGGAAGTGAAACCAGGCCACTCAGACACTTTCACAATACAACAGCAGGGAATGCACTTTTCGGTAAAAAAAACACATTCCTTCCTCCTAATTAATCAGATAAACATCTCACTGAAGAACAGGGGCCAGCTTCGATCAGTAAACAGCCGAAATAACAACTTTTTTACTTCACGATACCATTACAACACATGCATTACCATGCATGCGTTGTACATCGTGAAGTCATTACTACACATTATTTTAGAACGCATGGTCATTTACCACGCATGCCTTTAAAACAAATTTAGTTGTAAAGGTATGTATGGTAAATGACCATGCATTCTAAAAACATGTAGACGATCCACGTTGTTTCCTCACAATGAAGTGCACCGCCCCTCAGAGACGACGTGAAGCAGGAACCACGAGGAGAGAGGAACCACGAGGAGTGAGAGGTAAGGGGGATTGGGCCTGGGGTGTTTTTTTTATTTCTAGGGTTTAGGATAGTGCAGTGGTGTTTGGGTAGTGTAGGGGGTCGTGCTGTGGTAGTGTTTTAGGGTTTAGGGTAGTGCAGTGGTATTTGGGTAGTGTAGGGGTCATGCTGGGGTAGTGTTTTAGGGTTTAGTGTAGTGCAGTAGTGTAGGGGGTTGTACTGGGGGTAGTGTTTTAGGGTTTAGGGTAGTGCAGTAGTGTTTGTGTAGTGTAGGGGTAGTGCTGGGGGTAGTGTTTTAGGGTTTAGGGTAGTGCAGTGGTGTTTGTGTAGTATAGGGGGTAGTGTTTTAGGGTTTAGGGTAGTGCAGCGGTGTTTGTGTACTGTAGGGGGTCATGCTGGGTTCTAGTGTCTTAGGGTTTAGGGTAGTGCAGTGGTGTTTGTGTAGTGTAGGGGGTTGTGTTTTAGGGTTTAGGGTCGTGCCGTGGTGTTTGGGTAGTGAAGGGGTCGTGCTGGGGGTAGTGTTTTAGGGTTTAGGGTAGTGCAGTTGTGTTTAGGTAGTGAAGGGGGTCGTGCTGGGGGTAGTCTTTTAGGATTTAGGGTAGTGCAGTGGTGTTTTTGTAGTGTAGGGGGTCATGCTGAGGGTAGATTTAGTGTTTAGGATAGTACAGTGGTGTTTGTGTAGTGTAGGGGGTCATGCTGGGGTAGTGTTTTAGGGTTTAGGGTAGTGCAGTGATGTTTGTGTAGTGTAGGGGGTTATGCTGGGGGTAGATTTAGGGTTTAGGGTAGTGCAGTGGTGTTTGGGTAGTGTAGGGAGTCATGCTGGTGGTAGTGTTTTAGGGTTTAGGGTAGTGCAGTTATGTTTGGGTAGTGTAGGGTGTCATGCTGGGGTAGTGTTTTAGGGTTTAGGGTAGTGCAGTGGTGTTTGGGTAGTGGAGGGGGTAGTGTTTTAGGGTTTAGGGCAGTGCGCCCAACCAGCCACAATATCCATGGACAAATGGAATCCTGACTCTTTTGAACGCCCCACCAATTAAATAATTTGGGTCAAGGGCCCTACCACGTCCAAAACCTATCAATTCCTTTCTTGGGATCCCTCATATACTTGGATAAAAAGGTACATAGTTTCTCATCAATTTCAGGCGTGTGTGCCACCTTCCCCTTCAGTGAGGGCCTGGGGCATTCTCTCCTCATCCTATTCCTGACCTCCCTTTCAAGGGGTTGATGGATTTTCCCCACCACATACTCTGCCACTTTGGTGTCAGGGGTCCACTCCGCCGACCTAGGATGGTAAATTTGGGTAGGCTCAAACATGTCCGAGTGGACCCCGTCCCCAACCTGGGACTGAGAGGAGTGGGACTCTGGATGCCAGGGACGCCCAACTCCTTTTCCTCATCGGAGGAGAAATCGTCCTCTGATACACCTTCTCTCTCTAAGGGAAACCCGCTGTCGGGGTCTACAATAGTGGTGACAGCGTCGCAATTTTCTCCGGACTTCTCCTCCTCCCGGCAGAGTGCATGTTTTTGCGTTCACGAACACTTGAGGAAGGTCTCCGTAAGTTTATTATCAAATCCTTCCAAGTGCCCCGCGTTATGCTTAACGGCCCTTTTATTCCCCATCTGGGAGCTACTGCGACCCGCCACAACCAGATCTGGGTCACTGAACATCCCAGTGATGCTTTTTGCCAGCTTATCAACCTGATTCCTAAGAGGAGCCAGCGCCCTAGAAATAGCCAAAGAGAGGGCTTGGTACACTGCTGGAGGGAGAAGTTGGGGGGCCATTCCTCCTCCACTTCCTGGTAGGAGGAGTAAAAATGGTCTTCTGGAGAAGACATGATAGCAGAGGGTGTGAGCACAGAACAAATGCCCTTAAAATCCTTAAGGCAGCCCCCACGCCGGTGCTCCAACAACTGGGCTTTCCCCGAAGCTGTTATAAGAATAGACTGAGGCGCAAAACCAATTACCACCACCAGGTGGTGCTGGTCACTAACGTGGCCATGTGGGGCAATCACCGCGTAGCGGTCTCAAAATTAGGCGAGGGTTGGTCGGGAATCAAGCGGACACTAAAGGAGTGACCGGATTCCCAAACGCGCTTAAAGACCAGCTGGAGCACTCAATGGAGCTGCCTCGCTCGGACCATACGCGCCTGACAGGATCTCACCGCGCGCAGAGCGCACAGTGGGAGAAACTGCAAGGGGGAGAATGCTCTCGGGCAAGAGCCTGCTGCGCAGGCAATATGAAACAATACCAAGGCAATAATGCTAATAACGTGCACAAGAAACCGCTATACAAACAGCAACAACGTCAGATTAAGCCAAGAATGTAAGGAATGCACTTAACTGACGAGCAGTGAAGAAAGAGGAAGCGGAAGGGACGTCACAATATTATATACGATGGACTGTGATATGACTGGACTATAGTTGCCTTGGAGACTACCCCCCTAATGGTTCATGGGTTGTGTAGTCTTTTGTTTAATGATTGTTGTGTCACGTTTTCTTTGAACTGCTATGCAAATAAAGTGAGGAAAGATGTGCATGATCCTCTCCTCCGTCCTGCCATAGAATTCATTAAACTTAATTCTATCTGATTTAGAAACATAGATCATAAAAGTGTACATAAAAACAGTAAATCCTCTTTCCTAATACAATACAGTGAGAATTAATTGAAACCAGTAGGTTAAAATGGGTGTCACAAAGCCCGGTTCAGAGCAACTTCAGATTAACAGAATCATGAAGTTAAATGTTTAGCAAGATCAATCTCATGTACTTCGTGCAAAATACGCAATAAGGGGTCCAAGTACGATGTAACGCTCCAATACCTGACCAGTCTTCACTATATATAACTGCAGAAAAACTAAAAATGAAAAGTGTTTTGCACACTTCTGTCATTGGGCTATATGTGGCTACATCTGGGTGATATTTGTGCTACATTTGGGCTCTTTTTTATCTGGTGGCCATCTTGGGAGACTTATTTGTTATGAAGTTTCCTAATTTCCTCATTTACTGCAGGCTTCTCAGTAGGAAATGCTTTCAATATTTTACTTTGATTCCATCAAGAAGGCATTCAGATGTGTCACACATTTGCCATAAATTTAGAATGTTAGCACTCTAGTTGTTCATTAGATCACTGTAGTAAAGGTACTGCTCCCCAGGGAGTTTACTGGAAGTCTACTGCTGGTATTGAAAGTGATTGTTTCAGTCTGCATGTCAGAATTTTCGAATGAATTAGCAGAGGATTTGAGATCTCACTTAAAACATGCCCTAAATTTTCTTTCTGCAGCACTGGCCATAATTTCTATGGCAAAATGAACCCCATCATTTTGTTCCTTTTTTAATTAAATGTTTTAAGTGTTACCAGTTTATTCCAATCAAGATGGCCTCAGGTGTGCCATACTTTTGTCATAAGTAAGGCTGTTAGCGCTCTAGTTGTTCTTTAGAACACTCTGGGAAGCTGCAGTAGCACACAAAGGCATCAACTGACAGGCTGCTCCTGTTGAAATATAACAGGAAGATATTTGAGATCACACTTGAAACATGTCCTAATTTTTCTTTCTACAGCACTAGCCATAATTTCTATGACAAAATTAACCCTATCATTTTGATCCTTTTTAAATTAAATGTTTTAAGTGTTAACAGTTTATTCCAATCAAGATGGCTTCAGGTGTGCCAAACTTTTATCATAATTAAGGCTGTTAGCGCTCTAGTTGTTCTTTAGAACACTCTGGGAAGCTGCAGTAGAACACAAAGGAATCAACTGACAGTCTCTGCCCTTGTTGGATGTACATGATTTACTGAGAATGACAGACTTCATTCTCACATGGCTGAGAAAGATAATGTGAATTTACAGAAAATACGCTCTCATTTTAGCTTCAGTTTTCTCTCAAACATGATTCATGATATCCCAGCAGAAGGTTTTTCACAGGGTAAAATCACCTTAGAACACACCACAATTCCTGAAATTAGTATGGTACCATCAACAAATGAATTCTAATGTAACTAAAGTCTGTTATCACCCTTTATAGTTCTCCTTTTGGTAACCCTCAAAATCTTCGATTCACTACAATGCATTTCAATGGGGTACTATCATGTATATTGGTCCCAAGACGGCTGCCAGCAATTCCAGGATGAAGTGCTGACAGCCAATAAGATCTCACGATGAGATGTGTCGTTAGGCTCTGCCCAGATATTGAAACCTTTTATTTTTCTAATTTTTCATGAACTACTGAACGGATTAACACCATTTAACAAAAAGGGATCTTTCTGAACCAAGGGCTACCTTTTTTCCAAATTTGGTGCAATTCTGTTCAGCAGTTTGGGCTGTAGCCATGTCTACAGTTTCCTATGGGAATTAACATGGAGAAAATAAGTTTTGGGACCCCCTTTTTTCTCGGCCCCCGCTTGCCGAATCACCCCAAAACATTTAAGATAGGAGCTGACCAGAGTGCCTCACGAGTTTTAAACATTTTGCGAAGATTCAGCAACCGACGCCAAAGTTATTGGGAAAAGAATGTTATGATTTTCCTATGGATAATAGGTCCTAACTATAACTACCTACTGGCGACTGTCAGTAGGTAAAAACAAAAAAATATATATATATATATCTATATATCTATCTATATATTCACTGAAAAAACCATAGGTTTCAGGGGTGTTATAGTTAGCTGGACTTTTCACTTGTACAAAACCATTGAAATTCCCCCGTTATAGTTAGTTCACTATAACTCGCGCGCCCGCAATGCACTGCTGATGACGTCACATATTACATCACTCATGATATGGTCAGTGACATCACTCATAACATCACTGATGACATCTCAAATGACATCACTGATGACATCATCCAGTGAATGTGTGTTTTTCTGAAAATTAAATATGTTTTATATATGTATATCTCAAGGTCGATGGAAGAATAAATGGATATATAGGTGTCTAAATGGATGATTTGTTTTTGAAAAATTGATTGTGTAACTGACTGATTAAGTGTATCATAGTGAATACATGGCTTAGTGAGTAATGTTTAAATATGTAAATATCTGTATCAGTCTCTCACTTTGTGTATAAGTGGCTGCATGGGTTGGTGAGTAGCTACATGGGTGTCTATATAGGTTATTAGTTGGTTTTTTGAGTATCAGTCTGAGTGTCTGCATGGTTTGGTGGGGGGTATTACGTAGTGCATAGGTGCATGAATGAGTGACTCACTCTTTGTATGTGTTGAAGACAGCATGTGTGCAGGACTGTATGGGTGGATGAGTATGTGTATGGGTGTGTTAGTGAGTGAATGACTGTCTCAATAGTGTCTTTATGAGTAACTACATATGTTTTAAACTAGTATATGTGACTATTGGTGTATATAAGTGAGTATATATGAGAGTGAGAGATTGAAAGAGTTCCTGTATGAATAAGTATGTGTTTCTATAAGTGATTGTTTAAAAGACTAAGTATGTGTAAGTTTCCGTAGAAGTAAGTGTGGTGGTGTTTGTATAACTGTATATGCAAATAAATGTATGTTTGATTCTTTATTAGCAGTGACTGTATAGGACTGTTGGTGAATGAGTGGATGTGTATGTGGATCTTAGAATTACTGAAGAGGATGTTGTAACTGGTATTGGTATGTCCATTGTTTTGAAAAGTTTAGTCTCTATTTTTGAATGTGCGTATCAAAGGTTATATTAGGGTGAGAGGAGGTCTGCCACTCTATCACAAGGATGATGTAATCAGTGATGTCATCAGTGATGTCATTTGAGATGTCATCAGTGATGTCATGAGTGATGTCACTGACCATGTCATGAGTGATGTAATATGTGACGTCATCAGCAGTGCATTGAGGGCGCGCGAGTTATAGTTAGCTGAACTAACTATAACGGGGGAATTTCAATGGTTTTGTACAAGTGAAAAGTCCAGCTAACTATAACACCCCTGAAACCTGTGGTTTTTTCAGTTAATTTCTGAGGTTTTTTAAATGCTAATTCCTAACTATAACGTGCCTGAAACCTATGGTTTTTTCTGTGAATTTCAAAGGTTTTTTAAATGCTAATTTTTAACTATGCCTACAGAGATAGGACATGTGAAGAAAGAAGAAAAAATGCACAGAAAGAAAAAAAAGAAGTGCAGAAAGAAGCAACAGAAGTCCTCAAAGACGAAGAAAAGTGCAGGAAGAAGGATAACGTGCAGAAAGAACAAAAAGAAGGGCAGAAAGAAGCCTTGTTGCAAAATCATCCTGTACCCTCAACATTTTCAGACGGATACTGGTGGTAACTGAGTCTGACTAACCAGTCCTAGAGCCAGTGCTATGTTAAAAGACACTTAGAATACAGTGAAAACACCTACATACACTAGGGAACATTATGCGTTGGGGTCCCCCTGTGATTAGCATGACCTCCTCTGTAAGCCCCTAGTATTTAATAGGGCAGGGGGATTAAAACTACCTCTTAAAACAGGCCACAGGGCGTTTTTGCACATGTTAACTCAGGCCCCGTCCCCTCCCTTTACCACTGTGTAAACACGCCCTGTGTCCGTTTTTAGTTGGGAGATTAAGTTCATTTGAATCCTGAGGGTCCCTAGGGTCCAACTAGCCCACTAGGTACCTCCAGTAAGTGCCACAGAGCTGCGTTGCAGAGAGGTGTAAAAAGTGGCACGGCCTGGACCACCTCTCTGCAATGCAGCTCAGTGGCGCTTACTGGAAGCACTTGGTGGGCTAGTTAGCCCCCAGGGGCCCTCAGTATTGAAGGAAAATTATATCCCCAATTTAAAACGTGCCATAGTGCGTGTTTGCACACGTCACCTCAGGCCCCGTCCCCTCCCTTCACCACTGTGTAAACGCGCCCTGTGGCTGTTCTAAGTTGAGAGATTAAGTCCCCTTGAATCCTAAGGGTCCCTAGGGTCAAACTAGACCACTAGGTACCTCCAGTAAGCGCCACAGAGCTGCGTTGCAGAGAGGTGTAAAAAGGGGCTTGGCCTCAGAACACCTGTCTGCAGCACAGCTCCCTGGTGCATACTGGAGATGCCTGTTGGGCTAGTTGGCCCTCAGGGACCCTCAGTATTGAAGAGGAATTAATTCCCCAACTTACAACTCGCCAGGGGGCGCATTTGCAGAGTGCTGCAAGGAGGGGGCGTGGCCTCCGGCACGATGCCAGTCTTTTATTTATTTAAATTTTTTAAGAAGGGGGGCTGTGTGGTTCCCCTTCTTATTCTAATTTATTGGCCCTGATGACCCCATCCCCAAGGGCCTGTCTCCTAATTATAATTTTTTGACCCCAATCCCCAGGGCCGGCCACTGTTTTTTATTATTTTTAAAAAATATATATTTATAGACACACCTAGGACATGCTGGACAAACCGTACGTTCCTATCACCATGACGATTTGCGTGATATTCATTAAAAGGCGACTATGCATACAATGAATCCACGTGGAATGTATTTACACCACTAGTGAAGTTCTGACATGTCTGATGCCCTACCGTGCCTAATCCCAGTAGACACCCTTGTCTTTTATTCATACAAACATGGGTAGCTATTGACGGGCACATTTAATACACATGCACACCAAGCCATTCAAAGGGGATTCGACAAAAATTCGACCAAAACTATGCAAGAAACCCCCCCTCACGGTTAATAAAACACACATCCGCTGCCGGATGTGTAATACTTTTTATTTTACTCTCTGGAAAGGGGACGAACATCACTTGAGAGTCACAGCGCGCTCCTGGCAGAGCCCAATGCTGTGTTACACCCACCATTGCCTGCTGAGTGCCACACACCTCTGTGTTGTATTCCACTACCTAGTGCATATGCTATGACACTCTCTAGCCCATGTGCACTGTAACACCACCCCATGAAAATGTCATGCCACACTTGTCTTCGCACGGGTTATATTGCCCCATCTAACGTGCCTTCCTCGATGCCAATGTTATAATGCACAGTGCTATGCCATACATAATTCAATCTGGGATCCATATCTTTGTCACAGTGCATATGCAACGTTACACTCCCCAGCACATATTTTATATTACCACTTTAGAGACTAGTTAGGTTACACAACACTGCCCTGTGCATATTACACTCCAAGGCGCATATCGCATAGCACGCGCTAGTGCCTGTGCTATCTCGCGCTCTCCAATGAATCTGTCATTGCGCACAATGTATTGCATATTATATTTCACGCCCGGTTCATCTTATATCACACTTTTTGGTGCATAATTTATACTTACACTATATCTAGTTTTCATTTTCAATCGTGCTCTCAGGACTATGTTCTATATAACACTGTGTTCACCTACCCTTTTCACGGGCATTACATTTTGCGATAGGGGGTGGAGGGTCAGGGGGTGTTTGTGCCAAGTTAGCCCGTAGTCACAGTCACAAACGTCCTCTTCTTCCTGAATAAAAGTGAGATTATGCTGCATACTTGTTCATATTTTAAGTAGTTCGCACAGACACACGTTTTAAAAACAATAAAGTTCCTAATACCCGCCTTCTCTGAACAGTTAGCTTGCTACCCCATCCCCCTCCTCCCTATCCTCTGTTGTGTGAATCCATGGACTAGCCTCCTCCCTCCTGCCATGCATGGTCTGATGTGCTGCCACTGCCCTCAATTTAGTATGATGTACCAGTCCACTCCTCCTGCCCTCCATTGCCCAATTCTATGCCCCATCATTGACCTCCTGCTTAAACTCTGTGCTTAGCTTGCTGCCCCTATTCTCCTTCCCCCTGCCCTCCGATGTCTTTGTGTATGCCCCTGCTCCATCCTTTTTGCCCACCATGTTACATGGACCTGCCACTCCTATCTACTCTGAGTGTTCTGTTGAGCTGCCACTCCCCTCCCACCTGCCTTGCATTGTCAGATGACTGTAACCTGTCCCTGCCACCTCCACCCTGCCTGTCCACATGCCATGCCCCTATCCTCTTCCTCCTGTCCTACATGGTCCATTGTACTGCCACACCCTTCTGCCCTGCCTGGTCTGTTGTGCTGCAACTGCTCCTCCTGCCTGCCTCGTGCGGTCTGTGTGTGACGCCCCTTCCCCTGAACTTTCTTGTCTGTGCACAGGTCCTGACCCTCCCTTCTATCCTCCATCGTCCTTTGTGCATGCCCCTGCAACCTCCTTCTTGCCCATCATAGCCATTGTGCTACCACTAACCCTCCCACTTGCCATGCATGGTCTTCTGTGCTGGCATGGCCCCTCCCACCTTCCATGTGTGGTCAGTTAGCTGCCCCTGAACCCTCCCACCTTCCCTCCATGGTCTGTGTGTATGCCATCACAGTCTCACTGTTGCTCTTCATGGTGTGTCTTGCTTCTAGTGCCCATCCTGACCTCCATGGCTATCTTGCTGCTCCTGCCCTGCCCCCTTGCACCCAGCCCTCTGTTTACATGTGCAGACCCCTACTCCCTCCCTCCTGGCTTGTGTGTTCCATTGTAATGCCCCTGATCCATCCCTCCTGCCCTTTATGGTCTGTTATGCTGCAGCTTTCTCTCCTGTCTGTCCATTATGGTCCTGCCTCTTGCCCCTCTGTTCTCTGTTGTCCATGTGCATGGTCCTATCCCCTCCCTCTTGCTTTCTATGGATTGTTGTGCTGCACTCCCGTCCCGCATGCCCTGTGTGGTGTATTGTGCTGCTGCAAACCCTGATGCCTGCCCTGCAGGGTCAGTTTGGTGCACCTCTCCATGTCCCTCCTGTCCTCTGTTATCCAAGTCCATGTCCCTACCCCATTTCCTTCCATGATCCAATGTACCATACTTGCGAACATTTTGAACTTGGTAAGAGGGAGATTTTGAAAAAAAACTTGGGTATTGATTTTCCCCTTTGAGTTACATTGAAAAAGAGGAGATTGTAGACAGGAGACAGATAAAATAAAGCCCATTTGAGCTTAAAAACATTGGACGTTTCCTGGCTGAATCGGGGCTGTTGGCATGTATGGTTGTACTACCATTGCCTCTTCCTTCTGCCCACAATGGTCTATTACATTGCCACAGCCTCTCTTGCAAGTCCTGTATTGTTGGTTTGTTGCCCCTGCCCCCCTTTCCACTGCCCTCCATAGTCTGTTGTGCTGCCACGGCCCTTCCTGCCTGCTCAGTGTGGTTAAATTGTTGCCTTTGCACCCTCCTACCTGCCTTCAATTTTCAGAGTCCGTGCCCCTGGCCTCTGCCTCTCAACAGTATCCTAATGAACAACTAGATTGCTAACATTCTATATTTATGACAAAAGTGTGGAACGGCTGACGTCATCTTGATGTAATCAAAACTGTAATACCTAGAGCATTTCCTTTAGAAATTACATATATGAGAGGGTCTTATTGGCATCAAAATTATGGTTAGTGCTCTAAAAGACTAAAATAAGGACATATTTTCTGAGTTTTCAAATAGCGAGAAAGCACTTTTAAATTATTTGTTACCTTTATGTTTTTTTATCCAGTTGACCACTTGATTAAATGTTGCACTTAGGGGAGAGGATGTGGTGTTACTTCCAGAACTGCAGACTTTGTAACTGGGGAACCAGGTTGGAGTTTCTGCTTCTGGTCAAATCACTTAGTCTCCCCATGTCTACAACCAAAATGAATTTGTTCTTGTGTGATGTAACCAATGCTCATGTAAAGCACTCCAATACCTGACAAGTCTGCACTATATAACACTGCAAAAACACAAAATAATAAGTGTTTTGCACACTTCTGTCATTGGGCTATATTTGGGCTACATCTAGGTGATTTTGGGCTTCATTTGGGCTCTTTTGTCTCCGGTGGCCATCTTGGGAGATTTATTTGTTATGAAGTTTCCTAATTTCCTCATGTACTGCAGTCTCCTCAGTAGGAAATGTTTTCAGTTTTTTACTTTGATTCCATCATGAAGGTATTCAGATATGTCACACATTTGCCATAAATTCTGAATGTTAGCACTCTAGTTGCTCATCAGATCACTGTAGTAAAACTACTGTTCACCATGGAAGTCTGCTCCTGGTATTAAAAGTGCATGTTTCAGTCTGCATGTCAGAATTCTTTAATGAAATAGAAGAGGATTTGAGAAGTCACTCAAAATGTGCCCTCATTTTCTTTCTTCAGCATTAATCATAATTTCTATGGCAAAATGAACCCCCTCATTGTGTTCCTTTTAAAATTAAATGTTTTAAGTGTTACCAGTTTATTCCAATCAAGATGGCTTCAGGTGTGCCATACTTTTGTCATAATGAAGACAGTAAGCGCTCTAGTTGTTTTTAAGAACACTCTGGGACATTCTGTCATTGGGCTATACTTGGGCTACATCTGGGTGATATTTGGGCTACATGTGGGCTCTTTTGTCTCTGGTGGCCATCTTGGCAGACTTATTTGTTATGAAGTTTCCTAATTTCCTCATTTACTGCAGTCTCCTCAGTAGGAAATACTTTCAGTTTTTTACTTTGATTCCAAAGGCATTCAGATGTGTCACACATTTGCCATAAATTCAGAATGTTAGCACTCTTTTTGCTCATTAGATCACTGTAGTAAAGCTACTGCTCACCAGGGAAAACTGCTGCTGGTATTGAAAGTGCATGTTTCAGTCTGCATGTCAGAATTTTTTAATGAAATAGAAGAGGATTTGAGAAGTCACTCAAAATGTGCCCTAATTTTTCTTTCTGCAGCACTAATCATACTTTTGATGGAAAAATGAACCCCCTCATTTTGTTCCTTTTTAAATTAAATGTTTTAAGAGTTACCACTTTAATCCAAGCAAGATGGCTTCAGGTGTGCCATACGTTTATCATAAGTAGGACTGTTAGCGCTCTAGTTGTTCTTTGGAACACTCTGGGAAGCTGCAGTAGAACACAAAGGAATCTGCCCTTGTTGGATGTACAAGTTTTACTAAGAATGTCAGACTTCATTCTCACATGACTGAGAAAGATAATGTGAATTTACAGAAAATAAGCTCTCAGTTTAGCTTATAGATCACCTTCCAAACCTCTGTGGGAAAAGCATGAGAAAATATTTTTCTCTCAATCATGATATCCCAGCAGAAGGCTTTTTCACATGGTGAAATCACCTTAGAACATACCACAATTCCTAAAATGAGTATGGTACCATCAACAAATGATTTATAATGTAACTAAAGTCTTAAAACCTTCTATTAACTGCAATGCTTTTTAATGAGGTGCTATCATGTATATTGGTCCCAAGATGGCTGCCAACACTTCTTGGATGAAGTGCTGACAGCCAATCAGATCTCAGGATGAGATGTGTGGTTAGGCTCCGCCCACATATATATATGATTTTACTTTTGATTTTCTCAGGAACTACTGAACAGATTGACACCAGACCTGCAAAAGGCACATCCCTGACCTGAAGACTACCTCTCTGCCAAATTTCAAGTAATTCTGTTCAGCCATTCGGGCTTTACCTTGGACTAAAGGTCCCTATGGAAAATTGCATGGGGAAAACGTGTTTTGGGACCCCCCTTTTTTCTCAGCCCCCGCTTGACGAATCCCCCCGAGACTTTCAGGGTAGGAGCGGAGCGCCCCACCTGTTTTGAAAAATTCGCAAGGATTCGTCAACCGGCGCCAAAGATCTTCCAAATAGAATGTTGCGGATTTCCTATGGAAACACGGTCCTAACTATAACTATCTACTGGCGTCCGCCAGTAGATAATATATATATATATATATATATATATATATATCGATTCCGCTTTTCCCTAGTGCATCATCGCACCGAAGATAGGAACACGAACACTTTGCTCTGCTGTTGCCAGGATTTTCTTTATTTCATATATACAAAAAGGTGCTGCCTCAGACGCGTTTCGGACACTGGGCTGTGTCCTTGTTCACACTTTCTTCTCCACAGTCGGCAAAATCCACACCGAAAAGATGGACACAGACCTGACATCTTAGCACAGATGACTTTACTTTACTCCATTTGTCACCATGACGCGTTTCAGCTCCACAGAGCCTTGTTCACATGACATGTCGGAGTGCGATTTCAGTGCATTTTTAAAGTGCTAGTGCAATATGTAAACACATCACATGACCTGCCCAGCATGGACATAAAAAAAATAATAACAGATGTTTGACAAATTTGAAAAGACATCTACAAATAAATGTAAAATACCAAATATCACCTAGATTTTAGCAATGTTTTTTTCCTCTCTTCATCTGAGTTCTGACAATGATTACGGGATATAAAAACGATCAAAAAAACTATGATAGGTTCACCAATAAACAGTAAAATACTGAAATATCCCAAAATCAATTGCAAAGTTAATAATGACCAAAAGGTGAAATGGCCTTGCAGTAAGTTAAACTTACAGAGCAAATGGCCAGATCTTATCCACAATTTCAAACAAAAGAAAGAGGAAATTGTACATAGAAAATAGATGCCTAAAATTGCCTGAATGTCGGTCATGGTGTGAAAGTGAAAAGAAAAGTGCTTATCGTGCTTAACGTGGGGTTCAAATAAATCTTTTGCAACAAGTAAAACTGCTAAATGTGTTAAGAATACTTTCCAAATAAAGTATGTATATCTCTCTCTATATTCAAATGTACATGCCATGGAATGACATGTTAGAATAAGTGAAAAGAGGAAGGATGCTGATGCAACGCAAAACTTTTGGTAGGACTGATATGTCTGTGTGCAAAGAAAAAGAGATACAGTTATCGTGACATCTTATCTATGTGTCATAGTCGAATACTGATATACATAAATATATATCCTGATATATATATTTTCACTGAAAAAACCATAGGATTCAGGGACGTTATAGTTAGAAATTAGTATTTAAAAAACCTTAGAAATTCAATGAAAAAACTACAGGTTTCAGGAACGTTATAGTTAGTTGGACATTTCACTCGTACAAAACTAGAGAAATTCGGCAGTTATAGTTAGTTCAGTTAACTATATCTCGCACCCCCGCATTTGCACTGCTGATGACATCATATATTACATCACGCTTGACATTTTCTGTGACATCACTGATGACATCACTAATGACATCACTGATGACATCTCAAATGACATCACTCATGACATCATCCAGTGATTGTGTGTTTCTGTAAAGTTTGAATGTTTTATATATATAGGCCAAGGTGTATTGAAGAATGAGTGGATGTATGACTGTCTGAATGAATGATTTAGTAGGTGCGTGACTGACTGTATAAGTGAGTGATAAAGTGTGTCTTACAGAATGCATGGGTTAGTGACTAAACTGTGTTAATGTCTGTATCAGTCTGTCTGTGGGTATGTAAGTGGCTGCATGGGTTGGTGAGTAGCTACATGAGTGTCTTTATGGGTTATTGATTGATTGTCTGAGCATCTGTATGGGTGTCTGAGTGTCTGTTTAGGTGGGTGGGGTGTGTGTGACTCCCTGCATGGATGTGTGAGTGGGTGATTCACTGGGAGTATGGGTTCAAGAGTACATATGCCAGGGGCTGTATGGGTGGGTGAGTGTGTGTATGGCTGTGTTGGTGAGTGAATGGATGTCTCAGTGGTACATGTGTGAGTAACTACATATGTGAAAGGCAGTATATGTGAGTGTTGTAGTATATAAATGACTATATGTGAGATTGAGTGATTGTGTGAGTGGCCATGTGGATGAATGTATGCTTGTGTCAGTGATTGTAGAAGAGAGTAAGTATGTGTTAGTATCTGTATGAATACGTGAGGTGGTGTGTGTATAACTGTATCGCTAAGTAAATGGCAGTGTGATTGATTAGTTGCATGACTGACTAGCTGTATAAGTAACTCTATAGATGAGTGGCTGTGTGTGAGTGTCTATATAGGTGTATGAGTGCATATGGCAGTAGCTGTATTGATTAGTGACTGCATGTATGAGTGACTGTATGGGTGAGTGAGTGGATGTGTTTGTAGACCTAGGAATCAGTGAGTGGGTATGTAGTAATTGGTATTGGTGTGTCAACGGTCTTGAGAATGGTAGTCTGCATTTTAGAGTGGGTGTATCAAAGGTTATAATAGGGTGTGAGTAGGTGCATCAGATTATCATGTGGTTGATGTAATCAGTATTGTCATCAGTGATGTAATATGTGATGTCATCAGCAGTGGATTGTGGGGGCGCAAGTTATGGTTAGCTGAACTAACTACAACAGACGAATTTCTCTGGTTTTGTACGAGTGAAATGTCCAACTAACTATAACGTCCCTGAAACCTGTGGCTTTTTCAGTGATTTTCTAAGGGTTTTTAAATGCTTTTATTATATCGTCCCTGAAACCTATGGTTTTTTCAGTGAATTTCAAAGGTTTTTTAAATGCTAATTTCTAAATATAACCTCCCTGAAACCTATGGTATTTTCAGTGAATTTCAAAGGTTTTTTAAATGCTAATTTCTAACTATAACATCCCTGAAACGTAAGGTTTTTTCAGTAAATTTCTAAGATTTTTTAAATGCTAATTTCTAACTATGTGTACAGAGGAAGAACATGTGCAGAAAGAGGAAGACAATTGGCATACAGAAGCAAGCGAAATGCAGAAAGAGGCAGCAGAAGTCCAGAAAGACAAAGAAAGGTGCAGAAAGAAGCAAGAGATATGCAGAAAGAGGCAACAGAAGTCCAGAAAGACAAAGAAAGGTAAAGAAAAAAGCAAGAGATATGCCGAAAGATCATACAGAGATGCAGAAAGAAGTCTTGTTGCAAAGTCATTCTGTGCCCTGAACTATTTGCTGAGGGGTACTGGTGGTAACTGACTCTGACTAACAAGGCCAAGAGCTAGTGCTATGCTAAAAGACACTTAGAATACAATGAAAATACCTACATACACTAGGGAACACTATGCGCTGGGGTACCCCTGTGATTGGCATGACCTCCTCAGTAAGGCCCTAGTACATAATAGCAAAAGACACACAATTGATGGACGGAATGCAGAACAAATCAAAACATTCACCCCCAGTCAAGAGATATGGGTTCTTTTGCTCACCACGCCATCCCAGTTTAGACCTGGCCATATGCAAATCAGACTTGACCCTGTGCCTCATGGGAACAGTCCAGCCCGAACTGCCAAGTCAGGTCCTCCCTGGACCAGAAACAAGCATCCTAGGACCGATTTCGGGGGTTTCACCCCTCTTCAGCCAGGATTGCTTGATTCCAGTGGCACAGTGAGCCCAAGACCCACATCTGGGCATACCTGGCGCACTTAGGACGAGAAAGCAAAAGACACACAATTGATGGACGTAATGCAGAACAGATCAAAACATTCACCCCAGTCAAAAGATCTGGATAAAATCCATCATTCTTTTACTCACTATGTCACCCCAGTTTAGAACTGGCCATATACAAACCAGTCTTGACCCTGTGCCTCATGGGAACAGTCCAGCCCAAACTGCCAAGCGAGGTCCTCCCTGGACCGAAAACTAGCATCCTAGGACCGGTTTCAGGGTTTCACCCCTCTTCAGCCAGGATAGCTTGATTCCAGTGGCACAGTGAGCCCAGGACCCACGTCTGGGCATACCAGGCACACTTAGGGCGAGAAAGCAAAAGACACAAAACTGATGGACGGAATGCAGAACAAATCAAAACATTCACCCTAAGTCAAGAGATGTGGGTTAAATCCATCATTCTTTTGCTCACCATGCCACCCCAGTTTAGACCTGGCCATATGCAAATCAGTCTTTACCCTGTGCCTCATGGGAACAGTCCAGACCGAACTGCCAAGCCAGGTCCTCCCTGGAGCAGAAACAAGCATCCTAGGACCGGTTTCAGAGTTTCACCCCTCTTCAGACAGGATAGCTTGACTCCAGAGGCACAGTGAGCCAAGGACCCACGTCTGGGCATACCTGGCGCACTTAGGGCGAGAAAGCAAAAGACACACAATTGATGGACGGAATGCAGAACAAATAAAAACTTTCACCCGAGTCAGGAGATCTGGGTTAAATCCATCATTCTTTGCTCACCATGCCACCCCAGTTTAGACCGGGCCATATGCAAACCAGTCTTGACCCTGGGACTCATGGGAACAGTCCAGCCCGAAATGCCAAGCCAGGTCCTCCCTGGACCAGAAACAAGACTCCTAGGACCGGTTTTGGGGTTTCACCCCTCTTCAGCCAGGATAGCTTGATTCCAGTGGCACCGTGAGCTCAGGACCCATGTCTGGGCATACCTGGCTCACTTAGCGCGAGAAAGCAAAAGACACATATGGCTGGGTTCAAACTGGAATGGCAAGGTGAGCAAAAAAATGGTGGATTTAGGCCCAGATCTCTGTACTGGGGTGAATGTATGACATTGTTCTGCATTCTCTCCATCAACTATTGTTTTTGCATTTGTCACCCCGAGTGGGAAGGGTAAGCCCAGACGTGGGTCCGTTGCTATCCATGCCACTGGAATCAAGCTATCCTGGATAAAGAGAGGTGAAACTCCGACACAGGAACTAGGATGATTGTTTCCAGCCTAGGGAGGACCTGGCTTGGCAGTTAGGTCTGGACTGTTCCCATGAGGCACAGGGTCAAGACTGATTTGCCTATGGCTGGGTTCAAACTGGAATGACATGGTGAGCAAAAACAACGATGGATATAGGTCCAGATCTCTGTACTGGGGTGAATGTATGACATTGTTCTGCATTCTGTCCATCAACTGTTGTTTTTGCATTTGTCACCACGAGTGGGACTGGTATGCCAGACGTGGGTACCGTGCTCTCCATGCCACTGGAATCAAGCTATCCTGGCTGAAGAGCAGTGAAACCCCGAAACCGGTCCTAGGATGCTTGTTTCCAGTCCAGGGAGAACCTGGTTTGGCAGTTCGGTCTGGACTGTTCCCATGAGGCACAGGGTCAAGACTGATTTGCATATGGTTGGGTTCAAACTGGAATTGCATGATGAGCAAAAAAACGGTGGATTAAGGCCCAGATCTCTGTACTGGGGTGAATGTATGACATTGTTCTGCATTCTGTCCATCAACTGTTGTTTTTGCATTTGTCACCCCAAGTGGGACGGGTATGCCCAGAAGTGGGTCCCGTGCTCTCCATTCCACTTGAATCAAGATATCCTGGCTGAAGAGGGGTGAAACCCCGAGACCGGTCCTAGGATGCTTGTTTCCAGCCCAGGGAGGACCTGGCTTGGCAGTTCGGTCTAGACTGTTCTCATGAGGCACAGGGTCAAGACTGATTTGCCTATGGCTGGGTTCAAACTAGAATGACATGGTGAGCAAAAAGACGATGGATTTAGGCCCAGATCTCTGTACTGGTGTGAAGTTATGACATTGTTCTGCATTCTGTCCATCAACTGTTGTTGTGGCATTTGTCACCCAGAGTGGGACTGGTATGCCAGACGTGAGTGCCGTGCTCTCCATGTCACTGGAATCAAGCTATCATTGCTGAAGAGGGGTGAAACCTTGAAACCGGTCTTAGGATGCTTGTTTCCAGCCCAGGGAGGACCTGGCTTGGAAGCTCGGTCTGGACTGTTCCCATGAGGCACAGAGTCAAAACTGATTTTCATACGGCTGGGTTCAAACTGGAATGGCATGGTGAGCAAACAAAACGAGGGATTTAGGCCCAGATCTCTGTCCTGGGGTGAATATATGACATTGTTCTGTATTCTGTCCATCAACTGTTGTTTTTGCATTTATCACCCCAGTGGGACGGGTATGCCCAGACGTGGGTCCCATGCGCTCCATGCCATTGGAATCAAGCTATCCTGCCTGAAGAGGGGAGAAACTCCGAAACCGGTCCTAGGATGATTGTTTCCAGCCCAGGGAGGAGCTGACTTGGCAGTTAAGTCTGGAGTGTTCCCCTGAGGCACAGGGTCAAGACTTATTTGCCAATGGCTGGGTTCAAACTGGAATGACATGGTGATCAAAAAAACGATGGATTTAGTCCCAGATCTCTGTGCAGGGGTGAATGTATGACATTGCTCTGCATTCTGTCCATCAACTGTTGTTTTTGCATTTGTCACCCCATATGGGACGGGTATGCCCAGACGTGGGTCCTGTGCTCTCCATGCCAGTGGAATCAAGCTATCCTGGCTGAAGAGGGGTGAAACCCCGAAACCGGTCCTAGGATGCTTGTTTCCAGTCCAGGGAGGACATGGCTTGGCAGTTCAGTCTGGACTGTTCCCATGAGGCACAGGGTCAAGACTGAATATGGCTGGGTTGAAACTGGAATGGAATGGTGAGCAAAAAAACGATGGATTTAGGCCCAGATCTCTGTACTGGGGTGAATGTATGACATTGTTTTGCATTCTGTCCATCAACTTTTGTTTTTGCATTTGTCACCCCGAGTGGGACGGGAATGCCCAGATGTGGGTCCCGTGCTCTCCATGCCACTGGAATCAAGCTATCCTGGCTGAAGAGGGATGAAACCCCGAAACCGGTCCTAGGATTTTTGTTTCCAGCCCAGGGAGGACCTGGTTTGGCAGTTCGGTCTGGACTTTTCCCATGAGGCACAGGGTCAAGACTGATTTGCATATGGCTGGGTTCCAACTGGAATTGCATGGTGAGCAAAAAAACGATTGATTGAGGCCCAGATCTCTGTACTGGGGTGAATGTATGACATTGTTCTGCATTCTGTCCATCAACTGTTATTTTTGCATTTGTCACCCCAAGTGGGATGGGTATGCCCAGAAGTGGGTCCCGTGCTCTCCATTCCACTTGAATCAAGATATCCTGGCTGAAGAGGGATGAAACCCCGAAACCGGTCCTAGAATGCTTTTTTCCAGCCCAGGGAGGACCTGGCTTGGCAGTTCGGTCTGGACTGTTCCCATGAGGCACAGGGTCAAGACTGATTTGCCTATGGCTGGGTTCAAACTGGAATGACGCGGTGAGCAAAAAGACCATGGATTTAGGCCCAGATCTCTCTACTGGTGTGAAGTTATGACATTGTTCTGCATTCTGTCCATCAACTGTTGTTTTGGAATTTGTCACCCCGAGTGGGACTGGTATGCCAGACGTGGGTGTCGTGCTCTCCATGTCACTAGAATCAAGCTATCCTTGCTGAAGAGGGGTGAAACCTTGAAACCGGTCTTAGGATGCTTGTTTCCAGCCCAGGGAGGACCTGGCTTGGAAGCTCGGTCTGGACTGTTCCCATGAGGCACAGAGTCATAACTTATTTTCATACGGCTGGGTTCAAACTGGAATGGCATGGTGAGCAAACAAAACGAGGGATTTAGGACCAGATCTCTGTACTGGGGTGAATATATGACATTGTTCTGTATTCTGTTCATCGACTGTTGTTTTTGCATTTGTCACCCCAGTGGCACGGGTATGCCCAGACGTGGGTCCCATGCGCTCCATGCCACTGGAATCAAGCTATCCTGGCTGAAGAGGGGAGAAACTCCGAAATCGGTCCTAGGTTGATTGTTTCCAGCCCAGGGAGGACCTGACTTGGCAGTTAAGTCTGGACTGTTCCCCTGAGGCACAGGGTCAAGACTTATTTACCTATGGATGGGTTCCAACTGGAATGACATCGTGAGGAAAAAAATGATGGATTTAGTCCCAGATCTCTGTGCAGGGGTGAATGTATGACATTGCTCTGCATTCTGTCCATACACTGTTGTTTTTGCATTTGTCACCCTGAGTGGGACTGGTATGCCAGACGTGGGTCCCGTGCTCTCCATGCACTGGAATCAAGCTATCCTGGCTGAAGAGGAGTGAAACACTGAAACCGGTCCTAGGATGCTTGTTTCCAGCCCAGGGAGGACCTGGCTTGGCAGGTCGGTCTGGACTGGTCCAATGAGGCACAGGGTCAAGACTGATTTGCATATGGCTGGGATCAAAGTGGAATGGCACGGTGAGCAAAAAACTGAAGATCAGATCTTTGTACTGTGGTGAATGTATGACATTGTTCTGCATTCTGTCCATCAACTGTTGTTTTAGCATTTGTCACCCCCAATGGGACGGGTTTGCCCAGACGTGGGTCCCGTGCTCTCTATGCCACTGGAATCAAGCTATCCTGGCTGAAGAGGAGTGAAACCCCGAAACCGGTCCTAGGATGCTTGTTTCCAGCCCAGTGAGGACCTGGCTTGGCAGGTCGGTCGGGACTGTTCCTATGAGGCACAGGGTCAAGACTGATTTGCATATGGCCTGGATCAAACTGGAATGGCACGGTGAGCAAATAACTGATGGATTTAGGCCCAGATCTTTGTTCTGCGGTGAATGTATGACATTGTTCTGCATTCTGTCCATCAACTGTTGTTTTTGCATTTGTCACCCCGAGTTGGACGGGTATGCCCAGACGTGGGTCCCGTGTTCTTCATGCCACTGGAATCAAGCTATTCTGGCTGAAGAGGGGTGAAACCCTGAAACCGGACCTAGGATGCTTGTTTCCAGCCCAGGGAGAACCTGGCTTGGCAGTTCACTCTGGACTGTTCCCATGAGGCACAGGGAGAAGAATGAATATGTCTGGGTTCAAACTGGAATGGAATGATGAGCAAGAAAACAATGGATTTAGGCCCAGATCTCTGTACTGGGATGAATGTATGACATTGTTCTGCATTCTGTCAATCAACTGTTGTTTTTGCATTTGTCACCCCGAGTGGGACGGGTATGCCCAGACATGGGTCCTGTGCTCTCCATGCAACTTGAATCAAGCTATCCTGGCTGAAGAGGGGTGAAACCCCGAAACCTGTCCTGTGATTTCTGTTTCCAGCCCAGGGAGGACCTGGCTTGGTAGTTAGGTCTGGACTGTTCCCATGAGGCACAGGGTCAAGACTGATTTGCCTATGGCTGGGTTCAAACTTTAATTACATGGTGAGCAAAAAGACGATGGATTTAGGCCCAGATCTCTGTACAGGTGTGAAGTTATGACATTGTTCTGCATTCTGTCCATCAACTGTTGTTTTTGCATTTGTCACCCCGAGTGGGACGGGAATGGCCAGATGTGGGTCCCGTGCTCTCCATGCCACTGGAATCAAGCTATCCTGGCTGAAGAGGGGTGAAACCCCGAAACCGGTCCTAGGATGCTTTTTTCCAGCCCAGGGAGGACCTGGCTTGGCAGTTCGGTCTGGACTGTTCCCATGAGGAACAGAGTCAAGACTGATTTGCCTATGGCTGGGTTCAAACTGGAATGACACGGTGAGCAAAAAGACGATGGATCTAGGCCCAGATCTCTGTACAGGTGTGAAGTTATGACATTGTTCTGCATTCTGTCCATCAACTTTTGTTTTGGTATTTGTCACCCCGAGTGGGACTGGTATGCAAGACGCGGGTGCCATGCTCTCCATGCCACTGGAATCAAGCTATCCTTGCTGAAGAGTTGTGAAACCTTGAAACCGGTCCTAGGATGCTTGTTTCCAGCCCAGGGAGGACCTGGCTTGGAAGTTCGGTCTGGACTGTTCCCATGAGGCACAGGGTCAAAACTGATTTTCATACGGCTGGGTTCAAACTGGAATGGCATGGAGAGCAAAAAAACGAGGGATTTAGGCCCAGATCTCTGTACTGGGGTGATTGTATGACATTGTTTCGAATTCTGTCCATCAACTGTTGTTTTTGCATTTGTCACCGCGAGTGGGACGGGTATGCCCAGACGTGGGTCCCGTGCTTTCCATGCCACTGCAATCAAGCTATCCTGGCTGAAGAGGGGTGTAGCCCGGAAACCGGACTAGGGTGCTTGTTTCCAGCCCAGGGAGGACCTGGCTTGGCAGTTCGGTCTGGACTGTTCCAATGAGGCACAGGGTCAAGACTGATTTGCATATGGCTGGGTTCAAAATGGAATGGCATGGTGAGCAAAAAAACGATGGATTTAGGCCCAGATCTCTGTACTGGGGTGAAAATATGACATTGTTCTGTATTCTGTCCATCAACTGTTGTTTTTGCATTTGTCACCCCAGTGGGACGGTAATGCCCAGACGTGGGTCCCATGCGCTCCATGCCACTGGAATCAAGCTATCCTGGCTGAAGAGGAGTGAAACACCGAAACCATCATAGGATGCTTGTTTCCAGCCCAGGGAGGACCTGGCTTGGCAGGTCGGTCTGGACTGTTCCCATGAGGCACAGGGTCAAGACTGATTTGCATATGGCTGGGATCAAACTGGAATGGAACGGTGAGCAAAAAACTGAAGCCCAGATCTTTGTACTGTGGTGAATGTATGACATTGTTCTGCATTCTGTCCATCAACTGTTGTTTTTGCATTTGTCACCCCCAGTGTGACGGGTATGCCCAGACGTCGGTCCCATGCTCTCAATGCCATTGGAATCAAGCTATCCTGGCTGAAGAGGGGTGAAACTCCGAAACCGGTCCTAGGATGATTGTTTCCAGCCCAGGGAGGACCTGACTTGGCAGTACGGTCTGGACTGTTCCAATGAGGCACAGGGTCAGGACTGATTTGCATATGGCTGGTTTCAAAATGGAATGGCATGGTGAGCAAAAAAACAATGGATTTAGGCCCAGATCTCTGTACTGGGGTGAATGTATGACATTGTTCTTCATTCTCTCCATCAACTGTTGTTTTTGCATTTGTCACCCCGAGTGGGACGGGTATGCCCGGACGCGGGTCCGTTGATCTCCATGCCATTGGAATCAAGCTATCCTGGCTGAAGAGGGGTGAAACTCCGAAACCGGTCCTTGGATGATTGTTTCCAACCCAGGGAGGACCTGGCTTGGCAGGTCGGTCGGGACTGTTCCTATGAGGCACAGGGTCAAGACTGATTTGCATATGGCCTGGATCAAACTGGAATGGCACGGTGAGCAAATAACTGATGGATTTAGGCCCAGATCTTTGTTCTGCGGTGAATGTATGACATTGTTCTGCATTCTGTCCATCAACTGTTATTTTTGCATTTGTCACCCCAAGTGGGATGGGTATGCCCAGAAGTGGGTCCCGTGCTCTCCATTCCACTTGAATCAAGATATCCTGGCTGAAGAGGGATGAAACCCCGAAACCGGTCCTAGAATGCTTTTTTCCAGCCCAGGGAGGACCTGGCTTGGCAGTTCGGTCTGGACTGTTCCCATGAGGCACAGGGTCAAGACTGATTTGCCTCTGGCTGGGTTCAAACTGGAATGACGCGGTGAGCAAAAAGACCATGGATTTAGGCCCAGATCTCTCTACTGGTGTGAAGTTATGACATTGTTCTGCATTCTGTCCATCAACTGTTGTTTTGGAATTTGTCACCCCGAGTGGGACTGGTATGCCAGACGTGGGTGTCGTGCTCTCCATGTCACTAGAATCAAGCTATCCTTGCTGAAGAGGGGTGAAACCTTGAAACCGGTCTTAGGATGCTTGTTTCCAGCCCAGGGAGGACCTGGCTTGGAAGCTCGGTCTGGACTGTTCCCATGAGGCACAGAGTCATAACTTATTTTCATACGGCTGGGTTCAAACTGGAATGGCATGGTGAGCAAACAAAACGAGGGATTTAGGACCAGATCTCTGTACGGGGGTGAATATATGACATTGTTCTGTATTCTGTTCATCGACTGTTGTTTTTGCATTTGTCACCCCAGTGGCACGGGTATGCCCAGACGTGGGTCCCATGCGCTCCATGCCACTGGAATCAAGCTATCCTGGCTGAAGAGGGGAGAAACTCCGAAATCGGTCCTAGGTTGATTGTTTCCAGCCCAGGGAGGACCTGACTTGGCAGTTAAGTCTGGACTGTTCCCCTGAGGCACAGGGTCAAGACTTATTTACCTATGGATGGGTTCCAACTGGAATGACATCGTGAGGAAAAAAATGATGGATTTAGTCCCAGATCTCTGTGCAGGGGTGAATGTATGACATTGCTCTGCATTCTGTCCATACACTGTTGTTTTTGCATTTGTCACCCTGAGTGGGACTGGTATGCCAGACGTGGGTCCCGTGCTCTCCATGCACTGGAATCAAGCTATCCTGGCTGAAGAGGAGTGAAACACTGAAACCGGTCCTAGGATGCTTGTTTCCAGCCCAGGGAGGACCTGGCTTGGCAGGTCGGTCTGGACTGGTCCAATGAGGCACAGGGTCAAGACTGATTTGCATATGGCTGGGATCAAAGTGGAATGGCACGGTGAGCAAAAAACTGAAGATCAGATCTTTGTACTGTGGTGAATGTATGACATTGTTCTGCATTCTGTCCATCAACTGTTGTTTTAGCATTTGTCACCCCCAATGGGACGGGTTTGCCCAGACGTGGGTCCCGTGCTCTCTATGCCACTGGAATCAAGCTATCCTGGCTGAAGAGGAGTGAAACCCCGAAACCGGTCCTAGGATGCTTGTTTCCAGCCCAGTGAGGACCTGGCTTGGCAGGTCGGTCGGGACTGTTCCTATGAGGCACAGGGTCAAGACTGATTTGCATATGGCCTGGATCAAACTGGAATGGCACGGTGAGCAAATAACTGATGGATTTAGGCCCAGATCTTTGTTCTGCGGTGAATGTATGACATTGTTCTGCATTCTGTCCATCAACTGTTGTTTTTGCATTTGTCACCCCGAGTTGGACGGGTATGCCCAGACGTGGGTCCCGTGTTCTTCATGCCACTGGAATCAAGCTATTCTGGCTGAAGAGGGGTGAAACCCTGAAACCGGACCTAGGATGCTTGTTTCCAGCCCAGGGAGAACCTGGCTTGGCAGTTCACTCTGGACTGTTCCCATGAGGCACAGGGAGAAGAATGAATATGTCTGGGTTCAAACTGGAATGGAATGATGAGCAAGAAAACAATGGATTTAGGCCCAGATCTCTGTACTGGGATGAATGTATGACATTGTTCTGCATTCTGTCAATCAACTGTTGTTTTTGCATTTGTCACCCCGAGTGGGACGGGTATGCCCAGACATGGGTCCTGTGCTCTCCATGCAACTTGAATCAAGCTATCCTGGCTGAAGAGGGGTGAAACCCCGAAACCTGTCCTGTGATTTCTGTTTCCAGCCCAGGGAGGACCTGGCTTGGTAGTTAGGTCTGGACTGTTCCCATGAGGCACAGGGTCAAGACTGATTTGCCTATGGCTGGGTTCAAACTTTAATTACATGGTGAGCAAAAAGACGATGGATTTAGGCCCAGATCTCTGTACAGGTGTGAAGTTATGACATTGTTCTGCATTCTGTCCATCAACTGTTGTTTTTGCATTTGTCACCCCGAGTGGGACGGGAATGGCCAGATGTGGGTCCCGTGCTCTCCATGCCACTGGAATCAAGCTATCCTGGCTGAAGAGGGGTGAAACCCCGAAACCGGTCCTAGGATGCTTTTTTCCAGCCCAGGGAGGACCTGGCTTGGCAGTTCGGTCTGGACTGTTCCCATGAGGAACAGAGTCAAGACTGATTTGCCTATGGCTGGGTTCAAACTGGAATGACACGGTGAGCAAAAAGACGATGGATCTAGGCCCAGATCTCTGTACAGGTGTGAAGTTATGACATTGTTCTGCATTCTGTCCATCAACTTTTGTTTTGGTATTTGTCACCCCGAGTGGGACTGGTATGCAAGACGCGGGTGCCATGCTCTCCATGCCACTGGAATCAAGCTATCCTTGCTGAAGAGTTGTGAAACCTTGAAACCGGTCCTAGGATGCTTGTTTCCAGCCCAGGGAGGACCTGGCTTGGAAGTTCGGTCTGGACTGTTCCCATGAGGCACAGGGTCAAAACTGATTTTCATACGGCTGGGTTCAAACTGGAATGGCATGGAGAGCAAAAAAACGAGGGATTTAGGCCCAGATCTCTGTACTGGGGTGATTGTATGACATTGTTTCGAATTCTGTCCATCAACTGTTGTTTTTGCATTTGTCACCGCGAGTGGGACGGGTATGCCCAGACGTGGGTCCCGTGCTTTCCATGCCACTGCAATCAAGCTATCCTGGCTGAAGAGGGGTGTAGCCCGGAAACCGGACTAGGGTGCTTGTTTCCAGCCCAGGGAGGACCTGGCTTGGCAGTTCGGTCTGGACTGTTCCAATGAGGCACAGGGTCAAGACTGATTTGCATATGGCTGGGTTCAAAATGGAATGGCATGGTGAGCAAAAAAACGATGGATTTAGGCCCAGATCTCTGTACTGGGGTGAAAATATGACATTGTTCTGTATTCTGTCCATCAACTGTTGTTTTTGCATTTGTCACCCCAGTGGGACGGTAATGCCCAGACGTGGGTCCCATGCGCTCCATGCCACTGGAATCAAGCTATCCTGGCTGAAGAGGAGTGAAACACCGAAACCATCATAGGATGCTTGTTTCCAGCCCAGGGAGGACCTGGCTTGGCAGGTCGGTCTGGACTGTTCCCATGAGGCACAGGGTCAAGACTGATTTGCATATGGCTGGATCAAACTGGAATGGAACGGTGAGCAAAAAACTGAAGCCCAGATCTTTGTACTGTGGTGAATGTATGACATTGTTCTGCATTCTGTCCATCAACTGTTGTTTTTGCATTTGTCACCCCCAGTGTGACGGGTATGCCCAGACGTCGGTCCCATGCTCTCAATGCCATTGGAATCAAGCTATCCTGGCTGAAGAGGGGTGAAACTCCGAAACCGGTCCTAGGATGATTGTTTCCAGCCCAGGGAGGACCTGACTTGGCAGTACGGTCTGGACTGTTCCAATGAGGCACAGGGTCAGGACTGATTTGCATATGGCTGGTTTCAAAATGGAATGGCATGGTGAGCAAAAAAACAATGGATTTAGGCCCAGATCTCTGTACTGGGGTGAATGTATGACATTGTTCTTCATTCTCTCCATCAACTGTTGTTTTTGCAATTGTCACCCCGAGTGGGACGGGTATGCCCGGACGCGGGTCCGTTGATCTCCATGCCATTGGAATCAAGCTATCCTGGCTGAAGAGGGGTGAAACTCCGAAACCGGTCCTTGGATGATTGTTTCCAACCCAGGGAGGACCTGACTTGGCAGTTCGGTCTGGACTGTTCACATGAGGAACAGGGTCAAGACTGATTTGCATATGGCTGGGTTCAAATTGGAATAGCATGGTGATCAAAAAAACGATGGATTTAGGCTCAGATATCTGTGCTGGTGTGAATGTATGACATTGTTCTGCATTCTGTCCATCGACTGTTGTTTTTGCATTTGTCTCCCCGAGTGGGACGGGTATGTCCAGACGTGGGTCACGTGCTCTCCATGCCTGTGTAATCAAGCTATCCTGGCTGAGGAGTGGTGAAACCCCGACACCGGTCCTAGGATGCTTGTTTCCAGCCCAGGGAGGACCTAGCCTGGCAGTTTGGTCTGGACTGTTCCCCTGATGCACAGGGTCAACACTGATTTGCATATGGCTGGGTTCAAACTGGAATGGCATGGTGATCAAAAAAACAATGGATTTAGGCTCAGATCTCTGGGCTGGGGTGAATTTATGACATTGGTCTGCATTCTGTCCATCAACTGTTGTTTTTGCATTTTTCACCCTGAGTGGGACTGGTATGCCAGACGTGGGTCCCATGCTCTCCATGCCACTGGAATCAAGCTATCCTGGCTGAAGAGGAGTGAAAAACCGAAACCATCATAGGATGCTTGTTTCCAGCCCAGGGAGGACCTGGCTTGGCAGGTCGGTCTGGACTGTTCCCATGAGGCACAGGGTCAAGTCTGATTTGCATATGGCTGGGATCAAACTGGAATGGCACGGTGAGCAAAAAACTGAAGCCCAGATCTTTGTACTGTGGTGAATGTATGACATTGTTCTGCATTCTGTCCATCAACTGTTGTTTTTGCATTTGTCACCCCCAGTGTGACGGGTATGCCCAGACGTGGGTCCCATGCTCTCAATGCCATTGGAATCAAGCTATCCTGGCTGAAGAGGGGTGAAACTCCGAAACCGGTCCTAGGATGATTGTTTTCAGCCCAGGGAGGACCTGACTTGGCAGTACGGTCTGGACTGTTCCAATGAGGCACAGGGTCAAGACTGATTTGCATATGGCTGGTTTCAAAATGGAATGGCATGGTGGGCAAAAAAACAATGGATTTAGGCCCAGATCTCTGTACTGGGGTGAATATATGACATTGTTCTGTATTCTGTCCCTCAACTGTTGTTTTTGCATTTGTCACCCCAGTGGGACGGTTATGCCCAGACATGGGTCCCATGCGCTCCATGCCACTGGAATCAAGCTATCCTGGCTGAAGAGGGGTGAAACTCGAAACCGGTCCTAGGATGCTTGTTTCCAGCCCAGGGAGGACCTGGTTTGGCAGTTCGGTCTGGACTGTTCCCATGAGGCACAGGGTCAAGACTAATTTGCATATGGCTGGGTTCAAACTGGAATGGCATGGTTAGCAAAAAAAACCAATGGATTTAGGCCCAGATCTCTGTACAGGGGTGAATGTATGACACTGTTCTGCATTCTCTCCATCAACTGTTTGTTTTGCAGTTGTCACCCCAAGTGGGACGGGTATGCCCAGACGGGGGTCCGTTGCTCTCCAAGCCATTGGAATCAAGCTATCTTGGCTGAAGAGGGGTAAAACTGCGAATCCGGTCCTAGGATGATTGTTTCCAAGCCAGGGAGGACCTGACTTGGCAGTTCGGTCTGGACTGTTCACATGAGGAACAGGGTCAAGACTGATTTGCATATGGCTGGGTTCAAATTGGAATAGCATGGTGATCAAAAAAAACGATGGATTTAGGCTCAGATATCTGTGCTGGGGTGAATGTATGACATTGTTCTGCATTCTGTCCATCAACTGTTGTTTTTGCATTTGTCTCCCCGAGTGGGACGGGTATGTCCAGACGTGGGTCACGTGCTCTCCATGCCTGTGTAATCAAGCTATCCTGGCTGAGGAGGTGTGAAACCCCGACACCGGTCCTAGGATGCTTGTTTCCAGCCCAGGGAGGACCTGGCTTGGCAGTTTGGTATGGACTGTTCCCCTGAGGCACAGGGTCAACACTGATTTGCATATGGCGGGGTTCAAACTGGAATGGCATGGTGATCAAAAAAACAATGGATTTAGGCTCAGATCTCTGTGCTGGGGTGAATTTATGACATTGGTCTACATTCTGTCCATCAACTGTTGTTTTTGCATTTTTCACCCTGAGTGGGACTGGTATGCCAGACGTGGGTCCCGTGCTCTCCATGCCACTTGAATAGAGCTATCCTGGCTGAAGAGGAGTGAAACACCGAAACCATCATAGGATGCCTGTTTCAAGCCCAGGGAGGACCTGGCTTGGCAGGTCGGACTGGACTGTTCCCATGAGGCACAGGGTCAAGACTTATTTGCATATGGCTGGGATCAAACTGGAATGGCACGGTGAGCAAAAAACTGAAGCCCACATCTTTGTACCATGGTGAATGCATGACATTGTTCTGCATACTGTCCATCAACTGTTGTTTTTGCATTTGTCACCCCGAGTGGGACAGGTATGCCCAGACGTGGGTCCTGTGCTCTCAATGCCACTGGAATCAAGCTATCCTGGCTGAAGAGGAGTGAAACCCCGAAACCGGTCCTTGGATGCTTGTTTCCAGCCCAGGGCGGACCTGGCTTGGCAGTTCGGTCTGGACTGTTCCCATGAGGCACAGGGTCAAGACTGATTTGCCTATGGCTGGGTTCAAATTGAAATGACATGGTGAGCAAAAAAATGATTTATTTAGGCCCCGATCTTTGTACTGGGGTGAATGTATGACATTGTTCTGCATTCTATCCATCAACTGTTTTTTTTGCATTTGTCACCTCGAGAGGGACTGGTATGCCAGACTTGGGTCCCGTGCTCTCCATGCCACTGGAATCAAGCTATTCTGGCTGAAGAGGAGAAAACCCCCGAAACTGGTCCTAGGATGCTTGTTTCCAGCCCAGGGAGGACCTGGCTTGGCAGTTTGCTCTGGACTGTTCCCATGAGGCACAGGGTCTAGAATGAATATGTCTGGGTTCAAACTGGAATGGAATGATGAGCAAGAAAACAATGGATTTAGGCCCAGATCTCTGTACTGGGGTGAATGTATGACATTGTTCTGCATTCTGTCAATCAACTGTTGTTTTTGCATTTGTCACCCCGAGTGGGACGGGTATGCCAAGACGTGGGTCCTGTGCTCTCCATGCCGCTGGAATCAAGCTATCCTGGCTGAAGAGGGGTGAAACCCCGAAACCTGTCCTATGATTTCTGTTTCCAGCCCAGGGAGGACCTGGCTTGGCAGTTAGGTCTGGACTGTTCCCATGAGGCACAGGTCCAAGACTGATTTGCATATGGCTGGTTTCAAACTGGAATGGCATGGTGAGCAAAGAAACGATGGATTTAGGCCCAGATCTCTGTACTGGGGTGAATGTATGACATTGTTCTGCATTCTGCCCATCAACTGTTGTTTTTGAATTTGTCACCCTGAGTGGGACTGGTATGCCAGACATGGGTCCCGTGCTCTCCATGCCACTGGAATCAAGCTATCCTGGCTGAAGAGGAGTGAAACACCGAAACCGGTCATAGGATGCTTGTTTCCAGCCCTGGGAGGACCTGGCTTGGCAGGTCGGTCTGGACTGTTCCCATGAGGCACAGGGTCAAGACTGATTTGCATATGGCTGGGATTAAACTGGAATGGCACGGTGAGCAAAAAACTGAAGCCCAGATATTTGTACTGTGGTGAATGTATGACATTGTTCTGCATTCTGTCCATCAACTGTTGTTTTTGCATTTGTCACCCCGAGTGGGACGGGTATGCCCAGACGTGGGTCCCATGCTCTTCATGCCACTGGAATCAAGCTATTCTGGCTGAAGAGGGGTGAAACCCCGAAACCGGTCCTAGGATGCTTGTTTCCAGCCCAGGGAGGACCTGGCTTTGCAGTTCGCTCTGGACTGTTCCCATGAGGCACAGGGTCTAGAATGAAAATGTCTGGGTTCAAACTGGAATGGAATGATGAGCAAGAAAACAATGGATTTAGGCCCAGATCTCTGTACTGGGGTGAATGTATGACATTGTTCTGCATTCTGTCAATCAACTGTTGTTTTTGCATTTGTCACCCCGAGTGGGACGCGTATGCCCAGACGTGGGTCCTGTGCTCTCCATGCCTCTGGAATCAAGCTATCCTGGCTGAAGAGGGGTGAAACCCCGACACCTGTTGTGAGAAGTTGGCCTGGCATATGCTGGTCACTAGTTATAGTGGCCACCTTGCACCAGTCCAATTCGACTCTTGGTAGATAGGTTTAAAGACAACCTTTTAAAGAAAGCTATCCTAGTGGTAGCTGTGGAGAGCAGCCTTCAGGCTAAGTCTCTGAGGAATGTAAAGCAGCTTGTTTTACCTTATAATCTCTTGAATTACCAAATGAAAAGACACCACAGAGGTATATATATCAAATATATATGTATTTATGTCTAACTATACTCTACTAATCTCTTTATGAGATTAGAGCCAGGTAAATATTCAAAAGATCAACAGTTCTCAATAAATTAAGCACAAATATGGCTGTAGCCCTAGGGGCGTACCAGACCATGTACTAAAATAGTGGTTTAACAAACTCGACTTGCAATATGAAGAGGCCTAGGGCCTTGGGAATCGCTGGGGCTTCACTTCTGCAGTGTTAGCAGGTAAGTAATCAGCCCACAGGAGGCGAGTGCAGTGTCTAAACACACACGCGGGTTTCTCTTAGGTTTCAATGGCAAATGTCGCGGTTTGTATTTTACAGTTCTAGGGCACTTCGGAGTGGACAACAAGCAAACAACTTACAGGGTAAGTATTTCGAGAGCCAATACACACTTGGGCACCATAATGCAAGAGTTACCTCACCCAGGGAAGCCGGGAGCATACGTGGCCTTTGGTGTCGGGTCGCGATGCTGTTTTCAATGGAGATCACTGAAGACTTGCTGCTTGTGTCGTCGAGAGAAGTGTCCGCTGGAATCCGAAGATGGATTGGAGTTGCAGAAGACCTGGAAATTGAGGGGACAGAGTTCAAAGTCACTTGCCAGTGACCGGTGGCCAGCAAGATGGATGACCACAGCTGTCGCGTCTCTTCAGGTCACTGATGTCCTTTTGTCTCTTTGCTCACGAGGTCCAGGAGGGATTGATGAAGACCAGCAGCTGGATTTGGAGGGTCTCACAACGTCTGCAGCTGTTGACGGTGTCAGCACTCGGTTTGGAGCCAACAAGCCGTGGCAACTGCAAGTCTCGTGTGGATGGACGATTGTTGATGGAACCAACCAGCAAGGTCTGATGGACTTACCCAGCAAGGGTAAGTGAGGGCAGGCCCAGAGCAACCAGGCGAGCCCTTGAAGATGATGTGGAAGTCTTCTGGAGAGTTACTAGCCAATGGGCAAGCAACCGCAAAGACGCCTTTGCAGGAAAAGTTTACCAACAGCCCACGATCACTCGAGACGAGGTAGGCCGCTGATCTTCGGTACTGCATCTGCTCCGGATTTGGACAACAAGTGGTCCAAAGCACAACTTTGTTGGACGTAGTTTAGGGCTTGCACTTGAAATCAGTGCATGGTTACCTGGTATTGCTGTTCCTCATCACTCGTGGGGTCCAGATGCCACAGCTTCGCTGAGGACTCATAATGGCCGTCGAGAGGTCAGGAAATCCCCTTCAGGGGACACAGGGACATCAGGCTCCGGCGGGAGCGATAAAGTTTGCAACCGTAGTTCAGTAGTTTTGGTGCCTGCCAAGCAGGGGAGTCACTTCTTGACTCTAAGGGAGATCCTTCGGTCTTCTAGAGATAGTAGAAAGTTGAAGGGCCAGGATTCTTCTTCGTAGAGCGTCGTCCAGGTGTAATCTAAATTGCATTGGCAATGTGTGGTATCTTATAGTGAAAAGATGGGAGGGACTAGCTCTATGACCACTCCTCTAGGAGGGTCAGGGTACTTGATGGTTACACCCACTTCCCTTTGTCCAGTTTCGCGCCAGAGCAGGGGCAGGTAGCCCCTGAACCGGTTTGAGCTGGCATATACACAGAGGAGCCTACTGCTCCCCCAGTGCAGGACTTCAAAGCACTCTAAGAGTGCACCCACCCAGCTCCAATACACTAAATCCTGTCTGGGAGGTGGTGACACCTCCCTGTGACAGGAAACCCTTTGTTGGGCTCCCTCCAGTGCGAGTTTCGGTCAGCAGCAGGAGGGCAGCCCGGTGTCTGTGCTGGTGGCATCCATTTTGTGATGCCAGGGCTCTGAAAGATTTCTACCGTGTAGTACAGTGGGTACATGTCGTCCCCTCTAGAAGGGTGGGATCCTACTCCCACACCAGTTACTGGTGTGGGGGTAGGATTCCAAGTTATTTGACACCAAACACGACATGTTTTGATGCAGTCATTCCAAAGTTAGCATTTACCGCGAGGTTATAATGCACTTAAGAGTACATGGTTTAACCGCATCCACAAACAGCAGCAGAGAATAGACTCTGCCAGCTGCAGAGGGGTCCTGCTCAGGCAGAAGCACCCTCTCATATAGTAAACCATGCACCCTGCCCTTGGGATTGATAGGGCCTACCATAAGGGTGACTGATAGGTTTATATGTGTGTGTATGGTGAGATATAGGAACCTATACCTCTGTGAGGAGTGCTAACACTACCTCACACAGGCTGCAGTAGCAGGCCTGTGGTGTCAGATTGTGAGTGCTTCCCAGGGGTGGCATAATACATGCTGCAGCCCCTGGTAGGCCTGTGAAGTACCAATGCCATAGGTACCTAAGGTACCATATACTAGGGGCTCATAAGGTACCACAGTATCCAATCACTAGTGCATCTAATATGCACACCAAGTTGTTTAGAGAGATCAGTTAGACTGGGGCCCTGATTAGCAGGGACCCAGCCAGACTATAGCCAGAAACCAGTGTATACATCAGAAAAAAAAGTGGGGGTAACACAAGTGCAGATCCTACTCTCCTACACCTGTCCTATGATTTCTGTTTCCAGCCCAGGGAGGACCTGGCTTGGCAGTTAGGTCTGGACTGTTCCCATGAGGCACAGGGTCAAAACTGATTTGCACATGGCTGGGTTCAAACTGGAATGGCATGGTGAGCAGAAAAACGATGGATGTAGGCCCAGATCTATGTACTGGGGTGAATGTATGACGTTGTTCTGCATTCTGTCCACCAACTGTTGTTTTTGCATTTGTCACCCCCAGTGGGACGGGTATGCCTAGACGTGGGTCCTGTGCTCTCCATGCCACTGGAATCAAGCTATCCTGGCTGAAGAGGAGTGAAACCCCGAAACCGGTCCTTGGATGGTTGTTTCCAGCCCAGGGAACACCTGGCTTGGCAGTTCGGTCTGGACTCTTCCCCTGAGGCACAGGGTCAAGACTGATTTGCCTATGTCTGGGTTCAAACTGGAATGGAATGATGAGCAAGAAAAGGATGGATTTAGGCCCAGATCTCTGTACTGGGGTGAATGTATGACATTGTTCTGCATTCTGTCCATCAACTGTTGTTTTTGCATTTGTCACTACAAATGGGACGGGTATGCCCAGACGTGGGTCCCGTGCTCTCAATGCCACTGGAATCAAGCTAACCTGGCTGAAGAGGAGTGAAACCCCCAAACCGGACCTAGGATGCTTGTTTCCAGCCCAGGGAGGACCTGGCTTGGCAGTTTGCTCTGGACTGTTCCCATGAGGCACAGGGTCTAGAATGAATATGTCTGGGTTCAAACTGGAATGGAATGATGAGCAAGAAAACAATGGATTTAGGCCCAGATCTCTGTACTGGGGTGAATGTATGACATTGTTCTGCATTCTGTCAATCAACTGTTGTTTTTGCATTTGTCACCCCGAGTGGGACGGGTATGCCAAGACGTGGGTCCTGTGCTCTCCATGCCGCTGGAATCAAGCTATCCTGGCTGAAGAGGGGTGAAACCCCGAAACCTGTCCTATGATTTCTGTTTCCAGCCCAGGAAGGACCTGGCTTGGCAGTTAGGTCTGGACTGTTCCCATGAGGCACAGGTCCAAGACTGATTTGCATATGGCTGGTTTCAAACTGGAATGGCATGGTGAGCAAAGAAACGATGGATTTAGGCCCAGATCTCTGTACTGGGGTGAATGTATGACATTGTTCTGCATTCTGCCCATCAACTGTTGTTTTTGAATTTGTCACCCTGAGTGGGACTGGTATGCCAGACATGGGTCCCGTGCTCTCCATGCCACTGGAATCAAGCTATCCTGGCTGAAGAGGAGTGAAACACCGAAACCGGTCATAGGATGCTTGTTTCCAGCCCTGGGAGGACCTGGCTTGGCAGGTCGGTCTGGACTGTTCCCATGAGGCACAGGGTCAAGACTGATTTGCATATGGCTGGGATTAAACTGGAATGGCACGGTGAGCAAAAAACTGAAGCCCAGATATTTGTACTGTGGTGAATGTATGACATTGTTCTGCATTCTGTCCATCAACTGTTGTTTTTGCATTTGTCACCCCGAGTGGGACGGGTATGCCCAGACGTGGGTCCCATGCTCTTCATGCCACTGGAATCAAGCTATTCTGGCTGAAGAGGGGTGAAACCCCGAAACCGGTCCTAGGATGCTTGTTTCCAGCCCAGGGAGGACCTGGCTTTGCAGTTCGCTCTGGACTGTTCCCATGAGGCACAGGGTCTAGAATGAAAATGTCTGGGTTCAAACTGGAATGGAATGATGAGCAAGAAAACAATGGATTTAGGCCCAGATCTCTGTACTGGGGTGAATGTATGACATTGTTCTGCATTCTGTCAATCAACTGTTGTTTTTGCATTTGTCACCCCGAGTGGGACGCGTATGCCCAGACGTGGGTCCTGTGCTCTCCATGCCTCTGGAATCAAGCTATCCTGGCTGAAGAGGGGTGAAACCCCGACACCTGTTGTGAGAAGTTGGCCTGGCATATGCTGGTCACTAGTTATAGTGGCCACCTTGCACCAGTCCAATTCGACTCTTGGTAGATAGGTTTAAAGACAACCTTTTAAAGAAAGCTATCCTAGTGGTAGCTGTGGAGAGCAGCCTTCAGGCTAAGTCTCTGAGGAATGTAAAGCAGCTTGTTTTACCTTATAATCTCTTGAATTACCAAATGAAAAGACACCACAGAGGTATATATATCAAATATATATGTATTTATGTCTAAATATACTCTACTAATCTCTTTATGAGATTAGAGCCAGGTAAATATTCAAAAGATCAACAGTTCTCAATAAATTAAGCACAAATATGGCTGTAGCCCTAGGGGCGTACCAGACCATGTACTAAAATAGTGGTTTAACAAACTCGACTTGCAATATGAAGAGGCCTAGGGCCTTGGGAATCGCTGGGGCTTCACTTCTGCAGTGTTAGCAGGTAAGTAATCAGCCCACAGGAGGCGAGTGCAGTGTCTAAACACACACGCGGGTTTCTCTTAGGTTTCAATGGCAAATGTCGCGGTTTGTATTTTACAGTTCTAGGGCACTTCGGAGTGGACAACAAGCAAACAACTTACAGGGTAAGTATTTCGAGAGCCAATACACACTTGGGCACCATAATGCAAGAGTTACCTCACCCAGGGAAGCCGGGAGCATACGTGGCCTTTGGTGTCGGGTCGCGATGCTGTTTTCAATGGAGATCACTGAAGACTTGCTGCTTGTGTCGTCGAGAGAAGTGTCCGCTGGAATCCGAAGATGGATTGGAGTTGCAGAAGACCTGGAAATTGAGGGGACAGAGTTCAAAGTCACTTGCCAGTGACCGGTGGCCAGCAAGATGGATGACCACAGCTGTCGCGTCTCTTCAGGTCACTGATGTCCTTTTGTCTCTTTGCTCACGAGGTCCAGGAGGGATTGATGAAGACCAGCAGCTGGATTTGGAGGGTCTCACAACGTCTGCAGCTGTTGACGGTGTCAGCACTCGGTTTGGAGCCAACAAGCCGTGGCAACTGCAAGTCTCGTGTGGATGGACGATTGTTGATGGAACCAACCAGCAAGGTCTGATGGACTTACCCAGCAAGGGTAAGTGAGGGCAGGCCCAGAGCAACCAGGCGAGCCCTTGAAGATGATGTGGAAGTCTTCTGGAGAGTTACTAGCCAATGGGCAAGCAACCGCAAAGACGCCTTTGCAGGAAAAGTTTACCAACAGCCCACGATCACTCGAGACGAGGTAGGCCGCTGATCTTCGGTACTGCATCTGCTCCGGATTTGGACAACAAGTGGTCCAAAGCACAACTTTGTTGGACGTAGTTTAGGGCTTGCACTTGAAATCAGTGCATGGTTACCTGGTATTGCTGTTCCTCATCACTCGTGGGGTCCAGATGCCACAGCTTCGCTGAGGACTCATAATGGCCGTCGAGAGGTCAGGAAATCCCCTTCAGGGGACACAGGGACATCAGGCTCCGGCGGG
Organism: Triturus cristatus; assembly: GCF_964204655.1. NCBI lineage: Eukaryota > Metazoa > Chordata > Amphibia > Caudata > Salamandridae > Triturus > Triturus cristatus. The sequence goes on from NC_140588.1 coordinate 721,895,249, forward strand.
AGCGATAAAGTTTGCAACCGTAGTTCAGTAGTTTTGGTGCCTGCCAAGCAGGGGAGTCACTTCTTGACTCTAAGGGAGATCCTTCGGTCTTCTAGAGATAGTAGAAAGTTGAAGGGCCAGGATTCTTCTTCGTAGAGCGTCGTCCAGGTGTAATCTAAATTGCATTGGCAATGTGTGGTATCTTATAGTGAAAAGATGGGAGGGACTAGCTCTATGACCACTCCTCTAGGAGGGTCAGGGTACTTGATGGTTACACCCACTTCCCTTTGTCCAGTTTCGCGCCAGAGCAGGGGCAGGCAGCCCCTGAACCGGTTTGAGCTGGCATATACACAGAGGAGCCTACTGCTCCCCCAGTGCAGGACTTCAAAGCACTCTAAGAGTGCACCCACCCAGCTCCAATACACTAAATCCTGTCTGGGAGGTGGTGACACCTCCCTGTGACAGGAAACCCTTTGTTGGGCTCCCTCCAGTGCGAGTTTCGGTCAGCAGCAGGAGGGCAGCCCGGTGTCTGTGCTGGTGGCATCCATTTTGTGATGCCAGGGCTCTGAAAGATTTCTACCGTGTAGTACAGTGGGTACATGTCGTCCCCTCTAGAAGGGTGGGATCCTACTCCCACACCAGTTACTGGTGTGGGGGTAGGATTCCAAGTTATTTGACACCAAACACGACATGTTTTGATGCAGTCATTCCAAAGTTAGCATTTACCGCGAGGTTATAATGCACTTAAGAGTACATGGTTTAACCGCATCCACAAACAGCAGCAGAGAATAGACTCTGCCAGCTGCAGAGGGGTCCTGCTCAGGCAGAAGCACCCTCTCATATAGTAAACCATGCACCCTGCCCTTGGGATTGATAGGGCCTACCATAAGGGTGACTGATAGGTTTATATGTGTGTGTATGGTGAGATATAGGAACCTATACCTCTGTGAGGAGTGCTAACACTACCTCACACAGGCTGCAGTAGCAGGCCTGTGGTGTCAGATTGTGAGTGCTTCCCAGGGGTGGCATAATACATGCTGCAGCCCCTGGTAGGCCTGTGAAGTACCAATGCCATAGGTACCTAAGGTACCATATACTAGGGGCTCATAAGGTACCACAGTATCCAATCACTAGTGCATCTAATATGCACACCAAGTTGTTTAGAGAGATCAGTTAGACTGGGGCCCTGATTAGCAGGGACCCAGCCAGACTATAGCCAGAAACCAGTGTATACATCAGAAAAAAAGTGGGGGTAACACAAGTGCAGATCCTACTCTCCTACACCTGTCCTATGATTTCTGTTTCCAGCCCAGGGAGGACCTGGCTTGGCAGTTAGGTCTGGACTGTTCCCATGAGGCACAGGGTCAAAACTGATTTGCATATGGCTGGGTTCAAACTGGAATGGCATGGTGAGCAGAAAAACGATGGATGTAGGCCCAGATCTATGTACTGGGGTGAATGTATGACGTTGTTCTGCATTCTGTCCACCAACTGTTGTTTTTGCATTTGTCACCCCCAGTGGGACGGGTATGCCTAGACGTGGGTCCTGTGCTCTCCATGCCACTGGAATCAAGCTATCCTGGCTGAAGAGGAGTGAAACCCCGAAACCGGTCCTTGGATGCTTGTTTCCAGCCCAGGGAACACCTGGCTTGGCAGTTCGGTCTGGACTCTTCCCCTGAGGCACAGGGTCAAGACTGATTTGCCTATGTCTGGGTTCAAACTGGAATGGAATGATGAGCAAGAAAAGGATGGATTTAGGCCCAGATCTCTGTACTGGGGTGAATGTATGACATTGTTCTGCATTCTGTCCATCAACTGTTGTTTTTGCATTTGTCACTACAAATGGGACGGGTATGCCCAGACGTGGGTCCCGTGCTCTCAATGCCACTGGAATCAAGCTAACCTGGCTGAAGAGGAGTGAAACCCCCAAACCGGACCTAGGATGCTTGTTTCCAGCCCAGGGAGGACCTGGCTTGGCAGTTCGGTCTGGACTGATTTGCATATGGCTGGGTTCAAACTGGAATGGCATGTTGAGCAAAAAAACGATGGATTTAGGCCCGATCTCTGTACAGGGGTCAATATATGACATTGTTCTGCATTCTGTCCATCAACTGTTGTTTTTGCATTTGTCACCCCAGTGGGATGGGTGAGCCCAGACGTGGGTCCCGTGCGCTCCATGCCACTGGAATCAAGCTATCCTGACTGAAGAGGGGTGAAACCCCGAAACCGGTCCTAGGATGCGTGTTTCCAGCCCAGGGAGGACCTAGCTTGACAGTTCGGTCTGGACTGTTCCCATGAGGCACAGGGTCAAGACTGGCTTGCATATGGCTGGGTTCAAACTGGAATGGCATGGTGAGCAAAAAAACTATTGATTTAGGCCCAGATCTCTGTACTGGGGTGAATGCATGACATTGTTCTGCATTCTGTCCATCAACTGTTGTTTTTGCATTTGTCACCCCAAGTGGGACTGGTATGCTAGACGTGGGTCCCGTGCTCTCCATGCCACTGGAATCAAGCTATCCTGGCTGAAGACGAGTGAAACCCCGAAACTGGTCCTAGGATGCTTGTTTCCAGCCCAGGGACGACCTGGCTTGGCAGGTTGGTCTAGACTGTTCCCATGAGGCAAAGGGTCAAGACTGATTTGCAAATGGCTGGGATCAAACTGGAATGGCACGATGAGCAAAAAACTGATGGATTTAGGTCCAGATCTCTGTACTGGGGTGAATGTATGACATTGTTCTGCATTCTGTCCATCAACTGTTGTTTTTGCATTTGTCACCCCGAGTAGGACGGGTATGCCCCGATGTGGGTCCTGTGCGCTCCATGCCACTGGAATCAAGTTATCCTGGCTGAAGAGGGGTGAAACCCCAAAACCGGTCCTAGGATGCTTGTTTCCAACCCAGGGAGTACCTGGCTTGGCAGTTCGGTCTGGACTGATTTGCATATGGCTGGGTTCAAACTGTAATGGCAAGGTGAACAAAAAAACGATGGATTTAGGCCTAGATCACTGTACTGGTGTGAAGTTATGACATTGTTCTGCATTCTGTCCATCAACTGTTGTTTTTACATTTGTCACCCCAAGTGGGATGGGTGAGCCCAGACGTGGGTCCCGTGCGCTCCATGCCACTGGAATCAAGCTATCCTGACTGAAGAGGGGTGAAACCCCGAAACCGGTCCTAGGATGCGTGTTTCCAGCCCAGGGAGGACCTAGCTTGGCAGTTCGGTCTGGACTGTTCCCATGAGGCACAGGGTCAAGACTGGTTTGCATATGGCTGGGTTCAAACTGGAATGGCATGGTGAGCAAAAAAACAATGGATTTAGGCCCAGATCTCTGTACTGGGGTGAATGCATGACATTGTTCTGCATTCTGTCCATCAACTGTTGTTTTTGCATTTGTTACCCCAAGTGGGACTGGTATGCAAGACGTGGGTCCCGTGCTCTCCATGCCACTGGAATCAAGCTATCCTGGCTGAAGAGGAGTGAAACCCCGAAACTGGTCCTAGGATGCTTGTTTCCAGCCCAGGGACGACCTGGCATGGCAGGTTGGTCTAGACTGTTCCCATGAGGCAAAGGGTCAAGACTGATTTACAAATGGCTGGGATCAAACTGGAATGGCACGATGAGCAAAAAACTGATGGTTTTAGGCCCAGATCTCTGTACTGGGGTGAATGTATGACATTGTTCTGCATTCTGTCCATCAACTGTTGTTTTTGCATTTGTCACCCCGAGTGGGACAGGTATGCCCAGACGTGGGTCCTGTGCTCTCAATGCCACTGAAATCAAGCTATCCTGGCTGAAGAGGAGTGAAATCCCGAAACCGATCCTTGGATGCTTGTTTCCAGGCCAGGGAGGACCTGGCTTGGCAGTTCGGTCTGGACTCTTCCCCTGAGGCACAGGGTCAAGACTGATTTGCCTATGGCTGGGTTCAAATTCAAATGACATGGTGAGCAAAAAAACGATGGATTTAGGCCCAGATCTCTGTACTGGGGTGAATGTATGACATTGTTCTGCATTCTGTCCATCAACTGTTGTTTTTGCATTTGTCACCTCGAGAGGGACTGGTATGCCAGACGTGGGTCCTGTGCTCTCCATGCCACTGGAATCAAGCTATTCTGGCTGAAGAGGAGAAAACCCCCGAAACTGGTCCTAGGATGCTTGTTTCCAGCCCCGGGAGGACCTGGCTTGGTAGGTCGGTCTGGACTGTTCCCATGAGGCACAGGGTCAAGACTGATTTACATATGGCTGGGATCAAACTGGTATGGCACGGTGATCAAAAAACTGATGGATTTAGGCCCAGATCTCTGTACTGGGGTGAATGTATGACATTGTTCTGCATTCTGTCCATCAACTGTTGTTTTTGCATTTGTCACCCCGAGTGGGACGGGTATGCCCAGATGTGGGTCTCATGCTCTTCATGCCACTGGAATCAAGCTATTCTGGCTGAAGAGGGGTGAAACCCCGAAACCGGTCCTAGGATGCTTGTTTACAGCCCAGGGAGGACCTGGCTTGGCAGTTCGCTCTGGACTGTTCCCATGAGGGACAGGGTCAAGAATGAATATGTCTGGGTTCAAACTGGAATGGAATGATGAGCAAGAAAACGATGGATTTAGGCCCAGATCTCTGTATTGGGGTGAATGTATGACATTGTTCTGCATTCTGTCAATCAACTGTTGTTTTTGCATTTGTCACCCCGAGTGGGACGGGTATGCCCAGACGTGGGTCCCGTGCTCTCAATGCCACTGGAATCAAGCTATCCTGGCTGAAGAGTGGTAAAACCCCGAAACCGGTCCTAGGATGCTTGTGTCCAGCCCAGGGAGGATCTGGCTTGGCTGTTCGGTCTGGGCTGTTCCCATGAGGCACAGGGCCAAGACTGATTTGCCTATGGCTTGGTTCAAACTGGAATGACATGGTGAGGAAAAAGACAATGGATTTAGGTCCAGATCTCTGTACTGGGGTGAATGTATGACATTGTTCTGCATTCTGTCAATCAACTGTTGTTTTTGCATTTGTCACCCCGAGTGGGACGCGTATGCTCAGACGTGGGTCCTGTGCTCTCCATGGCTCTGGAATCAAGCTATCCTGGCTGAAGAGGGGTGAAACCCCGTAACCTGTCCTATGATTTCTGTTTCCAGCCCAGGGAGGACCTGGCTTGGCAGTTAGGTCTGGACTGTTCCCATGAGGCACAGGGTCAAAACTGATTTGCATATGGCTAGGTTCAAACTGGAATGGCATGGTGAGCAAAAAAATGATGGATTTAGGCCCAGATCTCTGTACTGGGGTGAATGTATGACGTTGTTCTGCATTCTGTCCACCAACTGTTGTTTTTGCATTTGTCACCCCAGTGGGACAGGTATGCCCAGACGTGGGTCCCGTGCTCTCCATGGCCACTGGAATCAAGCTATCCTGGCTGAAGAGGGGTGAAACCCCGAAACCGGTCCTGAGATGATTGTTTCCAACCCAGGGAGGACCTGGCTTGGCAGGTCGGTCTGGACTATTCCCATGAGGCACAGGGTCAAGACTGATTTGCATATGGCTGGGATCAAACTGGAATGGCACGGTGAGGAAAAAACGGATGGATTTAGGCCCAGATCTTTGTTCTGCGGTGAATGTATGACATTGTTCTGCATTCTGTCCATCAACTGTTGTTTTTGCATTTGTCACCCCGAGTGGGACGGGTATGCCCAGATGTGGGTCTCATGCTCTTCATGCCACTGGAATCAAGCTATTCTGGCTGAAGAGGGGTGAAACCCCGAAACCGGTCCTAGGATGCTTGTTTACAGCCCAGGGAGGACCTGGCTTGGCAGTTCGCTCTGGACTGTTCCCATGAGGGACAGGGTCAAGAATGAATATGTCTGGGTTCAAACTGGAATGGAATGATGAGCAAGAAAACGATGGATTTAGGCCCAGATCTCTGTATTGGGGTGAATGTATGACATTGTTCTGCATTCTGTCAATCAACTGTTGTTTTTGCATTTGTCACCCCGAGTGGGACGGGTATGCCCAGACGTGGGTCCCGTGCTCTCAATGCCACTGGAATCAAGCTATCCTGGCTGAAGAGTGGTAAAACCCCGAAACCGGTCCTAGGATGCTTGTGTCCAGCCCAGGGAGGATCTGGCTTGGCTGTTCGGTCTGGGCTGTTCCCATGAGGCACAGGGCCAAGACTGATTTGCCTATGGCTGGGTTCAAACTGGAATGACATGGTGAGGAAAAGACGATGGATTTAGGTCCAGATCTCTGTACTGGGGTGAATGTATGACATTGTTCTGCATTCTGTCCACCAACTGTTGTTTTTGCATTTGTCAAACCAAGTGGGACAGGTATGCCCAGACGTGGGTCCCGTGCTCTCAATGCCACTGGAATCAAGCTATCCTGGCTGAAGAGTGGTAAAACCCCGAAACCGGTCCTAGGATGCTTGTGTCCAGCCCAGGGAGGATCTGGCTTGGCTGTTCGGTCTGGGCTGTTCCCATGAGGCACAGGGCCAAGACTGATTTGCCTATGGCTTGGTTCAAACTGGAATGACATGGTGAGGAAAAAGACAATGGATTTAGGTCCAGATCTCTGTACTGGGGTGAATGTATGACATTGTTCTGCATTCTGTCAATCAACTGTTGTTTTTGCATTTGTCACCCCGAGTGGGACGCGTATGCTCAGACGTGGGTCCTGTGCTCTCCATGGCTCTGGAATCAAGCTATCCTGGCTGAAGAGGGGTGAAACCCCGTAACCTGTCCTATGATTTCTGTTTCCAGCCCAGGGAGGACCTGGCTTGGCAGTTAGGTCTGGACTGTTCCCATGAGGCACAGGGTCAAAACTGATTTGCATATGGCTAGGTTCAAACTGGAATGGCATGGTGAGCAAAAAAATGATGGATTTAGGCCCAGATCTCTGTACTGGGGTGAATGTATGACGTTGTTCTGCATTCTGTCCACCAACTGTTGTTTTTGCATTTGTCACCCCAGTGGGACAGGTATGCCCAGACGTGGGTCCCGTGCTCTCCATGGCCACTGGAATCAAGCTATCCTGGCTGAAGAGGGGTGAAACCCCGAAACCGGTCCTGAGATGATTGTTTCCAACCCAGGGAGGACCTGGCTTGGCAGGTCGGTCTGGACTATTCCCATGAGGCACAGGGTCAAGACTGATTTGCATATGGCTGGGATCAAACTGGAATGGCACGGTGAGGAAAAAACGGATGGATTTAGGCCCAGATCTTTGTTCTGCGGTGAATGTATGACATTGTTCTGCATTCTGTCCATCAACTGTTGTTTTTGCATTTGTCACCCCGAGTGGGACAGGTATGCCCAAAAGTGGGTCCTGTGCTCTCAATGCCACTGGAATCAAGCTATCCTGGCTGAAGAGGAGTGAAATCCGAAACCGGTCCTTGGATGCTTGTTTCCAGGCCAGGGAGGACCTGGCTTGGCAGTTCGGTCTGGACTCTTCCCTTGAGGCACAGGGTCAAGACTGATTTGCCTATGGCTGGGTTCAAATTGAAATGACATGGTGAGCAAAAAAACGATGGATTTAGGCCCAGATCTCTGTACTGGGGTGAATGTATGACATTGTTCTGCATTCTGTCCATCAACTGTTGTTTTTGCCTTTGTCACCTCGAGAGGGACTGGTATGCCAGACGTGGGTCCCGTGCTCTCCATGCCACTGAAATCAAGCTATTCTGGCTGAAGAGGAGAAAACCCCCGAAACTGGTCCTAGGATGCTTGTTTCCAGCCCCGGGAGGACCTGGCTTGGCAGGTCGGTCTGGACTGTTCCCATGAGGCACAGGGTCAAGACTGATTTGCATATGGCTGGGATCAAACTGGAATGGCACGGTGAGCAAAAAACTGATGGATTTAGGCCCAGATCTCTGTACTGGGGTGAATGTATGACATTGTTCTGCATTCTGTCCATCAACTGTTGTTTTTGCATTTGTCACCCCGAGTGGGACGGGTATGCCCAGATGTGGGTCCCATGCTCTTCATGCCACTGGAATCAAGCTATTCTGGCTGAAGAGGGGTGAAACTCCGAAACCGGTCCTAGGATGCTTGTTTCCAGCCCAGGGAGGACCTGGCTTGGCAGTTCGCTCTGGACTGTTCCCATGAGGCACAGGGTCAAGAATGAATATGTCTGGGTTCAAACTGGAATGGAATGATGAGCAAGAAAACGATGGATTTAGGCCGAGATCTCTGTACTGGGGTGAATGTATGACATTGTTCTGCATTCTGTCAATCAACTGTTGTTTTTGCATTTGTCACCCCGAGTGGGACGGGTATGCCCAGACGTGGGTCCCGTGCTCTCCATGCCACTGGAATCAAGCTATCCTGGCTGAAGAGGGGTGAAACCCCGAAACCTGTCCTATGATTTCTGTTTCCAGCCCAGGGAGGACCTGGCTTAGCAGTTAGGTCTGGACCGTTCCCATGAGGCACAGGGTCAAGACTGATTTGCATATGGCTGGTTTCAAACTGGAATGGCATGGTGAGCAAAAAAACGATGGATTTAGGCCCAGATCTCTGTACTGGGGTGAATGTATGACGTTGTTCTGCATTCTGTCCCCCAACTGTTGTTTTTGCATTTGTCAAACCAAGTGGGACAGGTATGTCAGACGTGGGTCCCGTGCTCTCCATGCCACTGGAATCAAGCTATCCTGGCTGAAGAAGGGTGAAACCATGAAACGGGATAAGGATGCTTGTTTCCACCCCAGGGAGGACCTGGCTTGGCAGTTCGGTCTGGACTGTTCCCATGAGGCACAGGGTCAAGACTGATTTTCATACGTCTGGGTTAAAACTTGAATGGCATGGTGAGCAAAAAAACAAGGTATTTAGGCCCAGATCTCTGTACTGGGCTGATAACATGACATTGTTCTGCATTCTGTCCATCAATTGTTGTTTTTGCATTTGTCAAACCAGGTGGGACAGGTATGCCAGACGTGGGTCCCGTGCTCTCTATGCCTCTGGAATCAAGCTATCCTGGCTGAAGAGGGGTGAAACCCCGAAACCGGTCCTAGGATGCTTGTTTCCAACCCAGGGAGGATTCGGCTTGGCAGTTCGGTCTGGACTGTTCCAATGAGGCACAGGGTCAAGATTGATTTGCATATGGCTGGGTTCAAACTGGAATGGCATTGTGAGCAAAAAAAACAATGGATTTAGGGCCAAATCTCTGTACTGGGGTGAATGTATGACATTGTTCTGCATTCTGTCCATCAACTGTTGTTTTTGCATTTGTCACCCGAGTGGGACGGGTATGCCCAGACGTGGGTCCGTTTCTCTCCATGCCACTGGAATCAAGCTATCCTGGCTGAAGAGGGGTGAAACTCCGAAACCGGTCCTAGGATGATAGTTTCCAGCCCAGGGAGGACCTGGCATGGCAGTTCGGTCTGGAATGTTCCCATGAGGCACAGGGTCAAGACTGATTTGCATATGGCTAGGTTCAAACTGGAATGGCATGGTGATCAAAAAATCGATGGATTTAGGCTCAGATCTCTGTGCAGGGGTGAATGTATGACATTGTTCTGCATTCTGTCCATCAACTGTTGTTTTTGCATTTGTAAACCCAAGTGGGACGGGTATGCCCAGACGTGGGTCCCGTGCTCTCCATGCCACTGGAATCAAGCTATCCTGGCTGAAACCCCGAAACCGCTCCTAGGATGCTTGTTTACAGCCCAGGGAGGACCTGGCTTGGCTGTTCGGTCTGGGCTGTTCCCATGAGGCACAGGGTCAATACTGATTTGCCTATGGCTGGGTTCAAACTGGAATGACATGGTGAGGAAAAAGACGATGGATTTAGGCCCAGATCTCTCTACTGGTGTGAATGTATGACATTGTTTTGCATTCTGTCCATCAACTGTTGTTTTTTCATTTGTAACCCCGAGTGGGCCTGGTATGCCAGAGGTGGGTCCCGTGCTCTCCATGCCAGTGGAATCAAGCTATCCTGGCTGAAGAGGTGTGAAACCATGAAACGGGATAAGGATGCTTGTTTCCAGCCCAGGGAGGACCTGGCTTGGCAGTTCGGTCTGGACTGTTGCCATGAGGCACAGGGTCAAGACTGATTTTCATACGTCTGGGTTAAAACTTGAATAGCATGGTGAACAAAAAAACGAGGGATTTAGGCCCAGATCTCTGTACTGGGGTGATTGTATGACATTGTTCTGCATTCTGTTCATCAACTGTTGTTTTTGCATTTGTCACCCCGAGTGGGACGGGTATGCCCAGACGTGGGTCCCGTGAGCTCCATGCCACTGGAATCAAGCTATCCTGCCTGAATAGGGGTGAAACCCCGAAACCGGTCCTAGGATGCTCGTTTCCAACTCAGGGAGGACCAGGCTTTGCAGTTCGGTCTGGACTGTTCCAATGAGGCACAGGGTCAAGATTGATTTGCATATGGCTGGATTCAAACTGGAATGGCATTGTGAGCAAAAAAAACAATGGATTTAGGGCCAAATCTCTGTACCGGGGTGAATGTATGGCATTGTTCTGCATTCTGTCCATCAACTGTTGTTTTTGCATTTTTCACCCCGAGTGGGACGGGTATGCCCAGACGTGGGTCCCGTGCTCTCAATGCCACCGGAATCAAGCTATCCTGGCTGAAGAGGAGTGAAACCCCCAAACCGGACCTAGGATGCATGTTTGCAGCCCAGGGAGGACCTGGCTTGGCAGTTCGGTCTGGACTGATTTGCATATGGCTGGGTTCAAACTGGAATGGCATGGTGAGCAAAAAACACGATGGATTTAGGCCCGATCTCTGTACAGGGGTCAATATATGACATTGTTCTGCATTCTGTCCATCAACTGTTGTTTTTGCATTTGTCACCCCAGTGGGATGGGTGAGCCCAGATGTGGGTCCCGTGCGCTCCATGCCACTGGAATCAAGCTATCCTGACTGAAGAGGGGTGAAACCCCGAAACCGGTCCTAGGATGCGTGTTTCCAGCCCAGGGAGGACCTAGCTTGACAGTTCGGTCTGGACTGTTCCCATGAGGCACAGGGTCAAGACAGGCTTGCATATGGCTGGGTTCAAACTGGAATGGCATGGTGAGCAAACAAACAATGGATTTAGGCCCAGATCTCTGTACTGGGGTGAATGCATGACATTGTTCTGCATTCTGTCCATCAACTGTTGTTTTTGCATTTCTCACCGTGAGTGGGACTGGTATGCTAGACGTGGGTCCCGTGATCTCCATGCCACTGGAATCAAGCTATCCTGGCTGAAGATGAGTGAAACCCCGAAACTGGTCCTAGGATGCTTGTTTCCAGCCCAGGGATGACCTGGCTTGGCAGGTTGGTCTGGACTGTTCCCATGAGGCAAAGGGTCAAGACTGATTTATAAATGGCTGGGATCAAACTGGAATGGCACGATGAGCAAAAGGCTGATGGATTTAGGCCCAGATCTCTGTACTGGGGTGAATGTATGACATTGTTCTGCATTCTGTCCATCATCTGTTGTTTTTGCATTTGTCACCCCGAGTAGGACGGGTATGCCCCGACATGGGTCCTTTGCGCTCCATGCCACTGGAATCAAGTTATACTGGCTGAAGAGGGGTGAAACCCCGAAACCGGTCCTAGGATGCTTGTTTCCAACCCAGGGAGTACCTGGCTTGGCAGTTCGGTCTGGACTGATTTGCATATGGCTGGGTTCAAACTGGAATGGCAAGGTGAGCAAAAAAACGATGGATTTAGGCCTAGATCACTGTACTGGTGTGAAGTTATGACATTGTTCTGCATTCTGTCCATCAACTGTTGTTTTTGCATTTGTCACCCCAAGTGGGATGGGTGAGCCCAGACGTGGGTCCCGTGCGCTCCATGCCACTGGAATCAAGCTATCCTGACTGAAGAGGGGTGAAACCCCGAAACCGGTCCTAGGATGCGTGTTTCCAGCCCAGGGAGGACCTAGCTTGGCAGTTCGGTCTGGACTGTTCCCATGAGGCACAGGGTCAAGACTGGTTTGCATATGGCTGGGTTTCAACTGGAATGGCGAGCAAAAAAACAATGGATTTAGGCCCAGATCTCTGTACTGGGGTGAATGCATGACATTGTTCTGCATTCTGTCCATCAACTGTTGTTTTTGCATTTGTCACCCCAAGTGGGACTGGTATGCTAGAAGTGGGTCCCGTGCTCTCCATGCCACTGGAATCAAGCTATCCTGGCTGAAGAGGAGTGAAACCCCGAAACTGGTCCTAGGATGCTTGTTTCCAACCCAGGGACGACCTGGCTTGGCAGGTTGGTCTAGACTGTTCCCATGAGGCAAAGGGTCAAGACTGATTTACAAATGGCTGGGATCAAACTGGAATGGCACGATGAGCAAAAAACTGATGGATTTAGGCCCAGATCTCTGTACTGGGGTGAATGTATGACATTGTTCTGCATTCTGTCCATCAACTGTTGTTTTTGCATTTGTCACCCCAGTGGGATGGGTGAGCCCAGACGTGGGTCCCGTGCGCTCCATGCCACTGGAATCAAGCTATCCTGACTGAAGAGGGGTGAAACCCCGAAATCGGTCCTAGGATGCGTGTTTCCAGCCCAGGGAGGACCTAGCTTGACAGTTCGGTCTGGACTGTTCCCATGAGGCACAGGGTCAAGACAGGCTTGCATATGGCTGGGTTCAAACTAGAATGGCATGGTGAGCAAACAAACAATGGATTTAGGCCCAGATCTCTGTACTGGGGTGAATGCATGACATTGTTCTGCATTCTGTCCATCAACTGTTGTTTTTGCATTTCTCACCGTGAGTGGGACTGGTAAGCTAGACGTGGGTCCCGTGATCTCCATGCCACTGGAATCAAGCTATCCTGGCTGAAGATGAGTGAAACCCCGAAACTGGTCCTAGGATGCTTGTTTCCAGCCCAGGGATGACCTGGCTTGGCAGGTTGGTCTGGACTGTTCCCATGAGGCAAAGGGTCAAGACTGATTTATAAATGGCTGGGATCAAACTGGAATGGCACGATGAGCAAAAGGCTGATGGATTTAGGCCCAGATCTCTGTACTGGGGTGAATGTATGACATTGTTCTGCATTCTGTCCATCAACTGTTGTTTTTGCATTTGTCACCCCGAGTAGGACGGGTATGCCCCGACATGGGTCCTGTGCGCTCCATGCCACTGGAATCAAGTTATCCTGGCTGAAGAGGGGTGAAACCCCGAAACCGGTCCTAGGATGCTTGTTTCCAACCCAGGGAGTACCTGGCTTGGCAGTTCGGTCTGGACTGATTTGCATATGGCTGGGTTCAAACTGGAATGGCAAGATGAGCAAAAAAACGATGGATTTAGGCCTAGATCACTGTACTGGTGTGAAGTTATGACATTGTTCTGCATTCTGTCCATCAACTGTTGTTTTTGCATTTGTCACCCCAAGTGGGATGGGTGAGCCCAGATGTGGGTCCCGTGCGCTCCATGCCACTGGAATCAAGCTATCCTGACTGAAGAGGGGTGAAACCCCGAAACCGGTCCTAGGATGCGTGTTTCCAGCCCAGGGAGGACCTAGCTTGGCAGTTCGGTCTGGACTGTTCCCATGAGGCACAGGGTCAAGACTGGTTTGCATATGGCTGGGTTCAAACTGGAATGGCATGGTGAGCAAAAAAACAATGGATTTAGGCCCAGATCTCTGTACTGGGGTGAATGCATGACATTGTTCTGCATTCTGTCCATCAACTGTTGTTTTTGCATTTGTCACCCCAAGTGGGACTGGTATGCTAGAAGTGGGTCCCGTGCTCTCCATGCCACTGGAATCAAGCTATCCTGGCTGAAGAGGAGTGAAACCCCGAAACTGGTCCTAGGATGCTTGTTTCCAACCCAGGGACGACCTGGCTTGGCAGGTTGGTCTAGACTGTTCCCATGAGGCAAAGGGTCAAGACTGATTTACAAATGGCTGGGATCAAACTGGAATGGCACGATGAGCAAAAAACTGATGGATTTAGGCCCAGATCTCTGTACTGGGGTGAATGTATGACATTGTTCTGCATTCTGTCCATCAACTGTTGTTTTTGCATTTGTTACCCCGAGGTGGACGGGTATGCCCCGACGTGGGTCCTGTGCGCTCCATGCCACTGGAATCAAGTTATCCTGGCTGAAGAGGGGTGAAACCCCGAAACCGGTCCTAGGATGCTTGTTTCCAACCCAGGGAGTACCTGGCTTGGCAATTCGGTCTGGACTGATTTGCATATGGCTGAGTTCAGACTGGAATGGCATGGTGAGCAAAAAAACGATAGATTTAGGCCCAGATCACTGTACTGGTGTGAAGTTATGACATTGTTCTGCATTCTGTCCATCAACTGTTGTTTTGGCATTTGTCACCCCGAGTGGGACCGGTATGCCCATACGTGGGTGCTGTGCTCTCCAAGCCACTGAAATCAAGCTATCCTTGCTGAAGAGGGGTGAATCCTTGAAACCGGTCCTAGGATGCTTGTTTCCAGCCCAGTGAGGACCTGGCTTGGAAATTCGGTCTGGACTGTTCCAATGAGGCAAAGGGTCAAGACTGATTTGCATATGGCTGGGTTCAAACTGGAATGGCATTGTGAGCAAAAAAACAATGGATTTAGAGCCAAATCTCTGTACTGGGGTGAATATATGGCATTGTTCTGCATTCTGTCCATCAACTGTTCTTTTTGCATTTGTCTCCCCAAGTGGGACAGGTATGCCCAGACGTAGATCCCGTGTTCTCAATGCCACTGGGATCAAGCTATCCTGGCTGAAGAGGCGTGAAACCCCGAAACCGGTCCTAGGATGCTTGTTTCCAGCCCAGGGAGGACCTAGCTTGGCAGTTCGATCTGGACTGATTTGCATATGGCTGGGTTCAAACTGGAATGGCATGGTGAGCAAAAAAACGATGGATTGAGGCCCAGATCACTGTACTGGTGTGAAGTTATGACATTGTTCTGCATTCTGTCCATCAACTGTTGTTTTTGCATTTGTCACCCCGAGTAGGACGGGTATGCCCCGACATGGGTCCTGTGCGCTCCATGCCACTGGAATCAAGTTATCCTGGCTGAAGAGGGGTGAAACCCCGAAACCGGTCCTAGGATGCTTGTTTCCAACCCAGGGAGTACCTGGCTTGGCAGTTCGGTCTGGACTGATTTGCATATGGCTGGGTTCAAACTGGAATGGCAAGGTGAGCAAAAAAACGATGGATTTAGGCCTAGATCACTGTACTGGTGTGAAGTTATGACATTGTTCTGCATTCTGTCCATCAACTGTTGTTTTTGCATTTGTCACCCCAAGTGGGATGGGTGAGCCCAGACGTGGGTCCCGTGCGCTCCATGCCACTGGAATCAAGCTATCCTGACTGAAGAGGGGTGAAACCCCGAAACCGGTCCTAGGATGCGTGTTTCCAGCCCAGGGAGGACCTAGCTTGGCAGTTCGGTCTGGACTGTTCCCATGAGGCACAGGGTCAAGACTGGTTTGCATATGGCTGGGTTCAAACTGGAATGGCATGGTGAGCAAAAAAACAATGGATTTAGGCCCAGATCTCTGTACTGGGGTGAATGCATGACATTGTTCTGCATTCTGTCCATCAACTGTTGTTTTTGCATTTGTCACCCCAAGTGGGACTGGTATGCTAGAAGTGGGTCCCGTGCTCTCCATGCCACTGGAATCAAGCTATCCTGGCTGAAGAGGAGTGAAACCCCGAAACTGGTCCTAGGATGCTTGTTTCCAACCCAGGGACGACCTGGCTTGGCAGGTTGGTCTAGACTGTTCCCATGAGGCAAAGGGTCAAGACTGATTTACAAATTATTGATTACCAACACGAATGCCTACGATTACTAGGTGATGAACGCAACTACCTAACAATACAACAGGATCCCACTGAACGACTACGCAGAGAGATCGCAAGTCTAGTGGAAGAATCTCTGACTAACGACTGGATCAGCAAGAAAGAGGCAGATTTCCTAGAAAACAAAAAACCAATAACACCTTACTTCTACACGATCCCAAAGATACATAAATCTATGGATACTCCACCAGGAAGACCCATAGTATCAGGGATCGGTTCGATTTTAGAACCCTTGTCTAAATTTGCTGATGCCTTCTTAAGACCCTTGGTTCAGGCTACTGAAACCTATCTACAGGACACCAAAGCAGTCCTTTGTTTAATCCAGGATCTCGAATTCAACCCCACAACTAACATTTTGATCAGTTTAGATGTTGAGAGTCTGTACACGAGTCTCCCTCATAAGGAAACCTTAGATATCCTTGAAGAGGTCCTCTATCTAAATGATTGGGGTTATCATACACCCAGACATGTGGTCCTTGAATGTTGCCGTTTGGCTTTGACTGAGAATTTTTTCCAATTTAATGATGTCCTGTACAAGCAAACCCACGGTACCAGCATGGGAAGCACATTTGCGCCGAGTGTGGCAGGGTTGTATGTGCACCATTTGGAAAAGCAGAGTATTCTCCACCAACACAATCCTCACATTGAACATATTAAACTATGGAAAAGGTACATAGACGATGTACTGTTGATTTGGGAAGGCAATGAACAGGAAGCGGAAGAGTTTCTTGTTTGGCTTAACCAACAAGACCCGTTCCTGAAATTCACCTCCTCAATGAGCCGATCCACCATGGTCTTTTTAGACCTTAATATATCAGCACAAGACGGACGTCTCCACAGTACCACACATTTCAAACCTACAGCAAGGAACTGCCTGCTGGTATATGACAGCTTCCATCCTCGCAGCCTTAAGGACAACCTCCCTTTTGGCCAATTTCTGCGCCTCAGAAGGAATTGTACAACAACACAAGACTACAACATTCAGGCAAAGGAACTATCAGAAAAATTGATACAGCGGAATTACCCACAACATCTCGTATCCAGATCCAGGAAAAGAGCTCTCAATAACAACAGGGAGGCTCTTTTAGAGCCTAAAACCGTAGCCATACAGGATGAGCCAAGAAGACAAATTTGTATTACTACATACAATATTGCTTCCAACTTGGTTAGCAAAATAATCAAGAAACACTGGCGCACCCTGAACAGCGGGGGCCTAGACCTACAGGTACCCATGTTCAGCCATCGCAAAGCACGCAACTTAAGGGATCATCTTGTCCATACACGACCAATGATAACAAAAACCGCAGGTCCCCAACGCCTGCTCCAACCCCTACCAGAGGGCCATTTTCCATGCAGTAACTGCAGTGTGTGCCATCTGACCAAGGTTACTAAGACAGTGGAATGCAACAATGGGATAACCTGGAACCTTCGGTCATTCACTAACTGTAACACAACAGGTGTTGTTTACCTAATAACTTGCGTTTGTAATCTGCACTACGTAGGCATGACCACCAGGAAAGTAAACACCCGAATGATCGAGCATCGTAGTAGTTTCAGATGCAAGCGGGATAACACAAAGATGACCACACATTTCCTGGAAAAACGCCATACTCCTAATGACTTCAACTGGGTTGTCTTAGAACACATCAAGAATCACCCCAACATAGAGAAACAGCTATATGAGAAGGAACAACGTTGGGTGTTCAAGCTACGCTCGGACGACAGGGGTCTCAATGATGGCATACCCTGGGGCCAGTTCACTTAAACAACAATCATTGAAACATTTGCTGATTTAGTTTTCTATTTCCATCAAGATGCACTTGATAAATAACCTCGTATGTTGGTATTCATTATGATAATATCTACGTTATCCCATTAGCCAGAATTCCTCCTTCCATTCCCTCCATCTGTGTCTCATTGGTGTCCACTATCTTTAATGCCCCACAGCGAATTATCTCTAGCACTCATTTGAATTAATTTCTCATGACCATTAATCCTGTTCGCTTCCCTTCCCAATATGGCGGCTTCCATCTTAGCCCTTCCCACTGACCCAGGTCGGAACGGGTCCTACCTGTCTTCTTATCATAGTCCGATTTTTCCTTTTAATATGAGCCTTATCATTGTGCAGCCCTCATAACCTAATTTTATTATATATTTTTTAGCGATCTAAACCACCGGCTGGACCATTAAGTCCGTGCAGAAACGTATTTTGATACTTAATAGTATCATGACGTTCTGTTTCACCCCTTTCCAAAATGGCGGCTCCACTTGCACACCGGCATTTGGAACCTGCCCTTTTTCCATTTCTATCTTTAGCCTTGAGACACGCCCGCCAGCACATAAAAACATTGCGGCTACGAGGACACGCCAGTATGCGGTCCTGAGGTTTGGCTTTCATTAGGTGTCAGAAGCATGTGGGGTTCAACGTACAAGTAAGTGCTGCCTTTCTAACCTGCTGAATGAAGCGTGGAAACCTCTTTTTTTCCCATACCACGCTGGGCGATCCGTCAAGACGGAACACGCCGCTTTTCCTTAACGATCTTGATTCCCTTCGTCCATTAGATGTACGAGATCTCCGCATCCCCTCCAGTGACCATGAGGCACAGTGTTGCTTTTTCTTAAGTAGGTTAAATGTTTTCTGTTGTATGTTATTGTGTGTGTTTAGTCAGACCTAATAATCAATTCAATTCCAGCACAACCTTTCCAACACCACGCCGGCATGGAGTGAATAACTGCATCCCTTCTGTTTTTCACTTAGCGGCACGCCAACCAATGAAGTGTGCATTCACCTGTGTGTAGTGTGTTCACATCTTTATCGACTACTACGTATTACACTATACGCATATATATGTATATATTTATTCCAGCCATTAACTGTGATTTTGTAATTTACAGATCAGTGTACCAACGTATATAACGTATGTATATATTTTAAAACGCATGCCTTACTATTGTGGCATCACACTTATTTCACCGTATCAAGGTTGACTAGGAGTGGCAAGTTTCTCGACACTGGGCTGGTCCCAGTGTAGTCCTGACGAAGAGCTGGGGAGCTCGAAACTAGTTGACTTCTTAATATGCTAGGCACACCTTCCCATCATAGTTAGGGTCCCTTGTCATATTACCCCGTTTTTAACTTTTTCAGCTTAGAGCACCAATAAAGTTTATTTCGTAGCCCACTAGCTGATTATTTTAATTTTCCCACTCCACCACTATTTCACTCACACCACACATAGTCCACAAAATTTTCTGTGCTCCTACGTAACACCGCAAGTCGCAGCACGCCTCAGTCCGTAGAGGACTGGGAGGACCCCTATGATGAAGCATGTCACCGTGGGGAAACCCTGGTGAGTGAGGGGACTATAGAAAGAGATAATACTTCCCTTTCAGATAAAGGTGTCTTTAAGGATCAAATTGTTTCCTACACCTTTTGTTTTTCCCAGTTAGGTTCCTGTCTATCTGACTTGTTCAGGATAGTCTTGTTTTGCTAAATACATTTGTGGAGGATGAACCTAACTTTTACCTCTACTTCCCCTTATTTCTGAACTGGTCTAGACTGTTCCCATGAGGCAAAGGGTCAAGACTGATTTACAAATGGCTGGGATCAAACTGGAATGGCACGATGAGCAAAAAACTGATGGATTTAGGCCCAGATCTCTGTACTGGGGTGAATGTATGACATTGTTCTGCATTCTGTCCATCAACTGTTGTTTTTGCATTTGTCACCCCAGTGGGATGGGTGAGCCCAGACGTGGGTCCCGTGCGCTCCATGCCACTGGAATCAAGCTATCCTGACTGAAGAGGGGTGAAACCCCGAAACCGGTCCTAGGATGCGTGTTTCCAGCCCAGGGAGGACCTAGGTTGACAGTTCGGTCTGGACTGTTCCCATGAGGCACAGGGTCAAGACAGGCTTGCATATGGCTGGGTTCAAACTGGAATGGCATGGTGAGCAAACAAACAATGGATTTAGGCCCAGATCTCTGTACTGGGGTGAATGCATGACATTGTTCTGCATTCTGTCCATCAACTGTTGTTTTTGCATTTCTCACCGTGAGTGGGACTGGTATGCTAGACGTGGGTCCCGTGATCTCCATGCCACTGGAATCAAGCTATCCTGGCTGAAGATGAGTGAAACCCCGAAACTGGTCCTAGGATGCTTGTTTGCAGCCCAGGGATGACCTGGCTTGACAGGTTGGTCTGGACTGTTCCCATGAGGCAAAGGGTCAAGACTGATTTATAAATGGCTGGGATCAAACTGGAATGGCACGATGAGCAAAAGGCTGATGGATTTAGGCCCAGATCTCTGTACGGGGGTGAATGTATGACATTGTTCTGCATTCTGTCCATCAACTGTTGTTTTTGCATTTGTCACCCCGAGTAGGACGGGTATGCCCCGACATGGGTCCTGTGCGCTCCATGCCACTGGAATCAAGTTATCCTGGCTGAAGAGGGGTGAAACCCCGAAACCGGTCCTAGGATGCTTGTTTCCAACCCAGGGAGTACCTGGCTTGGCAGTTCGGTCTGGACTGATTTGCATATGGCTGGGTTCAAACTGGAATGGCAAGGTGAGCAAAAAAACGATGGATTTAGGCCTAGATCACTGTACTGGTGTGAAGTTATGACATTGTTCTGCATTCTGTCCATCAACTGTTGTTTTTGCATTTGTCACCCCAAGTGGGATGGGTGAGCCCAGACGTGGGTCCCGTGCGCTCCATGCCACTGGAATCAAGCTATCCTGACTGAAGAGGGGTGAAACCCCGAAACCGGTCCTAGGATGCGTGTTTCCAGCCCAGGGAGGACCTAGCTTGGCAGTTCGGTCTGGACTGTTCCCATGAGGCACAGGGTCAAGACTGGTTTGCATATGGCTGGGTTCAAACTGGAATGGCATGGTGAACAAAAAAACAATGGATTTAGGCCCAGATCTCTGTACTGGGGTGAATGCATGACATTGTTCTGCATTCTGTCCATCAACTGTTGTTTTTGCATTTGTCACCCCAAGTGGGACTGGTATGCTAGAAGTGGGTCCCGTGCTCTCCATGCCACTGGAATCAAGCTATCCTGGCTGAAGAGGAGTGAAACCCCGAAACTGGTCCTAGGATGCTTGTTTCCAACCCAGGGACGACCTGGCTTGGCAGGTTGGTCTAGACTGTTCCCATGAGGCAAAGGGTCAAGACTGATTTACAAATGGCTGGGATCAAACTGGAATGGCACGATGAGCAAAAAACTGATGGATTTAGGCCCAGATCTCTGTACTGGGGTGAATGTATGACATTGTTCTGCATTCTGTCCATTAACTGTTGTTTTTGCATTTGTCACCCCGAGGTGGACGGGTATGCCCCGACGTGGGTCCTGTGCGCTCCATGCCACTGGAATCAAGTTATCCTGGCTGAAGAGGGGTGAAACCCCGAAACCGGTCCTAGGATGCTTGTTTCCAACCCAGGGAGTACCTGGCTTGGCAATTCGGTCTGGACTGATTTGCATATGGCTGAGTTCAGACTGGAATGGCATGGTGAGCAAAAAAACGATGGATTTAGGCCCAGATCACTGTACTGGTGTGAAGTTATGACATTGTTCTGCATTCTGTCCATCAACTGTTGTTTTGGCATTTGTCACCCCGAGTGGGACCGGTATGCCCATACGTGGGTGCTGTGCTCTCCAAGCCACTGAAATCAAGCTATCCTTGCTGAAGAGGGGTGAATCCTTGAAACCGGTCCTAGGATGCTTGTTTCCAGCCCAGTGAGGACCTGGCTTGGAAATTCGGTCTGGACTGTTCCAATGAGGCAAAGGGTCAAGACTGATTTGCATATGGCTGGGTTCAAACTGGAATGGCATTGTGAGCAAAAAAACAATGGATTTAGAGCCAAATCTCTGTACTGGGGTGAAAGTATGGCATTGTTCTGCATTCTGTCCATCAACTGTTCTTTTTGCATTTGTCTCCCCAAGTGGGACAGGTATGCCCAGACGTAGATCCCGTGTTCTCAATGCCACTGGGATCAAGCTATCCTGGCTGAAGAGGCGTGAAACCCCGAAACCGGTCCTAGGATGCTTGTTTCCAGCCCAGGGAGGACCTAGCTTGGAAGTTCGATCTGGACTGATTTGCATATGGCTGGGTTCAAACTGGAATGGCATGGTGAGCAAAAAAACGATGGATTTAGGCCCAGATCACTGTACTGGTGTGAAGTTATGACATTGTTCTGCATTCTGTCCATCAACTGTTGTTTTGGCATTTGTCACCCCGAGTGGGACCGGTATGCCAGACGTGGGTGCTGTGCTCTCCATGCCACTGAAATCAAGCTATCCTTCCTGAAGAGGGGTGAATCCTTGAAACCGGTCCTAGGATGATTGTTTCCAGCCCAGTGAAGATCTGGCTTGGAAGTTTGGTCTGTACTGTTCCCATGAGGCACAGTGTCAAAACTGATTTTAATACGGTTGGATTCAAACTGGAATGGCATGGTGAGCAAAAAAACGAGGGATTTAGGCCCAGATCTCTGTACTGGGGTGATTGTATGACATTGTTCTGCATTCTGTCCATCAACTGTTGTTTTTGCATTTGTCACCCCGAGTGGGACGGGTAAGCCCAGACGTGGGTCCCGTGCTCTCCATGCCAGTGGAATCAAGCTATCCTGGCTGAAGACGGGTGAAACCCCGAAACCGGTCCTAGGATGCTTGTTTCCAGCCCAGGGAGGACCTGGCTTGGCAGTTCGGTCTGGACTGTTCCCCTGAGGCACAGGGTCAAGACTGATTTGCATATGGCAGGGTTCAAAATGGAATGACATGGTGATCAAAAAACGATGGATTTAGGCCCAGATCTCTGTACTGGGGTGAATGTATGACATTGTTCTGCATTCTGTCCATCAACTGTTGTTTTAGCATTTGTCACCCCGAGTGGGACTGGTATGCTAGACGTGGGTCCCGTGCTCTCCATGCCACTGGAATCAAGCTATTCTGGCTGAAGAGGAGTGAAACCCCGAAACCGGTCCTAGGATGCTTGTTTCCAGTCCAGGGAGGACCTGGCTTGGCAGGTTGGTCTGGACTGTTCCCATGAGGCAAAGGGTCAAGACTGATTTACAAATGGCTGGGATCAAACTGGAATGGCATGATGAGCAGAAAACGGATGGATTTAGGCCCTGATCTCTGTACTGGGGTGAATGTATGACATTGTTCTGCATTCTGTCCATCAACTGTTATTTTTGCATTTGTCATCCCGAGTGGGACGGGTGTGCCCCGACATGGGTCCTGTGCGCTCCATGACACTGGAATCAAGCTATCCTGGCTGAAGAGGGGTGAAACCACAAAACCGGTCCTAGGATGCTTGTTTCCAACCCAGGGAGGACCTGGCTTGGCAGTTCGGTCTGGACTGTTCCAATGAGGCAAACGGTCAAGACTGATTTGCATATGGCTGGGTTCAAACTGGAATGGCATTGTGAGCAAAAAACAATGGATTTAGAGCCAAATCTCTGTACTGGGGTGAATGTATGACATTGTTCTGCATTCTATCCATTAACTGTTGTTTTTGCATTTGTCTCCCCAAGTGGGACGGGTATGCCCAGACGTGGGTCCCGTCTTCTCAATGCCACTGGAATCAAGCTATCCTGGCTGAAGAGGAGTGAAACCCCGAAACCGGTCCTAGGATGCTTGTTTCCAGCCTAGGGAGGACCTGGCTTGGCAGTTCTGTCTGGCCTGATTTGCATATGGCTGGGTTAAAACTGGAATTGCATGGTGAGCAAAAAAAACGATGGATTTAGGCCCAGATCTCTATACTGGTGTGAAGTTATGACATTGTTCTGCATTATGTCCATCAACTGTTGTTTTGGCATTTGTCAACCCGAGTGGGACTGGTATGCCAGATGTGGGTGCCGTTCTCTCCATGCCACTGGAATCAAGCTATCCTTGCTGAAGAGGGGTGAAACCTTGGAACCGGTCCTAGGATGCTTGTTTCCAGCCCAGGGAGGACCTGGCTTGGAAGTTCGGTCTGGACTGTTCCCATGAGGCACAGTGTCAAAACTGATTTTAATACGGCTGGATTGAAACTGGGATGGTATGGTGAGCAAAAAAACGAGGGATTTAGGCCCAGATCTCTGTACTGGGGTGATTGTATGACATTGTTCTGCATTCTGTCCATCAACTGTTGTTTTTGCATTTGTCACCCCGGGTGGCATGGGTATGCCCAGACGTGGGTCCCGTGCTTTCCATGCCACTGCAATCAAGCTATCCTGGCTGAATAGGTGTGAAACCCTGAAACCGGTCCTAGGATGCTTGTTTCCAGCCCAAGGAGGACCTGGCTTGGCAGTTCGGTCTGGACTGTTCCAATGAGGCAAACGGTCAAGACTGATTTGCATATGGCTGGGTTCAAACAGGAATGGCATTGTGAGCAAAAAACAATGGATTTAGAGCCAAATCTCTGTACTGGGGTGAATGTATGACATTGTTCTGCATTCTATCCATTAACTGTTGTTTTTGCATTTGTCTCCCCAAGTGGGACGGGTATGCCCAGATGTGGGTCCCGTCTTCTCAATGCCACTGGAATCAAGCTATCCTGGCTGAAGAGGAGTGAAACCCCGAAACCGGTCCTAGGATGCTTGTTTCCAGCCTAGGGAGGACCTGGCTTGGCAGTTCTGTCTGGCCTGATTTGCATATGGCTGGGTTGAAACTGGAATTGCATGGTGAGCAAAAAAAACGATGGATTTAGGCCCAGATCTCTATACTGGTGTGAAGTTATGACATTGTTCTGCATTATGTCCATCAACTGTTGTTTTGGCATTTGTCACCCCGAGTGGGACTGGTATGGCAGACGTGGGTCCCGTGCTTTCCATGCCACTGCAATCAAGCTATCCTGGCTGAATAGGTGTGAAACCCTGAAACCGGTCCTAGGATGCTTGTTTCCAGCCCAAGGAGGACCTGGCTTGGCAGTTCGGTCTGGACTGTTCCAATGAGGCTCAGGGTCAAGACTGATTTGCATATGGCTGGATTCAAACTGGAATGGCATGGTGAGCAAAAAGACGATGGATTTATGCCCAGAAGTCTGTTCTTGGGTGAATGTATGACATTGTTCTGCATTCTCTCCATCAACTGTTGTTTTTGCATTTGTCACCCCGAGTGGGACAAGTATGCCCAGACGCGGGTCCGTTGCTCTCTATGCCATTGGAATCAAGCTATCCTGGCTGAAGAGGGGTGAAACTCCGAAACCGGTCCTAGGATGATTGTTTCCAGCCCAGGGAGGACCTGACTTGGCGGTTCAGTCTGGACTGTTCACATGAGGAACAGGGTCAAGAGTGATTTGCATATGGCTGGGTTCAAATTGGAATAGCATGGTGATCAAAAAAACGATGGATTTAGGCTCAGATGACATTGTTCTGCATTCTGTCCATCAACTGTTGTTTTTGCATTTGTCTCCCCGAGTGGGACGGGTATGTCCAGACGTGGGTCCCGTGCTCTCCATGCCAGTGGAATCAAGCTATCCTTGCTGAAGAGGGGTGAAACCTTGAAACCAGTCCTAGGATGCCTGTTTCCAGCCCAGGGAGGACCTGGCTTGGAAGTTCGGTCTGGACTATTACCATGAGGCACAGTGGCAAAACTGATTTTAATACAGCTGGTTTCGAACTGGAATGGCATGGTGAGCAAAAAAACGAGGGATTTAGGCCCAGATCTCTGTACTGGGGTGATTGTATGACATTGTTCTGCATTCTGTCCATCAACTGTTGTTTTTGCATTTGTCACCCCAGAGGGACGGGTATGCCCAGACGTGGGTCCCATGCGCTCCATGCCATTGGAATCAAGCTATCCTGGCTGAAGAGGGATGAAACCCCGAAACCGGTCCTAGGATGTTTGTTTCCAGCACAGGGAGGACCTGGCTTGGCAGTTCGGTCTGGACTGTTCCCATGAGGCACAGGGTCAAGACTGATTTGCTTATGGCTGGGTTCAAACTGGAATGGCATGGTGAGCAAAAAGACGATGGATTTATGCATAGATCACTGTACTGGGGTGAATGTATGACATTGTTCTGCATTCTCTCCATCAACTGTTGTTTTTGCATTTGTCACCCGAGTGGGACGGGTATGCCCAGACGCGGGTCTGTTGCTCTCTATGCCATTGGATTCAAGCTATGCTAGCTGAAGAGGGGTGAATCTCCAAAACTGGTCCTAGGATGATTGTTTCCAGCCCAGGGAGGACCTGACTTGGCAATTCAGTCTGGATTGTTCACATGAGGAACAGGGCCAAGACTGATTTGCATATGGCTGGGTTCAAACTGGAATAGCTTGGTGATCAAAAAAACGATGGATTTAGGCTCAGATATCTGTGCTGGGGTGAATGTATGACATTGTCCTGCATTCTGTCCATCAACTGTTGTTTTTGCATTTGTCTCCCCGAGTGGGACGGGTATGTCCAGACGTGGGTCCCGTGCTCTCCATGCCAGTGGAATCAAGCTATCCTGGCTGAAGAGGGGTGAAACCCCGAAACCGGTCCTAGGATGCTTGTTTCCAGCCCAGGGAGGACCTGGCTTGGCTGTTTGGTCTGGACTGTTCCCCTGAGGCACAGGGTCAAGACTGATTTGCATATGGCTGGGTTCAAACTGGAATGGCGATCAAAAAAATGATGGATTTAGGCTCAGATC
Source organism: Triturus cristatus (assembly GCF_964204655.1). Taxonomy (NCBI): domain Eukaryota; kingdom Metazoa; phylum Chordata; class Amphibia; order Caudata; family Salamandridae; genus Triturus; species Triturus cristatus. Next base: position 721,921,580 of record NC_140588.1, read on the forward strand.
TCTGTGCTGGGGTGAATTTATGACATTGTTCTGCATTCTGTCCATCAACTGTTGTTTTTGCAGTAGTACATAATAGATCAGGGGGATTAAAACTACCTCTAAGTCAAAGGTGCAGAAAGATGCTTCTTTAAGTAGTAGTCATGTTTGCAGCGTGGTGGAGAAAGGGTGCTGGGCCTCTGACCAGTACTCATGAATTCCGCTGCATAGGACTTACAGAAAGTGCCAGGAGGGCTTCTCGACCCCAAAGACCCTCAGGAGAAAATTGGACTTAATCCTCCATTCCGTAGTCTGCCAGGAGTGTCGTTTGCAGAGTGATGAGAAAAGTGGCATGGCCTCTGAAGACGTCTTAGCAATCCCACTGTGTGGGACTTTTTTGAGGTAACAAGAGGGGTAGTTGGCCCCCAAGGACTTCCCTGGGGGCCAACTACCCCTCCTATTACCTCCAATGAGTCCCACACAGCAGGATTGCTAAGTTCTTATAGCAGGCCATGCCTTCTTTGCCCACCACTATCCAAGCGCGCTCCCTGGTGTGCTCTTGGATGGGGATTGAAGTCCCCTTTGCTGCTGGGGGTCCATTAGGGGCCAACTTACCTACCTCTTACCTCTAGTAAGCCGCACACAGTGGGATTGCTGATAGGTGGACACAGACCACGCCCCCTTTCTCCACCACTGCATACGTATCTCCTGGCATGTTCTGGGTTGGGGGATTACGTCCCCATGAATCCTGAGGGTTCCTGGGGGCCAACTAGCCCACCAGGTATCTCCAGTATGCCCCACAGAGCTGCGTTGCAGAGAGGTGGTCTGAGGCCACGCCACTTTTTACAACACTCTGCAAACACGGCTCCTGGTGCACTGCTGCTCGGAGGATGAAGTCTACTTGTGTCCTGAGGTCCTCAGGACACAAGAGGACCTCATCGCCTCACCAGCAGTGCACCAAGAGGACAACACAATTCATTTATTGTGTGTACAAACAACGCATTTTGGCGAAACCTTTTTCAAGTTAATGACCTGCGCCCTACTCCTCTTAGAAATACAGGTCGCGGTTAGTAAACAGAGAAAAAATACTGCGTTCTGATATGCTTTACACCAATGCAATACAATTCATGAAATCATAAAAATTGAATTTTTACGCCATCACTAAATTATGGGTAAATCAAATTTCTAATTCAAAATTTCAAACATTTTAAATTAAGAAATTCATTCGCGACCATGATGCATTAGGAAAATATGCGGCAATGTCTAGGCGCTATTCCTCAGTAATGTACTGAGATGAAAGGACACCTTAACAAATAATCCATTGCCATCATGATCATTCAGATTAATGCATCAAGAGCAAATATATATACATACATACGTATATACGCGGCAATGTCTAGGCACTATTCCTCAGTAATTAACTGTGATGAAAGAACACCATAACAAATTGCCATCATGATCATTCAGGTGAATGCATCAAGAGCAAATATATATACATATGTACTCATGCTGATCGGTAATGAACCGTCTTCATTGTGACATATATAATTCATACGGTCCTCTATCATATGTTAAATAAAGAGCACTGTGTAAACACTCATAATATTAAATGCAGTAAAAACTTATAGAATCTATATCCAAGGTAATGTACCCCAGAATCCATTGATGATATATAATTTCCAATAATTTTCGCCACGATTTTGGTGTGAGCATAACCACAGTATAATTCAATTCATTCAAAAAGGTTTTTTTAGGCTAACAGTGCGTAGTGACACATTTAGAGGGTGAAAAAATAAAAAAGTGAATGAAGAAACAATATATGCATGTGCATTAGAAGGAAAAAGGAAGGCTTAAAGAATCAGTCATCCCCCTGACAGCCGTCTAGGGTAAGATCACATTAACCACATCTGATCTAGGAACCTATACTATCCTAGATTCCCATCCAGTGAGCCGGGTATCCTACCCGCCTTACAAGGCAAAACCTGAGTAAGCACTCTACACTGTGTGTTCTAAGCCTTCCTAATTCTAAATGACTAAAATGGTGTGAGTGATTAAAACAGCAAAGCTGACCATCTCATACTCAGGAAAGAACTACAGGAAAGAATCTGATGTCATGTTGAACTTCATTTGTGTCCAATATGTGTAGCTAATTTCTCCCCACTATTGAGCCAATTAGGAATTGTCGTGTTAAGCTCAATTATGAACCTTAATTCTGTTATCCGTAGCAGTTTCTCTCTATCTCCGCCACGTGGATGTGGTGCAATCCTATCAATTCCATAGAATATTAATATATTGGGATTGCTCTGATGTTTCATCTGAAAATGTCTGGCCACAGGATAATTCATATCTATGTGTTATGGCTCTCATGTGCTGTATGAACCTGGTACTCAGCTGCAATTTTGTGCTGCCTATATATCTAAGGCCGCACGGGCATTCCAGAACGTAGATAACGTAGTGCGTGACTTATAGAGTCAGTCACGCACCTACTAAATCATCCATTCAGACACTTATACACCCACTCATTCTTCAATACGCCTTTCCCTATATACATTAAACATATTTAAACTTTACAGAAACACACAGTCACTAGATGATGTCATCAGTGATGTAATTTGAGATGTTATCAGTGATGTAATCAGTGATGTCACTGACCATGTTATGAGTGATGTAATATGTGACGTCATCAGCAGTGCATTGCGGAGATGCGAGTTATATTTAGCTGAACTAACTGTAACGGGGGAATTTCACAGGTTTTGTACGAGTGCAATGTCCAACTAATTTCTAAGGTTTTTTAAATGTTAATTCCTAACTATAACGCCCCTGAAAACTATGGTTTCTTCAGTGAATTTCAAAGGTTTTTTAATTGCTATTTTCTAACTATGCCTACAGAGGTAGAACATGTGATGAAAGAAGAAACAGCGCACAGAAAGAAAAAAAAGAAATGCAGAAAGAAGTCAAAGACAAAGAAAAGTGCAGGAAGAAGCAACACATGTGCAGAAAGAACCAACAGAGAAGCAGAAAGAGGCCTTGTTACAAAATCATCCTGTGCCCACAACTTTTTCAAATGGGTACTGGTGTTAACTGGCTCTGACTAACCAGGCCTAGAGCCAGTGGTATACTAAAAGACACTTAATATACAGTGAAAACACCTACATACACTAGGGAACACTATGCTTTGGGGTACTCCTGTGATGAGCATAACCTCCTCTGTAAGCCCCTAGTTCATAATAGGGCAGGGGGATTAAAACGACCTCTTAAAATGCGCCACGGGCTGCGTTTGCACACTGGTGAAGGGAGGGGGGGAATCTGAGGTGACATGTGTGCAAACACGCCCTGTGGGCATTTTAATTTGGGGGATAAAGTCCCCTTGAATCCTGAGGGTTCCTGGGGGCCAACTAACCCACCAGGTATGTCCAGTAAGTGCCACAGAGTTGCATTGCAGAGAGGTGTAAAATGGGGCATGGCCTCGGACCACCTCTCTACAACGCAGCGCATTGGCACTTACTGGAAGCACCTGGTGGGCTAGTTGGCCCCCAGGGGCCTTCAGGATTGAAGGGGAATTATTTCTCCAACTGAAAACGCGCCACTGGACGTGTTTGCACACGTCACCTTAGGCCCCGTCCCCTCCCTTCACCACTGTGCAAACACGCCCTGTGGCCGTTTTAAGTTGGGTGATTAAGTCCCCTTGAATCCTGAGGGTCCCTAGGGTCCAACTAGTCCACTAGGTACCTCCAGTAAGCGCCACAGAGCTGCGTTGCAGAGAGGTGTAAAAAGGGGCACGGCCTGGACCACCTCTCTGCAATGCAGCGCAGTGGCGCTTACTGGAAGCACCTGGTGGGCTAGTTGGCACCCAGGGACCCTCAGTATTCTACGAGAATTAATTCCCCAACTTACAACTCGTCAGGGGGCGGGTTTGCACAATGGTGAAGGAAGGAGCGGGGCCTGAGGTGACATGTCTGCAAACACGCCCTGTTGCGCATTTTAAGCTGGAGAATTAATTCCTCTTCGATCCTGAGGGTCCCAGGGAGCCAACTAGCCCACCAGGTACCTCCAGTATGCGCCAGAGAGCTGCGTTGCAGAGAAGTGTTCAGAGGCCACGCCCCTTTTTACAACACTCTGCAATGCAGCTCCATGGTGCTTACTGGAAGTACCTGGTGTGCTAGTTGGCCTCAAGGGACCTCAGGATTGAAGAGGAATTAATTCCCCAACTTAAAACGTGCCACTGGGCGTGTTTGCACAAATGTCAGCTCGGTCCCCGCCCCCTCCCTTCACCACTGTGCAAACGTGTCCCTTAGCACATTTTAAGTTGGGGGATTAACTCCCCTTGAATCCTGTGGGACCCTGGGGTGCAACTAGCCCACCAGTTACCTCCATTAAGCTCAACAGAGCTGCGTTGCAGAGAGGTGTAAAAAGGGGCGTGGCCTCTGAACACCTCTCTGCAACGCAGCTCCCTGGCGCATACTGGAGGTTCCTGGTGGGCTAGTTGGCCCCCAGGGACCCCCAGTATTCAAGGGGAATCAGTTCCCCATCTGCAAACGCACCAGGGGGCGCGTTTGCAGAGTGCTGGACTTTTTTTATTATTTATTTTTTTAAGAAGGGGGGCTGTGTAGCCCCCCTTCTTTTCCTATTTTACTGGCCCTGGGGACCCCATCCCCCGTGCCTGACCCAATTTAATTTTTAAAAATAAATAAATTGGAAGGGGGCCGCGTGGCCCCCCTCCCGAGGCCATAATTAGCCCCAGGGACCCCATCCCCTGGGGCATGGCCATTTGGTTATACTAATTTATCTGGAGGGGGGCTGCGTTGCCCCCCTTTTCAGGCCATTTATGGACCCAGGGACCCCATCCCCCGGGGCCGGCCTTTGTTTTTTTTTTTTTTAAGTATTTTTGGGGTTTTTTTGTGTGTTGAGGAGGGGGCCTGCATGGCCCCCCTCCCGGGCCACTTCTGGCCCCAGGGACCCCATCCCCCGGGGTCGGCCCTATCCGTTGGGGACCCAACCCCCACGGTCCCGCCGGCTCCCCGCGTCCTGCGGGAGCCGGCATTGCTTTTCCACATGGATGCAGCTCCCCGTGTGGAAAAGCAATCGGCTTTGGTTTTCAGAAGAGAGAGCAGGTTTCCCGCTCTCTATTCCAAAAACCAAAGCAGAGCTTGCTATACCAGGGCGGGAGCCGCGAGGCTCCCGCCCTGCCATAGCAAACTGCAGTGTCCTAGGGGTGGGCAACCCAGGGCACTGCAGGAGCCGGCCCTGGAGGGTGGTGGTCCCCAGGGCAATCAAGGGTTCCAGGAGGGGGGCTGCACAGCCCCCCTCCCATCATTTACAAAGCCCCGGGGAGGTGGTGGTCTGTAACGGACCCCCAAATTTGCATACTTAGTGCCCCGGGGAGGTGGCGGTCCCTGGGGAGTGTGGGGGGGCTCAGGTTTGTTTATTTTTTTTTTTAAAACAAGCCCGGGGGTGGCGGTCCCTGGGGCTGTGGGGGGGCATGTGCCCCACCTCAAATATTTTAGAAAAGCCCCAGCGGCTTGGGGAGGCCTTTGAGACCCCTCACCCTTTTTCATTCAGAAGCCCCAGGGGTGGCGGTCCCTGGGGCTGTGGGGGGGGCATGAACCCCCCGAAATATTTTTGAAAAGCTGTGGGGGTATTACAATACAAAGATTGCCCCCGGGACTTGGCCCACCCAGGGGCTAAATTATAACGAAGCGCGGGAGCCGGCTTTGTTTTTTGTTTCTCGCGGCCAGATCCGCGGATCCTCCGCGCATCACACAATTTTTAAAATGTTGGGCCCTGGGGGTCCTTGTGTGACCCCCTGAGCAGGCCTAGGGGGTCAGGGAGTTTCTACCCTTCCCCTTTTCATGTTTTGCACATTTGTTCTTCTCTTTTCTTGTGCCTCGTTTCTACCGAGGCACAAGGTGGCGGCCAACACTTCCTGGTTTGGAGTGTTGACAGCCAATTAGCATGAAGCTTGTGATCGGGAGGGTGCGCTTCTAGATATCTAGATAAAGTTTCCTACGGGAAAAAGATTTTTTCACCACTATTTTTTGAACTTCTCAGGAACTACTGAACGGATTTACACCATATAAAAAAAGGGCGCTTTCTGAACCAGGGACTACGTTTTTGCAAAATGTGGTGTAATCCTGTTCAGCAGTTCGGGCTGTAGCCGTGTCTGAAATTTCCTATGGGAAATAACATGGGGAAAATGCATTTTGGGACCCCCTTTTTTCTCGGCCCCAGCTTGATGAATCACCCCCAAACTTTCAGAATAGGAGCTGACCAGAATGGGCCATTAGTTTTGAAAATTTCGCGAAGATTCGTCACCCGGCGCCAAAGTTATTAGGAATAGAATGTTTCAATTTTCCTATGGATAATAGGTCCTAACTATAACTACCTACTGGCGACCGCCAGTAGGTAATATATATATATATGTATCCACAAAGCCAGGCAGTTCATCATTCAGCCAAGAACAAGTGAACTCGCAGGAAAATTATAGTGAATTATTTAATGTGCAAGCCTCCAAGTACTGACAGACGTGTTTCGGCATGACAACTTTTTCAATGTCAGTTTGTTTCTTGGCACAATGCCATCTTCACCCACAAAGTGAGTAGTGTAAATTCATCAAAAGTGAAGCCAGCCATAAATTAGTTACCAGTTAACATTCATAGGTAACAACGGCGACCATCATGTAACATTTAAAAGACACAAACATGTCATTACAAAGCAAATCCTGAGTTACACCAATGAATAATGGTAACTCTGTAAGTGAGATAAATCATTACATAAGGGGAAACAAAGATAGGCTACTGTGAATTCATTATTTATAGCATATATGTATATCTCTTATTTTTGCATTGAAAGGATGTCATAATGAAAATTCAGTGTGACAACTTTTCATTTTCCCACATATTCACATTATCACGCCATGGAAGGGCGTTCAAAATGCAATCTGTAATGGAAAGCATAAAGCATAAAGCATAAATATTCTGCTGATTGTAGGATTTGCTACAAACAATCATTCTGATTCAAATGGGTATGTTTTAGAATACATCCCCTACATGTAGATCAAAGCAGGACAGAGAGCCTGGTGGTCCGCATGGGAGGACCTTGAAAGAAGTACAACCAGGACTATCCCCCTAGCAATATGGTTAACTCTACTCTAGATGTACCAACAGTTCCTCTTCATTATTAAGACCTCTAGGGGCCTTAGTCTGAAGGTCAATGATGTATTTTGATTCTAATATAGGTAATCTTCTGACCCAGTCGCCCCCTCTTTCATCTTTAGTCACCTCATCTATGCAGAAGAATTTCAGAACATCACGATTGCTGTTATGCACAATCTCATAATGGCGGGCCACTGGGTAAATAGGATTGTTTTTCGTAATGGCCCGCATGTGCTCTAAAATTTGTTTCTTGGTGGGGTGGATGGTGCTCCCTATATTGCATTTCGGGCAGGGACATTCTAAGCAGTACACTGTGAACTCGGAGTTGCAGTTCAATAGTCTGTTAATACTCCTGAATTTCTGAAGGCCCTGCTCGGTGACACTGTATTTGCTTACTTTACTACTATACTAGCAGGCCTTACATTTCACGCAGGGAAAGAAACCAGTGTCCTTATCGATTTTGGTAGAGGTGGAACGATAATGGCTATGTACTTAATGATCACTGATCGACGGACAGCGTCTGTACGTGATCTGGGCTTGTACAGTGATAGTGCTTCCAAGAATGTTATCGCGCTATCCAGCGAGAGTTTGCGATCGCGAATACGTCATTCGACCCGGAACAGGAAATAAGCATCACGAGCAAGATGGCCGCGCCCATTAGCGACCGCATGGGCAAGTTGGAGATATATTTCCCCCACAAGCATGCAAAAACACATCGCGAATGGGCGGGAAAAGCAATCTCTGCATCTTCGCGAAAGTTCCACGTGCTCGTTGAGATTTTGAGCAATTTCGCCCAACCCTATTTTATATATAACCTTGTTAGGAGTTTCTCATCCTCTACATAAACATCCAAGTCTAGGTACTACACACTGGTATCACTGCTGTGCCTGGAAAATACTAAATCGAGATTGTTATGATTGAGAAAAGAAATATATTCTTCAGCGGATGTGCAACTGCCTCTCCACACAAGAAACACATCATCTATATAATAGGCCCACAGTGCCAAATTTTTGACCCAGTTCTCCGGTCCCTCTGCCCAGGCCACATGGTTTTCCCACAGCCCACGAGCAAGCTTGCATAGCTTGGAGCGAAGCACGTGCCCATCGTAATCCCTCACTGTTGCCTGAACAACTGGCCGGAGAATATTTAATGTTATTCTCTGGACAGAATCTAATCATATCTAGAAGCATTATATTGTGTTTCTATTATTTTAAAGATCTTTTGTTTAAAAACCATTTTACTGCAGTGATGCCTTGCTCATGGTCTATACAGATATAAAGACTGGTGATGTCTAAAGTGATAAGCAACATGTCATCTTCCCATGTGATTCCCTCAATCAGTCTCAGAAAGTTTTGAGTTTCTCTATCAAAAGAACTAAGACTGTTTAGAGAGGACACAATGGGTCTCCCCAGGGGATTCAACAATTTCTTATGCCCTTTTGGGAAATGATATAAAGTGGGAAGGACAAGGATTTCACAAAGTAGGAAGTTGTATTTATCCTGATTGAGCATACCTTCATCCCTCCATTCCTGCAAATGGTTTTGCTATGTTCGTACACAATTTGCATATTTCATTCTTTGGATAGGAAGATAACATTGCTCATCACTCACTTGCCTCATGGCCTCTCTGAGGTATTTGTCTTTGTTAAATAATATAACCTCATTTGCCTGTTTTTGCACTTCTCGTACCTTCTTTATGCACCCCTATTGCTTCTTTCTGCACCCCTCTTGCCTGTGTCTGCAACTCTCTGGCTTCTTTCTGCTCTTCTCTTGTCTCTTTCTGCATCTCTCCTGTTTCTAACCAGCAACTCTGTTGTCTTTTTTATCACTTCTCTTGCTTCTTTCTACACCTCTGTTGCTTCTTTCAGCACTTCTCTTGCCTCTTTCTGCACTTCTCTAGCCTATTTCTGTACATCGCTTGCCTCTTTCTGAACCTTTGTTGTCTATTTCTGCACCTCACTTGCCTCTTTCTACACTCCTCTTCCCTCTTTCTGCACCTCTCCTGCCTGTTTCTGTACCTCTCTTGTCTCTTTCTATACTTCTCTTGCCTTGTCTGCACCTCTGTTGCTTCTTTCTGCACTTGTCTTGCATCTTTCTGCACCCCTCATGCCTCTTTCTGCACCTCTATTGCTTCATTCTTCAATTCTCTTGCTCCTTTCTGCACCACTCTTGCTTCTTTATGCACCCATCTTACCTCTTTCTGCACCCTTCTTCCTTCTATGTGCGCCTCTCTTGCCTCTTTCTGTAACTCTCTTCCCTCTTTCTGCACTTCTTTTGCCTGTTTCTGCAATTCTCTTGCCACTTTCTGCCATTTTTCCTGCCTCCGTCCGCATCTCTGTTGCTTCTTTCTGTACTTTTCCTTCCTCTTTATGCACCCCTCTTGCCTATTTCTGCACCTCACTTGCCTCTTTCTGCACCTTTCTTGCCTCTTTCTGCACTTCTCTTGCTTTTTTTGCACATCTCTTGTTTCTTTCTGCAACTCTCTTGTCTCTTTCATCACCTCTATTGCTTCTTTCTACACCTCTGTTGCATCTTTCTACACCTCTGTTGCTTTTTTCAGTACTTCTCTAGCCTCTTTCTGTACTTCTCTTGCCTCTTTCTGCACCTCTCTTGCCTCTTTCTGCACCTTACTTGCTTCTTTCTGCACCTCTTTTGCCCCTTTCTGCACCCCTTTTCTCTCTTTATGTACCTCTATTGCCTCTTTCTGCACCCCTGTTCCCTCTTTCTGTACCTCTCCTGCCTGTTTCTGCACTTCTCCTGCCTCTTTCTGCACTTCTATTGCTTCTTGCTGCACATCTGTTACTTCTTTCTGAACTTCTTTTGCTTCTTTCTGCACTTCTCTTGCCTCTTTCTGCACCCTACTTCCCTCTTTGTGTACCCCTCTTGCCACTTTCTGTACCTCTCTTGCCGCTTTCTGAAGTTCTCCTGCCTCTTTCTGCACCTCTGTTGGTTCGTTCTGCATTGTTCTTGCTTCTTTCTGCACCTGTCTTGTAAATTCCTGCACCCCTCAAGCTTCTTTCTGCACCCCTCTAGCCTCTTTCTGCACCCCTGTTGCTTCTTTCTGCTCTTCTTTTGCTTCTTTCTTTATCTTTCTTGCTTTTTCTGTACACCTCTTGCCTCTTTCTGCACACCTCCTCCCTCTTTCTGTACCTCTCTTGCCTCTTTCATCACCTCTCTTACCTCTTTCTCACTTCTCTTACCTCTTTCGGCATGCCTGTTGCTTCTTTCTAAACTTCTCTTGTTTCTTTCTGCACTCTCTTGCTTCTTTTTGCACTCCTGTTTCCTCTTTTTGCACTTGTCTCCCCTCTTTCTGTATCTCTCTTACCTCTTTCTGCACCCCTCTTGCCTCGTTCTGTAACTCTGTTGCTTCTTTCTGCACTTCTCTTTCCTCTTTCTGCACCCCTCTTGCCTCTTTCTGCACTTCTCTTGCCTCTTTCTGCACATATTACTCTTTTGCCACCTCTCTTGATTTTTCTGCACTTCTCTTGCTTCTTTCTGTACATCTGTTGCCTCTTCCTGTACTCAAATGGGAAGTGCAAGCTGTCAAGTTTAAAGGTCTGCATGCTCTTGGGACTGAGGTATATGTTTACTTGTGTATGTATTCTCACGTGTGTTATGCATCTGAAGATGTTAGCTTAAAAAGCGGGTAGCTTCTCCAATTGGTGGTTAAATCTTCTCAGTTCTGCTCTGTCATTGGGTTGCACAGCTAGACATATCTTATATTCAATTCAATTCAATTCAGCTTTATTCGGTACAAATTAATGTCCATAAAAGCATACATAATCACAATTACAAAATATGAACAGCTTATAGCAGACATGATTACACATCGTTAAACAGTATTAATAATTAATAAAAACCAATAATTTACACCTTAAAATGACATAACCACATCTAAAAACACATGCTTTTCCTAACATTGATGCATTTGTTTAAAAAAGTAGCAGTATAAAAACAAATATCAGCCGATTGTAAATTAAAAATCAGTTTCATAGCTTGCTCGACCGTACGTGTACCATATTTAACAAACATGGGTTTTAGCAAAATAATACGAAAGTTAGAGTAGAGCTTGCAGAATAATATAAAGTGCATTGTGCTCTGCTTGGAAATCCCGTCACAACTACAAGGACCTACAGGGTATTTCCTCATTACAGGTTGTGCCACCAGATGATGCACTGTTCCAAATCTCAATCTGGTCAGCACAAATTTATGTGTCGGCCTGGTGACAAGAGTTAAATAGACAGGGAAACCATCTATGGACAAATATCTGTTATAAAACATTACAGTGGACAGAGTACCAGCAATAACAGTTCTTTTCCTCTCAACAAAGGCAAGAAACACCCTTTTTAACTCGATCTTAGGGATTAATAGGACAGCGTTCGGATCAGTTACAATATTCAGGTTAAAAATGTCCGAAAAACACATAATAATGTATTTAATCCAGGGTATTGCTAAAGCGTTATCTAATCGCATACAATCCTGGATAATAACCCTACTAAAAGATTTTTCTTCATTCAACCAAATAGACCGCCAAACCATCAAAGGTCTAAGTGACAAAAGATCGGATAGATAGTTCATATTTAACTCTTGGTGACATAATGCATTAGAGGCCGAAGTGGGTAAACACAAAACTTTTTTAAGGAAAGAATTCTGTTCCAGTTGTAATTCACATACATCACTGTAACCCCAAATTCCTGCCCCATATAATGCAATCGAAACACATCTTGCCTGATAAATTTTTGTCATATCTCTGGTCCTACGATCCCCAATTTTCTGGGCAAATCTAAAAATTCCATGTGCATTTCTAGCCATTTTATTGCGTATATTATTAAATTCATGTTTCCACTTTTTATCTTCAGCAAAAGTTATGCCTAAATAACAGAATTTGTCCACCTGCTGTACTTTTACTTTGTCAATAAAAAACCCTTTCGCTGTATGTTTACGTTTCTTTGGGCCACATATCATTGTATAAGTTTTGCTTTTGTTGATAACAAGTTTTTTATCATTAATAAAAGAAGCAAAACTATCCATTAGTCGTTGTAACCCTATCGGGGTTCTTGATAACAATACAGCGTCGTCAGCATATAGTAACACTGGTACTGGGACACCGTTAATCATAGGAGCATCCGCAGGTACTTCTTTTAAAATTGCATCAATGTTATTTATAAATAAAATAAATAAAAGTGGTGCTAAAACACAACCCTGCCTTATACCTCGTTTAACGCTAAAGTTCCGGGTACATTCGCCCTTCTTACCAAAACGTACACATGTTTTTAATCTCTCATACATCCTGGCGAGAAAATAGATTATGCCCTTTGGCGCCCCTAATTCCAACAAGGTTGACCACAGAATAGAGTGGTCAACCATGTCGAAAGCGCTACTTAAATCTGCAAAGCACATATAAATATGGCCAGATTTGGCTTCGCTATATTTCCCGATCAATAGTTCTAGATTAATGCATTGATCGAGTGTACCCCTGCCTTTCCTAAAGCCATATTGGCTATCTGACAGAATACAATCCTGTTCTACCCATTCTTCGAGCCTAACTAGCATAATCCTACTCATAATTTTTACCGAGGCATCCAGTAATGAAACTGGTCTATAATTTTTTGCATCTGACCTGGAACCTTTCTTATATATTGGTACAATTATAGACTCCTCCCATGTTAACGGAGGGTCTATACAAACCGCGGCATTAAAAACAACAGCCAACAAAGGGCCCCATACATCTGGGGCATCCTTATATACATCACTAGGGACCCCGTCTGGGCCTTGGGCCTTCCCTCCTTTACTTGCCCTAATCCCCATTTCCACTTCTTCCACACTAATCTCCAATGGTATAATCGGCCAGCTATCTGTCCCGACATTAGTGTTTTTATCTGAGTCAAAAATATTTGAGAAGTGGGTAATCCAGCCTTCACAGGAAACATTTGATGTTAACTCAGGCATATTTGTTTCCTTAAGGAATGGGGAGTTGACTGTTGCCCAAAATAATACGGAATTAGAAAGTTCTGCCGCCTGGTTAAGAGAGTCCCAGGCCTGAAGCTGTAGAACCTTCTTCCTTGCTTTAATAGCACTTTTATATTCTAGCCTCAGAGTAGTTACTAGTTTTTTATCTCTAGGTCTAATTGCAAGGGCCTGTTTAAGATCAGTCAGGGCAGTAGAACAGGTTTTGTCAAACCAGACCAAACCAGGTTTTTTACCACCCCTACCACTGCTTGTAAACTTAGCGTTAATGGCATTGTTGATTTCTTTAAAACTAGATAAGACCCGCTCATGATCTAATCTATTCTCTAAAATAAAAACCATGTCTGCTAAATTCTTTGTAATAATAGATTCCCTTAGTTCTGATGCTTTTGCACCTATCCACCTCAACCTTACCCCATTAACCCGGTGTGCCTCAATGTTTCCAATCGTAGATCCTGTCTCTCTATCATTCCCTTCCCACAAGGACATGGGCACAATAATACAATTATGGTCACTAGTGCCCATTGTTTCCATTTCCAATGGGGCAAAACAGTCAGCAATAGTGGAGGATACCAACACATGATCGATTACAGAGTTGACACGCCAATTCCTGAATGTAGGGATGGGTGAACCATTACTATCCCTGCAGCAATCCAAAATTTCCAGGTCAAGGCACCCCATTAATGCATTCAAGTTTTCCCCATACATATCATGCTTAAAGTGTGGGGCCTCCCAACCAGCATTATTTGTGACCCCACACGCTTTTGTGGATAGTAATTCACATAATGAGACATTGAAATCCCCACACCAGATAATATCAAATACCTCATTAGAGTTCAAACTTAGATTCTCAATTGCATTGGCCAATTCAGTTACGATTCTTCCCCTGGTGCTATCAAAAATATTGTTATAATAATTGATCAGAAGGATATTACGGCTTTTGCCTTCTCGGATCCAAACCATCTGTATTAGATCACCTACCGGCACATACTTTATAACCATCATCTGTCGATGGACCGATACAAGCGTGAGTAAACCCCCCTTAGCTCTTCCCGGTCCGTCTCCATATGCTGGTAGGTTATATGAAACAAACCCCTCAAAATCAATATTATCTTTGCACCAGGTTTCCTGAAAACATAGGATATCGTACCTATTAATAAAGGAGTTCCAACCCGGGTCTCTGCTTTTGGATTTCAGACCAGCTACATTCCAGCACACCAGCCTGGAGCATATACCTGTTCTGATACTAATCCCACCAGTAGGACCTCGAGCGTTTCCCTCCGTTATGCTTTCCTCATAGGTTTGGCCCGGTTCACCTGTATTCGTACTACCCTCTTGTGTGATCTCCGCCTCATTCAGTTTAGACACAAATCCAGGAACCAAGGTTGTTACTACAGAAATTACAGATCGACATTCCTCTCTACAGTTCTCCAAATTGGGTCCTTCTTTCCAGCTTGCACATATCCCCGTCTCTTTTGTGCGTCAATCATTAGAGTCCAAGGTACTAAGTGCAAGAAATCTGTTCTGTGTAGGAATATCATTATGGGGTTTACAAGTGAGTGGATAAGTACTTCTAGTATTGCTCCTAGTATTGTCCCTCCAATTATCATTAAGGTGATTATAAAAGTATCCTAGTGCTCGGGCGCATACATTGCCATCTGAGAGTGGGAGAGATGCCGCTCTCAGTAGGACTGTAGTAACATGCTGTGGGTATTTAAAATTAATAATTACACAGTCCCCCTTTAATCTTTTCCTATCGCTCCCAATCCAGTTGGCTCTCCTTACTGTCAGAATATTATCTGAGAAATTCAATGGAAAGCCACATTGTCTATTTAGCCATGACAGGCATTTATTTTTTAGGGAATCATGGCTTTCTTGAAAACCCCTGTTATCTAGCGGTGGCACATTAGTAAGTACCACCACATAAGGGGCACACTCAGGTGGGAGATTTACAGCGCCCTTAGCGTTCTTTTCCTTCCACTCATTTATGTTATCCTTAACAGGCAGAGTATTGCTAATTGAAGGCGTGCTCATTTGGGGCGTTATCAGAATAGCACTATCATTCCCTTTATTCCCTGTGCCTTCCTTAGCAGTGCCTCCCTGTGCTTGGATCTTATCTTGATTGTTAGTGGTGTCAGTTACAACAGTTGTAGCAGTAGTAGCAACAGACACGTCTCTTTGTTTGTCTAAGACCCTATTTAGCAAACCACCCAATCTCCCTACTTCCTTTGTTAACTCCTCTATTTTTGAGACCAATGGGTTTATGATATCCCTAATCTTGATACCGATAATCTTCTCAATGTTAATAGTAGTACTATCCTCAGTCATCCCCTCATAAATTTCCCTCAGGTCCGTACTTTCCTTATCTGGTGAGTCAGCCGGTTTCTGCCTTTTACGCAGTGTCCCCTTTTTAATCGGGAGTTTTCTACATTTTCTGACTACCCGTCCCTTTGGGGAAGATATACATTGCTCCACCGTGTCAGGGCCGTCATCTATTATAGACTCATTGGGGATGGTTTGTACGTTCTCGGGGTGTCCCCTCTCTGTTGACTCTGCCACTTCCCAGGTACTAGTGTCGGAGTGATTATTCGCACCCTCCGTACTAGGTGTTGATAGACCTCCTAGAGGACTCTCTAGATGCGGAGTACTACTTTTCCCCAGCGATTGTCGTCTTTCTGAGTTAATTTTACTGACCTTTTGGACCAGGTAATTATCCATTGTACGTGGCCCCATAGAGGGTTTAGATCTAGACATATTGTATATTATAAATCGTACCACCCCCGTCTGAAACTAGCTGAATTGAAATAACGTGCAATCCTTTACTCTTTCACTTGAATTTTAAAATAATTAAAAATAACACAACATTGGCTGCTGTTAGCAGGTATTTCTATATCACCCCCGCAGCTTTGTGCCACTTAACCTCGCAGAACCAGCGTCCCTGGCCCAGTCCAGTCTCCTCAGGCCTCTGAGGGCCACAGAGGGCCCGCCCTTTGCCCGGGCTTAGCCCGGCGCCGCCCGCGCGCGTCCGCGACGCGGAGGGAGCCTCGCAGCTTTAAGCGCCTCCGGGCGCGCAGGGGCTCTCAAACAGGAAGTGCCGCTAGGGCTTCTGGGGGCTGTAGTCCCCACGCGGCGTCCAGCAAGGTCTTGGCGGCAAATGTGGAGAGCAGAACACCACCGGACCCCCGGGCTATGCAGAGTGCGCAGCGGAGCGTCCACCAGCCAGGTAAGCTCTTTGTTGTGCCCCCCATATCTTATATATATAGGTGGTATAGAGCCCCTCAAATATACTATTGAATACCCATGTGCCCTGTATTTTGAGTTGAAAGAAATACATACACCGTTGTGTGAACAAATGTAAAGAGTATGCTGTTTGAAACACAGGTATTCAAGTATTTGCATGTTTATTTTTATGTCACATGTCGCTAGGTAAAAGCAGAGACACACGCATGCATACCTTCACAAACTTGGTCAGACTTACTACAGTGATATGGTTGGGATTGCTGTTTTACATTTGGTAGGCCTAATATTCTGAACAGTCGATGACTAGTGAACCTTCAAGAGAAAAGTCAGGTTTAAGACATCTTAGGAGAAGGATTAGTGATTAGGCTACTTTGTATGAGTCTGTGGGAAGGTACAGTCGAAGTAGGTCTCTTTCTGCACCACTGTTGCTTCTTTCTGCACTACTCTTGCTTCTTTCTGCACCTTTCTTCCTCTTTCTGGACTTCTGTTTCCTCTTTCTGCATTTTTCTTGCTTCATTCTGCACCTTTCATCCTCTTTCTGCACCTCTACTGCATCTTTCTTCACTACTCTTGCTTCTTTCTGCACCTTTCTTCCTCTTTCTGTAGATGTCCTATCTATGTAGGCATAGTTAGAAACTAGCATTTAAACAAACTTAGATAATCACTGAACAAACTACAGGTTTCAGGGACGTTATAGTTAGGCTGACATTTCACTCGTACAAAACCAGAGAAATTCAGCCGTTATAGTTAGCTGAGCTAACTATAACACTCGCCCCCGCAATGCACTGCTGATGACATCACATATTACATCACTCATGACATGGTCAGTGACATCACTGATGACATTACTGATGACATCTCAAATAATGTGTTCCCTCATTCCTCTAGAGTCAAGCATTGTATGTTCAACTACGTTTGCTAGCAGTAAACCAACTGTGTTCTGGCACAGCTGAGACATTCAAAAAAATCAACTCGGTATATGATAAGGGGGGAGTCCAGCAGCCCTGAAGATGCAATGGACCATTATTGATGAGGAAGTAGAATCACCTAGTCTATTAGCGATTCTACAAGGATTTCATGCAAAATTAAGTGATCTGCAAGGTAAACTTGTGGTCCTGATGGCATTTGTTGAAAAATTGCAGAACACCAGGCATTGTGCTTGTCCAGGGGATGCTACTTTCCAACATATAGTATAATCACCCACTGTGGACAAATGTAACATGCTCATATAGCAAGGTACTGGTATCCAGCATACACTGGGGAGTATAGACCAGAAAAGGCCTGCTGCCAAATTCAACATACATGACTTGTAATGGGCAGCACTACCACCTGGCCCTAGTGGGGTCTGGGTCCCTGAATTCGGCAATAGGGTGCCTGTGCCATGCAGTCACAATAACTATGCTCTGTGTTATCCTCCCTCAGAGTCTCAGGGGGAGAACTGTATCCAGAAGGGGGTATGAGGAGAGTGGTGGTCACTTTGGATGCGTGTATTTTACTAATATGCTCAAATTGGCTTATGGGGAAAGAAAAGATGAGGACTATCTAGTTAACTAATGCATTTATTTGATAAGGTCAATCCGCAACTGTTATTCCTTAATTCGCTCTGATATCTTTTATGCAACAAGAATCTCAGGGGAGACTTTTGATTACATTGAGTTAAGAGCCAGGCATACCCGCATGGTAGATGGCCTTGTGGGCCTAGAAATGGATAACCCTCAACTCTCCGCCAGGCCGCCTCATTCATTTTAAGTATAGCCCTCCAACCTCTCCTTTCCAGCCTCCTACTGTTCGATCTGTCTCCCTAAGGCTGAGGGCAGAGTCAGGGACCTCCTTGGTCGACAGACTCAGTGCAGGTCTTCAAGTCGCTATCGCTAAAGGCAGGGAGTCAGTCTCAACAGAAAAGCAATGTAAACCCAATTTTGGTAGGACGGGTCTCCCTTCCTGGTTACCAGGGAATTATCAGTCATGTGTTAGAAGTACCATTTAGGAATTTAACTGGTGTTAACATCTTACCCTGGAATGTATCCTGCTTGAAAATTAAGTTAAATGATCCTACTTGTGGTGTGTTTACAGATCAGTTTGATATTTGCATGTTCCAGGAAACTTGGTGTCTTGACAATCTACATAGAAATGACTATGTGAATTTTTCTGTCCCTTAACAGCACAATGGGAAAGGCCGCCTCTGTGGTAGTCTATTAATTTGGATTTGGACATTACTAAATAGTAAGTTAAGCTCCTTTGACATGGTTTCACCTGACACCCAGGTGTGAGCTATTTCTACAAAAGAAGGCAGCCCTCTTCATGCGTACATCTATCAATTATAATAAGGGGGTTAGAGGTGGTGGTGAAACTCCAACTTTAAAACACGTTATGGCCCACAGGGAGCAATTTAATTCTCATGCTTCTCTAATCTTTGCAGTTGATTTAAATGCAACTTTTTAACCCCTTGACAACTATGGTCACTACCTCGCAGAGGATGATGAATGGGACATCCTAGCAATTGAAATAACACCAGTGAAGCAGTGGACTGAGGCAGCCCACCAATTGCTAGCTTTATCAATAACCTATGGCCTGAGAACTTGCAGTGGTCAATCTCAATCTGTTCTACAAGCCCATCACATTTATAATCCCCCTAGGGCATAGGCATTCTAGTGGAATAGATTATGTATTGATTGCCCTGCCTTTATGGACATTTACATCAGACATGAAGGTGGTGCCAAAGAGTAACAGTGACCACCACGCCATCCATTGCACCATTTTGGATATATTAAACCACCTTGATAATGTCTTGTTGTCACTATCTAGGGACCGTAGGATAGCCAAAATTCGGCAAACATTAAAATGGTCACAAATATCATCCCGCCCAGAAACCAGGGCTTTAATAACTGAGTTTCTCTTTGTTGCCCTAACGAAGCTGGATAGCAAACAGCCCACTGAGCTTAATACCTACACTGCCTGGACTATCCATGTGAAACATTTTACTGCAGTGGGAGAAAGTTTTCACCAGAATCACTCAGTGGGCACATTAGCTAGTTAATCTGACAGGACTTGGTTCAATTAAGACAGCAGGAGTGCAAAATATTATTTATATCAGACTCTGAAAAGTGCTGACACCAATGCTATTTAAATAGAAATGAAGCATTATAAACTAACTCAGAGCAACACACATAGAAGTTGAGAAACCCAGTTAGGGTTAGAATTGTATAAAGCCAGTAAAACTAAATATTCCAAGAAATTCTAGCACATAACAGCCATTCAGAGACAATGTGATAAAAACCTGATGGCAAATTCTAGTCAAACACATGTCTGGCATAAACGCTTTTCTGACGTATATGGTCGAGGCCCAGTGGCAGAAATGTACCCTAGGGTGCTAAGAGATACCAGTAGAATTCCTAACAAAAATTGTTCAGCCCTTGAACTCAAGGTAACATTGTGTACTATCAAAAGCATTCTTACCAGTAAAGCAGCAAGCCCGGATGAAATTTGGGGGAAAACTTCCTTGCTCAGAACTTGACAAGTGGGCAAAATATGTAAACAAATTGACTAATGCCAATCTCACGGGAGCAGAATTGCCAAATAGCTGGAAATTATTCTGATTTATAAAAAAAAGGTTCCAGTGATCTTTCAGTGAACTATAGAGCCATTAGTATAATTGATGCTAGTCAGAAGGGGTTTTGGAGACATATATTGAGCAGATTAGATTTGTGGATAGAGGAACATAATATTTGCCTCTCATCCCCTCAAGCCAGTTTTAGAAAACAAATAAGTACAGTTGACCAGGTGCTGAGGTTTTTAACTATTTAGGGGCTGATTACGATCTCGTCAGGAAAGGCTCCAAACAGCTTTGGCTTTGTTCGAATCCTATTCGGAAGCCTTGTGTTTGACTGAACCGGTCACCTTTCCCGTGACCGAGTACGATGCAAGCAAGCCGTCTGGGCTGTCTGAATCGGTTCCGAACGGGATTCAGGCAGTCCGAGTCATTCGGATCCGAATTGTACAGCCTAATGGAGACGGTTTCTGAACGAGCGAGTACGATGACCTATTCAGACAGCCCTTCTGAATCGGTCTGGCTGAGACAAAACGGCTGTGGGAATCAGACTTCGAAGGCCCGTAGCAAGGCCCCCTTCTCCCAGGGCCCTCCATATCAGGCCCCTGGAGGTACTCATGGGTCTCCCATACCCATGCAAGCACAGTGTGGCAGGCACCATGGGGTGCCCACAACGGGTGACCGACTTTCCCCAACCACCCCTTTTTTCAATGGGAGCCTGTGTTTACGTTCAGAACACAGGCTCCTATTGAAGTCAACGGGAGTCTGACCGAATTGTATCCAGAAGCATCCAAAATGCTTGGTCGGACTCCCCTGGTCCAAGTCGTTCGGAAAGCATTCCGGAACCGATTCAGTGGGAATGCTTTCCTAACGACATTGTAATTGGGCACTTAGTGGAAGACTAGAGTCCTACAGAACCTGCGTCTTTATTTTTTTAATTTTTAATTTTATTTACATATTTTTATTAATTTTTATATCTGTTTACTCCCCCCCCCCCGGGACAGGTTAACATATTGTACATTAATATCATGAACATTACATTATGATTATCATTTTTAAATAAACAAACATTAAGGGAAAATCTTTTACAAAATATATGTATATACCATACCTCACCAATAAAATAACAATTAGAACAATAAAAAGAAAAAGAAAGAAAGATCCATGACAGCAATGATAATGAATCAAATTTGTGAGTCTCGCCAGAGTGTAAGTGGAGTCCATATTTTCAAACCCCTTTCGCGTCTTCTTTTACCTTTCCGTCTATATATGGCTGTCTCAATGTTATGTACTGCTAAAAGCCTGGCTAGCCATTGTTGAAATGTGGGTGGTAGCGGATCCAGCCAGGCCGAGGCTAGACATAATCGACAAACAGCCATAGCAGCACATATAAAATCATGACCATTCTCAGGATTATCTGAGTCTTTCAGCCCAAGTACCAGTGCCGCTGGTGACAAGACAACCTTTCTGTGAAGAACAGAGGTTAAGAACTTCTCTATATCTTGGATCAGAGGCACTAGCACTGGGCAAGAGGCAAAGATATGGATGGGGTCTACTTTAAATAGATTGCATCTCGGAAAGCAAGTCCCTTTACCCGTTCCCCATTTTGCAATCTTATCAGGAGTATAATAGAGAAAAAAAAGGTTTTATAATATTGTGCCTGAAGTTTGGTAGAGATAAGAATGGTTTGTGCTAGCTGATAGGAATATAAAAATTCTTCTTTGGAGATCTCAAGTTTGCTTTGCCACTTTATAGATGTTTTGTCTAAATCATCAGGGAACTTGTCTAACAATAGCTCATAAACTCCACCAATCGATTGCTTTTTAGGATGTATAATGGTCTCTATTACCAAAGATTTTTCCCAGAGTGTCTTTACTCCAGGTTTATGCTTTAAGAAGTCTCTAATCTGGAGATATTTGAAAAACTCTCGCCAATCTAAACCAAATTCTTCCTTCATAGCTTCAAAGGATTTAACCCCCAAGTTAGTATAAAAATTACCTAATTGGATAATTCCTAAATTATGCCATTTATAAACACAATTATCTTTAAAGATAATTGTTGGGAGATTTGGGTTGTTTAAGACTGGAGTGTAATATGAGAATCGTCTTATTTCTAGCACTTTTTTAACCGCCTTCCATACCTTGAAGCAACTATAAAGAGTCTTGAATTTGACCTTTTTATGATAGCTGTCGTGTAAGTGCCTCCAGAGGTAGCCATAACAGGAATTCCCGACAAGTAAATGAAAGATTGAGGCGGTATGTATCTCTATATTATTCCCCCCTTGCAATAATTCCTTGCTGTAAAGTAATACGCATGACCAGTAATATCTTTTTAAATTGGGAAGTGCTAGCCCCCCTCTGTCCTTAGGGAGGGTAAGATATTTATATGCACGGCGCGGTTGAGCATATGACCATATAAATCTAGAAAAGGTACGTTCTATTTCTGTAAACCATTGGTTTGAAAACTCTAGACAAATTTTCCTAAATAAATATAATATCTTAGGGAAATACACCATTTTAATTGCATTTGCTCTTCCAATAATGGACAGGTGGAGATTATCTAATCGTCGTAGATCTTTTTGTATCGTGTTCAGCATTGGTTTAAGATTTATCTCCACTACTTCCTCTAGTTTGGAAGAGATTGTAACACCCAGATATGTTGCTCCCTTCACCACTCTAGGATCATCCATCACAATTTTTTGATTTAAAACAATTTGTGTCTTTCCTTGATTTAGCGCATATCCTGATACCCGCCCAAATTCTCTAGCCTCGGCCTCAATATTCAATATTGCTGTTATAGGATCGGAAGTAACTATAGCAATATCATCAGCATATTCTAATGTTTTTGTTGTATACCCCTGTAAAATAATAGGAGTTATATGATTGTTTTTCTCCAGGTATCGAATGAAAGGATCTATATATATTGCAAAAAGCAATGGGGAGCAAGGGCATCCCTGACGAGTACCCCTAGAAACAGCGATTTCCTTAGTCAGACTTCCATTAACAGATACTACAGCCCTAGGGTTATTATACATTTTTTGTATTGCTTGAATAATCTTTATTCGAAATCCCACCATCTCCATTGTTTTCCAGAGAAACTGCCAGGAGACCCTATCAAATGCTTTCTCTGCGTCCAGAAGGATTAGAGCCATAGGATCTCCTGTAATTTCTGTTCTGTCTATAAGTGTAATAACCCTCTGGATATGATTTATCGTTGATCTTCCAGGAACAAAACCGTGCTGACTTTTGACAATAACATTATGTATTACTGGTGCAATTCGGTTAGCCAGGATTTTAGAGTAAATTTTAGAGTCAGCGTTTATAAGAGTTATTGGACGATATGATCCTAAATGTTCTGGAGGTTTCCCTTTTTTTGCAAAAATCACAATTTTGGCCTTAGACCAAGAACTTGGGGGTTCCCCTCCGGAGAAGATATGAATGATTATGTCCCTGAGGATGTATTTAATTTCATCTATAAATATATCATAGAACTCTAAAGGGATACTGTCTAGACCTGTTGCCTTTCCTTTAGGGAGATTCTTGACTGCGGTCAGTACCTCTTCCATATTCTGAGTTTCTTCTAGAGCCAGCTGTATGTTTTCCTCAAGCTTTACAACTTCACAATTCTCTAAATACCTTTCTATTTCTGTAGTGTCTCTATTATTATTGTCGGTTAATAATTCTTTATAGAACCTCCAGAATGCTTGCTTGATCAGCTCTGGATCTTTTAACTGACCTTCCACTGGATCTACAATCTCCCTTATTAAATTAGCATTGGTCTGTTGACGCAGTCGCATCGCCAATTGATGGCCCACTTGCTCATTAACTTCGTATATTAATTCTGTTTGTGCCGTGGCTTTCCGTATTGCCTTATCTGAGAACATATTAGTAATTGCTGCCTTGGCTACTGCTACTTGAGTTAAGGTACTGAAAATATCCCCAATTGCATCTGTATTGCTAGTGTTACTGATGAGTGCTGCTTCTGCTAGCATAAGCTCATCCTGTAGCCTCCGTAACTCTTCTTTCTCTCGTCTGTTTGCTCTAAATGAATATGACATAGTCTCCCCCCGGATCCCTGCTTTCATTGTGTCCCAGACAACCTCTATTGAGGTACTATTAATATTTTCTACTAGGAACTTGGGTATTCAGTCTTTCCTATGAAGACAGTACTGAGGGTCATTCAGTTAAGCTTTTTCAAATGACCACAGAGTAGACTCTATTTTAGTTTGCCTAATAGTCAATGTGCAAAAGAGAGGATTATGATCAGATAGTACTCGGGGTAATTTAACAATTTGGGAATTCCTAATTAATGAATTTGAGAGTAGAATATAGTCAATTCTGGCATGCGTACGGTGAGGATTTGAATAAAATGTATAACCAAGATCACCAATATTAGTGTTTGAAGTCTGCCAGCTGTCTACAAGACCATGTGTAAGACACAGATATTTAAGAGAGCGAAATACCTTAGGTTTACGTCCTTTATATGTCCAGTCATCATTCAAGGACCAGTCGGTAGGAAGATTTATATTGAAGTCCCCACAAAGAAAAATCGGGGGGGGCCAATGTGACAATTCATTAGAGACTTCATCGAACACCACGGGGTCGTCTGTATTACTCCCATAAATAGCACAAATTGTCATTTTTTGCCCTATTTGATAGCTGCATTCAGTAATTGCCCAGCGGCCAAATTTATCAGTTTTAGAGTTATTAAACACCAATCCACTCCCTTTAGCCAAAATTGCAACCCCCCTAGTTTTAACTCCTTGTGTAGTAGCACACACCAATTTGTACCCTAGTGTATTTAACAACTGGCTTTGGGACCCTTCAATATGCGTCTCCTGCATGCATACAACATTAGCTCCCCAATTCTGTAGCCCTATTGAAACCATTTGCCTTTTCTTAAGGTCATTTATGCCACAAATATTCAGTGATAGTATTTTTATCACCGCCATAGTACTGGTACGGAGTTGCCATATCTTATATCTCTGACATTCTGATTTTCTGTGATCCTTGTATGTATTTTCCTTTCCCTTTTTAGCATTGATTTGCTATCCTTTATGTCTATCCTGTCCATCCTTCCCCCCTCCCCCCCCCACCCACCACCACTTTTGAAGGTTACCTGGGCCTGTCTGGACCAGGGGTGCGACATCTGCGCAGGCGGGCCCTGCGATCTAGGCTAGTTTAATATAAATGAAATCTTTATCTTTTATAGATGACCCAAACTCAAACTTTTCCTTAAACATTTGAATTTAAGTTTTCCCCCCAATCCGTTCAGTCATTCCGCCAATAGTCCATGTTTCAACATGTTATTCTTACTCTTAAGTTCAAGTTACAATAAGTAATTATTTTATTTTAAATAGGAAACAAGGAGACCCTACCCACAAGGAGCCTGGGTATTATGTGTTGTGAGGAAACAATAGCTCGTGTGGATCAATGATTTATCAATGCAGTATATAGTATATAATAATAAAAATGAAGGGGGTTTAAACGAGATGTCAGAAGAAAAGGCAAAGCCATACACAGTGGGTCTTATTGTAAAGAATGTTTTTCCTTTATATTACAAAAATATTCTCATAGAAAGTAGACATAAATACAAAATACAAATTGACATTATACATACAATTTACAAAAATAGTGTCCCAATGAAAAAAATAATAATCAACCTAAACAAACAATTAACAAAGTGCAACATACAAAAAAGGTTTTCAATTTTCTATTCCAAGGCAATCATAAACAAATAATGATTTAAGTTAACACTCAAGCATTCTGAGTGTTGCTTTATAGATTTGCCTTTCAAGTCAACGGCGTTTCGACCCTGTTCCAATTTAAAGGGTCTCGTCAGGACAGTCTAATAAGGGGGACACCTTATCGTCTGTCCTGACGAGACCCTTTAAATTGGAACAGGGTCGAAACGCCGTTGACTTGAAAGGCAAATCTATAAAGCAACACTCAGAATGCTTGAGTGTTAACTTAAATCATTATTTGTTTATGATTGCCTTGGAATAGAAAATTGAAAACCTTTTTTGTATGTTGCACTTTGTTAATTGTTTGTTTAGGTTGATTATTATTTTTTTCATTGGGACACTATTTTTGTAAATTGTATGTATAATGTCAATTTGTATTTTGTATTTATGTCTACTTTCTATGAGAATATTTTTGTAATATAAAGGAAAAACATTCTTTACAATAAGACCCACTGTGTATGGCTTTGCCTTTTCTTCTGACATCTCGTTTAAACCCCCTTCATTTTTATTATTATATACTATATACTGCATTGATAAATCATTGATCCACACGAGCTATTGTTTCCTCACAACACAATAAGTAATTAGTCCGATATATTCGCTTTGCTGTGAATCATATATCTACTTTAGTTTTCCTCCCTGGATTTCCAGAGGCTGTCTCTGTAATCTCCCGAAGATAATCTTCCGCCAGTGTTTCGCTATTAAAGCTTCTTGTTACACCTTTAAAGATAATTTTTAGGCGTGCTGGATTTTGCAGGAATACTTTTGCTCCAATTTTTTCAAATGGTCCAAATAGCTGACGCATTTTCCATCTTCGCTCCACAGTTGCGTGAGCGAAGTCTGGTCTGGCGAAAAATTTGAACCCCTTATACTCTCTTTGGGTGGTCGGTCTTGCAAGGTCGTAGATTTTTTCCCGGAGGATAAAATTCCCAAAATAGACCAGGATTGCCCTAGGATATTGATTTTGCTTGTTAAAATTTTTTGATAACATTAAGGGAAAGCGGTGAGCCCGCTGAATTTCCCTTTCCATATCCCAGGATGCCAGTTCTGGAAATGATGATTTAAGTAGGTTAATCATTGCCCCTCTAGCATCGCTTCCTTCAAAATTCTCCGGGATTCCAAGAAACCTTAGGTTATTTCTTCTGGATCTGTTTTCATGATCCTCGACTTTGGCCATGAGATCCCTTATTATGCCATCTTGTTCAGTTTCCTTTTTTTGAAGTATCACGACATCAGTCTCAAGATTCTCGGTACGATTTTCTACCTTAACCATTCTTTCAGAGATCTCGGAGCAGATGCAACCCACTTGCTTCACAGCACCTTGTAGTTTTTCGATAGCCGTGCGATTCTTTTGGCTCTCTTTTTTCACATCCTCGTGGAAGTTTGCATCTTTATGAAGTTTTTGTGGACACTTGACTTGGTCGCTCGCCACAGACTCTGGGAAGAACTGGAACACAATGGAGTCCCCTTAGATTTACCTAATGCCCTGATCCATGTACACCAGGGCAAGTATCCACAAGTTTGCTGGGGGTTTCTGGGCAAACTAACAGATTGCATAGGAATACATAAAGGGGTACGCTAAGGGTGTGTTCCTGTCCTCACTTTATTTTCCTTCTATTTAAACGATGTTGTGGTCTATCTGGAGAATTGTAATAATGATGCACCTAATATGGCTGGCCAGAAGATTCCTCTTCTTCTTTTTGGAGATGATACACTGCTGGTATCCAAAATTCTGGCTGGTCTGCAGGTACTTGTGGACCATTTTGCAACCTTCTGTGAATCCAGGGGACTTGAGATTAACCACTCAAAAACTAAGTTTATGCCCATAAACCCCTAAATCTCCTTCAACAGCTCAATATGGCCAATGTGTGAACAATCAGTACACAGGAATGCTTCTAAATTACTTGATTACAGCCTACAAAACATTCATAGTCTTCCGTATTCAGAGCTAACAAAAGGACACACAGGGTTGACTTGAAACGCAACAGAAAAAACAAAAGTGGCATTAGAAGCTACGATTATATAAGAGCCAGAGTATAGTTAGGTCAATTGATGAACCTAGATCTAGCATTCTTCAGGTGCTCTAATGCAGACATATTTAGTAAAGAGGGATGGAAAATATTGTTTTTTGTATGTTTCCTAGAACTGAAGATATTGCCTTCGGAGTGGATGGCTACACAATTTCTTGATTTTGCCTCAAGGGCCTTCCTCCACACCTATGTTGTTTACATTGTAATGTTCGATCACATTTTATTACAAGGAATACAGATTTCTGTCTAGTTTTCTTGAAGGTAATGGGGACCTTTGTTCCAGTAAGCTTTGGCAAAAGTATATATTGTGTTGAACTTTACTCAACATTGAACAGGAAGCTGGTAAAGCATTTTCAACGGAAGCTTAACGGGAACATGTTTTAGGGCTACCTAAGTCTGGGTTATGTGCAGTCTACCATGAAGTAAGACGAAATGAATTACCCAAGTCAACAAAGGATGCCTTTTGTGAAAGAAATGGTTAAATCAATGACAGATCAATGAAAATTAATTGGTTTGATCCCTAAACTATAGCTTCTAGGATGGACAGTACATTTTTTTTTTGGGTGTTTACAGTATATGATGCCAAATCACCCTAGTGAGTCAGAATGATTTATTGGAGTTAAAACTGTAAAAAATACAACGGTGATAGGATCCACAGTGGAAAACCACAGTGCACATTTACATTTATAAGTCCCAAAATGTGCATGGTCAGTTCTAAAAGCAACCGCACATAACTCAGCCTAAGGCCCCAATTTTGAGGTTGGTCATACATTTGAATTTGCGAAGGGATCATCATTTTGACTCTTGCAGAGCTTTTAACTGGGTTAACTACTGTGTTTTAACAGTGGCGTAGCTGAGGGAGGCGGGGGCGATACACTGTTTTTGGGGGTTGGCGGTTGTTGAGCAAGTTGTGCTTGTTGACTACCACCATCCCCCGAGAATAAGTCATCTGTTGGCCGCCAATTCCCCCCCCCCCAAAAAACAAGTTATCTGTGGGCTGCCACCCCCCCCCCTAAACAAGTCGTCCATCGCCCACCAAATCCCCTGCCCCTCTTACCTGCACCGGGCGGCAAACTTAAGGTCCGCCCCGTGTGGCAGTAGATCTTGCTACGCCACTGAGTTTTAACATCGTTGGCTAATTTCAAAATTTCAAATCTGCAGAAGTTTATCAGGACAAACATTCCTGGCAATCACTGAGACATTTTCATGCACCACTTTTATCAGACACGGATACTTCACCCAGCTGTATAACTATTTGCTGGGTCCAGTGAATACCAGAACAGCCTCCGGGCATGGTAATCAGGTATTCAGAGTACAGATCTGCCATGTAGATTATTTATCATCTTTTACAGGTAAATGGTGGATTACTCTTCAAACACTTCGAGTAAAAAAAAAAATGATGTCAAATGACATCACTCTTCACAATGTACCCTCATTTAAAATACATCATTTTTTAATCAACGAATACACACCAGAGTACGTATGACAAAGCAAAGTTGGAAATCAAAAGAAGCATTTCACAAAGTATTTTATAGATGTACTTATTCATTTAAGAGATATTAGCGGTTGTGTGAGTTGATATCATTTTAAGCAAAACTGCAGTTCGTCCTTTTCAGCTTTCTGTTAGTATTGGGGATGGTGAAAAATTAGCATGAAATAAAAAAAAGAATAAGACCTAGCAAAATGTGTGTTTGCTTTTGCCTAAGGCACTCACAAATTACTTTTAAATCAACCTACAAAAAAGTCCTTCATGCATTTCCTCTTTTCCTTTCTTCAGTGACCTCACGCTGGGCTCTGACCTTGCAAAGTCAACAAGTTCCTTTCAAGCCTCACAAACGTAAAATGGAATGGTGTCAAAATGCGGCACTGGATACAAAAAGGCCAATGTCCGTGGAAGTGCTTCCCTTAGGCAATTAAGTAGTTCATTTGCAAACTCAAATCTAAAGAAGACAAAGCAATTGGTAAAAATCGCACTGCACTTCCACAAACTTGCTGGATTTATATTTTCTAAACCTGACTCCTAGTTACAAAGAGAATATTAATTCGCTTGAGTGCAACAACATAACTTTTCTATTTGACACTAGTAGCCACTTTTTAACCCGGAATTCAGCAACCCAAAGGATTACTCAGTGCATATATTTTCTACACCCGAGTCCAACATGAGTAATAAGAAAAACGTAAATCGGGGGGCGTGCTGTATTTGAGATGTGTAACCTTTTATGAAAGGCTGGATAATTCTAATCAAATTATACTGTGTTCGGTTCTCTTAATTTTGATGTGCATTAAATTCTCATCAAAATAAAATAATACGCACACAATTTTGGTGCTGATTTGCAAAGTGGGCTATAAGTGAGGTCATTCCCTGTTCAGTGTGAGATAGATGGGAGGAAACGCCCGTTATGGCTTTTCGTCATCAGTTAGTATTGTAGGCAAACCACTGACCCTCTTCGCGTGAACATTTTAAGCTGGACTGCTGCTATGTTTCAAAAGAACTACAATATAGTACATTTCTGAAACGCACATTTAGCGTATTCAGGTTAGTTTGTGTTGGTTATAGGGTCATGGGTAGATGGATCAGTGCATGTGTCGGCATCTTAAGCAATGAAGGGATTAATAGGTTTTAATGCATTGTTATGTATTTTACACAGTAAACATTTATTTTCTATTTTAGGATTTTCACTGAGGTTCATTCAATTTATAACTAATTCCTAAATACACAGAAATGTGCGAGTGTCTCTGAGACATTATATAGTTGCAGCCGCATCTAAATGCCATTAATCAATGACGCTATAAATGAGATTGGGATGGCGCATGGGACAACAAATTCGAAAAGTATACATTCATGCCTGTGTGACATAAGAGTAACAGACAACAATGTCTCACACTGGTAATATTTGCAGACAAGTAAATGAAAAGCAAAAACCAATTGCCACACAAGGAGAACAGTGACACAAAAACAATTGTGGCAGATTGTGCTATTGAATTGTCATTTGGCAAATTTCATCACTAATCACCATACATTTACACTATATTGTTGCACCTGGTTAGAAGGTGAAATTAGAGTGTGACATGTAACTCAATGATGCCCACACATGTTATGTCAGTACACATGAGTACATGCATTGGTATGTACTTACATTTCACATTTGATATTTGTGTGCATGTATACAGATTTGATGTGTACTAGAGTCTCATTTTTGTGAACATGCCAATGCGTGAAATTGCAACTCATCCCACAGTCATGATAGACTGACCTCATAATGTGCCTATATCACTGTATACAGTGCTGTGTTTATCTTGATAGTTGTTGAGGTTACACTCACTGTGCTCTTTGTGTAATAATTTTGTGCTTAGAAGGTTGTGCAGGGATAGCAGCTAGGTACTACCCAGCAGTGTTGCTGTTTACCAAATGTGCTGTGTCAGCTACACCCAGGGCTGGTGACACAAGATGTAGCAGTGTACCATTTACCATTCATATAGTCTGATTCTGATTTGAGAGTAGATAGTATGCACATACTGACCACATAACTGACTACATGATATCAAGGTGTCTTTGCATGTGACTTGTGCATTAAGCTGTTGTTATGTCCTGTCAATGCTGGTGCTGTGTTAGTCATTATGTAAGATGTTTGCCACATCTCATCTGTGAATTACATTTACCTGTGTCCTCTTTCAGCATACGTAGGAGACGACCAAATGTGCATCAGCGAATGAGAAATTTTTCAGTAAGAGCACTTCCCTGGTAAAGTTACAGATGGCAATGTATGCCTAAGGTTTAGCAACACAGGTACTTGTATTTATAAAATAAAGTCCATTAATGCTGTATGTTCATCTTCTTTTTATTCTTTGTGTACAAAACTTCCCAGCAGCAAATAAGTGAAAAAACAAGCCAACACGTGTTTCGTCTATACCAAAGTAGGTATTCAGACTTTGTCAAGGCTGGAAAAAATGAAAGTATATACATACAATGAGACTTCATAAGCAGTTTTCAACCAATAAGTTGTTGTATACATTTGGATGTGCTTAAAGTACTATAGAGAGGTATAGAATTTGTTAAGGATGAAACAAAAAGAAAACGAAGGAAAAGAGAGAACCCAAGTGTTAGAGCCAAAATGTACGGAAGACCAAATAGCACCGAGCAATGTGACAAATCAGGAAGAGAAAGAAGTGTGGTATGAATAATGGAGCAAGTGTCAAATAGACTAGGTTAACCTATCAGAATTTGGAAGCGAGTGCAGTAGTAAGCTACATAAAGGATCCTCCATTAATAAATGGTGCAAGAAATAAATAAAACTTCCTCAACACCACAGCTAGCCAGAATATAAAACAAAATAAGATAAAAAGATGTATTTAAAGTAGAAAAGAACCTGGTAATAAAGATAGTAATAAGGAGAAAAGCAAAACGCCAAAAGACACGCACCAAAAGCGGAGATAAGATTCAAACGTAGTATTCCTGGTGTATTCTAAGTTACAGAATTCGTCAAAGTCTAAAGAACAGAAAAACAAATCGTTAAATTAATAGGTACAAGAGAAAAGTGATCCGCATAAATAAATTAAGATGATCGCTACTAGTAAACGAAAAGCAATATAACTAAAGTATCGGCAGTATCCGAGGTGAATATTACAAGTAAAGAAAAATGTGTGTGTGCCTGTAATGTTAGGCAGATAGTAGGGCTGACTATAAGTCTTCAGTCAGTTGGATAGTTCATCAAATACGAGCTCAAAGGCAAATATACTGTACATAGAAAAAGACTCAGGTGGGTGCACCACAAAAGTAGCGCATACAACTTAGGTAGACAGAAGATGCCACCAAAAGTGGATATTGACTAGTCACAATGAAGTCAAGTAGTCTAATTACCATCAAAACAGTGAAGAAAAACAGGGGCAAGCAAAAACACTTACCAAGGCACAATTAAATCGTGGTTGAGCGTCGTAACAAAAATACTAAGACACCCTTCAAATATTTATGTAGTCATTGAGAGTGTCGACAATCTCAGTACATCAGGACCTGTGTAATAATAAACCACTCGAACGAAGCCAATGAAACATCAAAATGTAGGTAAATACAATGACCAATAAGTATTCAACACTCACCCTTGTAAATCAAATGTCAAGTATATAATGGGTGGTGAGGATATGGCCGTGTCTTTATGGGTCCCGTTGTGAAGTCCGTGCAAGTGTAAGTAAATTGGGCAGACCCGCCTTGATAAGCCGGCTCCCTAAAGAAACAAGATGTGAGTATGTAAAGCCAGTATAAGTAAGGCTAATGCAATAAACTAGAAACACGTTGAAATACACGCTACAGAGTAACGTAGCAAATGGCACAAATTAAGGGTGCAACCCTAGAGAGATCAAAAGGCCGTCAATCCAGAAGTAAAGCATACCTGTTAGCAATCGTGGTAACACGCAAACCGATCATCAGTTCCAATGAAAAACCGGTGAAACATGGAAGTGAGCTTCACTTGGGTTTAAAATAAGTACGTGCAAACATCACGTGATTACGTGGGACCACGTGATCTATCCCCAAGTAAGCATACTAAACGTGGAGACTAGTCAGCAATGTGAAAGCGCCATCTTGGAATGTATATCAGAAAATCCAGTGATATGGGTGATCCGTCTAAGAATAAACAGCCGACGTATCCGAAGGTTGATAAACCGGCAGATGCAGTAAATAACTGCATTAGTACTCAGCGGATAACTGCTGCACCTGACAAATGTATAAAGTTAAGATGTGGTAATAGTCGAGATGTATGTATCAACCACATAATAAAAGTGTAGCACAGTGTAAGTTATAGACACAGTAAATTAATCCCTTAGTAGAGAGGAAAAAAGAAAGAAGAGAGAGGGAAAAACTACCTAAACAAAAAAATATAGAGTTCAAATTTACAATACGAATGTAGAGTTGCAAACATGAGATCGATTAGATGCTAAAATACATATATAAAGGTTACATATTATGGATTATGAAACAAGTATACAAACGTAAAAAACCACAAAGCTAGTAGATGGATGGACACATGGTTAATACAAACAAATAGTTGTTATGTTAACATCATGTAACGATTCACAGATAATTGACATATCAATATCAAAAAAATATATAGAGACAGTGAAGATCAGAAAATTGATGACTTAAGTATAAAAGTCTAATCTCTTAGATATTGACAAGTAACACTTGAAAATACAAGTGAGAACAATACAAAATTAGTAAGAATCAAGAGTACGAGAGCAGAAAACCAATATTTGCAAATGTAGTGATCAGTCTCTTAAGAACACATGTAAATCTCTATCGACATTGAGTCCCATGTCTACTGATCTAAGTTTGATGAGCCATTGAGCCTCTAGTTTTCTTAGTCTGGAGACTCTGTCACCACCTCGAGGATCCTCCGAGGCTATTGAAATACCATGAAATCTTAATTTAAGTTTCTCTGCACATGGATGCATAGTGTTATAATGAACTGCCAGGGGATAGTCACGATTGTTATTCCGAATAGCCCTGACATGTTCCTGAATACGTTCTTTGAGGGGTCTGAAAGTACTACCCACGTATACAAGATCACAATGGCAGATTATACAATAAACTACAAATTTAGTGTTGCAGTTAATGAAGTTAACAATGTTGTGAGATTGGCTGGTGTTATATTTGAAATTTTTAATTTTGTCACACGCAAATTGGCACATATTGCACATTGAACATTTGTAGAACCCATTGGGTTTTGCTGGTAGCCAATTGTGTTGTTTTGGTGTGATTAGATTTGGGGTGGCTGAGCTGAAAATATTCCTGAGGGTTCTCCCTCAGTTGTATGTAACAAATGGTCTCTGCTTAATGAATGGGACTAAATCACAATCTAATTGTAGTAAGTGCCAATGTTTACGAAGGAGCTTGTAGATGTCATTGCTCGAAGAATGAAATTGAGTAATAAAGGCTACTTGTGTTAATTTGTTGGAACATTTTTTGATGTCTTTAGGTTTTAAAAGTTCTGTCCTCTGAATTCTCTTGATCCTTATGTGCATCAGCCTTTCCCAGTATTGGGGAACATGGAGGATGATGACATCATAAGGAAATTGAGTCTGAATCGCCTTACCCATCAAGAGCTAAGTGCTCAGTTGGAGCCCCCTTTGAGGCCTCGCAGAACCTATCCGACAGCTTTGACGCCAAGAGTAAAGGTGAAGGCCGCACTGCATTTCTTTCCCACTGGTTCGTTTCAGTACACAGTGACCATCACCAGTGGGATGTCATAACCTATGTTCAGCATGGTGCTGCGTGATGTCCTGCCTGCATTGTTGACCTACAAGGACCGCTACATCCACTTTCCAAGAAGACATGAATTGGCAGATGTGAAGGGTGAATATTATGACCTTGGACACATATCTAATGTTGTTGGAGCCATTGACTGCACACACGTTGGTCTACTTCCACCACAGGCACATGAGCACATCTACCGTAGCAGGAAGCATTACCATTCCATTAATGTGCAAGTGGTATGCCAAGCGGATTTGATTTTCTCCCATTTATGTTCCAAATTTCCAGGTTCTGCATATAACTCCTACATACTGCGTAACAGCATCATCCCACAATTGATGGAAAATTTGCTTCCGGAGCGTGCGTGGCTTGTCAGTGAGTACGCTGAGTCAAGTAGTGTGCTACATGTGTGACATGATGTTCTCATAAACTGTTTTTATTACAAACTTGGTCTGTGCATCTCACACCTTGGTGACTCTGCGTATCCCAACCGGCCTTGGTTGCTGAACCCACTGAGGAATCCAAGGACCCCAGGGGAAGTCCGTTACAATGATGCACATGGCAGGACATGTTGTGTAGTGGAGCGTGCTTTTGGGCTTCTGAAGTCTAGATTTCGGTGTTGGTACAAGAGCGGTGGTGCACTACTCTACTCTCTCCAAAAGGTATGTCAGATCATAGTTGCATGTTGCACGATCCACAACCTGGCCTTGGCAAAGAGATCCCCCTGATCCTGGATGATGATGAGCAGCAGATGCCCCCGCTGTAAATCCACACATGCCCAGTGACGATGATAGTGGAGAAGAGGAAGGTGTTGACCTGCGTCAACAGCTCATCATCAACTACTTCCCTTGAGTGTAAGTAACATTGAACATTGTCTGTTTGCTTTGCTGTTAGTGGCAAAGCATAAATGAGGTGTTTGGATGCTGGCGTAGTTGGCTCACTGCTAATGGCTGATGTGTGTGGCACAGTGTATTGTTTTCCACTTAACCCATGTCTGTGTTGATAGTGTTGGTCAGTGTTATGTGTGATGAGTCTAGTACGGTGTTGACTAGTGGTGTGTTTTGGCTGTAATGGTATCACCTGAAAACTAAATGTCATCCTCTTGTGTCTTTCTAGGTTCCTTCACCCCATCAACGCCTCGTCACAATCAGATCTTGTGGTACATTGGAATCAGAGTTGACATTGTACATACTGTAATAAACATGTGACTGACAACAATGCATAGGTGTGTAAATAGTGTTTATTTTCAAATAGATTGTGTTAAAATTAAAGTGGATGTAAGGAAATTTGTACATAGTGAGTGTATGAGTTGTCAGTGATGGTAAAGAAGACCAATAGATTAGACCTCACATTAATAGAATTACACAGTCCAACAAACTCCTGCCATCAACATGGCAAGTGGGATTGGATAATCAACAAGGTCAATGTCCAGGGTAACACATGTGCCATCATGGCTGGCTCAGAGACTTGGCTTTGGTTGGTGCTTTACCACGTGATCCTCCCGAGGTGTTTCTTGGACGGCCCCTCTTGTGTTTGGCAGGGGGGCCTCTGCTGCAGGCTCAGATGTGTCTGAGGAGCCATTGTCTTGCAACTCACCCATCTCTGTGGCCGCAACTGAGGTGGTGTGTGTTTCAGCAGGCTGGCCAATGGAGCCATCATTTGAGCAGCATGTATGTCCCTCAGAACACTCACAAGCTGGCCCATGAGATCCACAAGTTGCCCGATTCGTGTGTCCATGGATCTTTGCAGTACGTAGAGCTCATGCAGTTCTTCAACAACCTGGCCCATCTGTCCCTGGTTCTCTTGGTATGCACCAAGTACACTTGCAGCGGGGGATAGGGCTTCTATCTCAGTGTCCTCATGTGATTGTTCCACAGTTGCCCTTCCACCTGCCCTGCTGATATGGACCTGTGGCGTTGGAAGTCGACACTCCCGCACACTCTCTCTGGCATCCTCGGCTTGTGTGGTGGTGTTGCTAACCACTGAGCCAGGGACAGTGTCGCAGGCAGCAGTGGTGATGGTGGAGGTGTCTGCAGCACATGTCGTGATAGCAGAGGTCAGCGCTGTGGTTGTCACCGGTGTGTTGATTGTGGTGATGGTAGCGGTGGTGGGGACAATGAGGCCCTGAGACAGAGTGCACCCTGGCAGTCCTGAGGGGCCAGGTTGTTGCTCCTCATCCGAGAAACATAGAGAATCAGCATCAGAGAGTTCACGTTCCGGGGGGGGGGGGGGAACTGGCTTTCTTGGTTGCTGGTGTTTTCAGCATCTGTTGCTTGGGGATCTCCTGTTGAACAGAGGTTAGATTGTCAGTTAAGTGCAATCCAAAAGCTTGGTGTCAGACTTTTGGATGTTACATTTCATTCACCAAACATTTTACATTGCAATCACTTGGTAAAGCTGAAAGATTATGTGCATCATGACATGATGTTGAGGTACATACATTACGTGTCATTAGTGTGACATGTAAATTGCAACCATGTGACACATACAGATAGAGTGTTTACAAGGACATGTCATTATCTACCAACTTGGTGCACATCAACTTTGGTTTATGCGTGGATTTTGTTTACTCTTCAGATAATCAGTTTCAGCTATGCAAAAACAATTTAATTATTTTAATGTTCTTTCATATCATGTACTTTTGTTTGTTTGACAGATTGACCATGCATGTTTTGTGTTCATATGGGCCTTCATGCTC
The DNA here is from genome assembly GCF_964204655.1 of Triturus cristatus. Taxonomy (NCBI): domain Eukaryota; kingdom Metazoa; phylum Chordata; class Amphibia; order Caudata; family Salamandridae; genus Triturus; species Triturus cristatus. The sequence continues at coordinate 721,959,174 of NC_140588.1, forward strand.
TGAAACCATAGCACTTACACATTGCATTCTGTGCTGTGCATGATTGGTCCCTGAATTTACTTCACATGAGACTTGGTGAGTCAAAGTGTAATTTCTGTAACAGTTACGTGTGCTTAGCTGTCTGCACACTGGATGTAACATTTGGATCTATACAGAGTTGGGTGACATGTGAGGGATGTGGGGCTCATATGGCTCCATGCATTTTGAGAAGGATGACAGGGTGCATGCACTGACTACCTACCTGTTAGGTAACACAGTGGAGGGAAATGGCTGCCACATGGTTCTGGGTAGGGAGAGTGTTCCATCCTGCTCAGCTGTGGGACAAGCGTGCCTGGTGAGAGTTGTAGTGCTGGCTGCCTATCCACAAACCCCCCTCCCTGTTGAGAATGCTAGCTACCTGTAAGTTTGAGGAGAGCAATGAAATGACTGCCACATGGTTCTGGGTGGGGGGAGTGTTCCATCCTGCTCACAGGTGAGACAAGAGGGCATGAAAAGGCTACCTACCTGTAAGTTTGAGGAGAACAATGAAATTGCTGCCACGTGGTTCTGGGTGGGGCGAGTGTTCCATCCTGCTCAGGGGTAAGACAAGAGAGCATGAGAAGGCTAACTACCTATAAGTTTGAGGAGAGCAATGAAATGGCTGCCACATGGTTCTGGGTGAGGGGAATGTTCCATCCTGCTCAGGGGTGAGCCAAGAGAGCATGAGAAGGTTACCTACCTGTATGTTTGAGGATAGCAATGACATGGCTGCCATGTGGTTTTGGGTGAGGGGAGTGTTCCATCCTGCTCAGGGGTGAGACAAGAGAGAATGAGAAGGCTACCTACCCGTGTGTTTGAGGAGAGCAATTAAATGGCTGCCACATGGTTCTGGGTGAGGGGAGTGTTCTATCCTGCTCAGGGGTAAGACAAGAGAGCATGGGAAGGCTACCTACCTGTACGTTTGAGGAGAGCAATGACATGGCTGCCACATGATTCTGGGTGGGGGAGTATTCCATCCTGCTCAACTGTAGGACAAGGGTGCTGGTGGGAGTTGTAGTGCTGGCTGCCTATCCACAAACCCTCCTCCCTGTTGAGAAGGCTACTTACCTGTAAGTTTGAAAAGAGCAATAAAATGGCTGCAACATGGTTATGTGTGGGGTGAGTGTTCCATCCTGCTCAGCTGTGGGACAAGGGTGCCTGTTGGGAGTTGTAGTGCTGGCTACCTGTACACATACCCCCATGGAAATATTGCTAGCTACCTGTGTGGTGAATCAGAGGAAGAAAAGTGTAGATATGTGAGACATTTGTTGGGAAGAGTGTGTTGCACATAAGTGCATTTAGGTCTTGGAAGTGTAGCTCTCTAGTTATGCAAGACAGTACATAGCAGTGTGATGGGAGATATCTGTTGGTACTTACCAGCCTCTACTCCCCTGGGTATTCCTGTGAGACTCTCTTGATGCAGTATGGCAAGCACCTTCTCCTCCCATACAGTGAATGTTAGTGGTGGAATGGGAAGGCCACCGCCAGTCTTCTGGGCCTGCTCATGGCTCCTGTTGGCACTGTATTTTACCCTGGTCTTGAGGTCATGCCACCTCTACTTGATGTCATGCAGTGTGCCCAGGTTGGTCCCTACTGCATTGATTTTGTTGACTATCCTTTCCCACATTTGATAGTTTTCAGACTAGTGGTGTCTGTTGGAACATGCTTCCAAACAAATGTGTTTCTACTCGAGGAAACAATCTACTCTGATTATCTCATCTACCATCTACCATCACTGAAAACTCATTGTCTGTGAATTTTGGAAAAACAATTCTGTGCCATGGTGTGTGATTTGCAAATGGGTGACAAGTGCAGGTGGGAAGGTGGTGGTGGTGATGTGTGAAGTGTGTGTTGGTTTTGTTGGTGTGTGTGGTTTTGATGGTGTGATGTGTCATGATTTGCCTCTCCTTTCTGCTGTGGTGTTTGGCTCTTCACTTCTGGAAGTGTGCAAAGGATGCTGGCCAGGGAAGGGGTTAGGTTTATACTCAGCTATGTGGATGTGTCCAAATGGGGTATTCATGTCAGGTGTGTTTTCTGTGTTGACCTGGGATTTGTAGATTCTAAATGCCATGGGGGTGTGTCATTGGGTGTGTCAAATGTTTTTGGAGGCAGCAGAAAAAAATTAGCCACACTTGGTGGCCTTGTTGTGTGGTTGCATTTGACCGCCATTCTTCTTTCTGCGCGACTGCAGTGGTCTCAAAACAATGATCCTTCCGCCAGCTCTGCCATTCTTTTGTCACGCGAGCACGGCGGTCAGAAAAGACTGATCGTTCTGCTTGCTCCACCATCTTATCATTATTTCACTTGTGGTAATTCCGCTTGTTGATTGGCGTTCATGAAGCTTTCCGCAGCATTTCCGTCCGCCGCGGTCTGATTTTCAGGTTTTCCGGACATGGCGGGTGGATTTTAGTGGAATCTGACCGCCGCGGTCGGATTTTTCAATCATTTCATCGTAATGTGACCGCCGGTTTTGCCACGGAACATGCAGATGTTTTTTTTCCGCAACCACGGAATTCGGAGTGCTTTTCCGTCTGCCATCGTAATGAAAGTGTTTTGCACACTTCTGCCATTGGGCTATACTCTGGCTACATTTGGGTGATAATTGTGCTAAATTTGGGCTCTTTTTTCTCTGGTGGCCATTCTTGGGAGACTTATTTGTTATGAAACTCCCTAATTTCCTCATTTACTTCAATATCCTCAGTAGACAATGCTTTCAGTTTTCCCTTTTGATTTCATTAAGATGTTGTTCAAAAGTTCCACACTTTTGGCACACATTCCAAATGTTAACACTCTAGTTGCTTATTAGAGCACTCCAGTAAAGCTCAATCAATCAGGGTTTTAGTAAAGCACGAATAATCACCCTTTAGGGTCTCAATGTTTGGTGGTCCTTCTGTAGTTCAGTTGAAGAGCAAGGTCACCAGGGAGTTAACTAGCAGTTTGCTGCTGATGTTTAAAATGCATGTTTCAGTCTGCATGTCAGAATGTTTTAATATAATAGAAGAGGAGGATATTTGAGAAGTCACTTAAAATGTGTCCTAATTTTTCTTTCTATGCACTAACCATAATTTCCATGACAAACTGAACCTACTTATTTTGTTCCTTTCTAGATTAAATTTTTAAGTTTTACCAGTTTGATTTGATTCAATCAACATGGCTTCAGGCGTGCGATACTTTTGTCATAAATGACACTGTTAGCGCTTCAGGGGCATATTATCAAGGACGGCGTTAAAATTATCGCCGTTTTAGCGGCAGAAAACTACCGCTAAAGCGGCGATAATGGGCTTGATAATATGCCTTGGAGAATTCCAATAGAAGCCCATGTTGACACCAGAAAATGGACTTCTATTGGAATTCTCAAGGGCATATTATCAAGCCCATTATCGCCGCTTTAGCGGCAGGTTTCTACCGCTAAACCGGCAATAATTTTTAACGCCGTTCTTGATAATATGCCCCTCAGTCTTTAGAACACTCTAGGAGGCAGCAGTATGACACAAGGGAATCAACTGACAGTCTGCTCCTGTTGGAAGTATATGATTTACAGAGCGTGGCTGGCTTCATTTTCATATGGCTGATAAAGATAGTGTGAATTTACAGAAAATATGCTTTCATTTTAGCTTCTGTAACACCTTCCATAACCTTTATGGGAAAATTATGAGAAAACAGTTTCTATCAAACATGGTTGATGAAAATCCCAGAAGAAGGCTTTTTCACAGGGTAAAATCACCTTACCAAATGTAGCAAGTGTAAGGCTGGAAGTATAGAAATTAACACTACAGAGTATCATTCCCCATTCAGTGAAGCACCAGTCAAAACTTGTGGCGCTTTTGGGTGCAGAGACAGAATATCGAGTACAAAATATTGATTTGCAAAAATATAGAGTCATTAATTCATGGGTCAGATACATTGACAGCAAGAATATCGTGGTCAAGAATATTGACTCAAGGTAAGTAATATCGATTTTAAAAATATTGTAGTGTTTTAATATCGTTTGCATAAATATAGTTGTTAAAAATATCGTTTTTTAATATTGTTATGTATTTTAGTGTATATTTTATATGTATGTGATATTTGTTTTTTGTATAAGAATTGTTTGTACTTTTAATATGTGTTATATTTTTAGTAGTTCTTAATTTTTTAATTCAAATTTTGTGCTTTTAGTTCCGTAGAGGTTTGGGGGTTTATAGGGGAATAGAGTGGGAAGAGGTGTGGTGCCGCGGCCAGGGCGACTGACTCTGGAATCTGGGGATCACGATTCGATCCCTGGCGCCGGCGGCAGATTAGCCCAGCACCATGTGACTCTGGGCAATAGCTTGCTTAATCTTCCCGACAGCCCCCAGCACCTAGAGACCCTTACGGGCGATTGTTCACACTTTTTTTTATAAATGTGGATTCATATTATTATTATTAATTATATTAAATGCATAATTTTTTTAATTAGAATTTTGCATTTTTTATTCCGTAGAGGGTTTGGGGTTTATAGGGGAATAGGGTGGGAAGTAATTTAATCATAAAACATTTATTGATTACACTTTATATATTAATATTTGTTTAATTGAGATGTTATAGTGTTAAATGTGTAAAGTAATTTATTATGAATTAATTAATAATTACATCTAATTATTGTAATTAATTAATTGGTAATTAATTATGGTAATTGTGTAATTAATTGTAGGTGTGTGTTGTGGTGTTTATAGGTGTAAAGGGTGGGAAGTTATTTATTTTGAATTGATAAATTAATAATTGATTGTTAATTAATTGTAATAAATTAATTGGTAATAAATTATGATAATTGCGTAATTAATTTTAGGTGTGTGTTGTGGTTAGTAAAGGGTGGGAAGTAATTTGTGTTTAATTAATTCTATATAGTTGTTCATTAATGTTAATTATATGATCAGATGCTGGCTTTTCTTTTTTAAATATATTTTTAGAAGGGGGGCCCCATACCACAGGGCCTGAGCATTTTTTTTAATTACAAAAAAACGGGAAGGGGGCTGAGTGGCCTCCCTTCCCTGGACCACTATTGGCCCCAGGGACCCCATCCCCCGGGACCTGACCTCGTTTTTATTTTGAAGAAAATGTATTTCTACCTGGGCCACTTCTGTCCCCGGGGACCCCATCTCCCGGGGCCTGACCTCGTTTTTTGTTCTTTTAACGGAAGGGGGGCCATGTGGGCCCCCTCCCATGGGCCACTTCTGGCTCTGGGGACCCCATCCCCTGAGGCCTGACCAGCCTGCTTCATTTGAGGAGGGGGGCCACGTGGCCCCCCTCCTGAGGCCAATTATGACCCCGGCTTTTCGTTAAAAAAAGATAATTATGAAATCAAAGGGGAGGGGGGCCGAGTGGCCCTCCTCCCGGGCCACTTATGGCTTCAGGGACCCCATCCTCAGGGTCTGGCCTCTTTTTTATATCTTTTAAAAATTTTAATTAGGGGAGGGAGGCATTGTGGCCCCCCTCCCCAGGCCCACTATTGACCCTGGGGACCCCATCCTCCGGGGCCTGCCCACTTTTAAAAAACAAAATTAATAAGGGGAGGGGCCACTTCTAGCCCCGGGGACCCCATCCCCAGGGGCTGGCCCTCAAGTTGGGGGCCATGGGGGGAGCCCCAATGCCCCCAAGGTCCCTGCCGGCTCCATGCCTCCTGCGCGAGCCGGCATTGTTTTGGGCAAGGGGAGCTGCAAGCTCCCCTTACTCAAAAACAATCTGCTTTACCTATTGGAAGCGAGAGCAGGTTTCCTGCTCTCGCTTCCAAGAAGCAAAGCAGAGTTTGCTATGGCAGGGCAGGAGCCATGCTCCTGCCCTGCCATAGAAAACAGCAATTTCCTGGGGTGGTCATTGCCCGGGGACATTGCAGGAGCCGGCCCTGGGGGGGTGGCAGTCCCCAGGGCCATCGAAGGCTCCAGGAGGGGGACTGCAAGGCACCCCTCCCAACATGTTAATAGCCCCGGGGAAGTGGTGGTCCCCAGGGCTGGGGGTCCATAAAGGACCCCCGTATTTGCATAATTTGTGCCCCGGGGAGGTGGTGGTCCCCGGGGCAGTGTGGCAGAAGCCCCCGACACTCCTCTAATTGTACTGGAACCCTGGGGAGGTGCTGTCCTAGGGGCTTGGGGACCCACAAGGCCTCCCGCCCCTATTAAAATAAAGTCCCGTGGAGGTGGTGGTTCCTTAAGCAGGGTGGGGGACAGGAGCCCCCCATGCTTTTTTGGGAAAAAAGCCGCTGGGCGGTGGCAGTCCCCAGGCAGCGTGGGGAGACCGAAGCCCCCCATGCATTTTTTGGAAAAAAGCCCCAGGGAGGAGACAGTTCCAGGACTGTCGGGCCCTTACAGGCCCCCACAGGCCCCCACACCATAATTATAAATTGCCCCTGAGACCTGGCCCACCAAGGGACTTAAAACAAAGTAGCCAGATTCACAAGGGAATGCTCTGATTGGCTGGGCGCAACCTGAATGGAAAGTTGCATCCGCCAATTTATCTATTGGGAGCGGTTCCCGGGGCTAAGAATCTGTGTGAAAGCCCACATGAGGGGTCAGGGTGGGGATACTCTGACCCCATGGTAGTGAAATGGAGGTGTTAGTGGCAAAAGTTATATGCCTAAAATATTATTTTTTAATTGCGTTTAATATTCATGTTGACGACGCGACCGCCAACGTAGCCCCATTGTACCATCGCGGGGACATCTCAACTATCAACGTCGTCGTGAATATTGGTGAAAATATTTCAAAAATATATCAATCATTAGTATGCATTGTTATAAAGATATTGATAAATGTTTTAAACAGTTATTTATATAGTGAGTTATCTACTGTGATGGTTAGAATTAATTATACAGTTATGATTATTTTTTTGTGGTCGTGGCTATTGAATTCCTGCTTTTGCTTTCCACTTTCACATCGTACCTGCAGGGATCGCGATGACCGATGATTGCAATCTCCGGCTTCACTGCAAAAATGGAAAATAGGTTTTAGAGATAGTTGTTCTAGAAATACAGTAGGAAAAATGTGTTTGAAGTGTACAGTAATAAGCCTCTAGTGTGTGGAAAACTGTAATGTGTGTGTATATATGTGTTTTCTGTTTATGGGAAAGGCGTGATTGTCCCGGTTAATGATGTCATCGTGACGTCCCAAATAACTGCTAAAAGAAATTTTTAATTTTGATTCTAAATTGAAAAAAGACTCTTGACAACATAGTGTTGTGCATGAGGAGACAAAACCAGAAGAAAAGATTAGTGAATAGAAGTAACCGTTGTGCAGTTTTTAGTTGACAACGGATACATACTTCTTGTACAGAGGCTTTCTTTAATGAAGACATCTATCTCCAGGATAACAAACTAGTTCATGCTATTGATTAAAGCGGACGATGTAATGAAACGAAGAATGGTAGTCCTATAGCAAAAGAGGTGATGGTACTTTGAAATGCAAAAGAAGTTATTGCAGAAGAGATACAAGGAAGGCGTAGTCAGGGTACTGTATACCAATGGAATTGTAGTAGTGTTTCTAGTAGTAGACCGCAATCCATTGATATATTAAGAATATTCCTACTTATATTTCCAAGGCAAAGTTTAAAACACAAAACAAATAGGTTATACCACTCAACAATGCATACTTTAGGTAGGTGGCTTTATTATGTGAAAACTCCTGCTTTATGTTTACTAGAAATAAAAAGAGCACTTTTGCATGGTAGTGAGCAGGATTTTAGGGAAAATGAAGAGTTGTTAAGAGGAGTAGTTACAGAACAACATACATATATTACAGTTGATAGTTTTAAAAAAGAGAATACAAAATGTACCACAATGTTTTGTAAAACACCAGAGTATGTTTGCATATGTTGCTGATGCACTTATTAGAAGATTCAAACACAGACTGTTGATTTATATATATAAAGTGAACAATTTAAATTATAATAACTGGCAAACATAACCCGTGTATTTATTTGTAGAGGGACAGTTTGACTTGTCTTTCGACAAGTTAAATATAAGTAGTGTTACAATAAATTGGAAGATAATAAAATGAATAACACACAGATATTAGATACCCATTTTGTAAGATAATACAATGCCTGCTAATGTAGAAAAACTATGATGAGCCAAAAATAAAACAAACATCAATATTTACTATTCTTTCCAGCATCGCAAAGTGCCATTAAGGACTGCTCTCCAGCACTCACTACAACTCCACAATCCATGCAATATGATGCCATCGGGGAAAACTCTGGAGCCAAATCTTGAAGTTGAGATTGGACTCTCTGCTTCGGTGTTGTTGTGCTGCTATTGAAGTTGAGGGGCCCTTCAGCTTTGCATTGCCTTCATGCTGCTCACTATGAACTCCTCTTACGAAATGTGAAAAAAATATAAGAGGGGGAAAAGATACCATGTATGAGATTTGGCAGCATGGTGAATAGTAGTAACACACTGCTCACCAGCTGTTATAACAACCCTACAGCCCATGCAATATGTGGCCAACCTTGAAAACTCTGGAGCCACATCTGTTGTAGTAGTCTGTACCTCTGAAGGAACTTTTTGGCCCAGAATTGTTGCTGCTGCCACTGATGTAGATGGTCCTCCAGCTTCCCTCTGCTTGATCGACTGTTGGAGACATTTTCTATGATTAGTTTTAAGATGATATAACATGAACGTTGCCCAACATGAGTGCAAAAACAAGTCTCCAGCCACTATCTACCACCTGCTCACAATAAACTTCTGGAAAAGAAGATTCAAGAAGAAGTGGGTGAATATTTCCTATTCATTTTACTTAACCATATATTATCCAATGATATTCCTTACTTTCACGGTCATGTGATGTTTTGATATTGTGCATTGCACTAGTTTGGCAACAGTTTTTAATTCCCCATGAGTTTGGGTGACAATTGGTAGTTTGATGGGTGTATGGTAGTTATGTTCTATTCATGAGTTCAGATGTTGAGTTATTTTTTTAAACTGTTCGTTTTTATAAATGCAGTTACGAATATCGTAAGGTGGGGAATTAAAGTAAGCAAGGAGATCATCTGGTGAACCTTATTCAAATTTTTTGTGACTGACAAAACAACAAACATATTCTATATCGGCAGACCTAAAATGCAACTCATTAATGTATAGTCCGTTCAAGCACACAAGCGAAATACCAGATCTCTATGCTTAATCTAGATCTGTTATTCATCAGTGGAACCTGGTTTTCCCCCATTTCACCAGTATCCTTTAATATAATGGTCCATAAATCCTACTCCATCCTCCCCAGGGACAGATGAATATGCTGAGACACTGTAGTCATCCACAAAAACAGGCAGAAATGCTGTTGCATGGCAGAACAGTAGTGTTATTTTCCGACTTATCAAGGTGCACACCTGTATTTGTTTATGATGGTGGTTGTGGCTGTTGTGATTGTGGTGCCTGTGGGTGTAGATTCAATAGTGTGTGTATTTTGTTTGTGTGCTATGCTACATTTAAAAAAAGGAGCAATACACATTACCTACATATATCTTTGATGCACACACAACATATATGTGTAGTGTCACATTAATAAGTAGTACTTACCATTCTCCACTCTACCAGGAACTCACTCTGTCAGGAATCCGATACTAGAGCAACGCCAGCACAATGGGGTAATCTATATATGCTTGGCGCAAACCTGCCAGCGTGACGGAATACTGTTAGCCAGCAGAGGAATCCACCACGTCGCCGAAGGTGCGCCACTTACAGTAGACAGTCTGTTGATAAAGACAATGGTTCAGTCAGCTCACATCTAAATGCAGCAGGTGGGACTCCATCAGCTCAACGGAGTACTTGCAACTGCCGCCACGGAGGTATGACGGGATTCCTACCAAGATCTAAATCAGGCATAGAAAGTGTTGTGACTCAAGTGAAAAACTCAAGAGGAAGATGGAAAGGTAGATGGAAGTTTGGGACATGCACATCATCAGATTCCACATTCTAGTTGCAACAAGGTTGGAGAACCAACTTTTGGGGTACTTTTGGAGTGAGCTAATGTAGCGAGAGTTTTAGTGGCTGATTGAATTGATGAGTCAGTTTTGTGTCTTTGCCACTAGGCTTCCCTTTCTTGGTTTACCTTGGAACTTGCTTGACAAATAAGACCTTCAAATAAACCAGTGATGAAAAAGATAATAACTACGGGAGAACATTATTTATGCAAAAAGATGAATTTATACAAGCCTTCCCCCAAACCACTCCAACATACCCACCCCCTTCACGAACAAAACATAAACTAAGTAAACTAACTTCTCTTCTCTTATACATCCCATCACTACACTCACAACAACAAACAGCAAACATACCCCCTCCAACAATCACCCTCAATCACCTCCAAAAAAGTAAACCTATATATTTAAATACAGGACTTTAATTATATTGACATTTTAGTATCAAATCTAATTAAATCGTCACTTTAACTTTAGGAGTTTTCAGTACATTTCTGTGATTTTTTATCATATTCTGAACACATTTTTTCATGCTCTGACCTCTGGCTTGCATCCAATGTTCTGGCATTACAATGCATGACTTTACTATTCATGCCTTTATAATGCGTATTTTACAATGCATGCCCATTTCCAGCCAATTACACTGAATAACATTGAAAAATACATTTACTCACATACATTTACCATGCATGTTTTTACCACACAATTTATTTTAAACCTTTAATTTTTCTTTTAATGTTGTAAAAACTAAATCCATCGATTACTCCTTCATTAATGCAAGGCCGGGCTGGCCTGTAGCGGGCACCAGGTGTTTCCCCAGTGGGCTGAAGGGTGGGGGCCAGTTTTGTACTAGTGGGGGCTGTTTTTGTTGCTTGGGGCTAGCTTTGCAGCAGTGCTGCAAAAAATCAGCCCCTTGTATCAATAGCGCAGTAGCGTCCCGCCAGTCCCCAGGCCCCAGGTGCTGGTCAGACATAATTGCCAGGGCTGGTTTGCGATCCCAGTCTGGCCCTGCCCACAAGGCAGTGCAAAGGCTTCTCTTTACTTTGCCCTAGCAATGTGTAAAATACCTCAGAGCACCACAAGGCAACACAAATGCGGTGCTTTGTATTATTCTTGCATGTGCAACAAGAGACAAGGCAACACAAACTTCTTATAAATATCTACAAAGCCACATAAAGTTAAAAAAGCCAAAGTAAATCTGTCCATCTATCCCCAATTTGGATAGTTGAAACACGTACTCGAGACAGTCATAAAATATATGTCAAATAAATATGTTCACGAGAAATATGTCTAGTCACATATTCTGCACACATATAAAAGGATTTCAATGAATTTTTTTGTTGGTAATTTAAGGTAAACTCTTCAGAATGCTATAACAATTTTCATCCACCAATTTGTGCTCGTGGTACACTGACCTCAGAGGTGACTACACATACTACTGACAGGAGGGGAGACACAGTGCCCTTTATATTTCAAAGTAAGTATTACTTAATGAAATAGATTCCATTTGCAGTACTATCTAATAGCAATTAAAACAAATATAATAAATTACACTGTTTTACTTCCTCAGACACTGTCAGTGAAGACATTTGTAACATTCTTTGCTTAAATTTACATCACTGCAAATACAAAATCCTGTACAAGTAAGTTGATTTTCAGTGAAGGAGCTGAACAGTAAAAAGGGCTGATTTACTATTCCAACTTCCAGTCAGGGTCTACTTGAAGAAGGTGCTGAATAATGAAGGGGGCAGATGTACTATTCAAAACTCCAGTCAAATATTTTTCAAGAGAGGTGCTGAACACTGAAGCGGGCATATTTCCTATTCTAAACTCCAGTCAAATCCAACTTGAGCAAGGTTCTGGACACTGTCAGAAATTAAGTTTCTGTTTGGCAGAGTGATGCACCCTGTCCAAGCAGGGACCACAATCCTAGTCAGGGTAAATCAGATATACACCATAAATTAACCTGTGCTCATCCTCTGGTAGCTGCAAAAAGAACTATTGGTAGCTTGGCACCGAGCAGGCATGCTTGACTTGAGAGGTAATGCGTAAAGTATTTTTGCAACACTTCCATAAGTAACACAATGAAAATTCCACAAAAAGGCTCCAGATCAATTTAAAAATAGATTATACGTGTATAAATAAAACGAGACCAAACGAAAAAAAATTCAATAGGTAGAAATCAATTTAAAAATAAATTATACATGTATAAATAAAACGAGACCAAACGAAAAAATTTCAATAGGTAGAAATCAAGATGTGAATTTAAAGTGAAAATTAGCACTTAGAATCAATAAGCACGTATAAGTTATCTTGTCGTGCTGGACTGAGGTACAGTCAAGAGTTTAGGCTGGGTGAGTGTTAGACCTGTTAGACTTAGGGTGCTGTTTCCCCAAATGCTTTGGTAATGGTGACAGCCTGTCTCCATTACACGTCTGGGCTGGGTGACAGCTAAATTTGTGCTTTGCCTCTAGACAGCCACAACACAGGACACTCAACTGCATCTGCATTCATCTGAATACTGATGGGTGATCTTGGGCAGGAGGGAGGAGAGGAGGTAACACTTTATTAGAGTAGGTAGTGCCCTATCTTCCCACAAAGGGATGATGTATGCCCCCCGTAGCTAGGCTGGCTGACAGGACTGGGCAAAAAGGTGACCTGTGCACTTCAGAGAGTTATTTTGAAGTCACCAAACCATATACTAAGAAAGGGGTATAAGAACCACGACTCGAGTCAGGACAATGTCGAGAGGACGTAGAATTGCTGGGGACCCTCAGAACCACCCAAGGTAAGAGATAGGCACCCCATGGAGAGCGTGTGCAGTATGTGAACACGACCGCGTGCTCTGTACAGTCTATGTGCAAGTTGCAGTTAGATTTTTACAGATTAGGGACCCTTCCCAGTGGACCCATAAGAAACCCTGTGGAAGACAGAAGGTTGGAGAGCCACCCCACCCATGGGTGGCCTTGTACCCAAGTTACCTATCCCAGGGAAGCCAGGTGCATAGGCGTGAATCGGTGTTGGAAACTGCTGTCGTACCCAATGGAGAACTTCAGGAAAGTGCTGTTTGCTGGAAGAGGAGAAGATGTCCGGAGGAATCCAAACGTGGATTCTTGAAGAGGAGTACCTGAAAGCAGAGGGGAGAGAGTCTATGTCACTCAGGGGTGACCAGGTGACTTGGAAGACGAATGCCTTCCGATGTCGGGTGCTTCAGGAAAGATTATCGTGACCCTGACTTTGCAGCTGTGAAGACCAGGCTACGCTGAGGATGACCAGGTCCCGGATACGAACTGTCTCACGAAGGAAGTTGAGTGCTGAGGGGTCGGTAACCGGCAGGAGCACCAAAAAGCCTTGGCAAATACAACCCATACAGTAAGTCAAGAAGGTGCATCAAGGCCCAGGAGACTCACCACATGCAGGGGAGTCATGGCATGCCTGTGCAGTCAGGGGAACCCAAAAGAAACAAAGGTGACCCTCAAATCGACCCACAGGCAGGAGGCACAGGAGTCGTGAGAGGACCTCAAGCAGTGCACCAAAAGATGCAAGCCACGATGCACACAATATGGTGTGCCTGAAGATTCTGGTCACTTTAGGTGCTCGAGGTTGATGCTACTTGGAGCCTGAAGATTTTCTTGGAAAGATGACAAAAAGCCTTTGCAACTGCAAAGGGGACGCGGTACTCAGGGGTTTGGTTATTGCAACCCCACAAGGTCAACAGGCCATAAACTTGGTGAGAAGGTGGAGCAGACCTCAGGAGCTGGGGGAAACCACCACCTGTGTTGCAGAGCCCACGGCATCCGGAGAACCTTAGGATCTGCACACCAGCTGACTTAGTTGTGGTGCCTGCGAATGCGGGGGAGTGACTTCTTCACTCCAAGGGATATTACTTTGGTGGTCCTTGATGCTTCACAGGCCTTGGAAGGTTCCTGTATGATGCACAGGCACAGACGATGCAGCAGACTGGAAGAGAGATTAAGTCAGACCCAAACGAAGTCCAGTGAAGTCCAGAGTGCCCAGATGGTAGAAATGCAGTGGTTTCAGTTCTGAATCTTATCCCATGACGAATCTAGGGACCTTCACCCAGGTAAGTCCTTAAGTACCCTAAGGAGAGGGTTGGGAAGATTCCGGTAACCCTCCTAGGGGAGGGTCTGGACAGGGGGAGGTTACTCCCATGTCCTTTGTTCAGTTTTGAAGCCAGAGCGGGAGCCAATGGCTCCCAGGACTGGTTTGAACTGGACTATGCACAGGGACATCAAATGTGCCCCTCATGCAGACTTTCAGGCGCTGGCATGCACACCCACCCAGACCTAATACACAAAATTCTGTCTGGGGGGTGGTCACACCTCCCTGTGACAGGATGCCGACTGTTCTACCTTCCCCTGCTCAAGCGTGGCTCAGCAGCAGGAGGGCATAAATGTGTCTCTGGTCGTCAGCTACCATTGTGTGCTGTCTGGGACTAGAAGGCTGGTACCTGGAACCATGATAGCCTAACGGAGGGCTCTTTCAGTGCTTGGAATCATACCTCCTACACCGTTTATGGTGTGGGGTCATGATTCCAACATGCTTTATACCAAACATGATAGGATTCGTTGCAGCCATTTTCGATATCGTCATCGTGCGATTATGAGGTGCCCCTCTATATAGTATAAGGCTGCTTCACTGACAACCTGGGTGAATGGACTCCGTAGGCTGCAGGGGTGCCCTACTCATGCAGGGGTACCCTCTGACTTAGAACCAAGCACCCTGTCCTCAGGATTGTAAAGGCCTGGAATAGGGGTGACTTAAAAATTTTAAGTGCAGTGACCCTTAGATATAGTAAACCTATATCTTTAGTAAGTGGTGCATGCACCAAATTACACAGGCCGCAATGGCAGGTCTGTAGTTCCATTTTGCATGGTCTCCCAATGGTGGCATAATCCATGTTTCAGCCCATGGGAGACCTCTGGGTTACCTATGCTTTGGGTACCTTAGTACCATATACTGGGGACTTATGGGGTATCCCAGTATCCAATCTGGAGTGTACCTAAGTACTCAACACAACAATTTAGGGAGAAGGCAGATAGTCTGGGGTCCTGATTAGCAGGATCGCAGTAAGACTAGTCAAAAACAGCATCACATCAAGCAAAAAGTGGGGGTAACCATAAGAAGCAGATCCTACTTTCCTTCACATCTAATGAGACATTTTTTGGACATGTAACCAGACATCATTGGCTCTACATCTATCCATTGTCAGAAGGAATTGCTGTGCTGCCAGGAGGGACTGCCACTCTGCTAACTGCTCTGCTGTGTTGACCTGCTACTTGTTGAGCTGCAGGAAGGACTGACACTTTGTGCCCTGCCTTGCTGTGCTGCTGCCTGCTACGTTTGCACTGTGTGTAACTAAGTGTGATATCCAAGAGCTTGATGGCTTGGAACCTGTTCTTAGAAGTCTCAGGGCCATAAAAGACTTCCATTGCACCGGTTGGGTTGCCGTGTCTGCCCTTTCAAAGAACATTGCTGTGTTTACTGCAGTATTTTACATTCACACGTGTCTGCGCTGTATGCCGACTGAGATCACCGCATCTTACAGAGGATTGCCGTGGTTTCCTCTATACTCTACGCCCATACATGTCTGCGCTGTGTGTCGACTGAGATCACAATGCCTCATAGAGGGTTGCCGTGGGTGCTACTGTATTCTGCATCCACACACTTCTGCCCTGGATGCCAACTGAGCCCGCAGAGTCTGTATTGTCTAAAGGATATCACTGTGGCCACTGACGTCACTACTGGGCGCAGGCAGCCCAGTGTGGCTTATCCCCCCCTCCTTCCAATTTTGAAAGTAGGAGCCAACAGCGGCACACCTTTGGTTGCACGACAGGTCCTATGAATTACGGACGGCTGGGCTTACTTGGGAATCCCGGTCTCGAGTGGCTGGCTGCAAGCTTGTCCGTCATTAAATGTTAAGGCACTACTTGATCATCGATCCACTGCTTGGATCATTACTTAGTACCTATCAGGACCGTAACATCAGAAGAGGAGCTGAAGGGCTCTTCCAACAGTGTGATGATCTGCTATTTCCAAATGAGCATATCTTCAAAAGTGTACATGCGAATTTTGTTGTGTTGGTCTTAATTGGCTCAGAATATATTAATCTATTTTTCTATAACCTCTGTGGAGTCTTTTTGTGGAATATTCACTGTGTTACTGTGTGTGTGTTGCACAAATACTTTACACTTTGCCTCTCTTGATAATTCTGCCTGCTGTGCGTCAAGCTGCCCGAGGGTGAGCACAGGTTATCTCAGTGGTGTATCTAGTTTACCCTGACTGGAGTGGTGGGTTCTGCCTGGCTTGGGTGTATACCTTAGCCAACCAGACACCCCATTTCTATAAGTGAAGTTGCAGAAACACGCCATATAATACACCCCATTTCCTCACAGTAGTCTGCCCAATAACCTAAATGTCTGGCATAGAAAGGAATTAGAGAACACTGAGATGTACACAACGTGCATATCATATCAAACGCATCCTGTTCATAGGCTGCGCACTTACATGTAAAGCCTATCTAATATACCCAACATGTAATCCAAGAGCAAATCGTTCTGCTCCTTTTAGTTCAGTCGCTTAAAATACAGGTGTTGTGTGGGTGCAACATCTCCTGTGTTGTTTATCTTTAAGGTTGTGGCTTTCGGGGATCGCACCTGGCCAGTCAAGCCATGCGATCGGTTTCACTACTACCTAGTACTGTAAGATTAATATAATCGAGGCCAAGGTGCTACAGATCCCAATCTTATCTAATTCATCTTAGCACCGAGAGAGTTCACAAGAGAGAACCGACTGAATGATGTGCCGCATTTTTCCTCAAGTCCCCGTGGCACCTTCTCTTGCTTCCAGCTAAGAGCTGGTTTGTTAAGATTGCACTCGCTGCGCCGTGGCTGTGCATAAATATTCCCCCTTACCTCTGAGGTTTGCCTCGTCTCCTGCTGCAGTGCTCGGGGTCAGGCTCACAAAGGTGCTGTCCCCTGATTGCAGCAAACACCGCCATGTGTTGTATGTTTGATGAATTAAAAGGATGCTGCCAACTTAATTACACTGTAACCCTTCAATAAAAGAAGGGCAGAGCTGATTAACTAGTGAATAATTGGGGACTGATTGATGGCTTTCTCCCTCACTGCTAAAGGCTGTATATATAATTATTTTGCCTTGGGGCCTAATTTTGCCACTGTTAGCTTCTACTTTTGTCATCAGTTGTAATTTATGGATGAAGCCTGAAGCTTGGAAAAAGGACTGGAAAGTAAAATAGTCTGAAATCCCAAGACACATCACCTGCAAAGGGCCATCAGGCAGGCTCCAACATCAACATTTGAGGCCTTTTAGCAGAGTTAGCACTTCACTCTTAGGTCCAAAATAATCCTCTCATTTGTCAACAGTTAACGCGAGTCTAGCATTCCGGCCCGTCGTGAAGTAATAGAGTTCGACAGCCTGTGCGAGCAGTCATGTCAATAAAGGGGCTACATTTTATTCATCTTTAGAGCTGGAAATAATTCTGCCAGGTATGTGGCTGTGTTTATGTATCTCAAACGCTGTGAAAAGCTACGGGGCTGTAGCATCACGCACTGAGTTGCTACATATTAAATGGAAACTAAAACTAAAATATTAGAGCATGCTATAAACCGTTTACAAAGGGGAACACAAAAACATATTGCTGGAAACGTTATGGGAGAAGTCAATTTATTATTACAAAAAACCGGTATATTTCGCATTCTGGACTACATGTTAAAATGAATCTTTCAGAAAAATTAACTAATTTGAAATTAGATATTTTGCAGCAATTGCTAAACGGAGCATGGCTCAACATTCTGAGAAGTAATGCTGTGCAGGATGAATTAATGCATGCATCTCATAGCCCTTGCAACCAGATTTTATGAAAAATAATATTTTCTCCTAGTAATTCAAAGCAGGCTTATTCAGCGCATTAAATTGATAACTTTGAGCCAGATATTTGGAGTCCCTGTTTAAACAAGTCAGAGGAAAGGCTTCTATTTTATAAGCCAAGATATACAAATCCTATCTCTCAAATTTCCTTTGTTGTTTTGTCCTCCCAGAGCCTCCCCGGTCTATGAATCACAGGGAGATTTGAAGAACCTTTCAGTCAAAGCTCAGTAGTGTGCCAATGGGCGCTGCGTTGAAAAAATTGAATGATGTTTGCCCTCTCTTCTTATCTGCACTTGATTTATAAGTCAGTATGAGTATGCAAGAGAAAAAAGGCAAAGACCTTGATGCCTCCCCGCGGAGAATCTGTACCATTTGGATTGAAGGCATGAAGGAGGAGAAATTAATGGTAAGCTGTTCATCTGTCACTGCTGCCAGCCTGATGGTTTTGCAGCGAGGGAGAGAACTAAATGACATGCCCTCCAGTCAAGGGCACGACTGCCCGCTGTTCTCATATTATAAACACGGTGCTTTTGGTTTCCAGGGGATTTAAATTTAAATTATACTGTACTTTGGGTAGATGAATATTTACACTCGTTCACTTTCTTTCCTTACAAGATTAACATGCAGATTTATACTTCTTATTTTGAGGGAAGTAACATAAAGGCTTCAGAAGACTGAACATGAGCAGAATTTCATGATTCAGTGCCAATGATTACAGCATATATTAACAATTAAATAAAATAAGGACATGTGCGCATCCAATTCTACACAATGCAACATTTTCGTTTTCTGTACATAAAGTGGAAACACTACACTTTCCAAATGATTGTCAGAAACGATATTTAAGAAAATTCATCATTTATTTTGCAAATGTAAAAGAACAAACTCACTGAAGGTCAACGTTATTAATGTTTGATATCACAATAAAAATATCAAAGTGATAAAAATGCATAATTTTGCAAATTAATGATTTCATGCTTACTACAGATTCACAAAACAAATACTCATGGAAATGCATTTCCAGATGTTTTTTTACATCTCATTTAACGGGGGGTAGACACTGCAATTATGTGATATGTTCAGGATCACGCAATTTGGTCATATGGGAAAGTAATTTGAGGTCATCTCCTATTCTGTACAGTTGGAGAATCCATTTCATCAAATGTTTTCCTTGCACATATTTAGTTATGCAGAGTATAATCATTCAAGGAGCTATACATTTTCGTTATTTGAAATTGTGTCACAGTAGCCATCTATGCATTGACCTTGCACTATTGTCTTAAAATTGCACAATCTGTATGCTGATGCATAAAAAAACATCATGTTGCATGCCTCTCTCTTGTTCAGCTTTTTTTGTTTAGAAGAGTTGAATACTTGCTGTCCCATAAATGGTTTACATTCTAACCTCTCCTCAAATAATTGACTTCCAAATCTCCTTATTGCATTTGCCACTGCCCTGTTTCATTAAATTGGTACCAGACTGCAGTGTAAAAGTCATTCAGTTCAGATGTCCTACTTTGGGTGAATGACTTATGATTAACTAGGGCCAACAATTTACCGTACTCTTACATGAATCTCGTATGGAATGTAAAACAAAAAGACACAGCAAAACCTAAAGGAATTTCAACTGAAAACCACAATAAAGCAAATACAAAAACATAATAAAATAACAATGAAGAACATGAACACATATCAGAAGAAGAATTCCAATGCCCAGGTCATCATCTTATATGACAAAGCAACAAATCTTTACTATAGGTGGGATGAATTAAGATTTGTAATGTGTATACACACTGAAGGATAACATTGGGGGACATAGCATGCTCGTAACATGAGCAGCCACATTAACTTTTAATGTCTGCTCTAAATGTTTTGAAATAGTTTAATATTTTTGCATATGTACACTTTTTGAACAGCTTTCACAACTAGCATTTTTCCCAAAATAAGTTCACCCGCATGAAAATAGCAATAATAGTGTGATAACTGAATGGGGCTGTAGCGAAATATAGGGTCAGGAACATAGAAACGTGTTATTGTATTAACCATTTTACTTAATAGGAAGGTGTGGCCCCTGGTATTGTAATCTTGAAAATTACATTACACTTTTGCCATGCCAAGGAAGCCATCATGAATGACTTGTCAGAATTGGGAGAAAATGTGGGCTAGAGTGATAGACTCTTCGAGTGCAGCCATATAAAGTCTGAAAAGCAGGCATGCTAAACTGTACCCCTGTTTCAAACCTTCCACCATCGACACTAAGGGCCTCATTTATGAGGTTTTGCAGTAAGGCAGTGCCGCAGGCCTTGCGGCTGCACTGCCCTATAGCAAAAGAAAAGGACAGGAATGCGCCGTATCTCTGAGATACGGCACATTGCTGTCATTTTCCCCTGCCCCGGCACACAATGGGCTGCCATACGCCAATGCAGGCACCGTGGTGCAAGGGTGCCTGCCTTGCAGGTATGCTTATTTTTGTACAGGAACCAATTTTACATTTTAGGCCAGTGGCAGGCTCACTGTGGCCTCCCCTCACAAAGTTCATGGGGCAGAGTATCTCCCTATGGACCAAGTCCCCATGTTCTATAATGCCCATCAAAACATTATTCTTCATGTTACAGCCATCCAAACAGATTCTGGTCCCATGGTTCCAAGGCAGCAAACAGTGAAAAAGCATTTGTGGCCAATCAGATTGCTCAATTATTTTATTTGTAGTCCCTTGGGGCTACTGGCTACAGAGGGACCAACCATCCAGATATTTCTGCTTTTCAAAACCTTAATTTCTCAAAAATGGCTACTTCACACCAGATGACCTAAGGCATATTTTCTGTGTAAAGAGCTAGCTTTCTGCCAAATTTGGTGTAATTCTGTTCAACCATTTTTTCGGTATCATTGTCTAAAATTACCTATGGGAATTTCATAGACAAAAATTCGTTATGAGAACACCCCCTTCCTTTTATCTCCCACTTGATGGATCATCAAGAAATGTTCAAGGAAGGAGCTGAGTGGGATGAACTATCTTTCTGGAAAGGTTCTGAAAATATTTGTCAAACAACACCAAAGTTATTAGGAAAACAATACATGCTCTTCTTGTGAAAAAACTCTGACTTATGTATAACAATATAGTGGTAACCACACTAAGCCATATATGTCACTGTAATACTTTGCTTACAGGAGTATAGTTCTTCTACTTGAGGATAGCTTTCCAAAAGCACTTCATTTAGCAAAAAAGATATCTATGCATTTTAGCCTACCTAAGCATTGTTCACTGTAAAAGGCCATATTTCACAATGCAATATAAACATTATAACATGCAATTAATTACTCTGATAGTTATAGAGATAAAAAAGATGGATACTATCACAATATATTATTTCAATGAACACAGTGTGACATGATCTGTTATCTAAATTATTATGATTAAATAAGTGACATAAATTCACAATCATTAATAGACATTTAAATCCTGTGCTGGTGGACTCAGTAAATGTTTCAGGGGTCCTTCTTGATAATCGTATCTGGTGAGTTTCAAGTATCAACCATATTAAAGTCCCTTTTACATCCCAAGTAAACTAGTTTGCACTTATCCATACAATCAATGTCTCCTATATTCCAATTATTATGAGATAACCACTCATATGTGAGGAAAGACAGTAAAAGATAATCAGTATAAAACGTTTTATATGGGCATCAAAGTAGAAGATATTTTATGGTGTTAAGTTATTTCTTTTTCTATGTTTAAACCATTTGGTTATTTGGTGTCTAATAATATAACGTTTCTGAATTAAATTCATCTTAAACTGTTTACGCTTTCATCCCCTCTGGTCAACTCTGGGAAATGATCAATAACTGAATATTTAATATGTTCAGCATTCCCCTCATTGTATTTATAAAAATGTGGGGCAACTGGATAGTTGTTTCCAAGATTTTAGTAGCGCGTATATGCTGCAAAATTATTTTGTGTACCTTCAAGATTGTGCTACAAATACATTTCTTATTGCAGGAGCATGTTAGCATATACACTTCATTTTTAGCATTCCATGTAAAGTTTTTTTTATCACCCTTTGTTGTTTTTTAGTGAAAATGTCAAGTGTTTTTGTATTCCTGGCTGTATTTAAGGGCTAAACAGTGTTTACCTCCTTTGAAACATTTATTGGGGATCAACCATTCTGTTTTCAAAGTGTTAAATTGACTCTTTAAAAGTTGATCTCTCACAGATTCGGATTTTCTACAGGTAAAGATTCATCATTTTAGTACTAACTCCCCTATAATAGGATCTCTGGTTACCAGACTCCAAGTTTTTCTGAGAATTGTGCTCACCTTATTATGTTGTGTATCTAAGGTAGTTATCAATCTTGTCTCTCAGTGTACTTTCTTTTGCCTCTTTTAACCAAAGATTAATTTCTCCTTTAAGACATAGGGGCCAATTACGATTTTGGTCAGAAAGCCTCCGACCGATAATCGGAAGCTTTATGACCACGGTCAGAGGCTTTATGACCGACGCGGTTGGTGTGCGGTCCAACCGCCCAATTACGACGTTGGCGGCTGGAATGTAAACCCATTGGTCATTCTGACACGGTTCTAACTGGATCTCGGGCTCTTCCTCCCATGGAGAAATGTAAGGTCAGTGCCCAAACATTCCCTCGGGATATGGGACTTACTAGCTGAGATAAAGCCTGATCTTGCCTTTATCACAGAGACTTGGCTCAACAATAATAACTCTCCCGACGTAGCCAATGCCCTACCTACAGGCTATAAACTACTAAAACGGGATAGACAGGGACGGAAGGGAGGAGGAAAAGCTATTCTTTTTAAAGACTGCTTCACCTGCCTCCCTGAATCAGTGGCGTAGATAGGGGAGCACAAGATATTGGCTTTTCAAGTGTCCAGTGGTGGGGAGAGGTTTTTATAATCCCCCTGAATACAAACCTGATTTCAGTGTGCAACTGCTTTCTCAACTATTCCCCCATGTCTAAAACACAAACACTTTGTAGTAATAGGGGACTTCAACATCCATTTTGATAATACCAATAACCCCATAGCCAAGCACTTGGAAGATGACATGCAGATTCTGCAGCTAAAACAGTGGATTACAGGACCCACGCACACTGCCGGACACACTCTAGACCTTTCATTTTCCAACATAGAATCTACTAGTATCTCAGAGGTTAGGCCCCTTTCCTGGACAGACCACTCCTTAATTTCCTCTACCCTTAGCCTTCTGGCGAAACTAACCAGCCCACTTACTTCATCAGGAGTGGCAAAAAGAGCCTGGAGGCTTGTCACTACCAACACATTCCAGTACCACTCCCTGTGCAAATGGGAGCGGAAAGCCTAAAAACTGAAATATCCAACACACTGGACCTATGTGCCCCCAGATTAGGAAATAAACCTACCAGGTGAATTCCATCTGAAAAATGGTACTCGCCCGAACTTAGGACACTAAAAAGAAAGTGTAAAGTACTTGAACATAAGTGGAGACTGTCCAAGTGGGCTGAGGAAACATTGAATCCCCACCCAGAGGCTCAGTCCCACCACAGCAATTTTGTTCCCTTCACAGAAGAACAGGTCACCAAAGCAATCGCTGAAGTTAAATCAGGGTCCCCGCTTGATCCATGCCCTCACTGTATTTTCTCTTGGATCATACCGACCCTATGCTCTGACGTAACTCGCATACTCAACAATTCACTGGACACTGCTGTATTCCCTGAGATCAGGAAAAAGAAACTGCAGTCCCATTTACTGACCTATCTCTCAGCTCCCATATCTATCCAACGTGATAGAGAAGCTGCTCAACAAACAACTGTCTAATTATCTTGAAACCAACGATCTCCTGGACCCATCCCAAACTGACTTCAGAGCCTCCAACAGCATGGAGGCCACCCTATTAGCAGTCTTAGATAATATCAGATCCTTAACTTATCAGGGCAACGCCTCTGCCCTGATACTATTAGACCTATAAGCAGCATTTGGCTAGGTCTCCAATGGCCTATTACTGAGCACCCTACATGAAAAGGGCATACACTCTAAAGCCCTTCAGTGGTTCTGTTCCTTCCTAAGCAACAGATCACAAACATTACAAATGGAACCTTTCACCTCCACCCCAAAAACCTTCAACTATGGCGTCCCACAGGGAGCCTCCCTGAGCCCCACCCTTTTTAAAGCCTATGCCTATGCCTTCGGAGAGGTGTGGTGCAGAGGCCAAGGCATCTGACTTTGGAGCACAGGGTTCACGGTTCGGTCCCAGCTCCGGGGGCAGCTCAGCTCAGCACCATGTGACTCTGGGCAATAGCTCACTTAATTTCCACAACAGCCCCCAGCGCCTTGAGACCCGTAAGGGTGAGTAGTTTGCGCTTTACAAATACAGATTTACATTTTTTAAATTATTTTTTTACATTTATTTATTGTCTTTGGCTAAAATCTGCAAAAAATGGGGATTCAGTACCTGCTTTTATGCGGATGAAACACAACTGCTGATAGCCCTTGAAGAAAGACACAAGGACACCAGAATTAAACTAACTAACTGTCTCTCAGAAATGGCGGCTTGGATGTCAGATTACTGTCTGAAATTAAATAGCGATAAGTCAGAGATCCTACTCTTCGGAGGAGCCCATCTAATTTGGGATGTAACCTGGTGGCCCAAATCACTGTTTTGGGCATTCTTATCGACAATGCACTAACCATGCAGGACCAGGTCCGTGCATTATGTGGGATAAGCTTCGCTACATTAAAACTCCTAAAAAGATTCTTCTTATGGATCCCCCTGGAATGTAGGAAAACCAACATTCAGGCCTTGTTCATAAGCAAACTGGATTATGGGAAAGCATTCTATTTGGGCATGGCATACTACCTTTTCTCTCATCTGCAGGTGATCTAGAATGCGGCTGCCAAATTAGTGTGCAACAAAAGCAGATACATCTCGGCTTCAGAATGCATGAGGGAGCTCCATTGGTTGCCTGTGCGCCACAGGTCTAGATTCAAGCTTCTGGGTCATGTACACAAAGTCCTACACCCTCACGGCCCCAGAATCTTACAAGATAAAATCAAATTCTATGTTCCAACACGGAAATTAAGGATGTACAATCAGGCATGGGCAAAAACAAAACGCATTAAGAGGGCCAGAGCAGGGGGGAGCTCTTTCTCCCATCGGGCAGCAACTCACTGGATTGAACTTTCTCTGGAACTTCGTCTTACCGATGACTATACATCATTTAGAAAAAAGCTGAAAACCCATCTTTTCCCCAGGGTTTAACTACCCACATAGAGGCCACCTCACCCTCACGCAGCTTTCCACTTTCCTAGCGCCGTGATATCCACTCAAATGAATGTTGCGCTTATAAATATAAATATATAGCTGTGAACTCAGTTTACGCAAGCCTGCTGCCTCCATTGCAAGACTCGTCCCTCTGATAGGATTCTCCTCTCTACCCTCTGAGGGGTCCAGCCACAGTTCATATTATAGAAACTGTTGTGTTTGAACACCTGCAGCTTTGCTACTGTGTTATGTCTAAAAATGTTAAGATATGTTGCTGACCAGGCACACAAAAAAATTTCCACCACGTTGTTTAACTTTGTACACAATGTTCAGACTAAATCCCAAGAACAGTCACTGAATATAAAATAACACATATTGCTTACTAACATAATATTATGTCACAAAAACAATTGTATTATGTGTGACTTCGCAAAGCAAAGCCAGCCTAAAGCTACTAATACCTGTAACCAAGGGAGACCCAAAGTGGGCCCAGAAGAGGAAATACCACAGTTTGAAATTGCTCACAATATGGGATGTTTTCTTTTAAAGGTTCGGGATGACATCTCTTTACATGTTAGATGCAGTTACCTGATGTCTCCTTTCTATCAATTTATGTTTCTATTTTACCAATCATGATTGCACCTTAACATTCAGGAACACAATGTATTTCCTGCTGACGGTGGCCATAAAGTTAAGGCCTAAATCATGGATGTTAATTTATGTGAAAAAAGCTCCAATCTACTGTTCTGCACCCATTCATATTTTGAAGAGTTCATCTCTAAACTTAAGCCAAAGGATGACCTTCTCTTCCATGATATCATGATATTTTGATGGAGCACCTGTTGTTCTGGCAATCCCAGAGGGGGGCAAACAGGCCCAAGGCTGTTCCTTGTAACTGTTCGAACATCTGATTATTGAGAAAAAAAATGTTTTCATTTAGACAAAGGTGTATCATTTTTGGAACCATCTGATTATGTTTATAGTTCTCACTAGTCTAGATCTCACAAATTGCTCTGCTGCTGGTAACCTGTCTTCATTACAGATACTAGTATGCAATGTAGTTATAGCCTTAGTTCCAGTAAGAACGTATCCTTTTATGGGATATGATAAATACACCCTACCAATCAGTGGTATCTTTCAAACTAGAAGGTAATGGTTGAACAACAGTTCTAAGAAAAAGATCAATATATTTACACACATTTTCTAGAAGGCTTCCTCTTGCTGAAATGAATGGTCTGCCTAGTGGGTTCGCTGTTCTTATGAGTCTTCACTAACAAATGTAATATCAGAATGAAAGGATGCTAATTTTGTTTTTAATTTATAGACTTCCCATGTTAATAGTCCTTGATTAAACTATTCTAATGTGTCCTTTTATACCTTTTGTTTAATAACAATTTATGTCTCATGATTAATCGCTTCTTAATGTGTCACATCAACTAGTTGCCTTTGTGCCTCTTGCATATAGAATTCTTCTGGCCACACACTTTTTCTAACCTTATCTGAGGGGTTTACCACTGTGCCTGATTCTATTTTCTTACCAACTGACCACATGAAAATACTGTGTGCTCAGTTTGTTCAGTTGAACGTAATTATTTTTGACAGTTTGTAAAGGTCCTTTATTATCAACTCATTAAAATTTTTTAATTAATCTAGTGTCATTTTTAGTATATATTTCAATCTAGGTAGAAAGTTTGTGTTAGCACAATCAATCACATCTAATCCCACAGACATTACATAAGGGGGCTTCACATTCTTCAACCTCACCCTTTTCCAAACTTGACAACTTGCAAATCACATTTTAGGTTCACTGACAAAATATCGACCCCCAAAATATCCCCATACTAAAATATCGAGACCAAAATATTGTGACCAAAATATCGGCATCCTATACTTATAATAGTAAGTGCAAAAATATTGGGGGGAAATATTGATGTCATTATTATAGTTTTATTTATTATTGTTTTTTTAATATATATATATATATATATATAAAATAAAGAAATAAATAAATATATTAAATAGTAACATTAATAAAAAATAAATAAACAACTATTTAATATATATCTTATCAAATCTAACAAATAAACTTAAGGGGTTGATTTTGATGCTGTCGGAAATGGCTCCGACCATCAGTCGGAGCCGTTCTGACCGCATCGTAATCTTCCGGTCGGATTCCTTTCCGCCCACTTCATTACAATAGAGGCGGTTAGAAAGAAATCCGACGGGTCAGTCCGACTGGCTTCCGACAGACTCAGGGACTCAGAGAGCCCGTCCACCAGTTGGAATGCTGTCAGTATTCCCAAGGCCATGCTTACCCCCAAGGGATTATGATGTCGGATTTCAACAGGCTTTCTGTGCTTACCTTTCCGACACAGAAAGGCTGCCGGAACTCAACTTTGGGGGGCCCCAGCAGGTCCCCCATTGGTGCACAGCCTCCGGTTGAAGGCCGATGGGGCACCATTGGCACCCCCCCATTGATCCCCGTACCACATGGCAGGCACCTTCAGATGCTTGCCACATGGTGCAGGGATGAACTGCACATTCTATTTTACAGTTGGAGCATATATTCCAGCCGGAATGCATGCTCCCATTGAAAAGTATAGGCTTGAGACCAAACAGGGTTCGGTCACATCCTAATTAGTCAGTGGGGACCACCGACCGGGTGTCTGTCTGTCCCTTGACCGAAATGATCTCAAACAGAGGAAACTTCACCCGACATCGTAATAGGGCCCTAAATTTGAAAAAGTTACACACATATATAATAATTAATATATGTATTTAGATATTTCTACTTACAAAATATTAAACTAATCATTTTAATTTATATTATAATTTAAAAAAAATATAAAATCAAATATATACATATGCACATACCATTAACATTTAAGGCTCTGTTATGATATCAGTCGGAAAGCCTGACCACAGGTCCGAGGCTTTCCGACTTACATCTAAGGTTTACAGTCCGACCGCCTTAATACAATAAAGGCGGTTGGAGAGTAAACCGGCCGGTCGGACCGACTGGCTTCCGATGGGCTCAAGGAGCCTGTCAGGCGTTCGGAGGCTGCACATAATTCCTTATGGACGGCGTTTCCGCCGAGGGGATTATGATGTCAGTTTCTGACAGGCTTTTTATGTAGGGCTTTCCAACATGAAAAGCCTGTTGGAAAGCGATTTTGGGGGCCCCTAGCAGTGCCCCCTTGCCTCAGCCACCCCCGGTTCCGAGCCTGTGGGGCACCTATGGCACCTCCCGATAATCCCTACACTGTGTGGAAGGCACCGTGAGGTGCCTGCCAAATGGTGCAGGTATTAACAGAAACTCCCATTTCTCTATGGGAGCTTGTGCTGCAGCAAGTTTCCGACCACCGCAAAAGTTCCCATAGAGAAATGGGAGCTTGCAACCGCACCATGGGCTTCATTATGATTCCGCCTGACACTATCTCGGATTAATGATCCTACCGACTCGCTGGCGTCAGTTCCTCCCGACAGATTACGATGATTCTGAACACCGTTCAGAAGGACTCCCATTCACCTCAATGGTCCGACCGACAACTCAGGCTCCTATGGAGAAAAGGGGTGTCTGCGGAAAACCTTACACCCTGTGGCAGGCACCCCATGGTGCCTTCCACACAGTGCATGGATTTACAGGGGGGTACCTTGGTTACCCCCCTGTCCCCCAATTGGAGGCCTCAGGATGAAGGGGCACCTGCTAGGGGCCCCCAAAGTCAGTTTCTGACAGCCTTTTTGTGTCAGACAGACCGAGTCGGAAAGGCTGTAAGAATCCAACATCATAATTGGTCGGTCGGAAATGCTGTCCGTAGAGCTGTGCGAATTGCCTCCGACTGACTTGAATTCTCTGATTGCCGTTCGGGACCAGTTAGGAATGACCGAACGGTTCCCCTTCCGACCGCGAGCATCATAATCGGTCAGGCAGTCTGGATTCCGACCGACTCAGGCGGATGGGTTCCAACACAGTCTAGGGGAATCCAGCTGTCGGTCGGAGGCTTTCTGCCTGACATCACAATGAGGCCCCATGTGCAGTCGCATCGTCATTGCGGTGTCAGGACCGCCAACCAGAGGTCGGTCGGTCACGATACCGCGGCAATGTTGATCAGAGGCAACTAAAAGATGCAAAATTTAGTTAAATTAAATGTAATAGCTACTAAAACTTTAACACATATATTAAAAAACATAAACAGTACTTATACAAACAAAATACATCACATACATTTAAAATATATAGTAAAAGAAATGACACTAATTTAAAAAATCAGGATTTTAAACAACTATATTTTTGCAACCAATATTAGTGACTTCTATATTTTAAAAATGAATATTGCTTACCTTAAAATCGATATTTTTGTTCACGATACTTTTGCTCATGCTATTTCTGAGTCACAATATACTCGATAATTGTGTCAGTTGATATTACTGACTCGATATTTTGTCTGAATACCTCACAATCGATCATTAACAACTTTTAGTTATTGTGGAATTAAGAATGTTCGGGTCCACCCAAGGGGAGGAGATCGAGAAAAAGAATTAAGGAAGCAAGAATCACAATTGATACTGTCAATAGGAACAGAGATACCTTGGGGCGTAATGCTGATGCTGACTATATGTACATTTATGATTTGGACATTGAATGAAAAAATGCTTTAATTCTTCGAACCCTCTGCACTTTAATTTGGGAATCAGGAGGTGTGAAATGTTATTGGTGGGTTTGTATGATAGAATGATTTTATATGGGGTGCAATGGAATTACACATTGACAGTTCCTTACCATGAACAGTATATCCCCTTGTTCCATCTGGGAGAATTATTTTTATGTGGTTGTTATGATTCAGTTAACATGCACTTTAGAAGCATTATGCACTTTTCTGATGAGACGGATAAATCATTTTTATGCATTAGGTTTTATGCAAGGAGAAATTGAATACTCCTTTGCAATAATTGGATGTAATTCCCTCCGAGAATTTGGTTATGATTTAATTGATATGCACTTTATGAGCACAATGCACTTTTTAGATAGATTATATGCACCAGAATATTCATATTTAGGAAGATGGAGGTCCTTAATATGACTTAGAAAATGTGCCTTATTGTATACTTAGTGGGTTTTGATGAGATCATATGCATTTATAATTTGAATATCTTTCAGTAGCTGAGGGGTGGACTTAATGGAAAATCTGGTGGAATTACGATAATAGGCACTGTGCACTTTACAGGCAATATGTACTTTGATTAAATACAGCAAAGGAGACAAAGGGTAGCTTTAAACCTGATGTAGCTCTGACCCCTGAGAGCATATAGAGGAAAAAGAGGGGTGTCGCAAAACACATTTTCCCATGCAATTTGCCATAGGGATTTTACACACAGCTATACCAGTTTATTTCGGCGTTAGTCGCAATGGATCCGTGACTCCCACTGAAAAATTATAAAAAAGAAGAGCGGGCTTCTGTTTAGCCCCCAGGTGGGCCAAGTCCCGGGGGCATGGGGGATTAAAAAAGGAGGGAGCATGCTGGCCCCCCTCCAGAAGCTCTTTTAAGCAATGGGACCACCACCTCCCTGAGGCTTTTATAATACAATGGAAAGGGGCCCCACAGACCTCCCTCAATGAGCTCTTTTGAGCCCCGGGACCACCAGTTCCCCAGGGCTTTATTTTAAATTTGGAGGTGGGCCATACAGAGCCCCTGACTGGGATAGGTTCATTTCCCAGGGACCGCCACCTCCCCAGGGCTAAATTTAAAGTAATGGGGGCTGCCTACTACAAAGGTGGGGGTCTGTGCTGCCCACATCCTGAAGCCATACATGGCCCTGGGGACTGCCAACATCCAGGGCTGGCTCCTGCTACATCCCAGGGTGCCCAACCCCGGGACATAGTTGTTTGCTGTGAAGTGGCAGAAGCAAGGGCTGACAAAATGCTCTCACTTCCTGAAAGCAGAGATTTAATTTGTTTCCCTGCTCGCTGTCAGGCAGGCAGGGGAACAGATGAAATTATTGCTCTCACAGACAGAGAGCTGCATGTTTAGCATCTCCCTTTCTGTGAGAGGAATGTCAGCTCCTGCAAGAGGCAGGGAGCCAGCAGGGACCGTGGGGGCCTTGAGGTTTCCACACATTTCTGGCGAAAAAAGCAGCAAGAGGCAAAATAAAGGTGAGAAACAAGCAGAAAGAGCCAGAATAAAGGACAGCAATGAGCAGAAAGCGGCTAGATAAAGATGAGAAACGAGCAGAAAGAGGCAGAAAAAGGGTCGGAATGAGCAGAAAGAGGCAGAATAAATGACAGCAATTGGCAGAAAGAGGCAAGATAAAGGTGAGAAATGAGCAGAAAGAGGCAGAATAAAGGCCAGAAAATAACAGAAAGAGACAGAATAAAGGTAAGCTATGAGCAGAAAGAGGCAAGATAAAGGTGAGAAATGAGCAAAAAGGCAGAATAAAGGTAAGAAACAAGCAGAAAGAGGCAGACTAAAGGTCAGAAATGAGCACAGAGAGGCAAACTAAAGTTCAGCAATGAACAGAAAGAGGCAAACTTAGTAGTCAGCAAAGAGCAGCAAGAGGCAGAATAAAGGTCAGAAACCAGCAGAAAGAGGCAGAATAAAGGAGAGAAATGAGCAGAAAGAGGCAAATTAAAGGTGAGAAAAGAGCAGAAAGAAGCAAAATAAATGTCAGAAACTAGCAGGAAGCAGCAAAATAGACACCAGATATATGTAAAAAGAGGCAAAATAAAGGGCAGCAACAAGCAGAAAAAGGCACAATAGAGATCAGAAACAACCAGAGTGTGGCAAAATAAAGGTCAGAAATAAGCAGAAAGAGGAAAAATAGACATCAGAAACGAGCAGAAAGAAGCAAAATAGAGGTCAGAAATTAGCAGAATAGCAAAATAAAGGTCAAAAGTGAGAAGAAAAAGGCAGAAAATGAGGAGAGAATGAGCAGAACACACTCAGGCACTCATGCACCCACTCACAGAATCATTCATACTATCTGTCACCCACTCATAGACCTACTCACAGACTCATGCACCAGTTCACAGGCCCACTCAGAGATTCACACACCCACTCACAGACCCACTCAGAGACTCATGCACCCACTCACAGACCTACTCAGACATTCATACACTCACTCACTCACTCACAGACTGACTGACACACTCATGGAGACACTTGCAAACCCACTCAGAAACGTTCACACCCACTCAGACACTCACTCAGACACTCGTGCACCTATTCAGACACTCACTCAGACACTCATGCACCTACTCACAGATCCACTAAGACAATCACACACCCAGTTACACACCCAATGAGCCACTCATTTACTCACTCATACACTCATGCTCAAAGGTTACAGGTCACAGTCAGTAAATAACATTAAAAACATAGAAATGAACTTAAAAAAACAAAGGTTACAGGGATGTTATAGTTAAAAAATATAATTTAAAAAACCTTCAAAAATCACTGAAAAAACAAAAGTTACAGGCGCTGTTGGAAACGGCCCTTTTTGCAGGGTTATCCCCAAACTTTTTGCTTCTTCCTCCTTTATTTTTTTCCGACCCGTGGTTGTTGGCAATAGGACTCTGGGCACTTTACCACTGCTGATCAGTGCTAAAGTGCATATGCTCTCTGTATAAATTGTTATATTGATTGGTTATCCATGATTGGTATATTTGTTTCACCTGTTAGCCCCTAGTAAAGTGCACTGAGTGTGCCAGGGCTGGTGATTCAAATGCTACTAGTGGGCTGCAGCACTGATTGTGCCACCCACAGGAGTAGCGCTAAAATGATGTCTTAGGCCTGCTTGCAGTGCCTATGTGCAGTCCAGGACTGCCATGTCGACCTGGCCAGTGCACCCACTGACCAGGCCTTTTCCTTCCCTTTCTGTATGTCAGGCATCCCTATGGTGGCCCTAGGTATCCCCCTGGGCTGGGTGCAGTGTATCTGAAAGGTTGGGCATGTACTGAGGTGTGTAACATGCCCTGGTAGTGAATTACAGCCATTTTCGTTTTTCACTGCTGAGAGGCTATCTTGCCCATAGGATAGAATGGGGAAGGCTGTTTACATGCCTATCTTCCCATAAGGGCAAGATAGAAAACCCATGTTTGGTATCTTTGTGTTCAGAATTTAATTATACATCTTTTAGCAAGATGGTTTTTAAATTCACTGTGTGAGAATAGCACTTTTTAGAAAGTAGCTATTCTCCTGTTTAACCTTCCTGTGTGCCTGTGTGCTGGTTGGCTGACTGGTGTCATGTGATGGGCTAGGTGGCTCCAGGAGCCTGGATGAGTCAGCAGCAGGGTGAATAGGGAGATCTGCTTTAGATGGGTGGGAGGAGTAGTCCCTGGGTTTGAATAGGGCTGCCCCTGACAAACACAATGCTGGCTCCACCCCCTGCTGGCCAGGCTGAGGACTCTGCCTCTGCTGGCACAAAGAAGGCTCCACCTCCTGCTGAGCGTCTAACGACCCTGCCCCTCACTCTGAAAGGAACCAGGTGCTCCAGAGGAGAGCACACCCAGGAACCGGTTTGAGCAGGGGAATCCCCCCACTGGAACAAAGAGAGACAAAGACTTGGAGGGGTATAAGAAGAGGACCCCAGACACCTAAACTTTAGATCACTGTGGAACTAAGAAGGAACCTCTGCCAAGGAGAAAGCTGGAAGGAACTGAAGAGGAGAAGACTGCCTGCTTGCTGTTTTGCTTTGCTGCCAAGGAGAGGGGAAGGACTCTGCTGTGTCCCCTTCTTTAAATTCTGATCTCCAAAGGCCTGAGAAGAGCTGGCTCCCTGTTAAGAAGTCCCAGGAACAAAAGGACTTCACCACCAGCTCCCCTGGAACTCTGCTGAGGGAGTTATGACCTGCCTTGGAGTGCTTGCCCAGTCTTGGGGCCTCAGGAGGTCGTTTTGCTGTGTTTTGGGAGCTGGGAAGCAGAAGCGTGAAAAGAGTAACTGGTACCCAACGCATCATCCGATTGCGTGTCGCAAGAACGAGAGTGCGTGGAAAATTTCATCGCGGCACCATCGCAACACGCAGGGTCCCCGCATCGCCGAGTGCGTCGAGCATCGCCCCGAAGCGTGAAGATTCCTAACGTTGCGAGGGTCGTCGCAGAACCAGTTTGCGGGCCGCACCACTGCCGGTGCGTGAAAAGTCTCCAGTCATCGTGTGCGTCGACGCAGAGTCCCGTTCCGTGGCGCATCGAGAGTTGCGGCGCCGGAAGTCAACGCTGCGCCGTGCATCGTGCCACATCGAAGCGTGTCGCATCGAACCTGTGCGTGAAGCTTCCCCCTAAGAAACCTACGCAACAAAGGCCAAAGTCATCGCATCCTCCCCTTACAGATCGGAGCCGGCGCATCCACCTCTGCTGCGTGAAGCAGGGCTGCTGCAAAGCCTCCCCAGGATCTCAGGAGTATCGCATCGCCTTTGCAAGCTTCCTTGTTATAGCTTTTGGGAACCTTATCGCAACTACAGGTACTGTTGGGCACGAAAGTGTCGCATTTTGTGCATTGAGAGTCGCATTGTGAGGACACTGACTTTTACATCCTGGAGTACTTTCTGCAAACTCTGAACTATCTTTAAAGTAACCTTTTTGAATTATATGTTGGTTTGTCTGTAGTATTTGGTCTTGTGAAGTTTTTAGTAAAGATACCTTATTTTTCTAAAACTGGTGTGGAGTAAATCTGTGGTTTTTTCACTGTGTTACTGTGAGTGTTGGTACAAATACTTTACACATTTCCTTTGATAGCCTAGACTGCTCAGGCCAAGCTACCTAGAGGGTGAGCAGGGGTTATCTTAACAGTGTATCCCCCTTTCCCTGACTAGAAGCAAGGGTCCCTATTTGGACAGTGGTACCTACCCTGCCAACTAGAGACCCCCAGATCTAACATTGGTGGTCAGCGGTGAGGATTGAACTTGTATTTGTACTTGACCCACAGTAATTGGTGTACATCACTAGTTTAAGTGCAGACCAATAGACAACCACATACTATATTTTTTATTCTATTTTTGAGTAACTCTTCAAGAGCATCATGTCTCAGGTGGCAACAAGTGAGAGGGGAGAATTGGAGTTTTCCATTGAGGATTTGTATTCGTACAAAGTTGAACAGCTCAAGCAATTCTGCAAAGACCTTGGTTGCCCGGTGAAAAGCGGATCTAGAAAGGGTGCGCTACAAAGATTCTTGAAGGCCTGTTGGGAGGCCCAAGAGGAAGATGATGCAGATGAAGAGAATGGTTTTATTCCCCAAGATCTGCCCGTGGGCAGAACAGTCTCAAGGGCTGGCAGCTCCCATTCCAGTAGGGGGCTCACTCCAGAGGAGTTGGAGGAGAATCAAAGGGTGAGAGACCATGAAATGGAAAAAATGAAAATGGAAATGGCAAGGGAGGAGAATAAGAATGCCCTTGCTTTTGAGGAAAGAAAATTGCTTCTGGCTCATGAGTTGAGGATGAGGGAGCTTGATTTGGAGCTCGAGAGGCTTGAGGCCATGAGTGTCTCAGCTGAAGAAGAAAAATGGTTAGCTCAAGAAGTGAGCTTTGCTGAGTTGGAGGTGGAGTCCAGCTCAGATGGTGGCAGCAAGATTGTAGTTTCTAGTGCTGAGAGAAAGGTACAAACACCCAGAGATGTGGCACCTAAATTGAAGGAGGGGGTTGACATACACCAGGGGGTTCAGGTTTATGATGTAGTTCCAGTGGAGTGCAGTGTCCCTGAAGTAGATTGGGGAACTGGCACAGGGGACCATATTCCTAGTGGTGGGAGGGACACTCTACTGACCCTAGATGAGAGGTACAGGGAGAGGGGTTCCCCCATGGTAGAAACCTTGGTGTGTGAGTGTGGAGACCGCCCAGAAGAGTGTGAGTTGTGTGACAGAGACAGTCAGATACTGTCTTGCCAATCTCAGGAGAGTGGTGTGGGGTACTTGTGTGACGCACTGGAGGGTGAGGCAAACGGTAGCTTGGTTAACAATTGTTGGGGGCTGTGTGATTCATTTGTTGGAGAGCATATTTTAAGTCCCTGTTTTCCAGAGCTATGCCAACACCCGGTGGAGTGTGAGTTCTCTGGTTCCAGAGAGCTTGCTTTGGAGGCAGACCTTTGGTTGGATGTCAAAAGGTCTGGAGAGGCATTGGGGAGTGATCCCAAAAGGAGTGGCCCGGATATTTTCCAGATCTGTGAGGTGGAAGAGGTTCAGTGTAGCCCAGTTAGGTCCCAGTGTAGTGGGAGGGGTGTAGGGGCTCACGTCCTGTCTCAGTGGAGAAGGGGTGAGTGTGGGACTGTGGGTCCCAAGGTGCCCGAAACCCAGTCTCAGGGCCTGGAGGTTTCCTTAAGGGAACACCAGGTTGGGGGCCTAGACAGTGCTAGTAGGCCATTTGAGGAGGATCTCCTAGTGTCAGGAGAACCTGGAGCCTCTGTAAACAGAGCTCCAGTGGTTCTGGTGTCTGGCGGTACCGCTCCAGTTGGGAGGGTGCAGAAGTCCAGACTGAGGGGTGAGAGGGGGATGTGTTCCCCAGTGGGAGAACCAGTGGGTCAGGGACCAGCCAGAAGGGCTGAGTCCCCTAGGAGTGACCATGGTGACACCACTTCTTTCCTGGGGGATCGCCGCACACTGTCAGGTGGACAGGGGCCGGGAGATCTGCGCCAGACAGACTGTCACGAGACACATGAGTCATGTGTCACCCTCGGGGAGATACTGTTTGAGTCCCCAGGAGTCCTGGCATGCCAGGCAGGTGTGCAAACGCAGGGTTTAGTCCCTGGGTTGGGAGGCCAGGTTCAAGATCTGCCTGACCTGGGGGGAAGGACATCTGTAAGCTGTGTCCTGACCGGTTTGGCTTCCAGGGGTACCACTCCAGTGGGGAGGGTGCAGCACTCTGGAAGGGGGTGCAGAGGGAGAGAGTCCTCGCCTCTGACCCCGGTGCAACCTGAGGTTTTAGACGCTAGGTTGGGAGACCAGTTGCTGGAGAGAGGTCCTGAACTGGAGGGAGGGACATCTGTAAGCAGTGTCTCTACCAGTTTGTCTTTGAGGTGTACCGCTCTGAGTAGGAGGGTGCAGAATTCTGGAAGGGGGTGCAGAGGGAGGGAGTCCTCGCCTCTGATCCCGGTTCACCTGAAGGTTGTAGACCCTAGGTTGGAGGGCCAGGTCCGGGGTGTCCCCCCTGACCTGGGATCCCAGTTGCAGGATAGAACCCCTGAACTGGTGGGCGATTGGTGCAGGACACCTGCCACAGGTGCCCTGACTATTCTAGAAGGGGGTACCGCTCCAGGTGGGAGGGTACAGAGCCCCAAGGAAGAGGAGGACTGGGTATGGAAAAGCCTACCCCAGCCTCCTCTCCAGCCACCGGATACAGGCCCGGGGCTGGTCGGTCAGTGCCAGGTTGTCAGACCTGACCTGACAGGGAAGGGAGTGGACAAAGGGTGCCAAGCACCTGGGGCTACTGCCCCCCACCTTCTGACGCCACAGGGGTTTGAGGGCCCTGAGAGGCATAAGGCCTGGGTCTCATCCCTGACCACTGTCACTGGTCACTACGGCTTGCTGTCTGTCTGTTGGGACACATCTGTGAGCAAGTTAAGGCTAGGTGCTGCACAGGTGGTGTCCACAGGTGAAGAGAAGGGTTCCACATGGGTTGGCTTGGTGGACCCTGAGAGTATGGATGGAGAGATCCAACCGGGTTCAGGAAGGCATAGAACAGGAATAGTGCTCTGCTGTTTGGGCCAGTTTCCGTGTTCTATCGCCCTAAGCAGGGAATCCCATCAAGGTATCGCTTGGTCTACCCTGGCTTTAGGCTGGAAGGGGGTTGTGTTGGAAACGGCCCTTTTTGCAGGGTTATCCCCAAACTTTTTGCTTCTTCCTCCTTTATTTTTTCCGTCCCATGGTTGTTGGCAATAGGACTCTGGGCACTTTACCACTGCTGATCAGTGCTAAAGTGCATATGCTCTCTGTATAAATTGTTATATTGATTGGTTATCCATGATTGGTATATTTGTTTCACCTGTTAGCCCCTAGTAAAGTGCACTGAGTGTGCCAGGGCTGGTGATTCAAATGCTACTAGTGGGCTGCAGCACTGATTGTGCCACCCACAGGAGTAGCGCTAAAATGATGTCTTAGGCCTGCTTGCAGTGCCTATGTGCAGTCCAGGACTGCCATGTCGACCTGGCCAGTGCACCCACTGACCAGGCCTTTTCCTTCCCTTTCTGTACATGTCAGGCATCCCTATGGTGGCCCTAGGTACCCCCCTGGGCTGGGTGCAGTGTATCTGAAAGGTAGGGCATGTACTGAGGTGTGTAACATGCCCTGGTAGTGAATTACAGCCATTTTCGTTTTTCACTGCTGAGAGGCTATCTTGCCCATAGGATAGAATGGGGAAGGCTGTTTACATGCCTATCTTCCCATAAGGGCAAGATAGAAAACCCACGTTTGGTATCTTTGTGTTCAGAATTTAATTATACATCTTTTTAGCAAGATGGTTTTTAAATTCACTGTGTGAGAATAGCACTTTTTAGAAAGTAGCTATTCTCCTGTTTAACCTTCCTGTGTGCCTGTGTGCTGGTTGGCTGACTGGTGTCATGTGATGGGCTAGGTGGCTCCAGGAGCCTGGATGAGTCAGCAGCAGGGTGAATAGGGAGATCTGCTTTAGATGGGTGGGAGGAGTAGTACCTGGGTTTGAATAGGGCTGCCCCTGACAAACACAATGCTGGCTCCACCCCCTGATGGCCAGGCTGAGGACTCTGCCTCTGCTGGCACAAAGAAGGCTCCACCTCCTGCTGAGCGTCTAACGACCCTGCCCCTCACTCTGAAAGGAACCAGGTGCTCCAGAGCAGAGCACACCCAGGAACCGGTTTGAGCAGGGGAATCCCCCCACTGGAACAAAGAGAGACAAAGACTTGGAGGGGTATAAGAAGAGGACCCCAGACACCTAAACTTTAGATCACTGTGGAACTAAGAAGGATCCTCTGCCAAGGAGAAAGCTGGAAGGAACTGAAGAGGAGAAGACTGCCTGCTTGCTGTTTTGCTTTGCTGCCAAGGAGAGGGGAAGGACTCTGCTGTGTCCCCTTCTTTTAATTCTGATCTCCAAGGGCCTGAGAAGAGCTGGCTCCCTGTTAAGAAGTCTCAGGAACAAAAGGACTTCACCACCAGCTCCCCAGGAACTCTGCTGAGGGAGTTTTGACCTGCCTTGGAGTGCTTGCCCAGTCTTGGGGCCTCAGGAGGTCGTTTTGCTGTGTTTTGGGAGCTGGGAAGCAGAAGCGTGAAAAGAGTAACTGGTACCCAACGCATCATCCGATTGCGTGTCGCAAGAACGAGAGTGCGTGGAAAATTTCATCGCGGCACCATCGCAACACGCAGGGTCCCCGCATCGCCGAGTGCGTCGAGCATCGCCCCGAAGCGTGAAGATTCCTGACGTTGCGAGGGTCGTCGCAGAACCAGTTTGCGGGCCGCACCACTGCCGGCGCGTGAAAAGTCTCCAGTCATCGTGTGCGTCGACGCAGAGTCCCGTTCCGTGGCGCATCGAGAGTTGCGGCGCCGGAAGTCAACGCTGCGCCGCGCATCGTGCCACATCGAAGCGTGTCGCATCGAACCTGTGCGTGAAGCTTCCCCCTAAGAAACCTACACAACGAAGGCCAAAGTCATCGCATCCTCCCCTTACAGATCGGAGCCGGCGCATCCACCTCTGCTGCGTGAAGCAGGGCTGCTGCAAAGCCTCCCCAGGATCTCAGGAGTATCGCATCGCCTTTGCAAGCTTCCTTGTTATAGCTTTTGGGAACCTTATCGCAACTACAGGTACTGTTGGGCACGAAAGTGTCGCATTTTGTGCATTGAGAGTCGCATTGTGCAGGACACTGACTTTTACATCCTGGAGTACTTTCTGCAAACTCTGAACTATCTTTAAAGTAACCTGTTTGAATTATATGTTGGTTTGTCTGTAGTATTTGGTCTTGTGAAGTTTTTAGTAAAGATACCTTATTTTTCTAAAACTGGTGTGGAGTAAATCTGTGGTGTTTTCACTGTGTTACTGTGAGTGTTGGTACAAATACTTTACACATTGCCTTTGATAGCCTAGACTGCTCAGGCCAAGCTACCTAGAGGGTGAGCAGGGGTTATCTTAACAGTGTATCCCCCTTTCCCTGACTAGAAGCAAGGGTCCCTACTTGGACAGTGGTACCTACCCTGCCAACTAGAGACCCCCAGATCTAACAGGCGCGTCATAGTTAGGCTCAGATTTCACTAGTACAAAACCATAGAAATTCACTGATGGCATTATCTGCAGAACCACTCACATACCCACTCATACCCCTATACAAGTACTAATACAACCACCCACTCCCCCCTTGAGCCACTCATATACTCACTCACTCTTACAGCCACTCACACAACCATTCAATCGCCCATACTGCTACTCATACAATCAGTCACTCACCCATACCGGCACTCACAGAGCCACACACACACCCATACAGCTACTCACACACACGCTCACACACCCACACAACCACTTATAAACCTATTCACACATCCATACAAGCACTGACACATCTGCTCACTTACAACCATTCACACAGACACTCACTCTTGAATGCAGCCACTCACACAACTCACTTAATCAAACACTCACTCAAGCAGCCACTCACCCACCTACACTCCCAGTCACTCACTCATACAGCCATTCACACACCCACCCACTCACCCATTCACTCACTCACACACCCACTCATACAGCCACTCACACAGCCACTTACTCACCAATACAGCCACTGTCACATCCACTCACACACCCATATGGCCACTCACAAAGCCAGTCATACATCCATACAGCCACTCACACACCCATTCACTCTTCAAAACAGCCACTCATACGCCCCCTCACACATGGATACAGACATCACACAGCCACTCACTTAATATATGTGAGCAGTAGTATCATTCATTATTAGTACACCTAGTATATCAATGGAACTTTTGTAGTAGCGTAGTATATATATATATATATAGTATATACGCTGCGACGTGTGGCTGCTTTACCACGGCGCGCAATTGCTTCCTGTTACTGCCTTTTTAACTATTTGCACTTTGCACTTTGTATTGCTGTTTTTAAAATTTAATTAAAATAGAACTTGAATGGCTTTTAACTTACTTCACCCTACTGCTCTTATAAGGCTCTCTTGATCTCCTCATCCCTGCACTTTGCCGCATCCACGGTTACCCGTCTGTCA
The DNA here is from genome assembly GCF_964204655.1 of Triturus cristatus. NCBI lineage: Eukaryota > Metazoa > Chordata > Amphibia > Caudata > Salamandridae > Triturus > Triturus cristatus. The sequence continues at coordinate 722,000,453 of NC_140588.1, forward strand.
GAGGGGAGCCGTTAGGGTCTGTCAGCATTCTAGTCGCTCTCCCCTCATTTACTATAAAGTGTGCGATGCTTTGACCGCGCAGCCTGTGACTTGTGGCTTTTTTACCGCAGCGCACAATTGCTTTCTGTTACTGCCTTTTTAACTATTTGCACTTTGCACTTTGTTTTGCTGTTTTTAGAATTGAATTATAATAGTACTTGAATGGTTTTAACTTACTTCGCCCTACTGCTCTTATCAGGATCTCTTAATTTCTTCATCCCTGCACTTTGACACTGCCACGATCACCCGTCTGTCAGAGCGGGGCTGTTAGTGTTGGTCAGCATTCTAGCCTCTCTCCCCTCATTTACTATAAAGTGTGCAATGCTTCGACTGCAAAGCGGGCGCGCCTGAGGCGCGCCAAAGGCGTGCCAAAGGCAAGCCCAACTGCGACCGTCCCGGAGGCTGGTAGGATCCCTGCGTTTAGTCCCGCCTTAACTACAGTAGTGACAAGCTCCGGGAGTTGAGTGAGGGCATGAGCTGCCACTCCCCCATACTCCCCCATAGGGATCCTGCCATAGCGGTTTGCCCCCGGTGTAGCTGGGTGGCCACGGCCGTTGAGAAAAGCCGCTCATGCAATCAGAGTACCCTGGACAATGCTGTCATTTGTAATAAAGGGCAGCCCTTCAAACCCAGCAAATTCCGAGGCTTACTCCTCAACACCCGGTCCATGAGGAAACATGCTCACAATATATACGAATTGTTAGAAGACACAAACCCAGACTTTATGTTATAACCGAGACATGGCTTAATGATGCCTCTAATCCAACTATTACTAAGGCTATTCCTAGGGGATATCAGACAGTCAGAAAAGACCGTCTCAGTGGTATGGGTGGGGGTAAGCTATCATTTTTAGAAGTTACTATCCATGCACTGCTGTCCCGGTTGATGATGCCATCGGAGCTGAAACTCTAGGGTTTCATCTGGCAGTTTCTCCTCATCAATCGTTGGTGGGTATCCTAGTATACAGAACCCCACCGGTCAGGTTCATGAGTCTATTAGCAATGCAGTCTCCCAAATGGCGATGAAATTCAAACACTGCCTAGTGTTAGGCGACTTTAATATCCATCTGGATAAACCCGATGACTAGGATGCCACTAGATTAAGGGAATCTCTGGACATTTTTAAGCTGACTCCTTTCATACAGTCCCCGACACATGTGCAGGGCCACATTCTTGACCAGGTTTTCTCTTCAGTAAATATTTTCAGTAGCTCTCCTCTCCCACTCGTGTGGTCAAACCATTTCCTCTTCGAGTTCACTATGAAACGTGAGTCTTCACATCCCAACTCCCATGGAAAGCCTCGCACGGGTATTTTCAGACCCTTTCATCTCATGACCTCAGAGGTCCTGAGTTCAGCTCTCAATAAATATCCTAATACCCTGAGTGGCATGCTTGAGGATGATGTTGCCCGCCTGGATAATTGGCTCCAGCTCCGAGCAGTGGAGCTTGCTCCCCCTTATTCCTGCTCAGTCAAGTCCGCCTGTGCCTCTGCCCCCTGGTTTACGCCCGTCCCCAAGAAAAGTAAGAGCGCCTGCAAGCGCCTTGAGAGAGCCTGGTGTAAAAATTATGGTATCAAGGAGAAACTAACTGACAAACAGGCTCTGAAGTCCCACCAGAGAAAAAAGTATTATTTTCCTTGAAAATTGAGGCAGCAGATAATAAAAGCAAGGAGATTTTTAAGATAGCGAGGGAGTTCTCCTCCCCCAGAGTGGTGGCTAGGACTTTCACTCCCTTTGAGACATTGGTGGGATAAATAGCCACGTTCTTATGTGATAAAATCAAAAAGATTCAGGACACCTTTCCTACTCTTCTTCCCGCCCTGGTGCCAGCCACGGAACCTATCCTCCCTGTTCCTCGGATCAGGGCCCCATCCTTTTCTGAGTTCCCCATCCTCTCTTCTGCCATTTTGCTTGAAATCATGAAAACTCTGAAGTCGGGGGCTCCCTCCAACCCATGTCCTGCCACTACCCTAGCACCATTAGCTGTGACCATCAACCCAGTGGTAAATTGGATTGCAAATATGCCTCTGCAGCAGGGGCTGGTCCCTGCCAGATGGAAGAAGGCGCTAATACTCCCCCTTCTGAAAAAGCCATTTCTAGACCCGGAGATAGCCTCAAATTATAGACTTATTTCTCTTCTACCATTTCGCTCCAAAACGCTGGAAAAATTTGTCAACTCGGTCACCACCACTTTTGATGAAACCAACCACATACTGCACCAGAGCCAATCTGGTTTCAGGCCAAATTTTAGCACAGAAACGGTGCTCCTGGAAATCTCAGATACCATTAAAGACGTCCTTAATAGGGGCGGCAAAGCCATTCTGATATTACTGGACTTATTGGCGGCCTTTGATACCGTCCATCATGACCGCCTCCTGATGAGGCTCCAGGAGTCCGGGTTCAGAGGGACGGTACTCAAGTGGTTCGCCTCTTTTTTGTCTGATCCCAAACAAACAGTCTGGGCTCTGACCTTCTTGGCCTCCATTACCCCTTTAAAGGTGGGAGTCCTACAGGGCTCTTTTCTCAGCCCCACACTCTTTAATATTTACATGTTTCCCCTAGCACACTTGGCTGAGACTCATGGAGCAAAAATAGTGTTGTACGCTGACGACACGCAGTTGCTCTTTACCTGCGACAAGGACATGGATTTCAAAGGTGAAATGATCAACTCCTCTTTATCTGAGGTGTTTGCCTGGCTCCAGCAGAACCAACTGAAATATAATCCCAAAAAATCGTAGATCACTTTCTTCGGTCTGTCCCCTAACAATATGTGGTGCAGCAGGTGGCCACAGGACATGCACCCACTGTTAACCTCGGTCAGGTCAGTTAAAAACTTGGTGGTGAAAATCGATGACACCCTCAATATGAAATCTCAGATTCAAGCGGTAGCCGGACAATGTTTCGGCCTCCTAAGAATGCTGAAACATTTTTTACCACTTCTTTCAGTCCCCCACAGGAAAACAGTGGTCCAGGCCCTGATTGGATCCAGGTTGGACTATGTAAATATCCTTTATCTTGGACTACTGGAATATTTACTTACCTGCCGGCAGGTGGTCCAAAACGCAACAGCCAGGGCGATACTTTCACTTGGCCCGAGGAAGCGGATGTCCTTCCACCTAAAATCTCTCCACTGTCTCCCGATCTGCAAGAGGATCTATGTTAAAGCCCTTGTTCTGGCCTTCAAGGCACTTCATGATACTGGAGCCCCTTATCTCAGGAAAAGAGTACAATTCTACCATCCTTGGTGCTCCCTGCGATCCGCATCCCCGTCACTGGTACGCACTCCTGTGTTCCTCCGCTCTCGAATTGGAGGTCGATCATATCAGGTGCAAGTCGCTAAATTGTGGAACAGTATGCAGCCAACTTTAAGACAGTTGCAAGATCTTCTCCCCTTTAGAAAGTCTTTAAAAACTTAGCTGTGTTGTCGTTTTAACGTCAGCTTGCCACACTTAACTAGCGCCGGGACACTCTGCCGGGTAACTTAACATAACATAACATATGTTTAACAATCATAAACTCTTAGAAAATACTTAAACTCACTGGATGATGTCATCAGTGATGGCATTTGAGATGTCTTCAGTGAGGTCACTGACCATGTCTTGAGTGATGTAATATATGAGGTCATAAGCAGTGCATTGAGGGGGTGTAAGTTTTAGTTAGCTCAGGTAACTATAGCTGCTGAATTTCTAAGATTTTGTATAAGTGAAATCTCAGCCTTACTATAGTGTAGCAATTGCACTCTGCTTTGAGCAAGCGGGAGCAAAATGCTCTCTCTTGCTCAAAGAGGAGCACAGTTTGCTATGGCTTGACGGGAGTAGTAAAGCTCCTACCAAGCCATAGCAAACAGCTATGTCATGAGGGTGGGCACCCCGGGACATAGCAAGAGTGGCCATGGGGGCTGACAGTCACCATGGCCATCTATTGCTCCACTCCTTTCTTCAATTTTGCCCTGGGGAGATGGTAGTCCCCGGGACTGCAGAGGGGCCGTGCGGCCCCCATGCATTCATTTTTGCTAAAGCCCTGGGGAGGTGACAGTCCCGCGGGCCCGCTGCATCATTTAAATTTGAAACCCTGGGGAGGTGGCAGCCCCCCGGCTGCAGGGGAGTCCACAGGCCCCCCTGATTTGTTAATGCATAAAGCCCCAGGGAGGTAGAGGTCGCTGGGCAGGGGCAGTCCAAAGGCATACCCATTTATAAAACTATAATCCCCGGGGAAATGGTGGTCCCCGAGGCAACAGGGGAGGCCATACAGGCCTCCACCACATTTATTTGAAAAGAAGCCCAGGGGAGGTGATACTTTCTACCCTGCCCCCTGTTCTTTTTATTTTACATTTTTTTCTGTGACTTGGTTGAATCAAGGCACAAGATGGCTGCCAGCACTTCCTGGTGTGAAGTGCTGGCAGCCAATCAAATCTCAGCACAAGATCGTGGAGGGGTTGCGAACCCTTTGCGTCCCCAATTGTATATCTGAAAGACCTTTAAATAACTCCACAACTACAGAAAGGATTTACACCAAATCACAAAAAGGCACTTCCCTCCTGAACAAACATCTCCCTTCCTGCCAAATGTTGTGTGATTCCCTTAAGCAATTTGCTCTTTAGCCATGTCTAAAGTTCCAATGGTAATTAACATGGGGGAAACATGCTTGGGGACCTACCTTTTTCTCGTCCTCCTGCTTGACGGATCACCCGGAAACTTTCAGGACAGGAGCTGAATTGAGCATTGAACTAGTTTTGAACATTTCACTAGGATTCATCAAACAACGCCAAAGTTATTGGCAAAACAAAAAACACTCTTCCTATAGAAACTAGGTCCTAACTATAACTACCTAGTGGCGACTGGTAAAGGCATACTCATTGTAAACATTTGTGTGGTAAAGGCATGCATGGTAAAGACGCATGCATTGTAAAGCCTGCTTTGTTAAGACATGCATGATTCTGACCACTTTCTAAAGGCTGTTTCCCCCCAATCACAGGTTTACTATGAGACTCAGTGCTTTGTAGATGAGAGCACTGAGTCACCGCAGTCTCCCCCGGTATTGTACATAACTTCTGATTTCAACAATGTATACCAGGTCTACCCTAACTTTGCTGTACACATTCTGTAAGAAAAAACAATTGCAGTCTGTGCTATCTTTTAAGGTAGCTATGGATTAACATATCACAGATAGTACTGGAGAATTCCTGCACATTGAAACATTTTAGTTCATCTCACAATTAACTTCTTCAATTGAATGGCAGGGTCTTTGGGACCAGCAACCCCAAGAGAGACTTGTGACATGTTTCTGCTTCCCAATTGAATTACTTTAAAATGACAACAAACCAGATATTTACCACCAAGTCTGAAGCATACCCTTCAGGCAATTGCTCTTCACAAAAATAGTGGGAGGGGAAATGGCTAAAACATCCCAGACATGATCCTCACTTAGGACATAGGATATTTTTCTTGAAACAATATTAAATGTGATAATTGCCATAGGCAGAAAGCTGAGCACACAAATGGATGATCTGACCTCTAAGGTCAAATCAATTAGATCTGACATGGCCTCATTTACCACAGTACTATAGAATGCAGCCTTGATTCTGGAAGACCGAACACTCTGAGACAGTGTACTCTAATGAAATATGAAAGAAAGTCAAAAAAAGGCAATATCAAGACCTTTGCGATAGGGGTGTATGAAATGTGCGTAATTTGCTTTCACATCTTTACGTGACATTAGCACAACAGTACGTAAAATTACGCAATATTACTCTTCATACAAATCCATCATTTTGAGCATTAAATAAAACCACAGAAATAAACCATCCGCTCATGTTCTGTTGATTCTGTGCATTCATTGTAATTTCTTACTGCGAACCATTTGCAGTATATTTTTACCACAAATATCTGAAATTACATGAAATATATTGACGTAATTTAAATTTCATCCAGGCCTGTGTCCTAGCAGAAATACTACCTCAGTTGCAGGATATACACCTTCTTTGCCCAGTTGTAATTGGAGAGAGGCCACAGAATCCAGTCTACATGTCAAAGTAAGTCGTTAGGCATCTACCCTATAGTTGTATGTTTCTGATGACTCATCCAAACAGTAAAAAAGAATGGACCTTTTATTCTGGATTGTCACAAAATTCGAATTTCAGCAAATTAGTACTTAGAGTATAGCATAAAAAGAAAGGTATATCTGACTCTTAGACCCAAGCTTTGCAAATGAGTGATTCGATATGGTATCCTGAAATCTTCCATGATGTGGAGTACCATGGATAGAAAATCCACAGATTACTTAGAACCTCAGGATCTGACTGACTGCTAACCAGCTCAGATATCACCATCATGGACAAGTCAGTGGCTCTTGACTATTTGTCTCAGCGGACATGTCCTCTAAATATGAAACATCTGCAAAAAGATGAGCAGGTGGCACACCTCATCAAAGGCAGTCTGACAAAGAAGGAATGAAATAAGTAGTGGAGGCACTGAGGAATGACAAACAAATTCAGATCTCCATCAAAACATTCTACTGGAGTCTCTGACAAAAACAAGATAGGCAATAGCAACACACTCTTACTCATCCTTTCCGATAAAAAAAGGCTTTTTTAAGGCACAGTTAGAGCAATATGCTTGCCGAAATGTTTAATTTCTCTTCAACACAGTTTTACCTTATTCACAAAGAAAATAATATGTGATGATAACTCCAGATAACCTAATATATATGCATATAGTTTCTCTATAGTGCAAACCTAGCCAAAAGGTAGCTAGCACTCTAAAGGGTAAAAAGCAGGCATAACATCCACTAGTGATAGGAGAGGTAACTGCGTAGTGGATGGTTAGTTTGTTGTAATGAAGTGTTGTTTAAAGAGGTGAGCCTTCACCTTTTTCCTAAAGGTGAGCAGTGTTGGGACACTCATGAAGAATGAAGATGTTTTTACAGATCCTGAATGCATGGATTGAAAAACTTGACTAATGCCGTTCCCCTCTCTTTCTGCCCTCTTCCTACTTCCTAGCTGAGATAAACCCTTGCAATATTTTTCTTCTATTCTTTTACTCTCCTCATGGACTTGAACTTCAAACAATGCATAATCATGCCATAAACACTATACTTATTGCTGATAGACGGTAAATAGACATAATATCGAAAAAAAAATATCGACTGGACAGAATATCGAGTTTTTAATATAGAATGGACAGAATATCGAATTGCCAAAATATAGTGGTGAAGAATATCGAAAATCAGGTAAGAAATATCGATTTAAATAATATAGAAGTAAGCAATATCGACAGTCATAATATAGTAGTTAAAAATATCGAATTTTTTTATAGTGTTTTAAGTGTTAGTATATGTGTTAAAAGTATGTACTAATATTGGAATGGATGTTAGAAAATTTTTAAAGTAATTAATTTTATGTTATTTCATTTTTGTGTAATATAATTCCGTAGCGGGTTGTGGGTTTATAGGGGAGTAGGGTGGGAAGTAATTTAATTATACTACATTAAATAATAATTTATAGGAATTATTAATTATTTTTCATTTAATTTTGCGTTTTACTTCTGTAGCGGGTTGTGGGTTTATAGGGGAATAGGGTGGGAAGTAATTTAATTGTTATTAGTTAATTATTAATTAGTATTGAAAATTAATTGGTTGTTGATTAATTATTAATTGGTAAATAATTTGTATTAATTGGTAATTAATTTGTATTAATTGTTTAATTGATAATTATGTTAATTGTATTCATTTAATATTTGTAGCGGGTAGTGGGTTTATAGGGGAATATGGTGGGAAGTAATATAATTCTAAAACATTTATTATTTAAATAATTTGTGTATATTGATAATTAATATATTATGAATTAATTATTAATTGGTATTATTTGCATTTATTAATGTTTGTTATAGAAAAATAATTGGTTGTTAATTCATTAATAATAGGTAATTAATTAATCAAAAATGTATTGGTATTTATAATTAATTAATTATTAAATATTGTGTGATTGGTAATTAATTTTAATCCTTTTTTTGGTATTAATGATTCATTTATTTTTAATAAAATATTAATTTATTATTATCCCTACTATTGCACTCACTGGATTGGGAATAGTAATTTTTACCCCTACGCTATCCAACGTATTCCCTACTATTGCACTCACTGGAGTGGGAATAATAATTTTTACCCCTACGCTGTCCAACGCTTTCCCTACTGTTGCACTCTCGGGAGTGGGAATAGTAATTTTTATCCCTACGCTATCCAACGGTTTCCCTACCGTTTCACTCTTTGGAGTGGGAATAGTAATGTTTACCCCTACGCCATCTGACGTTTTCTCTACTGTTGTAATCACTGGAGTGGGAATATTAAATTTTGCCCTCCCGCTATCCAACGCTTTCCCTACTGTTGCACTCTCTGGAGTGGGAATAGTCATTTTTACCCCTACGCTATCCAACGCTTTCCCTACTGTTGCACTCTCTGGAGTGGGATTAGTAATTTTTAGCCCTACTCTATCCAATGCTTTCCCTACTGTTGCACTCTTTGGAGTGGGAATAGTAATTTTTACCCCTACGCTATCCAACGCTTTCCCTACTGTTGCACTCACTGGAGTGGGAATAGTAAATTTTACCCTCCCGCTATCCAACGCTTTCCCTACTGTTGCACTCTCTGGAGTGGGAATAGTAATTTTTACCCCTACGCTATCCAATGCTTTCCCTACTGTTGCACTCACTGGAGTGGGAATAGTAATTTTTACCCCTACGCTATCCAACGCTTTCCCTACTGTTGCACTCACTGGAGTGGGAATAGTAAATTTTACCCTCCCGCTATCCAATGATTTCCCTACTGTTGCACTCTCTGGAGTGGCAATAGTAATTTTTACCCCTACGCTATCCAATGCTTTCCCTATTATTGCACTCTCTGGTGTGGGAATAGTAATTTTTACCCTCCCGTTATCCAACGCTTTCCCTACTGTTGCATTCTCTGGAGTGGGAATAGTAATTTTTACCCTCCCACTATCCAACGCTTTCCCTACCGTTGCACTCTCTGGAGTGGGAATAGTAATTTTTATCCCTACACTATCCAACGCTTTCCCTACTGCACTCTTTGGAGTGGGAATAGTAATTTTTACCCCTACGCTATCCAACGCTTTCCCTACTGTTGCACTCACTGGAGTGGGAATAGTAAATTTTACCCTCCCGCTATCCAACGCTTTCCCTACTGTTGCACTCTCTGGAGTGGGAATAGTAATTTTTACCCCTACGCTATCCAATGCTTTCCCTACTGTTGCACTCACTGGAGTGGGAATAGTAAATTTTACCCTCCCGCTATCCAACGCTTTCCCTACTGTTGCACTCTCTGGAGTGGGAATAGTAATTTTTACCCCTACGCTATCCAATGCTTTCCCTACTGTTGCACTCACTGGAGTGGGAATAGTAATTTTGACCCTCCCGCTATCCAACGCTTTCCCTACTATTGCACTTACTGGAGTGGTAATAGTAAATTGTACCCGCCCGCTATCCTACGCAGAAAATATTGAATATTTTTAATTAATATTACGTTAATATATATGTATAATTTTTCTTTTTTACTTACATTAATTATTTATTAATTTTAATGTTATTTAAGTATTTTTAAGTATGTGTCAGTTAATTATATGTATTATTTCATTCATTTTACATTACTTTTAAGACATCTACAAAATTCAATATTTTGACTAACTATATTTTTAACAACGATATTTTGGATTCTATATTTTTGTACTTACCTGTTTGGAGATAGGGATTCGATATTTTGGCATTCTATATTTTGGCATCGATATTTTTGTATGTCTATATTTTGGTAGTCGATATTATGTCAGTGATCCCTGATAGACGTACCTACTTTAGTCAGTGGGATTTTCTACTTATCTATTACCCGACTATAACCACTTTGGCGTGATGTTGACTCCCGCTCCATGACCTCACCTACCATATTCAGTGCCATTGTATTCAGCCAGTACTACACTTGATCGATCTCTCTAAATGGTATACAGCTGGGCGGTTTATGCCTGATAGCAACTGGAAGTTCGGTCCGCTCTTGAAGGTTTATGCCCAATGACTAAGATTAGACCCTGATAGGCATCATCCATACATTCACTCAAACCACCGTATGCTCTTTTCACGTCTCCTCAGAACTTTTATAGCGATATTATGCTGTGTTTGCTTGAACAAGTGTTCCACATTTCAACTTCCAGACTCAGTTTCTTATGTGTGAGGCAGAACTGGAAGGTGTGGCATGATGCTATGTTCATGAGAGCCTAATTTCTCTAGAAATAAACTTGCAGATCTAAACATCGAGCCAGAGCCTTTATTTTGTGTTGGAACACAACGAATTGGCGACGAGTTGACTCAAGATGTATACTCATGCTGCTATTCTTCTCATTTGCTGGAGTCTGAGAGCAGACATTTTGGAACTACAAAGACACTTGTGATGGTGAGTCGGGCAAATTTTATTCAAACTTTCATGTCCTCGCTGTGCTTTCTGCACTTTTGCAACACAAGAATATTTTAAAGCACTTCGCAGCTCGTGCTAGCTTTACTGTTTATCCTAGCACAATTGTTTGCACTCTTCTTCATCTCCTGCATTCTTCTTCACCTCATGATCCCACATCTGTGATGCATTACGCTGGAGCTTTAACCTTCTAGTACGGCCTGTGATTCGTTGTCCAAACCGATGCTCAAAATTAGCTGCCATTTGCTTGTGTACTGAAGTGGAACTGGCAGAGGCACTGTCATATCATCCAGCGTTCTGCATTGGCTAGCCTTGGATTCTATACCACCATTGAATTGGTTCTAGTTTGGCTATGTCATCAGCAGCCATTTTGAATTAGTTTAGCACCCCATTGAAGACACAATTGTGCCACATTAAGAAGGATAAATTCCCTCTTTTGGAATAGTTATTTCCAAAGTACTGTAGCCTTTAGCACCACTTGTGAGGAACTAATTGAGTACTTTGATCAATCATGCATCTTGATGGTTTTATCTGCTTCTGTGGAAAATCATGATTATTTTGGGGGGAAAGACCCTAATCCCATGGATATTCTAAGGCTTTGTCTACACTATTCTTGGATTTTTATATATTGATACAGCAGCAAATTAAGAAACTTTATAGATTTATAGAGTGCATTATAGAGTTAGCCCCAGAACCGATTTCTATAATGCTGACCGCTATGATGAATGCCATGTCCAAGGAAGGACATTTTCCTATTGCCAGGAAAACAGCATCAATTTTGCCTCTACTCAAGAAACCCAATCTGGACCCGAAGGATCCCAATAACTTTTGACGTATCTCGCGTATTCCTCTGCCAGCTAAATTTGTAGAGAAAAGTATGAACGCACAACTAACTACATACTTACGAGAAGCACAAGTATTGGATCCAACTCAACACGGGTTTAGAGCGGGGCATAGTACGGAGTCTGCTCTTCTAAAATGTACAGAGGAAATTAGGGCATTACTAGCTCAGGGAGGCAAAGCCGCAATGATCATGCTGGACTTGTCCGCGGCCTTCGACACGGTCCAACATGATTTGCTGATGGACCGGTTGTGGGGATGTGGAGTCCAAGGCAAAGCGTGGGAACTTTTGAAATCCTTCCTTTCGGACAGAAAGCAAACAGTGTCACTTGGCACATTCTGTTCTAAACAGTTTTCACTGCCCTGCGGGGTTCCGCAGGGCTCTTCTCCTAGCCCGATGTTTTTTAATGTTTATGTTTCCTCTATTGCACCCCTGATCAGGTCATTTGGATTTGCTCTGACATCATATGCAGATTACACTCAGATTGTGGTGTCACTGCTGCCAGGGCAAGAGAGGGGGACAGAATTATGAATTCATGACTGCATGGAAGCAGTGGGTAAATGGATGTCCCAAAACTGCTTAAAACTTAACTCGGGTAAGACTGAGGTTATTCTGTTTGGCAATGCTCCCAAATTTTGGACCCCAAGTTGGTGGCCAGCTTCGCTGGGTGTACTTCCAATTCCCACCAGGAAAGTAAAAATCTTGGGAGTCCTGATTGACGATCAGCTTCAGCTCGAAGACCAAGTTAATTCAGTTGTTTCGGCTACCACATTTGCTCTGAGAACATTCAAGAAAATTTTACAGTATCTACCAGTGGAAAATCAACGAACAGTAGTGACCGCATTAACTATGACGCGGCTGGATTATTGTAACAGCCTCTACCTTAATATTCAGGAACGACTGTTGCATAGACTTCAACTTCTACAGAATTCGGCTGCTAGACTGCTAACAGGGACGGCTAAATTCGCCTCTGTCTCTGGTGACATCAGAAGACTTCACTGGTTACCCATTAAGAAACGGGTGCAGTTTAAATCACTCTGTACTGTTTTTAAAGCTCTTCACGAGACCGGTCCAGAGCATCTGAAGCATCAGTTTCCGTGATATGTTCCCAATAGACCACTCGGCTCTTTAGGAGCTAAATTGGTAGCAGTTCCTATCTTTAGAAAAGCCGGCTTGGGAGGTAGGAGGTTTCGGGTGGGGACTGCCAAAGCTTGGAACGCCCTCCCATTTCAGCTTCAAAATAGTATGGATCTTTTGGCTTTCACGAAAGTCTTAAAAACTTTGCTGTTTAGTGTTTAATCTGTGGCCTCTTATTTTTTGTGAGTTCTTTGGGAGGTTCTTTGTAGGTAGTGCCAGGACACCTTCGGGTAACAGTTTGCACTTTAGAAATGCTATAACATAACATAACATAACATAACATTTTTACTTTCATTATTATTCAAGATCTCTAAGTATAACTTCTGTCTCCCCAACCATTTATGTTAACTAACGGTGAACCCTATATGGATTGGGAAGAATAGGAAGAGTGTTTAACTATTTCTACTTTTAGGGTGACTGGTTCACACCAGAAAAGAAGAAACATATTTTACTCCAATGTTTGCATCGAAGGGGGCTAAAAGCATACAACCGCAAAGAAAAGATGCCCAGATCGAGCAATGAGGGGGATGTGTTTGCTCATGCTCTGGAAGACCTTGATGTGTACTTTTGGCCCAGAGTGCGTATTACAATAGATTCCCACAATTTGTTCCACAGTAAACAAGGTAACAAAGAAAAAATTGAATGATGATTATGTAGCTGCAAGAAACTAGCATAGACATTCAGGTTTGGCAACTTCCATGATGAACTGATTAGGGATTATATCATTATGCAGTGCTACAATCCCAGTATTTTAGATAGTATGTGGGTTCATATTGATTCTACACTAGATGAAGTTATTTCCACTGTAAGCAAAGCTGAGCTACCTTCAAGATATGTGAAGGCAATTGTATCTGCTAGCAAAGAGGAGGATGCAGGGAATGTAATGAAGGTGGTCACAAAGAGAATGGGAATCAATTCTAACCAAGAAAGTAATCAAACATAACAGGGCAGTATGAGGTACAATAGTGGACACAAAATGGATGCCTTAAAGGGGAGATTTTACCATTGTGGTAGCTCCAATCACTTAGAACATGATAAGAAGTGGACTCATGTTCGACCTGTCATCCTTAGGGTAGTCTTTCCACAGACTTTGTGCCTCCCATTTGTGCTGGTTCTATTTGATGGCCTTAGGACTCTCAGCAGTGCTAACGTGCATGTGATACTCCCATAAAACTTGGTGACCTTGGTGTTTATCTGATCGGCATATTTAATGTACTGGTAAAACCCTTGTAAAGTGGTATACCATATACCCAGGGCCTGTACTTCCAATGCTTCTAGTGGACTGCAGCACTGAGTGTGCCACCCACAGAAGTAGCTTTTCAAACCTGTCTAAGGAATGCTACTGCAGCACCTGTGTGTATAGTTTACTGCCACTTTGACTTGGCATTTAAAACTACTTGCCAGGACTTAAATTCTACTTTATTAACATATAAGTCACCCCTAAGGTAGGCCCCAATTACCACTAAATGAGGGTGCCATCAAAGTAAAATATCGGATGAATACTTTTATGTTTGGCATGTCCTGGTAGTGACAAAGAGCCTATTTAATTTTGTACTATGGGGAGGCCTACCCTTCTAATAGGCCAGCATTGGGAATTCCTTAATACAGTTTTAAGCAGTAATTCCTGATCAGAGAGGAGTGTCTTATTTATGTTTCATATCTTTAGAATGGTAATGATAAATCCTCCTTACTGGTGAAGCTCGATTTAACATTACTGTTTTAGAAATGCAACTTTTAGAAAATGGACATTACTCTGCACTTACTGCTCTTTGTTCATGCAGCCTGTCTCCAATACATGTCTGATTTTGGGTGACAGTTACACTTTGCGCATTCCTTCTAAGCAGCCACAAACATAGGAAGGTGAGGCTCATCTGCATTCTGAGCACTCATCGGCATTCAACTTCATTCTGACGGGAATTCCTGGGTAGAGAGGAATAGAGGGGACTGAAACACTTCAATAGTTAGTGTCCTGTCTACACACAATGCACTGAATTAACCCCCACAAAAAGCCTGGCACACAGGAATGTTTTTTTTGTTGTTTTTTTTTACATTTGTAAAGCGCATGGCTACCCGGAGGCCTCCCAGTGCTAGGCGTGACTAGTGAACGGGTGGACGAGACAGAATTAATTAATTTAAGGGAATAGAAAGGTTTTGAGTTGTTTCCTGAAGACGCCATGACTAGACTCTTTCTGGAGGTGGAGCAGAAGGGCGTTCCAAAGTCTGCCTGCATTCAAAGAGAAGAGTCTACCGCCACTTCTGGCTCATTTGATTCTGGGGGTCTCGATAAGGTGGAGGTCATCCGAGCGAAGCTTTGTCCTTGCTTTGTATGGGTGAACTATGGCTGAGATCAAGGGAGGGCCTATCCCCTGTAGGGATTTATGGACGATGCAGAGGGATTTAAAGCTAATTCGCTCTTTCATGGGCAGCCAGTGTAGGAGACGAAGGACGAGTTTTGCGGAAAGAAATGTGGATGATCCCATCAACAGTCTGGCTGCATAGTTCTGGATGATCTGTAGATTATTGATTACTGAGGTAGGGGCTCCCAGATAGAGCGCATTGCCATAATCCAGTCTAGAGAGCACAATAGACTGGACCATGATTTTCTTGGCTTTGAGAGGGAGCAGAGGAAGGACCGTCCTTGCCATTCTGATTAGGCCAAAGCAAATTGCTACTGTCTTACTGGCTTGCACATGGAATGTCAGGTTATGGTCTAGCCAGATGCCCAGACTCTTTATTTCAGGCTTAGGGGTTGGAGCTGGGCCCATGCATGCTGGCCAGATGGTTCTGAGTAACGTGTTGTCAAAATTGCCCAGGGTCATGACCTTGGTCTTTTCTCCATTTAATTTCAGGTAGGAGGAACCCATCCATTTTACGAATTCCGAAAGACAAGCTTTCAGGGTCATGGAGCATGGAGTAGATTGGTTTAAGGCTACGACCAGTTGGGTGTCGTCGGCATAGGTGACCATATGGATCCCATATGGTGCCACGATTGATGCCAAAGGGACCATATATGCGTTGAAAAGCGTAGGGCTCAGAGATGAGCCCTGTGGTACGCCACACTGGAGAGGCCAAGGTTTGGAGCTCATGCCCTCTTCAAAATCCTGAAATGAACGTCCTTTCAGGAAGGAGCGCAGCCAACTCAGGGAGGTTCCGAATACTCCCAAATTGTCTAGACGGTGTATCAAAACCTGGTGGTCCACTGTATCGAAGGCTGCGCTCAAGTCCAATAGGATGGAGGCTGCTGCGCCTCCTGCATGTAAAATGTTCCTGGTTTCCGCCACAACCGCCAGCAGAGCAGTCTCCGTACTCTGCCTAGGCCGGAAGCCTGTTTGGGATGGATGTAGCAAGTTGGAGGTTTCCAGGAAATTGGAGAGGGTTTGATTGACATATTTTTCGGTGATTTTTGAGATCCCAGGTAGAAGAGAGATAGGGTGGTAGTTGCCAGATTTGAGGGATCAAGGTGTGGCTTCTTAAGAAGGGTCTTAAACATTGCTTCCTTCCAAAGTGAGGGGACTACTCCTGTGCAGAGTGAGGCATTGATAGTGTGGGTGATTGTGGGGCCAATAATGGATTCAACTTTAGCTAGCATGTTCATGGGTGTTTGGTCTCTTGGTGATCCGCTTTTTACTGTAGGCATAAGTTTCAGGAACATTTCCAAGCGGAGAGGGGGAAAGCGTTCCAGGCGGTGAGTGATGGAGAGGCAGTCTGCTGGGGAGCTCATCGATACAGGGTCGATTTGAGGGAGAGTTTTTATGATGTTCTGAATTTAGTTATCAAAGAACTCGCCTGGTTTTCACAGCGAGTTCCATGGGGGTCCGTAGGGACGGGAGGGACTGGGCTTTTAAGGAGTCTTTTAATGATGACAAAGGTCTCTCTTGGGTAATTGGCGGCTAGCCGAATTTCTTCCTCATAATAGGCTGCCTGAGCTTTCTTCATTTGCTCTCTGTATTTGCGTTTATAGCTTTCCTATAGGTGAGCTTGCTATCAGCTGCAAAGTCTTTCCTCCAATTCCTTTTTAAAATTTTACAGCTCTGCTTCAAGATGCGCAATTCAGCTGAGTACAAAGGCCATTTAAGTGAGCCATTCTTTTTAGTGATCTGGACTTTAGGGAGGACCTGATTCAATGAGTCATCTATCCAGCTGCAGAAATTGTTATACATTGTGACCGGGCAGGGAACCAACTGAGGTCTATTATTTTCCAGTTCATGGATCCAATTCTCCTGGGGAAGCTTGGACCAGGGACGCGTGAGGGTCCGAAGAGGATGGACTTGGGGGTAGGAGTTTGAGGGCGCCAGGAAAGGGGCAGCAAATGGTCGGACCAGGGATTGGGATAGGATCATTTCACTAAAGAGTCTCAAGATTAGAGAACACTGGGTCAAGGCAGTGTCCCTGTGAGTGTGTAGGAAGAAGAACTTTTTACACTAACTGAATAGACGCAAGGTCGTTTGCTAGTTCAGCTGCTACTGTGGATCTAGGATCATCAAAATGAAGATTGAGATCGCCCAGAAGCGTAAAATTCGCAAAAGTGCTAGCCAAATTGATGGCAGTTTTTACCAGGGAGTTAAAAAAGGAACCTACTGCACCCGGGGGCGGTAAATCAATATGCCTGCGAGTGAGAGGAGAGGAGAGAATTCTAAGGAGTAGCGAACATTCTCGCAGTCTGGGAGAGGACTGCCGAGTAGGCGACAGGTAAGGTGGTCCTTATAAATAATCGCGATTCCCCCACCTTTGCCTAAGGTTCTATCCATTCTTTGAATCACATACCCCAGGGGCAATGTTTGTACTATATCCGGATCAGAGCTAGCACTGAGCCAGGTTTCGGTTAAGAAATGCACCTCAGGGGAAGAATCTTGTAAAAGGAACGAGATTTCCGTGGCGTGCTTGGGAAGTTTAAAAGAAAAATACTATAAGCAGGGCTTGAGGAGGGGGGTGAGCGGATATGGGAGAGAAATGTGACGGGGCAGTGAGGGCATTTTGAGCTGGGGTTGTCTGTTCGTAAAAGATGAAGCCAGTTAGCCCTAGGGTGGTAATTTAGCTGCAACAGTTGTACACTAGAATACCTAATGTGTCCTGGTGGAGATGGTGCAGGGGTTCTGGCTCCAGGCCCCGGTCGGGCACGGACATGCGCAGACGGGCTTGCCTTAGGTGCACCCGCTGCACGCGTCCGCTGCATGGGTGCATCATGGACTCAATTTATGCACCTTCTTCCGATGCCAGGTGCTGCGAATAGACCACTGCCCCATGCGTCTGAAGCGCTACAGCCGGAAGTGGTGCACAAGACCTTCCTGCCCGCCGAGCATTGAACACAGCTCGTACCGAGGGTTGGTTCCTTCATGCCACCACAAACAGTAAAAAGGACAGATGTGCAAAATCAGCAGTATCCTTTTCCACTTCAGAGAGCTGCTTTGAAGTCACCCCTACATCAGAAGCACATTGGGGTATACGTACTGTGACTCTGACATCTAAAATCAGACGCTCCTAGATCTTGAACTGAAACTCTGCCAGAAGAAATTCTGTGCTGCTTAAAGGACTCAACTGAACTGCTTTTCTATCTAAAAACAAAAGGACTACTTTTCTGCTTGTTTCCCTGCTGCTCCCTGACTCTGCTGAAGTGATCTCCAAGCTAGCTTGCCTCCTGTTTTCTGAAGTCTCAGGGACACAAAAGTCTTCCTGCTGGGCTCTGCCTTCTGTGAGTCATACCCTTGCCTGGGGTACCCTCTCCTGGACCTCAGAAGTGGGTTTTGTAGCTGTTTTGCTAAAAAACTGATGGGTTATCACCTTTGCACCGATTGGAACCGACGCATCGCTCACGATGCCGAGCGAAGATCCAGCGACCCAACTGTGTGAAAAAGATGGAAGCATCGAGCCCTCAGTGTCGACACTTTGCTACGTCCAAGGTTGTTTCTCAGTGGGCCCTGCGTGGGTCCCATAGCCAGCTTGCCCTCCATCGTGGTTGGCCTGACCTTTGGATTTGCACCAGTCCCTTGTGTCCTCAAGCAACCTTTTGACTGCTAGTGACTTTTCAGCACTGTTTTTGCATATAATCTTTAAAAAATAATATCTCTACTTCTACTGATTTGATTTTTTCTCATTTTGGTTTAGGTTTACTCAGATACATATTCTCTATGTTTCTAAATCTGTGTGGAGTCTTTTTGTGGTGTATTCAATGTGTTGCTGTGTGTGTGTTGCACAAATACTTTACCCATTGCCTTTTTAGTTGAGCCTGATGGCTCTGTGCCAAGCTACCAGTGAGTGAGAACAGGTTATTGCTTAGTGTGTATCTAGCTTACCCTGACTTGAATGGTGTTTCTGGGTACATACCTCAGCCAATCAGACATCCCATTTCTAACACCTGCTATGTACCAAAATATTTCTAAATGCAATGTAAAGAGGCATTTTGCCAAAGTATGCTGTAACTCAAGATCATGTATATCTAGATAGTTCTGATAAAGAAGAAGATCATGAGTCAGAGAAAGAAGATGCGCAGGTTCTAAGTATTTATGACGACGTATCAATGATCAGTGTAGGAAGATACACATGTGTGATATCGCTGCAGGGTAAAGTAGTTGCAGATCCGTATCACTCTGTACCTTCATTAACAAACAGGTCTGGTAAGATGTATTTTTATTAACACAGTAGGTACTCAGTTACTACAACCTCATGTCAGACCTCTATGTTTCATAGGTGTGCCCATCAAACTACTTGCTTTTTGTGAGTTGAACTGTGAGTTCAAGGATTGATCAGCTGAGTGCAAATCGTATGTCTCTGAACATGGTCCTTCTGTGTTAGGATGGAGGGATCAGGGGGAGTTGGGGATTTTACTTGTCCTGGGCCTGTTTTAGTTGTGGAGGATGAGAGTTAATTTATGGAAAAGATTACCAAAGATGTCCCTACTGTATTTTTGGATGAATTTGGTCAATTGAAGGCGTTTGTGCATAAAATTAAAATTAAAGATGATGTGCGACCAAGGGTACACAAAGTCTGTAATATTCCTCTTGACATAAAAGATGAAGTGACTGTAGAATTAGATAAACTAGAGAATGCTTGTGTGATTGAGCATGTTGAGTCATCAGATTGGGTTGCGCCCTTGGTGGTTGCACACAAAGCAAATGCTAGATAGCAGATGTGTGTAGACCTTACAGGCCTCAATAAAAACATTTTCATTGATCAATTTCCATTACTCTGTATTAATGAACTGCTATTGTTTACTGAACATATGAACTCATTTTCCACGATTGACCTAACGCTTGCTTATCATCATTTATGCTTGCATGCTGACAGTATACACTTTACTGCCTCTATCATGTCTGTTGGCTGCTACCAATTTGAAACGGTGCCTTTTAGGTTGGCTGCAGCCATGGCTATCTTTTAACGGCCTATGCATGAAATGTTCAAAAATAAATGGAATGTTACATTTTTCTAAGATGATGCGGAAACACAGGTAGGAACATGGCGAGAAATTAAGGACAGTGTTAAGCAAAAGTTAACTGCAGAAACATCAAAATGCAAATTTGCAACAAGAAACAGTACATATCTAGGCCATGAAATCACCTTTAGAGGTATTTCTCTTATGAAAGATTTGGTTGAAGCTATTAGATTGGCACCTTCACCACGGAATAAAGATGGGGTGAGTGCCTTTGCAGGGCTGGTAGAATTTTATTCCAAATTTGTGTATAATCTTTCAAGCTGATATAACCGATGAGGCTGTTATAAAGATTGGTAGCAAATCTGTAGGATCTCAAGAGTGCCCAGAAACTCTTAGGTGTATCAAGAAAAAAGCTTTGTGAAGGACCATTGTTATACAGGTATGACCTGAAGTGTAAAAATAATGTCATCACCATTGATTATAGCGGAAAAAGGTTAGAGGTGGTGCAGTCCCTGGTCGATAGGTCTGGAAAAGAATGAGTTATTGCTTTTGCATCCCAATCTGTGACACCTACAGAAGAAAGATACTCAGTCAATTCAATCAAAATAATCTTTAGTCAGAAAAAATTGTATAAATGATACACAAATAAAACACAGTCCTATACATAAAATATATATTTGTAAAAATCAGAAAAATGTAAAGTAATACACAAATGCAACAATGTTTCATCGGTATAACAGGAAAATCATAAAATACTCAAAGAGATTTAATTAAAGTTATTAGTCTGACTCGTAGTGCAATTTTCATAAATAAACAGACATTTTCCTTTGCTTAATGACATGAGAAACAAATGTAGATACTGCAAAGCATAATTCCTCTGTCATTAAAGTACATAAATAATTAAACACATCCTTAAAATAGAACAGTTTATTTGCTATAAATAATAGTTTTAAAAATCGATTCCTAATGTCCTGAAAAAATTAGCAAAACAAAATAAAATGTTCAGTTGATTGTGCAGATGTACCATTGCATGGACATTTAGGTATATTCTTCTTCCACACACTCTTCCTTGGAAACACTACTACAAAATGTAAAGTTCACTGCTGAAGTCTTGTAAGATAAAACCCTCCATACGTATTAGTCTCAAGTAATAAGTAGTTTGGTATGGCATTACATAGATTGCCTCTACTATATTTCTTCACTGAAGTCTTAACACTAGGCCTGGGCGGTAAATTCCGTTCCGCTCGCGGAATTTGCGGAATTTGCGTAATTTCGCGTTCCGCGGAGAACGCGAAATTGCTAAAAAGTCTGCTTTCCGCGATTTCGCGAAATTTTTGCTTGTTCGCGATCTCAAAATGCATGTTCGCGAGATATTTCTCCCCGAGCACGCAAACAGCAATTGTGAACAGGAAAAAAGCATCGCGAACAAGCAATTCCGCGTGTTCGCGGAATTTCTGCGTGTTCGCGGAGATTTTTTACCGTTTCGCGGAGATTTGCGTAACGCAATTCCGCAAATTCCGCCCACCCCTACGTTAACACTCTCCCTGGAATCCCTCACAGCTTCCCTATAGCCCATAAGGAGCATCTTCAACTCTTTTTCATTTTTATTATAAAATACTTGTTGCATCATCCAAGGGAAATTCTTTGTCTATTACAGCCAGGAGGCTTTTTACATGAGCAAACCAGGGAATTTTATCCCTACCATCAAGAGCCAAGCAATCTTGAATGATCTCTTTAGTAAACTTCGTTCCAGATTTAGTCCAAATTCTGTGCCAAAACAAAAGTGATTTATGTGAATGGTATCTTTAATATGGGGGACCGCAAGTTCACTATTAACGATATATGAAGAAGTGGATCGGGTTCATGCGAATAGTCGAAGCAAGAAGTTATTGTCCAGTGTTTGTAATAATTTACTATTTGACAGCCCCTACAAGGCAGACCCATAGGTAACACTGCTAATGCATTTGCTTTTATACAGTAGCAGCATCTTTTTTATGGATTTGTTTCCAATTTTGGATGCACATATGAATATTGTTTCCGAGCTTCTAATACATTTCAGTTTGCCAGTTTTTAGATGAGGACACCTTGAACCAGATACTCAGCCATTGAGAGAGAAACATTGGTGTGTGTGGGGTCTCAAACAAATCTGCCAATTCATATTGGGGATCTAAAGTGGTGTGAGATATGATTGTAAACCATTGTGTAATGTACTAATCACTTAAGGTCTTGTTAGTACTTCACCAACAATATCTAGGTTGTCAATGCACCTTGTGCATTATAGGTAAAAAGAGATTCTTAGTAGACTACCGCCGATCAAGGAAGACGTCAGCGGTGAGTGTGATGAATGCCTGGTGGCGAGTTATCTGATGTGGATTTGCATGGTGGGAGTGCAGGGGTACGGACCACTTCGATGATTATCGATGGTGTATTGTCAAAACTGAAGGAGCTTGAAAACAATGTTGGCCAGAGAAAGGAGTTCGGGTAGTGATTTATTATCATCCTTGGGAGAAAGAAATTAACTTTCTGGATAAAACGATTTGTTAATCAGGTCTGGACATATGATTCCGCCTTTTACAGTATGCAACAAGAACATGGCGTCATGGTACGAAGGCCATCTTGGAGTAGCAAAAACAGAGTCCATGATTAAATATTTGTATTGGTGGTCAGGCATTCCAAGTGCAATAGAGAATGTTGTAAGAGGATGTGTGAAGTGTGTAAGTTTGGTTTTGTGATTCGGTATTTGGTAGCAGTGTTTTTTTTGGACATCGCTTCCAATTACCAAATCAAAGCAACCTGTTTTGATATTTTGCGTTCTAATTCGGGTTGCAAAACATTAATATTTTGCCACCTCCATGGAGGAGGTGGTAAACCATTCTCAAATGGGAAGTGGTCAAGAAGGCGCCCCTTTCACCTTTGAGATTGAACGAAATTAAACTTAGTTTAATTTTCCTTTTTTTTAAATTCCTCCCATTTTCCATTACAAAAAAAGATTGTTTTATTGAAAATGAATCACAGACATGGTAGCCAGCTGACCACAGTAGGACACAGTCCCTGTGATGACTATCATTCCTAATGGGTCACAAACTGCGACCGATGTCATTAATATTCATGAGGTTGGTTGATTTGCTACCTACTAGGAATCACTATTTAAAAGTACAAATATTTCTTACGTTAGCAGTTGCAATTTCTTAATAGCAATTATGTAAGAATCACAATTTGTAAATCACTATTCTAAAGTTTTGTACATCTTGCCTCTTGTTCAATGGGACCTCTTGGAAGAGGTATCCAGCCTCGTGAAGCCCTCATCGGCTACAGCCTGCAGCTTCATCCCGCTGAAAATGTTCAGCTTCTAAAATCTAAAAATCTTCACCCCAACTTTATTCAGTGGCTCCCTGACGATGATAACTGTTCCTCTGACACTGCCAGGTGTGTTGCCCCACTGAACTTTACCTTCTCAGGAAACTTTCTTCAAAATTTCTTCAAGGTCAAAAGGTAAGCCAGGACCGGGTCCAATCAACCCTGTATAGCCCAACCATGCTCCATCAAGGTTGGCCTTAACTTTTGACTTTGTCCCTGTGTTTGGGCCACAAGATACCCATGGTTGGCGCTTTAATCTGTGAGGTGTTTTCACTTGAAACTTTAAAAATTCACAACTCTAGTTGTACTGATTTGACTTCATTCATTTTGGTGCAATTTTATTTATTAAAACTTTCCCTATTTTTCTAAATTGATGTGGGATTTTGTGTTTTCACTTTATTACTGGTTGTGTGCTGCATAATTACTTAACGAAGTGCCTTTAAGGTAAGCCTGACTGCCCTTATGCTAAGCTACGAGCTAGTTAAGCACAGGTTAATTTAGTGACTTTTGTGATTTACCCTGACAAGGTCTGTCGGAGTTGCTTGAGTAGGGTTTCCAACCCCATTCAACCAATATCCTGCATTGGTGCTCAATGGTGTTTGTGCAGTACCATCCAGTGATTTTGTGTAACACTGAAATCCTCATAAATAACCTGATTCAAATTTGTTTTTTTTTTCTAAATTGTCCTTAGCTTTTGATTTGACTATTGTTCCCTTTTTCCAAATGTAAGTCTCCTCACCTCCTTTTTTCTTACAATGGAGATGGAGCTGATCAACATGGATAACCTAGGCAAGGAAGAGCTGCAGGTGCTTTCCAGGATAGGAGGCTGAATGTGGGAAGGGTGGTCACAAAGGTGGACCAGCAAGCAGCCTTCAGTGCCAAGTCCCTTGAGGAAATCAAAAGGATGCAGTACACCCCAGAGCAGCAGTAAGAGGATTGGCCTCAGGAGGAGGAACTTGACTTAAAGGAGGAGCTACAGTGCCCTGAAGAGGAGTAGGATAACTTGCTCACAGGAATTGGAGAACATGCTAGAGCTGGGAGCAGTGTATTCTCCCAAAACCTGCCTCCTCAGGAACTAGTGAACAGGAAGGCTAAGCGGGAGTTTAGGCTAGCTGGCCCACAATTAAAGCAGGAAGCAGCCAAGGAGGAGGCTGCTGCAAAGCGGGCTGCAGAAGAAGACATTGTTTCCAGGATGTTGGCAGATGAGGCGGCTGCCAAAAGGGCCCTAGAGAAAAAGAATCTGGCCCTGGAGAAGGCGAAGACTGAGGCTTTGAATGAAAATGAACTGGTCATGGCTCATGAAGTGACTCTTAAGGAGCTTGAACTCAAAGCAAGACAATCCTCAGAGTCCAGCAACAATGATGGTGTTGTATTCTTTGTATTGTACACATGTTCAATATGATGTTCGGGTGCTTTAAATATATTGTTCCATTATAGTTCCAGTGTTGCTAGGCTCTATGATAGAGTTGTGGTCACCTGCTGTCAGTTGTTTGCTGGCTGCAGTGGGAACACCAATGTTATCTATGGTGCTTCCAATAAAGATTACTACTTAATGATTTAAACTCATTGTGGAAGAGAAAAACCTATTTACAACAGATGGCGACGATCAGCTGGCGTAAGGGAAGCGCAGAGTGAGCAATCCGCTCCGTTGGTTAACGCGAATCCACAAGGACGTGCAGGAATCGACCTGACACTTAAACTAAGGAATTGACCTTATTTATGGAATGCAACTTTAAATCTAAAATCGTGAATGAGAGGATATTCACACCAGTATTGTTATTTTGAAAAGAAGTTGTTATGCCAGCGTTACAGTTAGACCTGGGCATTGAGTATACGGATTGGCTTTAATTTCGGAAAAAAGAAGAAGTGAAATTAGTATTGCCGAGTATACATCACCATCCAAACGTCATTTTGCAGTATTGAAAAGAAATTGTTTACCAGAATCGTCGTACTCTAATAGTCATGTATGCGGATAGGTTTTTAATTCGAAAAAAGAAGAAGTAAAATTGCCGAGTATGCATCATTCTAGCTTACTTTGAAAATAACTATCTTTGAGAGACATTATTCTGGTTAACATATTCACACTTAATTTTGTGTTAAGAAGGCATACCTTCGCCTGGAAGATGTCGGTTACAGTTTGAATGTAAACTGGACAACGCGCTCTTCATCTTGAATGTAAACCAGACAGCGCGCTCTTCATCATCGTGTTTCTTCGGAACAATGCCATTGTCGTCCGCCCTTCTCTTTTAGATTCTTCAATCGCTGTGTACTCTTCAGTCTTACGACTATTAACAATTTACAAATACGACGTGTACGTAAGAACGTTACGACGCACTTGGCGGCCATATTAGTTTTCCGGAGTGTGTTGCTAGGAAACATAGTGTACTCTTTTCTCCGTTTCATGTTTACCCACATTTGACACTAATAGCGGAATAAGAAAAGGTACATTAACAAAACCTAGTGAAGGAAAGAAGGGAATTTGAAATTGCTGAGTATACAAGAAGGAAAAAACTTAGCGAAGATCAACATAATTTGACAATGTTGGAGATTAACTTCGTGGACAATAATTGTTTTTTTTGTCTTCTTCGCTTTGCCAACTTTAGTAGCACAATTTTATGAAAATATAACAAGTGATTTTACATTGGTTAAAACTATTTCAATAGTTCTGTTTGTTATTAATGTACTGTTCAATATAGGTGCTGTGTCTATTTTATTTTTACATTTTCATACGTATTACAGTATATACACATTAGTGTCATGGTTATGGAAGCCGCTGCTGTGATACCACCACCTTTATTTTTACAGCAACCTGGTGATCCTCCTATTGAATGGGATGAATGGATAGACATTTTTGAGAATTATATTGAAGCATTAGATGGTAAAGATTGCAGTGCTGCAAAGAAGAAGGCTTTATTATTAAGCACTCTGGGGAAGGAAGGTCAACATGCATTTAAATATTTTTCTGCTGGTATGGATGCCGAAGGAAGAGCTATCGCTAATGTGTATGCTGAGGCAAAGGCTAGATTGAAAAGACAGTATGCTAAAGAAGCTAATATTGTTATGTGTAGACATAAATTTTATACACAACCTCAGAGAAGTGATGAAACTATAGATCAGTTTGTAACAAGGTTACGTGAATTATCACTTAAATGCCAATTTGGTGGGATGAGAGACTAAATGATCAGAGATGAACTCATTGTATAATGTCGCAATAAGAAAATGCAGGAGAGGTTATGGGCCGCTAAAAACCCTACCATAGGAAATGCTATTGATATAGCTAAGGTAGTTGAAGAGTCAGATGCATGCATGAAGGAGATGGAGAAGAAAGAGGGTACAACAGGTGTAACATGTGTAGGACAAGATGATGTTGCTGCTTTAAACTCTAGCAAAAATGGTGACACGAGTGGGAAAAAGAGTGTACATATTAAGAGATACAACAATTCTATAGTAAGTTCAGAACAAAACAAGACGCATGAGAAAATGTGCACTAGATGTGGTAGCACGTATCACACTGCTGAATACAAGAAATGTTATGCTATAGACAAGGAATGTAAGAAATAAGGACGTAAAGGGCATTTCTACAAGATGTGCAAAACTTACAATAAACCTAAGGTAGCTGTAGTACAAAGTGACAGAGAATGTCACATCAGTATGTGATGTGGAAGGTGCAAAAAAATGTAATGTGTGGATGCGCAGAATATATCTATTACACCAGGAAGAAGAACGAGACCCATAGCTATATTTTTGATAAAAGGAAAAGAAACTGAATTGATGGTGGATTCAGGTTCATTTTGGACAATTATTCCGCAAAGGATGTTTAAACAAAATTGGCCTAATGAAAAGTTATTACCTAAGGACATTAATCCTGGAGGATACCAAGGGGAAAAAATTGATATTTTAGGATACATGTTAACAGATATTGTTTTTCAGGATAGATGTGTGCAAGGGAAAGTTTATGTGGCTCGTAGTGGACCACCGATATTAGGGTGGGCACATCAGTATGACCTACATATAATCATAAATCCTAGGGCAGCTCACCAAGTAATGGTTGTTGAGTAAGTTACAACAGAAACAATTGTTGAAGGAATGAGTGGTTTATTCTCTGAAGAAATTGGTGAACTCAAGGGGTATGTTCACAAAATAATGCTCAAGTCTGATGCAGTTCCTATGCAACATAGAATGCGTAAGGTCCCTATAATTGCTAGGCAGGAAGTAAAACGCATGTTGTGTGAGATGGTTGAACAGGGCATCATTAAACAAATTGAAACTTCCAGTTGGATTTCACCAGCTGTTAACACGGGTAAACCTGATGGAAGTTACATGTTCTGTGTGGACTTGCGCACCCTTAATCAAAATATTGTTGTTGATAATTTCCCATTACCAAACATAAACAAATTAATTTTGTCCTTGAAAGGGGGGAAATTCTTTTCAAAATTGGACCTGCGCAGTGCATATCATCAGATTATATTGCACGATGATTCCAAACCATTAACGGCATTTATCACTACGGAAGGAATATTCCAATTCACCAGGATGCCATTTGGTTTGGCGTCCCCTGCAGGGGTATTTCAACGAATGATGGGTTCAGTATTGAAAGGGACAAAGAATGTTGTATATTTTCAAGACGTTGTATTGTTATTTGGGGACACTAAGGAACATCAAAAATGGTTTCGAAAGATGTGTTGAGAAAATTGAACGATGCAGGTCTTACTCTCAAAAAAGAAAAACGCAAATTTGCTGTGGAAGAAGTAGAATATTTAGGCTCCACTTTGTCTGCAAATGGGATTAAACCAAAATGTGATCTTCTAGAAGCAATAAGGAAAGCTCCTGCACCTTTGGATAAAGGCCAGCTCAGGTCTTTATTTGGTCTTATAGAATATTATGCTAAATTTGTACATCATTTTGCAGAAAAAACAGATAAAATCAAGAGTGAAATTTGTGAAGCAAAAATTTTAACTCCATTTGATACCAAGTTGAGATCAATTCTTACAGCGGATGCCAGTGCGGTGGGGGTAGGAGCTGTCTTAGCACAAGTGCATACCTCTGGAGTAAGAACAGGTGCTTTTGCTTCAAGGTCCCTCACAAATTCCGAAAGGAATTATTCTGTAATAGAGAGAGAGGCCTTAGCGGCGGCATGGAGAACTGAGTATTTTCGTATGTACTTATGGGGTTTTCAATTTACTCTACAAACAGACCATAAGCTTCTTATCAAGAATTTATCAACTGGTGGTGCGGGTAAAGGGTCAGCAAGATTGGCTAGGTTGGATGCCCGTTTACAAGAATTTCTCTATAAAATTGAGTATAATGCAGGATGGAAAAAATGCCAAGCAGATGGATTGTCTAGGCTACCTCTACCTTGGTTTGAAGTGGATAAGTTAAAAGTTGACTCTTTCCAATGTGAAGGTGCGGTGGCTGCAATTGATGAACTAGTAGGATTGTGTTGTGGAGCCATTGATAAAAGTTTGTGTAATGAGAGTATGTCTAAGGATGAAACTCTACGTGTGGTCAAAGATTAATTGTAAAAGGTGGCAGACATGAAAGTACCCTTCCCATTGCTGTAATGCCTTTTGTAAAGGTTTTAGAGGAATTATCCATATTTGATAAAGATGGGAATGTTATAATGAAAGAGGATACATTTGTCCCTCCCAAAGATTTAAGATTAGTTTTGTTCAAATTGGCTCATGAAGGTCATTTGGGTCAATCTCTCATGAAGAAAAGATTAAGAGAACACTTTTGGTGGCCTGCTATGGATCAACAAATCTCGGATTGGGTTGAAAGGTGTGCTGAGTGTATGGAGAGTGAAAAGAGGTTGAAGGTGGGTAACCAGTTGGGATTGGGAAAAATTGAGAATCCGGGTGTACCTTGGCACACAGTTTGTTTAGATTTTATAGGCCCATTTGCTGGTCTGAGTATGGATTTGAAATTTGGAGTGGTGATGGTAGATGTTATGTCAAAATGGTTGATTGTGAAATTTGTAAAGGAGATCACTACGAAGAACACTATTAATGTTTTGTCTGAAGAAGGGTATCCTGTCAAATTAATCACTGACAATGGTACCCAGCTGATTTCTACTGAAATGACAATGTTTTTAAAATCTTGTGGGATTATACATACTAGAACATCTTTATATAACCCACAGGGAAATGGTGTTGTGGAAAGGGCCAACCGCATGGTGAAGGGAGTAATTCAAATGGCAGTGGCAATCAGAGGTGATGTCAAAGGTATGGTCAATGATTTAGTATGGGCCTACTGTATAATTGAAAACACAGTTTGTGGGAAAGTTCCTTTTGTTGTCATGAGGGGGCATCCTGCCAGCACAAAACTTATTCCAGGATGGATGAAAGATTGCATTGGTTTGGCAAATCTAAATTGTGATAATGTGAGAAACAATGAGGCTTCAATACATAATAAGAACATAAAACCTAATGACTTAGTAAAAGTTAAGCCTGGATGTGTCAGTGCTGGGTTTACTAAACTTCGTGGTCCATACAAAGTTAAAACAGTTCATGGTAACCATGTGACTTTGTATAATGGTGAAAAATGGAATTTGAGAAGAGTAGCTCTTTCCAAAAAAGGCAAAGGACATGAGATGAGAAATGAAAATGAAAATCTTAATCCTTATTTTCTCCTGAGTGATTATGAAGTGGGTAGAAGACCACCCATGGTGGATGAACCTGGTAGAAGCTCATCCATGTTGGTGCGAAGGGGTAGTGGTGATAACACTACTAATAGAATTTTGTCTCGAAGACCTAGATGTCCTCCAAGATATTTACAAGACTATGTATATGGAGATGTATAATCTTCTCTTACAGGAAGTGTATATCTGAAATTCTTAAATTCTTATTTTTTTTATCTTGAATTTCGTTCAGTTACTGTACAACATGTAATTTGCGTTTATATTATATTTGGTGTTATTCAAAAGAGATAAAGGGAAGAGGATGTGTTGTATTCTTTGTATTGTACAAATGTTCAATATGATGTTCTGGTGCTTTAAATATATTGTTCCATTATAGTTCTAGTGTTGCTAGGCTCTATGATAGAGTTTTGGTCACCTGCTGTCAGTTGTTTGCTGGCTTTCGTGGCAACACCAAC
This sequence comes from Triturus cristatus, assembly GCF_964204655.1. Lineage (NCBI taxonomy): Eukaryota > Metazoa > Chordata > Amphibia > Caudata > Salamandridae > Triturus > Triturus cristatus. The sequence goes on from NC_140588.1 coordinate 722,030,747, forward strand.
GTTATCTCTGGCGCTTCCAATAAAGATTACTACTTAATGATTTAATCTCATTGTGGAAGAGAAAAGCTTATTTACAACAGATGGCTGCATGAATTCATTGTCCAATGGAGAGCTGAGAATCTACATACCCCAAAACCTGGTGCCTATCAATATGTGGTGGAAAGGATATCGATAAATGGTTTTCTGCCTATGAGTTGGCCCTGAGTATGTACATCCTAAGGAGGATTGGGAGGCAAGCCTTTGGAAACACATGCCTGCAGTGGGAAGGTATACCCTTTTTACACTAGAGGTGAGGGACCAGATGAGGTATTCACCCATAAAAGCCAGTCTACTCACAAAGTTAGAGCTCCACACTGAGAAATACCGCATATGATTCAGGGAGAGCCAGAATTTGCTAAACCAGTCTTGGGGAATTTCTTGGATTAATCTAGTGAGGCACGAAGTGGTAGGATGAGGGACAGTAAAATAAGTGATTTCAATGGGCTGTCTGACTCGATTCTGAGATACCGCATGTTCAGTATTTGCTTTACAGAGTTGCAGCAACACCTAATTGACAGTAAGCTTACTTCACCTTCGAAGCTTGTTCAGGAGGTGGACCCAAGAAGGCACCTAGGAGAGATCCCAAGAAGGGTGGTCCAGGTTCCTCCAGCAGAGTGAGGGGGAGGTCTAGGGAGACATAGAAAGTCCAGAATAAGGTGGGGAACGGGTTTCCATGTCCCTTCTGACAAATGTGGGAGTCTCTGGTTGGTGGTGGCCTAGGGCGCGCTGTATTTTGATTTTTCTGCGTTAGGAAAAAAGCAGGGGATCACTGTGTCCTAAAAAGTCACCTACTGATGGCAACTCTAAGGCATGGCCAATGTAGTCTTATGGGGAAGTACTCCCAAAAGCAGGTTGTAGGACATGACATAGTCTCCCTCAGTTAGGAGACAGACACAGACGGTGAGCTTGTGATCCCTGAGTGTGGAAGTCCTCACTTCCACTAGGTCACAGTGAATGAGATCTCTGTCAGTGCTCTGAGGGATACTGGTGCTAGCCAGACCATATCCGTTGGAAAGTCTGGTTTCCCAGATCTGTACACTGTACACGTATGCAGGGTGACTCAGGCACATGGGCAAAACTTCTTCCATCCTATGACTCTGGTGTCCCTGGACTGGGGTGGGGAGATGACCCAGAGGAGGATCGTAGTCAGACCCCAGATGCCCATTGACTGCATTCTGGGAAATCAATTGTCACCGGTGTTGACATAGCTGGAAGGGACTGGAGCCCTGAAAACTCTGGTTTCCAGGGGTTCTACTCTCACAGGCTCAGATGGAGGGGCAGTATATAGAACCTGTCAACAGTGGAGGGACCAGTGGATAAGAGGTTGCCAGCTCTGAGAACAGAGCTCCTCAAGACTTATCCTGGTGAGGCCACTTCTGGCTTGGAGGTAATAACTGTGTTGTCAGAAAGAGGGCTGTAAACCTCCACCAGGCAAAAGCCTGCATGAAACAGACCGAGTGTTTCACTCTTGAGGGGAGTAGTGGTTCCCCCTGGATGTCGTGTCTTGTCAGGCACCTGTTGAGCTTCACAGTACAGACTATGGGCTGAGTAGCTAGTCTCAGGCTCCCACCCTTGTACTGGTGGGAACTCCACTTTGAAAGTTTTATGGAGAAGAGCACCTGGTGCACTGTTCAACTAAAAAGTGAAAGACGGGTGGAAGTAAGAAGGATGGGCGAGATTTAAAATGTTATGTACTACTGTGCTTTATAGTGCTACTCTACCATGCCACTATGTGTATAAATAATTAACTTGTCTTACTGTTTTTCTAAGAGTATATTTTACAATTGTCTTGTTTTTTTCTTTTCGATACACAACTACTCCTAAACTAAACCGCAAAGAGTTGGTCGCCAATGCACGGTGCCGGAAGCTGGAGGCAATCCAGCGGGAATACCGGCGGCTGGTGGTCTTAGCCGAGGAGGAGGAGGAGACTGCGGCAGCAATTCAAGCCTCCTCCAGTGCCCCGGGCCCCAGCCACCGCCCTCCAGCGGTACGGCGCCACCGTCTGGAGGCTGCCCGCCGCCACCATACTAGTGCCATCTCTGGCGCCCCCCCCACTGTGGCTGCAACTGCCGCGCCCTCAGACGCTGCGTCGCCCGTCTAGAGCACCAGATGCGTGTCCTCCTTGAGTCCCGCCCCACACCTTAGTCCCTGTCATTAAGTTCTGCGCCTTTTTTAATTCTTGTTTGGGTGGGTGGGAACTTGTTTGGGCGCTGGGTTTGGGATTTTTTCTTTACGGACTTTTTCTCCTATGGACAATTGGACATTGGTTGGGGTTAGGGAGCGGGGTGGGTCAGCTTTTGTGGGTTTAGTTTATTTTTGTTAGGGTAAATTAAATATATTTTTCTATGTTACATGCAATGTTGATAATGTTTTGTAGGTGGGGTAACTGTTTTACATCACACTGTTTCCTTGCTGGTGCATGGCTACCCATAGCCTGTGTTTGATTTAAATAATTGGCTGACTGTGTAAGACACAAACAGATAGAAGCGACACACCTCACTGATTGACTTGTCCTTCTAGTACTTTCAGTCTGTCCTCTAGTCTATGCATTCTTTATCTGGACTGGTGTGTGAAAATGAAATCATTGACAACATGTCCATTATTAATTCTGCCTCCCCCAAACTTCTCTCTTACCTGTGCTTGATGTTTATGTCCAACTGTGGCATAGCAATGGCTGCATGGTGAAGATGGTTTCCTTTTTCTAACATGCCATGATTGGGGTGGTGGTGGTGGTAGTATAGTAGTAGTAGTAGACACTGGCAGGGCGGCAGCATTTGCAAAAAAAAGAAAAGGAGACAGTCAATCGCCTTTGAGAGACTGTTAGAGGGGTAGTAGAATGAAGTACAGTACAGAAGTTACCGAGCAACAATAATATGCTCAAATATTAGACAACAAAACATAATGGTGGTTGGGATAGCCTACTAGACAGAGTTACAAACTATAGTTGTGTCGATTCACTTGACTAGGCCTACAGCCTAACAGTTAGTGCTGTATATGAGGAATGACAACAAACAAATCCAATCAATGCCGGCAATTCATGCTGAGGTATATGTTCCTTTGTTAAATAAAATAACCTAAAATATCCTACTCATGGATGGGCAAGCTGAAGAAGATCATCGCTCTGCCTTGAAATTGAAGTGCTGTTGCTTTCGCCACATCCGCCCCAGCAAGTGTGTGATTAAGTATTGGTGTACATTTAATTTAGTCACACCTCGACAATAAGTCACACAGCCCGGGGGAAGAGGGTTAGGGTTTGTTGAATGGATGGGAAGGGGTTTTTTGGGAAAGGTTTGACATAGAAAAACAGTATGCATGGACAAACAAACGACAATCATTGAAGACTACCATATCCATATGTTAAGGGAGAAAAAGGAAATGCATGCATGATGATGAGAGACCCGGATTACATACACTTCTAGTTCTTGTTCTGTTGTTCCGACCTTAATACTTTTACAGATAGCAAATAGAAATTTTAAATATTCGTAGGGAAGAATCGTAAACAGAGAGCAAACCTAATGATGATAATAACAACTCCAAGAAGACACTGTTGTAAAGATTGTATACAAAATATTAATTAAATTATTTAAAAGAAGATAAAAGTGGAAACTGTTACTGTGTTATCCTGGTAAAAAATGTGGACTGGATTTACATCTCGGCATTCCTCTTGGTCCTCCTCTCGTCCATCAATCTTGGGTGTGTCGCCTCGCCACTCGCCACTGCCCGGCTGGAAACAAAAATGTCGATTTATTGGTAAGGTAAGTATGCATTGTAATGTTTTCCAAAGTATAGGGCAAGGCCCGGCCTGTAATTGTAGATGGAAAACCAAAGGGGATATTGAGAAACAAAGTTGAAACAAATGCACAAGTTATGGTGTAGTGCAACAAGAACACTTTCCGAGGTGGCATGTATGCATCATCTCTACTCTAGTCTGTTTCCAGCATTGACCTTCAACAATAACAGGAGAGAGCAGGCCCACAGTGCTTAGCAGTAGCACATCCTACGTTAAGACTTTAGAGTACTAGAGTTGGACAAAGGCAAAGCACATTATCCATTCCAAACATAGCATTTTACAGTTTAAGTTAGTAAATCAATGCACCGCAGTCATCCCACCGCTACACTCTATTCCACTTCTACAGACATTTGGGTCTGCTGTGGTTGTTGTTGACGTGTTTACCTTTAGGCTTTTAAGTTTATGCCACTCATGAAACGTTCTCCTGACTTCATCATCATCTCCGATACTTTTACTGACTGACTGTGAAGATCGGCCTGCAGTAGAAGTCAAATTGTTATTACACAACAAGAGTAGAAATAATATTGACTTGAGTCAGTCTTTAGTGCGTACAGAAAGATAGATTACTAGTACACTTTGACTTCACTTTGTGCACAACAAACAAACAACGAAAACACAAAGACCAATCGCTCAGAGTCAGGTGTCCAATGCATGCCATTGTCATTACCTGTTCCTTCTCATCTTAAGTTAACGGGTCGTCTATTTCGCCATCATCATGATGGGCGGTGCTGTTGTGTCATCATACTCATTGCGCAGATATAGTGAGTCCCCTTCCTGTATTGAATTAAAAGCAATTTCTTATTTGCAAGAAGGGGAAAATTGAATTCACCTTGAGTTAAGTTTAGTGTGTTCTGTAGAAAGTTGATTAGTGGCAGTGCACAATTACATAAATTCATGCACAACAAACACAACAAAATCATTCAGTCAGCGACTCTGCGGCCAATGCATGGCATCAATCATTACCGGTTCCATCTTATTTTCAGTTAATGGCCAGTCTCTCTCGGCTCTTAAAAGGAGGATAGCTATGGCAGTCATCTGATTCATGCTCCACTTCTTTTGGCAGGACTAGGAAAGTTAGATTTATTTCTTGTAGTATTTTACCATCATCCAATCATCGTTCATGAGGTCAATGGATTTGGGTGGGAGATTCAGTATGATGGAGCGGAGGAGCTGGATTCAGAGGACTGTACTGTCAAATTGCAGACACCTGAAAATTGTATATTAAATAAGAAGAGTAGAAGTAAGCCTGGGCAAAGCACTACGCTACACTCGCGTAGTTTGCGAAGTTCGCACTACTTCGCACTACGCGAACTGCACGTAGCACAGTGCGAACAAGCATAGCGTAGTGTTGCGTAGTGCTGTGGTCATTTTTTGCTTGCTCGCGGTCCTCAACGTCAAGTTGGCGACCGCGAGTAAGCAAAATGACATCCCGGCGAGACTTTTTCCTTGTTCGCGATCAGCAACATCAAGTTGGCGATCGCGAGCATGGAAAATAAACCTCCCGGCGACATTCCCTACGCGAGGAGGTCAGGTTTCTCATTGCGAGTAGTCGCGTATGCTCGCGACCGCTCGCGATGAGAAACTACCAGTTCGCGTTGAGAAAGCTGCCGCTCGAGTAAAAATCTACTCGAGCAGCAGAAAACTACAGCTCGCACTGTGCAAGATGCCATTTTCAATGATTGCACAGTGCCGGTTGCTTGTCCGCACTGTGCAATCATTGAAAACGACATCTGGCACAGTGCGAACAAGGTACTACACAGTTCGCAAAGTGCTACGCGTAGCTCGCATAGTGCGAACTGCACTTTGCGTAGCTTCGCGAAGTGCTACTTCCGAACTACGCCCAGGGTTAAGTAGAAGACGGTGGTAATGGATTTGTTGTGATTCACAAGTTTGTAACCGGAACGACAGACACACAAATAACGGTGGGAAAAAAGAGAGGAAGACAGTAAGTGCAAGCCTAATTGTCAGGGAAGTATAGCTCGTCCTCAAACTCTGGGGGGTCAGCCAGTAGTAGGTAATCATCATGTGAAACACTACTTCCGTCACCTGAGCTGCTGTCCTCATCTTCCTCCATTGCTTCATGTATTGTGTAATTCGGTGGTATGAAGTGCTGATTCATTTTGATCATTGTTAACCTCTCCACGTTTTTGGGCGAGAGACTGGTCCTTCTCAATGTTACAATGGAACCAGCAGCACTGAAAACACGTTCGGAAGAGACACTTGTGACAGGGCAAGCCAGATAGCTTATCGCCAGCCTGCTGAGCTGTGGCCATTCAGACCTTTTCCTATACCAATACTGCAATGGGTTTTGATCAATGTACACCTCTGTTGGGTCGTCCAGATAGGCCTGGACCATCCGCTCAATGTTCAGGGTTGCTGCTGGTAAGCTTTCGTGCTGTTTTTTTTGTGCATCAGCACTGTGCTTACTAATGCCTAACTTTACATACCAATCGTGTAATGATTGTACTCGGCCTAATGATCCGGTTATTGTTTCTGTGGTCGATAGTGATGGGAGTGTTGTGATCCAAACGCACTGCCCTCAGCCGACGAAGTTGCACTTGATCCTGCATGGCCTGCTTCAGTACTTCTTGTGGGTTGATCTTGCGGGCTTTTAATTAGCAGCCGTTCGTTTTCCAACTTACTGGCTGCTTCAGCTATACAACTTTTGTAGCGGGCAACATCAATCTCTGAAAAAGCAAAGAATGTCTTCAGTCCAAATTTTGCACGTGGATCCAGAATTGTGGCACAAATGTAATGTTCTTGTGACAAAATTGTATTTTGTATCCTTACATTTTCAGCTAAGCGCTGGGATAAGCTCTCCACCAAGTCATTGGCTTGCCTTTTGTCCTCTACACCTTTGTATGATTCAGACACATTATTCAGCTGATGCTCTAGCATTTGCAATAATGGGATAGCTTGGCCCATTGTACAGTCCTCCTTGCTGACTTCACGTGTGAAGACCTCAAAAGGACACAGCATCTCAGTCAGGCATTTAATTAGGCTCCATTGATCCATCTCAAGGTTCATGCCTTTAACAGTAGCATCCCCGCTTCTGTTCCAGACATATTCATAGAGTGACCTGTACTGCTCATACAGACGATCAAGCATGTAATACGTTGAGTTCCAACGTGTTGCCACCTCCTGGATGAGTGCCTTGACTGGCATCCTATGTTCACGTTGGATGATCCTCAGCTGCTTCCGAGCTTTAAAAGAATGGCTGAAATGAGTGCATAGTCTTCGGCAGATGGCCAGTAAATTGCTGACTATGGGTTCTTTTTTCAGAAAGTCTTGTACTATAATGTTTATGCAGTGCGCCAAACACGTAACCCTGAAATAGGAACCAAGTTCCATGGCCTTAAGTACATTACTGCCATTGTCTGTGGCAACAAAACCAATACCAAGCCCTCTTGGCCGCAGCCATGCCAAAACCTTGCTGCGAAACTCGTGTAAAATGTTTTCAGCCGTATGAGATTTCTCCATGGCGAACATGGCTACAGTTGCATGTTTCCGAGTATCTTCAAAAATCGCAGCTGTGTCAACAGCACCTCGTGCAGATAGCTTATCTCTAACCCCCACAAAAGAGATCCAGTGTGCAGTGATGCACATGTAATCTGTGGCTTGGCAACTGGTCCACATGCCTGTTGTGTCGTGGATATTGTGCACAGCACTCTGCTGCAAAGCTTGTCCAACCAATTCCAACACATCATGATGTAGTGCCGGAACAGCAATTCTTGCGAAATAGGACCGACTGGGAACCTTCCATTTAGGGCAGATGGCAGACACAAATTCAAGGAAACCCACCCCTTCCACAAATGAAAAAGGAAGAAGGTCCAGCGCTAACATTTTAGCCAGCTCCGCATTGTACAATCGTGCCATTGGGTGGTTGCGTTGGAACTGCCCCTCCAACCTAAACATGCTCTCAATGGTAGGCTAGATTACTTTCCTTTGTGGTGCTGTTTTCATTAACCCACTAAGGCTCAAAGACACAGATTGTCTCATTACGGTACTCAGTCGCCTTGGTGTCTCACTCTCAGCCTCACTCAGAGTATGGCTCTTACTGCGGGGCCACTCTGATGTTACTGAGGAGTATGTGGGCGTTCCCACTGCACTACTGGGGACAGGGCTAGAAATGCCACCCTCTTCTTTACCTGCCACCGCAATAATATCGCTCCCTGATTCCACCTGACCAACTTCAATGGGTTGAGTTTTTCTACTTTCTTTTAATTTAAGTAGGTGATCCTCCCACACGATAGTGTGGTGTATTCTGAGATGACTTGCTTGTCCTCCGGTACCATAGTTTGTACCAAGCTTACCATGCCGAACACCTTGCCGACAAATTGAGCATATAGCAACGTTCTCCTCCTTGGCGCTAAAAGAAAAGAAGTCCCAAACTGGGGAGGAGAACTTTATGGCACTGCTGGATGTGCCACTTTCAATACCAGATGAACTGGAGAGTGTGCTTGAAATGTGACCCTGTGCACCTAGACTGTGACTTTTACTACCACTACCTACTGAGATGGTTGAGCTGGATGTAGATCCCTGGCGGGCCTTGGAAAATATGGCAGCTGGAGGTAGTGGTGGTGTAACCTGTGTTGGTGATATCCGTGCTACATCCCGCTCAGTAGCAGCCTTTCTGGATAGGGTGAGAATGTTGGTCTCCAATCCCTTTGGGGTGGGAGAAATGTGCGTGATGACTGGCTTGTCTTCATCAACATCATCATCACCCCCCTCTTCCACATCTACCTCCATAACTCTAAGTTTTTCTGGGACCTTCCTTTTCAGAAGCATTGTCTTGTGGCGTATATCACTCTCAGACTGAGCTGGTGGGAGCCAAGTGGCATCACGATCATCAGAAGCGGGGCTTGAAGAAGAAGATGATGGACTAAGCCTCCTTTTCCTTGCTGGTGGTCTGGAAGACAATAGATCTTCTGAAACACAGGTTTGACTTTGCTCCACTTTGTCTGCAGGAAGCTCGATTTCCTGAAATGCCCCTACGTCAGGAGCAACAACTACTATGGTAGGCTGTTGCGGCCGCTGCTGTTCTTGTTGCGGCCGCTGCTTTTCTTGTTGCGGCTGCTGCTGTTCTTGTTGCGGCTGCACACTGATATGCTAGGTTTGCGCCTGCGTTGAACTTGATTGTGTACTACTTTGCGGTAATGACATTTCTTCAACATCGCTGCTCGTTAGTGGACTGGCTACCTCTGCGACAATAAAGCCCTTGGGCCTAGGTTGGTGGGGTTGGACCGCTGTGCTGCTCCCAGCTTGGTTCCCGGACAACGCTGCTGCAGGCGTAACTTTTTTGGTGCCAAAAAAAACATTGGCCGGCACACCACCAGTCGTGGTTAATGGCACTTCCTTTTTCTGTTCCTTCTTCTCACCGGCTACTTTCTTGGTACTGGACCTGGTACCTTTCTTTGGGGCCATCTTCTTCAGATGTCAGGCAGGATGCAGATGCACAACAAGTTCTGGTCACACGTGGACGTGATGCGCAGCAGGACTTCTGTCTGGCTGGCAGTACAACGGGTAGCCGGGTGATGCTGATGACACCTCCTCCTCTGTCTTTTGTGCAGCTAAAAGCAAATAAGCCAGGAGAAGAACATCTGTGAAATGTTGTATTTGTTGTTGTGGTTCAATTACTTAGTACTGTACTAGTGCAAACAAAAGATAGTCTAGCCATGTATGACTTTTTAACTAGGGCTATGTTATACTACTGTGTACAGTCACACACTACACTCTCAGGAAGGATAGGAAAGTTAATAATAACCACCAAAATAAAAATGTAATGGAAGTGGGGTGGACCCTATTTGCCATTAAATTATTTGAGCATCTCAGCATCCATGGAGCTGCTGCTGGCAAAGGGGGTGGATGGATGGAAGCAGTAAGCCAAATAGCCAATAGGAAAACCATGCAGGCCAATGGCAAAAGCAGGACACTACACAAAAAAGTGCCCCGCCCACATGGACACTCACAAATCACAAACAAGCCGGGGGCCTGGGAAACACCAGGAGCTGACAAAAGGCCTATAAAATCCAGGTAAAGTATGCATGCTAAAGCACACTGCTCTGCCTTTTTAATGCAACAAAATGGAAATACGAACATTCACAGGCCCCAAAAAGGTCTGCAGGATGCATGCATTGCACACCAACACACTAGACACATACAACAAAAGCATGTCTTTAAGACAACCAACATCAGAAAGGCCACTCCAAAAAACACACTTCCCCAACTCAATCCAATGCCATCCATGCCCTAAATGATGTCTAAAAATTCAACAGACCACACAGAAAACACTTGATTAATAAAGCTGTGGCTACCTGTTCTGATCCGAGTGGATGAAAAAGCAGGCCTGTTGGCAGACAAGGCCTGGCAAGCTTGTAGGCCTAGGCTTCAAAATGGCCACCAGCCACATGGCCAGGCCCAACAACATCAGAAAGGCCACCCCAAAAAAACACACTCCCCCCAACTCAATCCAATGCCATCCATGCCCTAAATGATGTCTAAATTCAACAGACCACACAGAAAACACTTGCTTAATAAAGCTGTGGCTACCTGCTCTGATCCTAGTGGATGAAAAAGCAGGCCTGTTGGCAGACAAGGCCAGGAAAGCTTGCAGGTCTAGGCTTCAAAATGGCCACCAGCCACATGGCCAGGCCCAACAACATCAGAAAGCCCACTCCAAAAAAACACACTTCCCCAACTCAATCCAATGCCATCCATGCCCTAAATGATGTCTAATTCAAAAGACCACACAGAAAACACTTGATTAATAAAGCTGTGGCTACCTGCTCTGATCCTAGTGGATGAAAAAGCAGGCCTGTTGGCAGACAAGGCCAGGCAAGCTTGCAGGCCTAGGCTTCAAAATGGCCACCAGCCACATGGCCAGGCCCAACAACATCAGAAAGGCCACCCCAAAAAAACACACTTCCCCAACTCAATCCAATGCCATCCATGCCCTAAATGATGTCTAAATTCAACAGCCCACACAGAAAACACTTAATTAATCAAGCTGTGACTACCTGCTCTGATCCTAGTGGATGAAAGCAGGCCTGTTGGCAGACAAGGCCAGGCAAGCTTGGAGGCCTAGGCTTCAAAATGGCCACCAGCCACATGTCCAGGCCCAACAACATCAGAAAGCCCACTCCAAGAAAACACACTTCCCCAACTCAATCCAATGCCATCCATGCCCTAAATGATGTCTTAATTCAACAGACCACACAGAAAACACTTAATTAATAAAGCTGTGGCTACCTGCTCTGATCCTAGGGGATGAAAAAGCAGGCCTGTTGGCAGACAAGGCCAGGCAAGCTTGCAGGCCTAGGCTTCAAAATGGCCACCAGCCACATGGCCAGGCCCAACATCAGAAAGGCCACCCCAAAAAAACACACTTCCCCAACTCAATCCAATGACATCCATGCCCTCAATGATGTCTAAATTCAACAGACCACACAGAAAACACTTGATTAATAAAGCTGTGGCTACCTGCTCTGATCCTAGTAGATGAAAGCAGGCCTGTTGACAGACAAGGCCAGGCAAGCTTGCAGGCCTAGGCTTCAAAATGGCCACCAGCCACATGGCCAGGCCTAACAACATCAGAAAGGCCACCCAAAAAAAACACACTGCCCCAACTCAATCCAATGCCATTCATGCCCTAAATGATGTCTAAATTCAACAGACCACACAGAGAACACTTGATTAATAAAGCTGTGGCTACCTGCTCTGATCCTAGTGGATGAAAGCAGGCCAGTTGGCAGACAAGGCCAGGCAAGCTTGCAGGCCTTGGCTTCAAAATGGCCACCAGCCACATGGCCAGGCCCAACAACATCAGAAAGCCCACCCCAAAAAAACACACTTTCCCAACTCAATCTAATACCATCCATGCCCTAAATGATGTCTAAATTCAACAGACCACACAGAAAACACTTGATTAATAAAGCTGTGGGTTACTGGCTACCTGCTCTGATCCTAGTGGATCAAAGCAGGCCTGTTGGCAGACAAGGCCAGGAAAGCTTGCAGGCCTAGGCTTCAAAATGGCCACCAGCCACATGGCCAGGCCCAACAACATCAGAAAGCCCACCCCCAAAAAACACACTACCCCAACTCAATCCAATGCCATCCATGCCCTAAATGGTGCTTGAAAATGAAATACATTTAAAAAACACCAAAAGAACAGTTGCTTCATCATGCACACACCCATGAGGCCATGCCCATGACTAGCTCGGGCCTACTACTGACTACTACTACCCACAACATTTAAAAAAAAAGGAATGATGATAGTTAGCAAAAATAAATTGTAGTTACAACAACTGCAATGCCCACAATCAAACAGACACAACAACCACTTACTTGTAAAATATCCTATTCAAAAAATCCTCAAATCCAATTGCAATGATGCAGCAGACAAAAAGAGTGATCTTTCCAGCTCAAAATCCAAAGTCAGAATGAGCAGGAGATGGACAAAGCACTGGGAGGAGCCTGCTGGACAGGAACAGGAAGTTGGAGATTCTGTGTCACTTCCTCCCTCTCCCCACCTTTTTAAAAAAGGACTCCTTTCACAAAAAAGGACAGCCAAATGTCAATCTGAGGAGTTGTTTTCATCCAAAATTATCATTTGCAGAAGGTTTCATGCTGCTAGAGCTGATATTCTTCTCCAAATTGAAAATTTTACATGTTTGAGTTCTCGAGCTTCACATTACTTCGGCCGGATGTCGATGGCGTGTCGAAAATGACATGATCGCGTTTTCTCGCTCCCTGTCGCATTGGATATGATGTGTTCGGGGTCTCTTTCTCCTTTTCGCGTTCGATTAGATGTGCCCGCATCCTCACGCTCTCACTCACGGTGTAGAATGACGTGTTCGAGATCTCAATCTTCTCATACTCGCGCAGTGCATGATCGCGAGAAGAATGACGTGATTGCGCGACAAATGACGTGATCGAGCGACAATGCGAGCGCGAACTGTTGCGAGACAGCGCAAAATGGCTACCAACAATCCAATATCTCGTGGAGAACGCGACCTGGTCGGGAAAACTTGTCAGCAAACGCGGGGATTCAGGTAAGGCGATCGCGCGCACGCGAGAATGTATTTTTTTACAGCGTGAGCAAGAAAGAAATTATCGCTAAGCTGCGGAATGCGGAAATTTTGACATTTTCGCGCTTTCCGCGGAACGCGAAAATGCCAAATTATCGCAATTTCCGCGAACGGAACGGAATTTTGGCCCAGGCCTAGTCACGAGGATACATATGAATAAGTGGATTGTGAACAACAGTTGCTTGCACTCTGTTGCTCCCATGCATTGGCAGTAAATCTTTACAGCAAATTTGAGCTATTCTCAGGAAATGTTTACCATGATTGGCACACATTTTGTGAAGTGGCATAATGGCATAGGAATTTCACGTAACTAGCATAATGTGAAATTCCCAAAGTTATGCAGCTTAATGTAAATTTCACCCTGGGCTGGTTTAGACCTACCAAAAGAGTTTATTGTGACAGGTCAAATTGCAATTTTTACTAGGGGCTGGTGGGATTTTGAATTCCGCCAGCGGAATTGGAGGAATTCAGTAATTCCTGTTACTCTCGTATTCTGGAATTACTAATAAATCCCACTACTCCACCAGTGGCGTTAATCAGCACTGTTTGTGTTTTAAAAAGGGCTGGAAGAGGGAGCAGTCCTTCTATGTTAAAAACACACTGCAAATTAAACTTTAATATGCAGTGGTTTTTAAACATAGGGTGACATCTCCCTTTTCTGGCCCTGTTTAAAAACTACTGGGTGCACTGCTGTACATACCCCTTGGTATACGCTTCTATAATGTTTTTATACTATGTGTATGTAAGGGCTCATGAGATATGCAGAGCAGTGCTTATTCCTCAGTGCCCTTACATACTCTGTAGTAATCACTGGGGGTGCTATGTCTTATGGCAAAATGAATCTCCACATCAATTTTTGGATGCAAGGGTGCATTTTGCGCTAAGAAAATACTGTGCTTTCTCACTGAATTTTATTGCAATTTCGCATAATTCTGTGGCATTCAATTCTACCAATTCCACCCACCCCTAGTTTTTACACTGCTCCCATCAGGCTGCAATGGAAGGCTTGAAGCCATGTTTGCATTACCACTGTAGTAGATGGCAAAATAGGCGTTGCAATCCACTTGTGTCATTTGACTACAGGGCCCTGGGTACACTTTGCACAATATACTAGGGACTGATATGCTAGTTAAATATGTCAATAAGAAATATACCAATTCAACCATATTACAGTACAGGCACTTTACAACTGGTTAGCAAGTTTTACAGCCAGCAAAAACAGACAAGGCAACAATCTGGGGACACCACCCAAAAAGTGGTCATTTCCTATAATACCACAAAACAAACATACACGAAATAGCCAATGTGCTTTTCCCAAACAAAGTGCAAACTTCTAACTGAAATTAAAACTAACTACTATCCTTAGAAAATAATTATTGACTTCAAGCAAGCAATGATTAGCATCATTTTAAAAATAAACTATACACACACATACAGCTATACAAGGGTGTTACAACTTTTTTAACCAGAGTATATGAAGACACTTCAAAAATTCAGCCCTAAGTTTAGGATTTTCAACAAGTGCTGAATTTGCCTATGAAACTAAAAAAAAGTGCTCTAGCATATGTCCCAGTAACTAAAGTAGCAAAACATTAGAACCTCCTAATACATTCACCCTACTACCAAAGACACAAAGATCAAGTAAATCCCATAATGGACTATTTTGAAGACACTTGAATTGGCAAACTGCACTGCTGTGACTGAAGAGTCCGAATCAAGCATTGTATAACATGGTGGAATGTATATGACATCATTACAGCACAATAAGCAAATTAAATAGCCCAGTGGAAGAATGGCACAATTCCTTCCAAGGGACAATAGGCAGAACCACACTACAAATTCCTACAAATATTAAAAACTAAGCATCGCTACCAATAACTTAGAAAACAATCTATACCCAACTAAATCCTAAAATATGAAACCAAAACAATAAAAGTATTATATACTACAATGGAAACTCCAATTATTTGCTAACAATTAAGACCCGCCATTCATAAACCCCATAGCAAGAACACTACTCTAAAAAATCGAAATTTACAAACCAAATAATTAATAAACAAAGAATTTTAAACAAAAAACACAGATCTAAATAACTTATTTGTATTTCAAAGAATTTTTGGTAATCATCTAAAAATATATATTTTGCAATAAACAAGTTCCCGTCTGACTGAAAAGCTGAAATTGCTATAGAATTATTAAATAAATGAATGAATAGTTCAGCAATCAAAAACAAATTTTTACATCACACCAGATGAAAAGTAACACATTATACAACAATATAATAACAGAAAGAACTTTAAAACATGTAAAGATTCCCTTTCCAAAAACATGTAAATATGATATATCTTAGGTTTTTGTAGCTGAAATCCATGATTTCAAAAATTCACAAAAAGTAATAAAAGAACCCATCAGAAATATGCACATTTTCAAACAATATGATAAAGTATCCAGTGCATAAAATAATAATCCCTGGGAAATGTCTAAACCCCAAAAATAAAATATCAAGCAAAGGCTCCAGGAAAAACAAAAAATAAAGGACATTAAAAGTAATATCAGTCACTACATACCCAATTTAAGGAGTTCATTACGATGCCCACCATTGTTGTGAGGATCGAGATCGCCCGCCATGCATTAGGGGTGGGCGGAATTTGCGAAATTCACTTTCGCAAACTATCGCGAAAATGTTAAAAATCTCCGCAAACACGCAGAAATATCGTGAAGACGCGGAAGTTTTTTTCCCGCCCGTTCGCGGTATTTTCTGCGTGGTCGCGGCTCGCCAACTTAACCATGCGGTTGCTCACAGGCGCGAGATCTCAATCATCTCATACTCTCGCGGTGCATGATCGCGAGAAGAAAGACATGATCGCGCGATGAATGACGTGATCGCATGACAAATGAAGTTAATGCGGGCGCAAACTGTCGCGAGACAGCGCAAATGGCTACCAACAATCCAACATCTCGTGGAGAATGCCCCCGGTTCGGGAAAACTTGTCGGCGAACGCGGGGATTCAGGTAAGGCGATCGCGCGCAAGCGAGAATGTATTTTTTGACAGCGCGAGCAAGAAAAAAAATTACGGTAAGATGCGGATTGCGGAAATTTTGACATTTTCGCGAGCGGAACGGAAATTTTGCCCAGGCATATCATGCATGCGGTGGTCCGCACACCAAATTAGGATGCGTCTGCCATCATGGCAGTTGCATCTTGCAATTTAACATTGCAATGGGTGCTTCTGACACAGTGCCTGCCACTTAGTGCAGTGAAATGTAGGGGGTACCATGGGTACCCCCAATGCACCCACATCTCCCCCAACCCAAGGGGGACCCTCAACGGGCCCTCAAAGCCAATCCCCACCAGCCTTTCCTTGGCGGTTTTTGCCGCCATGGAAAGGCAGGCTGTAGCAACCATCGTAATTTGGTGGAAGGTGCCTGCTAGGCACCACCACCACTTTACGTATGCAGAGCGTTCCACCAGGCAATCATAACGATTGCCTGTGGCGGGCAGTCTTTGCAACTGCCACTGTCGTGGTCAGATTCCCCGCCATCGCAATGTGGTGGGGGATAATTGCTTCCCAATGTCGGAAGGCCCGCCACCTCACTGCTGGCAGTGGCAGGTCTTCCGCTTCGTAATGACCCCCTAAATTCCTTTTTTTTTTAATGGTGTCCACAAGAGGGAAAAATCCAGGAGTTGACTTAAAAACTTGTAAAAAACAGAAACTGCCCACCCACATAAAACAATAACCCCTTACACCTAACAAATCAGAAAATAATAACTCTAAAAACACATGCATATAATATATTTCCAAAAAGCATTGCATTAAAGTATTTGCAGCACATTAAGGATTACTTCACTATACTACAGTAACTAAAACTGGAACATAACATTTCACTACTCAGCAATTACAAAATATAAAACTATATTAATTATACTAATCCTAAGCGCATTACCCCCAACCACAAATCTCACAATAAAAAACTTAAAATCACTTTTAACTTAGAGCAGGAATGTGGAACCGTGAACATACAGAAGCTCAAACAACCCAAAATCAGGCAGATAAACTAAAATATATAAAATGGACACTAAATGAATTTAAAAACAAAGATTAAGACTGGACAGAAAGAAATACAAAATATGTTTATTTCTTTTTTTGTGGAGTAAAAAAATATTGTTTTAAGTGTCAAAAAAGACACCTTTTAAAAAACATTATTGAATAACAAATCTAATAAAAGGTTTATAACATGTTAAAAATAAAGCCATACATGTTAAATTTTTTGGGAAACATAAAAATATGAATATATCCTAAAAATGTGAAACAAATGTAAAAAGGTTTATTTATAATAATGAATGTATGATGGAACTATAATAAAAATATGTTAAAAATCTCATTGAATATAAAACGTGAAAAAATAAAATGAATTGACTGTATATAAAAAAAGTGCTTCCAAAGAAACAACTTATGTTAACTAACCAATGTCTCATAATTTTAAATAAAATGCAATACTGCATTTACTATTCCCACTACAATGCCACACTGGGGAAAGGGCTGGACTTTAAGGAGGGTACATTTAGTTTTCCTACTCTTACCTAAGCTTTAATGAGGAAAGAAGTGGACTTTGATGGGTTTACATTTACTATTCTCACTCCAATCTAAGGGCATTATTAAGATGTCGGGCATTCAGTCTGCCAGCCAATATTTCGGCAGCTGGGAGCCCGCATGATGTGCATACGGTGGTCTGACTGCAATATTTGGATTAGACTGCCAGGCTTGCAGCCAGAAACTCATCAGAACCACAGTGGGGCATGCTGCTGCAATGGAATAGGGCCACAGCACATGACGCCACTATGAAGAACCTCCTGAACATCCATGTATTGTGTGCCATGTAACATGTTGTGCATGGCACACAGTGCACGGAGGTAAGTGGAGGCACTACATGTGCCCCAAGGGACACTTTGCATTGGCCTATGACAGTCAGGCCGGGTTTGGGGGCTTCCTGATCCCTTTCCCACAACCTTTTCATGGCAGGGTTTCTGCCATGAAAAGGCTATCAGAAAGGAATATCGAAATTCCGACGGCGGTGCCTGCCTTAGCACCACCACCATTCTGGGACACTTCTCCGACCGCCACACCGTCAAGGTCTATGATCCTGGCAGAGGCACTGGTCTTGTGTCTGACAGATGTGGGTCCGACTGTCGGTTTCTTCATACGGCGTATAGTTTGAAAGACTGTCAGGAGTCAGACCGCCACCAATGGCCATAATCATGCCCTAAGTCACATTTGGAAGAGCATTGGATTTTCCGTGAGGCTAGATTCACAATTCTCACTCCACTCTAACCTACATTGTGGAAAGCATCAGACATTGAGGGTGATGGATTTACTATTCCCACTTCAATCTAAGCTACAGTGGGAAATGTTGAGCTTTGAGGAGATAGATTTTCTATTCCCATGCCATTCTTAGCTACACTGGGTAAAGGTGGACTTTGAGGAGAAAAAGATTTACTATTTCCACTACATACTGTACCATATTTGGGGAATGGTTGGACAGGAGAGGGGTAGATTTACTATGCCCATTTCAATCTAAATACATTGAGGGGAGGATTGACATTTAAGGGGGTGGCTTTGTTATTCCCACTCCAATCTAAGCTACATTATGGAAAGTGGTCAACTTTGAGGGGTAAAGATGCACTATTCCTACTCTAAGTTACATTGGGGAAAGTGCTACACTCTGATGAGGGTAGATTTACTATCCCTAATCCAATCTAAGCTACATTATGGAAAGCTTTGGACATTGAGAGGGGTAGATTTACTATTCCCACCCCAGTCCTAGCTACATTGAACAAATACTTTAACTTTGAATAAAATATTTTAAAACATAATACATGTAAACATATATTTTAAACAAGGAAAACACTGAAAAAGGATGCCTTACATTTCTCTAAGTACCCAGGTAAATATAAAATAAAGTAATTGAAAACAAAATATTATTTTTGTATTTTGTATTTTGCACCCAAAAAACAATATTTCTAATCCAATGCCCAAATTTGAGAATTAGCCACCATATTGATAGAAGTAAACAGATCAACCCACCATTGCAGAGTAGATGAATGGCATCAATCAAAAAATTATTCAGGAAGAAATAAAAGCCTAATAACCAACAACTGTACCAACTGATATAACCTATTACCCCAACCCCCACCTTCCCCAGGAAATGCTATATATAATCCAGCCATGCACCAATTATGAAAAAAGAAAATGAGCATCCAGCAAGCAACATTTCCAGGTCCTTATAGTACAAGCCACAAAGCAAAATCCTCCTCCTCCGATTACTGGGATGACCCCTGGCCCTCAATCAATAAGGTCCAGTATTTTCCATCTCAGAGGCGTCATGGTGCCCAGGAGGCCTCAGCACAAGATCTTGTTCAGCAGTGGCATTTTGACTGCAAACCGTAAGGCACATCTTTCTTCTTCTAGTAAAAGTTATTAAGAGCTTGGCCGCCCCCAGGCATTGCAGAACCATATCATCTAACACAAAAGGGTCAGTTGCTTGGTCAACCCTCTAAGGTTGTGTCAGTGTCATTCATCAGGACTGAAGTCACCATATTTGCTAAAAAAATACAATCAAAGTAGTAGAAGTGTTAAGTACTACCTGCATCTGATGTGTATATTAGTTGTCGGGTGTCTGCCTCAGTCGTATGGAATGTAGGTCTAAATAGTAGATTTTTGTAAGTGTAATTATAAAGCCAAGCCCTTATTGCACTTGCAAAACTACAAATGCATTGGCAGCTAGGCTAGACAGATTAAAGGCACGTCATCAACCTTTGGCAATACAGAGGCCAAGCCAACCACCTCCATCTGTTTCACTAACAACCAACAGTGCCAGTTTCAGTTCCAGTCCATCAATAAATCCCCACACCATTGCTCAGGTCATTTGTTGTATGCAATTGTGTCAGGGAGAGAAGGCAGGGCCAAGTGATTCCAGAGGAAAACCTTAGCATGGAGACAATGCAAGGTAATACCAGAGCATTCAAAGTATAACTGAGGCCACTAAATACCATAGGATAGGAGATAGACAAGAACAAAGTTTGATCAAAGTAAAGCATGTACTTGTATATGAGCAAGACTTCTCTTAGTAGCTTGGGTAAAGCCCTTTTGACCTGACACAAGCAGATTGCTCCTAACAACATTCATACAGCAAAGTCATAGTGGGGCCTGTTGGATAGAGGCTGTTTTACTCAGTGCAAGGTGGACCGAGACAGAGAACAACACTGAGACAGGTAAGACTCTCAAGGAACTGGGCGCAACAACAGAAAGCTTTCCCTTACCTGATCAGAACAGAGACCAAGCCAGAGGTCACACTGTAAACGGATACGGACAGCTACAACTGTGGACTGAATTTTGTGGAACAGAAAACCACAATGGAAAGAATAACCAGAACATAGGGCAGACAAGACAGCAAAGAGACAGGGAGAAAGCCAAGTCAAGGAGTTAAGGGCTTCAGAAATCAAGAACAGCAATACCGGAATCAATGGCAGGCTGTGCCCAATAGGCATTGGAACATGTAATGTCCATTGACACAAGGTAATTGGAACTAGCATCCAAAGCAAGTAATTCAATGATGTAGCGTACAGGCACAGGAACAATTATTGCCCTGCTGGTACATGGGATAAACACAAGTATTCAGAACAAGGACAGAAGGGAAATTCAGAAAAAGAAAATAAAGGGAACCGCTGCAAACTAAGTGAATATGTGGTTAGAAGCATAACAGGGAAGACACAGAAATTAGGATATCAGGTTTGAAAGGAAGGTGAGACTAAGAAACAAGAGAAACACATAAACACAATGCTGCTCAGGGCAGTCACAGGAAAACAGAACAAAGCAAAAAGCAGTAGTAGGAATCAGGAACTTCTCTCGAGGTTTCAAGGATTCAGCAGTGCAGGCACCTAGAGAAGAAAGCAGGAGCTCCCAGCAACAGCGGTTGAAGCACTAGTTCTGAATGCAGAAACCTTAAATACCTCCTCCCAACTCACACCCACACAAGGGATTGTAATTCAGAAAAAGGTGTGAACAGGCTGCAGCACAGTGCAGGTGAAAGCAGTAAAAGTCCCTCCTCCAGCTCTGGGCCTGAAGGAATGCACAGATTTCCAGGAAGCAACCGGTAGGCAGAACGAAAATCAGGAGTGAATAATGGATCGGATCTGGTGTAACAATAAGACCAGAATTTGTGCAAGGAGCACATGGGCATGCTGCAAGAGGTAAGACAGAGTTCGAAGTATAATATGATTCACCAAAAGTCTCCTCTCCAGCTCTCATGGTAAGATGAGGCATACAAGTGCCATAATGCATTAGTGGTTGATAAATAAACCCTGTAATGGAATCTGTAGAGGGGCTAAGTTCCAAGAGAGTTTGAACACTGAAGTTCAGCACAGATTTCAAATTAGTATTCATGAAAGAATCACACTAACATGAGATCCTCAAGTAGCACCACCCGATGGCAGGATCCTGACAAATCGTGCATCAGATGCGTGAACTCTGAAACTTCACCAAACCGGTAGTAGTACATCTTTACTGATAGAAGTTCCATATTTGACCATCCCTGCTGATGTATATTTGGGAGACATTTTCTGAACATACCAAAACCAAAGAGTACAAGAATGTAAAAAAAGTATATGGAATCAATCTTGCAGATAGTTTAAGAATAAACACCATCAAGAGGGAAAAGAATAAACAAGCATTGGCAGTTAATGCTGCTACAATACCATCTGACGTTATCACAATATAATACCAACACTCAGCCTGAACTGCTGAACTGATTTACACCAAATTTGGCAAAAAGGGAGCTCTTGGTTCAGAAAGCACTCTTTTTGTTAAATGGTGTGAATCCATTCAGTAGTTCCTGAGAAATTTTCAAGTTTTCTCAGATATACAACTGTGGCCACGGTGGGTCCGCGAACCCTCCGGATCTCGTGCCTGAGATCTGATTGGCTGCCAAAACTTCAAACCAGGAAGTATTGGCAGCCATCTTGTGACCCGGTTGAACTGAGTCACAAGAAACAAAGTTAAAAAAACAAGAAAAGGTGGCAGGGTAGAAACACCCTGACCCCCTAGGACTGTCCAGGGCCCAAAAAAGCATTTTTTGAAGAAAAAAATCTTCGGATTGACAGTGGTTTGGCAAATCTGGCTGAAAATTTGAAAAAAAAGGAAGCGCTTCATTTACTTTAGGCCCCTGGGTGGGCCAGGTCCCAGTGGCTATTAAAAATAGTGATGCCACGGCCCATGAAGGCCCCTGTAGCACCGTGGACCGCCAACTCCCTGGGGCTAATATTTGGAAACCCCCCTGCAGCACCAGGGACTGCCACCTCCCCGGGGATAATTTTTGGAAACCTCTCACACAGTTCCAGGGACCACAACCTCCCTTGGGCGCATAGTGTGAAATGCAGGGGAGGCACACACCCCCCCACACCCCCGGGGACTGACACCTCCCCAAGGCTATGTTTAAAAAAATGAGTGGGGGGCTCCAGTACCCCCACACTGCCCTGGGGACCATCACCTCCCCAGGGCTATTTAAAAGATGGGAGGGGAGCCACGCGGCCCCCCTCCTGGAGCCGTACATACACTGGGGCCCGCCACCCCACAGAGCCTGCTCCAGCAATGTCTCGGGGAGACCTCCCCGGGACATTACAGTTTGCTATGGCTTGGCTAGAGCACTGCTCCCCCCAAGACATAGCAAACACTGCTTCACTTCATGGAAGCGAGAGCATTGAAAAAATGCTCTTGCTTCCATGAAGCGGAGCAGAATTGCTTTTGGGCAGAGGAAGCTGCATGTTTGCAGCTTGAGGCTCCTTCTGCAGTCCCTAACAACTTGGCCAAGTCCCGGGGGATGGGGTCCATGGGGCCGAAAATGGCCTGAGAGGTTGGGCCACTCAGCCCTCCTCCCTTTTTTAATAAAAATATAAAAATGGCCAGGCTACAGGGGATGGGATCCTTGGGGCCGTAATCGGTCTGGATAGCGGGGCTGTGTGGCCACCCTCCCTTAAAATAAAGTACATTAAAAAACAAATGGCCTGGCCTCAGGGGATGGGTCCCCGGAGCTGAAAATGACCTGGGGGCGCTCATCCCCCCACCCTTAAAAATAAAAAAATTAATAAATTGGCCAGGACTCAGGGGATGGGCTCTCTGGGGCCAAAATCGGCCTGGGCAGGGGGCCACACAATCCCCATCCCCTTTTTCATTAAAAATATAAACAAAGGCCTAGCTTCAGGGCCGAAATCGGCCTCGGTGGCCTTTTTAATGTAACAATATGAATAAAAATGGGTCAGGCCCCGGGGATGGGCTTCCTGGGGCCCAAAAGGGTGTAAGTGCAGGCGGCCCACACAGCCCCCCTTCCTAAAATACAAAAAAAAAGTATGCCAACAACTCACCGGAGGCTCTCTTTCTACACTACTCTGCAAGGGCGCCTCCTGGTGCGCTCTTGGTTGAGGTCCCTTTCGCTGCTGATGGTCCTTAGCCGCCATCTAGCCCACCTGTTAACTCAGTAAGATCCACATAGTGGCATTACTGAGAGGTGGTTGGAGGCTAACCCCTTTTTACACAACTCTGCAAATGTGCCTCTTGGCGCACTGCTGGTGGGGCGATGAGGTCCCCTTGTGTCCTGAGGACCTCAGGACTAAAGTGGACTTCATCCCCCAAGCAACAGTGTGCCAGGAGGCATGTTTGCAGAGTGGTGGAGAAAGGAGGTGTGGCCTCTGACCATCTCTCAGCAATGCAGTTGTGTGGGTGTGTGTGTGACAGGAAGGCTAGTTGGCCCCAAGGGACCCTCAAGAGACAAGGGAACTTCATACCACAAATAGTAGTGCACCAGGAGGTGCGTGTGCAGAGTGATGGAGAAAGGGGCGTGGCCTACAACCACTTCTCAGCAATCACACTGCGTGGGGCTTACTGGAGGTAACAGGTGGGCTAGTTGGCCCCTGAGGACCCTCCGCTGCGAAGGGGACTTGGTCCCCCTACCAAGAGAGCGCCAGGAGGTTTGTTTGTAGAGTGGTGGAGAAAGGGGGTGTGACCTGCTATTGGAACTCAGCAATCCTGCTGTGTGGGACTCACTGGAGGTAATAGGAGGGGTAGTTGTCTGCCAAGGATTGATGAGAAGTTGTCAGAGGCCACGCTACCTTTCTCCACCACTCTGCAAATGTTCCTCTCGATGCACTACTAGTTGGGGGATAAAGTCCCATTGGCTCTAGAGGGGCCTTTGGGACCAATAAGCCCTCCTGGGACTTCCTGTAAGTCTTACGCAGCAGAATTCCTGAAAGCTGGTTGGGACCCAGCACCCTTTCTCGTTCTCCACCACTCTGCAAACGTGACTGCTAGTTAAAAAACCTTGGAAATTCACCAAAAAAACCCAAAGGTTACAGCAACGTTATAGTTAGCCAATACAATTTAAAAAAAATTGAAATTCACTTAAAAAACCAAAGGTTACAGGGATGTTATATTTAACAAATAACATTTATAAAATCTTAGAACTTCACTAAAAAAACAAAGGTTACAATGACATTATAGTTACCAAATAGGCATGAGGAGGCCACACCTGACTCATATTTGTTCCAGGGCCATCAATATGGTTCAGGGCAAAACTTCAACTCCAACAATGCAGCTTGATGAACCGCCGAAGTGTGGAATGCTTGCAGCTTGGATATTATTTGCTTGCTATGAGTTGGATGATGTATGTGAGTGTGGTCAGGAGGAATTTGCAGCTCAGATGACAAAAAACTGCCTCCCTTGCCCCTACTTCCAGCCACACTTCACCAAATCTGGCTGAAACTGGAGACGACAGTAAGAGTGACCCTGTCTCTCCCTGTCTCAGCCCAGTGGAAGAATGGCACAATTCCTTCCAAGGGACAATAGGCAGAACCACACTACAATTTCCTACAAATATTCAAAACTAAGCATCGCTACCAATAACTTAGAAAACAATCTATACCCAACTAAATCCTAAAATATGAAACCAAAACAATAAAAGTATGATATACTACAATGAAAACTCCACTTATTTGCTAACATTTAAGACCCGCCATTCATAAACCCCATAGCAAGAACACTACTCTAAAAAATCGAAATTTACAATGTTTTAGTGCCTTACTGTAGTTCAGCCACCAAATTTTCTCAAGGATCTCATACTGAGGCATATAAAAGTTAAACTCCAGCACGTACCAAGGAGCAGATGCTTTAGTGCAGCAAGGCTTACTAGATTTCATTGGTGCCACATTGGCATGAGTACTAGCGACCTAGAAGGCAAAATTATCTGTACTATGTTCCCTAGAAGAACCATGCCAAAAATAATAAGGAAGCGCATGAAAGAGCTTAGGCAAGGAAACTTTAGACCACTGCCAGGTAACCTTGGGGGCAGAAGCGTATTAAGCACGAAGGGAGGGGATTGGACCAAGAAG
This sequence comes from Triturus cristatus, assembly GCF_964204655.1. Taxonomy (NCBI): domain Eukaryota; kingdom Metazoa; phylum Chordata; class Amphibia; order Caudata; family Salamandridae; genus Triturus; species Triturus cristatus. The sequence continues at coordinate 722,056,095 of NC_140588.1, forward strand.
AATGACGTACATCTAAGTGACAAGTACTTGGAAAATGAATGTGGTGGAAACCTTAACATTGGGACTGTTCTTAAAAAAGAGGTCAAGAATGTGTCCACCAAGGTGGGTTGATGAATCCACCAATTAAAATAAGCCTTCTGCAGCACAGGATTCAAGGAGAGGGGCTGTATAAGAAAGATGTAGATAGTGGAAGAGGTGTGGCGCCGCGGCCAGGGTGACTGCCTCCGGAATCTGGGGATCACGGTTCGATCCCCGGCACCGGCGGCAGATTAGCCCAGCACCATGTGACTCTGGGCAATAGCTTGCTTAATCTTCTCGACGGTCCCCAGTGCCTAGAGACCCTTACGGGTGATTGTTCGCTCTTTACAAAGGAGGATTATTATTAGTCTATACAAACAGTAAAATCACCCCGGATGAGAAAGTTGGATAATTAATCTATATCTTGATCAATTAAATTAATAAAGAGCTGAAATGAGCAACGGGACCATGTAGGCAGTAGATTTAGGGCCACATTATCAAGAACTGCGATAACATTATCGCCGGTTTAGCGGCAGGAAACTGCCGCTAAAGCAGCGATAAGGGGCTTGATAACATGCCCTTATGAATTCCAATAGAAGCCAAGTTTTGATGTCCTTCACACCAGAAGCTGGGCTTCTATTGGAATTCACAGGGCATATTATCGAACCCCTTATCGCTGCTTTAGCGGCAGTTTCCTGCCGCTAAACCGGCGATAATGTTATCACCGTTCTTGATAATATGGTCCAGAGTTTCCAAAAGAGGAGCAGAAGAGTGATACAAGGAATTGGAACGGGGGTATTTCTGCAAGGGTAGCGGGAGGAAGAGGAATGAGAGAGACCAGAAAGAAGTCTTGGAAGGTAATTCAATTCGTCCACTTATATAGGACATGGGCTCAATTTGAAGAATGTTATTGTGTGTACGCAGTGCAGTAGTATTATCTGGTGCAGAGGTGTTATGAAGCCAAGTTAGCAGGAGAAAGAGAATGTTGCAATAAGTTTAGTGTTTGTACGCAGTGCAGTTGCATTACCTGGTTCAGAGTTGTTATGTAACCAGGTTAACACGAGAAAGAGAATGCTGCAATAATTTTACAGTTTGTGTGCAGTTCAGAGGTGTCGCATAAGTAAGTTACCATGATAAATAGAATGTTGCAGTTTATAATTAGAAGTGGTTTTAATTATCTCACTGGATTGCTACATGCGGAAAGGGTGTTGAGAAGCAAACAGCATATGGGTGAGTGATCATGTGACCCACAGTGGGGTGGCCAGACATGAGAATGGTGGAGTGTCACACAGAAAAGCGAAGTTAGGAGATTGCAAGGGTTTAGCTATACTAGAGGCAAGCAGAGAGGATTTAGGACAAGTAGCATCATTAGAAATGTGAGTGATTCGAGATGCATGTGAAACACAGTTTGTGACGCTGGCCCGGGACGCAGCTGGGTGTTCCTTAGTTGTGCTCATGGTACCATTATCCTTAGGAGGCCTTCTTTAAGGTGAAATGGTGGCATACTAGGGGCTCCCTGCATTGCAACTAGATGCTCTTGAAACCGGTTCCTGCTGCAGAAACGCACATTGCTCCCGAATACGACCTGAAATGAAGCCCTCGGTCTGCTATGTTGGCTGGGCGACCCAACTGCTAGGAAATCAAAGAAATTCTTCCAAACAACTAAATAAACAGATAATAATTAAAATAATGACCAAGAGTTATTGCACAGTAAATTAAACAAGTTAAAATTAGTGGCACAAGGGTCAGGGAACCGCAACTACAAGGAAATAAAAGAGGCTGTGGAAAGTACAATTCTTGAATGAAGGAAGCTCAGGGGAATCGCTGAGGCAAAGTTAGACAGTCAAAGGCAAGCCCTGATCAATGCCCACATGGACAGGCAGCAAAATAACCCCTCCTAAAGGACCAACAAAATGGTGTGTTCAACAACCTCATTGGCCTGCAGTTAAAAAGTGCTCAGCCACATCTTAAGGTCCTTACCGTAACAAGGGCTGGAGTTTATAAGTATTTCTATTCCCCAGCCAACGGTATTCGTGGTGATGGAGAATGCGTGGTGTAAGCTGGAGTGATATGCACACAACTGACCACTGAGCAGGTTGGTTATTAACAAAGGTACGCTTGCTTCAGCGACGGTCCTCTTTTATTGCCTGGAGACAATTACTGAACAGTATACTATTACGTATAGGTACATACACAAGTGTTTCATTACAACGAAGTAATAGAATATGACAGTCATAGGTCTCTCTAGCAGAACACTCTTGGGATGTGCTCTGCTTGTTCATGCAATCAAATTATGTTGTATATCTCAATGACAAAAATTGCAAGTGCTTTAATTTAATGTGAACACGTAATAGACCATATCTCCAGGAACACACATCTATCATCGTGCATCTATTAAATGTTAACATTCAAGTTTCTAACCTCTCCTTTTTACTCTCCTATTAGTGTATATGGACTATGCACTGGCGTGTGTGAAGCCTATTTTGCTGATAAATTTCCATTTTGTGTATCATACAGCAAAAATGTGCTTATTTGATCTTCTTAATAATAATGTTGTGCACTGTGTCGCAGGGTAAAATACAGGTTTCCCTCAAGTATGGTTTGATGATCTCCCCTCTAGCTGGCAAGAATAGGAGTGTGCACCAATACAAATGCAGCATCCATCTATACATAAAAGTATTACCAGACCACGAAATTGGCCAACTGAATGACTGCTTGCCACAGTTAAATCAAGGATGCACAAAACCTGACTCAAACTGAACCCCAACAAGAGTGAGTTTTTCCACTTTGACAAATACAGCCTCTGGAGCCACATTGCATGAAAAAAAAACATCTAACACCACTTGACCTTACTCTTCAATGTGATTCTTTTGCTTCGGTAAGTGCTGGTTCTAACCCACTCTGAGGTAGTTAACACCTTACTGGCCGGCATCCATTAGGACCCTCTTCACTCCACTCAAGATTGTCATGCACGCAGATAGCCATCTCATTAAAGGCATTCACAGGCATGGCAAAATTCGCCAAAATTTATAAAATGCGAACAGCTTCCATTGTTCACACAAAAAACATTCACGATCTACCTTAGGTTGAACCTTCAAAACATGGAGGAGTTGCAATGTTGGGCTGAAAGCGAGGAAAAGGAAGAAGGCAATGATAAGACAACTAACATGCACCTGATGAGTGCCTACAATACGAAATGTCATCACAGTTTATCTACAGTAGACCACCTTCCTTCTTAAGTTCTGGAAAAACAGAATTCTTCTACCAGTACAACTGATTCATTTCCATAATCTGAGATGGTTTTATGCTTTTATCCCCACCACTCGTTTCCCTTTCCTATATGTACCCATCTCCACCACAAGTCCACTCTTTTCTCTTCCATCTGTCGCCACTATCGGCCTGGCGTACCCTAATCAATCAATTCAATTCTTTATTATGTTTCAAAACTCAAATTGAGGTTAATTAGCGAAGATAATCACAAAACAAAACAGATTTTTACATTATAAATATAAAAACTATTTAACATAAAAAGTTGTTCATTAAAATGTCAAACAACTCATTACTAAATTGTAAAGGAAATGCAGTAGCATTTCATGAAAATTCAATTTCCCACAGACATAGTCCCAGTCATAAGAACAACAGAGGATATAACTTGTTTAAAAGCAAAGAAAGAGAATGTACATTTGTGACGGAAACTTCATTCAACCTAGCAGCAGCAGCAGATGAGTGCAAAATTCAGCAAATGGTACAGGAATACTAAAAGAAACAATATTAAAGAAGAGGGTAACAGATAACACAATGACACTGGATTTTAAAATGCAAATGCAAATCTTTTACCGCAACAAATAATTAGAATTAATAATGTACACAATTCCATAAAAATACAAGAAGAAAGTGAGGGACCTAAGAACAATTAATCAAACACGCAAGAAGAAAAATTCATTCAATCTAGCAACAACAGTTGAGTGCAAAATTCTGCGACTGATATAGGGATACAAGAAGAAACAACTTAGGAAAATGAAGACGGACAACACAATGAATTTGGATACAGTTATAATTCCTTTACCGCAACAAATAAATAGAATTCATTATGTGCACAATTTCATAAAAATACCAGAAGAAAGTGATTGACACAAAATCAATTAGTCAAATATGAACTAGGAATAGGAAATATGTAACTGATAGACAGAGCCCAAGCCCCATAACTAGGGCAAAAACATAAGTAATAATTGAAATTGGAAAGTGATAAAAGGAAACAAATGTCCTACCTCCTGCCATGAAATCCTCCTATCTAGGTGGGGTTTGGTATAGATAATTTATGGTACTTTTATGAGTTCTTGAACCTTACTTACTCTCTAATAGTAAAATATTAACAAACAGACTGAAACAAATTTAAAAACACCTTAAAAAAATGTGAATATTTTTGAGCAAACAAATCCATTCTTTGGGAAAAGTAGAAATTCACGAGCTGTTTCTACAGTTTTGAGGCTATTCTGTATCAACAGTGGACATAACAAACGCCGGTGATGAGGTAGTAGAGCTGGGCATACAAACAGTATATGATCAATGTTCTGGGTGCCCAGATTCCACAAATTACAGTATTTCCCTGTGCTCGAGGGGGGGACCAACTTGCCATTAACTCATTTAAAGCTAAAAGTTACATATGAAATAAAAACAACAAACAGCGACCCCGTGATCTAGATTCCAAGATAAATATTTCTGGCCATCTCTCGGGTTACAGGAGTTAACTACCGTCTTCAATCTTTCCATCAGTCGGCAACACTTGAGATCTCTTTTGTGACTAATAATGCAACAAGTGCTTTTTATGAAAGCTTTAAGTTACAAGGGTGAAAGAGAGAGCACAAGCTCCTCTAGTGTGCAAAAAAACATTTAATGCTGAAGTGGTCACGTGCAAACGAGTATTCGTCTACCTTTGCCCCAAAAATCTCTCGACTCATAAAGCCCCTTACAGTATTCGAGTCGCTATTCTTTGGCAGACAACCCCACCAGATCACTCTAGCTAATCCTTGAGCAAATTAACTTATCAAACAAAATTCCAGGCAAATGGATGGAGTCAGGACCAGAGTATTAAAGTTATTTATTTTGTCAAGGAAGCTCCATTCTTCTATTTGAATTGATTCAATAGCATAAAGAAGAGTAGGTGGGACCTTTGCTTTAAAAACCAACAACATGTGCAAAAAGTGCTTTCGGACCATTTAATTATAGAATCTGCGTAAGCAGTTAGCATGTGACATTGCTTTACTAGATCTGTGGTCAATGTCGGATTTGTTCTTGGTCTTACCTGCTATCATTTTGCCCAAATAAAGATAGGACTCTACAGTCTCAAGTTTCTCGGAGCCTATGCTCTAAACAAAGTTGCAGGCTTTCCTGTTCTTTCTATTTCTCAAAAACCTTTTGAGGTGTTTATCTTCAAGTACTGTGGCATTGTGTATTTCTGTAGAGCCTTCAGCTTCCTATTCAACACTATAGGAGTCAGATCCATAATTATGATATTGTCTGCATTCATTAAACCCGGAAATGGGTTGTTCCCTATCTTTGGTGCATCTCTCTCTTGGGAAGAAACGCAATCAGATACATCAGCTACATGTAGAGTGAAAAGGATCGGAGCCTTGCTTCAGGCCGTTTTTTGTAGGAATTATGGCCGAAAGTTCTTGATCTCCTCCTAGTAGAACAGGAGACCACATATTGGAATTCAGAGCTATAACGAGAGATAAGAGTGGGGGGGGGGGCACTCCCAGTTTTTGAAGTGTTTTCCAGAGTGTTGGATGATCTATCTTATCAAAAGCTGTTGTAAAATCTATAAAAGCCACAAATATGTGTGACTTGTGAGTTAGAGTGTACTTCTCTTTGATTAATTTCAACGTACAAATATCTATAGTACAATCTTTCCTAAATCTGGTTTGTTCTCAAGGTAGAATTTTCTCCTCAAGCACCCAATCATTAAGACAATCCAGAATGCTGCGTGCAAAAACTTTCCCAAATGATCCTTATAGGGCTATTTTCCTATAGTTGACTAGGTGGTGCCTAAGCCCCTTTTTAAAGAGTGAAATTAAAATAGTACCAGACCAGGAGGGGGGGGGAATCTTTCCTAGCTGGTAGCAATAGTTAAAGAGAGAGGCAAGAAGTGTGGCCCAAAGCGGAGGCTCTTTCTTTATCAAAGACATGGGAATTTGGTCTGGGCACATAGCTCCTGAGGTTCTCATTCTTTTAATGAGACCTACAAACTCACACCCTGATAAGCAATGCTAGTCGACAACCGAGTAGAAGGATTACTTGAAGGGGTAGGGCTTTCTATAGAATTTGGATTAGCTGAGTACACATCTATTAAAGCTTCCTGTCTTTCTCTCCTATGGGGTAGGGAGAGATTTTGCCACTTCAGCCACTGCAATCAGATATTATTTCCCAGTACTTTTTGGCATTGTTCTTTGAGGTCCTCTTGGCGGATCCAATTAGAGTCTTCCTTTTCTTTCCTAAGAGAGCGTTTTTTCCTGAATATTTTATTTAGTGGGAAGATTAGTTTGCGGGGATCAGGGGAATAGTTCAAGAACTGGGCCCTCACTAAGCAACTTATTTCCCCTTTTAAGTGAAGTAAAGACTTAGGCAGTGGCCTATGCCAAGGAGTTACTGAATTGACCTTACACGGTGCAACTAGGGAAGCCATATGGCAAACAAAGGAAACTGGTGGATCTAACTGATAAGAATGTTGGTTTCCTGCCATTGTGAGTTGCTGGTCATCTATCACTATTAATAGAGTCTCTTTTAATTTAGAGGCTGCTTTAATATTCAAGTGGATTCTGCCATGTGTTTTATTGAATCCTACAGAACAATTTTTAAATTCCAAGCGCTTACTTCTGTTAAAATCACCTCAAGCTGACAGGAGATCAGCATATGGTCGCTAAAGGAATTGTCCACAACAGAAGTGACAGCTTATGAAATGTGTCTGTAGATACGATTAAATAGTCAAGAGTAGAAAACCCAGAGCGCAATTTGTGGGTGGTTTTTACAGGGATATCATTTTCTAGTCTCCCATTACCAATTAGTAAATCTGTATTTCTTAGGCATTCTAGAAGTGTCGCCCTCTTTTATCTAATCAACTATTGTTAGGAAACGACACGGGAGGAATTTTTAAAGCATCCTCTTTTTGGTTATTTGCAAACAACCTTATACCATGGCTTGAGACTTTAGCGTTCATGTCGCCTACCAAAAATAGATGCAGACAATTTTCTCTTGCCATGGCAGAAGAGATGAAAAGGAAAAGCTCTTCTATTAATTAGGAATAAGCGGAACCGGGGGGGATATAAGCATTTACAATTAGCAAAGACACCATACTTTCGAATGTCTCCCTAAATCAATTGTGAACTCCTGGATTATATTAGATTAAAATCATGACAAATATCTTTATACACCCACTTAGTGTTGGTCACATAAAGGGCCCAATGACCCTGAAATGTCACAGCAGCCAGCTTGGAGCCAAGGCAGGGGAGTCAGGAAATCCTAAGCACTTCAATAAACCTTTCCAGAAGTTTCTCCCACCTTCCAAGAAGAAGGCCACCAGGGTATACAAATAGGACCTTCAGATCCACTCTTCAGTTCACCACAGGGCTCTCAGAGGACTGTCCGCTGCTGTGACCTGCCTGTGCACTCTGCCAGACTGCTGCTGTACATGAAAAGACTGCTTTGCTGCCTGGAGCTGGCCCTGAACCCTCAAGGCCAGCCCTGCGTCTTCACCTGCAGCCAGGACTCCCAGAAGTGACTCCAAGGGCTAGTTTCCCTGCCTCCTTTTCAGAACCACAAGGACATAAAAGGTTCCCACCATATTGAACACCAACCTGGACCCAGCCTGAGTGAGTCCTGAACCCCAAAAAGGTGTCCAACCATTACTGACCCCTTGGTTGTGGTGCTAAATGTGCCCAGATGACAAATTTCCGCAACTAAGGACAAATACATTTGGACAAAATGTGCTCTGACAACCAGGAGGAGATTGTGAACAACCTGCTCACCTATCTGCCCAAGGTGCATCCCCGGTAAAATTGACTTTGCAGCTACTCCAGCTACGGTCTTATCTGCAGCAACATATTCCTTTCAGGTATCCTTCACCAAAGGGATATCCGACATTGTGTAACTTTCTTTGGCTATAGCCCTTTGCCTTGTCCCGAAGGAGATTTTCAACTTCCTTTTCACTCCAGATGTAGAAATCTTCACCCCGGCTTTGACCCAAGGCCATCTAACCACGATGCTCCCACATCAGACACCTCTGAACTTTACCTTCTCAGACACTTTTAATAGGTTTGAAGGTAAGTGCTGACCGGTTTCACTCCACTTCTTCTATCCAAACTATGCTCCATCACAGTCGGACATATTTTTTTACTTTGACTCTGTCTCGCCTGACTAGATGTCTGCGGTTGGCACTTTGATTGCTTAGGTGCTCTTTTGAACATTAAACTTTAAGAATTCATAACTCCAGTTCTACTGATTGGATTTTTGTTGTGTTGATGTCAAATAATTTATTAAAATTTACTCTATTTTTCTAAATTTGTTTGGGATTTTCTTGTGTTGTGTGTTCACTTTATTACTGATTGTGTGCTGCATAAATACTTTACACATAGTCTCTAAGTTAAGCCTGACTGCTTTTTGTACCAATCTACCCAAGGTTAATTTATGACATTTTGTAGTTCACCCTACAAGGGTTTGTGGCTGTTGCTTGACCTGAGCTCATACCCCAGTCAGCCAACAACCCAATTGCTCATACCCTGCACATAGGTTTGCATGGCAATTACCACAAAAGTATCACAAAACCTAATATTGTACATGACTGACTAGGGAGACACTGGAGTGAATGTAGCATGAGTTGTATTTTTAACTGGCTTTTGATTTAAACCCCATTGTGGCCCATTCTAGAGCTAGTGCATGAGGCATAATGACTATATTAATCTATTGGTTATCAAAATAAGGGGGGGGAAAAGAGGTTGATGGTTAGGTTCACCCTCCAGCAGTATATGTATCAAAGAACAACCTGAACTAGTCAAGTAAAAGAACCTAACCTTAGGGGGAAGGAAGGTATCAGAAGACAAATTGGTTCTGAAATACCAAATATAGAAAAAGGAAAAGATTGTCCTTTTCTTGAGTCCCCTCACTCACCAGGGTTTCCCCACGGTGACATGCTTCATCATTGGGGTCCTCCCAGTCCTCTACGGACTGAGGCGTGCTGCGACTTGCGAATTACATAGGAGCACTAAAAAATCAGACTATGTGTAGTGCAAGTGAAAAAGTGGAGTGGAATTTAAAATTAAAATTAATCAGCTAGTGGGCCAAATAGACTTTATTAATGCTCTAAGCTGAAAAAATTAAAAATGGGGTGATATACTGAGGTCCCTAGTTATAATGAATAGGTGTACCTAGCATATTGTCTGGTCAACTAGTTTCGAGCTTCCCCAGCTCTTCGTCAGGACAACACTGGGACCAGCCCAGTGAGACAGTGCCACTCCTAGTTAACCTTAATAAGGTGCAAAATGTAAAACGCTGCAACTGTGAGGCATGCGTAACTTATAATACATACGTAATGTACGTCAGGCGAAATCTGTGGGATATAATAAGACACATATTATTTCGAAAAAAAGTAGTTTGTAAGTACTATTATCCTTAGAAATTGTGAGCACACTACACCCAAGTGGTCAATCACTTCAGTCTATGACGTACCTCGTGGTCGTTTCTTTATAAAAAGAAGGAAACAGAAGAAAGTAAGTTAAATCGCTATCTCCATGCCGGCGTTTTTGTGCTGAAAAGTGATTTGTGATTTGACATACTTAACCAACATGTCTGACATAACACGAAACACACATACACAAAACATATAGATGACAAAAATAGGCGTTTACATACTTTTTAAAAGACATTAATATGCCTCATGGTCAACGGAGGGGCAATGGCGGTCTAATACATCTAAAGGAAAAATGTAAAGATTGCCGTTAAAGCTGTTGAGTGCTTCGTGGTCAAAGCTCGCCCTATTCTGGAGAGAAAAACGGAAAAGATCGATGTTCTCCGTGAAGTGGGCGGGATGAAATGGACAAACTATCCCAGAGCGCTCACTTACTTGTACAAGGACAGCCACGCTTCGGAACACCTACTTGGGCCAACACCTACCGGACCGCATTCTGGCGTGTCTCCGGTGTGGTGTTGTTTATGTAGATCTGACGGAGTAGAAACTGAAAAGGGGGGCCTCGTACTCGGAGAGGCCTCTGGGGGCGGCCATCTTGGATCGGGACCGTTTTACCAGGATCTTAGAGTTGATACCAAGACGTTTTTTTCGCAAGCCACTTAGAGTTCGGCGAGGTTAATTTTAAATGTTGATGAACAAGAGGAAAGACTTGTAAAAGAGCGGAAAAATCTTAACAAGTCAAAAGGGGATGTTTAAAGAGGTATAGGAAAACTATGTTACAGTTACACCCCTTATCTTGTTCATTTTGAAAAAAATGGTTGCTAGATAATTACAATCAGGATATTGCTGTCAAGAGGAATCCCATGGGGGTTTGATGTTTCAAGAAATCAAAAATTGTTCGGATCACAAGTAGTGGGAACAAAAGGAAGAACATGACAGTCCGGGTGATACAGTATAGGACTTTCGCAGTGGGTGTCACTATCATGTGAATTGTCCCCAGGGAATATCATCGTTCCAACCATGGCTATCAGAACGTAGCTTAAAAACCCATCGCTGTTCTTTTTCATGTAGTTTCTTCTCAATGTTTAGCTGGTTGCTTACGTGTTCCAGAATGACCCAATTAAGGTCGTTAGGTGTGTGCTGCTTTTCCAAATAATGGGTAGTCATTTTGGTGTTATTGCGTTTGCACCTAAAATTGCTCCGATGTTCAATTATCCTGGTATTTACCTTCCTTGTGGTCATCCCCACATAGTGAAGGTTGCAGATGCAGGTAATCAGGTATACCACTCCTGTCGTATTGCAGTTGGTGAAGGATCGGAGGTCCCATGTCATTCCATTGTTACAGTTTACTGTTTTTGTCACTTTGGTTAAATGACATACACTGCAGTTGCTGCATGGGTAATGGCCCTGAGGTAGTGGATGTAACAAACGTAAAGGGCCCGTGGTATTTGTGGGGTTAGGGCGAGTGTGGACTAAAAAGTCCCTCAAGTTCTTAGCTCTCCGATGGCTGAACATGGGTTTCTGTAAGTCTAAACCTCCACTGTTTAGGGTTCGCCAATGTTTTTTTATTATTTTGGTTACTTGATTCGATGCAATATTGGCTTGAATGTTACAGTCTTGACGTGTGGTGCGCCTGCGACGCAACTGCACCACACGTCAAGACTATAACATTCAAGCCAATGACTTGTCTCAAAAACTGTTACGTAGGCAATATCCACAACATCTTGTATCCAGAGCACAAAAAAGAGCTCTAAACAACAACAGAGAGGCACTACTGGAAGACAAACCTGAGAACATGCAACCAGATCAAAAACGACAAATTTGTATTACCACCTTCAATATTGCATCGAATCAAGTAACCAAAATAATAAAAAAACATTGGCGAACCCTAAACAGTGGAGGTTTAGACTTACAGAAACCCATGTTCAGCCATCGGAAAGCAGCACACACCTAACGACCTTAATTGGGTCATTCTGGAACACGTAAGCAACCAGCTAAACATTGAGAAGAAACTACATGAAAAAGAACAGCGATGGGTTTTTAAGCTACGTTCTGATAGCCATGGTTTGAACGATGATATTCCCTGGGGACAATTCACATGATAGTGACACCCACTGCGAAAGTCCTATACTGTATCACCTGGACTGTCATGTTCTTCCTTTTGTTCCCACTACTTGTGATCCGAACAATTTTTGATTTCTTGAAACATCAAACCCCCATGGGATTCCTCTTGACAGCAATATCCTGATTGTAATTATCTAGCAACAATTTTTTTCAAAATGAACAAGATAAGGGGTGTAACTGTAACATAGTTTTCCTATACCTCTTTAAACATCCCCTTTTGACTTGTTAAGATTTTTCCGCTCTTTTACAAGTCTTTCCTCTTGTTCATCAACATTTAAAATTAACCTCGCCGAACTCTAAGTGGCTTGCAAAAAAAACGTCTTGGTATCAACTCTAAGATCCTGGTAAAACGGTCCCGATCCAAGATGGCCGCCCCCGGAGGCCTCTCCGAGTACGAGGCCCCACTTTTCAGTTTCTACTCCGTCAGATCTACATAAACAACACCACACCGGAGACACGCCAGAATGCGGTCCGGTAGGTGTTGGCCCAAGTAGGTGTTCCGAAGCGTGGCTGTCCTTGTACAAGTAAGTGAGCGCTCTGGGATAGTTTGTCCATTTCATCCCGCCCACTTCACGGAGAACATCGATCTTTTCCGTTTTTCTCTCCAGAATAGGGCGAGCTTTGACCACGAAGCACTCAACAGTTTTAACGGCAATCTTTACATTTTTCCTTTAGATGTATTAGACCGCCATTGCCCCTCCGTTGACCATGAGGCATATTAATATCTTTTAAAAAGTATGTAAACGCCTATTTTTGTCATCTATATGTTTTGTGTATGTGTGTTTCGTGTTATGTCAGACATGTTGGTTAAGTATGTCAAATCACAAATCACTTTTCAGCACAAAAACGCCGGCATGGAGATAGCGATTTAACTTTCTTCTGTTTCCTTCTTTTTATAAAGAAACGACCACGAGGCACGTCATAGACTGAAGTGATTGACCACTTGGGTGTAGTGTGCTCACAATTTCTAAGGATAATAGTACTTACAAACTACTTTTTTTCGAAATAATATGTGTCTTATTATATCCCACAGATTTCGCCTGACGTACATTACGTATGTATTATAAGTTACGCATGCCTCACAGTTGCAGCGTTTTACATTTTGCACCTTATTAAGGTTAACTAGGAGTGGCACTGTCTCACTGGGCTGGTCCCAGTGTTGTCCTGACGAAGAGCTGGGGAAGCTCGAAACTAGTTGACCAGACAATATGCTAGGTACACCTATTCATTATAACTAGGGACCTCAGTATATCACCCCATTTTTAATTTTTTCAGCTTAGAGCATTAATAAAGTCTATTTGGCCCACTAGCTGATTAATTTTAATTTTAAATTCCACTCCACTTTTTCACTTGCACTACACATAGTCTGATTTTTTAGTGCTCCTACGTAATTCGCAAGTCGCAGCACGCCTCAGTCCGTAGAGGACTGGGAGGACCCCAATGATGAAGCATGTCACCGTGGGGAAACCCTGGTGAGTGAGGGGACTCAAGAAAAGGACAATCTTTTCCTTTTTCTATATTTGGTATTTCAGAACCAATTTCTCTTCTGATACCTTCCTTCCCCCTAAGGTTAGGTTCTTTTACTTGACTAGTTCAGGTTGTTCTTTGATATATATTAATCTATTGGCATCAATTCTGTGGGCAATCCCCTTACCCACAGAGACCCGCAACCTTCTAGTCAGGTTCATAGGCTAGTGAAATAAATTAAAACTGTGAGTTATTTTAGTGGATTAAAGGCCAATGCATGATTTATAAAGGCTTGGCTGTCTGCATACAATTTTTCTTCTAACCTATCCTTTGCTTCTGCATGCATACTGGTTGTGCCCCAAACGTATACTGTGCTATTTATCGAGAGAGGTAGGCTTTACTGAATGAGGGTGGACCCTCCCTCCTAACATCAGGCTACAATAGTCAATCCATATGGGTATAAAATGCACTTTAAAATATTTGATCCAAACCAAATTTGTATAAATTATCAAAATGTTTCATTAATTCATGTTGCCATAACTTTGCAACTCCAATTTTATTCAGTGCTAAATTTGCAAAAGAATTAGTGCTGGTGCACAAGGCTCTGCTTTAAAGCCGGAGCTATTAAGTTTTGGCATGCTGAATACCAAGGATGTGTAGTTTTGAATGTACCCCTTGCCTCCTTAATGCACTACCAGTCACCTCTTTATCTCACTCTTGCCGGTTCCCGTGTTTTCCCTTTTGTGACAGGTTTTCCGTCTTTCTCTTCGTCTGTCTTTCCACTTTGTGTGCTTTCCATCTCTTGCTCTTGGTCTCCAAAAATGAGTTCCAGGGGGCCCCACGAGCTTCCACTGGCTCAAAATGAAGCACTGATTCTATTCCATGTCCATGTGAAAAAAGTGACTCTTCCCAGTAGTCATGGTGTCCTCTGCACTTAAAAGCATTTTAGCATTCCCAATTTTATTAATGTATTCGTTTTCTATAGCACTCAAATGCCCAAAAGCACCCTGCCACTAAACAAACTCCAACAGCAAAAAGCAGAAACGTATATCTTCACTCCATAGGATTCTGCAGCGCAAGCGGTGCAAGATGGGCACGATATCCTAAACGTAAGAAGCATACGTACACAAATGATTTAATTCTGCCAAACGAGACTTCATTTTGGCTTTATAGACTCAGCTACATCCTCTCCATGCTTGGTGGACTCTGCAGTGAGGTTTTTGGGACTTTTACATGCCTATGGTGTGGAGAATCTTCCTTGTTTGTTTTCCTCACCAATGGTGGTCATCGTCTACCTTCCTGTAATAAATTGGTAAGGAGGTGGGCAATTCATATAAAACCACCCCCCCCTTACTCCAGTTTGCTTGCCACCCTCTTAAAGGGATTCCTGGATAAATGTTGCTGCCTGATAGCTTACTTCTATGACAATAAAGGTGTTTTTCTATTTTTCAGCTCCCAAAAATAAGTGGAAGGAAACTGCCTCACCACCGCCCATAAAATTGTAGTTCATTGACTCACAAGAAACTCCACTCAGTAAGATTTTGGAAGAAATTCAGGCAATTCCTCTGGACACAGACACCATCTGCTTGGACATTAAAAATATTAATCTAGACATTGCCTCCCCGTCAATGAAGGTATCAGACTATGAGATTAAAATCCATGATAATACTAAGGACATTGTTATTATTACTCCATTGGTTCATCAGGTTGCTTCTCTCCAAACAGCCTTAATTGACTTAACAGAAACAGACAATATAATCTACGCATCTTTAATATGCCAGTGAATATTGAGGGTCAAAGTTGTCATCTCTTGCTGGAATCTACTTTACCGAAGATCCTAAATTTTACATTTCCAGAATGATTCGAAATAGATAAGGCCCACTGTATCCCCTTCCATCGCAAGCCTCACTAAACTAAATCTCGACAAATTACATTTCAAGTTTTGAGACACCATCAACTTCTTCTCATCAGGGAGGCTGCACAAGAAATACCAAATCTTGTTATTGAAGGTAATAAAGTCTTTATTCACCAAGATTTAGCAAATGAGACAGTGAAAATGCAACAACAATTCTCAGACCTGCACCCTAGATTACGCAAAGCTGGATTTAAATATCACCTTTTTGGCCCATCTACAATGCGTATATGGAAGGATGATATTTCTAAGTCCTTCTCCTCAACCTCTGACCTGATGCACTTTTTAGAGCACCATGATCTTATTTTCATGGAGTCTCAACCTTCAGTTTACACTGGCTAATGTTTGTTTCCCTTCATTGTGATGTTATGTCTTTTTCATAGCAGGTATATGCAGTGGGTATAGTCTTGCATCTTACCTCCTTCTCCAGTGTTCCATTAGGTATGAGATCTTGGTTGAGTATCTCCATATATGTTGTTTGTCATGCTTTGTCTTTTTCATGTGGGCTACTTCCTCTTCACTGTCCTTTTTCTTTCTCAAGTTTTCTATTTTTCAATATCATGATATGGCTCAGCAACAAAAAATACTTGTTGTATCTTTGAATGGTAAGGGTTTAGGACATCATGTCAAAAGACGAAACATTTTAGAATATTTAAAAAACATTTAATACTGATGTTTGTTTGTACAAGAAACTCATGTTTATGATAAAATCCAGCATTCAATGTCTAACGGATGGGTAGGATATATAGTTTCATCCCCTGCTGCAAGACATAACAATGATTTTGCTATACTCTTCTCACACAGAGCTCATACGCAATTACTAACTTATCATCACGATTCAGAAGGTACATCTATTTATGAACAAGTTAAAGTGAGAGTACACATTTTAAACTTTGTTAACATCTATGCTTCCACATTTAATGATCCCTCTTTTTGGAAAAATATCACTACTGAAATAATAAAGTTAGAAAATGCTTCCCTCTTCAATGGTGGTGATTTTAATCTTATTTGGGATCCATTATTAGACTGTTGCTCTGCTTTCAAATTCAGACCCAATAAAAGCATACTACTCTTTAAAGTCATTTTTTTTGCTACTAAGGCACCGATTCGGATCCGGGTTGGAAGGGCACCGAACGCGATTCGGCCGGAAAAACTACGAGCCGTACGCGTGTTTTCCGGCCGGCTCGTACAGCTGTACGAGTGAGCAAGTACGATGCGAGCTACATGAAATTCACCGACCGAGTCGTTTCTGGGTCCGAACCGCTCTGTATGTCTCGGTCGTAAGCTAACTGTGGCGTGCAATGGATGCGATTCAAGACCGAGCCAGTATGGTGCACATGTCGGACAGCCTGTGCGAGCCGGAGTGTCCGGCTCGCAAATTGTCCGGGTGGTTGCCATTGGGGGTCCGCGTCGGACCCCCTGTCACCCGCAGCCCTACGACTCAGACACAGGGGGAGACCCATGGGTCTCCCCAACACAGGCATGTACGGTGCGGATGGCACCGATGCGTACCCATTGTAGGGGGCGCCCTTTTCCGCGACGTACCCATCAGTCAATGGGAGCCCATGTACGCGTCGTACGACTGGCTCCCATTGACTTCTATGGGAGTCCGACCGAACCGAGTCCGACAGCATACGGCCGCATCGTACTCGCTCGGTCGGACTGCAGGACTCTGGCTCGGTCGGAAAACACTCTGGATCCGGCTCGGTCGGAGTGCTTTCCGACCCGGATCAGATTTTGCCCCTATATTGATCGATTTTTGGAGATTGGCATATCATACAGAAAAATGATTTCCCTTCTTTTCGTGCTCCACTTTTTCAAGGATTCACTAACTCTTATCCTCACATAACTTATGCCACATGATTACTGACTTCACCATACAGCCTATTACAATTTCTTACCATGCTTTATTTTCCTTCTCTCTATCATTATCAAACACATGCAGTACCAATAAAACATGGAGAATGAAATGGGAGATAGTTCTCAATCAAATTAATTCCAAACAGTTGACCTCTGTCATAAATGATTATTTTATTAACAATAACTCTACAGATTCTTTCAAAATTACTCATTGGGATGCATTTAGAATTGTTCGATCAGCCACATTATTTATTGTGGCTCATGGAAATAAAGCTTTTCATGCTCATCTGTCCAAAATAGGGAAACACATAGCAGATCTTGAAAGGCTTTTTATTTCTTCACGAGTTCCACAATACAAATCTCAACTTCAGAAGTACATATATGAACATGATAATATGCTAGATAAAAGAGCAGAATTACTTAATTCAGAAGAAAAATCAAGCTTTAATTTCTCCTTAAACAAATCTGGCCCTATTTTAGTCAACTACCTATGCATTAGAAAAGAAAAAGCTCAAATACCTGCCATTAAGAGGAATGATAGTACCTTACTTACTACCACCGAGGAGATATTGAAGGAGTTTTTATCTTTTTATATCTCCCTGTATTATAGACCTACAATCTTAGAAGATGATGTAATTAATAAATTTTTCAATTTCTGATACAGATTGACTCACTTTAGAAAATATGATTGTTATTCAAGAAATTAACGCGACCATCAAATAATTACATTCCAATAAGCCACTTGGCCCAGATGGTATCCCAGCTGAATTTTACAAATGCTTTCAAACTCAACTTGCTCCTATTCTACTCATCATTTATGAATTTCCAAAATACTTCCCTGATGAGTGGCTCTTTTAACGAGGCCACCATTATTGTCCTTCCAAAACCAAATAAAGTTTTTGCTTTGGTTCCCAATTACTATATGATATCTCTTGTTAACCAAAATTGCAAACTTTAAGTCAAAATGTAAGCAAACAGGTTATCACCTATTCTCTCCTCAATTATCCAACTTTACCAAAAAGGATTTATGAATTGTAAATTGGCAGCTCATAACACTTGTTTACTGTGCCATGTTCTTTAATTTGCTAAGTATCTTAATTATCCAGTAGGCTTATTAGCCTTACATGCAGAGAAAGCATTTGATCGCATGAATTGGCAATTTCTATTTAAAACACTAAAAACATTTCACTTTGGCCCCACATTTTTAAACATAGTTAAAGTATGATGCTCAGCACCATCTGCTTCCATTTTTATTAATGGTACCCTTTCTATTCCTTTCAATTTATATAGAGGTACATGCCAAGGTTGTTCACTATCCCCTTTAGTATTTCTTATTGCCATTGAATCTCTCTTATGCTCTTTCTGCATTAACAAACAATAGGCTGGTTGTTTTTTAAAATACTGAGGTAAAACTGTCTGCCTATGCTGATGATGCTTTATTATATGTAAATGATTCTGCTACTTCTTTACCTGTTATCCTTGTTATTATTCAACAGTATGCAGATGTCTCTTGTTATTCTTTGAATATCAATAAAACTGAATTCTTTCCATTAGATATTTTATGTAACTCTAAAATTATAGCACATAATAACATCGTATGCTCACAATCAACACAAAATATATGTGGATAACCTTTGCCAACTCTATTAAAAATACAATTGAAATGAATTGCTCTCAAACGCTAACCGCCATGAATGAGAAATTAGATAAATGGCCAATCCTTCATTTAAATTGGTGGGGATGTATTGAAGAATTACCCCTCATATTCTTTGCAGTTTATCTATGTTACCCTTAGGATTCTCCTCTACTTGCTTGACCAGACTATATAAATGAATTACTAAATTTATTTGGAACAAAAAACCATCGTGTCTTAGTCTTAAAACTCTACAAATTCCCAAATGTGAAGGCGGAATTAGCTTACCTGATTTTAAGAAATATCATATATATTTTCTTATTGCACAAAGCTCACTATGGTTTCAAAATACTGATCCTTCTAACTCCCCCAAAGGGATCACATTAAAATAATGTTTGCTATAGCCTTTTCCTATACCTACTTTTTTAACAACGGCCAACAGCAAATTTGCAACCTCGAAAACTGTCCTTCTACCTTTTGATGAAAAATGTTCTATTAACATTAAATAATCCAAAATGTTTTCCCTATGGTTTAACCCCAAACTAAGATTGAACAAAAATTTATTTCTGAAGCTCGTGGATTAATGCTGGTATTTTTTTATATTACTCAAATATGTCAAGGAAATATGTTCAATTAATTTGTATGCATCAAGTACCATTCACATCAATATGAAAAACCATCATTAATACTTCTGCTAAATTATCTAATATGGAGTTTCTATATCAGACTGTTTAACCAAACTGGACATATAGCTTCTAAAGTGTATAAAAAACATTCCGCTCAGCCTTCCCCGTTTATGGGTCTGAATCAAAAATGGTCTTCAGATATACATACACAATCTACAAATGTACAATGAAAAGAAATCTGGCGAGCTAATATTGCTAGTTCTCTCCCAGCCACTCTTATACAAACTAACATTTCCCTTTTATATCAATGTTTTTGGTCAACAGTTAAACTATTGGAATTTAAACTTTTAGATTCACCAAACTGTTTGCACTGTAAAACCGCTGCTGGAGATTAACAAGATATAATGTGCAATTGTATTATTATTTTTAAATTTGGGTCTGTTGTCTGGAATTTTATTACCCAATATTTACAATTCAATTACCTTTATTGTTTCCTATGTTAACCTACAAATCATATTCTTTTAAAACTCTATTATCTCTTGATGATTGTATACTTTTTGATTTTCTTATCTCTATTGTGATTAAATCAATTACTTCAAATAGGAAGTATGCAAAACTATTATCTGTTAATGCTTGGTGGGAATGGATTATTTTCCTGAGACATGGAAGATCTTCATTAATCCGTAATCGTAAAGACTGCTCTTTTACTAGGCCCAAAATGCGGCGTACGTTGGACTCATATATTAACACATGCAATTCATTATAAAAAGTATATTATCTTATTTTATTCTATACTCCTCAATGTATCCCCTTTTTGTTTTTTATCCCCTTGTTTCTATTTAATGATTTATATGGTCCATTATATTGGCGTAAATTGATGTTCACTTGTTTTTCATATAATTGCTTTCGCATTTAGTTTCTTACAATTACAGTAAAAACAAAATTACTTCAATATTCAGGTTTTTAGTGCTTTCCAGAACTTCAGATAAGAATTAATTGCTTGTAGGTCCAAAGGAAGGGTACTGCAAAGTGAGGCTACTTTGAAGGAGAAGGTGCACCCGCCTTGTCAAGAGTACTTAATCCTGCACACACAAATCACGCACGGAGGTCTGAGCAGAACGTAAATTGCAGAAGGAAACACATTGAGGGAACAGCTGTTGCAAAAAGAAGAGACTAGTCTGACACAGTGCTTTGAAACACAAACAGAATCTTTTAGACACAGAACGCTTATGTAAAGGCAACCAAAAAAGCTGATTTAAATGGTTTGAAATGGGAGCAAAATTAGGGAGTTTGAGTATCAGTTCTGTTCCATCTCTCTGAGCCAGTTACATGGGATAGGTAGCAGCTGCAGGCAAGTCTAAGTACCGGTCATCAGCAGAATCTAGATGAGAGCCCACAATAGACTAAATATTATTGAAGTGGGAGTATTCTGTAAAAACTGGGAACTGTTTCTTCAAGGCGTCCTTCTGGAAGACACAATTAGAAGCAACTTTAGCAATTTGGGTTTTAAAGAGAGTTTGTACATCAAACTGAACACTAAAACTGTTTGCAAATAAGCAGGAAGTAGGACATGGTCCTAAAGAGTCTGACAACCAAGCCAATGATGAGATCAAGGGTGGTCCTCCCATCACTACTACTTTTGTCTTTTCTGCATTTAACATTAGGCAGTTGTTATGCACCCATGCTGCCACTTCTTTACTACAGGTGCGAAAGGGTTGATCAATCTCCAAAACCCCTCTGAAATGAGAATGAGTTGAGGATTCAGCACATGGAAAATAGAGCAAAAGAGCATATGAGATTAGCCAGAGGGGCAACATTGATGTTAAAAATGTAGAGCTATGGGAGGAACTCTAGGGAACACCATAAGTCATTTAAACAGATGAAGAACTATAAGGAAGTAAAATATCTTCCTGACTCCAATTGGAAAAATGGGACATAACCCAATTCAAAACTCTCTCCCCGAACTCTGCCCTATGAGATCAGCCCCTTGTAACCTAATGACCAGCATCAAAGACAGCAGATAAATCAAGCAGGATTAGAGAGCCTCTAATACTCCCTGGTCTAAAATTGTGTTATCCGTGCCATTAGTTGGACATATAGCTGCCAGAAGTGAAATGGTATAGTAAATTCTCAGAACTGCTGCATTCAGGGAAGTAATAGTATATATGTGAAAGGTGTCAAGTGTGTCCTTAAGTTGGTCCTAAAGAGGAGGTAAACCCCTCCTTGTCAGTTCTGTAGATTTATTTGCAGTCAAAGAATAGTGTAGAGATGAACAGTAAGCCAATCGAGGTTCAAGGGGCAAGCAGGATGAATACAGAAGGCATCCAGCAGATTCTACAGTTATAAAGGATTGAAAAAAAAACAGGGACAATATTAGTGGCAAACAGACACTGAACACAATAAAAAAATAAAGGCCACTTGAAGATTCCTCTTTATGGATTATTTAACCCGCAACTAACATCACAGGAAAAACTCTTCTTCCATCATGGATTGTGAATCCCAGATAGGTTTCCTTGATTGCACCACCATCTTGAGCCATCTTGGAAACTTGTGACATTAGTTAGGCATAAGAAGAAGAAGCCAAAGCTTCACATCCTTTGTCGCTGGTTGTGCTCCACTGTATCATACAACTTACAAAACACCCCACTGGGTGACCATGAGTGAGGAATGCCAATGAGTTCTGTGCAACAGGAGTGCCCCAATACTCTGTTTGTAACTTTTGGTAAGCTCGTAATGCTCTCTACATTTTTTCTACAGAGGTAAAAGGCATCTAGAAGTCTGCCAATCAGTTTTGACTTTGACACTGAGATGATTACCCTAGCTGAGTACTGAGCTACGCGATTGACTATATCCAAAGGGAGCCCTGTTGTTTAGGAGGATGTGAATTTAGATATTTTCACTGTTTTGGATAACTGCAAACCCAGCAGCTAAGAGCTTCAGCAAACTGATGTGGCCCTATTTGCAGTCAGAATCAGTGTCCTTGGAACAGAGGGTTAGAAACTTCATAGAATGGTTGCTACATTTCATTACTTTTGTTTGACATCTCTGTCTCATGAAATGGCACTTCAAAAGACTGTTAGTTAAATTTGAAGTAGAAGACCTAATGACTCTTAATGTTTCCTGAGCCAACCAGAGCAGAGCCCTAAAGTTTGTCATTGACATAATGCTAACGTTGTTGGAAATCTAGAGCCTAGCATATGATTGCTATAAAATGTTTCAATGTCAATGTTGTGTTCATAGCCCCTACGTATGCTAGCAAATCTCTTCAACTCGCTCCCCATTTTTGCAGTGCCTTGAAGTTAATTGCCATGTTGAGGTTCCTAAAAAAGTTAGCATTGCATAGCAGTGCCCTGAGGTTGAGCATTATGTTGAAAATTGAGAAAGAGGGACTCTTCTGCAAATCACTTTGAGAATACAAAGTACGTTGTTGCTGTGCAGCTGTAGTAAATCATCAAATTTGATAGCAAAATTCAAAAAAACACTTTCCCTTCTAGCTTTCCTATCAGGGTGTGAAAACAAAGTAAACCCTATATTAGATAGCATATTGCTGGGCCAATGATGGGAACTATGCCCCCCTTGCTAAGGCCCCCCTGACAAAGAGAAAACAGAACTTTGTTCCCTATCTTCCCTTGTCCCCATAGCAGTCCAGTCACGCATTCCTGCCTGACATGGCTTTTTATGTGTTTTAAAATGTGACATATATCAGGGGCCTTGCTGTATATTAACATGGTCAGCTAAATGTGACAGAGTGGGTGGTTGAAGCATAAGGCGTAGAATAAACTGCTTATTTTCTTATAAGAGCCATTCAGATTGTGCATGCCAACAAAATATTTGATTGATTGTCATGTTTTCCAAGGCTCATGTTAACAGGCTACCAAAACAAAAACGTAACTTCTCTGAAGTTTACTATTAGGGCAGCTGCAATGTGGCTATAAAAACAGATGGTCTTGCAAGAGTTATCGTGAAAAAGGAGAGTAGATATCATAGACGTCTGTGTATTATCTATAATATTAAATAATAGAATTGCCCATTGTTCTGAGTAGGCAAAACAGAAGCAGAGCACAAACTGACCTCTCCTCACTCCATGGAGCTTGCATAAAAAGGTATGATATATGTGTCTGGTAGTGGTAAGGCACATGGGCCATTGCTGGAGAAATGAATGACATATAAAGTGTTGACTTGAGGTCCTTCTGGCAAGATAAGGTAGGTAGAGATGCTTTGCATAACTTGAGTGTAGGAAAGTGCCTCTTTTAACATGGTTAGCTCCCACTTTTTGCCTGATGTCTGATGTGATTTCGAACTGTAGGTGCACTGACTGGGTCCCTGCTAACCAGATCCCCAGTGCCAGATCTCTTTCCCAAAACCTGTACCACAGTTGGAACAACTTCAGTTACCCTGTAAGTCCCTAGTAAATGGTACCCCTGGTACCTAGGGTATGGGCACTGAAGAGGGTCCTTGGGGCTGCAGCACTGGTTGCGCCACACCTTTCACCCCTCACCAAGTCTATGCACTCAGCCATTGCAGGCTGCATGTCTGGATGCAGAGGAATGACCCCCTGTGCCATGACTCCCATCCACTGCTTAAGATATAGGTAAGTCACCCCTACTGCAGGCCTTTAGCCCTCAGGCAGGGTGCACTGTATCCTTTTAGTGGGCATATCAGCATGAGCAGATATGCCCCTACAACGTCCAGTCCATTCTGAGATGCTGTAAGTGCACAGGGAAGCCATAAGGAGCACTTGGGCTGGATACTTGTCAACACTCATTTCCCAGCTCCGTGATTGCTTCACTGATTCCAAGGGTGTTTGGTACCAGACATCTTGTCTTGATAGATCCTCACTGATGCCAGTAGTGGATTTATCAATAAATTCACACAGGAAGCCTTTTAGAGGTTCCCCTAAAACCTACCATGCACTGGTGTGGTTCCTGACTTCTTTTTACCAGCCCGCCACTACCAGACATGTGTGTGACCTTATGGGGTGAGAGCCAGCACTTTCAGCGGACAGAGACAACGCCTGCTCTGGGCAGAGGTGCTTCACACCTCTTCCAGAACAGAATGGCTTTCCTGTTCCACATTTTATGGGAGGAAAGGCAGGAAAATTAATTAAATTAGGAGGAGGGTACCCACTTAGCCTACACTACTCCTAGGGCGGGCCAGGCAATGTGAACCACTCTCCAGTAATTCCACCGTCTTGAGATGGTAAGAAAGCCTCCTATCAGGTCTAGGGTAGTGCCTCTTCCCACAAGAAGTGGTCATTAGAGGGTGTAGACACCCTAAAGGTGGGTAGCCCATTGGCTACTACCTGTCTCCCTTTTTAACACCCCTTAACTCAATATTTAAGTGGCACCCGAGACCTGAACATCAGATTTAATTCAAAATAAAAGGCCAGGACAAAGAAGACCTATTGTTTGAGAACTGTTGCCCTGCGCTAAACCCTACCTGCTGCTTCCAGGACCCAACAATCGCTGCTGCTGTGTCATCTTGAAACCTAAAAGGACTCTAAGAACCCTGGAGCACCTCCAGCCTTTGAGAAATTGCTGTGAAGCTCCCTTTGAGGGAAGGTATCGCTCCTTTGCCTACCACAGGCACCGATTCCATGAAGTCTGGTTTGTCGACTTGCTGCTCCCCGATGATGCAGCACCGAAACAAGAAAAGGTATAACAGTTCCTGAGGGTGAGATCTGTCTCCACACCAAGGTTGGAGACGCCAAGATCAACTGGAGCGCGATGTACCAATTCCCGGGGTTCGGGACCCCCAAAGGAAAAAAACAAAAAGACAAATCCACTTCGGACTCCCAAAGCACCAGAATTAAGCACCCATCTAGGGACAATGGGACACCCAAGACCCACTTCCTGGGTGAACCAGCTGTCCCGAGATCGCCTCTCCAATTTTCCTGCTCCTGATCGCGACGACCTCAAAATGCACGATGTCCGGCTGATCTGTCTGCTTTGCACCCAGCCCCACCGGCCTCAGCACTGACCAACCAACTCAGATTCTGTGGTCCCCAGGTGCTTGCAACCTCCTCCCTCTAAGGAGACCCAATGGACTTACCTCTTTCAAGTGGCCCCCTTCATCTTTGCACACCAGCTTCCAAAACCCCAGCACCACTGCTCCCGGATGATCTGAGACTCCCACGAACTTCTCCTGCAGGTACTTTGGACCTGTCCAGACATCGACCTAAAACAAGACAGTAAACTTCGTGAAAGCATTGCCTGAATTTCTAGCCATTTTTCTGCTTTTTCCCCATTGTTTCCTATGGTGCGTAACTGTGCATAGAAGAGATATATTTATTGAAATTTGAAAAATCCTATCTCCAAAAGTACTTACCTTAGAACTGTGTGCTTGGTTTTTTAAAATTATATAAAAAGTGACATTATGTTTACAAATTGGTCTCAGATTTATTCTTGAGTGTGTGTCTCATTTATTGCCTCTGAGATGAGTATAACAAATACTTAACACTACCATCTGATAAGCCTAACCGTTAGCCCACACTACCACAAACAGAGAACTTACTCTCCAGAGCACCCAAGAAGACCCCACAAGGTAGTATAGGCTGGTTCGATAGGTCTTGTTCAAAAGCTTTGAAACACCTAAAAACTACCTTAAAAACTAAACCCAGAAATCAACTGGAAATACGGGATGCCAGACAAAAATACCGTGTAGCACGGGTGGTAAGAACGAAACAGTTAAAAGCAGAGGCCTGGTTAGCTTTACAGGAAGCTTCTAACCTTAGGGATAACACCGCTTTTTGGAAAGCTGTTAATGCACCCTTCTTGCAGTGTACACGGGCTACGAAGATCGAGATGGCTATATCCGCTGAAACCTGGGTTGACCACTTCGGCACACTATATGATCCAATTGATCATACAGTGCCCACAGTTAGTTTGGATCCTCACTATAACCACCACAAAGAGCTGAATGCCCCTACCCTTTTTCCTTTAGACCTCACTTTTGACTGCGCCGAGGTGCTCATGGCACTGATAGAAAGCCCCTCTGGGAAGGCTCCCGGACCTGACTGTGTACCCATTGACGTTTTTAAATCACAGTTGGACTTATGGGCCCCTTTGCTCACTAATGTCCTAAATTCCTTGAATAAAATAGGTTTTATTGATACATGGCCTGAAGCAGTCGTTGTACCGATCTTTAAGAAAGGTGATAGGAACAACCCTTCTAATTATCGCCCTATTTCATTGCTCGACTCTCTCAGGAAAGTCGCAGGGCGAATCATTTTAAATCGGATTCATGACTGGCTGGGCGAACAAGATATAATCTCAAAATTTCAATATGGTTTTAGACAGGGCAGAGGTACTATTGAGCAAGGTCTGAATTTGACCCTTATTATTGCCAAGTACACTCAGGCAAAAAAAGGGAACCTCTTTGTGACCTTTGTAGACCTTAGTTCTGCATTTGACTGCGTCGACCACGAGCTTCTTTGGGAATCCCTCGTTGAGATTGGCATAGAGCCTCCCATCCTCGCATTTATTAAAGAGCTTTATAGGGGAGCATCAGCACGTGTAAGATATGGCAGACAGGGAGAGTGTTCGGATAGGTTTTATATTAAAAGAGGTAAGGGGGCTGTATTTTAGCCCCCTTACTCTTCACTCTCTATATAAATTCTGTTGGCCAGTATCTCAATAGAAACTATCACGACTATCCCACTATAAATGGGAAACCCATACCCATATTACTCTACGCGGACGACGCAGCCATTATGTCACAGACCCGCATGGGCCTTCAAAGAGCAGTAAACGATTTTACTGAGTTCATGTCACAGCGAGGCTTAAAAATCAATGCGTCAAAAACTTTTACTATGTCATGTGGCCTTGGAATAGGGAAAAGACAATGCTCCGTTTTTATAAACGGTAGCAAGCTCGAAAGTGTTGACAGGTTTCCTTACCTGGGCATTACTTTTGAGAAAAAGGGCTCCTGGCGGGCTGCCGCCCAAGCCAGAGGAGCTGCCTTTTCCAAAGCCATAGGAGCAGTGATTAATTTTTCGAAAAAACTGGGGGGACGCCCGATTGTCCCCTTATCACAGATTTATCGTGCCAAATGTGTTTCGACTGGCATATATGGATCTGGGATTTGGGGAATAGACCAGGGAGTTCACATACAGCGCTCCGAGAATCTATTCCTACGTTACCTTCTGGCCACTCCACGTGGTGCTTCTGTTTTTGTAATGCACAATGAACTTGGTCTGACATATATTACGGACATTATTAAATCTGCCCCTATTATTTTATGGCACAAAGTCTGGACCACTACTGAAACATATTTCAATAGGGAAATTATCACGGATTGCCTCAGCCTGAGCGAGGTGGATTGCTTCAAATGGTTGAATTATATTAGAAACTTGTCACGTGACATAGGGCACCCAGAATTTTTTACTGACCCTTCTACGCTAAACAACATACCCAGAGTCACCTTAAAACGATTAGTCACCAGCCATCTGGCTAATCGTCGTTGGCTCATTGAAAACTCTAAGCATACTGTGTTGGAGTACCAACTCTCCACTACTACTGAAGGGATGCAACAATATCTATCTTTAATTCCTTCTCCATTTTCCCGTATGCTTGTGACTCGTTTCCGAACCGACACCTTTTTCAGACTGTTGACATTCCCTAACCAGAACTGTTGGTCTAGAAACTTGGAGAAATGCCCATGTGATGGTCTGTCATCACAGTCCAATATTCATTGCATTTTACTTTGTAAGTTCTACCAATTGCCAAGGGCTACCCATCTAAAACCATTGCTCAAATCTTGGGGATTACGTTCTTGCAGGGCAGCCAATCTTAAAATGAAAGTTTTAGACAGCCCACGAGTTATTGCAGTGGTATCTCTTTTTCTGAAAAAGATTGTATTAACCAGGGCCTCCATGCAGCCATAAAAGACTAACGCCCTCTCCTATGTCATATATCTTTTCTTTTCATTAATTGAATCTGATGAGGGCTGTTTTAATATTAAAATCATCTTCATTATTTATTTTTTTTTTTTTTATTTTTTTTTAAATTTTATGTCACCTATGATGTTTTAATATGTCTTTATTGCACTTTTATGATAATGTTTTTACATTTCGAATAAAGGAATTTGAATTGAGTTTGTTTTACCTACTTATAACTCTACCTGCCTTGTGAGGATTTCTTGCACTCTCAACATAGTATACTTCATTTTAGTACACTGTTCAGAGAGTCGGTTTCCTACATTGAACATATACAAACAAATTAATACATGTCTGCTGTTAGGCAGCTAGTTAAGTAGGGATTACACTAATTGATGCTTGATGAAATTCGTTTGTGGATTATCTAACCTCTGTCATAATGTCTATAGTACTTGCTGAGCTGGTAATAATTTTGGGAAGCATTCTTATTCACATTATGTGCATTTGAATAGTGTCTAATAAATAAGTGTATGCATTGCCACTACTTATGCCTTGACACCAAATTCATAGGGCATAATAGGGTTCTATTCTGTCACATGGAGATAAGAGTTTCTTTGACAGGTTTTCGCCGGACCCCAAACATGCCTACCCATACAACCATAACTCAGTGGAAAGAGAATGAGGAACATCTGCCAGACTTCCACTTCTTTGAATTGCAGTCAATGGCATTCTCTACCCCAGACAGCCTACTTTCCCTGTCTTCCCCCACTGAATGAGTTACCCCCATATGCTCCGTTTTCCTTGAGACACTTTTGCTTGTTAACTATTTTAAGGCACACCCTGTTACCCTCTATCCCAGGTTGCCCAACGTGCTTCCATGTGGTCTCCCTTCTTACAGAAGCATTGATCAGGGAGCTGTAGTCAGCCATGTAAACGACGGGTGAGGTGGCCCGGAGCAGTAGTGAAAGTTGGGGCAGCAACTGGGTAGAGGAAGGTTAGTAGTTTTTAAATATTTGCTCAGTAGTGTGTGTGCAGATAGGCATTTCATATCAGTGGGTTTGTGTGCGTTTCAGTAGTGGGCCTCCTGCTCAACCTTCTAAAGTGATGACCCTCGAACAATGGTGGTGATTCTTGACAACTTGTGAACATTCATTGCACAGTGCCCATTATTCACCCCTTTGACTTTGCTAGCTCTTACATAATGGCCATTTTTATTGGCAGGTTTTGAGCATTCATGGCAAAATGGTGGCTCTGGCATAATGTTTGCAATTCCTGGCATAGTGTGATTATCCATGATAAGATGGTGCCTATTTCTGGCATATGGTTGGTCCTGCCCCAAAGGTGGTCATTCTTGACATATTGTACACATTTATGGTCCATGTTGCAGACCCATGGTATATTGGTAGTACTACAATTATGGGGGTAATTCTAGACATGTTCTGGGTATCAATAGGGCAATGTCATCTGTGGGAGCATATTGATAATTATTGACACATTTTTGGCATCCATGGCACCCACACTGCATTATGGTGGTAATTCATGACACATTGAGTGCATGCATTACATGACTGCCCCCACAGGACTTAAAGCTGGCACTGACCTGACGGTGGTAGTTATGGCAAGGTTTGAGCAGCCATGGTAAGATGGAGCCAAGGCTGTAATTTAAATAGTTTTGAGTACAATAAAGTTCAAGCAGGCTCATAGAAGATAGGAGCATGTGCAAATCGACATATGCAATGCATATACTCCTGCATATGTTGAGCTACACTTCTTTCCAAAACCAAGGACAAATACATCAATGCCAATGCCTAGGTGTTGGAGAGAGACTTTGGCATAGGTAAACATACTTATTTTTGTCATGCCTCATCCATACCTCCTTGATCTGCACTGCTTCCTACATTCTTTAACTTTCTACACACCAGCCTGACACCTATCGGATTTTGGCCCATTCCAGTATTTACGATTGACTATGTGGTCCTATCTTTCTTTACAGTTTGCAGATGTAAATAGTTGACCTGACCTATACCATGTTTATGTAAATTGCCTACCGTTTGTATCATACGCAATTTTGTTATTCTTGTAATGCGCTCTGTCACCCGAAAGGGTCTTGTTCATGCTATAAAAAATTCTAAAATAAATAAATAAACACTCTATGTGTTAATGTTTTATGAGTGATGGTCTGTAGTGTCTAGCTCTGACATGTCTCTCTCCCTCATGACATATTAGGATGGCTGAGTTTACACTGGCCAGAACCACTAATGTTAAGGATCATTATCAATGTAACCATTGACAATTTTCTGCACCTCATTTCTTTGTTCTTGAGCGAACATCACCATTCTGTGTGATCAATCAAATTCCTTCTACCAGCTTATCCTCATTTAGTTCAAAGACAGTTGTAAGACCAAAAAAAGTAAGTTTGCACATTGTGTGTGTTTTTGCAGCATCGCAGCAGGGTTGATATTATCAAGAAGTTATTGTGTACTATTTGTTGTAATGTATTGTAACATTTGTATAGCACATACCTCCCCATGTGGAGTGCTAAAGCACATACCCAGAGGAATAGCAAGCTACACTGTTTGTGGTTTGTGGTTAGAAGGGTGTTGTTTTTGTTTTGAGGGTTATGTGAAGCGTTTTCATGTTAGGCATGCTGACCACTAAGGTATGGTTATTGTATTATGGGATTCAGCTCCTGACAGTGTGAAGGGTGAGGATATGTGAGAGATAGATTAGCTTAGCCACAGGGACAGCAGGGTGCTGTGTGCCCGTACCCCGAACTGGGAGGTAATATGAGGAGGCCTGATAATCAATACGGCTACTTACATGACACAGTCATGCTGTTAGATGAGTAAAAGGATACAAAAAGGTCAAGAATGAGATTTGTTGACACAAGCAATGGCCATGCACTATTGTGTTTTGTTTATTAATTTACTCCTAACAAGGCAGGGGCACTGTCTGCTGCTGAACAAATACAGCAAGGATGTGCAAGAGCAGTCAAAGCTGGCAGCCTGAGCAGAAACTGCACAAACTTTAAAAGGCCCAGATTCCACCTACTCCGGCTACGCTGAAGGACGACAAAATCCTGAACTAGGGTTCATGCTCCAAGCCCCTCTCAGGGTCTCGAAGTTCTCTCATAGATGGACGAGGACCAGCCCTAGCAGTGTTCTAGCAACACAAGCACTCTGTACATGTGAGGGTGAGAAGCAAAGGGCTGGGTACATTGCTACCCTGACAGCACAAGAGCAGATCTGCTTGCCTTCTGTTACCCTGCTGTCCTCACCCTTCCATGTGTGCTGAATACTTTATGTGGATCCCAGAGACCCTTATTCTTTCTAATTTACATGATGAGGAATCCACCTTACTTTTTAGCATTTACTCCCACGACAACTTCCACTTTCATTATTTATAGTGATTAACGTGTTAGGGTAACTAAGATACAATGTGATGAAACAAGACTTATCGGAGTATATTCTGAAGGACTCATCACCGAGTCCTTAGCAGCACTTTTCCGCCACGAAAATGGTGATAGATTTAGCGCCCTATTCACAAGCCTGCGCTACCAGCCGACATTGCCAGTTTACCTGCGATAGAAACCGCTACAAACATCGCCAAGGCTGACAGTGACAACTAACGCTAATCATATGCACAGTAGGCGTTCCCATCTAAAAAGTCACGATAACACCACTTTGCGATATTCTCAACGACCAGCCAGTTTGGCGATACGGACCAAAATCAGGCGATAAGGCACGTTAGCATCAGGGAATTAAGACCAGCTTTTTTCTGGTCTTAAGTAGGACGAAAACCTGCAGTATAAAGGGAGCCCAACCCAGAGCCACATCTGAAGACCAACAGATGCCATGGAGCTACTAATCATGCAGCTTGGAGACCCAAGAGGACCACAACACCCACCGCCACCACCCCCAGGACCACCCCACCCCAGGACCATCCACCCGGACTACCACCAAGGCAGCGCAGAACAAGACATAGGACCTTCCGAAAACGCACCAGCCTCAGAGACTTAACGCCAGAGAAAGTCATTGCCCAGGACAACCATCCTCCGCATCCTGATCTCCATTGTCCACAGGCTGACGGTACTAACACAGCGGACAATGAACATCCCTCCGCAGACAAAGCTGCTGGCTGTGCTGCACGTTGGCCTCTAGTACCTTCCAACCAACAACTGCCAGAGTCGGAGGAGTCTCACAGCCATCCCTATCAAAGTTCCTCACACCTGTCTTGGATGCCATCATCAGCTTGATACCCCAGCACCTTCACTTCCCCCACACGGTGCAGGAACGCTGGAGACCAAGCAAGGCTTCTACACCATAGCTGGCTTCCTGCACGTGTTGGGGGCAATTGACTGCACACATGTCTTACGTGTTCCCCCTGCCGACACTGCACACAATTACTGCAACAAAAAGCACACGCATTCCATCAATGTGCAGGCAATAGTGGACCACTGTGGACTGTTCACCAATGTCGTTGCCAACTTCCCAGGCAGTGTGCATGATTCCTACATCTTCCGATAGTCCATCATAAACCAGCGCCTTCAGGATAGCACCTATGGAAATGGACTACTCGTTGGTAAGTCCCAAAGGAACACACCACACACCTCAACACCACAATTATACAACTCACAACTGTGGGAATGCACATGTAACAAAATCACACACAACATGCCCACCTACTAGACACAACAGCACAAGTAACTGTGGTAACAGGGGCCAGACATGTAGACAAACCATCCACAAAGGCATAGCCCCTCAGCCACACAATTGCAGAATGTGGGGAGAGGTGGGAACCAAGAATTTGCGAAGGAGGCAAGTGACCCATGAATAAGAATGTTCACAATGCCAAGTGTGGCAGTGATATGCTGGACAGTCTTGAATATGCAGAGCACAGACATGTACATGTGGACATATACTGATGGTGTTTGTAGTGTTTTGGATAGTGGCCGCAACCATGTTACCTCTGGCAATGGGGAAGACCTTGGATATGTAGCTATGTTGCCCCCCCTGTAAGCATAAGCGTAGTGGGCTGGGCCGGCATACGCCAGTCCAGCGTAGGAGTGTGAATAAATAGCCTGGGGCTGTGGGCGTGGTTCACTTCGGGATGGCCACTAAAGTAACTACTGCTTGTGTCCCTGTGTCCACCATATCTTCACCATAGGCCTACACACACGTGGCCGACCACCTTCAACGGACAAATCTACACCGGCGACAAGGAGGCTACGTCACACACCACCCGGTGCACATCTCGTCATCGCCTGCAGGGGTGTGTCTGCCAGGGCGGCGCCCCTCACCCTGCCACAATGCCGCTGCAGTGACTGGTGGTGTCTGCGCGATTCTGTGTGCCTGCTGCACTCCAGCCCGCTGGTCCCCAGACCCGTCTGGCACACAGCGGTCATTGCAAGCCCCTGCGCACCCAGGCTTCAGGCCTCACTGCTCACCTGCCGCCACTGCCTTGTCTCCAAGAGGGCCCACCACGTGCCGGTGCTGTCTTCAAGCCTGAGGCCCATGAGCTTGGCAGCCTCCTTATCCAATAGCTGGCTTCCGCACTACAGGCCCCCAGTGCACCCAGCGGCACCGCGCCATGGAGTTCTGTGTGTGCTGACTGCTCCCTTCGGCCTACACTGCGGTCCATCAGATCTCACACAAATCAAATCCAGTCCGGACCTCCAGGCCTACTGCATCATCGCAGGCTGCACACCCGATCAGCTCTTCAGGTGGGCCTACCTCAGTGCACCGCAAGTCATCGCCATGTGGTAGTAGGCCCGTGCCGGATGCAGTGCCTCAGGTGCCACTACTTCTGTGCACCACAAGTCATCGTCCCGTGGGGCTACTCCACAAGTCCGCCTCCAGCAGCCAACAGCATGTCCTCGGTAATGCCACTGGAGTCCTTCACAGTCATGGGGCCACCCCGTCCCAGGCAGGCCGCTGGAAAGCCTGGGTGGAACTTCTGGAGACATACTCAGAAGCACACGACATCCCAGCGCCGCGGCGGTGGCCCACAGGTAGACGTATGAGGAGTGTGAAGAAATGGCCCGGGGCTCTGGGCGTGGTTCAGTTCTAGGCTATGGGCATGGTTCAGTTCTGAGCTGGCCACAAATGTAACTATGGTGTGTGTCTCTGTTGTAGTGTCTGCACCACCCGGACCTTAATCAACAATGTTGAAATGTAGCATGCACCCGGAGAGCAGGCTTGCCTGAATGGATAAATAAAGGAGCGCAAGATCGCTCGGGGTCTTGGCTCATACATGCCAACTGTTGTGTGTGTATCTTCATTGCCTCAGCATAAGCCAAATGCCTAGCCTCAATCGCATACTTGCAAGATCATAGACATGACACACCTGTGTGAATTAGAATATTTTAATCACATTCGGTGGAGTGTTGAAGCTGGACCAGTACATGGCAATGCAAAACCCCACTTTACAATGTTGCCCTGTGGAGGGCCAGCCAGAGTCCTTTAGGGATTGACAAGTTCATCAGAAGAGGAAGAGTCCAGTCCTCAGTCTGATTGCTGTCTCATTGGTAACCAAACCAAATATGGCAGTCTATGTCGAGGGCCAAGGTGAGTGTCGCAGAGTGTATCGAGAGACAGTAGAAGGTGTTATTCCAGGGCATGATGCAGAGGGCAGAACCAAGTTGAAACAGGCCATATGGCGGGATGAATGCTACCGCTTCCTTCTTACCATGAAGACAGAATCATCCACATCATTGTCCTCTGATGTGTGATATGCCTCACATGTGGGTGGTGATGTTTTGTCTGCAGCACTGTGTGGCACTGACACATCATGGGCCGGAGGTGGAATGTCTGCCGCACTGTGTGGCACTGACACATCAGGGGGCGGAGATGTGGATGGAGTAGTAGCAGCAGCATTCATATGCGCCGGGCCCTGTGGCAGCAATGACATGATGAGGATCTGCAGGGCATGGAAGATCCCAGCTACATCTCACTGGTGTGCAGCCGTGGCAGCCATTCTTTCCGCCTGCATCCACGCCATGTTCTCCATGATCCTCCGCATTTGTCCCAACTCCC
The DNA here is from genome assembly GCF_964204655.1 of Triturus cristatus. Classification (NCBI taxonomy): domain Eukaryota; kingdom Metazoa; phylum Chordata; class Amphibia; order Caudata; family Salamandridae; genus Triturus; species Triturus cristatus. The sequence continues at coordinate 722,091,320 of NC_140588.1, forward strand.
GGGTGACATCACTGGAGCCACTCTGACTAGACAGTTGTTCTTGTCTCAGGGTCATGACTCCAGCGATGTCAGCCATGGCTTGTTGGAGAGCATGGAGTGGACTGTGGCTGTCTTTTAGGGACTGTAAGTGGTCCCTGATGGGACTTAGACACCCACGTATGGCATCTACGCACCTGATCAGTCATCTCCTTCTGGGCCTCTAACACACGGTGTTGGAATGCCATGTGTTGGTCATGGGGGTCCTGGGAGACAGCCGTGGTGGTGGGTGCTTCCTGCTGTGCGGTCTGTGCAGGGGGTGGGGTCTCCTCGATGCAGCTGGGCTGCCCTACTCCTGGGGGTGAGGTGCTGAGGGTGTCCATGAGCTGTTGGCGGGCGTCGGTGTGGCGGTCCTCTTCATCATCAGTGAAGAGATGTACGGTCTGCTCTGCAGGAGGTGTTGATTCTCCCTCTGCATTTTAAAGGGGAGATGCAGTTTAACAGCGTGTTCCATGTATGTTCACGCATTGGACAAGTTTACACACAGACAGCATGACAATGTGCATTATGACTGTTTGGGAGGAGATGCCTATTTGATGCCGGACAGTGGACATTTCACCACCATCAGGGATGTGAGGTTGTACTTGTACATTATCATCTCACAGTTTCCTGCTATGCCAAATGTGATTGGCCAGTTTCTGCACACAAGCGGCAGCAGTTGTGTCCTCCGTTCTAATGTGAAAGTGTTGCAGTTTGTACCACATTGTTATGAATGTTGATGTTTTCTGATTTTTATGTGTGTTTGCTGCATTGTGGGAGAGTCGCCCCTGCAGCTCTGATTTTGCTGGCCCTTATCCCTTTCAGGCGGTGTGCCTTTCACTTCTGTGCTCATACAGTGCTGAGATGTTGCAGACTTGGGTAAATTGGGCTCTTGGTGGAAGTTGAAACTCTTGGGCATGGTTGTCTGCAGATGTCTTGCTGATGTCAGGGGTTGTTTGGGCACAGGGATGTGTCAGGGTGTGACCTGCTCCTTTACGGATGTAGGCCACACTCAGCCACTTCAGTGTCATGGCGTGCACCATGTCATGATAATTGGACTGCAGCCATGCTAATCGTCATGCAGTGTCACTTGCATTGTCTGTGTGGCTCATGGACCCGCAGCTCTGCTGGGTTCAGCACATGCGCATGGGTTTATTGTGAGATTAGTGATGTGTGGGGAGGCCAAGGAGATCAGGGACATGATCCAGAGTCATTGTGGGTGTGCACTGTGCAATACTTAATTGTGCATGTGTGCCATTGTGCCCATTTCCCCCCGTTCCCCCAGTTCCTAGTCGTTACTCATCCTGTTGCTATTGGGTCAGGTCATGGTGAGCAGTGTCCAGTCCCCCAACTGCTGCCACCTTCTCCCCACTGATGACTGTGGACACCATTTCCTCCATCTCATTCAGCTGGACTCCCACCTCCAGTCTGCATTGACACTTTCCGGTTGTTAGTGAGTTTCAGCTTGGTTTTGCACTTCAAATCATTCCAGCGCTACTTGCAGTCGTCCACTTCCCTTCTCTTCACTCCGACTGCATTCACCTTGGCCAAGATGGACTGCCATATTGCATTTTAGTTGCCAATGACACAGTGGAGGTGATGAACAGTTGTTGGTGGTGTTCTATCACCTCCGTAATCAGGATCTTGTTTTCCTGCGGACTGAATCGCGGGTTCCTCTTCTTTTTCTCCTTGCCCTCTCTTTCCCCGAGGTTCCTGGCTTGTCCTCTGGGCGGTTTGTGGGGTTCTGGTTGGCCTCTGTAGTTGCTCCAGCTTCTTCCATGGTGCTCCTCAGTAGTTTTCTTTTTTTCTTTTTTGTTTGTTTTTGCAGCTTTTATGGTAATTTGTACCCCCTGACGGTGGAATAGCAAGCCTTGCGCTGCTTATCGCTCATGTTTTTATCGCTGTTGGGCCCATCGCAACTTTTTTCATGTTTGGGTTTCCTTTTTTATTGGCGTACCGGTAATTTTAACGCGGACATTTGACGCGTTATTGGGAAACTATCGCCTGTAGCCAGCGTGTTAAGAATACGCCGTTAACAAGGCGTTAGTTTCCCGCAATAGACGGCGTTATGTAAAATTGCGTTAACCTAGGTTGCCGATAATTATCGCACGTTCTTGAGAATATCCCCGATTCTGTTTCCAATGTGCCAGCTTGGACAGCATCATTGCGCCGATCTGGGGCCATAAATTGTTCAACCTTAGCCCAGCTCTTCTCTGACATGAGCATCTTGTGTAAAAAAAAATTAATAGTTATCTTTGGATTTACATTTTCCTGCCTTCATGCTTTCTATCTTCAACTTTGCCAGAGAGCTGACTGCAACACTTTGCAATTACCTATTCAATTGATTAAACTGTCTGTACTGTACTGTACTGGTGGTAACGGTGTGATTGCAATATGTCAAACAATGATTTCATAACGGACACGGTTCTCTAGTGTGTTTTTCTAATGGTGGTGCATTGATGAAGTGGCCAAAAAAACACATAAAGCGCATGCTATCAACCCAAAATGCTTTGTGGACACTGATGTCCAAATTATGTTCTAACGTGGAACATAAAGTACCATTGGGCACTGCATTTTCATGTATTTACAATAAATTATTATTATATTTTCTGGGCAAAATATTCGCCCCACATCTGTGCAAAAAAACATTTTATAATTTTGCATGGAATACACCTATTGGTGAGAATAGTCTTCATAGTAGTAGAAAATAGCAAACACTATTGTATACCATCTGTAATGATAGATGACTAATATTAAATGTTAAGTCATTTATAAATACCCTTGACATAACTAACTAAATAAATGCAAAAATACATTCAGTATTTTGGCTTCAACTATCTCTAGATTTCAGTTGTATAAATTATGCTGTGTCTCTTTTATCTCGCCTGTAGTATGGAATTCTGTCTAATCCGTTCCTTTTTATATGTAAAATGACAGTGTTATGCCTCCCAGTGTATTATCTCTAAAGTTTTATCCTTATTTGTTTGGAACATTTTACTCAGATACTCACCTAATTTCTAAAGAACAAACAAAATGAAAAGGGCAGTTCATTTTCATGCAAATCCAGCCAGCTGTTTAGTGGAAGCTGCCCTCCCGCCCTTCCGAGGATCTGCATGAGAATGAAAGGGAAGATATGATAAATATGAAAGACTGACAGTAACATGCAAGGAGAAGGCAGTCTTTGGGAAGCTGTGAACTCGTTGTCATCAACAGGCTTACGTGGAGGGATGAAACAAAGGCGGTGCACTGATAAAAGTAACAGTGGCTTGATGGGCTTCAAATATCCACAGATTGCTCATACCGTAAAGCCTGGAATTAAACATCCCTCTGAAATATGGGCTTTGATTACCTCCTTGATGTTCACTGCATTTTGGATGCCTGTTTTTTTTTTATATTAACCCTTTTTCAAAATCATATCCGGTAATAGTGAGTAAAATGTCAATTGCAGCCTCACTCGTCAGGCGATAATTCAGAGAGGCATCATTCATCTAATAGATAGTAGATAAATAGGTGGTTTGTATTACATAATAATAACAACACTAATTTCTTTATTTGCATTTCCTCTTTGTAAAATGCTAATCAATGGTTGACGGTAGTTTTCGCATGGATTGTGATCTTTTCATTGAGAAACTCAAATGTTTAGCTCAGCAGAGTTTATCACATCGAGGTCAAAACATGATGGACCGAACCTGTTCCTTCTGTTGACGTCGAGTGCAAGGCTTCTGTGCAAAGCACCGATCTGATTAGCATATATTTTAAACTGTAAATAATACGAACTAAATCCTCTATTACTCTAGCAACAAAAACAGTCAAAATAAACATTTGCGCCATTTTTCCACCAGGACCAGTTTGTACAGCGCGGCTACTCACCCGTGAGGGTCTCAAGGAGCTTTATTTAATCTTGTTGGAGTCTAACTATGAGCTAAATTGTCTTTCTGAGTGCACAAGCACATTGTGTGGACTCGCTGCAGTACATGCATGTGATTGGGGTAAATGCCGAAGGTAAAGTAACACCAAGGATCACAACAGATGCTATGAAACCGATTTCACCAGCCCTAATTGAGCAGAAATGCACAGGTCAACGAGGCCAGCATTTTAGCCCACCTTTAGCATCTGTGAAATGGCAATCTCTATGCAAATGATTACCAAGAAAAGCCTTTTTCCTGCAGGAGACAATCAGCAATGCCAGACACGTTTCAGCTTCATTGAACCTTGTCACTGAAGTGTGGCTGCAGGGCCTCATTATGGGATGTCCTCTATTCCGATGAGACCGATGGCGGGAGTCACCAGGCCCGTCAGAATCGCAAGGTCTGTGGCAGCTCCGCGGACCCCCTGCTTTTCACCTGGATACAGCGGAATGTCTTTGGAGGAATGATAGGTGGTATTTACTATTCTACAGGTTATCCCTCATTTTGTATGCACCCTTAGGGTGCACCTCCTAATGTTATGGTATTTCACAGCTTCTCCCTGGTCATCAGCAGACCCAGTATTGAAAAATTGGGTGGGGGAGGGGCAGTTAGCAGAGGGTATGATACCAGAATTATGTGGCTAATCCTGGGGTGCAATTGGATGTATGATGTTACAACGCATGCTTTTACAACGCATGCTGTTACAACGAAATTTTTACAACGCAAATGCAGTGACAACGCAAGTCTTTACAACGCAAGTCTTTACATCGACTTGCACTAGATGGCGTGCTAACATTAAAAGAGTGTAATTTACTATTCTAACTCCAGTCCACGTAACAGTAGGGAAGGTGTTTGGATAGTAAACTACACTATTTTTAATGTTAGCATGCCATCTAGTGCAAGTCGATGTAAAGACTTGCGTTGTAATGGCATGCGTTGTCAATGCATTTGCGTTGTAACAGTTTCGTTGTAATGGTAGTGCGTTGTAAAAGTTGCGTTGTAAAGGTTGTTCCCCGTGCAATTGAATGCCAGTCTCACCAAGCTCCGAGGAAAACTAGACAGGATTGGTCTACTTAAGTAAAAAAATATTACTTTCCAACCATAAAAACCCAGGAATTTTTCGATGAAAACATAGTCATTACATTCTGTTATCTATTTGTCTGGAGATAACACATTTGAATTGTGTATCATTATTTGGGGGTCTTTTAGGTAATGTGAGTAATAAGTCATACTCAGTAGACTATTTTTTTCAATATCTGGAGATTAGAAGCAGAAGAGTAGCCGATGTTTCCAGTTTTGGAATTACCTGGGCAGCAAATTCCAGACCTGGTAAACCTTGATCCCCAAATTCCGGACTAGGTCATTCTGAGGCCAGAGGCACCGGGCCTGGGTTCACTGGGTGCATTTGGAAAACCAATGCAGTGGGCACCAAGGTGTCTGGGGGCAGGATCACAGCACCCCCCTGTTTGACCCATGCAGTACCTCAGGGGAAGCAAACAATTCTCTCTAGTCAGGGCCACGCCCCCCCCTCTATTCACTTTCTCCCTTTGCCAGAGCATAAAACCTGGATGCAAGGACACACCTGGCAATATTTAAAGCCCTAGGTTATAGAAAGGGGTTCGCGTTACAGGAAGTGGCTCGAGGCTCCACCCACTTTCCCCGTCCCACCTCCAGTGCACTAGCTGTGTCTGTGACTAGCACAATATTGGAATTGAGATCTAAAAAATGACAAATTACAGGAAGGTTGGTGCTCTTTGATGTCACTGGAGAAATTATTTAACTTTTGCAGGTTTTTGGTTGCGCCTTTGGGTAGAGGACAGGTCTCACTTCTCAACCACAGAATGAATAAATGTGATCATGTTTCAATGAGGAATAAATGTGATACTATAACTATAACTGTAAAACTGTTTGAAAGCAAACCAGTCAGTGTGCCTCTGAAGATAAAGAGTGTGACATCCCAGATAAATCTGGTTTGGAGTCGAATACAGAAAATTCTGAATCAATGTATGAAGATTGTGAACACAAATTACAGGCCAAGTAGAAAAGCTCATCCCCCAAGCATAACTTTTCATTGAGCAGCACACCCACTATTTAGCAGTTAGTGGAGACAAGCCTAAAACCCACAACATGATAAGATTTCCTAAAGGCTAGCTATGGATTAGCTATGGGAAAAAAATCAATCTTTTATATTTAATGTCTGTTTCTTACTCAAAATGCATGTCAACTCTGGAATAAAATGTAGCTAATCTGATAAAAATGGATTAGATTGTAAAAAAAATTGCAATAGAAATTAGATGACTTCAAAAGTAGGTCTCAACATGTGAACCTTCCATTTATTGATCTTCCTGGAAGTTCTGATTTTTCTAATTATCTAAATATTCTAATCTGTAAACCTTATTGAATGGAGCAGTTATGGCTAACAGCCTATTCTCCCAGAGTCCTGATTTACTTTCAGGAATGGAGGGAAAAAAGTCAATTTAGTAAACAGGCCATAACGTTTGTTGATCAATTCACTTGTGTATGCCAACAGGATCTTTGGATCTTTCTGAATGTAATGTTATAAAACATTACAATATCTGAAAAGCAATGACCTATTAGGTCAGTCTCTCATGAGCATTACAGCTAAGGCTTTCACACTGCAAATGCGTTCTTAAAACTATTCACAAAGTTGCCATGTTCATAAAATTGCATGAATAGTAAAATTAAGCAACTTATAAAAGCACTTCAAAATATTTTAGATACCACTATCTGGGCACAAAAAACATTAATTGCAAAAAAACATACATCTCAGTAATTTTCTTTATTGCAAAAATATTTTTAAAAACGTGCAGTGGAGTGCCTCATACTGTTGATGAAGTATTTACTCAAGTATTAATAGGCTTAGCGGAGCAAGTTATTTTAAATATATTAAATGGTGAAATCATCCTTTTATCACTCTAATAAATTTAAAAATGTTGGTATTGGTTGCCGAGGAGTGACCCTTTTTTCAAGCAGCAGCCATAATCCCTGTCAGAGTGAACTACAAAATTCACTAAATTACCTTGTGCTTAACCCTCTGGTAGCTTGACACAAAAGCAGTCAGGCTTAAGTTAGAGGCAATGTGCAAATTAATTTTGCAGCACTCAAACCTTAATAAAGTGAAAACATAACACAAGAACAGCCCCACACTAATTTAAACACAAAGAGGTCATTTTAATAAACTGCTTGACACTAAAATGACAAAAACCCAATTAGTAGAACCAGGGTTATGAATTTTCAAAGTTTAAGGTAAAAACTAGCACCTTCAAGACCACCCGCAGACATCTAGTCGCATCAGACCGGATTAAAGTAAAAAAAATATGTCAGACTACGATGGAGCACAGGCTGGATACAAAACGTGAAATGGGCCTGGTCAGTGCTTTCCTATGGACGTGAAAGAAATTCTGAGTATAATGTTCTGAGAAGGTAAAATTCATCAGGGCAAGGCTGCAGGCGGTATTAGAGGAGGATGCGTTGTCATCAAGCATTTTGTACTTAGTCACCTACAGGACAAGGTAGGAGGTTATAGCCTATGAGAGTTCTGGGAGACAAGATGCCTATTCTGTTGCAACTGGGGCTGTGCCCAGCTTCGCCCCATTCTGCCAGTTGATGGCCCATTCATGCACACCTAATACCTCTATTTTGTGCATGTCTGGAGGAATAAACAGAGTTCAACACCTAGTCATGTGACCCAGGAAAAGGTAGAGGGCACCAAATAGTTTGAGGTAGAAGAAGGGCAGCTTTCTATAAGAGGCATTTTGAAAATTGCAACTTAAAATCTGATTTTACCATTAAAGAGGATTTTTAATTACATTTTCTCAGGCACTACAAATGAAATGCTTTCCTGTTCCTAATCAAAAGTTAGCACTTAATAAATTTAATAAGGCAACCCAAAGTTATCCTATTGACGAGGTCGGCTTCAAAGTAGTGAAAAAAGAATTTAGGAGTTTTTTATTACCAGGACATGTCAAACTTAAAAGTACATATCCAACTTTTTAGTTACAATGCACCATGCCCTGAGGGCTACCTTGGGCCTCACATAGGGCCAATGAAATAAAAAATAAAAGGGGAGTGTAAGGCTTGGCAAGGGGATTATATATCACCAACATGAATTGGCAGTTGCAGGCCTGGGACATGTTTCAATCGTAATGTTACAGAGACTTGTAGAGTGAAACAAATACCTGAAGGTGTCAAGGTGCTAGCAGCTAAGGGAGAGCACATATCACCCCAATGAATTAATTGGCGAAAAGCCAAGTTGTCTGTACTTTTCTGAACTGGAGCAGGTTGGGTATTGATCTAATATGAGGTGGAAGAAGTTCCCATTCAATGGATGTGTTAGTAACAAAGCTCCTCCCACTCCAATTGGCTCGTTTAAATCTTCTGACCTCCAGATCCATGGAGAACCTTATGGGCAAGGCAGAGAGCCTTAAACTTAATGCACTGCTTAACAGGCAGCCAATGAGGAGGTTTAATGGCTTGTGATACAGATTTGTGTTTGAGAATCCCAGTTAGCATTCTGGTCACTGTATTCTGTAGGACCTGAAGTCTATTTAGATTCTGCTGCTGCATATTTGAAAATAATGCATTGGAATAATCTAATTTTGGTAGCACAAGTGATGTAATTACTGTTTTTGGAGCATTGATAGGGATGAAAGGAAAGATCTTTCTGAGCATCCTTAAAACCAGGAAAGCAGAAGATGTGAAGACCTTTGCATGTAGTCCATAGGTTAGATATTTGTCCATAACTACCCCAATGTTTCTGACCTTCTTAACTGGGGTTGAGAGGGTGCCCAGCTCCTCTGGCCACCAGGTCGGGCCCATAAAGAAGGGTTATTTCCAAACTGGTTGACCTCAGTTTTGCTTGAATTAAGTTTTAGGCAAATGAAATTCATCCAGTTGCCAATAGCTGCCATACAATCATGGACATTTGAACCTGTTTGGTTGTTGGAAGAAGACATAGCTACAACCAATTGGGTGTTATCTGTGTATGAAGTAAGTTCAAGCCCAAAAGATCTAGTAAGGGATCCAGAGGTTCGACATTCATGTTAAACAATGTGAGACTTACTGAAGATTTGTGCAGGACTCCACATGGCAGATAGAATGGCTGCGACACCACTTGTTTCCTGTCTGGTAGAAAAGATTGCAGTAATTTCAAGGCTGACCCCTGGAAACTAACAAACCGGAGACAGTCAACCCAAATTTTGTGGTCAATCGTGTCAAAGGCACTATACGGGGTAAGAAACGTGCTAAACACAAGATCTATATAGATAAACTATTATTAAGCTCCAGGCCTACAAACAATACATTGAAAAGTGCATTAAAAAACAATGGACATGTACATATGAACTAAAACAATTATTTTTATTACAAAATATAATATTTATTGTTATTTTTATCTCATTTATATTTTTCTCTTAGTCATGAATATTTTAATATTTTTTCGATATTTTTGATGATTATTTTTACGTACAAATAATACAATATTTACAGACACAAATACTCATATGTACAAAAAACGGGGGGACACACAAAACGTATTTGTTATAGAAACAGTGAATTACAGTGCTATACAACACAATCAATTTGTAAAAACATTTGAGAAAGAGTTGGTATATTAACATGTTATTCAAAGGCTGGCGGTCGATGGAAGCACGACGCGCATATCGGCGCATGAGCCTTCGTCAGGTGAACCGTCTCAAACTTTCTCTATAATAAAGTGTGAAATAAATACAGTGTCAAACATACAGGAACATTCTAGGTTTGAGGCTTTGATCATGAAACATTTTGGGAGCACTATTGTGCTTCATTATCTTTAATATCTGGGCCCATGTTGGCAAGAGAACACACATTCTTCTAGATAGATTCTTAAAAGAATTGTATATGGGGTGTGAAGACCCACCTTTTTTAGTGCATATAGCTGACGCCCAAGCAGTCTTTACCGAAAAAAAGAGGAAAAGAGAACAAGGTGTATAATCCACTTGCACCTTCTAAGAAGTGGAGGAAAAATTGATAAGGTTCCCCGTGTAAAAAAAAATGGTGCTCAAAGAAAGAAGGGGATGGTGTTCAAAAGAAGTGAACATATTAAGGAATTTTTTATGTTAAAGAAAAGCTAAAGACAAATCTTAGGAGAGACTATAATTATCTTTTAATTTGGTAAGGATTATTTAAGTCAAGTAGATATGGGTTGTTAACAAATAACCTCATACAAACTATGTATACCTATTATTTTCGTTCAGGAAAATGATGTACACTTGAAGTCAGCAAAGGTCATTGGTTTTGTGTGTAAAAGCGTCACACAAACTCGATTTTCTGTGAAAATATAAATCAAAGGAACAGAGTATTAGTTGGATCCATCCATATTTTCCATTGTGATTTCTTACCAAAGTGCCAACCATTCTATCCATAAAATACGGCGGCACCGAGGGGCTACTCATAATACTTACATAGGATATATTTAAAAGTATACATCCGTTTTAGAATTGTTTAAAATTGTTCAGTTTGCTCATCATGATGGAGGAGGTTGACATAAAACACTGTAAAGAATTAAAACTATCTTTAAGGTTCCAGATCTATTAATAGTGTCCCATAATTAAGTTGTTCTATATATTGTCAGATTTTACTTACTCAATATTTATTTGGGTTTAAATACACCGTCAGAATGGATATTTACTGTAGGGCCAATGATTTATTTCCCCCGTCCTCAGCTCTTTATCTAAAAGAGTAGATACATATAGATGTGAAATAATTCACTCTGGGTGCACTCATATTCACAGGTTTTGTCTTTAACCTTTTTGTTTGTAATTACTTATTCGATTGCATACAGATGGTGTTTATGTCAAAATACACGGCCCTAAACAGAATTTAACAAAGAATATCCATGTCGCTATCCGATAAATACCAGTGTCTGTGACACAGTTGACTAGATAGGAAACTAAGGTAAATCAAAAGTATGACAAAAATAAACTTGGGACGAGCAATTCAATATGTCCCTCTCAATACTAGCCTGTTCTTTTTTGCTGGTTCGTTAGTATTTTGGCTCCGTTTAACCTATATTTATTATTAAATATCAACTGCCATCCATGTGTTTCTTTTAAATAATTTACATGCAGAGTTCCACTATCGCTAACAGAGTTGCGTCATCACTTACCGCTTTCAGATAGTCGAAAAACCTGCATGTACGATGGTCCTCGAAGTAAACGGCAAGTACCGCTATCCGAAAGGTTTTTATAGCTTGTTACCATGTTTGAACGGAGTTCGGATGGCGTCTGACTTCATCAGAAAGAAGCTGGCAGTTGATCTAGAAACTATCCTGTGGGGGCCTATAACTAAACATACAGGATGGACTAAGGAGTGTAATGTTTTAACAGCCTCCATATTGAAACTAGTGATCCAGATCCTCAATGATTACTAGTAATGCAATGTATCAATTGTGTCAAAGGCTGCAGATAAGTCAAGGAGTACAAGTGCCGCACTGCCACCACTGTCAACTATTGCTCTAACCTCTTCTGTGGTTTTATCAACAGTGCTTTGGTGCTATGACCACTTCTTCACACAAATTGGGTGGAATCTAACTGTTGGTGGTCGAACAGAAATTGGGCCAGTTGTTGATTCAAGGCTTTTTCTATTACCTAGGCTGGAAAGTGTAGTCTATAGATTGGCTGATACATTTTTGTGTCGTTAGGATCTAGGTTAGACGTTTCAAATAGTGGAAGTATAGACGTCTCCTTCCAATTGGTAGGGAACACTCCTGATTCCAGCATGGAGTTAAAAATGTTGGTCAAATGTTGGTCAAGCAGGTGCCGCTGCATGGAGAGCCACTTAGGTGGCACAATAAGTGCCGTAGGCCCACTAGTAACATTTCCTTTATAGGCCCCCCACCTGAAAGCGAGGAGAACTGCCGAATCTCCTGGGAGTCTTCATCACTAAGGCCAAATAACCTGGACAGACCATCAGCATTGGAGTGGTGTGACCCAGGACAGTGTTTCACCATGAAGTCTATTTCTGTAGGGAGATGGACCCTCAACAGTTTTGGATTCTCACCCCTCATCTACATGAGTCATCTGAGCGGCCTGTGGTCTGTCTGAACCTGGAAATTAGTCCCAAACAAGTATGGTCTCAGCTTCTTCAGTGCCCAGACCACAGCAAAGGCTTCCCTTTCAATAGCACTCCACCTCTGCTGCCTGGAAAGTAACCTTCTAGAGATGGAAGCAACAAGTTGGTCCAGGCCCTTCTCATTTAACTGCCTCTATGTAATGTTCTAAGGCATCGGTTTGAACAATTAATTCCTCGGGATAGTTAGGGGCCTTGAGCACAGAGGTTGTGCACAAGGGTTGTTTAAGGGTGTCAAAGGCTTTCTGACAGACCTCTGTCCAGATCACCTTCTTGGACGGAAGCTTAGTGAAGAGCGCAACAATGGTATCATATCCCTTGACCAACCTCTTGTAATAAACAGTGAGGCCCAGGAAGACCCTCACTTCTGTTTGTGTTTTGGCTGGTTCCCAGGCAATGATAGTCTCTATTTGGGCTTCGGGGGAGCTGCAAGTTTCCTCCACTCACAAGGTGTCCCAAGTACATAAGAGAACCCTGCCCTATTTAGCACTTACTGGCCTTGTTAGTCAGGCCTTCCTGTTGCAGGGCCTAAATACTTTCTGTAGGTGAAATAGGTGGCCCTCCTAGCTGTTAATGAAGACAGCTATGTCATCCAGATAACTAGCACTGAAGGCCTCTGATGGAGCGGGGTTTTCGCAAAATAAAACCTGCTCAAATTGAACCCTTAGTAACACATATTAACAATGTGCGGTGAAAACTAATGTGGAAATGTGCCTCACATGAGAGAAAATGGTACTGCAAAATCACATACTAAAGCACTGGAGTAGGCCGCAAATGCTTCTGGACAAATGAAAATAAAAGGACTAATGCTACTTTTGTGCACTTTATTAACGTTTGCTAGGAACATATTATTAATTTGGCATGCGCATGGATTACTGCAGCATTGGGAGGATGTGTAATGGAAAAGCATTATAAGTAATTAATAATACCTGTGTTTGTTTTCCGTGGAAGCTTGGTTTTCTGCTCTGCAGAGAACATTTGGGGTTAATGAAATAAGAAATACATTCAGAGGAATAAAACTAAACGAAATTGTAAAAATGGAAGACGAATGTCCTTCATGGGTCCTATGTGCCTGCCAAAAGTCAGCAGCAAGAAACTGTTTCTTCATCAAGTAAAAGAACATTTCCTTTGAATGCGGCACAGCAGGACAAATGTTATACAACGTTTGCTACATCACCGGCATGAAGGAAGTGAACATTATGATAGTGGCTTGAATATGTATTTCCTGGGGTGGAAGCTGACGTGATGAATAAATAAACAATAAGACGTTGAGTGAGATGGTCATGACGAGTGTGGTGTGACACTACACCCCCTATCTTTAACCAATCATGTGTAGATAGACCCTCTGTTCTGACACGAATGTGGGTTAGACATCTGAATTTTAGGGTATAATTGAGGTTCTTGGTGGTAGGGGTTAGGTTAGATGGTGGCTTGCTTTCCTACCTGCCTGAGGAGAGGCCTTGTTTGCTGTGGTGACTGAGTTGAGTCCCCTGTTCATCTAAGTTCTAGGGAGGAGCCCGTTTGGACAGCCTTGTGTACCAGCACCACTTGTCTGGACCAGGGACTACTAGAGTGTTCAATCACTCCCAACTCCAGCATCTTAGAGACTTCCTCTTTTAAGCAGGGACTCACAGTGTCTGAAAGCCTATATATTTTGTTCTTGAAAGTCAGGCTGTCACCAGTGCCAATATCATGGGTAAACAAATGTGTAAGCCCAGGAGTGAGGGAAAACAGTAAGGCAAACTGTCCCATCAACTGGTTGCAGTGTCTCTGCAGTTCTGGGCTCAGGGTAGCAGAAATGTTGATACCACCCAGTGACCCATTCTTCTCTTGGAATGACAAAAGATTAGGGAGAGGTTCATTCTCCTGATCCTCTCTTTCATCTGTCACCAAAAACATGGTGACCTCAGACCTCTCATAGTGGCGTTTGAGGTGATTGATGTGGAGTACCTTGAAGGGGTTTCTGAGGTTTTGAGGCCCACCAGGTAAGTGGCCTCCTAGTTCCTCTCAATTACCTCTTAGGGCCCAGTCCAATGGTTTTGGAGGGTCATGGGCTCCACTGGATCCATCACCCACACCTTCTGCCAGGTTGAAACTCGACCAGAGAGGCTGTCTGGTCCTACCAAAGCTTCGTTACCTGCAAGTTCTCAAAAGCCTTTTTCCAGAACTTGCTCATCTGGTTCCTGAGGGTCAACATGCAGGTAACCACAACTTTTGGGGAGTTGGTTCTTGGGAGCCTGCTCCTAGGCTTTCTTGACGAGACTGAGAGGCCCCCTATTGGGGTGACCATACAGAAGTTCAAATGGGCTAAACTCATCTCCCTTCTATGGTACCTTCCTGCAGGAAAAAGCAGACATGACAAGAGGATGCCCCACTTCTGCCTCATGGTCTCATATAGGCCCATAACCATGACTATTAGGGTCTTGCTGAACCTTTCAACAAGCCAATTTATTTGTGGATGGTAGGGTGTGGAGACCTTGTAGGTTACACCAAACTCCTTCCACACTGACTTCATGTATGCAGGCATGAAGTTGCTGCCCAGTCAGATACCGCTTCATTGGAGAACCCCACTTGGGTGAAAATTTCCATCAGGGCCCTAGCCATTGCAGGTGCAGTCACAATCTTCAGAGGGATTGCCTCTGGTTACCTAGTGCCATGGTACACCAAGACCAGGATTAACCTGTTGACTAAGGCTGTACTGGGATCCAAGGTTCATATAATGTTGATGCCCATCCTTTTAAAGGGGGTACCAATGACAGTTAAGGGATTCAGGGGTGTCTCAGCTTTCTCCCTGTTTTTCCGTTGACCTGGCAGGTGAGACAAGTCCTACACAAAGTATCTGAGGCTATCCTCATATGGGGCCAATACAATTGGAAGACAAGCCTGGCAAAGGCCTTCCTGATTCAGATGTTCTGCCAGGGGAAAGTCATGAGCCAGCCCCAGTTGAAAAGCCCTAAAGCTTTTAAGGACCACCACCTGTGTTGCCCCATGCACAGGTGCCTTAGGCTCACTATACAGGAGGTAAGACCTCAACTTCCACCTGGAGAACAACAACGACCGCACGACCACCACCCTGCTGGACAATCTCGCAAACCTCGGACTCAAGCAACTGGTGACCACCCCCACCCACTACGCGGGACACACACTCGACGCCATCTTCTCATCCAGCAAGGACATCTCCTTCAGCCACGCCACCGGACTCCACTGGACGGACCACAGCTGCGTCCACTTCAGCTTCAGAAGGACCACGATCCACCACCACCAGCAACAGGTTGCACGCCGAAGCTGGAACAAGATCACAGCCGACCAGCTCGCAACCTCCCTGAGCAAGAACCCACCCACCAGCGCAACGAACCCCAGCCAAGCGGCCACCAACCTCACGAAGTGGATCAGCGACTGCTCAGACGACCTTGCCCCTCTGAGGACCCCGCCTAGCAGACCCGGCAGCAAGAAAGCCCCATGGTTCACCGACGAACTCAAGAGCTCCAAGAAGAACTGCCGAGCCCTCGAGAGAGACTGGCGCAGAGACCCAACACCTGTCAACATGACGGCCCTGAAGCTCGCCACCCGAAAACACCACCAACTGATCCACGCCACCAAGAAGACAGCATTCAAGGAACGACTGGACAACAACGCACACAACAGCAAGGAACTCTTCAACATCGTTAAAGAGCTCTCCAACCCCAACGCCGGAAACAAAGACATCACCCCTTCGCAAGACCTCTGCAACTCCCTCGCCTCCTACTTCCACAACAAGATCGTGGACATACACAACAGCTTCAGCACTCTACTGTCGCACGCCACATCAGAACCACCGCCCCCCACCACCACCCTTCGCGCCTGGACCCCGATCAGCTCCGAAGACACCGTCCGCACGATGAACTCCATCCACTCCGGGTCTCCGACCGACCCCTGCCCCCACCATGTCTTCAACAAGGCCGACGCTGTCATCGCACCCCACCTGCGAGACATCATCAACACCTCCTTCGACACCGCTACCTTCCCGGAGAGCTGGAAGCACGCCGAACTCAGCGCTCTACTAAAGAAGCCATCAGCCGACCCCACCGACCTCAAGAACTACCGCCCCATCTCGCTGCTCCCGTTTCCAGCAAAAGTCATCGAGAAGACTGTCAACAAGCAGCTGTCCGCCTTCCTCGAGACGAATGGATCCCTCGACCTCTCGCAGTCTGGGTTCCGAGCCAACCACAGCACCGAGACCGCCCTGATCGCAGCCACCGATGACATCCGAACCCTGCTCGACAACGGAGAAACAGCAGCCCTCATCCTCCTAGACCTCTCCGCAGCCTTCGACACGGTCTGCCACCGTACCCTAGTGCAGCGCCTCAACAACGTCGGAGTCCAGGAGAAGGCACTGGAGTGGATCATCTCCTTCCTCACCGGAAGGACACAGAGAGTCCGCCTCCCACCGTTCAGATCAGAAGCCACCGAAGTCATCTGCGGCGTTCCTCAAGGCTCCTCGCTTAGCCCAACCCTCTTCAACGTCTACATGAGCCCCCTCGCAGCCATCGCACGCCAGCACAACCTCAACATCATCTCCTACGCCGACGACACCCAGCTGATCCTCTCCCTCACCAACGACCCCGACACCGCCAGAGCCAACCTACACGAAGGGATGAAAGAGGTAGCCGAATGGATGAAGAACAGCCGCCTGAAACTGAACTCGGACAAGACGGAAGTCCTCATCCTGGGTTCCTCACCCTCCGCCTGGGACGACTCCTGGTGGCCCCCCGCCCTAGGCAACGCACCCAAACCAACAGACCATGCTCGCAACCTGGGCTTCATCCTGGACTCCTCCCTCTCCATGACCAGACAAGTCAACGCCGTCTCCTCGGCGTGCTTCAACATCCTGCGCATGCTACGTAAGATCTTCCGGTGGATCCCCACCGAGACCAGGAAAACGGTCACCCAGGCCCTCGTCACCAGCCGTCTGGACTACGGCAACTCCCTCTACGCCGGAACCACCGCCAAACTCCAGAAGAGACTCTAGCGGATCCAGAACGCCTCAGCACGTCTCATCCTGGACATCCCCCGCCGCAACCTCATCTCCGGACACCTGAGAGACCTGCACTGGCTCCCGGTCAACAAGAGAATCACCTTCCGTCTCCTCACCCACGCACACAAAGCCCTACACAACCAAGGCCCAGGATACCTCAACAGCCGCCTCAACTTCTACGCTCCCAAACGCCAGCTTCGATCGACCAGCCACGCCCTCGCCGCCGTCCCCCGCATCCGAAGAGCCACCACAGGAGGAAGGTCCTTCTCCTACCTCGCCGCCAAGACCTGGAACTCCCTCCTGACCCACCTCCGCCTTACCCAGGACCACCTCGCCTTCAGGAAACAGCTCAAGACCTGGCTGTTCGAGCAGTAGCGGACCCCCTCCCCTAGCGCCTTGAGACCCTCCGGGTGAGTAGTGCGCTATACAAATGCTTTGATTGATTGATTGATTGATTCTCCCAGTATAGTAGGTAATCTACAGAGGTATCACTAGCTGCCTGGGCTTCAGCCTGATGCCTCATGCTCTGATGGGTTGAATATTTTTTCTGTGCCTTACAGAACTCCTCCCTGGTGGGACCAACCTCTGCTTGCCATCCAGGAAGTTCAGGCTGGTCTCACCACCTGGGCAGCCATGGACCTGGCTGTCGGAAAAACACACTCCGGCAACTCCAAAATTACCAGGGGAGACCTGAGCTCCACTTCCAGGCAGTGTGCTCGAGTTTGTTCCCTAGCAAACAGCCCATGGCCATGGCAAGACTCACTGCTACTTTTAGATGACCTGAGATCCTCCCACTCACAGGGAATCAGAGCCACAGGGAAGTGTCTCTCCAGTTGTCTGTTACCACAGCCTGGTGGAATAAATTGGGTATTGCTTGCTCTGAGGAAACAGATAACACCTGACTGTAGTCATATTGGCTCATGTGCCTCTCAGTACCTCCATCCTCTGTCTATTGATGGTGACCCTCTACCTATACTTGAAAATATTAGAAGGCATGTGGACTTTGGGCACAGTCTCTCGGTTACCCAGGGACACTGGGATAACCTGAGCTATCTCCCCTACACTAACTGAAATCTCCTCCCCAAGCACTATTCCCAAGGATCTGACCACCACTGGAGGGCTTTGCCCTTCTGAGACTATTGGCATCACCTCCGGTGTGAATGAATATGTGATCAGCGTATTCCTATTTTGTAGAGTAAACAGAACTAATTAAAATGTCAAACAAAGATAGGTGCAACCCAGTGAATGGCAGCCAGCCTCATGTAACAAAAATTTATTTTGGTGAATGTCCACCAGTATACTGGATGCACAGTGTAAACTGCAGAATCAATATTTCACAATATTATGCATACAAGAAAAAACAGTTAACTCCATCACTTTATGCAAAAGATATGTAATGAACATAACACTTTGAAATCAGATTATTACCACCATCTGATGACAAAAATGCACATACAAAAATTGAATTCCAGTAATGAACTACAATACAAACTGAATCAATTGATGATGCCAAATTATTTTGCTAATACATAGTACAACTGAATTGCCCAGCCAAGCCCAATGCATTTCAGGATTGAACAAATCCCTTCTTCAGGGGCCACTGTGAGAGAGAAAAACATTGTTTAAACCAGTGTTTGTAAGTCCGATAATAACAAAACAATAGATAAATCGCAATAAGCGCCCAGAAAAGGCTGAAAAAAGAAGGAAATAATTCCTGTATATGTGTTACACAAGGCAATACAAAGAATGATCAATGCTGTGAACAGCTGTTAAGAATTATAGACCCGTGATCACGAGAAAGTAAACTAAAGTGAACAAACCCAATCAATGTCACAGAAGTGAACAGAGGCACTCCACTATTAACGAATCTCGTGTGGTTGAAAGTGTAAAAACCTAATAGTAACTCCACTGCAAGAATACAAAAGTACTGTGTGGTTATCATGCTAATGAAAAAACTGCTTGGCTACTCAATATCAACTTACTTCAAAGCTATGGCAAAATATGATCGCTGTCTGAGAATCCCAAGTGACGGGGACGGTGTATAGGCTGAACAGAAGATAGCAAAATACCCAATGTAATGTCCCTTAAACTTGATAGTCAACAATCTAATGTGTACAAAAAACAGTGCTTGACCTCGTAGTATGCAGATATAGCAAATACGTCTTCTTAAGCTAAAAATGTACTGCAAATGAATTTTAGTTGTATGCAATCTGCAAAAGACAAATTAAAATAGCATCTAATAAGTACCCCAACCTCAATGAAAGCACCGTTGAAATCGTTACACGGTTCCAACCATCCGCTTACCTCACTGAGTGTCATTTTTTAACTCCTAGACTGAGGGTGACTGGAGTTAAGTCGATTTCACTGATGGCTGCCACTCCACCCTGTAATGAGAACCAGAGAAACTTACTAGAAATCCCTCGATAATGTTTTTCTATGTCTAGCGCTACGGATGCAATATCAGACGCTAACAAATCACTGCATCTCACCTAAAAAAATGTTTTGAAATGTTTCTCCAAGGGAATTGCTGGTTCGCTGGATGCCGAAATACCCGCTAATGGAAAAGACTTGTTGCTTACGAACTGAATAAAAAGACCAGAAATCAACGCGACGTGAGATGATGTGCCGCATTGATAGACACTGAAACTGGACTAACCTGACACTACGCTGGGCGCCATCTTAGGCTAGTACCAACTCAACATATTTACAACAAAAGTGGTATTGTCAACAACCGGTAGCTGCAGTGCCTATAATAACAACTTGACAAAGGACTAATACAAGCCCACCAATATGATTAAGTTGATAATCTACGGCTAATGTACCGTGCAGCAACCACATCCACATGTGGCAATGCGCGGGATAATCCAAAACCATATCAAAGATCATCGCACAAACTTCTGAACTACCAACACTACATGTGAAATGCAAAAATTGTGCTACTGGTAAGCTATAGAGTGAAAGAAGCACAGTGTGAAAATAAATAAGAGAGACAAAGTGTCAACAAAAAAGTACTACGTTGATGGGACGCACTTAAGGAAGAAAGTGTCCACCACCACATCCTATTTAAGAATGAAAGATCGAGGAAACAATGAAGGGGAAAAAAATAATTAAATGAAGACAATTGCCATGTGTAAAACAGATATGTACAATCTATAGTGAGGATGATATGAATGATGGAAGATACATTAAGACACCATAAACCCATCAAAGAAAGCACAACATTTCCACTTTGTCATTGAGATCACCTTGTGTCAATGTCTGAAGGAATTTAGTCCACCACACTTCCCTTTGTGAAAGAAGCCTGGCATTGTCACAACCTGATTTGCAAAGTAATGTTTCAAGGATGGTGAATCTCAATTGTGCGTTTGTGTGTTTATATTCTAACCAGTGTGACACAAAATGAGATTTAATACTCTGTGTGCGTATTGTACTCTTGTGCTCAGAAATGCGTACCTTTATTTTACGTGTTGTTTTGCCGACATAAAGAAGACCGCATGAACATTTGATAGTATAAATGACGTAACTGGAGCTGCAGTCACTACTATACACATAAACAACAAAATAGGCAGTTAGGGAAAAACAGCTGCACCACCCTGCTATACACAAATTGTAGATATATTTATAAATTCAGGTTGCCCACCTCCCTGGTCCACTGCCTTAGGACCATACAAATCTAACACATTTAAAGAACACACAGAGAGGCAACACAGAGAGAAGCAAAAGATGCACAGTGAGTGATTCAGTCCAGACTCTTCAATAATATGCGGTGTATTCTTTTTAATGTCGCAAGATGATCAAACACAGCAGCTGCAATACAGCCAACGCGTTTTGCCCCAATGGGGCTTCCTCAGTGCAATAGTAGAAATCGTCCAATCTTACTCAGATCGCTGACGTACCACGATCACTTCTTGATTCACTTAGCAATGGTACGGAAATCTTTAGTCAGTCCCCAATGATAAATATGAAAGATTCCTCAATTTGTTGGACACTTGAAGTTAGTGGTTCACAATTGCTTAAAATATATAAAATCCTCAATTTATGTTGCAAAGTCCAGATTTAAATATCTCTTGTGTTCACTATGATAGGTGAAACTCCAAAACATTAAAAGTTACTTCATCAATGGCCCCCGTAAGATGCCGTGTCCCTCGACCCGCCTGAAATGTAAGTCTGGGATCCTTGGCTAGTTGTTTAATGACATTAATTTCATGTTTCTTGAAATTTGTTTTAACAACTGGCTGAAGATTTAACTTGGCAAAGTTATTGCGAATAAGTGTCTCGAAAGAATCAAGTAATTTATGTGACACGGGTGCCATATATGTACTTTTAGGCTTGAAGGTCCGCAACTCAGATTCTTGACCACTGCTGTGGGAATCAGAAGGTTCCAGTGTCGGTACTATATTAGTGAAAAAGTGCTTGAGACGCGGATTTCTCATGAATTTAAAAGTGGAGACTTCGAGTTCCAAGGCTTTCACAGCATTGATCATTCTTTGTATTGCCTTGTGTAACACATATACAGGAATTATTTCCTTCTTTTTTCAGCCTCTTCTGGGCGCTTATTGCGATGTATCTATTGTTTTTGTCATTATCAGACTTATAAACACTGGTTTAAACAATGTTTTTCTCTTTCACTGTGGCCCCTGAAGAAGGGATTTGTTCAAGCATTGGGCTTGGCTGGGCAATTCAGTTGTACTATGTATTATCTAAATAATTTGACATCATCAATTTATTCAGTTTGTATTGTAGTTCATTATTGGAATTCAATTTTTGTATGTGCATTTTTGTCATCAGATGGTGATAATAATCTGATTTCAACATGTTATATTCATTACATATCTTTTGCATAAATTGATGGAATTAACTGTTTTTTCTTGTTTGCATAATATTGTGAAGTATTGATTCTGCAGTTTACGTTGTGCATCCAGTATACTGGTGGACAATCGCCAGAAGATTTTAATTTTTTTATCACCTCCGGTGTGCCCATACTGGTAACATTCATAACACTTGGGGACAAATTTACCAATGTTTTTTTCACCAAAACCTTTCTTCTGGTGGCCGTATTGGGAATAGGACCCTTTCCCTGTGAACAACCTTAGAGGCCTCGAGAGGACTCTTTCTTGATTTTATCTACCTACTCTTTCTTTTCCACCCAGATACCTTCTTATGGACCCTGGTGCTGATCCAGTGGGCCGCTTCCTTAGCAAGCTTCCTGGGGTCGGTGAGCTTACTATCCACAAGGTGTTGTAGCATCTCTGTAAACATAGACTGAATATGTGCTCTCTAGCAATCAAGTTATATAACCCTTTGTAATCACTCACTTCACTGCCCTTCATCCAACCATCCAGTGCCTTGCACAGATGATCCTCACAATCCACCGAGGTCAGTTGGGGTGGTTTCTGACTGTCCCTAAATTTCTGCCTATACACTACTGTGTTGAGCCCTCTTTCATGAGAGGATTCCGAAGGTGGGGTGGAACTTGCAGAGTTTAGCTCTACGGAATTCTGCAGAGTTGCAGGAAAACTCTGCGAGATTCTGCAGAATTCTTATAAAAGGCAAAAAATAGTCAGCTCACACTGCCCGGGCTATAATTTAGCATAGGTAGCCCAAGCAGAGCTGAAAATCTACTTGAGCTGCAGCAAATATGCTCAAATGGTGGCCCTTTGACTGTGACTGCTAACAAATGCCAGTGACTGGCAGCATTGGATAATTGCGCTAGTGGATGCCAAATTGTGCTCACATAACTAGGAGCCTTGTTGGAGAAAATGTTGCCATGCAGCGTTTGGCAGAATTCCTTGCTAAAGATTAACACGGAGTGACCAAAAGTCTGCCAATTCCACAGGCATACCCGAATATTACGCCCAATCTTAATCTTGTCTCCTTTCCTTAATTGAACATCCCTCCCTTCACTAGGAATATGTCACCAGGGGCTGCCACCCAATCTTCTTCAGGGATCAAATTCATCTATAGGGCAACCTCATATGCCTCAAAGCAGTTATCTCTGTCATCCCCTACATTAAATTTAGGCACCCGATCATTCGGGAAGGGAACACTCCTTTTTCTAGTGGACATTGGGATAATGCTGCCACCATTGTTGGCTCTGGGATACGTCAGGTTTGGAGCACACGCTCCTTCAGACCCATTTCGTGAGTCAGCAAAGGGTTCTTTTCAGCCGAGGCCCTCTCTGCCAACGGCTTTTCCCTCCTCTGCTTTCAACTTCAACTTGGCCAGCTTTAATCTGAGCTCCCTCTTTGCCTTTCTGCCCTCAAGCTTTTCTGGGGAAAGGTCCTTGGCAGACACACTGCTCCCTGCCCCAACCTGGGCAACTTCTGGGGGTGAGGTGTGATCATCCTGCTGCTCAGGACCCAGGTCATCCCGCAAGTGTGCTCCCCCTCCTCCTCATCTTCTGGGGTAGTCTCTAGTCTGCCATCTCTGAACTACCTCAAAGGCTCTCAGGGCTACCTGGAAATCCAGCTTGTTAGCCTTCCTGCCTGCCTTCAGCCCCTTCTCTTTGCAAAGCATCAGCAGCTTAGCCCCGCTGACGTTGTCGAAGTTGATTAGATCCATCGCCATGGTACGAAAAAGTGTGTTAGGGCACTCAAATTTAGAAAAAGGAAAAAACAGCCAATAGAAAACTAAGAGGGATTTAAAAAGAGGTCTACTCAGTTGTCCCATTATTTATATTGGATTTTTGTGTTACACAAATCACTGTATGGCACTGCAAAAACACAAGCCCAAATCCACACAGCTAAACACCAATGTGAGAAATTGGGTTGTTGGTTGAAGGGGGGAAGACCCCTGTTCAAACAACTGTCACAATCCTTTCACTAAATTCACTAAATTAACCTGTGATTAACCCTCTGGTAGCTAGGCACAAAAGCAGTCAGGCTTATCTTAGAGACAATGTGTAAAGTATTTATACAGCTCTCCAACAGTAATAAAGGGACAAAACAGCACAAGAAATATCCCACACCAATTTAGTTAAATACATAAGATTTTAATGAATTACTTGACACCAAAATGACAAAAACCCAATGAGTAGAACCGGAGTTATACATTTTTATAGTTTATAGTAAAAACTAGAACCTAAAAGTTAAAATGGAGTTGCGCAATCTGCGTCAAAGTTTAAAAATATGGCTGAGCGAGATGGAGCACTGTTCGGATACAAAAACGGTTTTGGGTCTCGTTAGAGTTTACTTTCAGAATTTTCTGAGAAGCTAATATTCAAGGTGCAAGACTGCACCTGATGTCTGAGGGGGGGGAGCATCATCATCAGGGAGACGCTTGACCAAGTCACTGTAAAGATTTCTATGTTCAGATTTAGTCACATTTTTGGAGTCGAAAATCTTCAGCGTAACAAAGATGGAGGCTGTAGCCAATGAGAGTTACAGGAGGTCAGATATCCCTTCGCCAAGGGGCTGTTGAACAGGATTCTCTGCTATGGAGAGGAATGTAGCCGGCACTGCCAAATAGTTAGGCCGACCGGCACTATACCTTCGGTGGACAAAGAAGCAGGTTGGTCTGAGCCTTACCTCAGTTCAGAGAGCGGTTATTAGACAAACAGTTTTAAGTCCCAAGTTTTTCATTTTGGCTAAGTCAGTACCTTAAACACCTCCACCAAGGGTGCAGGACTGGAGGGGAACCACTTTGAGGGTTAGAACTCAGGATGGGTCCAAGTGCTGTTCAAGATGGTGGGATCCTTTTCTGTCTCTGAGACTCTGAACAAAAGACTAGCAAACTAGTCAGTGGAGTCACTCTGGTAGTCCTGGGTTCAAGTGATGATGTAGGTCTCAAGCTGCAGGGAATTCTTCTGGCAGTTCAAGGCAGGCTTCAGGCAGCACAGTAGTCCCTCTAGGTGCAGCAAAACAGTCTTATTGAGTACACATCAGGCTACAGCAGTCCTCTGAGAGTTCTTCCATGGTTCCAGAAAGTGAACGGAAGAGTGAGTTAGAGGGTCCCATTTTTATTCATGATTTTTAGAAATGGGATTTCTGGTTGGCTAAGGCTTGCGCCAAAGCCCGGCAGAAACCACCACTCTAGTCAGGGCAAGGAAGTTACACGCCAAAGATAACCCCTGCTCACCCCCTTGGTAGCTTGGCACGAGCAGTCGGGCTTATCCCGGAGGCAATGTGTAAAGCGTTTGCGCACGCACACAGCAACAACACCCCAGGCACACCACAAAAGGAACTCCACACAAGGTTATATATAAAAATAGCCTTTGTATTATAATAAACACATTAGATCATAATCATATAATATACACTGTGCCAACTGGCACTGGGCAGTACCTACAGGGGATTATATACACCTGACAGGGCCTATTGGGCCACTGTCAGAACAATCACAAAGGGAAATTAGCAAATGTAGAACATATACTAACTTTAGCATAAAATAATAAATGTAGTCAATCAGTAATAACAACCAGTCGCTACTGGTAAATGAAATGAACTTGGCATCATCCACTTAGCATAAAATCCCATTATGCCTAACATCCTAAGCATAAATACACTACACATTAGAAATCAAATATATCCTGCCCAACCCTCAGGGGCATAAATACATTACACATAAATCACAATAGGCATCATTTTAGGTATAAAACATCATGTAATCACCATCATAAACACAGTGTGACCCAGGCGGCGGCACAACACCTGAAAACTGGCCCCAGTGGCTCAAATGCCCGATGTCCAGAATGTCCAGGCGGGCTGCGCACGCAGCAAAGCAAAAGATCAGGCCTAAACATGGCAGCTGCCCACTACTTGCTGGGCAGCTGTGTAATCACAAAGAGGGGCACAAGCACTCCGTGTGCCCTTTTGTGCCAACATGCGCAAAACGTTGCAGCTGCCTGTGCTCTCGCAGGGCAGCTGGGGTAAGGGAAAAGCGGGCCCTGGCACGACTGTGCCCTCTGGGCCTTTTTCAGGCTCTTAAAACAATATTGCCCCTGTGGGCGCCACACGGGCTCTAAAGTGATTATGCCCAAGCGTTGGAGTCCCGATCTGGGACTCGGAATAACCAAATGGCCCGACATAACAGCTGCTGGGCAGCTGTGAAGAAGTGCGCGGGCACCAACACTGCCGCGCCACTCTTAGTAGCCAAAAATGCCCCCAATGTTGGAATGACCCCCTTATCAGGTGGGGGCCGCTCAGGAAATAGGCCGGGCTTGGACCGGCACCAACATTGCACACGCGGAGCCCTCCAGCCCTTCTCAACTCACGGGCTGCTCTCTGGGGACTCCGCTCCTTTCCTCGCCGGTAAGCTGAATCCAGAAGCTTCCTTCTCCGGTCTCGCGCAGGCTCTCCTATGTGGCGGGGGCAGGCGCCGACAATGCACCTCGGGCCCCCCTTCTGCCTTACTCTTTGTCAGCTGCATTGACGGGGCTCTCTCCACTCATGGGAGCCCCGCACCACCATCCAGCAGATCTCCCTATTCACCCCTGGGCTGACTCATCCTGGCTCCTGGAATTCCCCAGCCCTCTGAGCTCCTGTCAATGACAAGCCAGACATACACTCCACATCAGGCAGCAGGTACACAGCACACATAAAGGCCAACTTCTAGAAGTGGCACTTCTCGTATAGTCATAATAAATCTGCGCACATCATTGCGCAGCATTTATTCTTACGAGTTCGCACATACTAAACTTGACCCTGCACTCCTCTCACATCAGGAATTACCATGGACACACATATCCCCCATGCATTCCTATGGGAGGGCAGGCCAGTCTCACTAAATGTAACACAGAGCGCACACACTTTACCCTGGGACACAGTGCTAAAGTGCTTAGGGGTCTAAAACCACTAACACTACATAGGGAAAAAGGCTAGGATAAAGGCAAAAAGTTTAGGGGTGATCCTGCCAAAAGGGCCAAGTCCAACAATGATGATTTCTTTGAAGTGGGAGAAGTTTCTAGAGAATTCACCTTGAAGTGCTTGAGGTTTCCCTTGACTCCCCTGCACTGGCTACAAGCTGGCTACATGAACAATGCAGGGATGACAAGTCCTTTGTGTGAAGGCAGAGTGAAGCCTATTCAGTTGCAAGCAGTGCTATGCCAAGTGCTGCTTCCCCTTCCTAATAGTTGATGGCCCATCTAGGCACACCCATTTCCTTTTTTGTGTGGCTGTCTGGTGGGAGTAAACTGAGTCCAACTGTCAACTGCACCCAGTCATGTGACCCAGGAGAGTGTGCATGAATTAACTAGTTTAGCGCAAAAAATGAAAACTTTATAAAGTAACATTTTCAAAACTGTAACTTATTAATACGGTTTTACCATTAGAGAGGATTTTAAAGTACAATTTCTCAGACACCAAACATAAAATGCTTACCTGTTTCCCATCACAAATTAACACTTATTTTAATATAATAAGGCAGCCTTTGTTATCCTATCGGAGATGTAGGCCTTACAGTAGTGACAAAAGAATTCAGGAGTTTTTCATTACCAGGACATTTAAAACGTAAACATACATGTCCAACCTTTTAATTACAATTCTCCCTACGCTATTGGATGCCCAGGGCCTACCTTAGGGATGACTTACATGCAATAAGAGGGGAGTTTAAGGCTTGGCAAGAGGGTTATATTTCCAAGTAAATTTGACAGACTAAAACTGCATTCATCTGCAATGGCAGGCCTGGGGACATATTAAAAGGGGCTACTTAAGTGGGACACTTAATAAGCGCTGCAGGCCCACCAGCAATTTTTAATTTACAGGCCCTGTGCATATGGTAAACCACTATGCAAGGGTCCTATAATTAAATATGGCAATCAGTTGTAGGCCAATTTTAACATGTGTAGGGGAGAGAGCACAAGCACTTTAGCATTGGTTAGCAGTGGTAAAGTGCATAGAATTGTAAGGCCAACAATAATGAATATCAGCAAAACGTGGCAGACAAAGGCAAAAGGTTTTGAAGATGACCACCATAAGGTTGACAAATCTCACAAATAATGGTATGCTTCACACGTATATAGCAAATGGAATAATGCTTCTTCTTTGGCAATGTTACCTAGACAATATATGGCTAGGTCAAATGTCCTTTTCAGGTACAAGATAACTAATAAATAGGAGTCATAATCTCATTTTCATCCAGAGGATTGTCTGATCTTTGTAATTGGCATTATTAAAATATTTCTTCAAGTAGTGTTAACTGAAAAATATTACTTAGCCAGGATCTTTACATGGTTGAGCAAAGAATATCTAAAGAAGTTACAGCTCTTTATCAAATGTATTCAAATGTATGACAAAGAGCAAAGAGTAACATTTGGATTTGTTCACAGTATAGTCCAAATGGCAACGGACTGGACCATAGATCAGCTCTCAAAGAATTCAATGAAATACTTAATGGCAAATGCAGGATGGATCTTAAAAGTAAATTCTCACTTTGAACAACAGGCCATCCGGATAACTATCTCAAATTGTTGTACTTTATGGCTAGATGTTTCTTTTTTTAGTGTTATTTGTTGCATTGATGAGCCCTAGGTTACTAGCCCACAGCACCTACATGAGCCAGCCTTTGGATTGCTATGCCTAACTACCCTGAGAGCAAAATGCTAAAATCAGTACTTGGTTTCCAGTTTGAGGATCCACATTATGATATCATGAGAAAAAGACCCTAGCTTGACAAATTCGGGTCCCTGTAATGTTCAACTGCCATCGGATCTCCAAACCGAAATTTTTCTCACATAGTCTCTCAATACCAGGATCAATATAATTATTTATGGATGAACATAGTGCATTAAACAGCTTTCCTTGCTTAACCTTAAAATTGAACAAATGTTCCAATTGTTTCAACTATTTGATTCTTTTTATCATTATAATATTCAGGGTTTGGACCCACCATCCAATTTTTCGATAGCGTTATGAGAGCAAGATAATCAAAACTCTAATGCTAAAATAGTCATTATAAAAAATGGATAAGAACACCAGCAAACCTCCGGATTATATTTTCCTTATCAATACTGGACTATTTCACAAATCTTCCATTAGTGAAAGATTTGATGAGCGTTTTTAACTTTAGTTCTTTTTGTAGGTTATGCCATAGCTGTTAGTAACAAAACTTTGCTGCTATTATTCCTCTTGCCTGTGCTGTTCTTTTCGTTCCCCCTCTGTTTCCCAACACCGCTGTTCCGTGACCCCTCCCCTACTGCCCTGCTCCCGCCTCCCAGCTACATGTCCCTCCCTCCTCCCTACATAATGGCGGCCGCTGCGGGGGAGCGAGAGTGAGACCTCAGACCTTGGTCCTAGGCTAACAATCTCCCCGGCAGCTCCACTGTGCTCTGCTTCACCTTGGAAGTCTCACCGGTGCAGGGTTCGAGACTACCCTGATCTGTTGTTTCAGTTTAGCGCTTCTGGCTCTGTAATTTAGTTGTTCTGGTCCCTTTGCACCCTCTGGTCCTGTAATTATTTTTCTGCCTGTAATGTTTATTTCTCTGGCTTGTGCTGTTACTTTTCTCCTGCTTTCCGCTGGTATTACTCTTTCCATTTTGCTGCTATTATTCCTCTTGCCTGTGCTGTTCCCTTCGTTCCCCCTCTGTTTCCTGCCACCGCTGCTCTGTTACCCCTCCCCTACCGCCCCGCTCCCGCCTCCCAGCTGCACGTCCCTCCCTCCTCCCTACATATAGGCAGCCGCTGCATGGTTGCGCCCAGCGGGTTTGCCGCTGGTGTGCCGTAGGCACGCCTAAAGCAAGTCTGTCTGCGCCCGTCTGCTCCCGGACCGCACCCAGCACCAGACCCCCTGCCCCCACAAATGCCACGACACCCGATGCCACTACGACGCCAACACCCTCCGCATACTCAACACCGGCCGATCATCAAACTGCTTCCAGGCCAGTCCAAAACTCACCCACTGACCCTTCACCTGCTAAAGCTGCAGCTTCACCAGCCGCTGAACACCCACACATCCTACCCCCCGGTCAGAGCAGACCGCAACCACCTCAGATGCATAAATCTCAACACACGCTCCGTCCACAAGCACGCCATCGAACTCGACGCAGCCTCCCTGGATGTCGCCTTCCTAACATAGACCTGGATGAATACCTCCTTGGCACCCGACATCGCCATAGCCATCCCTGATGGCTACAAGATCACCAGAAGGGACCGCACCAACAGACCAGGGGGAGGAATTGCCATTGTCTTCAGAAACACCCTCAGAGTCTCGACCTGCACAACAGACACCTCCAGCACCGCAGAACACCTGCACTTCCAGATCCACACGGATCCCAACACCACCCACTCGTCTACAGACCCCCCCGGACCCTAGCCACAGTTCATCGATGCCATCTCAGACATCGTCAGCACACACGCTCTTGCTTCCACAGACTACATCCTCCTCGGAGAACTGAATTTCCACCTTGAGAACGCTGACGACAGCAACTCCGTCACTCTGTTCGATAAACTCACCATCCTTGGACTCAATCAGCTAATCACGACCCCCACACACACCTCCGGACACAAACTCGAACCCATCCTGTCCGCCAGCACCATGTCTCCTTCACTCATACCACGGAACTCCACTAGACCGACCATCGCTGCGTCCAATTCACCTTCAAGAAACCCATCTCGCACCACCACCCGCAACGGATCCTTCACCGCAGCTAGAACAAGGTCACCAAAGACCAGCTCATCACCACCCTCTCCCGAGACCCACCAACAGACACCACCGACACCGACACAGCCGCCCGCAACCTCAGGCAATGGATCAACGACTGCGCCAACACCCTTGTCCCAATCAAAAAACCCTCATACAGACGCACCGACAGAAAGGCCAGATGGTTCACCACTGACATCCAGGAATCCAAGCGGACTGGCTGAAGACTTGAGAAAAAGTGGCACCGCGAACAGACACTGGACAACCACGAAGCCCTAAAGAACGCCAGCCACAAGCACCACCAACTCATTTGAGCCATCAAAAGGACCTCCTTCAAGGAACGCATCAACAACAACGCACACAAACGCAAAGAGCTCTTCAACATCGTGAAGGAACTCTCCAACCCCAGCTCCAGCAACATCCCACCATCGCAAGACCTATGCAACTGCTTAGCCACCTTCTTTCACCGCAAGATTGCAGATATCCATGACAGCTTCAACGCCCAGACCTACAGCCGCCGACACCGCAGACTCCCCACCCCTCAGCCTCACCAACCGCCTGCTCTCCTGGACCCACGTCAATGACGACGACACCATCAAGACCATGAACACCATCCACTCCGGCTCACCTTCCGACCTCTGCCCTCACCACATCTTCAACAAAGCAAACCGCATCATTGCAACCCAACTCCGGAAGATCATCAACAGCTCCCTCGAGACCGCCACCTTCCCGGAAAGCTGGAAGCACGCCGAGATCAACCTCCTACTCAAAAAAAAACACAGCGGACCCAAAGGACCTCAAGAACTTTCGGCCCATCTCCCTGCTGTCGTTCCCGGCAATCGTCATCGAAAAGATCATTAACAGGCAACTGACCCACTTCCTCGAGGAGAACAACATGCTAGACCAGTCCCAATCGGGATTCCGCAGCAATCACAGCACCGAAACCGCCCTCATCGCTGTCACAGATGACATCATGACCATACTGGACAACGGTGAAACCGCGGCCCTCATCCTCCTGGACCGCTCGGCCGCCTTCGACACCATCTGCTACCACACCCTACGCACATATCTACATGACGCAGGAATACGCGACAAGGCCCTGGACTGGACCACCTCCTTCCTCACTGACAGAACCCAGAGGGTCCGCCTCCCCCATTCCGTTCTGAAGCCACCAAGATCATCCGCAGCATGCCCCAAGAATCATCCCTCAGCCCTACCCTTTTCAACGTCTACATGGCACCGCTCGCCAACATTGTCCGCTCGCACTGCCTCAACATCGTCTCATACGCCAACGACACTCAGCTGATCCTCTCACTCACTAAGAACCCTGCCACCACCAAATCCAACCTCCACGAAGGAATTAAGGCCGTCGCCAACTAGACGCAGAACAGCCACCTGAAACTTAACTCAGACAAGACAGAGGTCCTCATCCTCGGCCCCACCCCCTCCACCTGGAATGACTCTTGGTGGCTAGCCGCCCTGGGAGCTGCACCCACACCCACCAACCACCCACGCAACCTGGGGTTCATCCTGAATTCATCGCTCTCAATGACCCAGCAAGTCAACGCCGTCTCCTCCTCCTGCTTCAACACTCTCCGCATGCTCTGCAAGATCTACAGATGGATCCCCACCGGAACCAGAAGGACAGTCACCCAGGCCCTCGTCAGCAGCAGACTAGACTACGGCAACGCCCTCTACGCAGTAACCATGGCCAAACTCCAGAAAAGGCTCCAATGCATACAGAAAGCCTCCGCACGCCTCATCCTCAACATTCCCCGCCACACACACATCACCACCCACCAGGAAGACGTGCACTGGCTCCCAGTCAACAAATGGATCACCTTCAAGCTCCTCACCCACGCTCACAAAGCACTCCACAACACCGGACCAGCATACCTCAACAAACATCTCTCCCTCTACACCCCGAACCGCCAGCTTCGCTCTGCCGACCTCGCTCTCACCACCATCCCATGCATCAGCAGGACCGCCACTGGTGGCAGATCCTTCTAATACTTCGCCGCCAAGACATGGAACATGCTCCCCATACAGCTGCGACAGACCCAGTACCTGCTGACCTTCAGGAAACTTCTCAAGACCTGACTGACTTACAGTAGCTGCACCCCCCCAGTGCCTTGAGACCCTCACGGGTGAGTAGTGCGCTCTACAAAAGTCTGATTGATTGAAAACTAAAAATATTTTTTTTTAGATTGAGTCCAGAGATATACCACTTTATGGCAATAACCCAACATGGAGAAAGCCAGCCTGAAGAAACCAGATTGACAAAACTTAATTTTAGGAATTATCATAATAAAGTAAAATATTTTCCAAGTGGATTGTAATCCCATGTCCATTATGTATTAAAGGAAGAGTAATTACATTGTTTTAACAAAGAAGGAAAATAGTTAATGTTAAAAAGATAATATTGGCAGCGGCAATCTTTTTCCTATTTCTATGTTCACACAGCATAAGAAAAAAAACTAGAAAAAAGCAAAAGAAGATAGCAGAAAACAATGAGATTAAAAAGAAGAAAAGATAAGTACAAAACAGGAAAGGAAAATAGAGGAGGGATAAAGGAGAAGGTAGAAGGGGACTGGTAGCCAACAAAAGGTATTGAGGGAGTGGAAGAGTTTAAGTGAACAAAGAAACACTGCAACGTAAGTGTGGCAGGGGAACCTCCAGAAAATAATGCAGAGAGCAATAAAGGAAAAAAAGCTGGGGGAATGAGAAGTTAAGGTTGGGGGAGCAGGGATTTATGGGGATCTTCCCTGCAGAAAGAGAGTGATGAGTTTGCAAGGGTTAACAGCAAAGAACAAAGTGAAGAAATATTCTATTTCAAGTGAAAAATTCAATTGAACTGGGTGAATGAAAATGGGTCATGAGGAACAATTTCTTCGAATTAGTTTTTTTGCAGCACAACCTTGGCCCAAAGGCATTAGAGCACTTCAAGTAAGCAAAGCAGCACATCACTCAAAGTTATATCTTTTTTTTGGGACAAGAAGATTACAAGATTTTGCTCAGAATCACAGGACATTGAGCTAACTCTGGGTCTTGAACCATGTTCCCTAGTTTTGCCAGAGTGGGCATTCTCATATCTCAAACGTCTAGAAAAATCATCAAATAACCCCACCATTTGTCATATTATGGACCTTTATTAGTCGATAAGGAGAGGTGATATCGAGCTATCATTTACATAAACTGCCACTTGCAGTGAAGTTCAATTGGGGATCGATGGGAATCGACAAAGCGATTTAGTTGATTAATTCAAATCAATCATTAGTTCACAAAGTTTATAAAAGTTTTGTCATCATAATTACAGAATAAAAAAATCCAAAAGTCAATGTTTGAAAACAAGATAGAATATCACATTGATAAGATTTACAGATGGAATGCAGAATATTTAGCAAATGTATTCCATAAAGGAAAGTCCCTAATCTAAATTAATGAAGTTTGTGCATACAAAGGCATTTAATTTCAGCAAGCAAGGTAAGGCGTCAGTTTTTAGAAACCCAAATGAAGGGCTCTAATGAGAGAATAAGAATTTATAGGCATGAAGCCTTAGCAGTCAAGCAGTGGTAATTATCAGAGACTCAAAGTCATCAGGCATCTCTAAGATCTGCTTCCTCAGTTCTGCAGCAACCTCTGTACCTGATCTAAGGAACATTTGTTAATATAATTAATCAAAAACATTAATGGCAACAATTCTCCCAATCCCCCTCTTGTGAACTAATCAATCTTTAGCAAACACTCGGAGCGAGTAAACTCCCCAGTTTCTCACATTTTCAGATTGGACTACACAACCATGTCCTCAGTTTGTTGGACCAAATCTTTTGGTTAATACAGTTCTTCTTACAAGTGGTACTTCCTTTCTTCTCCTCTCCCTCCTGTGTGAACCTATCAGTTGTCTAATACATAACAAATGCCTATTCAAAAGCTGTCATAAGGCTTTTGGAAAATTACAGCATGTGCAGTAGGAAGAAAGAGAAAAACATCTTGTGCAAAACAACAGTTTAAACGTGAAAACAGGCTTCTTAGCCCTAACGAGTAAAATCGACATTTAAAATGACATCAGCAGTTAGGCTATGTTTACTTCTATTGCCTAAATATGACATTTTGTAGAAAATGTGCTTGTTCTTCGATACTGAAATAAGCAGTTTACTGTTGAATGCATTTTATTTACAAAATGAGGAAATTTGCTTTATCAGTTCCAAAGTCAGCAGCTCTGGTCGTTAGTTCACGTCCCAATAGTTTCATATACAGCTAATTCCAGGTAGTAGAGAGGAGGTCCCTAGTATCCTATGAGCATCAATTTGTGATGATCTTTATCTCCTTTTAATTCATTCCATCATCATAAATCACAATGAGGATGCTACTGTGGAGAGGCACCAACTAAAATTTAAAGGTTCCTGAGCATAGAAACATTTGCAAACACCTGGAATGGGAACCAACTCTGGAGTTTGGCTTTAAAAATCCAATTTTTGTAGCTGAATAGCCTAGGGCCAGATCTGAAAGACATTTTTACATAAAGCAATCAACTTTACATGTTTTGCATTCCATGCAGTTCTGGCAGGATATCAACCGGGCAACTTGCTGGTTGGGCCTCTTTGTTCACAAAGTTTAATTTGCAGCCACCCTCCCCACAGCGGTGTGCAATGCTACATGTAGACGTGGCATAATTGTGTCAATGAGGTTGTTAAAGTCAGAATACTGGAATTTTGAAAAAGATCAAAGCCAGTATGTTTTGAGGGTCCTCATAGGAAATATGCATTTTTCATGTAACTAATGTAATAATAATTTGTGTCCTACGAAGGACTTGCTGCCACTGTTTGCCCATTTTGTAACCCTATAAGTGATAGATGACAACATTACCTTACTCAATGTTGCTCGGTTTATCACCATGAAAGGATGAAAATATAGTTAACTTGTAGTATATAAAGTAAAGATATGCAGCAACAAGTTGTCAGATTTGCAAGCTAATTCAGCACATGCCAATTGTATTGCCCAGTGAAAGGTGCTCTTAAAAAATTAATAGCTCGGGTGAAATTATTGGGTGGTGGAGTAGTCAAGGATCTGTGGGTAGATAAGAGGATTTTACTAGTTTTTGTCTTACAGCAGCAACACAGATGTTTTGCAGTGTGATCAATAATCATCCTGTCGGGTGTTTAATTGATATAATGCTGGAACTATTGCTATAAGCTTGTGTATTTCGAGGTCAAAAAATGATAACGGTACAGAAAATAATGGGGGTATATTGGCAGGATACTGCCTACTCATCTTTTATGGAAGTTGGGATGACGGGTTTTATATTTTGTGGAGTAAAGGAGGCATTACATTACCTGCTTATCTATCTTCCTCATCCAAGTCTTTACTAAGCAAGATTTACTTTGACCATCAGAAAGGATATACCTATCCTATGTAAAACAGAACTACAAAAACTGTGTAAGCAACCGATCCCTAGATTGACCATTTCCCTGTCAGTAGGCATAAATTGGGACCTCCTCTACTATTTTATCTGTCTCATGACAGACCTCCTGGGCACTGTTTGCCGTGATGCCCTGGTATCAGTAGCTCCTTTGTGTCCCTGTTGTTTCTAGATGCCAAGTGTCAGGGTTGGTATCATTCGATTGATCATGATTTGGATGGAAGTTGTGTTTATTGGTATGGGCCATGTGCTCTCTTTCTGGATCGGGAAGGTTAGTGCTGATTGTCCTCATGCTGTTTGGCAGGCTCTCGTATGCTGTGACCCAGGGACCGCAGCCTCATCTGTAACAAGAATGCCCTGATTTCACATGTGTATGAACAGTTGTACAGTTTCTCACCCTTGGTATCTAAAGGATGCACAAAGTATTCAACTGTTGTTGTTTTCGCTGTATGGTGTATGCTTTAGGTCAAATGTGGGGTGCATTTCTCAGAATATAGACGGATCCAATGAAACTATGCAGGCACTCTCATACGTGGCAACACAGTATGAGCTATGATCACTAATGATATGTCTGCCTTTGGATTCTGAGCTTTTCAACTTATAAAACTGGTGGAGCAAATAGTTGTACTAGTGGTGGGTGTCTGCATCCAGGTGGTTCCATGGGTGTTGCTCCATTTTCAGGCTGTGGTCTGTCACCTCTTGGCACATGTACAGGCACCTTCAGTGGTGTCCGGTGCCGGCACACCTGGACTGGAGCATCTCTCTGCTACCTCTCCCTCCCATTGCCCTAATACAAATGCCAGTGACAGTGGTTGCCTGCTACCCTGAGTGATTGATTCAGGGCAGGGTCATTGGTTGGTGATTTTATCTGGGTATTGATTCAACTGGAAGGATCCTGAGTAAATTTCTCAGGCCTTCCTGTGCTTTGCTACTTTCCACACTGGCACATGCTCAAACTGAGAACCATGAACCTGGCCTTGTATCAACCATCAGGAGTTATTATTTAATTCACAAGCCAGCGTCAAATAATTGGAGACTGGTTGAAACTCTGCCTGATGCGTGTGTTTGCCACCCTCGGAAAGAGAATTGGCATGGAGATTGATGAGTGAGGGGTTCCTCTGATCAATTTCCCACTACCTCATTCTGAACATGTTCCACGCCATCTCAGATGTGTTCACCTATCCCTGTTTGGACCTGTTCAGTCTAGAACTGTATACCCACCATCCACATTTTGAACCCTTCTCTTCAAACTTGGGGACTAAATACTATAGCCATGCCCTGGAATGTGGAGTCAAGAAAGAAGGCCTGGGAAGAATAGAGAGTTGATTCAATGCTGACTTTACCATGCTTGGTTTCCCTTCCAGGGTAGTCTGTCGACATAACTTCTATAGGCTCTCTTGACCTCTTCCTCCCTGTTGCAGGTGTCTCTGCTCCCAACACTGCGTGACGCAATGCTCCAAATCAAGTATATATCGTACAGTTTTCAGTGGGACTGACCTGGTCCATGTATCAAGCTAGCACTCCATCACAGTCGGCCTAAACGTGTGACTTTTCCTGGTCTGGAGCGACCAGATTGCCACAGTTAGCGCTTTGTTCCTTTAGCAGATATAGTCACTTTGAAACCTTGAAATGCTATATCTCAGGTTCTACTGATTGGAGTTTTGTCATGTTGGTGTCACATAATGTAGTACATTTAACTCTATATTTCTAAATTGGTGTGGGATTTTTCTTGTGTTGTGTTGCACTATTGTGTTGCATAGTTAAACTCTGCAAGTGGGAAAGAGCTAGCTCTTAGCTGATCTGCTGAAGCTTAGATGTTTGTCAGTGAACCTTATTTTTAGGGGGTAGCAAATTCCGAAGTGGCTGCTTGAACAGAAAAAGATGTTCCACCCATATTATTTTTTTGTATGTAGGAATTATGAGATGGGGAGCCATTCTCAAGCATGGGTTCCTTTGTTGTTTGGATTTGGTGAATTTCTTCCTGATGAAGAGTAGTCATTTTCCATGTATTGCTTTATGTGTAATACAAAGCAGCTTGAAAGTGGATCTTCTGGCAACTAGTAACCAGTATAAGTGCCCTTGAGGCTGGGGAGATGTGTGCTTGTGGCTTTACATGTAGGAGGAGTCTAGCAGCAGTGTTTTGAATTCTCTGTGATCTTCTCACAGTTTTCAAAGATGAGCCGTGATAACGAACATTAGCGTAATCCAGTTTTGATTGTGAGAGAGTAGCTTGAGCCTTGTGGGAGACACCTAGGTGTAGGAAGATGCATCACACTGTTTTCGTTGTAAGAAAGCTTGATTTGGCAACCGTATCCACTTGTGTATTCATTGACAACTTGGCATCCATGGAATTTCTGACATTTTTTACCTTCTTTCATAGCAGTGGTTCAAGATCGTCAGGCCTGGCACATAGAGAGTGATACATTTTTCAGTCTCCACAGTTGAATATTTTAGATACAGAGAATTCATTTTGAGATTATACTATTTCTCCAATGGTCAATGGCCCAATACAGTTTTTTTCACCTTTGTTTATTCAGGTCAATGAAAAAAGCCTTTCATTTCCATAAAATATAATTGGATTCATTTGGCAATCTCCCTGGGTTATCAAGCCTCTGGGTTCCACCTCCCCAGTTCAGTCCAGATTTGTTTCACTCAGGACATGTCTATCAGTTGGGCAGTTGGGCAGCCTTTGGAGGGAGGCTTCTTTTAAAGACTATTCGGACCACAGCATCTGGGCATCTATGTACATCTTCATGTCCCTTTAAGGGTCAGGGGTGATTCCCAGCTAAGTTAGGCTCTCAGGAAATGGCATTTCATTTCTACTAATTGTATTTCTGTTCACTGAGTACTGAGAGTGTTGTCACTGTGGTTTTGGTCTCTTCTTGTATAAACTGGTTTCTTTCTTTGGTATATCCATGCTTACTAGGGGCTGGAACGCTGAAGATGGATCAGAAAGTAATGCCACAATTGATTACTGGTATTCTTCAGTGTTCTGACTCCTAGTCTTCTGCAGTTCAGTCCTCAGGCATTCTCCCTCAGTGCCAATTATATTGAGTAACTCACAGGAAGAGCTGGATAGCTTGGCTGTTCTGGACTCTTTATGGATATAGACAATTTGTATTTTCCTCCGGAAGATGAGAGGCCTATCTAGGCCCATCCGCAAGTTTATAGTTGAACTTTTGTTTGGATAGGATAGATATGTCAAGTTTGTTGGGTGAGGCAAAGGTCATTCAATTAGGAGTGATGAGGAACACTAGCATTTTGGGCAATGAAGAATACCAGTGAATATTCAGGGCATTATGCATAACTTTTTTGAAACATGCAGGGGGAAAAAAAGCACAGCAATTTTTTCCTGAATTTGTTTTTGATTGTTATCCTGTGCTGGTTAAATAGCTCAGGACTTGATTGCTTAGTCATTGTACACGTTTAAAATCAGGTAGGCATTACTCTGCTTATCGTTCTTCTGATATTAATAAAAAAGAGTATAATTTAGTTGAGTAATAACACTTGGAATAAATTACAGCAAGCAAAACAGACAAAATGTACATTTGTGCCAACTGATGATAACAATAACTTTTTACATTAGTTGGACATTGCAAATATAGAGGTATATTAAAGTCTGCCCGCCACTGCAATGGCAAATGGAACCGCCCGCAAGAGGTGCAGCGGTCCCGCCATGGCAATCAGGATGGCGGTCGCATCCCAGATTATTTACATTGCGGCGGGCAGTGCTGTAAGCAGCACCCGCCGCAATGTCAATAATGCATGTTGTGCATTGGCATTCACAGAGTGATAGGCACCGTGCAGCGCCCTCCACCTTGTCCATGCCAATGTTGGGGGGTACCATAGGTACCCCCAAGTGCAGCCCCCCACACCCCTTGGGGCCCGCAAGGGGCCCCCGAAGCGAAATCCGCAATGCCTTTCCATGTCTTTCCGTCCACCGCGGTCCCCCCCACCATGCTAATGTGGCAGGGGGTAAAAGGCCGACGGGGTGTGTTGGCGGGCAGATCGCGATCCGCCCACCATGCTAATGGGCCCCATAGTTTTGAAGCAGATGGTCGGTGCACATCACAGAATAAAATAATCCAGGCCATTTGCAATGCATCCACCCACTTTTGTAATGTACGAAAGGCACTTTGGTAGGTATAATTTGCAATTTCTTCCATTTGATAATCCCAATTTTTGTGATTCTAAATAAGGAATCACACATAGGAATTGCAAATAGTATGTATGAAGTATTTCTCAATTGTGACTGGATGCAAAATGCTGTTTTAGGAAATGCGATTACCACCAAAATAAATCAGGTGTTAATTAGGTGCACCCTACATAAAGTGGCCCATAACGCATCATGCCCTTTCACAATGGTGGCTCTGTATGTACTGGTGAGGAGGATGAGGATGTTTGCTGACATTCAGAGAAGGAGACAGTTCAGAATGTTTAGGGTTAGGGTATCCTTTTTTGATCAAACTAATGAGTAGATGCTTGAAAAATGTAGGCTTAGTAGTCAGGTCATTTTGGAGTAAATAGCTTATTCACATCCATGGCTAGAGACCCCAACAGACTGAAGTAATGCTGTTTCAACACATGTCCAGGAACTGTGTTGCCTATACCCTTTAGCCTCTGGAAGTTACCAGGGAGTAAAAGCAGTAGTAGGAGGAGTCTCACAAAATGTGTTATCACATTTTTTCCATAGTTTTCTTGAAATTATGTTGAACAAAATATAATGATTACATTTATTTTCTGCACCTCAGCAGGACTTACAATATACCAAACTATGACTTCATCATCTGGCACATTTTCCAAATCTCATGGAATGTGCTGATGTTACACATATTGCTATCCCTCCACCATCCACATATGAATTTATTGTTTAAAACCGCAAAACTAATCTCTCCCTCAATATTCAAGTTGTGTGTGATGCCTCCTGTATAATAACAGACCTTGTTGCCCAATTTTCAGGCAGCACATATGATTCCCATATGTTCCGCCACAGAGGGATATTTATTAGATTGTATAGAGGTGATTTTGGCAAAGGTTATCTACTCGGTAAGCCTATATAAGTTATTTTACACCCACTTTAGCATCCAAAGTCATAACCCAAACAAATTTGAGATTCCTTAACTTTTTAGGAGACAGTGCATATACATTACGGCCTTGTATCTTAATGCCATATTTAAACCCAAATATAAGGAGTGAACGGAGATACAACCTGTTATAGAGAGGATTTTTGGCATACTAAAAGGATGCTTCAGGTGTCTGCACAAAAGTGGGGAAGCCCTCCAATACCGTCTGGAAATATGTTGCCAAATCATTGCTACATGTGCAAACTAGCAAAATCTTGCTCCAAAAAGAGAGGTCTTCATAATGTGGAAATTGATACAGAATATGATCCCGAGGAAGAAATATTACAAATACAACACTATAAGAATGGCCCTTGTGCTGCTGAGGGTGTAGCACAGTGATACTCAAAGTACGGCCCGGGGGCTGAATGCGGCCCTCCTGACCTTTGCATGTGGCCCCTGAGCAGCAGCAGCACTGGACAGCTGCTTAGTTAATTCAACACTAATATTAAAAGAATGTTAAATATACAGCAAGCACTTATTTAAAGGTTAATTGCAGTTAAACAAATGGAAGTAACTTGGCCCTTAACTTTAGGAACACCTTCCTTTTTAAAGACAGCAAACATGTAAAAATACAATAGTCTTGTAAAAATTCGAAAAGTATATTTCATTGAACTGTAGAACCATTTTACCTTAGAAAATCAAATTATAGCAGTGCATTCAGAAGTATTTTTTTAAGTGATGGTTTTCAAACATGAATTTTGGAACATTCATGCCTCCCCACCCTGACAACAATGCCATTAGTGATTACATCTAAGCAGAGAAGACGGTTTGTCCAGCACGCATTCTGAAGTCATGTTTTGCAAGGTCCTCTTACATGTGATAATGAAAAAAAAGGAGGGAAATTGAAATAAAACAATTGCCCAGGGGCACACAATTTTGTCAAGTGGAGAAGCCGGGATACTTCCCATGTTTTTGGGTTTCACAGTGCGCAATTGAATTCAGACTGTTGTACATGCTTCGCTTCCCCTACACGCACTTTACATCCCCATCCCCCGCTGGCATCAGTGCGGCCCTCGCCTACACCAAAGACCAAACTTTGTGGCCCCTGGGAAAATGTTGGTGAGTACCCATGGAGTACCGTGTCAGACAGAGATTATTAATAAATATTTTTAAGGTAAGTGGGAAAAAAATACAACAATACATGTTTACTATGCTTTTTAACTACAAAAATGTCTTTTACTAGGGAATCAAATTATTGCTATTTTCTAAAGCAAAATAAATTATCCACACACAAATTTGCCTATTTAGTTTTCTGTTTTGCAAAATAATGTATTCGTAAGTAAGCAGCATATGGAAAATACAACAACCACATTAGTGCTTTTTCTTGCTCTTTTCTCAGCAGTATCTGTCTCTGGAGGACCACTAACATTTGTACTAGATGTATGGCAGCATGTGCACCTAAGGTTGGAGACATCAGGTATTGAGAGACTACTACGGCTTGATCTCTCTTCAATCAGCTACCTCATAATCAGCAGGCCCGGATATAGTACTGGTTTGCATATTTTTCAAGTCATATGTGACCTGCAATAAACTACATGCATCTCTACATCAATGACTCATCTCAGTTTGTGCATTTACAGTGCACCTAAATAATATGGTAATAGCCTGTGCCAGTCAGTTAATTGATCTGTTCAGTATATCAAATCTTACCATGCTTTTGTGATGCCTACGACTTAGAGCCTCATTACGATGTCCGGCAGAAAGCCTCCACCCGACAGTCGGAATTTCCTAGCCCGCGTCAGAACCCTTCTGACCGACTCGGTCGGTTTACAATCTGCTCTACCGATTATGATGTTCGCGGTCGGAAAGTAAACTGTGCGGTCACTCCAAATCGTTTCCGACTGGCTCTCAGAGATTTCGTGTCAGTCGGAACCGCATTGTGCACCTCTATGAAGAGCATTTTCGACCAAAGGATTACGATGTAGATTTCCAATAGCCTTTCCAAGTCGGCCTGTCTGACATGAAAAGGCTGTCAGAAAGTGACTTTTGGGCACCTTGCAGGGCTACCTTCATCCTGCGACCTACGATTGGCGGTCGAGCGGGGTACCTTAGGGGCCCCCCTGTAAAACCTTGCACTGTGTGGCAGGCACCGTGGGGTATCTGTGACGGGGTGAAGCATTTCCCACACACATCCCATTTTCCTATAGGAGCCTGTGTTGTCGGGCAGAACACAGGCTTCCATAGGAAACAATGGGATTCCGACCGAACAATGTTCGGTCGCATCGTAAACGGTCGGGCGGAGCGGCCGACCACAAGTCGGTTGGTTCCCGAATCCCAGACGGTGGAGGGTGTAAAGTTTCCGCCCGACATCGTAATGAGGCCCTAAGTGTTGAATGGTTGTTAGACCTGGCATGCTTGGTGTGGATTCCCCTAATGTTTTGCCGTCAGACCTCATGTTTTTGCTGATACCGTTTTTGCTGGCCTTAGGATTCTGTGCACTTTACCACTGCGAACCAGTGCTAAAGTGCTTATGCTCTTTCCCTAAAACGTGGTAACATTGCCTTATCCACAATTCACACATTCAATTTGCTTATAATTCCCCAGTACTGTGCACTAAATGTGCCCATGGCCTGTAAATAAAAAGCTACTAGTGTGCCTGCAGCGCTTATTGTGCCACCCACCTAAGTGTCCCTTCTAATCATGACTAAGGCCTGTCATTGCAGCACCTGTGTGTGCAGTTATTAACTGCCATGTCAACCTTGCAAGATAAACCTCTTGCTAGGCCCAAACCTTCCTTTTTAATACATATAAGTTACCACTATCGTAGGCCCTGAACAGCCCACATGGCAGGGTGCTTCCTTAAAAGTATGACAGGTAATTTTAAGTTTTACATGTCCTGGTAGTGAAAAACACTTACATTTGTTTTTCACTAATGCAAGGCTTATATCTCCCATAGGCTAACATTGTGATTACCTTATTACATTTTATAGGTGTAATTTTCAAATAGGTAGATATTACTGGATAATGTTTGGTATCTCTGGGATCTTAATTTAAAATTCTAATTATGGTGAGGTTGGATTTTAAATTACAATTCTGAAAATGCCACTTTTAGAAAGTTGGCATTTCCCTGTCTTAGCAATTTGGTGAATGCAGCCTATCCCTAATCACATGACTGGGTGTACTTGGCAGTTGGGCTTTGTGTATTCCACCTACAAAACCACACACAATGGGAGCTTAACTGTGACTGAGTGGGCTTTCCTGACAGGATGGGAGGGAGGAGCTGGACCTAGCCTTGTTTACACCTGAATAGGCTATGTCCTATCACCACACAAAGGGCTGCTTACCCCTTGTAGTTAGTCTGGAGCCTGGACTGGCAGGGCATCTGTGCACTTAAAAGGAATATCTCTAGAACTTTCTCCCCACTTCAGAGGCACAACTGTGTATCAAAGTAGGACCTCAAAAACCACCACTTC
This sequence comes from Triturus cristatus, assembly GCF_964204655.1. Classification (NCBI taxonomy): domain Eukaryota; kingdom Metazoa; phylum Chordata; class Amphibia; order Caudata; family Salamandridae; genus Triturus; species Triturus cristatus. The sequence goes on from NC_140588.1 coordinate 722,135,911, forward strand.
AGTACACGTCTGGACCTGTGGATACTCTGCCAGGAAAAAGAATGTCCTTTACCCAGCTCCCCCATGCTGCCCCAAGCAGCAGGTCTTCAGCTAATCCCTGCATGAGAGCCTCAACCCTCTACCTTGCGCCCTATCGTTTGCCACGTTTTCTGCTGCTCGTGACTCTTGTCCACTGGCTTCTGCCTCAATGTCCTTTCTACTGTCCTTCTGCCTCATCCTACTGCTTTTTACTGCTTTTGCTCCATTTTCTTTGTTTTCCTGATCATTTTCTTCTGTTCTAAATCTGCTTTAACTCAGCGTAATCTGCTTGAATTGTGCTTTAATTCAGCCTCATCTTCTTTAATTCTGCTTTAATTCAGCTTTATTTGCTTTAATTCTGCTTTTCCCACTGCCTCGCTCCTGCTGTTTCCTTCCCAATTCTCCTCTCCCAGTGCCCCTCTCTCCTCCCAAGGCCTACTTAACGGAGGCTGAAGGCTCCCCAAAGGCAGGCCTGTTTGCGTTGGTCTGCACCTGGACCATGCCCAGTGCCATGACCTTGGCTACACCGCTGCAGACCTCTGAGCCCTGGACCCCAGGCACATCAATAACAACTGCTGCTACACATCTCCACGAACCACCAGAGGACTGTTCTTCTATCACTGCTGCCTCACCTACAACACCGAAGCAATCAACAACACTGAAGACAATGCAAACACGACTGCACCCACCGCTCCAAATGAAACCACCACAGCACAACTCCAGTGCATTACAATCAATACACGATTGCTTTGAAAACATGCCACAGAGATCTGGGACAATCCCCCACCCCGGAAGTCATCTTCCTCACCGAGACCTGGCTGAACCCCACTACCACATCTGACATCACCATCACAACACATGAAGATTACAAGATAACATACCGGGACCGAACCAACACACAGGATGGTGAAATTGCCATCCTCTACAAGCACACCATCCACTGCATAATCTCCTCAGATGACCTGATAATGGAAAAAGCACCATCAGAGGCATCCTCACATATGCGCCACACCCAAACTTCTTCAACGCCAATCCTGACCTCATTGTCCCTATCACTATTGACTGCAAGTACTACATCTTCCTTAGACATCTTAACTTCCACCTCGATGACCCCTATGACACAAACACAACCTCCTGGAAAACATGAGCAACAGCCTCAAACAACTTGTCACCAATCCCATCCATTTTGTAGGACACACACTTGACCCCATTTTTACATCCAGTAACAGAGTCAAGTACAAACACATCTCACAGCTCACCCAGACCAAACTTTACAGTGTCCACTTCACCATCTCAGGATCTACCAGCACTGGCACCACACCCCCAGCTTCGCAAGCAGAAATTGGATAAAGATATCAGAAAAACAGTGGAGCAATGTTCTCAACTCCCACCTCCCAGACACATAATTTGACCCAGAACAGGCGGTAAAGAACTTCTGCCAGAGGATCACGTAATGTGTAGATGCAATCACCCCCGCCAAGCCAACAAAGCACCAGGCCAGGAGAGCCAACTGGTTCACCGTTGAACTGAAATCCACCAAATGCCACTGCTGGCAACTTAAAAGGAAGCAACGTACTAGTAAAAAGACAGGAGGCCATACCACCTTCAAAACAGCACTCACCCAGTACCACCGCCTCCTAAGAGAAGAATGCTCTAGCAGACCGCATAGAGACCAGCACAAACCACAGCAAGAAGCTCTTTGCCATCGTGAAGGAGTTCTCCAACCCCCAGCTACTGGGAACATCTCACTCTCTAAAGAACTTAATGACCACCTTGCAGACTTTTTCCACAGCAAGATCTCAGCCATCTACGAGAACTTCAAACCCCAATCCCCAATCGCCGACACCATCAGCCTAATCAGAGCTACAAACACAAACCCAGAACACTTACTCACCCATTGGGACCCTCTCACAGCTCACGCCACAATCTCCATCTGGAACCCCGTACACTTGGGATCACCCACTGACCCATGTCCCCACCACATCTTCAACCTCGGGAGCAAGATTATTGGCGATAAGCTCAAGAATGTCCTGAATGGCTCCATCACCACAACATCCTTCCCTGAGGACTGGAAATATGCTGAAGTGAGGCCCCTCCTGAATAAACCACCCGCTGACCCAGCAGCACCGAAGAACTACCAGCCCATCTCCCTGCTCCCCTTTCCAGGGAAGCTTCTCGAAAAGGAAATAAACCAGCAACTCACCAAACACCTGGGACACTACAACCTCCTGGACCACTTTTAATCCAGATTCTGCCTAACCACATCACCAAGACAGCCTTGACCACAGCCACCGATGTCAGTGGGGCCCTCCTGGACCACAGTGAAACAGCAGTCCTCATCCTTCAGGACCTGTTCGCCGCCTTCAACATCGTCTCTCACCACATCTTGATGAACAGACTCCATCAAATCAGAATCCAGGGAAACAACCTCAAATGGATCGCCCCAGGCCTCACCGGAAGAAGCCAGAGATTCCATCACCCACTGTTCACCTTGGAATCCAAAAAGATCCTCTGCTTTATCCAACAAGGATCAGCCCCACCCTCTTCAACACGTAAGTGACCCCCCCTGGCCAACACCATCAGATCGCATGGACTCAACAACATCTTCTATGCCGATGACACCCAACTCATCTTCTTGCTGTTAGAAGATCCCTCTACTACCCAAGCCAACTTCCACAGATGTATGATGAACATTGCCGACTGGATGAGGATAAGACGGAAGTCCTCATCTTTGGGAACAACACCTTGTCATGGAACAGCAATTGGTAACCTGCTGAACTTGACCCTTCTCCTGCCCTGACAGATCACTCCTTCAACCTCAGCATCATCTTGAACAGCAAGTAATCTATACAGAAACAGGTACACACAGTGTTATCCACATCCTATGCATGCTCCATAAGATCTTCAGGTGGGTTTCAAACAACACCAGAAGGGCCATCGCTCAGACTCTAGATGCCAGCAGGCTGGACTACAGAAACACCCTCGATGAAGGATTCACTGCACACCTCCTGAAGAGATTACAGACAATACAGAACTCAGCAGCAAGACTCGTCCTCGATCTACCAAGATGGACTCACATCACACCACATCTCAAGAAGCTACAATGGCTCCCGATCCAGAAGAGATGCCAGTTCAAGATGTTGATCCATGCATACAAAGCCCTGCACAGTAAAGAGCCAGCATACATCAACAAACAGATAACCGTCTACCAACCGACCAGATACCTGCAATCCTCCTCCCTCTTCCTCACAGACACCCCAGGATCTGCCAAGACAACAGTGGAATATAGATGCTCCTTCTCTCACCTGGTGGCCAAAGCCTAGAATAACCTTCCACTGCACCTCAGGACTGCTCTTTGCCTTCATAATTCAGAAAAGGATTCAAGACCAGGCAGTTCGAATAAACAGAGTACGTCTGAGCAGCTAACAACTCCAGATCCTTGAGACCATCACATGTGATTTGTCTCACTTACAAATCCTGATTGATTAATTGAAGAAGGACTGATGGGCTGCTGAAAGGACTGTCACTTTGCTGGAGCGCTACTGTGCTGGACTCCTGCTTTGCTGTGCTGACCTGCTATCTGTTGCCCTCTTGCCTGGGTAAGAAGGACTGGACCTGCATCTCTTGAACCCAGAACCCAGAGTGACTCCTAAGCCTATTTGGTTGGCCTACTAATCTGAAGCCTCGGAACTTAAAAGGCTTCCAACAACCTTGCATCTGCACCAGGACTCTGCCATTTATGAGTATACCTTGCCAAGTGATGCCACTCCAGTCCTGGACCCTTAGAAGTGGACCTAAGGTGCTTACCAGCGGACCTGGTGCATCTGCTTGGCTGAGCGGCGCATCCTTGAGCAGAATCATTGCATTGCCGCTGCTGTGTGGATTGGGCCCGGTGCAGAAGGTCTGCATCACCCTTGTAGTTGATGGAACTCGATGGAGCATACCTCTGACCCAGGTCCTCGTATCCCTTGTTGGAGGCAGATTGGCAACGGTGCAGGTCTCCACATCTCAGCTTTGCAGCACTCCAAAACTGGTGCATCGCCAGCTACATGCTGCATCTTTGATGACTGTACTTCGCATTGCAAGCCCCGTTGATGGGATCCTTGATGATGAAGCAACAGGACCTTGCACCACAGCCTCGCCATCTCTCAGAACTGATGCACAATGCCTCTTTGCCTCAGATCTGCGCAACACTCCACAGCCAGGATTTAAGGTACTTTGTTTAGTGGGCCTAACTGGGTCCGTGTAGCTGGCTCACTCTCCATTGCGGTTGGCCTTGAACTTGTGACTTTTTCCCATTCTGGCACGACCAGATATCTCCCGTTGGCTGCTTTTTGGTGCTAGTTAACCCTAAAGCTTTAAAATTCAATATCTCCGGTTTCTCTGATTGGATTTGTTTTATTTTGTCTTTTTTGATCTATTAAAATATACTCTACTTTTCTAAACCTGGTGTGGGATCTGTTTGTGTGGCATTTACACTGTTTTACTGTTTGAAATGTTTCACAAAATACTTTACACATTGCTTTCTAGTTAAGCCTGATGGCTCGGTGTCAAGCTGCCTGAGGGTCAGCACAGGCTAATTTGGGGTTTGCTTGTACGTTGCCCTGACTAGGATTGTGGTTGCTGCTTGACCAGGGCTCACACCCCAGTCAAACAGCAACCCAATTTCTAACAATGGTATTGTTCCATTGTTGTTGCAAGTTTGACTATAGATTCTGTCAATTTAGCAAAGATGTGATTCATCATAATTTGACATTCCTCAACTATTTTTCCTAAATTCTTTTGCCCTTCAGGCAATTGTGACATTGCACGATCCATACAAAAAATTGGAGATTTACACATCTTTTTTGCAGATGAAACAAAAAGCACTTAGGACTCTAACTTCCCAAACAACTAGATGTCTCCGAACCATCATCCATAGCAAGAGCACCAGTATTACTAGAATCAGTGGTATTATGACAGCACTGTAACATTCTGCAACACATCTGTTTGGCTCTCTAAGATATTGGACGGGTTTCCATGGCTGTGGTTGATTCATCTGCTACATCTTCAAACTCTGGGAGTGGTAAAACTATAGCTCTTCTTCTAGATGGTACTTGATGTGTCTGTGCAGCAGATATTTTGGTGGATTCCTGAACATAACAAGGACTTTCTATGGTGACATCTTGCTCACTATCATACTCTATATGTTGTGAAACATCTGCGAGAAATATATAGATGTAGTTTAATATTTTTTTCTTTACTTGAAACAATAATACAATTGTGTTAAATGTACTTCTCTCATTGCTGCCTACTTTGAATGAGATTTTTTTTAATGCTCAAACAATGTACATTTAATTCTAAACATTAACATTATGAATCATTATTTTCACTACAACTCTCATAATGCATTACAAAGTTACAAAAACCATTACAATGTTTTTTTTTCAAATACAACAAATACATGAAGAAATGCTAACAAAAGTATGGTAATGACATGAGCATTTTATATAGTTACCTTGAGTTGTAGATGGTGGATTTGAGCTATCAATGTTGGAAACACCAACAACACACTCAGGCCGAAATTTTGCCTCTATTGGAGTTGGTGTTGGTGGTGACTGCTCAGAAGGACCTTTGACTGTCCCACGTGCATCTGCCAAGTGGCTTGCAACTTTATTCACAATCTTAAATCATACAATTTTTTCTCCTTTCAGGGATAGAACGCTGTGTGACACCAACTGAGTTGACCTTGTCCAAGAAAGAGCTTCACATTATGGAACACATGCTCTTCAGTAAGGATCTTCAGCTCTTTCTCTGAAAAGAAATCATCTTACGCATTCTAGCATCAAGATCTTTACCACCTTCTCCCTTTGGCACATTTCCTTTTCTCTACAAGCCAAATATCCAAGAAACCTCCACAAACACAAGCCTGACATACCTTCCTTTGCATTGCAGAACAGTAGGGAGAGGATGTATTTATTGACTTCCTCATTGTGAAGTCATCATTCTGCTACTAAAAAGTGACTTTTCCTATGTGCGATTTCTAATACAGATTACTAAATAATGAATGCAAATCTAACTGATCGCTGAATGAGATACCAACCTTTTGTACATTTGAATTAGCAATTTCCAAATAGATATTTCGATTCAATCGCTATTTGGAAATCGCTAAACAAACCATATGTATATCTGTCCCCTAGACTCTATGGTCCTATTTCAGTTTGTTTGCACTAATGTAAATTCATAAGCCCGATTCATTTGCTTGTCCTGTACAGAATGTTGACAATAATAGTCACATCAGGGCAAATATTAAGTGCACGACTCTTTCTTTCTTCTTAGTTGAATTACATTACCAACTTGCCTTGTGACACAACTTACTTTTGGAGGTGAGGCCTTAACTTAGAGAACGGCAGACCACTGGCATCCTTTAAAATGGAAAATGCTTCCCACAAGAAACCAGTTTTGGGCCCGCTGATGCCTGTTCCTGTTTTAAGCCCTAGGAATCACAAGACATCCTGATTTGTCTGTCTTTGCTTGATGCTAGCCTTGCCTATTCCCTCTTTTGCCAGAATGATGTTAATTGTTACACCTGAAATCCTTGGTGTTGTCTTAATTCAACTAATTCTCCTTCAACCCTTCTGTTTTCTGAAACTATTTTTGTTGGCCTTAGGGCTCTGTGCACTTTACCACTCCTAACCAGTTCTAAAGTGCTTGTACTTACTCTCTAAAGCAAGGTAAAAGTGGCCTACACCTGATTAACCATTTAATTTAATTATACATCCCAGTAAAGTGGTGCTGCGTGTACCCAGGGCTTGTAAATTAAATGCTACTAGTGGGCCTGCAGCACTTGTTGTGCCACCAACTTAAGTAGTCTTGATAACCTGTTACAGGCCTGTTATTGCAGCCCATAGTGCATTCTTAAACTGCCATTTCAACTTGAGAAAATAAACCTTTTGCCAGACCTAGACGTCCCTTTTTATCACACATAAGTCATCCTAGTGTAGGTCCTAACAGTCCATAGGGCTCTGCGTATTGTAATTAAAAAGTAGGATATATGGGTTTACATTTTACATGTCCTGGTAGTAAAAAACTTCTAAGTTTATTTTTCACTACCATAAGATCTATCTTTCCCATTGGATAATTGGGTTACCTTATTACATTTAATAAGTGCTAGCATTTGATTGGGAGTAGTTAGGTTTATCGTATTTGGACTCAATGAATTATAATGTAAAATCATATTTAATGAGTAAGTCGGATGTTAATAAACACAAAAATACTACTTGAGGGTGCTAAAGCCAAAACTATCTTCTTCTGATTTTGACTAATCAAAGCTGGGGGTCATGAAAAGATTTTTGAGAGGTCACACTGGGATAAGAACAATGCCACCCCGGCAGACTCAAACGAGTGAAGCTAATCAAACCCTGGGAATTCCTATAAAACTGTTCTCAGGACAGATTTCTAGGGTCCTGTTTTTTGGCAAGAAAAATGTATAAAATATACTTAGAGGAATACTCAAAGAAATCCTTTATTTGAAAAGTAAAACCACTAAAGGTTGGTCATATAGTTAAGTACAATGAATCACCAGACTGTCATACCATCATTTATAGTAGCATTTTTTAAAGAGTAACAATTATGGACAATTGCTAATTTTCTTTACAGACAAGAACTATACCTTATAGCTCCTTCAGTGTGTGCATACATACAGGTGTCATCACTTACCCTTGTCATGCTAAACTACAAGCTTCATGGCAAAGTGTGGGGGACTCCTCCTTCATAGACACTCACTGGTGAAATAAAAATTGTTTAAACACATATCAAAACACATCACACCAGATACAATGTAGCATTCCTTTAAAGTCATGCATTGGAATCATGTCTATTCCAAATGTATTTTCGACAGATCAGAGATACATACGCCTTAATTCACATAATGTCCTCGTCCATCATCGATACTTAAGTGAGGTTCACAGCAGACAGATAGTTGTTTGCAACATCATAGACCCTAATGGGCCATAATTATCAGTTGCAGATTATGCTTTCATGAATTAAATTTCACACAACTGGTATATCTGATTATCTTACACAGTGTTTAGGATGAGTGGATGCACTAAGATATTTTTAATATAACACGTACCTCCAAGCCCAACCAGATTTGAGGAGGGAGGAAGGTCTCAGTCATTGAATTTTGTCCTGTACCTTTTTCCTTAGGTTTACTAATCCAATAGAGGGACTGGTAGGGTTTTATTGTTTACCTATTAGCATGGTTTGACTGTATTCCATTGCTTGGGATTCTTTTACCCTGAAGAAGACATCAGACATGTTTCAGGCTTATATAGAGGCTTATATAGTGATGACAACATGTTGGTAATTATAGAATTTGTTACAAATGTAGGATTCTTTCGGTCTAGTGATTCATTGTACTTCCCTATATGACCGACTTTTACTGTTTCTAATTATACCAGATGTACTCATCAAATACAAAATATCTTTGAGTACACCTCTAGGTATATTTTATACTTGTTTCTTGCCAAATAAACAGGACCCTAGAGAACGGCCCTGAGGATAGATTTAGAGGAAACTCCCACGGTTTAGTTAGCTTCCCTCTGTTGAGTCCATTGGAGTGTCAATGTTCCTAGCCCAGTGTGAGAGGTTGTCAAATTATGAAGCATGGCTCGATAGGTTGAGGGTAAGTCGACCTCTCCAAAATGTTTTGATGACCCACAGCTGGGATAAGTCAGAACCAAAACAAGATCGTTTTGGATTAGGCACCCTCAAGTAGCATTTTCTTGTGTATCAGTTTTTAGAGGATATACTTGAGTGTCAACTTCCAATACTCTCCTGTGGGATAGATTAAGTTAGATTTTAAGTCACAATTCTGAAAATGTCATTTTTTTAATAAAGTTGGCATTTCCTCGCCGTAACCATTTGGTGCCTGCTGCCAGTGTCCTGGATCACATGACTATGAATGACTCTGGTGTTGGGGTTTGTGTATTTCTGCCAGACAATGAGACAAAGGGGCTGGATGTAGGCAGGATGGACCATCATGCCTGGATGACTGGGGCAGAGCTGTTCCCTACCCCACTTACACTTCAAAGGGCTTCCCTCTGGCACACATAAAGGTGACTGACAGCACCCTTTTATCACCCCAGGCTTCTTGGAGCATTGGCAGTGGAAGGGAAGAACGTTAGAGAGCCAGATAGTGGGGCAGGCGAGGATATCCTCCCACTACAAAGGCTAGCACCAGGTATAAATATTGCACCCTCAGAACATCACTTCAGAACACTCCTAGACATGTGGTAGACTACAGAAGGACTGACTGGGCCCCCAGAGGACTGCCTTTCTGATACCAGAGGACTGCCCTGCTGCTTGAAGCCCTGCCTTGCTGCTTGAGGGGGAACGGGATCATTTATTTGACCTCAGGACCACCAGAAGTGAATCAAAGGGCTAGTTGGCTGGCCTCCGTTGTGCGTTATAGGGACATAAGCTCTAGAAACCTTGAACTCTTCACCTGGTTTCTGCTGGAGTAATTCCAAATCCCCCAAGTGGTGTCCCCAGGTCCTGGACTTTTGAAAGTGGTGTTAGAGGTGCTACCCCTGCTTAACCCTAAACCTTGGGACATAAATAACATTTCACCAAAATGTGTCCCGAGAATTGACAGGAGACCGGGACCTACCCGCCAGCTGATCTTCCCAAAGTCCATTGCCAGTAGACTTGACTTGATGGTAGCCCCTGCTACATTCTTCTGCAAAGCAACAAATCCTGTTAAGCTAGACCTCTGGGAAAAGGATTCTAGACTTGTGGAACACTAGTTGGCGGCATCCTGCAGCTTCATCCTGCTGAACGTTTTTGACATCCAAAAAAGAAGTCCCTTCTCCGACACAGTGTGCTGCCGTGCCCTGCTGAACTCTACCTTCTCAAGAACTTTTCCTCAAATTTTCTTTTAAGTCCAAAGGTAAACCGAGACTGGACCCAATTCACCTTGAGGCGTGGTTGGCTTTAATTTTTGACTTTGGTCTGGTCTCACACAACCAGATAACCGTGTTTAGTGCTTTGATTTTTTAGGCATTATTTTGCACTTAAACTTTAATTAATTCATAACTCTGGTACTACTAATTGGATTTAATTTGTTTTGGTGTCATTTTATTCATTATAATGAACTCCATTATTCTAAATTGGTTTGGGATATTTTCTTAGGTTTTGTTTTCACTTTATTATTGTTGATGTGCTGCACAAATACTTTACACATTGCCCCTAAGTTGCACCAGACTGCTTTTGTGCCAAGCTACCAGAGATTTACACACATGTTAATTTTGTGACTTTTGTGGTTCAGCCTAACAAGTATTGTGGTTGTTGCATGAGTAGGGTTTTCATCCCTCTCAAACAATCACCTAATTTCTTACAATAAGCATGTGTTTGTAGTACTGTGCCAAGTCTGTCTTTCGATGTGTAAGAAGTTGAATGTATTAGTTGAGGTGGTGAGTACCCACCTCAAATACTAATCACAGTCCTTGTCAGGTTGAACCACTAAAGTCACTAAATTAACCAGAGCCCAGCTCCCCCCACTACATAGCAGACTGAGCAGACAGGGTTAACTTAAAGATACAATGTGTAAATTATTTATGCAGCACCAAACAAGTAATTCAGTCAAAACAGAACTCAAGAAAAATCCCAAACCAATTTAGAAAAATAGAGAATTTTTTAATAAGTACATTTGCACGAGAAGAACAACAACAAAGGGAAACCGGAGTTCTAAATTAAAAAAGTTAAAACATAAAAATAGAGACAAAATAAATTAAGCGCCAACCACGGTCATTTGGTTGTGCTAGGCACAAATTAGGACTGACTGTGATGGAGCGAGGGTCAGAGCCAGAGGGCCAGGTTTGGTCTCTGAAATCATAGTAAAAAATCTTCAGCAGGACAAGGCAGCAGGCTGTGGCCGAAGAGGGCCCCACGTCATTGGATAACTGATGAACGAGGTCATGGTGAAGCTGATGACTTTTGGTGGCAAAAGTTTGAGCGGGAAAATTTTTAATTTTGCACCCAAAGAAGGTCCCTCCCCCGCCGGATACTTTTCATGCTGTTGTCAGTGAAGTTTTCTACCTTCAGCCTTTTAAAGTTTGGATTCTTCTAGCGAGGCAATGCTGCAGGCTGCAGTTGAAGAGTGCTCCCAGAGGCAGGATAACTTTCTCCAAATCAGATTTGCTACTGCAATAAAGCTCAGAAAAGGGGAACAACCTCAAACTTCGGCCCAGTGGCAATGCACCTTCTTCGGATTGGCTTTCTGAATTAGCCCTGGTCCCCCGGAGATTTTTGGAGCCAAAGAGTTTTAAAGTCCCAGGTTTTAGGACATCTTAGGAGGAGGACATGTTTACACTGGCCAAGTCTCCAGGCCCTTGGGGACAGTACTTGGTGGTCAAGACTCACTTCAGCAGAGGCCAGAAGCAGGGTCAATAGATGGTCCAGCTGGATCTGGTGTTCTGGGGATTTACAGAAAATGCCTCTTGTATCTTGTTGGATAGCAGGACACAACATTCACTACTGGTGACAGTCAAGCCTCAGCAATGATTTGCATGACAAATTCATCCCTGTTATTCAACAGACTCACAGGGCAAAAAGAAACATGTGGACTGGATTTGTCTTTAATCGGGGTTTAAGAATTCGATTGGAATTTTGTGATAACTAGATGTTTCGATGCCACTTTCAAAAACAGGTGCCTTAAGGATTTTACAGTTAGTGACCACAAGTTCTTTTTTAATTAGTAATGTTTGTATCTATGAAAGTAACTTTTTTGTTAAGTTTCTATGTCTTTATTCATTTTTTCCAATGCGAGATGGATGCTTGCACAGCACAATATAAAGCCTGAAAACAATAGATGAGTGTCGTTGAGCCCCAAGGGGCCCGTAGGCAGAAGGGTAACACTGATGGACTGGTGCATTGTGACTCCAGTAAACACATATCATGTGCACATGATATGGGGGTCAATGATCCATTGGAAAGGGGAGGAGGCCGCCTACGAGCAGACACTATGCAACAGTTCTCAAAAGTAAATCAATGGACAGCCAGAATCACGATTCCCTCCCTGAGCCCCCATTGCCAATATTCAGGCAGCCACATTAAGGTTCACACTTCACAGACAAAATGGGAGGACTCGGCTTGCGAATGATTGGTGCACAATTGTTTCCAGCTTATGACTTGTAAAACATTGACTAAAGACATGACACATGAGAGGAAGCACAGATTTTCTTACAATGGAAAATTAAAACACATTAAATACAGAAAACACTCTTGCAGTCCTAAGCCAGTCATATTCATACACATCACATACTAGCAGCCACACAGTACTAAAAACACTATACCATGCTTCACAAATTAGCAGCATAGCCTGTAGGACTGACTGTAAACTTAGAGTGCCTCTTCATTGTCTGTTGTGTGTGGTAGTTTGGATGGGCAAGTGGATATATTCTGAAATTAGTCAATGTGTGGATGAATACATTTGTGATTGAAGGAATGAGTAACTGAGTGTATGGACGATAGGTGATTGTGTGCACGTGCAGATGGATAATTGACCATATAGATGGAAACTTCCAGCCACTTTCTAGTTATAAGCCAGGACAGTTGGCAAGGTGTGATTAATGTTGATAGGCACCTTTTCTTATTCCACATGATGCCCCACATGATAAATGAGGGATCTCTATGAGCTTCCATCAACAATGTATATAAATATTCTTGACATGGACAGTACATCCATCTTTAGGTATTTGGGATGTCTATTGGATTTTATTTATCTAACAATTTCATGTATCAGATGTATTTGATGAGCAACCAGAATTTGAATTGGGGACCTGAGGAGATGTCCTATTTGTACTCAAGGGGATTACTTATCTCTTCGCATTGTTCTGTTCTTCATTGTGCAAGACTCAGTGAGGCAGTGTGATGTGGTTCAGAACTATTACATTACCTTTGCTGTAGATCACCTTACTGAGGAAAAGTCTGAAAGAGGAAATCTCTTGACCTATAGGAAAAGGGACAATGTTGTGTATTTAATGGTCACAGTTCTATTGAGGGCAACTCTGCTGGTTTATTTAAGAGCACTGCTTGATACAAAATCAATCTTTTATCACTGTGACAAACAAATTGATGGATGGCGATGGCCTGATAACCTACAGGTAGGTCTTCTTTCTGACAGTCCTTGGATTCCCTCCCTCATGGACTAGGTAAAGCCTCTCCCATATTAGATCTACTGAGGACCAAAAGGAGTATCTGGGGAGGCCCGGAGATTCTTATAGAACGGGAATATGAAACCCACATTTTAAAATTCTTTAAAAATATTTTTTCTTTTTTAATAAGGGGCAATTGGGTGGTATGTACCCAAGGTAAAGAAACACCTCAATATTTAAGGGGTGTGACAAAGTTTTCGATTTGGAATAATGTATATGTTATTAGCCAGACATCAGGCCATTCTCTTCACTGTGTAAATGTAAAATTTGCGTCTGTGTTTCTAAACAATCAGTCTGTCTCTTTTTATTACAGAACGTGTGCATCATTGGTATTTTTATTTCATGAAAGTTTTATTTGTGAGTACAGATCTCTTTGTTAAGAACTCTAAAGCTCATTCAGAATAATTTGAAAGCAATATATAAGCTGCATATGGTTTTACAATCCATTTTCCCCCTTTATGCCAGGAGGCAAAAATATTTCTGTAGTTTTAACTGCAGCAACATCGGTATGCTTTATACAGAAATACACTAGCAACAGAAAAGTGCAAAGGTTTTATTTACCATGTTTTCTTCACCACAACAAAGTATCTTTCAATTGCTACAACCCCGTCAAAAGTCCTATAACAGACATGTAAACACTTCTGTAATGCTTACGTCTGGCTTGACAACTTAAGCTTCCTAACATATCTTTTGACACTATTCTAAAGAATACAGAATGAGTGAACTTAAGCAGTGTATACATCTCTCACGTCAGTGGTGTACCATCGCACCGCGGTGTGACTGCTTCTATTCCAGTGACTGTTTAACATCCGAAAAGTAAAATGAAACAACTAATTTTTTTGTCACTTCCAAACCTTAAACGCACACAGGCATTCAAACCATAAAGCAAACTTTTTTGTACAGAGCTTGGCATTAGTCGTGCATTTATTTTTCAGTACTCGAATGCAAGCCTGTGCCTATCATATTCACTGCACTGGTTCTACTTTTTGACATAAGTTGGCCAGAGGAAAAGAAGGCCTCTCACATTCCCATAACACTAACAAAAAAAGGAACACCCTGTTAAATTCAGAGTAAGGGTGGGCGTCAAATTCCGTTCCGCTTGCGGAATTGCGATATTTTGACAGTTTTGCGTTCCGCGGAGAGCGCATAAATGCCAAAACTTTTGCAACCTGCCGCGAAACGGAAGTATTTTTCTTGTTCGCGCTTTAAAAATGCATTCTCACACGCGCAATCGCCTTACCGGGATCCCTGCGTTTGCCGACGAGTTTTCCAATCCCTTCGCGTGCGCCACGAGTTGATGATAGCCAGTCACGCTATCCCGTGAAAGTTCACGATCGCGATCACTTCATTCTCCTCACCATCAGACACCGTGGGAGTCTGCGATCGCGAACACGTCATTTTCCAGCACGAGAGAGAGCGTGAGGTCGCAAACACATCAATCTCTACCGCGACAAAGACCAATAGATCGCGAACATGTCATTTTGGACGCGTCATAGACATCCGGCGGAAGTGTGGTGAATGGCGCGAACACGCCAAAATTTCGATTTGGAGAAGAATATTAACTCTAGCTGCATAAAACCTTCTCTAAATGATGATTTGGATGGAAAAAACTCCTCTGATTGACATTTGGCTGTCCTTTTTTGTGCAAGGAGTCCTTTTTAAAAAAAAAAAAAACTTTTGGGGGGGAGAGGGAGAAAGTGCCACAGAGTCTCCACCTTCACGTTCCTGTCCATCAGGCTCCTCCCAGTGCTTTGTCCATCTCCTGTTCATTCTGCCTTTTGATTTCAGCTGGAAGGATCACTCTTTGTGTCTGCTGCAACATTATCATTGGATTTGAGGACTTTTGAATTTGATATATTACAAGTAAGTTGGTGTGTATCTGTTTGATTGGGGGCATTGCAGTTGCTGCAACTACAATTGGTTCTTTTTTTTAAATTGTTGGGGGTAGCCAGTAGGCCCAGAGCTAGTCATGGGTGGGTGCATGATGAAGCAACTGTTCCTTTGGTGTGTGTTGAATGTTTTTCAAACATCCTTTAGGGCATGGATGGCATTGGATTGAGTTGGAGAATGTGTTTTTTGGGGGGGATTTCTGTTTTTTGGGGTGTGTTAATGAAATGCCTTTGTTGTGTGTGTGCCTGGTGTGTTGGTGTGCACCCTGCAGACCTAGTTTTGCCCTGTGGATTTTTGTTTTTGCATTTTATTGCATTAAAAAGGCACAGCAGTGTGGTTTAGCATGCATCTTTTGCCTGGCTTCTTTATAGGCCTTTTGGCAGTTCATTGATTGCCAGGCCTCCAGTTTGTTGCTTGTGATTTGCGAGTGTGCATGTGGCTGTGGGCCTTTTCTGGTGGGAGTTATTAGTGTGCATCTTTTGCCATATATATATATATATATCTATATAGGCCTGCATGGTATTCTTGTGTGGCCTAGGCTGCTTGTTGTGGGCCTGGCCATGAGGCTGGTGGCCATTTTGAAGGCAGGCAGTGTGTTTTTTGCAACAAGCCTGCATTGTGTGTCTTCTCTTTCTTGTAGTTGGGTGGGCCTGGCCATGTGGCTGGCGGCCATTTCGAAGCCTAGGCCTGCAAGCTTGTGTGGCCTTATCTGCTCACGGGCCTGCCTTCATCCAGTAGGCTCAGAGCAGGTAGCCACAAGTGCATTAAACAAGTGTTTATCTGTGTTTCCTGTTGAATTTAAACATGATGTAGGGCATGGATGGCATTGTATTGAGTTGGAAAATGTGTTTTTTGGGGGGGATTTCTGTTTTTGGGGGTGTGTTAAAGAAATGCCTTTGTTGTGTGTGCCTGGTGTGTTGGTGTGCACCCTGCAGACCTTGTTTTGTCCTGTGGATTTTCGTTTTTGCATTTGATTGCATTAAAAAGGCACAGCAGTGTGGTTTAGCATGCATCTTTTGCCTGGCTTCTTTATAGGCCTTTTGGCAGTTCATTGATTGCCAGGCCTCCAGCTTGTTGCTTGTGAGTGTCCATGTGGCTTGTGGCCTTTTCTGGTGAGAGTTAATATGGGCCTGCATGGTTTTCCTATTGACTTACTGCTTCCATCCATCCCCTTTGCCAGCATCAGCTCCCTTCCATTACATTTGTATTTTTCTGGTTGTTCTTATTCTTTCCTATCCTTCCTGAGAGTGTAGTGTGTGTATACTGTACACAGTAAGTAGTATACCATAGCCCTTGTTGCCAAAGTCTCACAAATGGCTACACTATATCTTCTATGTTTTTGTTTGTACTAGTAGGAATTGAACCACAACAAAAAATGCAACATTTCACTGATGTTCTTCTCCTGGCTTATTTGCTTTTAGGTGCACAAAAAGACACAGGAGGAGGTAACTATCAACATCATCCATTGTACTGCCAGGCAGAAGTCCTGCTGCGGACCACATCACGTCCAACTGTGACCAGACATCTCTGCAACTTGTGCACCTGCGTCCTGTCTGACCTCTGAAGAAAATGGGCCCAAAGAAAGGTACCAGGTCCTCCAGTACCAAGAAAGTTGCCAGTGAGAAGAAGGAACAGAAAAAGCAAGAGGCACTAAACACGACTGGTGTGCCGGCAAATGTGTTTTTTGGGACCAAAACACACACACCTGCAGCATCGTTGTCTGGCGGGAACCAAGCTGGGAGAAGCACATCCGCACCAGCGGGCCAACCCCACCAACCTAGGCCCAAGCCCATGAGTCCTGCAGAGGTAGCCAGTCTACTGATGAGCAGCGATATTGAAATGTCAGTATCGCAAAGTAGTACACAATCAATGCAAGCGGCAACTCAGCAGATAAGTCTGCAGCAGCAGGCGCAGCCGCAAGAACAGCAGCAGCAGGCGCAGCCACAAGAACAGCAGCAGCAGGCGCAGCCGCAAGAACCACAGCATCCGCAAGAACCGCAGCAGCCGCAAGAACCGCAGCCGCCGCAAGAACCGCCACAACAACAGCCCACAATAGTAGTTGTTCCTCCTGAAGTAGGGGCATTTCAGGAAATCGAGCTTCCTGCAGACAAAGAGGGACAAGCCACTGTTTCAGAAGATCCATTGTCTTCCAGACCCCTAGCAAGGAAAAGGAGGGTTATTCCATCATCTTCCTCATCAAGCCCCACTTCTGATGATCTTGATGCTACTTGGAAGCCACCAGCTCAGTCTGAGAGTGATGCACGCCACAAGACAAGGCTAGTGAAAAGGAAGGTTCCAGAAAGCCTTAGAGTTATGGAGGTAGATGTACACGAGGGAGATGATGATGATGACGAGCCAATCATCACGGACATCACTCCTGGCCCAAAGGATATGGAGACCAACATTATTACCCTATCCAAAATGGCTGCAAGGGATGTAGCACAGATACCACCAACACAGGTAACACCACCACGACCTCCAGCTTCCATATTTTCATTTGCAATGGAAAGGCAGGGACCTACATCCAGCTCAACCACCACCTCAGTAGGTAGTGGTAGAAGTCGCAGTGTAGCTGCTCAGAGTCACATTCCAAGCACACCCTCCAGTTCATCTGGTTTTGAAAGTGGCACATCCAGCAGCACCAGAAAGTTCTCCTCCCCAGTTTGGGACTTCTTTTCGGTTAGCAGTAAGGAGGAGAACATTGCTATATGCTCAATTTGTTGCCATGCTGTTCGGCGGGGTAACTTTGGTACAAACTATGGTACCGGAGGCCAAACAAGTCATCTCAAAATATACCACACTATCGCGTGGGAGGCTCACCTACTTCGCTTAGAACAAAGTAAAACTCAACCCATTGTTGTTGGGCATGAAGAATCAGAGGACGATATTATCGTGGAGGAAGGTGAACAAGAGGGAGACAATTCTAGCCCTGTCCCCAGTAGTGTAGTAGTCCCGCCAACATCCTCCTCAGCAACATCTCAGTGGCACTGCATTAAGAGTCTGAGTCAGGCTGAGACACCAAGGCGACCAAGTAGTACTGCAATGATTATGAAACACAGTGCGTCGTTGAGCCTAACTGGGTTGAAGAAAACTGCACCACAAAGGAAAATAATCCAGACTACCATTGACAGCATGCTTAGGTTGCAGTACCAACGCAACCACCCAACGGCACGGTTGTACAATGCAAAACTGGCTAAAATATTAGTGCTGGACCTTCTCCCTTTTTCATTTGTGGAAGGAGTGGGTTTCCTTGAATTTGTGTCAACCATCTGCCCTAAATGGAAGGTTCCCAGCCGGTCCTATTTTGCAAGAGTTGCTGTTCCAGCACTACATCATGATGTGCTGGAATTGGTTGGACAAGCTTTGCAGCAGAGTGCTGTTCACAATATCCACCTAACAATAGACATGAGGACTGATTACATGTGCATCACTGCACACTGGGTCTCATTTGTGGGGGTTAGAGATAAGCTATCTGAAGGTGCAGTTGATGCAGCTGAGATTTTTAAAGCTACTCGGAAACATACAACTGTATCCATGTTCGCCATGGAGAAATATCATACTGCTGTTAACATATTGGAAGAATTTCAGAGCAAGGTTTTTGAATGGCTGTGCCCAATAGGGCTTAAGATTGGTTTTGTTTCCACGGAAAATGGCAGTAATGTACTTAAGGTCATGGAGCTTGGTTCCTATTTCAGGGTTCCGTGTGTGGCGCACTGCATTAACATTATTGTTCAAGACTTTCTGAAAAAAGAAGCCATAGTCATCAACTTATTGACCATCTGCAGAAAAATATGCACTCGTTTCAGCCATTTCTTTTAAAGCTCTGAAGCAGCTAAGGATCATTCAACGTGACTACAGAATGCCAGTCAAAGCCCTCGTCCAGGAGGTGGCAACACGGTGGAACTCAACTTATTACATGCTTGACCGTCTGTTTGAGCAGTACAGGCCAATCAGAGAATATGTCATGTGAAGAGGGGATGCTACTGTGAAAGGCATGAGCCTTCAGATGGACCAATGGTGCCTAGTTAAATGTCTGACTGAGATGCTTCTTCCTTTCGAGGTCTTCACACGTGAAGTCGGCAAGGAGGACTGTACTATGGGCGAAGCTATCATTTGTGCCATAATTCTGGATCCACGGCCAAAATGGGCACTGAAGACATTAATTCCTTTTTCAGAAATGGATGTTGCCCGGTACAAAACATGGATAGCTGAGTCAGCGAGTAAGTTGGAAAATGAACGGCTGCTAATTAAAAGCCCGCTGGATAAACCCACAACAAGTACTGCAGAAGGGCATCCGGCGTCAAGTTCAACTTGGGAGCCTGAGTGCAGTGCGTTTGGCTCAGAACACTCACCAACACTATCTACAACAGCAAGAGCTGTATCTTCAGGCCCAGTAAAATCGTTACAGGATTGGTATTTACAGCAAGGCATTGGTAAGTCCAGTGCTGATGCAACAAGAAAAGAGCCCGAAAAAAGTTTTGCAACCCTGAACATTGAGCGAATGGTTCAGGCCTATCTGGACGACCCAACAGAGGTGTACATTGATCAAAACCCATTAAGGTATTGGTATGGGAAAAGGGCCCAATGGCCAGTGCTCAGCAGGCTGGAAAAAAACTATCTGGCATACCCTGTCGCAAGTGTCTCTTCAGAATGTGTTTTCAGTGCTGCTGGTTCCATTGTAACAGTGAGAAGGACCAGTCTCTCACCCAAAAACGTGGAGAGGTTAACAATGATCAAAATGAATCAGCACTTTATACCACCGATTTACACAATACATGAATCAAGGGAGGAAGATGAGGACAGCGTCTCAGGTGACGGAACTGATGTGTTAGATGGTGATTACCTACTTCTGGTTGAACCCCCAGAGTTTGAGGACGGGCTATACTTCCCTGACAATTAGGCTGGTACTTCCAGTTCTTAATGTCTTCCTCATTTATTTTCTTTTATTGGTTTATCTGTCCTTCTGGTTAGAAACTTTGAATCACAACAAATCCAACACCACTGTCTTCTAATTGTTTTATTGCCATATACAAGTTTCGGCTGGCTGCGCTGCATATCACAGTACACTCCTCAAAATCCTGCTCTTCCATCCTCCTGAATCTCCCTAAATCCATTGCCGTCAAGAAGTCAGATGATGATGATTGGATGATGCAAAATAGAAGAAAAAAGAAAAAATATTTCCAAGTCCCTCCAAAATAAGTGGAACATGATTGATGATGACTACTATAGCTATCCTCCTTTGTGATCCGAGAGAGACTGCCCATTAACTGAAGATGAGAAGGAACAGGTACTGAATGATGCCATGCATTGGATGCTGACTGAGTGATTTTGTTGTTGTTTGTTGTGCATGAAGTTACGTCATTGTGTACTTTATGTAATAATCTACACACTAAAAGTAACTCAAGTAACTTTTTCCCTTCTTGTATTTTTAATAACACATTTGTACTTCTACTGCAGGCCAATACATTGCATTTTGAATATAGGAAGGGGACTCACTCGGTACACCCAGACTGAGTTGAACAACACCATCATGATGACCACAGTGACATAGTATCTTCACAGTCACTCAGTACACGGATCGGAGATGATTGATGGAATAAGTCAAGCCGTTTCATGAGTGGCATATAAGGTAACCAAGTAAACAACAACCACAGCAGACCTAAATGTCTGTGTAGCGGTGGAGTCAAGTGTAGTGGTGGTATGACTGCGGTAAATTGTAAAATGCTATGTTGCTTTGTCCAACTCTTTCAAAAAATGTACGCTAAATGGAGGATGTGCAAAGGGTGCCGTCACTGTGGGCCTGCTCTGTCCTGTTGGTATTGTAGGTTAATGCTGGAAACAGACTAGAGTAGAGATGATGCATCCATGCCACCTCGGAAAGTGTTCTTGTTGCACTACAAGATTAACTTGTCAATTTTTTTCAACTTAGTTTCAATCTCAATATCCCTTTTGTTTTTGCATCTACAATTACACGCCGGTCAATTTTTTTACCAAAGGAACCGACTAATACATCAGCATTAATTCACGGCATTGATTGGATTAATGGATTTCATTTGTTGTCATCCTCCTACACAGCACTAACAGTTACGCTTGTGTCAGTGTGCTGTAGGCCTAGTCAAGTGACTCGACACAACTAGAGTTGCTGTGTACTACTAGGCTATCCCCACCACCAT
This sequence comes from Triturus cristatus, assembly GCF_964204655.1. Classification (NCBI taxonomy): domain Eukaryota; kingdom Metazoa; phylum Chordata; class Amphibia; order Caudata; family Salamandridae; genus Triturus; species Triturus cristatus. The sequence goes on from NC_140588.1 coordinate 722,157,188, forward strand.
TATGTTTTGTTGTATTTGGGCATATTATTGTTTGGCAGTAAGTTCTGTTCTGTACTGTACTTCATTCTACTACTCCTCGAAGACTCTCTGTCAGGCTACTGACTGTCTAATTTTCTATTTTGGCAAATGCTGCTGCCAATGTCTACTGCTACCACCACCACAACCATGGCATGTTAGGAAAGAAAACCATCATCACCATGCAGCCATCGCTGTGCCTAAGTTCAACATCAAGCAAAGGTAAGAGAAGTTTGGGGGAGGCATAATTAATAATGGACATGTTTTCATTAATTCAATTTCACCCTCCCCTTTGAGTCCAGTTGCAGAGTGGCTAGAGTAGAAGAGACTGACAGTACTAGCAGTAGGACAAGTCATCAGTGAGGGGTGCCGCATCTATCTGTTTCTGTCTTACAAAGTCATCCAATTATTAAAATCAAACACTGGCTGTGTGCGGCCCTGCACCAGCAAGGAAAGAAGGATACAGTGTTATGTAAAACAGTAACCCCACCCAGAAAACATTAACAACATTGTATGTAAACTTAAGTAGAAATATATTATTTAATACCCTAACAAAAATAAACTATGTAAAAAAAAATCCCACACCTGACCCACCCCTCTCCCTAACCCCAACCAATGTCCGTAAAGAAAATGTCAAATTGTCCAAAAGAGGAAACCCAACGCCCGGATCCCATCCACCCCAAGAATAATTAAAAAAGGGCAATAAGAACGGGGTCTAAGTTCGGTGGGCTTTTTTCAGGAGGACACAAACTTGCTCCTCCAGGTGGGCAACACAGCGCTTCAATGCGCAGCAGTTGCATCCATGGGGGGGGCAGCACTGATGGAGGGGAGGCGGCGGGCGGCTGCCAGACGGTGGTGCCGTACCACTGGAGGGTGGTGGCTGGGGCCCGGGGCATTGGAGGAGGCTGCAGCTGCTGCCGCCTGCTCTTCCTCCCATTCCAGGACCACCAGCCATTGATATTCGTTCTGTATTGCTTCCAGTTTCCGACGCCGGGCCTTGGCTGCCAACGCCTTCCGGTCAGGTTTCCCCTTGGAAGGAGTAGCTATATATGAAGAAGAAAAAACAAGACTATTGTAAAATATACTCTTAGCAAAGCAGTAAGACAAATATTTCTACACATAGTGTCACAGTAGCACTAGCAAGCGCATAACATTTGTGGTATGTATGTACTATCCTCCCACTTTCTTGGACTTTAACACTTGTGGGAGTTTCAGGCATTCAACCAACCATGCATTTGATTCCTATCAGCCACCAGTATGCATGCTGCATACATCCCACAAATCCTTCTCTGCCAGTCATAAATCTTAAATCTCGCCCTTCCTTTTTCCTTCTACTCTTCTTTCCCTTTTCGTTCAACCCATCCATCAAGGTCATCTGATCTGACTTTTAGTCTTCTCCATAAAACTTTCACAGCTGAGTTGAAATCATCAGATAGAAGAGGCCATTGGTTACTCAACAACACTCCCGCCACTAATGATTTACTAATGCTAAGTAAAGGGTGTCTTTGACCGTTCACAACAACCTCTTACTTAGTAAGTCAACTGTACAGTATCATACAGTACACCCTTGCAGTGAGTGTAATGTAAATAAGTAAGGATTAGGTATCTAACTTACCACCGCCCGCCACTGCTGCTGGCTCACCCCCTGCAGCTCCTCCTGCAACTGCTGCCTCCTCCTCTCCTCCATCAGCAGCCGCGTCGCCGCTGGCCCCGGCACTGGTGGTTGGTAGTGCGCCTTGAAAAAACATTACACATTTTTTAGGTGTCATATCCACCTCCCCTTATTTTTCACTAGCAAGATTGAAAAATAAGTTAATAGTAATACATATATATACAACATACATCACTAGTACAAATCAGGAAGTATTACAGTAGAGACTAGTAGTTATATGGTCCCTAGAGTCATTCTTGTCTTTGCTTAGTTAGCCAGAGACATTCTACCTTTTCACCTTTGTGTCTTTTATTTTAGCACACGTGTCGTTACCTCGCAGCTTGTTGTATAAAGAGTGACGCCTTTGAGCCCACATGAGCTCATACTGCTCCTGTTTAAGCGCTGCGTACAAGGTCAATCAAAACAAGCCACTTTGTTATGGAGTTCTGGTGTTAGTCCATCTTGCTTAACCAAAATGCTACACTTTTTGCCACAACTGAGAAATGCTTGCAATATACTAACGTGCACCATTTTTCTCCTAACAGATGGAAGATTCCATTCTAAGAACCAGAGCTTTGCAGAGCTTATGATGTAACCAGTACTAGCTTCTTCCAAGGTGAGGGATCCACATAATTCGCTCAGATCTTCATTTCTAATTTTATATAAACTATATTCCTATTCCTACAACTGTTCACTTATTTATTAATCCTGATTTAGCTTTTTTTTTCTTCGTTCTATCGACTTGTACTTGTTGTAAGTGTAACTAAGTGCAACAATGTTTATAGTTTTAATCTTATACATGTTGCTGTTGATTATAGAACAACGTACATAGCTTGTCAGTTGTAAATAAATTAATTTTTGAACTAACATAGACTCAGTGGTATTTGGTGTGGATGGACTTACACGAGTGAGCGAGCGAAAGGAAGGGTGTGCAAACTGTGCTTGTGCATTGCTTCCATGACTGAGAGGTTGTGAGTGTTATGTTCTGGATTGTCTACTCATTGGGTATTGGGGGGGTTCGGAGAGATAATAGTAATAAAACACTAGTATACCTAGTCGGGCAGGGGATTGTGGTGGGTTCTGTTCTGACTGAGGTGTGAGTGTGAGGAAGGTCCAACCTCCCATCACCAACATCCTATTTTCTTGTGCAACTGCAATGTTCTGTATGTGGAAAATCCCTACAACAGTAGTAGTATGTCCTATCCTATCAAAATAGTAAAATCTGGTTGTGCATTTTGTTGGTGGGAATTGTCGAAAAACATGGAGTACAAGAGGACAACCAAAAGGACTGGGCTCATCAATGGCTATAGCTACTGGTGAATCTGATTTTTATTTAAAACCTATTAAATAAAGAGTGGCCAACTGGGCATGCTTAGCTACAGACAGACTAATAGTAGTAGTACAGAGACTCATAGCAGAGGCAGTTAGAGGCAGGGATAACAAGAATCTAGAAACAGATAGTCTAGATCGAAGGGTAATTGTTGGTAAAAAATAGCATTAGGAAACGGAAACAATAGTTCGGGAAAAGAAAAACAGTGCAGTAAAAGTTAGTGAATAAGAATTAATATTAAAAACAGGAAGACTTACTGGGGCCAGCAGAAGAGCCCTCGTTCTGGTCCTCCTGGACTGGAACTGCTCCCGCCGACTCTACCCCCGTCTTCTTGCCCCTGGGTGCTGATCATGAAAGATATGAGAAAGGAAGAGACAACCAGTGATGATTGGTGTGAAACAAATAAAATATTTTTTATAAGACTGACAAAAAAACATTTGTGTAAACAACAATTGCAATAAAATTGACCTATCTAATCTGGTCGACAAGTAGTATCTGGGGATTCGCGGACCGACTAGTTATTATTTATCTACACTAATCCAGTGTTCCATTGTGATTACAGAATACTAACTTAAGCATAAGTAGTATGTACCACCTGACCGAGCCCACCTATTCCAGGTGTGCCAATTGTACATTAAGTAAGCATTTCCACTTCTTTTAGTCCTCAAAAATGCATAAATGGAGGACATATGCCTGTATTTTTGCATACACAAAATTGTTGGTTCGCTGATACAGATGTTCTGCTAGTGCTAAGCCTATTAGCACTCACTGAACAAACTACAAAAGGTTCTACTAAGGACTGGGGTAAGCAGTAGCAGCACTCAGCAGCACGTGACGTAATAGAGGGGGCGTCGCAGACCACTAAAAATGTACAACCTTATAATAAGTAACTAAACCTAAGTATCAATCCACCCCTATCTCTTAGTGACAGGACAAAGGAAGGACTAGAGTCACTCTAGCATTACCTAACTTAAGTTTTCTAAAATAAACTCTTACATAATCACGCAAAACGAGCGCAAACACAAAGTTGCAAATAACAAGATTAGTAGCGCAGAGCACCAGTGTCATAACAATCACAGAAGGCTTTTAAATGTAAATTACCTGTAATGTATGTAAGCAGCAGCATTCTAGCTGGTCAGAAAAAAAATATATTCGCAATATATAACACAGCAGAAGAACAGACACAAAGTAGTAATAATTAAATAGCTACTCACCAAGACTGGGACCTCCACTCCTAGCAGGTCCAGAAGGTCCTGCTCCTGGTCCAGGATATAAGACCACCGGTGCGTCAGCTGGTTCTGGCTGCGCCGGACACCCAAGCAGCAAAACACTGCCCGGCGCACCTTCCCCCACCGCTGCTGACGCTCCTGGAGCCCGTACCCGGACCCAGGCCTGCCGCCTGCTGCCAGGGTTAAGGGGAGGTGGCGCTGCACAATAAAACCCAGTGCAGCCAACTCCACCTCCCCAAATAAGGCCCTTGCCTGCACCCCTTGTGGGCGCCGCCTTCCGCAAGGAAGGTGGTCGTGGCTCAGGCTGCGATGCCCCCTGTGGCCCTTTGCCATGGTTCTGGGGTAGGCGGGGGCGGAAAAGAAAAGGTAAAAATTTAAAAAGTAGGTAAAAGAAATGAAAAAAGCAGGTAATAGAAAAAGAGTGAAAACGTAGTTAAAAAACACAAAAAAGTAGACAAAAACAAAAAATATAGAGTCAGGAAAATAGAGAGAGAGATAATAAATAAAAACGATCAAAAAAAAGTTTTCACAAGCAAAGGATTGAAAAGATATAGGGAGGATTGAAAAGCAGGTCCAGGACCATAGCATAGAGTGAAAAACAAGATGGCCGCGCCCATTGTGATCGCATGGGCAAGTTTGCGAGATATTTTCCCCCGAGCACGCAAAAAGCATCGCGAACACGCAATACGCGTTCCCGAACAGGAAATACCTAACGCGAACAAGCGCGAGCATGCATTGCGTGACCCGGAACAGGAAATAGCATCACGAGCGGGCGGGACAAGTGAAAACAAGATGGCTGTGCCCATTAGCGGCCGCATGGGCAAGTTGGCGACACATTTCCAACGCGATCACGCAAAAAACATAGCGAATGGGTGGGACAAAAACTTCCACGTCTTCGCGATATTTCCGCACGTTCGCGATAATTTTTTGCGTTTTCGCGAAGATCTGCGTAACGCGATTACGCAATTTCTGCCCACCCTTAATTCAGAGGTCATCTTGTAGTTAGGCCGTACCAATCTGAAATCAGAAACCCACTTACAGGCCTATTTCTGTACACATTGAGCTCTAGCTGGCTTTCCTGTTGCTGCTGCCACAGCCACCTTTTCTGCATCTGTCATGCTGCTGTTGCCTCTGATTTTTTGGGGTCACAGCCTACTATGCAGTGCAGATGTGTGGTATGCCAAAGACATCTTGGGGAGTTTAAGAAAGTTGACCTGGGAGTGCATTCTGCCCATCCTTTTCATTGGCTTTGTGTTTTGCTTCCCATTTGCTGGCTTCATTTCCTTTAGGATGTTCAGGTTCAGTTTGTCTCACCCGATGAGAAAGCCATGTTCACTGTATTATTCCACACACTCATTTTCTGTCAACAGGCCATTAAATCTTGTTCTTATCTCATCACATTTGCTGGGCATTCAAAGACCGCGGTCAAATGTCAAGCTGCGTTTTCATGGGAGCCTGGTTATTTTTCTTTTAGCTGATTTCAAAGTGAGATCCTTAATAGGAAAGAGGAATGCAGTGCACCTTCTTCATGGAGCCTGCTTGTGCCCTTTTTCAAAATTTTATTGTGGACATATCCATCTCAAAAGGTTTCTCATTCTTCATCTGCACTAAACATTTGCACGTTTTTTTTTGCAAAATCCCTCTTCTTTGATGAGTCCATTTAATTTGTGAAACTGCCTTTTATTGACAAAGTACAAAACCACATTTAAGTCTCAGTGCCAGCCTAATATATAGTGATCTTGGGCAATTTACACTGTTTATGGCCCATACTCTCAAGAACAGGATATTATCTTTTCGCAAGAAACAGCCAGGCACATTGTAACACAATTTAGCGAGGCTCGGTTTTCACTTTGATGTGTAAAGATCGTGCTTTACTTATGACATCCGTGGCAACTCATTTTGGAGAGTTGGATACGTTTAAAGGCACTTTTTGTGTTTATGATTAGCTACACAAAAATAATGCATTCTGTTTGCAACTATGTCTTCTTCGGAACACATATATTACTGGATATAAACAATTTCCTCAGTTGTTCTTGCAGGCAGTAGGGCCATGATTTGAATGGTGCAGCAGGTGCGGTGGCACGTGGGCTAAAGGCTCTAGGAAACCCAGTAAACACTGATTATTGCTATATGTTACTGCTAAGCAAGCAGTCACAAGTACAGTTAACTTGCGGGCACTAGGAACAAGATTTGAATGGTGCAGCAAGTGCAGTTGACAAAGGGGGCATAAGCTCTAGGAGACCCACTGAACACCAAATACTGTTATATGTCACTGCTAAGCAAGCAGTCACAAGTGCAGTTACCATGCGGACAGTAGGGCCATGATTTGAATGGTGCAGCAGGTGCAGTTGGCACAAGGGCTAAAAGGTCTAGAAATCCCACTGAACACTAATTATTGCTATATGTTACTGCTAAGCAAACTATCACAAGTGCAGCTACCTTGCAGGCACTTTGGCCAAGATTTAAATGGTGCAGCAGGTGCAGTTGGCGCAGGGGCCAAAACGTCTAGGAAACTCACTGAACACCAATTATTGCTATATGTTACTGCTAAGCAAGCAGTCACAAGTACACTTACCATGTAGGCACCAGGACCATGATTTGAATGGCGCAGCAGTTGCAGTTGGCATAGGGGCCAAAAGATTTAGAAAACCCACTGAACATCGGTTATTGCTAGACGTTACTGCTAAGCAAGCAGTCACAAATGCAGTTACCTTGCAGGCACTAGCGCCATGATTTGAATGGTGCAGAAGGTGCAGTTGGCGCAGGGGCAAAAAAATCTAGGGAACTCACTGAACACCAATTATTGCTTTATGTTACTGCTAAGCACGCAGTCACAAGTGCAGTTACCTTGTAGGCACTAGGACCATGGTTTGAGTGGAGCAGCAGGTGCAGTGGTACAGGGGCTAAAAGGTCTAAGAAACCCACTAAGCACTGATTTTTGTTATATTATACTATTAAACGAGCAGTCAGGAGTGCTTTTTGGTTCTTTGTGAACATTGCACCCAAAGTAACATATAGCCAAAAGCATCACTTTAATATAAGCTGTAACCTATTGGAAATGTCTGTCTACCTACAAGTTATGTTACATTTATATGGCACATGTTCAAAGTTAGTTTATGGTCTTAAAATGCTTCAGACTCTGGACATACCAACATCTTGGCAATGGCATTCTCCATTTTATAACATTAGCACTTCAGCCATTGTAAACACTATACAAATACTTATAACTTACCATATGGCATTCCATACCAAGCATTGGCAAATCAATGGGTCCAGCCTATGCGAGATCTATTGGCTTTCCCAATGTTTAGCCGTATTATACAGCAGCGCTAGCTTCGGTGCAGCATGCCTAAAAATTAGAAAAAGCTCTATAACGCGGACAACGCTGGCTGTGTCATGCATCTTTTTTACATTACTTTTAGCCATTTGCAACATAGCTAAAAAACATTAGCAAAGTCAATAAATCTCACATAGGCAAAACGATTGGCTTTCTCAATGCTTCTTCTCCCTCTGCTGCCTGGACGTTCACTTTACATTTCAAGAGCCCTGCAGCTGCTGCCTTGCCTCACATTTTTGTTTTTTCACTCTTTAGCAAGCTGGGCACAAGACAGTTACTGGGCTGTTAGGATAGCTTTCTCTATTACTAAATCAGAGCTTCTCAACACCATTTACTGAATTGATTTTAGACTGTCAAACTGTTTTTAATGTGATGCAGATACATATATATAAACGTTCTTCTATTCCCACATGCATCCGTAACAGATGACAAGGAGAACAATTGGTCTTGCTAAAATGTATCAATGCTTGCTAACGCTTGCACACGTATTATGCACCGATGGTGGCCCTCTAAAGTCAGACCTATTGACTTTGCCAGTTCTTGCTTACCTAGGGGAGCACACACATCCGCCTTATTATCTTCCCGACTGCAGAGTTAAAACAAAAAAAGAAACAAACTTTCGCTAACTAAATTTCGAAAACACTATTTAATAATACACGGTGATAGAGCATAAGTTCTGTAGAGCAAACGCAAGATTGTTCAAGTTTCGTAATGTATAGAATAATTAATAATAATTGTACAATAACATTTTTGATTGTGCTAGGTCAGATTCCAGCCACATCGTAAAACACACTGCCAGTATCCCATTCCCCTGAGGTCACAGAACACGACCTTTTCGTAACAAATTATACAGTGACATTTAATTTTTCCTTTAAATGGTTTTACCAAGATGTTAACTTAAACTGCCATCTATTACATCAGTTGTGATTTCATAATGAGGCCAGACTCCTCCTATATCTAGACTGACATAGATACATGTTTACACTGCAGTATATGCCACCGCCATTCATGTAACAAGTAAATGTAAAGTATTCTCCTCCAGAGGCAACATTGTAATCCTTCATGATGCTCCAGCAATCGATACAATTGTGCTGCAGGTATGCCATATATTCAGACTGAAAATCAGCTCTGCTAGGGTTACATAAATATATAATATCTTTAAAGAGTTTGTAGTAAAATGGCGTGTAAATGACTACCCCATATATCTGGGAACTGAGTGTTGTCGGGTTTAATACATTTTTGCAAAGGTTATTTTGAGTACGCAATTAAAATAATAAAAGAGAGGGAAGAATTCTTTAATAAGCAACAAAGATTTCTGAAAAATGTAAATTTCTGTCAAATATGTGAATATATGCACAGATGCCTCCAGACAGAGGCTGTGATTTCTGAGTGATCTGAATGCCAAGTAACTTGTTTACCCCCTTTATGTTTGCCAAGTTTACTGTCAATTTACAAATAATTTCCATTTTGCTGTTTACTCGGCTGCCTTTTGATGGATATGTCTTCCAGACTTTTATCTCTTTGCATGTAGACAAACTAATTAATATTTTCCCTCCAGGCAAATATTTTTTCTTAGATCTAAATGTGGGTTAGATTCATCTTTGTTTCCATATGCTTTGTTCTGTCAATCATTTTTGTTTTCTCTGTTGCTAAAAATGCTCTCCAGGAGCTGTAATCTTATGTTTTACAGATCTGATGCTCCAGCTTTTACACGCATATATTTGAGAGATATGAGCTGGTTGCCACCCTTCCTGGCTCCAGCGCAGCACGAGGAAGGGTTGAAGACCCCCAGTCAGAAATCCATAAAGTCCTGGCAAATTTGAAACAACCGATATGGTGATGAGATGGTGAATGTGTCGCATGATCATCATTCTAGCAGGCAAGGCTCACGATGCTTGAGATGCTGCAAATGTAGTTTGTGTCTCTGCAAGTTTAAATCCATGTTTCCTAAATAACAAAGGGGCCTATGCATCAACAATGCCATTTGCGATTCCTTATTAGCGAAAAATAAGGAATCGCTAATAAGGAATAGCAAAAGGCTATGCATGTAGGAATCGCTATTCAAATAGCGATTCCTTAATATTCCTTATTACCGAATCGGTAATACCGAATCGGTAATAAGGAATACCTACCCATTCATTCCTATGGGCTTGGAGGCCCATAGGAATGAATGTAAAGCCAGTCTGTATTAGCGATTCGGTATTACCGAATCGCTAATAGCGGGAGCACTTTCAAGGGTGCCAGGGTGTATAAAGGACACCCTGTTGCACCCCTGAAAATGATATGTGCACATATGTTGCACACACACATGCTCTAAGGGCATGTGTGTGCGCAACATGAAACTTTGAAAAATGCACAAAAGTGCATTTTTCAAAGTTTTTGCAAATTACCATGCAGTTCATCTTCATGGTAATTTGCTCCCCCTATTAGCGAAATCGCTAATTTTTTAACTTTGATGCATTGCATTTAAGGAATCTCACTTTGGGATTCCTTAAATGCAATCGCTATTTAAGGAATCGGTATTTAAGGAATCCCTATTTAAAGAATCGCTATTTAAGGATTCCTTAATTAGCGATTTCTGCTTTTGGGTTGATGCATTGGGATTGGGTATTTTTTACTTAATACCGGGAGCTATTACCGAATCGGTATTTTACCGACTGGATTTTGGGTTGATGCATGAGGCTGAAAATTGCTTTTGCTTATTGGCGATAACAAAGTCAGTGCAGCGGATTTTACGCCAGTGTGAAGAGAGACCCCAACCAGGAGAAAGCTGTGCTGCATGCAAGTGTCACCTGGTTCACAATGCTGGTGGCAATCTGGGAGAGCCTGTGCATGCTATGCATGGGAACTGCCATGGCTAAGTCTAGAGCAAACTGTTTCCTGCTCCTATTGCTGTTCTTTTCACCTAACTGTCTATTCTCAAGTTTATTTTCAGTGAATGAGGATGTTCACCCTGAGATTCTAAATGCAAATGCACGAAAAATCAAAAGTTGTTAAATGATTAGGAACCTAAGAGTGAAGGACGGTTGCAGTATTGTTCATTGAGCAGTTGAGAGAACAGATTAAATGTATTTGTCTAGATGGGCCAGGTTGCAGACTTTCCCCATTTCTCTAAAGAGCTGAAAAAAACATATTTTTAAGCAGTATCTCATTAAAAATTAACCACCCAGATTGCCAAACACCGCTTCCCATCCAGCTGACAGACCTGAAGTTCTTTTACTCTACTCGATGCCCTAACCCACAACTCAGCATGCCTCCTCTTCACTTTACATCCCTGTCCTTGATGCTGTAAACCAATTTATCCTTATGATTTGAATATTTAGGGCCTGATGTAGATCTCGGTAGATGGATTACTCCATCACAACGGTAACGGATATTCCATCCGCTGAAATATAAATGCCATTACATCCTGTGGGATTTATATTTCGGCAGCTAGGATATCCGTTACTGTTGTGACGGAGTAACCAATCTGCCGAGATATAAATCAGGCTCATAGTCTTAGAATTGTATTCAAGGCACAGCGATAGCTATTAAATATATTTACTGCCACTCATGAAGCAAGGAAGAGTGTTGTTGTAGGAACATAAATGAAGGATATTCAATTCAATTATCATTGGTATGTGCACTTATTGCCTTCATGGGATCAGGGCTTTGCACTCATTTCATACATTTACTGACATAACTTCACAGGGCAGTAATCTGAAAAACAGCCATAATGTTCCTAACCTAAATATGAGGTTACTAAGAATTTCAAATCAGACTTTTGAAAAGAGGAAGCATTTTCGCCTTTGCATATTAAAAAGTAGAACCATTTGGTTATATTAATTAGCACGACAGTCTTCATGTTACACACAAGTCTATACTTTATCTACCACTGGTGAGGGTATTCTTTAACCGATGACCAGCTCTTAATGCGTATTCCAATCAGTCTTCCTCTAGGTAGGCCTTATTAGCCTTTGACCCCAAACTGAACTCCCACTGAGCCCAGCAGTCTCTTAGTTAAAACTGTGATGGAGTCAATAATAATATTTTCTTATATAAATTTTTTCTTTCAGGTTTGTGTCGATCTCTGAGATCTGATTTTCTCTTCTCACAAGGCTAAATAAGATATTAGAGATGGGAGAGAGCAATTTATCAAAAGTGAGTCCAGTTTTGTGAACTTAGTTGAGGGGAGGTCCACTTCATGTGGCAACTGAGAGGAGACACCTATTTAAGCTTCAGAAAACTGGCTCACATTCACACTGCAACAATTAGCAGAGAGACAGCTTCGGAAGTGGATTAGGCAACACCAACATTGACATACATTTTGAGGATAATCTGTATGTCATCTGCACAGGACTGAAACAAGAATTATTGAAAATGTATCAGCCCAGCAAAGGGGGAAGAGCAAATATTGGAGAGATTGGGGCATAGGTAGGTTATTGATGAGAACAATAGATTATAACCCTAAAGGTGGACTTGTAGTGGGAGTTGCATGGCCTGAGGTAGGTCAAGTTCAAAAGCACACAAGCGATACCCCAGCATTTATGTGAATACGGACCTTCAGGAGATGTTTCACAATTACCCTCAGGTCTCCTTGTCCTCATTCCATTCATCACGAGTGAGGTGGATCCACCACACCAGACAGAAAAAGGACAGAAGAATGCTCATAGTAAATACCCCTCCCATATTGCTGGAGCCTATGTAGGCAATACTTACCCAGCATTCCTTATGTTCTTTTTTCCATTCTGCCGATGGAGAGGATGTGGAAAGGGTGGCTCAAGCAGGGCTTTAGCTGCCTAGTGGTTTCTAAATAATCTGACCTCCAGCAGGACGAGTTCAAGCCTGCAGAGCTTGTAGGGAGATGTGCATTTTGGAATATGTGTACAGTGGTGACTGTTACGGCTGGGCAGAAGAATTTCTTCGGGGTTCACAGGCATAGGAGGCTGGGATTCATGTATGCATTTCTGGTGCCTGTCTCTTGCCCAGGAAGGGCACTGGAGTTAAAGGGATGGCATGAATGAATGAAGAAGGTCCATGTAGCGATTATTTCACAGATTGCTTTTGGCAGTAATGGTGTGAGTCGCCTGTTTAGAGTTCTGACTCTCTTTTTCCACTGGTAATTGGCACTTTGGCGTTACTATGGAGAAACATTTGAGGAAGCTCAAGCATGCAGTGTCATCTTCTTCCTTGACGGATTCTTCTGATTACCCCCTCCTCTTAAGAGGTACCTGGAGAGCAAAGAGGAGAGATTTAAGCATCTCAGAGAGAGACATTGCTGGAACTGACCACAGATAAAGGTCCAGTATGGGAGAAGCACAGTTACTTTCATCTGATTCCTCTGGTTTGGTGGTTGGAGCACTGTGTCATAGGGGCATAAGGGAAATATATTGGAAGGACTTGTGTTCAGAGTTATTTGCTCAAGTTGAAAGTTAAATGGGGTTTTCAGAACAGGAAAGGCCAGAGTCATCCTCTAATTCCTAGCTCAGGTAATTCCAGAGTTCTGCTCCTTTGGATTTTCTTGTGCATCCTTACATTATGGAGGTTCTTAAGAGAGAATGGAAGGATCTTGATAAGATTGTATAGCCCCAATGAATGGCTTAAATGTATCCTCAGAAAGAAATGGAACAGAATTTGCCAGACACTATTCCTATTGTCTCTTTTGTAGCCAGTCTGGTGGGTAGAATTCCCAACCAGAGGGCTGTATTGTCAAGACAACCCTGCTACAAAGATTGATTCAGCTCTTAAAAAGTTTTATTCTGGTTCTCACTTGGCTCTTCATGCTGGCATATATGGGACTTATGTTGCTCAGTGCTTCATATTCAACATAATGCAATTGTTTTGTTACCGCAATGTTTCCTCAGATTGCTCTATGTTATTGGAGCATATTGAGCAACAGGTGGAACATGTGTCAGGCATAGCCTTTGATGTGGGTAGAGCTACTGCCCTGTTAGGGGGAGCGTGCAGAACGGCTCCATGGAATCTGGTTCTTAAGGACTGTTGCACAGAAGGTTTGAGCATTGAGGTTGCCTTTTCAGGGTACACAGTTGTTTGTGACTGAAATAGAGGAGAAGCTCCACAAGAATTTTAAAGAGATGAAGCATTCTTCGGCTTTGAAACAGTCTCCTTCAGAGAAGTAGGGTACAAAGTCAAAGTCAGCTTTTAATAAGCCCTCGAATATACAAATGCAACAATCCCAGGGGAAATTCCACTCAAAGAGAAACAGTGATAAGAAGTCCTGGTGATAGGGCTCCTGGACAAGTTTTTGCAGTTGAAAGAAGGACCCAGAATCATCCGACGGAACGGGAAGCATATACTTCAGGTGACTGGCTGCTTTGGACAATCAAAGAAGGCTGTTTCATGGAGTTTGTATCACTCCCAAGGGACCCAGGAGTGAGACCAACTCTGTGGCCTTCCAAAGAGCTGAAGAGGCAGACTCTTTGTCAGGAGATTGAGGCCATTCTCCAGAAGAAGGCTATTTCAGAGGTTTCCCAGGCAGACCGAGGAAAGGGGTTCTATTTGATAGTCGTTTTGATGTAGAAACGCCCAGTGGATTTCAAATGGCTCTGGATCTGAAGTTTGTACAAACTCTGCGTTTCAAAATGGAGACCTTGCAGAGGATTATTCCGCTGGTGATAAGGGGGCATTTTATGTACATGCTAGACCTTCAGGATGCCTATTATCATGTTCCAATCTATTGGCCACAATAAATGCCTGAGATTTTGCATTAATGAAAGGCACTTCTAGTTCTGAGGCTTGCTCTTTGGATTGAAGGCTGCTCCCTGGATGTTCAAGAAGGTGGTAGCTCCATTGGTAGCATCTCTTCATCTGCAGGTGCTAAGAATTTTTCCTTAACTAGATGACTGGCTTCTGCATGAACCCTCGAAGGAGCAGTTGCATCAGGGTCTGGCATTGGTGTGCTCTTGAGCTCAGGTGCATGGGTTCCTCCTCAAGCTTAAGAAGTGCAAGTTGACTCCTACAATGGGTTTGATTTTTTATAGGGGCCAGGTTACGAACCACCGAGTGTTTCTTCCAGATTCCAGCGCAGCCACCTTGAGGTCCTTGGCTCTGAAGGGCATAAGCAGTCTGTCAATTTTGCTGCATCAGTTGTTGGAGTTTCACCGAAAAAGGGTGGTGCCAGTCTTCCGGGTCCCTCAGGACACTCTTTTCATGGGAGATGCTCTGCAGGACTATCCCCCAAAGGTTCTGATGCCAAATGCAAGCTCCTTTGGTTGGAGGGGCCATGCTGGGCTCCCTGTCTTTTAAGGAGAAATGGTCTCTGCAGGAAAGGAGACATTTTCCAATTGGAGAGAACTCATGGCTGTTTACAGGATACTGGTGGGGTTCCATTAGAATCTGGTGGGTTGCCATATGGTGGTCAGAAAGGACAATGTTGTGGTGGGGGGGCACCAGGTCCAAATCTTTGAATCTGGTTGCTTCTCTTCTGCTCCGGTAGGTAGAGGTCCGCTTACTGTCCCTTGTGGCAGTCCATATCAATGGGGTGGACAACATAGTGATGGGTTCCCTCATGTGAATCATTCCCACCTCCCAGGAGCTATATTTGAACAAGTGGGTGATTCTTCAGCTTTACGACAGATTTGAAAAACTCTTCCTGGATCTGTTTGCTTCCTGGCACAATGCTAAAGTTCCCATGTTTTACTCCAGGAGCCCCTAAGAGTGAGATGAATGCCCTGAATATTCCTTGTCCAGATTGCCTCCTATATGCCTTTTCTCCCATTCCTCTAAGACCCAAATTGCTGGCCAGGCTGTATTCAAAGGATAGGAAAATGGTAGTCCCATTCTGGCCCAGACACACAGGGTTTCTCATGCTCACATCTCTAGCAATCCAAAGTCCTTGGATGATTACATTCCATCCCTCCTATCTCAGACACTTGTTGTTGCAGAGACTTGGACTCTTCGTGTGGAAGTTAAGAGGAGGGTGTTACAGAACAAGGGCCTTCTCCATCATTTAGCTGTTCCATTTCAACAGCCTTGGAAGTCTTCTTTGTTAAACTCTTATGAAAGGCAGTACTGCAGTTTTCAGAGGTGTGGCTCTCTGAGTCTCTGTTATACAGAGTGTATTCTGAATTATATCCTGTGATTGATGTGGTAGGGCTTTGAAAACATCTCTTAGTTTCTACCTTGCATGACCAGTGGGAAGCTATCCAGGCTCCTTTGGGAAATTTGCCAGATGCCGAGGATCTGGTGGCAAGTTTTTTCTAAGTGTTTGCCTTTCCTGGCCATTGGTAAAGCATCTATATCCATTGTTGTTGGTGTTTAAGGCTTTGGTTTCTCAGCCTTTCGAGCTGCTAGAGACAGCTGATATCAAGTTCTTGACCTTCAAGGTGGTTTTCTCTGTGGTGAATACCTCTGCAAGGATAATTGTGGGGCTCTTTTGGTTAGGAACCCTTTCCTGACTTCCTTTGAGGATGGTGCAGTTCCCCATCTAGCTGAGATCCTTCCTTCATTCATAAGGTGTCTTCCCAGTTTCACAAGGGTCAGGAGGGGATCTTCCTGATTAGGCTGATGAGGGAGATTCAGAGGATGAGATGCAGCAGTGTTTCCTAGATGTTAACAGGGCTCTCTTGGCGTATCTGGACAGGATAAAGCCTTTTTGGAAGGCAGATTCCTTGTTTGTCTCTTTTGGAGCTTCCAATGAAGGGGAGAAGGCTTCTTCATTGTCATTTAGTGGGTGGGTCAAGCAGTTGATCTCTTTAGCCTACTCTCTGTCAGGGGGGGGGTTGGGGCTCTTTGGGTTAGGAACCCTTTCCTGACTTCCTTTGAGGATGGTGCAGTTCCCCATCTAGCTGAGATCCTTCCTTCATTCATAAGGTGTCTTCCTAGTTTCACAAGGGTCAGGAGGGGATCTTCCTGATTAGGCTGATGAGGGAGATTCAGAGGATGAGATGCAGCAGTGCTTCCTAGATGTTAACAGGGCTCTCATGGCGTATCTGGACAGGATAAAGCCTTTTTGGAAGGCAGATTCCTTGTTTGTCTCTTTTGGAGCTTCCAATGAAGGGGAGAAGGCTTCTTCATTGTCATTTAGTGGGTGGGTCAAGCAGTTGATCTCTTTAGCCTACTCTCTGTCAGGGGGGGGGTTGGGGCTCTTTTGGTTAGGAACCCTTTCCTGACTTCCTTTGAGGATGGTGCAGTTCCCCATCTAGCTGAGATCCTTCCTTCATTCATAAGGTGTCTTCCCAGTTTCACAAGGGTCAGGAGGGGATCTTCCTGCTTAGGCTGATGAGGGAGATTCAGAGGATGAGATGCAGCAGTGTTTCCTAGATGTTAACAGGGCTCTCTTGGCGTATCTGGACAGGATAAAGCCTTTTTGGAAGGCAGATTCCTTGTTTGTCTCTTTTGGAGCTTCCAATGAAGGGGAGAAGGCTTCTTCGCTGTCATTTAGTGGGTGGGTCAAGCAGTTGATCTCTTTCGCCTACTCTCTGTCAGGGTGTCTTACCCCAGCTGAGATTCAGGGTTGGTGTATGAGAGGGGATTTTCCACCTGGTCTTAAATGAAAGGTATTTCCATTTCAGAGATTTTTTGAGCGACCATGTGGGCTACTCCAAATACATTTGCCAAATATTATTATTTGCAGAATGTTCAGCATGGCGATACTAACTTTGGGGTTGGAGTGTTGACTTCCATACTGTCTTAATGTATTGTTCTTTATTCTGTTTAATAAATCACTATATGGTATTGCAGTATAATAGGGTTTTTTCATTATGGGTTGCTCTCCTTTATCTCATGGAGGCTGACCCGTGTATGCTTTGGTATTCCTCACTTGTGATGAAGGGGACGAGGACAAGGGTGATGGGGGGTAACATCTAATTACTTACCAGTTATCCTCATTACTTGTGGTCCTGTTGTCCTTGTCCTATTCATCATGTCCCTCCCTCCCTCCAGACTGCCAGCTTTCATGGGAAGGCTTGGTAGTTCAGGAGGAACGCTGGGTAAGAATGGCCTATATAGGCTCCAGCCTTTATGGGAGCACCAATTACTATGAACATTCTTCTGTTCTTTTTCCAACTGGTGAGATGGATTCACCATACTTGTGATAAATGGGACAAGGACACCTGGAACAAAAGTAATGAAGATTACCGGTAAGTGATTAGACTGTATCAGGAGAGACGTAGTGTGACAGGCAGCTGAGAAGCAGTAAAAAGCAGCTGCCTTAAAGATTTCATGACCATTGCCATCAAGGGCCACCTGTGACTGAGCAAGATTCAATCAATAAGAGATAATCATAAGAAAGCTGTAAGACAAACAGCTTTTATTGAACTAAATGAGAATCTATAAAACACTTTTCAAGGAACACAGACATATGGCATCGAAAGAGTCTGTGTGAATTTGTAGCCTCATGCGTTGTACGACATTTCATACAGTTTGTGATTACTCTAATAAAAAGAATCATATCTCAAAGTGTTTGAATTTATAAGAGTGAAATTCTCATCATAATCTATGGTTCATGAATAATCTGATGGGCAAAACAGCATTTACTTGAAAAAGGGACAAGTAGATGATGTGCTAAATGTACTAGAATTTGCCAAACAGACTTTAGCTGTCTATATGCAAGAAAGTATTGTCTCCAATACATTAGGAGTGGGGTTTGGGTATAGGTTAAGTCATGATTGGATGACCTTGCTCCCTTTTTCTCTTTCCATCTCCTGTTTCAATGACTTTCCTCCCTATTTTTTGCATCTGCCTCACACAGGGGTATTTAGATCTCAGTGTTCTGATTGAAGGAGTTGTAGTCTATCACTGCATACTTGAATGCATGCATTTTCCTGCAATATCCCTCTTTTCTTCCTCTCTCAATCTCTATCTTCAGTGCCACCCTCTTACCCTGATACCTGTGTATTAATTTTTTTTTTGTAAAAATGTTATTTAAATTTATTGCAAGGTATGGCAGCTCCAAAGTCCTGCTTTGCTGCTCACTCTCTAAAATCACTATGCCCCACTCCAAGGTGATGCCTTGCCTACTTCCGATCCCACATTGATTTTTTTTTTACTTGGGCCTGGCAGCTAGGAAGTACTCCCAACCAAGGTCAGTTGATTACTTTGCGCAACTTATTTTGTATGTGTTTTTAATTTTAATTTACCATGTTTATAATGCTGGTCGTCGTGTTAGATCAGTAAATTAAAAATGGTTGCCTGTGTTACAGCACATGACGCACATGGGCACATGTTTCAGAACACGTGTGTGAGGCATCATAATGCATGCATGAGCATCAGCATTAATTACTTTTTCTTTAATAGAAAACCCACTACAATATTTTAAGACATGAGTGTACACAAATGCACCTTGAGTCATAAACATGCATGAAATTGTTAAATAAGCTTTGGCATTGCAAATAGCTCAGCATTTAGAATTCAGACCTGCTGGCATTGCAACAGCTTGTTTTTATGTGTAGTTAACCCCTTCAGTGCTCATTGTGGAATGGTTCCGTCATGAGCACCAGTGCTCCTGTGCTCATGATGGAACCATTCCTTCATGTGCACAGGTGCACAAAATCCCTCTGCTGCAAACAGCAGAGGAATTTATTTTATTTATTTTTGCCTCGGTAGGTGGGGAAGAGCTTCCCCAACCTCCGGAGACTTTTTCTTTTGTTTCAAAGTAATGACGATCGCGCGCATGGCGCGCTGCTGTCATTATATTGAAAATAAAATTGTAATTTATTTTCAGTTTCATTGGTTTGGTGCTCGTGGGGCTATTACAGCCCCCTGAGCACTAAATTACATGGGAGATGTATTGGTGGAAAAGGGAGAATCTCCCCTTTCCAATGATACCCTTCCCTAGTGGATACCTACTTGGTGATTGCCCCAGGAGCATGGATCCACCACCTAGGCACAAGGGAGGGGGGGCATCCCCTTGGGCAAGGGCCTTTGCTCCCCCTAGAAAAACTGGCATGATCAGACTTTCTGCCCCCCTGCAGGGGGCAGAAAGCACCCTAGACGCCAGGGATTTTTTCCTTTGGTCAGGGGTTTGACCTGCCCAAAATGGGCATGCCAATGCCCATACAATTCCCCTCAATAAAAACAAAAGTCTTTCTGCCCCCCACCAGGAGGCAGATAGGGGCAATAGCCCCTGATCGGCCCCCGGGGGGGCAGAAAGCCCACTAGGCACCAAGGATTATTTGTTTTGTATTTATACCTACGGGTGGGCACTGCCCAGAAAGGGCCTGCCAATGCCCCCACCCCAAAAAAATTGGTACAGTCTTTTTGCCCCCCCCCCTAAGAGGCAGATGGGGGAAATAGCCCCTTATCTGCCTCCTCGGAGGGCAAAAAAACAACTAGGCACCAGGGATTCTTTTTCTTCACAATTCAGGGGTGAGGGCTGCCCAGAATGGTCATGCCAATACCCCTACCCCCAAACAAAATTGCCACAGCCTTTCTGCCCCCCAGGAGACAGATGGGGTTATTAGCCCCTGATATGCCACCCTGGGGGGGCAAAGAGGCCACTAGACGCGAGGGATTACATTGGCATACCAATGCCCCAAAAAATATCCATGGTCTTTTTGCCCCCCCTTGAGGGCATATCAGGGCAATAGCCCCCAATCTGCCCCCCCCCAGTGCGGCAGAAAGCCCACTATGTACTGACCTTTTATTCGCAAAGTGCCTAGCTGTGGATTTTGGGCCCTAGCGCTGGCGACACCTAGGGAAATCTAGCAAACCTGCACATTTTTTCAAACTAGGAACCCAGGATGGGCTGAATTCTGTGCCTCTTACCAGGTTCTGTTGCCCGGAATCCCTTGCAAACCTCAAACTTAGTGAAACAAACCAGATTTTCTTCACATTTCTGTGATAGTTAGTTCTGATAGTTAGTTCTGGAATCTAAGGGGAGCAAAAACGTCCACCAACCCACCATTCCCCCAAGTCTCTCGATAAAAATGGTACCTCACTTGTGTGGGTAGGCCTAGTGCCAGCATCAGGAAACGGCCCAAAACGTAACATTGACACATAACATTTTTCCAGGGAACACGGACCCTTTTTTGGCAATGTGGCTTGCTGTGGATTTTGGGCTCTAGCTCAGCTGGCACTGAGGGAAATCTAGCAAACCTGTACATTTTTTAAAACTAGACACTCTGTGGAATCAAGTATGGGGTAACTTGTGTAGGTCTCACCAGGTTACCCATTTTTGTAACATTTCTGTGATAGAAAGTTTTGGAATGTGCACGGGTCCTTTATACTTCCACCCACCCAGCATTCCCCAAAGTCTCCCAATTAAAATGGTTCCTCACTTCTGTGGGTAGGCCAAGTGCCAGCGACAGGAAATGGCCCAAAACGCAAAAACATCACACATTTCCAGTGAAAACTGACCCTTTTTTGTAATGTGCCTAGCTGTGAATTTTGTATCTGTATTCTCAAGTGCCAGAATTAAGAGCTTTTAGTTCAGCCAGCTGTGCAGTGCAATCACCAAATGACTGCTTGTATGTTTTATGAGTTTGAAATTCTCCACCACTCATTTTACCCTTTACCACTGTGTAAGCGGAAGAGCATTGGTGTTTTGTCCCTACTGCAGGCTGAGTATAACCATCAGTGAAGATTATACAATCATACTAATCTAGAGGTATTACTTAATTGGGCAGAGGATGTTTGTGTTCCTATAGAAGGTATGCTCGTGTTTGTAGTGTCAAAGACTATCACAGTGACTGTGTCTTAAGATCTGCTCGAAGCTCTTTAAAGGCCCACTTCTAGGGAGATCCAACTCAGTATACTTTACTAGCCCTGAGGATTAGAGTAGCCAGGCAAGGGTAAAGGCGTGGGAAGGTAATAGCAGGGATAAAGACTTGTATTAGTTGGTGATCAATGATAAAACATAAAATGACATAAAGTTTTGCTTTGCTTTGTATCTCTAGTATGTGCTTTTTAGCCTTTGTACTTCCTATGTTGATACCATGATGCACAATCTTAGACCACATATGATGGTGGCTCATAATCTGGTGAATGTCACATGTGTAAACACTCTGGTACTTATAGGCTTTATAAGTGTCTTTCACACTGCACTCTCAAAAAAAGTTTGTGGTGTATTTGCAAGCACTTGCACACACTATAAATTGCTCTTATTCTGATATTCAGATTTGTGACAATTAAATGAGCCCTGTGCTCAGCTGTACAGTAGTGATTATGCTCCGTAAATCAAAGAAATCAACACACCATATGGGCATCTTGCACTCTGCTCCAAGAAGGCTAAACACACCATAATTGTGGCTGATTAATAAACTATCTGTGTCACTATCGATAAGGAAGAATACTAAGATGCTTTTTGCATAAGAGTTTGTTTGCCGGCTTACTGCTCATGGCACAGCTGCTCTGCACTTACTTGGAGCCTCGCCTGTCATGAAGATGAATGCAATGGGAGCCAGCCAGGAAAACAAGGACTACCAGGAAGGAACGTGCACGTCGGCACGATGGCCAAGATAATCACCAGGCCACTGGAGGACTGCTTGGTGCTGCGGGGAAGACCACCGGAGCTCCTGCACTGGCAAGAGTGCCTAAATAGGGAGCGGCTTCCACAGGGTGGGGCCGCCCTTTTAGGGAATGCTGCTACGCCCAAGATGGCCGCTTCCAGTGGAGCTGGGACTTGCAGTCAATAAAATGTGTACTGTAAATAAAGGAGAAAAAGAGTGTTTAAACACAATGCGAGCAGCACACCAATGCAGGGAGTCCACAAGATGTATTTTACCATGGGGTGACTCCAGAATGACAGCAGCATGAAGCAAACCAAAAATGGATTGGGCAGACACCATTGCTTGGATGGGGGGGTGCAGAATGCACGCCTCCACTGCGCTGACTAAGACATGGTCTACATCTGTTCCTGTGAGTGAGTTGGCCCATTGTATCCCTCTTGAATGTAAAGCTTTCACGTTGGGAACGCTGGCCTTTGTAACAGCCTCTAATGCTGGAATGGGAATCACGACAATTATTCATTTTGCCTGAGCCATTGATCTTTCTTTCACAACAGCTGTCTGTACTGCTGTCAGGATCTTTTTTGATGGTGCAAAAGGCATTTCTGCATTTGTAAATAGTGCGATATATATGTAATTGGTACAATGTCTCCATCATTGAATGTACATATGCGTATCCTGATGTCCCTGCAATTATGCGGATCACCAAGTGTCGCAGGGCTTGTACCTCTCCTGTAAACTGTGCGTTTGTTGGACAACATAAACATCAGGATTGTGTCAGACTGATTCAATCTATACCCTCAGGATATGTGGGCCTGTATCCCTGCTAGTCCACAGTGCACCATCTGGACCCGTAACCTTACAATGTAACAAATGTGTGTGCAACCTCAGAACATGACAACCCTGATCACCCAAGGAAATCATGGTAACAGATCTAGAATCCTTTCATTTGGACTCTCATGCACACCTAAATAAGTACAAAAGAAATTCTCAACCAGGCGTTTCAATATTTATTGAAACACTGTGATTCTTGTATAAAATATATGTGCTGCGAGAATTAGTAAAATGAAACAGAATATGGTAATTAGCATTATGAGAACAGTGAAAAGGATGAACAATTCTCTAATTGTGCTATAACAGTGAATATATGTGTACTCCTATCTAGCTCTCATAACCTATCCTTGCCTAGGGTGGGCGATCTGCGTCATCCATGCTTGGTTGGTCTAACTCCCCATTACCTGCGGTTAATTGTCATCAGGCTTCCTGTCTGGGTGTAGAGCTGAACTTCCACCACATTGACAAACAGGAATCAGGGGAGCTGGAATGCCAGCATGCAGTGACCTCGCGGTGTCAGCGGAGTGCTCCTCTCCCTTTATCAAGGAAGTGGTTCTGTATTTATAATAAACAGCACCCATACGAACATGTCGCAAACCCTGTAGGCCACAATTGTTTATTCTAGTTAGATAACGTCATCGCCTACTGGACAATAACAATGATAACATTTGCACAGTGAACTTTATCCCTAGTACTAAATGTTCAAGGTGTCTTGATAGTGTGCCTACAAAGTAGAAGTGTAAGCAATGCTGATTCAGAGAATGTTATCTGGCATTTTCACGCACGCAAATGTATTTTAAATGTAATTGTGTGTAAAATAGATGGCCACACAAGAAACATGAATATGTAAATGGCGATGCTTCTTACCAGGCCTATCCTGACCACATGACGCAAATTTGTGGAGTCGACACGTATGCAAGTTTTTGGAAGCTAGCATGTCAGCTTTTACTGAACGTAAAATCTGAGTGTGTTCAGATGTCTAATGTGTGCTTGAAAAGTCTGTGTGAATCAAGTCATAAAAGGGTTCTACCCATTGTGCACAATCTGGCATTTTAAGCCCTGATGAAGTTCATATGCATCAAGGAACAAAACGCGTTGGCTGAATTTTAAATTTGTATAATACAAAGGATTATTAAATGAAGATGATGAACTTAAACTTGCAACATTGAACTTCTTTGCTGGTGCACCTTCCTTTTGAAGAATTTCCTGTTTCTGGGCTCCAGTGGCACTCAACGGCGGCAAGTGCCGGAAGCGTTAGGCACAGGACATTAAATTCTGGAATACTGGATTGAGGTGCAACACCTATGGTCCGCCGCTGTTAGCTTTTGTGTGTCTCCATTAGGAATATGTTAGTTGCACTGCCCCATTCGGGGTGGTGTCCCTCTATGCGCACAGCACTATGGGGTAACGAAGTTACCAATCTTCACAAGCATGAGTTTGAGTCAAAAGTTCATTTATTCATAATGAAAAGTATGTTGCCATATTGTAAACTTCAAATGTTAAGTCACAACGATATCAACGGATATCCTCTATGCATTTCGGGTAAAACCCTTCATCAGGAGGACTCCTGTAACAGAAATAGGAGAACATGTTGCTAATCCCCTTAAAATACAATAATTAAACAAAGCATACAAAAGAGTAAATGACATTGCCCTTCCGTGAAAGGTCAAAATTAAACTAAATAGTGTTACTCGAAAGAGTATATGTAACAGTGTTGCAGTAAAAAATGAAACGAGAAGAAGCACAGTAACGGTGAAATTTAAGAGATAATAACGGTGAGAAGTGAAAAATAAAATACAAGTAAACTTGGATGGTGAGAGACACCACGCGTAGTGATGCAACAGTGAATTCAACATATATGCGAAAAAATCAAGCTTAGAATGAACCTGGGTCAAACACAGGTGCATGAGTAAATACGTGAAACTGCGTGTGTAAAGTTGTGCGTTTGAAGCGCTGGGGTGAACGCTTAAAATAGTGCTCAAGCGTTGTAAACAGCCTGTTTACAACGCTTGAGCACTATTTTAAGCGTTCACCCCAGCGCTTCAAACGCACAACTTTACACACGCAGTTTCACGTATTTACTCATGCACCTGTGTTTGACCCAGGTTCATTCTAAGCTTGATTTTTTCGCATATATGTTGAATTCACTGTTGCATCACTACGCGTGGTGTCTCTCACCATCCAAGTTTACTTGTATTTTATTTTTCACTTCTCACCGTTATTATCTCTTAAGTTTCACCGTTACTGTGCTTCTTCTCGTTTCATTTTTTACTGCAACACTGTTACATATACTCTTTCGAGTAACACTATTTAGTTTAATTTTGACCTTTCACGGAAGGGCAATGTCATTTACTCTTTTGTATGCTTTGTTTAATTATTGTATTTTAAGGGGATTAGCAACATGTTCTCCTATTTCTGTTACAGGAGTACTCCTGATGAAGGGTTTTACCCGAAATGCATAGAGGATATCCGTTGATATCGTTGTGACTTAACATTTGAAGTTTACAATATGGCAACATACTTTTCATTATGAATAAATGAACTTTTGACTCAAACTCATGCTTGTGAAGATTGGTAACTTCGTTACCCCATAGTGCTGTGCGCATAGAGGGACACCACCCCGAATGGGGCAGTGCAACTAACATTCATCTACCGACCTAGGTTCAGGGGTCGCTCCTCTAGCTGCACGCTAATTACCTGCTAAGGATTTAACTAATTTTCTGACAAACAATTGGTGTGCGTGATATCTATCTCTTGACTTTCCATTAGGAATATGTCATTGACATAGGTAAATGATTGGTCATCAAATTCTCATAACAGTTCTGTTACATGGGCTGAAAACAGCCCAGGGCTATTCTTATACTCTTGGGTCAATTAACAGAATAGTTTTTGAGAGCCTAAGGCACTAAATGCAGACACATACCTGTGCTATGCTTTGTCAGAAAAACTCATTTGAAATGCCTAATGTGGTTTTATATTTTTTGCACACTAGTTTGTTCATTAGTGCTATGCCATGCGTGTTTTGTACAGCAAATGTATGTGTAGCAGTTTTCAAGTGTCTGTAATTTAACACTAAACAATATGAATGGTTTCATTACTGGAAACAAGGGATTATTCATTGGTGAGGTGCAACTTTAGACCATGAAATTCAAGTTGTGCGAGTATCTTTCTAACTTGTTTTTTGGCCTCATGTTTAATGGGGTTTTGGCTTTGTGATTGTGGGCTGGACCTCACAGGTACAATGTGGTATGGGAAACCTTCATCCCAACCCACACGGTTGCAGTATAATGCCAGAGCTTGTGCTAAAGCCCACTCCTTGGGTTTATGTGTGTTTTAAGGATTCTGAAAGAAAGTCTGAAAAAGCTTGTAAAATTACTGTTTCTCCTTGTGGGCAATCCCTAACAAACTCAGGTGACCAATATTTTTCAGTCAAGAGAATGTCGTAGCCAAATGACAAGTTCTCCCAAAAGGGAACATTGATAATCCAAGGTATATCCCCCTCCATCTGGAATTTCAATTCTTTTAATTGACTTTGAACTCTTAGTCTCTGGTACGGTGTTCCCAATTGGATGTAGTCACTCATTGCTACTGCCACCAGACAATTCACAAGTTTCTGGTGAGTTATTGTGACTTCTGTCACACTGTCCAGCATGAACAGAGCCCACTCCCCATTAAGAAGCAGAGTTCTCGATATCTGTGGCATGGTTGGCTTTAATCCCAGACACTTTCTTATTTATAAATTGAGGCTTTGAATTTGTAGGTTTGTCTTCCGAAGATTCACCAATGCACCTTGGTATATAAATTTAACACTCATAAACATTTTAAAAACACTCACAGTCACTGGATGATGTTATCAGTGCTGTCATCAGTTTTGTCATTTGAGATGTCATGAGAGATGTCACTGACTATGTCATAAGTGATGTAATATGTGAGGTCATAAGCAATGCATTGTGGGGCGCAAGTTATAGTTAGCTAAGCTAACTAAAACTGCTGAATTTCACTGGTTTTGTATGAGTGAAACCTGACCCTAACTATAACGTCCCTGTAATCTTTGTTTTTTTTAGTGAATTTCTAAGGGTTTTTAAGTGCTAATTCCTATCTATGACGTCACTGCAACTTTTGTTTTTTTCAGTAAATTTCTGTGGTTTCTTAACTAGTAGTTGCATTTGCAGCAAGGTGGAGAAAGTAGGTGGGCCTCTGACCAGCTCTCAGCAATCCCGCTGTCTGGAATTTCCTGGAGGTTACAGAAAGGGATCCCGTTAGAACCAGGATCCCTGGTTGGCTGAGGTAGGTACCTTAGACCAAGTAGGGAGCCTCGCTTCCACGTCAGGGAAAGGAAGGACACCTTCTCAGATAACCCCTGCTCACCCCCTTGGTAGCTTTGCATGAGCAGCCAGGCTTATCTTCAAGGCAAATGTGTAAAGTATTTGCAACCACTCTCCCAGTGACCCAATGGTGACACCACAAAAGGACTCCACATGAGTTTCATATAAAAACAAGTATAAGTTTATATAAAAAGATAAACGATGAGACCACACAATAAAAATCCAACATATGTGTATTTGTAATATACCTCCTAGCCAGTTATTAGGTCAGCCAGCTCTTGTAGGTTCTGGCAGTATTAATGAGCAATTCTAGGTGATCCTATGCAGTCCTAATGCAAGGCAACGCAGTTCGTAATGCTAGAATCAGGCACTTAGCAATGTAAAAATAATGCAGTTTGTGATGCAAACTAATGCAATGCGTAATACAACTATCAGGCAGCTCGTTATGCAGAAATAATGCAATGCATAATGCTACAATCAGGTAGTTTGTTCTGCAAACTAATGCAATGCGTAATTCAACAATCAGGTAGTTCGTTCTGCAAACTAATGCAATGCATAATACAACAATCAGGTAGTTCGTTCTGCAGATATAATGCAATGCGTAATACAACAATCAGGTAGTTAGTAATGCAGAATTAATGCAATGCGTAAAACACTCCAGCACCGATTACGGTGCTTCAGAAGGTCTCTCCGCCCCTCTTACTGACTTGCAGTGAGC
This sequence comes from Triturus cristatus, assembly GCF_964204655.1. Lineage (NCBI taxonomy): Eukaryota > Metazoa > Chordata > Amphibia > Caudata > Salamandridae > Triturus > Triturus cristatus. The sequence continues at coordinate 722,185,011 of NC_140588.1, forward strand.
TTCCGTCACCATATACCCTCAACACAGATCTGGTGTAAACCACAGTGCAGCTCCACGCTCTGGCCCCGGTACTGCCATTCCTTGGCACGTATGGGCTGCGACACAAGCTGGGACAGAGGCTCACGCTACCAGAAGGGGAGAGGCCGAGAGCGTCTCTCTCTGAGCCCGCACCCTGCCCCAGGCACCGACACATGTTAACTGGGGGGGTGCGATCTCGCTCTCCTCTCCACCTCTCGCGACTTGGGCCTCCAATGCGACTTGGTTGATTCCGGACCGATGATGATAACGAAGATCTCAGGCTGCAACAGGGCACATGCACACAGCTTCACCGAGACTCCCTTGAACTTCGGGTGTGCACGGTCACAGGGCAATCCTCACGAAGGTCTCAGGCTGCACGAAGCACATGCACACAGCGTCGCTGAGACTCCCTTGAGCCTCGGGTGTGTACGGTCGCAGGGCAATCCTCAGGAAGGTCTCGGCTGCACGAAGCACACACACACAGCGTCACCAAGACTCACTTGGGCTCCTGGCGCCCCCGAACACAGGGATATTCTTCCGAGAGTCTCAGGCTGCAAAAAGCACATGTACACAAAGTCGTTGAGACACACTTGAACTTCTAGTGCCCACGATCACAGGGCAAATCTTCCGGGGTCTCAGGCTGCAAAAAGCACACGCACACAGTGTCACTGAGACTTGATTGGACTCCAGGTGCCCACCATCACAGGGCACGGCTTTCAAAGGTCTCAGGCTGCAAAAAGTACACGCACACAGCATCACTGAGACACTTCAGGATTTGTGTTTCTGAGTTTCCTCAACAGGGAGTCCGCTCATCTCGGGCCCTTGGGGTTAAGTTACTTCAGGAAACATCACAGCAAAGTCCTTTCAAGCAGGGGGATACAGCACACAGCAAAATCCCTTTATCCTCTTCCTTGGTTAAAACAGCAAACTGCAGGCCAGCCCCAGAACACACAGCAAGGGTAAGTCCTTTCCTTCAGTCTCTTCATTTTTTTCTTCCTTGGCAGAGGTTCCTCTGGACCACGAAGTAGTGTTCCATCCTTTTCAGTCTTGATCATTCCAATTCCAAAGTCCAGGGGTTTCAGCTCTCCTAGTTATACCCCTGATTGTCTTTGAAGTCTTTGTGTTCAGGGGGGCAATGACCCCTGTCCAACCCAGTTCTGGGAGTCTCCCTGCCAGTGACACCTTTGTCTTTTGATAGTGGGGGTCTGGATCCTTAATCACTCAGCAGGGGATGGAGCCATTGTTTTATGGCTGCAGCCCAGGCCTCTTCACCTCTAGGGGCTACTCCTCCCCCTACACAGGGGCGTAACACAGGCCCCCACAGCCCCCACGATGCAGGGGGGGCCCAAGCTCCAGGGGGCCCCCTCATCACAGCACTCTGGTTGCAGAGCCCCTGATTGAGCCCAGAGGGGGCCCCTCCACATGCCTAGCAGGGAGGCCCCCTCAAGTTATGTTACTCCAGTGCCCCTACACTCCAGATGCAGGTCAGCCTGTTGCTGTCTCACCTCCTCCCCTGGTTCAAGACATTCCCCAGATCCTATCACTTTCAGATCCAGACAGTCAATCCACAACCAGGCAGAGACACACAGAAATGTTAGAGTACAAAAACCCAGCCACTTCTAAAAGAGTGGTTTCTAAACACACAATGCAAAAACCACCTTCACAAAAAAATGTTATTGAATTGTGAGGTCATGCATACTAAATTTCAACTCTCCATCTTAAGCCTTTGGGAAGATAGGCTGGAAACATAGTACACAGCCCCCCCCCCCCCTTTCTGTCCTATGGGCAAGATGGCCTTTCAACAGTGAAAAATGAAATGGAGATTATTTCACTGTGAGGACATGGTACACACCTCAGTACATGTCCTAACTTCCACATGCACTGCACTCTGCCCAGGAGGTACCTTGGACCTACCATAGGGGTGTCTGATGTGCATTGAAAGGGAAGAATAAGGTCTGGCAAGTGGGTGCACTTGTCAGAACAACATGGCAGTTTACCAGACTGCGTGCAGGCACTGCAGTGGCAGGTCTGAGTTCTCTCTTTAAGGCTGCTTGTGTGGGTGGCACAATTAGTGCTAGGGCCCACTAGTAGCATTTGCATTACTAGCCCTGGCACACATAGTGCACTTTACTAGGGATTTTAATAGTAAGGCAAACATGCCAATCATGTACAAACAATTACCATTACACTTTACACTGGGAGCACTTGCACTTTGGACTGATCAGCAGTGGCAAAGTTCCCAAAGCATCTAAGTTGGCAGCACCATGTCAGAAAAAAGTTCTGGGGGAAATCAAAAAGTTTAGGGAACTTTAGCCAAAAATGGCCAAGTCCAACAGTTCCTGTCCCAGAAGGATCATGAACTTTCAAGGGGACTTCACCCCCAACTATCAGTGTGCTAGAAGCAATGTTTGTTGAGTGTTGGAGAAAGGGGGCGTGGCTCCCGAAGACCTCTCAGGAATCCCACAGTGTGGAACTTAATGGAGGTAACAGGAGGGTTAGTTGGCTCCCAAGGACCCTCTGGAGCCTTGGGAACCTCATTCCCCAACCAACAGTGCACCAGGAGGCATGTTTGCAGAGTGGTGGGGAAAGTCCTCTCAGCAATCCCGCTGATTAGGACTTACTGAAGGTAACAGGAGGACTTGTTGGCCCCCAAGGACCCACAGCATTAATGTGAACTTCATCCCTCAACTATTGGTGTGCCAGAAGGCGCGTTTGCAGAGTGCTGGAAAAAGGCATTGTGGCCTCCAACCACCTCTCAGCAATCCCACTGTGTGAGACCTTCTGGAGATATCAGGAGGGGTTCCTTGCCCCAAGGACTCTCAGCATCCAAAGGTACTTCATGCCCCAGCCAGCAGCATTTGCAGAGTAGTGTAGTGGAGAAAGGGGCTGGGCCTCGTTGACTTGCTGGTCCTGCATGTTTTTGTTTTTACGGAAAGAAGGCCACGTTTCCTCCTTCTCCTGAGCTGATTTCAGCCCCACTGATCCCATTCCCGGGACATGGGCCCTGGTCCCATCCAGGGCACCCATTCTTTACTGATGGGAACTGAGGGGGGAACCTCAAGGCAATCACGGTCCCTGCCGGCTCCCCACCTCCTGCGGAACCAGCATTGATTGAACACAGAGGGAGCTGCTCACATTATTAATTTGTCAGATATTTGTTCTGAAAAAGTATAGACCTGTTCACCATTATTTTAAGTGTTTGCTGCTTTAGAACCCTCTCTTCCCAGATTAGCAATATGTGCAGTATGTTGAAAAACAACTATTTCAACATTTTAAAGTGGATTATCCACAGAATATTAACTTTTAATATAACCCCCTCACTTTGAAGTTAAGCAAGAACAGGATGTTCCTAATACTTTCCTATGACATTCATGCAACATCAGTCAACAAAGATGAAAGTTGGAGACAGGTTTGCTATCCAAAAAGTGTTTTTATTATTCCAAAATGGTTACAGTGAATGTTTTAGTGAATAAATAGCAATTTGTGATAAGTGTACAGTTATTTTGGGGATGTTCTCCAAATACTATGCCTCCACAGTGATGGTGGTGAGAATGATTAAAACCATGCTTGCACTGCTAGTGGGTGAGTTGATGGGGGTTGAGTTGGAGGTGTAAGTTGAAGTGGTGCTGATGGAGGTGGTGCAGGTTGTTGTGATACAAGTGTTTGTGGTAGAGGTGTGATGTTTGTAGGTGGTGTGTTCCTTTTATGTTGAGGTGCCTCTGTAGAATCTCCTGCAAGCATTGGCCATGAAGAGTGACATTAGCATTTGTTGCTTATTGATTCTACCATCTTCAAGGACAAGGTGTGTTGTCTTGCACACTCTTCCCTTCTAAGTTCTAAGACGTACCTCCTGCATATTTACCATTTATTTGGAACCTTTCACAATGTTACACAGGTTAGGGGTCTGCCTGTCAATCATTTGAGGTAGACCTTCAAGGGAGGAGACTACCTCACACAGAGTAACCCCATTAAATGACTATCCTCTTGCACATACCAACCCACCCACATCTGCGTGTGTGGCTATCTGACTTGGCCAGCAGATTGGCCAGCAGATTGTCCAGCATGGAGTGGAGTGACATCTGAGCAGCTGTGGGTGGGGGGGAAATAAGCAGTGGGGATACCAGTGGTGTTCTGTCTCTCAGATGAATGAAAGAAAACAGGAGATGCACCTTCACAGGAGGAGTATTTAGGAGATTGTTGAGGGGTACCTATTTAGTTGAGTGCTGTGTGTAGGTGAGTCCGGCAAAGGTAGAACAGGCATCTGTGGCTGCTTCGGTATACACCAAAAACTGGCAATCACCTGAAATGATTGAAGAGGAACGCTGCTGCCCTACTGGTGACTGAGGAAGAACACTGCTGCCTGGAAGTGAAGCTTCCTTCTTGATGTTCTGCATTGGGGAACAATTTCCTCCTCTTCATCTGGGATGAGCTCCTGCTCCTGCTCCTTCTCTTCTTCTGGTTGATCAGTGCTGACCGCAGACTTTGTTGCTTGGAGGAGGATTAGATTTTCTCCTAGGATTGCTTGTCATCTGCCACTTGTAGATGGTTCAGCATCATCTCTAGGAGCAATGTGGGTAGTACCTGTAAAAGGAAGAGTTCAACTGATAAGTATATCGAATCCAACTGAGTCTATATTTCAACACATTACTTTAAGAAACATTGTTCTGCAATTAATTAATAAAGTGACTTACATTTTAGCCTGCAGCACACACAAAATACAGGGTAAATCGGGGATAGAATTCTAATAGCTCAATATTGTGAGCTCGCCAGCTCTAGCCACATTGATTTGCCTTTTGAAGATCCGCCCTGAAGTCAGCAGCTGACCCAGGTCCCTGTAGTTTCCAAAGTATCTCCAGATCCCGTAGATAGAGGGATATGTATTTTGTTCGGATATATAATTGCAATGATTGTTGGTAACTGTACTCTTGTAAAGTGTTCTGACGCCCCTGGATCATGTCTGTGCTAAAGAAAATTGCACAAAAAAGTATAATAAAACAAATTAATTGCAAGTGATAGCTTTCAGTCCATTTAGCACAAATACAATGATTACACGAAGCCTCCTTCACCTGCTCTAGTTTAAGTTATATGTACTCTCTCCCTGTGCTAGAAACGCCTTGTCACTCATATAAATAAATATATAATCAATCAGTCAGATGATTTAATAAATAAATAGTTTGAAGTGCACAATCTGCACATGTGCCACAAATGCATGGGATCCAGTTTAAGGTGATAGTTGTTAAAATTATTCCTCCTTTTGTGATGAACAATTTATAAATATACGCTTCAGATTCCGATTTTGAATGTAACATGGCGACACATTAACACATCCGCTGCTTCTTTTCCTGCGCACATTTCATAAACTTGCTACATTTTGTCGGTGCGCATTAAACTGGAAACAATATATAAAAAAGCTTAATAGCATTGAACGTTTTTTGTCTGAGTCATTTTATCATCATTTTATTCATAGACTGCCTCTCAAGAAGCCTATTAATATTTCTGTTCATATCACTTTGTGGTATATTCTAATTATCACGTCAAAATGAACTGAAATCAAGGTAGCGCCTAACCAGCCATGCTTTCGGAATGGAGAAACTAAAATTATCAGGGACTGCTGTCTTAATTCGAAATATGATATATTAAACAAGTGTCACCATCTTGGTTAAGATGCAGCTGAAGTTTACCTTTAAACGCTGAACAGATATACTGTTGCCTTTGCATTCCTATATGCACTTGCACAGCTGTGAATGTCATTTAACATGTATTCATTGGTTGCAGTTGATCTTCATTAGCCTATTGGGTTCAGTCAGGGTCAGACAGACATGACCCGAGGCAGAGACCATCGCTCCAGCCATTCTACTCATCTTTGGTTTGGTCCCAAATAAGAGTGACGTCACAGTTGTTTATAAAAGTGTCAAGAGTGCTCTGCTTGTTCCATCTGCGATCCTAACAAACAAAGCATGTGTGTGCATCTTCTTTCATCAAGATGAGCAACTGTGTCCCAGCATTGAGGACAGAATACTTGAGGCCGGTTTCCATGTCACTGTTGTTCTCTGTGGACCTGCTTCTGTTGCCTCGCCCATCTTTTGTGGAGTGCGACATCATTGTCCCACTGCTGCACGCCCTCTTCGGAGTCCCGCCCACAGTGACATGCTGAGTACGCACGTCCTCCACCCTGCCATTCGCCACTCCTCCCAGCACTGCATCATCTGACCCCATACGTGCTCCTCTCATGTATGTGATGTATGTAAGCCTACAAGCACGCCCGGTGAGCGCTCGCATGCTTGGCTGGCTGGGGTGGCGTCATTCCCTTGCCTCTGGCTGCCCTGGCTCTGATCCAGTGGCATCAGTAGAGGTGTGTGATACAGGAACCTACATGATAAATCGCTATTGCCATGAACATGATTCTTCCTTATGGGGAATAGAGAGAGTTGCTTCTCTGATTGAATCACTTATTGTCTTCAGTGTTGGCCATTCCTTGCCAGTCGATTACTGTTTCGATGCCAAACGTCTTGCCTCACCCTCGCCTCTGCTTCCCTTTGAAAATGGATGGTCTATTAGTCCTATTTGAAATGGGTGCTGAATAAAAAAAATTGCAATGCTTCCTTACTGATACTTTTTTTTTATGTTAGTCATTCTCAGCTTTGAACAGGATGGACGGTCTTTCCAGGCAACTAACCAGTGTAAGCAAGCAATTATTTGTTTCAATTAGTGAAAATTGTTACCAAATGTCGCGACATGAAGAATGCTGATAAAACAACATTCAATATCCATTAAATACAGTAAGATAAAACCCTGCCGGCGGCCAGAAAGCATAGTCTCTAAAGTGCAGAGTGCTGATGGTAAAACATAGTCTGTGCTTTCGAGCTGTCAGGCGGTTGGCGGAGAGCACAGTGGTGCTAAAGTACTGGTGTGCAGGGCAAAAGTCCTAAAAAAAGAAGTGGGGGGACTAACCTAGTTAATGAGAATGCAAGTGGCATCACAGCTCGTGACATCGCAGCGCGTGACATCACAGGAAGTGGCATCTCAAGTAGTGACATCTGATCTTAAGCCCTCACATATATGTTTAGCAAGTGTATCATGAGTACATTTGAGCACATTTCGAGCAAACCCTCCTGATTTAGGCAGAAGATTCACACTTTTGTACGCAACACATAAAACAATGTTGCCTTTTGTCAGCGTAAAGCTTCCTCTAGCCACAGTGCTGAGAGTGTCCCGGTGTTTGGAAATTACACCGAGACGAATTCAGCATATTTGTGTGGGGCCCAACTTCTTGACAGGGTGGACGGCGTGCACCCTGTGAAAAAAGTGGTTGGACGCCGTCCACCCGCGTGTACCCCCGACTCGTGCCCTACTGGTGTGTCAAGAAAGGCGGGGTCAGGAATGCCAGTGTATATCAGACTGCCGCAAAGTGCCCACTATGACTGCCTGGGTTGGGGGATGTTCTGCATCTTTGCTTCTTTGCTTCTTTGCCTATGACAGACGTTGTTTGCATTTGTTACTTTACTACAGTCATATTCATATTTCGACTTCATTGAATATTGATTTTCAACAGAAGAGGTGATTCCAGGCCAACCAAAAGTCCACAATGTCAAAATGACTGCTTTGCTCCACTCCATACCATAGGCCTATCACTTGCTGCAGATATTTCATTCAGAATATGAAAGAAAGAGCTTCTTGGGAATGGGAAGACATCAAATGTGTGCATTCAAGATCATAAAATAGGCGTCCTGGCTGACACAACCCTGGGAAGCCCAATGAGCTGGCTGTGGATGTCTGCCCAACAAGCCTGTGTGCTTTCCTTAACAATATGAAAATGAGGAATTGACACGTATCTCCTATGCTGGTCAGTCACGCAATATTACTGAGCAAACCTCCTCTATCATAGATAACGCGGCCACTGAATTTCTCTGAGGATACTGACGTTTCCATTTGTCCCTGTATAACAACCAATTTCAGGTCTGAATTAAAACATGTCTCTGATCTTGCTGTTCCATGGTTCAGCATCAAAATAATCTCCAATTAAAAAATTGTTCTTCAAACTGCAGAAAAGTAATTCCCACTACTGGTCAAACGGAGAAATACATGCTGATTGTAGTGTCAGACTCAAGCCCTCATGTAACACATACATGCAGCAGCACCAGCGGATGAATGACTCACCTTTGCCAAACAGCATTAGAAAACGATACATCGAAGAATTTTCTCCATGGACAATAAAACCACACAGAAAAGGCAAGGAGAAATCTGCACACACTGTATTAAGTGTGTCTTTAGTTGTCAGTGACTGAAGTATAGCTGCTACTGAGAGGTTGTTACATCATGCTAGGGGCCTTGTAGTCTGATGTGAGAACTAGTGGGCCACGAAGGAATTATTAAAACAAAGCTGCAGATGTATCTGATGGTCTATTTCCACAATATTGTCAAGCAATAAAAGATCTCATATTTAGTTGCAGTTTCCTCTCTTGCCACATTATAAGGATGAAGGTAATAGCTGATACAATCCTCTCAGAGGACATCCCCATGTCACCCTGGGCACCAGTGATTAGTAACTTTGCCTGCCATCATAAAATGTTTCTGTTGTAGATGAACCTCAGGACACTTCTAGTTAGTTACATGTAGGATTATTGTAGGACACAGCAGAGCGCACACCTCGCCAGCTGACCAGACCATCAACTGACAAGAGTGGAACACTCCGGTACAAGTTGGAACACACATAGGTATTCTGTGAGGCTAAGGAGGTAAGAACATAAAAAAAGGGCTAACGATCACTGTCAGCCATGTACATGAAAAACTACTTTACAACAGTCTTATTGCTTTATTCACATCGATAACTAGAGTAAATAACCTGTAGTACAAATGGTACACTCCAATTCAGCTGATAAAGCCATCAACAAATTTGAAAAAATACTTTCCATTCAAGTAATACCTGTAGAAATCAAAGACGTCAGTGGCCCATCTTTTCAATGAATTGCATTGAATTGTCTGAGAAATTGGGTTGTAGGTTGGGGGGGGGGGGGTGGAGTGTGGAATTACTCCTGTCAATTGGACCAGAGCTATGATTTTTTAAAGGTATTTGTAAAAACTAGTGCACACAAAATCAAAGAGCCAACAATGGAAATCTAGTCGCGTGAGACCAGGTCAACGTGGAAACATATGGCCAACCGCTCTGGAGAGCGGGTAGGAAAGAAAAAGTGAATGGGGCCTGGTCAGTGCTTACCTTCAGACTTAGAAGAAATTTTGAAGAAAAAGTTTGAAAAAGGTAAAGTTCAAGCAGGGTCAGAAGAGGAGGCATCATCATCGGGGAGCTGCTGGATGAAGTTGCAGGTAAAACATTCTACTTTCAAACGTAGTCTTTTTTTTCCAAGTTGAAAATCTTCAGCGGGACAAAGCTGGTGGCTGTAGCTGATGAGAGTTCCTAGGGGCCGGATACCCTTTTGCTCATGGACCAATGAACAGAATTGTATTCTGCAGAGAAGAACGCAGTGGGAGATACTGTGAAGTCAGGTCGACCAACGATGCGCCTTGCACAGATTTTCAATTACAATTTCTCAGACACCAAACATGAAATGCTCACCTATTACTGATCAAAAGCTTTTACTCGTTGAATCTAATAAGGAACCCAATGGTATCCTATGGGACAGGTAGCTCTCACAGACATAATGTAAAACTTACTTGTCAAGTTGAATTAGCAATTTAAAACTGTATTCAGGCTGCAAAGGCAGGTCTGGGACATCTTCTAAGGGGTTACCTAAGTGGGTGGAACAGTAAGTGTTGCAGGCCCACTAGTATCATTTAATTCACAGGCTCTGGGTTTGGGTATACCATTCTACAAGAGACCCACAAGTTAACAAAATATGTAAATCCGATGTAAACTCATTTTACCACGTTTAAAGGGCAGAGTACAAGCACACTAGCACTGGTTAACAGTGGTAACCAGCACGTAGTCCTAAGACTAACAAAAACGAATTTCAGCAAAAAGGGGAGGCAAAGGCCAAAAGGTTTGGGCAACGTCCACCCTAAGGCTGACAGGTCCAACAATTTTAATCTGTACTACCTGATAGTCATTTATCAGAAAATCACCCCTTGATGGTTACAGAAGAATTTTGAAGTATATACTTTCATGCAAACACTAAACAGAGTGCTCCAAATTGCCAAGATCATCCAACACAGCACTCAATTGATGGGCCCTCTATTAATTTTTCAGAGGATATTTCAACATACCTCATTCTTCTCTACATAGCACACTAGCATAATGGACAAGGGGAAGGCAGATGGGTGATACAGTAGCAACTTAACCCACCTGAAACTGTACCACTGCAATGTCTAGCCAATATGGAATGATCAAATGAGTGACTGTGGCTTTCTGCTTCAGAACAATTATATCTGTGAGTAAAGGTGAATAATACGAATCCAGCCAGGAATGTGAATCATTTCAAAATGTTAAGTACTGGGTACTGGAAATGGCCATCTTTTGCATGGTATTCCCCCAGATTTTTGCCTTCTTTTGTTGAACACATTTTTTATGGCCATAGGAATCTGTGCAATTTACTTCTACTAACCAGTGTTAAAGTGCTTGTGGTATCCTCTTTAAACATGTTAGAATTGGCATACCCCTAATCAGCACATTTAATTTACATATAGGACCTTAGTATATGGTACACCTTGTACCCAGGGCCTGTAAATCAAATGCTACCAGAGGACTGCAGCACTCCTTAGGCCACCCACAAAAAAAGCACTGTGAAACATGTCTTCAGGCATGCTATTGCAGTCTGGGTGTGCAGTTCTCAACTACTGTTTCGACCTGGCAAAACAAACCTTTTGCCAGTCCCAAACCTTCCTTTTTGGTATTATAAGTAACCCCTAAATTAGGACCTAAATGGCCAGAAGGCAGGGTGCATGGTATTTGAAAAATAAGCCATGTGTATTTAATGTTTTTCATGTCCTGCTAGTGAAACACCTCCAAAGTTGTTTTCCCTATTGGCAAGGCTGGCTCACCTATTGGTAACACTGGTTTACAATATTAGCTTTAATAACTGCTCAATTCAATTTGAGAATACGTAGAAAAATAGTTCTAGGATTCATTTCAATAATAATGTAAAATCAAACTTAATTGTCAAGTCGGATTTTATATTACTATTTTGGAAATTACACTTTTTTATAAAGTTATTTTTCTGGCTAAAACCAAGACACTTTAATGCAGATGCCAACTAACCCCTGGTGGCTCCCCTGTGGTGTGACCAATTAATCAATTAATCAGTAGATTTGTAGAGAATCTCTTCTCACGAGTGAGGTTATCTAGGCGCTGGCAGGGTCTAGTTGATTAGCCTAATAGCCAGGTCTTCAGGGATTTTCGACATTTAAAAAGAGATGGAGAGGTCCGTAGATAAAAGCGTAGCTCATTCCATGCTTTCGCTGCTAGGGAGGACATCTGCTATGTCATATGCGGGGGTGATGGTTAGAGATGGGGAAGCAGAGGTGTCTGGTGGGCTGATGGAAGTTCAGGCAGTGGTTCAAGTAGGTGTGGTCACAGTTGTGCAGAGCCTTGTATGCAAGGGTCAGAGCCTTGAACTGGCGTCTTCTATGAGGTGGTGATGTGGGTTTGTCTAGGGAGATTGAGGATGAGTCTGGCAGTGGCGTTCTGTATCATCTGTAGTCGTCAAAGGGGTTGAGCTGGGATCCCCGCTTAGAGAGTGCTGCCATAGTCCAGTCAGCTGGAAATGAGGGCCTGGGTGATGTTGTGTCATGAGCTTTGGGGTAGCCATTTGAATATCTTACAAAGCATGCAGAGGATGAAGAAGCAGGAGGAGGAGACAGAGTTGACCTGATTCGTCCTGGTTAGCTTGTTGTCCAGAATGATGCCTAGGTTTCTAGGGTGGGCAGTGAGGGTAGGAGTAGGTCCGAATTCTGAGGACCACCAGGATGCATCCCATGGGGAGCTTTTGTTTCCAAAAATCAGTACCTCGGTCTTGTCTGAGTTGAACTTCAAGCAGTTGTCCTTCATCCAGTTGGCGACTATGTTATGCAGTTTGAAGAGTTGGTTTTGATGTTGGTGATGTCTTGGGTGAGGGAGAGGATCAGTAGTTTATTGTCGGCGTAGGATATGATGTTGACTTTGTGGGTTTTGGTGATGCTGGTCAAAGGTGTCAAATAAGTGTTGAAGAGGGAGGGGCTGAGCGAGAATCCTTGGGGTACTTCACAGATGATTTCCTTGGGTTCATAGGGGAAGGTGGATATTTTGTGTTCTCCTGGAGAGGAAAGGGCAATCTACCTGAGAGCAGCTCTTTGAATGCTTATGTTGTGCAGCCTGTGGGGAATGTGTGGTGGGAGACCATATCGTATGCTGCTGAGAGGTCTAGGAGAATCAGAGCCCCAGTCTTTCCTCTGTTAAGTTGAGCTAGGATTCCGTCGGTTGCCAAGATGAGGGCTATCGCAGTTCCCCATGTCCTTTCCAGTTGTTTACTGTGTTGTTTAGCAGTTCGGATGTGTATTGCTCCCAAATAGTGGACACTGTGTATGGGGAGGGGGACTCCTCCTTTGACTGGATGACCTGGGGGCTGTGCAAAGCCCCTTCCTGAGCTTCAAAGTATGTCTACCTTGTTACTGGAAGATGAAGCTCACACCCAGGCCTGGCTCTTTTTTGTCTCTCTAGTCAGGCTGGCCACAAACCCAGTGGAGGAGAGGAACTGAGCAGAAATAGTTTAGGGTGTTGACAAAGGCTTACCTCCACCCACAGGATGGCACTCGGCATTAAAGTGGACCCCAAAGATCTCTTCTCAGAACATTCCTGGACGTGTGAAGAATCAGGAGAAAGACTTCACTGCTGTCTGAGGAGCCCAAAGGAAGACTGGAACTACTTGTCATGAACTCAGGACCCATCGCGGCTTGACACACTGTCAACAACCGCTTTCTCTCCATAAAAGTTACTGAATGCCAAAGTAAACTTCACACTGGGATGAAGCTGGTCACTGTATCTGACCGATGAACCCTTTCAATCCCCCTTAAAGTTTCATTTCAACCCAGTCTTATGCGGACAGATAATCGTAGTAGGCACTTTGACCCTTTTGAATCTATTTTTAATTCAATCTTCTTTTTATTTCATTTTTTTCATTCTGGTGTCATTTCTAAGTTGGTTTTGGATTTTTCTTAAGTTGTTTTTTCACTTGATTACTTTTTGAGTACTGCATACATAGTTTACACATTGCCTCCAAGTTTAAGCCTGACTTCTTTGTGGCAAGTTTCAAGAGGGTTAAGCATAGGTTTATTTAATTAGTTTTTGGGTGGCTCACCCTGACAAGGATTGTGATTATTATTTGAGGTGGGTTCTCACTCCCTCAACTTATACTACAAATGTATTACACTAGGCTTTCTACAATGGATGTGTCCATTCTTTAGAGGACCTCAATGCTGTATCAGAGAATGGTTAAGCTCAATTTTCTTGAGAAATGATAACAATGTCTCTGAAATAGATAGACAGCTTTCCGGTGATGTTGGGTCACTAAAGTTTCTAGTAGAGTCTATTGAGTGGGACATTTAGTCAGGACATCTGTTGTGACATCTCCCACTACCCACTCAAACATATTGTTAATATGTTGTCTAACAAGTTAGCTTGTGTTTGTACTCACAGTTGATTTCATATTGGTTAAATAATTCTCTGAAATCTCTTAGGATGACTGGAACAACTAGCTCAGCGAAATAGAAGTATGGCATCACTTTGAGTGATCCAAAATGTCATTGTAAAAATTATCATCTCTGTCTATCACTTTAACTCTTCCATATGTGTACTAAATATCTTGTTTGATATCCAGAGCATATCATTTTCTTTAGTTGGGAGTTTATTCAATATAATTAATCCAAAGCCCGAGAACTGTAGAGTAATTTATCTACATCAAGTATTATGTTTTGAGACAAAAAATGCTTAATTAAAAAGTGCTGTGCCTTACACATAGGCAATATCAACTAAATAGAAGGTGCTTTATTCTAAGACAATATTCCTCATTTAGACATGGAAGATAGTACACGGTGGGGTATAATCTCTCATAAGAGCATACCATATTACCATAATGTTTGCTAGTAAATCCATTGTTGGCCACATTTGCATTGAGGCACATCTGTTACTATGTAAAAAGGCAACAGATGGCTTGGAAACAAAATAGTAAATCCGCTTTACTTCCTTCTTTCCTAAAATGCTCACCTCTACATACTGGTTAAATGATGCATCCTTCAACTGATTTTGCTGAAATCTCTTACATCATTCTTGCCTTTTCATTGAAGCCCTCTGTGCTGAGCCAAGTCATCATTTTGAGGTTTGACTGCATCAGCGCTCATTATCACGTCTGCCTATCACTGTGATCTGCAACCTCCAAATAGTTCCAAACAAAGCAGTAAAGCTTGTTTTCAATCAGGGAAAGAGCTCAGCTGGCTGACTATGATAGTCTCCATTTTTGTCATATGCCACTGCAGAAGTCTTCACAACACAGCTTGTTCAGGCCTAATGCACAGGATCACCAAATACACGAAAAGTAGACACTGTAGTTCATCAAATACCAAGCTCCTGTCAGTCACAGTATTCTAACCATAGAAACAGGTTAAGTGAAGTTACTTGTTCCTGGTCTCATTGTTGTGTAAGCTCCCTTACCTGCAGTCCTGTGAGATAAACATGGGCCTATTGGATTCCAAAAACTCAACATCCATCTGTTCAATAAACCTAAGTTCTAAATCAAACACTTTTACTTTACCTCTGCATTGGCTCTTTGAAGCGGTTGTTTGTCACTGCATGAACATGTCATACAAGATCTCATAAAAAAATTCAATCATAATAATTATTCTCTAAGCATGCAAGGTTTGCAAGGCAGGTAGACTCATGAAATATATACAAACAATGCTAATAATAGTAATAATAATAATAATAATAATAATAATAATAAGAAGAAGAAGAAGAAGAAGTAGAAGAAGAAGAAGAAGAAGAAGAAGAAGAATTGATTTTATTATACGACCACTGGAAGGGACGGAGTACCGCTGATGACTATTAAGTTACTCAGGGCCAATAATTGCTGGTATAGATCTTTTCTTCCAGCATTTGCATGCCTAACCTTCTCTTTCTCCATGTTCAATTTTGAACATTTTACCCTCAGTGAGTAGGATCTTCAGATATCAGTATTATCCTTCTGCCTCATGCTATAATATTTTTTAAAGGCCCTTTCCCTCACCACAGCTCCTCGCCTGCAGCTCAGGATTGGGGCATTTAACAATTGTTACAACCTGAGACATTGGGCTATAATGCTTGATTATGCTTGTAATAATAATAATAATAGTAACAACAATAATAGTACCAATTATAATAATAGTCACCATAATCATAATAATAAAACACATATTATTAAAAAAATTAAAAGACTGCATGCAATTTGCGGAAACAAATACTACGCGAGCCTAAAGTGTCTTCAGGTCACTTTGAAACATGCAAACCCTCAAGTCAGGTATGGTCCTAAAGAAGACATTTGGTAGCAATTTGTTTTAAAATAACCTTCGTGAAATGCTTTCCTGTACATTAGCAACAGGACTGTTACAATATTATGCATATTTTAAGTATTTCACACGTTTCCATTTCCACAATAGAAGCAGTGGATATCCATCTACTGTTCATACCGCTCAGAGATGAAAGCGTGTTATGACCTTGCTGGGATTGGAATCCATGATTATCAGATTTGGAGCGATTTCCCTGGCGCAGCCTAAGAACGCTTAGCTTTCTTTCTGGCTTTTTCACGTTCCCATTTACAATATGAATTACAATTTGAAAGGACACTAAGGAAATTGAAAAAGTTTAGAGGACAGCAATAAAGTTAATAATGGTAGACATTTCCCTCTTCTGCTGCTACTTGGCAATGATCTAGCAAAGGTGAACTTTCAAGGGAAACAGGATTAATATGCACACGTACCTAAAATGTCATACACTGTTCAGGTTTTGTTATTTATTTTCGTTGTGCAATCTATAGTGGCGGCAAAGCAAAGATTCGTAACAGCAGAATATAAATGTCCATTGGCACATAGGGAGATCACACACAGATCAAAAACAGCTCAATTCATCAGGGATATGCTCCACATGCCATCTGATGACCATATATATGTACTTTGTGCACTTACTTCTTCTGAATGCCCATCAATACATATGTCTTAACCTCCATTTTATAGATAGGAAGCCGAAGCATTTCCGGCTAAATATGACGTGTGTACTACATTGATAACTAAATAAATGCCAAAGGGTCTTTTCACAAAATGCGTTTTGTAGTACCTAAAGTAGTACTGCTAAAGTACGTAGGCAGACATCTCCAAATACATAGGTTACAAGTTACTATTAAATATGGGAGGGGAAGAGGGAGAATGGTGTGAATGATTACTATTAAATGGGAGCGGTTTAGGGAATCATAACAAAGGATTTGATAACGATATGGGAATAACAAACTGGAAAGTGTAAATAAGTAAGACACCTGCAATTTACAAAATACACTTCTAAAGTTACAACAGCACTACAGGTGTCAAGATAGCCTTAAATGTACCCCAGCCCAGCCTCGGAGTAAGTCAAGCACTGGACATGGCCAACCACCAATATTGGAACAAACTGACATAGCATGCAATTCAGGTGGGGAATAAAAACGATAACACTAATAGCTAATGTTAAAAAAATAAAATTGCTTCAACATTTAACAGTACATATATATCTATATATATCTATATATCTATATATCTATATATATATATATATATATATATATATATATATATATATATATATATATATATTTGTGAGCAAGGCAGTTGTGCCGAAACGCGTTGCTAAAAGAAGAATAAACCCTAGCCGGATGGCTAACAACATCTCCTGTGTCGGTGTCCGATTTTATGAAGATCGGGTTTGGTTGTGATATATATATATATATATATATATATTATCTACTGGCGGTCGCCAGTAGATAGTTATAGTTAGGACCCTGTTTCCATAGGAAATCCGCAACATTCTATTTGGAATAACTTTGGCGCCGGTCGATGAATCCTCGCGAAATTTTCAAAATAGGTGGGGCGCTACGCTCCGCTCCTACCCTGAAAGTCTCGGGGGGATTCGTCAAGCGGGGGCTGAGAAAAAATGGGGTTCCCAAAACGCGTTTTTCCCATGCATTTTTCCATAGGACCTTTAGACACAGCTACAGCCCGAACGGCTGAACAGAGTTACTTGAAATTTGGCAGAGAGGTAGTCCTCAGGTCAAGGAAGTGCCTTTTGTAGGTCTGGTGTAAATCTGTTCAGTAGTTCCTGAGAAAATAGCATTTAAATCAATATATATATGTGGGCGGAGCCTAACCACACATCTCATCCTGAGATCTGATTGGCTGTCAGCACTTCATCCAAGAAGTGTTGGCAGCCATCTTGGGACCAATATACATGATAGCACCTCATTAAAAAGCATTGCAGTTAATAGAAGGTTTTAAGACTTTAGTTACATTATAAATCATTTGTTGATGGTACCATACTCATTTTAGGAATTGTGGTATGTTCTAAGGTGATTTCACCATGTGAAAAAGCCTTCTGCTGGGATATCATGATTGAGAGAAAAATATTTTCTCATGCTTTTACCACAGAGGTTTGGAAGGTGATCTATAAGCTAAACTGAGAGCTTATTTTCTGTAAATTCACATTATCTTTCTCAGTCATGTGAGAATGAAGTCTGACATTCTCAGTAAAACATGTACATCCAACAAGGGCAGAGACTGTCAGTTGATTCCTTTGTGTTCTACTGCAGCTTTCCAGAGTGTTCCAAAGAACTACTAGAGCGCTAACGGTCCTACTTATGATAAATGTATGGCACACCTGAAGCCATCTTGCTTGGATTAAAGTGGTAACTCTGAAAACATTTAATTTAAAAAGGAACAAAATGAGGGGGTTCATTTTTCCATAAAAAGTATGATTAGTGCTGCAGAAAGAAAAATGAGGGCACATTTTGAGTGACTTCTCAAATCCTCTTCTATTTCATTAAAAAATTCTGACATGCAGACTGAAACATGCACTTTCAATACCAGCAGCAGTTTTCCCTGGTGAGCAGTAGCTTTACTACAGTGATCTAATGAGCAAAAAGAGTGCTAACATTCTGATTTTATGGCAAATGTGTGACACATTTGAATGCCTTCTTGATGGAATCAAAGTAAAAAACTGAAAGTATTTCCTACTGAGGAGACTGCAGTAAATGAGGAAATTAGGAAACTTCATAACAAATAAGTCTCCCAAGATGGCCACCAGAGACAAAAGAGCCCAAATGTAGCCCAAATATCACCCAGATGTAGCCCAAGTATAGCCCAATGACAGAATGTCCAAGAATGTTCTTAAAAACAACTAGAGCACTTACTGTCTTCATTATGACAAAAGTATGGCACA
The DNA here is from genome assembly GCF_964204655.1 of Triturus cristatus. NCBI lineage: Eukaryota > Metazoa > Chordata > Amphibia > Caudata > Salamandridae > Triturus > Triturus cristatus. Next base: position 722,203,441 of record NC_140588.1, read on the forward strand.
CCTGAAGCCATCTTGATTGGAATAAACTGGTAACACTTAAAACATTTAATTTAAAAAGGAACACAATGAGGGGGTTCATTTTGCCATAGAAATTATGATTAATGCTGAAGAAAGAAAATGAGGGCACATTTTGAGTGACTTCTCAAATCCTCTTCTATTTCATTAAAAAATTCTGACATGCAGACTGAAACATGCACTTTTAATACCAGGAGCAGACTTCCATGGTGAACAGTAGTTTTACTACAGTGATCTAATGAGCAACTAGAGTGCTAACATTCAGAATTTATGGCAAATGTGTGACATATCTGAATACCTTCATGATGGAATCAAAGTAAAAAACTGAAAGCATTTCCGACTGAGGAGACTGCAGTACATGAGGAAATTAGGAAACTTCATAACAAATGAATCTCCCAAGATGGCCACCGGAGACAAAAGAGCCCAAATGTAGCCCAAAATCACCCAGATATAGCCCAAATATAGCCCAATGACAGAAGTGTGCAAAACACTTATTATTTTGTGTTTTTGCAGTGTTATATAGTGCAGACTTGTCAGGTATTGGAGTGCTTTACATGAGCATTGGTTACATCACACAAGAACAAATTCATTTTGGTTGTAGACATGGGGAGACTAAGTGATTTGACCAGAATCACAGAATGTCGAGCTGAAGCAGAAACTTCAACCTGGTTCCCCAGTTGCAAAGTCTGCAGTTCTGGAAGTAACACCACATCCTCTCCCCTAAGTGCAACATTTAATCAAGTTGTCAACTAGATAAAAAAACATAAAGATAACAAATAATTTAAAAGTGCTTTGTCGCTATTTGAAAACTCAGAAAATATGTCCTTATTTTAGTCTTTTAGAGCACTAACCATAATTTTGATGCCAATAAGACCCTCTCATATATGTAATTTCTAAAGGAATGCTCTAGGTATTACAGTTTTGATTACATCAAGATGATGTCAGGCGTTCCACACTTTTGTAATAAATATAGAATGTTAGCAATCTAGTTGTTCATTAGGATACTGTTGAGAGGCAGAGGCCAGGGGCACGGACTCTGAAAATTGAAGGCAGGTAGGAGGGTGCAAAGGCAACAATTTAACCACACTGAGCAGGCAGGAAGGGCCGTGGAAGCACAACAGACTATGGAGGGCAGTGGAAAGGGGGGCAGGGGCAACAAACCAACAATACAGGACTTGCAAGAGAGGCTGTTGGAGGGAAGATCTATTACGGGTCAAGGAAGCTAGGGGCGGTCCCCAGAGCCCCGGGAGCCACCACAGAACTGAGCAGGAGAGTGAGTCAGGGACAAAAGGGGCACCTTAATTTAAGCCGGGGTGCCTAGGAACGCTTGCTCCAAAAATGAAGAAAACAGACATATGAGACATGGAATTGGAGGCAGAATACAATGGCAGTTTAATGAGAAGATGCAACTTCAAAGAAACCGCAGAATAGAGACATAAAGTACAAAATACAGAATCCAGATAATCATACAGCTGTCATGATATTCTCTGTATCTCAATTAATGGACTGACAGAGAGAGAGAGAAAACACATCTATAAATGCATCATGAGAAACAAGTTACACCAAGGAAAATGTTACCTAGGGACACTCACATTTACTCTTAGAGCAAGCATTCCTGCAATTACAATACAACATCTTTTAAATGCAAAAGTAAAGAGAACAATGGTTAAACATAACATGACATTTCATATAGGTAAAATAGAATAAGATACTTCAAGCAAAGCAGAGCAAGACATTTTAAGCAAAGGAAGACAAGAGCTCCCAGTTCTTGGGGAAAACCTGCACAGCCTGTTAACCTACATACAGACGGCGAGGTTGTCCGTCGATATCTGTGGGTGCTCCCTTTTTATATCATTTTGTGGGCTCCTTTGCACGCTACATCTACCTACGTATGCTACCCAAAAGCTTTGTCTGCAGATTTTACCAGACATTTCGTCATTTACCCACTTAATGCTGACAATGGACTGGGTGAAAAGGTCAGTCTCTCAGGCCAATCGCTTATCGTAAGTTCCATAGAGCAAGCAGAAAATAATGGGTATTGTACAGGAATTCAATATATTCATGTATAAAATCTCCTCAGTTCTCCTAACTTGACGCTCTGCGGTTGCCACTTCCTTAAAAGCGGGAAACCTGCCCAGGAAGCAAGTACCAGTCCAGGATGCAGCCTACTGTATGTCGACAGCTTCAGGGGGATGTTGAACTTTGATACCGAGCACGGAGCACTCGGGTAGGGTGGGGGCTACTAGTTTGGAGCAGAAGGCCTCGCAGACCTGCCTTCAGACTGCTATACACTAAAATTGCAGAGCTATGGTCAATTTAACAAAGAGGCCTACATATTGAACAGAAGGGCCTACACAGGGGTTTTATGCTGGCTGAGTGGTAAGGATGTCTCAGGATAATTATATAGCAACACAGGACCCGCTGGTCAATTTAATACGGCCTACAAATGCGGCTGGCAGGGCAAGGACAAGGGTCTCATACTTCAGGTGTGGACAGAACGGGCCAGGGGCCCCCTGTGATACAAAATCTACCCTCCTTCAAGGCTGTGGCAATGTAATAGACCATTGTGGGCAGAAGGAAGAGGCAATGGTAGTACAACCATACATGCCAACAGACCCGATTCAGCCAGGAAACGTCCAATGTTTTTAAGCTCAAATGGGCTTTATTTGATCTGTCTCCTGTCTACAATATCCTCTTTTTCAATGTAACTCAAAGGGGAAAATCAATACCACAGTTTTTTTTCAAAATCTCCCTCTTACCAAGTTCAAAATGTTCGCAAGTATGGTACATTGGATCATGGAAGGAAATGGGATAGGGACATGGACTTGGATAACAGAGGACAGGAGAGACATGGAGAGGTGCACCAAACTGACCCTGCAGGGCAGGCATCAGGGTTTGCAGCAGCACAATACACCATACAGGGCATGCAGGACGGGAGTGCAGCACAACAATCCATAGAAAGCAAGAGGGAGGGGACAGGACCATTCACATGGACAACAGAGAACAGAGGGGCAAGAGGCAATGGTAGCTAGCTGACCATAATGGACAGACAGGAGAGAAGGCTGCAGCATAACAGACCATAAAGGGCAGGAGGGACGGATCAGGGGCATTACAATGGAACAGACAAGCCAGGAGGGAGGGAGTAGGGGTCTGCACATGTAAACAGAGGGCTGGGGGCAAGGGGGCAGGGCAGGAGCAGCAAGATAGCCATGGAGGTCAGGCAGGATGGGCACTAGAAGCAAGACACAACATGAAGAGCAACAGTGAGACTGTGATGGCATACACACAGACCATGGAGGGAAGGTGGGAGGGGGTCAGGGGCAGCTAACTGACCACACAGGGAAGGTGGGAGGGGCCATGGCAGCACAGAAGACCATGCATGGCAAGTGGGAGGGTTAGTGGCAGCACAATGGCTATGATGGGCAAGAAGGAGGGTGCAGGGGCATGCACAAAGGACGATGGAGGATAGAAGGGAGGGTCAGGACCTGTGCACAGACAAGAAAGTTCAGGGGAAGGGGCCTCACAACAGACCACACGGGGCAGGCAGGAGGAGCAGTTGCAGCACAACAGACCAGGGAGGGCAGAAGGGTGTGGCAGTACAATGGACCATGTAGGACAGGAGGAAGAGGATAGAGGCATGGCATGTGGACAGGCAGGGTGGAGGTGGCAGGGACAGGTTACAGTCATCTGACAATGCTAGGCAGGTGGGAGGGGAGTGGCAGCTTAACAGAACACTCAGAGTAGATAGGAGTGGCAGGTCCATGGGACATGGTGGGCAAAAAGGATGGAGCAGGGGCATGCACAAAGACATCGGAGGGCAGGGGGAAGGAGAATAGGGGCAGCAAGCTAAGCACAGAGTTTAAGCAGGAGGTCAATGATGGGGCATAGAATTGGGCAATGGAGGGCAGGAGGAGTGGACTGGTACATCATACTAAATTGAGGGCAGTGGCAGCACATCAGACCATACATAACATATTACAACGTTACATCACTCTTGGCATGGTCAATGACATCACTGATGACATCTCAAATGACATCACTGATGACATCATCCAGTGACTGTGTGTTTCTGTAAAGTTTAAATATGACCGTGGTTTTAACCTTGGGATGACTCACAGAGCGGAACAAAATATTTGGAATTATACACGTGGGTCATACCTAATCTTATCTGCAAGACCACACGGGTCTTCCTCTCTTTTTCTTCCTTTTGTTGGTTTTGGGCTGCCTAAATAAACCTCCCGGGGTTTTTCACACATTATTTTTTCACATCATTATTTTCATGAGAAAGACATCGATGATGAGAAACTCGTGAGCACACTGGCGAGAACCTGCCAGCAGCTCCTCTGGTGTTGCGCACGTGAGATGCTTTCTCATTCTCCACACTTTTTCTTGTTTATGTTCTTGGTGGAAGAATTTTCACATGTTCGGTTGCTTTTTTCAATGTTTGCATTTGGTAAATATTAGGTGTTGTGGCACAAGGGATGTTACTGATAGTTCATGATAAGAACTACTGGTGATGGTGTAACAGATGTTTACATTACCCTTCTAATAATCCCATTTAATCGAAAGAAGTGCTTTGATATTACCAGGTCTTGTATTTTGTACCAACGATCGAGTGGAGGGTGGCCTGGTATATTTTCCCTCTCAAACTCCTTTTTTTGAATATATGCATTGTAGTTGGGCCTATTGCCCTGGCATGTATCATGTGTGTTTACACTTGTAGTGTTTAAATTCGACCTCAAAGCGCATGCACTGCGGGCTTCAACTCCAGGCACTAACAAAGCAAGTAAAAATGCCTATGATTTATAGAAGCAAAGCAGCAGCTTCCGCGGTCCCAGGGATGATTACACACAGGGCCCCTGGTGATAAGTGATCAATTGAGCATGGAAATGTTAAGCAGCGCCTGGAGGAGATTTGATGTATTCATTAAGAATCTTTATAAAGTGCAACACATCCTTTGGTTACTTCGGAGCGCTTGAAGGTAGAGGGATGAAAATGCACTAAGGCGCTAGGAAGGGGAGGGTAGAGTCCAGACATAACTGAGTACAGTACTCCCTCCCCGGCAACAGTGATTTTTCCATTGCACCAATTTTCTGTGGTGAGTTCACTGAAAGGCAAGTGTGTATATTTCCAAAGAGCTGGCTAGCTGGCTGGCTGGCTGTCCCATCCGAGGGAGTTTAGGACTGCGCACGCCCACTCACCTGCGGCCCTGTTCCATCCTGTTGGACATGAGTTGAGCAGACATTGGACCTGGAGGTCTGATTAGGCGCACTCAATGTTAGCCACGATGCGGGATAACTTTACTGAGGGATAATTTTTGTATATATTGGGCCCGGCAATGATGCTTCAAAGTGGCACCATTAAGCTCCTATGGCAGATAAGGGGCTCGAGGGCGCGGAAGAAATTTGTCGAAGAACACACAACTGGGTTTACTGGGCAAAAGCTGGCATTCAAGTTTAAGTTTTCTGACTTCACTAAAGAGAGCCTCAAATTACATCATACCTGCACTGAAGGGTCTCATGTGGGTCTCAGGCGATGGCGGGTTCAACGTTCAGTTCTGATGCTCCAACGCAAAGTATACTTGAGCAAAGGCATTGGATAGATGCAAAGACTGGTAATTTTCCCCTTCAGGGCGTGGGCTTTGGGTGGAGGGAGAAGATACTAATGAGGGAGAGGGTACAGGTGAAGCGGAAACAAGAGGCAAATCTGTGAGGCTGCGACTGATGGTTAATGAAGAAATAGAGCCTAGAGAGGCAAAAGGATGAAAGGAAGAGCCGGGAGTGGTGCCCGGGAGTGGACCGGATGATTTAAAGAGAGCAATGACCGAAGGTGGTGGAAGGAGCATGAAATTGAGAGCAGGGACTATTGAGGGAGGGGTAACGGGCAGGTGTAAAGGACAGCAGGGATGAAAAGAGGAGCCCGGACTATTGGGGAGAGACGGGTGAAAAGGTAAGCAGAGGACCAGTGAGTGGAGAGGGAATGGACGTCTGAAAGAAGCGCAGGAGGCAGGTGGAAGCGAGGACAGACAGGTGAAATGGAGAGCGGATACAAACGAGGAAGAGGCAGGACAGACGGACGCGAGTGAAACAAGGGGGTTGGAGCGTCAGAATGGTGAATGGATAACAAATATCAGTGAGGGGAGAGAGTGGCAGACAGGGGGGTGGTTCACCGATGCTAGTGAGCAGGAGAGGATGGGGTGAAGAGGAGAGCAGGGACTAGTGAGGGGAGAGTAGATAGGTGGATGAAAAGGGGAGCAAGCAGGGACCACTCACCCTAGAGAAGACTGACTGGCACGAACCAGCGAGGGGGTTAGGGAGAGACGTGTTTGAAGAGAGCAGGGGCTAATGAGGGAGAGGCAACAGGCGGGAGGCGGGAGGCAGAGCAGGGATGTGTGAGTGGAAAGTGGTTGACTGGCGAAATGAGAGGACGAACTAGTAGGGCAGATAATGGAAAGAGACGAGGGACTAATAAGAGAGAGGGAGGGGCACATGGATAAAAGGAGATCAGAGACTAATGAGCAAGAGATAGATTTTGGACTGATAAAAAGGACAACAGGAGGAGACAAGAGAGTGAGAATACGGGTGAAATGTGGAGGAGTTACTATGAGGGAGAGGAGACGGGTGAAGAGGAAAGAAGAGGCAAATCTGTGAGGCTGCGACAGATAGTTAACAAAGAAATAGAGCCTAGAGAGGCAAAAGGATGAAAGGAAGAGCCTGGAGTGGTGCCCGGGAGGGACCACCTGATTAAAAGAGAGCAATGACCGAAGGTGGTGGAAGGAGCATGAAATTGAGAGCAGGGACTATTGAAGGAGGGGTAACCGGCAGGTGTAAAGGACAGCAGGGATGAAAATAGGAGCCCGGACTACTGTGGAGAGATGGGTGAAAAGGTGAGCAGAGGACCAGTGAGTGGAGAGGGGACGGACTTCTGAAAGAACCGCAGGAGGCAGTGTGGGAGTAGGGACAGATGGGTGAAATGGAGAGCGGATACCAACAAGGGAAAGGCAGGACAGATGGATGCGAGTAAAACCAGGGGGTCAGGGGAGTCAGAATTGTGAATGGATAACAAATACCTTCTCTTCCTTCTTTCTGCACCTCTCTTGCTTCTTTCTGCACCTCACTAGCCTCTTTCAGCACCTCTGTTGCTTTTTTCTTCAGATCTCTTGCCTCTTTCTGCACCTCTGTTGCCTCTTTTGGCACCTCTGTTGCTGCTTTCTGTACCTTTCCTTCTTCTTTCTTAACCCCTCTTCCCTCTTTGTGCAACTCTCTTGCCTCTTTCTACACCTCTCTTCCCTCTTTTTGCACCACTCATGCCTATTTCTGTACATCTGTTTCTTCTTTCTGCACTTCTGTTTACTCTTTCTGCACCTCTGAGTTAGAGGTAGTTTTAATCCCCCTGCCCTGTTATGTACTAGGGCCTTACAGGAGAGCTCATGCCAATCACAGGGGTACCCCAACCCATAGTGTGACCTAGTGTATGTAGGTGTTTTCACTGTATTCTAAGTGTCTTTCTGCATAGCACTGGCTCTTGGCATGGTTAGTCAGAGTCAGTTACCACAAGTACCAGTCAGCAAGAATTTGGGGGCACAGGATGACTTTGCAACAAGGCCTCTTTCTACACCTCTGTTGGTTCTTTCTGCATATCTCTTGCTTCTTTATGTACTTTTCTTCATCTTTCTGGACTTCTGTAGCCTCTTTCTGCAAATTTCTTGCTTCTTTCTGCGCCTTTCTTCCTCTTTCTGCACATGTCCTACCTCTGTAGGCATAGTTAGAAATAAGCATTTAAAAAACCTTTGAAATTCACTGAAAAAACCATAGGTTTCAGGGACGTTATAGTTAGAAATTAGCATTTAAAAAACCTTTGAAATTCAATGAAAAAAACATAGGTTTCAGGGATGTTATAGTTAGAAATTAGCATTTAAAGAACCTTTGAAAATCACAGGAAAAAAACATAGGTTTCAGGGATGTTATAGTTAGAAATTGGCATTTAAAAAACATTTGAAATTCACTGAAAAAACCATAGGTTTCAGAGACGTTATAGTTAAAAATTGGCATTTAAAAAACCTTAGAAATTCACTGAAAAAACTGAGGTTTCAGGGACGTTATAGTTAGTTGGACATTTCACTTGTACAAAACCAGAGAAATTCATCCGTTATAGTTAGTTCAGCTAACTATAACTTGTGCCCCCGCAATGCACTGCTGATGACGTCACATATTACATCATTCATGACATGGTCAGTGACATCACTGATGACATCACTGATCACATCTCAAATGACATCACTGATGACATTACTGATAACATAATCCTTGTGATAATCAGATGCACTTCCTTACAACCTAATATAACCTTTAATACTCCCGCTCTAAAATAAGGACTAACATTTTCGAAACTATACACACACCAATACCACTTACTACATACCCACTCACTGATTCCTAGGTCTACACATACACACATACACTTATTCACCTATACAGTCACTCATACATGCAGTCACTCATCAATACAGCACTATCATATGCACTTATACACCGCTCTCATCCATACAGTTACTCACACACCTAGTCAGTCATGCAAAGAATCCATCACACTCCCATTTACTCATCTATACAGTTATACACACACACCACCTCACTTGTTCAAACATATACTAACACATTCTTAAACTCTTATATAATAACTAATACAAACACACACTCATCCATACTGCCACTCTCACAATCACTCACTCTCACATATAGTCATTTATATGCTCCAATACTCACATATACTGCCTTCACATATGCAGTTACTCACACATGTACCACTGAGGCATCCATTCACTTCCCAACACACCCATACACATACTCACCCACCCATACAGCCCTTCACAGATGCACTCTTGAACCCATACACCCAGTGAATTACCCACTCACATATCTATGCACAGTCACACACCCCCACCCACCCACACAGACACTCAGGCACCCGTACAGATACTCAGACAACCAATCAATAACCCATATAGACCCTCATTAAGCTACTCACCAACCCATGCAACTGCTTACACACCAACTGACAAACTAACCTGTGTGAATGTCTGTATCAGTCACTAACCTATGCATTCAGTAAGACACATTTAATCACTCACTTATACAGTCAGTGACGCACCTACTAAATCATTGTTTCAGACACTTATACACCCACTCATTATTCAATACACCTTAAAAGATATTAAACTTTTCAGAAAAACACAGTCACTGGATGATGTCATCAGTGATGTCATCGGTGATGTTATTTGAGATGTCGTCAGTGTGATGTCATCGGTGATGTTATTTGAGATGTCGTCAGTGATGTCATCACTGATGTCACTGACAATGTCATGAATGATGTAATATGTGACGTCATCAGCAGTGCATTGTGGGGGTGCGGGTTATAGTTAGCTGCACTAAAAATAATGGCCGAATTTCTCTGTTTTTTTATGAGTGAAATGTCCAACAAACTATAACGTCCCTTCAACCTCTGTTTTTTTCAGTGTATATATATATATATATATATATATATATATATATATATATATATATATATATCAAATCCTCCTTTCGTAGCACCAGCCGGTGCTACAGCAAGACACGGACACAGGTATGCTGGTGCAGAGTTAGTCGCTCAATTTATTCTCACAAAACTTCATTCGGTTCTTGACGCGTTTCGACCGGCACAGCGGTCTTGATCACATGATTGACACAATCAGAACGTGATTCTTTTAAACCTATCGTGTGACATCCTCTGTATAGACATAGAGATAACACTTTACGTATAGACATTGAAAAAATACTGCCACCGGCTGAGATTCACACTCATATGTACATACAGGGACCAATCCCGTTTGTATATATGTTAGACCATATCCAGAAATACAAAAAAATATATATAAATGCATCTAGTTATTTTATAAATACAGGAAAGATATATATATATTATCTACTGGCCGCCGCCAGTAGATAGTTATAGTTAGGACCGTGTTTCCATAGGAAATCTGAAAATTCTATTTTGAATAACTTTGGCGCCGGTTGACGAATCCTCGCGAATTTTTCAAAATAGGTGGGGCGCTCTGCTCCGTTCCTACCCTGAAAGTCTTGGGGTGATTAGTCAAGCGGGGGCTGAGAAAAAATGGGGGTCCCAAAACGCGTTTTCCCCATGCATTTTTCCATAGGGACCTTTAGTCCAAGGTACAGCCCGAACGGCTGAACAGAATTACTTGAAATTTGGCAGAGAGGTAGTCCTCAGGTCAGGGATGTGCCTTTTGAATATCTTGAGTTAATCTGTTCAGTAGTTCCTGAGAAAATTTCAGTTAAAAGTACATATATATCTATAAGCGCGCACCATGTGCGCACCGTGCGCGAGCGCAATTCTGATTGGTTGTTAGATGTCAGTAAACATTCGAATCGGTCGAAATCAGGAAGTGTCAGCCCCCATTTTGTCTCTCGCAGTCTGAGGCAGTGAAAAACAAAGGTGGAGAACGTGAAAAGGGGGCAGGGTGGACAGTTCCTGACCCCCTAGCCTTTGTCAGGGGGTCACTGAAGGACCCCCAAGGGCGTAAAAACAATTATTTTTTTGACGAAAAAGCGTGGGGTGCGCGCACCATGCGCGCACGGCATGCACAACGCATCGTGGGCGCTCGGTGCGCGAAGCCCACTGAGTGCCCACAGCGCGCGCACGGTGCGCGCACGGTTAAAAACCTGAAAAAAATAAATATTGATAAATACATAACTTAGCATTTAAAAAACGTACAAATTCACTTGAAAAACCATAGGTTTCACACACGTTATAGTTAGGAATTAGCATTTAAAAAAACCTTGCAAATTCACTTAAAAAACCATAGGTTTCACACATGTTATAGTTAGCTGGGCATTTCCCTCGTAAAAAACCAATGAAATCCCCCCGTTATAGTTAGTGCAGGCAACTATAACTCACGCAACCGCAATCTTCTGCTGATGACGTCAGATATTACATCACTGATTACATATGTGTCTTTCTGAAAAATAAATATTTGTAATATATGTATAGCTAAAGATTAATGGAAGAAGACATGGGTAAATAGGTGTCTAAATACAGTGATGTAATATCTGACGTCATCAGCAGAGGATTGCGGTCGCGTGAGTTATAGTTGCCTGCACTAACTATAACGGGGGGATTTCATTGGTTTTTTACGAGGGAAATGTCCAGCTAACTATAACATGTGTGAAACCTATGGTTTTTTAAGTGAATATATATATATATATATATATATATATATATATATATATATATATATATATATATATATATATATATATATATATATATATATATACAAACACAGATTCCGGAAGTGCGGAGCTTCAGTTACGACGGTCCTGGATGGGCTCCGGTGGCCCCAAACATTCCAAACACACCTCACCGTGAACAAGCTGATTGTGAAACGCGTTGGTGAAGGCTATCACTTGCCTGGATTAAAAACTTGGTGAACAGCATTCCTGGGTGTCCTGGATTTCTTTTCGCGATTATCGGAAAGGTGTGTTTGGAATATATATATATATATATATATGTATCTAAACACAATGTGGTCCAAAAGCCAGAGCGCTCAGCAGTGGGTGCAGGCGTGAGGCAGGCCTGTATTACTTTTAGAAACAAAGATATGCCGCACTCAGTATTCCTCCTTCTGATATTTTAATTGACAAACAGAGCCAGTCTGTCACACAGACGTATTTCGGCTACGCAAGGCTTTGCTCACGGTTGGAAGACATTCCCAATAATTCTGTTTTATACCACTCCCAGCTCAGCCCACAATGTAGCCTTCTGGGAGATGTAGTTCTTGACAATAATGCAGGCCTTACTATAGCCTTATAGCCCATCGTAGCGGGCTATACCGGCTATAAAAGTCCCGCTCCCGCGTTAAAGGCCCAAGCCGAAGGCGTGGGACTTTAACAAGGGAGTGGGACTTTAATAGCCGGTATAGCTCTGCTACGAAGGGCTATAAGGCTATTAGAACATTCTGCTATTAGAGGCCAGAATGTTCTAACATTGTAATGTTGCTCTGCCGGCCTTTACCAGCCCAGTTGTTGTTTTTCTAGCCAACTTCATTTAGGTTTTTCTTGATAATGGCTTTGGACTATTTTGTCCTGTAAAGAGGGTACCTTTCTGTATGTCACTTATGGTCGTGCACCAATGATTGCCCCAATGTCTTGATCTTGGGCTAATATATGCCAATATTTTTGAAAAATGTGTGTAATCTTAGAACTTTCCTTGCTATATATCAAGATAAGTCTTGGCGCGTCTTGTTTGGCGGTACTTGCGGTTTGTTTTACCGTTTCAAGTTCTTTTTCCGCCCTTGGAATCAGTGTTTCAGTACGAGTTACTTGTTGATTTTTTAGTATACTTTTGTAAAAATCTCTTGGCCTGTATCCTCTATTTCAAAGTCTCTGTGTGCTTTCTTGTATTTTGTTTTTGGCGTCATTGTCCTTAAAACAGTTTCTTCGTATCCTCACATATTCCCCATATGGATTACTGTTACGTTAAGGCTTAGGGTGTATTTAAAATTTTTATCATGTTTCTAACATTGTATAATTTAATAAAATCATTAGTTAGCAATATTATTAAGTAAATATATGTATAATAATGTTTATATATGTATGTTTAATTGTTTTTATAATACATTTATTATTTATAATTTGTAACATTTTTTTATAATTCGAACTATGTTTTTATTAATTATGTTTATTATTTAATGTATTTTATATTAGTTTTAAGACATTTAAATAAAAGATATTTTGAACAACGATATTTTAAACAACGATATTTCGGTTTTTATATTTTTGTACTTACTTTTGTAGAGATAGAATGTCGATATTCTTGACATCGATATTCTGTTCACGATATTTGTGTACCTGGATATTCCTGTTGCCGATATTCCATCAGTGATCCCTTTTTCCCACAAGCCCATTGTTAAATTGGCATAGTTTGGTGAAAATGAAAAACCCATGGCAGGTCCACAGAGTTGCTGATATAATTCATGGTTAAACAAGAAGATGTTTGCATAGACCGATAATGGTAAGTAGCATTGCTGAGTGTTGAAGTTCCGTGATATTACGTTGTTTATGGAAAAACGCACACGCCTGTAAGCCAATTTTGTGTTCATTTGATGTGTATAGTGATACCACTTCGATTGTGGCCATTAGGTAGTTGGAATTCCAGGTAGTATTTGCCAAGATTCATAAAAAATTGCCTGTATATTTTATATATGAGCTCAAATTGTGGACCATTAGTGTCAAATAATGGTCCACGTATGTTGAAATGTTCTCATAGAGTGATTCACAAGTGTAAACGATCAGTCGTCCTGTGGGATCACAAAGAGTCTTGTGAATTTTCTGAAGAAACTATATTGTTGGTATAGTTGGATGTTCCTTGAAAAGAAATTGGAGCTCATTCTCACTGATTAGTCCGGAGGTCTGCCACCTGTTCAAGTTCATTTTAAGGTACAAGATCATTCGATTGATCGGGTTATATTCCAGTTTTTTGTACTTGGTTATATCATTTAACTGCCTCTGGGCCTCTCTTACGTAGTCATCTATATTTTGTAGGACTATGTTCCGGCCTTTGTCAGCTGGCTTAATTATTATATTGCTGTTCTCCATCAGGGTTTTTAATGCTATACGTTCTTGTTTTGACAAGTTCCCTCTCTTTTGTTGTTGTTTTGTATTTTTTCCAGGCTGTCCAGTTCTTTCATGACTGCCTCTGAGAACAGATCAATTTTTTTGCCTTGAGGCAATTGCGTGCAGTATTTCGATTTGTTTTTGAGACCACTTGCTGTATGTTTCACTGTTTCCATACCTAGTTCTTGCAGTATTTGTCTTTCCGTGGTTTGATCATCATTCAGATTGTACATCAGGTCAAATGAGTTTTTAAGATCCGGGAATCTGTTCAATGGTTACTGTCATATCTGCCTTGTGTTCATCTGATGTAATCCTTCCTTCATAGGCTTCCACGAGGCAATTTGCATGCATTTTGGTTAGGTTACGTTTTCTTACATATTTTTTGATGTCTATTTTCGTATCTGTATAGTCAAAGTGGCCCTCAGGGCAGAAAGACAATCCCTTGCTGAATAATAGAAGTTCATCTTTGGAAAGTGTATAATTAGAGAGATTTACAATAAGGTTTTCTTCATTATTTCTGCTGTGTCAGATTCCGTAAGGGGTATTGTTTGCTTTTGCTTTGATCGTCTAGTTTTTCGAGTGCTGCAGAAGATTTTGAATCTCTCCTTCCACGCACTCAGCCTCTTCCTTTTCCCCGACCCCTGGTTAGCTTCTGATGTAAATGCATCAACCGCATTTCTTCTAAAAAGGTAACCCCCCTTTGAGGAATTAGTGCTGTATGCTGCTTCGTTTTCGCTAACGTCTAATTCACTAGTTGTCATGAGGGATGTATTATGTGACTTTTTAAGAAGCGCACTGCGGAGGCGTAAGTGATAGTTAGCTCAGCTAACTATAACTGCTGATTTTCACTTGTTTTGTATGAGTCAAATGTTGGTCTCACTATAACATCCCTGTAACCTTTGTTACAAGGGGGGCTGTGTGGCGCCCCTTTTGAAAAAATATTTTGGTCCCTGGGGACCCCATCTCCAAGGGCCTGAACCTATTTTTAAAAATTAAAAAAAACGGGAAGGGGCCGCGTGGCCCCCCTCCCGAGGCCAATTTTGGCCCTGGGGACCCCTTCCCCTGGGGCATGGCCAGACTTTTTAAAAACAAATTAATTTATTTATGTGGAAGGGGGTCGTGTGGCCCCCCTCCTCAGGCCAATTATGGCCCCGGGGACCCCATCCCCAGGGCCGGCCTTTTTTTTTTATTAGAGGGGAGGGGAGCCGTGTGGCCCCCCTCCCGGCGACTTTTGGCACCGGGTACCCCATCCCCGGGGCCTGGCCTCTGTGATTGGGACTGTGGGGGGAGCCCCTAAGCCCCCAAGGTCCCGCCGGTTCCCCCCCTCCTGCGGGAGCCGGCATTGCTTTTGAACAAAGGGAGCTGCTAACAAGCAATTCTACTTTGCTTCATTGAAGCGAGAGCAGGTTTCCTGCTCTAGCTTCAATGAAGCAAAGCAGTGTTTGCTATGGCAGGGCGAGAGCCCCAGTGCCCCACAGCCACAGTTGGCTTTCCAGCCAGCACCAAACTGGGTGCTGGCAGGCAGGAACCATGCAAAAATAACAATTGATGGACATAATGCAGAACAATGTCATACATTCACCCCAGTACAGAGATCTGGGCCTAAATCCATCGTTTTTTTGCTCACCATGCCATTCCAGTTTGAACCCAGCCATATGCAAATCAGTCTTGACCCTGTGCCCCATGGGAACAGTCCAGCCCGAACTGCCAAGCCAGGTCCTCCCTGGACTGGAAACAAGCATCCTAGGACCGGTTTCGGGCTTTCAGCCCTCGTCAGCCAGGATAGCTTGATTCCAGTGGCATGGAGAGCAAGGGACTCACGTCTGAGCATACCCTTCCCACTCGGGGTGACAAATGCAAAAATAACAATTGATGGACAGAATGCAGAACAATGTCATACATTCACCCCAGTACAGAGATCTGGGCCTAAATCCGTCGTTTTTTTGCTCACCATGCCATTCCAGTTTGAACCCAGCCATATGCAAATCAGTCTTGACCCTGTGCCCCATGGGAACAGTCCAGCCCGAACTGCCAAGCCAGGTCCTCCCTGGACTGGAAACAAGCATCCTAGGACCGGTTTCGGGCTTTCAGCCCTCGTCAGCCAGGATAGCTTGATTCCAGTGGCATGGAGAGCAAGGGACTCACGTCTGAGCATACCCTTCCCACTCGGGGTGACAAATGCAAAAATAACAATTGATGGACAGAATGCAGAACAATGTCATACATTCACCCCAGTACAGAGATCTGGGCCTACATTTATTTATTTATGTGGAAGGGGGTCGTGTGGCCCCCCTCCTCAGGCCAATTATGGCCCCGGGGACCCCATCCCCAGGGCCGGCCTTTTTTTTTATTAGAGGGGAGGGGAGCCGCGTGGCCCCCCTCCCGGACACTTTTGGCACTGGGTACCCCATCCCCGGGGCCTGGCCTCTGTGATTGGGACTGTGGGGGGAGCCCCTAAGCCCCACAGGTCCCGCCGGTTCCCCCCCTCCTGCGGGAGCCGGCATTGCTTTTGAACAAAGGGAGCTGCTAACAAGCAATTCTGCTTTGCTTCATTGAAGCGAGAGCAGGTTTCCTGCTCTCGCTTCAATGAAGCAAAGCAGTGTTTGCTATGGCAGGGCGAGAGCCCCAGTGCCCCACAGCCACAGTTGGCTTTCCAGCCAGCACCAAACTGGGTGCTGGCAGGCAGGAACCAGCGCTTTGTCCTTGCTCCCAACCAGGCAGGGCAGCATTTCTTACCTGATCATGCTGGGTGGGAGCAAAGTTGAATTTCCTGCCCCTGAAAGTGCAGGCAGGGAACAACAATGAACCGAAATGGGCTCCCAGGAACTCTGTATAGTATTTTGCCACAGGGGATGTGGCCCCCAGGGCAGATACTGGCAAGAGGATAGAGGTGCGTTGCCCCCTCCCCTTTAAAAAAATTAAATCAGCCCCGGGGAAGGTGTCTCCTGGGCCCAAGAGAGGTCTCACTCAATCTGGGGTTGCGACAGAGTATCCTTGCCTCCAATAATTAAATTGGACCCTAAGGGCCCCATTAGCATGTCGGGCGGATCGCCACCACTGGGTGGCGATCCTCCTGCCGAATGTCCCTGGTACTCCACCCACCATATTGTTATGGCTGGGGCACTGCGGCGGACAGGAAGATCGTCTGCCATCTTTCCGCCTGTCGACTCGTCGACCGGGCAGAAAAGGGACATGATATGATGGCGGTGTCTGCAAGATACCGCCATCCATATCAGGATGCATGCGGTCATTGGCCTTTCCATGGCGGCGTTGCCATGGAAAGGCATGTGGTGGCTGACATTGGGGGCCCGTTGCGGGCCCCCAGGGTGTCGGGGTGGGGGGTGTACATGGGGGGTACCCATGGTACCCCCCTTTATTGCCATGCACTACGTGGCAGGCACCACGTGGTGCCTGCCATGTAGTGCATGGCAATGATGCAGGCACTGCATTTGCATTGCGGGCAGGTCTGCAGCCAGCAGATCCACCCGCAAAGTCAAATGCAAGGATGAGTCCGCCAGTGTGGCAGGCACATCCTAATTTGCATTGCGGGACCGCCGCGACTTCGGCGGTTGGCCCCATGCTCCATTGCGGTGGTGGGCAGACTTTGTCCGCCCGCAATCGTAATGGACCCCTATGTCTGTATTGCAACCTTGAGACCCTCACGGGTGAGTAGTGCGCTTACAATTCCCCTGATTGATTGATTGATTGATTGAACAATTCCACATTAAGAGGCACATTGTCAAAGGTAAATTAAGGGAAGCATGTGGAGGTGCACGGAGCCACTATATATTGCTCTCAATTGCAGCTTGCTTAGTGAAAGCTGACAGAAATTGACAGCTTTCTCCCTGTATTTGGTTACCCTCACATCACAGTCGTCTGTAACCATTCAATGCTTTACAAATGCAGGAAGAGTTATAAAACATATTGTTTTAATGCCTCCTTCAACTTAAAGCTTGCAATGCTTTAAATGTGTACATAGCAATTTGCAATAAGAACTTCCAATCATGATGCATACTTTTAGGGCCACATGTACAACTGTTTTTAGCGCTTGCAAATAAAGAATTGGCCATTTGTGACCGTTAAACACGCTTTTAGCATGTACTAACTCTATTTTGCAAGTTAGTAATCTATCACCGACTTGCAAAATAGGGTTTGTGAGTCAATATTACGAAGCAGCTTGTCAAGGGGATCCCTTCCTAATAGAGAGTTGCAGGGGCATGTATGAATGTTTTGCAACTGGAAGCAGTTGCAAAACATTCATATTTTATCAACTCTGTGAAGGAGGTGGTAACTCATTCAAAAAAGGGGAAGGGGTGGTCCCCTTCCCCTCTGTGAATATGGGTGCCCACATCTTTTAGGAGCAGGCAGTGATCCCACAGACCACTACTGCCTACTCTTAAAAATAGAAAGGTAGCCTTTAATTTTTCTTTTTTAAATGCATCCCGTTTTCCTTTAAGGAAAACAGGCTGTATTTCAATTTAAATAAACTGTTTTATTTAAAAAGCAATCTTGGACATGGTGGTCAGCTGTCCCTAGCAAGCCACCATCCCTGTGATTATAGGCCATTCCCAATGGGTCGTACAATGCGACCTACCTCATGAAAACTGATGAGGCAGGTCATGTGCAACTGCATTGGGAACCATTAAATATGTCTGAGACACATTAGTACATCGCATTATGCGAGTCCCTAATTGCGAGTTTAAAAAAAATTTGAATCAGCGACTCGCAAAATGAAATGTTCTCACATCTAGCCCATAGTTTCAGTTACGCTTTTAGAAATGTTCATAGGCAGCCACATTGCTTTTTCTATATGCGAATGGCAGGACATTTAATAATTGTGGCTCCGATAGCGTTAGTTTCTTAGCAATAAAATGCGACTGCACTTTCCTCTGTCAGTCCTAAATGAGACTTAAATTATATCAATATCGCAGTTTATTTTCGATGAAGACATTTTCCGTCTATCTCAAGTGGATTGTAACTTTCTTTCACACTTTCTGTTTGCCTTTCCCTCGTGAGCAGTGCTCAGCTGAAGCTGGTGATTGCAGGTGAGGCAACCGGAACTGAAAGAGGGAAAGAAGGCGGAAGCGAAGGTTGGGATACAAGTGACAAAGAGTGATAGAAGGGATGAAAAAGCGTTTAATAATCAGATAAACGAGCAGACAGTGTGTAGTGGTTGATGAAAGAGGCATGGGAAGGAATAACGGCGACGAAGGCTTTGTATCTCACGCTCCTGACGTGCGGTACCACAGGCTACAAACCTTTGGCTCTGGCACTTAGGGGCATATTATCAAGCCAGGCGATAAAACTATCGCCGCTTTAGCGGCATTTAAAACGGCGATAATGGGCTTGATAATATGCTCGATGGAATTCCAATTGAAGCCCATGTTAAATGTGAAAGACGTCTAACATGGGCTTCAATTGGAATTCCATAGAGCATAATATCAAGCCCATTATCGCCATTTTAGCGGCAGTTTTCTTCCGCTAAAGCAGCGATAATTTTATCGCCTGGCTTGATAATATGCCCCTTAATTTTTCCAAATTGAGCACTACTTGTGTGCGCGCTCTCTCACCCTCTCTCGCTCTCATTTTCTCTCTCCCACCGTTGTCTACGTCTCTATCTGCGCTTCTCCCTGGAGGAAATGGAGAAAGTCAATTTTCGGCATCCACTGCCAAATGAATTATTTTATACTCAGATTCATTACCAGAGACAGAGGTAGGACTTGGCAGGTTCTATGTAAATCCCAGCTGCCAAGACCGAGCCCCTCAGTTTTTAAACTGTGATTCATTGTAATGCTAACTTTGTTGGCAAATCACAAAGAGACCATTATAACTGTATATTGTGCCACCGAACAACATGTCAATCTGCGGCCAGGCTCTACAGAATGAAACCTGCCTCAGCCAGAGGGCATATGGTAACACAGATGCTATGAGAGCGAGCACAAGAGAAGAATTCTGTAAACACAAGGCAGGCAAAGGACGACATTTTTTTTATTTGTTATAAAGAATATATCTATAAAAAACGGATCACTCGCTGCCAAAACATACCTTGGCTCCATATTCTCATTACTGTGTAATACTCTACACGTATACAAAATGCTATGAATGAGTGAGGTCAAAAGAGTTGTAGTCAACTACAATGGGAACACAGAAGGAGTGCCACGCACAGTAGGTGTATCAAAAATATAGGTACAAATATGAACCTCTGGGCGCTGAAAATATGAGTATAAAACATATTCTAAGCTCCATATAACAAAGGACTAGTGCGAAAAATGGTTTCGCAAAATGTGGTTGCAATTTGAAAAGAGACTTTTTGTGAATGGAATAGAATTTTGCGAAAACCTTTGAACCATTATGTTGATTTGAAAAATCCCCTTTCGGAGTGGGTCACAATCAGACCTACCTCGTTACTTTTCATGAAGTAACCCCTCAAGGATGTCAGTGAACCTGGTCAGTAACAGAACTACAGGTAGATGTCCTATTTTAAGTAATCCCAAAAGCCATAGAAAGTCCAAGGCTGTATGCCGTCTGGATCAACTGACGCAGTAAGCCCTAGCTTTAATCCAGATCGCACATAGGCTCAGACTTTCTGTGACTTTTGAGATTACATAGAACGGGACGATCTGCCACTATTTCTGTTACTGATACAGGCTGGATTCACAGACCTCCAGCTATTAATATCTTTATGCCTTGAGAAAGCCCCAGGACTATGGGTCGCATGGGGCGAAACACGTGTTGGCTGGTCACTATCCAAAATATCTTGTCAAGCACTGTAATTAGATGCTGGAGATTATCAAGGACCACAAGAATTATAAATCAGTATAAAAGAACATGATGACTTATGGACTTCAATATTCATTCTAAATTTAAATCCAATGTTGGATTTATACAATTCCTGGCTCTAATCTATATAAAAAGTTACAGATCCTGATTATAATGTAGATTTAAGGGGTATATCCACTAACCGGTTAGCTCTTTTGAACTTCAGTTTGAGCCCTGTCTAAGGTGGCATAGCTTGTTACCTCCACCCTTCTTGGAAATTATGTAGTAAGCTAATTATACCATGTTTTAGGGCGTGAGTACAAGCATTTTATCACTGGTTAAGAGTGGTAAAGGGCATAGAGTCCTAAATCCAACAAAATCATGTTCAGCGAAAAATAGGAGGGTGAAGGTAAAACGTTTTAGGGAAGTCAAACCTAAAGCTGACAGTTCTACCAGGCTAAATTAAATTGCAGCTTTAGACAAACTAATTGTCATTTTCAGTGACATACCTTAACTATATGTTAGATCTTTGGCTACCAAAGCTGTGTAATATATATTAAGGTTCCTGTACATTTTCTGGCTATATAGCATTTCTTGATTAGTTTGTTATCGTTGTTTCTAATGTGTGATTTTGGATAATAAATAATTTGTGCATACTAATGATTTTTATGAAGAATGTAGTAGTAATCTATGAACTCAAGATGTTGCACCTAAATTATTTAATTATAATGTTTAGCAGTGTGTTTATTAATGTAGTTTAGTTAAGCTACATTTTGCTAAGAGACACCATTTTATCAGGTCTCGCCTTGGCAGCGCATGCGCTGAATGCACTGTCTCAGCGAGCCTTAAAGTAATCTTTATATATTGGCAAGCGGACAGTAGTTTCTCCTGCCGCTTGCCATTTGCTGAATGTTTGTATAGCTTTTATTAGCTTGATTTTGACTGGCTGTTGATGGCAAGCTGAATTCCGTGTAGTCCAGAAGCAGTGGCCAGCAACTAGAGTTTCCGTCCGCACTGTTCACACTTTTTTTGTGTGTCGCGCATCTCTGCCTGACGTAAACATGGCAGCATCGCATGCACGTTCTACACCATATTAAGTGCTGTACTAAGCGGCCCTGCGACGATATATGTTTTAACCTGGGCCCAGCTGGTGTCTGTCACGGAGGCTGCTTTGCCTGCACCTAATTGACCCCACGGATCACCTATACTGCTCGGTGCGCTTGTCGGCGCACAGCTGTTGTCTGCCGATCACTGCACTGGGCTGAGTTCCAGGAGGGGGACCACGTCACTGGAGAAGCCGTGCCGTTGCTGGGTAACCAAGGACGCCTCAGCGAGGAAGCGCCGTCAGCTTTGCACCCCGCCCAGCAGGACGTCAACAACCAGAAGAGGACCTGCGCTCAAAGCTGGGAAGGCTGCCCGACCCCTCTGTGAGGCACCTTCGAGGGAGGAGAAGTCCCGTCTGCCCATCGCCCCAGCAGGGGTTGCAGTACCAGAATAGATCCCCAGGTAATAATCTTCTACCCGCATTGCCGCTTCGCATTTCCATAGCGGGTTGGAAGTTGACGGATCTGCCGAGGGTGGCTTATTGTGGACATTTATTTTTTTTGCTCATGTTACTGGCCTAATACGTCTGGAACGGTGTTTCATTGTGCGTGGATGCTGGTTTGGAAGTGGTACAGATGTGCTTAAGTGTCAGAGTGAACGTATTGATGTACGCATGTGTACGTCTGTTAATCCGTGTGAGCGTGTCTGTGTCTGTACACGTTTGTGTGCGTGTGTCTGTATACTGATGTGTTTGCGTGAGCCTGTCTGTTTCTGTGTCCAGAAGTGTTTGTGTGCGTGTTTCAGTATGCAGATGTGTTTGTGTGCATGTGTCTGTATACAGATGTATGTGGTGAACAAGTGATATATACACTCCAATGTGCTTTCCTCGTTGCGCCGGATCCCCAGTAGCTGCAATGTAGAGTGTAGGCAGCAGTCATAGTCCGTATTGATGCTACAGCCGCACCGTGGGCCATTTCACTCCCCGGAGTGTTTTTTCTGTGCTTAATGTGTTCTACAGTATGCTGAATGAGTCTTACACACATAGATGGTCTAGCCTGGCAGTGTCATATTAATCATGCAAGGCAACTCGCACCTCTCTGAGATTTGGGCTCCGCGGTTGCGGGGAGCCTCTGCAGCACTGGCCCGGGTAGCACCACAACTGCTGGTGCCCCACCATCCCTGCCAGCACAGGACACAGGCCCGACATCACTCAGGCCAGCGCTGTTCTGCCCTCAGAGAGGGCCCATGCTGCGCCCATAGGTGTCCTTCCCCTGGGGCCTCGCGGCGTTCCTTTTTCGCAGCTCCGCCACTCTCAAGGCCCCCGTCGTCTTTAAGGGGCCATCCATGCCAGTCCCTCTATCATCGTCCAGTGAGGTGGCAATGATGGGCGTGGCTAGAGGAAGATACGTGTGGCAAGGAGCCACCTTTTTCCTGCACTGCACCTTTAGTGACCACAGAAATAACGTTGCTATCCTAATTGCCACCTGGCTGTTTTGTTTACAGAGAAGATCCGTCGGCAGTGTGGTCCTATAATTCAAGAGAGCCCAGGCAGGGGCCACACTCCATTTGGACTCCTCCTTTATGAGCTCACTGGGCCGTCCTCCCACCATTCACCCACACATAAGTGTCTCGGTTTTTAGGCATTCTTTCCAAAAGGTGACAGGTCCCCAATCAGCGTTGCTACTTAAAGCTCGTGACAGCAGACCTAGCCCTCATGTTATCCAAATCTTAGAGCTCCCAGTAAGGTCACCTCAGCATCTAGTTCTTGCTAGATAAAATAAGTCATTGTCAGAACGTCTCTATGCAATAGGTCAGTGACCTCACTTGTAAATAAAGGGACCCCCTCACGAGCGATTAAGGTCTAGGAGTAAGAGGGGAAGGTAAACAGTAATATACAAAAAACTCCTCTATGACCTATATTCCTTTTGTCCAAGATTTAATCAGTGCATGGGTTGACCAATAATTATAGGCCTAAATACTTTACATATTAAATCATTATTACAAAGACTTTTTGTTTTTTTATAAAAATATATTCTTTTTATTCATTTCACAATGTCATTTTTGTTATACATCAATCTTCATTATTTTCTAACATAAGATAAATCATTTTCTATTCAAGTAATCATATACACAAGTTTTTTCGGAATTTGTATGAAATCTGTGAGACATCAAACCCCTACTCAGCCAACGACTAATCAACGTTCAAGACCACACTCGTAACTCAAATACACTCTCATTCATACAACACACTTATACTTTGTGGGTATAGGGAGTATCAGAATATCAAGACATCTCCAGTAATTGGTTATGATGAAAATAACCTAGATAGGTCTGGGCGCACGTGGTCTACGCGCGTTTCGGTGGAAAGACAAGAATCGAACCACCTTCATCAGAACCTCGCCCAACTAGGGTACAGTGTCGTCAGACTTGTACAGAGTAAGGATACCCAAAAACATGACAAACAAATATGTATTACTTTATAATCAACCCATGCTTGATACAGTCATAATTTCAAAAACAAATAATGAGTGGTGTATTGAGCCCGAATGGTTATCAAACCCTAAGTTAGAAAGAAAAAAGACACCAATAACAAAACTAATTGTTGTGCACTTTAATTCCTGAAACAAGTGATCAGCATTTATGTAGAGCAAGGAATAGTACAGGACCAAATGTACCCAGTGATCACCATCCGTATGCCAAAGAAAGAATGGCTGTGAATATAATATATACAGTGCATGTTAAAAATTAAAAGGTGTACGATCTTTAATCTATATCGGGTTGTTCTAAGATTCTATCCCTTACTCTTAAAGATCAGATAGGAATTTCGTTCTTCAGATTTCAACTGGAACAATATGGCACGTGGCGTCTGTTATGACAAGGGCAGACGCGATTTCTGAGAAAAAACGAACAATGGAAACAGTCGATATACTACCTATTTATTTTGAAGGTCAATTTGGTAAGTGACCATTCTGAAAGAAGAATGCCATATATGAATGGTGGTAATACCAAATGGGTACGTAGGACTTGATTTCACTAACCTGACACTATGTCGAGGAGAAAGACAACAGTATGCTATGCATCATGGCATTCTAGAGATATAAGAAAAAAATTATTTTTCAGACATGTGCATTATAAGTTGCGCTTTGAATTTTGTTGCACTAGGCAATGCTCTATTTTGTAATGGTACTGGCGCAACTCTCAAATTGTCGCATACTCACTGGAATGTGGACTGAGTCCTCGAGTACTTAGACAGGTAAAATATCCCTGGTTCAAATTAGATGGATGTGCGGCAATTAATGGATTTTCTTAGATGTTGCCAGGAAAGGGCCTCCTAGGAAAAGAACATATAGTAGAAAAGTTGGCAAGCGTGTTTTGAAACACGAAGGGGATGGATGCCCTCATATGTCCATCATTACAACTGCAATGGTCAATACAAGAAACAATCTATTACTCATTTACATCTGAACAAACGTCCAGTATTTATGTTCAAGGGAGTCTAGATAGTAAAGACCGGAGTAATCTGGGTAAGCCAAAGCTGCCCTGTCATAATAATACATAGTATGATACATACTCTAGCCTAAATGCTACATGGGCAAAGAGTATCCTATTTATTGGTAAGCTAAGGAATGGTATACATATTCAACCAATGCCCTTTAAAACTGCCAAAATGTCTAATTATGATCTCCACTAACATGTGGGTACAGTATACTGTATAGGAGTGCCCAAAATGCGCATGAGGGCCTACGATACACAT
This sequence comes from Triturus cristatus, assembly GCF_964204655.1. Classification (NCBI taxonomy): domain Eukaryota; kingdom Metazoa; phylum Chordata; class Amphibia; order Caudata; family Salamandridae; genus Triturus; species Triturus cristatus. Next base: position 722,228,683 of record NC_140588.1, read on the forward strand.
ATGTGTCAGCATATCCATAGTTAGCAGCTATTCTCAAAATAAGTCCATGACCTGCGGTGGTAGTATATACCAGTGTATCGAAAGATAACAAAAGTTTTCAATGGGGGCTTCATACATATGAGGCTTTGCATACCCAGTACTATTAACAATTGTGCAGGACGAAAACTACTTCAGATATAGCAACGTTCTAAAGATTTTACGTACCGGGAAGACAAGGAAAGCTCTGTACCTAGTATAATGACTTTAGAGATGCCAACAAAATAAGTTTACAAATCAAAAGTCTGCTAGACGTAGAGAATCGCTACTCCGTTGTCTTACGCTATATTGCTCACCACTTACTTAGGTCAATTCTTCTCTTCTGGATCAACAAACGTCTCTCCTGGATCAACAAACGTCTCTCGCAGCGTCTCAAAGAGTCCGTAATTCAGTTGTTGAAATCCAAGCCTTAAAAAGGGAACGCCGTGCATGCGTGTCGAATGTCCGACCTAATACGTGAGGTCAGAACGTGCTAATGGTCATAGAAAGTGGACTGCGGAAGTAGGATACGACAGTCACATGAGTTGTAATTCTTACGAGCGATCCAATAGGTATAGAAATAAGACTGTATGATTATACGGTGCCTCACTAGTCATGGAAGTGGGACTACAGCAATAAAGAACAAGCCTACACGTTGATAGTATCACTGGAACAAAACGCATTGATGGTAAAAGATGGAACTATGTATTTAACATATGGAATCACCATATGGATACATATATAGACATAAGAATGGGATACGGTTTAAATATGGACCCGACATTTGACCCCATCCCTGATAGTTTACGAAGGTTAGACAGATAATCTATGTTAAAAGAATACCGATAAACAGGGCATGAAATTCTGCAATATCTCACAAGGACAAATACGTAGCCATATTGTGGTATGCAAGGCAAGATAGCCGTAACTATCGAAAAAGGCCTGTTATCCTCATATGTTATTGCAAGTTATTGCCCATGATAGCATAAGACTACGAGATGGATTGTTCAGTACAGTAAGACCGCTGTTATTGTACAAAATATATATAACACAATTCCGAGGATGTTAAGAGACTGGTGTGAGCCAGCGCGAGAATATAATAAAAGAAAAACAAAGAGGAATATGGTGGATAAATGCGTGTGTTAAAACAAATCTAACGGTTCGTAACGCTCCATATAATTTCTTCGTTTAACCCGCTCTTAACGCTGTCTAATGAGAAAATCCAATAAGTTTCTCTGCGTTTGCGCACCGTTTCATTCAATTGTCCAGGTTTAGATTTAATTTTTTCCAGGATACACCAGCGAAGATCTTGTTCGTCATGGTGTTTTTCCAAGCAATGAGTGACCAAGGGGGCAGATTCTTTTTTAGTTCGTATAGCTGACTTGTGTTCGCTATATCTCGTTCTAAATTCTCTACTGGTTTCCCCTATGTAAGCCAACTTACATGGACAAAATATGATGTAAATAATGTTACTACTTCTGCAATTGCTCAGGTCTCTCAATTTATATGATTTTCCCTTATAGTCAATGGTGTCTGTGACTATGGCAGTGTTGCAGGCATGGCATGATCCACATCTATGATTCCCCAAAATCAGGGGTAATCCGGTAAGAGTGGTCTGTGGGCATGTTTTACGGACATCTTGTCTGGTGTGTACTAACATGTTACGTACGTTTTTGTTCCTCCTATATGCTATGATAGGTGGTGAAAGTACCTCACCGTCGTGCACATTAAGAATTTTCCAATTTTTAGTAATGATGTTTTTGATTTTGTAATTCAATTGGGAATGATTGATGACACATACTGTCTCGTCTTCGGGGGCGTGAGTCTGGCCATTTAAGAGTGCCTCTCGGTTGTAATATTTGGCTCTTTTGAATGCTGTTCTGACTAATCGATGAGGGTAAGCTCGGGCCAGCAGACGTGTTTTTAAAGCATCCCCATGAATATAGAAATCATGTATTGAAGTGCAATTGCGTCTTATCCTAAGAAATTCTCCAAAAGGTATGGAGTCTTTCTGACAGGTGGGGTGAAAACTTTGATGTTGTAAAATGGTATTTTTTGCTGTGGGTTTGCGGTAGAAACTCACTGTTAATTTTTCTTCTGTACCTCGGATTACTATGTCCAGAAACTCAACTTGCACATTACTGGCATGTGAGGTGAATTTGAGATTCTGGTCACTGGCATTGAGCCAACTAATGAACTCTTCAAGTGTCTCATTATCGCCCTTCCAAACAAAGAAGATGTCGTCAATGAATCGCTTCCAGAGACCAACATTGTCAAAAAAGGGAGCTACTTCATTGAATACATGAGTGCGTTCCCATTTTCCCATGTATATGTTGGCTATGCTGGGAGCACATGATGCTCCCATGCTCGTGCCTTTCACTTGCTGATATGTGAGATTGTTGAACTCAAAGAAATTGTTCGTAAGAACTATTTCCAAGCACTGTAGTATGAAGGCATCTGGTCTGGTCCCCGGAGTTCTATTGAGAAGCAATTCTAATGCTTGTAAGGCTTGACGTTGAGGGATGTTTGTGTACAATTGTTCAATGTCAAGTGTCACCAGAATTTCCTTGTTTCGGTCAAACTGCGTACCTTTAATTTTCTCTATTATGTCGCCCGTATCTCGTATATAGGAATCATAATTCTTCGTGAGAGGGCACAAGAAGATATCGACGTATTTGGATAAGGGTTCTGTACTAGATCCAATCATGGAGATGATCGGTCTTAAGGGTGGGTCTATGACATTTTTGTGAGTTTTGGGAACTCCATATAGTGCTGGTATGGTAGGGCAGGATTTGTTCAAGAACTTATATTCCTGCTGACAAATAGAGCCTTGTTCATAGGCTCTTGTAGTGACATTCCAAATAGTTTGTTGGAGTTTACCCAACTCTCTAGGATGTGACTTACTGTAGTGTTCTGTTACTGCCAACATTGCTAGAATTTTTTCATTGTATTTCTGCTGATCCATGATTACGATACCTCCTCCCTTGTCACAAGGCTTAATAATGATATTCTTATTATTTTTGATGTTATTAAGTGCCTTGTGATCTGAGAGTGTTAAGTTGTGTTGTTTGTATGGAGGGACTTTGGTAATGCGTGATATTTCCTTTAATACTGTTTTTTTTAAAATATCCACCTCAGAACCCACCATAACAAGGGAGGGTGTGAAAGTGGATGGTGGTTTACAAGAAGAGAGATTGTCTTCTGCATCTTCTACTGACCTCTGCATAAAAAATTTGCGAAGTCTGATCTTTCTGAAGAAGGCGAAGATATCTTCATGTAGTTTAAAAGGATTAGGACCAGTACTTGGTACAAAGGACAGACCTCTCCCTAAAAATTTATCTCATCTGGGGTAAGGTATTCTGATGAAAGGTTGAAAATGGGTAACGTGTCTTTATTGATCATATGATGTGAGCCTGATCTACTTACGTCCTCCAATACTGCTGGTTGCAAGTTTTTAGGTACGGTTGTGGATGTTGAGGGGCCATAGATGTTTGTTGGTTCCCCCTGTCCTGTCCCCAACGTCTTGTTCTCCCATACTGTTGGCCTCGATGTAAAAAAGGAGACTGTCCTCTATAGGCTTGCTGATTTGTCTGCCTTCCTCTATATTGCCTATAATTATATTGGGGTTCCTCAGGGCCTTGGAAGTTGTCATTATCTGAATCGGATGAGTAAGTATCTGAGAAATTGATGACCGTTCTTCTATTGCTTCTGCCATGATTTTGATAAGTAACACCTTGGTTCCAATCTTGATAATAAGATTTTTCCAAATATGGGTAGGCCTTCTCTTGGGTGTACCACCTCACATCTTTCCTCTATTTCTCAGATTTTCTTTTGATTAGATAGTCTTCAAAATCTTTCATATCCGCATTCATTTTCTCTAGTCTTGTTTTTGCTTCTTCCAAGGCTGTAGCTGTTTTTAATTTATTTTCCAGTTCCTTGATTTCTTGACTTAGAGCAGACATAACTTCCCTAGCAGTTTCAATTATTAAAATCATCCAGTCCCTGGAGCAGCGGTTCGCAATAAGTGACCACCGCTCCAGGAACTTACGGATTTCAACAAAGAGTGCCGGAGCATTGCGGACCCTCAAGCCCGAGGGAATGACACCTGCTCGTAAATATCCCAGCATGAAATGGGCATGGGATTCCATTCTTTTCATTTTCTTTCTTAGATTTAGTAAGTTGTTCCATTCAGAATTGTCACCCATGAATGGTGTGGTCGGGTCTCCTGAGCACATAACTTGGCCTATAAGTGTGGAAAAGTCCTCGTCCAAGAACCCAAAAGTTTTGAGTCCTTCCATATTGTCGGAAGGTAGGTAAGGAAGGGTGTCAAAGACAACCCAGGAAGATTGTCAATGAAGAAAGACCAGTTTGTAAAACAAGGTTCAACAAAAGTGGCTAATGCTTATTCGTTACTAAATGAAAATCTCAGAACGTGCCTTGTTAGTATCTAAATAATAAATCAAATGTTACCAATAAATAAGTACACCCGAAATGTGTCCACATATACTAATACACCAACTCAAGAAATGTGAAGAGTTCACAATCCCACAGTTAAACAACTGTGAACACACTTGTAAATCCCTCACAAGCGATTAAGGTCTAGGAGTAAGAGGGGAAGGTAAACAGTAATATACAAAAAACTCCTCTCTGACCTATATTCCTTTTGTCCAAGATTTAATCAGTGCATGGGTTGACCAATAATTATAGGCCTAAATACTTTACATATTAAATCATTATTACAAAGACTTTTTGTTTTTTTATAAAAATATATTCTTTTTATTCATTTCACAATGTCATTTTTGTTATACATCAATCTTCATTATTTTCTAACATAAGATAAATCATTTTCTATTCAAGTAATCATATACACAAGTTTTTTCGGAATTTGTATGAAATCTGTGAGACATCAAACCCCTACTCAGCCAACGACTAATCAACGTTCAAGACCACACTCGTAACTCAAATACACTCTCATTCATACAACACACTTATACTTTGTGGGTATAGGGAGTATCAGAATATCAAGACATCTCCAGTAATTGGTTATGATGGAAATAACCTAGATAGGTCTGGGCGCACGTGGTCTACGCGCGTTTCGGTGGAAAGACAAGAATTGAACCACCTTCATCAGGACCTCGCCCAACTAGGGTACAGTGTCGTCAGACTTGTACAGAGTAGGGATACCCAAAAACATGACAAACAAATATGTATTACTTTATAATCAACCCATGCTTGATACAGTCATAATTTCAAAAACCAATAATGAGTGGTGTATTGAGCCCGAATGGTTGTCAAACCCTAAGGTAGAAAGAAAAAAGACACCAATAACAAAACTAATTGTTGTGCACTTTAATTCCTGAAACAAGTGATCAGCATTTATGTAGAGCAAGGAATAGTACAGGACCAAATGTACCCAGTGATCACCATCCGTATGCCAAAGAAAGAATGGCTGTGAATATAATATATACAGTGCATGTTAAAAATTAAAAGGTGTACGATCTTTAATCTATATCGGGTTGTTCTAAGATTCTATCCCTTACTCTTAAAGATCAGATAGGAATTTCGTTCTTCAGATTTCAACTGGAACAATATGGCACGTGGCGTCTGTTATGACAAGGGCAGACGCGATTTCTGAGAAAAAACGAACAATGGAAACAGTCGATATACTACCTATTTATTTTGAAGGTCAATTTGGTAAGTGGCCATTCTGAAAGAAGAATGCCATATATGAATGGTGGTAATACCAAATGGGTACGTAGGACTTGATTTCACTAACCTGACACTATGTTGAGGAGAAAGACGACAGTATGCTATGCATCATGGCATTCTAGAGATATAAGAAAAAAATTATTTTTCAGACATGTGCATTATAAGTTGCGCTTTGAATTTTGTTGCACTAGGCAATGCTCTATTTTGTAATGGTACTGGCGCAACTCTCAAATTGTCGCATACTCACTGGAATGTGGACTGAGTCCTCGAGTACTTAGACAGGTAAAATATCCCTGGTTCAAATTAGATGGATGTGCGGCAATTAATGGATTTTCTTAGATGTGCGCAGGAAAGGGCCTCCTAGGAAAAGAACATATAGTAGAAAAGTTGCCAGCGTGTTTTGAAACACGAAGGGGATGGATGCCCTCATATGTCCATCATTACAACTGCAATGGTCAATACAAGAAACAATCTATTACTCATTTACATCTGAACAAACGTCCAGTATTTATGTTCAAGGGAGTCTAGATAGTAAAGACCGGAGTAATCTGGGTAAGCCAAAGCTGCCCTGTCATAATAATACATAATATGATACATACTCTAGCCTAAATGCTACATGGGCAAAGAGTATCCTATTTATTGGTAAGCTAAGGAATGGTATACATATTCAACCAATGCCCTTTAAAACTGCCAAAATGTCTAATTATGATCTCCACTAACATGTGGGTACAGTATACTGTATAGGAGTGCCCAAAATGCGCATGAGGGCCTACGATACACATATGTGCCAGCATATCCATAGTTAGCAGCTATTCTCAAAATAAGTCCATGACCTGCGGTGGTAGTATATACCAGCGTATCGAAAGATAACAAAAGTTTTCAATGGGGGCTTCATACATATGAGGCTTTGCATACCCAGTACTATTAACAATTGTGCAGGACGAAAACGACTTCAGATATAGCAACGTTCTCAAGATTTTACGTACCGGGAAGACAAGGAAAGCTCTGTACCTAGTATAATGACTTTAGAGATGCCAACAAAATAAGTTTACAAATCAAAAGTCTGCTAGACGTAGAGAATTGCTACTCCGTTGTCATACGCTATATTGCCCACCACTTACTTAGGTCAATTCTTCTCTTCTGGATCAACAAACGTCTCTCCTGGATCAACAAACGTCTCTCGCAGCGTCTCAAAGAGTCCGTAATTCAGTTGTTGAAATCCAAGCCTTAAAAAGGGAACGCCGCGCATGCGTGTAGAATGTCCGACCTAATACGTGAGGTCAGAACGTGCTAATGGTCATAGAAAGTGGACTGCGGAAGTAGGATACAACAGTCACATGAGTTGTAATTCTTACGAGCGATCAAATAGGTATAGAAATAAGACTGTATGATTATACGGTGCCTCACTAGTCATGGAAGTGGGACTACAGCAATAAAGAACAAGCCTACACGTTGATAGTATCATTGGACCAAAACGCATTGATGGTAAAAGATGGAACTATGTATTTAACTTATGGAATCCCCATATGGATACATATATAGACATAAGAATGGGATACGGTTTAAATATGGACCTGACATTTGACCCCATCCCTGATAGTATACGAAGGTTAGACAGATAATCTATGTTAAAAGAATACCGATAAATAGGGCATGAAATTCTATAATATCTCACAAGGACAAATATGTAGCCATATTGTGGTATGCAAGGCAAGATAGCCGTAACTATCGAAAAAGGCCTTTCATCCTCATATGTTATTGCAAGTTATTGCCCATGATAGTATAAGACTACGAGATGGATTGTTCAGTACAGTAAGACCGCTGTTATTGTACAAAATATATATAACAAAATTCCGAGGATGTTAAGAGACTGGTGTGAGCCAGCACGAGAATATAATAAAAGAAAAACAAAGAGGAATATGGTTGATAAATGCGTGTGTTAAAACAAATCTAACGGTTCGTAACGTTCCATATAATTTCTTCGTTTAACCCGCTCTTAACGCTGTCTAATGAGAAAATCCAATAAGTTTCTCTGCGTTTGCGCACCGTTTCATTCAATTGTCCAGGTTTAGATTTAATTTTTTCCAGGATACACCAGCGAAGAACTTGTTCGTCATGGTGTTTTTCCAAGCAATGAGTGACCAAGGGGGCAGATACTTTTTTAGTTCGTATAGCTGACTTGTGTTCGGTATATCTCGTTCTAAATTCTCTACTGGTTTCCCCTATGTAGGCCAACTTACATGGACAAAATATGATGTAAATAATGTTACTACTTCTGCAATTGCTCAGGTCTCTCAATTTATATGATTTTCCCTTATAGTCAATAGTGTCTGTGACTATGGCAGTGTTGCAGGCATGGCATGATCCACATCTATGTTTCCCCAAAATCGGGGGTAATCCGGTAAGAGTGGTCTGTGGGCATGTTTTACGGACATCTTGTCTGGTGTGTACTAACATGTCACGTAAGTTTTTGTTCCTCCTATATGCTATGATAGGTGGTGAAAATACCTCAACGTCGTGCACATTAAGAATTTTCCAATTTTTAGTAATGATGTTTTTGATTTTGTAATTCAATTGGGAATGATTGATGACACATACTGTCTGGTCTTTGGGGGGGCGAGTCTGGCCATTTAAGAGTGCCTCTCGGTTGTAATATTTGGCTCTTTTGAATGCTGTTCTGACTAATCGATGAGGGTAACCTCGGGCCAGCAGACGTGTTTTTAAAGCATCCCCATGAATATGGAAATCTTGGATTGAAGTGCAATTGCTTCTTATCCTAAGAAATTCTCCAAAAGGTATGGAGTCTTTCTGACAGGTGGGGTTTAAAAACTTTGATGTTGTAAAATGGTATTTTTTGCTGTGGGTTTGCGGTAGAAACTCACTGTTAATTTTTCTTCTGTACCTCGGATTACTATGTCCAGAAACTCAACTTGCAAATTACTGGCATGTGAGGTGAATTTGAGATTCTGGTCACTGGCATTGAGCCAACCAATGAACTCTTCAAGTGTCTCATTATCGCCCTTCCAAACAAAGAAGATGTCGTCAATGAATCGCTTCCAGAGACCAACATTTTCAAAAAAGGGAGCTACTTCAATGAATACATGAGTGCGTTCCCATTCTCCCATGTATATGTTGGCTATGCTGGGAGCACATGATGCTCCCATGCTCGTGCCTTTCACTTGCTGATATGTGAGATTGTTGAACTCAAAGAAATTGTTCGTAAGAATTATTTCCAAGCACTGTAGTATGAAGGCATCTGGTCTGGTCCCCGGAGTTCTATTGAGAAGCGATTCTACTGCTTGTAAGGCTTGACGTTGAGGGATGTTTGTGTACAATTGTTCAATGTCAAGTGTCACCAAAATTTCCTTGTTTGGGTCAAACGGCGTACCTTCAATTTTCTCTATAATGTCGCCCGTATCTCGTATATAGGAATCATAATTCTTCATGAGAGGGCACAAGAAGGTATCGACGTATTTGGATAAGGGTTCTGTACTAGATCCAATCATGGAGATGATCGGTCTTAAGGGTGGGTCTATGACATTTTTGTGAGTTTTGGGAACTCCATATAGTGCTGGTATGGTAGGGCAGGATTTGTTCAAGAACTTATATTCCTGCTGACAAATAGAGCCTTGTTCATAGGCTCTTGTAGTGACATTCCGAATAGTTTGTTGGAGTTTACCCAACTCTCTAGGATGTGACTTACTGTAGTGTTCTGTTACTGCCAACATGGCTAGAATTTTTTCATTGTATTTCTGCTGATCCATGATTACGATACCTCCTCCCTTGTCACAAGGCTTAATAATGATATTCTTATTATTTTTGATGTTATTAAGTGCCTTGTGATCTGAGATTGTTAAGTTGTGTTGTTTGTATGGAGGGACTTTGGTAATGCGTGATATTTCCTTTAATACTGTTTTTTCAAAAATATCCACCTCAGAACCCACCATATCAAGGGTAGGTGTGAAAGTGGATGGTGGTTTACAAGAAGAGAGATTTTCTTCTGCATCTTCTACTGACCTCTGCATAAAAAATTTGCGAAGTCTGATCTTTCTGAAGAAGGCGAAGGTATCTTCATGTAGTTTAAAAGGATTAGGACCAGTACTTGGTACAAAGGACAGACAGAAAATGATTTATCTTATGTTAGAAAATAATGAAGATTGATGTATAACAAAAATGACATTGTGAAATGAATAAAAAGAATATATTTTTATAAAAAAACAAAAAGTCTTTGTAATAATGATTTAATATGTAAAGCATTTAGGCCTATAATTATTGGTCAACCCATGCACTGATTAAATCTTGGACAAAACGAATATAGGTCAGAGAGGAGTTTTTTGTATATTATAGGTCAGTGACCTTGCATCGCAGCACATCAGGGGACAAGGAGATGGCCACCAGGCAATAGGTTTCGCATTTGCACGAGTTTGAGCTATTGGCATTGTAAATGACACTGCCTTTTATTTATGTTTTGGTTTTTAATACATAAATAAAAGGACTCGTCATTTACAATACCAATAGCCTAAACTCGCGTAAATGCGAGACCTATTGCATTGCAAATGCTTGTTAAAATAGATGTTGTTTCTGGTCCTCTGCTCATCTTGCTCCTGCTCATTCCCCCTCCGAATCAATGTCCCCTGCAAGTCTTCTCTCCGCACAGTGTCCATGGAGCACTGCACAACTCTGGCACAATTGGGTATTTTCCCTTAATAGTAAAGAATTAGATCTTAAATAATCTTTCTGTTTTGTCCAATATGTGCTAGCGATTGCATGCACTGCTGAATCTCTAGTTTTGCTACTTATGCAGGGTAAAATGTGCTTAAAAGCCCCTGGTTTGGGGGTTTTAGGAGATAATTTTCCTTTTCCTTCTGAGACACTGTCCTATTTATTTTAGTTTTTTCTTTTCTCGTAAGATGGTGTCTGTACTCTTTATGAGTCTTGCATTTAGATTCCAGAGGGGTTTTACTGCTCAATTAGGATTTGTAAGATCTCTGATTTCTGATTTTGTTCTCTATATCTGAGCCTTCATAGCATTTACTGCATTTCTCTCTATTGCATATTTTGAGACTTAATATTAAACAATAACACACTTTAACTTGTATTGCTCTGGAACTCAGTTATTGAGTGTTCTCTGTTGCTATCTGATTTTACTTTGCTAAATTATTGTGCCTGATGTTGTGGAATGTGGTGACTCTTATTCCAAGATAAAGGGAGGAAGACCTGAACTCCCAGGGTTGCTTTTTGGAGTGTTCAAAATATTGGGGTTCAGTGAATTATTGGGTTTGGGGTTCCCACAGTATGACCTGTTGACAACTCATATACATTTACCACTTGTTAGACCTGACATCCTTATGGTGGTGTTTTCTCAGACATTTTGCCTTTTACCTCTTGTTTTGTTGATTCTCTTTGGGTTGGCCTTGGGACGCTGAGCGCTCTACCACTTCTAACCAGTGCTAAAGTGCATGTGCTTCTTCCTAAACATGATGAGATTGGTGTATAGCTGATTGTCATATTTGAATTACTGGTAAGTCCTTTGTAAAGTGGTATACCATATACCCAGGACCTGCATTTCAAATGCTACTAGTGGGCCTGAAATAGCTATGATGAAGAACTTCTTCCTATTCCAAAGTGAGTTTTTCCTACAAACAAAGGGAGTGGCCATGGGTGCAGCCTTCGCCCCTGTCAGGTATACCAAGCACTCTTACCTGAAGTCTCCAAACTCTTACCTGTAAGGTGCTTGGTGATGTTTTGCAGAGACGCTATGGGCCAAACTCCCTATAACTCTATTCAGTAACCAAAGATTTTACATTACACTCTTCAGGTTGACTATAGGATTTAAGGGAGGAGGGCCGGAATCGACGCTAATGAACTTCCTGTAGTCGACCTGCGAGACAACAAGAAGATTCCTTAGCTAATGTATTCTGCACTCTAATAGTCTATAAGCACTATACTTTAGTTTTTATTCTGAGTAGTGTTGTGTATTTTCTTGTAATTAAGTTCCTACCTGCGATTCTACAAGGTAAGGCTTCGCGTCCAGGAAGTAGTTGCGAGATGATAGGAGTCCGATGTTCTTCCCCTTTTCTCTGTTAGACGTGTATTAGACGTGTATACTTCAAGCAGTAAGATGTGGGATTTCTGCGAGCAAACAATTATCACAATTAACAGTCTGTACCACAAACAAGTGACTCTACCACTCTTTTCTAGTTTTTTTTATACTATCACCTTGTTTACCTTACTGTGCAACCTTCCTGTTCTTTCGTTGTTTTTTCACTATGCGTCTTCTAAATCAGAAACAAATAAAACATGCAAAAATATACATTCCTAAAACTGTTATAACATTGTTCGCAAAAGCCCCAAGTACTGATTCCTCTTTAGAAATCAATATGTCCAAAAATTTGTAAAGTCTTTACTAAGAAGTCTTTCTTGCGATGGGCGCCAAGAGCATTAGTAAGATTGATTCACTTAACTTAATGTTCCTTTTCTTTCAGGTTGCAGCATGCTGAGAAATGGAAGATTCAGGAAGCAGGAGTGAAGTCTCGAGGAGCTGGAGCGCTTTGAAAGAAGGTGAGTGAAGAACGAGTTCAGCGCGATGTTTTCCCGATGCTGGAACAGAAGGCTAAGCACCTTCCAGAGCCTGGGTGTGGCTTAAATACTCCAGCCACACCCAGAGACGTCCGTTGATAGGAACACAAGGAGCGCGTGTGCGTGCTCACGCGCCGTGAGGAGCAACGCGAAGGAAACTGAATCGGAGTTTCCTGCTCTCGCGCCGTGTTCTATTTACACAGACGCGAGGCAGGCTGACATTATACGGGCGCTTGTTAAACCAATGCGTTTTGTTCCGTATTCTGTCCATGACATCCGCGATGCGAGCGGAGCCCAAGCATATAATAAAACTGCATGAAAACAAACATTGGTAAAAGCAAGTTACAATAGCAATAACAACAGCAATCACCTCTACTGTTGCACAATCACAAACACTAGTAAAAGCACCTACATCTTTGGAGTGCAGGATGCACGGGATAGGGGTGGGTTTTCTACTGGGAACATGTTGTGGATTCATGACAGTATGTTATGGATTCATGACAGTACCCCCCTCGTAGAATCCCCCCTAAAACTCCGGGAATAGGTTTTGGTTTCTCAGGATACCGAGCATGAAATCGTTTCAACAACTTAGGAGCGTTTTGTAAATTGGCCAGGGGTTCCCAAGAACGTTCCTCTGGACCGTATCCTTTCCAGTCTACAAGATAAAACAATTTGTTCTTAATGCGTTTAGAATCCAGAACTGCTTTCACCTCAAACTCTGGAACTCCTTCTACTTCAATGGCTGATGGTCCAGCCGTGAGTCTAGTGTTGGAATTAAATGGTTTTACTAAGGAAACGTGAAAGACTGGATGAAACTGATATCTAGATGGAAGAGTCAATTTTACACTGACAGGATTAATAATTTTTTCTATTTCAAAAGGACCAATAAAACGAGGACGAAACGCTTTATGACTTTTAATTCTTAAGTTTTTGGTAGATAACCAAACCTTGTCTCCTACTGTATAGGAAGGATTTTCTGTCCTATGTTTATCAGCAAACCTTTTTTGAGATTCTTTTGCTTGAGCTAGAGATACCTGTGCTTGTTGTTGTATTGTTACTAAGCGAGTTACAAAGTCTGTGACAGACGGGATGTCACTTCGTACCGTATTTAAATCCATGGTGTCTTTGGGATGGAAACCATGATTACAAAAAAAAGGAGACATCCCTATAGCAGAATGTTCTGAATTATTGTACGCAAATTCCATAGCCCACAAAATATCAGACCACTCTTGGTCACTGGTAGTTAACATACATCTTAGAAATTGTTCAATGGTTTGATTTGTGCGTTCCGTTAAACCATCAGTTTGAGGATGATAACTGGACGAAGTTCGCACTTCCATGTTCAAAGATTTCCCTAAATGTCGCCAAAAGTGTGAAACGAATTGTGGCCCTCTGTCCGAAAGCACAATAGATGGTATCCCATGTAACTTCACTATTTCTTTGGCAAAAATGTTAGCTAACTCTAATGCAGAAGGAAGTTTATTAAGTGGGATGAAATGAGCTTCTCGCGAAAACTGATCTATAACTGTTAAAATTGTGGTAAAACCTGCTTTCGTACGAGGTAACTCCACTATGAAATCCAAAGAAACAGTGTGCCAAGGTTGAGGAGGTACAGGTAGGGGTAAAAGCAACCCACTGGGAGCATGATGAGTAGTTTTGTTTTGAATACAAATAGAACATGTAGTGACATAATCTTGAATATCTTTGAACATGGTAGGCCACCAATAGTTTCTCTTGATTATCTGGTACATTTTAGTGATCCCTGGATGAACAGACAACAAAGAATCATGATATGTTTCCAGAATACGTCTTTGGATAGATACAGTGGGTACAAAAACTTGGTCGCTCATGTACAACAAGTCATTTCTCCATTGTAGTGAAGGATATTTGACGCTCCAAACTTCTTTGGACTGAGTTTTAAGTGCCACTGTAATATCTGGTAACAAATTAGTGTCTAAAAGGCCAATGTGAAAACATTCTGCAGGAATTATTGATTGTATCTTTTCGTGTCTTGAATTCAAATCATCACTTATACCTATGCGAGATAAAGCATCCGCTTTCTTATTGTCTTTTCCTGGGCGATAAGTGATAATAAAGTCATAATCATTAAAGAACTGCGACCAGCGCAATTGGCGAGCTGACAAAGCCTTGACAGATTTTAAAGACTGTAAATTCCGGTGATCAGTGTATATAGTTACAGGATGTCTGGCACCTAACAGATAATGACGCCATTCTTCAAATACAGCTTTTATAGCTAATAATTCCCGATCAGCAATGGCATAATTTTGTTCTGTGGGAGACAATTTCCTTGAATAATATGCAATAGGATGCATTTGGCCTGTACTTTTGTCCCTTTGAGATAAAATACCTCCTATGGCATATTGTGAAGCGTCCGCTTCAACAATGAACGGTTGGGCTGGATCTGGATGTTTTAAAACAGGGGCAGAAGTAAATTGATCTTTTAAGGTGCGAAAGGCTTTTTCAGCTTCTGACGTCCAATCAAACTTGGTATTTTTTCTCAACAACTTTGTGATGGGGGTAACAATGTTGGAAAAATTGTCGATAAAACGCCTGTAAAAATTGGCGAACCCCAAGAAACTTTGTACCTGTTTGATGGTGGTGGGACTAGGCCATTCTGTGATTGCTTTAATTTTTTTTGGATCCATTTCAATCCCAGAAGGACTAAGGATATTGCCTAAAAAATCTACAGTTGTTACATGGAACATACTTTTTTCCAATTTTACAAATAAGGAATTGTCTAAAAGCTGTTGAAGAATGGCTCTTACCTGTTTTACATGATCAGATTTGTTCTTTGAATAAATGAGTATATCATCTATATAAACAACACAACAAATGTCCAAAAAGTCCCTTAATACCTCATTTATAAAAAACTGAAATGCTGCGGGGGCATTACAAAGTCCGAAGGGCATGACCTGGTATTCATATAAACCAAATTTGGTGCGGAAGGCCGTCTTCCATTCATCGCCCTCTCGGACTCTCACCAAGTGATATGCACCCCGTAGATCTAGTTTTGTATAAATGGTTGCATCTTTAATTTGATCAAGTAATGTTGGGATCAATGGTAAAGGATACCTATTCTTCACTGTCACATTATTGATGGCTCTATAATCAATCCACGTACGTAACTCTCCCCCTTTTTTAGGAATGAAAAAGAGAGGAGAAGAGACTGGGGACTTTGAATGCCGTATAAAACCGTTCTGTAAATATTCATCAAGATAGTCTCGTAGATGCTCATTCTCCTTTTCTGTTAGTGCGTAAATGCGACTACATGGTAGGGTCGCACCAGGTACCAGATCTATTTGACAATCATAATCCCTATGGGGCGGCAAGGTATTGGCCTTTTTTTTGTCAAACACATCTATCAGATCGTTATATTCTTCTGGAACTCCATCAACAATTAAAATACTTTTTGATTCCTTTGGAAAATCATAACCCTGTATCAGGAGTTCAGTGTCAGAATTATTTCGTAAACAAATAGTGTGACAAAAGTCAGATTTAAACAATATAGTACGATGTGTCCAATCTATGTAGGGATTATGAAGCACTAACCATGGTATGCCTAAAATTAACCGAAACTGAGGAGCATCAATTATATCAAAACTTATATCCTCAGTGTGTTTAGAGGCACACGTCATAGTTAACAACTCAGTATGGTATTGAATGGGGCCAGAAGTTAACTCTTTCCCATCAACGGCTCGTACTATTTCAGGCGTCTCTTTTATGATTTTCCTCAATTTCAATTCAGAAAACAACTGAGTGTCCACAAAATTACCTGTAGCCCCAGAATCAATCAATGCATCTATTGACCATGTTTTAGTTTTATCTCTTTGGGACTGTAAGAAAACCTTGATACTTAGATGACAATGCGAAGTGACAGGATTTGTAGAGGCCAAACTGGTTTGAACACTCGATAAAATGACCTCGCTATCTATCTAGTTTTTTAGTTTTCCGACTGCTGTGTAGCTGCAACCTCTGTAGTTTTTGTTTTAGGTCTATTAGGTCGAGTTGGGCATTCTTTTACAAAATGTCCCTTCTTAAAACAATAAAGACATTGGTTTAACTTACGGCGCTTCTCTTTCTCTTCGGTAGTTAAAGGCCCTCTAATGGTTCCAATTTGCATTGGTTCCACCAAATCTAATTTAGCAGATGACTCATTTTTTATGATAGGTCTGTCTTTAAATGAATACATCCTATGATCTAATTTCCCCCTCTCACCCTTTCTCTCGGCAATGCGATGATTCAATTTTACAACCAAATCTATGAATTCTTCGCTATTGGTAGGGGGGTCCAGGATTTGAGTGACCATATCCTTTAGGTCGTCTTTCAAACCTCGATAAAATAAGGATACACGTTTCTCCTCTGGCCACTCTGCTTCAATTACCAATCTATTAAATGTTGATATATAATGAAGAAGGTCTGACGATCCCTGTTTTAAATTTAATAGTTCATGATCTGCCGATTGCACAAACACATGTTTTGCAAATAATTTTTTCATAGTATCTTTAAATTGTCGTAGATCATACAAAATTGGATCGTTTCTTTCTACATAAGGTACAGACCATAAAGCTGCATCCCCTCCTAGGTAAGATAAAATAAAAGCAACTTTAGACGAATCATCAGGAAAAGCAGTGGGTTTTGCCACAAAATGCAAATGACACTGATTTAAAAATATGGTAAATTTGTTACAATCGCCATGAAATCTTTCTGGGGGTGCCAGAGGAACTGAGACCGGTGTAACTACTTGAATTTGAGTAGGCATTGTAGACGAAGCAGTGGATGTCCCACTAAACGCGGTTTGCAAGGTTGGTTGAAAAGTTGGTGGCTTTAACAACGGTTTTTTCAAGGAAGGAAAAGACCATTGAGATGCACTAGATGATTGCACTTGAGATTGTAGCGCCGAAATATCTCTACGCAATTCTGCGTTTTCGGATTTAATATCTGTTAACATAGCAGCTATGTCCTGCAAGGATATCTGTGAGGCTTGATCCATAGCGTCTGGGCGAAACAGATTACGTGGGCTTAGCCTTCTGTCAGGTATACCAAGCACTCTTACCTGAAGTCTCCAAACTCTTACCTGTAAGGTGCTTGGTGATGTTTCGCAGAGACGCTATGGGCCAAACTCCCTATAACTCTATTCAGTAACCACAGATTTTACATTACACTCTTCAGGTTGACTATAGGATTTAAGGGAGGAGGGCCGGAATCGACGCTAATGAAGTTCCTGTAGTCGACCTGCGAGACAACAAGAAGATTCCTTAGCTAATGTATTCTGCACTCTAATAGTCTATAAGCACTATACTTTAGTTTTTATTCTGAGTAGTGTTGTGTATTTTCTTGTAATTAAGTTCCTACCTGCGATTCTACAAGGTAAGGCTTCGCGTCCAGGAAGTAGTTGCGAGATGATAGGAGTCCGATGTTCTTCCCCTTTTCTCTGTTAGACGTGTATTAGACGTGTATACTTCAAGCAGTAAGATGTGGGATTTCTGCGAGCAAACAATTATCACAATTAACAGTCTGTACCACAAACAAGTGACTCTACCACTCTTTTCTATTTTTTTTTATACTATCACCTTGTTTACCTTACTGTGCAACCTTCCTGTTCTTTCGTTGTTTTTTCACTATGCGTCTTCTAAATCAGAAACAAATAAAACATGCAAAAATATACATTCCTAAAACTGTTATAACATTGTTCGCAAAAGCCCCAAGTACTGATTCCTCTTTAGAAATCAATATGTCCAAAAATTTGTAAAGTCTTTACTAAGAAGTCTTTCTTGCGATGGGCGCCAAGAGCATTAGTAAGATTGATTCACTTAACTTAATGTTCCTTTTCTTTCAGGTTGCAGCATGCTGAGAAATGGAAGATTCAGGAAGCAGGAGTGAAGTCTCGAGGAGCTGGAGCGCTTTGAAAGAAGGTGAGTGAAGAACGAGTTCAGCGCGATGTTTTCCCGATGCTGGAACAGAAGGCTAAGCACCTTCCAGAGCCTGGGTGTGGCTTAAATACTCCAGCCACACCCAGAGACGTCCGTTGATAGGAACGCAAGGAGCGCGTGTGCGTGCTCACGCGCCGTGAGGAGCAACGCGAAGGAAACTGAATCGGAGTTTCCTGCTCTCGCGCCGTGTTCTATTTACACAGACGCGAGGCAGGCTGACAGTATACGGGCGCTTGTTAAACCAATGCGTTTTGTTCCGTATTCTTTCCATGACATCCGCGATGCGAGCGGAGCCCAAGCATATGATAAAACTGCATGAAAACAAACATTGGTAAAAGCAAGTTACAATAGCAATAACAACAGCAATCACCTCTACTGTTGCACAATCACAAACACTAGTAAAAGCACCTTCATCTTTGGAGTGCAGGATGCACGGGATAGGGGTGGGTTTTCTACTGGGAACATGTTGTGGATTCATGACAGTATGTTATGGATTCATGACAGCCCCAGATCTGGCCATCCTTTTTATGGATGATTTTGAAGAACAATTCATCATTAACCAGCCAAACCCGTATAAAGCTAGGGTGACACAGTGGTGCCGCTACATAGATGATGTCCTACTGATCTGGACGGGAGATGAGACAGACCTCCAAGATTTCTTTGAATGGCTCAACACTAGATCCTCTGACATAAAATTTACCATCAACTGGCATAAAAATGCCATGGCCTTTCTAGACTTTGACATTAAATTGGATAATGACCATCTATACACCACACTCTACAGAAAACCAGCTGAGCAGAACACAGTGTTGAGGTATTCCAGCCACCATACAAGAGGCCTTCGCAATAACCTACCATTTGGGCAATTCCTCCGAATTTGAAGAAATTGTTCTCTTAAAGAAGATTTCTTTAGAGAATCAGACGATCTGATCAACTGTTTCATTGAACGAGGATATCACAAAAGGCTAGTCAAACGGGCAAGAAAGAGAGCCTGGTACTATGACTGAGATGCACTCCTCGCACCCAAACAACATCCTACAGATATATCAAGGATGATATGCGTAACCACATTCTGCACCAGGAGTAACGAAATAAGGAGGATCATCAAAGGACACTGGAATCTCATATCAGACGATCTCGATATCCCTGATCCCCCACTACACACCTTCAGAAAAGCAAAGAGCGTAAGAGACCATGTGGTCCAGTCTCTGTTAGACACACCTTTGCAACCCACCATCCAAACACTCTGGAACCTACCAGAAGCAGTGGGACATTTCAAATGCACCAAATGCAAAGCATGTAAGCTGACCATCAAGACCAAGACATTCTGTTACAAACAGCACACCATCAACTTAAAAGTACATTCCAATTGGAACACAACTGATGTGATCTACAGCATTTTATGCCCTTGTAATGAGTTGCATATTGGCCAGACAAAACAAAAAGTCAAAACAAGGATACTACAACACTGTTGTAGGATTAGGTGCGGCACAGCAGGCGCACCAATTGTGGAACATTTCACCGCTAAATCACACAAACCAAAATCACATTTTGTGATACAGGGTGCGCTACGAAATTCGTTTTATTTATTTAATTGTTTACTTACCTCCAATTATCCATGTTCCGGTGTTTAGTACCCCCCACCCTGCCCCTCCCCCGCCCCGCCTTTCCGCCCCATGGAACTCCCTCCACGGACCGCTGCTGATAAATGGGATGTTTAACCGCGAGCTCATTCTGGCAGCAGAATTCGAGCCGGACGGTTGGAATCCATGGTGAGGCAGCCACAGCATGAGTAGCGCTTTTTGTTTTTGTTTTTTCACCTAGCGGACCTTTAATAATGCACTTCAAGTAGATAGTCTTTACTTTTAAGAACAATAAGGGAATTTTTACGCACAATTTTGTGACAGGCTTCCAAGTCATATCACAGACTAGCTATCCTGGGTCTTTTGAATTATGGACTTTTCCGTCACCATGCACCCTTTTAGCGAGCACGATCATGTAGGCCTACTGTATGTTGTCTGACACTATGACGAGATCGGCCCTAAGCCAACATCCGCCTTGTCCTTTGCCCTCCACACTTGAGAGCACAGGGAGATTTTTACATCATCAAGTGACTTCTCCCGGAAGACAGTTATTTTAGTTTTACGTGTGCCCAGACATTTTCTCAATGTAGAGTCTTCTTAGAGATTTTTCTCTTTAATCCCGCACCAGATTTGCTTTTGACGCACACCCTCTCTGTCCTTTGTTATCCTTTCAGATATATATCTTTGAACAGCTTAGCATCAATTGACCAATAGTTCACCACCGAGTACACGCACGTTGAGCCGTACCTTCCCCGTTCCCATACGGTAAGTGCCTATCCGGCAGGGGTATTACATTCAGCATTTCTGTGTCTTGATTCACTCTTTGGTTTATATTCTAATATGTGTTTTCTCTGTATTTTGGAGCTCCGTTGAGCCCTATTTCTATAATACTGCCCAGCCCACAGATACACGCTGGATGCAAAATTAGGTAATCTTTACCTTTGTTTAGCTGCATTCACAATCCCCGCTTTTTAGATACCAGGCCCCCCTAATCACAGACTATCATTTTGCCTCTAGATCCTCCCTATCCTCACAGGCCCTAAGGCTGGATTCACCTAGCTAATTTCATAGGGGTCGAAACGTTGACTACAACTAGCTCACAAGCCTTGACAACTGTAAATCAATCAACAGTGCTCATGGAACGCTATGTGTTATATTGGAACAACTGATCTTTGTTAGGCTGGATCAGTACCTTTATGAAAATGTGATGGATTTATGTCACACTACCTTTTCCTTGTCCACCCTCCTCACAGTTTCACTTTGACCAACAGCACTTCATTTCCCTTTTCCCGCCCCTGAGCACCTTTTTCGAAAATATTGGAATCATCTGATGATGAAAGAGCAAGAGTGTTGCCAAATCAGAATTGCATATTCATGTTTATAATAAATTGCATTCCTTGCAAAATCTTCAACGTGGTATTGTGAATGCTACTTTAATTTTAATTTTGCTTTCTTAAATTTTTGTTGCTACTGTGACCATTTCTCTATTGTACCACGATACTGACCCGGGTCTTGTAGCCTTTCGGGTATCCCCATTTATACAAAACACTAGTGAACCTGAAGCACTGATTGTGCCACCCACAAAAGTAGCCTTTCATACCTGTCTCAGGCCTGCCATTGCAGCACCTGTGTGCGCCATTTACTTCCACTTCAACTTGCCATTTAAAGCTACTTGCTGAGCCTAAAAGCTCCCGTTTTATTACATATAAGTCAACCTTAAGGTAGGTCCTAAGAACAGGGTGCAGTGTGAGTAAAAGGTAGGAAATGTATCAGTGTATTTTACATGTCCTGGTAGAGACAAACACCCAGAATCGTTTTTCACTACTGTGAATCCTAGTCCTCTCATAGGAAACCATTAGGAATTGCTTAATCTAACCTTAAACTGTAATTCCTGATTGCAAAGGAGCGGCTGCTTTATGTTTTATATCGTTAGATTGGTAATGACAAATACTCTCTACTGGTAAAGTTGGATTTGACATTACTTTTTTAGGAGTGCCACTTTTAAAAATTGGGCAGTTCTCTGTGCTTAGCTCTTTGTGTGCCTTCCAGTCTGTCTCCAATAGACATCTGTGTTTGGGTGACAGTTACACTTTTTACACTACCTCTAGACAGGCCCAGGATACTTCAGGGCATCTGAATTCATCTGCATAGTAACGGGTCTACCTGGGCAAGATGGAAGGGTAGGAGCTGATGCCTACCCTCCAATAGGTAGTGTTCTGTCCTCACACAAAGTACAGATCAACTCCCACAGGTTGCCAGCCAGATAGGACTGTTCTGAAAAGGAATCTTTACACTTCAAAGACTTTCCATTTAAGTCATCCCCACTTCAAAGGTTCTTTTTAGTACCCCTTCTCACTTATTTAGTTTTGGGTCCTGAGGAGGGGCTGCCTCTTTGCTAACTGCTCTGCTGTGTTGGCCTGCTGCCTGCTGATTGCCGTGCTGAAAAAATATTACCTTCCTATGCTTAATAATAAATTCACAAATATTAAGAACACAAACATCGTTGTTAAAAATATTGATTTTTACTTATATAAAAAACACAAATATCGGAAACCAAAATAATGTCACCTTAAATAAAAATATAATGTGTCAAAAACATCACCTCACAGAATATCGACCACAACAATATCATCAAAATAATTAAATTATTATTAATAAACAGAAAAAAAGACTTATGTTAAACAAAATCTAACAATAAATACAAAAAATATATACACCTGTTTGATATATTACATCACTAAAATATTTATAATTCAACCAAATAAAATATATAACTACATACATAACAATATGTAAGGAATATTGCATGTTCACACCCCTCCCCCCCCCCATTTTTGGAAAGATGCTTCTTGTTTTTCAACTCTGAGAGTTCACTGAGGCCTGCTAACCAGACCTCAATTCCAGTGTGCTATCCCTATACAGAAGATATATGAAATTGCATACACCAAAATGGCAAGTGCTGATTTACTTATAAGACTCTAGTCCAATCCGATCCAATCCAAAAGGCTTTATTTGTATAACATCCTATCCGTAAAAGTAAAGAATGTACAAGGATTAAAATCACAATAAAGCAATTAAATAGCATGATCAAAATTCATAGTATAGCAAACAGGAAGAATAGTGAAAACAATTACAGTGACCTGTTTGAAGATACAAGGTGTTAAAAACAAAGTGCAAATGTGCTTCACTGGTTACACATTGATTTACGGACCCCTGTGGCTATTCGCAAAAAAGTACCAACACGCATAGTCAATTAATCATTTTCCAGTTTGAGTATGCAGCTAAGGGCATCTACTAGTTGAATGGGTGACAATTTTTGAAAGAATGGGATTAGCAGCCATTGTGCATATTTTGTGCGGTACTTACAAAAGAATCAAAAGTGTAAACGTGTTTGTCTGCTCTGTCCATCGCATTGGCTGGGAATCAAGTTTTGCATTATAACCAAGGGGAAAACAGAGAAAATATTTTACAGTTCCAGCTCTTACACGAAAAAGATGTCATCTCTCCCAATGCGACATCGGTAATGTGATATAGCTAGGCAAGCAGTGTTCAGTTCACTTAATGTATATAAAATTAGCAATGGTTTGTTTCTTTAATTCCCTCTCTAATCTCTCGGCGCTATAAGGTGTATACAGTGCTGACCTAAGAACTTTTTTATCTACATTCTCAGCTGTATTTGGGTTTAAAAACAATCCTTCAAATTTAACACTTTTAAGACTTTTATTAACCCCAGCAAGCCATGAGATGTCCATGCCTTTCTCACAACTAATACAGTCATCTATTCTCTCCCTAGTGAGAGATGCTGCAGGGTTTTTCATTATAGCTAGCCAAAACAATGCGGGTCGTGCCCTTATAAAATCTTCGATGTAACTTAGTTTTAGTTCACTATGGCATATATACTGAGGAGTGGAGATTGGTGCGCCCAAAAGGTTTTTGCAGAATCTATTTTCCTCTAATTGGACACTAGAGCTTTTAGCAATACCCCAACCCTCTGCACTGTAGGTTGCTATTGGTATGCACTGTGATTTAAAAATCTTTAGGATTGCTGAAATTGCCCCTGATCTTTTTAGGCGGGGAAGGCTGAGGCTAGAGTTAGTGGCCTTTGAGAACTTATTCTTACAAAACACCATGGGGCAGATTTATGTTTCCTGGCGCATCCCTGCAAATCAGCAGGGATGCGCCAGGAAAGATGCGTCACGCAAGTTTACCCTTGCGCCACCACAGATGCGCCGCATTTACAATGCAGCACATCGTGGCGCAAGGATAAACAGATGTGTGACGCATCTGATGGCGTAAGGGCGGCACATTGCTGGAGTCGTGTCGCAAGCACGGCGCAACTCCAGCAATGTTTAGGGGCTGCCCATACCTTACATGCTGCGTCATGCCTTACGCCTGCTTCAAGCAGGCGCAAGGGTTTGAAGCAGCAGCGTCGGAAAAGTGACTGAGTGAAATCTTGTAGATTTCACTGCGTCACTTTTCCGAGGCTTTTTCCGCTGGAACGCCCACCCTGCATACATTAAACCTGACGCAGGTTTAATGTGGCGCAGGGCTTTACACCGTGACGCATCTCCATAGATGCGTCACAATGTAAATGGGGCGCAACATGGCGCAGGGTTTACGCCGCCGCTGCGTCACAAAAGTGACGCAACGGCGGCGTAAAAGTGGCGCAAGTCGGATATAAATCTGCCCCCATATGTTCAGACAAGGTGCTGTTCGCAGCAAAGACCATACCCAGGTATGGAAAAGTGTCAGTGCAAGTTAGGTGTTAGTCTCCCATGGAAATAGAAGGTAGGGGATATTTCCTTGGCCTGCAGGACATTATAAATGATTTCCAAAAATTGGTGCATAGGTCTAGGCCAGTCATAAAATCCGTAAATCCCCACACTAAAGTGCGTAGTGCATTAGGTGTGCATCCAAATAAACCGCATCATCTGTGTATAAAAGCACCAGAAAGGTTTTACCTTTGACTCTGGGTATGTCAACAGTGAGTGCAATCAGTGATTTATGCAGATTATTAATATAAATTATAAAAAGGAGATGGGCTAGGACGCAAACTTGCCTAACCCCTCTACCAACATCAATATTATCGGACACCTCACCCCCGCCACCAATCCTGAACCGCGCTTTCAGGTCTATATGTAGGAAGGCCAAGAAATGAACAAGGGCCTTATCCAAGCCGTAAGCTAGGAGAATGGACCATAAACGAGACTTATTAACAAAATCAAAGGCGGAGGTCAGGTACATAAAAGCTAAATAAAGTGGCGAGTGCTGTGCTATAGTGTACTTCCCAATGATCAAGTTAAGATTTAAACACTACTCATTTGTGCCTACTTTGCTCCTAAAACCACATTAACATTGTTCTAAAATGTGATTATCCTCGGCCCAAGTTAACATTTTATTATATAAAACTCTAAAACCTAAAATTTTGAGGGTGTTATCTATTAGGAAGATCAGCCTATAGCAACTCGGCTGTGAGTGATCGCCCTTTTTAAAAATTGGAACGATTATACTAGTGGACCATGTCTTTGGCAGTGGAGCGTTGGTTAAGTTTAGGTCATCATCAACTTAGCTTTATTCAACAGTAAAATGTCATAAGAGCATGTCACAATAAAACCTTAAATCACAAATTTCATAAACATTGATTAAAACATTAAAGGATGTGTTGTAAAGATGAGTTAAAATGTTAAAAACTTGTACATAAATTGTTAAAAGAGATTAATGCTGTGGGGCGTTAAACAATTTTCAAATTTTCACTAGGATAACAACGTCCTACATGGTTCATTTTGCTGCTAGAAGTTTAATTCTAATTGACCACATCCATCCTAAAAACGATTCCGTTGTAATTGCATACAATACAGAGGGGTCCGTGTAAAGTATGTGCATTGCTACGCTCAACTGGAGTGTGCCCATGTTCCTCCAGATCGGTGCCAGCCAAGCTTTACGTGAAGCAGCACATGCGGGGCAGACGAATAGCATGTGTGCATACATTTCTTCCTAGTTAGTGCAAGTTGGACACTTGTCATTAGCTGCGGTGGACCATGTGGCTGTAAAGGTCTTAACAGGTAGACAACCCGCTCTAAGCTGGAAATACAATTTACAATCCAATGGCTTAGTAATTATGTCCGAGTAGTCCTCAACATAAGGCTTTGGTTTTATTTGCAGGAACTTTCCTGACAATGTGGCAGCATCACTTACTCTGTTGGTTTCCAACATGATCAGTTCCCAATATCTTTGCTTAATCAAATTTTTAGATGGAATTCTGTTCTGCTAGGAGCGGTCCACAATTATGACAGGCCCATGCTAGTTAGGGTGGTTCTGATGTCACGCAGCCAGCTAATTGTATGGAGGTAATCAGCCTCTATTAGGTCTTTTAGGCCTTCATCAAAAATTGCCAGTTCTGGTGTGGACTATATCCTGCGCCAGTAGTGGATGGGACGCAATCTTGCTAAGTCAGCTATGGCCTTTCTACCCAAGTCATAGTGCAAGGGGAGCATGGGAGACCTTTGGTTAAGTTACTAAAAACGTTTAGCAGCAATGTGGCCCAAAAATCAGGCCTTTCTTGCCCACGCTCTGGTGAATGGCCTCCTCAACCTCTTTTATGATATTTGGACCCTAGATGGAGTCCTAAGCTTAAAGGGGTCAAGTTCTGGTGCAGGTGCTAAATAAATTGTGGAAAAATAACTTTCCCAGGTTGCACTTGTTATGTTGCAGTTTATGGGAGTTAGCGACTGCCCCATTGTTCTTAAGTCTTTAACAGTAGTCCTGAATATGTTCCCATGTTTAAGCTAGCAGCATTGACAAGCACGTCCCAGTGCTCACTTAATAGTTCTTCCTTTCTTTTGGCAATGGCCAATTTATATGTCTGCCTTGATAACTTAACCAAAGAGTTACTCCTTGGGCTATGTGACAGCGCCTTGCGTAACTGCCTATTAGCCTCTGAGCACTCATAGTTGAACCATCTAGGTTTGCTTTGCACTGTAGTGGTAGGTTTAGACAACAGGGATTTGATAGCTCCACAAAGTTTGGTGAAGGCAATAATTACCTCAATGTGTGGATCCTGAGCCTCAAGAAAAAAATTAATAAGGCTCAGGTTTTCCCTGACCATTGTACTAAATAAGTTAGTGTTATTAACGCTCCGCCACACCAATCTTGGATAATCTGTAGACAGTGATAAATTCCTGGCTCCACATTCTATGTTAGGCATTGGGCTAGGGCATATTCTTTGCACTATTTGGATTGGATTATGGTCCCCAAATGTTGTGGTAGTGATTTCTGCTTCCAGCGGGCTGACTGCTAAAACAGGGGAAATTAAGACATAATGAATTGTGGATGAACAGCCCCTCCCTCTAAATGTCTGCTCCGGGAGAATGTTATCTTTTGTTATGGAAGCGATGTCCATGGCATTAATTAGTTGTGGTTATTCAAATGGCCCACTAATTCCTTGACCATGTGGCATTTTTGTCCACTACTATATGGCTTTTTACTTGGTCAAAGTTGAGGTAGTTTGGCATTAAAATCGCCACCTAGGCAAATTCCAGTTGACTTAAAAAAGTCTTTGGATTTTTGAATAGACACAATAAAATCAAATAAACTTATAAAATTCCAATTTGGTTTGGAATGGAAATCATTATTATAAAAATTATTTAAGAAGAAAGAAACCCCCCTGTTAAATAATATGGCTTGGAAATTATTATCATTGGTGCATACGGTTTTGATGCTGCCACCTGCAGCGATATTAATCCAGATCGATAATCCCCCAAATGGTCGACCATGCTTAGGGGTTGGTCCTGGAATATTAGGACATTCAAACCCATCAATAAATACATGTTGAGCAGCCCAAGTTTCTTGGAACAGGAGGATATCCTGCTGTTTTGTGAGTTTTAACCAGTCGGGTTGGTGCAGCTTAGAATGCAGAACAGCAACATTCCATCTTAGAATGCGAAGATATCGGCTAGCTAAAACCTTTGTTGGTGTGTGTGAGCTAGTAAGTTCAATGACTGGAGAGAGAGATAGTGGTCCATCGACGAGGTAAGGGGTTTTCACAGATGGCAATAGTCAATCTTGAGTGTCCAAACTGGACAGGGCCAGAAACCTATTAGAGGTGGTGGGTTAGGGGATCTCATTGGAACGGGGCCCGTGATTTGGTTTGTGAAAGTAACCTAAGGGTAATACACATATATTAGTGGCATTGAATGTTGTGCACTCACATGCTCTTCGTAAGTGTCTCACCAGGGATGGTCTGCGATATTTATTACAATACAGTCCCTTTCAATGTTCTTTCTGGATGTGCCAACCCACCCAACTCTGCGTAACATGATAACGTCATTCAAGTCTGATGGGTGAAACCTCCTATTCCTCGATAGCCAGTCCACGCATTTGCTATGTAATTGGGCCCATGACTCATACTGATCCCTCTTTAGGGTTGGTACGCCTGCCACGACCGGCAGATAAGGGCAGGCGGCAGGTGGCAAGCTCAAGACGTCTGGATTTACTTTTGGGGGGTACAGCTGATAGAAGCAAAAGTATTGCTGCTCAATTTACCAGGCAACGGGTTCTGGTCTACTCTATTAGGTCTAATGGGTCTGTTAGCGCTGCCCCAGGTGAGATCGGGGAGTGAAGTAGTAACCAATTCAACAGTAGACGTGGTGCTATACCTGTTAGAGGGTGGTTGAGAACAACCCCTTGTTTGTCCACGTGTAATGAACGAATTACTTGTAGGGGCGGGGGCTATAACAGTAGGAGGTTGGGTTCCATTAGTTGAAATACTTGTTGTTGCGAGAGACCCTCCACAACAACCAACAACCCTCCCCCTCCCCTTCCCCCTTCATCTACTACAATTTGTGTGTTCCCTGCTGATTGACCAGATCCCCCTATGACTGAGGCCGAATTGTCTAGGTGATCCTGCAATGAGGCATATTTTGTATCTAAGAGTTCATTGATTTGTTTGGTCACTATTACAGCGTCAAAATTGGCAATAGCGTCCCCAAGGTTCTCAAGATCCAAAATTGCCTCAGACTGTGTCCCAATTGAGCAATTCAGTTTTGTATTAGGTGCAATCGCAGGGGAATCAGAGATTTCAGAAGTGCCAGTACTTGAAGGTGGCTGTATCCAAGCGGAGAAACAGGTTCAAGAGGGGCCAGTACGAGTAGGCTGTTTCCTTTTGGTGCAAATAGTTTTCCCGTTCTTCCTCTTCCGTTTGACAGCTGGGATTCCCGCAGATGTAACAATGTCTATGTCAAACTGTGTCTCAGCTATCTCAACTATCTCAAGCCCACTTGTGCTCCTGCTTGCAATTGGGGATTTATATGTTCCAGTTCCCTGTGGCTGTGACGGGGGTGGGGGCGAATCTTGTGTATGATCAAATGATAAGCCTCTGAATTCGGCAATATCCACCCGCCCCTCAATGCCTAATGACATGCGCAGCTCCGTGAGTTCGATTTCGTCTAAGACAATGTTGACCACCCTCTCAAGCATGCTGTTGATGTTGTCAGTTATTGGGCGTGCAGGTGGTAGCATGGTACACTTTCCCATTATGGCAACTCAAAGATAAATTAAAATAATGTCAACTCCTGGGCTCGCCTATGGACTTCCCAAGGGATGGATAAATCAACACTCACCCATATTCTCAATGGTTTCCAACACCACTTGAAAGGAGGGTGGCCCAGCCCGGCCTCCTCCTGTCTCAGACGGGCGCAGACAGGCCCGCCCTTGGCCCGGGCACGCCCGTAAGCGTCCGGCACTGCAGGAGTCTCAGGCCCTCTATAAGCACCTCCCGGCGCTGCAGGCAGTTGCTGGCACCACTTGCGCCGCAGGGAATGTCGGGATGTGTAGTCTCCTGGTCCCAGACTTGCTCTCAGACTCCAGTATATGGTACCCAGGGAACATAAGGCAAATTTTTCACCCAGGGCTGCAGCATTGTTTGTGCCACCATGAACGTGACAAAGACAAAATAGACCCCAGCCTGCAACTGCACACTGAAAGAGCAGTGTTTACACTGCTATTTCGACTTTTCCATTACATCTAACGTCAAAGCCACGACATCCCTTAAGGACATAGGACATGTGCAGGTGTCCCCTAAGTAAGGCCTATGGAGACCTATGGCAGGGAGCTGTATATTATTAAGTAAGACATATGATTGTTGATGAGCCTTAAAAGTAACACAAATAAACATTTTGTTCTGGAAAGATTAGTAGCCCCATTGGCTAACACAGGATTACCAGCTGGCATCACAGCCTGGCTTCCCTCTGAATGGTACGACCTAACAAGGTCGAGTAAGGCATCAAATTGATTGTGGCATTACATTTGCCCTGATGCACAGGCCATATTTAAAGTCACGATTAAAGTTAGGAACTTTTAGAAATGTGCCACTCTGCACTCCAACTAGTTCTGCTGAGACTCCTCACAATGTTCCTGACACACAGACATATTTCTGACCAACAGGGAACTCCACAGCCCTGGAACAGAGGCAATTGCCACAGAGCAAGGTGTTACCTCTCCCAGGATACCCACTTGTGATGGCAGCCCAAAGGGGAAGCCGCCTTTGAAGAGGCGACTGCAACAACACCCTTGAACAGGAGGCCTTTTGTTCCTACAGACAATCACAAGACAATCTGAGAAGGAAAACTCATCCCCAAAAAGGTCTTCCCATTGATGTGTAGCCTACTGGTAGCCACACCTCTAGGGTCCTTGTGCTCCTGACAACTGAGGAAGGTTTGTGCCATTTTGAAAGGGGCAAGAAAGGGAGCACTCTGGAATAGCTAGATGCCACACATTGCAGGAAATACATCACTAGGTAGGAGGGCACCCAATAGCCCACTGGCTTGTGACCGCATTGTCCCCTCGGGGCACTTTCCTGGGATAAATGTGGCATCCCTGGCACCCTTCCCCTCACATCATGCTTGACTCAAAGAGCGGACTGAAGAAGGACTGACCTTCTGCCCTTAACCCGTACAAAGAAAGGCGAACCATCAAGAGGACTGCTCTTGCTGCACTTTTGGGCTAGTGAGATTGGGAGTGGGACTGTGCCTGCGGCTCCTGACACTGGGAAAAGTTGGTTTCTCACCTTCACCCACAGCTGGGACTCCAAGGATCAGACGACTAATCCCCTGGAACCAGCTCCAGGGACACAAGAGCTTAAAGAGACCACATTGAAAAGTTGGTAGCCACCGCAGATGTTTTGTCTCTACTAGTCACCAGGCCCACAAAAGGACAAATCCAAGAGAGCCAAAAGTTGCAACTCTGTCTGCCAGACCCAGGAGTGCTGTCAATGTCTGGATCAGTCTTCCTCAAGGAACACTAGCTCCCCATCTAAGGATTTCACCCCAACCACAGTGCAAGGAGAACAATAGTGCAGCATTGGGTGGCCAGCAAGATAGAGAACTTCAAGGGTCCCATATCTCTATGGCCAAAGTTACCCCTCATCACCGGTGGACCAAGGGACCTCCACAGAGACATCCCTGTTGACAGCACCGCCTCTGGAGCCTTCTTTGAGCATCCTTTGCCTGTATCCTCAGCATCAGGAGAACTCCATTGATGTCTATGGTTATCGTCCTCTAAAGTTTGGAACTTGCCTTAAAAACAATCTGATGGCCTGGTAACTGTACAACGTATCCACTCTGCTGGATTTGGTTGCCTAGCCCAGGCTGGGATACCCTCACTAACTCTTTCAAACTTTTTAAGCTTACAAACTTTTTGTTGACCAATGCTTGTTTGCGTTTACATTTAAAAATCATAAAAGATTCTAGAATCTGTATCTCCGGCACCTTCTGGTGGATTCTGATGATCGAGGTTTCTAAAGAATCACAAAAATACGCTCTGTTTGTATAAACTATTGTTGTGTCTCTTTATTTGTGTGTGACATTCTAATCCTGCTGTTTGTTGCAATTAAATGCTTTACACTAAGGGGTATATATCCAAGAAATGGCGCGCTCCGCTGTTTTCACGCAGTGGAGAGTCACATTTTTTATCGCTGCCATACACCAATTCATAACACTATGGAAGCGCCATATGTACAATACGGTGCTACATAGCGTTAGGAAAAGCTAGCGGCTGAAACAAATGAGGCTAATGCAAGCATTTAAAAATGCACTCTACAGTGAAAAAAGTGACGCTCAGCCAATTAGGGGCAAGAAAGATCACACTAGCCAGCTGAGCATCACACATCTGTGCCTAGTGTGAAAAAAAATGCAAAAACTCTGCAAAGGAGAAAAACCAAACAAAACCCTGAATTCAGAATGGAGCAGCCAGCACAGGACAGCAACCCCCCCTCCCCCCCACCCCATTAACAGCCAGGATGACCAGCCAGAGTCCAAGGGGAAGAGGAAACGCAGGTTCAATCAGGAGGAGAATGAGGTCCTGATCACTGAGGTGATGAAACATTAACACCAGCTCTTTTTCAGCTCTAAGGTGTCATTGGGGACCAAAAAGGCCATATGGCAGTCCATAGTGGAAAAGGTGAACTGCATAGCTGAAGTTAAGAGGACAGTGACAAACTGCAAGAAGCGCTGGCATGAGGCCAGGTGCAAAACCAAGCAGATACTGGCAACCAATCAACAGGCAGCATTGCAGACCCAAAGTGGTAGTCCAGCGCCACAGGAGGAGCTTCATCCCTTGGAGGAGCAAGTGTCCACAGTTATCTGTGAGGGGCAGGTGGTTGGAATGGCGGGACACGACTGCGCTGACTATGATCAACTGCATCAGCAACATCGTAAGTACCAACAAGGGACAGTGGGGGGAAATACGTAATGTTGTACAATTTAGGCACCTATGTCTCAAACGCTCTGCTACACTGTCTGCAGGTCAAATGCTAGCCACCTAGCTATGCTATGCTTAGATATTACATTAGTTGAAGTCTCACGTGCATTTTGATAAAATGTTTGCATAGGGCAGCGTTGCAAGTGTCACAGCAGGGCTATACTAAAACACATTGTAAGAGCAGCAATGTGCTGTGGCAAAAAGATACTGTGCATTCCTATAGTAACTGCATGCTGATTGTGCACCAACAGAAAGGAAAGCACAGGGATGTGAGGCACTGTCCTACACACACCTCAAGTCTGCACTTCCCTATTCACCAATTTTGTGGCAGCGAAATGCTTTCTTGCACCGCGCTGTGCTGCAACAAATGTCTATGAATAATGGCTCACCGTCACACCTGGGCCAATGCACATCAATCAAGGATGGCAATACATAGCATACAAATGGTTTCTCACAGGATCAACTACACACCTGACGGATGGGGGATCTGTGGGCCATGGCTAGAACCCACACATGGGGATATGGACATTCTCAAACACAAACTCACCTAGAGCAAACTAGATGGCACACAAATGTCATACCATGCATGCTCAGACTACATGTGTCAGCTTCCATGGCAGGGTCCAACCGAACACCTCTCCTTAACACAGAAATGACTGGTTATGGGGATGAATGCAACCAATGTACCCCATTGGAAATGGGCCATAGGTAAAGTGAAAAGACGCAGGGCATAAATGCCTACATATTGGTTGTGCCAACATGCATCCTTTCACAAATACATGGAAGGGCCATATTCAATGGAGTATGTTCCATCCCTGTGCACATCCCTGCACTGCAGCAAAAAGTACGTCTGTGCACCAAGGCAGCCACCCTTGAACCATGGCTAAAGGTTGTCTGTGTTGATGCATGGCTGTCATAATCATTGCCAGTGCCTGGGATAAAACAAGAGCTGCGCACAATCCTTGCGAGTGTGGTGCTGTCCTGTGTATGTGTAAACCCCAGCTGTTTCAAAACCGTCCACAGAAAATTCCAGGCAACCCAGTTGAATGCCTTTTCGGCATCTAGTAAAACCAGGCCAAACCTATTGCCTGGACATTTGCAGAATCTAGCAGGGTCACAACCCTATTAATGTGGTTAACTGCACCCCTAGTGGGTATAAACCTGTGTTGTCATTTTGCCACTAATCAGGAGATGACTTTGACCAATGGGGACACCAGAATGTTTGCGTAAATTTTCCCATCACAGTTCAATAGGAATATACATGGATAGGATCCTGGGAGATCTGCTGGTTTGTCTTTTTTTTTTTAAGACAATGATATTTGCCTCATCCCAGGATGCCGGTGCAGCACCAAGTTGTGCCTCTTGAAAGACCACCAACATATCTTCCTTTAATTCCTGAAAACAGGTCTTATAAACCTCCAGTGGTATTTGATCGGTCCTGGTCACCTTACCACTGGCTAACATATCTTTGGCCTCGCTGAGTTCCTCCATAGTAATAGGCATTTCTAGGATAGCTACCTCCTCCTGATCCAGAAACTCACTAACTAAGTTCTGCAACAATATCTCACTTGCTTGACCCGAGTTATCTTCTGTATATAATTTGTTAAAAAAGGTTTGAAACACATTTCAAATCTCCCGAGGCGTATCTACAGAATTACCCTTTGTATCTTTCACGACCTCAATTCTTTGTGCTACTTCTTTGGAACAAAGTCTTTGCACAGGACACCGCCCCGTGGCCTCACCATACTCATAACAGTTCTCCTTATTGAGCTTATATTTAAGGGCAATGTCCCGCTCCACTGTGAGTTAAAATTAGCCTTGCATTGGGCAACATCAGTTTGTAATGGTGTGATGTCGATACCTGCTAATATTCCCAGGACAAGATTCTCTTCTGCTATTTTGAGTTTTTTATATATCTCTTGGATCACTAACTTCAATTGACTCTGTTTGTGTGGTCCAAAACTAAGAACCTCCCCCCTAAGCCTGGCTTTTAAGGCATCCCACACATAACCACAAGAGGTTGCAAAAATTGTTAATACTACATCCAACAGTAACTTCCTGTCGAACGAGAAAGATCTCGGAGTTGGAAAGGCGCTGAGAGCTAGAATATCCAACACCAATGGACCATAATCTGCCATTATACTAGGGAAAACTTGGATCTTAGCTCCTGCAAGTAGAGCTGCTGATTTCCAAAAATAATCTAACCTCACTATCTTTTTGTGTGGATGGGAATAAAATATATGTCCCGGATCTGGATCCCGCAGCGCCGCCCATGCATCAATCAATCCATGGTCAGTCAAAAGGTGCTGTAACGCCTTAAACACCTTAGGTTTTCTATCCTTACAGTTCTTTATGCTGGACTGCAGATCCAGGCAGCCCAAGTGTATATTTAAACCCCCACATAAAGTTAGAGGGGTGGACCATGATGCCAATTCCACATTGTGCCCCTTCAGTACTGACACTTCATCAAAATTAGACCCATACACTGTGCATAAAGAAAATGTAACAGACCCAATAATTCATTCCATAATGACCCATCAACCTTGATTATCAACCATCGTTTAGCCTGGTCCCTATATTCCACTTTCGGCTAGCACCCCAACCCCCCAGATCATTGTGGACTGTTGTGTACATGACAATACCGAATAACCTAACTCGGCTAAAATCTTCCGTTTGCCCCACGTAATACGCATTTTCTGTAGGCAAACCAAGTCGGGATGCATCACACGTAACTCTGCAGCCACGTGTTGTCTGTTACCATTATTATTTAGCCCATACACATTAAAAGAGCAGATTAGCAATCCTGAAATAATCATTATATCCCCCATCAAATGTAGCTGTCTCCCTCCTGTTGTATAGCCACATGTGCCAGCATTTTTTCATCTGCATTATGTTACAAATTGCTTTTCTTTTCCCCCTTCACCCAACCCCACTCCCCCACTAACCCCCGGTGACCCTCTCAACCCCCACCTCTGACCTACTCCCCCACCCCCATCCTTGGGTTTCCACTGAGACCCCATCCCTACCCTCCCCCATCCCTTTAATAAGTCATTAGGACCGATGGTCCCTGAGATGAAAAGCTCTCGCTACCTGGATTTCCCCTCCCCATGTTTTCCTAAGTGTATTGTAACACAGCAAATCCCATCACCTATGCAGCACATATCAAAAGAATGAAGAACGTAGAGGAAGAAAAAGAGACATAGAAGAGACAGGAAAAAAACAGGAAAAAAACAGCATAAGCTTCACCGTCCAATAGTATATCTGGAGCCAACCCCTATTGTGGATACTCTTTGGCCTGCACCTCTGAGGTGAAGAACCGAGTATGTTCATTATGTATAACCTTCAGAGCAGGAAGGCTTGTACACCCCTGCCTTGAAATAAGGTGATGAGTTGGCGTAACTGCCACTGTTTCTCCACCGTCTGGTGGCAGAAGTCTGGTCTGACAAAAAATTCTACCCTTTTACCAGCCCTCTTTCTGTCTGGACGTGCAAGTTCATATATAGCCTGGCTAGCCAGAACGTTATTTATTGATTTTGATATTAATATTGCGCTAAGTCTAGGAGCAGCTTTTCCTGGTCTTTTCCATAGCCTAAACGGTAATCGATGCGCTCTTTGGATCTCCCACTGCCAGTCCCATTGCGAGAGTTCAGGTAAAGCCTCAAAGAACAAATCAATGCGAGGATCCTGTCCTTCCATGGTCTCAGGGATCTCCAGAACTCTCAAGTTGTTTCTGCGAAGGCAGTTTTCCAGGTCCGTTAATTTCCACTATGTATACTCCTGTAATGAGCGCATTGATTCAATTGCTGCCTTCTGGGCTGCCAACTCGTCTACCAGGCAAGAAATCCGGGACTCTGCTTCGTTGAATCTCTCTGTGAACTCAGAACATGATTTCACAATGCAACAAACAGAGTTCTAGAGTTTGCTACAGGCACCTTGGGTCCATTGACTCTCCGTGTGCATCTCCTCCCTATGGGTCATTATAGACTGGTAGATCAAAGCCAATGAGATATCTTCCCGTTTCTCTGCAGTATTTTCCCTGTTATGCTCAGGTATGCACCCACCGTCTTCCCCCAGTTCAGCTGAGAAAGAATATTCCCATAACAGGGCATCATTGCCCATCGCCTCCATGACACCCTCTCCCAAACTCCTGCGTACTGTCCGGGGGCTGGTTTCTGAGGTATCGGTGCCCATATCCTCGGGGTGCCTGCTGCTTATCTCACTGTGCCCACTATACAGGGAACCACTGCCGAGTGAGATTTTGACATTTTCTCCACCTCATTTTCAGATTAATCCGAAGGGTGTGATAGGGAGAAAAAATTATCCCCCGAATCGGTTGGGTGTTGTTATTGATCCTTGCACACAAGTTTTCCACATTCAGGAAGATGTCCCTCTGACCATCCCTTCCTGTGTTTTTTGGCTGCGCACCTTTGTCACCATCATTGGGTCCTTTATTGAATCTAAAGGGGTTGCATAGGGCAGGTAAAGGGGTGCTATAAAATTCACACCCCCCTGCCCGTCACAGGAAGACCTTCACCGCCTATTGTTCTCAGGGTACAGTGTTTATCAGTTAAGTCTGTAGCCTGATATGCTAAGTCGGATCTCTGACATATTATCGACAGACACATTATCGAACTACACAAATATCGCATCAAATATATCGACATCAAAAATATCGACATTGTATACTTATTTAAAAAACTACACTAATATCGACACTACAATATCGTAATACAATTATATCGATCACACAAATATCGCACACATTAATATCGCAATACTAAATATCGACATGAGTAAATAAATATGACACATGTCACAAATATCGATAACCAAAATATAGACATCAAGAATATCGTTTTTATAAAAAATATCGACTATTGTAACACTAATAAAACCAATATTTTAAACAACATAAAGACAATATTTTCCCAAAACATACATTTTTCAAATGAGATTCTACTTAAACATAAACATAACATTTATAGCGATCTCAATATTTAACAACATAATAAAAAAACACTGAAATAATTATCACATTGGCATTTCGAACACATTTAAAAAACATTCACTACACATTATAAACAATCTTTTTATATATAATGATTTAAAACTCTCCTCCTTTAAAACTAAATATACTCTTACTTAGCATTTTCTATAAAAGGAAACCAATTAACAAAAAAAAAATCAAACCATCCAATAGAAAGGCAACATACAGAAAACAACCAATAACATGGACATTACAAACGTTAAAGGCAGGGAAGGTCCCCTGGGACTATTTTAATACAACATCTTTATTGCTTCCCTTTAACCTTACTGAAAAACAGCAATTAATGTCCATGAAAGATGCTACATATTCATTGTTACATATTGAAAAATTTGAACCTTTACCTTTCTCTGTAGCGGAATTGGATACAGGCGTGTGATTATTACATGGGTTGATCACTCTCCCATTTGCGCTTTTCAAGTTTACGTCCTGTATAAAAAACTATGCTCTGGGTAGATATCAACAGCTGGGCACCGCTTTCATACATGATGTTTGGTCCCTCCCTTTTATGTATAGATGTACAAGGGACGGTACTGAGGTTTCTCTGACAGGTGAAGAATGTACAACGACACCTGATCATTCTGTAGTATATAGACACATTCAATTACACAGTGCATACAATGTACAAACTCCAAATTTGGCCTGCGTCATGAAAGGTATCCCAGTGCCAGTGATTACGCCATCTTTCACGCTGCTTGCAAACGGTAGTTATTTAATTCTGAACAATGAAGCTTGCTGCGGGATGTTAGTGGGAATCCCTTACATAGTGACTGTATCGCAGAGACTTGTGTGCTGCAATAATGTTCTATTTCCACCCCCGCATGGGCTGCTGGATGTTTCCATCTGGCCTTAGATTCCAACCTTGAAAGCAGAGTTCAACAAAATGAGCAGAATAAAGGCGCTATTGTCCAAAAAGGAGGTGCCATTGACTTCCTCCGGTGAAACATTTGTCCTTCACGTTGCAAATACGCGTACTGAGGTACAGGCGCTTTTGAATACTGACCTCCCCCTACATTTTGGTGCTTTGATCCAAACAATTTTCAATTCCTCATCCACGACTGGCCTAGCTCATTTTTTTAAGCTTGTGGGCTCGGGCCTCGTGACCTCTTTCCGAACTATTTGTGGTGTGATTGAGGCATTTTTTCACTTTATTTTCTCGAGCATCTTTGGAGGTGTCCCGCTGATTCTGGCGCTTGTGGCAGGAGTGCTGCTTTTACTTTTCATACTGCGAAATGGCTGATCTTTCTGTGCCACACGACAACCTGTCCCGTCTGCATCTTCTCCGTGACAGGATGCTTGAATATTATGGTACGCTACCATTGGCGACTTTGAGCCTGGCGTATGGATTATCCTTCCGTTATTCCTACTTCACCTGCGTACAGCCAGTCTTTCACTGCCTAGATTGTCCCTTTGAATGGCCTTTGGATTTGTGCTTAACCAACATGGTGTCTCCGGTGCCGGATTATGATCGACTGATGAGGCCCTTAGTGTCTCACGAGTTTGCCTGTTCTGGTGTTCGGATTATGGCCTGTGGTGCGGCGCATGGTATCCTGGGTAATTGGGACATCGCAAGAGCAGCCTATAATTTCTTGAATATGAGCTATCTGGAGGAACAATTGGGTTGCCCTCTGATTGTGCTAGAGGCTCCGCTCATTGAAGAACATGTATGTTCCTTTTCTTTGATTAATTGGATGGCTGAAACTTTTCATGGCTCTGCAAACGATTTCTTGTTGGAAGCAGTGGCCACGTATGCTGCATATACGTTCATGGATTGAGTAAACTGTGGTCCTCTATGTTTTTTCTCCCGTGCCTTTGGACTGCTGTCCACATAAACAATTTTTAATTTTTCCCATCACATGTTTGTGGTTTTTTTCTCCCCTTTTCGATTTGCATGTTTTCTACTTTTGCCTGAACTATAAATTGTTTATTAATTGAATACACCTTGTTCTGCTCTGTCGAAACTGAACTTTGCATTCTCTTTTTTCTTGCCTACTGTATAGTGCTTCCATCAAGGGGGCATGTAGTGAGGACTCCCTTAATACGTACATACATTGTGAAGTTAGCATAACCGCGTTAGATGTTAGAAATCCATCTTGCCGCTTTTGCGCACGACACTGCGTTGACATGTTATTGCTTAAACAAACTGCTGACTCGAGCTTTGCCTCACACGGAAGCAATTTGTTATTACCATCCTGAGCTCTGCGCATGGACCTTGGTCTGTACATGGCGTGACAAAACAGTCTGGGTCGTTAGACAAAGCATGTTTTCCACTCCAGGTTGATCGACCCACTATTTAGCCATAACACACAGGCAGCTGCGAATACCTGAAAGTTGGTGCTTTTAATAATGCACACATCATGTTTAATATTCAGACCGAAGAGGAGCCTTCCTGCGAGAAGACTCCTGATGCTCCTGTGATGTGATTTCACTAAGCTGATCTTTGAGGTATGGGGTCCCCTATTGAAGCCTCAGAGACCTTCTATTAGCATAATAATAATATTAGCTTCTTAGTAAAGGGAAGGTGATATTATCCACTGTCATTATAATATGATCACCCCTTTTATATTCTATGGTATTGTAACGAAGCTGATGGTTTTGATTTTAATCATTTGTCTGCTTGTATTAGCCAACCTACTGCATTTTAGGACACGTGGTCTATAAAAATAAACTCTTTTTATTTTCCCCGTGTCTCTGTTGATTCTTCTTGTGGACTGATGTGAGAATAATATACGGACAGGTATTTCGGATTCCCACCATTCCTGAGAGGATACTGAGTCGCTAGTTCTGTGTTGTCTTTTCATTGTGATTTCTGAGCCTAATCTCGGATAACGAATGGGACACTAATACTAGCCAGAGACTGGGTTCTGGGTTCTGAGGTGAGTTTCTGGTACACCACAATTGACTGAGTTGGCAGTATGTGCTGGACACTGAACTAAATTAATTTACTATTCCCACTCCAGTCTATATTAAATTAAAATAAGTGCTGGACACTGAACTTAATTAATTTACTATTCTCACTCCAACCTATATTTAATTAGAGTATGTGCTGGACACTGAACTGAAATAATTTACTATTCCCACTCCAATCTATATTTTAGTAAAATAAGTGCTGGACACTGAACTTAATTAATTTACTATTCTCACTCCCAACTATATTAAATTACAGTAGGTGCTGGACAATGAACGTAATTAATTTACTATTCCCACTCCACTCTATATTTAATTAAGATAAGTGCTGGACACTGAACTTAATTAATTTACTATTCTCACTCCAACCTATATTAAATTAGGGTAGGTGCTGGACACTGAACTAAATTAATTTACTATTCCCACTCCAGTCTATATTAAATTAAAATAAGTGCTGGACAGTGAACTTAATTAATTTACTATTCTCACTCCAACCTATATTTAATTAGAGTATGTGCTGGACACTGAACTGAATTAATTTACTATTCCCACTCCAATCAATATTTTAGTAAGATAAGTGCTGGACACTGAACTTAATTAATTTACTATTCTCACTCCCAACTATATTAAATTACAGTAGGTGCTGGACAATGAACTTAATTAATTTACTATTCCCACTCCACTCTATATTTAATTAAGATAAGTGCTGGACACTGAACTTAATTAATTTACTATTCTCACTCCAACCTATATTAAATTAGGATAGGTGCTGGACACTGAACTAAATTAATTTACTATTCCCACTCCAGTCTATATTAAATTAAAATAAGTGCTGGACAGTGAACTTAATTAATTTACTATTCTCACTCCAACCTATATTAAATTAGGGTAGGTGCTGGACACTGAACTAAATTAATTTACTATTCCCACTCCAGTCTATATTAAATTAAAATAAGTGCTGGACACTGAACTTAATTAATTTACTATTCTCACTCCAACCTATATTTAATTAGAGTATGTGCTGGACACTGAACTGAATTAATTTACTATTCCCTCTCCAATCAATATTTTAGTAAGATAAGTGCTGGACACTGAACTTAATTAATTTACTATTCTCACTCCCAACTATATTAAATTACAGTAGGTGCTGGACAATGAACTTAATTAATTTACTATTCCCACTCCACTCTATAT
This sequence comes from Triturus cristatus, assembly GCF_964204655.1. Lineage (NCBI taxonomy): Eukaryota > Metazoa > Chordata > Amphibia > Caudata > Salamandridae > Triturus > Triturus cristatus. Next base: position 722,270,418 of record NC_140588.1, read on the forward strand.
TTAATTAAGATAAGTGCTGGACACTGAACTAAATTAATTTACTATTCTCACTCCAACCTATATTAAATTAGGGTAGGTGCTGGACACTGAACAAAATTAATTTACTATTCCCACTCCAGTCTATATTAAATTAAAATAAGTGCTGGACAGTGAACTTAATTAATTTACTATTCTCACTCCAACCTATATTTAATTAGAGTATGTGCTGGACACTGAACTAAATTAATATAATATTCCCACTCCAATCTACATTTAATTAAGATAAGTGCTGGACACTGAACTTATTAATTTACTATTCTCAATAAAAACTATATTAAATTACAGTAGGTGCTGGACAATGAACTGAATACATTTACTATTCGCACTCCAATCTATATTTAATTAAGATAAGTGCTGCACACTGAACTTAATTAATTTACTATTCTCACTCCAACCTATATTAAATTAGGGTAGGTGCTGGACACTGAACTAAATTAATTTACTATTCCCACTCCAGTCTATATTAAATTCAAATAAGTGTTGGACAGTGAACTTAATTAATTTACTATTCTCACTCCAACCTATATTAAATTAGGGTAGGTGCTGGACACTGAACTAAATTAATTTACTATTCCCACTCCAGTCTATATTAAATTAAAATAAGTGCTGGACACTGAACTTAATTAATTTACTATTCTCACTCCAACCTATATTTAATTATAGTATGTGCTGGACACTGAACTGAATTAATTTACTATTCCCACTCCAATCTATATTTTAGTAAGATAAGTGCTGGACACTGAACTTAATTAATTTACTATTCTCACTCCCAACTATATTAAATTACAGTAGGTGCTGGACAATGAACTTAATTAATTTACTATTCCCACTCCACTCTATATTTAATTAAGATAAGTGCTGGACACTGAACTAAATTAATTTACTATTCTCACTCCAACCTATATTAAATTAGGGTAGGTGCTGGACACTGAACTAAATTAATTTACTATTCCCACTCCAGTCTATATTAAATTAAAATAAGTGCTGGACAGTGAACTTAATTAATTTACTATTCTCACTCCAACCTATATTTAATTAGAGTATGTGCTGGACACTGAACTAAATTAATATAATATTCCCACTCCAATCTACATTTAATTAAGATAAGTGCTGGACACTGAACTTATTAATTTACTATTCTCAATAAAAACTATATTAAATTACAGTAGGTGCTGGACAATGAACTGAATACATTTACTATTCCCACTCCAATCTATATTTAATTAAGATAAGTGCTGCACACTGAACTTAATTAATTTACTATTCTCACTCCAACCTATATTAAATTAGGGTAGGTGCTGGACACTGAACTAAATTAATTTACTATTCCCACTCCAATCTATATTAAATTCAAATAAGTGCTGGACACTTAACTTAATGAATTTCCTATTCTCACTCCAACCTATATTTAATTACAGTATGTGCTGGACACTGAACTAAATTAATTTACTATTCCCACTCCATTCTATATTAAATTAAAATAAGTGCTGGACAGTGAACTTAATTAATTTAATACTCTGACTGAAATCTATATTTAATTATGGGATTAGTTAAATTCAAAAATAAATTTAAACTTTCTAAATATTAATATTTTAGAAATTAACAATATATAAACATGTTAAATTAACTTCCCACCCTTATCCCCTATAACCCAACATTCCGCTCCTACAATTATTTGTAACATTCTAAAAAAAAATTACAATTTCGAAATTTTTTTTTTTTTAAATTAACAGATATATAAACATTTTTACAACACTTCCCACCCTTATCCCCTATCAACCAACATCCCGCAGCGAAATATATTTGTAAAAATCGAAAATTTATTTCATATTTATTAATTTTTTAAAAAAATAATTAACAAATATATAAAAAAAAAATTAAAAAATCCCACCCTTATCCCCTATAAACCAACATCCCGCTCCTAAAATTTTATTTAAACTTCAAAATTTAATTTACAATTTCTAAATTAATGTTTTTGTTTTAAATTAAATAATATATAAACATTTGTAAAACACTTCCCACCCTTATCCCCTATAAACCAACATCCCGCTCCTAAAATTATTTCTAAAATTCTAAATTTAATTTACAATTTCTAAATAAATTTCAAAAAAATTCTAACAATATATAAACATTTTTAATACACTTCCCACCCTTATCCCCGATAAACCAACATCCCGCTCCTAAATTTTTAAAACATTTCAAAATATAATTTAGAATTTCTAGAAATTTTTTTTTTTAAATTTACAAATATATAAAATATTTTAAAACACTTCCCACCCTTATCCCCTATAAACCAACATCCCGCTCCTAAAATTTTTTTAAAAATTCTAAATTTAATTTACAATTTCTAAATAATTTTTAAAATAATTCTAACAATATATAAGCATTTTTAACACACTTCCCACCCTTATCCCCTATAAACCAACATCCCGCTCCTAAATTTTTTTTTAAAATTCTAAATTTAATTTACAATTTTTAACTAATTTTTCAACAAATTCAAACAATATATAAACATTTTTAATACACTTCCCACCCTTATCCCCTATAATCCAACATCCCGCTCCTAAAATTAAATATACATTTCACATTTTAAATTAAATTTAATAATTAAATTTTACAATATATTAAAAAAAAATATTAACTTTTTTAAAACACTCCCCACCCTTATCCCCTATAACCCAACATCCCGCCCCTAAAACAATATAAATATTTCTCATATTATATACATTTTAAATATTTATACAAACAACTTCAAAATATTTACTAAACACATTATAACGATATTTTCACATGTCGATATTATTACGAACGATATTACTTACATCGACATATAAGTAAAAAAAAAATAACGATATTTTTCACATCGATATTAGCTATTTCGATATTTTGGACATTCGGGTGCCGATTAGGATCCTGGAAAAAATTTCCCCAACCTAATTGAATCTGGACTTTTTTCCGTACAAATGGCAAAAGCGCCGTACAAACTGCCAAGTACGATTCGTATGGGAAAAAGTCCATACAAATCGCATTGGGAAAATTCCCCCACACGTCCTCGGGTCGGGAAAAGTCTCTGACACGTCCCCGGACATTTTTACGTACAAATGGGAAAACTGAAGTCCAAATGCGCAAGTACGATCCGTCCCATCCGTCCGATTGTACAACTGTATGGAAAAAAGACGGTCCGGAGCGAACTCCCATAGCAACCATGGAGATGTCCAAACAAGTGCCCGGTATGCGCCGTACCCCCCCCCGCCCCCCGTATGTTCGCGCCATACCCCCAGCCCCCCCGCGGATGGGCGCGCTGTACCCCCCAGCCCCCCGTATGTATGGAGCGTACCCCCAGCCCCCCGTATGTACGGAGCGTACCCCCAGTCCCCCGTATGTACGGAGCATACCCCCGTAGCCCCCAGCCCCCCGTATGTACGGAGCGTACCCCCCAATCCCCCGTATGTACAGAGCGTACCCCCGTACCCCCCAGCCCCCCGTATGTACGGAGCGTACCCCCGTACCCCCGGCCCCCCCGTATGTACGGAGCATACCCCCGTACCCCCCAGCCCCCCGTATGTACGGAGCATACCCCCAGCCCCCCGTATGTACGGAGCGTACCCCCCAGTCCCCCGTATGTACGGAGCGTACCCCTGTACCCCCCAGCCCCCCGTATGTACGGAGCGTACCCCCCAGTCCCCCGTATGTACGGAGCGTACCCCCGTTCCCCCAGCCCCCCGTATGTACGGAGCGTACCCCCCAGTCCCCCATATGTACGTAGCGTACCCCCCAGCCCCCCGTATGTATGGAGCGTACCCCCCAGTCCACCGTATGTACGGAGCGTACCCCCGTACCCCCCAGCCCCCCGTATGTATGGAGCGTACCCCCGTACCCCCCAGCCCCCCCCGTATGTACGGAGCATACCCCCGTACCCCCCAGCCCCCCGTATGTATGGAGCGTACCCCCATACCCCCCAGCCCCCCGTATGTACGGAGCATACCCCCACCGTACCTGCACCGTACATACGGGGTGGGGGTACGCTCCATACATATGGGGGCTGGGGGGTACGGGGGTACGCTCCGTACATACGGGGGGGCTGGGGGGTATGGGGGTACGCTCCGTACAAACGGGGGGCTGGGGGGTACGGGGGTACGCTCTGTACATACGGGGGACTGGGGGGTACGCTCCATACATACGGGGGGCTGGGGGGTACGGGGGTACGCTCCGTACATACGGGGGGCTGGGGGGTACGGCGCGTCCATCCGCGGGGGGCTGGGGGTACGGCGTGAACATACGGGCGGCGGGGGGGGGGTACGGCGCATACCGGGCCCCCTAATCAGCTCGCATCGCTGCGTACTTAGCTTTTCCGGCACTTTTTAGGTGCCGTAAAAATATTCCCATCCGGACTGCAGTCGGTGCGAATCGTAATTGCTGGTACGTAAAAACATGCCTAACTCCGTCCGGACGTCACATCCGCGGTGTCCCGGATCATATTTGTATGTATGTTTCTGTCGGTTGGTCTTTTTTCCGATTCGGACGGAAATGGTGTTTCCGTACGAATCGTAATTGCATGTTTGTAAAGTTTTACAACCCGGTACGAGTCGGACGGAGAAAACGCTCCGACCCACGGTTTGTACCGGGTTTTTCCAGGATCGTAATCGGCCCCTCGATATTTTTGACTCGATATTTATGTCCATCGATATTAAAAAGTCGATATATAGACTGCTCACCTGCTAAGTCCCCCTCAGCAGTTCCTTGGCTTTCAGAAAGATTTAAAAATGTACAGATCTCTGCTGCCTGTCCAGTTGTATCGTACTCAGGAGAAATGTGTTGATGGTTGTGCTGTTGGTGCTGTTTGTTTTTCTTTCTTTTCCAGAGGTAAACAAAGATGGAAAAATGCACTTACCCACACTTTTTCTTTGTGAATCCTCGCCTTTCACCCCCACAGCGTCTCCAGTGCTTCCGCTCTTGCTGCCTCTATTCAAATTTGAGGAGCTCTTTACGGCTCCAGCCGTATCCATCTGGATACAAGATTTCCCTCTACCAGCCTTTGTAGGCATTTCCAGGTCAGTTCTGCCCACTCTCGGCACGTAGTTCCCTGCCATCGTGGCAGACACATAGCATAAAAATGCCAATACCACGGCGATCACCATGCAAACCCCAGGGCCCGCAGCAGCCTGACACGTGAAGTCACCGAAATGGTCCTGTTCATGCCGGACCAGGAGAGACAGGTGAGTACAGTTTATAGTCAGTGGGGTTTAGCATAATTTTAAGATGCAGGTAGGGGGGCCGTGGAGCGCCAGCTTACAAGTCCAGCAGTGCGGACTCCATCTTGCCTCCCATCCACCATCCATCATTGACAAGTTACTGTCCAACTACATAAGTGTAGCAACCAAACTATAAGCTCAAGATAAATGTGAGTTTACCAGCCAATCCCACACCTGCATACCCGGACCTTTATTCTGTACCCAACCCGAGTACCTGAATGTTGGTGTAGATCAATGTCAAGATTAGTAGGCACATCCTATCACATGGTGATGTTGTGTAACAATCAGGCTACAACAATCTTGTACACAACTTCTAGAGAGTACACCAGCATCCCCCGTGTACCTCCCAAGGCATCTGATTGGCAAATTGAGGACCCCAAAAGTGTGTTTAATATTGGCTCATGCACGTATGTGTGGCCTATTGTAACTCTGCTGAGACACTGTGGTTGTATCGCGATCTAGGGGTTTGCCCACTTGATCCTACCACAATCTGGGAATAAAACAAAATCTAAACATGTGCAAGTGTGGGAAAAGATACACTGGAAATATAAATGAGAGAAAATATTAGTTAATCTCTCTTGTGGCATGACATTATGCCAACCATAATTTCTTTGTCCCTTCAAAAATACAAGCAAGAACCTCTTCAAAGCATTGTAGATTGTTATATCTCGCAGACAAATGAAGACAAAAGAACATTCACAAAACAGATATGACATATATAGTGCAAAACATCGAAAACATATTAGATAACATCAAATAATACTCAATTTCTCTTCTGACATGTGATTTGTCAATTTGGCTGCAGAAATTCATTAAGCAAAGCAGTCCACAAAGAAGATAGTCCCATACAGGAATACATAAAGGACACCAATAATAGGCCTGTTAATCAATCATAGAGTGTATTCTCAATCAATGTATTATTCCTTAATTTGATTTGCCGGGCTTCTCCAATCCAGAACATCTGTTGACGTATTTCAGCCAATTCATTCAGGCCTCTTCAGGACAATGTAAGAAGAGACAAAAACGCAGTCACTCTGCTGGCAAACAAGCCCTTGTTGCCATACGGGCAAGCCAATACCCCTGCTACATGCAAAGTGTGCTAAAAGATACACGGTCACGGGGGATCCGAGGAGCCTAACCGGTCTGCCTCATTGTCACGGAAAAAAGAGTCTGTGAAATTCAAACAGGGTGGTGAAGATACACCTCCTGGGCGTATATGCAGAAGCTCAAAAAATGTGATACTATGGTTGGACATCTGTAGGGTGTGAGGAGGTAGGGAGAGAGAGCATACTCAGTATCACCTGCAAAAAAGAATGGGTAATTTGTAACAAAAGGGGCTATATTTAAATTGTACTACACCAAGCCTACCAACATGCAGCGTGTGTCAGGGTAATCTGCTGTGTATTATGTTATAGTGTTTATTAGTTATGTTTGATATGCCACCCCCAGTTGCAAATGTGCAGATATCAGCCCAGTGAAAGGGATTACTACTTACTAATAAGTCACATGCCACTGAAATCTCCAGCAGCCAAGCGATTTGCAGGATGTGAGTGTGAGAAAAGGTAGCTGTAGTGTGTGTTTCCAGGAAAGGCAGTGTAGACATCAGTGAAGAGGCCCCTGACATTGGAGACAGCCTGCATTTTGATGGCGCATGATTAACTTAATTTTGATTTAAATAGGTATATATTTGCACAATATTGAATTATTTTAAACATACCTTTTCTGAAGTTTACTTTAAAATAACACGTAAAATAAAAATATGACATTTTTATTATGCATTAATAATTATTAGAAGTGATGTATAAAAATTAATTTCATAAAAAGTAATTATATTTTATTGAAAACTAATCTTACATTAATTATTAAATTACAAAAAGATTGTTATCATACTTTGAAATAAAATAATATATTTGCATTGGTTTCCAAAATTGTTGGTAACATACAATTATATTTAATTATATTTTGAACAATTTAAAAAAAAAAAAAATTAACATTATTTCTTATGGGTCTTTTTAAGTCCTAAACTCCATTATTCCCTATCAAGTATGTTGAGGTTCCTGTGGATGGCCATGTGTGGTGCTGTTTTCAGCTCTAAGCTAATGTTTTGGATCGCTTTTCGGTTGTAGTAACTTTAGATTTGTAGTTTGGCAATAGCAATGGGCTTACTATTTTTTTGGTGGGTGCATGTCCCTCCTTAAACCCCTCCTCACCCTCCTTAAACCCCTCTCTAGCCCTATCTAAACCCTTCCTTACTCCTCTCCTAACCACTCCTCTTTAGCTGTAAGTATTGCCCATTTTTCAGTCACTCCATCCTCTCTCCTATATTTACTATAAAAACATATACTTACTTACATGCAAGGAGACTCCACAGTCGGGGTGGAAATCTCTCAGAAAAAGAAAGGACTGGCGGAGGCGGAAACTCTGCATGTGAGTTTGTGAATAGCATTTTGTAGTACGATTGCAGTGCTACAAAATGTTGCTTGTGAATTGGAACCATTGAATTTAAGTCAGTGAATTTAAAAATATGACTTCCATCCTCCCATTGCAACCTTTAATAGCTGTTGTTACAAGACTGTAGAAACTTAAGTCAAAGAGAACGATTTATGACGCGTAACAAAATCTGCACTAAACATTAGATAAGCCACCCCTATGACTAGCCTAGAGCCTACGAGTGTTACAAGGCATAAAGTGGAGAGCTCAATAATAAGATTAGCATGTCCCTGCCTTGACAAGAATAAAAGTTAAATGCTACTGCACGGAGTGCAGTTGTTATTCCCTATCATAGTGAAGACAGACATTAATAGATGTGATATACGTTCTGTGAAGAAAAATAGGTCTTGAACTACTGGCAAGAAGGAGTTAATTACAGGCCATTAGCCTGTACTTAGCTTGTATTGTGGGAGAGGGAAGGCTACAGGAACAACGGATTGGCATTACCAAGCACAGCCTGTAATCCTTGTAGGCGGGGGTCAGGACCTTAATGGTGATCTAGTCTTGCACAAGCTGTATTTGCTGCCAGTGGAGGACTGGGATTTAGAAACAGCCAGAGATAGATTTTAGGGGGCTTTCCTGTTTTTTATTGAAGAGCTCCTGGGTGTGGATTTAGATTTCTGCACTTAAACAGGAGTGCAGCCAATTTCAAGTACCTGAAGAACAAGATTTCATGGTATTGTTTGCAGTAACGAAACAGTAACTATTGAAAAGCAGGACTACCTTGACTTTAGAAACTTTCTTTGTATTGGGGTATGACTTATCACCAATTAATGGATACTGCTCATTATAAAAAACAGCTTCTAAGAACCTCAGAACAAGACTTGGGGAAGATAAGGAGCGGGAGAACAGACTGTCTGATTATACTTAGAAAAGGCAAGAGCCCTGGGAGCCAGCTCTTGCACCTAAACTTTGGAAGTGTTTTAAATACTCAGGCCAGCTAGACTACTGTAGTCCACGGGCATAAAGGACCAGATTGGCACATTGCTGAAGACATAGATGATCAGTCAACTAACCTATGCTGGATCCCTGGCTGGAGTGAATTGGTAGGCCTGCATCACTTTGATGTCTGTGACTAGTTCTTGTGGAAGTTACCCCTAGCAGTTTGTGAGAACTAGTAGAAAGGACGTATCCCGCCTTTGAAAAACTGACACTATTGGCGGTGTCCTAAGGAGGCAGGAGGGTAAACAAATTATATTCACTTGAAATAAAGAGGGAGTTTTTAATTAAATATGTATGCCAAAAGGTGTTGATCACATTGGGTATATTCTTGTATCCCAAAGCCATTAGAGTAGATTCCATATGCCATGAGGAGCAGAGCACCTGGTCAAATTTCCCACAGCCCCTTCCTCAGGGTGTAACAAAAGGAAACCTACAATGGTCCCGTACCTCTAGCCCAGCCACAGACTAGTCCTTCATTACTAATGTCCCCTCAGCTAACCAGTCACATTAGCACTCACTTGCAGAATGCATAGATTCTTATATGATGCATCTTTATTATGCAGTAACCTAGTATAGACCATATGTAGAAAAATGAAGTAAAAATCCTAAGAGTATTGACAAAAGTGAGCATGGCAAAAGTATGCAGTATGCAGGATATTGAACATAAACAATATGTTGTGTGTGTCCTACATAGCTAGCATCCTAATTGGTAGTAGTTAACAACCTGCTATTATCAAAAGTGAGATATGAGAGCCATAAACTTGCAAGGTGTGAGCACATCCATGGGTGAGTGGGTAGGATAACATGTATCCTTGTAGACAGAGTTCCCTGGCGGGTTCAGTCCTCCCTGTCTGTGTATGGAGCAAAAATAATTCTTCATCCTACTGATATGTCTCGGGACATGATAATACTGCTTCAGGTTTAGAGTGGCAAATAAATTATTCAAAACAGGAAGCAAGGAATTCTGGGTAGTTCCCAAGTTTAGGTTGAGAACAGCTCCCTTATGTAGAGCACCCTATAACACCAGCAACACTCGGAATCTTCTCACCCCAAGTGTCTGTTTTTTCAACAGAGATTTAAGCAAAGGATTTACACAGTGCCATCCATGCTGAGCTAGAAAGAGACAAAACCTTTTGCTTTTCCTTTGGACTTGCTAGCACTCTTTTTTCCATAATTTATTCAGCCCTCTAAGCTTGAAAGGGTATTGTCTTGACTTATACTGAGTGCTCCCTTGTGTGTGGACAAAGGTGTACCTCTCTAACTAGAGCAAAATGTTTGTCAGGAGTTGCTTGTATTCATTTCAGGTTGTCTGGGATCGTATTTTACCAATCTAAAGCGATAAATATGGGCCCGGAGTGGTAATAGGCATTTGCAATTTTTCGTTTCATGCTAATCCTATGTATCAAAGACGTTGCTGTAAAAATTGAAAAAGGCTTTGTCCCTTTCTAGCTCGGCATGGATGACACCTTCATAAATATTATTGGGGCAGTGTGCAGGACTGAATCAGAAAATAGACCCATGTACTATATTGAAAGTTGTCCCCATTAATAAATCAGACATTCCCTGCCTTCCAAAATACCGATGAGGAGCTGTCATATACATAGGATAATGTATGGTCCACTTGAGGCCTTCAGCGCTTAGAGGTTGACCCATGTGCCAATTACTGAGGTGCCCTATTTTACTTTATGTACTGTGGCAACAGACTGCTGAATGAATCAAAAATTCACCCAAGTCAAGAGATCTAGGTTAAATCCATGATGCACAATTCCACAATAAACAGGAAACTTCTGATCGTGGAATTCAAGGAAACCTTTACGTAGATTCACAGTTACATCTAAGTGAGTAGGGGCATTCGGACACTGCACACAGCAGCACAGACTGGGAAATGCTGGTGTCTAGAATAGCGGTACAAAAGAGAAGGTCACAGTGGACAACTGTTTTTCTGATATACGTACATGGAACTCAATTCAAATGAATTAAATAGTTCAGACGTCACTAGAATTAAACAAACAATTAGTATAGGATATTAATCAACATAGGTACACATTGGTGCTCAGAAGAAGAGGGAGGTAGTGAGTGCTCAGGGAGAGTTGAGTGATTGTGTACGGGAACGGAAAGGTAATGTGGTTCAAATGCATTAAAGTTTTTAGAACCGATCCACCTTTTTACTTGGCAAATTAATATACTCATAAACATAACATTCTAGGCACAGATAAACATGTCTCTGTTGCCTATGTTTGATTTCAATAACAATGTGTCAACGTTTCGACCCCTATTGTCATAAAGGTAGCTTCGTCCTTATTGGGGGGTCTTCATCAGGACTCTAGGAAATAGCAAATGAGGGTAAGGAGCACCTAAAAGTAAATAGGCCAAAATTAGGTGACGTCAATAGTGAAGCAAAGCTATATTACAAGGTAGTCAGTGGTAATTACCATTAGATGACAGCATGTGCAATCTGGCTGTCTTTTCAAGATGAGGGCCCGTAAGCTCCTAAAAAAGAAATCAGATGAGGAGACATACGGTCACAATGACAACTACCAACACAGTCTCATAAAGATGTAATTACAGTGAGACTCACTTAGGAAAAACAGACCAAGATTTAAGTAAATTAGAGTGATGGGTGCCATGAGTTCAACTCAGTATCCAGGCAAGGTTGCTTAGTAACCTGTAGAATACAAAAATGACCAGGAAATGCTTCAGACTGTAGCAAATCATAATACCAAAACATGAAGATAACATACGATTAGTGGAGAAAGCGCAATCAGGTCATATGGATATGCACAAAACGCAAAAACAAATGTAACTCAAGAAAAAGCGGCCTTGCATGGACCAACCTACTAAGGTTAAGATACAATTGAAACCTGTAAATTGTATGGAACTCATTCATACGACCCATTGATCTCAAATAAGCAAAATGAGTCCGGCAATATTAATGGTGTAAATAGCACTGGTCAAAAAAGCCAGAAATGCATATTTAAGCAAAGGCACACCGTGCCGCACACAACTAAAAGGGCCCTTAAACTTAAAGTATGTGTGGCTAAATGAACAAATGAGAAACTCACGAGTTTCATCCAAGTCACCGTAAAATTCAGCCCTGAAATATAGAAATATATCATATCAAAAACCCAGTGGCTAATTGCAAAGAGGATTATAAAACACCCGTACCACGAGTTCACCTCAGTATCCAGGCAGGGTGGCTTAGTAACCTGTAGAATACAAAAATGACCAGGACGTGTTTCAGACTGTAGCAAATCATAATACAAAACAGGAAGATAATATACGATTAGTGGAGCAAGCGCAATCAGGTCATATGGATATGCGCAAAACGCAAAAAAAACATGTAACTCAAGGAAAAGCTGGCCTTGCATGGACCAACCTACTAAGGCTAAGATACAATCGAGACCTGTAAATTGTATGTAACTCATTCAAACGACCCATTGATCTCAAATAAGCAAAATGAGGCCGGCAATATTAATGGTGTAAATGGCACTGGTCAAAAAAGCCAGAGATGCAAACTAATGAAATATGACGCATCTACAAACCCGGGTCAAGTTGCAATAATGATTATAAACCCTCCGGTGCAGAAAGAACCCCGCGTGAAACACTAAAGACAGGCTCAATCAGCATAAAGAAGAAGATCATAAAAAAGAGAGAGAGAACGAGACCTTTGTGTTGGGTTGCAATGGGGTGGCGGCCTATGACCCATACTTAAACAAAGGCACACCGTGCGGCACACAACTAAAAGTGCCCTTAAACTTTAAGTATTTGTGGCTAAATGAACAAATGAGAAACTCACGAGTTTCATCCAAGTCACCGTAAAAGCCAGCACTGAAATATAGAAATATATTGTATCAAAAACCCAGTGGCTAATTTGCACAGAGGATTATAAAACACCTGTAAAGGAAAGTACTGAAACCAGGCTAAGTCTGCATCCTAGGATGGAAACTCAAGAAGAGTCACCAGGACCTTTGAGGTAGTATACATTGTGACTAGATTCTCGAAAAACAAGCAAACAGAAAATCGGGTCATTGCCTATGACCCGTATTAACCCCTTGTGTGCCCTTGACGGAACCACGCCGTCATGAGCCACGGGCACCGTGTGCTCATGACGGCGTGGTTCCGTCATGGAGCGGCCGCTCCTCCCACGCGGTTCGAATTCCCCGCCTGTGCGGGCGAATTAGAGAGTGGGCGGACTCGTGACGGAACCACGCCGTCATGAGCACAGCTCGCCCGTGACTCATGACGGCGCGGTTCCGTCATGAGCACCGCGCCACCGTGCTGCCCCCAAACCCCCCCAGCGCTGCGGCAGAATTCGCGCCGCAGCGAAGGGGTTAAAACACAATATCTCACTTTGCCGCACGCACACCAAACTAACCGTAAACTATGACTATGAGTACTAAAATAATGGCAGAGTAAATCATTCACCCCCGGCGGCTCTGGATTAACTCGGAACGGCAGCACAACCGCAGTAGCGGTGTCTATTTCAAGGGAGTGTAGACGTGTGCATTTGGGTTACGTTTTTCAAAAGACCCTCGATGCTGACTATAGCCTCACAAGAAAGTATGGGGCATATCAGCAACAACCGGCGATAATTATCGCTAAGCGCACTTAGCGCTAGGATAATTATCGCCGGCTAGCGTGGATTTTTATCGCTGAGATAGCGTGCTATTAGCAACGCTTATCTCAAAAATGATAAAAATCCTAGCGCTAACTGCCTAACGTGAGATTATCGCTGGAAACCCAGCGAGAATCTCACAAAATGTGGCGTTAGTTTGTTGATAGGGACTCACAAACTTATCCATGATATCCACCTTCCATAGGATATCATGGCTAAGTCAGTCCTGAAGCAGGCGTAAGGAAAGTAGCGATAACAAGGGTTAAGAATAGGTGCGCTAATGCAAGATTTCACGCGTTAGCGTGACCTTGCTAATTAGGCGATAAAATTATTGCTGCTTTTCGAACGGAAACGGCTGCATAAGCGGTGATAATTTTCTATCGCCACCTTATAAATATGCCCCAAATTAACTTAGAAGACATAGTAAAAAGACAGGTTGTTCTGGAAAGCTGACTGTGTTACAAATTGGAGCCCAAATTGATTCTGCATGGAAATACTTATCATATTGGCATTCTGCGCAAACAATAAAACGTTGGAACGTTGAATCAATAAGAAGTGTCATACTGCACAGAATCTCTTGATTTTTACAGGGTTCTTGCCAACTTTGAAAAGATGTACAGTGTGCAAATGGCCAAGCATGTTTGCATAATTCATTTTGGGCCCTGTTGCCGACCATCACCATTATGCTGTAGTCAATATATGCTCTAAATGTTATACTTATAGTCACTGTCCAACAAAAAGGCCCACAATATATATGTAAATATAGCATGTTGGCATATATTAGCACAGAAACTTAAAACACTATACAGCTTCGATGTTATCTGTGATTGTAAACTTTCAGAAAAACATATTTAAGAACAGTGTAAATGACCATTGGACACAGGTCCGAGGAAGATCCCGAACTATTGATGTTCTTCAGATTGGGAGGAGAGGGGCATGTGGGGGGCATAGACAGGATGCTACCAAATGTCTTCATTTTATGCAGATCTAAAGGTGTATGCATACTAATCTTTAAACAAAACAGACAATTGGGCGTATGTGGCATCCATCTCATTCAGGCCATCTCTGACGGAATTAAAAAGATCCATCCATTTACACTCACAAATGTTTAATATTGAGTCCAGGTCACCCCCCCTGGGTCCCAATGTGATTTTCTCCAGAACCACCCATTTCATAGATTCTGGTTGGTGATTGTTTGCTTGGAAATGTTCCACCAATGGGGCTTCAACAGTGTTACACCGAATCCTGCTGCAATGTTGGAGTATCTGTGCCTTTATTTTCTGTCTGGTTTGGCCAACGTAGATTAGGCCACAAGGACACAGAATTGCATATCTCAAATCCTGCATATTACAGTTAGTGTGTACAGTGAGATCAATCTTGTGCTGCCGGTAGCAAAATTGTTTGGTTTGTACAGTCATTTTGCAAGCTTTACAGCGGCTGCACTTAAAATGGCCAACAACTGCCAGAAGGTGCCACAATGTCTGGATAGTTGGCTCCGGTGGTATTGCAAGTAAGGATCTAACCACATGATTCTTAATGTTCTTCCCTTTCTTAAAGGAATGCATTGGAGGATCCTGTACCTCCAGATCGTCAGCAAGCATTCCCCAATGCTTGTTGACGGCTTGTCTGATAGCGTTGCTGCAGGTATTGAAAGTTGTGACGCATATCATCCTTTCTTTGTTATCAGTGGTTCGGTCTTTCGGAGTAAGTAGTGTGTCACGTTGGTTGAACCAAGCCACTTTCCTTGCCCTCTTCACCAGCCTTTTCGGGTATCCATGTTCGATCAGCCGTGATAGTAGGTCGGCACATTCTAGAATAGAGCAGGCCAGGTCACAGGACATGCTTCAATACGAGGCATACATCATCTCCCTTGATGCACAGAGATAAGGAGGCCTCATGCCCCAGTGATTATTTATTTGAATGCAAGAACATTTTAGTCTCTCAATGTATCCGGGTGGCTGCAGCAAGATGCTGGACTGCCTATCAATCACTCAGGGCCAGATATACGACCGGGATTTCGGCCCCTTTGCGACCGCAAAATAGGTCTGCCCAATGTACTAACCCTATTTTGCGAGTCGATAACCTATTAGTGACTTGAAAAATAGGGTTAGAGACTCTTAGGAAGGGGTGTGCCAAGGGAGTCCCTTCCTAACAGCGGGCCCTTGTGCACTGTATGATTGTTTTGCGACAGCAATTTTGTTTGCAAAACACTTGCAGTTTACCAAGCATGCACAAACAGGAATGGGTCCCCAGGGGACCACCTTCCTCTTTGTGAATTGAAGCGCAAATATTTTTTAAGAGAAGGCAGTGGTCCCAGAGACCATTGCCTGCCCTTAAAAAATGAAACTGAAAAGTTTCATTTTTTTTTAAAATGCATCCGGTTTCCCTTTAAGGAAAACGGGTTGCATTTTATTTTTAAACTGCTTTATTGACAAAGCAGTCCCAGACATGGTGGTCTGCTGACCCCAGCAGGCCACCATCCCTAGGAGTGCTAGCTATTCCCAATGGGGCCGCAAATTGTGAAAGCCTCTTTAATGTTCATGAGGCATGCTATTTGCGACCCCATTGGGAATTGCAAACAGTGTCTGAGACACTGTTGTACATTGAATTTTGCGACTCGCAAATTGCGACTCGCAAAATTCAATGGTCGCACATTTGGCCCTCAGAGTATTGACAAGCACGTTGTGTCTCTTGCTGCACCATTCCCTTTCATGCTGTGCTTCATGGTGCCGCCATTAGTGGATAATGGAGGGACGGACTAAATATAGGCAGAAAAAAAGCATTCCAAGTAATACTTCTGAATTTGATCTCAAAAGGTATGGCACACTTTCCTACTTTGATTTTAGAATGTTATCCCACTTTGCCTCATTCTTTCATTTGCAATCACTGTCCATTAGTATCATTTGATTAATGCACGTTATTACTTTTCCTATCACCTTATTTTTCTTTACAGCCTCCTTTTAGGAAATTTGATGGAGAAAAACTGCGATGTGATGTATCTTCTACAACAAAAGTAGGTTCTCCCAGGATGAGAAATGCTGTAAGTTGATTGGGAGAGCAAACCTCAGTAGTTTATACATTATTTACAGGTTGCCCGGGGTCTGTAATTAAAAGTGAATCGCATTGCATTCTAGCACCATACTTAACGAAACACGCTCTGATTACAGCACATCAGAATGGAATAATTTATTATTGAATGATTCATGGAATACTGACACCTGATGGGTAGTGGAGCTGAATTGTTAATGCTTTCCTTCTCCTCCTATCCGATAACCTACAGATTTTATTTTTAACAGTTGAAGCTTTTTGAGATGCCCTTTAATGATTTCTGTCCAGGATAGTATGAGAGAGCGTTCTGGGTAATTGTTTTCCAGTCAGTGCCTGCCTGGCTCACTAATGCGTGGGTATACTCCCTGTTTATGTATCTGTTTCCTTTGACGAAAGAATGGACCGCAGGTCATTGGCTCCATTGTACTGCGGTGCAAAGCCTGTCATTGGAAATGCGCTGTATGCGCACCTACAATTAGGTCTTTTCAAAGATGTGTAATCACTCTCACCTTATTTGTCCGCGAAGGTTCTTTTGCGGAAAATGGAGTGTGGGCAATACTTTATTGTAATCAGTTTCTACTGTATAAATACAAAAACTACAATATATGAATTGTTTTCTATTGTCATGTTGGGCTATGGCACTGCAAAACCGCAGACATGAAAATCCAGTCACAGCACAACCTTGTGTTCTAATGGAAAAAGGTAAAACAGCACCTTGCTTATTGCGCCCAACTACTGTTTTATTGTGTTCACCTCAAAGCGCTTGGAGGGTCGGGAGGCCATTTTTGTTTTTGATTCGGCAATCCAAGCGTTTTACGTTTGGTAACTGATGTAAGCATTTGAGTAACTGCAGCTTTGAATTTTTGTATTATGATATATAATCATTTAACATTATTATAAAGGAAAACAATTAACTCAGATTTTTCCTTCCTCATTTAGAAAATATAGGCTTGAGGCACAAAGACAACTTTTTTTTAACACTATGTCATTCTATAATTTACACATTTTTTTGTGTGGCCCTCTTACTAGTAGCATACATAAGTGGTTTCTCTTTCTCTGAACAAATTTAATTTTTAATTTTCCTGACTCAGTGTTAACCAGGGGAAAAAAGGTAATTGTTGTCAAGAGTATTCAAACTGTCAGAATATCCTTCAATCTAAAAGCTGTTAGAATCTGTGCAGAAGTAATTACTGAAACTCCATTCAGCTATAATAATAACCTGCCACTGATGACAGCAATTACTGGTAAAAGTGTAATAGAAATCAAAGGCACATTTTTCTCTGACAAGTACATTTCTAGCTAAGGTTTGCTTTGCCTGAATAGTGTTGACAATGCTGATGTGCTGTATCATTCTTAATCACTGCTGGCATGATGCTACAGTCTGAGCTGCTCACTGTAAGAGGGAGGTTAATTGTGTGTTTTATTTGTCACTGTCCATACTTCCACTGCAGAGGGGTGGGGGGTATGCATTTTAGAGGCTGGGCGTTCGTTTTGTTTGACTGGCTCACATCCCTTGTAAATGTAGGGTATTAGTATTTCTATATATAAAATAAGAGCTCCACATGTCCTCACCAAATTGGTGACAGCATCATATGCGTCTCTAATGTGGCCCGCCATACTGTGAGGTTGACTGGCCTGACTTTAAAAACAAAATGGACAACAGCATTGAAAAGCCCTCGCTCTCGTGTATGATTCTTGACGAGAAACCTAGATGTGAGGCTCAGTGGAATCTTGTCAACAATACCGAACTCTCGAGCGTCCGCACAAGAACTGCTGGATCTTGTGACGAATGCAAGCTCTGTGCATCTATTGATAAAGGTTATAACAACAACTGGATTTCTATTTTAGTTTTAAATTCCAGCGCTATTTCAGTTTCATGCACTGTAAATAACAAGCATTACTATTACAAATTCAACAGCACTGAAGGTCATGGCCAAAGAAGCATTAAAGGCTGAGTTGGTCTTCCAAGAATTGGCGACATGCAGGTCACACACCGATGTCAGCTGCTACTCTTGAAATGATGGAAGACCCAGGACTTGTTCTTGTTCTAAATGTCACGTGAGCACGCCTTATTAACATCCACCTTACTTCAAGTCAGGTTCCATAAACTATTATAAATAGAGACACATTGGCTAATTCACTCGTGTCATGAGGGGGATTTTCAGTTCTGTTTTTTAAATCAAAGAATGGGTCCTGATGCCCGTGTACCCATATTTATACTCATTGCTGCGAAACTACAAATTCCAGCATGCTTTGTGCTGCGAGTTGAGAAACCAGGGCTGATGGGTTTAGGTGACGGATTAGCAGGTCACCTTAAACATGCAGGGGCAGATTTACAAGCCCCTTGCGCCACTTTTGCATCATTTTTCCCATGTTAAAAATGACGCAAAAGTGGCACAAGGGGCTTGTACATCTGTCCCGCAGTTTACAAGGAAATGTTAATTCTCTCACAACAAGTCACCCAATTAAAGTGCGAGTTTTGGGTTAGAGGCAGAAACTTGACATAAAGTTAGAATAACAAATACAGATAAATGCATTTTACAGTGAAGATGAGACGATGATACTTCTAGATTTTGTCAGAGGAAGAAACAGAAACGTCTGCATGAAAAACGGCAGGGATGCACGTGAAAATACAACTGAGAATGAACCACAATAGTTGTTCCAATTTCTGTTAACCTGGCACTCCTCTGAACAACAACAAGAGCATCATTTGCCAATTGAGGAAACATACCAGCTAGGATAACCTCATGGGGGACAATTGCCCATTGAATGCAGAGACAGAGGCCAGATCTTTCTTGGAGCCACCATCCATGCAGCAAAATTTGTTTGCAATGAAGCACAGATAAACACCCTTCGAGGGTGAGATTGGTCTATTGGGCAACCTGGCAGTGCCCGAAAGGATAGTCTAACATATAGGCATATTAGATGTTTTTTGGCTGCTTGTAAGCTGATTTTATTGTTGATTTCTCTGATATTACCACAAGCATTGCCTGCAACAAGCACACATGCATGGTCTCTCATAGCTTACAAAACACCTGTATAGGTTGTCTTTGTAGTTATAAAGTTGCCTTCATTTCAAAATGTAGGCCGTAAGTATAAAACTGCCTCCATATGAAAATGTAGGCCATTCTTTTGAATGTCTGATTCATTAATGGGTACCTCTTTTAATTTGGTGCATGGGCCTTTTTTCTGATTCAGTCCTGCACACTGCCCCAAACACATTTATGAAGACGCCTCTCTGTGCTACAATGCATCGGTACTTTCAGAGCAGCACTGAGGCCTAGACAGATTGTAATACGCTATTGTTAAACCTGGCATCCTTGGCATAATTTCCCCAGTCTTTTTGCCTCTACTTTCTGTATTTTTTCACTGTGTGCTGGACTTGGTTTTTGTACTCTAGGCAGTTTACCACTGCTGATCAGGGCTAACATGCAAGTGTTCCCTGTGTGAATTGTGATTATGATTGGTTATCCATGATTGGCATATTTGATTTACTAGTAAGTCCCTAGTAAAGTGCACTGTGCGTGCCCAGGGCCTGTAAATCAAATGCTACTAGTGGGCTTGCAGTATTGGTTGTGCCCTGTAAACTTGTCTCAGACCTGCCATTGCAATGTCTATAAATGCAGTTTTTAAACTGCCATGTCAACCAAGCAAGTGCACCCACTTGCTGGACCCAACCATTCCCTTTTACAACATGTAAGGTACCCCTAATGTAAGCCCAAGGTAGCCCAATAGGCAGAGCGCAGTGTATGTGAAAGGTAGGACAAGTACTGGTGTGTTTTACATGTCCTTATAGTGAAATACTGCCAATTATGTTATTCACAATTGCATGGCCTATCTCTCCCATAACTTATCATTAGAGCTGCATTGTAACAGCTTACAAGTGTAACTTTCAATTGGGAAGTGATGGAGATTTGGAGTTCGGGTTCCCTGAACTTAGCATTTAAAATACATCCTTTAGTGAAGTTGGTTTTTAAATTGTGTGTTTGAAATTGGCACTTTTAGAAAGTGGGCATTTTCGGGGCGTGACAACGGCAGCCACCAAGATAGCCGCAATTTTGTGAGGTTCCAGCAGTAGTGGCCTCTATCCTTGCTGAATCACCGCCATCATTACCCTCTACTCCAGGACGATGCCCAGCTGCTGCTCCTACATCAGGCAAATTCAGTGCAGCAGTAATGAGGGTTAGAGAGTGAAGGATCCAGCTCCTTTAGGTGTTGCCTCTCGTGGAGGGGATGCCCTGGAGGGAATCTTTTTACAGAAATAAGTCACTTCCACTGGAGTTTCAAAGATGCAAGACTTTCCATTGGGTTTGACTTGTAGACAAGCAGAATGGAGCATTGTGTACCTTAGGCCAAGTTTGCGTAGAGATTTCTTAATGTCATTGAATTTTTGAAGGGACTCCTGCAAAGTAATGGTGAAATCCGGATAAAGCGAGATATTGGTGTTCTGATAGTGAAGAGGCTGCCGCTCCCGAGCCAAGCAAAGAGCTAGGTTGCTGTCTTTATAATTGAGGGGACGGGCTATAAGAGAGCGAGGTGGAGCGCCATGGGGGCAATGGGGCCGAGGGAGCGGTAAGCACGTTCTACTGTGAAGGTAGACAAGAAGCAGGTGCGATCTAAAAGCTGAGTGAGTAGATGCTCCACAAAGGCGCCTGGTTTCTCTAGGTTCGTTGTTTCCTCAATACCAGGAATTTGAATGTTATTTCTTTAGGACCTATCCCCTAGGTCCTCGTTCTTGATAGTGATCTGCTTTAGGATATGTTCCATCTTATCCAAGTATTTTAGCATAGCAGCAGCACCATCCTCCAGTCCAGAAATCCGCTCATCTGCACCATTTATTACTGCACTCTGGTGATCAAGACGCTCCACCAATCAATCGATGAGGCCAATCAGGGTTTTGAAGAGAGTGTTCATAGCACGGAACCCTACCTTGAGTTCTGCCAAAATGGCAATTGTGCTGCTGGTGCTATCAGTATCAGGTTAGCTACTCAGCGGTTCCTCCATATTGGAATGGGAGCCCTGTCCCCTCTGTGGCTTTACCCTGTCAAACTCAGTTTACGCTTTTTTTGGTCTGTGCAGCCCACTTATGTGGGAGTTTGGATTACGACGAAGAGCAGTAGGGGGAGGTATGCTGCCACAGTAATGAAAAAGCTGCAAAGAAATATTGACAGTCAAAGCCTTGGTTAGAAGGAGATATAGATATGGGGGAGGAGTTGAGATGTCCAGTTAATTAAGCAAGATCAGGAACAATAGCAACAGGTGAGAGGATGCAGTGGAGTTGAGGGTGAGTAGGTAACAATATCAGAGTAGGCCTGCAGCAGTACTGAGTGAGTGTCCCAACAGTATAGGCCAAGGCAGCGTAAGATGGGTAACAGGGCAGTGGTTATTGTGCCAATGAGCAATCCCCAGATAACATTCAAAGACCAAAGGAACACTGCTAGAGAACCAAGGAGTCCAGGCTACCAGCCGAGGAGGAGTTCAATAAAGAGAAATTATTGCTAGGCCCAGGGAAGGCTAAGGGCTTGTTAGCTGGGTTAGCAGAAGATCATGGCAAATACAATCAGTTGACCCTGGGGGGAGCACTTACCACTTACACAGGTGGGCCAGGTGAGGCTGTTGAAGAGGTCGGGCACAGGCTCCCAGGTTGGCGGTCAGTAGCACAAGTAGGCCCAGCCACAGAGCAGTACGGCGGCAGGAAGTGGAAGGCACCCATCACTGCGCCACCGACAATCCCAACCTGGTAGCACTAGGGCCGGCGATGCTCACAGGCCAGAGCAGGAGCAATTCTGCGATGCCCGCAGGCCCAGACTCCTTGGGGCTCTGTAGGTTGCACAACACTACCACCAGGGAGAGGCTAAGCACAGGCCTCAGTGTTGAGGCCGGTCACAGTAGCCCATGGCAACCAAGGAACAATATAAGGGTGGGGGCATCCCTTGAGCACAACACATCCACTGGTGTCTGCCGGATGACAAGGTTAGAGTGTGGCACTGATGAGATTGGGGCATCTTGGCCTCTGGCTCGCCTGTCACAGCGGGGCCTCTGAGACAATGCCAGGCCCCTTGGTCAGGAATGATGCCTTAAAAATGTCAGGAGCACCCGGACACAGCATATTCGGCAGGCAGGAGTCAGGTCACCCGGGTCACTCTCGACCTCCTCTAGCCTGCCAAGAATGAAGAGTCGATGAAGCAGTAGAGAATACAAGCAAACTAGTTTATTAAAAAAATACACTGCGTGGAGTTCAATCAGACCAGCCTCCTATGATGGCTGACAAGGGACTGACCTTAACAAGGATAAAGTTACATTATGTATGTTGCGGACTCCACAAAGACCCGCCTACGATGGAAAAAACACTGGTAGATGTCTTAATACAATGTGGTGCGTAACATAAGTCTCGATTCCGCAGCCTGGTACAAGCTATCTACTCTTCAAGTCCGTCTGGCCTATCCTCCCCTCTAGACAGGTGGGAGAAGGCCTTGGTCAAAGAGAAAAGGCATGCGCCAACGAGCTAACATGGGCATTGAAGAAACAAAACTTACCAAGGACCATTTCTCATAAATGAACAAAATACAGTTTTGAGTATGCAAGTAACAGTTTTGATTGCATCAGAACATGGCTTCCTTCTAACTAAACTGGTGGCACAGATGTCAACCTAACTGACGTGACATCTGTATAGACTGATTACGTCTTACACTCACTATGAAACTATATTGTATTAGCTATATGAATGCTAACATATTGTAGATTAAAACACACTTGAAGTAGTAAATCTACCTTTTAACCCCTTCAGTGCCCATGGCGAGCTGGACTCGTCATGGGCTGCGGTGGCGCTGTGCCCATGACGAGTCCAGCTCGTCATGAACTCCGCCCGCTAATGCAAGGCGCGGCACTGGGCGGGGAAAGGGGCGGGCATGCAAGGGGTTAATTCTATCAACACCTGAACCATGTCCTTCATATTGTGTATCACTCATTTGTCTATTATTATTATAATAAAAAAAAATTGTAAATTGATACTTGTATAGTGCACTACTCACCAGCAAGGGTCTCAAGGCGCTTGTACGAATACCGCTGTGGAACCCATCCTGGCTTTCCCTGTGAGGCGTCCACTCCTGGGCACCCCCAAGGTGGAGGTCAGGCATCCTTAGCGTTGTGGGAGCTGCTGTGGAGATTAAGCAAGCTTTTGCCCAGAGTTTCACTCCATGATTGGAATAGGCACCGAGGCGAGAATTATCAGGTCTGTGGAATTTTTGAGCCCAAGACCCGCCAAGGCAGGGAATTGAACCCTGGTCCCAGGGTAGACCTCTGCAACAGGGACTGCTGCTCTAATCATTGAGCCACACTTCTCCACTTTGTCCATGTTGTTATTGCATATATGTGGTTGTTTCTCCTTTACTTTTCAGGGACCCTTTTTCTTAGTAGGCTGCATCATGTCGAGTGGTCACCTCGCTCCAATGGTGAACACCACGTTTATACAGTTGGAATTGTTTTGTATTCTGTTTCCTTTTATTGAGATTTGCTGGATATATTATTATCTGGTATGGGTGGGGGGGGTCGGGGTTACAATTCTTTTTTGTTATTGGTTAATTTTTCTTTATCTTTGCTTGTTGTTACACATCACCCAATCTATGCACCACTCCTTGACAATGTGTCATACTCTATACACTTTACTTTTTCACAATGCCTCTCCCGGATCGGAATAGAATGGCTAACATTTCTCTCATTACCTGGAACACACCTGGAATTAACAACCGACGAAAGGGAAAGCAGGTATTATCTTATTTGAACAGAAACTGTGTTAAAATTGCCTTCCTACAAGAGACACTTCTCCCCCATAGCACTGACCCTCCCTATGCAAAAGTTTTGGGACCACATTGATACTTCTCCTTTTATAGTTCATATTTCCATGGCACATGCATTCTCATACATCAAAGTGTCCCCTTCATTTTCCACAATTGCCATTCGTAAAAGAATGGTCGCTATATTCAACTTCAGGGCATCCTCTACAACAAACATGTTGTATTGCTAAATGTCTATGCCCCTAATATAGATGACCCCACATTTTTCCAGGAGCTCTGTGTTCATATGGGACGCCTGGACATTGAATATATGATACTGGGTGGTGATCCTAATATGTTGTATTATCTGCAACTTGACTCTACCAACATCCACCCCAGAAGTCAATCTGGAGCTCGGGATGTGTTCCGCCATGTCATTGACACGTACACATTATGGGATGCCTGGCACACTCAGTATCCTTCTGACCCCGGATCCACTTTCTATCCCGCTCCCCACTCTGTGTATACAAGGTTGGCCTATTGTTTCCTCTCCGCTAATATCTATCTCAGTGTCACTGGGGTCACTTTATTATTGCAGACCTTATCTGACCATAGCCCAGTTCTCCTACCATTGCACATGCCATATGGATGCAGCTCAGATCGCACCTGGAGGTTCTATGATGAGGCCCTTTTTGACCCAGTATTCCAGAGCGAGATTCTAGACTCTGTCAATGAGTAGTTTACATTGAATACTTGAACAGTATCAACACAAGCCACCCTTTGGGAGGCATTCAAGGCTTTCATGGAGTATCCAAACACACTTGCATTCTTCATGATAGCCATACCTAGCTGCAACATATCGAGGCGTTATTGCGAGATTTATACCGAATTGCCACCTCTGATGGAGATCCTCAGTTACATCACCATTCAACCCTGTTGGTCAAATTCTACAATCTTGCTGATAGGGAGATTGCATATCTTTGAGAAGTATACTCGGGCCATGCTGTTATGGTGAGGGGAACATCCGGGCCGCACCCTTACACTACTTTTGTATCCAAACAGGCTCAATAACATATGTCGCTGAACTGCAGATGGACTCTGGTTCATGTATGCGGGACGGTGAAAGTGTCCTGGTCAAATTCCAGCGATATTATGAATGTCTCTATGCTTCCAGTATAATTTACTCTCCATTGGAGATGACATCATACCTTGAGGAGAATGCGATGGTCTGGCTCACTGATGGTCAGAAGTACTTTCTTAGCAAGACGGTTACGGTCGAATAAATAATTCAAGCCATCGATTCCTTGGATGTGTCTAAAGTACCTGGACTAGATGGCTTAACAGGAGCCTTCAATAAAGATTTTAAGCATCAACTCTCTCCTCATCTTTTAGCATTGTACAATGAGTCTTTAACAACTGGTATATTACCCCCTACCCTATGAGAAACAGTTGTTACTCTCCTGCTGAAACCAGGCAAGTATCCCCATCTCTGTGCCTCCTATAGACCCCTCTCCCACTTAAACCTCAATAATAATATGTTAGCTAAGTTCCTCACTACTAGATTATTCCTTTTGAAGGAGCAGAGTATCTCCCCTGTCCAATCTGTATTTGTACCTCTTAGATCTAAATCCTTTAATCTGCACACCATGTTTTAGGTACTTAATAACATTTCCCTGTCTATAGCCGCAATGGTGGCTTTGTTGGATGCCGAAAAAGCACTTGACTCTCTTGAGTGGTCCTTTTTGAGAGCAGTATTGTCAAATTCGGTATTCACACACCCTTCATTTCCTTGATCATGCTTTTATATTCCAAACGGGTGGATTATCTGTGAGTCAATGGCTCATTAACCGAAGCATTTCCTATCATGACAGGGACTAGACAGGGGTGCCCACCATCTCTTCTCCTTATCATCATCACAATGAATCCCCTAGTCTGTTACATGCAAGAACGCTATTCCCATCGCGGCCTTTAACTCACACACAGTCCCATTTTGCTTTCTTTATATGCAGAGAGCACATTATTATTTATACATAATCCATCAGATAATCTTTTTCCACTCCTGCAAGAGAATGCTTGATTCTGAAATTTGTCTGGGCTTCAGATTAACTGGACCAAATCTGAGATCGTCCCCCTCACAGATGTCACCCAACCCGCACCAGCAGACTACCCTTTAACATGGGCTGTAGATAGTACTAAATACCTGGGCATTCAATTCCACAGAGACAAAGACCAAATAGTACAGCTTAATTGTGGCCCAACATTAGCTGCTCTTGTCAAGCAAGTAGACCTCTGGATTCAATTACAGCACTTCCTGGCAGGACGTGTAGCCAACATTAAAATGGTCATACGCCTTTGTTTTCTGTAACTTTTCCCATCGATCTCACACAAAGGTTTCTTCATTTTCTGTTCAGTCCTACTCTGTGCTTGGAGACCACCCTCGTGTCCGCTGGGACACTTTCATTCTACATTTTGACCGCAGTGGATTTGGTGTCCCGATCTTTACGTATATTATCTCGCAGCCCAATGCCAATATCCACATCAGTGGTATCACCCAGGTGCTCGTATTCCATATCTGAGGCCTGATCAAGACCAATATGGTGGCCTTTCTCATCCCTCAATCCTGCCAAAAGACATTCGCTTGGATGCCAATGACATCCAAACCGTGTCCACAACATGCTGGGCATGGTGGAGACTTTGTAGGCTATTGGATGGCAGCCCTCTCTATTCCCCTGCTCTTCCATTAAAGGATAACCCCTGGCTGCCATCAACACATGAAAAGTTGGTGCAAATTGCACTTCATCATCATAACCTGTTCATTTTAGGGGACCTCTTTCCTGGCAAACATGTCCTGCAACCTTCTGTCGATTCCCACCTACATGACGTTGTGTACATGGACCATTTTATTTTTCACAACACTCTATGATTCCTCTTCCCTTCTTATACATTGGCACAAGAGGATTTTCCAACTCTCATTCATGTGGTGTCTGACATAGATGGCGAGCGGGTGCTCTCCAGATTATACCTCCTTTGCATTACTATGAAACCAGTTACCACTGTGGACCTACAAGAACCTTGGGCGGAAGAACTCAGAATGGCCCTCACCGATAAAATATGGTTTTACTGTTGTTCTCAGATCCAACACAGTTTAATTAACGCTAGACACAAATTGGTACATTTAAATTACATCATTGTTTTATCTTCCCACCAGACATTGCTAAATTCAACCTCATAGGCTCCAACCATTGTCTCAAATTCTTGCTCTGGGAGCAGATTTTGCATATCTGACACAGACCTGCCCATTGATATCCATGTACTGGACTCCTGTTTTCATCCATATCTCCGCTATGACTGAAGTAGCGCTCACACCGACCCCCTTCTCACCTTTTTAGGCTATACCAGTGAAATACTGTGACCTATGTGCCCACTGGCCTCAATGGCCTTTCTCTTAGCCAAGAATGAGATAGCTCTCCATTGGAGCAGAAATAAAGTCCCTACTTCTTCATCTTGGCTTAAAAGTATGACATATTGCAATAGTATCAGTGAGGATTATGCCCTTCTTCAACCCCCTATGTCCCACCCCAAATATTTCAGGTAACACTTGCATGATTACCTGCGCACCTTTGAATACGAATCTACAGATTGAATTACTGTCCCCCTTCCCTCATTTGTTGGCTTCCCTTTATTCTATGTTCCACCTACCCACTTTATAAATGAATGTATTGATCATATCAATTTGTGATCTTTTTCCTCAAGCTCAATTATGATGGTGCTCTCTATCTGTCATTGTATCTTTACAATGTATCTCTATGATGAATGTTACTAATGTCTCTGCCTGCCTGTGGAATTAATGTCTGTTCAAGGTGGTTTTGCTGTTTTAAGAACTGAAAATCTATGCATCACCTTTTAGCGCCCTTTTTCCTTCCAAAAGCTTGCAATGCAGTTGAGAAACCAATGCATCAAGCCAGTGAGACTGAAAAATCAACACAGCTTCTGCTCGCAGCCTGAAAAACTGCCACAGCCCTAGTCCAGAGCACCCAGTCTCCAAAGTCCGAGATCCCCGCTCTGACTTCTGCGCAGGCCCTGCTGTGTGGCTGAAGGAATCAACGCATCGCCTGTCTGCAGCTGTGGAAATTGATGCGGCACTTTTTTAACCGCCACATTGACCTGCATCACCTGGATTTTCTCGCACATCGTATCTGTGCACTAAATATTCCTCAACAGCGCCCGGCAGATACAAAGCAAGGCAGAGTGGCTTAAATTCAACACATCAATTCCCTTGCAGTAAGCATTTGACGCAATGCTTCTCCTGTGCACAGAAAGAACTGATGCCTCCACTCCCCTGGGTTTAAGGAATCGATGTCTCACTTGTGTTTTCCGATACATCCTCTGTTATGGCTGTTTTTCATGTTGAATTTTAACGCATCACAGGTACTTTGTGTAAAATTATCACATCCATTAGGTGCTATGGATAAAATTGCTAAACCTTTTACAAGTGATATTTTAAGTTCTGTCTGTTGGATTCTTGTCATTTAGGTCTTGTTTGGTTGAGATAAAGAGTGTATATTTTTCTAAACTGGTGTGGTGTCCATTTGTAGTGTTTTCACAGTGTTACTGTGTGTGTGAGTGTGGTGCAGATACTTTACACTTTGCCGCTGAGATAAGCCTGACTGCTCATGCCAAGCTATCAAGGGGTTGACCAGGGGTTATCTGAGTGTGTAACTCCCTTATCCTGACTAGAACGAAAGGTCCCTACTTGGACCGGGTGCATACCACTGACAACTAGGGACACCAGTTTCTAACAGCTGTAAACCAGCCAAATGCCTCTTCTGGCAGCTAATTCTCAAGAGGAAATGAAACAGCTATCCATTTTCAAGTTGATGCTCGTCGATGTATTCACATAAATACCTACAGAGGTATGGATAATTAAGATAGGATGACTATGACAGGATTACTTAAAGATCATTGTATTGTTTGTATCACCAGAAACCATGAATACAACTCAGTGTTATTTAGATCGACTATATGATTTTCCTATTGGAGGACAACCTCTTTAAGAGTAAATAGGTTATGCACTCACTCTGTGGCAGATATTTTTCTCTGGGATGGATGCTGTAGTCTTCATTGAGAGGAATCTTATGGCTATCCTGTCATTTGACATCGTAATCAGGTAAACATGGCAAGGCATTTACCAGAGCAAGGTCATTGAGGGACACATATGAAGAGGAACCAGCAGCATACAATTGAAAAGCTATTTTCAATATATACATAGTCAGTCCTTTCTGAAGTACTCATGGGACTCATCTTGAGAAGATGATTTATATCTGTAGAAATTGCATCTTTTGTGCATGGTCACCCCATATCCATGGCCTATTCCCAGACCTTATTTCTGCTAGAATTTGTAATTTATGCAAATGACAGCTATTCAGTGCCACAGTTTGTGAGGTCTGGACATAAAATGCTATTGGTAAATCTGGTTTCATGCAATTGTTCTGTGGAACTACCATGTAAGGCTATAGTAGAAGCATAGAAACTGCACAGCAGGAAAATTAAATATATGTTGGCTGCAGAGTGTATTTACATCATCTACGGATATACCAAAAAAATATATAGCTGGGCTGCAGTGTAAAGTCCCAGCAGTGACGTATGGCAGGGAAATGTGCCTTCATCATGCAGGAATATACATTTTAATAGATAAATAGGTCTCGCCTAAAGTCTGCCTTGTAAATCCACAAAGAAATGTGCCTAATATGTAAAAAAAAAAGCGACACACTGTATATTTATTAAGTGTGCCCTCACATTATTTGAAGCTTTACAATGTATTTCACTGTGTAGGTTCAGGTTCAAATTTCCATAGGGCAGACCAAGGTGAGATTAATTATTTAACCATGTATCTCCACATGGGAAAATGGTAGCAACGTATTTTCCCACCAAATGTTCAGAATTTGATTTAATTGTGATTTTTTTTTTATAACTTGGATGGAAAAGTAACTGTATAAAAAATGTACTTTAGACTCCTGGAGCCAGAACCGTTTAAATCGGTTATGCCTCTCATCACATATCCAGGCTTAGACTATACATCCTTGGTTGGGAGAGTTAATGACCGAGGCTCAGAAGACAATGTCCTGCCTCTGATCCCAATAAAGAGAGGTTTCTGTTAACTGCTGATCACTTAGCTGAGGTTAGCTACATAGGAGTGGACAAAAGCAGCAGGCAGAACAAAGGCCGCCCTTAGCCTTAGCACCACCTCTTTGACTGGAAGTTGCCAGGGAAAACTTCTCCTATTCTATCCTTTGACATTTTTATCCAGCCTGGCTCCTGTTCCAGTTGGGGAGAAAACTAGTTTGGAACTTAAGAAATGGTAGGAGAGTTCATCTAAATTGGGAAGTGACTAAGGAGCGGAACAAAGAACTGCCTGTTGTAATAAGTGTTTACCATATTGAAACTGGGATAACTGGGTAATTTTAAAGTAAGGTAAAGAGGACATGCTAAAAAAGGAGTTGAGAGGACTGCAAGACAATAGTTGAGCTTGGGTGGCAGAATTTATCTGAATTATTGCACAGGACAAATCTGATTTCTCAACCACTACCTCTGCTGAACATTTCTGTACATTACCCAGAAAAAGACTCCTAAGTCTTGACTCTTGCTGTAGAAGAGGATTCACTCAAGGGCTCCAGTCTCCTACTAGCTCCCAGGGGCTGGAAGAGGCAAGTGGTTGACCTACTATTTGTCTGCTTTGGGGACACAAAAAGGAGAAGTACTTCAGGTTTACCCTGCTCAGGGCTTTTTGCTATGCTCAAAACATGTTCAGTGGCATCCCGCTGTAAAGGAATCAAACCTTGGGGGCCCTGCCTGCCTGCAGCTTTCAGCCTTGCCCCCATGGGAATGTTGTCTTTCAAAAAAGGTGTATAAGTCAAAAGGAAAGATTTTGGTTCAGGCTAAAATGGCAAATTTATCTAGCAGACAAAGTACCATCAGCAAACACCAAGAGCATTTTCTCACCAAGAGCCCAAAGATTTACTTGAATTTGTCGGCAACAGACCTGGACTTTGCCCTGCTTTAAGATTTAGACTTCCATTTCAAAATGTAGCCAGGAGGTCAAATCTTTGACTGCAGCAAAATGCTTGATGCATTAGGCCTTCGCACTATCGCAGTCTGCCTAAAATAATGCCTCCGTCCTGGTCAATAACAAATTGTTGTTCTTAAATGCACTTTACTATTTCAAGGCACTTTTTTTACTTTCAACTTTAAAAATTCATATCCCTTGTTACCTTTATCCTATTTTAATATTATTGGTGCAATATTGCTTATTAGACTAATTTTACAAAATTGGTTTGGGAATTTTATTGTGCTGTTTTCTTACCTTAAAATTTTAGATACTCCTTAAAAGAAACATACACTTCTCTGGGCATTGCCTGCTTCCTGTGCCACTACTACGAGGACTTCGGCAGAAATGCTCTTAGAACTGTGTTTTGGCTTAACTAGATTGTATTCATTAAGTTGATAAGGGGCATTGTCTCCTAAATTATCTATCCAATTTCTTACAATACCTAAACAATATATAAACGTAAAACAAAGAAAATCATTCTCAGGTTCCATATTAGTGCTGTTTGGTGTACCATGAGGCTCCATAAGGGTATCAATTATTTTCTTTCATTATATTACACCCCTAGGAGATCTTTCTGATGAACTTAGTGTGTTATGCCAGTATTGATTTACGGAAAATATCATTGAACAAAAAAGATTTATGCATCTTATAAAAAATAGATGAATCAGAGTATGCTCCCTGAACATCGAACCAGAATATCGGCAGGAAGAAATATCGAGGACAAAATATAAAAAATAATAATATAAAAATATGGACTGGATAGTCTAGATTTTCTATACCTATGTGGAACCTATATCTTCAAGGTACATAGATGTGGTGTTAGGAATATTGCATCTATACTTCACTATATGCATGTTCCTTTTAAGTTTTTGTCTCTCAACATTCTGTCCTCCATATTCTTCTACCATGATATTCAGGCGTCAATATTCAGAAGTACAATCATACAATCACGAGGCACCATACGTCAACTTCCTGAAACTGCATTGCTCCTTTTCACTTATAGTCCTAAGATTACAACAAACAAACAAGAAGATATTTTTGAACTTTTATTTGCTGATATCATTCCAAAATTGCCACCTCAATCATATTTTAGAATTCGCTTTAGATGAACATCTTTATACCAAATATCAAATTCAAACTATGGCTAAAGCAGCACAGTGCCAACTTCAAAAACTTTGAATACCTACTATCTGAACAGGATCTCAAAATCTGTATTGAGGTTCAAGGGGTACCCACATAAGAGTTGATGTTCACTCCTTGTACGTCTCCCCAAAAATGTTTCATCCCTGTAAAGAATGCTCTATATAACATCCTTCTTATTGTCTAATGTCAAAATATTTATTGCATTATTCAGATTCTCACTACATTTACATAGCTGCCCATGGAAGTACAAAGAACTCCTGAAACACTTCCTGTCCCTCATTAGCCACCTTTAAATACCACAAAATATTTAGTACAATAATTCAAGATATCTGGTGGCTCTAGGCATCTCAAAATCAAAGATGAACTAATTCTTGCTATCTCACTATTTGAAAAATGAACAATGTGGTCAGAAAATTCACAGGCCATGTCCCAAAAATTTAGAATTTTGTCCTTGCCTAAACCCAAAATGTTCTCTTTATTCCTATCTTTGAAAGCTACCTTAAACAAACTGCACTCTGAAAAACACCTTATGCTTCTAACATACATCTGAATTTGATCTGTAAGCAGGGTATTTCACTTCTGTACCCTTGGTGTAATATGTGCTTCTCGGTGGACATACTGGTTTGTGCTTCAATCTTCTCTGTTAAGAAAAATATTCAACTTATTTTTTTGTCCTAAAAACGAAAAAAGATAGTGTTACTTTTTAATATAATTTTTGAATGCCATTTGCTCTTGGATAGTCATAATGGGTTCTCTTCTGCCTTCCCCTTAGATTTTACTGAAGACCCAGCATCAGCATCTGGTACCCTCCTACTATTTTTTCATTACTTACTTTTTGCTTATTTCTACTTCATTCCCATTAATTTCAGTGAATATATATTCACTGAAAAAAAGAAAGGTTACAGGTGTGTTATGGTTAGGAAATAGATTAAAACAACTTAAAAATTCCATGAAAAATACAAAGGTTACAGAGACAATATAGTTAGGCTCAGATGTCACTCATATAAAACCAGAGAAATTCAGCAGTTATGTTTAGCTGAGCTAACTGGAACTCGTGCCCCCGCAATGCACTGCTCATAACCTCACATATGACATCACTCATGACATGGTCAGTGACATCACTCATTGCATTACTCATAACATCTCAAATTAAATCACTCATGACATCATTCAGTGCATGTGAGTATTTTTAAAAAGTTTATGAGTGTGAAAAATATATACCAAAGTGTATTGGTGAATCCGTGGGTGTATGAGTACCTGTATGGATGCTTGTGGGTGCATGACTGACAGTATAAGTGAGTGATTAGGTCTCTCAATGAATGTATGGTGAATGACTGGTTATGTGAATGTCTGTATCAGTGTGTCAGTTGGTGTGTAAGTGGCTGTATGGGTGTGTGATTGCTTGTATGAGGATCCGTATGGGTGTCTGAGTGTCTGTGTGGGTGGGTGAGGGAGCATGTGATTGCCAGTATGGATGAATGAGTGATGTGTCAGTGGTATATGGGTGAGTAACTGCAGATGTGAAAGGCAGTATAGGTGAGTGTTGGAGTATATGAGTGACTGTATGGGTGAGTGAGTGATTATGAGAGTGGCTGAATGAGTGAGTATGTGCTTGTGTTAGTAACTGTTTAGGTGAGTGAGCATGTGCTAGTATCTGTATGAGTAAGTGAGTGGGTGTGTGTATAAGTGTATGGGCGAGTAAGTAGCTGTGTGATTGACTGTATGGGTGAGTGAGTAGGTGGGTGAGTAGCTCTATGGATGACTGACTCAGTGCGTCGAGTGGATATGTCAGGGGCTGTTTTAGTGAGTGAGTGAGTGGATTCATGAGAGGCTGTATGGGTAAGTGAGTAGATGTGTGTGCGGTCCTAAGGATCAGGGAGTGAATGTATGAAAGGTTATATGGGGTGTGAGAGGGTGCATCAGAGATTCTGCAGATTATGTCATCAGTGATCTCATTTGAGATGTAATTTGAGATGTCATCAGTGATGTCACTGACCATGTTATGTGTGATGTAAGATCTGGGGTCATAAGCAGTGCATCCATAGAAGCACTTATACACTTACTCACACCCCTATGCAATCTCTAATATACCCACCCACATACTCATACACTCATACAATCACTTACATACCCATTCACAGACCCATACAGCTACTCATACAACCAATCACTTACCAATACAGCTACTCACGTAGCCACGCACTCACCATACAGCTACTCACACACCTAATTATTTACCTACACAGCTACTCACAAACCCACTCACTCGCCCATACACCATTTTAACACTCACTCATACACCCACACAACTACTCACATACCCATTCACCCATACATACAGTCACTCACATATCCGCTCGCTTACCCATGTATCCATTCACATAGACACTTATTCTACAATAGCCACTCACACGCCTACTCTCAACCAACCACATACTCAGTCACTCACTCATCCAAACAGCCACTGACACAGCCAGTTACTCAATCATGCAGCCATTAAAACACTATCATAGCCTATGAACAAGGAAAGACGTTTAATAGAAGAGCATTTAAAATCTAATAATGACCTCACTCACAATGATCCTATCAATATAGTGTTCTACTTTAACTCTGCTTACACCCAAAGTGTGTCAAAAATCTAATACATAAGTTTCTAAAAACCTTTAAGGCACAGATTGCATCGAAAAAGAACAAACAGCAAACCTATCTCAAATATATATGTAGCTCTTCGTCCACATTCAAACCATGCAGCTCTTTGCTATCCAAATCCAATATAAATCTAGTCTGTATCTATATATCTTAGAAGTCTATCATCGGACGGTAGCACAGGTTGGGAATTTCTTTGTGACTCAGGAAAAGGGGGATCAAAAGCGGCATCCCCCAAAAACAGAAAACCCCTGGTTCTCACAAGATTGTAGGGCTATGAGACAGACTCTATCTAGAGCCATTAAATCCAAGGATCAGCTAGCTATCACCAATGCCCGGAAAATGTATTATACCACCATAAGAAAGGCAAAGCGTCTGTGGGACGAATCCCTCTGGCAGGATTTAAAGGTCGCAGCCCTACTAAAAGATTCATCCTCCTTCTGGAATCTTATAAACATCAGTACCAGGGGCGGGGCAGATCCAATCCCGAATCATATAACGGGGTCCCAGTGGCATTCACATTTCTCTAACCTTTATTCATCCAGGGAAAGAGAGGGCCATGAGGAGCAGTTGCCGGCATGGGAGCATTCGGAACATCTGGAATTAGAGCCCGTCTTTGGCCTAAATGAGGTCCTTTCTGCAATTAATACAATTGCCCCGGGAAAGGCAGCTGGCCCCGATGGTCTCCCAGGCGATCTACTGCTCCATGAAAAAGATCTCTGGGCAGAATTCATCCTTCGGATCCTAAAAAATCTAGCTCTAGGCTGCCCAATTCCGGACTCCTGGAAGGGGGCGGAGGTGGTGGCCATTTATAAGAAAGGGGATAGAGGGGACCCTGCCAACTACAGACCGATTAGTTTAATCGACGTAATTCAAAAAGTGGTTGGCAGAGTCCTCTTGACCAGGATTAAGGAGTGGATAGACGAGGAGGGCATTCTGAGCCATCTACAAGCAGGCTTTAGGGAGGGAGTAGGTACCATTGACCAGGTCTTTAGATTCTGTATTATATACTGGAAATCCGTGGTCATCGAAAAAGGCAGCCTATACTTGGCATTTATTGATTTAAAAACAGCCTTTGACCTGGTGCCACGCTCACAGCTGTGGCAGGTACTGCATGACCTGGGCATCCCTCCCCTAACTCTGGACCTCCTGAAACGTCTCCACGTAGGCAATTTTGCTAAAGTCAGGTGGGGACAACAGGGGCAGCTCACAGAGAGGATCTCCGTCGAGAAAGGTGTGCGCCAGGGCTGTGTCTTGGCCCCGACCCTGTTTTCTCTCTACATAAATGGTGTGGCAGACTATTTGAGAGACGACAGGGTCGATGCCCCAACCCTGTGCGGGGAAAAAATATCTACCCTACTCTTTGCTGACGACACTCTCTTGATCTCGAAAAGCCCTATGGGCTTACAAAGACTGCTGTCCCGCTTTTCAGAGTTCTGCGACTCCAGGGGGCTGCAAATAAACACGCTGAAAACTAA
The DNA here is from genome assembly GCF_964204655.1 of Triturus cristatus. Taxonomy (NCBI): domain Eukaryota; kingdom Metazoa; phylum Chordata; class Amphibia; order Caudata; family Salamandridae; genus Triturus; species Triturus cristatus. The sequence goes on from NC_140588.1 coordinate 722,306,948, forward strand.
ACTGATGGCGCTATCTCCCTCTAAAAACTTCAAGAACAACATCAAGCTCAATGGTACATCTCTTGAGCTAGTGGACGCTTTTGATTATCTCGGAGTGAGGGTAAATAACAAGCTTAAATGGGCCCCGCACCTCTCAAAAATGCTCCTTGCCCACAAAAGAGCTGCAGGTGCAATATCGAGACGTCAGAGGCTCTCATATAGCAGGCCGATAGCGGCGGCTGTTAAAGTCTATGAGGGGAAGGCACTGTCTGCAGCGCTCTACGGGGCGGAATTGTGGGGTTTCGAAAATCTGTCAGAGCTACTTAGATCCGAGAACAAGTTCTTTAGGGACTTAGTCTTGCTTCCCCTGTCCACCCCGCTGGTTCCACTCCGTAATGACCTCGGCAGACAAAACATCAGTAACATGGCAAGGTTGCGCCCTATACTATACTGGGCAAGGATTAGAAGATCCCCTGAACTCCACCCCTTTGCTTCTGCCCTGGACGAGTTACTAAATCTGGGAGCAGATCATAAGATTCCATGGGTATCAAACTTGAAAAAACATCTGCAGAAGATTGGTCTGGAAGAAGCCTGGGCGAGCCAGGTTCCCCCTCCCAAACTTACGATAAAAAAAATCTATTGGGATTGGGTTACGGCCGATACCCTAAGAAATCAGGAGGGTGTGCTTACTGTAAACTTCCTGGATACAAAACCAGCTCCCAGCCTGGAATCCTTTATGGACCTCATTGAATCACCTGAAGACAGATCCCTATATCTCAAATTGAGATATGGCACGCTCCCACTCTATGATTTTCAAACCCGCTGGAGTAAGGTCATCACACACCCAAAAGGCTGCCCAGGGTGTGCCTCGCCCACAGAGTCTATTTACCACTTCATGTTTGCCTGCCAGGCGTACAGGCAACCAAGACTAAGGTGTCTTAAACCTGTTTGCAATAATCTGGGTGTAAGGTCCGCTAGGGTGGCACTGCGTATCTTGACCTACGACACTACTGTCCCTAGTGTAATCTGTGGGACTGCCAAATACCTGGGATGGGCCTGGAGATTAAGACGTAGGTTGCTCAAGGCGCACCACCGTCAAGCTAACCACCCACTCCCCTGACCCTGTGACCATTATTGTTCACTCTATTAATTACAGGGGATATGTGAAATTGATACGTGTATATAAATGCTGTTTTTTAGTCTTTTTAACTATGCATGGATTGAAGCCACTTGTTGTAGTATATTTTTAAACTGTTTTTATCACACATTGCACTGCACTTTTATGATATTTTTATATGTCGAATAAAGTACTACAACAACAATATATCTATATATTGTGAGATGATCCAATTGAGACTCTCTCTTTTGTCACTTTTTGAGCAACACTGGGGGGTTATATAAAACCTACTGCCGGTAGCTAGTAGGTAGTTCAAGTTAGAACAATGTCTCTGAAGGAAAAGCCTTTTTTATATTGCCAAGAAAATTGACCAATCTTCATGACATTTTTCAAAAACTTCCCCTTTATGGTTCAGCTGCTGTGCTGGTAGCTGAGGAGTGATCCCTCAAGTGGGGCTGAGAAAAAAGAGGGGTCTCAAAATGCATTTTCCCCATGCATTTTCCCATAGGGATTTTGAACAAGACTATCGCCCAAACCGCTGAACGGATTTACACCAAATTTGGCAAAAAGCTAGATGTTTGTCCAGAAAGAATGCTTTGTGTAATTTGGTATAAATCCTTTCAGTAGTTTCAGGGATTTTTGAGATTAAAAAATATAGATATCTGGGGATGCAAGTCCTTGAAGTAGACTCGCAGATCCTACTAAAATTTGATTAGCTGCCAACGCTTCAACCAGAAAGTGTCGGCAGCCATCTTGGGACTCAGCTTGAAGGTGAGTCCCACAAAAAGTAAAAAGTAAAGACAAGGGGCAGCGAAGGAATATCCTGCCCCCCCAGATATGGTGAGTGGGGTCCAACAGGGACTATGCAGGGCTTTAAAGAATTTTGTTTTATTTTACAACGAATTCGCAGGTGGATCCACAAATTTGCAGCAATTTTTAAAAAAAAGATGTGCGGGCTCCTCTGTGTCTTTTATATGAAGCACCTGGGTGGCCAAATCCTGGGGGCATGTTAAAAATAAAGGAGGAGGTGCATGGACCCCCCCTCCTAGAGTTTAATCTAACCCTGGGGATCACCACCACCCCGTTTTTTTTTAATTTTAAGTATGCAGGAATATTTCAGACACCCCCAGACCCAGGAACCACCACCTCCCCGGGGCTTTACCTTTTATTAAGGGAAGGCACACAGAGTCCCCAGCACCGGGGACCAACACCTCCCAGGGCAAAACATGACATAAATGTGGGGGGGCACGCAGCCCTCCCACAGCCCCAGGCTACCCCACCATCCCAGGGCTAAATGGTAAAAAGTATAGTGGGGTGCTGTGCAGCAGCCCCCCGCAGCCGTGGAGACTAAGTGAGTGGACATGTCAGAGATTCTATGGAAGATGTCATCAGAGATGTCTTCAGTAATGTCATCCGTGATGTCACTGGCCATGCCATGAGTGGTGTATTATGTGAGGTCATAAGCAGTGCATTGCGTGGGTGCAAGTTATAGTTAGCTCACTAACTATAACAGCTAAATTTCACTGGTTTTGTACGGGTGAACCCTAAGCCTAACTGTAACATCCATGTAACCTTTCTTTTGTTCAGGGAATATATATATATATATATATATATATATATATATATATATATATATATATATTACCTACTGGCGATCGCCAGTAGGTAGTTATAGTTAGGACCACGTTTCCATAGGAAATCCGCAACATTCTATATTGAATAACTTTGGCGCCGGTCGACGAATCCTCGCGAATTTTTCAAAATAGGTGGGGCGCTCCGCTCCGCTCCTACCCTGAAAGTCTCGGGGGGATTCGTCAAGCAGGGGCTGAGATAAAAGGGGGTCCCAAAACGCGTTTTTCCCATGCATTTTTCCATAGGACCTTTAGACACAGCTACAGCCCGAACGGCTGAACAGAATTACTTGAAATTTGGCAGAGAGGTAGCCATAAGGTCAAGGAAGTGCCTTTTGCAGGTCTGGTGTAAATCTGTTCAGTATTATTGGAGAAAATAGCATTTAAAAGCATATATATATCTATATGCGCGCAGGGTGCGCGCACCGTGCGAGCACCGTGCGAGCACCCTAACGTGCGCGAGTGTAATTCTGATTGGTGGTTACATGTTAGTCAACGTTCGAATCGGTCGAAATCAGGAAGTGTCGGCCGCCATTTTGTTTGTTTTCAGTGTGAGAGTGAAAAAGGAAGGTGGCGAACCAGAGAGCGCAGGACTATTTGAAAGTGCGGGTGTGGCAGCATCCTGATTACTACAGTGGCATCCGAAGAAGGCGTCATTAGCCGAAATGCATCATGCCTTTAAGCTGTGTGGAATAAACGCTCCTGAATCTTTTCCCCGTGTGGCCTCCTCCTTTTCCTGACTGAAGGGGTTTTGTGCATGTTTTCACGCCGTCCAGTGGCGTGTTGGGAGGCACCGTCCTACAAAGTGGCTGAAGTACTGCTGGAGTCTGCTGTTGCAGTTTGTTCACTTTTCCGAGGATTCGGATTACTTCAGCCCACCTTTAGAGTGAGATATTTCAAGGCTGCTGTGCACTACAGTTCGTGACTTCACGTAGAGCAGGTCACATTGTTTTCCTGCTCACGGCCTGCTGAATTCCCATTTCATAAGGCTTGGACGTCTAAGGAGAGATAAGGAAGCGTTTTTGGGACACTTTAACACCCAGGATTATTTTATTTCGGACACTCTGCGCTAGTCCTGCCCAGCATTTCACTTCATCTGGACGGAATCCATCATGTCCATCCCTGCGCAGCATCCATCCCGGTGAGGTGGTTTCTGGGAGTCGCAGTGTATTCACACTGCTTCTGATGTGCGATCATGTGATAGGGGCTGGCTGGTACTCTCACCAATCAGAGAGCGCAGGACTATTTGAAAGTGCGGGTGTGGCAGCATCCTGATTACTACAGTGGCATCCGAAGAAGGCGTCATTAGCCGAAATGCATCATGCCTTTAAGCTGTGTGGAATAAACGCTCCTGAATCTTTTCCCCGTGTGGCCTCCTCCTTTTCCTGACTGAAGGGGTTTTGTGCATGTTTTCACGCCGTCCAGTGGCGTGTTGGGAGGCACCGTCCTACAAAGTGGCTGAAGTACTGCTGGAGTCTGCTGTTGCAGTTTGTTCACTTTTCCGAGGATTCGGATTACTTCAGCCCACCTTTAGAGTGAGATATTTCAAGGCTGCTGTGCACTACAGTTCGTGACTTCACGTAGAGCAGGTCACATTGTTTTCCTGCTCACGGCCTGCTGAATTCCCATTTCATAAGGCTTGGACGTCTAAGGAGAGATAAGGAAGCGTTTTTGGGACACTTTAACACCCAGGATTATTTTATTTCGGACACTCTGCGCTAGTCCTGCCCAGCATTTCACTTCATCTGGACGGAATCCATCATGTCCATCCCTGCGCAGCATCCATCCCGGTGAGGTGGTTTCTGGGAGTCGCAGTGTATTCACACTGCTTCTGATGTGCGATCATGTGATAGGGGCTGGCTGGTACTCTCACCAATCAGAGAGCGCAGGACTATTTGAAAGTGCGGGTGTGGCAGCATCCTGATTACTACAGTGGCATCTGAAGAAGGCGTCATTAGCCGAAATGCATCATGCCTTTAAGCTGTGTGGAATAAACGCTCCTGAATCTTTTCCCCGTGTGGCCTCCTCCTTTTCCTGACTGAAGGGGTTTTGTGCATATATATATATATATATATATATATATATATATATATATATATATATATATATATATATATATATATATATATATATTACCTACTGGCGATCGCCAGTAGGTAGTTATAGTTAGGACCACGTTTCCATAGGAAATCCGCAACATTCTATATTGAATAACTTTGGCGCCGGTCGACGAATCCTCGCGAATTTATCAAAATAGGTGGGGCGCTCCGCTCCGCTCCTACCCTGAAAGACTCGGGGGGATTCGTCAAGCGGGGGCTGAGATAAAAGGGGGTCCCAAAACGCGTTTTTCCCATGCATTTTTCCATAGGACCTTTAGACACAGCTACAGCCCGAACGGCTGAACAGAATTACTTGAAATTTGGCAGAGAGGTAGCCATAAGGTCCAGGAAGTGCCTTTTGCAGGTCTGGTGTAAATCTGTTCAGTATTTTCGGAGAAAATAGCATTTAAAAGCATATATATATCTATATGCGCGCAGGGTGCGCGCACCGTGCGAGCACCGTGCGAGCACCCTAACGTGCGCGAGTGTAATTCTGATTGGTGGTTACATGTTAGTCAACGTTCGAATCGGTCGAAATCAGGAAGTGTCGGCCGCCATTTTGTTTGTTTTCAGTGTGAGAGTGAAAAAGGAAGGTGGCGAACGTGAAAAGGGGGCAGGGTAGAGAGTTCCTGACCCCCTAGCCTTTGTCAGGGGGTCCCTGAAGGACCCCGAAGGCAAAAAAAAAATTTTTTTTTTTTAAAAATCGCGTGAGTTATAGTTGCCTGCAGTAACTATAACGGGGGAATTTCATTGGTTTTTTATGAGTGAAATGTCCAGCTAACTATAACATGTGTGAAACCTATGTTTTTTTAAGTGAATATATATATGATTACGATCCTGTCCTCAAAGTATGAATCCAGAGAGAAAAGGGACAGCACACCAGGAAACAGCACAAATTAACTTTATTTGTGCACTAGCTTAATTTAGGACGACGCGTTTCGGCGTTAGCCTTTGTCAAGTAACTTCCTGTGTTCCCAACAAGCCATAGAAATACACGGACATGGTTGATAGACATAAAGGAAATACTGCTATTGATTTAAGCATAGCGTAAAAAATGCATTAATTCAACCAGAAAGTCATCCTCTATAATTCCGTTCACATCCATCAATGACAGTCGAAATCTATTTACAAATTCATAGACTGAAACTGAAAATATTCTAATGATACCAAAATATTGTCGTAATTCAATGCGGTCATGTGCTATAAAAATAGACAAAGTATTGAGTCCCTCATGGTCATGGACGAGGAACAACAAAAGAAAAAGACTAAAAAGGAACAAACACGGAACCTCGCATATGTCAATTTCTTATATGGATGACCAAGCAATAAACAAGTCAGTTGTAAACCTATCTGCTAGAAATCTCAACGAAGCGGAAGCCTCAGTACTACAGCTAGGCCTGTCATTCTGCCCAAACAGTAATTTAAACTATACGAATACCAGAATTGACTTATTCCTATATATCCGCAAACTCAAATTACTGAAAATGTATGAAACACGTGTGAAAACCAAGGTGAAACAATCATCATCTACATCAGATAGTCCTGAATTATACAATTTACAAGTCCAGGATATGGAATTACTGAAAGTTATGCATGACTTAGAAATGGGTGGAAATAAGGATGAAAGTGAGCATGGCTTACTACAAACATGTGGAGCTCTGAATGAGCACAGTGGACTGAAAAGGAAATCCAAATTTAATCCCAATGTACCCTACGACAACATTGAAGCATACAGCTCTGCTGTCATCACTGAACTAAAGAGAATGAGAAATACATTTCAAAATTCTAAATGGGATAATCTAACAAGGGTGCAAAGAAATGCACTTAAGACCTTGGAATCAGATCCCACGATCGTCATCAAGCCTTCTGACAAAGGGGGCAATGTTGTGGTAATGAATGTCGAAGACTACAGATTAGAGGCTATGAGGCAATTTATGGATGAAACATGTTACGAACTCATTGACTGGAGCCGATATAAACAGACCATCTTGGATTATCATAAACTCCTAAGCAATTGGTACTTTCTAGGTCTAATTGACAGTGATGAATTTAATTTCTTAAGAACTGAGAAACCACGTGTACCATGTGTGTACTTCCTGCCGAAGATACACAAAAATGCCACCTCACCACCAGGGCGTCCAATTGTCTCCTCAAATGGGGGACTCTTAGAGAATACGTCTATTTTCCTTGATTCATACCTGTCTAAATAAGTGTTAAATTTAATGTCGTATTGTAAAGACAGTTCCGATTTTTTGCGCAGACTACATGATGTGCAATGGGAAGAGGGATATATGATGATCAGTCTGGATGTCTGCTCTCTTTATACATGCATTGACCAACACAAAGGGGTAGCGGCATGCATGGATTTTTTGAAAAGTAGAAACATTGATTATTGGGAGCACAACAGAATGCTAGAAACAATGATGCTTTTCTGCCTCCAAAATAATATCTTCCTTTTTGAGAAATCACTGTACCGACAGCGGTCTGGTACCGCGATGGGTACTTGCTTTGCCCCTAGTCTAGCTAACCTGTTTCTGGGGTGGTGGGAGGAGCAAGTGGTATGGACACAGCATCTCCAGAAATACACTGATCACATACTAGTATGGATCAGATATATAGATGACCTGTTCCTTATATGGAACGGTTCAAAGAGTCTAGCCAAGGAATTCATCGAGCAATTAGGAATCAACAATTTAAATCTACGATTTGCACACACCATAAGTACAACTTACTGTGAATTCCTGGACATTGCGGTAGAGATAAAGGAGAAACGGATTACCACCCGTCTTTTTCGTAAACAAACCGCCGGCAATACACTATTACACGCTGTGAGCCACCACCCAGTACCATTGGAAAGCAGCATACCATATGGGGAGCTGCTGAGAGCCCGCCGTGCATGTAGCACCGATGATGATTTTCTGCAGGAACAACAGACCATGTTGACCCGCTTTAAATCAAGGGGATACAAGGAACGAACCCTGACAATAGCTAAAAATAAGGTCAAAGATCTGAAACAACATGACCTATTATTCAAACCATCGAGAACTAGTACTAGGAAGAAAGAGGATGAGGAGACCAAGTCCAATGCACCTAGAATGATAACACAGTACAGTAGGGGTGCATGGACATTGGAGAGGATCATGAGCAGGCATTGGAATTTATTAACTGCAGATCCAATTATTGGTGATCGTATAGGATCAAGACCACAGATAACCTACAAAAAGGCAAGATTGCTGAGAGACAGACTAGTCCACAGCTTTCAGAATGAGGACATGAGATCACAGTGGTTGAAAATGCCTAATGGCTTCACCACGTGTGGTATGTGTAAAGCTGACCGAAATGGCAAAAATTGCAAAGAATACATTACGGGCTCTGGACAAATACGTCCAATCAAACATATCATTAACTGTACCAGCGATTTCACTGTCTACGTCCTGGAATGCCCCTGTGGCCTCCAGTATGTGGGCAGTACGAAGCTGCCCTTAAAACTAAGAATTCTACAGCATCTACGTGCCATCACTAATTGTGATCACAATTATCCTGTGGCACGTCACTATTCAGAACTTCACAACAGTGACAACAGTAGTTTAAGGTTCTAAGGAGTTGAGAGAATTTTGAAACACACACGGGGAGGTGACCGAGAAAAAAATTTAAGAACACTTGAGTCCAAATTTATTATCGATCTGGACTGCAAGGCACCCAAGGGACTCAACAGTGGGGAAGAACTCGCGACCCACATAGGGCTATAGCTTGGGAATTTCATTGGTTTTTTATGAGTGAAATGTCCAGCTAACTATAACATGTGTGAAACCTATGTTTTTTTAAGTGAATATATATATGATTACGATCCTGTCCTCAAAGTATGAATCCAGAGAGAAAAGGGACAGCACACCAGGAAACAGCACAAATTAACTTTATTTGTGCACTAGCTTAATTTAGGACAACGCGTTTCGGCGTTAGCCTTTGTCAAGTAACTTCCTGTGTTCCCAACAAGCCATAGAAATACACGGACATGGTTGATAGACATAAAGGAAATACTGCTATTGATTTAAGCATAGCGTAAAAAATGCATTAATTCAACCAGAAAGTCATCCTCTATAATTCCGTTCACATCCATCAATGACAGTCGAAATCTATTTACAAATTCATAGACTGAAACTGAAAATATTCTAATGATACCAAAATATTGTCGTAATTCAATGCGGTCATGTGCTATAAAAATAGACAAAGTATTGAGTCCCTCATGGTCATGGACGAGGAACAACAAAAGAAAAAGACTAAAAAGGAACAAACACGGAACCTCGCATATGTCAATTTCTTATATGGATGACCAAGCAATAAACAAGTCAGTTGTAAACCTATCTGCTAGAAATCTCAACGAAGCGGAAGCCTCAGTACTACAGCTAGGCCTGTCATTCTGCCCAAACAGTAATTTAAACTATACGAATACCAGAATTGACTTATTCCTATATATCCGCAAACTCAAATTACTGAAAATGTATGAAACACGTGTGAAAACCAAGGTGAAACAATCATCATCTACATCAGATAGTCCTGAATTATACAATTTACAAGTCCAGGATATGGAATTACTGAAAGTTATGCATGACTTAGAAATGGGTGGAAATAAGGATGAAAGTGAGCATGGCTTACTACAAACATGTGGAGCTCTGAATGAGCACAGTGGACTGAAAAGGAAATCCAAATTTAATCCCAATGTACCCTACGACAACATTGAAGCATACAGCTCTGCTGTCATCACTGAACTAAAGAGAATGAGAAATACATTTCAAAATTCTAAATGGGATAATCTAACAAGGGTGCAAAGAAATGCACTTAAGACCTTGGAATCAGATCCCACGATCGTCATCAAGCCTTCTGACAAAGGGGGCAATGTTGTGGTAATGAATGTCGAAGACTACAGATTAGAGGCTATGAGGCAATTTATGGATGAAACATGTTACGAACTCATTGACTGGAGCCGATATAAACAGACCATCTTGGATTATCATAAACTCCTAAGCAATTGGTACTTTCTAGGTCTAATTGACAGTGATGAATTTAATTTCTTAAGAACTGAGAAACCACGTGTACCATGTGTGTACTTCCTGCCGAAGATACACAAAAATGCCACCTCACCACCAGGGCGTCCAATTGTCTCCTCAAATGGGGGACTCTTAGAGAATACGTCTATTTTCCTTGATTCATACCTGTCTAAATAAGTGTTAAATTTAATGTCGTATTGTAAAGACAGTTCCGATTTTTTGCGCAGACTACATGATGTGCAATGGGAAGAGGGATATATGATGATCAGTCTGGATGTCTGCTCTCTTTATACATGCATTGACCAACACAAAGGGGTAGCGGCATGCATGGATTTTTTGAAAAGTAGAAACATTGATTATTGGGAGCACAACAGAATGCTAGAAACAATGATGCTTTTCTGCCTCCAAAATAATATCTTCCTTTTTGAGAAATCACTGTACCGACAGCGGTCTGGTACCGCGATGGGTACTTGCTTTGCCCCTAGTCTAGCTAACCTGTTTCTGGGGTGGTGGGAGGAGCAAGTGGTATGGACACAGCATCTCCAGAAATACACTGATCACATACTAGTATGGATCAGATATATAGATGACCTGTTCCTTATATGGAACGGTTCAAAGAGTCTAGCCAAGGAATTCATCGAGCAATTAGGAATCAACAATTTAAATCTACGATTTGCACACACCATAAGTACAACTTACTGTGAATTCCTGGACATTGCGGTAGAGATAAAGGAGAAACGGATTACCACCCGTCTTTTTCGTAAACAAACCGCCGGCAATACACTATTACACGCTGTGAGCCACCACCCAGTACCATTGGAAAGCAGCATACCATATGGGGAGCTGCTGAGAGCCCGCCGTGCATGTAGCACCGATGATGATTTTCTGCAGGAACAACAGACCATGTTGACCCGCTTTAAATCAAGGGGATACAAGGAACGAACCCTGACAATAGCTAAAAATAAGGTCAAAGATCTGAAACAACATGACCTATTATTCAAACCATCGAGAACTAGTACTAGGAAGAAAGAGGATGAGGAGACCAAGTCCAATGCACCTAGAATGATAACACAGTACAGTAGGGGTGCATGGACATTGGAGAGGATCATGAGCAGGCATTGGAATTTATTAACTGCAGATCCAATTATTGGTGATCGTATAGGATCAAGACCACAGATAACCTACAAAAAGGCAAGATTGCTGAGAGACAGACTAGTCCACAGCTTTCAGAATGAGGACATGAGATCACAGTGGTTGAAAATGCCTAATGGCTTCACCACGTGTGGTATGTGTAAAGCTGACCGAAATGGCAAAAATTGCAAAGAATACATTACGGGCTCTGGACAAATACGTCCAATCAAACATATCATTAACTGTACCAGCGATTTCACTGTCTACGTCCTGGAATGCCCCTGTGGCCTCCAGTATGTGGGCAGTACGAAGCTGCCCTTAAAACTAAGAATTCTACAGCATCTACGTGCCATCACTAATTGTGATCACAATTATCCTGTGGCACGTCACTATTCAGAACTTCACAACAGTGACAACAGTAGTTTAAGGTTCTAAGGAGTTGAGAGAATTTTGAAACACACACGGGGAGGTGACCGAGAAAAAAATTTAAGAACACTTGAGTCCAAATTTATTATCGATCTGGACTGCAAGGCACCCAAGGGACTCAACAGTGGGGAAGAACTCGCGACCCACATAGGGCTATAGCTTGCCACTTTCGCCGTATTCTGCAATCTCGTAATTAGTAGTGTGTCTTTTCCCAACCTATGTGGGCTGGGATTTTAATGGTAATGGTATTCTATTTTTTATTTTACACATTTTATTCAGTTAGGGTAATAGGATACCGATGGATTGTGTTATATACCCCAATAGGGGTAACATGTATTACTAACCACAATTGTGGTAGATGTAGTCTGTCCATGGCATGTCCTGATACCCTTTCCTGTTTCACTTGTAATCATGTACTTCACTCCCACACTTCCCCATCACTTCCTCTATCTAGCACTTAATAAAGGCTTCTTCCTGCTTTCCCCGCAGCAGATACTATTGCAGGGCACTCACCCACATGAACTATCATACATGAACGGGGTTAAGATAATTGCGCAATTGCGCCCTTACCCCGTTATTGAGATTTATGCTTTATTTATTTTCACTGGTGATGTACTTTGCTACGTTAATATCTTTTACAATGGTACCTCATGTTAAAAAAGTAAATAAATGCAAAATAATCCAAAAAATGACAGAAACATGACAAAAGTAGCATATGTATTCATGTTGAAATCGAGTTTGATTGAATTTGTATAACTTTATTGTACATGAAATTGTTAAAAACATTTGTTAGATGAGACATAGCTTGCAATTATATTGCTATTGCCTATTGAATACACTTGCATGAGTCACTAATGTAATTTTATATTAGGCCATGTCATGACCATGAGGGACTCAATACTTTGTCTATTTTTATAGCACATGACCGCATTGAATTACGACAATATTTTGGTATCATTAGAATATTTTCAGTTTCAGTCTATGAATTTGTAAATAGATTTCGACTGTCATTGATGGATGTGAACTGAATTATAGAGGATGACTTTCTGGTTAAATTAATGCATTTTTTACGCTATGCTTAAATCAATAGCAGTATTTCCTTTATGTCTATCAACCATGTCCGTGTATTTCTATGGCTTGTGGGAACACAGGAAGTTACTTGACAAAGGCTAACGCCGAAACGCGTCGTCCTGAATTAAGCTAGTGCACAAATAAAGTTAATTTGTGCTGTTTCCTGGTGTGCTGTCCCTTTTCTCTCTGGATTCATACTTTGAGGACAGGATCGTAATCATTTGGAGTGGTTACTGCTACCACTGACGGCACCAGCGTCGTAGGCACGGGGAATGCTTTAGCAGTGAACCAATGAAATATATATATATATATATATGTACTCATATACATTTCTCTGACTGTGAGAGTGAGTTTGATCATGTGTGTTTTGGTTTTTGAGTGGATGTATAAATATCTATATGGTTTTTTAAACGTTTTCCCAGGTGTGTGGATCCCCCCTCAAGTTTACACAGGAAAGACTGGTGCACCAAGTGAGCCCTGTTTGTGAGGACAGTTTTCATTCAGTACATGGTGAGTACATGTCCTCTCATAACACCAATGTGACCCATCACTGTGTGGAGGAAGTAGGGTGACCAACTGGATGGGTGCAAATTAAGGACGGTTAGTGTAAATCAGGACAAAGGGTCAAAATTCAGGACAAAAATTCAGGACAGAAGGTCAAAATTCAAGACAAAACTTTGGGACAAAAGGTAAGTTTTCCAGACACATCAGAGGAGGTCGCGCAATAATATATAAGTAAATAGACAACAGACATAAGTACAAGTCAAAATACGTTTATATTAGGCTGAGACAATCGGGCACTTCACAGTTTTTCACACAATTTTGAGCAACTGTGCAGGTCTTTTTATGGTCTTTTTGTGGTATTTCATATGCTCATGATTTATATGGTTACTGTACTGGGTTGTCTAGTCTGATATTTTGTTTACCGTTCAGGGTTCTGAGCAGGCATGTTTAGTGAGAGAAGTGGTCGGGAAGATCTGCTTGGATGGACTTTGCTACTAGCTTCTCATATCTGAGTGCCACTGTGAGATGTAAAGCAGCACGCATAGACTGGAGCCAATTGGACTTGAAGTGCTGGACTAGAATTCAATACTCTGAGTAGCCATCTTTGTGTCAGATCGCTTCGGTAGTCCATGTCTATTCAACTGGTGATGACTGGTTTAAGGGCTGGTACAGTACTGAGTTAAGGGCCCAGATGACAGTTCTTGTATGAGGACAGGAAAACCGAGTTATTAACCAGCCTGCATGAGCTATAATTGGTGACAAACTACTGAGTGTTATGGTACTATTGTGGGCCAGAACGGTAAGATAGAAGTTGTCATTACTATATAATGTCCTGGCTAGCCATATATCAGCCCTCCTTATTTTACCTGTATATGATAAATCAGCCCAATCAGAATGCTGATTGGGCTGTTTCATTTGTGTGAGATGTAAACTGCAGATTTTATCTGATGCACAGAAGTGTGCTGCAGACCAGAAACTGTATACTTTGGTGAGGCATTATTCTAGGTAAGAAGGAGGCCCTGTCTTTTAAATGCAGAACATTTAATTTTGAAATGGAAGCACAATGCCAACATGCAGCTCTACTGATAAAACCACATTGCACACAAATATTAATGGGTGGAAATGAGGTTTCAGCACCTTTATCAGGTGAGCCTGTTTTAGAGTACAGAGCCGGCATTGAGATGAAAGGTCAGGAAGCACACTCAGGGTATGACAAGAATTGATTCCTCACTTGTCTAATCTGTTTCATTTAAAGATTCAAATAAAGTAAAGTAGTCTTTCTCCTGATGTTAACGTTTGTTAGCAGGTCCATATGACCCAAGACCACTTGTTCTGCTGCAAAAGTCTTAACCTTATATAATGCATTGCACACATTTCATCTAACTTGTTGCTCGTTTCACACTCACTTCTCGTAATTGGCATGATTAGCTATTGTTTTGTGCATGCTGCTCCCTGTAGTCTCTCCCTGGGCCCTGTAGTCATATCCCAAACTTTACACTCATTAATTTCTAAATAATAAATATAAACGTGTTCAAGTAACTGTATTGCTCCACCTACATTTCCCATGCATTACATAAACTTGCATTCCCTAAAAGTGTTTTCTTTTTTGAGGATGTTGTTACGTTTTCTTTTCAATCATTTTACTCTTGCCTCCCCTCCCTTATAAGCTATTTCCTATTTTCTGTTTTTTCAGTGCTGCAAGGTCATATAAATGACAATATAATCACTCCACTGCAAAAGTAAAAAAATAAAGTAAAAAAACATTGTTATTCTCAATGCTAAAAACTCTAGCTTTTACAAATGCGGGACCGATTGGGTATGCTTGTTTTTTAAAAGTAACTGACAATGTTACTTTCATTCAATGTGTTACTTTTTTCTTTCTTGCCTTCAGGCCCACCACATGCCTTAACTTCCCAGACTGACCCATTGTCATTCTGTATGTGGCAATCAGCCGGCATATAGAATGATAATGGTTCCATCACAGTCTGTGAGAGGCCAGTGAGGGGCTGCTCTTGAGCACAGAGGAGTGCGAGGCGGCACCAGCAGGGAGTTCTCGGAATACAGAGGCTTCTCAAAGGTGAGCAGTAATCCCCCCAAATTACGGAAAAAAGGCGTCCGTTAAAGGGACTATATCGGACAACGGACGTGAGATCCAAATAACGGACGGTCCGTGAAATTTACGGATGGTTGGTCACCCTAGGAGGAAGGGTCCAGGAGTGAGCAGTGACTCATTAATACATGATTCCAAAACTGCTAAATGCAATGGAAAATGTGGTAATAAAAGCTTCGTTTTTAATGAAAGAAAGCTGTATTATTCTACTTTGAAAGTGTGTCATGAAACTTTTCAGAAAAAACAAAAATAGCTCCCAGGCATATAAAGGGACAAGCTACATTTCCCAGAATGCTTTTCACTCTATATATGATATGGAAGAGAAAGAAATTAGTTACAAAGACTAAAACCACTTTTAGAAAGATAAATATTGAAAAGCGTTGTGTTGTCCATATATATATAGGATCCCACAAGGACCCTCAGCATACAAACATACCCCAACCATTAGTGCACAAGAAGGTGCATTTGCAATGTGGTGGAGAAAGGGGGCAGGGCCTCCGATGACCTCTCAGCAATCCCGCTGTTTGGGACTTACAGGAGATAACAGGAGTGGTTCTTGGCCCCCAATGACCCTCAGCATACAAGAACACTTCACATCCTAACCAGTAGTGCACCAGGTGGCGGATTTGCAGAGTGGTTCAGAAAGGGGACGGGCCTCTGGCAGATTCCCCTGGGTTCGTGTTTTTTGCAAATTATTTTTTATTGGGGGATGGGGGCCAAGCAGTCACCCTTCCCAGGCCCATTTTGACCCTGGGGACCCCATCCCTAGGACCCAGCCTATTAAAAAATGTATTTATAATTAGGGAGGGGGGTCAAGCGGCCCCCCTCCCTGGGCCTATTTCGGCCCTGGGGACCCCATTCCCTGGGCCCACCCATTACCTAACGAGGTAGGGGGCTGCAAGGCCACCCCCCTCACCCAGGGCCGATTTCAGCCCAGGGGACTCCATCCCCTGGGGCCTGCCCTTTTCTTTTCTTTTTTCATTTATAAAAGAAGGAGGGGTCATGCTTCCTCCTCACCTCACCCCCAACCGATTTTGGCCACAGGGATTCCATCCTTCAGGACCTGTCTGTTTAGAATTGGGAAGATGGGCCACATGGCCCCACTCCATTGCAGTACAGAGCCCTAGGGAGGTGGTGGTCCCCGTGACTGTGGGGGTCTTAGTGGCACCCCTTAATTGAAAGGAATTTCCCTGGGGAGTTGAGGCTATAGAGGTGCTCCACAGGGTCCCCGCATTATTTTCTTGTTTTGCCCTGGGGAAGCGGCAGTCCCTGGGACACAGGAAACCAGAGTTGGCCCGTCCGCCTACATCATAAACAGTGACCCAGGAAGGTGGCAGTCCCCAGGTGTGCCCCACAAGACCCCTCGTAAATTTCATGTTTTGCCCCGGGGAGGTGGTGTCTCCTGGGGTGCGGGCATTTCAAGTGGCCCCGTCTGCATTCATTTAATTACTTTTGCCCCAGTGGGGTGGTGGTGTCCGGGGGCGCAGGCAGGTCAAGTGGGCCCACCTGCATAAATCATACACAGTGCCTCAGTGAGGTGGTGGTCCCCAGTGCTTTGATAAACCCTAGGAGAGGGCTCCCATATGCCCCTTCCTATTTTTAATATATGCCCCCGGACCTGGCCCACCCTGGCAGTTCATTAAAAACAAATCCCGGAGCCCTTTTTTCCCATGAATTTTTGTTATCCTTTTTTGGCCTTGGGGGGGTCCCTCTAGAACCTACCCTGCCCTCTTTTCATTTTTTAAGGTTTTTTTGTGGGACTGGGGTTAATCTGAGCCCCAAGATGACTGCCAACACTTCCTGGTTGCAGTGTTGGCTTCCAATCAAACTCTGCATTTCCCTGCACATGCTTGTCTTTCTTTGTAAAGTCATCACGGCCACAGAAATCAAAAACTTTTCTTTTTTTAAAAATGTTTTAACAACTACTGAACAGATTACACCAAATAACTGAAAGTGTCATCTGTGTAACCAAATCTACCTTTCTTCCAAATTTGGTGTAATTCCATCCAATGCTTTGGGCTGCAGCTTTGATTAAAGGTCAATATATATCAACAGATTATCCCTGGTTCCACCACAAAGGAAAAACGCACGGGCACTGACTCCAAGTTGAAGTGTAGATTTTTTTTTTTTAAACAAAGTCCAAAGGACGTACTTCGGCCGTCGACCTGAGGCCTTGATCACATAATTCTCTACGTGCAAGTAGTGTTTTAAATAGTCAGGTAAGTTTTGTCTGAGCTTTTTTTTACTTACATTTTATTCACGTTCATTTCACCATAAAGTGCATTACAGCCAGGCCCAATGTGGTCATATCAGAATGACATATCACTAAAACAATAGCCATTGTAGGAAGACTCGCTGAAAGTTGATATATATGCGAGACCCTTAAAACAAAAATCAGAAACATGTGTAATATTTGCATAGGTCACCGAAATTAATCAACCGTGTCTAACTGCACAGTGCAAGATTTAAGGTACTTAACAGATGATTTCAACAGTCCGAATCACACGTGGCTTGTAAATACAAAAAATAGAGAAACCGGATGTTCAACAGCATGGGACCAATAATCACTGAGTTCAAGGTTTACAGGCTAGTTAAATCGTAAATGCGTCTCATCATGGGACGGGCTGAGGTCTAATAAGTGTGTATACAATTGTATAACATTATAACTAACATGCAAGTGAGTAATTTCTAGAAAAAATGTCATGCTCAAGTGTGCAAAAAATGTGTATATACAAAACAAAAAAACAACTAATAAAGAAAACTAATGCTGAGTACTCATACTCATTATGGAAATTAAAAAAATGCCACAATGGATGTCCAGAGTCATAAGATATCATACAATCCAAGGTGTTAAATTATTAGCATGGCCGCATTCAAACACATATCTGCAAAATACATACATATGTGTGAGATGTAGCTAGGAAGCTCATCTCCATTGTACTGCTTCAATGCAGGAATGTGAATGAAAAAACACCAAACATGTGAGATATGTTATGGGGGGACCAGATTTTATCCCAAAGAAGCAAATCAATGCAACACAACCGGAATAAGTACATGGAATATATTAGCAGGGTAACAGAAGAGTAGCCACAGACATGTTAAATAAGGTGAATACAGGGTAGACATCATGAGAGAAGTAGAGCAAGAGGAGCATAGACTGATCAATACAATGATTATAGGTAATTGTATAAGACCTCACTGATATTTATGCCAGACGGTGACTTTGTGTTAAGTTCTAGTATGTAACATGTCTCTAACTGTCTTTTTTCTCATGGTTGCCACCACATCTAAGTGTAGGTACATTATCTATGAATACTTGAGGTGTTCAAGGTTGTTGTTATGAACCTCTTTGAAATGTCTGGCAACTGGGTAGGTTGGGTCATTGTTAACGATCACCCTCAGGTGCTGTAGAATTCTCTGGTGGACCTGGAGTTTGGTGCTGGCCACATATCTGAGACCACATCTGCATTGCAGAACATAAACTGCAAACTCAGTTCTGCACGTGAGTCTGCTTTTAATCATTATTGGTTCATTGTGAAACATGGCAGTGACTTCAGAGGTATTGATATCAAACATACAGACTCTGCAAGTGCTGCATTTAAAGAAACCTTTGATGTCAGGGAGCCAGTTAGTTTTGGCACTGACTTTAGGGCTAGTCTTCACTAATGCATCTCTCATGGAGAAAGCCGGCAGTATGTAATCGTGGGCCGTTTAGCTACTATGGGACCCAGCACAGGGTCAGTCAGATTGATGCACCATTGTTTGCTAACAATCGATCTAATGGCACATTCTTCTTTGCTATACGTAATGAAGAGACCAGAGTCAACTGTCCCAACATTGTTGGCATCAGGATTCGTATTAGGGTCATTAAGTGCATCTCTCAAATAGCCACCCAAAATAATTTCCCTAGGTTTATTGTTCGCAAGTGTTCTGGCTAAGGCAACAGTGCTTTCTGAATACCCACGTGAAGTAATTATGAGGTGGGCCTCTTTCTGAAACTGTTCCAGATCTCTATCAGAGCTACAAATCCTCCTGAGCCATATCATTTCTCCATAGAGGATGGTGGCTATGGGATGTCTGGGATGGAAACTGGATTCATACAGTGTTGAGCTGCCAGCAGTGGATTTATGGTGTAGTTTGGAATGGAGTGTGTTATACTCAATATAGATAGTGACTCCTAAAAATTTTATATAAGTAGTGCTGATGTTAGCATTAAATTCAAGGTTTAAATCATTGACATTTAACTCAAAAATAAACAACGTGCACTCTCACTGCTCCATTCCAAATAACAAAAACATTGTCGATGTAGCGGAGCCATGAGACTATATGATCTTTTATGCTGCATGGTGCACCACCTTGAGAACCTGCTCCTCCCACCAACCCACATGCAAACATGCATAACTAGGGGGGAAGCAGCCTCCCATTGTGACACCCTATTGCTGCTGATAGATCTCCCTATCAAACATAAAGAAATTATTATTGAGGAACCACTGATTCATAAACAAAATCAATTCATTATGTTTATATCAATGTATCTGTCTGTTGTTGAGGAAATGTTGACCCGCTCGCAGCCCATCACAATGCCTGTACTTGTGTAAAGGGAAGTAATGTCCATAGACATAAGTATATAGTTTCAAGACAAGGGAATGTCCATAATTTTAAGTAGACAGTCACTTGTATAAGGTAAGTATGATGGTAACTGGATGGCGAACTCTTGCAGACAATAGTCCACATATTTAGAAATGTTTTCACTCAGACTATTGCAGGCTGAATTAATGGGACGACCAGGGACCGTTGATATCCCCTATGCACTTTTGGGAGAATGTATAGCACCGGGAGCACTGGTGTTTCATTGTGTAAAAACTAAAACTCATCTGTGTCAAAAGCCCATCAGATTTGTAGTGATAGAGTTGTCTTTTTAGTTCTTTGCTCTTTGTTGCTATTTCTTTAGACTTACATTTACTATAACAAGCATTATCATTGAGGTGTCTGTATGCCTCTTCAAGATAAAAGGATCTTGGCCATAACACAATATTGCCCCCTTTGTCAGGTTTGTTAATGAAAACCTGGTTGATTTTTTGTAGCTTGTTCATGAGATCAAAATAAAGTTTGTTATGATGGTGGGTTTTATGTTGCTTCCATCTGCTTTTGTGATGGAGTTCTTTCAATTCCTCGATGATAACATAATTGAAAGTATCTATGGCATCCCTAGGCATCATTGGTGTGAAGGTAAATGTTGGTTTGAAAGGACTGGCAATGGCTTTGGAAATGTCAATCCCCTCTTCGCATAAGATGTGCTGAGTGGAACAAGGCTGATTTGTATATTCCAATGCATGTAAAGTCTAAATTGTTGGAATATCAGATACTGCCAGACAATTTCCAGTTTGTGAAGGTAGCAAGGGAGGGAAAGGAATAGCAGTATGTTTGATTTTGAAGAATTTGATCAATTTCCACTTTCCAATAAATTTGAAAATGTCAATACGTGTTCTGCTGTAGTTGAAACTACTCTCCGGGCAGAAAGTGAGCCCCAAGAGAGAGGAGTTGAGTTTCTGCTTTGCTGAGAGTTAGATCAGTCAGATTCACTATAGTATTGGAGTTTAGGCTTATTTCCGCCTCCTACGTTTTCTCCTTTCCCATCTTTCCTGGTTTCTTCAGTGCCTTGTTTCTTTGCCAACCGAGGCAACCGATCTAGCCTTAAAAAATAAAATTCCTCAGCGAGGGTAAAGTTGCATTGGGCTAACTCACTGCGTCCAGAACCGACTCTCCCTGATTCCGAGTCAGTTTCACTCTCCATTGCAGAGCTCAAATCAGATGCGGAAGCTTGATCAACCTCCTGTGTACTAGCTTTGTCACCATATGCGGTCATGTGCAGATTGTTTAATTTATATCTCTTTACATTGTCGTACTTCCTGGCAAAGGTAAAGATATGGCCCGATTTGTAGTCAACCTTATCATGGGCGAACTTGAATGCCTTCCTGGTTTTCATTGTTTCTTTAAGTTTTTTCAGTCTGGCTGTAATATCGTCGCAGCCCTTAGTAATTAAATCCTTTTGTTCCAATTTGTCAAGTTCAAAGTTGATGCGCTCAATTTCCTTCATTGTAGCAATGCGATCAATTTCACATATTTGATTAGGATAATAATCAGTCTCATTGAGGTTCAAGGTTTCTTTCTACCCATTCTTTCAGCATTTGAGGGTTGGGATTCTCAAAGCTAGGGGCTAACATCATTTTTAGTCCACGTGGAACACGCCCCACATCATGGTATTTTTGCAACGATTTGCCCTCCCACCATTAGGGGAGTTCCGTTTTCATATGTTTTTCTAAAGTTTTGAGCATCACTTTGTAGTCGTTGTTGCCGTTACTCTTGTTGAGACCAGTAGCACTAGATTGATTATGGACATCCAGCAAATTCTCAAACGGTGCTTCAGTAGCTGCTTCGCACTCACGCAGCACTTCAATGGACATCTTGATAATTAAAGTTAGAAATGCGGGATTGTGGAAATGACAGCGAATGCAAGTGCTAACTGCTGGTATACCTAACCCACACACCTCTTCAGACCTATCACTCTCAATAAAGTGCATAGACTCATCACTTGGCGATTTAAGTGATACAAGCATCCTCTACACGCACGTACGCTAAAACAGTAGTAGACAAAATGCTCATTGAGGCAGGGGGCAGTGACTAGTCCTTTTTCCTCCTGAAAAATCCACACAAGTCGGCAGCAAGTAGTCACAGTTTCACAAAATAGATTTGAAAAGAGTGCCTTTGCCGCAGAGACAGCCATCCTCCGCCGTAGTATCAACAGATATTCCCTGGTTCCACCACCAAGGAAAAACGCACGGGCACAGACTTCAAGTTGAAGTGTAGATTTATTTAAAACAAAAAACAAGGTAAAAATTAAGCTTTTCAGCCGCCGACCTGTGGCCTTGATCACATATTGCACAACGTGCAAGTTTTGTTTTAAATAGTCAGGTAAGTTTTGTTTTAGCTTTTTTTACGTTTAATTCACGTTCTTTTCACCAGCAAGTGCATTACGGCCAGACCCTATGTGGTCACATCAGGATGACACATCAATAAAACAATAGCCATTGTAGACAGACCCGCTACAAGTCGATATACATGCGAGAACCTTAAAACAAAAATCACAAACGTGTAATATTTGCTTAGGTCACCGAAATAAAATATGAAAGTTACATGTTTATATATATATATATATATATATTCACAGAAAAAAACATAGGTTTCAGGCTTGATATAGTTAGGAATTAGCATTTAAAAAACCTTAGAAATTCACTGAAAAAAACAATAGGTTTTAGGGGTGTTATAGTTAGCTGAACATTTCACTCAAACAAAACCATTGAAATTCCTGCGATATAGTTAGTTGTACTAACTACATCTCGCGTGCCCGCAATCCACTGCTGATGATGTCACATATTACATCCCGAAACGACTGAGTAGGACGCAGACGCCGCCAGTATTCATATCCATGGGACTATACCAAGCCATATTCTAAAGACCGCTATCCGTTTAAAACCTCGTTCTTCAAGAGTTGCATAACAAAATTATCGTGGAGACTATCACTGAAAGACGGAGTATATAAATAGAGTTACTTTTATCCCTCGGAACGCATACTGTCTAACAAACCCCCGTTTGGACACAATATACAAAGGAATATATCTATAATCCTCGCGAATAAAAACATTCACGAGTGTTCAGCCAAATCATATTGATATACACACTGAAGGAAACACGGTCTTTAATTGCTGGAAACATAGAGGAGATATAAATATAAAGTTTACGTGTGGCTTTTTCCTGATGAAGACGCAGTTTGCGTCGAAACGTGCGTCGAAAGGATTCAACTTGTCTGCCACTAAGAAATGTTCACTCATGTAATTGTATTTACTGATGAAAAAGAGTAATAATATATTTTAATATTCACATATTTTCATTTCAAAAGTGTACTATGTAATGTTTTTTAATGTGTCATTAAATGAATGTTTTTAAGTTTTGAATAGTGTTTTTTGGGTTTTATATTGTTGCACTCAGTTTATTGGAAATAAAATTGCACCAGAGGGGCATCTATATCGATAGATTAAATACTTCTTAACCATATTGCCTAGGGATATATACTCTACTTGCATAGTACCCTGCCCTAGGAATTGTACATTTATTGGAAAGGGGGCCCTTGTTATTTCTTATGTCACATATTACATCATTCATGACATGGTCAGTGACATCACTGATGACATCTCAAATTACATCACTGATGACATCACTGATGACATCATCCAGTGAACTTGGTTTGGTTCGTTATTTAAATATGTATTATATATATATAGCAATTTGCATTGAAGAATGAGTGGATACATAAATATAAATATCTGGATGGAGGATTTAGTAGCAGTGTGATTGACTGTTTACTTGACTAATTTATAGTGTCTCACTAAATATATTGGATAGTGACTGTGTGAATATCTGTATCACTGTGTAAGTTGTGTAAACTGCTGCACCAGTTGGTTACTAGCTACGTGAAAGTCTATATTATTTATTGATTAGTTAACTCAGTATTTGTATGGGAGAGTGAATGTGTGTGTGGTTCAGTGGGGGGGAGGTGTGACTGCCCAAAGATGTGTGAATAGTTGATTCAGTAGGCATATGAGGTTAAAACTACATGTTATAACAGTTGTTTGGGTGAGTGAATATCCTTATGGGTGTGGTGATGAGCCAATATATGTCTCAATGGTACATGTCCAACAAACTAGGAAAATAAAATCCAGTGTATGTGTCATTTGTTGTATATAAATAAGTATATATATGTCTCAGTGATTGTATGAGTGACTGTATGGATAACTGTATAAATGTAATAGTGTTTTTATAACACACTAAGTATGATTTATTATCTATATGAATAGGTGAAGTGGTGTTTTTATAAGTGTATAGCTAAGTAAAAGTAAGTATGACCCATTGTTTGCATAAGTGAGTAGGATTACTTCATAAGTGATTAGGATGTGTGCTGGTGTGTAATGTCGATATAGGTGTATAAGTGATAGTGTTCTATTGATCATTGACAGCATGTATGAGTGAATCTATAGGTAAGTGATTAGATGTGTGTATAGATCTAGGAATCACTGAGTGGGTGTTTAGAAACAACTTGTATTGGTGTGTCAATGGTTTTAAATCTGGCACTCTGTATTTTACAGTGAGTGATGAAAGGTTATACTAGTGTATGATGAGGTGTATCTGATTGTCCCGTGGATGATGCTATCAGTGATGTCATCAGTGATGTCATTTGAGATGTCATCAGTGATGTCACTGACCATGTCATGAATGATGTAATATGTGACATCATCAGCAGTGGATTGCGGGCGCGCGAGATGTAGTTAGTACAACTAACTATATCGGAGGAATTTCAATGGTTTTGTTCGAGTGAAATGTCCAGCTAACTATAACACCCCTAAAACCTATTGTTTTTTCTGTGAATTTCTAAGGTTTTTTAAATGCTAATTCCTAACTATATCAGGCCTGAAACCTATGGTTTTTTCAGTGAATTTCAAAGGTTTTTTGCATGCTAATTCCTAACTATATCAGGCCTGAAACCTAGGGTTTTTTCAGTGAATTTCAAAGGATTTGTAAATGACAATTTTTAATGTATTAATTGTTATACAGATTTGTGTTATACTGATTTACTACATTTTTTAAACTTTATTTGTAGATATATATTTTTTAATTACATTATAATTACATTATAGATTACAATACAAAATATACTTTCTCAGAATGAATTACTTTAGTTTAAATACTTGGCAAATAGGCAACAGACTTTTAAGTACAGTAGTTACAGTTGTTGCAATGGGCAACACAATTTCAATCATAAAGCAACATTGAGCTCAATGTGAATTTCTAATTAAATGCAATTAGTTACTTTATGGATTACTTTTCTAACCACAGGACTGGATCCTAGATTCAGTCCTTGGACATCTCCTGTAAACAGTTGAGTAAAAGCGTTTTGGTTACAGTAGTTATTTTTAAGGAATATTATTGTATTTTAAAAGTTGACAGAACATTTTTCACATAGAGTCACCAATGTTATCCTATAGCAGAAAATTCACTTAGCAGGTAAGTAGTGTTGTCGTTACTTTTTCTTACTCAGTGGTGGATCCTGGATCCAGCACTGGCCAACCTCCTGTAAACAGTTGAAAGAATGTGTTTAAGTCATACAGACGATTTTTTAGGAATATTTTTAGTTTGTGTAAATAGACACTTCGAAACTTTTCTGCTGAAAACCACACAATGGATTCCTATGAAAGGAAATACAAGTTACTGGTAAGTACGCTTAGAATTACTTTTCAGGGTCAGTGCTGGGCTAAAAGATGTAGCACTTGGTTCTCTCCTGATAACAGGTGAGTAAATCGGAATTCGTAGTTCTGCTGATTTTAGAGGAATATTTGTACAATGGTAAAGGAAGGGGGCGGGGCCTGAGGTGACGTGTGCAAACACACCCTGTGGTGCGTTTTAAGTTGGGGAATTACTTCCTCTTCAATCCTGAGGTCCCCTGGGGGCCAACTAGCCAACCAGGTACCTCCAGTATGCGCCAGGGAGCTGCATTGCAGAGAGGTGTTCAGAGCCCACGCCCCTTTTTACAACACTCTGCAACGCAGCTCTGTGGTGCTTACTGGAGGTACCTGGTGGGCTAGTTGGTCCCCAGGGACCCTGAGGATTGAGGAGGAATTAATTCCCCCAGTTAAAACATGCCACAGGGGGTGTTTGCACACATATCACCTCAGGCCCTGCCCCCTACCTTCACCAATGTCCAAACGTGCCCCGTGGGGTGTTTTAAGTTGGGGGATTAAGTGCCCTTAAATCCTGAGGTCCCCTGGCGGCCAACTAGCCCACCAGGTACCTCCAGTATTCGCCAGGAAGCTGAATTGCAGAGAGGTGTTCAGAGGCCACGCCCCTTTTTACAACACTCTGCAACGCAGCTCTGTGGCGCTTAGTGGATGTACCTGGTGGGCTAGTTGACCCCTAGGGGACCTCTGGATTGAAGGGGAATGAATTCCCCAACTTAAAACGCACCACAGGGCATGTTTGCACAGTATCACCTCAGGCCCCGCCCCCTACCTTCACCACTGTGCAAACGCACCCCGTGGCGCATTTTAAGTTGGGAGATTAAGTCCCCTTGAATCCTAGGGTGCCCTGGCGGCTAACTAGCCCACCAGGTACCTCCAGTAAGCGCCACGGAGCTGCGCTACAGAGAGGTGTAAAAAGGGGCGTGGTCTCATTACACTTCTCTGCAACGCAGCCCCTAGTACTTACTGGAGGTTCCTGGTGGGCTAGTTGGCCCCCAGGGACCCCCAGAATTCAAGGGGAATTAGATCCCCCTCTGCCATCTCGCCAGGGGGCGCGTTTGCAGAGTGGTGCAAGGAGTGGGCTTGGCCTCCGGCCCGATCCCTTCTTTTTTTTTTCTTTTTCTTTTTTTAGAAGGGGGGCTGTGTAGCCCTCCCTTCTTTTTCTAATTTATTGGCCCTGGGGACCCTATCCCCAGGGCCTGCCCCCAATTTATTTTTTTAATTAAAGAAAAAAAACAAAATCGGGAAGGAGGCTGCGTGGCCCCCCTCCCGAGGACATAATTTGCCCCAGGGACCCCATCTCCTGGGGCATGGCCCTTTTTTTTTGTTTGTTTTTTGGAGGGGTGCTGCCTTGCCCCCCTCCTGTGGCCCATTTTTGCCCCGGGGGATGTTTTATTTTTATTTTTAGGAGGTGGGCCGTGTGGCCCCCCTCCCGGGCCACTACTGGCCCCGGGGACCCCATCCCCCGGGGCCTGGCCACCTTGTTGGGGACCGTGGGGGGGTCCCAAACCCCCCACGGTCCCATCTGGCTCTCGCTTCCTGCGGGAGCCAGCATTGCTTTTCCACATGGGGAGCAGCTAACATGCTGCTCCCCATGTGGAAAAGCAATCTGCCTTGCTTCATTGAAGCGAGAGCAGGTTTCCCTGCTCTGGCTTCAATGAAGCAGAGCAGTTTGCAATGGCAGGGTGGGAGCCGCGAGTCTCCTGCCCTGCCATTGCAAACAGCAGTGTCCCGGGGTGGGCACCCCGGGACACTGCAGGAGCTGGCCCTGGGGGGTGGCAGGCCCCAGTGCCATCATTGGCTACAGGGGGGGCGGCCGCGCGGCCCCCCTCCCAGTTAATTTAAAGCCCTGGGGGTGGTAGTCCCCGGCGCTTGGGGGTCCGTAACGGACCCCCTATTTTAAATATTTATTGCCCCGGGCAGGGTGGCGGTCCCCGGGGCATGTGTGGGAGGGCTCGAGCCCCCCCACACAGGGTTTTTAAAAACATTTTTTTTAAAACAAGCCCCGGGGTGGCGGTCCCTGGGGCTGCGGGGGGGCAATGAGCCCCCCGCATACATTGAAATAAAGCCCCGGGGGGTGGCGGTCCCTGGGGCAGTGTGAGGGGGAATGGGACCCCCAACACTTTTTTTTTAAATTATGCCCCCGGGGTTTGGCCCCCGGGGGCAAATTAGAATATTCTGGCGGAATTTGCTAACTGTGTCCTGTGGCTGCGATATATAGATGACATCTTTTTAATCTGGAATGGTGACATTGGTTCTGCCAGTTCCTTTGTCAAGAAACTCAATGAGAACATGTACAACTTGGTCTTTACAGAACACATTAGTAGGACCAGTGTTGAGTTTCTGGATGTTGTAGTGGAAATAAAAGATTAAACCATACATACCCAACTATTTCGCAAAAAAGCTGCTGGAAACAGCATTTTAAGCGCTTCTAGTTCCCATCCGCGTAAGCTGGTTTACAGCATCCCTTATGGTGAGCTATAACGCGCTAAGCGTAATTGCAGTACTAAGAGCAGCTATTTAAGGGAAAAGGAAACTATGACGCAACGCTTCAAAGAGAGAGGTTATAGTCAAAGAACTATAACAGAAGCATGTAAGAGAGTTGATGAGGTTACGCGTAATCAGTTATTGCAGCCAGTAAAACAATAAACTGAGTCTGATATTTTGCGATTCATTACCACGTACTCAGGACAAGCGCAGGATGTGAGTCAAATTTTAAAAAAACATTGACATGTACTGTTAACTGATAGTAATTTGCAGAAACATCTGAATAGCTGTCCACAAATTACTTTCAAGAGGAATAGATCACTAACAGACGAGTTAAGTCCTAACTTTTTGACCAATACCATCAAACCCAGGAGCAGTGGTCACCCTGGCTTCCGCTGCTGCAAAAATTGCGAAGCTTGCATAAACAGTATTGACTGTACTGTATTTCATATTTCCAGCATCAGTAAGGAATTTGTTATTAAGAAAGCCCTTACTTGCAATACAATGTATTGCGTTTATGCACTTGTTTGCCCTTGTAACAAAGCATATATAGGCAGCACAATTCATCATGCTAAGAAAAGAGTGCTTGAACATACCAGAGCAATACGACACAATAACAGGCAATATCCTGTTGCTCGACATTTCTTTGATCATCATTTTCAGAATGTAAATTTGCTGAGAATGGTGGTTATTGATGCTGTATATGATAATGTGCGAGGAGGTAACAAATTACTTCTTTTGCGGCAATTGGAGCCTAAATATATTGTTGATTTTGAAACTATGTCTCCGAGGGGGTTGAATTCAAGTGAGGAACTGTCTGTACTCCTGCATAATTAATGTTTCTATCTGCAATGAAATTTGTAATTTTGCTGTTGTAAATACTTTTTGCATTTTATACTAAATTGTAAAAAAAAAAATCTATTTTAGGTATTGGGTATCTACTTTTTGAACAGGCTACTGATCGACGAAATATCTCATCTTTGTACAAATTGTATCATTGAATTAATAGCCCATTTGGGCATGAATGTTTGCTACATTTTTACTGCCAACTGGAGTCATGACTTTATTTTTGTCTAATCTACACGCCCACTTGGGTGTTATGTAGGTATTTTGCCTGTGAATTTGATTTAACTCACTATTTAGACATCATTGATGAATTTTGTAATTTTTTTTTACATTATGAATGATTTTTTAGCAATGTTGCTTCTCCAGTAAGCAGTTTGATTATTACTATAGTAACAGTTACCATGTATTACAAATGAACAAGGTAGAGTGCTAAGATGGCCAACACCTTTCCCCCTTTTTACTTATGAACTATTCACTATTGGTGTGACTAGTAGTCTGTCTTTTATGTTGTAAGCACTAGTTTAAATGTAGATGTGATACATCTTTGCTCCAAGCGTCCAAGCGTGACCAAGGCGAAAGCTGAAACGCATTGCGTTTTTGCAGTCAATAAATCTACGTTCCTGCATTCTTCCAAGGTGTCCATGCGTAACTTTTCGAATTGAACAGTGTGGTGCAATATATATATATATATGTATATATATATTATCTACTGGAGTTCGCCAGTAGATAGTTATAGTTAGGACCGTGTTTCCATAGGAAATCTCAAAATTCTATTTTGAATAACTTTGGCGCCGGTTGACGAATCCTCGGGAAATTTTCAAAACTAATGGGGCGCTCCGCTCAGCTCCTACCCTGAAAGTCTCAGGGTGATTCGTCAAGCGGGGGCCGAGAAAAAAGGGGGTCCCAAAACGCGTTTTCCCCATGCATTTTCCCATAGGACCTTTAGTCGAAGGTACAGCCCGAACGGCTAAACAGAATTACTTGAACTTTGGCAAATAGGTAGTCCTCAGGTCAGGGATGTGCCTTTTGCATATATGGTGTCAATCTGTTCAGTAGTTCCTGAGAAAATTGCAGTTATAAGCACATAAATATCTATAGCCTCGCACCGTGCGCGAGCGTAATTCTGATTGGTGGATTCATGACAGTCAACATTCGAATCGGTCGAAATCAGGAAGTGTCGACCGCCATTTTGTGTGTTGTGTGTGTGACAGGGAAAAAGAAAGGTGGAGAACGTGAAAAGGGGGCAGGGTAGAGAGTTCCCGACCCCCTAGCCTTTGTCAGGGGGTCCCTGAAGGAACCCGAAGGGTGAAAAAAAAATTTTTTTTTTTCAAAAAATCGCGGGGTGCGTGCACGGTGCGCGCACCCCCCAGTTGCCATTTTGAGTTTTAGAGGCAGAAGAGAGCTAAAAACACAAGTGGAGAACGTGAAAAGGGGGCAGGGTAGAGAGTCCCTGACGCCCTAGGCCTTCTCAGGGGGACCATGAAAGACCCCTTAGGTCACAAAAAAAAAAATATCGCGGGGTGCGCGCACTATGCACGTATGGTGTGCGCACAGCGGCAAAAAAAACATTAAAAAATAGAATTAAAAATCAAGTAAAAGTGTTTAGATGTTGGTTGGCTCTATAAAGAGCCGTTGTGTTCATTGAGTGTTTTTTTGTACCTACAAGTAAGTACCGATGCAGAGTCTAAAGTTCAAGAGGAAGACTCTGTTGCCTTCATCTGTGAAATGAACACCGTCTCCTCTATAAATGCCTTGCATGTTGTAACGCAAGTTGTTGTGGTATATAGAACCCATACCATAGTCTCTGAGGAAAGCAGAAACAGACTTATTGACGTGCTTTCTTGCTTTGTCAATCTGCGGACAATATTGGTTGGACCAGTTCCACTTTTGCCTTTGGCATATATTAGAATATACAAAGGTAGTTTGTGGAAAAAGTGACATCAATTGCACAAAGGTGTCCTTAACAAGCATTTCCAGACCTACCCCAGTTAAAGTGCCTAGGTCATTTCCACCACAGTGCACAATTATAAGGTCAGGCTGTGGGAGATGTAGAAAGGATTTCACCAAAGGCATTAATTGGTGCCACTTTAACCCTCTCTGACCAATCCATTTAATGTCTACATTTGGCAAAGCAAGGTCTTTCACAATACCTCTTTTTTCTGCATACTTTTCACTCCAGAAGACATAGCTATGACCTACAATCCACACTGTGAGCATCTTTCAAGGAGATCTGGATGCACTCAGAAGGTGTCTTTCAGTAGAATGGCAATATGAAAAGAAAGATAGTTGTAAAATGGAGGCTTACATACTTTTTTTTAAATAAAAAGAACTCATTGGCTGTTTCAGACCATTCAACACTAAAAACTAGGCTGTATGTTTAAATTTTTAAAAGCATGTTTTGTATTGGTTCAGAAAAATGTGTTCCCACAGAACATTACTTTGGATTTGCTGTTAGGTTTGAAGAGTCAAGCACTCTTGCTCTTTGGATTAGAAACATTGTGTGCTGAACTTCTGACCTCTCTGCTCACACCAGTGTTCCACGACCTGTTGCTATGGTAGCAGGCAGAAGTCATGTTGGGGGTAGAGATCATTTGGAAAGGGTTGAAATTTGCAACCAATAGAAATGTGTGTTTCCATTTGAAAAAATGTGGGAAGCACTGTGATTTGAAGTTAACATGTATATGTGTGAAAAAAGAGAGGGAAAGATTGCCATTTACTGGTTCTGCTGAGAGGTGTACAGTTCAGAGATTCTGGCTCTGATAATCTGCTGTGTGAGTGCCACATTTCTTTCTCAACTAACTACTTTTAAAGGTGAGTTATGAATTTGAGAGGGGATGTATGTGGTGCATTTTGATATAAAAAATAGAAATGTGATTCTTGTTTTAAAGTTGTGTTTTACATTTTATGTTTTTGAAGATATTTACTGCCTTGAACTTGTAAGATATTATGGAGTATGTCTTCGCCATAAGTTAAGGTGTACTGGTATCACCCAGGAATACTGTTTTCTGCCTAGAGTCACACCATGAGTCTGTGTGCACAAAGGAATTGTTGTCAGAGATTTAATTTGTGTTGGTCTGGTTCTGTAAGACTTGCATTCGTAGGACAGGGGCAGCTTGTTTTCTTGAAGTGTGATGGCTAGCATTCAGCACAAATCAATATCTCACAAATGAGAGGCAAATGCTAACACATTTGAAATCAACATGGTAGATTTTCCTTCCACTCCTGCAATGGGTGAGGTAGTTCCTACATGTTACAAACTCCAATTAAAACTTACCACACATGTACTCTTACATACATCTGTGCAGTCTTCATGCAGTTGTGCAAGTGTCCATGTAGATCTCTCTTGCACCTGACAATACACAGTCTCCAGAAGTACGCTCTTAGCACACAGGCAGCTGCTTCTCCTGCACTCCCATGCTAAGTATTCAGCACTGTGTGGTATTTTAGTTAGTAGTGTGTAACACTACCACATTCAACATCACCAAGGCTCATTTCCTTTGCTCTAGTCTAATCACTCACTCAGGTTCCACATGCTCATGGTCTCAAGTAGCTGTTAGGACATTTGCTGTTTTCTGCCTCTCTAAACTATAAGGACAATGTGTCAGGCTGTTACAGTAATTATCAGTTGCAAAACCACAGTAGTAAATGTGCTTTGAAATTGCCAATCAAATATCGTTTTCTGCCTAGAATCACACCATGAGTCTCTGTGTACAAAGGAATTGTTGTCAGAGATTTAATTTGTGGTGGTCTGGTTCTGTAAGACTTGCATTCGTAGGAAAGGGGAAGCTTGTTTTCTTGAAGTGTGATGGCTAGCATTCAGCACAAATCAATATCTCACAAATGAGAGGCAAATGCTAATACATTTGAAATCAACATGGTAGATTTTCCTTCCACTCCTGCAATGGGTGAGGTAGTTCCTACATGTTACAAACTCCAATTAAAACTTACCACACATGTACTCTTACATACATCTGTGCAATCTTCATGCAGTTGTGCAAGTGTCCATGCAGATCTCTCTTGCACCTGACAATACACAGTCTCCAGAAGTACGCTCTTAGCACACAGGCAGCTGCTTCTCCTGCACTCCCATGCTAAGTATTCAGCACTGTGTGGTATTTTAGTTAGTAGTGTGTAATGCTACCACATTCAACATCACCAAGGCTCATTTCCTTTGCTCTAGTCTAATCACTCACTCAGGTTCCACATGCTCATGGTCTCAAGTAGCTGTTAGGACATGTGCTCTTTTCTGCCTCTCTAAACTATAAGGAAAATGTGTCAGGCTGTTACAGTAATTATCACTTGCAAAACCACAGTAGTAAATGTGCTTTGAAATTGCCAATCAAATATCGTTTTCTGCCTAGAATCACACCATGAGTCTCTGTGTACAAAGGAATTGTTGTCAGAGATTTAATTCGTGGTGGTCTGGTTCTGTAAGACTTGCATTCGTAGGAAAGGGGAAGCTTGTTTTCTTGAAGTGTGATGGCTAGCATTCAGCACAAATCAATATCTCACAAATGAGAGGCAAATGCTAATACATTTGAAAACAACAGGGTAGATTTTCCTTCCACTCCTGCAATGGGTGAGGTAGATCCTACATGTTCAAAACTCCAATTAACCCTTACCCCACATGTACTCTTACATACATCTGTACAGTCTTCATGCAGTTGTGCAAGTGTCCATGCAGATCTCTCTTGCACCTGACAATACACAGTCTCCAGAAGCACGCTCTTAGCACACAGGCAGCTGCTTCTCCTGCACTCCCATGCTAAGTATTCAGCACTGTGTGTTATTTTAGATAGTAGTGTGTAACGCTACCACAATCAATATCACTAAGGCTCATTTCCTTTGCTGTAGTCTAATCACTCACCCAGGTTACACATGCTCATGCTCTCAAGTAGCTGTTAGGACATGTGCTCTTTTCTGCCTCTCTAAACTATAAGGAAAATGTGTCAGGCTGTTACAGTAATTATCCTTGCAAAACCACAGTAGTAAATGTGCTTTGAAATTGCCAATCAAATATCGTTTTCTGCCTAGAATCACACCATGAGTCTGTGTGCACACAGGAATTGTTGTCAGAGATTTAATTTGTGTAGCTTTTATTGTGTAAGACTTGCAGTCGTAGGAAAGGGACAGCTCATATGATAGGATTTGAAAAGCTCATAAAAAATATAGTAATATATTTAAATTACATAAAGGTATTTTTTTTCTAGTTTCTTTCAGGTATTGCTGAACAACACTGAAATAAATTAAAGATGCCTATAAAATCAAGAAATAGAAAAGTACAGCAAGAACATCTATATTTGAAGACAACTGGACAACAAAAATTAGTTGAAGAACCTCATGTTGGAAAAAAGAAAAAGTCTTCTGGTAAGCAGACTAAGGATTTCATAAAAAATATCCTCAAGCAAAGAAAAAATGTAAAAAATATATCCACTGGAAATAGTGTTTCAAGTAGAAAACAACAAGACAATCGACAGAATATACTAAATGCTAATGTACAATCAGAAGTAAGAAAGAATGACTTAAAAAGAAAAATAGATTTTAAAAACATTCGTAGAAAAATGTTTCAGAGAAGAGCGATGTTCAATTTGCTAAAGGATGTGAAAAAATATAGGAAGAAAGCCAAATTTTATAAGAAAAAGAAACATATTGAATCAATTGTTGCAAAGGCTTTGGAATTAAAAAGAAAACTATTCATTTTAATTTTGAACAGGATCCGTACATTAGATAAATTAGTGAATGTAATGAAGTCAAAAAGCAAAAGAAAAAGAGAAGTGAAAAAAAAAACTTTTGTAAAGTGTTCTTAGGAGAATGGAAGCATAGTTCAAGTACTGAACCATTTTTTAATGTAGAGAGTTATCTTCAAAGTAATAGTTTGCTGCATGCAGTTGACACCAGTGGTCGAGCATATGAAGTTAAAGATGGTTGTGTAATGGAAAAGGAGAAAATGGTTCCAAGAAATGAGGAAGAAGTGTTAGCTGATGAGTTTATGGGGAGACATCCTAAAACCCCAGTGTACACTTGGAATTGTAGTAGTATTGGTACTGTACGACAGGAATCTATTGATAAATTTCGTGACTTTCTAAGAGAATATAGTAAAAAAAAGTGTTACACAGAAGATTAAGGTGCTTCAAAGACTAGATCCATGCAGAGTGAGAGAGAATACTGGTTTGCAAGGACATTCTCTGGCTTGTCTTTTTAGGAAAGTTTGTCACAGTGTTTTTCACCATTTTAGGATGCTGGCAGTCTATCATACTGAAATGAGAAAGTTTGTGAGAAGATTGTATTTTGCTAAAAGTCCAGCACTAAAGTTACATGAGTTGAATAGTGCTCTGTTCCGTGGATCTGTATCAGATGTGAAGAAGGTTTGTGAGGATATTGAGTTTTGTTACTTTGGTCCAGAGCAAGAAAGTGCAGGAAATGACACAGTTATTGAAGAAAATGTGGAAGAGAATGTAGAACCCACTGTTAATAAAACATTTGAAGATCAAATGACAAAATGTACCATCATCTCTAATGAAAGACCAAATATTACTTGTATTTGTTGCCGAAGAAGCCATTATAAAACTCAAACAAGGAATGTTGATCTCTATAAATAAAAGTGAAAAAGAAAATAATTCTAAGTGGAAGGATTTTGCTTCATATTTGTTTCTGGAAAATTGTTTTGATTTGGGTGAAGATCAGCGTATTTGTAAATACTGTTATAACAAGTTAGAAGAAAATAAAATGCCAGTCAGAGCTGTACATAATAATTTAGAATTGGTTGATATTCCTGCAGAACTTAGTGATTTAAATACGTATGAGTCTATACTCATTCAATGTGTCCATCTGTTTCAGACTATAGTTCGTATGGAGCCCAAAACAGGTAAATTACCTCCTTCAGATTTACAAAGAGGTTTAAAAGGAAGAGTTGTCTATTTGCCATTAGATTTGAAAAAAATATTGAAACAATAGATGCAGATAGTTTGGAAACTGAACCATTAGTTATTCTGGTTAATGGTGTACCTACAAAGAATAATAAAATTTGGCAGGAGCTGGTAGATGTACGAAAAGTACAAAGAGCAAATTTATATTTGAAAAGAAATAATAAATGGTATGAATCAATTTATATGGATGAAGATGAAGAAGTTTTACTAGCAGACACAGGAATACCAACTGGGCAAATTGAAAAAGTGGATAAGTCAAAAGAAGAAGAAATTTATGAACATTTCAGCATACATCCTCTTCATTCTAAAGAAGTTATGGGAAACACTATTCATCTGTTTCAGATGAAAAAAGCAAAAGAAACTCCCGTGAGTGTATGGGAGGAGAGCTTGGAAGCTCGTTGTTTTCCCCAGCTGTTTCCTACAGGAAAAGGTGGATGATATGATGAACATCCAGTACAGATTCCTGCTTCTGAGTATCGGACTACAAGATTATATGCAGAAGATCCAAGATTTCGTCAAAGTATTCCTTATTTGTTCCATCTTTCATTTGAAAGTGACTTATCTGCACTATCTTATGCAGTAAATCACATTTTAAAAACTGGAGTACATCTACATAATGTGTCTGCAAAGGATTTTCTGAACAAAGTGCAACAGCGAGATGATCATTTGGAATCTCAATCGATTAATCTGATGGCTTGTCAGCGTGGGACTAATGAATATTGGTACCGACGCCATGGAGAATTGAAATGTATGTTACGGAATTTAGGAACTCCTACATTGTTCCTTACCCTAAGCTGTGCTGAGTACGCTTGGGATGATTTACTGGATTTTCTTCGAGAGGCAAATTCAAATATTGAAAACATCCAATACAAGACAGCAGGAGAATTGTGCTCATTGGATCCGGTTAATGTTTGGAGATATTTCAATCATAGATTTGAGGCTATGATGTCCTTCATCTGCAATAAAAAAATCCACCTCTTACAGAAGTTGTGGATTTCTTTTGGAGAAAAGAGTACCAAGCAGGAGGTGCTCCTCATATTCATATGCTGTTGTGGATCAAGGATGCCCCAAAATTTGGAACAGATTCTGATGATGCAGTTTTATCTTTCATTGAAGGATATGCAACATGTGCTATACCTAAAAGCAC
The DNA here is from genome assembly GCF_964204655.1 of Triturus cristatus. Classification (NCBI taxonomy): domain Eukaryota; kingdom Metazoa; phylum Chordata; class Amphibia; order Caudata; family Salamandridae; genus Triturus; species Triturus cristatus. The sequence goes on from NC_140588.1 coordinate 722,343,813, forward strand.
AGAAGAAAAAAACTTAAAAGAGCAAGTTTTACATTTCCAGAGTCATCGGTGTGGAAAATGCTGTCGACGAAAGTACAAGAGTAAAGATGAATTCTACACAAAATGTCGATTTGGATTTCCATGACCTGTTCTTTCAAAAGGAAGAGTAAACAGTTTTATGTCAGTTGTGCGACATACTATTACAAGAAAATCGCCTAAAAATACCTACAACCTAAGAAGAAAAGAAGAGTCAAAATATATAAATGACTACAACCCAGTCATTTTATCCATGTGGAATGCTAACATGGATATTCAGTATGTAGCTGACAATTCTATTGCTGTTGCTCGGTATGTCACATCTTACATCACTAAATCTGAGAAAACGGAATTGAAAGAAATGTGGGAAGAGATTTCTCACGAGAAGACTGTTGGTAAAAAGCTATACAGTTTCAGTTTAAAGATGTTATCGCATTGAGCAATTGGGTCATACGAATGCTCAGATAGGTTATCATCTGCAAGTCTGTACTCCAAATCCAGAAGAATAATTTAGGTAAGTTTAGGCCTTGCAGGAATGCGAAATCGCGTATTGAAATCTATTCGAGAAATTGAATATTTAGCAGAGTACGAACCAGAAAGTACAGACATTTTAAGAACAAACATGTTGGACACATATTACCCAAAGAGAAGTCATCATCTTGAGAACATGTGTCTCTATGAAGTGCTGCAGAACTACATTTTTAAACGGAATACCACAGAAGACATCAACAATGGAAAATATAAAGTCATTGGTGAGGAAGGATGTTTGGTAAAACAAACAAAAGGAAGTTTGATTTATCGCAGAAAGCTGAGTTGCGACACTACTGACAAGAAGGAATTTTACCACTTAGCACTTTTACAGTTGTTTAAACCATGGCGTTCAGAGGATTCATTACTTGGACATTTTCAAAGCTATGAAGATTCCTTTAATGCATGCAAAGATACCATAGAATGCAGTACTTTCACAACTTATGTACAAATGTTAAATGAAGAAATTGAACAAGAAGCAACAATTGCAGCTGAAGTAGCTAGAGACAGTTCTCAAGACAGTCAAAGTTCTGGGACGCTCAGTCAAGATCCTCTAGGACAACCAATCGTAGAAAATGAAGCTGCAATAGCCATGACTGAAGCGGAAACAGCTATGAATCGAGCTCAGGAAGATTTACCAAATTTGGAACAACAACTGAATGATGAACAACAACAAATATGAGGAAGTCACAAAACAAATTGATCATGGATTACTACATGAAAATAAAGAGTGCTCATGCACATCATTTGAACCAATCAGAATGTATGTGAGTGGACAAGCTGGAACTGGAAAACGTTTCCTAATTAAAGTAATTAGAAGCTACCTACAGAAAAAAACTGATTCAAATTTGTCTTGTGTTGTTACTGCTCCAACTGGGTTAGCAGCATATAACATAAAAGGAATTACCCTCCATCGTTTGCTAATGTTACCAGTAGAGCATGAGAACAAAATACAATACCACAAGCTAACAGGAGAAGCATGTTTTGAAGTTTCAAGAGTATTGAAAAAAATGAAAGTTCTCATTATTGATGAGGTAAGCATGGTATCAAACTTTATGCTTGCCTTTGTGCATTTAAGAATGCAGCAAATTCTAAAGACAAACTATGACGTGCTATTTGGGGATCTACTGCAGCTCACTCCAGTTAAAGGACAACCAGTATGTCATACTCTTATACATGAAGACATGAAAAAGTCGTTAGGAAGTATAGGTAATGTGAATATTTGGACATACTTCGAGTACAAAGAACTCATTATCAATATGCGGCAAGCAAATGATGATGATTATGCAAGTATTCTCAAAGATATCAGAATTGGACTACTCACAGAACATGGCAGAAAAGCTTTACAGAATCGATTGCTATGTAATTTGTTTCCAACAGAACAAATAGTTCCAGAGAAAATATACAAGAAAATTGCTGGAAAAAATACTGTAATCTGCTTAATACCAACACTACATGAATGCTCTATATTCAATCAAGAACTTTTGAAATTGGAAAATGAAGAGATTATAAAACTGGAAGCTGTGGATAAAATACAGCATGATGGAATAACTATTATATTGACAAGCAAATTGACAACTAAATTGGATTCTCTAGAGAAAAACATATCGAAAACAGCTGGTTTAGAAAAGAATCTTTATGTATGTATGAACTGTCGAGTAATTTTAAGACGTAATTTGGATGTAGAAAAAGGTTTAGTGAATGGAGCTATGGGTAAAGTTGTGGGTTTTGTTAATTACCAGAAAAAAGATGGAATTGAATTTTTAAAAATAAAATTTTATCAGATTGAAGAGGTTAAAGACATTAGTCATTGTTCAGTTCGTTTCTTGCTTGTGAAAGACTTATATGTACGTAGGAAGCAGTTTCCGGTTTCTCTAGCATATGCTGTAACTATTCACAAATCTCAAGGATTAACTGTAGATAGTGCTTTTGTAAACATTGGATCTAGTGTGTTTAAAGAAGGTATGGCATATGTTGCTTTGTCACGTGTGAAAAAAATATCTGGTTTATTCATGATAGACTTTGATGAGTCAAAAGTTAGTGCTGATGCAAACTGTGCAAAGGAGTATTATAGATTAAGAAGAAGCTATGCTCCTCATTAAGGTCAGTATCCTGTGTTTGAAAAACGTGTTGTTTGTCGGAAAAGGAGAATTGAGAATAATTGTAATGAGGATGTACAGAAGAGTAAACAAATAGAGACTGATGTGATTGCAAGCAAAAAGAAAAAGGACAATGCTGAAGAGGATGTTGGTTGTCATTTTGAAAATAGCTCTGGTGTCAACTACTACGCTAATGTAGTGCTGAATGTTGTATTTTATCTTGAAAGTTTGAAAGAGCAGATAATACTAAATCATGAAAAAAGATTCTGTTCTCTGCTGAGTTTCCTTTATGAGAAGCTGAGTAATGATAAAACTAAAATAGAAAGTGCTTCTGATGTTAGAAATCTTTTAGATGTATGTTCTGGATGTACACACTTTACTCAAAATGTCCAGCAAGATGCACAGGAATTATTAATGTATATGCTTATGGTACTGGAAGATGAAGGGGTAGAAATAGAAAATATGTTTGGTCTCTGTTATAAATGGGAACATAGTTGTGAAAACTGTTTGAACACATGCAGCTTTAATGTTGATCCTGAAAGGTTCATATATTTAACATTACCAGAGAGTAAATCAGTGACTTTTAGTACATTAGTTAAAGATGCAAATCACAACATGGAATGTTCTCAATGTAAATCAGAAATGTTATCAACGTTATTTTTAAAGAAATATGGACAGTATGTAATTTTAATGATGCAACGTTGTAGAGCTGATGGTACAAAATTGGACACTTTAATAAAGAAGTTTACAGGAAATCAATTATCAATATCAGGAAAGACTTTTGTTGCAGTTGCAATAATTTTCCATGATGGACCTTGTATAACTTCGGGTCATTACACAGTTTATCTAAAATGTGAAAAAGGCTGGACACTGTGTAGTGATTCACAATTAATTTTCAGGCAACGTTTGCCTGCAGAATTACCAAATTCCTACTTAATTTTTCTAAAACCAAAATTTTAGATACAAATTGCAGCATCTGAAGAAACCAATATTTCGATTTTATTGGATTACCATTGGATATTTCACCAATTTTTTTTTTTAAATTACCATTTGGCCTCATGGAAAGGTAACTGTTTCTATTGTGGACTTCTTTGACAGATATTATTTTGGTGTATGTGCTTAAGCAACAAGATTTACAGACGATATTTATTGCAAATAGTTATTGTTCTTAGAAGATATTTTTAATATATATGGTACTTTTCTATCAAGGTATGTTTTACTGAGGATAGATTCAGGGCTTTTTTTAAACAATCTTTAAGATTGTTCATTTTTTTGCCCGCTGTTAAGTGAAGAATGCAATTGATATCACTATTTTCAGTGAAATTCAATATATTCTGAAAACAGCAAAAAAAGGGCAAACAATTACTTTGTTGAATATGAAAATATGCGTACTGTATTCTAAAATGTATTGTTAAATATTAATACTTTTTTTCTTTTTTTACAGATCGAGAAAGAACATTTAGGAAATGTAATCCTTTTTTCTAGCAATTAAAAAAAAGCATTCATTTCTAGTTAAGTTATTTTGTTGGTCAGGTAAGTTTAAAATATCTGTATTTCTCACCCCTTCACTTTCATGCTCCCTTTTCTTCACTTCTACTCACTCTGCTTTTCTCATTCCCCTTCCCTCTCTCTTCTTCCTCTACTGCTCTTTCATAACTCCCTCACTCCTTCTCTACTACTCCCCTAGGTTTACTGCCTCCATCACTATTTTTCAACCATGTTTCTCTCCCTGTCTCCATATGTCTCAGTCATTCTAACTGCCTTACTCCTTCTCAGTTCCTTGCTCTCTGTCTCTTTTTCTGTCTCTCTCCCTTTGTCTGTCTTACCCTTAATTTCCTTAACATCTCTGTTTCTACCACTCCTCCTTTCTCCATCACTCATTTTCCATCTATGTTAATTTTTTAACCTTATCCGTCATTCTCCTTCCCTCACCTTCCCTAACTGTCACTATCCTTTACTCATAGTCACTCCTATTCTCCTACTTCACTTCCTCCTGTCTGTATCTCACACCCCTTCATCTTTTCACATTCTTTCCTTCACTCTCCCTCACTCTCCTTTGCCCATTGAAATCCTGACTCCCTTTCTCTCACTCCAGTTTCCTAAATCCCTCCATCCCCTCACTCCCCATCTGTCACTTTCCCTTACCCCCTTTTCTAATCCTCACACCCCTTATCTCACCATCACTCCACTTCTCTTACTTTCAATCCCTTTACCCTGCTGTACTTCATCCGCTTCATCTGTTACTCCCTTTTCCTATCTACGTCCCTTACTCCCCTTTTCTCACTCCCCCTCCATCACTCTCCATTACTCACTGCCATTCCCTTACTCATTTGCTCTTCTTACCTGTATCCTCTACCCTTAGTCCTTTTGTTGCAGTCAGTCTTTCACTTCCCTTTCATGACTGATATTAATTTCCTTTTCTCACTCATTGTGTCTGTCCTTTCCTCCTCTTCACTCAGTCATTTCAATCATTTCAATCATTCTTGTATACACTACACATTCATTCAATCAAAATAAAAAACAGTATATTAAGAATATAGCTCTTTTTGGAGAAGTGAAGTGAGTTCTTAAAAGAACTTTTTTTTGTCTTTTTTTTGTTTTATATTTTTTTTTAGTTTTCAAACAATTTTTAATTTTTTGTTGGTTTTTTTACAGCACCAAAACAAAACTGGGAATAAAAAAACTGCTCAACAGGAAAAAAATAATAATAATAAATTATGACCTAGAGCGTGTGTGCTGTTGTATACGGTTTTCAATTAAATTTATGCTACTCTCTCTGTAGCAAATTACCTCATTGCACATATTGCAATGAATGTGTACTTTTTGAAACAGGGGCCGGATGTCAAGAGGCCTGGTGCATGGTGAATCTGCAGCCGCAGATGATGTGCTCGGCTGAGAAGGTCCAGGTGGAGGGTTCTCCCTTAGGGCTCGTGTGGTTTCACGAGCAAACCAAATTGGATGCATTGATTTAAAATGCCTGAGCATGCAATGAATGCTGAAGGAGTATTTTTTGGCCGGATCCCCTCTAGACAGGACACTTCCGCAAATTGTACACGTGACCTTTGGTGCATTCACTTTTTTTTGCCCGTCTGGAAAAGTGAAATAGTTCCAAATGAAAGAGTGCTTCTGTTTGCTCTTTCTTGGTGATTCTTGAAAGGTCTCCTCACTGTCTGAAGATGACTGGTGTTCTGCCATTTCACTGGAGTAGCTCTTCAGCAACCTTCTCTCAAGAAATTAGTAGAAAAAGTGAGGGGAGTGGGTGTGGTGTTTGAATATTCTGAAACAGAAAATAATATGAACCAATGAAAAGTGTTGTTTTGTAATGACAAGCGTACGAAGCACGCACGCATGCGCACTCGGAGCACGCACGCATGCGCACTCGGAGCACGCTGGTACGCGCACCGTACGCGCACGGTGCACGCACGCATACGCATACGGAGCACGCACGTAGGGTCTACGCACGCATGTGCGTACGGAGCACGCGCACACGGAGCACGCACTACGTACGCATGCACACTCGGAGCGCGCACGCATGCGCACTAGGAGCACGCTGGTACGCGCACCGTACACGCACGGTGCACAGACGCATACGCGTACGAAGCACGTGCGTAGGAAGCATGCGTGCATGCGCATACGGAGCACGCGTGCACGGAGCACGCACGACGCACGCATGCGCACGTGGAACTCACACCGCGTGCGCACGGTCAAAAACTTTAAAAAAAACAAACAAAAAAAAACACAGGGTTTATAAGTTTATAGAAGATATTAACTATGCTGTTCAACTTTATCCAAATAAAAAAAAAAAGAGCTGAGCCATTCAATATTACAGGATACAGACAATCTATAACTATATACATAGGTAGTCTATTGTAAAATTATTATATAAAAAATATAATAATACATACATAAATTAGCATTTAAAAAACCTTACAAATTCCCTAAAAAATACATAGGTTTCACACACGTTATAGTTAGGAATTAGCATTTAAAAAACCTTTGAAATTCACTGAAAAAACCATAGGTTTCACACACGTTATAGTTAGGAATTAGCATTTAAAAAACCTTTGAAATTCACTGAATAAACCATAGGTTTCACACACGTTATAGTTAGGAATTAGCATTTAAAAAACCTTGCAAATTCACTGAAAAAACCATAGGTTTCACACATGTTATAGTTAGCTGGACATTTCACTCGTAAAAAACCAATGAAATTCCCCCGTTATAGTTAGTTCAGCTAACTATAACTCCCGCGCCCGCAATCCACTGCTGATGACGTCACATATTACATCACTCATGACATGGTCAGTGACATCACTCATGACATCACTGATGACATCTCAAATGACATCACTGATGACATCACTGATGACGTCATCCATGTCATAAATTACCACATTTTTTCACACCCTAATATAACCTTTGATACACCGACTCAAAATTTCAGAGTTCCATTCTCAAAACCATACATACTCCAATACCAATAACTACATACCCACTTATTAACTGTTAGGTCTACATACACCTCCACTCATTCACTTGTACAGTCACTCATACTTACAATCACTCCATACAAGACTATCATATGCATTTATACACCTATATAGACACTCGCACATCACCAATCATCCATAGAGGTACTCTCACACCTAGTCAGACATGCAAATAATTACACTCCCATTTACTCACCTATGCGGTTATACACACTCAAGTTCACTTAATCATAAAAATATTACCACATTCTTACGCTCTTATAGAATCATTGATACAGGCACACATTCATCCATACAGTCACTCTCACAATCACACACTATCACATCTACCCACTTATATACTCTTACATGCATATATACTGCCTTTCAGATATGTAGTTAGTCACAAATGTACCACTGAGATATACATGCAAGCCCTAACACACCCATACATACACACACTCAACCATACAGTCCATCACAAATGCACTCTTAAAACCATGCACCCATAGAATCACCCACTCACACATCTATGCATAGAGTCACACACACCCTACCCACACAAACAGTCAGGAACCCATACAGATACTGAGATAACTCATAACTCATATAGACACTCATATAGGTATTCACAAAACCATGCAGCCACTTATACACCAACATACAGAAACATACAGACATTTACACAGTTTAGTCACTAGTCTGCAGTAAGATACATTTAATGACTCACTTATAGAGTTAGTTACGCACCACAGAAAATCATCCATTTACACACTTGTACACCCTCTCATTCTTCAACAGTCCTTTCCCTATATATATTAAACATATTAAAATTGTTCAGAAACACATACTCAATGGATGATGTCATCTTCTGTTGGAAAGATGACGAATGCAGACCCGTTACTGGTGCAAGTTTTTACTTTATTTTGTGGACGCCCTGCACCACCGCCATGATGCGTTTCGAGCAGCAAAGTGCCCTTGATCACTTTCATTTCTTTCTTTCTATTAAAAGTATTATATGTATACATTATTATTCATGACGTGTTTTGATTCATTATCAGTTTGTAACTTAAAAACATAATTATACGCTTTCTAATTAATTGTTTACCTGCAGCCCTCTGGGGTGTAGATTGCACTTTTATAAAACAATGGAAAATATAATAATAAAAAATAGCAAATACATATTATTGAATCATAAAAATCATAAAGAGTAGCCACACTAAAGAGACGCGGAATCAATACATTCAATTTCTATTTTTAGTTATTCGGAAGGAGTGATAAAGTTAAAAAATTTTTACTTAAAATTAGATCAAATGGAGCACCTGGTCCTAATGGAATGCCGAATGCTATTTTTAAAGTCAAAACTGAGTATTGGCCAGAGTTATTAACGGTCCTCTTCAATGAAATTCGTAAGACAGGCTGTATTCCGGATTCATGGAGGGGGAGTATAATACAACCGATCTACAAAAGTGGGCCCTATGAGAATCCTGCAAATTATCGTTTAATTACCCTCACAGATGTAGATGCTAAAATATTTGCAAGTTGTTTGTTAGAGGAGTTGGAGTCTTGGGCGGAAAGAGAAGAATTGATCCCAATCTTTCAGACAGGATTTAGGAAGGGAGAATCGACTCTTACCAATTTGATTTTATTTGTCATTATTAGGAGAAAGAGCCATATGTAGGAAACAAAAATTGTATATTTGTTTTATTGACTTAAAAGCCGCATTTGACTCTGTACCCAGAAATATTCTTTGGAAAAAGTTAATGAATTGGGGTATATCAGAAACTCTTATAAAAATAATTAAATTATTGTACTCAAATACTTGGGTACAGGTCAAAATCGGCAATGGTAGACATACTACCCGCCGCCTCGAAACAAATCTTGGCTTAAAACAAGGATGTGTGCTCGCTCCTTGTCTTTTTAATTTATTTATGTCTGATCTCCCAACCCATTTTAATGACGTAAATTCACATTCCCCTTCTGTAATGGGTAAAGAAATTAAATACTTACAGTATGCTGATGATACTATTTTACTTAGCCAAACTATGATAGGACTAAAAAGATTAATACATTCTTTTAATATATATGTAACCCAAAATGGGTTAACAATTAATTTAAAAAAAACAAAAATAATGTTAATAGGAAAAGGCAATCTTGGGTTAAAGGATTTGTGTTTCAATGGTTTGACTGTGGACTGTGTAAAAACATATAAATATTTGGGAATTACATTTGATGATCGGCTATCATTCAGACAGCACTTCACTAACTAAAGGTTCTTCACTTGCCTTCGCATTTCGAAAATTAAGAGATAAATTAGTATGCCCCAATTATGATCATCTACTTAAAGTCATGAAATCAAAACTTATTCCCTCATTGGACTCTGGGTCTATTATTTTTAAGGGTAAAGATGTGAAAGTATTGGAGGCCATAGTTGCAAGGACATATAAATCAGTCTTTAGGATTCCTAGGCAGATTTCCTGTGCCAATTTAAGACTGGAATTTGGCTTACGGAATCAGCTCCTTGTGCGTAAAGCATCATTTGTAAAAACACTATTGGCATTATCTCGAGCCAAGGAGGGCACGCTGACCAATATGTGTTGGAGAGAGATTTCGTCCAGTGAATATTCTAGAAGCTGGCAGGATTATTTAGCTGAGTGTCTCCTAAAATTTCATTGTCCCAAATTGGAAGACGAAAGGAGTAAAATGGATTATAAAAAAATAATTAATTCAACCGTCGCCTTGCTGTCAGATTTGTTGGATAAATATGAGTTGAGAAAAAAAAAACACTTTTGGTCTATTGCCAATTGCTTCGACAAAATGATGGCCCAACCTTATTTACTTTTTTATCACCAAAAACCCTTAATTAAGAAGAAATGTATGTTATTAAGGTTTGGAATTTATCCAACCAAAGATGGAACCCCTAAATGGGAGTCCAAATGGGCATCAAATATTTGGCGGCTTTGTGGGCAGTATGACGAAACCTTGCTGCATATAGTAACACTGTGCCCAAAAATGATGAAGGAACGGAAAATAATTTTAAAACCTATCTTTAAAAAAATGGGACTTAGGACTTGTAGATCGGCATTAATATTTTGCCTAAGTGGTGTCAATGTTTATATTATTCACCAATTTGTAAAATTTATGTTTATAGTAGAAAAGAAATTATGTAAGGTTGACACCCAAAGTAAATGTTAAATTTGTTAAGACTGTGAATTATTGATGTTGTTGCTTTTAAGGTGATGATGAATTAATTTTATGGCACTTTTTAATTGTTTGTTTTCATAGTACTACTTTAAGATAATGTATTAATTGTCTGTTTTTAGAGTACTATTCTTAGATGATGTTCCATTTATAATGTTTATTATTTTTACCAAATGGCACACGTGCACTTTATCCCTGAAAATTGTCAAGTCCTGTAAACTATTTTAAAAATTGAATTAATAATTTTGGAGTATCCCGAACTGGAAAAAGTGAATTGATTGTGGTTAATTTTATGCATTGTATCCAGGACTGTTCAATTAGGTAAAGTGTGTGGTTTGTATTTATTTTTGTCTTTTTTGTAATGGTTTTAATTAATCAACAAATAAATAAATCAATCTGGTAACAACAAAAAAAAAAAAAGAGTGATAAGAATCTTGTTGCCAGTTTATCAACCATACTCACTTTACACAGATGTTCCCTAAGCCTAGCAAACGTACATATGAGAAAGTAAAGCATAAATTACTTAATATCAAATCATTTACTTTAATTCAGAAAGACTGCAGTAATCAGATAAGTAGTTTGTTAGAAACATTCAAACTCAAAAGTGGAAAAATAACAGGGTCAAACATTTTTAGCTAACAAGAATACATGCTAGTTACAAAATTGAGATTTTCACCCTGGCATGAATTCTGGGATTAATATATGATGCATTTAATACAGTAAAATACATAGTTGAAGTCCACAGCTACTCCCACCTACTATGACTGGTTGAAGGTAGTGATGGTTTTGAAAAAATATGCGAGGATCACTGATAGACTGAATATTATAGTATATAATTTGAAAAATTGTGGGGTTGTTTAATGAAACCTACATGTTCCACTTTATGTTCTGACCCAAGATGTATGCAAGGATATTTCACTACACCTCTATAAATACTAATTAACCTTTTTCTTAGCCCAGAAATTGAATGGCCCTATACATCATACTTTGGATTCCTTCTTATCCTTTCTCCCACTCCCCTGAAACACAATTTCTTAGTTCACCCCTAACCACAACGTAAGAGAGTTTGCACTGCTACATCACTGTTAGACCTGACAGCCTTAGGGTAGTATTCCCTCCAACGTTTTGCCTTCCTCCTCAACTTTTTGAGACCTTGTTTTTGCTGGCTTTAGTACTCTGTGCACTTTACCAGTGCTAACCAGTGGTAAAGTGCTCTCTCCCCTAAACATAGTAATATAGGATCATCCACAATTGCAAATTTAATTACTCATAAGTCCTAGTAAAGTGCACTACATGTACCCAGGGCTTGTAAATTACATGTTATTAGTGGGCCTGATGCATTCACTGTGCCACTCACTGCAGTAGTCCTCTAAACATGGCTCAGGCCTGCCATTGCAGAGCCTGTGTGTGCAGTTTACCCTGCTATTCTGAACTGGTAAGATAAATATCTTACAAAGCCCAAACCTTTCCTTTTTGCACATGTAAGGCACTCCTAGAGTAGGCCCTAGACACCCCACAGGGCGGGGCGCAATGTGTGTAAAAGGCAGGACATGTACCTTTAAAATATACATGTCCTGGTAGAGAAAAACTCTGAAATGTGTTTTCTCTACAGCAAGGATTATCTCTCCCATAGGATAACATTGGTAATTACCTTATTACGTATTTGGTAAGCATAATTCCCAAATGCGAAGAGATGAATTTTTAAAGTTGATGTCTCAGAAATTGCAATTTAAAATCACAACAACTTATGGTGACATCAGATTTTAAATTGCAATTCTGAAAATGCCACTTTTAGAAAGCTAGTATTTTCCTACTTTAGCCATTTGCTGTCTGCTTCCTGTCTCTGATACAAATCTGGGACAAATCTGGGAAGGGTGACAGCTGGGCTTTGTGTATTCTCCCTAGACAGCCATACACAATGGGAGCTTAGGTGTGACTGATGGGAGGGATGAGCTGCACCCTGAATAGTCCTGTTCCCACACAAAAAGCTGCATACCCCCTGTAATGAGCCTGGAGCAAGGGCAGGAAGGGAGGACCTCTGTGCACTTCAGACACCTGTCTATGAAGTCTCCCCCACTTCAAAGGCACAACTGGGTATAAGTACTGGACATCAGATACCACCACTTCAGGACACTTCTGGACTTGTGCAGAGTCTACCAGAAAGAAGGACTGCTGTCTTGATGAAGAAATGCCACTCTGCTGGACTGCTACTTTGCTGGAATACTGCCTTGCTGTGTCTCCCTGCTGCCTGCCGTTCCCTCTGCCTGGGTGAGAAGGACTGGACCTGCATCACTTGAACCTAAAATGACTCCAAGGTCTACTTGGCTGGCCTCCTGATCTGAAGTCTCAGGGGCATAGTTAACTTCCAACTTACCTTCTTCTGCACCTGGACTCTGCCATCTGTGAGTCTGAACTGCCATGTAGTGCAACCCCAGTCCTGGACCCTTGGTATTGAGGTCTAAGGTGCTTGATTCAGCAAAACCCACACATTCTCTGTCAAACAGCTGCACCAGCCTGCTCTTGAACAGTGACAAAGTTTATTCCAGTTACTGCTTTGGGACGCAGAAACTTTTTTGACTTCTAGACTTTCACCAGTATTAATCCACTTTGTGATTCCGACTAAGCCTCCGTCGTGGTCGGCCTGCAATTGCACCTTGGTCTTGATCTGTTGGGTGCGATTGACTTACATTGAGCTAATTTTTTTTTTCTTGCCACTATTTTCACTTAAAACTTTAAAAAAAAACATATCGCTTATTCCCCTTATTGAGGTTTTGTTGTTCTGGTGTCATTTTGCCTGATACATGTTTCTCTATTTTTATAAATTGTTAAAGGACTTTTATTTTGTTGTGTCTTTGACTGTTTAATTGCACTGAAACCTTTGACTTGATCTAACAGGTTAGAGATGTCATTACCTGCTGTGGGCTTTCACCCATGCCAAATAACAGTTTCTTACACCACAGTTCGTCTACCTATACTAACACAATAAATGTATTCAAATTACAAAATAGCTGTCTTCCAGCACCCATTTCAAGTAACAATATCGAAAACAAAAATAGGCAAAATTAGTATATCTCTTCTAATAGGTCTTAAGGGTGCCAGTTTCCTAGAGCCCAGTGTGAGGACAACATTCACTCTCAAAAGGGGGAGCATTTTGTGTGCCCCTCCATTCCAAAGAACCAAGCACTGGGGTATCAAATTATTACATGGTGGGCCCACAGTGAACACATGCAACTGTAGACCTCTTATAAGTGGAAAATCAGGGGACACATCTGTCCATACATACGGTTGCACCCAATGCCTCAAAGACTATTGCATTGTTTCAATAAAACCTCACTTCCTCATGCAGACGACTCCCGGTTATCTAATGCAGCATTGACCAAGTCTTCAAGAGCTCTGCCGGCTCAGTGATGATCCTCATGCCTGATTATTTATATTTGAGGTATCTAAAATCCCTACTTATAACCCAGTTGAATGATGGTGACACATCAAAGAAGGAAAGATATGAAGAAGCTTTGTTCCAAATAAAGTGGAGCCCAACACTTTTTATGATTCAATAATATGTATTTCCAACACTTCCTCAACCCAGTGGCTTCCAACTGCAAACTCTATGAAGTTCCAGTAAGAATCCATAAAGAGCAGAGCCAGACCATGAAATGCCATACAAAACAACAACATGAAGATAACAGGTGAGTACATGTTTAATAAAACAGAGGTAGGACTAACTTTAACTTACTACATCATCTTCCCCTTTTAAAGCACGGAGTGAGCCTCCCCCAAAAAATTATATATGTTGCAACAAAAGTAAACAGAAGGAGATGATGGACGGAGTGCTGACATTTTCAGACACTCACCCCCAGTCACAGATCTGGGTTGAATCTATCATTGTTCTTTAGCTCACTTCGTCACCTCAGTTCAGACCCAGCAATTTGCAAATCATTCTTGACCATGTGCCTCATGGGAACAGACCAGACCGAAAAGCCAAGCAAGATCTTTCCTGAACCAGAAACAATCATCCTGGGAGCGGTTTTGGGGTAACACCCCTTATTAGCCAGGCTAGCTTGAATCCAGTGGCAAAGTGAGCAAGAGACCCACGTCTGGGCATACTCTGCCAACTTAGGGCAAACAAAGCAAACACAAGGAGATGATGGACAGAGCACTGACACTCATCCCCAGTCACAGATCTGGTTTGAATCCAATATTGTATGCATTAATATAAATAACAATCTTTATATTTTGTGGCATATGCTCATTGCGAGGGAAATGGTTATTATGCTCAGGTAGGGAAATGTTTGACTGCTCATCAGAGTTGAGTCAATCATTCAATGTGCTAGCAGAGTTTGATAGGTGTATTGTTTTGTGCAGTGTGACAGTCAGTCTCTTCTGCTTTGGAAGAGAGGGAGTCACACACAATCGAGACATATTAGGTACTATTTCCCGAATTGACAGAAATAGAATCAGAAACATTAGACTCAGGTTGACTAACACTTTCCGCCAACCAAGCATGATCTTGACAAAATTCATCATTCAAACTACCCACATGTTGATTGATTTTACTCACCTGCTCTGGGGATAGTTGAACTAGTCATCTTTTACTACACTATCCTTTATTATTGATCAAAACTGAATTTAACTGAACAAGTACCTCTAGTCAGATGCTAATGCATCAAAGCGACCAGCAAAATCTAATGCTACTTTTGACCATTCCTCTTCAGGAAACGGTACCATATGTAATGGAGTTTGAGACATTTTCCAATGCTTATTAGACAAGAGGCACATATTGCATTTGTTCATCCAGCTACTAACTTGTGCATCCATGGCAGGCCATCAAAAATCTTGTTTTAAGTTTCTGCAGGTTCCATCTTTACCAAAATGCACTGCTACAATGAATGTTTCATGGATCAAGGCAGATGGAACGCATGGATCATTTAATCGCAAAACTCATTTGAAATCCCACTTCCTACCTGTGCAAATAGTTTTAGAGTGGAGGCTAAAGATCATTCTTCGGGCCAGCCTTTTTTAAAAAACTCCATTGCAGACAAGAACACATCATCTTTTTCCACTGCTTCCAAATATTCTTTTAAAGAGATAACACTATTGGAATCCAACACATCCTCAACCAATGCTACCACACATTCCACATCATCATCTTGTTCTATGTCTATAGAAGAAATGTTTAAGGGCATCCTATATTTTTCCCTCCAGGGATACACTTGATGGTGAAGTTAAATTCCTGTAATCATGACAAGAGCCTTACCAACCTTGCTGAGGCCTTGCCTGAACCAGTGCCGCTTAACAGATAAAGTAAAGGTTTGTGACCAGTAAAGATCTCAAGTTTGGGCCCCACAGGAAGGTTTTAAATGTATCTACGGCCAAGGAACAGGCCAATGACGCTCTCTAAATGGTGCTGTAAAGTGTTTAAAAAAAGGGAGAGGCCAGCAAAAACCAAAAGAACGGATCAGATTCAACAACTGGAAATGACCACCCGGAGAAAACATTACAAAAACTAACTCCATCCTCAATTGTTAACTTATCTGGACGTGTGCTTACAAAGGCAGAAGAAAGCATTCTTGAAAAAGGTCTCACTTTTGTCCCTACGAGAAATACAGATTTCATAAAAATGAATACTGAAACTGAATTCTGCCGAAAAATCCGGCTAAAAATGTTTTTCTCTGGAAATGATTTGACTATCTCAAATGAAGTAACAGGGCTGCGGAAAAAATCCACTTTCTGCCCTCCTGCGAATAAGATACCAAAGGAAGTAGTGACGTTTGAAAGAACTATTCTCTCTGCAACTACGAATATGGAAAAGAGGACCAAATATGTAAAACATAACATCACAAAGGCACAAGGAGATGCCATAGTCTCACTAAAAAACGATTCATCAGTTACCATAAAACAGGCGGACAAGGGTGCCTCAATAGTGGTTTGGGGGACCCCAGAATACACAGCTGAAGCGCTCAAACAACTCAGTGATCCGGCCTGCTGCAAATGAATTCCTAAAGATCCCACGGCTGAGCTCCAAGGCAATCTCTTTGCTATTCTAAAAATAGGCTTTGAGCAAGGGTTTTTAGGTCTAAAAGAGTACAATGTTCTGCAAAATAAACATCCTAGAATTCCAGTTTTTTATGTTTTACCTAAAGTCCATAAGAACGAGACTTGTCCGCCAGGAAGGGCGATAGTCTCTAGCTGCGATTCTCTGAATGAGCCAATTTCAAAGTACGAGGATCATTTTTTGAAGTCATTTATGGTGGAAGTTCCTTGAACCAGCAACGTTTGCACTTAAGAAATACGACTTCACCTTTGGAAGTGAGTTCTTTTACCAGATAAAAGGTGTAGCGATGGGATGGCTCTTCGCTCCAGAACTTGCGGTTCTGTTTATGTCAATGTATGAAGACAACTTCATATACAATAACAATCCTTTTAAGCAGTTCATATTAACTTGGATGCATTTCATTGATGATATTTTTTGGGTATGCTCAGGAAGTATGGAACAATTAATGCAGTTATTTGATTGGCTCAAACAAAGATCACCAGATATCAAGTTCAGCATTAATCATTCATCTAAAAAAATGCCTTTCATTGATGTAGAAGTTTATCCAGCAGAAGGTGGCCTAGTTACAACATTGTATAAAAAACCTACAGACAGGAATAAGGCCTTGTCATTCTCTGGTAACCATCCAAGAAGTCTGAAAGAGAACATGCCTTACGGACAGTTTTTAAGGATTTGTCGCAATTGTTTTTATAAAGACGAATATACTTTGCAGAAAAATTACGAGATCGAGGTTACCCAAAGAAATAGGTGAAGTCAACCGAGAAGAGAGCGTGGTGGACTCCCAGAGAAACATTCCTGAACAAAAAAGAAAAATCTTGTACACAACGACACGTGTTTGTCACTACCTTTTGTCCGAATTCTCACCAACTTAAAAAAGTCATCTACCAGAACTGGCATCTGGTGGAGAACCTGGATCCAGCTCTTGCGAGTGCACCATTATTTGCTTTAAAAAAAGAAAGAAGTGTATCTAACCATATAGTCAGGGCAGCAGCCGGAAAAAAAAACTAAACCAACATTAAGAGAACTGATGGGTTTAACACCTGTGATAGGACACCATAAATGCGGCACATGTATTTGCTGCGATCAAACTATTTAAGGATCACTGTTTTCCCACAAAGGAATCCACTGGAAGCATGATGCATTCTCAAATTGCAAGACCAAATATGTCATCTATGGGATTGTATGTTCGTGTCCAATGTTGTTCATAGGAAAAACGAACCAAGAGGTCCGTCAAAGAATAACTCAACACAGTCTCAAATTAGAAAGAATGCTGGGGCTGCCCCACTGGTCAATCATTGGAATAAGAAATCACATACAGAAAGAGATTTACACCGGACAGTTATTTCAAAAGTCGAGCGTGACCCTAGAGGAGGAGACATGGATTTAAAACTATCTCAGCGGGAAACAATGCTTATTGTGAAATTTGACACTGCAGTTTCAGGTTTGAATGAATTATCTGAAATATACAAACTGTAAGGTGGCATTTGATTAAGCCTTCACTAGTATAGTGTAAGTTTTTTTGCAGGATTTCCAACTTTGAAAACTAATACATTGAGCAAATTGTTCTCGCATTTACATCTTTGAAAAGGACTACAATTCCCAGAAATCTAAGGCTAGTTCTTGCCCAGAATGCAAAGCGAGTACAACACGTAAGCACTAATGGAGATTAACGAAAGCTCAGCTGGTGATCCAGGCGTGTAGCCGAGAATTTTCCTGAGAATAATACCGCAGCTGACACAGAGCAGGTAGGCAGCATGATACGCGGACGATATTTTGCCAATTATTAGTCTCCCTGTCAACCTCTTAACAAATTCGGCTCTCGCGTTTCTTCTTAGAAATCGCGTTCACACGAAGAAAACTACCCGCCGGTCGGGCGCTGTCCTGAAATCCATTTAAAGTTTATGGCAGGTATGTCGTCTTCCAATTGGAGATGTTAACTTTATAAAATGACACAATCCACTCCCAAATGCATATTATAGCCACTTGTGCCTTTCATTTCAGCTCTGGGTACGCCTCAGAAAACGGCTTAATTTATAACGAGAGACGCAAGCAAACAGAGGCTTCGCCTCTACCCATACCACGAACTCTCATGTTAATGACTTAGTAAATGTTTCTCTCAAAGGCCATATTTTTTATTTAACTTAATGACTCAAATTGAGTATGGTGCTGAAAGATTCTTTTCTCTCATTTCCATCTGTTTTCTCACTGTAGTGTTTCTGCACTAGAGAACTTTCGAATTTGACTCATTGGTGAGCGTTGAATTGGTAAGATGTTTCTTTCTTGAGGCGTACAAACAAGGTAGCTGCGCTTTTGAGTCGCTCAGGCATTTTAAAGTAAATATTCTTCTTTTTCTTTTCCTCACAGTGTCTTGGTACCCCTGAAAATAGCGGGTTTGAAACGCGTAGACCTTTTTTTGATATTCCAAACAATTGTTTAAATTTTGCTGTTGTTGTGCATTTTCAAACAACATTGGTTTTGAACTAAAAAATTATTATTAGTAGGATTTATGCACACCTAATTCTGTTGGGAAATCATCTCTTTGTTTGGTTTAAGGTCCTTGGTCCATCACGTTGAAAATATATTCAGGGAACCAGGGAGTGGGCATGTGATTGTGTGTAGGAAGAATGGGGATTGTTGTATGAATGATGAAGTATGAATGTGAATGGTGAGCTATGCCAAACTGTTGGCAGGTCATTGTCTTAAATCTCTTTTCAAGTTTTTTGTTTTTTTGTTGGTAAATATTGTCGTGGTGTCTCTGTACATCTTTGTACATTAAGCATTGTTGAAGATATATATATATAAAAAAACATGTAAATGAACAAAAGGATGTTCTTCTAATAAATACAATTGATTAGTGTCGGCGTGGCTTGATTTAGTTCTCGTGCCGTTTCTTGATTACGAGGTGAAATTGTTTATCAGTTTTGGCAGGCAGTTTGTTCTTTTTGCTAAAGGGGCTCAGCCTTACTGATTAGAGCCACACCCATTATTGTTCTATGGTAAAGTGTTTCAGCCATGTTTTGAAGACCGAGAAGTGAAAGAAATGGTCTGTTCCTTGTTGCTTATTATTTGTGAAAGAACAGCGCCTAACCCTATTTGACTGACATCTACGGTTGTATACATTAAAGCCTAGCTACGACTGGAGGAAGTGCAGGTGCTGCCACAATTAGTTGCTTAACTCTTTCAAAAGCTTAATTTGCTGACTCACTCTAAACAAATTTGATTCCTTTCCTTAATAAATTGTGCAAGGGCTGTACTACTGGTGTTGTATGGTTCAACAGGGTCCACAAGCAAGTCTTCATTTTAGTTACATGTTTAAACTTGACATCTTTTTCTAAATAGTGACTTTTTACATGTCTTGCACTTACACAATAAAATACTTACAAACTGTTCTGCATGCAGCACACTTTATTATGTTATTCGTGCACTACGCCCGAGACTAAGGAACTCTGAAAGCGATGCCCTTTCATTTGGTTTTCTGACTGGAGACAGCTCTGAGTCACAAAACAAACAATCACATCAGCGTTGCACCTCTGGCACAGTGCGATTGGGACAGTGCTTTTATTTTATAAACCAGCTCTGAGCCTAATTCAGCATAGGGGTACTTCTGCAGATTATCCTGGAACACTGTGCCTGAGATATAGCCCTGCTGATCCTGATCTTTTATCCTTCAAAGGACGGCAGCCTGCTCCACACCAGATCGTTTTCCTGATACATCATATACAGGTATGGGGGGGTTAGGTTGTCCCAAGCAATCTGGCAGATGGTACTCACACTATGCTCTCGATATTATAATCATAATGATACTCTAACATTATTATGGTTGAACTGTTTATCTTTTTCACCATTCCTTTAATGCTTTTTACAATGCTTTGTTTCATCCTACTATTTGAAGCTCACGCATTTTACACACGAATGGAATTGTTTCAATAAAATGTTTGAAAAGCCAGTTTGTATCATTCTTGTGTCTCCCTTGGGGAAGCCTGAGTAACAACGAAAGGGTAGATATATTTCCACCATTTCCTTTGGGAATTAGAGGGTCATGTTCTGAGGTTGCACATACCATCTGGTACCCTGGAAAGTTGGGGGTTAGATGGTACACTGTGAGCTAGCTAGGAATTAGGCTAACATACTCTGATGATATGTGTGGAATCAATCACCATATTCCGACAGTTATCTTGTACGGGTACACAGTCCTACGTGATTCGTAGGAATTGTATGACACTAGGGCATGTCCTTGAATGAACCTCAAATAATATTGAATTAGCCCTAAAAAAGATCTGAAGGTGTCCTTCTCTTTTGAGTGTGGTCCCAACTTCTTTTAAAATACTTAAATCCTTTTCTAGTGTTTTGTTGTGATCAGCCATAGTTTCTGCATAGATCAGCACATCATCTTGATATGCCTGCACCCCTGACAAAATGTTGTTTATTATATTTTTTAAAACACTCACTGTAGATACCAAACCAAAAAGTAGCTGCAAGAATTTGTATGCCCCAAAAGAGATGTTATGAATGTGCCCAATTCTTGCGACTCCTTGGCATGCGGTATCTGATGATATGCAAACTTTAGATTCAGTAAGGAGAAATACTTAGCATCAAAACCCCACAAAGACAAATTTCTCCAGACTTTTTACGCAATATTACTATGGGACTGACCCATTCTGAGGAATAAGTGTTATCAATCACACCTTTATCAATTAGTTTGTCAAGAAGTGTTTTTATATTCAGCTTCACAGGTACCGGTCTAAATGTGTGCACCACTTTCACAGTGTTCTTATTTAACTCTATTTGATGTTCAAATGCTTTTATATCACCAATATTACCACTGCCAACCTCTGGAGATGTTTTCAAAACCTCAAGCACATTCTCATTTGCAATTACAGCGAAAAATGTAGGATATATTCTCACGGGGGTATCAGAACCTGGTACTAACATCAATTCTAATTTGACCAAATCCTGCCAACCAACAATGTTTTTGCCTTGGATAGCTACACAGATTTTTGCAATAGTTCTTCTACTCAAGCATATCAACATTTCTAGAACTTACCCCAACATGCACCCCTTACCCAAAGCTGGACAAGAAGGGTTGTTGATAAAAGTGACCTAGATCCACATTTGAAGCACCTAGTTTCACTTGGATTTCCTTGGAATTACAAGTATATACAAATTGGCCCCTAATATAAATATCCAAAGATGCTCCAAAATTTCGGGTGTATGGCAAGTTTCGTAATGCTGAGATGTACTCTCCAACCCGCTCCTCATTGCTTTGTTTTCAACATGTTGATATCCTGATCTCCGTACGTTTTGGCAGTAAATCTGGTGGACTAAGAGGTTTTTCTTTTGCACAAATTTAGTTAAACAATACATGTGAAATAATGGTTATTGGCGCACCAATATCAGCCATAATGTATAACTGCACATCCCCAATATTTACATCACATAGCGGCCTCTCTACAAACTTGTGAACAGTGGAATCAGTTTCATCTGTGAGAACCAATCTAGTATAATCATGAGTGCATTCATGTGTGTCAATAGCTACCCTGCTTATTTGTATATGTCCCTTATTGCACGCCACACACTTTGAAAGTGACCTATTCTATGGCACTTTTTGCACCGCTTCCCTAAAGCTGGACAAGAATGGTTGTTACTAATTGTGACCCAGATCCACATTTGAAACACCTATGTTGCACTTGGAATTCCTTGGAATGACAACTATATAGAAATTTGTCCCTAATATAAATATCCAAAGATGCTCCAAAATTGCAGGTGGATGGCAAGTTTCGTAATGCTGAGATGCAGTCTTTAACCGGCTCCTCATTACTTTGTTTTCTCTTAAAAAAGTCAAATGTTTCCAGGAAAACATTTGGCTGTTTTGTTAACTTGTTGGACAGCCTGGTAACTGCTTCAACATAACCATCCCATTGTTCAAAATCCTCACTTGGAAACAGCACAGGTAAATTATCAAACATTTGTTGTCCCTTCTGACCAAGATGACTATTTAGAAGGACAGCCTTCTTTTTAGGAGGGATCTTCTCAGCATCTACCACCATGTAATAATTTTGGTATGATCTTGACCATGTTTTCCATGGCATAGTTGGCTTCCCTGGTAGCGGCAAGAACGGTGCAACCTGAATCACGTTTTGAGCCAAATTGATCATGTCGGTCAGTTTTCTTTTTTCTTCAAATTTTTAAATATGGTAAAATTCTCACAAAGTTGCAAATATAATCCTTCAAAGTAATAGTATTTATAACATACCATGCTCCAGAACTGTTTAATTGTGAAGTTTCACCAAGTACTCCTACTGGAGTTGCTCTAAAGAAGGAAAAGATAGCGATTGTAAAATATGAAGTATTTGAAATGCAGCAATGTGTTTCTATTTAATTGAATATTGTTTTTCCAATTTAAGATGGCTGCCACGTTTGACTTTGTTACTTGTAACTGGAATGACGTGGATCTGATGAGGTGCGTCGCATGCGCATCAGAGAAACTGTCTTGTACAGTCCACGCAACAAATCCAAACCAGTCACATGACTTCGGGGCCAACCTTATTGCCGGCTCAAGTGGGTGCAGCGCTAGCATCAAATGCTCCATCAGTGCTCAGGGACCCTTTAACTCAGCCCAGGCCAGAAAATGCTACTTCTGGACTGCTCCACCCAGGACAACGCACAGGCACCACGTCGTCCATCCAAACCAGGCAATAAGAGGAAAATGTGTGGTGGGCTCCCGCTGATGTCAACAGGTCATCATCAAATGTCAAATGAAGGTGAAATATCAAAGTAGATATGAACTGAAGAAGCTTTATTCCAAATGTAGAAGAGACCATTCCAGCATGTCTTCGTCCACTGGCTTCCAACTGCAAACTCTATGAAGTTCCAGTCAGAATCCACAACGAGCACAGCTAGAACATGAAATACCTTACAAATAACAACATGAAGATAATAGGAAAGTAAGTATATGTATATTAAATCAGAGATAGCACTACAAACCCTGCAAGAATTTCTAGAACACAATTTGGAAACAGAGAGAAGCAATCTCCAATCGCGGCCGGCATAGCTCGCAAGTGGGAGGGTGGGCGCAGGGAGTGGGGGGGCAGGTGTCACGTGGTGGAGGGAGGTATCGGAAATTCAATTTGATTTTAAAAAACTTGCCTCGATGCTGGGTCCTGCATCTTCTCTGCGCCTGCCTCTGACAGCAACAGGAAGCAGGCAGCCAGGATCCCTACCCTAAGCCTATTACAATGCTGCAATGCAGCATTGTGATTGGTCTGAGCTCCGTGACATAGCACTCAGCCAGGGGGTGGAGGGGTGGGCATGTTCTCCATGTGGGCTGTAATACAGCCTGCATGGAGGAGAGGGAATTGCGCATGACTGCTTTGGGCAGCCCGAGAGGGCCGACCAAACAATCATTGCACACTTAGGAGTGAGCAAACCACGCCTCCCGTGCTCTGTTCAAGAGCAGAGCAGCCCGTTCACCCACCCACCACAAAGCAGCAGGTCAGGAAACATAAAATGACAAAACCTCTAAATTATTGTCATTTTATGTTTCTCACTGCTTAAAAGCAGTTGGGTGACACTCCTCCGCCATAGCAGAGGAGCCACCCCTGGCAATCTCTGCTCACGGTTTCCAATTTCTGCTGCCAGCATACAGTGCCTTTTTGGAGCAATTCTGAGCTATATGTATTACCTTCAGACACCACAAACACAAAAAACATGCACTTGGTTCTGCGCTAAGTTAGTACAGCTCTTCATGATACAAGCCCTGGGTGTATATAACACCAGAGCAATAGGTGACAGCATAATGTTGTGAGACGGTCTTTCAGTCGCATTTCTTTAAAGGTTTTCCTTTAATAGCAACATGTCCATAACATGGAATATATTTTATAGAAATTGGGTCCGCATTTTATTACTTAAACTATGTACCATGCGTACATTTAATTATTATTAACGTTTCCAGTGGAGGAAAATCTTCCTCTATAATGCCATATAATCAAGTAATGTTCAGTACAGCAAATAAAAAAAAAGAAGTTTATGGTTGCTCAGAAAATGATTTGTTTTTATGAAATGTGTATTATAATATTAATAATTCTCAAAACCCAGCAATATTTCCTATGTTGTAAGCCTGCAATAAAATATAACTATTTCTAAAGAAACAGGTAGAAGATTAGCTCAGCCTGTCATTTTCATACAATGTACCTCATTTACTTGTATGACTGTTTTTGCAAATTTCTCTTTCAGAAATCACATTTCTTTCAAACCATATTCCTGCCCTCCGGAGGTTGACCTTTATTTTGCCCATCTGGAAAACAAATGAAGCAGGAAGGATCACAATATGAGATACTAATCAGAAGTTCTCTTTTTGAAAAAAAAAAGAAAACATTCTCTTTCAACATGTAGTGTGCCCTTAAGGCTCTGCCAATAAATACTTTACAGCTTTGCTGCAAAGGCAGCCTGCAATTTGTGCAACGTTTTTATTTTTCGATAGAAAGAGGGACGTGGAGTGAATAAACAAATATACCTCTGTCCCTTTACGAATTTGACACATCATAAGCAATGCATGTTTTAATGCTTATGGAATTTAGCATGTGTGTTATTAACATTTTAAAGGGATTACATTATTAATTACTAATGTAGGTTAATATGCTGCATTAATGAATATTTCTAATATCTTCAACTTGCATAGCACTTATTGGCAGTAAGGTGCTCTGTTTAGAAGAGAAATTATATGGTTTCTCTCATTAAAAAGATGTTTAAGCAGCCAGGTAATCTCACAATGGCATCCCTTTACTCGGAAACAGCACTACCACAATTTTGGTATTTCTAGAAGGTCAGAATATGTGCTAACTCCAAGTTAGCTTTCTAAAAATGGGGAATAATAACAGTAGCTGCTGATGCCAATACAAATTGGTGGGGCAGTGTGTGTGAGGGGGGTAAATAATAATTAAGCTACCGCTGCCGACCAGCTCGGTGGACTCTGATCCTAGAGGTCCACGGGCCGGCACAGGTTCTCAGACTCCCCACCCAATTCAGACGCTGCTCTCATACTATTACCCAGCATGAGAGAAGCACCAGGATTAGTCGGAGCAGCCTGGTTAGGTGCTTAGTAAGGGGCAGCGAGCCTGTGCCTAATCTCTACATGGTTGTCCAACGCAGCTGGGTTAGAGAAAGGTGCGTATGTTGGTTTGGCCATCCTAAGACGTCCAGCCAAACCAACATGTACACTTGCAGTGCCCACCACCACTCTTCCTCCCAGTCCCTACTGCTGTCAATCGATAACTGCCTGGCCCCGCCCCATCCTAGACTCAGATAGGCTCCCCCAGTGAAAAATAAAATGATAACAAAATTGTTTTATCATTTTATTGTTTATTTGCTGGCGTCGCTGCTGAATAATAACGGAATCAATATTTCTGTAACACTTCCAGCTACCAGGTCTTTTTCACTTGCATTTGCATATTTTAGCAAGTGATAAGTCCAGGTGATAAAAGAGGGAATCACTGTTTTCCTGCAAGATTGTAATTCCGAATTCTGATGATAACTCCAACTCAAAGGACTGCTCAAAGGCCTTATCTTTCCTTACTCCAGGATGTCCTTCTGCATCTGTGATTTGGATAAGAGATGATGAGAGTTTTAGGATGGTATGAATAGACTACTGAAAACATGCCTGCAGTGGGTTGAAAAGCTTAAAAATACCGGTCGTTAATTGGATTCTCATGCAGAGTGTACGTTATATAAAATGTGATTAGTAATAATACATGAAAAAGTAGCAAGTAGCATTCTATAAAATGTAACAGTAATTATTTCATGTACACAACAAACCAGTGTGGTAATTATTCTTGACCCCCTTGAGGCAGTGGTTCGATGAGTAGAATGTGGTTGGTGCATGAAATGTATTCAACTTTCACGAACTCAAGCTGCGAAAACAACATAAAGACAGAGAAATTGCCGTTTTAAGACTCAACTCTCTGTATGTATGTATATATGTTTGCATGCCTGTGACTTAAATTGCAAATCTGATTCATAAGATAGATCAGTGGACCAATTCATCCATTGTGGACATTTGTGTGTAACCAAAAGGCCACAGATATGAATCCTGGCTACCCACTAAGACTTCAATGCTTCTGAGGTTGATACTATGATTACCATTGGGTTGGATAATAAACACCTGTTATTAGTGTCTCCAGACTAAACAGTAGGGTAGTCGTTATTAATAAATTAATGCACCATGTGGGGGCATGCTGTGTGTGCAGGAATATCTGGAGTGTTTTACCCATCAGAAAGGAAATGTAACTTACCATATTATTGTTGCATTTATATTATGATTACCAAAATATCAACATTTTAAATATTGCAGGAAAGAATATAGCTGCTAGTGTTTTATTTAATATTGTTGTTAAAAATATAATTTTACACAATATTAATATATGTAACATCGTTCTTTCTATATTTGTGTTTAATTTTTATTTTATCTGTTTTCATTTCAAAATATTAAGGGCCTTATTACGATGTCGGGCAGATGTGCCCGACTGACCTCCGGCCGGCAGTCCCTACCGCAACATTACAATGCAACCGCTCATGGTGCGGTTGCATACTCTCATTTCTCTATGGCAGATTGTGCTGCGCCCTTAAACTGGCTGTAGCACATGCTCCCGTAAATAAATAGGAGAATCTGTTCATCCCTGCACTGCGTGGCAGGCACCTCAAGGTGGCTGTCACACAGTGCAGGGATAAACAGGGGGTACCATAGGTGCCCCTAGGCCCCCAACTCGAGGCCACAGGTAGAAGGGGGCCCTGCAAAGTCACTTTCCGACAGGCTTTCCATGTTGGAAAGCCTGACATGGAAAGCCTGTCGGAAACCGATATCGTAATCCTGACGAAGAGAACGCCATCCATTGGGATTACGATCAGGCATCAGATTGGTGGACAGGCTCCTTGAACCCGTCAGAATCCAACTGGAATGATTACCTAGTTTCACTTTCTATCGCCTGCATTGTAATGCAGCTGTCGAAAGTGAAACCCATGGTGGGACTCGGAAAGCCTCGGACCTGCAGTCAGAGGTTTTCCGAGTCTCATCATAATGAGCCTTAAATGTTTCAGGAAACAGATCTATCCACGAGGCCAGTGTTTAACTTGCAGACATATTTAGGGTTTTGGCTGATAGTCTGCCAACCACCATAGTGGATTAAAGACTGTTGGCGTCCCTCTATCCTCCATCGCCAGTTGCCCCATTGTGGGGACAAACCTTCATCAATGTTAGTATGGCGGACATTTGTCCACCAAATCTTTAGTTGTCTGACATCACAGTGGGACAAATGGACCCTTGCAATGGAAGATAGCAATAGTGGACAGGGTGTAACAGGGGACACAGTCTTTCAATGTTACATCTGTCAACACACACATGCTTAGAATCAAATCATCAGTAACACCTACAGCTCCCACTACAAAAGACCCTCCTCAAACTACCCAGACCATTTACAATTTACAGCCCGCAACACCATCCAAGATTATGTCTCAAATATTCCTGACAAATGGCTATAAGAAGACATCCCAGATTCTCAGAGGATGAACTGCAAAGATCGATGAGATCATTAGAGTGAAGCCCCAGTTGTTTAGAACACACATCCGTGAACAACCATGAGCCATAAATGGGGAATAAGGACTAGAAACATGGATAAGGTGAATAGTGTATCCAATACCAGACACTCACGGCAGGACATTTGTAAGCAGTGGAGAGACCTGCATTGGCGAGCCAATTCTCGTCTCTTCCAGGGCACACTAAGGTCCACTAACAACTAGTGGTAGGTCTCCCAGATCCCTCAACCTCATGCTCTGAGAGTAGAAGGTGTTGTCCACACTCCACATTAAAGGTATTGAGGGAATTCGGGGTGGAGTGGGCACTGTTAGGTACAAATACAATCCCCCCTCACTAACAAATTCACCCTCTCATCACTCTTGCATCTCTACGTCCTAATACAACTCTCTGCACTAATGCCAACCAATTAACATAATTTTGCTGCCTGAGATCTGTCACTACTCATAACATTCCCTTTCTAATGATATTATAACTTCTACTTATTCTGTGAAGCTATTCCCTTAACATAACTATTTACACAGTTGTGAGATCACATTTTGAGCACAGCTCACACCCTTTCATTTGTTATGGCAACATCTCTAAAGTTATTCTTCCTACTGTAAGGTGCAGCCACTGCTATCACATAGACAATACTAATCCTTGGTAGCCACTACAGTGCCAAGTCAAAAATTACCCATTAGTCCAAAGGTGAATCCATGTCACTGGGAAGAAACGTTTCCAGTTTCAGGGATTTTACTTAACATATCACTGCATTCTGGTAGTTTTACTTTTGCTTGTACTTAATTGAACCTATTGAACCAACACATCTTATTCAAATGATATTTTAAAGCAAAGTCAAGCAATGTGAAATGGTATCTAAGGCGGCCAAGAGGTCCAGTAGGACCAGGGTTGCGGTTTCACCCTGGTCAAGGCGGTGGTGGATGTCGTCACTGGTTTTGATTTAGCCACTGGTTTCAGTGGACATTGGCCATCTACTGCAAGCTGTTCCTGTGAAACATCTGGCAGCACCACAGAAAGTGGGACACTGCTCTCCACATAGGACCTGTCACTACTAACCATGTTCCCACTCAGGCAGCTCCAGTAGTTCTCAGCAGGAGTCATTCATCTGGCTCAGGTGAGGAAAACTCTAAGAATTTATCAGCAAAAGACACAAAAACTGATAGCCTAATGGGAGTGCCTGGGCAATTCTCCCTATCCACCCGATGACCACAGATTTCCCCTCTTCTAATGGTTTCCTGATGGAAAAGTAGGCTAGACAACTGTTTGCCATTCTGAACTTTCTCATCCATCTTTCAAGTTACCTAATTTTCTGAGACTCTTACATAGAATATAACATATACAATTTATTCTAGGTATTTTGTAAATAAAAAATGTGAAATTCATATAATGTGTGCATAGAATTTATTCTTGGAATTAATTTTAATAAAATAGTTGTTATCACGATCCGTACACACTTCACATAACTGTTAATAACAATGACTATCAGTCAGTCAGTCAGTCAAATAATCTTTATTTCGGTCATAGACCCTAAAAGATACATACTTACAGACAATAACATATCTAGTGATTCAAACATTTAGGATAAAAATAACACAGTACAATTATCATATTATAGGGATTATTTACAATTAAAAGATAAAAAAAGTATAAAAAGTTAAAAAACGCAAGTTGTCAGTTGAAAATTGATTGGGATCAGAGGGGAGGTATAGATCAAAATAATTATAAAAAAGATCTTCTCCTGCGCCACATAGCATTAATAAAGCGCGAGACAGAAAAAACTAGTGGGGTGACTATCAATAAATTGGTCACTAAAAAACACATTTCAGGATCAAAAACAGTAATAGACAAATGTATGTCTCTGAACAAACAGCAAATGTTGTGGGTCCAAACAATACTTTAACATAAATGAGCTAGAGCAGTGTTTCCCAAACTGTGGTCCGTGGACCCCCAGGGGTCCCTGACACATTCCTAGGGGTCCTCAGGCAGCAGTTTTGAAAGCACTGCAAAGTATCTTATTAATTAGCAGTTTTCAAAGAACAATAAAAGTGTCAAGATAGCACCAGTGATTAATGTCCCTGCTGGAGAGAGATGAGAGTGTTGTCCAGTGGAATCTTTGATTTATCTAATGTAGCACAGAGGGTTAATATGCCTACTGCAAAGAACGTGTACCATGCATTTAAAAAACAGTATTTTATATGCATAGTTCAGTGGGTTACTGCTTTTGTCAGAGAGATTCTTTTGTTACTGTGCAGTTCATAAGTGACAATCGTAATCTAGCACAGTGACCTATAAACTGTCATCAAACAGCTGCTTGCAAACTGCAAGGTACAAGTTAGTGACTTATGTTTTTTCCCAGTCTTTCATTACCCTGATGCTGCTAAAAAGGTATATTTGAGTGGAAATACATTTTTATTGTTAAAGTCAATGCTAACCACTGTATTATGTTCTGAATCCTGAGTTTGTGCTTCTCCAGACCAAGCACTCTTTAAAAATGCCTACCAGTATGAATGACATGAATTCTACACCTTGTAGTCCACTTTGCCTTGTGTAACATTTTCTATACATTGATTTACACGTATGATTCACTGTCTCTATGTGTGTGATGTAAAGTGCTCTGACATCCTACAATGGTATGAGAGATGCTATAAAAAATGAAATACAGGTGACAGAGGGGCTATGGGGAGATGAGAAGCACTGTTGGAGAGTGATAGTGGGGGAATCAATGAAGACCCCCCAGAAAGATTGTCAAATTCTGGTGCATAGTCAGGTCTTCATTTACTATTCTTTAAAAGCTAATACAATTCAATATATAATGATAAATGTGTTGTAGACTGCACCATTGTTTCCTAAATGTTTTGGGGGGAGAGCCTCCCAAAGCCCCCTTTGTAGTGGTCAGGCTCACTCACTGCACTTGGTGTGCACCGTATGGGGACTGGTCTGAAATCATTTGCCAGGGCTGCTTTGGATTTCCAGTCTGGCCCTGGCAGGAGCAGGAGCCTCGTACTGCGAAATAAAGCCAACCATTGAAAAGTTAGTCACAGAGATTCAGCACCAACCTTCCCATTAACGTTTTTTGTTTTCTTGCAAATTCTTTCAATATAAAATACAACAGAAGTGGCAGAGAGTGTTGTTATCCTCCTTGGCTTAACAATACACTCCGCCACTTCAGAAAAACAGGGCTGCACCATATTTACAAGAATATGGTGCAGCCCTGCGTTTCCCCTGCGCTGACGTTACACTTAACAGGGGAAGATTGTTTATGTACAGGAAGGTCCCCATTCCTGCACATAAGAAATCTTGAAATGTCGTTTTGTCCCTTCTATGTGTGCTGCTTAATGCAGCACATATGGAAGTTACAAAATGTCATTTTTTTTTTAAAGATTGTTGATGTGCAGGAAGGGTCACCTTCCTGAAAATAAACAATCCAAGGCGTTTTGCAAAAACTAGGAGAAATTAAGCATTTCTTCTTGTTTCACCAAGTTCAGACCAGGTTTTCCCTGGTCTTAATTTTGGCGATGCCTCCCATTTACGCTGCCCTTGTAAATAGGGGGCCGCGTCAAAATCAATGGGAGTTGCAGGGGAAACGCCCACCGCAACACCCACTGCCCACCCCTTTCACGTCAAGCATTGGGTGAAAGGGGGTCTTATTTACAAGGCAGCGTTAAGCCACGCTAAGTGGCTTAACGCTGCCTTGTAAATAAGGCGAAGCCCCTATCGCCACGGGAACGTCTCAAAAAGTGATGTTCCCATGGTGATGGGGCTTGTAAATATGCACCTAAAATCATTAGTAATTCGAGTATTTGTTTGGTGTGCACATGTGTGTTAATTATTTTCGAATTACTGTTTCAATGTTTGAAATTTAAATCCTACAAATTGCTTGGGGGTCCCCTGCTTCCAGTGGTGACTTAATCGGGGTCCTCAGGAGTCAAAAGTTTGGGAACCAAGGGAGAAGGGCACATCAACATTATGTTCAGACACTTCGATAAAACATACCATGTAGAGAAAACTCATGAAGATACATAGGTAAGAATTCATAAAACTTTTTCAGTTTGTAATATGAATGTATAATTAATGCAATGGTTTAATTTGATTGTGCAGATCTTAAATTAATGTGACATATTGGTTGATTACTGATCCTCAAAATACTTTAGAAGGTCCATACTATCACATTTGGCTGTCCTCATGTTCTTAACAGACATTATGATCAGATGCAGGCATACATTATTGCACATTTCCATGAATTGGGGTGCACAGAGAACATCAAGCCCAGGATCAAGGCACTGAGACACACACTACGTGTCTTCGGTTAGCAGACATTAAAATATTTTGCATCATTCGATGACTCAGAGCAAGTGGATGATAAATAGAAGCATCACTATTCCTTGAACAACTGGCACTGCAGAATTTTCCAAAGAGAGTATCTGACAATACTCTATCCTAAGTATCCACCAATGACTTGCTAGTGCTCCAGCAGATGATCTAGGAAGGAATACGAATCTAAAATTGTGAGTAATAGGCAAAGATTGCCTTTAAATTTCTTGACTGTAAACAAATTTTTCCTCAACAAGTAAACAATCAAAATTATCATCATGCATTGTCATACTGTAAGTTTTTACCACCTAAGTGGTGCTAATCGTTTCCCACATTTTATCTCAAGAGTTCAATACAATACAATACATATATAAAGCGCACAGCTACGTTAAAAGGTTCCCCAATGTTGGCTTTGAGTGTGACCATCAGGTTCAAATGTCAAACCGAAAGAGCCTAAACTGTTCGAAGAGGAATGTTTTGATCTTCTTCCTGAAAACCGCTTTGGATGTGCAGCTTCTTAAGGCCAAGGGTAGGGCATTCCAAAGTGTTATATTCTCTATGTTCTTTCTGGTTTCTTTAATGCCCAGCTTGTATATGTGTTTATGCATGAATCTCCTTTTGTAATCTGTTGCTATGGTGCATGCTATTCCGTGTTCCATGCAACAGAAGTTATGGAGATTTCTACCTGTGCAGTTCCTCGTACTGTGCTGCCTTAAATAAAGCCTTTCTTCAATTTTGTAACTCCTGCCTGGATTACTTTGCAACACAAAGTTTGGCAGTCAGATAGGCAAAGGAGCTGCCTCCTCTTCTGGATTTAGCAATCCAACGAGTTTGAAACAGCTTATGATTGTTAGAGTGAAGAGGTTGGACCTAGAGAGAGATTTTGAAATGGTGCCTAAGATATGTAGTAAGCCTGGAATTATGAATCTTAAAAGCAAGGATAAGTGCCTGTAGTGAAGATTACTATCTCCCTATGTACAATGCTAAGTTAGCACAACCGCGTAAATGTTAGAAAGCCATTTTGCTGCTTTTGCTGCTTTTGCTGCTTTTGCTGCTTTTGCACACGACACTGTAGTTACATGTTATTATTTGAGAAATGCTTACTCGGCTTTGCTTCACATGAGAACTGTCTGTTGTTAACATCCTTAACAGTGAGCAGCGACCTTGGTCTGTACATTGTGTAAAGAAACAGTCTGGGTCACTAGACGGTGCATGTTGTGAGGGACAGGTTGATCGTCCCACTATTTAGCCATAACACGCACGCAGCTGCAGATACCTGAAAGACGAGTGCTTTTAATATTGCAGTGCAGCATGTTTTAGATTCATTCAGAAGAAGAGCATTCCCAGGAGAGAGCCTTGCTGATCCTGTGATGTGATTCCACTAAGCTGATCCTTACGGTATGGGGTTCCCCATTCAAGCCTAGAGACCTTTTATTAGCATAATAATAATATTAGTTTGTAAGAGAAAGGAAGGTGGCCGATTGCCACTGTCATTTTATTATGATTGCTCCTTTCATTTTCTATGGTATTGTAACAATGCTGATGGTTCTGATCAAAATTATCATCATGCATTGTCATACTGTAAGTTTTTACCACCTAAGTGGTGCTAATCGTTTCCCACATTTTATCTCAAGAGTACAATACAATACATATATAAAGCGCACAGCTACGTTAAAAGGTTCCCCAATGTTGGCTTTGAGTGTGACCATCAGGTTCAAATGTCAAACCGAAAGAGCCTAAACTGTTCGAAGAGGAATGTTTTGATCTTCTTCCTGAAAACCGCTTTGGATGTGCAGCTTCTTAAGGCCAAGGGTAGGGCATTCCAAAGTGTTATAGTCTCTATGTTCTTTCTGGTTTCTTTAATGCCCAGCTTGTATTTGTGTTTATGCATGAATCTCCTTTTGTAATCTGTTGCTATGGTGCATGCTATTCCGTGTTCCATGCAACAGGAGTTATGGAGATTTCTACCTGTGCAGTTCCTCGTACTGTGCTGCCTTAAATAAAGCCTTTCTTCAATTTTGTAACTCCTGCCTGGATTACTTTGCAACACAAAGTTTGGCAGTCAGATAGGCAAAGGAGCTGCCTCCTCTTCTGGATTTAGCAATCCAACGAGTTTGAAACGGCTTATGATTGTTAGAGTGAAGAGGTTGGACCTAGAGAGAGATTTTGAAATGGTGCCTAAGATATGTAGTACCCCTGCAATTATGAATCTTAAAAGCAAGGATAAGTGCCTGTAGTGAAGATTACTATCTCCCTATGTACAATGCTAAGTTAGCACAACCGCGTAAATGTTAGAAAGCCATTTTGCTGCTTTTGCACACGACACTGTAGTTACATGTTATTATTTGAGAAATGCTTACTCGGCTTTGCTTCACATGAGAACTGTCTGTTGTTAACATCCTTAACAGTGAGCAGCGACCTTGGTCTGTACATTGTGTAAAGAAACAGTCTGGGTCACTAGACGGTGCATGTTGTGAGGTACAGGTTGATCGTCCCACTATTTAGCCATAACACGCACGCAGCTGCAGATACCTGAAAGACGAGTGCTTTTAATATTGCAGTGCAGCATGTTTTAGATTCATTCAGAAGAAGAGCATTCCCAGGAGAGAGCCTTGCTGATCCTGTGATGTGATTCCACTAAGCTGATCCTTACGGTATGGGGTTCCCCATTCAAGCCTAGAGACCTTTTATTAGCATAATAATAATATTAGTTTCCTAGAGAAAGGAAGGTGGCCGATTGCCACTGTCATTTTATTATGATTGCTCCTTTCATTTTCTATGGTATTGTAACAATACTGATGGTTCTGATCTTGACCATTTGTCTGCTTATGTTAGCCAAAGTACTGCATCTTAGAACGCGAGGTTTATAAAATAAACTCTTTAAACTTTTACCGCGTCTCTGTTTATTCTGTTGTGGACTGATGTAAGAATAATTGCGAAAAGGTATTTCTGATCCCCACCACTCCTGAGAAATATTCTAAGTCGCTTGTTCTGGGTTGTCTATACATTGGGACCGCCGAGCTAGATCTCGGATAACGAATGGGACACTGATGCTGGCCGGATAGGGGTTCTGGGTTCTGAGGTGAGTTTTTGGTACACCACAATTCACTGAGGTCCTGGGTTCCTGCTCATAGTTCTGCGCATAAGCAGAATCCCTGCAACATGGCGCACCTAACGTTTGGTCTTTTGATTTGAAAACGCCTTAGTAGTGCTTATATTAGTCCACAACCCCCTCACTCTAGGTTCCGGATAACGGGAGTGACGGGTTAACCTACCTAGGTTTCGACTAATAGGTTCTTTCAAGCTTGATCATTAAAAAGGTTATTTTTTCTGAACCCCAGTGCTACTGTACATATCGTTGTTTCTCTTTAGTGTCCTAATGGCGGTCGATATAGCCGCACATAGTCGGACCCTCTGCGCCGTCATTTGACGACGTTTGGGGTGCCTGATGATGGGATGACTGTTATTATTGTGGTATGTGCTGATGCAGCCTACCCTTATGAGTTGTTTTACTCGTGGGTGACTTTTCCGGTAGTGGATGCAGACAATAATACATTCCACACCTATACTGCCACACAGGTCCCTGCGGTCTATGCCCCATATAGGACACTGGAAATTCCTCTTACTGCCTGGCAGCATACCATTTGGTTTAATGGCGCCCTTCCCCATGCGGTTGCACCGGCGAGAATGAGCCCTTTGTCTATTGCAGGGGCCACTTGGCCGGTGCTAGCCGGCTTTACACCTCATCCCCGCTACTTGACGGTAGGGGTGGTTGAGTTACGAGTACTTCACACAGCCCTGATTACAGTCCATAGGGCTTTGGTGCAGTACGTATCACGCAACGTGCAGGCGGGGACTCCTGCAGTTGCGGGTCACACGACTGACCACCACGCAGTGGTCATTAGTCCTGTTATGGTTAAATCGGTTGTGGGCAAGCACCCCCAGGGTAGGGATGAGTTCCCTACTGGCTTGCTGAGAAATTTGATCAACTGGAAGCGGTTTTTCCGCACACCACTCCTGTGGAGAAACACAGGATACTCACCATTACTTTGCCAAAAGACCTGGTCCCAGATATTGTCGATTGTGACAATTGGGGCAAGGTCTTTGCTGCGACCTATTCGAAGTGCTATGGCACTCCGTCTATGTCTGTACTACCCTCCGTCATCAAGAAGGTTCAGGAGAATCATGGTGCGGAGGCAGCTATTGAATTAGGAATGCGGCTGGTCGACAGCTTCGATGTGGTGAGTTCCATGGTAATGGGCAACCTGAAAGGAGATGCCATGCAGTTCCAAGTAGCAAATATGCTGGAGCTCGTGGATGTGGCCGACCGGCCCAGGGAATTCACCAAAATAATTGCGAAAGCCTACAGAATGGTGGGTCGCAGCGCCTTGGGCGAAAAAACCCACCGTAATCATTCCTGATGCAGTGCAGCACACTAAGGTGAGTTCGTCTACTAAAGACGAAAAGCCCAATTTTCCAAAGCAAAGTTGGCGAGCTAAAAAACAGGAGTCTCGTCCTGCCTCACCCGTTCAGTCGTCTAGCGAACGCACATATGATCTGCGCGATCAATCACGTATTAAGTCTCCTGATAGATTTCAGGTTTCTGAACAACGCTCTCCTCGTTCTTCACAGGAAACATCGGCTACATACTCCGATGGCGGAGACCGTGGGAAAGGAAGGGGTGCCCAAGGTCGTGAGCAACCCCGTCAGACTGACGGCAAAGGCAAGCAAGACGAGTCTGCACGTCAAAGACCCCCGTTTCAAAAGAAGAAAATGGCTGCTCTAACAGCGAGGTATGCCTCAGATGGTACGGACGCAACTTCTGAACCTGACATGGTCGCTAACGCTGCTAGACAGTGCGGCGGAAGTTACATTAGTGCGACAAGCACTGCGTCCATTTCTGGTGGCGACAGCAACTAATACATTTGTAAATATTGAAACTGCTGACACTCGCGTAGCTACCCCTGATAGGCTATATGATATAGTCCTTTGTATTGAAGGTGACATACAACGTAAAATTAAAGGGTTTTTTGGGGACAATCTGACCACTTCCTATGATATTCTATTGGCGGAGGCTGATTGGCCCCCGGCTTTCGTATTAGAAGCTCCAAGAGAGGAGGAGGTAATCCTCCCGTCCTTTGCGCACACAGTGCCGAAGGACCAAGCTAATAAGTTCACCAGGGAGTGGGCTCAGGTGCTTGCACCTGCGTTGTATCGCAATCAGGTTGGATGGGATAAATTGTCTCCCAGCCATGAGGTTCCGTTGCGGTCCACGCCCCAGCCACAACCCCAATACCCCATGCAT
Organism: Triturus cristatus; assembly: GCF_964204655.1. Classification (NCBI taxonomy): domain Eukaryota; kingdom Metazoa; phylum Chordata; class Amphibia; order Caudata; family Salamandridae; genus Triturus; species Triturus cristatus. The sequence goes on from NC_140588.1 coordinate 722,381,377, forward strand.
CGCGAAGCAAGACCTCACGTCACGGCTATCCTTGAACAATTGGAATATCAAGGAGTAATCGAAACATGTGTGTCACCAATGAATAACCCTTTATTCACTGTGACGAAGCCTGACGGGTCGTACCGCCTAGTTTTGGATTATCGGCATCTTAACTCCAATTGCCGTACATGCGCAGTGCAGAATAATCACAGTTCGACTCTCGTCGTTAGTCTCGTGAGAAAACGATTTAAAATGACACTTGACATTTCCAATGGCTTTTATAGCCATAACCTGTCCTCTCTCAGTAGTGAGTGGACAGCGTTTACCTCGGGTGGCAAACAAAAACAGTCCAAAAGATTGCCAATGGGCTATAAAAACAGCCCTGGCGTCTTTGCCACTCGTGTTGTCTCTCTGTTAGAGACGATAGACCCTGATGCGTACTCGTATGTGGATGATATTTATCTCACAGATGACGAGTTGATGCCGCATCTGAGTCGTGTGGATCGCATAATTGTTTTGTTTGCAGACTACGGTTACAAATTTAACTTTGCGAAGTCACACATTGCAGAAAACACAGTGTTGTTCTTGGGGTACGAACTCAACAACGAAGGTCGTGGGTTGGCCCCGCACTTCCTAGAAAAATGCGCATGCCTCCGTGCTCCTACATCACTGAAGAAATTACAATCCTTGCTGGGTTTTCTGAATTTCGGTCGAACTTACATTCCTGATAATGCCCAGCGTATCAAGCTGTTTTACGCCTTGGTACAACCTACTTCCACCAAATTTTGTTGGCTGCCAGAGCATTCAGCTATTTTGCAGTCATTGCAAGCTGATCTTCTTGCTTCAAAATACTTACTGACATGTGATAACCACACTAATCTGGTCATTAGAATTGTGCAGTGGGTTTCAAGTACTTAACGTTCAATGAGGGCGACACCGTCCCCATTGCTTACAAATCACATCTGTACACTTCAGCTGAACTGCGTTTTTCTGCTGTCGAGAAAGTTCTGACAGCTGTGCAAATGGCGATTCTGAAAGAACGAGCGCTATCACAGGGTAAACGCATGTTCGTGGTAACACCGTATCCTGCCCTTGAGGCAGTGACAAAAGCTAGTGTACCAAATTCTAAAGCTTTGCATCCAAGGTGGATACAATGGGCTACTTCCTTGACATCGCCTGACGTCACATATATCTTTGACGCGGCATTACAGACTCAGGAGTTCTTACAGTATGAATTTGTTCATCCAGCTCCCCTGTCTTTGCGCCCACTCGAGGATTACCATTGTGTCATTTACACTGACAGTTCTGTGCAACCGGCTACTAGATCGAGGCATGCCTACTCAGCGGCTTGCGCTATTGTTGTCGGTACTTTCGTGAACGGTGAGTTCCAGTCCGATGTCGTGCATACGCAGTCATTGGGTGATTGTACCGCTCAATTGGCGGAGCTTCGTGCTCTGGTGCTTGCACTGGAGTTTGCTGTTTCTCGGGTCACTACTCTTATAGTGAGTGACTCGTTCTATTGTGTACAAGCTTACAACGATAATTTACACTTCTGGAGTCAAAATGAATATCGTGATTCCAAAGGTAGCACAATAAAGCATAAAACGCTTTGGGTTCGAGTGGCAGAACTTAAAGAAGGTCTGCCTCTTGTGAATGTTATTCACACTCTTGGTCACCAACGAGTTGGCGTCCATGCTGTCGGAAACAGCTTAGCTGATGAGGCAGCAAAAACCGCAGTGGCGACATACTTAGTGGCAGCAGTTACAAGATCCAAAAGTAAGATCGATGATGACATCTTGGCAGCTATTGCTGCTACTGAGAAGGGAACGAAATTCCCGAGAGGTTTCCCTTCTCATTACCATTATCGCTTAAGTCCTGATAACGTCCTGTTAGTGAGAATTAACGACGTTGGTGACAGATTGATTCCCAACGCGGACTGCAGACCATCTTTGATATTAGCAGCCCACGAGGGCATGGCGTCCGCACATGCCGGCGTTGCGGCTACTGTATCTTTGCTACAACAACGTTACTGGTGGTTTGGGTTATACAAACAAACCCGCGCCTATGTACTTAATTGTGACATTTGTCAGCAGATAAAGCCTTCATCTGCGGTGCGCCCACCACAAACTCAGTTGTACATATCTAATAAACCACTTGGTTGCATTTACTTAGATCACTGCGGTCCTTTTACCTCTGATACTGCGTACAAGTACATCTTGGTTGCAGTGGATTCGTGCACACGTTTTCTGTGGGTGTGGCCACAAAGGAGTGCTGATGCCCGTACTGTCAGCAAGGATTTGCGTGTCTTTGCTGGAAGTTTTGCATGTGGTACCTTTCATTCTGATCAGGGCCCTGCGTTCGCCTCTAAGGCGTACAAAGAAGCAATGAAAAGTTTGGGGGTCCAAGTCAAATTTTCGTCTCCATACCGGCCTGAGGGCAATTGTGTTGTGGAGCAAATGAACCGTGACTTAAAGCAATCTTTGACAGCCAGGGTTTTAGGTACTGGCCGGAACTGGCTAGCCCACTTGTATGACGTGCAACGTGCACTTAATAATCTACCTAGAAGGTCTCTGGGTGGGCGGACCCCATACATGATGCTCTTTGGTATTTGAATGTTTGTCCCAGACCTTGACGGTCTAGACATGGCAGCGGCTGCCGCTCCCTTTGACCTAGATGATCACTGTGCTGTATTGCAGAATCTTCAAGAAGCAAGAGACACTCTAGCAAAAGAACACGTACCCTCCTCACATGACGCAGAGCTGCAGGTTCCGGTAGTCGGCTGGCTACCATGAGTTGGTGACCTGGTCTGAGAGAAGGTGGAGAACAAAAAAGAGTTTGGCCCCTCATATCGTGCACCAGTTCCGGTGCTTGGAGTACAGGGTACACGTACAGTCATTTTACCTCCACTTCCTGGTCGCAAGGATAACAGGTACATCTCTATTGACAATGTCAAGCTACAGCGAGTGGCCGATACTTCTTAGTATGACACCAGTGATTTCTTGCCCTTCGATACTGCGAAATTCTGTTGTGGCCCCGGCTTCTAACACCTTGCCTGATGTTGCCGTCGAGATGCATACAGTTACTGGTCTTTTATTGCCGCCATCGTCTGGTGGTCTACCTGAAGATCCTGAGTACACTTATCCTGCGGATGTCCCGGTGCCTCTTTTGCAATCCACCGCAATTAACCAGTCACATGATTCGTTTGACACTAATTCAATGACTTCCAGTGCCCCGTCCAAAGTTTCTATTTTTGTTGCCTGGTTCAAAAGACATTTTTTAATTCCTCCTTGGATTTACATTTGGCTGGTGCTCACATGTATCTTTTTGTTTATGTCCATTGGCTTTGTGGTAGTGTTTCTTAGACTTATCAATGGACACTACCTGAATGAAAGATCTACAATTGGATTAATTGATGGAACTTTAGCCCCCCACTCCTCATCGCACATTATGAAGAGGGACCAGACTTTTGTGAACATTACTGCCTGGCCTGTGCGTGATGGGATTGCTTGGGATGCTGTCAAATTCCAAATTCATGGCCCCACTGAAGTAATCAATGTGCCAAATGTATTTTGTGTTTCTATGGGTGATGTAGTTAAACAGAACATCCAATCGGATGATTGGGATGTACAAGCCATAGAAGCACTGTTTTCTGATTTAAAATATTATGCTGCATTTGATGCTGAAGATTTGTATTTAGATACTGCGAATTATGATGAGCAATTTTGCTATCAACATTATGGCACGCATTTTCTACACAGAGCAAATACGTTTAGAAATTTTGTAAATTTTACACAATGGGAACATTGTCCAGCCCCTATGCCTGGAAGCTCCATCACGTTGGTGAACAAGTTCACATACTTTTCGGATTTTAGTGTGTCTAACCCGGCCTCCTTTTATTTTAATCTTGCCCCTGAGTCTGCTTCCAAAGTAAGACTGACACACACTAAATTGTTGTATTCTAAGTCCTTTATGGACGAATTGGCTATCGGAGGTTATGACCTATGGAAAGCTACTATCGATCTTAAATCGGTTTGGGGTTCTAAACCGTGGCAGGTACAAGGAACAGAAGCTTTGCATCGTGCCTGCCTCATTCCGAACCATATGTTATTTTTGAATTCCTCAATTTTTCAGACCACTTGCTTCGGATTGGCTACCTCTCAAAAATTGAAATCTCCCTCTATCCCGGATCTGGGTGCTTATCCTAATTGGGCTAACCATACAGATCTGTCCCTTACTAAGTTGCAGTCATATGTTTTCAACACAACCTTCAATATTTCTGCATTGGATCCTGAAGGGTGGTTAGTATGGCAAACGAGCTCGGATTCATGTCAACATAGGTTTCTGGATTTAACTCCGGGGTATACTCAGGTTCGAGTGGACCCCCGTTTTGAATCTTCTCACACAGTTACTACCTACTTGGTAGGTAAGTTATGCCAGTCATGGCTGCAACATTCCACCTTATCGTCTGTTAAACTTAATTTATCGCGACTAAACGACAAAATAGATTTGAATGATTTTGTTAAGGGTCCTGTAGTAGGCAGGTCCAAGAGATGGGTGTATGCTGTTTATAACGAAATCTGGAAACTTTCACAAATTGAGGCTGCATCCAGATTAAGAGCAATTGACCAAGCCAATATGGAAAAAGTATTGGATGTAATTGATAATAGCATTAACACCTTGTCTTCAAGTATATATACATTAGATAATATTGTTTCATCTGTTGTAGTCATTGTGCAAGATGATTTGTCTGTATTGTATCATGGTCAAAATCAATTGCGTTCTGTTATGCAGTTTGCATGGACTTTGCAAACGTTAAAGGCTGGGAAAGTCCCCTGGGATTATATGAATACTTCATCTTTGTTCCTTCCTTTTAATTTAACTGCAAAACAACAGTTCATGTCCATGAAAGATGCTACATATTCATTGCTGCACATTGAGAAATTAGAGCCTTTGCCTTTCTCAATTGCTGAATTGAACTCCGCTGTGTGGCTTGTACACGGGTTGATCACGTTACCGTTCCCCCTGTTTAAGTTTAGTTCGTGCATGAAACATTATGCCCTAGGCAGGTATGAACAACTAGGAAGTGCCTTCCTGCACGAAGTTTGGTCGCTCCCATTCACGTACAGATGCGTGAGGGATGGCAAGGAGGTTTATTTAAAAGGTGACGAGTGCACTACGACCCCAGATCATTCTGTAGTGTGTAGGGACATTCAATTACATGGTGTATGTAATGTGCACGCTCCTAATTTAGCTTGCATTTTGAAAGGGATTCCGGTGCCAGTTATAACACCGTCTTTTACGCTGCTTGCTAATGGTAGTTATTTACTGTTGAATAATGAAGCTTTCTGTGGGATGTTAGTGGGAATTCCCTACATAGTGACCGTATCACAGAGAGTAGTCTGCTGCAATAACGTCCTATTCCCACCCCCGCATGGACGGCTCGATGTATCCATCTGGCCTTCCATCCCAACCTTGAAAGCAGAGTTCAACAAGATGAGCAGAATAAGGGCTCTATTGTCTCAAAAAGAAGTCGCGTTGACTTCATCCCGGGAAACATTTGTCCTTCACGTAGCAAACACGCGCACCGAGGTGCAGGCGCTTTTGAATACTGATCTCCCCCTTCATTTTGGGGCCCTGATACAGACTATCTTTAATGCCTCGTCAACAAGTGGCCTGGCTTTTTTTTTTTAAATTGTGGGCTCCGGCCTCGTGACCTCCTTTCAAACTATTTTTGGTGTGATCCCGGCATTTTTTCATTCTATTTTTTCCAGCGTCTGTGGAGGTCTCCCTTTGCTCCTCGCCCTAGTAGCTGGAGTACTTTTACTGATCTGCGTGCTACGCTATGGATGCACAACTTGCGTTGCAATACCGCATGCCCCGGCTGCTCCATCTTCGCACCCGGATGCTTGAGTACTATGGCACTTTGCCACTGGCGACTTTAAGCGTGGCCTATGGATTGTCCTTCCGCTTTTCCTACTTTACTTGTGTGCAGCCTGTCTTTCATTGCCTAGATTGTCCGTTCCAATGGGCTCTGGATTTGTGTCTGTCGACCCTGGTGTCTCCTGCCCCGGATTATGATCGGCTAATGAGCCCCTTAGTGGCTCTTGAGTTGGACTGTTCTGGCGTAAGGATTATGGCCTGCGCAGCCGCACATGGAGTCCTTGGGAATTGGGACATCGGAACGGCTGAAGCTGAATTCTTGGCAAGAAGCTATCTTGAAGTTCACACCAGTTGTCCTCGCGTGGTGCTAGATGCTCCGGTTGTCGAGGAACACGTGTGTTCCTTTCCCTTGCTGAACTGGATGGCAGTTAATTTTGCGGACCGCTCCAATGATTTCCTCTTGGAAACTGTTGCAACTTATTGCGCATATACATTGATGGATTGAGTTTTTTCACTTCGTTTCATTGCTTTTTCATGATTTTTTCTCAACTCATTTTTTTTTATTTTTTTATTTTTTCTCTTCGAACTTTCCGCTTACCTTATATGGACTCACAATTCAGGCCCTTGGTTCCGTTCTTTCGAACTTGAACTCTGCCTTCATGCAAGTGCGCCCCTAGTGGTTAGTGGTTCGATCAAGGGGGGGTGTAGTGAAGATTACTATCTCCCTATGTACAATGCTAAGTTAGCACAACCGCGTAAATGTTAGAAAGCCATTTTGCTGCTTTTGCTGCTTTTGCTGCTTTTGCACACGCCACTGTAGTTACATGTTATTATTTGAGAAATGCTTACTCGGGTTTGCTTCACATGAGAACTGTCTGTTGTTAACATCCTTAACAGTGAGCAGCGACCTTGGTCTGTACATTGTGTAAAGAAACAGTCTGGGTCACTAGACGGTGCATGTTGTGAGGTACAGGTTGATCGTCCCACTATTTAGCCATAACACGCATGCAGCTGCAGATACCTGAAAGATGAGTGCTTTTAATATTGCAGTGCAGCATGTTTTAGATTCATTCAGAAGAAGAGCATTCCCAGGAGAGAGCTTTGCTGATCCTGTGATGTGATTCCACTAAGCTGATCCTTACGGTATGGGGTTCCCCATTCAAGCCTAGAGACCTTTTATTAGCATAATAATAATATTAGTTTGCTAGAGAAAGGAAGGTGGCCGATTGCCACTGTCATTTTATTATGATTGCTCCTTTCATTTTCTATGGTATTGTAACAATGCTGATGGTTCTGATCTTGACCATTTGTCTGCTTATGCTAGCCAAAGTACTGCATCTTAGAACGCGAGGTTTATAAAATAAACTCTTTAAACTTTTACCGCGTCTCTGTTTATTCTGTTGTGGACTGATGTAAGAATAATTACGAAAAGGTATTTCTGATCCCCACCACTCCTGAGAAATATTCTAAGTCGCTTGTTCTGGGTTGTCTATACATTGGGACCCCCGAGCTAGATCTCGGATAACGAATGGGACACTGATGCTGGCCGGATAGGGGTTCTGGGTTCTGAGGTGAGTTTTTGGTACACCACAATTCACTGAGGTCCTGGGTTCCTGCGCATAGTTCTACGCATAAGCCGAATCCCTGCAACAGGCCTTGAACTGCATCCTTTTGGAAATTGGGAGGACAACAAGGAGGAAGTTTCAAGATCAGATGGGCCGCCGCGTTCTGAATGATCTGTAGACAGTGTAAAAGATAGGACGGAAGACCAGGCTATGGCCTATTGGAGTAACACAGTTTTGACGTGATCATGGCATGTACTACAGTCTTCTATTGATCCAGGGGAATACAATGCATCATCTGTCTCAAGGATCTGAGAGTCCGGAAACAGAAGCTTGATAATTATTTTATTTGGGGTTCTAAGGTAAGTTCTGCATCAAATTTGACATCCAGGTTTCTGGCCACTGGGGCAGGACAGGGCACCTTGCCCATCTCAGGTGGCCACCTTAAATGACAATCAGGTATACATTTAGGGAAAAAGAAAAGGACTTTGGTCTTCTCGGAGTTTAATTTCAGGAAGTTAGCAATTATCCACTGTAGAATAGAGTTGAGAAATAATTTGAGGGCAGTTAATGTTGAAGGATCCATTTCTTGAAAGGACATAAAAAGCTGTGTATCCTCTGCATATGAGACAGCCCTAATACCGAAGAATTCCACAATGTCAGCCGGGCGTTGATGCAGCGGAGTTTACCACCTCTCTACATACATACACACAATACTCATTTGGGCCCATATACATAAATACATTCAATGAGCTAGTAAATCTCCACTGGAAATCAATTTTGATTTACCATAGAGAACTTTATACCAGAATTGTTACCAACCCTGTCTCCTAAGTAAGTGTACGAGTCAAACGATCTAGTAGTAGATTAGAATAGGGAGGAAATGATAATAGTAATAACAATATATTTAACTTTTATTCAAAGAACCACAGACTCAGAAGGAGTTTTTAAGATTTATATGAATTAATAATTTTGTGAGTCAAATCAAAATACAAGTAACAATACCATAATCCTCCATTCAGGTAAAGGTAGTAAAGTTAGCACATTGATTAATTTCTTGTGATGACAGTACCTGAGGAGAGAAAGAATAGAGAGCGAATATGTAACACAACCCCACAGAGCTATATTTACCTAGAATGGTGGAAGGACCTAGACATCAGAGTATCAAGGATTCAGGACAGGTTCAGGACCGGGAAGGTGATCTCTTCTAGTTGCAACACCAGTGTTACACCCCTCTCTGGTAGTACACTCTCCAGCTCGGGCTCATCTGGACCCCTTCCTAGATGTGCCTCCTCGGTTGTTCCGCGATTCTTCCCTACTGTTGGATTCTTCAGTCAGATTGCAGCAAAATTAGGCAGCATCTCAGCATAGCATCGGCATCAATTCGGTCAAGTGTGTCTAACTAACTAGAAATTACCTCTGTTATACCAATTCAAATGTATGATCCACCCCTAAATGTTTCATTTCCATGTACACCCCTCTATTTGATTTGGACCAGGCAGTGGGTTGAGGACATCACACCATACTAAGTGCAATAATCTTCTTTAGTTCTATTGTCTAATTCCCCACCCCTTAATTTTAATACCCACAAGCTTTATTCCCACAAGCATTTCATATGTGGATCGATAAATTTGTAATACAATGTTTTAGGTTCTTCCTCTTGTAGGGTCATAAGTTGATCTTCCCATGTCCTTGCTGGGCACATGGATTGGCAGCCATTCAACGACTTCATTGGTCTCAGAACAAGAAGGTTTTCACGCATGCGTAGTTGCTGCAAGGGGACAGGGACGTTGGTCACCTTCCAAGGCCCAAATGCGAACTATTAATAAAGTCAGAGAAGAACATGTTAGAATACAAAATTAAATTAATTCACTGTATACCAATCACTTCTACTCTAACCCCGTTTACTTAATATTTCTTTCGCATTAATAGCTTAGTAAAACTTGCATAGGTTAGTTTCAACACAGCATGTGCGTTAAAGCGAGTTTTTTAGAGCAGCCATATTAAAAGCTATTACGCAGCTGCAAAGATTTCCCACCAAGCTATAGGAGACGTCATACTATGTAGATGCAGTTCCCGCACTTTTTGCGGCCATTTTATGGACACTCGGGTTACTTATTAGTAAAGCACATAGAAAAGCTTCCCCTAGATACAATATGTAATATGAAATGCAAAATTAGTACTCACAAACATGTTGCTCATAATGTTACAGGTTATTCGAGAGGATTGCAAATGAGCAAGTTTCTTTTTATACAAAACCTTGCTCCATCAATCCCCTCTCTGATGGCATTTTATGCCAGCACTAGCTTCTTTTAAATCAGATGCCAACTTTAGCACTCTACCATTTCGATTTCTTCAAGTCTTTTATTCCTTCCTCTTTCTATCTTAATTTGTGATCCTTTCATTCTTTTGTAAATATTTCCTTTCAATTCTTCACGTCGTATTTCATCTAATTTCTTTTCCTACCCTTCTCATTCACTTCGTACCTTTTTCTTTTCCCACTGCATTTGTGGGTACACATTATCATAAGAACTAAAAGAATTATGCCCATAATCGGTAATAATATTTGACCTAAGATACACTTACATATGTTAGAAAACCAACTACTAATGGTGGAAAAACTATTCGTTATTTTCTTCCATACACTGTCAACCTCCAGTGGTTTTAGTTCCTCTTCCAAATGCGTAATATTTTTAATATATCTTCCGATTTCTATACTTTTGTCAGGTATATATGTGCAACAATGTTGCGCTTTCAATATTTTACAGACTCCATCCTCTTTTGCTAATAAGATATCAAGGGCAAGTTGATTTTACAAAACCATAGATCTGACAGCAACTAATTCTGTATTAATTAATAAGAATCCTCCAGCAGTGTCAGTAGATAACCGATCAACTACTGTTGACAATTGACAGATGGTTCGAGAATTCAGCAGAACCCCCACTGAAGGTATCAATGCACCAAATGTATCACCTACGATTTCCCAAAAACTAGCTCTCTTATATCGTGTTAGTCCATTATTGGTTCCAGTGATTCTTTTAACATGATAAACTTTAGGGAACACTCTTCTGAAATAGCAACTACCGTAACAGTGATCCGGCAACCTAAAATAGGCTTTGTTTCCACAAATATAATACATTTCAGGAAATACTGGATCAGTTCCTCCTTTTACTCCCCAACCCCCAATTACTAGGAAGTTATCTTCACATTCACTGGAACCAATAAATGCATTGTTATATTCTGTTTTAAGTCTATGGAGACAGATTTTCCCTTTCTTTTCAAAACCAAGAGACATAGCAGCATGAGTCTTGCCAGTTACCAAAAGATCTTCCCTTTCAGCCCATTTAGGTATCTGAGGTTTCGGCTCTGAGGCCCTTCTTTGGAAATCCTGTCTCCTTTGTTCTACTAAATTCAAAAATATATTTTCTTCTTCATGCAATTTACATGTTAGGTTGCATTTGTGTGCATCAGTTATATCTATTGTTAGGAAATATCCACCCATAAATTGTGAGTCTCTAGTACTAAGGACAGGGTTCATGCTCTTTCGCATAGGGATTTCTGAAAATACTACATCTACATTTGAATAATACTGCAGTTTTCCAGTTCTATAAAATAAACTAGCTAATACACTACATAAAATACCATATGTCAGAGGTAAGTGATGATAAGTTACCCCTTCAGCTACTGAGTTTGCCAATTTCATGCAAACATATCAATCACTAACTTCCATTGTGTCTACATAATGTACTAAAAGATTTTCAAATACATTTAAATCAGTTTCATTTTTGCCCACAGTGTAGTGTAAATCGTCTGGTGTTTCTATGTGTACACTATCTCCTTTAATGTTTGCTACATGCCATAGGATCTAGGGTAGCAAAAAAATATGCCATTGGTCTTCTCATCAATCCATGTCTCTGTGGATAAGGAATGGCTACTGCTAATATTACCTATATTATGGGGGCTAATATTAAGCTACAATTACAGATTCTACAATACTCCTTTATACAGTTTTGTTTTGGTTTTCCAATAACCTTATCATCAGACATTTTGGGCAAGAAGATTTGTCTCTTCTTTAATTCAGAACTTGGTATGAGATTACACCTTAAGCGTCTTCTCTCTATTTCAAGTAGGTCTTACTTCTTCATCAATTCGTTCAATATTCAACTCTTCATCACTTTCTTCATTTAAGTCGAGATTTTCAACATCTTCAAGAATGACATATTTCCACTCAGGACCCTTGAATTTGTTATTCAGTGTCTTCAACCTTCGACTCCTTTGTTTTGGAGTTACTGTGGATGGTCCACATACTTCATTTACTTGATCAGGTTCTTCACTGATTGTCTTAGGGCGGTATTTCAGTCTCTTGATGATTCTTGGCCAACTATCACCTTTTCGCCATTTCTTAAATTTCACTGCACTGCTAGGTTCTTCAAGGCTTCTTTTATTTTCCTTTATTTCCGGCACAATTTGATTATCTTCGTCTTCTGATTTTCTCTCTATCTGACCTTGTCCTGGGCTTATTGTTCTGGCCTGTTCTGCCTGGATGTGTTCGTCTACCTCATTCTTACCTTGTTCAGCATTGGTAATGTCTGTTTTTCTTCTGTATCCTGAACTTGTGTTTCTATGTCTATCTGGTCCTGTTCTGGTCTTTTTACCTCTTTACGTTCTTCTGCCTGAACGTTTTCTCTATACCCTATCTGTCACTCCTCAGACTCAAGAGTGGAGCTTTTGTTTTCTTCTGTCTCAGTATATTGTTCTCTCATTAACTGTTCCTGCTCAGGTACCCTAATAGTCGTTTCCCTACTCTCCTGAGCGAGTTCTTCTACACCTGATTGGTCCTCACTCTTTTTCTGTCTGTCTAACTGTGTTTGGTTCCTAGTTCTTATAAATACTTCATGTATGTCCACCACTGGGATCCTGTCGTCCTGATATGTGCTCGGTTGTTCTTGGGCAGCTACCTCAGGATCTTCTATAGGAAGTTCTTCAGCTGCACAACCTTCCGCAACTTCAATTTCTCATTTCAACTGAAAATCTTCTTCTTCAGGAGCTGGTACCCTTTTTGTATGACTTGAATGAATCCAATTAGGCAATCCTGCACACTTTACAGCTGTTGAAGTAGTCAGTATAACTTGATGCGGTTGTTCCCACCTTGGTGCTAGGCACGATTCTCGAGTGTAATTCTTCACAACTACCCAGTCACCGGGATTCAGATCATGCACTGGGTTCAGCTGTCTGTTGACTGCATCTTCCCCAACCTGATGAGAGATAGAACACACTCTGTCAACCAACTCTTTGCAATACTCCAAAACCAAGTCATCAGTTATATTCAACAGCTTGTGTCCTGGTACACATGCTTGTCTCATGGCTCTTACCATGAGTATCTCATGGGCACTTAATCCAGTATTTTTGTCTGAAATGCTTCTGAGTCCCATCAGAACCAGAGGTAAAGCATCAGGCCATTCCAGTGGGGTGGATTCATACACCTTTCCGAGTCTTGACTTGATTGTGCCATTTAATTGTTCTGCCACCCCAGAAGCCTCTGGACGGTAAGCGCAGTGCAATTTTTGTTCAACTTTGAAAGCTTCGCAAATTAGCAAAATTATTTCATTATTAAAATGAGACCCTCTGTCTGATTCAATCATTACTGGAAAACCAAATCTAGGAATGAGTTCTCTTAATAAAAGTTTGGCCACTGTCAAGCTGTCATTTCTTCGGGTCGGTATGCTTCCGCCCACTTTGAAAATAAACAAACTATGACAAGTACATATTTCAACCCTCGACAAGCAGGCAGTTGAAAATAATCTAATTGAAGTCTTACAAAGGGACCTTCTGCCTTTCCAATCTTTCCCATACTAACCACAGTTTTCCTGCCAGGATTAATTTGTTGACATGTTAAACATCTTTGGCAAAGACTCTCTGCTACATTCCTGAACTTTGCGTTAAACCAATCATGTCTGAAAAGTCGAATCATTGCATCTCCGCCCACATGCGTGTCTCCATGATACATTCTAGCCATCGGTGCAAGCATACTGTCTGACATTACTGGTCTGCCATCATAACAAACCCACACACCGTCTTCCGCCCTTCTTTGACATCCTATTTTTACCCATTCTTCCTTTTCTCTCATTTCTACTTCATCCTGCAGATCTTTCACCTCCTCCAAGGTTCCCACTCCTGCAAGTAGCATAAGTTGGCCGCTGATTCCACAAGTTTCAATTTGTTTGTTTAGTGCAATTTTATGTCTTGCACAGTGCTGGGCAGCCTGGTCAGCATATCGGTTACCGGCTGTCACATAGTCATTTCCTGATTGGTGAGCAGCACACTTAACCACGGCCACCTCTTTTGGTAATTGAATTGCCTCAATTAATTCTCTCACAAAATTTCCATTTTTAATATGAGTTCCTGAGAAAGTCAAGAAATCCCTTTGCATCCATAGCTGGCCAAAATCATACACAACCCCATAACCATATTGACTGTCAGTGAAAATGGTTGCTCTCCAATTTTTCCCAATTTTGCATGCTTTAATTAAAGCAATCAATTTGGCTACTTGTGCAGATCTGACCTCTGGTAAATAGGATGTGTTGACTATTCCAGTTAATGTACATACATCGTAAGCAGCACTTAATCCTCCCTCCTCGTGTCACATGCATGAGCCATCTACAAATAGTTCATGATCTGCATTTTTCAAGGGTTCCTCTAGTATGTCAGGGCGTGGTTTGGTGCTAAGTTCTGTCACTTCAAGACACTCATGTTCAACCTCATCTTTCACTTCTTCTTGGTAGGGATCAGGTAGTAAAGTGGCTGGATTGAGAAAAGTACGCCTCACTATTGTCACATTTTCAGCCCCCAGTATTATTCTCTCATATTTTTTTAACCTACTGGGAGTAAGGTACTGCATTCGGGTTCTGGTCAGCAAAATCACAACTGCTTGGGGAACGTACACCCTGACAGGTTGTCCCATCACAATTGACTCACTCTATTCTATGCTCACACATGTTGCAGCTACAGCTTTCAGGCAACCAGGTAATGCACATGCCATCGGATCTAGGGTAGCAAAAAAATATGCCACTGGTCATCTCATCAATCCATGTCTCTGTGGATAACGAATAGCTACTGCTAATATTACCCATATTATGAGGACTAATATTAAGCTACATTTACAGATTCTACAACACTTCTTTATACAGCTTTGTTTTGGTTTTCCAATAACTTTATCGTGAGACATTTTGGGCAAGTAAATGTGTCCCTTCTTTAATTCAGAACTTGGTATGAGATTACACCTTAGGCGTCTTCTCTCTCTTTCAAGTCAGTCTTACTTCTTCATCAATTCATTCGACATTCAACTCATCACTTTCTTCATTTAAGTCGAGATTTTCAAAATCTTCAAGAATGACATATGTCCACTCAGGACCCTTGAACTTGTTATTCAGTGTCTACAACCTTTGACTCCTTCGTTTTGGGGTACTGTGGACGGTCCAGATTGACTGTATACTTCATTTACTTGATCAGGTTCTTCACTGATTGTCTTAAGGCGATATTTCAGTCTCTTGATGATTCTTGGCCAATTATCACCTTTTCGACTCTTCCTAAATTTCACTGCACTGCCAGGTTCTTCAAGGCTTCTTTTATTTCCTTTATTTCCGGCACAATTTGATTATCTTCGTCTTCTGATTTTCTCTCTATCTGACCTTGACCAGGGCTTATTGTTCTGGCCTGTTCTGCCTGGATGTGTTAATCTACCTCAATCTGACCTTGTTCAGGATTGGTAATGTCTGGTTTTTCTTCTGTATCCTGAACTTGTGTTTCCATGCCTATCTGGTCCTGTTCAGGTCTCTTTACCCCTTTACCTTCTTCTGCCTGAACGTTTTCTCTATACCCTATCTGTCACTCCTCAGACACAAGAGTGGGGCTTTTGTTTTCTTCTGTCTGAGTATATTGTTCTCACCTTAACTGTTCCTGCTCAGGTACCCTAATAGTTGTTTCCCTACTCTCCTTAGCGAGTTTTTCTACACCTGTCTGGTCCTCACTCTTTTTCTGTCTGTCTAACTGTGTTTGGCTCCTAGTTCTTATAAATACTTCAGGTATGTCCACCACTGGGATCCAGTCGTCCTGATATGCACTCGGTTGTTCTTGGGCAGCTACCTCAGGATCTTCTATTGGAAGTTCTTCAGCTGCAAAACCTTCAGTAACTTCAATTTCTTGTTTCAACTGAAACTCTTCTTCTTCAGGAGCTGGTACCCTTTTTGTATGACTTGCATGAATCCAATTAGGCAACCCTGCACACTTTACAGCTGTTGAAGTAGTCAGTATAAAATGATGCAGTTTGTCCCACCTTGGTGCTAGGCGCGATTCTCGAGTGTGATTCTTCACAACTACCCTGTCACCGGGATTCAGATCATGTGCTGGGTTCAGCTGTCTGTTGACTGCGTCTTCCCCAACCTGATGAGTGATAGAACGTACTCTGTCAGCCAACTCTTTGCAATACTCCGAAATCAAGTCATCAGTTATATTCAACAGCTTGTGTCCTGGTACACATGCTTGTCTCATGGCTCTTCCTATGAGCATCTCATGGAGACTCAATCCAGTATTTTTGTCTGGAATACCTCTGAGTCCCATCAGAACCAGAGGTAAAGCATCAGGCCATGCCAGTGGGGTGGATGCACACACCTTTCCGAGTCTTGACTTGATTGTGCCATTTAATTGTTCTACCACCCCAGAAACCTCTGGACGGTAAGCGCAGTGCAATTTTTGTTCAACTTTGAATGCTTCGCAAATTAGTCGAATTATTTCATTATTAAAATTAGACCCTCTGTCTGATTCAATCGTTACTAGAAAACCAAATCTAGGGATGAGTTCTCTTAATACATTTTGGCCAATTTCAAGCTGTCATTTCTTCGGGTCGGGTATGCTTCCACCCACTTTGAAAATAAACAAACTATGACAAGTACATATTTCAACCCTCGACAAGCAGGCAATTGAATGAAATCTAATTGAAGTCTTACAAAGGGACCTTCTGCCTTTCCAATCTTTCCGATACTAACCACAGTTTTCCTGCCAGGATTCATTTGTTGACATGTTAAACATCTTTAGCAAAGACGCTCTGCTCCATTCCTGAACTTTGCGTTAAACCAATCTTGTCTGAAAAGTCAAATCATTGCATCTCTGCCCACATGTGTGTCTCCATGATACATTCTAGCCATCGGTGGAAGCATACTGTCTGGCATGACTGTTCTGCCATCATAACAAACCCACACACCGTCTTCTTCCCTTCTTTGACATCCTAGTTTTACCCATTCTTCCTTTTCTCTCATTTCTACTGCATCCTGCAGATCTTTCACCTCCTCCCAGGTTCCCACTCCTGCAAGTAGCATAAGTTGGCAGCTGATTCCACAAGTTTCAATTTGTTTTTTTAGTGCAATTTTATGTCTCACACAGTGATGGGCAACCTGGTCAGCATATCGGTTACCAGCTGTCACATAGTCAATTCCTGATTGGTGAGCAGCAAACTTAACCACAGCAACCTCTTTTGGTAATTGAATTGCCTCAATTAATTCTCTCACAAAATTTCCATTTTTAATATGAGTTCCTGAGGAAGTCAAGAAATCCCTTTGCATCCATAGCTGGCCAAAATCATGCACAACCCCATAACCATATTGATTGTCAGTGAATATGGTTACTCTCCAATTTTTCCCAATTTTGCATGCTTTAATTAAAGCAATCAATTCGGCTACTTGTGATGATCTGACCTCTGGTAAATATGATGCTTCGACTATTCCAGTTAATGTACATACAGCATAAGCAGCACTTAATCCTCCCTCCTCGTGTCGCATGGATGAGCCATCTACAAATAGCTCACGATCTGCATTTTTCAAGAGTTCCTCTTGAATGTCAGGACGTGGTTTGGTGCTAAGTTCTGTCACGTCAAGACACTCATGTTCAACCTCATCTTTCACTTCTTCTTGGTAGTAAAGTGGCTGGATTGAGAACAGCACACCTCACTATCGTCACATTTTCAGCCCCCCCGATTACTCTTTCATATTTTGTTAACCCACTGGGAGTAATGTACTGCGCCCGGGTTCTGGTCAGCAAAATCACAACTGCATGGGGAACGTACACCTCGACAGGGTGTCCCATCACACTTGACTCACTCTGTTCTATGCTCACACAGGTTGCAGCTACAGCTTTCAGCCAACCAGGTAATGCACATGCCACAGGATCTAGGGTTGCAGAAAAATATGCCACTGGTCTTCTCATCAATCCATGTCTCTGTGTCAAAACTGAAAGTGTACAATTATCCCACTCATAGCAGAATAATGCAAATTCTTTTGAATAGTCCGGCATTCCTAAAGCAGGTGCTCCACACAAACAATCTCGCAACTTTCTAAAAGATCCCATACGTTTATCATCCCACTCTATGGGGTCCCTTGCTCTCTTTATGGTCATCTGTATCAGGAGTTTAGCTAGTAAAGCAAATCCTACAATCCATTGCCTACAATATCCTACAACCCCAAGAAACATTCCTATTTCTTTTTGTGTTCGAGGCAACTGCATTTGTCTTATTATTCTGATTCTTTTAGAGGTCACTCCTCTAATTCCTCTTTCTATTTGATGTCCCAAGTATTTGACCGAGTTGGGGGTGCTAGGTGGCGCACTGGTGAGATGGCCACGCTGATGTGAGGCTCCCACTAGTCTTAATCCAATCATTTATCCGGTCCAGACATATACTCAGGCGTAAAAGGAGCGGCGTTTGCAGATCCATGCCTGATGCAGCGAAAGTGTGAATTTGGTGCTCCTGCGAGACCCTGCAGGACTGCTGGTGAGGAGCATCGTTTTCACTGCGAGAAGGCCTGCTGAAGTGTGGAGCTGCCGCCGGGCTGAGCGAGACACAGGACTATGGTGCTGGCCACGAGTCGTGTGGGCCGCACCGGGTGATTACAGCGACTACAACCTGCAAACAGGGAGGTGAGAGTAAGCCCCTGCATATATAGCACAGCGATCGCCCCTATTACAAAGAAACAGGCACATTCGCATGCGTTGCTTGAGGATTACCCAAGATCGTCGCATTGTTCTTCTCATTGTCCGGGTGGCGGGTCGGCCACGGGCATGCAGTCGCAGAGACTGAAGCTTGATTCCCTGACAAAAGCGCACGTCCTAGTAATGCGCTAAATAAAGACAAATTGTGATAGCTGTCACCCACTAGAAGGGAGGTGCAGTAGTGCCCCAGGAGACAGTGGATCACTGCTGGCATTGTGGGCGCAAAAGTGTGTGAGTGCTGCGTTGTCATCGAGCCACCATATTGAATGTCAAGCGCCTGGACAGTGAGGCAGTGGGAGGCGCGCTGAAGCGTAAACAAATTGCCGCTAATAACGCTGTGAAAAGATAATGTAGCGTGCAGCTCGTGCCTACCCTGGTCCGTTTCAAAAGACAGAGCGCCTTCAGTAGCCCAGCCAGGAGATTACTGCCACCAGAAGTACGAGGTATTTGAGGCACACGGCTGTTACTGCAATTAAATTGGGACACTGCCGAGTACTACTGGATTACTTACCTGAACTAAAAATACTTCATAACGGAGGTGGTAAGCCCTCTATTCATCCTCCCACTGCATCTATAATATCCATTATGCCTGATCCTTCCATAGAAACGGGCACTAGGTGCTGGATCTAGCGCCTCTGGACAGCTGTAACACTGCATTGTGCCCAGAAGGTCTAAATAGGCGCAGTTTGGTATACAGGCTGGCTGAGAAGGGTTTCCTTGTTTAACTGAAATTCCACTTCCACGGTCTCAAAGTCATGGAACCGTAACCCATTACTTTCTCAAGATTCATATTGCATTACTCTTTGCAAGGGCAAAGCCAGGGGTCCAGAGTGAATACTTGGGCAGGCAATACCTGACAAGGGAGTTTACCTGTAAGTGCATCCTGCTACTGCTGCTCCAGGAAGAGATATATAGCAACCATATATAGCTACTATGGGGAAGACTGACACGGAACAGACCCGGCTAACTTTTGATGCAAAGAAAACTACAGCGAGGAGCAGGCACAATAATGTGCACATAATTGGCATTCCGGAAAGTACGAATACTGGCAAAATGGAGAAATATGTGGAGAAGATGTTGTTAGCGACAATCGGAGCTGAAGCTCTTTCTACACACTCATGAACGGGCTCATCGGTCCTTAGGTCCCAAACCTCCACCAGGAGCTGCACCTAGGCCCATCATCCCGCGGCTCTTGAATTACAGGGATAGGGATGTTGCCCTGAAAAAAGCCAGAGACAAGTCGTCAGCTCAGCTATGAAGGAAATTCGTTTACCTGATTTCACGGCAACCGTGCAAGAAGAGAGGTGAAAATTCTTACCGGTTAAACAGAAGTTGAGACAAGCTCAAATTGACTATGCACTTCTATCCCCGGCCCGACTGCGCATCACGCATCAAGGAAAGCAGTGGTTTTACACCAAACCGCAGCAAGTGGAAGAATTCCTGAAGCGGTTGAAACGGCAGAACTATGATTCTAAAGGGCCTGCTACCTCCTCCAGAGCTTCCTCGCCAACTACTGAATGCCACTTGAAGCGCGGAGGTGGAAAAAAAAAAAAACTCTACCCACAGGGATGGCGATGCTGCAATTCAACGGTGCCTTCAAGGAACTGATATGTGCATTCCCAGCAGCTGACCCGCGTCACCAATGAACTGACATACTGGTATGCTGGATAAATATGTCTGGGTACGCCGAACACCCTCGCTCCCTTGGGGACAGCTGATATCATCTCGCTGGCTCTGTAGAAGCGTGGGGAACCGTGCTAGCACCTAGGGGTTTCCCCACAAGGGCATTTCCCTATCACTCTGGACTACGCTACTATGTGCGCCTTGGTTATTAAATTCTCATGGGTAAGGGAGGGGGGTGGGATTGATATGTATGGCATGATTGGAATGCTTCAGTGGGAGGGGGTAGACAAGGGGATGTTTTAATATTCACTGGTATTCTTCAGATACAGCACAACAGACAAGTACACGTGATCTCAGTGCATGCTGCACACGGGACGCGAAGTATGCAAAGAGTACATTGCTATTTATTGTGTGCAGTAGACACAGATGGCTGATCAGATTACACAACAGAACTTGCACATCATCACCTGGAATGTGAGGTTGGTTAGGTGATCCACAAAAATGTCGTCAGCTACTAGCGTATTTGGATAGGCAACAGATACATATTGCCCTTCTCCAAGAAACATACTAATCCATTACACCCCATCACCTTTGCTACCAAGTGGGCAGATTATCGTGTGTTTTCCTCATACTCATCCTACGCTAGGGGCACGGCCATACTTATTAAAAGGCGTACACCTTTTTCACTGGGGGCACCCTACTTGATACAGATGGCAGATATGCTATTGCCTGGGGTCGCTTAGGCACAGACTCAGTTACGCTAGTGAGCTGTTACGGCCCAAATGTAGACACTCCCAAAATTTTTACAATGCTAGGGGGGAAGATTATGTAAATAGGCTCTACTCATATAATTTGGGGAGGGGAATTTAATATAACACTTGATCCTGCAACAGACAGATCTAACCCTGCTCCATATCACTATAATAATTCATATCACGCTATGCAGGGGATTAAGTCAGATAATGGGTTGCTAGATGCTTGGCGTCACCTTCACCCAGCTACACGAGAGGGTACACACTATACGACACATGCCAACTCTTGGGCGCGCCTTGACTATTATCGCTATCTCGGGGCCTAGGTCCCTCAATCCAAAAAGTCACTCTTCTGGCCAGAACCTATTCGGACCACTCCCCTGTTAAACTTTCACTCACTCCACCGGGATATGATAAACCACGTAGTAATTGGAGGCTGCAGCCATTATCACTCCTTGAAACGGTATTCCATAGTGAATTACGGGACGAAATCCAAGATTTTTTCCAGAGAAACAGAGGGTCGGTTGACACTTTAGAACTTATATGGGAAGCCTTCAAGGTTACGATTCGGGATTTTGTATTTCTAAACGTTATAAGGTATTACGAGACATACAAGGAACACTCCACTAGTTGGACGCAGAACTTAAGACTCTATAAGGGCAGCTGGCTATGGGGGGTGGTAGCGATGTGCAGCATGCAATTCTGGAAACGTTATCGGAGTATAAAACAACGGCCGATCGTGAAACGAAATTTAAAGGGAAATATTGGATAGCCCGATGCTATGGTGAAGGGGAGAGACCAGGCAAGGCCCTAGCTGACATTATACGGCATTCTCGTTTCTCTAACTCTGTGTTGGAAATTTTGGGTCATGGGGTGATACTACAACGCGACACCACTAACATACTTACCACCTTCACTGCCCATTATACAGCACTGTACACATTGCAGAGACGGGACTCTTTTGAATTAGATAGCTTCCTAGGAGATGTGGCGATAGGATGGCTTGGCGATGCACAGAGGGAATATCTCGGCGCCCCATTCGAAATTGATGAAATACGAGAAGCGATCATGCAGATGCAATCTGGGAAGGCCCCTGGCCTAAACGGGTTGCCTGTTGAATTTTATAAAACCTATGTAGATCTGATGGCTCCGATTTTAAAGGAGGTTTATTCGAAATGGGGGTACTCCCATCCTCCATGAGAGAGGCTCCCTCCCTCCTTAAACCTGGCAAATCACCTATTCATTGCGATTCTTATAGGCCACTATCCCTCCTTAATTGCGATACGAAAATACTTGCAAAAATACTTGCAAACCGCCTGGCTCTCCTTATGGAGAAGTTGGTGCTCCCTTATCAGGCAGGATTTGTTCTGGGCAGAGCAACTACACATAATCTACGTACCCAGTTTTCCATTCTACAGAACGTCGCTCCACAAAGGCGTTCGATTCTGTTGAATGGGATTACTTGATGGGAGTGTTGCAACGTATGGGATTTCCTCCTGTATTTCTGTCTTGGATAAAATTATTATATCGGTTGCCTACGGCCAAAGTATTAATCAATGGGTATGTATCTGATGCGATTTCCATATGTAAAGGTACGAGGCAGGGATGCCCACTCTCACCCCTACTTTTTTCACTTGCAATTGAACCATTGGCATCTAAATTGAGGCAACATCACCAAGACAAGGCACTGAGATGCTATTTGCGACATATCCTCATATCACTATATGCGGATGATATTACCCTCTGTGAGAGACCCAGAGAATAATTTGAATCCCTGTTGTGCGAATTTATCACATTTGGAAAACTCTCAGGGATCCAAATCAATTGGGGGAAGTCGCAGATTTTTCCCCTGACACAAGCAACATCTCGCTTTCCCCTGGACTTTCCCATGGAATGGTGCGATTCGGATCTCAGATATCTTGGGATAGTGGTAACCAAGGATAGGGAGGAGCTAATGCTCCTTAATTATGGTACAGCCATAGAGCGCATTAAAGACCGTGTCACGAGATGCCGATTTCTCTAGCAGGACGAGCTGCGTTGATCAAGATGGTGATCCTTCCGCAAATACTATACCTTTTCTTCAATATTCCCTACTATCCTGGTCGTCACTTTTTTCAAACATCCAGATCTGAAATGGTAAGATTAATATGGGGAGGCAAACAGCCACGCTTGCAATGGCAAATACTCATACAACCATATGCACAGGGGGGCTTTGATATCCCAGATTTTGAATTGTACTATACGTGCGCACAGGCTCATTATGCTTTTTACTGGGTTCATCCTCCACGGTATATGCCACTGGTCGCAGCGGAACACTGGCTAGCGGATCCCATCCCACTGAATGGTGTATTGTACACACCACCCGAACATGAGACAGTGGACCTACAACAATCACATGTACAGTAAATGCTTGGCACCGTATCCTACTGCTTCTCCAATGCCCAATGCTATACTCGGCGTTGCTTCCGCTCTCATATCATCCCCGTATGCCATTGCTGCAAGAAACAGGGTTCCACAGACTCTGTGAGCAGGCTCACATTACCACATGGGGAGATCTTTATCAAAATGGGGAATTTCGGCCATCAGAGTCCCTTTTCTAGAAAATGCAACCCTCTTCATTGGACATATTTCTTTACGTCCGACTCTGCCAGGGAATACGATCAATTACCCCAGATTTCCCTCACGAACCTACTGCACTTGCTCCCCTACATGCAATGATTCATAGGACATCGCCGGAACATCTGATTTCTACACTTTATCACACAATTTATACTCAACGACCAGCACCTCCCAGCTCCTCCCGTGCGAAGTGGAGCTTGGAATTAGGGCAGGAAATAACAGATGATCAGTGGTCTTACTCTTGCTTGCAAATGAAGCAGATCTCTGCTAGTAGTAGATTGCGGGTCACGCATTATAAATTCCTACAACGTCTATATTATACGCCTGTCAAAATGTTCCGCTTTAAATTGCGAAATACGGATTGCTGTGAGAGATGTGACAGACTGAGTGCAGACTTCTTGCACTTGTCATGGGAATGCCCACGAGTGAGTGAATATTGGGCTCAGGTTTTCGATGCACTAGATCAGATGGTGCCCCTTACTGTAAACCGTGCACCTTTACTGGTGTTGTTAGGATACACTAAATCCATACCCAGGTCATGTTGCAAATATCTAGCAATAGCATTGTTGTTAGCTAAACGCAGAGTTGTGTGCAGGTGGGGTAGAGGAAGGGCGCCCAAATTTAAGGAATGGCTAACCGATCTGGTATACTGCCAAGACCAACTGACTCTGTATTCTGAGACGCTGCGTCGTGCCTCCAGGCAAAAGGATATATGGAGTCCGCTGCAAAGCTACCTTCTAGTGCACTCATCAGACTCTCAAGTGGATATGCCACAGACACTGCTGTAGTGTGGAACAGCATATTATGCTAAGATATATCTGTCACCTTCTCCATTCCATAAATGTCTGATTATTGTATTGAACCCAGTGAGAGATGTGTAAGATTTCACTTATATGTTGTAAAGGCCAATGACGATATAAGATGAGAAATAGCGACCCCTGATATGTTTACTTGTCTGTCCAGGAGTACTGTATCTTTACCCATGACAGACACTTGTTTTTAGATATGAGTAGAGCAATCAATGTACCCATCTGTTGCAATGTGCACATAAAGCACCCAATTAGGCTTTGTACCATATATTTCCCTGTGTGGATCTGTAATTGATTTTTTTTACCACTGTAATATGTATGTTGAATGTCGCTGTGAATTATACCTGTTATGTATTCATACTTTAAAAGCGCAAAAATAAAAGACATTTTTTTTTAAAGTATTTGACTGAGTTCTTGCAAAACTGAAGTTTTTCGGGGGACACTTTGTGCCTACCTTTTGCCAAGTGATTCAGCAATGCAATTGAATCAGTGACACAGTCATCTCGAGTGTTCGACGCTACCAACAGGTCATCAATACAATGCACCAGGACTGACTCTCTGGGCAACACAAGAGATTCGAGGCTTCTTTTAAGAATCTGATTAAAGATTGAAGGACTTTCAGTGTACCCTTGAGGTAGCCGATTCCACACGTAAACTTGCTCATCGAATGTAAACGAAAATAAAAACTGGCTATCTGGATGCAATGGAATAGAAAATAATGCATGGCATAAATCGATTACTGTGAACCAACCTGCTTTCCATGGTATCTGATAAAGAATCACAGCTGGGTTGGGCACTACTGGACAGCATGGTACAACAATCTTATTAATTGTCCTAAGCTCTTGAACCACTCTATACTTCCCATTAGGTTTCTTAATGCAATTATAGGTGAGTTACAAGGGCTACTCAAATCAAATCAAAAAACTTTATTCGATCATTGATTAATAATCATAAAAGTACATACATACATAAGTAATAAAACATGAGGGTACAGCAGGTTTTAAGTTAATCACATATCAAAAGAGGGTGCTTTTCCTCAAGCGTATCGATTTTAAAATATATACAGCAGTAAAAAAACAGATGTCCTGTGAATTAAGTCCAAATAAAAGCCCCATGGCCGATACAATAGTGGATACATTATATTTTTTGAAAAGCGGTTTCAGATATACTTTTCGAAGGTGGAGATAAAGAGGGCATAACAATAAAAAATGCTCCGTACTTTGCTTTGTGGTCCCATCACACGGACAGGGGGCAGTAGTATAGGTCTTCATTACAGGATACGCAACAAGCAAATGAACAATCCCCATCCGTAATCTTGTCAATACATATTGGTGGGATCGGATAGTAACCAATTTAAGGTATCCTGAAAGCCCCATTTCTTCCTTAGTGTATCTGTCGTAAAAAACATGTGAGGAGAACTGAGCAGTAGCTGCGTTACGCTTCACCATGCTAACCCTCAGAAATTCATGTTTAATCTCACTCTTCGGGATATCTAAAACACAAGAAGGGTTATCACGCACCGTGAGATTAAAAACATCATTAAATGTTCGGATAATATAGTTAAGCCAGGGGATGCGGGAACATTTGTCCATGTGAAGACAATCTAAAATAATCTTTCTTGTAAAACCAGTCTGTTCCTTAGCCCATATAGATCTCCATACTAACAGGGGTCTTAATCTGATCAAGTCAGATAGATGTTCTAGACCAACCTCCTGATGGATCAGCTTTGTTGAGGCAGAAGATGGTAAACACAGGAGTTTTTTGACAAATTTGTTTTCCTCAACCTGGAGCATGTTGTTATTACAATGGCCCCACACTCCTGAACCATATAGGGCCAGAGCAACACATTTATGGCGATATAGGTACAACATGTCTGGTATCCGTCTTGAGCCTAACTTGGATGCAAACCTAAATATGCCAAAAGAACACTTGGCCATTTTGGCTCTTACATTAATCATTTCAGGTGTCCACATCCCCCCACTGTTAAAAGTGATACCCAGATAACAGAATTTGTCCACCACTTTTATAGTTTGGTCCATAACTGTGAAGGGCCTTAAGTTTTTAATTTTCTTCCCACAGGGCATTATAAAAGTTTTCGAATTATTAATTTTTAATTTTCTCCCATTAATAAAATCTGCAAATTTATTCATAAGTTTTTGCAACCCTAGAGGGGTTTGTGAGAGCAGAACCGCGTCATCCGCGTAAAGCAATATTGGGATGGAAAGGCCGCCAGCAGTTGGTGCATCTGCACTGATGGTCCGTAGTTCCGACTCGATTGCATTAATAAAAAGGGAGAAAAGAAGAGGTGCAAGGACGCATCCCTGCCTAATTCCAGAACCTACTTTAATACTGGGTGTACACTCCCCCGATTGCCCGTATCGTATCTTAGCCGTCAGATTCCTATAAAGTTGGGCCAAGAAATAGATAATATCCTGTGGAGCACCCATGTCCAACAAGGTTGACCACAGAAGGCCATGGTCAACCAAGTCAAAGGCACTGGTCAGGTCGGCAAAGCAAAGAAACAACGAGCCTTGTTTAGCCTGTGTATATTTGCATATAATAAGGTCTAAATTAATGCACTGTTCTATGGTGCCTAACCCCTTGAGGAATCCGTACTGAGAATCCGCAAGGATCCCTTTATCTTCTACCCATTCCTCCAGGCGACTCAGTAATACCCTACTCATAATTTTTAGGGAAGCAGTGAGGAGAGAAATCGGGCGGTAGTTTTTTGCCTCATCCCCCTCCCCTTTTTTATACACCGGGATAATGATTGATTCCCCCCAAGTCTGTGGGGCCGCAATCATTGCAGCAGCATTAAAAACCTTTGTTAACAATGGGCTCCATATGGAAATCTCGGCTTTATAAAGGTCAACGGGTACCCCATCAGGGCCCGGCGCCTTTCCCCCCTTACTGACCCGGATGGCAGCATCCACCTCAGAGACTGTGATATTAAGAGGTATGGGGATAAAAGCCAGGGTTTCCCTATCCCCCCCTACAGCTAGTCCTTCGGGGTTAAAAATACTAGTAAAATGAGCCACCCATTGTTCCTCAGATACCTGGGCAGACATTACCGGGACTTCTTCATTTTGGAGGAAGGGACTATTGACAGTGGACCAGAAAAGCTTGGTATCCTTAAGATCCACTGCCTTAGTCAGGTTGTTCCAGGCCTCTTCCCTTAGTTCCTGTTTCCTATCCCTCAGATGAATTGAGTATTCCCTTCTGAGGGTTTTAACTGCTTCCTTATCTCTGGGTTTACCCTTAAGAGCAACTTTGAGTCTTTGTAAGGATTTAGTACATTCCCTGTTAAACCATCCCCCGTTAATCCTAGGGCCCTTTGGTTTTCTTCCAGTTAAGATTTCTGCAATGTTTTTATTAATGATGTTGAAACTAGCTAGAATATCAGCATTATCCTTTTCGGGTTCGAGACAGCATTCCACCTCATCTATACAAGTAGACACAATGGTACATAGTAAATGTTCCTCATTTTGCCTACCCCATTTAATTCTAGGGCCATTGGGTCTATGTGGAACTACATCTGTCACTGCACCATGTAACGCCTTTACTTTATCCCCCCACAAGGAGAGATACATTGTTAGACAGTTATGATCGCTTAGGGCTGGGTCTACTATTACGGGTAAGGAACACAAAGCTGTAATACTGGAGGAGACAATGAGGTAGTCGATAACCGTGGCACAATTCCTACCAATAAAGGTCGGTACCGAATTGCCCTCACTGTCTACGCCAGGTAACATAATGCATAAATCCATTTTAAGCATAAGAGTGTTTAAGGATTCCCCATAAACCGAATGTAAAAAATGGGTCTGATCTTCCCCCACCTCATCCCCATGCCCACACACCCTTTTGCCAACAAATGGGCACATGTGAATGTTGAAATCTCCGCCCCACAAAATATCAAAAGACACATCACTGCGCCCATATAACCTTTCCACCTCCGCTTCAAGTTCATCAACCATATCTGTTTTTGAGTGGTTAAAGACATTGTTGTAGTGGTTTATAACTAAAACATTTCGCCCATTCCTGTGTTGTAACCACAACAACTGAGAGTGCAGACCGACGGTCCGGTGGATTTTTACTCGAACCGGTAACCTCACAGAGAGCAATATCACCATTCCACCACTGGCTCTCCCCATGTTGGATGGCTGAGCATGGCAATTATAGGCAACATACCCATCAAGATAGACATCTTCGGCCGCCCAAGTCTCCTGGAGACACAAGATGTCAAATTGGGTTATAAATTCTAACCATCCTAGACGATCTATCTTGTTATTCCACCCAGCAATATTCCAACTCGCCATCTTATATCCCCGTTCTGTTAGACTAACAGCCTCAATAGATGGTGGGGGTAAGGTGTGGACATGGGTTACTTCCCCTGGCACGGGGTCTTCAGATAGTCAGGTCGGACTTGTACTTCCATTGGCCGGGGTAGGAGTATCTGAGTTACGGTGAAGCTGCCCAGAATTACGTGTATTACCCCCAGAGCTACAAGTAGCATTGTACCCATTGGGTGGGTTAATATCAGTTGAGCCTTTTTCCCCCGTGCCTACACCCGTGTCTCCCCCTGTGTCTCCACAGGATTCCTTATCCCCCTCCCCTGTGGCTCGATGGCATCAGTCACAGTCTTCCAGGCCACTAAACACGTCAAACCTGTTGGTGGTATCTAGGGGTGTAAAAGGTTTGAGATGATCCATTCTCCTGTGTGTTAGGGAGTTGTACCTTGGGCCTATAGTATTCCACCCATACAGATCTACAGCTATAGGTGGTTGCTTGTCGTTAAATATAGGGCCGTTATTGTAGACAGGTGGACGATATGGGTTTGAGAGCATTTGCCTCAATAACGGGGGCGGGGGGGCTCGCTGTGATTGATGATTAGGTGGGAACACCACTGAGCGAGGATAAAAATATGTTAGGGGGCGGGGGGTAATAGATTTACTACCATGGTCAGACGGCCAGTTAAGTATAAAATGGACGGCATTCTGATCTCTAAAATTAATGACCACTATGTCTCCCTCAATATCTTTAGGTCTTCCTCCCAGCCAAGGAAGGCGGCGGACATGGACAATTTCTCCATTGATATTATTTGCAATAGGTCTGTGTAGACTTAACCAATGCGATATTTTATTTTTCAACTGGGCAAAGCCCTCCCGTTTGTTCTTCTCCAGCTCTGGTACCCCAGTAAGGACTACTACAAAGGGTACAGCTTCTGGTGGAAGTTCTGGAAGGGGGCCCTTGTTATAATTACCTCGAGCCGGCCGCTCGTTTCCTCTCTCTCTATTTTTATTCCCTGGGGCTTGACCAAGATTATTCCGCTGTCCATTAGACGTTACAGCCAGGGACAATGTGGGTTTACTGTTAGGTCCAACAGGGTTACTCCCTGATGTACTTCCACTCATATTATTTGAGGATTGAGGCAGAATGGTAGTCTGAACAGGGGTAGGTATAGTAGTTATAGCAAAAATACCTGATGAAGAGGGTAAAATTGGGGTTTGTATAGGCGGATTAGGCAACACTTTATTAGTCACTATCTTGGTTCCCAGTTCATGTTCTATCTTCCCAAGTCTGTCTTCTAATTTACTAAGTCTATCTACGATAGCCAGAGTATAGGTCCTCATTATAGACTCTATGCTATCGATCAAGGCCCTGTTTGAAGGTTCCTGTAACGTCACCACCGTGGGGGGGCTGTCGGCGGTAGAGATGACAGGGTCGGTAAGGGGAGTTACACATGGATGCGTAGGTGATTTAACTATCCTTCCTTTATCTGTTACTTTAACCCGTCCTCCCCTAGTACTGTCGTCCTTTTTAATGCCAAAGTCTGCATGATTAATTTTCCTCTTTGGAAGGTCAGATTTTTTACGCCTTTTTGTCGGAGGAGGGCCATAGATTTTAACTGGCGTGACTTTTTTTGCCCTACTTTTAACTACTTTTGTTTGTTTAGGGATAGGGGTAATTTGTGCTTTGGTTATAACAATAGATTTGGTTGTACTGGGAGTGGTAACAATGGTTGACAATTTACTAGTAGTGCCTAAGGGTTCAAATTCGCTCGTAGGTGTTCCCTCTCTAAATATTAGAGGGATGCTGTCCTGCGAGGGGGTGCAGATATTTTCAGTAAGAGTTCCGTCCCCCGTAGAGCTAATTAACACTGGTGACACCGGGAATGGTCTATTCTTTAGGCTTTCAACCGACCGCCGTCGCTCAGCCCGAAGTTCTTCAAGGGTGGGGGTAGTTGGAGAATCCAAGAGAGTTTTCTTAAAGTAATTATCTAATTTCCCATTTATCAAACTCACCGGCTTCTCAGGGCCAGGCAACTCCGGGGTTAGTATTTCGATTGACATAATGATTGGTAATATAATGTACCCCCCATGCACTTACACAATAGTCCTAGTCTGTTCAGTAATCGACCAGGGATTCTGGCCCAGTCCAGTCTCTGTGGGTCTATGAGGGTCCGCCCTTAGTCCGGGCTTTGTCCCGGGTGATGTCCCGCACACGCGTCCCGCTGACGCGTAATGACTTCAGGTCTTATGCTGACTGTGGATAGAGGGGGTGGAGTCACGGGAAGAGGCGGCAGGTGTGCTCGATGGGACACGCACAGCCTGCTGGGCCTCGCAGTCCCGTCTTCCTGCACAGCAGCTCCCCACTCAATTTCCAATGCCCAACGGGGCTCCAGAAGACAGCAGGCAAAACGGATCAAAGACTCCTCTGCGAGCGGCGCCCGCGAAGCGGGGGCCGCGAGGGGTTATCAGCGGTCAGCAGGTCAGCAGGGGGCGGAGTCACGGGTCAGCAGGGGGCGGAGTCACGGGAAGAGGCGGCAGGTGTGCTCGATGGGACACGCACAGCCTGCTGGGCCTCGCAGTCCCGTCTTCCTGCACAGCAGCTCCCCACTCAATTTCCAATGCCCAACGGGGCTCCAGAAGACAGCAGGCAAAACGGATCAAAGACTCCTCTGCGAGCGGCTCCCGCGAAGCGGAGGCCGCGAGGGGTTATCAGCGGTCAGCAGGTCAGCAGGGGGCGGAGTCACGGGTCAGCAGGGGGCGGAGTCACGGGAAGAGGCGGCAGGTGTGCTCGATGGGACACGCACAGCCTGCTGGGCCTCGCAGTCCCGTCTTCCTGCACAGCAGCTCCCCACTCAATTTCCAATGCCCAACGGGGCTCCAGAAGACAGCAGGCAAAACGGATCAAAGACTCCTCTGCGAGCGGCACCCCGGCTACTCATTATTTCCTTCAGGATGCCTTGTTCGACTAATCGCTCAATCTCTGCTGCAACACCTGCCTTTACTTCTGGACTCATTTTGTATTGTCGGGTATTCGGATAAACAGCACCTTCTTTCACTGTCATTTTTACAGGATCCACATTTAACATCAGTCCTATTTCTTTTCCAGTAAAATCCCATATCTCTGCATTTACAGTCAGTTTGACTTCGGCAGGTAATTCATTTTGGGTCACCATCGAACATAATTCATTTATTTCTATTCCATGTTTAGCTAACATGAACTTGTAAATTCCATCTTCATCTGGGGTTTGTATTGTGACACCATCCGGTGTGCAAAATATAGTGCAATTCATTTTGCACAACAAGTCTCTTCCAAGCAAGTTTACAGGGCTTGAGACACAGACCAAAAACTTATGCATTTCGTTAAAGTTTCCAATTCGCACTTCCATTGGTTCTATGATAGGGGTTCTAATCTGTTTGTTCGAAACACCTACGACTTGGATGGCTTCACCCTAGAGGGGCAGGTTAGGAATGTCTGCTGTTCTCACAGTAGACCTGGTAGCCCCAGTATCCAACAAGAAAGGGATATAATTTCCTTCCACTTTACCTTCTACATATGGACCTGACTGATCTACCGGTAGGGATGCGCCGAGTCCTCTCCCCTTCCTCCCCCCTCAGGCACCGTCATTCCTGCTCATAATCAATTAGTAGATCCTGCAAAAGAAACTGCGATGTTACAAAATTTTTCTTACCACTTCCTTCTGGGAATCCGGCGTCCACACTGTACTTGGCTTGACTCACAAAATTTGATATAGGGGCAGGTGGCAATTGACTCTGAAGATCTATACCCTGTTGCTGATGACTCATTAACACCTCATTCTGCGTCTGTGGATTTAAATTTTGATTCGGGCCATTATTAACTTGTACAACTTTACTCTCGTTCTTCCAATGCCCCAACTTCCCGCACCCATGACAGGAAAACCTTTTCTTTGCCTCTTCCCGATTCAACCTTCCCCGTGGTTTCCCCCATTATTGTCACCTTGACCTTGTACTCTTCCTTGATTTTCTGACTGTTTATTCAATTGAAGCTCTTGCTGTTCAGCTAATTTTACTTGTGCCCACATTTCTTTTTCTTCTAAGGCTTTTCATTTGTTATCAATTTCATATTTCATATTTTAAAATCTCATCAATGGGTTTTGATTGCCAACACAACATGTGCTGCTTAATCATTTGCTATATATCCAATCTGAACCCTGTCACAAATCTATACACAAAATGAGACATGTCTATATATATATTAAAAGGGGTAGGACTGAATACCGAAGCCTAAGGAACTTTTCAGTATAGCGAGTTACCTGCAGAGGTAAAAGGAGGGAGGAAGACTGATTGTGTGCAATTACAGATAAAGGACTTAAACCAAGATAAGGCCCGCCCAGTTATGACAAAGCCCCACAGTCTTTCCAGCAGAACCGCATGGGAGACCATATCAAGAGCTGCTGAAAGATCTAGCAGCACCAGCATAACTGGGGAATTTTGGTCCAGATTCCTTTTAATATGCTCAGAGACCTTGAGAAGAGTGGTCTCAGTACTGTAACTGCTTCAAAAACCAGATAGCTATGCTATTCATGTAGTAAAAGGTTTTCCTTCAGGAAGGAAGGAAGCTGCTTGTTGACATTTTTTTGCACTAGCGTTGCCATAGTAGGTAGCAGTGAAATAGGCTGGGAATTGCTAAGGATCTTAGGGTCAGCTGACAGTTTTCCAAGTTAAGGAAATAGCATGGCCCGCTTTCAAACAGAGGGGCCAGTGCCTGAGCCACAGATTCTTTTTAAACACACAACAAATCCCACTGCCATTTGAAAGAATTCTTAAGTGTTCTCCATTGTCAAAGATGATATGTCCAAATCACTGACCACCAAATGATAAACTCATTACAGTCACATACCATGAGGCAAAGATGTTTTTAATGAATTATCGTCTTTGGTCAGCGCCTCTTTCTTTCTCACTGTCCTTGCTGTTGCACACCCCCAACACTAAACTCCCACTGGTAATCATCATTTAGAATGAATAGCATGTTTCTCCACAGGGCAAAGTTGCATAGAAACATGCATCAGAGCACTATAATCATGCATACCTTTCCAAAAGAGTAGAGGAGGGTCCCTCTGGTCTAGGTCATGCACCTAAACTGAGAATTCAGGAATGCCTAGATGCGCCTCCTCATCACACACGGACCTCATTGAAATAGACTTTCCCTGGCATTGTTTGATTCTTTACAGGCCAATAGCCATGTATTATTAGGATGCCTGTAGTCAGCTGAAAAACATAAACAGAAAAACAAAGGGGATTCTTTACGAGGAGCTTACACTACCAATGGGTTCAAATTTTTAGACGCTATGGTGCCGATTCCGATCCTGGAAAAACCGGGTATGAACCGCCGGTCAGAGCGTTTTCTCCGTCCGACTCGTACCCGGGAAAAAAACATTACAAACATGGAAGTACGATTCGCACGGAAACACCATTTCCGTACGAGTCGTACAAAACACCGACCGACGAAAATATACATACAAATGTGATCCGGGGAAAGCGCCGACGTGACGTCGGGACGCTTTCAGGCAGCGTTTCACGAACCAGGAAGTACGATTCGAACCGACAGCAGTCCGGACGGCAATATTTTTACGGCACCCAAAAAGTGCCGGAAATGCAAAGTACGCCGCGAAACGACCAGATTAGGGGGCCCGGTACACGCCGAACAACCCCCCAGCCCCCGTGAGTACGTGCCGAACCCCCCCCAGCCCCCGTGAGTACGCGCCGAACCCCCCCGTGTATGTACACCCGTGTACGTACGAGTCGTACCCCCACCCGTGTATGTACACCCATGTACGTACGAGTCGTACCTCCCCCGTGTATGTACACCCGTGTACGTACGAGTCGTACCCCCACCCGTGTATGTACGGTGCGTACCCCCAGCGCTACGCACTGGGGGTATGCACCGTACATACACGGGGGGTACAACTCTTACGTACATGGGTGTACATACACGGGGGTACGACTCGTACGTACACGGGTGTACATACACGGGGGGTACGACTCGTACGTACACAGGTGTACATACACGGGTGGGGGTTCGGCGCGTTCTCACGGGGGCTTGGGGGGGTTCGGCGCATACTCACAGGGGCTGGGGGGGGTCGACGCGTATGCGGGCAAATGTCTCCATGGTTGCTATGGGAGTTCGGTCCGTACGGTGCATTTTCCATACGGTTGTAACATCGGACGCACGGGACGGATCGTACTTGCGCGCTCGGACTTCACTTTTCACATTTGTACGTAAAATCGTCCGGGGATGTGTCAGACACTTTTTCCAACCCGAGGCCTTGTGGGGAAATTTTCCGAATGCGATTCGTATGGACTTTTTCCCATACGAATCGTACTTGGCAGTTTGTACGCTACTTGTACGATTCGTACGGTAAAAAGACCGGATACGAGTCGTACGGGGAAAATTTTTCCAGGATCGGAATCGGCACCTATATGGGGACATTACTGTGGCTGAAGGCCAGCTGAAAGTGAAAAGACAGGACAACTGTCAACACTTTTGCTAACTGTTCAGTTACAAACAGGTCAGAAGGCTGGCATCAACATCAAAGCGTCAGAACTTATGCACTGTACATTTTTTTTGTGTTGTATGTCACTTGCGCTTTGCACACTTCCAGTGTACCGGTAAGAAACCATGCTTGAGTAGGAAAGGTAGGCCTCTAGTAACAAAGGTGACACTTTTCTAACTAAGGTGACTTTTATTAGAAAATGTGACTCTCTTGTAGGAAAAGTCATGCTTTACCACTAAACCTGATGCTTTAGTAGAAAAGGTGAGACTCTAGTAGGAAAGGTGACACCTTTCTAGGAAATGCAATTTTTAGTAGAAAATGTGATGCTTTTGTAGGGAAAGTGACACTTTACTACAAAACGTGACACTTGAGTGGAAAGAGCGTTGAGCGAAAACCATTGATCAACGCCTCACTGTCAAAAACAATGCAATGGGCATAGTCTAACTTGCAACGTAGCTATTTCTCAAGTTAAAGCAAAGCTTTAGTAGAAAACATGACCGATACATCGGAAATGCGATTCATCTACTTGAGAAATCATGCAATGGCTCAGCCATGCTGCAAACCAGGAAGTGTGAAGTTCATTTCACTTACTGTATTTATGTCTGTGCTGGCTGGTGGAGGTGTTTGTTGTTTACTGGAGAGTTTGGTGCTATTTGTTGGTGTTGTTGGTGTTTGTCTTGTCCCTGTTGTGTCCCAAAACTGTCACAATTGTCCTGTAATTGTACTTTGTGTTATTTTGTGGAGTGTATTGTGGGGTGTTTTACTCAATAGGGGTTAATAGTTCTATGGGTAGAGGGAATGGATGGTGTTTTTGTGGTTGGGATTAGACCAGTGGGGGTGGGGAGATGTCTGGCAGAGGCAAGGCCATGAACCCGATGGAAGAGGAGTCTGGGGGCCTGCTTTGGCTGTTGGCCAAGCACTTGACCACTCCATGAAAGGCGGCAGCGGTGGGAGAAGTGGTGGTATCAGATGAGCAGAGTGTTTGGTGCTGAGTGGACTGTCCACCAAGACAAGCAACGGTGGGCAAATATCATCAGCCAGGAGCAGGAGCTACTGGATGACCTGGGGATAGAAGTTGGTGGGATGATCAGTAAGTTACTATATACCATGAGCTTGTAGCTGTGCGGCTGTATCAAGATGCTCTTAATGGTTTATGGTCCAGATATGTATATAGGTTACTATGGCATGATAGGGGCTACCTCCCTTACCTAAACTAAACATGCCACAGGGGCCTATTCATAGGGAAATTACATTAGCCAAAACAGATCATGCCGTGCAGGGGAGGCCCATACGTGATGTGGGACCCATCCCGCCCTGTGCAGGGAGTTCTGTCACCCAGCCTGCTAGGTCATAACTGACTCTGAACTGTGTTGGCCACCCAACATGTATGTTGCAGGGGAGCACACTCACATGCCATCAGGCCACAGGTTGGACAGGGTGTTTGGTTTCCCCCAAATTTTTACATATGTGTCTATTTTACATACAAACATCATCATTCCTTTATAATTCTGTATTGGCCTTGATTGGTCATTGGTTATTTACAGTGCACTGGTCACATGTAAGGACCTAAGTGAAGGTGACCAACAAGCATGGGTACTGTCTGATGTTTATAGCATGCTAAAGTGTATGTATGAACTTGAGAAGATCCCAGCATTGTCATACTATGCAGAGTGTGGTAATTCAAATTGTACTGTTCACATGGGTATCAGATCCTATCACCCTTGCATCATGTTGCAAGCTAGGCTGGTCTTGTAACTTGTCTGCACTCTGTGCACCTCATATGCTAGGTGCCTGCTATCATCTGAATACACTGCAACATGGCATACATATGTCCATCATGAGGGTATTCCAAATGTGCCTTATGCTACAAATCCAATGCACAGACAATACCAAGCATTTATGACAGCAATGTACTGTTTCCTATGTACACATAGTGTGCATGATCAGCATTCACATAGCTATGTCCCATGGGTTTTGTCTTGTAGGTGGACCAAACCCATGCACCATTAGTGAAGTGGTAACATTTTGGGATCCCAATGCTACTGATGAGTGTCACCTCATGGTTTCTGTGATCTGTAAGAATTGGGTGTGTTTTCTGAAATGGTTTGCACTGAGATGTGTAAGGGACATCATCACTCTGTGGAAACAAGCTGCACCTTACATGTGGATTTACTACAGAAGTAGGACAAAGTTGCATGTGGAATCAATCACAATGTATGCAGGCCTACATGATTGATGCCTCTTAATATGCAGTGCTAATGTTGTGGCAGCTATGGTATGGGTACGTATTGCACACTTACCATAACCTGCCCCAAAACCTACTGACGGTAATTAGTTCTAATGTATATCTTCCATACAATGGACCAAAATTGGCAACATGTTACCCCCAAATATGTGACACAAATATTGCATGGTATAGGCTGTGAATTCCCTGACACAGTATGTTTGCCCAAGTCCAAATATGAGCAGGACACAGGTGTGGTTGGAGTGTAACACATATCCCAGACTAAACTTCCAATAGTCAACAGCACATCAAGTGTTGACATTTGCGCAATGAACATTTTACCAAAATATGTGTCCTCATATTGTGTGTTCACATCATACTAAGCACATGCCTGTGGATTATTATCCTTTACCCTGCCAACATTGGTACAGTCTAAATGATTGAAGGCATGTCAGACATTCATGCCATTCAAACAGCATACTGTTTGGCGTTCCATACTTGCCCCTGTAATACAGTGTCCAGCCAAGGTTTGGACTCCAATGGACTTGGGTGACCATGTGAGCAGGCTCACCATACCAAAACATGATAACATTCTAGTATAGATGCTGCATATGAATTTGTGAGGTTTCATAGTTACCATGTATTATTCAAGATAGCATAACCAGTGGGCAAGTCACAAATCCCCATTTATTGCATTGAGTGCATAAATCCGTTGTCAATGCCAATTAGCATACATTCATCATGATATGTGGCAACTGCCATCCTGCATCATGGGTACCAATGCAAACCTCTGAGTACTGCATACCAGTGACATGTGGGATGGGGTGCCAGAGGAGAGACTGACAAATTGGTATGGTTATACAAAGTTGTGATGAAACTCAATGTGAACATGGAATTGGAGGGAAGAACTTCTATCTGACTGGGGATGCTTCCTTGACTGCCTTGATGTGCCTGATATCACGCGGCCAGCACAGGGTGACTCAAAGCCCCAGGAGACGTCTGACTCCCAGGAGGGAGGGAGGAGCCACAGACACGCTTTTAAGCACCCCGCTCTTTCTGCGGCGTGGGACGCTTCCTTGACTACCTTGCTGTGCCTGACATTGCACTTCCAGTGCAGGGGGACTCCAAGCCCCAGGAGACATCTGACTCCCAGGAGGGACGGAGGAGCCACAGACATGATCTTAAGTGCCCCGCTCTTCCCGCGGCACGGGATGCGCACGGGCCAAGAGCAGGCTCTTCCTTGCTAGTCATTGCCAGGCATAAGCAGGACAGGGCCACCCCCCTTGTTTTTACTACCAGAATCGTGCAGGCCAACAAAAGCCGCTTCGAGAGGTACTGTGTGTCTTGTTTCAAATTTCCCTTCATTTGCTGCCAATACCTGATCATCACGTGTGACCACTCTGCTGACTTTGTGGGTTTTGCTTTCACCAGACCGCCGGGGACTATCTCCTTATTTCACTTTGTTTAGATCGTTTGTGACCTGTTGTTGAAGGGCACAGGCCCACCTTTGGTCAGTATCTTGGTTATTCATGGTATTAGCGGTGTCGTTTTTTTCGAGGGTGTATTATGGAGAAAAGGAAAACCTTGGAAGGTGCAGGAGAAAGTGGGGGAAACTGAGTAGTAAAAGGGAAAAGAGCTAGGAAGACCCTTAAACACCCTAGCAGCAATTGCGTTCTTGGCCGGATAGACACCTTGATCAATGAATGTGAGGTCATCTAAGAGGGTACTCAGACTGTGCCCCTAACTTCAGGCTATCTAGCCGACAGACCTCACCTAAGCCCAAGGCCAAACTGCCCTCCTGCTATTCCAGCAATGTTTCAAAAACAACCCCCAAAGAGGGCTCCCATAGATCTAAAAATGTCAGTACCAATTACCCAGGGAACACCCCAATCCTCCACTACCTTCATCGCCAGCACTGGTATAAGCACTCCTCATCTTGAGCCTACAATCCACTGTGCAAATGGATTTTCACCTCTCCTGGATCTCAGCGATGAACATAACGATAATGAGTATGTGCTGCCATCCCCCGGGCTGGTGTGCGACACCGCGACGACCAGTACAGAAAACAAAAAAGAATCCCGGGACACTCACCTTACTATTAACACACTCAGAACAGAGATTGGCTCAATGAAAACTATGATTGAAGGTCTTACCACCCTAGTTAAAACATTACTGAAGGCAGCTCTGTCTCGCACACAATATGACATTCTTTCATACAGCCATTATTCGAATCACATCCACAATGACTTGACGTCACCAGAACCAGCACCTCCTAGAAATGGACACATCTTTCATGGCCCCAACCCACACCATCTGGCCACTCCTGCCACTCCCACCCACAAGCAAGTCCGAAGTGACTCGTTAGCTAGGAGAAAGAATAGTCTGGACAGCTCCATTCAATATAAGCTTAAGAGTCTAGCAGCCCCACAGAACCATGTAAATAGTGACAGGGTCGTACAACCATGGCAAGTCCAACCCCATATTCGTGGAAGTTGAGATAAGCTGTATTACTTAGCCACTGCAGCTATCACCAACTTATCGCAATCCAAAACAATCTACATGACCAATGTCCCGAAAATTAATATGAAGCATGTCTATGAGAGCGAACATTCTTTGATAAACAAGGTGACCCACTGCATTAGTCATGTTGGGGGTTGCCGATCAGTGATCAGAGGCGATATCCACAGAGCACGGATGTGTTCCTCTCCAACACATAACTGGATAACATTGAGATCACCTTAAAGGGAACTGAGATGGCGGAAAACTTCCTTGCTCTAGAATTTCGTACTTGCGCCCGTAATTGGTCCTCCATTCAATCAGGCATCTTCCCACACATGAGCAGGGTAGGACACCAGCCTTACACCCACTACCATATTTGGCAGGTACCTCCTCACTTGAGAAAAATGACCTACAACAGGACTCGGCTCTTTATCATTCTGACCTACTGTGGGCAGCACCTAGTACCAACCACATAGCTAGCTCCCTTGTCATTCCGACTTCTCCCAACCTCCCAAACCACATCAGAGATAGCTCAGCTCTCAGAGCCAGGCCAGCCCGAGCAGATCTTCCATTCCTATATGTGAAAAGCAAGCCTCTAGCACTCCTGTGCATTCAGCCTTGCAAACATCAA
This sequence comes from Triturus cristatus, assembly GCF_964204655.1. NCBI lineage: Eukaryota > Metazoa > Chordata > Amphibia > Caudata > Salamandridae > Triturus > Triturus cristatus. The sequence continues at coordinate 722,421,811 of NC_140588.1, forward strand.
TCTATTTGCCAACTAACACCCACACTCCTACACAAAGCACCACTACCGGCCCTATAGACCATCAACAACTGAAGATTGTGTCGGGCCTAAACAGTAAAATCCCACTCCCTCATTGGAACCAACAAGTGGAGGGCTTTGATGTATGCATCTTCCAGGAGACATGGAGCTTGGTCCCATTATATAAAGCTGGCTATAATTGCTTCCACTCACCCGCAACGTCCATTGGAACAGGGCGCCCTTCTGGGGGTCTGATTGTTTGGATAAACATCACCCTTGACTGTTGAATCATTTTCCAAACAAGCTCAAGCCCAGACATTCTATGGTTAAGTATTAGGGGGCTTAGGGGTGGACCCACAGTCAAACTTTTTAATATATGCGTGAAAGGGACAAAAGGAGGCAGGCCTTCAGTCACCCTCTCAGCATTAGATGAATGCCTAGCTAATTGCTCACCACATGCAAGAGTGATAGTTGCAGGAGACTTTAATTGTACTTTTGAGCCCTTGGTCATAGAACACCTACAGAGAATAGAAGATCAAGACAGCATATGGTCAGTCCCCCAACTCGACCTACCCCTACTCAAGAGTTGGTCACAACAGGTAATCCAACTTAACGCCATTACTATGGAGTACGGGCTAAGGGAAGCCAATGGCATGTCACTATCTGCCAAGCAAGGCACTAACACCTATAATAGAGCCAGCTGCCCTTCCCAGATTGACTACATTCTTCTTGATGTAAAATTATGGGGGAATATGATCGACATGATTGTGGGCTTGACTACAGAGAGAGACCACAATCCCCTGTGCTCTACCTTGAAGCCCGTTAGGGAGGCACCTTACTATCAGCCAAACAATCAACTCCCGACAGTCACTGGGGATATAGGGCCATATGTATCAAACTCCCTTTTTGCGATTCCCAAATTGCGATTTTTCGCGAATCGCAAATTGAGAATCGCAAAACGGTATGTAAAGAAAAATATGCACAAAAATAGTGATTCCGTAAAAATCGCTATTTCCATAGCGAAATGTCAAATAGCGATTCCTTATACTAAAAAATCAAAAATTTGCGAAATTCGCAAATTAGAGAATCGGAAACTCAGGTGCAGCATGATGACATCACAACCAGGAAGTGTGACTACCCATGCTGCACCTGAGTCTCAGAAGCACAGTGAGAGAGTAGGAGTGGAGGTGAGGGATCACTGCAGTGCTACAAACAATGGCAGAGACTGGAGACATGGCCAGCAAGGACAATCAGCAGCAGGGGGAGACACCCAGAAAAAGAAAACAAAAGTTCTCTGAAAGTGAGCTGGACGTCCTGATTCAGGAAATGGTCGTTAGCCACGAGCACCTCTTTGGAAAGAAGTCCCTGCGTGTGCCTGAGACACGCAAGAGGAGAATTTGGGCTGATATCCAGCGTAAAGTAAACGCAATTGGCGTCACCCACCGAAGCGTGGAAGACCTCAGAAAGCGCTGGTACGACATGCACCAGCGCTCAAAGGAGAAGGTCGCTGCCAGGTTGGAGCAGGCCAAGAAGACCGGTGGTGGGACCTCTACTGCCACCGCCTCAACATCACTTGAGGAAATGGTTGAGGGGACCCTGCTTCCGGAGAGTGTAATGGGCGTGGCAGACCTGGACATCTCCGAACCCCCGGAACCAAGACAAGGTAAGAAGCATGCCATCACACCCCTGATACCCCCCTACTTCCCCCACACACCCAGGAGAGACTGAGGGGCACAACAAAACTAAAACTAAAAGTCCAGTGCAGGTATACAAGCACACACAGCAATGCATTATGGGAGATGTAGTCACATGCACATAACAGTGGAGTATTGACACCCAGCCAGTCCCAAACAGTATGTGCGCATCATGAAAGGCAAAATGCAGACAGACAGGAGTCATGTAACTCCAAACAGTGAATTTTAATGCATGACAGATGCAAGTCAGGACAGAAAATTAATGTGTGTATTTACGTCCACAGCACCATCAGAAACACAGGGAACAGTCAGTGGAGGCGAGGATGAATCCCCTAACCCAGAGGCAACAGAGCAAGAGGAGGAGGAAAGAATGGAGGAGGAGGACAGCCCAGTCATCCCTCCAAAACGCAGCAGGCGAAATGCAGTGCCACCATTGTCCCCGCTGGAGGAGGAAGCCCAGGACACCGATGGCGATGTCCAACCAGTCCCGGGACTGCCAGAGCCACACACCGTGATCGAGCACGTGCTGATCCAATCCCACCAATACCATCCAGGCACAGGTCACGTGCATCCACCAGTGCAGCAGTCCCAGGAGAGGACACAGTCTTCAGAGGGCTGGAGAGGCACATGTTGGAAGTCCAGCGCCTGCATGCAAGAAATATCAGGTCAATACAGAGGCAAATCAGGGTTGGCTTCATGGACATGACGGGTGCCCTGGAGGCACTCTGTGCTGAACTGTGGGTGGATCGTGATGCTAGGTGCAGGGAGATGCAGCGCCTAGACCTCTACACCAGGGTGGTCAACCACCTTTCCTCAGCAACCAATGTGCTGTCAAGGCGCAGCATCAGTATGCAGCGTGAGGTGGCACACAACAGCCAGGACGTGGCAAGGGCCCTATTACAGGTGACATGTGCTGTGGATGAGCTGTGGGCAGCTCGTACTACTGGCCCAGGAGTCCTCACTCTGACAGACCAGGACGCCCAATCTGGCAGGAGCAGCATTACACCCCTGCCCCCCCCCGGATAGGCACCGTAGTGTGCATCACAGAATGGCTTCTGGGACAGGTGAGGAGGGCACTGTTCACCCACAGCCAGGGGCTACGGGCCGACAGCGCCGCAGTTGAGGTGCTCAGACTTGGACAAGGAGATGGGTGCATCAACCCAGTGTACACGGACACTTGGTCCAGATTGTTCATTCGCACTGTGATCCTAACATGTGCTGGGCATTGAACAATACATTGTGTGCTACACAGGCTGTGTGCCGATATTAATCCTGTAGTAAAGGAAATAAAACACAGTCTCGTAATTGATAGCTAGCATTGTGTCATATTTTCTTACCTAGAAATAGTTCTGTGTGATCTCATCTCGCCTCTGGCGCCCAGCAGCTGCACCAATTACACTGGCTGGCATGCGTCCTGGCGCTGGCCCCTCCTCATCTGATGAATCCGATTCACTGAGCTCCACTGGTGTGCCTTTCCTGGTGGCGATGTTGTGCAGCATGGCACATGCTACCACTATCTTGCAACAGGTCTGGGGGCTGTATTGTAGTGCCCCTCCACTCTTATGTAGGCATTTGAATCTGCTCTTGAGAATTCCGAAGGTCCGCTCAATGGTACATCTGGTTGCTATGTGGGCACTGTTGTACCTCCGCTCCCCAGCTTTGGCCGGATTCAGGTAAGGAGTCAGTATGAATTCACAGACCGCATACACACTGTCACCTGTGGGGTGGGAGGAATATGGTTAAACACTGTCCTGCCAATGTTGTCCTTTACTAGTGTGTCCTTTGTACAAATGCAATTACCTAGTAGGTATCCCTCACCAAACTCCCCACTTGTGAGTCAACGGTGTATCCCACTGTGGCGGAAGATGAAAGCGTTGTGCGTGCTGCCTGGGTATTTTGCGAAGATGTCGGTGATAATGTGCTTGGCATTACACACCACCTGTATGTTCCGGGAATGGTAGGATTTGCGATTCCTGAGCACATACTCATTCTGGGAGGGGGGATATGGTGACATGTGTCCCATTTATGCATCCAGTGATGTGGGGAAACTGCGATTTGATGGAACTCCTGCTTCGTCTGGTCTAGTGCCTGTGAAGTGCTGGGGAAGTGGATGTGGTGATGCAGCCTCTGTACCATGGCATCAAGGAACGCGTGGAAAAGCACGACAATGCACTCTGTGAGACTCCTCCTGCTGTGGCTATCACCCCCTGGAAGCTACCTGATGCCAAGAGGTACAGTGAGCACAGGACTTGGATATGGGTGGGGATGGTGTGTGTCCTGCGTGTGGGGTGTTCAAGTATAGGTTTGAGCTCCACTATTAAATCCAGGATGCTCTCTTCATCCAGCCTGTAGTTTGTATGGATCTCCTCCTCAGTCCGCTGGAACAGGGTTATGCGCGCTCGAAAGATCCTTTCCTGGCGTCTTCTTCTCTGTGCAGCAGCTCTGAGTCGCAGCCTCCTGGCTTTCACTTTCAGCCCAGCCATTGTTGAAATAATCTGTTGCATTGTGGGCCTCCTTAAATAGTTTGCACCTGGTTACCACCTGCTCACACTTGGTGGTAATTGCTATTCTCTAAATTGTGAATTTCGACAAATCGCAAATAGCGATTTTTTTCATGCATTCCGTTTTGCGAATTATCTACCTGCGAGCTCAACAATTGTGAGATTCGCTATTGTTGAGTCACATTTTACGAATTCGCAAACAAATCTCAAAGGAGTATTAATCGCAATTTTGCTAATCGCAGATTTTGCGATTAGCAATTTTGTGTACAGAATGTGTCTCTTACATAGCAAAGCTGTGTTTTGCGTGACCCCTGTGCCCCCACAGCCGGTCGCTCCCCCTCACTGCTCTGCCTACCTGTCGCTGCCTGGCACCTGCCCACCCTGTTACCTCCGCCTGACGCCACTCACCTGGTTCACGCCGCTGCCGCCTCCTGCCTCCTGCTTCCTGCCTGTCGCTTCCTGCCGCTGCTGCCCCTCCTCGCCCGCTGACCTCCGACGCTGCCCCGGTGACTTCCGCTCCGTTTTTTCCCGCCGTTTTCGCCACCGCTGACCCGCTCTCCTCCTTCCTGCTCCCGCCTGCAGTCCCCGCCTCCCCCCACTGCCCATTGGACAACCCGCTCCCGCCTCCCAGCTGACCCTCCCTCCCGGCTCCTTATTTAAAGGGACAGTAGCGGGCTGGTCAGTGTGACCCCTGTGCCCCCACAGCCGGTCGCTCCCCCTCACTGCTCTGCCTACCTGTCGCTGCCTGGCACCTGCCCACCCTGTTACCTCCGCCTGACGCCACTCACCTGGTTCACGCCGCTGCCGCCTCCTGCCTCCTGCTTCCTGCCTGTCGCTTCCTGCCGCTGCTGCCCCTCCTCGCCCGCTGACCTCCGACGCTGCCCCGGTGACTTCCGCTCCATTTTTTCCCGCCGTTTTCGCCACCGCTGACCCGCTCTCCTCCTTCCTGCTCCCGCCTGCAGTCCCCACCTCCCCCCACTGCCCATTGGACAACCCGCTCCCGCCTCCCAGCTGACCCTCCCTCCCGGCTCCTTATTTAAAGGGACAGTAGCGGGCTGGTCAGTGTGACCCCTGTGCCCCCACAGCCGGTCGCTCCCCCTCACTGCTCTGCCTACCTGTCGCTGCCTGGCACCTGCCCACCCTGTTACCTCCGCCTGACGCCACTCACCTGGTTCACGCCGCTGCCGCCTCCTGCCTCCTGCTTCCTGCCTGTCGCTTCCTGCCGCTGCTGCTCCTCCTCGCCCGCTGACCTCCGACGCTGCACCGGTGACTTCCGCTCCGTTTTTTCCCGCCGTTTTCGCCACCGCTGACCCGCTCTCCTCCTTCCTGTTCCCGCCTGCAGTCCCCGCCTCCCCCCACTGCCCATTGGACAACCCGCTCCCGCCTCCCAGCTGACCCTCCCTCCCGGCTCCTTATTTATGACGCCCCCTGAGCGACCGCGCAGCGGACGCGCGCAGCGGGAGCGCCGATTGAGCGCCGAAGGTGCGCCAAAGGTAAGCCCGTCTGCGCCCGTCCGTGCCTGGACCGCGCCCAGCGCCAGACCCCCTGGCCCCCGCGCCCACCAGCCTCCCCGCAGGACCTACGACTTCACTACGCTCATCGCACTCAAAACCGCCCGAGCCCCCGGGTGCTACCGAGCGTCCCCGCGACACACCCATGGACCCTTCGCTTGCCGATCCTGCAACTTCTCCTGCCTCCAAACAAGCACCACGCCCACCAAGACGGACAACAGCAAGCACCTCAAGTGCATCCTGATCAACACACGCTCCGTCCACAGACACGCCGTGGAACTCTGGAACCTCCTCGACACCGCATCTCCAGATGTCGCCTTCCTCACGGAAACCTGGATGAACACCTCCTCAGCCCCCGACATCGCCATAGCCATCCCGGACGGCTACAAGATCATCAGGAGGGATCGCGTCAACCAGACCGGAGGAGGGATCGCCATCGTACACAAAGACACCATTCGCATCTCGACTGACTCCACCGACGCATTCAACACCGCCGAATACCTGCACTTCCAGATCCACACCGACCCCAAGACTACCCTCAGAGGCACCCTCATCTACAGACCCCCGGGACCACGCGCACAGTTCTGCGAAGACATCACGGACTTCATCAGCCCTCACGCCCTCCCCTCCGCCGACTACATCCTCCTCGGGGACCTCAACTTCCACCTGGAGAACAACAACGACCGCAACACGACCACCCTGCTGGACAACCTCGCCAACCTCGGACTCCAGCAACTGGTCAACACCCCCACCCACCACGCCGGCCACACGCTCGACCCCCTCTTCTCATCCAGCAAGCACGTCACCTTCAGCCACTGCACCGGACTCCACTGGACTGACCACAGCTGCGTCCACTTCAGCTTCAAGAAGAACACGGTCCAGCACCACCCGAAGCAGGTTCCCCACAGAAACTGGAGCAAGATCACCGTCGACCAGCTCACCACCTCCCTCAGCCAGCACCCACCGGTCAGGACAACGGACCCTAACACAGCAGCCCTCGACCTCACGCAATGGCTGACCTCCTGTGCCAACGACCTCGCCCCACTGAAGAACCCACTCACCAGGCCCAGAAGCAAGAAGGCCCCCTGGTTCACCGACGAACTCAAGGACTCCAAGAAGGCCTGCCGCACCCTCGAGAAGGCCTGGCGCCTCGACAAGACCACCGACAACATGACCGCCCTCAAACTCGCCACCCGCAGACATCATCAGCTCATCCGCACCACCAAGAAGAAATCTTTGAAGGAACGACTGGACAAGAACGCCCATGACAGCAAGGAGCTCTTCAACATCGTCAAGGAGTTCTCCAACCCCAGCGCCGGCAACAACGACATCACTCCCTCGCAGGACCTCTGCGACTCCCTCGCCTCGTACTTCCACCGCAAGATCGCCGACATCCACAACAGTTTCGGCGCTCCACCCCCGCACCCATCGACCGAACCTACACACCCCGCCGCTATCCTCCAGACATGGACCAAAGTGGCCACCGAAGACACGACACGCATGATGAACACCATCCACTCCGGATCTCCGACCGACCCATGCCCCCACCATGTCTTCAACAAGGCCGCCTCTACCATCGCACCTCACCTCCAAGACATCCTCAACGCCTCCTTCGACACAGCCACCTTCCCGGAGAGCTGGAAGCACGCCGAGCTCAGCGCACTACTGAAAAAACCAACAGCGGACCCGACCGACCTCAAGAACTTCCGCCCAATCTCGCTCCTTCCATTCCCTGCCAAAGTCATCGAGAAGGTCGTCAACAAGCAGCTGGCCGCCTTCCTCGAGACGAACGGATCCCTCGACCCATCGCAATCCGGATTCAGAGCCAACCACAGTACCGAGACCGCCCTCATCGCAGCCACCGACGACATCCGAGCCCTGCTCGACAAAGGTGAAACAGCGGCACTCATCCTCCTTGACCTCTCCGCAGCATTTGACACTGTCTGCCACCGCACCCTAGTCCAACGCCTCAATGACACCGGCATCCAGGGGACTGCTCTGGAATGGATCATCTCATTCCTCTCCGGCAGAACACAGAGAGTACGCCTCCCTCCGTTCCGCTCTGAGGCCACCGAAGTCATCTGCGGCGTCCCGCAAGGATCGTCGCTCAGCCCCACTCTCTTCAACATCTACATGAAACCCCTCGCTGCCATCGCACGCCAACACAACCTCAACATCATTTCCTACGCCGATGACACCCAGCTGATTCTCTCCCTCACCAGAGACCCCGACACCGCCAAAGCCGACCTACACGAAGGGATGAAAGATGTCGCCGAATGGATGAACATCAGCCGCCTGAAGTTGAACACGGACAAGACAGAAGTCCTCATCCTGGGACCGTCGCCCTCCGCATGGGACGACTCCTGGTGGCCCCCGGCCCTGGGCACCGCACCCAAGCCAACGGACCACGCACGCAACCTGGGCGTCATCCTGGACTCCTCCCTATCGATGACCAGACAAGTCAACGCTGTCTCCTCATCTTGCTTCCACAACCTCCGCATGCTCCGCAAGATCTTCAGATGGATCCCGACCGAGACCAGGAAGACTGTCACCCAGGCCCTCGTCACCGGCAGACTAGACTACGGAAACACCCTCTACGCCGGCACAACAGCCAAGCTTCTGAAAAGACTTCAGCGTATCCAGAACGCCTCCGCCCGTCTCATCCTGGACGCCCCCCGACGCAGCCACATCTCGAGCCACCTGAGAGACCTGCACTGGCTCCCTGTCAACAAGAGGATCACGTTCAGACTCCTCACCCACGCACACAAATCCCTCCACGACCTGGGCCCAAGGTACCTCAACGACCGCCTGACTTTCTACACGCCCACCCGACAGCTACGATCCGCTAACCTCGCCCTCGCCGTCGTCCCTCGCATCCAGAGAGCCACCGCCGGAGGAAGATCCTTCTCCTACCTAGCGGCCAAGACATGGAACTCCCTGCCCGTCCACCTGCGGCTGACCCAGGACCACTTCGCCTTCAGGAAACAGCTCAAGACCTGGCTGTTCGAGCAGTAGCAGACCCCCTCCCCCAAGCGCCTTGAGACCCTTCCGGGTGAGTAGTGCGCGTTATAAATTCCATGATTGATTGATTGATTGATCATACACTGTTTTTTGCGGCTTGCCGGGAGATCTATTTCTGGACGACCCCCACCACTGGGCACTTTACATCTCACTACTAGCAAATGCAATAGCCAACGGGTCACCAGTCCCAGCGTCATGAAAGGCCGCCAAAGTGGTCCCTATTTACAGAAAGGGGAGACAGGGATAATCCCTCCAACTACAGACCAATTAGTCTGATTGATGCTATGCAGAAGGTCTTTGGCCTGATGCTTCTGCATAGGATACAGTCATGGTCTGAGGATGAAACTACCCTGTCCCAGTACCAGGCCAGATTCAGATCAAAGACTGGGACAATGGACAAAGTGTTTAGACTCCTTTGACACTGTTTCCCATCGCATCTTGCTACACCGCCTGCAGGACATTGGCATTTGTGGTTCAGCTCTGCAGTGGTGCCGCTCCTTCCTCAGTGATCGCTCCTTCTGCGTTGCCACCCCTCCTTTTCAGTCCAAGTATCATCCTTTGGACATGGGGGTTCCGCAGGGCTCCTCGCTGAGTCCCACGCTTTTCAATCTGTACGTGCAGCCGCTGGCTGAGGTCGTCAGGCAATGGGGCCTTACCATGGTCTCCTATGCTGACGACACTCAGTTGGCGGTGACGATCAGCGGGGATGCCAAGCGGGATGCCCTTAGGTTCCGAAGTGGGCTGAGAGAGGTGGCCAGTTGGATGAATAACAACTGTCTCCAACTGAACGCGTCAAAAACTGAGGTGATGATCGTTGGAAGGGATGCGGACCACTGGGGGGACGAATGGTGGCCTCCAGAGCTGGGATCAGCGCCGGTCCCTGTCCTGGAACTCAGGAATCTCGGAGTCTGGCTTGACCATACGCTTAGCTTTGTGACTCACACAAAGAGAGTGGCGGCCTGCTGTTTTGGAGTACTACGCGGGCTAAGACCCCTGCTGCGTTTCTTCGATGCCCCCACAAGACAGCTGGTCATTCAAGCAATGATCATCTCGCGGCTGGATTATGCCAGCTCTCTCCTATTAGGAGTAAACCAAGCCGAGATTCTTCGTCTACAACGAGTCCAGAATGCGGCAGCTAGGGCGGTGGTTGGTCTGCCTCGATCCTGCCCCACTTCTAACACCCTGCGTTCCCTGCACTGGCTCCCGATATGTAAGCGAATCCAATTCAAGGCTCTCTGCCTGGTTTTTAAAATTCTGAGAGAGTTGGCACCTGGAATACTTAATTCATTGATCTCTTCTTACGTTCCCACTCGTTCACTACGATCCCTTGGACAGTCCTTGGTGGTCGTCCCCCGTTTCAGACTTAGTCGGATGGGGGGTCGCTCCTTCCGTGTGAAAGCCGCAACCCTCTGGAACGCTCTCCCCTTGGAAATTCGGCTCTCGAACGACCTTTTGTCCTTCCGCAGAGCTTTGAAAACCCTTTTGTTTTAATTATTTCCTGTCTTTATTTTCTGTTCCGTGTCGACGGATCCTGTGTTATGTGGTGTTTTCCTTTCCCTGCGCCAGGACGCTCCTTCGCTGGAGCAGCTGTGCGCATTAAAATGTAACTAACATAACATAACTCCTCCTCATTTATTGGAAGTTGGTGGTGCTAGGCAAGGGCAGACTTTATCTCACCTTTATTGATCTGAAGGCTGTAGACGACGCTCAGTGAAATGGGCATACCCCCGTTCATCCTTAAAATTCAAATTCGGCTCCATGAGGGGAATTTTGCCCGGTCAGGTGGGGGGAGCAGGGACAACTAACAGAGAGCATCCCTGTCAACAGAGGAGTCCGACAGGGTTGTGTCCTGGCCCCAACTCTGTTCTCTCTTTACGTGAATGGGGTAGTTGACTTCCTCCTGGAGGAGCCTGCAGACTCGCCCACTCTGGGGGGCAATAAGATACCAACTCTGTTGTTTGCAGACGACACCCTGCTGATATCGAAGTCCTCAGCGGGGCTACAATGTCTTATCGATAGATTTCAAACCTTCTGTGATACTCAAGGACTGGTCATAAACAGTTTGAAAACTAAATTTATGGCCTTCAACTGCCACAGGTCATGTAGGAACGGCCCTCTGCTGGGTGGGGTACCCCTTGAAAAGGTGGACATCTTTGAATATTTTTGTGTAAGACTTATTGACAAAATGTCTTGGAGACCCCACTTAGCAAAGATGCTGATGGGACACAAGCGTGTGGCTGGAGTAATAGGGAAAGAACATCGCCTTTCACACACTAGGCCTGTAGCTCCCGCCTTCCAAGTATATGACACCAACGCACTTAGCTCTGCTCTTTATGGAGCAGAAGTTTGGGGCTTCGACAAACTTGATGAGCTCTGTAGATCAGAAAACAAATTTTGAAGAGATCTGGTTATGGCACCCAAATATGTTCCCCTCAACCCTCTACAGTTGGATATGGGCAGGCGGTCAATTGTTGACGTAGCTATGCTATGCCCTGTACTATTTTGGGCCCGCATTAGGCGGACTCCCGAGCATGTCCCCTATGCCGAAGCCCTTACCGAGATTATCCGCTTAGATACAGCTGCATAATAGGCTGGATTGCTGACACAAAAAAAATGTTGACAGCCATATGTCTCCGTGCTTGTTGGGTCAACCAGGAACGCCCAAGGAGAGAGGAACTTAAGTGCTTATATTGGGAATGGGTGGACCAACGGGAGATTTCCAAACCTAATGTGGGTAAACTAACAACAGAATTCCTCTCTCACCAACAAACCAGATACCTTGAGCCTTTCCTTGATACAATTCAGGTACCATGAGACAGAATGTTGTATATACATTTTAGGCTTGGAACTCTTCCCGTTCGTAAGGTGACAGCAAAGTGGTGCACAAGCAATGGAAAAAAATTGTCCAATCTGCAAGGGCCCGACAGAAAACATTGACCATCTAATGTTTTCTTGCCCGGCATAAAAGACTTCACAGGCCAGATGGCTGAAACTGCTTTATCAACAATTGGGCACACGCAACCATTATACAGCACTGCGCATCCTCAGGTCTGATCCCCGGCCGTTCTTGCATGCTGTGTAGCAAAGGTTTTGGGACAAGCATGGCTCATAAGGTGGAAAGCTCTTGCAAGATTGGCATAATCTTTCATTGAAACTAGGATAGGGTTAACCTCACGACTTAATACCTAATTTATCTGTATTCTCTTTGCACAAGCACTATATTTGTCAAACTTAGGCTGCTTTGTCAGGGGAAATTTAATAACTTTTCAGTATACAAACTTGTCATCATTATGATGAAGTATTGACTGTTTTTATTCTGTTTTTATTGTAGAGACACACTTGACAGACTGAATTGTGCGTTTCCCAACGCTATCCCATTTTTGAAATATTTTGAATATGATATATGCTTTATTGCACTAAGGGCTCAATCGATTACCTCGTTGTATTATTTGTTTATATAAATGGAAAATGTTGCACATTGTACTCCCTTTTTAAGGAAAATAATGTTTTTTTATTATAGCTTTTATGACATTTTTGTCAGATAAAGCTTAAATCAATCAATCGATCTGCCTGCCTGCTGCACATTGCTACTGTATGCGTACACATGGTAATTTATGTAGCTCTTTCGTGTGGCAGGCCCACAGAGGCCATTATGAATCCTACACTAGTGCAGACTGAATAGGTATGGGTGGAAATGGGACTTGTCATCAGACCATGCATGGCAATGCTGTTATGTGCCCGACTCCAGCCCCAGCCATCCAATGGCCTGTAATAGACACATTTCCATACCTTTGTAGTGTTTTTGAGACATATGGGCAATGTGTAAAGTACCACAGGCATGTATGCACTGTTTTGTTAGCATATAGGCCATTCCACATTCTATCAAATGCTATTGGTACCCATACTTTATCTCCAGGATTTCTCTTCATGGAAAAGTTTCTGCCCAATTGCCTGAAAGATACGGCTCAATACACTCAGAATCTCAGAGCTCTATAGCATGCATGTACACACTCATCACATGGAATATGTATGATTTGATGTGCTTCTAGGTAACAATCCATACAGATAGGTTGGGACAGACTATTGGGTATGTCAAGGAGTACATGGTCTTGTCTGATTTTCATTAGGTGTTCGATGTTATAGTATCCCAGGCATGCCCATGCATCATTCCTGGAAAAGTATCCAACAGGTCTGTTGAATGGGAGGTAGCTAGCCAGACTCTACGTTTCAACTACGCGACACTGAGTAAATCTATGCTGCTGTATATGTGGCCTTGTGTATATGCCATAAAAGATAAGCAGTGCTGACTGGCAATGCATGTACTTCCTACATATCACTCATTTCACATAGGTGATTGGCCATTGGTTTTACACTCTTGCATGTTGCATGACTTTCCCCAGGGAGCAACTAGATGGACCATGTGTACCATGCCATTTGTACCCAACATCATAGAACCAAATATGTCTTCATCTGCACAAGAGTACATGGTAATGAGGCCAGACACTGCCATTTCCTGTACCTGCAAGGCCAAAGCCTGGGGTATATTCCATTGCTATCTTAGTGGAAGTACAGGCTTCTCATAGTGGTTGCTCATGATATGTTACCTAGATGTTCTATTGGCAGGCCAAGGCACTTGTGCTGTTAATTAGAGGTGGGTGAAGAATTCCACTCCGTCGGTGGAGTCCACAAAGTTTTGTCCACTCCGCGTTTCGCGCAGAGCACGAAGTTCTGCAAAACACCGCCAAGTGATGCAGAGTTTATTCTCTAGATTGGTAACCTCTGTTAAGTTGGTGAGCGCTTGCTAGAAAAAATCATGCCTTATACCTCCTCCCGGCGAGATATCTCAATGCAGGTGGTCACGACAGGTCATGACAGCTTGCGTTAGGTCACGACCATTCAACAAGGCAGCCTCTACCATCGCACCCCACCTCCGAGACATCATCAACACCTCCTTCAACACAGCAACTTTCCCGGAGAGCTGGAAGCACGCCGAACTCAGCGCTCTGCTGAAGAAACCAACAGCGGACCCGACCGACCTCAAGAACTTCCGCCCCATCTCGCTCCTTCCTTTCCCCGCCAAAGTCATCGAGAAGGTCGTCAACAAGCAACTGGCAGCCTTCCTCGAGACGAACGGATCCCTCGACCCATCACAGTCCGGATTCAGAGCCAACCACAGCACCGAGACCGCCCTCATCGTAGCCACCGACGACATCCGAGCCCTGCTCGACAACGGCGAAACAGCGGCACTCATCCTCCTAGACCTCTCCGCAGCATTTGACACTGTCTGCCACCGCACACTAGTCCAACGCCTCAACGACACCGGCATCCAAGGGAAGGCTCTGGAATGGATCATCTCATACCTCTCCGGCAGAACACAGAGAGTACGCCTCCCTCCGTTCCGCTCCGAGGCCACCGAAGTCATCTGCGGCGTCCCGCAAGGATCGTCGCTCAGCCCCACTCTCTTCAACATCTACATGAAACCCCTCGCTGCCATCGCACGCCAACACAACCTCAACATCATTTCCTACGCCGATGACACCCAGCTAATTCTCTCCCTCACCAGAGACCCCGACACCGCCAAAGCCAGCCTGCACGAAGGGATGACAGACGTCGCTGAATGGATGAACATCAGCCGCCTGAAACTGAACACGGACAAGACAGAAGTCCTCATCCTGGGACCATCACCCTCCGCATGGGACGACTCCTGGTGGCCCCCGGCACTAGGCACCGCACCTGAACCGACGGACCACGCACGCAACTTGGGCGTCATACTGGACTCCTCCCTATCGATGACCAGACAAGTCAACGCCGTCTCCTCAGCTTGCTTCCACAACCTCCGCATGCTCCGAAAGATCTTCCGATGGATCCCAACCGAGACCAGGAAGACGGTCACCCACGCTCTCGTCACCAGCAGACTAGACTACGGAAACACCCTCTACGCCGGTACTACGGCCAAGCTTCAGAAAAGACTTCAGCGTATTCAGAACGCCTCCGCCCGACTCATCCTGGACGTCCCCCGACGCAGCCACATCTCGTGCCACCTGAGAGACCTGCACTGGCTCCCGGTCAACAAGAGGATCACGTTCAGACTCCTCACCCACGCACACAAGTCCCTCCACGACCTAGGCCCAGGGTACCTCAACAGCCGCCTCACCTTCTACACGCCCACCCGCCGGCTACGTTCCGCTAACCTCGCCCTCGCCGTCGTCCCTCGCATCCAGAGAGCCACCGCTGGAGGAAGGTCATTCTCCTACCTGGCAGCTAAGACTTGGAACTCCCTACCCGTCCACCTGCGGATGACCCAGGACCACCTGGCCTTCAGGAAACAGCTCAAGACCTGGCTGTTCGAGCAGTAGCAGACCCCCTTCCCCAAGCGCCTTGAGACCCTTACGGGTGAGTAGTGCGCGATATAAGTTCCATGATTGATTGATTGATTGATTGTTAAGAAATCTGCTGCTTGCATTAAGGATTCTGCCACTCGAGTAGAACATCTACTTGAGTGGAAGAATGAAGCAGCACCCTCGTGCGCTGCATGTAGTGCTGTTTGAGATGAATTTACAGTGTGGGGTAAACTCCTGGCACTAAAACTCAGTGCAAGCATAATTTGAAGTAGGCAGAATTCCAATTATAGGTGGCAACCCTCATGCAAATTGTCAAGACTTACCAGCAGACTGTGCACTGTATTCAACATAAAATGCAGGCCCTCCCATCAACTTTCTGGCCTTTCCTAGTTCTTCTTAATTGTTTTATAGTATAGACTTTTAACATAGGTTAAGATAGTTATTAGCATAGTGGTAGGTTGGGTTGTTATAGTGTTTTTATATATGTCACTATTTATCTGTTTTTAGGTGGAGATATGTTTGGGTAAGTTAAGTGGATGAGGGGTTACTGTTTAGTATATGTATAAACTTTTCAAAAACCGAACAAACATACAATAGTGAAAAAATACAAAAAAAATATATTTATTTAGGTTTTAATATTTAATGTTTAATTTGTTTGTTGTAGCAGTAGTTTATGTGACTCTCATGTGCAAATGTGTTATAAGGTTGATGTTTAACCTGACTGATGTGGTATATGTGTAGAGTAGGATACGTTAATGTTAGGATGGTTTTGATTAGTTTTAAGTTAGGATAGTGTAGGTAACTTAGATTCAGTTACTTTAGTCATAGTTTAGATAGATATAATTAGTGTAGGTTGTAGTTTTTAGATGTTTAGATTAGTAGTGAGTTAAATAAACTTTCACAATTGTTTACTCATTTCCTACTTGCCAGTTGTGACATCTGCTTAGGTTGGGTTAAGCACATGCTGTAGGAGTACCTCCTAGTGTTTGTGCATGTGTTTTACTAGGTGGAGCACCTGAGGAGTCAATCATTTCAAGTTAGCAATGGAGTCACTTAACCCCTAAACTGCTGGGCCTTTCCCCCCAGTGCTGAGCCCTTTTTTGGCTATTTGGGGTAGTTCACACTTAGGTCCCCTCAACATTTTGACCACATAAGGTATCCAGGCCAAATTTGCGTCCTTTTCTTCCAACACCATGTGGATTCTAAAGGTACCCAGGGTTTGTGGATTCCCCTGGAGGGGACCTAGAAATTAGCCAAAATACAGCTAAATTTTGTTTTGTGGGGCAAAAATGGAAAAAAGTGCTGCAAATGAAAGCGTCTGTTTTCCCCCTGCAGATGGTATCAACAAAGGGTTTGTGGGACTGCAATCACAATTTTCCCAGATTTTAGGGACTGGCAGACTTTTGTCAGAAAACCAACATTTTTTACACAGTTTTGGCATTTTAGTGGGATATAGCCTATTTTTGCTATTTTGTGTACTCTCAACCTTCTTCCAGTTAATGGTAGAAATGGGTATGGAAGCCATAATGGATCCTGGAAAGCTATACATTTTAGAAAAGTAGACAAAATTCTGAATTCAGCAAGGGCTCATTTGTGTAGATCCTTCAAGGTTTCTTTTTAGAAACTAACAGTTGAATATAGGAAAAATTGAAAATTAGTTGAAAAGAACAGCCATTTGTGCCAACGTTTTCACCTGTAACTTCTTCTAATTGTGACAGCTGTTTGATAGCAATATGCCACTACATCCGCTGGACCTTACTAGTTGTGGGGATATATAGGACTTGTAGGTTCACCAAGAACCCGACGAACCCAGAGCCAAAAACTGAGCAGCGTCTTGCAATGGTTTTTCATTATGTACAGGGTATATAGCAATTCATTTGTGAAAATATATACATGGAAAAATCGGTATGAAAGGCACCTATGTATATCTGAAATTGGAACAAAATATAGAGTTTAGAAACAGTAGATATTTGCATATTTCTGAAATTGTGAGTACCCATACTAGCATGAGAATTAAAGGTCATTTTTCAAAACGACTTATTTTTTACACATTGTCTTTCATTTGGAAGGCAGACATACATCAAAAGTCAATATGTAATAACAGTTGCTCTACAAATCTGTGCTACCCTGCAACGTGGACACACTTTAATTTTATATGACAGGCAAGGGCCCAAAACGTATTGAGGAAACATCAAAATTGCCTATCACAAAACGTTTTGGGCCCTTGCCTGTCGCGGGTACTTGGGCCTCCCACTCGAGTGAGGCACCATTTTTATCAGGAGACTTGGGGGAATGCTGGTTGGTAGGAAATTTGTGTCAGCCCTGTGATCCCACAACTTTCCCACACAATAATGTGTGTAAAAAGTGATTTTTTCAGCTAAATTTGAAGTTGGCAGGGGATTCTGGGTAAGAAAACGTTGCGGGGTCCACGCAAGCCATACCTCCCTGGAATCCCCCGGGTGTCTAATTTTCTGAAATTTGTGGGTTTGGTAAGTTTCCCTAGCTGGTCCCAAACATGGGGCCAAATACTCAGGTGACCCCCCTTGCAAATCCAGGTTGTTTTGTGAATGGTGATTTTGATGTCTCCTCAATACGTTTTGGGCCCTTGCCTGACGCGGGTACTTGGGCCTCCCACACGAGTGAGGCACCATTTTTATCGGGAGACCTGGGGAAATGCTGGGTGGTAGGAAATTTGTGTCAGCCTGGTGATCCCACAAGTTTCCCACACAAAAATGTGTGGAAAAAGTGATTTTTTCAGCTAATTTTTAGGTTTGCATGGGGAGGTTGGGTAAAAAAAACCAATGAGAGCCATGCAAGTCATTCACCCTTGTACTTCCCCCCCATTTTCTACTACTCAAAAATGTGAAGGTTTGCCTAGCTGACAACTGAGCTAGGACACAACGTTTCCTGCTACTCATATTGACAAAAAAAGGTCATTAAACCGCCACAAATATAAGTCTAACACTAATTTGATAAAGCTAATCCACTAATTACGCTGGTTGGTTTTAGCACCTCCAGACACGCTGGCTTTAAAGCACAAATACTTATCAAAGTATATCAATATTGAAGCCCAGCCTTCCGAAGGGAAGCCATAAAGCCACATCAAGGCACCAACCACTTTATGGTCCATTCACACGCCATTCACGCACCACACACAAGACTTCCATACCACCAGCCATGGGCCCAATCAACCAGATCACTTGCACTCACATAAACATACTGCTACCATGCAAGGGCCCATCACATTCATATGCCTCAAGACATAATGAGTTTGACTACATTTTACCACCTGTAAAGTTTCCCCCTCCTTCTTCCTAAACATTGCCAAATGCATGCCAAGTGAACCTTTACTAATGGCTTCCATGACAGCCATATGAGGCTCAGGAAGACATGTCTTTCATGCGCCTTATTATTATTATTATTATTAAATTTTATAGAGCGCGTAGTCACCCGTGAGTATCCCAGCGCTAAGATCAGTACACCTGGGGGTAGTGGGGGCAAGGGGGGGAGGTTAGGAGTTAAGGGAAGAGGTGGGTTTTCAGTCGCTTTCTGAAACGCAGATAGTTAGGTTCTGTTCTCAGATCGCGGGGTAAGGCGTTCCAGAGGCATGCGGTATGAACCGAGAAGCGTCTTCCACCAGTGCGTGCCTTCTTGACTCTGGGAGTGATGATGAGGTGTTCCTGATCAGATCGAATGGATCTTGGGGCTTTATAAGGATTGATAAATTTTCCTAGGATCGGGGGACCTTTGTTTTGCAACAGTCTGTGAGCCAGGCAGAGGGCTTTGAACTTCACTCGTTCTCTAACCGGGAGCCAATGGAGGAGCTTCAGAGCTGGTTTGGCCGAGGCTCTGGCAGGAGTGTTGGTGAGGATCCGGGCAGCCGCATTTTGGATCCTCTGTAGCCTGTTCAGGGTTGCCTCAGGAGCGCCCAGATAGATGGAATTACTGTAGTCGATCCTGGATAATATTAGGCCTTGGATCAGCAGTTTTTTTGCGGTAGGAGGAAGTAAGGGCAAGATCTTTCGGATTGATTTGAGGAGCCCGAAGCAAGTCCCGGCTACTTTTTTGCCTGTGTTGCAAACGATAGATCTTTTTCGAGCCAAACGCCCAGGCTCTTAACCTCAGGTTTCGGGTCAGGAGGTGGGCCTAAACAGGGTGGCCAGATGTTCTGTGACAGGGAGAGTCCCTTCTGACCCAGGAGGAGAATGTCAGTCTTTGAACCGTTGAGTTTCAGATAGGACCGGTTCATCCATCCTTGTATCTGCGTAAGACAGTTGTAAAGGTCCGCAGGTTGTTGGCTTGAGTGAGATAGGGATACCACTAGTTGAGTGTCGTCGGCGTAGCTGACGATACTCACTCCGAACGGGGTGACAACCTCCTCCAATGGGGACATGTAGATATTAAACAATGTGGGACTCAGGGAGGAGCCCTGAGGTACACCACATTGGAGGGGAATTTTGGAGGAGCGGGTGTTGTTCTCCCAGATCTGAAAGGACCGATGACCCAGAAAGGACGATAGCCAGTGTAGTGCTTTTCCTTCTACACCGACACTCCTGAGTCGGTGGATAAGGAGTTGGTGATTGACGGTGTCGAAGGCCGCACTGAGGTCGAGGAGGATCACTACCACTGATCCTCCAGCGTCAAGAAGTGCTCTGGCCTCCTCCACCGCCGCAAGGAGGGCGATGTCGGTGCCCTGCCCTGGGCGGAATCCCGTCTGCGAGCTTTTCAGCCGATCATTAGTTTCCAGAAATTGTGAAAGTTTTTTGTTCACCAGCTTTTCGGCGACCTTACTAGTTCCTGGGAGGAGGGAAATTAGTCTATAATTGGCCAAATCCGCAGGGTCAAGGGAAGGTTTTTTCAATAACGCCTTGACAACTGCCGCCTTCCAGCTAGAGGGGACGACTCCCTGTTGCAGCGAAGCATTGATAAGCTGGGTAAGGGGGGGATGATCGTGGGTGCTACTCTCTTGAGGATACGTAGCGGTGTGGGGTCCATGGGGGAACCGCTTTTGATGTTATTAAGTGTGCTTTCGACCTCCTCGGCAGTCACTTGTCCCCAAGAGGTGAGACAGGGTGAAATAGGAGTGTTATTGATCTCTTTTTCCTCGCTCGAGTTAGTGGTTGGAATTGAGTCGAGGATTTTCTGGATCTTGTCCTTGAAGAAGTTAGCTAGTTTATGGCATTTTTCCTCGTCTGCCTTGGGGTCTGGTGGATTTCTGAGTCCGGGGTCAGGGACTTTAAGGAGTTCTTTTACAATAATAAAAGATTCCTTGCTTGAGCACGCGGAATTTTCTATTCTTTCTTGGAAGAATAGACTTTTGGTCTTTCGAAGGGTAATTTTATAAGTTTGTAGTGCGGTGTGGTACGCGTCCTTTTTTTCCTTAGACTTATCCTTCCTCCAGGAACGTTCCGTTTTCTTACATTCCTGTCGTAGGGACTTAAGCTCCGTAGTATACCAGGGAGCGGGGGTCACCCGTTTGGTATGTTTAAGAGTAGTAGTTTTGGGGAGAAGTTGATCCAATGAAGATGTGACCCAGAAATTAAACTGTTCATCGGCAATAACAGGATCGACGGAGAGAGTGGGTCTGGAATTTGAAAGGGTAGTGGCCCATTCCTCTGGAACAAGCTTGTGCCAGCGACGATCGGTGACCCGAGTTTTGGAGGGTTGGGAGGGGGCTATGAATAGATGACAGGAGATAGGGATTAGGAAATGATCTGTCCATGGAAGAGGAAGGGGGGAACCAGTAGTAATGTCCGCGATATTAGTCAGGACGGGGTCCAGGAGGTGTCCCTTGTCGTGGGTGGGTCCATTATTGACCAGCCGAATGTTAAATGACCTCAGGTCATGCAAGAGGTCAAGTGCTATGGAATCTGTGGGGTCTGTGAGGTGGAGATTGAGGTCGCCCACTAAGAGGAAGTTAGAGGCGGAAGAAGCTAGTTGTGCCACCGTTTCGGTGAAAGCGTTAATGAATTTCCCTGGTGTACCCGGAGGTTGATAGATCAACAGTCCTGTTATGGAGTGTGCCGGGGAGGTTTGGAGAGCGAAATGGCAACTTTCGCAGTCTTCAATGTTAGCATTGTTGGTTCTGCAAACTAGGTGTTCTTTGTGGATTATTGCCAGTCCCCCTCCTCTCCCTTTAGGTCTATGCAGGGTTTGGATAAGATAACCTGGGGGAAGGGTATTGACAATATCAAAATCTGAGCTGGCAGAAACCAGGTTTCTGTGAGAAACAATACGTTCAGTCCATGATCTTGTATCAGCAAGTTGGTTTCGTGCACATGCTTGGGGGAGGGAACAGCAGTTAAGAAGGCCCATCTGTAGTCCAGGCTTTACCGGAGTCTGGGCGACTGGGTTACAGCGTGCACAGTTGATATACGGTTTGCCTTCATCATGGATGTAGCGACATTCCTGATTTTTTTCCAGGTGGAGAGCCCGAAGCATGTCACTTGTGTACACCAGACGCCCAGGCGCCAAATCCGGCAGAGTTCCTGGGCCTGGGTCCGGCTGGGCCCGGACGGCGCGCTGACGGCGCGCCCGCTGCGCCCGTCCGCTGCGCGTACATGAGGTGCACATGTTTTTGTAGGCGGAGTGGGCGTGGCCTCGAGCGAGTGGGCGTGGCCACAGTGTGGTAAATATTTAAATTACCTGTACTATTTTTTATGCGGTAAAGTCTAGTAAGAATAACTCAGTCAAAATAAGAGGCAGAATCCGTGGTATTAGAGGTTCTGAAAAGGGCTTTATTCCTTACAAAGGAATTATGGTTCGAACCAGGCAATCTTATTCCATCACCACGAAGGTTCAGGAAGGGATAGGCAATACATTATTGACAAGTAATCATATATATATGAAAAGCATTACATTAAGACAGATGCAGGAGGCGTAACAGCTGATAATACAGATAAGAATACACATACGTAATGAAAATAGGCGTAATAATAGGCGTATACTAGAAACGTCATTTAAAATGATGTCACAAGTGGGTGGATCCATAAGAGAATCCTGCAGTGTCAGCAGAAATATTTGGCAGAGATGCGCGCGCAGCCGCATGACGTGTGATTGACGTGCAACGAGAGGGTGAAGGAGAATTGACATTTAGCTCTACATGTGGAGACAGAAGTCTGGGGGTCAGGTCAACCTAATCCCAAATCGTATCTAATATCTTTGTTTAAGGAACTGTTTTATCCAAAAGGAAAGGTCTCTCGGACGGAATCTATTCTATACTGACTGTTAGTGCATGTACAAGCGTCTATGTGTCTACATGAGATGCGAGGGGGCAGGAATCTTCCATGGTAACAGGGGCTATGAATTACTTGCATAAAGACAGCGAGGCCGAGCCCTTTTGCTCGGTAGCTGGAAGGATGTTTACCTAAACTACCAGACAGGAATGCATTGGATGAGGAGCGGAGCAGATAACTTGAAGGCTGAATACAGTTTTTGGCAGGCAACAGGCCGCGTCAGGCACCGTTAGCCGCGCAGGGAGTAGGACAAAGTTCATGGATACGAATGCAGGTCCAGGCTGGAGCATTTCAGAGGTAGAAGCAGGAAAAGGCTTGATGGCAGAATTCAGGGCCTACTCGCCTGAACTGTAAAACGTGAAAAGTGAACCATATAAAGTCGGTGGCCAATCATACTTAGGAATGGAATATTCGACCCATTCATGGCGGATCTGAAAGAGGACATGGTGACGTTGGACGCACATGTATTTGCGTCTTCATAGCTGGAACTGGAGGGAACATACATGTACTTGTAGCATGTACATAGAGCCGTTGGGGTCTAAGATAGGGGACATAACTGGTCATAAAATTCATATTTCCTCATTCCCTCCTTGTCCCCTACGGACCCTTATGAAATATCCATCTTCATCAATCCATCAATCTGTTCATATAGCATCATTTGTTCTTCTTTCTTCTTCCGGGATCTTGAATGAAAATTTGAAGGCGGGATACACGATGTGGCACACAGACCACAAATCGCTGGCCCACATTGTAGACACAAGCAGCAACTGAATAGAATGAGAAAGCCAATACCTAGGAAGGATAGGATCCTCCATCCCCAGGCTGACAACACGCTCCAGAACCAACCGGACCAAGTCCAGGTGCCTGGATTCTGGTGTATCTGGCTTACGATCTTATGAAGTCGAGTTATGGCTTTATATACGGACGGCGCGTTTTCTGGTATGAAAACACAGCAACTTGATCCGATGACCCTACAAGCTCCGCCCCTATCGGCCAGGATGACGTCAAGGACAAGACGATTTTGGAGAACAACAATCCGCATTGCAGACTGCTCCTCTGTTAAGTTGCCTAAGGCGGAAGTAGTTTCATTCACTATTGCTTCAAGGGTTCTAGTTAATCTACGTATCAGCTTACTATTAGTGACTGTACCTATGTAGGGAAAGAAACCTTTATTGAAATCTGTGTATTGCTCCCATGCTGTTTCGGTGTAGTCGACAATCGGGAGATCTCTCTGCTGTCTATTGTGTACTAAATGGGTATTCCTATGGTAATCAGGCGGGGCTAGGAAAACAGGTGGCAGAAGGAATGCAATGTAACAGGTACCATCCCAATCTAGGGGTAGGCGTATGTATGCGGTGTGACCACAGATGAAGTAGGAGTGACGAGAAGCTCTAAATGTAGACTTGCCTTTATCACTGAATTCTATTACAGTGGTACATTTACTATGGCCCATGTGCATTGAACCATTCTTTCTTACACATAATTCGCCTCTAACTGGAAATACTGACATAGCGGGCAAGATTGGTGTAGCTTCGGATTCAACATTCAGGATCATGAGATTAAGTGTAAAGTTACCTAATCCATATACTTCATTTTCTAGATCAGTTCCTGTTCTTTTGGGAAGTCCCTCCTTGTTAGGGTAGCAGACTTTAAGTAAAACTAGGTTCAGGTTTTCCCAAACCCAATTATCTTGATAAACTACGGAATTTGAATCTAGGGAATTAATCAGACTAAACCATGCTCCACAGGAGCCATTGTGTGTGAATGGATACGGAAAGAGGGGCAGAACTCCCTTGTATTTCTGATAGGGAGGGAGTCGGCCACATATCCAACAATTTGTAGCATTGCTGGTCTGATGAGAATGGTGTAACATACTAATGAATGTGTTGTTGCGCAGCGCAAATCTATAGGACAACTCATGCGGGGGTAATTCGCTAAAAGAATGTTCGGCAGTAACATTGAAAGCACGCTTGGAAATAGGGTAATACATGTGTAATAATATACTGGCAATAATAATCAGAAGACTTAGAAAAAACATAATTAACAATGTCACTATGCAGTGGCTACGAAGTGATTTACAGTACGCATGTTTCTTGAGCTGTTTCTGTCTATTTCTCTCTCTATTTCGGTCTAGAGGATACATGTCAGAGACAAATTCAACCAATTCACCTTGGAGAGGACTTAAACAATCAAATTGTCTGACTTGCTAGACCTTAGTTTCAGTTTATAGTTTTCTTTTTCTGGCTTATCAACCAGGGGGAGTTTTGAGTCAGTCTGTGAGGGAATGCAGGGCTGAAAATTCAAGTCGGATGATAGTCCATGAAATTTTTTGATATGGCTCGAGTGCAACCACCCTTTACGTCCCTCAATCTTCACAGCTGTCCTTGTGGTCAATAAGACGAGCTTAGGCGACTGCCAGCGAGGCTCCAGCGGGTTCCTCCTGTCGAAGTTCCTTACAAGTACAAGGTCCCCCAGAACCACGTCATGGGGCTTCACCTCAGTGTTATCGGGAAAAGCTGCAGCTACCTGTGAACGACAAGATTGTAGTGCAGACATCAAGGAAGCCAGGTAATCTGTCAGCATATTACAATCAACATCAGTGATTTTACGAGGTATAGGCGTCCCCCACATATTTGGTGGTCTACCGAAGATCACCTCATACAGGGATAGCCCTGTTCGAGAGTGTGCTACCATTCTCATGTAAAAGAGCGCAACTGGTAAAGCTACTATCCAGTCGACACCTTTTTCTCTACATACTTTGGACAATCTAATTTTCAAAGTTTGATTATGCCGCTCCACGAGACCTGCTGCCTCGGGATGTCGGACACAGTGGAATTTCCATTGATAGCCTAACAGAAGTGAAACATGTTTCATTAGCTCGGATGAGAATGGCTGGCCATTATCTGAGTACACGACACGGGGCAAACCATACCGTGGGAAGAATTCTCGAACTAACTGTTTGGCAGTAGTCGGGGCAGTGTAATCTGAGACAGGATACGCCTCTGTCCACCGGGAAAGAGCGCATACAACTACGAGGACATATTTGAATCCTCGACAACGTTCCATCTGGATATAATCCATCTGGAGGACTTCAAAAGGGTGATCGGGGGGTTGAAATCCACCCTGTTCTACAGGTACGCCTTTTCCTGGATTGAACTGGCAACAAATCATGCAGGTACGTACTTTCTGTTTAGCTGCTGCTCGCAAGTGTTTATTGAACCAAATGTGTTGAATACTGTCTAGCATAGCTTTCTCTCCTAGGTGCGCTGGACTATGTATTGTGTTAATGATGACTTGAACCATTGAGTCAGGAAGAAACCATATAGATTTTCCCTTCGTCATCCATCCTTGATCCGTTTGGATCCCTCCTAATTCAGTCCATCTCTTTATTTCTTCTGGTGTGGCATGTGTCTGTATGTCAATTACATCAAGGGCGGGATCCTTAACTGTCATGCAGTGTGTTGGTGTCGGAACTATTGTCTTTGTCGTGTCAGTTGTATGAGTCTGATTCTGAGCAGTCTGTTTAGCTGTTCTGTCAGCTAGGTCGTTACCCTGAGAAATAATGTCAGTCACTTTCGTATGGGCCTTGCACTTCATAATCGATATTGCAGTAGGCAGATGTATTGCATCTAACAGAGCTTGAATAAGGGGACCGTGCTGGATGTGGGCACCATGAGAAGTTAAATAACCTCTCTCTCGCCAAAGCACGCCGAAGTCATGGACGACTCCGAATGCATAACGTGAATCTGTGTATATGTTGACTTTTTTATTTTTGGCTTGAATACAGGCTTGTGTCAGAGCGATGAGCTCTGCTGCTTGAGCTGACAAGGTATTGATACAATTTGTTTCAATAATTTCAGTGTCTGTTGTGACTGCATCAGCGGCCACTAACTCTCCTGTACTTGTTCTCATGCATGAACCATCTACATACAATGTCAGGTCTGGATCTGATAATGGAATATCTGTCAAGTCTTGTCTGGGTTTCGTCGTAATAGTGATAACTTCAATACAATCATGTGCCAATGGGTCTGTTCCACTTAATGGCAAAAGTGTGGCAGGATTTAATGTACTACAACGTCTGATTTCTATGTGTGGCTGGAACAATGTCAATTCATAACCCGTCAGTCTTGCTATAGTCAAGTGTTGTGTTTGGGTCCGGTTCAAGAGAACCTCTACTGCGTGTGGTACTTGTACTGTCAATTGATGTCCTAACACTATGGCATCGCTTTGTCTGATTGCTAAAGCTGTTGATGCGACTGATTTCAGGCACGCAGGAAGAGCCTGAGCTACGGGATCTAATGTACTAGAAAAATAAGCACATGGCTTGTGTGATCCTGCTTGTTCCTGCGTGAGTACTGACAAAGCAGTACCTTCACGTTCTGTAACAAAAAGTGTAAAACGTTTGCTGTAACATGGTGTTGCTAAAACAGGTGCTTGGCATAAAGCTTTCTTTAAGCTTTCAAAAGCTTGCGTATGTTCCTGAGTCCAAGGGAGGACAGTCGATGTCGCTGCCTCCTGTGTTGTCAACTGAATGAGTGGTTTTGCTAGAAATGCATATTGAGGGATCCACTGCCTACAGTACGAAGTGAGGCCTATGAATGCCCGTACCTCCTTTTGTGTCTTGGGTGGTGGCATGTTAACAATTAACTGGATACGGTCGGGTGTAAGCTGTCTTCCCCCCTTGGACAGCAAGTGCCCAAGGTACACAACTTGCTGGACACAGAATTGCAGCTTTGAAGGGGACACTTTGTGCCCCTTGTCGGCTAAGAAATGTAAAACCGTCAGTGATGCTTTTTCACATTCAGGTTCGCTTCGGGCGGTGATCAGCAGATCATCGACGTATTGAAGCAGGGCAGTGTTAGCTGGCATGTGGATACTGTCAAGTTCTCTTTTCAGTGCTTGGCTATAGATGCTGGGGCTTTCTGTGAATCCTTGAGGTGCGCGTGCGAATTTAAAGCTTCGTCCATTTAAACTGAATCCGAACAAATATTGGCTTTCCGGATCGATTGGGACGCTAAAGAAAGCGTTCTTGAGATCAATTACAGTAAAGAACGTTGCTTCTGAATCTATGGCTGTTAGCAATGAAGAGATATCTGGGACCACGGGGTATTGTGGTACAATGCATTTATTTAATTCTCGCAGATAAATAACTAATCGATATACTGGTGGTGCTTTTGGATCAGTTCGTTTAAGAATCGGAATTATCGGGGAATTACACACATTGGAGTCGGTTTCCACAACCACTCCTTGTGCAATGAGCTCGTCAATGATTTGCAGTAAAGCCACAACAGCATCTGGGGGTAACTTGTATTGTCGCATTCGTGGTAGTACTACTCCTGTTTTGAGTGTGACTCGATATGGTGTAATGTGCATACAACCTACATCAGTGGGGCCTTGTGCCCATAAATGTGCAGGTAGATTCTGTAACCGATGATCCATGTCTCTGGACACATAGTGACCTTTAAAGTCACGCAAAAATAGTCGTACTCCTTCCGGAGAACAACATATTACAGCTCCTAGAGCCTTCAATGTTTTTATACCTAACAAGTTTTCTGGACATGATTTAGTAAGCAATAGATCTGTAGTCCGTGTTAATGGACCGACTGTGAATGCAAGTGGTTGCGATACTTCGTTAATAGTGGGCTTTCCTGAAAAACCAAGGGAAATATTTTGTGAGCCTGAGAGGGGTGCCCCTGGGACTTCGCTGTGACTGATAGTTGTTCTGCTTGCCCCTGTGTCGAGTAGAAACTTTCTGTCTTTCCCTAATACTTGACTCTGTACATAAGGACCCTCTTGATCTACGGGAACCTCAATAAGGGGTAGGCCAACTTCCCTCTCTAGGCTATTTCATGTGTAGCGCTGATACTCTGGATAGTCATTTTGTGCATACTGGTACATTTGTTGTGTCGTGTTTTGTGTTGCAGCAATAGGCTGTGGCTGTTGTTGTTGTTGTTGTTGTGGTTGTGGTGCGGTCTGTTGTGGAACTGGCATAGGTTGCGCATGCTGAGGGACTTGTTGTTGGATCTGATCCTGTCTAGGCGGACGTGGTCTCTCTTTCGTTATACCCGTAGAGATATTATGTTTCAGAACTGCGCAATCGTGTATATAATGACCTGGCTGTTTACAATAGTTGCATGTCCCTCTAACAGGACCCGCTGAATCATTGGACTGCATCGTACCCTTTTTATGACCGTCAGCTGGAACTGACTGAGCAACAAGCATTTTCATTTTCGTGTCTTTCATACGTCTTTGTTCATGTTCTTGTTCTTCTCTAATACTATTGTGATGATATTGTAACATTTGTAACATCTGTGACGGTGTGTTACCTTGCCAGGTACTCTCGAATTTTAATACTCTATTCTTAACTTGGGGCAGGGAATTTTCAACTAATTTTGTCACAAACAGATGTGGATACGACTCACTACTTGCTTTTATGCCACTATTAATACCAAAACATTTTTCAAATCGGGAATAGAAATCACTAGTGTCTTCATCTTGTTTTTGCTTACAGGCTGAAATTGCACCCCAGTCTTCCTTTTTCGTAGTTAATAAACGTGGTAGTACCTGCACTAATAATCCTGGTAATGCTGTAGTCTTTTCCCCAAGCCCTGAACCTGCAGCTCGGGCTTTTTCTTCGTTTTCTAGTGCTGTCCAATCTATCTTTTGGTCTCCCACCTCCCATTCCTTTTCTTTGAGTTTCTCGTAAATACCGGCAGGCAATAAAACTTTCAATATTTTCATAATGTCAGGATAAGTATACTCTCCCATGAGTAACATGTCTTTTATCTCACGGTGGAAACCTGCTGGATCTTTGTCATGGCTAGGTACTACTTTCTTCATTTCTAATAATTCAATTTTAGTTATGGGCGCGTACACAAACACGCGTTTAAAATTATTGTCATCACCTCTGATTGGGTGTACTTCGCGTAAGGGATTCTGTCTGTCTATGTGATACGTTTTTCTTTCCAACTTGGGGGCAACTGAAACATGTTCTGGGCATACGAAGACAATGTACTGGTGTCGATCTTCTAGAATTTCTTTAATTAAATCAGTACCTGAACCTCTCCATTTATTCGTGAGTAATTCTATCAGTATATCAGGTAGGGGACCAGGATCGGAGTGTTGGCTTCTATATAATATAAGGAGGTGTTGTATCATGTATATACCAGCTAAACGCTGTTCGTCTGGGGTAAGGTTCAAAAACGTGTGTGCTAGCGCATCATCACTGTATTTTTCAGAACTGTCAGCCCATTGTACTGCTGACCTGGCTAATTCTTGTTCATCCATAGAATCGAGCATGTGATACCCCCTTCGGTCTCGGAGTAATTTATCAGCAGCCTGGAATAGGTATTCAGGGGACCTTGCATTTAACATAGGGGCTTGAAAATGTCTGTTGCATTCTGGACGTATCGGACGTATTGGATCATTAAAGTATCTGGTATTGTTACAAGGTCTTCCCCTACCTACATAAGCTATCGTTTCTAATTGTCCTGTGGGCATTTCTGATTCTTCCTCCTCCTCTCCCTCTGATTCAGTTTTGTTTGCCTCCAATCTGGCTTTATGTATTCGTTCTACTTCTTTGCGGATCTTTCGGCACATAGCTACTATACACGTCTGTTTATCATGTTTTCCCTCTGATATATTCTGACCCCATCTGGTAAGTACTTGCATTTCATCCTGGTCTACCTCGGACCTATCTCTGTCTCTGATCAAGCAGTTTATGAAGAAGCGTAACAGTAGTCTCTGTATATCCACTTTCTGGTATTCCATGGCTTCGTCAATACTTTCAGGGCCTTGCCCTGTTTGGACAAAGCGATATATATTGTCTAAATGTTTAATCATTCCTGGTAGTGTCGTTAAATATATTGAAGCTCGTCGTATACGTAGTGATGATAGCAGCATTCTGTCATTTTTACTGGGCACTGGATCATATCTACAATCTACAAGATGTTCCTTAAACATGTCGGACGTTGCTATTTGGGGTGTACGTTGGTTTGCTAAATCTCTAAGAGACGATTTACTTCGTGATGGTGGCGTGGCGAAAATTGCTGCCGCACCTCCTGTCGCACCTTCTGAGGTGCTAGGCATAAAAGGATTTGTGGGATGTAAGGTAGAAACTGTGGATGCAGGAAAAGTGGTGGAAACAAATGGACCTGTTGGATTGTGCGGAGGAGTTTGTGGTTGCGGAGTTGGGGGCGGATGATCTCGGGGTTGAGCACCATCGACAGGTGGCGTGTGTGGTGGAACATTAACATATTCGGGAGCTACATCGTCTAAATAGGAGGAAAGGAAAATATCTTTTGCGGTCTTGGGATGTGCTTTAATCGGGAGTAATGGGGGTGGCAAATCTTTCGGTATTTCCGGGGTGGCCTTAGGTAAACCTTCGGCCAAAAGAGGATACATACCATTCATAAGAGTGTTTCGTTGTCGGTCTACTTGTTCTGTTTTTACTCGGATACCTTCCTCAACTAATACGTTTTCTCGGGCTTTATTTGAGTTCTCCCTACTTTTCTCTTCTTGTCTGAGCGCTTTCTCTGTGCGCCTATGCGATTCTTTACGCCATAGTTCAATGGCATCTTTCTGTGACTGTCTGGCTTTCTTTTTCCATAATTCTTCTTCTACTCTCATGATGCAATCTGCATCCCATGTCCCAGCTGCGGGCCACCTCTGACTTTCTGCTAGATCCTTGGTGTAGTCCACCCATAAATCAAGATATAATACGGCATCTAGGCCATGCTTATGGTACATAAAATACCCTGGAGTGTCCCTAGGTGGAATGGGAACAGCTTCTTCGAGTACTCCTTTTCTAGTTTTGATCTGTCTTAATTTTGAAAAGAACGGCATCTTTAAACCTTGCTGCTTGATTCTTACTCAAACTGGACTTGAACACAATTAATACGATAAACACAATAATGAACACTCATTCATACCACAATTTTAAACACTGTAAACATTTAACATTTAACATTTAACGAACAATGATAATTAAGAGAAAACTAACTACTGACATAATACTAATACTAGATAACACTGAATTATATACATGAACATACTGGATATACTGCTAAACAGTACAGATACACTGCTAAAACAGTGCAGACCGGATCTGTGTACCCACACCCGTCAGGACCGGCACAAGCCAATGTGCACGTCTAAATGCCTCCCCAGCAACGGTACTCACCGGGTAGCACGGAACGGAAGGCCTCGGAACTGAATTGAACTGGACCGGACTGGACTGGACTCGACTCGACTCGGAACTTCGGAACCTGGTGGGCCTCTGTATACCTCGGATCTTGCTCTCTCAGCTAGGCTCTGGTCGGGATACTTCGCACTTCTCACCGCCTCGTCTGGGTGTTGATCGCAGCCTCAGTCACCCCCGCTTGGCCGGAGGGAGATACAGGAAATCCTGCGGGTACGCGTTTTTGTCCGTTCAGCTGTGGCAGGGGACCGGGCCTGCAACGCACCTCCGGCGCGTGAGATGAGAAAGTGTCCCTGTTCGGGCGCCAATTTATGTGGTAAATATTTAAATTACCTGTACTATTTTTTATGCGGTAAAGTCTAGTAAGAATAACTCAGTCAAAATAAGAGGCAGAATCCGTGGTATTAGAGGTTCTGAAAAGGGCTTTATTCCTTACAAAGGAATTATGGTTCGAACCAGGCAATCTTATTCCATCACCACGAAGGTTCAGGAAGGGATAGGCAATACATTATTGACAAGTAATCATATATATATGAAAAGCATTACATTAAGACAGATGCAGGAGGCGTAACAGCTGATAATACAGATAAGAATACACATACGTAATGAAAATAGGCGTAATAATAGGCGTATACTAGAAACGTCATTTAAAATGATGTCACAAGTGGGTGGATCCATAAGAGAATCCTGCAGTGTCAGCAGAAATATTTGGCAGAGATGCGCGCGCAGCCGCATGACGTGTGATTGACGTGCAACGAGAGGGTGAAGGAGAATTGACATTTAGCTCTACATGTGGAGACAGAAGTCTGGGGGTCAGGTCAACCTAATCCCAAATCGTATCTAATATCTTTGTTTAAGGAACTGTTTTATCCAAAAGGAAAGGTCTCTCGGACGGAATCTATTCTATACTGACTGTTAGTGCATGTACAAGCGTCTATGTGTCTACATGAGATGCGAGGGGGCAGGAATCTTCCATGGTAACAGGGGCTATGAATTACTTGCATAAAGACAGCGAGGCCGAGCCCTTTTGCTCGGTAGCTGGAAGGATGTTTACCTAAACTACCAGACAGGAATGCATTGGATGAGGAGCGGAGCAGATAACTTGAAGGCTGAATACAGTTTTTGGCAGGCAACAGGCCGCGTCAGGCACCGTTAGCCGCGCAGGGAGTAGGACAAAGTTCATGGATACGAATGCAGGTCCAGGCTGGAGCATTTCAGAGGTAGAAGCAGGAAAAGGCTTGATGGCAGAATTCAGGGCCTACTCGCCTGAACTGTAAAACGTGAAAAGTGAACCATATAAAGTCGGTGGCCAATCATACTTAGGAATGGAATATTCGACCCATTCATGGCGGATCTGAAAGAGGACATGTTGACGTTGGACGCACATGTATTTGCGTCTTCATAGCTGGAACTGGAGGGAACATACATGTACTTGTAGCATGTACATAGAGCCGTTGGGGTCTAAGATAGGGGACATAACTGGTCATAAAATTCATATTTCCTCAACAGGACCGGCTCACTCGCTGCTGGCGACAATTACTTGGGCGTTTCCTGCTGCAGCGATTAGCTCTGCTGCTAGGCGGCGAG
This sequence comes from Triturus cristatus, assembly GCF_964204655.1. NCBI lineage: Eukaryota > Metazoa > Chordata > Amphibia > Caudata > Salamandridae > Triturus > Triturus cristatus. Next base: position 722,454,897 of record NC_140588.1, read on the forward strand.
GGTGTGAAATGAAGCCCCCAGTCTACGTGCAATTGGGTGAAAAAGGTAGTTTTCCCAGTGAAAGTTTTTACACACAAGATAAAATTACAGCGCTAACTTTTTAAAAACAATGCTCCCGGCTGTGCCTCAGGAGTACAATCCAACCAGAGCTCTCAATCGGCTCGGTTTTGTAGGCGGAGTGGGCGTGGCCTCGAGCGAGTGGGCGTGGCCACAGGACCGGCTCACTCGCTGCTGGCGACAATTACTTGGGCGTTTGCCGCTGCAGCGATTAGCTCTGCTGCTAGGCGGTGAGGGTGTGAAATGAAGCCCCCAGTCTACGTGCAATTGGGTGAAAAAGGTAGGTTTCCCAGTGAAAGTTTTTACACACAAGATAAAATTACAGCGCTAACTTTTTAAAAACAATGCTCCCGGCTGTGCCTCAGGAGTACAATCCAACCAGAGCTCTCAACCGGCTCGGTTTTGTAGGCGGAGTGGGCGTGGCCTCGAGCGAGTGGGCGTGGCCACAGAACCGGCTCACTCGCTGCTGGCGACAATTACTTGGACGTTTCCCGCTGCAGCGATTAGCTCTGCTGCTAGGCGGTGAGGGTGTGAAATGAAGCCCCCAGTCTACGTGCAATTGGGTGAAAAAGGTAGGTTTCCCAGTGAAAGTTTTTACACACAAGATAAAATTACAGCGCTAACTTTTTAAAAACAATGCTCCCGGCTGTGCCTCAAGAGTACAATCCTTAAGCGTACTCACTGTGCTAAATCCAGGAAACATGGGTAGTCCGTGACAACGTAGCAGATGTCCAATCCACCGTTATGTGCAGTGACTGTAATGCACTTATCATACAGCAAACTGACCATCTACTAAGTTCTAACGGAGGATGAAAATGGCAAGCACCATTGACCCATAAGTACTACAGTAAATTCTGTGTGAGTGTGGCAGCAATGGATTTGAATCCATGGGTGAAGATGAAGTCATGACGTGTATCTATACTACCTTTACTATCTGCCTTCACCTTTGCAATATTCCTCGGAAAGCGCACCTACCGTAAGCTGTTCTAACCCTTTTGTGTATCTGTCCTCATCAGAGTCTTGACTAATTCTGTCCAATTGTCAAGAGACCGTATACTAATGCCTTCCATCTCTAGCTGCTTGAAGCTTGAGAAAACATTTCTCTCACGTGCTATCAATGCTCTCACTATGCTCAATCCAACCCCTTCCAGTTTGTGGATGCAAGTTGGGGGTGTGCCCGAGTATGCCGCAAAGTCATTCCTCGAGCTGAGCAAGCATATGTACCTTTGAAACTAAGGCAAATATGCTGGAAATTTTCAAAAGTTTTCTAAAGAGAACATCATAAACTATGAAGAACAATTGAATGTGAAACACGGGTACTCCATGACAACGTAGCATATGTTCTGTCCACCAGTATGTGCAGCTTGGGGACTATAATGCACTTTTCAATTGTCGAACAGAACAACTACCACGTTCTGAAAGCAGGTAAGCGTGTTGAGAAGTCCATGATTTCCTGAAGTAGAGGAACACATATTCTGCACCTGCTTGCGTGGTGAAGGAGTGGCCTACCAACAGTAGGTATACATTCACATCAATTGAAAGGCGTACCTATTGGCAGCTCCACCTCAGTCAAATTCCCAGTATTTTGCTTTAGTATGATACAACATAAATCAAGTAGGAAAACAGAGGGCAGGCTTACTTGGGCACTGGGGACAGTAAACATGAATCTCTTGCCTCTTTCCCTGCATCGAGCAAACTTTACAACGACTACATGGTCGCTCCTTTTTGGGTGTTGCAGGAATTTTATCAGCAAAGTGTCGCTCCTGCAGCCTTGCCACGTCCTCCAGAACACATGAAGTGGAGGCTGCTGCTTCTGTAGCAGTGAGACTTTCAATCACAGACAACTGAAAGTCAAGGAAAGACATGAGTCTTCCAGCGGTGGTCTGACGATTAACAACATACGCATTGTATGTTGCCATCTGGATCAGGTGAGTAATACCAGGTGCAAGTTTTACGACTCGCATTGTATGGCTGAAGAACCTGGTCGTTCTTGTCCACTCCGCCCATGTACTTGCTGTAATCAAGTATACAGGTAGGTTTGTGGACTTCGGCCATCTGACCCCAAACCATGACAGGGGAAGTGCTCTCAGCATGAATTGTAGTGAGCACATACACGTCACGCCTATCTGAGAACTTGACTGCGAGCAGTTTGTTGGAACGCAGCGCAGTGCTCTGGGATTTCTGGAGCATCTTGCAAACAATCTCCTGCGGGAATCCTTTGAGGCAACAACAAATTGTACCGCAAGCCACGGTGCCAGCTTTGTAGAACTCACTGAACAGCTCTATTCCTGTATAGAAATTGTCCACATAAAGGTTATAACCTTTGTGAAGAGGTGGCTGGACAAGCTCCCATATGATCTTTCCTGTGACCCCTAGCGTGGGAGGTCAACCTGCAGGGTTAAGAGCTGTGTCCTTCCCTGTATACACTCTCAATCTGTACACATAGCCAGTTGAGCTCTCACACAGCACGTACAGCTTGATACCATAGCGAGCGCATTTGCTCGGAATGTACTGCCTAAACAGCAGCCGCCCTTGATACAAGATCAAGGACTCATCAATGGCTATATTCTTTCCAGGAGTATAAACCTCTGGAAACCTGGCAGACAAATGTTCCATGAACAACTGGTCATGGTCTGGACGGTCCCGGGACAATGCAGCAGAATTGTCTATGAAATGCAGCATGCACTGCAATAGCAAAAACCGATCTCTGCTTATGTATGGTGCGAAGATGGGGGTTAACAAACCGTGCAAGTAGACCAGTAGGATAGCAAGGTTGGTTTATGCACTACCCCTATTTTAAGCGTGAGGCCCACAAATACCTTCAAACTCCCCTAAAGAAGTGGGAGTCCACTTGCGCACCCTAGAATGATACCCAAGAGTGCCTCCTTGCTCCCTCAGAAATTGTTTGGCACGCAAATTTGTTTGCTGCACAATTTCATCAAGGAAGTCAACATCCAAAAAGAGATGGACCTAGTCAATTGGCAAAAAATTCACCATATCGACTTTAGATCCAGCATCACCAGTGATAGGCGGAAATTGGGTTGAACTAAATTGGGAGGCTGCCAAGACTGCACTGCGTCTGTGCTTGCGGCTGCACGGGCCTGTGCTCTGGGTTGCTCTAACTGGTGTCCTGCTGCACAAACGCTGCTGGCAAAGTGACAGCACGGATGACATCGTCTCCTTCAGAATCACTGGAAGATGAGTCGTCGGATGGAACTGTGCAGACTGAAAAATCACTCCCAGATTTGGCTCCATTGTCCTCTCCCTCAGATGCTGTCTCAGTCTCTGATGCTGTCTCAGTCTCTGATCCTGCCTCAGAGCTGGACTCCAGAACCAGACTTAGGGCCTGGGCAGCATTCATCCAATGATATGCCATCTCTGCTAGGGCCTCAAACTATCCATTTAAAATACTATCCTACGTAGAAGGCAGATAGGTTGTTGGTTTCAAAGTGTAGGTGGGTGTGTGCGTGAACAAAGTGTTAAACAGTCAATAATGACGAAATTACCTTACCTTTCCGAAATCTGTACGCTCTCTAAAAAGACTAAGAAAGAGAGAAAAAAGACACAGTATTACTTTACCTTGCCACATACCCATCATCGCAGCCTTTTAGCACCGGTGGAAGCCAGTGTGACAATCATTTTGGCGCCAAGATGCCTACGGATGAACGTGTGCTTTACAATTGCACACAATGACCTCCTTTGAGTCCCTCACTACCATCCTTCAAACGTGCCCCTCAGCTCTCCATAGCCCCTCTCTCACATACATTTCATCTGTTTCAAAGTGTTTCTACTGCGTGGCTTTACTAATCCACTTAGCTATCCACTTAATACAGACCTGTCCTTTCCAGCATGCCCTTTATGGCGTCAAAACTGCCACTAGACAAAAGTCAGATATCTCTATCTAGCAGGATTTATTTTTTGTACTCTGCAGCAGTACCACACTTTACTGCCTTTCATGTAACTTCAAAGAGACTCATTATAGTTCTTTCACAGTCTCATATTTTCAGCACTGAGAAATCTCTCTGTAAATATATATATATATATATATATTTATATATATATATATATATATATATATCTCTGAAGCTCGTAACACCTCGTAACTGCTTTGCGCGTTAATGACGAGTGCAGACCTCCAATGGTGCTAATAGTTATTAATCTTTATTTATCGTAGTCTTCTGCCATAACGTGTTTCGGCCGTTCAAACGGCCTTGATCACATATATATATATATATATATATATCCAAACATAAATTTCCCGTTTCTCCAAAGAAATCGACCAACACTCAAAGGGATTATATCTGCTCAACCTTTTAATTCCTGAGCAACGGCATCCACGCGTTCCGGCTCTCAAGCAGCCTTGTTCACCATGCAGATAACCATTTTTTTAAACATTTAAATTCATTTCATAACGTAAAATGAAACAAACAAAGGACTTTCCCATTGCACATCTCAGCCTCTTGAGTACTTCTTCACGGGGGCCATTTTGTAATGTTTACAATAGAATGCTAACTTACTACCTTAACATGCAAGTGCATCTTTGAAAAGGCCATGATAAAAACAAGTAAGTTCTATACAGCGTATTACATCACTGTTTTTTCACTTAAAATGTATTATCAAAACATTTGCAATTAATATATTTTTGAATCAATGCAATTGAGTCAGAGCATTCTATGTAGGCATACCCTTGGTCTAGTAACCAGTACAGCTTTGTTAAAGTGCAAGTGCATAACTTTCACAGTTTTCTCCTACAGTGATAATTTTTATTGCTTTTTATTTATTTTAATTATTTTTTAAATATTATATTTTTCTATAAAAAAGCATTTATTTGAGTTCTTATGTATATTCAACTTCATATACATATTCCCACAAAAAAAAACACTCATTAAAAACATGATTAAAACCATGTTTAAGGTGCTAATTTTAAAAATTAAAGTGCTAAATATAAAGTGCATGTGTCCTCTGTCTTTCACCTCTATTCTTACTAGTTGTTAAAAAAATTAGATCTTGCGAACACTCAGCTCAACTTCATTATCATCAATATAAGCAGTTAAACAAGTCTTCATCCATATTCAGCCAATTGGGCTCCTTACTGTCCATTTCTAATATGAAGTAGGTTTCTAGTTTGCAAACTTCTTTTTCTCTGTCGCCTCCCGTGCTTTTTTTAGTGACCTCAGCTATACAGCTACACTACATCAAGTCTGGATCACTATGTGTTCTCTCTCAAAATGTTGTGCGCAGGGTAGAACCTATCATTATTAACAATTGCCCGTCTATGCTGTAGGATCCTTTTGTGAATAGGCAAAGTGGTGCTCCCTATGTAGACCTTTTTGCACGGACACATAAGTATGTAAACTACAAAACTGGATTTGCATGTTAAATGGCCTCTTATTGTCATAGTTCTATTAAAAGGCGTTTTGAAGGTTCCTATATTTTCTCAATTTTTACAGGCTTTACATTTCAAGCACCTTCTAAAACCATCCTTTACTGAAAGCCATGTCTTCTTGACAGTTACACCTTGAAATTCACTTCTAACCAGTTGATCTTTTAAAGATCTAGATTTTTTATAGGTTATTTCTGGGCATTTTCTACTCTCAGGTCCCAATACAGGATCACCTTCAATTAGGTACCAGTGTTTCTTCAGAATTGCCCGTACTTCATTGTTTTTAGTATTATTTTTAGTGATGAATCTAGGACTGCTTGGACTATCCTTCTGCTTTTCCTTTTTAATCTGTGTTCTTGAGGGTTCAAAAGTAACTTATCCCTGCTTAGATTCCTCACCTTTTTCGATGCTTCTAGTATTATTTCCTGTGAGTAACCTCTCTGAGTGAAACGATTTAGCATTTCACCTTCAATTTTCTCATACTCAGATAAGTTACTGCATTTTCCTCTTGCCCTGAAAAACTCACTGAAAGGTATACTTCAGATGAGTGGTGCAGGGTGGGAACTATCAGCATGTAAAAGGGTATTCCCTGCTGTTGACAACCAGAACATTTTTGATTCCAATTTGTCACCTTTATCGGTTACCCTGACATCCAAAAAGTCAATAGATACCTTACTATAATGGCCTACAAATTTCAAATTTAAATTGTTGTTATTCAATAAACAAATCAATATTTTCGGTCGTGCCCTGCCACAGCACAAAAATATCGTCAATAAATCTGACCCACACCAATATGTTTTCCATCCAGTGTTCCAACACAGGGCCCCTGAGCAACTGGTCCTCCCACCAGCCTAGATGGAGATTGGCATAACTGGGGGTGAAACAGGTGCCCATGGCTGTCCCCTGCTGGTAAAGATCAGACCCAAACAGAAAAATATTTTTTGTCAAACACCAGTTTATCATTTCTAAGACCATGTTATTATGTTGAATGAATCTCATAGGTCTTGTTTTTAGGAAATGTTCCGTGGCCCTTAATCCATCTGTATGTCGTACACTTGTATACAATGTAGTTATGTCTAATGTCAATAAAACCATGTGTTTACCCCATTGCACATCATAAATATGTTTTAAAAAGTCTGCTGAATCTCTTCTGTATGAGGTTAGAGTCTTAACAATAGGATTCAAGAAAAAGTCAATGTACCTGCAGGCATTCTCAAAGATACTCCCACATGACGAAATGATTGGTCTTCCCGGTGGCTCTTTACCATCCTCGTGCACCTTCGGCAACATATAAAAGGCTGGAATAATTGGATGTTCTCGCTTGATAAATTTTAATTCATCCCAGCTCAGTAATTCTTTTTTTGTGCCAGTATTCCAGCCTTTCCAGGAAACCATATTTTATATATAACAATTAATTCCCAATGTCCGCGCGCTCAATACCTGGTGCAGACTGCAACGGCTAGAATCCTTACCCGATATTTAAATTCAGAAACACAAAGGATGCCGCAGATTTCAGAGCTGCTTTATTTTCACCACCACTACCACCAGTCGTGGTGAAAATAAAGCAACTCTGAAACCAATCTCTGAGTGCGGCATCCTTTGTGTTTCTGAATATATATATTTATATATATATATATCCAAGCTCCATTTCCTTGTTTCTCAAAAAGAAAAACAGCACACACGGCGGCAGTTGCTAGAGTTTATTGGCAACGCAACAGAGATTGGGTATATATCGTGGGCGCATCCACGCGTTTGTAAAGCATCCGTCCACAAGTGCGCCGTTCACGGTGCATCAAGGAGCGCATATATATATATATATATATATATATATATATATATATACCCACACACACACGCACACATATATCTATACATAGATAAGATTTTATCTCTACATATATGTATATATATGTATCTATATACATATATAAACATATATATATATATGTGTATAGATACATATATATCATTCACTCTGTAGACTTATGTATATATATATATCATCGATTTATAGACTAAGGCACCCAAAGGACTTAATAGCGGGGAGGAACTCACAGTGCACTTAGGAAGCTGATCCTATCCGATCTAACCAAATGTTCTTCTATTTCTTTTGTTCCATATACTGTTGAAAGTCGGCATTGTCATGGTAGATTTAGTGATTCATGGGACAGCCATGTATTTAAACCCTCTCGATTATAACTGTTATTGTTATTACCGATCCATAGTGGGGAAGCCTTGAACTATGACAGCAGACAAATGTACTATTTAGTATTGTTTGATGGTCATACTTGATTTTACCGATATACGGTGTTATGTTGTTTATGACCGATCCACTGAAGCTGTTGGTGAGCTATGTCAATTTTGAAAAGCTACAATGTACTTTTTAGTATTAACTGATGTACATATTGTGATTTTACCGATATACGGTGCTATGTTGTCGAAGACCGACCCACTTTTGCCGGTGGTGAGCTATGTGAAAATCGATATCGATAATGAAAAGCATATAATTACGATAGCAGATCATATACTATTTAGTATTGATATATCGATATCCTCCTTTGCACATAATTTATGTTGGGATTGAGAGAGGGTTGCTTTATATGAGTTTCCATGCATCAATGTATATATGTTACACCATGCTAAGATGGCCGCCATTTTCACAGATCAACTCAAGTAGTTTCTGACCACAGATGTCACTCCCCTAATCACGTGCACGTAAATTTAAAAATGCTGCTACACCGCGATAATTGTAAACACTGACGAAGGAATTTCCGAAACGCGTCTGTTTTCTTGTGTGGCTTAATAAAACATCTATGAAGCAACCCCCCGAGTGCTGGACTTTTACTGCAAAGTGCGTGAGTCTAGGAGCATTGATATATATATCTATATACACATATATAGGTATATTGATACATATCTATATACACATCTCATCTACAGAGAGAAAGAGACTCTCTCTCTCGCTCTCTCTCTATATATATATTAATATATATATTCACTGAAATAACCATAGGTTTTACAGACATTATAGTTAGGAATTAGCATTTAAAAAACCTTTGACATTCACTAAAAAGCCATAGGTTTCAGGGACGTTATAAATAGTTGGACATTTGACTCATATAAAACCAGAGAAATCTGCCTGTTATAGTTAGTTGAGCTAACTATAACTCGCATGCCCGCAATGCACTGCTGATGATGTCACATATGACATCACTCATGACATGGTCAGTGACATCACTGATGACATCACTGATGACATCTCAAATGACATTGGCATAAAATATTATTTAACCTTGTGTATTCTCATGCACTCCAACTCCTCTTTGAACCACGATTACCACTAACAGTTCGAAGATCGTCCTTCAAGAAGGAAGTACGCAACCTGGTCGGAAACATGTATTAGCTTTACGTCCTCTCAATAGCTCAAAAGGAGAAATTCTAGTGGTAGAATGAGGAGTTGTCCTATAGAACCAAAGCATGCTATCTAAGGAACCCTGTATATTCACTCTCTCACTCTTAGCCCATCTGATACAATCACCCACCACTCTGTTCATGCGCTCCACTTGACCATTAGACTGTGGGTGATACAGAGAACTTTTCGTATGTTTAATGTTGGAAGACTTTAGAAATGATTCAAATTCTACACTAACAAATTGAGTGCCATTGTCTGTCACCAATGTCTCAGGAAACCCCTCTCGAATAAACACCTCTCTCAAAAACATAATCACCGTAGAGGAAGAAATATCTTTAACAACCTTAACCTCTGGCCATTTAGAAACATAATCAATTAAAACCAGCACAAAACGTCCACCATTCTGCAAACCTTCTATCGGCCCCATGATGTCCAACCCCAACTTGCTCCAGGGAGCTGGTGGACAATCAACAGGCAGAAGTGGTGGAGTCTTTACTTTCAACCCTTTGTCCGCTTTACTGCATATGACACACCTGTCAACAACTTCTGTAACATCCGCATCCATTGATGGCCACCAGAAACCATCTCGAACTCTACGTTTGGTGAGAGTCGAACCTAGATGACCCTCATGAGCTCTGAGAATGATGTCTTTTCTTACACCAAGAGGAGGGATAAGTCGTTCTCCTCGAACCAACACCCCCCCTTCAATGGAAATCTCAGACTGTACTTTCCAGTAAGGTTGTAAATAATGCACTAAAGTGCTTTCTCTAGGCCAACCATTCATCACATAATGGTTCACTTGCTGAAGAACTTCGTCTTGAGCAATAGCTTCTAACCAACTTCCTTCGTCTCCAACAGCAATATCAACTGCAGCTATGAAACAATCATCCGAATCGTCTTCGTCCTCTCGGTATTCATCTGAACAGACCCCTTGGTTTAAACCTACAGGAAATCTAGACAAGAAATCCGCTCTTGTATTCTTTCCACCAGAAACATGGACCACATCGAACTTCGCACTGGTGTTTTCTATTAACATTGAAAGAAACCTTCATTTACCTCAAGACGCTTCCAGCATTATATTTTTTCTCCCTTTTCAGACACTGGGTTAGTGGAGCCAAAATGGGCTGAGTGGGTGCTCACCCCGTGATGATGCCCTGGGCATTCTGATGCCTTCCACCATGGTATCAAGACACCGTCCCCGACCGGAGACGTGCTGGGCCACTCTGATAGTGTCACCCTAGAGTTGGAGCTCACACCGGCATGTCCTTTGACACACTGGTTGTGGCAAGTGAGCTGTCAAGCCTGGGCGCGCAGGAGTTGCAATTGAGCACAGTGCAGAGAAAGGGGCTGGGGTGCAGCAGCCTGGGTGCACAGGTGCAGGCAAGCGATGTTGCCATAGATAATAATGCAATCTCTGGCCTCATTCATATCTCTGTTTCATTTTAAGGACTTGCTGGACCGCACTCTTTCTCACGGACCCCAGCGTCCCAGACACACGGGTGACGGGAGGTGAACAGTGAGGGTTGGGTGCAGTAGGCCGGCACTCTGTCTCCTCTTCGCTCTGTTCTTTTCACTCTCCCTCCCCTTCTCCCTTCCACCCACTCGCTCTCTGTCCCATTCTCACTTTTCTCTGTTCATTCTCACTACCTTTCTTTTTCACTTAGACATGGCACACATACTTATGTTTCTTTTTTGTCTTGCAGGTTTTGTTCGCTGCTTCCGGAGGAGTCCCACCCACTTCTTTTATGTTTTACTGTTGTTCGAATAAACTTACATTTCCATTTATTTGTGTTCTGTTAATAAAAGTTTTTTTTTTATCAATAAATAACTGAGTTTATGGGTCTTCTTTTTCTGACAACACTTGTCTGTAGTTTATTCTGAAAATCAGCGGTTGATAGTAGGTTATAAGGGAAATTTTGTTTAATTTTCCGGTGCACCTACCAAATATAAACCAACAGACTAATAATAAATGAAGTCTGGGTAATTGTACAACTGCAAGTGTTCTATGAGTGTATCATATATAACACCATGAGTACTGCCTGTGTGATTTCAGAACCAATAAGGCACTGCCTAGGGCCACCGAGGCTTCAAGGACTGGCGAGGCCCACCCTGCATATTTAAATAAAGGTCCCAGAGGTTGCTGATCCCCGGTCTTGAGTTGGCCTCAAAGCCCTGTGAACAATTCATAAACAATACACGGGGAGGTGTTGATCCCCTAGTCTGCGAAACGTCTCTGTGCCCTCCCGCGCCTAATTTACACGTGAGATTAAGAACCCTTAGTGCTGCAGAGACCCCGCAATATAATAATAGGATTGGCCCGGAACATTAGCCACCAGTGGGCTCATTTAAATGAGCAGGTGAGACCCCGCTTCATTTTTTTGTTTCTCCATTTTTACCATCCGGTTCCGCTTTATTGAAAGGATATGAGGTTTTCCTCCTCTTGCTTCAATGAGGCAAACAAGAATTTACTATCACAGGGTGCAAGCAATGCTCCCGCCCTGTAATAGCAAACATAAATGTCCCACGCTTGCATAACTACAGAATTAGTAGAAACGCATTCTAACACTACTTGCACACGTGTGATACAGCAACCAGAGTGTAGTGAAGAGGCAGAGGAAGCCCAAAATCAAAAAATATAAATCCTACCAGAGGTAGGGTCACATAGTTCGATCAGCCGACGAAGACAGCAGTGGATCCGATAAGTAGATTTATTGCAATAGATTTATTGCAGGAAAAGAAGACAGCTTAAACAGCCACCAACAGAGCCAGACACCAAGGCATCCGTCTTCTCCAGCACCATGTACAAACTCCCCAAGATTCCCCTCATGACAGCCCTACATTCTAATATTACATACTTACATTATAGTATCATTACACACTAACATTGTACTATGACTTACATTGAAATAGTACACAAAGCACATCACTTTACAGCAATGAGCTCACGGTTTAATCCCGAGTCTTCAGACCAGTAGGGGTGAGTAGTTTGCTTCCCACTCCCTTTATAGTATAAACGCATACTAACACTATTTACAGTCATGCTACAGCGGCCAGTATGTTCCAGCCCCCACAGCCCATCACTGTACAACAATCAGCTCGGTTTGATCCCCGAGTCTTCACACCAGTAGGCGTAGTACTTCGCTTCCCACTTCCGGTATAGTATAAACGCATGGTAGAGCTCAGTATTTTGCTTCCCACTCCCTGTATGGTATAAACGCCTACTAACACTACTTCCACAGGTATCCTACAAACACCAGAGCACATCACTTTACAGCAATGACCTCCCGGTTTATGCTCTAGGTTTCATACCTGATTGTAGCAGCATCTCATCTCACCACCATGTCACTCTGAGCACTTTCAGACTGGTAGGTGTGACTACTTCGCATCACACTCCCCCACAGAGGTTACAGTGCTCCTATCCTCCTGTTTCCTACTCTTTTTGCCCTTTTTCCCCCTTACTCACTTGGAATCACAAAATAGCGGCCAACACTTCCTAGTTGCAACCGCTCATAGTGCTCACAACCAATAAGCAGCAAGCTCGTGATCGTAACACCTCAGCCAATCAGATGGCAGAATTCCCAAATATCGAAAACTGTAAATTTCGATATTTCTCTAAAACTACTGAACGGATTTACACCAAATAAACAAAAGTGTGCTTTCTAGACCAAGACCCTTCTCCCTGTCCAATTTGGGGCAATTCCGTTTACCCGTTCAACCTGTAGCCTTGTCTAAAGTTTCCTACGGAAATTAACATGGAGAAAACACGTTTTGGGACCCCCTTTTTTTCTCGGCCCCCCTTAATGAATCACCCCCCACACTTTCCACATAGGAGCTGATATGAACAAAGAATTAGTTTGGAAAATTTTATGAAGATTCATCAAACGATGCTAAAGTTATAAGCAAAACAAAAAATGTTCTTCCTATGGAAACTTGGTCCTAACTATAACTACCTACTGGCTTTGCCTTTCTTTGCCGCTGAATTACAGAAGCGTTGAACTTACCTTGGGTGTGCCAGCCATTTGGGTAACTCCTTCTTGCAAACAAATTAGTGGCTCACCCAGGCCACGGCTCGGCACCACTGCTTATGACGCAGGTCTGCCCTCGTGTGAATGACGAGGGTGGAACGAGGGGTGCTCTGGTGATTGCTGCATCGCGGAAAGAAGGACAATTATTTCCCGATTCATAATATTTTAAAGGACTGTGACAGCGTGCAAGCTTACCCACTGGGGTTTGATAGTAGTAGCCTTGCTTGCTGTCACCTTTCTTCCGGTCCATGATGAAGGGCTATGCGCCAGAAACGCGTTGGACCTAAGCACAATGGAGAGCTTTACCTTTCTTTGCCGCTGAATTACAGAAGCGTTGAACTTACCTTGGGTGTGCCAGCCATTTGGGTAACTCCTCCTTGTATATATATATATATATATATATATATATATATATATATATATATATATATATATATATATATATATATATATATATATAAGCGGGGCAGATGACTGCAGGTTCTTGCATCTACCCACTTGGGAAAGAACTTTGTTTTAATTTTGGAAATGATTAGCACACCCACTGGGGAGGACAGGCAGCGCGCTACGACATCCAGAAGGCCGTGCATTCGGCCACGCCCACTGAGGCAGGTGTTTAAATGAATCTGCACGCTATGGAACAGTGCATTCATTTTCCAAGAACAACACGCCATGGAAGAAGGGACTGTGAGATTCCCGAAACGCGTCTGGCGTATGGATTCTGTCTGATGTGGGTTTCTGAGAAGTCACTTGCTTGCATGCTGCCATTAAACTACGTGAGAGAAATTCTTCTTCCTGTAGCCTTTTTTCGAATGGATAAACCTGCATATGTGTGGATATATAACGACTGAATCTGGTTGTGAAGCGAGGCCCACCATGGTTGTGCAGATCCGAGCAAGTGCCGATTTGGTGTTTGAACAGTAAGAAGGAAGAAAGGCTGGCACCAATGCAGGGTGGTGCCTGCTCACTCACAATGACAGCCAAAAAGTGGGGCAGATGACTGCAGGTTCTCGCATCTACCCACTTGGGAAAGAACTTTGTTATAATTTTGGAAATGATTAGCACACCCACTGGGGAGGACAGGCAGCGCACTAGGACATCCAGAAGGCCGTGCATTCGGCCACGCCCACTGAGGCAGGAGTTTAAATTAATCTGCGCGCTATGGAACAGTGCATTAATTTTCCAAGAACAACACGCCACGGAAGAAGGGACTGTGAGATTCCCGAAATGCGGCTGGCGTATGGATTCTGTCTGATGTGGGTTTCTGAGAAGTCACTTGCTTGCATGCTGCCATTAAACTACGTGAGAGAAATTTTTCTTCCTGTGGCCTTTTTTCGAATGGATAAACCTGCATATGTGTGGATATATAACGGCTGAATCTGGTCGTGAAGCGAGGCCCACCCTGGTTGTGCGGATCCGAGCAAGTGCCGATTTGGTGTTTGAACAGTAAGAAGTAAGAAAGGCTGGCACCAATGCAGGGTGGTGCCTGCTCACTCACAATGACAGCAAAAAAGCGGGGCAGATGACTGCAGGTTCTCGCATCTACCCACTTGGGAAAGAACTTTGTTTTAATTTTGGAAATGATTAGCACACCCACTGGGGAGGACAGGCAGCGCACTACAACATCCAGAAGGCCGTGCATTCGGCCACACCCACTGAGGCAGGTGTTTAAATGAATCTGCATGTTATGGAACAGTGCATTCATTTTCCAAGAACAACACGCCACGGAAGAAGGGACTGTGAGATTCCCGAAACGTGTCTGGCATATGGATTCTGTCTGATGTGGGTTTCTGAGAAGTCACTTGCTTGCATGCTGCCATTAAACTACGTGAGAGAAATTCTTCTTCCTGTGGCCTTCTTTTGAATGGGTAAACCTGCATATGTGTGGATATATATATATATAAAGAAAGAGATATCTCTCTTACTCTATTTTTTTTTATAGCTATGGCAGAAAGCCTTCCGTGTCTCCCCCAGGGGAAATAAAAAAAAAACAATCTCCGGTGCTTTGCACCGGAGGTTCAAAGGGGGCCTCCCTGATGACGGACAATGGACGTGTGCCGCACCAGGCAGGTAGTGCTTGCGTTGGCTAGTATGCATGGAAGCATCATTTACTTGGGCAGAAACAATATGCATTCTTACCATTAACTGACTGACAATTCTTGCACGTCATGAATGTGACCTTGGGTAATGACTTGCTAGTTTAGTAGCAGATAGGGATCACATAAACGATTTAGCATGCACTGTGCATATTTACCCCTGAGTCACAGAAACACATTTTTCTTTAGATGTTAGGTAGTGTCTTAAAAGTCAGTACATTCACTATGGTCCACTTACTCCAATCATGACCAAGTTTTATGTTTCAAGTGTATTAGAATTGTTTGGTTGATTGAAACATTAAAACATTCAAACAACAATAAAAAAAGCTTAAAAAAATTCAAGTAGAAATATCACCGTGCCTCAATTACAGAATTCAGATTCAGCAATTTTACCATTTAAGTAAGATATTTTGTGGTGTTGCAGGGATTCTGCTGCTCATGCACAGAACTATGCATATGAAACCAGGACCTCATTGAATTGTGGTGTACCAAAAAACTCACCTCAGTACCCAGAACCCTTATCCGACTAGCATCAGTGTCTCATTAGTTCTCCGTACTACAGCGAAGCTACTAATGATTTGACAACCCAGAACAAGCGACTTAGGGTACTCTCAGGAATAGTGGGAATCAAGAACACTCTTTTGTTTTTATTCTCATACAAGTCGACAACGTGAGTAATCAGAGACACAGAAAAGTTTGAAATGTTTATTTTTTAACTACGTGCTATAAGATGCAGTATTTTGGCTAACATAAGCAAGCATATGATTAGAAATAAAACAATCATCATTTTTACAATTCCATAAAACACAAAGGGAGAAATCATGTTATAATTATAGCGACTTGTGTACCACCCTCCCCTGGCTAGAAGCTAGTTTTATAATAATAGAAGGTCTCTAGGTTACCTCCAAGGTCAGCTGAGATGAATCACATCACAGGATCAGCAACGCTCTCTGTAGATGGAAAGGTTTTCTCCAAGTGCCAGCATCATGCATGCAATGCAATATTAAAGGCACCCGAGTTTCAGACATTTGCAGCTGTGTACGTGTTGTGTCTAGAGCATGGGCCGATCAACCTGAATCAACAGCATACATTGTTATTATGACCTTGAAGACTTCTGCACACAGTGTACAGAATTAGGTCGCGGTGTAAGTCTAGGGATGTAAAAAACAGACCGTTCTCATGTGAAAAAAAGCAAGCAGTTTAACTTACAATAACAGATGCACGTAGTGTTGTGTGCAAAAGCGACCAAGTGGCAAAATGGCGTTTAAACTTCTAATACGCTTATGCTATGGGTGCAAGCAGAACCCTGTTCTTCACTACACCCTCCCTTGGTCGGACCACCAACAAAATAGGTAAGCATTTTAGGAACGTAGAGTTCAAGTTCGAGTGAGACAGAACCAAGTTCATATTTTGCCAAACCGGATAATTGGAAGTGATAAGTTCAAAGTTGTGAGGTAAAAAATAAAACAGACCACAAAGGGGCGATACAACGCCCATCATTGAAAAATGAGGGAACAAATCGTAAGCTTTGAAGCTGGACAAGAGCCAATTTAATCCATCAGCGTGTAGGCACAGTATGTTGCAACAGCTTCCAAGAGGAAGTCATTATTATCGTCAGTAAAGGATTCAGCCATCCACTTTAATAAAGTAAATGAACATACATGTTCTTCGATAGCCGGAGACTCTAGCAGCATCAGAGGACAACTTGCATGTTCTTTGAGGTAACTTCGTGCCAGGAAGTCATGTGCCACTGCACATATATCCCAATTCCCTAGAACTCCATGCGCAGCCACGCAAGCCATAACCCTGATACCAGAACAGTCCATCTCATGAGCCACTGAGGGACACATCAGTAGATCATAATTCGGGGCAGGAGACACCATATTGGAGAGGCACAAATCCAAAGCCCACTCAAAGGATCAAGCCAGGCAATGGAAAACTGGTTGCACGCAAGTAAAGTATGAGAACCGGAAGGATAATCCATAGGCTACACTCAAAGTGGCCAGAGGTAGCGTTCCATATTAATCAAGCATCCTGTTGTGAAACTGGAACAGCCGGGGTAGGCTATCTTGTGACACAGATTGTGTAGCCATTTCGGAGCAAACAAATCAACAGCAGCACGCCGGCAGCCAATGCAAGAATTAATGGTAACCCGCCGAAGATGCTGGAAAAAATAGAATGAAAAAATGCCGGTATCAAACCAAATATTGTTTGGAACGAGGTCACAGGGCCGAAACCCACAATTTTGTAAAAAATGAGCCAAGACAGTTGTTGAAGAGGCATTGAATATAGTGTGAATTAGGACTCCAAAATGAAGTGGGAGTTCGGTATTCAAAAGCGCATGCACCTCGGTGCGGGTGTTAGCTACGTGAAGGACAAAGGTTTCACGAAAAGTAAGAGCGACTTCTTTTTGGGACAATAGAGCCCTTATTCGGCTCATCTTGTTGAACTCTGCTTTCCAGGTCAGAATGGAAGGCCAGATGGATATATCTAGTCTCCCATGCGGCGGCGGGAAGAGCGCATTCTTACAACAAACTACACGTTGGGAGACAGTTACAATGTACGGAATCCCTGCTAGCATCCCGCAACACGCTTCATTATTTAAAAGCAAATAACTACCGTTAACTAGTAATGTAAAAGTGGGTGTAATAGCTGGAACTGGATTTCCCTTTAAAATGCAAGCTAAATTTGGGGCTTGGATGCTACACGCGCTGTGCAATTGTAGTGAGTGATCAGGTGTAGAAGTAAACTCCTCTCCTTTTAAATAGACTTCTTTTCCCTCTCTCAGGCACCTGTACGTGAATGGGAGTGACCAAACTTCACGGAGAAAAGCGCTACCTAATGGTTCATAACTGTCTAAGGCATAGTGTTTCATACATGATCTGAACTTAAACAAGGGAAAAGGTAGCATTATTAACCCATGAATGAGCCATACAGCCGAGTTAGATTCGGCCCCAGAAAATGATAAAGGTTCCAACTTTCCAATATGCAATAGTGAATATGTTGCATCCTTCATGGACATGAACTGTTGTTTATCAGTCAGATTAAATCGTAAAAATAAAGATGAGGTATTCATGTAGTCCCAGGGAACTTTCCCAGACTTCAATGTTTGTAAAGTCCATGCAAACTGCATTATAGAACGCAATTGATTTTGACCATGGTATAAAACAGACACGTCATCCTGTACAATATCCACAACAGATGAAACAATATTATCTAATGTGTAAATTCTGGAAGAAAGAGTATTAATGCTATTATCAATGACAGCAAGCACTTTTTCCAAATTAGCATGAACAATAGCCCTCAATCTAGAAGCAGCTTCAATTTGAGATAATTTCCAAACTTTGTTGTAAATAGCAAATACCCACCTTTTGGACCTGCCTCCTACAGGGCCTTTAACAAAGTCATTCAAATCAACATCATCAGTCAATTGAGACAATTGAAGTTTAACTGATGCTAAGGTGGAATGTTTAAGCCAGTTTTGACATAATTTGCCTACAGAATAGGTAGTAACAGAATGGGAGTTTTCAAAACGGTGTCCACCCTAACCTGTGTATAGCCTGGGGCCAGACCCAGAAAACGATGTTGGCATGAATCAAAACTTTTTTGCCATATTAACCATCCCTGGGGATCCAAGTTGGAAATATTGAAGGAGACATTAGTCATTAGGGACTTCAATTCATAAAGGGACATATCTGTGTGATTGTTCCATGTAGGATAAACACCCAGATCAGGAATGGTAGAGGCATTGATTTTTTTTAGAAGTAGCCAATCCAAAGCAAGTAGTTTGGGAAATACTAGAATTCAAAAGCAACATGTGGTTAGGGATGAGGCATGCACGATGTAAAGCTTCTATGCCTTGCACTTGCCAGCTTTTAGAACCCCTAACAGATTTAAGATCAATTGTATGTTTCCACAGCTCATAGCCCCCTATTGCTAATTAATCCATAAAGGACTCTGAATACAGCAATTTAGTGTGTGTGAGTCTAACTTTCGAAGTGGACCCAGTAGTCATTTTGAAACAAAAGGCTGCAAGATTGGATCGACTAAAATCAGTAAAATATGTACATTTTTTCAATAGAGTTTTCGAACTACCTTCAATGGGAGCTGGGCAGTGTTCCCATTGTGTATAATTAAACACATTACTAAATGTATTAGCGTTATGCAGGAAATGACTGCCATAGTGCTGGTAACAAAACAACTCTGCATAATTTGCTGAGTCTAAGTACAAATCTTCAGCATCAAAAGCAGCATAATATTTCAAATCAGAAAAAAGAGCCTCAACGGCTTGGACATCCCAATCATCAGAACGTATGTTTTGTTTCACAACATCCCCAATAGAAACATGAAGTACATTGGGGACATTAATCACCTCTGTAGGGCCATGAATTTGAAATTTCACAGCATCACATACAATACCATCTAACACAGGCCAGGCAGTAATATTGACAAAAGTCTGGTCCCTCTTCATGATGTGTGATGAGGAGTGGGGTGCCAAAGTTCCATCAATTAATCTAATTGCAGATCTTTCTGTAAGATAATGTCCATTTACAAGACAAAAAAAGACAACCACAAATCCATTCGACATGAACAAAAAAATAGAGATGAGCACCAACCAAATATAAGTCCAAGGGGGAATTAAAAAATGTTTTTTAAAGCAAACAGGAAAAATAGAAATTTTCGATGTTTTAGAGTTAGTGTCAAATGAAAAACATGACTGGTCAACTGCACTTGCCTGCACACCAGGCAACAACACATCTGTGGGATAGGTATACTCAGTATCTTCAGGGGGAGCACCAGCCAGTGGATTCAATAATGGATTAGTAACTGTATGCATCTCGATGGCAATGTCAGGCCTGTTCGTATTTGCAGAGGCCAAAACAGAATTTCTCAGCATTGCGGGACAAGAGACCGCTGGAGTCATACTAAGAAGAATCGGCCACTCATTGTAGTTTGACATTGTCAATGGAGATGTACCTCTTATCCTTGCGTGCAGGAAGTGGAGGTGAAATGACTGCTCTTGTACCCTGCATGCCAAGCACTGGAACAGGTACACGATAAGAGGGGCCAAACTCCTTCTTGTTCTCCACCTTCACAAGGACCAGGTCACCGACTCGAGTTTGCCAGCTAACTACCGGAATCTGAAGTGCAGCATCAGTTGTGGAGGGCAATTGTTCCTTTGCAAGACTGTATCGAACCTCTTGTGGGTTCTGCAATACAGCAGAATGATCATCTACTTCAAAGGGTGCAGTCGACGTCGCCATGTCTAGACCATCAAGGTCCGGGACAAATATTTTTATGCCAAAGAGCATCTCTTATGGGGTCCACCCACCCAGAGACCTTCTAGGGAGATTACGTGCACGTTGTACGCTATACAAATGGGCCAACCAGTTTCTGCCAGTACCTAAAACCCTAGCTGTCAAGGATTGCTTTAAGTCACCGTTCATTCGCTCCACAACAGAATTGCCCTCAGGCCGTTATGGAGACGAATATTTGACTTGGAGCCCCAAAGACCTCATGGCTTCTTTGTATGCCTTGGAGACGAACGCCAGACCCTGATCCGAATGGAGGGTGCCACATGCAAAGATTCCCACAAAGACACGCAAATCCCTGATGACAGTTTGAGCATCAGCGCTGCGTTGTGGCCAAACCCATAGAAAGCGTTTGCACGAACCCACTGCAAATAAGATGAACTTATACGCAGTATCAGAGGAGGAAGGACCGCATTGATCTAAATAAACACACCCAAGCGGTTTATTAGATATGTATAAATGTGTTTGAGGTGGACGCGCATCAGTCGAAGGCGTAATCTGCTGTCATATGTAACAAGTAAGGACATAATCATGAGTCTGTTTATACAATCCGTGCCACAAGTAACGTTGCTGCAAGATAGTGACAATCGCTGAAGCACCTGCATGAGCTGAGGCCATACCCTTGTGAGCGGCTGTTATCAAGGAAAGCCTGCGGTCCGCGTTGGGAATCAATCTGTCACCAACATTGTTAATTCTCACATAGGGCACTTTATCAGGACTTAAATGATAAGAGTATATAGAAGGGAAACTTTTAGCGACAGTTCAATTGTGTGTCCATAGACATGAAGCAGGCCAGAACTGCTTGTCTGCATGTTTGGCTACATCTTTGGTTGAAGAGCAGGCATAACATGGCTCTTTGATCAGCCATTAACTCCTTGCATGTGAACACCAAGTGTACCATATCTTCTTTTGCTTTTCCACACAACCGTCAATCAGTCATAGTGGTGCAACGTTTCCATGGCGGGTGGTTTTGGGAGTGAAGGTAGTATGTCCAATCGATGTTTTAGAAATGTTTCTTTTATTGATTTGGAGTATCTCATGTGAAAATAGGGTTGAAGTTTGGCTTGATCATTACTGTGCAAAACATATCAGCTGTGGGCTCTGTCTGCCACTGCTACAATGTCATCAATTGACAAGCGTATTTTAATAGTTTTGTTAACCAGCTTTTTCAAGCTAGCATGAGTTGCAGATGATTCCCAATGGTCCTGTAGGCTGAACTGAATGATTGATTCATTAAGGCACCCTTAGCGAGAGAATTGTTCTTGTTTGTAAGTTTCAGCCATAGATGTGTGTTTAAGGAATTTGGTTCTGTGTTTTTGATTTTGTCCCAGCACTTGATTTATGCGCCTCTCCTAATGAAGGATTGCCTCTGAAGTCCAAACTCCAATCATATCTGAACTGGAGAAATGTAATTGGGGAGGTGAAGATCATTCTATAGAATCTGACCATGATCACATCTAAAGTTGATGTGCACCTACAGCGTAATGGCTCACTCTCGTAGGTTATTGTCAAGATCAATTTTTCTTGTATTAACTGGAACAGTGGTGTTAAAGTGGGGCCAGCCACTTCCTTCTTAAGATTTAAGGGCCAGTGCTAGGGCATCCCCCTTTTGTTTCAAGGCCTCTTTCTGCAGTTTAAATAAGCCTTTGTTATCTATTATGATACCTAAGTATTCATATTTTGACACTCCAAGTGTTGGCAGGTGATGTGCCAGCTTAATGGTTTTCTTTTCATGCTGTTTACTACCATTGATTTTGTTTTTTCAAAGTTGATCTTTAGGCCATGTTTTATTGAATATTCTTGGGTGACATCAAGAAAGTGCTGCAAGTCGATCAGAGTATGGCTTATGAGCAGCAGATTATCTGCATAAAGGAGGTTGAAGAGGAGTAACCAAGAATAACCAACCGAGCTGCAGCCCTTGGGAGTTGCAGCAATCTAATTTTGTTGTTAAGTCAGATAAGGACAGGTTGAACAGGGTGGGGCGAGGACCCCTGCTTCAGGCCCTTGTTTGTTGGGATGCGTCTTGAAAGATGTGCCCCCAGCTTAACTTGAATCAGTGTGTCTGTATGTAACAGAATCAGTAGCTTCAGGAGAGTAGATGGAGCCTTCTAATTAGCCAATTTCATCCATAATTTTCCACGTTCAATACAAAGCGAGGTTTACATTTTCGGACCCATCGATTGGTAGGGAAAGGGCCATGACATTAGTTATAGTTCCCATGTGTTTGCAGAACCCAGTTTAATTTAGTGGGATGATTTTAGTAGCCGAGGCCCTGGATGTTAATTCCTCTAGAATGGTGCCGGTGAAGTATTTGGCCTCGTTGTCGATTAGCGCCACAAGCCATATTTGTTGATCAGTGAGATCATAGACCCTCTCCATGAGGCTAAGGTTACAGCATCACTGTGATCTGCTGGAACTTTTGCAAAAAAAATTCTGACTAGAATGTGGCACCCTGTTCGAATAATACCGGTGGAAGCCAATTTGGGCCCAGGGACCCCTCCCATCTCCCTTTGGATATCTGTCTCTTTCTTCGCTGACTAGTTGGTATAATATAGTCCATGATAGGTTCAAGAGGAGAATGTTCAGCATGGGCCGCACTTTCAGTTTCTTTTATAGTTGTGTTATTTGAGGAGTTATGTGGGGTTTCTTCTGGCATGCTTGGTTGGTATTGCTCCTCCTCAAGATGGTTGAAGTGCCCGTGCAGGCTTCTTCAGTCAAATGAGAGATGATCCCTTGATGTGTAGGATGCTGTAGTGTGTTTACTTTGTGCATGAGCATTGCTTTTTATGTCAAAAAGGAGCATTGCCCAGAGCAAGTCTTCACCTTCCCTTTTTTTAGTTCATATTTGTTTTTCCATTGTTGCTTTGGTCCATCTCAGCTCTCACTACAGGCTGTCATTGCTTGGATTACAGTGTTAAATTAATGCTTCTCTTGAGTGCCTTTATTGCCATTATTGCACAAGAGTAAAAATGAGATGACCCTGGCGGGACAATTGCTGTGCTGTGTTTCTTCTCATCATTGAGATGGCGAATGTGTCTCCTAGTTCTTTTGTGAAGGCCTCACATGCGGTTGCATGGTTTGTGAATCTGTCTTGTTGTCTTTGTAGTATGTCCTTGGTGGCCCTCAGAAGTTGGTCTAAGGGAGTGATGTTGCATTTGATCCTTTTGCTGTTATTAGTGTGTGCAATGCATGCTACTTCATTCAGATGGCAGACATCTTCGGTACTCACTTTAGGCGTGACCATCTGTGGGAAATGTCACTAGAATCTTCCTCAGCCAGCTGGTATGAGGAGACTTTATGGTGCAGTGG
Organism: Triturus cristatus; assembly: GCF_964204655.1. NCBI lineage: Eukaryota > Metazoa > Chordata > Amphibia > Caudata > Salamandridae > Triturus > Triturus cristatus. The sequence continues at coordinate 722,478,491 of NC_140588.1, forward strand.
CAGAGTGACAAAAGTGTAATCTAATGTTGAGGAGGCCGTCTTGGGGTGGAAGGTTGCTGCAGGTGATTTGTCCTCAGGAAAGCGATCATTTAGAGCCTGAAAGTTGAGGTGCTCTAGCTCTCTCAGAAGTTGCTTGCGTACTTTAGTTTGCTTTACTGTTGTATTCTCTCCCTACAGTGGTATATCCCATTGCGATGATTGGGCGACTATGAGTGCTTCATCTACCAGATTGCCAAGTATTCCCCTAATAGAATACAAGTCGGAGTTTTTTTTTCTCCGAGGAGCCTTCATCAGTTTCTCAGAGCCTTTTGTCTTGCCTTTGGGGTGAAGGTATATGTTAATGATCCCAGTCCATAGTTCTCTTTCCTCGTGGCAAATCATTGCTCTGATCGCTTTTATTTCTATTTTTGCTGTTGACCTGACCTGTAGCTCACAGATGGCACTGATACTTGTTGTTGAGGTGTAAATTGACAAGCCTCATTTGCAAGCCTAGGTGCTGAATTCCACGAAGCCCTGCAAATGGAATGGATGTTCAAGACAAGTTTCTTGTAGTAGGGTGATATTGAATGCTTGCAAAAAAAGCAGTACAGGGCCATCAGTTGTTTTGTTTTCCAGGCCAATGATGTTCCAGATGGATAGACGTAGAGACCTTTTTTTGGTCAGTGAATTTTGAGTGGTTTGTGAGCTTTGTCATGAGTTGTTATCTGTACCATTTACTGTACAAGATAGTCCACTACAGTTTTGGTCTGGTGCATCATTTGATCATGTATTCAAGCTATTTTGGAAGTGTTGTTGGATTCTTCCTGCGGGGAGATGCTCCTTGCCCTTTAGTATTGAGAAGATGGCTTTTGGTTTTTGTAGAACCATTATAGGCTGACTTGTGACTAACAGGGGTGGAGGATAGCCAGGGTTATAATAATGTGTCAATATTGTTCCCCAGTACTTAAAGAGAACCTGTTCACTCAGGTTCTTCTTGGCTATCTCTATTATTGCCCATGTTGCCTTGGTGGCCTCATTACCCGATGATCTTCCAGTTTGAACAAATTCAATGGCCACCAGGTCTGACGACTTTAGATGCTCTTTGCCTCTGATCACTGCTAATAGGCGTAGTATGCTCCCCCATATTGAATATGTTTTATCACCCTAGCAAATTTGTATTTCGGTAAAAAGACTGTGACGTTACTGTCTAGCTCGTCCTAGAAGGCAGGCTGGTATGCTGCTGTATTGTAGAGTTTGCAGAGTTAAGTGGTCCCTAATGTTTGATTCCCTATTTGAGGTGTTTGAAGGGGCTAGGGGTTGTGTTACTGATTTGGTGTCCATTGGCTGGGTAGTCCTCGAGAGCTCTTCAACTATGGAGGTAGCACACTGATTGGTTTCACCCAGATTTATGGATTCTGCTACCCTGGAGGGAAGTGCTTGAATATCCTCATTTTTAGTTCATGTTTGTGAAAACCTTTCTCTCTGTTCCGAGGTGCCACTTCTCTGATGGGGGGCTAGACAGTTACTCTTGAGTGAGTTGCTCACTGGTGACTCTGTTTATGTATGTAATTATGTTGTCTTCCTGTGGCCCCCATAGTGGTATACTGTAGGTGGAATCTTTTTGAAAATACTTGGTGATTTCATTTTTTGTGTTTCTGTACTTCCATCATTGCTTCACTGTTCTTTTTGCAGGAATCCCATTCCTGGATGAATTCAGGGTTATTGTTTGATGACTCCTGCGTGTCTGCAGATGAGGAGGAGTGTTGGATAATATTTTGTTCATTTGTCTTGATTATGACTGGACTTGTTGGCCCTACTCCCTGTCACTAGATCTGCAGCTTGGCATGCTGCTAAGCTGTTATCAAAGGGTTCTAATTGGAGACTTTGTTGATCGGCGTGGCGAACCTTCTGTGATGTGCAGTTTGCTTTAAATCAATTAAGAAGTATCCCAGCATGGTCGGCAGGGTGGTAAGTTTTTCCAGTACTGGGCAACAGGTGCAACCTACTTGCACTGACTGGGTATCGATTTGGGCTCACAATATTGGTTTCCCATCTATTCCAGGGATAAATACTTCTAAGATAGTGAGTAGTGATGACTGAATGTCCATTTTGTCTGAATGATCCTGTAGGGTGTTTACTGAGAGCTGCATGATGTTTAGAAGTGATGACCAAAAAGTGTCAGTTTGTTTTTCTTTCTCCAAATTGAGATCAGTCTTGAAAGAGGCCCTGCTGCTTTCCTGGGGGGAGTTCTGTATATAGAATGCTGCTAGTTCTTCCCATTCTTGAGTTGCTAAATATGAAATATCATATTTGAAGTCTTGCGGGTCCTCCAGTCAATTTTGGTTGCTAGATCTGCTTGCTGGGCTCAGCATGAAATGTTTAGTGTGGCTGGTAGTGAATTTTCTGGTGATTGAAAGCAGGATGGGTGAGTACCTGGTCATTGTGCTATTGACTAGATCTGTCTTGATATTTCCCCATGCTGTCAATTGAGTCGTGAAGCTGGAGGGACTGTGTCCTGAGGTTGTTGCACCCGTCACTTCCAAGTGGCCTTGTGTAGTGAAAAAGTGTTGAGTTGTGGGACCCCAAGCTGTTGTTGCAGGTGCCTCCATTGTTCATCCTATCATTGTCAGGGGTGCACAGCCCACGGTTCCCTTGATGGTTGGAATCGATGACATAAGGCCGTTGAGGTAATGGGAGCCCTTCGATCCTGTCATTGCTGTGCTATAGTACTGAGCCTGCGTCCCCTAGCAATTAAACTGTTGAGTATATTTGTGGTTGGTAGTTGCATGACGTTGTTTTTGCACTGACTGAGCCTGTTCTGTTTTATTACTCTGCATATGACTCCTGTATAGTTAAAACTAGTGGGTCTTCACCATTTTGTGGACATTTGGCATTTATAATGCTTTGTAAGCTTCCCTTCTTTTTGCTCGTTCTGGTTGAGATTAGACCTCTCTCTCTCTGCCAACCTCATGTCCAGGTTATAGCTGGTTGCGTTTAAGGTCTGAAGTTCTATGCTTTTGTGAGTCCGACTTGATGGTGGCCTATAATGTGTTGTGGCAGTAGTGTAGCTGGTTTAAGCAGCAAAATTCCCTCTTTTCCAGCAAATTAAGTGCTTTTGAGTGATTCAGCCTCTGTTGGTGTCTGATATCTGGTGCACTGGGTATCATAGACACATTTCCTGTGTTCGGTTGCCTGTTATGCCACCAATTTCCCAGATGGATCATGTACCAGCTGGCCTCCCTCAGTGCACCGCCACTTCCCTCATGTGTAAACTGGCCGTTAGGGGGGCATGAGCACACACGTCTTGCCAGTCAGGGAAGGAGGGGGCAAGAGTAGTGTTGGTTGGGGGGCAAAACCTGTGATGGTTGAGCAGGGAGGGTGGAGGGTCTGCAGACCACACCAAGACCTAGGTAGGACATCTCTGGAGTCATTGTGTACAGCCCTCTTAAAATGGCCAGCTACCAGGAATGCTTGCCACACAATTGACCTGTCAGACCCTGGTGGCCAGTGGATTTCTAGTGCCTTGACACTCCTCAAATTCATTGCTGGTTGGACATCCTTCTGACTTGGTGTGGAAACAGGTGAGCGGTAAAGCAGCTAGTGTTGGTAGAGCTGGTAGAGGCGTTAGGTTGCCAGTGAGATGGCAGGTAGCAGCACAGGGGGCAAGGAGGGGTTGCTGCTCTTGCTTGAAGTCTTGAGTGGCCTAAAATGGCCTTAAGTGGCCTCTTCCTCCTCACCTTGTGGGCTCCTGGTAACTGCTGGGGACTTATGAAAAGCTACAGACAACTGCTCCTGGCAAGGCCGGACCGTGGTGGCTGGTTACTAACCCCAGCCCTTGTACCTCATTTCCCTTGCTCACTGTGTTGAAATTTGCTGTCAGCACTTGTTGCTCCTGATGGCTCAAGAATGCTTTGATGGAGGAAGGTGGGTAAGTCCGGGATGCTAGTGCTTGGAGCCTCAATCCTTATTGCTGCTGTGGTGGGGGGCTGCCTGTAGCGTTGCAGACACCCACATGCTCCTGCCATGATCACAGTGTGCAGGTGCTGGTTTGCTGTGGTTCACTGCATTGTTAGAGGGAGCAATGGGGCCTTCAGGTATGCCGGCAGTTATGCCAGTGTGGCCCGGGTACCGTGTGCCCTGCAGGCCTCCTCTTGAGCTCCAAGCTCGAAGCCTTGATTCCTCGATCCCACGGCTCATTTTGGGACCAGCTGCGGAGCTCCTTACTCATCCTTGCTACTAGTTTAAAAATGACAATGTGTAGTGCACGGGGTGTGGTGTAGCATCATGGCATCACTCAAAGTATCACCAATCATGACCAGAAATACAACATGCTGATTTCAGAAAGTAGATTATTTACATGAGATTCAAGAAGCAAGTGGCAGTCTTTGGGGCAAGAACCCCAACATAGTTTGTGAGCCATTGGATGTCCAGACAGAGTTCAAGGGGGATACCTGGCATGGGACATGTTGAGGAGAGGAGCATTCCAGTCAGGAGGAGGATCAGATTGCCATTAAGAAAGAAAGTCCACATGAACAGTCCATACATGGATGAGATCAGCAGGTGGGAAAGGAACTGGATGACAGTACCTGTTGAGAGGTACATTGACATAGTCATAAGCATAGGTCATTAGAGAAACTGGCCATGTGGCAAAGAGATATGCTACCGGGAGATTTTTGATTAAACAATCTACAGCAACATCACAGTGGTAGGCACATATTGTTGCTATGTGGGAGTCCTGCTTCCACTCCATGGACTCCAGGATGTTGCATACTGTTCCCCGCTGGTTGGCAACTTCACTGGTACCACTTTGGCAGAACATTTGCTCATGCCTGTGCTTCATGACACCAGCAATGTCAGCCAGGGACTGTTCCAGGCCATGTAACGGAGGGTAGGTGCCTCCTACAGCCTCCGAGGTGTCCCTATTGGGAACGAGGCACCTATGGACTCCTTCTAGGGTGCCCACCACAGTCTCCATCCCCACCCGCACCTCCTCCACCAGCTCTCGCTGGACTCCTACTGATGCAGCGGAGTTTACCAGCTCTACACATTCACACACACAACACTCATTTGGGCCCATATACATTCATACACTCAATGAGCTAGTAAATATCCACTGGTCATCAATTGTATTTCCCTAGGAAACCCTTACCCCAGTATCCTTACTATTCCTGTCTCCTGATTAAATGCACTTTAGAAAGATCTAGTAGTAGATTTGAATAGGGAGGAAAATACAATAATGCATTTAACTTTTATTCGAAGAACCACAGACTTAGAAGGATTCTTTAAAAGTTTATCTGAATTAATAATTTTGTGAGTCAAATCAGAGTACACATAGATATACCAGAAGTCTCCATCAGGAAAATAGTACAGTTAGCTTATAATCAGTTTGCATTAATACATTCTTGCAATGACAGCACCTGAGGAGAGAAAGGACAGAGAGGAAGTACGGAGCATTTGCCCTACAGATATATTTACCTAGAATGGTGTGAGGACCCTGACATCAGAGAGTCAAGGATTCAGGTCAGGTTCAGGACGGGGAAAGGTGACCTCTTCTAGTGTAACACCAGTGTTACACCCCTCTCTGGTGCTACTCTCTCCGGCTTGGGCTCGTCCGGACCCCTTCCTAGGTGTGCCTCACAGTTGTTCCACAAATGTTCCCTATTGTTGGATTCTTCAGTCAGATTGCAGCAAAATCAGGCAGCATCTCAGCATAGCATCAGCATCTCAGCATCAAGTGTGTCTAACTAATCTAGAACTTACCTCCATTATACCAATTCAAATGTATGATCCACCCCCAAATGTTTCAATTACATGTTCACCCGCAGGTTTGATTGGGCCAAGCAGTTGGATGAGGACATCACACCATATTAAGTGCAATAACTTTCTTTAGTCTATTGTCTAGCTCCCCACCCCTTAATGTTAATACCCACAAGCTTTATTCCCACAAACATTTCCATATGTGGATCGATAAGTATATTTTACAATGTTGCTTCTTCTTCGTCTCGTAGGGTCAAGAGTTGGTTTGCCATGTCCTTGCTGAGCTTAGGGTTTGGCAGGCAGTCAATTATTTCACTTGTTCAAAACAAGCAGACGTTTGCGCATGCGTAGAAACTACGATGAAACAGAGACGCGGTCACCCTCCAAGGCCCAAATACGAACTATTAATAAAGTCAGAGAAGAACATGTTAGAATACTAAATTAAATGAATTCACTGTATACCACCTACTTCAACTCTAACACCGTTTTTGCATAATAACTCTTTTGCATTAATAGCTTAGTAGAACTTGCATAGGTTAGTTTCAGCACAGCATGTGCATTAGTCCGTTACTTTAAAGCAGCTATATTAGAAACTATTGCGCAGCTGCTAAGATTTCCCCCCAAGCGACAGAAAACGTCATATTATGTAGATGTAGTAGACGCATGTGCAGAAGAGTTCCCGCGTTTTAGCTCCCATTTTAGGACACTCAGATTATTTATTAGTGAAGAACATTGCAAAGCTTCCCCTGGATACAAATGTAAAATGTTGTGCACTGTTAGTACTCACAGACAGGTTGATGATAATGTTACAGGTTATTCGAGAGGATTGCATACGAGCAAGTTTCTTTTTATGCAAAACCTTGCTCCATCAATCCCCTCTCTGATGGCATTTTATGCCATCACTAAATTCTATTAAATCAGATGCCAACTTTAGCATTCTACCATTTAAATGTATTCAAGTCTTTTATTCCTTCCTTTATCTTTCTTAAATTGGGATCCTTTCATTATTTTGTAGATATTCCCTTTCAATTCTTCAAGTGGTATTTTTTCTAATTTTCTTTTTCTACCCTTCTCATTCACTTTGTACCTTTTTCTTTTCCTACTGCATTTGTGGCAACACATTATCATTAAAACTAGCAAAGTTGTGCCCATGATTGGCAATAAGATTTGACCTAAGATACTTTTACCTAAATTAGAAAACCAACTACTGATGGTGGAAAAACTAGTTTTTATTTTCCTCCATACACTGTCAACCTCCAGTGGTTTCAATTCTTATTCCAAATGTGTAATATTTTTAATATATCTTCCAATCTCTACATTTTTGTCAGGTATATACGTGCAACAATGTTGCGCTTTCAGCATTTTACAGACTCCGCCCACTTTTGCCAATAAGATATCAAGGGCAAGTCGATTTTGCAAAACCATAGATCTGACAGCAACTAATTCTGTATTGATCAGTAGAAATCCTCCAGCAGTGTCAGTAGATAACCGATGAACTACTGTTGACAATTGACAGATTTTTCGGGAGTTTAGCAGAACCCCCACTGAAGGTATCAATGCAACAAATATATCACCTACTATTTCAGAAAAAACGTGCTCTTTTATATCTAGTTAGTCCACTACTGTCATTATTGCTTCCAGTGATTATTTTAACATGATAGACTTTAGGGAATACTATTCCAAAATAGCAACTCCAATACCAGTGATCAGGCAACTTAAAATAGGCTTTGTTTCCATAAATATAATAAATTCCAGGAAATACTGGATCAGTTCCTCCTTTTAGTCCCCAACCCCCAATTACTAGAAAATTATGTTCACATTCACTGGAACCAATAAATACTTTGTTATATTCTGTGTTAAGTCTATGGAGACAGATTGTCCCTTTCTTCTCAAAGTCCAGAGACATAGCAGCACGAGTCCTGCCATTTACTAAAAGGTCTTCCCTTTCAAACCCACTTACGTATCTGTGGTTTCGGTTCAGAGGCTCTTCATTGGAAATCCTGTCTCCTGTGTTCTACTAAATTCAAAAATATACTTTCTTCTTGATGTAATTTACATGTCAGGTTACGTTTATGTGCATCAGCTATATCTATTGTCTTCATTGTTAGGAAATATTCACCCATAAATTGTGAGTCTCTAGTACTAAGGACAGGGTTCATGCTATTTCGCATGGGAACTTCTGAAAATATTACATCTACATTTGAGTAATAATAATGCAGTTTTCCAGTTCTATAGAATAAACTAGCTAGTACACTACATGAGATACCATATGTCAAGGGTAAATGATGATAAGTTAGCCTTCAGCTACTGAATTTGGCAATTTCATGCAAACATAACAATCACTAACTTCCATAGTTTCTACATAATGTACTAAGAGATTTGCAAATACATTTATATCAGTTTCATTCTTATCTACAGTGTGGTGTACATCTAACTCATCTGGTGTTTCTAAGTCTACTCTATTGCCCTTAATGTTTGCAACTTCTGTATGTGCATTAGTACTATTCTGTTTGTCAGTAACCATCAGGTAGGGAATAGCTATTGATAATATTATCCATATTACAAGGACTAATATTAAACTACATATACAGATTTTACAACACTTCTTTATTCAGCTTTGTTTTAGGTTTCTAGTAACTTTATCATCAGACGTTTTTGGCCAAGAAGATGTGTCTCTTCTTTAATTCAGAACCTGTTATGAGATAACACCTTAAGCATCTTCTCTCTTTCAAGTCGGTCTCACTTCTTCCTCAATTTTTTCAACATTCAACTCCTCATCACTTTCTTCATTTAAATCGAGGTTTTCAAAGTCTTCAAGAATAACATATGTCCATTCATGACCCTTGAACTTGCTATTCGATGTCTTCAATCTTTGACTCCTTCGCTTTGGTATTACTTTGGAAGGTCCAGATTGACCAGTTACTTCATTTACTTGATAAGGTTCTTCACTGATTGTCTTAAGACGACATCTTAGTCTCTTGATAATTCTTAGCCAATTATCACCTTTTTGAATTTTCCTAAACTTCACTGCACTGCCAGGCTCTTCAAGACTCCTTTTATTTTCTTTAGATTTTGGCACAACTTGGTCAGCTTCGTCTTCTGATTTCCTCTCTATCTGACCTTGTCCAGGGCTTATTAATTTGGCCTGTTGTGCCTGGATGGGTTCATCTACTTCAATCTGACCCTGTTCAGGATTAGTGATGTCTGGTTTTTCTTCTGAATGCTGAACTTGCGTTACTATGCCTATCTGGTCCTGTTCAGGTCTTTTTACCTTCTTCTGCCTGAATGTTTTCTCTAAGTCCTAACTGTCCCTCCTCATACTCCGAAATGGGGCTTTGAGTCTCTTCTGTCTGAGTATATTGCTCTCTCCTTAGCCGTTCCTGCTCAGGCTCCCTAATAGTCGTTTCCCTATTTTCCTGAGCAAGTTCTTCTATACCTGTCTGGTCCTCACTCTTTTCCTGTCTATCTAACTGTGTTTGACTCCTAATTCTTATAAGTACTTCAGGCATGTCCAACACTGGGATCCAGTCGTCCCGATAAGTGCTCGGTTGATCTTGGTCAGCTACCTCAGGATCTGCTATAGGAAGTTCTTCAGCTGCACAACCATCTGCACCATCAAATTTCTTGTTTCAATTGTAACTCTTCTTCTTCAGGAGCAGGTACTCTTTTGGTATGACTTGCATGGATCCAATTAGGCAACCCTGCACACTTTACAGCCGTTGAGGTAGTCAATATAACCTGATGCGGTTTATCCCACCTTGGTGCTAGGCACAATTCTCGTGTGTGATTCTTTACAACTACCCAGTCACTGGGATTCGGATCATGCGAGTGGCTCAGCTGTCTGTTTAAAGCATCTTCCCCAACCTGATGAGAGATAGAACGCACTCTGTCAGCCAACTCTTTGCAATACTTCAAAATCAAGTCATTGGTTATATTCAACAGCTTGTGTCCTGGTACATATGCTTGTCTCATTGGTCTTCCCATGAGTATTTCATGGGGTCTCAATCCAGTACTTTTGTCTGGAATACGTCTGAGTCCCATCAGAAAAAGAGGCAAGGCAAAGCATCAGGCCATTCCAGTGGGGTGGATGGACACACCTTTCCGAGTCTTGACTTGATTGTGCCATTCAATTGTTCTACCACCCCAGAAGCCTCTGGACGGTAAGCGCAGTGCAAGTTTTTGTTCGACTTTAAATGCTTTACAAATTAGTCGAATTTTTTCATTATTAAAATGAGACCCTATATCTGATTCAATCATTACTGGAAAACCAAATATTGGGATGAGTTCTCTCAATAAAAGTTTATCCACTGTCAAGCTGTCATTTCTTCGGGTCGGGTATGCTTCCACCCACTTTGAAAATAAACAAACTATGACAAGTAAATATTTTCAACCCTCGACACGCAGGCAGTTGAATGAAATCTAACTGAAGTCTCACAAATGTCCCTCTGCCTTTCCAATCTTTCCCATACAGACCACAGTTTTCCTGCCAGGGTTCATTTGTTGACATATTAAACATATTTGGCAAAGGCTCTCTGCTACATTCCTGAACTTTGCGTTAAACCAATCTTGTCTGAAAAGTCAAATCATTGCGTCCCTGCCCACATGTGTGTCTCCATGGTACATTCTAGCCATTGGTGAAAGCATACTGTCTGGCATGACTGATCTGTCATCATAACAAACCCACATACCATCTTCTGCCCTTCTTTGACATCCTATTTTCACCCACTCTTCCTTTTCTCTCATGTCTACTGCGTCCTGTAGATCTTTCACCTCCTCCCAGGTTCCACTCCTGCAAGTAGCATAAGTTGGCAGCTGATTCCACAAGTTTCGATTTGCTTGTTTAAGGCAATTTTATGTCTTGCACAATGTTGGGCAACCTGGTCAGCATATTAGTTACCGGCTGTTACAGTAATTTCCTGATTGGTGAGCAGAACACTTAACCATGGCCACCTCTTTTGGTAATTGAATTGCCTCCAGTAATTTTTTCACAAAAATTCCATTTTTAATAGGGGTCCATGAAGAAGTCAAGAAATCCCTCTGCATCCACAGTTGGCCAAAATCATGCACAACCCCATAACCATATTGACTGTCAATAAATATGGTTACTCTCCAATTTTTCCCAATTTTGCAAAGCAATCAATTCAGCTACTTGTGCAGATCTGACCTCTGGTAAATAGGATGCTTCGACTATTCCAGTTAATGTACATACAGCGTAAGTAACACTCGATCCTCCCTCCTCATCCAGGATCAGGTAGTAAGGTGGCTGGATTAAGAACAGTACACCTCCCTATTGTCATATTTTCAGTTCCCAATATTATTCTTTCTTATTTTGTCAGTCTACTGGAAGTAAGGTACTGTGTTCAGTTCCTGGTCAGTAAATCACCACTGCATGAGGAACATACACCTTGACAGGGTGTCCCATCACAATTGACTCACTCTGTTCTATGCTTACACAAGTTGCAGCAACAGCTTTCAGGCAACCTGGTAATGTGCAGGCTGCAGGATTCAAGGTAGCAGAAAAGTATGCCAATGGCCTTCTCATTAATCCGTGTCTCTGTGTCAGAACTGAAAGCGCACAATTACCTCGCTCATAGCAGAATAATACAAATTCTTTTGAATAGTCGGGCATGCCTAAAGCGGGTGCTTCACACAAATATTCCCACAACTTTCTAAAAGATCCTATACTTTCCTCATCCCGTTCTATAGGATCTTTTGCTCTCTTTCTGGTAATTTTTATCAGAGGTTTGGCTAGTAAAGCAAACCCTACAATCCACTGCCTACAATATCCTACAACTCCAAGGAACATTCTTATTTCCCTTTGGGTTCGTGGCAACTGCATGTGTCTTATTATTCTGATTCTTTCAGAAGTTACCCTTCTAACTCCTCTTTCTATTTGATGTCCCAGGTATTTACTTGAATTTTTACAAAACTGAAGTTTCTCAGGGGATACTTTATGTCCACCTTTTGCCAAATAATTTAACAATGCAATTGAATCAGTAACACAGTCATCTCGGGTGTCGTCAATATACTGCACCAGGACAGACTCTCTGGGCAATTCAAGAGATTCAAGGCTTCTTTTGAGAATCTGATTAACCCCTTCCCCGCTCATGACGGAACCACTCCGTCATGAGCCATGGGTGCGCTGTGCTCATGACGGAGTGGTTCCGTCATGCTGCGGCCGTTGGCTGCCGCTCCTCCCACGCGGCGCTAATTCCCCGCCTGTGCGGGTGATTAGCGCAGTGGGTGGAGTCATGACGGAACCATGCCGTCATGAGCACAGCTCACCCATGACTCATGACGGCGTGGTTCCGTCATGAGCACAGCGGCGCTGTCAACCCCCCCAAACCCCCATAGCGCTGCGGCGGAATTCACGCCACAGCGAAGGGGTTAAAGATTGAAGGACTTTCAGTGTACCCCTGAGGCACACGATTCCAGATGTAAACATGCTCTTCAAATTTGAACAAAAATAAAAATTTGCTATCTTGATGCAATGGAATAGTAAAGAATACATGACATAAATCGATTACTGTGAACCATCCTGCTTTCCATGGTATCTGATAAAGAATCACAGCTGGATTAGGCACTACTGTGCAGCATGGTACAACAATCTTATTAATTTTCCTAAGATCTTGAACCACTTTAGAAAGGACCTCAAAATCTGGTTGTTCACCCAGTAGGTCTTTTTTGCTCGTTGTTTTCTTTCTGTCTGTGACACTTTTTCTTTTAATGTGTTATGTTAGTATACTGCAGCCTACCCTAAATAAAAGCGCCGGGACACTCTTTTTGAGTAGCCGTGCGCTCTATAAAAGCCATTTTAACATAACATAACATAACTCTGTATTTTCCGTTAGGTTTCTTAATGCCAATTATAGGTGAGTTACACAGACTACTCATTATTTCTTTCAGAATACCTTGTTCGACCAATCGCTCTATTTCTGCTGCAACACCGGCCTTTACTTCTGGACTCATTTTGTATTGTCGGGTATTCGGATAAACAGCACCTTCTTTCACTGTCACTTTTACAGGATCTACATTTGCCATCAATCCTATTTCTTTTCCAGTAAAATCCCATATTTCTGCATTTACAGTCAGTTTGACTTCAGCAGGTAATTCATTTTGTGTCTTTATTGAATATAATTCATTTACTTCTGTTCCCTGTTTGGCTAACATGAACTTATAAACTCCATCTTCATCATGGGTTTGTATTGCTACACCATCTGGTGTGCAAAATATAGTGCAATTCATCTTGCACAACAAGTCTCTTCCAAGCAGGTTTACAGTAGGGGTGGGCGGAATTTGCGGAATTAACCTTCGCAAATTATCGCGAGAATGTTTAAAATTATCGCAAACAAGCAGAAATATCGCGAAGATGCGGAAGTTTTTTTCCGGCATGTTCGCGAGATTTTCTGCATGGTTGCGGGTCGCCAACTTACCCATGTGGTTGCTTGCGGGCGCGGCCATCTTGATTTGAGTTGTTCTCGCGGTGCATGATCGCGAGAAGAAAGACGTGATCGCGCGACGCATGACGTCACTGCGGGCGCGAACTGTCGCGAGACAGCGCAAATGGCTAAAAACAATACAACATCTCATGGAGAACGCGACCGGATCAAGAAAACTTGTCGTCGAACGCAGGGATTCAGGTAAGGCGATCGCGCGCGCGCGAGAATGTATTATTTTACAGCGCGAGCAAGAAACAAATTATCGCCAAGCTGCGGAAACCGGAATTTTTGACATTTTCGCGCTCTCCGCGGAACGCAAAAATGTCAAATTATCGCAATTTCCGCGAACGGAACGAAATTTTTGCCCAGGCCTAGTTTACAGGGCATGAGTCACAGACCACAAACTTATGCATTTCTTAAAAATTGCCAATTCACACCTCCATGGGTTCTGTTATTGGAGTGCTAATCCGTTTGTTTGAAACACCTACAACTTGGATATTCTCTCCTGAGAGGGGAAGGTTAGGAATATCTGCTGTTCTCACAGTAGACCTGGTAGCACCAGTATCCAACAAGAAAGTGATATCATTTCCTTTCACTTTACCTTCTATGTATGGACCTGACTGATTTACCGGTAGGGATGGGCCAAGTACGCACTGCCCTTCCTCCCCCCTCAGGCACCGTCATTCCTGATCATAATCAATCAGTGGATCCTGCAAAAGAAACTGTGATGTTAGAAAAATGTTCTTTCCACTTCCTTCTGGAAATCCGGCGTCCACACTGTACTTGGCTTGACTCACAAAATTTGATTTAGGGGCAGGTGGCAATTGACTCTGAAGATCTATACCCTGTTGCTGATGACTCATTAACACCTCATTCTGCGTCTGTGGATTTAAATTTTGATTCGGGGCATTATTAATTTTGATAGCTTTACACTCGTTCTGCCAATGCCCCAACTTCCCGCACCCGTGACAGGGAAATATTTTCTTTGCCTCTTCCCGATTTAATCTTCCCCGTGATTTTCCCCCATTATTGTCACCTTGACCTTGTGTTCTTCCTTGATTTTCTGACTGTTTATTTAATTGTAGATCTTGCTGTTCAACTAATTTTACTTGAGCCCACATTACTTTTTATTCCAAAGTTTTTCTCTTGTTATCAATTTCGTCCCCAACATATTTTGCATATTTAAACATTTTGTCAATAGGCTTTGATTGCCAGCACAGCATGTGCTGCTTGATCATTTGAGATATATCCAATCTCAGCCCAGACACAAATCAATACACAAAATGAGTCATGTCTTTATTTTCTAAACTTTCAAACCCACTATATTGTTTGAAAACCTGTAAATGACGTTCGTAATAGGCATGTACAGAATCATCCTTTTCTTGGGTTTTTCGGTCTATCTTTACCCAATCGGTTTCTTTCGGGGAAATTTTACTCTTTAGAAAGGTGATTACCTGATGATACTTTTTCATTACATCCTCTGACGGGGCTCCTGTTTTTGAGTCTCTTGGATATTCCTCATTAGGCCAATCCACAGTAATCTTACATTCTGTCCACAAATCTGCAGGTACTACTATGTCAAACAGACCATCCAGATCCTTCAATAAAACTTTTGAAACTTTCACAAACCTCTCAACTTGTCTGTACCACTCCACTGGTTTCTCTCTCAATTTTGGGAAATCATTTGTAAAAGACAAAATATCCTGTCTATTCCATGGCACATGTACGTACCCCCCTCTGGGTACTTCTCTCATCGGATACAACCTTTCAGCTTTTTCTGTTTCCCTCATGACATATTCAGATGTTGTTCTATTTACCTGTGCTTCTTCCTTTTTCTTTGCCTATCTAACGTTCCATCTTTCAAGATCTCCCCACTTTTGTAACAGAAATAACAATTCCTTGATCTGCAACTTTCTTCCAGACACAGTCATGTTTTCCACATCCTTATCATAAAATTCTGCTCTATATGGTTTCTGCAACACCTTTGATTTCCCTGTGTCAATTCCCATTTCCAATGTCAAATTTGTCAGCTTTTCATGGAATGCCTTTGTATTTCGTGTAATGCTTCTACAAATAAACAGTAATTCTTCTTCACTGTATCTGGTTAACCTGTCTAGACCCACATTTCCAGCAACCATTTCTTCCAATTCTACTCTCAATTTAAAAATGTCTAATAATTTTGTCTGCGACTTTGGCTTCTCTATTTCTTGAGACCATCTCTCTATATCTTGTGGGGTTACTATTGTGGCACTTTGTTGTGGCTTTACCTATGTAGTTCTGTTCCTTTTCACTGCTCTTGCCTGTGCAGCTGGGTTGTGTTCTACATTCTACTTGTCATGGCCTAGCAACAGAATACTGGCAGGTTGGAGTGGAGGTTGCTGTTGGATGAGGCGGTTAGCTGCTGTTAGGACTTGTGGTTTAATTTACTGCTATTGGATTAAATGTTACTAAAATCCACTTGAAAGTTTCATGGACTTCTTGAACATTACACTGGCGATGAGTGACCTGCTTGGGGACAGGAATTGATGCCACCAGTCTCCCCATATCGAACCTACTGCCTAGTGGTACGTCGTTATCTCGACCTATTTACTTTGGATTACATCTGATATTATCTGAAGCTGAAATCTTCGTATGGATGTTAGCTGTGCAGAAACGAGATGTACTAAAACCAAGACTGCGTTATTAACTAAAGTTTTGTGTGTTAGCGTGAAGCTTTTGCCCCGCTTGAGTCGTTAAAGTCTAACTGACAACTGCGCTTCGTGTGTTAGCGCTGAAGTTTTTGCCGCTTAAGTTGCTGTACAAGCGTGTATGCGTCGGAAAAAAACGAGTGCGGGCATTGAACTTCACTTTGGCAAGGATCAACGTAATTTTACTTGTGCGGGCATTGATCTTCACTTTGGCAAGGATCAACGTAATTTTACTTGAAAGAAAATAACTTCACGCGCTGAACTCACCTGCGCGTGTGCCTTTGGTGATACGCCTTTGTCCTTTGTTCTCCGGGAGAGCAGCGTAACCTTGAACCACCCGGCTCACGTCGCACCAGCGTCAATATCAACGTGAACCACCCGGCTCACGTCACACCAGCGTCAATATCGACGTCACTGCCGGCTCTTCGTTGTGTATCAGTGATACACACACTTGAACTAGTGGACATCTGCTGCTTTCCGAACGTATTATTTTCACGCACTCTTGGTAAAAGAAACGTTTTTAGCGCATTGGTGATGCGCACACTTTTAAATTGTTTTTTTTTGGTTGAAATATTGGACAAACTGCTAAATCTACAAAGCTAATTCTATGTTGGTCACAGCACAGATTTTTGATTCAGAAAATATGCATTAACTGTACAACGCTATATATTTTAGTCTGAAATAGATTATTATTATTTATTTATTTATTTATTTCACCGTGAATAAGTGCAAGGGTAATGTGAACACAGGTGCTTTGTTTAGTAATCTGCACATTCTAGAGTTGTTATAAAGGGTTGGGACATTTTTGTGATATGCATATTTTGTGAATGGAAGAATACTTGAAACCCTATTTATTATTTTAGTATCTACATTTCAGAATGGCTTTGTCTGGCATGTCCCAACCTCCTCAATTCTTAAGTGATGTTCGTGACCCTATTTTGCCATGGAAAAGGTGGAAGCCTCTCTTCGATTCATACTTATTGGCTATAGGAGGAGAAAAGTTTTCAGCGGTGCGGAAGCAAGCTACACTCTTGCATAATTTAGGTGTTGAGGGTAGACACGTGTATAATAGTCTTGACGAAATTCCTTTAGGACGAGGTGAGGGTGAACCTGAAAATGTTTATGATATGACTGTATTGATGCTTGAGAATCACTTTGGTTCCAAGATTAATGTTGTATTGGAACGTCATAAATTTTTCTCCAGAATTCAAGGCAAACAAGAGAAAATCAGTAGTTATGTAGCTACCTTAAAAACCTTGGCACGCACTTGTGAATTTGAACAACTCACAGACTCCCTCATTAGAGACCAGATTGTCAGGTGCACTAATGATCCCAAAGTACAACAGAAGCTTCTGGCTAAAAATCCTGACCTTAAGGACACGTTGTCCATTGTAGAAAGTATGGAAAATACAAACATGTGGGTACGAGAGATGAAAGTTGAAAAAAATACTAATGGTTCTGTTGATGAGAAGACGGTTAATGAGATAAAGAAAGATGAGGTTGTGAAAGTAGACACTAAAGATGTGGTCAAGGAGAATCATGAGAAAGACAAGAAGTCTTATAATTCTGAACAACCTAATTTCAAAAATAAGCCCTCTGACCCAGAGCAATTTGGATTCAGAAGTAATAGGAGTGGTTTTAAATGTTTTAGGTGTGGGAGTGATAATCATTCACCTAATAGTTCCAGTTGTTTTGCAAGGTCTGTAGTTTGCAACAAGTGTGGGAACAGAGGTCATTATGCACGGGTGTGTCGAAATGGTAGGAATCAAACTGTACAGCGTGTCGAACAGGAAAGAAAATTTGTTTGCTGCATCAGACAAGATGGTGTTGTTGATGACGACACTTTGGAAATGCCTGAGTGTGAAGTTTTGATTGGTGGTGAACGGTTTTCAGTGTTGGCTGATTCTGGATCACCTTATACTATGGTTGGTGATGCAAATTGGGAAGCTGTTTATGGTCTTGAGAAGACTGAATTGTTTCCCCTGGACATTAGTCCTGTTGGATATGGGGGAGTTAAAATTGATGTGTTGGGTTTTGTCGTAAGGAAGATTCAGTTTAAAGATAGAGAGACTTTTGGAAAAGTATATGTGGCAAAAAGAGGGGATAATCTTTTGGGGTGGAGACATCAAAGAGATATGGGAATCAAACTGGATCCGAATTCCCCAGAAAAAGTTTTACTTGTGTCTCCTTCTTCAGTGTCAAGTGACGTATGTTCACAATTTCCCAAAGTTTTTTGTGACGAGTTAGGATTATTGAGAAATTTTGAACATAAAATCATTCTAAAAAACAATGCTCAACCTTTTGTAAGTAAGGTTAGGAAGGTTCCACACATGTTGATGGAGCCTTTGGATTTGGAGCTTAAAAAGTTGTTGTCGACAGGTGTGATTGAGGAGATTGAGTGCTCTGAATGGTTGGCTCCCATTGTTTTGGCATCCAAGGATGGTGGGAAGGGGATAGGAATGTGTGTGGACTTGCGCGGGTTGAACAAGCACATTTGGGTTGATAGACAACCTTTACCCAATATTTCGCAAACACTTGCTTTGATCAAAGATGCTAAATGGTTCAGTGTGATGGATCTCTCTTCTGCTTATCATCAAGTTCTATTGCATCCTGACTCTAGGCACTTGACTTCTTTTGTTACACCTTTGGGAGCTTTCAGGTTTATTCGAATGCCCTTTGGGTTGGCTTCTGCTGCGGCTTGCTTTCAGAGGGTAATGAATAAGGTGTTGGCTGGGTTGCCTAAGGTTTTGGTCTTTCAAGACAACATTCTGATTTATGCTAAGGACGTGCATGATCATGACAATGCACTTTGGAGAGTTTTGCAACGGTTGCAAGAAGCTGGTCTGGTTATTAAAAAAGAGAAGTGTAAGTTTTGTGTGTCATCGGTAGATTGTCTTGGACTCACCATTTCTTCTGATGGTATCAGCCCTAAGCTTAATTTAGTTGAGAGTATAGTTAAGGCTCCAGTTCCAGTCAGCAAAGATCAAGTTAGTTCATTTCAGCTGAGTTTTGCTCCAAATTTATACCTAATTTTGCTGGGGTTTCCTCTCCTTTGAGAGAATTACTCAAAAAAGGTAATCATTTTGCATGGTCGAATGATTGTTCTTCTGCTTTTGATTCCATCAAAAAGACAATTAGTCTCATACCCACTTTAGGACATTTCGATACTGGTAAGAAGACGATTCAAGTACACTTGGTTTGGGAGCTGTACTTTCACAAGTTGTTGATGGAGAGTTGAAGATTGTTGCTTTTGCTTCTCGTTCACTCAAGGGTGCCGAGGAATGATATTCAGTCATTGAGCGGGAGGCATTGGCGGTTTTTTGGGCTATTCATCATTTCAAGTTTTATCTTTGGGGCTCACCTGTGACAGTTAGGACTGATCATCGTCCTTTATGCCAAATTTTTACTTGCAGGGATGTGGAAAATGTTTCACCAAGAATCAAGCGTTGGGTTGAGGGACTTTCAGATTTTAATTTCATTGTTGAATATGTCCCGGGGTCTATGAACGTAGTTGCAGACTGTCTATCTAGGTTACCTGTTGACCAGTCTGGTGCAGAAGTCGATGGGTCTTTGGTTGGATGGGTACATGAGGCTGCTGTTAATCAAGATGAGTGGTCTTTGGTTTCTCACGATGACAGTGATTTAGAGTTGCTTAAGAAGTTCACGATTAAGGGTTGGCCAGCAGTGAAAGATATACCTGAACATTTGAAAAATTTCATCAATGTGAAGGAAGAGTTATGTGTTTTTGATGATAAACTGTTGAGGGGAAATCGAGTGGTGCCTCCTGGTGAGCTTAGGAGCAAGTTAATCAACTTAGCTCATGAAGGTCACTTGGGAAGGAATTTAACAAAAGCTAGAGTCCGTGAGTGGTACTGGTGGCCAACAATGGACAAACAAGTGGAAGAGGTAGTTAAGGATTGTTGAGAATGTGCGAATAGTGATAAAAGCAAGAATAGTCATACTGCACCACTTTCGCCCGTAGAGATCCCGGTTGAACCTTGGTCCAAGTTGGGTTTGGACATTGCTGGTCCATTTGAATCTTTTGCGTATAATGAGCGTTATATGCTACTTTTAGTAGATTACACCTCCAAGTGGGTGGTCACCAAGTGTGTACCAGCAGTGAACACTAGGACTGTCATTGAGTTTTTGTCTGAAGAGTTTTCAAGAGAAGGAATACCGAAACAACTTGTCACTGACAACGGTGTTCAGTTTGTCTCTCATGAGATGAATACATTTTTGAAGGAATTATCCATTGTACATTTTAAGACAGCGTTGTATTCTCTGCAATCCAATGGTCTGGCAGAAAGAATGAATAGGATTGTGAAGTCTTGTGCTCAGAGAGCTATGCAGATTAGGTCTTCACTAAAAGAGATGCTCAGAGAAACATGGTGGGCTCACCATAACACCCCCAATTGTTTAACTCTAGTATCTCCCTTCTCTGTTTTGAGAGGGAGGAAACCTCATGACAAATTAAATCCTGCTTGGTTGAATTTAAATGTTGATGATGTACAGTTGGATGAAGGTGTTATTTGGAGGCGGAAGCTTCACCAAGATAGATACAAGAGCAGGTTTGATTTCAGGAACTCCTCTCTTCTTAGACAATGGATAGTGGGCGATGAAGTTTTAGTCAAGAGACCTGGTCTTTTGAGAGAAGGTCACTCACGATATATGGGTCCATTCATCATCAAGGAGGTGAGGAAAAATGTTGGTTTCTGGGGAGGCGTGGAGTATGTCTCGCCTGGTCAAGTGGGTGCCAGGTTCTGAGGGTGCTGAGCGTGTGGGTGTGTTTTCTGATGAGTCTACTCACAATTCTGTGTCTGATGATCACAATTGTATTCCTAAGGTTCCTCACCCTGGTTGCCAACGTAGAATGAGATTTAGGCCATCCTGGCATAAAGACTACAAAATGTTTTGAATGCAAATATTCAATATGCACTTATTGGTGGGGATCTTGGGGATGTTTGTTCAATTGTTTAAATCTTTTTGCAGTTTAAAGTTTTTGATATTTTGGGGAGGGAGATGTGTTGTGGCTTTACCTATGTAGTTCTGTTCCTTTTCACTGCTCTTGCCTGTGCAGCTGGGTTGTGTTCTACATTCTGCTTGTCATGGCCTAGCAACAGAATACTGGCAGGTTGGAGTGGAGGTTGCTGTTGGATGAGGCGGTTAGCTGCCGTTAGGACTGGTGGTTTAATTTACTGCTACTGGATTAAATGTTACTAAAATCCACTTGAACATTTCATGGACTTCTTGAACTTTACAAACTTCTAGTTCCTGATGATGTTTCCAGTCTAACTTCCTTCAAACAACTGGGCAAATTTATTTTCGGTGTTTCCATCATTGGCTCCCGAATGGGCAAATCCATCAATGATATTACTGATTCACATTCACTTGCTTGATCATCTGTTATTACCTTTTCTTTTCTAGGTTCTATACTTGGAGTCGGCATCACAGAAACTTTAGGACAGTTTGATTTTTCTCCACACAATGGAAATACCGGACCTATTGTCACTGGCATGGTCAATGCTTCAGGATGTGCGTTTATCTGAGCTATTCTCTGAATCAATTCATCTCTATTTTTTTTATTCCTTCCCTTTCTTTTTCTTGAAGTACCCTGTCTGTGGTGTCGTGTACTATCTGGGGAACCAAAGGTGTTCCTATCATTGGGGCACTAGGGGTCATTCTATTGAATACATCATTATAAGGTGGAAGACTTTTCATCAATATGTCTTCCAGGTATCCCACTTCTGTTTCTCCGCTACCTAACATGGTTAAGTGCTTGCTTTCTCTGTACATTTACCTCCTGTCTGCTCTTCTGATGTTAAAACAGGATAAAAACCTTCCGCCACCACGGCCTGTCTCCATTGTTTCATTTGACTGTCTCTAGTCTCCCAGGGAAATTCCGGATAATATTTGCTTAAGGTCCTGTTGCTTCAGGGTCTGTCACGTTCAAAGGCTTCCATTTCCCATTCTTCTAAAGCCTCATATTGAGTCAATCTAGGACTGGGTTCTAACTCATTCATTCGTGTTCTTAAATTCTACAGTATTGTTCCATTAAAGCTTCGGTACTCTGAAAAGGCTAATATTCCGTCATCTTTTGTGTATTCTACCCAATTTTCTAACCATACACAAGTATGATAGCCTCTCTCCACCATCATGTAGGATGCAGGCGTATTTGGAGGAGGAATGAGAATCGCCTCTCTACTCTTAATGGGTTTGTCCTTTTTGAAATAATTCTTAACCTTTTGCATAAATGTAATTATTCTTTTTTCTCCGTACATTGCGTGCTTGTGCTTATTAAGATACTGCTCGTAAGCAAACCTTACAAACCTTCTATCTGGTCTAGTCCCTGTTAATGTTGGATCGTGCATGTAATCTCCTCTATCTATTATTATTCTCGGGATTTCTATTTTGTCAACCAATCAGACGCTTGCTTTAATTCTAAAATTCTCCAATACCAGCGCGTTTTCTAGTCTGAGGACCAATCAACTTCTACTCTGCTAGCTCACTTAGCCAATGCTTGCGCTGCTTTTCTGTGACGTCAGTATCACTCTTTACAACTGACCCCTCCTTTACAAATTTTGCATCAACTATACGCCCGCTGTTTCAACCAATCCCAGCGCGGCTCTCAGTGATGTCAGTGCCGCACCCGCAACTGCCTTCTCCTTCACAAGGTAATGCGAAAACTTATTTTCTCCCAATTCTTCACACAAATTTCATTAATTAACAACGTATAAACATTTGCTATTTTGTCTGACCCACTAATTCAAAGAATAGTATGATTCCTTTCACTGCGAGTAAAACCCTTACGCTTACTCTTCACACACTACGAGTAAAACTTTTCCGCTCACTCTTCACACAAGCATCAGAGAACCTGCTACTCCTTCAGTATTACCCTTTCTTGGTGATATCATTCCAAAATTTCACCAGCGAACTCCTCGCTACCAATTATTCTCACTAACACACAAGAAATATTCCCTAATTCAGTGCTTCCAGTCCTGTGTAACTTTCAGCACTTTCTCAATCCAGACCAATAACTTCACTGCAGTGTGGCTTCCACTTGCCACCCTCTATTCAATATTCCCGGGAATTTCCAGACAACATAAAACAATACATAACAGGTTTTGGTTAAAACGTAAATCAATAATTCAAATTTCAAATACACTCCCCGCCTAACTAACTATACTAACCATGCCTCTGCTACCAAGTAAAACTGATGCAGAGGAGTTTACCAGCTATACACATTCATACACACAACACTCATTTGGGCCCATATACATTCATACACTCAATGAGCTAGTAAATAACCACTGGTCATCAATTTTATTTTACCCTAGGAAACCCTTACCCCAGTATTCTTACCATTCCAGTCTCCTGAGTAAATGCACTTTAGAAAGATCTAGTAGTAGATTAGAATAGGGAGGAAAATACAATAATGCATTTAACTTTTAGTCGAAGAACCACAGACTCAGAAGGATTTTTTAAAAGTTTATCTGAATTAATAATTTTGTGAATCAAATCAGAATACACATAGATATACCAGAAGACTCCATCAGGAAAATAGTACAGTTAGCTTATAATCAGTTTGCATTAATACATTCTTGCAATGACAGCACCTGACAGAGAGCAAGTACGGAGCATTTGCCCTACAGATATATTTACGTAGAATCGTGTGAGGACCCTGACATCAGATTGTCAAGGATTCAGGACAGGGATAGGTGACCTCTTCTAGTGTAATGCCAGCGTTACACCCCTCTTTGGTGCTACTCTCTCCAGCTCGGGCTCGTCCGGACCCCTTCCTAGGTGTGCCTTCTCGGTTGTTCCGCAAATTTTCCCTAGTGTTGGATTCTTCAGTCAGATTGCAGCAAAATCGGGCAGAATCTCAGCATAGCATCAGCATCTCAGCATCAAGTGTGTCTAACTAATCTAGATCTTACCTCTCTTATACCAATTCAAATGAATGATCCACCCCCAAATGTTTCAATTCCATGTTTACCCGCAGTTTTGATTGGGCCAAGCAGTGGGGTGAGGACATCACACCATACTAAGTGCAATAATTTTCTTTAGTCTATTGTCTCACTCCCCGCCCCTTAATTTTAATACCCACAAGCATTATTCCCACAAACATTTCATATGTGGATCGATAAGTCTATTTTACAATGTTGCTTCTTCTTCCTCTCATAGAGTTGGTTTCCCATGTCCTTGCTGGGCTTAGGGTTTGGCAGCCAGTCAATTATTTCACTTGTTCAAGACAAGCAGACATTTGTGCATACGTAGAAACCACAAGGAAACAGAGACGCGGTCACCCTCCATGGCCCAAATACGAACTATTAATAAAGTCAGAGAACAACATGTTAGAATGCAAAATTAAATGAATTCACTGTATACCACTTACTTCTACTCTAACCCTGTTTACTTAACACATCTTTTGCATTAATAGCTTAGTAGAACTTGCATAGGTTAGTTTTAGCACAGCATGTGCATTAGTGCGTTACTTTAAAGCGGCCATTTTAGAAGCTGCAAAGTTTTCCCCCCAAGCGACAGAAAACGTCATACTACGTAGATGTAGTAGACGCATGCGCAGAAGTGTTCCTGCGTTTTAGCGGCCATTTTAGGACACTCTGATTATTTATAGGTGTAGCACATAGGAAAGCTTCCCCTGGATACAAATGTAAAATGTGGTGCACTGTTAGTACTCACAGACAGGTTGATTATAATGGTATAGGTTATTCGAGAGGATTGCATATGAGCAAGTTTCTTTTTTATGCGAAACCTTGCTCCATCTCTACCACACGATTTTGGAAGTCTATAGGATGGTCCTCTGAGTCCAGGGTGGGGGTGGCCTGGCAGGTGGTGTTTGTTGGGTGATATGCAGACCCCGCAATGCTGTCTGCCCTTCCGGTGACAGGAGATGGTATTTGAATGGAGTCCAGGATTTGTTGGAGGGTGTCTTGGTCGAGGGTTGGCAGTCTGTCATCCTCAGTAGAATCCGCGTCCAGGACATGCAGCTAGTCATGAGTTGATGGAAATTCTTCTGGGATTGAAGAGATGTATGTTGGAGGGTGTCTTGATCGATGTCAGTTGGTCACATGAGTTAAAGGTTTGATGTCCAGTGCCTAATTTACAAGTTTTTGGTGTAGGACAGTGCTGCAAGCTTTCCTGCTGTGCTGCCCTATGTCAAATGAAAAGGGCATGAATGCACCATATCTATGAGCTACTGCACATTCCTGTCCTTTTCCAAAGTGCTAGTGCCCTGATGTCTTCCATGCACCAATGCAGGTACCCTTGTACCATGGTGAAAGGGTGTATGCATTGTAGGTATGATTGTTTTTGTGCAGGAAGGGGCAGCCAGCATCTACAACGCACTGCACTACCAGAGACCCACCAGGCCCACAACCCCTCTTATGCTTCAACACATATGGTCCTCTGTTATGTATCACTTGCATTCACCCCCATACCCAGGTGCCTATTTACAAGCCCAGTGTTCCCCATAAGGTCACTTGTCTTGATGTGCCAGAGGCTCATAGTCCAGACCCATATCTGGGAGGCCATGCAAAACCACACTGATGTTGAGTAAGGCAAGGCAGGGCTTTGCACAGCTGTGCCTTAATCCATACCTATGAGGTCATTCAAAGCCTTGTAGGATGTCTTTGTGTGGCCTCACAGATATGATTGAGATGCCACTACTCCAGCGCTGAATACCACAAATCCCCTCGCTACAGACCGGACCACATTTCATTCACTCACTCACTGGTGGGGCCCATAACACCAACATTCATCAATGGTCCTCGAGAGAGAGAGGAGTCTTTTCTTTTATTCCATGCGCTGGAAATGGGAGGAAGAGTGCACCAATCACCTGATGAGTATCGACACGTTTACTTATACCTCCCTACCTCACCAGGATCTCAAATACATGATAACCTAGCAGTTCCTCCCATGCTTTTGGCCAATGGATCAGCCAGTTGCTGGGAATAGCAACCCTTAATTCTGTACAACAATATACATTAAAAATACTTCAAATAATAACCCGACACAGTTCTTTAAATGCAAACAATATGTTTATCTGATTTTAAGCATAAGGAAATCAGATAGCATTCAATATTTAGTTCGCATATTTACCTAATCTGGCTAAATGCCGTCCTCTATGTCAAATTTGGATCTTTCGTCTCTATGCCCATAAATCAAAAGAACAGTTCGTAAAGTAATTGGGCATCTGATCAGTCCATCAGAGTCTCTGGCAGCATCTGTCCAGCAGTATCACCGTCCTCTCCGTCAGCATAACGTCAGGCAATCTGGTAAAGCGATGGGGTGCGAAGAAGTAAGCTCAAAGAGTGAAAGAGAGTCTCATGTCCTACCCTCTCTAGTCTACTTTTATAATAAATTTTTATCGGCAAATGTTTCAATACATGTTCCAAATAATTTTAATTGGTTAACCAGGATCATTCTACCTGTTTCTCATACATCAAATGTTGCATTAGATGCAGCTTCTCAAATTTGGGTACATTTGCAACAATTTCTAGTTCCTTCAGGGCATGTTGATTCCCATGCAGGTCGTGCCCTTTGTCATTAAATATAATAGTTCATAGTTTAAGTAAAGTCTTTGTTCGGTGCTTGGCGCTCCTCCCAGGACGACCTTCATGGCTTCAGTCTGCCTGGGGTCAGGACGAGGTTATTGTTGCTCATCTTTTAGCGCAGGCGCACTTCACTCAGTGACTTCTCTGTCATATCGGGGCATCAGAATAGGAATGGCAGCCATTTTGTGGCCACTCCAGTAAGTTCAACTTAAGCAAAGAAACATAAAACGTAATTAATACATAGAAATGTCTATTAAAATGTTATTCCCTCACTAGACCCACTATGTGTATGTATTTATCTAGCCAAAAGCAACACGTATTGCAATTTATACTCACAATTTAAAGCACAATTCACAAATCACATCACAAAAGCACCATTAAACATGCAAATTCTCAATATCCGATATTAGTATGCGTACAAAATTAGTTTACGTATCAATCAAGCCATACAAATGCGATTCCCACGTATATTTTCTAATTAGTAATGTTGATTAATTAAACACAGCAAACAATTAATACTATTAATGTTAATCAGTTATTCATATTAATTAAAAAATGATGAAACGGAGGAGGTATACATTTTTTAAGGAAAACCTCGCTCCAGCAATCCCCCCTTTGGTGATTTTATCACCACAAAACACCCAAATTTAGAACCCTTTTTCAAAGGTTTGAAATGACTTCTTACTCATAGCTCAAAATTCAGTTTCTTCATATTCACCTCTTTTTACCTTCTTATACATTTTATCGTTCTACTCATCTAAGGCTATCTCTTCAAAATCTTTTTCTGGATCTTTTCCTTTTCTCTTAAGTTTATCTCTTTTTATATTATTTTTTGTTTTCTTTTTCTTGCAACACATACACCCTAATTTTATCACTAATACTGCAACTATCACACATATTAATGGAAACAGAATTTTTCCTATAACAGTACTACCTATTTTAACTAAGACAGTTTTAATAGCAGCTATTTTCTTTCCCATTCTTGTCCATACATCTTCAATCTCCAGTGGTACAAGTTCATCGTGCAATTCAATAATATTTTTAATGTAAACCTTTAGATCTTTACTTTCATCTGGAATGTAAGTGCAACAATGTTGAACTTTCAGCATTCCACAGACTCCACCCTCTTTTGCCAAAAGAATGACAAGGGCAAGTCGATTTTGCATCACCATAGCACGCATGGCAACCATTTCAGTATTAATCAATAAAAATCCATGAGCAGTGCTTGTTGACAAGCGATCCACTACTGCAGATAATCTTCTAATTTTATTTGCATCCAGAGTTATTCCCAATGCCGGTATCAATGCACAAAATATGTCTCCCTTGATTTCTGCCCTTGATTCTCTCTTTCTTCACGCTAAATGACTATTTAAACTATTTACACCTTCTTCTCTGTCCATGTGAAAGATTTTTGGAAATACCAGGCCTACATAACATGTGCCATACCAATGGTCTGGCAAACGATAATATGCCCTATTCCCACAGATAAAATATATTCCAGGAAATACTGGATCTCTTCCACCTTTAAATCCCCATCCACCCATGATTCGGTATGCATCATGGCACTCACTATTACCTACAAACAGGTTATCATATGCAGTTTGATTCCTTCTTATACAAAGTTTTCCTTTCTGAGGCCTATCTAAAGCTATTGTTGGTGTTGATTCTCCTTTTGTCAGGTGTTTCTCCATTTCTATGTCCCAAGCTGTTTTCTCAACCTTTCCTTCTGTTGCCTTTTTGTGCATCTTATGCCTTCTTTCCTCAACCATGTTGAAAAATGTATTTTCTTCATTCTGCAAACTGCATGTCAAATTATATTTAAACACAGCTTCTAATGTTAGTTCACTAGTCTCTAGAAAAAATTCACCTAAAACCTTTGCAGGTCTTACCTTATTCAACTTATTATTAGCAGGCACTAATGCAAAAATGTTATCTACGTCTGAAAAATAATACTCTAATTTCCCAATCTCATAAAACAAACTAGCTATTACACTACAGGTTATTCCATAAGTAGCTGGAAGGTGATGATAGGTCACTCCCTCTGCCACAGAAGCAGGTAACTGCATGCAGACGTAGCAGTCCCTTACATCCATTGTCTTTACATATTCATACAATAATTTTGAAAATACATTATTAGAGAAATCAGTAATAGACCTGTCTTTATGCAAATGAATGTTTGTTGCTACAGTCGGTACTACCTTTGAAATTTTACCTATGTTAGTTTTGTTTTGACCATTTCCTTCTATTGTATCTATTGTGACTTTAAATGATATGACAAGAGCTAGGATGCTCCATAAAAGCATTAATAATCCTGTACAACAGCAACATGTTTTACACCATCTTTTCATGAATGTACATCTACTTTTACTACCATCTGTGTTAGCCATTTTTCTAAAATAGACCGTGTCTTTTGACTTAGCCTCTTCTACTTTGTGACCAGTTTCTACCCCAAAGCTTCTAAACTTCTACTTGATTCCACTAATTTTCTACTTCTTCGTTCTCCACATCAACAGCTTCTTTGATTATTCAGTTTGGCATCTCATCATCCTTTGCCTCCTTCACCCAATCAGGATACAGAATTTCCTGAATCTCCGCTTCTTCTTCTCCAATGTCGGACAAGAGAACTCTCAGGATTTCTGATTCTTCTTCTTCTTTAACCACTTTCAGTAAAGCCTCCTCTGGATTTCCTTGACTATCTGCCTCTTGGGATTCTTCAGGCAGGGCCACATACGTCCATTCCGGCGACTTATACTTCTGGTTAGGTTTTCTTGTTCTTCCAGTTTCTTTTGTTAAAACTGTTTCTTTCTCCTTTTATTTTTCCAGACTTGTGACTTCATTCACCTGTTCAGCTCTGGGTGATTTCACTCGAGACAGTCGATATCTCAGTCTTTTTATTTTGTTTGGCCAAACTTCTGGTTTTACAGTTTTTCTCACTTTACTTTCTTTAACATTCTTTTCATTCTTTTCTTCTCTCCAAGCTCTCTTTTTCAGAACTCGACCTTCAGGTATTTCGTTTCCACTCTCTTCTGATTCTGTCCCAACTTGCTTTTCCTTTTCACCAGTTTCTTTATCCACCACTTGTTCTGGTTTCCCTACTTCTTTCCTTCCTCGAATCTCCGACACGCAATCTTCCTGCTGACTACTTGTCCCTTCAACTAACTGGATGTTGCAGTTCCCTACACCTCCTCGGGGGTCTTCCGCAATCTGTCCCTCTCTCTCTGTAACTGTCCCTTCTTCATTCAAATCTATTAGTTCAGGTGGAATTTCTCTCAAGATTTCATCTGGGATCTGTTCTCTTTGACTTTCTTTTACTGCTTCTTCTTTGTCTTTTCCTTCTTTCTTTTTAGGTTCTTTACTGGGACCTTTCTTTCTCTGCTCGTCTTCAGAATCTGAGCTTTCAGAAATCTGCAGTCTTCTTCTCAGAGAGACACTTCTGGGGACCAGAATCTGCTTTGGTTCGTTTTCCCCCCTTTCAGGATCTTCACGTGTCTTTGGTTCTTCGTGATCTTATTCAGTACTTGACTCTGATTCGTCATAGTACTCTTTCTCTTTGCAATCCACTGGATTTGGTATTCTCAGGTTGTGGCTGGCATGGATCCAGTTTTTCAGTCCAGCACACTTCACAGCTGTCGTTGTGGTGAGAATGACTTGTCTTGGTTTTCCCCACCTGGGAACCAAACAGTTTCTTCTTCTGTGGACCTTTATCCTCACCCAATCTCCTGGGCTTAAATCATGGGCTAGCTTCTTTTCAAGGGTGGTGGCATCCGCTCCAACCTGATGAAACACAGAATGAACTGTGTCAGCCAGGCCTTTACAGTACTCCAACACCATGTCATCAGAAATTGTCATCAGCTTGTTGACTGGTATGTATGCATGCCTCATCGCACGTCCCATGATTATTTCATTAGGACTTTGCCCTGTAGTTCTATCTGGGGTTGCATGTATGGTCATCAAAACTAGAGGCAAGACATCAGGCCATTTCATTCCTGTGGCTAAACACATTTCCCCAATTCTGTTCTTGATTGTACCATTCATTTGCTCAACCACACCAGAAGCCTCTGGTCGGTAAGCACAGTGCAGTTTCTGTTGTACATTCAATGCTTCACTGACCAATTTTACGATCTCATTATAGAAATGCCCTCCTGTGTCTGATTCAAGGGTCACTGGGAACCCGAACCTGGGGATGAACTCCCTCAATAGCAGCTTTGCTACTGTCAATCCATCATTTCTCCTTGTTGGGTATGCTTCTACCCACCTACAGAATAGGCAGACTATGACCAGAACGTACCTCAATCTGTTACATGTTGGCATCTCAATGAAATCTATTTGCATTCTGGTAAAAGGCCCTCCTTCTCGGCCTATAGTTCCCAGACTCACCACTGTCTTTCTCCCAGGATTGTACTGCTGACAAATTAAGCATCTCTGACATAGGCTCTCTGATATGATTCTGAATTTTGGGTTGTACCAGGTCTGCTTAAATGACCTGATCATAGCATCTCTCCCTATGTGTCCCTGGCCATGATACATCCGTGCCATGGCAGACAACATGCTATCAGGCATGACTGGTCTTCCATCTCGATAGACCCACACATGATCCTTTTCCCTTGGTGCACATCCTTCTTTTACACACTGCCTTGTTTCCTCATCTCCTGCTTCTTCCTGCAATTGTCTTACTTCTTCCCATGTCCCTACAACGTTAGTAAACATTAAGGAATAGGAAGTCATTTCACGCTCTTTTGCCCGATTGACTGAATAATGATTTCTAGCACAGTACTGTGCCATGTCATTGGCATAACGGTTGCCGACAGTAACATAATCCTCCCCTTGGTTATGAGCAGCACATTTCACCACAGCCAATTGTTTAGGCAGCTGTATCGCCTCAATCAACTTTCCAACCACATCAGCATTCTTTATAGGAGTTCCACTTGAGGTCAGGAAACCTCTTTGCAGCCACAATTGGCCAAAATCATGGACAACTCTGAAGCCATACTGGCTGTTAGTTATCACAGTCACTCTCACACCTTTCCCAATTTTGCATGCTCGAGTCAGAGCCACTAACTCTGCTTCTTGGGCAGATTTTACTCCTTTCAGATAGGATGCTTCCATTACTGTGGAAACCGTACACACTGCAGATGCTGCACTCAACACTCCTTCTTCTGTTCTCAAACATGACCCATCAACAAACATTACATACTCATTTTCTGCCAAAGGTACATCTTTATGTCTGGTCGTGGTTTCGTACAATACTCAAGCACATCCAAACAATCTTGATCTGCTTCATCTCTCACTTCCACATTCTCACCATCAGGTAACAGCGTTGCTGGATTCACATTCACACATCTCGCAAGGCTCACATTCGTTGCACCTAATATGACTTTCTCATACTTAGTCAGCCGACTATGTGTCATATACTGAGTACGACTCCTTGTTAAAAGAATCGCCACATCATGAGGTACAAACACTTTCAAAGGATATCCCATCACGATTCCTTCACTCTGCTCCAAACTTCGACATGTTGCAGCCACTGCTTTCAGACATCCAGGTGAGCCTACAGCTACTGGGTCAAGCATTGATGAGTAATATGCAATCGGTCTCCTCAATCTTCCATGCTTCTGGATTAACACAGAAAGTGCACATCCATTTCTTTCACTGCAATATAACTCAAATTCTTTTTCATAATCAGGCATACCCAATGCTGGAGCTTCACACAATCCATCTTTCAATCATTTGAATGCTGCCAATTCTTCCTTGTTCAATTCAAGGGGATCCTTTACATCACTCCTTGTTAGCCGTACAAGAGGTTTTGCAATCATCGAAAAGTTGTTGATCCACTGGAGGCAGTACCCTACCATTCCTAGAAACATTCTCACTTCTCTTTGAGTCATGGGGGCTCTCATTCCTTTTATGATTCTGATTCTGTCTATTGTTATTTTCCTCAATCCTTTTTCAATGTTATGTCCCAAATACTGTACTTCCTTCTTACAATACTGCAGTTTGGCTGGAGACACTTTTAATCCTCCATCTGCCAGGTGATTTAATAAAGCTAGTGTGTCTACTTCACAAGCTTCACGAGTTTTCGACGCCACAAGGAGGTCGTCGATGTACTGCACTAGTACTGAACTCTCTGGCATTTGCAGACTTTCTATTGACTTTTTCAACAATTGATTAAATATTGAGGGGCTTTCTGTATACCCCTGTGGGATTCGGCACCATGCCAAAATACGGTCTCCAAACCGAAATGCAAAAATTTGCTGACTGTCGTGATGCAATGGAATGGAAAAAAACGCATGGCACAAATGAATTACTGTATACCATTCTGCATCATGGGGAATCTAATACAAAATCACTGATGGATTTGGCACAATGGGGCAGCATGGTACAACGATCTTGTTTACCTTTCTCAGGTCTTGCACTATTCTGAATTTCCCATTTGCCTTTTTCAGGCCCATTATGGGTGAATTACACGGGCTACTCAATATTTCCCTCAGAATTCCTTGCTTGATCATTTTCTCAATTATTGGAGTTACTCCTTCAGTTATTTCAGGTGTCAATCTATACTGAGGAATGTTTGGATAACTAACTCCATCTTTAACAGTAATTTTTACTGGGTCTACGTTTCTCATTAGTCCTACATCTTCTCCGGTGAAATCCCAAACCTCTGCTTTTACAGACAGTTTCAATTCTCTGGGCAATTCATCTGGATTAAATACTGCATATGTTACAATAGTTTCACATTCTCTGTTAGCTATGGTCATTTTATACAATACATCCTCATCTGGTGTTTCAAAGGCTATTCCATCTGGAGTACAAAATATAGTGCAGTTCATCTTGCACAGTAGATCCCTACCTAGCAAGTTTACAGGACTGGTGTCACACACCACAAATCGGTGCATGTCATAAAATTTCCCTATACTAACCTTTACAGGTTCTGTAAGATGTGTTTTTAGCTGTTGGTTGGATACACCAACTACTTGGATTGTTTCATCCGAAAGAGGAAGGTTCTTAACATCTGCTGATCTAACAGTAGATCGAGTAGCGCCAGTGTCCACTAGGAAAATAATATTGTCATCATTAATTTTCCCATCTACAAATGGTCGTGTCTGGTCTAGAGTTGCGCCAAGTACGCACTCTTCTTCCTCCCTTCGGCAACGTCAATAATCTATTTCCGAATCACTCTCATCATGTTGCAGCCAGTACTGCGAAACAGTGCGAGCATGTGATGGTTTATTTACCTGTTCTTCATTGTAGAATCCCGATTCTTTACTATACTTCTGTGAGTTTCTGTTCTGTGGTAAAGGTGGTTTTGGCACCTGGTTCTGGGAAGTAACCACCTGCTGCTGTTGCTGCAGTTGACCACCCACCTCTTTCCGCACCTGTGGATTCAACAATCGATTTTCAATATTAGTATTTGGAGGGTTCTTACACTCGGATTTCCAATGCCCTAACTCACCGCAATTGTGACATGGGAATTTCCTTTTAGCTTCTTCTATATTACCTCTCCCTTTCCCTGTACCAAATCGGGGACTCACTCCTGGGTTGTTCGCCTGTTCTACCAATTGTGCTTCCTCTCGTTCGGCTACCTTTACCTGTGCCCACATTGCCTTTTCATTCAGCTTTCATTGTTTTGCCTCAATCTCATCACTGAAATATTTTGCATGTCT
The DNA here is from genome assembly GCF_964204655.1 of Triturus cristatus. Taxonomy (NCBI): domain Eukaryota; kingdom Metazoa; phylum Chordata; class Amphibia; order Caudata; family Salamandridae; genus Triturus; species Triturus cristatus. The sequence goes on from NC_140588.1 coordinate 722,512,585, forward strand.
CAAAACTTCATCTATTTTCTTATTTTGCCAATCAACTGTATGCTGCTTTATCATATCACCAATTTCTGGGCGTAAACCATATACAAACCTGTATACGAAATGGCTCAAGTCTTTATCACTCAGGTCCTCGTCTCCACTGAACTGTTTAAAAGCCTGAATTATTCTCTCATAATATGCATGTACTGACTCCTTGCTTTCCTGTTGGGTCCTGTCAATTTTTACCCAATCAGTTTCTTTAGGGGGTACCTTATTTTTCAGGAATGCCATAACTTGCTCATATTTCTTCATTACCTCTGGATCGGGAGCTCCTGTCTTAGGGTCCCTAGGATACTCTTGAGTAGGCCAATTTATCATCATCTTGCATTCTGTCCACAGATCTGCTGGTACTATTATATCGAATAGACTATTCAAATCTATCCATAATACCTTTACCAATTTTACAAATCTGTCTACCTGCCGGTACCACTCGACGGGCTTTTTGCGTAGTCGAGGGAAATCATTTGTGAAAGACAAAATGTCCTGTCTTGTCCACGGAACATGGACATACCCTCCCACTGGAATCTCTCTCATGGGGTATTCTGTCATCACCTTTTCTTTCTCTCTAACAGGAAATGCTGAAAATGTCTTTTCTGTGATATTATCACGTCTTTTACACCACTTGCTTCTCCATCTGTCAACATCTCCCTATTTTCTCAACAAACCAATTATGTACTTAATTTGACCTATCCTACCTGCGGTATTCAGGTTCTCTATATCCTTCACAGTGAAATCAACTCGATAGGATTTTTGCAGTGCTTTTACTCTGTCAAAATCTATTCCCATTTCATTTGCAATTTCCTCTAATCTTTCATGCAGGTTTTTCGCTCTCCAGGTTGCACTCTTGCAAAGAAACAACAATTCCTCATCCTAGTAATTTTTCAATTTCTCAGTAGGGATGGTTCCTACTATTAATTCTTCCAATACCATTCTTAAATTTGCCACATCTATTGACTGGGAATCTTGATCCTTTTTCTGTAACTCTCTGATCCATTCATTTAACGCATCTACGGAAGGTCCCACTGAATTATTTACATTATTTTGTTCTGGAGCCTTTTGAGGTTCTAATAATGTTTCCATTGTCATTCTGCTCTTTTCAGCATAAACCTGATTCACAAATGGATTAGTTGAAACATTCGGTTCAAACATATTCATTGTTGGTCCCCACGGATTGTCAATTTGACTCCGTTCAGTATTCTCAATTGTATTTTGGCCTCTGTATGGCACTGTCAAACGATGTTCAGTATCTTTTTGTTTCTCAAATATGGGCATTACCGGACCTATCGTTACTGGAACTGTCACAGCTTCTAGATTCTTGGTCAATTCTCTTATTTTCTCCGTTAATTGGCTAGTTCTACTGAATTCTCATCATTTACCCTACTTCCTGTATGTTTTTCTGTCTCTCTTGCAGAGTTACTTTTCCCTAGTTCTGGTGACATGGTCTCTGTTTTAATTATTCGTAACGTTTCTCTCATTGGGGCACTTGGTGCCAATGCCTCTGGTTCTGGTCGTTATGGTGGTGGGTTTTTGTAAAACACTTCATCAAGAACATCATCTTCTGATTCATTCTTCTTCATACCCACTCAAATCCGTATTCCACCTTTTCTCAGTACATTTTCTCCCTTCATTCACTCCTATCATTCTCACAGGATACATACCATCAGTCATACTTGCATTCCACCACCTTTTCATCCTCTCGTCATGTGTCTCATGTCCGTATGACCTACCAAACATATATCTGTAACCCCTACCACTTCTCTGTTTCTCTCGTTCATGCATTTCGTCTTCCCATTCCGTTAATGCCTCAAACTGCGTTGGTCTAGGTCTCGGTTCTAAGTTCATCATTCTGTCTCGGAGGTTTCTTAAAACAGCCAAATTAAAGGAACCATGTTCTGGAAACGCCAGGACTCCATCGTCCTCGGTGTATTTTACCCAATTGTCTAACCATATACAAGTATAGTACCCATATTTCGCAATCATTGCAGATGCGGGGGTTTTCGGTGGAGGAAGTAACTGTCCTTCCCTAGTCTCAACTACTTTATCTTTCTTGAACCATCTTTTAATTTTCCCAAACCACGATTTCTTCTTTTCCGGTGGTTGGTAAAACATTTTCTCGTTCTCTGTATACCGTTTAGTCCTCTTACAATGGTACCGCTATTCTGTCCACTCACAGCGCGACTCACACTAACGCACCAATCAGGAGTGTCTACGTCACTATCACAATCCTCCAATCTCAGCGCGACTCACACTAACGCGCCAATCAGGGAGCGTTTTCTTCCACTCCTAGCGCGGCTTTACACTAATGCACCAATCCGGAGCGTTTTATGCCTCTAACCCACTATCCAATCCCAGCGCAGTCGTTTTGACGTCAGCAGCCGCTGCGGCAACTCGCTCTGCTCTGCTCTCGTCTACCCCTCCTTTACAAGACCGCTTTGTGAACTCTTACTGTAACTTTTTACGATTCGATTAGTAACAACACTAAAAAATCTCCATTGTCTGCTTCGCTAACCAAAGAAGAGTAAAGGAACTTTCTCACAGTATTCCGTCTTTCCCGAGAGCAGCGCTTACCTCTGCCCTATTACGGAATCGTTACTCCCGTTGATAAAGTAGCAAATCCCTCTACTTCACCCTTCTAGCAAGCATTAGCTAATTGTTTCTCTGGCATTTTAGAAATAACCTAGAGTTTCGCAATCAACCCAAATGCCTTTTACATTCACACTCGCTCATACAAGAAAATGTAGTACATACGCACAGACTCCTGTCTTTCCCGAGAACAGCGAACAGTCTGTCCTACTACAGAATTATGACACTCGTTAACAAAGCAGCGCTTCCCTCTACTTTGTCCTTCTAACAAGCTCAGAGAACACCTGCCACCTTTTCAGTGATAAGCGTTATCGGTATGCCAATTGGTTTCCTGGTACTTAAAGACCAAAATTTCACAGGTAACCTTTGCTATCATACACACTTCTCCCACACAGGAAATGTCTCTATTGGCAACACACGACAATGCTGCCGAATCGAACCCAGACAATGCGCCGTGCAACTTCACTTGTCACAATCCCGTCTTTCACGAGAGCAGCGCTTACCTCTGCTCTGCTACGGAACTGTTACCAATTCCCGACTTCCTACATCCCAGAAGTCCTGCGGAAAACATAAAACTCGACGCGACTCAACATAGAGTGTTAGTACATAAACCAATACCAATCAATAATCAATAAGCTATTTACAAGCAATCGTCGCTAAACCCAAAACAATAGCTAACCATCATTCTGCTACCAAGAAAACAGCGCAAGCGCTGAATACCACAAATTCCCTCGCTACAGACCGGACCACATTTCATTCACTCATTCACTGGTGGGGCCCATAACACCAAACATTCATCAATGGTCCTCGAGAGAGAGAGAGGAGTCTTTTCTTTTATTCCATGCGCTGGAAATGGGAGGAAGGGTGCACCAATCACCTGATGAGTATCAACACGTTTACTTATACCTCCCTACCTCACCAGGATCTCAAATACATGGTAACCTAGCAGTTCCTCCCATGCTTTTGGCCAATGGATCAGCCAGTTGCTGGGAATAGTAATCCTTAATTCTGTACAACAATATACATTAAAAATACTTCAAATAATAACCCGACACAGTTCTTTAAATGCAAACAAAATGTTTATCTGATTTTAAGCATAAGGAAATCATATAGCATTCAATATTTAGTTCGCATATTTACCTAATCTGGCTAAATGTCGTCCTCTATGTCAAATTGGGATTTTTCGTCTCTATGCCCATAAATCAAAAGAACAGTTCATAAAGTAATTGGGCATCTGATCAGTCCATCAGAGTCTCTGGCAGCATCTGTCCAGCAGTGTCAGCGTCCTCTCCGTCAGCATAACGTCAGGCAATCTGGTAAAGCGATGGGGTGCGAAGAAGTAAGCTCAAAGAGTGAAAGAGAGTCTCATGTCCTACCCTCTCTAGTCTACTTTTATAATAAATTTTTATCGGCAAATGTTTCAATACATGTTACAAAACAATTTTAATTGGTTAACCAGGATCATTCTTCCTGTTTCTCATACATCAAATGTTTCATTAGATGCAGCTTTTCAAATTTGGGTACATTTGCAACAGTTTCTAGTTCATTCAGGGCATGTTGATTCCCATGCAGGTCGTGTCCTTTGTCATCAAATATATTAGTTCATAGTTTAAGTAAAGTCTTTGTTCGGTGCTTGGCGCTCCTCCCAGAACGACCTTCACGGCTTCAGTCTGCCTGGGGTCAGGACGAGGTTATTGTTGCTCATCTTTTAGCGCAGGCGCACTTCACTCAGTGACTTCTCTGTCATATCGGGGCGTCAGAATAGGGATGGCAGCCATTTTGTGGCCACTCCAGTAAGGTCAACTTAAGCAAAGAAACATAAAACGTAATTAAGACATAGAAATGTCTATTAAAATGTTATTCCCTCACTAGACCCACTATGTGTATGTATTTATCTAGCCAAAAGCAACACGTATTGCAATTTATACTCACAATTTAAAGCACAATTCACAAACCACATCACAAAAGCAACATTAAACATACAAATTCTCAATATCCGATATTAGTATGCGTACGAAATTAGTTTACGTATCAATCAAGCCATGCAAATGTGATTCCCACGTATATTTTCTAATTAGTAATGTTGATTAATTAAACACAGCAAACAATTAATACTATTAATGTTAATCAGTTATTCATATTAATTCAAAAATGATGAAACGGAGGAGGTATACATTTCTTAAGGAAAACCTCGCTCCAGCACCACCAGGGAGATATGTGGGAGCCCGCATATCTTTGCTACTGCTGCATGCCACGGGACTCCATCCCCCACAACTCACTGCACCAGGAGGCGCCACTGTGAGACCACAAGCGCCCGGAAGTGCTTAAAACCAGCACGGGTCTCCCACTGTGCAAGAGCCCGCATATCTTTGCTACCGCTATCGCTGCCTGCCAGGGGACTTCAGCCCCCACACCTCACTGCACCGCAACTCCACAAGCGCCCGGAGGTGCTTAAAACCAGCGCGGGTCTTCCGCTGTGCAGCATATCTTTGCTACCGCTTTTTCTGCCTGCCAGGGGACTCCAGCCCCTACAACTCACTATGCCAGGAGGCGCACTGTGAGACCACAAGTGCCCGAAGGCACTTAAAACCAGCGCGGGTCTCCCGCTGCATGAGAGACTGCATATCTTTGCTACCACTATCGCTGCCTGCCAGGGCACTCCAGTCCCCACAACTCACTGCACCAGGAAGCGCAACCGCAAGACCACAAGTGCTCGGAGGTGCTTAAAACTAGCGGGGGTCTTTTTGCTACTGCTATCGCTGCCTGCCAGGGGACTCCAGCCCCCACAACTCACTGCGCCAGGAGGCGCCACCATGAGACCACAACCGCCCGGAGGCGCTTAAAACCAGCGCAAGTCTCCTGCTGTGCAGGACACTCGCAGGAGTGCCCGGGCCAAGGGCCGGCCCGTCTGCGCCTGTTAGAGCCAGGAAGAGGTGGGGCCGGTGCTCCCCCTTTGCTATCGCGGATGGCACTGTTGAACTGTAAGAGATCAGCACCATTGAGTCGAAGAATTTATGACTCTGTGTTGCATTTTATGAACACTCGGATAGTATCTCTATACTTTGTCCATCGCTGTCCCAGACTTCCCTTGTCTCTTGACTTTGCTACTTTCAGCATTATGATGGGGTGGGGGTTCTTCCCTTGGCTAAAATCACACTGTTAGTAGACCTGATAGCCTTTTGAAAAGTTGTGGAGCTTAGATCAAGAAATGGGCAAAAGACCGGCAAAGGGGCAGCAATTGTAAAATAAGAGGCTTTCTAGTGCATCCTGCCATGAGACAATTGATATGATTGAGACTATCTTGACAGAATGCCAGGATATAGCTAACTCTGCCAGCCTAAGTCCCCAGTCCCCATGTGGTAGTCCCACTAGCATTACAAATGTTCTTGGCTCTATGACTACTACTTCTCCCGAATCACCCCCTCCTTAAAAATTGGCCAAGCATGTTCCATTTAAAAAACATAACAAAAGACGTAGTAAGACCTTAGACACTGGGCCCCCTGGAGTAGAATTGAGTGCAGCCAATCTGGTAATGATGAAAAGAAAATGCACAGTGCCACTTTAAGCCTGGGCGGAAAACTATGCTATGCTCGCGGAGTGTGCGTAGTTTGCGCATCTACATGCTACGCGAATTGCACGTAGCACAGTGCAAAAACGCGTAGCGTATCGGCATTTTTTGCTCGCGAGCGAGCAAAATCAACATCCCGGCGAGACTTTTTCCTCGTTTGCTATCAGCAACATCAAGTTGCCAATCGCAAGCGTGGAAAATAAACTTCCCGGCGAAATTCCCAACTCGGGGAGGTCAGGTTTCTCATTGCGAGTGGTCGCGTATGCTCGCGACCGCTCGCGATGAGAAACTACCAGTCTGCGTTGAGAAAGCTGCCGCTCGAGTACAAATCTACTCGAGCGGCAGAAAACAAACGTTTGCACTGTGCATGATGCCGTTCGCAATGACTGCACAGTGCGGACAAGCATCTGGCACTGTGCAATCATTGCGAACAGCATTTCCCTACCACGCTACGCAGTTTGCGTAGCTATGTATAACGTGCGTAGTGCAAAGTGCACTTCACGTAGCTACGCATAGCGCGACTACGCGATCTACGCCCAGGGTATACAACATCGAATGCTAACATCGAATGTAAAAATAGATTCGAAGTCCTTGAAATTGAGGATGCAGAGGTGGGGGCAGTGGGTGATGATCCTGTAGGGGCATGTAAGATAACTGTTGGTGAAATTCAGGCACTAAAAGATCTAATTGAAAACTTGAGGGAGGAGGTAATTTCACTTACAGTCAAGGTTGCTGGTTTGCTGGAAAGGGCCAATGATGGAAAGGTACTGGCTCCAGAAACCATGCCACCACAAATGCGTACAGCAGCCTCTGGGGCTGAAGTATGTAGCCAGGTCACTGCAAGAAAACCCTGAGACCCCAAGTGATCAGGGCAGATTGAGCCTACACCACAAACCACTGGGGAATGTAGTTCACAAGTTATTGTAAACCAAACCCAGAGGAATTCCCCTGGCCCCATACAAGGCAGAGGTATAGGTATCGATAGAGAAGAGATGGTGTTGGATGAAGGCAACACTCATATATAAGAAGATGGGATGATACTAGACATGGGATGGTGTTTATATGAGACCAAGGGTACAGCACTATTGTGCAGTGATTTATCTTACAGAAGTTCCTAGACTTCCCTTTAGAAGTCATGAACACCAGGACTCACTCACAAATAAGGGCATCTATTGATTCTGGTCTACTCATCACTGCTACTCAATCATCAGGGATGATATCAAATGGGTTAGAAGAATCCCTACGCAGATGTCAACATGGGGTATGATTGAGGTTAGCTTTCATGACGTTGGCATTATTACTGGTCTATTGTCAATTGACTCACGCAAAATTCCTCCAGAAAATGACCGTATTTCCATTAGATATAGACCACCAGCCGGTGCCCCTTTGAGTCCTCTATTGACACAAAATGCTGATACTCGCACTAGATTGCCCCTCTCAACTTATGGGCCAGCCACGTCAGGGTTGCTGCGATCAAACATGGGTGAATGGAGAGGTTACAGTTGATTGTTGCCTGAAGTGCAGATGGCACCTGTAAATAGGAGAGGCTCTTTAAGCCCCCTGGTAATGCCACTTATTAGTCCACCTTTAATTATAATTCCTCCACCTGTTGACCTGGGTTCTGACCCAGAAGCTAATATTAACATTGTTCCTTTGGTGCGTAGGGGGTTGTGGCTGCCCTACCCTTGGGAGATGTCAAAGGTGCAGGGGGAGAGAGCTGGCAACCTACTCGTTAAGGGTACTCGTATGGAATGTAGCCTGGATTTCCAAGCTATTGGTGCTCCTTTGTGGACTTCTTCGATGTAATCCTCTTTCAATAAACCTGGAGCTAGCAATGTCCACACTGAAATGGTTTTTTCACGTATGCCATTAATGCAAAAAGAAAAGAGCGGGGTAGACCCTCTTTGGGATTAACAGTATGGGTGAAAATTGACCCAGGGGTTAAAGTTAAACTCTTACAGGTTGATACTGAAGATATTTTAGCAATGGAGCTCACTTTTTGTAGTGTTCGAAAAAATATTATTTTTATGTTTATTTATATTTAATGTCTACAATAGAGTGCTGCGGGCCCAAGAGGAAACCAATACATTGTGCATCCTAGATCTTGCCCTGTCACATTATGCAGACAATTCACCTGTACTAGTGGCGGGTGATTTTAACTGTACATTTGAACCCCTTGCCCCAATTCCTGCAGACTTGACTGATGAGTGGGATAGAGAGTGCCATTTCCCACCGCTCGATCTCCCGGCAATAAGTTGGTCCAAGAGAGGTGCCCAGTTTATGGCTCTCAATGCAACATGATTCAGAGCCACAAATTGAAGGACATCCTCTGATCCAAATGGGGATCCAACTTTCAATAGGCTAGGTTATGAAAGTAGAATAGCCTATTGCCTGGTATCCCTCAATCTGGGGCACTCAGTAAAAGACCTGGCAGTGGTTAAAAGGGTCAATAGTGACCATAATGCCCTAGAACTTACCTTAATTAAGCAGGGTATTGCAAAGCCTACTAAAAGGGGCTACCCACACCTAGGTACCCTGACAATCTCCAACAATCGGAAGACAATTAAATGGGACTGGGTGGAGGATCATCCAGGGGTCTTAGATAAGGCCAAGAGCAAGGTTTGTTTGATTTTGGAGGAAATATCCAGCTTTACTTTTGACAATGTTGTGAAGTAAAAGGGCCCTTGACATGAATCCCTATATAATGAACTAAGGGAACTACTTAGAAAATCACCAAATCCTCAAAAGAAGGAAAGCATTAGTACACACCGGAGGTCAGCCCAGAAGGGTGTCTGGTATAATGAGGATTGTAGCCTTCATAAGAAGGCGCTCTTAAAGGCAGTTAAGCAAAAAGTACTTACTGAGATAGTGGCCTGCAGAGCTAAATATAAGTGAGCAATTTAATCCGCAAAGAAGGAGTGGGAAGATTCTCTGTGGTCATTCCTACGAAAAGCACTGTCAGCCAAAGACTCAAAGAGCTTTTGAAGCATAGCAGCATACTGGCTAAAAGGAGAAGAGCGAGCCCTAGAACATACAGTCCAGCCAGAAGACTGGGTAGTATATTTTGGCTCTCTCAATGAGTCAAGGGATGCTATAGTTGAGGAGACATCTCAGGGTTTCGGCCTGGGGTCTGTGAATGAGGGCGGAGGTCTTTCTTTCTCTATTGAAGAAATGCAAACTGCAATTCGCTTGTGTATCTCAACCCATGCCCCAAACCAGACAGGATCCCAAATGATCTTTATAAGGAGGATACAGCACTCTGGGGTCTTTATATAAATCTTCTGACCAACTCAATTCTCAATGGTACCCCTATTCCTCCATCATGGAAGAATGCAGAGGTTGTTCCCATTTATAAAAAGGGGGACAGAACGAGGCCATCCAGCTATAGGCCCATTAGTTTAATAGACTCCCTGCAGAAGATCTTTTGTAAGCAAATATTGGGTTGTATACCGGACTGGATTCTTGAGTCCAGTATCCTGAGTGACCTTCAAGCAGGTTTTCGAGTGAAAACAAGTACCCTGGATCAAACTTTTTGCCTATTGTGTATCTACTGGAAAGAAGTGCAAGTCAAGGGAGGAAAGGTCTATATGGCCTTCGTTGATTTGCGGTCTGCCTTTGACCTTGTCATGCCTTTGGAGGTCTTTAAAGGAGCAGGGGATACCAAGCAGTCTTTTAGACATTTTAATAAGATTACATTAATCGAACACAGCACAGGTGAGATGGGACCCAAATAATCAAGTTACAAATCCGCTCCCAGTTCAGTGTGGAGTAAGACAGGGTTTTGCTCTAGTCCCCACACTTTTTATTCTTTTTATTAATGATGTTGCTAATTCTTTAGACAGAGATGGGTGTGATGCCCCAAAAATTGGCAATAAGAGAGTGCCTGCCCTTCCTTTGCCGATGACACACTTTTAATCTCAAAATCGCTGCAGGGAGTGCAGCAGCTTTTAAATGATTTTATTAAATTCTGCGATGGGTGAAGGCTGGTGCTAAATTAATCTAAAACTAAATATATGATTTTTAGAAAAGTAGCAGCAAACCCCACTAAAAGACCTGTGCTAGCTGGCAGTACTAACCTGGAACAAGTTGATGCCTTTGATTACCTAGGCATTCACCTGACACCAACAATTAATTGGGCAACACATCTCAAGAAAGTTAAAATGCAACTTATACACCAGACTGCCAACATTACTAAAATACACAGGAAAACTTTGTCAAAACAACTTGAACCGGCTCTGGAAAATTATAGCACAAAAGTTTTAGGTGGGGCACTTTATGGAGCCGAACTGGGGGGCATTAGGATGACAAACTGTTTGTCCACAATTGAGAATCGTATCATTAGATCTTTGGTAGATTTACCTGCAAGCACCCTTCTGCTGCCACTATACCTGGATCTCGCACAAAGGCAGCTAGCACACAAGCTAAGCTATAAACTTCTCATGTTCTGGCATAGGCTGTGGACTGTGAAAGAACTCTTGCCATATAGGGAGCCACTTCTTGAGCTATTGAAGTCATCATCAATAACCTCGATCCCCTGGTTTATATCACTAAGAGAATAACTGGTGAGACTTGGGTTGGAGGGCTTTTGGATTGACCCAGACAGTGTAGTGGATATATCTCGAATGAGTCTGAAAGAAAAGTTCTGGGAAGCAATATCATTGCAAATCTTGGCTGAAGCGGAGGGCCGATTGACTACTGAATTTTTAAATTTTAAATCAGTTCCCACTTCTGAGGAAATACTAGGGGCCATATGTAGGAAGCCTAATACCGGTCGGTAACGGCCGATTTTCGGTAAATATCCCGTTACGACTGGTATTAAGGCTTTTGCTATGTAGGGGGCACATTTCAGGATTCGGTAATTTACCGAATCGGTAAAATTACCGAATCGGTAATTTTACCGATTCGGTAAATACCGAATCATGAAATGATATATAGGTGACACTCAATTGAGTGATGTGTAGGGAAAATAATTCGGTATTTAGCACCTAATATATGTTGGTGCTAAATACCGAATACATTGCAAAAAGCAATATTTTGCTGGACTAACAGTGCCATGTGGCAGACATACATGCCCTTAGGGCATGTATGTGCGCCACATGTGCACACATGCAGGAATCAGGGGTGCAACAGGGTGTCACTGTGACACCCTGCCACCCTTGATTGTGCTCCCCCCATTACCGAATCGGTATTTACCGATTCGGTAATGGTAACTGGCTTCCCATTGATTCCTATGGGCCTCCTGGCCCATAGGAATCAATGGGAAGGTATGCATCATTACGGAATCGGTAAATACCGATTCTAAATTACCGACCCATTCCGAATCGGTAAATATTACTGATGGATTACCTACATATCATTTACCACTTCATAAATACCGAATCGGTAAAATTCGGTATTTATGAAGTGGTAAATGTTAGGCTACCTACATATGGCCCTAGATGAAATTGTCCCCACTTTGGCTCATAAATTATTCTTTCAGTTTCGATATAAGACTATACCCACAAAACCTTTTAGCAAAAAGTACCGAAATTATGTCCCTATGGATGATCTCTTTCCGGTATGTAATGCTACCCCTGAATCTGTTGTTCATCTTTTATTTTTCTGTCCTAACTATGAACTTCTTAGGAAAAAATGGATATTACCACTTTGCAAACTAGATGGCAGGGGCCACTATCTAGAAGTCCAAGGAATTCTGTGTACTGATACTCGTAGAATAGTGGTTTTTGGTCTATCTATATTTTGGCAGGCACTATGGAGAAAGCGTTTGAAATGCACCTTATGACGCACTGCACTTTCTAAAATCTATGTGATCTTAAATACAGTTTTATGGAGATGCCATGTGACCTGTTAAAAATTATTTTTTAGTTAAATTCTTTTTGGGGACATGCTCTGTGATCTTGGACCACGAAAGCTCACGAAAAGAACTTTATGATGTATTCTCTTTTTCTTTAATCATGTGACTCTATTTTAACTTTTTTATATGATGCTTTTACTTATTTATGTTCAATTGGCTGCCTCTTATTGTACACTGTTCTGTGTTCTTTTATGATCCTTTGTGATCGAAATAAAGCAATGAATGAATGTCAAGACAAGTGAGGATCCGCCAGCACAGGCCTCCTGTAACTGAGGCCCCATGTTGTTTGTTTGGCATTTTGGGACTTGTAGTTCTGGTGACTCATGTTGTACATTCGACTATAAGTGCCAGTCTACAGAGGTCACTGTGGACTGGTGCTACACTTCACACATGGAAAGGCGGAACATGACGGAGCTGGATTAAGATGTGCAACATGAACCTGGCCTTTATATGATGCTTAACAGTACATGACCCACATAACTGCCCTTTGAAATGGAGTGCTGGTACGTAGCTAGGTGCACTGCACAACATTACCCTTTTGCCCACATTGCCCCTTGTTGTGACTACCCCTGTTGAGGTTATTGCTCCTCTTGAGCTGCACTGTCTTGTCCTGGAACGCCTCTCACGAACTCCTCTAGGATGACAGCTGACACCAGCTCCTACAAAGCATCCAGTCCTGCTGTTACCAGGGCTACCTCCTCCGGTCTGCATTGCTGCCTTCAGGTTGTTGGCCAGTTTCCCCTTGCCCTGCGCTTTATGTTGTGCCAGCATTTTTTCAAGTCGGTCACTGTTCTCTTCACTTGTCCCACACTTTTGACCTTGGCCAATATGGACTGCCAAATGGCCTCTTTCTTTCCTAATGGCAATTTTGAGGTGACAAATAGCTGATGTTGGTGGTCTGTCACCTCAGTGATCAGGATCTTATTCTCTTCCTCACTGATGTTGCACTTCCTATTCCTCCTCCTCTGGGAGTCTGTCTGGAAATTCTGGCTGGTGATGGGGTTGTTGGAGTTGTTGTCCTGGTTGCTGCTCTTTTCTCACCACCCCATGGCTGCATTCTGTGAAGTGTGGCATATTTTTAAATTTTGAATCAATTTGTATACTTTTTTTCACAATTCACGCACTGAAAAGTGGCACAGAGGTGGTTTGGATAGTGTTATGTCACGCAAATCTGCCTTACAACACCTTTCAGGTTCCAACATCAGTTTTTTCTGCGCCATAATGCCCACATCAGCATCCTTTTTTTACATCACTCGAAAATTACACCATGGTGTGCCATACCTTAAATATAGCACATCCATAGTGTTTTAAAAGGACGCCGTGATTCGTAAATGATTTTGATGCATCACTGACACAGTGCATCAGCGCGTCACTTCCTGTAAGGCCCTCACGTTAGACATCTGATTTATGGATGGTCACATTATAATAGCTAACATGGCTAAAAAATCATAGATTACACTTATCAACAACCCATTCCTTCTTCGGGAGAAGATCTTCCATTTGTTGTGGTACGCTGCTGTTAAGTATCTCCAGCAAGTCATTGGTATAACCAGGGAATCTTGTACACACATTGGTAATATAGAGGTGAAGAATGCAAACCACATTCATATTGATGACTGTAAATGCTTCCGGCTGCAAAAACACCTACTTCTGTTGATGAGATCTCACCAGTGCAACATGGTTACCTTCAATGACACATACCACATTTGGTATACCTTCAAATAAAAAAATAATGTTAATGCTCAATGTTGCAAAATCCGAAGGAAACCGAATTTACTCATGCATGCATCTGCGCATAACATTTAGGACCTTAGGAACTTTAACACTGCCATGATCGCTACAATAGACAGGCTGGCATTCTGAATTCTTATATATGACAACAACTCAGATTGAAATTGCTGATTCAGTGCCGCTATGGTGTTTCAGTCCAGCCTGTACTACTTAATGAGCTATCTTTCCTGTATAGTCTGTAGATCTTGGTGTGGTCTGTAGCAACTCTCATTTTGTTGATGTATCCTTTTCTGTCTTGCCTGGAATGGTTGATGGATATATCTGGATGACAGATGTCTAATGAATAAAGAATGTTGCTAGACAAATGGCAAAAGGTTACATTTAAATTAAATGTAAAACAATACTATTGAATAAAACAGTAACATGTTATTTAGCTACAATCTGAGTGAGCACTGTTTTTGATGCACCTCACACACACATAAAAATATGTTTGGCTACAGACAAACAAATTGGGTTAAGCTGAGTTCTTTCAAGTCACCTATATTTGTAAACACTCTCAAACACTTTTTTAAATGCAATGTAAAATAAATATATTAATTTAGTTAAATAAACTACATGTAAATTCCCATAATATGTTACGTGTTTTAAGTGAAATAAATATACACATTTATTTATAGAGGTTTTTTGTTTTTAAACATTTGTAAGTTTTAGCAAACTTGACAGAAATTCCACAGTGGATAGTGTAATTCTATTGATTGCAATGGGAACTATATATTGTTATTGGTGGAAGCAATGTAGCAGATGAAGGATGGTTCTATCATTGACATACTACCAGTTCACCGTATTGTTAGGCATACTCTGTGCTGAAAATAATGTTTTTTGTATTTGTACTAACCTTGGTGGATGCCTGACGTATCTGTCATTATTGATAGACAAGTAAATCAATTCTATACCTACCTTTACTGGTGGCCAGCTGCTGGCAGCCACAATTGCCACAGAGTATCTCATCCACCAAACTGAAACTAAGGCCTTTTGTGTCCAGACAATGGTTTCTCTGTTAATACTGGTGATGCTTTACTCATATTCTACATGTACTTTTGCATGCAAACATTTTTTGAGATTAGCATATGTGCTAATATACATCAAATAAACTAATATGTGTATGCCTAGGCTAGCTAATTAGCATGTTTCTAAAAAATATTGGTTTGATTTGTAATTTTGCTGCAGGAATACTCCATTTCACGCATGATGGTTATCCTGTCTGCTGTATTACAAGTGACAGAGGCCATAATCACTTGTTATATGTTGGCTGTAATATCTGCCATATTAGCGGCAGAGTACCCGCCAACTAAACTTGGAACCAGGTTTTTAACCAAAAGGATCAGTAGGCTGACACTCATGTGTTTCATGTAAAAAGTGCTGCGTGTGCTCAGATCTCTACAAATTATGAAGCCCTAATGCTGCTGTGCAAAACAAAGCACTTTGTGATAGGTACAGTATCCCTCGGCCACTAGTTGAGGGTAGTCTTGTTGTGGAAATCCAGTTCCCGGTCAGGTGCATGACCAGACTATTGTCACATAGCAAGAATAGGATGTCACATACACAGGGTTTGGTTTGAGGGTAGGACTGAATAGTCACTACACTGTGATAGCAGATATTTGCATTTGTGAATGCAGGGCATTGTCTAGGGCTGCACACCATCCAGGAACATTCCTATCCCAAATCAAAATGTTATTACTGTAACATAAGGGCCTTATTTAGGGTTTGACTGGAGTACCCAATTACAATACAAGAAGGATATGCTGTCTGCCTTATTAGAAGACCCTTATTTCATATGGCACTTGTAATATGGCAGAGAGGATCTCCAGATTAGGGGTGGGCGGAATTTGCGTAATCGCGTTACGCAAATCTCCACGAAACGGTAAAAAATCTCCGCGAACATGCAGAAATTCCGCGAACACAAGGAATTGCATGTTCGCGATGCTTTTTTCCTGTTCACAGTTGCTGTTTGCGTGCTCGGGGAGAAATATCTCGCGAACATGCATTTTGAGAACGCGAACAAGAAATAATTTCGCGAAGTCGCGGAAAGCAGCATTTTGGGCAATTTCGCGTTCTCCGCGGAACGCGAAATTACCGAAATTCCGCAAATTCCGCGAACGGAACGGAATTTACCGCCCAGGCCTACTCCAGATCTGACAGAGTATCATAACTGTCAAACTCAAAATCGGCGAACAACTATTACCACGCCGGCAACACTACGCATGGCTTTACGTTGCATGCATTAAAACGCATGCGACGTTACCACGTGTGGACATTGCGATGCGTACCATTACATCGGCATGCGCTTGCACATGCACATGCGATGTAATGGCGATGCTGGAACCGGGAGCAGAGACGGCGACGCTGTACAGGAACCACGAGGAAACAAAGGGAAGGGCATGTTTTAAGGTTTAGAGCTTAGGGTTTAGGGCTTAGGGCTTAAGGTTTGGGGTAGTGTCGGGGGGATAGTGTATATTACTGTTCTACTGATTAGGGCTTAGGGTTTTTAGGGCTTAGGTTTTGGGGTAGTGTCAGCGGGTGGTAGTGTATATTACTGTTTTACTGTTTAGGGCTTAGGGGTTGGGGTACTGTTAGAGGGTGGTAGTGTATGCTACTGTTAGGGCTTAGTGGCAGGGGGTCGTAGTGTATGGTCATGTTTGAGCGTTTAGGTTCACGTTTTTTTTATTTGGGATGCGGGGTATTGGGGTACGTTGTAAAGGCATTTACTATGCATTTCTAAGGACATGTGAACTAATGCCATACTTTGTAATTGCATGCTTTGTGACGTACATCGCGAACTAAAAACCGCGTTGTAAAGGCACGCGTTGTTTTGGTTCACGATGTATCATCATACATCCTCAAAATCAGGCTCAATGCTGGCAATATTTGTGAGTCCTGTCATGTGTTGTAGGCCCATTAATTCATGTATCATGTGAAACGTGTTAAATAAGTAGTGCTATCCAAGTAATGTTTACAATCATTGCTTAGTCCACTCTCTGTAAATGTATTTATTATGGCTATTGTTAACTTGTCAACAAAAATGTTTATACTTTAACATAAACTTAAGTGATTCAGTAAATCTTTCCTGTGTATATTGTTCTCCCAAACATTTTGCCTATACTCCTCCTCGTTTGCCGAATTCATTTTTGGTGGGTTTAGGTCTTTGTGCAGTTTACCGCTATTAACCACGGCTAAAGTGCCTGTGCTCTCTCCTTCAAACATGGTAACATTTGCCTATACCCAATTTGCACATTTAATTTACTTTTACACCCCTAGTAAATGGTACTACATGTACCAGGGCCTGTATATTAAATGCTACTAGTGGGCCTGCAATGCAAAAACAAGGATATGATGGACGGAGTGCTGAAACATTTCAGACACTCACCCCCAGTCACAGATCTGGGTTGAATCCATCATCGTTCTTTAGCTCACTTCCCCACCTCAGTTCAGACCCAGCTATATCCAAACCAGTCTTGACACTGTGCCTCATGGGAACAGTCCAGCACGAATTGCCAAGCCAGGTCTTCCCTGAACCGGAAACAAGCATCCTTGGACCGGTTTAGGGGTAACACCCCTCATCAGCCAGGCTACCTGGAATCCAGTGGCAAAGTGAGCAAGAGATCCATTTCTGGGCATACCCTGCCAACTCAGGGCAACTAGTGCGGCCATCACCAATTTGCCTCCTGTCCACTCAATGTCTCAATGTTATCTAAGAATCCTATGGGGAAACCTTCCATTCGTGAAGTAAACTGAAACAACAGACATGGGGTTCATTATCTTCACTTCATGATATACTAAATAAATAACAGAAATATCCAATCAGATTCAGTTCAGCGCCTCCTCACTGTAATCCACAGTGGTCACAACTCGACATCCAAAATCTCTTGATGACCGAATACTCACTCTGGCTCTGACAAAATAAATGGGGCACAATTAAGGCTTCCACTTATGTGCCAATGTAACCTCATCGTAGTACTGAGCACTTAATTACTTCAAATAGTGTCCGAAAACAGCAAGCTGTAATACACTTTTTTGTTGTTGAATCTATAGATAATTCAAGCAGCTGCGATCCCCAAGGGCACCGAACATCTATTGCAAGGTTCCTAAGTTCACTGTTACTAGCTATTAAGGTGAGTAGCATTTTGACACAGTGTGACAAACATATAAAAATCCATTATGATCTGCTTGAAGCACTTAGATGAGCAGTGTATGCTGTGGCATTATATTGAATATAATGAAGACCCACTTACCTTCCATATTGTGCTCATTTCATTTGATGAAAGGGGGCATAGTGTTCCCGTGCGCCCGTGTCCAGCTTCTTTACGTGAGGTTGATCTGTACCGGAACTCGGACTGCTTCTTTTCCCGTCACTTTGCAGCCGATTGATCAACGGTGCCTCAACGCACCTCCATGACCTCGAGCCTCTAACTAAGAGCGTGTGGTCCATGGAGTTCCTATGTCCTCACATTTGTGCCTGGCTTTAATCTGGCAGAATTATTGAGGACCGTTAAGTGCACTGAACCTATGTGAAATTATAACACCATAATCAATGGTGACAAATTCTGCAATACAGTCATCTCGTCCAATCCTTCACTACAGTATTGAAATACAAAATAAGGTATGCCTCTTACCGATTAAGCGTCCTGCCAATATCTCCTGTTCAGGAATCATGTTGCATCACCGCTAGAACAGGCCATCGCTGATCTCGCACAGTATATTGTTTTTCAATCCAATGGTTGGCAACGGGGCCGCAATTACCTTACATCGGATGCTTGATTTGTGTCGGGTGATCCTTTGGTGAGCCTCCTGATTAGTGTCTCACACGGACATCTCACTGCATATATCACATTTTTTTTTGTGTGTTCATTTGATATTTTTATTTGTAAAAACGGACCTTCCATTGTTTGGTTACAAAAAACAGAAGTAGCGGATTTAAAATGCCCCTCTACTGGTGATAAATTCCAAAATTGGCACACATTATTTTTCAATGATGGTGGTTCTGTATAAGCTTGAATAAATTGTCTCCCTATTGTGCGTTCTTTTTTTAGATCAAACAATGGCTTCTCAAAAGATTTATCCAATTTTTCAACCAGATGCCAATTCTGTCTGATAATTCTTTTGAATGATTTGTCTTAGTACAGAATTATGACACACAGACCAGCCAGTTTAACCAGTTTTTTTCTTTTTCGCCAAAAGAGATTCTGGTGGGGTCCACCAAGCTCTTTTCATACAGTTCTTTAGCAATTTCTTTGGGTAAGCTCTCTCTTTAATTTTCTCAACCAACATTTTAGGACCTTATTGCGATGTCGGGTGACCGTTGTGGTCCTGGGAACATCTGACCTCAGGTCGGCAGTCCCGACACCGCTATTACAATGTGACCGCACATGGTGCAGTTGCATACTCCAATTTTTGTATGGGAGTTTCTGTTAATCCCTGCACATGTGGCAGTCACTTCATGGTGCTTGCCACACATGCAACGATTAACAGGGAGACCCCCAACAAGAAGCCACAGGGATAAGTGGGCCCTACTAAAGGCCCCCAAGGTCGCTTTCATGGAAAGTCTGTTGGAAACCAACATTGTAATCTCGATGGTGGAAACGCCATCCTTAGGGATTACGGTGAGGCCTCCGACTGGCTGTTGGCTCCTTCAGCCCATTTGAATCCAGCCAGAATGACTTGGCAGTTTCACTTTTGACCGCCTGCATTGCTATGCGGTGGTCGGAAGTGAAACCTAAGATGTGACTCGGAAAGCCTCTGCATTGTAATGCGGTGGTCGAAAGTGAAACCTATGATGTGACTCGGAAAGCCTCTGACCTCTGGTTGGAGGCTATCCAAGCCACATTGTAACGAGGCCCTTAGTGTGAAGAAAATACTCACTCTTCACCCAAACATTTCTTATGATCCTTAAAAATTGTTCGTTAGGCAAATTATCACGGAGGCTTCGAGGATGGTGGCTAGCATAGTGTATCGCTTTGTTAGGGTCTGTTGGTTTGGAAAATAAAGTGGTTTGTAAGCATCCATTCTTTTCAACATCCAGGAATGTGATAGTGGAACTGTTACCAATCAAACTAAACTTGATGTCAGCAAACCTGTGATTTAACCAGCTAAAAGACTGATTTAAAAAAATGTCTTGTCAACACACACAAAATATCATCAATAAATCTAGCCTATTTAGTGATGTGAGGGGAGAATGAGTTGTTTTGCAAAATAAATTTTTCCTCATATTTGGCCATAAACAATACGACCAGCTCTGGAGCGAAGGGACAGCCCATGGTCGTCACTTTAGCTTGTACAAAGAACTCTTCTCCAAATATGAAGTCGGTGTTTTTAAATACAAAGCATGCTAATTTAAGTATGAAGTTAGTTGGAACTCAATGTGGCTTTCGTCTCTTTTCCAAAAATGCTTCAATTAAATCAAGCCCATCCTCTGCGGTATTTGAGTAAAAAGAGAAAAAGAGATATGACATCCAAGGTCATCAATCTCTGGGTCACTGGACTGAATTCCAAATTTTTGATTTTATTACTACAATACATAGTGTCCCTGAGGTACGACTGAACTTGGTGTACCAAAGTCTTCAAAAACACCTCCACAAATTTAGCAATGGGCTCCAACATCGAATCACAACCAGATACTATTGGGCATCCTTGCGGTACAGCTGGATCTTTATGCAATAGGCCAAAGGATAAGGTTTTTTGGGAAAAAGGGAATCTGAATTAAGGTTCCACCCCTTTGAAAAGTAAAAACAAAATAGTAAAAAGTAAAATGAAAGGGATTGGGCATTGAGGATTGACATTGTGGTAAGGAGAAAAATAATAGGTTGTAGACATATATTTCAAGATGGTTTTAGGTGTGAATATGTTAGAACTTTTGGCAATTGGCGAATGGAAATATGAATTTTCAGCACTTAAACACTTTTGTGTATACAGTAAATGCAGGTTTTGGATATTAGAATTCTGATAGGGTTACAGGACGTAGGTGCGAATATGTGAGATCCTTTTGGCACTTGCCGAATGATGGTACAGTTCTTCCACACTTAAGCACCTTAATACATATAATAATGCATATTTTTCACAACAGATGCTGATTTGCTTTAAGGAATCAGATGAAATGTTAAGGGCACCAGCCTGTTATTAATGTGGCATTACTCTAAACGAATGACTGATAATATCTATATTTATGAAAAAAGGTATGAGAATCTCTATGCATTTAACAATTAGAAACAAATCGGATGTTTAAAGTATTGTATAACATATATGCATTGGTGATCAATGGATTGTGCTGTCCATCATGGCTATTATATCTTGAGACAAATTAATGATTACCAGAAATGTCAACTACAAGATAGCAGTTGTCTGACACTTTTTATGAAGAAAATAATTTGCCCCCTAAGTTGTATATTAATCGTTGAGTATTTATGAGTTGATGACAATGAATTGTAATTGTTATATGTAATTGAAACTTAAGGAGGAAAAAGTCTTTTTTCTATGTTAATTTTTTGCAGTACGTAAAAAGAAGTAAACAAAGCGTACAGGACATGTGACCAAGGCCGTTGCAGTGGGCGAAACACGTTATGGCTGACAGATTAAACTGAATTTTACTTCTGTATCTGAGTCTGTTCCATTTGTCGATAATTATATATGTAGCCATTTATATAACTGTGATAAGACACTGTTTGTCCCCTCACCACCCTAGAATTTTAGTTTTGATCAATTTTGTACATTTTTCCCACCAGATGAAGATTTTGGCTCAGTTTAAAATGCATATACATACAATTTTCTGTCTGTTTTGTGGCATTGTGTGGTGAGGAATATGATATAATATATTCAACATGTGAATGTGTATTTCTACATGGTGCTTATGGCAACAATTTGACTAAATATCCAGGTACTATGGTTTCCTGAGTGTGGCATTGTGGGAGATACAGTTCATTCCCTTTCCCATATGTGTTAATGGTGTCAGTAAGCATTTGGCAGTGGTGGTGCGAGGGAATAGTGTGCGGCATGCAGATTAGTGGTGTGGTTGGCTTTCTTTAACATTGTTACTTGGGTAATGAATTTGAGTATTCCTTTGGTCTGGGCAAAATGTAAATTACACTGACATAATTGTAGTAATTTCAGTAATTTTGCCTAACAATATTTCCATGAAAATAGAGAGATTTAGCAATTACACCACATTGCACAATTCGGCTTAGAAACTTTAACGTGAGATGTACCATTTGGATATTTTCTTTAAGCTGGAATGGCATTTTAGGAACAATTTTACCAGAGTGGACCATTCAGGTAATTTATAAGCTTAAAACTAAAAAATTCGAATTCGGGCGGCAGTGTTTTCACTGTGAGCAACCAGAAATCAGCTTGAAAGGACATTTTTTATTGAATTTTTGCCAGAACGGGGTGTTTGGATGATTACTTGCGTGCACAATTCATTTGCAGTAATTGTGTGTAATTTTGCATCATTTTGTGATAATTTTCTGTGGTTACACTACAGCAAATACACAGGTTTAGAACCCCCTCGCCCCCATTGTAGGCATCGCACCTGCAAAAACTATTCTTGTTAGTGTACCAACTTCACATTTCCTGCTGTTCAGTTTCAAAATGTAATTGTGCTGGCAAAGCAATTATGCTGTCTGCAAAACTGAGCACAAGTTGCATACACTTTTGGTTTGTACTCACATTTACAACCTGGCTTTAGCTTACAGTTGGTGGTAAGCATAAGCACAAATAGAGGGCAAATGTTGGCAGTGCTGGAGTTGGAAAACATTTACCCTGGGGACCCATCAATTGGGTGTCAATGTGTGGCAGAGGAAAGGTTGTGGTGTCATGAGGGGCGGAGCTTGAAATGCAGTGTCTGACAGTCAGTTTATCTCAAAGATATATGTGACAATAAATCTGCTGTAGGTTACTTAATTGGCCACAAAGAGGCTGCATTTGAAAATATCTTACAGGGTTAAGACACCTGCTGCATAGATCATTGTGTGCCCAGCAATTTTTAGGGTATCACAAAAGAAGCAAAATAACGTTAGTGGTTCTGGGAGAGTTCTATGTTTTGTCCATTCACAGTTTTGACTCATAAAGTTGCATAGAGGATTAATGTGCCTGCTGCAAAGCTCATCATGTACCAAGCAGATCACAGATTTGTAGAATTCTTTTCTATTTAGATAGGTGGTGGGCTACTGCTTTTGAAAATGAAGTCTAGTTACTTCCAGTTCATAAGCTGCAAGCTTCCTAATATAGCACAGAACTGATTTACCAGCATCAATAGCTGCATGCAAACTGTATGTCATGAGTTTAAACCTTTAGTTTTTTTCTCAATCTGTTTTTCTATTATTGCAAGGATGGGTTCCTTTGGGAAGTAATAAATACTTATTAGTACTAACAACCACAATCGCTGCATTAGATGTTACATCTTGATTTTGTGATTCTCCCGACAAATCACTCTTAACATATATGGGCCTCATTAAAATGTTGGACAGACAGCCACCGACAGACTGTCGGTGGTGATCAGCTCGACATCCAGAGAAAGGGCAGTGGCCGGGGAGAAAGACTGCCACCTCCTACAGGCTCAAGGAGCCCATCTAGGCAGCGGCCAGACAGTAATCCCTACAATGAAGATAGTGTCTGTGCAGGCACCACTGCAGGGAATACGATGTCAATTTCCTATAGCCTTTTCATGACAGTCCGACTGACATGGAAAAGCTGTTGGAAAGGGAATTTGGGGGCTCTTAGCAGTGCCTGCATCCTATGTGGAACTCCCCTATGTGACTACGGGGGTATATGTGATGCCCCCTAAACATCCATGCACTGTGTGCCAGGCTCCACATGGTGCCTGGTACACAGTGCATGAATGTTTAAAAACAGGCCTTTTAATACTGCGGCTTGGACTGTGGCCCTTTTCTGGGCTGCAGCAAAAGCCACAATAGTAAAAGGCATGTTTCCAACCGCCTACACAGCCGTCACATCATAATAGGGAGGGGGGAGCCTCAGACTACTTGTCGGTTTGACCACCAATGTAATGAGACCCATAATGCCTACAAGTATGAATAATGTCTTTTCTAAATCTTGCAAATTATAACCCTCATTGTTTTATTTATTATTTCACACATTCACATGTGAATGTGTTTGACTTATTCTGGCCCTGTGTGTGCTGTTCAGTACTCTGCAAAAGCAACAATTAATGGACAGAATGTAGAACTATGTCATACATTCCCCCCAGTACTGGCCTGGCAGTTCGGGCTGGACTATTCCCATGAGGCACAGGATCCTAACTGATTTTCATATAGCTGGGTCCAAACTGGGGTGGTGAAGTGAACTAAAGAACGATGATGGATTCAACCCAGATCTGTGATTGGGGGTGAGTGTCTGAAAAGTTTCAGCACTCCGTCCATCATCTTCTTGTGTTTTCTTTGCTCGCCCTAAGTCGGCAGGGTATGCCCAGACGTGGGTCCCTTGCTCACTTTGTCACTGGACTCAAGCTAGCCTGGCTGATGAGGGGTGTTACCCTGAAACCAGTCTCGGGATGCCTGCTTTCGGTCCAGGGAGCACCTGACCTAGCAGTTCAGACTGGACTGTTCCCATGAGGCACAGGGTCAAGACCGATTTGCATTTGGCTGCGTCCAAACTGGGCTGGCTAAGTGAGCTAAAGAGCGATGATAGATTCAACCCAGATCTGTGACTGGGGTTGAGTGTCTGAAAAGTTTCAGCAGTCTGTCCATCATCTCCTTGTGTTTGTTAAGTGCTCTGACACCCTGCATTGGAATGAGTAGTGCTATTAGAGAGTTTAAAAAAAAATAGTAAGTGCCATATGCATCAATATTTGTTTAATTACTCTGACAGACAGAGAAATCTTTCATTCCTAAGTGCAAGCACATATCTTACATTTGTAGTTTTACAAAGTCTAAAATCTTCCTCCAATAGCTTCTCTTAAGTACTTGTGAAATAGTAACAAGTACACCTTTGTTTTCTTCCATTACTTTAACTTCTACGTGCTAGGCTCCAGATAGCTGGTATCCAGTATTATACCCAAACAAAAGGAGGGCTGAAGTCCCTTTAAATCAGGCCTTTTGTTTGGGCCCAGTTAAAAGTGTAAATAGGAGCTCCCCCCCTCCTACCCCCAGCAACGTCTGCTCGTTGCTGCTCTGAATAGAATTCAGACATGAGTCTTGATCCCAGAACCATCTGGTAATGCCTGCTGGAATCACAATCCAGGCCGATACCCCCATTTAAAGCACTGAATGTGGGAACAAAATTTGAATTTGTTATTCCTCATCTTTTCTGCCATGAGTCTATAACATACAACAGTAGCGGTCCGTGGAGAGAGTTCGGTGGGGCAGTGAGGCAGGCAGGGGAGGGGCAGGGTGGGGAAATGTAAACTAGGGGTGGGCGGAATTTGCGAAATTCACTTTCGCAAATTATCGCGAAAATGTTAAAAATCTCCGCAAACACGCGGAAATATCACGAAGATGCGGAAGTTTTTTTCCCGCCCATTCGCGGTATTTTCAGCGTGGTCGAGGCTCGCCAACTTACCCATGCGGTTGCTCGCGGGCGCGGCCAACTTGTTTTCACTTGTCTCGCGGTACATGATCGCGAGAAGAAAGACGTGCTCGCGCGACGCATGACGTTACTGCGGGCGCAAACTGTCGCGAGACAGTGCAAATGGCTACCAACAATCCAACATCTCGTGGAGAACGCGACCGGATCGGGAAAACTTGTCGGCGAACGCGGGGATTCAGGTAAGGCGATCGCGCGCACGCGAGAATGTATTATTTTACAACGCAAGCAAGAAACAAATTATCGCTAAGCTGCGGAATGCGGACATTTTGACATTTTCGCGCTTTCCGCGGAACGCGAAAATGCCAAATTATCCCAATTTTGGCCCAGGCCTAATGTAAACACCGGAATATGGATGAACGGAGGTAAGTACACATTTAAATAAATAAAACGAATTCCTTTGTGCGCGCTGCATCGCAAAACGCTTCCCCACCGAACTCCCTCCACGGACCGCTACTGACATGCGCACAGTTTAAGAAATATTTGGAAGAAATGTTATTTGAGCCCAGTTTTTTCTACTTGAATGAATGGTCCACATTAATTTTTAGTATGCATCTTGTTTGTTAACACATGCATCACATTGTTTTGGCCACATGCAGACTAGAACATGTTCATATTAACAGAGCAAATAAGGCTTTCTTTCAGTTTGTTTCAATACATTAAAAAAAGTTCGCAATCCCTAGAGCTAAAAAGCATAAGCTAAAAAGAAGGAAATGCTGATTGGTCTTGTTTTATTCACCATACTGCCAACTTTATAATTTAGCACCAGTGCTACCTTATGAAATATTCAGGCACCGGTATTTAATGTGGTCAATAACTCTGATGTTAATGGCCTCTGAATGTTGTCTTGTGAATAACTGCCTCATCTTTAAGATGTCATTTTAGGAGTAATGATCTGGTTTGTTAATTGAAGTAAGGCACTCCAATAGCTCAAAACTCCTTGGAATCGAGCAAAGCTGTGTGAAATTGAAATCACAGAATGCTTTTTTACTTGATATTGCATGCATGTTTCCAGCTTTGAGCTGATGATACAAATAACACGTGCACTGTTAAAATTACCCCGCTTGACATTCTCCCTACTCGAGGATCTGCAGTCTACAACACAGAGCACACACATTCACTGTGAAGCAAAGGACACCGCCTGCAATGAATGTTTGAGACAGTAGTCTTTTAAACAATCATTTACTTTTCTTATTCAAGGAACACAAATCAGGCATTGAAAACCCCATTTGATCAAATAAAATCTTTACGGGTTTCAACTATTTTTGACAGTATCCCTTGTTTGGGTCAAAATAAGTTCCCTTTTAAACTTAACTACAAGCATAACATTTGAAAAAAATTAAGTACTTTGTTATGTTGAACAGACCAGGTAATTTGCAGGGGAAACACTTTAAGAGCTGCAATTAATAAACATGAACAAAATGGTAGTTTGTTTAGTCTCTCTACCAGGAACTCAGAACAGAAACGGTTAATAACGTCATTTTTCTACAGATATTGCGGTAGGCAATGGTAGAATTTGAACCTAGGAAGCAGGAAGAAAAGGCCAATGAGGAATCCAGTTCTACAGTGGCTGTGAAGAAAAAGCTCCTAATTTTTTCAGTTTGGATGTAACGTCTGACTAATATCTTTGGTGGGACTTAAAGCAACCACATGACCGTGAGTGGTTCAAAAACGTACATCTTCACTATCAGCAAAGCCAACCAGTTAAATTAATGCTTTAGTGAAATAACATATCTTCCAATTCAGAATGTCAAAAAGCCTCAAACCCTTCAATGATGGGCATTTTTCTAAAATAACGCCCAAAATGGCCCCTTAATGATGACATATCCAGTAGCGGCTCGTGGAGGGAGTGCTGCGGGGCCCTGGGGCGTTGCATTGCCAAATGCGATGAAGCACGCGCAACGAAATTCGTTTTATTTATTTATTTAGTTACTTAACTCTGTTCGGCCGTATGCCGTAGTTTACTACCCACCACCCTGCCACTCCCCCGCCCCGCCACACCGCCCGCAGCACTCCCTCCACGAGCCGCTACTGGACATATCCCTAAAAACATAAGAAGTCAGCCAGTCGATCAAACTGGAAGAGCTGGCCAAACGTTTAGACAGCAGGGAGGGACTTACACCAGCTGGCATGCCAAGAACAAGAATACTTAACCAACAGAATAAAAAAAAAGTAGATGAAGAGAAGCAGAACGTCATTTTATTGTGAAATTATGAAGCCTGCTATAATTGGTAATGATGGGGTCAAAGTTATAGTCAGCCCGGTGCATCATCTAATGTTATGTTACATTATGTCAGGTAATCACACATACTCATGCTAAAGACTGACACAAGGTTAGAATCTATCACAACTCCCATATTTCAAGCAGAAATGGGAAGAAGTGCTGAAAATCTCTATATTCTATATGTTCAATTTCAAAATCATACACTGTGAGAAAATGCCCCTTTTGTGGTCACCACCATTTTTTTGCGGAATCTTGTTACTGGTGTTTAGACTCTGCACACTGGGGCACTGCTGATCAGTGCCCTGTATATGTGTTCATACCCCTAAATATAAGGAAATGGGCTAATCCCTCATTGACTTATTTACCATTCTCAAAAAGCCATAGTATATGGTGCTGAAAATATACCTGTGGCATAGAAAGTTAAAATGTCCCTTGTGGTCAGCAGCACTTTTGTGGGATCCACTATTGGGACAAAAATAAACATGGCTTCAGGCCTAGCATTGCAGCCTAACTGCTGCAGTGTAAAACCTGCAGTGCAACCTGTCAAAATAACCCTTTTTAACAGGTAATAACCTCCCTTTTGAATATTAGTAAGTCATCCATATGTACACCTGGGAGCCGAAAGGTAAGTAGCAAGGTATTTAAAAGTGGGAGATGTACAAATTTTGTGTTAGCCTTTCCCAACAATGTCAAGGCACAAAAAGCTATTTTCACTGTGGCAGACCTAACTGGCTTACATAGAAAATCTGTATCTTGTTAATGCGACCTGCTAGAAAAAAACATAAACCTCTATTTTAAGTAGTTATTAAAAATCCAATTAATTTGTAAAGTCGGATCTTTTATGAACATTAAGGATTAAGGGAAAGTAACATTTAAAAAGTTACCCTATACCTGTTTGAACAGTCAATAAGGCATTTGCTTCTGTCAACTCCCAGTCTGTGCTCAGCCGGGGAAGAGGTGTGAAATTATTCCCAGGAGATTACAAAAGGCTGACCTAGATGAGCAGAGGTAACTCTTCAGAGCTCAGTAGAATATGGAGGATTAAGGCTGTGGGTATTCTGTTGACACAACAGTTCCAATTCCTGCATGACAAATCTGTTGAGCCACATTTTGGTGGACTAACATCTTGGACAATTCTTGCGTCTCCCCTGTCTCATTGTTGAATGACCTGCTATTGTCCCATCAGTTTTCGCTGTTAGGGATTTTAACGGGTACAGTGCCTTCTTTAAACTGGGATATGTACTTGGCCCCTGTTAGACTTGGCATCTTTTGGCATCTTTCCCCTGTCTTTTTGCATTCTGACCTATCGGTTTTGACTGTTTTTGCTGGTTTAGTGTCTCTCCGCACTTTCTCACTGCTGTTCAGTGTTAAAGTGCAAGTGCTCCTGTTCTTAGTTGTCATTATGGATTGGTGTTTCCATGATTGGAATCTTTGATTGACTGGTAAGCCCGTAGTAAAATGCACTGAGTGTGCCCAAGGCCTGTAAATCAAATGCTACTAGTGGGCCTGCAGCAGTAATTGTGCCACCCACACGAGCAGCCTGTAAATGTAACTCAGGCCTGCCATTGCAGAGCCTGTGTACAGTCTGGTAATGCCATGTCGACTTGGCATGTGCACCCTCTTGCCAGGCCCTAACCTTCTCTTTTCTGGAATGTGATTCACCCCTAAGGAAGGCCCAAGGCCCCCTTGTGGGCAGGGTGCAGTGTATGTGAAAGGTGGGTCATGCCCTGATGTGTGTGGCATGCCCTTATAGTGAAATACTACCAATTGCATGTTCCCTATTGCAAGGCTACCTTTTCCCGTAGGATAGAATGGGGAGTTTTCTTATAACAACTTATAAGCATCACTACCCCTGGGAACAAGGTAGGAAAATAAAGCTTAGAATACCTGAACTCAGAATGTTAAAATGCATCTTCTAGTGAGGGTGACTTTTACATTCTGTGTTTGAAAATACCACTTTCAGAAAGTAGGTGTTTTCTTGCTTAGCCATCAAGTGTGCCTCTGCTAGGACGTGTATGGACTGTCTGACTTTGGAATGACAGGGGCTGGGGATGTGCAGTGGCTCCAGAGAGTCTGGATAAGTCAGGGCTGGGCTGAATAGACCTGGGTTGCATTTAGAGTAGGGGGAGGAGATTTGCTTTCACCTGAATGGGCTGGTCTGCCTTCCACAATGCTGTCTCCACCTCCTGCCAGGAAGCTGGGCTAGAGAGGACAGAACTGGTTTGGACTAAGCACAGACACTCTCTGTCTGAGAGAACAAAGGGATTTTGAGTATAAATATTGGGGCCCAGACCCCAGAACTTTGGAACTCGCTGTAATCAAGGGACCTGCCAAGAAGAAGAGCTGGAAGAGCTGTCAGGAGGAGTACTGCCCATTTAATGTGTTGTTGCTTTGTTGGGTTGGCCTGCAGTTGCTGCTTCTGCCTTGGGCAGTGAAAGAACTGGAATGAACTTTCTTTTACTTATGATGAGTATCTCCAAGGGCTTGAAGTAGCACTTGCCTTCTGTTCTGAAGTCTCAGGGACTGCAAAGACTTCACCAACCTCTGGGTACCGCTACCGCTTCTGGAACTGCTGTTTCAGTTGCCACAGAGAAGGGAAATGCAACCGACTCTGTCACCAACTCCGTCGCTGGCTCTGTAGCCTGACGGGACCGCAGAAGGCACCGTCCGCATCCCACACCGCAACCCTGGTCTCACCGACGACCACCACCACCACCGCTGCCACCGAGCTGCTGCTTGCACCGTGACCGCATCGTGGCTGGGGGCATTGCTTGTAAGTTTCACAATGTACCGCCTCCTCCCACACAACAGTCTGACCCAACTGACGTCAGCTCCCGCTAACCGGCTCTGTTGCTTGCGCCACAACTTGCCAGCAGCACATCAAGCACCACCTCACCCTGAACCGTAAGCCTTTGGCACCGCATCAAGAGGGCAGTGCACCCCGCACCACTTCCATTTTGCAATGCAACCGCGATGGTTGCCACGACCGGCACGCACCAACGTGCCTGCAGCAACATGAAAGGTACTGTTACCGAGTCTGTCCACGCTTTCGCTGGTCCATACCGACGTGGTTGGCTGGAACTGTTAGACTCTGTTGTTTTCAGCATCAAGGTAGCCCCGGGCAGTGCTACCGAC
Organism: Triturus cristatus; assembly: GCF_964204655.1. Classification (NCBI taxonomy): domain Eukaryota; kingdom Metazoa; phylum Chordata; class Amphibia; order Caudata; family Salamandridae; genus Triturus; species Triturus cristatus. Next base: position 722,543,302 of record NC_140588.1, read on the forward strand.
TTGCACAAACTGTGTTTTTGAGATATTTCTGCAATTTGAAGGATATCTTGTAAAGTATAGATTTTTTAAAGTACTGTGTGGTGGTTTTTCATAATTTTGGTCTTTTTCTGGATATATGAAAATATTGGATATTTGTCTAAACTGGTGTTCTGTCCTTTTGTAGTATTTTCACTGCATTACTGTTGGTTATATGCAGATGCTTTACACACTGCTTCTGAGATAAGCCTGACTGCTCGTGCCAAGCAACCAAGGGGGTGAGCAGGGGTTATTTTAGGAGTGTAACTCCCTTACCCTGACTAGGATGTAGGGTCCCTACTTGGACAAAGGTGCAAACCCTTGCCAACTAGAGACCCCCATTTCTAACAGCCCCTTTTCTGATATGAACGTAGAAATCTTTTGAACTTCCCTACTTCCAGGAGGTAGCAGGGACAAAATGCTTGGTGTATCTGACCTGCGCTCCATCGTGGTCAGTCTCAAAACATTTTTAGGGTCCCGGTCTTCTGCAACCATTGACAACCATTGGCGCTTTGCACTTTCTGGCTCTATTTTCACTTATATCTTTGAAAAAACATATCTCCAGTTCTCCTCATTGGATTTTTGTCATTTCTATGCCATTATGTGTATTATATTTTTCTCTCATTTTGTATCATGGAATGAGATTTTTATTGCATTAGGTGTTTGATTTAACATTTTTGGTACTGAGTTGAAGTTTGAATTACTGAAGGCTTTGACTGGACCTAACAAGTTAGTGACTTTATTACCGGTGGTGGACCACCTTCTACTCCAATCCATATTTCACTTTCTCACTCCTACTGTTGAGTAAAATATCAAAATCTGCTATGCCATGAGTGTTCATTAGGAAAGCCTGTGGGTGATGGGTGAGGCAGCACACAAATACGTTTAGTAGAGTAGCATACATGTAAGACAGAACAACCACCAGATGGAGTAAAGTTATGAGATACCTCATGTAAAGACTGAAATGGAAAGGAGATAAAATCCATTGTTGCCAGACACACCAGTTTAAAGTCTCAGCTTCAGAGAGAATGGAGGTGAGTTACTTTCCTTCTAGACATGATTCAATGTAGCAAAAAAGAGTGCCCACAAATCCTAGTTCAGGTCAGACACTTGAGGAAGATCTGATGGTTAATTATATCCTAAGCAAATGAGAGATCTTGTAAAATCAGTGCTGTGAAAAAACTGAGAAGGCTTTGTGATCAGAATTGTGCATCATCAACAGTGTTCAGAAAATTAATCTATACTTGAATTCACATATGTACACTGACATGATAATATTGCTTTAGAAACTATTTTGATATGAGCTGGTAAAGTTCATTTTCCTGGCTTATGCTAACTAAGCCTCAACTGGACCTCGACACCATCTTTCTCAAAATCAAAGTCTCAATATGTTAGTGTTCTGCCTATTTTTTCTGCTGCATGTAGTCAAGCAAGTCATGTTTGTTTATTTCCGATTGGCACTGTTCTCAAAGGAGACTGTCTAGCATTGGTTCAATATTGTATCTTTTCTCCGAAGACCTTCTGCTTGCATGTGGTATTGCATTCATGCACACTGGAGTACTGCTGTTTATGTAACTAGTTTGTTCTGACACCTCTGGATGATATTAGGTCAGAAGGGGCTCAATCAATATTCATGTATTGAGTTAGTGCTTACGTGGTAAGGCTATATGATGTTTCTATAGTCTTATTTCTGATTTCTTTTTAATGTATTTCTTTTGCTCACACCTTAATGAATCTACAATTTCTATACTTCGATACTATGCTCTATACACCACCAGGCATCCAATCAGCTGAGGCTGAGATCGCATCACTTGGCCTTCAACAGTTTCATATGGGGTATTGTGGTGCCCCAGAGAGGGAAGTGCCCCACCAACAAGTGCCCAGTTGATTTGAGAACTGCCAAGGGTGCCACAGGTCCAGGGGAGCCCTAGATACCTCTTTGAAAAAATAGCCAACCTAAATATCCTAGGTAGGAACATTCAGGAACCCAAGAGGCAGTTTGGATAGCTTCAAGCACTCCTGCAGCTTGGGCTTTTTGCCTGATGGCTGTATATTGTAGCCCCTCTTGCTGGTGGGCAGGGGCTTCTAAAGCTGCCTACCATACAAATGTGTTTTAAAACAAAAGTTTAAGTAACATTCATAGTCAGTGGTTCGGCGTTTTTGTCACCATTCAAGAAGGAAAATGCGAATCAGAACTTTTGTTAACACAATAAAGATTTGTATATCTGGCCCATTATGTTTTAGGATTATCGTAGACTGCATGCACATCCTTTAAACAGTTGTTTTAGAATACAGGATATCTCATTTTAACATGAATTTGAAAGAATAGGAAATAAAACATCATCATTTAATAAGATTTGTTTTTTCCATCCAGGTTAATTTTCATTGATATTTGTAGGGTTCTGTTGCCTGCTGCATTTAAAAGCTATGCCCTTTTCCATCTCATTGAAATCGTCACCTGTTTAGATGCCTAAATGTAGCTGAAAATAACTGAAAGGTGACCAGTTAACATTTGCAAGGAGGGGGACAAACAGTTATGACAGTATATAGAATTTAATTTACTCTTGATCTGCCTCAACTAGTTTATTTTTATTAAGATCTACAACTTGGGCCACAGATGGTAGATTAATAGAAAAAGCAGTGAACATAATTACATGTAACATACTACAACTGAAGGATTACGGAACTACAGTTCCATGACTGTATATCTATAGAAATGAATATCCAGGAAGGCACTGCATATGATCCTGGATCAGTGATACTGACTTTTCCATGTAATCCTTGGTGATTAAACAGAGGCATGTAGTTGAATATCTCTAATCTTGACACCTTGTTTCTTGTGCTCATCTTAATAACCCTGTGCATTATGGCATATCAAACCATATTTTGTAAAATTTTCAGATACACTGCTACCAAACTGTTTTCTTATTTCATAAGACCCCTTATATTGAGTTGGCACCACTGACAACTATTCATGTGCCAAATGAAGCAATGAAGTCCATCGAAGCAGATAAACATAAGAATTTAAACCCATTTGAGCAAGTACATGCTATACAAATATCTTGAAACTGCTGCAAAGTACCTGCAATGGAAACGTGCTATCCTACTGCCCTTTGTAAGCTGATCCGACTGTAAAACAATTGTATAGCCACAATCTACTCACATTCTCCATGATTTTACACCTTTTCTGACCACTGCAGATGCTTGCAGAACTAGTGACAAATTAAATCATTGAACAGTGTAAAATTGTCAGACCATGTTTGGCTATGGAACACCTTACTGCACTTAAATCTGCAATCCAGCTCCTTTTCACATTGTAAACAGTACCATATTATGTGATCTCTCCCCAAACACAAACATCACTGACTGACTATCTAGTGCTTGCCCTGCTTGTAAATGGGCACTTACCAACTCCGCTGGGAAAATGCTGCCTACCCCCTCATATCCATCCTAAACCTGCTCAAAGTCAGAGGTCTGCAGTTTCCCTAGTTAATGGCTGTTTTATCAGGAATGCACAGATGTAGCTGTCCCCCCAGCACCTAGATGTGGATTGGAGGCAGGCTAATAGGCAACAGAGCCACAAGCACAGAAATGCCCACTTTCCAAAGGGGTATTTCCACATTAGTAATGTAGAATCCACTCACACCACCGGTGAGGATTTACAATTACTAGCTCATTGATATCAAACACTATCCTGCCACTCTTCTGAATGTAGGAAATACAGCTTAATAGCCTTTCCACAGATCCCTCATGTCAATCCAATGCAAGAAGCAGGCTCTACTGCACTGAACACACCATCCAGTGCCATTCACTACCAGTACATGTATCGCACCCGTGCACATGCCCCACCTCATCCTGACACCGCACCCCGTTCGCAGGGAGTACTCCGATATAGCGAGATACATGCAGAACCTTGACACGTAGCTTTTGATACACCAAGTTGAGCAACATTAACCTGCACACAGGTCCCACCAAGGCAAACCTGTGGCACATTTGAAGAGCTACCCCTGTGGGTGGCACAACCAATGCTGCAGGCTCCAGGAGGAGCATTTGAGTTACATGCCCTAGGTATATGTCCTACCCCAAGACAAGGGACTCACAGCTAACTCAAATCAGCCAATCATGTATACACTAATCACCAGTATGCATATGACAAGCACAGCGCTTTGGCACTGAATGGCAGTGTCAAAAGCAATCAAAGTCCTAAGGCGAGCACAGATAAGAGGAAAACCAGGAGAGACAAAAGCAAAATGTCAAGAGAAAGCACCCTAGAAGAACCCATTTCAAACAATCAGCTTAAATGAGAATCAGCTCCTCTGTCAAACCATAGCTAAAAATGTACACCAAAATTACATTAAGGCATGTGCAGAATTTTGGCACACAACTTTTATCCCAGTATTGTAAATAAAGTCAATTGGTGTAAACACTATAGTAGGTATGAATGTATGTATGAAACTTATAAAGCGCAGGAATCACCCCGTAGGGGTATCTCCGCGCTAGCCTAGAAAACAGAACAGGCTGACATAGCTTTACAAAGCTCAGATCCTTAATAGTTCCGTCTTCAGAAGTTTTCATAAAACGCATCAAACTAGAGCATTTCCGAAAGGACCTCTGTTCCAGTGTTTAGAAGCCAGGAAGGCGACTGTTTTGCCTCCAGTTCGACTTTTCTTGAAACGAGGAACCACCAGTAAACCTCTATTTTCTGACCTAAGATTCCGGTTCGGGCGGTACAACTTAAACTTATCTGCCATATAACCAGGGCATTTGCAAAAGGCAGCGCTGTGCGCAAAGCAACAGAGCTTAAACTTAATTCTCTGGCGAATGGGAAGACAGTGAAGCGACTTCAAAAGTGGCCGGAGGTGGTACGAGGTGGTTTACTAAGAACTAAGTGTGCGGCCACGTTTTGGACAACCTGTAGTCTACTAAGGAAAGCCTCATTTGCAGATGCCAATAAGGCATTACAGTCATCAAGGTGACCGATTATCAGAGCCTGAACTAAGGTTTTGCGTACTGTCAGAGGCACCCAAATGAACACTCTGCGCAGCAGGCTCAAGATGCGATAGCAGGTCCCTACAGTGGTCATAACTTGATCTTTCATTGATAACCGTATATCCAACTGAACTCCTAAATCTTTTGCCACCAAAGTAGGAGAGGGGGTGGGGCCCAACACCACCGGCCACCATCCGGGCGCCCACGAGGTGAGTTCAGGACCAAATAACAATTTCTGTTTTGGCCGCATTCAGCTGCAAAAAGTGATCCGTCATCCATTCTGCTATGGCAGTCATGCCTTCCGCAAAACGATGATCAACTAACTCCCTATCTTTATCAAAAGATAGGAGTAATTGAGTATCGTCTGCATAAGAAAATGGCACAAAGCCAAACTTTTGAATAGTTTTAGCAAGGGGGGCCACATAGATATTAAATAGGGTCGGGCTTAGACATGAGCCCTGGGGCACCCCTTTACTAAGCTTCACAGTACGTGAGTGCAGTGGGCCTAGATTAATAGTTTGTGAACGCTGGTCCAAAAAACTAATGAGCCATTTAAGCGCCAAGTCCTGCAGACTGTTCTCTTTTAGCCGAAGTATCAGTTTCTGATGACAGACCGTGTCAAAGGCTGCGGTTAAGTCTAATAGGACCAGCATCACTCCTTTATTCTCATCTAAAGCCATTTTAATATAATCCGTAACTCCGATAAGGGTTGTCTCTGTAGAATGGTTAGATCGAAATCCGGACGGTGACGGGTCAAGAAGTCCAATGATTTCCAAATGTTCCGTTAACTGCGTGTTAACAGGGCTCTCTACCATTTTGCCCATTAAAGGAAGAAGTGAAATGGGACGGTAGTTGGAGAGCACATCAATCGCCACCTGATCTTTCTTCTTGATGGGAATTATTTGAGCTGCCTTCCAGTCTAAAGGCACACTGCCTTCATATAATGATGAATTCAAAATGTCAGTAATGGGAGCGGCCAAAGTAAGGCCAAGAGAGCGAATTTATGTGCGGGCATAATATCCAGGGGGGAACCAGATTTAGCCTTTTTTAACATAGCTTCCACTTTTGAGATCTCCATATATCCAAATAGTTTCAACCCATCTCCTGAGTCCAATCGCAATACTGAGTCCGAATTAACCAAATACCCTTGATCCCTCCCCTGAGGGAATTGCTTGTAGATCAAGGAGATTTTATCATCGAAATATGAAGCAAGGTTATCACACAGCCCCTGCGAGTGGACGTTCACCTTCACACATGCTTTCGGATGAGTAAGGGTTTTAAGAATTTTATAAAAGTCTTTTGATGTATTGCCTGCTGATCCAATTTGGTTATAAAATAAACTTTACGTGCTTTTTTTATATTTTCATGATAGTTGGCAAGGGCCAACTTAAATCTTAATTTGTCAGCCTGCAACTGGGATTTGCGCCAAGATTTTTCCATATTTTTGCATCTGGACTTTTTACAGCGCAATACATCCGTGTAACACTGTAAATTGCATATGTACTATGAATATTCGGTAACAGACTTACATGATGTGTATCACTAAACCGGCACGTCAGGTAACTTACTGTAGTATATACAAATGTTAGATTGAGCCAGAGTTGGGGGGTGGGAGATATTTTTTGATTGTTTTGTTTGTATACAAAAGCAATGGTCAAGATACACCTTGTAGAACAAGATGATTGTGTAATGAGAAAATCAATAAAGATAAGTTAAAAAAAAGGTAAATGTGCATTCATTGTTGTGCAGGTTTTCCTACTGATAATGCACAATAAGCCACAGTTGATTGTATAAAACATACATTTCCCATATCTCAATGCACAAAAATGGAATGAAAACAGACTAGCACATTTCTAATCTCTTCTAACACAAACATATTTTTAACCTTAATTGGTAATTACATAAGAAGGCCCAGTCATTATTTCACCATTTAAAAGTGCTCAATGGTCACTTATTAATTAAAATTCAAGTCATGGTCATTAAGCACTCATTCTTTTAGGGTTGAAAAGTTGAGTACATCCTGATAGAATAACACAACCACTGACCTACAGTCCTTTTATTGGGTCTTGGTCCTGAATGGGCTTATGAGATAGGTTATTCTTCAGCAGGTGGTTATGTATATACTAGTTCATGCAGTGAGTGTCATTTGAAGTCATATCTCTAATGTCTCCAGCTAGGAGAGAACCACCTAGATATAAGTAGTGTTCACCATTAAACAATGCTACACATTTACAGCTATTTAATATTTTTTGGTACACATGTATTGTTTTGCATTTGCCGACATACTAATAAGGTGCTTTCTTATTCCTTTTCTGTTGTCAACACTCCCATGTCTCCCACCATGTTGCTTTCCCATTTTACGTCTTTCTACTATCTACCTTTTGTCCTGCTAACTGTCTTTGAAGTAGGGTGCCTTCCTTTCTCTCACTTCTCCTGCTACTTATATTTCATGGATATTGGTGGAAATGTAGTTTCTCCTTTTACTTTATGTCATTGGAAAATTTGATTTTTGTGTATACAGGTCAGATTATATCAATGTTAAATAAATAGGTATACAACTTAAAAAAGTGTACCTAATTTGCCAAATCTAAAGCACATTAGAACACATGCAATGTAAACAGAAAAACGTCAGAAATAATTTTAGCGTGTGTGGCAAGAACAAATGATGAAATAAAAAGCATTCACCTAACATTTTGGGGCTCATTTATGGGAAAATCATGCAGTGAAGGGCAGCAAGTCACTTTGCTGCGCTGCACTGTGAGACAGAGAAAGGGCAGGAATGCACCGTATTTAAGACACTATGGTCCATTTCTGTCCTTTCCCTTGCCCTAGCACCCATTTGGCAGGCTAGTGCCAACGCAGGCACCCTGGCACCATGGTACAAGGGTGCCTGCATTGCATGCAGGGTTGTTTTTTGCAGGAAGTGACACCTTCCTGCAGAAAAACAATCCTGAGAGGCATATTTCTTTTTCTGTGTGTGCTACAGAATTCAGCACACAGGAGGAAACATGGAGAAAAATGGAGAAATAGAGCTATTTCTCCTTGTTACAATGCCCATGGGAAGGTTTAAGATTGTAGCGCATCCACAGGTTTACAAGTTCTTGTAAATCTGGGGATCTGTCAAAATCCATGGGAGTTACATGAGAACACTCAAGCAATGCCCATGAAAGGCCTTCCCAGGCGGGAGTAAAGCAAGGCAGCGATTCGCGTTGCGTTGCACTATGCCAGATTTTTGGAGCCACTCAGAGCCACGTAAGGTGGCTTTGCGTGGCTTCAAAAAGCTGACTTAAGGTTCGCATCATTCTTGCACCACATTGCGTGGTGCAAGAGCAACGCAAATAGCCTCTTAAATAGCACCCTTCATTTTTACCTTCACTGTACAGAAATTGAATTTTTTCTCAAAAATACTAACCACACGAGCACTCAACTAATCTCTTGTGACACGTTCTTATTATAAAAATTTAAAAATAATGTTATCCTTCGATTTCCTACATTTTACAGTGCTGAGTAAACTACCGTGTGTCTGATGCAGTAATCAGTGTTCCATTACAATTTAAATGGTGTTTTAACTTGATCATGAATTTAAGAGGGGAAGAGGTGTTGGAGTTTGATGGCAACCATGGCAACGAAGATCAGACTTCACTGTTCCCTTTGGTAGAAAGAATCTAAATTATACAAATAGAACAAGGAGTCATTTATACTTAAACAACTACTTTAGGTATTACAGCTCTGAAAGAAAAAAGTAAGTGTTCCGGATTTCAGTCATCAATTCTATTCCGTTAACATGTTGCAAACAGCAGTTACGTTAGTGTTATATTTTCTTTACACTTAAGAAGGAAAGCAAATTGAGAGCAACTCCTGAATGTATTTTGTTCTTTAACATGTTTAGTGCCATGTATAGTGATGAGAAGCCCTCTACACAAAGGCCCTCATTATGCATTACAGTATTTCCTCCACTGCAATAACCCTAGGTGAAACTCCTCAAATCATAATTATAAATCTCACGCTGCAATCATTGGGTCTACAAACTCTTGACCCCATAATTCCAGGCCCAGAGATTCTTGGCCTGTCTGTGCTGTTGAAGGAGCAAGGGATGCAAGTGTCAGCACAGCCCAGCCCCCCTCCGACCTTTGCAGCAGCATGGGGATGCAGACAATGCTCCCCAAAACATGTACAAGCATGCCCTGCACCCCTCCACCTGCCAACCCCCAACAGTCCTTCTGCGTACTCTTTCCACATGTTTAGAGAAGAAGGAAAATGTCTGTGTTTTATTTTCACCAGAATTGGGAAAGATAGCCTGCCTGCCAATATTTCTAGGACAAGCTGTTATTCCCATATCCAGAGAAACATCTCAAGCCAGCTGAAATATATTGTAGGAGTATCAGCTAGAATCAAAGATTCTGGACCCTGGATAGTTCTTGATCCAAAACTGTCCTAAAACCTGTTGTGACAATTGCTTCTCTAGTGCTCGAATATATTTCCTTGACTGGGAAACTCTGTCTCTGTGCTCATGAAGGTGGGTGTTAACTGCTAATAAGTTAGCAGGGATAGGGTATCAGTGTCCAGGAAAGGTTGGCAGAACAGAAGGTAGTTTTAGCACTATTTTTAAATTCAAGATGCCCAGTAGATGTTTTCTTATTCATTCACAGGACCCTCCTAGACTATCAGGCTCAATTCACAGAAGGAGAAAGAGCCAGTTTTCTCTGTGTCAGATGGGACGAGTGCTCATTAAATAAGGCTGTGACTAAGGAACTGAAGACAGGCCTGTTTGGTGGCAAGTGTGTTCTGTCAATTGGAAACAGGGGCTACTAGGTGATATAACTGTATACAACAAAGATGTGTGAGACTACAAGAAAATAGTTGGAAGGGTTAGCGGAATTTCTTCATTCCCTCAGTAGTGTACAGGATAAATCTGACACCTCAAGCACCATAGCCTCAGAACATCCCTTACCTATACCTGGGAAGACTCACCTGAAGAAAAAGGTACAGCTTGAAAAAGACTCCTGACTCTTGCTGGAAGAACAGAATTCACTGAAGGACTCAAGTAATCAAGGACTGAAAGACTCATGAATCCTGTTCTACCAAGGGAATGGAGCTACAATCCATTGTTCAAGTATTTGGACTCCTGTTTGAATTGTTCAGGGTCAGAAAAAGCTGAATGACTCTTCATTCCAGAGGATTGGACTCAGCAAGAGACCTGAGTGGAGAGAGAACTGGTGACTAATAGCCTGCATTGAGAAGCAGGGGACTGTAGGACTTTAAGAAAATTGGGATTTATTCAGTTTTTAGACTTCCTGAGGACCAGGACAAGGTGCTAAAACTTGTCAAGGCAGTTTGGAGCTTTTTGCCACATTGAAAACTGGTGCAGCTGGCCCTTGCAGCAAAGGTATCCGGCTTTGTGGATATTTGTCCTGTTATAGTTTGCTGCCTTGGCTGAAAGGAGGATTTTAAGTTTAAAAAATGTGACTAAGACTAAAGGAAAAGCTAGTAAACAACACACTCAGAAACACTTCTGGATCAATATGGTCAACAGAGTATTTAGGCCTGACTGACACTGAGCTCCCTTTTCTGGCAATAGACGCTGTTGTGAGTCCTCAATATTATTATCAGTTTGCACCTGGTTTGGATCATTCCTTTACTTATGTTGTTTTTTTACCTGTCCAGTTCCCATCAGTTCTTTTGATCCCTCTTCTGTTGTGATTTGTTATTTAGCAAGGGGGTGAGCAAGGGTTATCTTTGGCGTGTAACTCCCTTGCCCTGGCTAGAGTGGTGGTCTCTGTCTGGCTTTGGCGCAAGCCTTAGCCAACCAGAGATCCCATTTCTAACATTAACCTTATTGTTAAGTTTTCTTTCCATCCATACTTCCTCCCCCCTGTACTGCAGAGGTCTTCATCTTTGGCTCCTGCGTTTGTTTCTCTGTACACTGGGAGCTAATTACAGTATGTCCCCATCTGTGGTTGCATGCCTTTAGTTCGCTCCTGTTGTATGATCCCTTATTAACTACAGCTATCTCTACCTTAAGTGAGGACCTAACCTTGATAGGGTGTACTAAAGATTTTGTGTCTTAGGAATTCAGACTGGAGTTTCTAAATACTGATCTCCATCAGTGTAACTTCTCTTTCCCTCTCCTCACCCTCTTCATCATGTAGGTTGGTCTTCAATACCATCCTTGACCTAATCAAAGGGGGTGGGTCGACCCCTGGGAGGAGATGGAGGAATTGGCACAGACATCCTCACCCTCACAATACCAACTCCATAACACTCTGCTTCTTGCCCTCAAACTAGTAAGCTGGCTCAAGCCTGCCTTGTGCCGTAAATTCGCCTGGTTCTGATAGAATGTCTCTGAATGCCTGTCCAGGTGTCTAGATCAATCATCTGAACCTTCCAACAATCTTATCATACTGGGCATTAGTAGCATGGACTTTCACAGCTTGAAATTTTTAATATTATCATTAGATATATGTTTATCAGACAATTAATTATTCAAGGAGGTGGAAAAAACGTGACCCACTTATATTTCAGAGACTACGTTTGATGTAATTTTGAATATTGTTGTGCTAGGTATAGTAGCAGTGAGGGGCATTTCAATAAAGAACGGAAACTGTCATGTCCGAGTTGAATATTTTATTTCTTGTTGCCTTCTCTCTATTCTTCGTTAAATAAGTGGGTTATCTAAAGAGAACTTTGTGTATGTTTTTACAATTAAGTTATTTAATTGTCATGCATCTCAAAACACAGAAATCATGCCATAGATATTCACTATATAATGTGTTCATTGTGTCTATTATATTACATACATAAAAGATATATAGCCTAACCTTTTGCCATGCAGAAAGTAAAATTTACTCTGTCACTTGTATTACAGATGGTTGTGGTGTGGATATGATGTCGATGGAAAATAAAGAGGCTGTGGATACTTTAGGCATAATGCACAATCGTGCAACAGCATATTCTATCCCCCACGGCAATATCAATTAAATTAATTCCCTTGGGATTCCCTAATATTTACTGATGCACAATTTACTACTATTTAAAAACTTAGGCTTATAACTAAGTTAACTTTATAATGTTCACAGTATAATTTAAATTATTTCATATTTGCCTGTCAATTTGCTGCATCTTACATAGCCAATGTTCTGGCAAGTCTGCTGTCTTTTCACATTGAACTTTTGTAACCTGCGGAAACAATGAATGCATGTATCTGCTAATTTAATATTAAAGTATTACAATTAATTTATTCTACTAATAATGAAATCATTCTACTAATGCATTCACAGAAAATGTGTTATTTGTATTACACATGCATTAAAACATTATTTTTAGTTCAAATGAAATGTATATTTTTGAAATAGGTCATAAGATAATGTAGTTGAGTTGACATAATTAAGGACACATACAAAGCTGCACTTGTAAAGATTGCAAAACAGGAAACAGGTATCATTAACAGTTTAGTTGTTTTATTGTAACCTTTAAGGGTTCTCTACATTATTTCAGTATTTATAATAGTTTAACATTGTTGAAAGCATTTGAGTTCTCTTCAGTTAGTAATGCAAAATGCATTTGCAGGCATACTTTTCAAACAGTGTATTTGTTCGCGGAAGACATGTCTTGGCAATTGGAATCAATCCATGCCAAGCATATCTTATCTTTGTGGATATTCACAAACATTTCGATGGCCCAGTCACTCGATTACACAAAGTGCTTTGTGTGCACAAGTTCGACCTGGCAAACGTATCTCAATGTTAACCCAAAGAAAAGTTTGAATAAGTGTGTTTTCAAAATCATATATAAAAAGGAGCACCCCTTATGGAGATGTCAAGAAAATGGTTTCTTATAGGCGAAAGACATAGTCTGTTGAGAGGAAAATGTAAAGCCTAGTTTTATGCCCCATTGAACAATTCTTTCAACGTTTTAATGTGGAATGATTGGATTGATAGCCCCAGACAATCTATACAAGTCAAGACAAAGGTGTAACCGTGGAAATCTATACCTTCTGTGCATTTCTATGAGCACTCATGAGGATTGTGTTGAATACCCCAGCCATTAGAACTCAAATCAAAAGAGTAAACTTACAATTAGCAGACATCTGACTTTTCATTTATGAATTGTAGTCTGGCAGCACCCATGTTGTAGCAATGATATTACAAAACCACCTATTTTAATCATTTCATTTTCATTAGTATAAGAAGTGAATACAGAATATGAGTTCTGTTTTATTCACCTATAACATCTTGTTCCTGTGTTAAAAATACACACTTCCTGTATAAAATGAAATTATGCATTTTTCTTTTTTAGAACTTTATGGTTTAAGATTCAATGACACAGTGTAAAAATATAAGGTTATCTAAAGAAAGAATAGTAAGTGTAAAATATATACTAGACTCAAGTATCACATCAAAATGCAAAAATAGAATTAGTGATAATGTATACTTACTTTAAAGTCATAAAGGATATTTAAATAACTCTCATGGTATGAGTAGTTCAAGTTCAAATAATCTTTATTCGGTCTGCAGCATGACCCTAAAAGCACATGTCAAAACAAGTACAACAGATCACACAACTCAGTTTCACAAATTTCAGTTACTAAAATGTACATCATCATTAACCTTCTGTATTGTCATAGCTGGATCATACAGCATATTTTTTCCTTAAACTCATCACCAGAGTGGTAAAATGTAACACTGCATAGCATATTGTTGATGACTCAAGATGTTGTAGAAAAAATAAACCTTTTTGATGGGTTTAAAAAAAGTATTCTGATAAGGTTGGATATAAAAACCGACTTCTAAAACCAGAATATAAGGTGCAAAATAACATAAAGTGCTTAGTGGACTGTGTTAGCACTCTGTCACACAGAAAGCAGGGTAATGAGGCAAACTAAGTGCCAGTGAGGGATAAAGCCACTAATCAATTAATCATGTTTACTCACAGGCAGCTTTATAGCATCTGTGTTTTGGTGCCCTTATCCATGATAGATAGGTTGACAGGTTGACAATGGAATATATGGTTGGACATTAACCCCTTCGCTGCTAGGCCTTTTCCCCTCCTGTGCTAAGCCCTTTTTGGGCTATTTGAGGTAGTGCGCGCTTAGGCCCCTGTAACTTTTTGACCACATTAGGTATCCACGCCAAATTTGCGTCCTTTTCTTCCAACATCTTGGGGATTCTAAAGGTACCCAGGGTTTGTGGATTCTCCTAGAGGGTTCCCAGAAATTATTCAAAATACAGCAATTTTTTTTTTTTTTTGTGTAAAATGTGAAAAACGGGCTGCAAATGAAAGCTTCTGGGTTTTTCTCTGCAAATGGTATCAAAAAAGGGTTTGTGGGGCTGAAATCACAATTTCTCCAGCTTTTAGGGAATGACAGAATTTTGTTAGAAAACCAACATTTTTTACACAGTTTTGGCATTTTTCTGGGACATACCCTATTTTTGCTATTTTTTGTGCTTTCAACCTCCTTCCAGTTAACGGTAGAAAAGGGTACAAAAACAATAATGGATCCTGGAAAGCTATACATTTTTGAAAAGTAGACAAAATTCTGAATTCAGCAAGGGGTCATTTGTGTAGATCCATCAAGGTTTCTTTATAGAAATTTACAGGCAAATATAGGAAAAATTAAAAATTTGTTGAAAAAAGCAGCCTTTTGAGTCAACGTTTTTACCTGTAACTTCTTCGAATTATGACATCTCTTTGACAGCAATGTACCGTTACATCCGGTAGACCTTCCTGGTTGTGGGGACATATAGGACTTGTAGGTTCACCAAGAGCCCAACGAACCCAGAGTAGAAAAATGAGCAGCATTTTGTAATGTTTTTTTTTTTTGGTCCGGGTATATAGCAATTATTGTGGGAAAATGTATACATGGAAAAATCGGTATGAAAGTCACCTATGTATTTCTGAAATGGGAACAAATTACAGAGTTCAGAAACAGTGCATATTTGCACATTTTCGAAATTGGGAATACTCATATTTGCATGACAATTATTGGTCATTTTTCAAAATGACTTTTTTTTTACACAATGTCTTTCATTTGGAAGGGAGAAATGCATCAAAAATCAATAGGTAATAACAGTTGCTTTACAAATTTGAACTACCCTAAGTCTCCCGAGAAAAATGGTACCTCACTTGTGTGGGTAGGCATAGTGCCCACGACAGGAAGTGGCTCAAAACCTAAGGTGAACACACCACATTTTCACACTGAAAATTTACACTTTTTTTGCAAAGAGTCTAGCTGTAGTTTTTGAACCCTCGCCCTGCCGACACCTAGGGAAACCTAGCAAACCTATACATTTTTGAAAACTAGACACCCAGGGGAATCCAGGATGGGGTGACTTGACTGCCTCCCACCATGGTCTGTTACCCAGAATCCCTTGCAAACGTAAACAATTGACAAAAAAAACACATTTTCCCCACATTTCTGTGATGGAAAGTTCTGGAATCTGCGTGGATCCACAAATTTCCACCCACCCCGCGTTCCCCAAAGTCCTACGAGAAAAATGGTACCTCACTTGTGCGGGTCGGCCTAGTGCCCGCGACAGGAAACGGCGCAAAACGCAACGTCGTTTTGCAGTGAAAAATGACCCTTTTTTTGGCAAAGTGACTAGCTGTAGATTTTGTACCCTAGCCCTGCCGGCACCTAGGGAAACCTAGCAAACCTATACATTTTCGAAAACTAGACACCCAGGGGAATCCAGGATGGGGTGACTTGACTGCCTCCCACCATGGTCTGTTACCCAGAATCCCTTGCAAACGTAAAAAATTGACAAAAAAAACACATTTTCCCCACATTTCTGTGATGGAAAGTTCTGGAATCGGCGTGGATCCACAAATTTCCACCCACCACGCGTTCCCCAAAGTTCTACGAGAAAAATGGTACCTCACTTGTGCGGGTCGGCCTAGTGCCCGCGACAGGAAACGGCGCAAAACGCAACGTGGTTTTGCAGTGAAAAATGACCCTTTTTTTGGCAAAGTGACTAGCTGTAGATTTTGTACCCTAGCCCTGCCGGCACCTAGGGAAACCTAGCAAACCTATACATTTCTGAAAACTAGACACCCAGGGGAATCCAGGATGGGGTGACTTGACTGCCTCCCACCATGGTCTGTTACCCAGAATCCCTTGCAAACGTAAAAAATTGACAAAAAAAAAACATTTTCCCCACATTTCTGTGATGGAAAGTTCTGGAATCTGCGTGGATCCACAAATTTCCACCCACCCCGCGTTTCCCAAAGTCCTACGAGAAAAATGGTACCTCACTTGTGCGGGTCGGCCTAGTGCCCGCGACAGGAAACGGCGCAAAACACAACGTGGTTTTGGAGTGAAAAATGACCCTTTTTTTGGCAAAGTGACTAGCTGTAGATTTTGTACCCAAGCCCTGCCGGCACCTAGGGAAACCTAGCAAACCTATACATTTTTGAAAACTAGACACCCAGGGGAATCCAGGATGGGGTGACTTGACTGCCTCCCACCATGGTCTGTTACCCAGAATCCCTTGCAAACGTAAAAAATTGACAAAAAAAACACATTTTCCCCACATTTCTGTGATGGAAAGTTCTGGAACCTGCGTGGATCCACAAATTTCCACCCACCCCGCGTTCCCAAAAGTCCTACGAGAAAAATGGTACCTCACTTGTGCGGGTCGGCCTAGTGCCCGCGACAGGAAACGGCGCAAAGCGCAACGTGGTTTTGGAGTGAAAAATGACCCTTTTTTTGGCAAAGTGACTAGCTGTAGATTTTGTACCCTAGCCCTGCCGGCACCTAGGGAAACCTAGCAAACCTATACATTTTTGAAAACTAGACACCCAGGGGAATCCAGGATGGGGTGACTTGACTGCCTCCCACCATGGTCTGTTACCCAGAATCCCTTGCAAACGTAAAAAATTGACAAAAAAAACACATTTTCCCCACATTTCTGTGATGGAAAGTTCTGGAATCTGCGTGGATCCACAAATTTCCACCCACCCCGCGTTCCCCAAAGTCCTACGAGAAAAATGGTACCTCACTTGTGCGGGTCGGCCTAGTGCCCGCGACAGGAAACGGCGCAAAACGCAATGTGGTTTTGCAGTGAAAAATGACCCTTTTTTTGGCAAAGTGACTAGCTGTAGATTTTGTACCCTAGCCCTGCCGGCACCTAGGGAAACCTAGCAAACCTATACATTTCTGAAAACTAGACACCCAGGGGAATCCAGGATGGGGTGACTTGACTGCCTCCCACCATGGTCTGTTACCCAGAATCCCTTGCAAACGTAAAAAATTGACAAAAAAAACACATTTTCCCCACATTTCTGTGATGGAAAGTTCTGGAATCTGCGTGGATCCACAAATTTCCACCCACCCCGCGTTCCCCAAAGTCCTACGAGAAAAATGGTACCTCACTTGTGCGGGTCGGCCTAGTGCCCGCGACAGGAAACGGCGCAAAACGCAACGTGGTTTTGGAGTGAAAAATGACCCTTTTTTTGGCAAAGTGACTAGCTGTAGATTTTGTACCCTAGCCCTGCCGGCACCTAGGGAAACCTAGCAAACCTATACATTTTTGAAAACTAGACACCCAGGGGAATCCAGGATGGGGTGACTTGACTGCCTCCCACCATGGTCTGTTACCCAGAATCCCTTGCAAACGTAAAAAATTGACAAAAAAAACACATTTTCCCCACATTTCTGTGATGGAAAGTTCTGGAATCTGCGTGGATCCACAAATTTCCACCCACCCCGCGTTCCCCAAAGTCCTACGAGAAAAATGGTACCTCACTTGTGCGGGTCGGCCTAGTGCCCGCGACAGGAAACGGCGCAAAACGCAACGTGGTTTTGCAGCGAAAAATGACCCTTTTTTTGGCAAAGTGACTAGCTGTAGATTTTGTACCCTAGCCCTGCCGGCACCTAGGGAAACCTAGCAAACCCACGCATTTCTGAAAACTAGACACCCGGCGGCTTCCAGGGAGGTATGGCTTGCGTGGATCCCCCAACGTTTCCTTACCCAGAATCCCCTGCAAACCTCATTTTTTGCTCAAAAAATCACTATTTTCACACATTTTGGGGTGGGAAAGTAGTGGCATCACCGGGCTCACACAAATTTACCACCACCCAGCGTTCCCCCAGGTCTCCCGGTAAAAATGGTGCCTCACTTGTGTGGGAGGCCCAAGTACCCGCGGCAGGCAAGGGCCCCAAACGTAGTGAGGCGACTTCAAAATGGCCTATCGCCAAACCACCTGGTTTTGCAAGGGGGGTCACTTTGGTTTTTGGCCCGGTGCGTGGCGGCCATCTAGGGAAACCTACCAAACCCAGGCATTTTTGAAAACTAGACACCCGGCGGCTTCCAGGGAGGTATAGCTTGCGTGGATCCCCCAACGTTTCCTTACCCAGAATCCCCTGCAAACCTCAAATTTACCACCACCCAGCGTTCCCCCAGGTCTCCCGGTAAAAATGGTACCTCACTTGTGTGGGAGGCCCAAGTACCCGCGGCAGGCAAGGACTACAAACGTAGTGAGGCAACATCAACATTGCCTATCCCAAATGTCGCCTCACTACGTTTGTTGTCCTTGCCTGCCGCGGGTACTTGGGCCTCCCACACAAGTGAGGCACCATTTTTACCGGGAGACCTGGGGGAACGCTGGGTGGTGGTAAATTTGTGTGAGCCCGGTGATGCCACTACTTTCCCACCCCAAAATGGGTGAAAAAAGTGATTTTTTGAGCAAAAATTGAGGTTTGCAGGGGATTCTGGGTAAGGAAACGTTGGGGGATCCACGCAAGCCATACCTCCCTGGAAGCCGCCGGGTGTCTAGTTTTCAAAAATGCCTGGGTTTGGTAGGTTTCCCTAGATGGCCGCCGCGCACCGGGCCAAAAACCAAAGTGACCCCCCTTGAAAAACCAGGTGGTTTGGCGATAGGCCATCTTGATGTCGCCTCACTACGTTTGTTGTCCTTGCCTGCCGCGGGTACTTGGGCCTCCCACACAAGTGAGGCACCATTTTTACCGGGAGACCTGGGGGAACGCTGGGTGGTGGTAAATTTGTGTGAGCCCGGTGATGCCACTACTTTCCCACCCCAAAATGTGTGAAAAAAGTGATTTTTTGAGCAAAAAATGAGGTTTGCAGGGGATTCTGGGTAAGGAAACGTTGGGGGATCCACGCAAGCCATACCTCCCTGGAAGCCGCCGGGTGTCTAGTTTTCAAAAATGCCTGGGTTTGGTAGGTTTCCCTAGATGGCCGCCGCGCACCGGGCCAAAAACCAAAGTGACCCCCCTTGCAAAACCAGGTGGTTTGGCGATAGGCCATTTTGATGTCGCCTCACTACGTTTGGGGCCCTTGCCTGCCGCGGGTACTTGGGCCTCCCACACAAGTGAGGCACCATTTCTACCGGGAGACCTGGGGGAACGCTGGGTGGTGGTAAATTTGTGTGAGCCCGGTGATGCCACTACTTTCCCACCCCAAAATGTGTGAAAAAAGTGATTTTTTGAGCAAAAAATGAGGTTTGCAGGGGATTCTGGGTAAGGAAACGTTGGGGGATCCACGCAAGCCATACCTCCCTGGAAGCCGCCGGGTGTCTAGTTTTCAAAAATGCCTGGGTTTGGTAGGTTTCCCTAGATGGCCGCCGCGCACCGGGCCAAAAACCAAAGTGACCCCCCTTGAAAAACCAGGTGGTTTGGCGATAGGCCATCTTGATGTCGCCTCACTACGTTTGGGGCCCTTGCCTGCCGCGGGTACTTGGGCCTCCCACACAAGTGAGGCACCATTTTTACCGGGAGACCTGGGGGAACGCTGGGTGGTGGTAAATTTGTGTGAGCCCGGTGATGCCACTACTTTCCCACCCCAAAATGTGTGAAAAAAGTGATTTTTTGAGCAAAAAATGAGGTTTGCAGGGGATTCTGGGTAAGGAAACGTTGGGGGATCCACGCAAGCCATACCTCCCTGGAAGCTGCCGGGTGTCTAGTTTTCAAAAATGCCTGGGTTTGGTAGGTTTCCCTAGATGGCCGCCGCGCACCGGGCCAAAAACCAAAGTGACCCCCCTTGAAAAACCAGGTGGTTTGGCGATAGGCCATCTTGATGTCGCCTCACTACGTTTGTTGTCCTTGCCTGCCGCGGGTACTTGTGCCTCCCACACAAGTGAGGCACCATTTTTACCGGGAGACCTGGGGGAACACTGGGTGGTGGTAAATTTGTGTGAGCCCGGTGATGCCACTACTTTCCCACCCCAAAATGTGTGAAAAAAGTGATTTTTTGAGCAAAAAATGAGGTTTGCAGGGGATTCTGGGTAAGGAAACGTTGGGGGATCCACGCAAGCCATACCTCCCTGGAAGCCGCCGGGTGTCTAGTTTTCAAAAATGCCTGGGTTTGGTAGGTTTCCCTAGATGGCCGCCGCGCACCGGGCCAAAAACCAAAGTGACCCCCCTTGCAAAACCAGGTGGTTTGGCGATAGGCCATTTTGATGTCGCCTCACTACGTTTGGGGCCCTTGCCTGCCGCGGGTACTTGGGCCTCCCACACAAGTGAGGCACCATTTTTACCGGGAGACCTGGGGGAACGCTGGGTGGTGGTAAATTTGTGTGAGCCCGGTGATGCCACTACTTTCCCACCCCAAAATGTGTGAAAAAAGTGATTTTTTGGGCAAAAATTTAGGTTTGCAGGGGATTCTGGGTAAGGAAACGTTGGGGGATCCACGCAAGCCATACCTCCCTGGAAGCCGCCGGGTGTCTAGTTTTCAAAAATGCCTGGGTTTGGTAGGTTTCCCTAGATGGCCGCCGCGCACCGGGCCAAAAACCAAAGTGACCCCCCTTGCAAAACCAGGTGGTTTGGCGATAGGCCATCTTGATGTCGCCTCACTACGTTTGGGGCCCTTGCCTGCCGCGGGTACTTGGGCCTCCCACACAAGTGAGGCACCATTTTTACCGGGAGACCTGGGGGAACGCTGGGTGGTGGTAAATTTGTGTGAGCCCGGTGATGCCACTACTTTCCCACCCCAAAATGTGTGAAAAAAGTGATTTTTTGGGCAAAAATTTAGGTTTGCAGGGGATTCTGGGTAAGGAAACGTTGGGGGATCCACGCAAGCCATACCTCCCTGGAAGCCGCCGGGTGTCTAGTTTTCAGAAATGCATGGGTTTGAAAGGTTTCCCTAGATGGCCGCCGAGCCCTGGGCAAAAAACCAAAGTAACCCCCCTTGCAAAACCAGATTACCTATTGTTACTACAGCGTGAGAATTTAGGAATAATACTGCAAAGAAAATGTGGCAGACAATTTGAGGTTTACAAGACAATGGGGATAAAAAATATTTTTCAAATCACTAGAGAGACATCACCATGAACTCCCAAGGGTTTTCGACAATATCTACAGTTGGTGGGTTATTCTTACATGGAAAGTGTACCTTGGCAGAGAAACAAAAGACAAAGATTCCTGCACAACCATCTATTCCTCAAACACACACACATACTGGTTGGATTTGGCACGAGGGCAAGTCATGGTTCAGTGTATTAAATTTTATTAACAAGAGATTTCACAAAAATGAAATGCACTGTCAATAATTAAATTCACAAAAAACCAAACCAATGACTTGCAGCTCGTGAGCTGTAAAGCCACGTCAAGGCACCAACCACTTTACAGGCCATTCACACACCTTTCATACGTGATACAAACAAGACCATTCGCACCACCAGGTACAAAAGCAACACAGTACAAAAATCACCAAAAAGGGACAAGGTACACCCTGCTTCAGAAAGACAAATATTACTGCACAGTCATCTAACCTGCAAGCACACACACATACTGGTTGGATTTGGCACGAGGGTGAGTGATGGTTTAGTAGATAAAATTGTATTACCAAGTGATTTCACAAAACATGAAATGCACTGGTAATAATTGAAAGGGCAAGAAACTGAACCATTGACTCACAGCTCGTGAGCTGTAAAGCCACGACAAGGCACCAACCTCTTTACAGGCCATTCATACACCTTTCATACGTGTGAGACATACAAAACCATTCACACCGCCAGCCGCGGGCCCATCACATAACAAAACTCACACCAGCACACAGCGCCATTCAAGGGCCCATCACTTTCACACGCCCACAATCCAGACACAGCAACTACACAGGCTGAAGGATTGCGTGGAGTGGCACTCAGCTAGCAGTGTGTGTAGTGACCAGCAGAAAGTCACTACTCACACACAGCCAGCCAAGCACCAGTCGACACACACCGCTAGCCAAACGCCAGTCCACGCACACCGCTAGCCAAGCGCCAGTCCAGGCACACCGCCATCCAATCGCCAGTCCAGGCACACCGGCAGCCAATCGCCAATCCACCTACACCGCCAGCCAAGCTCCAGTCCACGGACACCACCAGACAAGCACCATTCCACGCACACCGCCAGCCAAGCTCCAGTCCACACACACCACCAGACAAGCTCCAGTCCACGGACACCACCAGCCAAGCTCCAGTCCACGGACACCACCAGCCAAACACCAGTCCGCACACACCACCAGTCCACACACACCGCCAGCCAAGTACCAGTCCACGCACACCGCCAGCCAAGCACCATTCCACGCACACCACCAGCCAAGCACCATTCCACGCACACCGCCAGCCAAGCACCATTCCACGCACACCACCAGCCACGCACCAGTCCACGCACACCGCCAGTCCATGCACACCGCCAGTCCACGCACACCGTCAGCCAAGCACCATTCCACGCACACCACCAACCAAGTGCCAGTCCACACACACCAACAGCCAAGCGCAAGCCTACACACACCGCCATCACATTTTGGATTTTTTTAGAAAAAAATAAAAACACAAACAAATTGCAAATAGATACAAATCTTCTAACAGAAAATCAGCAACTAAATACATTGCACTAACACCAACCTTGAAACAGAATCATATTTTCCAAAGAATACAGACCAGGCAGTTCACTTTACCACTCATGAATCTTCCCAGAAGTTTTTACGCGTGTGGTACGCTCGGAAACAAGCAGAGAGACACAGTGCAGGATGAGAGGGACAATCGGGGCAGTACATACGACTCTCCTTCCGCAAACCTCTTCGCCAACAGACTCTACATCTCCTACTGGGAAAATCTTTTGCGGGTGTGGGAGGAATGTGATCTGGAAAGTGGCGTTCTTTCAATCTAGCAACATCCTCCACCAGTCCAACTCTAGGAACACTTGCCTGTTCCACTACAACAAGGCTGCCTATTACAGACTCCTGAAACTTAGCAAAAGTCATCTTTGACTCAGGGCAAGAATCCTGGAACACAACAAAAGCATTAAACATTGCCAAGTGGAAAAGGTGGATAGCCAACTTCTTGTACCAAATGTAAGCCTTACGAAGAGCAGTGTAAGGTTCCAACCTCTGATCTACTCTGTCAACACCACCCATGTGCCTATTATAGTCTAAAACACATACAGGTTTGCGCGCTTCAGCGACCTGACCCCAAACAGTCACAGGTGCAGTGCTTTCATCATGGATGGAAGTCAGCATGTAGACATCTCTCCTGTCTGTAAACTTCACAGCAAGAAGCTCCTGGCAACGCAACGCACTGCACTGTCCCCGCACAAGCTTTTGACAAACAAGTTCTTTCGGAAAACCTTTACGGTTACAGCGGACTGTGCCACAAGCAAAAGTGTCCACTTTGGCCAATTCCCTGAACAACCGCACACCAGTGTAGAAGTTATCTACATATAAATGGTGGCCTTTGTTAAAAAATCCTCTACCAAGTTCCCAAACAATTTTCTCAGTCACTCCAAAAGTGGACGGACAACCAGGGAGGTTAAACCTAGATTCCTTACCGGTGTACACCCTGAAATTAGAGACATATCCAGTCCTACTGTCACACAGCATATACAGCTTTATTCCATAGCGTGCCCTCTTACTAGGAATGTATTGCCTAAAAACCAAGCGGCCCTTGAACAACACCAAAGACTCATCCACTGCAATTTCTCTACCAGGGGCATAAATCTCAGAAAATCGATCAACAAAGTGATCAAGGACAGGCCTAATCTTAAAAAGACGGTCACAATCAGGGTGATCTCATGGCAACGCTAAACCATTATCAACAAAGTGCATCATCCGAAGCAGAAGCAAATACCTGTCACGACTCATGACTGCCCGAAAAATAGACGTTGCCATCAAGGGACTGCTAGACCAATATGAAGCCAATGATGGCTTCCTTAGCAAGCCCATCAAAAAAGTTAAACCCAAGAACTTCTTCATCTCTTCAACATTTGTGGGAGTCCACCGGGTAGCTCTAGAGTGTGGCTTAAGACTGGCACTGTTGTCCCTCAAAAACTGTTCGGCATATAAATTAGTCTGCTCAACAATCTCTGCCAAAAACACATCGTCCATAAACAACTGAAAAAAATGTACAGGCAAAAAGTTCTCAGTATTCACTCTAGACCCTGGAACACCAGTAAACTCTGGAAATTCCGGCTGCACCATGCCAGGGGCAACCCAGAGGTCATCACTTTCAACGGGAAGACTTGCAGCCCCAGCCTGCAGCCCAGATGTCTCTTGCCGCACTACACCAACGGAAAGGCTTGCAGCCCCAGCCTGCAGCCCAGATGCCTCTTGCCGCACTACACCAACGGGAAGCCTTGCAGTCCCAGCCTGCAGCCCAGATGTCTCTTGCCGCACTACACCAACGGGAAGCCTTGCAGCCGCAGGCTGCAGCCCAGATGCCTCTTGCCGCACTATCGGCACATCAGTCTCCTCCTCTAACACAGGCACTTCATCCGCACTAAGAGTATCTTCATCATCCGAAGACCCCATACGGAGAGAAAACTCACTGCCAGAATCGTCCCCTGCCCCCTCTCCCTCAGAAGCAGAGTCAGTCTCTGACCCAATATCAGAGGAAGACTCAAACAGCAAACCAACAACCTGCTGAGCAGTCATCCTGCGGCTAGCCATTATACCTACTAAGATAGAAGACTGCACAAACAAGTCAACAACAACCAACAATGTGCAAACCAAGTAAGTAAAGAAATGTGTACCTTATATCAATAAGATCAATGTACTCAAAAACTATACAATCCAAAATCAAAAGAGACAGCTGCACTCACCAGAAACAAACTCTGCAGTGACACAGCAAAGACCAACGATATCAAACTAGAAAGAAGAAAAAAAAACAAATTACTCGCAAGACAACAAAATACACATCGAGCACCAATGCAAAAAGTTTTTGACACTCAAAAACCAAACATACTGCTATTATTACACCATTTGCAAAAAAAAACAGGCAGAGAAATCAAACACATTTGCATTGTACAAAAAAACAGTCTCTTACCAAACTACACAAACAGCAAAACCACCAGAACCAAAACGTCAACGTGAACAGAAGAAAAGCCTTCACCTAGAACAAAAAAGTAAACAAAAAAAACATTACAATTGGAAATCACAAAAAATATAACAATAAACATTATAACATGCCATGTCACTACCCAAATGGTCAATCGGTTTGTGTGCCAGGTCAGGCAGAAAACAGCAGGAAAAAAAAGGCTATTCAGTCCCGGGGCGGGTGAGCCAAATACATATAACAAATTGCACCCTGGAAGCGAGGGGTCACTTCTATTTCTAATTGAACTAATTCCCTGGTGTCTAGTGGGCTTTTCTGCCCCCAATGGGAGCAGAAACGGCAAAAAAATAAAACCGATCTGCCCACAGAGGGGGCAGAAAAGTCTTCAAAACATTTAGGGGCCCAAGGAAGCGACCCTTGCCCAAGGGGTCGCTTCCTACAATAATATTTATATCCCTGGTGTCTAGTGGGCTTTTCTGCCCCCCCCCCCCTAGGAGCAGAAACGGACAGAAAGACGACCAATCTGCCCCCAGGGGGGGCAGAAAAGTATTCTAAATAATTAGGCCGCAAAGGAAGCGACCCTTGCCCAAGGGGTCGCTTCCTACATAAAGAAAAAGACATCCCTGGTGTCTAGTGGGCTTTTCTGCCCCCCCTGGGGGCAGAAACGGGCAGAAAGACGACCGATCTGCCCCCAGGGGGGGCAGAAAAGTCTTCTAATCACTTTACCACCCTAGGAAGTGACACTTGCCCAAGGGGTCGCTTCCTACATAACGAAATAGACATCCCTGGTGTCTAGTGGGCTTTTCTGCCCCCCCTGGGGGCAGAAACGGGCAGAAAGAAGACCGATCTGCCCCAGGGGGGGCAGAAAAGTCTTCAAATTATTGGGCCCCCCAAGGAAGCGACCCTTGCCTAAGGGGTCGCTTCCTACATAGCATAAACGACATCCCTGGTGTCTAGTGGGCTTTTCTGCCCCCCCTGGGGGCAGAAACGCGCAGAAAGCGGACCGATCTGCCCCCAGGGGGGGCAGAAAAGACTTCCAAAAATTTTGCCCCCAAGGAAGCGACCCTTGCCTAAGGGGTCGCTTCCTACATAGTATAAACGACATCCCTGGTGTCTAGTGGGCTTTTCTGCCCCCCCTGGGGGCAGAAACGCGCAGAAAGCGGACCGATCTGCCCCCAGGGGGGGCAGAAAAGACTTCGCCAAATTTTTACCCCCAAGGAAGCGACCCTTGCCTAAGGGGTCGCTTCCCAAATTCGAAATAA
The DNA here is from genome assembly GCF_964204655.1 of Triturus cristatus. Lineage (NCBI taxonomy): Eukaryota > Metazoa > Chordata > Amphibia > Caudata > Salamandridae > Triturus > Triturus cristatus. The sequence continues at coordinate 722,569,833 of NC_140588.1, forward strand.
CAAATCCCTGGTGTCTAGTGGGGCATCCCTACTCCACGATCGCGACGCTGTGCGCGATCGTGGAGCAGGAATGCCCTGTATTGAGACATCGGGGGAGAGGAAATACTCTTTCCTCTCCCCCGATGCCTCAATACTACAAATTTCACCGCCGCGGCCCCCACCGGACTACAAAACCTACCTCTGCTCCCTTGGACGCGCTGGAAGAAATGGATTCCAGCGCGTCCAACGCTTCCTGATGACGCCGGCGCGCGCTGTGCGCGCTGACGTCATCAGAAAGCGTGGGGGGGCTCGGGGGGGCTCGGGGGTGGCAGCGGAAGCTCTTCCACTGCCACCCCCGTAAAAGGGGTGAAGATCGCTGCACAAGGGGGGGAGCGCCAGCGCTTCCCCCGGGGGCTGTCCTCATGACGGAACGGTTCCGTCATGAGCACAGCCCAACCGATGCTCTTGACGGAACCGTTCCGTCATGAGCATCGAAGGGGTTAACAGTAATTAAAACATTTCTTGAGTCTCATCTTGTCTCTCAGGGTATGATATGTGTCCTTTACAAGGACTTTGTGTGTGAACTGATCTCACTAGTATTCTCAAAGAGACTAGATAATCCTAGGTCTTGAAGAATATGTTTTATATACTTAATCCATGAAATAGCTAACATGTTAGTTTGTTTCAGGCAGTCATCCACTATTCCCCGAGTGAAACTTAACTCTGGGGTAGACCATATTTCAATACACAGCAGGATGGGCACCAAGCCCACCATTTCTTCTAAGAAATGTAGGCTCATTTCATTGTGAATGATAAAACGTGATGTTTTTGAACTTTTGAACTTGATAAAACGTGATGTTGATCCATGGAGTCATAAGAGCCCAGTTAAAAACATGTTTTCTGTTGCCTGAAGTGTCTTTACAGACGTATGCCACCACACTCCAGCACAATAAGTGCCCACAGGCAGACATTTACTTCTATATAGCTGTCTCAGTTCTTTGGGAGGTTTATGTCCCAAATGTTTTGCAAATCTGAACAGGTATTCACATACCGCCTCCATCTGAAGGGACTTTTGGGTGACTAAACTTTGATATGTCAAGTTAGCACTAAATAAAATGCCCTAGTAACTAAAATTCATTGTTTTCATTATGGGTGTATTCCCACTAAACAAAAGTATTTGTACAGGTGGCCTTTGGCCCACGTGTTAAAATATAGGATTTGTCATTGTTAACCTTAAAATTCAGCCCCTGCATAAAAGTATAAAACCAATCTAAAAGTGTTTGTAGACCATTAGCAGTGCAGGCTAAAAGAACTGCATTGTCCACATATAATAACACAGGCACTAAATGCGAACCAATTTTTGGGACGTCAGAAGTACAGTTGGTTAAATATGAATCAATGACACTTATATAGAAAAGAAATAAAAAAGGTTCCAAGATACAACCTTGACTCAGCTCACTCATTACTTGGATGGGGGAGTCTGTTTGTCTGTCTGGAAATAATGAACTCTCATATTTGTGCCTTGAGGGAGACTTTGTAGCACACTCAATATAGATACATCCACTCTTGCGTGTAACATAATGTACCACAATAATTTTTCGGTCCATTAAGTTGAAGGCATAGGAGAGGTCCATGAAAACCATATGTATGGCTTATCTCTCCTGGCCCTGATATATTTACCCACGATTAGGGAAAGATTTAAAGTTGGTCAGTAGTGCCCAATGCTGGGTGGAACCCACATTGTACCTTGCTGAGAAAGGATTTTTCACTCCCCCAAGCTTCCAACTTCCCCAAAATGATCATACTAAAGATTTTCCCAGACGAGTCAAGCAGTGCAATTGGCAGATAATTGTGCATAGCATTCTTGGCTCCTTTTTGTGTATAGGGACTGTGACTGACTGCCTCCACAACTCAATTGTCCCACCAAATATTATAGAATTTTTACATGTACTTGCTCACTCATAATTTTCTCGCAAGCAGTTTAGAATTTCCACATCATTATTGCAAACTACTTCTGTAAAGCTTTTACTAGTGTCAACATGTTTGAAATTTTCGACATACCCACTTGTTTTCTACCATAGGTCATAGGCTGAGTTATACCTGGCGTAGGAGAAACTGGAAGTATGCAAGCAAGAGTAATGGTGATAGGATAATGATCACTAAAAGGGGAGGGACAGACCTTATAATTTCTTACCAACGGAACCAGGTCATCTGACACTAGAATATAGTTAATGGTGCTTCTTTTGCCTCTCCCCGCAAAAATTAGAATATTTGCAAAATTCTTAACCATTGAATCCATTGCAAAGGACAAATTATTGACTAATATTAATCTTGCTATTGCGTCTCCAAACACCGAATACATGATGTAACCAACAGGATAACTCAGCCCTTTATCGATTCCACAAACATGGTTCCCACTAAAAATACATTTAGTTTTATTAAAATCACCCACCCACAAAAGGCAAACCCCATTTGGTTCTTTATCTATTTGGTCCAAGAGTATAGTCTTGAGCTCCTCAAAGGTCCCCACTGGTTGTGTCTCAAAATAGGTATAATAAAAGTTAATTAAAATTATGTTGAACTCTTTAGGATAGAATATCTTCACTAGTTGGACATGAGAGTTAAAAAACAGTTCCTATACTTGGACATTTCCACTGCAGTTGATATAACTACTAAAGGTCCATCCTTTCCCTTTCCAGCAGATGAGGGAACTGCAAGAGGGGAGTAAAAAGACATAGAAAGCATAAAATGACAGACCAAAATGACGAAGAGCTAATAAAAAAAACGTTGATCATCAATGACCCTTCTCTTACCATATTCTTGTGATAAGCATACAAAGAAGACATCATAAGGGATGATGGCTAAGCACCAAAGACACAGACTGAGGACCATTTCAAAGACTATTTAGCTGCACCACAGAATGAGTAGTTGAATGTTTCTTCATAGAACTATTTGTTTAGGGAAACAAAAATGCATTGTGCACAATTTTAAATTACACACAACACAACCACAGTTCCAAATATATCGGAAGTGGAATGAGATTAAGGTTTGAAAAAGGTGTGACCAGGTTTCAAGATGAACAGGGCAAATGGACTTAAAGGAGTCATTCACAATGAACCATTCGAAAAAATAATCATTAAAGATTATAAACAAACAGAAAATATGTTTTCAGTTTTAAAACAGCTAAATTAAATGAAAAATGCAGCAAAAAGATAATTGACTAAAATACATCAGCAACTCGAAGAAATGCATTTTTAATGAGAATAAGTTTGTCTGCTTTGAAAAGTAAAAATGTTTAAAAACCCCATTGAGTAAACAACCTTTATGTTGTGTACGTTGTGTGTGCTATTCGGAAATACATCATGTGCAAAACACAGATTAATTCAGGTTTTCCAGAGATCTGCAATTTAAATATGCCATTACAAAAGATGTGAAATTCAGACTAAAAATTAATTAAGTTGCAGTTAATGTAAAAAATAATGCTAAGTTAGTGGATTTACTTAGATATTTATTCGAAGTATTTTACTTCAAGGGAAGTTCAGGTTACGTAATATGCTCAAAAGCATGAACTTTTTATAAGAACTCTTTCCTCCAATAATTACAAGTGACCTCACAGAACGCAGCATATAAATATAAAAACATTGATAACTTTTTTGAATACATCACATACAGCTTCACAGATGACATAATCAAAGGCATGTCCTGTTAAAGAAGTATGGAAAACAAATAGGGTTTACTTTAGTAATCGTGGTGCTTTCTAATTGAGAGTTTATGAATACAATACCAATTGAACTACAGCTACAAAAAATTGTGTATATCAATTTTATTCATTCATAAAACCTATTATGCTAAAAAACACACTCTGAAGAAAACTTGCATCACGACACAAAAGGAAAGACTGTGGAAAATATGCCAACAATTTGAATCTATTTTGTTTACAAAATCGCATTTTACCTGCATTCAAGTTTGATAAACTTTGTTAAAAAAAAACATTTTCCTCACATTTCTGTGGTGGAAAGTTCTGGAATCTGCGTGGATCCACACAATTCCACCCACCCCGCATTTCCCAAAGTCTTCTGGGAAAAATGGTACCTCACTTGTGTGGGTAGGCCTAGTGCCCGTGACAGAAAACAACCCAAAACGCAACGTGGACCCACCACATTTACACAGAGAAAACTGACCCTTTTTTTGCAAAGTGCCTAGCTGTAGATTTTGAACCCTAGCTCAGCTGGCACCTAGGAAAACCTAGCAAACCTATACATCTTTGAAAACTAGACACCGAGGGGAATCCAGGATGGGATGACTTGTCTGGCTCCCACCAGGTTATGTTACCCAGAATCCCTTGCAAACCTGAAACTTTGTAAAAAAAACACATTTTACTCAAATTTCTGTGGTGGAAAGTTCTGGAATCTGCGTGGATCCACACAATTCCACCCACCCCACATTTCCCAAAGTCTTTCGAGAAAATGGGTACAGAACTTGTGAGGGTAGGCCCAGGGCCCGTGACAGAAAATGCCTCAAAATGCCACGTGGACACACCATATTTTCAAAGTAAAAACGGACCCTTTTTTTGCAAAGTGCTTAGCTGTAAATTTTGAACCCTAGCTCTGCCGGCACTTAGGGAAACCTAGCAAACCTATACATTTTTGAAAACTAGACACCCAGGGAAATTCATTATCGGGTGATTTATCTTGCTCTCACCAGGTTCTGTTTCCCAGAATCCCTTACAAACCTCAAACTTTCCCCCCAAAAATCACATTTTCCTCACGTTCCTGTGGTGGAAAGTTCAGGAATCAGCGTGGATCCCAAAAATTCCATCCACCCCACATTCCCCAAAGTCTTCAGAGAAAAATGGTACCTCCCTTTTGTGGGTAGGCATAGTGTCCACGACAATAAACGGGCCAAAATGCAACGTGGACACACCACATTTTCAGAGTGAAAACTGACCCTTATTTCGCAAAGTGCCTAGCTGTAGATTTTGAACCCTAGCTCTGCCGGCACCTAGGGAAACCAATCAAACCTATACATTTTTTTAAATTAGACACCAAGGGGAATCCAATATGGGATGACTTGTCAGGCTCTCACCAGGTTCTGGTACCCAGAATCCCTTGCAAACCTGGCAAAATGATACCTCAATCGTGTGGGTGGGAGGAGACATCAAAATTACCTATCACAAAACAACCTGGTTTTGCAGGGGGGTTCACCTGGGTTTTTGGCCTGGGCTTGGCGTCCACCTTGGGAAACTACCAAACCCACACATTTCTGATAACTAGACACCCGGGGGAGTCCAGCGAGTATGGCTTGCGTTGATCCCCCAATGTTTTCCTACCCTGAATCCCCTGCAAACCTCAAATTTAGCTCATAAAACACATTTTCCACATAGATTGTGGGAGCCGGCATTGCTTTTGGACAAGGGGAGCTCCCCTTTCCCAAAAGCAATTCTGCTTTGGTTAGTTGAAATGAGAGCAGGTTTCCTGCTCTTGTTTCATTGAAGCAAAGCAGTGTATGCTATGACAGAGCGGGAGCCATAGCAAACAGCAATGTGCCAGGGTGGGCACCCCGGCACAATGCAGGAGCCAGCCCTAGGGGGTGGCGGTCCCCAGGGCTGTTGAGGGCTCCAGGAGGGCGGCCCGACAGCCCCCCTCCCTGCATTTTTAAAGCCCCAGGGAGGTGGTGGTCCCCGGGGCCAGTGTTCCGCAACAGACCCCCACCCTTTATTTAAAATTACCCTGGGGAGGTGGTAGTCCCTGGGGCAGTGTGGTGAGGGGCAAGAGCCCCCCATGCTTAAATTAATTATTTGAAGCCCTGGGGAGGTGGCAGTCCCCAGGGCTTGGGGGGCCGCGAAGATCCCTTCCCTATTTCAATAAAGCCCCGGGGAGGTGGCGGTCCCTGGGGTGGGCCCCACAGGCCTCCATTATATCCTAACACATTGCCCCCGGAAAATGGCTCACCCGGGAGCTTAAGGAAAACAAAGTGCAGGAGACTGCGCTTTGTTTTTTGTTTGTTTTCTAGGCAGGATTTGTGCACCCAGTGCGATTTCCGCCGAAAAAACAAAATGAAAATACTTTTTTTGACACTGGGTGGCCCTGTGGGAAACCCTGACCAGCCCTAGGGGGTCAGGGTATTACCATGACCCCTTTCCCACATTTACAACATTTTTCAACCTTTTTCATGTGACTCGGTTTCTACCGAGTCACAAGGTGGCTGCCAAAACACTCTGGTTTAGAGTGTTGGCATCCAATAAGAATGAAGCTCGTGCTCAGAAGGGTTCGAGAACCATCCTCGGTGCTCAAATATCAATATTTTTATTTTTTTAATTTCTCCTGAACTACTGAACGGATTTACACCATTTAAAAAAAAAGGTTGCTTTCTGAACCAAGAGCTAACTTTTGGACAAATTTGGTGTAATTCCGTTCAGCAGTTCAGGCTGTAGACTTCCAAAATTTCCTGTGGAAATCAACATGGGGAAAATGTATTTTCAGACCCCCCTTTTTTCTCGGCCCCCACTTGACGAATTATCCCAAAACTTTCAAGACAGGAGCTGACCTGAGTGGGCCATTAGTTTTGAAACTTTCACAAAGATTCATCAAACGGCGCTAAAGATATTGGCATGAGAAAAACGCTTTTCCTATGGAAACTAGGTCCTAACTACAACAACCTCCTAGTAATTACCTACTGGCGGTCGCCAGTAGGTAGTTATAGTTAGGACCACGTTTCCATAGGAAAACCTCAACATTCTATTTTGAATAACTTTGGCGCCGGTCGACGAATCCTCGCGAATTTCTCAAAATAGGTGGGGCGCTACGCTCCGCTCCTACCCTGAAAGTCTCGGGGGGATTCGTCAAGCGGGGGCTGAGATAAAAGGGGGGTCCCAAAACGCGTTTTTCCCATGCATTTTTCCATAGGACCTTTAGAACGAGCTACAGCCCGAACGGCTGAACAGAATTACTTGAAATTTGGCAGAGAGGTAGTCCTCAGGTCAAGGAAGTGCCTTTTGTAGGTTTGGTGTAAATCTGTTCAGTAGATTCTGAGAAAATAGCCTTTAAATCAATATATATATCTGAGCCCGCTTACGGTACGCTTACCGTACGCTTACGGTAAGCGTACGGCGGCGTGCGCGAGCGCGATTCTGATTGGCTGTTAGATCTTAGTAAACATTCGAATCGGTCGAAACCAGGAAGCGGCGGCCGCCATTTTGTGTATTTCACTCTGAAAAAGAAGAGTGAAAACAAGGAAAGGGGGCAATGAGGAGAGTTACAGACCCCCTAACATTTGTAAGGGGGTCAAAGAAGGACAGAAAAGTACAAAAAAAACATTTATTGATTTAAAAAAAAATCACGGGGTACGCGTACGGTAAGCTTACGGTAAGCGTACGGTAAAAAAAAAAAAAAATAGATAAATGAAAAGCAGATTTAAGAGTTTAGAAATTAGGGAGCTCTAAAAAGAGCTGTTGTGTTTATGAAGTCATTTTTTTAGTGGTACCTACAAGTAAGTACCGATGCAGAGTCTAAGGTTCAAGAGGAAGACTCTGTTCCCTTCATCATTGAAGTGCACACCATCTCCTCTATAAATGTCTTGCATGTCATAACGCAAGTTGTTGTGGTAAATGGCACCCATACCATAGTCACGGAGGAAAGCAGAAACAGATTTGTTGACGTGCTTTCTTGCTTTGTCAATCTGTGGACAGAAATGATTGGACCAGTTCCATTTTTGCCTTTGGCATATGTTGGAAAACACAAAGGCAGTTTTAGGGAAAAGTGTAAACAGTTGTGCAAAGGTGTCCTTCATAAGCATTTCCAGACCTACCCCAGTCAAAGTGCCTAGGTCATTGCCACCACAGTGCACTATTATGAGGTCAGGGTGTTGGATTTGAATGAAGGATTTCACCAATGGCATCAATTGGTGCCACTTTAACCCTCTCTGACCAATCCATTTAATGTCTACATTTGGCAAAGCAAGGTCTCTCACCATATCTGTTTTCTCTGCAAACTTTTCACTCCAGAAGACATAGCTGTGCCCTACAATCCACACTGTGAACATCTTCAAAGGAGAACTGGATGCACTCAGGAGGTGTCTTTCAGTAGAATGGCAATAAGAAAAGAAAGACAGTTTGGAAATGGAGGCATACATATTTTTTTAAAACAAAAAGAACTGATTGGCTGTTTCATACCATTCTAGAATAAAAACTAGGCTGTATGTGAAAATTAATAGAAGCATGTTTTGTATTGGTACAAAAAAATGTGTAACCAAAGAACAGTACTATGGATTTGCTGTAAGGTTTGAAAAGTCAAGCACTCTTGCTCTGTGGAATTGAAACATTGTGTGTCGAACTTCTGACCTAACTGCACACAGCAGTGTTCCATGAGCTGTTGCTATGGTAGCAGGCAGAAGTCAAGTTGGGGGAAGGGTACTAGGCAGAAGTCAAGTTGGGGGCAGGGTACTTTTGGAAAAGGGTTGGTTTTCAACCAATAGAAATGTGTGAATACATGTGAAAAAAAGGGGGAAGCACTGAGATTTGAAACTTACATGTATATGTGTGGAAAAATAGAGGGAAAGTTTGCCATTATCTGGTTCTGCTGAGAGGAGAGAGGTGAACAGAACAGAGATCCTGGCTCTGATAATCTGCTGTTTGAGTGTCACATTTCTTTCACAACTAACTAATTTTAAAGGTGAGTTTACAGTTTGAGAGGGGATGTATGTGGTAACTTAAGAAATGAATAATAGAAATGGGAATTGTTTTTGTTGTAGTTACACATGGTGGTTTCATAATGTGTCAGTGTGTAAAAGTGATTTACACTTGCCCCGAAAAAAAAAAAGAGCAGTAAGTGTGCTTTCAAATTGCCAAAAAATTTCGTTTTGGCACTAATGTGAAAACATGACTCTGTGTGCATAGAAGAATTATAGGCAGAGATTTATTGCGTCTTGCTCTGGTGATTTCACAGTTGCATTAGATGGAAAGGGGGAGCGAATTTTTGGGGGAAGAAGCAGAGGCTTAGCACACACCCATGTCCTTGCCGTGTATAGTCATGCACAGTATTTACAAGCGAGTGGGGTTTTCAGGTTTCAGTCTGTAATGCAAATACATTCAGCATCACTAAGGCTGGTTGCCCTTGGTGGAGTGTAGGCAGTCACAGAGAATGCACATGGTGGTGGTCTGAAAAAAAAACAGCTTGGACACGTGCAATTAAATAAATCAAAAATAGTGGTTTCATAATGTGTCAGTCTGTAAAAGTGATTTCAAATTGTAAAAAGAGATTTTCACTTGGCCCGAAAAAAAAAGAGCAGTAAGTGTGCTTTCAAATTGGCAAAGAAATTTCGTTTTGGCACTAATGTGAAAACATGACTCTGTGTGCACAGAAGAATTATAGGCAGAGATTTATTGCGTCTTGCTCTGGTGATTTCACAGTTGCATTAGATGGAAAGGGGGAGCGAATTTTTGGGGGAAGAAGCAGAGTCTTAGCACACACCCATGTGCTTGCCGTGTATAGTCATGCACAGTATTTACAAGCCAGTGGGGTTTTCAGGTTTAAGTCTGTAATGCAAATACATTCAGCATCACTAAGGCTGGTTGCCCTTGGTGGAGTGTAGGCAGTCACAGAGAATGCACATGGTGGTGGTCTGAAAAAAAAACAGCTTGGACACGTGCAATTAAATAAATCAAAAATAGTGGTTTCATAATGTGTCAGTCTGTAAAAGTGATTTCAAATTGTAAAAAGAGATTTTCACTTGGCCCGAAAAAAAAAGAGCAGTAAGTGTGCTTTCAAATTGGCAAAGAAATTTCGTTTTGGCACTAATGTGAAAACATGACTCTGTGTGCATAGAAGAATTATAGGCAGAGATTTATTGCGTCTTGCTCTGGTGATTTCACAGTTGCATTAGATGGAAAGGGGGAGCGAATTTTTGGGGGAAGAAGCAGAGGCTTAGCACACACCCATGTCCTTGCCGTGTATAGTCATGCACAGTATTTACAAGCCAGTGGGGTTTTCAGGTTTAAGTCTGTAATGCAAATACATTCAGCATCACTAAGGCTGGTTGCCCTTGGTGGAGTGTAGGCAGTCACAGAGAATGCACATGGTGGTGGTCTGAAAAAAAAACAGCTTGGACACGTGCAATTAAATAAATCAAAAATAGTGGTTTCATAATGTGTCAGTCTGTAAAAGTGATTTCAAATTGTAAAAAGAGATTTTCACTTGGCCCGAAAAAAAAAGAGCAGTAAGTGTGCTTTCAAATTGGCAAAGAAATTTCGTTTTGGCACTAATGTGAAAACATGACTCTGTGCATAGAAGAATTATAGGCAGAGATTTATTGCGTCTTGCTCTGGTGATTTCACAGTTGCATTAGATGGAAAGGGGGAGCGAATTATTGGGGGAAGAAGCAGAGGCTTAGCACACACCCATGTCCTTGCCGTGTATAGTCATGCACAGTATTTACAAGCCAGTGGGGTTTTCAGGTTTAAGTCTGTAATGCAAATACATTCAGCATCACTAAGGCTGGTTGCCCTTGGTGGAGTGTAGGCAGTCACAGAGAATGCACATGGTGGTGGTCTGAAAAAAAAACAGCTTGGACACGTGCAATTAAATAAATCAAAAATAGTGGTTTCATAATGTGTCAGTCTGTAAAAGTGATTTCAAATTGTAAAAAGAGATTTTCACTTGGCCCGAAAAAAAAAGAGCAGTAAGTGTGCTTTCAAATTGGCAAAGAAATTTCGTTTTGGCACTAATGTGAAAACATGACTCTGTGTGCATAGAAGAATTATAGGCAGAGATTTATTGCGTCTTGCTCTGGTGATTTCACAGTTGCATTAGATGGAAAGGGGGAGCGAATTTTTGGGGGAAGAAGCAGAGTCTTAGCACACACCCATGTGCTTGCCGTGTATAGTCATGCACAGTATTTAGAAGCCAGTGGGGTTTTCAGGTTTAAGTCTGTAATGCAAATACATTCAGCATCACTAAGGCTGGTTGCCCTTGCTGGAGTGTAGGCAGTCACAGAGAATGCACATGGTGGTGGTCTGAAAAAAAAACAGCTTGGACACGTGCAATTAAATAAATCAAAAATAGTGGTTTCATAATGTGTCAGTCTGTAAAAGTGATTTCAAATTGTAAAAAGAGATTTTCACTTGGCCCGAAAAAAAAAGAGCAGTAAGTGTGCTTTGAAATTGGCAAAGAAATTTCGTTTTGGCACTAATGTGAAAACATGACTCTGTGTGCATAGAAGAATTATAGGCAGAGATTTATTGCGTCTTGCTCTGGTGATTTCACAGTTGCATTAGATGGAAAGGGGGAGCGAATTATTGGGGGAAGAAGCAGAGGCTTAGCACACACCCATGTCCTTGCCGTGTATAGTCATGCACAGTATTTACAAGCCAGTGGGGTTTTCAGGTTTAAGTCTGTAATGCAAATACATTCAGCATCACTAAGGCTGGTTGCCCTTGGTGGAGTGTAGCACTGTGGACATGGGCTTTTTAAAAAATCTGAAAAGTGGTTTCATAATGTGACAGTTTGTAAAAGAGATTTTCACTTGCCCAAAAAAAAGAGCAGTTTGTGTGCATTCAAATTGGCAAAGAAATTTCGTTTTGTGACTATTGTGAAAAGAAATGTAGTAATATATTTAAATACAATAACAGATTTTTTTTTTAGTTTTTTTCAGGTATTGCTGAAGAACAGTGAACAAAATTTAAGATGCCTACAAAATCTCGAGTTCAAAAAACGCTAAAAAAAAAACTATATTTGAAGACAACTGGAGGACCAAAGTTAGTAGAAGATGCTGATGTTGGGAAAAAGAAAAAATCTTCTGGTAAGCAAAAAAAACAATTCCTAAACAAAATATTTAAAACAAAGAAAAATGTACAAAATGTCTGTTCTCGGAAAAATGTAACAAAACATAGAGAACAGCAAAAAATTGAGAATTTAGTTAATGCAAATATACCTTCTGCAATTGAAAAGTTTAACATAAACAGAAAAACAGCATTTAAAGAGATACGTAGAAAAATGTTTCAGAGAAGAGTTATGTCCAATTTGATAAAGGATATAAAGAAATATAAGCAAAAGGCTAAATATTACAAGAGAAAAAAAGAAATTGAAGCCATTGCAGCAAAAGCATTAGAATTAAAAAGGAAACTATTCATATTAATTTTGAATAGGATGCGTACATTAGATAAAATGGTTAATGTACTGAAATCACAAAGCAAAAGCAAAAGAGTAGTGAACAGAACAAACTTTTGTAAAGTGTTTTTAGGAAAGTGGATGCATAGTTCAAGTAGTGAACCTTTTTTTAATGAAGAGAGCTATTTTCAAAGTAATAGTTTGCTGCATGCAGTTGACACCAGAGGTCGTTCATACGAAGTAAAAAATGGTTGCATAATGGAGAAGGAGATAATGGTTCCAAGAGATGAGGTACAAGTGATGGCAGATGAGGCAATGGGGAGACGTCCTAAAGCCCCAGTGTACACTTGGAATTGTAGTAGTATTTGCACTGTGCGTCAGGAATCTATTGACAGATTTCGAGAGTTTCTAAGAGAATATAGTAAAAAAAGTGTAAAACAAAAGATTAAGGTGCTTCAAAGTCTGGATCCATGCAGAGTGAGAGAGAATACTGGTTTGCAGGGTCATTCTCTTGCTTGTCTATCTAGAAAAGTGTGCAATAGTGTTTTCCATCATTTTAGGATGCTGGCTGTTCATCATACTGAAATGAGAAAGTTTGTGAGACGGTTGTATTTTGCCAAAAGTCCAGCAATAAAGTTAAATGAATTGAATAGGGCTCTGTTCCGAGGAACGGTATCAGATGTAGAGAAGGTTGTTGATGAAATTCAGTTTTGTTACTTTGGTCCTGAACAAAACAGTGCAGAGAAGGACACAGTAAATGAGGAAGAAGTGGAAGAGAATGTAGAACCCTCTGTAAGTAACACATTTAATGATCACATAACAAAATTTGCAATAGTCTCTAATGAAAGACCAAATTTTACTTGTATTTGTTGCCGCAGAACTCATTATAGAAAACAAACTAGGAATGTTGATCTCTACAGAAAGAGTGAAAATGAAGATAATTATAAGTGGAAGGATTTTGCCACATATATATTTCTAGAAAATTGTTTTGAATTGGGTGAAGATCAGCGTATTTGTAAATACTGTTATAACAAGTTAGAGGAAAATAGAATGCGGACCAGAGCTGTACATAATAATTTAGAATTGGATGCTATTCCTGCTGAACTTTCTGAATTAAATACACATGAGTCTATACTCATTCAATGTGTTCATCCGTTCCAGACCATAGTACGTATGGAGCCCAAAACTGGTAAATTACCTCCTTCAGATTTACTGAGAGGTTTAAAAGGTAGAGTGGTGTATTTGCCCTTGGATTTGAAAAAAAATATGGAAACTATTGATGCGGATACTTTGGAAACTGAACCATTAATTATTCTGGTTAATGGTGTACCTACAAAGAATAAGAAGATTTGGCAGGAGCTGGTAGATGTGCGGAAAGTACAAAGAGCAAATTTGTATTTGAAAAAAAATAACAAATGGTATGAATCAATTTATATAGAAGAAGAAGAAGAAGAAGAAGATTTACAAGGAGACACAGAAACACCAACTGGACAAATTGAAAAAGTGGACAAGTCAAAGGAAGAAGAAATTTATGAACATTTTAGCATACATCCTCTCCATTCGAAAGAAGTTATGGGAGACAATATTGATCTCTTTCAGATGAAGAAAGCAAAAGGAAATCCCGTGAGTGTATGGGAGGAGAGCTTGGAAGCTCGATGTTTTCCCCAGCTGTTTCCTAAAGGAAAAGGAGGACGATACGATGAACGTCCAGAACAGATTCCAGCTTCAGAGTATCGAACTACAAGACTATATGCTGAAGATCCCAGATTTCGACAAAGTATTCCTTATTTGTTCCATCTTTTATTTGAAAGCGACTTGTCTGCACTGTCTTATGCAGTAAATCACATTTTAAAAAGTGGAGTACATTTACAAAATGTGTCTGCTAAGGATTTTATGGAGAAAGTGCAGCACCGAGATGATCATTTGGAAACACAACTGATCAATCTGATGGCTTGTCAGCGTGGGACAAATGAATATTGGTACCGACGCCATGGTGAACTAAAATGCATGTTACGCAATTTAGGAACACCAACATGGTTCCTTACCCTAAGCTGTGCCGAGTACGCTTGGGATGATTTACTGGATTTTCTACGAGAGGCCAATTCAAACATTAAAAACATCGAATACAAGACAGCAGGAGAACTGTGCTCATTGGATCCGGTTAATGTTTGCAGATATTTCAATCATAGATTTGAGGCTATGATGTCCTTCATCTGCAATAAAAAAAATCCACCCCTTGGAGAAGTAGTGGATTTCTTTTGGAGAAAAGAGTACCAGGCAAGAGGTGCTCCTCATATTCATATGCTGCTGTGGATCAAGGATGCCCCAAAGTTTGGAACAGATACTGATGAAGCAGTGTTATCTTACATTGAAGAATATGCAACATGTGCTATACCAAAAAGCACAGAAGAGAACAAGTTAAAGGAGCAAGTTCTACGTTTCCAAAGTCATCGGTGTGGAAAATACTGTCGACGGAAATACAAGAGCAAAGAAAAATACTACACTAAATGTCGATTTGGATTTCCTAGACCTGTTCTTTCAAATGGAAGAGTCAACAGTTTTATGTCAGCTGTGAGACATACTATCACAAGAAAATCACCTAAGAATACCTACAACCTTAAAAGAAAAGAAGAATCTAAAAATATAAATGACTACAACCCAGTCATTTTATCCATGTGGAACGCTAACATGGATATACAGTATGTTGCTGACAATTCCATTGCTGTTGCTCGATATGTAACGTCTTACATTACGAAATCAGAAAAAACAGAATTGAAGGAAATGTGGGAAGAGATTTCTCACGAGAAGACTGTCAGTAAGAAGCTGTACAGTTTCAGTTTGAAGATGTTATCGCATCGAGAAATTGGATCCTACGAATGTTCAGATAGGTTATCTTCTGCAAGTCTCTACTCGAAGTCAAGAAGAATAATTTGGGCAAGTTTAGGCCTTGCAGCAATGAGAAATCGGGTACTGAAATCTGTTGGAGAAATTGAATATTTGGCTGAGAATGACCCAGAAAGTACAGATATATTGAAAACAAACATGTTGGACACATATTATCCCAAGAGAAGTCATCATCTGGAGAACATGTGTCTCTATGAAGTGTTACAGAACTACATTTATTCACGGAAAGCTGCAGAAGACATCAACAGTGGAAAATATAAAGTTGTTGGTGAAGAAGGATGTTTGGTGAAGCAAACCAAAGGAAGTTTGATAAATCACCGGAAGCTGAGTTGCGACACTACCGACAAGAAAGAATTTTACTACTTGGCTCTTTTACAGTTGTTTAAACCATGGCGTACAGAGGATGAACTACTGGGAGAATTCCAGAGCTATGAAGATTCTTTTAATGCTTGTAAAGACAGCATACAATGCAGTACATTCTCAACTTATCTGCAAATGTTAAATGAAGAAATTGAACAGGAAACTACAATTGCAGCAGAAATAGCTAGAGACAGTTCTCAGGACAGCCAAAGTTCAGGAACATACAGTCAAGATCCCCTAGGACAACCAATCGTTGAAAATGAAGCATCAATAGCCATGAATGAAGTGGAAACGGCTATGAATCAAGGTCAAGAAGAATTTATAGACTTAGAAAATTTGGAAAGACAACTGAATCAAGAGCAGCAACAAATTTATGAAGAGATCAAAAACAAAATTGATCACGGATTTCTACATATCAAAAAAGAGTGCTCATGCACATCATTTCATCCAATCAGGATGTATGTAAGCGGACAAGCTGGCACTGGAAAAAGTTTCCTAATTAAAGTCATCAGAAGCTACCTAAAGCAAAAAACGGATTCTACTTTGTCTTGTGTGGTTACTGCTCCAACTGGGTTAGCAGCATATAACATAAAAGGAATCACCTTACATCGTTTGCTAATGTTACCAGTGGAGCATGAGAACAAAATACAATTCAACAAGCTAACTGGAGAAGCATCCTTGGAAGTTTCAAGAGTATTGAAGAAGATGCAAGTTCTCATTATTGATGAGGTGAGCATGGTATCAAACTTAATGCTTGCCTTTGTGCATTTAAGAATGCAGCAAATTTTGAAGACAGACTATGACGTGTTATTTGGTGGAAAACACGTCATAGTTTTTGGGGATCTTTTGCAACTTACTCCAGTTAAAGGACAACCAGTGTTTAATACTGTGACACATGAAGACACGAAGAAGTCATTGGGAAGCATTGGAAATACAAATATTTGGTCCTTCTTTGAGTACAAGGAACTTACAACTAATATGAGGCAAGCAAACGATGAAGAATATGGAAGTATTCTGAAAGATATCAGGATTGGAATACTCACAGAAGTTGGGAAAAAAGCATTACAGAGTCGGCTGCTACATAATTTATTTCCAAAGGAAGAAATAGTTGCAGAGAAAATATACAAGAATATTGCAGAAAACAAAAGTGTCATCTGCTTAATGCCAACTCTACGTGAATGCTCAATATTTAATGAGGAGCTTTTGAAATTGGAAAAGGAAGACATCAGGAAATTGGAAGCAGTGGACAAAATTGAGGATGGAAGAATTACTGTCACAGTAACAGGCAAACTGAAAAATAAATTGGACTCACTAGAGAAGAACATCTCCAAAACAGCAGGATTAGAAAAAAATCTATATGTTTGCATGAACTGTAGAGTGTTTTTAAGGAGAAATTTGGATGTTGAGAAAGGCTTAGTGAATGGAGCAATGGGAAGAGTTGTGGGTTTTATTAATTATCAGAAAAAAGAAGGAATTGAATGTTTAAAAATAAAATTTGATCAGATAGAAGAAGTTAAAGATATTTGTCGTTGTACAGTTCGTTTTATGCTTGTGAAAGACTTATATGTACGTAGGAAGCAGTTTCCGTTTTCTCTAGCATATGCTGTAACTATTCACAAGTCTCAAGGATTGACTGTAGATTGTGCATTTGTGAACATTGGTTCAACTGTGTTCAAAGAAGGTATGGCATATGTAGCTTTGTCACGAGTCAAAACATTATCAGGTTTATTCATGATAGACTTTGATGACTCAAAAGTTAGTGCTGATACAAACTGTGTAAAGGAGTATAATAGATTAAGAAGAAGCTATGCTCCTCATTTAGGTCAGTATCCTGTGTTGGAGAAACGTGTAGTTTCTCGTAAAAGGAGAAATGAGAATATCTGTAATGAAGATATAGAGAAGAGGAAAAAAAAGAGGAGTGATGTAATTGCAAGCAAAAAGAAAAAGGAAAATGAAGAACAGGTTGTAGGATGTCATTTTGAAAATAGCTCTGGTGTCAACTGCTATGCAAATGTAGTGCTGAATGTTGCATTTTATCTGGAAAGTTTGCAAGAGCAGATAATAGTAAATCAGGGAAAAAGATTCTGTTCAGAGCTGAGTCTCCTTTTTCAAAAGCTGAGTAAAGATAAAACTCAAATAGAAAGTGCTACTGACATTAGAAAACTTTTAGATGTATGTTCAGGACGAACACAGTTTTCTCAAAATGAACAGCAAGATGCACACGAATTTTTGATGTATTTTCTTCAGGTAGTGGAAGAAGAAGGAGTTCCCATTGACATTTTTTTTGGTCTCTCTTATAAATGGGAACATAGTTGTGATAATTGTTATAATATATGTGGCTCTATTGTTGATAATGAAAGGTTTATTTATTTGACATTGCCAGAGAGTAAAACAGTCACTTTTGCAAAATTAGTTAAAGATGCTAATCATAGCATGAAATGTGGTGAGTGTAATTCTGACATGTTATCAACATTAATTTTAAGGGAATACGGACAGTATGTAATTTTAATGATGCAACGATGTAGAGCTGATGGATCAAAATTGGATACTTTAATAAAGAAGTTTACAGGACAGCAATTATCAATTTCAGGAAAAACTTTTGTAACTGTTGCAATAATTTTCCATGATGGACCTACTGTTACTTCTGGACATTACACAGTTTATCTAAAATGTGAAAAAGGCTGGACACTGTGTAATGATTCCCAATTGATTTTCAAACAACGTTTGCCTTTTGATTTAGCAAATTCCTATCTAATCTTCCTGAAACCTAAATTTTAGAGAGACTTGGCAAGATCTGGACAAAATAATTTTACCATTTTACTGGATTACCATTGCAATTTTGTAGAAAAAATATTTTTAAAATTATCATTTGGCCTAAAGGAAAGATAACCAATTGTAATGTGGACTTTTTTAATTTTTAATGCAATTTTGAAAAACCAATAATTTAGAGATAATCGGTAACTTCTGCACATTTTAAATTTTGGAATGCTATTGAACTGCCATTGGAAATTTTTTTCAAAAATGATTTAAAAAATTACTATTTGGCCATGTGGAAAAGTAAGCAATTCTATTGTGGACTAAATAAATTATTCAAAAAATTTTCGTGAACCAAAATGTTACAGAGAATCGGTGAGATCTGGACAGATTAAACTTTAGAATTTTAATGGATTTCCCTTGGAAATTTATTCCAGGAAAAAAAAAAAAATACTATTTGGCCTAAAGGAAATAAAATCAGATGTATTTTGGAGTTATTTGAGATATAATATTGTGATTATACTTCTCAAACAAACATATCAGACGGTATTTTAAAGAAAAAAGTATTGTTTTTAGATGATATTTTTTTAGAATAATATGCATTTCTGTAATGATAAGTTTAAGTGAGAAGAGATTCTGGGCTTTTTTAATACAATCTTTGTGATTGTTAATTTTTTTTGCCCGCTGTAAAATGATGAATGCAATTGCTTTCACAATTAATAGTGAAATGCAATATATTCTGAAAACAGCAAAAATAAGGCAAAAATATTTTTTGGTAAAAAATGTAAATATGTGTACTGTATTATAAAATGGTTTAAAAATATTAATACTTTTTTCTTTATTTTCAGATCGATATAGAACATTTTCGGAAACTACAACCATTTTTATAACTATTTTTAAAAAAAACAAATGAATAAATATTTTTTTGAGTGAGTATGGTAAGTCAATAATAAAAATTGTAGTCTCTCAAGGACTTTGTAATGTGATAAATGATTTTTAGTGTTTTTTTTAAAAAATAAAAAAAAGGTACGCTTACCGTACGCGTACGGTAAAAAAAAAAAAAAAAAAGATTTTAAAAACAAGTAAAAAAAAGATGGAAGATAAGGTTGGCTCTTAAAAGAACCGTTGTGTTCATGCAGGGACAGAGGAAAGGAAGCATGGGAAAATTATTCATAGCTACAAATGTGCTGATCTATTTTGTTGTTCACTAGGGAAACACTGGTCTCCCTATGACAAATTAGACCTTTACAAAATGTGCAATGAATATCAACCTTCCGAAATCGAAGGTTCATTTCCAGAGGGCCAGCAAAAGGAGATTCTCCCCCCACAGATGAAGGGCTCACCTGACCTGCAGAAGAAGGAGTAAGCCCTGCAGGTGATGGTCCAGGCTGAGCTGCTGTGGATGTACTGGCTCGTCTTTCTGAAGAGTTACCTCCAAAAAGATGACCATGTGTCCTTCTGTGTACATCCTGGAGGTGTCTCTTCATGGTGTGATTCCCAAAGGAATACTTCCTGTTAGGATTACCTCTAGAAAGTACACGCTTACACAGCTTGCAAGTAACTAAGGGTGCATTCACCTTTTGCTGGCCTTCTGGAAAAGTAAAATAATCCCAAACATAAGAAGGCTTTACTTTCCTCGCTCTCTGCCTCAAGACAGTGCTGCTGGTGCTAGCCTCACTCTCAGAAGAGCTCTGCTGTTCTGCCATCGTATCCCAAAGACAAACCAGCTCCTTCTCCCAAGGGATCACAAGCAGAAATGAGGGGAATGGGTGTGGTGTAGGAGAGTTCTAGAACTGAAAGTACTTTCAACCAATCAAAAGTTGTGTTTCATGATCACATGACCTACCGTACGCTTACGGTACGCTTACGGTGCGCTTACGGCAAAAAGTACGCATGCGCGTAAAAAAGACACGCGCTTGCGCGCATGCGCATAACAGTCACTCCCCGGCACTTCCGCGTAACGTGCGCGTGTGGCGTAAGCGCGCACGCGACCCACGCGCAGTACGCGCGGCTACGCAAAGTACGTAACTATACGCAAGCAGCGTAGATAGATTACGGGCGTTGCGTAAACCGTATGCTTACCGTGAGCTTACGGTACGCGTACTATAAAAAAAAAATAAAAAAAAAAAAAAAAAAAAAAATCTGGAAATAAATTTTACATGTTTATTTTAAAAAATTTATATAAAATAAATATTTAATGATTTTAAAAATTTAAGCATAGTCTTTATAAAAGGTAAGAAAATTCAATTAAAAATATGTTTGAAAAAAATGAAGAATAAAAAAAAAAAATAGCATTTAAAAAACCTTGCAAATTCACTGAAAAAACCATGGGTTTCACACACGTTATAGTTAGGAATTAGCATTTAAAAAACCTTAGAAATTCACTGAAAAAACCATAGGTTTCACACATGTTATAGTTAGCTGGACATTTTACTCGTAAAAAACCAATGAAATTGCCCCGTTATAGTTAGTTCAGCTAACTATAACTCGCGCGCCCGCAATGCACTGCTGATGACGTCACATATTACATCACTCATGACATGGTCAGTGACATCACTCATGACATCACTGATGACATCTCAAATGACATCACTGATGACATCACTGATGACATCATCCTTGTGATAGAGTGGCAGACCTCCTCTCACCTTAATATAAGCTTTGATACACACATTCAAAAATAGAGACTAAAATTTTCAAAACAATGGACATACCAATACCAGTTACAACAACCTCTTCAGTAATTCTAAGATCAACATACACATCCACTCATTCACCAACAGTCCTATACAGTCACTCATACATGTACTCACTCATCATATGTACTCATACACCTATACATCCTGTTACATAATGCCACTCATCCATAGAGTTACTCACACACATAGTCACTCATGCTAATAAAGAATCAAACATACATTCACCTGCATATACAGTTATACACACACCACCACACTTACTTCTACGGAAACTTACACATACTTAGTCTTTTAAACAATCACTTATAGAAACACATACTTATTCATACAGGAACTCTTTCAATCTCTCCCTCTCACATATACTCACATATATACACCAATAGTCACATATACTAGTTTAAAACATATGTAGTTACTCATAAAGACACTATTGAGACAGTCATTCACTCACTAACACACCAATACACACACGCATCCACCCATGCAGTCCTGCACACATGCTCTGTTCAACACATACAAACAGTGAGTCACTCATTCATGCACCTATGCACTACGTCATACCCCCCACCGAACCATGCAGACACTCAGACTAATACTCAAAAAAACCAACTAATAACCTATATAGACACCCATGTAGCTACTCACCAACCCATGCAGCCACTTATACACAAAGTGAAAAAATGATACAGATATTTACATATTTAAATATTACTCACTAAGCCATGTATTCACTATGATACACTTAATCAGTCAGTTACACAATCAATTTTTCAAAAAGAAATCATCCATTTAGACAGTAATATACCCATTTATTCTTCTATCAACCTTGAGATATACATATATAAAACATATTTAATTTTCAGCAAAACACACATTCACTGGATGATGTCATCAGTGATGTCATCAGTGATGTCATTTGAGATGTCATCAGTGATGTCATGAGTGATGTCACTGACCATGTCATGAGTGATGTAATATGTGACGTCATCAGCAGTGCATTGCGGGCGCGCGAGTTATAGTTAGCTGAACTAACTATAACGGGGCAATTTCATTGGTTTTTTACGAGTAAAATGTCCAGCTAACTATAACATGTGTGAAACCTATGGTTTTTTCACTGAATATATATATATATATATATATATATATATATATATATATATATATATATATATTTATATATATATATATATATATATGTATATTACATACTGGCAGCCGCCAGTGGGTAGTTATAGTTAGGACCTATTTTCCATAGGAAATCCGCAACATTCTATTTGGAATAATGTTGGCCCCGATTGATGAATCTTCGCGAAATTTTACAAACTTTTGGCCAGCTCCGATCTGCTCCTATCCTGAAAATTTCACGGTGATTCGTCAAGCGGGGGCTGAGAAAAAAGGGGTATGTTGACGCAGCTACAGCCCGAACTGCTGAACGGAATTACACCAAATTTGGCAAAGAGGTAGTCCTCAGTTCAGACTCGTGCCCTTTGCTTAAATTGTGTAAATCCGTTCAGTAGTTCCTGGGAAAATTAGAGTTAAAAAGATAGATATATCTGGGTGGAGCCTAACCACACATCTCATTTTGAGTGACTTCTCAAATCCTCTTCTATTTCATTAAAAAATTCTGACATGCAGACTGAAACATGCACTTTCAATACCAGCAGCAGACTTCCCTGGTGAGCAGCAGCTTTACTACAGTGATCTAATAAGCAACTAGAGTGCTAACATTCTGAATTTATGGCAAATGTGTGACACATCTGAATGCCGTCTTGATGGAATCAAAGTAAAAAACTGAAAGTATTTCCTACTGAGGAGACTGCAGTAAATGAGGAAATTAGGAAACTTCATAACAAATAAATCTCCCAAGATGGCCACCAGAGACAAAAGAGCCCAAATGCAGCACAAATATCACCCAGATGTAGCCCACATGTAGCCCAATGACAGAAGTGTGCAAAACACTTATTTTTTGTGTATTTGCAGATTTATGTAGTGCAGACTTGGCAGGTATTGGAGTGCTTTACATGAGCATTGGTTACCTCACACAAGATCAAATTCATTTTGGTTGTAGACATGGGGAGATTAAGTGATTTGACCAGAATCACAGAATGTTGAGCTGAAGCAGAAACTCCAAACTGGTTCCCCAGTTGCAAAGTCTGCAGCTCTGGAAGTAACACCATATCCTCTCCCCTAGCTTCAACATTTAATCAAGTGGTCAACTGGATAAAAAAACATAAAGATTACAAATAATTTAAAAGTTCTTTGTCGCAATTTGAAAACTCAGAAAATGTGTCCTCATTATAGTTTTTTAGAGCACTAACCATAATTTTGATGCAAATAAGACCATCTCATATATGTAATTTCTAAAGGAAATACTCTAGGTATTACAGTTTTGATTACATCAAGATGACGTCAGGCGTTCCACACTTCTGTAATAAATATAGAATGTTAGCAATCTAGTTGTTCATTTGGATACTGTTGAGAGGCAGAGGCCAGGGGCACGGACTCTGAAAATTGAAGGCAGGTAGGAGAGTGCAGAGGCAACAATTGGACCACACTGGGCAGGCAGGAAGGGCAGTAGCAGCACAACAGACTATGGAGGGCAGTGGAAAGGGGGGCAGGGGCAACAAACCAACAATACAGGACTGGCAAGAGAGGCTGTGGCAATATAATAGACCATTGTGGGCAGAAGGAAGAGGCAGGGGTAGTACAACCATACATGCCAACAGACCCGTTTCAGCCAGGGAACGTCCAATGTTTTTAAGCTCAAATGTGCTTTATTTGATCTATCTCCTGTCTACAATCTCCTCTTTTTCAATGTAACTCAAAGGGGAAAATCAATACCCCAGTTTTTTTTCAAAATCTCCCTCTTACCAAGTTCAAAATGTTCGCAAGTATGGTACATTGGATCATGGTAGGCAGGAGGAATTGGGGTAGGGACATGGACTCGGATAACAGAGGACAGGAGGGACATGGAGAGGTGCACCAAACTTACCCTACAGGGCAGGCATCAGGGTTTGCAGTAGCACAATACATCACACAGGGCATGCAGGACGGGAGTGCAGCATAACAATCCATAGAAAGCAATAGGGAGGGGACAGGACCATGCACATGACAACAGAGAACAGAGGGGAAAGAGGCAATGGTAGCTAGCTGACCATAATGGACAGACAGGAGAGAAAGCTGCAGCATAACAGACCATAAAGGGCAGGAGGGGCGGATCAGGGGCATTACAATGGAACAGACAAGCCAGGAGGGAGGGAATAGGGGTCTGCACATGGAAACAGAGGGCTGGGGACAAGGGGGCAGGGCAGGAGCAGCAAGATGACCATGGAAGTCAGGCAGGATGGGCACTAGAAACAAGACACACCATGGAGAGCAACAATGAGACTATGATGGCATACACACAGACCATGGAGGGAAGGTGGGAGGGGGTCAGGAGCAGATAGCTGACCACACAGGGAAGGTAGGAGGGGCCATGGCAGCACAGAAGACCATGCTTGGCAAGCGGAAGGGTTAGTGGCAGCACAATGGCTATGATGGGCAAGAAGGAGGGTGCAGGGGCATGCACAAAGGACCATGGAGGATAGAAGGGAGGGTCAGGACCTGGGCACAGACAAGAGAGTTCAGGGGAAGGGGCCTCACAACAGACCGCACGGAGCAGGCAGGAGGGGCAGTTGCAGCACAACAGACCAGGGAGGGCAGAAGGGTGTGACAGTAAAAATGGACCATGAAGGACAGGAGGAAGGGGATAGGGGCATGGCATGTGGACAGGCAGGGCGGAGGTGGCAGGGATAGGTTACAGTCATCTGACAATGCAAGGCAGGTGGGAGGGGAGTGGCAGCTCAACAGAACACTCAGAGTAGATAGGAGTGGCAGGTCCATGGAACATGGTGGGCAAAAAGGATGGAGCAGGGGCATGCACAAAGACATCGGAGGGCAGGGGGAAGGAGAATGGGGGCAGCAAGCTAAGCACAGAGGCTAAGCAGGAGGTCAATGATGGGCCATAGAATTGGGCAATGGAGGGCAGGAGGAGTGGACTGGTACATCATGCTAAATGGAGGGCAGTGGCAGCACATCAGACCATGCATGGCAGGAGGGAGGAGGCTAGTCCATGGATTCAGACAGCAGAAGATAGAGAGGAGGTGGATGGGGCAGCAAGCTAACTGTTCAGAGAAGGTGGGTATTAGGAGCGTTATTGTTTTTATAATGTGTGTCTGTGTGAACTACTTAAAATATGAACAAGTATGCAGCATACTCTCACTTTTGTTCAAGAAGAAGAGGACGTTTGTGACTGTGACTCCAGGCTCACTTGGCAGAAACACCCCCTGACCCTCCATTTCCATCGCAAAATGTAATGCCCGTGAAAAGGGTAGGTGGACGCAGTGTTATATAGAACATAGTCCTGAGAGCACGATTGAAAATGAAAACTAGATATAGTATATGGTATAAACTATGCACCAAAAAGTGTGATATAAGATGAACCGGGGCGTGAAATATATTATGCAATATATTGTGCGCAATGACAGATTTATTGGAGAGCGCGAGATAGCACAGGCACTAGCGCATGCTATGCGATATGCACCTTGGAGTGTAATATGCACAGGGCAGTGTTGTGTAACCAAACTAGTCTCTAAAGTTGTAATATAAAATATTTGCTGGGGAGTGTAACGTTGCATATGCACTGTGACAAAGATATGGATCCCAGATTGTAATATGTATGAACGGTGATGGATCAAACCCAGATCTGTTGACTGGGTGTGAGTGTTTGATTGATTCTGATGCTCCGTCCATCACCACCCCCTTTTGTACTGCTTTATGCGTTAGAACATAGGCATAGGTGAAGGCACGTTTGATGGGGCAATATAACCCGTGCGAAGGCAAGTGTGGCATGACATATTCACGGGGTGGTGTTACAGTGCACATGGGCTAGAGAGTGTCATAGCATATGCACTAGCTGGTGGAATACAACACAGAGGTGTGAGGCACTCGGCGGGCACTGGTGAGTGTAACACAGCATTGGGCTCAGCTAGGAGCACGCTGTGACTCTCAAGTGAGGTTCGTCTTCTTTCCAGAGAGTAAAATAAAAAGTATTACACATCCGGCGGTGGATGTGTGTTTTGTTAACCGTGAGGGGGGTTTCTTGCATAGTTTGAACTAATTTTTGTCAAATCCCCTTTGAATGGCTTGGTGTGCGTGTGTATTAAATGTGCCCGTCAATAGCTACCCATGTTTGTATAAATAAACGACAAGGGTGTCTACTTGGAGAGTACCCACTGGCGGGGGTGCCGGGATTAGGCACAGTAGGGCGTCAGACACGTCAGAGCTTCACTAGGGTGAAATTACATTCCACGTGGATTCATTGTATGCATAGTCACCTTTTAATGAATATCACGCAAATCATCATGGTGATAGGTACATACGGTTTGTCCAGCATGTCCTAGGTGTTTCTATACATATATTTTTTTTTTAAACAATAAAAAACAAAGGCCGGCCCTGGGGGATGGGGTCCCCGGGACCATAAGTGGCCTGAGGAGGGGGGAAAACGCAGCCCCCCTCCTAAAGATTTTCTTTTTTAAAAAGGCCATGACCCGGGGGTTGGGATCCCCGGGGCCGATTAAGGCCTTGGGAGGGCCAAACCGATTAAGGCCTTGGGAGGGCCAAATTTATTTGTTTCAACAAAAAAAATTAGGTTGCAGGCCCTGGGGATGGGGTCCCCAGGGCCAATAAATTAGAAAAAGAAGGGGGGCCACACAGCCCTCCTTCTTAAAAAAATAAAATAAATAAAAGACCGGCATCGCGCCGTAGGTCACGCCCCCTCCTTGCAGCACTCTGCAAACGCGCCCCCTGGCCAGTTGTAAGTTGGGGAATTAATTCCCCTTCAATACTGAGGGTCCCTGAGGGCCAACTAGCCCAACAGGTATCTCCAGTATGTGTCAGGGAGCTGTGTTGCAGACAGGTGTCCTGAGGCCATGCCCCTTTATACAGCTCTATGCAATGCAGCTCTGTGGCGCTTACTGGAGGTACCTAGTGGGCTAGTTTGACCCTAGGGACCCTTAGGATTCAAGGGGACTTAATCTCTCAGCTTAGAACAGCCACAGGGCGCGTTTACACAGTGGTGAAGGGAGGGGATGGGTCCTGAGGTGACATGTGCACCTGTGGCGCGTTTTAAGTTGGGGAAATAATTCCCTTTCAATCCTGAGGGACCCTGGGGGCCAACTAGCCCACCAGGTGCTTCCAGTAAGCGCCACTGCTCTGCGTTGCAGAGAGGTGGTGCAGGCCATGACCCTTTTTACACCTCTCTGCAATGGCGCTTACTGGACGTACCTAGTGGGCTATTTTGCCCCTAGGGACACTCAGGATTCAAGGGGACTTAATCTCCCAACTTAAAAAATGACCACAGGGCGTGTTTACACAGTGGGGAAGGGAGGGGATGGGGCCTAAGGTGACGTGTGCAAACACGCCCTATGGCGCGTTTTAAGTTGGGGAAATAATTCCCCTTCAATCCTGAGGACCCCTGGGGGCTAACTAGCCCACCAGGTGCTTCCAGTAAGCACCACTGAGCTGCGTTGCAGAGAGGTGGTCCAGGCCGTGCCACTTTTTACACCTCTCTGCAACGCAGCTCTGTGGCGCTTACTGGAGGTACCTAGTGGGCTAGTTGGACCCTAGGGACCCTCAGGATTCAAATGAACTTAATCAACCAACTAAAAACGGCCACAGGGCGTGTTTACACAGTGGTGAAGGGAGGGGACGGGGCCTGAATTAACGTGTGCAAACAAGCCCTGTAGTGCGTTTTAAGTTAGGGAAATAATTCCCCTTCAATCCTGAGGGACCCTGGGGGCCATCTAGCCCACCAGGTGCTTCCAGTAAGCGCCACTGCGCTGCGTTGCAGAGAGGTGGTCTAGGCCGTGCCCCTTTTTACATCTCTCTGCAACGCAGCTCTGTGGCGCTTACTGGAGTTACCTAGTGGTCTAGTTGGACCCTAGGGACCCTCAGGATTCAAGGGGACTTAATCTCCCAACTTAAAATGGACACAGGGCATGTTTACACAGTGGGGAAGGGAGGGGATGGGGCCTGAGGTGACGTGTGCAAACACGCCTTGTGGCGCGTTTTAAGAGGTAGTTTTAATCCCTGCCCTATTATATACTAGGGGCTTACAGAGGAGGTCATGTTAATCACAGGGGGACCCCAACGCATAGTGTTCCCTAGTGTATGTATGTGTTTTCACTGTATTCTGAGTGTCTTTTAACATAGCACTGGCTCAAGGACTGGTTAGTCAGACTCAGGGGCATATGGATCAAGCGAATTTTTAGTCGCAAACGCTGCGATTCGCAAAATACAGCATTTGCGAATAAAAATTTGCAAAACGGGATGTATTAGGCAAATTCCCAACGCAAATTTAAGGAATCGCTAATTTAGCGATTTCTTAAGTTTGCGTAAGCATTTAAGAAATCGCAAATTGCGATTTCTTAACCCCTTCAGTGCCCGCCCCTTTCCCCGCCCTGTGCCGGCCGTTGCATTAGCGGGCGGGGTCTATGACGAGCTGGACTCGTCATGGGTACAGCGCAACCGCGGCCCATGACGAGTCCAGCTCGTCATGGGCACTGAAGGGGTTAAATGAAATGTAACACTCACCAAAGGATTGCGATTAATCCTTAAGAAATCGCAAATTACCACCAACTACTAGTTGGTGTTAATTTGCGATTTCTTTTAAAAATGCACGTTTTGTAATTTTACAAAGTGCCACGTGACATGTATGTGCGCCATATGACCACACATGCTAATTTCAGGGGTGTATCAGGGTGTCATCTTGACACCCTTGCACCTTTGAAATTATTCTCAAATTGCGATTAGCAAATTGCGATTCGCAATTTGAGAATTACTTCCCATACATTCCTATGGGTCTTCTGGCCCATAGGAATGAATGGGCAAGTATTCCTTAATTGCGATTTCGCAATTTGCTAATCGCAATTAAGGAATTTTAAGAAATCGCAAAAAGATTGCAATTTTTTAAATACATCCCATTTTGCAATTCTCAAATAGCGATTCCTTAAAAATCGCTATTTGAGAATCGCAAATGGTGATGTTGATACATATGCCCCTTAGTTACCACCAGTATCCGTCTGAAAAAGTTGCGGGTACAGGATGATTTTGTACCAAGGTTTCTTTCTGCTCTTCTGTTTGTTCTTTCTGCACGTTATCCTTCTTCCTGCACTTCTCTTCATCTTTGAGGACTTCTATTGCTTCTTTCTGCATTTCTTTTTTTTCTTTCTGTGCGTTTTTTCTTCTTTCTTCACATGTCCTATCTCTGTAGGCATAGTTAGAAATTAGCATTTAAAAAACCTTTGAAATTCACTGAAAAAAAAATAGGTTTCAGGCACGTTATAGTAAGGAATTAGCATTTAAAAAACCTTAGAAATTCACTGAAATAACCATAGGTTACAGGGGCGTTATAGTTAGCTGGACTTTTCACTCGTACAAAACCATTGAAATTCCCCCGTTATATTTGGTTCAGCTAACTATAACTCGCGCGCCCGCAATGCACTGCTGATGACGTCACCTATTACATCACTCATGACATGGTAAGTGACATCACTCATGACATCACTGATGACATCTCAAATAACATCACTGATGACATCACTGATGACATCATCCTTGTGATAGAGTGGCAGACCTCCTCTCACCCTAATATAACCTTTGATACATACATTCAAAAATAGAAACTAACATTTTCAAAACAATGGACATACCAATACCAGTTACAACAACCTATTCAGTAATTCTAAGATCCAAATACACATCTACTCATTCACCAACAGTCCTATACAGTCACTCATATATGTACTCACTCATCATATGTACTCATACACCTATACATACTGTTACACAACGCCACTCATGCATAGAGTTACTCACACACATAGTCACTCATGCTAATAAACAATCAAACATCCATTTACTTGCATATACAGTTATACACACACCACCACACTCACTTTTACAGAAACTTACACATACTAAGGGCCCGATTCACAGAACTAACTTAAGACAAAATCCTAAACTTACTACCATTTTGGTATTCACAGAAGGCACTTACTCATTTTGGTATTCACAGAAGGCACTTACTCATTTCGGTATTCACAGAAGTTAGGAGTCCTAACTTTAGAACTCCTAAATGCCTTCTGTGAATACCGAAAGCCTTAAAATTAGGATGTTTCGCAGTTTAGTAGTAGTATAGTTAGGACTCCTAACTTTAGGACTCCTAAATGCCTTCTGTGAATACCGAAAGTCTTAAAATTAGGATTTTTCTTAATTTAGTAGTCCTAAGTTTAGACTTAGGACTACTAAATTGAGAAAAATCCTAATTTTAAGACTTTCGGTATTCACAGAAGGCATTTAGGAGTCCTAAACTTAGGAGTCCTAACTATACTACTACTAAACTGCGAAAAATCCTAATTTTAAGGCTTTCGGTATTCACAGAAGGCATTTAGGAGTCCTAAACTTAGGAGTCCTAAACTTAGGAGTCCTAAACTTAGGACTACTAAATTGAGAAAAATCCTAATTTTAAGACTTTCGGTATTCACAGAAGGCATTTAGGAGTCCTAAAGTTAGGAGTCCTAACTATACTACTACTAAACTGCGAAAAATCCTAATTTTAAGGCTTTCGGTATTCACAGAAGGCATTTAGGAGTCCTAAAGTTAGGACTCCTAACTTCTGTGAATACCGAAATGAGTAAGTGCCTTCTGTGAATACCAAAATGAGTAAGTGCCTTCTGTGAATACCAAAATGGTAGTAAGTTTAGGATTTTGTCTTAAGTTAGTTCTGTGAATCGGGCCCTTTGTCTTTTAAACAATCACTTATAGAAACACATACTTATTCATACAGGAACTCTTTCAATCTCTCACTCTCACATATACTCACTTATATACACCAATAGTCACATATACTAGTTTAAAACATATGTAGTTACTCATAAAGACACTATTGAGACAGTCATTCACTCACTAACACACCCATGCACACACTTATCCACCCATACAGTCCTGCACACATGCTGTCTTCAACACATACAAACAGTGAGTTAGGATTTTGTCTTAAGTTTGTCTTAAGACACACTTCAGACAGACTTAAGACAGACTTAAGACAGACTTAAGACAAACTTAAGACAAACTTAAGACAAACTTAAGACAGACTTAAGACAGACTTAAGACAAATTCCTAACTTAAGTCTGTCTTAAGTCTGTCTTAAGTTTGTCTTAAGTCTGTCTTAAGTCTGTCTTAAGTCTGTCTTAAGTTTGTCTTAGGACAAACTTAAGACAAAATCCTAACTTCTGTGAATACCAAAAGTAGTAAGTTTAGGATTTTGTCTTAAGTTAGTTCTGTGAACCGGGCCCATAGATGTTGGAGTGGGGAACGTGAAGTGTTTCTCAGCATTGAAAACTGTGAACACGCACTAAGCGGTTCTCTCCTTTGTCAGGGTATTAACTTACACGGGGCCTGTGATGGTTCCACAACAAACTTATCCTGCCACCTGCACGGTTCACCGGCAACAGTGATTAATCCAATCTTTGGTCAACTTTCAAATGGGAGCTACATTATGTTGAATGATCGCAGCTGCTGTGGCATGCTGCCAGGTATCCCATATCTAGTAATGGTTATATCCAGGGTCACGTGCTGTATGCAAGTCTTGTTTCCACAAATTGACATAGTCAGGGAGTCGCCTTTATGGCCTTGACTGACTATCTCTTCTATACGAATTGATACTCTAAGCAGAATGAAAGCAGTTCTTTTGCAAAAAACTGTGCCTTTGACCTCTGCCAAAGAAACCTATGATATCCAAGTCGCAAGGCGATACATACCCTTTTGTATACAAACTGCCCTGTGCATTTCTCAGAAATGTTAGGTCGTATCTTAAACATGTCTGATACGAGCGGTATTGTACATGTATTTGAGAACGTGTGTGCAGGACTGTTAGCACCTTTTCAAGCAGTCCTGGGAATTTTTCCAAACTTTGTGCACTGTGTTTGGCGGACTGCCGCTCCTTTTAGCACTCGTTGCAGGGATACTATTTTTGCTCCTACTGCTACGATATGGCAAGCCAAATCACCAGTGACACCCAGTTTACCATGGAAAGAAATCTATTGGAGTGTCATGAGCGCATCGTCCAAATTCTGGGATTACCTAGTCTACAAGAATTAAACACCACTTAGTTTCTGTCATTCAGACCAATTTGGCAAGATTGCACCTTAACTGTTCTAAGCTGCCTGCTATGCGGTGAAGAATGCGTGCTGGACATTTGTCTGACACTCCCATCAGTCATGCCTACGGATATCTATACTCTGCTGGACCCGATAACGGCCCATGCTATGTGTTGTCCCCAGCGGCTACCAATCCTGATGGTGGCATTCATTGAGATCACACAGATGCAACATGCTACTGCTGAGGTACAAGAGGAGACACCAGGCGCGCAGGTAACATCCAATCCAGACATTGCTGATGCTTCCAATGCTGAAAGCGATAGTTCGCATCTATGTGCTGTTGATCTTCTACACGAGGTATTCCAACTCTCACCCACAACGGTAGAGGACTTGTTGTCTACAGGATTAGAACATTTTATGTTTCCTTGTCCCCACACACTGACTTTTGATTCAAGCTCAGTGTTCCGGAGAGACTCTGAATTTGGTCTTCATTCTATTTCACACATAATACTGACTTTGGAACATTTTCTATGAGTATTTTTTTTTTTTTACCCGTCCCAAAATTGTATTTTTTTTATTTTTTGGCACAGTAATCTGCTTATAGTAGAACTATTCCTAGAAAATAGAATTCTTTGATAAATACTTCCAGGGACAGTATGCCACCTTGTCATGAATAACAATTTGACTTATGTAACCTGATATGAAATGGTTTCGGCCCCTTTTTTTTTTCTTCTGTATTTACGAGCCATTTCATCACATGTATATATTTTGGTTCATTCATTTAGCATTCCAATGTGATCCTATGCTGAGAATGGAACATTGCCTTTAATATGTACAACACTTTATGCGTAGCAAATGGTTTTGTAAATATATTTTTAGAACATATGTTTTAGATATGTTTTTAGCTTGTTTTAGCAAACCCATATGATACTCTGTTTTAGGATGTGTTTAGACCATTTAGGATTTAGTAACGTCATTCATACGAAACTGGAGGGGTGTTGTGTGCAGATTTAGATTCCGTATATAGGTTTCCCGATTTATGCCCTTATATAGGTACAGTTCACATTGCCCTTATTTGGACATAGAAATCCGGCCCTTACTTAGACAATTTCCGTACAAACCAAATACAGGCATGGCCACCTACATCCGTCCATCCACGTCACAACGAATTCTTGGAAAACCAGACCCTTAAACCTTTAGAAATTTCCCTCAGCTTGAATATTGATTTCTTCAAGAACTCATTAAGTATGCATGAACATCTATTCCTTAGGGGTTCATTCATGATGTTCCTCTGCCTGACTGTCAATACTGGCATTCCTAGACACCTTCAAGGTATAAATATACCAGCACTTGCCCTAGGCAAATTGCGGTTCCTGGAGGATTCGATCCAACCCAGACTACGCGGTTCGCCACGGCAAGTTCGGAAGGAGATCGAGTTACAGCCTAATGCACTAACCTGACGCTGCCATCCTCTTTGCAGAGAATCCAGCTCCAGTGCTCTCTGACTTCCCTTGCAGGGGGTTAGACTATTGAGTCCAGAAAAGAGATTCCAACCTCTCTCATTCTCAGGTATGGAGCTGACTAGAACTTAGAGAAACTTTTGGAAACTCTTGGCTAAACTAAAATATAGCAAGCTATACTTTAGAAACAGCACCTACTTCAAACCTCGTACTGCACTTAGGTTAGGTACACTGGGGTAGAACAATTTAGAAAACATCGGATGAGTATCATATTCTAGCATTATGTTATTTATGTATGTATTTTGATTAATATATGTCATAGCTACAAACCATGCTATTGCAGTATTATTTTATCTTACTGCTAACCTCTTACATATTGAACTTTGCAGTCTGGCTACGATTGTAGCAATTCATATCTCTTGCATGAGAAATAAGACTGTTCAATAAACCCTTTTATTGAAATGCCTGTCTCTCTATTTCTGTGCAACTCTGTAGAAACGAAGCATGCACGATTGACTGAGTGAAACTGTTATCTCTTGTTTCCACGATTCTGAGACTGTTCCGATTCTAAAGGGAAACAAAGTTGTCATGTTTATGCGGTTTTCAGAGACTAATCCCTTCTTGTGTATTCGAGAAGTTTCTAGTGACCTCTGAGTTAGCTGGCACACACAAGTAATTAAGTTTAATATACTTGATAGAGACATACTGACCTTAGTCCTATGTCAAACCTATAGTGTATGTTATTCCAATGCACAGAGCCTATCAGGGATATAGGAACTACACTACAACTTGTCTAGCCTAGCGCCACTTTGGAATTCACTAGGCGCGCTGGAATGTCTTCAAGACAGGCTTGCTTTACCACTCAGAGAAACAGGGGTGAAAGTATGGGGTGAGTTAGTGGAAGGGGCCACACTAATCTCATGAGAACAACTTAGAGATAGAGTGGCAGCGGGTCTCTCAAAGTTTAAATACATCCAGCTGCAGAGCTGGGTCCAAGCACAGCAAAGTCTGAAAAATGTGATAGGCTGGGGCAATACTCTAGAACAACAGCTAGTTGATAGGCCAGAGTGGAGGAGGGAGGTTTCTTACTGGTATTGGGCAGTCGAGGAGGCCGTGGATGGTGATTTTAAACTTGCAGACAAAATACGGAGTGAACATCTTCCAAATCAACAGCGTGAGCAACTGTGGAAGATTTCATTCAGGACTCATTTCAGCATAGTAAGACCTGCTTGGTTGAGGAGAAACCATCTATTCACTGTCCACAGGGCCTATCTTTCCCCCTTAAAGCTGTCTACATTTTCAAATGGGTCCCAGGTTAGCTGCAAGAAGTGTGGTCTGGTTGAAGCTTCAGATGTACACATCTTTAAAGATTGCCTGGCTATCGCTCTGTTTTGGGAAGAAGTTTGGAGGTCAGTGGAGGGCATTTTGGGAGTGCCAATCCAAATAGACATAGCCCTAATAATTTTTGGACTTAGCAACCAAGTCACTGGGTCTGCTAAATCTCTCTTATTTTATGCCATTTTGTTAGCTAGGAGGCAAATATGTAAGCGTTGGATTGAACTCTCCCCCTCTTGCATTCTGACTGGCTGACGTCTATGGTTGAGATATCCAAGATGGACCTGTCCAGAGGTTGTAGCGTAAAAAAGACTGCCTTCTGGGACTTGCTGTCGAAATAGGTCAGGGCTTGACCAGTATGGAGATACATCAGGTCCTATGATTATGCCCCCTTGGCACTCTTCAGGCCCCTTTGGGCACCCCCTTACATATATGCCAACAAAGGTGTCCATCAGGCTCTTGTAGGCTTAGCAGAAGAGTAACCTCTTCCCCTCTTTTCCAGGGGTGATAACATTTATGTCTGTCAATGTACCTATAAGCTGAAAGCACTGTGAGTCTCCAACTTAACACCTATTTCTCTTGGCTTTCTAAGTACTGGTACGGACAGCTTGTTTGTTTAAAAGAGATCTGAGGTGAATGAGGACAAAAATAAATTTTTAAAAAAAAGAGACTGAGAAAGGGTTGAAAAAACCTGACCATTTAGAAACTAAATAAGAACAAAAAATGAAACAATGGTTATGATTTGCTAACTAAATCAGTATCACTGAAGGCATAGTGGGAAAGGTTGCCTATAATGGTTCTTCTGTACTGAGAGTGGCATACCATTCTAGTGCTTTAGACTTCAGATTTTGCCTGACAACACCTTTCAAGTAAATTGCCTTAAAAATTAGAGGACAAAAAAGAGATTTCACTGGCACTTTAATAACAGTTTATCTAAGTATATATATATATATTACCTACTGGCGGTCGCGAGTAGGTAGTTATAGTTAGGACCTAGTTTCCATAGGAAAAGTGTTTTTTGATTTGCCAATATCTTTGGCGCTGTTTTATGAACCTTCACGAAATTTTCAAAACTAATGGGGCGGACCGGTCTGCTCCTGTCCTGCAAGTTTTGGGGTGATTCATTAAATGGGGGACGAGACAAAAGAGGGCCCCAAAACACATTTTCACCATGTTAATTTCAATTTGAATTTTGAAACAGCTTACAGCCCGAACTGCTGAACGGAATTACACCAAATTTGGCTAAAAGGTAGGTCTTGGTCTATAAAGTGTGGTTTTTTTAAAATTGTGTGAATCCGTTCAGTAGTATCTAAGAAATTCAAAAATAAAAAAATATCGATAGCTGGGTGCAGCCTAATCACGCATCTCATCGTGAGATCTGATTGGCTGTCAGTACTCCAAACCAGGAAGTGTTGGCAGCCATCTTGTGACTCGGTAACCGAGTCACAAGAAAACAGTGGAAAAAAGATATTAAACAAGAAAAGGGGGCAGGGTAAAAGCTTTATTATTTTCATCGGCAGAATTCGCGCTGGGTGGCGAATCCTGTAGAGAAAACTTTAAAAAACTATCTGTAAGTCCCTGGGTGGGCCAGGTCCCAGGGGCTATGTGTAGTAAATTAGCGGGGGCGGCGGGGGCCCCCACAGTCCAGTGACTACCACCTCCCAGGGGCACTGTTTAATTATATGTGGGGGCCTCATGGGTCCCCCAAGTCCTGGGGACCACCACCGCCTCAGGGCTTAATTAAAAAAAATAAAGTGTGCGGGGGCTGCTGCCCCCCACACTGCCCCGGGGACCACCACCTCCCCGGGGCACTAATTATTTGAATGCTGGGGTCTGTTGCGGACTCCCGGCCCCGGGAATCACCACCTCCTTGGGGTTTTAAAAATGCAGGGAGGGGGGCCACGCTGCCCCCCTCCTGGAGCCCTCGATGGCCCTGGGGACTGCCAACCCCCAGGGCCGGCTCCTGCTATGTCCCGGGGTGCCCACACCCTGGATATTGCTGTTTGCTATGGCAGGGTGGGAGCATGTCTTCCGCCCTGCAATAGAAAACCCTGCTTTGCTTCGTTTAAGCGAGACCAGGAAAACCTCCTCTCGCTTTAACGAAGCAAAGCAGGATTTCTTTTGAGCAAGGGAAGCTGCATGTCAGCAGCTCCCCTTGCTCAAAAGCAATGCCGGCTCCTGCAGGAGGCGGGGAGCCGGCATGGGCCCGTGGGGGCATTGGGGTTCCCCCCACAGTCCCCAACGCAAACGGCTGGCCCCAGGGGATGGGGTCCCCAGGGCCAGGAGTGAACCGGGAGTGGGCTACGCTGCCCCCTCCCTTTAGTTAAAAAAAGAAGAACGGCTGGGCCCCGGGAAATGGGGTCCCAAGGGGTGAAATGAGGTCCCCAGGGGCAAAATCAGCCTGTGGAGGGGCCACGCAGCCCACCTCCTTAAAAAGGTATAATTTTAATAATTGCCAAGTCCCAGGGGATGGGTTCCCCGGCCCAATAGTAGCCCAGGGAAGGGGGGCACCGTGACCCCCTTCCCTGTAAATATTTTAAAAAAGAAGAGGCCATGCCCCTGGGGATGGTGTCGCCAGGGCCAAAAGTGGCCCAGGGAAGGGGGGCCATGCGACCCCTTCCCTTTAAATATGTATAAAAAAAAGGAGGCCATGCCCCGGGAGATGGGGTCGTGCTGCCCCCTGGGTGTTTTTTTTTTAAAAGGGGTCAGGCTCTGGGCCCAGGGCCCCAAGCACATTAAAAGAAGGGGGGCACAAAGCTCCCTTTCTATATAAAAAGGCATCTCGCTGGATGCCACGTCCCCTCCCTGTACCACTCTGCAAATGCGCCTCCTGGGGCCTTCTGAGTAGGGGGATTAAGTCCCCTTGAATACAGAGGGTCCCTGGGGGCCAACTAGCCCACCAGGTACCTCCAATAAGCACCACACCGCTGGATTGGAGAGAGGTGGTCCGAGGCTATGTCCCTTTTACACCACTCTGCAAAGCGCCTCTTGGTGCACTGCTATGAGGTC
Organism: Triturus cristatus; assembly: GCF_964204655.1. Lineage (NCBI taxonomy): Eukaryota > Metazoa > Chordata > Amphibia > Caudata > Salamandridae > Triturus > Triturus cristatus. The sequence goes on from NC_140588.1 coordinate 722,607,632, forward strand.
CTCTTGTGTCCTGAGGACCTCAGGACACAAGTGGACTTCATCCCCGAGCAGCAGAGCCCCAGGAGGCAAGTTTGCAGAGTTGTGTGAAAAGGGGGCGTGGCCTAGGACCACCTCTCTGCAATCAAGCTGTGTGGAACTTATTGGAGGTATCTGGTGGGATAGTTGTTCCCCAGGGACCCTCAGGAGGCAAGGGGACTTCAGCCCCAACCAAGAGTGCGCCAGGAGGTGTGTTTGCTGAGTGATGGAGAAAGGGGGCGTGACCTGTGTTCACTCTTAGCAATCCCACTATCTGAGGCTTACTGGAGGTGTCTGGTAGGCTAGGCAGTCCCTAACGACCCTCAGCAGTGAAGGAAACTCCAATACCCATCTAAGAGCGCACCAGAGAGCGCGTTTGCAGACTGGTGGGCAAAGGGGGCATGGTAAATTTTGAGAACTTACCATTGCTGCTGTATGGGACTTACTGGAGGTAATAGGAGGGGTAGGTGGCCAATAAGGTTGTCCTTGGGGGCCAACTACCCCTCCCTTACCTCCAGTAAATCCCACACAGTGGTATTGCTAAGAGGTCTTCAGAGGCTACGCCCCCTTTCCCCAGCACTCTGCAAATGCGCCTCCTGGCACACTATGGGTTGAGGTATGAAGTCCACTTTACTTCTGAGGGTCTTTAGGGGACAAGGCGCCCTCCTGGTACCACCTGTAAGTCCTTTGCAGTAGAATTCCTGAGCACTGGTCAGAGGCCAAGCCCCCTTTCTCCACCACTCTGCTAACACGACTAGTAGTTATTGAAGCATTTGCAATGTAATATGTTTTGCATTTGGGAGTGTTAGAGCTATTGGCGTTGTAAATGCAAAAGATGTGCACTAATGTTTTTTGGAGTGGAATGAATGTAAGTTGTGTGTAGTGGAATTATGTGGTATGTTGTGCAGTGAAATTATGTGGATAGAAAATATGTGGCTATTTAGTGTATAGAAATTATGTAGAGTGGGATTATGTGTTAAAGTGAGTAATTATATGGTATGATAGTCTGTGTTGTGGAGTGGTAACCTCAGGTTTAGTCTTCCTCATCTCTATAGAAGTTAAACTATACACTCAAAGAGAGAAAAAAAAGAAGGAACCTCTGAGGAGCACTTTTGGACCAAGTCAGAGGTATGAGCAAGGCCACTGGAATTATGCAACTGTTTGGCTGCACTGATTTTTGCATAATTATCAATTTTCCGCATTTGCCGCATAAGCCATTATCTGCTGTATAATCTGCAGACTTGAACAAAAAAATCTTGTTTCTACCTCAAAGATCTCAAACATTACCAAAAATGCAGTGACAAATAGACACACCATGGTGGAAGGTCCTTTGCAAAGCTGGAATGGTCAACTGTTACTTATTGCTTAATGTGGGTGTTAAATTGGTACTAATGGTGCACAAATCACTCTTGCTTCTTTCTGCGCTTCTCTTGCCTCTTTCTGTGCTTCTCTTGCCTCTGTCTGCACCTCACTTCCCTTCTTCTGTCCCCTTCATGCCTGTTTCTGCACCTCACGTGACTCTTTCTGCACTTCTCATGCCTCTTTGTGCACTTCTCTTGCTTCTTTCTGCATCTCACTTGCATTTTTGTACCTCTCTTGCCTCTTTCTGCACATTGCTTGCCTCTTTCTGTACCTCTCTTACCTCTTTCTGCACTTCTCCTGCCTATTTCTACACTTCTCTAGCCTCTTTCTGCACTTTTCTTCCCTCTTTCTGCACTTCATTTGCTTCTTTCTGTACTTCTCTTGCTTCTATCTGCACTTCTCTTGCCTCTTTCTGCACTTCTCTTGCCTCTTTCGGCACACTTATTACTCTTTCTGCGCTTCTTATTTTTTTCTGCACTTCGCTTGCCTATTTCTGTACGTATCTTGTCTCTTTCTGTACCTCACTTGCCTCTTACTGCAGTTCTCTTGCCTCTATCTGTACCTCTCTCTCTTCTTTCTGCTTTTCTCTTGCCTCTTTCTGCACTTCTCTTCCTTCGTTCTGTGCTTCTTTTGGCTCTTTTTGCACTTCTCTTGCTTCTGTCTGCACCTCTCTTGGATCTTTTTGCACCTTATTTGCCTCTTTCTCTACCTCTCTTGCCTCTTTCTGCACCTCACTTGTCTCTCTCTGCACTTATTTTGCCTCTTTCTGCACTTCTCTTGCCTCTTTCTACACTTCTCTTGCCTCTTCATGTAACTATTTTGCCTCTTTCTGAACATCAATTGCCTCTTTCTGCAATTCTCTTGCCTCTAGCTGCACCTCACTCTTTTCTTTCTGCATCTCTCTTGCCTCTGTCTGCATTTCTCTTTCTCTTTTCTGCACCTCACTCTCTTCTTTCTGCACATCTCTTGCCTATTTCTGCACCTTATTTGCCTGTTTCTGTACCTCTCTTTCCTCTTTCTGCACCTCACTTGCCTCTTGCTGCACTCCTTTTGCCTCTTTCTGCACTTCTCTTGCCTCCCTGCACTTCTCTTGCTTCTTTTGGCACTTCTCTTGGCTCTTTCTGTACTTCTATTTCCGCTTTCTTCACTTCTCTTTCTTGTTTCTGTACTTCTCTTGCCTCTTCTTGCACTTCTCCTCCCTCCTTTTTACTTCTCTTTCTGCACTTCTCTTTCCTCTTTCTGTACTTCTCTTGCCTTTTTCTGTACTTCTTTTGCCTCTTTCTGCACTTTTATTGCTTCTTCCTGCACTTCTCTTGGCTCTTTCTGCACTTCTATTTGCTCTTTCTGTGATTCTCTTGCTTCTTTCTGCACCTCTCTTGCCTCTTTCTGCACCTCACTTGCCTCTTTCTGTAACTCACTTGCCTCTTCCTGCACCTCACTTGCCTCATCCTGCACTTCTCTTGCCTCTTTCTGCAGTTCTCTTGTCTCTTTCTGTACCTCTACTGCCTCTTTCTGTACCTCACTTGTCGCTGTTTGCACTTCTCTTGTTTCTTTCTGCATCTCTCTTGCCTATTTCTGAACCTCACTTTCCTCTATCTGCACTTTCTTACCCCTTTTTGCATTTCTTGTGCCTCTTTCTCCACTTCTCTTGCCTCTTTCTGCTCAAGTCTTGCTTTTTTCTGCACATCTCTTGCCTTTTTGTGTGCATCTCTTGCATGTTTCTGCATTTCTTTTTCCTCATTCTCCACTTCTCTTGCATGTTTCTGCATGCATCTCGTGCCTGTTTCTGCATTTATTGTGCCTCATTCTCCACTTCTCTTGCATGTTTCTGCACTTCTCTTGCCTCTTTCTGTACAATTATTACTCTTTCTGCACCTCTGTTGCTTCTTTCTGCATTTCTCTTGCCTCTTTCTGCACCCCTGTTGCTTCATTCTGCACGTTCCAGGCTTCTTTCTGCATATGTCTTGCTTCTTTCTGCACCCCTGCTGTCTCTTTCTGCGCTCATCTTCCCTCTCTCTCGCCACTTTTCTTGCCTGTTTCTGCATCTCAGTTGCCTCTTTCTACACTTTTCTTACTTCTTTCTACACCTCTGTTGCTTCTATCAGCAATTCTATTGTCTCTTGCTGTAGTTCTCTTGCCTGTTTCTGCACCCCTATTGCCCCTTTCTGCACCCATCTTCCCTCTTTTTGCAAATCTAGCCTCTTTCTTTACCTCTGTTGCTTCTTTCAGCACTTCTCTTGACTCTTTCTGCACCCTTTGTGTCTCTTTCAGCACCTCTGTTGCTTCTTTCAGCACTTCTCTTCCTTCTTTCTGCATCCCTCCTCCCTCTTTCTGTATCCCTCTTGCCTCTTCTGCACCTCTCCTATCTATTTAGGCACCTTGCCTCTTTTTGCACCACTGTTGGTCGTTTCTGCACTTCTCTTGCTTCTTTCTGTACCTCTTTTGCAAATTTCTGCATCCCTCATGCCACTTTCTGCACCCCTCTTCCCTATTTCTCCATCTCTATTCCTTCTTTCTGCACTTTTCTTGCTTCACTTCTCTTGCTTCTTTCTGTACCTCTTGTGCAAATTTCTGTATCCCTCTTACCTCTTTCTGCACCCGTGTTCCCTCTTTCTGCACCTTACTTGCCTGTTTGTGCACCTCTCTTGCCTCTTTCTGCACCTCTGTTGCTTCTTCCGCCCTTCTCTTGCCTCTTTCTGTACCCCTCCTGCCTCTTTAAGCACATCTGTTGCTTCTTTATGCACTTCTCTTGCTTTTTTCTATACCCCTCTTGCCGCTCTCTGTAGCCCTTATGCCTCTTTGTGGACCTCTCTTGACTCTTTCTTCACCTCTTTTGCCTTTTTCTGCAGTTCTCTTTACTCTTTCTGCACCTCTGTTGGTTCTTTCTGCACTGCGCTTGCTTCTTTTTGCACCTCTGTTATACATTTCTGCATCCTCTTGCCTCTTTCTGTTCCCCTCTTCCCTCTTTCTGCACAGCTCTTACCTCTGTCTGCACACCTGTTACCTCTTTCTGCACCCCTTCTACCTGTTTCTGCAACTCTCTTGCCTCTTCCTGCAGTTCTCTTGCCTTCTTCTGCACATCACTTGGCTCTTTCTGCATTTCTCTTGTTTCTTTCTGCACTCTTCTTCCTTTTTCTGCACATCTCTTACCTCTTTGTGCACGTCTCTTGCCTCATTCTGCACATCTCTTGGTTCTTTCTGCACTGCTCTTGCCACTTTCTTCACCCCTCTTGCCTCTTTGTGCACCGCTTTTACTTCTTTCTGCACTTCTCTCTCCTCTTTCTGCACCCCTCTTGACTCTTTCTGCAACTTTCTTGCTTCTTTCTGCACTTGTATTGCCTCTTCCTGCACCTCTCTTGCTTCTTTCTGCACCCCTGTTGTCTCTTTCTGCACCCCTCTTGTCTCTTTCTGCACTCATCTTCCCTGTCTCTGCACCTCTCCCGCTTCTTTCTGCAATTCTCTTGCCTCGGTCTGCACCTCTCTTGCTTCTTTCTGCACCCTTCTTCTTTTTTCTGCACATCTCTTGCCTCTTTCTGCACCCCTCTTGCCTCTTTCTACACCTCTTGTTGCTTCTTTCTGCACTTGTCTCTCCTCTTTCTGTACCCCTCTTGCCTCTTTTTGCACCTCTGTTGGTTCTTTCTGCACTTTCCTTGCTTCTTTGGTTCCCCATGCCGTGTATTGTCAAAGGCCGTGCATGGCATGTAGTTGGCATTAGGTATGATAATAAAATATTACTTCACATTAACAAAACCATAGAAATTCACTGAAAAAACAAAAAAAATCAAATGAAGGAATAGTTATGTATGGTACTTCCCCATGCCGTGTATTTTCAAAGGCCGTGCATGTCATGTAGTTGGCATTAGGTATGATAATAAAATATTACTTCACATTAACAAAACCATGGAAATTCACTGAAAAAACAAAAAACTCAAATGAAGGAATAGTTAAGTATGGTACTATTATCTTACTTTGCATTAAAGCAAGCCTTAGAAAATCACTGAAAAAACCCCCAAAGTTTAAAGGAACATTATAGTTAGGTGTAAATATCCGTTAAAACATACCATTATAAACTGACAAAGCCATTGAAATTCACCCTTTATAGTTATGGCATGTAACTATTACTCATGCCCTAAAGTAAATATTATTCACACCCCTGTAATGCAGTGTTGTCATCAATCATGTCATTTCAGATGTTGCTTTGATTTAATCAAAGATGTCACAGAACATCACATGAGTAATGTAATACGTGAGGTCAAAGTCAAAGTATGGTGGACAGCTATCAAAACTGATGGCTGCCATCCACAAAGCTATTTGTACCTTGACAGGAAGTTCCTGTCAAGGTACAGATAATTCTATTGGGCCAGCAGTGGAAGCCATAACATCCTCTGCCACCCTGATGGACAGAGTACCTACCCTCTGCCAATTTATCGCTCAATTTCTAAGTTTGAAGGTAGAAATCATAACAGGGATAAGGGTTGAAAAATATTTGCATGAGGAGCAGACTTCAGTAGCTTTTAAATGAAAGTTTCCTGCATGGAGCTTTTCCCATCCAAACCAACGACTTCACAGAGACCTCGCCCAATGGCTATTCAACTTCGACAGGACTTCACCGGATACAGCCTGCAACCATGGCCCATTTCATCATATTAACATTATTTTGATCATAAGATCATAAAAAAAAAACACTTGGCCCTATTCAGGGACAAGTCAGAATTCTGGTAGACCCTTTGACCTGGATGACTTGTTTGGTTTATCCAACCTAGGTCCATCTTGGTCAGTATGACATTGCACCTAGGTCCCGGTCAACCACAAACAGTGATTTCTGCTTGACTGTCTCTTCCCACTTTTTGCCCTAAACAATTTTTTAAATCCTATCTGTGATTCCCCATATTAGATTTTCATTCTTTTTGATTTCTTTTTAAATTCAAATGTTCTCTACTTTAAACAATTTTTTGTGGGATTTTTATTGTGTTGTGTTTTAATTGTGTAATTGTTTTGGTACTGCTAAACACTATACACACTTATCATTAGGTTTTAGTCTTTTTGCTCTGTGCAATAGCTACGAGAGGTTGAGCCCTGGCTCATTTATTGAACTTTTATATACGACGTGAGATGACTTTGGATCTACTGCTTGGGAAGTATTCAAATCCTCCCTAACTAATAACCAATTTTCTTACAATTTGTGTTTGTATAACACTCTGTTTCCTTTAGCTGCACACTGGTGCCCTCACTTTCTGTAAATGTGTGTTTGGTTGAATAGGTTAGTCTGTATGCATATGTGTCTGCTCAGTCTATACATGCATAAGCTGCGTTTCTTTATGGGCATGCCTTTTACAGAACATAAAGCAAATGTCATTTGAAGCGCTTGTTTTTGTGGTTCTCTGTTACTCTGTAAAGGGTAAATAACACACAGGAAATCAGCCACACACCATCTGCAGTTAAACGACGCTTTGCAAAAAATAGCATTCATACCCCATGATTAAGCAACAGTGTGAGTAACATGTCTGTGTGAAATATTTTGCAATCTTGCAAAGGTGTTTGCTTTAGCTACTTTTGCTAGAAATTAGGAAATGGAAGTTTGTTGCTAATATTCCTGAATACAAGTGTCTTTAAGCATAGAAAACCTGAAAAATATAAAGTTGTATAGGAAAATACTGCAGACATTCTCCTTCTCGGCTGGGTTCGAATAGAGTGAGTAATATCCCGTAATGCAGTGAAAATTATCTTGCAATGCACAGAAGTTAAAACAAAAGCTTTAATGTTGCTCAAAACTTCGCTAGTGAAGAAAGTCACTTGGGGCCTCATTTATGAAAAGTGACGCATCACTGCGTGAAAACAGTGATGCGCCACTTTTCACTGCGCCCTCCCTGCGACTCCACTGATGCGTCATATTTACAGTATGACGCATCATGTCGCAAGGAGTCACAGATACGTCAGTATTTCTGACGTATCTGTAGGCGCAAAAGTGACGCATCGCTGGAGTGTGTCACAAAAGTGACGCAACTCCAGCAATGTGTCCTTTCACATGGGGCAAGCCCCATGTGAAAGGGCCTGCGTCAGCCCCTCGCATTTTTGGACTGCAGCAGTCCCTCGATGATTAGCTTGTTTACGAAACTCAAAGAGAAACGTTTACTTTAACAACTAGTTTGAGTTACATCAATTTAATTCCATCATAGTTCCTTGCCGACTTGCACACATTACATGACCAGAATAAGTAGGGCAAGGGCCCATGTCATACACATGCAAAGGCAGAGCCGAGCAGGAGACTGTGCAGCACGACATATAATTAAATTACCAATATATAGAATTTCTTTGTATGTAAATCATTCTGAGGTCACTCTGCTGTCTACCAGAGGCGAGTGAGTAGCTAAGCAGATAACGAATCTTACAGCAGACTAACGACCTATAACCCTTAAACCAAGCACTACTATCCTACGAAGCTCCCGCCAGTGTGCAAAGCTCATCTAAAAAAAAGAGTATTACAGAAAGGTTTTCAGTAAAACAGAGTTTGATCCAGGACGTTCCAAGGTATGTTAAGTTCTTTATTTCCTTGAGAAAATTATTTCTGTTGGCATTTCCTGCTGTCTAGCTCTATTTCCCATCTCTGGTATTTTGGATAATAAAATCCACGAACCTCAACATTATTGTGGTATTTGATGTTAAACGTGACAAGAATTGGGTCATGCGTCTCTTTTGAAAAGATGAATGTTAGCTGTGAGTTTGAGAAAAAACAGTTACAGATCTTCGACGGAATGAGTACTTCACCAAATCTATCTATCTATCCTTCATAATATGACATTTACTTTTAACTTGATATTAAGTAGATTTGTTCCGCACTGTTTTGACACAGTTAGCTAAGCTCAAAGGGGCAGATTTACAAGCCATTTGCGTCATTTTTGCACCGCAGTTGCGTCACTTTTTGTGACGCAGCAGCAGCGTAAAAATGCGGCCCATTTAACACGTGACGCATCTAGGGAGATGCGTCACGTTGTAAAGCTCTGCGTCACATTAGCCCTGCGCCAGGTATAATGTATGCAGGGTGGGCGTTCCAACGCAAAAAAGCCTCGTAGAAGTGACGCAGTGAAATCTACAAGATTTCCCTGCGCCACCTCTTGGACGCCACTGCGTCAAATTCTTACGTCTGCTTGAAGCAGGCGTAAGGAGTGACGCAGCACAATGAGGATAGGCATTCCCCTGCATTGTTGGAGTTGCGTCGTGCTTGCGACACAACTCCAGCAATGCGTGACTTTTGCGTCAACAGATGCGTCAGAATTTCTGACGCATCTATCAATCCTAGCGCCATGGTGCGCTGTATTGTAAATAAGCGTTACAACAAACAAATGATGGACGGAATGCTGACAATGCAGACATTCTCCCCCAGTCAAGAGATCTGGGTTAAATCCATCGTTCTTTTGCCCACTACGCCACCCCAGTTCAGACATGGCCATATGCAAATCAGTCTTGACCCTGTGCCTCATGGGAACAGTCCAGCCCGAACTGCCAAGCCATGTCTTCCCTGGACCGGAATCAAGCATCCTAGGACCGGTTTCTGGCTATCAGCCGTCATCAGCCAGGATAGCTTGACTCCAGTGGCGTAGTGAGCACGGGTTCCACGAGTGGGAAGGGTATGCTCAGACGTGAGTCCCGTGCTCTCCATGCCACTGGAATCAAGCTATCCTGGCTGACGAGGGCTGAAAGCCCGAAACCGGTCCTAGGATGCTTGTTTCCAGTTCAGGGAGAACCTGGCTTGGCAGTTCGGGCTGGACTGTACCCATGAGGCACAGGGTCAAGACTGATTTGCATATGGCTTGGTTCAAACTGGAATGGCATGGTGAGCAAAAAAACGATGGATTTAGGCCCAGATCTCTGTACTGGGGTGAATGTATGACATTGTTCTGCATTCTGTCCATCAATTGTTGTTTTTACAATTGTCACCCCGAGTGGGAAGGGTATGCTCAGATGTGAGTCCCGTGCTCTCCATGCCACTGGAATCAAGCTATCCTGGCTGACGAGGGCTGAAAGCCCGAAACCGGTCCTAGGATGCTTGTTTCCAGTCCAGGGAGAACCTGGCTTGGCAGTTCGGGCTGGACTGTACCCATGAGGCACAGGGTCAAGACTGATTTGCATATGGCTTGGTTCAAACTGGAATGGCATGGTGAGCAAAAAAACGATGGATTTAGGCCCAGATCTCTGTACTGGGGTGAATGTATGACATTGTTCTGCATTCTGTCCATCAATTGTTGTTTTTGCAATTGTCACCCCGAGTGGGAAGGGTATGCTCAGACGTGAGTCCCGTGCTCTCCATGCCACTGGAATCAAGCTATCCTGGCTGACGAGGGCTGAAAGCCCGAAACCGGTCCTAGGATGCTTGTTTCCAGTTCAGGGAGAACCTGGCTTGGCAGTTCGGGCTGGACTGTACCCATGAGGCACAGGGTCAAGACTGATTTGCATATGGCTTGGTTCAAACTGGAATGGCATGGTGAGCAAAAAAACGATGGATTTAGGCCCAGATCTCTGTACTGGGGTGAATGTATGACATTGTTCTGCATTCTGTCCATCAATTGTTGTTTTTGTATTTTAAATAAGGCGCATCCATAGTGGCGCAAGGGTTTCTCAAAGTGGCGCAGGGAAAGTGACGCATCTTCACTGATGCGTCACTTTATTGTAAATCTGCCCCAATAAGGCCAGACGTAGGGGAGAGGAGTTGGCCAAACGGCTAGGGCGGTCGACCTCGAATGTGGGGAACCAGGTTCGAGTGTCAGCACTAACGCTGAACATCCTGTGATGCTGGGCAAATCACTTAATCTCCCCGTGCCTAACAAAAATGAATGTGTCCTCATGTAACGCAACTGCTGCTATGTAAAGCACTCAGATACCCTATACCTTCAGGTCAAGTTCGCGCTATATAAAACTATATAAAACTCTGCAAAAAAATTCATTTTAGACCTAGCCCTCTCCGTAGGGTCACCTCCAAAGTTTTTGCTGTTACCTCCCTGTAATATGACATCTCAAATTAATTTTACTGGTCTAATGCCCTTTTTTTTGGCAGGGGAGTAAATAAACCCTCTGTACTTCAAAGACCTTTTCCAGAAGCTACCTCCACCTTCCAGAAGAAGGGTACCAGGGTATAAAAATAGGGCCTTCAGGCCCACTCTTCAGTTGACTAGTAGACCTGTGGAAGGACTCTAGGAGGACTGCCTGCTGCTGTAGCCTTCTGTGGACTGTGTCAGACTGCCGCTGTACCTTTAAGGACAGCTTTGCTGCCTGAAGCTTGCCTTGAACTCAGAGGCCAGCCCTGATGTTGAGCCCTGCCTCTTCACCTGCACCCATGACTACCAGAAGTCACTCCAAGGGTTAGTTGCTGGCCTCCAATTCAGAGCCAAAGGGACATAAAAGGTTCCCACAATCTTGAACCTGCATCTTGATCCAGCCTCAGTGAGTTAGGAACCCACAAGATGTGCCCCATCAGCCCTTACCCCTTTGTTGTGGTGTTAAAAGTGACCAGATGGCAACATTTCAAAAACTTAGGACTTTGGGAACCAGGAGGAGACTGTGACCAACCTGCTCGCCTGTATGCCCAAGGTGCTTTGCCGGTCAGATTCATTTTGCAGCTTCTCCTGCTATGTTCTTCTCTTCAGCAGCAAATCCATTTCAGTGGCTGTTAGAAATTGGGTTTCTGGTTGGCAGAGATATGTACCTTATCCAAGCAGGAACCATAATCCTAGTCAAGGTAAGTCTCAAACTCTCCCTAAATTAACCTGTGCTCAGCCTCTGGTAGCTTGGCACAGGGCAGTAAGGCTTAACTTAAGAGGCAATGTGTAAAGTATTTGTACAACACTTCAAACATTAAAACATTGAAAAGACCAGAAAAAGACTCCACACCAAGTTCAAAAATAGAACTTAGTTTTATACACAAAACAAGACCAAAATGACAAAAAACCAATAAGTAGAAATAGAGAAATTTATTTTTAAAGGATAAATTGTAAACTATCGCGTTGAAGCAAAAAGCACTTAGGTGGGTTATCTAGTGGCGCTGGACCAGGACAAAGTCAAAAGTTCAGGTCAACCACAATGCAGTGAGTGCAGGCCAGATACAGGGACCAAGTTAGGCCTGCTGAACAAAAGTACCTTGATCCAGGTTGCATCGTCGAAGAAGAAGATGCGTGGAGCAGCCAAAGCGATTCTTCGGTGTGAGCCATGCAGTGGAGGAGATGTATCGATTTACTCCACACAACAGCACCGATGTGTCGGTTCTGAGTGTGATGCACTGGTTCCAAATACGATTTGCTGCTACTGCTCCTGCAGCTGAGGATGCATTGATTTGGAGTGCGATGAACCTGTTCAGAATGCGATGTGACGGGTTTGATCCACACAACAATGTCAATGTGCCAGGTCTGATCCACACAACAGAGTCGATGTGCTGGTTCCAGAGAGGATGTGTTACAGGGAGCATTCTGCGGGCAAGGTGGGCTAGGGGGCCCCTTCGCCAAATGTTCGAGGGAGCAATTTAGGGGACAAGGGGGCACCTTAAATTGAGGCGGGGTGTGCAGGAACGCTCACACTAAAATGAAGGAAACAAATATGTGAGCCATGGAAATTAAGCCAAAAGGTTTAACAGATTTATTTAGAAGGCGCAGCTTCAAGAAAAGGGCATTAAAAATACAAAATATTAAATATAGTGACCTCGCATTCTCAGAGAGTAATATAAATTAGAAGGCATTTCTACATTGAAGCATTGAAATCGTTAGAGGAGAGACACATCAGAAAATGCAACATACGATGTGCAGAGTAAAAACCTCAAAGACACATTTATAAATGCATTATGAAAAACATAATTTGAATCAAGGAAAATGTTCCCAGAATGCAAAACACATTTGATCTAAAATGCTGAAAATACTCACTTTTAAACCTAAAAGAAAGCAGCCTTGCAATTATAATATAAGTATTAAACTCTCAATAAGAAAACACCAATTTAGAGACAAAATAGCATACATAGTCTATACAGCAAATATATTGGCAAGTTAAATTACATCTTAAAAACAAAAAACAAGAGCTCTTGGGGAGCACCCACACTCGCCTGCCATCTACCAACAGATGAGTGGGCTAGTCCGACAAGAACCCTGTGTGCTTCCCTTTTATACTCTTTAATGCAGTGGGAAGTGCCTACAGCAACGTCATCTCACGCCAGTCCTACCTACATCAATTACACCACAGTTCGCACATTTATCAGAAGTGTCGTGCCTATCCTACCAAATGCAGAACATAGATTAGGTGAAAGGTTATATTCTCAGACCAAGCGCTCGTCGTAAATTGCATAGGGAAAGCAGAAAATATGTAATGTAAGGAATAAAATATATAGCAATGTCTTGGTTGCCACATCCATCACCCTGTTCTGATGTTCTTGCAGTGGGAACTTCTCTATTCTCATAGCCAGATGTACCCGGGATGTAGTGGGATCTATTTCAACAGGATAGAGAGAGACAGTGAACTTTGCGCCAGTGAACTCTACGCACACGGGTAGGGTGGGGGCTCTATAGTTTGGAGCAGGAGGCCTCGCAGAGAGAAGCTGGCTGTGATTTTTAGTCAGACAGGCTAAGAGCCTGCTGTTCAGAAAAATGGGAGCAGAACTCTGGTCAATTTAAGAAAAGGCCTACAGATTAGGCTGGCAGGGCCTACGTAAGGGCTTCATGCTGGCTAACTGAAAAGGATGGACCAGGGCATTTGTTATATAGTAAAACCGGACCCTCATACTACAGGTGTGGGCAGAACGGGCCTGGGGTACCCTATGGTAAAAATAGACCCTGCCTCATTCCCTCCTCTTGTACATTCTTGAACGCAATCCTTACAGCATACCTTTCAGGCTTTTCAGGTATTTGGTAATTGTAGTGGGCTGCATTTAGTGTAGTCCTATTGTTGTTACTTCTACAACTTCTGTAAGTGCTAAGTTATTCACATTTCCTGTTCTATCCTTGCTCTCCCTATGCTAATTATGCTTTTCTCAGGTATAACACTGTGATCACAATACACTATAAGGAGCGTAGTCATTATAATGGCAGCAATGGGGGGTCAATGCTGCTAGTAGCACCCATGATCATTTTCTCTAATTGTTCTGGAAGTCTTGAGGCTTTGTTCCAATCGTTGGTATGTGTGGCTAGTGTGACTAGTTGGAAGAATGTCTTATTTGTTGCTGTTCTTTTACTCTTTTCAAAGGTTTGCTGAGAAATAATGTAAACAGAAAAGGTAACCGTTGGTGCCTGTATTCAAGTAATTTGAGAGGTTTTCAAGCACATCTATTACTTAGGCACTTTCAAAAATGAAGAAAACAAAGTGATGAAGAAGGTAAAGATGTGTCGTTGTCACAACTTGTAGACTGAGGGGTTGGGGCATTGATGTTCCAGATGTCTTTAGTTGATGTATCGTTGGGGTCCGCTTACAGACTCTTCCTTTCTCTGCTGTGTAGCACGTGCAACCCATCAGGATGAGCTTGGGATACCATTCTGACTTGGAATTTTCAGTGTAACACATGTACTTTCTGTGTGGCTCCTTGCCCCTTGCACAACCCCTCAATCACATGTGAGATGAACGCCAGTCCATTGTCAGAACCCAAAAGCATAGATACTCAAAAGCACGGTGTGAACTCTTTCAGGAGGCATTTGGCAATCGTTTGTACATTGCAGTTCTTGGATCGGTATGCCTCGGTCCATTTGCTAAACATGCACACAATAACCAACACGTACTTGTAGTTTGAGTAGGGGGGTATGTTGATGAAGTCCATTTAATGTGGGGAAATGAAGTGGCCTGGGGCAGTGGAAATACAGCATTAGGAAAACAGTCTGATCTTCCCATCACGTCCTTCAAGTGATGAACCATGAAAAAGACGGGCCATGGGAGCAAGCATTATCCTTGGTAAACATATCTTTCCATCTGGGCCTATCAATATTCCGTCTTCTCTTTGCCTACATCCTCCCCTGTTCCCTTCTTCCTTTTCTTCCTCCCCTTTCAATAATATACTTAGGGTCATAGTACATATCATCATCCCTTAACTTGATATCATGATATCATGTGGAGTAGAAGCAATTTGAACCATTGTGTACTCACAATCAGTTAATGCTATTCCTTTTTTTTTTTTTTTACATCTGCATCAACACATTCTTTACCAATTAATACATAGTCCTTGGAGGAGGTGTGTGCAGCACATTCTACAATTGAAACTTTGGTAGCAACAGGCCTTGCAATAGTTGAGCTATTAATGGTGCATGCTGCGTTTGTTGGCCAGCTGAGGTAAGGAGGGAACTCCAAATGAAGGAAAGAGCCAACAAATTATATTGGCATCCCTATACGACACTTTTAAAAAGAAATCTATTATCTCAAAAGGGAAAGGAAGAATTAAACGTTGTACTATAGCTTGTCCCAACAACAAACATAATTGAAAATCTCTGTCACAGCAACACACTTGGGAATCAAAATACTCATAGTTGTCAAAATGTGCCACCTTTATACCATGAAATCCAATTGCAAACACCCTTAAAGACTGCACCTGTATACTAAAAGACATATTTAAATCTGTAAACACTGTATCCTTAGAACATTATAATATGAAGCACTGTTATTCAATGCACACTATCCTTCTGTATTGGCATATACTCATTACTAATGATCAATACATCTACATAATATAAACACA
The DNA here is from genome assembly GCF_964204655.1 of Triturus cristatus. Classification (NCBI taxonomy): domain Eukaryota; kingdom Metazoa; phylum Chordata; class Amphibia; order Caudata; family Salamandridae; genus Triturus; species Triturus cristatus. The sequence continues at coordinate 722,622,693 of NC_140588.1, forward strand.
ACATTACTACTTTTCCTATTACTCCTATCCTTTGAAGTCCCTGGCAAATTCACTGCATTAGAATGCATTTTAGCACATTCCACCGTACAATGTAATTTGTTACAGCAATATTCTCTCCAACTCAGAAGAACCTAGGAATGAAAAACATTAATATACATACACATTATTTCTTTTAGATACACATATAAAACAGCACTTCTCCCTGCGCCATTCAAATAGTCAAAACCCATCAAGAACGCAATATAGCTAGTGCTATTCTATATATCGATTTGCTTGTGAAGATGGCGGTGTTCCTGTTGCGGCTGACCACTGTCTTCTTCCTCTTTGGACAGTCAATGTAAAGATGATGCCTTCCTCTCGACAATGCAGACAGATGTTGGTGAATAGACCAATACTTTAACAAGTCTTTTTTTTTTTTAAATCTGTGTTCCAGGACTGATAGGTTGGAGCTCAGGGATGATGGGGCCCTTTTCCTTCCGCCTGAATACCTGAGTAGAAAGAAACTTCGCAGCGAGTGCTAATTAATACAAATATATGTCTTCTTTCATAATTTCAATGTCACTGTTAGGTCTAGTTGATGTGATTTATACATATATTAATTGTCCAGTGAGAAGTATATGGGGTGTTAGGTTGTTGTCAGAACATTGTAATATTTGTGAGTGAAAACAGGGCAATTCATAGGCAATAACTATTTTTGCTTTCTCTTATTTATTTATTTATTTCACTCAATTGAGGCGCTTATTTTGCCTATTTTATTTTTGAGCAGTCTGTTCAGGCATTACTGAAAACTGATACTGCTTTAATATCATAATGGACAGCTGTGATCCAAACGTGTGGCAAAATGTATTCTTATTTATATTTTATTTCTAACCAGAGATGAAGAAAACAATAACATTGCTTATCTATGCAACATCCTGAAGACAGGAAATCCAATACACTTCTTGGGGACGCAGGGAAGACCGTGGTCGAACTGCAAAATATATGCAAGCACCTCTAAAGTCTGCAACTGCACTTTTAAAAGGCCTCTTTAAAAGGCCTCTTTAACTCAAACCATATATGGAGGAAACTAACACCCGTCTGTTGAGTTTGGAAGATAACTGGTCTCATACTGTGCAAAGGATCTACGTTCTGGAGAAACGGGTTGATACTGTTCAAGATCTCGCTGCTCAAGTTCCTCATATTCACAAAGAAGTCGATCACCTCAAACAACAGGTCGAGCAGTTAGAAAATCGCAATAGGCGCAACAATCTGCGCATTTATGGCCTGGCTGAGGGACTTGAAGGTTCTGATCCGATATCTTATTTTAAGTCTTTCCTTCCTACACTTCTTGGTTTTTCAGCATCTCCTCCATTAAATATTCAACGTGCACACCGTTTGGGTCAGAGTCCTCATGCTTCATCTTCCTCAGCAAAGCCTAGAGGAGTCATTCTGTACTTCTTAGAATATACTGATCTTCTTAAGGTTTTGCACGCTGACAAACAGAAGGGAAAGATCACTTGGAACGGCTCTAACCTCTTTTTTGCCCAAGATTATGCCAAGGTTACGGCTGATCGACGCAAGAAATTTTTGGATATGAGGCCAGTACTTCGCAGCATGAATGCTCGTTATGGCTTGTTCCATCCCTGTCTGTTCAAAGTAACTTACAATAACAAAACAACCAACTATGAGGACCCTGAGGTGCTTCAAAAATTTCTGAACTCATGTAGTGGAGTCTCTATGGACATCTCTAAGCCATGATCTCATTTGAATGCTTTAGTTCCAATTGCTCATAGTTTGTTTCTTATTTGCCCTCAATTCTGACTTTTCTTTATGTTTCCCATATGTGTATACGTTGGAGTTATGTTGCTTCCCATGTTAAATATTGTTAATTATTGTTCTTATATTCCACTTTAACAGGTTGCGGTTTCTGTGTTCCCTTACTTTCTTCGTTTTTTCGTTCATCCTGGATGATGTCTTGCGTGTGCCCCTCGTCCTGCGATCCCTCATCCGGCGTCTGGCCTCCTTCGTGTGGCTCCACCTACCCCAACATGATTGTTCGTTTGTGGTATGTTTTTTCTATTTTTTGTATGTCATCTCTATTGTTCTTATTCTTGTTCTGTCTCTTTCCTTCCCACTATCTTCGCTCTCTCCCTCTTTTTCTCTTTTCTCCTCTGCTCCATTTATATTTTCGGCTTATCTTTTATGCTTCTTATGTAATTCATTTCTTTCTTTGCTATCTTATGATCGTCTATATGTCTTATTGCTATCTCGCTACAATAACACCTTTTTTCTGTATTTTACTGCATTCTTCATATGTTTTTTGCTTGCATGCATGGCAACTTCTTTAACTAATTGTTTTTGCTAAGTTTATAAAGATTTAAATGTCGTTAAACATTATATCTTGGAATGTTAAAGGTTTGGGTTCTCCTATCAAACGTCAACGAGTTTTGTCACATGTTGCAAATTTAAAAGGAGACATTGCTCTTCTGCAGGAAATCCATATACAGGATACTGAGATAACTAAATTACGGCGAAATTGGGTGGGCCACGTTTTTGCATCTCCGGGCTCAGGAAAACGCAATGGGGTTGCCATTCTTTGCCATAAACGCTTGGAGGTTCATCTCATAAAGCAAGACAATGATTCTGATGGTAGATGGGTTATGACCTCTTTGCTGATTAATAAGGTTCCTCTCACTATTTTTAATGTTTATGCTCCTACCACACACGATAAACTGTTCTGGCCCCAAATTCTTTCTCTTTTAATGCAATGCACTGACTAATATTTGGTTTTTGGTGGGGATTGTAATATGGTTGTAGACCCCTTTATTGACAGGCATGTCAAATAGCCAATCTATTCTAAAAGAACTCATTAACGCTAAGCTTTCTTTTAACAAAGTGTCTACTGACTCTGCAAATCTGTATTTGCTTAAATCTAGTGCTAAATATTACACTGCACAAAACAAATCCGGTAATCTCCTGGCTAAATACCTCAAGGTTAAAAAAGAACGTACCAAAATTGAATCTATCTCATCGTCATCTAATACTGTGCTTCATAGGGACGAGGACATTCTCTTGGAATTTTCCAATTTCTACAAAACATTATACACCCCAGAGTCTCCACCCCTTCTATCTGATATTGATCAGTATTTAGCCTCCATTTCTCCTCCTCCTTCTTCTTTGAACGTGGATTTTTCTTCCCTAGAATCTGATATACAAGCTAAAGATATTCTTAAGGCTATTCAGTCGCTCAAAAAGGGGAAAGCTCCGGGTCCGGACGGCTTTACAATAGAATTCTACACACATTTTTCTAATTTACTTATTCCCAAATTACTTAAATTATTCTTATTCTTTATTGCTTCCCGGAGTTCTGACGGTTCATTTCAAGAGGCTCTAATCTGTCTTCTCCCTAAAGAAGGTAAAGACCATTCCCTATGTAAAAATTATAGACCTATCTCTTTAATTAATTTGGATTATAAAATTTTCGCGAAGATTCTTGCGCTTCGTCTGGATAATATTTTACCCCACTTAATAGGCAAAGAACAATGTGGTTTCATTAAAGGTCGCCACCTCTCGGATAATACTCGTCTCTTTTTCAATGTACTCAGTAAGTCTCATTCCCATCACTCCTCACTAGCAGCCGTGGCTTTGGATGCTGAGAAAGCTTTTGATAGAGTTAACTGGCAGTTTATCTTTTCGACCCTTACCTGGTTTGGTTTCGGCCCTAAATTTCTATCTTATGTTTCATTGCTTTATTCTTTCCCAAAATCATTTATTCTGGCTAATGGATTAGTTTCTTCGTCTTTCCCATTACTCAGAGGAGTCAGACAGGGTTGTCCTCTTTCTCCGCTTTTATTTATCCTGACCCTAGAACCCTTCTTATCTAAAATCCGGATGAACAAGAACATCACCGGTTTTCCATATGGTGGTCAGCAATTAAAAATCTCGGCTTATGCCGATGATATTCTTTTATTTATTTCTAACCCCCAGTCTTCTTTACCGGCCTTCCTCTCAGAAGTCTCTACTTTCTCCTCGGTCTCAGGGTACAAGCTGAATGTAGACAAATGCGAAATTCTTCCATTAAATAAGTATTGTTTCCATGCTGACTTTGTATCTTCCTCCTTTCACTGGAGTCCTGCGAAGATTAAATATTTAGGCCTATGGTTCACTCCATCTATTAAAGATACTGTAGCGCTCAATCTTAAAAATCTTCTGTCAACTTTATCCGACTCTACAGCGCGATGGCACCCCTTGTTTTTATCCTGGTGGGGTAGATTGGATTCTATAAAAATGATGTTGGTTCCTATAATTTTATTTTTCTTGTCCAATCTTCCTGTTAACATTCCCAAATCTTGGTATAAAAAAATATATACTATTCTCTCGCAATTTCTGTGGCAAAAGAAAAAGTCTAGGATGTCTTTTTCCAAGCTCAAACAACCTAAACACTTGGGTGGTGTTAATTTTCCCGACTTTGCATCTTATCATACCTCCTTCTTCCTGAAGAATTCCTCTGCAGTACTATCACAGAATGCAACAGATTTGCTGTCCTTGCCTTTGTGGGTAGAAATTGAATCTCATTTCATTACCCCTTTCTCATTTGATGAATTTCTGTCTTTATCTAACACTCCCAAAAAAATTTCTCTCCCCATTCTTATGCATACGCGTAAAATATTTCATCCTATTATGTTAGATGGTTTAGATGTCCGAAATAGGTTCTTATGTTCTCCGATTTGGTATAACAATCATATTAAGATTAAAAACCGGACTATTTTCTGGAAGGATTGGTTCAATCTTGGTCTTAAGTGGACCCATCAGCTTTTTCTAGGTGATACCTGTATACCCTTCTCTACACTACAATCGTGTTATTCCCTCCCTCCTTCGTATCACCCTAAATATATATTACTGACCCTAGCTGCTCAAAGTTCTTACGATAAACTTATGACTTCTTCTGTGCAGACCACCCCCTCTCCAGTTCCAATCTCATTCTTAACAGGGAACACTTCAGCTTCTCAGATTTATAACAAATTAAGATCCACTGGTCAGTCCCGTAATAAATCTGCAGTTGAGTCTAGTTGGGAGTCTGATTTATCTACGTCCTTTTCCACTTCAACCTGGGATAAAATTTGGATTAAACTTCGGAAATCTTCTAGAGCAGCAAATACCACACAAACACTGTTCTTTTTATATAACAGACTCTTACTCACTCCTGCTAAACTACATCAAATTAATCATCCATCTCCCTCTACCTGTTGGTCATGCCCGGCCCCGGTTGCAGACCTTATGCACATGCTATTTACTTGCCCAGTTATTCATCAATTTTGGTCTAGGGTTTGGCAACATATTAATAAAATATTTCATACGCAAATCCCATTTTCTTTTGTCCATATTTTTCTCGGTAGTGTTGCGGAGGTTTGGTCCTCTTCCACCTCCCTTAATATCCTCATTATTGATTTACTTATTGCTGTTGCCTTTCAACAAATTACCAAATCATGGAAAAATGCCTCAAATGTTTCTTTTCAGGCCTGGTGGTATGGAGTTTGTTATAACCATCGATTAGATAGAGCCTATGTTCACCCGATTACATTAGCCATTAAACGTGACTTACTGTGGCTGCCTGTGACTAACTTCCTAAATGTGTCTGCTCAATCGTTGCCATCGCATACTCCAGTTATATATAAGAAGTTTCCAAGCCTCCATAGATTATAATCAGTTTAATATGGTTGTATTTTGTGCTTTATTCTCAATATATAATCAAGTTTGTAGTAGTGAGATCAATATGATATTTGTGTTGTATATTAGACCAATGTTTTCAGTGATATAAGCATATGATATTTCTATCTGTTTACTTTTCCTCCTCTCTCTCTTTCTTTCTCCTTCCTATCTCCTTTTTCTTCCCTCCTTTTCTTACTTTTTCTTTCCTTATTGTACGCAATATTTATTCTACTTTGTACCATTGACTTATACTGTATTGTATTATTGCTCTATCTTATGTTTATTTCCAATAAACTTTTCTTTAAACTTAAAAAAAAAAAAAAAGGCCTCTTTAAATCTATGCCTATTATTCTGACAAATACTGAGCATTACTTACTCCGTGCATACTGTCCTTTAACATTGAAATCTAGTTTATGTCTGCATGTATTATTTATTATTTTGTATTTCCTAGCACTGGGGCATGTGTGCAGGAAGTTGGTGTAGTGGCTACCTGTAGTAATCTATTCCTACGGATCTCTGATCGTTGTCTCATATTTTGAAGGCTGCACACAGCTGTGCATATCCGAAAACATATTCCTCACCTTCCCTCACACAGCTGCACTCATGGTAACCCTGAGTTAGTATGGCCTCTAATGTGTCATAATTCTGAACAATAATTAATTTTTTTAAGAGATGTCCCCAAAGATGTCGCCAGTCAGTAGCGTTGCTTTCGTTTGGTTGTCTTAGGGGAGCGAAGCATGCATATATATATATATATTATCTACTGGCGGTCGCCAGTAGATAGTTATAGTTAGGACCCTGTTTCCATAGGAAATCCGCAACATTCTATTTGGAATAACTTTGGCGCCGGTCGACGAATCCTCGCGAAATTTTCAAAATAGGTGGGGCGCTATGCTCCGCTCCTACCCTGAAAGTCTCGGGGGGATTCGTCAAGCGGGGGCTGAGAAAAAAGGGGGGTCCCAAAACGCGTTTTTCCCATGCATTTTTCCATAGGACCTTTAGACACAGCTACAGCCCGAACGGCCGAACAGAGTTACTTGAAATTTGGCAGAGAGGTAGTCTACAGGTCAAGGAAGTGCCTTTTGTAGGTCTGGTGTAAATCTGTTCAGTAGATCCTGAGAAAATAGCATTTAAATCAATATATATATCTGAGCCAGCTTACGGTGCGCTTACCGTGCGCTTACGGTAAGCTTAACGTACGCGTACGGTGCCGTGCGCGAGCACGATTCTGATTGGCTGTTAGATCTTAGTAAACATTCGAATCGGTCGAAACCAGGAAGCGGCGGCCGCCATTTTCTCTCTCGCACTCTGAGGGGGGCAGGAAAAACAAAGGGAAAAAACATGTAAAGGGGCTGTTTATACAGCTCCTAACCACCTAGCCTTGATTAAGGTGGCCCAAATGAACCCCCAATTAAAAAAAATCAATTTTATTTTTTTTCGAAAAAACGCCGATTACGCTTACCGTACGCGTACGGTAAAAATTATTAAATAAAAAAAAAACTATCCAAACTTTCCCCACCCCGTGTGCAAAAGGTGCCCTCAGGGGACCTTTTGTGCATGGCATATCAAACACGAAGAACAGTTAAAATATTACCTTTCACAACGCAGCGCATAATATATCCTCCATGTGCGGACGGTGCGCGAAGCGCATCGTGCGTACATGGCCCATCAAGCGTAACGTGGGCTACGCGCACCGCGTGCCCACCGTGCGTGCATGGCACTAACTGCGTAAAGTGGGCGCGCGGTGCGCGAAGCGCACCGCGTGCTCACTGTGCGCGCATGGTGCGCAAAGCGCACCGTGCGCACACGGAACGAACTGCGTTAAGTGGGCGCGCACGCCACGAACGGCGTAAAGTAACTTAGCATTTAAAAAAACGTACAAATTCACTGAAAAAACCATAGGTTTCACACACGTTATAGTTAGGAATTCGCATTTAAAAAACCTTGCAAATTCAGTGAAAAAACCATAGGTTTCACACACGCTATAGTTAGCTGGAGATTTTTACTCATAAAAAACCAATGAAATTCCCCCGTTATAGTTAGTGCAGGCAACTATAACTCACGCGACCGCAATCCTCTGCTGATGACATATGTGTCTTTATGAAAAAAAAATATTTGTAATATATGTATAGCTAAAATTTAATGGAAGAAGACATGGGCAAATAAGTGTCTAAATACAGTATTAGCATCAGCAGAGGATTGCGGTCGCGTGAGTTATAGTTGCCTGCACTAACTATAACGGGGGAATTTGATTGGTTTTTTTATGAGTAAAATCTCCAGCTAACTATAGCATGTGTGAAACCTATGGTTTTTTCACTGAATTTGCAAGGTTTTTTAAATGCTAATTCCTAACTATAACGTGTGTGAAACCTATGGTTTTTTCAGTGAATATATATATATATGTATATATATATATATATATACATATATATATATATATATATATATATATATATATATATATATATATATATATATATATATATATATATATATATTCCAACATACCAGGTAGCACCAAAGGAGGGAGTCCACAGGAGGCTTGTGAGGTCAATCTTTTATTAATCGACACCCTGCCAGCTAGCACCTCGTCAGGATACAGGCCTCGTAAATTCTTGGCCAGACGCGTTTCAGGAGTTGTACTCCTTTCTTCAGTGGCAGTGCAGAAGGGATGAAAGTCACGTAGATTGCGCACTTTTTTATTTCAACTACCTGCCTCAGTGGGCGTGGCTGTCAGCACAGCCTCATGGTTGCTGTAGTCCGCTAATCAAGTGTTCCCAGGTGGGTGCGCTTTCATTCCTCCAAAATTACGCTAAAATATTACCCATGTGGGTTGGTGCACTGTTCTGCCATGGTGTCAGCCCTGCTTTGTAGGAGTCGATATGACCGTTATGTGAGCTGCAGCCCTGGACCGCAGCTGAACATCGCTTCCTCCCGAAAATTTCAGCTCCAGATTGGAGCCAGAACGGACCCGCTGTTTGCAGCAGTGGGCCTCACTCCGCGGCTGTGCAAAGCCGTAATATTCCAACATACCAGGTAGCACCAAAGGAGGGAGTCCACAGGAGGCTTGTGAGGTCAATCTTTTATTAATCGACACCCTGCCAGCTAGCACCTCGTCAGGATACAGGCATCGTAAATTCTTGGCCAGACGCGTTTCAGGAGTTGTACTCCTTTCTTCAGTGGCAGTGCAGAAGGGATGAAAGTCACGTAGATTGCGCACTTTTTTATTTCAACTACCTGCCTCAGTGGGCGTGGCTGTCAGCACAGCCTCATGGTTGCTGTAGTCCGCTAATCAAGTGTTCCCAGGTGGGTGCGCTTTCATTCCTCCAAAATTACGCTAAAATATTACCCATGTGGGTTGGTGCACTGTTCTGCCATGGTGTCAGCCCTGCTTTGTAGGAGTCGATATGACCGTTATGTGAGCTGCAGCCCTGGACCGCAGCTGAACATCGCTTCCTCCCGAAAATTTCAGCTCCAGATTGGAGCCAGAACGGACCCGCTGTTTGCAGCAGTGGGCCTCACTCCGCGGCTGTGCAAAGCCGTAATATTCCAACATACCAGGTAGCACCAAAGGAGGGAGTCCACAGGAGGCTTGTGAGGTCAATCTTTTATTAATCGACACCCTGCCAGCTAGCACCTCGTCAGGATACAGGCATCGTAAATTCTTGGCCAGACGCGTTTCAGGAGTTGTACTCCTTTCTTCAGTGGCAGTGCAGAAGGGATGAAAGTCACGTAGATTGCGCACTTTTTTATTTCAACTACCTGCCTCAGTGGGCGTGGCTGTCAGCACAGCCTCATGGTTGCTGTAGTCCGCTAATCAAGTGTTCCCAGGTGGGTGCGCTTTCATTCCTCCAAAATTACGCTAAAATATTACCCATGTGGGTTGGTGCACTGTTCTGCCATGGTGTCAGCCCTGCTTTGTAGGAGTCGATATGACCGTTATGTGAGCTGCAGCCCTGGACCGCAGCTGAACATCGCTTCCTCCCGAAAATTTCAGCTCCAGATTGGAGCCAGAACGGACCCGCTGTTTGCAGCAGTGGGCCTCACTCCGCGGCTGTGCAAAGCCGTAATATTCCAACATACCAGGTAGCACCAAAGGAGGGAGTCCACAGGAGGCTTGTGAGGTCAATCTTTTATTAATCGACACCCTGCCAGCTAGCACCTCGTCAGGATACAGGCATCGTAAATTCTTGGCCAGACGCGTTTCAGGAGTTGTACTCCTTTCTTCAGTGGCAGTGCAGAAGGGATGAAAGTCACGTAGATTGCGCACTTTTTTATTTCAACTACCTGCCTCAGTGGGCGTGGCTGTCAGCACAGCCTCATGGTTGCTGTAGTCCGCTAATCAAGTGTTCCCAGGTGGGTGCGCTTTCATTCCTCCAAAATTACGCTAAAATATTACCCATGTGGGTTGGTGCACTGTTCTGCCATGGTGTCAGCCCTGCTTTGTAGGAGTCGATATGACCGTTATGTGAGCTGCAGCCCTGGACCGCAGCTGAACATCGCTTCCTCCCGAAAATTTCAGCTCCAGATTGGAGCCAGAACGGACCCGCTGTTTGCAGCAGTGGGCCTCACTCCGCGGCTGTGCAAAGCCGTAATATTCCAACATACCAGGTAGCACCAAAGGAGGGAGTCCACAGGAGGCTTGTGAGGTCAATCTTTTATTAATCGACACCCTGCCAGCTAGCACCTCGTCAGGATACAGGCATCATAAATTCTTGGCCAGACGCGTTTCAGGAGTTGTACTCCTTTCTTCAGTGGCAGTGCAGAAGGGATGAAAGTCATGTAGATTGCGCACTTTTTTATTTCAACTACCTGCCTCAGTGGGCGTGGCTGTCAGCACAGCCTCATGGTTGCTGTAGTCCGCTAATCAAGTGTTCCCAGGTGGGTGCGCTTTCATTCCTCCAAAATTACGCTAAAATATTACCCATGTGGGTTGGTGCACTGTTCTGCCATGGTGTCAGCCCTGCTTTGTAGGAGTCGATATGACCGTTATGTGAGCTGCAGCCCTGGACCGCAGCTGAACATCGCTTCCTCCCGAAAATTTCAGCTCCAGATTGGAGCCAGAACGGACCCGCTGTTTGCAGCAGTGGGCCTCACTCCGCGGCTGTGCAAAGCCGTAATATTCCAACATACCAGGTAGCACCAAAGGAGGGAGTCCACAGGAGGCTTGTGAGGTCAATCTTTTATTAATCGACACCCTGCCAGCTAGCACCTCGTCAGGATACAGGCATCGTAAATTCTTGGCCAGACGCGTTTCAGGAGTTGTACTCCTTTCTTCAGTGGCAGTGCAGAAGGGATGAAAGTCACGTAGATTGCGCACTTTTTTATTACAACTACCTGCCTCAGTGGGCGTGGCTGTCAGCACAGCCTCATGGTTGCTGTAGTCCGCTAATCAAGTGTTCCCAGGTGGGTGCGCTTTCATTCCTCCAAAATTACGCTAAAATATTACCCATGTGGGTTGGTGCACTGTTCTGCCATGGTGTCAGCCCTGCTTTGTAGGAGTCGATATGACCGTTATGTGAGCTGCAGCCCTGGACCGCAGCTGAACATCGCTTCCTCCCGAAAATTTCAGCTCCAGATTGGAGCCAGAACGGACCCGCTGTTTGCAGCAGTGGGCCTCACTCCGCGGCTGTGCAAAGCCGTAATATTCCAACATACCAGGTAGCACCAAAGGAGGGAGTCCACAGGAGGCTTGTGAGGTCAATCTTTTATTAATCGACACCCTGCCAGCTAGCACCTCGTCAGGATACAGGCATCGTAAATTCTTGGCCAGACGCGTTTCAGGAGTTGTACTCCTTTCTTCAGTGGCAGTGCAGAAGGGATGAAAGTCACGTAGATTGCGCACTTTTTTATTTCAACTACCTGCCTCAGTATATATATATATATATTCACTCAAAAAACCATAGGTTTCACACATGTTATAGTTAGGTGGATATTTCACTCGTGAAAAACCAATGAAATTCCCCTGTTATAGTTAGTTCAGGTTGAAGAACCAGAACCTTTTGGACCTGGCGGCGCAGGGTACGCCTTAATCTCCTGGGTTCTCCTGCTTAGCTACACAGAGACACGGGGACACTCTGTCGGCGTAAAAGATCAGATTTATTAGCTGCAGCTAATACAGTTGTCCTAGAAGTACACACGGTATGTTCTCAGGAGACTGCCACTTCACTCCGTGGCGCACAATCTTATATAGTACATAGGTGACATATACATTAACTAAGAACACACCTAAAACATATAAAAGGAGCCAATAAGAAAAGTTGGAAAACAGAACACAACCAATAGGAAAGGTTTGAAAATAAAGTATCGAGTAACTCGAAGAAGCCTCTCCTCTAACTGTGTTTGTCACCCCTCCCCACGAGCTAATTCATTAACTCACTTGTAGCTGTCTTGCAGGTGACGAGATAGGTTTGTGTGTTTTGGAGGATAGTTGTGAAACAAGAGAATACGAGCAGAGGACAGCGAAGGCCAGACGATAAGATAAAATCAGAAGAGAATAGTGTGAACCAACAGATAGTTGAGACAGGGGTTAGGAAAACCAGACAGGGATTAGTGTACTCGGCCAGTCTCTAACACCAGCTTTTGTAAACAGAGGCACAAGGTTATTTCGACACACTATTGCAGGAAAAGCAGAAAAAGACTTTGATCGTCGTGCTGCCTGAGTGAGGGCAACACAAAATGGCGGCGGAGCACAAAATGGCGGGTTGATACGATCATGATCGAAAATCGAAGTTCCTCAAGATAACTATAACTCGCACGCCCGCAATCCTGCTCATGACGTCACATATTACATCACTCATGACATGGTCAGTGGCATCACTCATGACATCACTGATGACATCATGCTTGTGATAGAGTGGCAGTCGCGCGAGTTATAGTTATCTAAACTAACTATAACGGGGGAATTTCATTGTTTTTTTACGAGTGAAATATCCACCTAACTATAACATGTGTGAAACCTATGGTTTTTTAAGTGAATTTGCAAAGTTTTTTAAATGCTAATTCCTAACTATAACGTGTGTGAAACCTATGGTTTTTTCAGTGAATTTGTACGTTTTTTTTAATGCTAAGTTATGTATGTATTATTATTTTTTTTATATATTTATTTTACAATAAACTACGTATTAATTTTTTTATGGTTTTGCGCGCACCCCGCGATTTGAATTTAAAAAAAAATAATAAAAAAAATTCTGCCTTCGGGGTCCTTCAGAGACCCCCTGACAAAGGCTAGGGGGTCAGGAACTCTTTACCCTGCCCCCTTTTCACGTTTCCAACCTTCCTTTTTCACTCTCACACTGAAAACAAACAAAATGGCGGCCGACACTTCCTGATTTCGACCGATTCGAAAGTTGACTGACATGTAACCACCAATCAGAATTACGCTCGCGCACGTTAGGGTGCGCGCACCGTGCACGCACTGTGCGTGGCTATAGATATGTATGTGCTTTTACTGCAATTTTCTCAGGAACTACTGAACAGATTGACTCCATATATGCAAAAGGCACATCCCTGACCTGAGGACTACCTCTCTGCCAACTTTCAAGTAATTCTGTTCAGCCGTTCGGGCTGTACCTTCGACTAAAGGTCCTATGGGAAAATGCATGGGGAAAATGTGTTTTGGGACCCCCCTTTTTCTCGGCCCACGCTTGACGAATCCCCCTGACACTTTCAGGGTAGGAGCTGAGCGGAGCGCCCCATAAGTTTTGAAAATTTCGCAAAGATTCGTCAAGTGGCGCCAAAGTTATTCAAAATAGAATTTTGAGATTTACTATGGAAACACGGTCCTAACTATAACTATCTACTGGCGACCGCCAGTAGATAATATATATATACACACATACATAGACACATACATATTCCGTCACTAAACTGCACAACGTGAAACCTGAAACACTGTATTCAATCTCGGCTTCCCCTGTTAACAAATTGTGTGATTCTAGGCAACTTATTTCTCTTGTTCACTTTCACAGCTCAACGTATTCTTTTAACTGTATACAAAAATATATTTCTACACATACATATTCTTCCTCTCAATCTCATGTTCGTTGACAACCGCAGGAAGTCTCTTTCCTGCCTGGCTCAATGCCCAGAATCTGTGATCAGCCAGGAATGTTACATCTGAAGGCAGCACAAGAAAAAAATCTATTAACCCTTCAACACCACGTAATATCTAGACACATGGGTTGTCGTTTTTAAAATAATATGGCGTTTTTGTAAAGTGCAGGTTCACTTAGAATGGCATTTTGGCACTGGATATCAGATCCTTATTGTTCCCTCAACTCAATGGTACTCATTTCATCCACCTTAGAATGATGAAATGCTCAATAGACCCAGTCGTACATGAACCTGTTACCATCAAGTCAAATACAGGCTCCCACAACCCCAAGCCACGTTCATTATGTGTCATGCACGTTGTGTAAACGCTGTTTGTTCTAGTGCTTAAGGGCCTACAATAATGCTTGTGACTTATAGATAAATCCAAAACGAAAATTGGGTGTAGCTAGAGTGCATTCCACTCCATCATTTTATCTCCCCTCTTCTGTGCACAGGAAATCGGAAGAGAACAGTCTTAACTTGCTAAGTCCAATCTTCTGTCTAATGTTCACCATCTGCTCTGACATTTACGTTGCTCTAAGTCTAGTATCACTGACTTCCTTGGGCACGAGACACAATTTCAAAATCTTTTCTATTAGCTAACTCCAACTGTGTGCGCTCCGTGGCAGTACTTCCTATATCTGCCCTAGCATTCGGGCTACCGCTTGTGTCTGCCTCGGCTGCTGCTGAATTTAGACACAGATAGGAGTTAATTATTTCGTACTTAGTTGCTTAGTACTGCAATATTTGGTGTAATCTTCAGTGTGAATCTAGCTTACCAGGTTGGCCTTTGCATTTTGTGCATTGAAATATGGATGCCTTAAGATATTAATCCGGCCTATAATGAAAAATTATTTTATGAATTATAATTGTCATCTAAATATAGAGATATTCATATGCATTCGAAACTGAAAGTATTTTCTTTTCTGCCAGGAAACTATATTACTTATATTGATGGTATTTTTAGTCTTTTAACATTGTGGTCCATAGAAGATTGTATGTGTTATGTTAAGCCTATAATCCAAAAATATCAAAGGGAATAGCTTCATTTGCCCTGGTATTACATCTTCTGTCATTGGGCTCTGGGTGGTAAAGGATGGCAGTCCTTGACCTCACCTTTTTATGTCACTTTTTTCTTTTGTGTGGCTGGTCTATGATTTGATGCTGGGCCAAGTCTAGGGCGTAATAGCAACCAGAAAATGTAAAATGGTTGCTCTGTGACGTGGTCAATTAATGCCTGTGAAATCCTTCCTCCCCCTCTTTCTACCACTTGTCTCAATATTCAAGTGGGAGGATCCTTTACTATGGGTGCAAGCATGCCAGAAAGGTGAGATGAGAAGCATGAGGTGTGACCGTCAAGGAACTGAATGTACTTTATTCATGGTGTAATGAGTGAAATAGGGTAACCTATTTAAAACCGTGCCAATTTGTTTTTTAAAAAAGGCGTAATTAATAATTGTGAAGACAGCTACTTGGAAGCTAGACACAGTATCCACTGGATGCACCGCGAACCAGTTGTGTGGTCTCAAATTGAACCTGTCTCAGTTAAAGTGGGTGTGCTTGGCACTTACCCAGATGTTCCTGCTGATCATTTCTCACTGCAGTGCACAAGAGAGAAGTACACCCATATATAAGATCTTGCTAATCAGTAGTGAAATCCTGTGATACCACTGTGAGAGAAAGAGATGAGAAAGACCCATAAGCCAGATAAGAGAGGGAGAGACGCAAAATGCAGACCAAAAGAAGGAAATTGAGTATAGCTATTAAAGTACACTGCATGTAACTAAAAAAGGCAGAGAACAAAGGACACTTTTTACAATGAAGAGAAAGAGGTTGAAAGGCGCTGGCTGCTGCCAGGCCTGAGCGAGGAACCCACAAGGCGAAGTGATGAAGGAAAATAGTTCCCCTTTTGGAAGCACGCAGTTGAAAAAAGACACTGCTAATCTCAATGCGATAAGATGCCTCCCATTCCTTGCAGAAATAAACAATCAAACAATCCAATTTACACTAAATAGGTAATCAAAATTCAAAACAAATGTGAGCTGCCTGATGCAGTCCCATCGACACGTATTTGCAGCACAAAGTGGGAGAAGCCAGACGCAACCCCCGTCACCAAGTACATTCTCCAAAATATAAATGTGAAGAACAAATTCAACAAATTGGTGTTGGTTGTTGTGCATTACGTGGTCAGTTATCTGAAAGTTACTTGTGCTAATTAAATGTGGTGCTGAGCCACATGGGTCAGACAGGGGCTGGGGGTCAAGGGGAAACTATATACTATTTATTCACAAAAAGGCAACAGCTTTCATATATAAAAACAGTTACAATTACAGTTACAATTCTAGTTATTATTGGTCTCACTAAATACATAAAAGGTTGGTGCGCCATGCACAGATGCTTAAAAAGACAACCACAATGCATGCTAAAAAAAAGACCACAATAAAAAGAGATTTGACCATAAAATAATCGCACTTGAATTATAGGATAGGATAGGATAGGATGTACATTTGTATAGTGCGAATTGCTGCCCGGAGGCGTCCAAGCGCTAGGAAAACCGAATACCTACAGCAGGCTTAGAAGGAAAATTAGGAATGAGATTAGCTAGATTGAGTGAAATAAATGGGTCTTTAGTTGTCTGTGAAGCATATTATGTACACGTCTATTTATATATATAAACCCACAGAACTATTTGCGCATTCTCCTCTGCTGGCCTAAATACATACAGAAGGCTGTCTTTAAATAACATAGCAAAAAAATAAACGTCTTTACGTTTCATTTTAAAACAGGAAGAGAACAGAAAACCACATTGGATGGTGTTTTGTTCACAAATCATAATCACACAATACTCATGTTGACTGTCTATAAAAATATATACTGACAGTCCCTCGCAAAAGCCGAGGAAGTCTGATAACTGTTTATCATAAATCCTCACATGCCAGTCACAAGACGTAGAGCGGCACATCTTATCCGGGACTCGGAACCGCTCCTGAGCCCGCAAATAGCTAAGATTTGCATCATGCAAACTCCTTGCCTTCCTGCACAGGCGTCCTGTCCCTCTTGGACAGGCTAAATTGTGTGAAAACTCTATCTCCTCTCCATAACACAAAATATATCTATATAATGATAAAAAATGCATAATGTAAGCTCTAAAAAAAGGAAAAAACAATGCTTAAGCTAGCGAAAATATAATAACTGATACATCCCTGGGAAACAACTTTCTTCTCTTCTTATACAAGAGGAAACCGTAACACAAGAGGAAATCATAAAACCTGTTAGCTAGACAGATACGGGATTCGTCTTCTTTCGCAGGACTATTGACTGAGAGTAATCTTCTCCTCCCTGTCCATCCTTACAAGTGGACAGAGGTATACCTTATATCTATTTACAACAAACCCACAAATGAAGACTGACAGATGCCGGATGCAATCTTCCCTTCCCTGTCAGTCCATGTAACTAGACAGAGGCCCCTCCCTGCTTTCAGAGAGGCACGATAACCACTTATAACAAAGATAAAACAAAAATAATCACTTGGCCCCTCCCTGCTTTCAGAGAGGCGCAGTAACAATGTAAATCTATTTATAAAAAGCACATAATTCGTACAATCTCCTAACGTCACTTTTTGGCTCAGAGTCCACTACGCACACATTTCCTTAGCTCGGGAATGTTCTTTTTCATGCGAGACCAGTTAGACAGGAAACTGAGACATCGGACATCGGACATCGGACACAGATGTCCCACGAGTGCTTTCAGAAACTGCTCACAGACACAGCACATCAGGCAGGCCTCAGTAACTTACCCGAGCACTGTTCTCTGTAGTTCAGTCAGGAAAGAGGCACGAAGGATACTCTGCGTCCGGGGTCCCAGTGGTGGTCTCCTGTCAGCCGGAGCTGCAAATCACGTCGGGGTCACCAAATGTTACAGGGAGCATTCTGGGGGCTAGGGGGGCTAGGGGGCCCCTTCGCCAAATGTTCGAGGGAGCAATTTAGGGGACAAGGGGGCACCTTAACTTGAGGCGGGGGGTGCAACGCTCACACTAAAATGAAGGAAACAAATATGTGAGCCATGGAAATTAAGCCAAAAGGTTTAACAGATTTATTTAGAAGGCGCAGCTTCAAGAAAAGGGCATTAAAAATACAAAATACTAAATATAGTGACCTCGCATTCTCAGAGAGTAATATAAATTAGAAGGCATTTCTACATTGAAGCATTGAAATCGTTAGAGGAGAGACACATCAGAAAATGCGACATAAGATGTGCAGGGTAAAAACCTCAAAGACACATTTATAAATGCATTATGAAAAACATAATTTGAATCAAGGAAAATGTTCCCAGAATGCAAAACACATTTGATCTAAAATGCTATGAATACTCACGTTTAAACCTAAAAGAAAGCAGCCTTGCAATTATAATATAAGTATTAAACTCTCAATAAGAAAACCCCAATTTAGAGACAAAATAGTATACATAGTCTATACAGCAAATATATTGGCAAGTTAAATTACATCTTAAAAACAAAAAACAAGAGCTCTTGGGGAGCACCCACACCCGCCTGCCATCTACCAACAGACGGGTGGGGCAGTCTGACAAGAACCCCGTGGGCTTCCTTTTTATACTCTTTAATGCAGTGGGAAGTGCCTACAGCAACGTCATCTCACGCCAGTCCTACCTACGTCAATTACACCGCGGTTTGCACATTTATCAGAAGTGTCGTGTCTATACTGCCAAATGCGGAATATAGACCAGGTGTAAGGTTATATTCTCAGACCAAGCGCTCGTCATAAATTGCATAGGGCAAGCAGAAAATATGTAATGTAAGGAATAAAATATATAGCAATGTCTTGGTTGCCACATCCATCACCCTAGTCTGATGTTCTTGCAGTGGGAACTTCTCTATTCTCATATCCAGATGTACCCAGGATGTAGTGGGCTCTATTTTGACAGGATAGAGAGAGACAGTGAACCTTGCGCCAGTGAACTCTGCGCACACGGGTAGGGTGGGGGCTCTATAGTTTGGAGCAGGAGGCCTCGCAGAGAGAAGCGGTCTGTGATTTTTAGTCAGACAGGCTCAGAGCCTGCTGTTCAGAACAATAGGTGCAGAACTCTGGTCAATTTAACAAAAGGCCTACAGATTAGGCTGGCAGGGCCTACATAAGGGCTTCATGCTGGCTGACTGACAAGGATGGCCCAGGGCATTTTTTATATAGTAGAACCGGACCCTCTGGTCAATTTAACACAGCCTACAAATTAGGCTGGCAGGGCCCATGCAAGGGTTTCATACTTCAGGTGTGGGCAGAACGGGCCTGGGGTACCCTACGATAAAAAAAAACCCTGCCTCAGATGCATGGGTTTGGTTGAAGAAAGCACATTAGGCCTCACTTCCAAAGGTCCAGGACTGCGGTGGCACCACTTGGAAGGGCAGGTTCACAGGCGGCAGAGTCCAGGTGCAGCAGCAGAAATGTTGGAAGGTTTTTATATCCCTGCGATCAGGAGGCAACCCAGCAACCCCTAGCTGTCACTATGGGTTAGAGTGATGCAGGCCCAGAGAGAGGAATAGCAGGCATCAGTGCACAGCAGGGTAGGAGTCCAGCAAAGTGGCAGTTCAGCAGAATGCAGTCCGTCTGAAGCTCAGCAGCCCCTCTTCCTGGCAGAGTCTTTACATGTGCAGAAGTGTACTGAGGTGAAGGTGTCTGAGGTCCGACACTTAACCCAGTTGAGCCTTTTTAAGTGGAGGAGACTTTAAAGACAGGACTTTGAAGTTCACAGAGGTCCTGCCTTCCCATTCTTGCTCCAGACTCACTGCATGGGGTATGCTGCCCAGATCTCCCTCCCATCTCCCAGGATGACCTATCAAGTCACACCTAAACTCCCTTTGTGTCTGGCTGTCTAGAGGGAATACACAAAGCCCAGGTTTCACCCAAATCAGACTGAATCGAGACAGGCAACAGGCACCAGATAGCTAATGAAAGAAAATACCAGCTTTCTAAAAGTGAATCAAAATTTGACATTGTCATTTATAAGTGCCCAAATTAATGGCCTCAACCATATGAATTTTCTAAATTAATTTATATGATCAAAAGTGAGTGAATCAAAAAACGGAATAAATAACGGGTATATTCTTTTTTTGCAGATCTATATGATCAAATAAATTAATTTGAAGGGTACAAAATATTCACATATACACAAGTAACAGAGATTAACAGTCTTCAAAATAGAAATATCTACTAGTCACTTATGTAGAACACCCATTTCTAAAACCTATTTGCAAATAGAAATGTTTCTTTAACATTCAGTAAAACATTCCTACATAACTATATTATTGTGTTCATGAAAATGGGTTAAACTGGTCGACGTTTGGGTCTTGTCATGTGACATATCTAGTAGACCATCTCCAGGACAGAAAGACTCTTATGTAGGATGAAGACCCCTCTGTAAAATATCTAATCACAAAAATTGTATTTGTTAAGCAATGTGACTCAAAGATCAAAGCACCAACCACTGATATTTAGTTGTATTTGTTTTACTGAGTTAGATCTGCAGAAACTAAACTAAACTCCTACCTGTGTCAAAATTCTGCAGAAACTAAACATTGAAAATCACAGCAATGTTTACCTTTTGTTCTTGGTATTGCATTTGTCATTTCTGAGGTACAGGGGTTGCAAAGGCAGTGCTATGGGTCAAAAGGGACAAGCCAGGGTGTTAGACCTGTCAGCCTTAGGGTAGCTTTCCCCCAAACTGTTTGCCTTAAGCCTCCTAATTTTCTGAACTTGTTTTGCTAACCAGTCCTAAAGTGCTTGTGCTCACTCTTTAGTCACATTGGCTTACACTGGATTGGCATATTAGTTTTACCTATAAGTGCATATTAAGGTGGTATACCATCTGTAATTGGCAAGTAACTTACATGCTAATAGTGAGCCTGCAGCACTTATTCTGCCCCCACTTAAGTAGCCCTTTAAAGTATGCCCTGTCCGACATTGCAGCCTGAATGTCATGCAGTTTTAAGCTGCCATTTCAACTTGCCAAAAAAATAAACCTTGACAAGCCTTAAACTCCCCTTTTTATTACATATTAGTCACCCCTAAGGTAGGCTTGAGGTAGCCTATAATGCAGGATGGATAGTAATTTAAATGCTAGACACGTACGTTTACATTTTACATGTCCTGATAATAAAAAGCTCACAGTTGCCTTTTTCACTACTGTGAGGACTACCTCTCATATAGGAAAACATTAGGTTGACTTATTACATTTAAGAAGACCGTGCTGCTGCCCATTTTTATTTTAAATTGATTGGTTTTGAAAAGACTGCTTTTACTTACCTAAGGCACTGATGTTGAATTTGCACTGAATTTGGCACTGATTTTTGCTTGTACCTGCCTGGTCGGCTGCCTGACTCCAGTCAGCCGGTCCTATACTTCCTGATTATGCCCATCATATGCGTCCAATCAATGAGGGTGGGAGGAGGGGCTAAGGCAGCAACCGGGCATTTAATGTCGGCTGCAGCGCGGAAGCAGGAGCTCTAAGACTGCGCTGCTGTCCGTTTGTATATTAAATTGATTGGTATCGAAAAGACTGCTTTTACTTACCTAATGCACTGATGTTGAATTTGCACTGAATTTGGCACTGATTTCTGCTTGTACGTGCCTGATGGCTGCCTGACTCTGGTCAGCCGGTCAGATACTTCCTGTTTACGCCCATCAGGGGCGTCCAATCAATGAGGGCAGGAGGAGGAGCTAAGGTGACAACCGGACATTTAATGCTGGCTGCAGCACGGTCACGCAGAAGACGCGTGCAGCTGGCGCGCAGTGGGCGTGCCAGCAGCACACCAAAGGCAAGCCCTGAAGAACCAGAACCTTTTGGACCTGGCGGCGCAGGGTACGCCTCAATCTCCTGGGTTCTCCTGCTTAGCTACACAGAGACACGGGGACACTCTGTCGGCGTAAACGATTAGATTTATTAGCTGCAGCTAGTACAGTTGTCCTAGAAGTACACACGGTATGTTCTCAGGAGACTGCCACTTCACTCCGTGGCGCACAATCTTATATAGTACATAGGTGACATATACATTAACTAAGAACACACCTAAAACATATAAAAGGAGCCAATAAGAAAAGTTGGAAAACAGAACACAACCAATAGGAAAGGTTTGAAAATAAAGTATCGAGTAACTCGAAGAAGCCTCTCCTCTAACTGTGTTTGCCACCCCTCCCCACGAGCTAATTTATTAACTGACTTGTAGCTGTCTTGCAGGTGACGAGATACGTTTGTGTGTTTTGAAGGATAGTTGTGAAACAAGAGAATACGAGCAGAGGACAGCGAAGGCCAGACGATAAGATAAAATCAGAAGAGAATAGTGTGAACCAACAGATAGTTGAGACAGGGATTAGGAAAACCAGACAGGGATTAGTGTACTCGGCCAGTCTCCGACACCAGCTTTTTGTAAACAGAGGCACAAGGTTATTTCGTTACACTATTGCAGGAAAAGCAGAAAAAGACTTCGATTGTCGTGCTGCCTGAGTGAGGGCAACACAAAATGGCGGCGGAGCACAAAATGGCGGGTCGATATAATCGCGATCGAAAATCAAAGTTCCTCAGACCCTCCTTTTGCCAGAACTCAGGCAAGATACACAGACTCACATTAATCTGAGTCAATGTCGATGGCCATGAGGTCATCGAGCTGTTGCTGTAGCATCATTCTGATATTCCCTGCTCTTTGTGACTTGGGTTTAGGGATGCACATAGTAGCACAGAGGTCGCAGATGGCGGGGCCACAGTGCATACAAAGGCAACAAGAGAATACGATGGCTAAAACTACTCCAAGGAACGTCAGTATCTTCCAACCCCATTTGGACAGTAGTCCCCAAAACCACTCCAATAGTGACCAATCGCCTTCGTCCTGATGAATCGACTCAGAGATTATATGTAACTTAGAGATAGCTTGGTATACTGTCGGAGCGTCATTAGGTATGAAAATACAGCAACTTGACCCGATCAATTTGCACACTCCACCACGGTCTGCAAGAACAAAGTCTAAGGCAACTCGGTTTTGTAAAGTCATAAAACGATCTGCCTGTAGTTCTGCCGTGATATTACTTAAGTCTCCTACAGTGATGTCTATGGTGGTTTCTACGACACGAACCAGTTGCCTTATATTTCTGCTGTTGGCCATTGGACCCCAAAAAGGAAGAAATCCTTTGAGGAAATCTCCTCCCTCTTGTCCTGCTGTGTCCTTGGAATTAATAATCCCTCTGCCATATCTGTTTCGATGATGATTTGCAGAAGCGGTGTATGTAGGGGGAAGAAGGAAAGCTATATAGCAGGTACCAGAAAAACCAGTTGGCAACCATGTGTAAGCCCTATTATAACGGATGAAATATGTACCCTGAGATGGTACTAAAGGCGGTGAATTCTGAGAGGAGTAGACATATGTGTGGGAACAGCTATTTCTTTGTACGGTGTCAGCAGACTGACCATTTATCTGTAGACAGAAATTTCCCTGATGTGGCATAGTCCAAATTGGTGAAGATTTTCCTTTTTTACCTTTATCACTAAGGCTAGTGACATAATGGGTGACGTTCCAGTTAGTGTATGCTTTTCTTTCGTCAACGGAGATCTTACAATTTTCCAGGATTTTAGCCATAGCTACCATTCCCTTTATCAATGAACTATGACTAAAATCTGGATCACCAATATGTGAACTAACGGATCGTCTGAATTTGCTTTGATAGGCATTGGAGAAGATAACAAAATAAGCCCAAGCAGAACCTTCATAGGAGAACGGAAGAACTAAATATGGCATTCCTTTTTCTACGGTATGTGGCATAAGTCCACACACCCAACAGTTTGTTGTATTTATCACTAATTGATGTTGATGTAATAACTGGACAAATGAATTGTTGTAATATTCGGTTCTTCTAATGAGTTCATGTTGAGGAAGTGTATGAAATAGATGTGGAGAGACAGTAGAAGATGACGAAGAGGCAGAAGGAGAGACAACTTTTCGCTGCAGAGCAATAACAATCCAATTTATACCTGCCAAAAGAATACACAATAATATAATAATACATAAAGCAATACCACAACGACTATACATTTCTTTACAATGATTCATTTTACCTTTACTTTCTCTTTTGCCTAATGTAGTCTCCATCTTTCTAAGTGGATGCTCACGGCAATCTTCCTTAATCACTTAATCACGATTGTCTGCCGTCCTATGACACTGCAAGTCCTGCAGGCCTATTGCCACTACTCAGGTCGCAACCAAGACTCCTACCGTGACCCTGCAACCGGGACAGAAAACTACATAGGAGAGAGAAATCTTAAGTGTTCTTTAGTCTAGACCTTAGGTTATAGTGTTCTTTATCAGGTATAGTTTGGTCTCGGAACAATGTTCGCGGATTGGTCGTATTCAAGCGACGATGTGGTGGTATTGCTTCCTGAAGAATGTCGTTGTCCTCTGTCTCAGACAATGTTCCATTCAGGCGTGCATCACTGAAAGGTACAAATCGTGGAACCTTTTTGCTCTCAGAGTCTCTAATGCCCTTACGTACCCACTGATCGAAC
Organism: Triturus cristatus; assembly: GCF_964204655.1. Classification (NCBI taxonomy): domain Eukaryota; kingdom Metazoa; phylum Chordata; class Amphibia; order Caudata; family Salamandridae; genus Triturus; species Triturus cristatus. The sequence goes on from NC_140588.1 coordinate 722,647,032, forward strand.
GGAAGAGGCAAAGGCACTTTCTTGCAATGCACACCGTGAATCCAATTTTTCTTTCCTTCGACTTTTACTGCTGTTCTCGTGGTGAGCAAAACCATTCGGGGCTCTCTCCACCTGGGTTCCAAATTTTTCGTACTTTGGAAGTTCTTTGTGCAGACCCAGTCACCTGGCCGAATGGAATGACCTGGGTCTGTGGAAACCTCCGGCAAAGCACTCTGAACCTGTTGATGGAGAACACGCAATTTAGTCGTTAGGTCATGTAAGTAGTCAATTAACATTGGATATGGTAAGTCTGAATATTTCTTAGGGCGAGGGACTCCCCATACATTAGCTGGGCGTCCAAAAACCACTTCGTAAGGGCTAAGTCCCAAACGAGAGTGTACTGCAGTTCTGGTGGACAGAAGAGCCAATGGTAAAGCATCAGGCCAACTAAGTCCTGTACTAGCCTGAACTTTTGCTAGTTTTAGCTTTAAAGTTCCATTGTAGCACTCCACTAAACCCGCTGACTGTGGATGATTTGCCGCATGGAACTTTTGCTTGATACCAAGACCCGCACAAATTTTTGCATAACTTGACCCACAAATTCACCCCCATTGTCACTCCAGACAATGCGCGGCAAACCAAACCTGGGCAAAAATTCTTTTAGTAGAACTTTAGCTGTGGATAAGGCTGTGTTGTCTTTTAGAGGGTATGCTTCTATCCATCTAGAAAAGGCGCATACTACCACCAGAACATATTTGAGGTTGTTGCATCGCTCTATCTGAATGTAATCGATCTGTAACACCTCAAATGGATATGTCGGAGGAGCAAAGTGACCTGCTGGAGTTGGGGTTCCCTTTCCCGGATTGTACATCAAACAAACAATACAATGTTTCAACACATTGTCTGCACACTTTGGGATTCCTTCATTCTGCCACACTGGAGCCAGAAGCTTGCATATACCTTTCGTACTTAAGTGGGCTGGACCATGCGCCATAGTGACTACTGGCAGTACATAGGCGTCTGGTAACAGCCAACGTTGGTGCTCAGACAATTCCACCCAACATCCCATCTCATCCAACGTTCCTATACTTTCTTTCCACTTGCTCAATTCTTTCCCTGTAGCCTCTTTCTGAATCGATCTTACACTTTCCACTGTATCCTCATACATTCCTCTCTCTCTAACCCAATTCGCAGGACCCGCAACATACATTCGATTTGTAGCATCTCTCGCTGTCTTTTTCGCTACTTCATCTGCAAATGCATTTCCTCGACCAACATCGTCAGTAATCTTCTTGTGCGCACTACACTTCACAATTGCTATTTGGGTAGGCAAAGAAAGTGACTCAACAAGTTCAGTCACTAATTGACCATGTTGTATTTTAGTGCCATGGGAAGTAAGGAATCCCCTTTCTTTCCAAAGACACCCAAAATTGAACGCCACACCAAAAGCGTATTGACTGTCAGTGTACACATTCACTCTTTTTCCTTTGGACAACACACATGCTCTCGTCAAAGCTATCAGTTCTGCTGCTTGAGCTGAAATGTTTCTGATACGTGCGGTTTCCACAACTGTATGTAAAGTAGTAACAGCATAGGCTGAAACAAGAACCATCCACCCATAGAATTCCATCCGGATTTTCTAGCGGCGTATCTTTCAAGTCAATTCTTCCCTTTGTCTCTTCCTCTGTACGGAGGAAACAATCATGTTGTTCTTGGTTATCTATGTCTACTGGAAGAGGCAATAAAGTAGCTGGATTTAAAGTATTACATCGTTTGATGTGCACGTGACTAGCCAAAAGTGTCAACTCATATCCAGACAAATGAGCACTCGTAAGATGTTGTGTTTTTGTTCGGTTTAATAAGGTATCCACTGCATGCGGTACCATAACAATAAGTGTGTTATCTAACACTACTCCAGCAGACTGTCGAATAGAAATTGCTGCTTTTGCTTTAAGACAACTAGGTAACGCCTTAGCTAACGGATCTAACATAGCCGAAAAATATGCACATGGCCGCTGTTTGTCTCCAAATCGTTGTGTTAAAACTGACAACGCACACCCTTCTCTTTCATAAACGTAGAGCGTGAAAGGCTTACTTTAATCGGGAGTAACGAATACAGGAGCAGAACATAGCGCAGTACGCAAGTCAGTGAAACTCTTCTGACATTCGTCAGTCCATGGAAGGGGCTGAGGCGTATCTTTCAAAGTGAGTGCCAACAAAGGCTTGGCCAACAGAGAGAAGTTAAGGATCCACTGCCTACAATAGGAAGTAATACCCAGAAAGGCACGTACCTCCCTTTGTGTGGATGGCACAGACATTTGTGCAATCGCCTGAATTCGTTCTGGGGTTAATCGTCGTCCCTCCTTTGATAGGAGATGACCCAAGTAGGTAACCTCTCGACGAACATATTGTAGTTTTGAAGGTGAAACCTTATGATTCAGATTAAACAGATGACGTAACAATGCAACTGTCACATCTTTGCAAATATCTTCTGAATCAGCAGCAATCAACAAGTCGTCCATATATTGAATAAGAGCAGCACCAGACGGCAAATGAAAAGCATCAAGATTACATTTTAAAGCTTGACTGTAAATAGAAGGACTTTCACAATAGCCCTGAGGTGCGCGCTTAAACCGAATGCTTCGGCCTCCAAGAGAGAAGCCAAAAATATCCCTACTCTCTTCAGCAATGGGAATACTAAAGAAGGCATTCTTTAGATCGATAACAGAAAACCAAGTCGCTGTGGAAGGTATCATCGTCAACAAAGCAGTGATATCTGGGACTACAGGAAATTGTGGTACAACAATTTTGTTTACCTCCCGAAGATCAATTACGAAACGATATACAGGAGGCTGAGAAGGATCAGTGCGTTTAAGAACAGGAAGAATAGGACTATTGCATATGTTACCTCCCGTTTCCTCAACCACACCCTTCTGAATCAAATCAATAATGATTTCCAAAAGCGCTTTTTCACGTTCAGTAGAAATTCTCTACTGCGGAATACGTGGCAGTTCAACAGTAGGCTTAAGAGTGACAACATAAGGTGGAATCTCCAGACAACCCACATCGTTCGGACCCGTGGCCCAAAGCGTTGCCGGAAGAGAAAGCAATTCAGGTGGAAACTGATCTTTGGACAAATACATTGGAGAAATAAATTTCTGTCCTAAAGTAAGATGTACAACAGAAGGAGAGCAATATATCGTAGCATGCATTCTTTTCAATAAGTCCAAACCCAACAGATTTTCACCTCAACCATTCGTCAAAAGAAGCGGAGCTTACAAATCATAGGGGCCAACTGAAATAGGCAAAGGGCAAGAAACCGGATTACGAACAGGGGCGCCAGAAAATCCCACAGAAACATTCGTTAAGCCAGACAAAGGTGCCCCAGGGAGTTTGGAATGAATGATAGAACTTCTCATCGCACCAGTATCTAGGAGAAATGGCTCTGAAACACCCATTGTAGTGACATTAACATAGGGTCCATTCTGATCTACTGGAATCGACACAACTCCCTTACTTTGTCCATGGCTGTCCTAGTTAGTGTGAAGACTTTCATTCTCGCCTTCAACATAACAATCCTCATTGTAATACTGTGTAGACCTAACATTTTGCTGATCAAAATAATTCACGGAAATAGGAGGAGGAAGTGAATGCTGTTCTTGAGTCGACATACCTCGACCTCTACCTCTGTTTGCTGACTGGAGGCCACCACGACCTCGTGGAGAAGATAATGCTCCGCTGCGCTGCAATAAAACCGGACAACTACTTTTAAAATGACCTTCTTCTCTACAATAGGCACATTGATTAGGTCCTAACAAAGGTCGCGGAATATATGGCTCAGGTTTTTGATACAACCTCTGAAACTGCGGAGGCTGTTGAAACTGAGGCTGAACATAGCGAGGAGGATAAGATTGTTGCAAGAGGACCTTTGTTTTCAATTCTTTCGTCTTTTTCTCTTGCTTTTCTCTTTCTTCTTTATCTCTATTTTCATAATATTGTGCAGTAGCCAATATCTGGGCAGAAGAAGGAACAGCCCATGAACTTTCAGAATCTTTCAATTTGTGTGACAACTCAGGAAGCAAATTAAATACAAATTTGTCCACAAATAATCGCTGACCACCCTCTGTAGCCATATCTTGACCACTGTGATCAATAAATGTCTCCTAAAAACGAGTAAAGAAATCAGAGACACTCTCATCTTGCTTCTGTTTGCATGCTGCTAATGTATCCCAGTTAACTCTCAAGGCAGGCATCATCGTTTTCATTAATGTAATAATCCTATCAGGGAGTTCTGAAATTGAAGCATCAGGCTTAGCACCACCCACTTGAGCTGCATCCGCGGCAATTATAGCAGCCCAATTACCACCTAATGCTTGAGCATGATCTTCTCTACGAATTTTAGCCCATAATGCTTGCGGAACGACATTTCCCATCAACATATCGATATCAGCTAGATTCATGATGCAAGCATCAACCGTCTGTGATAATTCTTTATGATAACCTGCAGGGTTCTTACCAGGATCCGGTAGAGTCTGTTTAAGAGCTAAAATTTCAGATCGTTTCCAAGGGACATATACCCATATATGTTGAAAATGAGCAGGAATAGCTGGAACATTACCTTGAGCCGCAACTTCCTCCTTCCAAACTGGAGGAACCTCTCTCATGGGATAATTTTCCAGTGTCAGTCTAACCGACGGATCGGAATCAAGGAAAGTCTGTGAGGACAACAAGGATCTAAAGGAAATAATTGTCCTTACAGCTTTCTCAACCCTAGAACCCACAACAAGTCCTTTGTCGAAATCAGTCTGAACATCTAACAGATCCTGTGGAATCGAACTTGAATTCACATCCTCCCATTCTTTAATGAGAGTATCACACATTACATTAAAAACATATCTTTGCGTAGGCGCATTCCATTGTGAGAAGGTAGACAGAGTATCAGGCACACTATACTGGGGACCCCTCTTGATCCATTTACGTGCGAGAGAGTCCAACCTTTCTCGTTCTTCAGAATCTGGGAACTGACTACGAGATTGTCTTCGAGCAAAAGCTGGAGACACATTTAAAGCTTCAAAGAAAGGAGATAGAATACCAGTGACGGTGTCCGTGAGACGCTTATGCACAGACGGAGAATTAGACATAAGAAAGGAGAACCGGTAATTGCAGGAGGAGCAGAAGGCAAAGGAGATCGAAGATCAGGAGATGAGGGCAAGGAAGTTGAAGTTAAAGGCAAAAATGGTAGAGGCGGAGATACTAAAAGGGGCAAAGGCGGAAGAGCCGGAACAGGCAGAGGTACTGCTGGCAGCTGAACAGGCTGTAACAACTGGGGTGCATTAGTACCTTGTGCATAGGGCGGAGGCAACCTCAATAAATGGGACATTAGGGGATCTTCTTCTAAATCTTTCTTGTTATCGGAAGGGGAAACAGGCAACACCGGATAACATTTATCTATCGCCATACGATGCTGTCTTTCTGAGATTTCCAGTGCATTATTAATTTCATCATCTTTGAATTGTTGGGCAGCCTGTATAATTGTCATACCCTGTGCTTTTCTATCTCGTTTTGCTTGTTTTATTTCTCTCTGTTTGGCTTCCTCACGCCAAAGGCGGAAAGAGTCAAACATTGCCGGCCGGGCTTTTCTTTTGAATAGAACTGCTTCCAAATTATCTAGCACATCAGAATCGAAACTACCATTTTCTGGCCATTTTAAAACACCATCTTTCTTCGTGTATCGGGTCCATGCCTCGTTAAAGGCAATGGGGCCAACACCATGTTTAGAATAGAGCTCATATGTGGGAGTTCCAACCGAAGGAATCGGACAAGAGTCCTCAAGCCGGGAATCCCTATTACAACCAAAGCAACAAAGTTTTCTAAACTTAGTCAGACCAGGCATCTCGTGATTTCACCTGACTGTTCACAAACTTCAAGGGGGTAAAACTCAGTTTACGCAGCACAAATGCACTTACCCTCGGCTTCGGCTATTGCAATAGTCGAATCTAAGGACCAAAGAAACTAAGGAACAAAGGACAAAAAATTGTGGGCGCGACCCACGAAATACTTAAATAAGGATGTCTTCTTACGCCAACAGAGGCCCGTCTATCGTCTCGCCTTACCATACATCACCAAAGGAAGGGCCAAGGCAGGGTGGCAGTCAGGGCAGCAGTCGTTAGTAGCCGTCAGGAAGGAGTAACCGCGCTGAAAAAGACCTTCGGACCACTTTCGACATACAGGGGTCGCTTGACGTGGCTGGCGATTCCTCCAGAATTTTCTTGCGGGGTTCCTCACGACCTTCGGGCAGAACCGGTACCACTGAAGCCGCCCGACGTTGGGCGCCAGTTGAAGAACCAGAACCTTTTGGACCTGGCGGCGCAGGGTACGCCTTAATCTCCTGGGTTCTCCTGCTTAGCTACACAGAGACACGGGGACACTCTGTCGGCGTAAAAAATTAGATTTATTAGCTGCAGCTAGTACAGTTGTCCTAGAAGTACACACGGTATGTTCTCAGGAGACTGCCACTTCACTCCGTGGCGCACAATCTTATATAGTATATATGTGACATATACATTAACTAAGAACACGCCTAAAACATATAAAAGGGAGCCAATAAGGAAAGTTGGAAAACAGAACAGAACCAATAGGAAAGGTTTGAAAATAAAGTATCAAGTAACTCGAAGAAGCCTCTCCTCTAACTGTGTTTGCCACCCCTCCCCACGAGCTAATTTATTAACTGACTTGTAGCTGTCTTGCAGGTGACGAGATACGTTTGTGTGTTTTGAAGGATAGTTGTGAAACAAGAGAATACGAGCAGAGGACAGCGAAGGCCAGACGATAAGATAAAATCAGAAGAGAATAGTGTGAACCAACAGATAGTTGAGACAGGGATTAGGAAAACCAGACAGGGATTAGTGTACTCGGCCAGTCTCCGACACCAGCTTTTTGTAAACAGAGGCACAAGGTTATTTCGTTACACTATTGCAGGAAAAGCAGAAAAAGACTTCGATTGTCGTGCTGCCTGAGTGAGGGCAACACAAAATGGCGGCGGAGCACAAAATGGCGGGTCGTTATAATCGCGATCGAAAATCGAAGTTCCTCAGCCCTTCTGCGCACTCCTGCGGACGTCTGGGGCCAGGGGCCAGTTATTTTGCTCAAATTGTAACTTACTCATCATTGGTACTCAAACAGCTTTATACCAGTAAATACCCACTTAATCCTTCCACTGGCCTTAGTTTGATTAGGAATGGGATTATGGGAACCAGAGACTCCTTCCCTGAACTCACAAACTTTCCCTATGATACAGAAAAAACCCAAACACAGATAGATACAGGCCCCGTGCAATCTATCCTTTACCGAAATACTCATATTTCTTTTACTGGATTGAGCGACCAGACAACCTCTTGCTAACAGAAACCTGGCTCTCACAGGAATTCACCCCTGATATCTTGGCCGCACTACCTAATGACTAATACATCCTCCAAGTGAATCGCCCACCGGGAAAAGTGGTTGGAGGAGTAGCCGCCATTTTATGCCATGACCTGAAATTTGCCCCACTAACTCTGTTAGGTCTAACTTCAGTGGACAATCTTGTAATCAAACTGGAGTCGGACTCAGCCCCCCCCTAATTTGTGTACTGCTCTACAGTCCCCCCCCCGAGCATGTCCCTGTTACCACAATCCCTGGGTGAACAGGTAGCCCACCTAATAACCAACCACTCTAAAATCCTGCTGATTGGCGATTCTAACTACTGGGCGAATGACACACTGGGTGGGCCCCACTCCACTGAGTTAACCGACCTACTCACAGGGTTAAACTTTGCTCAGCAGGTATCCTCTGCCACACATATCAAAGGGCACACACTTGATCAGGTGTGGACAGCCAATCTTGTTGTGTCCGCACTTACGGTCTCTCCCTGCACATGGTCTGACCACTATCTAATAAAGTTCACCATCAATAACGTCACTATGGCCAAAATCCCCACTATTGAAAGAGGGATGGCAGGGAGTTGGAATGGCATACATAAAAAAACCTTTTCCACGACACACTGCCCAACAATCATCCATTAATCTCAGAGAGGACAATCTAACAGCTTGGCTATTAGCAGCTAGCAATAAACATGCACCCCTTAGGAAAATAAACCTAGCCCGGTGCCACGAAGCACAGAGATGGTTCTCCACTGACCTAAAAGCTCACAAACTAGCCCTTCGTCAATCTAAACGGAAGTGGAGATGCAATTACTCGCCTGAGGAAAAATGCATTTACTTAGCTGTCATGAAAGATTTCAAAAAAGCTATTTTGTCCTCCAAAGCCACCTATTTCTCTTGAAAAATTCTGACTTCCACTAACAGATCAAATGAAATCTTCTTGATTGTTAATGAACAAAGTCACAATAAAACCTATGCTCTCTCAAACACTATGCAATTCCTTGAATACCTTTTTCAACTGACAAGATTACTACTAGGCCTGGGCGTAGTTCGCGAAGTAGCACTTCGCGAAGCTACGCAAAGTGCAGTTCGCACTACGCGAGCTACGCGTAGCACTTCGCGAACTGCGTAGTACCTTGTTCGCACTGTGCCAGATGTCATTTTCAATGATTGCACAGTGCGGACAAGCAACCGGCACTGTGCAATCATTGAAAATGGCATCTTGCACAGTGCGAGCTGTAATTTTCTGCTGCTCGAGTAGATTTTTACTCGAGCGGCAGCTTTCTCAACGCGAACTGGTAGTTTCTCATCGCGAGCGGTCGCGAGCATACGCGACCACTCGCAATGAGAAACCTGACCTCCTCGCGTTGGGAATCTCGCCGGGAGGTTTATTTTCCATGCTCGCGATCGCCAACTTGATGTTGCTGATCGCGAACAAGGAAAAAGTCTCGCCGGGATGTCATTTTGCTTGCTCGCGGTCGCCAACTTGACGTTGAGGACCGCGAGCAAGCAAAAAATGACCGCAGCACTACGCAACACTACGCTACTTGTGTTCGCACTGTGCTACGTGCAGTTCGCGTAGAGCGAAGTAGCGCGAACTTCGCAAACTACGTGAGCGTAGCGTAGTGCTTTGCCCAGGCTTAATTACTACAATCAAAGCTAGCATCCCTACATGCCCCACCCGAGGTATCTCCTATAATGCTGAAAAACTCTTGTTATCTCGAACAATTCCCAGAAATAAGTAACCAGGTATTCCTGGACCTATTGTCCAAAGCAAAATCTGGTTCACCCAGGGACTGCTGTTCGCTCCACATTTTAAAGGAAGCTTTCACTGCTCTCCCTGGGCCAGCCCTCTCCCTCTAGAATGAGTCACTATTTCAGGGTTATGTCCCCAGGACCTTTAAAGAGGCAATTGTCATCCCCCTCCTGAAGAAACCAGGGGCTGAACCCCAGATTCTGACCAACTATTTTTCGATCTCCTTGCTCCCATACTTGGCCAAGGTATTGGAAGCTCACGTGGCCAAATGCCTCTGCTTTCATTGAACAGTCTGAATATCTTGACCCTCACCAATCAGGGTTCCGCCCAGCACATTCAACAGAGGTTCTGATATTAACGGTGTTGGACACCAGGCCCTGGTTCTGCTGGATCTCTCTGCGGCTTTTCACACGGTTAACCACGGCATTTTGGTCAACCGTGTCAGGGATGCAGGTATCCAGGGATCAGATCTTAGCTGGATTAGTTCATTTCTGGAAGACCGCTCCCAGTCAGTCTGCATAGCCCAGTTTACTGCACCAAAGATGAGGACCACATGTGGAGTCCCTCAGGGTTCCTCACTATCCCCTCATTTGTGAAACCTCTATCTCCTCCCATTGGTCCGGTCCTTGAAAGAGAGAAAGGTGTGCACCTTCAACTATGCAGATGACCTTCAACTAATGTTCACCATTAGCAACTCTTCTGAATCAGTCCTCGAATTTCAGACTACTATGCTGCACATCCACAATTGGATGAAGAGCAATCATTTAAAACTCCACCAGAATAAGACTTAACCGGTCCTAATGGGGGCACCCATAATCCTTGGAGCCCACACTTCTGGCAAACTTTACTGGTGTCCTCCCCCACCCCATCCCCTTCTGCTAAAAGTCTTGGTGTAACAATTAATTGTGACCTCACAATGAAGACTCAAATTGGTTCAGTAATTTCAACTTGCTTCTTCCATTTAAGGAAGATAAGAAAGATCAGCAGACTTCTCACTCAGGAAGCACTGATACAGGTTGTTTTAGTCATGGTCATGTCTCATAAACACTATGCCAACTCTCTATACTTTGGCATCCCACTATATTTAATCAAACGACTACAACTGGTGAAGAACCAGGCGAATAGATTGATCTTTCAGCAACCTAGGTGGCAACATGTCACCCCTCTCATGAGGAAGCTGCACTGGCTCCCCATCCCACAGCAATGCACCTTTAAGGTAGGCTGCCTCATCTTTAAATCCTTGAATGGCTGGATTCCTAAATTAATTGACAGCCTTATTAAAAGTCATACACCTGCGCTCAGGACACATGCATCTCCCGACAATACCCTCCATCAAACTGAAACGTCAGGGTGGCTGCAGGTTCGCTGTACTGCCACCCAGATTCTGGAACTCCCTTCCCACTGAAATAAGATCCTGCTCTGACCTCTTAAGCTTCAGGAAACTCCTCAAGACGTGGCTGTTTAGACGAGCATATGAGTAATTCAACAGGGCTCCAGCATCTCTTAGAGCAGCGCCATGAAACCAATCTGTGTACTTTGAAAAGACCAATTTTAGAAAGCTGACATTTTTCTGCCCTTCTTATTTGCTGCCAGAAGCCTGACTGGTTGTAGTTGGCATTTGGACTTTGTTTATTCTTCCAAGACAGCCACACAATATAAGGATTGTAGAAGAGTAGGATCTGCTTCACATGGTTACCCCCACTTTTTGCTGGTGTTTCACTGTTTTTCGACTTTATTCTGGCTGGGACCCTGCTATTCAGGGCCCCAGCCTAGCTGCTTCCTCTCTAAAATGATTGCAAGTACTTTAGGTATACTCCAGATTGGATTCTGGGGTACCCTTGTGAGTCCCTAGTATATGGTATACTATATACCCAGGGCATAGGTACCCCAGAGGCCTACCAGGGGCTGAAGCATGTATTGTGCCACCCGTGGAAAGCCATGCAAAATGACACCACAGGTCTGCTACTGCAGCCTGGGTAAGGTGGTGCATGCACCCCTTACTGAGGTATAGGTTCACTATACCTCACCTATCACTGCACATAGTAACCTATCAGTCACTCCTATGGCAGGTCTTATAAATCCTGAAGGCAGGGTGCTGGGTTTTATGTGAGAGGGTGCTCCTGCACGAGCAGAGCCCCTCTGAAGCCTTCGAGAACCTATATTCCAGGGTTGTCATTGGTGCAGCTTGACCATATACTCTTAAGTGCATTATATCTAAAACGGTTAATGCTAACTTTGGACTGGCTGCATGGAAATATGTCATATTTGGTGTCAAACACCTTGGAATCATACCCCCACATCAGTTCTTGATGTGAGGATATGATCCCACCCATCTAGAGGGAGAGACTTGGCAGTACTGGTATTCCCGGTAGAAATCTAATCGAGCCCTGGCATCACAAAATGGATGCTGCAGCCACAGACACGGGTCTGGCCTCCTGCTGCTGACTGAAACTCCGGCAGGGGAGGCCTGTGCAATAGGCTTCCTGTCACAGGGAGGTGTAACCACCTCCCAGTCAGGCTTATGTGTATTGGGGCTGGGTGGGAGCACTCTCAGAGTGCTTTGAAGTCCTGCACTAGAGGCACATTTGGTGTCCCTGTGCATAGTCCAGCTCATACCGGTTCAGGGGCTTCCAGCCCCTGCTCTGGCGTGAAACTGGACAAAGGAAATGGATGTAGCCACCTCTTTTTTCCAAACCCTCCCATAGGTGGGTCCCTAGAGCTAGTCCAACCCCTTCCTTATGTATAAGTAAGCAACCTCTGTAACCAGAACTTTAGATATCCCTGGACAAAACTCTGAAGCTGAATCCTGGAACTTCGATGCTCTACTAAAGACTAGAGGACTGAAGAAATCTCCCTTGGGGTCAAGGAGTGACTCCCCCGCTTGGCAGGCACCAATGAGGCATTTTGCCGGTCTGCATTTCCGCAGCTCCCTCCGGACTCCCATGTATTTGCAGCCCAGAAAGAGGATTTCCAGACATCTCAGAGGCTGACCCGAGTCCCCAGCAAAGCTTGAACCTGCAGCCCTCGTGAGTAGCTTGGAACCGGAACTCCTGGTCACCGTGCACTTTTACAAGTGCATTAACTTCCCGACGTCTCTTGAAGTTGTGTCCTTTGGGTTACTTGTAGCCCCCACCTCAAGCAGAAGATCCACTGAAGATTCTCGGCCTAGTCACCCCGAGTGACCCCTGGGCTGCCATTTTGTGTTTCCTCTCGAGGTCCCTTAGCGATCCCTGCTCCGTCGACTGGTGGGTCCCTGAGGGGGTAACTTTGAATTTTCTTGTGCTTCACTGGTTGCTCTAGATGTGCCCTGACTCCCAGCCAAGTGGTGAGTCCCTCAGACTTTGCTGGTCTGCACCAAGGCATTTCTTCTCTTTCTGTGTGGGTTGCTGTTGCCAAGGCTTGTTGTGTCCAATTCGGGCACCAACATTGCAGCACTTGACATCCTTCCTGGGACAGTTCGAATCCAGCTCCTGGATGTCCTCGATGCCTCCTGGTCTTCGTGGCTGAAGAGTCAAGCTTCACCTTCTTCACCTGAAATCACCCGACATCGGTGGGCAACTGCCTATCGTCTTCCTGGTCACTGGCTAGTGACCCAGACTCTGTCCCCTCTGCTTTCAGGTTCTTCTCGACTTTGATCCAGGCTTGGATCTCTTCGGACACTTCGCACCTTCCCGGCAGCAGCACTTCGTTGCCAGCTCCCATATAAATCGACGCCGCGACCCGACACCATATGAGACCTATGCCCCCGGCTTCCCTGGGTGAGGTTATACGAGTACTCCGGTGCTCCCGTGGGTGTTGGCCCTAGAACTTCCTAAGTCCAAAAGCGTTTGGTCCTGACTCATTTCTAAGTGTCCCTATTCTTTAAAAACCTAACCGCTACTTTACCCATTGAGGCTAAAGGGAGCTCACGGCTGTGTTCTCACACTTCACACGGCCCCCATGGGTCCCCTGTGTCACTACCTTGGGTGGTTCCTTGGGGTCCCAGTGATTCTACAGGCTGTAGGCCTTGTGTGTAGTTAAGTTGTGGTTCTTATACCACTATTTTAGTGTATGGTTTGGCTCGCCCCTAGGGCCTGACGTGTATTTGTGCTATTTTACTGTGATATTTGAACTGTAACTTATGTGTTTTGACCTCTAGTCTCATTAAGAGACTAGAAGGGTGTGTTTAGTAATACATACATATATTTTATATATATATATCTGGTGTGGATGTCTTTCATTTAGCCATTCAAGAGGGTATAGACTGGTAAAACAAGATGCTTTACATTCCTTCAAGACTTAGCCTGAAGGCTGCTCTCCATAGCTACCACTAGGATAGCTTTTAATAAAGGTTGTCTTTAACCTATAACCAATAAGGGGTTGTTTGGACTGGTACAGGGTGCCCACTATAACTAGTGGACAGCATATACCAGGCCAACTTCTCACATTGGTGTGCAGCGTGTGGGATTCCAGCTTGCTATTGTTTTACCAGATAATCTCAATTGAGTGACTAACTGAAAACCACTAAGGGTACCGTAGGTACATATAACAAAAGCTTTAGAATACAGTAAATTCTACTGAACTTAGCGTTGTGTGTTAAGGTCTTAGCACACCCTTTCTACAACTCAAGAGAGTTTAGTAGGCCACACTAGAGTAGGTAGTGAAATACACCGCACCTCACTAGTAATGTCTTCAAGGCCAGGAACCAGTGGTTCCCTGCCAGAAGCCAATGGGCTGCTAGTTTCCAAGTATGATCACCTCCCATTCAAGGAACTGAGAGCATTATGCACAGCAGGAAACTGAGGAAAGGCAAAAGTCCTGCCACCCAGCATCTCATAGAGGTACTCAGGCTGGATGATCTCAGAAGACCTATAGAGTCTAAAGGAGCAGGCAGAGTGGGTGGGACAGCACATGAGGAAGGGCCTAGGGGTGAAACGCCCCATGACCTGACCTCTAATGCTGACCAGGAAGATGACAATGATCTTGACCTGGAAAATCCAGCTCCCCTGGAAGATTAGGGGGAGGGCCTAGAAGGTCTAGATCTCCATCAGTGGAGTCTAACCATTCTGGTTAATCTATAGGGACCTCTATCTCTTCTCATAGGAGGGAAACCTCTCAAGAGAGGCGGGAGAGACTGCTTAATTATGAGGAAGCTCAGCTTGAAATCAGAAAGAAACAGATAGCCCTAGATAAGGAGGCCCTAAAGCTCTACAGAGCTAGAAAAAAGTTGGGACTAGAGTCCCATGGTGGCAGCAACATCTGTAGAGATAGGGAGAGGTCTTATGACCATAGAAACCTGAATAAGACTGCCCCTCCCTACCAGAGTGGGGGTGACATCCACAAATGGAGAACTGCACTGGAAAGGGCCTGTAAAGTTCAAAGGGTCGCCCAGGAGCAGTAGGCAGCAATCTTATGGCTCTCCTTTGCAGACAAAGGTAGAGAGGAGGAGGGGGCAGATGATTACAACAGTCTTAAGAGTGCCTTGATTGAAGGGTTTGGCCTTACCACTGAGAAATACAGGTTAGAGTTCAGGGATACCCAAAAGGCACAGAATCAAGACTAGGAAGACTTTGTAGATTGTGCTACTAAGGCTCTGGAGGGTTGGTTACTTGGCAGCAAAGTGCATGACTTCCAAGGATTGACAATTTGATTATGAGGGAGCAGATCCTTAATAACTGTCAAAATCAGCTGTTGCACCAGTACCTGGTGGACTCCGATCTGACCTCTCCCCAAGAATTGGGAAAGAAGGCAGACAAGTGGGTCAGAACCAGGGTGAGGCAGAAGGTACAGAACCAAGGTGGTGAACCCAAGAACTAAGATCCTAAAAACTCTGACATGGGTGGGGAGAAGGGTGAAGACGAGAAGTCTTCACAAGGCCCCTCAAAATCTTCTTCAGGTGGGGATTCACAGTCTAACAAGGGAAAAGGCCAAAAGAAACCATGGTGCAACATCTGTAAGCAGAAAACTCACTGGACAAGTGACTGCACCAAGTCCAAAGAATCTACTCAAGCCACCATTGCCCCTAAGGCAACTGTCCCCCCCTAGTACAGCTACAATTGGTGGTGGTAATGTTCAGAATAAGGGTGTAGTAGGGTTGACCCTGGGTTCTGAGATGGACTCTGGCCTAGTCAGAGTTCCAACTCAGGCTGTTCTAGTCTGTGATGGAGGCATGGATATGTCCCCCTTTGTGAGTCCCAGTAACTTGGGCAAATACAGACAACAGCCTTTAATAAATGGAAAAGAGGCTTTGGCATTTAGGGACACAGGAGCAAGTGTCACAATGGTGACAAAAGATCTTGTGGATCCTGGGCAGATTATACTTGGTGAAATGTACCAAGTGACCAATGCAAGCAATGTCAGAACAGACCATTCTCTGGCAGTTGTTAACTTCTCCTGGGGAGGGGTAACTGGCCTTAAGAAGGTTGTGGTAAGTGCAAACCTACCAGTACAGTGCTTGCTTGGCAATGATCTAGAATCGTCAGCTTGGGCTGAAGTGGAGCTCAGGACACATGCAGAAATGTTAGGGATCCTTGCTCATGTCTTTGCTGTGACTAGGTCACAGGCCAAAATGTCTAACACTGGACAGGCCCTGGACTCTGGAATAATGGACAAGGTGCCTCCCAAGAGGATGAGCAGTAGGGTTAAGGCCGTGCCTTCCCACCTGACTCAGAGTGCAGATCAGTCTCCTCAGGGAGATGATCTTGAGCCTGAAGAAGGAATTGTCCCAGAGGAGCTTGAACCTGACCAGGTTGAGTTTTTGGGGACAGAGGGCCCTTCCAGGTCTGATCTGAGCCAGGAGCAGAAAACCTGTCCCTCTCTTGACCCCTCAGAAAGAAAGCTGCTGATGAGGCTGCTGGGAATGCTAGTGGCACCCATAAGATTTATTGGGATGATGGACTCCTTTACTCAGAGAGTAGAGACCCCAAGCCTGGTGCACACAGGAGGTTTGTTATACCTCTGAAGTTTAGGGGCTTCCTATTGACACTAGCACATGATATTCCCCTAGAAGGACCCCTGGACCAGAACAAGACTTGGGACAGAATTGTCCCTCACTTTCACTGGCCCCACATGGCTGAAGACACTAAGGAGTTTTGTCGCTCCTGTGTGACCTGCCAGGCCAGTGGCAAGGCAGGTGGAACCACAAAGGCTCCCTGATACCACTACCTGTGGTGGGGGTTCCCTTTGAGAGGGTAGGGATTGACATTTTTGGTCCCATGGATCCTCAGACAGCATCTGGGCACAGATTTATACTGGTGGTGGTGGACCATGCCACCAGGTACCCAGAAGCCATTCCCCTCAGGACCACTACAGCACCTGTGGTGGCAAGAGCTCTCTTGGGTGTATTCTCAAGAGTAGGCTTTCCTAAGGTGGTAGTATCTGAAAGAGATGCAAACTGTATGTCAAGTTACTTAACTGCAATGTGGAAGGAGTGTGTAGTGAACTACAAGTTCACCACACCCTATCACCCACAATGCAATGGTTTAGTTGAAAGATTCAACAAAACCTTAAAGGGCATGATTAAAGGTCTCCCAGAGAAGCTTAGGCGGAGATGGGACATCCTTTTGCCCTGCCTTTTGTTTGCCTACAGGGAGGTGCCACAAAGGGGGTTGGTTACAGCCCTTTTGAACTTTTGTTTGGCCATCCTGTTAGGGGTCCTTTGTGTCTGGTGAAGGAGGAATGGGAGTTACCTCTCAAACCCCCTAAACAGGACATAGTGGACTATGTACTTGGTCTCCGCTCCA
This sequence comes from Triturus cristatus, assembly GCF_964204655.1. Lineage (NCBI taxonomy): Eukaryota > Metazoa > Chordata > Amphibia > Caudata > Salamandridae > Triturus > Triturus cristatus. Next base: position 722,663,906 of record NC_140588.1, read on the forward strand.
GGATGGCTGAATACATGAAAAAGGCAACCAAAAACCTTGAGGCTAGCCAGGAATAACAAAAGGCCTGGCATGACTAACAGGCTGTACTGACTGTCTACCAGCCAGGACAGAAAGTGTGGGTGTTGGAGCCTGTGGCCCCAGCAGCCCTCCAGGACAAATGGAGTGTCCCCCATACCATTGTTGAACAGAAAGGGGAGGTCACCTACTTGGTAGACCTTGGAACCCCTAGGAGTCCACACAGGGTACTTCAAGTCAACAGACTGAATCCATATGTTGACAGGGTAGACATGGGCTTGCTCATGGCTACTGATGAAGGGCAGGAGGAAGAGAGTGACCCACTCACTGACCTGCTTTCTCAGAACCCTGATGATGGGTCAGTTGATGGTGTAGCCTTGGCAGGCATCCTCACTGTCCAGCAGCAAACTGACTGCAGAAAGCTTCTCAGTCAGTACAGTTATAAGTTTTCTCTGACTCCAAGTCAGACCACCTGGTGCACTCATGAAGTGGACACTGGGGACAGTCTGCCTGTGAAGAATAAGATCTACAGAGAACCTGACCATGTCAGGGACTGTATAAGGACAGAAGTCCAAAAGATGCTGGATTTGGGAGTCATTGAAACCTCAGATAGCCCTTGGGCTAGTCCAGTAGTCCTGGTACCTAAACCTCACACCACAGATGGCAAGAGAGAGATGAGGTTTTTTGTGGATTACAGGGGTATCAATGTAGTCACTAGGACTGATGCCCACCCCATCCCCAGGGCAGATGAGCTGATAGATACTTTGGCCTCAGCCAAGTTTTTAAGCACATTTGATCTGACAGCTGGCTACTGGCAGATCAGACTAGCTGATGATGCAAAGCCAAAGATAGCATTTTCTACCCCTAGTGGGCAATTTGTGGTAATGCCCGCACTATCAATTTGTGGTAATGCCCTTTGGTTTGAAGAATGCACCTGCCACTTTCCAAAGGTTGGCTAATCAAATCCTTACAGGCCTGGAAGATTATAGTGCAGCATATCTAGATGATATTGCTGTCTTTAGCTCCACCTGGGAGGATCACCTGGTCCACCAAAGGAATGTTTTGGAGGCCCTGCAAAAAGCAGGCCTAACTATCAAGGCTACTAAATGCCAGATAGGGCAGAATCAGGTTGTGTACCTGGGCCACCATGTAGGTGGAGGCCAGGTTCAACCATTGCAGCGCAAAATCCAGATCATAATGGACTGGGTTGCTCCAACTACCCAGACTCAGGGGAGAGCCTTCTTAGGCCTGACTAGGTACTACAGAAGATTTGTCAAAGGGTATGGATCAATAGTGACACCCCTGAATGACTTAACCTCTAAGAAAATGCCCACAAAGGTTCAGTGGACAGTTAGCTGTCAAAGGCATTTGATGACCTGAAGGAGGGCATGTGCACTGCTCTCATTCTGCAAAGCCCTGACTACTCCAAAAAGTTTGTTGTCCAAACAGATGCATCTGAGTTGGGGGTAGGGGTTTTACTGTCACAATTGAATGATGAAGGTAAGGATCAACCAGTAGCTTTCATAAGCAGAAGGTTGACCCCCAGAGAGAAACATTGGTCAGCCATTGAGAGGGAGGCCTTTGCTGTGGTTTGGGCTCTGAAGAAGTTGAGGCCATACTTGTTTGATACTCACTTCATTGTTCAGACAGACCATAAGCCCCTCCTATGTCTAAAACAGATGAAGGGTGAAAACCCCAAACTTCTCAGGTGGTCCATTTCCCTACAGGGGATGGACTATACAGTAGAACATAGACCTGGGAGTAACCATGCCAATGCAGATGGACTCTCCAGATATTTACACTTAGAACATGAAGACTCAACTGGTCAAGGTTAGTTTAATGTCCCTGCGTTTGGGGGGGGGATTGTGTAGGAGAGTAGGATCTGCTTCACATATTTACCCCCACGTTTTGCTGGTGTTTCACTGTTTGTCGACTTTACTCTGGCTGGGACCCTGCTATTCAGGGCCCCAGCCTAGCTGCTTCCTCTCTAAAATGATTGCATGCACTTTAGGTACACTCCAGATTGGATTCTGAGGTACCCTTGTGAGTCCATAGTATGTGGTATATTATGTACCCAGGGCATAGGTACCCCAGAGGCCTACCAGGGGTTGAAGCATGTATTGTGCCACCCCTGGAAAGCTATGCAAAATGACACCACAGGTCTTCTACTGCAGCCTGGGTAAGGTGGTGCATGCACCCCTTATTGATGTATAGGTTCACTATACCTCACCTATCACTGCACATAGTAACCTATCAGTCATCCCTATGGCAGGCCTTATCAATCCTGAAGGCAGGGTGCTTGGTTATATGTGAGAGGGTGCCCAGGCATGAGCTGAGCCCCTCTGCAGCCTTCGAAATCTCTTCTCCGGGGTTGTCAGTGGTGCATCCTGACCATATACTCTTAAGTGCATTATATCGAAAACGGTTAATGCTAACTTTGGACTGGCTGAACGGAATCATGTCGTGTTTGGTGTCAAACACCTTGGAATCATACCCCCACATCAGTTCTTGATGTGAGGATATGATCCCACCCTTCTAGAGGGAGAGACATGGCAGTACTGGTATATCCGGTAGAAATCTAATAGAGCCCTGGCATCACAAAATGGATGCTGCAGCCACAGACACGGGTCTGGCTTCCTGCTGCTGACTGAAACTCCGGCAGGGGAGGCCTGGATAATAGGTTTCCTGTTACCACAGGGAGGTGTAACCACCTCCCAGACAGGCTTATGTGTATTGGGGCTGGGTGGGAGCACTCTCAGAGTGCTTTGAAGTCCTGCACTGGGGGCTCATTTGGTGTCCCTGTGCATAGTCCAGCTCAAACCGGTTCAGGGGCTTCCAGCCCCTGCTCTGGCGCAAAACTGGACAAAGGAAATGGGTGTAGCCACCCCTCTTTCCAAACCCTCCCATAGGTGGGTCCCTAGAGCTAGTCCAACCCCTTCCTTAGGTATAAGTAAGGAACCTCTGTAACCAGAACTTTAGATATCCCTGGGCAAAACTCTGAAGCTGAATCCTGGAACTTCGACGCTCTACTAAAGACTAGAGGAAGCAATCTCCCTTGGGGTCAAGGAGTGACTCCTCTGCTTGGCAGGCACCAATGAAGCAATTTGCTGGTCTGCATTTCCGCAGCTCCCCCGGGACTCCAAATTATTTGCAGCCCAGGAAGAGGATTTCCAGACATCTCAGAGGCCGACCCGAGTCCTCAGCAAAGCTGAGACACGCAGCCATCGTGAGTAGTGTGGAACCAGAACTCCTGGTCACCATGCACTTTTGCAAGTGCATTGACTTCTCGACATCTATTGAAGTTGTGCTTGGGGTTACTTGTAGCCCCCACCTCGAGCAGAAGATCCACTGAAGATTGTTGGCCTAGTCACCCCGAGTAACCTGTGGGCTGCCATTTTGTGTTTCCACTCGAGGTCCCTTCACGATCCCTGGTCCATCGACTGCTGGGTCCCTGAGGGGGTAACTTTGAGTTTCCTTGGGCTTCCCTGGTTGCTCCAGATGTGCCCTGACTCCCAACCAAGTGGTGAGTCCCTCAGACCGTGCTGGTCTGCACTGAAGCATTTCTTCTCTTTCTGCGTGGGTTGCTGTTGCCAAGGCTTGTTGTGTCCAATCTGGGCACCGACGATGCAGCACTCGACATCCTTTATGGGACAGCTTGAATCCAGCTCCTGGTCATCCTCGACACCTCCTGGTCCTCATGGCTGAAGAGTCAAGATTCACTTTCTTTACCTGAAATCACCCGACATTGGTGGGCATCTGCCTATCGTCCTCCTGGTCACTGGCTGGTGACCCAGACTCTGTCCCCTCTGCTTTCAGGTTCTTCTCGACTTCGATCCAGGCTTGGATCTCTTTGGACACTTCGCACCTTCCCGGCAGCAGCACTTCTTTCCCAGCTCCCATTGAAATCGATGCTGTGACCCGACACCATTTGACACCCATGCACCCAGCTTCCCTGGGTGAGGTAACACAAGTACTCCGGTGCTCCAGTGGGTGTTGGCCCTAGAACCTCTTAAGTCCCAAAGGGTTTCGTCCTGACTCATTTCTAAGTGTCCCTATTCTTTAAAAATCTAACCGTGACTTTCTCCATAGAAGCTAACGGGAGCTCGCGGCTGTGTTCTCACACTGCAAACGGCCCCCGTGGGTCCCCTGTGTCACTACCTTGGGTGGTTCCTTGGGGTCCCAGTGATTCTACAGGCTCTAGGCCTTGTATCTAGTTAAGTCTTGGTTCTTATACCACTATTTTATTATATGGTTTGGCTCGCCCCTAGGGCCTGACGTGTATTTGTGCTATTTTAATGTGATATTTGAAGTGTAACTTATGTGTTTTGACCTCTAGTCTCATAAAGAGACTAGGAGGGTGTGTTTGGTAATAAATACATATATTTTATATATATACCTGGTGTGGATGTCTTTCATTTAGCCACTCAAGAGAGTATAAACTGGTAAAACAAGCTGGTTTACATTCCTTCAAGACTTAGCCTGAAGGCTGTTCTCCATAGCTACCACTAGGATAGCTTTCAATAAAGGTTGTCTTTAACCTATAACCAATAAGGGGTTGTTTGGACTATTACAGGGAGCCCACTATAACTAGTGGACAGCATATACCATGCCAACTTCTCCCAAGGATTAGGTGCCTGGATGAGCCATCAGTGGCAGGATGGGGGCAGAGTTGAGCACTGCCCCACTTGCATATAAATTGGCTGTCACTGCCTTCGCACAAAGGACTTCACACTAGTGCATTGTGCCTGCAGCCAGGTTGGAACAAGGCCAGTGGACTTAGAAATCTCAGGTCCTTTAAAGAGAAACTCTAAAATCTTCTCCCTACTTCAACGAAAGTGGCATGTTAAAAAATTAGACCCTCAGGCTGACTTTTCAGTTCACTTTATGACCTTCTGAAGGACTCTCAGAGGACTGCCTGCTGCTGTTGCTGATGTGAAAATTGATGAGAAAACTGCTTTGCTGTATCTGGAAGGACTGCTCTTCTTCTGAGGTCAGGCATGAACCCTCGGAGGCCTGCCCTGCTCAGTTTCAGCTGGTGACATTTGAAAGTGGTGAGCGTACTGCACTGTGGCAAACTAGCGTAGCGAGCGTGCCCGAACAATCTACGGTGAGTTGGGGGGGATTCTCCCCCTTAGAAATCTTTGAAAAAAGAGTGGACAAATGGTGCATTTTCAAGCAAATGTTCTTGCTTTATTGGTTGGAGACCAGGGGTATCATGTGGAGTCCATACTATGAGATCAATGCCTGCTGTGCTTAATTTGTGCCAGTGGTTGCAGGTGGTTGGCGCTGGCTTTAATAATTTGTGGGGACTGCAACTTATTTTTCATCTACAGGCATAGCCCAGAGCAAGGGTGATAAAGTCAGAAAAGGGAGAAAGAAGTAAAGCAAGGTAAGAAAACAGAGACAAGGGGATAAAGCAGGGGTGCAAAAGAACCCATGAGTGAGTTAAACAAACAGGAAGGACTGGGTGGTAGAAAGGAGAGACATAAGGTGTAATCAAGAATAGGCAGCATTTGTAGGGGGCATCTACAGCATGTGGGAGAGCTGGGATTGAATGGGTTGGTTTGTTTACATTCCATTCTCCAGGCATTGCTTGCGTGCGACAGCAATGCAGGTGAAAAACAAAATGCCCAAGGACAGCAGAGGTATTATGTGAAACAGGAAATAACAGCAGCTTTGACAAACAAATATGTAAATTGAACATTCGGAGCTCTTGCTTGAATTAAAATACATACCCTGCAAGCGCCTTGACTCTAGCCGTAATCTTTGAAACGTGTCCATTGTGTGCATTTTTTTTTACACATTGAATAAAAGGCTAGCCACTGTACTTTCTCAGCTGTCAGTGCGTTGCAAGACTCTTAGGCGATCTGCATTCGGAAAAGAGGTGCAGCAAGAGCATCTAACCCACCCCTTCCAATCCCTGGAAAGCGAAGGATGGGGTGAAATCTGAACAGTGAGGGCAGCACACGTCTACTTTCAGGTCGATTTGTTCGTTGTTGAGTCACAAAACATTGGCATAGGATAAGGAAAACGTAACACTTAGGCAGGTGTGGGGTCACAAGATACTGTAGGCAAGTATTTTGGGTGCAGGTATCGGGCACTAAACAATCCAGCAAAGAGCATGTTAAGTTAACCAAATCTGCAATCCTCACTCGCTCAACACACCATCCTCAAATACAACACCTAGCAACCCACCCAATGTTACTCACGTGGCTGGAGCTTTCATGTAGAACCTCTTCATACCCTGCGCCATAGAAAACGTGTACACGCCTTCATGCAATGCCATTTAACAGCACCAAATGACAATGCAACCGTTAAAGTTGTGCTATACAAAAACAGCATTTCACAAGACAAAATACTGGCAACCAAGCATGTCCAGACGTGTCAACTTAATGGACGAGAGTGCGCAAAGTGGTACCTCTGCTCATCACACCCTGCTCACTGCCAAACGAAACAAGTTGGAAAACAAATGATTTTGAGGGTAAGAAACGATAGGTATTTGAGAGAGCTGATAGAGGAGGCGATTGTAAAACACACAGCAAAAGCCACAACAACGCTCATTTGCCAAGCGACGCAATTTGAAGGAAGGAAAGCTTTGCAAGAGAAGACAATGAGACTGTTAATCATATACACAGAGACCCAGTCGCGGCTGGCATGAAGGGGAGGTGGGGGAGGGTAGCGCGGGTTTGTGGGGAGGGGTGGGGGAGCAGCCCGGGACAATAATAATAAAATGAAAACGTACCTTCCCCCGGGTCCCGCGTTTTCCTGCTGCCGCAGCTCTCCACTCCTCAGAAAGCTGTCACCCACAAGCAGCCTCCCTCCCCTCCGCCAACCACAATGCTGCAATTGCAGCGTTGTGATTGGTGCGGTGCACGCGCACAGCGCCCCAGCCAGGAGCCTAACCGGAGGCCCTTTTCTCTATGTAGGCTGCATGCAGCCTACATAGAGAAAAGGGAGGGTGCGCATGACTGCTTTGGCTGGCCCCAGGCCGACCAAAGCAGTCAGGGCCCAAAGCATTGGGCTAGCCACTCCCCCTCTGCCTTCGAGCAGGACTGCCCACCCGCCTGTTCACAACCAGGCACTTTCTCAAAGTGCAAAAAGCAGAAACATAATATGGTAGTGTTACCATTTTATGTTTCTGCTTCTCACACTGCGAGAAAGTAGTGGGGCGATGCCCCTATGGAGGAGCTGCTACTGGCCCTGCTGCTTCAGTCCTGATCCACTTCCTGAACCCAGGGTTACCAGAGTGGCCATAAAGGATAGTTGGCTGGGCTCCTGATCAGAGTCTCAAGGACAGAAAAGACTCCAACCATCTTGAACCCGCATCTGTCCCAGCCTCAGTCCTAACCCTCCAAGTGGTGCCTCTCCAGTCCTGGGCCATTGGAAGTGCTTAAGGCCCCAGATAGCTAAAGGTCAAAGCATGGGCCTTCAAGCATTTGTGACTAAAATCTGTTTAGAGAACCAAAAGGAGACCGGGGTCTACCTGCTCATCGATCCACCCAAGGTGCATCTCAGTTGGCATGACTACAGGGCAGCCCCAACTATGTTCTTCTCCACCAAAGAAAATCCTGTTCAGGATCCTTTGCATATGGGCTATCTGGTCTTTTGGAGCCCTTGTTGGCTATAGCCTTGAGCCTCATCCCACTAGAGATGTTCAACTTCTAAGAAAGAGACTTAGGGCCCGATTTAGATCAGCAGGCGGGTTACTCCGTCACAATGGTGATGGATGTCCCATCTGCCGAAATATAAATCCCAAGTCTGAACGTGGTAATCTTCACCACGTCTCCATCTAGTGGCTCTCTGCTGACAACCAAAACAAAAAGTTGCACTCAATCACACACAGTTTCAGTCACAAGATGGGACTTCTGTTTGTAGTCCGTTATGAATTCCAGTCCACACAAAGTAAGATATTCCACACGATTCTTTACTCCAAATGCAGATTTCTAAACAATGCTGTCAACAATGCCACAGCCGACACGTGTTTCGTCCATTTGGACTTTTTACAAGCTATATGTATAATGACATGTCCAAATTAGGTTTAGGGTCTCTCCCAATTGTAGTAATTTGGTCCATGTACCCCCGTATATGGCATATATACGGCGGTACATGGACCTGGGAACTTTCAGACTGTGATTGAAACTGTGTGTGCTAGAGAGCAACCTTTTGTTTTGGACATGGGGCGCACACTTTGTTCTCAAAGTGTGGCCAAAATTGCACCAAAGGTGGCTTGAGGGGAAGCACGACAGCACCATGAAGTGTACAAAGCTTGTAAACTAATGATTGACTTCAGACAATGACAATAGATAGATGTGCAGGCATTGGGCCTAGTCATCAGATGTTCTTCTTTGCTCCCTGATGACAACGCCTCCTCTTCAGACACACCTGCAGCCTTGCCCCACTGAACATCTACCTTCTCAGACACTTTATCATGAAGTTTCTTCTAAGTCCAAAGGCAAGCACCGACCGGGTCCAAGTCACTTGCATCCAATGCACCCTTCATTGCGTTCAGTTATAATTTACAACTTTGACCCATTCGCACACAACTAGATTTCTGCAGCTGGCACATTGGTCTAGTAGGTGCTAATCTTTACCTCAAACTTCAAAAAATCATACCTCCAATTCTACTGATTCAATTTTTGTAATTTTTGTGTCAAATAAATCATTGTTGTGGGATTGTTATTGTGTTGTGTTTTCACTCTATTACTGTTTGAGTGCTGCAAAAATACTTTGCAAATTGCTCTAAGTTGATCTTGACTGCTTTTGTGCAAAGCTACCAGAGGGTTAAGCATAGGTTTATTTAATGACTTTAGTGGTTCACCCTGACAGGGATTGTGGTTGTTGCTTGAGCAGTGCTTCCACCCCACTCAACCAGCAACCTAATTTCTTGCACAGGGGTTACAGCCAGGCGACCTCTAAATGATGTCCGTGCATAAATGGCCTTATTACCAGTAGTCCACATTTTAGGTACAGGGATACAAAGATGTTGTAATTTATGATTCAGGACAACATGCTTACACTTAAATATGACTATTCTAGGTTATTCATCTAAGAATGGGAAATTACAAGGGAATTGCATTTTACTGGGTCAGAAACCTTATGTGGAGCTCCATTTCAAGCTAAATAATGGGCTTTTTTAAATTCCATTTTCTACCTGCTCTGCAAAGGTAGTAGATGGAATTAGGGATCTAGCTTGTATCAGTTGCAGGGCTGTCAGCGGCGGGCAGGGTGGGCATCCGGCACAATGGGATGCTGTAGCCAGGCTTTGGGGAGAATTTCACGTATGCAATGAAAACCAGCCCTCAGGTGGGGGCAGAACCGCTCAGCTATCCACAGCCCCTACTACCGTTTTACTGGGTGTAGGTTTGCACCCATTGAAACCAGGACGTGTGTTCACACACCTAGTGAGGTAAAATCACATGCAGTAATTCTGGGTGTGGGAAAACTGTGCAATTCAGTATCACCCAGAGCAATATCCTCCCCAGTATATCCACCAAATTACGAGGACACTGCTCCCTGTGACATATAATGAAGCCAAAATGCAACTGTGAAGGGCAATTCTGCACCTTTTGCTGTTAATTTTAGATCACGGCGGGGTAATATGCTTTATATACAAATGTAAAACAGTGAAGCAATATATGTGATCTGAAAACAAAGTACTACCGAAGTTTCAGAAATTAAATATTGCACAAAGAATCAATTCTTTCAAAATTGATTGTTATTAATTATAAATGATGAATTAGTGGGAGAAGCTACTAACAGATGTGACCCTAGAAGGCTTAGGGAGCATAGGTTCCATACCTACTTCAATTTATGATCTGCTTGCAAGACTAGAGGTTAATTGGACCATGTCCTGTGTATTAACTTTGTGACTTTCTTTAGAAGATGCTTGCTGGCATCTCTTTCCAAGTCGGTACAGTGAAGCCACAGATACTTCAAACCTTTCCACATACTTAGAAAATGATGAAAAAGTGAGATAACTGCTATGCAATTGAGATACTTGGTCACCAGCCAAAGTCAATAGGTAATCTGTGTGTAATTAAAGACTTGATCTTATAGGAACTCGGAAAAATCCAGCTAGTTTTGTGGACAGTAAACTAGTTTGGGACACTTCTTTCATCAGTGCAAATACACAGAAATTGATATTTCAAAGTGTTTGCTGTGTTTGCACAATAACAAAAATGCAAAAAATGCTTTCCTTTTGTAAGTTAAAAATTGCAAATGAGATTCATGAAAAATCAATTTGCTGCATTTCTTAAGACAATTTTATTAATGTCTATTAATTGACTACCTTTTCCTTTTTAAATACACATTGCACATCTAAGGTGATTCCTGAGCAATTTTTGCAATAGTAATGGTTTCTCAAAATGTCTTAAATGTTTGCCCTGGCGTTTCATTTGGTGTAGATTTTTCCATCAAAATTAATGACATAAATTGGAAACCAAACTATATCATGGGGAACCTTGATCTGATCTCACTCCACACAAGCATCGAACATGAGAAAGGAATAGAAGCAAGTCAAAATGTTCTGAAAGCCAGATGCCTGGGTAATTTCTACTAGGTTTTCTTTAACAGGGAACATACTTATTTTTGATCAACCATATAAACAGGTGAGAGGAGCAGTGATAGGCACTGCTTCACCTCGAGCTATGCTAACTTGTGTACGGTCTGGTGTGAGGGGCAGACATTGGCGTTTAAGAAAGAATATAGGAGGGAATATAATGCAACCTGCTACAAGCAGCCATCCAATCCCTCTTAAATGTAATGTTCCCTATGGGAAGTTGATTAGACATAATAGTAGCTGCAACACCACTCACTGAAAGATCAAATTAGGCCCAGTAAGAAATTTTACAATGATTTGGAGCAAGAGGATATACAGGTAGGGTGCTAAGGATAGCCGTTCACAGCTTGGGCGTCTGCAGGGGGGGCAAGGAGGGGCGCTTCCCCCCTCCCCCGCTGGATCGCCGATCTGTCTGGTGTGGGCTGTATTGGTGGTAACGAGGATGGTGTGGCCTGGTGGTAGCCGCGGTGCAAGCGGCATGGCGCCATTATGTTTTTTGTAATGCTGGCACTCCAGCAGCCCAGTGACACACTGGGCGGCAGGAGTGCGATGTTACCGAAAATAATGGCGCCCGGCCCATGAGGTGCGGGCCATACTAGTGCCGGTGCCGAATTTGCCGCGGTGCAACTGAAATCAGTTGTTAAATGTGTGCATTTGTTATATAGAATTTGTTTCTATATAATGATTCTATTCTATCAATAAGATTTTGAGTTCACTTTTGGACAGGCCAAGGCAAAAGTATAAGGCATAAAAAATATAAGAAATTTTACAATGATTTGGAGCAAGAGCATATCCAGGTAGGGTGCTAAGGATAGCCGTCTAAACCATGGGTGTCTGCAGGGGGGGCAAGGAAGGGCGCTTGCCCCCTGCTGAATCGCTGGTCCGTCTGGTGTGGGCCGTACTGGTGGTGACGTGGAAGGTACGGCCTGGTGGCAGCCACGGTGCGGGTGACAGGGCGCCATTATGTTTTTTGTAACACTGGCACTCCAGCAGCCCAATGACACACTGGGCGGCAGGAGTGCGATGTTACCAAAAATAATTAGGGGCGGGCGGAATTTGCGTAATCGCGTTACACAAATCTCCGCGAAACGGTAAAAAATCTCCGCGAACACGCAGAAATTCCGCGAACACGCGGAATTGCTTGTTCGCGATGCTTTTTTCCTGTTCACAGTTGCTGTTTGCGTGCTCGGGGAGAAATATCTCGCGAACACGCATTTTGAGAACGCGAACAAGAAAAAATTTCTCGAAGTCGCGGAAAGCAGAATTTTGGGCAATTTCGCGTTCTCCGCGGAACGCGAAATTACCGAAATTCCGCAAATTCCGTGAGCGGAACGGAATATACCGCCCAGGCCTAAAAATAATGGCGCCCGGCCCATGAGGTGCGGGCCATACTGGTGCCGGTGCTTAATTTGCCGCGGTGCAACTGAAATCAGTTGTTAAACGTGTGCATTTGTTACTTTACAATGATTTTATTCTATCAATATAATTTTGAGTTCACTTTTGGACAAGCCAAGGCAAAAGTATCATGCATAAAAAATATAAGCACGTTTTATCACATGATGTGCCCCACAAAGCTTGCAAACTATCAGAGCTACTTACACAAGGATCTTGTTTGCTGCAGACAGGGCATAAGTCCTATAAAAAGAAGTGGGGGGACTCAAGTCACTGCAAGTGACATCATGACGCGTGCCATGACATCACGCGCCATGGTCATTTAATCTCACCATGTATGTGGTCAGACCACTATTTAATAAAATTCACAGCCACTATAAACTCTACGGTCAAACCTCCTACGGCAGTGGGAGGTGTGACAAGAAAGTGGAGGACACTTGATAAATTAGAATTTGTTAAAGCTTTGGCCAGCTCAGCACCTATCTTTAACCCTGATGTTAATATCATGGAAGACAAAATATCGGTCTGGCTACTGCTGGCTTCCAATGTCCATGCCCCACTCACTAAATTTTACCGTGCCCGCCACTCAGATGCACTCAAATGGTTCACTGCTGAGTTAAAAAAACAAAAACTCGAGCTCCGTCAAAAAAAGAGACAATGGAGGTCTAGATACTCCAAAGCAGATAAACAGCAGTTTGTATTGGCTCGCAAAGAGTATAAGAAAGCAATACTGGAAACAAAAGCGGCCTATTTTTCAGCTAGAATTCTGAATGCTCATAATAAGCCAAAAGAAATGTTCCTGATAGTCAATGACCTCTGCAACTCTGAGAGAATACTCCCTAGTCAGACTCCCACTCAAGAGCTATGCAACTCTCTGAATAACTATTTCTTGGTTAAAATTTACACCATCAAAGCTAGCATTCCTACTAGCGTTCGCACGGAACCTTTGGACAGTATGCCTAATAACTCTGCCATTCTGGCTCACTTTCCAGTCATTTGTTCTCAGATATTATCTGAATTAATGACCTGTGTAAAATCCGGGTCCCCAAACGACTGCTGTCCCCCTCAGGTTATGCCGGATGCCTATTCCATTCTTTCTTGTCATGTGCTTCCCTTCTTGAATGAGTCTCTTGTGCAGGGCATGGTTCCCACAGCCTTTAAGAACGCTATTGTGGTCCCTCTATTGAAAAAGCCAGGGGCTGACCCTCTACATCTTCCGAACTATCATCCTATTTCTATCCTTCCTTTCTTGGCTAAGATCCTAGAGGCCTATGTGGCAAGCTGTCTCTCCAATTTTATCGAAAAAACAGACTACCTAGAGCCATGTCAAGCTGGCTTTCGGCCTGCTCATTCTACGGAGTCTGTGATCCTTGCAGTATTGGACACCCTGAGAGCGAACTCAGACAAGGGCATCCCCCAGGCCTTGGTGCTCCTGGATTTGTCGGCCACATTCGACACGGTCGATCATAAAATTTTGATGGACAGTGTCACGCATGCCGGCATACAGGGCTCCGCATATAATTGGATTAAGTCCTTTCTTGAAGGCAGGACACAAGCGGTCTACTTGGTCCTTCTACTGCCTCTAAGCTCGCCACCACTTGCGGGGTGCCACAGGGCTCGTCCCTATCCCCACTCCTTTTCAATCTCCATCTCATGCCCTTGATTCATTCATTAAAGGATAGAAAGATAACGACCTTTAACTATGCTGACGATCTTCAGCTTGTCTTTACCTTGGATTCCCCTGACTCTGCTCTTGAATTTCAAGCCACCATGCTTCACATCCAGCGTTGGATGGACCTCAATCATCTCAAACTCAACCCGGGCAAGACGGAATTAGTTTTGCCTGGGAAGAGTGAGATCTTTTGGGGCCATCATTACTGGCTGACAGAATTAAGTGTTCCCCCCACTTCTTCATCCGCTGTGAAAAGCTTGGGGGTCACCATTAATACTGATCTGTCACTCAAAGGACAAGTCGGGGCAGTGGTCTCTGCTTGTTTCTTTCAACTGCGTAAAATTCGTAAGGTCGCCCACCTGCTGTCTCACTCAGCACTTATGCAAGTTGTGATCGCCTTGGTCCTTTCACGTCTCGTCTTCTCTAACTCCATTTATCTTGGCTTGTTCCTGTTTTTACTTAAACGTCCTCAATTAGTGCAGAATCAGGCTGCAAGATTAATTCATAAACAACCTAAATGGCAATCTGCCAGACCATGGCTATCTAAACTTCATTGGCTGCCAATTGCCCAACGTGTAGCTTTTAAGACAGGCTGCTTGATCTTTAAAGCACTGCATGGTAGGAGTCCTAAATTCATCAGTTGCATGATTGTAAAGCATGCCCCACTGCGTAACTTACACTTTGCTTATCTCCATCTATTGACTATCCCTACCTTTAAGCTCAAACGTCAAGGAGGGTGCAGGTTCTCCTACCTCGCCCCTAAATTTTGGAATGCTTTGCCTCTTGCAATCAGAATGTGCGATAATTTGTTGGGATTCAGAAAGGCGCTCAAAACTTGGTTATTTGAGCAAACTTATGCATGAGTTCCTGTGCCGTAACATGACCCAAGTTTAGTGCCATGAAACCTTTCGATGTCCGTGCGCTTTTATAAGTTTTTGATAACATAACATAACATAACAAAGTAGCGCTTTAAAATAAATGAAATAATGCTATTTAAATTATTTTTGTTAATACTTGGACAGACCACTCCATCTTACAGTCTTACAGTGCCTGCACTTATATAAAGGGACAGAACAAAGGCAAAAGCATGCCTCTCATAAGTACCTGTGAAGAGATAGCAAGCTGTGTGCCTTTGTTTACCCTCCGGTGCATTTAAATTTGAGTGTGAGGTTCCAGGACGCCTCCAGTCAGGATATTCAAACAAAGGGGCCTAATGGCCCCTTAACTTCGGCCTGGATGGAGGTGAAAAAAAAGCCCCTTCGCTGCCTGCATGTTGCTGCTGGAAATGTTATGTTACCGAAGTTTATAACGCGCACAGGTACTCCAAGGAGTGTCCTGGCGTGAGCACTGAGGTGCTGAGAATAAAAGCTTAATTAGAACAGGAAGGTTTTGAGCTGTTTCTTAAATTGCCCCAGATCCTGAATGCTACGCAAAGAATAAGGCAGAGAGTTCAAGACTGTAGCTGCCCTAAAGGCAAGAGACCTGCCCCCCATTCTTTGTAGGCGTGCACGGGGTATCTGTGCAAGAAGCTGGGATGCCGAACTCACGTGTCTGGCAGGCGTGTAAAATGAAAAGTGCTTCCTAGGAAATTCAGGCCCCCCCGCATGAAGTGCACGGTGTGCGATAACCAAGGCCTTGAACTTTGCACGTTTAATCATAGGCAGCCAGTGCAGCATACACAGATGTAGCTTGACACTGTTTCTGATAGGAATGTTGAACACAAGCCTACCTGCCGCATTCTGGACCACCTGCAGTTTTTTGAGAGTGTAATCTGGGAAGCCAAAGTACAATGCATTGGCTTAGTCAATGCAGGACAGGATCAGTGCCCGGGTCACTGTTTCCTTCGCTGTCCTAGGAAGCAGCAGAAGGAATTTCTTAAAGGACTTTAGTATCCCAAAGCAGCCCCCGACAGTTTTTTTATTTGGGTAGAGAAGGACAACTGCTCATCGAACCAAACACCCAAGATCTTAGCTGGTTGGCCAGAGGAGGATGGCAGGGGATAGTTGGATGGCCAAAGAGATTCTCTGAACCGGTAAAGAAAAATCCCATAAAGAGGGATATCTGACTTATCCTCGTTGCATTTGAGCTGAGCAGCAGAGAGCTTCTGAAAAACAGCTATCAGGCACTCTTTTGCCTCCAGAGTCGAAAACTCTGATTTACCCCAAGTAAACAGAAGTTGGGTATCGTCGGCGTATTCCACGATCTTGGCTCCTCGATTTTCCGCTAACTGGACCAGAGGAGTGACAGAGATATTAAAGAGCAGAGGACTCAAAGAGGACCCCTGCGGCACTCCTGTGGTCACTGATTGAGGCGGAGATGAAAATGTCGGGAGCCAGACCTGTTACGAACGTCCTTCCAAGAAGGATTTCAACCACCTCCAAGCCAACCCCCGAGATACCTATGTCTGCCAGCCGGGCCAGAATCAGCGAATGGGGGACAGTATCAAATGCTGCCAAGAGGTCCAGCATTATAAGGGCCGCACTTCCACCAGAGTCCAAGCAGTCCCGAATAGCTTCGGAGACTTCAACTAAAGTGGACTCAGTGCTGTAGGCAGCTCTAAAACCAGATTGCACCGGATCGAGTAAGTTTGAGCCTTCAACAAAATCAGTAAGCTGCTTGTTAATCACCTTCTAACAGATTTTTGCCACACAAGGTAGCAGAGAGATAGGACGGTAGCTCCCCGGGTCCTATGGATCCAACGATGTTTTTTTTAGCAACGGCAGGATCTTTGCCTGTTTCCACTCTGCTGGGACGAGCGCCTCTTAAAAGGAAAGATTGAAAAGTGCATTAACCTCTGGGTTGACAGACCCTGCAAAGGAGGCCAAAAGCCTGGCCGCGCAAGGGTCAGACGGAGACCCGGATTTCATGGACTTAAGAATTTTGAGGGACTCCGGCAAATCAATGGGAGAAAAAGCCTCAAGAATTAACGAAGGAGCTAGCGCACCAACAGGGGTCAAGCTCTGACCTGTAAACATTGCCTGTATGGTGCGAATCTTATTAATAAAGAAATTGGAAAGCTTTTTGCACCAGGCATCTGACATACGGAGCTTAGTGGCCTCCGCCCTAGGAGCCAGAAAGCTCGGAACAATAGAAAAGATTTCCCTGGAATTATTGCTAGCTGACTCTATGAGCTCAGTATAATAAAGGCCTTTGGCCTGACTGATGGCAGAGTAAATCATTTTCTGGGCTTCTCTTAGTGTCTTCTTTGCCGAAGGGCAATAGTCCTTATGCCAGCAGCACTTCAGCTTTTTACATTGCTGCTTAAGCAGACAACGTGCCAGCGCTGCTGAACCTGTCCCGGTGTTTTACACGTGGGCAAGTTCAACATATTTCTGTGGGGCCCAACTTCCTGGCAGTGGGGACGGCGTCCACCCTGTGAAAATAGTGGGTGGACACCTTGTACCTGCGTGTACCCCCGACTCGTGCCCTGGCTGCAGACATTTGCTACACAAAGTAGCCTCTCTCGTCATAGGGTTTCGATGCTACGTCCAGCGAGGAATGCTTTCTTGCAGCCCTGTCTCTTTAAATTCACCAACTGGGAACAACTGATTTACTAACCAAAAATGTTCTCCTAGTAATTGGCTGCAGCACCTGTGAGCGGCTGGTCAAGGTGGAGAGGGGAGAGAGGGCCCGGAAGACTCTGCGGAGACCTCCGTCGGGCTGCAAAGGCATCATGGCTGCCACCTCCAGACCCCTCTTTGACTGTTTCTACTGCTGCCCCCGAAAGATAAGTTTAAAGAAATAGAGCAATAGTTTGTTTTACGGCTGGAGACAGGGGTAATGGGAGGTTTCAGTCACCCATCACCATCACTGAAACTATATTGACGTTCTTGCTTTTGGAGGTGGTTGACACCTTTTCGATACAAAATGTTGCTTAAGTTAGCAGTCGGATTATGGCATGTTTTGCTTATTTTTGGTATCCTCAAAGTGTCGGCATGATAAATCGTTTATTTATTTGGGGAAGATGTCGATTTTTGTTAAAGTACATCTCGGATTGTGTGAAATATTGGTACTTAGAGGAATGCTATGTAAGGTGCATTATTAGGGGTAGGGGTAAGGGTTTCAGTTGGTTATGTGAAACATGAGAAGAGGCACATTGTGTGTTTGTGATGCAACTCCACCTAGAAGTTGGTTTAGTACCTGTGGTGAGTGTAAAGTGAGCTAGCCCCCATTTCATGAACAGAAATAGGATTGTCATTTTGCCTTTGGGGGGCAGTATAGAATGACTGTATTGACAGCTCGTTGTGGTGGCATATTTGTGGGGTTTCGCTCTTTTCTGTGTGCGCTTTGGGTGTTATTTCTGAGGAGCGCCTCTTCGAGGAGTTGCAGCTAAAGCCACTTTTGTGGGCTATGTCCCTGGGAGTACTGCGCTGGTATTAGGTACCCCATGTCGCGGCATTGTTATTTTACCTTTTTAGCAGGGTCGATATAATTGTTGTTTGGAAGAAATAAGTATTGGTATGAGGCTCACCCTGTATGTGGGTCTTTGTTTAGGTGAACTGCAGAGCTTTGGTGACATTGTGGTGGTTGGGCACTGTCTGTGAATATACATTTTTTGGGGCAGTATCAGTCATATGTATAGGGTGACCAGATGAGTCCCACCAGGGCATCTCTTTTCCAGTTTTGATTTGCCATACCAGTGCATTCTGGGAGCTGTAGTCTAGGTTCATTTAGTTCAACCAATTGGTAATAATTTAAAAGCAAAGCCCAGGTCTGGAAAAGTAATTCTCCCTGTAACTTGCAGGCATCTTGTCGCCTTACATATGTAGCACCAACAGGCAGTCTCTCAGAAAGGAAGAACTCTTCCTTGGTATATTTGAGAGATGCAGTTCTTTTGAAGCAGTGTCTGCAAAGTGCTATTCTTCTGATGGGATCTGTGTGAGGTGTCATTATTTTGAACAAAATGTAACCTCAAGCTCCATAGGGGCATTGTCGTTGTGAAGTGCAGCTCTTTAGGCAGGAATGCGTGTGGACACTACGTATGTGTGTGTATGCAATTGTGTCAACATATATTTGAAGCCACTTCTCTTGGGCTAGCAACTGGAGAAGTATCTCTTTGGGATCAAACTAATTGGCTTGTCGTTGAAGGATGAAAAGGAGCAATGAAATCACAACAGACAAACTGTAAAGTTGAATAAAGTTCATGTTATTATTGAGACAAGAAGAAACTAAAAATAATTCCCCACCCCTTTTAGTTTTTAAACTAATAGAATGGTCAACAAAAAACGAATTCATCATACCATTACTATCTACTATGCAATAGCCTAGCCTGTATTTGACTCTCAACTATCTTTCTCACCACTTTACCTAGTTCTTTGGGCTCTAAGCCCTGTCCACTTTGCATTGGCATATTGGTCTCCTCTTAGGCCTACTAGACACCTTCTTCACACTGATCTTTAGCCCTTTCTCAAACTTACCAGTATCAGGTCAGCACTGCCATATCTCAGTGAATCCAGGTTATATTATGTCTGACCCGGACCCTCTAGACAAATTAAGAGGTAGAATGTTCACTTGACTGGTTACCCCACCCCATCTTTCTTAAACCAAGAAGCAACTGTATTCGTCCATCTCCACCTTTTAGTCATCCCTCATCAATCCCCAGCAAGTCTTACTTGATATGATTTATTGCTTCCGGCCCTGCCACTTTAGCAGATTACTTTTCTCCTAAATGTATCTGTAAGCCCTGGGCATCTGTGTCCTAGTTTTAGCACCATCAGAAAGAACTGGGGCTCCCTCATACCCCCCCCCCCCATTTACAGTACTTTTTTACTCTCACCACATCACCTTTTTATTAAGTGACCTCAAAACACAGTTTCTTCTCTAGAATGGGCAAGGTCCCTGAATCAAGTAAAATATAGCATCAAGCTTGTCCTCCATTTTCTTGCCCCCCTACCCCTAGCTGGATGTAACTCCAAAGTCTCTCAGAACTCCATCTCATCAAACCCATGGACTCTATTCTGTCAATCCTTTTTGTTTGCCTTTTTTTCTCTGCCTCTGTTCTAAATATATGTGCATTAGAGGATATGTAGCCCTGCCACTTCCGTGTTCAATGACTTGCAGACTACACCTAAAACCTACCCATTTAACAGTCCCCTGCTTTCCTTGTTTCAGTTTCCCTGCACCTGGCCTTTACTTCTGTAATGAGTTCTCCTTCTATTGCTTTTCCACAGACTCTAAAGAGAAGGTAGGCATTCTTCTGTTCATGTTGAAACCTGGCTTTACCAATGACTCGTTCTGTGTGAGAATATTTCAAGGCATTTCTACTTCCAGTGTCTAGGAAATTGCCAATATTATCAGTGCATTGTTCACAACTGGACTTGTCCCCAAAGTTTAGAAGTCTAGTGTTGTTAGCCCTTTGCCTTCAAAAGATGGTTTGGATGTTCCAAATGTTTATAATTCTGAGCTCATAGTGCTGTTACCCACTTTGGAAAAAAAGACAAAGCAAATAATGTCTGAAAAACTTACCAACCATCTTGAAGGATCTGATGCTCCAGACACTCCTCTGTGAGTTTCTGTCCAAGTAGATAGATGGAATCAGTCATGTCTTTGGTACTTAATGAGTTGCTTCATTAATATTTTTCGAGACGATGTATCTTAGCGAGGCTGATCATGCTAGCTCTTGAATTTGACACAATCGTCCACTGTATCATCATTGAAAGGTTTGCTGATGTGGATCGAGTCTCTAGAACCATATCAACCTGATTTAGAATTTTTTTCCCGGCCATTTTTTGTTTTTTCCTCTGCTTCTTTGTAGTTGCCAGGTCATCTGCTGTGGCGCCTCACAAGGTTATTCTCTCCCCCCTATGGGGTTCTTTGTTTATTTAAGCTCTTTGACTTATTAGATTTGTTTTAAATTTATTTAATACATGTGCTCAATCATGTTGAAGGATCGTGATGAAGTTAAAATGTTGCCCCCCCCCCTGGAAAGATTTATGTGGACGCCAATGGTCCAAAGGATAAACATATTAAAGAGGGAAAATCTTCTATATAAACCTAACATGAGATACCAAAGAACAAGCATCACACAACAGCAATCAACTAATAGCATGCAATTGATCACAACATAATTTTACTAGCCATACACCATCAAGACATGATTAACAAAATACCAGTCAATTCAGAAAACTTTTAAATACGTGGGCAACATATACAAGATGCATCTAAATGTGCATTCAGAAATGGTAGATTCATTCGAGATAACTTGGTCAGTGGCACTTATTTTTGAGGAGGATCATGAGCACCATTCTGAAAAAATCATAGGGTTTTTTATGTACGGTAAATGCAAAGCCTGTAAACACAGTTGTAGAATTTCACACTTTATAATATATAACATAATATAGTCCATATTTGTAAAGCACAAACATATCACCCCTTGTGGTTTCGAGCCACTAGGGGCCATAAGGGAGATTAAGTGAGCTATTGCCCAGAGTCACATGGTGCTGAGCTGAACAGCCGCCGGCGCCAGGGATCAAACCGTGAGCCCCGCGCTCCGAAGTCAGCTGCTCTGACCGCTGCGCCACACTTCTCCCTAAGACATTGTACAGCAATACAGAATAAAGAATTACTAAGTTCATAGCCTTTAACTATGACTACATAGTTTATCTCATTCATGTTTACCAATACTCGGAGGCATGGCTTAGCTGGCAGTGAGATGGCCGCACTTTAAGTGGGCTCTGCCGGCCAAGCTCTTAAGCCTACAAAATCCTGCAGACAATAGCTTCATCGCTGCCCGGCTCCGACATTTTCGCACTCACCTCGTCTGTGGGCGTACAATGATGTCTTCAGTGACCCCCCTCTGCCATTCCTGGGGTGAGATCTGCTCCTCGAGGCTGAGGTTCCGGCCGTCACGAAGGGGCCCAATCGTTCCTGCTCTGCTGCTTCGAACACTTTCTCTACCTATCCAAGTTGGGGTTCCCTAGGGTTGTTGTGGGTGGTTTCTCAACCTGCTTTGGGGGTTGGTGTGGGTGGGGGCTCGTTGGGGATCTGTTGCCTCCTTCTGAGGCAAATTTAATTTTGTTATTGAGTTTTTCTTTGCTTCAATGCTTGCCTCTAGATGCGGTCTCTTGTTTGTTCCACCATACCATGCTAACTCGCTCTGCGCACACTCTCACAGTCCTGCCCCCGGGCATGTTACCTACTGGCATATTTCTACCTGGGTTCGGCTTCTATGATTCCCACCCACAGCCTAGTTGTCCATCACGGCGGGTTTTTGTTTGTTGTTTTGAACTTCCCAAATAGACGCACTGCTCATCTTCCCCTCAGTCGGTCCGCACCAGAACACACACCCGTACAAGGGTCCTGACTATACTCAGCACAACCCGCGCACTTACTCCCCACTATGCATCTTCATGACTGACACTATAGTCTGGACGTGGAACGTCCGTGGTCTCAATGACCACCGTAAGGCTTGACTAGTACACGCACACCTCCTTCGGCACAAAGTGGACATCTGCCTGCTCCAAGAATACCAATTGCTGCCGCATCTGCTGCCAGGTCCCACTCATGGCACTGGGGAGAACTGCATTCCTCGTTCTATTCCAACTATTCTCGGGGGGTTTCTATTCTCATACGCAGGGGACTACCTTGGCAAACCTCCCAGCAATCACTGACCCAGATGGGCGCTTTGTTATTCTCCACGGTTTCCTCCAGGCCCAACCCTTGACCATCGCTGCTATTTACCGCCCAAACAATGATGACTCGAATTTCTTAGTGCAGGTGTGGCATCGTATCTCATCCCTTGGCCCCCCGGCACTCCTCTGGCCTCCCACCCACGTGCTGCAGCACTCCTAAGCTCCATTATCGCTGACAATTCCCTGTATGACGCTTGGCGACACATGCGCCCGGTCACCCACGAGGGTACTTGCGTCACAAGCACCCGGGGTTGCTGGTCTCATCTGGACCTTTGGATTACCTCCCCAGATATATTCTCCTGGCTCACCTTTGTTGATCACATGGTGCGCACTCTCTCAGATCATGCACCTGTTCAGCTTGGGCTCTGGATACCGCAATCCCCTCGGTGTGCCTTCTCCTGGCGGCTTCCCTCTAACGCGTTACAAGATACTGTTTTCCATGACGAGATTCAGACTGCAATCAATAAATATTTTGAGCTTAATGAGGGTTCTGTGGACTCTCCCTCCACCCTCTGGGAGGGTTTTAAGGTCGTTATTCACGGTGAATGTATCTCTAAACAATCCGGGGTCCTACGCCCCATCCGCAGCACTCTTGATAAACTAGAATCAGAAATTAAAGCTCTGGACACTTCTCATTCACTTGACCCTGGTCCCGATACGCTTGCATGTCTCCGCAAGAAACACACTGATTTTGCCGAGGAGGCCAGCAGAGAGCTCTTGTTTCTTGGCAGGGAGGCCAAAGCGCACCGCTTCGGCGAGGGCGATTGGCATTGGCTACTCTTCTCTGCCCTCCACATCTTATATTACTGCGCTCCAGGATGGCGGCCCAGATCATACCACCTTACCTGAGGAAATCAAGGCGCGTTTCATGGATTTTTACAAGCAATTATACACTGCGGGGCCTTCCCCCCGTGTGAGGTTCTCGACTAGTATTTCGACACTCTCATGCTTCTGTGGCTTGAAAACTACCACCGGGAATTCCTCGACGTGCAAAGAGGAAATACTTGCTGCCATAAACGGTATGCCGAGTGACAAGGCCCCTGGCCTTGATGGCTTGCCTATCTCGTTTTACAAGGCCTTCGCCCTGCTTCTGGTGCCGCATCTAGCTGCCATGTATAATGAATTATTCGAGAGTGGCCAATTCCCTCTCTCACTCCGTGAGGCCATGCTTACTCTTCTCCTCAAACCTCCCGAACTACGAGATTCTTATTGCCCGTCCGGACCAGGCTTTATCCCTGGCCACGCAACCTCACATAATCTCTGGACCATCTTCTCAGTCCTCCACCAAATCAACCCTGCGCTCCCTACAGTGGCCGCCCTGCTTGACACCACAAAGGCCTTTGATGCCCTTCCTTTTTTACCTTCTTCCCCGTCTCGGTTTCAGTCCAGTCTTTATATGCAAAATTCTCCTCCTGTATACTTTTCCCACTGCCCATCTTCGAATTAATGGCCTAATATCTGACCCCATCCCCATCAGACGTGGCACCTGTCAGGGGTGCCCACTCTCACCCATGCTATTCGCGATCACGATGGAGCCACTGGCGGCAAGACTCCGTCAACACCACACCCAGCAGGGCATTGGGTTTGCGGCGCGAGCCCTCTTGGTCTCCATGTATGCGAATGATATCACTTTATATGTCCGCAACCTCCAAGAAAGTCTTAGTCCGCTGGTGCGTGAATTATACGGTTCAGAGGTTATTAGGGCGTACAGGTAAACTGGAATAAATCAGTCCTCTTCCTTCTCACCGATGCCACCATGCCCTTTACACCTGACTACCCCTTTGTGTGGGCGACGGGTCCCACTCGCTATTTAGGCATCTGGCTGAGTAGGGATGTGGACGAACTCTGGAGGGCTAACTTCGGTCGTGCGGTGGACTGGCTCGAGTCCAAGATTCCCTTATGGAGCCAACTGCCACTGTCGCTAGCCTGCCCTACAGCGATTGCCAAAATGGTAGTCCACCTGAAATCTTTATATTTATTCTTGAACGTGCCCCTTCTCCTCACCGCCCACTTTGTCTGCAGGGTCCGCTCGCTGATAATCTCTCTTATCTGGGCAGGCAAGCAGCCTAGGATCGCGTATGACATTCTATCACTTCCAATGTCGTGTCGCCCCTAACTTCAAACTTTATGCAATGTGCGCCCAGGCAAGCTTTCTGCATTTTTGGCTTCACCTCACTCCTTTCCAACCACACGTGGTGGTTGAGGCAGATCTCGCTGCCCCGTGGTCGCTTGCCACTGCCCTGTTCGTCCCTGCCAAATCCCACGTACAGAAATTGACAAGGTCAAGACCCTACGCTGGGCTTGGGAGGGCCTTTGCCATTTTTCTGGTGTCCCCATGCTTTCAGCAAACATGATGCCAATTGTTCGGCACCTGGATTTTCCTCTTCTTCAGCCCTCCGGCATGGCTAAACACGCCACCCATCTAGGGTTGAATACAGTCGCAGATCTCTACCCCGGGAGCACATTCTACTCTCTCGCTGACAACTCTGGTCCCATAGACACCCTGCTCTTTTACCAGTTGCAAGCAATTTGCAGGGAGCTACACGCTGAGTTCCCTCTGGCCCCTCCCTCGATGGTTGCTCTAGACCTTATGTATTCGTCCCCCTCTCCTTGAAAGTTGGTAACTAAACTTTACACTCTCACGCTGGCGACCACCCCTATTTCCACTGACCGCGCTTGAGTGGTGTGGGGTGAGAATCTCGGCGTCGACATATCCCAAGCTGCTGGCTGTATTGCTGTAACCAGACTAAGCGGCTGTCCCCGAATTATCGCTCACGCCTTATACATTTTAAATACCTGCATAGGCTTTACCGCACTCCCATACAGCTGTACAAGCTGGGTCTTATCCCCAATGACAGATGCCTGCGCTGATCAGCTCCTGGGCAGACTTCTCTCATCTAGCCTGGTTATGCACTAAGGTCTCCACTTACTGGCGTGAGGTCTGTACTGCCTTTTCTCGAGATTACCTCCTCGCCGGTTCAGCCAGACCCCCGCTCTGCCTTTTAGGCTTTGTCAAATTTTGCTCTGACACTTCTCGTCGCCTGATTGCCATGCTACTTGTCCTCGCGCGGCGTAGGGTCACCATGTGATTCAAACCTGCACCTAAAATCGCTATTTGGCTGGAGGATGCATCGTGCTGCCAGGCCCTATTGTCTGAATTTTGGGACCTCATGCCAGCTAGATCTCGCCCACGCGATATTTGGGGGCCCTTAGTTACCTACCTCCTGGCTCGCACCTCCCACAGCCCGGCTACCTCTCCCACGCTCCCACGCTCCCCGCCGGCACTCCACCCGCATCGCCTGCCAGTGTAGGTTAGTTCATGGCCTCCCCCCGTATCTACTCCTCCTCAGGTGGGCCTGCTCCCTATCTCCGTAGCCTGTGCGCCTCATGTCAATCACAGTTCACTGCCCTGTTGTGCCTATGTAACATCTGACATGGTATCGCCATCTGATGTTCGGTGTTATTGGTCTGCCTCGTTAATTTCCATTGTGCCCATGTATGTGGTGCTCTGTTTCAGTGCAAATGTGCAATTTATTTATGCAATTTTGTCCATAAAGGTTTTTGAAAATTAAAAAAAAAAATGTTTACCAATACTCCTGAATTGGGCTGACCACTTTATCACCCCTTTCTCCCTCCTTTGCATCCAAACCAAGGTCAACACTAAAGAGACAAACAAACCTCCAGATCCTTCAAAGACTTGCCCACAGTCAACATAATACTTAATCTCTTCTCCCAAATAAATATCTGACGCCCTTCAACACAATTTCCTCTCTTGTTTTTGGAAAACTATTTGAATATCAATACCCCAATTAAAACATGCTAGCTCAAGCCAATGTCTTTAGTACGCTGGTACTCAACAGAAGTTTCTGAAAATTAACAATACACCCTCAGATAAACAATGGAAATTGGAATAAAAACAAAATTCCCAATTACCTCATGATACTGTAGCCCCTCTGAACTACACACAGACAATTCATCATCAAACAAAGCAAAGCAGTATACCAATACCAACAATTAAGCTGCCATCCGAATCAAAACCCTTTTAAAGACAATCAAGCACTGTATAAACCCCTTGCCAAACTCTCATACTCCTCACTCCACAGAAAGTGCAATTCCATCAACACCTTCTTCAGTGAAAAACAGCATATCTACCACACCAAGGCTGTCTAATTTCTTATGTCCAGCCCTTCCAACAGATTCCTACAATGATCTGCCTTCAAAGCCCTAGCTTGTGCAGATCTTGCTGACATACTCAACTCCCTCAAAGCCACTTCTTATAAATACAGTATCCTAACCTCATCCTTCATCAAAGCTCTCTATAGAGACGCTTTCTCACCCGTACTCTCCAGTATCAATGTGCCTCCCTAAAACAAGACATTTTCCCATAAGCTCTCAAGACATGCCTGAATCTCTAACTCATGAATTTCCGGCCCCTCACTCATCTACCATTCATCGGGAAGATATATGAAAACAGTCTATGTTCAACTCCAAGATTTCTTCAATGCTAACCACCTCCTAAAAGAATACAAGTCAGACTTCAGGTCATGCCGAACCACGTAACCTTCTACCTTACACTTCATAGATAAGCCCTCTTGACCACAGATGAAGATGACATCTGCCTCCTGATACTGTTGAACCATTCTGCTGCCTTTGACATAGTCAACCATCCTACCCACTTACATATCCTAAGTCTTAAGTGGGATACAGCTGCCATGTCCTTAACTAGTTCTCCTTGTACCTTTCAAGGAAACACCTGTTTCTTCACATGGACAACTCAGGTCCCAAAAGATCCCAATCATCTAGAGTCCCCAAGATTGCCATAGTATTTCTGATGTTTTTAACCTCTGCATGGAGCCTCTTGGTGATGATAGTATCAGGATTCATCAATATGCAGATAATACACAACTGGACGTAAAATTCTCGTTTACTTCTGACCTCCAATGCCTGCTTAGCATCCAGACCCAGATGTCCTGTAACTACCTGAAGCTCAACTCAACCAAGACACAATTTCTGTTATTTACCAAGGACAACAAGGAAGACACACTACAAAATTGAATCAATGACATGAACCTTGACAAATTTGAACCCCAGCCTTCATTGTGTGCCAAGTCAGTTGAATTCACTGTGCGCACCAACCATGCCCTTAAAGAAAAAATTGCAAAAAATGGAAATATAGCCTGGTACCAGCTCTTGCTTCAAAATATAGTGAAAACATTTCTTTTAGAGACTGACTTAAAAAACTGCTGTTCAAGCCCTTATACAGGTGCATCTGGATGGTGGTAATGCTCTTTACATGGGCTACCAGCTTCCACACCAGCATCCCTTAAGGGCCTCCCATACGCTACAGCATATGTCATCTATTGCATAAAGAAATCAGAGCACAACCAACACATCCTAATGGAACTCTGTTGCATCCACTTAGCTACCTGCACCATTTTCAAAATGAACTGCATCATTTATAAAGCCATGCCAACCAGCATCCTCCTTATCTGGTAGACAAGTTTATCATCTCTGGTGGTTCTCTGCACACCATCAGACTGCAGACTAAGAAGTGCAAAAAAGAAAGAACAAGGTAGTAGTGGTACATTTTCCTCTATATACCCAAGATATAAAACAACATCCCATATCCATCATGACTGCCACCATGTGCTCTAATTTAGGAAAGAGTTGAAAATATACCTGTTTAAAGACCACTACATTAAAATGCAGTAATCATTTAGAACACAGCTACCTGTCCTATAACCTATAGAAGGTATGCTATCATTTGACCAGTGTATTGAGCTTTATTGTTCAATTACTTAAAATCGTTACAATATATTATCATTTCAATGTACTATAAGAAGAAAAATAAAAAATAAATTCTCACACAGATTGCTAAAACTAGAAGAGAATTAAAACATTAAAAACTGTTGTCTAACCTGGCAATAAAGTGCAGGTGCGTAAAACTTAGAGAAACGTTTTGTCAAAGTCTCTCTTGCTTGATGGCCAGCTGGTTACTTTTTGTGTCTTAATTTTCTGTATCGGTGCGGCCCGGATTGCATCTATAAATTTACCTAGCCGTGCAACTGTTTGAACTGTATTAGTAGAGAAACACAGGTCTGAAACTTCTCTGCATCGTACAAGGCCATGAGACCTACAGATGGGGAGTACCGGACGGTGCTGCACGCTAGCTAACTTTGGGCAGCAGCACAGCAAATGAAGCCAGGGTTCACAATGGTAGCTACAAAGTCGACATGCGACTGAATTGTCCGGCCGGGCCCAGGATTGGTTAAACTTCGCAGTGGGCAATGCAAGACGTCCCATGTAAGTAATTCTTTTCCGGGCCAGGACTGTCAGGGCTTGCTCAAAATAACACTGTGGTTCTCCCACGATGTAGGAAGTATCCAGTAAGGAGAGGTTGGATTGATGATTTAAGCTTTCCATATCCGTTTCATAGGATATTTTCTTGACCTGTATATTCACTGTTCTTTTCCAGGCTATTACAGGAATGTCTGGGTTGTGCAGGTTTTGGACTTCTATTTCCAATAATCTTGTGGCTGCTACCAACTGAACGTGCCATGGAGATCCACCCTCTTCAAAGAGTGTTTAAATTTGCATTTTTAGTGAGGATGCTGGAGCACGCAGGGTGCTGATATAGTATTTTAGAATGTCCCCTGAGCAAGTAATGTCCGGACAGATGAGCTCCAGCTCCAGCCTTACTCTTGACCTCCTAGCCTGTTGTGGGAGTGCTAGAACCTTCTTATAGGCAGAAATTTGATGGTTCATGAGGAGCTTGGTGAAGGTGCCAGGGAAGGCTAGGTGGCCGTAGTTAAGGGAGGGAACTAGTTTTGCTTTTAGAACTTTCAAAATGGGTTCTGCAGTCGGACTATATAGTCGCCCATTGAGGCTTCTCAAACTGTAGACAATGCCGGCCCCCTTGCTTTTTAGATGTTTCAGGTGGGCTGTGGGTTTGGCCCCTTCCAATAACCTGAGACCCAGATAATTATAACGTATGCATGTTGTGATTTGCAGGTCACCTTGGCGCCATTGTGCTGTCTTCTTTTGGTGGTACTTAAGCATCCTGGTCTTCTCCTGGTTCACCAGGAGGTTGTTCTTTTGATTAAACCTATGCAGAGCGTCTATAGCTTTCTGTAGGCCTGTCCTAGGGTGATCCATTATAACTATGTTGTCAGCGTACTGGAGAATTTGGAGCCTGACATTCCCCAGCCTTGGTGTTAGTAGATTTGCGCCCTCCAGGGCTTTTCCCAGATCGGCTGTGTAAAGATTAAAAAGTAGAGGGGCTAGGACACACTCTTGTTTTAGGCCATTATTAGTTGATACCTTAGCTGTTACAGTCATTTGTCTGGTCTTGATACGGACCCAGGTCCCCTGATGTAGGGCAATTATTGCCTTTAGCAGCTGTTGTGGAATTCCCCAAGAGTCCAGTTTTACCCCCAGCTTCCCTTGATCCACCCGGTCGAAGGCTGCACTGTAGTCCACGAAGCAGCAGAAAAGGGGTAATTGTGATGGCTGGGTCACACGGAGTGACAAGTGTCCCAGTACTAAGATGTTATCTTTGCCGGAGCTTTGGGGCCTGAAACCGGATTGAAAGAAGGGAAGGATGTTATGATCTTTTGCCCAGGTTTCTAGTTGTTTCAACAGTATTCTGGCATATGCTTTCGCTTCTATATCTAATAGAGCGACAAGCCGGTAATTTTCAGGTTTCGTGCTGTACCCTTTTTTATGAATGGGAAAAAGTATTGAGCCTTTCCACGACTATGGGACAGTAGAATTGGCAAATGCATACTTGTAAAGTGGTGTTAACTGTTCTGCCAAGAATCCGTGTGAGGCTTTAAACACTGATGCGGGGACTCCGTTAGGACCTGGAGTGCCATCTGTCCTAATTTTTTTAATCAGGTTGGCTATCTCGGCCTCAGTGATGATAGGTATTTTGATGACTTTGTGTGTTACTGGGGGGTTGTTGGTAATAGGTGTGAATCGTGTTCTGATGTGTTGATACAACTGCTTTGCATATTTAACCCACTCCATGGCTGCCACTCCTTTTTCTTTAGTCTGACGGGTCTGATAATGTTGCTTAATATGTCTCCAAAGTTGGATGTGTCCCCTATCTTTGAAAAGGATAAATATTTTCAGCCACTCTGCCTCGATTTTAATTGATCGTGCTTTCCAAACTTTCTTTCTGTGTTCCATGCGAAGCGCTGTTATTGCCTGTGTTTGGGGATTTTTGGCTCCTTTTCTTCGTGCCTTCAAGGCCTTTAAGAGACTGCGCTTGGTATGAGTTAGGGCCCTTGGTTTGATTCGTGAAAGTGGAAGTTGGGGATAGATATCCTGCGCTTGGGAGATTCCAGTTCGTTCCCCAAGGATGGTTTTTAATTCTGCTAGGTATGCGTTCCAGAGCTCCAGGGGGAGAGAAAGTGCTTGTGTCTATGGGGTTTGACTTTTTATATGTAATCCTCTCCAGGGGTTTTGGACCAAAATTTGTAGACCATTTTATTCTACTCAGAACTTCGTGGTACTCTTCTCCAGTTGAAACCCCTAGCGTTTGCAATTGTTTCGCGGTTCTCCCGTTTAGCTGAAGGGTTACCCTCAATGGTCTATGATTGCTCTCATCCCTATTTCCCACTTCGAAATTATTAAAGCATGGTACCGGGTGATCCGAAATAAAGATGTAGTCTATTGTAGATTTATCCCTGAAAGTGAAGAGGAAGCAAGAGAGGATCCGCAGCTTTTTTGATGGTGTGGGCAGAGATCATTTTTTGAATGTAGAGGAGCCGCTGCAAAGGGGCAGCTTCAGTATGAGGTAGGGAGTCCATTTTTGAATACCCTAACTCCCGGGTGTTCAAGTCCCCGACAATAATTGGAAAGTGTGAGACATTTATTTATGAGGTGGTCCATTTTTGTTGTCAGTATTTTTAGTACTTGTTTTTTTTGCTGAGAGGCGGGTTTGACGTAGCAGTTAATTAACAATAGACAAATTGAATTGTTGTTACATTTTAGTCCGCTGATGAGTACC
Source organism: Triturus cristatus (assembly GCF_964204655.1). Taxonomy (NCBI): domain Eukaryota; kingdom Metazoa; phylum Chordata; class Amphibia; order Caudata; family Salamandridae; genus Triturus; species Triturus cristatus. The sequence goes on from NC_140588.1 coordinate 722,695,186, forward strand.
GCTTGCAGATCTAAAGTGTTAGTTTTTAATAAGGTTGTCTCTATTCTGCGAGCTTGATTAATAAAAATTGAAAGCCCGCCAGATGCTCTACCAAAGATGTTACGTTTTATGGCTGTAGAGTGAAGTTCGTAAAAACCTGGGAGAATTAGAGGTTCGGTGGCCCATGTCTCTTGTAGGCACAGGATGTAATTTTCTCAAAAGTAATTTCTTACTGAATTCAACCCAAGCACTCTTTTTAACCCAGCGATGGTCCAGGATATGATGGACAGCTGTATGTTATTTTCCAGAGTTCTGGTGCTGATCAGATGGCGAGCAGCCTTTATGGTGTTAGAAATGCCATTGTGGTAGCTGGCCTTCTGGACAAGTTCAAGTACCATGCCTGGGAGTATGCCTTGGCCCCCTGATGTGAACTGTCCTGTGGTCAAGAGTGCTTGTTATCCTGTATGCGTTGAAAAGTCTTGGCTCTGCGGCTAAACTTTTCCCTAGTTAGTTGCTTGCTGTCCCTCTTAGAACAGAGTGGACTTCCTTCATTGACAGTGATGCTGCTGATACGTGTGGGTACTTCTCAGGTACGGGGAATGCAATGTCAATTCCCCAGTCTGCCATTTGAGCTATTTCTTCTGGTGATAGCCCCACATGGGTGTGACAACTCAGCCCTATCGAGGTTGATTACCCGTGGAAGTCAGTGGAGAGGCTCAGGAACTTAACCCAGGCTAGGTCGTCTGAGTGTGTTTCTGTGAGAGCCGGGATATGCTTAAATGGTGGAAGTATGTTGCCCCTGTTAAGGATGTCATGTTGACCTTTAATGAAGTATCTGGGGGTGAGGATTACCTCATGGGTAGTTTTACTGACTTGGATTGCTTTAGGCTGGATGCTTAAACCCGTCTGTGTATTACTTAAATTGAGGCTTGGACCAGTGTCCCGTTGACATGACTCTGGACAGAGAATGGGCCTTTGGAGTGGCAGAGCGGTTGGGTCACGGGGCCTCTAGGGATCCGGGGTTAAGAGGCCCTGAATAGTATATTCCCCAATATCGGATCCTTGTTCCTTGGGTGAGCTTAGTTTGATTTTGTGCTCTAACTTCGTGGTGTTTGATGAGGGAAGTGGTTGAATTTTTGTTACCGGGCCTGATGGGCTGTGCGAGTCCCCAGTTCGGGTAGTTGGCTGTAATGACCTGTCAGTCACTTGTTTGGCATCCGAGGGAATTGGTGCTGTGGTGTTAGGTTGCTTGGAATGTACTTTTTGGTAAAGATTGGATAGATCCGCGTTTTGTCATTGTTAATTTGTGATATTTGAGTATGGTTTGATAGTAAGAGGGAAACTCTTTTTGATGCTTTGGCTCTTTCTCTTGTTCCTTTAGTTTTTTCTTGGCCCTCCTCGAAAGAGGTTCATCTTTTCTTATCTGAATGGGAGTATTACCCTCAAGGTCATTCCCTAAGTGTAAGGTACGGAAACTAGAATTGAGTCTGGGTGGACTGATGGAGAGTTTAGTAGATACAAGTAGACCTTGAGTGTCGGGCTTTGTTAAGGGGTTGCCCGAATTGTTTAGGGCTGAGTTACCATGAGTGTCGGCATTGTTTGTAATAGCTGCAGTACCACTATTATTCGATGGGCAAGTGGTGCCTCCTGTTTGTGCTTTAAATGAGAGTACCAGGTCTGTTAGAATTTTTGGAAGCGTTGCCCATTTACTGATGAGTGCTGCACACAAACAGGTGCAGAGCCGGTTATTCTGACTATCACTAAGCTTGTTCTTTATAAAGTCCACCTTGTTGCTCAGTTCTACTAAACGTTGTGCAATGGTGGATAGGAGGTTAATTTGCAACTCCATTTTATTGGATTGCCAGTGTAATGCCCTTGCCGTAGAGTGGTCTATTTCACCGGTAGAAGTTGGTCCTGAGTCATTAATGAAACTGCAGTTATGAGGACTTTGGCTTTGAGAAATTTGGGTGGGGGGAGAGCCGGGTTATGTTAGCCATTCTGAAGGGCTTTGGGGTGAGCTCCAGGGTTCTTTGCATATTTTGATTCCAAATTTTGAAGAAATATCGGTGATAAGTACCCAAAGTTTTGTTGACACTCTGACACTTTTGTCTTAGTTGGTCTAGGTCCTGTGGGCTCTAAAGGAGGTATCTGGATAGAAGACTGCAGAGTGAATTGTTGATGGCAGTGTATTAGGGCTGTGACAACCTGCTCGTGATTTCCTAGAGTGGTGTCAACGGGTGGATCACTTGCATGTCTATGTTTGTTTCCTAGGGAGCGAAACAGCCAAGAGCAGGATTGAGACCGGCGTCTCCCGATGTGTAAACTTTGTTATTGTTTTGCAAGGAGATGTGTGTTTGAAGGGCTCCCTAGAAGGTGGTTCATTCCATTACTATATCAAACAAAGCAAGGGAGTATATCCCAATGGACAGAAAACTGTCTATAGGGCATTGGAACGTGGAGCAAAGGAAGAAATGATCTTTCTTAAGAAGACCCCCACTCACCAACCTGGTTGGTGACATGCTTCATCATCGGGGGTCCCACCTGGATAGCCGAGTGCCATCCAGGTGTGCTGTGACACCTGACTACAGTGGAGCTGGTTTTTGAGTGAAAGTGAATAGTGAATTTAGGTTAAAAACTGGCCAAGTTAAACCCAATCGAGATATTTTATTCTAGTGCAATTTGGACAATGTTAAAAATGATGAAGATACCATGATAGGTTAAATAGACCTTTAGGTATCTTATAGTAAGTTGAAAAGTGAAAAAAAGGTGTACATGTTTCAACCATCAGTTGCTATTACCGGGTTTTTCGTCAGGACCAGTGAACGTGACCCGGGTGGTGTACACTCGCTAAGGTGTACCCTGCCCTTGGTCAGTGTTAAAACCTAACCAGCTACTCATGGTTAGGACTACCTTTCTTCAAGTCGTTGAAAGGGAAAAATCTGTGAAAAATAAAACAAATGAACACAGAACAAACATATAATACATGTAATCATCATTCTGTTTGCAGAATCAATGCTCATAGTGGTTGCCGATAGAAGTAGTGTGCGTAACACGGTCGTACAGCACTCAGTGAACCTCATCGTTAGTGAGGACGTGGACTCACACGATCATACGCATATCATTAATAGCGATCAGGAGCCACACACATAAAATAGTAGCGATCAGGAGCCACACACATATAATACATACCCACTTGGTTTTGTTCCAACAACACGTTTTGACAAATTCCATCTTCATTGTGAATTGGCCGCCTTCTTTAGGAAGCTGAGATTAAAAGCCTTTTTTGAAAAACATGATGAGACAACCAGTACAGAGGAATCTAATGAAACTGGATTACACACAAAGTCCACTTTTACTCCTCCTCCACATGCCACTCCCATGGAGTTGGCGGCCTTTGAACAAGCAGTTTTCAAAGACATTGAACAACTTACTTTGAAACAGCCATTTACCAATATGAGTAAAGAAGAAGACCAAGCATTGAAAAGCCTGAAATCATGTGACACCATCGTGATAAAACAGGCAGACAAAGGGGATGGAATAGTAGTACAAAATAAAGAGGCCTATCAAGCAGAGTGCCTAAGACTTCTATCTGACAACAGGAACTACCAGCCTATTCGAGATGATCCCACTGACAATTTGAGACAAGAAATTAGAATTCTGGTAGAACATGCAGAAAATATGGGCCACATCTCTAAACAGGAAGCTACTTTTCTGACCGACAGTGAGGGCAGAATTCCTTACTTCTATACCCTCCCCAAGATCCACCACCCGGGAGACCTATTGTGTCAGGGATTGGATCACTGTTAGAACCCCTGTCACGATTTTGTGATTTATTTCTCAAGAAACTGGTACAGGAGACTTCCACATATCTCCAGGATACTAAGAGCCTACTGAAACTGCTTCAGGGTCTGACAGTGGATGAAGATACAATCTTAGTTAGTTTAGACATAGAAAGTCTTTATACTAGCATCCCACAAGATGATACCCTGAAAGTATTGAGAAAAGCTCTGGATATGGCAACATGGACACATAAGACACCCAAAAGTTTCATACTAGAATGTGCCAGATTGGCCCTGAAGAAAAACTTTTTTGAGTTTGAGGGAACCCTGTTCCTTCAGACAGGGGGCACTTCGATGGGAAGCACCTTTGCTCCTAGTGTGGCGGGGCTTTATGTTTTTGATTTTGAAACCAAGTTCATATTGACCAATCAAAATCCTTTTCGCTCACACATCATTTTTTGGAAGAGATATATAGATGATGTCCTTGCCATTTGGCAAGGACCAGCTGAAATCCTGAGTGAATTTATCCTTTGGATCAACACCTGTGATAATAACCTCAGGTTCACATACAATGTGAACCCCCAGACGATGATCTTCCTAGATGTGGTTATAACGAAGGAGAATGGCCTTCTGGAAACTAAAACCTATCATAAACCAAGTGCGAAGAATAATCTTTTAAGATTTGAAAGTTTTCATCCTAGAGCCCTGAGGGAGAACTTGCCATACGGTCAATATTTGAGACTACGCAGAAACTGCAGTAAAACCATTGACTATCGTAGTCAGGCCAGGGATCTGACTAATAAACTTACTGAGAGAGGCTACCCTGAACAAATCCTCTACAAGTGTCAAAAACGAGCACGGAATCAGCCGAGAGAAGCCCTACTGGAGGATAAAAATCCCCCGGGAAATGAAATACCTCTCACTTGTGTGACAACATATAATACAGCGTCTAATCTAATGACGAAGTCCATCAATAAACATTGGTCAATCATCAATACTGGCAATCTACATTGGGAAAAGCCCATGTTCTCTTTTAAGAAAGCAAGGAGCCTTAAAGACTCTTTGGTCAACACGCGCCCCAAAGTAATAGGGAAGGTTTAGCCATCCACTATACTTAATGCATTGGGATTACCAGACATTGTAGGCCACTATCCATGTTGCAACTGCAGTGTCTGCCACTTGACCAGCAACACCAAAACTTTATCATTGGAACAAGGAAAGACATGGACCCAAAGAACCTACACTAATTGAAATAGTACCAACGTGGTCTACTTGATTAAGTGCCCTTGCAATCTCAAATACGTGGGAATGACAACTAGAAGGATCAAACAGAGAATATGCGAACATCGCAGTACCATCAGATGTAAAAGGGTCACGACTAAGCTTACTGAACACTTCCTTGAAAATAACCACACAACTAATGATATACGATGGACTATTATTGAGCAAATAAAATCTGGTTTCAATGTGCAACAGAGACTTTTCGAAAAGGAACAAAGGTGGGTTTATAGGCTATCAACTCACATCAATGGCCTTAATGAGAATATCCCTTGGAACTCAGTATTGTCGAGATAATTACTCACTCACTTTAGTACCTAATCTGTCCCTTCTCATGTTTATCTAGTTTTCTTATTTGTCTTTCTAATCTATTGGTAAGAATGTCACGAAAGGGAGATATTGTTGATCCATACATTCAATGGAAACATGTACGTATTGTTCTTTGAGCAATAGAATGCCTGTTGCTGAGATGCCCCTCTTTTTCTAATTGAGGGATTTGTTGCTATTTGTATGCACTTAATGACCTCTCACGAGTGAGATACCATATGACAGAACCTCACCTGACATCTTGGTGGTGATATCGATTGTGCTATTAAGATTACCGTTTATCGGCAAACTTGCCTTACATCGAGCGCGCTAATAATGACACTCGCTATGCACCAATATTGTCTTCAATTTTAATTTTGACCATTATATTTCGCTTAAATTTTGGGAAACTTTAATGCTGAAGCCACATAACTAGATACTGCATTAAAACTAGCTATAGGTACTGAGTATATAATATCCTTTCTGCAGTATGGCCATCAACTATTGACATCTGGCAATCTATGATCATTCTTTTCATTATTCTGTCCACTTTATTTATGTTTTTGCTTAGCCGCCGAACCTTTATTAACCTTAAAATGGACCGTGTTCTGAGTAGCGCGTTATTGCGTGCTTGCGTAGATCACGTGACCTCCTCGTCACATCTTACAACCACGTGACCCGGAAATATAAGCATATCTAAGACGCTGTGGCCCAGTCTTCGGTATTCCACCGGGAGATACGGATGATCTTAACGTTAGGCATAAACGCTGACCGATTTGCATCTCTGAGTGAGTACGATGGCAGAATACGGGCCTTCCATGCTCGTGTTTCTTCGCTCATGTATATATACTTAACTAGTGATTGATTCTCTCAACTTAGATTTTGAAGTAACAAATCGCTTGATCCCGACTCCCAAGAGGTGCGCAATTACCGCTCTCTCAGTAAGCGTCCTTTTCTTTCTTCCCGTACACTTGACCTTTGGCCTGATACACTATTTGCGAACTCTATTACGCTAGCGATTCTGATTTTGTTTTTCGTCTAAGCGGCACGCTCACAACATTGAATGAGGTTGTGTGATTACCCACTACTCTATTCAGGATGCATGTGGGTTCATTTTAACCAGGGATTTCGGGAGATTTCCTGTTATACCTCTAGGTTACACTGGTGCACTGGTACACTTGTACTCTTGTTAGAGTATATTGACGCCCACTTTTTTTGAACTTCACAGGAGTGGGTATGTATTATATGTGTGTGGCTCCTGATCGCTACTATTTTATGTGTGTGGCTCCTGATCGCTATTAATGATATGCATAAGATTGTGTGAGTCCACGTCCTCACTAACGATGAGGTTCACTGAGTGCTGTACGACCGTGTTACGCACACTATTTCTATTGGCAACCACTATGAGCATTGATTCTGCAAACAGAATGACGATTACATGTATTATATGTTTGTTCTGTGTTCATTTGTTTTATTTTTCACAGATTTTTGCCTTTCGACGACTTGAAGAAAGGTAGTCCTAACCGTGAGTAGCTGGTTAGGTTTTAACACTGACCAAGGGCAGGGTACACCTTAGCGAGTGTACACCACCCGAGTCACGTTCACTGGTCCTGACGAAAACCCGGTAATAGCAACTGATGGTTGAAACATGTAGACCTTTTTTTTCACTTTTCAACTTACTATAAGATACCTTAGGTCAATTTAACCTATCATGGTATCTTCATCATTTTTAACATTGTCCAAATTGCCCTAGAATGCAATATTTCGATTCGGTTTAATTTGGCCAGTTTTTAACCTAAATTCACTATTCACCTTCACTCAAAACCAGCTCCACTGTAGTCAGGTGTCGCAGCACACCTGGATGGCACTCGGCTATCCAGGTGGGACCCCGATGATGAAGCATGTCACCAACCAGGTTGGTGAGTGAGGGGTCTTCTTAAGAAAGATAATTTCTTCCTTTGCTCCACGTTCCAATACCCTATAAACAGTTTTCTGTCCATTGGGAGTACTCCCTTGCTTTGTTTGATATTGTACTGATTAGGGGACTGGGAGTACCCCTCCAATGGTTTTCCATTGTCAGAATCCCTTTCTCTCCATATTTGTTTTGTATTAAATCATTCCATTACTAGCCTTGGCCCTTCCTGATCGGTCAGTCGGGGTGCGGAAGTTTTCGTTGTTTGGGAGACGTTTGTATAAAAATTGAGTTACGAGACCTACTGTTGGAGTCTATAGAAAGGACTTTTGGTCAGGGACTGCATTCCGTGCACTCCTTAGGATTCTAGGTGATACTTGAATCAGGGGGAATGTCTTTGTGAGGGTGTTTTCTTGGCGCTGGGAGGCTTTTTTTTGTCATCCTTTGATTGGGGTGTCTGGTTATCAGTGGCAGTATGATACTGCGGTAAGTTTGACCTTTCTCCTTGGGGTTTGAACAAGACAAATTTTGATGCCCTGGGTCCTGGCGGGGTGGATGGGTGATCTTTGGGCCATTACCTGTGCCTGGTTACTACCCCCGTGAGCCACACCACCACTAGCCACACCTCCGCCCAAGAGCCCGGATGCAAGCTGTTCACTTGGCTTCCAGCACCGAAGACAAAGCCTTGCCCCTTGGTTTTCCTGAAACCACAGGCCCCCTGCAGACTTCCCAAAAATGATATCCCACCAGGGATGAGCCAAAACAAGCAACTTCATCCCGGGTGGGCCAGACAAAGCCCAAAGACCACTTGTTTACTTCGAGCGTAACTCTCTGCCGGACACCATTGAAATGCTGCTCCTCACTGCAATGATGACGGAAACAACGGATGATGGTCTTGGCAGCCTCCACTCCTGGTCGCGGGTGCCACAACAGCTCCCCCACCGGGGCGGCTCCAGCCAAGGTGGCTGCCAAAAGTCCAAGAGCAAAGGGCCGCTGGCCCGCCAGGCTCGGTGTAGACCTTGCCTGAACTACAACGGCAGCAACAGTGAAAACAAGGATTGAATCCGGCCACAATCGATGAATGTTGTGGAGAAAGCAACCGGTTAGGGCAGCCTGGGTGAGGGGGAGGAAAGCAGAGAAGCGAAGGAACAGTACCGGGCCTCGTTCCTGTCTCAGTCGTGGCTCCTGACTGCCCGCTGACCGCTGAGGGGGCCCTCAGGAGTACCACTGGAACTGCAGGAGCTGCGGGAGCTGTGACGAGGGCCGGGCAGACTCCCTCCGAACTCCTAATCTCCTCAGCTTCTGCCCAGCGCCCCCACCCGCAGCTCTGGTTCCTACTCCCGGCTCGCAGCTCCTTCGGGTGATACAATGCAGTGCGGTGCCCCTTCCTGCTGCCGCAGCTGCTACTCGCATTCCGCCGCTGCTGCTCCAATGGACTGACAGACTGATGAACTTCCATTTGACCATGTACTGCACTCCACTACCTTTTGACTATGATGGGGCTATAGAATTACCATATACTTACATACATTTGGAATACTACAGTCCCTGCAAAGTTAAAAATTTATTTTAGAACATATGTGAGCAACTACTAAAACAGATGATAAATATCCTCTAGCTAGAAATTTTCCCAAGTAACATTAGGGAGATTGGATGAAGCTATTTTATCTTGCTCTAGATAGAGTCTACAGACACTCCAGACGAGAAGACAGATAGCCGTGTTCTGTGCAGGTAACAGCGGTGGGGCAGTGGGGCCGTGTAAGGGGGGATTTCAAGGGACGATGCAGAGGGAAAATTCAATAAATAATTAATTTTCCCTCTGCATCGTCCCTCAAAATCCCTCCTTACAAGGCTCCACTGCCCAACCGCTGTTACCTGAATTGACCGTAGCTGGAGACACATAGCATGTCTTTTGACATTTTGAGTCAAAACTTGAAATGAATCTCAAGAGATATGAACCAGATTGTCGAATGAAGAGCTGATTGTACACTCCCTTCATGCTTTGATTTTTTTTTGCTGATTGTATATGGATCTGTTTTTAATTATGTTATTTTTTGAGTGTGTTAGAATGTATTGGATTGCTCACCTAATTTCTAAATATCAATTATTATCTAAGGCTTTGCTCTACGGACTGCACCATGAAATGCACTTTTCTCATGTATCATTGACCAATAGGGGCATGAGATTTGAACGATTGGACATTAAGATAAATTGTTCATTTAGATTTATATACAGCTCCCCTAAATTAACTTGGATACATATACAGTTTAAGTAACGCAATGCAGCGTCATAACTCAATTAAAAATGATGTTCAATACCAACTGACTTTAAATGATACTGTTCAATTCATTGATATATATTCCATGATTATTATTGAAAATACTGATTCTTCAAATAACAATTAAACCTGATTAAACCTGATTAAGCAAAAATACTTTTGTGGACTGATAATCAGTCTTTCTTAAAAAATAAATGTTAAAGTCGTGCTGTAGTTTGCCTTGATTAAACAACCTTATTGTATGGTTCAAAAAATTACTGAATTTCACAGAAAAATAACACAGATAAAGAGCATTTTGGGTCAAAATGAGAAAGTGGCTGATTTGTTTGGGTGGATTGGTGTCTATCACAAGTAATAAAGCCACTATCTTGTTAGGTGCAATCAAAGGTTTCAGCATTATAAACCTGAAATCAACTCCTGGTAGTTGAGGCAAAGAGCAGACAAGCACCACAGAAACAAATTCTGAAAAGCAGTTAGAAGTACCATAACCATTAAAAAGTTTAAAAAACTACACAATATGTTATGTTAATTTATTTTTATGATGCGCACAGCTACCCAAAAAGGGTTTCCCAGTGCAAGCCTGAAAGGAACCCTGAAAAAAAAGAAAAACAAAGAAATAAAGATTATTGATTAAACAGCCAAGTTTTTAGTTGTTTGCGAAAATTTAAATACAGTGTTTCTTTGCGAATCAAAGAGGGGAGAGAGTTCCACAGGAGTGGACCGAGGTAAGAAAAGGAGCGGCTACCCATTCTTACAAGTTTGATCCTAGGAATCACACATTTTTCTTGAATAGAAGAGCGTAGCAAACGGGAAGGTTGATAGGGGCGTACCAAATTTTGCAGGTATTTAGGTGCAGTGCCAGTCTTGATCTTAAACATATAGCTAAGGGCTTTAAATTTCATCTGGTTTTCCACTCTGAGCTAATGCAAATCTCTCAAGGCATTAGAGATAGGGGACATTCTTGGGATTCTGCAGAGCAGTCTCGCTGCAGAATTATGTATCACCTGACGCTTACACAACACATCCCTATTAGCGCCCAGAAAAAGGATTTTTTTCGCATAGTCCAGTCGAGATGTTACAAGTGCCTGGACTACAGTATTTTGGGTAGCAACATGGAGCATCCAAATAATTTTCTTTAACCATGTTAAGATGGTAAAGCAGGTGGCTGCAGTTTTTACTGTATCATAGACAATGTATTGTCAATAATGAATCCCAGATTATGGGCCTGAGTAGAGGGCAGTGGTAAAGGCCCCATTACATCGGGCCAATGCTGAGGACCCCAAAGATCTGTATTTTTCCCAGAAATAAGGACTTCCGTTTTTTTCCCCATTGAGCTTGAGTAGTTTTAATTGCATCCAAGATGCAATATTACTCAAGCTCAATTGAAGGGTAGAAGGTCCAGGTATTTCTTCCGCCGATAGGGAAAAATGATCTGGGTATCGACGGCATAAGAAAAAAGCGACAACCCCGCCTCTTCTGCAATTGCTGCCAGAGGTTGTACATATATGTTAAACAGAAGAGGACTTAGAATTGATCCTTGCGGTACCCCATACGGAGAGGAGTAGACCTTTGAGGAAGCCCTGATTGAAAACATTTGGAATGTCCGCTTAGATAAAAAAGAGGACAACCAGCCAAGTGCAGATCCTGAAATGCCCAGAGATTGTAAGGATTCGATTAATACGGTATGAGAAATTGTATCAAATGCGGCACTTAGGTCTAACAATATAAGGGCCGCTGTGTTCCCTGCATCCAAACGTTGTTGTAACATTTCGTTAAAGCCAAGAAGGGTTGTCTTGGTTGAGAAACCCGCTCGGAAGCCAGACTGAGAAGAATGTAAAAAGTTAGAAGATTCAACAAGCATAGTCAGTTGTGAGTTTATGTGCTTTTCCAAAATTTTGGAAAACACAGGAAGTAAGGAGATGGGCCTAAAGTTAGCTGGCTGGGATCAGCAATTGCCTTTTTCAACAGTGGGAGGACCATTGCATTTTTCCAATCAGGCGGCACCATGGCCTCTTGAAGCGAGGCTTTAAGTAGTTCCATAACAATTCTCAGAGATGGCTGTTCAAATTGCAGGAGTACAGAGGCCGGGAGAAGGTCACAGGGAGAGCCCGATTTAATGCTGGCTAAAAAATGTTTTAAAGAGCTAATATTAAGAGGCGCCCACTTCTCTAGATTTATAAGAGGTTCGGCAACAACAGTGGGCTCAGGAAAGAAATTGGACTGAGTAGGTGCCATTGAACTAGTTCTATCTAATGTCAGATATATTTGCGCTACTTTATTTATAAAAAAGTTAGCAAGAGTGTTGCATTGCAATTCATCCAAGACAGGAGAGCTAAGCTGCATGTCCGAGCCTGCTAATTTCTTAACCATAGAAAACAGAGTGCGATAGCAGTTCTGAGCCCTCGAATTAGCAGAGGAAACATGCTCTGCTCGAGCTATTTTACATAAAACTTGTTTTTTTTAGCGCAGTTTTATATATGACTTTAGATTCGGGGGAGTAATTCTTCCTCCAATATCTTTCCATGGCCTTACATCTACTTGTTTCAATTTTTAATTGTTCTGTAAACCAAGGAGTAGGGGGACGATGATTATTCAATTTTTTCACAGAAAGTGGAAGACAATCGTTGGTTGCCTTAGAAATTCAATTATAAATAATTTCTGAAGATGATAGCGATATAAGGTCAAAGTTAGGAGCATTATTAGACAGGGTTTGATCAAAAAATGTTATGTCCAATTTTCCCCAGTTTCTGGACTGGGCATGTGTACCAGGTGTTGGTAAAACCAAATTTAATGGAGCTGTATATTGAAACTTAACAGCGAAGTGATCTGACCAGCATAAGGGGAGAGCAGGTGGGCAATTAATATGAGACAAGTTGGAGAAAATGGTATCCAATAAGTGGCCAGCTGTGTGCGTTGGGCCACTGTTACAAAGTAGTAAATTCATTGCAGAGAAGTCCGCAATCAATGCCCTGCTCGTAGTACATTCATTATTATCAAAATGGAGATTTAAATTACCCAAAGTTAGCCATTTTTAGTAAATGAGGAGCTATCAAATCTGGGAGTAAAGACGCCCAGGGACCAACCGGTCCTGGGGGTCGATAGATCAATACCCCAGACAGAGTAAACTGGGCAGTCAGAGTAAGTTTAAAAAGAGCAGCCTCACAATCAACAAGAGGAAAATCCTCAAATTTGCATGCATTTAATTTTTTAAAAAGGATCGCGATGCCTCCTCCTTTCCTAGAGATTCTATCTTTTCTGACTATGGCATAGTTGTCAGGTAAAGCAATGGCCACGTCAGGTCCTGAGCTTGTGTGTAACCATGTTTCTGTTAAGAAAATTGCATCAGGTTCTTCGCTGCTCAACAAATTAAAAATGTCCTCCTTATGTTTTGGGAGGGAACGACAATTAATATTCCAAAAACTATAAATTTTATTTGAGGAAAGACCATAATTTCGCTGAGAACAAGTGCCATCTATAATGGAACTGTTAAATGCATTCGAGAAGTGGGTGCAAAAACTGTAATTGCAACAAGAGCAAGAGGTGTTATCCTCTAAGGGACAAAGTAGATTACAATCAATGCAGGTCTGATCGCGGAAACTCAGCAGTTGATCAAAGGAGTATTGAGTTAGATGTGTTTGGGGAGCTACAGTTTGGGCATAATTCATGGCAATGGCCTTTAAATAAAGGCAGTGGTCGGGCGGCGTGCAACGAGTGGAGCACTGACCTCAATCAGTGCGTGGGAAGCCCAAAATGGCCGCCAGAGACGAATCGAGTCCCGATAAAGAAATTGTGTTTAGAGGAGTTTAACACACTCCACATACACTAGCATACAAAAATAGCAGCAAAAGGAATTCACACAATGTCAGCAAGTAATTTTTTTTTAATTGCCCCAAACAGTTATATTTAAAATTCCCTTGAAAAAATTAGCAGCAAATAGACGAGGTTTCCCCCAAGCAGTTATAAACTTTTTAAAAAAGATTCCCTTCAGTAGCAGCAGTTTAGCGTTAATATTTCAAAGTTCACCTTACAATAAAAATCTATATCTAGTTTATGACAATGGAGTACAATTTAATAAACACATTGACATGAAAAACCCTGTAAAAGAAACTAGAGATATGGATTTTTAAATAAGTGTGAGAAAATGCATTGTTGGTTGAGGAAGGTGGTAGCTCTTCTCAAGCAACAGTCACAATCCTTGTCAGTGTGACCATAAAAAGTAACTAAATTAACCTGTGCTTAATACTCTGGTAGCTTGGCACAAAACAGTCAGACTTAACTTAAAGGCAATCTGTATTCAGTATTTATGCAGCACACAAACAGTAATAAAGTGAAAACATAACACAAGAAAAATCACAAACCAATTTAGAAAAATAGAGTACACTTTAATGAATAAAATTGTACCAGAACAACAAAAAACTCATCAGTAGAACCAGAGATATTGAATTAACACTTTTGAGTGAAAATAGCACCTATAAGTACAAAGCGCCACTCACAGTCATCTGATCGTGCTACACCATGGGGTAGTTCAAGTTCAGGCTGACCCCAATAGAGCATGGGTAGAATACAGGGACCAGGTGAGTCCCAATGAAGAGTTACCTTCAAAGTCTAGCATGATGACTTCCATTCCTGTTGGAGGAGGCAATGAGTAAAGTGTTTATGCAGCACTTAAACAATGATAAAGTGAAAACACAACAAGGAAAAATTCCACACCAATTTAGAAAAATAGAGATAAATCTAATACACTATTTGAGAATGAAACAACAAAAATACAATCAGTAGAACCGGAGATAAGCAATTTCAAAGATTTATGGTAAGTATAATGCCTAAAACACAAAGTGCTACTCGTCGTTGTCTGGTCTTGAAGACCGGGTGAAAGTCACAAGTTCAGGCTGTTCGCAATGGTGCATGGGCTGGATACCGGGAGGAAGTTAGTCCCAATGAAAAGGTTACTTTCTAAAGTCCAACTCTAAGTGTCCAGTTGGTGGTGGAAGAGGCTGTGGGGAGCAGCTGGTAGTAGTGCAAATAGCGGGTGGGGCATTGACAACGACCACCACTGTAGCATGAAGATCCTGTCTGGTGTTGAGGATATTCATTGCTGGAGCTTCACTTTGGCGATCATCACATGCTGAAATGTAATTTAATGTAATGTGGTTTTGTAGAATGCAAACTTATCACTCAGATGGTTATCCAAGGACTTACTAGGTGCGGGCTCTTCCAGTAGGTTCAGCTGAAGTTTCGTATGGAAATGAATAAGTGACATGTCTGTCCTTATGTGCTGGGGGAGGCCGTTTCACGACTTGGCTGCCAAGTAAGAGTATGCCCTGCCTCCTATCTTGCTTCTATGAATACGGGGGTGTGGGTGAGCCTGAGGGTGATGCAGAGCAGAGGTACCTGGTAGGTTGGTGGAAGTGTAGGTGGTGGTTGAGGTATGTGATACCAAGGTTGTGTGGTGACTTGTGGGCGTTGGTGAGCATATTGAACTGGCAGCATTTCTGAATGGGGAGCCAACGTAGTTCTTGGAGGTGAAGTGTGATGTGCGTGTGCACTAAGTTGGATGTAGCAGAATTTTTGTCACAGGAAGTGTGCAGTTATAAAACCACCCTGCATGGTACACAGGTGTCACTCCTTTCATTCTGTTAAGAAGTAGAAAACCTTTGTCTGTTTTAATTCCAGCTTGGGTGGAAGGTAGAGTAAGATATCAGGATGGAAACATGGATTTAGACAAGATTTGTGAACATGTGAAAAACAAGCAGGCTTGTAAGAAGTATTAAGACAACAGTAGATGAGAGAAAGAAGTGTGTTTGGTGCTTGGATGCTGGGTTCTGATCAAGAAGCTCAAGAGAGCTGTGAAAGGGGAGTCTAGATTTTATGAGCCTACCAAGGTGATGAAGGTGTCCAAAATGGATGTGTTGCTTGCCGAGAAAGGATAGTGGACGAAGAATTCCTCGGATAAAGTATGTAAAAAACAAACAAAAATCATTGCTGACAGATGCAATTGCAGATAGATGAGAAATAAAAACAAAGATAGTTGGTTTCATTTTGGAGACCTAGGTAAAAGAATGATACAGTTTCTGCTCCTTTTCTGGGCAGTGGTGTTTGTGGGTCTGTTGGTAATGCTAGTGAGAGCAAATCTGCAGTAATTAGCACTGAATTTGGTGATGGTAGCAGTTTGACAAGTAGTAGTAGAATTAGATCATTTCCTATAAAATTCAGGGATTATGTCACTTACCAATGGGTGTCTAACACTTGCTACATTCTGACTGGTGTTTACTAATGAGTGTTGTTGTAACATTTGTTATAACATGTATTGTATAGTTAAATAAAACCATAACAAATAGACATAAAATCTTTAAAATGAAACAATATGAATCACTGCATCATCTAAGACTAAATAAATGCTGTAATCGCAATATTCCATTCTTTATATAACCTATACAGTACTCATATTAAAATACCAAATGCCTCGTTCTTACCCAGTCCAACAAGGTCGGCTCCATCAGTCAGTTGAGCATAATCTCATTAACACTGAAATACATGTACTATATAATGTAATCCTAAAACTGAGTCAGCTGTATTTATATAAGGCTAGATTATAATAACTTGGGCTCAATTAAAATAATGCCATAGCCTTTACTTGAGGGCCGATGGGGCAATTCAATCTTAAGGACGAGATGTGTGTAGCAGTCTAATCTTGCCTTACTTAGAGCTACCAGTACTTCTTTTACGAGCCGTGCCTTCCAAGATTCTGTCTCAGAAGGATCAAACCTCACCACCAGACCTCATTCGTCCTAAATGTTTCAGAGGAACTGCCCTCACCCGAGTGTTCAACAGTAACTTGTTTAAATATTCGCAAATTTAGCACATCTTCCCAGCCCACCAGGAGAGCTGCTACTAAAGCAAAAGTCAGATGCCTGTGTGGAAGAGCGAACGCCCTATGCCAGAAAAGTAGGTTTTAGCAGTAGTCTCCTTTTTGATCTAGGGCCGGGCAACAGCAAAACAAATTAAACCATGATTCCCGATAATTGTTGCATAGTCTACACTTCAATTCTCCCCTGCCGCCTGCCCAACACGGGTTAAAATTTCTTATTGGTAACGCAAGCACTCTCATATATAGAACTTGGTCCCGAGTGTTTGTGTTAATGAGATCCGAGAAATTGTTTTGTGGCTTCCCAACACGATAGGAGTCTACCAGGGGCTGAGTCCATCCTTGACTCTCAACAGACCCTATATCCTGTTTCCAGGAGGACTCTTTCATTTGCTTATTAATGGCTGTCTTCCATTCCCGACAAGGGATGGCACCAAACTCCATAGCGGACTACTTGATCTTGAGAAACAGAATCACCTCTTTAAGTTGGCTGGACCAGGGATTACCCACTTTTTTCATAGATCGGTTGCAAATAATTTTTTAAGGAATGCTTGAGGGACCTTCTATGATCTATAGTGGCATAGCTCTAACGCTTCGTCCATCGTGCCTGGATAGGCAAGACACCTGTACTGCTAAGCTGAGAGTAAGGTTGCCTTTATAACTCTTAAAATAGGTGAAGCAAAAGCGCTACTTATTAGATGATTCAGCTGGCCAGTTCCATAGGTAATCGCTTCTGGTTTCTTATTAATAGCTTTAACTTGGGCTTGCTGCCGAACCAGATTCATTAAACCACACACCCAGATATTTATAATGCCTTGCCGTGGTGATGGTCTGACCTTCCTACCACCTGCCAGGTTGCCAACATCTTTCTACGGTACCACCCGAAAATCAGGACTTTAGTTTTGGGCTGATTAATCAATAAATGGTTGGCCTTTTTATAACTTCCCAAAGCGTTTAAAGCCCTTTGCAACCCTGACTTGGTGTGATCTATGACCACAGTGTCATCAGCGAATTGGATTATTTGTAATCGAACTGAACTTAGCTTAGGGGGACCAAGGTACAGCCCTCCAGAGCTTTCCCTATATCTGCCGTGTACAAATTAAACAACATGGGTGCCAACACGCAACCCTTATTTAACCCTATTTTAACTCTCGGTTCGTTTTTACTTTCTGTGTTACTGTTGTTGCACTCGTTTTTACTCGAACCCATGTCTCTGTATATAGGGATGGGATGGATCTTAACAAGTTCGATGGTTTACCCCAGCCCGCAAACTTCCTCCATAAAATGGCCCTATCTACCCTATCAAAAGCTGCACTATAATCTATAAAGCAGCACAGGAGACGTGGTCTGCTCTTCTGGATAGTGTTTTGACTCATTACTTTATGATGGGTGGTTTGCACTCATTTTAAATTTTCATTTTGTAGTTAGATTTTCTCGAGTTGCTTGTTTTATGTTTCTGAAGGAGGGGCAGTGTAGTGTGGTAGTTAGGTTAATATATTAAGGAAGGAAACTATGTAATGTTGAATTGAGTGGATATTCTCGAATTTAAGCACCATGCAGTCACTAGTCGTGCTGAGGTGCAGGGAAGCAGTCGTGGGTTCATTCCTGGAATGAGGTTCCTGTTGAAACCAGCATGGATTACTGACTGGTGTTTCTTCGAGATCTCCTTACTACAACCTTGCAGTAAGACGGTGGTACTACTATAGTACTAATTTACCTACTACAAATTGCAGCTTGTGAATCAGGCCCTATATACATAGTTCTGCTTAATTTTCTCACAAAAACCATTTATGTTTTGCTGCATTTTGTTCGAACAACTCGTAATGCATGTTCATTTGAAATACCAATTACTGAACTGAGATATGCATACAGTGGCAGTGTGTGTTCAAATACATTGTCATTCCTTAAGCCCCGGAATATTGAGAGCTCCTGAATGCAATGGAGCAGTTTTGGGCCAATATGGCTGCCACCGCCATTCTGTTCCAACGTTCCAATGCTTGTCTCTCCCTGCATATTTTAGAACAGTCTACCCTCAGTGGGTGGAATGACTCTGGGTGTGA
This sequence comes from Triturus cristatus, assembly GCF_964204655.1. Classification (NCBI taxonomy): domain Eukaryota; kingdom Metazoa; phylum Chordata; class Amphibia; order Caudata; family Salamandridae; genus Triturus; species Triturus cristatus. Next base: position 722,713,643 of record NC_140588.1, read on the forward strand.
TGTCTGTGCAAGGCGCTCTCACCTGTAAGATCTCCCCTACGGCTCGTGCCCACATTTCAGGAAGGGCCTTCACCGATCGTTATAACCCTCGGCGCGAGCTACACGGCGACATTATACAAAATAGCCTCATTTAAGGTTTTCCAAATGTCCTTGTCTCTGTTGACAGGCAAAAACATATATTATGAATCGATAGGTGAGTCACTGAAGACACCGTTAATTTTTCACAGAGAAAAATGCTGGTTCCGTAAAGACAGACCAGAAGTGGAAAGCCCCCCATTATAAGTGGCATTATTTTACAATAACAAAGTCTCTGCTTCTGTCGAAGGGCCTGCTGCGCTCTTTGTTGGTTCCTTGCATTAGAATGGCTGTCATGAATCTGACAACAGTTATCATATCTCCCCTGCAGCAGACAGGCTGTCAAGGATATGATGGTCAAATGTTTCACATATTGCAATCAAACCATTTGTGTTTGGTTTGAAGAATTCCAAAAGAAATCTGTCAGCTGAGAAATGAAGTTGAAGTCGCCTGGAGCCTTTAGAGCATGTTGATCCAATTACGATGATCTCCTCATATCCTTCAGCTTTTTTCAAAATCAATTTTCATTCTCGCTCTGGGGATGTTTTTCGGTTATGCACAGAAACATCTGTAACGGTATTTCAGATGTGTTGTTTCAGGACATTTCTCTTTTGTGTGCAAGTGGGTATTTAGACTTAAAACATTAGCAAACTGCCTACTTTGCATGCGGAACGCAGACGCGGTAGGAATATATAATGACCGCCGTTTAACAATTCATTTTGGTACATAATTTCCCTCCAATTATGTTACTTGCGAGTGGCTGTGGTGGGAAACCTGCTCCCGGGTTGTTGCAGCAGTCGGGCCGAAGCATTTGCACGCAGCTATTGTTCTCCCCGGTATGGATGGTTGTACTGAGAATTAATTAGTGCACATTTCATTTTTCAAAACAATCTCCAATATGAATGCCACCAGTTTGTGATTGGTAAAATTCTGCCACCTAGGACGCGTCTCTACGCGCATGAAACGAGTTATTGATTGCAGTATGTGTGTGTATTTTTTTTAAAATTTAGTTACTGAGTTTTATACGACTAGTATCACACGTGTTCTGGCTGTTGCATATTTGGTTCACGGCCTGGCTTAGCAGGGGTGATTCCTGACAGTTTATGCATGCCAATAGGCTCTTCTCAAGGTTGATGTGTGTGCTGCTGGGTCTCTTGGAATCTCTGAAACCTTATCTTATGTTAAGAGGTATTTTTGTGAACAACTCTGTTAACCAAAACCTTCAGACATATTCTTTTTGTGCTCGGATTAAAAGTTTGTATTCTAGTCCTATGGGTGTTTTCAGGCAATTGCCGTTCCACCTAAGCCCTGATGTATAGTATCCATGTATTACATATTGCAGGAATAAAAGGCGTGTTTATTCCTCCTGTGTAAAGTTGCCTCAGAAATTGGACGTAGATGTGTGCAGCTCACATTTATTGCAGTGTAATTAATGATGTTATTATCATGATAGGTGTTAGAATTGAAAGTAATTTTCGCCATGATGGGCAGTCATGCACCGAGATTTCAGGTCTTGGTTTTGCTTTAAGAATTCTGAGAGCTTTGTAATAGGTTAATCTCACATGTCCATTAGAATGATGAGTAAAAGAAAGCAGAGAACTGGAAGCCTGAAGTCCCCTTGACACACATGCAACGTCTAACCTTAAGTCTCTTACTGGCCCATGCATCAAGCAAAATTGTCCTCGCTAAATTTGCGAATCGGTAAAATAGGTCGTTACCGAGCGCCAAACAACATATTCCAATGCCTCAACCCCAATAGTGATAAAACTACAGAATCGCAAAAAAAAACCCGGTAAATTACCGAATCGAAAATTAGCTAATCGAAAACAGCGAAAACAACAATTGCACTTGCCAATAGCGATTAGCATATAAAGAATCGCAAAGGAATGCATCAAAAATCGCAAATACCGAAAATCATCAAAATCGCTATTTAGCATTAAAGAATAAGGGGAATCTCAACCAGGAGGTAAAGTTGATGAACCACACAAAAAAAATAAAAGGTGTAAACAATCTGAAACTCTTCAAAAATGGCACTGGAGACCCTTTAATTTTTTCAACATGGCAGCCCTCTACGTGCTTGCAAGGAGGATGAGAATAAATGCAGCCGCAGAGTGCAGGAGGAGGATCCAGGAGAGGGTATTCAGAGTGCGCATTACATTGCTGGGCCAAAATGGGGATGAAGTATATGACAAGTACCGTCTGAAGTGTGCCATGATAATGTGCCTAATTGCAGACCTGGAACCATACTGCAGCACCAGACCCCTAGGACCAATGCCATTCCTGTGCACGTCCAGGTCTTATGCAGCCTGCACCTACTGGCGTCTGGAAGTTTCCAGGGGGTTGTAGCGGTAGCGGGAGGTGTCCCACAAAGCGCACTTTCACGCTTCTTCTGTAAATTCATTGATGCCTTGCTGACAATGATACATACCCACATCACCTTCCCCACAACCCCACAGCATTTGAACCAGACCAAACAGGACTTCTACCAGGTGGCCCAGTTCTCCCATGTCATAGGATGCATTGACTGCACGCATGTCCCCATCTGTTCCCCCTCAGCCAACGAGTATATCTTCCGTAACAGGAAGTCCTATCACTCGATCAACGTGCAGGTCGTGTGCAATGCCAAGCACATAATTACGAATATAGTGGCACAATTTCCAGGGAGCACACACAACTCATATATATTCCGACACAGTGGCATCCACAGGCGTCTGCTCAATGGTAAATTCGGAGAGGGACACCTACTTGATACATACATATGCCTATTCGTTACATCATTATCACATATGTAATTGCATTACTGCCGCTAAGCCTTTGCTTTCCACCCTGTAAGTGACAGCGCATACACCTTGCGGGAATATATCCTCACCCCTACCTCAACCCAGCAGCACCACAGGAGCAGCGCTACAACGCGGCACATATTAGCACCAGAAATGTGGGATCCTGAAAAGTCGCTACAGGATCTTACCTAAGACTGGTGGTGCATCGCAATATAACCCCGAGACCTGCTGCAGGATTGTAACCAGAAGGGGAATACCAATTTTGATGGATGGAAATGACAACAGTCGGGATGACCAACCACCCACACAACACCGACTGTCACACGTGCCAAACACAGCTGAAGGTCAGAGGAGGCGGACATACATCACACAACATCACTTCAGAGCCAGGTAAGAATGAGCCATCACAAAATATTGTTGAGTGTAAATGTTTTATTCACATGAGCACATGTCAAAGTAAATATTCATATTTATGAGACATGACTGTGATTGAATACTTTGTGAAATGATATATAACCGTTAACAGCACGGGAGAGCAATCACAATATTTAAGTGGACTATGGTTACACCACCATGGACAAATAGGCAGAACTGCATGTCTAGTGCCTCTTCCCACATACCCCCAGCCTCCTGTCGCACGGCTCCTCTACATCACCACGATGTGTGCCTGTGGCTGTTGAGCTGCGTGAACTGCACCTCCTGCTACTGGTCTCCGGCACGGACACGCTACTCATGCTCGATGCCTCCTGACTAACCTCCTCCCCTTCCAAGTTGCTGGCACTCAATGTCCCAGACTAGATGTTCCACAGCAGTGGTCACTTGGCCTAAGGCCTTCGCAACATCCACGCAGAAATGTCCTAGTTCTATCTGCAGTGACACGGAGCGGCGTGACAAGACAGCAGTGCTGTTGTAGAGCTTGGTGATGGCCCTAGTATTCGCAGAAGAACGAAGCAAGCTCTGACGATGCCTCCTGCGCTTACTGTGTTGTCCTGCTAGGACGGCACGGGTGAGCTCCTGTAGGCTCTGATTCCCCTCTGCTACAACAGTGGTTAGGTCACGCACACAGTCTGTCATCGTGCTCATGTTTTTAGCCAGTTTGGAGATCTGCAGGCTTATTGTGCCCATATGTCTCCCCTGCAGGCTCTGAACAGGTAGCATCTGGGACTCTACCCCACCATAGACATTTGGAGCCTGATCTGAATCTGCAGCAATACTGCTCATGGACCTGCGCCGCTGTCTGACTCGGCCACGTGCTGGTGTTGGAGCTGGAGGAGGAATACGTGTCTGGCTGAGAGCTCTTGTGGGTGCTGGGCTCGGCTCTGTTTCCATTACCTGCAGTGCGGGGACATGTGCCCTGTTTTGGTGGTGGTGTTGGTGGTGGTGGTGGTGGTGTGGATTGAGGGTCCTGCGGAGTCTCTCCATCTGTCTCTGCCGGTGTCTCCGAAATGATGAGGCGCTTGCTGTCATCTGAGTCCACCGGAGATGCATCTGTGTGTGAAACAGTGCATTGTTATTTTATTTTGTTACTCTATCTGTTTATCATTTAGCCTACTTTTCACATAATAAATAACATATTTAAACACACTGTCGGACATGTACTGCTGGTGTCATTTCTTGCGCCTTGGTGATTATCCATGCCCACTTGGCTAACATGACTACAACTCCCATGATGCAAATCATATGTGAGGGTATATGTGTAATTAATTTCTTCCTGCACACTGTGATTAGCCTGGGGGGATGGGCATGGGATACAATACGCAGCGTATTAGTGTAGGCATGCATCTTACCTTGTCGTGTGGTTGCTGCGCCGGAAGTGTCCATTTGGGTGATTCCCACGACTGCCTCAGGCTCAATAGTTCCCTCAATGAGGTCCTCCAGGGCTGTGTTGGCGGGTACTTTGGATGGCCCCACTCCTGTGCCAGCTGCTTCCTTCACCCTTTCTGCTATGCGCTCCTTGGCATATTTCCTGAGGTCGTACCACCTTGTCTTCAGCTTGTCAATGCTGAGGTGCGTGACTCCCATAGCATTTACCTTCTCCTTGATGCGCAGCCATATTTTGCGCTTCTCAGCTTCTGGCACCTTCAGGGACCACTTTCCAAAAAGCTTGCCATGGTTGCTGCTCACCCCCTCTAGCAGGTGTTCCAGTTCCCTATCAGAGAACTTTCTCTTCCTCTTCCTGGGCGTGGCAGTTGTCTTAGCAGCATTGTTGTCCATCCTGGCTAGGTGTAGTGTAGCTGGGTTGTGAGGGTGAAGTCTCTCAAGTCAGCTTCTGTCCTCTGCCTCCTCCTCTGAGCTCTACAGGGCACTGAATGAAGCATGGGCTGGATGACTTCCTGGTTGTGATGTCATCAGCCTGCTTCTGGAGCGACCCGTTTTTTGCGAATTCGCTATTCCCGATTTCGCTATTACCAAAATTGCTAATACCGATTTCGGTAATAGCTAATTTTAATATTAAGGAATCGCAATCGTGTATTCGGACTTTTTAGCGATTTTTACCGAATCGATAAAAAGTACCGAATCAGTACATGCATCCCGAAAAACGATTCCTTATTTGCGATTTCTTATTTGTCGCTAATAAGGAATCGCTTTACCGATTTTTGATGCATGTGTAGCTTAATGCTAACTCTCTTTGCAGGTCTCTTTCTAGGTGAGATTTGTTCGCATTCCTTGCAGTTGCTGAGACAGTCTAGCAGTATTGAAGATGAGATTGCAAACATCCCGCTTACTAGGGGATTGGACACTCACCCACACCCCGTGGGAAAGATTGCTTCTCATATCTTCTTGACTGGAGAAGTTGGATCGAAGAGTCATATCCTTACTGAAAGGAGGTAATGTGAAAGCCGAGTTAAGACACAGAGCACCACAGTTCTCACAGTTAAAATAAAGATGAAAATATTCAGACAGAATTCTTACTTTATCCAAAATAACAACACTCAAATTATAACTAAAAAAGTATCTGCTTATGCTCATCTGGTGAAAATAAGTGTGGGTCAAGGGCAACTGTACTAATAACCACACTTTCATAAATGTTTTCCTAGAGTGCAAACTTCTATTGTTATTATGGTTTATATATGTCTATAAATATATATTAATTTGTGTAAAAATGCACATACATAGGACAGAGTATTAGTCATTAGTGATTTCACCAATTATGTCATTTAACATGTTACAAGGGATGCCATATGTATGGCCATAATCATTTGATGAGTGGTGTATATTTATATATAAACCCGTTAACTTGAAGCAAACTGTACAACTGGAGTGGCTCGTCTTTTCCTGCCAGGATTGCCGGGACCTTCTGTGCATGTATATATATATATATATATATAGATATATATATATATCTATATATATATATATATATTATATATATTATCTACTGGCGGTCGCCAGTAGATAGTTATAGTTAGGACCGAGTTCCCATAGGAAATCTGAAAATTCTATTTTGAATAACTTTGGCGCCGGATGACGAATCCTCGCAAAGTTTTCGATACTAATGGGGTGCTCCGCTCAGCTCCTACCCTGAAAGTCTCGGGGTGATTCGTCAAGTGGGGGCTGAGAAAAAAGGGGGGTCCCAAAACATGTTTTCCCCATGCATTTTCCCATAGGACCTTTAGTCGAAGGTACAGCCCGAATGGCTGAACAGAATTACTTGAAATTTGGCAAAGAGGTAGTCCTCAGGTCAGGCATGTGCCTTTTGCATATATGGTGTCAATCTGTTCAGTAGTTCCTGAGAAAATTGCAGTTAAAAGTACATAAATATCTATAAGCGCGCAGCGTGCGCGCACCGTGCGCGCACCATAACGTGCGCAACCGTAATTCTGATTGGTGGTTACATGTCAGTCAACATTCGAATCGGTTGACCGCCACTCTATCACAAGGATGATGTCATCAGTGATGTCATGAGTGATGTCACTGACCATGTCATGAGTGATGTAATATGTGACGTCATCAGCAGTGGATTGCGGGCGCGCGAGTTATAGTTATCTGAACTAACTATAACGGGGGAATTTCAATGTTTTTTTACGAGTGAAATGTCCAGCTAACTATAACATGTGTGAAACCTATGGTTTTTTAAGTGAATTTGCAAGGTTTTTTAAATGCTAATTCCTAACTATAACGTGTGTGAAACCTATGGTTTTTTAAGTGAATATATACATATATATATATATATCCAGCTCAAAACTCAATTTCACCGTGCAAATGAAGGGACCGCACTCAATCAGGGTTCTCGGTTAAGAATAATTCACAGGACGCTTTTCGGCGTTCGCGCCTTTTTTGACTGTTTATATATATATATATTACCTATTGGCGGTCGACAGTAGGTAGTTATAGTTAGGACCTAGTTTCCATAGGAAAAGCGTTTTCTGATTTGCCAATATCTTTGGTGCCGTTTGACGAATCTTCACGTTGATTCGTCAAGTGGGGGTCGAGAAAAAAGGAGGGTCCCAAAATGTGTTTTCTCTATGTTAATTTCCATGTAAAATTTGAGATAAAGCTACAGCCTGAACTGCTGAATGGAATAACACCAAATTTGGCAAAAGGGTAGCTCTTGGTTCAGAAAGCGTGCTTTTTTTTAATGGTGTAAATCTGTTAAGTAGTTCCTGAGAAATTAAAAAAAAAAAATATCGATCTCTGGTGGCCGAGGAGGATTCGCGAACCCACCCGAGCAGGAGCTTCATTTTGATTGGCTGCCAACACTCCAAACCAGAAAGTGTTGGCAGCTATCTTGCGACTCGGTACCGAGTCACAAGAAAAAAGGAAAGAAAAGGATAAACAACAAGGAAAGGGGGCAGGGTAGAAACACCCGACCCCTAGGCCTGGTAAAGGGGTCTCACAGGGACCCTCAGGGCCCAAAAATTCATTTTTAAAAATATTTTTGGCCGACTTCATGCTGAGTGCTGGTGGCTGCAGCCCTGGGGACCACCACCTCCCTGGGGCTTTCTTTAATTATGCGTGGGGGCACATGGCCCCCCGCAGAACCTGGGGCCAACATATCCCCAGGGCTTGTGTCAATTATGCATGGGGGCTCCTGCCCCCCCACGCTGCTCGGGGAACCACCACCTAAACAAGGCTTAAATCAGTTGGGAGGGGGACCACGTGGCCCCCCTCCACAAACTCTCCTTGACCCTGGGAACCACCACCCCCAGGGCCGGCTCCAGCAATGTCCCACAGTGCCCACCCCTCGGGACATTGCAGTTTGCAATGGCAGGGAGGGAGCACACCTACCGCACTGTCATTGCAAACAATACTTTGCGTCATGGAAGCGAGAGCATAAAACCTGCTCTTGCTTCCATGAAGTGAAGCAGATTGCTTTTGGAAAAGGGGAGCTGCATGTCAGCAGCTCCCCTTGTTCAAAAGGAATGCCAGCTCCCGCAGGAGGTAGGGAGCCGGCTGGGACCGCGGGGGCATTGGGGCTCCCCGTGGTCCCCAACATAAGGCCAGGCCCCAGAAGATGGGGTCCCTGGGACCGTAATTGGCCTCAGGAGGGGGGCCACACAGCCCCCCTTCTAAATATACATAATTAAAAAATATAAGCTGGCCAGGCCCTGGTTTCCCCAGGGGCCATAACTGGCCTTAGCCCTACTCCCCCCAAAAAAGGTCTGGCTAGGCCATGGGGGATGGGGTGCCAGGGCCAATAGTGGCCTAGGGAAGGGGGCCACGCAGCCCTCTTCTGTATACATCATTAAACGAATTGTAAACAAGGTCAGGCCCCCTCGGAATGGGGTCCCCGGGGCAAAAAATGGTCCAGGGAAGGGGGGGCTTACGGCCCCCCTCCCATATAAATACAAATAAAATTCACAAGGCTATGCCCCGAATGATGCTGTCCCCGGGGCCGAAATGGGTTTTGGAGAGAGCAGCGTGGCCCCTTCCCATTATTTTTCATTTATTTTCACAAAATGTGTCAGGCCCTGGGGGTTGGGGTCCTGAAGAACCGGAACCTTTTGGGTCTGGCAGCGCAGGGTACGCCTTAATCTCCTGGGTTCTCCTGCTCAGCTACACAGAGACACGGGGTCACTCCGTCGGCGTAAAAGATCAGATTTTATTAGCTGCAGCTAGTACAGTTGTCCTAGAAGTCCACACGGTATGTTCTCAGGAGACTGCCACTTCACTCCGTGGCACACAATCTTATATAGGTCATATGTGATATATACATTAACCAAGAACACACCTAAAATATATAGAAAGAGCCAATAAGAAAGGTTGAAAAACAGAACAGAACTAATAGGAAAGGTTTGAAAACAAAGTGTCGGGTAACTCGAAGAACCTCTCATCCAACTATGTTTGTCACCCCTCCCCAAGAACTAATTCATTAACAGGTTTGTGGTCGACTCGCAGGTGACGAGATACGTTTGTGTGTTTTGGAGGACAGTTGTGAAACGAGAGAATACGAGCAGAGGACAGCGAAGGCCAGATGATAAGATAAAGTCAGAAGAGAATAGTGTGAACCAACAGATAGTTGAGACAGGGATTAGAAGAACCAGACGGGGATTAGTGTACTCGGCCAGTGCTAACATCAGCTTTGTAAATAGAGGCAGAAGACTTATTTCGACACGAAGCTGCAGAAAAAGCAGAAAAGACTATGTTCGCCGTGCTGCCTGAGTGAGGGCAACACAAAATGGCGGCGGAGCACAAAATGGCGGGTCGATTCGATCACGATCGAAAATCGAATTTCCTCAGTCCCCAAGGCCCACAAAATAGTAAGAGAAGGGGGGGCCACGTAGCCCCCCTTCTAAAAATATGAAAACAAACAATAAGACCACATCTCCCCGGAGGCCCCACCCCCTCCCTGCACCACTCTGCAAATGCACCCCCTGGCACGTTCTGGGTTGGGGGATTAAGTCCCCTTGAATCCTTAGCGTCCTTGGGGGCCAATTAACCCACCAGGTACCTCCAGTAAGCCCCACAGAGTGGGATTGCTGAGAGGTGGTCCGAGGCCATGCCCCTTTTTACACCACTCTGCAAATGCACCTCTTGGCACATTGCTGGTGGGGCAAAGAAGTTGTCTTGTGTCCTGAGGACCTAAAGGCTGTCCTTGGGGAGCAAGTACCCCTCCTGTAATGTCCAGTAAGTCCCACACAGTGGTATTGCTAAAAGGTCTTCGAGGCCATGCCCCCTTTCTCCACCACTCTGCAAACGCGCCTCCTGACACACTATGGGTTGGGGCATGAAGTCACTTTACTCTTGAGTGACTTTGGGGGCCAAGAAGACCTCCTGGTACCACCTGTAAGTCCTACGCAGCAGAATTCCTGAGTGCTGGTTGGAGACTAAGCCCCCTTTCTCCACCACTCTGCAAATGCGACTACCAGTTAAAGAAGCATTTGTAATGTAATATGTCTCACATTTGCAAGAGTTAGAACTATTGGCTTTGTAAATGTAAACGTTTTTACTAATTTTTGGGGAGTGGAGTGGATGTACGTTGTGTGTAGTGGAATTATGTGGTATGTTGTGCAGTGAAATTATGTGGATAGAAAGTATGTGGTATTTAGTGTATAGGAATAATGTAGAGTGGGATTATGTGTTATGGAGAGTAATTATGTAGTATGGTAGTCTGTGTTTTGGAGTGGTAACCTCCAGTTTAGTCTTCCTCATTTCCATAGAAGCTAAACTATCAACTCAATGAGACAAAAAAGAAGGAATCACTGAGGAGCACTTCTGGACCTAGTCAGAGGTATGAGCAGGGTCACTGGAATTATGCGACTGTTTGGCTGCACCGACTTCCCCACAATTATACAATTTCCACATTAGCCACATAATCCAACATCTGCTGCCTAATCTGCAGATTTGAACAAAAAAAGCCTTGTTTGTAGCTCAAACCGCTAAACTGTTACCAAAAATGCAGCGACAAGTGTGCAGCAGTGTGCAGGGAGGTGGAAGGTTTTTTGCAGACCTAGAATGGTCACCCGTTCCTTATTGCTAAATGTGGGTGTTAAATTGGTACTAATGGTGTGCAAGCCACTCTTGCTTCTTTCTGCGCCTCTCTTGCCTCTTTCTGCATTTCTGTTGTTTCTCTCTGTACCATTCTTTCTTTATCTGCACTTCTCTTGCCTCTTTCTGCAAATCTCTACTACTTTCTGCACCTCTTTTTCCTTCTTTCTGCACCTCTTTTTCCTTCTTTCTGCACTCCTTTTGTTTCTTTCTGCACCTCTCTTGCCTCTTTCTGCACCCCTCGTTGCTCTTTCTCCACCCCTTCCCCTATTTTGCATCTCTGTTCCTTTCTTTAACCCTCTTCCCTCTTTCTGCACCTCTCTTGCTTCTTTCTGCACCCCTCGTGCCTCTTTCACATCACTCTTCCCGCACCCTCTTGCCTCATTCTGCACCTCTGTTCCTTCTTTCTGCACTTCTTTTGTTTCTTTCTGCACCTCTCACATCTTTCTGCACCCTTTTCGCCTCGGTCTGCACCACTTTTCCCTGTTTCTGCACCGCTGTTCCTTTTTCTGTACTTCTTTTGTTCCTTTCTGCACTGCTTGTGTTTCTTTCTGCACATCTCTTGCTTCTTTCTGCACCCCACGTGCCTCTTTATGCAACCCTCTTCCCTCTTTTTGCACCCCTCTTGCCTCTTTCAGCACCTCTGTTGCTTCTTTCTGCACTCCTCTTGCTTCTTTCTGTACTCCTTGTGCCACTTTCACACCCTTCTTCTGTCTTTGTGCACCACTCCTGCCTCTTTCTGCACCTCTGTTCCTTCTTTCTGCACTTCTATTCTTTCTTTCTGCAACTCTTGCTTCTTTCTGCACCCCTTTTGCCTCTTTTTACACCCCTCTTGCCTGTTTCTGTACCCCTCTTGCCTCTTTCTGCACCTCTGTTCCTTCTTTCTGCACTTCTTTTGTTTCTTTCTGCACGTCTCTTCTTTCTGCACACGTTGTGCCTCTTTTTGCACCCCTCTTCCCTATTTTTGCACCCCTCTTGCCTCTTTCTGCAACTCTCTTGCTACTTTCTGCACTCCTCTTGTCACTTTCTCCACCCCTGTTACCCCTATTTGCATCTCTATTGCTTCTTTCTGCACTTCTCTTGCCTCTTTTTCCAACCCATCCCTCTTTTTGCACCTTTGTTTCTTCTTTCTGCACATCTCTTGCTGCTTTCTGCACCACTAGTGCTTCTTTCTGTACCACTCTTGCCTCTTTCTGCACCCCTCTTGCCACTTACTCTACCCCTGTTCTGTCTTTTTGCATCTCTGTTGCTTCTTTCTGCACTTGTCTTGCCCCTTTCGCCACACCTCATCCCTCTTTCTGCACCTCTGTTGTTTATTTCTGCAGCCCTTGTGCCTCTTTTTGCACTCCTCTTCCATCTGTCTGTACTCCTCTTGCCTCTTTCTGCATCTCTGTTCCTTCTTTCTGCACTTCTTTTGTTTCTTTATTCACCTCTCACTTCTTTCTGCAACCCATTTGCCTCTTTCGGCACCCCTCTTCCCTCTTTCTGCACCTCTGTTCTTTCTTTCTGCAGTTCTGTGCTTTCTTTCTGCACTTCTTGTGTTTATTTCTGCACAACTCTTGCTTCTTTAACCCCTTCAGCGCTGCGCGGATTTCCGCGCAGTGCTGAAGGTTCTGAGCGCGGGCGGGGCCATGACGGAACGGTTCCGTCATAAGCACAGCCCAACCGACGTGCATGACGGAACCGTTCCGTCATAAGCGTCGAAGGGGTTAAGCACCCCTCGTACCTCTTTCTGTACCTGTCTTCCCTCTTTTTGCACCCCTCTTGCCTCTTTCTGCACTTCTGTTCCTTCTTTCTGTACCTCTTCTCTTTCTTTTTGCACCTCTCGCTTCTTTCTGCACCCCTTTTGCCTCTTCCTGCACCTCTTTTACTTATTTCTGATCTTCGTTTGTTTCTTTATGCATCTCTCATGTTTCTTTCTGCACCCCTTTTGCCTCTTTCAAGATCCTCTTCCCTCTTTGTGTACCCTTCTTGCCTCTTTCTGCATCTTTGTTCCTTCTTTCTGCACGTCTTTTGTTTCTTTCTGTAGCTCTCTTGCTTCTTTCTACTCACCCTTGCCTCTTTCTCCACACCTCTTCCCTCTTTCTTCACCCCTGTCGCCTCTTTCTGCACCTCTGTTCCTTCTTTCTGCACCTCTTTTGTTTCTTGCTGCAGCCCTCTTGCTTCTTTTTGTACCCCCCTGCCTGTTTCTCCAGCCCTCGTCCCTCTTTTTGCACACCTCTTGCCTCTTTATGCACCTTTCTTCCTTCTTTCTGAACATCTTTTGTTTCTTTATGTAGCTCTTTTGCTTCTTTCTGCATCCCCTTGCCTCGTTCTCCACCCCTCTTCCCCCTTCCTTCACCCCTGCTGCCTCTTTCAGCACCTCTGTTCCTTCTTTCTGCACTTCTTTTGTTTCTTGCTGTACATATCTTGCTTCTTTCTTCACACCTGTTGCCTCTTTCTGCACCTCTGGTCCTTCTTTCTGTACTTCTGTTTGTTGCTGCACCCCTCTTGCTTCTTTCTGCACCACTTGGGTTTCTTTCTCTACCCCTCTTGCTTCTTTCTGCACCCCTCTTTCCTCTTGCCTCTTTCTGCACCTTTGTTTCTTCTTTCTGCTCTTCTTTTGTTTCTTTCTCCACCCCTGTTCCCCGGTTTTGCATCACTGTTGCTCCTTTCTGCACTTCACTTGCATCTTTCTACACCCCTCGTCCCTCTTTCTGCACCTCTGTTCCTTCTTTCTGTTCTTCTTTTGTTTCTTTCTGAAACCCTCTTGCTTCTGTCTGTATCCCTTTTTCCGTCTTTCTCCACCCTACTTCACCCTTTTGGCATCTCTGTTGCTTCTTTATGCACTTCTTTTGCTTCTTTCCGCACCTCTCTTGCCGCTTTCTATACACCTCTTCCCTCTTTAGCACTCCTCTTGCCTCTTTATGCACCTCAGTTGCTTCTTTCTGCACTTCTTTTGTTTCTTTCTGCAGCTCTGTTGCTTCTTTCTGAACTTCTCTAGCTGATTCCTGTACCCCTCGTGCCTCTTTCTGTACCCCTCTTTCCTCTTTTTTCACCCCTCTTGCCTCTTTGTGCACCTCTGTTTCTTTTTTCTGTACTCCTTTTGCTTCTTTCTACACTCCTTGTGCCTCTTTCACAGCACTCTTCCCTTTTTGTGCACCCCTCTTGCCTCTTTCTGTACCTCTGTTCCATCTTTCTTTAATTCTTTTCTTTTTTTCTGCACCTCTCGCTTTTTTCTGTATCCCTTTTGCCTCTTTCTGCAATAAATTAAGTTTAGGTAATTAAAATTTACCACATAATTGGCGCCCGAACAGGGACACCTCTCACACCCCACGCGCCGGAGGTGCGTTGCAGACCCGGTCTCCTGCCACAGCCGGACGGACAATTACGCGTACCCGCAGGATTTCCTGTATCTCCCTCAGGCCAACGGGGGCGACTGAGGCTGCGATCAACACCCAGACGAGGCGGTGAGGAGTGCGGAGAATCCCGACCAGAGCCTAGCTGAGAGAGCAAGATCCGAGGTATACAGAGGCCCACCAGATTCCGAAGTTCCGAAGTATCCAAGTCACGAGTCGAGTCCAGTCCAGTTTGGTCTAGTCCAGTCCAGACTTCCGAGGCCTTCCGTTCCGTGCTTCCCGGTGAGTACCGTTGCTGAGGACGCATCTAGACGTGCACATTAGTTTGTGCCGGTCAAGACGGGTCTGGGTACACAGACCTGGTCTGCACTGTTTTAGCAGTGTATCTGTACTGTTTAGCAGTACATACAGTATATTTAGTATTATGCAGTTAACTAGTTTTATTCTAATTATTATTGTTCGTTCTAAAATGTTTTGATATGTTTTAAATGTCGTGGTATGAGTGATTGTTCGATCTTCATTATTGTGTTTATTGTATAAATTGTGTTCAGGTCCGAGTAAAAGTAAGAATTAAGTAACAAGGTTCAAGATGCCGTTATTTTCAAAATTAAGACAGATAAAAACTAGAAAAGGGATACTCGAGGAAGCTGTTCCTATCCCACCTAGGGACACTCCAGGGTACTTTATGTACCATAAACATGGCCTAGATGCCGTATTATATCTTGATCTATGGGTGGACTACACCAAGGATTTGGCAGAGAGTCAGAGATGGCCCGCTGCTGGAACATGGGATGCAGATTGCATCATGAGAATAGAAGAAGCGTTATGGAAAAAGAAAGCCAGACAGTCACAGAAAGATGCCATTGAACTATGGCGTAAAGAATTGCATAGGCGCACAGAGAAAGCGCTCAGAAAGGAAGAGAAAAGTAGGGAAGATTCAGAAAAGGCCCGAGAAAACATATTAATTGACGAAGGTACCCGAGTAAAATCAGAACAAACAGACAGACAACGAAACACTCTTATGAATGGTATGTATCCTCTTCTGGCCGAGGGTTTGCCTAAGGCCACTTTGGAGGTACCAGAAGATCTGCCACCTCCGTTACTCCCGATTAAAGTACATCCCAAGACCGCAAAAGACATTTTCCTTTCTTCCTATTTAGACGATGCAGCCCCCGAATATGCTAATGGTGTGCAGCCACGCACACCACCCGTTAACGACACTCAACCCCAAAACCAGCTGCACTCACCTCTGCAGCAACAAACTCCTACTCAAGTCCTAACCAATCCATCTGTTTCCACAGTCCTTCCTGCACCCACACCCTCTACCCTGCACCCAACAAATCCTTTTGGACTTGGCACCTCAGGGGGTGCGACAGGAGGTTTTTCCACGCCACCGCCAAACACTAGACTGACCTATAGAGATTTAGCATATCGACGCACACCCCAAAGAATATCAGACAGTATATTACACGAGCCTCTTTCCGATTGTAGATATGATCCAGTGCCAGGAAAACACGACAGAATGTTGCTGTCTTCAGTACGTTTGCGACGAGCTGCAAACTATTTAATGACGTTACCAGGAATGGTTGAACATCTAGACAAAATACATCGCTTTATCCAATCAGGGCAAGGTCCTGAAAGTATTGCCGAAGCCATGGAATACCAGAAAGTGGACATACAAAAATTACTGTTACGTTTTTTTATAAACTGTTTGATCAGAAATAGAGACAGGCCTGAGGTAGATTCGGAGGAAATGCAAGCACTTACCAGATGGGGTCAGAATATAACAGACGGGAGACATGATAAACAGAAGTGTATGGAAGCAATGTGCCGAAGGATCAGAAAAGAAGTAGAACGAATACATGACAACAGAGTAGAAGCAGATAAAACTGAATCAGAGGAAGAGGAGGAGGAACAGTCAGAAATGGACACAGGACAATTTGAATTACCAGCTAGACAAACGATAGCTTATGTAGGAAAAGGAAGATCCTTTAATAAAACAATACGTCCGATACGTCCAGAATGTAACAGAATTTTCCAAACAGTTATTACAAATCCAAGGACCCCTGAACACTTATTCCAGGCTACCGATAAATTACTTCGAGAACGAAGGGGGTACCATGTGCTCGATTCTATGGATGAACAAGAATTAGCCAGGTCAGCAGTACAATGGGCTGACAGCCCTGAAAAATATAGTGATGATGCGCTAGCACACACGTTTCTGAATCTCGCCCCAGACGAACAACGTTTGGCTAGTATATACATGATACAACATCTCCTTATAATATATAAAGGCCAACACTCCGATCCTGGTCCCCTACCTGATATATTGATAGAACTACTCACGAATAAATGGAGAGGTCTAGGTACCGATCTAATTAAAGTAATCCTAGAATATAGACATAGATATAGTGCCTTTTTGTGTCCAGAACATGATCCAGCTCCTTCCATGGAGAGAAACCCGTATTACATAGACAGACAGAATCCCTTACGCGAAGTACACCCAGTCAGGAATGATGACAATACGTTTAGACGCGTGTTTGTGTACACGCCCATAACCAAAATAGAACTATTGGAAATGAAAAAATTAGTGCCCAGCCATGACAAAAATCCAGCAGGTTTTCACCGTGAACTAAAGGACATGTTACTCATGGGTGATTATACCTATCCTGACATTATGAAAATATTGAAAGTATTATTGCCTGCCGGTATTTATGAGAAACTGAAGTAAAAAGAATGGGAGGTGGGAGACCAAAAGATTGATTGGACCGCATTAGAAAATGAAGAAAATAACCGAACTGCAGGCGTAGGGCTTGGGGACAAAACAAAAGCATTGCCAGGTCTATTAGTACAAGTATTGCCACGTTTATTAACTACGAAAAAGGAAGATTGGGGAGCAATCTCAGCCTGTAAACAGAAACCCGAGGAAGACACCAGTGATTTTTATTCCCAATTTGAAAAATGTTTTGGTATTAATAGCGGCCTGAAAGCAAATAGTGAGTCATATCCACACCTTTTTGTAACAAAACTAGTCGAGAATTCCCTGCCGCAGGTTAAAAACAGAGTATTGAAAGTCGAGAGCACTTGGCAAGCTAACACTCCTTCACAAATGTTACAAATGTTACAGTATCACCAGAATAGAATTAGAGAAGAACAAGAACACGAAACAAGGCGTATGAAAGACACGAAAATGAAAATGCTTGTCGCTCAGTCAGTTCCAGCTGACGGTCATAAAAAGGGTGCAACACAGTCCAGTAATTCAGCAGTTCCCGTTAAAGGGACATGCAACTATTGTAAACAGCCAGGTCATTATATAAACGATTGTGCAGTTCTGAAACATAATATCGCTACGGGTAAAACCAAGGAGAGATCACGTCTGCCTAGACAGGATCAGATCCAACCACAAGTACCTCAGAATGTACAGCCTATGCAAGCTGCACAACAGATCGTAGCGGTACCACAGCCACAGCCTATTGCTGCAACACAGAACACGACACAACAGATGTACCAGTATGCACAAAATGACTATCCAGAGTATCAGCGATACACATGAAATAGCCTAGAGAGGGAAGTTGGCTTACCCCTTATTGAGGTTCCTGTAGATCAAGAGGGTCCTTATGTACAGAGTCAAGTATTAGGGAAAGACAGAAAGTTTCTACTCGATACAGGGGCAAGCAGAACAACTATAAGTCACGATGAAGTTCCAGGGGCACCCCTCTCAGGCTCACAAAATATTTCCCTTGGTTTTTCAGGAAAGCCCACTATTAACGAAGTATCGCAACCACTTGCATTTACAGTTGGTCCATTAACACGGACTACAGATCTATTGCTTACGAAATCATGTCCAGAAAACTTGTTAGGTATAAAAACATTGAAAGCTCTAGGAGCTATAATATGTTGTTCTCCGGACGGAGTACGACTACTTTTTCGTGACTTTAAAGGTCACTACGTGTCTAGAGACATGGATCACCGGTTACAGAATCTACCCGCACACTTATGGGCACAAGGCCCCACTGATGTAGGTTGTATGCACATTACACCATATCGAGTCACACTCAAAACAGGAGTGGTATTACCACGAATGCGACAATACAAATTACCTCCAGATGCTGTAGTGGCTTTACTGCAAATCATTGACGAGCTCATCTCACAAGGAGTGGTTGTAGAAACCGACTCCAATATATGTAATTCTCCGATTATTCCGATTCTTAAACGAACCGACCCAAAAGCACCCCCAGTATATCGATTAGTTATTGATCTACGCGAATTAGATAAATGCATTATACCACAATATCCCGTGGTCCCGGATATTTCTTCATTACTGACAGCTATTGATTCAGAGGCAACGTTCTTTACTGTAATTGACCTCAAGAACGCCTTCTTCAGCGTCCCAATCGATCCGGAAAGCCAATATTTGTTCGGATTCAGTTTAAATGGACGAAGTTTTAAATTCGCACGCGCACCTCAAGGATTTACAGAAAGTCCTAGCATCTACAGCCAAGCACTGAAAAGACAACTTGACAGTATCCACATGCCTGTTAACACTGCACTGCTTCAGTATGTCGATGATCTGCTGATCACCGCCCGAAGCGAACCCGAATGTGAAAAAACATCACTGACGGTTTTACATTTCTTAGCCGACAAGGGGCACAAGGTGTCCCCTTCAAAGCTGCAATTTTGTGCCCAGCAAGTTGTGTACCTAGGGCACTTGCTGTCCAAATGGGGGAGACAGCTCACACCTGATCGCATCCAGTTAATTGTAAATATGCCACCACCCAAGACACAAAAGGAGGTACGGGCCTTCATAGGCCTCACTTCGTACTGCAGGCAGTGGATCCCCCAATATGCATTTTTAGCTAAACCACTCATTCAGTTGACAACCCAGGAGGCAGCGACATCGACTGTCCTCCCTTGGACTCCAGAACATACACAAGCTTTTGAAGACTTAAAGAAAGCGTTATGTCAAGCACCTGTCTTAGCGACACGATGTTACAGTAAGCCTTTTACACTCTTTGTTACAGAACGTGAAGGTACTGCCTTGTCAGTACTCACGCAGGAACAAGCAGGATCACACAAGCCATGTGCTTACTTTTCTAGCACATTAGATCCCGTAGCTCAGGCTCTTCCTGCGTGTCTGAAATCAGTCGCAGCGACAGCTTTAGCGATCAGACAAAGCGATTCCATAGTATTAGGACATCAATTGACAGTACAAGTACCACACGCAGTAGAGGTTCTCTTGAACCGGACACAGACGCAACACTTGACTATAGCACGACTGACAGGTTATGAACTCACATTGTTCCAGCCACACATAGAAATTAGACGTAGTACATTAAATCCTGCCACACTTTTGCCATTAAGTGGAACAGACCCACTGGCACATGATTGTATTGAAGTTATTACTATTACGACGAAACCTAGACAAGACTTGACAGATGTCCCATTACCAGATCCAGACCTGACACTTTATGTAGATGGTTCATGTATGAGAACAAGTACAGGAAAGTTAGTGGCCGCCTATGCAGTCACGACAGACACCGAAGTCATTGAAACAAATTGTATCGACACATTATCAGCTCAAGCAGCAGAACTTATTGCTCTGACACAAGCCTGTATTCAAGCCAAGAATAGAAAAGTTAACATATACACAGATTCACGTTATGCATTCGGAGTTGTACACGACTTCGGAGTCCTTTGGCGAGAGAGAGGTTATTTGACTTCTCACGGTGCCAACATTCAACACGGTCCCCTCATTCAGGCTCTATTAGATGCAATACATCTACCTATTTCAATATCTATCATGAAGTGTAAAGCTCATACAAAAATCACCAATATCATTTCCCAGGGTAACGACCTAGCAGACCGAACAGCTAAACAAACAGCACAGAATCAGACTCATGCAACTGACTTGACAAAGACAATAGTTCCGACGCCGACACACTGCATGACAGTTAAGGATCCCGCTCTTGATGTAATTGACATACAGACACATGCTACACCAGAGGAAATAAAGAAATGGACTGAATTAGGAGGGATCCAAACCGATCAGGGATGGATGACGAAGGGAAAATCTATATGGTTTCTCCCCGACTCAATGGTTCAAGTTATCATTAACACAATACATAGTCCAGCACATCTAGGAGAAAAAGCCATGTTAGACAGTATTCAACACATTTGGTTCAACAAAAACTTACGAGCCGCAGCCAAACAGAAAGTCCGAACTTGTATGATATGTTGTCAGTTCAATCCAGGTAAAGGCGTACCTGTAGAACAGGGTGGATTTCAACCTCCCGATCACCCTTTTGAAGTCCTCCAGATGGATTATATCCAGATGGAACGATGTCGAGGATTCAAATATGTCCTCGTAGTTGTATGCGCTCTTTCCCGTTGGACAGAGGCGTATCCCGTTTCAGATTACACTGCCCCGACTACTGCCAAACAATTAGTTTGTGAATTCTTCCCACGGTATGGTTTGCCTCGTATCGTGTACTCAGATAATGGCCAGCCGTTCTCATCCGAGCTAATGAAACACATTTCACTCTTGTTAGGCTATCAATGGAAATTCCACTGTGTCCGACATCCCGAGGCAGCAGGTCTCGTGGAACGCCATAATCAGACCCTGAAAATACGACTCTCCAAAATCTGTAGAGAGAAAGGTGTCGACTGGATAGTAGCCTTACCGGTTGCACTATTTTTCATGAGAATGGTAGCACATTCTCGCACAGGGCTATCCCCATACGAGGTGGTCTTCGGTAGGCCACCAAATATGTGGGGGACGCCTATACCTCGTAAAATAACTGATGTTGATTGTAATATGCTGACAGATTACCTTGCTTCCTTGATGTCTGCACTACAATCTTGCCGTTCACAGGTAGCTGCAGCTTTTCCCGATAACACCGAGGTGAAGCCCCATGACGTGGTTCCTGGAGACCTAGTGCTTGTAAGAAACTTCGACAGGAGGAGCCCGCTGGAGCCTCGTTGGCAGTCACCCAAGCTCGTTCTTCTCACCACAAGGACAGCCGTGAAGATTGAGGGTCGCAAGGGGTGGTTACACTCGAGTCATATCAAGAAATTTCATGGACTAACATCGGATTTAAACGGTCAGCCCTGCATTCCCTCACCGACTGACTCAAAACTCCCCCTGGTTGAAAAGTCAGAAAAAGAGAACTTTAAACTGAAACTAAGGTCTAGCAAGTCAGACAATTCGATTGTTTAAGTCCTCTCCAAGGTGAATCGGTTGAATTAAGTCTTTGACATGTATCCTCTAGACCGAATGAGAGAGAAAAATAGACAGAAGCAGCTCAAGAAACATGCATACTGCAAATCACTTCATAGTCACTGTATAGTGACATTGTTGATTATGTTTTTCCTAAGTCTTTTTATTATTGTTGCAAGTATACTGTTACATATGTACTATCCTATTTTCAAGCGTGCTTACAATGTTACTGCCGAACATTCTTTTAGTGAACTACCTCCACATGAGTTGTCCTATAGATTTGCGCTGCGCAACAACACATTCATTAGTATGTTACATCATTCCCATCAGACCAGCAATGCTACAAATTGTTGGATATGTGGCCGACTCCCTCCCTATCAGAAATACAAAGGAGATCTGCCTCTCTTTCCATATCCGTTCACGCATAATGGTTCCTGTGGAGCATGGTTTAGTTTGATTAACTCTTTAGATTCAAACACTGTAGTATACCAGAGCAACTGGGTATGGGGAAACCTGAACTTAGTTTTGCTTAAAGCCTGTTATCCTAACAAGGAGGGACTTCCCAAAAGAACAGGAACTGATCTAGAAAATGAAGTATATGGATTAGGCAATTTTACACTTAACCTCATGATTCTAAATGTTGAATCTGAAGCTACACTAGTCTTGCCTGCTATGTCAGTATTACCAGTCAAAGGTGAATTTTGTGTAAGAAAGAATGGTTCAGTACACCTGGGTCATAGTAAATGTACTACTGTGATCGAATTCAGTGATAAAGGCAAGTCTACATTTAGAGCTTCCCGTCATTCCTACTTCATATGTGGTCATACCGCATATATACGTCTACCTCCAGACTGGGATGGTACCTGTTACATTGCATTCCTTTTGCCACCTGTTTTCTTAGCCCCTCCTGATTACCATAGAAATACCAATCTAGTACACCATAGACCCCAGAGAGATATCCCGATTGTTGACTACACTGAAACAGCATGGGAACAATATACAGACTTCAATAAAGGTCTCTTTCCTTACATAGGTGTTGTCTCAAACAGTAAACTGATACGTAGATTAACTAGAACCCTTGAAGCAGTAGTGAATGAAACTACCTCTGCCCTAGGCAACTTAACAGAGGAGCAGTCTGCGATACGGATTGTTGTTCTTCAAAATCGTCTTGTCCTTGACGTCATCCTAGCAGATAGGGGCGGAGCTTGTAGGGTCATCGGATCAAGTTGCTGTGTTTTCATCCCAGAAAACGCGCCATCCGTATATAAAGCCATAACTCGTCTTCACAAGATTGCAAATCAGATACATCAGAATGCAGGCACCTGGACATGGTCCGGTTGGTTCTGGAGTGTGTTGTCAGCCTGGGGATGGAAAGTCCTATCCTTCCTAGGTATTGGCCTTCTCATAGTATTTAGTTGTTGCCTGTGTCTACAATGTGGACCAGCGATTTGCGGCCTGTGTGCCACATCGTGTATTCCACGTTCAAGTTTTCGTTCAAGACCCCGGAAGAAGAAAGAAGAGCAAATGATATTACATGAACAGATTGATGGATTCCTGAAGATCGATATTTCATGAGGGTCCGTAGGGGACAAGGAGGGAATGAGGAAATATGATTTTTTATGGTCAATTGTGTCCCCTACCTAGACCCCAACGGCTCCATGTACATGCTACAAGTACATGTATGTTCCCTCCACTTCAAGCTATGAAGACGCAAATACAATTGTGTCCAACGTTAATATGTACTCTTTCATATCTGCCATGAATGGGCCAGATATTCCGTTCCTAAGTATGCCTTGCCACCGTCTTTATATGGTATACTTTTCACGTTTTCCAGCTCTGGCAAGGTAGGCCCTGAATTCTGCCATCGAGCCTTTTCCTGCTTCTGCCTCTGAATGCTCCAGCCTGGACCTGCATATGTATCCATGAACTTTGTCTTACTTCCTGCGCGGCTAACGGTGCCTAGCCCGGCCTGTTGTCTGCCAAAAACTGTATTCAGCCTTCAAGTTATCTGTTCCGCTCCTCAAGAAATGCATTCCTGTCTAAGTAGCTTAGGTAAACATCCCTCTAGCTGCAGAGCTAAGGGCCCGGCCTTACTGTCTCCGTGCAAGTAATTCATGACTCTCGTTACCATGGTAGGCCCATGCCCCCCTCGCATCTCATGTAGACACTTAGACGCTTGTACACGCACTAGCAGTCAGTATAGAATAGGATCTGTCCGAGAAGACCTTTCCTTCTAGATAATACAGTTCTTTAAACACAAGATATTAGATATGATTTAGGACTAGGTTGTCCTGACACCCCAGACTTCTGTCTCCTCATGTAGGGCTAAATGTCAAGTTCCCTTCACCCTTTAGTTACACGTCAATCACACGTCATGCGGCTGCGCGCGCATCTCTGCCATGTATTTTCGCTGACTTTGCAGGATTCTCTTATGGATCCACCCATTTGTGTCATCATCATAATGACGTTTTTAGCATACGCCTCTATGCACGCCTATTGTAAACGCCTTTTCTATTACGTATGTGTATTCTTATCAGCTGTTACGCCTCCTGTATCTGTCTTTACTGTAATGCACTTCAATATAAATATGACAACTTGTCAATAATGTATTGCTGATCCCTTCCTGAACCTTCGTGGTGACGGAACTCGATTGCCTGGTTCGAACCATCATCATTCCTTTGTAAGGAATAAATACCCTATTATACCCTCGAATACCACGGATTCTGCCTCTTATTTTTACTGAGTTATTCATATTGTATTTTACCGCATTAATTAAGTTTAGGTAATTAAAATTTACCACACTTGCTGCAGCCCTCTTGCTTCTTTTTGTACCCCCCTGCCTGTTTCTCCAGCCCTCGTCCCTCTTTTTGCACACCTCTTGCCTCTTTATGCACCTTTCTTCCTTCTTTCTGAACATCTTTTGTTTCTTTATGTAGCTCTTTTGCTTCTTTCTGCATCCCCTTGCCTCGTTCTCCACCCCTCTTCCCCCTTCCTTCACCCCTGCTACCTCTTTCAGCACCTCTGTTCCTTCTTTCTGCACTTCTTTTGTTTCTTGCTGTACATATCTTGCTTCTTTCTTCACACCTGTTGCCTCTTTCTGCACCTCTGGTCCTTCTTTCTGTACTTCTGTTTGTTGCTGCACCCCTCTTGCTTCTTTCTGCACCACTTGGGTTTCTTTCTCTACCCCTCTTGCTTCTTTCTGCACCCCTCTTTCCTCTTGCCTCTTTCTGCACCTTTGTTTCTTCTTTCTGCTCTTCTTTTGTTTCTTTCTCCACCCCTGTTCCCCGGTTTTGCATCACTGTTGCTCCTTTCTGCACTTCACTTGCATCTTTCTACACCCCTCGTCCCTCTTTCTGCACCTCTGTTCCTTCTTTCTGTTCTTCTTTTGTTTCTTTCTGAAACCCTCTTGCTTCTGTCTGTATCCCTTTTTCCGTCTTTCTCCACCCTACTTCACCCTTTTGGCATCTCTGTTGCTTCTTTATGCACTTCTTTTGCTTCTTTCCGCACCTCTCTTGCCGCTTTCTATACACCTCTTCCCTCTTTAGCACTCCTCTTGCCTCTTTATGCACCTCAGTTGCTTCTTTCTGCACTTCTTTTGTTTCTTTCTGCAGCTCTGTTGCTTCTTTCTGAACTTCTCTAGCTGATTCCTGTACCCCTCGTGCCTCTTTCTGTACCCCTCTTTCCTCTTTTTTCACCCCTCTTGCCTCTTTGTGCACCTCTGTTTCTTTTTTCTGTACTCCTTTTGCTTCTTTCTACACTCCTTGTGCCTCTTTCACAGCACTCTTCCCTTTTTGTGCACCCCTCTTGCCTCTTTCTGTACCTCTGTTCCATCTTTCTTTAATTCTTTTCTTTTTTTCTGCACCTCTCGCTTTTTTCTGCATCCCTTTTGCCTCTTTCTGCACCACTCTTGCCTATTTCTGCAACTCTGTTCCTTCTTTCTGTAGCTTTCATGCTTCTTTCTGCACCCCCTTGCCTCTTTCTCCACCACTCCTCCCTCTTTCTGTAGGCCCGATGCCTCTTTCTGCACCTCTGTTCCTTTTTTCTGCACTTCTTTTGTTTATTTCTGCACATCTCTGGCTTCTTTCTGCATCCCTCAAGCCTCTTTCTGTACCCCTCTTCCCTCTTTTTGCATCCCTCTTACCTCTTTCCACATCTCTCTTGCTTCTTTCTGCACCACTCGTGCTTAATTCTGTACCCCTCTTTCCTCTTTCTGTACCCCTCTTGCCTCTTTCTGCACCTCTCTTGCTTCTTTCTGCACCCTTCTTGCCACTTTCTCAACCTCCGTTCCCACATTTTGCATCTCTGTTGCTTCTTTCTGCACTTCTCTTGCCTCTTTCTCCACCAATCATCCCTCTTTCTGCACCTATGTTGCTTCTTTCTGTAGTTCTCTTGCTTCTTTCTGCACCTCTGTCCCTTCTTTCTGCAACCCTTGTGCCTCTTTCTGCACCCCTCTTCCCTCATTCTGCACCCCTCTTGCCCTTTTCTGCACCTATGTTCATTCTTTCTGCACTTCCTTAGTTTTTTTCTGCAACTCTTGCTTCTTTCTGTACCCCTTTTGCCTTTTCTGCACCCCTGTTGCCTCTTTCTGCACCTCTTTTGTTTCTTTCTGCAGCCCTCTTGTTTCATTTTGTACCCCTCTGCCTCTTTCTCCAGCCCTCGTCCCTCTTTTTGCACACCTCTTGCCTCTTTATGCACCTTTCTTCCTTCTTTCTGAATATCTTTTGTTTCTTTATGTAGCTCTTTTGCTTCTTTCTGCATCCCCTTGCCTCGTTCTCCACCCCTCTTCCCCCTTCCTTCACCCCTGTTGCCTCTTTCAGCACCTCTGTTCCTTCTTTCTGCACTTCTTTTGTTTCTTGCTGTACATATCTTGCTTCTTTCTTCACACCTGTTGCCTCTTTCTGCACCTCTGGTCCTTCTTTCTGTACTTCTGTTTGTTGCTGCACCCCTCTCGCTTCTTTCTGCACCACTTGGGTTTCTTTCTCTACCCCTCTTGCTTCTTTCTGCACCCCTCTTTCCTCTTGCCTCTTTCTGCACCTTTGTTTCTTCTTTCTGCTCTTCTTTTGTTGCTTTCTCCACTCCTGTTCCCGGTTTTGCATCTCTGTTGCTCCTTTCTGCACTTCACTTGCCTCTTTCTACACCCCTCGTCCCTCTTTCTGCACCTCTGTTCCTTCTTTCTGTTCTTCTTTTGTTTCTTTCTGAAACCCTCTTGCTTCTGTCTGTATCCCTTTTTCCGTCTTTCTCCACCCTACTTCACCCTTTTGGCATCTCTGTTGCTTCTTTATGCACTTCTTTTGCATCTTTCCGTACCTCTCTTGCCGCTTTCTATACACCTCTTCCCTCTTTAGCACTCCTCTTGCCTCTTTCTGCACCTCTGTTGCTTCTTTCTGCACTTCTTTTGTTTCTTTCGGCAGCTCTGTTGCTTCTTTCTGAACTTCTCTAGCTGATTCCTGTACCCCTCGTGCCTCTTTCTGTTCCCCTCTTTCCTCTTTTTTCACCCCTCTTGCCTCTTTGTGCACCTCTGTTTCTTTTTTCTGCACTCCTCTTGCTTCTTTCTACACTCCTCGTGCCTCTTTCACAGCACTCTTCCCTTTTTGTGCACCCCTCTTGCCTCTTTCTGTACCTCTGTTCCATCTTTCTTTAATTCTTTTCTTTTTTTCTGCACCTCTCGCTTTTTTCTGCATCCCTTTTGCCTCTTTCTGCACCACTCTTGCCTATTTCTGCAACTCTGTTCCTTCTTTCTGTACTTCTTTTGTTTCTTTCTGTAGCTCTCATGCTTCTTTCTGCACCCCCTTGCCTCTTTCTCCACCACTCCTCCCTCTTTCTGCAGGCCCGATGCCTCTTTCTGCACCTCTGTTCCTTTTTTCTGCACTTCTTTTGTTTATTTCTGCACATCTCTGGCTTCTTTCTGCATCCCTCAAGCCTCTTTCTGTACCCCTCTTCCCTCTTTTTGCATCCCTCTTGCCTCTTTCTGCACCTCTCTTGCTTCTTTCTGCACCCTTCTTGCCACTTTCTCAACCTCCGTTCCCACATTTTGCATCTCTGTTGCTTCTTTCTGCACTTCTCTTGCCTCTTTCTCCACCCATCATCCCTCTTTCTGCACCTATGTTGCTTCTTTCTGTAGTTATCTTGCTTCTTTCTGCACCTCTGTCCCTTCTTTCTGCAACTCTTGTGCCTCTTTCTGCACCCCTCTTCCCTCATTCTGCACCCCTCTTGCCCTTTTCTGCACCTATGTTCATTCTTTCTGCACTTCCTTAGTTTTTTTCTGCAATTCTTGCTTCTTTCTGTACCCCTTTTGCCTTTTCTGCACCCCTGTTGCCTCTTTCTGCACCTCTATTCCTTCTTTCTGCATTTCTTTAGTTTCTTTCTGCACATCTCTTGCTTCTTTCTGCATCGCTAGTGACTTTTTCTGCACCTCTGTTCCATCTTTCTGCATTTCTTTAATTTCTATCTGCATGTCTCTTGCTTCTTTCTGCATCCCTAGTGCCTTTTTCTGCGCCCCTCTTCCCTCTTTCTGCACCCCTCTTGCCTCTTTCACCACATCTGTTGCTCATTTCTGCACTCCTCTTGCTTCCTTCTACACCTCTCTTGCTTCTTTCTGCACCCCTCTTGCCACTTTTTCCACCCCGTCCCCCAGTTTTGCATTTCTGTTGCTTCTTTATGCACTTCTCTTGCCTCTTTCTCCACCCCACATCCCTCTTTCTGCACCTCTGTTGCTTCTTTCTGCACCTGTCTTGCTTATCTTATTTCTGCACCCCTCGTGCCTCTTTCATACCCCTCTTCTTGTACCCCTCTTGCCTCTTTCTGCAACTCTGTTCCTTCTTTCTGTACTTCTTTTGTTTATTTCTGCACATCTTTCTGCACCTCTTTTGCCTCTTTCTTCACCCCTCTTCCTGTACCGCACGTGCCTCTTTCTGCACCTCTCTTCACTCTTTTTGCATCCCTGTTGCCTCTTTCTGTACCTCTCTTCCCTCTTTTTGTACCCCTCGTGCCTCTTTCTGCACCTCTGTTTCTTTTTTCTGCACTCCTCTTGCTTCTTTCTACACTCCTCGTGCCTCTTTCACAGCACTCTTCCCTTTTTGTGCACCCCTCTTGCCTCTTTCTGTACCTCTGTTCCATCTTCCTTTAATTCTTTTCTTTTTTTCTGCACCTCTCGCTTTTTTCTGCATCCCTTTTGCCTCTTTCTGCACCACTCTTGCCTATTTCTGCTACTCTGTTCCATCTTTCTGTACTTCTTTTGTTTCTTTCTGTAGCTCTCATGCTTCTTTCTGCACCCCCTTGCCTCTTTCTCCACCACTCCTCCCTCTTTCTGCAGGCCCAATGCCTCTTTCTGCACCTCTGTTCCTTTTTTCTGCACTTCTTTTGTTTATTTCTGCACATCTCTGGCTTCTTTCTGCATCCCTCAAGCCTCTTTCTGTACCCCTCTTCCCTCTTTTTGCATCCCTCTTGTCTCTTTCTGCACCTCTCTTGCTTCTTTCTGCACCCTTCTTGCCACTTTCTCAACCTCTGTTCCCACATTTTGCATCTCTGTTGCTTCTTTCTGCACTTCTCTTGCCTCTTTCTCCACCCATAATCCCTCTTTCTGCACCTATGTTGCTTCTTTCTGTAGTTCTCTTGCTTCTTTCTGCACCTCTGTCCCTTCTTTCTGCAACTCTTGTGCCTCTTTCTGCACCCCTCTTCCCTCATTCTGCACCCCTCTTGCCCTTTTCTGCACCTATGTTCATTCTTTCTGCACTTCCTTGGTTTTTTTCTGCAATTCTTGCTTCTTTCTGTACCCCTTTTGCCTTTTCTGCACCCCTGTTGCCTCTTTCTGCACCTCTATTCCTCCTTTCTGCATTTCTTTAGTTTCTTTCTGCACATCTCTTGCTTCTTTCTGCATCGCTAGTGACTTTTTCTGCACCTCTGTTCCATCTTTCTGCATTTCTTTAATTTCTATCTGCACGTCTCTTGCTTCTTTCTGCATCCCTAGTGCCTTTTTCTGCACCCCTCTTCCCTCTTTCTGCACCCCTCTTGCCTCTTTCACCACATCTGTTGCTCATTTCTGCACTCCCCTTGCTTCCTTCTACACCTCTCTTGCTTCTTTCTGCACCCCTCTTGCCACTTTTTCCACCCCGTCTCCCAGTTTTGCATTTCTGTTGCTTCTTTATGCACTTCTCTTGCCTCTTTCTCCACCCCACATCCCTCTTTCTGCACCTCTGTTGCTTCTTTCTGCACCTGTCTTGCTTATCTTATTTCTGCACCCCTCGTGCCTCTTTCATACCCCTCTTCTTGTACCCCTCTTGCCTCTTTCTGCAACTCTGTTCCTTCTTTCTGTACTTCTTTTGTTTATTTCTGCACATCTTTCTGCACCTCTTTTGCCTCTTTCTTCACCCCTCTTCCTGTACCGCACGTGCCTCTTTCTGCACCTCTCTTCACTCTTTTTGCATCCCTGTTGCCTCTTTCTGTACCTCTCTTCCCTCTTTTTGTACCCCTCGTGCCTCTTTCTGCACCTCTGTTTCTTTTTTCTGCACTCCTCTTGCTTCTTTCTACACTCCTCGTGCCTCTTTCACAGCACTCTTCCCTTTTTGTGCACCCCTCTTGCCTCTTTCTGTACCTCTGTTCCATCTTCCTTTAATTCTTTTCTTTTTTTCTGCACCTCTCGCTTTTTTCTGCATCCCTTTTGCCTCTTTCTGCACCACTCTTGCCTATTTCTGCTACTCTGTTCCATCTTTCTGTACTTCTTTTGTTTCTTTCTGTAGCTCTCATGCTTCTTTCTGCACCCCCTTGCCTCTTTCTCCACCACTCCTCCCTCTTTCTGCAGGCCCAATGCCTCTTTCTGCACCTCTGTTCCTTTTTTCTGCACTTCTTTTGTTTATTTCTGCACATCTCTGGCTTCTTTCTGCATCCCTCAAGCCTCTTTCTGTACCCCTCTTCCCTCTTTTTGCATCCCTCTTGTCTCTTTCTGCACCTCTCTTGCTTCTTTCTGCACCCTTCTTGCCACTTTCTCAACCTCTGTTCCCACATTCTGCATCTCTGTTGCTTCTTTCTGCACTTCTCTTGCCTCTTTCTCCACCCATAATCCCTCTTTCTGCACCTATGTTGCTTCTTTCTGTAGTTCTCTTGCTTCTTTCTGCACCTCTGTCCCTTCTTTCTGCAACTCTTGTGCCTCTTTCTGCACCCCTCTTCCCTCATTCTGCACCCCTCTTGCCCTTTTCTGCACCTATGTTCATTCTTTCTGCACTTCCTTGGTTTTTTTCTGCAATTCTTGCTTCTTTCTGTACCCCTTTTGCCTTTTCTGCACCCCTGTTGCCTCTTTCTGCACCTCTATTCCTCCTTTCTGCATTTCTTTAGTTTCTTTCTGCACATCTCTTGCTTCTTTCTGCATCGCTAGTGACTTTTTCTGCACCTCTGTTCCATCTTTCTGCATTTCTTTAATTTCTATCTGCACGTCTCTTGCTTCTTTCTGCATCCCTAGTGCCTTTTTCTGCACCCCTCTTCCCTCTTTCTGCACCCCTCTTGCCTCTTTCACCACATCTGTTGCTCATTTCTGCACTCCCCTTGCTTCCTTCTACACCTCTCTTGCTTCTTTCTGCACCCCTCTTGCCACTTTTTCCACCCCGTCTCCCAGTTTTGCATTTCTGTTTCTTCTTTATGCACTTCTCTTGCCTCTTTCTCCACACCACATCCCTCTTTCTGCACCTCTGTTGCTTCTTTCTGCACCTGTCTTGCTTATCTTATTTCTGCACCCCTCGTGCCTCTTTCATACCCCTCTTCTTGTACCCCTCTTGCCTCTTTCTGCAACTCTGTTCCTTCTTTCTGTACTTCTTTTGTTTATTTCTGCACATCTTTCTGCACCCCTTTTGCCTCTTTCTGCACCCCTCTTCCTCTTTCTGTACCCCACGTGCCTCTTTCTGCACCTCTCTTCACTCTTTTTGCATCCCTGCTGCCTCTTTCTGTACCTCTCTTCCCTCTTTTTGAACCCCTCGTGCCTCTTTCTGCACCTCTGTTGCCTCTTTAACACCCCTCTTCGTTCTTTGTGTACCCCTCCTGCCTCTTTCTGTACCTCTGTTCGTTCTTCCTGCACTTCTTTTGTTTCTTTCTGTACCCTCATGCTCCTTTCTATACCCACTTGCCTCTTTCTCCACCCCTCACCCCTCTTGCACCCCCCCTGTTGAGTCTTGCTGCACCTCTGTTCCTTCTTTCTGCACTTTTTTTGTTTCTTTCTGCACGTCTCTTGCTTCTTTCTGCACCACTCGTGCCTCTTTCTGGATCCCTCTTTTCTCTTTTTGCACCCCTCTTGCCTCTTTCTGTACCTCTGTTGCTTCTTTCTGCAGTCTTCTTGTGTCTTGCTGTACCTCTCTTGCTTCTTTCTACACCACTCGTACTTCTTTTGTCCTCCTCTTCCCTCTTTCTGCACCCCTCTTGCTACTTTCTCTTCCCCTGTTCCCACTTTTAGCATCTCTGTTGCTTGTTTATGCACTTCTCTTACCTCTTTCACCACCCCTCATCTTTCTTTTTTGCACTGTTTTGTTTCTTTCTGCACCTCTCTTGCTTCTTTCTGCACCCCTCTTGCTTCTTTCTCCACCCCTCTTCTTCCATTTAGCATCTCTGTTACTTCTTTCTCCACCACTCCTTCTGCACCTTTGTTGCTTCTTTCTGCACCTCTCTTGCTTCTTTCTGCACCCCTCATGCCTATTGCACATGCCTCTTCCTGCTCCCATCTTGCCTCATTCTGCACCTGTGTTCCATCTTTTACCACTTCTTTTATTTATTTCTGTACCTCCCACTTATTTCTGCACCTCTCTTGCCTCTTTCTGCACCCCTCTTGCCTCTTTCTGCACCTCTGTTCCTTCTTTCTGCACTTCTTTTGTTTCTTTCTGCACCTCTCACTTCTTCCTGCACCCCTTGTGCCTCTTTCACGACCTTCTTCCCTCTTTGTGTACCCCTCTTGGCTCTTTCTGCACCGTTGTTCCTTCTTTCAGCACTTCTTTTCTTTCTTTCTGTACCTCTCACTTCTTTCTGCATCCCTTTTGCCTCTTTCTGCACCCCTCTTGTCTCTTTCTGCACCTCTGTTCCTTATTTCTACAACTCTTTCATTTCTTTCTGCCACTCTCTTGCTTCTTTCTGCACCCCCATGCCTCTTTCTCCACTCCTCTTCCCTCTTTCTTCTCCCTGTTGCCTCTTTCTGCACCTCTGTTCCATCTTTCTGCACTTCTTTTGCTTCTTGCTGCACGTATCTTGCTTCTTTCTGCACTCCTCTTGTCTCTTTCTCTACCCCTCTTCCCCCTTTTTTCATCTCTCTTGCTTCTTTCAGCACTTCGATTGCCCCTTTCTCCTCCCCTCATCCATATTCCTGCACCTCTGTTGCTCCTTTCTGTACTTCTTTTGCTGATTTCTGCATCTCTCTTGTTTCTTTCTACTGCCCTCATGCCTCTTTCTGCACCCCTCTTTCCTCTTTCTGTACTCCTCTTGCTTCTTTCTGCACTCCTCATGCCTCTTTCACACCACTCTTCTCTCTTTGTGCACCCTTCTTGCCTCTTTCTGTACCTCTGTTCTATCTTTCTGCACTTAGTTTCTTTCTTTCTGCACCTCTTGCTTCTTTCTGCACCCCTCTTGCCTATATCTGTACCTCTGTTCCTTCTTTATGCACTTATTGTGTTTCTTTCTGCAGCCCTCATGCTTCTTTCTGCACCCCTTTGCCTCTTTCTTCACCACTCTTCCCTCTTTCTGTACTTCTTTTGTTTCTTTCTGCACCTCTCTTGCTTCTTTTTGCACCTCTCTTGCCACTTTCTCTACCCCTGTTCCCCCTTTTTGCATCTCTGTTGCTTCTTTCTGCACTTCTCTTGTTTCTTTCTCCACTCCTCATCCCTCCTTCTGCACCTCTGTTGCTTCTTTCTGTACTTCTCCTGCTTCTTTATGCACCTCTGTCTCATCTTTCTGCAATACTTGTGCCTCTTTCTGCACCCCTTTGCCTCTTTCTCCACCACTCTTCCTTCTTTCGGCCCCTTGTTGCCTCTTTCTGCACCTATTTTCCTTCTTTCTACACATCTTTTGTTTATTCTGCAACTCTCTTGCTTCTTTCTGTATCCCACTCGTACTTCTTTATGCACCCCTCTTCCCTCTTTCTGCACCCCTCTTGCTACTTTCTCTTCCCCTCTTCCCACTTTTATCATCTCTGTTGCTTGTTTATGCACTTCTCTTACCTCTTTCACCACCCCTCATCTTTCTTTTTTGCACTGTTTTGTTTCTTTCTGCACCTCTCTTGCTTCTTTCTGCACCCCTCTTGCCTCTTTCTCCACCCCTCTTCTCCCATTTAGCATCTCTGTTACTTCTTTCTCCACCACTCCTTCTGCACCTGTGTTGCTTCTTTCTGCACCTCTCATGCTTCTTTCTGTACCCCTCATGCCTATTGCACATGCCTCTTCCTGCACCCATCTTGCCTCTTTCTGCACCTGCGTTCCTTCTTTCACCACTTCTTTTATTTATTTCTGCACCTCCCACTTATTTCTGCACCCCTCTTGCCTCTTTCTGTACCCAAAGTCTCTCTTTCTGCACCCCTCTTGCCTCTTTCTGCAACTCTGTTCCTTCTTTCTGCACTTCTTTTGTTTCTTTCTGTACCTCTCACTTCTTTCTGCACCCCTTGTGCCTCTTTCATGACCTTCTTCCCTCTTTGTGTACCCCTCTTGGCTCTTTCTGCACCGCTGTTCCTTCTTTCAGCACTTCTTTTCTTTCTCTCTGTACCTCTTACTTCTTTCTGCACCCCTTTTGCCTCTTTCTGCACCCCTCTTGTCTCTTTCTGCACCTCTGTTCCTTATTTCTACAACTCTTTCATTTCTTTCTGCTGCTCTCTTGCTTCTTTCTGCACCCCCTTGCCTCTTTCTCCACTCCTCTTCCCTCTTTCTTCTCCCTGTTGCCTCTTTCTGCACCTCTGTTCCTTCTTGTGCACTTCTTTTGTTTCTTGCTGCACATATCTTGCTTCTTTCTGCATCCCTCGTGCCTCTTTCTGTACCGCTCTTCCGTCTTTTTGCACCACACTTGCCTCTTTCTGCACCTCTATTCCTTTTTACTGCTCTTCTTTTGTTTCTTTCTGCATCACTCTTGCTTCTTTCTGCACCCCTCTTGCTACTTTCTCCACCCCTCACACCTCTTTCTGCACCCTTGTTACTTCTTTCTGCATTTCTCTTGCTTCTCACCACACCTCTGTCCCTTCTTTCTGCAACCCTTATGCCTCTTTTTGCACCCCATTTCTCTATTTCTGTTCCCCTCTTGCCTCTTTCTGTACCTGTGATCCTTCTTACTGCAATTCTTTTGTTTCTTTCTGCAACTCTCTAGCTTTTTTCTGTATCCCTCTTGCGTCTTTCTCCACTACTCTTCCCCCTTTCAGTATTTCTTCTTTATGCACTTCTTTGTCTTCTTTCTGCACCTCTCTTGCTTCTTTCTCCACCCCTCTTCCCCCTTTTTTCATCTATCTTGCTTCTTTCAGCACTTCGTTTGCCGCTTTCTCATCCCCTCATCCATCTTCCTG
This sequence comes from Triturus cristatus, assembly GCF_964204655.1. NCBI lineage: Eukaryota > Metazoa > Chordata > Amphibia > Caudata > Salamandridae > Triturus > Triturus cristatus. The sequence goes on from NC_140588.1 coordinate 722,748,482, forward strand.
AACCTCTGTTGCTCCTTTCTGTACTTCTCTTGCTGATTTCTGCATCTCTTTTGTTTCTTTCAACTGCCCTCATGCCTCTTTGTGCACTTCTCTTTCTTCTTTCTGTACTCCTCTTGCTTCTTTCTGCACTCCTCATGCCTCTTTCACACCACTCTTCCCTCTTTGTGCACCCTTCTTGCCCATTTCTGTACCTCTGTTCTATCTTTCTGCCCTTTGTTCCTTCTTTCTGCACTTCTTTTGTTTCTTTCTGCACCACTCTTGCTTATTTCTGCACCCCTCTTGCCACTTTCTTCACCCCTGTTCTCCGGTTTTGCATCTCTGTTGCTCCTTTCTGCACTTCTCATGCCTCTTTCTCCACCACTCACCCCTCTTTCTGCACCTCTATTGCTTCTTTCTGCTTTTTTCTTGCTTCTCACCGCACTTCTGTCCCTTCTTTCTGCATCCCTTATGCCTCTTTCTGCACCCCTTTTCTCTATTTCTGCTCCCCTCTTGCCTCTTTCTGTACCTGTGATCCTTCTTACTGCAATTCTTTTGTTTCTTTCTGCAACTCTCTAGCTTTTTTCTGTATCCCTCTTGCGTCTTTCTCCACTACTCTTCCCCCTTTTAGTATTTCCGTTTCTTCTTTATGCACTTCTTTTGCTTCTTTCTGCACACCTCTTGCGTCTTTCTCCACCCCTCTTCCCCATTTTTTCATCTCTCTTGCTTCTTTCAGCACTTCGCTTGTCCCTTTCTCCTCCCCTCATCCATCTTCCTGCACCTCTGTTGCTCCTTTCTGTACTTCTTTTGCTGATTTCTGCATCTCTCTTGTTTCTTTCTACTGCCCTCATGCCTCTTTCTGCACCCCTCTTTCCTCTTTCTGCATTCCTCTTGCTTCTTTCTGCACTCCTCATGCCTCTTTCACACCACTCTTCTCTCTTTGTGTACCCTTCTTGCCTCTTTCTGTACCTCTGTTCTATCTTTCTGCACTTTGTTTCTTTCTTTCTGCACCTCTTGCTTCTTTCTGCACCCCTTTTGCCTCTTTCTGCACCCCTCTTGCCTATATCTGTACCTCTGTTCCTTCTTTATGCACTTATTGTGTTTCTTTCTGCAGACCTCATGCTTCTTTCTGCACCCCTTTGCCTCTTTCTTCACCACTCTTCCCTCTTTCTGTACTTCTTTTGTTTCTTTCTGCACCTCTCTTGCTTCTTTTTGCACCTCTCTTGCCACTTTCTCTACCCCTGTTCCCCTTTTTGCATCTCTGTTGCTTCTTTCTGCGCTTCTCTTGTTTTTTTACTCCACTCCTCATCCCTCCTTCTGCACCTCTGTTGCTTCTTTCTGTACTTCTCCTGCTTCTCTATGCACCTCTGTCTCATCTTTCTGCAATCTTTGTGCCTCTTTCTGCACCCCTTTGCCTCTTTCTCCACCGCTCTTCCCTCTTTCTGCCCCTTGTTGCCTCTTTCTGCACCTATTTTCCTTTTTTCTACACGTCTTTTGTTTATTCTGCAACTCTCTTGGTTCTTTCTGTATCCCTCTTGCCCATTTCTCCACCCCACATCCCCCTTTCTGCATCTCTGTTGCTTATTTATGCACTTCTCTTGCTAATTTATGTACCTCTCTTGCTTCTTTCTGCAACCCTCTTGCCTCATTCTGCACCCCTCTTCCCTCTTTCTGTAATCCTCTTGCCTTTTTCTGCACCTCTCTTGCTTCTTTCTGCACTTCTTTTGTTTGTTTTTGCACCTCTCCTGCTTCTTTCTGCACCCCTCTTGCCTCTTTCTCCACCCTCTTCCCCTTTTTCCATCGCTGTCGCTTCTTTTTGCACTTTGCTTGCCTCTTTCTCCTCCCCTCATCCTTCTTTCTGCACCTCTATTACATCTTTCTTCACTTCTCTTGCTTATTTCTGTACCCCTCGTCTCTCATTCTACACCCCTCTTGCCTCTTTCTGCACCTCTGTTTCTTCTTTCTGTACTTCTATTGTTTCTTTCTGCACCTCTCTTGCTTCTTTCTGCACCCCTTTTTTCTTCTTTCTGCGCCCCTCTTTCCGCACCCCTCTTGCCTCTTTCTGCACCTCTGTTCCTTCTTTCTACACTTCATTCATTTTGTTTCTGCACATCTCTTACTTCTTTCTGTTCTTGACTCTCGCATCTTTATTTACTCAAATGGGAAGTGCAAGCTGTCAAGTTTAAAGGTCTGCGTTCTCTTGTGACTGAGGTATGCATCTACTTGTATATGTATTCTCACATGTTATGCATCTGAAGATGGTAGCTTAAAGAGTGGGTAGCTTCTTCTATAGGTCATTAACTGTTCTCAGTTCTGCTCTGTCATTCAGTTGCACAGGCAGACATGTCATATATATAGGTGTTATAGAGCCCCTCAAATATTCTATTGAATACCCATGTGCCCTGTATTGTGAGCAGAAAGAAATACATACACCTTTTTGTACACATATTTATAGAGTATGCTGTTTGAAACACAGGTATTCAAGTATTTCTGTGTTTATTTTAAAGTAACATATCACTCGATAAAAGCAGACACGCATGTATACCTTCACAAACTTGGTCAGACTTACAACAGTGAAATGCTCAGGATTGCTGTTTTATATTTGGTAGGTAACCCTAACATTCTGAGCAGTTGATTAATAGTAATCCTTCAAGAGAAAAGTGAGGTTGAAGACATCTTGAGAGAAGGATTAGTGATTAGGCTACTTTGTATGAGTCTGTTATTAGGTACAGTCAAAGAAGGTCTCTTTATGCACCTCTGTGGGTTCTTTCTGTACTTCTCTTGCTTCTTTTTGTGCCTTTTTTCATCTTTCTCCACAGGTCCTACCTATGTAGGCATATTTGGAGATTGGCATTTTAAAAAACCTTTGAAATTCACTGAAAAAACCATAGGTTTCAGAGATGTTATAGTTAGGAATTATCATATAAAAAACCTTTGAAATTCACAGAAAAAAACAAAGGTTTCAGGGACTTTATAGTTAGTAATTTGCCTTTTAAAAAACATTGAAATTCACTGAAAAAAACATGTTTCAGGGATGTTATAGTTAGAAATTAGCATTTAAAAAACCTTAGAAATTCACTGAAAAAAACACAGGTTTCAGGAACGTTATAGTTAGTTGGACATTTCACTCGTACAAAACCAGAGAAATTCGGCCGTTATAGTTAGTTGATATAATCTATAACTCACTCCCACGCAATACACTGCTGATGACATCACATATTACATCACTCATGACCTGGTCAGTGACATTATTGATGACATCACTGATGACATTTCAAATGACATCACTGATGACATCATCCAGTGACTCTGTGTTTCTGTAAAGTTTAAATATGCTTTATATATATATTTATATGTATGATGACATCACTGATGACATCTCAAATGACATCACTGATGACATCATCCAGTGACTCTGTGTTTCTGTAAAGTTTAAATATGTTTTATATATATATATATATATATAGGTGTATTGAAGAATGAGTGGGTGTATGAGTATCTGGATGGATGATTTTGCAGGTACATGACTGACTGTACAAGTGAGTAATTAAACATGTCTTACTGAATGCATGGGTTAGTGACTAAACTGTGTGAATGTCTGTATCAGTCTGTCGGTTGGTGTGTAAGCGGCTGCATGGGTTGGTGATTAGCTACATGAGTGTCTATATGGGTTATTGATTTGTTGTCTGAGTATCTGTATGGGTGCCTGAGTGTAGGTGTGGGTGGGTGGGGGGGTGTGACTCTGCATATATGTGTGAGTGGGTGATTCACTCAGTGTATGGGTTCAATAGTACATTTGTGAAGTGCTGTATGGGTGGGTGAGTATGTGTATGGGTGTGTTGGTGAGTGAATGGAAGTCTCAGTGGTACATGTGTGAGTAATTACATATGTGAAAGTTAGTATATGTGAGTGTTGGACTATAAAAATGACTATATGTGAGAGTGAGTGATTGTAAGAGTGGCTGTATGGATGATTGTGTGCTTGTGTCAGTGGTTGTATAAGAGAGTAAATATGTGGGATAGTATCTGTATGAATAAGTGAGGTGGGGTGTGTATAACTGTATAGGTGAGTAAATGGGAGTGTGATTGATTCTTTGCATGACTGACTGTGTGTGAGTAACTCTGTGGGTGAGTTGCAGCGAGTTAGTGTCTGTATAGGTACATGAATGTATATGATAGTGCTGTATTGATGAGTGACTGCATGTATGAGTGACTGTATGGGTGAATGAGTGGATGTGCGTGTAGACCTAGGAATCAGTGAGTGTGTATATAGTAACTGGTATTGGTGTGTCTATGGTTTTGAAAATGGTAGTCTGTATTTTAGAGTGGGTGCATCAAAGGTTATATTATGGTGTGAGGAGGTGCATCAGATAATAGGTGGATGCTGTCATCAGTTATTTCATCATTGATGTAAATTGAGATGTCATCAGGTGATGTCATCAGTGATGTCACTGACCAGGTCATGAGTGATGTAACAGATGACGTCATCAGCAGTGCATTTATGACGCGAGTTATAGTTATCTCAACTAACTATAACGGCTGAATTTCTCTGATTTTGTACAAGTCAAATGTCCAACTAACTATAACGTCCCTGAAACCTGTGGTTTTTTCAGTGAAAATATATATATGTAAGTTCTGAATTTTTAGCATTGAAACCAGCACTTACACCCAGGGATGTACAATTGTTAAATGTGAAAATCCTATGAGTTGCGTTTTATTTAAGCTATACGGATCTTTCGTACACATTTCAAAAAGACAAGCTATATCATGTTCATAGAGGTTGCGATATGCAATTGACAAAATATTGTACATAGTGTCAAAATAGAGGATCCATTATCAATTGTAACTATGGTCCCTTTGTAATGTTGTCAGCGAGGATGAACTGCCAGTTTGTTTAAAAATTGGCGATGCAGACGCTCTTCACAAACATAGAAGAAGGCGTCATCCGAAACATGTCCGTTTGGCTGAGAGACCATTTTTTAATAAAAATAACGGAACTCTTCCCCATGAGTGTTTTGCTTTGTTTTGGGTACAAATACACTTAAGGAGTTGGAGCTGGAATATATGCGGGAGCAACCCCGTAAGCAAGCACCCATCCAAGACTGCACCAAGTTGGTGACTGGAGGTAGCTGAGATATGCCCTTTGTCTCAAATAGGGGTGGGCGGAATTTGCGTAACCGCGTTACGCAAATCTCCGCGAAACGGTAAAAAATCTCCGCGAACACGCAGAAATTCCGCAAACACTAGGAATTGCTTGTTCACGATGCTTTTTTCCTGTTCACAATCGCTGTTTGCGTGCTCGGGGAGAAATATCTCGCGAACACGCATTTTGAGAACGCGAACAAGCAAAAATTCCGCGAAGTCGCGGAAAGCGGAATTTTGGGCAATTTCGCGTTCTCCGCGGAACGCGAAATTACCCAAATTCCGCAAATTCCGCGAACGGAACGGAATTTGCCGCCCAGGCCTAGTCTCAAACACCTATATAAATGGAAACGAGAAAATCTGATTACTAACGATGAATTCAACTATTTGTGAACTGAGTTTCCTATTACTCCCGTTATGTACTTCATACCAAAAATACACAAAAGAACTATACCTGTACCAGGGAGACCTATAATCAATGCCAGAGAAGGAGTCTTGGAAAATATCTCAGAATATGTGTACTTTCATCTGCAGGAGTTGGTAGTCGCCCTGCCATCATACATTAAAGACACCACCCATTTTCTGGAGAGACTCAAAGACATATCATGGTCATCTGATTATTTGTAAGCCTGGGCGGTGAACTACGCTCCGCTCGCGGAGTTTACGAAGTTTAGGTAACTTCGCGATTCGCTTAGAGCGTGAAGTTGCCGATTGCTACGCAATCTACAGCGTAGCGTAGTTGTTTTGCTTCCTTGCACGCTCAATATTCATTCTAGCGCGCGCTGTAACATCTTATCGTGATTCTGCATTTGCCAACTCGATTTTCTTTCCGTTCGCGTGCGCCACGAGATTTGTAATATGGCCGCCCGATCCCGTGAGAGTATGCGAACTTGAACACGTCATTTGGACGCGCGAGCTGACTTACGGCGGCTGTCTTGGTAAGATCGCGATTCCGAACATGCAAAAACTACAATCTGGCGAAAAATATCTCTCGAGCATCATAAAACCTTCTCGAAAATGATAATTTTGCTCAGAAAAACTCCTCAGATTGTGATTTGGCTGTAGTCTTTTGTGCAAGGAGTCCTTTTTTTTTTTTTTACTCTTTTTTCAAGAGGAAGGAGGTGCACCTGAGTCTCCAACTTCCTGTTCCTGTCCAGCAGGCTCCTCCCAGTGCTTTGTCCATGTGCTGTTCACTTTCATTTGGATTTGGAGCTGGAAGGATCACTTTTTGTGTCTGTCTGCTGCATCATATCATTGGATTGGATTTATTTGAGGACTTTTTGATTTGAGATTAAATTTTACAAGTAAGTTGGAGAATTGGTGTACGTGTTTGTTTCATTGGGGCTTGTTTGTACCTACATTTTTCTGGGATTTTCATTGTTTTAAAAAATATTGTTGTGGGTGGCCTGTACTTTCAATAGGGGCCTAGTTGTTTTTCTTCGCAATTTCAGCCAGTAGTTTACCTATGGGTCCATGTTTCTGTGGTGTCTGTTGAATTTAACCCCTTTTGTGCCGCGCCCTTTCCCCCTCCTGTGCCGGGCGTTACATTAGTGGGTGGGGTTCATGACGAGATAGTCTCGTCATGGGCACAGCGCGACCGTGCTCCATGACGAGACTATCTCGTCATGGGCACTGAAGAGGTTAAACATCATGTAGGGGTTGTATGACTTCGCAACGCATTCCGTTGTGACGCATGCCTTTACCACACATGCGTTACAACGAGAATGCCATCACCACGCATATCCTTTACCATGAAAATGCCTTTTACACACATACTTTTACAATGATTTTGTTGTTAAATTATGCATGTTAATGGCATTTTCATGTTAAAGAATAACACACTAAAAATTTACCCTTGAAATTTACCCCTGTGCGACACCACTCCCTCATTCCCCCTTACCTCTCCTCTCCTCGATCTTCCATGGTGACGTTGCACGTCATTAAGAGGAAGCGGAAGTGTCCTTCCGTTTCCCCTAACAACGCCGATTGCCTCCACATCTCTTTCTTTAAAAGACGAAAACAGGTGCTTTTTTTATATTTTAGTTTGGGGGTGCCCCCCCAAGCCCCCATTTTTAATCCCACACTTTTTTTGGAGGGGGAGACCCCCTTTTTTTTCTTTTAACTTTAGCACACATGCCTTTACTACGAATCTCGTAGTAAAGGTATGCGTGGTAAAGGTTTTTCGTTGTAACCACGCATGCGTTGTAATGCATGCGTGGTTATGGTCATGCGTGGAAACGGCCGTGTTGTAGTGGCCGTTTCCCTCATGTAGGGCATGGATGGCATAGGATTGAATTGCTAAATGTGGTTGTGGTGTATTTCACTGTTTGGGTGTGTGTGTTAAATACCTTTGTTGGATGTGTGTGTGCTTGATGTGTAACTCCTTTCCAATCCTTTCGTAGCCCTGTTGATTTTCATTTTTGCATTAAAGCTGTGTTGTTTAGCAGGCCTCCTTTGTCCGGTCATATATAGGCTTGCTTCAGTTAATTGTTTTCCATGGCCTGTTGTGTTAGTGTGCTTCTTATTCCATACAGGTCTGCATGTCTTTTCTTTGTTCCCCTTGGCTTATGCTTGTTGTTGTTGTGTCCTGGCCATGTGTGTGGCGGCCATTTTGTGAAGACAGACAGTGTGCTTTTGGCATAGGCTTACATTGTCTGTCTTCCATGTCTTGTTGTTGTGGGTGGCCAGCGGCCATTTTGTGGAGCCATCCAGGCAGTGTGCTTGCTTTTGCAATTCTGTTCCAAGCGTGTGACCTAGTCTGCCAGTAGGCCCAGAGGTAGTCATCATGAAATCATTGGTGAATAAAAACTGTTTCTGTTGTCTGTTGCATTTTAATACCATGGATGGCATTGGATTGAATTGCAAAATGTGGTTTTTGAAGTGGAATTTCAATTTTTGGGTGTGTGTTAATGAAATAGGGCTTTTCAGCCAGTAGGTAACCCTAGGAATTCAGCTCGCGTTCTTTTGTCAACTCTGCACAGCGCGACAACGCGGACATACAGTTTTTGTCATTTTTGTGCTCTCAATATGCATGTTCGCGCACGCGACAACGACTTTTTGTACAGTTCGCGATGCCGAACACGCAGAATTTGCAATCTGGCAAACAATATCTCGCGAGCAACATAAAACCTTCTTAAAAACGAATATTTTACGCATTTTGCTAAAAGAAACTCCTCAGGTTGTCATTTTGCTGTACTTTGGAGCACAGAGTCACTTTTTTTTTTTTAAATTAAAAGAGGAAGTAAGTTCCACAGAGACTCCAACTTCCTGTTCCTGTTCTTTGTATTCACTTTCTTATTATTGTGGTGGGTGGCCTGACCATGTGGGTGGCGGCCATTTTGTGAAGCCAGGCATTGTGCTTTTGCCATAGGCCTGCATTGTCTGTCTTGTATTCCTGACCTTATCTTGTTTTCGTGAGTGGCCTGGCCATGTGGCGGCGGCCATTTTGTGGGACCAGCCACTGTGCTTTTTCCATAGGCCTCCAAGCTTGTGACCTAGTCTGCCAGAAGGCCCAGGGGTACTACTCAGCAATCATCATGGGTGCATGGAAGTTAAACAACTGTTTTTGTGTTGTGTGTTGAATTTCAACATCATTTATGGCATGGATGGCTTTAGATTGAATTGCAAAAGGTGGTTTTTGGGGTGGAATTGCAGTTTTTGGATGTGTGTTAAATAAATAGGGTTTTCAGCCAGTAGGTAACCCTAGGAATTCAGCTCGCGTACTTTTGGCATCTCTGCAGAGCGCGACAATGCGGACTTACAGTTTTTGTCATTTTCGCGCTCTCAATATGCCTGTTCGCGCAGGCGATAACGACTTTTTGTACCATTTGCGATGCCGAACACGCAGAATTTGCAATCTGGCAATCAATATCTCGTGAGCAACATAAAACCTTCTCGAAAACGATGATTTTGTGCATTTTGCTAAAAAAACTCCTCAGGTTGTCATTTTGCTGTAGTTTGGAGCACGGAGTCACTTTTATTTTTTAAATTTTTTTTAAAAAGAGGAAGTAAGTTCCACAGAGACTCCAACTTCCTGTTCCTGTACTTTGTATTCACTTTTTTGTTATTATTGTGGTGGGTGGCCTGACCATGTGGGTGGCGGCCAATTTGTGAAGCCAGGCATTGTGCTTTTGCCATAGGCCTGCATTGTCTGTCTTATATTCCTTTTCTTGTCTTTGTGAGTGGCCTGGCCATGTGGTGGCGGCCATTTTGTGGGACCAGCCACTGTCCTTTTTCCATAGGCCTCCAAGCTTGTAGGCCCAGGGGCACTACTCATCAATCATCACGGGTGCATGGAAGTTAAACAACTGTTTTTGTGTTGTGTGTTGAATTTCAACATCATGTATGGCTTTGGATTGAATTGCAAAATGTGGGTTTTACTTTTTTTCTGGGATATATTTCACTTTTTGGGTGTTGTAAATAAATGCCTTTTTATCTGTATGTGTTCGTTGTTGTTGCTCCCTGATGCTGCATCCATCCCATGTGATGCACACATTTTTATTTAGGGCAAACAGGCTACACTACATTTATGTTTTTGTTCTTGGCTATTCTTATTCTTCCTGAGTGTACACAGTACAGTAGTACACTAGGACCCCTGACCTTGTTGTCAAAGTCTCATAAATGACTGCACTGTTGTTGTTCACTGACTTAATACAATTTAATAATTGTGACCACCCACCACACACTAAGAAGTTTTATATTATATTAGTTTGATTGTACTATCTTTTGACTCATGTTCTTCTGGCTTCTTTGCTTTTAGGTGCACAAAAGACTGAGGAGGAGGTATGTCATCATTGCCCGTTGTGGTGCCAGACTGACGTCCTGCTGCTGTATACGACGTGACGTGTGAGTGGCCTGACCAGCCATCTCTGCAACTTGCGCAACTGAGTGCTGTTGACATCTGAAGAAGATGCCCCCAAAGAAAGCAGGTAGCAGGTCCTCCAGTACCAAGAAAGTTGCCATTTAGAAGAAGGAACAGAAGAAGAAGGAGGTGTCACTTAAGTCTGGTGTGCCACCCAAAACCTTTTTTGGGACACCAAAAATTACACCTGCAGCAGCGGTGTCCGGACGCCAAGCTGAGGGCAGCACCTTCGCATCAGTGGGCCCAACCACCAACCCATGCCCAAGCAGATGAGTGTGGAAGAGGTAGCCAGCCTAATGCTGGAAAGCAGTGATTCTGAGCCTGAACTAAACTTATCGCTATCTCAAAGTAGTACACAATCAACGCAGGAGGGAACACAGCAGATAAGTGGTCAACAAAAACAGCCGCAACCACCGCCCGCAATAGTAGTTGTTGTTCCTCCCGAAGTAGGGGCAGTTGAGGAAATTGAGCCTCATGCAGAGGAAGAAGAGGAAGCCACTCCTTCAGAAGTTCCATTGTCTTCCAAATCCCCAGCAAGGAAATAGAGGGTTAGTCCATCAAGTTCTTCGACAAGCCCCCCTTCTGATGGTCTAGATAACACTTGGAAGCCACAAACTGAGTCTGAGAGGGAGACACGTCCCAAGATCAGGCATGGGAAAAGGAAGGTTCCAGAAAGCCTTACACTTATGGAGGTTGATGTAGAAGAGCATGATGCTGATGATGATGAGGATGATGAGCCAGTCATCACGAACATCACTCCCGGCCCAGAGGAGATGGAGACCAACATTTTTACCCTATCCAATATGACAGCGAGGGATGTTGCACGCATACCTCCAACACAGGTAACACCAACACGACCTCTAGCTTCCATATTTACATTGGCAAAGGGCCGGCAGCGTCCTAGATCCAACACAAGCACCACCTCAACAGAAGTAGGTAGTGGTACTACACAGAGTCAAATTCAACGCAAACCCTCTAGTTCATCCGGCATTGGAAGTGGCACCTCCAGCAGGAGACAAAAGTGAAGTTTCCCAGTGTGGGACTTCTTTACGGTTAGCGAAAAGGAGGAGAACATTGCTATATGCTCCATTTGTCATACCTCTGTTAGTCATAGTAAGCTTGGTACAAACTATGGTACCGGAGGCCAAATGACCCATCTGAAAAAACACCACGCAATCCAGTGGGAGGAGCACCTTTGTCGCATAAAAACTGGAACCATTGCTGTTGGTGGGGATAAACGAGTAGAAGGTCCACTCATGGTGGAACAGGAAGAAGAAGAAGTGGGAGACATTCTCTGTGGTAGTGGTACACAAAGTAGCCCTTTCCCCAGCACTGCAGTGGTAACGCCCACATCCTCAGCAACATCTCAGTGGCACAAGAGTAAGAGTCAGCCTGAGACACCAAGGAGTGCTGCTTTTAAAAAAAGTGCGACGTTGAGCATAACAGGAAGAAATACCATGCAGCCTACCATTCTTAGCATGTTTACTAGGTCGGAGGGGCAGTACGAACACAACCACCCAATAGCACGTTTGTACAATGCGAAGCTGGCTAAAATGTTAGCACTGGACTTTCTCCCTTTTTCCTTTGTTGAAGGGGTGGGTTTTCTGGAATTTGTGACAACCATCTGCTCCAAATGGAAGGTTCCCAGCCGCTACTATTTCGCCAGAGTTGCTGTTCCAGCACTACATCACAACGTGCTGGAATTGCTTCGAAAAGCCTTAAAACAGAGTGCTGTTCAGAGTATACACCTGACAACAGACATGTGGACCAGTTGCCAAGCCACTGATTATATATGCATCACTGCACACTGGGTCTCTTTTTCGGGTGTTAAAGATAAGATATCTGCAGGTGTTGTTGACACTGCTGAGATTTTTAATGACACTCGGAAACATGCAACTGTAGCCATGTTTGCTATGGAGAAATCTCATACTGCTGTAAACATTTTGGATGAGTTTAACAGCAAGGTGTTTGAGTGGCTGCGACCAAGAGGGCTTAACATTGGTTTTGTTGCCATGGACAATGGCAGTAATGTAGTTAGGGCCATGAAAGATGGTGGCTATTTCAGGGTCCCGTTTTTGGCACACTGCATTAACATTGTTGTACAAGACCTTCTGAAAAATGAAAGCATAGTCAGCAACTTACTGACCACCTGCAGAAGAATATGCACACATGTCAACCATTCTTTTAAAGCCCGGAAGCAGCTGAGGGTCATTCAACATGAGCATTAAATGCCAGTCAAAGCTCTGATCCAGGTGGTGCCAACACGTTGGAATTCAACTTTTTACATCCTTGAGCGTCTGTTTGAGCAGTACATACCACTCAATGCTTATGTCATGAAAAGGTCAGGAGATCCTACTGTGAAAGGCATGACTGTTGAGATGGCCCAATGGAACCTCGCTAAATGCCTGACAGAGATGTTATTTCCTTTTGAGGTCTTAACACGTGAAGTCAGCAGGGAGGACTGTACTATGGGTCAAGCTATCCCATTGTTGTAAACGCTAGAGCAAGAGCTGAAGGATGTGTCTGAAACGTACGCAGGTGTGGATGACAAAGTAGACGCATGTTATTTGGCGGACACCTTAGCCGTTCGCTTATCTGAAAATACAAGGATTCAAAATAACATTGTGTCACATCGACATTACATTGCTGCCTCAATTTTGGATCCACGTTACAAATTATTGCTGAGCAGTAATTTTTCAGAAGTGGATGTTGCCAAGTACACAACTTTGATAGCTGAGGAAGCCACTGACTTTGAAAACGAACGGCTCTTAATTAGAGGCCCGCCACACCAGGCCAGAAAAAGTACTAATGTCACCCAGAGTCAAGTTCTACTTCAGAGCCTGAAAGCAGTGCGTTTGCCTACCAGCAGTCACCAACACTAACACCAATAACATCAACAACAGCACCAACAGGATCATCAGCCACATTTAAAAAAACGGCAAGTGATTGGTTTCTACGGAAAGGGTTTTGTACGTACATTGATGATGCAAAGGCAAAAGAGGCCAAGCAAATCGGAGCACCCCTGAACATTGAGCGGATAGACCAGGCCTATCTGGATGACACAACAGAGGTCTTCATGGAGCAAAGCCCTTTGGTGTATTGGTATGGGAAAAGAAGCCAATGGCCAGTGCTCAGCAGGCTGGTGATAAAGTATGTGTCTTGCCCTGTTGCAAGTGTCTCTTCTGAGCGTGTTTTCAGTGAAGCTGGTGCCATTGTTACTGTGAAAAGGACCAGTCTCTCACCCAAAAGCGTGGAGATGTTAACAATGATCAAAATGATCAAAATGAATCAGCACTTTATATCACCGGAGTACAAAAAATGTGAATCACAGCAGGAAGAGGAGAGCGATTTCGAAGACATAAGTAGTGGGTTACATGACGTACTTCTGTCCGAACTACCAGAGTTTGAGGACGAGCTCCTCTTCCCTGACAACTAGGCTTTCAAATTGTTCTTCCTTCCTTTATTTGTGTGTGTCTGTTTTTCTGGTTCAAATCTAATCACAACAAATCCATCAACACCGTCTCCTCTTTTTATTTCCCTATTGGAGTTGCACGTCTGTGCATAACTGTCCACTTCACTCCTCAGAGTCCTGCTTCACCTTCCTTACTCTCCCTAAATACATTTCAAGCAAGCCAGACATTGGATCGAGATGGAGAATAGTACAATACATGTTGCCTGTAACAGTCCCTCCATAAGAAGTGAAACGTGACTACAGCTATCTTCCGTTTTGTTTCCGAGACAAAACTCATCATTGCCAGAAGGCTAGGCATCTGATCTGACAGTCAAAGAGAAGAGCAAGACAGGTAATGATTATTATGAATGATGGCATGCATTGCATTGGATGCTTTCTGACTATGAGTGAATGTGCATGAAGTCGAACTATACTAGTTTATCTACAAAGTAAAAGTGACTCAAGTGACAGTCAATGTTTCCTTGTTGTTTAATAACCACATTGTACTCCTACTACTGCAGGTGCAGGCCAATATCCGTTGCAATTTTGTAATATGGAATATATTATAAACTTAATCAGAGTCACTACAGACTGAGTTGGTGTTGGAGAACACGTACCACACGGTCATGATGCTGACCATACTATTTTTGCACGCAGTCAGTCAGTTGGATCGGAGATAATTGATGGATTAACTGCGTTTCATGGACTGGCATAAAAGGTAAACACAACAATTCAACAAGAACCACAGCAGACATAGGCTACATGTCCGTGTAGTGGTGTGGACTGGAGTAGAGTGTAGTGGTATGAGTGACAGTGGCGCATTTATTTAGTCACTTGATTAGGAAAATGCTAGGTTGCTGCATATGCCTTTTGTCTGGCTCTGTCAAAATTTAAGGGAAATGGGGGTTGGGTGCCGGGCCGGGCCTGTGCCATTGTGGGACTGTTCTGTGCTGGCTCTTGTCCTGTTGTTGTTGTAGCTTAATGCTGTAGAGTAGACACGATGTATCCAAGCCGCCTCAGTCTGAAAGTGTTCTCTCAAGAGTCTTGTCTTCTCTTCTTGCACTCCACTGTAATTGAGTACATTTTTTTAATTCAGTTAGTTTTTCAATACCCCTTTTGTTTTTCCATCTACACTTACAGGCTGGCCTTTACCCTGTGCTATAGTGGGAGAAAGAACTCACACTTACCTTACCAATCCACATCAGACAGGCAGTGGTATCCAAGATTGATGTGCGGAGTGTCCATGGAAGGGAGGACCAAGAAGAATGACGAGAATGATGCAACTCCACAATTGGACCAGGATAATACAGTAACTTTAGTATAATTCATCATTCATCTTTTAATTTATTTGATTCCTTTTTTCTCTTCAATCATTATGACTGTGTGTTGTGGTTTGTTTGGTAATTGAGCCCTACAACTATTTTTTCATTTTCTTTGCTAGCTTTAAAAATAATCGTAAGCCCGGTACAACATGTAATTTGGTTCACTCTGAGGGCAGACAGGCAAGGCAAATTTCATATTAATAATTTCTGCCCTGTACTGTCTAATTGTGTAGTAGTAGTTAGTAAGTACAACTCATTAACCATCAAGTTCTCTTCATCATCATGCATGCATTTCCTTTTTCTCCCTTTATAGATTTCTTGGATAATGGATCATGGTCGTCTTCCAAGATTGTGTTTTACTTTTGTTGTGTCCATGCATACTGTCTGTTTTTCTTTGTCAAACCTTTCCCCAAACCCCCCTTCCCATTCATTCATCAATCCCTAAACCTCTTCCCCTGGGCTGTGTGATTTATATTGAGGTGTGATGTGACTACATTAAATGTACACCAACAATTGATCACACTCTTGCTGGGGCAGATGTGGTGAAAGCAACACTAATTGAATTTCAAGGCAGGGCAAGGATCTACTTCTACTTGCCCACCCATGCTGTACTTTACTTCATTCTACTACTCCTCCCACAGTCTCTCTCAGGCAAGTGACTGTCTCTTTTTTTTATTTCAAATGCTTGTGCCAGTGTCTACTACTACCAACACAACCATGGCATCTTCTCCATTCACTTGGGAAACCAACCATGCAGCCATTACTGTGCCGAACTTCATCATCATCAATCACAGGTAAGATAAGTTTGGTGGGAGGTATAATCATAGGAGGAGAGACTGACAGTACTAGTAGGACCAATAAAATAACTCAGTGAGGGGTACCGCATCTATCTGTTTGTGTGTTACAAAATCGGCAGATCTTTTAAATCAAACACTGGCTGCGGGCCTGCAGAAGCAAGGAAACCAACCATGTGACGTAAATTCGTAAAACAGTAACCACCCACAAAACATTAACATCGTATGTTTGAGTAAATAAAATATAATTTAATACCCTAAAAAAATAAACTATTCCACTCTGACCTGACCCACCCCCCTCCCTAACCCCAACCAATGTCCAAATGTCCCAAATGTCCAGAAAAAACCCCAACGCCCAAAACCCACCCACCAACAAAAGGAATTAAAAAAGGGGAAATTCAACAAGTTCCTAAATTCGGCGGGCTTTCAGGTGTTTGCCAACCAGGATCTTCACCGGCTCCTCTAGGTGCTCCTCCAAGCGTGCCATCCGGAGGAGGATCTGGCGGGAAAATGCCCTGCAGTTACATCCAGCGTGAGGGGCAGCAGTGCTTAATATTGATGCACGGCGGCGGGCGGCTGCCTGACCACAGTGCCGTAAAACTAGAGGCGGGGCCTGACTGGGGCCCGGGGCATTGAAGGAGGCTGCAGCTGCAGCCGCCTCCTCCTCCTTCCCTGCCTGAGCCACCAGCCGCCGGTATTCCTCACAAATGGCCTCCAGTTTACCGCGCTGGGCCCTGGCTGCCAACTCCTTCCGCATAGGTTTTGGTTGGGGAGGAGTATCTATATCAAGAAAGAAAAAGAACATTGTTGTAACCAAGACTCTTAGCAAAACAGTAGCACGAAATTCATTCAACACATAGTGGCACAGTATCACTAGCAAGCTCAGTACATAACATTTGTGGTAAGTATCTGTCCTCCTACTTCCTCAGACTCTAACATTTGTGGGAGTTTCAGGCATTATACTAGCACTATGTACTCCAGTACACACCAGTCGACTTGTTCTTATCTCTAGTTTAGCGAAATTACATAACCTTGTTGTAGCCGGCATGCCAGCTCAGTCAGCTAAGCTTGCACCCAAGAGAAACAGATACGAGTCACATGATGCAGACTCACGTTAGCTTTATTTACTACTACTGTCTGCAGGTGGAGAAGCTCATATTTTTGTATTACGGGTGTCGCTGGCCATACTCTCTCTGTTACATGATGGCAATTGCTCAATTTCACTTTCACCCCGCCCTGGGTACTACAAAAAGGCAGATTATTTATCGGAACCAATGATCATTGCTTATATTCTAGATGGTAACACGACATCAGGTCAGTAGCGGTCTGTGGTAGGAGTGCTGGCGGGCAGTGACGTGGGGAGGGGAAGGTTGGGGGTAGTAAACTATGGATTACGGACAATCACGGGTAAGTAAACAATACATATAAATAAATAAAACACATTTTGTTGCACGCACTGCATCGCATTTGGCGGTGCAGTGCGCACAATGAAAATTGTTTTATTTATTTTTATGTTTACTTACCTGTATTTGGCCGTAATACATAGTTTACTTCCCCCCACCCTGCCCCTCCCCACGTCCCCACCCGCCAGCACTCCCACCACCGACCGCTACTGCATAGGGTACTTTGTTTTCATTGATTGTGTAACCAACAGATAGGCCACCCTTTACAGGCTGGCTGACAAAATCGAAAATACATTAACGTAGGTAGGGAGTGGTCCTTAAGTCGGAGGAAGGCGCTTGATAATATATATATAAGATGTGCTTGCAAACTACTGTGAGTCAACTGTATTCTGAAAATACTACTTATATTCCCCTCCGCTTTGCTACTCTGGCGCAGTTTCTTTTACATTCTCTTCAAAGTAAGACTCTCCAATGACAGTCTCCACCTATGCTCTCTATTGATGATAGTACATCCAGGCATACATCCATTAAAGTAAATGTCTATCATTCTTTTTTGTATATCTCTCAACAAACCTTAGTTGGTTTCCCCAACAACCACCGATGCGTCCGCTCCTTCCTTGCTTGCCTTGGCTTTGAGTTTGAGTCAAACACCGCTGATGATTCTTGCTATCTAGTATCCACCCATACTGTGTCGCCCACCCAAGCAGGCATCCTCTTTCACCTTCCTCCAATCCTTCAACAACCCATGCATCTGATCTGATTCCTATCAGCCAACTAAACATGCTTCCAACATATCCTTCTCTGCCAGTCATATTTCATCTCGCCTTTCCTTCCTCCTTCCACCCTTCTTTCCCTCTTTGTTCAACACATCCATCAAGGTCATCTGATCTGAGTTTTAGTCTTCTCCATAAAACCTTCACAGCTGAGTTGGAGTCAGATAAAAGAGGCCATTGGTTACTCAACTCACGCTGCTAATGCTAAGTAAAGGGTGTCTTCTTCAACCGTTTTGTAATGTTCACTACAACTTAATAAGTCTCACAGTACAGTGAGTGAAGTGAACAACCTTCCATCTAGTAGTAATGTCAAGAAGTAATGAATATAACTTACCGCCGCCTGCCAATGCTGCTAGCTCCCCCCCGTAGCTCCTACAGGTGCTACCTGGTCTCCCGCCCCCTCCGGAATGGCCGCATCGCCATCGCCGTTGGCCCCACCGGTACTGGTGGTTGGTAGTATGCCTAGAAAAAATATTACACATTTTTAGATGCCTATACACCTCCCCCTATTTTATTAGTTTTCACTAGGAAGATTGAAAAAAAAGTTAACACAACATACATCATCACTAGTCCAAATCGGGTACTAGAGTAGAGTCAGTAGACAGACACTAGTAGTGTTATATGGTCCCTAGGGTCATCTTTTTCTACTCTACTCTTTGGAAAGTTAGCCTGAACCATGTAACCCTTTAAGATTCATCATGTCTACTACTCTTTTTGCGCATATTATACCTCGCAGCTTGTTGTGCAGTAGACGCCTTTGAGGCCACATGACGGTTGCGTACAAGTGAAGAGGTCAAAAAACAAGCCACTTTGTTATGGAGTTCGGTTAGTCCGTATTGCTTAGCCATCACATGTACATGTTACACTTTTTTCCATGACTGCGAAATTCTTGCATTATTGCAGTATACTATCTAACACACATAATTTTTCTCATAATAGGCGGAAGATTCCCTTCTACAGACCAGAGATTTGCAGAGCTTATGATGCATGATGTAACCAGTATTTCTACGTTCTACGGTGAGGGGTCTTCCAGAATTCACACAGATCTTTTGTCTTGTCATGCACTTGTACATGTTTACTGTTTTAATCATATGCTTTTTGCTGTTGAAGCTGGCTCTAGTAATAATTTCATAGAACGACGTACAGACTGAGCTTGTTACTTCTTTGAAAATAAATATTTTGAACTTACACATAGACTCTGTGGTATTTGGTGTGGTGGGGTGGACTTACACAAGTGAGTGGGCAAAAGGGTGTTATTATGTTCTGGGTTGTCTGTCTCATCATCATTGTGTATCTTCGTGTGGGGGGTCAGGAGTGGGACCTAATGAGACACTATAGCTAGTCGGTCAGGGGATTGTAGGTTCTTCTGACTGAGGTGTGAGTAAGGTCCAACCTCCCATCACCAACATCCTATTTTCTTGTGCATAATTATGTATGTGGCTCTGCAAAATCCCTTCAAGAGTAGTAGTATGTATTATCCGATCCAAAATTCTAGTCAAATATCTGGTTGGACATTTTGTTGGTGGGATTTTTCAAAGCCTCAAGATTAAGAAGACTAGAAGAGGACAACCCAAAGGACAGGACACAGTGGCTAGAGCTATTGGTCAATCTGAGTTTTATTCCAAAGAAAACATTTAATAAAGAGTGGCCAACTGGGCAAGCTTAGCTACAGACAGACTAATAGTAGTACTAGTACAGAGAGTCATAGCAGAGGCAGTTAGAAGGAACTTAGAGGCAGGGATAACCAGAATTTGGAAACAGATAGTCAAGGTCAAAGAAGCTTTTGTAAAAAATAGAATTAGAAAGTGGAAACATAATTAAAAGTTCAGAAAAAAAGATGCAGTAAAAGTTAGGGAAATATAATTGTTAATATTACCACTGGAGGACTTACTGGGGCCAGCAGCAGGAGCCTCGGTAGAGGAGTGGTCCTCTCCTGGTTGTTGTTGTCCCGCCGACTCGAACCCTGTCTTCTTGCCCCTGGGTGGTGCTGATGTTCATGTAAGATATAATAAAGAAAGAGACAAACATTAAGGAGTGCTGCGAAACAAATAAATCATTAAAAAAAAGTCAAAAATCATTTAGCAAACAACAATTGCAATAAAATTGACCTATCTAATCAGATGGATCGACTACTGGGCTGCTTGCTGGATTCACGGATCGTCTACTTATTTATGAACACTCCAGTGTTCCATAATCATTCTGATTCCAAATACTAACAAAGCCTAAGTACCACCTGACCTAGACCACCTATTCCAGATGGGCCAATTGTTCACTAAATCTGCATTTCCATTTTTTTGCCATCAAAATTGCATAGATGAGATGGAGGACACATGCATAAATTTGTGCATACACCAAATTGTGGGTTGGTTGCATCTGATCTTGTTCTGCTTCTGACTGACCCTGCTAAGCCTACCACTCACTAAACAAACTACAAAAGGTTCTACGGAGGACTGGGGTAAGCAGCACTCAGTGACAGAGGAGGCGTCACGCAGACCGTAAAAAAACTATGAACTAATACTAACTAAACCTAGTATCCATCCACCACTATTTCACAGGAGGACAATGGAAGGACTACAGTCTCTCTAGCAATAGCATTACCTAACTTCAGTTCTCTAAAATAAACTCTCACATTAATCAGCCCAAGCTAGCGCAAAGTTGCAAACAAGTAAGAGTAGCTCCGAGCACCTGGGGTCCTACAATCACAGAAGATTTTGAAACGTAATTTACCAGCAACGTTAGCAGCAGTAATCTTGTTAGTCGTCAAAAATGTATACACAACAATACTTATACTAAGTTACTCACCAAGCCCAATGACCTCGATACCTAGCAGGTCCAACAGGTCCTGCTCCCGGTCCAGGATGTCAGACCACCGGTGGGCCAGCTGGTTATGGGTGCGTCGAACCCCTGAGCACCGAAACACTGCCCGGCGTACCTTCGCCCACCGATGGTGACGCTCCTGGGTAGCGTACCCAGAGCCGGGCCTGCTGCCAAGGTCAAGGGGAGGTGGCGCTGGATAAAAAAAACAAGGGCAGCCACCTCCGCCTCACCAAAAAGCTGCCGGGCCTGCACCCCTGCAGGGTGCATTCTGCCGCAAGGCAGGCGGCTCTTGGGCGCAAGCGCCTTGCCTTTTGAGCCGTTAGTGGCAGTGCCCTTGGCCATGGTTCTGGGGTGGGTGGGAGGCGGAAAAGAAAAGTTAGAAGGGAAAATAGAACGTCAGGGGGAAGAAGTAGTAGCTTAAAGAAAGAAGTAATATGAAGTTAAAAAAACACAGTAAAAGTAGAAATAAAATGCAAAATATAAGCTTAGGGACAGAGAGAGATAGATGATAAATAAAAAAAAGTCAGAAAAACTGTTTAAAAAAACTAAGGATTCCAAAGATTATGGGGGGATAGAAAAGTAGGCCCGGAACCATAGCATAGAGTGAAAAACAAGATGGCCGTGCCCATTCGCGACCGCGTGGGTAAGTTTGCGCGATATTTCTCGCGAACACGCAATAATTGTCGCGAACAAGTAAAATGCACTCCCGAACATGACATGCGCATCGCGAACACGCTATACGCGACCTGGAACAGGAAATAAGGCATTGCGAGCGGGCAGGACAATTGAAAAACAAGATGGCCGCACCCATTGGCGACCGCATGGGTAAGTTCGCGAGATATTATCCCCCCGAGCATGCAAACAGCGCCCCGAACATGCACAAAGCGCTCCCGAACAAGAAAAACGCATCGCGTACGGGCGCCCCAAGCAACTACGCAGGCTCGCGAAGCTACGCATAGCTCGCGTAGTGCAAGAACTAGGCCTGGGCCAAAATTCCGTTCCGTTCGCGGAAATTGCGATAATTTGGCATTTTTGCGTTCCGCGGAAAGCGCGAAAATGTCAAAATTTCCGCATTCCGCAGCTTAGCGATAATTTGTTTCTTGCTCACGCTGTAAATAAATACATTCTTGCGTTCGCACGATCGCCTTACCTGAATCCCCGCGTTCGCTGACAAGTTTTCCCGACCCGGTCGCGTTATCCACAAGATATTGGATTGTTGGTAGCCATTTTGCGCTGTCTCGCAACAGTTTGCGCTCGCATTGTCGCACGATGACGTCATTTGTTGCGCAAACACGTCATTCTTCTCGCGATCAAGCACTGCGCGAGTATGAGAAGATTGAGATCTCGAACACGTCATTCTACATCGCGAGCGAGAGGGTGAGGACGTGGGCACGTCTAATCGAACGCGAACAGGAGAAAGAGACCCCGAACATGTCATATCCAACGCGACAGGGCCGAAGAGAACGCGATCATGTCATTTTTGACACGCCGGCGGAAGTAATGTGAAGCTCGAGAACTCGAACATGTAAAATTTTCAATTTGGAGAGGAATATCAGCTCTAGCAGCATGAAACCTTCTGCAAATGCTGATTTTGGATGAAAACAACTCCTTACATTGACATTTGGCTGTCCTTTTTTGTGCAATGAGTCCTTTTTTAAAAAGGTGGAGAGAGGGAGGAAGTGACACAGAATCTCCAACTTCCTGTTCCTGTCCAGCAGGCTCCTCCCAGTGCTTTGTCCATCTCCTGCTCATTCTGCCTTTGGATTTGGAGCTGGAAAGATCACTCTTTTTGTCTGCTGCATCATTGCAATTGGATTTGAGGATTTTTGGAATAGGATATTTTACAAGTAAGTGGTTGTTGTGTCTGTTTGATTGTGGGCATTGCAGTTGTTGTACTTGTAACTACAATTTATTTTTGATAATTATCATCATTCCTTTTTTTAAAAACAATGTTGTGGGTAGTAGTAGTAGGCCCGAGCTAGCCATGGGCATGGCCTCATGGGTGTGTGCATGATGAAGCAACTGTTCCTTTTGGTGTTTTTTTAATGTATTTCATTTTCAAGCACATTTAGGGCATGGATGGCATTGGATTGAGTTGGGGAAATGTGCTTTTTGGGGGTGGCCTTTCTGATGTTGTTGTGCCTGGCCATGTGGCTGGTGGCCATTTTGAAGCCTAGGCCTGCAAGCTTGCCTGGCCTTGTCTGCCAACAGGCCTGCTTTTTCATCCACTAGGATCAGAGCAGGTAGCCACAGCTTTATTAATCAAGTGGTAAGATGGCGTCCGCACGACTGGTCGTGTAGGCAGGGTGAGCTGGTCTCTGCTGACAACCGTGGCTTAGCTGTTAACGGCCTCGCTGCCTGTCCGGTTACTTGGAGAAAGGTGACTCCGGTTTCACTTACTTTTCAGTGAAGACGACGAAGGCGACAATGCTACTTTCCCGGAGCTTTTGCTTCTGAGGCGATGGTTTCAGGGGAGTGGATGTCCATGACCGCGTTGGCAGAATCGAGTAGCTGACCGGCCGGTTGCTTGTTCCGGCTGCTTCCCTTCGGCATTGCGGAGAGTTCCAGAGCGCTGAGCGCGGAGTGTTGAGCCGAGCCGAGCTGAGTGATTACAGCCATACAGGTGCAGTGAATTGACGTAACGGGCGGTTGGCGAGCACGGAGCACGGAGCACGGAGCAGACAGCCGGTGGAGAGCTGACGGCGTGCAACTCAGCGTTTGCCCGCGGGACAGACTACAGATAGCCGGAGGAGAGCTGTAATGGCCCCGAAACATACTCGGAAAGCTCGTTTGCAGGAACTTAAATCGGGACCCTCTATGGAGTCACAGCCTTCCAAGACAGGTGAGAAAGACCCTATAGCTGGGGCTGTGGTTAGACCTAAGCAGGCTATAGCTACTTTATTTTTAGCTGCTGAGCAGAAAAAACGTAAAGATATTGAATCTAACGAGCTTCAAGCAGGATTGGTATTGCCTCAGAGTGAGGTTCAGACTGCTGCCAATGAGACAACCGATGGTCTAACAGGGATTAACAACCCAACAACCCCATCTGGTGCCAGAGTATCCATAGAGGGGGAGAAAATTACTGAAATGATGATCCCAGCTGGTTCGTCTGAGCTTGAATCTGGAGATTTCTATTCAGTTTCAGAGAATTCAATCTCCTCTTCTGAGGAGCTAGCCGTCCAGTGCGCAAAGCAAATGACATTTGAACATGAATTTGAGTCCGATGCGGACGAAGCAAATGCTAGCGCCGAGTATGAGGAGGGGGATACTCCAGTTACAGTCAGGGATGTCTCTGAGGCATCTATGATGGAGGGTCATATTGACATTCAAAATGCTCAGGATGTGCAAGCCGGGGACATTACTCTTGCAACTATTTACCAGACGATCCTGAGTCATATGGACAAAACGGCATTAGAGAGTCAAAAAATACAAAATTCATGTCGTAAATTACAAGGCTCAATAAGAAGGCTGGTGAAAGTACAGTCGGATTTTGGAGAGCGTTTTACGGAGGCTGAGACTAGGATCTCTAATATTGAAGATGAACTGATTAAACAAAAATCGGTCACCGAAACTTTGAATAGCAATAAGGAGGATGTATTGTGGAAAATGGCCGAAATGGAAAATCGCTCTCGGCGGAATAACTTGAGATTAATGCAAGTTCCGGAGGGTAAGGAAGGGCAGGACCCACGGAAATTCGTAATAGATCTTTTTCAGAAGGCGTTTCCGAAACTAAATAAATGGGACTGGGAGCGCGAAATCGAAAGAGCTCATAGATTTCCGTTCAAAATTCAATCACGCCCTGGTCAGAATCCACCTAGACCAAGGCCACTTCTTGTTGCTTTCAACAGCTTCCGAGCTAGAGAAGATGCTTTTCAGCAAACTCGGCCCAATACTCATGCAATGGCTGAAGGATTCACTTTTTTTTTTTACACCGGATTTTTCAAAGTACACAATGGACGTTCGATGGCAGCTGCGACAGCTAGTGGACTTATTTAAAAAAAAGGGCGCCCAGGCGTATGTTATGAATCCGGCCAAACTGAAAGTGATATATAACGACAAGTCAAGATTCTTTACCAATGTAAATTCAGCCAAGGAATATTTACAAGTATTGAAGGATCCTTAATTTATGTATAAGTATTGTAAATTTTTGTGACTCTCTGGTAACTTGTGTTTAACCAAATGCCTAATATTTGACTAAGTGATTAGTTTAGAAACCATAGGATACTGGATACCGGGTAGGGAGGCCTGTGTAGCTTTCTCTTTCTTTTTTCTTTTTGGATTGCCGTGGGTGTCAGCAGCGATGGGATCACGCTCACATCCATCCATAGGACTGTGTCCTAAAGCCCGACATCAGGGATGGGAGGGTTGGCCCTTGCAGAGGCTGTGGGATGGTTTGGGGTCTGGGAGGGGCAAGGGTCACTGGGTAAGGTGTAAGGTTTGGGTAGGGTGGGGGAGCAATGGAAAAAAAAAATTCATGACAGTAACAAGGGAGAGTGTTGGCGTTGAAAAGGTTATGTTTGTTTTACTTATTAATAGCCAAGGTATAAAACTGCTCAATTACTGGTTAAGTAATGTTAATGGCTATCCTTTGATTTGGAGGAAAATAAAAAAACAAAAAATATAATAAAAAGTTAGCATGAAACGTAGTATTAAGATTTGTTCATTTAATGTTTCAGGGCTTAACTGTAGCAATAAAAGACGTAGAATAGCTGCAGAAATACGATATATTTGTCCCGATATTGTATGCCTACAAGAGACACATTTATCTTGGGACAGAAGGACATTGGTAACAGATTTGGGGTATACGTTGATGGTTGCTTCTCAACAAACTAATAATACCAGAGGGGTTATGATTCTTTCTAGAATTGGATATTGCACGATGATTCGTAAATTAGCGGATAAATGGGGTAGATGGGCTTTATTAGAAATTATAGTCTCGGGAATGGCTCTTACCATCTGTACAATTTATGGCTCCAATTTAGATGAGGCTGAAGTTTTGCAACAATTAAATATTGAACTTGCTGATTGGAAAACTCCGTTAATTTTATGTGGAGATCTTAATATTAATCTGAATACTGGTGAGCTAATGGCTGGTTTAGAACATTATAATGGACGTAAACCACGCGTATTTAAGGCTCTATATGATTTAGTAATTGATCATGGGTTGATTGACGTATGGAGTAAATGGCATTCTACTCTCCCGGGATACACTTTTTATTCCGCACCTCATAAGAAATTTGTTCGGTTAGACTACTTTTTTACGTCCTTAACTATACAACATCAAACTAAGATACAAATCTTTCCTAGAGTCACCTCGGATCATTCCCCCTTATTATTGGAATGCTCTGTCTTAGGGGACTATAGAGGTATAAGGAGTTTTTCATTTGATAGGAAGCTCTGCTTAGACGAACAATATAGAATTTATATGAGGGGATGGATGACAGAATTTTTTAAAATTAATCTAGGTACCGCTCATATTTCAATACTTTGGGACACTTTCAAGGCTTGTTTTAGAGGAGAAGCTATAAGTTTTGGTTTATACAACCAAAATAAATTACGGTCTCACATGGGGGAGCTTTATGAATCATTAAAGGTTGCAGAAGTAGAGCTTGCTAAAGCAATAAAAAGATTAGACAACATATCACAGGTTTCTATAGCCGAAGCAAAAATTGCACAATGCAAGGCGAAGATAACTGGGGTTTGGGCGGAAGAAAATGCTCGGAAATACTTAATAAATAAAAGACATATTCATGAATATGGTGAAGCTATAGGTCGCTCATTAGCGTTAAGATTAAAAATGAAAACAAGTTCTCGACTGATTCCCAAACTACAAGATCAATTCGGGATAGTACAAGAATCACCAACGGCTATACTAGATATTTTTCATCAATTCTATTCTGACCTCTATACTCAACAATCAAAGTCTAATATAATTCAAATCCCGGATGTGGGTATAATAAATCAATTAACTGAAACGGAGGCAGAAGCCCTGGATAGCCCTTTTACTATGGCAGAATTAGAGACTGCAGTTAAGAACATTCCGAATAGTAAAGCTGCCGGTCCAGACTGCATCCCGGGGGAAGTTTATAAATGTTTTTTTGAGTCAATGAAGCCTGTGATGCTAGAAACATTTAGGATGGCACAAAAGGGAATGGCCCCAAAAACTTGGAATGAAGCATCCATAGTAGTGTTTAGTAAAAAGGGGAAACCACCAGAGCTACCTGGCTCGTATCGACCAATATCCCTACTTAATTGCGACAGTAAGCTGTACTCAAAGATGATATCGAATCGTTTATCCAAAGTTATCTCGTCACTAGTCACAACTTCCCAACACGGTTTTATACCTAAAAGAGGAACGGTTTCTCATATTAATAAGGTTATTACCCTATTTGATATTGCAGAAACCGAAAAGAGAGACTTGGCATTGATACTGCTCGATGCAGAAAAAGCTTTTGACCGGGTAGAATGGGATTATTTATGGGAAGTGATGAGAAGAATGGGATTTGGGAAAGCTATTTTAACCGCAATTCAAGTCCTGTATAAAACTCCTGGTGGCCTTTCTGATGTTGTTGGGCCTGGCCATGTGGCTGGTGGCCATTTTGAAGCCTAGGCCTGCAAGCTTGCCTGGCCTTGTCCGCCAACAGGCCTGCTTTCATCCACTAGGATCAGAGCATGTAGCCACAGCTTTATTAATCTAGTGTTTTCTGTGTGGTCTGTTGAATTTAGACTTCATTTAGGGCATGGATGGCATTGGATTGAGTTGGGGAAGTGTGCTTTTTGGGGGTGGCCTTTCTGATGTTGTTGGGCCTGGCCATGTGGCTGGTGGCCATTTTGAAGCCTAGGCCTGCAAGCTTGCCTGGCCTTGTCCGCCAACAGGCCTGTTTTCATCCACTAGGATCAGAGCATGTAGCCACAGCTTTATTGATCTAGTGTTTTCTGTGTGGTCTGTTGAATTTAGACTTCATTTAGGGCATGGATGGCATTGGATTGAGTTGGGGAAGTGTGCTTTTTGGGGGTGGCCTTTCTGATGTTGTTGGGCCTGGCCATGTGGCTGGTGGCCATTTTGAAGCCTAGGCCTGCAAGCTTGCCTGGCCTTGTCCGCCAACAGGCCTGCTTTCATCCACTAGGATCAGAGCATGTAGCCACACCTTTATTAATCTATTGTTTTCTGTGTGGTCTGTTGAATTTAGACTTCATTTAGGGCATGGATGGCATTGGATTGAGTTGGGGAAGTGTGCTTTTTGGGGGTGGCCTTTCTGATGTTGGTTGTCTTAAAGACATGCTTTTGTTGTATGTGTCTGGTCACTGGCTTGTTGTTGGTGTGCAATGCATGCACCCTGCAGACCTTTTTGGGGCCTGTGAATGTTCGTATTTACATTTTGTTGCATTAAAAAGGCAGAGCGGTGTGCTTTAGCATGCATCCTTTACCTGGCTTTTATAGGCCTTTTGTCAGCTCCTTGTGTTCTGTTCTCCAGGCCCCCGGCTTGTTTGTGATTTGTGAGTGTCCATGTGGTAGTGGCCTTTTTTGGTGTTTGGACTGGGAGTTATTAGTGTCCTGCTTTTGCCATAGGCCTGCATGGTTTTCCTATTGGCTATTTGGCTTACTGCTTCCATCCATCCACTCCCTTTGCCAGCAGCAGCTCCATGGATGCTGAGATGCTCAAATAATTTAATGGCAAATAGGGTCCACCCCACTTCCATTACATTTGTATTTTGGTGGTTATTATTAACTTTCCTATCCTTACTGAGAGTGTAGTGTGTGGCTGTACACAGTAGTATAACATAGCCCTAGTTAAAAAAAAAAGTCATACATGGCTAGACTATCTTTTGTTTGCACTAGTACAGTACTAAGTAACTGAACCACAACAACAAATTCAACATTTCACTGATGTTCTTTTCCTGGCTTATTTGCTTTTAGGTGCACAAAAGACAGAGTAGGAGGTGTCATCAGCATCACCCGGCTACCCGTTGTACTGCCAGCCAGACAGAAGTCCTGCTGTGCATCACGTCCACGTGTGACCAGAACTTGTTGTGCATCTGCATCCTGCCTGACATCTGAAGAAGATGGCCCCAAAGAAAGGTACCAGGTCCAGTACCAAGAAAGTTGCCGGTTAGAAGAAGGAACAGAAAAAGGAAGTGCCATTAACCACGACTGGTGGTGTGCCGGCCAATGTTTTTTTTGGCACCCAAAAAGTTACGCCTGCAGCAGCGTTGTCCTGGAACCAAGCTGGGAGCAGCACAGCAGTCCAACCACACCAACCTAGGCACAAGGGCTTTAGTGTCGTAGAGGTAGCCAGTCTACTAACGAGCAGCGATGTTGAAGAAATGTCATTACCGCAAAGTAGTACACAATCAAGTTCAACGCAGGCGCAAACTCAGCATATCAGTGTGCAGCCGCAACAAGAACAGCAGCAGCCGCCGCAACAAGAACAGCAGCAGCCGCCGCAACAAGAACAGCAACAAGAACAGCAGCAGCCGCCGCAACAAGAACAGCAGCAGCCGCCGCAACAAGAACAGCAGCAGCCGCCGCAACAAGAACAGCAGCAGCCGCCACAACAAGAACAGCAGCGGCCACCACAACAAGAACAGCAGCGGCCGCCGCAGCCCACCATAGTAGTTTTTGCTCCTGACGTAGGGGCATTTCAGGAAATCGAGCTTCCTTCAGACAAAGTGGAGCAAAGTGAAACCACTGTTTCAGAAGATCTATTGTCTTCCAGACCACCAGCAAGGAAAAGGAGGCTTAGTCCATCATCTTCTTCTTCAAGCCCCGCTTCTGATGATCGTGATGCCACTTGGCTCCCAACCAGCTCAGTCTGAGAGTGATATATGCCACAATACAATGCTTCTGAAAAGGAAGGTCCCAGAAAAACTTCGAGTTATGGAGGTAGATGTAGAAGAGGAGGGTGATGATGTTGATGAAGACGAGCCAGTCCTCACGCACATTACTCCCGCCCCAAAGGGATTGGAGACCAACATTCTCACCCTATCCAGGAAGGATGCTACTGAGCGGGATGTAGCACGGATATCACCAACACAGGTTACACCACCACTACCTCCAGCTGCCATATTTTCCAAGGCCCGGCAGGGACCTACATCCAGCTCAACCATCTCAGTAGGTAGTGGTAGTAAAAGTCACAATCTAGGTGCAGAGGGTCACATTTCAAGCACCCCCTCCAGTTCATCTGGTGTTGGAAGTGGCACATCCAGCAGTGCCAGAAAGTTCTCCTCCCCAGTTTGGGACTTCTTTTCTGTTAGCGCCAAGGAGGAGAACATTGCTATATGCTCAATTTGTCGGCAAGGTGTTCGGTGTGGTAAGCTTGGTACAAACTATGGTACCGGAGGACAAGCAAGTCATCTAAGAATACACCA
This sequence comes from Triturus cristatus, assembly GCF_964204655.1. NCBI lineage: Eukaryota > Metazoa > Chordata > Amphibia > Caudata > Salamandridae > Triturus > Triturus cristatus. Next base: position 722,778,389 of record NC_140588.1, read on the forward strand.
CACTATCGTGTGGGATGAGCACCTACTTAAGTTAAAAGAAAGTAGTAAAACTCAACCCATTGAAGTTGGTCAGGATGAATCAGAGAGCGATATTATTGCGGTGGCAGGTGAAGAAGAGGGAGGCATTTCTAGCCTTGCCCCCAGTAGTGCAGTGGTAACGCCCACATCCTCCTCAGTAACATCAGAGTGGCACCGCAGTAAGAGCCATACTCAGAGTCTGGGTGAGACACCAAGGTGACCGGCGAGTACCTCAATGAGGCAATCTGTGTCGTTGAGCCTTAGTGGGTTAATGAAAACAGCACCACTAAGGAAAGTAAGCCAGCCTACCATTGAGAGCATGTTTAGGTTGGAGGGGCAGTTCCAACCCAACATCCCAACGGCACGATTGTACAATGCGAAGCTGGCTAAAATGTTAGCGCTGGACCTTCTTCCTTTTCCATTTGTGGAAGGGGTGGGTTTCCTTGAATTTGTGTCTGCCATCTGCCCGAAATGGAAAGTTCCCAGCCGGTCCTATTTCGCAAGAATTGCTGTTCCGGCACTACATCATGATGTGCTGGAATTGGTTGGACAAGCTTTGCAGCAGAGTGCTGTGCACAATATCCACCTGACAACAGACATGTGAAGCAGTTGCCAAGCCACAGATTACATGTGCATCACTGCACACTGGATCTCTTTTGTGGGGGTTAGAGATAAACTATCTGCACGAGGTGTTGTTGACACAGCTGCGATTTTTGAAGGTACTCGGAAACATGCAACTGTAGCCATGTTCGCCATGGAGAAATCTCATACGGCTGAAAACATTTTACACGAGTTTCGCAGCAAGGTTTTGGAATGGCTGTGGCCCAGAAGGCTTGCTATTGGTTTTGTTGCCACAGACAATGGCAGTAATGTACTTAAGGCCATGGAACTTGGTTCCTATTTCAGGGTTCCGTGTTTGGCGCACTGCATAAACATTATAGTTCAAGACTTTCTGAAAAAAGAACCCATAGTCAGCAATTTACTGGCCATCTGCCGAAGAATATGCACTCATTTCAGCCATTCTTTTAATCTCGGAAGCAGCTGAGGATCATCCAACGTGAACATAGGATGCCAGTCAAGGCCAGGGAGGTGGCAACACGTTGGAACTCAACGTATTACATGCTTGATCGTCTGTATGAGCAGTACAGGTCACTCCATGAATATGTCTGTAACAGAAGAGGGGATGCTACTGTTAAAAGCATGAACCTTAAAATGGAGCAATGGAGCCTAATTAAATGCCTGACTGAGATGCTGTCTCCTTTTGAGGTCTTCACAAGTGAAGTCAGCAAGGAGGACTGTACAATGGGCCAAGCTATCCCATTATTGCAAATGCTAGAGCATGAGCTGAATAATGTGTCTGAATCATACAAAGGTGTAGAGGACAGAAGGCAAGCCCATGACTTAGTGGAGAGCTTAGCTGAAAATGTAAGGATACAAAATAAAATTTTGTCACAAGAACATTACATTGGTGTCACAATTCTGGATCCACGTGCAAAATTAGGACTACTGAAGACATTCCTTGCTTTTTCCGACATTGATGTTGCCCGCTACAAAAGTTGTATAGCTGAAGCAGCCAGTAAGTTGGAAAACGAAGGGCTGCTAATTAAAAGCCCGAAAGATCAACCCACAACAAGTACTGAAGCAGGCCATGCAGAATCAAGTGCAACTTCATCAGCTGAAGGCAGTGCGTTTGGCTCACAATCACAACACTCACCATCACTATCGACTACAGAAACAATAACTGGATCATTAGGCCGAGTACAATCATTATCATTACAGGATTGGTATGTAAAGATGGGCCTTTGTAAGCACAGTGCTGATGCACAGAAAAAACATCACAAAAGCTTGCCAGCAGCAACCCTGAACATTGAGCGGATGGTCCAGGCCTATCTGGACGACCCAACAGAGGTGTACGTTGATCAAAACCCATTGCAGTATTGGTATAGGAAAAGGTCTGAATGGCCACAGCTCAGCAGGCTGGCGATAAGCTATCTGGCTTGCCCTGTCGCAAGTGTCTCTTCCGAACGTGTTTTCAGTGCTGCTGGTTCCATTGTAACATTGAGAAGGACCAGTCTAACTCCAAAAAACGTGGAGAGGTTAACAATGATCAAAATGAATCAGCACTTCATACCACCGAATTGCACAATACATGAATCAACGGAGGAAGATGAGGACAGCGGCTCAGGTGAGGAAGTATTGTGTCAGATGATTACCTACTACTGGCTGAACCCCCAGAGTTTGAGGACGAGCTATACTTCCCTGACAATTAGGCTCGCACTTACTGTCTTCCTCCCTTTTTTCCCCCTTTGTTTATGTGTCTGTCGTTCCGGTTATAAACTTGTGAATCACAACAAATCCATTACCACCGTCTTCTACTCTTCTAATTTAATATACAAGTTTCAGGTGTCTGCTATTTGAAAGTACAGTCCTCCGAATCCAGCTCCTCCGCTCCATCATACTGAATCTCCTGCTCAATTCCATTTCTCTCATGAATGATGATTGGATGATGGTAACAACAAATTCAAACTTTCCTAGTCCTTCCAAAAGAAGTGGAGCATGAATCAGATGACTACTATAGCTATCCTCCTTTCAGAGCCGAGAGAGACTGGCCATTAACTGAAAATAAGAAGGAACAGGTAATGATTGATGGCCATTAACTGAAAATAAGAAGGAACAGGTAATGATTGATGCCATGCATTGGACGCAGAGGTGAATTCAATTTTCCCCTTCTTGCAAATAAGAAATTTGTACTTCTCCTGCAGCTTGGTTATACATTGCTTTTAATTCAATACAGGAAGGGGATTTACTCAATCTGCGCAATGAGTATGATTGACACAACAGCACCGTCCATCGTGATGATGGCAAAATAGACGGCCCGTTAACTTAAGATGAGAAGGAACAGGTAATGATGACAATTAATGGCATGCATTGGACACCTGACTCTGAGCGATTGGTCTTTGTGTTTCCGTTGTTTGTTTGTTGTGCACAAAGTGATGTCAAAGTGATGTCAAAGTGTAGTAGTAATCTATCTTTCTGTACACAATAAAGAATGACTCAAGTCAGTAATATTTATATTTCTACTCTTGTTGTGTTGTGTCATAAAAATGTTACTTATACTGCAGGCCAATCTTCACAGTCAGTCAGTAAAAGTATCAGAGATGATGATGAAGTCAGGAGGACGTTTCATGAGTGGCATAAAACGGAAAAGCCTAAAGGTAAACACGTCAACAACAACCACAGCAGACCCAAATGTCTGTGTAGAAGTTGAATAGAGTGAAGCGGTGGGATGACTGCAGTGCATTGATTTTACTAACTTAAACTGTAAAATGCTATGTTTGGAATGGATAATGTGCTTTGCATTTGTCCAACTCTTTGAGAAAAAAAAAAGGACTCTAAAGTGTTAACGTAGGATGTGCTACTGCTAAGCACTGTGGGCCTGCTCTCTCCTGTTACTGTTGAAGGTCAATGCTGGAAACAGACTAGAGTAGAGATGATGCATACATGCCACCTCGGAAAGTGTTCTTGTTGGACTACACCATAACTTGTGCATTTGTTTCAACTTTGTTTCTCAATATCCCCTTTGGTTTTCCCATCTACAATTACAGGCCGGGCCTTGCCCTATACTTTGGAAAACATTACAATGCATTCTTACCTTACCAATAAATCAACATTTTTTTTCCAGCCGGGCAGTGGTGAGTGGCGAGGCGACACACCCAAGATTGATGGACGAGAGGAGCAAGAGGAATGCCGAGATGCAAATCCAGTCCACATTTTTTACCAGGATAACACAGTAACAGTATCCACTTTAATTTTCTTTTAAATAATTTGATTAATATTTTGTATACAATCTTTACAACAGTGTGTTCTTGGAGTTGTTATTATCATCATTAGGTTTGCTCTGTGTTTACGATTCTTCCCTACCAATATTTAAAATTTCTATTTGCAATCTGTAAAAGTATTAAGGCCGGAACAACAGAACAAGAACTAGACGTGTATATAATCCGGGTCTCATCATCATGCATGCATTGCCCTTTTCTCCCTTAACATATGGATATGGTAGTCTTCAATGATTGTCGTTTGTTTGTCTATGTATGCATACTGTTTTTCTATGTCAAACCTTTCCCAAAAACCCCCTTCCCATCCATTCAACAAACCCTAACCCTCTTCCCCCGGGCTGTGTGACTTATTGTCGAGGTGTAACTAAATTAAATGTACACCAATACTTAATCACACACTTGCTGGGGCGGATGTGGTGAAAGCAACACTACTTCAATTTCAAGGCAGAGCGATGATCTTCTTCTGCTTGGCCACCCACGAGTAGGATATTTCAGAGGTTATTTTTTTTAACAAAGGAACATATACCTCAGCATGAATTGCCGGCATTGATTGGATTTGTTTGTTGTCATTCCTCATATACAGCACTAACTCTTAGGCTGTAGGCCTAGTCAAGTGACTCGACACAACTATAGTTTGGAACTCTGTCTAGTAGGCTATCCTAACCACCATTCTGTTTTTTTGTCAAATATTTGAGCATATTATTGTTGCTCGGTAAGTTCTGTACTGTACTTCATTCAACTACTCCTCTAACAGTCTCTCAAAGGCGATTGACTGTCTCCTTTTCTTTTTTTGCAAATGCTGCCGCCCTGCCAGTGTCTACTACTACTACTATGCTACCACCACCACCACCCCAATCATGGCATGTATGAAAAAGGAAACCATCTTCACCATGCAGCCAGTGCTGTGCCACAGTTGGACATAAACATCAAGCACCGGTAAGAGAGAAGTTTGGGGGAGGCAGAATTAATAATGGACATGTTGTCAATGATTTCATTTTCACACACCAGTACAAAGAATGCATAGACTAGAGGACAGACTGAAAGTACTAGAAGGACCAGTCAATGAGTGAGGTGTGTCGCATCCCTCTGTTTGTGTCTTATACAGTCAGCCAATTATTGAAATCAAACACAGGCTATGGGCGGCCATGCACCAGCAAGGAAACAGTGTGATATAAAACAGTTACCCCACCTACAAAACATTAACAACATTGCATGTAACATAGAAAAATAAATTTAATTTACCCTAACAAAAATAAACTAAACCCACAAAAGCTGACCCACCCCCCTCCCTAACCCCAACCAATGTCCATAGAAGTCCGTAACGCCCAAACAAGTTGCCACCCACCCACCCAAACAAGAATTAAAAAAGGGTCAGAACAGGATGACAGGGACTAAGTGGTGGGGCGGGACTCAAGGAGGACACGCATCTGGTGCATCTCGCCCTCTAAATGGGCGACGCAGCGTCTAAGGGTGCGGCAGTTGCAGCCACAGTGGGGGGGGCACCGCAGATGGCACGGTGGCGGCGGGCAGCCGCCAGACGGTGGCGCCGTACCGCTGGAGGGCGGTGGCTGGGGCCCGGGCCACTGGAAGAGGCTTCAACAATTGCAGCCGCAGTCTCCTCCTCCTCCTCGGCTAAGACCACCAGCCGCCGGTATTCTCGCTGGATTGCCTCCAGCTTCTGGCGCCGTGCCTTGGCGGCCAACTCCTTCCGATTTTGTTTCGGAGTAGCTGTGTATCAAAAAGGAAAAAACAAAACAATTGTAAAATATAATCTTAGAAAAACAGTAGGACAAGGTAATTATTTATACACATAGTGGCATGGTAGAGTAGCACTATAAAATAAAGCACAGTAGTACATAACATTTTAAATGGCGCCCGTCCTTCTTCCTTCCACCCGTCTTTCACTTTTTAGTTGAACAGTGCACCAGGTGCTCTTCTCCATAAAACTTTCAAAGCGGAGTTGAAATCAGATAGATGAGGCCATTGGTTACTCAATACTCCCGCTCCTATGCCAATTAAAGGGAATTCTAGTCTTCTAGTTCACTCTTCAAACGTCCCCAACAACTCATACTTACTTACGACATCGGATAGCGGGCGGACTTTGTCCGCCCGCCATCCTCATGCTAAAAAGGGTGGGGGTCCCGTTGGGACAATTAATTAGGATGATGCGCCCGGCACAGTGGCGGGCGCATCCTGTTTTTTTTTACATTCTGGTTGGCTTTGCTGAAAGCAATGCTAAAATGTTGTGCTGCTTTTACAAGCACAACATGATGGGCCCCGCATGGAGCCTGTCACGTTTTGCTTTGAAAGGCGGGGGGGTACCATAGCATAGGTAGGTACCCTCCATGGGGGCACCCAAGCATACTCTGCAATGTCTGCATGCCTTTCCGTGGCGGACGGCAATGCCGCCACGCAAAGGCATTCCAAAGTGCAGATTATATGGCTGGCAGTGTGTTCAGAGAGACACCACCGGCATATTGAACCCTTTTCCGCCTGGTCGACATGTGGGGGGGTCTGAATATTTTCTACAGGGATGGCGGGAGGTTTGCCCCAGCGGTGTCGGCAGTGAATTCCAGCCGGCTCGGCAGGGGCAATACGCCCACCATCCTAATGGGGCCCTAAGTCACAACTGTACAGTATACATATACATACAGTACACCCTTGCAGTGAGTGTACTGTCAAGTTCAACAATAGTTAAGGATTATGAATCTAACTTACCACCGCCTGCCACTGGTGCTGCCACTCCACCTACCGCTCCATTGTCGGTATCGGCAGCAACTGCCGCATCCTCGCCCTCCGCGTCGCCTTGTTCGCTGGCCCCGGCAATGGTGGTCGGTAGTGCGCCTAGAAAACATTACACATTTATTAGGCGTCATATACACCTCCCCCCTATTGATCAGTAGCAAGGTTGAAAAATGAGTTAACACTAACATACATCACTAGTACAAATCAGGTAGTAGTAGAGTAGACACTAATAGTTATATATGATCATTGTAGCCTTTGCTTAATTAGCCCTAGCCATGCTTCCATTTTACCTTTGTGTCTTTTATTTTTGCACATGTGACGTTACCTTGCAGCTTCTTAAGACACCTTTGAGCCCACATGACCTGCCTCACACTGCTACTGTCTAGTCTACGGGCTGCGTACAAGCGGTCAACAAACATGAACAAGCCACTTTTTTTGGAAGTACTGGTGTACTACTGTTACTGTTAGTCCATATTGCTTATCCATAAATGCTACACTTTTTGGCACGGCTGAGAAATACTTGCAAGTTGCAATATACTAACGCACGCCATTTCATTTCTCGCATTAGACGCAAGATTCTCTTCTACGAACCAGAGCTTCTGAATGATGCAACAACTACCAGTACTAGGTTCTTCTAAGGTGAGGGGTCCCTTCACTCACTTCTTCATTTATAAATTTATATAAACTAAATTCCTAGGGGATGGTGGTGCTGCCTTCCACCACTGTTCAGTTATCATGATTTAATTCCCAACTGTATAAGTGTAACAATGTATATTGTTTTAATGTTATTGATTTTCCGGTTGGTGCTGCATTTATAAGAAAACAGTGTACAGACCTTCTCAAATTGAAATAAACATTTTGAACTTACATAGACTTGGTGGTATTTGGTGTGGACTAACTTACACGAGTGAGCAAATTAAAGTAAGGGTGTGCATGTGAATTGCTTCCACGACTGAGAGGTTGGGTGTGTTATGTTCTGGGTTGTCTACTTGTTGGGTATCTTGGGGTGAGGGTTCCGAGACCTAATAGTTATGACAAGACAGTACTATTGTCAAGCAGTGGAATTGTGGTGGGTGCGGAATTTCTGATTGAGGTGTCCAAGGAAGGTCCAACCTACCATCACCAACATTCTATTTTCTGGTGCAAATGTCTGTGTATGTGCAAGATCCCTACAACAGTAGTATGTCCTATAGGGTATCATATCAAAATAGTAATAAATCTGGTAGGGCTGTTGTTGCTGTGAATTTTCAAAGCCTCAAGATCAATAAGAGTAAAAGTAGTAGAAGACGACGACCCAACGGATTGGACTCAATGGCTTGAGCTACTGGTGAATATGAGTTTTATATTACAACCTTTCACAAAGAGTGGCACTGGCCAACTGGGCAAGACTAGCTACTACTGTAGAGACAGACTGATAGTATGTAGTAGTAGTAGTACTCAGAGTCATCATAGCGGAGGCAGGGATAAGATTTTTGAAACCGTACAGATCGAAGGATAATTGGTGGTAAAAAAATAGCATTTGGAAACAAACAATAGTTCGGGAAAAATATGGGGCAGTAAAAGTTATGGAATAAGAAATATTATTAACCCCTTCAGTGCCCATGACGAGATGGTCTCGTCATGGGCCGCGGTTGCGCTGTGACCATGACGAGACCATCTCGTCATGAACCCCACCCGCTAATAGAAAGCCCGGCACAGGGCGGGGAAAGGGCGGGGCACGCAAGAGGTTAAAAACAAGAAGACTAACTGGGGCCAGCAGAGGAGCCCTCAGGGGTGTCCTCCTGGTGGTGTTCTTCTGAGTGTCCCACCGACTGCCCAGTCCCTGTCGGTCTGCCCCTGGGTGCTGATGAACAGGAAAGATATAAGAAAGAGACAAACATTGATGGATGGTGTCAAACAAATACAATATTTTTCAACAACGGTCAAAAAACACTTATGTAAACAACAATTGCAATAACTAAATTGACCGATCTCATCTGGTCAACAAGTAATATCGGGGGATTCGCAGTTCGACTACTTAAGTTACTAATTATCAACAGTAATCCAGTCTTCCATTCTGATTCCAGAATACTAAGTTACAACTAAGCCTAAGTACAACGTACCACCCAACCTAGCCCACCTATTCCAGGCATGCCAATTGTACATTAAGTATGCATTTCCACTGTATTCCTCAACAATGCATATGGTCAAATCATGGAGGACACATGAACATGACTACATTTTTTGTATACACCAAATTTGGGTTTGATTGATTAATGCTGATCTGCTAGTGCTAAGTAACTGCTAAGCCTACCACCACTCATTGAACAAACTAGAAAAGGTTCTAATAAAGACTGCCGTACTAGCAGCACGTCACGTAACTGAGTGAGGGGGCATCACGCATACCACTAACAAATTAGAAGCTCATACAAAGTACCTAAACCTAAGTATCAATCCGCCCCTATCTATTAGTGACAGGACAAAGTAAGGAGTGGACTAGAGTCACTGTAGCATTACGTAACTTAATTTCTCTAAAATAAACTCGTAAAGAATCACGCTAAGCAAGCGCAAACGCAAAGCTGCAAACAAGTAAGATTAGTAGTAGCGCAGAAGAGCACCTGTGTCAAAAAAAATCACAGACTTTTAAACGTAATTAACCTGGAATGTAAGCAGCAACATTCTAGCTGGTTGGAAGAAAAAAAAGATATTCGCAATATATAACACAGAGCAGAAGAACAGACACAAAGTAGTAATAATTAAATAGGTACTCACCAAGCCCCGGGACCTCCACTCCCAGCAGGTCCAGCAGGTCCTGCTCACGGTCCAAGATGTCGGACCACCAGTGCGTCAGCTGCGCCTGGGTGCGCCGGACACCAGAGAAGCGTGACACTGCCCGGCGCACCTTCCCCCACCGCTGCCGACGCTCCCGGAGGCCGTACCGGGACCCAGGCCTGCCACCTGCTGCCAGGGTTGAGGGGAGGTGGCGCTGCACAAAGAAAATGAGTGCGGCCAACTCCACCTCCCCAAATAAGGCCCGTGCCTGCACCCCTTGTGGGCGCCGCCTTCCGCAAGGAAGGCGGTCGCGGCTCTGGCTGCGCCGGCGAACAGCCCTACCCTTGGACATGGTTCTGGGGACGGGGCGGGAAAGAAAAGGTAAAATAAATAAAGGAGTAAAGGAAATAAATAGCAGGCAATAGAAAGAGAAAAAGTAGCTAAAAAACAAAAAAAAAGTAGACAAAAATCAAAAATATAGAAGCAGGAAAATAGTTAGAGAAATAATAAGTAATAAAGATCCCAAAAAAGTGGCTATAAACAAAGGATTGAAAAGATTTTGGGAGGATTCAAAATCAGGCCCCAGAACCATGGAATAGAGTGAAAAACAAGATGGTCGTGCCCATTGCGACCACGTGCGCAAGTTCGCGTGATATTTTCTCCCCGAGCAAGCAAAAAGCAACGCGATCAAGTAAAAGCGGTTGCGAACAGGAAATATCGACTGCGAACGGGCGCGAACATGCATTGCACGACCCGGAACAGGAAGTGAGCATCGCGAGAGGGCGGGACAAGTGAAAACAAGATGGCCGCGCCCGTGAGCAACCGCATGGGTAAGTTGGCGACCCGCGATAACGCAAAAAATACCGCAAACAGGCGGGAAAAAACTTCTGCGTCTTCGCAATATTTCCGGCGTGTTTGCGGAGATTTTCAGCATTTTCGCGATAATTTGCGAAAGTTAATTTCGCAAATTCCGCCCACCCCTAGCAAGAACATCTTCGCGTAGCTTTGCGTAGCTCAACTACGCGATCTACGCCCAGGGTTAATTATTTGTTGGTATCCCTTGATGTTTGTGCTTTATACACAAGAATCAATCATATTGATGGTATGAATGCAGTGAAGTTCTTTTTAGGAAGTAGACCCATGGAGCTTTACCAACATGGTAAAATGATTTTAGAAATGATATCGCTATGTCTCTATAATAACTATTTCCTATTTATTAAGGACACATATCGTCAAATAAGGGGAGTCGCCATGGGGGCTTGCTTCTCCCCTAGCTACGTGTGTTTACACGTGGGCTGGTGGGAGGAGCAGGTCCTCAGGGTGAAATATAAAGACGTATGGGATGAGCGCATCATAGGATGGATGCGCTTCATCGACGACATATTCTTTATTTGGAAAGGACCTGAGACCATGGCTAGAGCTTTTATTGAGACATTAAATATTAATGATCTCAATCTTCAATTTACTGCAGTAATTAATGACAAATCTATAGACTTTCTGGATGTACATCTGTATTGAAGACAGTGGCATAAAGACAACACTGCACAGAAAGAGTACAGCCGGAAACTCGACGCGATATGCGTCGAGTTTTCACCCCACCCACTTGATAAAAAGTAGAATGAAATCCCGGGCGGATTTGTTAATACACACGAACACCCCAGGTAATAAGAGAAAATGCAATTTCTCCACTGAAGAAGAAGATAATACCAAAATGAGATTCATAACGACATACAGTAGCCAACACAAGAAAATTAGGACCATTATAAATAAACATTGTCCCATGGTACAAACTGACATGGTGTTGAATCAGTTATTCCCGACCCCTCCAGCTTTGACTTTTAGGAAGCCCAAATCCATGCATAATGCCATAGTCAAGCCCAGTCCAGAGTTAGCAACTAATGTCATCCAGTCCAATTCAATGTGGCTAGCACCACGCAATGCCTTCATTAAGTGTAACACATACAGAGCATGTAAGTTCGGAGCCAATACCTCGCAATACACTACTGTATATGGCACCACTTCGAATAAAATCAACGCCAGGTACAAACGCCGCACTGATTTTGCTGTTTACGTATTGAGCTGCACATGCGGACTACAATGCATGGGCAGCACCAAGTTACTGGTACATATACTTATTTTGCAGCACCTAACTGCTAACTCAGACATGACATACCCAGTGGCTAGACATTTTAAGGCAGTACACAAGAACAAATTGGAAGATCTCAAAGGCTTTGTCATAGCTTCAGTCCCACCAATGAGAAGGGGAGGCAATAGGGAAAAAGTCCTAAGACAATTGGAGGCGAGATTCATACTTGAATTAGACACTCGCACTCCCAATGGACTTAACAATGGGGAAGAACTATACAACTTTTTATGAGAGGTCTTTTAGAATTCTGTGGATTTTTATGAATATTTATATTACATCTTTTATGGTTATCTATGAAATCAATATAATATGATTTTAATAACTTATTACCATATGTAATCTATATTTATAAAATGTTTATTTATTTACACAAATCTTTTTAAGATATTGTCTTGTACCGTGTTATACTCATTATGGTCCTCTTAGTATTTTATCCTGTCAGAGTGGAAAAACAGAATCTATATCAGTTAAAACACAGGAATATGCAATACGACAATTCGTCGTCCTCAGAGTACAACCCCATATTCCCAATCAAAATAGTCTTGACTATAAGGAATATATCCTACTAACATATATGTTATTTGGCAGTAGACGGTATCATCTGCCACAATTCCAGTATGTCCTTCAATTCTAAATTGTACCTTTAGAAAAATATATTATTTTGATTTCAAACTGCACACTCTAGTTTATTTGATTGTGGTAATTTTTTTTTATATACACAATATCCTTTAAAATGCACGTTGAAGCACTTCATATATTCTCTTACGGTGCCCCCGCACAAATCAACAGCTACCATTGCATATGTATAGTAGGCCTCCACAACAAGATGTATCAAATTAATGTCATACATATTTCTATGAGCTAAAAGCAAATTACAAAGGGAGCTTGAACAGATATAACAGTTCGGTATGTTACTAAGACATAAAATAGCAATTATGACAATATAAGATAATTTTTGAAAACATAGTCTTAGAACCACCGTACTCGTCATAAAGCATTCCCTCAGATTAAGAGTTGTCATATATATTGAATGACAATAATGTTGTGTTGGAAACAATGACATGTTTGCACTTTGCACTTTATATTGTCAAATGGGATTGATCCCAGGAAGTCCATATATATTCAATCAATTATTTTGCTATTTGCACAGGATTAATTATGTTTTTGTGGTTTAGCCTATCATTGGGTATTTATACCAAAATTGTGACATAGCGATGTTTAATCATGTATATTGCACTTTAAAATGATATTTAGGATTGACCCAGTATCTATAAGTGTAGATTTTTGCTGTCTGGTGTTTGACAATATATTTGTACCGAGTATAAAATGAGAAATTACATGAAGTATTTCTTCGTGGTTCACTAATCATGTGACACAATGTGTGGAAAAAAAGTGTTGCAAAAACAAAGGGAGACCAGAGTCTCATCTAAGCCTGGGCAAAGCACCACGCTACGCTGGCGTAGTTTGCGAAGTTTGCGCTACTTCGCACTACGCGAATTGCACGTAGCAGTGCAAACACGCGTAGCGTAGAGTTGCGTAGTGCAGCGGTCATTTTTTGCTTGCTCGCGGTCCTCAACGTCAAGTTGGCGACCGCGAGCAAGCAAAATGACATCCCGGCGAGACTTTTTCCCGACGAGATTCTCAACGCAGGGAGGTCAGGTTTCTCATTGCGAGTGGTCGCTTAAGCTCGCGACCGCACACGATGAGATACTACCAGTCCGCGTTGAGAAAGCTGCACCTAAAGTAAAAATCCACTTGAGCTGCAGAAAACTACAGCTCACACTGTGCAAGATGCCGTTTTCAATGATTGCATAGTGCTGGTTGCTTGTCTGCACTGTGCGATCATTGAAAACGACATCTTGCACAGTGCGAACAGGGTACTACACAGTTCGAGAAGTGCTACGCGTAGCTCGCGTAGTGCAATGTGCACTTTGCGTAGCTACGCGTAGCGCTACTTCGCGAACTACTCCCAGGGTTAGTCTCAGCATGTGAACAAGCCCACTTGTTGGGCGAAACGCGTCATCCACCATGCCGAAGCAGCAGCTTAAAGACTAAAGGAAAAGGAAAGAGCTACGCACTTACCTGGTGTCTGTGTCCCGTTTGTTCGACTCTGGAATGAGTCTTGAGATTCCTGGTGTGACATTTATATATATATATATATATATATATATATAGACCCAACTTTGCTCAGCAATTGAGGCCGCGCACACTGCAGGTAAGGAACATCCTTTATTGAAAACAAACAGGCAGCTTCCGATCTCGTCGTTACATCCCTCGCCTGACGCGTTTCAGAGTCTTTTACTCCTTCCTCAGAGGCAGTCATTCGCATTCGTTACGTTCCGTGCACTACTGACAGTTCCCTGCGTGCTTTAAATACCTTTAATTGGTCTCCGGTGTGTCATTGGTCTTCAGATGCACGCCGGTTCTCGTAGTTCAATTCTGCACCGTTTGAAACCCTCCAGTGGGTCCGATTGCGCTGATTGCGTCGTTACATCCCTCTACGGAGGGATGTAAATATATATATATATATATATATATATATATATATTTATATATATATATATATATATATATATATATTGAACACAGATTCTTCTGAGATCAATGTAAGTCTAACATTCAAAAACAGAATCAGATGATAGGTCTTCTTATTCATTCGTTTTTATTCTTGTTCCGTCAGAAGTCAAAGTTCACAAAATAACACACAAAGTGCCAACACGTGTTTCGCGCCAACTGCGCTTCTTCAGGGTTGTCACATAAACAGAAAATAGTATACTTTAGAACTCATAAGGACATACTTTTTCATTTACAAACTACAGACATTTTGAAAAAAATCAATATTCAAATAAAGAGGAACTCCATCTTTGTATTATTCATATATACATACTTGTTTGTATACAAATTACACATACATTGTATAGATCAATATATTCAAATTAAATTAAAGAGGAACTCCATCATTATACATTTTAACAGTACCCCGTAACTCAATACAGAAAGGAGTTGGAAAAAGGAGTGAAAAGAGAAAGAAAGAGAAAAGTGATAATTGGGTAATTCAGTAATTCGGGGGATTCATGGAGGACTGGCCTAAGCTCAAAATTTTGTAAATGTGAGTATTTAATAGCTATGTGATCTAATAATCGGTTTAATGTACGAAAAAAATGTGTACCTTTTGATTCCTTATGTAATCTCTGTTAGAGGGGCTCCAATGTTGTTCCAAATTATATCAGGCTTCCTATTTTAAAACCAGTTCCTAAGGGATAAATCTATTATTTAGTATAATGTTCAATGACTTGTCTGATTAGACCCACGTTTATTTATACCAAACTAAAATAAAATAATCTCACCTTATTTATGTTCAAATTCCACTAATCAATATTAGTCAATTAGAATCCGGTCAAATTGAAGATTTATATATTTAGCGCTCCATGATAAGATCTAAAAAACAATAATTTAGAGCAAACTTTTAGATCACCCTGGACTTGCAAATATAATTCCAAATAAAACAATACCTAGCATCTAAAATTGGGATTCGAACTCCTAACGCTGTAAACACATGAGTATACATCTTCTGACCAGGTGAGCTATCATGTTATTTGTAAACAAGATGTGTAATTAGAAGGATAGGTTATTTGAATTTATTACCCTGGACTTGCAGATATAATTCCTGTGTTACAAAAGTAATACCAAGCTGTCTACTGGGTTCCACTCTACTATCAATGTTCACTACAGACCATCTATGCACAATTAATACGGCGTTATGAGTGCAGTGTTCATCTACATAGAACAACACTGCAAATAATGAAGATAGTACTGAAAGTAGATCACCACAGGTCAAATACCTTTCTATTTACTATCAGATAAGTTCTGAGAGTAGCAAGCAAAAGTACAGCTTCATCTAAGCAAGCAATATTTAAATCCCCACAGTTAGACTCAAATGCGGGTACGCATGGATTCCTTCTTACCGCTCAATCGATTAGCATCCAGAACTCGATCCGTCTGTTCAGCAAGTGAACCAAACGGTGTTACCCAACTTCTATTTATACTCCTCCTCTAATTGGTAGATAGGAAAAACGGCGAGAAAATATTTAAAGTGCCACCTCACTTCAATACATTATCAGGATTGCCGGTAAATACGAAAAATAATTTTGATTGTAAAACATTAATCAGTCGAATCCATATATGCCTTGTTTTTATCAATACAAAATAAATGGTAACATAATATTTTTGAGAAAAATAAAATTAAATTAAATCAATACCTAGCATCTAAAATTGGGATTCGAACTCCTAACACTGTAAAGACATGAGTATACATCTTCTGACCAGGTGAGCTATCATATTATTTGTAAACAAGATGTGTAATTAGAAGGATAGGTTATTTGAATTTATTACCAATATTTGTTACTCGATGATTAGAGTAAGAAATGCACATGGTGGCTACACAATCTATATATTTTAAATGTAAAGAATAAGGATATCTATTCCCAATTTGTACCATTATATCAACACTCGATCCATCTATATGTTTATTTGTAAATAAAAAGTATATCAAAAGTCTATGTTTTTTTGACTCTTCGAGGTGGACTCGAACCCCCGTATTGCTAGATGCGATAGTATGGGGTTTTAGTTAAGTGAGCTATCTCATAGGTTGACTTCATATTAAAATGATAACATATTAAACGTTAGATCATACAACACAATTCTTGGAAAGAAGTAAAAAAGTAAAAGAAGTAAAAGAAGTAAAAGACCGGGTTATAATTCCAATATAATAAAGTTTTGAGATCACCATCAAAGAGGAATACCTCAATATTGTTCATTCATCTAACACATTAATTATTGATGCACAAGAGGTAAGGGATCAATAAACAGTTTATAAATCAAAATCAAAAAAGTTATATGTGAAAAAGATTTAATCACGGGACATTTAAAGTCCATATTATATCAGAAGGGTATAAATCTCTCTATCAATGTTAAGACCAAACTTAACCACTTGTAGTTTATTAATCCAAAAAGTTTCCCTGGATCTCAGTTTCGCTTCTAAATCACCTCCTCTCCGATCAATAGTGACTTGCTCAATTCCCATTAACTCAATATTGTTCAGTTCATTTCGTCTATGCTTTTCTTTAAAATGAACTGCCATCGGATATTTTGGGTCACAATTTTTTATTGCTCTCAAATGTTCAATCCATCTTGTTTTAAGCTTTCTCGTTGACTAACCTACATATATCTTTTTACATACACAAGTCATAACATATACGCAATAGCTTGTATTGCAATTAATAAAGGATTTGATTTTATACGTTTTTTTGTTAGTAAAGTCATTGAAGGTTGTCTTTTTATTTATGACATGTTTACAACAGATACACTGACTGCATCTGTATGAACCTGGTGTTGGTTGACTAATTCGTGACCATTGATCATGATCAGTGTTTTGTACAGTATATGATCTCGTATCACTTGGACTAAGAATGCTCCTTAGTGTGGGGGCTTTTTTATACACCATATTAGGTTTGACCCCCAAAAAATCAGCGATATCTTTATCGATCGTTAGTACTTACCAATGTTTACAGAGTGATCTAAATACTCTATTGTTGCCATCACTATAAGTCGTGATATACCTGATCACTTCTTTCTTGTCCATTTCTAGTCTAGGTCTGTCATATAGTAATGTGTCTCTTTTTACTTTACCTGCTTTGTTTCTAGCTCGATCTACAATCTTTTTCTCATATCCTCTTTTGAGGAATCTTTCAGTAATATCTTTACTGATGTTCAGATATTCTCTCTCATTGCTACAGTTTCTTTTGGCTCTTAAAAATTCCCCATACGGAATATTATCAATCTACCTTTTGAGATGTCCTGACCTGGCATGTAAAATAGAGTTTGTAGATGTGGGTTTCCGATAGAGTCTCGACTCTAAATGTCCCTTACTGACATACATTTCAACGTCTAAAAAGACTATTTTTTCCGTACTATACTCAAGAGTGACAGTTATATTGTGATTGTTGGTATTCAAATGACTATGAAAGAGTTTCAATTTATCTTCACTCCCGTTTCAAATCATAAAAATATCATCTATGAATCTGCCCCAATAGACAATGTTGTCATCAAAAGTATTACTGGATTTCCAAGCATGCTCCCTTTCATAGTGACACATAAAAAGGTTCGCATATGATGGTGCAAACTTAGCACCCATAGCGGTCCCGGCTTTCTGATGGTATAAGTCATCTCTATAGTAGAAGAAGTTATTTGATAGAACTAGATTAAAAAAATCTAAGATCATGTTAGAATGTTGTAAATAACTGGCAGATTTCGTCTATAGAAAATATTTACCTGCTTCAATTCCTTTTTCATGTTTAATGCTTGTGTACAGACTATTAACGTCCATAGTCACAAGAATGTATCCCTTCTCCCAGTCAATATTCTCCACTTGACGCAAAAAATCTTTGGTGTCTTTGATATAAGACACCAACGTTTTTACAAATGGCATCAAAAACATATCGATGTATTCCGATATGTGCTCAGTCATGCTACCAATACCCGACGTTATGGGTCGTCCTGGTGGCGTTTTTCCTCCTTTATGTATTTTAGGCAGAAAGTAGATAATCGGTGTCTTAGCTTTATCCACTAACAAATAGTTAAATTCATCTCTATCTATAAGTTGTTTATCTAGATAGGTACTAAGTGTATTTTTAATAGTCTCTCTTGCTTTAGTAATTTGTACTGGATCTGCTTTCCCATAGCTTTTACAATCTCTAAGTTGTTTTAAAGCTTCCTTGTGATAGTCATTATGGTCCAGAATCACCACGTTCCCACCTTTATCAGCCTGCCTTACAATAATACTTTTATCATTACACAGGGTTTGCAATGCTTTAAATTCATCTTTATTCAAATTACATTTGCTATTGCTGTACACTTCCTTATCAAAGTCCTTCATGACAAGATTGGTAAAGATATCAATGACATTCTCTCCTTTTGTAGGAGGTACAAACTTAGATTTTGATTTCAGATTACTGGGTATACTACAGTCTGTTGTTATATTCAAATCTGATGCAATATCCTCAATATCATAATTCATCTCATCATCCAAATTAACTAGACAACCAATGTCATTAAGTTCTCTAATTGACATCTTGCTAATAGTGTTCTCAATACAAATGGTTCGCTTAGGATCAGGTTTGTCATGAAAATATTTCTTCAGTTTCAAAGTTCTAGCAAATCTATTCACATCTACTTTTGCTTGTAAATCATCCCATTTGTGCGTTGGTGCAAAGCTCAAACCTTTGTTAAGAACACTAATTTCATTTTCGGTGAGAATTTTGTGTGATAAATTAACAATAAGATTTTCTACTTTCTCATTACAGTTTCTCTCTGTAATTGAGACCTGGTTCTTACTCCATCTTTGTTTCTCTCTTCTACGGAAGGTTCTATTACCCCTCCTTTCTTACCTCTCCTTCTCTTAATTACTGTTCTCGATCCCTGCCCCCTGTTTGAAATTGTACTCTCCGAATTCTCTTGAGTTCCTTTAAAAAAGACGAAGATCTGGACCCTGCTCCTACGTCCTCTCTAGTCGATTTTTCTAAGTCTGATTCACTACTGCTAAGACCAGTACTGGAAGTATCCCCTAATGTTGTAATTCGGGTTCTGTCTTTAGACAGGCTTTTATCCCTTCGTTCATCGCTCCGAATAGACCCATCGAATTTCCTAGCATATGTATATACTCTCCCGTACTTGTAATCCCTTTCATCTCTAGCAAATTTAATTCTCTTTTTTTCTTGTAATTCCACTTGATAGGAGTCCATTATTTTATCTAGAATGTCTTAGAATTAATATTTTTCCAGCTATAGAAGACTTAGATGAACCAAAGGCTGAGAAATGGGAGGAAAGACTAAAAGCAACATCTAAGGATCTTATGATTATGCTCATTGAATTTGCAGAAGATGAGAGAAAGAAACTATTAGTTGAAATAGAGAACATTAAGAAAGAAATAGAGAGTTTAAATTGTCCAGAGAATACTCTTAAAAATTATGACATTCTAGATAAAATAATGGACTCCTATCAAGTGGAATTACAAGAAAAAAAGAGAATTAAATTTGCTAGAGATGAAAGGGATTACAAGTACGGGAGAGTATATACATATGCTAGGAAATTCGATGGGTCTATTCGGAGCGATGAACGAAGGGATAAAAGCCTGTCTAAAGACAGAACCCGAATTACAACATTAGGGGATACTTCCAGTACTGGTCTTAGCAGTAGTCAATCAGACTTAGAAAAATCGACTAGAGAGGACGTAGGAGCAGGGTCCAGATCTTCGTCTTTTTTAAAGGAACTCAAGAGAATTCGGAGAGTACAATTTCAAACAGGGGGCAGGGATCGAGAACAGGAATTAAGAGAAGGAGAGGTAAGAAAGGAGGGGGTAATAGAACCTTCCGTAGAAGAGAGAAACAAAGATGGAGTAAGAACCAGGTCTCAATTACAGAGAGAAACTGTAATGAGAAAGTAGAAAATCTTATTGTTAATTTATCACACAAAATTCTCACCGAAAATGAAATTAGTGTTCTTAACAAAGGTTTGAGCTTTGCACCAACGCACAAATGGGATGATTTACAAGCAAAAGTAGATGTGAATAGATTTGCTAGAACTTTGAAACTGAAGAAATATTTTCATGACAAACCTGATCCTAAGCGAACCATTTCTGCTCAAAGCTCACCTGTTCCCTTAATTTTAACCTTCCTCCTTCTGAAACTTGCCGTCCCCCCCTCTCAGCCGCCCAACCCACGGAGGTAGGGATCTTTAGCGCTGGGATACCTCAGGGTGACTACGCGCTCTATAAAAAAATGTAATAATAATAATAATAATTTGTATTGAGAACACTATTAGCAAGATATCAATTAGAGAACTTAATGACATTGGTTGTCTAGTTAATTTGGATGATGAGACGAATTATGATATTGAGGATATTGCATCAGATTTGAATATAACAACAGACTGTAGTATACCCAGTAATCTGAAATCAAAATCTAAGTTTGTACCTCCTACAAAAGGAGAGAATGTCATTGATATCTTTACAAATCTTGTCATGAAGGACTTTGATAAGGAAGTGTACAGCAATAGCAAATGTAATTTGAATAAAGATGAATTTAAAGCATTGCAAACCCTGTGTAATGATAAAAGTATTATTTTAAGGCAGGCTGATAAAGGTGGGAACGTGGTGATTCTGGACCATAATGACTATCACAAGGAAGCTTTAAAACAACTTAGAGATTGTAAAAGCTATGGGAAAGCAGATCCAGTACAAATTACTAAAGCAAGAGAGACTATTAAAAATACACTTAGTACCTATCTAGATAAACAACTTATAGATAGAGATGAATTTAACTATTTGTTAGTGGATAAAGCTAAGACACCGATTATCTACTTTCTGCCTAAAATACATAAAGGAGGAAAAACGCCACCAGGACGACCCATAATATCGGGTATTGGTAGCATGACTGAGCACATATCGGAATACATCGATATGTTTTTGATGCCATTTGTAAAAACTTTGGTGTCTTATATCAAAGACACCAAAGATTTTTTGCGTCAAGTGGAGAATATTGACTGGGAGAAGGGATACATTCTTGTGACTATGGACGTTAATAGTCTGTACACAAGCATTAAACATGAAAAAGGAATTGAAGCGGTTAAATATTTTCTATACACGAAATCTGCCAGTTATTTACAACATTCTAACATGATCTTAGATTTTTTTAATCTAGTTCTATCAAATAACTTCTTCTACTATAGAGATGACTTATACCATCAGAAAGCCGGGACCGCTATGGGTGCTAAGTTTGCACCATCATATGCAAACCTTTTTATGGGTCACTATGAAAGGGAGCATGCTTGGAAATCCAGTAATACTTTTGATGACAACATTGTCTATTGGGGCAGATTCATAGACGATATTTTTATGATTTGGAACGGGAGTGAAGATAAATGGAAACTCTTTCATAGTCATTTGAATACCAACAATCACAATATAACTGTCACTCTTGAGTATAGTACGGAAAAAATAGTCTTTTTAGACGTTGAAATGTATGTCAGTAAGGGACATTTAGAGTCGAGACTCTATCGGAAACCCACATCTACAAACTCTATTTTACATGCCAGGTCAGGACATCTCAAAAGGCAGATTGATAATATTCCGTATGGGGAATTTTTAAGAGCCAAAAGAAACTGTAGCAATGAGAGAGAATATCTGAACATCAGTAAAGATATTACTGAAAGATTCCTCAAAAGAGGATATGAGAAAAAGATTGTAGATCGAGCTAGAAACAAAGCAGGTAAAGTAAAAAGAGACACATTACTATATGACAGACCTAGACAAGAAATGGACAAGAAAGAAGTGATCAGGTATATCACGACTTATAGTGATGGCAACAATAGAGTATTTAGATCACTCTGTAAACATTGGGAAGTACTAACGATCGATAAAGATATCGCTGATTTTTTGGGGGTCAAACCTAATATGGTGTATAAAAAAGCCCCCACACTAAGGAGCATTCTTAGTCCAAGTGATACGAGATCATATCCTGTACAAAACACTGATCATGATCAATGGTCACAAATTAGTCAACCAACACCAGGTTCATACAGATGCAGTCAGTGTATCTGTTGTAAACATGTCATAAATAAAAAGACAACCTTCAATGACTTTACTAACAAAAAAACATATAAAATCAAATCCTTTATTAATTGCAATACAAGCTATTGCGTATATGTTATGACTTGTGTATGTAAAAAGATATATGTAGGTTCGTCAACGAGAAAGCTTAAAACAAGACGGATGGAACATTTGAGAGCAATAAAAAATTGTGACCCAAAATATCCGATGGCAGTTCATTTTAAAGAAAAGCATAGACGAAATGAACTGAACAATATTGAGTTAATGGGAATTGAGCAAGTCACTATTGATCGGAGAGGAGGTGATTTAGAAGCGAAACTGAGATCCAGGGAAACTTTTTGGATTAATAAACTACAAGCGGTTAAGTTTGGTCTTAACATTGATAGAGAGATTTATACCCTTCTGATATAATATGGACTTTAAATGTCCCGTGATTAAATCTTTTTCACATATAACTTTTTTGATTTTGATTTATAAACTGTTTATTGATCCCTTACCTCTTGTGCATCAATAATTATTGTGTTAGATGAATGAACAATATTGAGGTATTCCTCTTTGATGGTGATCTCAAAACTTTATTATATTGGAATTATAACCCGGTCTTTTACTTCTTTTACTTCTTTTACTTTTTTACTTCTTTCCAAGAATTGTGTTGTATAATCTAACGTTTAATATGTTATCATTTTAATATGAAGTCAACCTATGAGATAGCTCACTTAACTAAAACCCCATACTATCGCATCTAGCAATACGGGGGTTCGAGTCCACCTCGAAGAGTCAAAAAGACATAGACTTTTGATATACTTTTTATTTACAAATAAACATATAGATGGATCGAGTGTTGATATAATGGTACAAATTGGGAATAGATATCCTTATTCTTTACATTTAAAATATATAGATTGTGTAGCCACCATGTGCATTTCTTACTCTAATCATCGAGTAACAAATATTGGTAATAAATTCAAATAACCTATCCTTCTAATTACACATCTTGTTTACAAATAATATGATAGCTCACCTGGTCAGAAGATGTATACTCATGTGTTTACAGCGTTAGGAGTTCGAATCCCAATTTTAGATGCTAGGTATTGTTTTATTTTATTTTATTTTTCTCAAAAATATTATGTTACCATTTATTTTGTATTGATAAAAACAAGGCATATATGGGTTCGACTGATTAATGTTTTACAATCAAAATTATTTTACGTATTTACCGGCAATCCTGATAATGTATTGAAGTGAGGTGGCACTTTAAATATTTTCCCGCCGTTTTTCCTATCTACCAATTAGAGGAGACGGATCGAGTTCTGGATGCTAATCGATTGAGCGGTAAGAAGGAATCCATGCGTACCCGCATTTGTGTCTAACTGTGGGGATTTAAATATTGCTTGCTTAGATGAAGCTGTACTTTTGCTTGCTACTCTCAGAACTTATCTGATAGTAAATAGAAAGGTATTTGACCTGTGGTGATCTACTTTCAGTACTATCTTCATTATTTGCAGTGTTGTTCTATCTAGATGAACACTGCACTCATACCGCCGTATTAATTGTGCATAGATGGTCTGTAGTGAACATTGATAGTAGAGTGGAACCCAGTAGACAGCTTGGTATTACTTTTGTAACACAGGAATTATATCTGCAAGTCCAGGGTAATAAATTCAAATAACCTATCCTTCTAATTACACATCTTGTTTACAAATAACATGATAGCTCACCTGGTCAGAAGATGTATACTCATGTGTTTACAGCGTTAGGAGTTCGAATCCCAATTTTAGATGCTAGGTATTGTTTTATTTGGAATTATATTTGCAAGTCCAGGGTGGTCTAAAAGTTTGCTCTAAATTATTGTTTTTTAGATCTTATCATGGAGCGCTAAATATATAAATCTTCAATTTGACCCGATTCTAATTGACTAATATTGATTAGTGGAATTTGAACATAAATAATGTGAGATTATTTTATTTTAGTTTGGTATAAATAAACGTGGGTCTAATCAGACAAGTCATTGAACATTATATTAAATAATAGATTTATCCCTTAGGAACTGGTTTTAAAACAGGAAGCCTGATATAATTTGGAACAACATTGGAGCCACTCTAACAGAGATTACATAAGGAATCAAAAGGTACAAAAATTTTTCGTACATGAAACCGATTATTAGATCACATAGCTAATAAATACTCACATTTACAAAATTTCAAGCTTAGGCCAGTCCTCCATGAATCCCCCGAATTACTGAATTACCCAATTATCACTTTTCTCTTTATTTCTCTTTTCACTCCTTTTTCCAACTCCTTTCTGTATTGAGTTACGGGGTACTGTTAAAATGTATAATGATGGAGTTCCTCTTTAATTTAATTTGAATATATTGATCTATACAATGTATGTGTAATTTGTATACAAACAAGTATGTATATATGAATAATACAAAGATGGAGTTCCTCTTTATTTGAATATTGATTTTTTTCAAAATGTGTGTAGTTTGTAAATGAAAAAATATGTTCTTATGAGTTCTAAATTATACTATTTTCTGTTTATGTGACAGCCCTGAAGAAGCGCAGTTGGCGCGAAACACGTGTTGGCACTTTGTGTGTTATTTTTGTGAACTTTGACTTCTGACGGAACAAGAATAAAAATGAATGAATAAGAAGACCTATCATCTGATTCTGTTTTTGAATGTTAGACTTACATTGATCTCAGAAGAATCTGTGTTCAATATACTGTACTACACTGGTGGGGACCAGTGTCTGAGACTGTTTTAAGCGCCGGGCAATTGACCTGTAACCCACAATCTTTTTATTCTCAATATAGATATATATATATATATATATATATGTGGGGAAAAAGATGCAAACAACTCTCGGTAGTTCTCAAGTTTAGGTGGAAAGCAGCTCCAGCATAAAGCACTCTCAACACCAGCGACACTCTAAATTTGCTCACCTCAAATGTCTGCTTTTCTATCAAAGTCTTTAAGCTTAGGATTTGGGAGAAAAGCAGACATTTGAGCTGAGCAAATTTACAGTGTCGCTGGTGTTGAGAGTGCTCTATTTTGGAGCTGCTTCCCACCTAAACTTGAGAAATACCCTGAGTTTTCTGCTTCTTTGTTGCATAAATTATGCATCACTCTAGACCTGAAATAGTTTTGTTTTGATCCATCTTTGTGTATATATATATATATATGTATATATATATATATATATTCACTTAAAAAACCATAGGTTTCACACATGTTATAGTTAGCTGGACATTTCACTCATAAAAAACCAATGAAATTCCCCCGTTATAGTTACTGCAGGCAACTATAACTCACGCGACCGTAATCCTCTGCTGATGCTAATACTGTATTTAGACACTTATTTACCCATGTCTTCTTCCATTAATCTTTAGCTATACATATATTACAAATATTTATTTTTCAGAAAGACACATATGTCATCAGTGATGTAATATCTGACGTCATCAGCAGAGGATTGCGGTCGCGTGAGTTATAGTTGCCTGCAGTAACTATAACGGGGGAATTTCATTGGTTTTTTATGAGTGAAATGTCCAGCTAACTATAACATGTGTGAAACCTATGGTTTTTTAAGTGAATTTGCAAGGTTTTTTAAATGCTAATTCCTAACTATAACGTGTGTGAAACCTATGGTTTTTTCAGTGAATTTGTACGGTTTTTTAAATGCTAATTTATTTATGTATTATTTTTTTTATATATTTATTTTACAATAAACGACGTATTAAAAATTTTTTTTTTTTTTTTTTTGGTTTTCATCCTGCGAATAATTTTTTTTTTTTTGTAAAAAAGATTTTTTTTTTTTGTGTTTTTCAGGGAGCGCGCACTGTGCGCGCACCCCCGCGATTTTTTAAAAAAAAATAATTTTTTTTTTGCCTTCGGGGTCCTTCAGGGACCCCCTGACAAAGGCTAGGGGGTCAGGAACTCTCTACCCTGCCCCCTTTTCACGTTCGCCACCTTCCTTTTTCACTCTCGCACTGAAAACAAACAAAATGGCGGCCGACACTTCCTGATTTCGACAGATTCGAACGTTGACTAACATGTAACCACCAATCAGAATTACGCTTGCGCACGTTAGGGTGCTCGCACGGTGCTCGCACGGTACGCGCACCCTGCGCGCATATAGATATATATATGCTTTTAAATGCTATTTTCTCCGGAAATACTGAACAGATTTACACCAGACCTGCAAAAGGCACTTCCTTGACCTTATGGCTACCTCTCTGCCAAATTTCAAGTAATTCTGTTCAGCCGTTCGGGCTGTAGCTGTGTCTAAAGGTCCTATGAAAAAATGCATGGGAAAAACGCGTTTTGGGACCCCCCTTTTATCTCAGCCCCCGCTTGACGAATCCCCCCGAGACTTTCGGGGTAGGAGCGGAGCGTAGCGCCCCACCTATTTTGAAAAATTCGCGAGGATTCGTCGACCGGCGCCAAAGTTATTCAAAATAGAATGTTGCGGATTTCCTATGGAAACGTGGTCCTAACTATAACTACCTACTGGCGACCGCCAGTAGGTAATATATATATATGTATTCACTGAAAAAAACAAAGGTTTCAGGGGCGTTATAGTTAGGAATTGGCATTTAAAAAACCTTAGAAATGCACTGAAAAAGCCATAGGTTTCAGGGGTGTTATAGTTAGCTGGACATTTCCCTCGTACAAAACCATTGAAATTCCCCTGTTATAGTTAGTTAAGCTAACTATAACTCGCGCCCCCGCAAGGCACTGCTGATGACGTCACATATTACATCACTCATGACATGGTCAGTGACATCACTGATGACATCTCAAATGACATCACTGATGACATCATCCATGTGATAAATTACTGCATCTTCTCACACCCTAATTTAACCGTTGATACACAAACTCAAAATTTCAGACGTCCATTCTCAAAACCATAGCTACTCCAATACCAATAACTACATAACCACTTATTAACTCTTAGGTCTACATACACCTCCACTCATTCACATGTACAGTCACTCATACTTACAGTCACTCCGTACAAGACTATCATATGCATTTATACACCTACATAGACACTCACACACCACCAATCATCCATAGAGGTACTGTCACACCTAGTCAGTCATGCAAATAATTAATCACACTCCCATTTACTCACCTATACAGTTATACACACTCAAGTTCACTTACTCATAAAAATAGTACCACATTCTTACGCTCTTATACAATCATTGATACAAGCACACACTCATCCATACAGCCACTCTCACAATCACACACTCTCACATATACCCACTTATATACTCTTACACGCATATATACTGCCTTTCACATATGTAGTTAGTCACAAATGTACCACTGAGATATACATTCAATCCCTAACACACCCATACATACACTCACTCAACCATACAGTTCATCACAGATGCACTCTTAAAACCATGCACCCATAGAATCACCCACTCACACATCTATGCACAGAGTCACACACAGCCTACCCACACAAACACTCAGGCACCCATACAGATACTCAGACAACCAATCGATAACCCTTATAGACACTCATATAGCTATTCACAAAAGCATGCAGCCACTTATACACCAACAGACAGAAACATAAAGACATTCACACAGTTTAGTCACTAGTCTGCAGTAAGATACATTTAATGACTCACTTATAGAGTCAGTTACGCACCTAGAAAATCATCCATTCACACACTTGTACAGCCACTCATTCTTCCACAGGCCTTTCACTATAAATATATAAAACATATTTAAAATTTACAGAAACACACAGTCACTGGATGATGTCATCAGTGATGTCATCAGTGATGTCATTTGAGATGTCATCAGTGATGTCATCAGTGATGTCACTGACCATGTCATGAGTGATGTAATATGTGACGTCATCAGCAGTGCATTGCAGGGGCGCGAGTTATAGTTAGCTGAACTAACTATAACAGGGGAATTTCAATGGTTTTGTACGAGGGAAATGTCCAGCTAACTATAACACCCCTGAAACCTATGGTTTTTTCAGTGAATTTCTAAGGTTTTTTAAATGCCAATTCCTAACTATAACGCCCCTGAAACCTTTGGTTTTTTCAGTGAATTTCAAAGGTTTTTTAAATGCCAATTCCTAACTATAACATGCATGAAACCTATGGTTTTTTCTGTGAATTTCAAAGGTTTTTTAAATGCTAATTCCTATCTATAACTTATTTCTGAAGATATCATGAAAAGCATTCTTTTTTAAAAGTAGGGTGCACATTAGTTTTGTGGAAAAGCATCTTTGTGATTGGTTAAGAAAAAGCAGTTTCAACGTGGAGTACATATCATAGGATAAAATTTGCTCAGCTCAAACACACCTGCTACTTGCATTTGGAAGGCACTGTTCGAACTTAAAACAATCGTCAAATTTTAACCTGCACGTGTCATTAACTGTTCAAGAAAATGTTACAAAAAAATATCGTAAAGTTTTAAAAAATTGATGAACTTTTAACCTGCACGTGTTGTAGAATGTTCTAGAAAGTGTGTTGATAGAATACGTTGCACTTCTGACTTCTATGAGTTGTTGAATATTAAGAAAACGGTTCATATGGAAAATTAAAAAGAAACCAATAGAGAAGTTTTGAAACCTAAAAGAATCAAGGAACTATTCTAATTTATTCTTTACATGTATTTATGTGTGCAGCAACAAAATTATAGACACAACAGCACCAGGAAGAGGAAGAAGCAGGGAGTGGGGGGATGAGGGGAGATGGGCAGAATGGCATACATGCACAATTAAGTACAGCACAAGTATAGACAAACAATGGCCAAAATGAAACACACCAACAAGGAGCACAAGTCACACAACCCGCCAGCATCACACCACTGAACGAGCATAGAAGTGAAAACCACGCTGCATTCATACAGGATGTGTACAAAGGCCAGTCGTTGGTGTTGTGAGATGTCTGCGACCGTGGTCATCATGGATGAGATGCCCAGCATGTGGCACATGGTCGAGTTCACTGTGTGTTATGTTGCCAAACGGCTGCTCCTCCCTCCCACGAGCCCCCACACTTTTGTAGGGTGAGCTGTTGTATCTCGTGCACTCATACAGCACGCCATTGTAATGCCTATTTGTGCATGTCCTGCTACATTCCAACAACAACATCACAGTGCCGTTGGGAGGTGGTACATGCCAATTTACAACATCGACTGCTGCGGCTCTTGTAACAGGCCACACCAGAACACAGAGACACACTTACCGCACTTCCAGTACACGGACATGTCCGTGACACCCCGTTCCCCTTGCCAGATAGGCACACCCCTTCACTGACCTGTGAACCCCAGAACAGCACACGCCAGTTGTGCATGCAGGAGGATGCGTACATAGCTACACATCCAGGTTCACTGCCAACGCTGAGGTGACAGCATACTGTGATGTTGCTGGGCTCGTGCCTATCATGCTAAGACAATGACCACAGGGACACACTTACTAAGATGTGGGTTTGGGGGGCATTGGCGGTCCTGCAGTTGTTGAGATGAGTCTTCTGGCCCTCATGGGTATCCCTGTATCATGCTCATTGACTCTAAGGCACCTGTGGGTGTTCTGGTGTGGCTCTTGGCTGTGTTCCCTTTCATGGTGCAGGTAGTTGTCCTGCTTAACACCAGCAGAAAGCAGGTGTAAAATCCCTGGTGCTAACGTGTCTTATCGCCGGAATTTGTTTCGCATTGCAATTGGTGTGAAAGTTGTGATGTGATTTTTTTTGTGTGCACAACAATATACGAACTGAGCAGTGTATCTCGTCAAGATCCAGCACCTGACGCACTATTCCCAATCAATATAAATACAATGAGATTTGTTAATAGATTTTGTGTGTACACTGTAAGTGCAGCCAATACCTAAGTGCAATACAATACAGGATTTTAATATTTAGAATAAATCGCAAATGTGTATCTTGTGTCTTTTTGCACGGGAACGGCTACTCTCCATTTCATTATCAGCACTTTAACGGAAGTAAAGTTGAGATAAATCTAACACACTATTCAGAAGTTGGTGCAAACTGCAGATATCACCGGTATTCCAGCGATACGTGCCCCAAAATTTAACACCATGGTGGACTCCATCAAATAACAGTAATAAGATCAAGAAAGAGTCACACAGCAGTTAAGAGAACAACCCAAAATATTATTAATTTTTTTTTCAAACTTTCTTTTTTATAATAATAAATATATAAACGATAAACTATTTTCAAACTTTATTTTTTTATTAACATAAATATAAACAATAAACTAATAAACAAAATGTAACAACAATAATACAAAACAACAAGGTGGAACACTCCGGTAGGAACCAAGGATGTCGACGACAGACCTGGAAAATCAGAAAGATTGTTAAAAAAAAACCAACATGGTATTCTCAACAAAATACCGCAAGAAAAAAAATAACAGATATATAAAATGTATACAGCTAACAAAATTTTATAAGTTTAACTTACAAAAACTGTAAATGTTGCCACTTTAAAATATTTACCGAATCTGAGGACATTTTTTTGAAGAAGGCACCACGCCCACAACGTTTTTCTTCAGTGGTGAAGACATTTTTAACTTTTTCCAAGGGGCAAACAAAGACCAATGCCACCTTCTTCATCCGCAAGATTTGCCAAAGAGTTCTGTTATGAGGGGATCCTAACAAAAAATACTCGTGCGGCACAGCAAGTATGATGAAACACCTAAGGACCCTTCATCCACACAATCTTGCACGAGAAGAGTGCAAACAGATGAGAAACACTCCTGTTCTGTATCTGTAAAAAAGAATCACAAATAAATGTATATTAATAACTTTCAAATTTATACTATTCCATTACTTTACAAACACATTTTATATAAAAACTGACTAAGAAACTATGGGCCTGAACCACAAGTGTGACGATCGTTAAAACACTACATGCATAGTGCATACTACTTTGAAGCAGTTCATGCCCTAAAGCCTACCTCACTAAAAGACTACATGCTAACTGACTAAATGATTACAGTACTATAAGGAGACACACTGGGTGAGTGACAGGGTGTTTGCTAGAAGAGTATGAATACTAACTAGGGAATTGAAGGTGTGAAACACAACTGTGTAGGTGATTAGAGGACTGCATCCATACTGCATAGGCATTTAAAGCAGTCCATGTGCTAAGGCCTGGCTCACTGCATGACTACTTGGGTACTGACTGAATGATTAGAGTACAGCAAGGAGAGTGCCTAGGTGAATTTATAAGTGCTAGGCTTTTCGCACAGGGAATGGATTAGTACTTGGTACTGAATGGGTCACTAGAGGAGTGAAAAAGCAGTCACAAGTGCTGGACTGTATGTATACTGACTAGGAAATTTAAAGTGTGAAAGACAAGTGTCTAGGTGGTTAGAAGACTGCATGCATAGTGCATAGGGGTTTGAAACAGTCCATGTGCTAAGGCCTGGCTCAGTGTATGAATACTTAGGCAGTGACTGAATGATTAGAGTACTGCAAAGATAGCATCTTGGTGAATTTATAAGTGTTTGGGTTTTAGCACAGTGAATGGATTAGTACATGGTGCTGAATGGGTCACTAGAGGACTGCAAAGGGAGTGACAGGGTATTTCCTGGAAGTGTACTGACTAGGGAATTGAAGGTTAGAAAGACAATTGTGTAGGTGGTTAGAGGACTGCATGCATAGTGGATAAGGGTTTGAAGCAGTCCATATACTAAGGCCTGGGTCACTGGATGAGTACTTGGGTACTGACTGAATGATTAGAGTACTGCAAGGAGAGTGCCTAGGTGAATTTATTAGGGTTTGGCGCAGTGAATGGATTAGTACATGATGCTGAATGGGTCACTAGAGGAGTGCAAATGGAGTGACAGGGTGTTTGCTGGAAGTGAACGGATACTGACTGGGGAATTGAAGGTGTGAAAGACAAGTGTGTAGGTGCTTAGAGGACTGCATGCATAGTGGATAGGGGTTTGAAGAACTCCATGTGCTGTGGTAAATAAAATTCCTTTACCTGGACTTAATTTGATACAGAAACATAATAAAATAGCTCAGTAAAATGAGAGGCAGAATCCGTGGTATTAGAGGTTCGGAATGGGCTTTATTCCAGTGATCGATTATAATCGGTTGCTCCAAGTTCCATCACCACGGGGGTTCAGGAAGTGAAGTACATACATTATTGACAAGAAGTAACTTTTATAGTACATACATTACAATGAAGCGAATGCAGTAGGCGTAACAATTGATAAGGAAAATGACGATTTATCTGCGTAACCAAAAATGGGTGTAATAAGGAGTAAAAAGGAACATAATTGGTTATGATGTCATATATAGGTGGATCTATAAGATAATACTTGGCATAGATGCGCGCGCAGCAGCATGACGTGTAATTGACGTGTAACTAGGGGGTGAAGGGGACTTGACATT
The DNA here is from genome assembly GCF_964204655.1 of Triturus cristatus. Classification (NCBI taxonomy): domain Eukaryota; kingdom Metazoa; phylum Chordata; class Amphibia; order Caudata; family Salamandridae; genus Triturus; species Triturus cristatus. The sequence continues at coordinate 722,810,957 of NC_140588.1, forward strand.
TAGCTCTACATGTGGAGACAAGAAGTCTGGGGGGTCAAGTCAACCTAATCCCAAATCATATCTAACATCCTATGTTTAAAGAACTATGTTATCCACGAAAGAAGGACTCTCGGACAGAATCTATTCTATACTGACTGTGCGTGCGTGTACAAGCGTCTAAGTGTCTACACTAAATGCGAGGGGGTAGAAATATTCCATGGTAACAGGGCTATGAATTACTTGCATGAGGACAGAGAAGCCGGGCCTTTTGCTTGGTAACTGGAAGAATGTTTACTTAAACTACTAGGCAGGAATGCATCGGCTGAGGGGGAAGCAGATAATTCGAAGGTGAAATACAGTTCTTGGCAGAGAATAGGCTGATGTCAGGCTTCGTGAGCCGCGCAGAGAATGAGACAAAGTTCATGGTCACAGATGCAGGCTCAGACTGGAGCTTTCAGAGGCAGAAGGCAAGAAGAGTTTGATGACAGAATCAGGGCCTACTTGCTTGGACTGTAAAATAGCATAAGTGAACCATATAAAGCCGGTGGCCTTTCATATTTAGGAATGGAATATCCGGCCTATTCATGGCGGATCTGACAGAGGACATGTTGACGGTGGACGCACATGTATTTGCGTCTTCATAACTGAAACTGGAGGAAACATACATGTACTTGTAACATGCACATAGAACCGTTGGGGTCCAAGATAGGGGACATAACTGACCAGAAAAATCCATATTTCCACATTCCCTCCTTGTCCCCTACTTGCCCGTCAAGAGATATCAATCTTCATTAATCCATTGATCTGTTCATATAGCATCATTTGTTCTTCTTTCTTCTTCCGTGACGAATGAAATCTTGGTGGTGGAATACACGATGTGGCACACAGACCACAGATCGCTGGTCCACATTGTAGACATAGACAGCAACTGAATAGTATGAGAAGGCCAATACCTAGGAAGGATAGAACTCTCCATCCCCAGGCTGATATCACACTCCAAAACCAACTGGACCAAGTCCAAGTGCCTGGGTTCTGGTGTATCTGGTTTACAATCTTATGAAGGCGAGTTATGGCTTTATATACTGATGGCGAATTTTCTGGTATGAATACGCAGCAGCTTGATCCGATGACCCTACAAGCTCCGCCCCTATCAGCCCGGATGACGTCAAGGACAAGACGATTTTGAAGCACAACAATCCGCATAGCAGACTGCTCTTCTGTTAAATTGCCTAGGGCGGAAATAGTTTCATTCACTACTGCTTCAAGGGTTCTAGTTAATCTACGTATCAGCTTACTATTAGTAACAGTACCTATATAAGGAAAGATGCCTTTATTGAAATCTGTGTATTTTTCCCATGCTGTTTCAGTGTAATCGACAATTGGGAGATCTCTCCGCTCTCTGTTGTGTACTAAATGAATATTTCTGTAATAATCAGGAGGAGCTAGGAAAACAGGTGGCAAAAGGAATGCAATGTAGCAGGTACCATCCCAATCTAGAGGTAGACGCATATATGCGGTCTGACCACATATAAAGTAGGAGTGGCGAGAAGCTCTAAATGAAGATTTGCCTTGATCACTGAATTCTACTATAGTAGTGCATTTACTATGGCCCATATGTATGGAACCAACCTTTCTTACACACAATTCACCCTTCGCTGGGAATACTGACATGGTGGGTAAGACTAGTTCAACTTTGGATACGACATTTAGAATCATGAGATTAGGTGTAAAATTACCTAATCCATATACTTCATTTTCTAGATCAGTTCCTGTTCTTTTGGGGCGACCCTCCTTGTCAGGGTAGCAGACCTTGAGTAAAACTAGGTTCAGGTTTCCCCATACCCAATGATCTTGGTAAACTGCTGTGTCTGAGTCTATGGAATTGATTAAACTAAACCATGCTCCACAGGAGCCATTATGTGTAAATGGGTGTGGAAAGAATGGCAGGACTCCTTCATAATTCTGATAGGGAGGGAGCCGACCACACACCCAACAATTGGTGGCATTACTAGTCTGATGGGAATGATGTAACATACTAATGAAAGTGTTATTGCGCAGCGCAAGTCTATAAGACAATTCATGCGGCGGTAGGTCACTAAAAGAATGTTCTGCGGTAACATTGTAAACGTTTCTGGCAATAGGGTAATATATGTGCAACAATATACTTGCAGTAATTATTAAAAGACTTAAGGAAAACAAGATTATTAATGTCACTATGCAATGGCTACGCAGTGATTTACAATACGCCTGTCGTTTCATCATTTTTCGCGACTGTCCATGATTCAGGTCTAGAGGATACATGTCAGAGACAAATTCAACCGCTTCACCTTGGAGAGGACTTAAACAATCAAATTGTCTGACGTTCTAGGCCTCAATTTTACTTTATATAGTTCGGTTTTAGTCCTTTCAACCAAAGGAAGTTTTGAATCAGTCTGTGAGGGAGTGCAGGGCACAATGTCTATATCCGAGGATAGTCCATGAAATTTCTTGATATGACTTGAATGAATCCAGCCCTTGCGGCCCTCGATCTTCACGGCTGTCCTTGTAGTGAGCAGAACCAACTTGGGTGTCCTCCACCTGGGCTCCAGCTGAGTCTTTCGGTCGAAATTTCTCACAAATACGAGATCACCCGGAACTACGTCATGGGGTTTCACCTCAGTGTTGTCGGGAAAGGCTGCAGCTACCTGTGAACGACAAGATTGTAGTGCAGACATCAAGGAAGCCAAGTAATCTGTCAGCATATTACAGTCAACATCAGTTATTTTGCGTGGTACAGGCGTCCCCCACATATTTGGTGGTCTGCCGAAGATCACCTCATACGGGGATAGCCCTGTTCGAGAGTGTGCTACCATTCTCATGTAAAAGAGTGCAACTGGTAACGCTACTATCCAGTCGACACCTTTTTCTCGGCATATTTTGGACAATCTAATTTTCAGGATCTGGTTATGTCTTTCTACGAGACCTGCTGCCTCGGGGTGTCGGACACAGTGGAATTTCCACCGATATCCTAACAGAAGTGAAACATGTTTCATTAATTCGGATGAGAACGGCTGGCCGTTATCTGAATAGACAACACGTGGTAAACCGTATCGTGGGAAGAATTCTCGAACCAACTGTTTGGCAGTAGTCGGGGCAGTGTAATCTGAAACCGGGTATGCCTCCGTCCAGCGGGACAGAGCGCAGACAACTACGAGAACATATTTGAATCCTCGACATCGTTCCATCTGGATATAATCCATCTGGAGCACTTCAAAAGGGTGATCAGGAGGATGAAATCCACCCTGTTCTACGGGAACGCTTTTTCCTGGGTTGAACTGGCAACAGATCATACAGGTACGGACTTTTTGTTTGGCTGCTGCTCGTAAATGTTTATTGAACCAAATGTGTTGAATGCTGTCTAGCATAGCCTTTTCTCCTAGATGCGCTGGACTATGTATACTGTTAATTATAACTTGGACCATTGAATCAGGAAGGAACCATACAGACTTTTCCTTCATCATCCATCCTTGGTCCGTTTGGATCCCTCCTAATTCAGTCCATTTCTTTATTTCGTCTGGTGTAGCATGTGTCTGTATGTCAATTACGTCAAGGGTAGGATCTTTAACTGTCATACACTGTGTCGGCATCGGGACTATTGTCTTTGTCATGTCGGGGGTTTGGGTTTGAGCAGTCTGTTTAGCTGTTCTGTCGGCTAGATCATTGCCTTGGGAAATGATATCAGTAACCTTCGTATGAGCCTTACATTTCATAATTGATATTGCAGTGGGTCGATGTATTGCATCTAATAAGGCATGAATGAGGGGTCCGTGCTGAATGTGGGCACCGTGGGAAGTTAAATAACCTCTCTCTCGCCACAGCACGCCGAAGTCATGTACAACTCCGAATGCATAACGTGAATCAGTGTATATGTTGACTTTTTTATTTGTGGCTTGAATACAGGCTTGTGTCAGAGCGATGAGCTCTGCGGCTTGAGCTGACAAAGTATTTATACGATTAGTTTCAATGACTTCAGTATCTGTTGTGACTGCGTAAGCGGCCACTAACTCTCCTGTACTTGTTCTCATACATGAACCATCTACATACAATGTCAGGTCTGGATCTGACAATGGGACATCGGTTAAGTCTTGTCTGGGTTTTGTCGTTATAGTAATAACTTCAATACAGTCATGAGCTAGTGGGTCTGTTCCGGTTACTGGCAAAAGTGTGGCAGGATTCAATGTGTTACAGCGTCTGATTTCTATATGTGGCTGAAACAATGTAAGCTCGTATCCTGTAAGTCGCGCTATAGTCAAGTGTTGTGTTTGCGTTCTATTTACAAGAACCTCTACTGCGTGTGGCACTTGAACTGTCAATGGATGTCCTAACACTATGGCATCGCTTTGTCTGATTGCTAAAGCTGTCGCTGCTACTGATTTCAGGCATGCAGGCAAAGCCTGAGCTACGGGATCTAATGTACTAGAAAAGTAAGCACATGGTTTGTGTGCTCCTGCTTGTTCCTGTGTGAGTACTGACAAGGCAGTACCTTCGCGTTCTGTAACAAAAAGTGTAAACTGTTTTCTGTAACATGGCGTTGCTAAAACAGGTGCTTGACATAAAGCTTTCTTTAAGCTTTCAAAAGCTTGTGTATGTTCCTGAGTCCAAGGGAGAACAGTCGATGTGGCTGCCTCCTGTGTTGTCAACTGAATGAGTGGTTTTGCTAGAAATGCATACTGAGGGATCCACTGCCTGCAATATGAAGTGAGACCTATGAAAGCCCGCACCTCCTTTTGTGTCTTGGGTGTTGGCATGTTAGCTATTAACTGAATGCGGTCGGGTGTAAGCTGCCTTCCCTCCTTGGACAGCGAGTGTCCAAGATAAACAACTCGCTGGACACAGAATTGCAGCTTAGAAGGGGACACCTTGTGCCCCTTTTCGGCTAGAAATTTTAAAACTGTCAGTGATGCTTTTTCACATTCCGGTTCGCTTCTTGCGGTGATCAGCAGATCATCGACGTATTGGAGCAGAGCAGTGTTAACTGGCATGTGGATACTATCTAGTTCTCGTTTCAGTGCTTGGCTATAGATGCTGGGGCTTTCTGTAAATCCTTGAGGTGCGCGTGAGAATTTAAAGCTACGTCCATTTAAACTAAATCCGAACAAATATTGGCTCTCCGGATCTATTGGGACGCTGAAAAAAGCATTCTTGAGATCAATTACAGTAAAGAATGTTGCTTCGGAATCAATGGCTGTCAGTAATGACGAGATATCTGGGACCACAGGGAATTGTGGCACAATGCACTTGTTTAATTCGCGCAGATCAATAACCAATCGATATACTGGCGGGGCCTTTGGATCTGTTCGTTTAAGAATCGGAATTATCGGTGAATTACATACATTGGAGTCTGTTTCCACAACTACTCCTTGGGCAATGAGCTCGTCAATGATTTGTAGTAAAGCCACTACAGCATCTGGTGGTAACTTGTATTGTCGCATTCGTGGTAGCACCACTCCTGCCTTTAATGTGACTCGATATGGTGTAATATTCATGCAACCAACATCAGTAGGGCCTTGTGCCCATAGATGTGTAGGTAAAGTCTGCAGTCGGGGATCCATGTCTCTAGACACATAGTGACCTTTAAAATCACGTAAAAACAACCTTACTCCTTCCGGAGAACAACATATTATGGCTCCTAGAGCTTTCAATGTTTTTATTCCTAGCAAGTTTTCTGGACATGATTTAGTAAGCAATAAATCTGTAGTTCGGGTCAGAGGTCCTATCGTAAGTGGAAGAGGCTGTGATACTTCATTAACAATAGGTTTTCCTGAAAAACCAAGGGAAATATTCTGTGAGCCTGAGAGGGGTGCCCCTGGAACTTCACTACGTTTTATAGTTGTTCGACTTGCCCCTGTATCGAGTAAAAATTTTCTGTCTTGACCTAATAATTCACTATGTGCATAAGGTCCTTCTTGATCTACAGGTATTTCAATAAGGGGTAAGTCAACTTCCCTCTCTAGGCTAGTTCATGCGTAACGCTGATACTCAGGATATTCATACTGTGCGGTCTGATACATTTGTCGTGTTGTTGTCTGTGTGGCAGCAACAGGCAACGGTGGTGCAGCTGGCACAAACTGTATTGGCTGTTGTGCGGCTGGCATGGCCTGGGCATGCTGCAGAGCTCCTTGTTCATTCTGATCTTGTCTGAGTGGCCGTGATCTTTCTTGTGTTTTACCTATGGCGATATTATGTTTTAAAACTGGACAATCGTGTACGTAATAACCTGGCTTTTTACAATAATTGCATGTCCCTTTTACAGGTCCTGCTGAATCGGAATGTGTCATACCCTTTTTATGTCCTTCAGCTGGAACTGTCTGGGAAACTAGCATTTTCATTTTCGTGTCTTTCATGCGTCTGTGTTCATGTTCTTGTTCCTCTCTAATTCTATTGTGATGGTACTGTAACATTTGTAACATTTGTGATGGAGTGTTACCTTGCCAGGTACTCTCGAATTTTAATACTCTATTCTTTACTGGGGGCAGGGCATTTTCTACTAGTTTTGTTACAAACAGATGTGGGTATGATTCGCTACTTGCTTTTATGCCACTATTTATACCAAAACATTTTTCAAATCGGGCATAGTAATCACTAGTGTCTTCATCTTGCTTCTGTTTACAGGCTGAAATTGTACCCCAATCTTCCTTTTTCGTAGTTAATAAACGTGGCAGTACCTGTACTAGTAAACCTGGCAGTGCTTTAGTTTTATCCCCAAGTCCTGCTCCTGCAGTTCGGGCCTTTTCTTCCGCTTCTAACACTGACCATTCTATCTTTTGGTCTCCTACCTCCCACTCTTTTTCCTTGAGTTTCTCATAAATACCAGCAGGCATCAATACCTTTAATATTGTCATAATGTCGGGATAGGTATACTCTCCCATGAGTAACATGTCTTTAATTTCTCGGTGAAAACCCGCTGGATCTTTGTCATGACTGGGTACCACTTTCTTCATTTGTAACAATTCTATTTTTGATATGGGCGTATATACAAATACGCGCTTAAACTCGTTGTCCTCGCCTTTTATTGGGTGCACTTCTCGTAAGGGATTCTGTCTATCCATGTGATACGTAGTTCTTTCCTTGACGGGCAATGAGACATGCTCTGCGCATACAAAAAGAATATACTGCTTTCTTGATTCTAGAATTTCTTTAATTAATTTAGTACCTGCACCTCTCCATTTATTCATAAGCAATTCAGTCAATATGTCAGGTAAGGGACCAGGGTCCGAACGCTGACTCCGATATAGTATAATGAGTTGTTGAATCATATAAATCCCAACTAACCTCTGTTCATCTGGGGTGAGATTCAAAAATGTGCGTACTACTGTATCATCACTATATTTTCCGGGACTGTCCACCCAATGGACAGCTGCCCTGGCTAAATCTTGTTCATCCATAGAATCGAGAAAATGATAACCCCTTCGTTCTCGGAGTAGTTTGTCGGCGGTTTGGAACGAATGCTCGTTAGACCTTATATTAATTATAGGTATTTGGAAATTCCTGTTATTATCTGGACATATCGGACGTATCGAGTCAGTAAGACATCTATTACTATTACAAGATCTTCCTCTACCTACATAGGCTATGGTGTCTGACTGTCCTGTGGGCAGTCCTGACCCTTCTTCCTCGCTTTGTTCGAATTCGTCTACCGCTAATCTTTCTTCGTGTAGGCGTTCTATTTCTTTACGGATCTTTCGGCACATGGCTATTATACAATTTTGCTTATCATGTCTCCCTTCTGATATATTCTGGCTCCATCTGGTAAGAATTTGCATTGCTTCCGGGTTTACCCCCGGTCGGTCTTGATTTCTGATCACACAATTTATGAGGAAACGTAACAGTTCCCCCTGTATCTCTACTTTCTGGTATTCCATAGCTCTGTTAATACATTCTGGATCTCGCCCTGTTTGGACAAAATGATATATTTTATCTAGATGCGCAGTCATTCCTGGTAACTTCCCTAAATACACTGCGGCTCGTCTGATACGCAATGATGCCAGGGTCATTTCGACCTCTTTACCGGGCACAGGGTCATATCTGCAATCTATAAGAAGTTCCTTCAGCGTACGGGCACTTATGAGTTTGGGTGTACGTGAATGTGCTGACTCTTGAAAAGTAAGTTTATTTATTCTGGGTGGCGTAGAAAAAATATTGGTAGCACCTCCCGTGGCCCCATCTGGGGTGTCGGGTGTGAAAGGATTCGTTGAACGTGACACAGCAACTACAGGTGTGGACACAGCTATAGAAGTAGCTGTAGGAGCGGATGCAGAAACAGATGTGCTTGCCGGAACTTGTGACTCGATTTGTTGCTGTAGGGATAAGGGTACTGGATCTTGGCGTTGGATCTCCCTGGTATGCGGTCTATGTGGGGCGGAATTAGCATACTCGGGAGCTGCGTCATCTAAATATGAGGAAAGAAAAACATCTTCTGCGGTTCTAGGATGCCCCTTAGGATGTACCTTTATTGGGAATAATGGAGGTGGCAAGTCTTTCGGTATCTCTGGAGTAGCCTTAGGTAATCCTTCGGCCAGAAGGGGATACATACCATTCATAAGGGCATTTCTTTGCCTATCTACTTGTTCTGATTTCACTCGGATACCTTCCTCAATTAATAGATTTTCTCGAACTTTATTTGAACTCTCTTTATTCTTTTCTTCCTGTCTACGTGCTTTTTCTGTGCGTCTATGAGATTCTTTACGCCATAACTCAACGGCGTCTTTCTGTGACTGTCTGACTTTCCTTTTCCATAACTCTTCTTCGACTTTCATGATGCACTCTGTATCCCAGGTTCCCGCTGCGGGCCACCTCTGACTTTCTGGTAATCCCTTGGTGTAGTCTACCCATAAATCAAGAAATAATATAGCGTCTAAGCCATGTTTGTGATACATGAAGTGCCCTGGAGTATCCCTAGGAGGAATAGGGACGGCTTCTTCGAGAACCCCTTTTCTAGTAGTGATCTGTCTTAATTTCGAAAAGAGCGGCATATTGGCAACTGATCCGATACTTAATCTTGAACACATTTAATACAAAAGCACAATAATGAACAACCATTCATACCACAATATGCAGGACGTTTTTAAACACATTTAACATTTAACATTAAACTTTTAACTGAAACAACAATGATGATCGTCTGCATAACTAATCACCAAGCTTAATTCTTGACAATAACTAGATACTTCGGAATACTTGATATACTGCTAAACAGTACAGATACACTGCTAAAACAGTGCAGACCGGATTTGTGTACCCAAACCCGTCTTGACCGGCACAACCTATGTGCACGTCAGAAATGCCTCCCCAGTAATGGTACTCACCGGGTAGCTTCGGAAACGGAAGGCCTCGGTAACTTGAACTTGGACCGGACTGGACTCGACTTCGAACTGGTGGGTCTCTGTATACCTCGGATCTTGCTCTCTCAGCTAGGCTCTGGTCGGGATACTTCGCACTTCTCACCGCCTCGTCTGGGTGTTGATCGCAGTCTCAGTCGCCCCCGCTTGACCGGAGGGAGATACAGGAAATCCTGCTGGTACGCGTTATTGTCCGTCCAGCTGTGGCAGGAGACCGGGCCTGCAACTCACCGCCGGCGCGTGAGATGAGAAAGTGTCCCTGTTCGGGCGCCATTCATGTGGTAAATAAAATTCCTTTACCTGGACTTAATTTGATACAGAAACATAATAAAATAGCTCAGTAAAATGAGAGGCAGAATCCGTGGTATTAGAGGTTCGGAATGGGCTTTATTCCAGTGATCGATTATAATCGGTTGCTCCAAGTTCCATCACCACGGGGGTTCAGGAAGTGAAGTACATACATTATTGACAAGAAGTAACTTTTTCTAGTACATACATTACAATGAAGCGAATGCAGTAGGCGTAACAATTGATAAGGAAAATGACGATTTATCTGCGTAACCAAAAATGGGTGTAATAAGGAGTAAAAAGGAACATAATTGGTTATGATGTCATATATAGGTGGATCTATAAGATAATACTTGGCATAGATGCGCGCGCAGCAGCATGACGTGTAATTGACGTGTAACTAGGGGGTGAAGGGGACTTGACATTTAGCTCTACATGTGGAGACAAGAAGTCTGGGGGGTCAAGTCAACCTAATCCCAAATCATATCTAACATCCTATGTTTAAAGAACTATGTTATCCACGAAAGAAGGACTCTCGGACAGAATCTATTCTATACTGACTGTGCGTGCGTGTACAAGCGTCTAAGTGTCTACACTAAATGCAAGGGGGTAGAAATATTCCATGGTAACAGGGCTATGAATTACTTGCATGAGGACAGAGAAGCCGGGCCTTTTGCTTGGTAACTGGAAGAATGTTTACTTAAACTACTAGGCAGGAATGCATCGGCTGAGGGGGAAGCAGATAATTCGAAGGTGAAATACAGTTCTTGGCAGAGAATAGGCTGATGTCAGGCTTCGTGAGCCGCGCAGAGAATGAGACAAAGTTCATGGTCACAGATGCAGGCTCAGACTGGAGCTTTCAGAGGCAGAAGGCAAGAAGAGTTTGATGACAGAATCAGGGCCTACTTGCTTGGACTGTAAAATAGCATAAGTGAACCATATAAAGCCGGTGGCCTTTCATATTTAGGAATGGAATATCCGGCCTATTCATGGCGGATCTGACAGAGGACATGTTGACGGTGGACGCACATGTATTTGCGTCTTCATAACTGAAACTGGAGGAAACATACATGTACTTGTAACATGCACATAGAACCGTTGGGGTCCAAGATAGGGGACATAACTGACCAGAAAAATCCATATTTCCACAGTGCTAAGACCTGGCTCAGTGCATGAATACTTAGGCAGTGACTGAATCATAAGAGTACTGGAAAGAGAGTGTCTTGGTGAATTTATAAGTGTTTGGGTTTTGGCACAGTGAATGGATTAGTACATAATGTTGAATGGGTCTCTAGAGGACTGCAAAGGAAGTGACAGGATGTTTCCTGGAAGTGTATGGATACTGACTAGGGAATTGAAGGTGTAAAAGACAAGTCTATAGTATGTTAGAACACTACATGCATACTGCATAGACATTTGAAGCAATCTATTTGGTACTTAGAAACTGACTAAATAATCAGACTACTTCTAGGACAGTGCTTAGTTAAAACTTTTAAATTTTCAGTTCTGCCACAGTGAACAGAATAGTATATGGTACTGCACCTTAGTGTCAAACCCTGACTCATTTTATCAATGCATAAGCAAAGACTAGCTTCTAATGCTACTAAAACTTGCCAACATGAGAGGTTTTAAATTAGTTATCTGTCAGCAAATACACGATGTTACCAAATGCTTCTCTCACAGTGGTTCTCAAATGCACACAGACTCACAGTGTAATTCTAGACAACAACCACTATACCTAGGAGTTTACCAAAAATCATTCACTACAGTGCAAGTGGTAAGGGAACTGCACACAATCTACATATTTCACAACTGCAATTTACTGTCAATGCCTGACTCATATAATGAAAGCATAAGCCATAACTGTCTTCTAATGCTACTAAAACTTGACAACATGACATGTTTTACAACACTTATCTGTCAGTAAATACACAATGTTACCAAATACTTCTCGCACAGTGGTTCCCAAATGCACACAGACTCACAGTGTGATTCTAGACAAACAACACTATCCCTAGGAGTTTACCAAAACTCATTCACTACAGTGGAAGTGGTGAAGGAACTGCACACAATTTCACAACTACACTTTAATGTCAATGCCTGACTAATTTAATCAACGCATTAGCAAAGACTGGCTTCTAATGCTACTAAAAATTGACAACATGACAGGTTTTAAAACAGTTATCTGTCAGTAAATACACAATGTTACCAAATGCTTCTCTCACAATCCTTACCCAAATGCACACAGACTCACAGTGTGATTTTAGACAATCAACACTATCCTAGGACTTTACCAAAACTCATTCACTACTGTGGAAGGGGTAAGGGGACTGCACACAATCTACATATTTAGGTGCAGCACATCAGTGTCAAAGCATGATTCATTTAATCAACATATGAGCAAAGACTGGATTCTAATGCTACTAAAACTTCACAACATGACAGATTTTAAAACAGTTATCTGTCGTCAAATACATGATGTTACCAAATGATTCTCTCACACTGATCCCAAATCCACACTAACTCACAGTGTGATTCTAGACAAGCACCACTATCCCTATGAGTTTACCAAAACTCATTCACTACAGTGCAAGTGGAAAGGGAACTGCACACAATCTACATATTTCACGACTGCAATTTACTGTCAATGCCTGACTCATTTAATGAAAGCATAAGCCATAACTGTCTTCTAATGCTACTACAACTTGACAACCTGACTGGTTTTAAAACAGTTATCTGTCAGCAAATACACAATGTTACCAAATGCTTCTCTCACAGTGGTTCCCAAATGCACACAGACTCACTGTGTGATTCTAGACAAACAACACTATCCCTTGCACTATATCAAAACACATTTCTTCATCTAGAAGTAGTACTACATTTTAGTATAGACACATAATATAACTCATTTCACAAATTCATAAACAATGACTGGTTTCTAATTCTACCAAAATATAAAAACTGCACAGTTATCTCTCTACAAACACATGAAAAACACAAATGCCAATCACAGAATGGTTTCTACATGCACACACATTGTAGAGAAAAAAAGTACTCCATACAATTTAGCAGGAAAAATACATTAGTCTGATTAAAATCAAAATAGTCTACATACATCCCCTCACAATTAAATAACTCATCTTTCAAGTTCTTTTGTAGATTAAGGAGTATATCAATCACTCACCATATTTTCTTTTACAGAATCTCTGCACTGTGCACCTCTCAGCAAAAGCAAAGAATGAAAAAGTTTCCCTTTCATTTTCCACACATATACATGTAAACATCAAATCACAATCCTTTGCACATAAACTCAAAAGCAAACACACATTTCTATTGGTTAAACATTTCAATCCTTTCCAACTAAAATACATTTCAAACCTTCCCCCAATCTGCCTTCTGCCTGTTACCATAGAAACAGGTCATGGAACCCTGCACTGAGCTCACAGGTCACAAGTTCAGCACACAATGTTCCTACACAAGACAGGAAGTGTGCTTGACTTTTCAACATATCAGCTTATCATATATAATGTTCCTTACAATCTGTTTTTGTTAACCAATAACAATCATACTTTTAAAAAACAAAAGTATACACCCTACCTTTCACTGTAGAAAGTTGTTATACAACCAATGATATCTTGTCGTTTTTAAAAAAACGTTGCCGTGGATCCGCGCACCCACCGCGAGAGAATCCGTGCATCCAACACGATAGGATGCGCGCACCGTGCGTGCATTTCGCCGCTTTTTTTTTAAAAGGGGGGCCACAGGGGGTCCTTCTGGGACCCCCTAAGCAGATCTAGAGGGTCAGAGTATTTCCACTCTGCCCCTTTATATCTTTTACACACTTATTCCCCTTCCATCTTCAGCCTCGCTTCTACCGAGGCAGAAAATGGCTGCCAACAGTTCCTGGTTTCGTATGTAGAGAGACGCTCGACAGCCAATTAGCATTCAGCGCGCGATCGGGAGGGTGCGCACTCCGTTCGGGGAGGGTGCGCTTACGGTGCGGGTACGGTCCGTGGATCCTCCGCGTCCATAGATATCACTAACATTTTTACCCTAATTTTCTCAGGAACTACTGAACAGATTCACACCAAATATGCAAAAGGCACGAGTCCGAACTGAGGACTACCTCTTTGCCAAATTTGGTGTCATTCCGTTCAGCGGATCGGGCTGTAGCTGCGACAACAGATCCTATGGGAAATTGCATGGGGAAAACGTGTTTTGGGACCCCCCTTTTTTCTCGGCCCCCGCTTCACAGATCACCGCAAAACTTTCAGGGTAGGAGCGGAGCGGAGCTGGCCAAAAGTTTGGAGAATTTCGCGAAGATTCGTCAATCGGCGCCAAAGATATTCCCAATAGAATGTTGCGGATTTCCTATGGAAAATAGGTCCTAACTATAACTATCTACTGGCGACCGCCAGTAGATAATATATATATATATATTTATTTTTTTACTGAAAAAACCATAGGTTTCAGACATGTTATAGTTAGGAATTAGCATTTAAAAAACTTTAGAAATTCACTGAAAAAAACATAGGTTTCAGGGCTGTTATAGTTAGCTGGACATATCACTCGTACAAAACCATTGAGATTCCTCCGTTATAGTTAGTTCTGCTAACTATAACTCGCGCACCCGCAATCCACTGCTGATGATGTCACATATTACATAATTCATGACATGGTCAGTGACATCACTGATGACATCACTGATGACATCTCAAATGACACCACTGATGACATCATCCAGTGAATGTGGTTTGGTTCGTTATTTAAATAAGTATTATATATATAGCAATCTGCATTGAAGAATGAGTGGATATATAAATATAAATATCTGGATGGAGGATTTAGTAGCAGTGTGATTGACTGTTTACTTGACTAATTTATAGTGTCTCACTAAATATATTGGATAGTGACTGAACTGTGTGAATATCTGTATCACTTTGTCAGTTGTTTTGTAAAGTGCTGCACCAGTTGGTTACTAGCTATGTGAAAGTCTATATTAGTTATTGATTAGTTAACTGAGTATTTGTATGGGAGAGTGAATGTGTTTGTGGTTCGGTGGGTGGTGTGTGACTACCGAAAGATGTGTGAATAGTTTATTCAGTAGGTATATGAGGTTAAGACTACATGTTATAACAGTTGTTTGGCTGAGTGAATATGTTTATGGGTGTAGTGATGAGCAAATATATCTCTCAATAGTACATGTCCAAAAAACTAGAAAATAAAAGGCAGTGTATGTGACAGTTGTATATAAATAAGTATACATAAGACTCAGTGATTTTATGAGTGCCTGTATGGATAACTGTATACTTGTAATAGTGATTTTATAACACACTAAGTATGAGTTACTATGTATATGAATAAATGAAGTGGTGTTTGTATTAGTGTGTAGCTGAGTAAATGTAAGTATGATCCATTGTTTGCATCAGTGAGTAGGATGACTGGATAAGTGAATAGGATGTGTGCTGGTGTGTAATGTCGATATAGTTGTATAAGTATATTTGATAGTGTTCTATTGATCATTGACAGCATGTATGAGTGAATCTATAGGTAAGTGATTAGATGTGTGTGTAGATCTAGGAATCACTCAGTGGGTTTTTAGAAACTTGTATTGGTGTGTCAATGGATTCAAATATGGTACTCTGTATTTTACAGTGAGTGATGAAAGGTTATACTAGTGTATGATGAGGTATATCTGATTGTCAAGTGGATGATGTCATCCGTGATGTCATCAGTGATGTCATTTGAGATGTCATCAGTGATGTCATCAGTGATGTCACTGACCATGTCATGAATGATGTAATATGTGACATCATTAGCAGTGGATTGTGGGCGCGCGAGTTATAGTTAGCAGAACTAACTATAACGAAGGAATCTCAATGGTTTTGTACGAGTGAAATGTCCAGCTAACTATAACAGCCCTGAAACCTATGGTTTTTCAGTTAATTTCTAAGGTTTTTTAAATGCTAATTCCTAACTATAACATGTCTGAAACCTATGTTTTTTTCAGTGAATTTCTAAGGTTTTTTAAATGATAATTTTTAAATGTAATAATAGTTATATGTATTTTTTTGATACTGATTTTCTATAGTTTTTTAACTGTTTATTTTTACATATTTTATTTTTAAAATTACACTATATATTTTTAATCGAAATAAAAATAAAAATGTTTTTTATAATATTGAAACTGAAATATTTGTTTTTTTATTGAATGTATAATTGCAGAACTATAAGTGTGTTGGTTAGTTAGGGGACTGCATGCATAGTGGATAGGGGTTTGAATTGAAACAGTCCATGTGCTAAGGCCTGGCTCACTGCATGAGTACTTGGGTACTGACTGAATGATTAGAGTACTGCAAGGAGAGTGCCTGGGTTAATTTATAAGTGGTTGGCTTTTGGCGCAGTGAATGTATTAGTATATGGTGCTGAATGGGTCACTGGAGGAGTGTAAGGGGAGTGACACAATGTTTGCTGGAGTGTATGTATACTGACTTGGGAATTGAAGGTGTGAAAGACAAGTGTGTAGGTGGTTAGAGGACTGCATGCATAGTGGATAGGGCTTTGAATCAGTCCATGTACTAAGGCCTGGCTCACTGCATGAGTACTTGGGCACTGACTAAATGATTAGAGCACTGCAAGGAGAGTGCCTGGGTGAATTTATAAGTGTTTGGGTTTTGGCGCAGTGAATGGATTAGTACATGGGGCTGAATGGGTCACTAGAGAAGTACAAGCGGAGTGACAGGGTGTTTGCTGGAAGTGTATGGATACTGACTGGGGAATGACGATTCTCCAATTATCCTACAGAGAGAATCTTGATTTCATTAAAGACAACGGAGGCTGACATTATTCAGTAACTTTTATTGCGCCGCTCAAGATGCAGCCCTTTAAAGTGTAACAACTACATCATAATAAAGAACATTCTACACAACACAACAGAGTGCCATGGCAACCGATAGACTTCCTCTTAGAGCTGCGATGAAAAATAACGGTAGCTTAAACTTCTTCCACGAAATTGAAAGGTTATAACGAAGCAGAATCTGAAAGAAAGATAAAAAAGGTGGTAATATTGACCATAGAAAGAGAGAATATTTAAATGAAAAGTACATTAAGCCGAGAATAAGAGAAACAATCATTAAAAGTACAAACATTAATAAAACATCCACCTGGGAGTGGTGGGAGGGATAATGTCAGCCTCCGTTGTCTTTAATCAAATCAAGATTCTCTCTGTATGATAATTGGAGAATCGTCATTTCATTACAAGACCGGAGGCTACATTATGCAAGTTCAAAGCTCCTCAATGCAACATTGCTTACATGTTCAACAGGTTTAAGATAAAATTTAACAAAAGTTGAGGCGTTAGACCAATCTGCTGCTTTAAGAATATCGGAAAGTGATCCTCCACCCCAAAATACCTTACTTGCCATAGCGGCACGTGAGTAGTGTGCGCCGAATTTTGACAAATCTATTCCTTCTTCAAACATCACTGATCTTACCCATCTAGCAATAGTAGCAGAAGAAACAGCTTTGAAGGGTTTTACATTGGAAATTAGTAATTGCTTTTCATTGTGAGGTCTAAAGGCACTCATCATTTGTTCATAAACCTTCATGCAACGGACTACACATAATTTTGGAGAGTTTGGAAAAAAGGGGTAGAAGATGTTCTCAGACATGGTTTTGGTCCTTTTGCATATTTCAAAAAGTACTCCATCTGGGGAGTAAAATCTATTACATATTTCTAGAGCCTTCACATCGGATACTCTTCTAAAAGATATAAGGCAAAGCAAAGTAGCTAGATTAGTAGAAATTTGTTTCCTTGTAAGAAAAGAATTGTCTGGCCAAGATGAAAAAAGATCGAAAACAAGATTTACATTCCATAATAAATCATATTTGGGTTTGGGAGGACGTTTGATTATAATACCTTTCATTACTCTGCGGATCAACGGGTCGGTACCAATAGAGAAGTCGTTTAACAAGAAATGACCTGCTGAAATTGCAGATCTATAGCAATTAACAGTTCTATAGCAGAGTCCTGAATTAAAGAGATCTGCTAAAAAGTTTGCTACTTCAACTACAGGTGCTTCCACGGGATCCAAATCCTGTTCCATGCACCAACTACCCCATCTTTTCCAAGCACTGGTGTATCTTTTTCTTGTTCCGGGGGCCCATGATTCATCCAAAAAGCTTTTAGCCTCTCCTGAAAGACCTGAGTATCTTGAAGAACCCCTGAAATCTTCCAGGCAAGAAGGTTCATGTTTCCTTCTAAAAGAAAAGGGTGAAATTCTCCTTCTTGACCCTGGATTAGATCTAAAGTCCCTTGGATAAGACGTGGAACTTCCATGGCCAATTCCATCACACCTGGGAGCCAAATTTGTGAATTCCAAAAAGGAGTGATTAGAACAATGCAGCAGCGATCTGAGCGAACTTTCAGAAGAATTCTCTGGATTAGAGCAAAAGGGGGGAAGACATAACAACTGAGATTGTTCCAAGGTTGGAGAAGTGCGTCTACCGCTAAAGCAAGAGGGTCTGGTCTCCAGCTGAAAAAGTGGTCTATCTGGGAGGTCAGTATGCTGGCAAAAAGGTCTATATCGAAGGGGCCCCATAAGTCTTGAATTCTCTGGAAGATTAGAGGATTCAGTTTCCAATCGCTTGAGCCTCTCAGGAATCTTGAATTCCAATCTGCCCTTGTATTTAGATGTCCCGGAATGAATTCTGCTCTCAGAATAATTTTTTTACTCCAGCAAAAGTACCAAATTTTCTTGGCTAGGTCTGCCAGGGTCATAAATCTTGCTCCCCCCAAACGGTTGATATAAGAAACGTCTGTAAAATTGTCTATTTTGATCAAGACTACACTGTTTTTTAGAATTGATTTGAAACTCATAAGGGCATTCAAGCTGGCCATCATTTCCAAACAATTTATATGTAAATTGATCTCTTCTTGAGACCATTTACCACCATTTTCTAGTGCTCCTAATCTGGCACCCCAACCTGAATTGCTCGCGTCGGATTCTAAAATGTGATCCGGCGAATTTCCGAAAATAGCTTTCCCGTTCCAACTCTCTAGGTTGTTCCTCCACCAAAGGAGGTCGGTTCGAGCCTCTGGGGATAAGGGAATGTGATCTGAGTACCAAAGACCATTCTTGAGAGCCGAAGATTTCAACCTCTGTAGGGCTCTGTAGTGAAGCGGTCCTGGAGAAATCGCTTGAATGGATGAGGATAAAAGACCTACTACTCTCGCTAATTCTCTTAAACTCACTAAATCTTTTGATAAAACATAAGAGACTTCTTTCTTTATTTTTGATAATTTTTTTAAAGAGAGTTGTAAGAGAGCTGAGGATGTATTTACCCTAAAAATTCCAGATTTTGTGAGGGAGTCATGACAGATTTCTCTATGTTGATGATGAATCCTAAGTTCTCTAAAAGGTCCACACTCAATTTCATATGGATTAGTAATTCTTCCTGGCTCTGAGACATCAATAGGATATCGTCCAGGTAAATAATCAAACGGACCCCTCTTTTCCTTAAGGAAGCCACAACCGGTATCAAGATCTTGGTGAAATACCAAGGAGCCGAGGAGAGGCCGAAGGGAAGGCAACTAAATTGATATGTCACTCCCTTCCATAAAAATCTTAGGTATTTCTGAGAATCCAAATCCATAGGGACTGTAAAGGACGTGTCTTTGAGGTCTAATTTTATGAGCCAATCTTTTTCTTGAAGGATGTCTCTTAGAAGGTGAATGCCCTCCATTTTGAAGTGTCTGTAAACGAGAAAAGAGTTCAGGAGTTTTAGGTTTATTACAGGACGCCAACCTTTGTCTTTTTTCTTCACGAGGAATATAGTGCTCACAAAATCGGGGCCAGTGTTTGAAACGCTGAAAATTGCCCCTTTTTTTAACATTTGGCGTACCTTTTTCCTCGACAAGAGCGGATTGGTCCTGGTCTAAAATAAGTTCCCATGGAATTTTTTTCTGGTGAGGAATAGTAGTGAATTCTATTTTGAATCCTGTTACGGTTTCTAGAACCCATGGGTCGTTTGTTATTGATAACCAATTTGGGCTGAAAATAGCAAATCTTCCCTCTACCTTTGGGAGGAAAGAACCAAAATGAGCAGTAGTTACCTTGATTACCTTGTCCTTGGAATCTTCCGCGACTGTTTGCACCTCGACGGTAGTTGCGACCTCTCTGAGGGAAGAATGAGTTGTTTCCTCGGAAGTATCTTCCGTAACCACATTGGTTTTGTTGGTAGAAATAGGACCTGTTGTATCCACGGATGGCAGCCGGTCCACCCCTGTCAGCCCTTCCAAAAAATCTTCCCCCAAACATATGTCTCATGTTACATTGTGCTTTATTGAAAGCTGAGAAGGTGGATACATATTTTCCAAGAATTTTGAAAAATGATTCCCCAAAGAGGTCCCTCAAAGTCCTTATTAGCCAGATTGCCCAATTTTGGGTTAATTCGCATCAGAATGCCTCTTCTTGTCTCTGATGTAAGGCTAGTATTTGCGTTGCCGAGGAGGCAAAGAGCACGTTGACTCCAACCTCTTAATAGTTCTGTGTCAACTGGGGTACCGTTTAAGGAGGACTCTTCAGCGAGGTCCATGATTCTGGCAAGAGGGCCTAACGTGTCCAAAAGCTTATCTTGACACTGTTTAAGAAAGCGTTCAAGTCCTTTACGAGGGTCTCTTCCTGTTTTGAAAAGGAAGGTCAGTAGTTCAGGGTCCAAATTAGGGGTCATGCCTGCCTTGTTATCTAAAAAGGGTCTAGGGCATTCGGACCACATTAGGTTACGTGAGTCCCTTTCAATGGGTTTTCTTTTCCAAAATTTAATAAATTTGGCCACGTGGTCAAGAGGCCACCAGTCAGAGCCTCTAGGATGAGAGATTTTTGATGGGTTAAACATCTCCACCCCTGTTGGATCCTTAATGGAGCCTGAGGTGGTGGGTTGGTTTAAATCCTCATCGAGTAGGTCATCCATCTTTTCTAAGGGGTCAAAGACATATTCGTCAGGCTCGACATTATCATCAATGGGTGAAAAATAATCATCGTCATCATAAGAGGTGACATCTTTTGTGCCGTGAAGGACACCTTGTCTAATTGTGCCGCGAGGGGCACCTGAACCTTTTGTGCCAAGAAGGCTGCTCAATCTTCTTGTGCCGCTCAGGGCACCTTGATCTTTTGTAGCGCAAGGGCTACCAATAATTAGTATGTGATCACTTGAAACGGTCTTCACATTTTTGCCTTGTGGGTCAGTCACAGTACGCGTCAGGGATGTGACTGCTCATTTTTGTGAGCGGGTCACAATCCCTGACGCGGAAGTAGATCGCGAAATACATCATGCGCGCTACCGAAAGAAACGTTTGAGGCGTTACAGGGAGTTCGAGTCGATTAAAAGTAAATAACTCCTTTCATTTTACTTCTTTGCCAAATGAAGCTGGATTATTGTTTTTCGATAAAGGGGAGAGTGTATATTTATTCAATACAGGGTCAATCCGCTTAGAAAGAGAAGCGGATGTAATGAATCTAAAGTCTTGACTCAGTGCTGAAGTGTGAGATAGGCACGTTTAGAATAGTAATTAATTGGTAAGCTTGATGGTAACAATTTCAATATATAGGGAGAAAGTAAATGCCCCAACCACAAATTGGAAAGGTTTTGAAAAGGGAATAAAAAACTTACCTGATAGGGTAAAAATTTATAAACATTATGGATAGAAATAAGGTTACTTACCTTTTCAACTAAAAAGAAGAATAATGTTAATAATATAAGAATAAACAGCGTATTGAACCATAAAATCGGAGATAGGAAAAAGATATACTTAACTGTCCCTGAGCAGCGAATAAAAGAGGAAGTCTATTGGTTGCCTTGGCACTCAGTTGTGTTGTGTAGAATGTTCTTTATTATGATGTATTTGTTACACTTTAAAGGGCTGCATCTTGAGCGGCGCAATAAAAGTTATTGCATAATGTAGCATCCGGTCTTGTAATGAAATTGAAGGTGTGAAAGACAAGTGTGTAGGTGGTTAGAGGACTGCATGCATATTGGATAGGCGTTTGAAGCAGTCCATGTGCTAAGGCCTGGCTCAGTACATCAGTACTTGGGTAGTGACTGAATGATTAGATTACTGCAAGGAGAGTGCCTGGGTGAATTTATAAGTGTTTGGGTTTTGGCACAGTGAATGGATTAGTACATACTGTTGAATGGGTCTCTAGAGGATTTCAAAGAAAGTGACAGGATGTTTCCTGGAAGTGTATGTAACAGGTTGCTCTAAAACTGAAAAAATCATCAAAGGGCAATTTGATTGCAAAACAGATTTTGCTGTATATGTACTGAGCTGTCCATGTAATTTATTATACGTGGGCAGCGCAATTCTTCCAGTCCATAAAAGAATTTTGCAGCATCTTCGAGCCATCAAAAACGGAGACAAGGCATACCCTGTGGCTCGGCATTTTGCAAAATACCATGAGAACACTGTATTAGGCCTCACATACTTTGTCATTGATGCGATTGCTCCAAATATTAGAGGGGTTGATAGGGAAAAAAACTAAGAAAACTAGAGTCCCGCTATATTTTGGAACTTAACAGCAGAGCCCCGTCACAGGCCTTTACATGGAAGAGGACCTGTTTACACATCTGTAAGGGACCGAGATAAGGTATCAATATAAACTAGTTGAATGTTAATGGCTATTGATATGATTGCTGCTATTTCTTTATAATCTCTTTTTAAGATATGATTGTATAATTTAATTGTTTTGTTAGTTTTACACTGGGTGTCACTCTTTTTATATAGAACGAAATAAGTTCATATACGCTATAAGAGGTTGCAAAAATATTTGTAGTACATGCCCACTAGGGCTTAATGAGATAGACATCAGCAAGAGCAATCAGGCATGCCCACTACGGCATTATTTGGGATATTTTGTGTCTAATTAAATACCAATGTATCTATAGGAAATACAGCATACATTGAATATTTGCGCAACGTAAAGCAATCGTATTAGCTGAATTACATCAATTTTTTACTGATTCAAATTCCGTTATGTCTGCTCTTGCATCAATAACAAGTTTTAAATGAACTACGAGTCTGTTCTCCATTGGACTACATTTTTTTAGTTTATCATGTGACTTGTCATATGCACAGCTTTAAAAATGTG
Source organism: Triturus cristatus (assembly GCF_964204655.1). Lineage (NCBI taxonomy): Eukaryota > Metazoa > Chordata > Amphibia > Caudata > Salamandridae > Triturus > Triturus cristatus. The sequence continues at coordinate 722,833,746 of NC_140588.1, forward strand.
TTTTTTTTTACAAAACTTTGTTAGTGAACAAGCCTGCTGGTTCAGGCGAAACGCTCCGACACTGCCAAAGATTAAAATCTAATGTGTGTTGTCAAGACGTGGCGTCGTCATTCCTCTTTTGAGTGAGGAGTGTGTTTATATATTTACGGACCCAGCTTGCGAGGTCTGCTTGAGGACGCGCCCTCTGATCAGGAGTGCGGCGGCTGTTTGCAAGCTTTGTGGAAATATATATATATATATATATATATATATATATATATATTTATATATACCAATCGAAACTGCTCCCAGTTGAAGACACCACACACAACGTTCGATTTCACCTTTTATTGTATGGGTCGTTGGGAATATTGTGTGGTCCGCTCTGACCACGAAGAACACCCCACTGTTGAAGAAACGGGTCCGTGTGCTCAAAAGGCGCAGAAAACGGAACAACGTACCTGTTTGGAGCGGCGTCACGAAAGCAGCGAGCTGGGGCTCTTCCTCACAACGACCCAACGGGATTATAATTGGGGAGGTAAAGGTAAAGCGACATCCACTATGGACAGTATTTTGCCAGAAACTGCATGATCCAGAATGCCTAGCAAGCATACGCCCAGTGGGGCGGGACTATAACGTAAACCACCTTGATAAACCGGCAAGCTGCTCCTTTCCCCCTTACACGCCAGCCAGTGAAAAAGGAAATACATCCGAAACGCGTATGGCAGACATGGTGTTACGAGATGCTGTGAGGTCTTGTCTCAGCCTGCTGTTGCCTCCCATACAATAAAAGTTGAAATCGAACGTTGTGTGTGGTGTCTTCAACTGGGAGCAGTTTCGATTGGAATATTGTGTGGTCCGCTCTGACCACGAAGAACCCCCCACTGTTGAAGAAACGGGTCCGTGTGCTCAAAAGGCGTAGAAAACGGAACAACGTACCTTTTTGGAGCAGCGTCACGAAAGCAGCGAGCTGGGGCTCTTCCTCACAACGACCCAACGGGATTATAATTGGGGAGGTAAAGGTAAAGCGACATCCACTATGGACAGTATTTTGCCAGAAACTGCATGATCCAGAATGCCTAGCAAGCATACGCCCAGTGGGGCGGGACTATAACGTAAACCACCTTGATAAACCGGCAAGCTGCTCCTTTCCCCCTTACACGCCAGCCAGTGAAAAAGGAAATACATCCGAAACGCGTATGGCAGATATGGTGTTACGAGATGCTGTGAGGACTTGTCTCAGCCTGCTGTTGCCTCCCATACAATAAAAGGTGAAATCAAACGTTGTGTGTGGTGTCTTCAACTGGGAGCAGTTTCGATTGGAATATTGTGTGGTCCGCTCTGACCATGAAGAACCCCCCACTGTTGAAGAAACGGGTCCGTGTGCTCAAAAGGCGTAGAAAACGGGACAACGTACCTTTTTGGAGCAGCGTCACGAAAGCAGCGAGCTGGGGCTCTTCCTCACAACGACCCAACGGGATTATAATTGGGGAGGTAAAGGTAAAGCGACATCCACTATGGACAGTATTTTGCCAGAAACTGCATGATCCAGAATGCCTAGCAAGCATACGCCCAGTGGGGCGGGACTATAACGTAAACCACCTTGATAAACCGGCAAGCTGCTCCTTTCCCCCTTACACGCCAGCCAGTGAAAAAGGAAATACATCCGAAACGCGTATGGCAGATATGGTGTTACGAGATGCTGTGAGGACTTGTCTCAGCCTGCTGTTGCCTCCTATACAATAAAAGGTGAAATCAAACGTTGTGTGTGGTGTCTTCAACTGGGAGCAGTTTCGATTGGAATATTGTGTGGTCCGCTCTGACCACGAAGAACACCCCACTGTTGAAGAAACGGGTCAGTGTGCTCAAAAGGCGCAGAAAACGGAACAACGTACCTGTTTGGAGCGGCGTCACGAAAGCAGCGAGCTGGGGCTCTTCCTCACAACGACCAAACGGGATTATAATTGGGGAGGTAAAGGTAAAGCGACATCCACTATGGACAGTATTTTGCCAGAAACTGCATGATCCAGAATGCCTAGCAAGCATACGCCCAGTGGGGCGGGACTATAACGTAAACCACCTTGATAAACCGGCAAGCTGCTCCTTTCCCCCTTACACGCCAGCCAGTGAAAAAGGAAATACATCCGAAACGTGTATGGCAGATATGGTGTTACGAGATGCTGTGAGGACTTGTCTCAGCCTGCTGTTGCCTCCCATACAATAAAAGGTGAAATCGAACGTTGTGTGTGGTGTCTTCAACTGAGAGTAGTTTCGATTGGAATATATTTATATATATATATATATATATTCCCTGACTTGGTTCCTTGTTGCCGGTTTGTTTCAGCGCTCCTCATGGATGCATTGCCCCGCGGCTGAACCACGCCACTATAAATCTCTCACAATCCTCCCCATGTTGAGGAGGAAAAATGGGCCGCACTCTCGTCGATTTCTTTGCAAATAGGGTTTATTTTCTCCTTTCCACTGTGGGGAACATGGGCATCAAAAAAACATCGACACGTTTCGGTATTACACAATACCTTGTTCACGATCTCAACCTGGGGAGGATGGTGAGATATATCTATATATCTATATATATCCACAGCATTCCACTCCACAAGGAAGAAGTAGAGGCCACACGGGGAGAACGTCGGGAGATCTTTTAATAAAACAGCAAGTGCATAATGCATTTCGGCCTGTGAGGCCTTCCTCAGATGCAGCTGTAAGCAAGATATGGCTCCACCCTCACCTTTAGTCACCCAAAGTCACTCCCATTGGTGGTAGTCCACTGACCGACGGTCACATGTCCACAACTACGCTGTAGTAAACTACAGCTCCCAGAATGCTGTGTGACTGGGTGAATGTTGCCTGGGAGGGACCTTTGAAATAAGACCTCTGTGGGTAATGTCAATGTAACTAAAAGGTGCCGAGTGATAAAATTCAAGAGTTCTTGTGTGTCGGTGTTCCGTAGATCGCCCTCGGGTCCCCTCAAACGTTCCAGCCTTGATGTGCGTTTGCTGGCAGGGCTGTAAGCCGGCATCAATAAACCTGGCTCCCCATTAATAATGGACTGCACCGCAGCAGCCGCTGGCATAGCGAGCACTCATAGGCGAACCGAAGCCATGTCAATACCTTGACGACGAGGAAGCTGCATCCGCAGCGGGTGCCAGTGATACTCCGGTTTCTTCAGGGAACGGGGCCTCCAATGCGCCTCTGGCCAGCGCAACAGTATCCACAGCATTCCACTCCACAAGGAAGAAGTAGAGGCCACACGGGGAGAACGTCGGGAGATCTTTTAATAAAACAGCAAGTGCATAATGCATTTCGGCCTGTGAGGCCTTCCTCAGATGCAGCTGTAAGCAAGATATGGCTCCACCCTCACCTTTAGTCACCCAAAGTCACTCCCATTGGTGGTAGTCCACTGACCGACGGTCACATGTCCACAACTACGCTGTAGTAAACTACAGCTCCCAGAATGCTGTGTGACTGGGTGAATGTTGCCTGGGAGGGACCTTTGAAATAAGACCTCTGTGGGTAATGTCAATGTAACTAAAAGGTGCCGAGTGATAAAATTCAAGAGTTCTTGTGTGTCGGTGTTCCGTAGATCGCCCTCGGGTCCCCTCAAACGTTCCAGCCTTGATGTGCGTTTGCTGGCAGGGCTGTAAGCCGGCATCAAAAAAACATCGACACGTTTCGGTATTACACAATACCTTGTTCACGATCTCAACCTGGGGAGGATGGTGAGATATATCTATATATCTATATATATATATATACGTTGCCACTGAAAAAGCCAAGGCTTACAGGTACATTATAGTTAGGCTGACATTTCACTCATACAAAACCAGAGAGATTCAGCAGTTACAGTTAGCTGAGCTAACTATAACTCACCCCTCGCTATGCACTGATTATGACCTCACAAATTACTTCACTCATGACATGGTCAGTGATATCACTGATGACATCACTGATGACATCTCAAAACATTTCACCGAAAAACTCCAATTCAAGTGGTGGAGTGGAGTTTTATTCCTCGCTCGCGTTTGTCAACGCCAAATTGGCGAGCTCGAGCGAGGAAAATCCACCTCCCGGATACATTTTTCTTAATTTGCGATCGTCGACATCAAGTTGGCAAGTGCGAGAATGGAAAATCAACATCCCGGCAAAATTTCTCAATACGGGCGGTCAGATTTCTCATTGTGTGTGGTTGCAGATGCTCGCGACCGCTAGTGTTGAGAAGCCGCCTGTTCACGTTGAGAAAGCTGCCGCTTGAGTAAAAATCTACTCGAGCGGCAGAAAGGAAGCTGCGCCCGCTTGCACTGTGCATGGTGCCATTCACAATGATTGCACAATGAGGACAAGCATCTGGTACTGAAAATCATAGCAAAAGTCATTTATCGAAGACACTCAGCTGCTCGCAAAGTTTTTTTTGCACTTCGCAGAGTTCCGCGTAGCAGAACATTGCGAACTAGGCCCAGGCATAATGTATGTTACAGCAAACAAATAATGGACAGAATGCTGACAATGCAAACATTCTCCCCCGTCAAAAGATCTGGGTTAGATCCATTGTTCTTTTGCCCACTACGCCACCCAGCTTGGACACAGCCATATGCAAATCAGTCTTGACCCTGTGCCCCATGGGAACAGTCCAGAAAGAACTGCCAGGCCAGGTCCTCCCTGGACCGGAAACAAGCATCCTAGGACTGGTTTCAGGGTATGTCACCCATCTTCAGCCAGGCTAGCTTGAATCCAGTGGCACAGTGAGCAAGGGACCCATGTCTGGACATACCCATCCTACTTAGGGCGAAAAGTGTTACAGCAAACAAATGATGGATGGAATGCTGACAATGCAAACATTCTCCCCCAGTCAAAAGACCTGGTTTAAATCCATTGTTCTTTTGCCCACTATGCCAGCCCAGTTTGGACCCAGCCATATGCAAATCAGTCTTAACCCTGTGCCCCATGGGAACAGTCCAGACCAAACTGCCAGGCCAGGTCCTCCCTGGACCGGAAACAAGCATCCTGGTACCGGTTTCAGGATATGTCACCATTCTTCAGCCAGGCTAGCTTGAATCCAGTGGCACAGTGAGCAAGGGACCCATGTCTGGGCATACCCATCCCACTTACGTCGAAAAGTGTTACAGCAAATAAATGATGGACGGAATGCCGAGAATGCAAACATTCTCCCCCGTCAAAAGATCTGTGTTAAATCCATAATTCTTTTGCCCAGTACACCACCCCAGTCTTGACCCTGTGCCCCATGGGAACAGTCCAGACCGAACTGCCTGGCCAGGTCCTGCCGGGACCGGAAACAAGGATCCTAGGACAGGTTTCAGGGTACGTCACCCTTCTTCAGCTAGGCTAGCTTGAATCCTATGGCACAGTGAGCAAGGGACCCACTTCTGGGCATACCAATCCGACTTAGGGCGAAAAGTGATACAGCAAACAAATGATGAACGGAATGCCGACAATGCAAACATTCTCCCCCAGCCAAAAGATCTGGGTTAAATCCATCCTTCATTTGCCCACTACGCCACCCCTTTTTGGACCCAGCCATATGAAAATCAGACTTGACCCTGTGCCCCATGGTATCAGTCCAGAACGTACTGCCAGGCCAGGTCCTCCATGGACCGGAAACAGGCATCCTTGGACGGGTTTCAGGGTATGTTACCCGTCTTCAGCCAGCTAGCTTGAATCCAGTGGCACAGTGAGCAAGGGACCCACAGCTGGGCATACCCATCCCATTTAGGGCGAAAAGTGTTACAGCACACAAATGATGGACAGAATGCTGACAATGCAAACATTCTGCCCCAGGCAAAAGGTCTGGGTAAAATCCATCGTTCTTTTGCCCACTACGCCCTCCTATTTGGACCCAGCCACATGCAAATCAGTCTTTACCCTGTGCCCCTTGGGAACAGACCAGACCGAACTGCCAGCCCAGGTCCTCCTTGAACCGGAAATAAGCCTCCTAGGGCAAGTTTCAGAGTATGTCACCTTTCTTCAGCAAGGTTAGCTTGAATCCAGTGGCACAGTGAACAAGGGACCCACGTCTGGGCATACCCATCCCACTGAGGGCGAAAAGTGTTAAAGCAAACAAATGATGGACGGAATGCTGACAATGCAAACATTCTCCGCCAGTCAAAAGATCTGGGTTAAATCCATCATTCTTTTGCCCACTACGCCACCCTAGTTTCGACCTAGCCATATGCAAACCAGTCTTGACCCTGTGCCCCATGGGAACAGTCCAGACCGAACTTCCAGGCCAGGTCCTCCCTGGACAGGAACCAAGCATCCTGGGACTGGTTTCAGGGTATATCAGCCTTCTTCAGCCAGGCTAGCTTGAATCCCATGGCACAGTGAGCAAGGGACCCACGTCTGGGCATACATATCCCAATTAGGGCTAAAAGTGTTACAGGATGCAAATGATGGACAGAAAGCGGACAATGCAAACATTCTCCCCCAGTAAAAAGATCTGGGTTAAATCCATCGTTCTTTTGCCCACCACGCCACCCCTTTTTGGACCCAGCCATATGAAAATCTGTCTAGACCCTGTGCTGCATTGGAACAGTCCAGAACGTACTGCCCGGCCAGGTCCTCCATGGACCGGAAACAGGCATCCTTGGACCGGTTTCAGGGTATGTTACCCTTCTTCAGCCAGCTAGCTTGAATCCAGTGGCACAGTGAGCAAGGGACCCACGTCTGGGCATACCCATCCCACTTAGGGTGAAAAGTGTTACGGCAAACAAATGATGGACGGAATACTGACAATGCAAACATTCTCCCCCAGGCAAGAGATCTGGGTTAAATCCATCGTTCTTTTGCCCACTACGCCACCCCAGTTTGGACCCAGCCATATGCAAATCAGTCTTGACTCTATGCCCCATGGGAACAGTTCAGACCGAAGTGCCAGGCCAGGTCCTCCCTGGACCGGAAACAAGCATCCTGGGACCGGTTTCAGTGTAAGTCACCCTTCTTCAGCCAGGCTAGCTTAAATCCACTGGCACAGTGAGCAAGGGACCCACGTCTGGGCATACCCATCCCACTTAGGGCAAAAAGCGTTACATCAAAAAAATGATGGACAGAATGCTGACAATGCAAACATTCTCCACCAGTCAAAAGATCTGGGTTAAATCCATCGTTCTTTTGCCCACTATTCCACCCCATTTTGGACCAAGCCATATGCAAATCAGTCTTTACCATGTGCACCATGGGACCAGTCCAGACCAAACTTCCAGGCCAGGTCCTCCCTGGACTGGAAACAAGCATCCTGGGACCGAATTCAGGGCATGTCACCCATCTTCAGCCAGGCTAGCTTGAATCCGGTGGCACAGTGAGCAAGGGACCCACGTCTGTGCATACCCATCCCACTTAGGGCGAAAGGTTCAAGACTGATTTGCATATTGCCAGGTCTAAACTGGGGTGGGATGGTGAGCAAAAGAATGATGGATTTAACCCAGATCTCTTGACTGGGGGTGAATGTTTTGATTTGTTCTACATTCTGTCCATCAATTGTGTGTCTTTTTTTTTTCTCGCTCTAAGTCGCCAGGTATGCCCAGACATGGGTCCTGGGCTTACTGTGCTACTGGAATCAAGCTATCCTGGCTGAACAGGGTTGAAACCCTGAAACCATTCATAGGATGCTTTTTTCAAGTTCAGGGAGGACTTGTCTTGGCAGTTCAGGCTGGACTGTTCCCATGAGGCACAGGGTCAAGACTGATTTGCATATGGCCAGGTCTAAACTGGGGTGGCATGTTGAGCAAAAGAATGATGGATTTAACAAAGATCTCTTGACTGGGGTGAATGTTTTGATTTGTTCTGCATTCCGTCCATCAATTGTGTGTCTTATGCTTTCTCTATCTAAGTGCGCCAGGTATGCCCAGACGTGGGTCCTGGGCTCACTGTGCCACTGGAATCAAACTATCTTGCCTGAAGAGGGGTGAAACCCCGAAACCGGTCGTAGGATGCTTGTTTCCAGTCCAGGAAGGACCTGGCTTGGAAGTTCGGGCTGAACTGTTCCCAAGAGGCACAGGGTTGACTGATTTGCATATGGCCAGGTCTAAACTGGGGTGGCATGTTGAGCAAAAGAACGATGCATTTAACACAGATCTCTTGACTGGGGTGAATGTTTTGATTTGTTCTACATTCCATCCATCAATTGTGTGTCTTTTGATTTCTCGCTCTAAGTGTGCCACATATGCCCAGACATGGGTCCTGGGCTCACTGTGCCACTGGAATCAAGCTATCCTGGCTGAAGAGGGTTGAAACCCCAAAACCGGTTCTAGAATGCTTGTTTCCGGTCCAGGGAGAACCTGACTTGGCAGTTCGGGTTGGACTGCTCTCATGAGGCACAGGGTCAAGACTGATTTGCATATTGCCAGGTCTAAACTGTGGTGAGCAAAAGAATGATGGATTTAACCCAGATCTCTTGACTGGGGGTGAATTTTTTGATTTGTTCTGCATTCCATCCATCAATTGTGTGTCTTTTAGGCTTAATGTATGGCTGTGTCAGTGACTGAGTGCATCTGTCAGTGGTTTATGGTTAAGTAACTGCGTATATGAAACGCAGCATAGGAGGTATGTGTATAACTGTATAGGTAAATAGGTATATTTGACAGAGTGTAAATCGTATGTTTGGACATATTTAATGCTAATCAGTTCCAAATGCAACCTACTTTTATTCACCTGCATATTCCCTTCATCCAATAAAATTTTGAGTTTTTGCAAACTCCAGCACACACGCATTGTCACTGCCTTTCCTAATACCAACTGTAATATTCAACTGCAGACCTGCCCTGTGCGCAGCTCCTACTTCCTAAAAAATGCTTAGAGTGTGGACTGTGGGCCACAGCTATGTCTATTGGGCTAAAGAGGCTACAAAAAACAAAAGTATTAACAGGGACTTCGGTATGACAAATGTGGAGATAAGTTGGTTCGGCCAGAGAGGGTTAAAGTTTCATCTGCTGCTGGATTTCGTGAAAAGCATTGTAGATTTTCAAGCTCCTCACCTCATGATTTTGCACTTTGGTGGCAATTAACTAGGCACATTAAATGGGGTAGGGCTGGAAATCCTAATGAGGGATACCTTTGCTGACTTGATGATGCTTTTACCTCACACTGTCTTAGTGTGCTCTAATATATGCTAAAGACAGAAATGGATGTGGTCAAATTGATTCTGTCCACAGATTGACAAAGCCAGGAAACATTTCAATAAAACTGTTTCTGCTTTCCTCAGAGACCATAACATGGGCTCTATGTACAACAACAATCTGCATTTTGACATGCATCGAGTATATAGCGGTGATGGAGTTCACTTTACGGACGAAGGGTGTTTCCAGGCAACCTGAAACTTTGCATACAATCTTATATGTAGCTGTCTTACACACACTCTAAACACAAAGGCTCATGTCAGAGCCACCCAAAAGCACAAAATGTTGCTCATTTTCTTGTTAAATGATTTTTTTGACTTTTTAAACTTCGCAACGACATCACGATGATCGCGTTCACTTTGCAAAATCACAAAGCAAATTAAAACATTCAATGACCACCGCCACATAAAAAAAGTCATCTTAAAAAATTAATTCTAACTATTACAATACACACATTACTAACTTAAAGAATGTTTGTTCACATATATCTGTTGTAACTTTTTTTCTTAAAATGTTTGAATTCTAGTTTCTATGTTCGCAATTGCGCGTTTACGCTGAGAGTCGCAATGATTTTTGGAACGGAGATGATCGCACCTCTTTTAAGAGGTGTAAAACACATTTATGCACATATTTTACAGTACTTTAGATACTAGGGGTTTATTACTGCACTGTTTAAAATCATATTTTTCAAGCTGGTTTGTATAAAATTCACTTTTAACCGCGATGGTACATGGGAGGCCCAGCTGGTGGTCTTGTGGTTGTCGCGAATATCGTGCGTGAATAAAAAAACTATTTTAGTCACTAATACCCCCATTTGTCAAACATGAGGTCAGAGTGCTTTTTACCCAGACCCCTTATGTCACGCTGAAAAAGAATTCTGCCCTGGCAACCGTCCCCGATACATAAAATGATGGATGCAACTTTCTGTTCAGGTTGCATCCAGCCAATCACAGCGTTCTCGTTGTTGCGCTTTTGCACTTTCTCGATTCACCACAAACATGTCGCAATGTAACCGTGAGCACTGCAAAACCATGGCAACCTTCTGTTATGGTTGCACTCAGCCAATCAGAGCCTTCCCACTGGCATGCACTCTTGTGATTTACCTCAAACACCTTGCGATTTGAGAGCGATCACCACGAAACCATTGTGAAATATGCACAGTCAGAGATATCACTATACTGTTCGGATTTAATTTCTCAAGAACTACTGAATGGATTTGCATGAATTCTGCATAACAACATCTACCTTTCTGCCAAATTTGGTGTAATTACATTCAGTAGTTTTGGCTATAGGTTCGACAACGCGTTCCTATAAGAATTAACAGAACAAGACACCCTTATTTTGCACCCCTGTTTCTCTGTCCCCACTGCACGGATCATGCCCCAAACTTTATATGGCACAGAGAACCTACTTCAACACTTTTTGGGGGAAATTTCATGCAGATTGGTCAAAGGACACCAAAGTTATAGCCAAGTCAAAAAACATTTACCTATAGAAACTCTGTCATAACTGTAACTACCTAGAGGCGACCGCCAGTATGTGATGTATATTACCTACGCTTTTCCTATGGAAACTAGGTACTAATTGTAAATACCTTCTGGTGACCACCAGTAGGTAACATATATTAACTACTGGCGGTCACCAGTACGTAGTTACAGTTATGACCCAGTTTCCATAGGAAAAGCGTTTTTTTACTTGCCTATATTTTTGGTGACGTTTGACCAACCTTCACAAAACTTTCCAGAAAAAGTGTCTAAGTTTGGTCTGTTGTGCATAGGAAGTTTCAGGGTGATTTATTAAAAGGGGCCAGGAAAAAGATGGTTAAGAAAGTGTGTTTTCCCATTTTAAATCCCGTAGGAACATGTTGTCAAACCTACCACCCGGATCGCTAGACAGAATTACACCAAATTTGGCAGAAAGGTAAATGTTGTTATGCATATTGTGTTTTTTGTTATTTCATGTAAATACATTCAGTGTTTTTTTTAAATTTAAGCTGAAATTTATAGTGATACACATGGCCACGGATATCCGTGGCTCTTTCACGACTTATCATGAATGCACTCACCCACGGGAACAGAAAGTCGTTGTCACCATTTTTTGGATCAAGAATGCTTCCCAGGGCTGAATATTTGTGTGAAAGGTTGTACACCGGGTCAGGGTGGAGGTACTCTAACTCCATGTTTGAGAAATGAGGGTGTTAGTGACACAGGTTATGAGACCAAAATAGTTTTTTTAATTGTGCGCGATAGTAACTGCCACAGAGTCATGTACGCACTCACAAACTCTCTCAGACACTTGTACACCCATTCACATACTCACTCAAACACATACATTTAGCAACATACTCACTCAGATACTAATGCACTGACTCACATACCCATTCAGGTACTTATACACCCCATTACAGACTAACTCAGAGAATGACACTTTCATGTACAGACCCACTCAGAGACTCACATGTCTGCCTAGAGACCCACTCATAGACTCATGTGCACAGTCTCACACCTACTTAGACATTCTTACACCCACTCACAGACTCATCTGGGCACTCATGCACCCACTCACACACCCACTCAGATACGCATGCAACCACTTACAGGCACACTTGGAGAGTCATACACCCACTCAGAGACTCACACATGCACTCACAGATCCACTCATACATTTACATATATACTCACAGACCCACTGAGACACTCCCATACCCATCACAGATACACTCAGCCACTCATACACCCACTCACACACCTATATAGTCACTCACACAATCAGCCGCAGACCCTCTCAGAGACCTATGCACTCACCCACTCACAGACTCACTCAGATATACACACACCCACTCACTCACCCACTAAATGACTCATGCATCCACTCACAGACCCACCCAGAAACACTCTCCCAGCCACAGACACTCATGCATTCACCCATTCACTCACTAACTCAGATACTTATGCTCTTACTCAGAGACTTATTGAGACATTCATATAACCACTCACAGACCCACTCAGACACTCACACACCCATACTGGCACTCACACACCCACTCAGAGACTTATGCACCCAGTCACTCATTAACTCAGATTCACAAACCCACTCACAGTTTCACTCAGAATCCCAGAAGCCCACTCACAGAACCCCTCCCTGTCTTAGACCCACTGGGAGACTCATGCACTTACTTGTGTGGGTAGGCATAGTTCCCACAACAGGAAACTTCTCAAAACGCAACTTGAACACACCACATTTTCACAATGAAAAATGGCCCTTTTTTTGCAAACTGCCTAACTGTAGTTTTTGAGCCCTAGCTCTGCGGGCACCTAGGAAAACCTAGCAAACCTATACTTTTTTGAAAACTAAACACCCAGCGGAATCCAGGATGGGGTGACTTGACTGCCTCTCCCATCCGGAGCTAAAATCTCAGGTGCCCCCCCCCAAAACCAGGTAGTTTTGTTATATGTAATTTTGAAGTCCCCAATGTACGATTTGGGCCATTTCCTGTTGCAGCCACTATGCCTACCCACACAAGTGAGGTACCATTTTTATCGGGTGACATGGGGGAAAGCTGGGTGGGAGGAAAGTTGTGGATCCATGCAGATTCCAACACTTTTCCACACAGAAATTTGAGAAAAAGGTGATTTTTTCAGCAAAATTTGAGGTTTGCAGTGGATTCTGGGTAGGGGAATGTTGGGGGACCCACGCAAGCCATACCTCGCTGGACTCCCCCGGGTGTCTAGTTTCCAGAAATGTGCAGGTTTGGTAGGTTTCCCTAGATGGCCGCCGAGCCCCGGGCCAAAAACTCATGGGACCCCCTTGCAAAACCCCGGTTGGATTGTGCTAGGTAATTTTGATGGTGCCTCAATAGGTTTTGGACCCTTACCTGCTGTGGGTCCTTGACCCACCCACGCGAGTGAGGTACAATTTTTATCGAGAGACCTGGGGGAACGCTGGGTGGGAGGAAATGTGTGGATCAACGCAGATTTTAGAAGTTTCCCACACTGAAATTTGAGAAAAAAGTGATTCTTTCAGCGAAATTTGAGGTTTACAGGGGATTCTGGGTAGGGGAATGTTGGGGGACCCACGCAAGCCATACCTCTCTCGACTCCCCCAGGCGTCTAGTTTCCAGAAATGTTTGGGTTTGGTAGGTTTCCCTAGATGGCCGCCGAGCCCCGGGCCAAAAACTCATGGGACCCCCCTTGCAAAACCAGGTTGGATTGTGATAGGTAATTTTGATGGTGCCTCAATAGGTTTTGGGCTCTTGCCTGCTGTGGGTCCTTGACCCTCCCACGCGAGTGAGGCACCATTTTTATCGGGAGATCTGGGGAAGGCTGGGTGGGAGGAAATTTGTGGATCCACACAGATTTCAGAAGTTTCCCACACAAAAATTTCAGAAAAAAGTGATTTTTTCAGTGAAATTTGAGGTTTGCAGGAGATTCTGGGTAGGAGAATGTTGGAGAACCACACAAGCCATACCTCGCTGGGCTCCCCCAGGTGTCTAGTTTCCAAAAATTTGTGGGTTGGGTAGGTTTCCCTAGATGGCCGCCGAGCCCCGGGCCTAAAACCCATGGGACCCCCCTTACAAAACCAGGTTGGTTGTGATAGGTAATTTTGATGTCGCATTAATAGGTTTTGGGCCCTTTCCTGTCGCGGGTACTTGTCCCACCCACACAAGTGAGGTACAATTTTTTTGGGATACTTGGAGTAATCCTGGGGGGTTGGAAATTTGTTGTTACTTTCTGCAGCGTGAACATTTGAGCACGATAATGCATGGAAAATGTGACAGTCACATTTTGAGGTTTGCAGGACATTGTGGGTAAGATAACTTGTTGGGATCCACAAGAGAGACATCACCATCTACTCCCATGGGTGTTTAGTTTACGACAAAATCTACAGTTGGTATGTTATTCTTAGATGAAATGTACACCTTGGCAGAGAGACAAAAAAGATTACTGCACAGCCATCTATTCTCAAGCACACACACATACTGGTTAGATTTGGCACAAGGGCGAGTGATGGTTCAGTATATAAAATTTCATTAATAAGAGATTTTACAAAAATGAAATGCACTGTCAATAATTGAAAGGACAAAAAACTGAACCATCGACTCACAGCTCGTGAGCTGCAAAGCCACGACAAGGCACCAACCGCTTAACAGGCCATTCACGCACCTTTCGGACATGATACACACAAGACCATTCACACCACCAGGCACAAAATCGACACATTACAACATTCACAAAAAGTGACAAGGTACACCCTGCTTGACAAAAACAGAAAAGACAAATATTTCTGCACAACCACCTATTCCTCAAGCACACATACATACTGGTTGAATTTGGCACGAGGGTGAGTGATGATTCATTACATACAGTTGTATTAACCAGAAATTTCACAAAAAGGAAATGCACTGTTAGTAATTGAAAGGACGAGAAACTGAACCATTGACTCACAGCTCCAACACCCTTGCCCACTCAAGAAACCCTCCAACAGCCACACCAGAAACCTTCTCTGAAGACCTCCAGGCCTCCAAGCAAACCTGCTGAAAGCTAGAGAAGAAATGGATCTGTGAACGAACACCGGAAAGCTATGCAGCCCACAAAAACGCAACCCGCAGAAACCACCACCTCATCAGATCCGTCAAAAGGGCCTCCTTCGAAGACCGCTTAGACAACAACGCACACAACAGCAAAGAGCTCTTCAGCATTGTGAAGGAACTCTACAACCCCAGCTCCAACACCAACGACATCCCACCTTTGCAAGACCTGTGCGACTCACTGGCCACCTTCTTCCACCACAAGATCGCAGACATCCACGACAGCTTCAACGCCGTGACTGCCCCGGCAACCACTGACACCCCCGCCCCCACGACCACCTTCTGCACGAACCACCAGATCTCCTGGACCAACATTAACGACGACGACACCATTAAGATCATGAACTCCGTCCACTCTGGAACCCCGTCAGACCCATGCCCACACCACATCTTCAACAAAGCCAGCACCACCATCGCACCCCATCTCCGGAAAGCCATCAACATTTCCTTTGAGACAGCAAACTTCCCAGAGAGCTGGAAGCACGCCGAGATCAACACCTTACTCAAGAAACCCAAGGCAGACCCCAAGAACCTCAAGAATGTCCGACCCATCTCCCTGCTCCCGTTCCCGGCGAAAGTAATTGAGAAGGCTGTCAACAAACATCTGACCAGAATCCTTGAGGAAAACAGCATCCTGGACCCGTCCCAGTCTGGGTTCTGCAGCAACCACAGCGCCGAAAATGCCCTCATCGCCGCCACCAACAACATCAGGACCCTGCTAGACAACGGAGAAACCGCAGCCCTCAGCCTCCTGGACCTGTCAGCCGCCTTCGACACGGTCTGCCACCGCACACTAAGAACATGCCTCCATGATTCCAGGATCCAAGAGAAGGCCCTGGACTGGACAACCTCCTTCCTCTCCGGCAGAATACAGAGTGTCCGCCTCCCCCCTTTCCGATCCGAAGCCACCGAGATCATCTGCGGCGTACCCCAGGGCTCATCCCTCAGCGCAACGCTGTTCAACATCTACATGGCATCGCTCGCCCAAGTCGCCCGGCTGCACAACCTCAACATCATCTCTTACGCCGATGACACCCAGCTGATCCTCTCCCTCACCAAAGACCCCCTCACCGCTAAAACCAACCTCCACAAAGGAATGAAGGCCATCACTTCGGATCCACGCCCTCGGCCTGGAACGACTCCTGGTGGCCGCCCGCACTAGGAACAGCTCCAATGCCCACCGACCACGCACGCAGCCTAGGGGTCATCCTCGACTCGACCCTCTCCATGACGAAGCAGGCCAACGCCGTCTCTTCCTCCTGCTTCAACACCCTACGCATGCTCCACAAGATCTACAAGTGGATCTCCACCGAGACAAGAAGGACGGTCACCCAGGCCCTTTTCAGCAGCAGACTGGACTATGGACACGCCCTCTATGCAGCAGCCTCGGCCAAACTCCTGAAACAGCGCCAATGCATCCAGAATGCCTCCGCATGCCTGACCCTTGCCAAAGCCACATCACACCCCACCTGAGAGACCTGCACTGGCTCCCCGTCAACAAGAGGATAACCTTCAAGCTCCTCACCCACCCACACAAAGCACTCCACAACACCGGACCAGCGTACCTCAACAGCTGGCTCAGCTTCTACACCAGCTTCTACACCCCCTCCCGCCAGCTACGCTCTGCCGACCACGCCCTCGCCACTGTCCCCCATATCCGAAGAGTGACCGCTGGCGGCAGATCATTCTCCCACCTCGCCACCAAGACCTGGAAAAACCCTCCTCATCCACCTACGGCAGACCCAAGACCTTCTGACCTTCAGAAGACTCCTCAAGACCTAGCTTTTTTAACAGTAGCAGCATTCCCCCACCCCTTAGTGCCTTGAGACCCTCACGGGTAAGTGGTGCGCTTTACAAATGCGTTGATTGATTGATTGATTGATTGATTAAAGCCACGACAAGGCACCTACCTCTTCACAGGCCAATTCATACACCTTTCATACATGTGACACATACAAAACCATTCACACCACCAGCCTCGGGCCCAGCACATTACAACACTTACACCAGCAGACAGCGCCATTCAATGGCCCATCACTTTCACATGCCCACATTCCTGACACAGCAACCATACCAGCTCACGGATTGCGTTGAGTGGCGTTTGGCTAGCAGTGTGTGTAGTGACCAGCAGCAAGTCATTACTCGTACACTGCCAGCCAAGCACCAGTCCACCCACACTGCCTGCAAAGTGCAAGTCCACCACGCACACCACCAGCCAAGCACCAGTCCGCTCACACCACCAGCCAAGCACATGTCCACCCACACTGCCAGCCAATCGCCAGTCCATGCACACTGCCAGCCAAGCACCAGTCCACTCAAACCGCCAGCCAAGCGCAAGTCCCCCCACACTGCCAGCCAAGTACCAGTCCATGCACACCACAAGCCAAGCGCAAGTCCACCCACACCGCCAGCCAATTGCCAGTCCACGCACACTGCCAGCCAAGCACCAGTCCACTCACACTGCCAGCCAAGCGCAAGTCCACCCACTGAACAACCAGGGCCTTATGGGCCTGGCGGCGCAGGGCACGCCTTAATCTCCTGAGTTCACCTGCTTTGTTGAACAGAGACACAGGACATTCTGTTGAGCGTAGAAGATCAGGTTTATTAGCTGAAGCTAAGTAGAGTTGTCCCAGAAGTACACTCAGTATGTTCTTAGGAGACTGCCACTTTACTCCGTGGCGCACAATCTTTTATAGCGCATAGATTCACCAAAAACACTCCCAATGGCTCGGCAGTTCGGGCTGGACTGTTCCCATGAGGCACAGGGTCAGACTGATTTGCATATGGCCATGTCTGAACTGGGGTGGCAGAGTGGGCTAAAGAACGGTGATGTATCAAACCCAGATCTGTTGACTGGGTGTGAGTGTTTGATTGGTTCTGATACTCCGTCCATCACCACCCCCTTTTGTAATGCTTTGTTCGCCATAAGTTGGCAGGGTATGCTCAGACGTGAGTCCCTTGCTCACTTTGCCACCGGATTCAAGCAAGCCTGGCTGAAGACGGCTGAAATGCCAGAAACCGGTCCTAGGAAGCTTGTTTCCGGTCCAGAGAAGACATGGCTTGGCAGTTCGGGCTGGACTGTTCCCATGAGGCACAGGGTCAGACTGATTTGCATATGGCCATGTCTGAACTGGGGTGGCAGAGTGGGTTAAAGAACGGTGATGGATCAAACCCAGATCTGTTGACTGGGTGTGAGTGTTTGATTGGTTCTGATGCTCCGTCCATCACCACCCCCTTTTGTACCGCTTTGTTCGCCATAAGTTGGCAGGGTATGCTCAGACGTGAGTCCCTTGCTCACTTTGCCACCGGATTCAGGCAAGCCTGGCTGAAGACGGCTGAAATGCCAGAAACCGGTCCTAGGAAGCTTGTTTCCGGTCCAGGGAAGACATGGCTTGGCAGTTCGGGCTGGACTGTTCCCATGAGGCACAGGGTCAGACTGATTTGCATATGGCCATGTCTAAACTGGGGTGGCAGAGTGGGCTAAAGAACGGTGATGGATCAAACCCAGATCTGTTGACTGGGTGTGAGTGTTTGATTGGTTCTGATGCTCCGTCCATCACCACCCCCTTTTGTACCGCTTTGTTCGCCATAAGTTGGCAGGGTATGCTCAGACATGAGTCCCTTGCTCACTTTGCCACCGGATTCAAGCAAGCCTGGCTGAAGACGGCTGAAATGCCAGAAACCGGTCCTAGGAAGCTTGTTTCCGGTCCAGGGAAGACATGGCTTGGCAGTTCGGGCTGGACTGTTCCCATGAGGCACAGGGTCAGACTGATTTGCATATGGCCATGTCTGAACTGGGGTGGCAGAGTGGGCTAAAGAACGGTGATGGATCAAACCCAGATCTGTTGACTGGGTGTGAGTGTTTGATTGGTTCTGATGCTCCGTCCATCACCACCCCCTTTTGTACTGCTTTGTTCGCCATAAGTTGGCAGGGTATGCACAGACGTGAGTCCCTTGCTCACTTTGCCACCGGATTCAAGCAAGCCTGGCTGAAGACGGCTGAAATGCCAGAAACCGGTCCTAGGAAGCTTGTTTCCGGTCCAGGGAAGACATGGCTTGGCAGTTCGGGCTGGACTGTTCCCATGAGGCACAGGGTCAGACTGATTTGCATATGGCCATGTCTGAACTGGGGTGGCAGAGTGGGCTAAAGAACGGTGATGGATCAAACCCAGATCTGTTGACTGGGTGTGAGTGTTTGATTGGTTCTGATGCTCCGTCCATCACCACCCCCTTTTGTACCGCTTTGTTCGCCATAAGTTGGCAGGGTATGCTCAGACGTGAGTCCCTTGCTCACTTTGCCACCGGATTCAGGCAAGCCTGGCTGAAGACGGCTGAAATGCCAGAAACCGGTCCTAGGAAGCTTGTTTCCGGTCCAGGGAAGACATGGCTTGGCAGTTCGGGCTGGACTGTTCCCATGAGGCACAGGGTCAGACTGATTTGCATATGGCCATGTCTAAACTGGGGTGGCAGAGTGGGCTAAAGAACGGTGATGGATCAAACCCAGATCTGTTGACTGGGTGTGAGTGTTTGATTGGTTCTGATGCTCCGTCCATCACCACCCCCTTTTGTACCGCTTTGTTCGCCATAAGTTGGCAGGGTATGCTCAGACATGAGTCCCTTGCTCACTTTGCCACCGGATTCAAGCAAGCCTGGCTGAAGACGGCTGAAATGCTAGAAACCGGTCCTAGGAAGCTTGTTTCCTGTCCAGGGAAGACATGGCTTGGCAGTTCGGGCTGGACTGTTCCCATGAGGCACAGGGTCAGACTGATTTGCATATGGCCATGTCTGAACTGGGGTGGCAGAGTGGGCTAAAGAACGGTGATGGATCAAACCCAGATCTGTTGACTGGGTGTGAGTGTTTGATTGGTTCTGATGCTCCGTCCATCACCACCCCCTTTTGTACCGCTTTGTTCGCCATAAGTTGGCAGGGTATGCTCAGACGTGAGTCCCTTGCTCACTTTGCCACCGGATTCAAGCAAGCCTGGCTGAAGACGGCTGAAATGCCAGAAACCGGTCCTAGGAAGCTTGTTTCCGGTCCAGGGAAGACATGGCTTGGCAGTTCGGGCTGGACAGTTCCCATGAGGCACAGGGTCAGACTGATTTGCATATGGCCATGTCTGAACTGGGGTGGCAGAGTGGGCTAAAGAACGGTGATGGATCAACCCAGATCTGTTGACTGGGTGTGAGTGTTTGATTGGTTCTGATGCTCCGTCCATCACCACCCCCTTTTGTACCGCTTTGTTCGCCATAAGTTGGCAGGGTATGCTCAGACGTGAGTCCCTTGCTCACTTTGCCACCGGATTCAAGCAAGCCTGTCTGAAGACGGCTGAAATGCCAGAAACCGGTCCTAGGAAGCTTGTTTCCGGTCCAGGGAAGACATGGCTTGGCAGTTCGGGCTGGACTGTTCCCATGAGGCACAGGGTCAGACTGATTTGCATATGGCCATGTCTGAACTGGGGTGGCAGAGTGGGCTAAAGAACGGTGATGGATCAAACCCAGATCTGTTGACTGGGTGTGAGTGTTTGATTGGTTCTGATGCTCCGTCCATCACCACCCCCTTTTGTACCGCTTCGTTGGTCATGGGCACAGATCATCTCGTGCAGACCCAAGTACTATTAATCGGAAGGAGCAACAAACTTTCACGCTCAGCAACACTTTCAGGCTCCAACACTCGCTATTCAGTGTCAGAGGATGTTTGGGCTGCTCTTTCATTTAATTTTCCTTTCATCCTGTAGTGCCTTATATCCTCCGGTGCACTGCCCTTCCGTTGGAGCAAAGAAAAGAGAGGGGGGGGGGGTTGCAAAAACTCAGGCCAAGGGGCTCAAGGGACTGCACACTGTCAGAGGTTACCAGCACATGATAGGTAGAAAACTGAAGCCTCAAACCAGCTCTGCCATCAACAACAGGGATCCTTCTCTTTCGTTCTTTTACACTGAAACTCTAGTTTTGTGATGTCCAACGCCGTCTGATGGAGCAAGTACGATGCTTTGGAGATACCATTGATGGCGCGCTTGCGATCGCTGTCCAACCTTGCTACGTTCTGGGTGCTGGGACTGTAGGGCCAAGACGTCCGTCTTTCATCTGTAGCTGTCACTGATGGGAATTAGGCTTAAAACAGTGTTCTGCAGGTTATTATGACTTAATTCCCGCAGAATCTAGTGACGTAGGAAATGTGACACAGTTGTTAGTTTCCCTCAGTTTAGTATAAAAACAGTTCATTGTATTTAACAATGGGACTGCAAGCCTTTGGCCTACAATTTGCAAGGGAGTGACCATACGCCATAGGACAACTCTGGTCTAGAATACACTGTCATTCTCAAAGGCAGTACTTCTAGTCTCTTCAATTTGGGTACCCTTCATTATCCTCTGCCATCTGAGGGTAGATAATTACATGGGAATTCTATCACATGGTGGCATTGCCTAATGGGGTAAACATTTTTTTTTTTTTTTCAATGATTACGTCTAGGTGTTCCTAAATTCCTTATCTAGAACACCTCAAAAGAGAAATCACATGATACAGATTATCAGGGACATGTAGATACCTCCCTTTAATAACTGTGCATCAGGCACACTATGTAATACACAGGCTAATAATCAAATGTGGAAACAAAAGACAAGAACTAGAGAGTCCTGGTATTTCCATGATTTAGAACACATCTGATCCCAACGAAAATTAAAGAAGCAGGAACAAAAGGGTAAAAAACCAAATTAAAATAGTCATTGAAAATTTGTCATGTTCAAAAAAATAAATGTAAGGTATCTCCTATTGAGGTGGAAAACTTGTCTTACTATAGTATTGAGTCAGTTAACCAGTCCATCACTACCCTGATAGTCAGACTGGAAAACATCGAAGTAGGCCTAAAGAAAATTCTTAAAAACCAGTCTGGTCATACAAAAAGGTAATTATACATAATATGGGGGTCCCTGGTACATTACTACAGTCTGGAAATGTGAACCTGAACAATACACCAATAATAATAAAAGGGATGACTGGTGAAAGGAATTCGAAAAAGAGAAATGGGACTAGGACATAGCTAAAATCCCCAATAACTAGGCACAATGCAACATCAATCAGGGGAGAAGCGGCAAAAGAAAAATCTATAGGAAGAAAGAAAAATTACTCGGGTGATAGTCAAGTTTGTGACACAAAACCAAGTGTATGGGTGATACACAAAAGTCAAAATAGCACACAAATTTTAACTCTACCGCTGGCCCCTACACCATATACGGTAATCTCAGCTAATGTTCCAGTTCCTCACAACACCATGTCATGTACTTTATGCACTATGAACCTGCAGCCCAAAACCCAATATTCGGGCCTGCTTAATTTGTCAGGCTTAAAATGAAAATTACACTTTTTTACTTTCTTAACCCTCCGTTTGACAGCTGGTCACCAGTTAGTGGTGACCGGCTGTCAAATATAACTTACTGTGGCGCTTCTGACACACAGGACCAGCAGGAACAATTCATAGAAGGACAAAATGCAAAAACATGGAAAACACACAAACATTTTGTTTTGTTTTCAAAGAAGTCATACAAAAAAAAATCAACTTGTTTCAACCTACTGCTGATACTTCACATAAAACACAAAATATCAATTGTAACCAACCATTTTAAATTAAGGCAACTACATGGACAGTATTTTGCAAAAGCAAAAATATGAATGTATCACCCCCTTTGAGGCCCTGCTTTGAGCGATGCCGTGCAGGAATGCACTTCTCGACCTTGCACAGTCCTCCAAGAGCTAAGAATAACACCTCAGCAGAACTTTCTGGGCTGCTATCCAGCCTCTGCCAGTATTCCTGGTCCCCACCACTGTTCAAGGTTCCTATAGTGTGCAAGCATTAATGTCTTCTTGTCAGATAAGCTTCTCCAAGCAATGGTTTCTCCATCTGTTTACACTCACTCCTGACTCCCAATTTACTGACCTCGAGGTCAAAATCTGCCTCGCGTTCTGAGCTCCTCAGCCCTGTCTCTCTCCTCACCCTGAAGCTTGTCACAGACAAAAAAACCTTCCTAACTCTTCCTAACCTGCAATAATTAACCCTTTTCAAAAACACATGTTATATATATTACTTCTTTTAGGGGCTACAATTTATTTCTATTCTTAAATTATTAAAACATTTACTGTGAATAACTCACAGAACATAATTACATACCATACTAGCTTTAGAACAAATGTTTGTTACTACCCTATTCAACGGTACTTAGTTCATCAACCTTAAAAGGATGAACGTCTCAGTAGGTCTAGCTAGAGTTATAACTTTCAATCTTAAACCCAAACCTCTGCACTGGGCACATTGGCTCACTGAGACATTATACCTAAATATATGCATTTACTGAAGCCTAAGGCACTTTTAAGCTATTGTAAAGGGCAAGAATGCTGTTAAATAGTCTATTGTACCCAATTTCGACTCTGATATTTGGGGCACTTAAAAATAAATATCCTATAATTGTGCTACATATTAATCATCCTCAGAATGTTCTTTACAGATTGCAGATATTGGATATTAGACATATCTCTTGCAAATCCTTTAAAAAAATGAGGTTTTTTTTAAGCCTGCGCCAAGTGAAATTCCATATACAAATGTCCTCACTATGCAGTACAACACAACTTAAATTAAATTATAATGCTAGGAGGTCACAGTATGAGTATCAAGCTTTATAAATAGTAAAAAAAAAAGAATTTAGAAGCACTTATTTTTAATAATTTTTTTTCATAATTAATAATTATTTTTGATAAACCCAATCATTTTTGATAATTTCACATATAAAAGCAAGCTGCATCCCTTGCCTATCATTTTAGATGTTTATTTATAAGCCTAAAAGAAGTCTAACTTAAAACATGACAAAAAAAATTTCTTTGCCACTTTTTTTCTTTTTTTTTTTTAACAGAACAATTATTTTAACATTAGAACCAAAAATATTCTTATAAAAATGCTTAAAGAGAGGAAACCCTTAATTGAAATGTCTTCCTGTAATACAAAATAATGAACCTTAGTTTTGGAACCTTTTTAAAACAACATTTTGAAATGCAAAGTTTCACCCGTGTTCAACTGAGGGCGAAGTCCTGGCTGAGTAAACATTCCTGTCTATTAGAGCTGCTTGCTTAGTGACAATAAAAGCTTGTCTCTCAGTGTTGTAACATGAGCACGGTGGCAGTCTTTTTCAAACTAAGACATATCAATGCGTGTTGCGTTTGAGTTCAGCAAAAATTTACTTCAGCTGAAGTGTTGGCCTGTTAATATCTAATACAATGTATGTAAGTAAAAAATACTATAAGTTTATTTTTCTACAAAACACACAATTTCGTTTTTGAGGCCATTGTATTCCTAGTGAATGTAAATTTTATTTTTTTAAGCATTTAACAGTTTGTACATGTGCATAGTTGCTTACTCTATAAATTATATAGCAACATATAGCTATTTAGCATATCACATGGTTCATTTCTGGATTTTTATTTAATTTCTACTTAATATTAATTAACTGACATTTTGCTTAACGGACTGAAAACATCAAGAAATTTCCATTTCATGATTAATCTTATTATCTTTAAACTGCTGGGCAGCCTGTATAATCGTCCTACTTTGTGTTTTCTTATCTCGTTCTGCCTGTTTAGTTTCTCTCTGTTTGGCTTCCTTACGCCAGAGGCGGAAAGAGTCAAACATTGCCGGCCGGGCTTTTCTTTTAAACAAAATTGCTTCCAAATTATCTAATATGTCAGGCTCAAAGCTACCATTCTGTGGCCACTGTAGAACACCATCGTTCTTTGTGTATCGGATCCATGCCTCATTAAAGGCAATGGGGCCAACACCATGTTTAGAATAAAGCTCATAAGTGGGAGTTCCAACCGGAGGAATTGGACAAGAGTCCTCCAGCCGGGAATCCCTATCACAACCAAAACAACAAAACTTTCTAAACTTACTCATACCAGGCATCGTTATTTCACTGGAATGTTCACAAACATCAAGGGGTTAAATCAAATAATATAGCACAAACGTACTCACCCCTCGGCTTCGGCTTTTGCAATAGCCGAATGAAAGACCCAAATCAAAACAAAAATAGTGGGAGCTACCCACCAATACTTAACTAAGTGTCTTCTTACGCCAACAGAGGCCTGTCTAATGTCTCGCGATACCATACATCACCAAAAAGGGCCAAAGCAAGGCGGCAGTCAGGGCAGCAGTTGTCAGAAGCCGTCAGGAAGGAGAAACCGCGCTGAAAAAGACCTTCGGACCACTTCGACATACAGGGGTCGCTTGACGTGGTTTGCGATTCCTCCAGAATTTTCTTGCGGGGTTCCTCACGACCCTCAATCAAAAACTGCTACCTCTGAAGCCGCCTCACAGAGGGCACCAATTGAAGAACCAGGGCCTTATGGGCCTGGCGGCGCAGGGCACGCCTTAATCTCCTGAGTTCACCTGCTTTGTTGAACAGAGACACAGGACATTCTGTTGAGCGTAGAAGATCAGGTTTATTAGCTGCAGCTAAGTACAGTTGTCCCAGAAGTACACTCAGTATGTTCTTAGGAGACTGCCACTTTACTCCGTGGCGCACAATCTTTTATAGCGCATAGATTCACCAAGAACACTCCCAATGCATACATGATTATCCAATGAGAAGAGTTTGAAAACAAGATTTAACCAATGAGAAAAGTTTGATAACAAGATATCAAGTAACCCAAATAAACCTCTCTTCCAACTGTTTTTGTCACCCCTTCCCACAACTTAATCAGTGGTAGTATCTACAACTCAACTTGCACGTGGCAGGACATATTTGTATGCTTTGGAGGACAGTTGTGAAATTAGAGAATACAAGTAGAGAATAGCGAAGGCAAGAAGATAAGATAAAGTCAGGAAAGAATGGTGTGAACCGACAGACAGTTGAGACAGGGTTTAGTCAAACCAGACGATGATTAGTGGACTCAGCCAGTCCCTGACATCAGTCTCGTAAACAGAGGCAGAAGGTTATTTGACACGTCGCAGTACAAAGGGCAAAAACACTTGGTTTACCAAGCTGCCTGAGTGAGGGCAACAAAATGGCGACAGAATACAAAATGGAGTTAAAACTGAATTACCTCACCACACTGCCAGCCAATTACCAGTCCACACACACCACCAGCCAAGCGCCAGTCCACGCACAGCGCCAGCCAAGTGCCAGTCCACGCACACTGCCAGCCAAGCGCCAGTCCAAACACACTGCCAGCCAAGTGCCAGTCCACGCACACCACCAGCCAAGTGCCAGCCTACACACACCGCCATCACATTTAGGATTTCTTTATACAAAAATGAAAACACAAACAAATTGCAAATAGATACAATTCTAATAACACAAAATCTGAAACTAAATACATTGCACAAATGCCAACCTTGAAACTGAAAAAAATATATAAAACAATAGAGACCAGGCAGTTCACTTTACCACTCATGGATGCTCCCAAAAATTATTTTACATGTGGTACATTCTTAAACAAGCAGGCGCACACAGCCCAGGGCTAGAAGAACACTCGGGGCAGTACATACAAGTCGCCTTCTGCGTACCTCTTCGCCAACAGACTCTACATCTCCTACTGGGAAAGTCTTTTGGGTGTGTGGGAGGAATGTGATCAGGAAAGTGTTGATCTTTCAATCTAGCCACATCCTCCATCACTCCAACTCTAGGAACACTTGCCTGTTCCGCTAAAACAAGGCTGCCTATTACAGACTCCTGAAACTTAGCAAAAGAATCCTTGAATACAATAAAACCATTAAAGGTTGCCAAGTGGAAAAGATGGATAGCCAACTTCTTTTACCAAATGTAAGCCTTATGAAGAGCAGTGTAAGGTTCCAACCTTTGATCTACTATGTCAGCACCACCCATGTGCCTATTATAGTCTAAAATGCACACAGGTTGCACGCTTCAGCAACCTGACCCCAAACAGTCACAGGTGAAGTGCTTTCATCATGGATGGTAGTCAGAATGTAGACATCTCTCCTGTCTGAAAACTTCACAGCTAGAAGTTCCTCGCAACGCAACACACTGCATTGTCTCCACACAAGCTTTTGACAAACTAGTTCTTTAGGGAAACCTTTATGGTATAGTGGATTGTGCCACAAGCAACAGTGTCCACTTTGGCCAATTCCCTGAAGAACCGCACAGCAGTGTAGAAGTTATCTACATATAAATGGTGCCCTTGGTAAAAAGTCCTCTACCAAGTTCCCACACAATTTTCTCAGTCACTCCAAAAGTGGAGGGACAACCAGGATTATCCAGGTTAATCCTAGATTCCTTACCAGTGAACACCCTGAAATTAGAGACATATCCAGTCCTACTGTCACACAGCATATACAGCTTAATTCCATAGGGTGCCCTCTTACTAGGAATGTATTGCCTAAAAACCAAGTGGCCCTTGAACAAGACCAAAAACCCATCCACTGCTATTTCTTTCCTTGGAGCATAGATCTCAGAAAATCGATCTACAAAATGAACTATGACAGGCATAATCTTAAAAAGACGGTCACACTCAGGGTGATCTCCTGGCAACCCTAAACCATTATCAAAAAAATGCAGCATCCAAAGCAGAAACAAATACCTATTACCACTCATGACTGCCGGAAATATAGCTGTTGCCATCAAGGGACTAGTAGACCAATATGAAGACATTGATGGCTTCCTTAGCAAGCCCATCAAAAAAGTTAAACCCAAGAACTTCTTTATTTCTTCTAGATTTGTGGGAGTCCACCGGGTAGCCTCAGAATGGGGCTTAAGGCTGGCCCTGTTGTCCCTCAAAAACTGTTTGGCATACAAATTAGTCTGCTCAACAATCTCTGCCAAAAACACATCGTCCATAAACAACTGAAAAAAATGTATCTGCAAAACGTTTTCTGTATTCACTCTACACCCTGGAACACCAGTAAAGTCTGGCAAAGTCTGCACCATGTCTGGGGCAACCCAGAGGTCATCACTTCCAACTGGAAGCCTTGCAGCCCCAGGCTGCAACCCAGATGCCTCTTGCCGCACTATACCAACGGGAAGCCTTGCAGCCCCAGGCTGCAGTCCAGATGCCTATTGGCGCACTATCGGCACATCAATGTCCTCCTCTAACACAGGCACTTCATCCGCACTAAGAGTAGCTTCATCCGCACTGAGAGTAGCTTCATCATCCATTGATTCCATGTTGAAAGAAAACTCACTGCCTGAATCTTCCCCTCCCTCCTCTGCCTCAGATGAAGAGTCAGTCTCTGAACCATGGTCAGAGGCAGACTCAAAAAACATACTAACAACATGCTGAGCAGTAATCCTGCGGCTAGCCATTATCCTAACTAAGAAAGGAGACTGCACAAACAAGTCAACTCCAACCAACACTGTGCAAAATAAGTAAGTAAAAGAAATGTGTGCCTTTATCACAAGGATCTATATACTCAAAAACGATACGATTCACTTGCAAGAGACAGCTACACTAACCAGCACCTACTCTGCAGAGACACAGCAAAAACCAACGATATCCCACTAGAAAGAAAAAAAAAAACAATTACTCACAAGACAACAAAATACACATCGAGCACAAATGCAAAAAGTTTTTGACACTCAGCTAAACATACTGCTATTATTACACCATTTGCAAAAAACACATCTATGCAGAGAAATGAAATGCATTTATATTGTACAAAAAAATGTCTCTTACCAAACACATGCAGCTACACAAACAGCAGAACCACCCGTAACGAAACCGCAACCTGGAACAGTCTAAAAAGCAAAAGCCTTGAACTAGAACAAAAAGGGAGAAATAAAGCATTACAAGTGCATTTCACAAGAAATAAAACAATTAACATTATAACACGCTATGTCCCTACCCAAATGGTCAATATGCCAGATGGGCCTTCAAATAGGGCTGCCCAAGGGATCAGGTGAGGTTGTCTGCCAGGCCGATCTGTCCCCCAGGTGGGGCAAAAAACAACAGACAGAAATGTGCCCCCCTTGCAAAAGACATAAATCCCTGGTGCCTAATAGGGGTTTCTGCCTCCCCCCTCCCACCTAAGGTAGAAAGGCCAAAAAAGGGGCAGATCTGTCCCAGGGGGTGTAGAAAAAACATTAACCAAATTATACCCCCTTGGAAGCAACCATGTCACTTCCATTATACACAAAACTAAAAACGAAATGCCTGGTGACTAGTGCCTAGTGGGTTTTTTGCACCCCCCCCCCCCGGGGGCAGAAAGGCCAAGCGGCCCCCAGGGGGGGCAGAATACTCACACAAAAAAAAATGTCCCCTGAAAGCGACCCTTGCCCAAGGGGTCACTTCCATTTTAATTTAAAAAACGTCCCTGGTGTCTAGTGGGTTCTCTGCCCCCCCCTCCCCCAAGGGGCAGAAAGGCAAAAAAACCAGGCTGATCTGCAGAATACACATATAAATAATATTTGCCCCATAGAAGCGACCCTTGCCCAGGGGGTCACTTCCATTTTAATTTTATAAAACGTCCCTGGTGTCTAGTGGGGTTTTCTGCCCCCCCCCCCCCCAAGGGGCAGAAAGGCAAAAAAACAGGCTGATCTGCAGAATACACATATAAATAATATTTGCCCCATGGAAGCGACCCTTGCCCAGGGGGTCACTTCCATTTTCAATTTATATAAAATCCCTGGCTCTAGTGGGCTTTTCTGCCCCCCTCCCCCTTTCAGTTTCAGGTTACTTAGAAACACCCTGTTCCCTTCATCTGTAAACTGAACTCCATCACTTCTATAGATTTCATGCATGTTAAAATGCAGGTTTTTGTTGTTGATAGATTTGGTATGGTCTCTGAGGAAAGCAGAAACGGTTTTATCAACATGTTTCCTGGCTTTGTGAATCAGTGGAGAGAATTAATTAGACCACTTCCATTTCTCTTTGGCATCTATTAGAGCACACCAAGACTGTGTGGGGTAAAAGCATCATCAATTTAGTAACAGTATCCTTCATTCAAATTTCCAGTTCTTCTCCAGTTAATGTGTCTAGGTCTCTGCCACCACAGGGCACAATCATGAGGTCAGGGGCTGGTGACTCCACAATGGTTTGAACTAAAGGCAGCAATTGATGAAACTTGAATCCTCTCTGCCCAATTTAGGTAATGTCCACATTAGCCAAACCCAAGTCCTTGGCAATATTTCTCTTTCTTGCTGCCTCAGCAGCCCAATAGACAACGATGTGGCCCACAATCCACAAGCTAGGTATTTTGTAGGCAGAAGGAATAGCACACAGGACAGGTTTGCAGCTGAATAGCACAGTTAAGCGTACATATACCCTGGGGTGTCTTGGCGCTATCTACACCTGCACAGGAGGGAGCATAATTTTTAAAGAGCCATGTTTTAAGTTCTTTCATGAAAGATATAAGGGTGGGCATAGCGCTAATATGGGATGTCAGATTGTTCCACAGCTTAGTCGTTCCAACAGCAAACCTTTTGCCTCCCGAACTGGCTTTGTAAAATCTAGAAGTGGTCAAAAAAACCTTAGTGATCGAAGCTGTCTACCCGGAATATAAATCTGAAACGAGTATTTCAGAAATCCTGGGCCAATATTGTGCAATGCCTTATAGGCTATGCACAAAGCCTTAAATTTGATGCGGCTTCTTACAGGGAGCCAATGTAACTTCCGAATACTATGAAAAACGTATGTCTGCTGGGGCTTTGAAAAAAACAAAAAATGCGTGTGGGTTGAGGGCATATGCAGGTGAAATAAAGTAGGTAGCATTTGCAAATGATTAGTAAATAGATGTTTGGCTGAGGTAAATAGAAAAAAAATATAATATAGAGTTGGATATCCTTTACATTATGTGCAGTAAACCACACCTGCTGTAGTTCATTTTTTACCTCAAATGGCCCTCCGGAACGTGCTGTGAACTTGTGACCTAATGGTTCTAGTGGGTTTCTATGGAAAATCTGCGGAGGGTGTACTGGGGAAGGGTGTTAAAGAGACAGGTATTAATTTTTTTGAGTTGGAGAGATTTAGGTTTATTGTTTTATAAGGTAAGTAAGATTACCTAGTGAGGATTGTGCATAAAAGTGTGGTATAGTGTTAGCAATATAAAACTATGAAGGAAAGTAGGTGTTCTGGCTCCCGTTTTCTTCACGAATTCATCGCGAGGATCGCGATTACGTCATGAGTATTGACACAAAAGCACACATTTTGGGCTACCTCTAACTAGGAGTGAGAGAGGTAACAGACAGTAACCATTCAAAATTCAGTTACAACAATGAAATATGAAAGGAATGTTTCTATTCGCTTACTTTTGCAGTATCAGGCAATGCAAAGCTCAGAAGGTTGGCATTTATGGTTGTTTAGTATGAGAGTAGTATACCATTCTTGTGCTACATTTTTACAAACCCTGAGAATATTGCATCTATCTAATAAGAGTAAAAAAACGATTTTACCAACAAACTCAATATTCTGGTATGTTAATTACATTTCTTTTTAAGCAAAGACAATTGAATAAGGTACATAATTATGTCATATTGTGATAAAATATTTTGAAATATATATATATTAAAAAAAGAAAGGATGAAATATAATTGAAATTGTAAGTGTTTTTATATATCTATTAATAGGTAACTAAGATATAGTTTGTCTCAGGTGCAGCCTAGGTGTATGTCAAGTTAGTTTAGAATGTGTTTCCATGGAATTGTATATTGTACTTGTATTCCCTTGCGCTATTCTGTAAGTGGTAGATAAAAAGAGTGCACAGTAATGGTTAAACGTATATGTAAAATTGTAGTATAAGATGTCAAAGTTTTATATGTGTATATATGATGTGCAGCTTATCACAAATGTTTTTATTGGAAATCTGGTAGTTGTAGTCTTATTTGTTCCATTATAAAAGAAGACTGAACATCCATAATTAAAGGTTGCCAAGTGGAAAAGATGGATAGCCAACTTCTTTTACCAAATGTAAGCCTTATGAAGAGCAGTGTAAGGTTCCAACCTTTGATCTACTATGTCAGCACCACCCATGTGCCTATTATAGTCTAAAATGCACACAGGTTGCACGCTTCAGCAACCTGACCCCAAACAGTCACAGGTGAAGTGCTTTCATCATGGATGGTAGTCAGAATGTAGACATCTCTCCTGTCTGAAAACTTCACAGCTAGAAGTTCCTCGCAACGCAACACACTGCATTGTCTCCACACAAGCTTTTGACAAACTAGTTCTTTAGGGAAACCTTTATGGTTATAGTGGATTGTGCCACAAGCAACAGTGTCCACTTTGGCCAATTCCCTGAAGAACCGCACAGCAGTGTAGAAGTTATCTACATATAAATGGTGCCCTTGGTAAAAAGTCCTCTACCAAGTTCCCACACAATTTTCTCAGTCACTCCAAAAGTGGAGGGACAACCAGGATTATCCAGGTTAATCCTAGATTCCTTACCAGTGAACACCCTGAAATTAGAGACATATCCAGTCCTACTGTCACACAGCATATACAGCTTAATTCCATAGGGTGCCCTCTTACTAGGAATGTATTGCCTAAAAACCAAGTGGCCCTTGAACAAGACCAAAAACCCATCCACTGCTATTTCTTTCCTTGGAGCA
Organism: Triturus cristatus; assembly: GCF_964204655.1. NCBI lineage: Eukaryota > Metazoa > Chordata > Amphibia > Caudata > Salamandridae > Triturus > Triturus cristatus. The sequence continues at coordinate 722,865,987 of NC_140588.1, forward strand.
TAGATCTCAGAAAATCGATCTACAAAATGAACTATGACAGGCATAATCTTAAAAAGACGGTCACACTCAGGGTGATCTCCTGGCAACCCTAAACCATTATCAAAAAAATGCAGCATCCAAAGCAGAAACAAATACCTATTACCACTCATGACTGCCGGAAATATAGCTGTTGCCATCAAGGGACTAGTAGACCAATATGAAGACATTGATGGCTTCCTTAGCAAGCCCATCAAAAAAGTTAAACCCAAGAACTTCTTTATTTCTTCTAGATTTGTGGGAGTCCACCGGGTAGCCTCAGAATGGGGCTTAAGGCTGGCCCTGTTGTCCCTCAAAAACTGTTTGGCATACAAATTAGTCTGCTCAACAATCTCTGCCAAAAACACATCGTCCATAAACAACTGAAAAAAATGTATCTGCAAAACGTTTTCTGTATTCACTCTACACCCTGGAACACCAGTAAAGTCTGGCAAAGTCTGCACCATGTCTGGGGCAACCCAGAGGTCATCACTTCCAACTGGAAGCCTTGCAGCCCCAGGCTGCAACCCAGATGCCTCTTGCCGCACTATACCAACGGGAAGCCTTGCAGCCCCAGGCTGCAGTCCAGATGCCTATTGGCGCACTATCGGCACATCAATGTCCTCCTCTAACACAGGCACTTCATCCGCACTAAGAGTAGCTTCATCCGCACTGAGAGTAGCTTCATCATCCATTGATTCCATGTTGAAAGAAAACTCACTGCCTGAATCTTCCCCTCCCTCCTCTGCCTCAGATGAAGAGTCAGTCTCTGAACCATGGTCAGAGGCAGACTCAAAAAACATACTAACAACATGCTGAGCAGTAATCCTGCGGCTAGCCATTATCCTAACTAAGAAAGGAGACTGCACAAACAAGTCAACTCCAACCAACACTGTGCAAAATAAGTAAGTAAAAGAAATGTGTGCCTTTATCACAAGGATCTATATACTCAAAAACGATACGATTCACTTGCAAGAGACAGCTACACTAACCAGCACCTACTCTGCAGAGACACAGCAAAAACCAACGATATCCCACTAAAAAGAAAAAAAAAAACAATTACTCACAAGACAACAAAATACACATTGAGCACAAATGCAAAAAGTTTTTGACACTCAGCTAAACATACTGCTATTATTACACCATTTGCAAAAAACACATCTATGCAGAGAAATGAAATGCATTTATATTGTACAAAAAAATGTCTCTTACCAAACACATGCAGCTACACAAACAGCAGAACCACCCGTAACGAAACCGCAACCTGGAACAGTCTAAAAAGCAAAAGCCTTGAACTAGAACAAAAAGGGAGAAATAAAGCATTACAAGTGCATTTCACAAGAAATAAAACAATTAACATTATAACACGCTATGTCCCTACCCAAATGGTCAATATGCCAGATGGGCCTTCAAATAGGGCTGCCCAAGGGATCAGGTGAGGTTGTCTGCCAGGCCGATCTGTCCCCCAGGTGGGGCAAAAAACAACAGACAGAAATGTGCCCCCCTTGCAAAAGACATAAATCCCTGGTGCCTAATAGGGGTTTCTGCCTCCCCCCTCCCACCTAAGGTAGAAAGGCCAAAAAAGGGGCAGATCTGTCCCAGGGGGTGTAGAAAAAACATTAACCAAATTATACCCCCTTGGAAGCAACCATGTCACTTCCATTATACACAAAACTAAAAACGAAATGCCTGGTGACTAGTGCCTAGTGGGTTTTTTGCACCCCCCCCCCGGGGGCAGAAAGGCCAAGCGGCCCCCAGGGGGGGCAGAATACTCACACAAAAAAAAATGTCCCCTGAAAGCGACCCTTGCCCAAGGGGTCACTTCCATTTTAATTTAAAAAAACGTCCCTGGTGTCTAGTGGGTTCTCTGCCCCCCCCTCCCCCAAGGGGCAGAAAGGCAAAAAAAACAGGCTGATCTGCAGAATACACATATAAATAATATTTGCCCCATAGAAGCGACCCTTGCCCAGGGGGTCACTTCCATTTTAATTTTATAAAACGTCCCTGGTGTCTAGTGGGGTTTTCTGCCCCCCCCCCCCCAAGGGGCAGAAAGGCAAAAAAACAGGCTGATCTGCAGAATACACATATAAATAATATTTGCCCCATGGAAGCGACCCTTGCCCAGGGGGTCACTTCCATTTTCAATTTATATAAAATCCCTGGCTCTAGTGGGCTTTTCTGCCCCCCGCCCCCTTTCAGTTTCAGGTTACTTAGAAACACCCTGTTCCCTTCATCTGTAAACTGAACTCCATCACTTCTATAGATTTCATGCATGTTAAAATGCAGGTTTTTGTTGTTGATAGATATGGTATGGTCTCTGAGGAAAGCAGAAACGGTTTTATCAACATGTTTCCTGGCTTTGTGAATCAGTGGAGAGAATTAATTAGACCACTTCCATTTCTCTTTGGCATCTATTAGAGCACACCAAGACTGTGTGGGGTAAAAGCATCATCAATTTAGTAACAGTATCCTTCATTCAAATTTCCAGTTCTTCTCCAGTTAATGTGTCTAGGTCTTTGCCACCACAGGGCACAATCATGAGGTCAGGGGCTGGTGACTCCACAATGGTTTGAACTAAAGGCAGCAATTGATGAAACTTGAATCCTCTCTGCCCAATTTAGGTAATGTCCACATTAGCCAAACCCAAGTCCTTGCCAATATTTCTCTTTCTTGCTGCCTCAGCAGCCCAATAGACAACGATGTGGCCCACAATCCACAAGCTAGGTATTTTGTAGGCAGAAGGAATAGCACACAGGACAGGTTTGCAGCTGAATAGCACAGTTAAGCGTACATATACCCTGGGGTGTCTTGGCGCTATCTACACCTGCACAGGAGGGAGCATAATTTTTAAAGAGCCATGTTTTAAGTTCTTTCATGAAAGATATAAGGGTGGGCATAGCGCTAATATGGGATGTCAGATTGTTCCACAGCTTAGTCGTTCCAACAGCAAACCTTTTGCCTCCCGAACTGGCTTTGTAAAATCTAGAAGTGGTCAAAAAAACCTTAGTGATCGAAGCTGTCTACCCGGAATATAAATCTGAAACGAGTATTTCAGAAATCCTGGGCCAATATTGTGCAATGCCTTATAGGCTATGCACAAAGCCTTAAATTTGATGCGGCTTCTTACAGGGAGCCAATGTAACTTCCGAATACTATGAAAAACGTATGTCTGCTGGGGCTTTGAAAAAAACAAAAAATGCGTGTGGGTTGAGGGCATATGCAGGTGAAATAAAGTAGGTAGCATTTGCAAATGATTAGTAAATAGATGTTTGGCTGAGGTAAATAGAAAAAAAATATAATATAGAGTTGGATATCCTTTACATTATGTGCAGTAAACCACACCTGCTGTAGTTCATTTTTTACCTCAAATGGCCCTCCGGAACGTGCTGTGAACTTGTGACCTAATGGTTCTAGTGGGTTTCTATGGAAAATCTGCGGAGGGTGTACTGGGGAAGGGTGTTAAAGAGACAGGTATTAATTTTTTTGAGTTGGAGAGATTTAGGTTTATTGTTTTATAAGGTAAGTAAGATTACCTAGTGAGGATTGTGCATAAAAGTGTGGTATAGTGTTAGCAATATAAAACTATGAAGGAAAGTAGGTGTTCTGGCTCCCGTTTTCTTCACGAATTCATCGCGAGGATCGCGATTACGTCATGAGTATTGACACAAAAGCACAAATTTTGGGCTACCTCTAACTAGGAGTGAGAGAGGTAACAGACAGTAACCATTCAAAATTCAGTTACAACAATGAAATATGAAAGGAATGTTTCTATTCGCTTACTTTTGCAGTATCAGGCAATGCAAAGCTCAGAAGGTTGGCATTTATGGTTGTTTAGTATGAGAGTAGTATACCATTCTTGTGCTACATTTTTACAAACCCTGAGAATATTGCATCTATCTAATAAGAGTAAAAAAACGATTTTACCAACAAACTCAATATTCTGGTATGTTAATTACATTTCTTTTTAAGCAAAAAAAATTGAATAAGGTACATAATTATGTCATATTGTGATAAAATATTTTGAAATATATATATATTAAAAAAAGAAAGGATGAAATATAATTGAAATTGTAAGTGTTTTTATATATCTATTAATAGGTAACTAAGATATAGTTTGTCTCAGGTGCAGCCTAGGTGTATGTCAAGTTAGTTTAGAATGTGTTTCCATGGAATTGTATATTGTACTTGTATTCCCTTGCGCTATTCTGTAAGTGGTAGATAAAAAGAGTGCACAGTAATGGTTAAACGTATATGTAAAATTGTAGTATAAGATGTCAAAGTTTTATATGTGTATATATGATGTGCAGCTTATAACAAATGTTTTTATTGGAAATCTGGTAGTTGTAGTCTTATTTGTTCCATTATAAAAGAAGACTAGAACATCCATAATTGAAAGTGGAAAGTATGCACTGTAGCTGTATTTGAATTATGAATCTCTCAAAGTTAATAGCTATGTGTTACATACTCTTTAGTGTAGGTGATTCATAATTATATGGCACATTTGTATGTGCATATATGTGGTGATATGTTCTTTAACTATATTCAGATTGGAATGTGTAATATAACACTGCAAGGCACTGTTATGCCAAGTACTCTTTAAAGTATAGCACATATGATGCATGTGACATACATGTTTGTAATTTGCTCTCTCCCATCCACTCATGGATCAAGAGAAGCACCTATATATTCACTATAATAGTCACAAATTAAATATATGTGTAGCATTATATAAGGCAGTTAGAGATATGTTTCAAGTTCTTAACACAGGTACTGCGGTATTTATTCAGCAATGTATGTTGATATTTCTAGAGCTTTCAAAATAGATAATCAGATACTGGTACATTTCCTAAAACATGTTATGGGACTGCTAGGTAGGCAATAGCACAGGTTGCTATGTGGCTAATCTGTAAGATATGTCCTTTGAATATTTGGGTGAGCTACATGTACTTACAAAGATTTTTGTTGTGAAGTGTTCATGCACTGTGCCATCCACATTTTAATCTCACATGCCTAAGTAGAATCACATACATTATGTGTTGGATGTGGTGTAATTAACCTGAAATGAAATACATCCAACCTACACCCAGACTTAAATCTGATATACCACAGTTGAAAAGCAGACAGACATTTAAACACACAGTCAGGTCATTAGAGAAGCACGTAAACATTCACCCACACAGACAGGTACAACTGATAGGTATCTTGTGCTAATGGAGGCAGTTTCACACACACTTAAATAACCCAAATCTCACTCACTAATACACCCAGGAGGCAATGTATACAGGCCCTTACAGACATACTTTGAGAACCATATATCAGACAAAGCGAGACATTGATTTAATAACACATTTACATACACATGGAATCACAGTTCTAGATAGGAACTGAAACACTCATTCAGATATATACTAAGCAACTAACAGCCTCATGCATCAAGCCAAAATCCAGTCGGTAAAATACCGAATCGCTAATAACTCCCGTTAGCGAGTAAAAAAAAACGAATCCCAATGCATCAACCCAAATGCAAAAATCGCAATTTAAGGAATCCTTAAATAGCGATTCCTTAAATTGCGATTGCATTTAAGGAATCCCAAATTGAGATTCCTTAAATGCAATGCATTAAAGTTAAAAAATTAGCGATTTCGCTAATAGGGGGAGCAAATTACCATGAAGATGAACTTCATGGTAATTTGCAAAAACTTTGAAAAATGCACTTTTGTGCATTTTTCAAAGTTTCATGTTGCGCACACACATGCCCTTAGAGCATGTGTGTGTGCAACATATGTGCACATATCAATTTCAGGGGTGCAATAGGGTGTCATTTTGACACCCTTGCACCCTTGAAATTGCATGAGCAATTTGCGAGAACCTACTGGTACTCGCAATTTGCTCGTGCAATCTCCAATTCATTCCTATGGGCCTGTAGGCCCATAGGAATGATTGGGACGGCATTCCTTAATTGCTACTCGCAATTTGCTAGTCGCTATTAAGGAAAGTTAAGGAATCGCTATTTGAATAGCGATTCCTACATGCATAGCCTTTTGCTATTCCTTATTAGCGAATCCTTATTTTTCGCTAATAAGGAATCGCAAATGGCATTGTTGATGCATATGCCCCTAACTCTTTCAAGTTTACCATGTAGAGATCTAGCCTTTGGATAATGTCTCAGGCCTGCTATATTTGAGCCTGCGCATGCAGTTTTACAGCTGAGCCAACCTTCACATTCAAAAGTCCTAGTGATTGCATAAACTGCTGTTTTACCATATGTAACTCACACCTGAAAGAGGCTGCAGCTATGTAATAGTGTTATATGCTTAAAAAGTTACACATATACTCTGAAGTTTTAGTGAGCTATATTCAGTCCTAGAGACCCATGTGCCCAATTATATATCCACTCTGCCAGTGACACTTCCATCTGATATACCAAAGTAGAAAAGTAGACAGAAACTTAGACATCCATACAGACTGTGACAGAAGCACGTAAAAATTCACTTGCATTGACAGGCACAACTGGTATGTATCTAGCGCTGATGGAGGTAGCTGCATTAACACTTAAATAACCCTAAACTAGCCCTTGCATCATATCTCCAGCATGGTATATTTGAGCCTGTGCATGCTGTTTTATGGCTAGGCCAACCTTTACATGTAAAAGTCCTAGGGAAGGCATAAAGTGGTATTTTACCATATATAAGTAACCACTGACTTATGCTGCAGCTAGGTCATAGGGAAGGATGGTATGCTTAAAATGTAGTACATGTATTGTGAAGCTTAGTAAGGTATATACACTTCTACAGACTTTTGTGTCCAATTATATAGCCACCCTGCTACTCAGACTTCAAACTGAGATACCTAAGTAAAGAATCAGCGGAATACTAAAACACCCAGTGTTGTAGTTAGAGAACCACCTAAATACTCACTCACACAGACAGACTAAACTGATATGTATTTAGTGGTAATGGAAGCAGCTGTACATATATTTTAAAAAACAAACACTCACTAACACACCCAGGAGGTAATCCATGCAGCCATTTACAGACACATTTAGAGAATCATACATGTCACAAAGAGAGGCAGTGATTTAGCAACAGACGTATATACTCACGCAATCCGAGCCCCAAACAGGAACTGATACACTCATTCAAATATCTAGTAAAGAACTGACACTTTCAACTTCACCATGTAGAAAAGTAGGCCTTGCATCATGTCTTAGGCCTGGTACACATGAACATGTACATGCACTTTTCTTGCTCAATACATTTTCACATTGAAAAGTCCTACAAAAGGAATATAGTACTCTTTTACCACTTATAACTCTCCAGTGAGATAAGCTACAGGTAGGCCTTAAGGCAGATTGGTATGTGCTTATTATGTATGAAATGTACTGCAAAGTTTAAGTGAGCTATATGCACTCCTTTAGGCCCATGTGCCTAATTATACATCCACCTTGCATCCCAGACGTCAATCTGACATACGTAAGTAGAAAAGCAGACAGACACTAAAACACCCAGTGAGATAGTAATAAAAGCACCTGGACATTCACTGACACTGACAGGCAGAACTGATATGTATCTAGAGGTAATGGAGGCAGTTATACACACACAGTTAAATAACCCAATAGTCACTAGCATACCCAGTTGGCAATCCATGCTGCCCCTCACAGACACATTTAGAGAAGCATACATATCACAAAGACAGGAAGCTATTTACTAACAAACTTACATAGAAATGCAATCACAGCCCCAGGTAGGAACTGAGACACTCATTCAGATATCTGCTAAAGTACTGACACTTTGAATTATACTGTGTAGAGAAGTAGCCCTTGTATCATGTCTCAGGCCTGTTACACTTGAACCTATGCATGCAATTTTGCTCCTAGGTCTATCTTGTCACCTACAACTCCTACACAAGGTGTAAACTGCTCTTGTACCACATATAACTGAGAACTAAGATAGGATGCAGCTATAGCATAGTGCAGTGAGCTCTGTGCTCAAAAGGTAAGACATGTTCTATGAAGTTTCTGTAAGTTATATGGACTCCTAGAGATTCATGTGCCGAATTATACATCCACTTAGCCATCCAGACTTCAATTTGACATACCTCAGTACTAAAGCAGACAGACACTAAAACACCCAGTGAGATACTGTGAGACACACCTAAACATTCACTCACAGAGAGAGGCAGAGTTCCTATGTATGCATTGCTAATGGAGGCAGTTGCACACACACTTAAATGCCCCAATACTCACTACAACATCGAGGAGACAAACCATTTAGCCTCTTATAGACACAGTTAGAGAACCATAGATGTCAGAAGTGAGGAAGCGATTTAACAACAAACTTAATTATACATGCAATGGCAGTCCCAAATAGTAATTGACATACTCATTCAGATAATCACTAAAGAAGTGACACTTTCTAATCTAACATGAGACAAGTAGCTCTTTCGTCATGCCTTGGACCTGCTGCAGTTGAACCTGTGCATTCAGTTTGACTGCTAGGCTAACCTTCACTTTTCATAATCATCGACAAGACATAAACTGCTATTCTGCTAAGTTTATATCAGCACTGAAGTAGGCTGTAGCTAGACCATAGGGCAGGGTGCTATTTGCTTAAACGTTAATACATATACTTTGAAAATGTATTGAGTATATGCACTCTTACAGACCCATGTACCTAATTATTCATCCAGTCTGCCTCCGAGACTTCAATCTAGCATATGTTGAAAAGCTGACAGACACTAAAAGACCTATTGAGATAGTGACAGGAGCACCTAAACATTCATTTACATAAATGGGGCAACTGATATGTATCTACCATTAATGGAAGCAGTTGCACTCATACTGAAAAATACCAAAACTCACTAACACACCAAGGAGGCAATCTATGCAGCCTTTCAGAGACACATCTAGAGAACCGTAGATGTCACAAAGATAGGCAAACAAGCTTACATGGACACGGAATGACAAACCCAGACAGGGACTGAGACACTCATTCAGATATCTTTAAAGAACTGACACTTTCAAGTCTACCTTACAGAAAAGTAGTTCTTGCATCATGTCTCAGGCTTGCTACACTTGAGGGTGAACATGCAGTTTTACTGCTGGGTCAACCATCACATTTAAAACTCCTAGACATAAATCGTTGTTGTACCACTGAGGAAGTCTGTAGATGGGCCATAGGGCAGGGTGGTCGTTTTTTTTAAAAGGTAACACAAGTATTCTGAAGATTCAGTGAGCTATATGCGGTCATAGAAACCCATATGCTCAATCATATGTCCACCATGCCACCAGACTTCAATCTGGCACACCTAAGTAGAAAGCAGACAGGCACTAAAACATCCACTGAAATAATGATAGAAGCATCTACATATGCATTCCCTTAGACAGGCACAACTAATATGTATCTTATGCTAAAACAGGTAGTTGCACACACACATAAATAATCAAATACTCATTAACACACCTAGGAGGCATTTCATTCAGCCACTTTACGGACACATTCAGTGAAATTTAGAGGTCACAAACTGAGGTAGTCATTTACAAAAATCGTACATACTCATGGAACGTCAGCCCCTTATAGGGACTCAGACAGTCATTCAGATATCTGCGAAAAAACTGACTCTTTCAAGACTAACATGAAAACCCTTCACAAGCCTTAACCTATTCTTCTACCACATATGACTGTCCCCTGAAGTAGACAGTAGTCAGGCAATATGGTATGCTCCCATGAGTTAATATCTGTGGAAGTAGGTGTACGGGTGAGTGAGAGGGTGTGTTAATAACTCTATGGGTGAGTGAATGTGTGTGTGAGTAGCTGTATGAGCACCCTCTCACTCCCCATACATATAACTGTGCGCTAAGGTAGACTGTGGGTAGTTAATAGGGAGGGTGCTACATACTTAAAAGTAACACATAGTTAGAAGATTGACTGAGCTATATATGCTCATGTAAACTTAAAGTTTAAATAGTTAAAATATGTAATGTAATACTATGTAATTAAGTGATGAATGTACTTCTCTATTTTTGTTTTCAGACATCAATATCCAACTATCCAGAGGATTACCAAACCAACAAAAACGTAGGGGCATATCAACAAGCAGGCGATAAAAAATTATCGCCGCTTTTCCGGCCGTTTTCGGTCTAAAAGCGGCGATAATTTTATCGCCTAATCAGCAAGGTCACGCTAACGCGTGAAACTTTGCTTTAGCATCAGGATTCCTAACGCCCAGCTTTGCATCTCTAATGAGATGCAAAGTGGGCGTTCCTGACCTGGCATGACAGGAGAAATGTCGCTAAGCGACATTTCTCCTATCAGCAAGCCTACCGCTATGAAGCATAGCATCAGGAAAAGTACCGATAACCCCTGTTATCGCTACTTTCCTTACGCCTGCTTCAGAACTGACTTAGCCATGATATCCTATGGAAGGTGGATATCATGGCTAAGTTTGTGAGTCCCTATCAACTAGCTAACATAAGATTATCGCTGTGTTTCCAGCGATAATCTCACGTTAGCCAGTTAGCGCTAGGATTTTTATCGCTGATGAGATAAGCGTTGCTAATAGCACGCTATCTCAGCGATAAAAATCGGCGCTAGCCGGCGATAATTATCCGAGCGCTAAGTGCGCTCAGCGATAATTATCGCCGGTTGTGGTTGATATGCCCCCAAGAGAAGAAAGAACTAGCAACAAAGAGAGCATCTTCTTAGAACTGAGAAACAAAATGAACGAAATGCAGAAAAGATGTTCACAGAGAAAAGGGTTACTGGTAAGAGAACACAGGGCCATATTATCAATGAACAGTTATAACATTATCGCCGCTTTAGCGGCAGGAAACTGCCGCTAAAGCGGCGATAATGGGCATGATAATATGCCCTTGTGAATTCCCATAGAATCCCAAACATTGGCGAATTCTGAACAGCCACACAGACAAAATACCATTACCTTTGTTTTCCTTGAAAAGAAGTACCAATCTAAAAGACATATTGGTCCACACCCGACCATGTGATCAGAGGCATATAGCAGACACTACCCTATGGGGCTTACCTCCGGTCCAGGGCCACTATCCGTGTGGCTCCTGTGCCATTTGCCCACAAACTCAAGCGTCTAAAACTGTTGACATTGGTACTACCAAACCATGGGTACAAAAGAGTTTCACGAACTGTAATAGTGAAAACTTGGTATATCTCATTACATGCCCATGCCCTTTCCAGTATATTGGCATGACAACGAGGAAAGTTAAATTACGGATGCAGGAACATAAAAGCACATTTAGATGCAAAAAGACCATGACAAAACTTACCAAACACTTTTTTGAAAAGGGCCACAATGCAGGTGATTTTAATTGGACTGTGCTTGATAAACCTTATATTCCACCACATGTCAGTGATGTGTCCAATTTCTTGTTTCTACGAGAGCAGAGATGGATATTTAAATTGTCCAGTGATGTATGCGGTCTAAATGACGCAATGCCATGGATGTCTCTGAGTAAGAAGTAAGAGTTGATTTAATTGCATCATAACTCTGACGTAAGCATCTGTTTATGTAGAAATATTTTTAAAATATATTTTTCCTAAACAAAGCACCTTTTTCAATACACCATTGAGTACACCATCATATCTCATGAAGTAATCACAAATTGATAGAGGGTTCCTTTCATCTTCAATTTACTGATTATTGTGCTTTTATCTGATAAAACAGTACCAATACCTATTGCACAATTGTGAACATCTTCAGATCCCACTAAGCAATTATGAATTGACATAGGGCCCCTTCGTAGCTCTCTCAATGTATTGACATTTTTTAAAATTTGAAAAATGACGCGAAGATCGCTCCTGTTCTAGGTACTAGCTGCGATCTGTAAGGTTTTTAGCACTTACTTCAGCGCACGTGATGATATTGACCTTTAAGTCAAAACATGTTGATTCTTGTTTGCACTCAGTCCTGTAATCAATCACAGAGAGGACGTGTGTCGCCAAGTGTCATTGTGCTAATACTATCACAAAAAATACTGCTCACAAATAAACTGCCCATGGATATCTTGCCGTAAAAATAAACATTTGCTACTGGGAACTACAATTACCGGCCATCATGATGCCGTTTTGTAGTTCTTACATACGTCATGCTTCAAGCGCCGGAAATTCTTACGGCGTATCTTTTGCTGATTGCCGACAGCTGTTGTTAAACATACGGTATAAAATGTAGCCGTCTGGTCACGGTCGGGACCTCCATCCCAGCGCGAGTCCCTGCCGGAGGTACCGACGGACAGGTATGGATTCACAGCTTTTTAAATGACTGGCTCACTGGCTGCGGCTTTTTCTCTCTTGTCAGCTGCAAAGTGAAAGCCGTGCCCGTGTATACACTGTTTAATCTGGTTTTCAGAACCATGTCAAACTCTTTTACTATCTTAGTCACTGTTCTATCTTGGCTTTATACCAAAATAGTGCTAACTATGTTGGACTCTAACTAATAATTATGCGCTTTTGAGTCACTGGTTTGTCTTCACATTTAAAGCCAGATGGATTCAGTTATTTTAGGTGCTCTTTTGTTTATGGAGATCTGTTGCATCATTCTCATGCCATACCCCGTTTTTTGATTTTAATATGCCAATTGCTGCTGCGCTGACAAGCTCCTGCCTCTAATACTTAAATAGTAAGGGACATGGTCAAGCGGTTTGTTTGTCCTTTCTTAGTACTTTACCATTTTTGAGTTAAAGAGACCGCATTTTCCTTTGCTTGTCTTCTTATTGGCTCACGTTTGTTTTCAGAGCGGGGCCTCTTTCTTGACTTGAGCTGGTGCCAAGTGAGGTGGGGTTTTTTCCTCAATGTTTATTGGTAAGCATGATTATTATTATTCTTTGTAGATACGCTGAGAAGTGGGGACAAAAGATGTAAGCACTAAATACTATGTGATTATGTGTATAAATCAAAATCTTAATGTACATCTTTTTGTTGTTTCTAGATGTCACAATATATCAATAATCACAGTGAGGAATTGGAAACAGCGATAAGGGTATAGTAATAACCCATTTTTCTTTGCGAAGCCTACGACTAGAAGCTTTGATTATGAGGTCCTGAAGAAAGCCTGGGATAGTCTTCCCGAAGGCTGAAACATGTCGACCAGTACATAGGAGCAGTGAACGTCTTCAACTGCTTTTTCTTTTTCATACACTGCTTTTAGATAGGAACACGATTGATGGGACACAAGTTAGAATTATATACTCGGTGTTCGTCAATTGCTTATTCTATTTTAAAAAACACCTTAAAAAACACAAAAAGTTTCCTAAAACATTTTTGCATTGCACTCTAAATACTTTTTCCTCTTTTCTTTGATGAATGCTTGGTAAGAGGATACAACTCATTCATATCACCTCAATGTCATAAGAGGTTGTTGAGAAGAGTTGTTTGGTACCCCAGATGATGACACTGGGCACTTTCAGAGTGTAATGATGGGATGCTGATTATCCTTAGATCAAGTTCCTTTTTCTCTTACTTCTTTTTTGTCTTCACTTTTTTGTATCTGTTTTTCTACATGCTTACTTCTTAAATTTACTGTTGGAGCAATTGCTAAGTGGCAACTTTCTTGAATTTGTATCAAGGGTTGCGATGTAGACCTCGGATTTCTTTCTGTATTTGAATTCCCATAGAAGCCCAGGTTCACACCAGAACCTGGGCTTCTATGGGAATTCACAAGGGCATATTATCAAGCCCATTATCGCTGCTTTAGCGGCAGTTTCCTGCCGCTAAAGCGGCGATAATGTTATTGCCGTTCCTTGATAATATGGCCCCAAGACATTTCTTAATATTGTTTGTACACAACTCAAAAAAGTGCAAAAAGAAGTAAAGAAAAACAAAAATATAACACTGAGTATCAAAGCACAAAAAGTCTCTGATATAAAAAGTAAGAAGTGTTTGCAAAAAGGAAAGATTTGAAGCAGGAGGCAGAGGCAATTCAAGGGTACCAGAAGTAGACTGTTCAGCACTAGAGTAATTAACAACTTGTTAGCATCTATGAAGAAGAATAAAAGAAGAACACAAGCAATCAGACAAAACGAATATGTTGAAAGTGTAGTTGATAAGATGTTTCCTCCGAAGAGGAAACTATTTATCTTGGTTTTAAATAGAATGAAGACACTGGATAAAATAGTGTTGTGTATGAGGAGACATAGCCAAATGAAAACATTTGTTTGTAGAAGTGACTTTTGCAAATTTTTTAGTGGTGATTGGATACATACTTCGAGTACTGAGATTTTCTTTACCGAAGAAGGCTACTTGCAGGACAACACATTACTGCATGCTGTTGATGAATCTGGACGATATTATGAGATACAAAATGGAATGCCTATTCCAAAAGAAGTAATGGTATCTAGAAACGTTGAGGAAGTGATTGCTGAAGAGGTGCAAGGAAGGCATAGACAAGCCCCTGTGTACAAATGGAATTGTAGTAGTATTTGTAGTATTCAACAACAATCAACAGATATATTGGGAAATTTCCTCTGTATGTTTGTGTGCAGAAGTTTAAAATGGAAAATATATTCTTTGCAAGAATTAGATCCATGCAAATTAAGAAAGTTTGTCACCAGCTTGTCTGTCAAAAAAGTATGTCAAAGCAGATTTCATCATTTCAGAGTATTAGGGGTACACCACTCAAAAATTCGAACTTTTGTTAGAAGGCTTTACTGTGTAAAAACTGCTGCTGTATGTTTAGGAGAAATGAAGAGAGTTCTTTTGCATTGTAGTGTAGTAGAATTAGAAAAGGTTTGTGATGACAGCAGTTTTGTTTCTTTGGACTGGAACAGGAGTGTAGGGAAAATGAAGAGTTGGTAACAGCAGGAGGTGTGGAACAGAACAGTGGTATTAGTGTTGGTAATTTTGAAAAAAGATATTAAAAACTTTAACGCAGTTGGTTCAGAGCAACCATACTGTTTTTGTATATGTTGTTGATGCACTCACTACAAAAGTCAAGCTCGTAATGTTGATTTGTACACTGAAAGTGAAAAAGAGAATAATGATAAGTGATGTGAATTTGCTGTTTACTTATTTGTAGAAGAATGATTTGACTTGTCCACCTGGCAAGTTAAATGTAAGTACTGCTATAATAGGTTAGAGGAAAACAAAATGCCTGCTAGAGCAATACACAACAAATTAGAAATAGCACCTGTTCCAGAAGTACTTAAAGATATGAAAGTTTATGAATCCATATTAATACAGTCTATACAACTATTTCAAGCTATAGATTGCATGGAGCCAAAGACAGGGAAATTACCTCCAACTGAGCTCTAGAATGGTCTCATAGAGTTGAATACTTGCCATTAGATTTTAATGAAAATATTGAGACTATAGGGGGTACAGAGAGATTTGAAAGCGGGACTTGTAATTCTAGTAAATGATGTCCAGACAAAAAGTAAAAAGATATGGCAAGAGCTAGTAGATGTCAGTAAAGTTAAAAATGCAACTTCATATCTGGTACAAAATACCATATATCATAAACATGCAGACATTCTTCAAGATATCACAGATATGGAGGAACATATATCATCATCAACAAGTCAGATAGAAAAAGTGAATGGATCCAGAGTAGAACAAATGTATGAACATTACAGCATCCATCCCCTACACTCTAAACAAATTATTGGTGATGCTACTGATACAATCAACTAAAGAAGCAAAACAAACTTCCTTAAGTATATGGGGACAACATTTCAGAAGCTTGCTGTTTCCCTCATCTCTTTCCTATTGGAGTAGGTGGTAGGTATGATGATTGGTCTGTACAAATACCTGCGGCCGAGTACAGATGTAAAAGATTTTATTCAGAGAACCCTAGATTTATTCAATTTGTCTCTTATATGTTTCATCTATTATTTGAAAGTGATTTGTCTGCATTGTCTTATGCCTTAAATCACATTTTGAAAGCAGGAGTAAATCAACAAAATCTATCTGCAAGAGAATTTGTTGAGATCATTCACGGAAAAGATGAACAACTGGAATACAACTTGATTAATCTCATGGCATGTCAATGTGGGACCAATGAATATTGGTATTGTCATCACTGTATAGGCGCACTTACATGGTTTCTAACACTCAGTTCCTGCTGAGTATGCATAGGATGACCTGCTTCAATTCATGCAAGAGGCAAATTCAATTATAAAAGACATTGATCTAAAGACACCAGTAGAACTTGCTCATTGGACCCTGCAAAGATTTGCAGAGATTTTAACCACAGATTTCAAGCCATGATGGCTTTTATCTGTAATAAAACTAATCCACCTCTCATTGAAGCGACAAATCTCTTTTAGCAGAAAAAATATAAGCTAGAGGTGCTCCACATATTCACATTTTATTATGGGTAAAAGATGCCCCAAAGTTTTAAGCAGACAATGATGATATGTGAAATCATATGTGTGGGAAATATTGTCGTAGAAAATATAGATCGAAAGGAAAATTTTATATAAGCTGTTTTAGATTTCCACGACCTGTGATCTCAGAAGGAAGAGTTATCAGCTTTTTGTCTGCAGTCAGACACACTCTCACATGGAAATCACCAAAGAACACATACAACCTCAGAGGAACAGAAGCTTCAAAATACATCAATGGCTACAATCCTCTAATTCTGAAGGTATGGAATGCGAACATGGATGTACCGTTTGTTGCAGATAATTCAATTGCTGTTGCTCGGTATGTCATCTCTTATATAACAAAATCAGAGAAAACCGAGTGGAAGGAGATGTGGGAGGAGATTTCAGCAGAAAAGAGTGTTACAAAGAAATTGTACAGTTTTAGTTTGAAAATGCAGTCTCACATAGAGATAGGCTGTTATGATTATGTAGACCGGTTAAGCTCAACTAGTTTGTTTTCTAAATCTAGAGGAGTTCTATTGGTGAGTTTAGGGCTTGCTAATATTCGTAACAGAGTGCAGAAGTCTTTTTCTGAAATCCAATATCTTGTCAAATTTGAGCCGCACAGTACAGATATTCTGAAGACTAATATGCTGGATATGCTCATCTAGAAAGGATGTGTCTGATTGCAATACTTTGAAATTGTACATAAAAAATAATGTCAGTCAAAACATAGAAGAAGGAACATTTTTTGTCGATGGATGTGAAGGATGTTTGGTCAGACATAACAAAGGAAATATAATCAACCATTGAAATCTGAGTAGCCAAACTCCAGACAAAAGAGAGTTTTTCCATGTAGCCCTATTGCAGTTGTTCAAGCCATGGTGAACTGAAAGTGAGCTACTTGGAAAATTTGACTGTTATGAAGACTCATTCAATGCTGTGAAAGAAACTATCAAGTGTTCGGGGTTTCCAGTGTATCTTCAAATGTTGAGAGATGAGATTGAACAAGAAGAAACCGTTGTTGCTGAGATAGCAAGAGAGAGTTCTCAGAGCAGTCAAAGTTCAGTACCTGGAATTCAAGATCCTCTTGGACAGCCAATCATTCAAAATGAAGCTGCGATAGCCATAAATGAGGTGGAGAATGCAATTCAGCAAGCAAGGCAGGAAACTCTGGATCTAGAACAACTAAGAAAGCAATTGAATACAGATCAGAAAGAAACTATTGATGAAGTAAAAGGTAAAATAGAATATGGATTTCAGTATGAGAAAAAATGTGCGTGTCCTACATATAAACCAGTTATCTTGTGCATAAGTGGTCAAGCTGGGACTAGGAAAAGCGTAAAGAACTGACAAGCTATCTAAAGAAGACAACAGATTCCAATTTGTTGTATATAGTTACTGTACCAACAGGCTTAGCTACACATAATATTAAAGGAGTTATCCTTCATAGATTATTATTGATGCCTGTTGAACACAGAATCAAATTAAAATACAACAAATTCTCTGGGGATGCTTGTTATGAAGTGGCAAGAGTATTTATGAAATTAAAGCTACTAATTATTGATGAAGTCAACATAGTGTTTATCCTAATGCTAGCTTTTATACATTTAAGAATGCAGCAAATATTAAAAGTAAGCCTGGGCGTAGTTCGTGGAGTTTTGCTATGCAGAACTCCGCAAAGTTACAAAAAACTCCACGAAGTTCCATGAGTGGCAGAGTGCAGTGCGAACTGCAGTTTGTGCTGGTATTCCTGCCGCTCGGATAGAAATTCTACCTGCGCTGCAGCTCGAGCTCGTGAACTTACCGTTCGTGATCGCAAACCTACTTACTGCGGAGTGCGGAGTGCAGAAAACTCTGCAAACTCCGCAAACGGAGCGTAGTTCACTGCCCAGGCCTAATTAAAAGCTGACTAGGATGTGCTTTTTGGAGTAGAACACTTAATAGTCTTTGGAGACCTGCTATAACTAGCTCCAGTCAAAGGACAACCTATATTCAAGACACTACTATGTAACAAAACAAGGAATTCGCTAGGAAGTATTTGAAATGTAAACATTTGGGAGAACTTTGAATATATAAAGAGTTAATAAGAAATATGCTCCACACATCAAATATGTAATATGGAGACATATTAAAGGACATAAGAGTGGGAGTCCTTACAAAAGAAGGAAAGAGAGCATTAGAAACCTGTCTCATCAAAAATTTGTTTCCATCTTTTGTTTCAGCTGCAGAAGTAATGTATAATTTTGTTAGGGAAGAGAAGTCTATTGTTTTTTTAATGCCAAACATTGAGGAGTGTAATAAATTCAATGAACGATTACTGTAACTGGAAAAAGAAGAGATCATCGAAATTAGAGCAAATGATAAAATGGAACATCAAAGAGTTACAGTGCAACTAACAGAAAAACTGCATTAAGAATTGGATAGTTTAGGAAAGTCTGATTCAAAAAATTGCAGTTTTAGAAAAAAAGGTACATATCTGTAAAAATAGTTGTGCAATCTCACATCGCAATTTAAATGCTGAAGAAGGGCTAGTGAATGGCGCATTGTGTAGATTTATGAAATTTATTAAGTATCCAAACAGAAATGACGTGGGATACTCACCCATAACATTTGATGGCGTTAATGAAGGTAAGCAGATTGATAGATGTGTTGTACTTACCTACTTGTGAAAGACTTTAACGTCGAGCGAAAGCAGTTCCCAGTGTCTTTACCGTATGCAGTAGTTATCCACAAATCGCATGGTTTAAGTGTAGATACAGCTCTTGTTACTATTACCATTACATTTTACAAATTCTATTAAAGAGAAAGTAGATATAAGAATGTCTTCCCAACTATGTAGTTTACTTGAACAATTAAGAAGTGACAGAACTGTTATACATTCTGCTTATGGAATAAGAAAACTTACAGATGAGTGTACTGGCTCATTGGTGTTTTCACAAAATCTTCAGATGTGAATATCAATTCATTATTTGGTTTTACTTATAAATGGAACAATAACTATTAAGATTGTGACTGAAATCAATTTGGAACAATTTCTCTACTTGACGTTAAGAGATTGTAATGCTGTGACCTTTGAAAACTGAGCCAAAAATGCCCTTCACGATAATACCTGCTCACACTGCAGATCATAACTTAGGTGTACATCGTTTTACTACAAAGGTATGGGAAATATGTCACAGTCATGCTACAATGACGCAGAGTGGATGGTACTAAATTAGAGTCTGACATTACAAACTTTGTAGCTGGGCACATTTCCATTTCAAAAAGAACTTTAAGAACTATATCAATTATATTTCATGAATGAGTTAATATAACCTCTGGACACTACACAACATACTTATGATGTCAAACAGGATGGACATAGGGCAATACCATACAGATGACATTCAAATCAAGACGAACTAAAAAAGTTACCAAACTCATATCTGCTATTTCTAGAACTGAAGTTCTAAGGACAATTTTGGATAACAAAATGCTGTATTGTGTTGCCATGTATATGGATCTTGTGTTTCTGAGATATTATTCGGCCTATTAGAGGTATTGCCCACAGCAAGCTGTTAGAAATGAATGACTGTGAGAAAGGAATTTATAAAACATTACAGGACTACATTCTGTTACTACAGGTAACAACTAAATGGAGGTAGTATAACACCAGAAGCATTACGTTGCATCTAAGTGCATCTAAGAAGTCTCTTCATCACAAAAAAATGCCCCCTTTTGTTTCTACTACAGCAACGTCTATGTAGTACTGTGTGTTATGTTTTTTGTACATGGACCAAGAACATATTAGACATACTTTGCCTAACAGGGATGATGTTTACAAAAGGGTATCCAAAAATAAAGTCTGCTTCATAATTGTTTGAGATTTTGTACCAGATATAAAAATATCAGAAACAGTTTTAACATATAGTTGCTTTCATTAAGGTACTAACTTATCATCAAGCTACTATTAACAAACTTGTAGTGTGTAGAATGCTAATTATTGCATATTTGTAACGATGTACTGTGCACATTTGTTTTTTTTTTACAATCCATTGATTTTTTTCCCCCACTGTTTGATGATGATGCTTCATACAGACCACTGTTGAAAATGAAGAAGTAATAAAACTGAAAACAGTCACAAAAAATGACGATGTTGTATTGAAGTTTTGTAGAAAAATGTATTGCATCTTGTTTTGGTTGCCTAATGTTGAAAATGAAATCCTAATTCATTTTTCATTCTTTATATTTTTTCACAGTTGTTGTAGATTGGGATGTTTTACGTATATGAAATGTTAGGTTATGTTATGTTATGTTAAATATTTTTATAACGCGCAATAGTTACTCCGAAGAGTGTCCCAGCGTAAACCCAAGGGGGGGAGAGCCAAAGTAAAGAGCAAGAGGAGACTTATGGAAACAGATAGATTTTAAGGAGACGCTTAAAACAGCCTGGGTCCTGGGTATTACGCAGGAAAAATGGGAGAGCATTCCAGGCAACGGCAGCTTTGACAGCAAGCGAGCTGCCCCCAATCCTAGACCGGGAGAAGCACGGAACCCTCGCAAGTAAAAGAGCTGATGAGCGAAGGGCTCTAGTCGGAACATAAAAGGCGAACCGCCTCTGCAGATAGATGGGACCCAAATTATGTAGGGCCTTGTGGGCGATGACCAAAGCCTTGAACTTAACCCTCTCAATCAGGGGCAGCCAATGCAAGGCCTGAAGATGAGCGCGGACACTACACCTTCTAGCGATACCAAGAAGGAGCCTAGCGGCCGCATTCTGGATCACTTGTAGTTTGTTCAAGGAGTAGCCAGGCAGGCCAACATAGAGGGCATTGGCATAGTCCAGGCGGGACAAAACCAAAGCCCGAACAACCGTTTCCTTAGCCGGTCTAGGAAGAAGAGGGAGAAAACTCCTGAGAACCTTAAGAAGGCCAAAACAACCACCCGAGATCTTCTTCACCTGGACCGAGAAAGACAGATTGTCCTCGAACCACACTCCAAGGTTTTTAACGGAGCTCCCATTGGAAGAGGGAGGGGAAAGGTCCGGGGGCCAAATCTTACATCTAAAGTCCGAGGGGAAGTTACCATAAAGAAGGATCTCCGATTTGTCTTCATTGCATTTGAGTTGAGCCCTGGCAAGCCAACCAAATACCGAGGACAAACACTTCTGTACAGGCAGCACGGAATCATCCCCCTTGCTCCAGGTGAAAAGAAGCTGGGTGTCATCAGCATAGGCTATTACCTTAGCCCCCAACTTCTCAGCCAAAAAGACCAGCGGTGTAACATAGATGTTAAAGAGAAGGGGGCTAAGGGACGAGCCCTGGGGGACACCAGTAGAGACCTCCTGCTGGAGTGAGGCTGCGGGAGGCAGCCAAACCTGCTGGGTACGACCCTCCAGAAAGGAGCTCAGCCAGGCTAAAGCCAAGCCAGAGACTCCAATCTCGGAGAGGCGGGAAAGCAGTCTGGCATGTGGCATCGTATCAAATGCAGCTGACAAATCAAGCATCACCAAAGCTGCTCTGCCACCCGCATCTAAACAGTCCCGAATCGCCTCCGAGATCTCAACTAGCGCTGACTCTGTGCTATAAGAAGCCCGAAACCCAGACTGGGCTGGGTGCAGGGCCTCAGATCTTTCCACAAATTCGGAGAGTTGTCTAGTCACTGCCTTCTCACATACCTTAGCAAGGCTGGGGAGAAGGGAGATAGGACGGTAGTTACAGGGCAGTGAGGGGTCAAGGGACGGTTTCTTCAATAAAGGAAGAATTTTGCCCTGTTTCCATTCCAGTGGAACCCAAGCCTCCCCAAGTGAGAGGTTAATAATGACATTGACCTCCGAATTAATGGTCTCTGCGACTGCTGCCAGCAATCTAGCTGGACAGCAATCCGCGGGGGAGCCGGACTTGAGGCCCTTAAGCAATTTGAGAGTGCTGGCAAGATCAACCGGCGAGAAGACCGACAGGACGTGGTTCGAGGCACCCTGAAGAGGAACAGTCCGTCCGTCTTCCAGCCAGGGAGCTACACATACCGGAAGGGACTGCTGTATCAAACGAATTTTATCTGAGAAGAAACAGGAGAGGGTATTGCACCAGTCATCCGTGGCAGGGCCCGAACACTTAAGAGCAGCAGGGGCTGTAAAGCTCTGGACTATGTGGAAGATCTCCTTTGAATTATTGCCAGCCTGCTCAATGCGGTCAGTAAAGTATTGTTTTTTAGCCAGGAGGATGGCAGAGTAATAGATCTTTTGCCTGGCCCTCAGAGCCGCCTTGGCCAAAGGACAATACTTTTGACGACGCCAAATCCGTTCCAGCTTCTTGCAATCTTGTGTGAGCAGGCGTAAATCATGCGAAAACCAAGGTTTAGATGGCGAAACTCTCGAAGACCGGGAGGAGGTGGGAGTGGCAAGCAAGGACATAGACTTGTCTAGCCAGTGAGTAAAAGTAGCAAAACTCTCCACAAGATCACCCGTAAGGGACGGCCTGGAAGCCGCCAAGGCTACAGCCAGAGAAGCGGGATCCACCTTTTTGAAGGTCGGTTTCCGCGAGATAGATTCAGCAGCAAGGGGAGGGCCAGCCTTCCAGGAGAAAAAAGTGATGTAATGGTCAGACCACACAAGGGGAAGAGGATCCTCTGCAAGAATATTGAAATTAGAGCAAATAGGATCAAGGATGTGTCCAGCCTGATGTGATGGGAGAAGAACCCATTGGGATAGCTGGGCAAGCTGAAGCATATCTTTTAGGAGCATAGTATCAGTACCCGACCCCTGATCCAAATGGATATTCAAGTAACAGAGGAATAGGAAATGGGGGA
The DNA here is from genome assembly GCF_964204655.1 of Triturus cristatus. Classification (NCBI taxonomy): domain Eukaryota; kingdom Metazoa; phylum Chordata; class Amphibia; order Caudata; family Salamandridae; genus Triturus; species Triturus cristatus. The sequence goes on from NC_140588.1 coordinate 722,889,118, forward strand.
AACAAAGCGCCCTAGAAATTAGCTTATCACCCCACTCCTGAATGGTGGCATTGGCAGAGCCAGGGGGGCGATAGACCAGCGACCCCCCCTAAAAGAAAATGGGGGGAAAGCCTGATGCTAAAGTCTAACGCTTCTCCAGGCCCCCAATCATAAGACTCACCCCTAATAAGCTCCCACTTTTCTCTGAAAATAACCGCAACACCGCCCCCCCTTCCATCTTATCGGTCAGCCCTAGCAACGTTGTACCCCGGAGGGATAGCCAGAGTGATAAAAGGGTCAGAATTGGAATCGAGCCACGTTTCCGTAAGAAACAGAAGATCAACAGGGTGATCAGAAAGGAGTTCAAAAATGTCGGAGTGATGTTTTTTAAATGAGCGTACATTGATTAAGGCGGCAGAGATGGACGGTGCCGTATCCTGCTTTGGCCGACTGCCTGGGGCAAATGAGACAGTAGAGGAGGAGTCCGGGAGACAAAAGCCACATATAGTACAGACATGCTCCTGAGCATCCGACAAATCGAACTGAGGGTGTGAGGAGCATAAAGGTAAAAACAAATTACGTAGCTCATCCCTACCGTACATCAGCGCTGCACGCGTTCCCCCCGTCCGTGGAGCAGAGTGGGAGGCTACGGCCACAGCCGGGACGCGGACGGGCGCAGACAGGCTTGCCTTAGGCGCGCCTCGCTGCGCGCATTCGCGCAGCGCGCATGCTAAATAGCGTGTTGCCTATCTAATCTAGTGATGGATTACTACACTTGCACTCATTGATTCACCCAGGCACTGCACTTTCACTCATGAATTTACCCAGGCACTACACTTGCACTCATTCATTCACCCAGGCACTACACTTGCACTCATCCATTTGCCCAGGCACTGCACTTGCACTCATTCAATCATCCTGGCACTGCACTTGCACGCAGCCACACAGCCAGGCATTATACTTGCACTCATCCAATCACCCAGGCATTGCCCATGTAGTCATGCAATCACCCAGGCACTGCAGTTGCACTCATTCATTCATCCAGGCACTGCACATTCGCTCATCCATTCACCCAGGCACTATACTTGAACTCATCCAATCACCCAGGAACTACATTTCCACTTATACATTCACTCAGGCACTGTATTTGCACTCATCTTATCATACAGGCACTGCACTTGCAGTCATACAATCACCCAAGCATTACCCCTGCACTCATTTATTCATGCAGGCACTGCACTTGCACTCATCCATTGATCCAGGCACTGCACTTGCACTCATCCAGTCATCCAGGCACTGCATTTGCACTCAGTCAATCATCCAGGCACTGAACTTACACTCATCCAATCACCCAGGCACAAAGCATTCAAATTAGGCAAATTATGCAATCACCCAGCCACTGCACGTGCACCCATTCATTCACCCAGGCACTGCACTTTCACTCAGGAATTCACCCAGGCACTGTACTTACACTCATTCATTTACCCAGGCAGTACACCACTTGTTCATTCACCCAAGCATGACACTTATGTTCATTCAATCATCCAGCCACTGTTCATGTACTCATTCATGTACACAGGCACTGCACTTTCACACATGCATTCACCCAGGCACTGCACTTGCACTCATCCAATCACCCAAGCACTACATTTGCAATTATCCATTCACCCAGGCACTGCACGTGCACTCATCCAATCATCCAGGCACTGCACTTGTACTGATAAAAACACCCTGGCACTACCCCTGCACTCATTTATTCACCCACACTCCGCACTGCAATTATAGTCATCTATTCACCCAGGCACTACTCCTGCAGTCATGTATTCACCCAGACACTAAACATGCACTCATACACTCACCCAAGCACTGCACTTGCACTCATCCAATCTTCCAGCCACTACTCAGGCACTCATCCAATCACCCAGGCGGAACCGATGGAGTCATGCATTCACTCAGGCACTACCTATGGGGTTATGAAATCCCCTAGGCACTGCACTTGCACTCATTCATACCCCCAGGCACTGTACTTGTACTCATCCATTCACTCAGGCACTACACTTGCAGTCATATATTTGACCAGCTACCAGCTATGCACCCATCAAATCACCAGGCACTACCCATGCAGTCAGACAATTACCAAGGCAGAACCCATGCAGTAATACAATCACCCAGGCCGTATCCATGCAGTCATCCAATCTCCCAAGCACTACCCAGGCACTCATCCATTCACCCTGGCACCCATGTCTTTTGAGATGTCATCAGTGATGTCATTTGAGATATCATCAGTGATGTCATGAGCGATGTCACTGATTATGTCATGAGTGATGCAATATGTGAGGTCATAAGCAGTGCATTGCGGGGGGTGAGTTATAGTTAGCTCAGGTAGCTCGAACTGCTGAATTTCTCTGTTTTTTTACGAGTAAAATGTCAGCCTAACTATAAAATACCTGCAACCTTCTCAGTGAATTTCTAAGGTTTCTTTAATTCAATTTTTTTTAATTCTATTTCCTAATTATAACATCTCTGTAACCTTTGTTTTTTCAGTGCCGGTGCAGGCAACGACGGGTGGAAGCAGGTCTGTAATGATTATTATTAAGCAAAAGGATGCCGCACTCCAGGATATCATAGTTATCATGAATTCATTACCACCACCTTGGTGTTAGTGGTGTTAACATATTAGTGATACCTACGATATCCTGGAGTGCGGCATCCTTTTGTTTAATTATATATATATATGTCGACCAACACCAGTCTATCCTGAGGAAACGGGCACCGACACCACAAGGATAGATTTCTGCCCAATTTTAAAATAAGCTGTGGCGTAATGCATTTTGACAGTTCTTCCTGCCTTGTCCACACACAATGGGCGTCATCACTCCTGCCACATAAATACCATGACGCACAGTGCATGAACATCATAGATATGGTAGAAAACAGTCTTACAATGTTTACATCCAGTCTTTATTCCTTTCTTTATCTGTTGCACTTATCTTTCTGTTTTTCATTTTCTGTATTACAAGTTTTTATTTGCAAATTTTATTACTATATGCTACAACTACTAGTTATTAAAAAATAACTCTTTAAAGTGATTGTGCATGCAGCATACTAATTCGCAACACCTGTCTATTGGAGTATATTGCAAATGGGTTTCAAAATGCTGGTGCTGTGAAAAAGTATCTATGCTGCTATTCTGTTGGTAACATTTGATCTTAATAAAAAACTGATGTTTTATTTATGTTAGAAAATGTGTATGATCCCATGAAAAATGATGAATATCAAAGGCCAGTGCCTGGATTATACTTGCCAATACAGGTGAATTTGTTTTTCAAAGTGCTGGTGCTGTGCAAAAGTGTCTATATGACCATTCTGTTGCAAACATTTGATCTTAGTAAAAAATTGATTTATATGTATCCAAAAAGAAACACTCCTTCCAAAACCATGAGACCGGAGGGAGGTAGTGCATATGCTGGAGGAGCATGCCTATAATAACAGTTTCATAATACGCACTCTCAGGACCAGGCAAGATGAATGTAGGAATCTGTTTATTTACACATAACGCGTTTCGGCTGCCCAGCAGCCTTGATCACATGTACGAAATTTACCAATCATGTGCCCTTTACTCAATGTGGATTAAAACAACAAAGGACTAACAACGCTGCTCTTGTTGCAGCCATTTTGTAGTGTGTTCATATACCATGAGTAATATCTCATTGGTAAAACTTAACTACATTAATCACACATTTACAGTAAATTGATCATACGTATTGCCATTGCTGTCATATTTCTGTGTATAGCATGCACTGATGTGAAAAGAAATTTTATGACATAATCACAATAGACAGCATGCACAGAAAAAGAAAAGGAGCTCAGAGGTAAAAAAGAGCAAATACAAAGAGAAAATTCACTCTGTTGAACGTCAATAGTAAACAATCTGAGGTCTTGAACAATGAAACACTGCAGGAACAATGCCTACCTGTACCAAAGAAATCCACCTGGGGGAACTGCTGACAAAAACAAGAATGGCTCATTTGCTGGCAAAGTGCCCCTGAATACAATACATACAACACAACTGACTGGCAAGTGCCTGTATATGCTGTCTTGTGTATGCTAAGTTCCCTCGGCAGAGGTGTGGGCTCCACGATAAATCAGGGGAAAATCATCTTTTGAAACAAACAGTGAAAAGAGGACGCATGGCAAGTGCTCTCACATTCGCTCTCGGGGCTATCTGGTCCACAGATGATACACGGCAAAGCTCACAATGTTATTGAGGATATTCAAGAACCTCACAAAACCCAGGAAACTTCCAAAATACTGACCTAATGTCAAAAACTAAAAGCTCTCAGTCCATATTTCAGTACAAAGTGAAAACTTTATCTGAAGTGCAATTCCCTGTTGTGCCTTTGAAGAAAAGGGTAGGGAACCCATGCGGGTGCCATGCCATAGTAAGGTGGGTCCCTTCCTTTCCTCCTGCAGTCAGAAACAGAAGAAAAATGAAAAATAAATAATAACAAACAATAACAGTTGAAATCACATATTTACAAAACATATTATTATCCAGGTCTCCAATGGCAGAAACAGAGGCATCCTAGGATAAGGGAATGCAAGTCATTGATATAAGGGAGGGGAGTGGGATGACAGGGAACTCCATGGGGAAAAAAAAGATCTATTCTTACCGTAGATGGATCCCTAACTCTTCGCCCTAGTTTAAACCCCCTGGACTCTTGGTCTGAAGGTAAATGATGTGTTTAGATTCCTTCTTTCTCAGTTTGAGAATCCTGTCGCCACCCCTGGTATTATTTAATATCTGCTCAACAGCAAAATAGGAGAGAAAAGAGATGTCTGAGAAGTGTTTGACTTGGAAATGACCGGCTACTGGATAATTTGGAACTTTGTTGGTTATGGTCCTCAAATGTTCCAGTACCCTTTTCTTGGCCATCAATGTGGTGCTGCCAATATACCACAGTTTACACTGACATTCTAAGATGTATATAACAAATGTTGTACTGTATGTGATAAATTGGGTGATGCATTTGACGGTATTGCCCATAGTGTATTCCTTCTGCATGTAGCTATTTTTACACTTCTTGCCGTGGCCACATGGGAAGAAACCCTGGAGATTGTGTTCCCTTTTCACTGGGTACAGGGTGATGTCACTGTGGACAAGTACGTCTCATATTGAAACCTCTCCTTACGAGATTTTGGGTCTACCTTGAACCACACCGCCTATGACGGGATTGCTGATGTCATTTGAATTCTCATTATACGTCAGAATGATTCTGGTACTGTCATCACCTTCCTCTTCCTTAGAGGTATTGGTGTTGAAAAGGGTCTCATTCCTGTTGACTTTGCCTGCTCTGCTCATGGCTTTATCTAATACCCACCGTGGGTAAACCCTTTCCTTAAATCTGGCAATCATCAATTATTGCTCCAGGAGAAATGCATCAGCAGTGTTGCAGGTACATTTGGCCCTCAGCAATTCACCGAACGGAATACTCCATTTAAGGGTGTCTGGGAGACTGCTTATGGCATGCTGAACACTATTGCCCACAGTCTCTTTCTGAAAAAGTTGGTATGTATAGTGTCCTGTACTAGTTCTATTCTGGCATCAAGTTAATCTACAGTGATCTTGCTGATGACATTCGTGAGTCGTAGGTTACAGTTGTTAATATTCAATGTGTCAATGAACCTGACTGCCTCCACCTTGGTTCCCTTCCAGATGATGAACAGGTCATCGATATATCTGAGCCAAAGTATGACGTGTTCTGTCTCCTGAAAGTTCACAATGTCTTTGAAAATGTCCTCTTCCCATCAACCCAAAAATCGATTGGTGCAAAGCTAGAACCCATCTCAGTCCCCAGAGTTTGCTTGAACAGGGTGCCATCAAAAAGGAGGATGTTGTTTTTGAAACTGTAGTCTATTTTGTCTAGGAACATGTTCATGTGATCTCTGAATATGACATGTTTGGTCTGTAGGAAATGACGGGATGCCACAATGCCCTGCTCATTATCTATTATGGAGTACAGTGAATTGACATCCAAAGTGATGAGATGGAAATCTTCCTCCCAGTGGTTACCTTCCAATTTACCTAAGAAATCCTTGGTATTTCTGACATGAGAGGGAAGATTAGATACCAATCTCAGTCACACACAAGGACAGGCCCACTTATCCTTAGCAGCACACTTTGTGTCAAAGTAATGCCGGCTCCTGAAGGAGGCGGAGAGCTCGCAGGGACCCTGGGGTCCTTGAGACTTTCCCCACATTCCCCTACGGAGCAAACTGGGTATCCTAGGTGGGACCAGGGCACACAAAATAAAGAAGTCAAGCCCTGGGGAATGGGGTCCCTGAGGCTGAAATTGTCCAAGGCTGGGGGGCAGCACAGCCCTCTGCCTCATTTGCATTTGGCCAGGACCTGGGGAATGGGGTCCCTGGGCGGAAACTGGCTCAAGCAGGGAGGCAACGTGGCCCTCCTCCCCTATTAAAATTAAACAAATAAAAGCTTGGCCCCGGTGGTTGGGGGGGGGCGCATGGCACCCTTACCCATTTCTATATGGTCAGGCCCCTTGCGAAGTCACTGGAGGCCCCACCCCCCTTCTCAACCACTCTGCAACACGCTCACAAAACCACTCACATACCCACCAAGAGACCCATACAGCCACTCACACACCCATTCACAGAGCCATGCAGCACCTCACAAACCCACTCACCAACCTATATAGACACTCACACACCCACTCTGAAAGGTTACAGATTAAAGTTAAGAAATTAACATTTTAAAAACTAAGAAAATCACTGAAAAAACACAAAGGTTACAGGAACTGAGTTGTTAGAAAATAACGTTAAAAACAATAGGAATTCACTGAGAAATCCAAAGGTGACAGGGATCTTAGAGTTAAGAAATAGAATTTTTAAAAAGCCTTGGCAATTCACTGAAAAAGACAAAGGTTACAAGGACGTTAGTCTCAGATTTCATTCATGCGAAACCATTGAAATTTAGTAGTTATAGTTACCTGAGCTAACTCTTATGACCTCACAAATTACTTCACTTAGGACATGGTCTGTGACATCACTGGTTTGAGGCTTATGAGGTTGTCTAGGAGATGCACAGAGTCCCTGAGGAGGATTAGGGAGCCAATATCTGGAGGCACATTCACAATGAAGGGAGGGATACATTACTGGCTCTGGGAAAAGGGACAGGATATCAACTCATGAAAGACGCCTTTGCCAGAAGTTATGGCCCCACCACTGAGAAGTATCTGCAGAAGTTTAGAGACAGCCAGAACCTGCTCCACCAGTCCTGGGTGAAACATATGGATCACTTTTGCAAGGCAACCAAGGATGGTTGGGTAAAGGGCAGTGATGTGAGTGATTACAAGGAGTTGTACAACCTGATTGCCAGAGAACACATGCTCTGTAATTGTTTTGCAGAGCTGCACCTAGTGGATAGTAACCTCACTAACCCTAGAGTCCCCAAGGAGGCAGACCGCTGGCTCAGCACCAAGGTCCACAAGAAGGTATCTGAGCGGTATCACAAAAAAGTGAACAGTGTCCCCAACAGGAGAAAGAGGGGGAAGGCCAAAACAAAAACAAGGAGGAATTTTCTTAAGGCACCCAAAACTGTTCTCAGCTGAAGGATTTCCAATCCTAAAACCAGAAGAAGAGTGGGCTCCCTAATAAAAAGACCTTAGGGATGTTCAAACCCAAATGCTAAGAGAGCTACAGAAATGAACACATCAAGGGAGATGCCAAATGCCCCAAAAGGGTGTAGCCTCCCACTGGTGGGTATACACCAGGTTTGGCTACTGTAGTGCTGGGGTGGAAGTTGTCCCAATTAGCATGGGGGTAGTGAAGAAGTCACACTAGTGTCTCTTGGTAGCAAGAGGATGTTGTCTAAAGCCCACATGCACCCCAATACTTCCAAGCAGAGGCAGTAGGACACTATCGATGGGCAGCAGGTCTGAGGGATACAGGAGCCAGTATGACTACTGTAAGGTGTCACCTGGTGTCTTCAGAGGAAGTAATCCCTAATGTGTTTCACCAGGTTGTTACAGTAGACAACTGTGAGAGTCACTATCCAGTAGCTCTGGCTTTCTTCTAGGTGGGGGGGAATTAAGTTCCTTGAGGGTAGCTGTGAGTCTTTTTATGCCTATGGATTGTCAGCTTGGTAATGACTAACAGTATACTGTTGGACATGGTCTTTTTTGCATGGTCTCCTTCAAATATTTGCCTTCTGCTGCTGAACGCCTTTCTGTTGTCATTAGGACTCTCTGCACTTTTTCTGCTAACCGGTGGTAAAGTGCTTGTGCTCTCTCTATAAAACATGGTACAATTGTCACATACCTGATTGTTGCATGTGCTTTCCTTGTAAGTACCTAGTAAGTGGTACCAGATGTATGCTCTCACTTCCATAATCGAAAGCAGAATACTTTTAGACACGGGGAGCTGCATGTCAGCAGCTCTCCATGTAAACAAGCAATGCCGGCTCCCGGCAGGGACCGTGGGGGCATTGGGCCTCCCCTGACGGTCCCCAATGGATAAAAAGAAGTTGACATGCCTCGGGGATGGGGTCACCGAGGCGAATGTTAATTAGTGAAAGTGAACGATTTTTTGTCTTTTTTAAAAGGAGTCGCGACCCTAGCGCGGGTCTCAGCGTGGCCCCCAGTGTGAACACGAAGGGTGCACCGCACTATCTACTTATCCTATCAGGCCGCCAATACCTAAACACTTATAAATGCACTGTGCACTCTGTTTGCAGCACTGTAATTATTCCAGTTAGCAGTCATGTACTTATAGAATGCCTTAGCCAGTAACACTAGTACAGGTACGATTTTCTGTGCACTATGCATGCAGACCTCTAACCAGCTCCATACTATTGATACAGTCTCGTAAATACCCAGTTAGTACCCATGCAGTCTAGGAATCCTCCTGTCTGTCCCATGTACTTCTCCTATTATCCATCCTGCACTATCTACTTATGCTATCACTCCGCCAATACGCAAGCACTTAAAAATTCACCATGCACTCTGTTTGCAGCACTGTAATTATTCCAGTTTCTAGCCATGTACTTATGGAGTGGCCTAACCACTAACATAAGTACAGCTACAAAATTATGTGCACTATGTATGCAGACCTCTAACCAGCTATATAATATTGATACACTCTTCTTAATACCCAGTTAGTACCCATACAGTCTAGGAATCCTCCTGTCTGTCTCATGCACTTCTCCTATTATCCATCCTGCACTATTTACCTATCCTATCAGTCCGCCAATACTTAAGCACTTATAAATTCACCATGCACTCTGCTTGCAGCACTATAATTATTCCAGTATCTAGTCATATACTTATGGAATGGCCTAGCCACTAACACAAGTATAACTAAAATATTCTGTGCACTATGAATGTAGACCTCTAACCAGCTATATACTATTGATACACTATTCTAAATACCCAATTAGTACCCATGCAGTCTAGGAATCCTTGTGTCTGTCCATGCACTTCTTCTATCACTCATCCAGCACTATCTACTTATCCTATGAGCCCGCCAATACCTAAGCACTTATAAATTCACCATGCACTCTGTTTGCAGCACTGTAATTATTCCAGTTACTAGACATGTACTTATGGAATGGCCTAGCTACAAATACAAGTACAGCTACAATATTAAGTGCACCATCCATGCCGATCTCTAACCAGGTACATACTATTGATACAGTCTTCTAAATATCCAGTTTGTACCCATGCAGTCTAGTAATCCTCCTGTCTGCCCCATGCACTTCTCCAATCACCCATCCAGCACTATCTACATAAGCTATCACTCCGCCAATACCTAAGCACTTATAAATTCAGCATTCACTCTGCAGCACTGTAATTATTCCAGTTACTTGTATTGTACTTATAGAATGCACTATCCAGTAACACTAGTACTGGTACGATATTCTGTGCACTATGCATGCAGACCTCTACCCAGCTACATACTATCGATACACTCTTGTAAATACCCTGTTAGTACCTATGCAGTATAGGAATCCTCCTGTCTGTCCCATGCACTTCTCCTTTTATCCATCCTCCACTATCTACTTATCCAATCACTCTGCCAATACCGAAGCACTTATAAATTCACCATGCACTCTGTTTTCAGCACTGCAATTATTCCAGTTTCTAGTCATGTAATTATGCAATGGCCTAGCCACTAACACAACTACAGCTACAATATTCTGTGCACTATGCATGCAGACCTCTAACCAGCTAGATACTATTGATTCACTCTTCTAAATACCCAGTTAGTACCCATGCAGTCTACGAACCCTCCAGTCTGTCCCATGAACTTCTTCTATCACCCAACCAGCACTATCTACTTATCCTATCAGTCCGCCAATACCTAAGCACTTATAAATTCACCATGCACTCTGTTTGCAGCACTATAATTATTCCAGTATCTAGTCATATACTTATGGAATGGCCTAGCCACTAACACAAGTATAACTAAAATATTCTGTGCACTATGAATGTAGACCTCTAACCAGCTATATACTATTGATACACTATTCTAAATACCCAGTTAGTACCCATGCAGTCTAGGAATCCTTGTGTCTGTCCCATGCACATCTTCTATCACTCATCCAACACTATCTACTTATCCTATGAGCCCGACAATACCTAAGCACTTATAAATTCACCATGCACTCTGTTTGCAGCACTGTAATTATTTCAGTTACTAGACATGTACTTATGGAATGGCCTAGCTACAAACACAAGTACAGCTACAATATTAAGTGCACCATCCATGCAGATCTCTAACCAGGTACATACTATTGATACAGTTTTGTAAATACCCAGTTAGTACCCATGCAGTCTAGGAATCCTCCTGTCTGTCCCATGCACTTCTCCTATTATCCATCCGGCACTATCTACTTATCGTATCACTCCGCCAATACCTAAGCACTTATAAATTCACCATTCACTCTGTTTGCAGCACTGTAATTATTCCAAATTCAAGTAATGTACTTATGGAAAAGCCTAGCCACTAACACAAGTACAGCTACAATATTCTGTGCACTATGCATGCAGACCTCTAACCAGCTATATACTATTGATACACTCTTCTAAATACCCACTTTGTACCCATGCAGTCTAGGAATCCCCCTGTCTGTCCCATGCACTTCTCCCATCATCCATCATGCACTATCTACTTATCCTATCAGTCCGCCAATACATAAGCACTTATAAATTCACCATGCACTCTGTTTACAGCACTATAATTATTCCAGTTTCTAGTCATGTACTTATGGAATGGCCTAGCCACTAACACAAGTATATCTACAATATTCTTTACACTATGCAAGCAGACCTCTAACCAGCTCTATACTATTGGTACAGACTCCTTAATACCCAGTTAGTACCCATGCAGTGTAGTAATCCTCCTGTCTTCCCATGCACTTCTCCAATCACCCATCCAGCACTATCTACTTAAGCTATCACTCCGCCAATACCTAAGCACTTATAAATTCAGCATGCACTCTGTCTGCAGCACTGTAATTATTCCAGTTACTTGTATTGTACTTATAGAATGCACTATCCAGTAACACTAGTACTGGTATGATATTCTGTGCACTATGCATGCAGACCTCTAACCAGCTACATACTATCGATACACTCTTGTAAATACCCTGTTAGTACCTATGCAGTCTAGGAATCCTCCTGTCTGTCCCATGCACTTCTCCTATTATAAATCCTGCACTATCTACTTATGCTATCATCCGCCAATAACTAAGCACTTATAAATTCACCATGCACTCTATTTGCAGCACTGCAATTAATCCAGTTTCTAGTCATGTAATTATGCAATGGCCTAGCCGCTAACACAACTACAGCTACAATATTCTGTGCACTATGCATGCAGACCTCTAACCAGCTAGATACTATTGACACACTCTTCTAAATACCCATTTAGTACCCATGCAGTCTAGGAACCCTCCAGTCTGTCCCATGAACTTCTTCTATCACCCAACCAGCACTATCTACTTATCCTATCACTCCGCCAATAACTAAGCACTTATAAATTCACCGTGCACACTGTTTGCAGCACTGTAATTATTCCAGTTACCAGTCATGTACTTATAGAATTCCCTAGCCACTAACACTAGTACAGGTAGTATTTGCTGTGCACTATGTATGCAGACCTCTAACCAGCTACATGCTATTGATACAGTCTTGTAAATACCCAGTTAGTACCCATGCAGTCTGGGAACCCTCTTGTCTGTCCCATGCACTTCTCCTAATATCCATCCGGCACTATATACTTATCCTATCACTCCGCAAATACCTAAGCACTTATAAATTCACCATGCACTCTGTTTGCAGCACTGTAATTATTCCAAATTCAAGTAATGTACTTATGGAAAAGCCTAGCCACTAACACAAGTACAGCTACAATATTCTGTGAACTATGCATGCAGACCTCTAACCAGCTATATACTATTGATACACTCTTCTAAATACCCACTTTGTACCCATGCAGTGTAGGAATCCTCCTGTCTGTCCCATGCAGTTCTCTAATCACCCATCCAGCACTATCTACTTATCCTATTACTCCGCCAATACCTAAGCACTTATAAATTCACCATGCACTCTGTTTGCAGCACTGTAATTATTCCAGTTACTAGACATGTACTTATGGAATGGCCTAGCTACAAATACAAGTACAGCTACAATATTAAGTGCACCATCCATGCCGATCTCTAACCAGGTACATACTATTGATACAGTCTTCTAAATATCCAGTTAGTACCCATGCAGTCTAGTAATCCTCCTGTCTGCCCCATGCACTTCTCCAATCACCCATCCAGCACTATCTACATAAGCTATCACTCCGCCAATACCTAAGCACTTATAAATTCAGCATTCACTCTGCAGCACTGTAATTATTCCAGTTACTTGTAATTATAGAATGCACTATCCAGTAACACTAGTACTGGTACGATATTCTGTGCACTATGCATGCAGACCTCTACCCAGCTACATACTATCGATACACTCTTGTAAATACCCTGTTAGTACCTATGCAGTATAGGAATCCTCCTGTCTGTCCCATGCACTTCTCCTTTTATCCATCCTCCACTATCTACTTATCCAATCACTCTGCCAATACCGAAGCACTTATAAATTCACCATGCACTCTGTTTTCAGCACTGCAATTATTCCAGTTTCTTGTCATGTAATTATGCAATGGCCTAGCCACTAACACAACTACATGTACAATATTCTGTGCGCTATGCATGCAGACCTCTAACCAGCTAGATACTATTGATACACTCTTCTAAATACCCAGTTAGTACCCATGCAGTCTAGGAACCCTCCAGTCTGTCCCATGAACTTCTTCTATCACCCAACCAGCACTATCTACTTATCCTATCACTCCGCCAATAACTAAGCACTTATAAATTCACCGTGCACACTGTTTGCAGCACTGTAATTATTCCAGTTACCAGTCAAGTACTTATAGAATTCCCTAGCCACTAACACTAGTACAGGTAGTATTTGCTGTGCACTATGTATGCAGACCTCTAACCAGCTACATGCTATTGATACATTCTTGTAAATACCCAGTTAGTACCCATGCAGTCTAGGAACCCTCCTGTCTGTCCCATGCAGTTCTCCTAATATCCATCCGGCACTATCTACTTATCCTATCACTCCGCAAATACCTAAGCACTTTTAAATTCACCATGCACTCTGTTTCCAGCACTGTAATTATTCCAAATTCAAGTAATGTACTTATGGAAAAGCCTAGCCACTAACACAAGTACAGCTACAATATTCTGTGCACTATGCATGCAGACCTCTAACCAGCTATATACTATTGATACACTCTTCTAAATACCCACTTTGTACCCATGCAGTGAAGGAATCCTCCTGTCTGTCCCATGCCGTTCTCTAATCACCCATCCAGCACTATCTACTTATCCTATCAGTACACCAATACCTAAGCACTTATAAATTCACCATGCACTCTGTTTGCAGCACTGTAATTGTTCCAGTTACTAGACATGTACTTATGGAATGGCCTTGCTACAAACACAAGTACAGCGATAATATTAAGTGCACCATCCATGCAGATCTCTAACCAGCTACATACTATTGGATACACTCTTCTAAATATCCAGTTCGTACCCATGCAGTCTAGGAATCCTCCTGTCTGCCCCATGCACTTCTCCAATCACCCATCCAGCACTATCTACTTATCCTATCACTCCTAAGCACTTATCAATTCAGCATGCACTCTGTCTGCAGCACTGTAATTATTCCAGTTACTTGTATTGTACTTATAGAATGCACTATCCAGTAACACTAGTACTGGTACGATATTCTGTGCACTATGCATGCAGACCCCTAACCAGCTACATACTATTGATACACTCTTGTAAATACCCTGTTAGTACCTATGCACTCTAGGAATCCTCCTGTCTGTCCCATGCACTTCTCCTATTATAAATCCTGCACTATCTACTTATGCTATCACTCTGCCAATAACTAAGCACTTATAAATTCACCATGCACTCTGTTTGCAGCACCGTAATTATTCCAGTTTCTAGTCATGTACTTATGGAATGGCCTAGCCACTAACACAAGTACCGCTACAGTATTCTGTGCACTATGCATGCGGACCTCTAACCAGCTATATACTATTGATACCACTCTTATAAATACTCAGGTAGTACCCATGCAGCCTAGGAATCCTCCTATCTGTCCGATGCACTTATTCTTTCACCCATCCAGCACTATCTACTGATCCTATCAGCCCGCCAATACCTAAGCACTTATAAATTCACCATGCACGCTGTTTGCAGCACTGTAATTATTCCAGTTTCTAGTCAGGTACTTATGGAATGGCCTAGCCACAAACACAAGTACAGTTGCAATATTCTGTGCACTATGCATGCAGACCTCTAACCAGCTATACACTATTGGTACAGTCTTCGAAATACCCAGTTAGTACCCATGCAATGTAGGAATCCTCCTGTCGGTCCCATGCACTTCTCCAATCACCCATCCAGCACTATCTACTTATCCTATCGCACCGCCAATACCTAAGCACTTTTAAATACACCATGCACTCTGTTTGCAGCACTGTAATTATTCCAGTTACTAGTCATGTACTTATAGAATGCCCTAGCCAGTAACACTAGTACAGGTACGATAATCTGTGCACCATTCGTGCAGACCTCTAATCAGCTACATACTATTGATACACTCTTCCACATACCCAGTTAGTACCCATGCAGTCTAGGAATCCTCCTGTCTGTCCCATGCACTTCTCCTGTCACTCATCCAGCACAATCTACTTATCCTATCACACCGCTAATACCTAAGCACTTTTAAATACACCATGCACTCTGTTTGCAGCACTGTAATTATTCCAGTTACTAGTCATGTACTTATGGAATGTCTTAGCCACTAATACAAGTACACCTACAATATTGTGTGCACTATCCATGCAGACCTCTAACCAACTACATACTATTGATACACTCTTATAAATACCCAGTTAGTACCTATGCAGTCTAGGAATCCTCCTGTCTATCTCATGCACTTCTCCAATCACCCATCCAGCTCTATCTACTTATCCTATCTCTCCGCCAATACCTAAGCACTGTAAATTCGCCATTCACTCTCTTTGCAGCACTGTAGTTATTCCAGCTACTAGTCATTTACTGACGGAATGGTTTAGCCACTAACACAAGCACAGGTACAATATTGTGTGCACTATCCATTCAGACCTCTAACCAGCTACGTACTATTGATACACTCTTCTAAATACCCAGTTAGTCCCCATGCAGTCTAGGAATCCTCCTGTCTGTCCCATGCACTTCTCCTATTATCCATCCTGCACTATCTACTTATCGTATCACTCCGCCAATACCTAAGCACTTATAAATTCACCATGCACTCTGTTTGCAGCACTGTAATTATTCCAGTTTGTAGTCATGTACCTATGGAATGGCATAGCCACTAACACAAGTACAGATACAGTATTCTGTACACAATGCATGCAGACCTCTAACCAGCTATATACTATTGATACCACTCTTCTAAATACTCAGGTAGTACCCATGCAGCCTAGGAATTCTCCTGGCTGTCCCATGCACTTATTCTATCACCCATCCAGCACTATCTACTTATCCTATCAGCCCGCCAATACCTAAGCACTTATAAATTCAACATGCACTCTTTTTGCAGCACTGTAATTATTCCAGTTTCTAGTCATGTACTTATGGAATGGCCTAGCTACTAACACAAGTACAGATACAGTATTCTGTACACTATGCATGCAGACCTCTAACCAGCTATACACTATTAGTACCCATGCAGTGTAGGAATCCTCCTGTCGGTCCCATGCACTTCTCCAATCACCCATCCAGCACTATCTACTTATCCTATTACTCCGCCAATACCTATGCACTTATAAATTCACCGTACACTTTGTTTGCAGCACTGGAATTATTCCAGTTACTAGTCATGTACTTATAGAATGCCCTAGCCAGTAACACTAGTACAGGTACGATATTCTGTGCACCATGCATGCAGACCTCTAAGCAGCTACATACTATTCATACACTCTTCTACATACCCAGTTAGTACCCATGCAGTCTAGGAATCTTCCTGTCTGTCCCAGGCACTTCTCCTATTACTCATCCAGCACTTTCTATTCATCCTATCACACCGCCAATAACTAAGCACTTATGAATACACCATGCACTCTGTTTGCAGCACCGTAATTATTCCACTTACTAGTCATGTACTTATGGAATGGCTTAGCGACTAATACAAGTACACCTACAATATTGTGTGCACTATCCAAGCAGACCTCTAACCAGCTACATATTATTGCTACACTCTTATAAATCCCAGTTAGTACCTATGTAGTCTAGGAATCCTTCTGTCTATCCCATGCACTTCTCCAATCACCCATTGAGCACTATCTACTTATCCTATCAGTCCGCCAATACCTAAGCACTTATAAATTCACCATGCACTCTGTCTGCAGCACTGTAATTATTCCAGTTTCTAGTCATGTACCTATGGAATGGCCTAACTACTAACACAAGTATAGCTACAATATTCTATGCACTATGCTTGCAGACCTCTAACCAGCTATATACTATTGGTACAGTTTTCTAAATACTGAGTTAGTACCCATGCAGTGTAGGAATCCTCCTGCCTGTCCCATGCAGTTCTCTAATCACCCATCCAGCACTATCTACTTATCCTATCAGTACACCAATACCTAAGCACTTATAAATTCACCATGCACTCTGTTTGCAGCACTGTAATTATTCCAGTTACTAGACATGTACTTATGGAATGGCCTTGCTACAAACACAAGTACAGCTATAATATTAAGTGCAACACACAAACATAAACTCTCGGGTCTGAGCAACTTTAGAACTAGAGCATGAAAGGAGAGATACTATAGTCAAGCTGTGTCTAAAATGACAGTGAACAAATCAGAAAGGAAAGGAATCCCTTTAAGGATGAATGCCCTCACTCACCCGAAGGTGACATGCTTCATCATTTAGGCTTTCTCCTCTCAGTGGGAAAACCTAGTCCCACTGAGGGCTACAACCACCGCACTGAGAAGTGGGAGCTCAGGGATGTTTTTGTTTAAGATTTTAGGATACTCAGATCCCAAAGATGAGCACTAATGTGAGAAGAGGGCGCAGCGCAAAGAAATTCAAAAGTGAAGTGTGAGCTAAAACTGGCTAGCGCTATTGAAAAAATTATTTTTATTGACTCATTAGCCCTGCCAGAGATAAAAAACAGTGCAAAGCAGTTACTATTGAAAACTGCTAGATGACAAGGGTCAACATGTTTCAGCCAATGACCATCTCAAAAGTATGTGTGGCTTTCATCAGGACCAAAAAACAAAGCTGCTGCTAGAAAGTGTTACACACGTGCAAATAAAGTTTGAAAAAAAGACCAAACCAGTTAATGCTTTAGCGGATACAATCTCGCTGGAACTTGTCTGAAAATAAGAAGACACATATAGAAAAAGTAAATCTCCAAACCTCATTAGTTAACAGTCAAGTCTGAAACACTGGTATATGTGGCTCAAACATAGGGGCAGATTTATGAGCCCCTTGCGCCACTTTTGCGTCACTTTTTCCATGTTAAAAGTGACGGAAAAGTGGCGCAAGGGGCTCATAAATCTGCCCCATAGTACTTATGTCCAAACTGTTAGAAAGCTCTAGTAAAAAGACTCACCCAATCTGTGGGACAAGTGAGCCCACCTCAACCTGGTTACAACTCAGGGAAGGGAGCCCCGCTCTGTGAAAATAAGCAAGTATAACCTAATCAGTATAATTTACTTGCTCAATAGTGCCATAAAAAGTGAAGAATATCAGTAATGTCCAACAGACTAAAACGTTCTCAAAACGACATAGAGTGTTATAACGATGTCACTCCCCTTATATCCTGGAAGTGTATGTACATAAACCACTTGTTAAGATTTTACAAAAGTGGTCAAGGACGAGGGAAGTCAAGTGTCTGAAAATTACGAACTCATGTTCAAGCCAAGAGTCTATACACCGAAAGACTACATCATGACCAAACACAGCAACAATTATCAATAACTTAAACCAAATCATCAAGCAGAAACTCACTAAAATGCATATCAACACACTCACCTCTCCGTCGGTACTCCGTCGATGTACAGAGATTGCAACCGGAGGAACCGACGGGGTGGGAAAAGTGAGAATAAATACCCAAACACTGATGGCTCCGAATGGAGAAATAAGGACCCCATAGGTGTCTATCCTGACTGCCTGCATTCGTGAAGGGACATAAGGACCCCATAGTCGTCTTGCTGTAATGCCTGTCTCTGGCAGGACGCTAGTGACTTAATAAAGCAGTGTACGGCAAAGCGCGCATGCGCACTCGGATGCATTTATATCATGGAGTTTTGTTAGCGAAGCCCGACCAGAGACAGCAATGATTGTTTATCTGTAGCCTAGCAATGAGAACATATAGTTTTTTCAGAAGACGATACAAACCGGAACACAAGCTTTATTAGTCAATGGGCACAACCAAATTGCTGAATGTTTAAGCAAATCGATTTGTGCATAATTAATGAAGGCCCAGTATTAGCAAAGTACAAAACCCATTTGACACAAAAATGTGTAAATAACGCTAAGAAGGCATGTGTCGTATTTCACCACAAGTACAGGATTCAATAAATAATAGTGCCAAAGTTGACTCTACAAGTAAACAAACAATCGCTCCACAGTATAATCTCGGGAAGGATCTAGATATACCCAGTTGTTTTACGTATTTACTGTGGGAATGTTGTAATATCAAATTATTTGTTGGAATTGCTAAAGGCAATTCTCATAGATGGTATAAGGTCATAGAGACAACCAAGGAATATCCTTGTTCAAACCTATGTTGTCACTTTTTAAGCGGAACACCCACCGCTGTTCTCTTCTGAAGAGAAATTTTGAAATATCTGTGATATGCTGGGGAATGAGAGGCTGCTCCAAAATGGTCCACGACAAATCATCTGCCTGATGATTAAAATCCAGGAAGTGGTTTGTCATTTTGGTAGCCCTCCTCTTGCACCGAATGGTGCTCTTGTGTTCAAGGATTCTGGTTTTGACCTTGCGTGTAGTCATGCCCACATACTGCATGGAACAGGGGCACGTGATGAGATAAATTACATTGTCGCTATTACAATTAGTGTGTTTTTGTAACAGCCAAGGTCTACCAGTGCCAATATCCACTTGTGTCATGTGTGAAGTCTGTGGACAAGCCGCACATGAACCGCATGGGTAATGTCCTTTCACCGGTGGTAAACCCCATAATGGCTGTTGTTCACTTGTATTGTGCAAGATTCTCGGTCTGGTGTATACAATGTGGTCGAACGATCTACGTATCCTATCACTCCGCCAATACCTAAGCACTTATCAATTCAGCATGCACTCTGTCTTCAGCACTGTAATTATTCCAGTTACTTGTATTGTACTTATAGAATGCACTATCCAGTAACAGTAGTACTGGTACGATATTCTGTGCACTATGCATGCAGACCTCTAACCAGCTACATACTATTGATACACTCTTCCACATACCCAGTTAGTACCCATGCAGTCTAGGATTCCTCCTGTCTGTCCCATGCACTTCTCCTATCACTCATCCAGCACAATCTACTTATCCTATCACACCGCTAATACCTAAGCACTTTTAAATATACCATGCACTCTGTTTGCAGCACTGTGTTTATTCCAGTTACTAGTCATGTACTTATGGAATGGCTTAGCCACTAATACAAGTACACCTACAATATTGTGTGCACTATCCATGCAGACCTCTAACCAACTACATACTATTGATACACTCTAATAAATACCCAGTTAGTACCTATGCAGTCTAGGAATCCTCCTGTCTATCCCATGCACTTCTCCAATCACCCATCCAGCTCTATCTACTTATCCTATCTCTCCGCCAATAACTAAGCACTTGTAAATTCACCATGCACTCTGTTTGCAGCACTTTAATTATTCCGGCTACTAGTCATTTACTTGTGAAATGCCCTCGCCAGAAACACCAGTACAGCTGCGAAATTCGGTTCACTATCCATGCAGACATCTAATCAGCTACATACTATTTATACACTCTTCTAAATAACCAGTTAGTCCCTATGCAGTCTAGGAATCCTCCTGCCTGTCCCATGCACTTCTCCTATTACCCATCCAGCACTATCTACTTATCCTATCACTCCGCCAATACCTAAGCACTTATAAATTCGCCATTCACTCTGTTTGCAGCACTGTAGTTATTCCAGCTACTAATCATTTACTGGTATAGCCACTAACACAAGTACAAGTACAATATTGTGTGCACTATCCATGCAGACCTCTAACCAGCTACATACTATTGATACACTCTTCTAAATACCCAGTTAGTCCCCATGCAGTCTAGGAATCCTCCTGTCTGTCCCATGCACTTTTCCTATTATCTATCCTGCACTATCTACTTATCCTATCCCTCCGCCAATACCTAAGCACTTATAAATTCACCATGCACTCTGTTTGCAGCACTGTAATTATTCCAGTTTGTAGTCATGTACCTATGGAATGGCATAGCCACTAACACAAGTACAGATACAGTATTCTGTACACTATGCATGCAGACCTCTAACCAGCTATATACTATTGATACCACTCTTCTAAATACACAGGTAGTACCCTTGCAGCCTAGGAATTCTCCTGGCTGTCCCATGCACTTATTCTATCCCCCATCCAGCACTATCTACTTATCCCATCAGCCCGCCAATACCTAAGCACTTATAAATTCAACATGCACTCTTTTTGCAGCACTGTAATTATTCCAGTTTCTAGTCATGTATTTATGGATTGGCCTAGCCACTAACACAAGTACAGATACAGTATTCTGTACACTATGCATGCAGACCTCTAACCAGCTATACACTATTGGTACAGTCTTCTAAATACCCAGTTAGTACCCATGCAGTGTAGGAATCCTCCTGTCGGTCCCATGCACTTCTCCAATCACCCATCCAGCACTATCTACTTATCCTATTACTCCGCCCATACCTAAGCACTTATAAATTCACCGTACACTCTGTTTGCAGCACTGTAATTATTCCAGTTACTAGTCATGTACTTATAGAATGCCCTAGCCAGTAACAGTAGTACAGGTACGATATTCTGTGCACCATGCATGCAGACCTCTAAGCAGCTACATACTATTGATACACTCTTCTACATACCCAGTTAGTACCCATGCAGTCTAGGAATCCTCCTGTCTGTCCCAGCCACTTCTCCTATCACTCATCCAGCACTATCTACTTATCCTATCACACCACCAATAACTAAGCACTTATGAATACACCATGCACTCTTTTTGCAGCACCGTAATTATTCCACTTACTAGTCATGTACTTATGGAATGGCTTAGCGACTAATACAAGTACACCTACAATATTGTGTGCACTCTCCATGCAGACCTCTAACCAGCTACATGCTATTGATACACTCTTATAAATACCCAGTTAGTACCTATGCAGTCTAGGAATCCTCCTGTCTATCCCATGCACTTCTCCAATCACCCATCCAGCACTATCGACTTATCCTATCACTCCGCCAATACCTAAGCACTTATAAATTCACCATGCACTCTGTTTGCAGCACTGTAATTATTCCGGCTACTAGTCATTTACTTGTGAAATGCCCTAGCCAGTAACACCAGTAATTCTGCGATATTCTGTTCACTATCCATGCAGACATCAAATCAGCTACATACTATTGATACACTCTTCTAAATAACCAGTTAGTCCCTATGCAGTCTAGGAATCCTCCTGTCTGTCCCATGCACTTCTCCTATTACCCATCCAGCACTATCTACTTATCCTATCACTCCGCCAATACCTAGGCACTTATAAATTTGCCATGCACTCTGTTTGCAGCACTGTAGTTATTCCAGCTACTAGTCATTTACTGACGGAATGGTTTAGCCACTAACACTAGTACAGGTACAATATTGTGTGCACTATCCACAGAGACCTCTAACCAGCTACATACTATTGATACACTCTTCTAAATACCCAGTTAGTCCCCATGCAGTCTAGGAATCATCCTGTCTGTCCCATGCACTTCTCCTATTATCCATCCTGCACTATCTACTTATCCTATCACTCCGCCAATACCTAGGCACTTATAAATTCACCATGCACTCTGTTTGCAGCACTGTAATTATTCCAGTTTCTAGTCATGTACTTATGGAATGGCCTTGCCACTAACACAAGTACAGCTACAATATTCTGTGCACTATGCATGCAGACCTCTAACCAGCTATCCACTATTGGTACAGTCTTCTAAATACCGAGTTAGTACCACTCAGTGTAGGAATCCTCCTCTCGGTCCCATGCACTTCTCCAATCACGCATCCAGCACTATCTACTTATCCTATTACTCCGCCAATACCTAAGCACTTATAAATTCACCGTACACTCTGTTTGCAGCACTGTAATTATTCCAGTTACTAGTCATGTACTTATAGAATGCCCTAGCCAGTAACACTAGTACAGGTACGATATTCTGTGCACCATACATGCAGACCTCTAAGCGGCTACATACTATTGGATACACTCTTCTAAATATCCAGTTAGTACCCATGCTGTCTAGGAATCTCCAATCACCCATCCAGCACTATCTACTTATCCTATCACTCCACCAATACCTAAACACTTGCAAATTCACCGGACACTCTGTTTGCAGCACTGTAATTATTCCAGTTACTAGTCATGTACTTATAGAATGCACTATCCAGTAACACTAGTACTGGTACGATATTCTGTGCACTATGCATGCAGACCTCTAACCAGCTACATACTATTGATACACTCTTGTAAATACCCTGTTAATACCTATGACATATAGGAATCCTCCTGTCTGTCCCATGAACTTCTCCTTTCATCCATCCTCCACTATCTACTTATCCAATCACTCTGCCAATAACAAAGCACTTATAAATTCACCATGCACTCTGTTTGCAGCAATGTAATTATTCCACTTTCTAGTCATGTAATTATGCAATGGCCTAGCCACTAACACAAGTACAGCTACAATATTCTGTGCACTATGCATGCAGACCTCTAACCAGCTAGGTACTATTGATACACTCTTCTAAATACCCAGTTAGTACCCATGCAGTCTAGGAATCCTCCAGTCTGTCCCATGAACTTCTTCTATCACCCAACCAGCCCTATCTACTTATCCTATCAGTCCGCCAATACCTAAGCACTTATAAATTCACCATGCAGTCTGTTTGGAGCACTGTAATTATTTCAGTTTCTAGTCATGTACCTATGGAATGGCCTAGCTACTAACACAAGTATAGCTACAATATTCTATGCACTATGCTTGCAGACCTCTAACAAGCTATATACTATTGGTACAGTTTTCTAAATACTCAGCTAGTACCCATGCAGTGTAGGAATGCCGATCTCTAACCAGGTACATACTATTGATACAGTCTTCTAAATATCCAGTTAGTACCCATGCAGTCTAGTAATCCTCCTGTCTGCCCCATGCAATTCTCCAATCACCCATCCAGCACTATCTACTTATCCTATCAGTCCTCCAATACCTAAGCACTTATAAATTCAGCATGCACTCTGTCTGCAGCACTGTAATTATTCCAGTTACTTGTATTGTACTTATAGAATGCACTATCCAGTAACACTAGTACTGGTACGATATTCTGTGCACTATGCATGCAGACCTCTAACTAGCTAAATACTATTGATACACTCTTGTAAATACCCTGTTAGTACCTATGCAGTCTAGGAATCCTCCTGTCTGTCCCTTGCATTTCTCCTTTTATCCATCCTCCACTATCTACTTATCCAATCACTCCGCCAATACCGAAGCACTTATAAATTCACCATGCACTCTGTTTGCAGCAATGTAATTATTCCAGGTTCTAATCATGTAATTATGCAATGGCCTAGCCACTAACACAAGTACAGCTACAATATTCTGTGCACTATGCATGCAGACCTCTAACCAGCTAGGTACTATTGATACACTCTTCTAAATACCCAGTTAGTACCCATGCAGTGTAGGAATCCTCCTGTCTGTCCCATGCACTTCTCCAATAACCCATCCTGCACTAATTACTTATCCTATCAGTACGCCAATACCTAAGCACTTATAAATTCACTGTTCACTCTGTTTGCAGCACTGTAATTATTCCAGTTACTAGTCATGTACTTATAAAATGCCCTAGCCAGTAACACTAGTAGAGGTACGATTTTCTGTGCACTATGCATGCAGACATCTAACCAGCTACATTCTATTGATACAGTCTTGTAAATACCCAGTTAGTACCCATGCAGTCTAGGAATCCTCCTGTCTGTCCCGTGCACTTCTCCTATTATCCATCCTGCACTATCTACTTATGCTATCACTCCGCAAATACCTAAGCACTTATATATTCAAAATGCACTCTGTTTGTAGCACTGTAATTATTCCGGTTATCTAGTAATGTACTTATGGAATGGTCTACCCACTAACACAAGTACAGCTACAATATTCTGTGCACTATGCATGCAGATCTCTAATCATCTTTACACTATTGGTACAGTCTTCTAATTACCCAGTTAGTACCCATGCAGTGTAGGAATCCTCCTGCCGGTCCCATGCACTTCTCCAATCACCCATCCAGCCAATACCTAAGCTCTTATAAATTCACCGTACACTCTGTTTCCTGCACTGTAATTATTCCAGTTACTAGTCATGCACTTATAGAATACCCTAGCCAGTAACACTAGTAGAGGTATGATATTCTGTACACCATGCATGCAGACCTCTAAGCAGCTACATACTATTGATACACTCTTCTACATACCCAGTTAGTACCCATGCAGTCTAGGAATCCTCCTGTCTGTCCCATGCACTTCTCCTATCACTCATCCAGCACTATCTACTTATCCTATCACACCTCCAATAACTAAGCACTTATAAATACACCATGCACTCTGTTTGCAGCACCGTAATTATTCCACTTACTAGTCATGTACTTAAGGAATGGCTTAGCGACTAATACAAGTACACCTGCAATATTGAGTGCACTATCCATGCAGACCTCTAACCAGCTACATATTATTGATGCACTCTTATAAATACCCAGTTAGTACCTATGCAGTCTAGGAATCCTTCTGCCTATCCATGCACTTCTCCAATCACTCATCCAGCACTATCTACTTATCCTATTAGTCCGCCAATACCTAAGCACTTATTAATTCACCATGCACTCTGTTTGCATCACCGTAATTATTCCAGTTACTAGTCATGTACTTATGGAATGGTTTAGCCACTAACACAAGTACAGGTACAATATTGTGTGCACTATCCATGCAGACCTCTATTCAGCCAGCTACATAATATTGATACACTCTACTAAATACCCAGTTAGTCCCCATGCAGTCTAGGAATCCTCCTGTCTGTCCCATGCACTTCTCCTATTACCCATCCAGCACTATCTACTTATGCTATCACTCCGCCAATACCTAAGCATTCATAAATTCGCCATGCACTCTGTTTGCAGCACTGTAGTTATTCCAGCTACTAGTCATGTACTGATGGAATGGTTTAGCCTCTAACACAAGTACAGGTACTATATTGTGTGCACAATCCATGCAGACCTCTAACCAGCTGCATATTATTGATGCACTCTTATAAATACCCAGTTAGTACCTATGCAGTCTAGGAATCCTTCTGCCTATCCATACACTTCTCCAATCACTCATCCAGCACTATCTACTTATCCTAT
The DNA here is from genome assembly GCF_964204655.1 of Triturus cristatus. NCBI lineage: Eukaryota > Metazoa > Chordata > Amphibia > Caudata > Salamandridae > Triturus > Triturus cristatus. The sequence goes on from NC_140588.1 coordinate 722,915,445, forward strand.
TAGTCCGCCAATACCTAAGCACTTATAAATTCACCATGCACTCTGTTTGCATCACCGTAATTATTCCAGTTATTAGTCATGTACTTATGGAATGGTTTAGCCACTAACACAAGTACAGGTACAATATTGTGTGCACTATCCATGCAGACCTCTAACCAGCCAGCTACATGCTATTGATACACTCTTCTAAATTCCCAGTTAGTCCCCATGCAGTCTTTGAATCCTCCTGTCTGTCCCATGCACTTCTCCTATTATCCATACTTCACTATCGACTTATGCTATCATTCCGCCAATACGTAAGCACATATAAATTCACCATGCACTCGATTTGCAGTACTGTAAATATTCCAGTTTCTAGTCATGTACTTATGGAATGGCCTATCCAGTAAAAGTAGTACAACTACAATATTCTGTGCATTATGCATGCAGCCACATACTATTGATACACTCTTCTAAATACCCAGTTAGTACCTATGCAGTCTAGGAATCCTCCTGTCTGTCCCATGCACTTCTCCAATCACCCATGCAGCACTATCTACTTATTTTATCACTCCGCCAATACCTAAGCAGTTATAAATTCGGCATGCACTCTTTTTGCAGCACCGTAATTATTCCACTTACTAGTCATGTACTGATGTAATGGCCTAGGCACCAACAGAAGTAAAGCTACAATATTGTGTACACTATCCATGCAGACCTCTAACCATCTACATACTATTGATACACTCTTCTAAATAACTAATTAGTACCCATGCAGTCTAGGAATGCTCCTATGAGTCCTATGCATTTCTCCAATCACCCATCCAGCACTATCTACTTATGCTATCACTCCGCCAATATCTAAGCACTTATAAATTCAGCATACACTCTCTTTGCAGCACTGTAATCATCTCATCACTACTCACGTACTCTTGGAATGACCCAAGCACTAACATATGCACTATTACAATTCCCTATGTACTATCCATATAGATCTCTAACCAGTAACATACTACTGATTCACTCCTCCAATTCCCTACGTAGTACCCATGCAGTCCAACAATCCCCCTGTCTCTGCCCATAAACTTTTCCAATGATCGATGCAGCACTATGTACTTATGTAATCAGTCTGCCAATACATTAGCAGTTATAAATTAACCATGCACTCTGTTTGCAGCACTGTAATCATCCAGTCACTACTCACGTACTCTTGCAATGAGCCAAACACTAAGATATGAAGTATTCTAATCTTTCAGTCAGTAGCCATGTACTTATTCAATGATGCAGGTACTAACTATGCACTTGTACAATCACATTGTGTAGTGCGAATGCTGTGCTCTAATCTCCTAAACACTACTCATAGACTTGTCCAATTATCCAGTTAGTACTGTTCCACTGCTCTAATCATTGATGTAGTATGGTTGTATGTATTTGTATAGTTATAGATGTGAATATTTATTTATAATTATTTCAATTACATTTAAGTGTTTTCAAAATTTTCTTTTTGTGCAGATATTTTGTATATTTATTAAGACGCAGTTACAATGTAAAAAAAAGAGCAAAGAAAAAGACAATGAAAAAAGGAGGCCTTTGTAAAGAAAATAGTAAAATACCAATTAGATTAGTGCAACATGGATCTGGGCAGATGGGCAATAGCCACAGATAAAATATAGGGGTCCTGGCTGACTTTTGTGGGTTATTATGACCCCAACATAGATGACCCTGCCCCTTACAATCTCTACTGTTGCAATTGGTAGATATTAAAACCCCCATTATACTTGGTGGTGATTTCAATGTGGTTTTAGATCCAATCACAGACACTACTTCAAAAAGAAGAGTGGCGACACACGAGATGAGGAGGAGCCTAATGCAACTAATGTCTGACTTGGGCCTCATAGATATATGGAGGTTGATGAGAACTAATGCGCAGACATGCGGGGGTGATTTCACTTTTCATAATAAAAAGTATGGCCATCGATCTAGAATCGACTTTTTCCTTGTAGATAACTACATTAGTAAAATAACGAATAATGTAACTCACGCCCCAGAACATCTCTCGGATCATTCAGCGGTTACTCTAGAGGTAACATTGAAAGCAAGATCACTCTCCAGTAGGTGGACAGTAAATAGATCTTTGCTATTAGATCAGAGGGTGGTAGAACAATTAAAAAAGGCCACTAATGAATTATTTTTGTTCAATAAGGATTCAGCTGCACTTGGGATTGTTTGGGATACCTATAAGGCCTATATAAGAGGTATGGTAATGTCCCTATCGTCTGAGCACAACAAAAAGGTCAAGATCTCTATAAATAAATTTGAAAATACTATCCAAAATATACAAGATCAAATTGAACAAAATTTGGGTGATTCCAGCATGGCACAGTTAAAGATAGAATTGCAAGAGGCAAAATCGGAGTTAAGCGAATATTTCGAAATAATCATTAAAAAAAAATGGGAAGCCAGTAAAATATCAAACTATGACTATGGAGAGGGATGTGGTAAACTATTGGCATGGAAAGCCAAAGTCAACCAGACAAGAAATCAAATAATAGATCTTAGATGTCAAAACTCGGGCGACATAATCTCAAATGAAGAAGAGATTGAGGACGCATTTGTCTCCTTATTTCAAGATCTCTACAAAAAAGATGTTAATGCTGAAAATAAAAAAATCGAAGATTATTTCAACGATATTGATCTTCCCCATTTACAAGAAATGGAAAAAGAGAGACTAAATAGTCCTTTCAGTCTGGAAGAGATTACGTTAATCATTAAGGGCCTAAAAAAGAGGAAAGCTGCAGGACCAGATGCCATCCCTAATGAAATCAACTCCTTGCTTAAAGAAGAACTTGCCCCGACTCTATTACAGTTGTTCAACTCTATCTTTTTGGATAAACAGAGTCCCCCAGTGTCTTGGAATATGGCCACAATAAACATACTTTTAAAACCAAACAAAAATCCGAGGGCAGGTGAATCCTATAGGCCAATCTCTCTCCTCAACAGTGACTATAAAATCTTCATCAGGCTTTAACTAAGAGACTCGATAAGGGGATAGGGTCTTTAATTCACCCTGACCAAAAAGGTTTTATACGGGGGAGGCAGCTTCATGAGCTAACCCACGAACTGATAGCTACCATCGACTTGGCGAAAGCTAATGGGAAACCCCTCACAATAATGACATTGGAGGCTTTTAATAAAGTCAGCTGGGTTTTCTTGTAAAAAACGATAGAACACCTTAACCCCATGGAAAACTTCATAACAACAATTAAAGCAGTATACGACAACCCAGTCGCAAAGGTGTTGGTAAATGGGAATCTGACTAAACCAATTAAAATTGAGAGAGGAACTAGACAGGGTTGCCCTCTTTCCCCTCTTCTTTTTAACATGTATATAGAGACTTTGTCTTGCAAATTGAGGGCGAACCAAAACATCCACTCCTTCTCTTGCAACGGATGGTCAAAAAAAATTGGTCTGTATGCTAATGACCTAATGATCTTTACAAGTGACCTCCCCAATTCTCTCCCAGCTATCTGGGAAACTTTAGATTGTTTTTCAGGCGTTTCGGGATACTCTGTAAACCAACAAAAGACTGAGTTGATGCAATGGAACATACAACACTGTAATAGTCTGGCAAGGAAGGAAATAAAATATTTGGGGATACAAATCGTCCATAATCTGGAAAAGTTAGCACAGACAAACTTTGATAAGCTAGGTGCTTCATTAAACAAGCAACTGCAGGCTTGGGATGCGCTGCCATTGTCCTTTCTTGGCAGATCTAATCTTTTAAAGATGTCTGTGTTTCCGAAATTTTCCTTCCTTTTCAATACTATCCTCTTGGAGTTCAATAAAATATGGTTTACAAAAATCCAAGGAGAGTTTACCAGGTTTATTAGGGGTAATAATTGCCCTAGAATTTCCTTTAAAAAACTCAGAAGGAAGAAAGAGCAAGGTGGTATAGCTACTCCTGACCTGTATCAATATTACCGAGCCTTCAACGTAAAAACTTTTCGTCAGCTGTTAAATGATAGTTCCTGTCTAACCCCCTATCAAAAAGCACAAGTAAATGATTCCCAAGCTCAACCTGAATTCTTTCTTTGTAAATTTGGCCACCCCAAATTCTTCAAAAAGGTTAAATTAAAGATTCTTCAGCATGCAGCTAAGATTTGGTACCACATAAGACTTACCCTACAAATAACCTATTACAGTGATTCTGCCCCTATCTGGGACTCCCCGGGTATGCCAGCCTGCCTGTTGGACTCTTTAGCAACTTCGCTCAGAGAGAATAGGATTAAGTCCTGGGGTCAACTTTTGGAAGATTTCAACTTAATTCCATGGCAGAGAATGTCCGAGGCAACCAATAATACTGTTTCTAAATTTAAGTACTACCAACTAGCCAGTTGGACAAAGACAATAGAAAAAAAGGGTGATCCAAATTCGGAGGTTGAAACAAGAATAAAATCACAACCCAAGGCACCTAAAGAAATAGCAGAATGGTACTGGATACTTATTCAGGAAGAAGAAGGGTCCCAGAAGGTATTGATGGAAAGCTGGAAGAGGGAACCGCCGGAAAAAGATCAAGAAGTATTATGGCAAGTATCAATGGCTTACTTATGGCGCTATGTGAGATCTGCCCCATTAAGAAAAAATCATCTTTTTACTGTCCACAAGGCATTCTGGACTCCCCGAAGGCTATCAAAAATGGGAAGTCGGACAGTAAGAAAATGCCCGAAATGCGGTGAAAATAACACGAATGAAGCACACATGTTCTGGCAGTGTCCCTCGATCCAGTCCTTCTGGGAGAAAGTGGGTAAGATCATACCAGAGGTAACGGCACAAGAATTTGAGGTGAGACTAGATATTGTTATTTTTGAGGTTTTAACAGGTTTGGCTGATAATGGGAGCTTTAATAACTTTCAAAAACCTATTATTTTTGTGTTAATATTGCTGGCAAGAAGGGAATTGTGCAATAAGTGGATACTTCCATGTCCTCTGACAGAGGTGGAATGGATCCTTTCAGTACAAAGAGTGGCAAGTCTCGATCGAGCGATTAAGTTAAGTAAAAAGACAACATTTTGGGAACTATGGGATAAATGGATAGGAACTTATAGAAAATAGATAGATTGTAGACATGACCGTTATCAAATTAGAATGCAGAAATAAGTATTGGATTCTGGATAATTTTTCTCTGCTGTCATCCATTCTTTTTCTCTTTTGCAAAATTATCCAGTCCTATGATTAAGAATATGCTGTACAGGCTTGTATATATTTCTGCCTGTACCTCAATCTTTGCCGGTGTCAGCGAAGTTAGCCTTCTTCGACCGGGCAGGGGAGAAAACATTTCCTATGATCTAGATCACCTCCTCCTTATGGAGCGACTGGGTGCCCCTGCCCTAGTAGAAATGGACTCCTTTTCTGATGGTTTCTTGCATATTGACAAATGAGGAAAAAAAAAGAAAAAACAAAAAAAACATGGATCCTTAAATATCTATATGAAATTCTGCAACATTATAGTATAATTTTTTTTTTTACAGCAAATATAAATTAAGGAAAATACGCTGTAATTGGATCTGAAGGATGTTTGGTAAAGCATGCCAAAGGAAATTTGATTAATCACAGGAAACTAAGTTGCGATACTCCAGATTAAAGAGAGTTTTTCTATTTAGCTCTTCTGCAACTCTGCCTTCTGAGAAGTAAAGAATTTTTGAAAAAAGTTTTAAAGAGTCTTATAAATTCTAAAAACAAAGAACAGGGAGATACAACAAGTACAATGAAAGAAAAGGTAAAGAAAAATGTACAAAAAACTACAAAATTAGTTTAGCAGAAAAAAATGTGGAAACCAGGAAGAAACAATTTTTAGAAATACGGAAAAGATTATATAAAAGTAGAGCTCTCCACAATTTGTTAAACAAATGTACAAAATACAAAAGGAGATCAGCATTTTACAAACCAAAAAGGAGGTTATAAGTGTTATTGAAAAAGCTTTTGAATTGAAAAGAAGATTGTTTATCTTAGTTTTAAAAAGATTGAAAACTTTAAATACAATAATGCAGTCTATGAAGGACAAATGTAAAAGAAAAAGAATTGTAAATAGAACCAACTTTTCTAAAATATTTTCTGGAGAATGGAAGTATACTTCTAGTACAGAACCTTTTTTTAATGAAGAAAGCTATTTTCTACAAAATGATTTAGTTCATGCAGTTCATACCTGTGGTCGTTGTTATGAAGTTAAAAATAGTTGTGCAATTGAAAAAGAAATGATGGTTCATAGACATGTGGAAGAAGTAATGGCTGAGGAAGTTCAAGGGAGACGTACACAGGCTCCAGTGTTTACATGGGATTGTAGTAGTATTTGTAGTATACGTCAAGAATCTATTGATATTTTACTACATTTCTTAAGAGAATATGGAGAAAAAAAACTGTGAAACAGGAGATTAAGATATTGCAAGGACAGGATCCTTGCAAAGTGAGAAAAATAAAGGGTTGCAAGGTCAATCTCTGGCTTGTCTTTCTAGGAAAGTGTGTCAAAGTCGTTTTCATCATTTGAGAATGTTAGCAGTACATCATTCTGAAATGCGGAAGTTAGTTAAAAGATTATACTACGTGAAAAGTCCTGCATTATATCTAAATGAAATGAATACAGCTCTTTTGCATGGTTCAGTGTTGGGTGTAAAAAAGGTTTTTGATTATTTAGAGTTACGTTTCTTTGCTGGTCAAGAGGAGTGTAGAGAAAGTGAAAGTTTGATAAGTGTAGGTGTTGAAGAAGAGGAGGAAGATACTACTGATGTGAAGTTTGAAAAAGAAATAACAAAGTTTAAAGTAGTTTCTGGTGAAAATACCAACTATGTTTGTATTTGTTGCCGACGTACTCATTATAAAATTCAAACTAGGAATGTAGATGTGTTTTTAAAAAGTGAAAAGGAAAACAATGATTAATGGAGGGAATTTGCAGTTTATTTGTTTGTGGAAGGTCGTTTTGAGTTGGATAGTGGACAATGTATTTGTAAATATTGTTACAATAAATCAGAAGACAATTAAATGCCAGCTAGAGCTGTCCGTAATGACCTAGAATTAGTAGCTATACATCCAGAACTTCAAGATTTAAATACATATGAGTTCATCCTTATTCAATCTGTGCACCCATTTCAGGCTATAATTCGTATGGAGCCTAAAACAGGTAAGCTGCCTCCAACTGATCTACAAAGAGGTTTAAAAGGAAGAGTTGTGTATTTACCTTTAGATTTTAAGAAAAATGTTGAAACTGCTGGTGAAGAAAAATAGGATACTGAACCTGTAGTCATTCTTGTTAATGATGTACCTACAAAGAGTAGGAAAATATGGCAATAGTTAGTAGATGTGAGGAAACTGCAAAAGGCTACATTATAACTGCTGCAAAACAATATCTCCTATAAAAATATAAATGTAGAATCACAAGGAATGAGTTTAGAAGCTGATACAGACATTTCAAGTTGACAAATAGAAAAAGTGGAGAACTGCAGAAAGGAAGAGATTTATGAACATTATACCATACACCCTCTACATTCAAAATAACTGATAGGAGACACTATTGAAGTGTTCCAGATGAAAAAAGCAAAAGGAACCCCCATGAGTGTATGGGAAAAAAGTTTGGAAGCTTGTTTTCCACAGCTGTTCCCTACAGGAAAAGGTGGACGATATGATGAACGACCAGTTCAGATTCCAGCTTCAGAATATCGTACTTTACGACTATACTCAGAAGAACCAAGATTTCGCCAGTGTAGTCCATATTTGTTTAATCTTTTATTTGAAAGTGACCTGTCTGCCCTTTCATATGCAGTCAACCACATATTGAAAACAGGAATTCATCTTTCACATGCTACTGCATAGGAATTCATGGACAAAGTTGAAGAAAGAGACGATCATTTAGAATCACAGTTATTTAATTTCATGGCATGTCAACGTGTCACTAATGAATATTGTTATCGACGTCATGGGGAACTGAAATGTATGTTACGGAACTTAGGAACCCCTACGTGGTTTGTTACACTTAACTGTTGTGAGTACGCATCGGATAATTTACTGGATTTTCTCCGACAAGCAAATTCAAAAATAGAAGATATTGAATTGAAGAGACCTGGAGAACTGTGTTGCCTGGATCCTGTAAATGTCTGCAGCTATTTTAATTATAGATTTGAAGCTATGATGTCTTTCATCTGTAATAAAAAGAATCCACCTATTGGTGAAGTTACTGATTTTTTGGGGAGAAAGGAACACCAAGCTAGAGGTGCTCCTCATATACATATGCTTTTATGGATCAAGGATGCACCCAAATTTGGAACTGATTCAGATGAGACTGTTTTATCTTCTATTGAAGACTATGTTACCTGTGTGATTCTGAAAGCAGGAAGAGAAAATATCTTAAGACAACAAGTTTTATGGTTTCAAAGTCATCGATGTGGAAAATATTGTCGAAGGAAATACAAGTCAATGGAAAACTTTTACACAAAATGTCGATTTGGTTTTCCACGTCCAGTAATTTCCAAAGGAAGAGTGAACACTTTTATGTCTGCAGTGAGGCATAATATCACTCAAAAATCACCAAAAAATACTTATAATATAAAAAGAACAGAAGAATCGAAATACATCAATGATTACAATCCAGTGATTTTAAAGATGTGGAATGCAAATATTGCCATACAATATGTTGCAGATAACTCAATTGCTGTTGCTCACTATGTCACATCATATATTACGAAATCTGAGAAGACAGAATTGAAAGAAATGTGGGAGGAAATTTCACAGGAGAAGACACTTAGCAAAAAATTGTACACATTCAGCTTGAAGATGCTTTCACATCAAGAAATTGGATCGTATGAATGTTCAGATCAATTGACATCTGCAAGTTTATATGCAAAGTCAAGAGGAATCATCTGGATGAGTCCAGGTTTTGCTGCAACCCAAAATCGAGTTTTGAATTCTTTACAAGAAATTGAATACTTGGCACTTAATGAACCGGAAAGTACAGATACTCTAAAAACAAATATGTTGGATACATACTATCCAAATAGAAGTCCACACCTGGAAAACAAATGTCCATATGAAATTCTGCAACATTATAGTTTTGACATTTTTTTTACGGAAAATATAAATGAAGGGAAATACGCTGTAATTGGATCTGAAGGATGTTTGGTAAAGCATGCCAAAGGAAATTTGATTAATCACAGGAAACTAAGTTGCGATACTCCAGATTAAAGAGAGTTTTTCTATTTAGCTCTTCTGCAACTCTTCAAACCTTGGCGGACTGACATGGAATTACTTGGAGATTGTGACTGCTATGAAGATTCTTTCAATGCAAGTAAAGATAGCATTGAATGTGCAATTTTTGTGAATGAAGAGATGAATCAAGAAAGAACTATTGCAGCTGAAATAGCTAGAGCTAGTGCTCCACAAAGTCAAGATCCACTAGGAAAAGTCATACTTGAAAATGAAGCGGCAATAGCAATGAGTGAAGTGGAAACGGTGAGGCAGCAAGCACAACAGCAGAATATTGATTTGGAAACTTTAGAGGAACATCTGAATACTGAACAGAAAGAAATATATCACCAAGTTACACAACAGATACAACATGGATTACTGCATGAAAAGAATGACTGTCCATGTACATCATTTAGACCTATTCTTATGTACATCAGTGGACAAGCTGGAACATGGAAAAGTTTCTTGATCAAATGTTTGTCAAGTTATCTACAGAAAACAACGGATTCACATTTGTCTTGTGTTGTAACTGCTCCAACTGGGTTAGCAGCACACACCATTAAAGGGATTATGTAACATCGTCTACTTATGTTACCGGTAGAACATGAAAATAAGTTGGAATATCACAAGCTATCTGGAGAAGCTTGCTTAGAAATTTTAAGAGAACTGAAGAAAATGAAAGTTCTGGTAATTGATGAAGTAAGCATGGTCTCAAACTTAATACTTGCGTTAGTACATTTGAGGATGCAGCAGATTTTAAAAACAAATTACGATATTTTATTTGGAGGAAAACATGTAATTGTATTTGGTGATCTACTACAACTCACACCTGTGAAAGGCCAACCGGTTTTTAAGACCCTTCTTCATGAAGACACTAAAAAATCATTGGGAAGTATTGGAATGTGAACATTTGGACTTATTTTGAATATAAGGAAGTTACTAAGAACATGCGACAAGCAAATGACGAAGATTATGGAAACATTCTTCAAGATATTAGAAAAGGATGGAAAAAAAGCTTTAGAAAGTCAGCTACTAAGAAACTTGTTTCCAAAAGAAAATATTGCACCTGAAACAATCTACCGAAAAATTGCAGAAAAGAAGTCTATAATTTGCCTTATGCCAACACTGAAAGAATGCTCTACATTCAATGAAGAACTTTTGAAACTGGAGAATGAACCGATAATGAAAATGGAAGCCATTGATAAAATAGAACATGAAGGAGTAACTATTCTTTTGTCAGAGAAATCACAGTTAAAATTAGACTCTTTGGAAAAATCAATATCTAAGACTGCTGGTTTGGAAAATACCTTATATGTATCTGTAAACTGCCGGGTAATATTACAGTGTAAATTAGATGTTGAGAAAGGTTTAGTAAATGGATCAATGGGGAAAGTTGTTGACTTTGTTCGTTATGCAAATAAAAATGGGATTGAAGTTTTGAAGATTACATTTGATCAGATTGAAGAGATTAAACAGATTGGATGTTGTTCCATTCGTTTCTTGCTTGTAAAAGATTTGTATGTTTGTAGAAAACAGTTTCCTGTTTCTTTAGCATATGCAGTGACCATTCATAAATCTCAAGGTTTAAGTGTAGACAGTGCTTTGGTAATTCTGTGTTTAAAGAGGGCATGGCATATGTTGCATTGTATCGAGTAAGAACGTTATCCGGATTGTATTTGATTGATTTTGATGAGCAAAAGGTTAGTGCAGATGTAAGAGAGTACAATGGGTTAAGAAGACTGTACACTCCTAGCTTAGGTGAATATCCTATTTATGAAAAACGTTTAATACGTCCAAAGCAAAAATATGAAAAAGATTTTACTGAGGTTGCAAAGAAAAAAACAATTGAAAAGAATGATGAGTCTGGAAAGAAAATAGAAGGAACACGGTTGCTAATATTGTAGGATATCAGTTAGAAAATTGTTCAATTGCTATGCTAATGTAATCATGAACGTTGCCTTTTATTTAGAAAATCTACAGCATCCAATAATGGAAAATTGAGAAACAAGATTTTGTTCTTTGTTACATTATATTTTTAAAAAGATGTAAACTGATAAAATGAAACTCCATACTGCTTCGGATGTGCGAAATCTTCTGGATGTATGTTCTGTTTCTTCACAATTTACACAGAATGTACAGCAAGATGCTCAGGAATTTCTTATGTTTATACTTGCAGTATTCGAAGATGAAGGAATACAAATTGAAAATCTGTTTGGACTACGTTACAGATGGGATCATACACGTGACAGCTGTTCATTTTCATCTACCACTAAAATAGACACTGAACGCTTCATATATTTGACAATACCAGATTTGAAAACAGTGTCTTTCAATGAATTAGTGAAATCAGCTAATCAAGATATGGAATGTACTCAGTGCAAATCGGAAATGTTATCAACATTATTTATAGAAAGATGTGGACAATATATCATTTTAATGCTGCAACGTTGTGACGGAGATGGGACAAAATTGGAAACCAAAATAAAAAATGTTGTGGCAGGTCAAGTGTCAATTTCAGGAAGAACTTTTAAAACAGTGGCTATTGCTTTCCACGAGGGACCTACTTCAACATCTGGACACTATACTGTGTATTTAAAATGCAATAAAGGATGGACACTGTGCAATGATGCACATTTAGAGTTCAAATGTCAGTTACCTTATGAATTACCAAATTCATATCTAATATTTCTGATGCCAAAATTCTGAGAAGATGTCAACATGAATTAATCAGTATCTTTTGGATATATTCACATCAAATAATTTCACAAACATCATTCGGCCTATTGGGAAGGTGTTAATATGAATTCAGAAGTTTATTTTGGCTATCCTCAATGCAAATGTTTTCAGAAACATCATTTTGCCTATTGGAAAGATGTTCAGAATTACGGTTTGAATAATTTATTCTGTTTTTTCATTTTGAAAAATGTTTTCGAAAAAAGGTGCTCATATATTTAATAAGCTTGGGCAAAGCACTACGCTACGCTCGCGTAGTTTGCGAACTTCGCGCTACTTCGCGCTACTTCACACTACGCGAATTGCACGTAGCACAGTGCGAACACACGTAGCGTAGTGTTGCGTAGTGCTGCGGTCATTTTTTGCTTGCTCGCGGTCCTCAACGTCAAGTTGGCGACCGCGAGCAAGCAAAATGACATCCCGGCGAGACTTTTTCCTTGTTCGCGATCAGCAACATCAGTTGGCGATCGCGAGCCTGGAAAATAAACCTCCCGGCGAGATTCCCAACGCGAGGAGGTCAGGTTTCTCATTGCGAGTGGTCGTGTATGCTCACGACCGCTCGCGATGAGAAACTACCAGTTCGCATTGAGAAAGCTGCCGCTCGAGTAAAAATCTACTCAAGCAGCAGAAAACTACAGCTCGCACTGTGCAAGATGCCATTTTCAATGATTGCACAGTGCCGGTTGCTTGTCCGCACTGTGCAATCATTGAAAACGACATCTGGCACAGTGCGAACAAGGTACTACGCAGTTCGCGAAGTGCTACGCGTAGCTCGCTTAGTGCGAACTGCACTTTGAGTAGCTTCGCGAAGTGCTACTTCGCGAACTACGCCCAGGGTTAATATTTATTCTTTGTATCATATACAATGTTAATAAGGATGTTCATTTGTGAGAATGTAAAGAGTGAATTGAGTTTGTTGTAGATATTTTCAAGATACATGTGTTTTTTTTAACAATCTTATTTATTATATTCTTTTGCCCGCTGTCACCTGATGATTCAAATTGAAATCACTGTGTAAGGTGAAATTCAATAGATTCTGAAGACAGCAACAAATTTAAAAATTATGTTGTGTTCTTAAAACTATAAAATTATAAGTAATAACAGTATTTTTTTCTTCTCTTTTACAGACCCTACTTTAGAAAGAAAAGTTAAAAAATGTTTCAATAATTTTTATATCTACTTCAAAACAGGTAAGATCAAGTCACACAAGCACTACCCATGCACTGCTACAATCACCTGGGCACTATTTATACAATCCTCTAACCACGTGAACACTACTTATATACACCTTCAATTACTCAGGAAGTACCCATACAGCTCATCAATCACCCTGTCACTCCCTATGTACTCATGCTAACATGCCATCAACGACCATGTACTTATCCAGTAATTGCCAAAGCCAAAAAATCTTATGAATTACCATACACTTTTCTTGCAGCACTGTAATCATCCAGTCCCTACCCATGGTCTCATACAATAAGCCAGACACTAACAGATGCTCTGCTACAATAACATGTGCACTAGCCATGCAGTCCTCTAACCAGCTACACAGTGCTCATTGACATCTTAATTTTCACAGGTACTACCCATGCACTCCAGCAATGACATTGTCACTCCCAATGCACTCCTCCAATAACGCAGTCACCACCATGTACTTATCCAATCACTCTGCCAAAACCCAGGCATTTATAAATTCACCATACAGTCTCCTTGCAGTACTCTAATAATCTAGTGACTACCCATGTACTCATGCAATGACCCATTCACTAATACAATCTCTACTACAATCACATGTGCACTAGCCATGCAGTAACCTAACCACCTACACAGTACTGATTCACTCGTGTAATTATCCAAGTAGTAGCCATGCAGTCCAGCAATCACACTGTCACTCTCCTTCCATTCCACCAATCATCCTGTCAGAACGATGTCCTTATCAAATCACTGTGCCGAAACACAAGCACTTATAAACTCACCCTGCTCTCAACTTGCAGCACTGTAAGAATTCAGTCACTATCCATGTGTTTGTACAATGACTCAAGCATTAAGACAAGCAGTGTTACAATCAAATGTGCACAAACTATGCAGCGATCTAACCCTCTCCATACTACTGATTCACTTCTGCAATTACCCAGGTAGTAGCCATACAGTCTAGCAATCACACTGTCACTCTCCGTCCACTCCTCCAATCATCCTGACAGAACCATGTTCTTATCTAATCACTGTGCCAAAACACAAGCACTTCTAAACTCACCCTGCTGTCAACTTGCAGCACTGTACGTATCCAGTCACTATCCATGTATTTGTACAATGACAAGCATTAAGACACGCAGTGCTACAATGTGCAGAATCTATGCAATCATTTAACCCTCTCCATAATACTGATTCACTCCAGCAATTACCCAAGTAGTAGGCATGCAGTCCACAAATCACACTGTCACTCTCCGTCCATTCCTCCAATCATCTCGACAAAACCACATCCTTATCCAATTACTGTGCCAAAACACAAGCACTTATAAACTCACCCTGCTGTCAACTTGTAGCACTCTAAGTATCCAGTCACTATCCATGTACTTTTACAATGACTCAAACATTACGACATGCAGTGTTACAATCAAAGGTGCACAACCTATGCAGTCCCTTAACCCCCTCCACACTACTGATTCACTTCTGCAATTATCCAAGTAGTAGCCATGCAGTCCAGCAATCACACTGTCACTCTCCGTCCATTCCTCCAATCATCATGACAGAACCATGTCCTTATCTAATTACTGTGCCAAAACACAAGGGGCCCGATTCACAGAACTAACTTAAGACAAAATCCTAAACTTACTACCATTTTGGTATTCACAGAAGGCACTTACTCATTTTGGTATTCACAGAAGGCACTTACTCATTTCGGTATTCACAGAAGTTAGGAGTCCTAACTTTAGGACTCCTAAATGCCTTCTGTGAATACCGAAAGTCTTAAAATTAGGATTTTTCTCAGTTTAGTAGTAGTATAGTTAGGACTCCTAACTTTAGGACTCCTAAATGCCTTCTGTGAATACCGAAATTCTTAAAATTAGGATTTTTCTCAATTTAGTAGTCCTAAGTTTAGGACTCCTAACTTTAGGACTCCTAAATGCCTTCTGTGACTACCGAAAGCCTTAAAATTAGGATTTTTCTCAGTTTAGTAGTAGTATAGTTAGGACTCCTAACTTTAGGACTCCTAAATGCCTTCTGTGAATACCGAAAGTCTTAAAATTAGGATTTTTCTCAATTTAGTAGTCCTAAGTCTAAATTTAGGACTACTAAATTGAGAAAAATCCTAATTTTAAGACTTTCGATATTCACAGAAGGCATTTAGGAGTCCTAAAGTTAGGAGTCCTAACTATACTACTACTAAACTGCGAAAAATCCTAATTTTAAGACTTTCGGTATTCACAGAAGGCATTTAGGAGTCCTAAAGTTAGGACTCCTAACTTCTGTGAATACCGAAATGAGTAAGTGCCTTCTGTGAATACCAAAATGAGTAAGTGCCTTCTGTGAATACCAAAATGGTAGTAAGTTTAGGATTTTGTCTTAAGTTAGTTTTGTGAATCGGGCCCAAGAACTTATAAACTCACCCTGTTCTTAACTTGCAGCACTGTAAGTATCCAATCACTATCCATGTATTTGTACAGTGACTCAAGAATTAAGACATGCAGTGCTACAATCAAATGTGTACCATCTATGCAGTCCCCTAACCACCTCCAATCTAATATGCTCCTCATGCGTTAGAAATCCACTTGTGCAATCATGCAGGCTCTACTGATGCAGTCATATAATCACCATGCATTACTAATGCATTCTTTCAATCAATCATGCTCTACACATATACTGAAGGAATCTTTCAGACATTACCATGCAATTATTTTTCTTTGTTTAACCAGATAGGGTAGTTCTGAAAAGAACTCTTCATTTTCTTTTTTCTTTTATATTTTTTTGACAATTTTGAATTTTTTTGGGTGTTTTAAAAAAAAAAAAAAAAAAGGAACAGAGTAAACAGTTAACTTTTGGAATTAAATGTCATTCTAAAAACAACAACACCAAAAAATTAACAATTGTGGTTTCACTGTGCTGCACAAACAGCATCCACGACTGCTCACTGTAGCAAATCACTTTTTTGCACTTAATGCAGTGCTGCTGCAGGAAAGCAAATTTAGGCCTAATGTCCATAGGTGGTAATGATGTTGACGCTGCTGAAGTGCTTGCAACACCTGGCGCTGGATCTTTTGATGCACGTTTCAGCTCTTTCCGTGCTAGATTCCAGGGTGAATGGTGCGCAGATGTTTATACATACTTGTAGTACCACATGAATATTTTTTGTCACTGCCTCGTGACAGGACGCTCTCACACAGCAAGCAGGTCACTTTCCTTGCATTCACCTTTTTTTCTCCAGCAGGAAAGGTAAAAAATTTCCAAACCACAGATTCAGGTCTCTGCTTTCGTGCGTTCCACCTGCAAGACTTCTTCACCTGAAGAAACATGAACTTGTTGCTGTCCAGATGCCATTGCTCCAGAGAAGTTTTCAAACAACACCCAAAAAGCTCCAAAGAAGTTCTGCAAGCAGAAGAGATGTCTCTCATAAGCTGCTCCAAATAGAATGATTAAAATGGGTGGGGTCCTTCAACTGTTTCAATAGGAAATGTTATGAACCAATCAAATGCTTTTTTTTAAAGGTCACATGAGAGTCGCGAAAATATATTTAACAATAATATAAGTTTATTACACATACAAATATATTATTTTTATAAATAGTTTAGGTAACCTCTTGCCCTGATATGTAAATTAAAGTTACATACATATAGTTTCACAACATAAAAAGTTTTATGGGATTCGCGCATCCGGCATGACCCAGTGCTTATATGACGTCACGCTGGTCCGGCCATCGCGCACACATTGCGTACGAAAATGCGCACATGACGCGACCTCATACGTATATGACTTTACACGGGACCAGGCGTCACGCAGCTGTCGCATACCAATCGTGGACATGACATGATGTCATACGTATATGACAGAACGTGGAGCCACGCATCCGTTGCAAACCTTACGCGGCTCCTTCACGACTTTTCCAATATGGCGGCTCAAAACACGTACCCGCCGTGTTAGGTGTGCGTTGGGTACGCGACTCCAATATTTTTATGAAAAAAAATATATATATATTTTAAAAGACAAAGGACATTACATAAATATATTAAAATAAAAAAATAAAAGAAACTACAATATTACAGTTTCAAATTTTTCTTTTTAAAAAAACTTGCAATTTTCAGAAAAGAATATAAGATTGTATAATAAATATTGCATTTACAAATTAGCAATTAAAAAACTCTAGAAATTCAGTGAAAAAACCATAGGTATCTGGACCATTATACTTAAGAATTAGCATTTTAAAAACCATTGAAATTCACTGAAAAAACCATAGGTTTCAAGGACATTGTAGCTAGAAATGAGCATTTAAAAATCCATTGAAAATCACGGAAAAATCCATAGGTTTCAGGCCCGTTATAGTTAGAAATTAGCATTTAAAAAATCTTAGAAATTCATGAAAAAACATAGGTTTCCTGGAAGTTATAGTTAGTTAGACATTTCCACTCGTACAAAACCATAGAAATTCCCCCGTTATAGTTAGTTCAGCTAACTATAACTCGCGCCCCCGCAATGCACTGCTGATGATGTCACATATTATATCATTCATGACATGGTCAGTGACATCACTGATGACATCTCAAATGCCTGGGGTTGGTTGTGCAGGAATACTACATATTGGGACGAGCGGGTGGTGCGGATGAAGGGGACCTAACTTGCTTTTGTAGACATGCATCCAAGATGGTGAAGAAGTTTAATATGGCTGACTGTGAGACTCCTCCGACTCTCGCAGTTGTTAGTTTGAAGATATCAGAGGCCAACAGGTGCAGCACAGCTAGCAGCTTCATCTGCGTAACGCTGTTTATTGTCCACTGTGTTGGTACCGTCAGCCTGTGGGCAATGTGGCAGTGTCATGGAAGCACCAACCTGTTATCTCCTGGTTCTTTTTAAACGAGGATCGAACCCCAGTCTCCTCAGAAACTCCACCAACGGCAGAGTGTAGAATACTCTGAACTGAGAGTAGTTCCCAAGGGGAAAGGGGAATGGGAATCAAAGAGGCAAGAAAGAGACACTTGTTCCGTTGCTGCGCTGAAGGGAACTTGGTCATTTGCATTCACGTCTTGAGACTGCGTAAATGATTAGGGTCTCTGAATTGGCAACCTTCTATCGTCTAAATGAACAACAACTAACATTAGTCACAGTATCAATCATAGAAACTCTAATATATTTGCTCTCTCTCTCTATATATATATATGCTAAACACAGAATGTTGCCTAAAATGATACTGTCTTTTGACATTCATTAAAGCTCCTTCTTTATTTTTTGCCTTAATTTTCTTGTCCTGTAGAAAAAGAAATTATCGCAGTGTAAATAAACCTCTACAATTTTAGAAGTGGTTTAAAGTTTGTCTGTGCCTTTCAATAATACCTAATTACCTTTGATATGTGGTAATTATTCTTACCACACACTAATAACCAAGTTCTTTAAAACAAATGCGCAATCTTTGTAATTCGGCAAAAAAAATTCCTTTTGTAATAATCTCGAGCCTCTGTGAAAGTTTGTGCTTTCTAATACCAAGTTCAGTTCAAAACATAATGTCTTTCTTTGTCTTTGCTAAAACATCTTTAATAAGTTCAACAATGTTTTTTCACTTATCTGTTTGTCTTTTTTCCTTATAGGAACTGGGAATGGGGGGCCGGGCAAGCGATCCGAAAGAGGAAGACCGGTGTCAGGAGTCGGGAGAGGAAATAAGACGAAATGCCCGGAGAACGGAGGAAATCCAAGGGTGGAGCTGCTCGCGGATTCAGGACACAACAGGTAGGCTGCTAAGATGAGACAAAGCACGGGGCAGTATACGCGAGCGGCTTATATACCCTTCAGCTGCTTGCGCATGCCACGTGAAAGCCCTGCAGCAATTTTCCATGTATATGCATATTTTAACCGTGAGAGCCGACAGAGACCTCACACGTGAATATGAAGAGCAGTTTGCAAGTCTTAATCCAAGCAACTTGCGGAGTGTTTTCTCCAAGAAGTTTTACACGTGAATATGCATTTTGGCAGCTTTTAAAAACTTTACTATCGGTAAATATTATTCAATCAATCTCATGCACCTTTTGATGTTTTGCTCTACTTTTCAATGATCTTAACACATATTTCACAATACTCTGCAATTAAAGCATACATATGCCAAGGGAAATGGGAACCAAGCTTGGCTAGGTGAATGAACACAAGTGGCCATTACAAGGGAATCAAAAGTGCTGAGCAGTCACCGTGAGGGGGAGTTCTGATTATCATGACAGGCAGTGTGCACCAACTTGAGAATGGGGTGATAATTTTTTCGCCACTTTTGCTGCGCTAAACTGCTGATAACTTGGAGGTAAGTCCCAACTGTTGGGTTATAGGATGACTCTAAAACAAGCCCTTGTGTTTATTAGGACTTTGTTGTAGCTACATGCGAATCACAATAAATGCTCAGGGGATCCCACAAAAAGCCCCAGGGCCAAAATATTATTACTATTTGTTTTTCAAAAAAGCGTCTGGATTCACGAATCCGGACAATTTTGTTTTTAAAACGATGGGGTGTATTCTCAAAAAATTATCGTCACATTCTCAACTTGGTGAAAACTGCCGATATCGCCAGTTTTCCAGCGATAGTTTCCTAAAAAAACATCGCTACCAATGAGAGCGACAACTAACGTATTAATGAAATGCAGAATAGGCGTTCCAGTGCAAAAAAAACCCATGAAAACACCATTTTCCGATACTTTCAACAACCAGCGAAATCTGAGATGCGATCCAAAAACATGGGATAAGCCGCGTTAGCAGTAGGAATTTAACATCTGCCTTCTACTGGTGTAAAGCAGGACGACTACCTACAGTATGAAAGGGAGTCCAGCCCAGAACCACATCTGAACACCAACACATGTCATAGAGCTACTGATCATGCAGCTCCAACACCCAAGAAGGCCACAACACCCACTGCCACCACCTCCAGGACCTCCCCTCGGACCATCCCCTCCTACTACCACTGAGGCAGCGCAGAACAGCGGACCTTCCCAAAATGGCATGGCCCCTCAGCCACACAATAGCTGAATGTTGGGAGACATGGGAACAAAGTATGTGTGAAGGAGGCAAGTCACCCATCAATAACAATGCACACAATGCCAAGTGTAGCGGTAATGTGCTAGACAGACCTCACTATGCAGAGCACAGACCTCTCCATGTGTACATATACTGCTGGTGCTTGTACTGTTATGGACAGTGGACGCAACCATGTTAGGCAGTGGGGAAGGTCTCGGTCATGTAGGTGTGTCGTCACCCCCTGCAATCGGAACCGGAAGCGGAGTGGGCTGGTCCAACATACGCCACTCTAGCATAGAAGTGCTCTGGGTGTGGTGCACTTCTGGAAGGCCAACGCGTCTGCCAGAGCGGCAGCCCTCACCCTGCCATGAGGCTGCGGCCATGACCACTGGCCTCCTCGACACAGACCCCTGTGAACCCAGCAGCACAGCACCACAGAGTTATGTTTGTACAGACTACTGCCTTCAATGTACACTGGGGACAGCAGGGCTCACAATTCAGATCGAGTCGCGATTGCTGATGACGCAGTCCAGTAGGCAACAGACTTTGCTTCCAGTGCGGCCCGCCCGGACCACGCATCAACGC
The DNA here is from genome assembly GCF_964204655.1 of Triturus cristatus. Classification (NCBI taxonomy): domain Eukaryota; kingdom Metazoa; phylum Chordata; class Amphibia; order Caudata; family Salamandridae; genus Triturus; species Triturus cristatus. The sequence goes on from NC_140588.1 coordinate 722,936,163, forward strand.
AGGCTGCACACATGCTGAGTGCTTCAGGTGCCACTATCTCACTGCACCACAAGTCATCAACACGTAGCCTAAGGCAGAATTTATTCGGCAAAAGACATTGCTACCAGTGTGGCCCGCCCGTACCACTCATCATCGCTGGCTGCGCACACGCTGAGTGCCTCAGGTGCCACTGGCACTAACTCAGTGCACTACAAGTCACCGCCACGTGGCCTTATTGACACAGAATTCATTAGGCAATAAACATTGCTACCAGTGTGGCCCGCCTGAACCACGTATCATCGCTGACTGTGCACACGCTGAGTACTTCAGGTACCACTAACTCTGTGTAGCTCAAGTCAACGCCACGTGGCTGTGGGCCCGCGCTGACCGCTGCCTCCGGCCTACACTGCGGTCAGCAGGGCTCACAATTCAAATTCGATCTTGATTTATTAATTTCAGAGTCCAGTAGGCAACTAAATAGAACGTCACTGAAACCTACACATTTCGACAATGTATTCCATACAAATTTCATCTTTTGTTCCATACGCCTACACCGCGGTCAGCAGAGCTCACAATTTGAATGTAGTCTTGATTTATTAATTGCAGAGAGAATTGTATTCTATGTCCTCGGATTTTGTCAAGAGAAAGTGACAAAAAGCATTCCTCGATGTCTGCGCTGACTACTGCCTTCCATCTACACTGCGAACAGCAGGGCTCACAATTCAGATCGAGTCGCGATTGCAGATGACGCAGTCCAGTAGGCAACAGACATTGCTCCCAGTGCGGCCCGCCCGCACCACGCATCATCGCTGGCTGCGCACATGCTGAATGATTCTGTTGCCCCTAACTCAGTGCACAACAACTCATGGCCCCTTTATGATGGAATCTTTTGTGTATGATTTCAGATCTGCTGCCTCTACCTCAGTGCACCACAAGTCATGGACCCTTTACCATAGAATCTTTTGTGTGTTATTTCACATCTGGTGCTCCTACCTTAGTGCAGCACAAGTCATGGACCCTTTATGATTGAATCTCTGTGTGTGATCCGATGATTACTGTTGTACTTGTTGCCATCACCAACCATTCACTGAGGGCTGGCTAACACTCACCCCACACGCATCCAGCACAGACGTCACTGGACATGTGACCCTGGTAATAAAAAGGGGCAGAGCGTGCCCGTACCCAGTTCCACTATCTATCTAACTGTGTCCGTGTGTTCATTATGTTTGCATGATGCCCCTGGGCCCTACCACATTACATTGTGCTGTGGGCAGCGCACGCAACCATGTTACCGCTGGCAGTGGGGAAGACTTTGGTTATGTAACTTTGTCTGGGTCATTGTATAACTACATGGGTAGAGACTGGATCATTAGAGTACTTCAAGGAGAGTGTATAGTGAGTTTATAAGTGCTTGGGGATTGGCGGAGTGATTGCATAAGTACATATGTTGGCGGAGCCTAACCTCCGAGCACGAGCTTAGCTCTAATTGGCTGCCCTCCATGTGCCAAAAACTGAAATTTGGGCTTTGCATGGCCCTGCATTGCTAGAGCTGCAACACTCCACTGAATGGGCAATTAACATTCATATCCACGCAGATGTGTCATGTCCACCATCTTTTATGTGTGGAAGTATGGATGAATGTAGGGTCAGTGATTCCCCCTACCTTCCATGTTGTGGGACTTGGGTCACAGGGTGACACATTGGCGCTTGTGGCCCGGTGGCGGCAGCACTACAACATGGACACCTGCATCAGTTGATTCCTCATACAGCCCATGACAGAACCACGCCCAGTGCTCTGGAGTCATTGTTCACAGCCTCACGCAGGACTGGCATACGGCAGGCCAACCCACTCCACTTACGCTTACAGGGAGGGACAACAACACTACCTGGCCCAGGTTTTCATTGTAGTGATCTGCTAGTCACAGGTCTAGTTGTCAGTACGCCACAGTCACTCCCTGATGGCTGGTTTACACTCACACCACACCCATCAAGCACAGGCATCACAGGACATGAGACCCTGCCAATAAAAAGGGCCAAGCGCACATACTCTACGCCATTTCCGACCTCTGTGGTGTGCATGTGGGCATGGGAGACCAGGGACCTGCGACATCACATTCCGCCAGCCCGGAGGTGACATGTTTGCGTCCGCACCACGTTACCCAATCATAGAGGGTCCATGACTTTTGGGGCACAGACTTGGTGGCACCGGATGCACTGCAACCGGCACAGGCACACCACCACGGGACGGTGACTTTCGGTGCACTGAGGTAGGGGCACTGTAACTGCTGAGCGGGTGTGCAGCCTGCGATGATGTCCCGTCCTGGTGGTCCAGACAGCTCAGGTTTTGTGTTCCCTGCTGGACCGCGGTGTAGGCCTGAGCCATCTGACAGCGGGGGTCTACCGCCACGTGGCGTGGCCTCGCTGGTCACAGAGTTAGTGGCACCGCAAGGCCTGAGCGGGTGTGCAGCCTGCGATGAAGCCGGGTGCACTGGTATGCCCTCTAAATCAAGACCCAGCACCAAATGTGAGACCTGGTGGCCTGCGGAGTGCGGCTGCATGATATGGAGGGTACCCTGTCTGTGGGCTCCGGACTTGGGGCTTGCAGCGGCACGTGGTGGGCCATCTTTTCTACAGGCAGGTTGCAGAAGGTGAGCAGTGAGCAGTGAGGCCTGGGTAAGCAGGGGCGGGCAGACACCTCATTGCGGTGGGAGTGGATAGGGTGCAGCAGCCTGGGTGTGCAGGGGTGGGCAGACACCGCTAGGCAGTAGGAGTGGATGGTGTGCAGCAGCCTGGCTGCACAGGGGCAGGACAGCGATGAAGGTGTGTGCAGTTGTATGTACTCTGCCATGACTGATTCTATACTATGTTTCAGATGAGTGATCTTGAGGACTGCAGTATGTTCTGGCACATGGTTTGGTACACACCGATGGCAGAAAGGTGAGGAGTGAGGCCTGGATGCGCTGGGGCAGACAGTCACCTCTGGGAGGTGAGAGTGGATGGTGTGCAGCAGCCTAGGTGCGCAGGGTTGGGCAGTCACCTCTGGGCAGTGGGAGTTGATGGTGTGCGGCAGCCTGAGTGAGCAGGGACAGGCAGACACCTCTGGGTGGTAGGAGTGGATGGTGTGCAGCAGCCTGGGTGCACAGAGGCAGGCAGACACCTCTGGGCAACGGGAGTGGATGGGGTGCAGCAGCCTGGGTGCGCAGGGGTGGGCAGACACCTCTGGGTGGTGGGAGTGGATGGGGTGCAGCAGCCTGTGTGCTCAGGGGTGGGCGGAACACCTCTGGGAGCCAGGAGTGGATGATGTGCAGTAGCCTGGGTGCGCAGGGGCGGGACAGCGATGAAGGCGTGTGCAGTTGTATGTACTCTGCCATTACTGATTCTATACTATGTTTCAGATGAGTGAGCTTGAACGCTGTAGTATGTCCTGGCACGGAGATGGAATCACACCGGTGGTGGAAAGGTGAGCTGTGATGGTTTTGTCCACAGTGTTGGCACTCCGTCTCCTTCTCCATGTCTCCCTTTCTACCTCTCACACTCTTTCTCTCTTTCTCTCTCTCTTCATCTCTCTCTCACTCTTTTTCTCTTTCTCTCTCTCTCTCTCTCTCCCTCTCCTTTGAAAGGTGCATGACACACAATCTTATCTTGCTTTTTGTCTTGCAGGCTGTGATTCTCAGATTGTTGAGGGATGAAACGCCATGGCTGTACCTACTTTTATTTTGTTGTTTTCTGTAAATAAAATGTTTTATATGTAAAACCATAGATGACTGTGATTCTCATTTGCCCAACCTCAAATGCATCTTGATTGTTATAATTGTGCGACATCAATCGATTTGTTACGTTCCAGATTTCGGAAGGTTGCTGTCACATTTGTTTGTCGGGGGGTCAGGATGGATGGCGGACAAGGGGGTGATGGCGGAAGGTGTCGGGGCAGTTTTGGGTGTCCGAGCTGCATGATTGATGGCTCCATGGCATCTTTTGTCGTTCAGGTGTGACTGTTCCCTTTCATGTTGCAGGTTGTAGTCCGACTTTACTCCAGGTCAGAACAGGTGTAAAGTTCCTGGTGCTAATGCACCTTATCGCCTGTTTTGTGTTCTCTTCGCCGATCTTGCTGATTGTTGAGAATGTTGCGAAGTGATGTGTTCGCGGCTTTTTGCACGGGAACGCCTACTCTGTATCTCTTTAGTGATATTTGCCGGGGTCATCTGTGACGAACTTTTTGAGGCTGCTATCGCTGGTAAACTGGTGATATGGGATGTTTGCACCAGCTTGTGAATGGTGCGTTACATTTATCACCATTTTGGCTGCAATAAAGTACAGCTAACTCGGCGATGTGTCCTTCAGAATATGCCACTCGGTATTTTAAAGTACTGTGAAGTACTTGAGTGCCGTGCTGAGAGCCGCGCACCCAGCGCGTTCACCCTAGGAGGCCGCGCTTAATGAAAACTTTCACTTTCATTAATTTACATTCCCCTCAGGGACCCCATCCCCAGAGGCATACCCACAGTTACATTTAAATTTGTTTGTAAAGGGGAGAGGGGCCGCGTGGTACCCCTCCCAGGCCACTTCTAGTCCCGAGGTGCCCATCCCCCGGGGCCTGGCCTCTCTGTTGTGGACCGTGGGGGGAGCCCCAATGCCCCCATGGTCCTGCCGGCTCCCCGCCTTCTGCGGGAGCCGCAATTGCTTTTGGGCAACAGGAGCTGCTAACATGCAGCTTCCCTTGCCCAAAAGCAATTCTCCTTTGCTTTATTGAAGCAAGAGGTTTTCCTTCTCTCACTTCAACGAGGCAAACCAGGGTTTGCTATCACTGGGTGGAAGCCATGCTCCCACCCTGTCATAGCAAATGGCAATGTCCCGGGGTTTCACACCCCGGGACATTGCAGGAGCCGGCCTTGGGGGATGGCAGTTCCCAGGGCCATCAAGCGCTCCAGGAGGAGGGCCGCACGGCCCCCTTCCCTCTATTTTCAAAGCCCTGGTGTGGTGGTGGTCCCCGGGGCTGCAGGAGGGCGTGTGCCCTCCCGCACCTAAGAGCACGCATTCGGATGTTTTTAAGCGACTGACCGAAGCGATGGTCATGTATTAATATGTGTCCTCAGTCTTTTATATTCTTTGGACGATTTAGGCGCTGAAAGAAAATATGTCAGAACGTATGCGTTCTGTGTGTTGCTGTATACTCCGAGTGAAAAGAACTAAGTAAGTTTAGTCCTCCCAAAGTAAATACACTCTACTTATACTCGTTTTTGTCACAATTTACTAAGATTTAACTTATATTCACCAGGTTTGCACCCATGCGAAGTTTTTGTAACAGCTTTTCGAATTATGAGGACACGTCGAAAGGCGCTGCTGGCCAGTATTACAAGGCAAGTGGTTTCTCCAAACTAGTACATCCTGTTTGGGATCTTGTAGTGGTTGGGCTGCTTTAATGAACTGAACACAGTCTGTATCTTTATTAAACAAACCCCTTGTTTGTAATTTCAGAATATTAAGGCATCCTTGCCCGTTGTGTTTTTTTTTATAACAACACCACAAGTGCTCGCCCCATTCCCACATAAGGTAAAACTAAATTACTTGAAAGGATGTAGCTAGGGAATTAGGTTATAGGGAGCCTAAATTATTTTAAACAATTTTTTCTCAGCGTTCGACCATGTCCCTATCCTGAGGAGAACCCTGAATTCGAATAGGGTTCTGAAACGCGTCAACCCCACGCAGCTAGCAGTATCTACCACTAAACCTATAGCACAATTTTGTATACAAACAGGACAATTAGTCTGGTGTACTGTAGTGGTGCTTAGCTGTACATGGCAGGTTGTTTTGGTCTAAAAAATAATGTGTACCGCCATGTTTCCTTGTAAAAATAAGGACTGGTCTGTTATGTGTAATGATGTGATGTTATTAATGTCCTTTTTTTTTAAATTGTGATTGATGGTAGTATTGTTGAACTTTCACAAATGTGTATGTACTAATTATCCTTTTCAAAGTCATGAGTTAATGTTTTTGGGTGTTGGTTATTGAAACATTGAATCAAAAAAGGTGAAATAAAAACACCAAAACCCCCTTAGATTTCAAGGTGGTTGTTTTCAAAAGTTGTTGACTATTAACATACGTCCAAGCATCTCTTTTGTACTACTTTTAGAAAGTAGGCATTTACTTGTTTCATCATCCTGTGTGCCTATGCCTGTTTGTGGACTGACCATCTGGTTTTGGATAAGGGTGGGTGGAATTTGCAAATTTGCCTTTCGCAAAATATTGCGAAACGGCAAAAAATCTCCACGATCACACGAAATTTCGCGTGATCGCGGAGATTTTGTGCTCATTAATGTGTTACTGAATTTGACCTTCAACTCGGGCACCTGCTTTATTTGTATCTGTAAGACTTACAGATATAAATAAAGCAGGTGCCTGAGTTGAAGGTCAAATTCAGTATAAGTAAGTACTTCCTGTTGAGGTTTAATTTTTGTGACAGGAGCATCGTGCCAGAATGAATCCTGCCCTGCATATTTATTCAAGAAGATGCCACCGTTTTGTGCAATACCTCTACTCAACTCAAACCAAATTTTGAACGCGAAAGTGTAATATTACGACAGCATACAATGCACAAAGTACTATCACACATTGGCACTTTAACACAATACTAATATGTTCCCAACTGAAACAATAGTCCAAAATTAACATTCCTATGCTACACTTACTACTTCTATTCATTGTGACACCATCCACTTGCTCTCACAATTATGTACATTTTTACTCACTCATAAACGTAGTCACTCAGTCATTCCTTCTCAGCTCATTAGCACCTTTCAACATTGACAACGGAAATAGTAGGGGTCAAATTAGTACAGCTGGGATTGTAGATTAGGTGAGCCTATCATCTCATTTTATGGCTTTCTGTTCTCTTTAGGTTGTGTGCTGTTGACTCTCCCCCATCACCCTTACCTTTTCTCGGACATTAGTGCTTTTCCAGGATTTTCTCACAGTTGTCTCATAACTTCTCTCTCCATAATTTTATTGATAATGGGGCTACAATGTGACTCCTCGTCGGAATCCTCATCAGATGATGGTGCCCTGGGATAGATGGGGTAACAGCAAGAGGCTAGGGCCAACTTGTCTTCCACAGAAGTCGTACTTCAAGCAATAATAAACACCATAATAACTGTGCAATCAAAAATAGGCGAGATCGGAATGGACATGGCCTTGCCGAAGGAGGATGTGCCAAATGATGTGGGTTGGGTAATGAAAGCATAAGGATTCGTCTCAGAGCTCAAAAATGACACAAGGACACTACAAAATACTGTTCAGAGGATATCCGCACCTCCCCCTACACTGGAAGACGGACAGAAGATGTAGAGCGATGCACGTTTGGAAACATCCTGCAGAGCATAGGCATACTAAAGGGTGTGGAGGGCAAGCACTCTGAGAAATTCTTTGGAGACAGGCTCAGCATGCCAATCACAGATGAAGAGCACGCCCTGTGCGTCTCGGTCAAATGGGCTCACAGATAATTGGTGCAAAGAAGACTGCCAGCGGGGAGCCCACACCATGCCACTTTAATGTATGATTCTCCAAACCACAAAGACAGGGACGCCTTCTTGAAATCAGACAGGTTAAAGAGTAAGGGTGGACGACAGTTTGAATTTCCGCTTCCCTCGCGGATCGCAGAAGTTTTGAAATTTTCGCTTTCCGCGCGGAATGCGAAAATGTCGAATTTTCGCAATTTCCACGAGCGGAACGAAAATTGTCGCCCACCCTTAGTTTTGGAGTGACAGGGGCTGGAGATGTGCATTCACTGTGGACAGCCACGGGGGGGTTGAGGTGTGCCTGGCCCTTCCTGGAAGACTCAGAGCTAAGCTGAATACACCTTGGCTGCATTTAGAGTAGTTGGAGGAGATTACCTTGCACCTGAATAGGGCATCTCTCCCTTGCACAATGCTGTCTTCACCCCCTGTAGTCATACTGCACCAGTGAGGACAGAACTGGTTTGGACTGGGCTCAGAGACCCTTGCAAAAAGAAGAACAAAGACAAAATGGGGTATAAGTAGTGGACTGTAAACCCCAGAACGTTAGCTCATTTCTGGACTCAAGAAGAACCTTTGCCAAGGAGAAGAGCTAAAGATCTGTGAAGAGAAGTACTCCCCTTTTGCGGTGTGCTGTGTGGGGTTGGCCTGCAGTTGTTGCTTCTGCAAAAAAAGGATAAAGACTGGCACTTTGCTGTGAACGTGCTTGAAGAAGGATCTCCAAGGGCCTGTGTCTGCTGGCCTCCTGTTTGAAGACCCAAGGACACAAAGACTTCACCCCCAGCTCCCCTGAACTCTATTGCTGAGAGTTCTGACCTGCCAGGAGGTGGCTATTCCAGTTTTCGGTCTCTGGAGGCTGTTCTTGCTGTTGGGAGCTGGTAGCAACTTGAAAGAAGCAAGAAAAAGCAATGTCCGACACCGTCAGCGATGCCTCCGTGACTCCGCAACCTGCACCGAGGCCAGGGGCACCGCTCGTGAAGTTAATGATGCACCGCCCGGGCTGCACGGCAGCTTTGATGCCCTTCGATGCCTGCCAATGCCTGCAGTTATTGGCATTCCCGACTCCAGCGTTCACACCCTCTCCGTCATCGCCAGCGCCTGTATCATGTGATCACAGCGCCAATAACCACTGAGGGTGACTGCACAAACTCGCCGACTTTGCACCGTCACCGTAACCGCTGCCTCACCGCCAACGCAAACAACTTCCTCTGTTATGGATTCTGCACATCGCCTCCTCGCGCATACGATGCTTTGCCTCACTCGTACCAGCCAGGGAGCCGGCCTCAACCTCGGCACTGACACCTCATCTCCACGACGCCATGCATTGTCATGGACTTTGCTATCCAAAAGTACTGTTTGTTTGGGGGTCCGTGTGACTCCGTGCCTGACACTGTGCACCTCGCGGTCGGTGCCGTACTTTGGATTTATTGCTGTCACGGCATCATAATAGCCCCAGGTGGAGCTATTTGATTTCTACAAGCCTTATTTTCGAAATAACTGTTTTTAAGTGCTACTTTACTACATGTGTGTTGGATTTTGGTCATTTTGGTCTTGTTGCGCTTAGATGATGATACTTTATTTTTCTAAATTGGTATGATGTTCCATTTGTGGTGTTATCACTGCGTTACTGTGTGCTTTGAGTGCAAATACTTAACACATTGCCTTTGGGATAAGCCTGTCTGCTTGTGCCAAGCTACCAATGGGTTGAGCAGGGTTTACCTAAAGTGTGTATCCCCCTTACCCTGACTAGAAGAAAGGGTCTCTACTTGGACAAAGGTACCTACCTCTGCCAATTAGAGACCCCCAGTTCAAACAATCTTACTTATAGGTTTTGGATTTTTCTTGACGGTTAAATATTGTGTTAGGCACTAATAGCCCTCTAGCAGCTTGAAAATTCTGCCATGATTCTGAAGGAATGATACATAAATGTGAGATATATTCTGTCTAGCATCCTTAAGTACAAATTGACCAAAATTAACATTTTCTTCAACTCACTAATTATATCAACTTGGGGACCACATACTCTCGGTACATCTATGTCAATTATTATATTGAACAGTTGTACAAACTTTGCTTAAAACTATTGTGTCTGAGTTAGTGACTGAGTAATTTATTTTTCAATATCCTTCTTTGACTAGATTTTGATGAGGCTGTACCTAGCACTTACCTTTTCCCTCTCAAAGATATTTGTACCCATTCATGTTTTTGATCATCACATATATCTTTATTTGCACATACACTCATCAATGGAAATATCTACTTTAATAATTGAGAAAAGCCATAGACCAGCATCCTTGTTTCTTTTTAATTCATTTTAAACATAACACAAAAAGGACAGACGGGATATGATATTTAATTCCAACAACAATTAAACATGTGATGTCTATTACCATTTCCTTGAATTCCCAATTTCCAGAGCCAGACATAAAACACTGCCAGGAACTCTAACGACTCAAGCTCCTTAGTGGTGAATAAGGTACAAGTACACCTTTAATGGAATCAAATTCAACCTCACACCTACTCATATCAATCAGTCCTCCCTTGTGCCTTCTTATCAGAGTCCAGGGATAAGTCCTCTATTGGTGCCAATAAATTGTGAGCCTGGTGGTTGTCCTACATTGATATGATTGTTGTGTCCACTAGTACCACGCTGACGCGAGAGATAGGCTTACCTGAATTAGGCCAATTATTGAAGACCTTGGACCTTTTCCAATAAGATCTATGCTGAAGGGGACAGATAGATGTGTTTAAACAAAACCTATGCTAAGAGTTGTACCTTCAGCACTTACTTGTGTGTGAAGATAACAAACTCTAATTTTAGGTGAAACCATGACAATGCCCCTCAGGCTCAACCCTGCCAAGCAGTACCAAGACAGAAAGACCCGAATGGGGACGGTTAAGGTGTGAGGTTCATCAATTTCTCTTGATTTTGCTCGAGTTAGAATTCATATTTGCACGAAAAGTGCCCCCCACAATCTTTAAGACACGGAATCGAATCCCTTTGTTTGTTTCAATAGACTTACAGCCTAAAATGAGGGCGTGGTTTCCACGTTCATTGTAGCACAGCCTTTCTAACACCCAAGGGGAATGGAAAGTGTTTCGAATTTCCCTTTGCCCTCACTGTGCACTAACTGGATACGACAGATAACTTTATCGATCTGTATTCATACTGCTAAGACATAGACACGAATGTTTATTTATTTATCTAATAATTTATTGAATTTATCTCTTTCTTAATGCAGGACAAACCGCAGTCACGTGGGTCTTCTCCCAAGGGCCGTCTTTGAGACATTAAAAGCAGAACGGCATATGATCAGGCTGGAAAAGGACATTTACATAAATGCATGCTCCAAGAAAGTTGATCTTAAGACCACAGAAAGAGGTCGTATTCACAATTGAAAACCACTTTGAACACAAATGTCACCAACGTGTCAAATGATATTGTATTTATCCCCTGCACACACTAGCTCAATTTTATGAAACCTGAGATAGTCAGGAGTATTTGCAGCCCTAGTCAGTACTTTTTGATGTGGTCAAAACAGAATAGCTTAACTTTGGAAGTGAAAGGTTTGAAGTGTAGATATTTTCCATTGCAATCAAAGAGCATTCCTCCTGTCTTTTCCCTTTCACTCTCTTGTATGGCAAAGGCCTGCTCCTCTGTCATTATGACTGCATGTATATTAATATCTTGTATAAATATATAAAATGTATACACAAAAAAAGTTACTTAACTTCCCGATCTTCCTCGTACATGACAGACATTAGATATTATTGCACATATTCAACAATGGCCCTCTGAAGATAAAGAAAAATCGGGCAAATGTTGCTTACTCAGTTTGTGCTTTATTGTTACAATTCCTTGTTGGTGCTACTGAACTTTAGAAAGCGAGTTCCTTACTTTACGAATCTAAGAAATATAAAGGTCGACACTGGGAAAGTGCAATGCCATGTAGGCTGTGAATAACATATGAAGAAGCTGCATGGAAAAAACAGGCTTGGGTTCTGCAAGTGAATGGGAGGCAAAATATAGGCCTGGCTCTATAAGTGAACTGTGAGTTAAAGGCCACCATTATGATAATGTGAGTGGCACAATACATGGCGCTAAATAATTTTGCACATCTCTTTAGGTGTAGGCTCGGCGTTGATAATTATGCAGAGGTTTAAAGGGCAAATGCCCAAGAGTGCTTTGTGTGTCAGCACTTGTGTCATAGGGTTCCTTCCGAGTGACGCCCAGATCTCAGGTCCTAACAAGTACTCTCCCCAGCAGCTCCGCTTGCAGTGCCTCTCTACCTCAGTGCCAGAGCCCTCCCGCCTTCTGGGTTCGCGCCGGCAGGCCGCCGCCTCCGCGATTTTTACCCAGCGCATCCTGGTATTCTCCTGACTTGTTAGGAGACTCGTTTTTAAGTTCATACCTGTTTTTCAGGTAATCCTCAGTCTTAATTTCGGGCATAGTTCAGTTCTATTGTATCTGTCTCTCTCCGTTCAATTACAGGCAGCCTTTTCCCGCAGCTGCTGCCCCTGTGGCCCCTCCCACCTTCACAGCCCCGCTCCCGCCTCCCCACCTCCAGTCCCGCCCCTCTTCCGTACTTAATGGCGGCTGCGCACAGCGGGCGGCCTCTGGCGCGCCGAAGGCGTGACTAAGGCAAGTCCGTCTGCGCCCATCAGCGACCCGACCGCAACCAGCGCCAGGAACCCTGGTTGTCCCAGGACCCACCGCTACGACTCTACCATCCTGCACGCACTCAATCCCGGAAGACACATCGACTGCACAACATCCTCGCCAAACACCACCCATGGATAGTTCTCATGCAGACCCTGCGGCAGATCCTTCACCATCGACAACAACCCCACGACCACCGAAGGCCTGTCTGGCGCACCTACCAACGAGACCCAGACTTCCTCAACATGCGCTCCCTGCACCGACACGGCGTACAGATCTGGGACCGGATCGACACCCTCCGCCCGACGTCACTTTCCTCACGGAAACCTGGACCAATGCCACCTCCGGCCCCAACATCGCCACGGCCTTGCCTGAAGGCTAGAAGATTCAGCGAAAGGACCGCTCCCACCACCCAGGAGGTGGACTTTCCATCGCACACAATACCCCCCTCTGACTCTCCACATCCAGCACAAGCAACCCCCACTCCAACACTGAACACCTCAACTTCCAGATCCAGACCAACCCCAGGACCAGGCTACGGGGCACCCTCATCTACAGACCGCCGGGACCTCGCACCCAGTCCACAAACAACATCGCCGAGCTCGCCACGTCCCACGCAATCACCTCCACAGACTACATTCTTCTCGGGGACCTGCACTTCCACCTCGACAACCGCAACGACCCCGACTCCATCATGCTACTCGACAACCTCTCCAACCTCCGACTGATGCAGCTGGTACAACACGCCCACACACAGAGCCAGACATATCCTCGACCCAATCTTCACGGGAGGAACAAACATCCATTTCAGTCACACCACCCAGCCCCTCTGGATGGGCCACCACTGCTTACACTTCACCTTCAACACCACCACTGGACCCAAGTCCACATCACGACCGCCACAAAGGAGCTGGAGCACGGTCACAGAGGAACTCCTCATCGCCACCCTCCTCCAAGACCCCCCCCAGAGCCACGACCGACACCAGCTCCACAGTTACAGAACTTCACCACTGGATCTCCCGCTGCGCCGACAAAGTCTCACCCCTCTGCCACCCCGCCAAACAATGCCGTCTGAAGGCCGCCTGGTTCATCACTGAACTGCATGAAACCAGATGCACTTGCAGATGCTTAGAGAAAACCTGGCAAAACCTGAAAACCACAGAAGCTTGGAACAACCACAGAAGCGCATAAGAGACACCAAACAGACCTTCATTAGAGACAAATTCCAGACCAACGCTACCAACACCAAGGAACTGTTCAACGTCATTCAGCAGTTCACTAAACCTCACAGCGAAGCCACGGACATCACACCCTCCCACGAACTCTGCTACAAACTCAGCTCATACTTCCATCTGAAGATCAAGCCCCTCTATGACAACTTCAGTGAATGGACACAGGACACCCCCCCATACGCCGCCGATAAGCCAGCCATCATGAACTGGAATCCCGCCACCGTCGAACACATCACCACTACCATGAAGAAAACCCACTCACCGCACATATTCCACAGGGCAGCCACCGCCATCGCACCTGAACTTGGACTAACCATCAATGCATCCTTCTTGTCCGGCATCTTCCCAGAGGACTGGAAGCGGGCAGAGGTGAAACCACTCCTCAAGAAACCCACGGCCGACTTAACTGACCTGAAAAACTACCAGCCCATCTCTCTCCTCCCTTTCGCTGCTAAAGTCAGCGAGAGACTCGTGAACGCTCAACTGACCACCTTTATTGAAGAGCACTCCATCCTTGACGCATCCCAGTCTGGATTCCGCAGCAACCACAGCACAGAGACCGCCCTCCTCGCCTTTACTGAAGACATTCGCATGCTACTCGACCAGGGTCACACCGCGGCCCTCATCCTGCTAGACCTCTCCGCAGCCTTTGACACCGTTTCGTACTGCACACTCGCATCCAGACTTCAAGACGCAGGGATATAAGGAACCGCCCTCGACTGGATCCGATCCTTTCTCGCCAGCAGAACCTAGAGGTTCATATTCCTCCCTTCATCTCCAAACCCACCGACATTGACTCCGGAGTACCCCAGGGTTCTTTGCTCAGCCCCACGTTCTTCAAAATTTACATGGCCCCCCTCGCCGCCATCGTGAGACAGCATGGGATCAGCATTGTATCCTACGCCGATGACACCCAGCTCATCCTCTTACTCACGAAGAAACCCGAAGACACCAGGCTCTGTTTCCTGGATGAAATGAAGCAAGTATCAGCCTGGATGAAAGACATCTGGTTGACACTCAACTCAGAGAAGACCGAGGTCCTCGTCCTTGGACCCTGCACGTCCACCTGGGACAACACCTGGAGGCCCCCCGCCCTCAGGAATCTACCCATCCCTACAGACCATGCACAAAACCTCGGCATTATCCTCGACTCCTCCCTCTCCATGAATCGCCAGATCAAATCCGTGCTTCCACCAGCTTTAACTGTCTGAGCATCTTCCAAAAGGCCCTCAATTGGATCCCCCCCGACTGCAGAAAGACCATCACCCACGTGCTCATAACCGGCAGATTGGACTACGGCAAAACATTGCCAACCCCAGCTCCAACACCAACGACATCCCGCCTTCGCACGACCTGTGCGACTCACTGGCCACCTTCTTCCACCACAAGATCGCTGACATCTACAACAGCTTCAGTGCCACGACCACCCCGACAACCACCACCCCCACGACCACCACCCGCACCAACCGCCTGCTATCCTGGACCAGCGTCAACGACGAGGACACCAGCAAAATCATGAACACCATTCACTCCGGATCACCATTAGACCCATGCCCTCACCACATATTCAACAAAGCCAGCACAGCCATCGCACCCCATCTCCGGAGAGTAATCAACATCTCCTTTGAGACAGCAACCTTCCCGGAGAGCTGGAAGCACGCCGAGATCAACGCCTTACTCAAGAAACCCAAGGCGGACCCCAAGGACCTCAAGAACTTCTGACCCATCTCCCTGCTTCCATTCCCGGCGAAGGTCACGGAGAAAATCGTCAACAAACAACTGACCCGCTACCTTGAGGAGAACAACATCTTGGACCCATCCCATTCTGGCTTCCGCAGCAACCACAGCACCGAAACCGCCCTCATCACCACCACCGATGACATCAGGACCCTGCTTGACGGAGAAACAGCAGCCCTCATCCTCCTGGACCTGTCAGCCGGCTTTGACACGGTCTGCCACAACACACTACGAACACGCTTACACGACGCCGGAATCCAAGAGAAGGCCATGGACTGGACCACATCGTTCCTCTCTGGCAGAACTCAGAGCGTCCGCCTCCCCCCCTTCCGCTCCAAAGCCACCAAGATCATCTGCAGCATACCCCAGGGCTCTTGACTCAGCCCGACGCTGTTCAACATCTGCATGGCACCCCTCACCCACGTCGCCCGACAGCACAACCTCAACATCATCTCCTATGCAGACGACAGCCAGCTAATCATCTCCCTCACTAAAGACCCTCACACCGCCAAAACCAAACTCCACAAAGGAATGAAGGACGTCGCTGAATGGATGAAGGACAGCCGACTGAAGCTGAACTCAGACAAGACGGAGGTCCTCATCCTCTGCCCCACCCCCTCAGCCTGGGAAGACTCCTGGTGGCCGAAAACACTGGGAACAGCACCGACACCCACCGACCACTCATGCAACCTAGGGGTCATCCCCGACACCACCCTCTCCATGACTAAGAAGGTATACGCCATCTCCTCATCCTCCTTCAACACCCTCCGAATGCTATGCAGGATCTTCAAGTGGATCCCCACCAAAACGAGAAAAACAGTCGCCCAGGACCTCGTCACCAGCAGGCTGGACTACGGAAACGCCCTCTACGCAGGAACATCGGCCAAGCTCCTGCGACGGCTGCAACGCATCCAGAACGCCTCGGCACGCCTGATCCTCGACATCCCCCACCGCCGCCACATCACCCCCCACCTGAGAGACCTGCACTGGCTCCCCGTCAACAAGAGGGTCTCCTTCAATCTCCTCCTCCATGCGCACAAAGCTCTCCACAACACCGGCCCAGCATACCTCAACAGATGGCTCAGCTTCTACCCCCCCACCCGCCAGCTCCGCTCTACAGGCCTCGCCCTCGCCACAGTCCCTCGCATCTGAAGAACGACTGCCGGTGGCAGATCCTTCTACCACCTCGCCGCCAAGACCTGGAACACCCTCCCCACAAAACTACGGCAGACCCGAGACCTACTGGCCTTCAGAAGACTCCTCAAGACCTGGCTCTTCGATCAGTAGCAGCACCCCTCCTCCCCAGCGCCTTGAGACCCTAACGGGTATGTAGTGCACTTTATAAGTGTACTGATTGATTGATTGATTGATTCAGTGTTTGCTCCATGGTTACATGGTGTGCTTGACCAAAAAGTTTTGATGCCTTAGTCTTACTTCTGAGTTGATTTTCATTCCTCGTAATTATCGTATTAACTTTCTGTATTTTTCTCCATATTTTCATATGATAGTCTTCTTTGCGGTCTTTGTATACTGTTTTCAATACTTCGAAGTAAATGTAGTAATTGCTAATTGTCCTTCAGACTCCCAAGGTATTGTTTGTTTCATGTTCCGGTTCCAATAAATCTGAGGTCCACCTCTTTATCTAGTTTGGAACGTAGGACGTGTAATTATCATTGGCTGATGCAGCCCGTGGCAGTTTCCATATCCTGTGTGTCATATTAAGTATATCTATTAATAGCTCATGATAATGTCTCCTGCGATGCAATATCTGTCTCTTTCTGAATGCTTTCGTGCATGAAGCCATGTTTGGAGTTTTCCACCTGGCTTGTCTTTTTTCGACCCTTTTATTATAAATAGAACCCAGTCTTTGGCTGCCGAGGAGGAAGTGGACTATACTCCCCAAACAGCATCGGGGTAGCAGACACAACACAACGCACCATCGCATCCATGCCTGTAGGTGCTGTTAAAATTGGACAGCATCCTCCCACAGCGCAGGAGTCTTTGGCTGACCGACGAGGCAGGGGGCAGACTACATGCTCCAAACAGCATTTTGGTAGCAGCCGCAACCCAAAGCACCGTCACTTATGCGTATAGAGGCGCTGTTAAAATTGGACAGCAGGCTCCCGCAGTGCTGGGCTAAGACTGGGCCAAGAGCGGGCCTGTCTGCACCTGGCAGGGGCCAGCAGAGGCTGGGCTGGGCTCTCTCTCTTACATCCGGACCAGCACCAATAGCACAAGTGAGAGCGCCTATTAATGACTCAGTGATCATGAGGAAATGAACATGGCCGCCACCCATGCATCCCTCCTCAAACCATTGATAGCATGTTGGGAAGGGTGGTTCGTATCGTAACCAATGAAATTGAACTAACTGAACGCAGATTATCACTGGGCTATGAGGCACCACAGTCAGAACTTGGTTGCGCCAGTGTGCCAGTCAGAACCAGGTTTGGCCAGGGGTTGGCTGAGACAACCAACCACCTGCCAAAAGTTGCAAGCATAAACTGTTTAGTTTGCGGAGGACAATGTCTATCGGGTGACATACAAATTATACCAGTTTGTAAATGCAGATGGATGGTTTACGACCATCCTTCTATTGGAAATGAATTGCCATACCCTTTGATCAGTGAGTGCTTGCACATTCAGGCTGACAATTTTGTACAATCTAGGCCTAATCCCATACCTAATCCCCAACCGATTCCTGGTTTATGTAGTGGTGCTCCTCTTTATTCTTTGAGTAGACCTAGGTCCAGGCCTAATAAGGATGTGTTGGGCTTGCCACCTGCTGCTTGCCCTAATGTTCTTGTGCTGGGAGGAGTACCTTCTTGTTGTTCATATATATAGGTTCACCTCTTCCATTTCTATTGTAGTTCTTTGTTTCTCATTTACATTATTCTTCCACTAGCCTATCACTGTTGCTATTGCATGTTATGTCACCATAGAACCTTGATGTATTATTTAAGTGATGTCATGGAATGTTGGGGCATTCTACCTGGTGCTTGGTTTCTGAACTGAGCTTTATCTTTATTAGCTTGTCGGTTTTATTTATGGAGATTTATCTTTCATAAATATACTTTTCTTCAATCCAAACGACTTCTGTCTTAACAACTTGGCGACAAGTTCATCGGAAAACCAACAGCTGAATTTCTGGAGAGATTCTTTGGTCAGCGCCTACGAGTGAATTTCTATTTACTGTTTATTAAAGAAGTGGAGGAACTGATCAACGAATAAAAAAAAATCGCAAGTACTTTGGTGACTTTACTATTCTATTCAAACATCTTATATGCTTGCGTGTCCACTTTCCGTGAGAAAAAGCTTTACCGTTTCCGCAGTTGAAGTGCGTGCGGCAGTCTAACTATCAAATCAGCTGTGCACAAGTTAGCTTGTGGCGATCGTACTTGCTGGATCAACTTTGAGCCTCTGCCTCTCATGTAGTGACAAGGAGTTACGTATTCGTGCGTGTGGCCATTTTTGAATTGCTATATCTGACTGAAATATAACGTGCATTACTGAGGGCAAGTAAAAACAGTGACATTAGCCTTATTTACAGAAATGTTACCTTCAAAAAATCAAAAGTAATATTATATATATAGCAAATTAAGTATATTTCATAGATATACAGAGAATGTCTGCTCATTTATAATACTCAGAAGGAAACTATAAAAAAACATACATGGCAGAGAGCAGTAATATATGTGTACCGGCACATTTTCTAAGTGAGCCAGGAAAGCCTCCCATGCAATGGAGAAACTGGTTGAGAGCCTTTGAAAATTATCTAGTGGCCATAGATGGCAAAGCACAGAGTGCAGTGAGAAAGAAGGCCATCATGTTTGGGCTACTAGGAAATGCTGAACAGGAAATCTTTGATAGCCTACCAGAATACAAAAATGCACCTGAACAATTTATACCACTTGATGAATACCCAGAAGCAATAAAACGCATGGAAAAACAATTTTCAGAAGAACCTAATATAATGGTTGGTAGACATAAGTTTGCCATGCGGAAACAAACTGAAGGAGAAAACATAGAGGAATATATTGCAGCATTATGTGTTCTCACAACAAACTGCAAATATGATGACATGGTTGACATTTATATTAGAGATCAGTTTGTATTCCACTGTTTTTCAAAGAAAACACAGGAACATTTACTAGCTTGCACAAATCCATCCTTGCAAGAAGTAATAGATATTGCAAAAGGAATAGAAAGATCGCTAGTGCCAACTAAAGAACTGTCAAATGAAAATCTGAGTACAACTAATGTGTTTTCTTAGCAGGAAAAAAAGACGTATGAACAAAAGCCAGCAAATAAGAATAAAGGTGGGAGAAATATTGAAGGTAATTCATATGCATGCTACAGATGTGGATCAGACAATCACTTAGCCTGATTTTCATGGCTGTCCTGCAATTGGCAAAAAATGTGTAAAATGATAAGATAGGGCATTTTGCAAGTTCATGCAGAAATACCAAAAGTAATATGAGCAATAGAGTAAAAGTAAATGCAATAGAAGAATTCAATAAAGAAATTTGTTCAAATATAGTATTAACTATAGAAGTAACTAATGGTAAGATAAAAGGACCACTACTAAATGTGCACATTGGTGATGTTGAATTACTTGTCATGGCTGATTCAGGGTCACCCATAACTATTATATCAGACACTACATTTAATGAATCTGGGAGTGATATAGAATTTATGTAAACTGATGTTAACCTTAAGGGGAATTTGAAGGGGTAGAATGATAAACACAAAGATATATGTAGCAGAAAGGGGGCGGAATTTAGTAGGTTGGAAGGATTTAGCCAACCTAGGTGTGATATTGAAGCCAGGAGCCGATGACCCAATTGTGCTAGATGAGAACAATCTAAATTTTGTCAGGGCGTCTACAAAACCTATTACTCTTGACACTGTTTTAAATGATAACAGAGATGTATTTAAAGAAGAAATAGGATGTGTCAAAGGATTTGAGCAAACAATTAAATTGAAAGAGGGTGCTCTACCTATAGCACACAAAGTGAGAACCGTTCCACTGTCAGTTAGAAAAGATTTAAAGGCATTACTAGAGAAACTTTGCTTGGAAGGTGTAATAGTCTATTGACTCTTCTGCGTTGGTTTCAGCCATAGTGATTGCAAAAAAAAAAAATACTAAGGATATCAGGCTCTGTGCTGACTTGAGATCTCTCAATAAAATTATAATTGTAGACTGTCATCCTTTGCCCAAGGTACAAGAAATATTGGCATCTATTGCAGGATCTAAATACTTTTCAATGATCGGCATATCACCAAATTTGTCTATCCGAAAATTATAAAGACCTTACAACTTTCGTAACTCCGTTTAGAGCTTACAGAATTGTAAGATTACCTTTTGGATTAGCTTCAGCGGCTAGCATTTTCCAAAAACTTATGGACATAATATTCAATGATATGAAAGGTGTGGAGAAGTTTCAGGATGATATATTGGTACATGCCAGTTCTATTCAAAAACACAATGGGATACTTAATTAAGTCTTAAAAACACTAAAAGAGAGAGGTGTGACAGTCTTCAAAAGCAAATGTAAATTTTTGCAGGACAGCATTGAGTATTTAGGACATGTAATTACTTCTAATGGTATTAAACCAAAAAATGATTTAGTGAAAGCGATTAAGGAAGCATCTAAACCCAAAGATAAAGACACTCTTAAATCATTCATGGGTCTAAGCGAATATTATGCTCGGTGTATTTCAGGAAATGCTGACAAGGTAGAACCATTAAGACAGTTATTACGTAAGGGAGTAAAATATGTTTGGGGCAATGAACAGGATTTAGCATTTGAAGAAACTAAAAGATCCATTGTTGAAGCACCTGCACTCTGTCCAGATGACCCTAATCTTGAACATGTAATAACTGTTGATGCAAGTGCACTAGGTATTGGAGCTGTATTTTGTCAGAGGAAAGGTGAAGAAGAATTTACAATTGCATTCATTTCAAGAAGGCTAAGAAATGCAGAGAAATGTTACAGTACCATAGAACGAGAAGCACTTGCATGTGTATGGGCTGTGAAAAAATTAAAGAAATATCTATGTGGAAAGGAATTTGAAATTATAACGTACCATACGCCTTTAGTCTGTATGATGGATGGTTGTGGAAGAGGCACTGGTAAAGCATCATCTAGATTAGTGAGGCTGTTATCTAAATTGCAGGAATTTAACTTCAAAGTAAAATATATTCGAGGTGGGTTGAATTGTCGTGCAGACTGTTTTTCCCGTTTACCAATTTCTGAAAAAGAAGAAGAGAATTTGAGGATACTGAATGTGTAACTGCACACATTGATGCATCCATCATGTGTGAAGGGTAGGCCTGGGCGGCAAATTCCGTTCCGCTCGTGGAATTTGCGGAATTTGTGTAATTTCGCGTTCCGCGGAGAACGCGAAATTGCTCAAAAGTCTGCTTTCCGCGATTTCGCGAAATTTTTGCTTGTTCGCGTTCTCAAAATGCATGTTCGCGAGATATTTCTCCTCGAGCACGCAAACAGCAATTGCGAACAGGAAAAAAGCATCGCGAACAAGCAATTCCGCGTGTTCGCGGAATTTCTGCGTGTTCGCGGAGATTTTTACCGTTTCGCGGAGATTTGCGTAACGCAATTACGCAAATTCCGCCCGCCCCTAGTGAAGGGACAGTTACAGAAGAAGAATGGTTGGACAATCAAAAGAAAGACAATACATTGAAACAAGTCATAGAGTATCTTACCAGTAAATGGTCACCTATAAGAAATTTGAGTCGAGAGATGAAAAGCTACCAACAAGTTTCCGATGAATTAACCATAGAAAAAGGTTTTCTAAAAAGACATGGTTTCTTTGTACTACTGTATCAACTGCGCAAGAAATTAATTAGAATAGCACACAATGGACATCCGGGCTCAACTGCAACTAAGAAAATTTTGCGCAACTACTTCTGGTGGCCAGGGATTATTGCAGACGTTAACATACATGTTGACAAGTGTGTTCAGTGCCTACAATCTGACAAGCATTGGAAAACAAAAAAGAATGAAATGCAACTTGTTGAAATACCAAACGGACCGTGGGTTAAGGTTGCCATTGACTTTTCCGGACCTTTCAATTTACTTGAAACTAGCTGTAAATATTTAGTAGTATTAACTGACTATTACTCTAAATGGATCCACTATGAATTTATTCAAAATATCACTACTGAGATAATAATTGCATTTTTAAAGAAAATATTTTCAATGGAGGGCCAACCCAAAATTTTGGTGTCAGACTACGGTACCACAAAAATGACAGAATAAAAAAAAACACTTGTGATAAAGCAGGAGAAAACACTTTTATATAGCCCATCGTCTAATAGACAAGTAGAACGCATCAACGGGTATTTTAAAGAAGGTGTTCAGTTAGCCATTGCATTCCAGTTACCTGAAAAGGAATTTATCCGTGAAAAAGTCAATAGTTATAACATTACCACAAATGACATAACCAATCAGACGCCATTTTATTTAATGAGAGGAAGAATGTGTAACACTGCACTTACTCAAACATTTGGAGGTTGGTTTAAAAAGAACACTGATTACAAAGACATTGATGACAATGAAACAAAAGTGCAACAAAAAATAGTTGAAAAACAAAAAATGACAAAATGCTATAGTGACATGAGCAAGAAAGCTAAAAACAAAGTGTTTCAGATAGGAGATTGGGTCATAATTAAAAAACCATTCAAAGTACAGAAAGGAGAGTCTACATTCACCTCACCATTTCTCATGAAAGAAGTCTCCAGAGGTGCAGTTTATCTAGGAGAGAAAGGATGGTGGAACAAAAGTGATATTGTGAAATTAAAACCAGGACAGGAGAAAATTCATTTAAAAAAAGATGTCCAAGCTGATTACATATTGGAAGATAGTATGTTGGGTAGTGAAGAGGCTAATTCAACTGATTGTAGTTTCAATACCAGTAATGTAAGTTTTGATGGTCTTGCCAACGGTAACACGTCTGTTGTACATGAAAATACTAACAGCTCTTTTGATGTTTCGATTGAGGATGTAGATACTCATACTACTGAACAGGAGTATACTAAGATTAACTGTAATCCTAATGTTGAAAACTGTCATCATATAAACAACGAACAGAGGGAAATGTAAAACAACATGTAAATCAGAATTTATTTGATAGACCTGTTAGAATATCAAAGCATTTTGAGAATTATGTATTGTATTAGTTCTTTTGTTTTCTTTCTGAGAAAATGGAGATGTTGTACATATTTATAGGCTCACCTCTTTCATTTCCATTGTAGTTCCTTGTTTCTCATTTCCATTATTCTTCCACTAGCCTATCACTGTTGCTATTGCATGTTATGTCACCATAGAACCTTGATGTATTATTTAAGTGATGTCATGGAATGTTGGGGCATTTTACTTGGTGCTTGGTTTCTAAACTGACCTTTACCTTCATTAGCTTGTGGGTTTTATTTATGGACATTTATCTTTAATAAATGTACTTTTTTTCAATCCAAACGACTTCTGTCTTAACACTCCTCTTAAACCAATACAGAATGAAACATGGGAACAATTATGTAATAAATGTGGTGATTGGCTATGTAAGAACAAGCTGTTTAATGCCCTGAACATGGATGAGATACTTATGGTACAGAGGGTGGGTTGGGTCGGTGGCTCAACAAAGAACATGTTGTGTTGTAAGGGCCCTTCTGAAACAACAAGTAGCCATTACAACTAGATACTAAAATTTGATCTCTATCCCCAGTTTACTTTTATAAACCATCTCTTAGAAGCTTGCCTCATAGACCCCTCCCCCTAATTGAATATAATAGCTTTGCCGCAGTAACTGATCTTGACGCCCTGGACTGACTAACACCATACTTATTGGGCGAGGTTGATCCTCCACCGGCGTATCCATCCCTTGCACGAATGACGCATGTACAAACAGTTGAATTGAGCCCCCGACCTATGACAATCAGCTCCTGAAAGTACTTAGCTGGAATGTGGCAGGCCTACACCCAAAGATAGCCTTAGCAGACTGGTTAGAGTTAGTTAGGCAATACGATATTTTAATGTTTCAAGAAAGTTGGGCTACTAAAGATATCCATGTCCTAGGGTTTGAGTGTTATAACTCTCTGGCCATATCAGCAAAATGTGGCCGGCCATCTGGCGGTCTAGCCCTTTTGGTGAATATCGCAGCAGGGGGCTGTGTCAGGGCCTTACAAACCTATAATGATAAATATCAGGCCATAAAATAGAAAAGGGGCATAACCTTGTATCTGATTATTTTTACAATAATGATTTCTATAGCACTCCTAACACCAATATTACCAATCTTTTTAATTATATCAGTGCTTTAAGGAGATCAAAGTGTTTAGATAACGCAATAGACATTTGCTTGGGGGGCGACTTTAATCCCAAACTGTCCGACTTACATCCCTCCCCTTGTCATTTTTGCAGAGCCCAAACCTGTAATAGGGGCATCGAGCTGATGGAACATTTGACTTTTCACAACTTGAGCAATGGCACGGGTGTTGCCACTTTTAGCAATAAAGACATGGCAGAACCTACGTTTAGAGGCAGGGGTTGTGCCACCACAGTGGATTATATCTTTATTAGCCATACTTTAGACGATTTTTTACTGCACGCAAAAGTTGTTGCTACTACCTATGGTGATCATAATCCAATCGAAGCAGTACTTAAATTCTCTTCAAGGCCTGAGTATAGAATTGAATATGGCACAAATAACATGGAGCTTTCAACGAATAACTTACGATTGGTTTGGCGATCACAATTTCTTAGAATCAGCCCTTGGAAAACTGGGGGAAGAGGGTTGTTCTGGAGAAATATTGGGGTGTCCATATGGATAAAGACCCTTTCTCTGCCTATAGCAAAGGATATATGCAGGGCCGTCTCTAGGGCGGTGCTATCCATGCCACCACACCGGGGGTTGACTTTGGGTGGGGGCATCATTTCTGCAAGGATATTATCATTTTAAAAGCACCTGCTGCTGCGTTCCTGGCCTCCAGCAATTATCTCTAAAATTTGTTACACAGGTACATACAATTATGACACATGCAATAAACTAAGTTCTCATAAGTACTTTTTTGTAGTTATCACTCCATTTATCTAACATAGGACATCCCACAAAACACAAAAATATGTTAAAACTGACTCTCATCATTCATTACCAGTATAGTGCTCTCATTCAAACTCATTCTTACCATACCACACAACTCAAACAGACAATATAAAAAGCTTTCAACCCTGTGGAGGGTCCCAAAATAGTTGCAGAGGGGCCAATGAAGATGTTTCCCAAATCGCCCAGTTCAATGGGTTATGATCCCAGGGACCACTTCTCAAAAAAGCGCATTTGTTTTTTGAGAATTGGTCCCTGGGAGCATAACCCACTTATGAAAATTTAGTTTATTACATGTGTCATAATTGTATGTACCTGTAACAAATTTTAGAGATATATGTCTATACATATAAAAAATATATAAAAATAACTTGCATAATAAAATGTTTTGTAACTTAGAAAAAGTCTGTGGTTCAATTTCAATGTAAGGAGATATGTCTAGACAGTTGAATTCTATGTGGGTGTTGTGATAACATAGAACCTTAATGGTCGTTTGCGAAATTGTATAGGTCGGCATAGAGGTTTCTACCTTTCTTGAGCTAAAGGTTTTAAGTCAAAGTTTAGCCCAGGGGTGGATCTATTACATGGGTTTCATTTTGTGCTGTCTAAGGTATCTAGCTCCCCATATTTGTTGTTTAGCCTGTCTCATGTTTGGATCCCATTGTGTTTGGTTTAATTATTGATGTAGTCCCTAGTGTCTAGGACACTAATGGAACCCTGCAAGTTAACCTTGGATGTTAAATTAGTCTTACAAAAGTTTCCTTTGTTTCAATATTTTTAGTTTTTCAATTTCTTTTGTACTACAGCAAACTATATTACCCTCATTTTTACCCACCTTATTATGACCTAAGTCAAACTCATGGCTGGCATCCACATTCTCAATATTAATCCTTAGTTCATTCTCCATTGTCCTCACCATCCCAAGCAACTCTGAATCCTGAGTATTAGCTGTGTTAACTGGAGTCGTCTATTGCCCGTTTACTACATTCTTTGTGTTTCGAACTTTTTCTGGATGTAGAAATTGCTCTTTCAAAGTTGTTACTAAGGTCAAATACTCTGAGATCCAGCTATCTCCTACAGGTGTGAGTGCCCTAGGGGAAGAGATGGGGAAATTCTGGATCATACCCTGTCAAGATCAGCAAGAATAATTTTCAGCCTCCCAAATTATGCCTCTCCCGCACAAATTAGGCTGGAGTTCGGTCTACAGTCCCCAAAAATATCTCGAAATGGTGCCTACGTGAAATGCTGGCATAGGATCAGAAGGTCCGAACAAAGTTCTCTAAATTTCCATTTATGGAAAGAAATAAATACAGGCAAGGTCTGCATAGCAAGGGACTATCTGACAGCATCTATAAACTGCCTAGGTCTGAAGGAGCTTTGGGCAACTTCGGGAACGCAAAACAGCTTTAAGCTGTTAATAAATAAGACAGTGAAAAGGCTATCAATAGTAGAGGACAAAGAAATGCTCAGGGAAAGGGCCCATGGATGGTGCGTGCTGCAGATCTACACAAGACCCTTCCAGCAAGAATATCTAGGTGCTGGTTTCAACAGGAAAACAAAAGAGAAACATCTACAGTCCCGAATGGGTATCCTTCCTGTCCTGCCGCACCTTCCACCATGGAAGCAATTATCGGAATCAACTAAGTGCCATCTTTGCAGGAAAGCAGAAGAGAGCATCACGCAGCTATTATGCACCTATAGAGAATTTTATCCTGAATGACGACGGCTTTTGAAACTATCTTTAACACCAGACGGATAAGATCCTGTAGACAAGCAGTGAAAGCATGCCTTGGAGGAGGAGATCTACAGTTGGCGTGCCGGTTCGTACAATCCATGGGGATGGCAGAGGAAAAAATGAAGAGATCCGGTGCACAATAAGCAGTTTTTGAATGCTGGCTCGCCACTTCCCAGAACTGGCACTCTTCATTAGTAAATGCACAATGGAAAAGTCATCCTTTTAATATATCAAAAAACTATTTGTTGTTAAGTACTGGGCACCAGGCACTTTATGGATCTGCAGTATCTTCGTCATAAAATCCAATGATGAGGCTGCCACATGATGTCAAAATCTTTTTATAAAAAAGCTTGTTATTTTAAAATAGATGCAATCCAAAGGCACCTTTTTATTTACGCACAAATGCCTGCGGGATGTTTTTCAAAACTGTCATGAGGGGAAATGAAGGACTGCTCAATGCATATCGGATTAACTGATATTCCGTAGGACTACGGCATAAACCAGTAGAATGGAATACGCTGAGTAAGTATCAGAAACTGTACCATAGCTCTTTTTATTGTTGGACACTATACATGATGTAACGGGTTTTACTTTGACCATTTTTGTTAAGGTTTTAGTTAACTTATACAATAAAAATTACTTACTTACTTAAAAACTCTGAGATCAACTACATTGTATATCGTCAGAGGATACTGATGAACATAACTGAGTTAAACAGGCAAGGCAGTGCTCAATTTGAGCTGATGGTGGCAGAACAAGAGAGAAAAGGCAAAAAAGGCAGAAGAGAAAAATGGAAAAACTTTGACACAAAAAGAGAAAGCAAACATGAAAAATAACCTGAAAGATTGAAATACAGGGGCAGAGAGTATATAAGATACCATCCGGGCTTGGGAACCCCCCAGGACCCAGACAGAGGTGAGAGCCTTCTTAGGACTCACCAGGTACTATCTCCATTTTGTCAAGGGGTATGGCACCATTGTTGCTCCCTTGACAGAACTAACTTCCAAGAAGTTACCCAAGAGAGTGATTTGGACCAGTGCCTGTCAAGAAGCTTGTGATGCCCTGAAGGAGGCCATGTGTACTCAAGGCGCCTGACTTCTCCAAGGAATTCATAGTGCAGACAGAGCATGGAGTGGGAGCAGTGCTCTCACAAATAAATGATGAGGACTTGGACCAACCCGTAGCTTTCCTTAGCAGGAGGCTACTTCCCAGGGAACAGAGGTGGAGTGCTATTGAGAGGGAAGCTTTTGCTGTGGTCTGGGCTCTGAAGAAGCTGAGACCCTACTTGTTTGGGACTCACTTCTGGGTTCAGACAGACCACCGGCCCCTTAGATGGTTGATGCAGATGAGGGGTGAGAATCCTAAGCTGTTGAGCTGGTCCATTTCACTACAGGGGATGGACTTCACGGTGGAACACCGTCCCGGTACAGACCACGCCAACGCTGACTGTCTGTCCAGGTTTTTCCGCCTTAGTGATGAGAACTCCCAAGAGGGTGGGTAGTTCTCCCCACATTTCAGCTGGAGGTGACACGTGTTAGACCTGACATCTTTTGGCGTGGTTACGCCAGACGTTTTGCCTCTACCTCCTGTATTTTTGATGCTATGCTGGATGTCGTTTTTACTGGTATAGATGCTTTTGGCACTTTGCCACTGCTAATCAGTGTCAAAGTGCAAGTGCTCCCTGGGGAAATTGTGATGTAATTGGCTATACATGTTTGGCATATTTGTTCTACCTGCAAGGCCCTAGTAAAGTGCAATGAGAGTGCCAGGGCTGGTAGTACAAATGCTACTAGTGGGCTGCAGCACTGATTGTGCCACCCACAGGAGTAGCGCTAAAGTGATGTCTTAGGCCTGCTTGCAGTGCCTATGTGCAGTCCAGGACTGCCATGTCGACCTGCCAGTGCAACCACTGACCAGGCCTTATCCTTCCCTTTCTGTACATGTAAGGCATCCCTATGGTGGCCCTAGGTACCCCCCTGGGCTGGGTGCAGTGTATCTGAAAGGTAGGGCATGTACTGAGGTGTGTAACATGCCCTGGTAGTGAATTACAGCCATTGTCGTTTTTCACTCCTGAGAGGCTATCTTGCCCATAGGACAGAATGGGGGAGGCTGTTTACATGCCTATCTTCCCCTTAAGGAGAGATAGAAAATCCAAGTTTGGTATCTTTGTGTTCAGAATTTAATTATACATCTTGTTAGAAAGATGGTTTTTAAATTCACTGTGTGAGAATAGCACTTTTTAGAAAGTAGCTATTCTCCTGTTTAACCTTCCTGTGTGCCTGTGTGCAGATTGGCTGACTGGTGTCATGTGATGGGCTAGGTGGCTCCAGGAGTCTGGATGAGTCCGCAGCAGGGTGAATAGGGAGATCTGCTCTAGATGGGTGGGAGGAGTAGCCCCTGGGTTTTGAATAGGGCTGCCTCTGCCAGCACAATGCCGGCTCCACCCCCTGCTGGCCAGGCTGAGGACTCTGCCTCTGCCAGCACAAAGAAGGCTCCACCTCCTGCTGGGCGTCCAACGACCCTGCCCCTCACTCTGAAAGGAACCAGGTGCTCTAGGGCAGAGCACACCTAGGAACCGGTTTGAGCAGGGGAACCCCCCCACTGAAACAAAGAGAGACAAAGACTTGGACGGGTATAAGAAGAGGACCCCAGACACCTAAACTTTAGATCACTGTGGAACTAAGAAGGAACCTCTGCCAAGGAGAAAGCTGGAAGGAACTGAAGAGGAGAAGACTGCCTGCTTGCTGTTTTGCGTTGCTGCCAAGGAGAGGGGAAGTACTCTGCTGTGTCCCCTTCTTTAAATTCTGATCTCCAGGGGCCTGAGGAGAGCTGGCTCCCTGTTAAGAAGTCCCAGGAACAAAAGGACTTCACCACCAGCTCCCCTGGAACTCTTCTGAGGCAGTACTTGCCTAGTATTGGGGCCTCAGGAGGTTGTTTTGCTGTGTTTGGGAGCTGGAAAGCAGAAGCGTGAACAAGAGCAACTGATACCCATCGCATCATCCGTTTGAGGGTCGCATCATCCGGTTGCGAGTCGCAAGATCGAGAGTGCGAGAAGAATTTCATTGCGCCGTCATCGCAGCACCCGGAGTCCCCGCATCGCCAAGTGCATCGAGCATCGTCTCGGTGTGTGAAGAGCCCTGACACTGCGAAGGTCGTCGCAGAACCAGTTTGCGGGCCGCACCACTGCCGGTGCGTGAAAGTATCCAGTCGCTGCGTGCGTCAACTCAGAGTCCCGTCCCGTGGCACATCTAGGGTTGCGGCGCCAGAAGTCAACACCGCGCCGTGCATTGCGCCCCATCGAAGAGCGTCACACCGTACCTGTGCGTGAAGCTTCCACCTAAGAAACCTACGCAACGAAAGCCAAAGTCAGCGCATCCTCCCCCTACAGATCGGAGCCGGCGCATCCACCTCTGCTGCGTGAAACAGGGCAGCTGCAAAACATCCCCAAGGTCTCAGGAGTATCTCATCGCCTTTGCCATCTTCATTATTATAGCTTTTGGGAACCTTAGCGCAACTACAGGTACTGTTGGGCACAAGAGTGTCGCATTTTGTGCATTGAGAGTCGCATTGTGCAGGACACTGATTTTTACATCCTGGAGTACTTTCTACAAACTCTTGAACTATCTTTAAAGTAATCTTTTTAATTGTATGTTGGTTTTTCTGTAGTATTTGGTCTTGTGAAGTTTTTAGTAAAGATGCCTTATTTTTCTAAAACTGGTGTAGAGTAAATCTGTGGTGTTTTCACTGTGTTACTGTGAGTGTTGGTACAAATACTTTACACATTGCCTTTGATAGCCTAGACTGCTCAGGCCAAGCTACCTAGAGGGTGAACAGGGGTTATCTTAACAGTGTATCCCCCTTTCCCTGACTATAAGCAAGGGTCCCTACTTGGACAGTGGTACATACCCTGCCAACTAGAGACCTCCAGATCTAACATTGGTGGTCAGCGGTGAGGATTGAAGTTGTATTTGTACTTGACCCACAGTAATTGGTGTACGTCACTAGGAGAGCAGACCATTACACAGCCACATACTGCGATTTGTTGATTTTTGGTTCTATTTTTGAGGTCACTCTTGAATTATCATGGCTCCAAGTGAGAAAGCAGCCAGTGTAGAAGGAGAGCTAGAGAACTTGTATTCATGCAAGGTGGAGGAGCTCAAGCGGTTCTGCAAGGATTTTGGTTGTCCCATAAAAAGCAACTTCAGAAAGGAAGAGTTGCAGAAGGTTCTGAAAAGCTGGTGGGAGGCTAAAGAGGCTGAGGGAGCAGATGATAATAATGAAGGGAATGGGTTTGGGGCAAATGATTTGCCAGTGGGCAACCCCACCAGCGGAGCGTGGAGCCACCATTCCAGCAGGGGTCTCTCCCCAGCAGAGGTGTTACAAGAGAATCAAAGAATCAGAGAACATGAGCTGGAAGTAATGAAAATGGAAATGGCAAAGGAGGAGAAGAAGAATGCCCTTGCTTTTGAGGAAAGAAAATTGCTTTTGGCTCATGAGTTGAGCATGAAGGAGCTGGAGATCAAAGCCAGAGAGGTGGAGACCGGCTCAAATGGTGGCAGCAAACAGCCAGTGAAAGGGGGTAAGGTATATATCCCCAAGAATTTGATTCAGAGTTACAGAGTGAGTGATGATATCTATGGGTGGTTTTCTGCCTATGAGATTTCTTGTAAGATGCATAGAGTGCCTGAAGAAGATTGGGGTGCAGGTCTGTGGAAGTATTTTGAAACCTCAGGGAGGAGTGCTCTAGAGCCCTTGGAAGCAGCCGGTAACCTGACCTATCCCCATATGAAGGAGGCCTTATGCCTCAGGTTTGGGTTAACCCCAGAACAGTACAGGGTACAGTTCAGGAACTCCAGGAGGGAGGGGTCCCAGACTTGGGTAGAATGTGTAAATCTGTTCTCACGTGCACTGGAAGGTTGGATACAGGGCAGCAAGGTGAATGATTATAAGGGGTTGTTTAATTTGATCATTTGGGAGCATTTGAGTAGTATATGTGTTCCAGAGCTGCGCCAGCATCTTTTAGACCGCAAGCTTACTGATCCCCTTGAGCTTGCACAGGAGGCGGACCGCTGGGTCAGTACCAGGGTCCATAGGGGTTTTGTGGGTACCACAGCCAAAGGTGGGCAGGGTCCCCAGCAGAAGAGTGGGGGGGACAAGGGTAACCAAAAGGAGTTCTCCCAAGGGCCCCAAAACAGTTCCCAGGGTAACCAGTCCCAGCCCCCCAAGTCAAAACCCAAACCAACCTGGCCCCCTAAGGGCAGGTCGGATAACAGGGGTCCCATTAAGTGTTATCACTGTCAGGAATTGGGTCACAAATCTCCTGTGTGTCCCAAGAAATCCCAGGCACCCTCTGGTGCTCCAACACCGGGTATAGGTAGTGTAGCTTTTGGTGGGGATTCAATTCCTAGTGATTTGGAGGGATTAGCAGTTATGTCCCTTGTCTCTTTAGGAGACACAGAGATGGTCCGGGAAACCCCTGTCCCTGATAACACTAAGAAGTACAGGCAGTGGGTGACCATCAATGGGAAGAGGGTGGAGGCTCTCAGGGACACCGAGCCAGTGTGACTTCGGTCAGGTGTTAGTGGGTCCCTGAAGAGCTGATCATTCCCGATGTACTTTACCCTGTATTGTCAGCTGACAACTCCGTGCGCCTTTGCAAGGTGGCACATGTTCCCTTTGAGTGGGGGGGGGGGGGTCTCAGGGCCTCTCAGAGTTGTTGTGAGTCAATCCATGCCAGTAGACTGTCTGCTAGGTAATGACCTGGAGAGTTCCCCAAAGAAGGAGGTGGAACGCCAGGCTCATTTGGAGATGTTGGGTTTGCCTGAGTGGGTCTGTGTGACCACTCGGTCCATGGCGGCCAGACAGGGTTATGAAGCAGACCTGGAGCCTGAAACAGTGGCCCGGGACCCTGCCAGAAAAAGGAAGGGCAAGGGGCGTGGTGCGACCACCCCTGCTGTTCCCACTATCCAGGAAGGAGCAGACCCTGAGGGGGATGCCCTGGAGCCTGCAGGGGAACAGGTAGCTGAGCTGGGAGACATACCTGAGCTGACCCATTGGCAGCAAGAGGGTGGTCCCTCCAGAGAGGAGTTCTGCCGAGCGCAGAAGACATGCCCTACTCTTGAAGGTCTGCGGCACCAGGCTGCAGACCAGGCAGCAGGTGCTGATCAAAAGAACTTCTTTCTCTACTGGGAGAATGACTTGTTGTACAGTGAGCCTAGGATTGCTGAGCCCAGTGGATCACGTACCCTGGTGGTACCCGCAGGGTTCAGAGACTTCCTACTGGGTCTGGCTCACGACGTGCCTCTTGCAGGACATCTCGGGCAGGACAAGACCCGACAAAGGCTTGCCACCCACTTTTACTGGCCCGGGATGAAGACGGACGTCGGTTTCTTTTGTAGATCATGCCAGACTTGCCAGGCAAGTGGCAAGGCTGGAGGGAAGTGCAAAGGCCCTCTCCAGCCTTTCCTGTAGTGAGCACCCCTTTCGAGCGGGTGGCGATAGATATTGTGGGGCCGCTGGGCCCCAGGACAGCCTTGGGAAACAGGTTCATCCTGGTCCTGGTGGATCATGCCACCCGGAGGCTATCCCTCTCAGGACAACCACAGCCCCGGTGGTGGGCCGTGCATTGATGGGGATCTTTTCCCGTGTGGGTTTCCCCAGAGAGGTGGTATCTGACCGGGGTACCAACTTCATCTCCAGGTATATGAAGTCTCTGTGGGAGGAGAGTTGGGTAACTTAAAAGTTCACCACTCCTTACCACCCTCAAGGAAATGGGTTGGTTGAAAGGTTCAACTGGACCCTGAAGGGCATGATCATGGGGCTGACAGAGCCCATGAGATGGAAGTGGGACGTCTTTTTGCCATGCCTATTATTTGCCTACAGGGAGGTATCACAAAAGTCTCTAGGGTTCAGTCCCTTTGAGCTTTTGTACGGGCACCCTGTTAGAGGACCTCTCAGTCTGGTGAAGGAGGGTTGGGAGAAATCCCCTGGGAGAACCCCCCAGGATGTGTTCAGCTCTGTGCTGGCCATCCGCAACCAGACACAGCGCTTCAGGACACTCGCTCAGGCGAACCTGGAAGCCAGCCAGGATGAGATGAAGAGATGCTATGACCAGCATACCACTCTGGTGGAGTTTCAACCTGGGCAAATGGTGTGGGTGATGGCACCAGTGGAGCCTTGCGCGCTCCAAGACAAGTGGACTGGGCCATATGAGGTGGTGGAGCGCAAGAGTGAAGTGACCTACCTGGTCAACTTGCGGTCTCTCAGGAACCCCATGAGGGTCCTACATGTGAACCGCCTCAAACCCCACTTTGAGAGGTCTGAAGTAACAATGCTACTTGCTACAGATGCAGGGATGGAGGAGGATAGCGATCATCTTCCTGACCTCCTGGAAGCTAAGGAGCAAGATGGGTCAGTGGATGGAGTGGTCCTCTCGCCCACCCTGACCCCAGAACAGCAGAGGGACTGTCGCCATGTGTTGGGTCAGTTTGCATCTCTGTTCTCCTTGACCCCCGGTATCACCAACTGGTGTGTCCATGATGTGGACATGGGAGAAAGCATGCCTGTAAAGCAAAAGTTTTACCGGGTGGCTGACAAGGTCATGGCCAGCATCAAGAAGGAGGTTTCTAAGATGTTGGAACTAGGGGTGATTGAGCCCTCCAGCAGCCCCTGGGCTAGCCCAGTGGTACTTGTACCAAAAGCTGCTGCGCCAGGTGCCACTCCAGAACTTAGGTTTTGTGTGGACTACCGTGGGCTCAATGCGGTCACGAAGACTGACGCACACCCCATCCCCAGAGCTGATGAGCTTGTGGATCGGTTGGGAGCTGCCAACGACCTCAGTATGTTTGATTTAACTTCTGGGTACTGGCAGATTGCCTTAACTGATGGGGCCAAAGAGAGGTCTGCGTTTTCAACGCCAGAGGGGCACTTCCAGTTCCGTGTCATGCCCTTTGGGTTGAAGAACGCCCCTGCCACATTCCAGAGACTGGTCAACCAGGTACTGTCCGGGCTGGAGCAAGTCAGCGCAGCATATCTGGATGACATTGCTGTGTTCAGCTCCACTTGGGAAGAACACTTGCAACACCTCTGCGCAGTGTTGAAGGCTCTGCACAGTGCAGGCCTCACTATCAAGGCCAGTAAGTGCCAGATAGGGCAGGGTTCAGTGGTGTATTTGGGACACCAGGTAGGAAGCGGCCAGGTGACGCCCCTACAAGCCAAGATAGATACCATCCAGGCTTGGGAACCCCCCAGGACCCAGACAGAGGTGAGAGCCTTCTTAGGACTCACCGGGTACTATCGCCGTTTTGTCAAGGGGTATGGCACCATTGTTGCTCCCTTGACAGAACTAACTTCCAAGAAGTTACCCAAGAGAGTGATTTGGACCAGTGCCTGTCAAGAAGCTTTTGATGCTCTGAAGGAGGCCATGTGTACAGCACCTGTACTCAAGGCGCCTGACATCTCCAAGGAATTCATAGTGCAGACAGACGCTTCTGAGCATGGAGTGGGAGCAGTGCTCTCACAACTAAATGATGAGGACTTGGACCAACCCGTAGCTTTCCTTAGCAGGAGGCTACTTCCCAGGGAACAGAGGTGGAGTGCTATTGAGAGGGAAGCTTTTGCTGTGGTCTGGGCTCTGAAGAAGCTGAGACCCTACTTGTTTGGGACTCACGTCCAGGTTCAGACAGACCACCGGCCCCTTAGATGGTTGATGCAGATGAGGGGTGAGAATCCTAAGCTGTTGAGGTGGTCCATTTCACTACAAGGGATGGACTTCACGGTGGAACACCGTCCCGGTACAGACCACGCCAACGCTGACGGTCTGTCCAGGTTTTTCCGCCTTAGTGATGAGAACTCCCAAGAGGGTGGGTAGTTCTCCCCACATTTCAGCTGGAGGGGACACGTGTGAGACCTGGCATCTTTTGGCGTGGTTACCCCTGACTTTTTGCCTCTACCTCCTGTATTTTTGATGCTATGCTGGATGTCGTTTTTACTGGTATAGATGCTTTTGGCACTTTGCCACTGCTAATCAGTGTCAAAGTGCAAGTGCTCCCTGGGGAAATTGTGATGTAATTGGCTATACATGTTTGGCATATTTGTTCTACCTGCAAGGCCCTAGTAAAGTGCACTGAGAGTGCCAGGGCTGGTAGTACAAATGCTACTAGTGGGCTGCAGCACTGTTTGTGCCACCCACAGGAGTAGCGCTAAAATGATGTCTTAGGCCTGCTTGCAGTGCCTATGTGCAGTCCAGGACTGCCATGTCGACCTGGCCAGTGTAACCACTGACCAGGCCTTATGATTCCCTTTCTGTACATGTAAGGCATCCCTATGGTGGCCCTAGGCACCCCCGTGGGCTGGGTGCAGTGTATCTGAAAGGTAGGGCATGTACTGAGGTGTGTGACATGCCCTGGTAGTGAATTACAGCCATTGTCGTTTTTCACTGCTGAGAGGCTATCTTGCCCATAGGACAGAATGGGGGAGGCTGTTTACATGCCTATCTTCCCCTAAAGGCAAGATAGAAAATCCAAGTTTGGTATCTTTGTGTTCAGAATTTAATTATACATCTTTTTAGAAAGATGGTTTTTAAATTCACTGTGTGAGAACAGCACTTTTTAGAAAGTAGCTATTCTCCTGTTTAACCTTCCTGTGTGCCTGTGTGCAGATTGGCTGACTGGTGTCATGTGATGGGCTAGGTGGCTCCAGGAGTCTGGATGAGTCAGCAGCAGGGTGAATAGGGAGATCTGCTCTAGATGGGTGGGAGGAGTAGCCCCTGGGTTTGGAATAGGGCTGCCTCTGCCAGCACAATGCCGGCTCCACCCCCTGCTGGCCAGGCTGAGGACTCTTCCTCTGCCAGCACAAAGAAGGCTCCACCTCCTGCTGGGCGTCCAACGACCCTGCCCCTCACTCTGAAAGGAACCAGGTGCTCCAGGGCAGAGCACACCCAGGAACTGGTTTGAGCAGGGGAATCCCCCCACTGAAACAAAGAGAGACAAAGACTTGGAGGGGTATAAGAAGAGGGCCCCAGACACCTAAACTTTAGATCACTGTGGAACTAAGAAGGAACCTCTGCCAAGGAGAAAGCTGGAAGGAACTGAAGAGGTAAAGACTGCCTGCTTGCTGTTTTGCTTTGCTGCCAAGGAGAGGGGAAGGACTCTGCTGTGTCCCCTTCTTTACATTCTGATCTCCAAGGGCCTGAGAAGAGCTGGCTCCCTGTTAAGAAGTCCCAAGAACAAAATGACTTTACTACCAGCTCCCCTGGAACTCTGCTGAGGGAGTTCTGACCTGCCTTGGAGTGCTTAGCTAGTCTTGGGGCCTCAGGAGGTTGTTTTGCTGTGTTTGGGAGCTGGAAAGCAGAAGCGTGAACAAGAGTAACTGGTACCCATCGCATCATCCGTTTGAGGGTCGCATCATCCGGTTGCAAGTCGCAAGATCGAGAGTGCGAGAAGAATTTCATTGCGGCGTCATCGCAGCACCCGGAGTCCCCGCATCGCCGAGTGCGTCGAGCATCGTCCCGGTGTGTGAAGATTCCTGACACTGCGAAGGTCATCGCAGAACCAGTTTGCTGGCCGCACCACTGCCAAGGAGAGGGGAAGGACTCTGCTGTGTCCCCTTCTTTAAATTCTGATCTCCAAGGGCCTGAGGAGAGCTGGCTCCCAGTGAAGAAGTCCCAGGAACAAAAGGACTTCACTACCAGCTCCCCTGGAACTCTGCTGAGGGAGTTCTGACCTGCCTTGGAGTGCTTGCCTAGTTTTGGGGCCTCAGGAGGTTGTTTTGCTGTGTTTGGGAGCTGGAAAATAGAAGCGTGAACAAGAGTAACTGGTACCCATCGCATCATCCATTTGAGGGTCGCATCATCCGGTTGCGAGTCTCAAGATCGAGAGTGCGAGAAGAATTTAATTGCGGCGTCATCGCAGCACCCGGAGTCCCCGCATCGCCGAGTGCATCGAGCGAAGGTCGTCGCAGAACCAGTTTGCTGGCCGCACCACTACCGGTGCGTGAAAGTATCCAGTCGCTGCGTGCGTTGACGCAGAGTCCCGTCCCATGGCGCATCGAGGGTTGCAGCGCCAGAAGTCAACACCGCGCCACGCATCGCGCCCCATCGAAGAGCATCGCACCGTACCTGTGCATGAAGCTTTCCCCTAAGAAACCTACGCAACAAAAGCCAAATTCATGGCATCCTCCCCCTACAGATCGGAGCCGGCGCATCCACCTCTGCTGCGTGAAGCAGGCCTGCTGCAAAGCCTCCCCAAGGTCTCAGGAGTATCGCATCGCCTTTGCCATCTTCATTGTTATAGCTTTTGGGAACCTTAGCGCAACTACAGGTACTGTTGGGCACGAGAGTGTCGCATTTTGTGCATTGAGAGTCGCATTGTGCAGGACACTGATTTTTACATCCTGGAGTACTTTCTACAAACTCTTGAACCATCTTTCAAGTAACCTTTTTAATTTTATGTTGGTTTTTCTGTAGTATTTGGTCTTGTGAAGTTTTTAGTAAAGATACCTTATTTTTCTAAAACTGGTGTAGAGTAAATCTGTGGTGTTTTCACTGTGTTACTGTGTGTGTTGGTACAAATACTTTACACATTGCCTTTGATAGCCTAGACTGCTCAGGTCAAGCTACCTAGAGTGTGAGCAGGGGTTATCTTAACAGTGTATCCCCCTTTCCCTGACTAGAAGCAAGGGTCCCTATTTGGACAGTGGTACATACCCTGCCAATTAGAGACCCCCAGATCTAACAATGACCTTACAGTGCACCAGAATACCAAGCCACTTAAACGATTATAATTAGGCATTTTAACACGTGTGGGTTATAGGTCCAATTGGACTCTGCATATAAAATGTCAAAGTGCAGTGTGAACTCCCTTTCAATGCATATTGTTGTGCAAATTAGGACACTGTAGGCATGGCGCAAAGCAATTTCTGTATTGATGTAGTAACAAGGAAGACAAAGTTGACTGAATAACACATTTTAGTACTTCACCCTGGTCATTTATTACCCCCTAGATCCTCTGGGGCCTAATCTGGAAGGCAGGGTCATCTCATGACTATTTGCGGGCAGGGGGCATCTCGCTGAGGTAGGACTAGGGCCGGCTTTACTGCTGATCGCTGAGAGCTTTTGTTGGGGCCCTTCAATGGTTCTCTCACTATCACCATCCAACAGTGGCACTCATCTTGCTATAGCCCCTCTCTTACATGCATTTAATTTATTTTATAGGGCCTCTCATACCACTGTAGGGTGTCGGAGCACTTTACATCACACACACATACAAAGACAATGGATCATATATGTGTAAATCAGTGTATAGAACATGTTACATAAGACAAAGGGGGACTATAAGGTGCAGGACTCACATCAGCCATACTGGTAGTCAGTATATTTTAAGAGTGTTTGATCTGGAGAAGCACAAACTCCGGATTTAAAATGTAACACAGTGGTTAGTGTGGCTTTACAAACAAACAAAGCCTTTTTAGCAACATTAGGATAATGAAAGTCTGGGAAAAACATAAGCACCTTCAGGCACCAGCACTTTCTCTGGACTCTGTCTACCAGGAGGCATAGCTCCCAGGAGGGAGGCGGCAACAACCAGCAACGCGCATAAAAGCGCCAGCAAAACCTCACGGCGCGGGACGCGCACAAAGCACCTTCAGGCACCAGCACTTTCTCTGGACTCTGTCTACCAGGAGGCATAGCTCCCAGGAGGGAGGCGGCAACAACCAGCAACTCGCATAAAAGTGCCAGCAAAACCTCGCGGTGCGGGACGCGCGCGGGACGTGCCCGGGCAAAGCCCGGGCCAAGCGCGGGCCCGTCCTTGCCCGTCATCGCCAGTCGGAGCCAGGGCAGGGCCTGCCCTCTAACTTGTGGGTTCCCGGACACCTGTGTTCACACTTGGACTGATGATTAAGGTACTGTGACCATTTGCGTTGCTTCGCATTGAGGAAGCGTACTCCACTTTTCTGCACCCCATTTCGGATTGTTGACACTTCTTCGGCCAAGGTGGGACTATTGGCCATCTAGTACAACTAGCATTTCTGGTGCTAACGCCTCTGGACATTCCGCTCCCTGGGCGCTTGCGTGCATATTTGTTTTCTTAAAACTGCCTCTAATTACTAATGACTCTTTAAGTAAATTAAGCCAATTGTAAGAGCACCCAGGGGTATATTTGTGGTGCTTCAGTTTCGTTCATATCTGGAGTGTGTCAATACTTATATCAAGGGCATAAAATCTGTTAATCGCGCTTGTAGTCCTGTTTGAGTGTTAAATCTGTCTATTCCCGAGAGATCACAGGCACCCTAAACGTTTTCAATGGGGAAAAGAAAACAGACAGCAAATCATTCGCCTAAAGTACCAAGCAAACACAGGAAGGTCAATATGACCCTATTAAATTACTTAACAGGGGCTGTCGGGGATATAGAAAGACAGATCAACTCAGTGGAAGAGACATTAAATATCGACACTGCAGATCCCCCATCACTTCAATCAAAGAAAACGGAGAGTAACATATCAAGGTACAAAGGGGTGGGAAAGAGGGATCTCCCGGGTACCTCTAATTATGCCCAACAGCTCAATGGGTGTATTCTGGAGAACAACGATGCTTTCCTTGCAGGAATAGCAGCCTGTGATCCCCTCTCTTTACCAAACAAAGAAGGTACCATACCAACTCTAAAGCTAGCAATCAATACCCCTGATGAGGAAGTGGTTGTATTCCATCCAACCGCCACCCCTAGACAAATTAAGATTCACCCAAAAAAGTGCCAGGGGAAATCGAAAAACACAAAACATAATGTACAACAGAATATGAGCACCCCAAAGGGGAAAAAACCATGTAGTGACTCATTATGCGAATCAGCTAAATTATACAAAATCATTAAAGAACTAAAGGAGTTTGTCACGCAATCAATGAATACTTTCTCTACTAGGCTAGAAAACATGGAAAAAGGTATGGAAAAAATGCTAGCGGCCCAGATTAACGACGCTCAAGGGATAGGCGTGGTGACTCATAGGCCAGTGGGCGGTAGCGAACAAACAGAGAGGGCGGTCTTAACCGGAGCAGCCCTGTAGCCCGATAGGGGCGCTTTAGCTACCAAGGGGTATGACGGTCGCCCGGACTCGCTTAAACATGGGCCCATGGCTACTACTAGTTGTCTCCCAGTAGACGTTAAGCCTTCTAGGTATAATGAGATGGGTATTGCAGGCTATAAATTCTTTGATAAATGTAAAGGGGCAGAAGACATTAACAAGACGGCGGACAATAGAGCCCAAATACTAAACCTCCCTCCGGCTGCTATCCCATATACAATCATCTTAGTCAATGTACCTAAACTGGATTCAGCAACAACTGAAACCTGGCAAGCCCTAAGAAATAAAACCGTAAACTGGTTAGGAAATAGGACTGGCCTAGCAAATGCACTTTTTAGGGAATTTAAGATGGTGAGGAGAGTTGACTGGGTTGGAACTAGCAGTAAACTTTATAATGGAGACTGCATAGTGTTATCGCTAGGTTCACCAGCTCTTGTTAGTGAAATTCTGTCAAGAATTTACCATTTGAACCTTTCCAACACCAGTATCCAAGTCCGTCAGCTGGACTCTTTTTACCGCCTGCCATCTAAATATCCAGCGGAAAACC
Source organism: Triturus cristatus (assembly GCF_964204655.1). NCBI lineage: Eukaryota > Metazoa > Chordata > Amphibia > Caudata > Salamandridae > Triturus > Triturus cristatus. The sequence continues at coordinate 722,977,751 of NC_140588.1, forward strand.
AAGGTTAATACCGGGGGAATAAGGAGGGTTCCCATTATAATTTAGTAGTGTCAAATAGATTTGGCCCTTTATCTGCTTTAGACGAGAACGAATGACCATTATTTAACAGCTCACAACCCCAGAGGGCATCCCCCCCTCCCACTAGCATAATGCGGGGCGCATCAATTTTGCAGAACCAAATCGTGGTAGATCAAGTGGACGAGGAAGATAGTACCGAATCTAGGAAAAACATTACTTTGGGGATCACTGCGGATCCAATAGACCACCAGGCAGGGATCTGTAGCGTCTGTTTTTGGAATGTGGCAGGCCTAAGGCAAAAAGTGAACGACCCTGCCTGGTTGGACTTTGTTAGTAATTTTGATGTTTTATGTTTACAAGAGACTTGGGTTATCGACAGCGTCCACATAAATGGTTACAAAACATATCACACACCTGCTATTAGATCAACTTTCGGAAGACCAAAAGGGGGATTATGTGTATATGTAACGAACATGTTGGGGGCATGTAATCTAGAGATGGTGCATGCAGAAACTTTCTACCAAATTGTCTTACTACATATGGGTTTGTCTACTATCCTGGTTTTAATCAACTTATATAATAATGCAGAAAGGGATCAATTGGGTTCTGTATTAGAAAAGCTTAGCAGGAATATTAACAACCTAAAATTAAGAGGTGATATAACCTTAATCCCCATTTGGGGCGGTTATTTTAATACTAGCTTGTGCCCATTTGCGGATTTTGGAAAATGTGGACTAACCCTGAATAGGGATGATCCTCTGGCCCATTTCCACCATACAACAAAAGGCGAGCTCCTAAATGAGCTCATGTTTAAAAACGATTTTGGCTTTGCTAATTGCTGATGCACGCCCAAGGTGGATTTCGGCTATACCTTCATAGGCAGAGGTGCCAAATCAACTATTGATGTTATCCTCATCCCAAATCATCTTGCTAGTTATGTGAAAGGTTACAAAATCCATCATAACATAATGAGCGACCATCTGGCAATTAGTGTGAACATAGCTGCCTCTAATTGTGTACCTCGGAAATCATGTATTAGATCTGCATGGGTGCAGAATATACAGTTGGGTAGGAAAAACGGCTATGCAATTCGATGGGCTATCCGGGATACCACTGAGCTAAATAATGAAATATTCTCCAAGGCAATAGATCCCATTTCAACATGTCTAAGCGATGAACCATCGCATGACGATGTATTAAAAGCTTTTGACTGTATCACTGAGGTAGTGAAAAGCACGCTGTCCAGGGAAGGTAAAGTCACAGGTAATCCCAGGAAGGGATGGTTCGACCAAAATTGCACCAGATGCTACTCAAACTTGAAGAGAGCTTTGCACAGCTCTAAAAGACATAGTAGCGACATAAGGGCTTGTAGAAAATTGTACAATGCCGCAAGAAAATCTAGGGTGACTGAGCAGAAAGATAATGTATGGAAAAATCTTTGCGAGGCAGCTGAGAGCAAAGACAGCTCGAAATTTTGGTCGGCTGTGAATGCCCCATTTTTAAATAATAACCTGGATGCACCTTCAATCGAAGTGGCAATCGATGAGAGAACCTGGATAGACTTTTTTACTAATGTGTACTCATCACAGGGTGATGTGGAGATCAATGATGAGGAACAAGATATCGCTAGTGGATAACAGAAATTTAGGCCAATCCATCTTCATATTTCACTCCAAGATGTGAATGTGGCAGTGAAGGCTAGTAGTGGAGGTAAGGCAGCTGGCCCAGATGGGATACCTATAGACCTCTATAAGTCAAACCTGGAGGTCTGGGGCCCCATCTTGACAAGGGTCCTACAAGCCTGTTGTGAAAAGGGTTTTATAGACACCTGGTCAGAATCGATTATAGTGCCCATTTTTAAAAAGGGCGAGCGAGGGAACCCTGCTTGTTACCGCCCAATATCCTTGCTGGACTCCCTAATGAACATTGCTGGTAGAATTGTCCTAGATCATTTACAAGCATGGATAGAAGAAAATGATATTTTAAGCAATGTACAATATGGCTTTAGAGCTGGGCTAGGCACTAATGAGCAGATCCTGAATCTTAGTATATTAATCGGTAAATATACACAGGCAAAGCCAGGGAAATTTTACCTGGCTTTTGTCGATCTCTCAGCCGCCTTCGACTGTGTAATACATAATAAGTTGTGGGAGATCCTCAATGAATTAAAAGTCGACCCTGTTTTATTACTTTTTTTGAGACAGCTGTATTCAGGCGCAAGGGCAAAAGTTTGTTATGGACTGAAGGGAGAGTGCACGGCACAATTCAGGGTGGAGAGGGGGGTTAGGCAGGGTTGCGTCTTGGCACCACTCCTGTTCTCACTTTATACCAACGCATTGGAGCAGGAGTTGGTGTCACACACTAGGGATCCCCCGACAGTTTGCGCACGCCCGATAGCCTCCCTCCTTTACGCCGATGATGCAGTGCTTATGTCTCGTACACAGGTTGGCTTACAGAGGGCGCTTTCCTTTTACACGTGTTTTATGGATAGCCTTGGCCTAAAGCTGAATGCAAAGAAAAGCTTTGTCATGACTTGTGGGGGGATGAAAAGTAAAGCTAGAAGCTACCAGGCGGGTGGAAATCGGGTGGAAACCACCAACCTATTTAGCTACCTGGGCGTCCTTTTTAATAGAACAGGCTCATGGACTGCAGCAGTTAAGGCTAGGAGCCTACTTTTTATGAAGTCTATTGTTGCTCTAAAAAACTTCTCTAGAAAACTGGGGAAACGGCCGCCCGTAATGTTACATAGCTATTTACGGGGCAGCGATATGGGGTTTCCAGGACTGTACGTCGATACAATGTATTGAAAATGGGTTCCTAAGGTACATCCTGGGAGTTCCATCTAGCACCTCAGTTTTTAATTGCCATAGTGAATTAGGAGTCGCTTACATTTCCGACCTAATTAAAATTCAACCAATTCTGCTATGGCATAGAATTTGGACATCAGATACTACTGGTCTTAACAGGGAAGTATTAACGGATGCCATGAGATTGGATAACTTGGATAAAATATCCTGGCTCAGTTATGTTAAAAAGTTCATGCAGGACATTGGATGCCCAGATTTTTACTTCACACCTGATAATATGAATTTTATTAACCGAAAGTTTCTTAAAAAATCCTGCATGTCTCACTTAGAAGAAATCAGGCTAGCCCTGGAACTGAACCAAATTACGGTGACCCACCACCAAATCATTACTGTAACAAGTGAGATTCAACCATATTTAACACATGTGGCAGGAGGATATGACAGATACCTGTTATCTAGATTCAGATTTGGGTCTTTCCATCGCCTCATCACTCACCCTAACATCAATGATTGGTCGAGGGACCTTTGCTGCTGCCCATTTGATAACATTTCACCGCAAACTACATTACACGTAATTTTATTTTGTAAATATTATGTTAATGAAAGACGTAGATGGTTGATCCCTTTCCTAAAACAAGGTGGATGGAGGCAATGCCGCCCAGCCCTCGTGTACTTACAGAAGTTGGAAAATTGTTACTGTACTGGCTCAGTGATGGGCTTTTTAAAGGGCGTGCTACGAGTCAGGAAATGTCTAAACAACTAAACTGTTAAATCTGTTACAGGTTGGATCTAGTCAGAGTGACATCATTGCCTAAGAAATTGTATATGGCTTATTTAAATTCATTTTTATTACCCTGAACACATTTCCATTTGATGCGTAATGACGCTTTTTATAAGTAACATATGGCTTGATTTTTAATTGTTGTTTTTTATCAATATGTCTGCTTTTATGATTTTAATTCCTAAAATCGAATAAAGCCTGGTTTTGATTTGATTTTTTTGATGATGCAGTTTGCATGTAGCTGTTAAATTGCAGTTCATAGCTCCCTGTAGTATATTATGAATATAACTTATGAACTGCAAGTAACAAAAGGATCTCGGTTACAAAAGCAGTAACCTACTGAGCTATGCACATAGAAAACAGTTCTGTAATCTGTATGGTACACGTTCCTCACAACAGTATTATTAAACCACTGCACTACTTTCTGATGAGTCAAATACCACTAGAAAAACCTCCATCTCTCTCCATCTGAAACGTTAATCACCAGAGTTACTGTGACACTTGCATTGTTACCTGAAGATTGCTGAATATACAAGGAACTCTTCAGTGGCTGCTTGTAAACCTATAACAAAGTTAAAAACACAATGCCCTGCCCAGCTCAGCTCTCAGTGTGATGGGGTGGCTCTGGTCACGCCTCCCTAAAGCCTCAGTGGCTTATGCTGACCTGCTGATGTTGTTATTGAGAGCTGATATTACAGCACTGCTGCAAAACCAGCCCCCAGAAACACAACTGGGCCCCCACCCTTCCAGCCCTCTGGTGAAATGCCCAATGCCCTGTGTGGCCAGTTCGACCTTGGGCAGCAGTGCCAGCAGGCCTCTATGTAAAAGCACTGGTGGGCCCCAGCACATATTCTTTTAGAAATTACTGAGCTTGAGAAACTAAGAGCAGATGATTATCACCATGTGGTGTGTTGCAGGCTTGATCAATAATGTTTTAGATTTAAAATATGAGTCAAGTATTTAAGATTTAGAGACAGCCGGTGCTATGTCTTTAATATTTAATATTAATATTAGGTGTAACAATTGCAATCTAGGTGTAGAAACTATTGTGTAGTTCCTATATTACCCATACAGGGTCTGAGCGTTTCGGATAACATAAAATGTGGGTTTGGTGGCAGACTGGCTCTTAGCACCCCGACCGAGAATGTTAGCCTTTTTGTTTTAGCTAGCTCACAGTGCCACTAGAATCTCCTCTTATCGGTGAGAGAATAGTTTCTGGCAACCTTAGACCATGACAACCCTGATCCCCCGGGATGGTGGAAACAATGTACTACTTTTCGCTCAATCACTCGTGCTCACCTACTCGGTCTCAGAGAGTTACACAGACAAAACAGTCGGGCATGTTACAATAAGAATTTATTGCACATTTGTTCTGCGAGTGTAAAATAAATGTGCTGCAATAACCGATAGACAGTAGCAGATATATATGATTAGCAGTACTGTGGAAATAAAAGGATAGCACAGTTCTACCATCTTACAATAATCATGAATACATACATGAGTATAAAATGCATGATAAAAGTGTGGGTACTCCTACGATGCCTATCTAGGTGTACCTCAGTTTACCTAGCATGTGGGTAGGTGTGAAGCTAAGAATCCATCTAGGATTTATTCTAACCCCATTACCTGAAGAGCGAGCATGTGGGACCCCATCCTGGTCTCGAATTGGACACCACTCGAGGGATGTGTTAGACCACTGTCAGCTGGAGCATATGCATGCAAGAGTCTCAGGGTCCCTGGTCAGAGCGTCGGTCTGGAAGTCTCGGTTCCCTCTATCAACCCTAGCAAGATGTTCCTTATTTATACAAAAAGTATCTAGGGTTTCTTTGTCCCTTGTTTCTTGTATTAGCCTTTGTTGGATTTGAAGGTGACATATGGGATGAACCTTGTACGTAGATATTATGCAGGTGGTGTAATCTTCTGCCTAGTTTCCAAGAACCGTTATGAATATTCATTCATACTGAATGAGTCTATTGATGAAGTTATAGGATGCTATTGTTCGGGGAAAACCCTCCTTCTGCACCCAGGACTAGAACTAGGTAAAGGTTCAATCCTAAAGGCTTGCTACTGTGTAGTATAGGGCAGATAATGTAGTTGAAGGTGTATGATATTACCCGGGCCTATATTAGGGTACCTATATGAAACATAACAAAACTACTAACCAAATCAATTACCTTTTATCCAATTGGCTCTTCCCCTGCTAATAATATTTAGAGTATTGACTAATCATGAGCTTACAGAGTTCTTGTGTGTGTGAGTTAACAGTATAAAATTACATAAATGGAAAACAATTATTCATGGAGTGTCCAGGTAAGGAGATGCATCGTGCAGTGGTAGTTCCAGAAAGCAGCAACATCTGATGCAAAGTCTTCCTCAGGTGACACATTGCGCCGCAACAGTTCCAGTTCTGATGGCCTGCCTTGGGCGAGTCAATGTTCTTGTGTAGATATATGCCGTGCAGTGGTGGTTCCGATGGACGATGAAAAGTCTGTGCATTAAGGAAGTCTGTGCAGCAGAGGAAATGCATTGGTTTCAGAGCCCGAGGCATCGAGCAGCAACAGCTATGCTCCAGTTCTGGGGGAGATGTTCCACATAGGAGATGTGCCAGTTCTACTGAATCCGCTGATCGACTGGCAGAGCCCCTTCAGGCCCAGTCCCAAAGGTCAAGGACTGGAGTGGCACCACTTGGGAGGGCAGGTCCCACAGATGGCTGAGTCTAGGTGCTGGTTTCAAGGTTGTCAAAATCCTGTTCTGTCCCTGAGGCTTCTGATTGGAAGGCCAGCCAACCAGCTCTTGGAGTCACTCTGGGGTCTTAGGTTTAGAGAGGCAGGTTCAGTCCTTACCAAGGCAAGAGGGCAGCAGGGAAGTTCTTTCAGGCAGCGGTCCAGCAGAGTGGCAATCCTTTCAGCAGCACAGCAGTCCTTCTTCCTGGCAGAGTCCACAGGTCCAGCAGTGTACTGAAAGTTTGGGCGTAAGGGTCCAATATTTATACCTGGCACGAAATGGCTCAGACAAGAAATTGTCTACTTTCTAAAAGTGGCATTTTACCAATTGTGTTTAAAAATCTGACTTTACCATTAAAGAGGAATTTTCATTAAATTTCTTGAGCCACCAAACTTGAACTTTCTACCTGGTCCCAATTGGAAGCTACAGCCTCTTAAAAGTAATAAGGAAACTCCAATGTTATCCTTTGGGAGAGGCAGGCCTTGCAGTAGTCAACAATTAATGGCGGAGTTTTTCACTGGGAGTATGGCCAACTACCAAGCATGGTGGACGCATAATGTGGGAGCTCTATTGGCAAACCCGAAACTATCCTGCAACATTCATCAAGGAAAATGGGAGAAGACCCGACACAACACGGCCAATGACTCCTGAGGAACAGAGCGTTCAAGACATTTACTGAGGCCCAGGGGAGACACGGAGGTAACTGTATTGAGCCTGGCAGGTCAAGCGATGACACGGTCGTGGGCTGCAATAGGGCCCGCAGCCACAATTACCTGAATGAGCTGTCAGAGGCCATACCAAGGGTGGTGGGTGAGTATTTCTTTCGATAGTGCAACATGCTGACTCACGCTGTCAGAGGGGGAGGTCGGAGGAGGGGGTGCTGACAGGAGGCCCTGACAACATAAAAGGGTGAAATAGAAGTGGGTCTCAAGACTACGACACCTGAGTGCCTGGCAGAGCACCTGAAGATTAGCTACCATATGCACATGGACTGCTAAGCAGTATCTCTGAAGCCCTGCGTTATTCTGGCCCCGGGTACCGACACAACTATCTGCTCAAAGCGGCCTTTGCACAAGCTTGGGGGACCCCAAACAGCTCATGCTGGTCATGTGGAGGACTGACCTGATATCCTCACAAGAGTCCATGGAGGAAGTGGTGATGGGCCGCACCCACGCCACCACTGACCAAGAATCCCCCCACTAGAGGGCAGCTCGATAAATGTCCTCTGCATGCTGTTATGCTCTGGCTCAAGCTGACAACTCGGGCACCTGGCCACTACCTCCAAGAGCTGAGGAAGGGGCACTACACACTGGCCAGCTCCCCTGAAATATGCCCCTCACGTCAAAGCTGCTCATGCCGGCCTGAACTACCTGTACTGACCTGACCACAACAGGTGACTGCCTGGCTGTGCTGTGGATAGTCCCACCTGCCAACAGGCTATGTGCATACACTACCATACCTCTTTCCAAACATACAATACCCAACTCAACGGTCCATCCACACTGGTCTACACCATTAGAATAATAAACTTTCTTGAGGGCCTTCCCTCGAATTACCTTAAGTACGCAACATGACCTCTCAGGACCTCTCACTGAACAAAAAATAAAACATACAATATGATCAGTGGCTAAGAGTAAGAAGATTCCAGATCAGATGGACTGCCTTCAGAAATGTACATCACTTAAGAGTCCTATTGGCCCCTAAACTATTTACACTATACAACTCAGCCAGAGCTACTGGCTCGCTTCCTGCCACCACTCGAGAAGCCCTGGTCACTTCTACTCTGAAACCAGGTAGAGACCTCACTGTACTTACCTCCTACAGGCCACTTTCAATCTTAAATAGCAAGTATAACATCTTAAGCAAGCTTCTGACAGGCTGGCTACTTCCTCTGCTACCCGATCTGGTACACAGGAACCAGAATGGATTCATTCCCGCCTGAAATACATCACTTAAACTGAGGTGCCTATATCAGGTCATGGAATGGTCCCTGGTGGTCTGGCCCCATTTGACCTGTATAGCAATAGACATTGAACAAGCCTTTGTCTCCATACACTGGGATTATATATGTGCTGTTGTCCATCAATATGGCTTGTGCTCAACCTTAATTGGATGGATAAAATAATTATACTCTACGCATACGGCCTGGGCGAGAACTGGAAGGCATATCTCTGAATCCTACACCATTGCCGGAGGCACCAGGCAAAGGTGCTTGCTATCCCCTATCCTTTTTGTGCTGGTACTAGAGCCCTTAGCAGCAAAACTAGGGGAACTGGGTGACAAAATGGAGAGCATCATAAATGGGATTACGCATATTGTCTCCCTCTGCACTGATAACGTACTCATACTAGACAAATCACGGGGATGAGGCAGACTCCAAGACCCGCAAACTCTATTACACGGGCACCATATCTGCCAGAGGTGCCCCTAGTATCAGTAAAATTCTGTCTGAGATTGAGCATGAATTGCATGCTCCCAAATCGTGGCAACTGGCGCTCCCTCAGGCACCACGCCCCATGCTTCACATGCAAGGCACACTGTAACCCCTCCTCACAACAGGACTACTAAATTCAGTCCATCACAAAACTCTCTGCCAGCCAGGGGGATCCATTCACTGATGGACTAGGATTACATATACAGATTTGCGTACTCTACTGGACTGTTTTTTCTCTTGGGGTTGAATATTCACTACCATTTATGCTACCATATCTAATGCTCAATATCTGCTCCCTGACGCACTCATTTGTAACTTCTTGAATGCTCTCATCGGCATCTGATACTTATGCCATACAGAGTTTGAGCACAAGTGACAATGTTATTTGAAGTGATTATTACCTGCAAACGCTAACAAGTTTTTCACTATCATGACATGTAAAACCTAAAAAGTACATGCCCAAGTTTTTTAATATACTGCACATTACCCAGTGGGCTGTTGAAGGCGTATCCTAGGGGTGACAAATATGTATTAACAAGGAAGGTTTGGGGTTGCTAAAAGGTTTATTTTGCCAGGTCAAAATGGCAGTTTAAAACTAGGGGTGGGCGGTAAATCCAGCTCTGCCAGTGGAGTTCGTGGAGTTTTGCCAACTCTGCACTCTTCTTGGAGCATGGAGTTCAGCAAAAACTCTGCCAACCACCATGTGGCAAGGTTTTTCTCCCTCGCAGCTCACCGGCATTAAATCGGCTTGCATGAGTGAGCAAAAACTAGCACTAATTCGAATCCCGGCAAGATTTCTCAACACGGGCAGTTACTGATCACATTGTGAAAGCTGTCGCTCGAGTAGAAAATCTGCTGGAGAAACAGAAAGAAGCAGTGCCCTCTGGTGTACTTGTGGTGCCATTTGTGGTGATTTTACACCATGGGACAAGCTCCCAGTGCTAAAATTAAGCACAAGCAGTGAAACGGATCAGAATTCCACTGCTCGCTGTACTCTGCGAAATCTTGCAGAGTTTTCAGGACTTCACAAGTTCCCCCCGCCCCTATTTCAAACTGCACACACAGGATGCAGTGACAGGATTGAGACATGTTTAAACTGCTACATAAGTGGGTGGCACAATTAGAGCTGCTGGGCCATTAGTAGCATTTAATTTATAGGTCCTGGACACAGACCTTACTGGAGACTTACAAGCAAATTAAATATGCCAATTGGGTGTATGCCAATTCTGCCATCTTTTAAGGAGAGAGCACAAACACTTTAGCATTGGTTAGCACTGGCAAAGTGTGTGGAGTCCTATAGTCAACCAAAATGGGATCAGAAAATAGGAGGGTGAAGGCAAAAAGTTTGGGGATGATCCTGCATAAACGTCCACGTCCAACATGAGCCTCCTCCAGCCAAAAGCCACTGCAGACTAATCAGTGCCTTCATGTGTCTTGTAGTTCCTATAAATCTATATAGGATCTGCATCCTTAGACAACATAAACTGTGGGACTGGTGTCCAGACTGATTCAAGACACCCTCACCAGATATGTTCGCCTGTATACCAGCTAGCTCACTGTGCCACTATGGGCCCCTCTTACCAGGGAGTAAATAATTTATGTCAACTATCAAACATGACAGCCCTGTCCCCACAGGGATCGTGGAAACAGTACAGTACTTTTCGCTTAGTCACTCGTGCTCACTTTGTCTTTGAGAGATACACAGAATAAACGATGGGGACATTTTCAATAAGCATTTACCGAGCCAGCGTTATTCTAGATTACAATACCTGTGCTGCAACAACCATAAGACAGAAATGGATGTATACGGTTATAAGCACCAACAGAGTAAATAGATGGTAGAATTCGACCATAGTGCTAAAACAATGGATATATGCAGGATATATGCAGGTATATAGATACATGACAATAGTAATGCATACTCCTACGATGTTAACCCTAACTAGACGTACCGAAACATACCTAGAGTGTATGTAGGTATATAGCCAAGAATCCCGCAAGGAAAGAGCCAACCGCATTACCTGAAGTGGGAAAATGAAGAACCCTGTCTTGGTCTCGAGATGGACACCCGCGAGGGATGTCAGACCACTGCTTGCTGAAATATCTGTGTGCAGGGACCTCGGCGCCTCATGTCAGTGTGTAAGCATGGACGTTTTTCTCCTCTGCCTTCCCCAGCAAAGATATGGTGTTTATATACCCAAAAGGTACTCTCAGGGGTTCTACCTTGCTGTGTCATGTCGGCCGAGGATCACGATAGTGATGAACCTTATACACAGTTATTATGCAGAAGATGGTAATCCTACTGTGAATTCTGAGAACCCTCATGCATAATCAATGAGGATAGTTTTCAGAGAAAACTACACAACATTTATGCAGCACCTAACTAGGTAAATGGTTAGCACCAAAACCGTTATGAAGTACAATGGCAGGGTAAATGTTTGTGAAAGGTTAGGAGACTACCAAGGCCTATATTGGGGTACATTGTGAATCACAACAATGGTCTTCTCTGCTTAGGTAGTTGAACATGGATGACGGGCTTGATATGTAGAGCACTGTAGGTTCTATGCCTCTCTTAGCTCAGTGAGATGCCTCTGTCTATACTCTCCTAAGGCATTACACTGGCTCATGGGGAAACTTTCTCCTCACCTGTGGTCCCCATCTGTGCAGCACCTAACCTTAACTTGCTCACAGATGCATCCCAGTAGGTAGAAAACCAGGTCTGGTAGCTCAGTTAACTAATGTGTTTACTGCAGGAGCCTGTGTTCAACCTCATGGTCACAGGTTCGCTCGTCCTTTCATCCATCTGAGGTCTATAAAGTACCATTGAGTTGGGTAACAATAAACATCTGTTGTTCAGCACCAAGATGCATACAGTTGAACATGCACTTTACAAACACACATGTTATGTTATGTTGAACAGTACTACCATGGCCAACAAGGTGATGGGCTCATTTCACCCCTTGGATCAGTCTTGTGACTCCAACCCAGGAAGAACCCTGACTATCAGGACAGTAACCAGCAGAGGCCACTGACAGCTGCCAGTGTCATGTGCCAGGCCCTAGGCCATCCAGAAATATCTCAGTGTTGATGTTTCTCAGAGTGAGGGGCATCAGCCCTGGTGTTTTGCACCCTACTTCCACTCTACCTCCCACCTGTTCAGGTGTGGTATCCTGAGAATGGCCACTCAGCCTGAGATCTGTATCCTGAAACTGAACAGGGGACAGGGGTGGGTTATCCCTCACCATTCCCTGCCATTTGGGCTCCTGTACCCTCTGCTTGGGAGTGGCACCCCCAAAAAACTGGACTATCAGGGCGCCTGACACCAGGGGCAACTCGTTCCCCAGGATGCAGTCAGTAGGCATCTGGGGACTAACTATGACCCTCCTCTGGGTTACCTCCTCACCCTATTCAAGGGATGCCAGGTACATAGGGTGGAGAAAGTCCTGCCCATGAGCCTGAGTTACCCCACACACTTGGCTGGTGTAATGCCCTGGAAAAACAAGCCTTTCAACTATCACAGTCTGGCTAGCCCTGGTGTCTCTCAGAGCAGTGACAGGGATCCCATTCACTTTCACCTGGTGAATGTGACAACTACCACTCTCAGGGATCACAAGGTAACCCACTGAGTTTATTTCCCAGCTAAGGGAGATTATGGCATGGCCTATAACCTGCCCCTGGGAACTACTTTCCTCCAAGGCCACATTGGCTACCCCTGTAGAGGTCTCACCAGTGGGTGATTTGTTAAGAAAGACATAGGGCCCGATTTAGATCTCAGTGGATGGGCTACTCCATCACAACGTGACGTATATCCCGTTCACTGAAATTTAAATCCCATAGGATATAATGGGATTTATATTTCTGCAGATGGGATATCTTTCACTATTGTGATGGAGAAACCTGTCCTCCGAGATATAATTTAGGCCTAGAGTCCCCCGCTCGTGTTCTAGCTTAGAATAATTAAAACAGCAGGGTTGGAAATTGAGCGCCTTAGGCCACTGCCCACTAGAACCTCCTTCCTTTTCACAGAAGGGGCATGGGGACCCTTTCCTCATCCTTTATTCTGGGACCTGTCTGTAACTCCCTAGACTTCCCACTTACTCTGCTGTGAGGAACCCAAACCACCCTTCTTTGGGTTACTCTCAGGTACCTTCTTTTGGACCCTGCTGCAGAGCCAGTGGTTCACCTCCTTAGCAAGCTCTCTGGGAGCAGGGAGCTTACTATTGATCAGGTGTTGGGGAGGACCTGGAAAACAAAGACTGAGATGTGGTCTCTCACAATTAAAGTGTACAGCCACTGATAATCCTTTACTTCATTGCCCTGTATCCAATTGTCCAGCGCCTTCCAAAATGAGTCTACACAACCCACACAGGACTGTTGGAGCAGTTTCTGGCTGACCCTCAACTTCTACCTGTACTTCTCAGGGGTAAGGTTCGACTTCCTGACTAAGATTTCCTTCATGGGGGTAAGCCTCATCTTATCCCCCTTACCTAGGGCTGGTAGGACATCCTTCCCCTCACTAGGAATATGCTTACAGAGTCAAGCCCCCAATCCTCCCCCGAGATCCTATGCATCTGTAAAGCCACCTCAGAAACTGCAAACCACTTGTCGATGTCATTCCCCACAACAATGTCAGGCACCAGACCTTTGAGAATATGGACCATCCTATCTCCAGAGGGCACTGCAGACATGCTACCACCAATAATGCTGAACTCTGCTTTCATGGCTTTAAGGTATTGCTCTTTAAGGCTCCTTTCATGAGTCAGCTGCTCTAAGGACAATGTATCCTCCATGAACAGTTTCCTTTCCTCTGTGGCCAGTTTCTTCTCTTCCATTCTCAACTGGGCCATCTGCAACTTGAACTCCCTCTCTGCCTTCCGTTCTGCCAGCTCCTCTGGTGACAGGCTTTTGGAAGATACACTACAATCTGCCCTGACAGGGAGTTCCACTTTGGGGGTCAACCCATCCCCCTTAACTGTAGGCTGTATCACAGAAAGGTCCCCTCCAGGCCCCTCCATCTCATCATCTCCCTCTGTAGCTCTGACCAATGACTGGAGGGCTTCTGCTAAGGTCCTCAGCACCTTTTGGATCTCCACCTCCGTGGTGGTGCTCTTTGCTGGAAGTCCCCTCTCATTGCAGAACTTTGTGAGCGGGGCCACAGTGCAGGCATCTATGTTGGCAAATTTAAATTCCATTCTTGCAGGTATGATTTTAGACATAATAGTAAAAAGATTTGGGAAAAACAAAAAGGCCTATCAAGGAGAATGTAACCTTGAATTTGAAATGGGATGGTAGTATACACAAAATCACCGTATGGTTCTGCACAAAAACAAGTCCTAATCTTCACCACTGATCACCAGTGTAAGAAACTGGGTTGTTGGTTAACTGGGATGTACTGGGATGTGATCCCTGGTTAAGCAGCAACCACAATCCATGTCAGGTTCATGTGTAAAGTATTTGTGCAATGTTTCAAACAGTAATAAAGTGAAAAATATCACACTAAAGGATCCCACACCAAGTTAGAAAAATAGAACTTACTTTAATAAATAAAACAGGGCAACAATGACAAACATCCAGTGGGTAGAACCGGAGATAAAGATTTTAGTGTAACCAGTACCAAAAAAAAAAACAAAGCGCCAACTGTGAATATCTGGTCGTATCAGATCGGAATGAATTCACAAGTTCAGGCCAACTGTGATGGAGCACCATCTGGCTACAGAGACCCCGTTAGATCCCTGGAACAAAGTATCTTAAATCCTGGTTTGCAGAGCATTACCAGGATCTGTGTCGAAGAAGCACCATGCAGCTGAAGTGATGTGTCCGTTCTAAATTTGGTGTAGGGTCCTGCATCGCCAACGAGGATCCCATTGACCAGGGCTTGTGATGCTAATTCGTGCATCAAGGATGCGTTGTGCAGTTCGGGCGATGCGTTGGTTTTGAGGAGCTGTGAGGCTGCAATGTGGCATTCAGTGTCATCATCATGGATGCCGTTGCCGAGAGATGTAAGGGGCTGCGCTAAGGATGCATCATGCAGTGCTGATTCTGATGGACTGCAATGCAAAATGAGTATTTGTGATGGATCTAATCTACGCAGCAGTGGCGAGGCGTTGATTCGACTTGGGGCTGCACCGTGCAGCAGAGGAGATGCATCAGTTCCACAGGATCCACAGAAGGGGGTAGACCACCTTTGGCCCATTTCCAAGGTTTCAGGACTGGGGTGGCACTACTTGGCAGGGTAGACACACACATGGCAGAGTCCAGGTGCAAGGTTCAAGGTTGATGGAGCCTTCTGTCCATGAGGCTCAGGTTATGAGGTCAGCCAAATAGACTTTGGAGTCACTTTGAGGTCCTGGGTTCAACAGATGCAAGTCCAGTCCTTCTCACCAAGGCAAGAGGGCAGCAGGTAAGCACAGCAGAACAGACCTGCAGTTATTCAGAGCAGCAGAATTCCTCCTATAAGAGAGGTAGGCCTTGCAGTAGTGAAAAACAAATGTTATTGTTTTTCACTACCAGGACATGTTAAACTTAAAAGTACATGTCCAACTTATTAAATACTGTTGTATCTACGTGTATTGCTGCTTAGCCAGTCTGCTTGGGTGTGTGAGTGGAATGCCTGATGACCATTGGAATGTTGGTGTGCCTGGCTGACTGGGAGGTATGACAGTTGGAGAGAGTGGGCTGAGCAGCAGAGATGCAGTTCCTGGTGGGACCATATATGGACTGTACATCACCATATATCAACCTGATCTAAATCATCTACTATGTAACTACCATCTTATCATCAACCAATAAACAACTACTTGGATCTACCTCATTGATAACTTCGTTTGATTGCGACATTGGCGACGATCTGGATAAAAAACCCTGCGTGTACTGTTTCCTGCTTACCTGAAGTGAAGATTTTGAATTTACAACAAGATTATTGGAAAAGAAACTACTTGAAGAAAATTAAATTTGAAGATAGGAGAAGAACGCCCATTTTGTCCCACCAGTGTCCTCCACCATCTGGACAGCCTACCCAGCGCGCTTCACATTCCTCATACTTTAAAAAGAAAATGTGTCAAGATTTTTTAAACTACTGGCTTCAGCACCGGGTTCAAACATATGGAGATGTTCTCGTATGTAGTTTTTTAAAAAAAATTTACCGGTGTGCCTTTAGTAACTTAATGAATTTACGTTTGCCTGCTTTACAAGTTTTCAAGATATGAAATCCTCGACTCATTTTGTCATGCAGAAGTACAACTTTCTAATGCCTGGGGAAGCCGAGGGAAGTTTAAATCTTCCTCTGTCATGGCATCAGCATTGTTTCTTTTGGTTTTGGCTGCACAAAGAAGTTCGTGTTTGCATCTTCAATTTATGCATTCCCTGGCGTGTATCCTGCTGTGGCAGCTGACGGTGTTTATGCTGGTTTTATGCGCTGGGTGAAGTTTGGTGCAACATGTGAGTTTTTGTTTTTTTTTTCATTTTGGCCAGCGTTAAGGTCAGATGCCTACACCGTACAAACGGTCACTTTCAGTTTGAAAAATTAAATTCTGCTTGAGCTCCAGCGTGCGCTTACCTCCATTTTCCTAACGTGCTGACATCTCGTGACTGCCTATATGACGTTTTCCTGCACCCGCATTATACCTTTTGGATGTTTGGCACACAGAGCGTGCCGTGAGCCACCCGACGCTGCGGAAAAAATGTGCCGCCATTTTAGGAGATGAACTTTTTGCCAACCACGTAATTGTCATTGGTGACGCAAGCCATTTTCTGCCAACCACGTAATATTTTGTTAACTGTAATTTTGCCAACCAAGTTTTTTTTTCTTTCCCATGAGTGCTTCATTTTCAATAAAGTTTTATGAAGCAGGAAGATCAGCTAGTTGGTTGTTAAACTGGTGTGAGCGAGCCGTTTGGATTACTTTTCAGTGGACAGGGGGTGTCGTTTGATACATCGGCGGTGAGTGGAAGTTTTGTAAGAGTATCCGATGGCACAGTCTTGTTCCCGTTTCACGTGAACTTGGGAAAAGTTAAATTTGAAGATGATTGTTCCTGTTTCAAGACTTTGGGGCTGAATATTACTGATTGGAGAGTTGGAGAGTTTACAACATGAATGGCGTAAATGTTTTCGGGTGAGAGAGTTCGCTCACCGGCGTTTGTTTTTTTTTCCTTATTACATAAAATGTCATCTGTTTAAGAAGTGCCATTTAATATGCTGGTAATGATTCTTGGCAAGAATTTAAATAATACAGTAATGTGTTGACAATTGGTCTTTAAGAGGAAGTGCACTGGCATGTGTTATATACACTGTGTTTTTTACTATCTTTTATTTTACTCATTCTCTAATGAGTGTTTTGTTTACTCAGTTTGCAGTTAGTAAGAGTCTAGCCAAGTTTTTTTTTTTAAGGACACCGTTCCACTTAGTAGGGCAGTGTTCCTTATCCTTCATGGGCAGTGATCCTGATATTTAAGGTGAAATTGAAATTGTCAAAATATTGAATGCACAATGTGCGGAGTTGAAATTGTCAAAATATTGAATGCACAATGTGCGGAGTTGAAATTGTCAAAATATTGAATGCACAATGTGCGGAATTGAAATTGTCAATATATTGAATGCACAATGTGCGGAGTTGAAATTGTCAAAATATTGAATGCACAATGTGCGGAGTTGAAATTGTCAAAATATTGAATGCACAATGTGCGGAGTTGAAATTGTCAAAATATTGAATGCACAATGTGCGGAATTGAAATTGTCAAAATATTGAATGCACAATGTGCGGAGTTGAAATTGTCAAAATATTGAATGCACTATGTGCGGAGTTGAAATTGTCAAAATATTGAATGCACACTGTGCGGAGTTGAAATTGTCAAAATATTGAATGCACAATGTGCGGAGTTGAAATTGTCAAAATATTGAATACACAATGTGCGGAGTTGAAATTGTCAAAACAAGGAAAGGGGATGGGTGCTGTGTAGAATTCTTATATTCTCTTTTGCACTTATTTATTTTCTATTTATCTTCATTCGTTTTGTATTTTTCCTATCTCTTGTCTTTGCATTAATTCTTTTCTATTTTATCTTCTTTCATTTCACATTCTCATTATCTTTTGAGATGTTACATCATTGCTTCACTTGAGATATATTTTCTGAATGCAATGTTTCTACAAGTCTTCTGCATAGTTGTGATTATCTCATTAGGATTGTTTCTACTGGTGTTTTGATTTTGTAAAGAAAGGGGATGTGTTGTATCTACGTGTATTGCTGCTTAGCCAGTCTGCTTGGGTGTGTGAGTGGAATGCCTGATGACCATTAGAATGTTGGTGTTCCTGGCTGACTGGGAGGTATGACAGTTGGAGAGAGTGGGCTGAGCAGCAGAGATGCAGTTCCTGGTGGGACCATATATGGACTGTACATCACCATATATCAACCTGATCTAACTCATCTACTATGTAACTACCATCTTATCATCAACCAATAAACAACTACTTGGATCTACCTCATTGATAACTTCGTTTGATTGCGACAAATACACTACACTCTGCCCTGTGGGTTGTTTAGGGCTTACCCTGGGGGTGCTCTATCTGTATTTAATAGGGAGGTTTTGGCCAGGCAAAAGGTTTATTTTGCCTGATATAAAAAGCAGTATAATGCTGCACAAAGCAAACACAAGGAGATGATAGACGGAGTGCTGAAACTTTTCAGACACTCACCCCTAGTTACAGATCTGAGTTGCATCCATCATCATTCTTAGGCTCACTTTGCCACCCCAGTTCAGACCCAGCCATATGCAAAACAGTCTTGACCCTGTCCCTCATGGGAACAGTCCAGCCCGAACTGCCAAGCCAGGTCTTACCTGGACTGGAAACAAGCATTCTGGGACCAGTTTTGCGGTAGCACCCCTCATCAGCCAGGCTAGCTTGAATCCAGTGGCAAAGTGAGCAACGGACCCACTTCTGGGCATACCCTACCAACTTAGGGCAAACCAAGCAAACACAGGTAAATGATGGACGGAGTGCTGAAACTTTTCAGACACTCTCCCCCAGTCACAGATCTGGGTTGAATCCATCATCGTTCTTTCGCTCACTTTGTCACCCCAGTTCAGACCCAGCCATATGCAAATCAGTCTTGACCCTGTCCCTCATGGGAACAGTTATAGGAAAGTAGAGAGAGATCCCTTGTAAGATCAAGGGAATAGGATACTTTTTACAAGTGTCAACTAGCAGTCCCTTGACTGTATATACAAACCAATGTAATTCAAAAATATAATATTCACACTCTCACGTTTTTTTTGAAAAAAAATAGTTACCATTTATTGTTTGTAAAGCATGTTATGCATCACCATTTAAAACTCAATCTATTCTAGTCCCTACTTAACATTGATCTAAGCAGAAGATATAATCCCAACAATATATTCAATTTGAAAATGAGCAAATATAAAAAAACTAAGATATCATTTGATACTGCAAGTAATCAAAAATGTAAACAGAACAAATTATTACATTAAAAACGCCTCGTTATGAACCAGCATAACTGAGAAAACACACCAACAAAAGACATTACACTCTGTCATATATTGACACATCCAAAAACACTACTGGATTTTAACCACTTATGGGATGTTTTGGGCTCTTTATCACTATAAGTGTGTATCCGTTTCTGTGGATTGTGTATTTCATGACCCTCATGGGAACAGTCCAGCCCAAACTGCCAAGCCAGGTCTTTCCTAGACCAGAAACAAGCATCTTGGAACCGGATTCGGGATAACACCCCTCATCAGCCAGGATAGCTTGAATCCGGTGGCAAAGTGAGCAATGGACCCATGTCAGGGCATACTCTGCCAACTTAGGGCAAAAAAAAAAAACATAATGAGATGATGGACGGAGAGCTGAAACTTTTCAGACACTCACCCCCAGTCACAGGTCTGGGTTGAATCCATCATCATTCTTTAGCTCACTTCCCCATCCCAGTTCAGACCCAACCAAATGCAAATTAGTCTTGACCCTGTCAGTCACTCATGGGAACAGTCCAGCCCGAACTGCCAAGACAGGTCTTCCTTGGACCGGAAACATAACATATAACAATATATATAATGCTGCACACATAGGATGCAATGGCAGGATGGCAGGCCTAGGACATGTTTAAAGTGTTACTTAAGTGGGTGGCATAATGAGTGCTGCAGGCCGACCAGAAGCGTTTAATTTACAGGCCATGAGCACAGGTTATGACACCTTACTAGGGACTTACAAGTAAGTTAAACATGGCAATTGTGTGTAACCCAATTCTAACATGTTTTAAGGATAGAACATAAGCGCTCTATCACTGGTGAGCAGTGGTCAAGTACTCAGAGTCCTAAAAGCTAAGTAAAAGTGGCTCAAAAAACAGAAATGTGAAGGTAAAAGGTTTGGGGGTGACCCTTTAGAAGGGCCAAGTCCAAAATCCACCCTTAATAAAGACTACACATACCAATCAGTGTTCACAAGCTTGCTTTAGACATTTTTACTCCGCTCCATCCAGCCATATCTCTCAGAATGCTCTGCACAGGGAACCCACAATGGAATGGGACACAGGAAGCGGCTAATGCTATAAAAGTGAGTTCAATTAAAATCTAAAAATCACCATCAGCAACAGCTAAAGTTCACAGTGCATACACAATGGTTATGACAGAAAGTTTGTGGTGGAAGCAGCAGACTTTCTATGTTTATGTTAATCACAGATCTAACCAACTAAACATTTTCAGTAATTCTCTTCACCTGAATATAAGATTAAATTAGCCCTCATGTGAAAGTGTTACTTGAGTTCTTGGTATCTTTAAAAATAATGTGCTTTTCAACAACTGCATTTTGCATTGGACCTACTGTCTTCTAGTTTATGTTGTTCACTGAAGTTAGATGATGTATGGGGCTGGTACATTAAAAGTGTGGTAGTTTCAGTGCAGCTGATACCTGATGTGTTTTTCTCCATGCTCAAGATGCTGCAAAAGTTATGGACTAGAGATGGGAGAGTAAGGCTTCTCCTTTAGCCACTCTTTCAACAATAGCATTTTCCTTTTACTTATGTTCCTTTCCTTGTCTGTGGATGCCATTTCTATAATCCTGATCTGACAAAGTCTTCCTTTTCAAATTATCTTGCACTGTATGCTGGCTTTACTTACTTTGCTCAGTCCGACTGAGTTCAACAGAGACACAACCACAACCAGGCTGCTGAAGGAGCCTTCTAACATCTTTACCTCCATCATACATCATCTGTTACATTTTTTCATTCAATATGCTCAGATCCCAACCTCTTTTATTGTGGAGCGTATACGACAGTTGATCAAGAAACCTGATATATCCCTCTCTGACCCAGCCAGTTTTTGGTCTATTACCACCCTACAAAACCTGCCAAACATTTGGATATTGTTGTAATGTTGCACTTTGAGCCACATTTTATCATCTATCCAATTCAATTGAATATTCATGTTCCTTCGTGCCCAACTATGAGTGTCCGGTATCTTGGTTTCTGAATATGTGGCCCAGCTTCACACTAACCTAGCTTGTGCATGAAGGCCTTGGCCTTACCTTGACACAAGACAGGTTCTGGACCTGGAGAGACACACTAAATGAGCTCTCAATAGTGACAGAGGATCACTGTCCCTGTCACAGGGTGATGAGTGTAGCAAAGTGGTGACAGCACTAAATGTTTCGAGGAACTTCATGTGTAAGTACACAATTTTACCTTTGCCAAAAGAGGAGGAGACTAGTAGACCCATCATATACATTTCTGCTGCTATTGGTTGCCTGGAGTACTAGCACTGAGATAATGACCATGTGGATGAATGTGTGTTGTGTGTGAGAAGGGTGTTACAAATCGCATGAGTGTCTAAGTGAACCAGTGTGACACAGGCATGTGAGTTCCATTTTAAAAGCTCTTGACCTGTTTGTGTGCACAAGTTCAAGCTGAGGAAGCTTTCCTATATAGTGAAATTGTATCGTTGATATTCCTGAGATTGGAAGGAGGGAACATAGGGGCATATCTACAAGGACGTCGATAAATAGGCGCAAAGAGCGCTTAGCGCTTTTCTATTTATTGCCGTCTATCGCTTGATTATATCACCCTGTTAGCGCGTTATTTACAACACGTTTCCCCAGGGCGATATAATTACCAGCGATAGTGGGGAGATCGCCGTCTTGCAGGAAATATCGCTGGTTTTCCAGCGATGTTCCCTGCAAAACGGCGATAATCTTGCTGATACGACGCACAGGGTCGTATCAGCACAATCCAGCCCCATAGTAGGTATGCCTAAGTCTGCATTTTAGCAGACATTAGTTTCCGGCGAAAACCGTGTTTTCGCCCAAAAATAACATCTGCTAAAATGCTTTGGCAGCCTTGTAAATATCGCGATGTGCACATCAGCGATATTTACAAGATTATCCTGCCCAGTGACGCCCACTTTGCATCTCATTAGAGATGCCAAGGGAGGCGTTGGGTAAAAGGGTGCTAACATGCGCTAAAGCATGTTAGCACCCTCTTGTTAATAGGGCGATATTTTTATCTCTGCTTTTTTGGCTTTAAAAGCCAAAAAAGCAGAGATAATGCCCTTCTAAATATGCCCCATATACACTAAACTGGGGAAAGAGCAAACAGCCTTCCCTTTAGAAACTCATAAATGACCTTTCTGGTATAGGGGGCTGCTAATTAGTTTTCCTGAGACTGCTATTTGGTAGATAGTAGGGGTGAGACAACAGTTCTTGTGTTAAAGTGTGAAGGGTCATTTTAGAAGGGTGGGTCAGCTTTTTGTCTCTCTTTCTGATCAATGTCAATCGTGGCTGCTGAAACAAAGGTACAGGCTGCTCACATCTCTTTGTGTCATTGTTGTGGATGTCACAGTCTGAAAACACCCCTGCTATTAAGAGCATCACTCAGGGCAACGGCGTAGTCTGGAAAACAGCTGGAGAAGGGCACATGAAAAGAGGATCCACCCAAACCACTTTTGAAAGGGCAGACAGGGAATCCACATACTCTGTCTGCCTTCCCTGTAGTACTTGTTGACGCATCTTTGTTCAAGTTCCTAGTTCTCTTTGACAAAGGAGGGGGGGGGCGCTCCACAGATTAGCCAGAAAAATACTACTCAACTTATGTCTTCCTGACAGTCAGCTTCCCAGACGTAAGGGGACCTCAACTGTAGTCTGACATGAAGAAACTACTGCCTGCATTGTCTTTCGGAATCCTGAGTGAGATGGAAGAAGTATAAGACCCTATATGAGGAGAAGGTTTTTGATGTGATAGAAGCAGTTGACCGTGGTGCTACGATTTGTCCACTAGAGACTCACATCTTATGTGACTAGTATACTGCAGTCTGGAAACTGGTCACTGAAGAACTCCTTGGAACAACCACTGCTCTTTCAAAGCATGCCTGAGAAGTCTCTGCTGTCATCCTAATTCATGCAGTGATGTCACTTGCCCAAGTTAGCCTGAGTGGTCTGCTCAACAGAAGAAGGTGTCAGTGCTATCTGAGGCACCTGCTGTGTTCCCATTATTGTGGATGACGCAACCATGCCACCAATGGACCCAGGCTGAGAAGTCACATCTCTTTGTGTCATTGTTGTGGATGTCACAGTCTGAAAACACCCCTGCTATTAAGAGCATCACTCAGGGCAAAGGCGTAGTCTGGAAAACAGCTGGAGAAGGGCACATGAAAAGAGGATCCACCCAAACCACTTTTGAAAGGGCAGACAGAGAATCCCCATACTCTGTCTGCCTTCCCTGTAGTACTTGTTGACGCATCTTTGTTCAAGTTCCTAGTTCTCTTTGACAAAGGGGGGGTGCTCCACAGATTACCCCGAAAAATACTACTCAACTTATGTCTTCCTGACAGTCAGCTTCCCAGACGTAAGGGGACCTCAACTGTAGTCTGACATGAAGAAACTACTGCCTGCATTGTCTTTCGGAATCCTGAGTGAGATGGAAGAAGTATAAGACCCTATATGAGGAGAAGGTTTTTGATGTGATGGAAGCAGTTGACCGTGGTGCTACGATTTGTCCACTAGAGACTCACATCTCATGTGACTAGTATACTGCAGTCTGGAAACTGGTCACTGAAGAACTCCTTGGAAGAACCACTGCTCTTTCAAAGCATGCCTGAGAAGTCTCTGCTGTCATCCTAATTCATGCAGTGATGTCACTTGCCCAAGTTAGCCTGAGCGGTCTGCTCAACTGAAGAAGGTGTCAATGCTATCTGAGGCACCTGCTGTGTTCCCATTATTGTGGATGACACAACCATGCCACCAATGGACCCAGGCTGAGAAGTCACTCCTACACAAGAAGAAGATTCCTACAAACCTGTGATGCCCACCCAAGGATACCCCACTGATCTGCCTCAGTGGCTAGATTGGCATCGTCACAGCTCCAAACTGACTATGCTGCTCTGAAGAACAAAGTTGCTGCCTCAAACAACTGATTGTCACCTGTGGCGCTAGAGACCTGTGCAACTGCCAGACTTACCCAACTGTGGCCATCCATTGTCCAATCACCTTAAAGCTTTTAAGTTTCAGCTCAATCCTTGTACCTGGAAGGAGGACTGCAACATTGTTGGAGGAACCAAGTCTATCTACAGATGACATTTCCAGGAGCCCTGAAGTGGGCCACTGTTAGCCACTTCGGCTGTTCCTCCTTCTGTTGTCAGGATCCTGCTGGGTGGCCTGCCCAAACTGCTTCAGACCAATGACTTAACTATAGCCCAATACAACTCTGGTGAGCCAGACTGTGAGTGGAAGGTCCTTCGTGGCCTGCCACTAACTAGAGGAGCAGCTGATAGACTTTGTGACTGTTCCAGTCTGAGAGTAACTATAATTTACCAAAGGGGAAGCGAAGCACATGTACTAGCTATACCACAAGCCCTACAATCTAAGAAACAGGAGGGTAGAGTGAACGGGGGCAACACTAAAGCATGTTGGACTCAAACCCATCCATCGTGTATCAGACATATTCTCGTGCTTTTGTTTACTAATGTGCCATACTGTAGCATAAAGTACATTTTGTTTGTAAAGAGGAGCTCCGGTCTGGATAATCATGTTTTTGCACAGCTGTGTATGTTGTGGAGCTCTAGGCCTCTCGTACACTCATACTAACCTCCCGGAAAAGCATTTGACTGCTCACCATATGTACCTCTGAAAGTTAAGTGCTGAAGGAGTTGCGCTTGACCTCAGTTTGTAGAGCCATAGTAGGATGAGCCCCCAGGCAGCAGAGGGAAAAGGCCCATTCCCAAGGCCTGCGGTCCAGTAGCCCCTGTCTGTTCTGTGCCCCCCCCCCATATAGGTCTGACACAAACACACACACGTATATATACCCAAAATGATAAATCACAATTAACTGTCTGCTATGGTTTAGGAAACACAAAAATGTTCTTCAAAGCACTAGGTATGGTGTGCAACACACAATGTATATCATAACTCTTTACCCCGCCATGTACTTGTGGGCTTCCTTTTTTGTTTTTACATGCCTTCAGTTAAGGAGTTTACTGAGGAAGATGAAAAAAATACTTATCATCACTCACTAAGTTGCATCAAAGGGAGAGAAGAGAACAGTGCCCCATCTACTAAGAAATGATGTTGTTTCTATGTGCATGCACTGGCTGCCTTGTGCCACATGTACATTTTTGCCCCATTGCGGAGTAATGTATGTGTGATGTCTAGCATGTGTTTTGTGCTTAAAGGGGAACTTTCCAGTATAAAATACCATTTCTTGATGTAGTTTAATACTTTTTGGTTTGCTTTACAGTACAGCATACATGCACATTTTGAAACGTTTGGAAAAAAGAAAAGGTTACTTCAATGTTTCGCCTTCCATGAAGAGGCACCATGTTTTTTATGCAAATCCCTGACTACCATTGTTAGTAGATAGGAATTTGCATCAAAATCCATGAATGGATTTATGGACTGCCCATGTTCCACCCATGGTATGGCCCCTTGACGCAAATAAAACATCTGCATATGCGCTATATATATCATATATATATATTTATGAACAAACAAAGACTAAAGTGAGGTTATACTTAGGTATTGTAAAAATATAAAAACTTAATTTTTAAAACCAAAAAACCTGAAATTCACCAGTTATAGTTTATTAAGCTATGACTTCAGCCACTGCCATGGCATACTTATGACATCACATATCACATAGCTCGCGACATGTTAAATAATATCAGTGATGATGTCACTGACAACGTCACTACTCCGGTCTGCTCCCTCCCATAGTAGTCAGCTCCCCATTGCTGGCCAACCTCCCAGGGTTGCACTTTCCCACAACGGACACACTTCCCTCAGTTTTATTTGGAGTTTTGTGGTACTCACACTGGACCACATGGGAGAGGATGCACTAGGTCCCGTGAGAGTCCAGTGGTACATCGTCGGGCATCACTGGGTCTCACTGTTGTGCCGCAAGACCCTAGTCATGATTTTGTTTTTATGTGGCCCGGGGTGCATTCCTTTAGAACCCCTCCATAAGGGCCAGGAGGTCAAGGTACCCCCTACCCTGCCCCCTCATGGCTTATTTTTTACCTAACATAACAACACTGGAACAAAGTCCCCAAGTCCTGGAATGGTAGCCTCAGCACTTCTGTTGATGTTGTGGCAAGAAATTCAGATTGCTCTGTACTGTGAGCCCAGTAAAGGTCCTGTGGGCCAATGGTAAAAAGCCCTCTTTTACAATCAGAATGCTTTATTTTTTGAATTTTCAGTACCAAAGAAGTACCGCGGGACTCCAGCAGAACCAAATGTCCAGATTTCATTAATTTGTGAACCTTAATATCTCAAAAATGGCTGAACAGGTTTACATCAAAATGAAAAATGCATGCTTTCTGAGCAAAGATCTACTTTTCTGCCAAATTTTGTGTAATTGTGTTTAGCCCTCTTTTTTTTAAATGGTTCATAAATTTGCTATACAAAACTGCATGGGAAAACGTGTTTCGGCATCCCCCCCTTTTTCTCAGCCTCCGCTTGACAAAACTTTCCAGGAAGAATCTGAGGTGAATTAACTTTGTTTTTAGAAAATTTTACAAAGATTCATCAAACAGATAGTAAAACAAAACAATTCTTCCGATGGAAACTCTGACCTAGCTGTAACTACACAGTTATGACCAGTATATTTCATTGAGCATGATTTATATCCTCTGCTTGTGCTCGAGGAAATTTAAGGCCAGTTTTCTACAACTCAATCAATCAGAGGCTGAATATGTCCATTTTTGTGCCATTTTGCCATTTTTTATGCTCCAATTCCCTCCATCAATAAAACCTTGGTGTCCATTTCAATGTTTAAATAGTTTGTAAATGACTTTCTTTTCCCAAAGATTTAAGCCTATCCTTGCATTTACCGCACACAAAAAACATTCCTGGGAAATTGAGACACAAATAAATCTAAAAAGACCCAGAAAATATTTTGACGCACAATTCAAGCTTGTGCAGAATTCTCCTGTCAGAGCTGTATCCAGCCTTAAAACATAGCATTTGAACCAAGTCATTTGAGCACTGCACTGCCTACCTACTTCTGATCACGGTAAATGCAAGGCAACCTCTCTAGTCTGCCTCCATGTGCTTTTGCATCGATATCAATACTCTGAGTTTGAACAACAACCCTAAGCAGTCCTGTTTCTGTTACAATTCCACAGAATCAATCTAACCTCTATGGAGAATTATTCATTGCATTTGCAAAGTCCGTAATCATGGATTTCTCTTTCAGTTAGAAATTGGGTTTTTGGTTGAGGGGGGTGTGAGCCCTTCTCAAGCAATAACTACAATCCATGCCAGGGTGAACCACAATGAGCCACTAAATGAACCTGTGCTTAACCCTCAGGTTGCTTTGCTCAAAAGCAGTCAGGCGTAACTTATAGGCATTGAGTAAAATATTTATGCAGCACTCAAACAGTAATAACATAGAAACACAACAGAGAAAATATCCCACACCAATTTAGAGAAATACAGTACACTTTAATGAATTATTTCACACCAAAATTACAGATATCCGGTATGTAGAACTAGAGGTATGAATTTTGAAAGTCTTCGTAAAAATTCTGGCTTAAAAGTCTACAGCGCCAGATTCAGACATCTACTTGCGTGAGACTGGGGCAAAGTTAAATGTTATGGTCAACCGCAATGGAGCGTGGTTTGGATACACAAGGTGGATTGGGCTTGGTCTCTACTTACTTTTGAACTTAGAAGAAATTTCAAAGAAAAATGTCTGAGAAGGTAAAGCTCAGCAGGCCAAGGCAGCCAGCGGTGTCTAGGGAGGAGGCATCATTATCAAGGAGCCACTGGGTGAGGTCATGGTGAAGATTTCTTCACTTGAACTCAGTCTCTTTTCTTTATGTCAAAAATCTTTAACAAGACAAAGCTGCAGGCTCTAGCTGACAAGGGCTCAATGAGGCCAAATATCCCTTCTGCAAGGAGCCGCTGAGCAGAATTTCCTACTGTGAAGAAGACTATACCAGGGGCTACTGTAAAGCCAGACTGACCGGTGATGCACCTTGGGTTCTCAGTTCTCAGGGTACTTTTTGGCTGAACATTTTGTAAGTCCCAAGTTTTGGTTTTGGGCTGTTTGAACACCTTTAGCACCACTTCCAGGGGTCAAGGACTGGGTATGGACCAATTCAAGGGTGGAACACACTTCAGGCAGGGTTCAAGTTTTTGGAGCTTTTTGTGTATCTGTAGCTCAGAACAGGAGATCAGCCCCCTAGCCCTTGGTGTCTCTCTGGCAGTCCTGGGTTTCAGCAAGGCAGTCCTCCAGCAGCCGGGCAGTCCTCTTAATGTTTAAGGCAGGCTTCCAGCAGCAGGGCAGTCCTCTGAAGTACACAGCAGGCCTCAAGCAGCAGGGCAGTCATCGAGCTGCAGGGCAGAATACTGAGTGCCCTCTGCAGGTACAGGAGTCAACTGAAGATCTGAGGGTCCTAGTCTATATGTGCCAGCTTTGAAGTGGAAGAAACTTTTGGAGTCCCCCCCAACCCCCAACAGGCTGTTATGAAATTTCCTTGTGAAGTTCTTTGTGAGTGTGCTGAGGCAGCTCATTTGAAATGTAAGTGGGGAAGAGAACAGCTTGGTGCCACACATCCTGTCAGGATGACCCATTCTGCCAATATTTAGCCCTTGTTTATCTTACTTTTCTGGGAGGAATACACAAAGGCAAACTGCCATGCTAATATTAATCATGTGACCCAGACCACAGGTTGCAGGCACCAAATGGTTAAACAAGAAAATATCAGATTTTTTAAAGTGAGATTTTTAAAACTGTGACTTAAAATCCAAATTTAAGATTAGAGAGGATTTTAAATTACAATTCTTTAGAGACCACACATGGCATTTGTACTGTTTCCAATGTAATAGGTTAGCCCAAAGTTATCCAATAGGACAGGTGGTCCTCACAGTAGTGAAAAACATCTTTAATGTTTTTTCATTACCAGGCCATGTAAAACTGAATAGTACATGTCCACCTTTTAAATACAATGCATGCTGCCCTATGGGATGTTTAGGGCCTATCCTAGGGGTGAGTATATGTATTAAAAAGTAAGGTTTCTGCTAGTCAAAAGGTTCATTTTGCCAGGTTGAACTCGTATTTTAAAACTGCACACACAGGCTGCAATTGCAGGCCTGAGATAGGTTTAAATGGGTTACTTAAGTGGGTGGCGCAACAAGTGCTGCAGGCCCACTAATAGCATTTCAATTACAGGCCCTGGGCACATTTTGTACCACTTTACTAAGGACTTATAAGTGAATTAAAAGGTGTCAATCAGGTTTAGGCTAATTTTACCATGTTTTAAGGAGGAGGCACAAGTACATTAGCCCTGGTCAGCAGTGGTAAAGTGTACAGAGTCCTACAGCCAACAAAAATGAATTTCAGCAAACATGAGGGGAGTAGGCAACACATTTGGGGGGAAGACCACCATAGGGCCAGCAGGTCCAACACTTCCAATCAAAATTAAAAACTTTGGGGCTATTGGCAAACTTCATTTTGGAGAACTTTTAGTAGTACCTCAATAGTATTTGTCACATATGGGAAAATGGGAGAGGTTTATGAGGTAGCAAAGAGAGGTCAGGGAGGATTAAGGAAGAACTTAAAGATGGACATGGACCTATCTATTCATATTCACAAACTGCACTTCAAAAGTTAATATAGCCAAAAAGGACTAAAAACAGTAGTAAGTGTAATTCAGGTCTGACCTGGCGTATGTCCAGCACCACACTTGGCCAGCCACTGGTACCAAAGCACCCTCCCAAGCACCCTCCCATGGAGAATGATGGAGGCATGGACCTAAAAGGAGCCTCCATTGGAAATAATGCTTAAATCTATCAATTTATTTTGACTTCTTAAAACATATATACATTTAATTTAATTTAACAATTTTTAAATTAGTATAACATATTTTAATAAACTTTCATCAATTTAAAAATAAATGTAAAATAGTTAAAAAGAAATTATATACATAACCTTTGGTGATTACTACTGAATGAAAAATACCTATAAACATGTTACTTTAAATTTTAAATAAATCTTCAAAGAAGTCATTGTAATTTATTTTAATATTTAGGTGCGAAAGAATAGTCCCAGATCATAGAGCAGGCCGGGCCTAGAGTCTTTTCAAATACAGCAACTTGATTTTTCTGCATGCGGACCGTTCCAGATATCTGTGTTTTTTTTTCTCCTTCTTCCTCCCATCGCAAGCCACTACAGTCACTTTCATCCTCAGCCCAGTCTTTACCAAAACTATCATCCCCTGAGGAATTAGAGTGGTCTGACAAAGAATAAAATGTGTTCCCCGAGTCCACCTCTTTGTTGGATCTTAATTCCTCTTTTGCACTGTCTGAGAGCTAAACATCAATTTGTCAGGTGCCTTATCGATGTTGTTCGGACCTGTGGCATCCTTAATATTTTTATCCTGAAGAATATTTGATAGGACTACTGCTCCCATAATACAGCTATCTTGCTGTTTAGCCACCATTCCATTGACTTCCTCTGAGAGACTCCCGGTGGGTATCAAGAAGCTCAAATTATCATCTTGCCCTTCAATACCAGGACGACTTACTCCCTCCAGTGCGGCCTCCAAAACTTGTTTACTCCCTTGACTAAGCAATTCTGTCACAGGTTCAATACTTATGATCTCGACTGTGGGTATTACATTACCTTGAATTAAGCATTCTCACGATGATGTTTGAAGTGTCTCGCTTTGAAGGGGTGCCTTGGCCTCTATAGCCGATTCACGCAGTACCTTGATCTTACCGCTCTGGGCTCTCAAGAGTGCCGGGACCGTCTACTGACCTCGTAGAGAGGCGCCACTTCGCTTCAGCTCTCCCATTCCAGGTAGACCGGTCAATGCTCCCGCACCGGATCAGCATCCCCCAGTGCTGGAAGAGCCGCCATCTGCATCCGGAATAACCTTCCCGAGACTGCCAGAGCCTGCAGGCAGTCAATGGGTCTTAGTGCCCCGGGAGGTCGCTTTCGGAGGCATCGGTGAAGCTGCGCAGGTAAGTGGAACAAAGCTCCCAGTGAAGTAAACAGCCCTTGTGCATGCCAATCTTGAAGGGAGAGGTAGTCCCCACAGCCAGGAACGCCAGATCATCCCCGATATTGTAGAGTGCACATTTCTCTACCGGGCAACCTGATTGCAGTCACAGATGGGAGGAAAAGGTTACCGAGGAAGGAATCTTGTAGCCAGCTCACTCGGCCGAGGCTGCGGCCGACATCTTGCCTCCCTAAACTCTGAAAACTGTAGAGGCTGGAGAAGCATCCCTAGTAAACAATGGAGAACATGAACCCGAAGCACCTGCAGAAATTACACTTTCTACAATATACCAGAGCATTATGGTATGATGGCTCATCGGGAGCAGACTCGGGCTGACAGCTCCCGCACTAATGGTGCATGCCGCAAACTACAAAACTCGCAGGATTGCTAAGACATGCTCTGATTTTTCAGTAAGATTCAGTGAGACGGAAGCTAGGATATCCTTGTTCGAAGACGAGTTGGCTGCGCAAAAGATTATGACTGAGTCGGTGCAGAAGCTAAAAGAGGAAACCTTCTGGAAACTGAATGATCTTGAAAATCGGTCCCAGAGGAATAATCTGTGGATTTTGGGTATTCCCGAGGGAAAGGTAGGGGCAGATGTCCGGCAATTCATGATCAAGCTATTTGAAGAGGCATTTCCTGAACTTAAGCAATGGGACTGGAAAACTGAGCTAGAAAGGGCCCACCAATTTCCTTTTTTCCAATGTAAAAAAAAGGGACTGGTGGATAATCGGCCAAGAGCGATTCTTATATGTTTAAATAAAGCATTATATAATCTGGCTAGGCCTGATAGTAAAAGGATGGGGAAAGGACTGTGATTTTCTTGTATGACCAGATTTCTCTCAGGCAACAGTTGAAAAAATATGGCAATTACGACAGTTAATTCCTCAATTTCAGGCAAAAGGCGCTCAGATTGTTTTGCTCAATCCAGCCAAGCTGAAGGTGGTGTTTCAGGGGCAAACACATTTTTTCTTATCCGAAATTCAGGCAAAAGAATGTATGGTATCAATATAGTTGTTGGAAGGGTATGGGTGTGGGTGATCTAGATATCCTCCCTTAGAGGGTATGTGTTCTGTGGATTGCATAATTAACGTATATCTGATCTCACAGTAACCCCTTTTTTTCTATTTCTATTTCTTTCCGTTTCTTTTTTTGTTCTCTTTTTCTGCCTAATGTTATCGTTGGTTATTTCTTTTAGACGAGGGGGAGGTTAGTCTGAGGAAGGGGTATTGGCCTAGCTCAGCATCACCAAGGACCGATGATCATTAAGGCTCATGTGGTGGGGGTGTGGGGGAGGGTTTTGGGAGGTTCCAGGTTGGAGGAGGTCACGGGGAAGAGGGGATGTTTGGGGCGGAGCACAATTGTTGTTTAATATGTATTGTCATTGTGATCATCTTCACACCAAAATGAAGATATTTAATAGTGTTTTTATACAGCTTATTCAGAATATTTGCATTATATTATGAATTCTGTAAAAGTGTCAGTACTCTATAAGGAAAATGAATAGAAGGGACAAAATACGTGTCTGTTCTCTAAATATTTGTGGTCTTAATGACAGGTAAAAAAGAGGCTTATTGGCTAAACTGATATGGCATTTTCAAATAGAGGTGCTGTGCTTGCAAGAAACTCACATACCCTGGATTTGGGCTTAGATTTACTGGCTAGTACACGTCAAGGTACTACTACACGGAGGGAAGCCATTTTAGCAAAGCCTGGAGCGATAACATGCAAATGTATTAAGGAGGATAAATTGGGTCACTGGGTGATTTTGGAAGCGGTACTCAATGGAACTTCATTTTCAATTTGCTCTCTATATGGCTCAAATCTAGACGACCCTGGAGTACTGAATTATTTGAGTTTAGAATTGCCCATATGGCCATCCCCGTTAGTCCTCTGGGGCGACTTTAATATTAATTTAGACAGTAGCTTTAATCTTCTTGGTAATCTTTCATATCAAGGAAGGAAGGGTAGGAACTTTAAAGCGCTGCAGGGGCTAGCTAGGTAACATGGACTTGCAGATGTGTGGCGCAGACACAGGCCGGGGATCCTGGTTTACTTTTTTTCGGCCCCCATAATAAATGAGTCCGTTTGGACTACTTTTTTATCTCATATCAAACAGCTGAAACGGTTAGAATTGAACTCCCCCCAAGAATAATTTCTGATCATAATCCGTTAGTAGTGGAGCGCCCACTAGGTGGATTTTTCAGACGTCAGTCGACCTGGACCTTTGACAGGAAACTGCTATTGGATGAAGCGTATTGTGAGCATATGGCTAAATGGATCATGGATTTTTTTTGTATAAATAGAGGCACAGCCCCCAAAGTAATAGTGTGGGATGCGTTTAAAGCTGCCCTTCGGGGCGAGACTCTAAGCTTTTCTTTTAACTCTCAGAGGGTGGTGAAGGGCAGAATTAAAGGGTGGATTGAAGATTTACAGCTAGCAGAGATTGAGTTTATGAGTAAAATTAGGGATTCTCAAAAAACAGATGATTGTCAGCAGCTCATTGCGATCATTAAAGCAAAAATACATCAATTTTTTGGCGAAGAGTGAGCCGCTAAATATATACAGCATGGAGCTGATATATATAAACTTGGGGAAAATACGGGGAAGTTATCAGCTAAACGTATACAACAGAGGGGGGTGACAAATAGAATATGTAGAATCTTAGATCAATTTGATCAGATACATGATTCTCCGGTCAAAATTTTGGATGTATTTCAGAATTTCTACCAACAATTATACACAGTAGAAGATGAGGCGATTTCGGAAAGAATTATAGAACTTTTAAGTGTTCAATATACAGTGAAAGTCACACCCAAACAAAATGAAATTCTTGCTGCCCCAATATCATGGGAAGAGATTGAGTATGCAATGGTCTCTTTAGCTGCTGGTAAGGCAGTGTGCCCAGATAGAATTCCCTTAGAATTTTTTAGAACATTTCGGCAAACACTTTGATTCGAGCTTGTGTCTCTATTTCATCTCGCTCAATTGGGCCAAATGCCTGAATCATAGCAGAAGACTACTATAGTAGTATTTAAAAAAAGGATAAATCTGAACTCAACCCCTCATCATATAGACCCATCTCACTTATCAGTGTGGACAGTAAGATCTATTAAAAAATAATTGCATCCAGGCTGGGGCAAATTATAACTCCATTGGTATCCATCCGTCTACATGGGTTTATCCCTGGTCGGGATACAACGGATCACGTTAAGCGAGTTATCGTTCTTTTTGATTGGGCTTAGGCCACGAAGGCGCCGCTTGGGATCATCCTGTTAGATGCAGAGAAAGCGTTTAACAGGCCCTCCTGGCAGTTTTTGTGGTCAGTCCTACGATGGAAGGGGTTTGCCACTGAATTCGTCCAAGCTACTACAGGCACTTTATATATCACCAGAAGCCTGTGTCCGCATATCCGGACAAGAATCTAAATCATTCGGTATTAGTAGAGGTAAAAGGCAGGGATGCCCCTGCTCTCCATTGTTATTTTCCATGTATATTGATCCTTTTCTTAACAAATTGGAGACGAATTTGAATATTAAAGCGGTTAAGGTCAGCAATGCTAAATATAAATCAGTGGCGTATGCTGAGGATATCGCGATTCTTACAAGTAATCTAAGGTTAGCCCTTCCAGCAGTTAAAGATTTGGCGGAACAATTTGGCACTGTGTCAGGGTATAAATTAAATGTAGATAAGACTCAGTGCTTACATTTGGATAATCTATCTCCGGTAGACATCCCAATCATGTCAGAAGCCACCTATTTAGGGGTTAGGATTAAAGCAGTAGTGGAACGCATACCGGAACTTAATATCTTACCACTGAGCTATAAAGTTAACAAGACTTTAGAGAGATTAGATCATCTACATCTGTCACTAGATGGATGATGTAATGTAATCAAAATATCGATTTTTCCAAAATTGTTATATCTATTTTGGACAATACCTCTGGAATTCCCGACATTTTGTATTACAAAAGCTGAAAGGGTCTGCTTCAGATTCTTATTGGGGTACCGCAGGCCCAGAAGGGCAGCTAAGTAGATGATTCTTCCAAGACTTAGGGGTGGATAGGGTGTACCCAGCCTCCTTTTATATCATTGGGCAGCTCTCTTGCAGCATATGGGGATACTTGTGGTAGGAGCCAGGGCAAAAATATTGGTTGCAGTAAGGCCAAATATATATGAGATGCTGCTTGGAGAGGAAGCTAGGCACATTTTGTTTAAAATTTTAGAGCCTAGCTATTACAAGAAGACTAAATTTAAATTAATTCAGTCTGCTAATTCGATCTGGATGAAGATACGTCACAGATTTAGTATATCAAATATTAATGCGTATACCCCTTTCACGGCGGGGCGTTTGTTACCATCAATATTTCAGGATCAAACTACCTTTAGGTGGGGCAAGGCAGGGATTAATGTTTTGAGAGATGTATGCCGCGATGGTCAAATAGATTCATTTATATCTCTGCAAGAAAAGTTTAGCCTTTTCAGGAGAGATTTTTTTAAGTTTTTACAGATTCGGAGCTTCTTAAGCACAACAGCAAAAGGGGTGAATGCTAATTTGGGAGAAATCTCTCTGGTTGAAATGATACGGAAACGATTTCGGATAGGGGTATTATATCAGCTACTATTGGATGTTCTTCCCGATGATTTAGCTGTTCAGATTGCTAGATGGGAGAGAAATCTAGGAAAAGAGGGGATAAATTTGGAAGGATCATTGGAACTAGTCAATCAGGTGTTTATAACTGGCCGGTTGAAGGCCCAGCATTTCATGTCTGTATTTGACCTATACTACACTCCCGCAAAGACATCCAAATGGGCGAGCTTACGGGTTAGTTGTTGTAGTAGGTGTGGGGCATGGGCTGCAGACACAATACATATGTTTTATGCTTGCCCAAGCCTAGTACACTTTTTAAGGGACAGGGAATTTTTCCTGAATTCGATTCTTGATACCCCAGTAACACTTACATCAGATACATTCTGGGTGTAGAACACAATGAGGGAGGAAATTCTCATACAAGGCATGAGATTGGTTTTGTATTTATCGCTTTGGCGGTTATAAGATTATGTATAACTTCTCAATGGATTAGCTCTGACTCCCCAAGGTTAAAAAATTGGCGTGCTAGGATATTAGCCTTATATAATGTCAAATCTTCTATATATGGGATGAGATGGCGTAGGAGACAATAATGCCGTCAAAAAATAGGGTCTCCTATTCCCAGATGGATATGCAAAACTGTGTTAACTTGATAAGAGATTTGACTTAAGCTCATTACTCCTCTCCTAGTCTTTCTCATAATATCTCTCTTCTTTGGTCTGTTTTTTCTCTCTCCCCCCTCCCAGTTTTTTTCAAACTTTTTTTTCTCCTCTCCATTGACCTTGAGATTAGTCTTCTGGGGTTATATTTTGTGTTATGTATTGACCTAGTATAAACAAAATTTGTGTTTGGGTTTTTACTTCTGATTTTCAATAATGCGATGTTAAGATGATATGAAGTCCTAAAAGCATATTGGATATGTAAATGAAGATGTATTCACCATGAAAAATTAAAATAAAGTTTTTTTCCTTAAAAAAAAAAAGACAGAAAAAAAGTGATTTATTTTAATACCTTTCCCTATATTTCACTACAAGGAAATCTCTGCCTACATGTGAAAAGATAAAAGAGATAACTTTAAATTTGATAATTTGAGTTCATTCCCTGATTTCAAGGTGGGGAAACATGTAAGTTTACACTTAGGGCTCGATTCTGATGTCACTAAAAATGCCTTCCCAATGCTATTCGTAGGCTTACCTTACGACCGACTCGTATTCAAAGCTTTGTTCTACAAACGAGCAAGTACGATGCGTATTACAGGCAAATTTCAGCCCGAATCGTCCGCTCCGATTCGTGCTCTATTTCACGACCGAACAGGCTCAGGAAACACAGAAATCAAGTCGTACGGAGGCTTTTCCCAACCAGTTTCCGACACGCGAGTATGATGCGTCTTTACTATACGTCGTACAGGGCGCTGCTTCCAGCACGTCACAGCATTCGGACGAGGCGTATTGAAGCTATGAATCACGCCAGAACACGATCAATGAGGACGAGATGGAGCAGCCATTTATCCAATCGTGCATGTCTTCCCTATACTGTATGCCTACTGTTACCGCTACACATGACGCAGAAGGTAAGTCAGACACCTATCACACACCAAAATGATAATGAAAGGAAACACCACTATAGGGGGGTGGATGCCTATCACTCCCAGCATTGTCCACCCCATAGGGGGGCAGATGCCTATCACTTCCAGCATAGTCCACCCCATAGGGGGTTGATGCCTATCAATCCCAGCATTGTCCACCCCATGGGGGGTGGATGCCTATCACTCCCAGCATAGTCAACCCCATAGGGGGTGGATGCCTATCACTCCCAGGATAGTCCACCCCATGGGGGGTGGATGCCTATCAATCCCAGCATTGTCTACCCCATAGGGGGGTGGATACCTATCACTCCCAGCATAGTCCACTACATAAGGGTATGGATGCCTATCAATCCCGGCATTGTCCACCCCATAGGGGGGTGGATTCCTATCACTCTCAGCATAGTCCACCCCATAGGGGGATGGATGCCTATCAATCCCAGCATAGTCCACCCCATAGGGGGTAGATGCCTATCCAAGCATTGTCCACCTCATACGGGGGTGGATGCCTATCACTCCCAGCAGATCCTAACCATAGGGGGTGGATGCCTAGCACTCCCAGCATTGTCCACCAAATAAGGGGGGTGGATGCCTAGCACTCCCAGCATAGTCCACCCCATAGCATATCCTAACCATAGGGGCTGTATGCCCATTACCACCAGTACCCCCTACTCACAGGGGACACAATGCCCATCACCACCAGTACCCCCACCCATAGGAGGCTGGATGCCCATCACTATTACCATCCCCACTCATAGGGGGCTGGATGCCTAGCACCACCAGGATTCACACATATAGGATGAGTAAGCAAATCCCCCCACACCATCTTTGCAAGATTTAATGTCTTTGTGTGTAAAATGCTCATAACACAGATCCTGACAGTAAACATACATTGTGACTCCCAACACATGTGTGTCCAAAAGGTGATAGTGTGGTTCAAAACTCAAGCATCTCTGGACCAATGTGGTAATGGGGTCGAAACCCCCCTCACTACAGTGACCAAAAGGTGTTAGTGGAGTACAAAAATCCAGAATCTCAGGACCAATGTGGTAATGGGGTCTAAACCCCCATCACTACAGTGCCCAAAAGGTGTTGGTGGGGTTAAAAAATCCAGCATCTCACCACAAATGTGGTAATGGGGTCTAAAACCCCATCACTACAGTGCCCAAAAGGTGTTAGTGGGGTTCAAAAATCCAGCATCTCAGGACCAATGTGGCAATGGGCTCTAAACCCCCCATCACTACAGTGTCCAAAAGGTGTTAGTGGGGTTCAAAAATCCAGCATCTCAGGACAAATGTGGTAATGGGGTCTAAACCCCCATCACTACAGTGACAAAAAAGTGATAGTGGGGTTTGAAAATCCAGCATCTTGAGACCAATGTGGTAATGTGTCCTACTACAGTGACCATGAGGGGTGAGTGTGGACATGAAAATAGCAGCATCTCCAAACCAGCATGATTCCTGGTCCCAACACCACAAGCAATGTTGTGGCAATGTAGTGGTTGTGTCACATACAAACATAGATTTGGTGAGGCAAATATTGCTGTGTATCATAAGAACACCCTCTGCCATGTGCAGACAAGCAATGGCCATGATCCCGGATAATTACTCCAGTGCACAATTAGACAATGCGACATGTGAGCACAATGATGCATACACACACATCTATATAAACAGACACGCAAACTAAGGAATCCTGTGGAGACTGTAGATGTCAGGTGACCAAGTCCCATACCATGGCAGCAATGGAACACACCAAACATGATTAATGTGCAGACTGATGAGCTAGGAGACACAGGGACACTAGGGAAAAACCTCCAAACAACATACAGCCAATGGACCGCAAAAGCCATACCAATGCAGTGGAGCAGATACACAAACACAGACAGGCGGCCCCAAACTGCATATCATACACAACATGTGTGTGTTTCTCAGTGTCCCCAGGCAAGTACACAACACATGACAGTGGGCAGAACTCCAATGACACAGATGTGTACACAGTGCCATGCAAAAGTAACTCATGAACTTTGCATCCCTTGGTGGGCAAGCAGGCATCGTCAGGTGAGTGGGATCCCAACTCATTCATGTGACACAAGCTGGGCGGCACAACAAACAACACAGCAAGAGACAGGCCAGCACAGCACTACCCTCAGGGAACCTTCATTGGGGTGACAGTAGCTTGTACAATCCCACTGTGATGACAAAGGTAGATGTTGCCCATACCGTGGAGTACAGTCCCCTGCATGCACTGGGTCATGTGTCCTGACCAACAAACTGCCATCACACCTACACAAACAAATCCCTGGCCTCGGCCTGTCATCAATGAACAAAAAGTAGGTAGGGGCCTAGCCATGAGACAGCTCACATTTGGCCACACTCAACACAACACACCTTGATATGCAACAATGTGCATCAGCTAAGCACACATGGACTGGTGACATTGCTCCTGCACCCATGACAATCCCAGGGGTGGTGGGGGATCTAAGGTTCCCAAAAATACCCACACATGGCCAGTCAACAACCCTTGTGAATGTTCACCACACTGCACAGTATGCGGTACCTGGGCATGACGTGAAATCTACCAGATTCATTGGGATCACTGCCACACTCCCACAACAATGATGAACCAAAGGAGAGCCACAAAGAACACATGTTGACACCTTCCAACATTGCAGCTATGACCCTGATGAGTGGAAGTAGTCACACACACATACAAGTGACCAACTCACTGACAGATACCACATAGGGGAAAACTACATCATAATGGAAACACAGAAGTGACAAGGGGAATTCTGAATGTGTCCCACATGCGTTTGACAACATCCCCGGGCTTTACAAATAAAACACCAAGGGATGACACCCTAATGACCAGTAGTGTGCCTTGCACCTACATCTCAAGAAACCCAGGACAAAGATGTTGGATGGAGTCGTTCGCGTACGTGTATGTCGCGCCGTGTATATGCTTGGCTGTGTCGAATTGTTCGCGTACGTGTCTATTGGGTTGTGTTGATTCTGGACTATGTGGCATCGTTCACGTCTGTTGTGTCGTGTTAATGCTTGGCTACATGTGTCTGTTGCGTCAGGTTGACGCTTGGCTATCTCGAATCTTGCGCGTACGAGTCTATCGCGTCAGGCTCCTTTCCTGCCGGCTCGACCGTAATTTTTTTTTCCGGCCGATTCAGTTGTAAATTTTAAGCATCGCATCGTACTCAGCCATTTGGAAGGTGTGTGTACGGTTCAGTCGGAAAATATGACGGGTCCGTGTCGGGAAAAACCTTTTCAAGCCGAAATCGACCCCTTAGTATTACATTTAGACTTGTAAATGGTGACTAGCTACAACTAGTAAATTTACTACAAAATGTAAGAGTACATTTTTATTTGTAGATTTACTCACATATAAACTTACCTCTGTGAATAACCCCCACTCTCTCACCTGGTAACGTTAGTCAAACGCTAAAGACATACTTGATTGGCAAGGCAGCATGTAAAACCAGCACCATATGATCCCATGGGGAAGTGGGCACTTTTCAAAGGCCATTTATTCGTTCATTCTTTCAATCAGACCCTTCAGAACTTGCGATACTGGTTTAATGTCTTTTGGGATCCGTAGTTCATGCAGGTTGGTGTTGTTTGACGCTTGCCTATAATTCAACAGTACAGATAACATTAAATAGTGAGAGAGAAGAGACCCAAATTTACACCCAGCCTAATTTTACAGTTGTAAGCGTATCACTTATTTCCTCAGGGTTCCTCACAAAGATATTTGAAATATTGGTAGTCGATGCAAAATCCAAGGGGCCTTATTGGTGTTTTAGGTTGTTTATAAAGGAAGAGAAACAACACTTGAAAGAGTGACTCGACCATAAAATGCAACCTCTCCTTTGCTTTTACTGCATAGTCACAATATGACTCCTTTGAAACAAACCGTGAAAGGTAATTCATGTTTAATGATACCCTGATGTAGCATACATAAGTAAAAAGTGCAAAATCAGCATAACACGAGGCAACGTTATTAGCAGGCCTATCTTTCAAGACTGGCATTATTGACGCTGGAAGCTTACTAAGCAACTCTTAATGCCAGGAGACACACATGCTGTTGGAACTTTTCTAGTGCCCAATAACAAAACTTTTTGGGAAGTTCTTTTGCATGCCGCAGAAGTAGTCTTTAAGTTTCAAGTTGCCTCTATTGAAAACAAGAAACACGGAAGTCAATATTACACAAGAACCTAACGTGCATACATTATAAAATAATAGATATAAAAGATTAACATAAGTAAATATACATAATAGCTGAATTTAGTATTTCTAACTCGAAACTTACCCTAGAAACACTGTCGAGCAGTAAACCTTAAATATAACAGAGCAAGCATTTACTTACGTGACTCCTCGGATCAATTGAAGCCATTCCTTTCTTGAACAAAAGTACAGCTCTGAATTACCCGAAGTAGCTGGGATGTTGTTATTTATTTAGGACTTTTATTAGGTAAGTGTTATTTTATATTTATGTTCTGTGTAGAATGTTTTGTATTGAAAGTGCTGACAGCTTTACCTGGGAGTCTGGATCTGATGGATATTTGACCAGGGCTGTAATAAAGCATGGCTATACC
The DNA here is from genome assembly GCF_964204655.1 of Triturus cristatus. Classification (NCBI taxonomy): domain Eukaryota; kingdom Metazoa; phylum Chordata; class Amphibia; order Caudata; family Salamandridae; genus Triturus; species Triturus cristatus. The sequence goes on from NC_140588.1 coordinate 723,019,793, forward strand.
ACAGTGTCCATGCTCACCTGCAGCCCTGACAGTGTACACGCAAATCTACACATGTCAAAAACACTGTAAGAAATTGGGTTTCTGGTTGGCTAGGGTATGCAGCTAAGCCACGTGGAACCCGTCACTCTAGTCAGGGCAAGTCAGTTACACATCAAAGATAACATGTGCTGACTTCCTGGTAGCTAGGCGCAGAGCAGTCAGTCTTATCATCATAGGCAATGTGTAAAGCGTTTGCGCAACACACCCACATCGTAACATAATCAATACACCACAAAAGAGAATCCACACAGAATTATATATAGTTATGTAGTATATATTGTACATAACACAAGGTCAAAACAACATGAATCATAAGTACTGTGAATATCATGTAATTAGTGAAGCAGTACTCGTTATTCTATCAATGTAGGAACCTACGCAACATACATCATAACAGAAGCTAATACTTAGGGCATGAAATTCAGCAGATTATGAAAAAGCCCATGAATCATAGATGATATGCATGTAAGGCAATCACTTAAAAACTACATACATCATAGATGTTTTGTAAGAACTGCAGATAAACCGTCAACTTCGTTGCAGGGAATACCCATAGCAGATATCACTGGGCATGTGCTGCACAGAGAAACACATCAGTATTTGCCTTACAAAAGTCGCAGGGCATTTTAAGTAAGAAAATCTAGGAACTAACCTATATCACCATCATCAATAAGCCCTATTACACAAAATACAGATATTTTTTTTTTTGTTGCTGAGAGAGCGGTTGCACTATCGTGCCAATGCTTTCTTCCAACTGAGGTGACTTGCAGGGGGTCAGCTTCCACAATTACCACTTAATTACAGCCCATCGGGACCAGGAAATCGATTTGAGTAAATGCTGAGCAAACTGTACGAAGGCACAGCCCTTCAGGGACGGGACGGCAAGGTAGGTCCTGGCCACAGCCATTAGCCCAGAGTGGCCACTCTGGGCCTCGCAATCCCACAGGACCCTGCGGCCCTCGACTATGAGAACCAGAGTCGAGGGGGGCAGGGACCATGCAGCGGGAAGGCCTTGCATGGTCTACCCTGCCTCTAGAGGACTAAAGGCAACTGCCCTCGAGCTTGTGTTGATGCTGTCAAAGTACAGTACCGGTCACTTTGGGTACTGTCGCAGTCTCCTATGATTTGGCCGGCTTTGAGGAAGAGCTGCAGGCTAAGAGAGACATGGACATGGTCTCCTTGATCATGTCTCTCTTCTGTGCCGTGGCTCTCCAATGAGGAGTGGGGGACCTACTGAGCTGCAGTGCCTGTAGGCGAGGAGATGGTGCTACAGACAACACCTCTCCCAGTACTGCTGCACGTCATGATGCCGTTGTTGGGGAGGCATACTACCAACAAAGGCTGCACTGGCAAAGCGCTCAACATGGGCTAGTTTGTTGGACAGAATGACGTGAAAAATAAAGAGCTCACCACCTGCTCATTTGGAAATGACTGCTAAGGCTGAACTCAGAGTCACGGCTGGATAAGTGGAAGGGGAAACTTTGTCTATTTCTATTTAACAGTGTTAGGTATAAGAGCCAGCAGTGCTGGACCCAAGTTTGACTGGTGGGAATGGGATTTGCCTTCCCCTCTCTAAGGATTCGGGGACTGGACAATGGACAGAAGGCAACAAATGAGGCGCTGACACACTATGCTTTTTATACATACTTGGAACAACTTCCTTAGTCACAATTGTGGTGCAACGCAGACAGGCATTTCATATCCATGTTCTGAGCATCACATTTACCTTGTACCACATTGCGTACATTACTCACAGGCAGCCCATGGAGAATGTGGGGGTGTATGGTGTTGAGGATATCCTCCTCTAGTGGGGTGAGACAGAGGCAGGATCCAGATTGTAGACAAGGGAGAATTTTGGCCAGCTAATTCCTGGTGTACTTCTTGTTTGCCCGCCTCTTCTCGTCGTGCCACTTATTCTTGATGTCATTGACTGCGCGGACATCGTCCCCCAATGCTGTGACTGCAGTGTCTAAATGCTGCCATAGGGATGCCTTCTGTGTGCCACTGGTGCTGTAAGGGGGGAAACCATGGAGGCATTTGTAGTGCCTCACAATGAACTCTAAGATCATGGTTGTCTCCTCCTCTGTACAATTTTTCTTTCTCCTCTGTGGAAGCATTTTCCTGAACTGATGCACAGAGCAGTCAAGCAGGAACTCGATGTGGACAAACCTGGTCCTTGTTAGTGTTATGCTTTTATATGGTTTGTAGTGCAGGTCTTTCAGGTGGTGTCAATTGACTTCATCTTCTCCAAGTGGTGGGGATGGTAAGCACATACACAGGTGCTTAACATTGAAGGCAATGATCCTCCAACCCGAATTTGGAGATTCCGGCCTGATTGCGGAAACTAAGACCCAATTTCGGAAATTCTGGGCTGGGTGCTGAGATTTCAGCCCACGTGCTGGGTGCGGAATCTCTAGCCCAAGTGCGGACTTCAAGATACGATTCGGAAATTACTTTTGTGAATATCAAAAGTAGTAAGTGGCTTCTTTGAATACCAAAAGTCATAAAGTTAGACATTTGTCTCAGATTACCTTTGTGAATCAGCCCCTCTGTGTGTACCTTAAAGTAGCACACATCATTAGAAAAAAAATCAATCCAAGTTCATAATGCAGTCACCAGTACATTATTATTAGGTGTTACATGTTCCTGGATGGCGAAAAGTAATCTACTCCCTGTTCCTGTTATTATTAATTCCTAAAAGTAATTAATTTTGTTATTTTGTATAGCAATGATATTGATTCATGGGCATTCAACTGCTTTTAAGATACAGATCTTGCTGCTTTGCAACATGCTCTTTTGAATGGAAAGAAAGGCTACAGGCCATTGTTGTTGAAGGGAAGAGTGTTCATTGCAGTTGATTGGACATCAACAGCCCTATGAATAGCAATGATGTTTCAAAGTATGGAATAATGGATGGCACTCTGAGGACTGGACTCAAGTCACACGATTATGGAACTTGGTTCACAGACCTTTGTTCTACTGATATGTTACGTCATGGATGCAGTGGGTGCAGACTGGAGCCATGCATAGGATCACATAAAAAATGTGCTTTCTCCAGTGCATAGGCTAACTATCCAAGCCAGTAAATATGCCGGAAAGACGGTCTGCATTTATATGTGTCTTAGCAACTAAAAAGACCACTTAGTGTTATCCCATAGGTATAGCATTTCTGAATGCCTGCCTTTGGAGTAGCGGTACAAAAGGGGGTGGTGATGAACGGAGCATCGGAACCAATCAAACACTCACACCCAGTCAACAGATCCGGGTATGATCCATCACCATTCTTTAGCCCACTCTGCCACCCCAGTTCAGACATGGCCATATGCAAATCAGTCTGACCCTGTGCATCATGGGAACAGTCCAGCCCGAACTGCCAAGCCCATGCCTTCCCTGGACCGGAAACAAGCTTCCTAGGACCGGTTTCTGGCATTTCAGCCGTCTTCAGCCAGGCTTGCTTGAATCCAGTGGCAAAGTGAGCAAGGGACTCACGTCTGAGCATACCCTGCCAACTTATGGAGAACAAAGCGGTACAAAAGGGGGTGGTGATGAACGGAGCATCGGAACCAATCAAACACTCACACCCAGTCAACAGATCCGGGTATGATCCATCACCGTTCTTTAGCCCACTCTGCCACCCCAGTTCAGACAAGACCATATGCAAATCAGTCTGACCCTGTGCCTCATGGGAACAGTCCAGCCCGAACTGCCAAGCCATGCCTTCCCTGGACTGGAAACAAGCTTCCTAGGACCGGTTTCTGGCATTTCAGCCGTCTTCAGCCAGGCTTGCTTGAATCCAGTGGCAAAGTGAGCAAGGGACTCACGTCTGAGCATAGCCTGCCAACTCCTGGCGAACAAAGCGGTACAAAAGGGGGTGGTGATGAACAGAGCATCGGAACCAATCAAACACTCAAACCCAGTCAACAGATCCGGGTATGATCCATCACCGTTCTTTAGCCCACTCTGCCACCCCAGTTCAGACATGGCCATATGCAAATCAGTCTGACCCTGTGCCTCATGGGAACAGTCCAGCCCGAACTCCCAAGCCATGCCTTCCCTGGACCGGAAACAAGCTTCCTAGGAGCGGTTTCTGGCATTTCAGCCGTCTTCAGCGAGGCTTGCTTGAATCCAGTGGCAAAGTGAGCAAGGGACTCACGTCTGAGCATACCCTGCCAACTTATGGTGAACAAAGTGGTACAAAAGGGGGTGGTGATGAACGGAGCATCGGAACCAATCAAACACTCACACCCAGTCAACAGATCCGGGTATGATCCATCACCGTTCTTTAGCCCACTCTGCCACCCCAGTTCAGACATGGCCATATGCAAATCAGTCTGACCCTGTGCCTCATGGGAACAGTCCAGCCCGAACTCCCAAGCCATGCCTTCCCTGGACTGGAAACAAGCTTCCTAGGACCGGTTTCTGGCATTTCACCTGTCTTCCGCCAGGCTTGCTTGAATCCAGTGGCAAAGTGAGCAAGGGACTCACGTCTGAGCATACCCTGCCAACTTATGGTGAACAAAGCGGTACAAAAGGGGGTGGTGATGAATAGAGCATCGGAACCAATCAAACACTCACACCCAGTCAACAGATCCGGGTATGATCCATCACCGTTCTTTAGCCCATTCTGCCACCCCAGTTCAGACATGGCCATATGCAAATCAATCTGACCCTGTGCCTCATGGGAACAGTCCAGCCCGAACTGCCAAGCCCATGCCTTCCCTGGACCGGAAACAAGCTTCCTAGGACCGGTTTCTGGCATTTCAGCCGTCTTCAGCCAGGCTTGCTTGAATCCAGTGGCAAAGTGAGCAAGGGACTCACGTCTGAGCATACCCTGCCAACTTATGGCGAACTTAGCGGTACAAAAGGGGGTGGTGATGAACGGAGCATCGGAACCAATCAAACACTCACACCCAGTCAACAGATCCGGGTATGATCCATCACCGTTCTTTAGCCCACTCTGCCACCCCAGTTCAGACATGGCCATATGCAAATCAGTCTGACCCTGTGCCTTATGGGAACAGTCCAGTCCGAACTGCCAAGCCATGCCTTCCCTGGAACGGAAACAAGCTTCCTAGGACCTGTTTCTGGCATTTCAGCCGTCTTCAGCCAGGCTTGCTTGAATCCAGTGGCAAAGTGAGCGAGGGACTCACGTCTGAGCATACCCTGCCAACTTATGGCGAACAAAGCGGTACAAAAGGGGGTGGTGATGAACGGAGCATCGGAACCAATCAAACACTCACACCCAGTCAACAGATCCGGGTATGATCCATCACCGTTCTTTAGCCCACTCTGCCACCCCAGTTCAGACATGGCCATATGCAAATAAGTCTGACCCTGTGCCTCATGGGAACAGTCCAGCCCGAACTGCCAAGCCATGCCTTCCCTGGACCGGAAACAAGCTTCCTAGGACCGGTTTCTGGCATTTCAGCCGTCTTCAGCCAGGCTTGCTTGAATCCAGTGGCAAAGTGAGCAAGGGACTCACGTCTGAGCATACCCTGACAATTTATGGCGAACAAAGCGGTATAAAAGGGGGTGGTGATGCACGGAGCATCGGAACCAATCAAACACTCACACCCAGTCAACAGATCCGGGTAGGATCCATCACCATTCTTTAGCCCACTATGCCACCCCAGTTCAGACATGGCCATATGCAAATCAGTCTGACCCTGTGCCTCATGGGAACAGTCCAGCCCGAACTGCCAAGCCATGCCTTCCCTGGACCGGAAACAAGCTTCCTAGGACCGGTTTCTGGCATTTCAGCCGTATTCAGCCAGGCTTGCTTGAATCCAGTGGCAAAGTGAAGAAGGGACTCACGTCTGAGCATACCCTGCCAACTTATGGCGAACAAAGCGGTACAAAAGGGGGTGGTGATGAACGGAGCATCGGAACCAATCAAACACTCACACCCAGTCAACAGATCCGGGTATGATCCATCACCGTTCTTTAGCCCACTCTGCCACCCCAGTTCAGACATGGCCATATGCAAATCAGTCTGACCCTGTGCCTCATGGGAACAGTCCAGCCCGAACTGCCAAGCCATGCCTTCCCTGGACCGGAAACAAGCTTCCTAGGACCGGTTTCTAGCATTTCAGCCGTCTTCAGCCAGGCTTGCTTGAATCCAGTGGCAAAGTGAGCAAGGGACTCACGTCTGAGCATACCCTGACAATTTATGGCGAACAAAGCGGTATAAAAGGGGATGGTGATGCACGGAGCATCGGAACCAATCAAACACTCACACCCAGTCAACAGATCCAGGTAGGATCCATCACCATTCTTTAGCCCACTATGCCACCCCAGTTCAGACATGGCCATATGCAAATCAGTCTGACCCTGTGCCTCATGGGAACAGTCCAGCCCGAACTGCCAAGCCATGCCTTCCCTGGACCGGAAACAAGCTTCCTAGGACCGGTTTCTGGCATTTCAGCCGTCTTCAGCCAGGCTTGCTTGAATCCAGTGGCAAAGTGAGCGAGGGACTCACGTCTGAGCATACCCTGCCAACTTATGGCGAACAAAGCGGTACAAAAGGGGGTGGTGATGAACGGAGCATCGGAACCAATCAAACACTCACACCCAGTCAACAGATCCGGGTATGATCCATCACCGTTCTTTAGCCCACTCTGCCACCCCAGTTCAGACATGGCCATATGCAAATCAGTCTGACCCTGTGCCTCATGGGAACAGTCCAGCCCGAACTGCCAAGCCATGCCTTCCCTGGACCGGAAACAAGCTTCCTAGGACCGGTTTCTGGCATTTCAGCCGTCTTCAGCCAGGCTTGCTTGAATCCAGTGGCAAAGTGAGCAAGGGACTCACGTCTGAGCATACCCTGACAATTTATGGCGAACAAAGCGGTATAAAAGGGGGTGGTGATGCACGGAGCATCGGAACCAATCAAACACTCACACCCAGTCAACAGATCCGGGTAGGATCCATCACCATTCTTTAGCCCACTATGCCACCCCAGTTCAGACATGGCCATATGCAAATCAGTCTGACCCTGTGCCTCATGGGAACAGTCCAGCCCGAACTGCCAAGCCATGCCTTCCCTGGACCGGAAACAAGCTTCCTAGGACCGGTTTCTGGCATTTCAGCCGTATTCAGCCAGGCTTGCTTGAATCCAGTGGCAAAGTGAAGAAGGGACTCACGTCTGAGCATACCCTGCCAACTTATGGCGAACAAAGCGGTACAAAAAGGGGTGGTGATGAACGGAGCATCGGAACCAATCAAACACTCATACCCAGTCAACAGATCCGGGTATGATCCATCACCGTTCTTAGGCCCACTCTGCCACCCCAGTTCAGACATGGCCATATGCAAATCAGTCTGACCCTGTGCCTCATGGGAACAGTCCAGCCCGAACTGCCAAGCCATGCCTTCCCTGGACCGGAAACAAGCTTCCTAGGAGCGGTTTCTGGCATTTCAGCCGTCTTCAGCCAGGCTTGCTTGAATCCAGTGGCAAAGTGAGCAAGGGACTCACGTCTGAGCATACCCTGCCAACTTATGGCGAACAAAGCGGTACAAAAGGGGGTGGTGATGAACGGAGCATCGGAACCAATCAAACACTCACACCCAGTCAACAGGTCCGGGTATGATCCATCACCGTTCTTTAGCCCACTCTGCCACCCCAGTTCAGACATGGCAATATGCAAATCAGTCTGACCCTGTGCCTCATGGGAACAGTCCAGCCCGAACTGCCAAGCCATGCCTTCCCTGGACCGGAAACAAGCTTCCTGGGACCGGTTTCTGGCATTTCAGCCGTCTTCAGCCAGGCTTGCTTGAATCCAGTGGCAAAGTGAGCAAGGGACTCGCGTCTGAGCATACCCTGCCAACTTATGGCGAAGAAAGCGGTACAAAAGGGGGTGGTCATGAACGGAGCATCGGAACCAATGAAACACTCACACCCAGTCAACAGATCCGGGTATGATCCATCACCGTTCTTTAGCCCACTCTGCCACCCCAGTTCAGACATGGCCATATGCAAATCAGTCTGACCCTGTGCCTCATGGGAACAGTCCACCCGAACTGCCAAACCATGCCTTCCCTGGACCGGAAACAAGCTTCCTAGGACCGGTTTCTGGCATGTCAGCGGTCCTCAGCCAGGCTTGCTTGAATCCAGTGGCAAAGTGAGCAAGGGACTCACATCTGAGCATACCCTGCCAACTTATGGCGAACAAAGCGGTACAAAAGGGGGTGGTGATGAACGGAGCATCGGAACCAATCAAACACTCACACCCAGTCAACAGATCCGGGTATGATCCATCACCGTTCTTTAGCCCACTCTGCCACCCCAGTTCAGACATGGCCATATGCAAATCAGTCTGACCCTGTGCCTCTTGGGAACAGTCCAGCCCGAACTGCCAAGCCATGCCTTCCCTGGACCGGAAACAAGCTTCCTAGGACCGGTTTCTGGCATTTCAGCCGTCTTCAGCCAGGCTTGCTTGAATCCAGTGGCAAAGTGAGCAAGGGACTCACGTCTGAGCATACCCTGCCAACTTATGGCGAACAAAGCGGTACAAAAGGGGGTGGTGATGAACGGAGCATCGGAATCAGTAGGTCAGGCATCTACCTGACAGCCGAAATCTCTGGAGAGCCCTTAGAGGGTCCCTGGGATCCTTAGAGACAATTTTGAATGACACATTGTTTGTGTATGCACTTTGAGAAAATGCCCCTGTATGGTTATCTCCATTTGTTTGGAGAATTTTACTGTTGTTTTTAGACTTTGTACATCGAGGAACTGCTATTCAGTGCCCAGTCTATGTGCTCTGTCACCCTAAAACATGTAAACATTTGCTCCCTGATTGGCAGATTTAACTCTACTGTACCACTACAGTAAATGGTGCTAAAACTACACCCATCGAATAGAAAGTTAAATGTCACATTTGGACTGTTGTAGTTATTGTGCCATCCACTAGTTGGAAGAGAAAAATATGACCGCAGGGCTGCCATCAAAGCTTGACTGCTGCAGTTTAAACCTGCTTCTCAGCTTGTCAAACAAAAAAAAATTCAGTGGGGAAAAACCTTCCTTTGAATATTAATTAGCCACCCTTATGTAGTCCTTGTCAACCACAAGGTAGGGAGTATGGCATTTAAAAGCAGGAGATGCAGAAATGCGATGTCAAGGCAAACAATGACTGGGCAGAGTTGTCTCTTGGAAATTTAAGCACATTGGTTATGAAGCAGCCAGGATTTACCTCTACCTACTAGCTAGTGCCGACCTTAAATAAATCATAAATGTGGCACCCAAAAGGCACTTTCTGACCCTTTGGAAGAACATAAGAAGGACTGCACTTGCTGTTTTACACCTGTGTAAAAAATCTGAAGGGTTGGACCTGCTCCCACTTGTACCCAGGAATAAGAGGACTTCAAGAGTCAGTCGGATGACTTCCTGTGTGACAACAGAGACACAGCTAGCAGCAAGAAACCTTTTTCTTAACGCGCCCACCTGACAAGTTGGAACTGGACTGGGACTAGAGCCCCAATGGAGCCATGACCGCTAAGTGCTGTCCCTGAGGTCCTAGGACCTTGCTGTGGCAAATAGACTACTCATCCAATCCCTGATTAGCTGTGGAACTGAAAGAAATTATGAATTCAAGTCGCCAGAGGTCTGAGGTCAACCACCCAAGCCTATCTTCACTGTGCTGAAGAAAGAGGTGTCTTTCACTTGAAATTTCTCTGCTCTGGAAAAGAGACTAAGAGCCTAATTTCAATCTTGGTGGACAGGGTTACGCTGTCACAGACGTGACGGATATTCTGTCCAACAAATTACAATTCCATAGGATATAATGGAATTGTAATTTGGCAGGCAGGATATCTATCACGTTTGTGATATAGTAATCCTCTCCGCCACTATAGTAATCAGGCCCTAATTCTGAACATAGACATTTTTACTGGGCAAAGGCTTCAAAATTATCTGGCAGCCAAGAGGACTTTGCTGGGTGCAAAATGTAAATTTTCCCACAGTGATTTTCTTGCCCCAACACACACCTTCAAAGAGACATTGTCTAGTAGCTACCCACCTTCCATAGGACTTCCAAGGATACAACCTTCCACAGATATACCCTTGCCCTTCTCTAATATTTCACCCGTGGAAGAGATGAGATCAGCCACCAGCTCACCATCATCAATACCTCCATTGCCACAGCCACCTTTCCCGACACCTGGCAACATGCAAAGGTCAGACTCCTCCTTAAGAAATCCTCTGCAGAACCCATTGAGCTCCAGAACTACCATCCCATCTCACTACTTCTGTTTCCCATCAAAGTCCTGGTGAAGACCATCAACCTCCAATTCATCAAACACTTGCAGAGAGAAAACCTGCTGGATCCATCCCAATCAGGATTCAGAGCCATTCACAGTGCCGAGACAGCCCTGATTGCTACAACAGATGACATCCACACCAACCTCGACAGAGAAGAATCAGCCGCCCTGATCCTGCTCGATCTCTACACAGCATTGGACACCATCTGCCACCACAGACCCACAGATCGAAATCACATACGACACACTTAAATGGATGGCATCCTTTCTCACACTGGGCACACCTAGAGAATCTGTATCCCTCCCTTCACCTCTCAACCCAAGCGTATCATCTGCTGTGTCCCTAACGCTCATCCTTCAGTCCAACCCTCTTCAACATCTATGATACCACAAGTGGACATCGTCTGAAGAACCCACATCAACATCGCCTTCACCATGACAAAGACAAACTTTCACAACTGCATGAATAACTTCTCAGCCTAGATGAAGAACAACTGCTTGAAGCTCTACACAGACAAAACAGAAGTACTGATCTTCAGCAAACACACTTCCCTATGGAACAACTCCTGGTTGCCACAGGAAACCAGACCTACCCCCACTCCAAAAGACCACACATGCAACCTCGGCATCATCCTGTACAGTGGCCTCTCCATGAAACGTCAGGTTAACACTGTCTCCTCAGTCTGCTTCCACTCTCTCTGCATGCTCCTCAAAGTCTTCAAGTGGCTCCCCGTCAGCACCAAGAAAATAGTGATGCAGGCCCTCATTGCCAGTTGGCTGGACTACGATAAAGCACCCTACCAAACTCATTAGAAACCTCCAGATGATCCAGAACACACCAACCAGACTGGTCTTCAACCTGCCTAAGAGGACCCACATCACCCAGCACCTGAAACACCTCAACTGGCTCCCCATCTATAAAAATGCCAATTCAAGCTCCTGACCCATGCCTGCAAAGCCCTCCATGACCAAGGACCTACCTACATGAACCACCGCCTTCCAGGAATCTCCAATCCAATAACTGCACCCTCGGACAGATATCACGCATTTTCCACTGCCGCACTGGAGAACACTCCTTCTCCCAACTTGCCATCCAGTCCTGCAACACTCTTCTCCTCCACCTCTGTACTGCACCCTCGCTAACCCACTTCAGGCAGGGACTTAAGACTGGCTCTTCGACTGACACCACAGCACAGTGCCTGGATACCCTCTCGGGTAATAACCAGAGCTTTGCAAGTACCGCCTGATTGATTGATTGATACAGCCTGCAACCTTGTCCCTCTAGAAGTGTTTGCATTCCATTTCAGAGACAATTATCTAAAATAAAATCTTTGACTGGGGTGAACGTGCTTGCAATATTCAAGCCGCTCGTTATCTTGTTCGGCCTCAAATAACATCTTGGTCCCATCCATCAACAAACATTGACTACTTATTGGTAGTTTACTTATGATTGTTGCTATTTCTGATTTATCTTTAAAAAGTACCATCTCTGGTTCCCCTTATGAGGATGGTTTCAATGTTGTATTCTTTGGGTTAATAAAGTTTATTCTGTGCCATAACTACCAGGGTTTTAGCTAAGGTTTATAATACAGAAACGTTTGCCTGCACCTAATAGGCTAATGATTTCCATTCCCCAACTAATGATTCCCTTTCTTACATTGGTGACCGCGGTGGGATCCAGAACTTTTGTTTAGTAGTGGCACTCATTTTTTGAATTTGAAAAATGAAAATCTCTACATTTAATCGACAGCAAAATTTATGTTGATTTTTAATTGGCATACAGTCTTTGATTCTCGAGTCCAATATTTGCACATTACGTCTTCTATGAAACATGGAGGTGAATCTGGCTAGACTTACTGTGGTGGAGAGGCCAGCTGAAGATGGATCTGAATACTAGTAAGGTGGACTGTAAGAAGGCCATCAAGACCTGGGAAAAGGTCCATCAGCTACAGATCACTTATGAGGAAAATGCTGAAAAAGGTAGAGGAAGCTCTAGTGCATGGAGATGATTATCCCTCACGAACAGCATTAACTGTGCAGTCTATGCTGGTTGCAGTGTATCCTCTCACAGCATGTCCCCATCAGACAGGTAGGCTGAGAGGGAATTAAGTTTCAGATGGATACGCTGGACCTGGAGGAGAAACAAGAAGCTCGAGCACTGGTAGAGAAATGGCTTGCCCTAGAGGAGAAAAGGATGCTTTTGAGGACAAGAGAGACATTTTAGGACCTGTCTAGTCCCATGAAGATGGTGGCAGCAATGCTGAGGTGTCTACAGGATGGCCACAAATCCCTCACTTACCAAGTGATCTGGTGGTTAGCTTTTTAGTGGGGGATGACATTCATAAATAGTTCACCTCCTACAAAAAGACATTGAGTATACGAAGAACGGAAAAGCAGCACTGGGGACTATGATTTTGATGGTTGGCATCTGAACTGAAGACGGATACCGCGCTGACTTTAACAAACTATAACATTTTAGAAATCATAAATAGACCGTTCCCTCTCCAGTTAGTGCAACAGTAAGGAAAAGGTTTGACTCAGGAGGGGTAAAATTTACTATTCCCAGTCCAGCCTGTGCAACAGTAAGGAAAGCATTGGATTCAGGAGGGGTCAAAGTACTATTCCCACTCCAATCGGTGCAACAGTAGGGAAAGCATTGGACTCAGGAGGGGTAACATTTACTATTCCAACTCCAGTCGGTGGAACAGTAGGTAAAGCATTGAACTGAGGAGTGGTAAAATGTATTATTTCCACTCCAGTCGGTGCAACAGTAGGAAAAGTGTTGTATTCAGGAGGTGTAATGTTTGCTAGTCCCCCTCCAGTTGGTGAAGCAGTAGGGAAAACTTTAGACTCTGGACAGGTATAGTATACTACTCCCACTCCAGTCTGTGCAATAGTAGGGAAAGAGTTGGACTGGGTAGGGGTAACATTTACTATTCCCACTCCAGTCAGTGCAACTGTAGGGAAAGCGTTGGATTCAAGAGGGGCTAAAAGTTACTATTCCCACTCCAATCTGTGCCCCAGTAGGGAAAGTACTTCCCTTCAAACACCTACCATTTTTTAATACATGTATTAATTAAAAAATATACAAACTACTAATTTAAATTTTTTATATATAATTTAAAAACAATTACACATTTTACATAATTATAAAAAAAATTAATATTGAATATCAAATAAAGAATACTATTAATTGATTATTGATAGTGAGGTGTGTGCTCTCCACAGCCAGAGTGGAATCCGGGCAAAGATTCCGCCCCGACTGGGGACATAAAGATAGTACTCGTAAATTTCTTTTGTGAATGCCGAAAGTCGTAAACTTAGACCTTTGGTCTTAGTTTACCTTTGTGCATACCTAAAAGTAGGGAACTTACACAAAAGGGTATGTTTACCATGTAAATGCATGGCATCCTGAGGTCGGTAGTTCAATATTCAATCTAACAGGTGAATGGTTTGAGAGGGAGAGGGTATGTGAGAAGTGGTCCATGATTTTGGTTCAAGCACATATGTCTTGTGTCCCCACCTCTAGGCCCTTAGGAATGAATGGGAAGACATTCCTTAATTGCGAGTCACAATTAAGGAATGTTTAGAAATCGCTATTTTTTTTGCGATTTCTGCATGCATAGGCTTTTGCGATTCCTTAATTGCGATCCCTTAATAATCGCAATTAAGGAATCGCAAAAGCCTACCTTGATGCATGTGCCCCTTAGTTCACAGAACGCCGCTTAATTAAGAAAGCTAAATAAAGACTTGCAAGGACATATCAATCATTGTGTATAGTAGTGGGCTGAGAAGGCCAATCAAGCAAGAGAAGATACAACAGTAGCACAGTGGTTTAGCCACTTCTAGAATCTGATAATATTAAGCAGCCCACATAAGATACAAAGCCTAATAGAACAAGCCTGAACGCAACAGTAGTTCTGTGTCCGGCACATGATTGCTCATGACATGAGGCATTTGTAAGGTGGCATTTGTATGGTGCATAATGGCTCATTGCCAGAAACTGAATATTTCACTTCACAGGCGCCCAAATATAGTTACAAAAGCCTTTAATAAAGGGAGTTTTTACACCCCATTTGACAGACCTATAACCAAGATTATATGTGTAAAGGGGCATGGCTGCAGATACGTCAGATAAGAGGGGGGATTACTTCCTGACTTTATGTGAAGTATTGGTACATTATTGTGAGATAGTAAAAAACACAGTAAATTTAATTTAAAAATATTACAATTTTTCCACCGCAATGAAGATGTGATTAAAATGATAAGGCAATTGTAAATTTAAAGCACATTGGACCTGGCGGATTGCTTGAAGCTAGAGTTTAACACAGGCGATAATAATGCTTGGGAAATTTGTGGCAAATAATGTATTTTAATACAAGATGTCAAGTTAGTTAAAACAACTGAAAATTAGTTATAGGCTTATATAAGAAATCGGGTTGTTGGTTGCCCTGGTCAAGCAGCAACAATGATCCTTGCGAGTGTGAGGCACAAGCCAACCCTAAATTAACCTGTGCTCTTCCCTCTGATAGCTTGGCAGATTGTAGTCAGGCTTAGCTCAGAGGCAATGTCTAAAGTAATTGTCCAATACTTCAAACAGTAGTGAAGTGAAAACACCACACTAAAAGGATCACACACTAAGTTAGAAAAATAGAACGTCCTTTAAAAAATAAAAAAAGACCAAAATGCAAAGTTTCAATGAGTATAACCGGATATAACAACTTTAAAGATTTTTAGCGAAAATATTGCAAAAAAGCACAAGGCACAAACTGTGGAATCCAGTCACGCAGAACCAGGACAAAGTCACAAGTTGAGGCCAGCAATGATGTTCCACAGACTAGCAACAGAGACCCAGTTAAGCCAGCTGAAAAAAGCACCATAAATACTGGTTGCGAGGATCTGTGTTGAAGATTTGTCGCGCAGCCAAAGCGATTCGCCGATTCTGGGATGTGGTGAGGCTGGGGTGTGAGGTCCTGCATCGTCATCGCGGATCCTGTCGATAAGTGCTTGGAATGCGAAATCTGGCTATGAGGATGTGTCACACAGTGGAGGCGATGCGTCGATTCCGAGGAGCTGTGATGCCGAGTCTGGTGTCGTCATCGAGTCTGCCATCGATGAGGAATGTGAGGGCCTGCACCGAGTATGCGTTGCACAGTAGCAGTTCTGATGGGCTGTGATACAATGTGGGTCTTTGTGACCGGTCCAATCCATGCAGAAGCAGCGATGCGTCGGTTCCGCTTGGGTTTGAGCCGCTTAGCAGAGGAGATGGGTCAGTTACGCTGGATCCACAGAGGCTGGCAGAGCACCTTAAGCCCTTTTCCAAGGGACGGGACTGGGGTATCACCACTTGGCATGGTAGACTCACGGATGGCAGAGTCCAGGTGCAGGTGAAAGGTTGTTGGAAGCCTGTTGTGTCCCTGGGCCTTCAGATCGAGAGGGCAGACAACTAGACCTTGAGGTCACTCTGGGTTCTGGGTTCAAGAGGTGTAGGTCCAGTCCTTCTCACCCAGCCAAGAGGGCAGCAGGCAGCAGGTCAGCACTGCAGGGCTGCAGTCCTTCAGAGCAGTGGTCTAGCAGAGTAGAAGTCCTTTCTGCAGCACAGCAGTCCTTCATCCTGGTAGAGTATCCACAGGTCCAGAAGTGTACTTAAGAGTTGGTGTTTGAGGTCCAGTACTTATACCCATCTGTGCATTTGAAGTGGGGAGGAGCTTTTAGATGCAGGTCTTTGAAGTACACAGGTGACCCGAAGGCACCAAATGGCTAAGGCAGAAAAATGCCAACGTTCTAATAGTGTCATTTTTAAAACTGCAATTCCAACTTCACCATAATTTCAGATTTTTTATTGCAATTCTAGAGACACCGTACCTGAATGCATGTTTGCCTTTCCCAGGGAACACAGCCTCCTTGACGCTTAATAATTACAGTTTTCTGCTGTAAACAGGTATGCACTGGGATTTTCCTCCCTAAGAAAGTCTAGATGTAAGTTATTTCTACTCCGTGCTCTAATAGTGTAGTGCAAAGAAGTAGATTTCAGGGTATTCGAAATGTATATGATATTTTACCAATTTTTGAAATTGTCATTTTATTCTCACCATTTGCAATGTGCATTGGTGACGTTTTTTATCATTCTATGTGGTTATTTTAGATGTGTTGAGTCACAGGGTGCACCTTTTGAAAAAAACTTGCTTTTTAGTTAAAATGTCTTTTGTCTTAGCACATCTTGTGTATGTGTGATTGAATAGAATGAAAAAAGGTTTGTTGTTGATTACCACTGTGTCCCTGAATGCCAGTTTAGGGACTCTTAGTAACCCAAAGGTATTGACGCTACTTCACCTATGTATTGGGTGGAGTTCTGCAGGGCTACAGAAACCTACCATTCACATTCAAGCTTTGGTGCATAAATCACGCCGCAGAAGACGCAAGAAAACAATACATCCACCCACCCTGGAACAGGTAACTAAGGAACAGGCACAGGCAGTGAAAGAAGCCTCACTTTTTGTGGCAAATTCATCTGCACTGTTACACCAACAGCGCCCCTCAGACACAAGCTTGGTAGCAAGCAGTTTGGGGACTTTCTCTGATGCCACGACTCAGGACCAGCTGTGACACCCAGGCTGGTGGATGACTTGATTTGATGCCTTCGTACCTCCTTCCTTATTTGCCAGTCCTTGTTTTCACCTCAAACTCATTGTTTGTCTCCTCAAATACCCAGTGATAAGAACTCTATCACTTGGATCTGGCACCCTTACCATAAGCAAAATGGTGGGCTCTGAGGCCAAATCTTTGCTACTCTAGCTGTGCCATGCCCCGGAAGGCTTCAGAAATTGAAGGGGTTTATGTGAGGGAGAGTTTTCTTTCTTTTGAATGTTGTTGTTGTTGTTGTTGTTATATGTATGGGGGTTTTGACCAGGGACATGAAATCTCACTGGCAAAGGTAGGGCTGACACTTGTTTGTTTTCCTTCTGTTGTTTGTACTTTCTTTCCTTCTTTCTTCTTTTTTATATTGTGCTGTAGATGCCTGATGGAAGCAGTTGTGTGTACATATGGGAGTACACAATGTTTATGTTGGCATTTCTTGGCCCTTGGCTCATTGATACAAAGGTATGTGATGGTCCCTTGCTGCCTTAGTGCGCATCTCAGGAGGTTAGTCAATGTACATATCAGTACATATGGATTACCCTAGATGCACTATTACTCTCCATTTAAAATTTTGACATGGAAGGTGCGTGGCATAGCTGCTCCTTCTGAATGATGTAAGATACATGCATACATCGAGCACTGCCACATACATGTTGCAATTATGCAGGAAAGACATCTCACTCAGAGAGAACTAGGTAAAGTGGGGGTGTAATGGAGGGTACAAGTGTATGGAAACACATCATCTGCCTATGCGAAGGGAATACTGGTATGGATTGCCCCAGATATCCCATATGTACTAGACTGCTGCAGTATTGAAACGGAAGACCTATTTGTGATCTTAAAAGGTAACCTGTATGGTTTGCCACTTACAGTGGTGGGTATAAATACGCCTCAAACTTTGGCCAATTATTAATTTTTGATGCTCTGATTCCGACACTATTCTGAGATCCCCAGTTGCCTGGGTTATGGGGTGGAGATTGTAACTGTGTGCATGATGTGAACAGGGACTGCTCGGTTCCTCCCCTTCAGGCAGCTGAGAGAACTCTAGTGGTGCAGCACGTCCGGGAATGGATGACCCTTCATTACCTATATGACACCTGGTGCCTCCTCAATCCCACACTGAGTGAATACTCTTTCTTCTCATCAGTACATGGCATCCACTCAAGATTAGGGAGCACATGCATCAAAGTCCCATTTTGCGATTTCTAAATAGCGATTTGTAAGAAATCGCTATTTGGTAATCGCAAAAGTCTATGCATCAAAAAAATCACAAATTTTTGGGGAATCGGTAAAATTTGCTATCGCTATTAGTGATTGCTTATTACCGAATCGCAAAAAGCGAATCCGCAATTACAGAATAGCAATTCGGCAATATCAATGCAGCATGATGACATCACAACCAGGAAGTGATGCAAGAATTGCTCACACCTGTCTACTGAGAGAGACAGAGGCGGAGGCAGACTGCTGGAGTAGAGCAGAAGGAAGCATTTTGGAGACCAGAACCTGTGCAAGGACACCAGCATGGCTCCTGGAACAAGTGACAAGAAAGCAGAAGGGCGCAAGTGAAAGCTGAAACTCAACAGGAAAGAACTTGAAGTCCTCATTGAGGAAGTCATCCAGAGCCATGACAAACTGTTTGGCAAGCAGTCACTCCAGGTCCCAGAGTCGGTGAAAAGGAAGATATGGCTTGGAATCCAATCCAGGATCAATGCTGTGGGGGCCACACAGTGCTCCATATCAGACCTGCGCAAGCGCTGGGATGCCCTGTGGAGCTGTGCAAAGGAAAGGGTTGCCGCAAGACTTGCGGATGCCAAAAAGGCAGGAGGCAGACCATCAACAGAAACTGCCAACACACCCCTGGAGGACATGGTGGAGTTAACACTTCAGCCGGAAGCAGTATTTGGCGTAACACAGATAGACACCTCGAAACAGGCCTGTACTTCACGAGGTAAGATCCATGCAAATTATCATTCATTGCTAAATCTAAAAAAATCTCCCCTCTATGCAGATCAGGCTCAGTGTAGCAAATCTGACTCCAGTCCACAGTTTACTTACCATACCCAAATGCATTATGGTATTAGCAGACAGCGACTACAATAGGAAAGGTAAGGATGGATGAAAACAGAATTAGTGCATCAAAGTACAACAAGCAAGTGAACAAACTAGGCATCATGTGGAACTAAAAAACGTTATTAAACAATGTCATGCGCTATGTGATATACATGTCCACCACAAATATTGAACTTGAACTGTTAACCATCACAGATGCAGCTGCTCTGGAGTCTGACGGTGGCGAAGGCCATGACACCCAGGATACTGAGGCCCAGTCAGAAAAGGAGGCACAAGTGGCAAGTGTTTGCGATTCGCAACGTTTGCGATAGCAAAATAGCTTGATGCATGTTTCCCTAGATCTTTGTCTCTGTAGTGAGTCCCTAGGTGGGTGCATCACGGGGGCAGAACATCTGGCGTGTACACCCACAGACCACTGCTCATTGATGCTCATGATCACCCTGGGGGAGAGTACAGCCTCGGATTTCAACCTGGAGGCTCCAAACGGAGGCCCTCTTAGACCCACAGTTCAAGGAGGCCTTGTCTACCCAGATCCTCACTTACTTTGAGTTGAATGCTTAGACAACATCTAGGGTGGTGGAGTGGGAGGCCCATAAAGTAGTAGTGAGGGGTTATTGCTTGGGAGCGACATGGGGGGTCCGCAAGTTCATGATGGCAGAATTCCTCAACATGAAACGGGAGAGAGATTTTTAGACTGCGGCAGTTTGCCAGCCTGGTTCGGTTGAGATCTCTCCATAAGGAACATAGAGATAAAGAGACATGCTTAGGGAGACATGTTTATAGGTGCAGCCTGGCCACCTTGCACACGTATTCAGTAGAATGAAAGTCAATTCAAAATAGCGTAAAACCTTCCTTGAGCCCATTTTGTGATGATGATGAATGTTAGAAATAAAAAAATTGTAGTGTGGAGAGTGCAGTTTTCAGGGTTAGCAAAAAGTGTGTGAACAACAGCTCACACTCTGTTCCATGCACTCAGCTTCAGTATTGCAGTAGAATAAAATATTGTCAATGTAGATTACCACACATATGTACAAAACAAAAGGGGAACTTCTCTGGAGCATTACAGAGCCTTAAAGGCAAACAGTGTACTCAAACAAATCATATTTCATTTTAAATGCGTCTTTGACTCTTCTTACTCTCATACTCTGACAAGATGTTCAGACTCTGACAAGATGGTACACTCCATGCCAGTCCAGTTCTGTATAAAAGGCTGCCTGCCAGGAGTACTGGGATCACGCATAATGAGAGCTTGTTCTTGATGGTGACTCTGTTCAGGTCTCCGTTCTGTTTTTGCTACACAGGAGATGTCAAGTGTCATTTAAACCCAATTTCCAGGAGCTCATCAAGATATACTTGCAGATGTTCATTTTCTTTTTCGGTTAAGATATATACTAAACTGCATGATCAGATTGTCCTTGCTTGCAGCTATATCCAGCAAGTAAACTCTGGTGAGGGGGCCAAAAGTTAGCTTTTGTGTTCTTGGAAATCACTGTATAGAGATGCAGATAATTTTCAAGAGTCATTTGTACCACTGCACAAAACTACAGGAAAGCCCCGCTGTGAAGGTTCCTCACAGCCATTCAGGTAACAATGAATCGAATCAAGGATTAAATTCTGTAAGCACCAATGAATCTCTGGATTAAGTGCATAGAGCTAGGGGATACCCAGCATAACACCAAAAAAGGTGTGTCAATAAGATGGAATATAAGCTAGGTTCTATCTGATAAGTGATTCGCCTTCAGGACAGTTTAGTGCTGTCTACGGCTTGATCAGGTTCCAGCACTCTTTCTCATGAACAGGTATGTTAAAAGGCTTGGCGTAGGTGCTGTCTATGATATTCCCCATCTCTCCTGAATCCAGGAAGATTTGCTTGGCTACTTCCTAGTTGTGTAGACAAAACCAAGATAACAGGTATGGCAGATGACTGCATTCTTGGGTCAAGATGTTGGCTTCAATATGAGAGACAAGTATGAGATTTGAGCTCAGCAGAGGGACCTCATTTACTGTCGGGCGCTGGTGTTTTCCTGAGTCTCCAGGGTCGTTTCTAGTGTTATTGGCACTACTTTGATTGATTTAGGCTTTGCTACACATTCATTATGAAAGTATCCTGGTTTACTGCAATATAAACACAAATTCTGACTCTGGCGCCCCTCTTTCTATACCTTGATCAGTGGATCATGCACAACTCCAAACTGCATAAGCCCCTATCCATTGGTGGAGCTGCACAGCTTGATATTCTTTTGGCCTGATGAATGACAACGACCTTAGGGCCCCCCCCAGACCTGTCTAATTTTCTCTCCCCAAGTCTGTGATACAGAGTCACTACTGAGTCAGTTAAAACATTACAGGAGTACGATGAATTAACTGCCTTTTGCAGGATGTCTTCATGTCTTTGCAAAAGCCCCTGATAACAGAAAGATGAGCGGTTCTCTTCTGGACAGTTTGTTTCTTGACCTAGTTAACTGAACATGTTTAGATAAGAAAGGAGATCCATATTTTCGTATTTTAGGTTAAGTAAAAATAAAGAGCTCACCACCTGCTCATTTGGAAATGACTGCTAAGGCTGAACTCAGAGTCACGGCTGGATAAGTGGAAGGGGAAACTTTGTCTATTTCTATTTAACAGTGTTAGGTATAAGAGCCAGCAGTGCTGGACCCAAGTTTGACTGGTGGGAATGGGATTTGCCTTCCCCTCTCTAAGGATTCGGGGACTGGACAATGGACAGAAGGCAACAAATGAGGCGCTGACACACTATGCTTTTTATACATACTTGGAACAACTTCCTTAGTCACAATTGTGGTGCAACGCAGACAGGCATTTCATATCCATGTTCTGAGCATCACATTTACCTTGTACCACATTGCGTACATTACTCACAGGCAGCCCATGGAGAATGTGGGGGTGTATGGTGTTGAGGATATCCTCCTCTAGTGGGGTGAGACAGAGGCAGGATCCAGATTGTAGACAAGGGAGAATTTTGGCCAGCTAATTCCTGGCGTACTTCTTGTTTGCCCGCCTCTTCTCGTCGTGCCACTTATTCTTGATGTCATTGACTGCGCGGACATCGTCCCCCAATGCTGTGACTGCAGTGTCTAAATGCTGCCATAGGGATGCCTTCTGTGTGCCACTGGTGCTGTAAGGGGGGAAACCATGGAGGCATTTGTAGTGCCTCACAATGAACTCTAAGATCATGGTTGTCTCCTCCTCTGTACAATTTTTCTTTCTCCTCTGTGGAAGCATTTTCCTGAACTGATGCACAGAGCAGTCAAGCAGGAACTCGATGTGGACAAACCTGGTCCTTGTTAGTGTTATGCTTTTATATGGTTTGTAGTGCAGGTCTTTCAGGTGGTGTCAATTGACTTCATCTTCTCCAAGTGGTGGGGATGGTAAGCACATACACAGGTGCTTAACATTGAAGGCAATGATCCTCCAGCCCGAATTTGGAGATTCCGGCCTGATTGCGGAAACTAAGGCCCAATTTCGGAAATTCTGGGCTGGGTGCTGAGATTTCAGCCCACGTGCTGGGTGCGGAATCTCTAGCCCAAGTGCGGACTTAAAGATACGATTCGGAAATTACTTTTGTGAATATCAAAAGTAGTAAGTGGCTTCTTTGAATACCAAAAGTCATAAAGTTAGACATTTGTCTCAGATTACCTTTGTGAATCAGCCCCTCTGTGTGTACCTTAAAGTAGCACACATCATTAGAAAAAAAATCAATCCAAGTTCATAATGCAGTCACCAGTACATTATTATTAGGTGTTACATGTTCCTGGATGGCGAAAAGTAATCTACTCTCTGTTCCTGTTATTATTAATTCCTAAAAGTAATTAATTTTGTTATTTTGTATAGCAATGATATTGATTCATGGGCATTCAACTGCTTTTAAGATACAGATCTTGCTGCTTTGCAACATGCTCTTTTGAATGGAAAGAAAGGCTACAGGCCATTGTTGTTGAAGGGAAGAGTGTTCATTGCAGTTGATTGGACATCAACAGCCCTATGAATAGCAATGATGTTTCAAAGTATGGAATAATGGATGGCACTCTGAGGACTGGACTCAAGTCACACGATTATGGAACTTGGTTCACAGACCTTTGTTCTACTGATATGTTACGTCATGGATGCAGTGGGTGCAGACTGGAGCCATGCATAGGATCACATAAAAAATGTGCTTTCTCCAGTGCATAGGCTAACTATCCAAGCCAGTAAATATGCCGGAAAGACGGTCTGCATTTATATGTGTACAAAAGGGGGTGGTGATGAACGGAGCATCGGAACCAATCAAACACTCACACCCAGTCAACAGATCCGGGTATGATCCATCACCGTTCTTTAGCCCATTCTGCCACCCCAGTTCAGACATGGCCATATGCAAATCAATCTGACCCTTTGCCTCATGGGAACAGTCCAGCCCGAACTGCCAAGCCATGCCTTCCCTGGACCGGAAACAAGCTTCCTAGGAAGGACCGGTTTCTGGCATTTCAGCCGTCTTCAGCCAGGCTTGCTTGAATCCAGTGGCAAAGTGAGCAAGGGACTCACGTCTGAGCATACCCTGCCAACTTATGGCGAACAAAGCGGTACAAAAGGGGGTGGTGATGAACGGAGCATCGGAACCAATCAAACACTCACACCCAGTCAAAAGATCCGGGTATGATCCATCACCGTTCTTTAGCCCACTCTGCCACCCCAGTTCAGACATGGCCATATGCAAATCAGTCTGACCCTGTGCCTCATGGGAACAGTCCAGTCCGAACTGCCAAGCCATGCCTTCCCTGGAACGGAAACAAGCTTCCTAGGACCGGTTTCTGGCATTGCAGCCGTCTTCAGCCAGGCTTGCTTGAATCCAGTGGCAAAGTGAGCGAGGGACTCACGTCTGAGCATACCCTGCCAACTTATGGCGAACAAAGCGGTACAAAAGGGGGTGGTGATGAACGGAGCATCGGAACCAATCAAACACTCACACCCAGTCAACAGATCCGGGTATGATCCATCACCGTTCTTTAGCCCACTCTGCCACCCCGGTTCAGACATGGCCATATGCAAATCAGTCTGACCCTGTGCCTCATGGGAACAGTCCAGTCCGAACTGCCAAGCCATGCCTTCCCTGGAACGGAAACAAGCTTCCTAGGACCGGTTTCTGGCATTGCAGCCGTCTTCAGCCAGGCTTGCTTGAATCCAGTGGCAAAGTGAGCGAGGGACTCACGTCTGAGCATACCCTGCCAACTTATGGCGAACAAAGCGGTACAAAAGGGGGTGGTGATGAACGGAGCATCGGAACCAATCAAACACTCACACCCAGTCAACAGATCCGGGTATGATCCATCACCGTTCTTTAGCCCACTCTGCCACCCCGGTTCAGACATGGCCATATGCAAATCAGTCTGACCCTGTGCCTCATGGGAACAGTCCAGCCCGAACTGCCAAGCCATGCCTTCCCTGGACCGGAAACAAGCTTCCTAGGACCGGTTTCTGGCATTTCAGCCGTCTTCAGCCAGGCTTGCTTGAATCCAGTGGCAAAGTGAGCAAGGGACTCACGTCTGAGCATACCCTGACAATTTATGGCGAACAAAGCGGTATAAAAGGGGGTGGTGATGCGCGGAGCATCGGAACCAATCAAACACTCACACCCAGTCAACAGATCCGGGTATGATCCATCACCGTTCTTTAGCCCATTCTGCCACCCCAGTTCAGACATGGCCATATGCAAATCAATCTGACCCTTTGCCTCATGGGAACAGTCCAGCCCGAACTGCCAAGCCATGCCTTCCCTGGACCGGAAACAAGCTTCCTAGGAAGGACCGGTTTCTGGCATTTCAGCCGTCTTCAGCCAGGCTTGCTTGAATCCAGTGGCAAAGTGAGCAAGGGACTCACGTCTGAGCATACCCTGACAACTTATGGCGAACAAAGCAGTACAAAAGGGGGTGGTGATGAACGGAGCATCGGAACCAATCAAACACTCACACCCAGTCAACAGATCCGGGTATGATCCATCACCGTTCTTTAGCCCAATCTGCCACCCCAGTTCAGACATGGCCATATGCAAATCAGTCTGACCCTGTGCCTCATGGGAACAGTCCAGTCCGAACTGCCAAGCCATGCCTTCCCTGGAACGGAAACAAGCTTCCTAGGACCGGTTTCTGGCATTTCAGCCGTCTTCAGCCAGGCTTGCTTGAATCCAGTGGCAAAGTGAGCGAGGGACTCACGTCTGAGCATACCCTGCCAACTTATGGCGAACAAAGCGGTACAAAAGGGGGTGGTGATGAACGGAGCATCGGAACCAATCAAACACTCACACCCAGTCAACAGATCCGGGTATGATCCATCACCGTTCTTTAGCCTACTCTGCCACCCCGGTTCAGACATGGCCATATGCAAATCAGTCTGACCCTGTGCCTCATGGGAACAGTCCAGCCCGAACTGCCAAGCCATGCCTTCCCTGGACCGGAAACAAGCTTCCTAGGACCGGTTTCTGGCATTTCAGCCGTCTTCAGCCAGGCTTGCTTGAATCCAGTGGCAAAGTGAGCAAGGGACTCACGTCTGAGCATACCCTGACAATTTATGGCGAACAAAGCGGTATAAAAGGGGGTGGTGATGCACGGAGCATCGGAACCAATCAAACACTCACACCAAGTCAACAGATCCGGGTAGGATCCATCACCATTCTTTAGCCCACTATTCCACCCCAGTTCAGACATGGCCATATGCAAATCAGTCTGACCCTGTGCCTCATGGGAACAGTCCAGCCCGAACTGCCAAGCCATGCCTTCCCTGGACCGGAAACAAGCTTCCTAGGACCGGTTTCTGGCATTTCAGCCGTATTCAGCCAGGCTTGCTTGAATCCAGTGGCAAAGTGAAGAAGGGACTCACGTCTGAGCATACCCTGCCAACTTATGGCGAACAAAGCGGTACAAAAGGGGGTGGTGATGAACGGAGCATCGGAACCAATCAAACACTCATACCCAGTCAACAGATCCGGGTATGATCCATCACAGTTCTTTAGCCCACTCTGCCCCCCCAGTTCAGACATGGCCATATGCAAATCAGTCTGACCCTGTGCCTCATGGGAACAGTCCAGCCCGAACTGCCAAGCCATGCCTTCCCTGGACCGGAAACAAGCTTCCTAGGAGCGGTTTCTGGCATTTCAGCCGTCTTCAGCCAGGCTTGCTTGAATCCAGTGGCAAAGTGAGCAAGGGACTCACGTCTGAGCATACCCTGCCAACTTATGGCGAACAAAGCGGTACAAAAGGGGGTGGTGATGAACGGAGCATCGGAACCAATCAAACACTCACACCCAGTCAACAGATCCGGGTATGATCCATCACCGTTCTTTAGCCCACTCTGCCACCCCAGTTCAGACATGGCAATATGCAAATCAGTCTGACCCTGTGCCTCATGGGAACAGTCCAGCCCGAACTGCCAAGCCATGCCTTCCCTGGACCGGAAACAAGCTTCCTGGGACCGGTTTCTGGCATTTCAGCCATCTTCAGCCAGGCTTGCTTGAATCCAGTGGCAAAGTGAGCAAGGGACTCACGTCTGAGCATACCCTGCCAACTTATGGTGAAGAAAGCGGTACAAAAGGGGGTGGTCATGAACGGAGCATCGGAACCAATCAAACACTCACACCCAGTCAACAGATCCGGGTATGATCCATCACCGTTCTTTAGCCCACTCTGCCACCCCAGTTCAGACATGGCCATATGCAAATCAGTCTGACCCTGTGCCTCATGGGAACAGTCCAGCCCGAACTGCCAAACCATGCCTTCCCTGGACCGGAAACAAGCTTCCTAGGACCGGTTTCTGGCATTTCAGCGGTCTTCAGCCAGGCTTGCTTGAATCCAGTGGCAAAGTGAGCAAGGGACTCACATCTGAGCATACCCTGCCAACTTATGGCGAACAAAGCGGTACAAAAGGGGGTGGTGATGAACTGAGCATCGGAATCAGTAGGTGAGGCATCTACCTGACAGCCGAAATCTCTGGAGAGCCCTTAGAGGGTCCCTGGGATCCTTAGAGCCAATTTTGAATGACACATTGTTTGTGTATGTGCTTTGAGAAAATGCCCCTGTATGGTTATCTCCATTTGTTTGGAGAATTTTACTGTTGTTTTTAGACTTTGTACATCGAGGAACTGCTATTCAGTGCCCAGTCTATGTGCTCTGTCACCCTAAAACATGTAAACATTTGCTCCCTGATTGGCAGATTTAACTCTACTGTACCACTACAGTAAATGGTGCTGAAACTACACCCATCGAATAGAAAGTTAAATGTCACATTTGGACTGTTGTAGTTATTGTGCCATCCACTAGTTGGAAGAGAAAAATATGACTGCAGGGCTGCCATCAAAGCTTGACTGCTGCAGTTTAAACCTGCTTCTCAGCTTGTCAAACAAAAAAAAATTCAGTGGGGAAAAACCTTCCTTTGAATATTAATTAGCCACCCTTATGTAGTCCTTGTCAACCACAAGGTAGGGAGTATGGCATTTAAAAGCAGGAGATGCAGAAATGTAATGTCAAGGCAAACAATGACTGGGCAGAGTTGTCTCTTGGAAATTTAAGCACATTGGTTATGAAGCAGCCAGGATTTACCTCTACCTACTAGCTAGTGCCGACCTTAAATAAATCATAAATGTGGCACCCAAAAGGCTCTTTCTGACCCTTTGGAAGAATATAAGAAGGACTGCACTTGCTGTTTTACACCTGTGTAAAAAATCTGAAGGGTTGGACCTGCTCCCACTTGTACCCAGGAATAAGAGGACTTCAAGAGTCAGTCGGATGACTTCCTGTGTGACAACAGAGACACAGCTAGCAGCAAGAAACCTTTTTCTTAACGCGTCCACCTGACAAGTTGGAACTGGACTGGGACTAGAGCCCCAATGGAGCCATGACCGCTAAGTGCTGTCCCTGAGGTCCTAGGACCTTGCTGTGGCAAATAGACTATTCATCCAATCCCTGATTAGCTGGGGAACTGAAAGAAATTATGAATTCAAGTCGCCAGAGGTCTGAGGTCAACCACCCAAGCCTATCTTCACTGTGCTGAAGAAAGAGGTGTCTTTCACTTGAAATTTCTCTGCTCTGGAAAAGAGACTAAGAGCCTAATTTCAATCTTGGTGGACAGGGTTACGCTGTCACAGACGTGACGGATATTCTGTCCAACAAATTACAATTCCATAGGATATAATGGAATTGTAATTTGGCAGGCAGGATATCTATCACGTTTGTGATATAGTAATCCTCTCCGCCACTATAGTAATCAGGCCCTAATTCTGAACATAGAAATTTTTACTGGGCAAAGGCTTCAAAATTATCTGGCAGCCAAGAGGACTTTGCTGGGCGCAAAATGTAAACTTTTCCCACAGTGATTTTCTTGCCCCAACACACACCTTCAAAGAGACATTGTCTAGTAGCTACCCACCTTCCATAGGACTTCCAAGGATACAACCTTCCACAGATATACCCTTGCCCTTCTCTAATATTTCACCCGTGGAAGAGATGAGATCAGCCACCAGCTCACCATCATCAATACCTCCATTGCCACAGCCACCTTTCCCGACACCTGGCAACATGCAAAGGTCAGACTCCTCCTTAAGAAATCCTCTGCAGAACCCATTGAGCTCCAGAACTACCATCCCATCTCACTACTTCTGTTTCCCATCAAAGTCCTGGTGAAGACCATCAACCTCCAATTCATCAAACACTTGCAGAGAGAAAACCTGCTGGATCCATCCCAATCAGGATTCAGAGCCATTCACAGTGCCGAGACAGCCCTGATTGCTACAACAGATGACATCCACACCAACCTCGACAGAGAAGAATCAGCCGCCCTGATCCTGCTCGATCTCTACACAGCATTGGACACCATCTGCCACCACAGACCCACAGATCGGAATCACATACGACGCACTTAAATGGATGGCATCCTTTCTCACACTGGGCACACCTAGAGAATCTGTATCCCTCCCTTCACCTCTCAACCCAAGCGTATCATCTGCTGTGTCCCTAACGCTCATCCTTCAGTCCAACCCTCTTCAACATCTATGATACCACAAGTGGACATCGTCTGAAGAACCCACATCAACATCGCCTTCACCATGACAAAGACAAACTTTCACAACTGCATGAATAACTTCTCAGCCTAGATGAAGAACAACTGCTTGAAGCTCTACACAGACAAAACAGAAGTACTGATCTTCAGCAAACACACTTCCCTATGGAACAACTCCTGGTTGCCACAGGAAACCAGACCTACCCCCACTCCAAAAGACCACACATGCAACCTTGGCATCATCCTGTACAGTGGCCTCTCCATGAAACGTCAGGTTAACACTGTCTCCTCAGTCTGCTTCCACTCTCTCTGCATGCTCCTCAAAGTCTTCAAGTGGCTCCCCGTCAGCACCAAGAAAATAGTGATGCAGGCCCTCATTGCCAGTTGGCTGGACTACGATAAAGCACCCTACCAAACTCATTAGAAACCTCCAGATGATCCAGAACACACCAACCAGACTGGTCTTCAACCTGCCTAAGAGGACCCACATCACCCAGCACCTGAAACACCTCAACTGGCTCCCCATCTATTAAAAATGCCAATTCAAGCTCCTGACCCATGCCTGCAAAGCCCTCCATGACCAAGGACCTACCTACATGAACCACCGCCTTCCAGGAATCTCCAATCCAATAACTGCACCCTCGGACAGATACCACGCATTTTCCACTGCCGCACTGGAGAACACTCCTTCTCCCAACTTGCCACCCAGTCCTGCAACACTCTTCTCCTCCACCTCTGTACTGCACCCTCGCTAACCCACTTCAGGTAGGGACTTAAGACTGGCGCTTCGACTGACACCACAGCAGAGTGCCTGGATACCCTCTCGGGTAATAACCAGAGCTTTGCAAGTACCGCCTGATTGATTGATTGATACAGCCTGCAACCTTGTCCCTCTAGAAGTGTTTGCATTCCATTTCAGAGACAATTATCTAAAATAAAATCTTTGACTGGGGTGAACGTGCTTGCAATATTCAAGCCGCTCGTTATCTTGTTCGGCCTCAAATAACATCTTGGTCCCATCCATCAACAAACATTGACTACTTATTGGTAGTTTACTTATGATTGTTGCTATTTCTGATTTATCTTTAAAAAGTACCATCTCTGGTTCCCCTTATGAGGATGGTTTCAATGTTGTATTCTTTGGGTTAATAAAGTTTATTCTGTGCCATAACTACCAGGGTTTTAGCTAAGGTTTATAATACAGAAACGTTTGCCTGCACCTAATAGGCTAATGATTTCCATTCCCCAACTAATGATTCCCTTTCTTACATTGGTGACCGCGGTGGGATCCAGAACTTTTGTTTAGTAGTGGCACTCATTTTTTGAATTTGAAAAATGTAAATCTCTACATTTAATCGACAGCAAAATTTATGTTGATTTTTAATTGGCATACAGTCTTTGATTCTCGAGTCCAATATTTGCACATTACGTCTTCTATGAAACATGGAGGTGAATCTGGCTAGACTTACTGTGGTGGAGAGGCCAGCTGAAGATGGGTCTGAATACTAGTAAGGTGGACTGTAAGAAGGCCATCAAGACCTGGGAAAAGGTCCATCAGCTACAGATCACTTATGAGGAAAATGCTGAAAAAGGTAGAGGAAGCTCTAGTGCATGGAGATGATTATCCCTCACGAACAGCATTAACTGTGCAGTCTATGCTGGTTGCAGTGTATCCTCTCACAGCATGTCCCCATCAGACAGGTAGGCTGAGAGGGAATTAAGTTTCAGATGGATACGCTGGACCTGGAGGAGAAACAAGAAGCTCGAGCACTGGTAGAGAAATGGCTTGCCCTAGAGGAGAAAAGGATGCTTTTGAGGACAAGAGAGACATTTTAGGACCTGTCTAGTCCCATGAAGATGGTGGCAGCAATGCTGAGGTGTCTACAGGATGGCCACAAATCCCTCACTTACCAAGTGATCTGGTGGTTAGCTTTTTAGTGGGGGATGACATTCATAAATAGTTCACCTCCTACAAAAAGACATTGAGTATACGAAGAGCGGAAAAGCAGCACTGGGGACTATGATTTTGATGGTTGGCATCTGAACTGAAGACGGATACCGCGCTGACTTTAACAAACTATAACATTTTAGAAATAATAAATAGACCGTTCCCTCTCCAGTTAGTGCAACAGTAAGGAAAAGGTTTGACTCAGGAGGGGTAAAATTTACTATTCCCAGTCCAGCCTGTGCAACAGTAGGGAAAGCATTGGATTCAGGAGGGGTCAAAGTACTATTCCCACTCCAATCGGTGCAACAGTAGGGAAAGCATTGGACTCAGGAGGGGTAACATTTACTATTCCAACTCCAGTCGGTGGAACAGTAGGTAAAGCATTGAACTGAGGAGTGGTAAAATGTATTATTTCCACTCCAGTCGGTGCAACAGTAGGAAAAGTGTTGTATTCAGGAGGTGTAATGTTTGCTAGTCCCCCTCCAGTTGGTGAAGCAGTAGGGAAAACTTTAGACTCTGGACAGGTATAGTATACTACTCCCACTCCAGTCTGTGCAATAGTAGGGAAAGAGTTGGACTGGGTAGGGGTAACATTTACTATTCCCACTCCAGTCAGTGCAACTGTAGGGAAAGCGTTGGATTCAAGAGGGGCTAAAAGTTACTATTCCCACTCCAATCTGTGCCCCAGTAGGGAAAGTACTTCCCTTCAAACACCTACCATTTTTTAATACATGTATTAATTAAAAAATATACAAACTACTAATTTAAATTTTTTATATATAATTTAAAAACAATTACACATTTTACATAATTATAAAAAAAATTAATATTGAATATCAAATAAAGAATACTATTAATTGATTATTGATAGTGAGGTGTGTGCTCTCCACAGCCAGAGTGGAATCCGGGCAAAGATTCCGCCCCGACTGGGGACATAAAGATAGTACTCGTAAATTTCTTTTGTGAATGCCGAAAGTCGTAAACTTAGACCTTTGGTCTTAGTTTACCTTTGTGCATACCTAAAAGTAGGGAACTTACACAAAAGGGTATGTTTACCATGTAAATGCATGGCATCTTGAGGTCGGTAGTTCAATATTCAATCTAACAGGTGAATGGTTTGAGAGGGAGAGGGTATGTGAGAAGTGGTCCATGATTTTGGTTCAAGCACATATGTCTTGTGTCCCCACCCAGTAGTCATGTGGTGCCCATGAATCATGTGCAGCAGATTCAAACATGCCTTTTTCTAGTGAGAGATGTATTTCTCTCCATATGTCAACCAGGCAGTGTGTGTTCATGAGATCAGGCACCTCCTGTACCGCCAAGTGATATCTGTGGCTTGCAGGGTTAGATCAATTCAAGATTCTGTTGCGGTCTAAGTTAAAATGCCCTCACCACAGGACTGGTGTGTCAGTGCGGCACATTTATCCCATACCTGTTGAAAGAACCTAGGGTCGTCAGTATTGGGGGCTGTAAACAATGACCAACATGATGTTTTTACCGGATATAGGTGCTAAAGTTATATTATTCTTGAGGGTGTATCTCTTTGACAAACCAAAAAAGGGTCTCATGTTTTACAAAGATTGTAGTACCTCTCACGTGGGATCATAAGGAGGCCTGTGCTCTGTAACTACTCTACTTAGAGACAAAGTGAGCAGGTGCAGAGGCAAAAATATTTGTCTCTTGGAGAAAGGCTATGTCAATCTTATAAAATACAAGGAGAACATGGATGTAGCGCTGAACTTTTCAGACACTCACACCCAGTCACAGATCTAGGTTGAATCCATAATTGTTCTTTAGCTCAATTCACCACCCCTGTTCAGACCCAGCTATATGCAAATCAGTCTTGAGCCTGTGCCTCCTGGGAACAGTCCAGCCGGAACTGCCAAGCCAGCTCTTCCCTGTACCAGAAACTAGCATCCTGGGACCGCTTTCGGGGTAACACCCCTCATCAGCCAGGCTAGCTTGAATCCAGTGGCAAAGTGAGCAAGTACCCATGACTGGGCATACACTTCCAACTTCGGGCCAACAAAGCACAGGGAGATGATGGACAAAGTGCTGAAACTTTTCAGACACCTACCCCCAGTCACAGATCTGGGTTGAATGCATCATCGATATTTGGCTCACTTTGCTGCTTGCTTTGTTCGCCCTAATTTGGCAGGGTATGCCTAGACGTGGGTCACTTGCTCACTTTGTTACCACAAAACCGGTCCTTGGATGCTTGTTTCCGGTCCAGGGAAGACCTGGGTTGGCAGTTTGGGCTGGACTGTTCCCATAAGGCACAGGATCAAGACTATTTTGCATATAGCTGGGTCTGAACTGGGGTGGCGAAGGGAGCTAAAGATGATGATAGATTCAACCCAGAACTGTGACTGGGGGTGAGTGTCTGAAAAGTTTCAGCGCTCCGTCCATCATCACCTTGGGCTTGCTATGTCAATCTTATGCTAGTCCAAGTAGACTATGATTTGTCCGGTTTTGCGAGGATTGTTTATTCCTCTCACATTCCAGGTAAGTAAGTGGATGGAGGATAACCCCTTACTCATTCCCGAACAGCAAGCAATGTGTTGTAAAGTGATTGCCTAACTCTGTGCTATACATCTTTATATACAATCTGCCACATATAGGCCCACAACCAAACCGTTTGTGCACAATTACAGTTGACCTTTGCAGATATGAGAAAAGTGCACTTTTAAAGAAAATCTTTGTCACGTGTGGGGCAAGCATATGGTGTAAAAGTCCAAACAAGAGGACTTAACTTCTCCAAAGGTGGAATACGTGATTTTCAGAGCTTAAAAAATAAAATAAAAAATGGCTGGATCATATAAAAACGATAGTGTTTGTGGTGTAAATAAAAGTAATACAACTACATGCAAGTACCCATATTATAAAATATTTGAGGGACTGCTGTATTGCTCTCGTAAGGCAATGAAAAATCCGTTGGGTTGACAGGATTTTTCCAATCAGATGATAATTCACATGAGTTTCGAATTGTACCCTTGAACCTGGTAAATGGCATTTTTCCAATATCATAAAGCAAACATTAGGGTAAATTAAATTTCTACTGTTGAACAATGATCTTTAATGCTCAAGGGCCAAGCAAGACTGCTAATATTGCATCTACCTTTCGCATCGCAATACAACCCTGGCTCAGATAATCTTAACAAATGCGGGCCTGAAAGGCATCTCCATAAAAAGTGGATAGCCATTTTCAGGAATGAATCGTTGTCAAGTTAGATAGCCCTGAAGCCTCTCTCTTCATCGGTGATAATGAACGAACTGAGAGCTTAGTAATGAGTATCAGACTTTCAAATAAAATCATTACGTCAAACAGTCCAATATCTTTCTCAAGCATTCATTGTAAAAACTAAGTCGGCATTCAAGTACCTGGGGGCACATATCACAACTACATTTCACCCACGATAATAGGCCAGCTACACAAACTCTTTGGCTACATTATGAGGAACCAGATGGTTTACATAATCCCATCATAGCTGGACAGGATAACATTTATCAAGAAAAAGGTATTGCTCAGATTCAGTTATTTGGAGCCACATGCATCAAAAGAAAAACCGGTCGAAAACGGGCAGATTCTCAGAATCTGCCCCTTTGCGACCAGTATTTTTGTATTTGGGATGCATCATCCCAAATGCATAAATCGCAATTTGAGTAATCTCTAAATTGTGATTACTTAAATTGCGATTGCATTTAATGAATCGCAAATTGAGATTCCTTAAATGCAATGCATTACAGTAAAAGATTTTGCAATTTCGCTAATAGGAGTTGCAAATTACCATCAATTTGTACTTGATGGTAATTTGCAAAAACTTTGAAAAAATGCACTAAAGTGCATTTTTCAAAGTTCCATTTTACACACACATGCCCTTGGGGCATGTGTATGAGCAACATGTACTCATATGCAGAATTCAGGGGTGCAACAGGGTATCGTTTTGGAACCCTTGAAATTGCATGCGCAATTTGCGAGTACCTATTGGGTACTCGCAAATTGCGAATGCAATTCCCATTCATTCCGATGGGCCTCTAGGCCTCTAGGCCCATAGGAATGAATGGGAAGACATTCCTTAATTGCGACTCGCAATTTGCGAGTCACAATTGAGGAATGTTTAGAAATCGCTATTTTTTTTAGTGATTTCTGCATGCATAGGCTTTTGCGATTCCTTAATTGCGATCCCTTAATAATCGCAATTAAGGAATCGCAAAAGCCTACCTTGATGCATGTGCCCTTTAGTCCACAGAACGCCGCTTAGTTAAGAAAGCTAAATAAAGACTTGCAAGGACATATCAATCATTGTGTATAGTAGTGGGCTGAGAAGGCCAATCAAGCAAGAGGAGATACAACAGTAGCACAGTGGTTTAGCCACTTCTAGTATCTGATAATATTAAGCAGCCCACATAAGATACAAGGCTTAATAGAACAAGCCTGAACGCAACAGTAGTTCTGTGTCCGGCACATGATTGCTCATGCCATGAGGCATTTGTAAGGTGGCATTTGTATGGTGCATAATGGCTCATTGCCAGAAACTGAATATTTCACTTCACAGGCACCCAAATATAGTCACCTTACAAAAGCCTTTAATAAAGGGAGTTTTCACACCCCATTTGACAGACCTATAACCAAGATTATATGTGTAAAGGGGCATGGCTGCAGAGACGTCAGATAAGAGGGGGATTACTTCCTGACTTTATGTGAAGTATTGGCACATTATTGTGAGATAGTAAAAACACAGTAAATTTAATTTAAAAATATTAAAATTTTTCCACCGCAATGAATATGTGATTAAAATGATAAGGCAATTGTAAATTTAAGGCACATTGGACCTGGCGGATTGCTTGAAGCTAGAGTTTAACACAGGTGATAATAATGCTTGGGAAATTTGTGGCAAATAATGTATTTTAATACAAGATGTCAAGTTAGTTAAAACAACTTATATTTATTTAAATACAGTTTTGCAGAGTGGTCTCCATGACTGAAAATTAGTTATAGACTTATATAAGAAATTGGGTTGTTGGTTGCCCTAGTCAAGCAGCAACAATGATCCTTGCCAGTGTTAGGCACAAGCCAACCCTAAATTAAACTGTGCTCTACCCTCTGATAGCTTGGCAGATTGTAGTCAGGCTTAGCTCAGAGGCAATGTCTAAAGTAATTGTCCAATACTTCAAACAGTAGTGAAGTGAAAACACCACACTAAAAGGATCACACACCAAGTTAGAAAAATAGAACGTCCTTTAAAAAATTAAAAAAGACCAAAAGGCAGTTTCAATGAGTATGACCGGATATATGCAACTTTAAAGATTTTTTTTGAAAATATTGCAAAAAAAGCACAAGGCACAAACTGTGGAATCCAGTCACGCAGAACCAGGACAAAGTCACAAGTTGAGGCCAGCAATGATGTTCCACAGACTAGCTACAGGGACCCAGTTAGGCCTGCTGAAAAAAGCACCCTAAATACTGGTTGCGAAGATCTGTGTTGAAGATTTGTCGCACAGCCAAAGCGATTCGCCGATTCTGGGATGTGGTGAGGCTGGGGTATGAGGTCCTGCATCGTCATCGCGGATCCTGTCGATAAGGGCTTGGAATGCGAAGTCTGGCCATGAGGATGTGTCACACAGTGGAGGTGATGCGTTGATTCCGAGGAGCTGTGATGCCGAGTCTGGTGTCGTCATCGAGTCTGCCATCGATGAGGAATGTGAGGGCCTGCACCGAGTATGCATTGCACAGTGGCAGTTCTGATGGGCTGTGATGCAATGCTGGTCTTTGTGACCGGTCCATTCCATGCAGCAGCAGCGATGCGTCGGTTCCGCTTGGGTTTGAGCCGCTTAGCAGAGGAGATGGGTCAGTTACGCTGGATCCACAGAGGTTGGCAGAGCACCTTAAGCCCTTTTCCAAGGGCCAGGACTGGGGTATCACCACTTGGCATGGTAGACTCATGGATGGCAGAGTCCAGGTGCAGGTGCAAGGTTGTTGGAAGCCTGTTGTGTCCCTGGGCCTTCAGATCGAGAGGCCAGACAACTAGACCTTGAGGTCACTCTGGGTTCTGGGTTCAAGAGGTGTAGGTCCAGTCCTTCTCACCCAGTCAAGAGGGCAGCAGGCAGCAGGTCAGCACTGCAGTGCTGCAGTCCTTCAGAGCAGTGGTCTAGCAGAGTAGCAGTCCTTTCTGCAGCACAGCAGTCCTTCATCCTGGTAGAGTATCCCCAGGTCCAGAAGTGTACTTAAGAGTTGGTGTTTGAGGTCCAGTACTTATACCCATCTGTGCATTTGAAGTGGGGAGGAGCTTTTAGATGCATGTCTTTGAAGTACACAGGTGACCCGAAGGCACCAAAATGCCAACGTTTTAATAGTGTCATTTTTAAAACTGCAAATTCCAACTTCACCATAATTTCAGATTTTTTATTGCAATTCTAGAGACACCGTACCTGAACGCATGTTTGCCTTTCCCAGAGAACACAGCCTCCTGAACTCCTGATAATTACAGTTTTCTGCTGTAAACAGGTATGCACTGGGATTATCCTCCCTAAGAAAATCTAGATGTAAGTTATTTCTACTCCGTGCTCTCATAGTGTAGTGCAAAGAAGTAGATTTCAGGGTATTGAAATGTATATGATATTTTAACCATTTTTGAAATTGTCATTTTTTTCTCACCATTTGCAATGTGCTTTGGTGACGTTTTTTATCATTCTATGTGGTTATTTTAGATGTGTTGAGTCACAAGGTGCACCTTTCGAAAAAAACGTGCTTTTTAGTTAAAATGTCTTTTGTCTTAGCACATCTTGTGTATGTGTGATTGAATAGAATGAAAAAAGGTTTGTTTTTGATTACCACTGTGTCCCTGAATGCCAGTTTAGGGACTCTTAGTAAACCAAAGGTATTGATGCTACTTCAGCTATGTATTGGGTGGAGTTCTGCAGGGCTACAGAAACCTACCGATCACATTCAAGCTTTGGTGCATAAATCACGCCGCAGAAGACGCAAGAAAACAACACATCCACCCACCCTGGAACAGGTAACTAGGGAACAGGCACAGGCAGTGGAAGAAGCCTCACTTTTTGTGGCAAATTCATCTGCATTGTTACACCAACAGCGCCCCTCAGACACAAGCTTGGTAGCAAGCAGTTTGGGGACTTTCTCTGATGCCACGACTCAGGACCAGCTGTGACACCCAGGCTGGTGGATGACTTGATTTGATGCCTTCGTACCTCCTTCCTTATTTGCCAGTCCTTGTTTTCACCTCAAACTCATTGTTTGTCTTCTCAACTACCCGGTGATAAGAACTCTATCACTTGGATCTGGCCCCCGTACCATAAGCATAATGGTGGTGCTCTGAGGCCAAATCTTTGCTACTCTAGCTGTGCCATGCCCCGGAAGGCTTCCGAAATTGAAGGGGTTTATGTGAGGGAGAGTTTTCTTTCTTTTAAATGTTGTTGTTGTTGTTGTATGTATGGGGGTTTTGACCAGGGACATGCAATCTCACTGGCAAAGGTAGGGCTGACACGTGTTTGTTTTCCTTCTGTTGTTTGTACTTTCTTTCCTTCTTTCTTCTTTTTTATATTGTGTTGTACATGCCTGATGGAAGCAGTTGTGTGTACATATGGGAGTACACAATGTTTATGTTGGCATTTCTTGGCCCTTAGCTCATTGATACAAAGGTATGTGATGGTCCCTTGCTGCCTTAGTGCGCATCTCAGGAGGTTAGTCAATGTACATATCAGTACATATGGATGACCCTAGATGCAGTATTACTCCCCATTTAAAATTTTGACATGGAATGTGCATGGCATAGCTGCTCCTTCTGAATGATGTAAGATACATGTTGCAATTATGCAGGAAAGACATCTCACTCAGAGAGAACTAGGTAAAGTGGGGGTGAACTGGAGGGTACAAGTGTATGGAAACACATCATCTGCCTATGCGAAGGGAATACTGGTATGGATTGCCCCAGATGTCCCATATGTACTGGACTGCTAAAGGATTGAAACGGAAGACCGATTTGTGATCTTAAAATGTCACCTGTATGGTTTGCCACTTACAGTGGTGGGTATAAATACGCCTCGAACTTTGGCCAATCAATCATTTTTGATGCTCTGATTCCGGCACTATTCTGAGATCCCCAGTCGCCTGGGTTAAGGGGTGGAGATTGTAACTGTGTGCATGATGTGAACAGGGACTGCTCGGTTGCTCCCCTTCAGGCGGCTGAGAGCACTCTAATGGTGCAGCACGTCCGGGAATGGATGACCCTTCATTACCTATATGACACCTGGTGCCTCCTCAATCCCACGCTGAATGAATACTCTTTCTTCTCATCAGTACATGCACTCAAGATTAGGGAGCACATGCATCAAAGTCCCATTTTGCGATTTCTAAATAGCGATTTTTAAGAAATCGCTATTTGGTAATCGCAAAAGTCTATGCATCAAAAAAATCACAAATTGTTTGGGAATCAGTAAAATTCGCTATCGCTATTAGTGATTGCTTATTACCGAATCGCAAAAAGCGAATCCGCAATTACAGAATCGCAAATAGTGATTCGGCAATATCAATGCAACATGATGACAAAAAAAACAGGAAGTGATGCAGGAATTGCTAACACCTGTGTACTGAGAGAGACAGAGGCGGAGGCAGACTGCTGGAGTAGAGCAGAAGGAACTATTTTGGAGACCAGAACCTGTGCAAGGACACCAGCATGGCTTCTGGAACAAGTGACAAGAAAGCAGAAGGGCGCAAGTGAAAGCTGAAACTCAGCAGGAAAGAACTTGAAGTCCTCATTGAGGAAGTCATCCAGAGCCATGACAAACTGTTTGGCAAGCAGTCACTCTAGGTCCCAGAGTCAGTGAAAAGGAAGATATGGCTTGGAATCCAATCCAGGTTCAATGCTGTGGGGGGTCACACAGTGCTCCATATCAGACCTGCGCAAGCGCTGGTATACCCTGTGGAGCTGTGCAAAGGAAAGGGTTGACGCAAGACTTGCAGATGCCAAAAAGACAGGAGGCAGACCATCATCAGAAACTGCCAACACACCCCTGGAGGACATGGTGGAGTTAACTCTTCAGCCGGAAGTAGTATTTGGCGTAACACAGATAGACACCTCGAAACAGGCCTGTACTTCACAAGGTAAGATTCATGCAAATTATCATACATTGCTAAATCTAAAAAAATCTCCCCTCTATGCAGATCAGGTTTAGTGTAGCAAATCTGACTCCAGTACACAGTTTACTTACCATACCCAAATGCATTATGGTATTAGCAGACAGCGACTACAATAGGAAAGGCAAGGAGGGATGAAAACAGAATTAGTGCATCAAAGTACAACAAGCAAGTGAACAAACTAGACATCATGTGGAACTAAAAAACTTTATTAAACAATGTCATGCGCTATGTGATATACATGTCCACCACAAATATTGAACTTGAACTGTTAACCATCACAGATGCAGCTGCTCTGGAGTCTAACGGTGGTGAAGGTCATGACACCCAGAATACTGAGGCCCAGTCAGAAAAGGAGACACAATTGGCAAGTTCTAGCGATTCGCAACGTTTGCGATCGCAAAATAGCTTGATGCATATTTCCCTAGATCTTTTTCTCTGTAGTGAGTCCCTAGGTGGGCGCAAACCGGGGGAAGAACATCTGGTGCGTACACCCACAGACCACTGCTCATTGATGCTCATGATCACCCTGGGGGAGAGTACAGTCTCGGATTTCAACCTGGAGGCTCCAAACGGAGGCCCTCCTAAACCCACAGTTCAAGGAGGCCTTGTCTACCCAGATCCTCAATTACTTTGAGTTGAATGCTTAGACAACATCTAGGGTGGTGGAGTGGGAGGCCCATAAGGTAGTAGTGAGGGGTTATTGCTTGGGAGAGACATGGGGGGTCCGCAAGTTAATGACGGCAGAAATCCTCGACATGAAACGGGAGAGAGATTTTTAGGCTGCGGCGGTTTGCCGGCCTGGTGAACTGGTTCGGTTGAGATCTCTCCATAAGGAATATAGAGATAAAGAGACATGCTTAGGGAGACATGTTTATAGGCGCCGCCTGGCCACCTTGCACACGTATTCAGTAGAATGAAAGTCAATTCAAAATAGCGTAAACCTTCCTTAAGCCCATTTTGTGATGTTGAAGAATGTTAGAAATAAAACATTTGTAGTGTGGAGAGTGCAGTTTTCAGGGTTAGCAAAAAGT
This sequence comes from Triturus cristatus, assembly GCF_964204655.1. Lineage (NCBI taxonomy): Eukaryota > Metazoa > Chordata > Amphibia > Caudata > Salamandridae > Triturus > Triturus cristatus. The sequence continues at coordinate 723,060,969 of NC_140588.1, forward strand.
GTGTGAACAACAGCTCACACTCTGTTCCATGCACTCAGCTTCAGTATTGCAGTAGAATAAAATATTGTCAATGTAGATTACCACACATATGTACAAAACAAAAGTGGAACTTCTCTGGAGCATTACAGAGCCTTAAAGGCAAACAGTGTACTCAAACAAATCATATTTCATATTAAATGCGTCTTTGACTCTTCTTACTCTCATACTCTGACAAGATGTTCAGACTCTGACAAGATGGTACACTCCATGCCAGTCCAGTTCTGTATAAAAGGCTGCCTGCCAGGAGTACTGGGATCACGCATAATGAGAGCTTGTTCTTGATGGTGACTCTGTTCAGGTCTCCGTTCTGTTTTTGCTACACAGGAGATGTCAAGTGTCATTTAAACCCAATTTCCAGGAGCTCATCAAGATATACTTGCAGATGTTCATTTTCTTTTTTGGTTAAGGTGTATACTAAACTGCATGATCAAATTGTCCTTGCTTGCAGCTATATCCAGCAAGTAAACTCTGGAGTGGGGGCCAAAAATTAGCTTTTGTGTTCTTGGAAATCACTATATAGAGATGCAGATAATTTTCAAGAGTCATTTATACCACTGCACAAAACTACAGGAAAGCCCCGCTGTGAAGGTTCTTCACAGCCATTCAGGTAACAATGAATCGAATCAAGGATCAAATTCTTTAAGCACCAATGAATCTCTGGATTATGTGCATAGAGCTAGGGGATACCCAGCATAACACCAAAAAAGGTGTGTCAATAAGATGGAATATAAGCTTTTCAATATGCCATTACCACATTCCATGGTAATAGGTTCGCCTTCAGGACAGTTCAGTGCTGTCTACAGCTTGATATGGTTCCAGCACTCTTTCTCATGAACAGGTATGTCAAAAGGCTTTGCGTAGGTGCTGTCTATGATATTGCCCATCTCTCCTGACTCCGGGAAGATTTTTTTGGCTACTTCCTAGTTGTGTAGACAAAACCAAGATAACTGGTATGGCAGATGACTGCATTCTTGGGTCAAGATGTTGGCTTCAATATGAGAGACAAGTATGAGATTTGAGCCCAGCAGAGGGACCTCATTTACTGTCGGGCGCTGGTGTTTTCCTGAGTCTCCAGGGTCGTTTCTAGTGTTATGGCACTACTTTGATTGATTTAGGATTTGCTACACATTCATTATGAAAGTACCCTGGTTTACTGCAATATAAACACAAATTCTGACTCTGGCACCCCTCTTTCTATACCTTGATCAGTGGATCATGCACAACTCCAAACTGCATAAGCCCCTATCCATTGGTGGAGGTGCACAGCTTGATATTCTTTTGGCCTGATGAATGACAACGACCTTAGGGCCCCCCCCAGACCTGTCTAATTTTCTCTCCCCAAGTCTGTGATACAGAGTCACTACTGAGTCAGTTAAAACATTACAGGAGTAGGAAGAATTAACTGCCTTTTGCAGGATGTCTTCATGTCTTTGCAAAAGCCCTGATAACATAAAGATGAGCGGTTCTCTTCTGGACAGTTTGTTTCTTGACCTAGTTAACTGAACATGTTTAGATAAGAAAGGAGATCCATATTTTCGTATTTTAGGCTAAGTAACTCATTATCCATCATCTGCATATGTTGGTGTTTTACGAACAACTTATTTACGTGTTCCATGAAGGCAGCTAAGTTGTATAGCAAAGGGTCATTTCACTCAACTAGAGCCTTGACCAAGCTAGCTAGATTGGCTTACAGCAGGAACTTTCTGACCATTGACATCTAGGGATGAAGCCATGTCCTGAATCTCCAAAGTGTGGTCAGGAAGTCCTGGATCTATGTCGCTCAGGAAACATACATAAATCTTTATTGTGTGGTTAATAAAATCCAAATAAAATTAAATGGTGAATCACCAGTATTGCTCATAGTTACAGCCAGGATTTAGAACTCTTTGAGTTATAATCACTTAAGAAAACTTTACAGTGGCTCTAGCCAGTTGCAAATCAAATGCTAACAGTCTGCCATAGTTGCCAAGAAAGGAGCCTAAAATTAAAATCTTACATCCTCAAGGCCAATACAGCTGCAAATTACAGTGATTCCTTCTTGTTTGGCCTAAAGTGACAATTCTTGGAGGAGTGGGGGTATTTCAACTTTTGTCATATGTCGTCTGGGTGAAACAGTACAAAACTTAGGGCTTGATTTAGATATACTGTATGCCAAAATCGAAATCCTACATGATATTATGGGATTTATATTTAAACAGATGGCCCGGTTGTGACGGAGTAACCTGTCTGTTGATTCTAAACCAGGGAATAATTTAGATCTTGGTGGTCTTCCCGCTGTCCAGCTGTGGGGCAGGCCCATACAGACCGCCAAGTCGGCGGCGGCCTGCCTGCCATTTTTAGATGTATGCGTGAATAGAGAAGATGCAGGCAATGGCGGTCTTCTGTGCTGGCAAAGGTCCTGCCCTCACCATCTTGGTGGCAGGGTACCGCCGAGCTGATTTGGCTGTCCCCAATGGGTTGGTGGTGTCCTATCAGTGGAGTCGTGATGGGGGGCGACCACAGTGTTGGGGAGATAGATAAGTGACATTCACTTTTTTACAAAAAGCATATAGCTACTGTTTTTGTGTATATATATGTATGTAGGATATGTGCAATGAGCATTATGTGTAAATTCTGCCTTGCATCCCACCAACATACACACACCATGCAATGTATAGGCACAGACACCTACCTTTGGGGCAGTCAAACCGGGTTCTGGTCCATCAGGCTTAGTCTTGAAGGAATGTTAAGCAGCTTGTTTTACCAGAAGGCAACCTTATAGTATTGGTTAATTAAAAGGAGAACCACACAGTAGTTATGAAAATATGTATTTATTAATATAACTCCATCTAGTATGACACAGTATCTCCTACATGGAGCTAATCACAAAGCACACAATACTTTAGCACAGAAATTATTGTAAACAGCACTAATGCACAGTGGGCCCCAGGGGAGGACTAAACCATAAACTAAAATAGTGGTATAAGAACCACGGCTCAAGGCAAGACAGTGTCGAGAGGTTGTAGAATCACTGGGACCCCAAGGAACCACCCAAGGTGAGTAAGTAGGGACCCCATGGAGGACGGGTGCAGTGTGGGAACATGACCGCGTGCTCCGTACAATTCTATTGGAAAGTCGCGGCTGAAGCTTTAAGGTTTAAGAACCCTTCCCAGGTGACTTCAAAGAAACCCCGTGGAAGTTAGGAGGTAGGAGAGCCACCCCACCCATGGATACCAAGGTATCCGAGTAACCTATCCCAGGGAGGACGGGTGCATAGGTCTCAAGTGTCGTTGGAAACCGCCGTTGAACCCAATGGAGGACTTCAAAGAAGAGCCGCTGCTGGAAGGAAGTAAAGTGTCCCTTGGAATCCAAAGGTGGATTCTTGTTGAAGAGTCCATGAAAGCAGAGGGGACAGAGTCAGGGTCAGTCAGGAGTGACCAGGGGCTCAGTAAATGAATGCCCACCAATGTCGGGGGCTTCAGGTGCGTTGATGGAGTTCTTGACTCTGCAGCTACAGGGACCAGGGGATGTCGAGGACAACCATCAGCCGGATATGAGCTGTCCCACAAAGGATGTTGAGTACTGAGGGGTCGGTTTTCGGCGGAAGCACCAGCATGCCTTGGCAACGGCAACCCACGCAGAAGGTCATGGATGTGTACAGTTCGGACCAGAAAGGTCCAGGAGACTCACCACAGCAAGGGGAGTCAGGGCAGAGCTGGAGCAACCAGGGAAGCCCAAAAGAAGCAAAGTTGACCCTCAGGTGGACCCACAGGCTAGAGGCACAGGAGTCGCAAGAGGACCTCAAGTGATTTCACCAAACTGCAGCCCACGGACCACTCAGCATGAGGAGGCTGCAGTTCTTGGTAGGAAATGGTGCTATGTTTTGGGGCTACTCGTAGCCCAATGCACTTGTTTGGGAAACGCCAACAAACATATGCACTTGCAAATGTATGTGGTGCACAGGGGTTCAGGTATTGCAGCCCCCATGAGGGATTCTGACCTCAAACTTAGTGAGAGGGCAGCTCAGACCTTGGGAGATGTAGAAACCCACCTCCTGTAGTGCTTAAGCCTTTGGATTCCATTGGAGCTCAGGGTCAACAAACCGGACAGCAGTGATATGGTGCCTGCGAATGCAGGGAAGTGACTCCTTTACTCCAAAGGAGATATCTTTGGTTGTCCTTGATGCTCCACAGGTCCTGCATGGATCCTGTATGGTGCTCGGGAACAGATGATGCTTCAGACTCAGAGGGAGACAAAGTCAGTCCCAAATGAAGTCCAGGGAAGTCCAGAATGTCAAGACGGTCGAAGTTCAGTGGTCTCTGGTTCAGAACCTTGTCCACGTTGAATCAAAGGTCCTACAGCCAGGTAACCCCATTTGTGCCCACGGGCGAAGATTGGACGGATGCAGAAGACCATCCCAGGGGAGGGCCTGGACAGTGGGGAGGTTACTCCAATGTCCTTTGCCCAGTTTCGCACCAGAGCAGGATCCAACAGCTCCCAGGACTGGTTTGAACTGGACTATGCACAGGGACACAAAATGTGCACCTCATGCGGACTTTCAGTCGCTGGCAAGCGTACCCACCCAGCCCTAATACATTAAATCCTGTCTGGAAGGTGCTCAAACCTCCCTGTGACAGGATGCCTATTGCTCTGCCTGCCCCTGCTTGAGCTTGGCTCGGCAGCAGGATGCCAGAACTGTGTCTCTTTTCTGCAGCAACCATTTTGTGCTGCCCGGGACTAGAAGGCTGGTACCTGGAACACCAGGGACCCAACAACGCTCACTTCTGAGGGGTGGAATCATGCCTCCCACACCGATTACTGGTGTGGGAGTATGATTCCAACATGTTTGACACCAAACACAATAGGGTTTGTGTTGGAAACGGCCCTTTTTGCAGGGTTATCCCCAAACTTTTTTGCTCCTTCCTCCTTTATTTTTTCTGACCTGTGGTTGTTGGCAATAGGACCTTGAGCACTTTACCACTGCTGATCAGTGCTAAAGTGCATATGCTCTCTGTATAAATTGTTATATTGATTGGTTATCCATGATTGGTATATTTGTTTCACCTGTTAGCCCCTAGTAAAGTGCACTGCGTGTGCCAGGGCTGGTGATTCAAATGCTACTAGTGGGCTGCAGCACTGATTGTGCCACCCACAGGAATAGCGCTAAAATGATGTCTTAGGCCTGCTTGCAGTGCCTATGTGCAGTCCAGGACTGCCATGTCGACCTGGCCAGTGCACCCACTGACCAGGCCTTATCCTTCCCTTTCTGTACATGTCAGGCATCCCTATGGTGGCCCTAGGTACCCCCCCTGGGCTGGGTGCAGTGTATCTGAAAGGTAGGGCATGTACTGAGGTGTGTAACATGCCCTGGTAGTGAATTACAGCCATTTTCGTTTTTCACTGCTGAGAGGCTATCTTGCCCATAGGATAGAATGGGGAAGGCTGTTTACATGCCTATCTTCCCATAAGGGCAAGATAGAAAATCCAAGTTTGGTATCTCTGTGTTCAGAATTTAATTATACATCTTTTTAGCAAGATGGTTTTTAAATTCACTGTGTGGGAATAGCACTTTTTAGAAAGTAGCTATTCTCCTGTTTAACCTTCCTGTGTGCCTGTGTGCTGGTTGGCTGACTGGTGTCAGGTGATGTGCTAGGTGGCTCCAGGAGCCTGGATGACTCAGCAGCAGGGTGAATAGGGAGATCTGCTTTAGATGGGTGGGAGGAGTAGTCCCTGGGTTTGAATAGGGCTGTCCCTGCCAAACACAAAGCTGGCTCCACCCCCTGCTGGCCAGGCTGAGGACTCTGCCTCTGCTGGCACAAAGAAGGCTCCACCTCCTGCTGAGCGTCTAATGACCCTGCCCCTCACTCTGAAAGGAACCAGGTGCTCCAGAGCAGAGCACACCCAGGAACCGGTTTGAGCAGGGGAATCCCCCCACTGGAACAAAGAGAGACAAAGACTTGGAGGGGTATAAGAAGAGGACCCCAGACACTTAAAACTTTAGATCACTTTGGAACTAAGAAGAAACCTCTGCCAAGGAGAAAGCTGGAAGAAACTGAAGAGGAGAAGACTGCCTGCTTGCTGTTTTGCTTTGCTGCCAAGGAGAGGGGAAGGACTTTGCTGTGTCCCCTTCTTTTGATTCTGATCTCCAAGGGCCTGAGAAGAGCTGGCTCCCTGTTAAGAAGTCCCAGGAACAAAAGGACTTCACCACCAGCTCCCCTGGAACTCTGCTGAAAGAGTTCTGACCTGCCTTGGAGTGCTTGCCCAGTCTTGGGGCCCCAGGAGGTCGTTTTGCTGTGTTTGGGAGCTGGGAAGCAGAAGCGTGAACAAAAGTGACTGGTACCCGACGCATCATCCGATTGCGTGTCGCAAGACGAGAGTGCGAGGAAAATTTCATCGCGGCACCATCGCAACACGCAGGGTCTCCGCATCGCCGAGTGCGTCGAGCATCGTCCCGAAGCGTGCAGCTTCCTGCCATTGCGAGGGTTGTCGCAGAACCAGTTTGCGGGCCGCACCACTGCCGGTGCGTGAAAAGTCTCCAATCGCTGCGTGCGTCGACGCAGAGTCCCGTTCCGTGGCGCATCGAGAGTTGCGGCGCCGGAAGGCACCGCTGCGCCACGCATCGCACCACATCGAAGAGTGTCGCATCGAACCTGTGCGTGAAGCTTCCCCCTAAGAAACCTACGCAACGAAGGCCAAAGTCATCGCATCCTCCCCTTACAGATCGGAGCCGGCGCATCCACCTCTGCTGCGTGAAGCAGGGCTGCTGCAAAGCCTCCCCAGGATCTCAGGAGTATCGCATCGCCTTTGCAAGCTTCCTTGTTATAGCTTTTGGGAACCTTATCGCAACTACAGGTACTGTTGGGCACGAAAGTGTCGCATTTTGTGCATTGAGAGTCGCATTGTGCAGGACACTGACTTTTACATCCTGGAGTACTTTCTGCAAACTCTGAACTATCTTTAAAGTAACCTTTTTGAATTATATGTTGGTTTGTCTGTAGTATTTGGTCTTGTGAAGTTTTTAGTAAAGATACCTTATTTTTCTAAAACTGGTGTGGAGTAAATCTGTGGTGTTTTCACTGGGTTACTGTGAGTGTTGGTACAAATACTTTACACATTGCCTTTGATATCCTAGACTGCTCAGGCCAAGCTACCTAGAGGGTGAGCAGGGGTTATCTTAACAGTGTATCCCCCTTTCCCTGACTAGAAGCAAGGGTCCCTACTTGGAGAGTGGTACCTACCCTGCCAACTAGAGACCCCCAGATCTAACATTGGTGGTCAGCGGTGAGGATTGAACTTGTATTTGTACTTGACCCACAGTAATTGGTGTACATCACTAGGAGTGCAGACCAATAGACAACCAAATGCTGTATGTTTGATTCTATTTTGGAGTAACTCTTCAAGAGCATCATGTCTCAGGTGGCAACAAGCGAGAGGGCAGAATTGGAGTTTTCCATGGAGGATCTGTATTCGTACAAGGTTGAGGAGCTCAAGCAATTCTGCAAAGACCTTGGTTGCCCTGTGAAAAGCGGATCTAGAAGGGATGTGCTACAAAGAGTCTTGAAGGCCTGGTGGGAGGCTCAAGAGGAAGATGATGCAGATGAAGAGAATGGTTTTGTTCCCCAAGCTCTGCCCGTGGTCGGACCAGTCTCAAGGGCTGGCAGCTCCCATTCCAGTAGGAGTCTCACTCCAGAGGAGTTGGAGGAGAATCAAAGGGCTAGAGATCATGAGTTAGAAGTCATGAGGCTTGAGTTGAAGCTGATGGAAATGGAAACCCAAAACAAAATAGAAGAGAGCAAGAAGATGTATGCCTTGGAAGAATTGAAATTGACCTTGGCACATGAATTAAGAATGAGGGAGCTTGATATGGAGCTCGAGAGGCTTGAGGCCATGAGTGTCTCAGCTGAAGAAGAAAGGTTAGCTCAGGAAGTGAGCTTTGCTGAGTTGGAGGTGGAGTCCAGCTCAGATGGTGGCAGCAAGATTGTAGTTTCTAGTGCTGAGGGAGAGGTACAAACACCCAGAGATGTGGCGCCTAACTTGAGGGAGGGGGTTGACATACACCAGGGGGTTCAGGTTTATGATGTAGTTCCAGTGGAGTGCAGTATCCCTGAAGTGGATTGGGGAACTGGCACAGGGGACCATATTCCTAGTGGTGGGAGGGACACTCTACTGACCCTAGATGAGAGGTACAGGGAGAGGGGTTCCCCCCGGGTAGAAACCTTGGTGTGTGAGTGTGAAGACCACCCAGAAGAGTTTGAGTTGTGTGACAGAGACAGTCAGGTACTGTCTTGCCAATCTCAGGAGAGTGGTGTGAGGTACTTGTGTGAGGCACTGGAGGGTGAGGCAAACGGTAGCTTGGTTAACAACTGTGGGGGGCTGTGTGATTCATTTGTTGGAGAGCATATTTTAAGTCCCTGTTTTCCAGAGCTATGCCAACACCCGGTGGAGTGTGAGTTCTCTGGTTCCAGAGAGCTTGCGTTGGAGGCAGACCTTTGGTTGGATGCCAGAAGGTCTGGAGAGGCATTGGGGAGTGATCCCAAAAGGAGTGGCCCGGACATCTTCCAGACCTGTGAGGTGGAAGAGGTTCAGTGTAGCCCAGTTAGGTCCCAGTGTAGTGGGAGGGGTGTAGGGGCTCACGTCCTGTCTCAGTGGAGAAGGGGTGAGTGTGGGACTGTGGGTCCCAAGGTGCCCGAAACCCAGTCTCAGGGCCTGGAGGGTTTCTTAAGGGAACACCAGGTTGGGGGCCTAGACAGTGCTAGTAGGCCATTTGAGGAGGATCTCCTAGTGTCAGGAGAACCCGGAGCCTCTGTAAACAGAGCTCCAGTGGTTCTGGTGTCTGGCGGTACCGCTCCAGTTGGGAGGGTGCAGAAGTCCAGATTGAGGGGTGAGAGGGGGATGTGTTTCCCAGTGGGAGAACCAGTGGGTCAGGGACCAGCCAGAAGGGCTGAGTCCCCTAGGAGTGACCATGGTGACACCGCTTCTGTCCTGGGGGATCTTTGCGCACTGTCAGGTGGACAGGGGCCGGGAGATCTGCGCCAGGCAGACTGTCACGAGACACATGGGTCATATGTCACCCTCGGGGAGATACTGTGTGAGTCCCCAGAAGTCCTGGCATGCCAGGCAGATGTGCAACCGCAGGGTTTAGTCCCTGGGTTGGGAGGCCAGGTTCAGGATCTGCCTGACCTGGGGGGAAGGACATCTGTAAGCTGTGTCCTGACCGGTTTGGCTTCCAGGGGTACCCCTCCAGTGGGGAGGGTTCAGCTCTCTGGAAGGGGGTGCAGAAGGAGAGAGTCCTCGCCTCTGACCCCGGTGCAACCTGAGGGTTTAGACCCTAGGTTGGGAGACCAGTTGCTGGAGAGAGGTCCTGAACTGGAGGGAGGGACATCTGTAAGCAGTGTCTCTACCAGTTTGTCTTTGAGGTGTACCGCTCTGAGTAGGAGGGTGCAGACCTCTGGAAGGGGGTGCAGAGGGAGGGAGTCCTCGCCTCTGACCCCGGTTCACCTGGAGGGTGTAGACCCTAGGTTGGAGGGCCAGGTCCGGGGTGTCCCCCCTGACCTGGGACCCCAGTTGCAGGATAGAACCCCTGAACTGGTGGGCGAATGGTGCAGAACACCTGCCACAGGTGCCCTGACTATTCTAGAAGGGGGTACCGCTCCAGGTGGGAGGGTACAAAGCCCCAAGGAAGAGGAGGACCGGGTGTGGAACAGTCCACCCCAGCCTCCTGTCCAGCCACCGGATACAGGCCCGGGGCTGGTGGGTCAGTGCCAGGTTGTCAGACCAGACCTGACAGGAAAGGAAGTGGACAAAGGGTGCCGAGCACCTGGGGCTACTGCCCCCCTCCTTCTGACGCCACAGGGGTTTGAGAGCCCTGAGAGGCATAAGGCCTGGGTCTCATCCCTGACCACTGTCACTGGTCACTATGGCCTGCTGTCTGTCTGTTGGGACACACCTGTGAGCAAGTTAAGGCTAGGTGCTGCACAGGTGGTGTCCACAGGTGAGGATAAGGGTTCCACATGGGTTGGCGTGGTGGACCCTGAGAGTATGGATGGAGAGATCCAACCGGGTTCAGGAAGGCGTAGAACAGGAATAGTGCCCTGCTGTTTGGGCCGGTTTCCCTGTTCTATCGCCCTAAGCAGGGAATCCCATCGAGGTATCGCTTGGTCTACCCTGGCTTTAGGCTGGAAGGGGGTTGTGTTGGAAACGGCCCTTTTTGCAGAGTTATCCCCAAACTTTTTTGCTCCTTCCTCCTTTATTTTTTCTGACCTGTGGTTGTTGGCAATAGGACTCTGAGCACTTTACCACTGCTGATCAGTGCTAAAGTGCATATGCTCTCTGTATAAATTGTTATATTGATTGGTTATCCATGATTGGTATATTTGTTTCACCTGTTAGCCCCTAGTAAAGTGCACTGCGTGTGCCAGGTCTGGTGATTCAAATGCTACTAGTGGGCTGCAGCACTGATTGTGCCACCCACAGGAATAGCGCTAAAATGATGTCTTAGGCCTGCTTGCAGTGCCTATGTGCAGTCCAGGACTGCCATGTCGACCTGGCCAGTGCACCCACTGACCAGGCCTTATCCTTCCCTTTCTGTACATGTCAGGCATCCCTATGGTGGCCCTAGGTACCCCCCTGGGCTGGGTGCAGTGTATCTGAAAGGTAGGGCATGTACTGAGGTGTGTAACATGCCCTGGTAGTGAATTACAGCCATTTTCGTTTTTCACTGCTGAGAGGCTAACTTGCCCATAGGATAGAATGGGGAAGGCTGTTTACATGCCTATCTTCCCATAAGGGCAAGATAGAAAATCCAAGTTTGGTATCTCTGTGTTCAGAATTTAATTATACATCTTTTTAGCAAGATGGTTTTTAAATTCACTGTGTGGGAATAGCACTTTTTAGAAAGTAGCTATTCTCCTGTTTAACCTTCCTGTGTGCCTGTGTGCTGGTTGGCTGACTGGTGTCAGGTGATGTGCTAGGTGGCTCCAGGAGCCTGGATGACTCAGCAGCAGGGTGAATAGGGAGATCTGCTTTAGATGGGTGGGAGGAGTAGTCCCTGGGTTTGAATAGGGCTGTCCCTGCCAAACACAAAGCTGGCTCCACCCCCTGCTGGCCAGGCTGAGGACTCTGCCTCTGCTGGCACAAAGAAGGCTCCACCTCCTGCTGAGCGTCTAACGACCCTGCCCCTCACTCTGAAAGGAACCAGGTGCTCCAGAGCAGAGCACACCCAGGAACCGGTTTGAGCAGGGGAATCCCCCCACTGGAACAAAGAGAGACAAAGACTTGGAGGGGTATAAGAAGAGGACCCCAGACACCTAAAACTTTAGATCACTTTGGAACTAAGAAGAAACCTCTGCCAAGGAGAAAGCTGGAAGAAACTGAAGAGGAGAAGACTGCCTGCTTGCTGTTTTGCTTTGCTGCCAAGGAGAGGGGAAGGACTTTGCTGTGTCCCCTTCTTTTGATTCTGATCTCCAAGGGCCTGAGAAGAGCTGGCTCCCTGTTAAGAAGTCCCAGGAACAAAAGGACTTCACCACCAGCTCCCCTGGAACTCTGCTGAAAGAGTTCTGACCTGCCTTGGAGTGCTTGCCCAGTCTTGGGGCCCCAGGAGGTCGTTTTGCTGTGTTTGGGAGCTGGGAAGCAGAAGCGTGAACAAAAGTGACTGGTACCCGACGCATCATCCGATTGCGTGTCGCAAGACGAGAGTGCGAGGAAAATTTCATCGCGGCACCATCGCAACACGCAGGGTCTCCGCATCGCCGAGTGCGTCGAGCATCGTCCCGAAGCGTGCAGCTTCCTGCCATTGCGAGGGTTGTCGCAGAACCAGTTTGCGGGCCGCACCACTGCCGGTGCGTGAAAAGTCTCCAATCGCTGCGTGCGTCGACGCAGAGTCCCGTTCCGTGGCGCATCGAGAGTTGCGGCGCCGGAAGGCACCGCTGCGCCACGCATCGCACCACATCGAAGAGTGTCGCATCGAACCTGTGCGTGAAGCTTCCCCCTAAGAAACCTACGCAACGAAGGCCAAAGTCATCGCATCCTCCCCTTACAGATCGGAGCCGGCGCATCCACCTCTGCTGCGTGAAGCAGGGCTGCTGCAAAGCCTCCCCAGGATCTCAGGAGTATCGCATCGCCTTTGCAAGCTTCCTTGTTATAGCTTTTGGGAACCTTATCGCAACTACAGGTACTGTTGGGCACGAAAGTGTCGCATTTTGTGCATTGAGAGTCGCATTGTGCAGGACACTGACTTTTACATCCTGGAGTACTTTCTGCAAACTCTGAACTATCTTTAAAGTAACCTTTTTGAATTATATGTTGGTTTGTCTGTAGTATTTGGTCTTGTGAAGTTTTTAGTAAAGATACCTTATTTTTCTAAAACTGGTGTGGAGTAAATCTGTGGTGTTTTCACTGGGTTACTGTGAGTGTTGGTACAAATACTTTACACATTGCCTTTGATAGCCTAGACTGCTCAGGCCAAGCTACCTAGAGGGTGAGCAGGGGTTATCTTAACAGTGTATCCCCCTTTCCCTGACTAGAAGCAAGGGTCCCTACTTGGACAGTGGTACCTACCCTGCCAACTAGAGACCCCCAGATCTAACAGTTTGTTACAGCCGTTTTAGAGTTGGTCATCACGAGGTTGCATAATGCCACTCTATATATGTTGTAAAGGCTGTCTCACTGACATCCCAGGAGAACGGACTCCGTAGGCTGCAGTGGTGCTCTGCTCATGCAGTGGCACCCTCTCACTTAGAACCAAGCACCCTGCCTTCAGGATTGTTAAGGCCTGCTATGGGGGTGGCTTATAGGTTTTAAGTGCAGTGACCCTTAGATATAGAAAACCTACATCTTAAGTCAGTGTTACATACACCAACTTACACAGGCTGCAATGGCAGGCCTGTAGTTCCATTTTGCATGGCCTCTGATGGGTGACATAATACATGCTTCAGCCCATGGGAGGCCTCTGGGGTACCAATGCCATGGGTACATGGATAGCATATACTAGGGACTGACAAGGGTACCCCAGTATCCAATCTGGAGTGTACCTAAGTACATAACATAACAGTTTTGGGAGAAAGCGGATAGACTGGGATCCTGCTTAGCAGGATCCCAATCAGACTAATCAAAGACAGTATCACATTTAGAAAAAAGTGGGTGTATCCATAAGAAGCAGATCCTACTTTCCTACATGCCTCCATTAAGTGTAATTTCGCAATACCGCGAGAGTAAGGATTCAATAAAGTGACAACGAGTTTAAGAGTAAAACAGGCTGAGTTATCAAATGCAAAAGAGCAAAGACACTGTTGTTTCTTTACCAAGGTTTTAAACTTTAGCCAAGGTGCAACTGAATCCCATAGTTCAGACATTGGAAGGATTTCAATAGATAAAGTCAAGACCTCAAGTTGCGATCTTTTTAACTCATCGCATGGTGAAAGTTTTTTCCACAAAAGAGATCTGAATAAGCACTGCTGGACCCTCTTGTGGTTTTTAGATAAGACTCGACCGGACTGAAATATTGACTGATTTACCAGTTTGAATTCCAGCTGGGTTTGAGTCTGGGATGTTGAATGAGGCAAGTTAAACAAACTTCTAGAAATATTGCCCAGCACTGCGTCCAACTGTTTGATCATAGTAGCAAGAAGAATCTGGCAGCCCTAACATAAAGATGACATGTATTTTGCTCTAATTATGGCCAGCTATGTTTTTAATGAAGGCCCTTAGGTTGATTTCAGGAAAGCATACATCACATTGCTTCTTTTGCTTTAATTTCCTCTGCTTGTGTAGAGAAGGAGCCATTGATGTTAAACCATATTCACAGGTATTTATGGGTGGCAGCTGATTTGATTGTCTCATTTCTTTTAGACACCATCAGCTCTACCTACTAAACCTGTTGCCAATATTCAAAACATTAGATTTATCATAGTTTATTGCTTACTTGCTACTAGTACAATATGATTAATGCAAGTTCAGTGAATGTTCAAGGCTAATCCATGTTTGATTGAGTGCTACAGTTTAATTCTCTTTCTTTAATAATAGGATTGCCGTCCCACCTAGTTTCAGAGGGAAAGCTCTGTTGTTGTGCATTTTGATGCTAATGTCTGCCACATAAAGGACGAAAATTAGTAAAGCAAAAGCACAGCCCGGTTTAATTCTCTCGAAATGAAGATCTTTTTGGTTTGCAAGATTCTGTTAACCAGTTTTACTTTGACCTACATATCCTTGTATAGTGCTTGAATGGCCCCAAGCAGAATGTTGTTAAATATCCCCATCCTTACAGTTTCTGCCATAATTTGGCTTCATTTATTTATCAAGCGCAGTGTGAAAGTCACTGAAGCATGCAAATAGATAAGAGGTGGTCGATTCAATTGCTTATTAGTTAGCATTGTAACGGCCATAATGTTGTCAAGTGTTCCAATGGCTGACACTAAATCCAGGGAATTAGCTTGTGTTTTTCAGCCCAGGTTTTAGGATCATTTAGTAATAGGTTTGCTTATTGTTTGGGTTCTCTGACCAGCAAGGCAACTTTTAGAAATCAGGGTCTCTAGTTGGCAGAGATTTGCACCTTGTCCAAGTAGGGACCCTTCCTTCTAGTCAGGGTAAGGGGATTACATGTCTTAAATAACCCCTCATCACCCCCTTGGTAGCTTAGCTAGAGCAGTCAGGCTTTTCTGAAAGGCAATGTTTTGCACATAGCACACAGCAATTCAGTGAAAGCACTACAAAAGGACACCACACCAGTTTTTATAAAAATACCCAATATTTATCTGTTAAAAACAAGACCAAAATGATTGAAATCCAACAGACAGTAATCCAAATATGAAGATTGCATAAATAGACTTAAAATACAGTTTCTTAAACTTGATAACTCTGTCCGGGGCTATCAGAGCATCGATAACAAACAAATACAACAGTTCAGGCCGACGGAGACGTCGCAGACCAGCTACGGTGTCTAGAAGACCTACAAACAGTACCTTGGAAATGCAGGGCGTCGTGGACCTTGTGATGAGCTACAAAGAAGTGGTGTCGCCGGCTTCAGTTTCAGAGGCCGGTTCTGGAGTCTCGGGCTCTTTAAATCACAGCCATTGCTGATCGAACTCTGTAAGTTTAAAGTCAGGAGCGCCAGTGAGCATTGAGCTTCTGTGTGAAGTGGAGCAGTGCGGCGTGCTGTGCCAGTGAAGACAGTGGCTCAGTGATGGTGTCTAGCGGTGTCGGTAAGAACAAGGCTGTGATGTGAAGCTGGGCGGTGCTCATCGTGGTGGTGGCAGGTCATGGTGCAATCAGCAGCATCATCGTTGCTGAAGCGCTGTTGTCAGTAGATGGTCTGGAGTAGATGGTGCTGGTGTCGGTAGGCCAAGGCTGCGGTGTGGCACAGGGCGGTGCGTCAAGTGACTTTTGAGCGGTGCCCCCAGGCCTGAGAGCAGGCAGCAGCGTCTATGTCGGTATGGAGCTGTGTTGTCGGGGATACCAGCTCGACAATGTGGAGCGAGGCATTGCCAAGTGCGGTGCCCTCAGGGCACAGTGCAAGCAGTGGCTTGTTGGCAGCATTGGGCATGGCTGTTGGTGAGATCAGTGTTGCGGTGTGAAGCGGGACGGTGCTCTCTGTGGTGCCAACAGGTTACGGAGCCGGCAACAGTGTTGTTGATGGTGTCAGGTTGCTTATTTTTCTGTTGCAGCACAAAACACACAGGGTCATATTTACAAGAAAGTGGCGAATCGTGTCATCAAGCCAAGAAGGCTAACGACACGCTTCGCCACTTTAGAAACACAGGGCTGCACAATATTTACTAGAATATGCTGCAGCTCTGTGTTTCCCCCTGCACTGGCGCTAAATTTAGCAGCCTAGCGCCAACACAGGCACCATTGCACCATCGTGCCTTTGTTGAGGGGATGATTGTTTATGTACAGGAAGGTCCCCCTTCCTGCACATAAACAAACTTGAAATGCCGTTTTGTGACTTCTATGTCACATAGGAGTTGCAAAACATCATTTTTTTTTAAATGATTGTTTATGTGGAGAAAGGGACACCTTCCTGCACATGAACAATCATTGGTGTTTTGCTGCTTCTATGTGTGCTGTCAAAAGCAGCACACATGGAAACAGTAAAATCGAGGAGAATAAATAATTTCTCCTCGTTTCTCCTGTTTAAGACCAGGTTTTCCCTGGTAGTAATTATGGCGCTGCCTCCTATTTATGCTGCTCTTGTAAATAGGGGGCAGAGTCAAAATCAATGGGTGTAGCTGTGGAACGCCCACCACAACACCAATTTGACCGCCCCTTTCACGCTAAATGTAGCGTGAAAGGGGGCCTTATTTACAAGGCAGCGTTAAGCCACATTAAGAGGTTTAACGCTGCCTTGTAAATAAGGCAAAGCTCCTATTGCCATCACGATGTCACTAAAAGTGAGACTGTGGTGGTGATAGGGGCTTGTAAATATGCCCCTTAGGGGCATATGTAGGAAGGCAAATTGCGATCGAAAATGCTGAAATTTGCCGAATTTCGGCGTTTGCGATCGCAATTTGGGCAGTGTGCTATGTAGCACACAAAAACCCACACGCAAAATAAGGAATCGCAAAATTTGCGATTCCTTATTTTGCTAATGCATTTAAGGAATCCCAAATTGCGATTCCTTAAATGCAATGTAGGAAGCACCCAAGTTGTGCAATTTTGGCTTAAGGAATCGCATATTACCACCAACCTCAGGTTGGTGGTAATTTGCGATTTCCTTGAAAAATGCACTTTTTTGCATTTTTCAAAGTGCCATGTGGCGCACATACATGCCCTTAGCGCATGTATGTGCGCCACATGTGCACACATGTTTATTTCAGGGGTGCAAAAGGGTGTCCTATTGACACCCTTGCAACCTTGAAATTGCATTCTCAATTTGCGATTCTCTAATTGAGAATCGCAAATTGAGAATGTCTTCCTATTCATTCCTATGGGCCTTCTAGCCCATAGGAATGAATGGCAAGGTATTCCTTATTTGCGAATCTCAATTTGGGATTCGCAAATAAGGAATAGGTGGAAATCGCAAAATATTTTGCTAATCCTACCTACATTCCGTTTTACAATTCTCTAATTGCGATTCCCTAAAAATTGCAATTAGAGAATCGCAAAACACGTTTTACCTACATGTGGCCCCAAATTCCCAGTGCTGGTAGCAGATGATCTTCAAGTCTTTGCTGTTTCTGAGATTTGTTAAACGGGGGCAAGCTTTATCTCAAGCCCTTGTAGAAATGCAGGAAAACAAGTTGCAGAACGTCCAGTCCAGTCCTTTCACTGACCAAGACAGAGGCAGCCACTATGGGCCAACACAGCAAACCACACAGCAGAGTGGTAGCTCTTCCTAACAGCTTCTCCAACTTTTCTTCTTGGCAAGTTCCTTAGTCCAAATGAGTTCTAAAGTTCTGCGGTCAGGGCCCCAATATTTATACTACTTTTCCCTTTGAAGTTTTAGGCAGAGAGTCCCTTTGGCTCAGTAAAAATCAGTTCTGTCCTCCCTCGTCCAGCTTCACTACAGGAGGTAGAGACAGCATTGTGCAGAGCAGACACAGCCTATTTAGGTGCTAGTGAAAACTCCAACCACTCTTAATTTCAGAAAAGGTCTATTCAGACTGGCTAAAAGTCACCCAGGAAAGGTAGGACACAGTTCAACCCCCCTTGTGGCTGTCTAGCGTGAATTCACATCCCCAGCTCCTGTCACTCCAAAACCAGATGGTGAATACAGAAACAGGCAGAGGCACACAGGATTGTTGAGTATGAAAATGCCCACTTTCTAAGAGTAGACAAATGGTCAAAGGAAGCAAAATGTTCAAGAAAAAGAATAAGTGACATTCACAACGCCCGTTAGGCATACTTTGCAATTCATGCAATTTATTTTTAAAGCATTACGCAAATTTGTTTCGGCAATCAAGTTGCTCTAGTATCATTGGTACACACGTAATCAAAGGAGTGCTCTAGTGTAAGGGAAGGATGGGTAGGAGTGTTGGGTTCATAGTGAGTGTGTAAAGGTAAAGGCCAAAGAAGCGGTGTAGTGACATATATACTTCAGATTCATATAGCAAGACCTATCCGGCCTGTTACAGGTTGATTGTTCCAGTAGATATACATAGCACTTGAGGACACTGTTAATAAATCACAGTCATCAGGGTTAGTATGGTAGTGGTGATAGTCAATGTTTCGAAACCTTGTTTGTTCAATGTGATTAGATCCTTAGGTTGGGGTCTTCATCAGGACTGGGTAAGAGCTCCTGGAAGCAACACGATACTCCGTGTTAGGGGATATTTCAACATGGCAAGTTGTGAATGTTCTTTCAAAAAAGTGGTAAAATGTACCTACTTAAAATAACAGCTTAGTGAATCAGGCTGTGTAGTTGGAGAAAGTGGGCTCAAATGAGCTCCTAAAGACAAAATCAAAATGTGAACTGCTAAAGATGAAGTGGAGCAGTGAAGATGTGCGGGTACCAAAGTAGCCATCACTTACTATGGACCGGAGACTATGCGGCCAACAGTGCACGGGCAGACATCTGGAATTACATTAGTGGGTTATAACATCCCTCACAGTAAAGGATTGAATCTGGCAAAAAGGAAGAAGGACAGTGCTTGTGTCTGGGTGGTTAATTATGATGTTTGGCCATCATGTAGTAGTTAGACACTCTTCACAGGTAATGTATGCGAACGTAGGGAAAGATAGTGCCAACGTGAGGCATATTAAATATGGGTCTTAACTTAAAGAATTCACCGGGACTCATGAGTGTCTATATGGGGAACACTCCCTGTCAGAGAGGCCCACATCCCATAAAACAGTACAGTGAATTCCACATACATACATAGCATTTCAATAGTTAACAGTAAGTATTTATGTTATGCAAGAACGAGCCACCTCACACATGAAAAGCCCGAATGAGAATGGCTCCACACAGATTTCTTTGCACCGTTAATAAACACGGAATTGGCAGGGTTAACAAAATTAACAAGTGCGGTACAAACGCGGTATTCAAAATCCTGGGAGATAGGTTAAAAAACGAAAAAACGCTAGAGGCAGGCATCAGCGGGAACACCTCCCGGGACATCACACACCTCTTGAGATTGCTGTTCACGTCTCCAGTTCTCAGGTCAAATTGGGACCAGGCTTCCACTTCAAGCGTCTTAAAGACGTGAGCGGAGAACGTGCACGCTGGGTGCAGCCGCTCAGTGCCAAGCTCGCGCTACAGCCGGTGGTCCAGGCGGGGGTGTACTTGAAAAAAACATAATTTGCAGGGGATGTTGAAAACGTGTCAACTAGTGCTCATGGAGTAAAGGCTTCATTGTGCAAAGGGCATATTTAGAAATAAAACTAAACATATGGTCGAATTAGGCAACGAACGTAAATGCTCTAGTTATACTGTAGTCTATCCTGTAGTAGGGCTGCCGACTCGCATGCCATGTATAGTATGCATAATCAGTATGGTAGTAGACTGCAAAGTAGGTATTGTAAAGTAGGCGGCCAATCTTAGAATAGTTTACATATTACACTCGCGTATTGCATACGTCTTTTGGGGCCATGGTTGACATTATAAGCAGGAAATGAATGTTCATGTATGATATTAATATCTACACATGGACGGCTAATACTCTGGTATGGCTACAGGCTCGCATGTATTATACAATTTGCATATTCGATAAAGTGGCATATAATATAGGTGACATATGGCATCCAATAGTTGTATATTTACATAATCAGATATGGTGATATAACATCTAGAAGGTCCATGGTTAACATTCTGGGCAACAGCATAATGGACAGAATAGAAAAGAAAAGCATTCTGTCTTCTGTGTATAATACATCCTGGCATTTGGACAGAGACAGTTCTACAGTAACAAGTGCAGACTATTCCGTGTTAAAAATGGACAGTTGCGCATTAGTACCATCAGGCTCCTTCAGGCTATTGTTCACTGTGTCTAAAGTGCACATCCCCTTGCATTCTCGTATATTCAAAATAGTGCTGATATCCCCGCCCCTCACGCCTAGGGATACTTTTTCCAGAACCAGCCATCTGATTGATTCTGGTTTATGTCCCTTTCCAGTGAAATGTTCTACCAGGGGTGCTCCTACTGTGTTGTATCGTATCCTACTACAGTGCTGCAGAATCCTAGCCTTAACTTTCTGCTTCGTTTGACCTATATATACCTTGTTACAATGACAGAGAATTGCATGTATCAGATCTGTCGAGTTTCAATTGGAATGTACCTTAAGGTCTACTTTGTGATGTTTATAGCAACATGTCTTTGTTTCACTGGTCATTTTACACGCTTTGTATTGTGCACATTTAAAAGTTCCAGTAAGTAGTAGCAAGGTGCAGTTCAGAATACAACAGTAGTTTCACACTCAAAGAAATACATGTAACTTTCCACAGCTCAGGACTCAGTAGACAGCACTGGAAGAGATCAGAGAGTTCCAGGGATCCAACGATATTCTTTGAAGAGCTTCTAAAATGTGTGGGAATTCTTCGAAGTAACACTGCAGAAGAAGTGTCAAGAGGTTCCACAAGCACAAAGCTGTTGAGAGGATGACCTCGGCATCTGGCTTGCAGATTGTCTCAGCTGAGGGCCAAGAAGACAGATGAAGAGCAGAACCCAAGCAGAGGAGCACAGGTTAAGAGCGAAGCAAAATCAGAGGCTTCCTCCTGTCAACAGGGAAGAAAGTCAAGCACATAGCCAGGCCGTGGGTGTGGCTTTTATAAACTGGAATCCTGAAGAAGATCCTCAAATCCTAGGAACCCAATACTTTGCAGGAGATCTTCAAATCCCAGGATCCCAGAATACTAATGTATATCATCAAAACTCACTATAATTTACCACTCAGATGGGACATACTGCCACAGCTTTTGAGTGCCCTCCTGGGGCCAGGATTGGCTGTGCTGGTTATGGGGGTGGTCACAACTGGGAAGCACACATGTACCACCCACTGTTGTCTGCAGCAGGACTCCCATCACGCCAGACAAATTACATTCTGAGTACCAATTCCATGAGCCAGAGGTGGAAGGGGTGGCCAATAATGCTTAGGACCAGAGTGGATGGAAATGGGGACAAGCACCCGTGGCAAGCCATAACTAGCATTGCGCTTCGTGCTGCATTAAGATCGGCAGGATAGCACTGTGAAAAAAAAATGCAGCATCTAATCTACAAGGAGTTGAGCATCAATGATGTAATCAGCAGCATTCACACAAAAAGTTGAGTGACACTAACCATTTTCAAAAGAACAGAAAGTTGAGACAGCGATGTCTTCCATCAACCCTGTACTCATGATAAGTACAAAGTCCTAAAAGATGCCAACAACCAAAAGGTAAGCCATTCAAAATGTCTTATTTTGCTTAATTTGCATGTCACTTGGGCTCATATCACATGATAATCTACTGGCCCATTGTTAGCGTAAAAACAAGGTCACAATTTTAGTCACTTGGCTCAATTTAAAATACAAGGGCAATTACAACTGGCCCCTCTGCTGTACATTGTCTGTACTTATATTTGAAGGGGAGTTGGTCCAGCATAATGCAACACGTTTTTTGACTCCTTGGTGTTGTCAATGTTCAGTGCACATTATCTTTGGCACTAGAAAGTTTCATTGCGCGGCTTCGCACACCAATGCTTCCATCAATAAGCTACAACACATTTGGGTGTACCCCTGGGAATATGGCTACATCGTTTTTGAAGCAGTAGTTTTGCATACAATCTATTGGTCCATATTTATTTATTTACATTGTTTTTCTATAGTACCACTTTAGTTGATGGCATTAGAGCACTTTACATGTAACATAATTTACTTCTACATAATACGCTTACAATAATGACATTAAAAAATCTACCATATAATTATGGAGATAAGATTGGAGAACTGGGGGTGGGCAGTGTTGTGTCCTGCTGGACACAGTCTAGTGTTTTACCAGCCTCTTCCACGAGGGCTGGCCTATACACCCACCCCACACCCATCTAACACAGGTGTCACCGGTCAGGTGACCCTACCATTAAAAGAGACAGAGTGCCCCTAATCGTGGTCAATTCTAAGTACATTACCTAAGTGTGTAGCTGTCTCTTATTTACAAAGTATGTGGGCCTAGAGCTGACAACTTGACATTGGCAATTAGTGATGTAGAACCCCCACGCCGTGCTGCCTGCAGCCATCTGCCGTGAAGGTAGACGGGATATAGCGCCATAAGTACTGCTGCTGCTCTCTACCTGGAGGAAGAGGTTGCGTCACCCGAAGGAGAGGGGATTCCTCTACTGGCCGTGAAGGAGGAGAGGAAAGAGACTGCTGCGCCTCCGACCTGTCGCTGAGAGCAGTCATCTGGTGGGAGTACCAAAAGAGTGAATAACGCTATCAGCTAGACGCCGGCGACGTACGCTCCCTGCCCCTCCCGGTATGACCAGGCACACATGGCATGCAATGCCCTGCATGCTGAGGTGCCTGCAAGGTGCCCCTGCCTGCCGCCATTCTGTCCAGGAAAGGAGGGGAGTGGAGCGCCTTCCCAATAAGGCGCATATAAAACACGAGTGGGCACAGTATGTAAAGATAAGTGCCCTGCTAGTTGAATGGCAGGACCCCGCCACCAGGGAAGAAAGAAGATTGAGGCCACAGCAGCCTTGCCGCTCTGGTATATGCAGTGCCAGCAGTGAGGAACCCGTACCCATGGCATCGGGGAATGAAGGGCAAACATTGTGAGTGAAAAGACGCCCTGCCGCATTTTGCATGGATTCAAACCCCCTGCACCAGCACGGAAAAAAGCCCCCATCCCCTGCATCGCAAGCATTGCAGCATCAGCGAAGCTGCCTGCACCACACCCAGCATTGACACATACAGCCAGCACGAAGGGATTAGGATTTTAAATAAAGACAAACCACCCTGCATCACAAGTGTCGTGTCTTGGGGGCTCCCAATAACGACAGACACCGTGGTCGGTAACTACGGAGCTTTATTGTCCCTAACCTCTTACATCGCTGTCCCTATTCTAACTGCCCGCTTCTCCCGTCGCTCCTCCTCTTCCCCTCACCCCAAGGCTCCACCCCACCAACCACTAGAATGCTCACAATATTACATCTCCCCCTTTGTTAATAAAGCTTGTGACCAGTGCTCACATCTCTTCGATCAACCGTCTAGGTTTTTGAATGTCTCTTCTTGTCCGAAGGGACATGCCTTCAGACACAGTTCCATTGCTGCCATCAGCGTCCCGTTCCTGACCTATAGGTATCCGATCATGTCCTTCACCGTGTTCAGTCACAGACGTTGTAGGCCCCGGCGTGAGTGTCTCTTTCATGGTGGAACTGCATCTTTGAAAGTGGGGGATATTGCAAGTGATGCGCCTGTTCTCCGACTCAGCCGTCAGCGCGGTGCCCTTTTGTCTGGTGACCGTGGGGGGCTTTGCCCGGAACCAACAGTCCGTTTCCTTACTTGGTTCTTGTTTGACCACGACGCAGTCCCCTTTATGAGGCGAGAGAGATCTAGCTCGTCTCCTGTGGTCCGCATAAGCTTTCATGCTCTCCTTGCCAGCGCGATCAGCATCAGTTACTACTTCTTGGTGAAGACGACCTGGTGACACCGGTCTTAAGGCATCCTCCCGGGTGGGTATCCTCGTCCAGATGGGGCGCCCTAGCATGAGTGTCGCTGGACATTTGCCTGTAGTGGCATGGGGTATTGTTCGATATGCTCGAAGCACTTCATTGAGAGCCATTTGTGGATCTCGTCTATCAAGGGTAGCTTGCTGGAAAGTCTCTTTGAGTATGTCCATAAACCTTTCACTAGTGCCATTGGCTTGTGGCCACACATGTGTTATCCGCCGATGCTGGACACCCAATGATTTCGCAAAGTCGCTGAATTTCCGTCCAGTGAACGGTGGCCCATTGTCTGTTCTCAGTTCCTTGGGCACACCCCAGGCTGCAAAGACCTCATCTAGAACTGCAATGGTGGCGGCAGCACTGGTGGACGGCACCAACTGAGCAATGGGAAACCGTGAGTATTCGTCCATTATTACGAGAACATAGTTGCCTGATTGCATCGGGCCATAAAAGTCTAGGGCTAGTTCGTGCCACACTCCAGGCGGCGGCGGTGTCATCTGACTTGGGGCTCGGGGGTCACCGTGCCCTACTACTGGATACTGCGGACACTCCTTCGGGGTGACATGTTGAATGATCTCCAGGGAAGCTGCAGGCGGTCGCGCTTGATCCTCCGCGAGATGGACATCTTCCTCTACAACAGACAGTCCAGGTGTGTGTGACGCCCTGGGGTGTCGCGACATGTAACCGGCCAGGTTGACTGAATTGCCTGGCTTGTGCACGATGTCAATGTCATTGCTGACGCGATAGAGGACTTCCACCAGACGCAGCCGCTCGGCCGTCGGCAGACTAAGAAGACAGTCAGCCTCCGGCCCTTCTATGACGTGGATCACAGCGGGAATTGACATTGTGTTGTGTCTCAGCGTAGTTGAAAACTTCCCGAGACAGGGAAGTGGCTTCCTGGACATCCAGGTGTAGACCCGAACAAATGCAGGACTTAGGCGCGGGGGAGGGTTCATTTTTTTGTACTCCGTCACCGGAATGTAATTTAGTGACGCTCCACTGTCCATCACGAATTTGGTGGCATGTCCACCGACGCTGATGTCCAGTCGGGAATATTTCTTAAGTTGGTTTGGGTCAGCAACCATGTTCGCATATTCAACTGAATATTCTTGTTCATCCGATGTTGACCTGGAGTCTCTGGATGGTGATCTCCTCGACCATCGGGATGTCTGCGACTCTTGTTCATCCGATGTTGACCTGGAGTCTCTGGATGGTGATCTCCTCGACCATCGGGATGTCTGCGACTCCCGGCTGGAGTGAAAGGATCTGGACGACGACTTTGGACGGTTGTGCACCGCTCGCGCGTGGTGTTGGCGGGTGTCGCCGCGCGACGTCCTGTGCGCGTTCTTGTCCTTCTCCCGACGATACTCGCTGCACATGGCTTCAAAGTGGTTGCTCCGCCCACACTTGCGGCACTGCTGACCCATGGCTGGGCAGGCTCCGGTGTGCGGGAAATCATACCCGCATCTGTAGCATTTCCGTGCTGGCGTTTTTCTTACATGATCCTGACGCTTGCTTCTCCGCCTTGCTTCCGGTTGGCGATGTCCAGAATAACGGCGGCGCGACGACAGCCGGGAGTGCCGCCCTCGTTCCCTGGACCCTCGGCGGGAGCGAACGGTCCGCACATGGCATACTTGTTCCCTGCGTTCCGTACGTCCTGCTTCCATGGTCCTGGCGTGCTCCTCAGCCTGATCGTGCACCCTCGTCATTTCTTCTATTTCGTCGAGGGTGTGACTTTTCTTCAATAGTTTTCTCCTGAGCGTCTCGGACTGGCACCCATCGATAACGCGCAGCCGGATGGCGTCGTCCGTTGAGAACGCGTCAAAGTTGCAGTGGCGTGCCAGCCGGCGTAGTCGAGTTATGTATGTATCCATCATCTCATCTTTTCCCTGATGCGCCCGCTGGAACACATGCCTCTCGTAGTCCACATTCTTCTTGTGTAGAAATTTCTTATCCAACGCCTCACGTACCTTGGCGTACGTCCCTGCATCCGCGGCTGGAATTTCCTTAATCATTTTGCTAATGTCTTTTCCCACAAGGTTGCGGAGCGCTATGAGTTGGTCTTCATCACCAAGCACCTTGGAGCCTTTGACGTAGTCTTCGAAGTCCTCGATCCACTCCTCCCATCGAGGCCCCATGCTACTCCCGACCACGAGCGCCAGAGGCTCTGGAGGGCGCAAGTGCGACAGCCCCATCACAACGGGTTTCACTTCTTGACGTGCGGGCGAGCCATGGCGTGACATCTCACTCCTCTTGCGATCGTTTAACTCACACTTATTTGCTCCCCGGTCTTTGCTCGGGCTTGATCGCTTTTTTTTTTTTTTTTTTTTTTTTTTTTGCAATTTGTCTTTGCTTGTGCTTGTTTAATTCTGTTCTTGCCTTTGCTTGTGCTTATTTAATCTTCTCTTGCCTTTGCTCGTGCTTGGTTGTTTTTTTTTTCTCTTGCCTTTGCTTGGGTTTGTTTACGTTTTCTCTTGCCTTTGCTTGTGCTTATTTAATTTTCCTCTTGACTTTGCTTGTGCTTGTTTGCTTTCTTCTTGCCTTTGCTCGGGTTTGTTTCTTGCCTTCGCCAGTGCTTGTTTGGTGCCTGACTTCAAAATGGCCGCTTGCTTATTTCGCAAAGGGTGTCCTGAAGCAGCCGCCTGGTTTAAAGATGGCCGCCGGACCGGCACCACACACGGGGCTTGACACGAGGCTCAGCACTCCCTCAGGTTCTTCCCCACATGGATCACGCTACATCGGCGTCTCACTCACCGGCTTGGCTCCTGGGAACTTCCTTCACTACAGGGTAAGCGCACGCTGTCACTGCCACATCTTTTGGCATGCACGTGACATTGGCTTCACGCTGGGCTTGGCCTCCACTCGGCGAGTTGCTCTTCGCCTGGGATCGACGCTGCACCCTAGTCCCCACAGCAGTGGTCAGGGCAGGTGCCAGGGTATCGCTTTTCACCCTGCACTCCTGGGACATTTAATCCGGTACAGGCTCCGGTGTCAGCGCGGGCGGCGCTAATTCCAAACTTCCTTTTTTTTTTCTTTCTTCTTTCGCGCCTCGCCCAGGGGACAGACCACGGTTCCTTTCAGGGTTCAGGGGAGCATGCTGCTCATCCCACCCTCGTCGCCAGCTGTCGTGTCTTGGGGGCTCCCAATAACGACAGACACCGTGGTCGGTAACTACGGAGCTTTATTGTCCCTAACCTCTTACATCGCTGTCCCTATTCTAACTGCCCGCTTCTCCCGTCGCTCCTCCTCTTCCCCTCACCCCAAGGCTCCACCCCACCAACCACTAGAATGCTCACAATATTACATCTCCCCCTTTGTTAATAAAGCTTGTGACCAGTGCTCACATCTCTTCGATCAACCGTCTAGGTTTTTGAATGTCTCTTCTTGTCCGAAGGGACATGCCTTCAGACACAGTTCCATTGCTGCCATCAGCGTCCCGTTCCTGACCTATAGGTATCCGATCATGTCCTTCACCGTGTTCAGTCACAGACGTTGTAGGCCCCGGCGTGAGTGTCTCTTTCATGGTGGAACTGCATCTTTGAAAGTGGGGGATATTGCAAGTGATGCGCCTGTTCTCCGACTCAGCCGTCAGCGCGGTGCCCTTTTGTCTGGTGACCGTGGGGGGCTTTGCCCGGAACCAACAGTCCGTTTCCTTACTTGGTTCTTGTTTGACCACGACGCAGTCCCCTTTATGAGGCGAGAGAGATCTAGCTCGTCTCCTGTGGTCCGCATAAGCTTTCATGCTCTCCTTGCCAGCGCGATCAGCATCAGTTACTACTTCTTGGTGAAGACGACCTGGTGACACCGGTCTTAAGGCATCCTCCCGGGTGGGTATCCTCGTCCAGATGGGGCGCCCTAGCATGAGTGTCGCTGGACATTTGCCTGTAGTGGCATGGGGTATTGTTCGATATGCTCGAAGCACTTCATTGAGAGCCATTTGTGGATCTCGTCTATCAAGGGTAGCTTGCTGGAAAGTCTCTTTGAGTATGTCCATAAACCTTTCACTAGTGCCATTGGCTTGTGGCCACACATGTGTTATCCGCCGATGCTGGACACCCAATGATTTCGCAAAGTCGCTGAATTTCCGTCCAGTGAACGGTGGCCCATTGTCTGTTCTCAGTTCCTTGGGCACACCCCAGGCTGCAAAGACCTCATCTAGAACTGCAATGGTGGCGGCAGCACTGGTGGACGGCACCAACTGAGCAATGGGAAACCGTGAGTATTCGTCCATTATTACGAGAACATAGTTGCCTGATTGCATCGGGCCATAAAAGTCTAGGGCTAGTTCGTGCCACACTCCAGGCGGCGGCGGTGTCATCTGACTTGGGGCTCGGGGGTCACCGTGCCCTACTACTGGATACTGCGGACACTCCTTCGGGGTGACATGTTGAATGATCTCCAGGGAAGCTGCAGGCGGTCGCGCTTGATCCTCCGCGAGATGGACATCTTCCTCTACAACAGACAGTCCAGGTGTGTGTGACGCCCTGGGGTGTCGCGACATGTAACCGGCCAGGTTGACTGAATTGCCTGGCTTGTGCACGATGTCAATGTCATTGCTGACGCGATAGAGGACTTCCACCAGACGCAGCCGCTCGGCCGTCGGCAGACTAAGAAGACAGTCAGCCTCCGGCCCTTCTATGACGTGGATCACAGCGGGAATTGACATTGTGTTGTGTCTCAGCGTAGTTGAAAACTTCCCGAGACAGGGAAGTGGCTTCCTGGACATCCAGGTGTAGACCCGAACAAATGCAGGACTTAGGCGCGGGGGAGGGTTCATTTTTTTGTACTCCGTCACCGGAATGTAATTTAGTGACGCTCCACTGTCCATCACGAATTTGGTGGCATGTCCACCGACGCTGATGTCCAGTCGGGAATATTTCTTAAGTTGGTTTGGGTCAGCAACCATGTTCGCATATTCAACTGAATATTCTTGTTCATCCGATGTTGACCTGGAGTCTCTGGATGGTGATCTCCTCGACCATCGGGATGTCTGCGACTCTTGTTCATCCGATGTTGACCTGGAGTCTCTGGATGGTGATCTCCTCGACCATCGGGATGTCTGCGACTCCCGGCTGGAGTGAAAGGATCTGGACGACGACTTTGGACGGTTGTGCACCGCTCGCGCGTGGTGTTGGCGGGTGTCGCCGCGCGACGTCCTGTGCGCGTTCTTGTCCTTCTCCCGACGATACTCGCTGCACATGGCTTCAAAGTGGTTGCTCCGCCCACACTTGCGGCACTGCTGACCCATGGCTGGGCAGGCTCCGGTGTGCGGGAAATCATACCCGCATCTGTAGCATTTCCGTGCTGGCGTTTTTCTTACATGATCCTGACGCTTGCTTCTCCGCCTTGCTTCCGGTTGGCGATGTCCAGAATAACGGCGGCGCGACGACAGCCGGGAGTGCCGCCCTCGTTCCCTGGACCCTCGGCGGGAGCGAACGGTCCGCACATGGCATACTTGTTCCCTGCGTTCCGTACGTCCTGCTTCCATGGTCCTGGCGTGCTCCTCAGCCTGATCGTGCACCCTCGTCATTTCTTCTATTTCGTCGAGGGTGTGACTTTTCTTCAATAGTTTTCTCCTGAGCGTCTCGGACTGGCACCCATCGATAACGCGCAGCCGGATGGCGTCGTCCGTTGAGAACGCGTCAAAGTTGCAGTGGCGTGCCAGCCGGCGTAGTCGAGTTATGTATGTATCCATCATCTCATCTTTTCCCTGATGCGCCCGCTGGAACACATGCCTCTCGTAGTCCACATTCTTCTTGTGTAGAAATTTCTTATCCAACGCCTCACGTACCTTGGCGTACGTCCCTGCATCCGCGGCTGGAATTTCCTTAATCATTTTGCTAATGTCTTTTCCCACAAGGTTGCGGAGCGCTATGAGTTGGTCTTCATCACCAAGCACCTTGGAGCCTTTGACGTAGTCTTCGAAGTCCTCGATCCACTCCTCCCATCGAGGCCCCATGCTACTCCCGACCACGAGCGCCAGAGGCTCTGGAGGGCGCAAGTGCGACAGCCCCATCACAACGGGTTTCACTTCTTGACGTGCGGGCGAGCCATGGCGTGACATCTCACTCCTCTTGCGATCGTTTAACTCACACTTATTTGCTCCCCGGTCTTTGCTCGGGCTTGATCGCTTTTTTTTTTTTTTTTTTTTTTTTTTTGCAATTTGTCTTTGCTTGTGCTTGTTTAATTCTGTTCTTGCCTTTGCTTGTGCTTATTTAATCTTCTCTTGCCTTTGCTCGTGCTTGGTTGTTTTTTTTTCTCTTGCCTTTGCTTGGGTTTGTTTACGTTTTCTCTTGCCTTTGCTTGTGCTTATTTAATTTTCCTCTTGACTTTGCTTGTGCTTGTTTGCTTTCTTCTTGCCTTTGCTCGGGTTTGTTTCTTGCCTTCGCCAGTGCTTGTTTGGTGCCTGACTTCAAAATGGCCGCTTGCTTATTTCGCAAAGGGTGTCCTGAAGCAGCCGCCTGGTTTAAAGATGGCCGCCGGACCGGCACCACACACGGGGCTTGACACGAGGCTCAGCACTCCCTCAGGTTCTTCCCCACATGGATCACGCTACATCGGCGTCTCACTCACCGGCTTGGCTCCTGGGAACTTCCTTCACTACAGGGTAAGCGCACGCTGTCACTGCCACATCTTTTGGCATGCACGTGACATTGGCTTCACGCTGGGCTTGGCCTCCACTCGGCGAGTTGCTCTTCGCCTGGGATCGACGCTGCACCCTAGTCCCCACAGCAGTGGTCAGGGCAGGTGCCAGGGTATCGCTTTTCACCCTGCACTCCTGGGACATTTAATCCGGTACAGGCTCCGGTGTCAGCGCGGGCGGCGCTAATTCCAAACTTCCTTTTTTTTTTCTTTCTTCTTTCGCGCCTCGCCCAGGGGACAGACCACGGTTCCTTTCAGGGTTCAGGGGAGCATGCTGCTCATCCCACCCTCGTCGCCAGCTGTCGTGTCTTGGGGGCTCCCAATAACGACAGACACCGTGGTCGGTAACTACGGAGCTTTATTGTCCCTAACCTCTTACATCGCTGTCCCTATTCTAACTGCCCGCTTCTCCCGTCGCTCCTCCTCTTCCCCTCACCCCAAGGCTCCACCCCACCAACCACTAGAATGCTCACAATATTACAACAAGCTCCTGCAGTGCCTTAGATACCCGAGTACAGGGGGCAAGAGCGGCCTCGTTCATAGGAGCTATGCTGACATCAAACATAAACGCACCATATGCACAGCATGCCCCCAGGTGGCAGTGGGCACTACTGCTGCCGAGAAGAAATAGCCTGCAGAACCCAAGTGACCTCCCCCTACACCTTATAGGCAGAAACGGCCCACAGGTACGGTAACTCTGCAGCAGGAAAAAGTAAAGCAGCTGCAGTGCCACCCAGCTGCAATCCAGTGCATCACACTTAGCGACTGCAAACAAGGAGGCCACAACAAAAGGCTGCAGTTCCAAATAAAAGAGATAAGGTGAGCCCTCCCATAACCAGTAAAGCACATAATGCCACCGAAAGCTGTGAATCACGTAAAACAAATCCCACTGAGCTTACACAAGTTGCCTCAGCGCAGAATTTGTTGGTGGGAGAATGAGGCTCCAGGCTCATGTCGCCACCGAAATGACATTGTAAACAAGGTCAATGAGCAGCTCCGTGTCTGCATGCATACAGAGACTGAAGCAGTGTGTAGTGAACTGTTCTCCCTACCAAAACTACTTACGTGCATTGCTGGGAGCAGTTGTAGTCCAGGGAAAAGGCAATTACAGAGAAAAGAACATTGCATGCCCCCTAGTGGCAGGACGCCACCAATGAAAGAGAGGAGCGGGTACAGCCAGAGAGACTGACCGAGAGAGAACGGTGAAAGGGGATAGGAGCACATTGCCATCACGTCTAACCCTGGGCGTAGTTTGCGAAATAGCGCTATGCGTAGCTACGCGAAGTGCACTTCGCACTACGCAATCTACGCGTAGCTTCGCAAACTGCGTAGTGCACTTTGCAAGATGCTGTTCGCACTGATTGCACAGTGCCGGATTCTTGTCCGCACTGTGCAATCAGTACAAATTGCATCTTGCACAGTTAAAGCGGTCGTTTTCTGCCGCTCGAGTAGATTTCTACTCGAGCTGCAGCTTTCTTATGCAGACTTGTAGTTTCTCATCGCGAGTGGTCGCGATCAAACCTGACCTCCCCACGTTGAGAAGCTCGCTGGGAGGTTTATTTTCCACGCTCGCGATCGGCAACTTGATGTTGCTGATCGCGAACGAGGAAAAAGTCTCGCCGGGATGTCATTTTGCTTGCTCGCGGTCGCCAACTTGACATTGAGGACCGCGAGCAAGCAAAAATGACCGCTGCACTACGCTACGCTATGCTACGCGTGTTTGCACTGTGCTACGTGTAATTCGCTCAGTGCAAAGTAGCGCAAACTTCGCAAACTACGCGAGCATAGCGTAGTGCTTTGCCCAGGCTTAATCACGTCTCAGCGTCATTACCTCTAGGCTTCTTGGTCCCTACTGATGACGGAGTAATCCAGAAACACGTGTTTAGGGATACGCTACTAAAAATATGGCATTAGCCAATTATCATTTCGAACTTTGCACTGAGCAAAAAACAATTTACTACATCGACCACGATGCCTAGAGGTAATGACGCTGAGACGTGATGGCAGTGTGCTCCTATCCCCGTTCCCCGTTATAAAAGGCTTCCTTGAGCCTCTTGAGCTGAGGAGCTTGGGAGCGCCTGCTTGCCTTGAGTGGAATTGTGCCTGTGAAAATTAAGTGACAACATGTCCAGCAACCTACTGACTTAGGGATATGCTACTAAAAATATGGCATTAGCCAATTATGATTTCGAACTTTGTACTGAGCGACAAACAATGTACTACATCTACCAAGATGCCTGGAGGTAATGATGCTGAGACATGATAGCAGTGTGCTCCTATCCCCTTTCACTGTTATAAAAGGCTCCCTTGAGCCACTTGAGCTGACGAGCTTGGGAGCACCTGCTTATCCTGAGTGGAATTGTGCCTGTGAAAATTAAGTGGCAGCATTTCCAGCAACCTACTGACTAAGGGATACGCTACTAAAAATATGGCATTAGCCAATTATGATTTCGAACTTAGTACTGAGTGAAAAACAATGTACTACATCGACCAAGAAGCCTAGAGGTAATGACGCTGAGACGTGATGGCAGTGTTCTCCTATCCCCTTTCACTGTTTTAAAAGGCTCCCTTGAGCCGATTGAGCTGAACTGCTTGGGAGCGCCTGCTTACAGTGAGTGGAATTGTGCCAGTGAAAATTAAGGAGGCCACAACAAAAGGCTGCAGTTCCAAATAAAAGAGATAAGGTGAGCCCTCCCATAACCAGTAAAGCACATAATGCCACCGAAAGCTGTGAATCACGTAAAACAAATCCCACTGAGCTTACACAAGTTGCCTCAGCGCAGAATTTGTTGGTGGGAGAATGAGGCTCCAGGCTCATGTCGCCACCGAAATGACATTGTAAACAAGGTCAATGAGCAGCTCCGTGTCTGCATGCATACAGAGACTGAAGCAGTGTGTAGTGAACTGTTCTCCCTACCAAAACTACTTACGTGCATTGCTGGGAGCAGTTGTAGTCCAGGGAAAAGGCAATTACAGAGAAAAGAACATTGCATGCCCCCTAGTGGCAGGACGCCACCAATGAAAGAGAGGAGCGGGTACAGCCAGAGAGACTGACCGAGAGAGAACGGTGAAAGGGGATAGGAGCACATTGCCATCACGTCTAACCCTGGGCGTAGTTTGCGAAATAGCGCTATGCGTAGCTACGCGAAGTGCACTTCGCACTACGTAATCTACGCGTAGCTTCGCAAACTGCGTAGTGCACTTTGCAAGATGCTGTTCGCACTGATTGCACAGTGCCGGATTCTTGTCCGCACTGTGCAATCAGTACAAATTGCATCTTGCACAGTTAAAGCGGTCGTTTTCTGCCGCTCGAGTAGATTTCTACTCGAGCGGCAGCTTTCTTATGCAGACTTGTAGTTTCTCATCGCGAGTGGTCGCGATCAAACCTGACCTCCCCACGTTGAGAAGCTCGCTGGGAGGTTTATTTTCCACGCTCGCGATCGGCAACTTGATGTTGCTGATCGCGAACGAGGAAAAAGTCTCGCCGGGATGTCATTTTGCTTGCTCGCGGTCGCCAACTTGACATTGAGGACCGCGAGCAAGCAAAAATGACCGCTGCACTACGCTACGCTATGCTACGCGTGTTTGCACTGTGCTACGTGTAATTCGCTCAGTGCAAAGTAGCGCAAACTTCGCAAACTACGCGAGCATAGTGTAGTGCTTTGCCCAGGCTTAATCACGTCTCAGCGTCATTACCTCTAGGCTTCTTGGTCCCTACTGATGACGGAGTAATCCAGAAACACGTGTTTAGGGATACGCTACTAAAAATATGGCATTAGCCAATTATCATTTCGAACTTTGCACTGAGCAAAAAACAATTTACTACATCGACCACGATGCCTAGAGGTAATGACGCTGAGACGTGATGGCAGTATGCTCCTATCCCCGTTCCCCGTTATAAAAGGCTTCCTTGAGCCTCTTGAGCTGAGGAGCTTGGGAGCGCCTGCTTGCCTTGAGTGGAATTGTGCCTGTGAAAATTAAGTGACAACATGTCCAGCAACCTACTGACTTAGGGATATGCTACTAAAAATATGGCATTAGCCAATTATGATTTCGAACTTTGTACTGAGCGACAAACAATGTACTACATCTACCAAGATGCCTGGAGGTAATGATGCTGAGACATGATAGCAGTGTGCTCCTATCCCCTTTCACTGTTATAAAAGGCTCCCTTGAGCCACTTGAGCTGACGAGCTTGGGAGCACCTGCTTATCTGAGTGGAATTGTGCCTGTGAAAATTAAGTGGCAGCATTTCCAGCAACCTACTGACTAAGGGATACGCTACTAAAAATATGGCATTAGCCAATTATGATTTCGAACTTAGTACTGAGTGAAAAACAATGTACTACATCGACCAAGAAGCCTAGAGGTAATGACGCTGAGACGTGATGGCAGTGTTCTCCTATCCCCTTTCACTGTTTTAAAAGGCTCCCTTGAGCCGATTGAGCTGAACTGCTTGGGAGCGCCTGCTTACAGTGAGTGGAATTGTGCCAGTGAAAATTAAGTGGCAGCATGTCCTGCAAGCTACTGACTTAAGGATACGCTACTAAAAATATGGCATTAGCCAATTATCATTTCGAACTTTGTACTAAGTGAAAAACAATGTACTACATCGACCAAGATGCCTAGAGGTAATGACGTTGAGACGTGATGGCGGTGTGCTCCTATCCCCTTTCACCGTCATAAAAGGCTCCTTTGAGCCGCTTGTTCTGACGAGCTTGGGAGTGCTTGCTTGCCCTGATTGAAGTTGTGCCTGTGGAAATTAAGTGGCAGCATGTCCTGCAACCTACTGACTTAGGGATACGCTACTAAAAATGTGGCATTAGCCAATTATGATTTCGAACATTGCACTGAGTAAAAAATAATGTACTACATCGACCAAGATGCCTAGAGGTGATGACGCTGAGACGTGATGGCAGTGTACAATCCCCTTGTACCATTTTAAAAGGCTCCATTGAGCCGCTTGAGCTGACAAGCTTGGGAGTGCCTGTGAAAATTAAGTGGCAGCGTGTACTGCAACCTACTCACTTATCAATACGCTTCTAAAAATATTGCATTAGCCAATTATCATTTCGAACTTTGTACTGAGCGAACAACAATGTACTACATCGACCAAGATGCCTAGAGGTAATGACGTTGAGACGTGATGGCAGTGTGCTCCCACACCCTTTCACCATCCTAAAAGGCTCCCTGGAGCCGCTTGTGCTGACGAGCTTGGTAGTGCTTTTTTGCCCTGACTGGAACTGTACATGTGTAAATTAATTGGCAGCATGTCCAGCAACCTACTGACTTAGGGATACGCTACTAAAATTATGGCATTAGCCAATTATCATTTCGAACTTTGTACTGAGCGAAAAACAATGTACTACATTGACGAAGATGCCTAGAGGTAATGACGCTGAGACGTGATGGCAGTGTGCTCATATCCCCTTTCACCGTTATAAAAGGCTCCCATGAGCCACTTGAGCTGACGAGCTTGAGAGCACCTGCTTGCCCTGAGTGGAATTGTGCCTGTGAAAATTAAGTGGCAGCATGTCCAGCAACTTACTGACTTAGGGATACGCTACTAAAAATATGGCATTAGCCAATTATCATTTCGAACTTTGTATTGAGTGAAAAACAATGTACTACATCGACCAAGATGCCTTGAGGTAATGACGTTGACAGGTGATGGCAGTGTGTTCCTATGCTCTTTCACCGTTATAAAAGTCTCCCCTGAGCCGCTTGAGCTGACGAGCTTGGGAGCTCCTGTTTCGCAGAGTGGAATTGTGCCTGTGAAAGTTAAGTGGTAGCATGTCCAGCAACCTACTGACTTAGGGATACGCTACTAACAATATGGCATTAGCCAATTATCATTTCGAACTTTGTACTGAGCGAAAAACAATGTGCTACATCGACCAAGATACCTAGAGGTAATGACGCTGAGACGTGATGGCAGTGTACTTCTATCCCTTTTCACTGACATATAGATAAGACTGCACCTGCCCCCATAGCAGCCGAAAAACCTGCATGAGCAGTTCACTGTCTCCCATGCACCAGTGGAGACCCCTGTAATCTGAGCCAGGCAGAAGGATGGCCTGGGGCATTGAGGGTGAGAGGTTGTACCAGGCCTGTGGTACAACAGCGCCCCCAAGTGGCTGTCTGAAGAGACCTTGTACTTCTAACAGCAGGCATGCTGCATTTGCCGGCACTATTACACCCACCACTGCACAAGCTCTGCCACATACTGGAGCCATTACATTAAACGGAGAGTGGTGGAAGAGCACCTTCTGGTCATCAGTGGCAAGAAGCACAAGAGGGGAACAGCCACTGTGTGCACGGTATGAGAGAGACTGAGCATTTACTCACTTGGGTGCATATACAATGAATGACTGCACAAAGGAGTCTGTACCAACCAGCTGCCCCTGCACCGAATGGCCACTGTTGTCCAATCAAGGAGAATGCCACATTGTGACCAGCCCTACCAAGCACGAACCTAGGCAGGACACAGTGCTGCGATGGCTCAGCCTCGAGGTGTAAGCACTGCACCCTTGAGCAAAGAGGAGGTGGAAGGGAGGTTACCAGCCATCAACCAAGCAAAGCACAGAGGAGTTCCCAGAGAAGGAGATCTCAGAGCAAGTGCCCAGTGTGGCCCGAATGAAGGAAGGAGATAGTCTTCACCCTACCTGCACTAACACTGCCCAGTAGTGGCCCAAAGACTATTCAGGGAGTGCCCCCAACACTCCCTTAAGACTGTGTCATGCATTAGCCCATCACAGGCACGGGGGAGTTGCACATCTCCTAGTGGCAAGCTGCCACTACAACAAATGGAAGGAGACCCTCAATTTCCACTGCGATCCTGAGTTGCACCCGGAATACCTTGTTGAGGAGAAGAAAGGCATGAAAGAGGCTGCAGAACAGATCCATCAAAGCGCACCTACCTCCACTGCCATCCACGAAATGGGTGACACACCAGAGAAGACGTCCAGTCCTACAGACATGACCGGACCTGCAAGTGGTCTGTGATGGGAGATAATGCGCAGTCCAACAGACATGTTGGGGCTGGCAGGAGGTACCAGGTAGAAAGAGCTGACAATTTCCCAGCATGTGTAAAGAAGACATGCAACATGTGGCCTTTTGCCACATCTCACAGATAGTGAGAAGAAGAGATTGTGTCCTGTTGCCACATTGCAAAGAAGAAATGAAGAGGAGTGAAAGGAGTGTGATAATCCTGTCACATAGAAGAACAGATGACCACAGATGCAGAGGAAAAATCAACAAGGGGATAAGAACAATGACTCATACGACTACCTGAGTGCACCTGCCAACACAAGCCAGCCACCAGGGTGCAGTTACGTCATATGTGATAGCTCAGCGGGAGTACTGAAAGTAAACCGCCAGCAAGCACGAATCGCGTATCTGCTCCATGCTTCACAGTGTGAATGTCCAGCCACCTGTCACCGGCTGCTTAAAGTAAATGGCATCCCTGCTTGCAAATGCGTATGCCAAAGAAGAAGAGCTGCACCAAGTGTACACCAACCTACATGACTGCAAAGTCCCTCCAGTCACCCTTCCTCCAAACAAGTCATCGCCACCTGCTGTGTAAGTCATCTAATGGCGACAATTCCATCACGTGCCATGTGCATCACTACCCCCCTGGTTCATCAAGTAACAAGAATGGAGGCCTGCACAATTGCCATACAAACTGACAAGAAGTACCAGTGACGATCTGAACAACCAGTGACCACCTGTTCATCTAGTTTACATCCTGATCCTGGTAGCGAGAGCATGTTCTGAACAGGACACATCCACCCCTGATATTGCACAAGTGACTAGGTAGTGGCTCCTATGTGGTTTTGTGGCTGTCCAGATGCAGACAC
This sequence comes from Triturus cristatus, assembly GCF_964204655.1. Lineage (NCBI taxonomy): Eukaryota > Metazoa > Chordata > Amphibia > Caudata > Salamandridae > Triturus > Triturus cristatus. The sequence continues at coordinate 723,099,055 of NC_140588.1, forward strand.
ATGTGCAGCCCCAGTGCAGCCCACAGGCAGTCCTGTGGCAACTGACACAAGGCACCTCCCCCAAGCGTAAGAGATGGTCTTGACATTGGCCCACTAATGGATTCCTGGAGGCAGCCATGTCATGTAACAGACACTTTCAACAGGTCACAGGACACCAAGACTGTCTTCATTGGATCAAGCAAAACCACCGTCAAGTATTCACAATGGACTCCACCGCTGTTTCTGATGCAACAAGTTGAACTGTAAATCACCAATTGCATCGCAGCAAGTGCGAGCTGGACTGATCAACATCACATAGGTGGATTGTCATCCAACTGACCTGATGCAGAGGGATCTGGACTTCAACAGCACTGTGTTTGTGTCCAGAGGTACCTGGTTACATTATGGATGCGTGCCGAGATGCCTGGGTGCTCCCATCTGCACCTGGCCACCACTGTCCTGAGGACTGCCTCTCGAAGCTGTGAGACTTAATTTGTTTTAGTTTTTTTTTTCATTCCTTCCCACAGGTTGGACTTTTCGTATTTGTTTCAAATAAAATGTGGGAGGATTGTTGTGTCCTGCTGGGCACAGTCTAGTGTTTTACCAGCCTCTCCCACGAGGGCTGGCCCATACACTCACCCCACACCCATCCAGCACAGGCGTCACTGGTTAGGTGACCCTGCCAATAAAAGAGCCAAAGTGCATGTACTCGTGGCCAATTCAAAGTACAATTCCTAAGTGTGTGGGTGTCTCTTATTTACAAAGTATATGGGCCTAGAGCCCACATCTTTACAGGCAGGAGGTAGAGGTGGGGGATTTTTTGGGGAAGCAGTAATATAACATCGGCTAGTGTGACATACTACCCCTTTAAAGCCCCCCAATTTGGGGAGTTGCAACGATCGAACAAACAAACTAATTGATTAATTAGTTAATTAATGGGATTTATAGAGTGTGAGCAACTGTCTCCAAAAGTGTTCTAGCACTTATATAAAGTGTTGGGTGAACTTGGTTCACTGGGGCTGAGTAACTTATCTTGAAAGTTCTTAGTTAGGGTAACTTGTGAGTAGGTAGGTCTTGAGTTTTTAGTAGAAGACATCAGGCACATGTGACATCAGTGCCACCTATGGCATGTGAAAATTGTTTATGGCATAGTAGGTTGCATCTACCAGCTGGGTGGAGTAGCCTCATATGTGGAACTATAGGTACTGTGATCTGATGGTCAAGATTGCCATCAAAACATATTTTGCCATCGAAACACAGATAATGAACCCAGTGAAATACCCGGCTACAGCTGTCGAGGATCTCTTTAAAGAGTGAAATACCCGGCTACAGATAATGAACCCAGTGAAATACCCGGCTACAGCTGCCGAGGCTCTCTTTAAGGAGTGAAATACCCGGCTACAGATAATGAACCCAGTGAAATACCCGGCTACAGCTGCCGAGGCTCTCTTTAAGGAGTGAAATACCCGGCTACAGATAATGAACCCAGTGAAATACCCGGCTACAGCTACCGAGACTCTCTTTAAGGAGTGAAATACCCAGCTACAGATAATGAACCCAGTGAAATACCCGGTTAGCTGCCGAGGCTCTCTTTAAAGAGTAAAATACCCGGCTACAGATAATGAACCCAGTGAAATACCCGGCTAGCTGCCGAGGCTCTCTTTAGAGTGGAATACCCGGCTACAGATAATGAATCCAGTGAAATACCCGTCTACAGCTGCCGAGGATCTCTTTAAAGAGTGAAATACCCGGCTACAGCTGCCGAGGCTCTCTTTAAGGAGTGAAATACCCGGCTACATATAATGAACCCAGTGAAATACCCGGCTACAGCTGCCGAGGCTCTCTTTAAGGAGTGAAATACCCGGCTACAGCTGCCGAGGCTCTCTTTAAAGAGTGAAATACCCGGCTACAGCTGCCGAGGCTCTCTTTAAAGAGTGAAATACCCGGCTACAGCTGCCGAGGCTCTCTTTAAAGAGTGAAATACCCGGCTACAGCTGACGAGGCTCTCTTAAAGGAGCCAGAATGCTCACATTCGCTCTGTTGCATGGAACCTGCCCGCTGTTGCCGTAAAGGACGGTGATATAGGGAAGCCTAATATAACTGAATTGCTTATTCAACATCTTTATTTGATGATTGCGTCTTCTGGAAACCCAAACAGTGTCACCCGACTCTGAATATTTGTACCTAAGCAGACTTTTGGTTTTGTTTCTTGCCAGCTGCAGCAATGTGTGTCAGCGTATTGTGTGCGCCATTGTAGTTTGTTTTTGAAGTGGTTATGTTGTTACGTCCAACAGTGGATTGTGGCTAATGTGTGGAATTGTTTGCACTGTTCTTGCCTAGTTGCCTGGAATTTGTTCGTCGAATTCAAAATTGACTTTTCCTATGATCAGAGACTCCACAAAGGGTATTGTATTTCGAACTAAAGACTTTTTCCCTCGAAGAACTATCTTTCAAGATTATTTCCATACGTTTTAGTAAATATTGTGGCTCGGGAGCCAACCTGATTAATTTCCGAATCAGAAATGGAGAACAATGTGTTTGCCACACATTCTTCCTGCAATAGACTTTCTCCATAAACCTTTCATGATGAGCTTGCGATTGCCTATAATTCCACGCTGGTCGTTCTACAGAGCATTTATCAATAAGTAAATATGAGTCATTCTAATTAAGGTCCCCTGATAGCTGAGGAGGTCGGTTTTGCTGAACTCTGCCAATTGTGGCCAAATTGCTTTCTCACTCAAAATGGCAGGGAAAATTAATGTCCTGTTTTCATCATGTTGTCTCAATTAATGCACCACGGGGAGAGTAATCAAAGCATTCCAATAAGAAACATCAAGCAATGCTTTTTCTGTGCACCTCCCTGTTTGTTATGGAAACTTACAGTTTGTCTTAAGCATTTTTTGAAAGTGTTTGTATATTTTCCTTCACATCCACAAATATATCCTCAAGAAAAGATGGACTGGGCTTTTCACAGATCAATATGATAAGGACTTTCATAACGCTGCAGGAACATACAAATTGTAAGAAAGCACCTTACAAAGGCACACAAAATAATGTAATACAACAGAGAACATGGGCAAGCAGCATTCATAACTACAGAGAACTACCCATTTATAAACTTCTAATGATGCTTTATGAAAAGTAATTGATGTCTTGGCAATATCTACAAATGTCCTCTCCATGTCCTGGTGTCTTGTCTTTCAGATTTATATTCCAACCCACGCCATTTGATATATTGTTAGTCAAGTACATATGTGTGTTTTGTGTGTGTGTGACAGTCTGGACAGTCCTCTTCATTATCCCTTCGTCCTTGAAATATCCCCCATTTGTAGGGCCCTTGATCTAGAGGGACCCTTCAAACAGCAAACCTGTGTTCCTCAAGGTGCCATATTGGTGCACCTTAAGAGAGGAGGCCCTTAATGTGCCCCATATTCTTGTAGTACAAAGGGGGTATCCCTCTTGACCACCTATGTTCATATCTTGTCTGTAGTTTCTGAACCAAGGTGAGCTGCTTAGTGGCCTTCACATGTCAAGTCAAGTGGCTTGGTCACATGTTGCCCGTTTTGTGCTCTTTATTTGTTTTGTTCATCGCTGTTTGTGAACATAATGGGTGTAATTTCTTGCTGTATTAACCATGATCATTATATTATCTGTGCACAGTCAATTGCTTCAGTAACTCTATTTTGGGGCCAATTGTTAGTTTTATCTGTATCTATATGTAAACATTTATTTTTGTAAGAATTGCTGTTGAAAGGTGCCAGATGAATGCTGACTATAGGGGGCAACACCATCCTACACTTCTTCTTGTGATGTTTCTGTATTCCTATTGCTGTTTGAAAAGAATATGGATTTCTTACCAGAGCAGCCCTCTGGAATGTGTAAGTTGTAATTTCCATGGAAGCAGTGACCACTGCTTTGAATTCTCTCGACAAGGCATCCAGGGTTGGAGGGACACCATTTGGAGGGTCAGGACTAACTCAGGCTGGGCCCAGGTTTGGGTTCAAGATGGTTGGAGCCATTTCTGTCCCTGAGCTTCAGATCAGAAGGTCAGGGAACAAGCTTTTGGAGTCACTCTGGAAGTCTTGTGCTCAAGCAGAGGAGCAGGTCTCAAGCAGCAGGGCAGTCCTCTGAGGGACCTGGAGGGCTTCAGTCAGCAGGACAGTCAACTTGATGCATCCAGTCAGTCCTCTGAAGTACATAGCAGGCCACAGGCAGCAGGGAAGTCCTCTGAGATTTCTCTGAAGGTTCGGAAATTAACTGAAGAGTGGATCTGAGGGTGTGAGTTTTATACATGGGGCAAACTTTGAAGTGAAATAAACTTCTGGAGTTTTCCCCTCACAGACGTGTCTGGAATTTCTTGTCTTCCTGCCCCAGTGCCAGGATATCTGAAGTAACAAAAGGCTAGTGTGTAGTTTTTTGTGTGTGATCTGAGGCAGCTTCTTTGAAGTGCAGCTAGGGCTGTGCACAGCTCTGTCTCCTTATCCTACGAGGAAGAAAATCCTGCTAACACCCAGTCTCCTACTGTGTGGCTATCTGTGAGGTAAAAACAAAGGCAAACTGCCAACTACACCTAGTCATGTGATGTGACCCAGGAGCAGGCTGCAAGCAGAGAATACCAACTTTCTAAAAGCAGCATTTTCAGAATTGTGACATTACATAAAATGTTACCATTAAAGAAGATTTTCGAATACAAATTTTTTGAGACCAAACATGAAGTTTCTATCTGTTCCCAATCAAAGGTTAGCACTTAGTAAATGTAGTAAGGTAGCCCAATGTTATCCTACGGGAGAGGTAGGCCTCACAGTAGTGAAAAGCGAATTTGAGATCTTTTCACTACCCGGAGAGGTAAAACTTTTAAACATGTGATTCCTTTTGAATACAATGCATCTAGACCTGCCCTGACCTGTGCTGTTGAGGGCCTTCCATGGGGGTGACACATGTATTAGAGAGAGAGGTTTTGTCAGGCCAAATAGTCAGTTTAAAAATGCACACAGGCTGCAATGGCAAGCCTTAAAGGGCTATTTCAAATTCGAGGAATGGCCCGCGCACGCTCCAGTTGCCCAGATTATAACTATAAATGGGTTCGGAGTAAAGGGTACTCTGTTTAAACTTGGAGTAATTAACCTTTATGTCAATCCAAAAAAAAAGGATAAAAATACAAACATTAGAAGGATCATTAGGCTTATTAGAAAGTATCTCCACGAGAACCAAGGACATGAATGTATCATCACTGGGGACTTTAACATAAGAGACCTATGCGGACCTGAACAAAATCATGAAGACCGCAGTCGTAATCTTATGGAAGCCTGTATTAATGAATTCAATCTGGGGTCTGCGAATAACGTAGGGCAGTTGACAACGATTCCACAACCTACATTTAAAAACATCTCCACGCTTGATTACATCTTCCTGAGCAAGAATTTGTTGAGGAGATGTGAAGAGTATAAGGTACGGCACACTCCCGGAAGTGATCACCAACCAATCTCTGCTCTTGTCAACACTAGCAGCATGATGCACGAGGAACATCTTACTGCGGGCAATATGCTCACTCTACATAATGAAACAGATTCAATAAAACGGATTAAATGGGACCCCATAAGCCGTGCAAAGTATACTAAATGGAAGCAGAACATATGCATAACTGGTCCGCAGAGCAGCTGGGCTGAAATTATGACTTCGTTATCCAATGCCTTGGCTTCATTAAAACAGTCTACTTATAAAAATAAATATACCCCACTGGGGCAATTTAACTTCACTGAAAGTAAAAAGAGATGCTGCTTGGCAGAAGCGAACCACAGGAGGGAAAAGTCCATTCGAATGGAAAGACTTTTGAAGACAGCAAGAAAATCGCATAAAAAAATTGCCTGGCAACTGAAACAAACTTGCATAGAGGAAAAATTGAGAAATATCTACACATTACTAGCACCCAACAAAAGCAAGGAATTCTGGAGACATGTCAATGGTCTAAATGGCGGCCATCCTACCCTGTATGCTGTACCTGCTATCGAATGGGCAGATCATGCAACCAGTCTATATGTTGACCAAAAAACATCGATGGCAAGCATTGTCAAGGTAGAAGGCTGCTTATACGAAGAGAGCAATGTGGTGGAGCCTTACCAAACAGAAAGGGAAATACAAACTATCCTGCAGGGCATCAAGAAGGATGGAGTGCCAGGGCCCAATGGGCTGCCAGGGTATATTTTTAGGGAAGATCATGAATACTGGGCACCCCATATTCAGGGCTTATTCATTCATTGCTACAACAGCTCTGCAGTTCCGGAATCATGGAAAGGCTCCATCCTACAACCCATTCATAGAAAGGGGGACGCCTCCGACCCGGGGAACTATAGACTGATTGCACTACTGGACGTGGAAGGCAAGGCATTCACCAAAATGCTCTTGAAAGAGATAGAGTTATGGATCACGGAAAACCATGTAATTCCGCAATACCAGACTGGCTGTCGGCCAAACTCATCGACCATGGACAACGCCATCGCACTTTCATATCTGGCAACGAAGGCTACTGGGGCCACCTCCCCCCCATTATATGCATGTTTTGTGGACTATAGTGCCGCCTTTGATGGGGTTGATCGAAACATTCTGTGGGCAAAATTGGCTAAGTGGGGTATACCAAAGAAACTCCTTGCGGCCATCTTATCACTCTACACTGGCACGTGGGTGCGAGTTAAGCTCACTAGCTCATGTGCAACTGCCAAGATCTTCACAACCAGGGGGCTAAAACAGGGCTGCGTGATCGCCCCTAACCTGTTTAACTTATACACCGCAGACCTGGGAGAAGCACTGTTAAAAACTAACATCTTTCCTCCAAAATTGGGTCACCTCAGACTGCCAATTATGCAGTACGCGGACGATCTCGTCTTATTGGATCACACAAGAATTGGCATGAAAAGGGCATTAGAGATGCTACATAATTACAACATGGAAAACAAGCTCATAGCTAATGCATCGAAGACAAAAGTGCTGATTTTTGGACACAAGTTATAAAAACTAAGATTGGCATGGCAGCTGGGTCCTCTTAGGATAACCACGACCAATAAATACACCTACCTGGGAGTACAATTTATAGATACCTGCAGACCAGTACTGCAGGTTAAAGCACTAGAGGCAAAAGCAGCTAAACTAACATATGGCTTGTGTAAATTACATCACAAACTTGTAAGTCAATCAACGGAGGGAATCCGACGAGTAATGCAAGCCAAGCTAATGCCTACACTCAGCTATGGCCACCTCGCCTTCCCTGGTTTGCTGACCAAAAAATTGGAGGGCCTATACACAATAGCATATAAAAATTCTTCAATCTCCCTCACACGACCAGGTGTTCACTGATCCGACTAGAGTTCAACATCACAGCAATGGACATTGAATGCAAAAAAGACATAGTCAAATTCCAACATAATGTGATCAATGCATGTCCGGGCTCATTCAGGGCAGCGCTACATGTGGTTTTTACAGATAACAATAGTCGCTGGGCAAGTTATTTCTTGATGGCCAAAAAAACACTGGGTCTATCTACTGAATTTTCAACAGACATATCATTAACAAAGTGCAGTCTAAAGAACCTGTTAAAATAGTGTGGCAAGAACACCTCGAGGCAACAAGACCTTGAACGGATCAGACCAGTTCTGGGTGCAGAAGGCCTTATCAATTCACATGAAACTACTGCAAGCCAGTCCTATTTAAAAGCAGGTCTTGAAAGGCAAGCCCTACAAAATGTCATGAGGGTGAGGGTCTTAACTTTACCAATACAAGACTATAGAGCCCACTGGAAAAACTGGTCTTCAAGTGGATCCGGTTGCTGTCTGTGCCAACATCGCACAGAATTTGCGGAACATGTCATTTGCTGTTGCCCAGCTTTGCTGTCCCCAAGGCGTATGCATTTAAGATCCATGTTCATACATCACGGCGTAAGAACATGCAAGAAGGCCAATAGGCACATCTACACCACCATAGTGAAGATGGAGCTGGCACTAATTGGGAAGTTTTACTTGGCTGCTGGAATGTTCTTACGATCGGCCAGAGTAGTGACAGTTGAATAAATCATGTTCAAAGGACTACTGGCGCTTGCAATCACTTAGCATAGCACTTTTTTATACTACTTATGTCTATACTAACTTTTACTAGGAATAGTATGCCCTCCGCAACTTGCGCATCCCCCGCATGTCAAATCTCCACATGAGCTGTTTCTAAACGGCCTTTTTTTTTTTTTTTGGTACACAGTTACTAATGTACAGTTACTTCATAACATTATTGCATTTTAACCTCTTGTTGTTTTATTCAGATTTTATGCATCTTATTTTTAACTTTCTCTAAATTGTATTTTCCTCCGCTTTTGTAAAGGATTTTAATTAATCATACAAGAAAGTTGTACCACCACTAAAGGGCTATTTAAGTGGGTGGCGCAATAAGTGTTATAGGCCCACTTGTAGCATTTAATTTACAGATCCTGGGTACATATAGTACCACTATAGTAGGGACTTATAAGTAAATCAAATGTGCCGATTGGGTGTAAGACAATTTCACCATGTTTGAAGGAGAAAGCACACATGTGTAGAGTCCTAATGCCAGCAAAGAGAATTTCAGGAAGCCAGAGGATACAAACAAAAGGTTTGGTGTAAGATCACAACAAAGGCTATCAGGTCTAACATGTGTCCTGGCCAGCTGAATGTGGGGAGAGATACCCCCCCTCATGGGAGTTCTCATCACTAAAATGGAGGAACCATCAGCTTTTGAATGGGCACAACCAGGGCGGCGTTCCAACATAGAGTCCACTCCCTGTAGGGAGATGGACTGCCTCAACAGTTTGGGATGTATACCCTCTATCTTCATAAGCCATCTTAGGGGTCTGTGGTCTGTCTGAACCCAGAAGTGAGTCTCAAACAGGTATGGTATTAACTTTTTCATTGACCAGACCACAGCATAGGCTTCTCTTTCAATACACAGCTCTGCCTCATTTCCCTCAGTAACCTTCTACTGATGAAGATACAGGTTGGTCTAGGCCCTCCTCATTCAAATGTGATAGCACAACCTCTGTGCCATGCTCTGAAACGTCTGCACTATAATCTCCTAGGAGAAGTGAGGGGTAGTATGTACTGATACTGTACACATGGCCTCCTTGAGTGTATTAATGTTAATGTTAAATGATTTTTGGTAGGCTTCTGTCCAGAAAACATTTTTTGGACTTGTTCTTGGAAGTCAGTTCAGTCAAGGGGGCAACAATGTCCCTTGACAAACCTCATGTATTATCCAGTTATGCCTAGGAAGGCTCTAACTTCAGTCTGGGCTTCAGAGAGTTCCCAGGCCAGCATAATGTACATTTTAGCTTGGATCTTGGCATCTTGCCCCCACTCACTAGGGGGCTCATTACGATGGCGGGTGGACTTGGTCTGCCCGCCACAATAGCGGTGATTGAGTCCCACCGCAATGCATGCGGCGGTCCTGCATATACAATTATGATGGGACCGCCACCGCTGTGGTCAGATTCCGCACCTTTCACATTGCTACCATGGCTGCTGACAGTAGCACCGCTGCGATGTTAAAAAGAGCATGTTGCGCATTTCACTGCACTACGTGGCAGGCACTACACAGTGCCTGCCACTTGGTGCAGTGTAATGTATGGTACCCCCCAGTGCACCCACACCTTCCCCAACACAAGGGGGCCCACAACAGGCCCCTGAAGACATTCTTCACCAGCCTATCAATGGCGGTTCAACCGCCACGGAAATTCTAGCTTCTGCTGGCATCATAATTGTGCTGGCAGAGCCTGCTAGGCTCCGCCATCATTGTTAGCATGCTGACCGCTCCGCCAAGCAATCGTGATGATTGCTACCGGTGGAAAAGCGGCGGACAGACTTTCCGTCCCCCGCGATACCCACCGCCATCATAATGTGGCAGGGGGTAAATCTAATGGCTATTTTTCCGCCATCGTAATGAGCCCCTAGGTGTTCAAGATATATCTCAGATTTGTGTCCTATCTGACACTTGCTGACACTGACAGTCAGGCCTGCCTGTTGCAGGGTCAGAAGCACCTCCTGTAGGTGAAACAGGTGATCCTTCAAACTAGAATTGAATACAGCTATGTCATCTGGGTAAGCAGCACCGAAAGCCTCCATCCTTGCCAGAACCGGGTAACCAACCCCTGAAAGGTGTCAGGGTATTCTTTAGCACAAAGGGCATCATCCTGAATTAGAAGTGGCACTCTGAGGTGGAGAATGCAGTCTTCTCCTTAGCCCCCTCGGTAAGGGCAAATCTGTTAGTACCCAGACATCAAGTCAAATGTACTTAGAAACTTGATAGCTCCCAACATATATATGAGTTCATCCGTTCACAGTGTTAGACCTGTCAGCCTTAGGGCAGTATTCCGTCAAATATTTTGCCTTTCCCCTCCTATTTTTCTGAATTTGTTTTTCCTGGCCTTCGGACACTGTGCACTTTCCCACGCTAAGCAATGCTAAGGTGTTTGTGCTGACTCCCTAAAACACGGTAAAGATGGCTTACACCTGAATGTCATATTTAGTTTATTTGAAGGCCCTAGTAAAGTGGAATACATATACAGAGGGCTGGTAAATTAAATGCTACTAGAGAACCTGCAGCATTTATTGTGCCACAAACATAAGTATCCCCTTAAAACATGTCTCATGCCTGCCATTGCGGCTTGTTGGCCAACTTAAGCTACCAATTAGACTTGGCAAAATAATCCCCTTGCCATGCCTAACAATCTCTTTTTATTACATATAGGTCACCCCTAAGGTAATCCCTAGACAGCCCATAGGGCAGGGTGCAATGTAATTAAAATGTTGGGCATGTATTTTTAAGTTTTACATGCCTTGGTGGTGAAAAATTCACACATCTGTTTTCCACTATTGCGAGACCTTCCTTTTCCATATGATAACCCAAGGTAACCTTATTACATTTAATAAGTGCTAACTTTTGATTGGGAGCAGTTAGAAAAGTCAAGTTTGGTGCCTGAGGAAATGTAATTTAAAATCCTCTTTTAAGGTAAAGTTAGATGAGTCATCTTAGGCAGTATTGGGGGAGGAGCTGAGGCCAGCCCCACTTGCACTTCAAAGACTGTGCATCAGCTCTCCCACAAAGAACTTAATACTAACCTATTGTACCTGCATACAGACTGGGACCAGGGAAGGGGGGCAGCACATTCTAGACACTTCTGTGGGGGAAGGCTCTGGCAGTTTCTCCCACATCAAAGGGGGCACCAGTTATGAAAATAGGACCCTCACAATTCTCTTCAGTTCACTTCTGGACCTGCATAATGACTCTCAGATGCTGACCACTGCTGTTGCCTGCACTGTACTTCAGAGGACTGCCTTTCTGTACTAAGACGGTCTGCCCTGCTGCCAGTAGCCTGCTCCTTGCTCCAAGAAGACTGTACTGCTACTTGAGACCTGTTTTTCTATTTGAACCCAGGAATTCCAGTTTGACTACAAGGGCTAATTAGCTGGCCTTCTGATCAGAGCCTAGGCACTCAGATAACCCAAGTCCAAACCTTAAGACAAACACAATTTTCACCGAAAAAAAGTGCTCTGAGAACCGAGAGGAGATCAGGACCTACCTGCTTGCCAATCCACCCAAGGTTCATCTCCGGTCGGTCTGAATTCATGGCAGCTATAATTACTTACTTCTCAACAGCAGCAAATCCTGTTTGGGGGCTCCTTGCAGAAGGAGGATTCAACGTCATGGAGCTCTTGGCGGTTACAGCCTGCATCTTCGTCCCACTGGAGATTTTTTACTTCCAAAAAAGAGATTAAGTTCAAACGTGGGAATATTCACCACAACTTTGTCCAGTTGCTCCCCAATGACGATGCCTCCTCCTCAGACAAATCCGGCCTCCCTGCATTGCTGGTAAGCAAAGATCGGGTCCAATTCACTATGTGTATCCAACCCGTGCTCCGTTGTGGTTGGCTATAACATTCGACTTTGCCCCGGTCTCGTGCGACCAGAAGTCTGTAGTTGTTGCTTTGATCGTTTAGGCACTATTTTCCACTTCAAACTAAAAAAATGTATAACTCCAGTTCTTATAATTGCATTTTTGTCATTTTTATGTCAAATAATGTATTCAAATTAACTGTATTTTTCAAAAATGATGTGGAATTTTTCTTGTGTTGTGTTTTCACTTTAGTGTTGTGTAATTGCTATGTAAATACTTTACACATTGTCTCTAAGTTAAGCCTGACTGCTTTTGTGCCAAGTTTCCAAAAGATTAAGCACAGGTTAGTTTAGTGACTTTTTGTGATTCACCCTGACAAGGATTGTGGTTGTTGCTTGAGTAGGGCATCACCCTCCTCAACCAACAATCCAAGTTCTCACAATGTGTCTTTGTAACTGAGTTGAGTCCCCTATAACACATACATAATCAGAATTCTGGAGCAGCTCCCTGTGGGGTGACTTTGGGCATGAGCACCACTGGGCTGGACCACGGGCTACTGGAGTGCTCATTGAACCCCAATTCAAGCATCTTGGATACTTTCTCCTTAACAGGCACACTGTTCTTTTTATCTATATATCATGGGTACATAAATGTGTTAGCCAAGGGATGAGGGAGAACAAAAAAGAAAACTGCTCCAGGAACTAAAGACAGTCCCTATGCTGTTCGGGGGTCAGTGTAGTAGAGAGGTTGACACCTTACACTGACCCATCCTACTGTTTGGAAGCTCCACTTCCTCAATACCCTATACTTTTTTGTCCAGGCTGAAACGCAATCAGAGTTAACATCCACTCACCTGGTCCCAACTGCTGACACATTACTGGAGTCAATGCTGGACTTCCTATCCCTCCCAAGGACAGCAAATTCCTAGGAATCAAAACCCTAGAAGACAAACAGTCCCCAAGAGGAAAGGGGGAGCTGGGTTAAAAGAAAAAAAGAGAGACTTGCAGTGTTGGATCTGCTCTGTGGCTGTGCGACACTGCCTAAATGGATTTATCACTTTGGACACCTTCTGCGTTAGTAAGGTATATGTGCCCGGGAAAAGAACCTCTGTTTTTGCGATAATGCAATGCACTGGAAATAATAAGAGGGGGAATACAATGAATGTGCATTAAATTCATAGACAAAAACTTACAGGTTTCATCAGAGCAGAATAACCAAAATAACAGATTGGAGTGTGGCACTTCTTGGAATAACTTGAAATACAGATTTTGGCACAAGATCCATATGTATATCAAAGACTCTGAAGTGCTTTCTTTAAGCACCACTGTTCATCAGAGAAACATGGTGCCCAAGTGTTTAATCCTTGAGTGATGCAGTTCAAGCACCACGGTGTAGGAAGGGTCTGGATTATAAACGCCCAAGAAGTGCTAGAATAAATGACAGAGAGGACAATAGGGGGAAAGTCTATAGTATTTGAAGACGGGGATATTCAGTAATGTTTACTACTGTAGGAGGTTTAGTGTGCACTAACCTGATATCAAGTACTTAGTCTAGTTCTAGGATCTCGAGGCTTTGACTAAGGGAGTCATGGGGGATCTAGAGTAGCTGTGCAGGAGGGAGCAAGGAGGAAGAAATCAAGGGAGGGGGTCCCACAGGAACCACCAGTTTGATGGTCTTTAAGGAGACTGGAGTGCTTTTTGATTCCGGCAGGATTCTTCAGGTAAGTGAAGGTCTAAGTTTGCCCATTCTCACATACTAAAGCTAATGAAATCAATTGATATACAGTGATCCCAGAAGAGAGCTCGGAGCCATCGGAACTGGCTCATCTTTCCTAACCCGTGGGATACGTAACAACAAGCCAAGGTTAGACCTAAGAAGTTTTCTGGGAGCCACAGAATCAACAGCATGTCTCTGCTGAGATGAAGTGATAAGGGTGACTAGTATCATTAAATATTGTGGAACTTTATGGGAAGTATTAGCCAAGTAATGGGGGGGGGGGGGTCGGTTCAAGAACCACACCCTAATGATTGACCCCTTTGCCAGCTGGGCTTTCTAGTGTTCCTGCACCATGTCAGATGTCAAGGCACTAGTCTTCTGCATTCCCTTTGGGTTGGCAGAACATTCTTGTTAAAATGCACCACTTTACTGCAGTACAAACACTGGATTAATTTCTTTCTACTTTCTTTTTCCTCTGCAGTCAGAGGACCACACAAGCCCCCAATCGGCATGAGTTCTTTAGTGATTTGATCCTTAGACTCTGTCTCTTTATGCTCAGACTGCACAACTAGTAGTCTGGGATCCCCTCAGGGGCGTTCCCCCTTTCGATAATTTAACCTATGGTCAAGCCTGACAACTAAATCAATGAACTCGTAACAACCTGAGGGAAAAGCTACAACTTGTATCTCAGAATCATCTCTTAAACCTCTATAAAAGAGGTAGGTTCTTTTTTCCTATGAACACTGGCTTTCCGTAATTAATTTACCAATGGCAGTAATGTAGGTAAGAAGATCTTTTTTGCCCTGACGTAGGTTTAACAACCCATTTTTGCTCATCTGGACAAAAGAGTGCTTAGCAAAGAGACGGCGCATCGTCTCTTTAAACCTTCCAAAATCCAGGTCATTATTTTCTATGAGTGGAATAGCCCAATTATCAGCTGCCCCTCTGAGATAGGATAGGGTAAATGCAACTCTAGTTGCATTGAGGGAAAGGCTGCAGTAGAACAAAGAAACTGCAGCTGGCACTGACTCCAGATTACATCAAATTTGTGACTATCCCTAAAAAATCATTTGGGGGAGGCCAAAGGCACTGGGACTGGAGTGGTAACTGTGACATAAATAGGATTAGCACTTCCGGTAACGGAAGCGCTTGTTGGATTTCCCAATTATCCAAAGTATGAAGGTTGCAAAATGGAACTTGTACCATTGGGAACTGCCCCAGCTCCCCCTCAGATATCCATGGGGAGTGGCGAGGGCGACATTGGGCTAGTTAATCCTTCAGCGACTGATTTTCCAGTCGCAAAGGCTGGGCTTTGTGCTGTACATCCCCTAAAGCCGTTGCTAGATCTAAAACACTCACCAGGTCTCAACCGTAGAGATGACACTGGAGCCGATGCTGATTCTCCTATCCCTCCCGAGGACAGCAAATAACTAAGTGTCAAAATACCTTAACACACACTGTTCCCAAGAGGAAAGTTGGTTTGTTAGGATAAAAAAAAGACTTACTGTCTTGTATCTCCTCTGACGCTGTGTGACACTGTGTAACAGGATTTGTCACTTCTGAGACCTTCTGAATTAGCAAGGTATATATGCCCGGGACAAGAACCTCTGTTTTTGCGATGACACAATCCACTGGAAATAATAAGCGGGTGCAGTTATCATCAGGACACTAAGAAGTCTCTACATACAATGAATATGCATTAAATTCAGTGACACAAACTTACAGGTTTCATCAGCAGCCCGACATGACAGCATAATAACCAAAATCACAGATTAGAGTGTGGCACTCCCAGGAATAACTTGAAAAACAGATTTTGGCACAAGGTCTATACATATATCAGGCTTGGGCGGGGTTTATACACCATCTCTTAGGCTCAATGAAAGTAGCTATCTCACATGTGGCACATGGGGCACATGGGGCACATGGCCCACTGGAAGGTTCTCGAGCCACGGGGAAAACATGTGCTAGCATACTCTATTTCACCCTACAGAATGGACAGGTGCAGCTTGTTGATTGGAACCAAATAACAGGAAAAAATGCATTGTTTTAGCTCGAACATGCATTATGGAAAACAATACCAAGGCCCAAGTAACAGTGTTAGCTATGCTTGCCATTGGCGCATGGGATTCTGGGGAAGCTTGCAGGGATTCAAGCATAATAGAAATTATGGGTCCTGGGGAAGCATCAGTCATAAGGGCGATGGAGGAACATCAGTCATGAGGGTGCTGGCGAAACAGCAGGAATGAGGCTGCTGGGAAAACATTGGTCCTGAGAATGCTGGGGAAACCTCAGACACGAGGGTGTCGGGGGCATTAGTTATAAGGGTGCTGGGGGAACATCAGTCATGACATCATAGCATACTATAAAGTGCCATAGGTGTAATGTAACATCAACCCTGTGCACTAGGTCTATTATACAGAGGGCACATGAGGGGTTTGTGATAAGAGTGGCCTTCTGGTCATGCCAGAGTTTCATTATTCCCTGGCTGATTCCCAATTCCCAGAGTCCTTCTTCTAGAAGCTCTGCATCTGATTTCCGAGAGCCAACATGGGCTAACTACATTGTGAGAGGACTTCTTTCCACAACAATGTTGATCATTAAGCATCAAGTAACTCCCATTCGAAAGTAACTTGAACACCAGATTAATCAGGGCAGCCGGGGAACCTTTCAAATGACAGGATAAGTTAGCAACTGAACCATTACAGGCTCCATGTAGCATGAGATCCTGGCATATGGGAGATCCATTTAAAGAGTTCTCACAGTCGGTACCACTAAGAAACACTCCCATGTCCCCATTCCTACATCGAAATCTGTATGGTAATTCCCAAGATTGCTTGATGAATTCCCTACCCATTGCTCCATATCTGCCCGCCTGTTGTTGTTCAAGGCAATACTAAAACTGGAAAGTTGTGACTGGTAGTGTTATGTGGCCATGGAATAACCATTCTGTGGATAGTGACTCTACCACAGTGAAAGATAATTTTTTCAATATGCAGCATTGTATATTTTGCTTCCCTTTGTGCCATCGTTATCTGCTTCTCAGTTAGATTGTGTGCAGAAAATAGGGACGTGCTATTGATAAATCGCCAAGGCACATAACCAGCCCGCAATGATTGCAGTGTCCACCTTCATAGCATATTAGAACGTAGTTGAAATTGTCCGTGCTGTAGTATGGACAAGTCCTGTTCTAGTATATCCATAGCAGAAGATACAATGTTGTCCAGTGAATAAATTCTGGATGTTAATGTAGTCATACCATTGTCATCTACTGCTAACGCCTTTTCTAAGTTAATTTTGTCTATTTCACGGACTGTCTCTGCAGCTTCTTGCTGAGAGATTTTCCAGATGTCATTATAGACAGCGTAATAGAAATGTTTCTGACCTGGCTTTCGGGGACCTAACAAAAAATCCCTTAGGTCCATCTCATCTGAGAGTAAGGATTAGTGCTGTTTCACCTGGGACAGTGTTGAGGTTTTTAGCTAATCGAGGCACAACATCCCAACACTGTATGATGTCACTACCCCCGGATGTTCTCTTTGTACATAGCGTTGGTCTGGATTATGGATACTAAACCCTTAGGTTGTACCCGTGAATCTTGATTGACATCCGTTTATGTCTGTAGACCAAACTAACCATCCCTTCCAATTGGGGCCTGAAGTATTGTACTGCATGATGACATCTATTGTATCGCCTCCATGTGATGTAAAATTGATGTATGAAGGTGTCGGAATCCAAGGTGTGTTCAAATCCTTGTTCTTGGCTAGTCCAAGACAGGAAGTCTGTTGCATAGTTTCATTCAGAAATACTACCGGTTGCAGAATGAGGCACGCTCTAAATAGCGCTTCAGTTCCCTGAACTTGCCATTCCTTAGAACCCCAGACTGATTTTGCATCTATAGTGTCCTTCCATAAGTTGAAACCTTGATCAAACTGTTGGGAAATAAAGGATGCAGAATATATCTGTTTGGTAT
Organism: Triturus cristatus; assembly: GCF_964204655.1. NCBI lineage: Eukaryota > Metazoa > Chordata > Amphibia > Caudata > Salamandridae > Triturus > Triturus cristatus. The sequence continues at coordinate 723,116,622 of NC_140588.1, forward strand.
TAGTCAGCGTATTTTTTTGTGCAGGTGTAGATGCAACCTTATAGTAATATGAGGTCGGGTCAGAAGTGTTAAACCCTGAAAAATACAAAAATTTCTGTGCAAATGTTTTCGAACTACCTTTTGGTGGTGTCTGGCAATGTTCTTATTGGTGGTATGTGAAAACATTTCTTGGGATACTAGATTTATGTAGAAAGTGCTGCCCATAATGATGATAACAGTACATTTTATTGAAATCAGATGCGTCCTCCAACATTTCATTGCTTGAAAGTGCAGCGGATTTTTCTAGATCAGACAACATATTATTTACACTTTCAAAATCCCAATCATTAGAAAATGTTCTTGAGGTAATTATATCATTTAGAGAAATTTTTAAGTAAATATGGTATTTTCAAAAGTTCAGTGGGGCCAAATACATCATAATCAACCTTGTCCCAAACTATACCTTCAGCAATTAGAACAGCTGTAATGTTCACGGAAAACAAGTCTCTTTGTTCACGATGGGATTGTGTATGAGGTTTCAGGACCAAGTTCACAGTTGATATTGCAGAGCATTCTGGGAGATATTTACCATTTATGAGTAAGCAAAAGTCCGTCACTAGGACAATCTGGGACAGAAAAAACTATATTCCAGATATGATCCAGAGCTGGAGCCAAGCTAAGTGAGTCTTTTTCAGAAAAGTGTAGAATTCACAAATTTTGTTCCTCACGGGAAACTGGAGTTGGCGTTGACTCAGGTTCACTGGGATCAAGAGAGAAGGTATCAAAACTGATGAAGTAGCCAGATGCAGTTTGATCTATTTTCGGTAGCTCGGCAGGTTTTGTGGAACCGGCAGGTGTCTCTTGTTGAAGCATATTGATTTAGACATCGGTGTTAGGCCGAATTGAAATTTGTCTTTCATTTGTGCTTTGAAGTTCTGTTTCAAGAGGAACAAGTTCAATGTCATTGTTGGAAATTCCATCATTTTGTATTGGTGACTCTTCGAATGTTATGAGTCTTTCTGTCTGAAGTTCCTGTATGGTAGTGAGAGGAGACCATCAGTTACCAAGGAGTCCACGAGGCCTACTATTTCGTATCGACCACATAGTGTGGTTTGATCAGATCAATGGAGACACATCCCTTTTCTTTTTTTCCGGCAAGAGGCGGAATAAGTAGTGTTCTTGTTCCTTCTACAGCCAGGACAGGTACAGGCTTTCTGTACGATGCCCCAAATTCTTTCTTGTCCTTGATCTTTTCTCTGACCAGATCCCTGACTTTTGGGATCCAGACAGGTCTTGCTGTGACTGATTTGACTTTCCCAGTGGCGGTGCGTTTTACTTGTACGTTGCTTACTAGTGCCTGGGATTCATTCTGACCCTGTAAAACAGCCAAACGTTTATTAATAACAAATGGTTTTTCATCCGCCACTGTGCCTTCATAATCGAGATCAGGGACCCCCATTCTTATCCCAAATAGGACCTCGTAAGGAGTGGCACCCCCTAGAGAACTTCTTGGCATGTTGTTGAGGGCTCGTTGTACCCCATATAAGTGATTGACCCACTTGGACCTAATGAGCTCTTGGTAGTTCCTTTTTCAACTCAGCTATCTGTTCCCTAAGCATTTCATGCTTAATTGGGCCTTTGAGTCTTTAAACCCATTTTGACACCAATAGCGAAGATATTCATTGTATGACTGGACACAGTAAAAGAATCGCACACAATCAGTGTGGGGAATTCTCGATCTGTGTTTATAAGTGTCAGTAATACGGCTTTTAGTTCTACCAGCTGAGCCGTGCAGTCTTCCAGAGACTGTGTCTTCGCATTGCTGGGATGGAACTTGCCATCCTGCATACGACCTTTTACAATTACATAAGCGGCGCTGTATTGTTGTTTACTTCCTGTGGTCAGCTGAGCAGATCCGTCAGTGTAAATGATTCATACTGATCTAGAGGCATTATTTCATTTGGTGGAGGATATTCCTGTTCATATTGCAGGAATGCTTGTGTCTTTAGACTAGGGTCATATCTGTATTCTACATCCGTTACAGTGGGAGGATTTGCCCATTGTATCCATCTTGGATGAAGGCTTTAGCATTAGGAATGCTTGCCTTTGAAGCAGCGTCCAAGGCTAGTACTGGAGTTATGACAATTATTAATTTCCCCTGAGCCAGTGCTCTTTCTCTTACTACAGTGGTCTGTACTGCTCTCAGGATTTCTTCTGTAGAAGCAAAGCGAATTTCAGCGTTTGTGTACAAGTGTGATTTGTATACTATGGGTACCGTTTCGCCTTCATTGAAGGGTAGGTAAGTGTACCCAGATTGACGCACTATACCACGGATCACCAGATTGCGAGCATTTACGCATGTCTGCAAGTGGTTTGAATCTACCTTGTCAGCTTGTAGGGAACAAAGGATATCTCTGTGTTCCTGTGTCCAATGACTAACTGAAAAATCAGGTCTGATTAAGTCATGGAAAGGTTTTACTTTTTCTGTGTCATCTAAAATGTATGTTCTGCCGAAATTTAAAAATCCCAATATGGATTGTAAGTTTTTCAGCGATTTTGGAGGTTGGAGCAGAGCACACCTTTCTAAAAAGTTAGCTGCCAGGCTTTTTCCTTCACTTGAAAACTCGTATCTCAAAAATAAGACATTGAGGTGGGCTATTTTCGATTTTTTAAAGTTGAATTTGTAGTCCTCAGAGGTGAATCCCAAAATTATGTTGCTCACCCTGGACAAGTGATCCTGTAAATCATCATCCATCAGATACATATCATCTACTTAGAATAATGCCTCTTCATCCAAATTTTTAAGTAACTCTGTTACCATCACAGAAAACAGCCCAGGGCTATTCTTCTACCCTTGGGGGGAATCGATAAAATTGACTGGGAACCAAGCGTGGAGAATGCTGTCAAATATCTGCTTTCAGGCTCTATATTTTGGCAGAAGAATCCATTTGAGATATCTAGTGTTGTTTTGTATTTTTTCCGCACAATGTTATTCATTAATGCTGTACTTTGTGCATTCTGTACTGCAGATGTTTTAGTGCATGTGTTCAGATGTCAGTAGGCTAAAATTAGATGGTATGAATTATCGGGTTTCATTACGAGAAACAAAGGATTATTTATTGAAGAGGTGCAAGTTTCTATTACACCCTGGTATTCAAGTTGTTCCCCCTGACCTGTTTTGTCACTTTTTGCTTTATTGGCTACTGTCTCTGTGGAGTTAGAGTAGTTTTTACTGGGATTACATGGTGTGGTGACACAGCATCCCACCCTACATGGTTGTGATATAATGCTGGAGCAAGGGCTACCACCCACACCTGCGCGTATGTGTGTTTTAAGTAAATTGGAACGAGACCGAAAAAGGCTGGTAAGATTACTGTTTCTCCCTTTGGGCAATCCATAACAATTTCAGGCGGCCAATCTTTTTCAGCTAAAAGGATGTCATAGCCAAAAGTCAGGTTCTCCCAAAAGAGACCTTTCATTTTTCTGGGTTTGTCCCCCTCCATTTGGAGTGTTATCTCATTTAACCGATGTGGGACACTTACCCTTGTATCAGGTGTTTCCACTGTGATGTGCTCATTCAAATCCGCTGTCACCAGAAATTTCATCAGGACCTGGCGAGGTATTGTTACTTCTGCTGCGCTGTCTAGCATCTTCAGTGCCCATTCCCCGTTCAGAAGTTGAGTCCTCATAATTCTGGGTATGTCTAACTTTAAGACCTGCTCTTTTCTTCTTTTTAAACTGAGGTTTTGATTTAGGCTTCTCTTCTTTCTTGGAAGTATAATCTAGTGTGTGTGGTGTGTCTCTGGACTTTGTATGCTCTTCTTGTCTGTGTTCTGACCGTCCTTCCCTCTCGGAGTTTTGTGGTGAACCCTGAAAGGAACGAGAGGAACGTGTATCAGTTTCCTGATACCTGTCAGTTTTTTTAATGCTATCTCTATTCCTAAGGTTGTACATCCTTTCGGAGGGCTCCTGTTGAGGAGACCCACTCCTGGATAGAGATCTATTCTTTTGTTTTTTATTGTTATTATCCCATTTCTTCTTGGAAAAATCAGGTGCTTGCTTGGAGTTATCCTTTTCAGGATCACCCATAATTTGAGGTTGTGTTGCTCTAGCCCCCAAACTATCTCTACCTAATTCAGCATCGGTGTCTCAATAATTTTACGTAATTAATGCTCCTGTTGTAAAGGAGTGAAATCCCTCAGGTGTTGGTCTATTGACACTGCTGCTTCCTCCCCTTTTATATTTGCTAATATAGCTGATACCTGGGCAAAATTGCCTAATAATTTCATCCCTAAGTTCAGAGCAGGTTCTGCTCCATACTCAGTTTGTATTTGTCTCAATATATCCAGTATTACTGCTAATGACGGGATGCCATGTGTTCTGGTATATGTGGCAGCGAAAACTGTACCCCAAGAGGGAGAATTCTCTATTTGGGGTGCTATCTCCATTGTCAAGCAGTTTGTTAGCATTCTGTGTTTTTCTTGAGGGCTTGTGTGTGGAAATACTGCCTCTAGCTGTGTTATTTTTTTAGCTATACAGAATGGCACTTGCTCACGTTTAGTGGGCATTTTACCCATAACTACATGTAGCGTTTGTGGTGTTATTTTAGTTGTAGATCCCTGAATTTGTCCTGTTTGTGTGACCCTTGTTGGCTGAAGTGTGAGTGTTCTCATCACGAACTGTGTCAGGTTTCTGTAAAGTTTTATTATTTCTTTATGAAGTGGACATAAGTCTGCCACTGGCATAGAGTCAATGTCTGGATGTGGTGTATATGCTGCTAAGACAGGCCAAGTGGCTCCATCTCTTCCAAGCGCACCTAGTCTTACTTAGTCTTTTGTGTTGGGGAGGGTGCCTTTAAACCAGTTTATGTGCTCCTGGTAGGTGAGCGGAACTTCAATGTCCTCATATGGACAGTATTCCTCTGGTGTTTCATCTTCAGTGTAAGAATGAAATGTATTTGATTGTGCATCTGCTTGTGGGAATTTAACCCATGACTAGAATACCTCTGTTCTATATGATTTGTGTGCCTCAATCACGAAAGTTACTGTCCAACCCCTAGCTGTGACTCCGTAGTGTCTTAGCTTTTGAGTAAGGCCAGTTCTAACATTCTCTGAAATGTTGATTTCATTTTCCTCTTCTTCCTTCCAGACTACAGCACGTTGTGCTAGCAGAGCGGCATCTTCGTCAGCTATTGTTGACAGAGGTTTCTCAAGAACGAGTTTCAAGGAAACTGAGACATGGTTTTATGCACAATAGGAACTGTTTGTCCTTCATGCTTGATAAACCTACAGCCAATACATGGGATATGCCTGCTGTGGCGGATGGTTCCTTTCCCACTTCAGGCGTCTCTGAAAAATGTGAGTAGGGTTCTCTGAGAATAGCACGACTGAACTACTCAGATTTGACTGTTACATAAGTACCAAACCAATGTTGGCGGTGCCATGTCATGTAGTTCCTGTAAATATATATAGGACCTGTGTATTTAGACAACATACACTGTAGGATTGGTGTCGGACTGGTCTAGACACCCCCGCAGAGTATATTAGCCTGTATACCAGCTAGCTCACAGTGCCACTAGAAACCCCTCCAACCAAGGAGAGAATAGTTCTTGGCAACTATCGAACATGACAACTCTGTCCCATCAGGGATCGTGGAAACAGTGCTGTACTTTTTGCTCAGTCACTCGTACTCACTTTGTCTCAGAGAATTACACAGAATAAACGGTGGGGCCTTTTTCCAATAAGCATTTATTGAACCAGCGTAATTCTAGTGTAAAATAGGTGTGCTGAAACAACCACTAGACAGTAACAGATATAAATGATTATAAGCACTAACAGAGTAAAAGGATGGTACATTTCTACCGTGATGCTAAAACAATGAATACAGGCAAGTATATAAAATACATGACAGTAGAATGTGTTCTCCTACGATGCGACCCTAAACTAGATGTACCTAAGTGTACCTAGCATGTATGTAGGTGTAAAAGCCAAGAATCCCTCTAGGATAAAATCATCCCCATTACCTGAAGTGAGAGACTGTGGGACCCCATCTTGGTCTTGAGATGGACACCCAGCAAGGGACGTCAGAGCACTGTGAGCTGGAGTGTTTGTGTGCAGGAACCTCAGCGCCTCACGTCAGTGTGTCAGCATGAAGCCCTTTTTCTCCTCTGACTACCTCAGCAAGATATGGTGTGTATTAGGCCTGGGCAGGAAAATTCCGTTCCGCTCTTGGAATTTGCAGAATTTGAGTAATTTCGCGTTCCGCAGAGAATGCGGAATTGGCCAAAATTATGCGTTCCGCGGCTTCGCTGAACTTTTTGCTTGTTTGCGTTCTCAAAATGCGTGTTCATGAGATATTTCCCCCCGAGCACGCAAACAGCATTTGCGAACAGGAAAAAAGCATCGCGAACAAGCAATTCCGCGTGTTTGCGGAATTTCTGCGCTCTCACCGAGATTTTTAACCATTTCACGGAGCTTTGCGTAGTGCGACTACCCAAATTCCGCCCACCCCCAGTGTGTATATACCTTGCTGTATCATGTCAGACTAGGATGATGGAAGGAATGACCCTTGTACATAGTTATTTTGCAGGAGATGGTGTCCTGCTGAGATTTCAAGAATCCTCATACATAATGAAGGAGGCTAGCTTTCAGAGAAAACCCCATTTAGGTATTACCGTAACTAGGTGAAAGGTCAATACTAAAACTGTTATGGAGTGTAATGGTAGGGACGAATATAGATGAAAGGTTAGGTGACTACCTGAGCCTATATTGGGGTACCTATATCAATCAATCAATCATGCATTTGTAAAGTGCACTACTCACCCGTGAGGGTCTCAAGGCACGGGGTGGGGGCTGCTGCTACTGCTCAAACAGCCAGGTCTTGAGAAGTCTCCTGAAGGTCAGCGGCTCCTGGGTCTGCCGCAGGTGGATGGGGAAGGTGTTCCATGTCTTGGGAGTGGGGTGGGAGAAAGATCTGCCACCGGCGGTCGCTCTTCGGATGCGGGGGATGGTGGCAAGGGCGAGGTCAGTGGAGTGAAGCTGGCCGTTCAGGGTGTAGAAGGTGAGTCGTTAGTTAAGGTATGCTGGTCCGATGTTGTGGAGTGCTTTCTGAGCGTGGGTGAGGAGCTTGAAGGTGAGCCTTTTGTTGATGGGGAGCCAGTGCAGGTCTCTCAGGTGGGGTGTGATGTGGCTGTGGCAGGGGATGTCAAGGATGAGGCGTGCAAAAGTGTTCTGTATGTGTTGTAGTCATAACTGGAGTTTGGCCGGGGTTCCGCATAGAGGGCATCGCCGCAGTCCAGTCTGCTGCTGACAAGGACCTGGGTGACCGTCCTTCTTCTTACTGGTCCTATTTTTTTCTCACCTCTGTTGTCGACATGAACCCTATCGTCCCACGTAGCTAATCAATCCTGTCATCAATGGAAACAAAGGTAAGCTTCTGTTTTACTTGTTTCCGTTTGGATTGTCTGTTTGCATTGACTCGGGACTTGTGCATTTTGAAATCTTGCCCATAACCAATATTTAACTAATGTGTAATGCATATGTTTGTAATGTTGCAGTTTAGGAAATTTAGAGAAACACACCTGTATAATGTTTATGTATTTGCAAAGTTTGTGCAAGCTGCCTTCATGATGATGGATACGTAACCAAAAATTGCCATCAATTAAAGAAAAACAAAAGGAGGTTAAGTAATTTTCCTATACTACAAAATCATAAACATGTGCATAACACATTATTGGGATAATTTAAATGTAATATAATTTAGAAATTGCACTAGACAAGGTGTAACATATTGTTTAAATAACTATAAAATCAATGTTAGATCTAAACTTGAATCATAAAAATATTTATTACAGTAACATTTCCCCTTGTCCCCATTTCCCCTTGTCTAGTGCATTATCTGTCCTAATTTTACTTTTAAGGTGTAATGCATATGTGTTTATTTTAATCACTTGCCAAATTAAGATAAACACACCTGTATTAATACTTTGAGAAGAAAACATTTCTTTGGTATAGGGGGTTGATTACGACTGATTGCAACTTTGGTGGTCCAACAGCAGTGGTGCCAACGCGCCATCCACAGTAGAACTCCCAAAGCCGCAGTGCACACACACCAGATTAGGAGTTAAATTCTGGCAGGCGGTGCTGGTGCAGTCCGCCAGCGGCAGTCAGTGGGGCTCATTGGAGAGCCTAATATGCCGACCGACGGTGTCACACCATGGACTTTATCATGTGGCGTACATGCCACACTGTGGAAGAACTGGGGGTGCAAATCCAGGGGGTGCTACATGTGCCCCCCCGCATACAGCCCCAGTCCCAGAGGCAGAAGGGGACCCAAATAGGGCCCCCTTATTTGCCCCACCACCAGCCTTAAAATGGCGGGCTTACCAACATGGAAAGGGTGATGGTTTAGCAACTCAGAATATGCTTGGCGGTGCAGCTGCAGCACCACCAGCATATTCCTGCCTCAGACCACCACGCCGCAGGATCCTGGATCCAGGAAACGGTCCTGTGGTGGTCATACCACCACACTCAGAATGTGGCACATGGTGCCGCAGTGTGGCGGTGGTCAGACTGCCACTGCGAATACTGCGTTCCTATGGACCGCAGTACTCATAATCATGCCCTAAGTGTCCATTATCATGATGAATGCTTGCACCAAAATTACTATGTCTATTACAAGTTTTTTATCACTAATGCTTGCACTATACAAAAATTGTAACCTAAAAAAACCTTTGTCTTTACTGTCATAAATGTAAGTACTAATATGTATCACACATTTTCATTATTAACATTGTTAATAATCAACGACTTGTAAAAGAATATAAATGTCAGGACAAACTTTATAAAAATAAAATATTTTTATTCATAAATGAGATACACAGTGGGTACAAACACTATACACAGAAACAGCCTGTGTCATTGTTGCCCAGAACTTGCATCCTAAACAGACTGCCAAAGGGTAATCTCCTCAGGAAGGGGCATCTAGTGGGCACAGAGCAGGCACCTCAAGGATCTTCCTTAGGAGGAGTGAGTTTGAGAGAGGCTGGTTTCAGAGGGGTGTTAAAGGTGGGTTTGGGTGTAGTGGGAGGGGTGAATTTGGAAGAGGTGATAGGGGTTGGCTTGCGAGGGGTGGGTTTGAGTTTGGAAGGGGTGGTAGGGTCGTGTTTGGGTTTGGAAACGGTGGTCTTGGGAGGGGCAGGTGGGTTTGGGTTTGGAAAGGGTCAAGGTCATAGCAGAAAGAAAAGCAGAAATTGGATAAAGGGTAGAACGGTTGGGAGAGGACTAGGTTTTAGAGGTAGAGGGATCTGGAATGTGTTGTGTGGGTGTGTCTTTCTGTTGTACAATTGTATGTTGGTCTGGTGTATGTTTTTTACATTTGGGTGTATGTTTTTGGCAGGAGTTGGGTATACAGGTGAGTGTGTGCATTTGGTTTTGGTTGATATTGTTTTGGGTGTAGGTGTGGTTTTGTGTGAATGTACTTGTTTATATGAGTAAGCTGTTGAGGTGGTTAGAATGGTTGTGGTGCTTGTGGGTGCGGGTGTGATTGTGGGTATGCTGGTGCTTGTAGGTGTGCTGGTGGGTGTGCTGGTGGTTGTGGTGCTGTGGGTATGTTTGTGCATGTGAGTCTGCTGGTGTTTGTGATGGTGCTGGTAGTTGTGGGAGTGCTGGTGGTTATGGTGGGATGGGTGTGATGTGGTTGTGGGGGTGGTGGGTGTGGTGGTTATTGGCATGGTGGAGGATGTGGATCTTGTGTTTGTGGTGGTGGTTGTGGTTGATGTGGGAGTAGTGTCAATAGTGTCTGTATGTTGTTGGTATATTTGCTTGTGTGTTTTTGCATGTTTGTATTTATGTGTGTATGTGTGTGAGTGTGCTATTTATGTGTGTTGGATAGGGTGCCAACAAATAGGTGAGTGTGCTTGGGATAGGGGTGAGGCTTCAAAATTGATATGAGGAAGGGACTTGAGTTGGGGCACAAGGTTCGGCTGGTTGGAAGGCTGTGGCTAGTGAGGAGGTTAACCCTGTATATTATCTCTGGAGGCCAGGCATAGCACTATGAATGCCTTCCAGGTATGTTGCCATTTGTTGCATTTGGCAATTAAGGCCCTGGATGGCATTCAGAAGTGTAGCCTGGCTTATAGAGATGCTGCATAGGAGGTCAATAGCCTCCTCACTCAGCGCAGCCATGGGGTGAGGTGCCTGTGGCGAAGGAGACCCCAGCCCTCTTAGCGAGTGTGTTTGGCCAATGGGGGGAGAAGGAGGATCGAGATGGCTCTCTGGGTGATGGACAAGGATGCAGGATGCACAGTTCCTATAGGGTATGCCACCACTAGGGACTGCTGGCTTGTGGAGGCCTCTGAAGATGATAACGATGAGCTGGTGGCCTCCGTTGCAGTCTGCTCACCCTCCGTGCCACTGTGTCCATCGGTGTCTGTGGTCTTAGCACCCGAAACACAGTGGCCAGCTAATTCCCTGCCATTGCCTGCTCCTGAAGATGCTGAAATAAATAGAACAGAATATGAAGTTGTTTGTCAAAATATTTTTCACATTTATCAGATTTCACCTGCTTCTAATTTTTCAAACTTTGGTTCATTTTTATCATTATCTCCTGCATGCAGAGAACATCTTCAATTTGTCCACAGTTTTTAATGTCCCTATATAGCTCCATATAGCTCCTACATTATTTATGATCTTTTTCCTCCACCTTTTAAAATTCTCTCCAGGAACATGGTTTACACCTCTGAATGGCTCTGAATGGTTCTGAATGGTTCATACTTGTTGTTGTATTGAATTGTGAACTTATGTCACAAAAAATCTTACAACTCTACCTTTGTAGTTGAGGCACAAATTGGTACAACGTCCCAGTTACTATTTCATACACTGATAGAGATATAATTTACAAATTTAAAAATGGAAAGCAAATCACAAAATGCAACAGATTAAACCTTGATGCTTTTCTACAAGTTCCTAATGAGTCTTGAGTTGAGCCTGATTTGGAGTTTTCGAGGTGGGATATTCCAACATATATGTGACAGAACATTCCATCCGTCAAAGTCCCTTTAAGTATCCTACTTTTGTACATTGATCTATGACCTTGACATAACAATGCAGATTGTTCTTTTTTTGATAATTTGGTGTAAATTTCTTCCGTAGTTGTTGAGAAATGTAAGGACATTCAAATTAGGATATCGGCAATTGCAGCTAATTTGCAACAGTAACATCTTGTGCAGAGAACTGCAGAGCTCTGATTGGCTGCCAGCACTTCAACCAGGAAGTGTTGATAACCATCTTGGTACTCAATTCCCCCCCCTAAAATAAGTAGGAAAAAAGAAAAGGAGGCAGGGTAGGAATACCCTGACCACCAAGCCTTGGTCTTGGGGTCCCAGAGGGTTACTGGCAGAGCAAAACATCTTTTATTTATTTTCTGCAAATTTGCAGTTTGCCAATTTGCAGTACATTTTTTTTTAAAGAAAACAAGCTTAGGGTCCCTCAATTGTTTTCTAAAGAGCATCCAAATGTGCCAGGTCCTGGAGAAATGTCATGAAAAAGGAGGGGGTCCATGCAGACCCCCCTCCTGGGATTCTAGTAGCCCCGGGGACCACCACCTCCTCAGGACAATTAAAACAATTGATGGGGGACTGCCTGGACCCGTCGCACCCTAGAGACATCACTTCCCCGGGGCTTCTTTTTTTTAAAGAAAGAGGGGGGCCATCTTGGAGCAATACATGGCCCTGGGGACCGCCAACCCCCCCCAGGGTCGGCTCCTGATATGTCCTGGAATGCCCTCCCCCAGGACATAGCTGTTTGCTTTCCCTTGGTGGTTCTTTTCTCCCCGCTGGAAGTGGAGGTTTCATCTCTTGGGCAGGGAAAGAAATGAAAGATTGCTCTCACATGCAGGGAGCTGCATTTCCTCCAGCTCCCTTCATGCAAGAGCAATGCTGGGTCCTGCATGAGGCAGGGAGCTGGCTGGGACGGTAACTAGTCATAATATCGAAGAAAATAATATCGACTGGACAGAATATCAAGTTTTTTATAACAAATGGAAAGAATATCGAATTGCAAAAATATATTGGTGCAGAATATCGAAATGCAGGTAAGAAATATCGATTTCCACATTATCGAAGTTAGTAATATTGTTTTTTTTAGTGTTTTAAGTGTTAAAAGTATGTAATATTATTGTAATATATACTTGAATTTTGTAAAAGTAATGAATCTTATGTTAATTAATTTTAGTGTAATTTAATTCCGTAGCAGGAGCTACAGGATCGCCAGACCTTCGCTGACTACCCCCTACCTCTGAATTCGCTCTAGGTCTTCAGTCCCAGACTCCCTGACCCAGACGCGCCTCGTCGCAATCGGTCACTGTTGTATAACTAATTGCAACCTGGTCCTGATGATGGCCTAACATTGATATAGGCTGAAACGCCGTCGACTTTTACAGCAAAATTTACAGCGCCCGTCTTTCAAGAATACCCATTTAAATCACTTTGTATTTACTTGCATCTATTGTATGGGTATTATTATGCACACATCTTGTATATAATTTGTTTTGTTTTTGTGCTCCCCCTTGTTGCTGTACATACTTCCTCACATGTCACTTGCGCCGTTCACTATTTCACAAGCACTTGTGCACAGTATTACACAGGTTATATGCCATTGAGTGTAACGCAGTGCTTTTCATATTTCTTAAATATAAGAAGGAATATATACAACAAATTACCGTTGTCTTTGCAAATTATTATCTCTCTGTTTCCCCTTGCCCCTGATAAATTGTCTTTTGAATAACACCTTTACAGACATTGTTCTATCTTACATAAAAATACACACCAGCATTGTTCTATGTAATAAATAAAGAATAACAAACTTCACTTCATTCACTACACTTCACTCTGAAACTAAAAGGGACTTTCTAGCTTGTGCTTTTTATTTAAAAAAAATAATAAGTTGGTCAGAATTACATATTAATCTTAAACATGTACCTGTACCTCTGGTGAGCCAAACAGCTGGATGCACAGGAACAACACCTCCATAGCCAGTAAATCCAGCTCCTCTGACAAGCAGGCTGAGGCCCTGTCACCTGCTTCTAGGCTTTGTTGCTCCCAGAGGTCAGAAACAGCAGAAAAAGTTGAGCAGTTGTTGTTGGCTGCAGTATTAGGAGGCAAGTGAGTTTTTCTGCAACACAGTGTACATGTAAGTGATCGTAAATGATAACAGGCACATCTATTGGCTATTGTACAATAATTTCACACATGCTAGCCTATAGCTGGGCCTGTCGTGGAGTTTCACACCCACTATCTGATCAACTTCTGCCACATACGTGTAATTCCAAATGTCCTAATGATGAGGTCAGATGTCTGCCATTTTAGATATGGAATAGTGTGTACGTCAATGTTAAGTGCGTCACCACCATACAAAATGGTGTCTAGTTTGTTTACTTATACAAAATGCTAATGTTGCAGATTTTTTTAAACAAAAACTATATAATGTGCGTTATTATAGTTACGTGGTATTCTTTATACTTTCAATGACGGAAGTTTTGATGGCAATTTTTTTTTAAAAGTGTAAATAATACATTTATTATGTATTAATTTCACACTTAAAACAATAACACATGTAAAAAAATGTATTTTACATAAAAAAATAAATTGTTTCTGTTTGATTATACAATAATATAAATGTATTTATTTAGCGAACCACATGAAATGTCTGTTTAAATTTAAAACAATATTTGTAAACATTTACAACATTTCATTTTGTTTAAATGCACACATATGAACCCAGGGAGAGTGAGGAGACGGCGGCCTCAAGTGTTCAGACCTTTGACAGCCCTTACCGCCATGGAAAAAAATGGATATTATAAAAAAATTCAGATTGAATAGCTAAACATTACTTGGTTTATGTCATCGCCTGGAGCTAGATCTTCTGCCTCACAATAGGAATTCAGTAGCAATAACACCAATAGTGAAAATCAGGGCAGTACTACATTTGTGGCTACAGTATAATTCTAATACACTGTGGCAGTATATGGTAGAATGTCACAACCAACTTTCAGTGATGTGCTACAAGAAGTTCTTTCTTCAATGATGGGGCACATCTACAGTTTAATCCTCATTCCAATGTGTAGGGAGATTTATATGGTTTGGGTTGCCTACCACATGTAGTTGGAGCAATTGATGACACACGTATTGCCTTAGTGCCACCACATACCAGACAACAAGTCTGCCGCAATCAGAAAAACTTTGTTTCAATCAATGTGCAAGTTGCCTGCTTACCAGATTTGCATAATCCAAATGTTTGGCACGTTTTCCAGGATCAACCCATGATTCCTTTGTACAACGGATCAGCAGCATACCCCTGCAAATATCAAAACTTGGACCTGGTTGGGCCTGGCTTGTTGGTAAGTACAATCTGTCAATATATTGTTTAGTTAATCTTTTTTGGCTAATTGTATTTTTTTTCATACAGGAGACCCAACTTATCCTAACCATCCATGGTTGTTACCAGCTCTGGGGAATCAAACAATGACAGGGTAAGTCTGCTTCAATGAAGCCCATAGAAGAACACGGAGTCCAGTGGCCTAAAGGTCAGATTTTGATGTCTGGATAAGACTGGTGGAGTCCTCCTCTCCTCACCCGATAAGGTGTGCCAAATAATGATGGCCTGCTGCATGTTGCACAACATAGCCTTGTGATGGAACATCTCATACATTGCAGAGGATGAAGACCACGAAGAGCCACTGAGTGAGGATGTTGAAATGCCAAATGAAGAGGATAGTGATGAAGAAGGAGGAACTGACTTACGTCTTTGACAATAAATGTTCAACAAACTTTTTATCCAATGAGGGTGAAAATCAGTACTGGACATTTTTTAGAAAGGGCAAGTTAAGGAAAAACTGGGCAAAGATCTATGTTCATCAGCGTTTTGACACCTTGACTACTATGTTTATTTCCATTGTTTATCTTTGACTGCTCTTTGAAAATGTGTCCTCAAAATGGTTAATTTGTTATGTGCACTTTTTCAACTTATTTCATTTTTTTATTATTCTGTTTTTGGTTCCTTCACCATGTCATCTTCATGTTGACAGTTCAGCAATGTGACATTTGCAGTTCTATCCTGCTGTTGCAAAGTACAAAGTGAACATGGGTTGATTCTGTGAAAGAGACACACACTTTGGATGTAAATATCTGGTACGATGACAACTTGCACAATGATTGAATCGAAGTTTGTTATGGTTGCATTGGACTTGTTTCCAGTTGAGTGTTGCCACCAAAGCATACCAATCTTCCTCACATAGGTTAAATGCATAATTTGTGTTAACTTTATCTAGCTTGATGTGTCTCATCATTGAAAGAAAAACTTCTTGTGGCACATCAATTAAAGTTGGTTGTGACATCCCAGCAGATACTTCAACAGTGTATTGGAATGATCATGCAGCCACAATAGGTAGTACTTCCATTCTTTTCACTAATGATGTTATTGATGTGTTTTTCCTATTATGAGGTTGAAGATCTGGCTCTAGCTGATGACATATATCAATCAGAGTTTGCCTATTTGATCTTATTTGTTTTAATTATATTATGTTCTTACACTGTGGCAAGGTCTGGAACTGTCTATTTTTATCTATTTTTTAAAGAAGTAAAAACTATACCTACATGGAATTTATTTATGAATAAAAAATGTATGATGGCAGTTTAAAAAGTTTTCAAATAGAGGAAAAAATAATACAACACCAGTCTTTGACTTGGTTATTTTTGATTTTATTCAACCTGACCTGAGCCACAGGGTGGGATGTGGATACCACAAGCAGCGGGAATTTGAATAGCAGAAGCCTGAGGCATTAGGGTGACGGGCCCCCCTAAGCGCCAAATAGAGGGGACTAAGCACCAGGGAGCACTTGCTACGGTCTGGGCCTATGATCCGCACTGCTCTCCTACACGACCAAACTGCCCTGGGGTAAGCATGTCTCACAACAAACTTCTGCCGCAATAGGTTGATGTATGGGCCAATCAATCAACAATCCACTCACGCCCACGTTGGGCTTCTGATGGTCCCTCGCTGGGCGCTTTGGTCCTCCCCCCTCTCATAGCTGTTGACTGAATGCGGTGGTGGGGGCTTGCGCTTGCTGTTTGCCCGTACTGCCCCTGCACATCCTGATACTTTTTTAATTGCCGTTCAGATGTTGTGCCTCCACGCACCATTATTTGTCCCTACAATCACCGCACTGCGATGGCTGGCTTTCCTCTGCCTTGTAAGCTTTAAAATGGTGAGGCCCTGATTGCTTTGATTGCCATGCCCTGTTGCTACCACCGGCATCTTGTTCTCCGCTCTGTCCTCCTCAAAATGGCAACCACTCGACTGCTCCAAAATGTCTCCATCGACCCACTTCTTGGACGCCTGCGATTATCACGCTGCGATGGACAATGCTCCTCAGCCTTGTAAGCATTAATATGACACACCAATTTTCTAATAATTGGCCACCATGAGTGGGCCCCTTTCCAAAGCACTCCTTCTCCCCTTGTTGAGGAGGGATCCAGCATGTATGTCCTGGAGTCTCAGAGAGCCCTCTGAGAGAGTCCACAGCGACAAGTGAGTCTCTCACAGCGGAAGCCTGGGTTTTTATCCCATTACCACTGGGAGCACAGCACCGTACACCGTGACCGGCACGCTCGATGGAACTTTTTGGACTATGCCCCCCTAGGCGGAAACTATAACCGATCTGTATGTACTGCGGTGCCCGAGCAACCTCTGGCCGATGACCGGTAGAGTTGTCCCATGCAGCTATTGAGGAGTTTGGCTCTGGTTCACCCCTCGGCTGTCACCTACCCAGCCAGATGTCGGACACTGTTTTTCCTCGTCTCCCCGATGTGCCTCCTATACCCTCCCCCTCCTCCTCC
Source organism: Triturus cristatus (assembly GCF_964204655.1). NCBI lineage: Eukaryota > Metazoa > Chordata > Amphibia > Caudata > Salamandridae > Triturus > Triturus cristatus. The sequence goes on from NC_140588.1 coordinate 723,133,492, forward strand.
CTCCATTATTCTCCTCTACCTCCCCTATTCCTTCCCTCTCTCCCCTATTCTTCTCTCCCCTTGCCAATTTTTTTTTCTCCTCGTGATTATGATATGCCTTTGTACTCATGTAATTCCTGTAACTATGCTCCAGTATCTGATGTAACTTTGTAACCATGTTATGAAACAATGTTTCTCCTCATGTAAAGCACTCTGAAACCTCCGCGTCTAGCCAGCACTATATACAACTCAATAAATAAATAATTCTACAAAAACAAATAAACTAAAACCGGATGAAAATAAAAAAGCAAACACAAATTTGCATTATCTATCGTGGTGAATAAAATTATTGTTGAAAAGCCAAAATAGTTTGAAGGCCAATGTCCAAGATACAACTGGCATCATAAAGGTAAACGTGTCCAGAAAGTAGTCCACAGAGTGAATGGTAGTCACACACTGGAGGAAGTTAAGTTCTGGGTCCATTGCCAGTGGTGGTGGTGGTCTTGCCATCTTCTCTTGCTGGTCTGCATGAATGTGTACATCTGCAGGGGCTGGTGGATCCACAGTTGCAGGGTCTGAAGAGGGTGCAGGTGTTTCCTCTTGTGGCAGGGCCTCCCTTTCTGTGGCTGACGCAGATGTAGTTGGGGCAGATGTAGTAGGACCACAGAAAGGAGAAGATGTTGTTGGAAAAGCCATGCGCATATAGATGAAAATATCATGCAGCACCCCAGTCAGGGAGCCAAACTTAGAGTTCAGATTCTCCATCTGTATATTGTGCACCCTTTGTAACTTGTTTATCTCCCGGGTCTCTGCCCAACATGTCTTGGGATTGGTGGAGGGATCCCAAGACTTGGTCAATGGTGGCCTGGGTAACAGTGAACCCAGTGGCCTCACTTTGCAGGCCCACAGATTCCCTCACACAACCCCTACCCCTCTACCCTGTGCCCTTGACCCAGTCTGGGTCATTCCACTGGTTCCTGCCTGAATTGGAGATAGTGGTGTCGGTGTTTTGACAGCAGACAGGACTGGGGACACAAGATTGGGTTATAATGGTTTGGACACAGGAAAAGGAGGTAGCCATAGGCTAAGGTGTGGTAACAGCTGGGGTGGGAGATGTAGGTGTGGGCCAAGTGAGACTCACTGGAGCTGACTGTCCAGGCAGACCAGATGGACCAGGCTGCTCTTGGTCAAGCAGAGTTGCAGGACTGTGGTCATCACAGAAGGCTTGATCATGGTCTGGAGTGAAGCTATCCTCAGTGGTAGATTGCTGTCAACGTAATCTAGCTGTTGGACCTATTATGAAATAATGGCAAATAACATTTTTTGTAATCTGGATTATACATCAAAATAGTTTGAAGCTACAAAATGAAGCAACCTATGAAGCAACCTAAAAGTAAAAAGCTAAAGATTAGGATGATTATACCTTTCAATGGTATGATGATAGGTTACACGAACAGTTTAAATGACACACAAAACTGCTTCAAAACAAAAAGTGAAAAGAAGTCATGAAATGCAAAAATATGATTAAAAACTATACATGAAATATACCAAACATTTCACACAACGCAGTAGAGAGATAAAAGGTGAATAAACCATTCCAAGGCCTAGCAGCTATTATTCTGACATTTACAACATGACATATAGCATTAGTCATCCTATAAACATTGCAGAGTACATTTTCACAGAAATAACTACTTATATTCAACGTACCAAATTACATTCCTTAAAGTTTTTCGTAAAATACACTTTTATTTGTGAAAAAAATTACATCAATTTCATCAAATAACAGGGACTGGACAACATACAACATTCAACTCAAAAACATTTAAAAACATAGCATGAAATAGAGATTGATAAATACCTGACACTTTGACATATGTGAAAATGTGTTAGGACAGAGAGCATCTATTAGATAACATTGCAATAATATTTTTGCAAAACAAAAATAAGGCATCATGGTAGTTGTAGCCATTTCAATTAAACATTACCAACAATACTAGTAAGGCTGCCATGTTATCATCCCAAAATCGCCCCCCACCCTCCACTGTTGATGATCAAGCAAGGCAGTGTACTGCAGCCCCTAGCAGGGCAAATTCAGCGTCTGTCCCTCCACATTACAGTGACCCCCAGCAAGAGCAGGGTAGGATCCATTAAAATTGCTGAAACCCTTAATCCACCACTGTGTATTAATTTACCACCAGCCTCAACCCCCTACATTGTTATCTTGACAGGCATCCCCGAGCTTGGGAGGGGGCAAAAGGAATCACACCAGGAACTAAAGAATAAATGCATGTTCTGCTTAGCCAACAACAAGCAATTCCGATATGAGGATGCTGGAGAAATCTTAACGACCCGTCGAGTAGGTTGAGTAGGTTGGGGACCCAAGGTTTTACAGGGAGACTGTGCAGTTATTACTTTTAGAAATCCATCAGTCACCCGAGCAATTCTAACCAGGGACGACTGGAGTCAGGAGGGGACTATAAGAGCTGTCCCGCTGGGTTATTTTTATCCCCCACGGGGCCCATAACATTGTAGAGATGAATGGGAAGGGAGGTCAATTAATCAAAATTACCAAATAGATACCTTGGGATTCCAACTACGGAGGCAACCACTCTTCACCATCCCTACAACTAATAGGTTCAGGGTCCTGGAGGGAGTGGATTGACTTGCACCCAAGAGGTGCAGGGTGGAGGAAAACACACACCAAGCAGAGGTGGTCACAGACCAGTGCATGATAGCAGAAGAGGGTGAGCCCAGTGGGAGCAAGAGAGGGACAGCTAGAGGTAACAAGTTAGAAACCGAAGGGACTAAAATCCCATGTCTCCAACTGTGAGTCTCCCCAGAAGTTAGGTTTGTGCACAGGAGGGATTATGCCCCACCCCGTCCACAGAATGCATGTCAAATAATAACTGGCCAGGTCTATTGGGGCTGCGAGTTATTTCTTGGAACGTGGCCGGCCATGCCCCCAAGATGGATAGTTCTGACTGGGGGAGCTTTATTGAACAACACAAAATTAGCATGTTCCAGGAAACATGGGTAAGGGGGGATCTTTCCAAACTAGGCTATGCTACATATACCATACTAGCGACATCAGGAGGAAAAGGGAGGCCGTTAGGGGGGTTGTGCACTTGGGTGGGGACACACCTGGGTTGTACATCCACCCAGCTAGAAACAGCCTCAAATGACATATTGTGTGTCCTCCTTAAATTCCCCCTAAGGCTACTGTTGCTTTAATAAATGTCAATTCTAGACCAGTTAGCCGTACTCAAGAATCGAAGACCCTTGACGAGCTAACGACATTCCTTGCTACCATCCCTGACAACTACTTGTTAATTGTAGGGGGGATTTCAATTGCCAGTATGAGCCCCTAGATGGTATGAATAGGGATACCCTGTGTGATGAAGATCTACATTGGGCTGTACCAGACACAACTTGTCCGTTAGTAAGAGCATGGACTCCCCTGGTACTACAGATTAATTCTTTGGTATTAAAACATTCATTGAGGGCATGCAATGGCAGAACCAGGTCTGACATCCCTGGTAAGCAGACTTTAAACAGAATCGTCCAAGGCTCCTTAATCGATTATATTCTGGTTAGTATAGCTTCATGGCACAGGGTCGTTGATTTTAAGATTGTGCCGCGCCACGATAGTGACCACAACGCACTAGTCTTAGAACTACTCATACCAACCTCTGAGAGTACCGACAATTTGGCTACACCTGCTGATGGCAGATTGACTATCACTATTTGTAGGAAGAGAGTTCGATGGGCGGAATTGAGTAAATCTCAGGAAAAGTTAGGCGCCCTGTATCAAACAGTTATCCCGTTCCTCATGGACTCTATTCAATCTGTCTCGACCGCCAATACACAATTCGAGTTACTGAAGGTTGTTTTAAATCATACTAAGCTAACAGCCACTATGGCCGACTTTTTCTTCCCAGTAAATAAAGTTAATAAGAATAGAATACCTCGCCATCCATGGTTTAATGGAAAATGCCAAAAGGCCAAAACAGCTCTGGTCTCTGCCATTAAGGCAAAAAATAGATCATTGATTAAAATCTGCAGAGCGGCCTGAGCAGAGCACTGTGGAGGCAAAAAAAGAGTGGGAAAGTGAAAAGTGGGAAACCCTTAGAAGTTCCCTGTGATCCCGGGATTTTTTGGAACATGGTGAATACGGGTTGCCCTGAAGGAAAACCAGCAATAGAGCCAAACCTAGAGGCAAATTTATGGAGGGATCACTTTGAGTCCCTCTACTCGAGAGCAAAGCCAGAGTCCAGTGTAACAAACAATATAGGTCACTCTCCACAGCCAGACTGCTCTAATGTAATTAAGAATACCCTTAGAGTGGTTGATGATAACCCGATGATTACCCTCACAGAGGTAACTGGTGCTCTAAGCCAAATTGCGCCTGGAAAGGCACCAGGATTAGGCAAAATCCATAGGGATTTGTTCCGAAGCGAACCAACTATTTGGAATCCTTATTTCTGGATTTTATTTAATGCGGTCATGCAAGGTATGACAATTCCCACTCGCTGGGCCGGGGCTGAAATTAATAATCCCCGATGTTGCCTACAAACTATAGGCCCATAAGCCTTATTGACATAAGCCAAAAAGATCTTTGCACGGAAATTGCTCCACCGTCTGCAGAGCTGGATGGAGAAACATAAAGTTCTTAGTCCGTTCCAAGCAGGGTTTAGAGAACAAATGTCCACTTTAGACCAGAACTTTAGGCTACAATTATTACATTGGAAGACCGAGTGTTCAATCGGGCTTTCTCTGGGGCCGCTCCAAGAATATGGAACTCTCTCCCGCCCGCCATCAGAAGAATCCCTTCTCTGGCACGTTTCAAAAAGGAGGCCAAAACTTTCCTTATGGGTAAATTCCTCTCCTAAATGTTGCCTCCTACCAACACAGAGACCCTGACCAACTACCGACTAGCGCCGCCCATCTGAGTATCGAGCTACCTCACAAAGAATCCTGGGTCCTTATCTTGAGTAATCACAAATGTAATCTGTACGTACATGTCCTCTATCCCTTATGTATCCTGCACTCCCGCCCCCTCTTTATCTTTTGCACTTTGTGATTCCATGCCTATTGTACACTTTTTTGATCCATGTAAAGCGTTCCGATACCCTAACGGGTCAAGTTTGCGCTATATAAAACACAAAAATAAAATAAATAAAATAATATAGAGGGTGGCAGCCTCTACCTAATTTTTGTAGACCTAAAATTTGCATTTGGCCTGGTCCTAAGAGAAAAGTTGTGGGCAGTCCTGCTAGAGATGGGGGTCCCACCACACTTGTGCCAAGCAATAAAACAACTGCATGAAGGGAACTTCGAACAAATAAGATTTGGCAAACATGGGGAACTCACTACACCCATCCTTGTAGATAGAGGAGTATGCCAGGGCTGCGTTCTCGCCCTGACCCTTTTTAGTCTTTTTATAAATGGGTTAGTTGATTTTTTTAATTCTGAGAAAGATTTAGATGCACCTAAGCTGGCAGCACGAAATATCCCGGCCATGATGTTTGCAGATGATACCCTGTTGTTATCTAAATCTCCAATGGGCATACAGAGGGTTTTAAATAAATTTGACGCCTTCTGTAAAGAAAGGGAGCTTGAGATTTATTTACAAAAAAACAAATTCATCGTATTTAACTCAGCCAAAAGTACTCGATCAAACCCATATTTAGATGGTAGACCCCTAGAGAGGGTATCCATTTTTGACTACCTCGGCATTACTATTACAGAAAAAATGGATTGGGGAGCACAGATCAAAAAACAAGCCTGAAGTTAGTGCAATCAACCGGGGGTTTGTCCAAGGTATATTGAAAATTCTATCTGCAAACCAGTGGGCCCAGCAGTAGAGATATATAGGGTCCAAGCTAGAGATGCTGCCTTATACGGAGCTGAAATTTGGGGCCACGACCGCACCGATAGTCTAACACAAACAGAAAATCATTTTGTTCGACAATTGTTTGGTCTTCCCCGCAGCACCCCACTTATTCCGCTACGATTAGACCTGATGGTTAGGTCAATCACGGAGGAAGCCTCTCTGAGACCCCTCTTATACTGGAGGCGCCAGTGGGTTACTCCAGAATTGTTTGAATACATGGAAGAACTAAGAGAGATGATGAACCTACCGGGGGCACGGAGACTACCATGGTTATCTACGTCAGGAACACCCTTATATTCATGGGTCTGGGCAATCTTTGGGATAACACAGACATGACATGACCTACAGTCCCAAGGAAAGAGCTAAAGGGTTGTTACTGGGAGAATAAACTGACCCAGCTACAGGGGAACCATTTAATGGGGCAACTCACTGTAGCGTTTTTGGAAATGAAAGACCAATACATATTAGAGCCAGTTCCTAATGATATAAAGCCAGCTGCCGCAAAAGCTCTATTTACAGTTTAGGCATGGGGTATTGCAACTCCGTACTTTCACGAACAAATGGGCAGGCCTACAAACACTGGGTTGCCCGGCATGCGATTGTGCAGAAGAATCTGAATACCACGTGTTCTTTGTCTGTACTGGCTATAAGAGAGCAAGAAAATGATGGCTGGTTCAGATATGTAGAAACTTGGGAACTAGGTAATGCAAAGAGGCCTTTAGACTATTGAAATATAATGCAAGTCTCCCTATAGTTTACTCGGTGGCAGGCTTTTTATTTTCCATGTGGTGTACTCGAAGAGTCTTTCTTAAAATGCCCCCCAAAGATGGTGACTAAACTGGCGTATACTTTGTTCCGCTTTTTAACTGATGGAATTTATTAGTATGTCTTTTTAGCAGCATTTTGAAAAATGTATCTAATCTAAGGTACACATTACTTGGTGAGAAAGACTATCAAGAAGTAGGACTGGCATTAAAAGGTTTATAACAATGGTTTTAATTTCTTTTTGATTGAAGTCAACTGTTTTTATACAAACTTGTTATCTATATTTAAGGTTCTGCAAATTCCCTATTATATTATGCACTAGCACTTTAACGTAACCAGTTATGCTGCTAATTGTCTCATTGACCGATTTAAGCATTTTATATAAATGTAGATATTAACGTTTTTGAGTTTATCTGAGGGTCTTAATAAGAGCAGAAAACATTTTGTTATTATACACTGAACATAAGTACTGCATATATAGGTAATTGCAGACCGTGATACCAGGACTGACTGCAAATTAGATCTTTGTAGGCTATATTATATACTTAGATACAATGTAACTTGATGTCTGTATTCCTTTTTTACTTGTTTTTAACATAGATGAGATGTGCACATTTTGTGTAAATGCTTTTATGGTCATATTGATTGAAATAACTATTTACAAATAAAAAATGAAATTAACAACACTTGCAAATTTGCAAGTTAAACATACCTAGACAAATTATTCTGTAAAAAGGACAGACATTTGCAATGTTAAAAACTTATATTGAACTGCTATTATTGAAATTACTTTCAAACAAAAAAGCAACACCACAAGAGCATTGCTAAAAATGCATATATATGTTTGTATGTTTCTAAAAGGTGCGAAACACATTAACAACAGCTAAATGTAAATTAAAAACCAGATTTAGATTTAGTGACACATCAAAAGTGTAATTTATGGCATCGGGCCAACCATCATGGCTGTATGGATATGATCCGTATGAGCTCCATGGCATTTGCGGCGAAGTTGAGGTACTGGGGGGCCTAAGTCACTCAAGTCAACCCCCTCACACTACAGTAGTGACCCAGAATGGAAGATGCCCATGGGCTGCCGATTTGCCCCTCCCAACAGCAGTGAGAACCCTGTCTGTCCCTGTCTGCGCCACAATGGCCTGTGCCTCCAAGGTCCGGAGAGAGTCTGCATAGGTTTACAAATGCCGGAGACGGTATGACGCACTGCTCACCCTGAATGCCATGGCAGAAATTAACTAAATACTCCTGGGGGCAGTGTATAAGGACATTCTAGGCACCATCTGTCAGCATGGCTCTGCCCCGGAGTTCGCTGCAACAACCGCTCTACAAAACCTGGCACTAGTGGCACCATTTGCCCAACAGACACCCGCTCCAATGAAGCGTTGACTCTAGCAGGCTGCCTCACCACAACTGCACCCACTTGAAAGCCATGCTAATCCACCGCTGCGCTTCTGGACTCCCACAGAAGAGGTGTACCATAGGCCTTGAGGATGGAGGGGTAGGCCTCCCCCAATGCCTGACTCCAAAATGGCAGAGCATCATGCAGCGTTCCGGCTCCAGAACCCACAGTGCTTCAGTGACAACTTCGTGCCTGACATTGCAGTGAGTCCCGAGCCCTCATTAAAGCATATTAGCAGCAGACATGGCATGCCTGAGTTTATTATTGAGTAAAGGAATGCTCATATGGACAGACCGCTACATAAATACCAGTCTCACAGGAATATCCTGCATCTAGTCCCGATGGGATCCTAAGGTCACATCTCCAAGTAAAAGTGAACTGAATCAGATCCATGCCAGGGAGTTAGGCAGGAATCATATTGAAGGGACAATACAAGTTTGCAAAGATGTTCCCCATGCCATATTGAGACTCTCATCTCCACTCCATGGGGCTAATATTGTCCTCAATTCCATGGAATTCACATTGACGGGCTGAAGCTTGTCACCCAGAAGCAGATGGACTAATAAGCTGCAGTAAGGTCTTCTGGATCCACAGAGGTCCATCACTGGTCACTGCTTCTGATGAGCAATGCCTGCTTCCTCACCTGGATTGTCTCAATATATATTGTGTCAGCCTGGACATCCATTTGCAAGTTAGCGAAAGAGATTGAAGCAGTGGCTGATTCAGCTTCTTGGTCTATCCTTGAAAGGACCCCTGGAAGCACTACCCGTCACTTCACACCATGCAACAGCAGCCTGGTTCTATTTGCCACCAAAAAAAAAACAAGCATACAGGAATTCCAGCTACTTTCAACCTGTGGAAACATGAACACCACACTCGCCAGTGTCAGCGGAAGGGAATATGGCCCTAACTGAAGAAGACCTCCTCTCCTTCCTAAAAGACTTGAAAAAGGAGCTGCAGAAAGAGCCTCAAACCGGCCTCACAAACTCCCTGGAGAACCTTCGAACTGATGTCACCTCCAAACTTTCCAACCTACAACAGGACGTGGATTCTAGAGGAGCACAAACATTAGACTTAGACTCCACATGTCAATCTCTGGAACAGAGGGTGCGCCTCCTGGAGCACTCTTCTGAGCATCTCAAAGATCCTCTTCAAGCTGCATTACTAAAATGCGAGGACTTAGAAAATTGTGCTAGACGTGAGAAAATTAGGCTGCAAAACCTGGAGGAAGGAGCAGAAGTTCCAGATATGGAGGCCTTCCTGGTGGGTCTTTTCTCAGGGCTATTGGGCGAGAAAGGTCCTAGAGTTAAGTTAGACAGAGTCCATCGAGTTGGCCCTCCGACCCAGGGTGAGGGGAAACACTCCAGAGGTGTTCCAGCGAAGGTACACTTATTCAAAGTTAAGGATGTCATCCTACAGGCGGCAACGAAAGTGGAAGATGTGTATTTTCAGGGGGCCTCCTGCTCATTATATCAAGATATTGCTTCAGCAGCCTTAACTAGATGACTGTAATTTAGACCTGCGACTGATTAACTACAGCAGAAGAACATTAAGTATAGATGCACATACCTGTTTGGCCTTGCCCCTTAGCTTAATTAATAAAGACTACCATTTCTCTGACCTGTAAGGGGCAGTGACCCTGCTTGGAGTGACTACTCCCAATTTGGGGCACCGTCAAAGACACTCAGAAGAAAAGATCTGAAATCTGAGACCAGCCCTGACCAGAGACAATGGCCTCCACAGCGACGTCCTAGACGACAAGGGAAACATTGAGTCCCGAGATGAGATAGTCATCTACACCTTAGGTGCCAGGTTTTGTCCTGTTCCACATTAAACATTTGACTCTGTGCCCTAGGACGAACCTACTGTTCTCTACTATGCATATGTACGGTTGGCCCTAATGTGGGTAACAATACCTTCTGTGTGTTCTTCTGTTTCCATCCCGCAGCATTCCCATGATGAGACTCTGTGCTAGGTACTGATCCCGGTGGTAATAAAAGGCCTCACCACCGAATTAATATGCCCTTTACTTAGCTCAACCCTTTGTTATATATTCATGAATCCCATATGTGGTCCATAATGTACCTTTACCCAAAAGAAGGGATGAAACCTCAGACACATTACTAATCAGAAGACACTGTAATAGTGTTGACTACACTGACCTGGAATGTCAAAGGACTTAACTCCACAGCCAAATGGCAAAAAGTTGGGATATATATTCTTCACAAGAGACACAACATTGTGGTGTAACAGGAGACCCACCTTAAGTGCAGTGATGAACTCAGCCTTCGCCATAAAACGTACTTTCAGATTTAGCACTCCTCAGCGCCCAATAAACACAATGGGGCTGCCCTACTCTTCCACTCTTCTCTCAAATTTCAACCACTGAGTACTAAGCCAGATAGAAATGGCAGAATAGTGATGGTGAAAGGGAGCCTATGAAGCAGGCTATGTACAATAGTGTCAATGTATGCCCAAAACTCCGTGCAAACTACATTTCTTCACTCATTCCTCACCCTACTGGGGGCGGGGTGTTACGGAAGGGGAGATAGTCCTAATGGGTGAATCCAACCTTATTTGGGGCCCAGATTTAGACACCACCCATCCCAAACGATCTCATACAAAAAGCTTCATTAAAGTTTTAAAAGAGACTATGCACACTATAGGTCTGATAGATGCCTAGTGGACAACTAATCCTTTCACTCAAGACTATACTTGTTTTCCAACTCTCACCGCTCTTACTCCCAGTTGGACTACACATTTTGTAGCCAATCCCTGGAACCTGTCATTAAGACTGCCACATTCCACCCTATTGCCCAGTCCGATCGTGGCCCGGTAGAATTACTACTAGACTGTAAAGTCCCAACACGCAAATTTCAACTCTGGTTATTTTCACACTCTTTCACCAGATCCAGCACAGAGATGGGACACCTTCAAAGCTGTGATAAGAAGAAAGTGCATCTCACTTTTATCGGCACAAACCAAGACTGACCCTTGAAGCTGAACTTCAAGCTTCAGAAAAGACCCTTAAAGACACCCTCCACTTTAACACTACAGTAAAATTTTACAGCCCTTAGACGGAAATTAAATGCGGATTACATCAATGTAACAGAATTTGCCTTGCTCTGCTGCTTCCAACACATGACATATGACCCGAACAGGAAAGTGGGCAACCATATAGTGCGACAGCTGCAAGTTAAGCATAAGAGCGATTATATTGGCCACATCAACACAGAGAGGGAGGAGGTGATTACTTCTGAGCAAGGTAAAGTGAGTGCTCTCCATGACTTTTATGAAACCCTCTATACAGCCGAAACACCGAGCGACAATACACAACTTGACTATCTAGAAGGAGTTAAACTACCCCAAGTGTCAAACTATCAAAATGATTAACTAAGCAGCCTATTTAATGAGGATGAAGTTCAGACAGCTTTTAAAGCGCTTCAAACTCATAAATCCCCAGGACCAGATAGGTTTACTCCTCATTTTTACAAACCTTTCAGCCCTGAATCGTTGCCTCACTTCGCTCATCTATTAACTACATAGCTTCCACTAAAAGGGTCACTCCCTCAATGAGCAAGGGATTACTTACTGTTATCCCTAAACCCAAGAAGGACCCACACTGTTGCGCTTCCTATAGGCCCATAGCCCTGCTAAATCTAGACGCAAAGCTTGATACTAAAATACTAGTGACATACTAGTTACAAGACTGGAAAGTATCATGCCAGATTGCATATGCCCAGATCAGTCTGGCTTTATTCAGGGGCGATAGACACACAACAACCTGTGCAGGGTGATCTACCTGGTCAAAAAAGCTACTAAAATACAGATTTATTTGTGTTAGACACAGAGAAGGCCTTCAACCGTATGGACTGGTCCTTCTTCTTCCAAACCCTTTGTAAATTCTGCATTGCTGAACATTTTATAGCAATAATACAAGCAAACTATGCATATCCATGTTCGCGCGTAGTGGGTAACAGACTAGGATCGAATGCCTTTCAACTTAGACTGGGCACACGTCAGGGATGCCCACTTTCACCACCATTGTTTGCACTTAGCATAGAACCCCTTGCTGACAAAATTAGAGATACAGCCTCGATCAGTTGTATCCCCTTTGGCTCTATATATCACAAAGTGTCACTACTGGCATATGACATGCTACTCTTCCTTACTTCCCCCGCTATCTTCCTACCTGGGGGCCAAGATCACCCCGATGATTTCAGATCTCTATTGCGCAAATTTACCCCCCACTCCTACGCCAACTGAAAATAGTTTTCAAATGATGGACCGCCATATACCTAAATGGTCGGTTTGCATAAAAGCAGTAAAAATGACAGTTTTGCCACAGGTCCTCTACCTTTTTCAAGCCCTTCCAATGGTGCTCAACCAATAATTTTTCTCGGAACTTCACTCCATGGTAATACATTTTATATGGCAGTACCATAGAGCCCATCTACCATATAAACCGTTGTGACTACCAAGAGAAGTAGGGGGAGTTACTTTTCCAGATTTTCTCTTACATTGAAAAGCAGCACAACTGAGGGTCATAACCGAATGTTCCCAGAAAGATTCGGATAAATATTGGCTCCACATGAACTGGACGGTAATTGGCTGCTATGTCCAGGATGTCTTTTGTAAAGCAAAAAATGACCAACCCCCTAATATTTACCTAAGTACAACCACTAAAACAGCTGTTATACAATGGGACTCGGTTGTCCGGGCACCGGGTTGGACTATTTTCCCCTCTCCCTACACCCCAATCTACTTCAATCCTTCATTCCCTCCCGCTCCCACGCGGGGCTCATTTCCATCTGTGGTGAGAGAGAGGCTGTCATGATCACAAATCTGTTCTATGGTTGGGATATCCTCATTCCATTATGTGGCTTTGTCTAGGAGCATCAAAAACAGCCCTAGCAGCAGCATTGAAGAAAACCACTGCACCATCACTTTATCACTGGTATTCCAGACTCTGGCAAGCACTCACAATGGAAAGAATGGCAGAAATATTGTTGGACAACTTAACAACTTTGAATACCAATGGGGAACCCTTGTTAGATTCTTGTCAGAAGGCCTCCCTCTTACCACTTGTCCTAAGCGCACATGAGCACTCCACCTCTTCTAGTTCTAGGCTTCCTAAGGGTGTATTGACCACCTCCGGTTGACTGATGGAAGGTATTTCAAGGCTCTGTACCCGCCAGCTTACTTCCCACCCATCACACATTATAGAGATGTTTTATTCCTTTTTCATGATCAGTTAAGTTTTGGTTTCCTTTTTTTTCGGTGGGGGGGGCGTTTGTTGAGCAATAGATTAATTCAATGTGAATATATCCTGCTAATGGTACCATACTTGGTTTTTGCTTGATATAGTGAGCATGTCTTGGTCTGTTTCTTTTTTGCAACTGAATCCTTCTTTGGCATGCTGAATATGATTAAACATGCCTTTTTTAACTGTACTGTACTTGTAGGGTTAGCAAAAGGAAAAAAGATAATACCTAATAAAGGGAATACGACAAAAAAAGTGTAACTTTCCAGTCTGCGTTCTATCAGTTGATTACTGTCAAGCCTTCAGGATGTTGGATGTGCAAGGCCTTCTCCTTCCAGGGCAAGCAGGGAAAACCACCACCAGTCCTCTGGGCCTCCAGGTGACACTTGGAGGCTAGGAAACACACTCTTCCCCGCAGGTCATTCTAGCTCTTCCTAATTCCCTCCTGTGTGTGCAAGTTGTTTGCTACAGCATTCACTCTGTCAACTATTCTTGCCCACATTCGCCTTTTCAGAAATATGGTTGTATTTTGTACCAAACAATTGTGGCTCTGATCAAATAATTTCATCCACCATGACTAGCAATTCTCCCTCTGTAAAAGGGGGATTTCTCCTCCGTGCCATTTTCAATAAACAAACATTAAGTAAATGTTATGATGCACAAAAATATGAATGAAAGAATAAATAGGGGACAAGAAACAGAGAAAGCTACAAAATAACCTTGACTTAACTCCCAAATGTTCAGCTAGCAAATGTTGAGGTGCAGTGGAATGACAAAGGATCATGGTCTGAAATGGAGTGTGTCTTATAGTGTGATATGCAGGTGAACACAATTAGCCACATTAACCTCAGGTGTGTGATACCAGCATGCATCCTACAGCCACAGGAATAGTCCAATGTTGACTCTGTCCCTCGACGATATCACTCCTTTGGCTATCCGCCACTCGAACACTGCCAGCACAACTGTTATATCTAAATAGGCTTGACGCAACCCCGCCACTCTGACGGTGATAGAGAAATGTTAGCCAGCAGAGGAGTCCACCGTGTCGACTGTGGTGACCCATTTACGCAATGGATAAAACTCTGTCGCTGCGGACGGTAGTTCAGCCAGCACACATCTAAATAGGGTGAGCACGAGTCCGTCCAGTTTGGCGGAGTACTTGTAAACTTTTCCACAAAGGGACAATGGGAGTACCACCAAGATCTAAACCAGGCAGTTAATATTCAACCTAAGATAAATATTTATAATAGTAGCAAGTGCATATTCTGCCAAATTTTAAATCTTACCCCTTTTCCTATCCCGCAGGTCCAACCTTTTCTATGAGATGCATGTATTCAGCATTTAGCATGAGTATTCAGTGTCCTACACAAGCGCCATATTGGATTTGCTTTATTGAGCTGACTCACGCATTGGGGAGATCATGTGTAGCCATGTTTTTCCTACACGGGCACCTGTATCTGGCTCTACTCTTGCATTTTTTACTGAGCTTTATACTATTTCTTCATATAAATGACTAATTGACTGACTTTTAACTATTCAATTTGCCTTCTGTGCTGATTTTACCCTGAAATAAACCTTCATGGTTTTATTATAATAATATTTACTCATATTTTATTACAAATATATTAATATAAAGGGTGAGCAGTAAACTTCGCTCTGCCGGCACAGTTTATGGAGTTTTTCTGCTGTGCACTCTGTTTGGAGCACGGAAATTAGAAAAAACTCAGCTAACCACCGCGGGGCGAAATTTACCGACACCCACCCCTAAAAACCTTTTATTGCTGGTGCTGGTTAGCACACATAAATGAAAACGCCTGTCGATACAAGCAAACGCCTCCAGTGTAAAACTTGTCTGACATGTTAGTCGCAGTTAAACCCTGAGACTGTCATGGAATCCGGCACAGGCTTCTAATACATAACAACTCCTAACATGGTCCCCTCTCACCAGTACAGCCATTCCTTAAGAAGCGCTAGTGAGGACGGAACGAGCAAAAGCACTTGTGGACTCCACAGCCAATTACTACTTCAGAATTCTGTATGGCACAGTGGAATTGGCTGGGTGCCCCAACTCTCAAATCCTAGATTGCCTTACACATTATCAGCAATGGCTTGTCCCAGAAGACTACCAGAATGTATTCAACACACAGTTGTATTGGTCGTTATGCGACCCGGATGCCTTTCAAAATGACTGCTAAATGATGATGATAATACATTATAGAAGGAAGACAGAGTTGTACGTGATGCTGAATTCATGGATGGTCTATCTAAGTAGCGAACATGTGGTCATCGCACTTAGAGGTAAAAAGGACTGATATAAACAATACCTTAAACTGCTTTTTTGTTCATTATTTTTTGGAACCAACTGCAATTGAATAGGTTTCCTTCATTGTGGTAAGAATGGAACTTATCCTTGTAACATAAGGCAGTGGTAGGAATGGCTGACAAAGTAGAAGGTGAGATGCATTGCCTGGGCAGGTTTCCTAGGTAAAGGACTACCTTGTTCCTGACAAAGAGAAACCTCTGGAGTTCAGAGAATCCAAAAGGAACTGGTTGTTTTGTGCAGCATGCAGAGCCCTGTAGAAATTGCATAAGATCCATTGAGCTATAAGGCATGATGAAGAAAGTCATCAGGCTGGTAGTTTCACAGGGTGAAATCCGTGGTCACAAAGTTTATGTTGCACATCTGTGGGCCAGACTTCCCTTTGCTGAAGGCACCTAATTTAATAACAGAGCGTGTCACTCTTTTGTAAGTAAACCTGAGAAGTTGATGTGAAGACCTGCTGGTTGATGGATGGGATTCTTGGTGGAATAAACTTAAGAAGAAACAGCATACCTGTGTCCTGATATATTACTGGTATGCTTCACTGGCGTAGTCGGCAGGATGAACACTAAGAATCTCAACACAGAAGATTGGTGAGAGATATATCTTTTTTTTTTAATAAATAGAGACTGTTTACTCAAGAATAACTACTACTTGACTTTCCTACTCATAAAATATTGAGGAGTATGGATTATATATAATGGAGTTTAAAGAAAAAGCAATTTAAAGGAATTTGAAGAAATTCTTTCACTTGAAATGTTTAATACTGCGTTGGGAAAGATTGGGAGCTTCGCCGCATAATTGGTACCTTTTAGTTTACTTTATCAATGCGGGCTCATCCTTGTCTTGTGAAGATTATGAAGACACTTGAGGGATTTATTTAAAGAAAGTCCTTGTCGTGATAACCAGCAAGAAGCGCTTGTTTTAAGATCCTTGTTGTGAAAATCAGCAGGAAGCGCTTGTTAGAAGTGCATGTTGTAGTAACCAGCAGGAAGCGTTTGTTTCTAAATTGAATACAATTCATCAAAACGCTTGTGTCTGCAATAAAGAGTATCTGGATGGCAAAGAAATTTTGACAAGCGGTTGTGTGTTGTGACATTTTACTAAAGTGACATTCAGCACTTGCATCTCATTTGAAACCGTGCCTTGGGATCACAGGCGGTGGCAAGACGGTAGTACAAAACGTTGATTGTAAAAGGTAATCGTTAAGATTTTGAAGGTAGACATTCTTGTTACCTGTTGTGGATTGTTGACGACTTGAAGGTAAACATCCTCGACGCTCTTTATTTTCGAACCTTGAGCATGGGACCTTGTTTGTTCAAGCTTGTGCATCCTTTCAAGCTGTGTCCTGTGTTCTACGTCATCGCGGAGCGCTGGGTCTTATGTCCTACATCATCACGCAGCGTAGCGGAGGAGCCATCTTGGTTTGGGGATGTGTATGATTTGAATTACACTGATGCGCACAGCTTAACATTGTTTATGGATACTCTTTTCTTGTTGCTACTATGTTAATGCGCACAGCTCTAAGATCGTCACTGACGCGCACAGCTTGACTTTTCTGTCAAATTCGCTTTGGTTGTTGGTTCTGCGCTGATGTGCACAGCAGTCATAACAATCCCACGCACAGCTCCAGGATCGTCGCTGATGCGCACAGCCTGATATTTTTCTCAACTTGCCTTGGTTGTTGGTTCTGCGCTGATGCACTCAGTAATCATAACGATCACGCGCACAGCTCCACGATCGTCAGATGCTCACAGATCATAATACGCTGATGTGCACAGCACGGTCACTGGATAACACACATATTTATATTGTTAATAGTACGCTGTTGCACATAACATTTATGATTTTTTTTATGTCATGATGCTCATGTTTAATGTCTTCATTTTACTCAACTAGTGATTTCAAATATTCACATGAACTAGTTATGCCTATTGTTTTGGAACAGATTTATCTCTTATGATATAATATTACATTTCTTTATCACATAGTGTAGTGATCTAAAATTTTAAGGAGTACACTAGCCTTACAGTACTTGTTTGTTAAATAAAAAAAAAAAGAGGGTGGGAAAAGGCAATATGTTACTGCTGCACCCTTCTTTCTTACTACTCCAGGTGATCCTCCTTTACAGAGGAAAAAATGGAAGGTGGTGTTCGAACGATATGCTGGAGTATGTGGGCCCTCTCTTAGCGCAGAAAGGAACTCGCCATTATTATTGCATTGCTTAGGATCCGAGGGCCAAGCTGTATTTGACCATTTACCAGATCTTTATACTGAAGAAGAAAATGGGCTCAATGATTATGAGGTTTGCATAAAGAAATTAGATAAACACTATTTGCCCAAAGTGAGTACTATTTTGGAGCGTTACAAATTTGCTAAAAGAATGCAAGGTGAAAATGAAACGGTGGAAGGTTACGTAACATATTTGAGGAAACTTGCATCCTCGTGCAAATTTGGTAACCTGACCGATGAACGGATACGAGATCAGTTCATGTTTGGATGCAACATGGAAAGGGTCAGAGAGGAACTGTGGTTACGAGATGAGCCTACATTGGATGATGTTCTCACTGTTGAGAAAAGGATTGAGCACTCGTTGAAGTGTGTTGCTGTGTTAAAGAAAGATTCTGAGAAAGAATGTAAAGTGCAAGAGGTCAGATGCAAGAATATTACAATGGTTGAATCTAAAGAAAAGAATAAAAGTCCTGCGTTAAATAGTGGAAAATTGAGTGAGAAGTGGGTGAACGTTAAATGTTACAGGTGTGGTAGGACTGGACACTTGGCTAATGACAAGAAGTGTCCTGCTTTGGGTCAAACCTGTCCTAAGTGTAAAAAAAAGGGTCAATTTGCTTCATTTTGCAAGAGTAAACCCATTTCTAAAGTTAAGGAAGTTAAATATATGGTGGTGAGAATGATGAATCCAGCACAGAAGATTATGAGTGTGGACAAATTGTGGTACAAGTAGTAAGCGAAGAAAAGAGGAAAAATTATCCTTGTGATTATATTTTAGTGGAAAGTGCTAGCACAAAAGTATTGTTTGATTCAGGTGCCAAAATAACAATTGTCTCTAGTGATTTTTATATGGAGAATTTGAAAGGGAAGGTAAAACTGCTGAAACCTGATATTAGGCCATTAACATACTGCGGTGACCCTATTAAACTTCATGGGTACTTCACAGGCCTAATTGAATTTAAGGGTAGGTTAGTCTCAGGTAAAGTCTATGTTTCAAAAAAAGGAGACAGCATTATTAGCTGGATCCATCAGGGTGACCTTGGAGTTTATCTGGATGCTAATGCTGATCCTCCTATTCAACTGAAAAAAGACGTCAGTTCTGTTTTGGTGAAGGATAATGATAATGATTTAATTTCTGAGCTTATGAAAGAATACCAATGTTTTCAGGGAAGAGTGAGGTTGTCTCAAGGGGTATCAACATAAGATTGTACTGAGGAATGATGCTGTTCCTGTTTGTTGCAAAGTTAGGATATTCCCATTTCCATGAGTGATGATATGAGAAAAGAAATAGAAAAGCTTAAAGATTGGGACATTATAGAGGATGTTGAGGGAACAGAATGGTTGGCCCCAGTTGTAGCAGCTCGAATATCTAATGGGGACTTGAGGTTTTGCATCGACTTGAGGCAATTAAATAAGTGTGTTGTGGTGGATAAATATCCTTTGCCTAACATAAATGAATTATTAACGCTGTTAGGTGGTGTGAAAATTGTCAGAACAATAGATCTTACTTCGGCATATCACCAAATAGAGATGTAAAAGTCTTGTAGAGACTTCACTTCCTTCATAACACCTTTTGGGATGTATAGATTTCAACGGATGCCTTTTGGCTTGGTATCAGTGTCCTCAGTCTTCCAAATAGTTATGGAAAGTGTCCTTCATGGTCTCCCTGGTGTTTACATGTATCAGGATGATATTTTGATATATGGGGATGATGTAAGTCAGCACGATGCTCCCTTGAAATCAGCGTTGGAGAAATTTTCTTGCCATAATCTTACTATTAAGGCAGAAAAATGCAAGTTCAGAACAAAGTCAATAAATTATTTAGGTCATAACATTACTAGTGAGGGTGTCAAACCCAAATCAGATTTAATCAATACTATACAAGAAATGAGTTCTCCTTCGTGCAAGAGCGAGTTCATGAAGTTTTTAGGTGTAGTCGGGTATTATGCAAAGTTTGTGAAAAACTTAGCAGATTGTGCTGTAAACATGAGGTACTTATTGAAGAAAGGAGTCGATTTTGTATGGTCTGATTCCTGTGAAAGAGAGTTTATTGATATCAAAGAGAAACTTAAAAGTGTCCCTTCTCTGAGTAGCTTCAACCCTAATTCAAAGTCTATACTCATTACTGATGCGAGTAAAAAAGGGTTGGGTGCAGTCTTGCAACAAAGAGGTTCTAAAGGTATGCAAACAATAATGTTTTTATCACAGACTCTTAAAGATCCTGAAACCAGATATTCGGTAGTGGAGAGAGAATCTCTTGCTGTATTCTGGGCTATTAAAAAATTAAAAAAATTTATTTGGGGCACTGACTTTGAAGTACGAACGGATCATAAACCTTTGGCTGAAATATTTAGCAAGAAGGGTCTTGATTCGATCTCTAGTAGGATAACAAAATGGGTAATTGGACTACAGGAACATAATTTTGTAATAAAATATATTCCAGGTATAGAGAACACGGTGGCAGCTGTGTTGTCGCATCTTACACCAAAAACTGTATCTGATGAAGTTGACTTAGAAGAAATTGAAGAATGGATTTGTGCGACTGACTATGATATAATTTCTGAGAAAAGATGGTGTGATGAAATGGTTCAAGATGTCACTTTGAATGAGGTCTTGAATCTCATTAAGAAAGGCTGGAACAGTAACAAAGAGGGATCAGATTCAAGTAAAAAATGTTGGCCATTGCGCAATGAATTATCTGCTGACAATGGATTATTGTTTCGTGGGACGAGATTAATTCCTCCAAGTTCTCTCAGGAAGGAGCTCATTGATTTACTGTATTCCTCTCATGCTGGGTTAACAAAATGTAAAGAGAGATTGCGTATGACTTATTGGTGGCCAGGTATGGATAGGGAAATTGAACGAATGTTACGTGATTGTATTCCATGTTCATTAAGTGACAAATCGAAGTGTACACGTGTTCAACCGATGGTTTTGAGAAGACGTTCCTCCAACCCTTGGCAAGATATAGCTTTAGACATTGTGGGTCCTATACATAGTAATGGCACACAAACTTTTATATTGGTTGTCATTGATATGTTTTCACGTTGGCCTGAGGTTTTCTTTTTACATACTATTGATTCTAAGCATGTCATTAATTGTTTAAAGAGTCTGTTTTCAAGGGAAGGGATTCCTGAATCCTTATTAACTGACAATAGGGTTCAACTTGTCTCTGAAGAAATTAGGAAGTTTCTCTCTTCAAAGGGAATTACTCATAAAGTATGTTCTCTCTATCATCCCAAGGCCAACGGAACGGTAGAGAGATTTAACAGAGTGATCAAAGAAACTATTGCATTAGCAAAGTCTCTATCTT
The DNA here is from genome assembly GCF_964204655.1 of Triturus cristatus. Lineage (NCBI taxonomy): Eukaryota > Metazoa > Chordata > Amphibia > Caudata > Salamandridae > Triturus > Triturus cristatus. The sequence goes on from NC_140588.1 coordinate 723,154,671, forward strand.
TAGATTGGAAGTCTGAACTAATGAAGAAGATAGAGAATTACAGGTTGTCTCCTCATTCTACAACCGGCAAGACACCTTTCATACTGTTCCGGGGTAGAGATCCAAACACAGACGTGGAACCTACGTGGGTGAATAAGTATGAAGTAAGTATGGGAAAGGAAAAACAATGTGATCATTTTCTAATTCAGAAGAGAGAGGAGGAGAAGGCTAAATTAAGGAAAAGTTACTTTGATGTGAAGAAAGCTGTAAGGACGACTAAAGTAGTTGTGGGTGATATTGTGATGATGAAACGTCCAGGTTTGATGGGAAATTCTGTTTCAAAATATATGAAACCGATAAAAGTAATCAAAGTGTTTAAAAATGCGGTGAAGACAGAAGATCATCGCATTTGGAACCTAAATAGAGTTGTTGTTGTTAAAGGAAAGATTAGTCACGACTCAAATGTGAGCCTAAATGGAGATACACCTCATGATGGTGGTAAATGTGAAATTCGTAGCTCATCTAGGTTGTGCAAAAAACTATCTTATCTTTCTGACTATGTATAGTATGTTCTTGTGTTATTGTGTTTAGATAAAGAGGGGAGGTGCGTGGTGTACTCCTTTGTATGTGTTGTTCTAGTCATGGAACTTTCTTATGTCAAGTACAGAATCTTTTATGAGTCAGAGAGTTATGTCATAGAATTCCATGAAAGCTTTTGTAAGTAAACCTGAGCAGTTGATGTGAAGACCTGCAGGTTGATGGATGGGATTCTTGGTGGAATAAAGTTAAGAAGAAACAGCATACCTGTGTCCTGATTTATTACTGGTATGCTTCAGAGTCTCATTCTTGTTTAGTGAAGGCAACTTTCCAGCAACGGAATCCTGCATACCCGGGTTCTGAAAGCCCATTCGCACCCATCTCAGTGTATGCAATTTTGAAATGTCTTGTTCAATAATTTTGCCTTGAAAGATTAAACAGTACATGCATATACTTGTGCATGTTTCAAGTACCAATCTCCTCATTTGGCTATGATGGAAATGTGGAATACGAGCGTGTCCAAGATTTTTCCAGTGTTTATCATCCTCAAACACTCTTCGACCTGTGCAGTGCTTTGTGTTCAGTTAGTTATCCATGTATTACTCCATGTGACTCGTATATCCAGGCGTGCAGATTACTATGGTACAATAATAACTTCAAAGCCTTTTCCTAGTCTGAAATTCTCACAAGACTACTGGCAGTGGCAAAAATATACAGGATGACTACTTGCCAGTTTTCTGGAATCCACTAGCTTGACATGGAAGCAGAGCCTCCAAAAGGAAGACCCCCGAGATTCAGATGGAGGGAAAGGCTGGTCGGCCATGCAGGTGAGCTACAGGAGCTTCAATGTTCAATGGCCTCTTTTGCCCTGAAGAAAGTCCTGGACCTTAACGGCCATATATGGACTGAAACATGTTGGCACTAGGGTCCTAGGACCATAATACTCCTATAAAGACCCCATTTTTAGTAATTTTAATAACCCAGACAGACCCAATAATAAAGGGAAACTGGGGATCTGCCTGAGGTTTTTTATTTTCTAGCCCCCCTGGTCTGTAATACCTTCAAAGAGCTCCCAACATTGTGGTTGAGCCCACCCCGACTTTTAGGCGTCGGGGTGACCCGATGATGAAGCATGACACCACTAGGGTGTGTGAGGGTACCGAAATAAAAAGGAATTGCTTCCTTGCTCACCTATTGGTGAAGTTAGAAATTCCCCTCACTAGTTCCTTCACATCATTCCATCTACGTGTACCGATACCGACCACCGGATGGTCAGTTGGAGTAAAATAAATTGTGTAATTCACATTATAACCATTCAGTCTCCAGGCACTCATCTCACTTCCTTGGTTAACATCTCTATTCACTGTAATTACCAAATGGGTCTACATACTTTGCCTTGAATTTGCAATTGGTCCACTTGGCTCTTGTAACCTTTAGTGCCTCTGTCTTGCACAGCAAGTGGGAAAGGAGATTGGTAAGCCATAGGTGTCAGTCCATCTTTCCTATGTGGGTGCAAATCCTTATCCTGGTGTAAACTTATTTTTGTGCCAACAGTAGCTTTACAGTTCTGTCCCCAAATTGCACTTCCTGGGGGGTTTTGCCTGCATGAATTTCATCAGGTAAAACTCAAATCCTACAGACACATAGTACACATTCAGAGTTTGTGGAATGGAGAATAATATGCTCCCGGTGGTAAGGCCATTACTGCCAATTAAATCCAATGGTCACAGCAAGAGAATAGCATTGTATAATGGTTTTGGAAATCTGGCTCTACTGGCTCTAGTCTGTTGGGTGATTTGGGATATCTAGAATGTGCTCAGTCTTAGTAGGGGATTGCAATTCAGCATACGTTATGTCAATCATGGACTTAATCTTGAACATTATTATGCAGAGGGTGAGTGATATGCCCTTATTGAGAGGTGGTACAAACACTCCTTGTGTGATTTCCACAGAGAGGGTTCACATAAGGTCTGCAGCAGCAGGTATGTAGTGTATTTGTGCTGAGGTGCTCTGACTTAGTAATCTCCTGTGTTTGCAGGCTGAAGCTCATGGAAACTTTGAAGCTCATGGGAAACTTATGCGAGGAACCGGCTCACTTTTTGGTCTTTATTAAAGAGAGGGTGCACGCATTGTGGCAGAAATATCTGGTAACACCTTGCAGCACCTTGCACTACACTACCCCAATAAATGCCTCTGTTCTCTTCTGCTTCGATTATTTTTTTGTTCTCTGTAATGTTGTGTGAAGTTGTTCTCCATGTAGGAGTTTGTACCAGAGCCTATAACTTCCCATTCTCAGAGTTGATTTCCCTTTGAACGTGTTCTCTTTGTCAAAGTTGCTTGAATGAATACACGTGTTAATGTCAGTGTTCTTTCTGGCTTGAATCTTGCCAAAATGCTGGGATGGTGAATAGCACAGACATTTCAACTTTCTGGTACTTGTGGATGTGGTTTATATATAATCAAGCATTACTTGAGCAAGCAAAGCGAAACACTGATTTAGAGAAAGGGGGCGACCTGACATTCCCCCTGGTAAGTCGAGCTTTGGTCTGTGCTCCCCGGTGAACTACTTACTGCCCTCCATATTCAAAGATCCCTGCCAAGCAAAAGGCGCTCTTGCTGCTTTCAGTTGATCCACTGCTGCAGTGGCTTCACATCTGGGCTTTCATAGGCAAGGATAAACTAAATGGGTATTTAATTTCAAATTTTAAGCCACAGCAGTGCACTTCCTAGTAAGAAGATATAGCATTTTAATTACCACAAAATAGCATATATGCTAATAGCCTCAGCACAGGAGCTAAAAAAAATATTTCTGAAACCTGATTAATCACAATGGAAACAAGCATTTGCAATGCACTCGGTCTCGCCTTTGGGACCTTACATGTATTTAGCTATGCAGCACATTAGCCTGGGTGCTGAAACATCTACTATTCTTTAACATGGAGGAAGAGTAAGCACCAAATTGCGTAACAAGCCAGGTATGGGAACACATGGAGAGAAATATTGCCTTTCAGCGGGAAATAGTGTAGTCCAAAGCTCTGTTTTTAATATAAAAGCAGGGCCTTCGGTGGTCATATCACTGAAAATACAAGATTTGAAAAAAATATTATTGTCTACAGGTGCTTGTGGAAGACAATTTCTATGGACTGGAATCTAGAGAATGCTAAAGTGATTCTGGTATTTTACTGACCTCTGCGGGTCGTTTTCTATCAAAAAAGTTAAATAAGGCAATTGACAGAATTTTTTGTTTTAAACGTCCCTCAGCAGAAAGCAATTCTGGTATTCTACTGACCTCTGCTGGGCGTTTTCTATCAAGACAGTTAAATAGAGGCAGTTGAACAGAAAAAGAAAGTCCCTAAGCAAAAGCCGACAAGTCCTAGGGCTGATCTCCAGAGCCCACAAAGTGCATACACATATAAGTATATGCTAGTGTATATATACTAAAGTATATACTAAAGTATATACAAGAGGTCTCGAATGCTCTACCTAAAAAGGAAAATGTAATTTGGAAATGTCTTTCGACTCCCAAATTCCAATGCGCTAGCCACAATAAATTACAAAGAAATGAGCCCTGAAAGGGGCATCCCTCTGCTTTGCGATCCCAGTTCCGGGTGCAACCATTACTCGTGTTTGCACTCCCTGAAGGGGGTCGGTATCCATTTGCGAAGAGGAAGTTGTCCTTGTGGAACAGCTTCTACTTTCTGAATGTAGCCTTTTGGCATTGGACAACAGACAGCAGTCCAGGGGGTCACTGTACGCTCTCCCGAATGCCACTGATAGACGTCTTTATGAGTCCTTGGGCTTCCTAAAATTATCTGTGAATATTCATGCAGGAACGGAGATCTGCGGTCTTCACAATCATTTTCATGGAGTTTCAAAATCAATCAACCTATCATAGCATTTGTAAAGCGCACTACATACCCGTGAGGGTCTCAAGGCGCTGGGGGTGAGCTGCTACTGTTCGAAGAGCCAGGTCTTCAGGAGTCTCCTGAAGGTTAGAAGGTCTTCGGTCTGCCGCAGGCGGATGGGGAGGTTGTTCCATGTCTTGGCGGCAAGGTGGGAGAATGATCTGCCGCCGGCGGTCACTCTTTGGATGCAGGGGACAGTGGCAAGGGTGCGGTCTGTGGAGTGGAGCTGGCAGGTGGAGGTGTAGAGGCTGAGTCGGCTGCTGAGGTACGCTGGGCCAGTGTTGTGGAATGCTTTGTGGGTGAGGAGTTTGAAGGTTATCCTCTTGTTGACAGGGAGCCAGTGCAGGTCTCTCAGGTGGGGTGTGATGTGGCTGCGGCGAGGGATGTCGAGGATCAGGCGTGCAGAGGCGTTCTGGATGCGTTGGAGCCGTTTCAGGAGTTTGGCCGGGGCTCCTATGTAGAGTGCATTTCCGTAGTCCAGTCTACTGCTGACGAGGGCTTGGGTGACCGTCCTTCTTGTTTCGGTGGGGATCCACTTGAAGATCCTGCGAAGCATGTGGAGGGTGTTGAAGCAGGAGGAGGAGACAGCGTTGACCTGCTTCGTCATGGAAAGGGTAGAGTCGAGGATGACCCCTAGATTGCATGCGTGGTCAGTTAGTTTAGGAGGAGCTCCTAGTGCAGTCGGCCGAGTAGTCCGAGTTCATCTTCAGTCGGCTGTTCCTCATCCAGTCGGTGACGGCTTTCATTCCTTCGTGGAGTTTTGTTTTGGTGGTGTGGGGGTCTTTGGTGTGGGAGAGGATCAGCTGGGTGTCATCGGCGTAGGAGATGGTGTTGAGGTCATGCCGTCGTGCGACCTGGGCGAGCGGTGCCATGTAGATGTTGAACAGCGTTGCGCTGAGGGATGAGCCTTGGAGTATGCCGCAGATGATCCCGGTAGCTTCGGTGCGGAAATGGGGGAGACGGACGCTCTGTGTTCTGCCGGAAGAGGAAGGAGGTGGTCCAGTCCAGGGCCTTCTCTTGGATTCCGGCGTCGTAGAGGCGTGGTCATCGTGTGCGGTGGCAGACCGTGTCGAAGGCGGCTGATAGGTCCAGGAGGATGAGGGCCGCAGTTTCTCCATTATCAAGCAGGGTCCTGATGTCATCGGTGGCGGCGATGAAAGCAGTTTCGGTGCTGTGGTTGCTGCAGACCCTGGACTAGGACGGGTCCAGGATGCTGTTCTCCTCGAGGAAGCCAGTCAGTTGTTTGTTGACTGCCTTTTCGATGACCTTCACCGGGAACAGGAGAAGGGAGATGGGTCAGAAGTTCTTGAGGTCCTTGGGGTCCGCCTTGGGTTTCTTGAGTAAGATGTTGATCTCTGAGTACTTCCAGCTCTCCGGGAAGGTTACTGTTTCGAAGGAGATGTTGATGGTTTTCCGGAGATGGGGTGCGATGGTGCTGCTGGCTTTGTTGAGGATGAGGTGTGGGCAGGGGACTTCCGGGGATCCAGAGTGGATGGTGTTCATGATCTTGATGGTGTCGTCGTCGTTAATGTTGGTCCAGGAGAGCAGGCAGTTGGTGCGGGTGGTGGTCGTGGGAGCGGGGGTCTCA